>NC_072438.2:14032500-18832500 GCF_028878055.3 Symphalangus syndactylus | reverse complement strand
GCTGAATATAGGGTTAGACAGCTTTGATTCTCAAATCCTTGGAGATTTTGAAGCACAGCCAGAAAACCACCATTACCCTGACTATGTGCCTCCTCCAGTCAGTCTTTCATGTAGCTAACATTCAGTACAAAGGATGCTAGCTCTTCTCTCTATGGAAATTATGACAACCTTATTGTTGCCCAGTCTTGCATTTCACTTCCACACCTTCTTTTTCATCTGCTTCAACTCCACTCATAGCTGATGACTGATGAAGCTTCACTAGCCTTCATCTTTAGACTCAACTCTAAATAGAATCATTCATGCATTCATGATCTGGCTTCATTCTGCTTCTTGCCATCCCAGTGACCCCAAATATATGGCCCACTCCCAGTCCAGGGACTCTATGCTGCTAGGAATCCATGTGGCTTGAACTTTTGGGAGGCCCAAATTTATTTCCCTGATAACTAGTGTGTCATTGAGACTACCTCCTTGTAGTTTTGAGTGACATTTATGTTCACACAAGCTTTGCAAATGGCAAATTTGGAGAAATGTATTGAATTCTTGAAAGGCACAATTAGACAGTTTGTCTTAGTTGGTTTAGGCTGTCATTATAAAATACCACAGGCTGGGATGCTTAAACAATAGAAATTTATGTCTCAATTTTAGACACTGAGAAGTCTATAATCCAAGTGACTGGCAAGGTAGATTTTGTTCTAACTCCTCTTCTCATAGCTTGTAGGCAGCCACCATCTCATTTTGTGCTCACATGACCTCTTCTTTGTACATACAAAGAGAAAGAGAGAAGGGAGAGAGATGCAAGCTCTCTAGTGTCTCTTATAAGGGCACTAACTCTCTATCATATAGGTTCCATGTTCATGACCTTATCTAATTCTAATTACTTCCCAAAGGCCCCGTCTCCAAATATCTCCACACTGGGGGTTACAGATTCAACATATGAATTTATAAACTTTAAGAGGACAAAATTATTCAGTCCGCAACACAGTTCCAAAATATTAGTCCTTTTGCTAAGGAACATTTTCTCGCCCACACTCTATTTATTATTTTTCTACTTGCTACTAGACACAGGGGCATTAAGGGGACATTTCCTAGAGGCAGTTATTCGTATTTTTATTCACTCAACCAACATGTATTCTGAGTTTTTTATGTGCTAAGAATCATGTTAGATTTTGGATCACAACTTTTGGATAGCAATGATATTTTCTAAGGGTTGTTATGTATTGTTTTTGTTAGGAGAGAGAGCCAGGTGGATCGCAATCCAGTTACAGGGGTTTTGCATGGTAATAATAGGTATCTCTCATTGCATATGTCCTCTGGACCGGCACTGAACTGTCTTCTGTATGGTTTATCTCATTTAATTATCACAGTGGTAACCATCAAAGGCATCATGTGAGCACTGTTGCTGTTATAATAGTGTCCCTTCTTACAGGTAAACTATTGCTGAGAGTGGATAAGTAACTTGCCCAATGTCACACAGCTTGTAAGTGGTAAAGATGCTGCTCAGAATCAAAGCTCTTAACAATTAAGCTGTCCTCTGATGGCTCATCTCTGATGGCACATGAGATGGCAGAGTGAACCAAAGATCAGCCATGGTCAGGAGTTGTGAGATAAGATACTTTTGGCATCTAGTTCAAGCCAGTGGAGTAAGCTAGGAAGCCATGCCATGATACAAAAGCCAAATCATGAACATTAGACCAAATATAGGCAGTGCAGGGACAAGACCAGGTAAGATGCGTGAGACCACCATCTATGAATATGAAGACTGCCATACATAGTGACAAAACCAGAGAGCTGGGGTTATCACACCATTGCAGCTGTGCCTTATCTGTCATACTGTTTCCATGAACACCTGCAATACATAATGGACCCTTTGGAACACAGACAAAAAAAGTTCTTTCCTCATACCTGGAGCCTTGTAAAACAATTTGTAGATCATCTAGTCATAAATTCCCACTGCATATGAAAGCACTGACATCAACAAAGAGGAAGAAAATGTACCCTCCTAATAGCAACAAAGAGACACCTGTAAGAACATAGCTTAAACTTAGGGTAAAAA
This sequence comes from Symphalangus syndactylus, assembly GCF_028878055.3. Classification (NCBI taxonomy): domain Eukaryota; kingdom Metazoa; phylum Chordata; class Mammalia; order Primates; family Hylobatidae; genus Symphalangus; species Symphalangus syndactylus. The sequence continues at coordinate 18,830,447 of NC_072438.2, read as the reverse complement.
TTCATTCATTCATTCAGCCATTTGTTCTCAATAAATGTTTGTGAGCATCTACTTTGTGTCAAGTTTAAAAGGTTAGGATTCTAGGAGTAGATTAAAGCATGAAGATAATAAGACATTTGGCCTCATGGAGTGATAGTCCAGTGGAAAGAAGGGGACACAGAACAAGCTAAAAATAAAGTATTTCTAATGATGTCAAGTACTATAGAAGACATTTTAAAATGAGCCACGTGATAAAAAGTGACTGGGGGGTGATAAACTTATAGGAAGGGACAATGAATGCAAATGCTTGGGACATGAAGTGAACTGGACATGGAGAGTAAATGAAAGGTAGTGACTGTGGTTAGGGAGTAGGGGAGATGATGGGAGTTTTTGAAAAAGAGGTAGAATAGAACTTGTTGCATTTTGAGTGCCATGAAATATAGGTCAGATTTTATTCTGAGTACAAAGGGAAATCACAGGTGGATGTTCAACAGTGGGCAGCGATGATATAATCTGGTTGAGGCTTTTAAAATACCTCTGTAGCTGCAAGCTGTAGGAGGAAAAATTGAATTTGGGAAGCTGTTTTATTACTCCAGGCAATAGACAATGTTACTATAGATTAGAGTAAGTCAGTGGTTAATAAAAAAAACATGAATAGATACAGGATGGATTTTGGAGGAAGACCTGCCGATGGACTGCCTGAAGGGTTGCAAAGAAATGCAGCCAAGAATAACTTCCAGGTGTCTGTCTTGAGCCCCCAGGTAGATGGTGATGCCACTTACTTAGAGAGAAGATTAGCAGAGGAACAGTTGGGTAAGCAAGAGGAAAAATGAAACTTCTGGAGTTCAAAGGAGTTTTCAGGACTGAAGATACAAATTGTTGAGTCATCAGCTTATTGATATCATTTAAAGCTACGGACCCAGATGAAACCACCTATGGAAGAGTTCAGATAGATTCCGGAGTAGTCAGGAACATGCCTTGGACAACTGCCAGCTAAGAACTGAGACGGGAGGGGCCCTGGGCCTCGCATTGGTACTGCACCAATGATACAACACTTCATTGGAGTTCAGAGGAAAATGTTATCTTTAAAAATACCACCATCCTCCCATTCAGGGAAATGCTCGGAGCTAAATTGGAGAAGAGGATAGCTAGTGAGAGTGACAGGTGAAGGGACATCGCCAGGGATACGATAGAGTCTTGAGGAAATTCAGCAGCTCAGGGGAGGTGACTCATTGTTGCTCACAGTCCAGACTCTTTTTATTTTATGTTCAGATAACATTGGAAGACATAAGGAGAGAGAGGAAAATCTTTCACTCTCTCTTGCTGTCACTCTCCCTCTGTCTCTGTCTTACACACACAGACACACACACACACACACACACATCTGAAACCAAAGCCAGTACCAGAGTGCATTACATCTTAGAGCTATCAAAGACCTCACAGAACCTTTACGGTGCCTATTAAAGAGTCATAACATCAAAGTGGGAAATCGTCATGACCAAGGGGAACAATATCAGAGAGAGAGAGTTCAGCACTAGGAACTACACTTTTCTGGTTTTGCTCATTGTCAGAAAAGTGTGAGTTGAGACCTGAAAAAGATAAACAATATACAAGAAAACTTGAAGAAAAGACCAGGCCGGTGTGGATGGAGGATCTGTAGGTTCTGAGAACAAAGGACTGAGTAAAACCCAGTCTGGTCTCAAAAAGCTCACATGGTCATGGGAGACAATTTCAACATGAAGATGTGAATGCCAGGAGGGAAGTGGCTGTGGGTTCAATGAAATGCTACAGGATGTGCAATTAATTAGGCCTGAAGGTTAAATGTAAAGGTTACCTTATACATTAAAATGATGAAAGTTTATACTTACATGATACAATACTCTAAAACTTGTACCTATATTTTCCTTCTTCCTTCATTAATTCTTCTTTTTTTGTAATCCATGTATCTTCATAATTTCTGAAATGTGCATTCTAAACAGTGCCAGACTTATCAGTGTGATCTCTGAAGTGAGGAGGTGACAAAAAAGAATGACCATTTTTCCACACTTGTTATAAAAGGACATTTTTGGCCAGGTGTGGTGGTTCACGCCTGTAATCCCAGCACATAGGGAGGCCAAGGCAAGTGGATCACTTGAGATCAGGAGTTCGAGACCAGCCTGGCCAACATGGTAAAACCCCATCTCTACTAAAAATACAAAAAAACAAATTAGCCAGGCATTGTGGTGCATGTCTGGAATCCTAGCTATTTGGGAGGCTGAACCCAGGAGGTGGAGGTTGCAGTGAGCCAAGATCGAACCACTGCACTCCATCCTGGGAAACAGAGAGAGACTCAATCTTAAAAAAAAAAAAAAAAAAAAAGGACATTTTTGAAAATTAGATATGTGTTTATATAAATTTTAATGGGAAGATCAATTTACACCTTCAGCTCCAACTTCAGCCTGTGAACTTCTTCCCACCAAAGGAGTCTGTTGCAATGAAAAGAGTCAAGTGATGTAATGGAGGTTTTCAAAACTGCTTTGACATGAAGAAGCTGGTCAGCATGCCAGTCCACAGCACCATGAAGAAGGGATGAGAATGTGCTTACACATTTTCTCCAAGGAAGAAGACAGTTTCTTGCTCTAGATTTGTGTGCCTGTGTAAAAATCCTATCATATTGTTTATTCTTTCCTCAGAGTATGAGATCCAGAATCAGACTCACTAGTTACATGGCTTTAGGTAAGTTACTCTTTGTACATTAGTTATCAACTCTTTCCATCAGAAAAGATGACAATGATGATGATGATGATAAGGAGGATGAAAAGGAGGAAGGAAAGAAGGGGAAATTGAGGAAAGAGATGAAGAAAAAGGTGGAGGAAAAGAGAAAGAAGAAAAGAACAACAATAACAACTTCTTGATGGGGTTATCTTGAAGATTAGATTAGTTAGTATGTACAAAATGCTAAATACAGTGATTCCCAAGAGATGCTATTATTGTTTTTCATTCAAGCAACTAACATTTATTGAGAACCTACTGTGTGCAAGCTGCTCCATCACTGTAGGAAATGCAGTGATGAGTGAGGGTACCACCATCTAGTGCAAAACCAGACCAATGCTCAGATAGTAAGCTTTATGCCCATGGACTATAGCTTTATCTGCTCCTTCACATTCCTGCCACCAAGCAACCTCCTGGTCTTTCTTTCACATTAATTGATGCCTTTACGCCTGAATCACAGTGTGCCCTTCTCCTCATGTTGTATAATCTTCCTAGAAGCAAGCAACGTCTGCTCAAACCACTCATTCAAAATCTTGACCCCAGGATTTCTTATTTCATCATGTTCTGACAACTACCTTCCCTATAAATCAGGAAACTCAACACTCTACTCTTCTCCCTCAACTGCCTATTCTCCCACCACTCCGCATCTTTGCTCTATGTCTACCCCATAGACAGAAGCTCACCCATATATGGGATTACTTGGGATCGTGTGGACAGTCCTTTTGTTCTAGTAGGGCAATTTTCCCACATTCAAGTGTGTATAAACCACCTAGGGATCTTAGTGAAACACAGATTCTGATTCAGTAGGTCTGGAGTGGAGCCTGAAACTCTGCAATTCTAATATGTGTTAAGTTCCCAAGTGATGCTGATGCTGCTGGCCCAAGGACACACTTTGAATAGTTAAGTTCTAGTAGTCCTGATATATTAACCAGTCAGTGCCATGTTTCAGAGTTGAGCCCTGGGCCTTGGAAATTCAGAAATATCACTTATGTTAGAATACTGAGTAAAAAAGTACCCTTCGTGTGGATGACTCACATTGACTAAATTTATACACACAATGCATACAGGCAGAGAGGCAAGAAAATGGCCCATAACAAGAAGAAACACTCACTGGACTGAGGGGCTTAAAATCCGCATGGCCAGCCACTGTCTCCCTGGCACTGACTTACAGGCAAAATCAAATAATAATAAGAATATAGATTGGAGAGCATGGAAACAGAACATGCTGGAAAAATTGAATATGCGTATATCCCACAACTGCTTATGTGTCCTACCAAAAATCAAATTTGTTAGTGAGCCTCCACCCCTCTGAATCTTTGTTCTTGTTATTGTATGGCTGACAAATCCCTAACCCAAGAGATATATGCTTTCTTTACGTAGGTTAGAACAGTAGAAATTCTTCATCTGCAACATCCACTTAAAGACAGGCATGCTACTGATCAATATTTATGGCATTTAGATGTGTATACTGAAAAATAATAGCAACAAGCACTAATGTTGAATAAGTGCTTGCTAGAAGCTAAGCTCAGAGGTTAACACTTTGTACTCACAATATCACTCCAAGGTGGGTCCTACTATTATCCTATTCTATGGATGAGAAAAGAGAGGCCAGGAAAGACTTAGTAGCTACCAGAGTCAGGATTTGGAAATAGACATCTGGCCTTTGATACTGAGCTGTTAGCCAAGAGTTGAAAAAGAGGGCATGTGAACAGAACGTATAATATTGGAAGAAATTGATTTATTTAAAGGTATATCTTTATATATGTTTTAATCACTTCCTTTAGAAAGGTTTTTCTCATGTCTGAGAAATCATAGTCAGAACGGAGGAGACTCATTGGTCAGCATGTCTGGGCCTGGAAACCACTTTTCTTCCTCCATGTGCCATTTGGAAAGCTTTAGATTTGTGTTGCAAAGGCCTTTGTTGGTGGAAAATGTTGAGATGATTGAACAATGATTTGTAGAAATATAGATACATATAGGTAGATAACTATAGGTATCTCAATATGGGAAAAGTTGGTCAAAAATATGTACTATAATTTTACCGTGCATAGAACTAGGTGCAACAGAGTATTTAAAATAAATTTAAAACAAAAAGATGTAGGTACAGGGTGCAGAAGACTCTTGGTTAGGTCACTTTGAATTAGTTTTCTACAATATCTGTATCCTACAGTACCGGAATGCATTTGCTTATTGAACTGAACATTTCCAGAGGGTGAAGCTGAAGTTCAGACCCACAGGACTCAGGGCCTCAAAGTGCATCCTTAGCATCAACAGAAGCCCACAAAGATTCTCACATTCTGAAGTTTAGGCATGAAAGACATACATAAGATTTGTTTGTCAATATTTTAAAATCGCATTTAAGACTTGGTTTGTTAATCACAGGTTTTGTTTCCTGGCTCTGAGCAAATGATAGAAAGTGAAACAGCATACCTCTCAATTTGGTGCAGCAGGAGATGCTGGAAGGTTTAGATGTAAAATTACATAACTTTTCGCATCTGGGTGGGGCTCTGGTAAGATCTCTGCCCTCTATGTCCTCCCAAGGAATCTTAATTTTACAGGGAGGGAGATAAAGACAAAAAAGAAATCTGCAAAGGAACTAAAGAAGTGAGAAAGATTTTTTTAAATCTCTTTTCTTGCCTAAAAGGTGACAGACTAAACCAGAACAAGACATTTGCATAATAAAACACCAGCAGAAATGAACTAGGCTAACTAAGCAAAAGGTGTTGTGGGGCTTGCAGTCAGCAGAGGTACTCACAGATTTTAATAAGTTACAGGTTTGAGCCTATGTCTGGGTATATTGGAATCAGCATGAATGTGGAAGTCAGAAAAAACCTATTCTGCAACATAACCTTTGACAATGGTCTTGATCCTTAACCCCCTAGCCCCACACCCATATAGTGGACTTAGTACTAGATGAATGGCAAAAATGAGGCATTCTCCCTGTGTTCCTCCCGTCTGTCTTTGGTAAAATGGGGACATTAATGCCCATTTCTGAGTTCTGAAAATTAAGCGTAATAATAAATGCAGACAGTCTGCTACACAGTAGGTTCTGGAGGTGAGCGTCCCTGCCCCTCATCAGCATTAAATATTAAAAAGTCATTTTCATATTGGAACATTTGGAGTGGACTCCTCAAGGATTATGAATTCTATTAATATTTGTCTCTCAAATAAAAGAACAATTGGGGGGAAAATTGCACCCAGCCAAATCCATTTTAAATGGATGAGAGTGGAGCAGAAAATAATGAAGAAGAATGTAGACAGATACAAAACGGGACTTAGACCATTTTGCTGCTAATAGGTGCCACAGACAGTTCATTACTGATAAATGTAGAATAATGATGTTCTTAATGAGTCTTTTCACGCACAAATTCATCATAAAACAAGAGGATGAGGTAAAACAAAAAGTCTTTGAATAGCACTCATGCAGCAGGGAAAGCAAGGATAATTTATGTCCCCCAAAAAGCTACCGATTTAATAAAGCCTTCTGAGATTGCCTTCATTGTGTCCCAACTTAATAGCTTTTCTTCTCATATCTTAGAGGTAAATTTCAACCTGCCACACAGTTTGGGACACCTAACAGAGACCAAAAGAGGTAGCTCTGCTACTTGTGTTTAAAAGTTCCTATGGCCCCTTATTAGTGATTGGACCTTGAGTCATTATCTGTGCCTGAAGTTTGTCATTATAATATGAAGATAATAATTCCTATTCTGGGTGCCTCACACTTGATTGGTGTCATGGGCTGAACTGTGTCCCTCCCAAAATCCTTATATTGAAGTTCTAACCCCCTCAATGCATCAAAATACCACTGCATTTGCAGATAGCTTCTTTAAAGAGATAATTAGATTAATTAAAAAGGTCATTAGAGTTGGTGCCAATTGAATATGACTGGCGTCTTTATAAGAAGAGGAGATTAAGGCTGACACACACAGAGAGAAGGCCATGTAAGGACACAAAGGGAAGGCAGCCACATATCTACCGGCTGGGAAGAGAGGCCTCAGAAGGAACCAGTTCTGCTGACACTGTGATTTTGGACTTCCCAGTCTCCAGAACTGTGAAACAATAAATGGTTGTTTAAGCCCTAGAAAACAAATACAGTTCAGTGCTTGGTGCTCAAAAAGTGGATGAAGATTTTTGTTCACCCACTCCATAAGTGTCACTTCACTAAGCCTGTGGCAGCTACAGATGAGGATGTCAGACACAGATGCTGTGTTGAAGTGCTTTTTGCATTAACAGTGCAAAACACAGTGAACATTTTAGAGGTTATAGCCATTACTTTCTCCTGCCTTCTATGTACATTTAATGGAGGGTCTCTCTGTGTGTGCAGTATTCTAAATAAAGGATTCTATAAAATAATAGAACCTAATCAAGTTGGCCCAATTTTAAATCAATACTACCAAATACCTGTGGTACACAGAATTCTAAGAAGGCCTTAAAAACTCCCGCCCCCTAGTGTATGTGCCCTGTATAATCTCTTCCTCCTGAGAGAAGCTAGGTCTGTGTAACGTAATACGATATATATATAAAGTAATGCTAACATGGGAGTGATTACTACTTCACCTTCATCTGATAACGTAACCGAATCAAATCACATAATTTAACATAAGACTTTGTCCCACCAAAGGGAGAGATTCTCCTGCTGGCTCTGAAAAGAAAACCACATGTTGCAAGACAGTCATGTGACTAGGATACAAGGTTGGCCACCAGGATTGAGAGCAACTCCTGGCCAACAGTCAGCAAGAAAACAGGGGCATTTGTCTTGAAACCACAAGGAACTGAATTCTTCCAACCACCTGAATAAGAAAGGAGGAAGACCTACAGCTTCAGATAAAACTGCAGCCCTGGCCAGCACTTTGGTTTCAGCACTTGATCCAAAGACCCAGCTAACCTGACCCAAAGGAACCAGGAGATAATGAATGTACGTTGTCTTAAGCTGCTACTTTAGGGATAATTTGCTGTGGCAGAAATAGGAAACAAATACAAGGCCAAAATGCTGAACTTCCCCAACACACACAAGAGCAGACAGACTCTCACACATGTATACATGCACACACTATTTTTAGAAAGTTATATCTTAATTAGTAACCAGTCTTTTCTCATCACAGGTGTTTCCTTCTTCTTTAGTAGAGAATCAAGAAACTAGATTAAAGAAAATAAAATTCTCCATGCTTCTCTCTAATCATGAAAGAAAGCAAGATTTCATGCCAGTATTGCAATTCTAGGTTCAGACCAAATAAATGGACAGGATAGATTATGGGACATCCTCAGCAGCAGGTATTTCCTAATAAGAGATCAAATGCCAGACAGGCAGTTTGTAGGTGTATTAGTCCAAATTCACATGGACATAAAGAAATACCCAAGACTGGGTAATTTATAAAGGAAAGAGATTTAGTTGACTCGAAGTTCCACATGGCTGGGGAAGCCTCGGGAAACTTACAATCATGATGGAAGGTGAAGGAGGAGCAAGTACCTTCTTCACAAGGTAGCAGGAAAGAAAAAGAGAACAGGGAAAACTGTCAAATGCTTTTAAAGCATCACCTTTCATGAGAACTAACTCACTATCATGAGAACAGCATGGGGCAAACCACCCCCATGATCTAATCACCCCCCACCAAGTCCTCCCTAGACACAAAGGGGTTATTGGGATTACAATTCAAGATGATATTTGGGTGGGGACACAGAGCCAAACCATATCAGTAGGAAACTTGGTTTCATAAGTGGAAAAAAATAAAGGTAAAAGTAAATTCTTGCTCTTTAATTTGCCTTTTGAGCATGGCTACATTTTAAATTTCCCTATATCAAAGTTTTGTCATCCATAAAGTAGGGACAATAATGCCCATTTCATAAAACATTTTCCTTTTTAAAAAAATTGACATATAATCACATACCTTAAAATTCAATATTTTAAAGTATGTAAAACAGTGCTGTTGTTTTTTTTTGTGTGTAGTGACAAAGTTGTGCAACCATCATCACTATCTAATTCCAGAATATTTTCTCACCCCAAAACAATCCCCATACCCATTAGCAATCACTTTCCATCTCCCTGTCTCCCAGTCTCTGGCAACCACTAATCTACTTTTAGTCTCTACAGATTTGCCCATTTCTGAAGTTTTGTATAAATGGAACCATACAGTATGTGGCCTTCTGTGTCTGGCTTCTTTGACTTTGCATGATATCTTCAAGGTTCATCCATGTTTTAACTTTATGAGATTTTTGTGATTTAAAAAAGCCTTAATCCAGAGCCATAGAGATTATGTCAACCCATCATTTCATGCGATATAGAAGTCCTTGCTCACAACATCCTTGGCTGAGTGTTCAGACTCTTCTTGAAAACCCCCAGGCACTGGGAACTCACTATCAACAAAAGTCGACTTTCACCATGGCTACAAAATTCTGTCTGCTTAAAAATTCATCCTTGGATTGAAACAAAATGAACGTCCCATTAACTTTCACCAATTAGTCCTTGTTACACATTGAGTACTGCTTCCCAACAAATGGTATATTGAACTTCTGACCCCCAGTACCTCAAAATGGAACTTCATTTGGAACTAGCCTTAATAGATATACTCAAGTTAAGACAAGGTCTTTAGGGTGGACCATAATCCAATATGACTTATTTTTGAAAAGGGAAATTTGGAGACAGATACACAGAGAGAGAACGTTATGTGAACATGAAGGCAGAGATTGAGATAATGCTTCTACAAGCCAAAGAATGCTAAAGATTATCAGCAAATCTCTAGAAAATAAGGAAGAGGCTTAAAACAGATTATTCCTCCACAATCCTCAGAGGGCCCACCCCCTCAACACACACTGGCTAAAACATTGATCTCATATTTCTAGTCTCAAGAACGGTGAGACCACAAATTTCTGTTTTTGAGAGCCATCCTGTCTGTGGTACTTTTTACAGAGACCCCAGGAAACTAATATAGTCCTAGTTTTCTGCTCTGATGCCAGGCAGATTGCCTCTTTCTTCCCCTATTTGACATGAGCTCACCTGTTCCATCTCAAGGGCTCTTCTCCAGCATCACGGTCATCTTGCTTCAGTTAAGCTCCCTGCAATCTGCTCCCTGGATCCTCTGCTCTCCTCCCAGCACACAATGGCTAATAAATAAATGCATATTTTCAGAATGCAGATTGAGAATTGAACAGTAAATGTTAACATATCAAATATTTTCATTTGCCAATTTGTTTGAATCGTTGGACTCTACACTCTACATAGGAGAGTCTCACATTACTCAGTACCTGCTGGAATTTTAGCAAAATTAATAGAGAAGGTTGGTGTAGGTGAAGTGGGGCTTGACCTGAGTGGAGCTTCCTCCAGAATATATCCCAAATGTTTTGCACCATTCTTACATCTCTTTTCCTAGTCAGGCCATCATCACTTCCTATCTAGACTTTTGAGGAGGCCTCCCAACTGCTATTTCTGACTCCATTCCTGTCCACCTTATGGTTCATCCTCCACTCAATAGTGATATTTTTTAAAGCACAAATTAGATTATGTATTAATATCTTTGAATGCATTATCACTACAATTAGATGAAAATCCTTACCTTGGTCTACACAGTCCTATAGGATTCAGCCCCTGCTACCCTCTCCAAATTCACCGCCTATTTTTCTCCTCCATTCCTCAGAAAGCCTCCTCTATTTCTGAACATACAAGGTCATTACCACATCTGGATTCTTATCAGGAATCTTCCCACTTCATGAAACATTTCTCTCCCTCCAGATTTTATTTTTTTATATATCTGGATTTTTCATCATTGAGTCTTCAACTCAACTGTCCCTTCCTCAGAGAGGCCTCACTTGGTCACCCTAACTAAAGTTGTGTTCCCTACCGCATAGTTCTCTTTATTCCAGGATTCCTTAGACTAAGGAATTCTGGATTAGATAAAGGATTAGATAAATAAAAATTAAAGGATTCTAGTCACTATCTCAGGATTCTAAAGAGAGAGTGTGTGTGTGTTTATGTATGTGCGTGTGCATTCACACGTCTGCCCCAAATTTTTCGTTTTCCAAAATTAACTGGTATCTTTATATGTTTATTATTCATCTTATTCACTACTCTATTTCCAGCATTCAGAATAATGACTTGCAAATAATAGTTGCTCAATACACACTTGTTGAAGACAGGGATGCCCACTATCACCACTCTTATTCTAAACATAGTACTGAAAGTCCTAGCCAGAGAAATTAGGCAAGAGAAAGAAATAAAAGGCACCCAAATAGGAAAAGAAGAACTCAAGCTTACTCTCTTCACTGATGATATGACTCTATATCTAGAAAACCCTAAAGATTCCACCAAAAGACTGCTAGAGCTGATAAATGACTTCAGTAAAGTTTTAGGATACAAAATCAATGTACAAAAACCAGTAGAATTTCCATAGAGCCATAGAGGCTGAGAGGCAAATCAAGAATGCAATCTCATTTACAATTGCCACAGAAGAAAAGAATATTTAGGAATACAGCTAACCAAGGAGGTGAAATATCTCTGCAAGGAGAATTACAAAACACTGCTGAAAGAAATTAGGGATCACACGAATAAAAGAAAAAACATCCTATGCTCATGAATTGGAAGAATCAACATCATTAAAATGGCCTTACTGCCCAAAGCAATGTACAGATTCAGTGCTATTCCTATCAAACTACCAATGTCATTTTTCACAGAATTAGAAAAAAATTTCTAAAATTCATATGGAAACAAAAAAGAGCCTAAATACCCTAAACAATTATAAGCAAAAAGAACAAAACCAGAGGCATCACATTACCTGATTTATGCTAGAAGTCTACAGTAATTAAACAGCATGGTACTGGTACAGAAACAGACACATAGACCAATGGAATAGAGTAGAGAACCCAGAAGTAAACCCTTACACCTACAACCATCTTATCTTCAACAAAGTCAACAAAAATAAGCAGTGGGGAAAGGAGTCTCTGTTCAGTAAGTGGTGCTGGGACAACCGGCTGTCCATATATAGAGGAACACATCTGGACCTCTACCTATCACCATATGCAAAAATTAACCCAAGATGATTAAAGCCTTAAATGTAAGATCTCAAATTCTAGGAATCCTAGAAGAAAGCCTAGGAAATACCCTTCTTGAGATTGGTCTTGGCAAAAATTTATGGCTAAGTCCTCAAAAGTAATTGCGAGAAAAACAAAAGTTGACAAACGTGACCTAATGAAATGAAATAGCTTCTGCACAGGAAGAGAACTATCAACAGAGCAAACAGACAACCTATAGAATGGGAGAAAATATTTGCAAACTATGCATCATCTGATAAAAATATAACATCTAGGACCCATAAGGAACTTAAACGACTCAATAAGCAAAAGACAACCCCATTTAAAAGTGGGCAAAGTGTAATCCCACTGAGGCAGGCAGATCACTTGATCTCATGAGTTGGAGAACAGCCTGAGCAGCATGATGAAACCCCATCTCTACAAAAAATACCAAAAAAAATTAGCAGGATGTGATTGTACACACCTGTAGTCTCAGCTACTCAGGAGGCTGGGGTGGGAGGATGGCTTGACTGGGGGATGCTGAGGTTGCAGTGAGCCTAGATTGTGCCACTGCACTCCAGCCTGGGCTATAGAGCCAGGCCTTGTCTCAAAAAAGAAAAAATAATAATAATATAAAATAAAAAGAAAAGAAAAAAGTAACCAAAAGACATGTACAGATACTTCTCAAAGGAAGACATACAAGAGGCCAACAAACATATTTTAAAAATTCTCCACATCACTAATCATCAGAGAAATGCAAATCAAAACAATAAGAAGATGCCATTATACACCAGTCAGAATGGCTTTTGTTAAAAAGTCAAAAAAATAACAGATGTTGTCGAGGCTGTGGAGAGAAGAGAATGCTTATACTATTGTTGGTGGGAATGTAAATTAGTTAGGCCACTGTGGAGAGCAGTTTGGAGATTTCTCAGAAAACTAAGAGTTAAACTATCATTCAACATTCAACCCAGCAATTTCACTACTGGGAATATAGCCAAAGGTATATAAGCCATTCTACCAAAAAGACACATTCATTCATATGTTCATTGGAGTCCTCTTCATAACAGCAAAGACATAGAATCAACCTAAGTGCTCATCAATGATGGACTGAATTAGGAAAATATGGTACATATGCACTATGGAATACTACACAGCCATAAAAAAGAATAAACTCATGTCCTTTGCAGCAACATGGATGCAGTTGGAAACTGTCATCCTAAATGAACCAATGCCAAAACAGAAAACCAAATACTGCATGTTCTCACTTATAAGTGGAAGATAAATATTGGGTACACATGGTCATAAAAATGGAAACAGTAGGAACTGGGGACTCCTAGAGTGGAGCGGGAGAGAGGAGAGCAAGTGTTGGAAAAAATCTACCGATTTGGTACTGTGCTCACTACCTTGCTGATGGATTCATTAGTACTCCAACTCCAAACGTCAACATCATGCAATGTACCTTTTGTAACAAACCTTCACATATACCCCCTGATTCTAAAATAGAAGTTCAAAAAAGAAAAAAAATACTCTTGTTGAAAGAAAAAAATGAATACATGAATAAATAATAGTGGAAAAAGAAATTGGAAGATGAAGCCAACTTTGGGGTGGGAACATCTCTAAGTTATACACAAAACTGTTGTCCTGTACTAAGGAAGTGTGGCAAATGTTCTTGGAGGGAAGTTGCAGTTGGAAACTGCTTGGTGAGGTGTACTTCTCTGCCCATGTTCCATAATATTCCTCTTTTCCACTCTTTCAAGTTTTTGTGTAATGTCCAGAGGGGTTAAGAGTAAAGAATCTGGTATAGAAAAGCAAGTCGCAGGCTCTGAAGTCACAAGCACAAGGCACGTGGCAGATCACTCTCTTTACTCTGAACACTTTTCCAGGGACCAGATGGATTCTTACATATGTCACATCAGGTAGATTAAAAGCCCCAGAATTATTGTTTTCCAGAACTTCTCTGTCTGTAGACTTTCGAGGAGTTGCTGAAGATTTGGCTATTTTGCTCTCTAACCACTGACAACATGTCTGTGCCTCTCTGGAAGAAATCAGCTAGAAGAGACATGTTTGTTAAAACACCCACAGACAATCCCCAGACAGAGAGCTGGAGGCCTGGCCCAGGGGCAGCCCAACCTCGAACAAATCAGCTCCCAATGAGATCTGCCTGAGTGGGAAATGGCTGACAGCATGCCACCTTATGCTCCACACCATCTGGCTCCCTGCACACCCTTCCTTGCTGGAGATTTAATTTCCGAACCAGACGCACTGCCACAATTATGCTTTACTTCATTTTATTTATCCTGCTGTGGGAACACAGAAGCTCCTGGTAATTAAACATCTACTTTGTGAACGGAGAGGAAATTTCCACACTTAACCATTGCTCTATTTGTTGGAGATACAGCAGGGGAAATCCCAGGCCTTTAGCACCTGGGATAGATCCCCGGTGCCCTGGGCACTGACCCATAAAATCCAAAAGCAAATCTATGGGGGATGGGGAGACACTGTGGTACTGGGGGATTTGGAGTTTGATGAAGTCCTTGTTTGGTCTCTTACCAGCTGTGTGTCTTTGAGCTACTGCTTCTGCTCTGTGAGCCACAGAAAACCATAAAAGGAGAAAACCAACTAAGGCAGAGGTAAATTTCAGGAAGACAAGACATGCCAGTGTTGCACTGGAGCATGCTGCGACTCCATGCCTTGTTTCCTTAAGTGCTTGTAGACAACTGGACCTGCTGGTCCTATGAGGCACAGATGTGAATTATATTTGGCATACATACCCTTCAAAAATAAGTCCAATATTTGAAAACCAAGGAATGCCATAGATGGTTTTCTGTTGACTTCCAAATTCTCCTGAAACAGTGAAATATTTGATTATGTGGGGAGCACTTTCCTACACAGCAGCAATGAACTGGGGCTGAGACACACCTTTAGCAAGGAATCCTTGAGACTAGCACTTACTCCAAATGTCAAGTGCCTGTCAGGTGCCTTGGAAACTTGTTTAAATGCAGATTCACATTCAGTGTGTCTGGGGTTGAGCCCTAGATTCTGTATTTCTAACAATTGCCCAGGATGTGGATGCAGGTGAGAATGGTGCCCATTTTGAGCTGAGGGGGTTGATGAGGCCTGACCACACTGCAGCTCTCCCTTCTTTTCTCCTGCCTATTGTCTTCCGACCCCACAGATGAACAACAGGTGTCATTCTTCACTGCACTCACTCTGCTGTCTTTCTTTATTAGAGGTCTATTGTTCTATACCTGCTAACTTTGCTCATTTGTTACTTGCCAACTTAAGAATACATTTGAATATCTGATCCAGCTTTAAAGGGTATTTGGTAGCCCCAGTCTGGTTGAATTAGTTAGAGTCCTATGAGGAAAACAGGCATCATCACTATTTTTAGTAGAGAGGATTTAGGTTACACAGGTAATGGAGAAACTCATGGTGAATTAACCCGGAGATAAGCAGTAGCAAGCGGCCATGGAGCCCTAGAGTAAAGAGGGACAAATGGAAGACGCAGTATCTCCATAGTTCAGGGTCCATACAGGGCCCCCTGGCAGACCCTGGGACCCTGGTAAGCCTGTTTGGCAGAAACTGGAGTCACAGAGAGGATCAGTTGCTAGCAGAGATGCTGCTTGAGACAGACAGACAGAAATGGTGAGAGGTGTCCTGACTCCTCTCTTTCAATTAGTAATCTACACCAATGCCTCTCATTAGATAAACCCATCTGGAAGACAGCTGGCACGGGAGACAGAAGAATCCAGCCTGCAGCGGCCAGAATCCCTTCCCATATGAAGCAGAGAAGCAGTGGGGTAAAATTGGATCTGAGGGCAGAGAAACCAGCTCTGGTACATTGCCCTTGGGTACATCCTCACTGCTGTTAAATGAAAGGAACACCTCAGACTAGATTCCTAAACAGTCAAAATGTTTTTATGTTTTTCCACAATTTGTTTTTCTTTTCTTTCTTTCTTTCTTTTTTTTTTTTTTTTTTTTTTTGAGACAGAGTCTCCCTCTGTGGCCCATGGCTGGAGTGCAGTGGCGCAATCTCGGCTCACTGCAATCTCCACCTCCCGGGTTCACGACATTCTCCTGCCTCAGCCTCCCGAGTAACTGGGACTACAGGCGCCCACTGCCACGCCCGGCTAATTTTTTGTATTTTTTTAGTAGAGACGGGGTTTCACTGTGTTAGCCAGGATGGTCTCGATCTCCTGACCTTGTGATCCGCCTGCCTAGGCCTCCCAAAGTGCTGAGATTACAGGTGTGAGCCACTGCACCCGCCTCCACAATTTCTTAAAACTGAAAGGTAAAAAATCATACCACCATTCAGCACCTGCAGTGTATATATACAGTTTGTAACATTCTCGAAAAATTGGAAAAAGCCCTTGCTTAGGCATAAAGAAAAATATGCCATGGTCCAAGAATTGCCATATAATTATCAAATGACTTGGTAAATTTATCTGATTGATTTGGCTTCCAAATCCTTATTTGTTAAATGGTAATAATGACTGCTTCTCCACCTACTCTATAGGATTTTTCTATGTAGAAAAGTAATAGGCCAGGTGCAGAGGCTCATGCCTGTCATCCCAGCACTTTGGAAGGCCACAGCAGGAGGATCACAAGGTCAGGAGATGGAGACCATCCTAGCTAATGGGGTGAAACCCCGTCTCTACTAAAAATACAAAAAAATTAGCCAGGCGTGGTGGCAGGTGCCTGTAGTCCCAGCTACTTGGGAGGCTGAGGCAGGAGAATGGTGTGAATCCAGGAGGCGGAGCTTGCAGTAAGCCGAGATAGCGACACTGCACTCCAGCCTGGGCAACAGAGCAAGACTCAGTCTCAAAATAAATAAATAAATAATAATAAAAAAATATTTTTCTTATTCATTTATTCATTGAAAGAGCAATTCATGAATGCCAGCAAGCATCATGGTTTCCATTGGTCAGGTGATGTCTCCGCTAGGAAACTTTCCTGAAATCCCATTCTGTATTAGGCATTGTATTAAAGGTCCTGTATGTGCTTCCAAAGCCCCTGTGCTTCCCTATTACATTGGGCAGGGTCTAATAAAGAGACAGAAGCCAGGAAAAAATCTGAAAGGAGACAGAAACTATACCAATAGTTAAACAAGGAAAATTTCATATAAAATATTATCAACTTGAAGCAAGAGACACCTGTATCACCACACTTATTGATTATTTGTTTCCCCATCGGATTGAGGGTTCCTTTACAGCAGGAACTATATCTGTAATTCATCATTTTAATTTTAAACCCCAAGTCTCTCCATACCTAAACATAGTATTTGACATTCAGTGACTGATAAATTATTGTTGAATAAATTAACAGAAGTTTACAATCTAAGGGAAACTGAAGTTTCAAAGCATTGTAATAGTGAGGTAGACATGATCTAGTGCAGTTCTGGATGGAGACCAATGAAAGAGAGATGGGAACTGACATTACCAAGACAGAAGCATCTGCACATACAAGAGGAACAAAAGAGAAAGACATATTCTGGAAACTCCTGGTTATCCAGCTTTGCTAAGCGTGAGTTTTGAGGAAGAAAGTCACAGAATATGGAGTTGGAGACAGAAGGCAGAAGATATGCCAGGAAAATGAGTTTCATTCGTATCTAGTTGGAGGGAAGCCATTACAGAGGTAGGGCAGGAGATATGACAGGATCTGCGATGTGGGGTGGCAGATCATCCTGACCCTCTGCCGGGGATGCTTTAACTGGAAGGGGCTGTAATTTTGAGAAGTAAAATATGTTGCATTTTATGTATATGAACACAAATAATACCATCAAAGAAAACCAATTTATAAACAAAAAGGGAAAAAAGGTCTTGTAAGTGCTTGCTCTCAGGAATCCCACAGGGTTAATTCAAACATGATAAACAGTCATGGAAATATTTCTATATTTCATAAAAGCTGGGTAGCCAAAATAAATACTGCTGTTGAATCAAACACTGCAAACAATACTTTCGAACTCCCCTCAAAGGAGCTACCACCAAGTGATAATATCTAGGATTGAAGCTGAGCAAAAGATGTATTTCAAGTGCTTTTTGTCAGTATAGTTTTTATTAATAGCTTCAAAATAAAAGCTCAAAATCACGATATGCAAATTCTGGTAAAGTCACATAAAATGAACTTTCTTCACTCTTTTATTCTTTCCCCATAAATTCACACATGACACATAAAGTTTAACAAAACTGGTTCTATTTTGGATACAATTTTCTTGAAGTCTTTGCATTTAGTAAGTTGGCAATTTACCTAACCCCAGTGTGCCTTAGTTTTCTATCTAGAAAGGGGACATAATTGCTATTTCCTAGTAGATTATTTAATAATTGTTTCAAAATGTATTTTTAAGAAGCAAAATACGGTTTTGTGAAAAAAAGTTTCTAAAAAGCAAGAACTATATTTTTACCTCATGTATATTTTTAATTCATTCTCAGTGAATCATAATTTAATGAAATTATAGGATAGTATCCCCAGTTACAGAGGAAAAATGAATCAAGAAACATAAATGATTTATATATAAAGATCTTTCCACATGCCAGTTGGCATACTTTAGTTAAAAAAAAAAACGATAAATGGGGCCTGCCTATGCAGAGAGAAACATTCACTATAGGAAAAAAATAAGATTAAATTTCTTGCCTACAACATTCTGAGAAGAGCAAACCCCTTCTATCATTGAGAACTACTCATTTATTTAGCTCTGCCTAATTAAAACCAAGTTTTTAAGGCAAGAATGCCTCATAAATTTTACCATGTAATAAACATACAGTTTTATTTATTGTTCAGTTAAATTAGTTATAACTTGATATTTGCTTTTCTATCAATCAGACTTTAAATTATATTGGTGCTTCAATTGATATCCAAAGTTCCTCTAAGTAACAGTTGCCTTATCAGTTAAAAAATAGGGGGGAACAGCTAACTCATGGCAGATATGAGGATTTGACCATGATTGTGCTTATGTGAGCCTTGCATGTGGCATACAAGACATAGACAGCGACTGTTAATATTTATTTTAATTATAATTGTTTCAATTGCTGCTATTAATAAAAGCTCTTAAACATCATCTAGAGCACAAAAGTAATTTATCAATAATTTTAAATTACTATATATTACATTAAAAGATGTGTAATAAATGATTTATGGGTTAAATGGAGATAAGAGGATATTAAGACATAATAGCCTATGTCTTGATATTCCGTCGGTTAATAAAAGTGGTTAAATTTGTGTCCATTAACACCCTCCTAAAAAAAAAAAAGTCACATTGACCACCAAACTTGGAGTAATTCAAAACATACAGGAGATTTCAGATAGATCTCCTTCTCTTATATACTTGCATGTTTGTTGTTAGTGGTTTGGTTTGGTTTTTGTTCTTTTTGGGTTTTAGTAAGAAAAGATTTCAACTAAAGATTAAGGTTGCCAGTACACTGTCTGGTTTTAGTGAAGCAAACAGGAAGTCCACTGGACTTGGGGGAAATGATAATCACTCAATTATGAACCCCAGGGTGACTCATTAGTTTTGTGAATATAATGCAGATAGGAATCCATTCTTTTAAGGAAATATGACAAACATGTCTTTTTTTCTGAGATAATGTCTTACCAGCAGCTTGTACACTTCTGGAGAGAAGGACAGGTCTAGAAGTCTCTTGAATGTAAGAGGAAAGAGACAAAGTCAGCTCTACAAAGAGCTCAATAATATATATTGGATAAACTAATAAAGAAATTGGAAAAAACTACTTTAAAGTTCATATGGAACCAAAAAAGAGCCTGCATTGCCAAGTCAATCCTAAGCCAAAAGAACAAAGCTGGAGGCATCACGCTACCTGACTTCAAACTATACTACAAGGCTACAGTAACCAAAACAGCATGGTACTGGTACCAAAACAGAGATATAGATCAATGGAACAGAACAGAGCCCTCAGAAATAATGCCGCACATCTACAACTATCTGATCTTTGACAAACCTGACAAAAACAAGCAATGGGATAAGGATTCCCTATTTAATAACTGGTGCTGGGAAAACTGGCTAGCCATATGTAGAAAGCTGAA
Organism: Symphalangus syndactylus; assembly: GCF_028878055.3. NCBI lineage: Eukaryota > Metazoa > Chordata > Mammalia > Primates > Hylobatidae > Symphalangus > Symphalangus syndactylus. The sequence goes on along the minus strand of NC_072438.2, from coordinate 18,810,683 downwards.
ACTGGATCCCTTCCTTACACCTTATACAAAAATTAATTCAAGACGGATTAAAGACTTACATGTTAGACCTAAAACCATAAAAACCCTAGAAGAAAACCTAGGCAATACCATTCAGGACATAGGATGGGCAAGGACTTCATGTCTAAAACACCAAAATCAATGGCAACAAAAGCCAAAATTGACAAATGGGATCTAATTAAACTAAAGAGCTTCTGCACAGCAAAAGAAACTACCATCAGAGTGAACAGGCAACCTACAGAATGGGAGAAAATTTTCGCAACCTACTCATCTGACAAAGGGCTAATATCCAGAATCTACAATGAACTCAAACAAATTTACAAGAAAAAAACAAACAACCCCATCAAAAAGTGGGCGAAGGACATGAACAGACACTTCTCAAAAGAAGACATTTATGCAGCCAAAAAACACATGAAAAAATGCTCATCATCACTGGCCATCAGAGAAATGCAAATCAAAACCACAATGAGATACCATCTCACACCAGTTAGAATGGCCATCATTAAAAAGTCAGGAAACAACAGGTGCTGGAGAGGATGTGGAGAAACAGGAACACTTTTACACTGTTGGTGGGACTGTAAACTAGTTCAACCATTGTGGAAGTCAGTCTGGCGAATCCTCAGGGATCTAGAACTAGAAATACTATTTGACCCAGCCATCCCATTACTGGGTATATACCCAGAGGACTATAAATCATGCTGCTATAAAGACACATGCACACGTATGTTTGTTGCGGCACTATTCACAATAGCAAAGACTTGGAACCAACCCAAATGTCCAACAACGATAGACTGGATTAAGAAAATGTGGCACATATACACCATGGAATACTATGCAGCCATAAAAAATGATGAGTTCATGTCCTTTGTAGGGACATGGATGAAACTGGAAATCATCATTCTCAGTAAACTATCACAAGGACAAAAAACCAAAGACTGCATGTTCTCACTCATAGGTGGGAATTGAACAATGAGAACACATGGACACAGGAAGGGGAACATCACACTCCAGGGACTGTTGTGTGGTGGGGGGAGGGAGGAGGGACAGCATTAGGAGATATACCTAATGCTAAATGATGAGTTAATGGGTGCAGCACACCAACATGGCACATGGATACATATGTAACAAACCTGCACATTGTTCACATGTACCCTAAAACTTAAAGTATAATAATAATAAAAAAAGAAAAAAAAAGAAATGAATCCTAATCTTTTTCATTTTCTTAAGCTTCAACATTACTAGTAGTGATAGATATTGCTGTGGTGTTTGAAGACATAGTTACTGCTACAAACTTTTGGCAAGAATGCAAATTGGTATGTTTCCGGAAAGCTAGTTTGAAACATAGAGCAAAAGCTTTTTAATTCCTTTACCCATTATGGTCAAGGTAGAATAGTTTTTGCAGATAAAATTTTCAGTGCAAAACAAAGAAATGCTGAAAAAATATTATTTAAAGAAAATCTACCAACGATAACAGAGAGCTATTAAAGTGGCAAGTACTTGGAGGCCCAGAGCTGACAGAGGTGACTACAATATTTGGCACTACTTTACCTCAATGGATGTTTTCAAGTCTCAAAAGCAGCTGACAGGCTCACAAGAAAATAGCTTCCAGAATTCTGATGGAACTATAAGAGAGTCCTGGAATACATCTTGAGTTTTTTTTTAAAAAAATGACTTTTAGCTAGAATTCCAAATGGCTGAATCTAGCACAATGAAGCAGACTTCACAAAGACTCAATTCCAACCTCCAAGAGGAGGCTAAAGAGATATAATAATTAAATTTAGCATGGGATTCTCAGACAGGAAAATACATTAAGTAAAAGCTAAAGAAATCTGAATATAACATTTAGTTTATAATGATGTATCAGCATTTGTTTATTAATTGTAACAAATTACCATGCAATGTATGATGTTAATAATATGGGAAACTAGATGTGAGGTACATAGAAACTCTATGTGGTATTTCATCATTTTTCTGTTAATATAACATTGTTTTAAAAATTAAGTCAATCAAAAAACAAAGATGTGACATACATAAATGGATAAAATCGTCTAATTAAAAACAGAAATTGACATACTGCATAAAAAAGAACAAACAAAACCCTTTGTAACTTAAAATAGACAGACTCTAAATATAAATATATTAAGAAATTAGAAATAAAAGAATATAAAGAAATATGCCATAGAATCACTAAGCAAAAGAAGTCTGACAAATATTAGAATATCAGAATATTATAGTTAATTATATTCATTATAAATACCAAAAAGTTTAATATTTTATTTAAAATATCAAAATCATGATGTTTAACTAGAAAGTTGATAGAAAGAGGGATACTTTATTATTTTAAAAGCATCAACTTATTAGAATTATATAGAACTGTTTTCCCTTTAATAAAATAGACTAAAAACATCTATCACAAATATTGACAAATATAAAAAGAGGAAAATACAAATGTTCCATCATTGAGGGAATCTTGGGACACTCAGTCACTGATAGAATAAGGCATTGACAAAATCAGATCAAAAATAAGAAAGGATGTTGATTAAAAATAAAATTTAAAAATTCTGCCTACTTAACACTTATAGAAGCCTATAACGTTACATTAGGAGATATACCTAATGCTAAATGACGAGTTAATGGGTGCAGCAAACCAACATGGCACATGGATACATATGTAACAAACCTGCACATTGTGCACATGTACCCTAAAACCTAAAGTATAATAACAAAAAAAAAAAAGACTATAACCAACATCTACAGAATATTTTTTTTGGACATGGAACTAAATCAAAGTATGTTCTGACCATGGAGAATTAAGCTTGAAATTAACAACATAAGGATAACTATTTTTTAACTTTTAAAGTAAGCAAAAACTTCTAAATTAACAATGGGTCAATAAAAATTAGAAGGCATTTTAAAGTAAATAAAACATAAATAAATATAAATATAATCTCAGCACTTTGTGAGGCCAAGGCAGGAGGATCACTTGAGGCCAGGAGTTTGAGACCACTGCTGGGCAATATAGCTAAACCTTGTCTCAACAAAAAGTAAACAAATTGCCAGGCTTGATGATGCACATCTGTAGTCCCAGCTACTCAGGAGGCTGAGGTAGAAGGATTACGTGAGCCCTGGAGTTCCACATTACAGTGAGCTATGTTTGTGCCACTGCAGTCCAGCCTAAATGAGAAAATGAGAACCTGTCTCCAAACAATAAAACAATAAAAAAATAGATGTAACTAAAAATTATCTCACTGGATGAGGTTACACTGTAGTTAAGATTTCTAGGCCTAAGTATATATTTTTTTTAAAGATTAAAAATACATGGACTAGATGTATTTTTCAAGATATTAAAAGAATGTCAAATGAGCTCAAAGTAGGAAAAAACAAGCAGAATAGAATAAAAGGTGTCTTAGTCCATTTAGTGTTGTTATAACAGAATGCCCAAGGCTGGGTAATTTATAAAGAAAAGAGGTTTATTTGGCTAACAATTCTGGTGGCTGAAAAGTTCAAAACTGGGCAACTGTATATGGTGAGGACTTCAGGCTGCTTCCACTCATAGCAGAAAGTGGAAGGGGAGCCAATGTGTGAAAAAAAATTCACATGATGAGAGTGGAAGCAAGAGAGGGCAAATAAGGAAGCCAGATTCTTGGTAAAATAGATAGGCCACTAGCCAGACTAATCCATTTCCACTACAGCAAGATTTCATTCACCCCCAGTGCATTAATCTACATATGAGGCATCTGCCACCATGAGCCAAACACTTCCTTCCAGACTTCATCTCCAATACTGCTACATTGAGATGAAATTCAGTGAGTTTTGGCTGGGACGAATCACATCAAAACAATAGCATTATGCAAATAAATATAAAATGTAGAGAGTCAACAAAGCCAGAGATCAATTTGTTGAAATAAATAATAAAACGAGTAATTTCCTAGCAAAGCTAATCAAGATTAAAAAGAGATGAATCATAAATTACCAATACTAGAGGGGTAATCACTACAGCTCTAACATATGTTAAATGAGGAAGTTATTATGAACAACTCTATGCCATTATTGGAAAATTTAGATAATAATGAAAACTTTATTAAAAAATGCAACTTACTAAAACTAACCCAAGAAGAAATAGAAAACAAGTTCATGTGATTGTTTTTAGTTGCATAACAAAGTTGATAACATTAATGTCTAACTGGTATTTAAGCAAAGCAAGATCTTAAGCAAACTAGAAATAGAAGTGAACTTTCCTAAGTGGATAAAAGATATTAAAAATAAAAACAAACAAACACCTATAGAAACACATACATTGACTCTTAATGGTAAAACGTTATAAACTTTCCTCCTGAGATCAAGACTCAGGCAATAGAAGACTACTTCTAATTGGCATTCTTCTGGAAGTGGTAGCCAGTGCAATAAAGCAAGAAAATTAATAGAATTAGAAAGTTAGAAATAAAACTATCATCACTCACACTATATTTGCCTATAGTTATTAAAAACATAAAAATTAAAAAGTTATGATGTATTCAATCAAACAAGTGAATTTAACAAGTTCACTGGATACAAAGTTAATATATGAAAGTCAATCACATTTCTAATTTAACAGCAATTAGAAAATGAAATGTAAATATCAATTACAATTATACATATGTATACAATTATACATAGATTACGTATACATAATTTATACAATCATGTGTATATGTGTGTGCATAATTCAAAAGATATCTATAGAGAAAGTACAGATCTAAATAAATTGAGAACTATAACATGTGAAGATTCTCTTCAAATTGATCTAGAATTTTGATATAATTACTAGCAGAGGTGTGTATGTGTATGTGTGTAAATTGGTGAGCAATTACTGACATGCTAGTAAAAATTAAAGTCATGAAAAAAGACAATCTTAGAAAGGATTTTATGGCAAACAAACTTACAACTTTTAAAATATGTTTTCTTTAATCATTTATTTCTCTAAAAATTTCAGAAAATGAGAGCATCCAATAGCCATAGCCAGATGCTCATCTCATTCTCTGTTTCTAACTCATCAATTTTACAGGTTTATTTTGTAATTGATTATAACAGAAGATAGCTCCGCTACCATTTTTTCAGGTATAGTTTTGGGATCCACAGGGGGCCAAGGATGTTGAACTCATTAATAAATAACCTTCAAAAGGCTTGCAAGACACATTTGAAAATCTGCTCAAGTACATATTTTGAAAAGAGGCAATGGGGAAAAATAGTAAAGAAGTTAAAATATACTGTCTGAAGATATTTTTAATGTTACAATTTGAAAGCAAAGAAATTATAGTAAGAACATAAATTATATGTATATCTGAAATTATATGTGTATCTGAAAGGTGATGCAGATACACATTTGGAAAAAAAAGAGTCACAGTATTTATTCGAAGTATTTCACAGAGATGACTTTAATAGAGTAGACATAATTGGTAAACACGTTAAAGGCCTAGGAATCTTAGAATTAGTGATTTTTCATTTCACATCAATAGTCCTCAAGCTATTTTTCTGCTCCCACACAGCTTTTCAGGAATCACTTGTGGTCTTTATTCACTCAGTTGTGGGCAACATGGGGTAACTTCCATTTTCTCCTCTAGGATAAAGCTTCCCCATTGGGGTAAAATTTGGGATTTTGTTCTAGCATTTAAGTGATATCTTCTGCTCACAGAAGAGTCAGACTCATATTGCTTTGGTGGCTATTTTGACATGACTGTGGCTTGTTTGAGGATTCCTGCATCATAATGCAGCATTAACATTCAATGAATTATGTGTATCCCACAGAAGTCAATGAGAAAACTCACAAGGCAAAGTCTATCTGAGTGTGAAGCCGTTCTTTCTCTAAATCCCTTTGCACAGATAGACCCAGTGACCCAGCTGGATTACTGTAGAGTCCAATGTTGGCCTGGAAATTCACAGTTAGACTGAAAAGGAATTTGGAATAGAAGTGGGCCTTTGAGAATGACAACAGTGTGTAGAGACAGATGCTAGAAAGAACAGCTGAGAAAGCATTGAAATCATCACAGGCTGAGTTCATAGTCCTTGAAACCTGTACTCCGTATCTTGATTAGCACAACTGCAAAGACCACAAGCTTCTTTGACCCTTTTAAAAAATAATGACGTTCTCTACTAACAGATACTTTGATTTGGATGCTATTTTATGGTTATTATATCAAATTTCATAATTTTAAAAGAACAGTGTTTTCCTAAATTCAAGTTCAGCAGATTATCTAATCATTCTCTCTACTAATAAAAAGCTGCAGCTTTCACCCAAGATTTTATATACTCATAAATGTAAACATTGTTCTTCTTTTAATTCTAGATATTTAAACTTGGTGGGAGATAACACAATGTTTACAACATACTTGGAATAATTTTCATGTGAGTTTTTGATATTTTATGTGCCTTTACCTGATTAGGGATACCAATTTATAGGACTGTTCTACTGATGTTCCTAATGAATCAGAAAAAAAAAAAAAGTTGCTAAGTAATAAATTTACATTTACTAGTTTCTGTATTTTTTATTGACACAATAAATAAGTCAATAATACCAACCTGTTTTGAATAGCAACATCAAAAATATTACTTTCATATTCTATTGACCTTCACTTAGATATCTTTATGCTAATGTTTTCTCCTTTGGTATGTCATTATGGATTTATGACTTTTCAGATTTACTGTATATCATTGATCTTTGTCAATAATCTTTTGAGGCCCAATTGCCTCATCTTGGCCAATAGAAGCTCCCTTCAAATTATGCTTAGATCATTTCAAATCAGATTATTTCAATGTCACTGCATTATTTGTGACATATTTTTGCTTTCTGGCACAACATAATTATATAGGCTCATTTTTCCACTTTCAACCCAGACATAGAATCAGCTACTTATTTTCAAGGCACCATGGTTTCTCATAATGGGAAAATAGTATTGAATAGACAAGAATCTGAGTGCTGCTGTGAATAATTATGGTGGGGTAGTGTGGGGCACATGTCCTTGGCTATTTCTCTGGGCAAAGCTAATAAAGATGTATTCTGAATTTCTTTGTAAACTTATATGATTTTGCTTTTTATGTTTCTGATTCAGTTCTAATAGTACAGTGCCCATACCTGAATTTTACTTTATTTTCTCTTATACTAAGCATACTGAGTCCTAACAAATATATCTTTTAAAATTTACTAAAAATATAAGAAAAAAATCCAAAATAACAATTTAATGTTAGTGCAAAAATATAATTAGTGAATGAGTTCAATTTTGGGCAGTTCTTTTTGTTTCTGTCACATTATGCTGTAGATTTGCAGTCAGATTATTTTGTTTTAGAATGATGGTTCTCAAGCATCATTGTGCGTCAGAATTGCCCGGAAGGTTTGTTTAAAACAAATAGCTGGGCTTTGTTCACTGAATTTCTGATTCAGTAAATTTGGGGTGTGGCTGATAATTTGCATTTCCAATCAATTCCCTGGTTGGAGGGGGCCAAGATGGCCGATTAGAAGCATCTACAGCCCATGGCATTCGTGGGGAGGAAAAAAAGGAGCGAAGGAATACAGCACCTTCAACTGAAATATCCAGGTAGTTGCACTGGGACTTATCAGAGAAACAACTCAACCCATGGAGAACGAAGAAAAGCAGGGTGGGGTGACAGCCCACCCAAGAGTGATGCAGAGCCAAGGGAATCCTCACCCCCAGCCAAGGGAAGCAGTGAGTGACTGTGTGACCCTGGGAAACCACACTTCTCCCACGGATCTTTGCAACCCGCGGATCAGGAGATCCCCTTGGGAGCCCACTCCACTAGGGCCTTGGGCTCAACACACAGGGCTGTGTGGAGTCTTGGCAGAATAGCTGCTCAGACATGCAGAGAGACCCAAGAATTTGACATACTCCATCCCCAGGATCCCTAACAAACATATCTGCAACTCAGACACGGAGGGAGGTCTGCGCATACCCCTAGGAAGGGGGTGGAATCCAGGGGGCCAGACAGCCTCATTCTGCAGGCCCCACTTCCACATTACCTCACAAGATAAGACCCACTGGCTTGGAATTCCAGCCAGCTACCCGCAACAAGGTGAAGACTGCCTGTGACTGAGCGGAGCTCTTGAGGGGAGGGGCAGGTGCCATCTCTGCTGTTTGGTGGATTCCGTCATTCCAGCCTGTGGGTTCTGAAGAGTCCAAACAGTCGAGACAAGGAAGGGTCCCCCCAAGCAATGCAATACAGAGGCTTTTCCAGATGTGGCAAGACTGGTTCATTAAGCAGGGCCTGGATCCAGTCCTCCTCACTGGGTAGGACCTTCCAGCCACACCTGCTGGCACTTTATTACTGACAGAGCTCTGATCTGTCCCTGAGACAGAGTGCCTGGGGGAGGGGAAGGCTGCCACCTGGGTTGGTTGGACAATTCAGCTGCCACCTGGGTTGGTTGGACAATTCAGCTGTTACAGCCTGTGGGCTACAGAGAGTCTAAGCTGACAGGGGCAGAGGCAGTTCCCCATGACAACACAGCTGTTTTGTAGAGACTTGACCAGGCAGCTTCTTTAAGTGGGACCCTAATTCACTTCTCCTCACAGTAGGGATCCTCTCAGCGGGGTCCTCCCAGCCAGGGTTTCTGGCCACTGCTTCATGTTCTATGGAGCTGCCAGAGCTTCAATTTCTCCCTGGGACAGAGGACCTTAGGGGCAAGACAGGCCACCACCTTGGCCATTAGGCTCCTCAGCTGGTCCAGTCTGTGGGCCTTAGAAAGCCCAGACCAATCAGGGACTGAAGGGATCCCCAACACAGCACAGCTGCTCAAACGAAAAACAGCCAGACTGCTTCTTTAAGTGGGTCCCTGACCCCATACCTCCTGACTGGGTGAGACCTCCCACTGGGTCTCCAACCACCCCCTACAGGCACATTCGAGCCAGCAATAGGTCAGCACCCCTCTGGGACAGAGCTTCCAAAGGAAAGGGCAGGCTGCCATCTTCGCTGTTTTGCAGGCTTCGCTGGTGATACCTCCAGGTATGGAAAGAACCAAGGCAACTAAGGTCTAGAGAGAACCCCCAGAAAACCACAGCAGCCCTATAGAAGAATGGCCAGACTGTTAAAAGAAAAACAAAAACAGAAAACCACAACAACAACAAGAACAACAAAGAAAAACCACCAAAACCTCATCCAAATGTAAGCAACCTCAAGGATCTAAGGTAGATAAGCCCACAAAGATGAGAAAGAATTAATGAAAAGACACTGAAAACTCAAAGAGCTTGAGTGCCTCTTTTCCTCCAAATGACTGCAACACCTCTCCAGCAAGGACTCAAAAGTGGGCTGAGGCCGAGACAGCTAAAATGACAAAAGTAGGCTTCAGAAGGTGGGCAGTAACAATTTCACCGAGTTAAAGGAGCACATTGTAACCCAATTCAAAGAAGCTAAGAATCATGATAAAACAATAAAGGAGCTGACAGCCAAAATAGCCAGTTAATAGAGGGGCATAACTGACCTGTTTGAGCTGAAGAACACACCACAAGAACTTCACAAGCAGTCGCAAGGATTATTAGCAGAAATGATCAAGCAGAGGAAAGAATCTCAGAGTGGGAAGACTGGCTTTCTGAATTAAGAAACACAGACAATAATAAAGAAAAAAGGAATGAACAAAACCTCTGAGAAATATGGGATTATGTAAAGAGGCCAAACCTATGACTGATTGGTGTACCTGAAAGAGATGGGGATAATGGAACCAAGTTGGAAAACATACTTCAGGATATCATCCAGGAGAACGTCCCCTAGAAAGACAGGCCAACATTCAAATTCAGGAAATGCAGAGAACCCCAGTAAGATATTCCACAAGAAAGTCATCTCCAAGACACATAATCGTCAGATTCTCTAAGTTTGAAATGAAAGAAAAAAAATGTTAACGGCAGCCAGAGAGAAAGTTCACATCACCTACAAAGGGAAGTCTACCAGACTAACAGTGGACCTCTCAGTGGAAACCCTACAAGCCAGAAGAGTTTGGGGGCCACTATTCAACATTCCTAAAGAAAAGAATTTCCAACCCAGGAGTTCATGTCCAGACAAACTAGGCTTCATAAGTAAAGGAGAAATAAGATTCTGTTCAAATGAGCAAATGGTGAGGGAATTTGTCACCACCAGACCTGCCTTGCAAGAGCTCCTGAAGGATGCACTAAATATGGAAAGGAAAAACCGTTACCATCCACTACAAAAACACACTGAAGTACACAGACCAGTGACACTATGAAGCAAACACACAAACAAGTCTGCAAAATAACCAGCTAGCATCATGACGACAGGATCAAATCCACATAAAACAATACTATCCTTAAATGTAAATGGGCTAAGTGCCCCAATTGAAAGACACAGAATGGCAAGATGAATAAAGACCTAAGACACATATGCTGTCTTCAAGAGACCCATGTCACATGCAAAGGCACATAAAGGCTTAAAATAAAGGGATAGAGGAAAATTTGCCAAGCAAAGGAAAAACAGAAAAAAGGAGAGGTTGCAATCCTAGTTTCTGACAAATCTGACTTTAAACCAACAAAGATCAAAGAAAGACAAAGAGGGCATTACATAATGCTAAAGGGTTCAATTCAACAAGAAGAACTAACTATTCTAAATATATATGCTCCCAATATAGGAGCACCCCATTCATAAAGCAAGTTCTTAGAGACCCTAAAGAGACTTAGACTCCCACACAATAATAGTGGGGGATTTTAACACCTCACTGACAATATTAGACAGATCATTGAGACATAAAATTAATAAAGATTTTCAGGACCCGAACTCAGCTATGGATGCTGTGGACCTGATGTCTACAGACCTCTCCACCCCAAAACAACAGAATATACATTCTTCTCATCACTGCACAGCACTTACTCTAAAATTGATAATATAATCCAAAGGAAAATATTCCTCAGCAACCAAAAGAAATCATAACAGTCTCTCAGACTACAGTACAATCAAATTAGAAGTCAAGATTAAGAAATTCACTTAAAACCACACAACTACATGGAAGTTGAACCACCTGCTCCTGAAAGACTTTTGGATAAATAACAAAATTAAGGCAGAAATCAAGAAGTTCTTTGAAACTAATGACAGCAAAGATTCAACGTACCAGAATCTCTGGGACACAGCTAAAGCAGCGTACAGAGAGAAATTTATAGTACTAAATGCCCACATCAAAAAGTTGGAAAGATCTCAAGTTAACAACCTAAATCACAACTAAAAGAACTAGAGAACCAAGAACAAACAAACCGCAAAGCTAGCAGAAGGCAAAAATAACCAAGATCAGAGCTGAACTGAAGGATACAGACAGAAAAAAACTCTTCAAAAAAATCAATGAGTCCAGGAGCTGTTTTTTTCTTTTCGGAAAAATTAATAAAATAGACCACTAGCCAGATTAATAAAGAAGAAAAGAGAGAAGATTCAAATAAACACAATCAGAAATTATAAGGGAGATGTCACCATTGACCCAACAGAAATACAAACAACCATCAGAGAATACTATAAACACCTCTATGCACATATACTAGAAAATCTAGAAGAAATGAATAAATTCCTGGACACTTACACACTCCCAAGTCTAAACAGGAAGAAACTGAATCCCTGAATAGATCAATAACGAATTCAAAAGTTGAGGCAGTAATAAATAGCCTACCAACCAAAAAAGCTGAGGACCAGACAGATTTACAGCTGAATTCTACTGGAAGTATAAAAAAAATCTGGTACTAGTTCTACTGGAAACATTCAAAAAAATTGAAAAAGAGAGACTTCTCCCTAACTCATTTTATGAGGACAGAATCATCCTGATACGAAAACCTGGCAGAGCTACAACAAAAGAAGAAAACTTCAGGCCAATATCCCTGATGCACATCAATTCAAAAATCCTCAACAAAATACCGGCAAACAATCCAGAAGCACATCCAAAAGCTTATACGCTATGATCAAGTAGGCTTCATCCCTGGGATGCAAGTTTGGTTCAACATACACAAATCAATAAATGCAATTCATCGCATAAACAGAACTAAATTAAAAAAACAAATCACTATCTCAGTAGATGCAGAAAAGGCCTTAGATAAAATTAAACATCCCTTCATATTAATAACTCTCAGTAAACTAGGTTTTGAAAGAACATACCTCAAAATAATAAGAGCCATAAAGGACAAACCCATAGCCAATATGATACTGAATGGGCAAAAGCTGGAAGCATTCCCCTTGAAAACCAGCACAAGATGAAGATGTCCTCCCTCACCACTCCTATTCAACATAATAATGGAAGTTCTGGCCAGGGCAATCAGGCAAGAGAAAGAGTATTCAAATAGGAAGCAAGAAAGTCAAACTATCTTTGTTTGCAGACGACATGATTCTTTATCTAGAAAACCTTATTGACTCAGCTCAAAAGCTTCTTAAGCTGATAAGCAAATTCAGTAGTTTCAGGATACAAAATCAATGTGCAAAAATCACTAGCATTCCTACACACCAAAAACAGGCAAGCTGAGAGCCAAATCATGAATGAACTCCCATTTATAGTTGCCACAAAAAAATAATAAAATACCTAGGAATACAGCTAACAAGGGAAGTGAAGGACCTCTTCGGGGAGAACTACAAACCACTGCTCAAAGAAATCAGAGATGACACAAACAAATGGAAAAACAGTCCACGGCAATGGATAAGAAGAATCATTATCATAAAAAGGACCATACTGCCCAAAGTAATTTATAAATTCAATTGTATCCCCATTAAACTACCACTGACATTCTTCACAATTTAAAAAAAAACTATTTTAAAATTCATATGGAACCAAAAAAGAGCTCATATAGCCAAAACAACCCTAAGTAAAAAGAACAAAGCTGGAGGCCTCACACTACTCAACCTCAAACTATACTGCAAGTCTACAGTAACCAAAACAGCATAATATTTGTACAAGAGCAGACACATAGACCAGTGGAATAGAATAGAGAACCTAGAAATAAGACTGCACACCTGCAACCATCTGGTCTTCCACAAACCTGACTAAAACAAGCAATGGCAAAATAATTCCCTGCTTAATGAATGGTTCTGGGATAACTGGCTAGCCATATGCAAAAGATTAAAACTGGACCCCTTCCTTACACCATATACAAAAATCAACTCAAGATAGATTAAAGACTTAAGTGTAAAATCCAAAGCTATAAAAACTCTAGAAGACAACCTAGGCAATACCATTCAGGACATAGGCACATGGAAAGATTTCATGACAAAGATGCCCAAAGCAACAGCAACAAAAGCAAAAATTGACAAATGGGATCTAATTAAGCTAAAGAGCTTCTGCACAGCAAAAGAAACTATAATCAGAGTAAACAGACAACCTACAGAATGGGAGACAATTTTTGTAATCTACCCATCTGACAAAGGTCTAATATCCAGAATTCACAAGGAACTTAAATAAATTTACAAGAAAAGAACAACCCCATTAAAAAGTGGGCAAAGGTCAAGAACAGACACTTCTCAAAAGAAGACATACATGTGGCCAGCAAACACATGAAAAGAAGCTCAACATCACTGAACATTAGAGAAATGCAAATCGAAACGATGTGGTATCATCTCACGCCAGTCAGAATGGCTATTACTACAAAGTCAAAAAAAACAACAGATGCTGTCAGGATTGTGGAGAAAAAGGAATGCTTTTACAGTCTTGGTGGGAGTATAAATTAGTTCAACCATTATGGAAGACAGTATGGCAATTCCTCAAAGACCTAGAGGCAGAAATACCATTTGTCCCAGCAATCCCATTACTGGGTATCTACCCAAAGGAATATAAATCATTCTATTATAAAGATCCATGCATGTGTATGTTAATTGCAGCACTATGTACAATAGCAAAGACATGGAACCAATCTAAATGCTCATCCATGATAGACTGGATAAAGAAAATGTGGTACATGTACACCATGGAATACGATGTAGCCATAGAAAGGAACAAGATCATGTCCTTTGCAGGGAGATGGATGGAGCTGGAAAGCCATTATCCTCAGTAAACTAATTCAAGAACAGAAAATCAAATACCACATAGTCTCACTTATAAGTGGGAGCTGAATGATGAGGGCACATGAACACATAGTGGGGAACAACACACAATGGAACCTGTTGGAGGGTGTGGGGTGGAAGGAGGGAGAGCATCAGGAAGAATAGCTAATGGATGCTGGGCTTAATACCTGGGTGATGGGATGATGTGTGTAGCAAACCACCATGGCACACATTTAACTATGTAACAAACCTGCACATCCCTGCACATGTACCCCTGAACTTTAAAGTTGGACATATAAATAAATAAATAAATTCCCTGATGCTGCTGCCACTAGTCCACGGACCACACTTTGAGAATCATTTTTCTAGAATCAATTATACTTGTTCACTCTCTATGGCTGCAATTACTTATCTGATCTATAGTGTTGCTTCAGGACTTTATGCTGATTTTCAATCTGATGCTGTTGGCATTTCAACAGTTGTCACTGGTAAATTCAAACATAGCAGAGGTTACTTAGACAGTCAGAATACTATGAAAGAGGGATCTTCTCTACCTTAGGTTGGTTTAAAAAAAAAAAAAAAAGAAAGAAAGAAAAGAAACACCTCCACCAGACCAGCTCTGTCTTCAAAATTCTGCACAGTAGTTTCATTTCATCATTATCTGATACTACCTACAATGACTTAGTACTTAATGTTAAGTACAAGATATCTATATTTGCTTCCTGGTTGAATAAACCGATTCTGTCTCCTATGATTTAATTTCTGATAATGTAGAAACACATTTATTTTACATCTACCGTTCTCTTGCCAGTTTATCAGGTTATATATGTATTGGTGCAATGAGAATATCCTAAATAGTACCTTAAGAGAGTACCAGCCAAAATATTAAAATTTCCACTGAGGAATCAAAAAAAATTCCCTAGTACCTTAGATTCCATATGATTAATAAAGAGAAATGAAAGGAATACAAGCTCTTGAGGTTTGGCTTGAAAAAATGTATTATTTCTATATTCGTTTTAGTTGGAGAAAATCTAGTTTAAGACCTCAGTTTCTCAGAGACATTAACTTAATGCTAGACATGCTCAAACTTCACAAAGTAATCAAACATTCAAATGTGTTATTAACAATATGACTAGCATATATAAAAATAAAATACAATTACATTTTTAAATGTCAGCAATTGAAAAGAGCATCCAATATTACAAACTTAAGCTATGATTAGAAAGTACAAGTGCAAGCTTTTCTACAGATGCGTATAACTTCCAGCTAACCAGGATCCAATGCCTAGAAGCATTTCATAAGACATGAATGTTGAAAATTGTAATACATTTTAACTGCTATAGTTCATTTTAAGTCCCATATGTTAGATCATTTACATAAATACTTTACTATTTAGTTTAGTTTTAGTGCAGAAACCCAAATCTTAAGTAAAATTAAATATTCATGTACTAAAATTTCTGATTTATTTTATTTTATTGTTGTTTATAGAGACAGCGTGTTGCTCTCTTGCCCAGGGTGAGGTG
Source organism: Symphalangus syndactylus (assembly GCF_028878055.3). Taxonomy (NCBI): domain Eukaryota; kingdom Metazoa; phylum Chordata; class Mammalia; order Primates; family Hylobatidae; genus Symphalangus; species Symphalangus syndactylus. Next base: position 18,795,156 of record NC_072438.2, on the reverse strand, counting down.
AAGTCCCGCTGTCATAGCTCACTGCAGCCTCAAACTCCTGGACTAAAGTGACCCTCCTGTTTCAGGAGGATCCATGTTCCATTTTATTAAATAGACTTTCATCTTATTTTTTGTATTAAAAAATACACAATCCCTAGGTTTGGGATAAATGTTTTGAAAATCTTGATATTAATAAAAGAAGTATTTTGTAAAGAAAAATGTGATACTTTTTTCCTTTTTCAACTTTTCAGTTCATGGGGTACATGTGCAGGTTTGTTACATGGATAAATTCTATGTCACTGGGGTTTGGTGTACAAATCATTTCATTACCCAGGTAGTAAGTATAGTACCCAATAGATATATTTTTTTAAGCCACATCCTCCTCCCGCCCTCCAATCTCAAGTAGACTGCAGTGTCTATCATTCTATTCTTTCAGTTCATGAGTACTCAATGTTGGGCTCCCACTTGTAAGTGAGAATATGTGGTATTTGCGTTTTCTGTTCCTGCATTAATTCACATAGGAAAATGGCCTCTAGTTGCATCCATGTTACTGAAAATTCAGGACATGATTTCATCCTTTTTTGTAGCTACATAGTATTCCATGGTGTATGTGTACTTACTACATTTTCTTCATCCAGTCCACCATTGATGGGCATCTAGGTTGATTGTATGTCTTTGCTATTGTGAATGGTGCTGTGATGAACACAGGTGTGCGTGTGTCTGTTTGGTAGAATAATTTATATTCCTTTGGGTATATACCCTGTAACGGTATTGCTGGGTTGAATGGTAGTTCTATTTTAAGTTCTTTGAGAAATCACCAAACTGCTTTCCACAGTGGCTGAACTAATTTACACTCCTATCAGCAGTGTACATGTGTTCTTTTTTTCTCTGCAACATTGCCAACATCTGTTATTTTTTACTTTTTAATAATAGCTATTCTGACTGGGGTGAGATGGTATCTCCTTGTTGTTTTGATTTTCATTTTTCTGATGATCAACAATGTTGAGAATTTTTTCATATGCTTGTTGGTCGTGTGAAGAGGTACTGGTTTTGCTATGAGGTAAGATTTTAAGGCTCTTGGCCTCAAGACCAACCATTTTATTAATTCCTAGGCCTGTGGCCTGTTATTAGCCCCAAATTAAAACTTCACTAGAAAATTACTAGTTTAAAAAATGTTTAATTTTTATAACTTTTTGTTTTAGATAGAATTTCATTTTGAGTGTTATCCTGTTCTTGCTAAAAATCAGCTACATATACTGAAAATATTCAGATACAAATTTGTCACATTTCATATGTTTCACCATATACATTGTAATAGTTTTTCTGAGAGCTCCTTTCCAAACAAATACATCTCAAGACCAAAATATTTCTGAACTTTATTTTTATTTTAACAAATTAATAATATATTTTTAAAACTTCAAGCATTCTTTTTTTTTTTTTTGCATGAAAAACAATGTGGTGGTTTTAAAACATGGTCACAAATTTGTTGACACTTTTCCCACCAGTGAGGTATGTGTCCTCTACCCTTGAATCTGGGCTCTGAGTCTTCTTGACTAATAGATGAGAATGATGCTTAAGGCCAGACCCAGGTGTTTAAAAACTGGTAGCTTCCATTTTCTCTCTTTATTCTTATTCTTAAAACCCAGCCACCATGCTGTGAGGAAGCCCAAGCCACTCCGTAGAGAAGCCCACTGAGAAAGGAACAACTTGCCAGCCCTGTGACTAAGTTATCTTGCAAGTCAATCCTCTAGCTGTGGTTGAGCCACCCTAGCTACTGCTGCATGGAACGGATAAGCTATCCCCATCATCCAAATCACAAATTTCTCAGCAAAACAAATGGTGATTGCTATTTCAGCCACCAAATTTTAGTGTGGATTATTGTGTTGTAATGGCTGCTTACAATCATATAGTAAATAATCAGAACAGAACTCTTACAGCTATGCATATTTATATGTTAGTAACTTCTAAATGCTTTCTGCTAAACTAAAACAAGTTTAAAATCTGATAATTCTTCTCCATCAAAACTTTACAATAAATTACTCTAAGCAGAGAAAGTTACTGAAATGTGACCTATTTCCACTTGTAGTTTTCAAAAATCAAGGTTCACACTGAGAGAGTTTCTTTGTGGTGATGGAAAAGCCCTAAATCCAGATTGTGGTGAGGATTGCCTGAATCTGCACATACACCAAAAATAAAATTAAAAACTTGTAAATGTAAACCTTTTGGAATCTGAATAAGATTTGTCTTTGAGTTAATATTACTGTACCAATGTCAATTTCCTGGTTTGGGCAATTGTGTTAGTCAACTTGGGCTGCTATAACAAATACCTTACAATGGGTAATATAAACAATAGAAATTTATTACTCACAGTTCTGGAGGCTGGGAAGTCCAAGATCAAGGTGCCAGCAGATTCAATGTCTGGTGAGGGCCTGTTTCTCATAAATGGTATCTCCTGTGCCTGTGCATGGTGCAAGAGGCCAGGAACTCCCTTAAACCTTTTTTCTAAGGCCACTAATCTCATTCATGAAGGTGATCTCATTCATGAAGGTGGATCCTTCATGAGTAAATCACTTCCCAAAAGGCCCTGCCTCTTAATACTGTAACAGTAAGTATTTGTGTGTGTGCATAAGTGTGAATATATATATATGTATATATGTATATATATGTACTTGTACATACACACAAACACACACACACACACATATATATATATATATATATATACACTCGCATATGTTTTGGAAGGGAGAGGGCACCAACATTCAGATTATATCAACAATGTATCATGTATTTTAGAATATTGGCATTTAGGAGAAACTCGGTGAAAAGTATGTAAGAACTCTGTCCCATTTTTGTAACTACTAGTGAGACAAACTATTTCAAAATTAAAAGTTATAATTAAAAATTAAGGTCTGAACAATAGAAAAATCAATTTCAGTAAGACAACTCATCCTGGAGAGACGTGTTTGGTCCATTTATTGTAGACAGAAGAGCAACCACTGGTTGCGTTTAGGATGGTTTTTAGGATGAGCACTCTTAAGAGCTCAGAGACTTTAGTGATGATACTTCAAAGGCTTATTCTTATATTGATGCAGACAATTTCACAGAGAGTCTGCCATACTCAGTGAAGGAAAATACAGGGGTGTAGGTACTTGATTCAAGGGTGGTTTTAAATATACCGAAAAATGCAGAGGTGACTGAGCTTTATTTGGACACTCATTTATTTGGGTGCTCTGGATGCTTTAGCAGCCCTACAATTTTCCAAACCTGTAGATAAAGATCTTCCCTTTCTCAAATGTATGAGTATTTTGATCTTCACATGGGGAACCTTATACAAACATTTCTGGAAGGTTTCTCTAGCTTCTTAATAAGGTTTGGAAACCTTTCACAGACATGCTATAAAGGACATAGTAAAGAACTTTATTATTCTTCTTTTTTAAAAAAAAATAGAGACAAAGTCTTGCTCTATCACTCAGGTTTGAATGCAGTGGTGTGATTATAGCTGACTATAACTTACAACTCCTGGGCTCAAGCAATCCTCTTGCCTCAGCCTATTGAGTGGCAAGGACTAAAGGCTCATGTCATCATGCCTAATTTCTTAATTTTTTGTAGAGGTGGGTTCTTGCTAAGTTGCCCAGGCTGGTCTCAAACTACTGGCCTCCAATGTATCTTCCACCTTGGCCTCCCAAATTTCTGGGATTATAGGTGTGAGCCATTGTGCCCAGCCAGATTTCATCATTCCTCTGTGAACCTAATTTTCCTTCATATACTTTGTTCCCATTTGACAAGATAATGAATTTTCCAGGTGTTCTCTTCCATGATTAAAGAGCCATGAGAAGAACACTGTCAATTGGTGCCATCTATAAGGTCCTACCTTATCTCTTAAAGCATTTTATTAGCAGGGTGCCATTATAGTTTAACAAACACTATGAGCAGGGGTAAGACACCTTGATAACTCCAAGATTCAGAACGGTCTAGTGTTTGAAATGGAGCATATGCAAAGAAAAATAACCGTTTTAAATAAGGAGTATGGGGAGCACAGAAAAGATAGAAAACCCAGATAGTCAGACTCAATCTGTGCTTCCTATGTAGAAGAGCAAAAGCCTTATTGAACTGTAAATCTCTCAGAGATAAAGCTTTGCTGCAGAATCCCCAGGAGGCAGAGGGGAGGAAGAAGAACAATAAAAAATGGAGACCTCAAAGGGTCTTACCATATGTGCATTCAATTTGCACTTTGTAACCGTTTTCCATTTGTCTTGAAAGCCAAGATTACAACCTTGTATGTGTGTGTGTGTGTGTGTGTGTGTGTGTGTGTGAACATAAGACTGCAACATGGAAATGTTAAAACATGTGTTTTTGTTTTTTTTTTGGTTTTTTGTTTGTTTGTTTTTTGTTTTGTTTTTAGGCAGAGTCTCGCTCTTGTTGCCCAGGCTGGAGTGCAATGGCACGATCTCAGCTCACCACAACCTCTGCCTCCCAGATTCAAGTGAATCTCCTGCCTCAGCCTCCCGAGTAGCTGGGATAACAGGCATGTGCCACCATGCCCAGCTGATTTTGTATTTTTTAATAGAGACGGGGTTTCTCCATGTTGGTCAGGCTGGTCTCACACTCCCATCCTCAGGTGATCTGCCCGCCTCAACCTCCCGAAGTGCTGGGATTACAGGCATAAGCCACTACACCCAGCCGTTATTGTTTACTAAAATATCTGCATGTGGAAAGAAATGAGGAGAATATGCCAGCCAGAAGCAAGAATGACTGCTTCAGTTCTTAATGATCTGGGTTTTCTCAGGTTGTGCCTTATTCGTGAGTACCACTCAAGATTCCATTTCTCCCATACTACCTCCCCAAAACAAGCACAGTCCACTTCAGAATTAGTTTGAAGATCCATTTCAGAGGGGGACTCTGAGCTCACAAGACATCCACCTAAAAAGCCTGATAATAGATGCATGAAAAATGGTTCAAACATAAATTTTAATATCAGGGAAAGAGCTATAATAGAGTTGGAATATGTGGCCCTGCCAAATCTCATGTTGAACTGTAATCCCTAGTGCTGGAGGTGGGGCCTGGTTGAGGATTTTGGGTCATGGGGGCGGATCCCTCATGCCTTGGTGCTAACCTTGCAATAGCGAGTGAGTTCTTGGGAGACCTGATTTTTTTTTGACTTGTGTAGCAAACCCCAACCCTTACTCTTTGTTGCTTCTGATCTTACCGTGTGATGTTCCTTCTCCCACTCACCTTCCACCATGAGTAAAGTCTCCTTGAGGCCTCCCAAGAAGCTGAGCAGATGACAGCATCATGCTTCCTGTACAGCCTGCAGAACTGTGAGCAAATTAAACCTCTTTTTTTTTTTTAACAAATTACCCAGTTGCAGGTATTTCTTTATAGCAAAGCAAAAGTGGCCTAATACAAGCAATACATGATGTAAGATATATATTTGAGAATAGATTTCAATCTATGCATTGAAAACTAGGAGAATCACAGTAAACAAGATAAGGTGGCTCTCTGAAATGGGATGTTGATAAATATCTGAAAAGATTACAGAAGTTCCACAGGAGAGGCAAGGGGGATGGCAGTGAGCAGGCAAAACACAAAGGGTAGTTTTTGTTACTTGAGTTTTTAAATTTTAGAATATACAACATAAAGAATTATGTTTGTTGGGTTTGTTGGTTGTTTGCTTGTTCTTTATGCAGGGCTTATTTCCCTTATCAAAGAACAAAGTTGTAGGAATTACTCTGATAGATATAAAATTTTATTATAAAGATATAGTATATATGAGAGTACTAGTGGCACAAAGATACACAAATTAGAACAGAAGCAGATCTATACAGAGAGGAAGATTTGATTTATGAGTAAGAAAGAACTATAGAATAGTACAGAAAGAACTTTTGTCCAATAAATTACACTGGGTCAAGTGAATAGCCACACAGAAAGAAAATGAAACTTTATCCTTTCTCCATACTATATATAAAAAATACATTTCAGGTAAACAATCTTTTAGAAAATAGCATTGAATAATATTCCTATGACCTTTGAGTCGACAAAGGGGCCTGAAAAGCATTAACCAAAAAGGATAGATTGGTCAGCTAGACTACACTAAAATTAGGAACTTCTGGTAAACAGTAAGAGAATAGAAATGTAAGTCATAAAGTAGAAAATATTTGCAATATATATAAACAACAAAAGACTCATATTCAGAATATGTGTATACAAATATATACTTATTTATATCGTAAATATAAATAAATGTACAGTAGGCTATATATATATGTATTTAAATTCTAATAATCAGTACAAAAAAGGGGCAGAAACCCCAATTTTAAAAGCCATAGTTACAAGTAGGCACTTCACAGAAGACAATATCCAAATAACCAGGAAACACATGACAAGTTGCTCAACATCTTTTTTAAGGAAATACACATTAAACCACAATGAGAGACCACTCTGTGTCCACCAAAATGGCTCAAATGTTAAGACCGCCAATACCACCTACGATGAGGACAGAAAATAAAATTTTCATAACCTTCTGGTAGGCATATCTATTGATACAACCACTTCCGAGAACAGCTTCTATACTATAAGTATTATGACCTATCCAGCTTATGACTCAGCCATTACTTTCCTCAGAAATGAGAGCTTATGGACAGTCATGTTCATAGTGGCAAAATTCAATAATATATCTAAGGCAAAAACAACTCAGATGTCCGAGAACAGTAAACTGAACAAATGAATGGTGGTATATTTAAGGAATGGAATCATAAACAACAATGAAAATCTGCCTGCTGTTGCTATGTGCAACAACTTGGCTGGGTCTCACAAACATCATGATAAGTAAAGAAAGGCAGACACAAAACAGTATTGTCTATATAATTCTAGTATATATAAAGTTCAAAAACAGGCAAAGCTGATCTATGGTGTTAAAAGTCAGGGTGACTTCTTCTGGGCAGGAGGGGTTTCCTGTACGTAGGTGTAATGGACAGTATAGGGGCTTGAGATCCTTTGTACTTTTTCTGTGCCCTGCCTCCAGCCCCATTCACTCCCACCTTTGCCTCTCAGGGACTTTCAATGGCCAGTACTTGCTGCGCCTTCATGGACAAAGTTTTGTCCAAGGGCACAGAGAGCCAAAAGGATCTGAGAGTTTGTATTTTCTCTCCCCATGGGGTCACTACCACTGATTATCACTGGGAATAAGGAATCCAGGCCCCATGACATGGAGCAGGGCAACTCTGAGACATACCCTACTCCTGAGGTCTCTTGCAAAGTCAGGCTGAAGCTACCCTGCAGGAATTTTTTACTCTGACACCACCCTTCCTCACCTTCCCTATCCTGCTTCTCCTACTATGTCAATTGCCTTCCCTGGTGATTTACTCCATAATTCACTTGCACACAAATTCTCATCTTGTTATTTGCTTTTGGAAAAACTAATCCGAATCAGCTGGCAATATTCAGCTTCTGTCGAAAAGACTTGTTGAAAAAAGAAAGTATTGGCTATGCTGATATGGATAATTCATCCATGTATATAATCATACTTTAAAAATTTTTTTATGTATTATTCCTTTTTTATTTTTCTCCTTTTTTTTTTTTTTATTTTTGAGGCAGGGCCTCCCTCTGTCACCCAGGCTGGAGTGCAGTGGCATGATATCAGCCCACTGCAACCTCCACCTCCCAGGCTCAAGCGATCCTCCCACCTCAGCCTCCTGAGTGCTAGGACTACAGGCACACACCATGACACCTGCCTAATGTTTGTACTTTTTGTAGAGACAGGGTTTCACCATGTTACCCAGGCTGGTCTCGAAATCCTGGGCTCAGGTAATCCACCTGCCTCAGCCTCTCAAAGTGCTAGGATTACAAGTCTGAACCACCATGCCAGGCCTACATTATTCTTAAATAAGGAAAGGTTTATTTTCTTATGAGTATTCCAAACCTTGTGACCAATATATTCCAGAATTATGCCCTAGAAAATTTTCATATATGGCTAGCCAGGTTATGCAGTGATTTATGTTTAGAAGAATTCATTACAAGGTTATTGTAATAGCAAATAAATTTTAAAAACTGTACGTCCAAAATTAAGTGGTGAATTTAATAAAATATGTTATATCCAAATGATTTAATACTATTTATTTACTATAAAACACTTAAAATGGTTTAATGACATAAAAATGCTCAAGTATTATTAAATATAAAAAATCAAATTATGAGGCAGTACATATAATATAGTTTCCATTTGGAAAACTAAAGTATCTTTATGTGTTTTTATGTATTTTTAATGTATATCAAGACAGTAGCACCAGCTATCCCTAGGAGGTAAGTCCATAGCTAATATTTCACTATTAAGTCATCTCCATGTTTTCTCAGTTTTCTATAATAAATGTGTTTACATTTTAACCAGAAATGTGGAAAAAAAAAAAAAAATATTTCCTCTAATAATAGCATACAATAGTGTCCACATCTCTGGAAATAAAGTAGCCTTTAAAAATGGGTTAATATCACATTTTTCAGGATGACTACTCTTTAAAAAAACACAGTAAGTTACAAGTGTTGGTGATGATGCAGAGAAGTTGGAACACTTGTGCATTGTTGGTGGAAATGTAAAATGGTGCAGCTACTATGGAAAGCAGCATGATAGTTCCTTAAAAGGTTTTTTAAAATTTACACTCCCAACAATAGTATATAAGTGTCCCTTTTTCTCCACAACCTCGCTAGCATCTGTTATTTTCTGACATTTTAATAACAGCCATTCTGACTGGTGTGAGATGGTATCTCGTTGCGGTTTTGATTTGTATTTCTCTAGTGATCAGTGATGTTGAGCTTTTTTTCATACGATTGTTGGCCTCATGTATGTCTTCTTCTGAAAAGTGTCTGTTCATGTCCTTTGCCCACTTTTTTATGGGGTTGTTTGTTTTTTTTCTTACAAATTTATTTATGTTCCTTATAAATGCTGGATATCCGACCTTTGTCAGATGCATAGTTGACAAAAATTTTCTCCCGTTCTGTAGGTTGTGTGTTTAGTCTGTTGTTTCTTGTGCTGTGCAGAAGCTTTTCAGTTTAATTAGATTCAATTTGTCAATTTTTGCTTTTATTGCAATTGCTTTTGGCATCTTCATCATGAAATCTTTGTCCATGCCTATGTCCTGAATGGTATTGCCTAGGCTGTCTTCCAGGGTTTTCATAGCTTGGAGTTTAACGTTTAAGTCTGCAGTCCATCTTGGATTGATTTTTGTATATGGTATAAGGAAGGGGTTCAGTTTCAATCTTCTGTATAGGGCTAGCCAGTTATCCCAGCACCAGTAAAAATAAAAATAATTACCATATCATGAAGCAATTTATACTTCTGGTTATATATCTGAACACATTAAAATAGGATCTTAAAGAGATATTTGTATACTGAGGTTCAAAGCAGCATTATTTATAGTCACTTACAAGTGGAAGCAACCCATGTGTCCATGTATCTTTATCAATGATAAAGAAATAAACAAAATGTAACATATATATAAACAATAGACTATTATTTAGCCTTATAAAGGAAGGAAATTCTGACATGTTTCGACATGGATGAACCTTGAAGACATTATCCCAGATGAAATAAACCAGTCACAAAAAGGATAGATATTGTATTATTCTACTCATACGAGGGATCTAGAGCAGCCAAATTCATAGAAACAGAGAGCACAATGGTGGTTTCCAGGGATGGGCAGGGAGTGGGGGGAAATGGGGGATTGCTGTTTAAGGAGTATAGAGTCACAGTTTTGCAAGCTGAAATAGTTCTGGAGATTGGTTGCACAACAAACATGAACAAACTTAGCGCTACTGAACTGTACACTTAAAAGTAGTAAAGATAGTAAATTTTATATTATGCATGCTTTACCACAATTTTTTTAAAAAAGGATAGATACTGCTATTTTCATTTAATGAATGTGTTAGTTGGAGTAATTCTAAGACTTGCAGTTTCGATCCTAGCACTGTCCTGCAAATGTGCACTCTGCTAATTAGCTCTGCATGGTCACTGATGGCTTTCTTTAATCTTGAAACTTTATGCACTAGACCAGCTTTGTCCAATATAACTTTCAATGGTGGAATTATTTTTTTTTTTTTTACTTTTACCTTCGTTCTTTTTTTTTTTTTTTTTTTTTTGAGGCAGTGTCTCACTCTCTTTCCCAGGCTGGAATGCAGTGGTGCCATCACAGCTCACTGAAGCCTCAACTTCCTGTGTTCAAGGGATCCTTCTACTTCAGCTTCCCAAGTAACTGGGATCACAGGAACATGTCACCATGTCCGGCTAATCTTTTGTTCATTTTATTTTTTGTAGAGATAGATTCTCACCATGTTGCCCAGGCTGGTCTCAAACTTCTAGGCTCAAGTGATCCTCTGGCCTCAGCCTTTGAAAGTGCAAAAATTACAGGTGTGAGCCACCATGCTCAGCTGGAATTTTCTATATTTGTGTTATCCAGCTAGGTAGCTGCTAGCCACATGTGGCTACTGAGCACTTGAAATGTGACTAGTGTTACTAAGCACCTCTATTATTTTATTTTATTTAATTATACATAATTTTAAGTATCTACATGTGGCTAGTGACTACATATTAATGGCTGTCCAGATTTTAATATTCATCCTCTTCTACCACTGGACAGACTTTTATTGCGACAATTTTCAGAAAACAAAAGCAAAACTTTCCCCCAAAAAAAGTTCCCATTTTCTCTTCTTGACAGATTACAGTTATCCCAGGTGTTAGAATCATATCCCCTAAACACTGTGCTTTCTCTGCCATTCCCACATAAAGAGCCTTCTCTATGATATCCCTTTTTATTTGCTCTGCTGGCAAACATTTGTCATTGTGAAACAGCTGATAAGCACTTTGCTGGGTCTCCAATTGTTATCAGATTACAAGGGCCTGTAGGGGATCATTCGTGAAGCTCAAGTCAAGACAGTTAAAGTAATTTGGGGGGAACTACAGCTGTTCAGGTCTAATCAGCTGCTGCTGGGATGCTGTTATTTTACCTGGGGAAGTCAGGCATTCAGAGAGATGGCTGGCCTAATTATAGAATAAGCTACATAGAGAAGGCACCAAAACAAACTATTGAGGGAGGCAAGGAAAAGCACTGGAATCAGATGGCTCTGGGCTTACTTCCATCTATGCTGCATACTATCTATCATCTCAAACAAGTCCAAAACTGCTCTGATGCCACCATATTTTGGATCTACAGGATGAGAATAATAGCGCATTCAGATGATTAAGCCTGGCATAGAAAGATCAATCAGTAAATGGCACCTGTTAAAAATGGCTAACTCCATGTCCCATGCTCTTTGTTCAATTACTTCATCTTCATCTCTGCATTTATTTGGCTGTGACAGAAATAAGATAGTTATAGCCCCACCTGTTTTTCAAGGAAGGTATCCCTGTGGGCTTGGCCCTTAATTTTGCTTGCCAAAATAATATGTTGCAGAGATAAATCACTAAGTAATCTATTTAGTTATAAGGAAGTTACATTGTTTATTTGCTGGGTTTGTTGTTTTTGTTCTTGTTTTTTCTTTTGGCCTGGAGGTGGGCTGGGAATGGAAGGGAATCCAAGAGATGGGAGATGGACCAAAAAGCTGGATGTGCCGGGAGCAGTAGCAAGAAGTTAAAACACAACTCTGGTACAGCCAAAAAACGACTTTGAAGACTCGGAATATCTCTAGGAATTCTTAAATTATTGGCTGTCAAGCATGTGGTGTAAATTCTTCCTTTCACACTCTTATAAATTGTTTCATAGAATTTGCTTTGCTTATTAGAGCTTTTTGCATGAATGGATGCCTTTTTAAGAAACTCAATGAGATGCCCAATTCTGCATCCATATGAGTGTGAGGCTAAAACAAAGAGAGAATTCGCATACATCTGGGTCGCCCATTCATCTACCCATTTTTCTAGAGTTTTGATCCACCAGACTTTATCGAGATTACTTTCTTGAGCATCTCATCATGTAAGATATCACCAGGCCAAAGGAAGGAGTTACAGTCTTTGTCTTAAGGATCTTATGGTATAAGAAGAAGGACAAGTATGATATTAAGGGACCTGGAAAGGTATGTTGAAGAATTTCTAGCACATCTGCCTCATTTCACTGATAAAGAAAAATAAGGCTTTCAGGCTCAGTAGGGCCAAGTGATTGCTGCTTAGTGTCATAGCCAGGGCCTAGAGCTTTAATTTTGGATACATAGAATAATGGTCTTTTTGTTACACTGATAAAGCCAAATGCCACATCCAGAGAAAGGAGAGGCTGATCTTTCCATAATTATCTCAACCAAGTCCAATAACAAGGTATTATCTGAGATGGGCTGTGTCAGATAATATTAATTGTTTTCCGGTATCTCTTTTTCCCTTTGTCTTCAATGTTAGAGCAACAAACAAAACAATCCTAGTTCTTAGCTAAGTCTCTATTCTCTAGCTCCCAGTGTGCTCAAATGTCCTCCTGTGTGTATGTTTGACTGGTGAGGAGAAGCTCTCCATGAATTGCCTTGTGCACTTCCAAGAAGTTCCCCTAAAGGGTGGCAATGGGTCCTTAACCCCCCATGCCCCACCTCTACGACAGCCCTCTGCTATGACTAGGTAGATCAGCTCAAATCACTTTATGTACAGCATGCTTTGATTACCTCTACCCCTCCTAGGTACCTATTTATTTGTTTGCTCTAATTTTCTGTACCATGTATTCTCTCTTCAACTTTGGAATCGTATTTATCCTTAAAGTCCCAGCATAAGCCCTACCTCCTTCAAAAATCTTTTGCTAATGCTGTGGTCTAAATATGTTTGTCGCCAGCCCTCCCAATTCATATGTTGAAACCTAATCACCGAGGCAATGTTATTAGAAGATGATGCCTTTGAAGGGGATTAGGTCATGAGGTTCTGCCCCCATAGATGGAATTAATATCCCTGTAAAAGAGGATCCAGAGAGCTATCTTGCCCTTTTGCCATGTGAGGACACGTAGAAGGTGCCATTGATGAGGAACATGCCCTCACTGGACACAGAGTTTGCCAGTGCTTTGATCTGGGACTTCTGGCCTCTAGAACTGAGCAATGCATTTCTGTCATTTACAAATCACTCAGTCTAAGATATTTTGTTATAGCAGCCCAAACAGAGTAAGATAGATGACAACACCAACCTTCATTAACAATTTCTGCAGTCACCACAGGTATCAGCTATGTCAAGGCAAAGGCTTGAAGCCCATTCATGTAAACACTCCAGATTCCTCTACTACCTCTAAGGCTCCTCCACTGAACACCAATCCTTTGCAGAGCATAGTGTGTGTGTGTGTGTGTGTGTGCGCGTGCGTGCTCAAGTGTGCATGTGCAAGTGTGTGTGCATGCTGGTGAGATGAAGGAGAGTGGAAAGAAAAAATATGCATTAGTGTGGCTAACAGAACATGGCTAAAGAAATACAGTGAAGGCGACCAAAACTACCAAACTATACAAAAACATTTGCCCAGTGTTTTAGGGTACCAAAGTATGTAAGCATATGTGCAGTGAACTATTATCTACTCCATGAAGACCAAGGAAGAAGGAGAAATTGACATGGGACCACCTACACTTGGCACAAAAAGCCTAAACTAAATTGCTGGAGGAAACAAAGCATTCCATATTGAGATATAAAATGAATATATGTCTAAGACTTTAATTCATTAATTAATGAGGGAAGTGGAAAAGATGTTACAACTTTTTAGAGGAAAAGACAAAGAATCCAAAATGTACACATAGTAAAAGAATGTTAGCACTGGCCTGCAAAACCTTATCTGTCCACTGGACAATAATCAATTGCATTCCACTGGGCACAATTTGCTTTTATCTAGGCAAACCTATTTGCATTGCTATCAGTTTTCTACAACTTAACTTCTATCTTCCCAGAGTTGTAAAACAGCCAAATCAAAGACAAAAGCTCAGGACATGATAAAATCAGATAATCCCCAGAGGCTTCATCATTCCATTGAAACAGGATATCCACATATTTCTTTAGTTCATCCCAAAGTCTTATGTTTTTCATTTTACTACTTATTTCTTCAACTTAACTTTCTGTCACTCATTTCTAGCCAAAGTTTGGTCCTCACAGCTCCTCAGTTAACTCTTTCTTGTTCCCCAGGTCTTCTGGACATGTGATCACCAACCCCTCCTTTGACACTACCCCTCCTCTTCAGCCCACCCTCCCATACCTACTCACCTCTTTTCCTTCCTAGTCTCATTTTGAAGATCTCTTTCTCAGATAAGCCCTCCTGGACCCCAAAATTAGATAGGATCTCCTTTTTTGTGCACATTTCTAATGCCAGATGCTTGCTCATTTTATGTTTGTAAGCTCAATGGATAAGGTCTCTGTTTAATGCCTGGTGCGGTGAGAAAAAAAAAATCAATGGACTTAAGTCAATCTCAACATTCTCATGTATAATGAGAGAAATGATCCCTGCCTAACTACTGTCAAAATTGGAGTATCAAATCAGACCTACAGACAATGACAAATGGGCCTCACAAATACTAGAGGCATTTGTTATTAAAAAAAGAAAGAAAGAAAATCCTTGGTAATTTCTACCTCTGACAGCCTTCTATGCTTATAAGATAAGGTCCAAAATATTCAATGAAAGGATCATGATAGAAAGAATATTTAAAAGATAATTTAAAACATAGCTGATCCATAGCAAAAAGCAGACAATTTAGGCAGCATTTAAAAAATGTTAAAATAATACATACAAACATGAGGTTGGCGTATATTCATGAGCAAGACTGTCAGTTAACTCGGTAAATATTTATTTCCTTCTGACACATTCACTGTGTTCTTTAGGGTATTTATGGAGGGGCTTGGTAATGAGCTGTTTATTATTATCTAAAACAAACCGATGCACATGTGAAATGCAGCCACTTAATTAAAGAAGAATAAATAATTTCCCATTGTCAAAGCCTCCCACCCACCCAAACTCCAATCTCATGTCAGGCCTTGCCAAAGACACTTGAAAGCTATCAATTTACTGTCTGTACCGTATGGTGCTCACATGGAAGGCAGATCTACTGACTCGTTAAAGTGCACTAATTATTCCACAATTTTGAAAGTGAGAACATATGGGAGCTGTTTTCCTTGTGAGTGTTTCTGCTTCAAAAACAAAGTACATGAAACTGAACAAGTATTTTCCATAATCCATGTCGTTTGCAACTGTTATTCAAAGTTCACCAAATTCGCTAAAATTAAAAATGCTTAATTCCCCTTTGGTCAAAGGCTGTCTGATATTCAGTTCCTCCTTTCACATATTTTTTTATTTCTATTGTTCTTCTTCCCACTAAGCTGTGACTACTTCTACCAAGATGAGCACAGCTGAATTAAAAGTGATATATTCTGACCATTTAATTAGATGTTGGGTCAACAAATGGTGAACAGCTGGTGTGATGCTTTTTTGTTTTCCCTAATCAAGCAGATTCCTTGGTGCTGTAAGGATACTGCTCTAAGGACAGAGAGCCCATCTGTAGGGGACACAGCAGTAAGGATCCCAGGCCAGGAATAGAAGATCTTGAAAAATGAAGAGAGCCTTTCTCAAACTGGAAGACTTGTATCTTTACTCCTGTAGCAGAAACCAATCTCCGGCTTTCAGATGAAAACAGCTAAGGACCTGGGGCCCAAAGGCACGTATTTTGAATGAGCTTATATCATTTATGGAAGCTCACAAATCCTGAACCAACACTGGGTTACTTGAAAACTAAGCCACGTCATATAGGCGTGTACAGTTGAGATTATTCAAGAATACTAATGTTTACCTAGATATTAACCATTACATTATTAATATGATTTTTTATTATTTTGCCTTTCTGTGTACATGGCCTTTGTCCTTGCTAGCCTGCATTTGCCTAGGGGAAAAAAATCAGAACGTTTGCCAGACAGAATGCAAGGAGGAGGAAGTTGATATAAAGCTTTTGACAGGCAGAAACAGGATAAGCATTAGGACAAAGGCCCTGCAAGCCCGCCTATGGCCTCTAGAGTAACTTTTCCAAATCTTTATGTCTCCTCCTTTGGCCTAAGAACAACTAAGTCCAAGGAATCTATTGTCATAGTATTCTCCAGCAACTTAAAAGAGAGATTCTTTCACTTACTGCAGGAAGAACAGGAACCCAGCCATTCCACGATAAAAGGACAGGATGTGAGGACTACTAAGGGTTGAATTGTGTCCACCTGTGATACATTGACGTCCTAACCTCTAGTACCTGTGATCATGACCCTATTACAAATAGGACAGCTGCAGATGGAATGAAGGTATCATGAGGTCATTAGGGTAGGCCTTAATTCAATATTGCCTCCGTCCCTAGAAGAAGAGAGCCACTGGAAGACACAGGCACACAGGAGAACGCCATGTGCTGACAGACACAGGGAGAACACCATGTGATAATGGAAACAGACACTGGTGTGATTTATCTACAAGATAAGGAAGGCCAAGAATGGCTCACAAACACTAGGAGGTGGAAGAGACAGAGAAGAAGCCTCTTTTTCAGGCTTCGGAGGGAGCAGAGCCCTGCTGATGCCTTGATTTTGGACTTTTGACCTCCAGAAATATGAGAATAAATTTATGTTGTTTTAGGTGACCCAATGTTTAGTTATTTGTTTTGGCAGTGTATTAGTCTGTTCTTACGCTGCTGTAAAGAACTGCCTGAAATGGGTAATTTATAAAGGAAAAAGGTTTAATTGACTCACAGTTCCACAGGGCTGGGGAAGCCTCAGGAAACTTAAATCGTGGTGGAAGGGGAAGCAAACATGTCCTTCTTCACATGGCAGCATGAAGGAGAAGTGCCAAGCAAAGGGCGAAAAGCCCCTTATAAAAACATCAGATCTCATGAGAATTTACTATCCCAAGAACAATATGGGGGCAACTGTCCCCATGATTCAATTATCTCCCACCAGCGGCCTTCCATGACATATGGGGATTATAGCAACTACAATTCAAGATGAGATTTGGGTGGGGACACAGCAAAATCATATCAGGCAACTGTAAGTAACTAATAGAAGAACAATGGGAAGACCAAAAACAGGAGACAGGAAGAAGGCAAGAACTGAAAATCTATGTCCTTATTTCCACTTTCTGGGCTTCTGCCTAGAGAATGGGGGAACATCAAGTAGATGCAAGTGACACCAAAGACTTGTGGGGAGGTGGGGGATCTTTGGCCGGGCTTCTCAGAGGACTTAGAAGGTAGCTACCTCACAGGTGTCCTGTGTCAACCTGAGGAGTGGTCTGGAAAGATAAACCTGGTGGTAAATGTATCTGATAAAGGGACACAAGGAGTTTAGCTTTCTCCAGGGTTCTCTTGGTTCCCTTCTGTTTTTTCCAAGGACCAGGAAGTGCTGGACCAATTCTGTTTTATATTAGAATTCCATATTTATCTGGGAGTTCTATTTACTGCTCTTCTTTATCTCCTCTTCTCTGTCATATATATTTGTTTTGAATGAGGTGGGAATTCAGCTCCTGATTTTCCAATAAAGCAACCATTGTACAAGTTGGATAAATGACAATTACTTTTCCTGGCATCCCAGTCTCTGTTAATGACATGAGTATTCATTGAATCTCACCCAGGCTTGATACCACAGATTCAGCTTTAGCACCCGCCTCTCTCTCTCAATTGTAGTGTCCTCTAGATCATTCCTTAATTTGGTCAACACTCCACTAGACCTTTTAAGATCAGCCTTCTACTTGCTTCATTCATTTAAGGAACAAATAAAATTAATGCTTACTATCCAGGGATCACTTTTCTAGGTATTCAAGATTTAGTAATGTGTAAAATGAAAGGGGTGCCTGCGTTCACAGAGGATGCGAAGTCTATTAACAAGGGTAGGTGCAAACTAAATAATTAGCTAAATATCTTATTGAAACTGTCATAAACTCTGTGAAAAGAAAGTACAGGGTGCCCTACGGGATTATAACAGGAGAATTGGTCTAATCTGGGGAGTGGGTAAGGAAAGACTTCCCTGTGAGTTCACATGTGATGTAAGATCCTATGAGTGAGTAGGAGTTACCTGGGTGTACGTAGGTGGTGGAGTGGAAGCTGGTGTTAAAAACCTTACATAAAGCCTGAAGGAAAGCATAATCATTAAAGGAACATTAAATAGGACAGCAGGATGGAAATGAAGACAGGGCCAAATTATGCAGGAGCAGTAACCATTTTAAGGATTTGTATGGGCTATTTAAAAAAGCAACAGCAAACCATTGTACAGTTTCAACTAGATGGTGACAGTCATATCACCTGGCTTCACTGTGAAGATATGGAAGTGACAGCATGGGTGCTGGGAGGCAAAATGATCTCCATGTCAGTGGTCCTCAGCCTGGCTGCAGATAAGCACAATCTGAGGGGCTGCCAAACCTGGAGCCTGGGACTACCCCAGAGTCTCATGCAAGTCATTTGGGGACACCATGGGCATCTTAAATTTTAAAACTTCCTCCAGGTGAGTCTACTATGCTATTAATATTGAGAACCACTGTGGTATCTAGACAGTTAGATATTTTAGGGCAAGGTTGTTGGTTGTCTATTCATGCTGCTATAACAAAATACCATAGACTGGGTGGCTTATAAACAACAGAAAGTTATTTCTCATAATTCTGGAGGCTGGGAAGTCTAGGATCAAGATGCCAGCAGATTCAGTGTCTGATGAAGGCCCACTTTCTGGTTCATAGATGGTGTCTTTTGTCTGTGTCCTCACATAGTGAAAAGGATGAGGAGATCTCTGAGACATCTTTTATGAAGGCACTAATCTCATTCATGAGGGCTCTACCTTCATGACTTAATCACCTCCCAAAGACCCCACTTTCTAATACTGTCACTTTGAAGGGCAGGATCTCAACATACAAATTTGAGGGAGACACAAACATTCAGACCATAGCGCCATTCCTCATTCCTGCTGTAATATTTAGAATAGCATATGGTGTAATAGTTTAGTCTGGAAACTTTATAACTTTACAAAAATAGTGGAGCATATAATACTGTTCATTCCTCTCCTTCTTTCCTTTATAACATCGGAAAGTTTTCATTTACACTGTTATCTCTAAATAAAATATTCTACCTTACCTCAGAAATAATGCCTACCTTACTGTAGATGTAGTTTTTCTTTCTCTTTTAAAATGTAGCTCCAGATCAGATGCAGTGGCTCATGCCTGTAACCTCAACACTTTAGGGGACAAGGAGAGCAAATCACTTGAGCCCAGGGATTTGAGAACAGCCTGGGCGACATACTGAAATGCCAACTCTACAAAAATAAAAAAATACAGAAACTTAGGTGGACATTGTGGCATGTGCCTGTAGTCAGCTACTCTTGTGAGGCTGAGATGGGAAGATCCCTTGGGCCTGGGAAGGTTGAGGCTGTAGTGAGCCATGACTGTGTCACTGCACACCAGCCCGGGCAATAGAGTGAGACCCTGTCTCAAATAAATAAATAAATAAATAAATAAATAAATAAATAAATAAAAAAAATGTAGTACCTGTGGGTTTTAGTTGTACACAAAGTTGCCAGCTAGTATTAGTCCATTTTCATACTGCTATAGAGAACTGCCCTGAGACTGGGTAATTTATAAAGGAAAGAGGTTTAATGACTCAAAGTCCAGCATGGCTGGGGATGCCTCAGGAGACTTAACACTCATGGTGGAAGATGAAGGGGAAACAGGGCACCTTCTTCACATGGCAACAGGAAGGAGAAGTGCTGAGCAAAGGGGGAAGAGCCCCCTATAAAACCATCAGGTCTTGTGAGAACTCACTCACTATCATGAGAACATAATGGGAAAAACTGCCCCCTTGATTCAGTTACCTCCACCTGGTCTCTCTTGACATGCGGAGATTATGGAGATTATGGTGATTAGAATTCAAGACGAGATTTGGATGGGGACACAAAGCCTAGCCATATCACAGCTGGAGACCACTTCTCACAGCTTCCTTAATAGGTAGTTTTAGTCATGTGAAAGAAATGTTGACCAATAGGATGTTCCACTAGTCTATTTTCACATTGCTATAAAGAACTATATGAGACTGGGTAATTTATGAAGAGAAGAGGTCTAATTGACTCAAAGATCTGCAGGCTGTACAGTAAGAATTGCTAGGAGGCCTCAGAAAACTTACAATCATGGCAGAAGATGAAGGAGAAGCAGGCACATATTCACATGGTGGAGGAGGAGACAGAGAGCAAAGCGGGGAAATGCCACACTTTTAAACTATCAGATCCCATGAGAACTCACTTACTATCATGAAAACAGCATGAGGGAAGCCACTCCCATTATCCAATCACCTCCTACCAGATACCTCCCTCGACATGTGACATGTGGGGATTACAATTTAACATGAGATTTGGGTGGAGACAAAGAGCTAAACCATATCAGATATCATCCAAATTTATAAGTGCAAGTTGTAAGTTAAGGCCTCAGAGTATAGTTGCTTTTCACTTTTCTTATCACCTTTCAATACTAAAACAGAGACGTAGTTTGTACGTCGGCTTCGATGTTGCAAATGAAAGCAACATGCCCTAGAGAGGCGAAGCAACAAGATAGTGCTGTCAGAAGTTTAGCCATATAAAACAACATTTACATAACAACCAGTTTTCTACCAGACAAAAAAAAATTGTTTCATATCATTCAGAAGATGGATCTTTGCATGTATATTTTATTTTAATAACCAGCCAGGAAAAATAACATTAAGATACTAGTAATATCATATTTTAATATAACTTATGTTTCCTTCTAATATTTTGACATCAAAATTCTTTGGAAAGCATATGTATTTTAGGCCAAGTTAGCATATATAGTATTATGTTTTTATTATGGGAATCTCACATTACTTCATGATTGTATAACAAATCATATTTAATAAGAGATTGATTGAGCAAAGATACAAATGTGTTCAGTACACTCTGTGGGTGTTTGTGTTACATCTTAGAAGAAATACGTGCCTGCAGAGCAGTTGGTACAACTATAAGATCCTTGTTTTGGGAATGCATTGAGCCCAGCAACCTAGCACTTCATTCCTCTCAATGTCTGTTGACTGCATATATTATTTATGCTAATAAATGGGTAATGAAAACATTTAGCTGTTTTAAAAAGGAGTTCTGTAGTGATTTGCAGACTATGGTTCTTTGTCTTTTATTTAAAAGTATTTAAACTTTTTAAGCACAAAATAAAATAACAGAAAATACTTGGAGTGTGTGAGAAAGAGTGATGGGTATTCACACCAGCTAGCCTGATCCAGCCTCCAGTTGTTAAATATTCTTATGGGAATCCTTTTCATCTCTAAAATAAAAACCATTATTGCTGGGCAGAATTAAATGTGTTAATGCATCAAAACCCATTGGATCCTTTACCTGTCTGCCTGCAAACTTCTGATACATCTCGATCAATGAAGTAGGCAGCTTCACTTTCTCAAGAGTGGTTTTCAGGAATTCATGTCAACCTCCACCTGAAACACAAGTGGAGTCTGCTGAAAAATGACCCTCTAAGATGCCCATGTCTTGATACCCGAAATCTGAATATGTGACCTTATATGACAAAGGAAATTCTGCAGATGTGACTAGATGAGGGGCTTTGTGATGAGAAAATATTCCTGGATTATTCAGGTGGGCCCAGTGTAATCACAAACATTCTTATGTAAGGGAAGCAGGAGTGTCAGAGTCAAAGAAGGAATGACGGAAGTAGGGATTGGAGTAACGAGTGGTCATGAGCCGGGGATGCAGTCATCACCTCAAGTATTCATACTTTGTTTGTGTTCTGAACATTCTATTTCACTCCTTTAGTTATTTTACAGTATACAATAAATTATCGTTGACTGTTGCTACCTCTTGTGCTATTATATACTAGATCTTATTCATTCTAACTGTATTTTTGTACCCATTAACAATCCTCACCTCCCCCACTCCCTACTACCCTTCCCACCAGTGGAAACCATCGTTCTACTCTCTATCTCCATGATGTGATTATTACGCACTGTATGCCTGTATTAAATTGTCTCATGTACCCCATAAATACATATACTTAGTATGTACCCACAGTTTATTTTCAAATAAAAAACTTAAAAAGCAAAAAGAAAAATACAGCTTTTTTTGTTGATGTAACAAATCACCACAAACGTAGTGGCTTCAAATAACACTAATTTATTAATTTGGAATTCTAGAGGTAAGAAATCCAGAATGGGTTTTACTGGGCTAACATTCAGAGGTTTGTGGGGCTACATTTTGTTATCTTGAAGTTTGTTGAACTTCTGCAAAATAGCTATTTTGAATGCTCTGTTTGAAAGGTTATATATCTCTGTCACTCTGAGATGGTCACAGGAGCTTTGGTGAGGTCATGTTTTCCTGAATGGTATTGATGCTTGTGGATGTTCACTGATGTCTGTGCATTGAAGAACTGGGTATTTATTCTCATCTTCCCAGGCTGGGCTTGTTTGTACTTGTCCTTCTTGAGAAGTCTTTCCAGGTATTCAAAGGAAATTGAGTGCTGTAATCTAAAGTTTGTTGTCACTGAAGCTGTATCTGAAGTAGGGGGTATCCAAGCTCAGTAACACTGAGCCTCTTGCAGACTCCTAGAAGTGCTGCCTTAGTGGTCTTGGGTAAAATCTGGGAGAATTCTCTGGATTACAGGTAGAGTCTCTTGTTCTCTTCCCTTACTTTCCCTCAAACAAATTGAGTCTCTCTCCCTTTTCTGGGCTGCCTGGAGTTGGGAGAGGGATGACACAAACGCTCCCATGCCCACCAACACTGGAAATGCACTGGGTCACACCTGGAACCAGCACAGTACTGGGTCCTGCCCAAGGCCTGTGACAACTATTGCACGAACACACAGATGTGTATTCAAGGGCCAAGGTCTCTTTAGCCAGATGAATCCTGCCAGGCCTGGGTCTTTCCCTTCAGGGCAGTGAATTCCCTTCTGGCACAGGATGGCTCTAGCAATACTATCCAAGAGCTAGGTAGGATCTCTAGAATTATGAACTTTAGGGAATTTGTGTGGTGCTTTATTTCACTTTACTATGTCTGGGCTGATAGCCATGTTGTAAGAAAAAGTCCTTTTTAAAAAAATTTATTTTTTTCTTTAACTTTTATTTTAAGATCAGGGTTACATGTGCAGGTTTGTCATACAGATAAACTTGTGTCATGAGGGTTTGTTGTACAGGTTATTTTGTCACCCAGGTATTAAAACTAGTACCTTTTAGTTATTTTTCCTGATCCTCTCCCTCCTCCCTCTCCTTACTCTGATAGGTCCAAGTGTGTGTTGTTTCCCCCTGTATGTCTATGTGATTTATATGTGATTTGTTTAGCTTCCACTTATAAGTGAGACTATGTGGTATTTGGTTTCCTGTTCCTGTGTTAGTTTGCTAAGGATAATGGCCTCCAGCTTCATCCAGGTCCCTACAAAGGACATGATCTTGTTCTTTTCTATGGCTGCATAGTATTCCATGGTGTATATGTACCACATTTTCTTTAGCCAGTATGCCACTGATGGGCATTTAGGTTGATTCAATGTCTTTGCTATTATGAATAGTGCTGAAATCAACGTATGTGTGCATGTGTCTTTATAACAGAAAAATGTATATTCCTTTGGGTATATACCCAGTAATGGGATTGCTGGATCAAAAGATGTTTTTGTTTTTAGATCTTTGAGGAATTTCCACACTGTCTTCCACAACAGGAAAAATTCCTTTATACTGTCTTTAAAACTGTATCTTTTTATCAAAAAAGTTAATCATAACCCTTATGACACACCATATGCGAAAACTAACTCACCATGGATAATAGACCAAAATTAGAACTATAAAATTCTTTTCAAAATGTAGAATATCTTTAA
This sequence comes from Symphalangus syndactylus, assembly GCF_028878055.3. Lineage (NCBI taxonomy): Eukaryota > Metazoa > Chordata > Mammalia > Primates > Hylobatidae > Symphalangus > Symphalangus syndactylus. The sequence goes on along the minus strand of NC_072438.2, from coordinate 18,771,393 downwards.
AACCTTGAAGTATAAAGCTATTTTCTAGAAAAGACACAGAACAAATTGGACGTTTTCAAAAATGAAAAACTTCTCCTCATCAAAAGATACCGTTAAGAAAATTCAGAAAAAGACTTAGACTGAGAGAAAATATTTACAATAGATATATCTGGCAAGGGACTTGTATCCAAAATATGTAATGAAGTGGTACTTAATAAAAAGACAAACAACTCAAAGTTTATAACATAATACAATATATAATATGCTTATATATAACATAATAAGCACAATACTTTCACAAGCACTTCACATGTACACACAAGCACACACACACACACATATATATACCATTTGTATATGTGGTATATATATACATTTGTATATGTATATACAAATGGCATACATATGCCAATAAGCACATGAAAATGTGTTCAAAATTATTAGTCATAAAAGGAGTATAAATTAAAACAAAGGTTGTCAAGGATGTATAGCAACTGGGTTGCTCATATATTGTTGGTGAAAAGGGTAAGCGGTAAAACTTCTTTGGAAAACAGCTTGGCAGGTTCTCAAAAAGTTAAATCTATATTTCCCATATGTCCCTGTAATTTTACTTCCAGGTATTTATTTAAGGAAAATGAAAATATTTTTTCTACACAAACACTTGTATATGAATATTCACTAAAATTTTGTAAGACCCCCAAACTGGGGAAAAAAAAACTCAAATGTCTATCAACAAATAAATATAAGAAAGAATTCCAGAATATCCATGCAATTGGAATACTACTTGGCCACAAAAAGCAACAAACAACTGCTATATGGAAAAACAAAGATCAATCTCAAGAACATTATTATTATTATTATTATTATTTATTTATTTATTTATTTATTCATTTTTTGAGACTGAGTCTCACTCCATCACCCAGGCTGGAGGGCAATGGTGCCATCTCAGCTCACTGCAACCTCTGCCTCCCGTGTTCAAGCGATTCTCTTGCCTCAGCCTCCCAAGTAGTTGGGATTACAGACATGCATCACCATGCCCAGCTAATTTTTGTATTTTTAGTAGAGAGGGGGTTTTGCCACGTTAGCCAGACTGGTCTTGAACTCCTGACCTCAAATGATTTGTCTTTGGCCAAATGATTTGATTTGACCACCCATTGTGCTGGGATTACAGGCATGAGCCACTGTGCTCAACCTCAAAAACATTATTCTAAAAGAGATCAGACAGAAGACAGTGTATTCATATAATTTCATTCTGATGAAATTCCATGATAGGCAAAACCAAAATCCAATCTTTAGTGATAGAAAACACACCAATGGTTGCTTGGGACCAGGAGTTCTTGAGGGCATTGAATGGAAAGAGGTGGAGAATTGTTGGGGATGATAGAAATGCTCTATACCTTGATTGTAGTGGTTGTTTGATGGGTAAACGTATTTGTCAAAACTCAATTAACTGGGTGCATTCTAATTATGTAAATCACACTCCAATCAAATAGATTTAAATTGTTTAAGTGCCCAAAGCATGAGCATGGAGAAGACTGGTAAAGTTAAAAGCATATCAAGGGCAAGAAATTAAGAATGAGATACTCTAGTGTGTTAGAAGGCAAGAGTACTATCAAGGCAGTTACAGGTCTTGTCAAACAGCACTAGAACAAGCAATGAAGCGGCTGCCACTGACCAAAGACAGGGCCATTTGAACATCAAAAGGAATAATAAATGCCATCAGTTGAAACACATTTAATATTGAAAAACCAATAGATTTCATAATAAGAGAGAGGAAAAGAAGGGGTAGGGAGACTGAGACAGAAAGACAAAAATATAGAGAAAGAGACAGATCTTTACAGACACCGGTGGAAGTAACTGGACAATTGGGCTACCAACTTATTGCCCTGAAAATCAACAATTGAAGGAAAATAATGTCTATCTTGCATTTCCTGTACACACTGTAGAGCACAGAAACCAAATATGCATAGAAGATATAAAGAATTTCTTATTTATTCAATAAGTTCAGCTAATAAATTAGGAAGAAATCGTAGAATCAGAAAATTCTTCTTTTAATTGCCAGCTGAAATCCCTAGCTCAGGTAATGACCATCTACGCATAAAAAATTGGGGAAAAGTTACCTTATTATTAAAAAGACAATATAATGGTAAAATTGAGCATTCTACCTGAACCGCCCGATCATTTTAGTGCCAACCACAGTGGGACAACAAGACATTGTGTATTTCCTGGCATGATGCAATATGAGCCATAGTATGAAGTGTTACTGTCCAAAATATTAAAATTGAGTCTAACCAAGCTTAAAATGGCAACTTCCATGCATAGAAAATACACGGGGTATATAAGAATATATTAAATGAAACCACCACAGAGCAAACAGACGCACCCATAATATGGGATTATCTGCAGAAGATTGAAGCCAGTATCTGCAACAATATTATCACCAAAAGAAAAAATAAAACTGATGGCCTGTATTACCTTAACAATGTGTTAATGTGTTATTGGTTCAGAATTAGGCAAAAAGAGCAATAGAACAGAATAGAAAATCTAGAACTCATTACAAGGCAAGAGTCGTATGTCTAAATCAGCGGGAGAAGTTGTAAATTAGCCAATAAATGTTTTGTGACAATGATATAAATATCAGAGAATAATGACAATAAAGTTGCTTCTACATCATAAAAATATAATTACGGATGCAAGTACATAAGCATAGAAAATGCTATTATAGGCCGAGGCAGGTGGATCACCTGGGGTCAGGAGTTCGAGACCAGCCTGACCAACATGTTGAAACCCCGTGTCTGCTAAAAATACAAAAATTAGCCAGGCACAGTGGTGCACGCCTGTAATCCCAGTTATTCAGGAGGCTGAGGCTGGAGAATCGCTTGAACCCTGGAGGCAGAGGTTACAGTGAGCCGAGATTGCACTATTGCACTCCAGCCTGAGCATCAAGAGCGAAACTCCATCTCAAAAAAAGAAAAGAAAAGAAAATGCTATTATAATGTCATAAAAATGTTAAAAATTTTTAAGATCTTGCAATAGAAGACCTTCCTCTTTAAAACACTAAAAGCAGGATCCATAAATAGAAATTTTGATAATTTGAGACAAAAATGTTAAAACTAAGGTATAATTTTTTAAAGTGACAGTCAAATACTTAACTGAAAAAAAGTTTTCAAGCTACATAATAGAGAAAGCACTAGTTTACAAACTATATAGAGAACTACAAATCAATAAGAAAGAGAGGCAAAAGAAAATTCTAAAGGAAAGTGAGTAGATGATATAACCAAACATTTTATACAAAAGGAAAAAATGAGGAATTAGCTCACAAAAATACCAATTCATCTCTGCAATGTTATGAAAATCAAAATAATAAAGATGTAAATAATAACAGTAATAACAATATAAGTAGTAATAAATATATACAATAAATATAAGATATATAACAAACGTATGTAATTATATGTAAAGATAAATAATGTAATATAGATATTTACATCACAAAATAGGAAAAAATAATTTAAGTTTAACCTTGCCCAGTATTGGCAAGTTTGTGGAGAAATGAGTACACTCTCAAATGTGTACTGGGGGTGAACATTTTTCCACATTTATGATGTTTCTTTTTATGTAGGGAAAGCCCCATTTGCATAACATACCTCTCTCTGCCTCTCCATTATTTGTTTCTGTGAGACAAATGAGTAAGATGGTTGGGAATTTTGGAAAATAAAACTGAGCAAGTCTGTGTAACTTCACTTCTTTCTTCTCCACATCTCTTGATAGTAGAGAGTTCAAATTCAGCAGACTTTCTGCTTTGTAGTACACGGTATTTTCTGGGCCTGTAGTTGAGAGATCAAGCAGGGAAGTGTTCCCCACTGTGGAGATTTTGGAAAAGAAGCCGGGCGCGGTGGCTCACGCTTGTAATCCCAGCACTTTGGGAGGCCGAGCCAGGCGGATCACGAGGTCAGGAAATCGAGTCCACGGTGAAACCCCGTCTCTACTAAAAATACAAAAAATTAGCCGGGCGCCGTGGCGGGCGCCTGTAGTCCCAGCTACTCGGAGAGGCTGAGGCAGGAAAATGGCGTGAACCCGGGAGGCGGAGCTTGCAGTGAGCCGAGATCGCGCCACTGCACTCCAGCCTGGGTGACAGAGCGAGACTCCGTCTCAAAAAAAAAAAAAAAAAAAAAGATTTTGGAAGAGAAGTATAGTACATCTAACCCTGAGATTCAGTATAGAAAATTTACTTGCATGCTACTGTCTTGTGTCCTTTCAATACTCATGTGTTAAAATCCTAGCCCCTAAAATGATGGTATGAAGGTGATTAAGTCGAGGGTGGAGCCCTCTTGATCAGGGTTAATGCCATTATAAAAGAGGCCACTGAGAGCAGCCTTGCTTTTCCCACTATGTGAGGACACAACCAGAAGGTACTGTCTATGAGAAACAAGCCCTCGCCAGACACTGAATCTGCTAGCAGCTTGATCACAGACTTCATAGCCTCCAAAACTATGAGTAATACACTTCTGTTATTTGTTTATTTATTTATTTATTTTTATTTTTTGAGACAGATTCTCACTCTGTCAGCCAGGCTGCAGTGCAGTGGCACCCTTTCTGCTCACTGCAACCTCCACCTCCCAGATTCAACCGATTCTCCTGCTTCAGCCTCCTGAGAAGCTGGGATTACAGGTGCCCACTACCAAGCCTGGCTAGTTTTTGTGTTTTTAATAGAGACGGGGTTTCACCATGTTGGCCAGGCTGGTCTTGAACTCCTGACCTCAAGTGATCCGACCACCTCGGCCTCCCAAAGTGCTGGAATTACAGGTGTGAGCCACCACACCCATCCCACTTCTGTTGTTTATAAGCTACCCAGTTTATGGGATTTTTGGTATAACTGTCTGCATAGACTAAGACATCTGCAAAAATAAGCTACTTTATCTAAGATCAATTATCAGTAATAAAGTACAATTTTTGCTTTCTACCATATTAGTCTATGTATCCATTGCTGCATATTGAACATCCCTGTTCATTGTGACTTGAAACTACTTTTGTGTATTAGAATTCCATGTATTGACTGCCAGTGGGGTAGTTAATATTTGGGCTTCTCACAACAATTGCAGTCAAACAGCAGCTGAAGTTAAAGTCGTTTGAAGGCTCAAGTGGGCTCGCCATCTAAGATGGCCCATGCAGATTTCTGTTATTAGACGATGACTTTCAGCTCATTGGTTATCTATGAATGCTGACCAGAACACCCTCTCATGTAGCTTGGGCTTCTTATTGCATTGCAACTCTACTCCAAATGAGTACCTCTCAGAGTAAAGATTATAAGATATCCAAGTAGAAACTACAGGGCTTTTTATATCCTACATTTGAGTTCCACAGACATCACTTCTGTCACATTCTTTCGGTCAAGGCTATCACCAGGGCCAGCCCTGATTCTAGGGGAGGAGAATTAGACTCTCCCTTTCAATGTGAAGAGAGGAAGGTGAGTATGGGTAAGAAAGGACAAATGGTAGTCATCTTTGATTTCTACCTCACAAACTTTCTTCTCATTTCTCAATCATTTCAGAATTTAGACCAGGAAGAAGAGAAGCTTTTTATTGGGCTCCCACAGACACACAACAAAATTGTTCATGGGAATATTTTAGAGGGCAACATGGAAGTATCAACCGATATAAGAAGTAACGTAACTGCCAATATTAATTCTAGGATATCTCTGAAAGATTTGTTCATTCATGCACACAAAGGTATTTGTACAAAGTAGTCTGTGTCTGTATTATTTGTATTAGCAAGCAATAGGAGCAGTGTAAATGATCACCATGGTGATAAAATCTGCGGTAGAGCTGTAAAATAAAATACTAAGCAAAAGTTCAAAAGGTAGATACAAATGCAAATGACATAGAAAGCTTTCCAAGACTTACTCTGTGACTTGCCTTTTACGTGTAATAATGATATTAATAATGCAAAAATGTTAATCAGGTACATACGATTTCCTTAGAAAATAATTTATAAGACTATGCAATACAAGTTTAACAATGGTTTGTTCTTGGGAGAATATTGGGAGAGTGATGCTAAGGAAGTCTTAAGCTTACTCTAAACTGAATGTTTTATAACAATAACACATTCTTATATTACTTGTGTAATTTTAAAGTAGATTTTAAAACATATAATAGAGATAAAAAATCTATTGGTAAAACCATTATTTTAATGATTTATTAATTTTTCTTGAATTTGTTTAACAGTAATGTATTTCTTAGACAGGTATAGCAGGTAACACCTACAAAAACCTCACTGTATTTCAAGGGTTAATAAATAACACCCCTTTTTTCCTAATTGTGTTGAGAAATAATTAAAAGATGGATAGAGGAATCAGACCAATGGACATCTTCATTTAAACTTTATTGCTGGTTAAAGCTAAGTTAGAGGTCTTGGCTTAAATGCAAGGTCGTATGAGCTGCAGCTCATACTACAACCCCAGAAATACACTAGTCTTCCCAGTTACTGGAAGGGTTTTAAAACTAGAGGACCACTACAAGGGAACCCACCCTTATAAAATTTATTGCATAAGGAAGCAGGGAATATATAGGCCAGCAAATTTGCTTCGGATACATGGTAGGCAGAGTTCTAAGATAACCCCTCAAATTCCTGGCCTCTGGTGAACAACATATCCATTTTCTCAGTTATTCAATCAAATGCTAATCTAGGTGTTTCTCTGAAGGAATTTTGCAAATATAATTTAGGTCCAAAACCAGTTGACCTTATTATGAGGGAGATTATCCAGGTAGGCCTGGCCTAATCACAAGAGCGCTTTAAAACTGGGCTACAGGTCAGAGACAGAGAAGTCAGCGGTTGGAAGCATGCTCTGGCTGCCTTAAAGCTGGAAGGGACCTAGTCACAAGGGATGTGGGCTGCCTTTAAGTGCTGAGACTGCCACTGGTGGACATTCATTGAGGAACCTGAGTACATAGTCACAAGGAACTGAATCCTGCCAATATAAACAAACTGAATCCTGCCAATACAACAAATAAAATTGGGTCATGAATTGTGTATTTCTTTTTTAAAAATTAAGTATTGGTCAGCTCTGACACTAATAATATGCATTCATAGTCTTTTAAATTTTGCAGGAAATTGTTAGTTTAAATTTTTCTTCTACCTGTGCCCTCCCTAGACTAACAAGGTCAACAGCTGGGTTTTTGTTGTTGTTGTTGTTTTGTTTTTTTTTTTGTTTTTAGGGAATGCTGAATTTTTTTAAATTTAACTCATGGTGTAATCGATTTATTCTATTTTTCAAAATACTGAGTACCTTGCTAGATGTCAATATAATTTTACTTTTGGAAATACAAAGATAACTTTGACTTGATCCTTGACCTTGAGCAGCCTATTTATTACTGGTAGGTAGCTGGAATAGGTATGCATACAAAATATTGTTAACAATTTAGGGTGTATATAATTTGTCATAGCAATAGAATGAATGCTTACTTTATTTATTTTTATTTTATTTATTTACTCATTTATTTTTCGAGACAGAGTCTCGCTTTGTCTCCCAGGCTGGGGTGCAATGGTACGATCTTGGCTTACTGTAACCTCTGCCTCCTAGGTTCAAGTGATTCTCTCAACTCAGCCCCCCAAGTAGCCAGGATCACAGGCACACACCACCATGCCCAGCTAATTTTTGTGTTTTTAGTAGAGATGTGTTTTCACCATGTTGGCCAGGCTGGTCTGGAACTCCTGACCTCAAGTGTTCCACCCACCTCCCCCTCCCAAAGTGCTGGGGTTAGTCATAAGCCAGCATGCCTGGCCCAAGTGCTTACTTTAAAATCTTAATTATAAGCATGTAAAGATATGTCATGTGTTTTTTAATTGATTTTATTATTTTTAAAATCTTTAACCAGATTTTTTTTACGGTAAAAGCCCTTACATAAAAACAGAAACAATATAAAGTTTTTGCAACATATTTTCTCTTGATGGGTTTCAAGATTACTTCAAAAGGTAAATAAGACTGCGGTCAACTTGCCCTGGAATTCACTGGTGTCAATGTCTATATTCATATCTATCTCTTTTCTTATGAATGCAATTACTATTTTCCCTGAAAAATAAAAGGTACACTAATGTATAAGTTTGCTGCCCTTCTGAATGTTTTAATCTGAGTTCAGTGTTACATTTAATACAATTGCACTCAAATGTCCTCCAGAATTTATAGCAAGTGATTTGAACATACCAGGAACATTTTGTTCTTATGTAAAGATTTGCTTTTAAAAGCATATCAAATAGATTTTCTACTACATAGAGTGGCTGGCAAATAACCAAACATTTACTTGAATTGTTATGATGACATTTTAGTCCAAAAGGTCACTTTACAATCAACCCTAGGAGTACTTACTGTGTTTATGTGAAAGAAAGACGATGAATTTTTTCCAAGTAATTTAACCCAAAAACCTGGGGGACTGATGCTTGCTGGAGGCAAGGGGCTTATATTCCATACACGAGCATCATCTCATGGTGAAGAATGGTAAAGACTGACTAAAACTTTACTAATTTGATTAAGACTTACTAGGTATGCTTCAAGGGCCCAATTATTGAAATGAGCATGGAGATATTATCTGCACCTCAATGAATATGACTGATGAATTTATAGAATTAAAGAAAAACAGGTGGTGATATGGTTTGGCTGTGTCCCCACCGAAATCTCATTTTGAAATTTAGCTCCTATAATCCCCATGTGTCATGGAAGGGACCCAGTGGGAGGTAATTGAATCATGAGGGCAGGTTTTCCTATGCTGTTCTCATGATAGTGAGTAACTTATTCCAGTCTCACAAGATCTGATGGTCTTATAAAGGGCAGCTCCTCTGCACACACTTGCCTGCCACCACGTAAGATGTGTCTTTGCTCCTCCGTCACCTTCTGCCATGACTGTGAGGCCTACCCAGCCATATGGAACTGTGAGTCTATTAAACCTCTTTTTCTTTATAAATTACCCAGTCTTGGATATTTCTTCATAGCAGTATGAAAATGGACTAAAACAGGTAGGCAGAGCAAGTTTGAAATATCTTAAAGTGGAACTGGACCAGAAAATAATAAAGCAAAGCCAAGGCTGGGTTAGATATTGATCTCATGGCTGAGTGCTTACTGGATTGGATTATTCAGCTCTGGAAGTGTGCTCTTTTCAGGCCCAAGCCTGGTTCATTCCATATCTCTCACTGTGGGAACCCCACAAGAGGTTCTCTAGAGGAGAATATTAGTGAAATAAATATCTGGGCCAGAAGCCAGTGGGAAAGTGAAAGGAAAGGAGGCACAGAAATCCAATAAACAAGGCTAGGCCCATGTGTGTTGGAGAAGGAAAGTGACCTGCCAGAGAATAATAAGGGGTTAGGAAACCCAGCTGAGCCCTCCCAAAATAATATTGGAACAGAAAAAAGAAATTTAGCAAACAGAAATGCTATTTTGAGCATGGAACATATAAAAGCCAAGGAAAGACTGTTTCTTGAGGAACACAGGGCAGAGGTACTGGAGCTTTCAGGGTTGCTAGAAGCACATGCTTCAGAAACATCAATAGCTTCAGTTCAGGAATCTGCTGGGGGAAGTTTCAAGTCTCAGGCTGAAAAAAGTTAGGTCTAAGGTAGCAGCATGCTTCCTAGGAAGTGGATATCACAGATCTCACCAAAAACATGGAGATTCATGACAATGAACTGACTGTTAGGACAGGGATGCCTAACAGAGACTAGCAACCATGTCACTTGAGAAATGCACACTGGGTGCAACTCTAAGCTTCCAGAAACAAGAAACTTGAAGGAAAGTGAAAAATAAGTTTTCAATTAGTATGAAGGAAATGAGAGGCATTTTACATAAACCAGGTGATCAAGGTTGGGACCACATAGATTTCTAACCTTTAAAGAGTAATTGCTAACATTTATCCAGTCCTTAGTCTGGACTGGGCACTGTTCTGTTTCACATGTAATATATTAGCTGTTGTGTTAACTCCTATAATACTCTGATAAGGTGAGAACCACTTTTAATGCTTCTTTTACAGATGAAGAAATGCAGACACTGGGAGAAAGTAACTTGCCCAAAGTCACACAACTAATAAGAGGAGCCAGGATTCAAACCCACGAAGTCTGGTTCCAAAGACAGCACCTAAATTACCATCCTATGAAACAAGCCAGAATGAGTCTCCAAGAGAGGGAGTGATTTGCCTGCCTTGCCAAGAGAAATGCATGGTTTCACATTAAACTCCATCAAAAGAAATCTCTGTGCTGGGATAAATTGTGTGTCCCAAAAAACTGGCAAAGACTAACAGTTGGAAGACTGGAACTAATAGGGTCTCTCCTTGGTGTGGCAGACACTGGCTAACCAATCCCATATCCAATTCCACCTCCCTTATCTTCTTTCCACCCTCAGGTGATCATGTGGCATGGTTCCAGTCAGTGAGATTCAAGCAGAAATATTCTTTTACATTTCTGATTTTTGTTTTGTCTTTGTTTTACTTTAAAATGTTTAACTGACAAATCATATGCTTTCAAAGTGTACAATGAGATGATTTAAGATACATATACGTTGTGCACTGGGGGATATGGAGAAATGTTAGTCACATGGTACAAGCAGACAAATTCTGGCTGCAACTTCCAGGAAGGCTTTTACTTGTCTGACGGCTGGTGAACCCTTTCATATATTGCTGCCTTTTTTTTCTTCCTTCCTGGAATATAGAAGTGTCTGGAGGGACAGCAGCCTTCCAGGGATCAGGAGAATAGTCACCAACTGAGGATGGTGAGCCCTTGACGGCACCATCCAGCATATTCCCTGGGCCGGGACTGGCCACCTCTGAACCTCTTGTTTGGAAACCAAATAAACCACTGTCATTTTCGCTTTTTAAAAAATGAACATATTCCAGTAACTTTTTTATCACTTTAGCTGATCTTCTTCATCTTTACCTCTCAAATCTGTCTAAATTTTTAACAACCACTATCTCCAATGGTTGATGCCTCAATCCTGAGTTGCCTTTCAATAGCCTCTTGAATCTGGGCCCCTCCAGCTACCTCTGGGCAAGTAATTTCACACAACTCACTGAGGGTCTGACCTCTCTTCCCCTGAGGAGCAGCTTCGGCTCTGAAACCCTGCCTGATCTAGTTATAACTAAAGCATCCCCCCATTTCCTAATGCCCAGCTTAGGCATGGACATGTCATCTCCCCACTTCCATGTCTCTCTAGCTTTAGTTGTATCAAGAAAGCATAAGATCTAAAACCAAACAAAACAAAAGTTATGTGAAGAGTAATAAAATACTATATTTTAACCTGCTTACATGAATAGGGGGTTGATGTATTTCTTTTTCTATTTAGTTTTTTTCAACAACAAAAAAAACTATCTGAGAAGAGAAAAGTCATTAAATTAAGGAATACTTTTCAGAGCATACAAATGTTCTAAAGCAGTGATTCTCAAAGCAGGGTCCTCTGGATCAGCAACATGTGCATCACCAGGGAATTGTGAGAAATGCAGATTCTCAGGCCCTATCCTTGCTCACCTGAATCAGATACTCTGGGGGTGGGGCCCAGTAATCTGTGTTCTGCCAACCCATCCGGGTGATTCTGCTGCATGCTCAAGTTGGAGAATCATTGCTCTGGGCAATAAGTTATTCAACTAATCCTTTGCTCCCACTAACCACACTCACGTACTGAAATGCAAACTCTTTTAGAGCAAGGCCTGAGTCTTATTTATCTCTGTGCCCCAGATATGTAGTAACATGCCTCAAATAAGAAGAGTCCAGAAAATATGCAGACCAATAAATGAATCAGAGAACAATAGTGGTGATTCTTCATTTTTAAACCAAGCCCAAAGAAAGGCAGATAATTCATTTAAAAATAATAATAAAGGCAAACTAATTCATAAATTTGAATTAGAAATACTACACATGAAATAGCAGGCATTATTCTTCTCGAGCTTTGTCATAATAGCTACGTCTATTGCTGTTTTTCTTTTCTATTGTGAGTTTTATTTTATATGCAGAAAAGTATATTAAAATATATATATGATATAAAATTTTTAAATGAAGGAAACATGTATGAAACTACCACTAAGAAATAGAATTTTAGCCGGGTGTGATGACTCATGACTGTAATCCCAGCACTTTGGGAGGCGGAGACAGAAGGATCGTTTGATTCCAGGAGTCGGAGAGTAGCCTAGGCAACATAGCTAAACCTCCTCTCCACAAAAAATTAAAACATTAGCCAGGAGTGGTGGCGTTCATCTGTAGTCCCAGCTACTTGGGAGACTGAGATGGGAGGATCGATTGAGCCCACAAGCTCAAGGCTGCAGTGAGTGGTTATGGCACCACTGAGCTCAGCCTGGACAGCAGAGTGAGACTTTGTCTCAAAAAAGAAAAGATATACAATCTGGTAAGTAATGTAGCAGCCCCTTTGTCTCAATCTTTGTGCCTTCTCCCTTGAGATAACCACTACATGCAATGTTGTAACCATCATTTTACCAACCACGTATAAATCTCTCAACAAATGTCATTTAGTTTTCTCTGTTTTTGAATCTTAGTGAATAGATTACCTGTGGTTTGTTTCTTGTTCTCCAGATGAGAACCACTCATATTGATGCACATAACTGCGGTTCATTTTGACTGCTCTGTGGTTACACTGTGTGAATATGCCATTTTTTTTGGTCTATTCTACTATTCATGGGCATTTCGGTTATTTCTAGTTTTTGCTATTATGAACATTGCCTCGTCCCAATGACCACCATCTCAGGCCCCTTTTGAGTCAGATATACCCCCATCCCTCTCTACTGGCTCCTCTAGATTGTTCTAAAGCAAGTCCCAGGCTATTAGTTCATCTGTAAGCTATAAAGATTCTTTTGATGAATGTAATTCTCAATTTTAATACATTGACCAATCTTAGTTAGGTCATGGGTTTTAGACTATTTTTAAGAAAAAAAAAAAAAACCTTTTCTACACTGAGTTTATAAATATTTTTCTATCTTGTTTTTAAAATCTGTGTTTTTAAACCTTTCACATATAGTTCTTAATCTGCCTGGAATTGGTTTCTCTGTAGGAGGATTTAATTTCATTTTTTGTTCAATATGGATACCAAATTGTTCTATGATATTCATGGAAAAATCCATCAGTTCACATCATCACATGTGGCTATAATACCACATCTGCTGTTATCTAAAGCTTTGATATCTATGCAGGCCAGTGTCCAGGCTTTCTGCTGTGCTCCATTTGCTAATGTTTCTGTCCTTGTACCAGTAACTCTGTTATAGTCCTTTATCTTTATAATCTGGAAACCAACTACTCACCTTGTTCTTCCAGAAGGCCATGGCTATTCTTAGACTTCTCAATTCTCTTATAAACTCTAAAATCAGCTCAACACATTACTAAGTGATTGTGATTTGGTTGGTACAATATAGTACATCAATTTTGAAGTAACTGGTATCTACACAATATTAATTCTGTGAATCCATGATCTTAATATATATCTTGCATGTCTCCTTTTTTAGGTCTTTTTCAGTATATTTGAATTGAGTTCTGTGATTATCTCTTTGAAGGAGTCATATGACTTTGTTATATTTGTTCTTAGATAATTATATTTTTATACTATTGTAAATTTTAAATTTGACTCCTGTATGTTGTCAGTATATAGAAATAGAATTGATTTCAATATTGACTTTTGTATCTAGCAACTGTGCTAAATTATCATCCTAACTTTATCTAGAGTTTTTTGACATTTGCAGTAATCTATTGATACATAAGAAATGATTCCCAAACTCAGTGGCTTAAAGCACTAATAATCATTTATTATCTCTCATGGCTTCTGTGGGTCAGGAATTCAGACAGGGCAAAGTGGAAATGGCTGTATTTGCTTTACAATGTTTTCAGCTGGAAAGTTGAGGGCTGGAATCATCTGAAGCATTGCTCACTTGCCAGCAGTTGATGCTGACTATTAGCTAAGACCTTAGCTGAGGCTGTCAGCTGGAACACCCCCAAAAGGCCTCCTCATGTGCTCTGGGATTCCTTCCAACATGGTGGCCAGGTTCCAAAAGTGAGTGTTCTGAGAGAGAGAGAGAGAGAGTGAAAAGAGAGTGAACCATAACTACCTCTCCTGAATTCCATTGACCTGGGCAGTCATTCATTCCCTCCCAGCTTAAAGGAGAGGGAGCAAAATGACCTCTCTCAGTGGGAGGAGTCTCAGGTACATGGAAAACAGCATATGAGATGGTATTGGTGGGGCCATGATGAAACAGTGTCCAACAATATTGTTAAAAATAACAAAAAAATTATCTGTAAATAATGACAGTTTTGTTTCTTCTTTTATCATCTTTATTTCTTTTCCTTCTTTTTTTTCCTTGCCATACTACACTAGCAAGCCACTTTAATACTGTGCCAAATAGAAGGGGTCAGAAGGAGAAACTCCTCATCACAAAAAAGAATGCTTTTAAACATTCCATTATTAAGAATGACTTTCGTTGTAGGTTTTTACAGAAATAAATGTTATTATGTGAAACTCATGTCCCCAGCAAGGAAGGATTACTGCTCAGCTGTAGAGATGTATTCAGCAGATGGCCTCTAGCTGACAGCTCTTCAGGATATGCATAGCATGCTTCCCCAGCTGCAGTCATGTCCTGTCCAGGGCAGCCCATCTCTGGAGACTGAGCAAGGTAGGAATAGAAAGGCCTGGCCATTTTGGCCCAACACAGGATCATCTGACAGGAAGTACTAGCTCCAGAGCTCCCCACCATGTTTTCTGATGTTCATTTTGCCTGCATTGAAATTTACTTCTTCCTTTAATCAATCCTGCTTCCTATGATACATGTTGATTCCTAATAAATATCTTACAGCCATGTCAGCACCTGACTCCAAAAAATTCATCTTACAACTGTCAAGACAGATATGGTAGGATAAAGTGGTCAATGAAAGGGGTTTTGGAACTGGATGACCCACTGCCTGGCTGGAGGGGGACCCCATTCCTGGTAAAAGGTGGAAGAGAGAGAGGTTTCACAGAAGATGGTAGTCTAATTGTTACAACATTTGTTGAAGGCAAGCTGGGAGGCTACTTCAGTGGAAAAGAATACATCAAACACAGAGGCATATCTGGCATTTAAGATATCTGGAGAAAATAGTAGCTGTAATGTTAAGAGGATTGAATAATGGGTTAACCTGCTAGGGTACCATAATACAATGCCACAGACTGGGTGGATTAAACAACAGAAAACCATTTGATCACAGTTCTGGGGACTGGAAGTTCAAGATCAAGGTGTCAGCAGTGTTGATTTCTTTTAAAGTCTCCCTCCTTGCCTTGGAAATGGCCGCCTTCTCACTGTGTCCTCACATGGCCTTTCCTCTGAGAGCACATGGAGAGAGAGCTCTGGTATTTCTCCCTTTGCCTATCATCACAGCAGTTCTATTGGATTAAGGCCCAATTCATGACTTCACTTAACCTTAATTATGTCCTTAAAGATTCTATCTCCTACGGTCACATGAGAGGCTAAGGCTTCCACATATGAGTTTGGTTGGTGGGGCACAATTCAGTCCATAACAGATGGCTCTTGCTAAGGACCACTGATGCATTACAAAATGATAATGAACAGCTGAAGTGAGTAACAGGCAATTAGTCGGAAGTCAGATGTGAAAGTCACGGGGCCTCTTTACTTGTGTATATGGAAGCAGGGCAAAGGAAGCCAGAGGAGCAAGTGGGGAGGTTTGAGTAGCACCACCCCAGGCTGCCATCAGTCCATACCTTGCACCAGGCAGAACACTCCAGCCATGCACACTACAGCAGCAGCCCCTTCATGGTCCTGTTGGCCCCTCTTTCTGAGGGGAAACTGGAAAGAGGACATTAGTAGAACAAGCTAAAGCCCATATGTTGTCACTGGGCTCAAGCTGCGTCTGGTACTTATGGTCTGCCCTGTTGACATCTATTCAGCAGGCCAAGGTGGCTTACCAGCAGGACTGAAAGATATGACCCAATCCTTCACTTCTGGGTGGTTGGAGCAGCGCTCATCCACTCATAATTGCAAATTGATCAGCTAATTTCCTTGTGATTCGTCCAGCTCCTAATGTGAACTGTAGCCTTGATGCCTTTTTCCCAGCTGGTCAATTAGCCATGCCAGTTGGTGACGACTCCTCTCCTATGTCACTTTAAATCACGCTATAATGCACAACAATGTGTGTACATCTTTTAGATTTTGTGGGGTTTTTTTAATCAGTTTGCCCTTGGGATATTTACTTAGAAGTATGTCAGGACAAAGAATGAATATGCATGGATTTTTTAAAAAATAATGCCAACTTTCCCTTTATAGGTATTATACCATTTTGAATTTATGCCAGCAGTATATGAGGATGCCCTTTCTCCAAAACCCCACCAACAGAGAATGTCGTCTAATTAAACATATTTTGTTTTTGTTTTAATTTTGAGGCTGATGTGATTTGAGAAAACCTGTGCTACACGAGGGATATATCTACTGCTTCCTACCATACCAATAAACTATGAGCCCCCGTTGATATGGTTGGGCTATGTCCCCACCCAAATCGCATCTTGAATTGAAACTCCCACAATTCCCATGTGTCGTGAGAGGAACCCAGTGGGAGGTGATTGAATTGTGGCTTTCCTGAGCTGTTCTTGTGCTAGTGGATGATTCTCACAAGATCTGACTGTTTCAGACAGGGGAGTTTTCGTGCATAAGCTCTCCTCTTCTCTTGTCTGCTGCCATGTGAGACATGACTCTCATTTTCCACCTGATTGTGAGGCCTCCCCAGCCACGTGGAAATGTGAGTCCAATAAACCTCTTTCTTGTGTTAGTTGCCCAGTCTTGGGTATGTCTTTATCAGCGTTGTGAAAATGGACTAATACACCTGTGTATACTGATTTTTCCTCTGGAGAGTTGGAGAAAGAAACTCCTCCACATAATTTGACTTTCAAGAAGAATTCATTGATAAGCTAGTGTTTCATTCCGTCTTTGACCTTTGCCAAAGGTTTCTGCTTTCTGGCCCCTAAGACCTTGGAGAAACTGAGGTAGTGCAAGAAAGCTATTCAATGGGGTGATGGAAATAAACAAAGTAGGGTTTTCTTTATTTGGATGAGAAAGACTCATGTGGGCAAACTCTCTTTCTCTAAGTACATAGGGGAAGTTTCAGGAAACAGATGATAGGCATCAAATTTCACAGAGGGCTGACCATTATTTTCCAGAGTATCCCACTGGCAATTATTATGTTTGTATTAGTCAGGGTTCCCTGGAGAAAAAAAAAAGGAATCAATGGGAGAAAGAGAGAGAGAGAGAGGGAGACTTCTTTTGAGAGATTGGCTCATGGATTCTGGGCACTAAGAATTCCCATCGTCTTTTGTGTGCGAGCTGGAGACCCAGGAACGCTGGTGGTGGGATTCAATCCAAGTCCAATGGCCTGAGACCCAGGGAGCCAATGTTGCAGATCCTGGTCTTGGTCCAAATCTAAAGTCCTGAGAACCAGGAGCTCTGTTGTCCAAAGGCAGGAGAAGATGTATGTCCCAGCTCAAGCATAAAAAGCCTTCCTCCACCTTTCTGTTCTGTCTGAGCCCTCAACAGATTGGGTGATGCCCACCCACATTAGTGAGGGCAAATCTCTTTTACTGGGTCCACTGATTCAAATGCTAACCTCTTGTGGAAAGACCTTCACAGAAACACCAAGAAATGATGTATTACCAGCCATCTGAGCATTCCTTAGCCCAGTCAAGCTGGCACACAAAAGTAACCATCACATTATTGAAACAAAAGATGCCAGAGCTGATGGAGACTTTGGTTATTACCAATCTCTCCCACTATTTAAAAAAAAAAAAGAAAGAAAAAACATGACCTCTGTCAAAGATAAACAAAGCTAGGCACTGGTTAAAGTGGTGCCGATTGGTGCAGATGGATTTTAATCCATAATAACTATTGCATTAGGGAAAGGGTTCATCATGAACTGAACTCAACTTTGATTTGTAACAGAGGTGACTGGATGTTTCAAAGGGAGAATAAGGGTGCAGGGAGGTGGGTGAGCAGAGCTCAGTCGAGCCAGAGAAGTGAAAAATTACAAAAAGTGGGTAGTGGGGGTTGGTCTGTGTAACACCCATTTGGGTTTGCTAACTGGTGCTTATGGAATTTAGGCTTCTAGATTCTCACAGAGACTGGGTGACAGGGGGCCTCTCTTCACATGTTGGCTGGAACAAGCAGTACATTATTCTGACAACCTTGAGCTTTCTCAGGCAGGCACTTTAAAGGGGGCTAAAGTCATCCCGTGGATTTGGTTGAGCTATTAAAAACTATGTTAGTGTCTGTTCAAATCTTTATAGGTCAAAGTTGAGGTCTAGTTGAGAAGATGGCTCACAGGAGACTGGCTAGCATTTGGTCATCAGAGAATCTTTGTCACCTTTAAAGATCAAACACCTGGTGCACAGGCAATCAAAAAATAGAAATAAAAATTTAAAAAAGACACTGGACCAGACCTTCACTTCCTGACTGCCACAGGCCAGTAACATTTTGTTGTCAGGAAGTTTCCACTTTCAAAGATTATTTACTCACCCACACAAAGAGCCACTCAGTATAGAAAGCCAACAACTTCAGCCATTCTGGTTAAAATAAAATAATAATACGAATCCTCCTTTCAGTTGCTCCAATGAAAGTGACATATGGAGAAGCACACGATCCATAATTCAAAGAGAAGTGGTGCCTACTTCCTCATTAGCTAAATTGTATTCATTGCAGAAAGCTGCTTTTGGTAGCCATATCGATCAGCAGGAAGTAAGATGGAAAAAAATTAACAAACTTGAAAAACTTCAGTCTCTGGGATGTAACTCACCATCTGGGAATGACTTATTAGGAAAGAAACAAGAAAACACTGTCCGCATATGACCTTCCCATTTTACATATGCAGTCAGTCCTCATTAATCTGAGACCCACCAAAGTGGAGTCTGCAATAATTCAGAAGTGACAATTGCAATCCCCACTGAAGAGAAGGTTCCATGCAAAACATTTAACGTAGGACTGTAAAGTCTCTAATAAAAGTCAGGAGTGTTTTCCTTCATTTCTTTGTTTTTGTATGCAATCACATATATAATACAATGTGAACAATGGGCAAAAATGATATATTTAATTCCTTGTTTTACATTCCCACATTTCAGTTGCTTTGATAAATTAATCTCACTTTCCTCATTTTAAATTAATAGCACTTTATATAGTAAGAACAAGATTCTTTTTATTGTGTGATAGTTCGTCTTCAAAAGCTTTTGTCAGCCTAAGTAACAGATTTTAAAAATAAATGGTCAAGGTAAAAATGCAATAAAATGAAGGTCTTAGTCACAGAACTCTGCCCTGAGAAATTCACACACACACACACACACAGATACTTCATAAAACAAGATCCACATTATCTTTCCTTTTGTGTATTCTAATAATTGAACAATTAGTTCTCTGCCAGTAAATTAAAATAAAATTATATTCTTCTAAATATCCATTATCCAAGTAATTTTTAATAATTTCCTGTTTACTGGCACTTTCAGAATTGTTTTTATTTCACTTAGTTTTTTTTTTAATCGGTTCACTCTCTCAGATGAAGCTTAAATGGGTTGAATAAAGATGCAAGCTGTTTCTAAAGAATATGAATTGACCCAAATAATTGAGTGAGAACTTGAAGTTAATGGGAGAGGGGATCTATTATGTGGCAGAAACAATAGGAGTAGGTAAATATCATATAATTATTCATTTCTTCCATTCACACTTCTGTGTTTGTTATAAATTTCCAATTTGTTGTGAAGTGATTTCAAATTAAAGCTAATTTTCAATGCTTTTATTGAAGCAAATCTATAATAAATGTCTCTGTGTCAAAGCACTCTGCCAAGGAAAACCCAGAGAGAAATAAGACCTAGATTCTGCCATCTGAGGGACGTGCATTCTTGTTAGAGCAAAAAATGAGTCTAGAAATCATAGGTGGTGGTCTGTTAGTTTTCTAGGGCTGCTGGAACAAATTACCACAAAATTGGTGACTTAAGACAACAGAAATTTATTTTCACCCAGTTCTTGAGGCCAGACGTCTAAAATCCAGCTGTCAGCAGGGTCATTGTCCCCACAGAGCTTCCAGGGGAGGATCTTTCTTTGCTTCTCCCAGTTTCTGGTGGCTTTGGCCATTCCTGGTGATCATTGGTTTGTAGATGCATCAGTCCAGTCTCTGCCTCTGTCTTCAAATGGTGTTCTCTGTGTCTCAGAATGGCCTGTCATCCTCTTATAAGGACACCAGTCATTAGATTTAAGACCCACCCTCATCTAGTATGGCCTTATCTTAATTTGATAATGCCTAGAAATACTATTTCCAAATAATGTCATATTCAGAGATTCTGAGCAGACATATAACTATTCAATCTACTATACATGGTAAAACAAATGGTGTAGGAGGAAGAGCGGTAGAGCCAGAGTTGGACTGGGACCCATAAGTTAAGAGCAAGATGGAATAAAAGGCATGATTCTAGTCATCATGGAAAATAGAACTATGTGGGCTTTTATCATCTGATCCCTCCCAGTCTGCCCATCCTTAGCACAGAAAAACATTTATTCTGGTCACACCAAACTACTCACTTCTCCTAGAATATATGGTAATCTCTTAAACTTGCAAAAAAAAATAGAATATATTTGTCTCCTTAGTCTCCACTGAGATCCCAAAATGTCCCAGGTTTGGGACAATGGGGATAAATTGCTCCTATATTTTACAGAAGAGGACTAAGTCCATTTCTGCTAGACTTGCTAAGAGATAGGCAAAGCAAGTCCTGAGACCTTTAGCCCAAAACTCTCCACCAACCTGTATGTCTACCAGCAAAACTGGAGATTCATTGATATAGTTAGGTTTTATGTCCCCACCCAAATCTCATCTTGAATTGTAATCTCCATAATCCCAGGGAGACATCAGGTGGAGGTCATTGAATTATGGGGGCAGTTTCCCTTATGCTGTTCTCATGATAGTGACTGAATTCTCATGAGATCTGATGGTTTTATAAGGGGCTCTTCCACCTTCGCTCAGTACTTCTCCTTCCTCCCACTTTGTGAAGAAGGTGCCCTTTGCCTTCCAACATGATTGTAAGTTTCCTGAGGCCTTCCCAATCATGCTGAATTGTGAGTCAATTTAACCTCTTTCCTTTATAAATTACCTAGTCTCAGGCAATTCTTTATAGCAGCATGGAAATGGACTAATACATTCATTAAGCAGATTGACTGGTAAGTTTTGCAAGAAAGTAATCAGCCTAGAAGGATGGGTAAAGGCATTTTTCTCCTCTCCCTATGAGGATGGGAGGAAGAATGTGAAGGAAGTCTGTGTCCCACTTCTTACATGTGGCTCGACAGGGCACACCGAGAGAGATTTCTGATAAATTGACTAGTGCCTTAAAGACTTGAAGGGAATGGTACTGGCTACTTGCCTATAGGAGACAGGCTGGCTGGAACTGGCCCAGCAGCAGCAGAGAAAAGAAAGCTGCACTGGGAATTGCCTCACCAGCATGGCAAGGGGCAGGCTTTCTGTGTGCCTCAGGGTGCTGTGGGCAGCACCCAGACTAGAGTGGTCTCAAAAATGATCTATTTTCAAAAGGCCTGTCTGCAGGAGAAAGCAGATACCAGCAGAAAGTGGCTAGAGGCATCCCACCAGAAGTAGGAATTGAGGCAAAGTCATGAGACATCAGTAGGATTAAGCATAGCCCTTCTCAGGAAATACTGAAGAATGAGGAATCCCAGACATTGTGAGGTAACAAACCCCTAAAACACACAGAAGGGAAGGGTCAGTACTAAGGGCATTTAATAAGTGTGTGTGGAGGGTCGGAACTACAACTGTGCTGGCTACCTAAAACTGTACCATGTTTTTCCTTGTTTACCCTCACACGTGGTAGAGAAGCCGGAAAAAGCTGACCCAACACAGAGAGAGACTGAAAGAAAAATCAATAAGGATAAGAGAAGAGGTGATGTGTGGATCTCTCTCTCTCTCTCTCTGTCTCTTTCTCTCTCTCTCTCTCTCACACACACACACACACACACACACCTCCTTAGCTTAGTTCTCAGTACAATAACAGAGAACAAAGAGTTCTTTCTCACTTATGTCTATCCCAGGAGCTCTGCTAATTGCACCACAAAAACCCAGGCTGATCAGGCACTACAATTTTGAATACTGGAATAGAAAATGAGAATGTAGCAAAGCATAAACTTATTATTATAGCTCCCACCTAGAAGTTACACACTTTATTGGCTAAAGTAAGTCACATGGCTGTAATTAACTTTAAGTAGCTGTCAAAGTCATCTTATCTTCTCTGTCTAGGAAGGAGAACTGGAATGTTTGTGAGCAGCTCTGTGGACTACTGAAATGAGTAAGCCCAACAGTAAGAACAGGCTGCACTGTCCCTTTCTCTCTTCTGGCTTCAGAGCCAGTTCAGGCCTAAGGTAAGGAAGAAGAAAAACTTAAAATTGTATGACACATTGGAGTTTCGATTAAAATTGGACTGAACTTTTTAATATCTGAAAATATTTTTTAAATAGCTTGTGCTATTTTAGATTATTCTTCAGCATTTTACTCCTGTTTCCTCCTTACTGTAGGCAGAGACTAAGTCTTTGCCCTTTGATGTTGGTCTTGGACGTGTGACCTGCTTTGGCCACTGGGAAGTTGGTAGGCATGATGTGAGTAGGGACTTTTCATAGCCTTTTGTGGTTTGGCTTTTCTCTTGTATGTTGGAGATTGGGCATTGATATAGTAGCTCTGTGTCCCCACCCAAATCTGACCTTGAATTGTAATCCACATAATCCCCACGTGTCAAGGGTGGGACCGGGCAGAGGTAACTGAATCATGGGAGAGGTTTCCCCCATGCTGTTCTTGTGATAATGGGTGAGTCTCACAAGATCTGATGGTTTTATAAGCATCTGGCATTTCCCCCGCTTGCACTTCTCCTTCCTGCTGCCTTGTGAAGTAGGTACCTTGCTTCCCCTTTGCCTTCTACCATGATTGTAAATTTCCTGAGACCTCCTCAGTCATGCTGAACTGTGGTCAATTAAACCACTTTCCTTTTTAAATTACCCAGTCTCAGGTATGTCTTTATTAGCAGTGTGAGAATGGACTAATATAGGCATATCTCATGATAGCGGCATTATCACTGTCCTTCAGCATTGAGCAGACTGAGAGCCCACGGCCAAATCCAGCTAATCCATGGCCAGAGAGCTACCCATCCAAGCCTAGTCTAGTCTGCCTGAACCACAGTTTCCCTGCAGGCAGTGAGAGTGAGAATAATTGCTTAATGAAGAAAACCACTGAGTTTACAATAATTGAGTTTGTTATGGAAATAGCTGAAGAATACATGCCTGAAATAATTTAAAACCTCCTTGCAAATACAACTTCCATTTTGGAAATGGAGATATTGTTAAGTAGGTAGCTAGTCAGTTATGAGCAGGGCAGGAAAGTTCCCACACCCTCAACCAGGAATGTCAGGTGACTACTAGGTGATGGTCAGGTGGTTGTTATACTGTTTCTCTAAAATAATAATTGGTCACAGCCAGAGCCAGGGAAAGGCAGACCCCCAGTAGACAGAAACATCTGAAACTGGTGATCAGCAGCTTCCTGATAAGATCTAAGAACTTGGACGAGTGGGCTCATGCATGCACACTAAGAGGTAAAATGGTGGAGTTTAACTGCTATATGACCTTCTAGGAACATTAGAACTGGTAAGGGAAGAATGCCTCAAATGAGCATATGTACAATTCCAGTAAACACAATACATATGCAGCCCCTCTCAAGGGCTGGCAGGCCACTGAGCATGCAGGTAGCCCACTCCAAGGGAAGAGTCAGGGGAGAAGGGATGCAACCCCCTCAAAAGCATGCCAATGTATAAGAACCCTAAGTCAAAGGTCGAACCACACATTTGATCTCTCGAGTCATCCACTTGGCCCTCTTCCAAGTACTTTACTTCCTTTCATTCCTGCTGTAATGCTTTTTTTCCCCATAAGTTATTGGGGTACAAGTGGTATTTGGTTACATGAGGAAGGTCTTTAGTGCTGATTTGTGAGATTTTGGTGCACCCATCATCTGAGCAGTATATGCTGTACCATATTTGTAGTCTTTTATCCCTACCTCCTTCCCATACTTCCCCCCAAGTCCCCAAAGTCCATTGTGTCATTCTTATGCCTTTGCATCCTCAAAACTTAGCTCCCATATATCACTGAGAACATACGATGTTTGGTTTTCCATTCCTGAGTCACTTCACTTAGAATAATGTCTCCAATCTCATTCAGGTCACTGAAAATGCCATTAATTCATTTTTTTGGCCTAGTAGTATTCCATCACATAAATATACCACAGTTTCTTTATCCATTCATTGATTAATGGGCATTTGGATTGGTTCCACAATTTTGCAACTGAGAATTATGCTGCTATAAACATGCACGTGCAATTATCTTTTTCGTATAATGACTTCTTTTCCTCTGGGCAGATACCCAGCAGTGGGATTGCTGGATCAACAGTAATTCTACTTTTAGTTCTTTAAGGAATCTCTACACTGTTTTCCATAGTGGTTGTACTAGTTTACATTTCCACCAGCAGTATAGAAGTGTTCCCTGTTCACTGCATCCATGCCAACATCTACTGCTTTTTTATTTTTTGATTATGTCCAGGCTTTCAGGAGTAAGGTGGTATCACATTGTGGCTCTGATTTTCATTTCCCTGATCATTAGTGATGCTGAGAATTTTCTCATGTTTGTTGGCTATTTGTATATCTTCTTTTGAGAATTGTCTATTCATGTCTTTAGCCCACTTTTTGATGGGATTTTTTTTTTTTTAAGTTACTGATTTGTTTGAGTTCATTGTAGATTCTGGATATTAGTCCTTTGTCAGATATATAGATTGTGAAGATTTTCTCCCACTCTGTGTGTTGTCTATTTACTCTGGTGACTGTTCCTTTTGCCCTGCAAAAGCTCTTTAGTTTAATTAGGTCCCAGCTATTTATCTTTGTTCTTATTGCATTTGCTTTTGTGTTCTTGGCCATGAAATCCTTGCTTAAGCCAGTGTTTAGAAGGGTTTTTCCAGTGTTGCTTTCTAGAATTTTTTATAGTTTCAGGTCTTAGATTTAAACCCTTAATCCATCTTGAGTTGATTTTTGTATAAGGTGAGAGATAAGGATCCAGTTTCGTTCTCCTACATGTGGCTAGCCAATTATCCCAGCATAATTTGTTGAAAAGCGTGTCCTTTCCCCACTTTAGGTTTCTGCCTGCTTTGTCAAAGGTCAGTTGGCTGTAAGTATTTGGGTTTATGTCTGGATTCTCTATTCTGTTCCATTGGTCTGTGTGCCTATTTTTATTCCAGTACCATGCTGTTTTGGTGACTATGGCCTTACAGTATAGTTTGAAATCAGGTAGTGTATGCCTCCAGATTTATTCTTTTTGCTTAGTCTTGCTTTGGCCATGCAGGCTCTTCTTTGGTTCCATATGAATTTTAGAATTTTTTTTCTAATTCTGTGAAGAATGATGGTGTATTTTGATGGGGATTGCATTGAATTTGTAGATTGCTTTTGGCAGTGTGGTTATTTTCACAATATTGTTTCTACCTAATCATGAGCATGGGATGTGTTTCCATTTGTTTGTGTCATCTATGATTTCTTTTAGTAGTGTTTTGTAGTTTTCCTTGTAGAGGTCTTTCGCCTCCTTGGTTAGGTATATTACTAAGCATTTTATTTGTTTGCAGCTATTGTAAAAGCAATTGAGTTCTTGATTTTATTCTCTGCTTGGTCACTGTTAGTGTATAGAGGAGCTACTGATTTGTGTACATTAATCTTTGCTGAATTCTTTTATCAGTTCTAGGAGCTTTCTGGATGAGTCTTTAGGGCTTTCAAGGTATATGATCACATCATCAGCAAACAGGTACAGTTTGACTTCCTCTTTACTTATTTGGATGCCCTTTATTTCTTTCTCCTTTCTGATTGCTCTGACTAGGACCTCCAGTACTATGTTGAAGAGGAGTAATGAGAGTGGGCATCCTTGTCTTGTTTCAGTTTTCAGAAGGAATGCTTTCAACTTTTCCCCATTCAATAGTATGTTGGCTGTGGGTTTGTCATAGATGTCTTTTATTACATTGAGGTATATCCCTTGCATGCTGAGTTTGCAGAGAGTTTTAATCATAAAGTGATGCTGGATTTTGTTAAATGGTTTTTCTGCATCTATTGAGAAGATCGTGTGATTTTTATTTTTAAATCTGTTTATGTGGTGTATGATTTTTATTGACTTGTGTATGTTAAACCATCCCTGCATTCCTTGTATGAAACCTACTTGATCATGGTGGATTATCTTTTTGATATGTTGTTGGATTTGGTTAGCTAGTATTTTGTCAAGGATTTTAGCATCTATGTTCATCAAGGATATTGGTCTACAGTTTTCCTTTTGGGTTACATCCTTTCCTGGTTTTGGTATTAGGGTGATTCTTGCTTCATAGAATTAATCAGGAAGGTGCCAAAGAAAGGCAAAGCCCAATGCAAAGAAATCCAAAAAAAAAAAGATAAAAGAAGTGAAGGGAGAAATAGTCAATGAAATAGATATGATAGATAGCATGAATAAAAAAAATCAAAATGTCAAGAAACACTGGATACACTTATAGAAATGCTCTGGAAAGTCTCAGCAATAGAATCTGTGTTTTTAAGATAAATGCAAAAACCTTCCCATAGTCTGTATGGCCAGGCCATGCCCACCTGCCCCCATCTGGTTTCCTACCACTCTCCTGCTAAGTCTGGGTTTTACAGCTACACAGTAGGAAGCATGGTGCAATTGAGGATTCGAAAGGCCAGGTCTAGGCCCTTTCCACATGAGACCTACTGTCAGAAATGGTCCTTACAACTCCATTCTCCCAGTTAGTGTCTAGCACAACTTCTGTCCTCTTGCCTGGCTTCAGATCCATTGGCCATCTTAACTTTGATGCCCTCTACTTTCTAATAATCTTCCTAACTGTGGTTTTTGTGGATTAGCATAATTGACAATGGATATATATGGGTCCAAAGCCCAGATTTCTCAATACACACCACGTGGTTTTGGCTGAGTTACTTGTACTTCTTTAATCCTGGAAATAAGAAAGTATACACTATTCACCTTTTAAATAGACTATTAGAGATCATGTGAAAAATTAGAAAAATTTAGTTTAAGAACACTTAAATAACTTCCTCAAGATTAAAAAGTAAGAAAGTTTAAAAACTGAGATTTTTCAACCAAGTCCTGTATTTTTCTCCCTCTTGATCATAGTTCACAGTTGTTGCTTTTTTTTTTTTTAATTCAAGATATTTCCTATTGTTCTCCCAGGATTATGGCATACTCAGGCAAATGCACATTTGTTCCCAGTCTGAATTTAAGCTTTTCTTCTTTGCTAATGTTCAGTTTAAATCCTCTGCTCCCACCTACTAAAAGAAAAAGAGGGAAAATAATGAAGAGAAGTGGAACAAATGAAAAGAGATGTCATATCACAAGAAATCTTGATTACTCCACTTGAAATGCTGTGTTATTGCAGAATGTGTGCGGGAGCTTTGGAGAGAAGTATTCAAGAAACTAGCCAAGGTTAAATAATCAGTATGAATGTACCTGAGCCAAATAGATTATAACATTCTAAGAGAAATTTTTCACAGGATGGAGAAAAATACTGTAAAATTAAAATTAACAAGAATAAGTTTAACATTCGTGTGTTAGTTTAAATCAGCGTGGATATGAAGAAAATGGCACATCCTTCTGGGGAAAGGCAAGTGGAAGGGACAGTCCAATGTTGACTGATTCCTTCTACTTGTTTGGAAGCAATATCAACCCTGTTTTGGGTGCCCTTCATGTGTAAACTTATACTTTCCTTAGGTCTGCCCAAGTTTCCTTTTTTTTTTTTGAGATGGAGTCTCACTCTGTTGCCCAGACTGGAGTGCAGTGGTGTGATCTCGACTCACTGCAAGCTCCACCTCCCAGGTTCATGCCATTCTCCGGCCTCAGCCTCCCGAGTAGCTGGGACTACAGGCATCTGCCACCATGCCTGGCTAATTTTCTTGTAATTTTAGTAGAGACGAGGTTTCATCATGTTAACCAGGATGGTCTCGATCTCCTGACCTCAAGATCCTCCCACCTCAGCTTCCCAAAGTGCTGGAATTACAGGCGTGAGCCACCGTGCCTGGCCAAGCCCAAGTTTCTTATATCCTCTCTATCTCATCCTTCCAGAGCTGGTCTTTTCATTTTTCCATTGTAGTCTTTTTGTTATGCACCAAAAATCAGTCTTGACTTAAAGCAGAAAACATGTAACCAGGAAGGCATATTTGAAAAAACAGATTGAGAGACAAGTGGACTTATATTTGCATTCTGGCTTGGTCTGGCTGGGAAACACTGAGCCCTTCACTGTGATTTTCAATCTTAGTGTTCTTGCCTCTACAATGATGATAAGAAGCCTCTATCACACACCCGTTGGAAGGGTTTGGTGCAATTTAATGCTATGAAACAATATTTGATTGACACAGTGTGCTCCTCAATTGTGTGCTCCTTAACTGGAGGTCTTGGTTGCAAGCAATGAAAGACGACTCTGTATGCTTAAACAGAGAAAAAGTTTTAAAAAGGATATTGGCAGCTCACTTAGTTTGGAGGAAGGCTGGAAATTAAACTCATGTGTAGATTTCCAGCAATGCCCCAAACAAAGCCTGATGAGAAATCACTGCTTCCCATAAACGATTTGAGGAAACTGCCCTCCTGCCTTCAGCCTTGTCACTTCTGCCCACAAAGACCACTTGGCCACCTCCAGCTTTTAAAGAAACCCAGGAGGTGTTCTCATTAGAAATGAGGCTTGGAAATCCTTATATTCTGCCCTGGGCAGGAACCATCCTGATGTTCCTCAATTCTGCTCATCTGATTCTCACAGTAAAACACACCCGTCTCTAGTCACTTAATTTATTCCACGACTGGGAATAAAACATCAGACCAAAGCATCATTCAATGCATTCTCACCCACATTTTTATTTGTTTACTGTCTGCCTGGGCCTCACCCCCCAACTGCCCCAACACTAGACTTACACTTGTTTTTTGTGTGTGTCTATCTTTTTTCCTTTTTGTGGAGAATGGGGTCTCACTTATTGCCCAGTCAGGTCTCAAACTCCTGGGATCAAGCTGTCCCCTACCTCTGCCTCCCTAAAAGCTGGGATTACAGGTGTGAACCACCTTGCCCAGCCCAACACTAGACTTTAGCTTCATGAGGGTAGGGTCAATTTGTTTATTACAGTATCATCTATGCCTGGAATAGTGACCAGCAAGGGTTTCCCATAAGTATTTGATGAATAAATGAATGTCCTGGGAACACTTTCCTTTAGAAAGATGAGTAGAGCAGGACCTTGGAAGTCTTAACCTCTACAGAAAACCAAGGTATTGAGGGGGATGGAATGGAGAAAAGAAAGAAAGAAGGAAAGGAAAGGAAAGGAAAGGAAAGGAAAGGAAAGGAAAGGAAAGGAAAGGAGAGAAAAAAGGAAAGGAAAGGAGAGAAAAAAGGAAAGGAAAGGAGAGAAAAAAGAAAAGGAAAGAAAAAAAGAGAAAAAGAAGAAAGAAAGAAAGAAAGAAAGAAAGAAAGAAAGAAAGAAAGAAAGAAAGGAGAGAGAAAGAGAAAAAAGAAAGAAAAAGAAAAAAGAGGAAGAAAGAAGGAAAGAAAGAAAGAAAGAAAGAAAGAAAGAAAGAAAGAAAGAAAGAAAGAAAGAAAGAAAGAAAACAGAAAGAAAACAGAAAGAAAGAACAGCATCGGTGCTCGAAGTAATGACAGGACTTGGCTGACAATGTAGCGCCATCATACTTTGTCAATTACAAATCCTGCTTTGTCAATTACAGAGGTGCCCTTGGCTTGCCTGCCAAGGCTCTCCCTGAAGCTGCCTGTCTGTATTTTCCTCTCATCAACCCACATGGCCCAAAGTCTCCTCTATACAGATAAAAGAAACAAGTGCTACGTATGTTTATTGCAGTACTGTTCACAATAGCAAAGACTTGGAACCAACCCAAATGCCCATCAATGATAGACTGGATAAAGGAAATGTGCCACATACACACCATGGAATACCATGCAGCCATAAAAAAGGATGAGTTCATGTCTTTGCAGGGACATGCATGAAGCTGGAAACCGTCATTTTCAGCAAACTAACACAGGAACAGAAAACCAGACACCGCATGTTCTCACTTATAAGTGGGAGTCGAACAATGAGAACACATGGACACAGGGAGGGGAACATCACACACCGGGGCCTGTCAAGGGGTCAGGGGCTAGGGAAGGGATAGCATTAGGAGAAATACCTAATGTAGATGATGGGTTGGTGGGTACAGCAAGCCACCACAGCACATGTATATCTGCGTAACAAACATGTACATTCTGTACATGTATCCCAGAACTTAAAGTATAATAATAAAAAAAAGAAAAAAAAAGGTGCTGAGGAAACCCACAGCACCCATCTACTGTAATTCCTCTAGTTATTTCCTCATCAATAGCAGTCTAGGTCCAGGGATCTCTAGACGTTTGAGTAAAATCAATAGATGGCATCAAATAACAATCAGAATTCACTTTGAGCTCTTACCATAAGCATGACAACATCTAAGCTCATTATACCTACCACCTTATTTAACCCTTTAACCCTCACAAAACTCTATGAGGAAAGTACAATGTCTACCTCGTTTTACAGATAAGGAAACAGAAACACAGAGAGGTTAAGTAACACGTCAAAGTCCCACAGAGAGTGGGAGCCAGAGCCAGGATCCAAACTTAAGCCACATCATTACAGGGCTTCAGAACATGAGGAAAAAAAAGATAGATTAGAAAATAGGGCCACACTTTGTTTCACTTTCCTATTCTCCTTCCAAATGATACCAGCAAAAGATTTATTAAGCTATTGCATCCCCAGAAGGGCAGGCTGCCACAAAAAGCAGAAAGAGAGACAGAGAAAGAATCAGCTAAGAAGATTAATTCTTGGAGATTAAAATTATCATTGCCAACTTAAAAAAATTCATAGAATGGTTGAAGATTATGATTCAGCAATATAAACCGAAACAGTTATCAAACATAATTATGAAATACAACTTGCAATTTTTGACTAAAATTTTTATATCCTCCAACCCTTTGATCCAATGACTGCTCTTTCAGGAGGTGTCTTACAGAGGCGTTTCATCTTGTGCACGAAGCAGGTTTTGGGGTGTCATAAAGCCTCACTGGCAATACCTTAAAACCCGGAAACTTTTTAAATGCCCATTAGTCAGCATATAATGCCATTACTTTTAATAGCAAAAAAAAAACACAATTACTTCTGTACCAACCTAATAAATTATATTTATCTTTATTATGGAATGCTGTTCATATATTTTGTTTTGTTTTGTTTTAAGGTAAGCACAAATCTATGTACTGATATGGAAACATATTTATTATATATTAAGTTTTTAACAATCAAGCTTCTATATTTCTGTTTTATAAAGCCTGGTAATGAACATACAGTCGTCCTTATGTATCTGTTGAAGATTGGTTCCAAGATCCTCTCCCTACCTCCTGTGGATACCAAAATCTATGCCTGAATACTCAAGTCTCTGATATAAAATAGCATAGTATTTGCATATAAACTATGTACATCTCCCATGTACTTTAAATTATCTCTCTGCCGGGCATGGTGGCTCAAGTCTGTAATCCCAGCACTTTAGGAGGCTGAGACGGGTGGATCACAAGTTCAGGAGTTCAAGACCAGCCTGGCCAACATAGTGAAACCCCATCTCTACTAAAAACACACAAAAAAAATTAGCCAGGCATGGTGGCAGGTGCCTGTAGTGCCAGCTACTTGGGAGGCTAAGGCAGGAGAATCGCTTGAACCTGGGAGGTAGAGGTTGCAGTGTGCTGAGATTGCACCACTGCACTCCAGCTTGGGTGACAGAGTGAGACTTTGTCTCAAAAAAAAAAAATTATCTCTCAATTACTTATAATACCTAATACAATGTAGAAGCTGGGTCGATAGTTGTTATACTGTATCATTTCCTAAATTTGTGTTATTTTTAATTGTTGTATTGTTATTTTTTCCAAATATTTTGAACTGTGGTTGGTTGACTCAGCAGTTGGTTGAATCTCCACATGCAAAACTCCAGATACAGAGGGGCAACTAGGTGAATGCACCTGTGTGGTGAACTGGATCTGGAAAGATGTTCATGAGCTGTGAATAATAGGACTTAAACGTGGCAATAACAGCAAACACAGGCAAAGAGAAGAGCCAGGCGAGGGTTAGGGGCTTTTCCCACACTGTGCTCCCATGCTTGGATTTGTCTCCAAAGAGCATGTACAACTTTCATAATTAAAAAAAAAAAAAAAAAAAAAAAAAAAGACTTTTCAGCACGGTGCGGTGTCTCATGCCTGTAATCCTAGCACCTTGGGAGGCCGAGGTGGGCGGATCACCTGAGGTTAGGAGTTCAAGATCAGCCTGGCCAACATGGTGAAACCTCGTCTCTACTATAATACAAAAATTAGCCAGGCGTGGTGGCAGGTGCCTGTAATCCCAGCTACCTGGGAGGCTGAGATAGGAAATCGCTTGGACCCGGGAGATGGTGGTTGCAGTGAGCCATGATCATGCCATCGCACTCCAGCTTGGGTGGCTGAGCAAGACTTTTCTAAAACCTAAAAGGCACGCAGAGCTCAGAGGGAAGAAAGTGAGATCCCACACATCCTCTGCTACTAAATGGCAATGTGGCTATGTGCATTCCACTCCCCTTTTACAGCTTCCGTCTCCTCATCTATAAAATAAACAGAGTCTGAGAGCCCAAAGTGGTGAGCGGAGACCCAAATACACAGAGAGAGACCCCAAAACGTGTCCTTGCTTATTCGTGGGTTACATTTAGGAAGAATGCCAGCATCTCTCCTAAATGGAAGTCTTGCAAAATCTCTTTTCTGTCTCCATGAGCAGTAGATTAGATTTTTTGCTGGATTTCTCTTAAAATTACTGTGCTGTTTTATGCTTCTCCTGCCTGCTTCTGAGGAGATCATCCTGTCTTCTCTGTCATGGACTGCACTGTTCTTCTCTGTATCCAGGAAAAATGTAACATTTAAACAGACTGGATTTTTTTTTTCTTTTCAAATATAGGCACAACCGACAGGAAAAGGCCTGGGAGCCTAAATGAGGGTGTTAACTTCAAAGATATTTATCCACCTCCAGTTTCCGTTGCTGTTCTGCATATTCCCAAATCTCTGTAACAAATAAGCTTTGCTTCTAAACAAAGAAGAAAAACAAAAGAACGCATATACTTGCAGACAAACACTCCCACTCCCATGGAAGCATCCATCTTTTGCATTTCAACCTGGCTTCAGCCTATACATGCAATGTCTCCCAGATCTTCAAACTTTATTAAGAAAAGGTTGGCCTTGAACAGTTAGCTCCTGTAAATAAACGACTTTCCCATGAGTAAGTGCAGCACAGGCATTTCCAGGAAACCAAGCTGAAATGCTCTAAGGTTGAGTGCAGCTCAACCACTCAGGGAACATTTACAAAAAGGGACCCTGAGCCAACGGGAAGGGGCTAGACTAGGAGCAAGGGCTCATGCGTTTAAAACTGAAATTGGACTTAATCAACGGCCAAATCCCGACCAGGCCCCTGACTTCACTGTGACCACATGAAAATTCTTTAACCCTTCAGAGCTTGTTTCCGATTCCTGGGGCTATATTAATGTAAGTAGCCAAATCTGAGTGGCTTGGAAAAACACATTTATTCTCTCACCGTTTAGGAGGCCAGAAGCCAGATATTGAGGTGTCAGTGGGACTGGTTCCTTTTGGAGGCTCTGAGAATCTGATCCAAGGTATTCGCCTGGCTTCTGGTGGTTGCCAGCAGTCCTTGGTGCTCCCCGGCTTATAGACGCTTTGTTCCGATCTCTGCCTCTGTGTTTCTGTAACAGTCCCCTTGTGTGTCTCTGTGCATCTTCTCCTCTTCTTATAAGGACACCAGTCATTAGTTTGAGGCTCACCTTACCCCAGAGTATAATCTCCTCTTAACCTGACTGCATCTGAAAAGACCCTATTTTCAAAAAAGCTCACAGTCACAGGTGCCAGGGGCCAGTACCTAAACAAATCCTTTTGGGGAATATAGTTCTACCCACAAGAGAGCTCCAGTCCTTATCTCTAGCCTGCATCCGGGTATTTGTTATGAGAGTAAATGAAACAAAATCATTGACTGCATGGGCCATGACATGTGGGTGTTCATATATGAGGACAATAATAATGATTGTTTTAGCATTCGGGCTCCAAATATTTATGGTGAAAATGTGGAGGTCCTTTTATCACACAGAGATGTTTCAAGCTTCCACAATGAGATAAGGCCCAAGTTAGGGACCAGCGGCACACAGACAATAGAAGATGCAGCCAAAGAATGGGAAGGAGCCAGCCTGAGCATTGGCTATTGGTGGACTCATCCCCATCAGGTTGACGGGAAGGATCCAGGGTTCAATTTGAGGAAAAGATTGAGATTCACATTTGAAATCAACAAAAGGAAACAGCACAGATTGCCCAGGGAGATGCAGCATTTTGCAGCCAGAAGTGTCCTTGAGACCCAAGACTCCTGGGAATTTGCAGAATCCTTGGGGAAGGCTTCCAAATCCAGCCAGCCTTCTCTGGACCTTGAGAGTCACAGGACCACAACGAACAGCCAGGTGACAGAGCAAAATGGCTGCTGCACAGGAGGAGCACAGAGAGGGATACATTCCCCTTTTGCCAAGAGAGAAACTGCAGTCTCTCAATGGATGACTTGGTGAGAAACATAGACTCCCACCTGCCCTGTATCTAAACAAGGCTCTCTGGAATGCAGCAGCCCTTCTCGAGTGGTATAAGTTACTCCTTCCATGGGCCACCATGCAGACCCCTGACCCCGAGTGCCCTTCCCAGGCAGGGCTCTGGTTCACATCATTCTCCTTTGCAAGGGCAAGTTCACAGAACTTCTTCAGGGCTTTAAACACAGACTCACAAACCAAAGACTATGGTTTTCAGAACCAAACTGTCCGTGAGAAGATAAGAGCCAAACAAGGAAACAGCCCACAGGGGCTCTGAGTAATAACGAAGATTCTCCAAAGCAATGCCTGTGTGCACATGCACTCTCACGCCCAGGGATCGCCCCAGCCCACCTCACGCCAACTCACAGAAACTGAAATACCAAGCAAGAAAATAAGAGACAGAGGAAAAGAATAAGAGGAGCTGCACAGAATCACGATTTAACGCACCACTCTTCCTAAAAGAGACTGGAGAGAGACACAGGAACAGAAAGCTGCTTCTAAAGAAGGGAAGAAAACAGAGCAGAGTGGGAGAACCTGGAGCAAAGCAAAGGACCCCCAGATAAAGCCCAGTTATTCTTAGCATCGTCGATTCCCATTTTAGGATAGGCAATAATTGTGCAAGAAATTTTAGGTTAAATGTTACCATAACACATGCACGTGTGCACACACACATAAACTCAACTTGAGTCAGAAAACAAATAAACATGATTTGAATCCAATCTCTGCCACTTGCTGGCTTTGAGACTTTGGGTGGAATCCTTAACCTCTTGCTGTCTCCATATTCTGTGGTGTAAAATGGAATTCACATAGTCATGTTCCAGAATTACTGTGGCCATTATGTGAGACAGTTTAGGTAAAGTTCAAGAAACATAGTAGTTAAAAATAAATATACGAATAATAAAAATCAACAAAAAAGTAATAAAATCCACTGTTCAGGATTATTTTGGTTAAAATTTTTATTATTATTGTTATTATTTTTTTGAGACAGAGTCTTGCTCTGTCACCCAGGTTGGAGTGCAGTGCCGCGATCTCAGCTTACTGCAACCTCTGCCTCCTGAGTTCAAGCAATTCTCCTGCCTCCGCCCCCCGAGTAGCTGGGACTACAGGCATGTGCCACCACGCCTGGCTAGTTTTTGTATTTTTAGTAGAAACGAGGTTTTGCCATGTTGGTCAGGCTGGTCTTGAACTCCTGACATCAGGTGATCCACCCTTCTCGGCCTCCTAAAGTGCTGGGATTACAGGTGTGAGCCACCGCGCCGGCCTAAATTTCTAAAAAGGAAGTTGGTCAGATGAATGCTGGGGCTGTATGTCAGGAGTTGTGTGGAAGTAAAGAAGCAGCAGGTGGAATACTGAAGAAACCAGATAGCCTGGGTCCTGGTGCCCAGCCCTACTGTGTACTGTGAATGCTGGGCGTGTTACTTAACCTCTCTGTACCTCAGTTCCTCCATCTGTACATGGAGAAAGGGTTGCAGTGCAAGTGTATGTTAAACAGGTTAACACTGAGCACTTAGAACAATGCAGGGAACATAGTAACCATTACAAGACTGTTAGCTACTCTCTTTATCACACTCTCAATGATTTATTTATAATTCAACTTAATTTATAATAACTCAATAAATGATTTATTATTTGGATTCCAGTGGGCTTTACAGGGATAAGCATGATATTTAGATAATCTTCACAGTCTCTGTCTATAACTGAGTTGGTTGAGCATATTATACTTGTTTCATTTATCGAATGTAGCATTCCCCAAGCACTAATGTGGAAAAATATCAGCATATTCCTTTATCGCCTTAGAAGACTGTTTTCTGACTTTGGAAAAATGTAAGATAAAACTCGTGAAGTATTAAGGTACCCAGTCACTTAGATATACCCTATCTTTTGTTTCATAAGTTTTATTAAATATGTTCTATATGCCAGATACCAAGCTGGGTGCTGAGTGTGGGTACACAGATATTTCACAGACAGTGACTCATATCTGGAAACCTACCCATTTATTGAACAGTCTATGTAACGTCACAACATCAGATGAAGTTTGCCCAAACCTAGGTAAGTTTCCGTTGTTAAGAAGTTCAGCCTTGAGCTGAATGCAATTTTAATTAAGAAAACTAAAAAGTACTTTATTCAAAGTGAGTTCCAGTTCAGCATCCAATTTCTCCCTTTTTAAGAATTTTAATGAAGTTTCCCAAGTGTCAGTGTCTCTTCTCTCTGAAGGTGACTTTCACATCAATTTATCCCTAGTTACCTTGCAACAGCAGTGGATGCTTTTCCTCCCTATGTCCCTAAGTTACATGTTGAACTTGGAGAGGTGAAATCTGACTATTCACTGGCACATTTCTTGAACCTCATCACATATATAGTATCTGGTTTTATGATGAAATAACCCAGTCTTATAAGTCTGTCAAGAGAATGAGTTAGATATTTTTAAGAGTAGATGATACTTTGTTCAAATAAATCTGATTCGTGGAGAGTTTTAATGCTCCTTTTGAAAATATTTTTAAAAGCATTTTTTGGTAACAGCCCCACCCTCATGAGAGGCTGAAGAACATACTTGAAACACGATACATAATCAAATAAGGGGACAGGAGCAATACAGACGTGAGTTTAAATCCCAGCCCTTTAATTGAATCAAATCCAATATCAGGGAGGAGATTATGTATCTCTAGTGTTTCAAGGGCTGGCCTATGACCTGAGTCAGTGTGTCATTGCTGGGACAGGACAATGGCATGGGGACTCTGAACCACCCTCTGTCTATATTCTTAGGCAAGTCACTTGACCTCTTTGAGCTACTCATTCTTTGCATTTCTGAACCCCAAAAAACAATGTCTATTAAGAACCTGAAATGAGCCCTTTAAATGTCAGCACCCATCCTTCCCAAAACAGAGCAGATCAAAACAAAACACTTTTCATTCTGCACCTGGCCTTTAGGCTAAAAACGACTATTTCCCCCAGCTCTGGCCCCTTCGTTGGTGACGCTGAGTACACAAGCAAATGTGCTTTGGCAAGACAGGATGTTTTTTCAGCTGAAATGGTAGTGGTTCAATTAGCTTAGCAGTTTGCAGAGAAGATTCACTCAAAACACTGAAAAGCAAACATTGGCAAAATGGAAAGTTATTTCCCAGCTTGCTCTGGAGGTATTTTAAACACTGAAGATCAACAGAAAAAGAGCTATAAGAAAGCATCTTGGTCCAACAGAGGTAGAAGTAGCCTCAGACTGAATGAATTCATGTAGAAGCGAGGGCATCTCCCATATCGATTTTGTGTTGTGTGTTCTTATTTACCAAGATTCAAGGTTGTGGGTACTGAGTGTTCCCTCATTATTGCCTGTTCTTCCACTTATTACTCACCTAATTCTTCCTTTCTTTATAATCAATCGTTTATTCTAGCTTTTCCCTCTCTACTGGACCATGATCCAACTGAAGGCATAAACCTTTCTCAGATCCCAAGATAGTGAAGAGCACGTTAGTAGGTACTTAGAAGAAGGCAGGAATTCAAAGCTTATGGGTGAGTCAAGCGCTGACCAACAAACTCAGCCATTGTGGTGTGGCAGGGCTGGAGTCACAAAACTCTGGGTTTTAGCCCTCATTTTAAGACACTGAAAAGTCACTGGTTATCCCTGAACCTCTGTTTTTCAGCTAGGAAAACAGAATTATGTCTCCTAGCTCAGAAGTTATTTTCAGAATTGAAGTACAGCATGTTAAGAGTTGGACATTTGATTATTGCTGGTTTTCCTTCTTCTCTGATAATCAAGCAGTAGGCATGGGTGTCTTTTTGTCAAGGACAAAAAGATAAAAATTCAAAGAGATGTCTACTAAACATCCACTATGTTCGGGTCCTGTTGTGCACATTGTCTTCACTTCTTAGTGGAGGTCTGTTGGTCTTTCTAATATTTGACACCACTGACCTCTTTTTTCTTGAAAAATCTTTTCTCTGTTGGTCTTGCTGGCTTCAGTTCTTCTGTTCTAAAACCTGCTCTTCCAGGTTACAACTGGAGTGAGGCAAGCTAGATGCCTGGGGCCGACTCTTGGGTTCATGCAGGGCCGACCTTGTGTCTGTATGAACCCAAGAGTGAGTGCCTCATTAAACATTCTGTCCTGTGTGCTTCCCCGCCTCACCTTGGTACCTGTCCTTTGCGCTGTCTCTTCGTTCTTATATTTGATTTCGAGGGCTGCCTTAAAAATTACCACAAACTGGATGAATTCCAACAACAACAAAAAATGTATTCTGTCACAGCTCCAGAGGTCAGAAGTCTTAAGATTAAGGTGTCGCAGGGCCTCACTCTCTCTCTCTCCCCAAAGGCTCTAAAG
Source organism: Symphalangus syndactylus (assembly GCF_028878055.3). Classification (NCBI taxonomy): domain Eukaryota; kingdom Metazoa; phylum Chordata; class Mammalia; order Primates; family Hylobatidae; genus Symphalangus; species Symphalangus syndactylus. The sequence goes on along the minus strand of NC_072438.2, from coordinate 18,732,374 downwards.
AAGACTCTGTTTCTTGCTTCTTCCAGCTTCTGGTACTATTGGTGTTTGCTGGGGGTTTTTTTTTTTTTGCTTTGTTTTGGTTTTGGTTTTTTTTTTTTTTTTTTTTTGAGACGAAGGTTCACTCTTGTCGCCCAGGCTGGAGTGCAATGGCACAATCTTGGCTCACTGCAACATCTGCCTCCCGGGTTCAAGCAATGCCTCAGTCTCCTGAGTAGCTGGGATTATAGGCGCCCACCACCATGCCTGGCTAATTTTTGTATTTTTAGTAGAGATGGGGGTTCCACCACATTGGCCAGGCTGGTCTCGAACTCCTGACCTCCGGTGATCCATCTGCCTCGGCCTCCCAAAATGCTGGGATTACAGGCATGAGCCACCAGACTCAGTGTTCCTTAACTATGGTTACATCACTTCAATCACTGCCTCTGTCTTCACATCATCTTCTCCTCTTTATCTGTCCATCTCTCCTCTTTTATCTCCTATAAAAAGCATTTGCTATTGGCTTTAGTGCTCACCTGGATAATCCAGATGACCTTACCTTGAGAATGTTGAGATTTTTAATTATATCTGCAAAGCTCCTTTTCCCCAACAAGGTCACGTTCACAGGTTCTAGAGATTAGGATATGTTCATACATTTTTGAAGGCCACCCTACAGTTCTCTTCCTCCCTTCTAGTCTTCCTCTTGGACCCCTTTTCTGGATCTTTTGCTCTATCCACAAATATATGTCACCATCATCCATGTTTTGGGTAAGAGCTAAAACAGGGAATCCAGCTGAGATGCAGAACGTTTACATTTTGACAGATTGAAATATTCACAGAACTTTATGATTCTCATTTATAACATTCATCAAAATTGTAATTAATTAATTTTGAGACTATAAGCTCAATGAGGACAGGAACTGCAGCCTTTTCAAAGCACTAGCTCTAATACTGTGTTTCACTGACATGCAAGAAATTTTCCTTGAATATATGGATGGAGAAGGACTGGAAGGGTCATAAACCCCACTTACCTTCTTTCTTAAGGGATGGTCTGGGATTTACACTCACCTGCTTAGTGTAGGTGTACAACAGCATCTTAGAATGAGAATTGAACTAGAAATCAAAAGAATCATATTTAGATCTTGTTCCCAAGTCCTAATTTTTGAATCTGAAAATTGGGAAATTAATTCCTGCCCTAGAATTCCAAAACTCCATTATTATTACTGGTGCATGCACCCTATGGCATTGGTTCTTGCTGGAAATATGCTCTGTGGGCAAGGGGAGGAACTTAGGAAAGGTACGAATATGCCTGTTTAATGAACCTGGGCCAGATTGTTTCGCACATATCTAGAAGCTTGAATTTCGCCTCCTGCCACCTTTCACAGGGATGTTTACCAGTAGGCACTGGATAAAGGGAGTTGGGTAGCCAGGGACCCCATGCTTGGAGCCCTGAAACCAGGAGCCAAAGCCACTTTTTTCTGCAACCAGTCTTCTTCCTCCTGCCTTGCTTTCCAGTAGTGTGTGTGATATTAGCACATGGTGAGATGGAATTAAAATGTGTGTCATGGAGCGTGAGTATCTTTACATTCTAATTACAGGTTAATAGAATGGACCCAGAGAGATTGCCTAATTAATCTTGGAAAGAGGTGTGTGTGTATTAAATGATCCTTCAATAAAGGAGCTATGCTTCCTCCAAGAGAATTGGATTGAAAAGGAAGTTAAATTCATGTAGGGAATTTATTTATGAGTGAATGCATACCATCAACATTAAGCCCACGGAAAAGTAGAGTCTAGCAAGTGAGTGTAGGTTCAACTGAATTCATGATATTGTAAAAGTATTAGGGTATTAAAGTCACCTACATGACAAAACAAATATATAATGACTTTTACAACAGGGATTGGATTAACTTTACCAGATCGTTATAAATATCTTTTATAAATGGTCTTTATTTTTTTTAGACAGGGTCTCAGTCTGTTGCCCAGGCTGGAGTGCAGTGACACAATCATGGCTTGCTGCAGCTTCAAACTGTTGGGCTCAAGAGATTCTCTCACCTCACCTCTGGAGAAGCTGGGACTACAGGGGATTCCTACCAAGTCCGGATATACATACATACCTTAGTACTGCCTCGGTTTAGCAAAATGTTGGGATTACAGGTGTGAGCCACTGTGCCCAGCCAATGGTCATAACTTTTTTTAACCTCCAAGTATCTGTACTGTATGCCATATACTGCTTTGACCATCCTCACTAAAAAAGCAGAATCTATTTCACCACCCCAGAAATACAGATGAGCCAAGTGATTTTCTTTGGCCAATGAGATATGAAAAAAATGTAATGCAAATGGAGGCCTAAAAATGTACTTGCACAGAGGTGCTGTGCTTCTGCACTTCTGCTGTCAGGATGAGAACATGCTGGGGCTAACCTCCAAGGATAAGAAACAGGTGGAATAGACTCACAGTAGCCAAAGCTTGCCTAAATCAGCCAAGAATCAGCTGACCCCTGGACTTGAGTGAGTCCAGCTCAGATAATCAGTACTGCTTTGACCCCAGATGTGTGAGCAATAATTAACACTTATCATGGTTGTGCAGTTTTTTGCTTTGCAGTACTACTGTGGTCATAGATAACTAATACATGAAATCATAGGTTTGTTGTGAGGACTAAATGGACTGTATGTGAGCATGTGTAACTCAGCAGTTAGTATTCTCAGAGATGTCAATGAATGGCCGGTATCGTTGCAATTATTAACATAGCTCCAGGTTGTTTTCCATGAAGGCATCTTAGGGAATTTGGCTCACAATGCTCTTTTCTTCTCTGTTCTGCTCCTTCCTTTTGGCCCATGGCATGAAATAAACTCTCAATTTCTAGTCATTTATGGTCAAGGGGGCGGGAGACTACATTTAGACTCCCCATTTGAACTTCTACTGGAGGTTTCAAATCAACAGATTCCATAGATTATTTACAGTTCCTCGTAGAAGGGCTCATCATTAATTCAACAAATATTTGTTGAGCCAATATTAGGTTTTAACATACTGTAGGCATAGAAGCAAACAGAATAGAGTTCCTGCCATCTTGCAGCAAACATTGTTTTGATATACTGATGATTCTACTTAGTCATTCATGTATTTCTTAATGTATTCATTAACCCAGTAAATATCGTTGATCACCAATTAGTACTGGGACAGCAGTAAGTATCCTTTCGAGTTTTTTTTTGTTTTTTTTTTTTTTTTAAGAGAGACGGTGGCTCTGTCTCGCTCTGTCGCCCAGGCTGGAGTGCAGTGGTGCCATCTCGGCTCACTACAAGCTCCGCCTCCCGGGTTCACGCCATTCTCCTGCCTCAGCCTCCCGAGTAGCTGGGACGACAGGCGCCTGCCACCATGTCTGGCTACTTTTTTTGTATTTTTACTAGAGATGGGATTTCACCGTGTTAGCCAGATGGTCTTGATCTCCTGACCTCGTGATCTGCCCGCCTCGGCCTCCCAAAGTGCTGGGATTACAGGCATGAGCCACCGCACCCAGCCCCTTTCCAGCTTCTAAAGAGAAACTTAAAGAAATTCAGATTTTTTTAATGTAAAACTTCCAAATTCTGAAATGTTGGCAGCAAACTGAAAAAAAAAAAAGCTTTGTGTGGGTCAAACAAAAAAATCAAGGGCCACCATTTGAGATGCCACTTTGTAGCTTGCATTGAAATTATCTGTTTGAATTTTATCTCATCTTTTAGATTATGAATTCATTTGAGATGAGATCAGTGGATTTACCTTGGTGTATCCCAGGTATTCTGTGCTATGCTTTCAAGTAGTAGGAAGTGTCTGTAAATCCTTATGAAATGGTTGGTGAGACTCAGTCTCTGTATTGAAGGAATTACAAAGTTATCACAGTGATAAGGTAGGTAAGATGTGTTCACAAATAACAATTATGTGCTAATAACAATGGTATAGACAACAACTGCTTTCAATTATTAAACACCTAATATGTCCTGGACATTGTACTAAACCTGAAAATATGCTGATTAATTTAATCATCCCTGCAATTCTACAAAATGCTTTAAGCCTACTGTCACCTGAGTATCTCTAAATGCTCTTGTCTTCTAGCTATTTGCCCTGAACATTTAAATTTAAAATGGCTTAAACCTCATTCTCCAGGAGAGAACCAACTCTCTGCCACTTGGAAGTAAATCTATCTCCATAGATCATGAAGACTTCATTTCTATTTCCTTCTTGTTCTAGCATACTTCCTTCCTCTGCTAGATTCTGGACCTCCCTGTGTTTCATCTTCCATAGTTGATTTATTCTCATACAACTCAAACATTGGGACAACCCCTCTGCCCTTGGTTCTCCAAAACAACTACAAAAGCAATGTTTTTCAGAGATTCCTGAAGATTTGGGATTGGCAGGTAAGGATATCACTAAACATACCATAAAATGATATTTCTAAAAAATATATTCAGACATACTATTCTTAAAGTTTCTTGTTTGCGTAATACTGGAGAAATGTCCCTGGTTACTTCTTATTCCTGCTATCTTTGTATGAAGTTGCTCGAGGACTCCCCGCCTCAAAACTACCTCTAGTATCTTGAGCTCTGTCACCTCTACCATATCATTTCCACTAAGACTTCCTGTGTCTCCAGTCACCCCAGGGAATTCCTAACTTGTATTCATAGATTGGAATAATTAATATTATTAAAAAGTTTATATTACTCAAAATAATTACAAATTTAATGCAATCCCTATCAAAAGTCCAATGACATCTCACAGAAATGGAAAAAGAAACTAAAATTCGTATGGAACAAAAAGACCCTGAATAACCAAGGCAATCTTGATCAAAAAGAACAAAAATAGCTGGAATCATCACACTATCTAATGGCAAAATATACTACAAAGCTATTGTAACCCAAACAGCAAGATACTGGCATTAAAAGCAGATACATAGGCCGGGTGCAGTGGCTCACACCTATGATCCTAGTACTTTGGGAGGCCAAGGCGGGTGGATCACCTGAGGTAAGGAGTTCAAGATCAGCCTGACCAACATGGTGAAACCCCATCTCTACTAAAAATACAAAAATTAGTGTGTGTGGTGGCATGTGCCTATAGTCCCAGCTACTCTCAGGAGGCTGAGTCGGGAGAATCACTGGAACTCGAGAGGCAGAGGCTGCAGTGAGCTGAGATCATGCCACTGCACTCCAGTCTGGGTGACAGAGCAAGCCTCTGTCTCAAGAAAAGAAAAGAAAAAAAGAAAAGACAAGAAAAGAAAGGCAGATACATAGACCAATGGAACAGAACAGAGAGCCTAGAAATAAATTCACACATTTATAATCAACTGACTTTTGACAGAGGTGCTAGGAACACACAATGGGAAAACACAGTCTCTTCAGCAAGTGGTGCCGAGAGAGCTGTATATTCACAATTGGAGACTAAAATTAGACCCTTATCTCATCCCATATACAAAAATCAACTCAAAATGGACTAAAGACTTAAACATAAGACCTGAAACTGTAAAATTACTAGGCAAAAAAATAGAGAAAATTCTTCATAATATTGCTCTAGGCAATGACATATATTTTGGATATGACCCCAAAAGCACCAGCAACAAAAGCAAAAATAGACAAATGTGGTTATGTCAAACTAAAATCTTCTGCACAGCAAAGAACTCAATCAACAGAGTGGAGGAAAAAATATCTGCAAATCCTGTTAAGTTCTTAGAATGGGTCACCTCTTGTGATGGTTATTTTTATGTGCCAACTTGGCTAAGCCATGATTCCTGGCTTTTTGGTCAAACACAAGACTGAATGTCACTGTGAAGGTATTTTTAAGAGGTGATTAACATTTAAATCAGGAGACTGAGTAAGGTACATGACCCTCCAGAGTGTGGATGGGCCTCATCCAGTCAGTAGAATGAAAGAGAAGACTGAAGTCCCTAATGCGGAAGGGGTTCTGCCTCTTGACTGCCTTTGAATTCAAGACTGAAACATCAACTCTTGCTAGAATTTCCAGTATGGAATACTGACAATTTTGGACTTGCCAGCTCCTATAATTGCATAAGCCAATTTTTAAAAATAAATCTCTTTATATATTTGTGTACATATGCGTCCTCTTATTTGTTTCCCTGGAGAACCTTGACTAATGCACCTTTTCTGGCCTTGAGCTGCTCTTTTGACATTGCTCTAGGGCAGAGAAGTTATCATCTTTCATATCCAACTGGGCCTATCAAAGCATGTCAGCAAACACGGCCAACGAACCCTAAGGATATTTTCCCCAATCCCTAAGAAGGCACAACAAACTATTGGCAGATGGTAGTTGAAGAGTGTTTTCCCTCTTGAATACACTCTAGTTTTGCTTTTGTTTGTTCATTCGTAAAGTAAAATGAAAATTCCAGGGATTGGATTATTTTCCCCCAAGCTATCACATGGTCAGCCTGAACTCATGAATTTCAAAGTTCATGTCTTTCCATCATGCCTCACTGTCCCAATAATGTCACAAGAATTAAGACAGATGCACATTGCATGTCTTGGCTCAGTCAGGAACAATTTAACTGGAAGATGAAGACACTAAGACCCTGTAGAATGGGTTGTTCATTCCATGGATGGTGGGTAGAATGATGGCAGAAGGAAAGGCAGGGAGATGGGGAAAATAGATGATTGATTTGGGGAAGTGGGGAATAAAAAAATCTTGCTGGAACAGAGTCTACTCTGGAACAGCATTGGAATAGGTAGCATAGCTAAAATGAGTGTGAGGCATGTTTTGGGGAGGACTTGAATGCTAGGACAATAGCTGCTGTGAAGGACTAACATGGGTAGCAATCGTATTTGAGTTGTAACTGTCCTGTGTGTAATGTCCTTGGATCCCTAACTCTGGGCCTACCTAGAATAAATGGAGAGCCTTAATTGTGCCAGAATCAAGATGATGACATAGACGTAATTCATAATTTGCAGCCCCTCTTCATATAAATCTGAAGGTCATTTTTAGAATGTGAAAGGCACTTGGGAGAGTTAAATTATTTTTCTCTCATGCCTCTAAAAATTCAAAGCAGATGTGCTTCTGTCTATTATCATAAAGATGCTGCTGATGAGGAACTGCCTAGAAATGGGTGAGATTTCAATGTTGACCTAAAATTGTTCCCTCCTGCAAGATGCTACTTGAAGCTCCACAGCTGCGGTTTCTTTCCTTAGTTTGTTGGTCTTCATCCTGAGGTTTTTCTTGTAACTCTCTGTCCTTGAGCTAGGCCATATTGTTGCCCATCAGCTTCTAAGACATTTAGTGCTCCTCCCCTCCTGCCATCTGAATTTTGCACAGACTGATCCCTCTGCCTGAAATGCTCACCTTAACTTTCTTTCCCATTCATTTCCTACACGTCCTGCAGATTTGGTTAGAAAGTTCCTTCCCTAGGAAAATCCTTTGTGGGAGTTGGACCTGGGCAAGCATATTAGACAACACTTATAACACTTTCATGGCAGCTTGTATATGTAATTCCCCATCTCTGGCATCCTTGTGGGCCCTCATGTCCACCTGTTTCCATATGATGCTTACCCCTCCTTCAGGTCACTTGAAGTTAACCTGCTACCTGCTGCCAGCCATCTCTACCTAAGTCCCACACTGACTATGCTCACTGCTCCCTTTGCTTTAAGCCACTGATAGTATACACTATAGTAGATGAAATAATGGCATCCCATAGATATTCTTATCTTAATTCCCAGAACCCTGGAATTTGCTACCTTAGATGGCAAAAAGGACTCTGCAAATGTGATTAAGTTAAGGATCTTGAGATAGATAATCCTAGATCATCTTGTTAGTGCTAAAGTAATCACCACTGTGTTGAGAGAAAGAAATGAGGGAAGCAAGTGGCTACAGTCAGAAGAAGGTGATGAGACAGCAGAAGCGGGGGTTGGAGTTATGAGCTTTGAAGATGGACATGGGGACGATGAGCCAAATAAATGCGGCTGGCCTCTGGAAGCTGGAAAAGGCAAAAAAACTGAATTTTCCCTGAAACCTAACGCAGAAACCCAGGCGTACCGACAATTTGATTTTATCCCAATGAGACTATGTTGCCCTTCTGACCTCTAGAAACTGTAAGAGAATAATTGTGTTACTTTAAGCCACAGAGGTTGTGGTAATTAGTTACACCAGCAATAGGGGACGAACACACACATATCCTTGCTTCATTGTAATAGAACTTCTTTCCCCATCACAAAGCCAGGTCTTCTCAATGATAAGGAGCTTTCCTTACTCACGTTTGTATTCTCAGCTTGTTTCACAAAGCAAACACAAAGATAATCTTAAGTTTAAAAAAAACCTTTGTTTTAAAAAGGATAATTTCTAAAATACTAAATAAATATATAAATGGATAAATCACTCAGTCTACCAAATTTGCTGGAATGGGCTTTTTTGCTTAACTTTTAAGCAAATTTTGTTTTGAATGTTTTATGAAAATGTGCTTCTGGAGAAGGGCACATACCATCAGTGGACAGCTCAATGAATGTTCACAAAGTGACTATCCAGCTCCAGAAGCAAAACATTCTCATTGCCTTTAGAAACCCCCATATGTCTTCTTCTGCTCACTACTCATAGCCCAGGAGTCGCCACTCTAGCAATTTCTACCACTATGTGCTTCTTTTTCAAATAGTGCATTCACATGACGAAGAATTCCAATAATCAACAAACATATACAGTGAAAAGTAAGTTGTTCTGAACATGTTCACTCCTGATTCTTTCCAGAGGCAACTGCTGTCAACAACGTATTGTGAAACCTTTGAGACATCTTTGGTGTATTTCAGTATATATCTTTTGGCTTTTGAGTCACCTTCTGCAGAAAGGTTGTTTCTGGATTAACTGTTACCTTTAATTTTTACGCTAAACTAGCAAGCCAAAGCTAGGCATTTTGGAAGCCAACACACACAGCGCAATTCTCAAAAAAAATCACCTCACTCTAGCAGCTAGGGTGCCCACATTGCTTTGCTCACTGACCTCATATCCATCTCTGGCCTGCTGCCCCTTGCCAGATTCACATGCTCCATGATACTAGAAAAGGAATTTTAACATGGCCATAAAGAAAGCAGCTTTGAAAGAAAGCATATCAGTAACAGCTCCTTAGAGGTGAGTTGGCACCCCACTGTCAAAATCCGCCTTCTGTTTAAAGCGGAGAAAACAGAGGCATGTGATTCACTGGTGGTGTCAGTATGTGCATTGGGTGTCAAATTCCAACTGCATGCTGGAGTTGTCTGCTTGCCGGAAAAGGCTGGATGCAAGTGAGAGCCTCGTTGGGAGTGCAGTCGTGCAGATGCTAACTCTAGACACATTTAAAGCAATGTGATTCTGACACACTCACCATCTGGGAAAAAATGAGCGTCTCTCTTCCTTTATGCTGGGACAATCCACATCTCCTCCCAGAACTCACTTTTGTACCCCCAAGAAGGCAGTGGAGGACGATAGACACAACATGGAGTTTGGAGTTAGGAAATATAGGTGCACACCCTGCTGTATCGCCTAAAAGCTCTGTGGCTTTAGAAAGGTCACTTGGTCTTGGAATCTCATATTACATGCAGAAAAAGGAAAATGATGACTTGCTCTCAGGTAGTCAGGATATTAAGTGCACTAACAACATATGCAAAATTACCTGCACAAAAATAAGCAATCTTGATTAGCCCCCACCTCTTTTCCACTAGAACATAAAAAACCAAAGCTCACCTATTTCTACCAAAAGTCAGCTTCCCTCTTTCTATACACATTATTATTGTGACCCACAAATATTCAGGAAACAAACACAAAACTTGGAATCATCTTCAATTCTTTCTTTTCCTTGACTCCTAATTAATGAATCATCCAGTTCCCCCAGACCCTTCCCTATGATATTTTCTAACAAGAGATTCCAGGCCAGGAGTGGTGGCTCACGCCTGTAATCCCAGCATTTCAGGCGGCTAAGGTCAGGAGTTCGAGACCAGCCTGGCCAATATGGTGAAACCCCATCTCCACTATAAACACACACACACAAAATTAGCCAGGCGTGGTGACACAGGCCTGTAATACCAGCTACTTGGGAGGCTGAGGCAGGAGAATTTCTTGAACCCGGGAGGTGGAAGTTGCAGTGAGCTGAGACTGCGCCACTGCACTCCAGCCTGGGTGACAGAGTAAGACTTCATCTCAAAAAAAAAAAAAAAAAAAAGATTCCTTGACTCCTGCCCCAACTCAAGCAGATCCCTCCTTCTATCTAGTCCAGCAGTTCTCAGCCACATTCATCTTTACCCCCACCCCACCCCAAGAATATTTGGCAATGTCTGGAGAAAATTTGGTTGTCACAACTGCGGAGCTTCTACTGGGGAGGTAGGTGCTGCTAAATATCTTAGAGTGCAAATGGCAGCTACCCACATGGTATGGTTTTGCTGTGTCCCCACCCAAATCTCATCTTGAACTGTAGCTCCCACAATTCCCACATGCTGTGGGAGGGACTTGGTGGGAGGTAATTGACTCATGGGGGAGGGTCTTTTCTGTAGTATTCTCCTGATAGTGAATAAGTCTCATGACATCTGATGGTTTTATAAAGGGGAGATTCCCTACACAAGCTCTCTTCTCTTGTCTGTTGCCGTGTGAGATGTGCCTTTCACCTTCCACCATGATTGTGAGGCATCCTCAGCCACGTGGAACTGTGAGTCCATTAAACCTCTTTATTTTGTAAATTGCCCAGACTTGGGTATGTTTTTATCAGCAGCATGAAATCGGATTAACATACCACAACAAAGCCTGTGTGGCCCAAATGGCAGCAGTGCCAAGGCTGAGAGATGCTGGTCTAGCTGAAGCCTTTTTGTGACCTAATGCTTTTCCACTCTTCTCTGCCAGGTTAATTTTCCTAAAATTTTCTCTGATAATCTAGAACTTACAAGGATTCCTTATTTTCTAGAAGATCAAGCCCCAAAATATAAGCCTACTTTGTTTACCTGTAGAAAAAGAAAATTAATGTTAAAAATATTTAACTTTTTTGAGAAGTAAATATGTACCAGAAACTGTTCTAAATATTTAACCTACCTTAACTCATTTTATCCTTGAAACAGCTCTATTAAAATTAAACTTAAGTGTTCTTTAAACTCTGATATTATAAGATGGCTTTCTTTAATCAAGCTTGGAGCATGGTAGACACTCAATAAAAATTTATTGAACACCAATAGCTAACAACAAATTGACATGCTAAGATCTGTTGAGCTTATTACATAACAGGCACTAAGTATCTCATATATATTGCTTCATTTCATCATCAGAAACAGACATTTTCCCCAGTAACAGGGAGAAAATGTAAGTGTTAAACTTAGTGTAGCCAGTCAGATTCTTATATAGTTTAAAGCCCATGGGAAGACAGACACTAACATAAAATATCATTTTTTAAATCCCTAAGCTATTTTTAAAATCTACAATGGGAAAATTTCTGTGAGGCTAAAGAATCTAGATGTAAACATGTTTCAGCCTCTTTTATCCCTGTCCTGGCAGAAAATAAATCTCTGAAGACCTGTAGGTATGGAACTTTGAAGGAGTTATCTCCTGCCCTCTGGTGTGCATGTGTCTTATGAAAGTTTCCAATGAACTAGCCACGTCTTGCTCATTGCATCTGACTAGGATAATACCATGAACATCACGGACTGGCGTCTGTTCTGCAGAATGTCCAGCTGTTCCTAGAATCTTCAGATCAGGACTATGTATTAAAGCATGGGAAAGTTAATATAGCCCTAAGCAGGACAGTTCAGAGCTGGGCTATTTTTCATTCCAGAGCAATGCAAACTTTGATCCTGTTTCTAGTAGAGATCTAAAAGAATGCCTTGCTAGATTGATGTGCACATGCAGTGTACCTGGAAACATGTTAACCTGCTCTAGTAACATCCCACACATGGTCTAGCATCTGTAATTGGGGCCACTCCTTGGATGAATTGGCAAGAGCTTTTTATTGTCCATCAGAATCCGTGTGGGTTTTGTAGGATCTAGACTGAGACATTAAATTACAAAATAATGGAGACCACTATCCTCGCATACTTTAAGTCTTTAAGAGTGATATTAATTTCTGCCACTTCCCTTGGTATTCAATATTGTTTAGATTTACTCCTTTGGCCAAGGGACATCCGGTTTCAGAGACTTTTACTTGGCCTTCCTCGTTACAAAAGCTCTTACCTATTAAGCCAAGGAATCTGCAGAGTTGTGACAACCACCAAGGATATTGTAAAACATTCTTCAGGGCTTCCATGACAAAGTACTACAGACTGAGGGGATTAAATGACAGAAATTTGTTTTCTCACAATACTGGAGGGCAGAAGTACAAAATCAAGGTGTTGACAGGGTTGGTTTCTCCTAAGGACCCTCTCCTTGACTTACAGATGGCCATCTTCTCCCTGCGTCTTAGCATGGCCTTCCCTCTGTGTGTGTCTGTATCCTAATCTCCTCTTCTTATAGAGATATCAATCATATTGGATTTGGACCCATCTATGTGACCTCATTTTACCCTAATTACCTCTTTAAAAAGCCTATCTCCAAATAAGATCATATTCTTGGGTCCTAGGGGGTTAGGACTTCAACATACAAATTTGAGGGAACACAGTCCTGTAGCAAATGTTTATTCCAATGACATAATGGGGGACCAGGAAGAATGACCACCTGGCAAGTCCACAGAACAGTCACTGGATGTAGAACACCCCAGGAAATGCATGAGCTTGGGTAATGGAGCTCTCTGAAGCTGAGGCCATTTTTACAGGAACTGGAAGCTGAGGGCTGTCTGCAGCAGCACTTTCACAGCTGGAGACTCCATCCTGTCATCCTAAAAGAAGTTCTGTGTGACACATCATAGAATCCACCACAAAATACTTAGGTGTGTTGATGGCATTCAAATGGATTAACCAATAGATTTGTTGACAATTTGCTTAAATGTTTTATAAATGTTTAATCCGATTAATTAAAAAGTATACCACTCCTCCCCAAGTGACTAATGACAGTCATTACTCTAAGCCTTGGTGGTTTTGGACATTCCATTTTCAGCAACAAGGTAAAATTCAGTAGGTAAAACAAAATAATAAGTGAGGTATCAAAAATGTCTGCATTTTCATTTAGCTGTCATAGAATTCCCTTGCTACTCAAAATCATCCATGAAGCAGCTGCAGCTGCATTCCCTTTGAGCTTGCAGAAATGCAGAATCTCAGATCCCACCCAAGATCTACTGCATTGTTACAAGATCCACTCAGGTGGATTCCTATTCTCATCAAAGTTTGAGAAGCATTGCCATAGCTGACCTTGAGCAAGTAATTAACCTCTCTGAGCCTGATTTCATCTGTAAAAGAAGGCAATTATAGCGAGAAGGCCCCTTAGATACCTTCAAGTTCTAAAATGCCGTGACAAATCTGAGCTGAGTTTGATCTTTAAAAGTAACAGTGTGCCTCTCATGGAAAATGCATTGAACTTTCATCCCTCCTTATGCATGAACGTTCTGCTCCCTGCAAATTTGACTTCCATCTGTAATCAGCAATTAAGTCATGGTTGAAGGGAACCCTCTGATAGCCTCAATGCAAAAGACATTCTTGTTAATATATCAGCTCTGCACCTTAAGGCTAAAGCACCCTAGAGGTGTTTCAGGGTGACGTGCAAATGTGCTAGACCAACACTTATTGGAGTTGGAGTAGTGATTTGGGTGAAGACAGCAAAGACTATTACCAATTTTACCATTTAGTGACTTGACCCTCAACAGAGGACTGATGACTCCTGGTTACCCATTACAATTTCTGGCAATGCTTCATTTAGAAGCAGCCATCAGCAAGATAGTGATGGGAGACAAGGGGCAAAGATCTGAGATGAATGAAAGTTTGCTTTAAGGTTGAATACCAAATTATCACCCATTCTCTCTGCATGGATCATTTGAAGCCCTGGGCTCCCTTCTAAATTAAAAATTCCCACATGATAAAAAATTCCAAATACTTGAATGATGATCTGCACACAGAGTTTGATGCAAAAAATGCTAGTCAAAGCTTACCATCAAAAGATATGTTCACTTTTTATAAAGATCACAAGTACAAAGTTGCAAGGCTGGTAAAAACTACACAGCAATAATTGCTTGAAAATAATGCCATTATTATTAATATTAATGCCAATAAAATAATTATAACTAGCCTGTATTGAGCACATTCTGAATGCCAGGAACTTTTAAAATGTACTTTATTAATTCTTAAAACAAAATAAGAAGCATACCATTATAACACTCATTAAGCAAATGAGGAAACTGAAACTTAGATTAAGAGGTGCTCCCAATATGGTGTGGCTGGAATAAAAACCCAGACAATGTGATGCCAAATTTCTATTCTATGTATAGAATATGTATATATATATGTCACAAGTATTCGTAATAAATATGCATTATATAAGTTACCATTCCTATTTTATAGATGAGAAAACGTCACTTACCTGTATCCAGGTTCACCCAAGTTTATGGTTAGGCCAGGTGAAGACATTTTGATCTATTCCAGGCAGAAGCCTTGCCCCTGTCCATGGTACCCATCACCGCTCAGCAAACCAGCCTGTGCTGGATTTTTTCCTATTTGTTACAACTACAAACTAGTAAACAAAGTGATGCCTATCTTAAAATCCCCATCAAGTCTTAGGTCTAGGTGACTTGACAGAGACTGATATAATATACAATAAAAATGATGTTTCAACTTAAGTTTAACATAAAAAGAAATGACTCTCCATTTTCCAAGGAAATAAGCCTCTGTGGAACAATATTATTCTATTAAAGATTGATCAGAAAATTCACGTTTCAAATAGATTCAATAGTTCAGTGTGCAGAAATATTCCAGGTGGCTGCCAAATCCATTTTATGATGAGGTGTATTGGCTGAGATAAATGTAGTGATGTGAGGGGCTATGTGGGTGTTCATTTGTATCCCCTCAGCATTTACCATCCATTCACACTCCCTCATTGCCAGTTGCCAGAATCCAGGCTGTCTCCCTAGAACAGCCTGGTTTTCTTTAGAAGACAAGTTTTCCCTACCTGCATGCCAGGCAGGCCAGCAGTGCTGGAGTGTTATTACCACCACTATCCAACAGCCTTTAATCAACGCCTGGTTGGAGCTGATTCCTTAATGCCCCAGAGCTCCCTCGCCCCTTGGCAATATAACTCAGATTTGTTCTCCACTGTTTCTCAAAATTCCTCAGTGGAATAAGCTGTCCACAGTGCCAAAATGTGCATGATCAAACACTGTTTGATATAATATCTTCCTTATTAGCTTCTTATTTTTTCTGTCCCTTACTTTCTCACTCCCCTAGTTTTTCCTGGGATCACCTTCTAAATAAATTTGCATTTGAAACCTTAATTTAGGTTTCTCCAGAAGCAAAACTCTGAGACAAGAGAGATGACTTTCTGAAGTTTACACTCATATAATGAGTGTTTTCCTTATGCCTAGCACTAGAATAAGTTTTAGGGATATTATTATGAACAAGACACCTCAGGGCCCCTTCTCTCATCATCACCTGTCTAGTAGGCAAGACACTGGGAACAGTCAACAGTCCAGTGAGCAAGACATTGAGAGAGTAAATGCAGTTTTTCTAAAGGGGATAGCCACAGTGACATAAAAGGTATTTGTGAACAGTGTTCCATTTATTTTGATATTTAAAGAGAAAGTCATGATGGGGAGAATGCTCTGAGCAAAAGGAATAGCAATCACAATGGAAAACCAAATAATCATTCAGTGCACTGGGGAAATAAGATCACTGTGGCTGCAGGAGAGAGAGAGTGGCAATGAAATGAGTTATGAGGATGGGGAGGTAGGCAGGGGCCAGATCTAGAAGTGACTTCTAATTGCAAGTGTTTCAGAATTTGTCCTTAAACAGTGAAAATTTGTTGTAATATTTAGAATAAGGCAGTAGAAAGACCAATCTAGCTAAAATGTGGAGACTTGCTGGTGCAAAGAAAAGAATTGTGGCTGGAAGGCCAATGAAGAGATCTCAGATTTCTAGTCTGGGACTTTTACAATATACTTTGCTTCTTTTGGATGGCTATGTCACTGAGGGGTTGAGTTTAGCAACACACAACAGAAAATTTATATAATGGAAGCTTAATCAAGTTAGATGTTTATTTTTATTCTCTCACATAAGAAGTTACTGAGTAGGTGTTTTGTTGGCTATGGTTCATTGGCTTGAGGATGTTAAGAACAAAGTCCTTGTGTCTATCTTTGTAGGCACTGTCTGTATAGTCACAGGATGCTCAAATCCCAACAATCTCAACCTCTATTTCTGCATTCTAGAAAAGCAAATATGGAAAGGAAAGTGGTTAAAAGATATTGACCAGCCAAGTCCACTTTTTAAGGGTCTTTTGTAAGAGTTTGCCTAACGATTTCTGCTTACGCAAAGTTATCCCAAAGTGTGTCACATGGCCATCTTTAACCACAAGGGAAAATGAGAAATGTAGTTTTTAGATGAGAACATTGCCAATGAGCAAACACAAGAAGCCTAATCAATTAAGAAGAAAGGGAAAATGGATATTGAGGAAGCGATTAGTAGGCTCCACCCAATATATGTACAATAAAAAAGATTAGATGAAAAAACAAACCAACAAACTACAGCAAGAGAAACGCTCATAACAATGACAACAATTCTAACAATGCCTCTGTTTGCAGAACATTTGTATTTTTTAAAGTACATTTTGTGAGTGCAATTCCCCTGTTTAATATACTTAATAAAATAGTGGAGCATAAAGATACTGATGTTTCACTAAGCAGAAATAACCCAAGAAAAGCTGAAAGCATGATGAATAGAAATGGCAGAGAAAACAACTTCTCACTGAAACTTGCATTGCTTCTTTACCACAAATTCTTTTTTCTGGACTTTGCCTTACATGTATAATTAGTTGTGCTTTCTGGAGAAGATGAATGGCAGGGTCATTTACAGAAAGTACCAAGAGTACTGCAAACTAGAGTTCAAATCCTGCCTGTTCATTCACTACTCATGAGAAATGAACTTATCCTTTGAGCTTCAGGGTCTCCCCTTGTACAATCTGGTAAACAGCACCTGCCTTACAGCCTTCAAAAGGTTTCAAGACGATTTTTTTCTCTCTTTCTCTCTCCCCTTTCTCTCTCACTCTCTGTATATATGTTATATATACATATGTATATACATTTATATATGCATTTTAGTGTTTTTGTATTCTCCACTTTAGTGTGCTACCATTATTAATCGAAGGCACTAAAAATAATATTTGCGTAACAAATTTGCAGAGCGGTAAGAGCTACATTTTGACTTAGCAGGGAGAGAAAAGGGTGGTTATGTAGCCTAATGCCAAAATGAGACAGGCTTTGGGAGTGAAGTGAGGGGGTTTGCTCTATACTTCACCCACCATAGGCATTTTGGAGCATTTCCAGGTGTTAGAGAGAGTCCTTTCCCGGCTCCAGCAGCCTCCTTCAGCACAGAGGTACTGGATTAAGTAGAAAGAGGAGTAAAGAGATTGGGAAAGTTTTTAGGAAGAAAGACTCCAATTTTTCTTTTCCCTAAGAATGGTATGTTTGAAATGTGACCAAAGTCTTCATTACCTAAAATAGTCTCTTTCCCCTGAAAGAAGCTTTGGGAAATGTGGTTGCCACAGAGACTCACAGTTTGAGAGGAGAAAACCCCCAGGGCATGTGGGATCAGCCTGTGAAGCAGCCCATATGCATGGCTTTAAGCTTCATACTGCAAGTCCTGCTTTGAATGACTGTGATCTTCCATCCCCTGTCACATGCCTGCAGATCATGGAACAAAATCAACTGAACTCTGCCTCTTGCTCAGCTCAGTTAAGCTGCTCAGAATTGCCAGGAGGAAACAGGAAAGGCCACTCACATGTATCTCAGCGTGGTTGACACCTGGCCCATAATTCGAGTGGAATCCAGCCATCATTTACCAAACATGGACTTCATGCCAGGTTCTAGGCTTCACTCTGGAGACCAAGAATAATAAAGCATAGGTTCTTTCTCAATGAGTCCCCAGTAAAATTAGAGAGGGCCACTTATGCAAGAGGCAAGGGTCAGGCTATCCACCCTTCTGAGACTCTTGGGAAGTTTCTCGATGGAAGCATTTTTGTTTTGTTTTCTTGAGTTGAGCAAGAAACAGCAACAAGAACCATCAGACAGAGAGTCAGCATGCTCAAAGGGATAGAGCAGGGACAGAACTTGGGATGGCCTGGAGGCTGGAAGCAGCTTGACTAGAAGGTCATTTTTGGAAAAAGATGCTTGGTCTCATTATGAATGCAGGGCTAAAGCATGTGATCATTTATCCTACAGCCAACAGGAAGTTCACAAAGGATTATTCAGATACTCATTTAAGTTAATAGTTCAGCGGCATAAAGAAGGACTTGGAGTAGAGCCACACTGGAGAGGGGAAGATGAGCTAACAAGCTCATGTGAGAATCTGAGGGAAAGGCAATGGAGGTGGGCCCTCTCCTGGGCAGCAGGGAAAGAATCAAATGAGAGGACAGAGCTCCGTATACATTGTGCACACACAGCCACCATGCAAAGTAATGTTCATGACAATTCAATTTCAACTTTAGAGATAGGAAGAGGAGGTATGGCTTATCCTAGGGCCAACCTCCTGCCTTCTTGGACACAATCCCAATTTGTCCATCCAGGGCAGTCTGTGGACTCAAGGTTTGCAAATGAGGCATGCCTTAATGGCAAAAATCATAACTTGTCCCCGGAATTCCTGCCAGGTTGATGAATATCGTGAATGCTATTAAAAAGACATCTTGCCAAAGCGGGCAGATCACAAGGTCAAGAGATCGAGACCATCCTGGCCAACATGGTGAAACCTCATCTCTACTAAAAATTCAAAAATTAGCTGGGCGTGGTGGCGTGCTCCTGTAGTCCCACCTATTCAGGAGGCTGAGGCAGGAGAATTGCTTGAACCCGGGAGGTGGAGGTTGCAGTGAGCCAAAATCGTGCCACTGCACTCCAGCCTGGTGACAGAGCAAGACTCCATTTAAAAAAAAAAAAAAAAAAGAGATCTTTGGCACATATGGAGAGGAATTTCAGGGATACAGCTGGGGCCATGCATTTAACCTATCTTTATTTTTGAAAACGTCAAATACAAGTTTTGAGAATAAGTCTCCAGAATTGAAATGTCTTTGCTCAGTCAGTCCCTTTCTAAGTCATTACAGGAGTGACTTCCTGCACGGTCAACTGCAGTCTGAAGCAGGTGTGTTTAGCATGTACTAATGGTATTTGCTGGAAAATACAACAATTTCCTGACATTTGTATTCATTTCTTTGAGCTGTTGGCTTATATCTGGATATTAATTTAAATCTCTTCCTAATTTTAATTAGAGGTAGGATTTAATAGTGTTGAGTCTTTTTGCTTTTTTTCTTCTAAGAATGAATGTTAACTTTACCAATCCAGGATTTAAAGTATCTGTATTTATTCCAAGACTTAACAATGAGTGGGGATTAATATTTGGATAGGGAATATATAAGTGCATCCACTGTACCTCTGGAAATTAATTAAAAATGTTTTAAGATTTTTAAATGGTTTATTTAGTTAAATCATCCCAAAGTAATGAACTGGTGTAAGCCAAGCTTTACTATAAGTCTTAGGTATTTGCGTGTTTTCTAGTGTCTGAGTTGATCCCACCTCGGTATTCAATAACATTAATATTCATTTTTCCTCATCTCATCTCTTGTTTTGCAGCCCTACTGCAAAATGTAGAGGCTGAACCTGTTCACCAATTTCATGTTCAACTGCAGCACTGCTCAATTCCTTTTGTCTTTCTTCAGACATCATGCTGGTCCATGCCCATTTGTGTATTTTTTTAAGCATAATTCTATTTTTAATTGGCAAACAATAGTTGTATATATTTATAGGGTTCCATGTAATGTTCGATACATGTATACATTATGGAATGATCAAATCAGGCTAATAAATCCATGCCCATTTGCTTTTGCACCTCCAGTTGCCTCTGCTTGAACCCCCTCTCCAGACCTGTATACACCTCACAAATTCCTGCATATTATTGTCAAAACTTTACTGAGACATCCCCTTTAGAGTAAAGTCTTCAATGCATCTTCTAGACAGAACTTATACATTCCTCCTTTTATCATTTCTATCCTTTGAACAACTATATTTGTATTCATAAAAGGGTATTGCACTTGTGTTTAAATGTTTGTCTCCCTTTATCCCCCAGACAAGGCTTAGTGTAGGGCTTCAAAAATCGCAGTGATTAAAACATCTGAATTCAACTTCCTGAGTTCTTTCAGTGTTGTAATAGAAAAAGTTGGCTTTTTTTTAACCTGCCAGGTAAATTAAACTTTCAATTTGTCAACAGTATGGGTTGAGTTCAGTCATATGTTGGAAATTTACTTAGTGCTGTTATTAAATGCCAACAGAAAGAAATTGCAGAGAAATCTATTGATTCTACAGCTTAGAAATTAAAATTTTCTATTTTAAGGAACACCCCTGATATCAAGAATTGAAATGAAATATCAACGATATGGTCTGATTAAACTCTGTGAGTAATACATCAGAATTTCCTCTGCGCTAGGAGTTTTCCTACTTTCTTCTCTGAAGGAACCAAAAGTGAGACCTTTAATGAGGGGCAGAACCCTACTGTTTGCTTTCTGCTTTGGTTTCTGATTGTCCAGGACCAACCTGAGATGCACAGAAAGGATGAAGTGTATGTTAGAGGCATAGATTCAGAAATTATAGTCCAAATGAACTTTTATTATTTTAAGCTCAGAAATGTAATAAACACACCTAAAGCTTTCTTCAACAGCAAAATTCTTCAGCAAACTCTCATAATACTTTTTTTGAAACCCAGGATTTTATAAAACATGCTGCCAACAAACAATTCTTTAGACTCGGAAACATCTGTCTAACTTTCCCTATTCTCTATGTTGTCATTATTATTCACTTACAGCATAATGGACCAAACACACACAGAGTTTGGCTCTCCATACATGGGTTTGAATTCCAGCTCTGTGAGCCTGGGGGCCACTGGCCAGCAGCTCGCCACTTTCCCTTTGGTTTCCTCCTGTGGGGATATCGCATCACATGGGAGCCCACCTCATGCGATTGAGACAGGGGAGATTGCTCCTCCTTCAGACAACTTCCCCTCTCCCTCTCTAACTTCAAAGGTAATAAAAGTAAATGTTCGTGTTTAAGCTCCACTTCTGAAGAATGCCATATTCTGATTTATCTTTAATATGCTGTGAATTGAGAAATCACAAATCGCCAAGTTTATTTGAATTACCTAGGAATAAAAATTAATGGAGTTAGGGAAAACAGAGAAAGAAAATTCCAGAAACGTATTTAAAAGTCTACCCTCAGGAAAAATCCAGAGATGTCTGTACAGTAGTGAGGAGGCCACACTGAACAGCTATCATCCTATGTAGATCAAACATTCATTCAACAATTGTCACTTTGCCTGCTGAGTCATGACTCAGTCAATGGACTGAATGCTGCAGATTCAAAGCTGAATTAAGACAGAGATACCCTCTCTGCAATTCAAGAACTAATCATGTAATGTGGGGG
The DNA here is from genome assembly GCF_028878055.3 of Symphalangus syndactylus. Taxonomy (NCBI): domain Eukaryota; kingdom Metazoa; phylum Chordata; class Mammalia; order Primates; family Hylobatidae; genus Symphalangus; species Symphalangus syndactylus. The sequence continues at coordinate 18,710,914 of NC_072438.2, read as the reverse complement.
AAAGGAAAGCAAAGAGTACCTAGTTTGGGAATCATCTACATTCCCAATTCTGTAATAAAGCAGATAATAAAGCAGATTTCCAGGTGTGGCAAGGAGAAAGACCAAGTCAGGGGTTATGTGTCTCTCCACCCTGTTAAGGGACATTGAGCTATGGTTATCAGAGAAGGCTTTGCTGAACAGCAAGTGAGAAGGGGCTTTCTGAGACAGAATGGACCATGATCTGAAGGCTACATGAAGTGAACAGCAGGTTCTAGACTAAGGAGGAGGAAATTAACTGCATAATCTGATTTGTGTTTTGAAAATTTGTCATTCATGAAACTGGCCTCTTGTTTTATAAGATCTTCAATGTCTACATAGTTGTATTGCAATTTACCAACTATTGTATAGTAAGTGGTCATCATCTAAAAATACCATAAGAGATCATGAATATAGTGAAAGGATTCACTCTTTGAAGTTAATACAGTCCAGTTTCACTTAGCAAGAGTGCTTGAGGAAGAGGACCTTTGCTTTAGTGAGGAAAGGAGGTGTCAGTTAGTGGTAGGAAACACATATCTGTGGGTAACAGAAACTAAAAAATCCCATTGCCTCTAGATTTCTAGGAGAAAATGTATCAAATCTATTTTTTCCCTATTTTCGGTGGTTTACATAAAATTTTCTGAGACCAATTTCTTTGTCATGAACTATTGTTTTGCATACCTTCATTTATCTGCTTCTGAATGGAAGAAAAAATGTTTTACTGAGTACCTACTAGGTACCAGTACAGCCTTTTCTCATGCTTTATTCATTTAATGTTCACAAAATTACTTAAGAGGTAGATGCTATCATTACATTATAGACAATGAGTTGGTAATTCAGAGGTGGTTTCCTTGCCAAAGCTCAGTCTTGGCTTTCAATCATCATTCCTTTCAGGACTGCCATGTTTGGTCAGATGGGTTGTGTATGGTACCCTCTGGGGTTGTGCAGAGTGATAACATGATTACACCCTTATGTGGCCCCAAAAGCCAGTGTGAAATGCCACCTAGCCTGCTGTCCCAAGAGTCATCTTCGAATCACCAGTTCTCAGTTGTGTTTGTATTTACAGTAGCGAGGTCTTGGAGAAAGGGCTCCATACACTGGGCACTCAATACATTTACATTTGTGACTCACTGTGGATATTTATTTTGTTCTCAGAAAAATCAATCTGTGGAGGAAAGCAAAGTGTAACACTTATTTCGAGGCTTTAGTTAGTAGGATCCAATTAAATGGGTTTTCATGTTACAGGCCTATCTCATTTTCCTTACCCAGAATCCTGAGCCCTCCAGATTTCAGCAAACAACACAGGAAAAGACAAAGATCCCATAGCCTCCAGAATACCTCTCAGAAAGTTCATGTCCTGAAGCATTGGCAAATTATCTTGGCGGCTGACTTACGTTTCCCTTTTGTCCCTTTATACAGTTTTTCCTAACTTAGAACCTTTTTGCTCTTAATTCCAATAGAACTGTAACATGGTTGATAAATGGGTTGATCAGCCCATGGCACAGAAAAAGCACCAAATAAGGTCTCAGAGGGACCGATGCAGGAAGCAGGCAGTGAAGGCAGAGAGAGAAGAGCAAAGAGAAGAACGAGAAAGAAATAAAAAAAAACCTAACATTTGGCCATCTTTCATGTAAGGGCAGACATCTGTCCAGATTTCAAATAGTGTAACTCTAGGGGAGGAGTTCCCAACCAGCCTGTGCCGGTGCCATTTGGTTGAATCATAGTAGAACTCATTGGTTTACCTATGTCTCGGATGCTTTTCTGCTTCAATGATAAAGTTGAGTTGTTGTGAAAGAGAGCCTAAGGCCCATAATGCCTAAAATTTTTATTAAATCTATTATGACTTTTTATTAAAAACATAGGCCCTTTTCCAGAATAATACATGTTACAAGGATATTTTTTCCCATTCATCAGATTAAACCCACTTCTGTGGGTCACTGCTGGGTTCTCTGGAGCAGCTGTAGAGTCATCTTGTCACCATGGTACTACTAGCATGGTACCGAGGCCTTCATCTACTGAACAAAGATTCTCCAACATGCAAAGTTGTTAAAAGGATATTGATGCTTCCAATAGTAACCTTCCTTTACAGAAACATTCGCTTAAGCAATACTAATGGGTTTTTCCAACTGTAATATTGTCTCAGATATCTGTATGGTGTACAGTTTTATTCAGGGCTCTGCTCAAATGTTATTGCCTCAAAGAACCCTCCTCTGACCAGCAGACCTAAGTAGGCATACTCTTTGTCTCCCTAACAACCCTACTCTATATTTTCAAAGCACTTAGCACTAACTCCCACTGTATTGTTGAAATGTTGTTTTATTATTGGTTCCCTTTCATTAAAATACATCATCTGTGGGGTCAGACACTTTGCTTACAATTTTACCGTTATATCCACACTTCTGATAAACATATCTGGTTTGCTTAGTAAGTGCTTGTTGAGTGAATAAACGAATGAAGTCAAGCAGTGGTGCTAAATAGATAACATATTACCTCCCATGAATGGGTTAAATCAGGAGCCTCAGAAAGGAAAAGAAAAAAGATAACCAAGAAAAAATAATTTTCTCGTTAGAACCTGAACTGTTTCTTTAGCTCTAAGTTGTGCCAAGAACTCTAACAGAATTGTCAAATAAAATGTTTCTTCTATTCTCTGGTGAGGCTACGAGACATAATGGCATGTGCCTGGAGTAATACGGGTCTAAATTCAAATTCCGGGTCTATTTCTTAATATTTGACCTTTTTATATATATATAGTGGTGAAGATTAGCTGCCACCAAAGGTTCCTATGGGTATTAACAAAGATGATGTGTGAAAGTCCCTAAATGAGAGTCCAGCCCTCAAGGTGTTTGACTGGTGGTTGGGTTTGCTTCCTCTTCTAGCAGGGCAGTTGCCCGTTGGAGAAGTGAGATACAGCCACTCACACTTGCATCGCCATCCTTTTCTAAGGCCTCAGGTTCTCACTTTTCATTCTGAAAGTAAAAATGCAAACCAACAGTAGTCCCTCAGATGAAAGTCCCTTGGGTCACAGTCTCCTTTGTTGGGATAAGGGAGGCTGACTCACCTCCCAGGCAATTCTGAGAAGTCTTTGGAAAAGGGCTGCAATTTGTTTACCATTTCCGACAGTCTTATTTGTTGCCATAGCTTGACTTTAGGCAGCCCTCATACCAGCTGCCTCATTAAAATAAAGCCCTCTTTATACCTTCGGTGGCCAGTGGCCTAGCACATAAAAAGAACTGCTAGCCACTCCCTGGATTCTACCAGTGTTTGCAGCCAAAGGTTTGGGCCTCCTCATCAAGGGTGGGTACACATTCCCCATCCTCAACCTGCTGCCAAATAGCTGCAATGACTCCAGAAGCTCTTGGAAAAAATATCCTTCAGCATAAAAGGCGAATTTTATGCTCTAATCAAAATAACTGCCAAGTTAAAAAACATTCTATGAAAAGGGTACTCTGGGAGAAGAAATGAGAAGCAAAGGAATGTTCTCACCCAGACACTACCTCACTGTGGTAGGAAAAACAGAATAAAATAAAATAAATTGAAAGATTTGCATTATTCCTTTCAAGAGAAAGTGTCCAGTTCAACAAACAAAGAGCCTTTCTGAAATGTTAAGGACTTCTAATTATGACTAATAAGCTTGGCCTCACACTAACTTCCAGCCCTAAGATTTACAGCCTCCAGCTGCTAGGAGGATTTTAGTTCTTCAGTAGGATCCTTCCAGCTAATGTAGTTGATTTCGTGTGTCTATAATGTTGAGGAAATGGGGAATTTCTAGTCTATTAACTAATTGTAGTCAGTAGTAACAAATACAACCAGATGTGTTTTCAAATCTTGGGTCCATTACTTTATGGCTGTGTAATCTTGGACAAGATCTCAGCCTCTCTGCGTTCAATGCTGTCATTTGTAAAATATGCAAAATGTTGCCTAACTTTTATGGTTGTTTGGAAGGAGCAAGAGGTTCTTTTCAAGGTGCCTCAGACACCACAGCTGAGAGTAATTGCATCTTATTTCTTGACCTCTGTACACCGCACTTTCAGACAAATGTAGGAAAGGTCTCAGGACCATAACTTGAAAACCCTTGACTGAGGTGATGTAAATCCAGATACTCAATGTGTAGAAGACTTAAGAGGATGTGAAAACATTTTCCTGTAAGTGAATAGACTTCTACAGGTGACATGAAGGAGTCAGGAAGAAAGGATTAGCAACTGCAAGGAGACATTGTAGTTTAGATTTAGGCCATGAAATACTAATTAAAGGTAGCCTGTGAAGTCAAACACAGCTCAAGTTCTTTTATGAGCTATGTGACTTTGAATTTTTTTTACTTCCTGTGCCTCAGTTTTGTTTCTGTAAAATGGAGCCCACCATAACCTCAAAACCAATTTATGACACAGATATTAAATACTTACTGATATAAAGCACTTTGTGCCTAGGTCATAATAAACACAACAAAATACAATGTATTATAAAAATATAACAATACAATGATAACAGCAGCTATTAAGCTTCCTAATATGCAAACAAACTCATCCAGAGAAAGAATAGTGATGATTTCTGTGTTTGGTGTGAGACTAATACAGATGAAAACATTTTTCAGGAGAGGATTCAAGCAAACTGAAGATCATTGTCCTAGAAGATGCTCAAGATTCATTCAGATCTTAGGAGTCTAAGATTCTAATGCTGCCACTGTTTTCAACTCAATTTATGCAGGATTTTGAAATAACACCTTCATTGAAGTACAATTTATAGGTCAGAAAATTCACTGTGTCAAAGTGTACAATCCAGTGATTTTTAGTATACTCAGAGTTGTGCAACAATTATGACTATTTTATTTTAAAACATTTCATTACTCCTTAAAAATTCCCACACCAATTAGCAGTCACCCCTATTTCCCCTAACTTCTTCTTCCGAACAACCTCCAATCTACCTCTTGACTCTATAGATTTGCCTGTTACAGACATTTCATAGAAATGCACTCATATAATGTGTGATATTTTGTGACTGGCTTCTTTCACTTTACATGTTTTCAAGGTTCATTCATGTTGTAGCATGCATGGGTACTTCATTCACTTTTATGACTTTATAACATTCCCTGGTATGGATATATCACGTTTTGTTTGTCTGTTCATTAACTGATGAGCATTTGGGTTGTTTCCATGTTTGGCATTCAAATAATGCTGCTATGAACATTTATGTCCAAGTGTTTTATACCCAGAAATGGAATTTGTAGGTGATAACTCTGCTTAACATTTTCTCCACATCCTTGTTTATACTTGTCTTTTTTATTTTAACCATCCTAATGAGTGTGAAGTGGTAGCTCATTGTGATTTTGATATACATCTCCCTAATGAATAATGATGTTTGAGCATTATTTTTGTGTGTTTATTGGCCAGTTGTATATCTTCCTTGGAGAAATATTTAATATTTATTTGAAGAAATGTCTATTCAGATTATTTGCTCATTTTTTTTATTGGGTTACTTGCCTTTTCATTGTTGGGTTAAAATTATTTTATGTAATACAAATTCCTTACTAGATAAATAATTTACAAACATTTTTTTTTCATTTTGTGGTTTGCCTCTTCACATTCTTGCTGGTGTCCTTTGAAGAATAATTTTTTAATTTTGTGATAAATGTAAGGGTTTATTTTTGCATCCTTGATTCTATTCCATTATTCTGTTTCCATTCTTATGCCGGTACCACACTATCTTGATTACCATAGAATTATAGTAAGTTTTTAAATCAAAACATGTGAGTTATCCAACTTTGTTTGTACTTAGAATTTTTTCCTTCCCATCTGGGCTTCTTGATTTTCCATATAGATTTTATAATCAGCTTAATTTCTTCAAAAGAAATTACCTGAGATTTTGATAGAGATTTTATTGAATCTGTAGATCAATTTTGGGAGTATTGCCACTTTAGCAATATTAAGTCTTCTGATGCATGAACATAAAATAGCTTTCCCTTTATTAAAGATTTTTCTTTAATTTCCTTAAATTAAAGATTCTTCTTTAACTTCTTTCAGTAATGTTTTATAGTTTCATGTATAAGTACTGCACTTCTTTTGTTAAATTAATTTCTTAGTATTTTAATCTTTTTTAATGCTATGGTAAATGGAATTGTTTTATTAGTTTACTTTTCATATTGTTTATTGCTAGTATATAGAAATGTAATTGATTTTATATCTTGATCTTGTATCAATTTAACAGTAGGCACACCAGCCACACATGTACAAACATTAACAGAAAACTCAATTTACTTGTGAACAGGTAAATTCTCAAGTAATAGTCCCAGCTACGCGAGAGGCTGAGGCAGGAGAATGGCGTGAACCCCGGGGGGCGGAGCCTGCTGTGAGCCGAGATCGCGCCACTGCACTCCAGCCTGGGTGAAACCGCGAGACTCCGTCTCAAAAAAAAAAAAAAAAATGCTTAGTTTTTCTTTTATCTCTTAAAAGTGATGGTTAGAATTACATTTTCAACCTACCTTAATTTTGTGTTTGTCATTGAAAGATATTGTCAGATAAGACAGAAATCAGAATAATGGGTAGGAGCAGACAGATGAGAACAGGTGGCATAAACCATGGTCCTGGAGGCCAGAACATGCTTTGCTCTTCATGGCCCTGACAGTTATCCTACAGTTTTATGCCATCTTCGTATTATTCTTGCAATTAGAGAACATCGAAGACAGAAACAATTGTATTAATTAACAACATGCTAGAACAATAAGGCAACGAATCCTAAGTCTTAGTCGATGTGCTGTTTTCAGAATTTTTTTTCTAGGTTATAGCAAAACCTAAAGAAATAAACAATTTTTGTTCAATCTGCGCTTCTTGTTTCACACAGTTTTGGTGTATTCTCCCCAAACCACTTCTGCTCTTATTCCCTGCGGACCCTATTTCATTTTCAATCTTAACACCATTCTCATTTTCAAAATCATTCGTGCGGCACACAGAAATAGAAATGTAGGCTACCTAAGTCAACCTGAAAAAGCAACTATCCAGTACATCCCCCATCCATAAATGACCGCTATGATACTATCATGCTTTGCACACATCTCCCTTTCAGCCGTCTTCACAGTCTGTTACAGCCATTCACTCACATATTTGTCCCCACAAACTCTTATAGAAAAGATCCATGTTATTTTCATCACTGCATCTCTAGAGCACGAAGCACAATGGCTAGTCCTTACTACATGCTTAGAAAATGTTTTCCAACTGAATATGTAAAGGGAATTTCTTTTGAAACTCTCCTTTACCCTTTCTAAGTCCCAAAACAGCTTTACAAACATAATTGCTATGGCATAATTTTTCTAAGCATTTCTTCTGACATTTCTTTTGGGAAATAATTTTACCAAAAGTCAATAGAGTTATTGAGCACCTGCTGTGTGGAAGACTCTGCCAGATGTTATGGCACATAGAACAGAGCTTTTGATCTAGCTGGGGACACAATGTATGTAGGTGATAAAAATCTGTGCAAACTTGACCGAGCACTTATTTGTGCCAGGGATGGTGTGCTTTGCTGAATGTAACTCATTTAAGTCATGCAGCAAATGAATGCAATGGGCATTAGTCCTATTCTCTCTGACAGGTGAAGGAACGGCAGGTGAGCTATGTCACTTGCACAAGGTCACTCAACTTATAAATGGCTAAGCCAAGATTTGATCCCAGGCAATCTGACCCCAGGACATATCTACTTAACCAACAACCTACTTTGCACATCCAAAGTTACAGATGATAATTGACAAGTAAATTTTTTTATTTCTCCAGAAATGTAGGGGGACAGATGATCACTATAGACCAGGATGTTCACTGAAGGATTCAAAGAGATGATAGATTTCAGTAAGCTGAAAAAAGCTGAGCCAAATTTAAACACAGTAACAAGGAACTCTAGACAAGGGGAAATTGTGAACAACACTAGAGAGCTTGGTGGGGGGTTCAGTCATTCTGAGGTAATGGTTAATACTACCCAATGTACTATTCTGGGCAATGAAGATAAAATAAGACAAACTGCATGTTCTCATGGACCTTACATAACAAACAAAAAAAAAATAAAGACAGATTTGTCTAGTGGAGAGATGTGCTATGAAAAAAGTAATAAAGCAGCATAAGGAAACTGAAACAGACAAAGGAAGTGTTGCTATGTAATCAAGTGCACACAGAAAACAGCCTGTCTGTGAAGGTGACATTCCACCTGCCACCCATAGTAGGGAAAAAGCAGGGAGACATGTGAAAACCTGTGGATTGGGCATTTCTAGGGAGAGGAAACAGAATACCCAAAGGCCCTGAGGTAGAGCTTTCTTACTGAGTGTGAAGAAAGTGAGGGAACCAATATGGCTGGAGTGCAGCCAGTGAAGACGAGAGAGGTGGGAGGTGATACCCACAGGGCCAGGATCCGTAGAGTCATGTAAATCACTGCAATCACTTTGGATTTTTCTCTGCTGAAGACTTTCCATCAGCTTCCCATCTGACTCACAGGAGCAATACATGAGTCTTCCATTTCAGAAAGATCACTCTGGCCAAATGCTCCTAGAATGAAGGAGTACATGAGCAGGTAACTAGGGATGCTTGAGGAGCCGTATTCTTGGCCAGCTCATGTAGAAAATATTCGTGTAGAGAAGCAACAGAAATTGAAGCTGAAGACAGTTGATTGGGAGTCGTCTTTGTTGCCATGCTGGCAAGCTTAGACTTTGACTCTGTGGCAATCAGAGGGTTTGCGGAGGACACTACATCACTACATGAAATACATGATATGATGCTCATATTTCCTGTTTCAAATGTCTTCCTGTTCTATACATATCATAGGCACTGATAATATTCAGAATTTTTTAAGAAGTATATTTGACTAGGTGAGATACAGGAAACCAATGAAACACAAAACTATCAGGGGTAGCACTGTCACTGATCCTTAGCAGGTAAGACAAATTCCAGTTTTATTTTAATAATACCAGAATCTCCTGAGCGTTTACCATATGTTAGACATTTGGATACAAACTTTCTTTGGATTAGGTCATTGAATATTTATAAGAACTTAAACAATCAGGTGCATCTTGATTCACAGTTGTGAAACCCGAGACCAGGAGAGGTTCGGCAACTTAGCCGTAGTTATAGTTAAGAAGCAGTGAGGCTTGGGAGTGGGTGTGCTAATATTCTGCATTTCTTTTTAAATATTACCATACTCCAGTATAAATATTTACAGCCAATTTACTTCACCCAGGTTTATGAACAAATTCTAGCAACTCCTAAGAATTTGTCTATAAGGAATAAACTGATACCTGATACCTCTGTAACACCTGAACTGGAAACCTGTGTTTAGAGCTTGGGAGAGAAAGAGGAGGAATAGCAGATCAATTAAGAGACAGGAAGAGGAGAAGACCTAGAAGAATGTGGGTCCTGCATGCCTCGTTGGTGATATTGGACCACAAAATAATAATTTGTCATAAAGCAAAATTTATAGTTCTCAAGAAAAAAAAAATTAAAATGTTTAGTTTTCTTCACAGGATCTTAAAACATTCTAATAATCACTAAGAATATTTGCTGAAGATTTAGTTCTCACCAAAGGTAACTAAAAATGACTTGTCCGCAGTCCCACACATGGTGAAGCTTAAGCTGTACTAACCTCACAGACTCTTCTCCTATCTTGGGATTTATTTACTTTTCCAACTCTGAATTCCATATCTGAATAGGAGGGCAGCCACCATGACAGAAAGAACCCAATTTTGCATCTGAGCCCTCCAACCAAAACCACATTTTACTCCTAAAGAAAATAGGACTTCCTTTAGGCTTAGGTTGCTACGTTGAACTCTACAGGCTAGAGAGTTTTTCCATCAAATGAGCCTAACTCAACTTTCACCTTAGAAATCAGAAATAAGAGTAATCCATTCTTCACATTAAACATACAGCATATAAGCCACGAACAGAGTGTCAGGGAATTTCTTCTTGATAACATCTTGTATTCATCAGTTGGAATTCATTTAGCAGAAAAGACCCCTTCTGTCCCTATGAGCCACCACTTCTAGCCCTGCTATGACTAAAGCTGATTCCTGTTGACACAGCTCGCTTTTGTTTTCTTGTCTGTATAGTAGATAGACTCCTATCACGTAAACACCTCATACATGTTATGTCAGGTATAACTGGCAAAAACATTGTTTTCTTATACTAGTTTGAAAGGAAACTAGATCAGCTGTAGACAGCTTTGAAAAATTGAGTGCTTATGAAATTCAACAGCAGCAACAAAAATTTTGTTGTCCATCTTTTCATGAAGAGAGTCGAGAGGGAAACCAGCTAATTCAATATGAATAGGATAGAACACTGCTTAGGACTTTCCAAAGAATTGAATGGGAAGGGTATGAAGCATTAAAAAGCAATGAGACAAGACAGCAACCTAGGCCTGGCATCCTCCCATCCCTCCTCCTCTGAGCTTTGTCTCCATAATCTACCTATGTCTCCAATTGATTATGTATTTATCCCTCTAATTATCTTTCTGTGTGTCGTTTACCATCCATATCAATTTATAAAATGTGTAGGTAGGTATCTGCTCATTTGACTCTCTGTTCTTATTCTGAAATTTTCCTTATTTTACAGGCATACATTGGGCATTTATTGTATTAGTCAGTCCCTCTATTAGTAGAGATATGATAGTCAATAATGTAAATACCTGGCCTCCATTAGCTTACAGTTAATGGAGACAGACTGACAAGTGACCCTTATAACACTTCAGTGGGATGAACTCTCTCATGAGGTCAGCACACGGTGCTGTGGGGACATAGAGGAGTGACATCTGAAGGATACTTGGTGGATGGATAGGAATTAAACAGTCAAGGAAGGGAAGAGGAACAAAATGCAGAGAGAATAGGGTGCATCACGATGTGCAGAAGTAAAAGGAAAGTCAAAATCTGATTAATCTGAAAAGGTGTCTGTATTAGCCCATTTTCACACTGCTATAAAGTCTATTTTCACACTGGGTAATTTATGAAGAAAAGAGATTTGATAGCTCCACAGGCTTACCATAGTTCCACAGGCTTATCAGGAATCATGACTGAGAAGCCTCAGGAAGCTTGCAATCATGGCAGAAGGTGAAGGGGAAGCAAACACATCTCCCATGGTGGAGCAGGAGAGAGAGCAAAGGGGGATGGGCCACACTTTTAAACTAGCTCATGAGAACTCACTCACTATCACGATAACAGCATGGGGGGAATCCATCCCCTTGATCCAATCACCTTCCACTAGGTCCCTCCCCTGGCATGTGGGGATTACAATTCGACCTCATATTTGGGTGGGGACACAGAACCACACCATATCAGTGTGTGTAGGACCAAGTTAAATTTTTGTTTCATCTCACTGTGGGCTTGTTTCTCACCAAGAGACATAAATGTAACGAACTCCACCCAGAGCACCTGCAATCCAAACATAAACATGCAGTGTGGCTTAATTCATATTCCCGGAAATAGGAGAATGCTGATGTCATGCAAAACATTCAGACATCAACACAGACTTGAGTATATTGTCAGGTTATATGAAAACACAAACCCAGGATGCTGTTTGGCAATAAGTGGAAAACAAATTACTGTTAACAGAGCCAACTGGTGGAAAAAGGCAAAAATAAACAAGCAAACAAAATAATAGATACCAGGAAACAAAGCAGGAAAGTCAGCCCAGCACTAGTGTTGTATTATGTATTCCTTAATACTGCTTGGAGAGTTTGTGTTTTCATGTAATATATTGCTACCCAGGTGAAAACAACTGAGAACGTCAGTTGTTATCCAGGTAGGATTAAGAATCTGGTTTCTACACTGAAGTGTCGATCCAGCACGTTTTTCTCTTTGGATTCGGTCTTCTAAACACGGCCTGTTAAAAGATGCTTTAATTGGCATTTTGTTAGAAGGTTAATGAAAACTTATCAAAAATAGCTTGTGAAGGAAGTAGATAGGAACACAAAGGAAAAATACATTCTAATTGCACAAATTATTTTCTTTCATTCAGGCTTCTTTTTGGAGGCAGTTTTAAAAATACTGGGTCAATAACTTAGCCTTTGGCAGTCTTGCCTCTCCAGTGGCCTCCATTATTGCTTGAGGGTTCTCTCTAATTCTTGCTCCATTCTTCTGCTTATATATTATTGGCTAAAAGGCTTTTTCATTCACCCAACAAATACTATTGATGATGCATTGCATATTTATCCTTGCCACACACAACTGCAGTTTGTTTGATTCTTTTCTGTTTGCCGCTTTCCCAAGAAATTACACTTTCATGTGCATCCTTTGAGAACTGTTTATAAATCCTACTTCTGAGAGGTTTTGCCACAGTTGACTTTTATTCTTTTCCCAAACACAAAGCTCCTCATTGTCTATCCTGTGCTGAGAAACAAAGGTAAAATATATACGTAGTGCTCACCTCCAAAGAATTCATTGTCTGGTGGGAAAGAGATAAATAGAAAATTATAATAAAATCTAATATGTGAAATGTTAATGATACAGAGTCAAAGATAAAGACAAAGTAACACAGGCTGGCAGAAGGGCGAGAGGGAGTTCTCAATTCACACTACCCAAAACACAGATGGCTTTATGTCATGAAAAGGAATCAATCCTGTGAGTTAACTCAACTTACCTAATGAACTCCCCATTCAACTCCCCATTTGAATACTATCTTTGCATTGTAATTGTTTACTTACTTTTATCTTGAAGCCACCAAGAAGCCATTAAAAATTTAAAATAAGAGTCTACTTATTTTGACTTCCACCTCTTTCTCTAGCTGGATTTCTCTTCCTGCTCTACCTTGGATTCTTCTATTCACATGAGCCTTGCTCCTTCACTAACCCACACACCCACACTTCTCTCTCTGCAGCAAGTGGAGCAAGTAAGGAGGCTACCAAGGTCTGACTCACAGAGAACAAGAGGTCAGCACGTATCATAATCACCATCATCGTCACCGCAGCAACCATCATGTTTGTTGAGCATTTAGTAAAGATGTGTAGTGGGTGGTATGTGTGTTTCACCAATATCCTTAAGAAAGCTTTATGTCATCTCTATTAAATTGGAATTATTCTCTTTGTTTTGTAGATGATGAATTAGGTGCTCAGAGAGTTCCTGACACTTGGCCAAGGTCGTTCAGCTGGGCAATACCTGAACCATTTGGACATAGGCTGGGGACGTGGGCCAGATGCTGTATTAATCAAAACTGGAGCTCACTAGATTTGCCTGATAGTGAACCTAGGACTGTCATTTTGGAACTGCTTAAATCCCACTTTTCTGTTTCAATTCCAAAAGCCCTGGCTGTGAGAATGAGGGAGAGGCCAAGAGCACAGAGCAGGCAAAACTGGCAAGACAACCTCAGGTTCTCCCCCTTCTGCCCTTGCTGCTCACCAGTCTCTACTCTCATCCTGTTGAACTGGCTGCTCAGTCTCCTGTGGCAGAGCCAGCTGTATTCAAACTCTTGTAGGTACAAAGGGCCTGGTGGGGATTGAAACTCAGATCTCTGAAGTGGCATAATGTGTGCCCCTTTGCTCTGCTAAGGTTACAGGTAACGTATTAGCTGCAAGTTCTGAGTGTCAGGTCAGCTTTGTTCTGGCTACCCAACCTTCTGCCAGGTGCTGGACAATTGCCCTCATGACGGTCCAGTACTGGTCTAAGCCTGAGTCTCATTCCTTTCTCCTGTGCTCGAAGATTGATAACTAGATTGCTGCCCCAACCCTTGGATCAAAGCCTCTTTTTTTTTTTTTTTTTTTTTTTTGAGACGGAGTCTGGCTCTGTCACCCAGGCTGGAGTGCAGTGGCGCGATCTCGGCTCACTGCAAGCTCCGCCTCCCAGGTTCACGCCATTCTCCTGCCTCAGCCTCTCCGAGTAGCTGGGACTACAGGCGCCCGCCACCACGCCCGGCTAATTTTTTTGTATTTTTAGTAGAGACGGAGTTTCACCGTGGTCTCGATCTCCTGACCTCGTGATCCGCCCGCCTCGGCCTCCCAAAGTGCTGGGATTACAAGCGTGAGCCACCGCGCCCGGCCCTCAAAGCCTCTTAATAACCCATTACTCCCATGATCCCCAATCTTTCAAAGACTGAGCCCCCAACTTTCTTTCTTGGCTATCCTTCTATCCTCAAATAGAAGCTTCTGCTAAAGCCAAACATGTAGCTTGAGCCCATCTCCTTGATGAAAGAGCTGAGGCTGCTAACTTGCCACCTGCTAATTTCTAAGCCTGTCCTGCCTCATGTTCTTGTTATTCTGTCTTTCCTGTCTGCCAAGCCTTATTTTATAATCTCACACATTTCACTCTGATGCTAATAAATAGGACAAAGACCAGGAACCCCATAATTGGCAGAATAAGATCTCAACTTTTTAACATAGAGAAGGTGTGCTCATGATGACATAGACCCCAGCAACCTCTTCAGCCTCACTCTTCCCATCACAGGCTACGCCGGCCTGAAATGACCCTGGCCCACAAAACAGCTTGAATTTCCATGGATGCACCATGCTATTTATACCACTGCCCATTTTTATTTATTGAGATTTTTTTAAAGCATTATCAAGGCCTAATCGGTATACAATAAACTGCCCATATTTAATGTATACAATGTGATGATTTTGGACATACCTGTGAAGCCATCACCACAATATTAAGTCAATGGCTGGGTGCGGTGGCTCACACCTGTAATCCCAGCACTTTGGGAGGCTGAGGCAGGCTGATCGCTTGAAGTCAGGAGTTTGAGACCAGCCTGGCCAACATGGTGAAACCCCATCTCCACTAAAAATACAAAAATTAGCCAGGCATGGTGGTGAGTGCCTGTAATCCCAGCTACTTGGGAGGCTGAGGAAAGAGAATCGCTTGAACCCAGGAGGCAGAGTTTGCAGTGAGCTGAGATCATGCCACTGCACTCCAGCCTGGGCAACAGAGTGAGGCTGTCTCAAAACAAACAAACAATAACAAGAAAAAAAACCCCACCAATATTAAGGCAATAAACATATCCTGCACCTCTAAATTTTTCTTGTGTTCTTTTTGTTTTATTTGCTTATTTATTTGGTAAGAAAACTTGATATTAATTTTTTAAATTCATACTAGAGTATTGATGACTATACACACTATGCTGTACAAAAAATTTCTAGAACGTATTAGTCTTGCATATGTGAAAGTGTATACAACTTTTGTTCTACTTTTTAAACTTATTCATCCTTCAAATCTAGAGCTTAGTTCACCTCCCCTAGGAAGGTAAAATGTACCTTTCTCCTTGAGAAATGATTTATGTGTGTGTGTCTACTATTTACTGAAAGTCTGCACTATCTCTGCTTCTTTCATGAATTTCTATCATTGCATTTGCATGCTCCCAGAGTTCTATCCAATGGGTACCTTGGCAGGAATGTGAGCTGAAATCCATTTGACTAGTTAGCTAGCTTATTCCAGGGCTATAAAATAACAGTCCCAGGGGCCTGCATGGTTGTCAGACATTTCTTTTTTTTTTTATTTTTTATTATTATACTTTAGGTTTTAGGGTACATGTGCACAATGTGCAGGTTTGTTACATATGTATCCATGTGCCATGTTGTTTTGCTGCACCCATTAAATCGTCATTTAGCATTAGGTATATCTCCTAATGCTGTCCCTCCCCCCTCCCCCCACCCCACAACAGTCCCCGGAGTGTGATGTTCCCCTTCCTGTGTCCATGAGTTCTCATTGTTCAATTCCCACCTATGAGTGAGAACATGCGGTGTTTGGTTTTTTGTCCTTGCGATAGTTTACTGAGAATGATGTTTTCCAGTTTCATCCATGTCCCTACAAAGGACATGAACATCGCCAAGTCAATCCTAAGCCAAAAGGACAAAGCTGGAGGCATCACGCTACCTGACTTCAAACTATACTACAAGGCTACAGTAACCAAAACAGCATGGTACTGGTACCACAACAGAGAAATAGATCAATGGAACAGAACAGAGTCCTCAGAAATGATGCCGCATATCTACAACTATCTGATCTTTGACAAACCTGACAAAAACAAGAAATGGGGAAAGGATTCCCTATTTAATAAATGGTGCTGGGAAAACTGGCTAGCCATATGTAGAAAGCTGAAACTGGATCCCTTCCTTATACCTCATACAAAAATTAATTCAAGATGGATTAAAGACTTAAATGTTAGACCTAAAACCATTAAAATCCTACAAGAAAACCTAGGCAATACCATTCAGGACACAGGCATGGGCAAGGACTTCATGTCTAAAACACCAAAAGCAATGACAACAAAAGCCAAAATTGACAAATGGGATCTAATTAAACTAAAGAGCTTCTGCACAGCAAAAGAAATTACCATCAGAGTGAACAGGCAACCTACAGAATGGGAGAAAATTTTCACAACCTACTCATCTGACAAAGGGCTAATATCCAGAATCTACAATGAACCCAAACAAATTTACAAGAAAAAAACAAACAACCCCATCAAAAAGTGGGCAAAGGACATGAACAGACACTTCTCAAAAGAAGACATTTATGCAGCCAAAAAACACATGAAAAAATGCTCATCATCACTGGCCATCAGAGAAATGCAAATCAAAACCACAGTGAGATACCATCTCACACCAGTTAGAATGGCCATCATTAAAAAGTCAGGAAACAACAGGTGCTGGAGAGGATGTGGAGAAATAGGAACACTTTTACACTGTTGGTGGGACTGTCAACTAGTTCACCCATTGTGGAAGTCAGTGTGGCGATTCCTCAGGGATCTAGAACTAGAAATACCATTTGACCCAGCCATCCCATTACTGGGTATATACCCAAAGGACTATAAATCATGCTGCTATAAAGACATTTCTAATAGATCATAGTTCTCTTTCCTACTGAGCCAGCCCAGGATCTCAGAACTGTTTGTAAAGTTATGCTGCAGGCAACCACCACCAATCAATGTGAAATGGAATATGAACTTCTTTTCATCAAAAGATTCCATGAAAACAGTGAGAAGGCAAGTCCCATTTTGGGAGAAGATATTTGCAATGGACATAACAAAGCATTAGCATCCTGATCTTACATAGAATGCCTCTAGATAAAGAAAGAAAAGAAATGGCACATTTGTCCTCTTTGCTCTAGGAAGATTTGGATGGGAGAAATCTTGAGTTTCCTGACCTCAGGGCTTACCCTTCATTGACATAAACAACAGGCACCATAGGAACATGTGACTGTTTGATGTCAACAGCAGGTGTGAGTCGGGCTTATGCGCCACCCGCCCCCACCACCCACCTCAACTCAGCTCACCTGCTTTGTCCCAGAGCCAGCAGAGTCCAGGCTGCTGTTATCAACTTCATGTCCCCATGGGTAGCAGCAGGTGCTTCTGTCTGATCTGGCTCTTGTTGACCACTGTACACACCAAATAGACCAAGATCCCCGGAGTCCAAGATCCTTACAAGGGATCCAGAAACGGATGAGCTTTCTGAAGAAGCACTGATGTAAAATACCAGGAATTTTGACATCAGAGAAGATGTTTGTGATGGCAGCTGGGATTTGGCCATAATCTAGAAGACACATGGAGAATACAGTTGCAAGTCATTTAGACATATTTCTTGCTGAATTGCTGCATCTTCAATGGTGAGTCTGTTCAACTTTACTTTGGTTATGCTTCCCTCAATCATGAAAAGGACAAACTTCTCAACAGACTGGTCCTGAGTAAAAGTGATCTGAATTCTCTGATAAAGAAGAGGGAAAGATTCAGCTGGGTAATGTCAGGTTTCTCTCACTTGACAGTACAATGTAACCAGTTTTGCCATAATGTTGTGAGAGGGGATATGTATGGGCCCAAGACCAGAATGGTGGAACTATGCAATCAACTGTAGATTTATAGCAACAAAATGCCCAGGTTTGGTGTCAGGAAGCCCAGGTTCAGGCTTTGCAAATCCTACGATTGGGAGTCAGTTCCTTAACCTCTCTGGCTTTTAGCTAACTTGATTATAAAACCAGGTAAAGAAAGGCTTTTCATATGGTTGTTCTAGGGAAAAAAATGAGATAATGACTATAAAACTCACAGAAGTGCAGCACATAGTAGATGCTTATTGAGTAGTCGTTTGTCTTCTTCTCCTATTCCACTCCGAAGGAAAAAGAAGAGAAAAGAAAAGAAAAAGATATGTGTCTCTAATGGGCCAGTTGGCCATAGACTAACTTTAAAAATGCACTCTTAGGAAGTAAACATTAGCAATATATATTCAGAAACGACTCTTCAGGAGAATGGCACTTATGTATGATGGATATGCAGGAATGTCAACTCTCTGGGGCTGGAACACATCGCTGCATTCTCTGTAGATCTCTAGCACTTAGTTCAGCAGCAACACAGAACTAATATTCTATGAAAAGTGATAAAAGCATCTCTGGACAAAATACAACAAGCTCCTATGAACTACAGCCAGCAAAAGAAGGTGGACAGCATGGTGCCTGGCATATGGCAGATGCTCAGAATGAATAAATTAGCAGACCTTTGAAAAATACACAGAGGCATGCCAAACCAGGTAGTACATAAAATTAATAATCATAGAAAGCAATGTGCTATCATTCACTGACGGCGCTAGGCACTTTGAAACACTCATTTTCTCAGTACCTAACTTGGGAAAAAAAATCCCCATTTTATACATCAGAAAACTAAGACCAAGAGAGGTTCTACAGCTTACCAAGTATAACATGGTTAATACATAATGAAGCAGGAATTTGACTGTCTCCAAAGGTGTTTTTCTTAAGACTAACCTGGCCCAGGACTGATGGGGACAGGATCTGAATGGGCAGTGAAGGGGGGAAGGTGGGCTGTTGTCATGAATGTCTGGGGTGGTGGTGACTTGAAGAGTTTAGTGACTAAGAGGTGGATTGTGGCACAGGGTTTGTGGGCAGACGTGGGGGCTGTAGTGGCATTAGGGCTCTTGCCATGAAAGAGGTCTGGCAGAGGCACCCCCGAGACAGGGAGCTGTGGAGACAGGAAGCTGTGGCTATCACCTGGGGATGGGGGGAATAAAAGCCAATGCCATAATGACAGCTATAACCGAAAGGGGGACTCGGAATTGCTGATGGATTATTTTCCCTCTACATTGAAGCTGTCGTTTGTCTTCTTAATCTTGGGTTGGGCTCTCTGAAATCTCCCGCACCAGAAATTTCCTAAAATGAAATGTCAGAGCCTTTACTGTCCTATTCACTCCTGCCAAAAGGGAGCGGCATAAAGAATTCACATTATTCTCTTTAGGATCATGCTGGCAAAAATATATTAGCAGATATAATTGTCTGACACTTCAAGGAAGTGATGTTTTAAAAATAGGAACGCATGAGGAGGGAGAGAGAGAAAAAACACCTGATTCACTTGGCTTCCTGTGGCTATTTATTTTAAAGATAAGGCTTTTTTGTTTTTGGTCCTCGAGTTGCTGTCATATATATATTTATAATGTGCAACACACCACTTCTAGGTTCTTAATTCATCAATTCTCACCTCTTCTGCCTCTCATCTACAGGTTTAGTCTTTGATTGCCATGGAACTTCAGAGTTAGATGGAATGTAAAAGCTAGTTCCCATTCAGAGCTTGAACCTCTGTCCTTGGGTGTTTACTCAAATTCAAACAAAACCACTCAGTGACAGTGGAAAACCCCCTTGTCTCACCACAGGACTTTTCCAAGTTCAGTCATACCATTTCACTTCTACTTAAAAACCTGTAGCTTTTTCACTTGTCATTAAGATGAAGTTCAAAAAGCCATAACAGCCTTGCCAATCTCTCTCTCACCACAGGGCATTTGCACGGGCTGCTAGCTCTGTGTGCTCCTCAAATCCTGTTAAATCTGCCGAACCTTCAGTAATGTGCCAGATATAGCTTGAATGAGCTCACAAGGACTGACTGTTAAATTTTCAGACATTTTATGAGCTGATTGTTCAACAGAGCTATTATTAAAAATGAAATTATATAAACTCATAAATATCTATAAAACAAAGGTAATAAATATGCAAAACTCATTACTTTCTAATTATTTTCACCACATTGTACTCTATAATCTTGAGGTCATTTTTGTATAATAAAAATGCTATATGATGGTGGCTACTGCACTTGTCTTCTCAATTCCACATTCAGACATTGATAGCTTGAAATCAGCCATAATGAGGACATTTACAACATGAAAATCAGCAAACACTTCTGACTAGGGCTTGTCCCCTGCCCCACCACTCAGAGAGACAGTTGCTAATCCTTTAGCAGCAAACCACTGCTTCAAACTCACCAAACTTCAAACTAGGTTAGATTTGCACGTGGTATAATTTCATAGGACTGAATTCCTTTCTTGCAAAGCCTTCTCTTTTTGTCGCTACACTTTAACAGTAACTGATACTACTACATGTATGGATTCTACCCTCCACGAGAGCAGAATTCTTGACAGGTTTTGCACACCATTATGATATCGCAGCAACAAAAAGGATGCCACACTCCTAAGAAAGTATTGGTTAATAACTGTAGGGTAAATACCAAACTCAAATTGTCAGAAACATTCAACATGAGTGGAGATCTTCAGCCCCTTTTAAGAGAGAATAACAAAATATTATCTTAACAGATGAAAGAGAGTTCCTCTTACGAAGAATCTGTCTTTCTTTGAAGTAACATTCATAAGCTGAGGTTATAGAAAAGGCCTGAGAACTGTGATTAGCAGAAACTAAGGAACAAAAGGTGTGGCTAAAAACCCCTGCATGAGAGGAGAGGAATGGGTAGCCCAGTGGCATGAGACTGGAGGACTGGGAGCCCGGAAGCATCCCGGGAGAAATCCCCTGTGGTTGCATTGCCAGAGAGTGTCTCAGAAAAAGAATATCTGTTATTTCATTTGAAGTTTTTGTTGATGAGAAGTAAATAATTCTTTTTCTAAAACTAATACATAATGATTATGCAAATTTCTGGAGAAGTTGGTTAATGGGTACAAAAATACAGTTACACAGAAGGAATATGGTCTAATGTTTGATAGCACTGTGTGGTGACTATAGTTCACAATAATTTATGGTATATTTCAAAGTAGCTAGAAGAGAACATATGGAATGTTCTCAACACAAATGATAAATGTTTGAAGTGCTGGATATTTTAATTAACTTGATTTGATTATTACACATGGTATGCATGTATCACAATATCATGTGTACCCAAGAAATCTGTATCTTTCCTTCCTAACTAAACCTTAGTAAAGTCCACACACAAAAAGATGTGTGTGTGTGTATGTCTGCATGTGAGTGTAAATTAATTAAGCGAATGAATTCCATGCTTGGGATGGTGCCACGGGGAATAGATACAGTATGCATGTGATGGTTAAAAAAACAACTCTCACACTGAAATGGTTAAACATGCATATGAGTTGTAAACCAGAGGTGACCACAATGAAGTAAGAATAGACCCGTATGAAAATCTCAGCAGTTCTGGAGTTTCCAGTACATGAGGCATGTAAGATTTTGATCGGTTGGGTTTTTTTCCTTTGATCTCAAGGTGCTGGGAGACTGGGAACATGTATTTCAGTGGTGGTTCTATTTCTAAATCTATAGAGTATGACATACTTCACTTGTAATTGCAACTCCCTTTTGAGGTAGGGGAAAGGGAAATTTGGAGCCAGCCAGAAATGTATTCAAATGCGAGATTAAAAATTCAATGTACAGTTCAAGGTCATTATATTTATCCAGCAAGAACCAATGAAGGCTGAATGGGAATGAGTAGCAGGCAGATTTTCAGATATATTTTGGAGGGAGCACTATTAGTAAGACTTGACAATAGACCAACATCGAAGGTGAGGGAAACAGAGGAGTCATATAATGACTCTCAGAGTTGAGGGCATGCTGGTGTCACTTAGTGAAATGGGGAAAACCGCAGGAGCACCACACCGTGGAAGGAAAGTCTGTACAATGTGAGATTCAATGGGCAGTGATGAGCCAGGGTGGCCGCAGATGGTGGCTATGCAGACCCTGCGCTTGGCAGGTAGGTGCCCAGAAACACTCATGATGCAGTGGCGTGACTATGGCCCCACGGCCACTGCCATAACAGCCACTGGCCATATCTTTTGGCTTTTAATCATCAACTCACATTGTGCCACTCAGAATCCTGTTTGTTTCTTTGGATAAATTTAGAGGTTTGATTCATATAAATCAGTGTCTATATTTCAAATCCATTTGTTTTTCAAAAACAAATGGCAGTAAAAAATATTGCCTTGAGATTGAATATAGTAACCATTCTTCTGGGAAATTTCCAACATGCATCTTTTGTGCTTTATCTATATAATCTTTCATACTTGCAAGAACTATACATTAAACATTTAATGAAACGTGGTCAAGTAAATATCATGGGGAAAAAGGTAATGGGCAGGTAATTATATATAAATTACATGTTTCAAAATTTTGCAGTGTTCCTTATAGTTCTTACAATATAGAAGTTTACGGAACATCAAGAGCAAACCACGACAGTATTTGACTTTCTGTTTCTGATTGTTTCACTTGAGATAATGGCTTCTAGTTTCATCAGTGTTGCTTCAAAAGGCATGATTTCATTCTTTGTTATGGCTGAATAGTGTTTCAGTGTGTGAGTGGGTGTGTGGGGGGGTGTGGGTGAGTGTGTACGTGTTCTTTATCTGTTGATGGACACTGAGGTTGACACTTTGCTCTTGTGAATGGTGCTGCCGTAAACATGCAAGTGCAGGCCTATTTTTCAAATAACAATTTATTTTCTTTTGGGTAGATACTCAGTAGTGGGATTACTAGATGAAATGGTAGTTTTGTTTCAGTTGTTTGAGAAATCTCCATACTGTTTTCCATAGAGGCTGTACTAATTTACATCGCTACTAACAGTATATAAGAGTTCCCTTTTCTCCACACCCTCTCCAACATCTGTTATTTTTTGACTTTTTAGTAATAGCCATTCTGACTGGTGTAAGACCAGTAAAAGACAATCCAGATCCTGAATTAAAAGGTACAGAGTGCCAAACAGGACACAAAGAGAAAAATTCAGAAGAGGAAGCAATACATTCTCACTTAGCAATGATTCAAAGATTTGAGTATGAGATATTAACAAGGATTATATATTATCAGGAAATTAACAGAAATCATCATATAAAATATGCATCTGGGTTGAAATTCATGGCAAAAGATATGATTCCACAGAATAATTAATTGTTGTATAAAGTGATCAAACTTGGATATGTTTAAATATACAAGTCAAGAATTATAGCAAAGGTATGTGCTAAAAATATAAGAAAGGGGCCAGGCGCGGTGGCTCATGCCTGTAATCCCAGCACTTTGGGAGGCCAAGGCGGGCGGATCATGAGATCAGGAGATCAAGACCATCCTGGCTAACTAACATGGTGAAACCCCGTCTCTACTAAAAATACAAAAAAAAAAAATTAGCCGGGCATAGTGGCGGGCGCTTATAGTCCCCACTATTCAGGAGGCTGAGGCAGGAGAACAGTGTGAACCCGGGAGGCAGGAGATCACGCCAATGCACTCCAGCCTGGGCGACAGATGGAGACTCTGTCTCAAAAAAAATAAAAATAAAAAAGAAAGAAAGAAAGGATATATCACAGATCAGTGACCACTGAGGTGATGGCAAACCTGCAGCAGTTCTTTGGTAAAGGTATCTGTTGACCAAGGGAAAGCCAAGAGATTTTGCTTTAGCCATCATGTCATGTTATTTCTCAACACTAAGGTCAACTATTATAAATGCTTTTAGCTACACACACACACACACACACTCTTTAGAATAAAATGTTGCTTTGTTCCTGTTTGTTCTTCACAATAGAACAATGGAACACCTAATTAAAAACTCATGGTATTTGTGTATTCTTCTAAAAACGTTTGGCAAATATTGATTTTGGGGAGACAAGAGAGGCTTTGTGAAGGAGCTGCATCACGGTTTCTCAGTGTCATCACTCCTGACATTTAGGGCTGGATAATTCTTTGTTGTGCTGGGCTGCCCTGGGCTGCCCCGTGCACTGTAGGATGTTCAGCAGTAGCCCTGGCCCCATCAGTAGATACCAGAAGCCCTTCCCCAGTTCTGACAACCAAATATGTCTCCAGACATTGTACGATATCCAGAAGGAGGCAAAATATTTTTAACGTAAGACTGTTTTCATGTCTATCCATGTGTACCTCTAATTTGGTGGTTTTCAACCTTGAGCACAGTATGCAGAATCCCCTAGAGAGCTTGTTAAAAAAAAATTGCTAAGCCCCATCTTCAGATTTTCTGATTCCCTAGAACTGGTTGGGGCCCTGGAATATGCACTTCTTATAAGTTATCGGGTGATTTTGATGTCACTGGTCCTGGAACCACTGTTCTAGTTTGTTTCTTCTGTCTGCTGCCTGGTGTTCCATTATTTGCATCTCCAGTATTTTACTTATTCATTGCTCTAGTGTTGGACAGCTTGGCTGCCTCCACTTCCCTCTTCTCACGAACAAGGCTGCAGTCAGCATTCTGATGACTGTCCCCTCACCCTTTGGGGTGTGACTTTCTCTAGGTCTATACCCAGGAATGGCATTGCAGGCCCATAGGGTGTGTAGATGCTTTATTTCAGTAAGTGCTATCTGATCACACTTTAGAATAGCTGATCCCAGGTATGCATAAATAGCTGTATCCCCATTTAACAGAGGAGGAAACTATGAAGCAGGAATTTAATTAGGCTGACCCCCTCCAATTCCACCATTAACACGGCTAGTGAGTGAATGTCTTGGTGAAACCCCAGTCTGACTCCACCCTGCTGGTAACTGACAAAATGATCTTTCAGTGGCCTTGTGTTCCACTACGGAACTTTCCACGACTCTCAAGCTGACCTTCAGTATGAGCCCCACCTGCAAACTGTGCTTGTTTAACCTCCTACTCATGTCCTTAAGTGGGCAGAAAGATCAGTTATTTTGCTGAGAATTTTGCAAGTGAAAAGAGAATGGCTCTTGCTCTATATGAGTTCCCCACATAATTGACTTGGATTTCCTGGGTCAAATTTCAATATTTTTATGGTTTGAGAATGAGTTGTTGCCACATGTCCCCTGTGCCTGCTTGTGAGTCTCAGCCTTCTGCACTGACCTCTACATAAAAGAATGGCTGGGACAGTGCTGTGTCTGAGGAACAAACTCCAGACTTGATGCGACGATGCTCGAAAGATACCTATTGCATGTTGGCCTGTCACTTGCTATGCGGCCCTAAAGAAACACCTATTACACATACATGTCTGTTACAGGTAACGACACGTTTTCATAGCAACAGTTCCATTTGATCTCTAACCTTCCTGCTGGGTAACAGCAAGCAGGCATTGTCATACCCATGGGAAGGATACAGCTCACAAAGGGGGATTCAAAACCATGTGGTTTATCATGGGTGGAGGTGGAGGGGCATGTCTTTCCCACTTCAAACTACCCTAAAACTTCTCTGGGCTTCAGTTCTTGCAATTATAGAATTGGAAGGTTAAAGAGGTTGTTTTAATCTTCAATAATAATAATTTTACAACTGAAATCTTCTCTCTACCCTGTTATGGGTTGATTGTGTCCACCTGGAATTCATATGCTGAAATCCTAATGTCCAGGACCTAGGAGGGTAACCTTATCTGGAACTAGAGCAATTGCAGATGTAATTAGTTAAGATGAAGGCATACTGGAATGGGTTGGGCCCCTAATCCACTATGACTGGTGTCCTTACAAAAAGAGGAAATTTCAACACAGATACACACGTAGGGCCAGACGTGGTGGCTCACACCTGTAATCCCAGCACTTTGGGAGGCCAAGTCAGGTGGATCACAAGGTCAAGAGATCGAGACCATCTTGGCCAACATGGTGAAACCTTATCTCCACTAAAAATATAAGAATTAGCTGGGTGTGTGTGCCGGCTGGGCGCGGTGGCTCACACTTGTAATCCCAGCACTTTGGGAGGCCGAGGCGGGCAGATCACGAGGTCAGGAGATCGAGACCACGGTGAAACCCTGTCGCTACTAAAAATACAAAAAATTAGCTGGGCGTGGTGGCGGGTGCCTGTAGTCCCAGCTACTCGGAGAGGCTGAGGCAGGAGAATGGCGTGAACCCGGGAGGCGGAGGTTGCAGTGAGCCGAGATTGCGCCACTATACTCCAACCTGGGCAACAGAGCAAGACTCCGTCTCAAAAAAAAAAAAAAAAAAAAAGAATTAGCTGGGTGTGGTGGCAGGCGTCTGTAGTCCCAGCTACCCGGGAGGCTGAGGCAGGAGAATCGCTTGAACCCGAGAGGCAGAGGTTGCAATGAACTGAGATCTCACCACTGCACTCCAGCCATGTGAAGGTAAAGGCGGGGGTCTAGGGTGATGCTAGCAGAAGCCACGGGATGTCAAAGATTGCCAGAAACCCCAGGAGTGAGTAGAGGCCTGGAACAGATTCTCCTTCACAGCCCAGAGAAGGAACCAGCCCTGCCCACACCTTGCTCACAGCCTCTGGCCCCCAGAACTGTGAGACAATATATTTCTATTGGTGTCAGCCACTCTGTTTGTGCTGCTTTGATAAAACAGCCCTGGCAAACTAACAGATCTGCAATACCTCATTTATAGGAACCTCCTTTCAAACTTTTTTTTCTTTTTTTTTTTTTTTAAGACGGAGTCTTATTTTGTCGCCCAGGCTGGAGTGCAGTGGCGCATCTTGGCTCACTGCAAGCTCCGCCTCCCAGGTTCATGCCATTCTCCTGCCTCAGCCTCCCGAGTAGCTGGGACTACAGGCACCCGCCACCATGCCCAGCTAATTTTTCGTACTTTTTTAGTAGAGACGGGGTTTCACCATGTTAGCCAGGATGGTCTCAATCTCCTGACCTTGTGATCTGCCCGCCTTGGCCTCCCAAAGTGTAAACTTTTATTTCTAAATGTCCTATAGAAGGTGTTTTTCACTGGGGAGGGGTAATGGGGATGGAGCATTTTCTTTCTATAGCTTGGATTTATGCAGGGGTCATCACTCCTGATGGCCAAGGAACCTGCACAGGTGTCCTTGCAGATGTTGTGAAGGAGGAGGCTAGGGAGGGGTGGGTGCCCTCCACTTTCAGTTCCAGAAAAGATCTTGCCCACACTTCTTTACCTAGAATTCACACTCCACCCAAATGAAGGTTAAGGCCCAGGCCATCTGCTACACATAACAAATGATAATGCAAAGATATGAGCCCTGGCCTAGTGCAAAGCCAGAGGAGAGGGGACACTGGCAGAGTGGAGAGGGTGTGCTCCAGTCAAGGCATTACATCGAGTGAGCTTTTCAAGGCACATCTCATCCCGCGGGCTACAGTGAGCAACCCCTGGTGAAGCAGTTCTATCCCCATGGTGCTATGGGAGCTGGGGAGGCATTATGCACCTTTTCTAATCTCCTGGGCTCTCTCCTTCACAAGGGAAGCAGACTGTGAGCTCAACTGATAGAGGGTCAGAGACAAACCCACGGGCCTCTCCTCCTCACCCCTTCTTCACAGGTGTCCATGACTCCACCTCTTCCCTGCCTCAGAAATAAGTTCTTCCACCACTGCCCTCTTAGGTCTTTGAATTTTTCAGTCTCAGATAATTGAGATTAAATAGGCTTTCTTTTCTCTCCCGTCACTAAGCCTCCTCTGAGGTCTGCTGGGTCACTAGGAGAAGAGGAAGTTCCCTTCCCACAAAGGGGATAGGGGACTAGCAATAAAACAATAGGACAACATGAGCCCCAGGCTGTACCTGCTCCTGCTTTTTCTGGATGATCTCTAAGCAAATCCATCTCTTCTTATCTGGCAATGTTTGCTGTAAAATAAATTCATTCATTCATTCCTCTCTTCTTCCTAACAGCTGTTTCCTCTCTGAAGCCTCATCTGATTTATTCTTTTATTCACCCAACTTTGGACATGTACAGGGTTACTGTCCACTGTTCTAAGCCCTTACCATACAGCAGTGAACAAAACAGAAAGAACTTTCTGCCCTCACTGGACTTACATTATAATGGGCGAGAAAAAAATAAAAACTAAAAATGTAATATCGAGTGTGGCGTATAGTATTCCAGAAGATGACTTAAGCTATAACAATGGGAAAAGGTAGAGAAGGATGAGAAGGATTCAGATTCTGAGCATAGGGAAGACAGGTTGTAGAATTACATAGGATGGCAGGATAAGCCTCTTTAAGAGCGTGACATGTGAGCAACAACTTGAAGGACGAGGAGAGGGAGTTACCCACGCGGGTATACAGCAGAAAGCATCCTGGGCAGATGAAACGGTGAAACAAAGATCAAAGATGGGACTGTGATATGTGCATACATACATTATATTTATATCACGTTAAATATGTATAAATATTAAATATATAGTAATGTATAAGCCCTTATACAGTTTCTTTAGTCCAATAATAAGGGCTTATGCTGAGAGCATCCCCCAACCCTGTGGACTCTTGGTCTGAAATATCTCGCAAAGCATCTTATGCTATCTTGACAAGGAAGAACTTCTTGCTCAAATAGCCGCTTAGTAATCCCTGGGCAAACTCATATGTCCCACCCACACATAAAAGTAACCAAAGCCACGCTGCCCTGCCTCCTTCCTCTCTCTCTCCCTTTCTCTCTCTCTCTCTCTCTCTCTGACTCCTGTATTATCCTCAGACCTCTCCAGGGAGCACTAGAATTTCAGTGAACACAGATTAATGTGATCTAACTGGAAGAGACAAAAGAAATCCTGCAATCTAGTTATTCCCAAACAAGCTGTTTCAACAAACCTGTGTTATCTACTATGTACAGGTAAGTAATATGGTGTGGGGTAGGCATGATTATTACTGATAATGTTGTTATTACTGCACAAGGGTCTCAATGAATAAGAAATAGTCCCTGCCTCAAAGAAGTGGATAGAAACACAAAAATGATTTCCCATAACACCATAAGAGCCAGCATTTCCTCAGGGCTACCTACATTCCAGGCAGTTTCCCAAACACTTTCTTAGTGTTATTTCTCTTAATCCACACATCACTTCTGAGACAAGAGCCTATTCATATCCATAAAGTCTTAAGGAGAGAGAGATTCAGAGAGACCCACAAGTTTCCCTGAGTTGAAACGATTATTAAGTGAGAAAAGTAGAATTTAGTCTTTATCCACTTGATCCCTAAACTTCTTAATATACTCCACTAGCATGATTAGAACCTGAACCAAATGTATACGTAAGTGTTATTGAGGCAAGAGAATAGGGTCTGGAAGCAGGGATCCTAAGCACTTCCTGGAACTAAATCAAAGGGAAAACCCCCAACTTTCTATGCCCAAGTAAATAACTGTGTAACTTCACTGCTGCTATGACAAGAAACATCCTCTTCATTTGTGTGTAGCCTGTACACCAAGTAAATAACTTTGTAACCTCACTACACGCTCTTCATTTACATACGGCATACACCAAGTAACCAATAGGAAATGCTAGAGGGTTTTCTTTTTTTTTTAATACAGAGTCTCGCTTTGTCTCCCAGGCCGGAGTGCAGTGGTGTGATCTCAGCTAACTACAACATCCACCTCCAGGGTTCAAGCAATTATTGTGCCTCAGCCTCCCAAGTAGCTGGGATTACAGGTATGCACCACCATGCCCACCTAATTTTTGTATTTTTAGTAGAGACAGTGTTTTGCAATGCTGGCCAGGCTGGTCTCAAACTCCTGACCTCAGGTGATCCACCCGCCTCGGCCTCCAAAAGTGCTGGAATAAGAGGCGTGAGCCACCGCGCCCAGCTGTCTAGAGGGTATTGAAACCCCAGAAAATTTTGTTACTGTGCTCTTGAGCTGTTTGCTTGGACCCACTCCCACTCTGTGAAGTGTACAATAGCAGATTTCAATAAATCTGCTTTTGTTGCTTCATTCTTTACTTGTTTTGTGTGTTTTGTCCAGCTCTTTGTTCAAAACGCCAAGAACCTGGACACCCTCAACTGGAAACATTATGAGAGCAGAGAAGAGCAGGTCATTCATCTCTCCCCTATGGAGAAACAGAAAGTTATCGAAAGCTGCATAATAGTGGGTCACTAGGTTGACAAGTGGAGAAAGGACATTCTTGTGGAGGAAACAGCAGGAACACACGCAGAGAAAACGGAAAGCACATAAAGCCCAGCTGAGCTAGCAGGAGATGGGGCTGGAAGGGGATGTTGGAGCCATGTTGGTGAGAACCTTGTGTTTCATATTTAGGAGCGTAGGAGCCTGGATTTTATACTGGGGGTCATCAAAATTCAATCCCATTGAATCTGTGAATTGGTACCTCCTTCTTCACCAAATTGGTGAGTTACTCTCCCTCCTTTCCTCTTCCATGTTTACCTTATCATATTTATTTACTTATTTTTGAGACAGGGTCTCTCTCACCCAATCTGGAATGCAGTGGCACAATCAGGGCTCACTGCAACCTCCATCTCCGGGACTCAAACGATCCTCCCACTTCAGCCTCCCGAGCAGCTGGAATTACAGTCCTATGCCACCTTGCTCGGCTAATTTTTGTATTTTTTTTTTTTTTTTTTTTTTTTTTTTTGTAGAAATGGGGTCTCACTATGCTTCCCAGGCTGGTCTGAAACTCCTAACCTCAAGTAATCCACCAGCCTTGTCCTCCCGAAGTGCTGGGATTACAGGCACGAGCCACCGCCTGGCTGTTTATTCATATTTTTATGCCAAGCAGTATGTCAGGCTTTGGCAATACAATATGCACCTGTCAACCTTGGTTGTTTGGTTGGATTGGTACTTGCTTGATGAATGTATAAATAAATGTGAGTTCTCTAAATGCAGAGGTCATGCCGTGCTCCTTCTCCCTCTCTCCTGGTGCTTAGTACAATGCCTAACATACAACTTGATGATTACTGTTTAAATGAAAGATAAAGCAAACAAGTGAATTAATAAGTTTATAAATGAATGAATGTATGAGAATATAAATGTGTGGACAAATTGACTTCATCAGCAAATGAATAAAAGAAGAAAATGTATCAATATTCTACCCTATCTTTCCCTATAAGGAGTGTAGATTTTACGTACACATGCCATATGCTCTCTACATTGCTTTCCACAACATGACTCAGAAGTAGCCCATATTCTTGGGGAGAGAAATATGTCAATGTGTTCCTTTTTAATTTTTAAATAAACTTTCAAAATTTCAGATGATTGTAGAGTCTCACGCAGTTGTAAGAAATAAAGCAAAGAGCTCTGTGTGCCCTTTACCCATTTTCCCCCGGTGGTAATCCTTTCAAAACCATTATACAATATCACAATCAGGGCATGGAGTTGATACAGTCAAGATACAGAACTTTTCCATCATCACCAGAATGCAGCCCTTCTATAGCCACACCCAGTTCCCTCGAGCACCCACCTCCCTCCTCAGTCCCTGGCAACCACCTGTCTCTTCTCCATTCCTATAATTTTCTCATTTCCAGAATATTATATTAATGGAATCATATATAAGTAATTTTTCCTGATTGACTTTTTTCACTCAACATAATTCTCTGGAAAGTCCCCCAAATTGTGTTTGTATTAACAATTTATTCCTTTGTATTGTTGAGTAGTATGTGATGACATAAATGTACCACAGTTTATTTAATCA
Source organism: Symphalangus syndactylus (assembly GCF_028878055.3). Taxonomy (NCBI): domain Eukaryota; kingdom Metazoa; phylum Chordata; class Mammalia; order Primates; family Hylobatidae; genus Symphalangus; species Symphalangus syndactylus. The sequence continues at coordinate 18,679,459 of NC_072438.2, read as the reverse complement.
TTCAGCCACTGAAGGACACGTGTGTTGTTTCCAGTTTTTAATATTATAATTAATTTGTGTACCAATTTTTGTGTGAACATAAGCTTTCATTTCTCTGGGATAAATGCCCAGGAGTGCAATTGTTAGTCGTTATTTTTTTAAGAAACTGTCAAGCTGTTTCCCGAGTCTCCGTACAATTTTACATTCCCATCAGCAATGTATGTGTGATCCATTTTCAACATATCCTTGTCAGCGTTTGGTGGTGTCACTATTTTTTTGTAGGTATTTTCCTTCAGTTCTTTATTTTCATCTCTCTTGTGGTTTTTCTGTACCTAATTACGTTTTCATAGTACAGTAGAAAGTAAATGGTATGAGTTTTGCAGAGGTTTTTAAAGCCATTCTAATAGTTATGTAGTGATAACTCACTGTAGTTTTTTAATTTTCATTGTCTTAATGGCTAATGATGTTGAACATTTCATGTGCTCATTTGTCATCTGCGTATCCTCTTCCTAAATGTCTGTTCGTATCTCTAGCCTATTTTCTAATTTAATTTTTTTCATCAAGTTTTGAGAAGTCTTTAAATAGTTTGTAGTGATGTTCCTAGTAATCTTTCATTCCTGGTCCTGGTAATTTGTGTTCGCTTTTTGTCAGCCTTTTCAGAGAAACTTGTAAATTTTATTGATCTTTTTAAACAAACAACTTTGTTTCATTGATTTTTTTTTCTGTAATATATTTTGTGTTTTGATTTGTTTCTGTTCTGTATTGTTTTCTTCTCTCGGCTTCCTTTGGATTTATTTTGCTATTTTTTCTAGGTTCTTGAAGTAGGATCTTAGATTATTGGTTTCAGACTTTATTTTTTTAACATTTGTAGTTAGTGCTCTAAATTTCCCTCTCAGCATTGTTTTAGTCACATCCTACAAAATTTTTATGTCACAGTCTCATTTTCATTCAACTCAATGTATTTTTTTTTCAATTTCCATGGAGATGTCCTCTTTGACCCATGAGTTATTTAGAAATGTAGCTTAGTTTGAAAGTGTCTGGGGATTTTTCTGGTATCTTTGTTACTGATTTCCAGTTTGATTCCACATTGGCTCTGTATGATTTTAAATACTTTAAGTTTGCTGAGGTTTGTTTTATGTCCAAGGATGTGGTCTGTCTTGATATATGTTCTACGGGCCCTTGAGAAGAATGTTATTCTGCCATTATCAGATGGAGTATTCTACAAAGGTTGATTCGATGCTATGGTTGATGGTTTTATTGAGTTCTTCTATAACCTCGATAATTTTCTGTTGGGTTTTTCTATCAATTATGGAGAGAAGAGTGTTGATGTCTCCAACTACAATTGTGAATTCATCTATTTCTTCTTTTAGTTCTATCCATGTTCAGTGCATGTATTTTATAGTTCTGTTTCTTTGTGTGTGTATGCACACACATTTAGGATAGTTATGTCTACTTAGTGGGTTGGCCCTTTTATCATATAATGTTCCTCTCTATCTCTGGTAATTTTCTTTTCTCTGATGGCTACATAATCTAATACAGTCACTCTTTCTTTTGATTAATCTTTGCAAGTTTATTAAAGTTAAAAGATTAATACATTTTCCATCCTTTTACTCTCAAACTGCTTGTATTATTATATTTGGCATGAGTTTCTTTTAGTAAGCATATAGCCTATATTTTTTAATCCACACGGCCTAGATCCTATATTTAGCCTATATTTCTTAATCCATATGGCCTATATTTTTTAATCCACTCTGCTAATATCTGTCTTTTAATTAGTGTATTTACACCATTTACACTTAATATGACTATTGATACATTAGGGTTTAAGACTATTTTATTTTCTGTTTTCTGTTTATTCTTTCTGTTTTCATTTCTGTTTCATTTTTCCTGCCTTCCTGTGAGTTATTTAAAAACTTTTTTAGAATTACATTTTGATTTATCTATGGAGTTTTTGACTGTGTCTTTTTGAAGAGGTTTATTTATTATTTTTAGTGCTTGCTCTAGGTATTAGCATTTTATATTCAACATTTACTATAGTCAACACAGTCTGGTGTTGTCATTTTACCAGTTCAAATAAAATATGGAAAAATTACCTCTCTTCCCATCTCTCCTTCCACCTTCCATTATAATATAATTATCATGAATATTTCCTTTATATACATTTAGAACATATTAGATGGGTTGTAATTTTTACTTTACCCATTAAACATAATTTTGAAGACTCAAGAGAAGAAGAAAAATCTATTTTGTTTATCCATATTTTAGCTTACTGTGTTCTTTCTTTCTTTCTGATGTTCCAAGATTTCTTAACATATTTTTTGTGTTGTTTTGTTTAGAGAACTTCCTTTAGCCATTTGTTAAAACAGGTCTGCTTCTGCCAGTGATGAATTCTTCTAGGTTTTTTGTTTTTCTTTATCTGAGAATATTTTAATTTCTCCTTCATTCTTGAAAGATATTTTACTAGATATAAAATGCTGGCTTTACAGTTATCTTATTTTCTTCAGGACTTAAAAAATATTGTGCCACTTTTTTTCTGGTCTCTACGGTTTCCGATGAGAAATTCACTGCCAATCAAAGTATTTTTTCTTTATATGATATTGTTTCTCTCTTGCTGCTTTTAAGATTTTTTCTTTGTCTTTAGTTTTCAGAAACTTGACTATTTGGGTTTTTTGTGTTTGTGGTTTATTTAGCTTCTTGAATATGTGGATTTATGTATTTACAAAATGGGAGAGTTGTCAGTATTTATTTTTCTGAGTATTTCTTTCAACCCTGCCCGCTTTCTCCTCTCTCTCTTGGGCTCCAATGGCATGAATGTTAGATCCAACACTTTTTAATTGTTCTACTTCCAGTTCATTGATTCTTTACTCTGACTCTTTAGTTCTTCTGTTGCGCCCATCAGTTGAGGTTTTGTATAGATTTTTGTTTGTTTTATTTTAATTTTAGTTATTGTATTTTCACTTCTAGAATTTCCATTTGTTCTTCTCTATTCTATTTTCTATAAGACTTTGCTGTTTTTGCTAAGACTTATTTTTTCATTTGTTTCAAGCATGTTTGTAATTGCTCATTGAAGCATTTTTGTGATGACTCTGTGAAATCTTCATTGGATAAGTCTTACATCTCTGTTGGCATCTATTGAATGTCTTTTTCTCACCAACTGAAACTTTATGGTTCTTGGTGTAACGACTTTTTTATTGAAAACTGCATATTTCAGGTATTATATTATAAGACTCTGGATTTTATTTAAACTTCGTGTTTTAGCTGGCTTCCACTGATACCATTATCACAAGCAAAAGAAAGAGGCTCCCAGGGCTGGTGTGGGTGTAGAAGTCCAGATTTCTCACCCGGCTGCATTGATACCTCCCTTTACCAAAGGGGTGGGAGTGCCTCAGACGGCTTTTCTGTTTTGTTTTTTGGAGTCTTGCCCTGTCGCCCACACTGGAGTGCAATGGCGCCATCTCGGCTCCCTGCAACCTCTGCCTCCCGGATTCAAGCAATTCTCTTGCCTCAGCCTCCCGAGGAGCTGGGATTACAGGCGTGCATCACCACACCCGGCTGATTTTTGTATTTTTAATAGAGATGGGGTTTCTCTAAGTTGTCCAAGCTGGTCTCAAACTCTTGGCCTCAAGTGATCTGTCCGCCTCGGCCTCCCAAAGTGCTGGGATTACAGGCATGAGCAACTGCACCTGGCCACGGCTTTTCACTACACCCGCTCTGATACTACTCCAGTGAGCAGGGAGAGAAACACTTATCACTGCTCAATGAGGCTGAAAGTCTAGGTATCCCACATGGTCTTTACAGACACTGCCATGGGGAGGGGGCTTATTACTGCCTGGCAAGGAGGAAAGCTCTAGTTTCCTGCTCAGCTTCCTCCCACACTACCCCAGCTGGGCATTTGGGGCCCCTCATTTCAAACAAGCAAAGTGACAGTCTAGGCTTCCCACTCATGCTTGGCCAGTGTGGGTGGAATATAATTTTTTTTCTGTGGCGTTTGGCTGCAATAGGCAGTTGTTGTCTAAAAGTTTTCTCTCTGTAATTCCAGCACTTTGGGAGGCTGAGACAGAGGTCAGGAGTTCAAGACCACCCTGGCCAACATGGTGAAACCCTGTCTCTACTAAAAATACAAAAATTAGCTGAGCATGGTGGTGTGTGCCTGTAATCCCAGCTACTTGGGAGGCTGGGGCAGGAGAATTGCTTGAACCCAGGAGGCAGAGGTTGCAGTGAGCCGAGATCACACCATTACACTCCAGCCTGGGCGACAAGACTGAAACTCTGTCTCCAAAAATTAAAAAAAAAAAAAAAAAAAAGAAAAGTTTTCTGTCTTGCCAGCCTGCGTCTTTCCTATTCCTTTTGGTAGACAGGGAAAGTTTTTGTTAAGGCTTTTCTCATCTGTGCCTATCAGTATTTGTCAATTGTTAATTCTTTAACTGAAGTTTGGGACATGTAAAACAGAAAGAAATCTCAGGGAACTCACCGCCTTGTTGTTCTTTGGGTTTAGAGGTCCGTAGCCAGTCTGTCACCTTCTCCCCACATTTAAGTTTTCTCAGATTTTTTAAAGTATGCCCAGGGTTTTTAGTTGTATTTAGTGGAAAAAAGTAGGTAAAAGTACATTTACTCTGTCTTCTCCTCAGCAGAGGTCACAATTGTTCTTCACGGTTCTCTTTTAGAAATATTAAATTGCTTACATGCCTACCTTAACTGAGACATTTATTTATTTATGTATTATCCTATTTACTTGATGCTGTCGGAATCCTCAACCTCAAAGCCACAAAAGGTGAAAAAAACAAGGAAAAGGAAAAAAGAAGTCATATAAATTTTCCTGGCTTAGGAGAGAGTTAATGTTCTAAAGAAGAAACTTCTTGAGAATTAATTCAGAAACCGCTTATTGTTGATTTAATATTGCTGAAACCTCAATTCTGTGGCATTCACTTAGAAATCCCAATTTAAAAAAATAATCTTGCATGTTCAACCTTGGTTATATATTATTAAAAAACTTTCCTACCTTCTCAAACAGCGGAGGCTCAGGAAAAGAATTCACCTCTTCTTGATGACTCAGATCCTAATTCTAAGCAGCTGGGGCAGTTTGCTTTCTCTCTGCCAAGCAGCCACGAGCTCTTAATGCATTTTCCTACATCTGCAGCCCCGCATCCCTAATTCCTGCCCGTAATGTTCTGGGGAATTGGAAATGAGATAACCATGCCTGATGAAGTAGTGGGCTGAAGACACAGGGCTTCTCATACCAAGCAACCAATAGGGATTTTGACATAGGTGATTTTGATAATAATTATAGTGATACTTCAGTAATGTAAACTTAATTTAATATTCTTAGTTATAATCTATGTACCTGAAGTTGCCAAACAAATAGATGTTAAAGAAGCAAACAACAAAGACAACAACAAAATATAAAGAAGAAGAAATGAAAGAAGGAAGAAGAAATTTTCCTGTTGGAAATAAAATTTGTGGAATGTTAGTGTGAATCACAAGAGTACACTGGATCCCTTACAGATCCTATTATTTTGAATAAGTCTCACTTTGCAACATTGTGGCAAAGACTATTATTCACATTTTGAAACTAAGAGAACTGGGACTGGAAGTTTAAGTGAATTGCCCAGGTCTGGATTCAGCTCAACTCTGCCCTTATCCGTTCCATTATGATGGGGCCAGGTGGAAGCTGCAAGGTGTAATTAAACACGTGGACAATAAACCCCATGGTAAATGTCATAATAAGGTGTTTCTCAAACACTGTTGGGCAGTTGACTCCCAAGTCAGTAGGTCTAGAGAGGAGCTTATGGTTCTGTGTTTCTAACAAGGTCCCCAGTGTTTCAGTGCTGCTGGTCTACAGACTGCATTTTAAATAGCATGGACTTAAAAGACCCACTTTGACAATATATAAAGGACAGCAATATGAATTTGATTTTTAATTGAAAGTATTTGGGGCAATTTATTGTTTCTGTTCCCCTTAAAAAATAAAATATAGTCATAAAAATTATATGATCATTTTATTTCTGATACTGAAACCAAAGAAGGATATTGATTTAAGGTAGGGGAAAAAACTTAAGGTACATAAATACATTAAAAGCAAAATGCTGAATATAAAAAGAAAAATTCTTACCTCTTACCAGCATTTTTCAATATTCTTTAGCCACACTGAAGTCAGAATGCATAATTTAATGGCTTGACAAAAGACTAACAAATGAAATGAGGATTTTGTTAACTAGAGTGACTTTTTCACTGAGGTTTGCAATATTTAAATTAAAGTCATGGAATAAATTTGAGAATAAGCTACATACACACACACACACACACACACACACACACACACCACAATGAATGTATTATCTAAGATATTTTAGATTAAAAGAGATCTAAGGACCACAGAATGTATATACCAGCTGCTGTCCTGATTTTTGATCTATGATTTGTTTAAATCAAAACAATAACTCTCTGCATATTAATCTAAAAGAAAAGATTTAGCCATTTGAACACTATATACCTAAGTATGTTCCAAACGATCCTCCTTTCCATGGCATATTAATTGTTCTTCTGTGACAAAAAGAAGTTTGTAGGAAAATAGGTTTGGAAAACTCAGGTCAAAGTTAATAAGATTCTTTACTGGAGGACTTTGCAGATGTTAACTTGCTTCTTTTATTTCCCACTGTTTAAGTTTTTCATGGAGCGTAGTTCTTTCTCTGCCCTAACCTCTCTTAAGTAATATGAAATATTCTACTCAGTTTAAGCCATAAGTGTAATCTTGCTTTACTGTGTAAAATGTTTGTTACTATTTAAATAGCAAAATTACAAACTTGATTTTGAGTCTCAGCCCCTCTCCTCCTGGAAGGGTCTATAGTTTGTGGAAGCCACAGCCTGGGAAGGGGGCTCTGGTTGGCTGCAGCTCTTTCTCCTCCCTGGCACTTTCTTCCACCACTCTTCCCCAGCAATATCTGCCTGTCTAGGTTTGTGCCATGGAAAGACAGCAGGAAAGGAAAGAATGACAGGAAGATTCTTGTTTGGCCAATAATGTTGTGAGCTGCTGCCTGGGTTTAGCAGCTACAAAAGGCCCATGAAATGTCTAAAAAAGAATTGCATTAGTCTATCTTGCATTACTATAAAGGAATACCTGAGATCCGACAATTGATAAAGAAAAGAGGTTTATTTTGCACATGATTCTTCAGGCTATTTAAGAAGAATGGTGTTGGCATCTGCTTGGTTGTCACATGATGAGAGAAGGAGCAAGGGAATAAGGGGAGGAATGCCATGCTCCTTTTAACAACACGCTTTCACATCAATTAAGAGTGTAAGAACTCATTATTGCAGGGAAGGCACCAACCCATCCATGAGGGATCTATTTCCAGGACCGAAACATCTCCCACTAGGCCCCACCTCCAGCATTGGAGATCTAGTTTTAACATGAGATTTTGGGGGTACAAATATTCAAACCATATTAAGGATAAATTTTAGAAACCCCCTCACTACCCCCAGGTCTCTCTCTGCAGCTGTGTGATGTGGGCCATGACCTCATCTTCCTCTGCACCTTCCTCTATCTCCTCCACCTTCTTTTGGCTGAGGTCGTTCTCCCTTCCTCCTGGCACCATCTTGGACAGGAGCTAAGATTCATCTACCCTAGTTCTCTGTTGTTCATGGCACTCATTACATCCATGTCTCACTCACACATCCTTAATTCTTGGAGTGTGGGACACTCGACAGCACCATCTCCCCATCCAATCCAGTTTACCCACATACAACTGGTCAGCTTCTCTCTTATTCTTTAGCTGTGTCAGGGATGATTCAGATTCCAGATCTCTGTGACCACCACTTTTACAGTCCAATGGGTTCTTCTTTCCTACTGCCCAGAAAAAAAGCCGATGCACTGAGATCAGCAGCTCTTGCAGCAGAGAAAAAATTTAATAATCACAGAGAAGACAAGCAAAGAGGATGGAAGGTGTCTCTAAAATCTGCCTCCCCAGGACCTCAGAAACTAAGTTTTTTAAGTGTAACTTGGTGGGCAATGGTCTAGCGAATGGGGGCTACTGATTCTTTGGGAATGAAATCATTGAGGTGTTGAAATTAACTTCATGAGCTAAGTCAGGTTCTGGTGGGGGTCATAGGACCAGTTTAGTCACTTCTTTCCTTGGTATGGACCACATGTCTGGTGGGCATCAGTTGGTCCACAAGAATGCAAACTCTGAAAAATATCTTAAAGACCAGTCCTGAGTTTCACCATAGTGATGTTGTCTATAGAAGCAATTTGGGGTAGTTATACATTTTGTCCCTCCCACTGTCCCTGGCTACATGACTCTGTGAGCAGTAAAGTGAGCAATTATAGAAAAGCAAGCTAAGAAACAGTGGCTGGTTGCCATTTAACTTCTGCTTATGCCTTAACAGAATTCCACCCTTGACTATTATTTCAGCCTTGTGGCTTTTCATTAATGCTAGACAGGCTGTTTTAGTCCCCAAGCATGGAGGGGTTTCATTTCAGGAAGGGTCTGTTATTGCCTTTTTTTATTTTTTTATTTTATTTTATTATTATTATGCTTTAAGTTTTAGGATACATGTGCACAATGTGCAGGTTTGTTACATAGGTATACACGTGCCATGTTGGTGTGCTGCACCCATTAACTCGTCATTTAGCATTAGGTATATCTCCTAATGCTATCCCTCCCCACTCCCCAAGATGGATTAAAGACTTACATGTTAGACCTAGAACCATAAAAACCCTAGAAGAAAACCTAGGCAATACCATTCAGGACATAGGCATGGGCAAGGACTTCATGTCTAAAACACCAAAAGCAATGGCAACAAAAGCCAAAATTGACAAATGGGATCTAATTAAACTAAAGAGCTTCTGCACAGCAAAAGAAACTATCATCAGAGTGAACAGGCAACCTACAGCATGGGAGAAAATTTTCGCAACCTACTCATCTGACAAAGGGCTAATATCCAGAATCTACAATGAACTCAAACAAATTTACAAGAAGAAAACAAACAACCCCATCAAAAAGTGGGCAAAGGACATGAACAGACACTTCTCAAAAGAAGACATTTATGCAGCCAAAAAACACATGAAAAAATGCTCATCATCACTGGCCATCAGAGAAATGCAAATCAAAACCAAAATGAGATACCATCTCACACCAGTTAGAATGGCAATCATTAAAAAGCCTTTTTTTTTTTTAAGTTAAACTATAAGCTAAATTCCTCCCATTGTTAGTTTGGCCTATTTGCAGGAATGAGCCGGGGTGGTTAGCTAATGAGGTTAAAAGCAAGATGAAGTCAGTTATGTTAGATCTTTCTCATTGTTATTGTTATAAGCTTTGCAAAGGCAGTTTCACCACCACCACCACCACCCCACCCCTGATTCATATACTCCACTGTGGGGGACTTCAACAAAATTCTCTAAGTGGTCCTGCTGAAGACCACCACCTGCTTCACCAAATCACCAGGCTTGAGGTGAGAAGCTGGCACCTCCTCACCTTTCTCTTTGTGTGGGGTAAAGGTCTCACAAAAAAGCCATATATTTTCCAAAAATATATATTCAAAAAAAATTCTCCTTATACTCTCCTCTGATGCCCCTTTTGATACCTTGGACATGGGTGAGACATCTAACTCACTTTTGATCACCTACTTTGAACTTTCTGCATGTGATCTAGCAGATACCGCACTTCCTTTGAAAGGTGATATCCATTGTCTCCCGGTGCCCCGGCCAATATTTCCATGTTCAGGTTCTGTTGAATATGCTAATGAACCTCTGGAATCCCCAGGAGTATTTCTGAAATTTCTCCCAACTTCAAACCTTCTTTTCATGGTGCAGATCACAGGAGTAGTCAGGAATGCTTCTTGTAAATACTTCAGTAGATTGTTGGCATTGGACAAGACAAGAAATAATCTATTTCAATTTCATTCTTTAGTAAAGAGGATGATCTGAGACTCAGAAAGTTTTTGGCAAAGTCAGGTCACCCAGGTTCTCATTGGGAGAGCTGAAACAAAGCCAGCTACCCTGACTTGGACACTCCTCCACCACTAATGTCTAGGAAAAAGACAGGCTTCAATATTTAAATTTTTTTCTAAATTGAGGGATAATAAAAACATCTTTCCAGTTTTAGATGGGACTAAACCAGTGTTTCAAAACAAAAAGACTCCGTGAAGAAAATATAAACAGTATGTGTTTCTAAGACTCTCTATTTCAGTGTTCTCTGACACATTTTGTTTTATGGATTAATATATATTTTTTATATTTCAAAATCATTTGGCAGCTATTCTTTGGAAGAGAATGTTCTGTGACTCTGCAGTATTAGACCAAAAGGTCTTCTGTGAGATTGAAGACCCAAGTTAGAAAGCACTTGTTTTTGCAAAGGGAAATTGATGTTTCTTATGCTTGTATTGGACACCAGGCCCTGTACTGCATGAAGAAAGGACCTCAGAGGTCTCCCTGTTCCTAATTCCCATGACTCAGTGCAATGAGTCAGTTGAGATCAGTGATGCTTTAGTGTTCCAGACATAGGTTTGGCCACCAGCCCATACCTTTAGAGACAGAGGAGTATGCTGCTTACAAACTCTGCATCTGTCATATTGATCTACAAATTTTTGTTTGCTGAGAAGCTGGAACCACCACACCTTAAGTATGAAACCAATCTGAAGTCAAGACAGGCTCTTGAATTATAAGTAGCACGCATCTTATTCTCAGGATCAAAGACCTCAAACCCAAAAGGAAACATTCTTACAGCTTTGGGTTTCAAAGTCAAAGCAAATAGGCCCTTCTACCTATCGATTCCACAATGTTCTCTCATCAAACTGTTCATTTGTCTTTTATGGAGGAGTGATATGTGAAGAGGACTGTACAAAAAATTGCAGACAGAACCTGAGTGTGAGGAGGGGACAATGTCAAGGGAGACAGACATAACCAAGGCATGAACACGTAATATCTGTAGTACTAATTACCCTAATCTAATAGGAATGACCTCTGGGAGGCTGGCTCAGGGGAGAAACAAGGCCTCTGACTTTGGGGTTGAGCACATCACAGCTCCATTTCCAATCAAGTTCCTTTGCTCTCAGAGCAACAGTCTCTTCTGCTGTCAAATGGGGGCAAGAACTGTGCCTGCCTCAAGAAATCATGAGAATGAAATAAGTTAATGCTTTTAAACTAGCCACACAGTGTCTGGCACATAATCACTTCTTGAAGAACACTGGTTCTTATTATTAGAGAGGGCTATGATAAGGAACACATTCCAGAAAACAAAAACTCAGAAAGGCTGGTATCCTTTGGTTTCTTTGCTTCAGTTTACTTAGCCCACTTTTTTCCCTTTTATATTTTAATTGTGATTGAAGGACCCCAGCTCTGGTTGGTGTGACTCCTGCTTTCTTGGTCACTCATCACTCCCAGACTGAGAAGCACGGAAAACCAACCACTCTTAATGCCTCACTTCTCTGCCCAGCAATACAAAGGCTGTGTTTCTGACCAGAGCCCAGATCTTTGCACTTGCTTGAGTTAGGATCCCCACAGAGAGGGCAACCTGGGTAGCTTCCTTTTGCCTCTTACCTTGTTGTACTTATTAACAGAACCCCCTTTCCCTTACAGAAATGTTTCCATCTGAATATTGCAATCAAATGATTATCATGTCAGTTATCAATAATGCTGCCTAACAAACACCACCATATCAAAGACTTGAAACAGTAAGCAATTGTTGAGCTTGTAACTGAGGGTTGCTTGGGGAGTTCTTATGGTCTGGTCCAAGCTCTGCTGGTTTGAGCTGGGATCCCTCCTGCATCAGTGATGTCAGCAGGGGTGTTGGCCCATCATGGGGTGATCTTGGATGGCCTCATGTGTCTGCAGTTGTCAACTAGGGTTATAGAGCCACTGGGCCTTGTGTGTCTCATCTTCCAGCAGTCTAGCCTGTTGGTGTTTATTTGGTGGGTTACTTAACAGGGTTCTAAGTGAGCTAAGAAAAGTGTGCAGTCCTGGAGGCCTGGTCTTAAAATTGGCATAGTATCCTTTCTGCCACATTCTATTGCCCAGAGCAAGTTACAAGGCATCTAGATTCAAAGAGGAGAAATGGAATTTACCTCCACATAGAAGATCTAGGGTATCATATTACAAGAACCTGGCTACAGAGAGGGATAGAGAATTATGGCCATTTTTTGCTATTAATTTATCAATTCTCCATGTCCAAAGTACCAGAAGTAGGAGTTTAGAATCAGAAAGTCTCATTGAAATTAGCTGTGAGATCTTAGGAAAATGACTTAACTTCCACGAGACTTTGTCTCCTCATTCATAAAATGGGGACAGTGATCACACCAACCTCACACGGCAGTGCTAATGATTAAACAAGAAAGTTACTCTGAGTGCAGTGCCAGCACACATTTGGCCCTTGACCACTTGAAAAGGATAGTTATTGGGTATTATAGTGGGTGCTCAGTAAATATGAGGTTTATAGGTAGTCTATGTAAAGTACATTCCACTGAAAAAGTTTTTTGAGTCTTTCAAGTGCTATATTTTACAAACAAGAACATAGAGTCAGTATAAGAATAGGTCTGAAACTCAAGATCCTTGATTCATGTCTGATACCATAACACTGTCTGCAAATCATAGAATTTATTAATATGAAGCTTTTATTAAAATGATTGAGTCTCCTTGCTTAATGCTCTTTGGTAGGTCCATCCCAATTGATTTGTTAAGCCAGGCTTTTCAATAGATCTCTTCATTTTCTAGAAAAATCAAAAGAAGAAAGTTTTATAGCATAATCTTAGAAGTAGTCTCTGGCATTTTAGCAGTCACAAATTGAATCCTGATCTTTTTCCCTTTACAATCTGTGCTCCTTCTGTGACACTGTAAATGCTATGAATGAAGGCTCTTCAATTCCTTTCAACATACATGAAACGTCCTCTAATGTCTTGCAAAAACAATGTTCTGCTTTATCCACTCCAGGCCTTCCTGTACCCTACCACCAGAGTGGTTACCTTAAAATGAAAATCTGACCATGATGTGCCCTGCCTTCCCTGAACTCTCAATGGTCTATAGGATAAAAGATAAGTAGAGCCCTTCACCTCTGGCCTCTGCTGTCCTCTGCAGCTCCATGATGCCCCGTATGCCCTATCTTGTGCTTATTTCTGTTGGTGCTCTAGATATGCTAACATGCTGTTGTATATGCTATCTGTGTACACTGGTTAAGAGGTGCATCTCAACTCCAGCTCTGCCACTGATGGGCATGTCACCTTGGGCAAGTTACTTATCTTCCTGCATTCAGGTTCCTCATTTGTAAAATAGAAAAAAAAATATAGTGTTCACCACAAAAGCCTGAGGAGATTAAACAAGTTAATATGTATAAAGCACTCAGAATAGTATCTAGAAATAATAAATATTGTTAGTTTTTTATATTATTATCCAAAACAATAATCATGAAAGTCTTTTGACACAAAAATTATACTCCTGCTTTCAGATGTGAAAAACTGGGGCTCTGAAAGTTTAAGGAGTGGCAGGAAGTCACAGAGATGGGATTTGAGCCCAGTCTCTCTGACTTCAATATTGAATGCTGTCCACTTTCTCCTGCCACTTCCTCCCATCATAGGGAATCATACTGTTCCCTTGTCTCTCGTCTCTATTCCATTGTCTGGAAACCCACTATCTCACCTTAGTCCAGTGAAGGTCTACTTTGCTTTCAGCACTCAGTGCAAGTATCATTTCCTCCCTAGGAAACTTCTAGCCCTCTCCAGGTGACTATTTTGGGTCTAAGACATCTCCTGCACTTTCCTCCTTTGTGATCCATGCTGCACTGTGGCTTCATCGCCTCTTTACCTCTATGTTGTGAGATGTGCAAGAGTGGCCACTGGGTCTTGTTTACACCCCTATCCTCTGAATGAATAAAGAAATGAATGAACCTCACTTGTGTCCTAAAGAAAAGTCTATGATTCCCTGGCACAAGAAGGGGTGCCTCAGAGAACTGTTAATGGAAAAACCAAACTGTAAAGTAAAGAGGTTTCTTCTGAGCCAATATGGGTGACCATGGTCCAGGGAACCATCTCAAAAGGTCTTCAGAAAGTATGCCAAATGTGGTCAGGTTACAGTTTGGTTTTATACATTTTAGGGTTACAGGAATAATAGGTACATTCATAAATTAATACATGGAAGGTATGCATTGGTTCAGCCTAAAAAAGGGGAATACCCACAAGTCGTAGGTGGAATATCTTGAAGTGACTGACATTAGTCTATCTTGAATTACTATAAAGGAATACCTGAGTTTGGACAATTTATGAAGAAATTGATGGATTCATAGATTTTCTTACTGGAAATTGATTGAAAGCGTTAAGCTTTGTCTAAAGCAAGCTTATCCAACTCATGGCCCATGGGCCACAGGCAGCCAAGGACAGCTTTGAATGTAATCCAACACAAATTCGTAAACTTTCTTAAAACGTTATGAGTTTTTTTGTGATTTTTTTTTAGCTCATCAGCTATTGTTAGTGTTAGTATATTTTATGTGTGACCCAAAACAATTCTTCTACCAATGTGGCCCAGGGAAGCCAAAAGATTGGACACCCCAGGTTTAAAGACTTGATGTCACTATCAAGAAACGCTTGAGTTAAGATAAGTAGGGGCCAGGCGCGATGGCTCACCCCTGTAATCCCAGCACTTTGGGAGGCCTAGGCAGGTGGATTGCCTGAACTCAAGAGTTCAAGAACAGCCTGGCCAACATGGTGAAACCCTGTCTGTACTAAAAAGTCATGCCTAAACACCAAAAGGGACAGGGGTCTAATGAGGCATGTTCAGCTTCCCTTCCCATCACAGCCAGAAATTTAGTTTTCCAAGTTTCTCTGGGTTTTGGCCAAGAGGGTGGTCCTTTCAGTTGGTTGGGGGTCTTTTATTTTTGGTTTATAGACGTCACACAGGGAAAGGCAAGGCAGGGTGGCTTGGCCTGGTCAGTGCCCTGTTGAGTGGCCCATGCTTCACTTTACCTGCACAAAGGAGACCACAGAACTCTCCTTGTGTAGACCACAGGACTCCCAATATTCCAATATGTGAGGGAGGGATTCAATGAGAAAAATAGTTGGGCAGCTCAGGGCACCCATAGGAGATGTATGCAGATGACATATACATACTTCCTCTTCTTCTCCTGAAATTCTCACAGCTGATATCAAACAGATATGGACCTCTTCAGAGACTGCCTTAGGAGAGATTGAAATGAAGTATTTCCCTTGCCCAGTGAAACTGTGGTATTTATTTTGGCATCTCTACCTATACACCAGGAAACCCAGGCATGTGGTTCTTGGCTGGGTACTTCTGTGTGGAGTGAGTTTAACATAGAAACAAAGCTCAAAGTTTCCCCCAATAAATCCCTTTAGTCCTAAATTTATAGTAATAGCAGCACAGCCCTTGGAAGGACACGGGAGGTTTAGGAGTTCAGAGGGTGAAACTGAGAAGCACAAAGGAGGTGACTTGCCCAAGGACACACGTGGGCTGAGACTCTGAGCTGCTGAGACAGGTGGGATTTCCACTACACCTATTCCCACATTGCCTGTCGGAGGGCAATGTTTAGCATCTCTTTGTAAAATGCAAGTATGTGACCCCAGAGCAAGACTCTAGCACAGACCCAGCTTGTTTCTGCTTCCTCTTCTCCATGTATTTGTTCTGTCTTCAGACAGAGCTGCTGATCCACAGGGAAAGAAACAGAAGACCGTTGAGTCAAAATGCCTTTCCAGGATCACACACATTTAAGCAATGATGCTGAAACCAGAGCCTATGGGCTTCTCAAATTAGTCCAGTGTCTTACACTTTTCCCGTGCTCTTTACCTGATTTAGATAGAACATTTGATTTTGTGCATAGTGCCTGTGGAAGGCAGAATAGCAGCTCCCAAAGATGCTTATATCCTAAATCCAAGAGACCATAAATGTATTATGTTACATCACAAAAGAGAATTAAGGTTGCAGATGGATTTCAGGGTGCTCATCAACTGACCTTAAGATGGAGAAATTATCCTTGCTTGTCTGAGCAAGTCCAATACAATCGCAAGGGTCCCTAAATGTGGAAGAGGAAAGCAGAAGAGGGGGTGAGAGTGATACAACATGACAAAGGTTCAGCCCAACACTGTGGGACTTGAAGATAAAGGATGAGGCTATGAGCCCAGGAACAAGGGCAGCCTGTAGAAGTGGGAGAAAGCAAGGAAAGGAATTGGCCCCTGGAGCCACAAAAAGGAAACACAGCACTGCTTCCACCTGGGTTTTAGCCCAGCGAAACTCATTTTGGAATTCTGGCTTTCAGAAATATAAGATTTGAAAAACTGTGTTCTTTAAGCCACTGTGATTTTGGCAATTTGTTATAGCAGCAAAAAAATAATAATAATAACATCTAAGTGTAACCAGTGTTTCCCAAGGTCACACCAATTGGTGAAGACAAATGGGTTCTAACAGCATAAATGTGTATTTTGTTCCCTCTTTCTCTCCACTTACTGCAGAAGGAATGCAGACTTCGGACTCCATTCCTTCCACCCCATTATTACTGGTAGTTCCCAAAGAGTGTTTTACATAAGCTTATATGCAAATGTTGGTAATGGGCCTCAGATAAATTCTTCCTACTCTCTTCTAGTTCTTTACTGATGCCTACTTCAAAAACTACCCTTACCTTTTTTGCTCAATGAAGGTACTTCCCTTGCACCCACGCCCCACGCTTGGGCCTTACCATCCTGGCCTCTCAGTGCTCAGATGCCAAATTGACCACACTGGTACCACTGGGCACATTTAGGACTGAATTTAAGATAGGAAGAGGTCAAGCCAACAGGAACCAAGTCTGCTTTGATAAACATGTGCTGCAAACCTATTGGGTGCCAGGCATTTCACCAGACACTTTATAAAATTGTGTCATTTATTGCTCCAAGTTCAGGGCTCTGAGCTTCAGAGGTGTGTTAACTATTCCCTGATTCCACAGCCAGGAAGCAGACTGTGTAGTATGTTGAGCACAGGGGGGCTTGACCCTGTGGGCACAAAGACTCTGTCAGCACCAGCTGCTTTGGGCAGAGCTGTCACGTCCTGGGCCTAGAGGCTGTGTGTTGTCTCGGCAGCAACACCCTGCACAACCTAGAGGAGCAGACAGGGGCCTGCTGCAGCATATGGTTGATCAAAGTGCAGGGAGGGAAGAGGTCTGGAGGCTGCAGTATCCCCAGAGGTTCAGAGTAGGGAGCTGGCATCAGCCAGCAAGAAAAAAAAAACTATTTTTCAAATGGCAAAAGAAAAATTAAGTTTGCAGTTCCATTGTTTCCTATAAAAAATATCAAGAATGAAAATAAAAATGATTCTAAGTTATTTTATCCCGAGTTTATTTTTAATGCCAATGACAACAAAAGAGCTCTTTTACATGAGTCCTTTTGCAAAGCAGAAAACGTAATTTCCTGAAATGGCATTTTACAGAAGCTTAAAGGAAACCACCATTTGACATGAGAAAGATGGATTGCAACGACTTAGGGTCTCTCTCGCTCTCTCTCTTTCTCTCTCTCCTCTCTTTTTCTCTCTCTAGAATGTTCTTTTTTCTCCCTTCTTTAGCTACTTATCATTCTTACAGATCTCAAATTATTACTTTATCAGAGAGGTTTTCCCTGGCCAACCCCTTATTTTAAATAAGATCCCCTCCACCGCCATACACTCTCAAATAATATTGTACTATTCTTCACAGCACTCACTGAAAATGTGATTATTATTCTGTCTGTGTTTATGTGACAGGTGCTCAGGATATAATGAAATACGTCATGCACCACATGACATTTTGTTCAACAACAGACTGCATATGCAATAGTGGTCCCATAAGCTTATAATAATGTATTATTACCGTACCTTTTCTGTGTTTAAATACGTTCAGATACAAAAATACTTACCATTGTGTTACAATTTCCTCCAGTGTTCAGTATAGTAACATGCTATACATATTTGTTGCCTAGGAGCAATAGGCTATACTCTATAGCCTAGGTGTGTAGTAGGCTATACCACCTAGGTTTGTATATGTAAACTTCATGATATTTACATAACTACAAAATTGCCTAATGACACATTTCTCAGAACATATCCCCCTTATTAAGTGACACATGATTGTATAGACCCAGAAAAGATTCTGCTGTCTAAGGGCTTACAGTGAGACAGTTTCTGTACCTTTCAGTTATACTAAGGAATGAAGAATCCAGCAAACAAATGGCTTTGAGACAAGAAACCCAGAAGCACATAGCAGGGGGTGCAGGCAAGTCGTGCCTAGACATTAAACAAACCCCAAAACGTGTTTCTCCTGAGAAATGTGTTTTGTTCTGTTTCTCCTACCAGTTGACTCAGTATTGGTCACATATTATGTACTCAACAAATGGTTGTTGAGTCACTTAAACAAAAAGTAGCCCATTCCTGGCATCTGAATGAACACTGTAGTTAGTGTTCATTAGTGTTCATAACTACATTAGTGTAGTTAGCCTGTGACTCCAGGTTCAAAGCTGAACCCAACAGGTCTAAAAATTAGACATTTAGACTGTTATCACTAACAATCCCACAAAGACCCCCATGCCTACTCTCATCCTTAGGGTGCATACTACATCGAATTGATCAGTTTTTATTTTTAACTTAATTGTCCTCTGCGCTGAATACTGCCCTGTTGATGCCACCTCCATAAAGAAACGCACCTCAGATGACACACACTTCCACTGGAGCTCCTCTTCGTCTCTTGGTGGTCCTTCTCACAGTCATCCTTGGCCATTCCTAAGATGCTGGCTCCTCAGACTTCTCTCTCTGTTCTTCTACCCAAGACCAGCATAAATCAAGTGAGAAGGAAAAGTGCAGCTCTTATCTCAATGGGGGTCCATCTGCTTATTTTACTTGTTTAATAAGCACTTACAAGTTCCAGGCACTATTCTAGGTGGTTCATAAATGGTAATTCATTTAAGGCTGATAACTTCTACAACTTAGGGTAAGCCTGACTAGAGGCAGAATTCCAGACTCCTATCCAAGAAATGGTAGTGCAAGAAAATGGCATCTGGAGGACTTGGACTGCACGACTACCTCCTCCAGAATGCTCTTTCCTGAGAAATAGTCAAATATACATGTCACTATTCTATAAGCACAGCTGTAAGATGCTCTTAGTGCTTCTACCCAGATTTGCTGCCTGTCAGCACTTCTATCTCTATCCATCCTGTGATGTGCCTGCATCATTCTCGGCAGATCTCCTAAGTAGCTCCAGTCCTAAATATCCAAAATAGGACTGACTAACTTCCTCCTCCCCGCTTGATCCTAGGTGTTTCCTTCAGCCCACCTAAACTGGCCATAGTCCTTAGCACCCTCCTCTTCTTCACTTTCATGGCCCAGTTTTTTCAAGTCTACTTTGTGCACATTTCCCAGCTGAGTGTTTTTCCTGCCTGCAATGTCCTTTCTTCCCTTACTATCTGGACACCTGTGAGAGCCTCTCAGCTTCTTTCCTTCCTTGCTTCAGGCCTTTACCCCCAGATCTGCTCCTGCAAATGACCTCATGGAAAATGGAAATTAGATCACGCCATTCCTGTATGTAAAACGTCTTCAATGGCTTCTCATTGTCTTCAGAATAAACTAGGGATGTCTTTACATGCAAGGAGCACGGTAAGTATGCTGACCTGTCTAGCCTCACCTCTTGGTTCTCATGTCTTCCCACCTGTGTGCCAAGCGGAAAATCTGCACCCCTGCCATGCCTTCTCAGTGCCTTTGCCTCTGAATAGGCAGCTCTCTCTGCATGGAATGTGCTTCCCACTTCCTCTGGCTGCCTAACCATGCTGTCTCCCACTGACCGCTACTGACATGGTGTGGGATTCCTCTTAAGTATGAACTCTGGAGCCTGTCTACCTGGATTTCACTTCAAGTAGAAGTACTTGTACTTGTTTGGTGACCCCATGTCACCTCACCTTTCTGTGCCTCAGTTTTCCCATCTATAAACTGGGGATCATTCAATCTACCTCACAGAATAATTGTAAGCATCAAAAGACCTAATAAATGTGAAGGCTTTTCTATGGTGGCGTGTGGCAAGCACTGTGTAAGGGTTTCTTAGGATCAGCTCCTGCATATTATCAGGTTCATTCCCAGCTCCTTATGCATATCTCTACACTTCCATTCACCAAACAACTTGCCTATTTATTTTCAGTATCTCACAGCACAGCAGGCTCCTTGAGAAAGGGGACTGCGTTTTATTTTTCCTCCCACCATCTAGCACAGGACATGGCAAGGGCTAGGGGTTCAGTGAAGGTTTGCAGTAGCAGCAAACAATGCTGGCTTTCAGCTGTGTTCTCACACACACAGTCTGCTAAAGGGGGGTCAGGACACATATGTTTTATGGAGGACCTTCAACCACACTGGCTTAGAGAGAGGCAAGGAAGGTAATACTTTTAAGGGGGAGATTTTATTTTACATTCACAGGCAATAGATGCAACCAAGCCTGAAATTGACAATGTCTGCTTGCAAAATCTGTAGCATGAGTTTAAGCATTTCCTTGTCAAAATATTGACAGACAAATGAAACAGCTATATCTCCTTCATGGCTAGGAAGGTTGGATGGTGATAGCTCCATGGACATCTTTATGGAAGAATTGGAAGAAGGAGTTGAGGGCTTAGAGAAATTTTGACTAAGCGAAAGTTAGAGAGCTGGTAAAAGCTTTTATGGGTGCAGACGGTGATCACGATTTTCCAGCAATTTAGTTGTAGCAATTTGCTGAAATGTTTCAAGCACTAAAACAGTTGACTAATTTTATTTTTGAATACACAACGTCTGTGTAATTATATGTGCATCATTTTGTACATGTATAAGATGTATATATATATTATCAATATTGTCATTTCACAATGGTACTTGTGTATTAGTTTGTCATTGTTTACACAAAACCATGTTTCTTTTACTGTATGAAAGACATAGGGATTTTTATAGGTAATTTTCCCCATCCATGCCTGTTACCAGCTTACAGAAGAGTGTAAACTCCTTTACGACCCACCTGCACCAAATAAAGGGTCACATGGCTTAGAGTCCTGAGGCCTGAGCTCCGGCATGACCACTGCATTCGAGCTGCATAACTAAGAAATCCTTCTCTTTCTGTGTCTTGAGTTTCCTTGTCTGCTTATCTGTAAAATTATAAATGTCACCTACATCACAAGTTGGGTTCCGAGATTTGAATGAGGCAAAGATTTTTGGAAACTGTGAATCCCTGTGAATGTATAATAGCAACCCACCTAAGTCTGTCTTGCAAAATAATAAATAATTCCAAGATCTCTGTAAACTCAGCCTGGATACATATTTGGCTTTGGAGTCAGACAGGCTTTGATTCCAAGGCTCAGGTTCCACCCGCTAGCTATTGTTGTAACCACAATGACCTTCAGTTTCTTGTAAAATAATCATATCACTCCCAAAGCATTTACTGAATAATTCTGATATTGGATATACTATGTAGCCTATCTCATTTATCATAATTGTAATTCTCAGTTTCTTTACTCCCAAAGTCAGCATCTTCTTCATCTCATTATGCCTTATTCCATAGCTAGCCATTCTTCCCTTTGTGAAACCTGTTTCTTCTCTGATTTCTATTGAAAAGCAAAAACTTTATGAGTGTATCAGGGTTCTCCACACAAACAGAGCCAATAGGAGATATCTATCTATATATATATATATATACACACACACACACACACACGTATGCACACACAGTCAGTCATTTATATCCACAAGTTTCAACCAACCACAGATTAAAAAATATTCGAGGAAAATAACAGTATAACAATGAAAAATAATACAAATAAAAATACAGTATAACAACCATGTACATAGCATTGACATTGTATTGAGTATTATAAGTAATCTAGAGCTGATTCAAAATATATGGAGGGGCGGGGTGCAGTGGCTCACGCCTGTAATCCTAGCACTTTGGGAGGCTGAGGTGTGTGGATCATCTGAGGTCAGGAGTTCGAGAGAAGCCTGGCCCACATGGTGAAACCCTATCTCTACTAAAAAATACAAAGATTAGCAGGGCGTGGTGGTGGGCACCTGTAATCCCAGCTACTTTGGAGGCTGAGGCAGGGGAATTGCTTGAACCTGGGAGGTGGAAGTTTCAGTGAGCTGACATGGTGCCACTGCACTCCAGCCTGGGCAACATGAACAAAACCGTCTCAAAAAAAAAAAAAAAAAATATATATATATATATATATACACACATATATAGAGAGAGAGACAGAGAGGATGTACATAGGTTATATACAAATACAAAGTCATTTTATGTAAGGGACTTGAACATCCATGGGTTTTTATATCCAATCCTCACAAATAGGAAGGATGACTGTGCATGTGTGTGTGTGTGCATACACACATATATGTGGTACGTATGTGTGTAAGAGACAGAGAGAGAGAGAGAGAAAGGTAAGGAATTGGCTCATATGATCATGGAGGCTGAGAAAGTTCCAGGATCTGCCATCAGCAAGCTAGAGACCCAGGAGAGCCGACATGTAGTTCAAGTGTGTGTTCAAAGGCATGAAAACTGGGAAAGCCAACAGTGTAAGTGCTAGTTCAAAAGCTGGCACCTTTGAGACCAAGAAAGAGTCAATCTTTAAGTGTGAGTCTGAAGGCTGGAAAAGACCAATGTCCCCACTCAAGCTGCCATGACAAAAAGAGTTCCCTCCTACTCAGCCGTCTTGTTCTGTTTAGGTGTTCAGTCGATCAGATGAGACCTACCCGCCTGCAGTAGGGAGGGCAATCTGCTTTACTCACTTACATGTTAATCTCATTCAGAAACACCCGCACGGTAACCCCCAGAATATAGTTTGGCCCAATATCTGGGCACCTCATGGCCCAGTCAAGTTGACACATAAAACTAACTGTTGCAATTAGGGTTCACAAGAGCTCTTTCACTACTTAAGTTGAAAGATGCTCCCTGACCTTTCCTTGCAGATTTTGGCTGGGGGGGTGAAAATATCTGAGAAATATGAGAATTTTAGAAGGAGCTGTATCAAGAGACAGAAGGGACAGGTGGGTCTGAGTATGGAAGAAAAAAGCAGAGAGCACCAAAAACAAAATTAGCTTCACAGATTTTCAGAAATATGAACAAACCTGTCTTATACATATTGTTACATTTTATTATTCCATTAGTCACCCACTTATTTATTTATGTATTCACTTAGCAATTAACATTTACTAAGGGCATAATAATGGCATGGGTATTTCATCAGGTACAATGGTCAAAGATTCAACTGCAGTGTGAACCTTGCCCTCAGAGTGTCCCTATAAATTTAACCATGTTTATAAATGTATTCAGAATAATGTTTAATAAAACCCTATAACTGCTAGTTTGGAAATTGTCTTTAATGTTATCTAGTATAAAATCACCACCACCAATGACACCACTCTCACCACCAGAGGCTTCCAATTTACAGACACATGACTGTATAGACAAGGAATTTACAAACCACCTCCTGAGTTAATAGTTCACGGATGTTCACCTCTCATAAAGGTCTTAATTCTGAACTACAATCTGCTTATTGCAGCTTTTACCCCCACACACCTACTTATGTTACAGAAATTAACACAAAACAGTCAGCACTTCCATAGACATATACCCTGTTCTGGTCTTCATGGTTCTGTTTGATGATCGTGATGATGGAGAGGATGAGGATTAGTATCTACAATTTCTTGAATTCATATTATATATCATGATTCTTTTATAATGAGCCTCATTTTATTCTCACAATTCAAAAAAGCAAAGTTAAGGTGGCTATTGTTCAAATGAGTAGATCAAAATTTAGAAGGATTGGGTACAGTTCAATGTTCCCAGGAGAGTGAAGAGCCAATTTAGGTTTGGGAACCGCTAGGCAGCTTCATCAAGGAGGAGCTAGCAGAGAGAAAATTAAAAGCAAATTTATTCTCTACATACCCAGTGCCCTCCTAAGTACATGAAGAATCTACTCTGGCATGAGAAGCCATTCTTGTTGGACTGCTGAACTTAGAGAATGAATTATTTGGGGAGGGGGAAGAAGGTGATAATAATTATTTTCTCTCTCACACTGTCATCCATTGCCATAATCCTGTTTTTACTGCACTTATACTTGCAAGGACCACCAGTGGCTTCTTTTGCTCACCAAGAGAGATGATGGACTGGAATTTCCTGGAGACCCTGATGCCAGCTCCAGCAGAGTCTTCCTCATTAAGGCAGTCATGCAGGCTCTTCTAACATTGCCTTAGTTCTCAAGAAGCCCCTGCCTGCTCGAGTATTTGTGTCTCTGAACTCCGGATGTTAAATAAATCACAGTAAAACTCAGGAATTCCTCACAGGTAACTTTGGGGTGGGAGAAGGCATGGGGCCAGCGTCAGTGAGATTGCTGCCTTGAATCTCCATGGTAACCCTGAGTCCAGGTGCACAACTGACTTTTATGTAGGGATTTTAATATTTCTTTTGCAATCATGAGTGTCTGGAACCGTTCACCTGTGGCAGAAGATATAGAAAGGTTGAGGGGTGACAGTTGGGTTTGCTAGTCATAGCTGGAGATCTTTCAATTGTTCCAAGTAATAGGAAACCAAAAATTGATTATATACCCTGCCCTACTCCTCAGTCTAGACTAGACTACAGGTTCTCAGACTATAATGTGCATAAGAATTACCAGGAGAATTTGTTTAGAATGCACAGTCCTACACTTGAAATCCAAAGATTTTAATCATTGGTCTGGGGAAGGGCCCTGGAATCTGCATTTTTAACAAATATCCTGATTGATCCAGAGAGAACACTGTAAACTCAGTCTTAGAGGGAGCTTGTCTTGGCCTGGGTTTCCCAGAAAACAGAACCTAAAGCATTTACGATTGACTACTTCATTTGAGAAGGCAATCCTAGGGAGGCTGGAATGAGGGCAAATGGGAAAGTGGCAGGCTGGGAAGGAGAGCCAACAGGAGGAGAAGACGTTCAGCTATTGAGTGCTTTGTATCATGCCCAAGGAGTGCTCCGTCTCACTTTCTTGTGGTGCTCTTCTCCTATGGCCCTTATAGGCCACTGTGTCCTGAGGAGTTTCTCTGGAGGACAACAGGGCAAAGAGTTTATTGCCAGCTTACATCTTCCAATGTTAAAACCCACAGAGTTTCAACTCCCATAGACTGCCAGGTGGTTCGTGCATGAGCCCCAAGCAAGCCCTAAAGCATCTCATGCCTCAGCAGCAATTGGGTTGCTCAGTGCTGCAGCAGGAAGCTCAAGGCATAGACATCAGGCTGGGTGCTCACAGGTTGCAAAGTAGACATGGAGCAGATGCAGCAAAGGGGGCAGATGAAGCCCATGTTGAGTGTGTCTGTAGCCAGAGCTGGGTCTAAACAGATGACCTAGGACCAAAGAATGGCAAGGCCAAAAAAGACCTGTGGTGGCACACGAGACCCATCTGATACAGATTCCAGACTCAACCTCGTCCTCAGGCCATCTACTTAGATACGAAGCTCTGGGCTGGGTGCAGTGGCTCACGCCTATAATCCCAGCACTTTGGGAGGCCGAGGTGGGTGGATCAACTGAGGTCAGGAGTTTGAGACCAGCCTGGCCAACAGGGTGAAACCCCATCTCTACTAAAAATACAAAAATTTACTGGGCAGCATGGTAGGCGCCTGTAATACCAGCTACTTGGGAGGCTGAGGCAGGAGAGTTGCTCGAACCCGGGAGGCAGAGGTTGCAGTGAGCCAAGATCACACCAGTGCACTCCAGCCTGGGCAACAGAGCAAGACCCAGTCAAAAAAAAAAAAAAGCTCTAATTGTGATCGAGGACAAGATGAGATTCTCAAAGACAAAGCAGGGAAATTGAATGCTCTGTAGGGGTAATAAATGAAACTCTGAGCTGGAAATGCCTCTCCTCTTCTGTCTTCATTTTGCTTACCTCTGTTTTGTACAAAATAGCCTGGTGCACCATGTACTTGGAAAGCCGGCCTTGACCAGGCTGTGGGGATACGGAAGCAAACTCGGCGAATATGACTCAGAAGAGAGGGTTTCATCCCCCTTCTCGTCTCTTGCCTCTGTTATCATAAGATCTGGGAGGCCCTGACGGGCCAGGACAGGGTTAAAGAAAAGCAGGCACAGAGAGGGCCACTGAGTTTAGCTTGAGAGAAAAGGAGAAGCATGGAAGGGCTTGGAGTTGGCCAGGTATGAGCTAGTTAAAGCACAGACCCAGCTGCTTTCTGATTTTATAACATTCAAGCTTTCACAGCTTCAATCTCCTTCCTTTTATTCATTTTTTATTTTTAGTTGACAAATAATAATTGTCAACTAAATTATAAATTGAGAAATAATAATTGTCAATTAAATAATAATTGTCCATATATTTAAGGAGTACAATGTGAGGTTATGGCATATGTATACATTGCAGAATGATTAAATCACGCAAATTAACAAATCCATCAACTCACATACTATCTTTGTGATGGAAACATTTAGAATGTATTCTGTTAGCAATTTTGAAATATACAATACATTACCCTTAACTATAGTTATCATGCTTACTAGAACTGACTCCTCCTGTCTAACTGAAACTTTGTATCCGGTATCAATATCTCCCCTTTCCCAGCCCACCCCTCCATCCCTGCCAGGCCTCTGTCAATCACCATTCTACTCTTTACTGCCTTGAGTTCATAGCACGATTATTCACAGTAGGCAAGATATGGAAATAACCTGACTGCTCATCAACAGATAAATGGATAAATGGAACACTATTTAGCATTAGAAAAGAACATTCTATCTTTGCAACAACATGGGTGGAGCTGGAGGACACTAGGCTAAGTGAAATAAGCCAGGCACAGAAGGACAAATGCTGCATGATCTCCTTCTTTTTAAATGGAAATCACGCCCACCCTGAGAAATGGTGGTGGTATACCACCACACAATACAGTCATGAGTCACTAAATGACTCGGGTGAGTTCAAAGAAATGCATCGTTAGGTGATTTCATAGTTGTGCAAACACTATAGAGTGTATTTACACAAACCTAGGAAACAATAGCCTCCTACACAGCTAGATTATATGGTATAGTTTATTGTTCCTAGGCTACAAACCTGTACAGCATGTTACTGCACTGGATATGGTAGGAAATTACAACATAATAGTATTCGTGTATCTAAACTTATCCAACATGAAAAAGGTACAGTAAAATGATGGTGTTATAACCTTGTGGGACCTTCGTTGTATATACAGTCCGTCATTGACCAAAACATCCTTAGGCAGTGCATGACTATACATGCACAGTTCCCGGGTCTAAACAGATCCCCAGCCACTGTGAGTGCCCTTGTTTCTTACCTTCAGGCTCAAGGTGTCTAAAGGTGTGAATACTAAGCTGAAGGCCCACACTTGGTCCCACCTGGCAGGATGGAAATTAAATAGAATTTGGCAATCTAGTATGAATGAGCAAAGGAGGCGGTATATTTGGCTGTACTTGTGTCATTGGTGCTTCTGCTGCTGAAAAGACTGACGTGGCAATTGTGGGATCCTCAGGGGTGATTTAGGGACAGGGCCTAGGAATGGTTCCCTCGCCTCTACCACCACCAATAGCAAACGCTGAAGAAGCTGGTACACCATCTCCAGAAGATACGACAGTCTTTTTGTTGAATTCCTAGAATATTTGACTGCATTATCTCAAGTGCTATTTAAACAAATTATAGCTGCTATTCATAGGATTTCTGGCCACTGGAGCTGCAAAATGGTTTCAAACTGCGATCTCCTCACTCTGCAACACATGGTTACGGTCCATATGCATCCCTAAGAAATCTCAGATCCTTAATTTGAGATCACATTTATTAAAAACAATTGTTTCACTGAGGATTAAAAGGGATAGGGAACTAGAAATGTGTACTCTGTAGGCATAAATGTTGTTTTTCTATAGGAATTTTCAAAACAGTGATGCATCAGAGTTGTAAATGTATGGCTCTGTATCGGTCACTTAGGGCTGCTGGAACAACAGAAGTGAGTCCTCTCAGGGTTCTGGAGGCCAGTCCTAAATCAAGGTGTGGGCAGGGCTTTGCTCCCTCCGAAGCATCTAGGGGAGGACCCTTCCTTGCCCCTTTCAGCTTCTGGCAGCCCTAGGCATTCCTTGGCTTGTGGCCACATACCTCCAATATCTGCCTCTGTCTTCCCATGGCTGTCTTCTCCCTGTATGTCTCTGTTTCTTCAAATGGAGTTCTCTTTTCTGTACAGCTCTCCTCTTTTTTAAGGGTGCCAGTTATGTTGGCTAAGGACTACCCCAGTGACTTCATCTTAACTTGATTACATCTGCAAAGACCCTTTTTCCAAATAAGGTCACATTCTAATGTAACTGGGAGTTAGGACTCCAACATATTTCTTTAGGAGAGGCAATTCAACCCAGAACAGGCTCCAAAACCAAAATATCGCTGAACAAATACAGTCTGTAATTACAACCAACTTTGCTCCTGAGTCTTTTCTCCCATCAGCAACATCAGAATCACTTCACATTGCTTTTACACCTAAGAATCCCTTTTACCTCCATTGTTACCAGGCTCCTTATACCAGGCTCAAGGATAACCAAATAAAACAGCTATCTTGCAAGTCCAGCTGCTTCCCGAATGTCCCAGAATCAGTGCTTCTCCCCCAGCTGAAGTGCGTTCCATATACACTAACCAGCCTATCATGAAAATTCCATCCCCAGATTGATCATCATACATGCTCAATCCACATAAGATAATCTCTCAATGCAGGAGCCATACCTTGATCTAAGATTTAGTATGGACCAATTTGGCTTAATGGTCAAATTATATGGCATAAATTGGGAAGTCTGTTTAACCCTTTCTTTTCCTCTTTTCCATCTGCTAATCTACAAGGCTGAGCAAGTGCTCTTGCAGGTGCTGGGAGAAGAGCATGAACAATACAAATAAATCCCAAGCCTCATGGAGGTTTTATCATTCCTTTATTCACTGAGCACCTACTATGTGGCTGAGAATATTCTACATGTTAGATTTCAAGTGAGACAAAACCCCACTCTCGCGTAGCATGCATCTTGAAAACGTTTCCTTGTTTTCTCATTATTGTGCCTTAGAATTCTTTCCTCTACATTTTGCATTTGTATAATCTCCTTCTTAGGATCTTAGTCTGTCATAAAATACTTTGAGAATTTTCCATGTGTGGATCTGATCATTAGGGAGCCATGTTGCTACTCAAAACCCCAGTCTCAGAGTGTTCGCATTCAAGGAGATCATGAAGCTGTGCAAAGAAGTCTAGGCTTAGAACCTGAGTCACGGGATAACCAACTGCTGCCTGTGAATGCGGCCCTCACTTTCAACTTTGCTATATCTCTGTGAAAATACTGGCAAGGGCAAGTGATCTGAGGGTTAAAGATCTGAGCTTGTCCTTGCCCAGTAGTTTACGAGCTGTAGGATCCAGGCAAGACTTGGAGCTTAACCTCTTTGTGTCTCAAAAAATTAGGCTGAGGAGTTCATACATTGTAGACTAAACTTCAAATAAAGGAAAACAAAGTACAGGAAAACGTTGAAAACAGTGTCAGTTGCTCTATTTATACCAGCTATTATTATTTCTACTTGCCTTAAAGAGATGAAAGTAATTCTGGTTCCTTTCTCATTCTTTCTAGAAAAGAAAAGAAAAAAAAAAAAAACATTTAAAAAGAGAGGCAGGGAGACAGAACGAGAAAGTTGAAAAGTACTGTCCCTGTAAAAAAGTCAAAAATCTAATTTTATTTTAAGTGTTGAAATTGGCTTCATTTCTCTTATCTTCTATTCTAGGAGTCTCCTTGTCCCACCCATAGATTAATAATCACATGTACTAACACGAAGCTCATCAAGAGATTCCTCGGCGGTGTTTCATGCTGTTTTTTTCTTTCCTAATCTGATTCTTGCTTCAAGACCTAAATTCAATCAATTTGAGGACAGATGGTGTGGGGCCCTTTGCCCTGCCAATTTGGAGACCCTGGCAACAATTTAGCCTCTGCACAGAGATGGAATAATTTTGCCAGCATGGTTTAAAAATACTACAGTGTTTTTAACCTTGGGGAAAAGTGTTTGGCAAATAACCCAAAGCAGATTATTTTTGTTGCTGTTATAGATAATGTCACACTCCCAGCCAGATTTGTCTAAACAAGGCTCTGCTCAAGATAAATTGCTACCAATGGATGCCATTTAAATGTAGAATTGAGAAACATAGCTATGCTGAGCTGGAAAAAGATTTGGAACTTAGGTCTCTGTCTTGGTTCTTCTCCCTACTCACCTTGGTGGCCAGTCACTTCACCTAGTTAGGACTCCACCTTCTTATTTGAAAATGTGAGGTTTAGACTATCATCATTTCAGTTCAACTCTTGCTGGGTGATACAAGGTGGGTCCTTATTATTGCATGGATTCCAAGATGAGAAATAACTGTGGCCACCCTCAAGGAGTTTATAATTTATTAATACATATTACACCCCCATATTATACATATTATGTATACCCAATATATATTAATACGTGTACATATGTATACCCCAATACCTATTAATACGTATTATATCCCCAAAGCTAATTCTTCCCTTGGAACTTTTCATGGGTTTCCTCTACTTGGAAATCTCTCCCCTCCAGAGCTTCACTTGGCTGGGTCTTTTTCATCACTTAGACCTCAGCTCAAACCTCACCTCTGCAGAGATGCAGACTTAGACCTCCATATATAAAGTTCCCACCCCGTACTCTTCATTCCATTATCCTGTTTCATTCTTATGTTGCACTGCACTTTCTCTTACATATTTATTTATTACTGGCATTTCACCAGGTACAGTAGCCTCTGCCTCTACCTGCTCCCGTGGCCTCCGTACGACAGAGCTACCAATGTTCTGAGAGCCCTTATGATGCCAAAGCTGAAAGGGGACTCATGGAGACAGTGGGGAATGAATGAATCTCTCACCAATGTTGTGAGAACTTGGTGACTCCGAGACTAGTATAGTCAAAGGTATAACAGCAATAATGATACTAACACAGAGGCATTACTGTAATGATTAAATTATGCATTTATGCAAAGTGCTTAGCACAATTACAGCATATATAAGGTCTTAATTAATGTTAGCCTCATGAGGTCCTTCTGGGGAAAAGTAGTGTGAGCTCAGCAATGAATTTGTAATTAATGGATATTTATTAATTGATAAACTTCTATCATTTTTTTAAAGAAGAATTGGGAGAGCTAAAGGAAACCAAGGCAGAGATTTTCAAAAAGAGCTCTTTCTACATTCACGTACCACCTCTGCTTCTGTGGTTTCCAAAGAACTTAGATATGAATGCAACGAAACGAGGCTAGGAAATCAATACAAAGTCAGAAACCATGTTATCCTCAAAATGCCCTTCGCCTCTGACAGATGAGCTCTTATACTGAGCCCTGGATTTACCCATGTTGGGTTCTTCCATCCTGTGGGATGCTTTAGTCAGGGTGGTTGGGCCAGGAAGCAGGGCCTTGCTGGAGAGAGTAAAGTAGGAACACCCCCACCCCAACATAGTTCCCGGACTTGACCAGATGTGTTTGAATGCCAGCCGTGTTTATTTACTGAGGTGTTGACCAGGGCGTTATTTCTTAGCAGCCATGAAAATTGTCTAACTCATGCCATAGACCATGACAGTTTAAATTCAGCACGTCTGAAACCCAGCAGAGGACATGACTTCAGCTCACGTGGAGATTCCGCTTTCAAAAATTTTAGCACGTTGTGAAACAGAAATCACAGCTAATTGGGGGGAGGCTCATAGCATGTGTCCTGAAGGAGACAGGCTATGAGATGGGAGGGAACAGCAATTAGTGTGAGCTGAGCTCCTCTCAAGGGCCTGCAGTCAAACTGCCCAAGGCATCAATGTAAACAGGTGCTAAACTGTAATAAATCAGAGATGCTGGCACTAATTAACACAGATTTCCACTCATATAATTTGTAAAAAAAAAAAAAAAAAAAAAAAAAAAATGCATGGGTTTTGATCCATTGCAGGAGATAGCACTCTGAACTAGGAATTTTTAAAACAAACAACACACCCTTCTTTGATTGTGTTCAATAGTTCTCTTTTGTGTTTTGAGGGTGTACGTTTGTGTAAGTTGCAAGGTGCTACTCCAGGCTTTGATACTAGCCTGAGACCAGCTGTCTGACAGGAGCCTAAACTTGGCAGTCATTACCAGCTGAAAGGATGAAACCAAACACCGAATGGTGTCAGGATGTTTACCCAAACCGACTTCTTTCTTCATTTAAATTTGTCTTGTTGGAAACATTGCCAAAAAGGGCAAGGTGTAGTGGCTCACACCTGCAACCCCAGCACTTTGGGAGGCCTAAATGGGAGGATTGCTTGAGACCCAGAGTTTGAGACCAGTCTATCAACATAGGGAGATCCCATCTCTACAAAACTAAAGAAAGTTAGCCTGGTGCAGTGTCGTGTGCCTGCAGTCCCAACTACTCAGGAGGCTGATGCAGGAGAATCACTTGAGCCCAGGAGTTCAAGGCTGCAGTGACCTATCACAGCATCACTGCACTCCAGTCTGGGTGACAGAGTAAGACCTCGTCGCCCCCGCAAAAAGAAAAAAGAAAGAAAGGAAAAGAAAACTTAGCCAAAACAGCAAGAAAGTGGTAAGGTTAGGTAAGGTTTTGCCATCTTTTATTTTTCCCCCAGCACATTACATCAATTTTAGAAAGAGGAAGTGAATTAAGAATCAAATCTGTTTCTGCACAAAATGTTTATTCATAAGAAATCTGTTTCTCGGGGGGAAACTGGGTGATAGGTACTACATAGGACCTTTCTGTACTATTTTTTTTCTTTCTTCTGAGTCTATAATTGTTTCAAAATTAAAAGGTTAAAATAATAAAATGATATTTAAAGCATAGACAAAAATGTCAGTTTCTTTTCCAGTGCACTAAATGCATAGCTGAAGCTCAAAAAAATTTTAAACATCTTCTCTTTGAATAGATTTCAGGTTGTTAACAGATGTGTTACGCCCATATATTCTTACCTGCCTGTATTTGCAAGAGAATTAGCATTAACAATGCTAAGAGGTTAGTAGTATTATACCTCTTTTTAAAGGGGAGAAAGGAGAGAATCAGTCAGGTTATATAACTCATCTACATTTATCCAATTAGTGTAACTGGGTGGGATTTGACCTAAACCAGTGTAACTCCAAAACCTGACAACCTTGCAAATTAGCCTCCCAGCAGGCCATGCAAGAACCAGGAAAAGCTCTTTCCCAGCCATCCAGGCACCATGGTCCTCCTTGAATATGATTGACCTTAAAAGTTCTCTTTGGGTTTTTTCCCCTTGTTTTTTTTTTTTTGTTTTTTTTTTTTCCTTCCCTGTAATTCTTCCACATGATCTACCCAAGAGTTTCATGCCTTGAGTAGATTATCCAGAAAGTGAAAACTTGACAGAATCACTAGGTCAAGCACTGACTCAGAAATTGTGTCCATTTGGACACAGATTTGGCTCTACACACATCGCACACCCTCTATTAAATCACTTATCCACAACTGAGTATTTCTGGTGGTCCCATACTACGCTTTAGTGGCACTGTGAGACAGGCCCAACAAAAGCCAAGAAGGCTAATGCTAATTATAGCCAGGCACATGCTAGCCCATGGCAGGAGGTAAGAAATTTTATCCTAATACCCACTCCTCCAAGTAACTATTATCATCCTCAAGTTACATGTGGCTCCCAGAACAGTCAAATTCCTTGCCCAGATCTAGGCAGCCACTGTGTGATACATCTGGATAACTGTAACCTAGTTGGCAAAACCCAAACTTCTCTGGATTTACACTTCTTGTTAAGACTCGTGATCCATGAACCCAATAAACTATTCAAGAGTGATATGGGGGATAAGGGGGAAGAACTCGTGAAGCAATGAACACAAAATGAATTATCACCCAAAGAGAAGATGAATGCAAGGGAGTCCCTCTAACTGTGGAATGTGAGACAGGCAGCAAGAACATGCGGGTTGGAATTTGCAGCTGGCCTGAGACTGAGCCTCTTTTGTTGCTTCTGTGTCATGCTCTTCCTTGCTCCCTCTCCATTCTAGCCACCTTTCGCTATATAGCCTCCTCCAGTGAGCTACACTGTTTTTCCTGCCCAGGCGTCCAGACTGACAATATCTTTGGCCTTGAATATGCTCCCGGACACCTCCTTTACTCCTTCCCTTCTCCCCTCCCTCCTCTTCCCTTTCCTGCTTCCTTCTTTCTTAGAAGCCTTCTTTTGTTTCTTCCTTCCTTCTCTCTTCTTCGCTCCTCTTTTTTCTCCACTTCTGCTCCAGCAAATTTCTACTTATTATCAACACCTCAGCTCTCTTGTCACCTCCCCAGAGGAAATCTGGTCTGAATTCACAGAGTAGAACACATTCGCCTCTTATTTGTTTCAGAACCCTCTTTGTTCCTACCTCTGAATACATAATCTTGATGGTTGATTTCTTGTTCAATACCTCTCTATTATATGAGATTTGAAACTCCATGAAGGTAGGGACAAGTTTTTTTTGTTTTTTTTTTTTACCTCTATATCCCTACAGCTTGCCCAGTGCCTGATAGTAGTAGGTAGAGGATGTGAATATCTATTTGTTAAATCAATACATGTCTGATCAGGCACTATTCATGGCATTTACCACAAATTGTAGTTTTATATATAGCTGAAGTCCATTCATTTATTTTCACCTCTTCTAGGCTGTAAGCTCCATCAAAGGATTAGGTATATCTCTTACCTAATTGTATTTTTCAGCACCTAATAGAGCTCCTGATGCATGGCACATATTCAATAGATAATAAATTAATGAATGATATTCCAAGAAAAAAAGCTATAAATATCACCTACACTGTTATCAACTTTCTCATTGGACCAAACTGTCTTCAATTCTTCGTAGGTAAAAAGCAGAAATATTCATATCATTAGACTTGGGTTCTTATTGAAGTCTAGCCACCAATTGGATGTGAACATGGATTTTTAGATTATTTGCCAATGAAGACCACAATAGTTCACTTTTCTTCATTCACCCCTTGAATAGTCTTCCCCCACATTTACTCTGAACTTGGCCATGTGATTTGCTTTGGCCAATGGAACCATGGCAACTAGGATGCAAGCAGAGGCCTGGAAAAGGCTGGAGGCTGGAGCTTCCCCTCTTCCACTGCCCTTAGTGCCCCAAAACCACCGTGTAAATGGGCCTAGCTGGCCGCTAGATAATGGGAAGCTATGCAGAGGATAAAAGAGACATCAGGCTGACATGATTGCCAACCAACAGATGCATGAGTGTGATAATCCTGGATCACCCAACTGCCTCTCAACCCACTAGCACAGACCAGATGATCAGGTCTTGCTATAGGTCGAATATGTCCCTGCTAAAATTCATTTGTTAAAGTCCTAACCCCCCAATACCTCGGAATGCCTTCTGACATGGAGACAGGGTCTTTAAAGAGGTAATCAAGTTAAAATTGGGTAATTAGGGTGAGCCATCATTCACTGTGACTGCTGTCCTGATAAGAAGGGGAAATTTGGACAAAGACACAAGGAGAATGCCATGTAAACACAAAAACAAGGATACAAAGACACCCACAAGCCGGGGATAAAGGCCTGGAACAGATCTTCTCCTCACGGCTCTCAGGAGGATCCAACCCTGCAGACTCCTTGATCTCAGACTTCCAGAGGCCAGACTGTGAGACAATACAATTTGACCTTCTGTTTCGTTAGCCACTCAGGGCTCAGTCCTTTGTTAGGAAAACCCTACTTCTCCAGACCAAAAGAAGTGAGCAAGTGACACTCACAATCATGAACTAAATACAATGGTTACTGCTTTAAGCCCCTAATGCAGCAAAAGCTAATTAATAAAGTGGTTAAACTACTCGAGTCTCCCTAGTCTTCAGTTTTCACAATTACAAAATGGGATTTTAAATATGTTCCTTACATGGTTATTCGTAAGATTAAGGAGGATAATGCTTGCAAGTCGCTTAGCAATGTAATTGACTCATAATTAGCATTCAAAGAGTGCTTATTTTCATGTTTTCCTTGGGGTGTCTGTTAAGTCAAAACCAGAGTTATTTACCCAAGAAAATATAAACTTCTACCTTTGAATTTATTGTAAATAATGTTGGAGTTTGTTATGGAATTCAACATCAACTTATATAAAACTAGAATGTCAAGTCTCCAGAAGAGGAAACAGGCCCCCGGCAAGATCAGCTTAAATGGACCAAGATTAAGGCAGAAAGAAAATGTATGAAGCAGCTAATATGTGCCCAAACATTACTGCATGCCTTTATTTACAATGTTTTGTTTATTTATTGAAATATTTCTAAAATATAAATATTATCCTTCCATCACAATTGAGGAAATATCATTTCTTCAATGAAGGAAATATAGTCCTCAATTATCCCTCATTTTTTAAAAAAGTTTCTAAAATACAAATATTATTAACACTCAAACTGCTTGAGAAATAAACTTCAAAGTGCCCAAGATCCCACAGCTAATAATTAATACAGCAAGAATAAGAGGCAGGCATTTCTCCTTTAGTTCCCAGGTTCTCTCCTTAACACGTGGTCCATGTGTCTGGGATGGTCTCAGGAAGCCATTGCAAAATTAAGCCGCAAGATAATTAATGTCCACTATGCATATAAAGTGAGACTCGCAAAACCTGCCTTCCGTGTTTGAGTGTTGCCCAGCAGTTCCTTTTGTCGTGTTCTGGTAACTATGAAGTTGCCACATAAGGACACCGCGTGTCTTTAAAAACACCCTTTGCGTTGGAAGATTTCAGCCTCTGAAAGCTTCACGTATCGCACTCCAACCTAAGAAGAGGAAGTCCTGCCAGCCCTCAGGTCAGACCTCTCAGGTCTGTGGCTGCATTTCACAGGAAACCAAGCCTAAAACGGATCTATCAGGAGGTTTTCTGCTGAAGGGCACTGCTTAGCATTGAGAAGAATTCAACCCACCGCCTTACTAATTTCCAGCGCCCCGAGGTCTCTGCACTGCCGCCCCTCCTCACAGGAGACAGACACCTCAGCCTAGATCCCTTGGTGCTCTCCAGGCTGTTCAGGTAAACTCATTAGGCCAGCTCTTCTGAGTGAGCATCTCATGGTCATCTCCTTGTCATAAATGATCATTAGGAAAGACCTGAGCAGCAAGGAAAAATGTGTTTCTAACGTGGAAGTCTGGGCCTTCTATAT
This sequence comes from Symphalangus syndactylus, assembly GCF_028878055.3. Lineage (NCBI taxonomy): Eukaryota > Metazoa > Chordata > Mammalia > Primates > Hylobatidae > Symphalangus > Symphalangus syndactylus. The sequence goes on along the minus strand of NC_072438.2, from coordinate 18,642,407 downwards.
AGCATCAAAGGAGCAAGAAGAAAGCCCTGAACTCAATTGTTAAAGATCCTTTCATTCTTTTGGGGGAAGGAATCAGGATACCTACCCACAGAAAATTAAAAGACTAAATGTTTTCAATCTTCTTTTCCTGGAGCTTGGACTCCCTGACTGTTTGCAACTGAAATCTAAAGACCAGGCCCCATGGCTGGCTTTCCTGGCTGACCTTCATTAACTAAACCCTCTAGAAAGAAAGCCTCCATTCAAAGTAGGTCATTCAAAGTAGAAGTTAACTCCTGGAGCCCTGTGGAAATATATTTTTAACATTTTCTAAAGTAATAGATTTTCTTTCTGCTTTGGTGTAGAGGAGACTTAGACTTTGGAATCATGCAGACATCCTTCCACTCACAAGAGTAAGGAGCTCAAAAGTGAGGTTAAAGTTGGGGTTAAATTCTCACTCTTGAAAAGTGCCGGGAGTCATCTCTACCAGGTTTTTCTTGGATAAAGCAAACAAACTGGAGTGAGACAGAAAAGAAAATAACTATCATCAAAATATGGATACTTTGATTTTAAAAGGTGTTGATATGTCTGAACTTTTTATCAGTACTGTTTTTATTACTTTACACCAGTGTTACTTATTTGGCTTCCCTGTTATGAGTATTACTTGTCTGTTATGTACGTGGCTATTTCTCTGGCTGTCTCTGTCTACGTCGCATGGCTCCTCAGTAGTGTTGTTCTTTGGATTTCCAGGAGCCTCCCAAACCACCGGGAATAATCATTTCAAATATCAAGAAGGCAATGGTAGGCCTGGTTAATTGAAGGCCTGTCAGAGAAACGACAGCACTTCAGAAATCCTCTGAGAAGCTTAAGATACAGTATGCCCTAGAGAAGTAGGAATGGCAACTGGCATTTACTTACCTTCAGCTCCTGCTGGCCTAGAGAGTTGGCTATTACTTTCCCTGGTTTACAGGTGAAGAACCTGAGTTCCTTAAGTAATATGTGCAAGGTTGTTCAGTCATGGATGTCAGTAACAGAATTCAAAAGGAAACTGATTTTCCTGACTGACTGATTGGAATGGTGAACAGTGTTAGTTTGCAGTTTCACAGAGCTCATCCCTAAACTCACTCCTGGGTGGTCTCTGACACCAACCATCTAAATGGTAGTATTTCTTTCTTATTCCCAACAAGCCCTCTCAGATGACTGTATAGGCAGGACCATTTGAAAACCAGTGCTTATAATCTTCTGTACCATCTGGCCAGCTCTGGCCTGAACACCAGGGGATTCTGTTTCTTGATCACTTTGCCATGAGTCAGGTGCTGTCTTAGAGAGACTGTAGGATTTGACGCCTGACCAAAATGGTGAGGATCCTGACTCTGCCACTTGGACCAGGGATGTTGTTTCATATATGATCCTCATTTCCTGCCCCTTTTTAATAGAGTAAGATCTCATGAGACTTGTATTGACAATTATTTAGCCTCAATAATATAACATTTATATTACATGAAATATGGTGCATTCTTAACACTTAGCAAGTATTCAATAAGTGTTGACTTTTTTCTCTATTACTTTCCTTTCCTCACTCCAAATCAGTTTTGATTTTATTCTTAAAATATGACCACAATCACCATAGAATTGATTAATACACATAAGTTTACAAATATTGTATTTTAATAATCTCATTAGAGAATGGTAATATTCCACAGTTGTATAGCCTTATATAATGTAGGCTTTTGAATACATATTTACTTCTTGAATGGTCTTAACAACTTAATGAAGTAGGCAGAGCACATATTAGAGCATTTATTTTTTATTTTTTTATTTTTATTTTTTATTTTTTATTATTATACTTTAGGTTTTAGGGTACATGTGCACAATGTGCAGGTTTGTTACATATGTATACATGTGCCATGTTGATCTCCTGCACCCATTAACTCGTCATTTAGCATTAGGTATATCTCCTGATGCTGTCCCTCCCCCCTCCCCCAACCCCACAACAGTCCCCAGAGTGTGATGTTCCCCTTCCTGTGTCCATGAGTTCTCATTGTTCAATTCCCACCTATGAGTGAGAACATGTGGTGTTTGATTTTTTGTCCTTGCAATAGCTTGCTGAGAATGATGGTTTCCAGCTTCATCCATGTCCCTATAAAGGACATGAACTCATCATTTTTTATGGCTGCATAGTATTCCATGGTGTATATGTGACACATTTTCTTAATCCAGTCTATCATTGTTGGACATCTGGGTTGGTTCCAAGTCTTTGCTATTGTGAATAGTGCCGCAATAAACATACATGTGCATGTGTCTTTATAGCAGCATGATTTATAATCCTTTGGGTATATACCCAGTAATGGGATGGCTGGGTCAAATGGTATTTCTAGTTCCAGATCCCTGAGGAATCGCCACACTGACTTCCACAATGGTTGAACTAGTTTACAGTCCCACCAACAGTGTAAAAGTGTTCCTATTTCTCCACATCCTCTCCAGCACCTGTTGTTTCCTGACTTTTTAATGATGGCCATTCTAACTGGTGTGAGATGGTATCTCATTGTGGTTTTGATTTGCATTTCTCTGATGGCCAGTGATAATGAGCATTTTTTCATATGTATTTTGGCTGCATAAATGTCTTCTTTTGAGAAGTGTCTGTTCATATCCTTTGCCCACTTTTTGATGGAGTTGTTTGTTTTTTTTCTTGTAAATTTGTTTGAGTTCATTGTAGATTCTGGATATTAGCCCTTGGTCAGATGAGTAGGTTGCAAAAATTTTCTCCCATTCTGTAGGTTGCCTGTTCACTCTGATGGTAGTTTCTTTTGCTGTGCAGAAGCTCTTTAGTTTAATTAGATCCCATTTGTCAATTTTGGCTTTTGTTGCCATTGCTTTTGGTGTTTTAGACATGAAGTCCTTGCCCATGCCTATGTCCTGAATGCCTAGGTTTTCTTCTCGGGTTTTTATGGTTTTAGGTCTAACATGTAAGTCTTTAATCCATCTTGAATTAATTTTTGTATAAGGTGTAAGGAAGGGATCCAGTTTCAGCTTTCTACATATGGCTAGCCAGTTTTCCCAGCACCATTTATTAAATAGGGAATCCTTTCCCCATTTCTTGTTTTTGTCAGGTTTGTCAAAGATCAGATAGTTGTAGATATGCGGCATTATTTCTGAGGGCTCTGTTCTGTTCCATTGGTCTATATCTCTGTTTTGGTACCATTACCATGCTGTTTTGGTTACTGTAGCATTGTAGTATAGTTTGAAGTCAGGTAGCGTGATGCCTCCAGCTTTGTTCTTTTCGCTTAGGATTGACTTGGCAATGCGGGCTCTTTTTTGGTTCCATATGAACTTTAAAGTAGTTTTTTCCAATTCTGTGAAGAAAGTCATTGGTAGCTTGATGGGTGTGGCATTGAATCTATAAATTACCTTGGGCAATATGGCCATTTTCACGATATTGATTCTTCCTACCCATGAGCATGGAATGTTCTTCCATTTGTTTGTATCCTCTTTTATTTCATTGAGCAGTGGTTTGTAGTTCTCCTTGAAGAGGTCCTTCACATCCCTTGTAAGTATTTTATTCTCTTTGAGGCAATTGTGAATGGGAGTTCACTCATGATTTGGCTCTCTGTTTGTCTGTTGTTGGTGTATAAGAATGCTTGTGATTTTTCACACTGATTTTGTATCCTGAGACCTTGCTGAAGTTGCCTATCAGCTTATGGAGATTTTGGGCTGAGACGATGGGGTTTTCTAGATATTTGACCTGAAGAATTTCTATTTTAAGGTGATTTCTACATAAAACTAATTTCATCATATTCTTATTTATTTTTTTATCATCCGTCTATCAAAGCCTTGGGTGTCTTACAATTCCTCAAATGTGCTAATCTTCTGGAAATATTAATATTTAATGAAAAATGATAGAAATTATTTTGGAATACCTTCCTAGCCAATTTCAAATCCTCAGAGTTTTTCACAGCACTGATACAAAGAAATTACTCAGTAATTATCTGTGGAACTATTCTTGCATAGCGGTTTATACTTTACAGAGTGCTTTCACTTTCATCATCTCATTTGGTCTTCAACATAATCCTATGAGCGAAGAAGGATGAGCACTCATAGCCTCATCTTTCAGATTAGAGAAACTGAGACTCAAGTTGTAGAATTCACTGTATAATTCAGCATACCTGGGCTGAAAGACTTGTCTCCCATATTGCTAGATAAGTGATCCTGAATAAAAGAAGAGAAAAATAAATAGTTAATTATGCAAGGGGAAGTTTAATTCAGGAGTTGGGTTCTAAATGTACTCAAAGTTACAGATGAAATGATGATCTCATCTGGATCCACACTGTGCATTTGTTCACTGAACAGGCTTGGCTCTGGAGAAGTCTATTCCACAGAATGACAGGATTGTTCAATGCTGAAAAATCTAGGTCATTTGGATTGTTGCTGTGCAATGGAAACTAAATTAAACAAAATGCCCTACATACGGTTCTGGTAAGCAATAAATGATATTATTATTATTATTATTATTGCTATTTGTATTAGTCCATTTTCACACTGCTGTAAAGCACTTCTCTGAGATTCAGCAATTTATACAGGAAAGAGGTTTAATTGACTCACAGTTCCGCATGGCTGGGGAAGCCTCACAAAACATGCAATCATGGCAGAAGGGGAAGCAGCCACCTTCTCCACAAGACAGCAGGAGAGAGAAGAGTGAGGAAGAGCATGGAAAACTGCCTTATAAAACCATCAGATCTCATGAGAACTCACTCACTATCATAAGAACATCACGGGGGAAACCACCCCCATGATCCAATCACCTCCTCCCTCCCTCAGCACCTGGGGATTACAAATCAAGATGAGATTTAGGTGGGGACAGAGAGCTAAACCATATTACTACTACTATAAGTTGTATTACTCTTTTCCAGTCTTGTTTAGACTACCTGGGCTTTTGTGTTTCTCCTTTGGATTTTAAATTTCCCTCAAAAATTTTTCAGGCTCTTCTGATCATGAAACAGCTCCTCAGAAAATCACTAGCATATACCAGCTGCTTAATAAATGACTGTTGAAAAAAATTACAGTGTTTTTGCCATTAGCCTTTAGATGTCCATGAGAATGGTGGGGTTTACTGGATCTATCTTCACCCCATCTTCACCGCAGGGCCAGCCTGTAAATGGTGGTAAATATATAGCAATCCCTAAATCTTGGTTTATTTTCTTATACTTTTTTTCCTCTAAAATTTGCCTTCAGTACCATCTCAATGCATTAAACAATCAATGGAGAAACAATCACAGTTGGGTATGTTCTGATTTAATCCAGGCCTAGAAGTGCCTGCCTCTAATCAGTGTGTTTATGCCATCATTTATGATAGCCAAAAAAAAAAAAAAAAAAAAACAGGGGTGAAACAGAGGTAAACTTAAAAATAATAAAATAAAATATCTGTTAGGATTTTGGCAAATTTGGAGACTATTTTTCTATAGTCTCACTTTACGTGAACAGGAAAAATCACTTTAATAATAACAGCAGAGAGAAGGAAGATCCAAAGAAAAGAGAAGGAGGAGGAGATGGAAGAAAAATGAAGGATAGAGGAAGGAAAGGAACATGAGAAAGCTAAATGAACAGGAAAAAGGATAAAAAGTCTATTCACTACAAAATGGAATAAAAGGAGAGAGAAAGAATCTTACCACTAAAGGAAGGAAACCCTTTCTGCAGAATCAGGAAGCTGAAGAGAAAAAAGGAAATAGTTTTTAAAAACAAAACTCAATAGGAATAATAAATTCAGAAACTATAGATTGCATCAGTTCATTAAGAGTGTTTTCAAAATCATTTAAAATAAAAATGAATGCACAGTCACATTGCCTTGAGATACTTAAGGGAAGTTACTCATTACCAAGACAGTTGCAAAATCATATAAAAATATGCCATACATAATAGCAGAAAAACTAGGAAAGCACTCTCCATTACCCCTCAAAAAAAAAAAAAAAAAGAAATCTATAATAATCCATTTGACTTCAAAGGCCTCCACTAAATGGAAATCCAATAAAATTAAATGTTATATTTAATTAAATTGAGCTGATTGACCTGACTGGGGTATAGAATTAGAAATCCAATCAGCATATATTTTCCTCTAAGTATGAGCATCTCTAAAATGTAACTTTCTCATTTTTGATATGAAAATTAAAGAAAATACATATAACTCTGAATTGGAACCAAATTAATATCATCTGTATCTGAGAAATCTTGACTTCGACATGTTTACTCAAAGCTCCTACGTGTGTGCAAACACACACACATAGACACACACACACACACTTCTGGCCCTCTTCTCCAAATATACACACACGCTCCCTTTCTCAATTCCAAAAATCATTCACCATTTTGGGTATGTGTGATGTGATTGTGCAGAAAAAGTCAGATGTGTATTGTGTGGGTTTTATATTCTTTTCCTTTTTTCCTGTTTTAATGATTAAAAAAAGCCTTAAGCCTTAATATAGACCTTATTCTTGAGCCTTGACCCAGTTTTAACTGCACAACTACCTCCTACGTTCTCGATTCATTCAAAGCTTTTCTTTAGCCATTCACAGTTTGCTTTTGGTCATTTCCTGTATCTAGAAGGTATCTTGTAGATATTATTAGAATGACATTTCCTAAGCTTTAAAATAAATAGAGGCCAGTATTTTCATAAGCATTATCTTCTAGGAATAAGTAACTAATGTTTGGGAGCAAAACTATTTCTTTACCCTAAAATCATTTTTTTCTTCATGAAATATTAATTTTGGATCAGGTGAAATGCAGCAGCAATATTTATGATAAATGTCTCTTTGCAAGCTCAGTTTGGTAGTACTTGTGAATTCCCAGTGGAGAACAAGAGTTCTCAAGGATAACAAGGAAATGCGATTGTTGCATTACATATTTCTAATTGTTTAAACTGCTTGTGATACCATAAGGGTATTAATTATTTTTGGATTAAGACACACATGAAAATCCAGCCTATTTATAAAACAAGCGTCTGCTTCTTAAAACATTCACTCAGACCCCAGGTGGGTTCTGAGCTCAGAAGCAGGCATCCTGGTTTTAGTGCCCAAATCGAATGTATGTTCTTTGGAAATCTTATGGATACTTTCATCTGCAGAACCCTGTTTTCTTTATTTGAGTTTTCTAAAATATAGGTGTGATTCTTTAACCCTCAAATCCATTATCTTTTATTTCATGCTTCAACTTCTGGGATTCATGTGCAGAACCTGCAGGTTTGTTACATAGGTATACATGTGCCATGGTGGTTTGCTGCACCCATCCAACCCATCATCTAGGTTTTAAGCCCCGCATGCTTTGTCCTAATTAGGTATTTGTCCTAATGGTCTCCCTCCCCTTGCCCCAAACCCCCCAACAGGCCCCAGTGTGTGATGTTCCCCTCCCTGTGTCCATGTATTCTCATGGACATGAACACGGATGAAGCTGGAGGCCATCATTCTTAGCAAACTAACACAGGAACAGAAAACCAAACACCACATGTTCTCACTCATAAATGGGGGTTGAGCAATAAAATCAAATCCATTATCTTTACAAAACATTTTCAAGCCACAAATTACTTAATGAGCTAATCAAATGTAATCATTGAGACCATCCGCCCCAAAGCTGTGGGGTGTGACCAAATAGATGGTTGAGGCAGGGGTCTCTCCACTCAGGATGTGAACCACCCTGTGCACCTCTCTTTGACATGGTCCCCTTTATACCTGGAGGAGAGTACAGTGAGCCCCGTAGGGAGACAACACACACTATTTCTCAAACTGGGGTTCATTTTGGATCCCCAGAGAGTTCTAGGTCAGGGTTAATAAATTATATGGGAACTGTATTAATGAAATGAAAGCACAGAGTTCCAACCCAAAGTAAATTCATTATGAGCATATTCTGGCTCTTTTGCTTAGGCTTTAGGCCCTGATACATACTCAGGCAATTTTATTGCCCATGTTGGCATTTGCAATTAGATTTGCATTGGCATCTAGCACTCAGTACAGTGGTGTTTTTTCTTGTTGGAGAAATAAGCTGGCATCATGAAAACAGGCAGCCTCTCCCTGTGGACTCTCGGAGGACCCTGGGCTACTTTGCACCTCCACACTGCTCCACCCAACACATCTCCTTCTGCCTGGTCCCTCCCTGACAGTGAGCCCCTGAAAGCACGGTGTGGTCTCCTCTTGAGACCTTCAGAGCTTCTTTCAGCTTCCCCACAGCAGAGTCGACTCTGGACCTATTAATATCACCCATGCCAAGTGCCCTGCTATGACTCCGGGTTCCACAAGCAGAACTGACAGATGACACCTCAGTTTCACTTCTCTTTGACAGAGAGAGCTATGCATGGGCTTTATTTCTGTGGCTAACCAGGAAGAGAAACTGAAACAATTCCTACAGAAAGTGAATGCACACACACCATGAGATGTGCTCCATTTCTGGGGCATTCCAGCTTCTCAAGGTCTCCAAATCAAGGCAAGAAGATGTTGCATACTCTTTGATCTGGGTCAGATCTTGAAGTAAGACCTCTTGGAGAAAGACCTGCAAGGCTGACGCTCCACAGCCTACAAGTCCTGCCTCCCCTTCCATTATCATAGCCCATGTGGGAGTTAGGGTTACTTCTTTTTTTTATTAACATTAGGTATTTACCCTAATACTATCCCTCCCCCAGGCCCCCCACCCCCTACAGGCCCCAGTGTGTGATGTTCCCCTCCCTGTGTCCATATGTTCTCATTGTTCAACTACCACCTATGAATGAGAACGTGCAGTGTTTGGTTTTCTGTCCTTGTGATAGTTTGTTGAGAATGATGGTTTCCAGCTTCATCCATGTCCCTGTAAAGGACATGAACTCATCCTTTTTTATGGCTGTGTAGTATTCCATGGTGTATATGCGCCACATTTTCTTAATCCAGTCTATCACTGATGGACATCTGTCCTATCAACATAGTGTTGGAAGTTCTGTCCAGGGCAATCAGGCAAGAGAAGGGGAGTTGGGGTTACTTCTAACGGGAGTTGTGGTGAAGCTGGGTAAGAACCTGTTCCATAGAAAGCTGTGTAGATCCCTCTGGGGCATATTTTTCCCTGTGTTCCCATAATACATTACACTCTATGCTCTCTAATTCCTAGGATCTGGAATGTGAGGGGCACATAGTAAAGCCTCATAAATAGTTGCAGATACAGTAGTAAACTCTACCCTGTACAATTGCAAGAGCCTGGACTTTACTTCTTCACTGCCTATAAATAAGACCTGAGAGAGAAACTGATGCTTGACATGATTAGAAAACTTTTCCATGATCAAATTGTTAAAATTTTTAGATGTGATAGGTTTTTTTAAAACATTCCGCTAAAAATTGACTCAGAAATAATTCTAAGTGTACGGAGGATTATTTACAAGCAGTGCCAGTTCCTAAATGTCTATTTAAGATGTGTTTGGAACAACAAGGTGAATGAACATGTGATTATTTGGTGCTTTCCATAAGAATGAGAAAAATCAGTGTGTTCACTGACAAGCTGCCAGTCAGTGGTGCTGGGTAGATGGAGATGGGAATAGACTGACGCTCATGTCCACTCCCTTCTGCCTCCCTGCCTGTTAAAATACCTGGGACATTTAGACAATGTTCATACCTGGGCTTTTCCCTAAAACAAATGAATCAAACTTTCTGGGACATTATATTTTTTAAAGTTTCCAGGTAATTCCAAAGCATAGGTGGGTACAAGATTCTATGATTACATCAGTGGTTATTAGCAGATGCTTACCTAAGCATCTTTCATTTCTAACTAAGTGCCACTTTAAGGCACTTAAAGTGATATAAGGCATTTAATTAATCTTCAAGTTCAGATTCATATTAATCACTCTTTCCCTCATGTCTTAGATATGGTATTTTTTCATGTAATCCTCATAAGAGTCCTAAGGGTAGCTGTTGTGCTACCTGCATTTTACAGATAAGCACACGGAGGCTCAGAATGGTTAAACAGTTGTCCCAAAGCATAACTGTGAGAAACAAACTCACCTGTCCAAACCCAAAGAATGGACTCAGAGATCCGGAGAACAGCAAAAGTGAGACTTTGAATGGCGGTCTTGCAAGATCCAGTGTCTGGCATGCACTCACACCCAGCAATTTCAATTTCAACAAGCAATTTATCCCATAGTGCGCAGGTCCCTCCCCCACTTCCTCGTAGGCTGAGGTCTATGGGGTCACAGTCTTCCCTGACATTGCCTATTGATTGTCAGGCAAGAACTCTAGGTGGTTTTTTTTAGGGTTGTCTTGCTGCATTTTGTCACAGCCCACAATGCGTTGCAATCTTAGTTCAGCCGCTCTTTAAGTATTTGACTTATGACCTAAGTAGCTGCGTAGGCTGATAAGAAGAGACAAAGCGAGCTATTTTGCATACTAGCAAACTTTTATCTTACACTAAACTTCTTTAGTTCGGGTGAGGGCAACTAAGTTGGGGGGAAGCTGTTTCTTCTATGGTTTGCTGACCTAAGCCGATTCCAGGCACTTCGTCTTGAAAATGGACCACGGTATGCATTATTTCCTTTATAACTAAAACATGTTTGGTTTTGTATAAAATGAGGATCATAATACAGACCCTATGAGGTTACTGAGGTGGGGAGATGGAGGATATATAACAGGTGATCTGTGTTCACTGCCTTGTCTTTGAAAATGCACACATGAGGAAGGGAAGGGCCCTGTATTCTCTATAATTTATTACCTTCAAAAAGCCAGTGGACATAAGACTCTTTCTGACTGACTCACCACATCCTTTGCACAATGGCTAAGATCAGATCAGAGTGTGGTGCTTTCAATGTGTCAGCCATTCTGAGTAGAGCACAGCTGTTTCCCCTGTAGAATGCCATCTCTTCTGTCTTGCTGATGACACTTTGTGGCTAACTCAGTCTCTGGTGAGGGTTACTAAGGCCTGAAATTCTGCTTTCTTTTTTTTTTTTTTTTTTTTTTTTTTTTTTTAGGTGGAGTTTCACTCTTGTTGCCCAGGCTGGAGTGCAGTGGTGCAATCTTGGCTCACTGCAGCCTCCACCTCCCTGGCTCAAGCAATTCTCCTGCCTCAGCCTCCGGAGTAGCTGGGATTATAGGCGCCCACCACCACGCCCAGCTCAGTTTTTGTATTTTTAGTAGAGACAGGTTCCATCATGTTGGCCAGGGTGGCCTCGAACTCCTGGCCTTAGGTGATCCACTCGCCTCGGCCTCCCAAAATGCTGGGATTACAGGCATGAGCCACTGCATCCAGCCTCAAATTCTGCTTTTTAAAATGTCAGAAGAATTTGGGATCTCTCTATAATATTTTTAAACTCTTATACAATAAAGTGCTTGCAACTCTCGAAAGCTACTAATATTTTTAACTTTTATTCAAATTTTAAAATACAAGCCTAATAAGCACTGATGTTACCAATCAAATAATATACAGAGGTTTACATATAAGGCAAAAATTAAGGATTCCTCCCTGATGCCTCGCGTTTCCATGCCTGCTATGGCAGAATCTCCTGCAGTTTGGCTCTGCACAGAGCTCTATTGGAGAAGACAATAAAATATAAGAAATGTAATGACATACTCTAACTTTTGAAACCATTTTCGTCACCAAATATTGATGGATTGTATTTTTTTTTAAATGAAACTATTTCCATTTCTTTGAGCTGAAAAAGACCTGTTTGGCCTAAGCTGCTCATTTTTCAGGTGAAGAAACGAAAGCCCAGAAAGCTCCAATGCCTTACTCAAAGCTGCACAGTGCATGGCAGGGCTGGGGCTGGAAGGCAGCTTCCTTGGCCACCTTGTCAGACCTCTGACTCGAGGCATAAGCCTTGCAGGGAACTGTCCTGCATCTGTGGTCCCCTTACTCTGTACACAAGAACTGGCCAAGATCCAGGCACACAGGGAGCCGTCTAGAAAGACTAATTTATTTTGTCCCATTTCAATGCTACTTAATGCATTCTGAAGAATGAAGTAGCTGTATAAGCAGCTATCATTAAGTGGTAGATACTCTTAAGGGATGGGGGATGGATCTGTCCTGTATGACTGTAATCAAGTAATTTAATCTCTATATAAATACTAATATTCAAAAATTGTCATCAATAACCCCACATACCCAAATATAACATGACTGATGCTAAAGCAACTTGCAAACTTTGCTTTGCTATACAAGTAATTGCATATCCATATTTTATAACATTTCATAGTTTGTAAGACATTTTTATATTCAGTTTATTTCACACTTAAGACGTGCTGTAAAAGAAAGATATTGATACTACTATTTATAAACTAGGAGGGACCAAGTGTTCCTTCAAGGCCACGCGGCTAGTTAATGACAGCACTGGAACTGAACAGAGGTCTCTCAGCTTCCAGTCCAGGACCCTTCCAGTATTTGATGTGCATTCTTTGTATTACACTGATGAAAGTTCAAGTCCCCTTCCCCACTGCCATGATGGAAATAACTTCCAAATGAGACCACGGACTAGACACTCTACACACTGCCACAGTGGGCCATCAGTGAATGAAAGCCTAACAGCCGCCTCCCCTTGCCCTGCTGTCAATATTGACCTACAAGCATAAGATGAGGGGATGAGGCTGGGGGATGAGGGCTGAGGAAAATACACAGGGTATCAGAGGACATGGAGCTTGGTTCAAGTTCTTTAGTATGGGTTGCCAGCATGGGTTGAAGATCACACAGTTGAAGTTCAGATCCCATCCCTTAGCATGCATGATCCTTGATCATCTCAACCCAAGGGACCTTCCCTCGTTCTTTTTCATGTACTACCAAAATCCCAGCTACCGACCCTTCTAGTTTCACCAAAATGTGCAAAGCCACTCTGGCACAATATGCATTGTAACATCTTCACACCTTCGCAAATGATGCTCCATTTGCTTGGAACACTTTCCTTAATTTTGAGCCCAGAAGACCCAGACTTACCTGGCAAGACAAAGCTCAAGTATTACCTCCTCTATGAAGATCACCCTGGCTGGCTTTCCAAGACAGAGTTAGGATTTGTTATGTTTTGTTTTACAATTATCTGTTTTTTGCAAAACATTTTAATAACAGGAGGGATGTCATGGAGGGATGCAGGAACTATACTAAGTTTCAGAAGTGGCTTAAGGGCAGGGACAGTGTCTCACTGGGCACAATATTTGCACAAACTAAATTTTCAGTACATGGTAGTTTCCCAGATGGATGAGTGAATGGATGGATAGATGGATGGCAGAATATACTAAAAATGCCTAAGGCTCAGTGGGGTGCCATATGCTGACAGGTTAGGAAATGGAAGTTTCTGGGTCCTCTGGACCTCGACTCATTGCGGGATGGGTGTTCTTGGTCATATAATTAAATATTCCTGGGTCTCATTCTCTAACTGTAAAACCCACTCTACCCTACTCCCCTCATCTGGGAGCCCAGGGAAGCTGACGGATATAAAACCATATTAATAGCTCCTCGCGCTTGGCTTTCTGTTGAGTTTGGCCAATGGGAGATAGCATCAGGAGATCCAGGGCAGAGGGAGCGTGAGATGGGGATTTTCATTCCACCCAACACAGCTCCTCCCTGCAGGTCCCACAACTGAAAGCCACAGCTCCTCTTCCCGCAGCCCAGAAAGAGAGACCTGTCTCTGTGTCCCAGTGCCTACCTGGTCCCCAAATCCCTCCAAGCCCAGGCATGTGACAGCACCCTTTTGTTACCACTCCCAGATACTTCACTGTCTTCTGTGGATTCCTTCTACCCTGCCCACACCTTTTAAATGGTCTCTTTATTAAGCTGTTTTCAAATTACCCAATTTGAGAGTGCCGTCTGTTTCTTGCTGGACCTCAGCTGATGTCCTTTACACCTCTCAGGGCCTTTGAGTAGATTATATGAGATCATTGATACGAAGCCCTTACTGAATACTCCCAGGGTCTCTGCTGCTAATTTATATGGTAAATAACACTAATAATCTTTACTATGTGGATGAATACAAGGCTCAAATAAAATGTTGCATTCTACGTAAAGTGATACAGAACTGTAACTTTCAATAAATATTTTATGGTAAAGCCACATTTGGAAATGAAAAGCGCCCCTTCTGCATGCTCTGGCTCAGAGCAGAGCCAGCCAAGCCTGGCTAACGTGCCCTTGGTGCCCAGGGGAAGCACACAATTGCACGCCAGGGAAAACCAGGCTCAGTTTATGTTTGCTCAGCTCCTGGGGGCAGATGGGATGAATGCTGACAGAAAGAGGACAGCCTGTCAGAGAAAGAAATCCCCTCCCCAACTGTGTTCCAGAAATAAGCCAATTCTTGACCCGGATTGATTCTCTTTCTGTCATTTCCTCTAAACCAGCACCTGTATACGATTTTAACAAGCAGCAACAGTGGCTTGTTCCCCAGAATTAAAGCATGATGTGGAAGTTCCAGTAACGAGTTTGGTTTTGTTTCCACAGGCTGAATTGAAGATCCTTCTTACCTGCCAGGTGCCAAGAACTATGAACAGGCAGTAAGTACCGTGGGATCACTGTGAGCCCCAGTTCCCTTTTCTTGGTGGGGACAGGAGGTGTTTTCTGGAAGATGAACTAAGAAATGATGCCAATGTGGCCGCCCATGGAAAAGGGATTTCCTGAGAGGCCATGGTTGAGACTGTGGGCTTTGGTGTTCAGAAAACTCCTCTTTCCAGTAGCAGCATTTTCTCATGGACAGAGCATTTGCTGTCACCCAGCATGGATGTGTGGTGGGCAGGGGCAAGATATCCCAGCACCATGATGCTAGAAGGGCACGCAGTCAGTTTCCACCCATGGGTGTGAAGGAATAGGTAAAAGGACAGTGGTTTGTGGGCTTTTTCCCACAGGAGAAAGCCTGGAGTCCAACTTTCTCTTTGTGGACACCCAGAGTAAGTGGTGTGGTCAGTCTGAGAGACCGAAATTTGTGCCTGATGAAAAAAGAAAAATGCCATCCCTGATGTCTATAATATAGTAAAAAAGAAAAAATAGCAGGACTCAAAAGTTTAAGAAATATTTACAGTGAAAAAAAAAAGACCTTGAAATTGGCAAAGTTTGGTGGACCAGTTTTAAAATTAATCTCCTTATCTATTTATTTGCTTTATTTTACCAGTCAGAAAGGTAGTTTTGTTATTCCTTTTTGGTGTGAAAAGCAGAGTGATTGTATTAGAAAGAGCAGGAGTTTCAGAGTCAGGTAGGCCAGACCTACTTTAAATCCCTTGCTCTGTCATTTTACATCTGTTTGATACTGGCGAATGATGATATCCTTACCCTCTGGATATGCAAGAAGTTCCTTAACCCTCTGAAAAGCAGAACCTGACTCAGGGAGGAGGACTCCCTGGTTCCTGGGTAGATGTCCTGATCCTAGAGAGAGGCTAGGGGACTGCAATGGCTGTACCTCACAGGTGGACACTGGCTAGAGGGCTCTGGTCCAAGAGACAGAGAGAGTAGCAGGTGCTGTGACAGCCCGGGTATCTCAGCTACCCATGGATGCCCACAGGTGTCCAGGTGGAGTGACCTGACTCACAGCCAAGCCCATGGGATGGGAAGGCTGGAGCTTCTGCTCTTCCTCTTGCCATGAAAAGCACAGCAGGAGCTCCCTGGCACGTAGTCCGCAGATGGGCTCCTCACCCGAGTGAGAATTCAGCTCCTCAAGCATCCCTTCTTCGCCAGGAGTTGTGACCTCCTTTTCCTCCTTGATCCTTACAGCAGGACTGGGTGTCAGGTATTACTAGCTCTTCTTGGAAGAGTAGCTTCTTCATCTAAATGACTTGTCTGAGATGAGATGGCTCAGAGCATTGAGACGAAAGTAGAGCTGGAATTCAAGTCTGTCTGACTCCCAGTTCAGTGCTCCTTCCATTATTCCTTTGGCTGTGGGAAACGGAGAAGGCACCAGTAAGGGAGTCAAGGCTAATGTCAATCCAGGTGAGCTGGTTAACCTGTGGTTGCACCACAAAGCGGATGAACTCTCAGACCCAAATTAACATTGGGGATAAACGTGGCAAATGGCAGTTTCATTGTAGGATAGACGAATTGGAGGTTTGTGCTGATAGCATAAACAGCACAGCAGGTGGATTAGTGTCCTGGGCTGCTCTAACAAATTACCACCACCTGCATGGATTAAAACACTGGGAATCTATTCGCTGACAGTTCTGGGAGACAGAAATTCAAAATTAAGGGGTCAGCAGGGCCTTTCTCCCTCCAGAGGCTCAAGGAAAGAATCCTTCCTGGTCTCATTCAGCTCCCAGAGGCTCCTGCCTTTCCTTGCCCGTGGCCGCATCACTCTCCTCTCTGCCTCCATTTCACATGACCTTCTCCTCTCTGGCCATATTTTCTTTTCTTCATCTCACCTCAAATCTCCCTCTGGTTGTCTGATATAAAGATATTTGTCATTGGATTTAGGGGTCAGCTGGATAGTCAGAAATGATTTCTTATCAAGATCCTTAACTACATCTGCAAAGATGCTTTTCCGAAACAGGGTCACATTCACAAGCAACGGAGATTTGGATGTGGATGTGTTGTAGGGCCACCATTCAGTCCACGGCAGCAGCCTTTATCTTCACACTCACTCCCCTCTTCAGGGGCAATGTGGGATGGCTTTGAAATGTGTGGCAATATTTGCTATGAGCATCTGCTTGGCTTTGTAGCTGAGATTTCCACCCCTTCCGTCTCTGCTTCTGTGCCTTTTTTTTTTTTTTTAGACAGAGTCTTGCTTTGTCACCAGGCTGGAGTGCAGTGGTATGATCTCAGCTCACTGCAACCTCCGACTCCCTGGTTCAAGTGATTCTCCTACCTCAGCCTCCCAAGTAGCTGGGATTATAGGCATCTACCACCATGCCTAGCTAATTTTTGTATTTTTAGTAGAGACAGGGTTTCACCATGTTAGCCAGGATGGTCTCGATCTCCTGACCTCATGATCCGCCAGCCTCGGCCTCCCAAAGTGCTGGGATTACAGGCGTGAGCCACCACACCCAGCCCTATGTCTTTTAATGATTCCACCCTATGCCAAGGGCCTCTTCTATAAGAGGAGAGGTTCTCACCTTTTATGAGGACTTTCAGTGGCTTTGTTTTTTAGCCAGGAAGTTGGTCTCTGTTGAAGATGGCTTCTCACCAAGCTTTCCAAAGGGAAACTTTGTGATTTCAGCTTTACAGTCACCTTAGATTTGAAGCTGGCAATGCGTAGACCAGAGGACAGCCAAACCGTCGCCATTTCACAAATGTTAGCTTCCTCCCATTAGGATGAGTCCACGTGGAGCCTACACACTTGACTATCTGACACCTCAACATTAGGAACCTGCCTTGAAGAATAACTCTTCTTCTTTCCTAAAGCTCAGAGCATCCTTTTCCTCCCCTAGTCCCAATCTCTTCTTCACTCTTTCCTGCTGTGCACCCTCAAGCCAGTCAATCCGTATGGGATTGCTGCTGGCCTGCCCCAAAGTAAAAAGTAAATATTAAAATTAGAATGCCCCCACCAGTACGTTTACACATTAAAGAGAAATACATAAGCTGGCACCACACAAATGAAAGGTAAGATGCCCTAGTACACTCCACATTTTATTCTCCACCTTCAGGTTTCCTGTCCAGCGTGTCCTGAGCTGGGAGATGCTGTTAATCTAAGGGCAGAATGCACTGCAGCAGTGTCCGCATCACCGGGGAGCTTGTTAGAAATGCAGAATCTCAGCTGCTACAGCCCAGCCCAGGCATGCTGAGTCGGAATCCATACTTTTACAAGATCCTTCGTTGATTCCTGGACACATTAAAGCCTGAGAAGTGCTGAACTAGAACAGGAGTTCCCAGCACCGTTTCCTTGCTGGCACACTTAACTTATCCACAGCAGTCGCCAAGGCATGACTCAGAGAAGGCAGCCACATGTCGGGCTAGGTGTGAGTGTAGTTTGGAAATGTGTGCCCCCCATCACCACACACACAGAGGTTTTTCTTTTGCTATGCCTTGTGGGGTAGTACTCACTTCCTCTGTCAAAATTATTAACCCAGTCAATTCAAGGTAGTAGATTTTAAACTTGAAGGAGCGTCAGAATCATCAGGGAGGCTTTAAACAAAAACAATTTCAGTGTCCTTCCCCAAAGCAAAGAAACCAGAATAGTTGGACATCATTCCTTTTATTTTTATTTGTTAATGCTCAACTGAATATAATCTACATTCAGTTTTGTGGAATAATGCCTCATAATTCTATAATCCGGAATTTCTTACAATTCTATAACCCGGAATCCTAAGCAGACTTTGTAATTATGACTAATTCCTCACTATCTGCCTTAGTCTTCTCGGGCGGCTATAACAAAATAGCTCAGACTGGGTAACTCAGGAACAACAGAAATTTATTTCTCACAGTTTTGGGAGCTGGGAAGTCCAAGAACATGGGGCCAGCAGATTTAGTGTCTGGTGAGAGTGCTTCCTGATTCATAGATAGCCGTCTGCTTGCTGTGTCTTCACATGGTAAAGAAGGCAAGGAATGTGTCTGGGACCTCTTTTATAAGGGTGCTAATCTCGTTTCATGGGAGTTTTGCTCTCTTGGCCTAATCAGCCCCCAAAGGCCCCACCTTTTAATACTATTACCTTGGTGATTAGCTTTCAACATATGAATTTAAGGGGTTCACAAACATTTAAATCATAGGAGTATCTCTCAATAAGCACTTTTACAATGAAAACTTAATAAGCATAAATAAATGGATGATATAGAAATATATATTATATATGTACATGTTTATGTGAACCTATGGGTATGTATGCATGTATATGTATGCAGACACACAATACAAGCATATGCACACATATGCTTTTTATATGATTGTATCAGTTCAGTCAAAAGCATTTATTGAGTATACATAAACACATAAATCATATACAAATTTATTTATGGAGTATACATTTCACACACCTCATTTATAAAGATGAATAAGATCTAGTCCCTGCCCTCAAAGAGCATTAGCCATATGTAAAGAGAATTATTTCAGTATTACATAGAGAGTGATGAGAGAACTCCACAAGTATTAAGAAGGGATCCGGATGTCATGATTCTAAATTGCTTCCGAAATTAGCAGGCTATTTTTCATTGACTTTCCCTGCAACAAAACTTGCAGCTTCCCTAGCAATCCATTAAACTGCAGAAAGCCTCATTCCTTGGTGCTATTAGAGAAGAGCAGACAGACCCACTAGCGGCCCCATTACACAGCTGGGGCTAGATAAGGGCATCTTGGGGTTTGGTTTCCAGTACCTCTTCATTATTCTGGACAGGACTGATAAGAACCTTGACGCTGTGGTTCTGAGTGCTTTGGAAGAGACAAAGTCACCTGAGTGATTGCTTCTGGGATCTTTCCAGTAAGCCAGTGCCCTGCACTGGCCACCCAGGCTCTTTTGGGAATTTGGGTGAAAGTCACTCTTGCACATCCCAGATTGGGGATAGATCAGAGAGCAAGGGTCTCCAGAGTGTCCACTTTGAAATAAAGCTTAAACAGTTATTAAGCTTGTTTT
Organism: Symphalangus syndactylus; assembly: GCF_028878055.3. Lineage (NCBI taxonomy): Eukaryota > Metazoa > Chordata > Mammalia > Primates > Hylobatidae > Symphalangus > Symphalangus syndactylus. The sequence continues at coordinate 18,622,995 of NC_072438.2, read as the reverse complement.
GTTCATTGGTGAAATTGTCCCCAGTATTGATGGAAATTTTAGAAAATATACAAAAGTACGAAGAAGAAAATGAAAATTACCAATTATCCTAACACCCAGCACTAACTTGCTACAGTTGTCTTAGTTTATTTTTCTATATCTATGTGTAATATCTAAAAATTTTAGAAAATCTACTTTTAAAACTCATTGTTTTAAGTCATTCATTTAATAACAATGTTTCCTTTTCTGAACATTGTCTTACATGATTAAATTTTCTTTAAAATCATGGTGTTTTGAACTATGACTTAAATAAGGTTTCTCACCCCTTCTCCACAATTTCAAAGTCAAAGGCTTTGAAATACTGAGAGGTTTTTGTAGTTAATTTAACAGCAAAACCTGACATGCAATGTATGTTCTTCATTAATCCCAATTAATCCAACCATCACATGCTTCACTACAGAAATGTTAGCGTGTTTAATAACCAGAGGTTGTTCCAGTCTTTACTGAGAATATTACATAGTGTACAGCACATGCATTGTGTTACTTTTCTAAAATCCACGATATTCTGAATTCCTGGCCCCTGCAGATTTAGATCAAGCATGGCGAACCTGTATTTTATTTGGCAGTTTATTTTATCTTGCCTTTGGTGTTGGACGTTTAAGTTGCTACCTATAGAGTTTTATGAGGCAGTTTTATCACCAAGATTAAACTTAACACTATATACTCTAGAAGTATTAGAGCAGACAGTGTTGTGATGCTCCCCAGCAGACAACACTGTGTATGCTGCATACATTATATAACTCTACCCTAATAGTCTAATATTATGTAGGATCACAAGTTCATATTATCTAGTAATAACCTGGTGCTTCTTTTCTTGCATGGGGAATATGTATTTCCTATTTGCTTGTTTTGGAAAGAGTTTTGATGGTAAACAAAACAATAAAATAGAGATAGATATTTAGAGGTGGAGGGAGTCATAGAGGTATAGAATTCTACCTTCCACACATGGTTATAATTTCCTTAGCAATAGCTCTGTAAGACAGAATTGAGAATCTTCTCAAACACTCTTCTGGATAAAGAGCTGATTACCTTCTGAGCCTATGACTTAGGAAACAGCAAGAAAATTCCTCTTTGTATTGACATCAACAAAGCCACCTTCAAGTCAATGTTAATCATTGACATTTTGCATTTTCCTAAGCAAAAATAGTGATATTTCTCTGCAATACTTTTCTCACTTGAATGCAGTGTCTAGTTATAAGAATGAAAGAGTAAAAAGGATACAAAAATTGTTTACCCTCCCTAACACGCCAGGCACTGTGCTAGTCATTCTCCATGAGGATCTATGTCATACTTTCTGATGGCTCAGCACTAAAACAGCATTCCATATTGCCACATAGGAACAAGTTTCCCAAATTCAGATTCAGGAGTAAAACCGACATATTTCTGACTCCAAAATCCATGATCTTATGTCATAAGACATAGTGATTAAGAACATCATGCTTGTGTATTTCTCATCACAGATACATCACCTGAGTGAATGACTGTTTTGCCCATTAGAGGCATATTTTCTCTTTGAAATCTTGCACAATAAAATGTATTCAATTCCTAGGTGGGGATGTGTATCAGCTCCTCTTGAGAGGGCTCAATGTCTGGCACACAGGAGCTGCTCAATAGATGATATTTCTCTCTGTGTGTATGAATGATAAAACTCCATGTAAACTCCAGATCATTATTTTCCTTCATGACATGTGTGAACAACCCCTGATTTTGACCTCCGGGGCACCTTCATTTTGATTTGCTGGAATAAATAAGTGTAAATCCCACTGAATCTAGAGAAAATGAGAACCAGCAATTTTGGCACCCTGAGATCAGAGTCCTACACCCAGCTGTGTAGTCAGTATGGCTGCCCTCCTAGTTACCCAGAAGTAATTATGAACCAACTCTCGGACCAACTGGGTCTGTCCTCTGATGCTATCAAAGTCATATAGGTAGGATTCAGCTTCATGGTTGGCTGGTAATTAAAAAGCTGCAAGCTGTGAGGGAACATAGCTGAGATCCAGAGATAGAGTTTGCCAGAGGTTGCAGATATGGCCAGTGATACTTTTGCAGGAGTAGCAGCAGGTGTGGTTGGCTTTGAGACTCAATAAAGATGGTCGGTGATGAGGGAATAGAGGATGTCAAGATAGTCTTCTCTCTCTCTCTTACTGGCAAGATTACCAGCTGCTGATAGAACTAGTTGACTTAACTAGCTTATCACCACTTGGGAAACTTCCAGCTGAACAAAGTTTCCTGCTGACTGTCCACAAGGTTAGAGTTTTCATCATTATGGTCTTTGAAAATGTCACAAAGAATAATAAAGGCTCTGATGTATTTAATGCATGAGTTTGTTATCATGTAAGTAATGTATATTCTTTGTAGAACATTTAAGATACAAAAATATATACATAAAGAGAAACTACCACTAATTGAACGATTGAAAAATGGTAAACAGTATTGGATATTTCCTTTTAGGCTTTCCAAAAAAACTATCCATTCTATTTTGTTTTTAACTTGATGTATCATATGTATAATTTTTCCCAATGTTATCAGAGTCATTTTATATCTATGCAATCTTTCAATCCCTTAGGAATCCCATATCGTATGTTCTTCCACTGCAGGAAAACAACACAACTCATGAACTAATTTGACAAATTCAATTAACATAATTATGCCCAAATATTAAGAGGCTGCATTTTATTACATGGAAATAAGGAAAAACAATCATCCTAGGAAATATTGTGAGCTAAACCAGTGTTTGGAGAACCTGATCCATGATGATAGTTTGTAACAGAATAGTATTTGATTATAAAAACTTACAGAGAAATCAGTAATAAGGTCCAGCATTTATGGTTGCTATTTTAGCCATGAAATCCAAACCACTGGTCATTTGCATGTCTATAACTTACATTGGCCCAACATTCCCCTGCAGATGAGACATAAGAAGGGAGAAAACTTGACTTCAGGAAAATTTTGTTAAGTTTAAGTACACCTGATGGTAAAATTATAAAATGATTGCCAAAAGTTTTGAATTAATATGATTTGGGGCCAATATCAGGAAGTCCTAGAAAATGTATCCATTGGAAAGGAAAAAAAAAGTAATTCCTGGAGATCTAGATGTGTAAAATTTCAGAATTCCTGGTAAAGAGAGATCAGGTCACAAATAAGAGGGAAGGAGTACTTACCATAAGCCAGATATCAGTTGCCTCCAGCTTGGTTCTTCATTCTTGACTTCCATTCTTCTCTATATTTTTTATGGGGGTGGGGAGGATTTTTTCTGAGAAAGGTTAGAAAGGATTCTGTTGAGGTAATCCGTGAAAGGAGATGATAAAGTCAAATATTTATCTGTCTCCCATACTGGGGAGAACAAATACTTCAATAGAAGTATAGCTCTGCAATAATTCAACAGAAATATTCGTTGGCCATGTGCCAAAGGAGCTGTGACATTTTAGGAACTTAGCCTCCTTGAGTCTCACTTTCTTTATTAAATGAACTAGTAATAGTAACTATCTCAAAGGGTTGTTGAGAAAGTTAAGTGACTTAATGTATACAATATGTGTAGCACCGTGTCTGGCACATAGGGAGCATGCCATAGGCACTGTAGCCAATTGAATCAGGTTGGTGCAAAAGTAATCACACTTTTAGCAATTACTGTTTTTTGTGTTTCGTTTTCTTTTATTTGAGACAGAGTTTTGCTCTTGTTGCCCAGGCTGGAGTGCAGTAGCACCATCTCAGCTCATTGCAACCTCCACCTCCCGGGTTCAAGCAAGTCTCCTGCCTCAGCCTCCTGAGTAGCTGGGATTACAGATGCCTACCACCATGCCCAGCTCATTTTTTGTATTTTTTGTAGAGACAGGGTTTCACCATGTTGGCTGGGTTGGTCTCAAACTCCTGACCTCAGGTAATCCACCCGCCTCACCTCCCAAATGGGCAATTACTTTTAATAGCAAAAACTGTGATTACATTTACACCAACCTAATACCTTCCAAAGATGGCTACAACAAATGTATCCTACCCCACATGCTTTTCTGCAGTGTATTCTGACACTTCCCATTCAAGGGTGAATCTATTTCTCCACCTCCCTTAACTTGCATGGGCCTACAGCAGTTTTGACCAACAGAATGTGACAGAAGGGACACTGTGTCTTGTCCGTGCATAGTCTTTAACTGTCTGGCCAGCTCTGCTTCCTGCCTTTAGAAGCCACCTTCCACCAAAGTCATATGCTATGACCACTCTACTGTGAAGACACCCAAGCCTTGCAGAGAAGACCTGGGGAGACACCCTGTGGAGAGATAGGGAGGCTGGGGGCACTAGGCATCCGCATTGAGAACCAAGGATCCAGTCTGGGCATTCAGCTCAGTTCAGTCCTGAAATAACCATCTGAATGAAACAGCACCAGAGACCCCTAGAGGAAACCACCCATCTGAGAACCAGGAGAGATAAAAACAAATCTTCGTTTTAAGCTACTGTTTTGGAGTGGTGTGTTAGGCAGCAAGAGATGACTGGAACAGATATTGTCGGCTGGTTATATCATCATCACAATCATTGCTTCATGCAAGGGGCTTTGCTGTTAGATATTCAGGATACAACTTAAAAATTCATATGACCCGATATTCCACGATGAAGAACATTCATTGTGAGAATAATAATAAATCAGCAAGTGATAGTGGGTGAGCAGGATGCTAATAAGAGGTCCTCTGTTCTGAGTGTGTGCAAAGTGCTAAGAGGACACAGAAGAGTGAGTGGTTATTCTACTTGGAGCAAATACTGGGAAGGGGTGAGGTGGCGTTAGAGGAGACATCCTCACAGAGGCAGTGACGTGAGCCGACCTTGAGGAACAATGGGATGTTACCAAGCAGCAAATGGAGAAGACAGTGGGGATAGATTTTCTCAAGTAATTATAGCAGCTGGAGAACTTCTACACAGATTTAATGTAAAGAATAACATTAAGACTGATAACTTGACTTCTGTTGCTCAAAAGCTGATTCTAAGTAATTGGAGAGATAATTTGACTACTTAGGGTAGATGGTGGAATTTGATTTTTCATATCTCTCGATTGGCGGGGAAAAGAAGAAACTGCAGTGCAAAATCAGAAGGAGAATAAAGGCCTGAATCTGGCTGACAATTTTTAAAATCCTGTGTTGGCGGGCTGGATTCTGCTGCCCTGAAATGCCTCCTTTTGGGTAGGCTGCAATTAGAGGCATTTGTGCTGCCATTTGTTCCCATTGTTGTTTGTTTGAACAAAAATTCTGTGAATAACGAAAATTCTACATCCAGTTCATCTTCCGTAGATTTTTCTAAGAACTCGATCTGCAAAAATCCGAGGAGTTTTATGATGAAGAAACATGAAGTATTTCTTTACCACCTTTGTCAAGGTTTCATTTGCTCTTTTAATTTTTTCAATTGCTTTAAATATTGATTAGATACAAAGGAATAGTTATAAAATATGCATAAGGCATAAAGAACAATAAAACATATTAGATATGTGTGCATTCTCAATTTTATAAATTACCATTAATTCTGATGTTTTCATTCCTCCTTTCATGTTCACAACTCCTCATCCCTAACAAGCAAAAACTATCCTGAAGTGTGGGTTAATCATTCACTTGCTTTTATCTTTAGTTTATATCATTATAAATACTTTGGTTTTGCTGGGTTTTGAGATTCCTGCCAAAAGAATCATGTTACAGATTTTATCTGGCACCCAGACTGCCTAGTTTTGACAACTGGTTCTACCAGTTATGAGCTATGAGATCTTGAGAAAGTTAAGAAGTCTCAGTACCTGTTTTGTCATCTGCAAAATTAAAATAATAATAGTGTGTACTTTGTAGTATTCTTGTGAGAATTAAATGAGCTAATTTGTGTAAGACATTTAAAACAGTGTCTGGAACATAATGTGAGCTACGTAAATCTTAGTTCTGATTGTTCTATAGTCTGTTTTATGACTGCCCCAATGTACATTCCAGAGATAATCCATGCTATTGTGGATAGCCATATTTATTTCCATTTTATGGACATATAATATTTTTATGTGCATGTAATACCATTTATTTATACACTCTCCAGTCAATAGACACTTGAGTTGTTTCCTAAATATTGCTTGTACAAGTGCTGTTAAGAATAATCCAGTTTACATGTCCTAAAGCATAGATTCAGGAGTATCCGTACAGAAGGTATATTCCTAGGATTGAAATTTCTGAGGCTCAGAGTATACACACTTCTGATTTTACTAGGCGATGTCACAGTTACCAAAGCAGCCAAGTCATTTTATGCTTTCTACCCACAAGTGTGCCTACATGACCCAGTTTCTTCATGACTTTGGACAAAGTCATGCCAGTCCTTCCATACTGGCAGTTTTAATTTTTACCAAACCAGTGGGTGATTTTAATCTGTATTTTTTGACTATAGTGTAGCTTTAATCTGTATTTTGTTGATTATGGTGTAGCTAAGCATCCTTTCAGATATTTATTAGCCATTAAGCTTTTCTCGTCTGCACACAGTGCTTGTCAAATCTTTTGCCAGGCAAAAGATTTTTTTTCTTTTTTTGGTCAGGCATTTGTCGTTTTCATATTGATTTGTATGCATTATTTATTTATTCTGTACACTTTTCTCAGTTTGTGACTTGAGTTGTTATTCTCTTTTGATATTTCCTTTTGGTGACCATAATTTCAGGTCAATGAGTCGTAGCGAACTTTTCCTTATGATTCATTCATTTTGTGTATTGTTTAAAGAAACTTAACATGAGATCATAGCTTCCTACGTTGAATTCCAAACATCATAAAATCTGCCTTTCACTTTTAAATCCTTAATCAGCCTGCAGTTGATTAATTTGTGTATAGTGTGGAGGAGTTTGGGGATCTTTTCTTTCTTTCTTTCTTTTTTGCATGGATAAACAATTTACTTGGCACTATATATTAAAAATGCTATCAGCCGGGTGCAGTGGCTCATGCCTGTAATCCCAGCACTTTGGGAGGCCGAAGCGGACAGATTACGAGGTCAGGAGATCGAGATCATCCTGGCTAACACGGTGAAACCCCATCTCTACTAAAAATACAAAAAACCAGCTGGGCATGGTGGTGGGTGCCTGTAGTCCAAGCTACTCGGGAGGCTGAGGCAGGAGAATGGCGTGAACCCGGGAGGCTGAGTTTGCAGTGAGCCGAGATCGCGCCACTGCACTCCAGCCTGGGCGACAGGGCAAGACTCCGTCTCAAAAAAGAAAAAATGCTATCTATCCCTCCTTCACTCATCTGCAATGCCAGCTCTGTCATAAACCAAGTTTTATTAGACAGGTAGATCTTTCCTAGGTTTTCTTTGCCATGATTAATGTATCAGCCCTGTGTCAATGCACATGTCCTAATTAGTATAACTTTGTTGTAGCTCATATCTTGGAATTTATATTCCCCAGCTAGCACTTCAGCAGGACATTGGCTCTTGAATGTCTGCTCTTTCATGTAAATATAGGATACACACACACACACTCTCTCTCGCTCTCTCTCTCTCTGTCAATCTTTGGGGGTTTTAGGCTGGAATTACTTTGAAATCTACAGATAACTTAGAAGATAAATGACATCTTTATGACGAGTTCTCTAGTTCATGAACATGTTATACATCTCTAGAGAGACAAAGAGACAGAGAGAACTTCTTCAGCATAATTCCACAATGCTTCATAATTTTCTTTCCGAAAGACTAGACCTTAACATCTTTTTGAGAAATCCTTTTTTTTTTTTTTTTTTAAGACGGTGTCTTGCTGTGTCACCCAGGCTGGAGTGCAGTGGTGCGATCTCGGCTCACTGCAAGCTCCGCCTCCCGGGTTCACGCCATTCTCCTGCCTCAGCCTCCCTAGTAGCTGGGACTACAGGCGCCGCCACCGCGCCCCGCTAATTTTTTATATTTTTAGTAGAGATGGGTTTCACCTGTGTTAGCCAGGATGATCTCGATCTCCTGGCCTTGTGATCCACCCGCCTCGGCCTCCCAAAGTGCTGGGATTACAGGCGTCAGCCACCGCGCCTGGCCGAGAAATCATTTTTAGACATTTTACTTATTTTAATGATATTGTAAATGCTAAGATATCAACATTTCATATTTTCATGTCTGTTGCTAGTGTATATTTTTGATGTGATGCAGACAGCAGGCTTCCTAAAAGTTTTCTCAATTCGAATAGTCTGTTTATTCTTTTATGTTTGTTATATAGATAATTATATCATCCATAAATAATTAAATTTTATTTCTTCCTCTCCATTTCCTTTACATTTTTTTCTTTCTTGCCTGACTACACTGGTTAGGCTAGATTAAAGTGGTGATAGCAGGCACCTGTGTTCTAAATCTTGAGGTAAATGCTCTAATGTTTCACCACAAAATACAAAGCTTGTTTTCAGGTTTAGGTAGGCTTTGAATATCAGGTTAAAGACTCTAGGTTGCCAAGAGACTTTCTATATATATATATATATATATATATATATATATATATATATATATAATCAATATATATTTATCTATAGATGTAATCAATATTTTCCTTATTTATTAAAGTGATTATATATTTTTCCTTCTGCTTTTGCTAATATAATGATTTATGTTAATGGGTTTGCTAATGTTAAACAAAACTTGAATTTCTGAGATAAATTCAACTTGGTCATGACATATTATTATTTGGTAATACATTGGTGCAGTGTTTCATTAATGAGTATTAATGAGAATGGCCTGTGATTTTCTTTCTTTCACTCTCCATGCTGGTTAGCATCACATTTGTGCTGGCCTCATCAAATGGGTTGCAGTGTATTTCCCAATTTTCTATTCTGGACAAGAGACTATGTAATGGGGAATACATTGGACCTTTATCAGCAAATTGATCTTGAATTGGTATTTCCTTCAGGGAAGATTTTAAGCTATTGGTTCAATATCATTGATGGTTATATAAAGATACTCAGTTTTACTATTCCTTCACGAGTAATTTTTGTTGCTAGATATTTTTCTACACATGTGTTTCTTCACTAATATTCTTTTACCATTTTAAAGTCTGTTGTGCCTATAATGATGTTCCCTTTTTCAGTTCTTACTTGGTCTGTTGGTGTCTCCACTTTTGTTCCTGATTAAGCTTGCCAAAGGTTAATAAATTTCAGTAGTCCTCCGTATTTTCATTTCATTTTTGATATGAGTAACTTCTTTTTATTATTTCCTTCTGTCTGTGTTCTTGGCAATATGAGTTTGTTATTTCATTGATTCGCCAAATTAGGTGCTTCGTTAATTAAATTTTAGCCATCCTGTTCTACTACAAATATTTCAGTTATGTATTTCTATATTACTGTTAAGTTTAAATATTAAATTCCCATTATTATTTATTCTTTGAATTATAATTTGCTGATTTATAAATAAATTCTGGAGTTTTTTTACTACCTTGTCACTGATTTCTAACTTAATCATATGGCAGTTGTAAAAAATAGTCTATAAGCTATTATTCTGTGAGGTTTTTTTTTTGAGAGTTTATTTTATGTTCTTTTTTTAATACTTTAAGTTCTGCGGTACATGTGCAGAATGTGCAGTTTTGTCACATAGGTATACACATGCCATGGTGGTTTGCTGTACCCATCAACCCGTCATCTACATTAGGTATTTCTCCTAATGCTATCCCTCTCCTAGCCCCGCATCTCCTGACAAGCCCCAGTGTATGATGTTCACCTCCCTGTGTCCATGTATTCTCATTGTTCAACTCCCACTTATGAGTGAGAACATGTGTTGTTTGGTTTTCTCTTCCTGTGTTAGTTTGCTGTGAATGATGGTTTCCAGCTTCATCCATGTCCCTGCAAAGGACATGAACTCATCCTTTTTTATGGCTGCATAGTATTCCATGGTGTATATGTGCCATATTTTCTTTATCCAGTCTATCATTGATGGGCATTTGTGTTGGTTCCAAGTCTTTGCTATTGTGAACAGTGCCGCAGTAAACATACATGTGCATGTGTCTTTATAGTAGAATGATATAAAGGGCATTTTTTTGCAATATTCCATGTGTGCATGAAAAGAAGGTAGCTACCACCATAATTGCATGCAGCGTTTTAGAAATATCAACAAGAATTTTGTAAATTATTAAAAGACCAGGAGTTAAAACATTTAAAGTAATTGTAAATTTGTCTTTTTCCCAATAGTTATTTGCAAATACATGTATATTGAAACATGATTTTCAAACTATTATTTCCTCCTGGTGAACTAATTTTTATGTTGGAATGTAGTGACCTGCTTGGGAAAAATGTCTTTTCCTGAAGAGTTTATTTTGCCTGCCATTAATATAATAACCAAGCCAGCTTCTTTTAGTATTTTAATGCTCCATCTTTTATATCACTTTATATTGAGACTTTTCTATTCTTACATTTTAGGTATGTATCTTATAAAAAACATACAGAATTTTTAATCTAGTGAAACAAATGTCTTTTTTTTTTTTTTTTTTTTTTTGAGACAGAGTCTTGCTCTGTCACCCAGGCTGGAGTGGAATGGTGCGATCTCCACTCACTGCAACCTCCGCCTCCTGGGTTCAAGTGATTCTCTTGCCTCAGCCTCCTGAGTAGCTAGGATTATAGGTGCTTGCCACCATGCCAGGATAATATTTGTATTTTTCAGTAGAGACAGAGTTTCATCATGTTGGCCAGGCTGGCCTCAAACTCCTAACCTCAGGTGATCCACCCACCTTGGCCTCCCAAAGTGCTGGGATTACAGGCATAAGCCACTGCGCCTGGCCTCAGCTGTCTTTTAACTAGATAATTTTCTCCATTTACAGTTACTAAAATTACTGACATTTATCTCCAAACTTTATTGTTTGCTTTCTATTTGACCCCCCTTTTTGTTTCTTTTTTTTTGATCTCCTGTTGTTTGTGTGCATATATGTATGTGTATTTTTCTAACTCCATTTTACTTCTATCAGTTTATCATATGTTTATTATATATTCTATTACTATTTTTGTGATTTCCATAGATATTTTAATACACAAGTAAATTATCAACATCTATAACTAAACGATATATTTACTGTCTTGTAGAGTAATAATGGAACTTTCAACACTTGAATTCTGATCACTCACAATTTATAAGCTACTGCTGTCATGAATTTTAATTATATGTTATTAATTAATTTTTTAAAGATTTTTATTATTAATGTTTCAAACAGTCAATCCTTTTAAATATTTACCCAAATATTTAGCATACTCTTTGTCTTTGGTCATATTTTATTTTATTTATTTATTTTTTAAAGCACATGCAACTTTATTCTAAATAAACTGGCAAATGAAATCATAAATTCAGGCCCTAGTGTGTGATGTTCCCCTCCCTGTGTCCATGTGTTCCCATTGTTCAATTCCCACTTATGAGTGAGAACATGCAGAATTAGGTTTTCTGTTCCTGTGTTAGTTTGCTGTGAATGCTCGTTTCCAGCTTTATCCATGTCCCTGCAAAGGACATGAACTCATCCATTTTTACGGCTGCATAGTATTCCATGGTATATATGTGGCACATTTTCTTTATCCAGTCTATCATTGATGGGCATTTGGGTTGGTTCCAAGTCTTTGGTATTGTGAATAGTGCTGCAATAAACATATGTGTGCATGTGTCTTGATAGTAGAATGATTTGTAATCCTTTGGGTATATACCCAATCATGGAATTGCTGGGTCAAATGATATTTCTGGTTCTAGAACCTTGAGGAATTGCCGTACTGTCTTCCAAAATGGTTCAACTAATTTACACTCACCAACAGTGTAAGAGCGTTCCTATTTCTCCACATCCTCTTCAGCATCTGTTCTTTCCTGACTTTTTAATGATCGCCATTCTAACTGGTGTGAGATGGTATCTCATTGTGGTTTTGATTTGCATATCTCTAATGACCAGTGATGATGAGGTTTTTTTCATGTTTGTTGGCCGCATAAATGTCTTCTGTTGAGAAGTGTCTGTTCATATCCTTTGCCTACATTTTGGTGAGGTTGTTTGTTTTTTTCTTGTAAATTTGTTTAAGTTCCTTGTAGATTCTGGATATTAGCCCTTTGCCAGATGCATAGATTGCAAATTTTATATGTCAAACTTTCCATTGAGGATCACATTTTTCAGTATGAGGAACAAAATTTGGAATTTTTTTAAATGAAAGCATATAGTAAGAAAAGACTTTTTAATGCTAAAAAAGCCTTTATTTTCTTAAAATGATAACTTCATTAGAATTTATTAGACATATAATTTCAGATTGACGGTTGTTTTCTCTCAGACTCATAAACTTACTTCTTATGCCCTTTGGCAAACAGCAGGTATTAATGAAAAATAAATGCTTTTGAAGGTAATATTTATTTTCTCTCTGGATGCTTTTAAAATCTCCTCTATGGTTTTTGGTTTTCTGTAGTTTTACTATAATATGGATAGATGTGAATTTTTTCTTATTTAACCTGCTTTGAATACATTGGATATCTCTATTTTGTTGTTTTTCACTATTTCTCAATACTCTGTCATTATCTCTTTGAGTATTTTTTCCTCTCATCCTTTCCCATCTTTTTCTGAAACTTTGATTAGATGTATACTAGACTGTCACGTTTTAGCCTTCATCTCCCAACCTTTCATTCAGAGTTTCTATTTCTTCACTCTAGCCTGAATTCTGAATGATGTATTTTAAGGATTTACATATCAGTTAATTAGTTAAGTATCTTTATTTGTGTCTAAACTGTATTAAACCTATAATTTTTTTCACAAATCTACGTGATCTTTTTATGTCTCATTTTTATTTTTTATATGAAAGTTCCTTTTCTTTAGTTAAACATGATATGTATACTTTGTTCATGTGTCCACTAATGGATATATGACTGTAACATTTGTCCACTAGTTTTAACATCTAGACTGAACAGCTAATCCTATTGTCTGTCATTTCTTCTAGCTCTCACTTTGCTGCTGTTATCTGAAGCATTTTTTTTATTTTGTCTGCCTGCTCATATTTCTTACAAATTAACCCATGGGAATTCTTTGAGGCCTGGGTTGAAATTGTGCTCCCCCAGAGAAAATTTGTATTTGTTTTGTCGGGTGCCTAAAGGAACTATTAAAACAGGCCTTCCTTACATCACTCAGATTGAAGGTTTCTAGACAATCTAGGCTGGAATCCCATGCATATTTATTAATTCTCAGGAGGAAATTTTGTCCCTTAAGTATCAATGTTTGAGAGTACAGAGGTAGGCTTATCTCTAGTTCACCCTTACCCTGAGAGAGCAGCTCTTTAGGGGCCAGTTTTACACACAGGTGGGTCTCCTATTAGACTGCTTTCCTTCACTCTTCTGCTAGATTATTCCACAGTGTAGAATATATGAGCTTTGTATCAAGTCTCCCATGTTCTGCCAGGCCATGAAAATCAAAGGCCATTTTCCTCTGTGTTGGCAAAGCAACCAAGGAGAAAGCGATTTCAGTTCTTTGCTTCTCTTTCTAGGTTCTCATCTTTATTCACCTTCATTTAGATTTTGGACTCTCTCTGAATACTCCCTGCTTTTGGCATCTATTAACTGAAAATTAGTTGCTTAAAAAAAACTTTTCTATTGAAGGTTAATCACGATATCTGTTTATTATGCTACAAGAAATAAACAATATTCTCCCTGTGGAATTCAATCTTTTTATTTTAATAAAATTATAGTTAAAATAGAAGGAAGGAGGATTTTATGTTTTTCATTCAATCATCGGTGCACTTATTTTTACGTAAAGAAAAGTAACACATCTGTTCTTTGCTTAACGTGATTCACTAACGTTTTACAAAGGCACATTCAATGAACATGAATTAAGCTCTTACTGCATGCCAAACTTTGTGCTCTTCCTATTCAAATACATTATCTCATTAGATTTAATCTTCAGAGATAAAGGATTCAAGGGCTACTCTATATACTAAGATGCAAAAACCAGATCTCCCTGGTTTGAGAGATGAAAGAGTGGAATGAGCACTGACCCTCTCATTGTCAGGGAAATGTGAAGTAGATAAGATGCGTGAGATGATTGAGATAACTTTGAGAAGAATTTTGTTAGTACTGAGCTTCTGTGTTCTTTCAAGCTTTGGGCATGAATGTCTAGAAGAATGGAACAAAGGGGAAACCATTGACTCGGAACCAGAAAGCCAGAGCCCTCATTTTCTCTCCACCTCTCACAAGCTCTGTGAACTCAGGCAAAACCTTTACTCTGTAAGCCTTGGATTGCTTTATCGGAAAAAGAAATGCAATAACTTCTACCAATTTTCTCCACCATCGTTCATATGCCCATGCTTGAAGTGGCAGAACATTTGATCATGAAGATAGATGACTATGGCTGCTGTGAGAAGAGATTATGTGAGAAAAGATTAAGCCTTGAAATCAACCAGACCACAGTTCCAATCTTTTCTCTGCTAGATAAGAGTTACATGATATAATGTATGTAAAGCACATAAGAAATGTGTGGCATTGCATGCCACTTAATTTTTAGTTCTTTGATCTTGGAGTCCTAAGACAATAACAGCTCCAGCATATAATGGCATTTGAGACACAGATAAACTGGTCAGTTTCCTCATCTATTACATAAAAGAGATAATAATATATGTCTCACAAGACTGGTCCCCTGATGCCACTTGAGATAGTACATGGGAAAAGTCTTAATCACTTCAAAAGGACTATAAATATGAGATATCTCATTACATGGTAATTTGTACAGTGAGATATTTAGCTAAGAATATCAGTAACAAGATAGGGAGTCTGTCCTATAACAACAGGATGCAAGTGAAATATGAGACATGATTCCAGTTTTTTCTGGTCTCCAGCCTATGTAGAAGGTGAATCTTCAGGGTCTGTTAGTGTTCAGTGAAATCAGTGGATTTGACACAATTAGATGTAGTGGAATGAGCACTGACCTAGAATCTGGATATCCAGGTTTCAGTTCAGAATCTATGGCAACTTTCTGAGGATAAGAGGAGGAGCATCTGTGGGACTTAGGGCATAATATATCTATGTTTATCAGTCTTGCATAGCCATCACCTACAATAATGTCTTTCATGGGTCAGCTGAATGAAGAAGTGAAACATTTTTTTTTTCAGTTTGTTTTCCCTCTGTAAAATAGTGATTATAATGCCTACCTCTTGGAATTACTTGGATATATAGGCAAGGCCTCACCCAGGACATAGTGGTTACTTAATATACAGTACTTCCCTCCCTGAACTGCTAATAAGAATCTCATATCTGTATCCTAGGTGGATTTAATATGACTTCTTTTTCTACAAGTCAGAGCTCAATCATATGTCCATAAAATAAGTGCTCTTTCAACTCCAAAAAGCTGTGTCTTAAATTCCCTTCTTGTTCTTCACTGAATTAATTCCAACAAATAAAAGAAAATGAACACATTCTGCTGGCAAAACTCAAAATCCAAAGGAGACACATGTATAACTATTTCCCAGTCTTCAAAGACTTCAAAATCCACCAGCTCAGATGCCTTATAAAAAGTAATAAGATAGGAGACAGAAGCTGAAAATGTCCAAGGACCTCCAATAAGCCTGAGATTCTGTGATGGCAGATACTAAGTCCCCACTTTTCACCACATAGTCACAGAGGGAAATGGTTAAGAAAATGAATGATCTCTTGATACATAACAAGTTTTTGGTGGTAACTTCAGGGCCAGCCTATGATGAGCTATGATTTCTGTATCACATAGAGACTGGACCCACTTAGTAGGGGTTAATGAAGTAAGACTCAGCCCCTACCCCTGAGTATATGAAAGTCTATGGGGGTCTGGAAGGCACACAAATGACAGCATCACCTGGGAAACACAGGGATAGAGATGTATACAATGTTCAGTGATGGCAACAAAAAGAATGTGGCAAAAACCTACCCAAGGATAGGCTGTCTTGAAGACATATTTCTTCAGTGGTGTCTTAACAACAAGAGTCTTGGTTCAGCAATTTCTTCCTGTTGCCAAATCTATATGCCTGTGAAATCATGCACACAGTTTGTTCCCAGAGTTGCTATAGGAACATCTGCATAAAGTTGATGTTAAGGAATAATGAATAGTTAAGAATAATGGTTTGAATGTGGGTGTTTGCTCTCCTGTGGAACATAGGCAGTTACATTTACCCATGATTATGTTCAGGCTTACATACAAGGGGGAAAAAAAAGAGCAGGTGAGAGAAGAAAGCCCTTCTCTATCTTGATTGCAGTGTGGCTGGGACGTTGCACTCTGTGCCAAGAAGCACACAGCTTGGTGGCCCGCTTCTGTCTTCTCCATTTCTGTCTTTCACAGGCCAGTTTCACTGGCACTGAGGAATTTCTTCCTGGCAAAATGAATTTTCTTGGGCACATCTGCTCCAAAGCTGATAATATATCTTGAAAACCCATTATCAGGCCATTTCACTTTGCACTTCAAATCTTGGGTCTATTTCCTGAGCTGACACATAGGAGACATAGACTGTCCCTTAAAATGCCAAAGCACTCTGGATTTAAAAATAAACCTTAACCTTACAAAATTCAGCCTTTAGTTCTCTTTTGGGTTGTGTTTTATTTAAAAGAAGCGTTCAAGTTAACTGAAATGCAATTAGAATTTGAAAATTTTAAAAACTTTTTATTTGATATATAACAATTTTACATATTTTGAGAGTACGGGTGATATTTTGATACAGGTATACAAGGCGTAATGGTCAAATCAAGGTAATTCACATACCCACACTCAAATTGAAATTTAAATTAAAGTCCTCCATAACTTGTTCACCCACCATTGTTAACATTTTGGTGTTATTTCTTTCCAGGCTTTCTTCCATTCAAAATGTTAGATTACCCTCATATATAAATCATATTTTGCAAAATTGGGATTTTACTGTTCATATATTTTTGTGCCTGCCCTTTTTCTTTAATAAATAATGGGCATCTGCTTGGATAAATAAATAGAATTCACAAGCCCATTTAAAAAATCAAGGTAATTAGGATATCCATCACCTCAAATATTTATCTTTTCTTTGTGTAGGGAACATTAAAATTCTTCTCTTCTAGCTACTTTGAAATATACAATAAATTATTGTTAACTCTAATTTCCCTACTATACTCTTGAATACTAAAACTTACTTCTTCTATCTAACTGTATTTTTGTACCCATTAACCAACTTCTCTTCAAAGGAGGTATCTACACACATAGTTTTAATAAATGTTTCTCTGTATGTACGTATGTGCCATTTTGTAAGTACCTGCTATGTACCTGGTACATATATTATGGTATAAGCTAATCTTAAATATTGAATAAGATTAAATATATTATTATATTTAAAGTAAATGATTAGGCAATTAAGTATGTAAATTCATGTCTATCTGACTTAAGCACTTTTGTCATTTCTATTTAAGCATGGAGATTTATAAGGTTCTTACCCTCAGAAAGGAGAGGAATGGATATTTCAGGATGATTATAGAATCTCAAAACAATGGGGTTAAAAGTTCCTTTGAAGCACATTTATTCACTTTGCAGGCATTTAGTGAGCTCTGTAGTATAGGCTGGGCAATGACTAGACTGGGGACAGTGACATGAAATGTCTCCCTCTGTCCATCATCATTCATTTGTGTCTTCACATCATACTATTGGCTGCTAGAGGCAGCAAAGCTCAAGGCTGAGACATAGGATGGATGCTTGACATTGCAGGGGACAGCTACCTAAGGCTGGAGTGGAATCCCAGAGAGGAAGGAGATCAGGGAAGGCTTTTTGGAGTAAGTATTTATTTTCACTATTCACCCCACTTCCTTTAATGGCTCCCGGTCAACCCATAAATGTATTTCAAGATTCAATCACAGAAAGAGCAAACAGTACGTGCAAGTGCAGGAAGACACCGGATGCTTACCCAGCTATGAACTGGGATCTTCTAAGCCTTGAGATCTAGCTAAGATTGGCATAAACGCCCTTTTCATTCTTTGTAGAAATTTGAAGTCCTACTTAAGAAGTATATGAATCCCCAGCATAAGTATCCTCTCATAAATATCTCTGGTTCAGAGTGCAGGGCAGGAACTGAGAAGCAGCAGAAAAACTGACTTCACTCAATTTCTTGCTGAGCCATATTGAAGTCAGTGAGAAAAGGAAAATCAGTAATACTGATCCTGTTTTTATTTTGAAATTTGATTTTTATTATTAGTTGTTTGCATTAATGTTTTTTTTAAATATAGCATTCATTTTGATTACTGACATTGTTTGGTGCCCTCTTAAATTTTGCTCTCAGTGCAAGGTCCTCATGTGTCTCACCCTGTTCTTCTTCCTGAGCCTCCACTATATTCTGGGTTGCACAGTGTAGACTGCCTGAGCTCAAACCTAGGCTCTGCCTCCTACTAGCTGGGAAAGAATTTACATGCGACCAAACCTCAGTGTGTCTCGGTTTTCTCATCTATAAAATGGAGATAATAACAGCACCATATTTTTCAGTTGTGAGGTTTAACTGAGTCCATACATGGAATGTGGTAGGAGAGAACCAAACACCTAGAAAGCAGAGTTGTCAGTTATTATGAAGGCACCAAAATAAGTACGAGCAATCATTGCTCTTTTGTCCTCCCCTCCCACTATAGCAATAACCAAGACAAGCAAAGCTTTGTCTGTATATAAAGCAAAGCTTGTGCCTGAAGATTTGGGAGTAACACTGAATGGAAATATGCTCTACACCTGAAACAACTTAAATCACCCAACAGACACATTCATTCCTTGTGACTACTTCCCATGAGGCTCCGCCCCTCAGTATGAGCCGTACTCAGCTTCCTGACATCCCACGGGCTCCCCTTTCTCCCTTCACTAGGTATCCTTCTTGCCCTCTTGCCCCTGTGTTGCCCAAATTCGTCTCCATATTATGCAGAACACTTTGATTTTCTCCAGCCCTTTCTTCAAAAATCAGTTTCAGGCCTGTGTTCATCGGCAAGCTCACTGAGATTCACAATAGAGAAAAGGAATTTCCATGTAACATGATCTAGGGAACTACAGTTATAAACCATCTAAGAGCATAAAATAATTGAGGAACATAAGATATTTGATGTGGTTGGGGCCCAAAGATTTCATGGTGGAATTTCTCTCTGGGACGTTTGGACATGTATTTGTGACACTGAGAGTTTACAATTGAATTGGTATTTTGGCATATACTAATTTTGAACTCTGATTGGGGGTATATGAGAAAGTGTGATAGTGTGATAGTCTCACGTGTGAGAGTGGGGATACTGGCGTAGCCCCTCCCTCATCCACCCTGTACTGATCCTCTGTTATTATACACCTGAGCATGGCTGCATATCTTCTTCCCAGTGTGTTCTCCTTTGTCACTTCAGCACCTATCCTTGTGGAAGCAGGAAGTTATGAGATAGAAGCAGCAGGCAAAAGAAAGGAAAACAGTCACTATCAGGCAACCATGATAGACTATTCTCTTACTTCTGAACTGTAGGCATCATCAGGACAAGGACTGTGTCTCTTTTGGTCATTATTTTATGCATCCCAAGTATATAACACCAACCCCGGTTGAGAGTAGACATCCAAGAGATATTTTGTTAATTGATTATTGCTAGAGCAATTGATTAAAAGATGAGCAGAAACTAAGGATGGTATCTCATGAGTGTGAAGTCATATGAGCTTCTTCCTCTGCAGCCATCACAGGGAGGAGTAAATACAAAGAACTATTTGTAACTTCCAGGAAGATTCATTCTTCTCCAGGTGACATAAGTTAGACACACAGCCAGCAGAGAAAATGTGAAGGCAAGGGTCACATACTAGCCAAGACCCAGAACACTTACATCCTGAAACTGGACCGCATGGTTTTAAGTATCATGTCTATTTTTCCATTTGTCTGTCTGTCTATATGTGTGTGTATATAGAGCCTGTTTTGTCCTATGTAGATGCGTCTGTCATCCATCAATACAGATTTACCAAATACCAACTAAGATAAACATTAAAAAATGGCAACTTACAGCTTTGAAGCATTTAACATTTGAAATGACCATCAGTGTTCACTATTTTACATACCCTTCCCAGAAGCTCTAAAGGAATTCTAGGACAAACATAATTATTACCATTTTAGAGTTGAGACAACAGAGGATTAAAGAAGTTAGATGACTTTCCCAGCTACCCAGCTATTAAATGACAGTGCACCCAGTGAGTTAGGTTGGGTCATTTTTGTTTACGTTGTTTTATTTTTCCCTCTTTTTTGGCATATAGATGAGGAAACTGCAGGGCAAAGTTTTCATGACTTACCCACATGCATACAGGTCCAGGATGCACTAGCACAGTCAGATGACCAGTTTTTTTCTTTCTAATGCTCATTCTGTCTTCTCTCTCCTCATTCTTTCCTCCCTGCTTCTATCCTGGTGGTCCACTCTGCCTAGAAAGCCCTCCTCCCCCAACTGGTCTACCTTTAGGGTATAAATTAAATGACTCTCCAGAAAAAAAAATGTTCCTTATTCTCTGAACCTCAAGGAACATCCTCTCTGTGCCTGTTTTCTCTCCTTTGCATTGTTTCATGTTGCCTTGGCCTTTCAATCAGAAGCTCCCTGAGGGCAAGTGCAATATCTTGGCCATCTCTGCATGATGCAGCACAATTCTGAGACTTGTCAGACATGTGGCAGGTGGAACTGGACACGAAGTAAGAGTGTGTATGGCAGTGTATGCTGAAAATAGTAAAGGATGCTATGTGTGTCCAATTTGTGTATTTATTTTTACTTTAATTTATGCCTTTGCCTTTACTGAAATTGACTTACACAGTTTGTTTCTCATACATTAGGTAGGTGTTTTAGTCCATTTTCACACTGCTGATAAAGGCGTACATGAGACTTGGTAATTTATAAAGAAAAAGAGGTTTAATGGACTAACAGTTCCACATAGCTGGGGAGGCCTCACAATCATGGTGGAAGGGAGAAAGACACATGTTACATGGTGGCAGGCAAGAGAGAATGAGAACAAAGTGAAAGGGGAAACCCTTTGTAAAACCATCAGATCTCACAAGACTTACTCACTACCATGAGAACAGTATGGGGGAAACCACCCCCATGATTCAATCATCTCCAACCAGGTCCCTCCCACAATACATGGAGTGAAGGGTAAACTGCAGACACTACTCTCACTCCAGTGGAGACCTCATTGCCCTTGGGATAGAATCCAAACATTATGGAGAATTATGGGAGCTACAATTCAAGATGAGATTTGGGTAGGGACACAGTCAAACCATATCAGTAGGAGAGTTGTATTTTTGAGAGTGCCAAGTTAATGGATGATGTACTTGAAGGATGCATTTTTGTCATTTATGTATTTATTCACTTATTCATTCAGAAGAAGAGGTCTGAAAGCTAAGAGCTGTCTATATGCAGCACTCCCAGCAGCTGGGGGAATACATCTCTTAGTACCAAAGGGGCTCTGGGCAGCACATCACAGTACGGTATCCACTATAGTCTTGGCGTAATGTTTGGATTCTATCCCAAGGGCAATGGGGTCTCCACTGGAGTGAGAGTAGTGTCTGCAGTTTACCCTTCACTCCATGTAAGCTCCTGTTTCCGCTGAAGTCATTCTGCATCCTTAGTGCAGACCCAGATTATTAGAAACCCCAATGATGGGAACCACCTGCTGTCTCTCTACCTCCACTGAGGCTACTGCTTCAACCAGCAAAACCCCGGTAACAACATTCCCACTCCCGTCCCTCTCATACCAGTCCTCCAGCCCCAGGAGGCCTGTGAAACCCCACTGAGTAAGCCTCCCCGCACCCCTAGCAAAACTCCTGGCCTCTCACTCCAACTGTCCCTCAGGAGGCCCGTTCTTCTCTACCTAAGGGTCGAAATCATGCTAGAAAGTTTAAACATGACTCCCTGTATTCTCCCACAGCTTAAACACACCCAAGGCAAAAATCCTACATTCTGATCCAATGCTTTAATTTTTTTACATGAAAAATAGCCTTGACATGCTCAGCGGTTGAGGGTTGGGCAAGCTTCCAGAGGCAGCTGCCACGAGGCCCCCTTCACTGTGGCTTCACTTCTAGCTCTAGCAAAGGTCTGCCTCTGAAGCTTGAAGCACAGGCTCCCAGGTGAGCGCTTCCTGCTGGCTTCCAGCATCTGCTTTTCATCTGCCTATAAGTAGGTTTCACGTTGCTGTTTATAGTTCTTTCTACAAGGACAGTTCCTGGGCAAGAAAGCAGAAGCCTGCGGTGCTTGGGAGAAGACAGAAGCGTGATGATGGAAGAGGAAGAACAATAGTAACAGCTCACATTGGTGCAGCCCTTCCTAGTCTGCATCTCGAGTCTGGTGATGTGAATAATAGCCTGGCCGTAGGATCCACATTTTGTTAAGGAAGTGGAAGTGAAGAATGTTCGTGCTGTTTCCTTAATGTTGCACAGCAGTTAGCAATAGAGGAAGAATTATAATACACAAGGTGTATGAGTGTGTTATGTGTGTGTGTGACACACAGAGATACTTTTAAGACCTCTTCAAAAATGTTAGTCCAGGCCAGGTGCAGTGGCTCATGCCTGTAATCCCAGCACTCTGGGAGACCGATGCGGGAGGATCACCTGAGATCAGGAGTTCAAGACCAGCCTGGCCAAAATGGCGAAACCCTCGCCTCTACGAAAAATACAAAAGTTAGCTGGGCGTGGTGGTGCATGCCTGTAATCACAGCTACTTGGGAGGCTGAGGCAGGAGAATCACTTGAACTCGGGAGGCTGAGGTTGCAGTGAGCTGAGATCTTGCCACTGCACTCCAGCCTGGCGACAGAGCGAGACTCTGCCTCAAAAAAAAAAAGAGAGACAAAAAAAAAAAATGTTAGTCCATTGTCCTCCTCCATGCAACAATACCCTCAATAACCTCTTTGGCAGAGGCTTCAGAAACAAGAAGTGTGCTCATTGTGTTGAAAGTTAGACTATAGTGTTGTCGATGCAAATGACTGAAGAACAATGATCCATCATCAAACTGAAAATAGAAGGTAGTGTGGTCTAGGGAAGCAAAGCCCAGACATTAGAAATTGGGCACCTCTGGAGTTGAGTCTTAGTTATATTCCACTTGATGTGTGTCATGGAAGAAATAACTTCACATTGCAATGCCTCCAGTGATTCACCAATGCAGTAATTTCTTTCACGAGAGAATATTTGTCAGGCACTCAGAGCAGCACCATCCAACAGACCTTTCTGTGATAATGGAAATGTTCTAAATCTGCACTGTCCAATATAGTAACCGTTTGCCACATGTGGCTACTGAGAACTTAAAAATGTGACTAGTACAACTGAGGAACTTAATTTTTATTCATTTTTAATGTTTAATTAATTTTAAGTTATATTTAAGTAGCCACATGAACGCATGGCTACCACATTGGAGAGTAAATATCTAGAAACTGCTAATTCATGGTCTTATTTGTTCTCCATTACTTATATAAAGCAGAAAATCTTTTCGTTTTATGAATGAGGAAACTGAGGCCCAGAGGAAATCCCACTAGGCTCTCATAGGGGTGTCTCATGCCATTAGTTGGTTCCCAAGCTGATAGCTATAAGCAGCCCCCTCTCACCCAGCCCAGCAGGACATATGCAAGCCCTAAAGCCAGTTGATTGTTGCCTGAGCAGAGAAAGTGCTTTGCACAATGAGCCAAAGCCACTGACAAAGCATTATTCATTGTGTCAGTGCTGAGGCATCCTGTCTAAACAATTTCCGTCACCAGCAGGAGAGGCTGGCTGGGTAAAAGACTCAGAGCCATTCAGTCAGTTTCATGCAGCCTCACTCAGCAGTGCAAGAAAGGGCCTGAAACTTGACATTAGACTCTTTCTGTATTGGCCAGAAATGTCTCTAACTCATCAGGTAAAGAATATTCTGAAATGCCCACTTCAGTACAATGATTTGGGGCCTTAAAAGATGTCTTCTGGAAGGCATCTGATATGAGCCGAATTGTGTCCCACAAACATGCATATGCTGAAGTCCTAACCCCCAGCATCGCAGAATGTGACTGCATTTGGAGACAGAGGTAACTAATTTCAAATGAGACCATTAAGTTGGTCTCTAAGCCAATGTGACTGATGTCCTTATGGAAAGAAGAAATTTGGGCACAGATGTTCAGAGGGGACCATGTAAAAACACAGAAATAAGACAGCCAGCTACAAGCCAAAGAGAATGGCCTTGATCCCAGGTTTCTCGCCTCCAGAATCGTGAGATAATAAATATCTCTTGTTTAAGCCACCCAGTCTGTGGTTCTCTCCTATGGCAAGCCCAAGCAAACTAATACAGCATTTATTTGATAAATCTCTTCAAATGATTCTAGCAGGAAGCACAGGTGGCCACTCTAGCTTTAATTCATCAAGGAATGACAATCACAGTAACACCAGTATCAACAGCAACAACCACCACAAAAAATGAAAGCATTATAGATTTTCACAATTAATATACCACTGTCACACACATTTTCAAGTTCACAGAGTCTATATTTAATAAAGCTGAATCACAAATAGTAGTTCCTAGACTCCTCAATCCTGGGCAAATTCCATGTCATCATTTCATGTGTCTGCTTTTCACCAAAGCCACCTTTGATTCAGGGCGACCATATTGCCCAATTTTCCTAAGGCTGTTCATGTGCATGCTGTTTTCCCAGAGTAATTATTAGTAGAGCCCCCTTCACTCTCAAAAGCATCTGGATGCACACAATTTATTACACAGGCATCCTACATATAAGCTACATTTAATAGTGAAAGTTTTCCCAGGGTGGTTACGAATCCTGAGTAGAGCATAGCGGCTGTCAATGTGGTAAGGAAATGTGTCTCTGCAGTCGGTGTTCCCACAGGCACCCCTGTGGGTGCAGACACAGGCTGAATGTCAGGCCGTGGTGTAGAAAACATGGTACAGTTCGGGACTACATTCAGGAGACCAGTGCCTTGGTTTGGACCTGCCACTGGCTTGCAGGGAGAGCATAGGTCAAATGAGACAATTAAACTAGATGACGCTGTGCTCACTCCAGCTTTAATTTTCTGGTTAATTCAATAATCACTTAATGTGTTTAAGGGACTCTTTAAGACAGTAGGCAATAAAAGAGGAATGATGGGCCGGGTGTGGAATGATGGCTCATGTCTGTAATCCTAGCACTTTGGGAGGCTGAGGCAGGCGAATCACAAGGTCAGGAGATCGAGACCATCCTAGCTAACACAGTGAAACCCCATCTCTACTAAAAATACAAAAAAAATAAAATTAGCCAGGCCTGGTGGTGGGCGCCTGTAGTCCCAGCTACTCGGGAGGCTGAGGCAGGAGAATGGCGTGAACCCAGGAGGCAGAGCTTGCAGTGAGCCAAGATCACGCCACTACACTCCAGCCTGGGCAAGAGAGTGAGACTCCATCCCAAAAAAAAAAAAAAAAAAAAGAGGAATGATGGGCATGTTCCAGGAGCTGGGAGTCTTTTGGAGAGGTAGGACATATGTGTGATTCTAATGTTTTGCTCCAAAACATCTGAAGTATGTATTAATTTGTGACAGTAAGAAACAACCCTGCCAGAAAAAAAAAAAAAACAACTTTTTTTTATTGTTGCTTACCACATAAAGGTCTATTTTTTGTTCTCACAAAGCTTTTTGTAAGTACAGCAATTCTCCAGGGCAGATATCTTCCAAGCAGTGATCCAAAGGTTCCAATCTTGTAGCTTCCCCATCTGGAACAGGCATCTGAGGCTGGAGATGGAGAGCTGGGGAGTGGTGGGTACAATACACTCCCTTTTGCTCAAGCCCCATTGTCTGGAACTAGTTGCATGGCCTTGCCTGAGGCTGGGAAATGTGGGAAAGTACACGGGTCCTCAATAAGCAATAGATGTCTTTGATGAGCAACCTCACAGAATCCAGAGAATGACAGAAACACATTTATTTGCTCTTCTCATGTCCTTCTTAGCACCCTCTGCAGTCTATCTGCAATGGGCACTCAGGAGGCCCTGCTCCACACTGCAACACCTGTGTGCACAGAGCCATAGTGCCCAGCCCCTGGGCTTTCTCTCCTCAGAGTCACAGGTGTACTTGGAGTTCAAAGAATGAGAAGGAGGCAGGTATTTACAGTAGAGGGATATATTGGCATGATAGATGCCCTACTCTGAAGAACTGGGAAGACTTAAAAGACTTCCCCTGCAGAAGCTTTGGTGGGAAGGACAAAGTGGGTGAGCAGTGACCAGACAGCACCTTTAGAAGGTAAACTCCATCCTTCCAAATTCAGTTGCAATCAAGCGTTTCAACCTCACAGATACAATGTCCTGCCTGCACACCCTAGCTCCAGACACATTCCCAAGTGCATGGTACGAGAGCTGCCTCCATGCCTTGGCGTGCTGCTGTTTCTTCTGCTATGCCCTCCTTCCCTCCTCGCCTCCCCTCTACCCAAGACTACTCAGGCCCCATGATTCATTTAGGTTTCATTTGCTTATATGTTTTCCTAGGACTGCCATAACAAACAGCCACAAACTGGGTGGCCTAAAACAACAGAAATATATTTTCTCACAAATCAGGAGGCCAGAAGTCTGAAATCAAGGTTGTGAGCAGGGCAATGTGCTCTCTCCTATCTTCCAGTGTTTGCTGGCCGTCCTTGGCATTCCTCCCCTTGCAGCTGCATCACTCCAATCTCTGCCTCGATCGTTACATGGCCATCTTTTCTCTCTGTGTCTTCACATGTGTTCCCTGCTCTGTGTGTGGTTCTCTCTGTGTCTGTTCTCGTCTTAAAAAGATACAAGTCATATTGGATTAAAGACCCACCCTACTCCAAGATGAATGGAACTTACATCTTAATTACTTCTGCAAAGACCCTATATCCAAACAAATTCACATTCACAATACCAGGGGTTAGGACTTGTGTACCGTTTGCATCTCTCTAGCAGCATTCCTCACGATGCCTGATGCTGTGCAGAAGAACCTAGTCTAGAAGAAAGAACATGGATTTTGGAGACAGGCATTCCTCTCAACCCCAAACCTGCCATCTCCTAGCCATGTAACTTTGGACAAGTTATTTAACCTATAAGCTCTTTCATGTCTTCATCTTTGAGATGGAATCATAACCCAATCCAACCCATTTAATTCATGAGAGGAATTTATTGGCTTAGAAGACTGAGATAGTCTAGAATGTATCTAGATTCATACAGAGCAATATGCAAAGATTTAAAGGACATCAGCAGGTCCCTCTCTCGCTCTCTTCCATCTTTTTGCTGATACTCTGCAGTATCAGGTTTATTTTCAGACAGTCACTTTCCACATCCAGTACAGATAGTGGAGAGTATCTAATTATATATATCATTGGGAGAATATACTATCCCAAGGAGAAAAAAGGCCTCCTCTCTCTTGGCCAGAGCACGTACTGTACAGCTAAATTCTGGCCAAGAGATTCGTGTCAGAGGTGGACAGCGTCGATCAGTCTCTGCTGTAGGCAACGGAGCAATCTGATTACCCAGGCAGGATCTCCTGACACTTCACTGTCAGGAGAGGCAGATCATGTGACTGAGAGCCCTACCAGTTGAGGAAGTTGCCGGTCACAACGGGGCAGTCAAAATGAGCAACATATGTCTAATACAGAATGTCGGAAACTCAGGAAAAGCAGAAAGCTTCATAAACCTGTTGTAGCATCCAACTTCTCTCACTAAATTCTTTTCAAAATACTGAATGCTTAAATAAGTAAATTAATATAGCACTTGACCAGTTAGTAAAAATGTCATCAATCTAGAAACCAGGTTGAAAGATGCTTCATAAGATTGTTATCTCTTTTGAAAGGGGGAATAGCCAAAGGGCTGTTATAATGCGAAAAGCCCTAGACCTGGAAGCAGGAGAGCCGGGATGCCCACCTGCTCTTCAACTAAGGAGCCGTGCAAGGGGGAGAGGCCTTTCCTCTCTCTGGGCCTCAGTTTCTGCTCAGAAGTCCCAGTCCCAGTCCAACTGCTCATTTTACCAAAGATTTTTTTTTTTCCAACAATGATATTCTCAGATCCTTCCTCATCTCTAATGACTGTCACTAATCTGAATGAACCTGAAGGGAAAAGTCAAATTGTTCTCCAGGAGGTTTGCATAGGAAGGAAGCAAAAAAGCTTCAGAAGGCTGAGCGGTGACAGGTATTTCAAAACACCAAAGTTAGACTGGGAAAGCTGGAAATGCAGAGGTGCCTCTGAGAAGCAGTAGGGCAACTGAAAGTACTTAGAGTAATTAGCGCTAAAAATTCAGTCTTTCGGAGCACCATGTAAGCCCAGTAGGCAGAATCCAGGCTGCTGGGTTCTCTGCTCTTCCTTAGATCAAATGTGGAGAGGTAGAAAGCATGAAGCTTGAATTGCAAGGAAAATGACAGGCAAATGAAGAGAACTAATTAACTTCAGCTTCATTCCCCAGATTGTAAAAGGCTGAGTGCACACAGCAAGCTGGCTGGGAAGCTGGGAAAGAGTGGGGTCTCTAGGCTTGCCCATTGACTCAGGGCTAATGTGTGGGACACCTCCCAAAATGACCACCCAGGTGTCTCCTTTTATAGCCAAAGCTTCCTTTGGAAAAAGGCCACTTTTTCAGGGCAAATATTCAACCTTCCTCCCCTAGCCTCTACTCTGTGCCCCTTCTCTTCTCGTGGGCCTTACTAATGACCCTGATGGCCTCTTTTTCTCTTCTCTGAGCTCTGGCACCTTAAAAATGCAAGTATTGTCCAAGGGGATTGAGTTTCACAGGATGACAAAGGGAAAGGCTCAGGGTGAGCCCATCAGTCTGCACCCAGCTCTACCTGTGTGATCGTATAGAGGGGGCTTAAATATGTTGAATCTCGTTTTCCTTGTCTGTAAAATGAGAGTTCTAATTCTGATCTCACTAGTTGGCTTAAGTATTACTGGGAACATGGTTGTCCTAAGTATTAATGGGAACTCAGCGCATAGCTATTACCATTATGTGACTGAGCACCCAACATTGTTTAGCCTTTTCCAGTACAACCAACCACAAAGGGCTGACACAGGGAACAAATGAAATATTGTATGTGAAAGTGCATAACAAAATATCTAGCACTGATTATGGCAATAGTATGTTTGCCAATTCTGTTACCATTATGAGTGACAGATTATGTCTGCTTCTGTATATACAGCCCAATTACATTCCTACTGTTTGGTATGGTATGGAGCAGTTATAAATGAGTGAAATACAAGGATGACAGAATTCTTTCTCTTTGGAAACCTTGCAGATAGACACCTACAAGCATTGGTTCTAGGCTCAGATGTTCCTGGATTAGGCACGGGTCTCTGTCAAATTGCTTCTTTCGTTTTCTTCACCTGCAAACCATGATCACAATTAAATTCACCTTACAGGGAATGGGAATTAAATGGAAGAAAGTAGATGAAGTGTTAACCTATCATCTGGCACAGAGTAAGCGGTCAATAAATGTGTGCTTGCGTCAGATGCTCTGGGAAAGCCACGGCCCATGAGTCGCAACAAAGCTGATGAAGATGGTAACACATGCACAAAGAATAACGCTGTCGACTTGAGAGAATGCACGTTCTCTAAACTTAAAAACTTTTAGCTTTGATTCTATAAGGGAAAGGAATTTCCAGATTTAAAATTTTCCAGACCAGGTGTGGTGGCTGATGCCGCAATCCCAGCACTTTGAGAGGCCGAGGCAGGCATATCACCTGAGGTCAGGAGTTCGAGACCAGCCTGACCAACCTGGCAAAACCCCATCTCTACTAAAAATACAAAAATTAGCTGAGTGTGGTAGCACATGCCTGTAATCCCAGACACTCAGGAGGCTGAGACAGGAGAATCGCTTGAACCCAGGAGGCAGAAGTTGTAGTGAGCTGAGATCACACCACTGCACTCCGGCCTGGTTGACAGAGTGAGACTCTGTCTCAAAATAAGATAAAATGCTTCTGTTATGAGTTAGCTAGCAGCCTCATCTGCTTATTTGGGCCTAATTTTGAGGTATTTTTAAATAGTATTTAGTTCCTAATACATGACGAATGCAAAAGTAGTGGGAGCATTGAAAGTTGTGCAAATGAAAATTGAGAATTTTTCTGTGAAAACTGAATAAAAATGACAAAGGTAACATGAGTGTGTGGCATGATCTTTTCAATAGTAAGAACATTCTTGAAGACAAAGAGTAAGTCTGTTGTGTTTAAAAAGGGGGGCAATGTGCACCAATGGCATTTAGCAAGAGATGAGCTGAAGTGAATGTCAGGCACTAAGTTAGACCTAGGGATACAATGATGCACAAAAAAAGATGACCCTGCCCTTGTGGCATTGCAACGTAGTACAGGAAACAAATATTCCACAAATAGTCACACAAAGGTTGTAGATGCTAAATGAAAGTTGTATAGTCTGATATGCGTGGGACACTGCGCATGTTGCCTGGGCAAAATTAGAAGTCCCTCCCCCTCTCCTGATGTATTCCTGTTGAATTCCTGCCAAGGGCTAAGGACATTGTCTTCACCTTTTGTGGGCTTGGAGATAGAAAAAGATGATGGTGGACACAGCAGAGGTCAGATGGAGAGAGGTGGAAAGACTCAAGATAGTTTGGAGGGAAAATCTCCAGGATTGGTTATGAACTGGTCCAGAGGCATGAGATGGTCAAGGACAATGCCTGGACACTCATACTGTACAACTGGGGAAAAGAAGTTGCCATTCACTGAACCAAGGAAGTCTGGGAAGATGGAGTTTTGAATGTTAGGAGTTATGTTTTGGATATTTTAAATTTTACATGCTTGTCAGGCATCCAATTAGAGATAGCAGGTGAACACCCTAGACAAGAGCTATTCATGCCTTCAGCCACCATGTTATACTGCAACTCAATCTGTAAATCAGGTAACACGTACCTTGAGCCTTCTATTTCAGAAACAGGGGTAGGTGTTTAAATAAAAAGACAGACCTCAGAAAAAGACACATTTGAATCCTACCCAATTGTCCAATAGCTGTGCGACCTCTGAAGGACAATTGAGAAAACGCTTTTGCCTGTGTGAGCTTCACTAAAAAGTAAAGGTAATTTCTATGTCACAGAGTTGCTTTGAGACTAAAAAGAACATTTTCTAATTGGTAGACACTACAGTTGAAATATTTTCCCTTTCACTTGCTCATTTCCCTTTCTCTCCTCTGTATCTCGGTTACTTGGTAATGAGGCTAGAATGAATTAATATTAGACATGAATCAAAGATTACCAAAATTGTTCTGTAATGTTGAAAATTATTTGCTTTACCTCTAGTTCCTGACCATTGCATATACATGTCTAGATTAACTGATCGATCAACTACCTATCTACCAAGGGTCCTCATCTTATTTTCACACAATGCAAAGATCAGAAAAACTTACAGCTGCCTGTAATTGTGATCTTTCCTCCCCTGTCATTTCATTTCTTTCTTTCTTGGTCTGAGCATCTGGGGCAAAGGCAATATTTCCTCTCCCACCTATCTCTGGTTTCCAGCCTTCTACTTACCAAGTGCCACCCATCCTAGAACAGAACATCATTAAATGACTTCCCGCAGAAGGCAGCTGGAGTACTCAGCCTTTATGAGAGAGGACACATACCTTAGACACTTGAACGTGCTTTTCAATCAATATGCTCTGGGCAGCAGTCACTCAGACTCTGCCTAGAACCTGTAGAGCTCTTCGGGGCTGACCTCACTATATTTACCCAAGACTGCTAGACATCAGGAGGAGCAGGAGAGACACAGAAGGCCAAAAGAGAAGCTTTCTTTAAGCTATGCAAGTGGATCCAGAAATGCTGATTCTGTAAAGTGGCACTGGCATTTGGTACCATTGATCTGTGGCAAAAAGTCAGGGAATCTCTTTCTTTGTGTTCCTCTTTCACACATTCTGTAAATAATATCAGTACAGCCCTTATTTATTTCTCCATCCATTTATTCATTCCGCAAATATGCCTGGAGATAAATGGCTTGGTGTAATAAGAGAAACATCCTCAATCCTGCTTACCTGCTACAAGCAGGTGGCCATCACAACACCTATAGGGCAATGGTGCCTACCTAGCACAGTGACCAGGCTGTGGTAAGTACCCCATAAGTAATGGCTTATTGTTATAATTACTAAAGAGATGTACAAATTTATGAATAAATGAAAAGATGGACTAAAAATAGATGAATGAATGAACGAGAAAGAAGGATGCTCAGATGGTGTAGATAGGAAATGGGAATGAGGTGGACTTGGGGAAAGGTATATAAGCCTTCCCTCTCCCTCTATAGTGCTATAATTAATTTTCTTGGCTCTTCCCCTCCTAGAATTCACAGCCTATTTGGAGAGATAGTGGCTCCAAAGTTTTTGAATCCACAACACATAGCCCAGAGCTGGGTGTAGAGTGAGCAGAAAGAATGGAAACGACTCTGAGCTTTTGGCTCATTAGACACAAGTTGGAATCCCAGTTCTGCCTGTGAGAGCCTGGGCCAGTCCTTTGAGTTTGATGAATCTCCATTTTTTTCCACGAGGAGGGTGACAAGAGCTTATCTTACAGAATGGTCACAGAGTCCAGTGGGTACGAATGTGTGTCATAGTAACTTGCCGATCATCATGTACTATAGAAAGGCAAAGTTGTTCAAAGAAATTATCAGGCTCAGGAATAAACAGACAGCAAGCCGGATTCAATTCCAATCTACAATATTTCATCAGTGTCCACAAGACTAAGGAATCTTTGCAGACAATAATCCAATTTTCTGGAGTAGGAGCATAGCTGGGCTATTCTCTGTTTAATCCCTTCATTATTCTTAGTCTTGCAGGTATTCCTTGCTCCCTAGGCCCTCAGAGATTTTGCACTGCCGTGGTCCCCAAACACCATGCATGACTTGGGATTGCCTGGCAGCATCAAAAGCCCTGGGTGAGGACTGAGGAGAGAGAAGAAATTTTCATTTTCAAAGATGTATGGGATATTTTTGAAGCCTTGAAAAAAATAAATTTGATGAGGTTCTAATTTTGGAAACCTTGAGAGAGACTGTGGCTGTTTATAAAAGAATTTCCCAGTGATTAGCCAGCACGGTGGGTAGCTACTGATACGCTCACCTTCACACTGCCTTCCCCCCAGACTTCACACTGCCTTCCCCCCGAACTCTCTAGTTTGCAAAACATTGTCTTGAAAACTAGTTGGGCTTGAGAGACGTTGGCCTGGGTTCCGGGCTGGCCTCGCCATGTGGCCTCTTCGTGAGTAAATGTGCAATCTCCCCGAGGTTTGCTGGAGCACTCAACCCTGTGCTGAGGTTCTCCTGATGTGGGCATCCCCTCGCAGATGCCTGGTGGGTGTTAGCACTTCCTCGCTCTGCCCCAGCTGTGCCCACTTCCGATCCCTAAGATGTGTAAACATCAGGGGGCCTCATCTGTGAACACCCCATGGCCTTGACTCTCAGGCTGCCAGCATGTCTTGAGAAAGGGAGCCTGCCTCCCCTGTCTTCCTAAAAGCCCAGGCCAGGTCAGTGCCAAGAATAGCCAGTATTTGTTGAAGAAGGACCTTCACGCAGCCTGTGAGGGTGGCAGGCATAGGTGCAAAGGGAAAATTTCTCCTTCATCCTCTGAAGTTTCACTGATAAATCAACTCAGAAAGCCAGATTAATTGGAGAAAACACATACAAATGTATCTGACCTTAGTTTTAGGTGACACGGGAGCCCTCAGAATGAAGACCCAACCCCTCAATGAGGCAGGCGCAGCTTATAAAACATATTTAGGTTACAGAAAGAATGGGGGCATGGGAACTGGTCATACAGGTCATGGGAGGGGGAAGAAGAGGACTTCTGTTGAAGGACAGTAAGTGGTTACTAGGGAGAATTTAATAGGCTTAAAGAACAGGCAATTATCTGGGACAAGCTCTTTTGGGTCCACAGAGCAGACAATGGTTTGTGACAAAAGTCTGTCCAGGTGTGTTGACAGATCTTAGCCTTCCTTCCTGCAATATGGGTTTAGTTCATGAAAACTCAGACAAAGGGCAGGAGGTGATTGTTTTCTTCGTTGGTAGGTCTGGACTTTAGGCAGACAGGGAGCTTCAGAGAATCCTACGCTTTGGGAGAGATGATAAGATGTGGGGAGGCCTGAAAGAGCTTAAAGCTCCTGTTTCAGTTCGGCATGTACAAAGCATCATATTTTGGGATATCGGTTTCGGAGCCCCAACACAGGCATCGCAGTCTTCACTGAAGAAGGAGGAGCAGAGGCTACTGCGCACAGTTCATCCCAGGGAATGAGAAGTTGAGCCCATCTCTGCCTCCAAGGCCCCTCAGCCCCTCCAGCTTTCATCTCCTGCTCTATGCTCAATGTGCTGGGCCACATTCTAGGTTCCGTCTTAGCCTGGAGAGCAAAGGAGTAGCAGACCCTGACTTTGACAAAGTTAACATCAATACAGACCGAAAAAAGTAACTAATCTCATAAATGAATATTTGCAAACTACTATGAGTTGATTTCATCTGAGCTTTGAATGTAGCCTTGAGTTGAAATCTGAAGGACAATTAGGAATTTCAGCAAAGAGTGAAAAAAAACAAACAAGCCTCGACTAAGATAACCACATGGAGAAAGACCTTGAATTTGAAGGCAGAATGGCCCTTTTAAGGAAATGAAAGGCCAGTGAGGGAGTTTGTGTGAGGGAGAAACATCGAGATAAGCCTTTGAAGATTATTAAAGACCAGACCATGTAGGTCCATGGGGCCACTGTCCCAAGAGCAAGAAGCTGTTACAAGTTTTTAGGCATGAGAGTAATATAAACAGGTACACATTTTGAAAAGCTTCCATAGGCTGCTTTCTGGAAACACATTGGAGGAGGCCAAGAGGGTTACACAGGATGCCAGTTAAAAGGCTGTTATCCAAGTGAGAGATGGCAGTCTCACTAGCAGCAAAGTCTGAGACCTGGATTCTGGTGCAAGTGAATTATGGGGGGAGTGCTTGCAGCAGAACCCTGCAGGGGAAAGAGGGAGACAGAAGGGGGAAGAAGCATTATGGGAAGGCCTGACCTAAGCCTGATTTCTCAGTGAGTTCTGGAGCTGAGCTATATCACAGACTCTGTGCAGCCCAAAGGTGAGGGGCTCAGGCAGTCTGTAGCCCAGAATGTCTGTGGGGGTGGGAGTGGGGAACCCAACCTCTCAGACATCACCAAGCCCTGTGGCTCCTGTCAGTCAAAGGCAATCCTCTCAAAAAGGATTAAAACATGAGTAGTTAGCAATCACCTTGCAGCAGCAGAAGGAGGAGACAGGGAGACACTCTGCCTCTCTGACCCTGTCTCTCTGACCCTCTCTGTGTCCGTCCTTCTCTGTCTCTCTCTCCCTGGCCCTGACAGTATCCACTACACTCCAATCATGGTTCCAAGTGGCAATGTTGTTTGGATCAATGAATCAGACCTAACATAGTACTCTATGTTACTAAGTAGAAGCCAATGCCAATGATATTAAATAAGTAACCATACAGAAGCTTATGTGGCTAATGGCTTTTTAAAGGTATTATTTCCTCCAAACGCCAGAACAGAGGGAGAAAAGGGCAAGTTTGTTGAGGCTCTAAAGTCCTGGTGCAGGGCCAGGCTTTGAGGTGTGTGGGATGTGCTTCCTGTTCTGCATAAAGGTGGCAATTGTGTTCCAACACCTGGGACACCTTCCAGCTCCACAGTCCTGTAGGTAGTCCTGGCCCTCAGGGAGGTGCCTATAAAACTCACAGTTTTCATCGAGTAAAATGAACCCATTCTCTGTGGATATCAAGTTTCCTGCCAACAGCTTCAAAGAAAAAGGAAAGTTTAAGTCTTTTGGAAAGACTTAAAGGGAAAGCTGCCCTGGACACCCCTTTGACCTCTCGCCGATGTAGTAAATTGCTTGGGCGAAGTTTACAGAGGCTGGCTCTATCATGAGAACCAGATTCTAGAGCTAGTCTATGGATGAAATGTGGCACAAAATCTCTCCCTGTTTTACAGGTCAAGAAACTGAGGTAGGGAGACATTGAGCAGTCTGCTCAAAGAACACAAAGGTAGTGAGAGGCAGAACCAGGAGTGACGCATAAGGCACGTGGCATGAAACTCCACGTCAGACATTAAAACACATGTCCACATTTGGGAAATTGTTAAAACACGTTATGACAGTGACATTACAAACTGTCATGCAGTCATCAAATATGATTTCATCGAGGTACATCTCATAATGTGTATATCCTAATGCATATATTTTTTTACCAAAAAATTAGTATTTACATATATGTGTGCCATAAACCAGAATATATCAATGTTTGTATTATACGATTTTTATTTTCCTGTTTTTTTCTTGTAATTTTCTCAATTTTCTCCATGTGTTAATTTTGTAATAAAAATATTCTATAAATATAAACTTAAAAACCAAATTTCAAGAAAGAAAGGAAAGGGAAAAGTGAGGAGGGAGAAGCTGACTTTCTCCAGTTGTCTTAGGGGACAGAAAGAATTTGGTGTGAATAAATGACATTCAAGAGTATCAGAGGAAAGGCAGATGGGTTGATGTGGGTCAGTGAAATAAAAAGAAGCAAGAGAAGGAAAGCATGAATGAGAAACAAAAAGGGGAGAGAGGAACTGTCTGTCTAAAATCCAGGCATCCTGGAGACAAAAACTGCTCAGATCATTGCCCTCAGAGCAAACCTCACTTCACAGATGTAGCAATGGGATGCAGGGTTCTGAGGCCACTTCCCCAGCTCTGCGGGGACTGAGGCAGAGCTGTACTGGGCAGGTGGACACTGCACAGTGGACAAGGCATGAGCCCCGGCCAGGGAGACCTGGGTTTGAAGTCAGCACCACCTCCAACTAGTCAAAGTGCATGAGTGAAGGATGTCCCCCAAGATTCAGCCTCTACAGCTGAAAGGTGGGAATCATTTCCACACACAAACGCTTCTGTGAAGGTTAAATTAAAAGAATAGTTGAAATGAATGTGCCCACTACAGAGAAGGTCATAATACATTGGCTTCCTTCCCTAGTCTAGAGAATTCCTTCCCCATATGAGAACCCTCAGCTTTGAGCTACACTGGCCTCAGATGCATCAGTAGGCGTTTGATTGGTAATGGAACTAGTTTCTGCTGACTCTCTGTCTCTCCCTGTCTATCTCTGCCTCTATCTCTGTCACTCTCTGTCTCTCTTTATTTCCTGCTGTCTCTGTTTCTCTGCCTCTCCCTATCTCTGCCTGTCTGTCTCTGTCACTCTGTCTCTGTTGCTCTATCTCTGTTTCTCTTTCTCTGTGTTTTAATCTCTGTCTCTGCCTCTCTCTACCTCTGTGTCTCTTTATCTTTCTGACCTTGTCTCTCTGTATCTCTCTGTGTCTGTCCTTCTCTGTGTCTCTCTCCCTCTTACGCACAAGCACATGCACCTGCACACGCCTGTAGTACAATAACCATCTGGCACTCTTTATTCCCAGAGTCTACTGATGGTCTCACTGGGTCTAAGGGGACCAGTCTATTGGAAAGAGAGCAACGAGACCAGAAGGGCCAAGCTCAGGGCAGAGGCAGTGAGAAAAGCAAACACAAACTGTTGAAATAACCTCCCCGTGGTGTCAGCCTGTCATGTTTGCCCCCTCTCTCTGCCTTTGTACACCAAACACCTCCCTCTGCAGAGTGGAGGACAGCTCTGCTTTCAATTACATCAGTTAATGTTTCCCTGTCACAGCAATGCTCAAATCTTGCCAGCCATCCACAGGGCCTGGTGGATTGGTCTGTTAAAATCCTGCGTGGCTTTACAGCACCATGGGCAAGAGATCTTCCTATCAAAGGCATCTCTGAGCTAATGCTGCTGTGATCTTGGCGTACATGCAGCTTTAGGCATGAAAGATAGGTTCACATTCACAATAGCATGATGGTTATTATTCTACTGCCCAGTAAAACTATGTCATTTGTCCTTGGAAACTACCAAGAAAGACATCCAGACTCTTGTCTCTGAAATCAGGGAAATAGAATCGAGAAAACGTTAAGTCCAACCTGAGTTTCCACCCATGAGTTTAGAGATGTTGGGCCGGTCATGTCCCTCTGTAAGTCTATTTCTCACAGCCATAACACAAAAAGTTTGGACAGAATCACCATTTCCCAAGGTGTGTTCCTCCAAATGCTAGTCATCAAGATTCTGCAAAAGAATAAGTTGTTTCATAACCAAATACTATGGGAAGCAGTTCAAACTCTCTTGAGTTTCATGATGCTTGTTGGCGTATTAAAGATCCTGAGAAGTCCTGCAGGAAGTATGCCTGTTGTATTTGCTATCAAATAAGTTTAAAAAAAAAAAAACGTCCGGGCGAGGTGGCTCACGCCTATAATCCCAGCACTTTGGGAGGCCGAGGCAGGCGGATCACGAGGTCAGAAGATCGAGACCATCCTGGCTAATACAGTGAAATCCCATCTCTATTAAAAATACAAAAAATTAGCTGGGCATGGTGGCGGGCGCCTATAGTCCCAACTACTTGGGAGGCTGAGGTAGGAGAATGGCGTGAACCCTGGAGGCAGAGCTTGCAGTGAGCTGAGACGGCGCCACTGCACTCCAGCCTGGGCAACAGAGTGAGACTCTGTCTCAAAAAAAAAAAAAAAAAAAAAAAACTACTGGACACAAATCTTTGTGGAATATCTACTGTTTAACACGGCTTGAGGTTATCTTGCTTATCTTCATGGAATATCTACTGTTTAACGTGGTTTGAGGTGAAGGTTCAGCAAAGCACACTAGTGCTTACCTGTTCCAGCATCTGCATTCCTCCAGCTCATATGCTGTGGATTGTTTAGATTGTGTAAACCTAAACCACTCAGGCTATTTGCTTTTCCACCTAGAGATGGAGAAACTAAAAAGTGTTCTTTTCAGAAAATTCTAGGTTGTTGCAATCACTGGGACAGCATCATTTCACAGGAATGTATGTTTTACGTTTCACGTTAAACACGTACCTTGATGCATGTAACATTTAACATGTTTTCTTCCTTTCTTCACTTGTCTACACTTCTTATCTTTCTTCAATCATGCACTTTCTTATCCTTTAAGAGAAGGCATCACTGTCCTGACTCGGAGTTCCACGGAAGGTTTTCTAGGGTTGGGTTCTCCTTCTGTAGCAACTGTATTTTTCATTATCTGAGCATTTTTCACACTGAACTGAAATTGCTTATTTGCCTATTTCCCTTCTAAACAAGGAGTCCCTACAGATCAGGGAACAAACTTTTAAGTATTTTATCACCTGTGTGGTTAACACTTAATATCTAAAACTTACTTTAGATATTGTTTATATATCTAATTCATTTAAATATTATGTCAGGCACCATCTTATTTAATCCTCTCAATTATCCGATGAAGTAGAAGTTGGCCCCTCACCTGATTTATTGATGGGGAATTGGAGGCTTAGAAACATGTACTGGCATTCCCTAAGCTTTAGAGGCTGCATATCTACAAGGTTAGGGGCTGAAGTATGAACCCAGACAGTCAGATTCCAGAACTCTTGCTCTGGCCACCATATTATATTACCCAGAGGCACTGAGGAGATGCTCAACAAACATTTGTTGAAAGAGAAATATATGAGGCTTTATTAAAAGAGCATCCTATAAGAGGGCTGCTTCTCTGATTTTACATACTGTGAATCTTGGAGCGAATGGTCCATCAACCCTCTCCAACACAGGTATCCATCTCAAAAAACCTAGAGAGGGACTTGTTAAGTCAGGAGTTCATGAAGCCGATCAATGACTTAACTGAGTAACGGAAGATTCATTTTCCGGAATAAGAACTGTAGGTAATGTAGATTTTTAATTAATATTTAACAGTTTTATTGAGGTATAATTTACTGCTATGGACTGAATATTAGTGTTTCCCCCAAGTTGGCGTATCGAAGCCCTAGTTAATCCCCAATGTGATAGTATTTAGAGGTGGGGCCTTTGGGACATAAATGGGTTCAGATGAGGTCATGGGGGTGAAACCCCTATGAAGAAATCAGTGCCCTTGTAAGGGATGAAGGGACCAGAGCTCCCTCTCTCAGCCAAGTGAAGACACAGTAAGGAAGCAGCTGTTTGTAAGCCAGGAAGGGAGCACTCACCAAGACCTTGACCATGCTGGCACCCTGACCTTGGACTTCCAGCCACCAGAACTGTGAGAAATAAATATTTATTATTCAAACCACCCAGTCCATGCTATTCGGTTACAGCAGCCCAAGCTGACTAAGATATTTTCATAATAAAAATCATTGTTATATACTCAAAATGGGCGAATTTCATAGTATAAATTTTATATGCATTTGTACTGTTGTTCCTTCCACCAAACCATGACAACAAGTTTTAATACCAAAATTATGTTCTTTCTTGACAAAGAACTGGTGAAAACTTCCAGATGGTGTGGGTGCCCCCTTTCTGTCCTATACTGTTTCAACCAAGGTTGAGCAAAGACCTTCTTTCTTTGGTCAGTGCTTTCATGCCTGTATTGCAGTTAGCCATGAGTTGTTGTAGCCTGTCACATCCCCTCATGAATTGTAAGCTCTCAGAGGAAAATGATATTTCTTTTACGTTTTTAAATGAACCCAAGAATAAACAAAGTGACATACTTGTCTGGAGAAAACATAAGGCTTGAAATCAGGTGACACAAGTTTGCCTCCCAGCGTCCCTCCTTTAAAACTATATGACCACAAGCCTCAATTTCCCCATCAGTATAATGGGAATGATACCATTATAACCCCGGGTTCCTGGCTGGCTATGCCCTTAACAATCTATATGGTATTTACCAAATAAAGGGGTAGAGAGTGCAAAGACTTTTAAATATTTTCTACTCCTTGAAATCTTTGATGCCTGGATTTTAAGAACTCAAATTTCCAAACAAAACTTTTTTCTTAGTCTCTAAGCAGCCGTTGTTCCCAAACCACTTGCTTTTATGACCTAGACTGCAAATAACAAGTCCTGTTTTGCTCAGATGAAAGAGTGATTTGAGAACCATTTAACGGTGTACATTTTCTCAGCATCGCAATCACAGAAATACCTGGGCTAAATGGCGCAGTGCTGATCCACTGTGAAAATTTGTGGAGTGTTCAATTACCCTTAGAATTGTTCATTTCTTACCTGTGGAGCCCCAGAGTCTAATCACAGGACAATAGGCTGCAGCTGGAAAATTTTTCACAGCACATAAAGAAAGTTCACAGAGAAGCCACAGGCCCCAGACCCCACCTGGAAAGTGAATTGTCCTGCATTTTACAGCACACGCATCATCCTTTTCTTGACAGTGTGTTCCTAATGTCGTCCTGGAGGGACAGAATAATAAATAATAACAATAAATCTGACATTGGCTTATCAAATCTAAGGACAGAATTAATTCAAGGGCTACAGATTCCAATGACTAGCATTTGTGGATCTTAACTGGATCTGATTGGATTCAGACACATGTCACATTTCTGGCCCCAAGTCCATCGAAGATCATGCTCTTGACTCAAAGGACACCCACTGGACCCCAAAATGGAAAGACCTCCAATGACACTTAGTTTTCTTGGATTGAATGATAGACTTCTTCATGTATTCCTTATTCCACAAACATTTAATACATGTCAACTATCTTCCAGTAACTCTGCTTGGGACTGCAATTAGAAGACAAATAAAATACAGTCCCTGCCCTCAAGAATCTCCCTGTCTGTGGTGTCCTGTTGCCATTCTGCCCTCTCCAGGAAGACGCTTCTATCGCATTTCAAGGACTTACTGTGGAAAAACGTCCTGGGCTTTGAGCCATACAGAAGTGTCTGGCCTGCAGCGGCCACTTACCTCTTGGTGACTGAGGTACTGAGGTAGGGCTTTTTGGTTTCTTGTTTTTTTTTGTTTTTGAGACGGAGTCTCGCTCTGTCACCCAGGTGTGATCTTGGCTCACTGCAAGCTCTGTCTCCCGGGTTCACGCCACTCTCCTGCCTCAGCCTCCTGAGCAGCTGGGACTACAGGCACCCACCACCACGCCCGGCTAATTTTTTTTTTTTTTTTTTGTATTTTTAGTAGAGACGGGGTTTCACCATGTTAGGCAGGATTGTCTTGATCTCCTGACCTCGTGATCTGCCCGCCTCAGCCTCCCAAAGTGCTGGGATTACAGGCGTGAGCCACCGCGCCCAGCCTGAGGTAGGGTTTTTACCCTCCTGAGCCTCAGTTTCTTCATCTGTAAAATGGCAGGCATGCAAGCCAGCAGTTCCATCACTGTACTGTCAACATTATAAGAGCAGTAAGCACAGAGCACCAGGAGAATTAGGAGCCATAGGACAGGTGCAGGCAGGCACCACAGGCTAAAGAAAGCAGAACTGGGTCTCGGTTTTGAGGGCAGAGTAAGAACGAACTGCCTCTGGAAGTGTTGGGGAGCTCTGCAGCCTAGGCATGAGAAACCTTATGGTTATGAGATGCTGCATGCCCTGGGAGGAATGAAAGGCACCTTTAGAGAAAAATGCAAGGGGATGGGACAGCTTGGTTAGAGGGAGTCCTACTGAGTGGCTCAGATAAAATCAGTGACAATTGTTTGACAGTTAAGTCAGTGCCTGAGTGAGGTGACTTTAGGATAGGTGGGTTTCTGGCATTGATGTTGACGTGGATACGCTGGGTGACAAAACCTCTCTGAAAAGGACAAAGCAATGGGTTCCAAATGAAGCAACAGCCTCCTAGTAAAATGGTGCATCTCAGGAACGAAGTTAGTTATGGCTAATACCGATCATGTGACTGGAGTGTACAGCTTCCTATTCCAGATCCAAATCCTTCATTTTCACAGTGAGGAGCTGTGAGTGCTTAGGCTCTGGGGAAAGGGACAAGCATGCGTCTAAGAGGAGACGCATGCTCAGTTCTCTCCCCTTTTCTTGATACGCAGAATTTCTCACTTGGCCGTGAAGGGCAGAGAAAGGAAGGGACTGTCCAGGCTACAGATTTCTCACATTCTTGTGTGAAAAGAAAACAGGGGTTGGTGATTGAGGTACCCTCTTTCTGTACCATTGAAACCCACTAGTGAATATTAAGACAGAATATTATGGGAAAACGCCCCAGGCTTTGAGCCAAGCAGAAGAGTCTGGCCTGTAGCAGCCACTTACCTGTTGGTGACTAGGGTGGGGTTTTTACCCTCCTTAGCCTCAGTTTCTTCATCTGTAAAATAGAAATAGGAATGCCAGCTCCACACAATACTGGAAAGCCTACTTGAGAGTCTGCGTGGATCACACAGCACACCATGCTGACCAGCTTTCTATTTGTTGCTGTTTGTTCAATTCTGTCTTTTGTAGATCAGAGAGATCTATTCCAACCCATTCATTTGCTAAATGTCGCTTTTCCTTTCCCTTTTATTTATTTTCCTTTTTTTTCTTTTTCCACCCCAACCCCTCCTGCACACATAAACACACCTATGTTTCCTGCAGAAATGAAGCTAATTCCAACACTTAATTAGTGAAGTCATTGTCACACAGAGAGCAGCCAAGGTGCTTTGAGAGGGATAGTAGCTCATAACATTTCATTTTATTTTGAACAAGGTTAACCACATCATTATTACCAAAACACAGTCCCAAAGGCTCCATCTGTCTCCCATTGATGTCTATTCATGGTTTGCTGGCAGCAGTTTAAGGAGTCTGACCGGTTTAAAAACACAAAGCTCCTGAAACCAGAGTGAGTTTATTTTCCTGGCAGGTGATTACAATGCTTAGCTCTAATTTAGCGTGAAAAGGCTCCAGCGATTGCCTTTGGAGATAGCTAGGCATTGTTAGCTTGAATTACAGCACTTGGTCCATGGGCGTTCACCTACCTGCGCAGAAGGACTAATGTGTTATCAAGTTTCAGCGGAACTGAGCAAATGGCAGTGTAGAACACAGAGCTACTCACTCAAAGACAGAGCCTGAGACACTCCTTGATGATTGATCAAGGCTAAAAGAATGCTGGCAACATGTACTTTTCTCCTGAAACTTCTTTTAGATATAAATTTATTTAGGTATACAATATGGTTTGGATCTGTGTCTTCACCCAAATCTCAGGTCCAATTGTAATGCCCAGTGTTGGAAGTGTGGCCTGGTAGAAGGTGATTGGATCCAGAGGCCAGAGTCCTCATGAATGAGTTAGCACCATCCCCTTGGTGCTGTTCTCGTAACAGTGACTGAGTGAGTTATTGTGAGATATGGTTGTTTAAAAG
Source organism: Symphalangus syndactylus (assembly GCF_028878055.3). NCBI lineage: Eukaryota > Metazoa > Chordata > Mammalia > Primates > Hylobatidae > Symphalangus > Symphalangus syndactylus. Next base: position 18,579,056 of record NC_072438.2, on the reverse strand, counting down.
TGTAGAGCACCTTCCCTCTTTCTTTCCTGCTCCTGCTTCTGCCATGTAAGATGTGCCTGCTTCTGCTTCACTTTCTGCCACGATTGTAAGTTTCCTGAGGCCTCCCCAGAAGCAGAAGCAGCTATGCTTCCTGTACAGCCTGCAGAACCATGAGCCAATTAAACCTCATTTCTTTATAAATTACCCAGTCTAAGGTATTTCTTTATAGCAGTGCGAGAATAAACTAAAATAGCATATTTTACATGTCATATAATTTACCCATTTTGAAGTATACTATTCAATGATTTTTTAGTAAATTCACCAACTAGTGTAACTCTCACTATAAATCAGTTTTGGAAGATTTCCATCAACCTAATAAGATTTCTTATCCCCATTTACGGTTGATCCCATTCCCCCACCCCCACCTACTTCCCCAGGCAATTACTAATCTACTTTTTTCTATACAGATTTGCCTTTTCTGGATTATTTCACATAAATGGAATCAGTCAATGGGTGCTCTCTTGTGTCTGGCTTCTTTCACTTATCATGACATTTTTGAGGTTAGTTGATGTAGCGTAACAGTTTATCCATTTTTATTGCTAAGTAATATTCCATTGCATGATTATATGTTTTGTCTATCTACTCACCAATTTATAGGCATTTGGGTTGTTTTCCATCTGAGGCTTTTATGGATAATACTACTAAGAATGTTCGTGTGTAAGTCTTTGGGTGGACATACATTTTTATTTCTCTTTGGTAGATACCTAAGAGTGGTATTACTGGGTCATATGTTCAACTTTTTAAGAAACCATCTCCAGAATCTTGATTCTTTTGTAGAAGCTCATTTCCTCTTTGCTTCCCAACTAAAACACTAGTGATTCAGATGTAAGGAACATACCTCCACATCTCTCCCTACAGCCCAGTATGAATATCAGAAACAAAAGTAAACAAAGCTGTTTTTTCTCTCCTGATTACACTCATAGTAGAAAAGTGCAGAGTTGGAACCACAAAATGAGCCTGCCAAAGAAGTAACGAGCTCTTTTTCCCTCTTTTTCAGTCTTTTCTGGCTATATGGTAAAAGTGAAACAAAATAACAGTAGAGATACTGAAAATCAAACCATAAGCTTCAAAAGTCTGGCTTGGCTCATGGATCACTAGCTAAAGCCTTTATTTTTAATGTTCTGAGCAAAGATTGACTATTATTTAATGGCCATTTAATTTACCAGAGAGTTTTGCATAACTACCAAGTGCCTAGTACAGAAAATGATGGAAGTAGAAATTTCCAATGAGAAGCTCATAGTCCCACTGGTGAGAAATCCATACCTTACAATTGCATATCACGTGGTAGTTCGTAAGGGGATTTTGGATTTTTCTCCCCTTTTGCACACATCAATCCTGTTAACAAAGATTTTTTTAGGGGGAGAAGAGAAAAGGAATATTGAACTTGGATCACCTCCAGTTTTATATCTCCAGCTATAAACAATAGATGCTGGGGAGTTGAACTTGGAAAACAGATAAACAAATACTGAAGACATTAGCATATTAAGCAAGGGATAAGGAGGTTCCTTCATTTGTATATGTATGCATTGGGATGGGGAGGGTAGGAAAGAGAGGGAGGGGAGGAAGGTCTATGGGATTTTTGTTTCTTTTGTGTTGCTATTCTTGAAAGGATAGTAGCATTAACTTATATTGTGCACTCACTCTCACAGTACAACTAAGACACTATTACTGTTCCCACTTCAAAGATAAGAAGCATGTGGATCAGAGCAGTAAAATCATTGTTAGGCCAGAAGCCCAGAGTTTCATCCTAGGTGTGCCATGTACTAGCTATTTTTGACCCCCAAGCTGAGTTCGTTCTACCACAGGACACTATAAATGGCAATGCTTTAAGGTGGGTTAGCCAGTGGTGTTCTGGTAAATTTTAGTAAATGTTGAACAATTCTCTAGAAAAAAAAAAGTGCATATATACATATATATGTATACACACACACAACTTTATTATAAATGTTACTGGTATAAAAGTTGTATAGTACATAATTTATAAATAATAATGAAATATGCAGTACTCTTCGTTATAAATTCCATATAGTCAGTTGCTTCTTATAGAATGATTTCATTGATTTTTGCTGAACTCTCACATCTTTAGCAAATCTATGGTTGCAATTGACAAATGAGTATAGTTCTAACATCAGTATTGGTTGCTATTTTCCTTTGTATTAATGAGTAAAACAAAAGTGGAACAACAAAGAAATATGAGAACTTTATTGTTCTTCAGAGATGTAGGCAGCTTCTTTGTGGAATCAGATAATAATTTTCAATATTGGAAGAATATGTCGTGTTTTGTGCTATTCGCAATGTTATAGATATTGACACAGCATACTGTTAAGTTAAATCTGCTTTATTAACATTTCCTCCATTATCTTCTTAAGTCTAATGTGTCAACAAAGCAATAAACTAAACCCTGATTTGTAGCATGTGCCAATTTCTGTAGTGTAAATACTTCCACTATGGCCAACGTCCAGCTGCAAATATGACTTCACTAAATTGAGGGTGGTGAAGAGATGAACAGTAGCACATTTCCACCATTCAGATAAAATAGATGTACATAACATCAAGACCATAGGTAATAGCAAAATGTAGTAAAATAATTAGAAAGTGATGAAGTGATGTATTTTGTATATTCATTATCTGCTTTCAGTCTACTTTTGTCAATTATAATTTTATATAATTTAATTTTTAATAATGACTGTTTAACAACTGGTGTGCAAAATTCCTGAAACTTTAATGCAGAAATAAGCTCTGCTGGGGAGCATAAGCCAGCTTCAGCACACCACTGATAACTCAATATTCCCTCTGCTCTTCTTCATGCAGGTCTGACATTGAATGCCTCCTTTGTTACTGACTTTCTGTGAAAATGTTTCAGGCTTTACCAGAACACTATCATTGACTAGTTGACCTTGGAAAAATATTTGACTTTAGAGAGTCATTTCATTATTTGTAAATCAAGGTTATTTTACCTTCATCATAGCACCACTGTAAAGATAGGGAAAGTAACCAGGACTGTGACAAGACAGCATACTTGCTCAGAAACTATGAGCTCGCATCCTCACCTGCCCCTCAAAAGTCCTGGGGTCTATACCTGGAGCAGGTGCATGGAGAACTCTACTGGCCCTTCTTTGCTCTTCTTTTTCATTTTTTTCTTTCCTGTTGTTTTGTTTTGTTTTTTGAGACAGTCTTACTCCGCTGCCCAGGCTTGAGTGCAGTGGCATGACCTCTGCTCACTGCAGCCTCCGCCTCCCAGATTCAAGCTATTCTCTTTCTTCCTTCCTCCCTCCTTCAAGCGATTCTCCTTCCTCCTTCCAGTCCCAAGTAGCTGGGATTATAGGCATGTGCCACCATGCCTGGCTAATTTGTGTATTTTTTAGTAGAGACAGGGTTTTGCCATGTTGGCCTGGCTGGTTTTGAACTCCTGGCCTCAGGTGATCTGCCCGTCTTGGCCTCCCAAAGTGCTGGGATTACAGGCATGAGCCACCGTGCCCAGCCTCTTTCTTGTTTTTTAAGAAAGAGTCTCACACTGTTGCCCAGGCTGGAGTGAAGTGACACAAACTCGGGTCACTGCCGACGTCCACCTTCTGGGTCCAAGCAATGCTCCTGCTTCAGTCACCTGAGTGACTGGGATTACAAGTATGCACCACCATGTGTGACTAATTTTTGTATTTTTAGTAGAGATGGGGTTTCGCCATGTTGGCCCAGCTGGTCTCGAACACCTGGCCTCAAGTGATCTTCCCTCCTTAGACCTCCCAAAGTGCTGGGATTACAGGTGTGAGCCACCACACCCAGCCCCTTCTTTGCTCTTCTAATCTCTGTTATTAGTGCACCCAGAACTGATAGCGACCAGATGACCTCTGTGATTAGGAGAGTGGGTACTCATAGGAAACAATCACAACAAGGCTCTTTATGTATTGATTTTTTGATCCTTACAACAATTCTGTGACATGCTGCCATCAACTGTATCGCAGATAAGAGAAATAAATCCCAGAGGGATCACATCAACTTCCTCCAACTTGAATGTGCACACAGATCCCATGGCCTCTTATTACAATGCAGATTTCAGTTCACTGGGGCTGGGGTGGTGTCTGGGATTCTGCCTGCCTAACCGGCCCTTGGGAGATGCTGCTGGTCTGGGGACCACATTTTGACTAGCAAGAAATGGGAATTCTCAGGCTGAAAAACAGATATGGCCAGTTAGCCAATTCCAAATCCCACACTCTTAATGTCCCTGATATTCAACCTTCTGGGAGAGCCTAAGTCTACGCAGGAGAGTTCCTAGAGAAACAAGGGCATCATAGATATCTGTAGAACCAAGGAAGAAAACTCAGCCTTCCTTAAGGGAACCAGGACTCCATGTGGATAAATCTAACATATCCAGGTCACCTGGCATCTCTGTAATGACAGTGTTTACTGTTATTTCAGCCACTCATCAACGTGCTAGTTGCCATACACACAAGATGTCTAACATCCCACAGAAATTTCCTACCAGCAGGCTCCATGCAGACATCTCACCCAGACATCTGCCAGGGGAGGAAAATTTAATCACTACATTTACTGGAGTTTGAGCCAGAAGACTCTCAGAGCCCAAATAATCTAAATTCCTATATTACAGCTGGAGAAATTTCAGTGTGGAGAGGGCAGGCACACTATGAGTCCAAGGTTCCTCTCTCAATCTCCAGTTAGCATGGTGGTTGCCACTGAGGGTGGCCTGGGCATTCAGGGTCCTTGGTCAGCACCTGGCTCCCTGCTTCCTCTGGAATCCCAAGCACATGCTCCAGGTGAGACAGAACCTGTCCTGCAGACTGTCAAAGACAAAGCCACAGAGTCAGATGAACTATGCAGGATGGAACAAGGGAAAACATGCAAAGTTGGCTTGCTTTTTTAATGGTTTCCAAGACAGCAGACATTCAGGAGAGATTAATTCTGTGGGTGAAGTTTCAGCTATTACAAAGAGAGTAACACCTCCCCTGCTCGCATCCTGTTCCATCTCCTGCCGGGGTTGTGGCAATAGCTTCCCAAAGGGTCTCTCTGCTTACACTTTATCCCTCAATGACGTACCTGTTCTCCAGCCAGAAGACAGAGAGATCCTATTGAGTCATAATTGTTATCTTTGTGTTCCTCTGTCTGAGACCCTGACGTGGCTTCATAGTCATGGCCTAAGACTAGTGCCTCTCAGTGACTACAGACAGAGTCTTGCCACATCTGCCTTGATTCTCCCAAAAGGCTCTTGGACCATCTTCCCCATCCATCCCTGCAGGCATTCCAGTTCAGCCACGTGGACCTCATTACCTTGATTCAACTACTTAGCCACACTCCTGCCTTTGAACTTTTCCTGCAGATACCCCACAGCTGATGTGCCCAGTGCCTTTTCCCTGTTCCCATCTTTCCAGCGAGGCTCACCTTGACCACCCCAAGGACTATTCATACCCACCTGCCCACCCCACCCAGCACTCTGATTCCCCCACCTGCTCTACAGTCCTTCCAGAGCACCTTATCACCTGCTAACATGCTATACCCATTCCTGAGTCATTCTGTTTACTGTTGTTGTTGTCCTTCTCTGTTCCATGGACAAAGATCCTTTTCTGCTTTTTTCCATAGGAATTAGCCATCTTCTTTATTTTGTTCACTGATGTATCTTGAGCACTGAGAGTAATTCTCGGCCCACACTGAGCACTAAGAAAAAAATAAATGTGTTGTTGAATTCATTTTGGTAAAAATTTCTAGCCTAAATACTTATTGAGGACTTGTTCTATTCCAAGCATGGTTGTAAGCATTTTGCATGCATTATCTCATTTAATTCTTACAATATTCTCAACATGTAGCAAAGCCTAAACACCCTCGGTGCCAAATGCTGTTATTAAACGGTCCCTGGGGAACAGAGATGAGCTATAATGATTGACTCCAACCCTGGCTTCCTGGGTTTGATTATCTTTTGATAAGTGCTTTGAAAACCCATGTCTACAGACAACATGATAAGATAGATCTGCCGCACCCCAGAGCTCATCAGCGTGGGAAAGCAACTGTGTACCAAGGGCAGTAGATAAGCCCTGGGGTAAATCTAGGATTCCAGCCACTCTCCATTTCCATGAAACCCAGCATGATGCAACAGAAAGAAACAGTCTTTAGGTCAGATAGGCCTGATACTGAATGCCATTCAGGCGTTTACTGCTGTGCAGCTGCAAACAATATACTTTGCCTCCCTGGGCTTTTCCTCTCCATCTGTAAAGCAGAAATATGGCTTAAGCTGAAATGTTGTCAACAGGAATAATTGAGAAAAGTGGCTGACACTCTCAGCAAGACACTCTGGATGTGGGATCTTTCACAGGCCAATGTGTCCATTGCCTTTTGGGGAACGACTTCAAACTCAGGTTTCTTTCTCAGGACCATGATGTTGGGCAGACCTTGTACTAAAACTCCGTTCTGTCACTTCACACCAATCTGTATTGAACTCTTCCTGTGGGCAGGGCCCCATTCTAAGAGCTGGGAATATGAAAATAAAATAAATGTCATTTTTTTTCTCTGAGAGATGTGGGTAGGTTTCTACAGCTCTCTCAACACTCGGTTACTGAGAGGATCAAATGAGAGATGGGTCTGGAACAAGAAAGCTTGCATCCCATGTTCACCTATGCACCTTTTCATTGTAGACATTGTGGGAATAGTGGCTGTGACATGCAGCGTTTACTGTTTACAGACAGAGATTTGGCCAATTGTTCACGATGGCTGCTCTTTGGGAGCAGAATGGGGGCTGTAGGGAGAGAGTGGATTGTCAGGGACCAGACCATGGAGGGCCAGTGAGCCATGTTCCAAAGATGGACCGTGACTACCAGCAGGAGGAATGCCAGATTTTACAATGAGGATCCTGGCCGCAACACAGTGAATGGATTGGAGGAAGTGAGAAGTGGAGGGAAGGAAGGGGAGAGGGTGCTGGAGATTCTCAGAGGACGCAAGGCAGGAGCCACCACCAGGAGCGGCACGTCACTGGGTCTCACTGTCTCTTCTCATTTCCCTCCCCTACCTTGTTTTCCCTTCTTTTTCGTGGACCTACTGGGATCATAAAGTGTGGCACCAGGAGATAGAGGAAAGGCTATTTTCCTGGGGGGCTCCTTCTCTAGAAGCCCCTCTGGCACTCACGGGAGGCCCCTCGCGACTTTCCTGCAGACTGCAGAAGAAGGTCTGTTACATCTTTTTTTTTTTGAGACTTAGTCTCCCTCTGTTGCCCAGGCTGGAGTGCAGTGACATGATTTCAGCCCACTGCAACCTCCACCTCCCAGGTTCAGGTGATTCTCATGCCTCAGCCTCCTGAATAGCTGGGATTACAGGCACCCGCCACCATGCCCAGCTAATTTTTGTGTTGTTTGTTTGTCTGTTTTTGAGGTGGAGCCTTGCTCTGTCACCAGGCTGGAGTGCAGTAGTGCGATCTTGGCTCACTGCAACCTCTGCCTCCTGGGCTCAAGCGATTCTCATGCCTCAGCCTCCCAAGTAGCTGGGATTACAGGCACATGCCACCACACCCAGCTAATTTTTATATTTTTAGTGGAGACAGGGTTTCACCATGTTGGGCAGGATGGTCTCGATCTCCTGACCTCATGATCTGCTTGCCTCAGCCTCCCAAGGTGCTGGGATTACAGGCGTGAGCCACTGCGCCCAGCCTAATTTTTGTATTTTTAGTAGAGATGGGGTTTCACCATGTTGCCCAGGCTGGTCTCGAGCTCCTGACCTCAAGTGATCCGCCTGCCTTGGCCTCCCAAAGTGCTGGGATTACAGACATGAACCGCCATGGCCAGACCTTATGTCTTTTTTACTCAGGCTATTTATGGGGTGTCTACTTACCAGCTACAAATCAAGTTTTTATTTTGAGGATTCATACGTGTGTGTGTGTGTGTGTGTTGCTTTTTCATGTTGTTTTCTATCACGCATCCAGAATCTTTCAAGAATGACCACCTATAAATTAAATTCTACCAGGAACAAGTCTATGGACCTATAAAAATGATAATTCACTGTTGTTATTGTATTTGCCCATTACATACATTGATGGTCTATTAAAAGCTACATCTCTTGACAGTCAAGACAGAGAAAAAAAGGAGAAAGCATTTGAAAAGATGAGATGTAAGGCCTTTCTTTGTCTAGGTTCATTTCTTCCCTCTTGCTGAATCAAAATTTAAACAAAAAAGAAGAGGGGGGAGAAAGCTTTTATGGGTTTTCTGGAAACCTGGGCATCAAGGATTCAGGATTATTTTCTTGTTTTCTAAATTAGATCAGCTTTTTTTATCTTTCTCTTTTTCTTTCCCCGAGAAGAATAAAAAGAAAAAAAAAAATCATTCATTTAAAAGGCACATAACGAGGCTTAATTAGAAAATGAGTACTAGGGAAGTCAAGGCCAAATAAAAGGGACCCGGATCACCTCACATGGAGCCAGAAGCTGCAGTGGAACCTTCTGTCTCTCAGCATCTGGTTAGCTTGGACAGATGATTTCACTTCACAGGGTCTCATTTTCCTCATTTGTAAAATTAGCAGGTTCAAGCAGATGATATATATTTTTCCACCCAGCTTCATGCTTTGAGATTCTTTGAGACTACAACTCTGGCAAAGGAAGGAGCTAAAATCAAATGCCACCCTCCACTTTGCACCTGCAACCCATCGGCAGTGCTGGTCTATTCTAGAACACTCTGAAGCCCTTTTCTGCCTCAGTAAACAAGAATTAGTTATTCCCTTGAGGCATTCCTGCCTCCAGGAGTCTTGGATCTTCTCATGCATAAATATTTCCTCTGCTGCTCTTCTGTGTGAGGGTCTTGACAGGTGGTCCCTAATGTCAGGAAATCCAGAGTTTTGGTAGAAGATGTGCATGCAAATGATGACTGTGCAGGTGGCAGTCCCTGAAAACCAAAATCTGATCCATTTCAATGGAGAACCCAGGGCCTTACCGTGAGTCAGAAGAAGCTAGAAGACAGGAATGCAGCCCAGGTGGACCCCAGGGACTGGAAGGAGATCAGAAAATGGGCTACCTCCTGACCAATAAGGAGTTCTGGCTAAGTATGAACCAAACAGGCAGGTATTAGAGCTGAGTGCCAAGGGAAAATAGGGCCAGAGCCAGGTAGACTGTCCTGAAACCAGGCAGCCATTCAAATCAGGAGTAAACAAAGGTAGGAACGTGGGGAAAAGAGAAGCAGGGGGGATGAGAGCCCCTTGTTCATTGGCTTGGTTCCCACTCACTTGGCTGTCAGCTTCATGAGGGCAGCACCTACCCTGTCTTGTTTAACATGACCAGGCCTGTTATGAACTGAATGTTTGTGTCCTTTAAGTTCCTATTTCAAAATTCCAACCACCAATGATGGTATTGTTAAGTGGGGCCCTTGAGGCCCTCATGAATGAGATTAGTGCTCTTCTGAGAAGAAATATAAGGGAGATGATCTTTTTGGCCACGTGAGGATACCACAGGGAAACAGCTCTCTGCAAATCAGGGAACAGGCTCTCACCAGACACCAGTTTTAAGGGTAGCTTGATCTTGGACTTTTCAGCCTACGGAACTATGAGGGATAAGTGTTTGCTATTTAAGCCCCCCAGCCTATGGTAATTTGTTATAGCGGCCCGAAGTGACTCAGACAAGGCCTAATGCAATCCCCAGCCCACAGAGGCTACTTAATGCATAGTTGACTTGAGGATAACATGAGGGTTTTCTTCCCAATTTCAACACCGTTCAGTAAAGAATTTTCATCATTGTTAAGGAGTTGGTTCCCATGACCCAGACACAGAGCCTTTTAGGAATAGTCAACAAGGATGCAAAAGGAGAGGCAAGGGGTTCGGGATGAAGCTGGGGGCTCAGAAAACACAGCTTTTGTTCACTAAGGAGAGAGCAAGCATCATTCTATTTCACAGAGGGAACATGTTACATCCACCTAGACACATTTGGGAAAGATTATTGGCAAGGATGGCGTCTGTGCTGGTACCAGAAGACCAAGGAGAGTTGGAAGATGTAGAGATGGGAGAAGAGGAGGAGAAGAGAGGGAATGGGTCTAGCAGGCCGAGGAGACCATGAGCAATCTGCATCTCAACTTGCTGTATTTCAGCTGAGCAGGAAGTTCAGTTTGCGTGGACTGTGGGTTGCAAAACAAAATTGAAGAGTTGAAATGATAACTAAGATAAAATTGTAAAAGATCTTTGAGTGGAAAGGGATTAGTATCAAGGAGATCAATGAAGGAATTCTTGCAGGGGTCCAGGAGAAAGATCAAGAGCTTTGGTAGGCACAGGACACTCCAAGTTCTCATGTCATGTTACACATGCACATCTCTCCAAATACATGGATTTTTTGGGGACTCTTCTACTAGATTTTCAGCTGCTAATGATTCAGCACTCTTATTACTGTCTGTTTAACACAGGGACAGAAAAGTGCTCAGGATATTTTTGGTGATTATCCACCACAGACAACATCAAACAGCCTCACCCTCTGATTTTACAGATGCAATAACCAGGGCTTCTAGTTATGAATGATTAAGTGATTTAGTTGAGTGACACAATGAGTTGATAAAATAGTTAGGGCTCAAACCTGAATCACACAGCCAAGCTCTAAGTCCCATTCAGCTGGCTGTCCCTGGACTCATTGTCCAGGATTGTGGCTGAAAACACCATAAATAGGAGGCACTGACAAGATGTATAGGACCCTCTGAGCAAGGTCCCTAACGCTGCAGCTGCTTCAGAATAGAAGCTTGTCTTATATTTGAGCCATTTCCCTAACTTTGTGCTACAGACATATTGCCAGGCAAGACAAAAACAGCCTCCAAATTCAGTGGGTTGTGTTTCCTGGCATGCTGAGGCACAAGGAGATACCGTACTTTATAAGATTCCAATCTCTGAGTAGGGTTTGCAATCATGCCTTATCATCAGTGTCTGCTTCCCAGCAAATGAAGCTTCCTGCAAGATAGCGAGGCATGGGTTCATTGAAACAACCCAGATCAGGAGAGAGATTGTACTATGGCCAAATGATAGATAACAAGACCCACTGTGTCTTCACTGGCAGCTCAAACTCCAGTATGACTCAGATGGGGGAAAAGAGAGCATGCCACAGTGGGGCAATGGCAACTTACTAGGACTTTCTCACCTGTCCTTGTTCTTCTTACCAGAAACCAGCTCAAAGCCTTGCTCGGCTCTTGTGAGATCCATCAGCACAGAAACTCTTATGGGTGCACCTTTTCCCCCATTTCTCAGACACCCAGTGTTGCCTAGAATGGACTACCAATCATCAACACAGTCTGTTCATTGAAGTGACAGGTTTTAAACCAAGATACGTCTAACTATAGGACCCAAATGGCTAGAGCCCTGAACCATGGTTTTCTCATCTGTAACATGAGCACAACATGTGCATCTAATTTAAGAGGTTGTGACGACTAAATCAGTTCACCCAGGGCAGTACCCGCAACAACCTAGATGCTTACTACTTGTTAAAAACATTTTTTTCCTCCTGTATCTGTCAAGAAGCTGTTCCCAATGACTACATCTTTATGATGTATATTAGTCAGAGCTCTATAGAAAAACAGAATCAACTGTGTGTGTGTAGATATAGATATATAGATATAGATATAGATATATAGATACAGTCATGCACCATATGACATTTAGGTGAATGATGGGCCTTCTATATGATGGTGACCCCATAAGATTATAATGGAGCTGCAAACTTCCTATCACCTAGTAATGTTGCAGCTGCTATAACGTTGTAATGCAACACATTACTCACATGTTTGTAATGATGCTGGTGTAAACAAAACTGTGCTGCCAGCATATAAAAGCATATCACATACAATTACATAAGGTACACAATACTTAGTAATAATAAATGACTATGTTACTGGTTTATGTATTTACTAGACTATACTTTTTATTGTTATTTTAGAGTGTGCTCCTTTTACTTATATTTTAAAAGAAAGTTAACTGTAGAAAAACCTCAGGCGGGTTCTTGAGGAGGGATTCCAGAGGAAGGCATTGTTATCACAGGAGATGACAACTACATGCATGTCATTGCCCCTGAAGACCTTCCAGTGGGACAAGGTGTTGAGGCATCAGGCAGTGATACCATTGACCCTGACCTGATGCAGGCCTAGGCTAATGTGTGTGCTACTGTCTTAATTTTTTAACAAACATGTTTAAAAAGTAATAAAAATTTTGAAAGTTTAAAATTAAAGTTTACAGAATAAGTATATAACAAGTATCTTCATACAGCTATAAAATGTGTTTTTGTTTTAAGTGTTATTACAAGAGTCAACATTTTTAAATTGAAATATTAATAAAGTAAAAAAGTTACAGTAAGCTAAGTTTAAAGAAAAGAATATTTCTAAAATAAACACACAGAGTCTCCAAAGCCTACAGTAGTGGACAGTCATGTCCTAGGCCTTCACGTTCACCTACCACTCACTCACTGACTCACCCAGAGCAAATTCCAGTCCTGCAAGCTTCATTCATGGTAAGTGCCTTATACAGGTATACCATTTTCTTTTCTTTTCTTTTTTCTTTTTCTTTTTTTGAGACGGAGTCTTGCTCTGTCCCCAGGCTAGAGTGCAGTGGCGTGATCTCAGCTCACTGCAACCTCCGCCTCCCGGGTTCAAGTGATTGTCCTGCCTCAGCCTCTCGAGTACCTGGGACTACAGGCATGCACCACCACGCCCAGCTAATTTTTGTATTTTTAGTAGAGATGGGGTTTTACCATGTTGGGCAGGATGGTCTCGATGTCCTGACCTTATGATCTACCCACCTTGGCCTCCCAAAGTGCTGCTGGGATTACAGGTGTGAGCCACCATGCCCCACCCAGGTGTACCATTTTTTATCTTTTTTTTTTACTTATTTTTACTGTACCTTTCTATTTTTAGATATCTTTATATATACAAGTACCACTGTGTTACAATTGCCTACAGTATTCATTACAGTAACATGCTCTTTAGGTTTGTAGCCTAGGAGCAATAGGCTATACCATATCACCTGGGTGTGTAGTAGGTTCCACCATCTTTGTGTAAGTACACTCTATGATATTCACACAAGGACACACTTCCCAGAACACATTCCCGTCATTAAGCGATGTGTCACTGTATATACATACGTATCGATAGAGAGAGAGAAAGAAAGCAAGAGAGATTTATTTTAATGGATTGTCTCACAAGCTTCTGGGAACTGGCAAGTTTGAAATCTGTAGGGCAGGCTGGCAGGCGGGAGATTCGGGTAACAGTTGATGTTGTAGTCTTAAAACTAAATTCCACAGGGCAATAGGCTGGAAACTCAGGCAGGCTTTGTATGGTACAATCTTGAGGCATAATTTCTTCTTGTTCAGGAAACCCTAGTCTTTGTTATTAAGGCCTTCAGCTGATTGGATGAGGCCCACCCACGTTATGAATCATCATCTGCTTTAGTCAAAATCTACTGATTTAAATGTTAATCACATCTAAGAAATAGCTTCACAGCAACGTCTACACTGGTGTTTGAACAAACAATTGGCACCATAGCCTAGCCAAGTTGACTCACAAAATTAACCATCACACCATGAAACTGCAAAGGCAGTGAATAGGTGGGGAGTAATGATTAAAACATCTCATTGCCGGAAATTCATTAGTGGACTTCCCTCTCAAGTTCCTATGTGAAGGGTTATAAGCTCAAATTTTCAGGGGGCAGTCTCCTAACATAAAAATGTGAGATAATAGGGAATGAATGGTGGGGCTTCATGAACTTGAAAGAATAGACACCATACACATATATTTAAACTTAAAAAGGAAAAAAAAAGCTGTGACAGGAAGCCTTTCTGTGCCCTTTGCTTTTTCCAGGATGGGCAGATCAAGCACATGGATGTTGACTGGCATGTAGGCCATTGCATCATGACCCCGGAACCTTCATTTAGTTGCTCAAGGAGAGTGCTAACAATCTCCTCGGCTTAGAAGAAGCGCGTGCAGGAATATGCAATTTGAAGGAAGTTTACACCTAGCACCCTTACAGCTTAGGGACCAAATGGAATGAATAAAATGGACATCGATCACTTGGCTACAGTTCTAGAACTGCAGCTTTGCCTCTCTGTAATTGAGTAAGCCACATTTCTGACCTGGCTGAAATATCTCAATTACCAACTGCCCTTCTCGATGCTACTGGTTGTTCAACTATGATATTCTTTAATCATTTGGGGTAAGAATTGGGCCCTAGAAACTAAATATAATCACGAACATGCAATCAATATATGAGTAAGGTACTATACCCCTGCTCTTCCCCGTGTGTAAAATGGGAATAAGATTCATCAAACAGCTTGTTCAGTTGGCATAGCTGCATTCATATCCAGTCTACTCGCTCCCAGGGGACACCTGCCCTCAGGATAACTCCTGACTTCATCCCTTCCTTTCTCCTTCTTTCTGCTCCTTCTCATTCTCTTCTACTGGAAAATATAACCAAAGCCTATCTTGGCTTCTTTGAGTCCTCAAACTCACTAAATAAAAGAGTCGGAATCCAAGATGATCTTGTACTACACTCTGTGAGTCTCCATCCAGGTCTCCCTCTCAACCTTTTTTGGGATTTGCCTTGGCTGAGCAGGGTTGCCTCACCTGGAGCAGCCCACACCCACTGACCGGGCCACCCAGGAGTGCATAGACCTGGCCTTTCCACCCCAACGTGGGATACTCAGAAGAGCCCTCATTCCCCATGAGGGCCGCTGAGGCCTCTGTTGCAACTGCATCACAGCCCACTTTTCCCTCTGCCCAGTTCTGCCTCTTTCTCTTCCCTCCACAGGGGTTGGTGCCAGGAGCACTCCCTAAAACACTTTCTACACGGTCACCTCTGTCTCAGAGTCTGCTTCCTCAGGAGCCCAACCTGTGGCGGTTCCTGAGGAGATGGGACATGTGCTGAACATGAGGCAAAAAAAATTCAGCAGGATGGGGATAGAATAGGACTGGTCTCATAGGATTGTTAGGAGGATTAAATGGATTAATACGTTGTGAAATACAATGACCAGTTAGGTGAAAATCTTATGTAAATTTCTTGCAGTTCTGATTTTCATTATAATGATAGTGTTATACCTTATTATTATTATTCATGATGTTTGTGCCAAAAATCAAACTGTATAAGACCTTGAAAGAGAATTGTGGCTTAAGAGCAATTTTAGTGATTTCTCAGCAACCTGCAAGCTGACTCTGAGTGTATAGAATGAGAAGCTTCTGGAAAAATCAGAACTTAAGCTAAAAGTCCACTGAGAGAAGTGCAGTTTTACAACAGAAGAAATGGCAATTCTTTCTGTGCTAGTCAGACTGCACCTGCCATATTGGGTGTAGCCGGGAACATCTCTCTGAAAAGGTGAGAAATTAGAGGGGAATGACAAAGATGGGATGGAGATGTCTTTAACTCTTGGAGTAGGCTTCCTGTACTTACTCTCCACTGTTAACTTGCCGTGTCATCCATCTGGAAAATTCAACCCTTCACTGGTTGTCACCACCTAGTGAAAGCCTTCCTTGACTATACTATTACTTAAATATTTGACCAGCTTCTTCCTCCTTTTTCTTCTAGACCATGTGTACATTTTTTACCATTGTGCCTATTGCATTGCCCATGTTTAGATGTGAGTCTGATTCATTTTCTCATCTCTTGGGACAGATGAGATATTTAGTGCATGTCTTTCCTGCGGCTGCCATAACAAATTGCCACAAATGTAAACGTACTGGCTGAATCCAACAGAGATTTACTCTCACCGTTCTGGAGCCCAGAAGTCTGAAATCAAAGTTTAGGTAGGGCCGTGCTCCCTCCCAAGCCTCTAGGGGAGAGTTCTTTCCTGCCTCTTTCAGCATTTAGTGGCTCCAGGTGTTCTTTGATTTGTGACAGCGTCACTCCAATCTCTGCCATCTTCACGTGGGTCTTTTCTGCAGCCTCCTCATAGAAGAAGATCTTGCATTGTATTTAGAGCCCACTTTAACCCAAGATCATCTGATCTCAAGATCCTTAGCTTAGTTACATTGTTAAAGATGCTTTTTCCAGATAAGGTCACATGTACAGTTTTTGGGTAGACATACACCTTGGTACACGTCGTTAAACCCACATATCAATTCAGCTACACTGTATTGGCTTCTATTAGGTCTACATGAAAAATAATAAGGGTCTGCAGAAGACAGTTTCACAGGGGAAATTAGATAGGGACAAGGCAAGGAAAATGTGAAGGAGGACTAGATGGGTATCATTGACTGGTCATGCAGGAGGGAGATGCGGAAAGGGAAAAAGAAATCAAAGATCACTGCAAGGTGTTGGACCTGAAGGTACTGGAAGGGCGCTCAAGAAAAGAGTCTGGAGTGTGTGCGGCAATGTGCTCTGTTTCGGCAGAAGATAAAGTGATTGCAAGAACAATTATTTGGTTGGCCCACTGATGTTCTGTGCCTCAGTTTCTCTACAAGCCTATGGCACTTCCAGCTTTTCCAGGATGTGCTGAGTTCTTGGTGCAATCAATTAGCCTGTGTTGTTTCCCTGGAGGACACTTGACCAGAGTCTGTGACATGCAAATCCAGCAGCAGTTTAAAAAGCTTATGTGATTCATTTCACTAGGTGGGTGGGATCGGCTGAGTGGACAGGAAAGGCAGCTGGCCCCAAATGTTTGAGGCCTTGTAAAATGATGTGCGTCTACTTAGGAGACTAGTAAATGGTACTGTCCTCCCCAAGTGCGGTAGCCAGCTTGAGAACCTTGAGCATCTCCTTTCAAGGTCAGATCTCAATTCAATGCAAAACAAACAATTTTGCCCTATTATGCTTAACATTATTTAATAACATTTTTTGTGATATGTTGAGAGTTTATAAATCTTTCAGCATTGTATATTTTTTAAAAGTATCTTTAAAATCTGAACACTTAGGATTCAGATTTAGGGCAGGGAGACCCGGTAATGCTTGTTCTCTTTGTAAGTAGTTTATAAACAGGCTTTAACCACTTACTGTCTAGGTAGATGGCTCTTTATTTTCCAGCCTTGTTAATATTTTCCTTCAGTAATCCACTGTAGGAAGAATAGCTCCTCCTCCCCATTCTCCATTCTCCCCATCTGCTTTCCTTCTTGCTCGCGTGCCCCTTAGTTGCTTCCAGCTGGGCCTGCGCTGGCTTCCTCTGCAACATAGCTGACACACACTCTCCAGGAGACAGGCGAAATGATGCGTGCCCTGGTTCTACCCCCAACTAGCCTGGCCACCTGGAACTAAATCCTCTCCACTCTAGGGCCCCATTTCCTCATCTGTAGCATGGAGTTGAGAAGAATGCCTGCCTATTTGCTACTGAGGATTGCTACAAACATGAAATAAAAAGAGAGTTTGAGTTCAGCCCTCTTCTTGAAGTTAAAAAGGCCAAAGCTGATTATCTAGAAAGGTCAGAGGTAGCTCCCAGTCTTTTGGGTTCTTGAGGCACCTGGGAAGAAGTTGAGAAACTCTCAGACTCTATCCCATCCTCCTAAAATTGGCCTGGTTAAAGCCTTTTAGGCAAATGCTACGTGGGCTGTCAGAGCACAGAAATGACGCCGATAACCTAGAGACATGATGAAACTGAGAGCTCCTTCTCAGTGCAGGGATAGGCCAGAATTCCCCTGGTATCAGAGATTCAAAGGACTTTGTCCAATTAACTACATGGCTTGCTATTGTGTATGAACCCAGACTTGCAGGCCATTTATGTATTTGTATCGAGGTATCTATTTGTTATCTTACAAACATTCCTGCAAGCAGGCAGGGTCAGTTAACCAGTGTTCTAGGAGAGAAAAAGGTGCCCAGGCTACAACCTACCCTTGCAAGGCTCCAATGCAAGGGGACTCAGACATGTACATGCATAACGAATGCATGTACAGGGCATTTAACAATATTGTTTACTTGCTTATGGCCTAGCTCCCTAAATACACTAAAAGCTCCAGGAAGCAGCCTTCATCTGTTCTTTAAATACTATACCCTATTGCCTTCTGCATTGCCTGGTATGGAATAAATCCAATAACTATTTGTTGAGTAAATGAATGATCAGACTCATGAACAAACGAAATGAATGGCAATAGACAGGTATGCAAAAGTACCAGAGGGACTCAAAGCGGAAGCAGCAGGGAAGAATTCATAGGGAAGTAATATTTGAACTTGACCTTGAAGAATGAAAAGCATTTTGCCAGGCCCAGAGGAGGCAAAAAGAATAATTAGATCAATGATATGGGGGCATTAAGAAAAGAAAGGTCTGGCCCAGAGGCCACAGTGTGGGATGACCTGGCAGAGAGAGGGTAGCAGGAAATAAAGGAGCAACAGAAATGTGATTCAAGGCCACTGGGGCAGGAAACATAGCTATCGTGGTTAAGAGTTTGGGTTTTATCTTGCAGGAATAGAGAACTGATGAGGATTCTCAAGGAGGTGACCTGATAATATTCTGCTATTAATAATTACAAAGGTTCTTGCTGCAGTTTAGTGTATGGATTGGAACCCAGGAGGCCAGGAAAGCAGTTAGGGGTAGATGCTGGAAGTCAGCCTAGAGATACTGAAAGCAGAAGGAAGGCTGAATATATTAAACAGCTCATGAACGTGACAAAGAAGAGACAGAGTGAGGAGGCATTTGGGGAATCTGACTGTTAGGATTCAGTAACAGATTCGGATGATGGCAATGATACAGGGGGAGGGGTGGGAAGGCTCAAGGTTAGCACCCAGGCTACTGGTTTGGAAACCATGTGAGCAATGGAGCCTCTCACTAGGAAAAAGGCCTGTGTCTGCTGGGGAATAACCAATTAGAAAGATCCAGAAAATAGTTCAGTGTTCATGCCTGGAACTTAGTAGAGAAGTCAGAGTGCAGATGGAAATTTGTGAATTAAGCTGTATTTGGATAGAAAAAAAAAACAATGAATAATGAAATATGTGAAATAGTACAATAATGAAATTTTAAAATAAAAAATGGAAAAATGAAATTAATAATAATGAAATAAGCCATCATCTTTGTAGATGGTCAATTTACACAGTGACAAAATATACCCAAGCAACTCACAGATTTTTTAATTTATTATGTTCTGTTATATGGGATACAGGCAAATCCCAGATGAAGAGAGAGCCTCAAGTCATCATGAAGTATTTCCTGGACTTCTTTAGTTTTGTGTGTACATGTATGAGTGTCCACTCAGCTCCTCGGTGGACCAGGCACTGACCCAGGCCCTGGGGACACTAAGTCCTGCAAATCTCTGCTCTAGTGGAGATGGAAGTGCAACAGTCAGATGTGAACACAAGTTACCAGTTAAAACAAAAGTAAAATTAAAACTCAGGCAAGTGCTGTGAAGGAACGAGTCTGAGAGGTCGAGGAGGATTCTCTGAGGAAGTAGCACTTGAGCTGAGTTCGGAAGTAAGAGTTGCCGTTAATAAGAAGAAGGAAGACAAGGGCATCTGAAAAGAGGGAATGGTACCCGAAAGGGCCCCGTGGGAGGGAGCAGAGAAAGTCTAAGGACCACGAAGAGGCAAATTTGCCCCAAGTGGAACTGGGAGAACAAAGAGGGTAGCTGAGCTAAGGAGGCAGTTGTCAGGAGCATTTGTGGAGGAAAAAAATCACCAGTCAGTGTTTGATAGAGCTGATGAAATGCCTGCAAAAGAAAGGAAAATGTGGGAAACGAGGCTGATTAAATGAACTAGGAATGCATAACAATGATGCTTTATGACAGTGAATGTATTCAATGAATGTTAGCAAATTAATTCAATGAAAAATAAGTTAATCTCTTCACAGAAAGTGCCTTAGCAAAGTGCCTAAATGATATGGGAGCTCAATAAATATTACTTGAATCAGAGTTGCTATTGCTAAATAGTCTGTCTTCCCACGTTGGATAATGTTTGCTAGATTTTAATGAAATTCAACAAACATAGGAAAGCATCTGAGACATTGCCTGGCTCAAGGTTGCTGTCCCTCAAATTTCTTAACAGCCTCTCATCAACCATGTGACAAAAGTATGATATTCTTCATTTTACAGAGGAGACAGATACTGGCAGAGCTTAAGGACAGTACCAAGGTCACCCTGCTGCTGAGGGAGAGGCAGCCCACATCCTTGTCTTGAATGGGCACTTCTTCTGCCCCACACTACTGTTTCCTGTAAAATAAAGCTCTTACATTTAAAAAATTAAGTAATTGGATTGCTTTAAACACAAATTTTTTTTAACCCTAGTGGTAATGCAAAGAGAGATTCAGAATTATGTGTGAGACATAATTACTTAAATCTGACTGGGTGGTTGTTTCTATGAATGAATGCACTTAATTAATTTTTCCCCTAGCTTCTTGCTATTTCCCAGCTATAATTTATTTTCTTTCATCCCAGGGGCAATAGAAGGACAACTAAAGAAGGATCCAACGATTTGAAATTCCAGAACTTCAGTCTGCCAAAAAACAGGTCAGAATATTTACTTGTTTATCAATAGAGGAGTGAAAATTTTAATTCTGTAACAAATAAGCTGACCATCACACACACAGAAATTGTCAATGTGATGGAATGACCTGGAGTGACTTAGAGGTCAGACAGAGAGCAAGGTGCAGGAGAAGGGGCTTGGCCGGGGTTGAGCAGCCGGCAGGTGTGTGATACAAACCTAGGCTGAGAAGCCCCCACCTCCACAGCTCTGCAGGCCGGGCCTCTTTCCACCCACCCCTCCCAGGTCTCTAAACAACCCCAGAGAGAGCCAGTGATGGGGAGGCTTCTATTCCTCTGCCAGCGAATGATTTGAATGATGGATCACAGATCCGGGCACGAGTTTACCTTGGAGCCTCACAGCAAGCAGACAAGAGAGAGTCAAGTGCTTACATTCTTATTTCCTTTGTCCTTCGATTGAGAATAACATTTGCTGAGCAGTTATGGCATCAAAACTTGCATAGGCTACTGAAAATGCAGAGACAAAAGACAAAGTCTCTCCCTCAAGGAGCTCGCAGACTAGTCAAAAAGCTCAGAATCGTGTGCTAACTTGATCGAATTACTGACAAGAGACAAGACCTAAAGTCAAATCCAGCTCTATGCTGCCCAGCGCTGCCCAGCGCTGCCCAGCCGACTAAACCTGGGCCACATCCTCATGCGCAGAACCGTCTCTCTCATGCTCAGGCGGGACTCCCTGGCCAAGCCTTCCTGGGGTGGCTTCTGTTCCTAGAGGTACCCAAGGGTCCTCACAAGTTCTACCAATCCTCGAATCCCAATTCAAGTCCATCCATCAAACATCCTTCAATCCCTACTTTGTGCCAGACACTATAAGCAGTCTTGGAATTCTAAAATGTTCCGGAATAAATAGTTATCCTAAGCAGAGTGAATGAATGCTGGTAAGATGATAGAATACTTGAGGTGTTTTGCAAAACCACTTTGCGTAGAGGGAAATTTGTGGCTTTCTCGGACTTCTTTAATGTTTCCATTAAATACATTTGAATAATGCATTTTAAGTCCGTTTTCCTTATTTCTTGACAATAGCAAGAGATGGGAGATGGAAGGTTTAGAAGCCCTCTTTCAAATGGAGAGGGTTGAAGCAATTACAAACATCAAAGTAATATTTACAGTTACATTTGGAGGAAAAAAAGACAGAGAGAGAGGAGCAGTGCTTTTTTCTGAAGCAAATTATTTCAGAATGTGTCATAGCATGCTCAAGATATATTAAAAAGAGCAACAGATGATGTTTTTGCAACCTGTTCCAAACTATTTATAAACCTAAATTTAAAAAAAAAACTATAGACATACAAATCTCTATACCACTGCATATTTTATAATGAATGCATTATATGAATATAAACTACTATTTGAGATATATAAATCAACTAAAAATGTCTGAAAACTACAAATTTGTGTCTACCATCTTCCTTTAACTATTAAACCAATGTATTTACTCCTGTAAAAATTATAATTATCAATATCTGATGATAAAGTAAGGAAGAAGCTACTTATGGGCAGCATTGCAGTGTAGAATGAGTCCATTGGATCAGGATTTCAATCTCAGCTGAGCTGCTTATTAGTTGTGTGGCCCCAGGCAAGCCTCTTTTTCCATTCCAACACCTCCTGTGTTTTTAGAAGTGATATTTGAAGTCGGGCGTAGTGGCTCACGCCTGTAATCCCAGCACTTTGGGAGGCTGAGGCGGGCGGATCACCTGAGGTCAGGAGATCGAGACCCCGAACTCCATGCACCAGCACATCTGGCTATTTTTGTATTTTTAGTAGAAACCCCGTCTCTACTAAAAATACAAAATTAGCCAGATGTGGTGGTGCATGCCTGTAATCCGAGCTACTTGGGTGGCTGAGGCAGGAGAATCGCTTGAACTTGGGAGGCGGAGGTTGCGGTGAGTCAAGATCGAGACATTGCACTCCAGCCTGGGCAACAAGAGTGAAACTCCGTCTCAAGAAGTAAAAAAAAAAAAAAAAAAAAGACATGGTATTTGAAGAAGTAGACTCTCTTGTTCACTGTTGAATTTCTTGAACCTTCCTGTGTCCGCAGAATAAATGGATGACCTCTGAGGTGTGCTGGGAATAGAGTATGTTCTCATTAAATAACGTGGGCTAATAGTCACTGAGTGCTCACTATGTGCTAGATGCTGTTCTAAGAGCTAATAGGTAACCCTCACTGGATCCCAACAATTACACTCTTATTAATCTCATTTTTACATGAAAGAAGAATGCAGCCCAGAGAGGGTGACTAACTTCCCTCGAGGCTCAGTGGCTAGTTGCGATATGGTAAATGGCAGCTGTAATTATTATTACTAATATCAACAACCCTGGTGCTCCCCATCACTGCCCTCATGCTAGGTTGAGTGTAGGAGTTAACTCTCCTGCAGGCCCCCACAGCCCAACCACCCCAAGGTCAAAAGTGCCTTGATCTCCTGGTAATAAAGTAAAACACCAGGCTGCGTGCTGGGCCCCACTTGGATGATACAGCCCTGGAGGATCTCCATGTAAAATACAGATCACATCCCCATTCATTATCCATGATCTGTCTGCAATATTGAGATGAATGTGTTTTACAACATCTCACTAAATCCCCAACATCCACTTTTATTTTGTACTGTTTCCTCATGTCCATAGTGAAAGAAAAACGCCAACTGATGTTTGTCAATTAAATCCAAACTCCACTCAGTAACTGAGCACCTGATATGCACCAGAACCTTGGCATTCAGTCTTCACCATAATGCTCTGAAGTAGGCATTCCTATTCCCATTTACAGATAGGGAAAAATAGTCTGAGGGAGGTTATATGTTTTTGTCACAGTCCCAGTAGAAAGTGGTATCAGTTGGATTTGAATTCAGAGTCTAGCTTCAAGTCAAGTGGCATTTCTGGGTTTTTGTTTTGGTTTGGTTTGGTTTGGTTTTTTCTGAGATGGAGTTTCACTCTTGCTGCCCAGGCTGGAGTGCAATCGCGCGATCTCAGCTCACCGCAACCTCCGCTTCCTGGGTTCTAACAATCCTCCTGCCTCAGCCCCCCTACTGAGTAGCTGGGATTACAAGCATGTGCCACTATGTCCAGCTAATTTTGAATTTTTAGTAGAGATGGGGTTTCTCCAAGTTGGTCAGGTTGGTCTCGAACTCCCAACCTCTGGTGATCTGCCTGCCTTGGCCTCCCAAAGTGCTGGGATTACAGGTGTGGGCCATCATGCCCAGCCCTGGGTTCTAAGTGATCAAAAACTTTCTTATGTATATGTATATATATGTATATGTATATTCTTATTTATACGTATATGTCAGCATATACATATGAATGTAGATTTCTATTCTGATGAGTCACTAATCTGCTCCTGTCAAGTCTCCCCACCATGAGGAAGGGGCATGTGCCCAGCCCTTCTGGAAAGCACAGCCACATCTCTAACAGTGAGGCCTGGTAGCTACGGCTCCTAGAGCATGGGCCTGGGGCCAGCAGCTTCAGCATCATCTGGGAACTTAGCAATGCTGATTCCCAGATTCTGGCCAACTGCACCAGAAGGACACGTGCTGGAGCCCAGGCACCCGTGTTGAAATAAGCCCTCCCTGTGGGTGCCAATGCTTGCTCAAGTTAGAGAACCTCGGATGGAAGCATGGTTACCAGGAGTGCAAGCTTCCAAGTGGAGTGAGAGGCCCCTGGGCTTGAATTCCGCTCTGCCCCTACTCGCTAAGTGACAGTGAGTGGGGTGGAGGGAGGAAGATGGAAGGCAGAGGATGGGGGGAGATTGGAGAAACGGTGGGTGCAGGTGCTGTTTCCCCACTGGGGAAATGTCTGACCCCTTACATTAACCTCCTTAAGTTCTCTTTGTCAGGCACTAGAAAAATCAAAGATGAACGAGGCATACTCCCGGACACCAGCATGCTCAGTATCTGGTGGGAAGCAGAAGAGTGGATGTGGAACTGTAAAGTATATACATAACAGATCATAAGTCTGTGTCATGCACCATGGCAGACACAGATGCAGGCCCTAGGGAACAGAAGGGACACAGGATCAACCAGGGAGCTGAAGGGCTTGCCAAGTCCTCTGTCTGCTGAGCAGTGGCACCAAGATTCTAATCCACATCTTCACTTTCCAAGCACTAGTTTCCTTTCCATCCTTTACTCTTGACAGCAATGCTAGGAACAGTGTCACCACACTATCCACATTCAGACCCTTCCCATTCGTCACCTTATTGGCTATGGAGTTCTTCCTTTCTGCCACTAGCACCTGCAGCAATAGTTAGATCCAGTGGGACAAAATGCAGGCAGCCATAATTTCTCAGGGCCCATGAGGCCCAGTCGTCATCCCTTGGAGACTGGAGTCCTCTTTTTGTTTTTCTGGGTTGTTTTGTTTTGTTTTCAGACTGAGTCTCATGCTACCACCCAGCCTGGAGTGCAATGGTGCTATCTCAGCTCACTGCAACCTCCACTTCCCAGGTTCAAGCGATTCTTGTGCCTCAGCCTCCTGAGTAGCTGGAATTACAGGCACCCGCCACCACGCCCAACAAGTTTTGTATTTTTAGTAGAGACGGGGTTTCACCATGTTAGCTAGGCTGGTCTCGAACACCTGACCTCCAGTGATCCACCCGCCTCAGCCTCCCATAGAGCTGGGAATCACAGGCATGAGCCACGGCGCCCCGCCTGGAGTCCTCTTCTATTCCGTGAACTAAGAGGCCCGCTATCGGGCCCCTTCAGCCAGGCAAGCCCAGGAGCCTGCTGGCCACAACAGCTGCCCACTCTCCTGACTGCTCTGGTCTGCCCCGCCTGCCCTGAGCCTCTGCAGCACTGAGAGAGCCATAAGGGTCACAGTGAGAACACTGTGGCCCACCTCACCGTGCAGAAGGCGGAGTGCCGCCCTGAAAGGTCTCACAAGCAGAGAGCTTTGTGACAGATCCTAGGTTCTTTCACAGAGGATGCAGGGAAGAAAATGTGTTGCTCCACTGGCTTTCCGGGGTTGTCCCCAAAGGGTTTCTACAGTGTAGATGCTCAAGCTGGGCGCTATGGCTCACGCCTGTAATCCCAGCACTTTGAGAGGCTGAGATGGGCGGATCATTTGAGGTCAGGAGTTCCAGACCAGCCTGGCCAACATGGTGAAACCTGATCTCTACTAAAAATACAAAAATTAGCCAGGCATGGTAGTGGGTGCCTGTAATCCAAGCTACAAGGGAGGCTGAGGCAGGAGAATCGCTTGAACTCAGGAGGTGGAGGTTGCAGTGAGCTGAGATCACCTCACTGCACTCCAACCTGGGCGATAGAGTGAGACTCTGCCTCAAAAGAAACTAACAAACTAACAAACAAACAAATAAATAAATAAATAACAGAGTAGATGCTCAAGAAACATTGGCTGATGGGGGAGGAGGAAGAAGGGAGAATCAAGGCAGAACCCTAGGGTCTTATGTTGTGGATAACCCTAGGACGCTGTTGATCTATAGTATACCGAGAGCCTCCTATGATGCCTGGCACTTACTAGATACTTAAATAGACGTGAAAAAGAAACTTTCATAGGGAGAGAAGGATGGAGAGAGGAGGAAGACAGAGACCAAGCGGGGGAGTTGGCAGGGGGTAGGGGGGCGCTGAGAGAGTGGATGAAGGGATTTCAGGAGTGGCTCTGCCCACTAGAGGAATGTCTGAGCTAAAACAGGTCCGACAAATCATCCTGCTACTCTACTTGTCTGCTGCAGAACCCATCAGAATGTCAAATATTTTTGTTTTTGTTTTTTAATATGCATTGGGAGCACTGATCGCTTATAGGAACAGGACTATAGCTTATACAGACCTGTTTTCTGCCCTTAAAGAACTTAAAGTCTAATTGAGGAAAGGAAAAAAACACAAGTAAGGTTTTACAATATGAGATTTAAATAATAAATTAATAATTATGTGTCATCTTCTGGGTTTGCTAAATGCATGATTCGAGCAAGAAGTGCCACAGGTTCTCAGGGGAGGGAGGAGACCAGACAGGCCCCGGCAGGGCAGATTCTCAGGAGGTGGGAGCCTCACTCGGCCAAGAGGGTCTTGCGGGTATGAGCTTGATGAGAGTTGTGAGTGGCACTAAACACTTCCAGTGTTTTCCCCAGGTCCCCTTCAGGGAATTGCATGCCCCAAATATTTCTTATACAAATAAAATGGGTAAGAGGAGAATTCTTGAAACCAATAGGGAATGCCTTCTAGAAAGAATGAACCCATGGATTCACTTATTTAAAATGAGCCTTGAAAAAAATAAAAAATAAATAAAAAATAAAAATGAGCCTTGGCCTGATTCCACCTCGGAGTGAATTTCATCTGGATTGAGAGAGGCTCTCCAAGCTCTAATCTTGAAAATGTACAACCGATTTCAGGGGAATTTAAGTGGCACTTGTGCACACATGTGGAGTAGTTTCCTACTACGTGCTGGGCACTCCATTGGCCTTGCTGGGATAGGACAGGTCCAGGTATAGACCCAGACATGATCTGCAGTGTATCTCTGGCCCGTCTCACTTGGGGATGCCCTCTTTTGTATACTTCCCTCTGCATGTGCCTGTGGCATTCATTCACTCACATATTCACTCACTCTTACCCACTCAGCACCACGTTGGTGTGCACAGCTTCAGGCATTGTATTAGGCACCAGGCCTCCCTTTTAGGAGCTACACGTTCAGGGTAGGCAGTCTGAGAATTCCAGTGGCATTCTGTTCTAGTTACGTTAGTGTGAGTTCCGTTACATTGGTACCGGGAATGTGCCCAGGTAAGGAGAAGGGGGCATTGGTGGCCACAAGGGAAACAAGATAAACAGTCTGTCCAGGCCATCACTACCTATTCCCTAGAATATTATAGAGTCCACTCCTCTCTCAAATCAATGCTGTGTGTTCCTATGTTACCTCTGTGAGACACAGTTCTAAGCATCCTTTACTCTTGCAAACCTCCACACGACCTCTAGGATGGCACAGGCTTTGCTCATTCATCCCTCCAGATTCCCTACTCTCTGAGCACACTGTGCATTTCCAAACCATAGTCCCCACAGCTCCATGATGCAAATGCTCCACCTTTGAGTGGTGGAGAGATGTGTCATCAGACAGGCTCGGTGGGACTCCCATGGGGGCTAACCTCAGCTAATCCATCTGCAAAATTAAAGGGTTCGTTTATGGTGTTTAATGTCCCTTTTGGCACTAGTGATATTTTACAATGGCCCTAAAATTGAGATAAAGATGCTTTCCACCAAGAATTGCTATGAGGTTTGAGTGAAATCATTTTTGGACAGTGCTCAGTTCCAGACAGTGCAGACATTCAACTAGAGGGAAGAAGGTGATGAATGCAGAAAGTTTCCATCCTTCCTTGCTTTTATCTAGATTATATTTAAAATGAGTATCTCTTAGAAGTACAAATTGTCTTTCAAAAATTAGAGAATCTTATTCTAGAGTAGCCTTCTAATTTCAGGGGATGAACTTAAAATGAGATGTGGAGCTGAGCCAGTTAATTTCAGAGGTTTGAGAGAGAGAGAAGGCTGGCAGTGTGATATCACCCTGATCATTTCCCAAGGGTTTTGCTGCTGAATTCTGGACTAATAATCAGTGCCTGGGGAGACCCAAAGGACCGCATACCCTACTCAAGAGCGCAAAGAAAGATTCATCTCTATATCAGGAGCTTGACCCTGGAGACAGAACCAAATCCCTCTCTATGGGACTGGAATAACACACCATCCAAACTGTTCCCATGGATAAGTAGAAGGCAAGCACGCCCTGTCTACTTCATCAGAGCCAGTTCTGCTGGGCAGCAGGAGAGAGAAGTGGAAGAGGGGGAGGAGTTTACTTTAGTAGCCTTTAAAAATTAAAGATTATTGTATGTATTAAATTATTTAAAAGTATTACAAATTAAAAATAATTCAGAATTTAAAAATCTGTATTTGTAATGAGCTTTAAATATTAAAAACCATAGACCTCCAAAGGTCAGCCTTGTTCATTTCCTGTGCCATGCACTTTCTTGTCACAGTGTTGACACCTGCTTATACACACCGGAAATAGAGAGGAAGGAAAAATTGCTTTCTTTAGGCCCAGATGTGGAGGGGAGCAGAGATAGGGAAGGCAGAAGTGTGGCTGCCAAGTTATAACACCATCCAGCTGTGGCCCGCTTGCACGTGGCCGTATTATGGATGCTGTTGACAAAAGGCAGCCGGGGTGCATCCTTGTAATTCCCTGGCAAGAGGCAGCTTGCTAACACATGGGCCTTGCTTGAGCACAGATAGAGTAAATCAAATCTCCACGAAGTTTACTACCAGTTCCTTTCATTAATCACCCTGGGCTGCCAAGTCGCAGAGTGTTAACACAGGAGTCCTTTCAGATAGCTCATCCATTGCTTGTGTCAAGACAATGTCCACAATCCATCTAGAAAAAACTATGGTGTTCAGGCCACCTCCCCTGGTCCCCTCCCTCCCAGACCCTAGGCGGCTGGTCCCAGCCTTCCTCTTTTCCCTCCCTGCTTTGTTTCTGCAGCTCTCTGGCTCACAGCAGCAGGCTCAGCTGGAATAACAACACCATTCCCTGTTTTGCTGATGCTTCCTGTGCTAATTCACTTGGCTTGCATTGACGCACGGAGAGCCCCAGGGTGCATAATCCCGGAGGATGTGACATATGAATGAGCACCGTTACTCTGGGGCCCCACTGAGAGGCAGAGTGGATCAGCTAAGCCACTTTCAGACAGCTTTGACAATTGGGAGGAAGCTCCCAGACAAGAGAACTCTGTGGTCTACTATGTTGCTGCTATAGGCTTGTAAATAAGAAGGGATTTGGAGGGAATCAGACAAATCCCAGCCCTGCCGATTGCTTGTGCCACTTCAGGCAAGTTGCTGAACTCGTCTAAGTTTTAGTTGCAGTCTGTGAAGTAGAACTGGAAATGCCTAACAGCCTAAGTCTATGCCTTCAACGTACCCATCACCTCGGAAAGTTTCCTCCCACCCTCTTTACTTATTATTATGATTAAGTGTGTGTATGTCAAGAACAATTAATATGAGATTTACTCTCTCAGCAAAAATTCAATTATATGATATAGTACCATTAGGTGTGGGCACTATGCTGTCCAGTATATCTTGAGGACCTATTTATCTTGTCTAACCAAAGCTTTGTACCCTTTGACTAATATCTCCTCATTTTCTCCTCCACCCAGCCCTTGGCAACCCACCCTTCTACTCTGCCTCTATGAGTTTGACTATTTTAGATGTATCATAAAAGTAGTATCATGTAATACTTGCCCATTCACAAGTATATACTTATATCCAACCTCATCAGGTTGTACACATTAACTATGTACAGCTTTTTGCATGTTAAAAAAATTAGGTAAATAGGAACATTCTAAGAATTGTGAAAGTGAATGTAAATGGGTTGAAGAGACCAGTAAAAAAAAAAAAAATGTCTACCAGCCAGAGTTGAACCTATCTCAGTGCCCAAACAGGTGCTCATGAATACGGGTTATTTTATTTTCTGTTCGGTGCCACTCTTTTTGGATGTCAGAAGACTTCAGTTCTGCCTCCAAGTGTCTGAGACTGGGAACAGCCCTCTAGCCACCCTAGGCCCCAGTTCTCCCATTTAAAAAACTAACAAACTGGACAACATTATGTCCAACATGCTTTTTAGTGCTAGTTTGTCTTTGATTCTAAAATCCAGGTAAGGCCAGGGTTGGAAGATAACAAGAACCCTAATTTAGAAGTCAAAGTTCCTTCTGGAATCTCAGGAACAGTTTGCCTTTTCTTCGAAATCCCCGAGCTCAGATTTGCATGCCGCCTGTGTTGGATGCCCTGCCTTCGATCAACGGGATGGCTTGCCCTGCTTACATTAAGCTCACCGTACACAATCAGAAAAACATATCATTTCCACTTCCCATGTCATGAGTTGCAAGTCCTGGGAGCCTTTTGAGGCCTTAATCAAAGACCAAGATATCAGAGAAGAGGCCATATGTTTAAAGTGTCAAGAGAGAGCACTCAGGCCCCCGATAAATGATTTGCGCTCACCAGCTGATTTACTGTTAATTTCTGCGGAACCTGCGGCAGCTTGAAAGGGCGCCAACTGTTAACCACAAGGGCTCTGAGGTCGCAGCTGCACGGTGCCTCCTAAGCAGGACTTGCCATTTCCTATAGGCCTGGGGTAGGCGAGACGGTAGGGACCAGGGAGGCAGATAGGCTGGTGTCAAATCCCTCACTCTTAGAGGCTCTGTGGATTGGGCAAATTGTAGAGCCCTCTGAATACCCCATTTCCTATTCTGTAAATTTGAGGCGATAACAGCGAGCCCACAGGTTATTTCATTTTGGGGTTTAAAATGGTGAATAGAAGGCAGTAAGGTACGCTGAAGTCAGACTCAACTTGTAGACCGTGGTCTCCTGGTTACAAACATCTTACTGCTTCACTATTCTGTGCTCAACGTCCCAGACACCGAAGAGACCTCATAAATATTTACACCTGGCATGTGTTGCGATGTTCAATTAATTGCTCCTGTGACGCACTTTGAGTGCCTTGGAGGAAAGGTGTAATGCAAAGGCCTGGGATTATTAAAGGCACAAACAAGTCAGCTCACGGAAGTAGCATCCTCGGGAGCCTTCCACTGCCTCGGGCTTTTTCAAAGCATTGCCCAAAACCTAGGGAAAAAGTGTCTCCAAAGGGATCCCATCCAATGGTTGGATTGTGGCTGTGCAAAGACCTTGTCAGAAAATGAGGCCAGGCGCAGTGGCTCATACCTGTAATTCCAGCACTTTGGGAGGCTGACGCGGGTGGATCACCTGAGGTCAGGAGTTCAAGACCAGCCTGGCCAACATGGTGAAACCTTGTCTCTACTAAAAATACAAGAAATTATCCCAGTGTGGTGGTGCATGCCTGTAGTCCCAGTTACTTGTGAGGCAGAGGCAGGAGAATGGCTTGCACGTGGGAGGCGGAGGTTGCAGTGAGCCAAGATTGCTCCATTGCACTCTAGCCTGGGCAACAGAGCGAGACTCTGTCTCGAAAAAAAAAAAAAAAAAAAATGGGCAAAGACAGGTACAGATAACTTACCAAAGAAGACACATAAATGGCCCAAAACCTTTAGAGAAAAAAGAAATTCAATCTCACTAGTCATCAAGGAAGTGAAATGGGTAAAATGAGGAATCAAGTGCCATGTAGGCAAAGTGGTTATAAGGTATGGATTTAATGGTGGTGAAATACAGTGAGACGAGCACTTCACATTCCATGCATAAGAATATCAATTAATATAAATTGGCACAGCTCATCCAGAAAGCTACTGAGTAATATGCAACAAAGGGCCCAGAGTGTTCACATTATTTGTCCCCTTCATAGTGCTTGATAACATCTCTCTATAGAAAGATTCAAGCCGGGTGCGGTGGCTCAAGCCTGTAATCCCAGCACTGTGGGAGGCCAAGGCGGGTGGATCACAAGGTCAGATCGAGACCATCCTGGCCAATATGGTGAAACCCTGTCTCTACTAAAAATACAAAAATTAGCCGGGTGTGGTGGTGTGCACCTGTAATCCCAGCTACTCAGGAGGCTGAGGCAGGAGAATTGCTTGAACCCGGGAGGCGAGATCATACCACCGCACTCCAGCCTGGCGACAGAGACTCTGTCTCAAAAAAAAAAAAAAAAAAGAAAGAAAGATTCAGAGATGAGGTTTAAAATGCTAAATACTCACGGCAACATCATTTTACATAGTTAGGACTAGCAAGAACCTAAATGCCCCTTCAAAATATCATGTAGATTGAGGTCCTCAACCCCTGGGCCACAAACCAGTACTGGTCTGTGGCATGTTAGGAACTGGGCCGCACAGCAGGAGGTGGGCAGTGGACACGCAAGCATTATCGCCTGAGCTTCGCCTCCCGTCAGATCAGCAGCGGCATTAGATTCTCATAGGAGCACAAACCCTACCATGAACTGCACATGGGAGTGATCTAGGTTCACGCTCTTTGTGAGAATCCTACTAACACGTGATGATCTGAGGAAGAACAATTTCTTCCCTTCATCCCGAAGCCATCCCCCACCCCCGTCTGTGGAAATACCAGGAAACTGGTCCCTGATGCCAAAATGGTTGAGGACCACTGACGTAGATAATCAATACCTTGTTTTTGAATAACATTTGAAGATATAGAATATATTTGTAACATTAAAATCCTACACGTTCTTTGATATTATTATTTTTTCAAGAGATCTTGCTATGTTGCCCAGGGTGGATGTGAACTCCTGGGCTCAAGTGATCCTCCCGCCCCAGCTTCCTGAGGAGCTGGGACTACAGGTGTGTGCCACCATGCTGGGCTCTTTTATATTTATACTGAAGAAAGAGAAACTTCAGCTGAATGAAATTTAAAGGAGCTTAATTGGCCAATGAATGGTTTGAGAATCAGGTGGCCTTCCCAGCCAGAGGAGGCTGAGACTCCAGTGCAGCCACGTGGTGAAAGAAGGTTTATGGACAGAAAAAGGAAAGTGATATATAGAAAATGGAAGTGAGGTACAGAAACAGCCGGATTGGTTACAGCTCGGCGTTTGCCTGATTTGAACACAGTTCGAACAGTTGGCTACATTTGGTTGGCCAAAACTCGATTGCCACAACTATAGGCTACCGTCTGTTTATAGTTCATGATGTATAGAGAAACATTTAGGCAGAACTCAAAATACGTAAGGAGGCAGCTTTAGGCTAAGCTTGATTTAACACTACCTATATGTGTTTAAATGTATGCATACATCTTCAGGTATGTATACAGCTATGTACATGAGAATAACCAACATATCACTTGTGGTGTCAATTTTTATTTTCTTCTACATGCCATTTTCCAGAAAATAGAAATATGTACAATATTTCTATATATAATAGAATAATATGTGACTTCAGGTCTGCAATAGTACATACATAAAGTAGCTTCAGAGGCTGACTTGTACAATGACGTTTGATGACTGTTCCCATGCGGGGGGTCAGTGGAGGGGGAGCAATGGACACTTAACTTGGTTCTCTTTTCTGCCCTAGGTCATGGCCTCACCTCAATAGTGCCACAGGTGAGTCGGGGCTCTCTGTCACCTAAGTGGTGGGAATGTCAGCATGGGTCTGTTGGGCTGTTATATCCATTCCTTTTTGTTTTTATTTCAATAAAACTATGGCTTATTTGAAATGACATTAGCTATTAATGCCATTCCTTCCAGTTGCCCCAGGGTACAGCCTGATCTGTGACTCTCGCAAGCTTTAGAAGCTGGCTGGCTGGATGGGAATCCTGGCTCTCTACTTAGCTGTGCAGCTTTGCATGAAGCACAGATCTTTCTGAGCCTGAGTTCCTTCATCTGGGCAATGGGTATAAGTCTACCTCAGTGCCAGTCTTATGGTGACTCACTAACATTCATTCAACTAAATTCCATATAATTGGTTACCTCAAAAACATGGGTGGAAAGAATGAATGGTTCAAAAGCCACCTTTGATGCTTCTCCTGTATCTCTCTTCATAGCCTATTTTCTGGTACTACACACTTAACAGGAGCCCATTAAAGTTTGAGTAAAAGTATGTAGTATTCATCGGGGAGGGTTATTATTTCAGGGAAAGTCCCACAGAACTTCCCTAGAAAGCTGGTGTCTAGATAGAATGACTGGAATGAGGCAGAAAAACAGAGATGTTGTCCAGAGGAAGCACGCAAAGAAGCAATGGAGTCATGAGGAGATACATAATCAGCAAAGGCATTTGAAAGTTTCACTATAGAGCATGTTGGAGTATATAACCAGCACTCAGCATGTCCCACCCAGCAGCCAGGAGAACTGGGCAAAAGCAAAAGTGAAAGTGGGAAATATGAGTTCACATAGGGAAAGAGCACCCAGCCTTAATCCCTCTACAGAAAAAGTTTTCATTCAACTTCCCAGTCAGGCCTAACCAAGGTTGTGTTCTCTCAAGGCAGATGATACCAAATTGTGTTGGGGTCTTTAGTATCAAATGCACCTCTCCATCTACCTGCACCTCTCACCCCTCCCATCCTGCACTGGTATCCTGGAGGGTAGAGAATATTCTAAGGGGGTGGTACCTAGGAATGAAGTGGCTTGTCTGATGTGCTTGGTGACTGGTGAATCATAAAGCACACAGGTAAAATAGAGTGGCCATCTCCAATTACCTGTACCCTCTTCCTCCCATCTTGCTCCCCACCTTGGTTAAGGCAGACAGAAATGGGCAGATGGGCACTCCGTTTCCTTAACAGCAATCTAGAGACATTAGCAGGAAAAAAAAACAAATCAAAACCCCACAGAAGTCCATTGATAGAAAGTCGCCCAGGCCTGCTCATACACACTCGAACCTACACCTTATCAGAAACACTTAGCAGCAAATTATGACATTCCCAGTCTGTTTAAAATAACAGCCCAGACCAGGCACGGTGACTCACGCCTGTAATCCCAGCACTTTGGGAGGCCAAGGCAGGCAGATCACGAGGTCAGGAGTTTGAGACCAGCCTGGCCAATATGGTGAAACACCATCTCTACTAAAAATACAAAAATTAGCTGGGCATGATGGTGGGCACTTGTAGTCCCAGCTACTCGGGAGGCTGAGGCAGGAGAATCACTTGAACCTGGGAGGCGGAGGTTGCAGGAAGCCAAGATCACCCCACTGCCCTCCAGTCTGGGCGCTCTGAGTGACAGAGCGAGACTCTGTCTCAAAAAAGAAAAAAAAAAAAGAGAGAGAAAGAAATAACAGCCCAGCAGATCTTTGCATACTTATGAATCAGCCTAGGCATACTTATGAACCACTACAAACGTGTACCAAAGAATAGCAGACCTGATCTAATTAAGATATGCGTGAGGATTTACAAAAAAGACTGTGAGCCACAGTGTTTTGATAACATTCCCAGATACTTCAGGTTGTTTCTGATTTCTGACGGTGGGATCATTTGAAAACAGGGGAGGGCGTTCATGTGAGAAAATACTAGGGAGCCGTTAAAATGATGATGTTGAAGCAATTCATTGCCGTGGATATGTTGATAGGATGTGATTTTGTGAAAAGGCAGGGAAAAAATAGTGTACATGGAGTGATTGCATATTTCTAAACTATATATCTATGATGTGTGGTGTGTGTGATTATGTGTGTGTCTGTGTATGTGTATGAGTGACTTGACTATAATCAAATATTTGTATATTTGGATTATTTGTGGTAACAGTATAGTAATTTTTATTTCCTTCTTTTTTGCATATCTGTGTCTTATAACTTTCTACAGTAGCATATGATTTTGTATGCTAAAAACAATCTATCAAAAAATATTCTTTAGGAAACTATTCCAAGCCTGGAGAAGACAAAGACATGTTCAAACTGGGACAGTCTGTCAAGGTCAATACCTTCTCGGAGGCTGATACCCAGAGAACAGTGCAATGCTTTCCATAAAATAAACTCAAGAGTTTTTCTCCTTCCCCTAAATAAAGAATGAAACTGGAAAAGATGGCCCTATTTAGAAAGCGGGTCCTTCTGTCTTAAGCCTCCACGTATAATGAAAACATTGATGAAGATAGATATTAGCTGATTTGATTTAAAAGACAAGAAATTTCATTTTGTCCAGGAAAATATTACTTTTAAGTTTTTCTAAGGAAAGCAGTCTTCAAGGTTGATTTTTTCCTACTTGTGAAAGAAAAATTAATAAGGATTTTAGGACAAGAGGGAGACAGGCACGTATAGAATATGTGAGCATCCAATGCCCCCTGCTGGCTGTTTCCAGATGCTGCAATGCCTGTATTAATTTAGCAATTAATTTAGCAGAGGCTGGCATCCTCCTGGTTCTCTCCCCAGGGTGTTGGGAATATTCGTGAACAGAAACAAATAAAAAACTTGACAGTTGAATCTCTGGGAAAAGCCAGGATTTCAAATCATCCCAAGATTGGTAAACTCAAGGATTAACATTGTCTCAAAATTCAATTACAATAGTTAAAAATCACAACTGTTAAAAATGAATATTTTCAAGCCCATGTTAGGGTTTACGGTCTTTGGCAGGCATATAGTAAGGCCAGGGAATCCCTACTCTTAAGAAGATAATTCCAATTCAAGTAGTTCTGGGCCATTCTTTAGAATTGCTGACCGAGGGTTAAAAAGAGAGAGAGAGAAGAAAACTATCCAGACTGTTCCCACCAAGAAGCTGTTCTCAATTCTCTAGACAACAAATGTCTCTATTATTTCATTTGAATTTCTCAGGGCACTCAAGGAATGGGATAGGAGGCAGCTGCCTTCCCTATCACCATTCACCCACTCACCCATCCATTCATTCAACCAATTTGTGGTAGGTCCATATAACCAGCTTTGGGCATAGATTAAAAAAAAAAATTAAAGGTCCTGGGGACTCAGGTAGTCTGAGATTGTATTAGTGTATTTTGCATATGAGGAAATTAAGAACTAGAGAACAGAAGTAAACTTCCAAGGGCCACCTAGTGAGAACATTATGCCTGTTCTTCAAACCCTCATTAAATGTTTCCTGTGTAGCTATTTCTGTGAGTTTGGACTATTTGTGGCTTCGAATTATTAGCTCATAATCTTCAGATCAAAGAACTGTTGTTCAGTGAATAAACTGAAATGCCCAGAGAGCTAGATGACTGAGTCTCTCTCTCTCCTCTCTCTTTATATATGTGTATATGTGTGTATGTATATGTATATACACATATATATACATACACAGTCATGTGTCACATACTAATGGGGACATATTCTGGAAAATACATCGTTAGGTGATTTCAACATTGTATGTACGTCATAGAATGTACTTACACAAACCTAGATTGTGTAACCTACTACTCACCTAGGCCATATAGCATGATCTATTGCACCTAGGTTACAAACAAAACATCCTGTACAGGATGTTGCTGTGCTGAATATTGTAGGCAGTTATAACACAATGGCAAGAATTTATGTATCTAAACATAGAAAAGGTACAGCAGAAATACAACATAAAAGATAAAAGGGGCACACCCCTGTAGGACACTTACCATAAAGGGAGCTTGAGGACTGGAAATTTCTCTGGATGAGTTAATGAATGAGTGGTGAGTGAATGCGAAGGCTTGATCGTCACTGTAAACCCATGTTGACATTAGAATCTCTACACTTAGGCTACATTAAATTGATAGAACTGTATTTTTTCTTCAATAATAGATTAACCTTAGGTTACCATAACCTTTACAATTATAAATGTTTAAAGTTTTGTGATTTTTGACTCTTTCCTAATAAGATTTATCTTAAGCACAAACGCATAGTACCATTTTACAGAGATATTTCCCTTCTGCATGTCCTTATTCCAGAACGATTTTTTCTGTTTTTAATTTTTTAATTTTTTATTTTTTATTTTTACTTTTTAAATGTTTTTGCCAAAAACTAAGACACAAATGCATGCATTAGCCTAGACCTGCGGAGCGTCAGGATCATCAATATCACCACCTTCCGCCTCCACATCTTGTCCCACTGGAAGATCTTCAGGGGCAATAACACATATGGAGCTGTCATCTCCTAGGATAACAATGACTTCTGGAATCCCTCCGAAAGGGCCTGCCGGAGACTGTCTTACAGTTAACTTTTTCTAATAAGTAGAAGGATGCTTTAAAATAACAATAAAAAGTATGATATAGTAAACACACAAACCAGTGTTATAGTTATTTTATCATTATGAAGTATTACATACTGTACATAATTGTATGTGCTAGACTTTCATATGACTGGCAGCACAGTGAGCTTGTTTACACCAATGTCACCGCCACAAGCACATGAGTCATGCATTGTGCTATGATGTTATAATGGCTACAACATCATTAGGTAATGATACGGATCCGATCAGTGGAGGAACACCAGGGTCCTTAGTCTTGTGCCGAACTGGATAAAACGACATGGACACATCTGGATTGGTTTTAAGCAGTAGAGAGTTTAATACGAAAGAAAGAAGGAAGCAAGAAAAAAACAGCTCCCCCATACAGAGACGGAGGGGGATTTGAACAAAGGCAAAACCCCCGTGTGGCAGAAAAGTGGTTGCTTATAGGAGGAGGCTGGAGGAGGTGGTGCCTGATTTGCATAGGGCTTAGGGGATTGGTTTGACCAGGCATGTCATTCATGTAGCCTGTGAAAAAACTGGCCCTCCTACCCTAGCCTTTTAATATGCAAATGTAAGGCACCATGATGTTCTACACACGTGGGGATACGTGGGGCTGGCCACGTTGCCAGGCACCTGTGGGGACAAGGGCAAGAAGAAGAGAGTGGGAATCACCAAGTTTGGGTGGACCCAGTTTCTAATGGCTGGCATTTCCATATCAAAGTTTGCTAGCTGGCTCTAAGAGCCCAGGCTTTCCTGCTAGACAAGAAGCATTTCTGGAGCTGCTTTAAAAGAAACAAAACTTTCCAAGGACCCCTTTTCCTCTCCATTTGCCTAAAATAATTTATTAATAACTCCTATAACAGTAATAGGAATTTTTCCGCTCCATTATATTCTTACGAGACCATGGTCATATATGTGGTTCATCATTGACCAAAATATGGTTATATGGCATGTAAATGTATATATATATTATTTTCTACATCTATCTCTCTCTCTCTCATTCCCCTCTTCCTTCCTCTGTTCTTCTTCTTCCCAATTATAGTCAAAACTCATTGACTCTCATAATCCTTTACTCAGAGGTCATGAAAAGGAATGCAAGAAAGTAGATTTCTCCCTTTCCCCACAGATAGGGATCGATGCCAAACTGAAGATTTTCTGGTTTGGAACCTGCCAGGGGAAAGGGCGAGGACTACCCTATTTCTCACTACACTGGGGTAGGATCAGCTTGATGCCCTCTGTCCCCAAATACTGTATGGTTCCTAAAAGACAAAAACTGTGAAAGGCAGCACAGTATAGAGGAAAGAAAGTGCATGGGGCTGTCAATCCAGACCCCAGAGTTTGAACCCTGGTTCTCTTACACCACCACAAAGTCTTAGGACCTGAGGATGAGGAAAAAGGAAAGACATCCACATACATGGAGTCCCCAGTTTGTGCCTGGCACTTCATAAACTTATCTAATTTAGCTTCACAGTACTGATCTTATTATTCTGACTGTATAGATAAGGTAAACCAGCCAGGCGCAGTGGCACACACCTGTAATCCCAGTAATTTGGGAGGCTGAGGCGGGTGGATCACTTGAGGTTAGCAGTTCAAGACCAGCCTAGTCAACATGGTAAAACCCCATCTTTACTAAAAATACAAAAATTAGCCAGGTGTGGTGGTGCACACATGTAATATCAGCTACTCAGGAGGCTGAGAGGCAGGAGAATCGCTTGAACTCACGAGGCAGAGATTGCAGTGAACCAAGACTGTGCCACTACACTCCAGCCTGGCTGACAGAGTGAAACTCCATCTCAAAAAAAAAAAAAAAGAAAGAAAGAAAAAAAAAGATAAGATAAGCCAAGTCCAAAACAAGTCAGAAAGTGTGGAAAGACATCAGCAAAGTAGAACTCTAATCCATAACAATGCACTTGTTGGTGTTATGTGCCAAATGATTTTGGTCTCAGTATTTGTTTAAATCTTATAATAAGGGGACACCCAGATGACGGTGGCCACTGAATCCCTGTGCCTCACAGCTGAAGGGGATCCCAGCTTGCAGAGCCCTTGTGAAGAATCAGCAGGTGGATATCAACAGAGTCGAATGCTGAAAAAGCCACACATTTTGCTTAAAAATGAGCACTAAAAAATGAACAAGTTCTCAATATAGATCTGAAAGCAGTGCTAACGACCTGGGTTGAGTGAGAAGGATTTGGTTGTGATGTTAAACTTGAAAAGACAAACACACAACACAGCATCTTGTTACTGGGCACTGAGCCAAGAAGTTACCCTCTGGGAATTATGAGTTGATTTCTCACCTAAATTCCATGGACCAAAACTTCTCAACAGCCATTTGGGGGTAGGTAGTATTATTCCCATTCTACAAGTTAACCCTAGTTAACTGAGGCTTATGGGTAATTGGGTTTGCCTGAGGTCACATGGCTCAAGAGTGACAGGGCCAGGATTTAAACCTAAAACTTCTCGACTCAGCTCCCATGAAATACATGTTGCCTTCCTCGTGCCTTTGATCAGCTGCTCTGCTATGTTACTGCCAAACACTAACCTCCATAAGGAGATAAAACATCAAAGGCTGCAAGGCACTTAAAAAAATTCGTGGGGCTTATGCACGATAGATGTTTATTTATTTACTTATTTTTCTTATGTAAGTCAAGTCCCAAGGTAAGCAGTCCAAGGCTCTTTGGCAGCTCTGCTCCTGGAAGTCCTCAGAGACCCTGTTCTTCCTGCCTTCTTGCTCCCTCCCTTGTATTGGCCTTAATCTTACAGCCTAAAATCGTGATGTCTCTACTCCAGGCAACAGGATGGAGAAAGAAAAGAAAAAGGAGAAATAAAAAGTGCATAAAAACTTCAGGAAGTATCCTGGAAATTCTGACTTGATTTTCCACCTAGATTCCATTGACCAAAGCTTGGACTTATGGCCATGCATAGCTAGAAGGAAGACATGTAACTCCGACCGTGTGCCCAGCTAACAGCAAGGGGTTCTGGTACCTGAGAAGACAGAGAAAATAGGTATGGGGAGACACACAAGTGTCTCTGCCACAGAGTAGTTAGTGACAGGTAGCTGGGACTCACAGACCCCTCAATTTTCAACACATATTCTTAAGTCCAGCTGGCAACCTGCAGATTTGGAGCCAACCCTGATCTTTGCCACACCTCTCCTTCCCTTCTCCACTCCCCTGAGTCTTCTCTTGAAACTGAAATGAAACCAGAAGCTGGTTTTGCTTGGGGAAACTGTCTGGCTTGAGAATGTCTAAGCAACCTGCTAACTGACTTGCTTTCCTAGGGAAATAGAAAGTGCTGAACCCCTGCAGGCTTCCTATTTTTATTTCTCTTCTCATGCAAGACAAGCATATTCTCACCATGGGACCCACTGGGAATTCTTCCAGTTCAGGATTTCCTTTGAATGTGAATATCCCATGGCAACAGCATTTGAAGGTCCACTGGCTACCCTGTCCCTGCAAAGCCACTAAATGGGGGCATAGATGAAGGCACCGGCCCTGCACCTCCAGAGATTTGAGCTCCCAGAGTGTTTCTAAATGAAAATAATCTGAGAGTCTCTATTTACCTAATGGCTTATCTTCCTTTGGAAGGGAATTGGAGCTTCTAGTTTAGTGGTTCTAAAACTTCAGGGTGAATAAATGTCACCAGAGGAGCTGAAGGGAAAAAGCAGACTGATTCCATTGGTTTGCTCTGGGGCTCAGGTTTTGCCTCATTTCCTTTTTTCAGCTCCCAAGGTGAGTCTGATGCAAATGGTCAGGGAACCTCAGCTGGATGGGTATTGGCCAAGTGCCTCTGTCATCCTTGGCTGGGCCTCTGCAGACACGAGAAGAGCTGTTCAAGGGACAGCCACAGGGCTGGAGTAATTGCCTTCTGCCTATCAGGAGGCTCTCCTGGGCTTTACAATGTGTATATCCATCTTCACTTCCCTCCTAAAAATAACTTTCAAAGGGACATTGTTTCTTGCAAAAAGATGTTTCCTTGAGGGAAACACAGAAGTCAGTTGTTCTCTGGAGCTCTCTGGTGTCTGTGGGTGATGGATGACCTTCCACACATCCATGCAACATGACCATAACTCTCCCGGGATGCAGATGTGAAATCTACTGAGCAACTCCCTTTCTCTTTTTAGAAAATGGCCCTAGGAAGCCAATCTATCTTTCAGGTCCAGGAAGACGTGAAGGCCTGGAAAGGTTTGGGTGAGCCATTTTGGTGAGGATCTGGGTCCACGAGGGGAAGTGTAAAGCTCTGTTCATTCAGCGTGGGAGGAGGAAGGTTCTGTTGCTGCTTCCTGGTTCTGACATGTTCCTGCTGTACCACATGCTATATTTGACAACCGACTATTGATTGATTGTGCATTCACCATATGCCCGTCTCTGCTACACATGCGTTGCA
Source organism: Symphalangus syndactylus (assembly GCF_028878055.3). NCBI lineage: Eukaryota > Metazoa > Chordata > Mammalia > Primates > Hylobatidae > Symphalangus > Symphalangus syndactylus. The sequence goes on along the minus strand of NC_072438.2, from coordinate 18,536,776 downwards.
GGAGCCATCAGGAGCCTGAAGTCTTGCCACTGCCTGGGGGAAGGCAGGTACCACAGTCTGTAACTAGATTATTTATTGGTTGGCTTTGTTCCTAGATGCTATGGAGAAACTTAAAAAAAGAAAAGTATTAATCAGGGAGGACTACCATCTATAATGAAAAAACTACAAATATTAGTGGAATATAATAAAGGTTTATTTCTTCCTCACATCACAATCCAATGTGGATCAAAGGAAGGCTTTTTCCAAACAATCATTGTGATTCACTTCCCTTTTACCCAACAGCTTCCATCATCCCCTTGGGCCTTGGGGTCTCTGCCCAGCTACCGAGGCAAGAACAAGAGCATAGAAGATCAAGTAGGGCAACCTAGAGTCCATCACAGCCAACCCCCCAGGGCTGGGAGATCCATGCCATGCCCACCCACCTGCCCAGTACAGGGGAAGGAGAGATATGTACGCCAGCCAAGCACCACAGGGAAAGGAGACAGGCCTGGTGCTCACATGTGTGCAGCATTCTCACTGCCATACCAAGTGCCAGGAGTGGTGAGGAACAGGGCTGGAGAGGTGCTCTTTAATTTTTGCCTGACACCGGTGGTCAGGGAAGACCCCTCCAGGGAAGATGACATTTCACACACAGTTGGATGGTGGACAAAGATCCAGGCATGGGCAGAGCCAAGAAAAGAGGGCTCTAGACAGAGGGATGGTGTGTGCAAGCTCCTGAAGTAGCGTGAGCTGGGTGTGCTGGGAGACTCAAGGAGAGGCTGGCTGAAGCAGCTGAAGTCAGAGGTGAGAAAGAGGTAAAGGAAGAGTTTCATGATTCTTATTGCGGAATGCTGAGACAGGCTTTATTCTAGACGATGGAGATAGGTACGGGATTACCGCAATGAGTGTTTGCAGTACGGGAGAGACTGGGCTCAACTCAGAATACAATAAGGACAAGTGGAAATTTATAGCCAAAGTGTAGCAACACAAGCCGCAGACAAAACCCCTCAGACACCGAGTTAAAGAAGGAAGGGCTTTATTCTGCCAGGAGTTTGGCAAGACTCACGTCTCCAACAACTGAGCTCCCCAAGTGAACAATTCCTGTCCCTTTTAAGGGCTTACAACTCTAAGGGGGTCTGTGTGAGAGGGTCGTGATTGACTGAGCAAGCAGCGGGCATGACTGGGGGCTGCATGTACCAGTAATCAGAATGGAACAGAACAGGACAGGGATTTTCACAATGCTTTTCCATACAATGTCTGGAATCTATAGATAACATAACCGGTTAGGTCACGGGTCAATCTTTAACCAGGCCCAGGGTGTGATGCCAGGCTGTCTGCCTGTGGATTTCATTTCTGCCTTTTAGTTTTTACTTCTTTCTTTGGAGGCAGAAATTGTGCATAAGACAATATGAGGGGTGGTCTCCTCCCTTAAAGGGAGTGGCATGAGGGTCTGGGAAAGGAAAATTACAAAGAGGAAACCTCAGGGGTAAGGGAAAGGGCGAGGGCAGAGGTGGTTTCCGGCTAAACTGACCTGAAAAGATTCTTGCGGAAGGCAGACCAGGGTGATCAGACATCACCAGAGGAAGGTGGCAGAGGAGGGTCCTGATTGGATGAGATATGGACGCTGATCAGACATGGAGAATAGGAGATTCTGGCTAAACTGACTTAGCAGGAGTCTTGCAAAAATTGGACAATGCAGAAATGAATGTGGAATCCCACAGGGTAGGGCGTCACAGAGAAGAGGGTTCAGGGTGGCCTGACTACAGTTTGGTCCAGGAGACGAGAGGCTAAAAAGGGATGAGGTCAGAGAGCAGGGTGGGGCAGGTTGTGCTGAGCTCTGGGGGCCACACAGGGCACCTGGTCTGTATGACATGGGCAACGAGTGACATGAACTGATACACAGTGTTAGAATCAGGCTTTAAAATTGCATTTTCCAAAACTCTGCACTGATGACACAGACAGGTACTCTAGGAGATTGAGAGATAAAAGACAATTCCTTCCCTAAAGAACACACAACAAAAAAGTAATCAGATCCTGCCTATTCGTATTTAAATGTCATGGTGAGTGAGACAGAAAACACATGCGTTAACAATTCAGCGAGGTTGATGTGGCCTGGAGTAATCAGAGAGAAAAGCAGGGAAATCAGATCTGAAAGGACGATGAGCATTTGGGAAGCAACGGGGAGGTGAGAGGGAGAAGGGGCTCCAGGCAGGGTCTGCACCAGCAGACACAGAACGGGCGTGAAGCGTATTCGGGGAATCTGGGAGAGTCTCAGGCTGAAACGCTCGCCTCCGGTGAGAAAGGAGACCCCGCAGCTCCCGGAGAAGATGTCAGTATCATGACCGCACTCCTTGAGGCCAATTTCCTAAAATGAAATTATATTGAACCCTGAATTAGACAGTGGAGTTGTTTTCCTCGATAATGAGGGCCAGAGCAGATCCCCAATAATTCTGAGCTCATTTGCTCCTTCCGGGCCAGCTGGTCTTTAATGGGTGACCTTATTAATTTAACTCGATTCATGAGAGAGTACAAATTGCTGCTCTAAAGGGCTGGAAAACGTGTTGGTTTCTCTGCCAGGGAAATCAGTGGGGATATAATTGTGCTGGGTCAGGAAGGTGTCATCAGTGCCCTAGAGCTGCTATCCAACCACAAGGATGGACTGGGACCGGGGGCAGGTGCAGGCAGGATTCTGTTCCTCCCAGCTCATTATTTCAAGGAGATTAGCTCTGTCTCATTAACACTTCCCATATGTACTGGTCCTAGGCAAATTCCAGAGAACTGTGTTTCCACTGAGCCAAATTTGCATTAACTTGTACATTACACCTTAGAAAAGACTTGGGCATGCTGATACAATTAACAACTCTTTATTTCATATTTTGGTAAGATAAGGGAATTCAGAGTGAAAGAACTAATGTTTAAGAAAATAAAAGGCCAGGTGCCATGGCTCATACCTGTAATCCCAGCACTTTGTGAGGCCAAGGCAGGTGGATCATATGAGGTCAGGAGTTCAAGAGTAGCCTGGCCAACATAGTGAAACCCCGTTTCTACTAAAAATACAAAAAAATTAGCTGGGCATGGTGGCGTGCTCCTGTAATCCCAGCTACTCGGGAGGCTGAGGCATGAGAATCGCTTGAATCCAGGAGGCAGAGATTGCAATGAGCTGAGATTGCACCACTGCACTCCAGCCTGGGTGACAGAGCGAGACTGTGTCTCAAAAAAAACAAGACGAAACAAAACAAAATAAAAATAAAAAAAAAAAACAGGAAAATAATAAAGCCAGAACAAGAAGTAGAAATGCTTATCACATCATGGTCCTCTACAAAGATGAAATTCAGAAATTTATCCTGAATTTCTCGGCAGCCAAAGGAAGAAAGGAAATATCCTTAAATCAAAGCAAACCAGTTGCTAAGAAGCATGCAGCTTCTGCTCCTGAGACCTGAAACTTCTCACATATGTGCTAATAAAGAGAATTTAATTTAAAAAAAGAAATTAAAAAAATTGTTTCTAATGCTCCCTGATGCAGGCTAATAGCAGGAAACTACAATACAGTTTAGGAAAATAAAGTTTATGAAGAATGAAAAAATCTGCAGTGGTTTTGCATAATCTGATGGTAAAATTTTAAACATAGAATACTGAGTGGGCTGAATGACCCCAGGCGATCTTTCATAAAACAAGCCCAAATAAGAGTGTCGAGTGCTGAGAAAAGGCAACTGCTGTGTTTTCATTCAACAAACACCTGGTCCATAACTCAATTGTTCAATGTGGGGTCTTATGCCTGGTGCTAGAAATAGATGAATGAATAGCTATGACTTCTGTCCTCAAAATACTTATAGTCTATTCAGGAGACAGATGTATGGACAGATTATTGCAACTGCAGCATGCTGTGCCTTGTGGGGAAAGAGAAGGGACAATAAACCTCATCATTAGCTGAGCTGCTGCTGACTCATGACTTCGGGAGCAATTGCTGTGAGAGGTCTTCTCACATTATGTTTCTCTCGCAATGGGAATTTTGACCTGCTGCAGTAGAGGTAAGGTTTCTTCCCTCCAAGTCACTGTTTGATTTGAATTCTATTTTCTTTTCTCCTTTTTCTTTGTCCCTGTTTTGCAAGAGCAACAGGCATAATGGGAAATAAGGAAAAACACACTTTAGTTTTGAAAAATCACAATCAAGACAAGTTAATTAAAACTGACAGAAGATTTCTGGAGAAAAACAAGGGCCCAGTCTTTTTGATGTCTGGAGCTACCACAGTGATTAAAATAACACTCGGTCTGTTTGTGTTGGCAGGCCAGTACCAGAGGATTAACAAGCCTCTCCTAGACTGGGTAAGTCAGCTGCTTCCCTTATCTATTTTATTAGTATTTAATATTTGCAAAGTAGGTGAATTTTATTCAAGATACTGCGTAAAATTTTTAAAAATCAACAGCAACAGGCTGCATGCGGTGGTTCACACCTGTAATCCAAGCACTTTGGGAGGCCAAGGCAGGCAGATCACCTGAGGCCAGGAGTTCGAGACCAACCTGGCTAACATGAGGAAACCCTGTTTCTACTAAAAATACAAAAAATTAGCCAGGCATAGTGGTGTGAGCCTGTAATCCCAGCTACTCACGAGGCTGAGGCAGGAGAATCGCTTGAACCCGGGAGGCAGAGGCTGCAGTGAGCCGAGATAGTGCCATTGCACTTCAGCCTAGACGACAAGAGTGAAACTCCGTCAAAAAAAAAAAAAAAAAGAAAACAACAGCAACAACAACAACAAAAAATACTTTTCCAAGTGGCATACTTTCCTGGCAAGAAAAACTGCGTTCTGATTCTTGGGTATAAAACTATATTCCAATTCCTCAGCTATAAAATGGAAATAAAAATTAATTAACATGGTCATTGTAAAGGCTGAATAAAGTGAAAATACCAGCATGCTTGCTGGCAAGTGCATTGTGAGAAGCGCACTTCCTAACACTCACAGTAAAATTTTAAACTGAAATAAACTTTCTTGAGAGCAATTTCATAACATTAAGTAAGCAACATTAAAATACCCATTTTTAGCCCAATAATTCCATACTTGGGAGTTTAAAAAGCTAATCTAAAATATGTACTGATACTTAAACACATTCATGGATTTTATAATAATATATTTTAAATGGCAGCACATTTCAATTATGCTAAGTATTCAATAATACAAAAGTAACTGCATCTTGATACATCCATTTTATGAAATCGTTTGCAATATTTACAAATAATTTTAACAACTAGAGAAAAAGATTAAAATTTATAACATTAATTCAATATATTTTATTACAAGTAACTGTATAGGTATATAATTTAAATAGTTTTAACTTGCATATCTCTAGATTAGATAGGCAGATATATGATTGATTGATTGATTGATTGATTGATTCTGCTCATAAACTCATTGACTCTTTTCTGTTTGCAGTAGCTCTTTAAGACTCTAACTAAAGCTTATGGACCCTTACCCAGAAACACACAAACACCCATACACATACACACACATGCACACACAAAAATTGTAAAAATTAAAAGGTTCATGGGTAAAGAATATTGAACCTCTAGTTAAGAATCCTTGAAACTGATAGAAAATAGATAATACATTGATAGATAAATAGATACAACTCTATATTTAAAACAAATGTCTCTTTCTCTCTCTTCCTCTCCCTCTCTCTAAAGAAGTACACCAAAATACTTATATTTACTCCTGGGGGCAAAAGTCTCTTCTGACCTGGAGTGATGGTTGTTCTTCCCAGCCTTCTTATCATGTCCTGACTCTATGAAGTCTAGCAAAGGTATTGGGTGGACTTCAGGCTCACATCCCAGTTCTTCCAGCAGGTCCAAGACTTCCCCCAAGAGGCTATGCCCTAGAGAGCCTTGGTGATGGCCCTAACAGTATGCAAATGGCACCTTTGCACAAATACCCATCTGTCAAATCCCCAAAGGAGTCTCCTGCCGAGCTCTGGCTCAGAGCTCGCTGGGTGTACAGTTCTAGAACCGAGACACCTTCTCTCCCTTTACTGTGTCAATGGTGAAATTTCCTGGAGTTCACATACTAGCAGCTTTGCTTTGCTTTGTCCTGGGTACTGGGCTCTACCTATGGCTCAGCACATCACCTAGAGAAAAAAGATCCAACAGGTACTGAGTTCCTGCTGTGGAATAGATGCCAAAGTAGAGACTTGAGATACATTTTCTCAATTAACAACAACAAGATAAGGTGGGTTTAGTCATCTCCAATTTACAGATTGAACATATCAGTCAGGGAGCTTAAGTAACCTTCCTGAGAATGCAAGATCAGGAGTCATGTCCCTGCTTACACATAACACGATGCCGGCTGCGGATTTTAATGCGGAGGAGCACATTCCAGAATTCCTGTGATGACCATTTCATGTGAGTGTATCTGTTGCAGACTGGTGTCCATTCCTGGCAGTCTAGTGTTTAGACCCAGAGCCTTTGATAAGTGCCTGTGTTAGTCTTCTAGTGTTGCCATAACAAAATGCCATAAACTGGATGGCTCAAACAACAGAGGTTTATTTTCTCATGACTCTGAAGACCAGTCAAGTCCAAGATCAAAGTGCCAGTAGGGTTGGCGAGAACTATCCCCTTAGGATGCAAATGATACCCTCTCCCTGTGTGCTCACCTGGCCTTTCCTCAGTGTGTGCATTTGGGGACGGGTGGGGAGAGAGAGGGAGAAACCCAGAGAAAGAGAGAGAACTCTCTGGTGTCTCTTCTTAAAAGAACACTAATCCTATCAGATAAGAACCCCACCCTTATGACCTCACTTAACCTGAATTCTTTTTTTAGAGGTAGCATCTTCAAATATAGCCACACTGATGGTTAGGGCTTCAACACACAAATTGTGTGTGAGCAGTAGGGGGTGGGATGGAGGTAGAGAAACATTTAGTCTACAACAATAGCCAAAGCAAAATCTAAGGTTAGAGAGGAATGGTTGAGGACGTCTTTTATGGCAACTGTTCTTATTAACAGTACAGATATGTAGGAATCCCATTTTACAGATGAAAAAACAAAGCTTCAGGGCAAAGGCATATCTCCAATCCAGCAAAGTGAAGACTTTAGTCAAAGTCTTCATGTCCAAAGTCCAATGACACTCCACCTCAAATGTTGTGCAGTACCAATGGTCCATAACCTGGTCTCCTGGTTCCATTTCAGGAATGAAAAAATGACAAAAAAAAAAAAAAAAAAAGGCAGTCTTGGCCAATTCACTTGGGGAGGGGCGCCCCTGGGGGGATATGAACCCATAGAATTTTCTTAACTATACATTTTACCTAAATTCTCACACCTAAACCTGATTGAATGAACTAGAATTTCGAAAATGATGGTGTCAGCTTTAGCACAAAATTTCACATTGCAGTTGCTTTTACTGTGATAGCGTCACATTTTAAGACAATATACAGAGGGTGATGTCACTTCTTGAGGCCCCACCCTTCGCATTAAAGACCCAAATAATTGTATTTGTTTTCCATTACTGTCATGTCACATCCCCACAGATTTGGCAGCTTGACCATTTATTATCGCACAGTGGATGCAATCAGAAGTCTGGGTACAGCATGGCTCAACTAGTTCCCCTGCTCTGGATCTCACAAGACTGAAAGCAACATGCTGGCAGGGCTGCATTCTCCTCCAGGGGCTCTGAAGAGGAACTTGCTTCCAGAATCTTTCGGGTTGTTTCATAGAATCCAGTTCGTTTCTGTTGTAGGACTGTGGTCCCCATGTCCCTGCTGGCTGGCTGTTGTCAAATCCTTCTACTCTTGGTCTCTCTCTAAATTGTCCTTCTGCCGGATCTCTCTTTCTTTCTCTTCTACTTCCTTTCTCTGACTTCCTCTTCTGCTTTTTAAAACAGGTTTTTCTCAGATAAAATCTACCTGCCTTTCAATTTACCCATTTTATGAGTGCAATTCAATGGTTTTTTAGTATATTCACAGAGTTGTATAACCATCACTCCAATCAATATATTTTTATCATCTCAAAATGAAACCCAGTTCCCCCTTCCCCCAGACCTTGGCAAATATTAATCTACTCTTTATCTATAGATCCTCCTCTTCTGGACATTTCATATAAACAGAATCATGCAACATTCCATTTTGTATATGACTACCTTCTTTCATTTAGTATAATATTATCAAGGCTCATCCATCTTATAGCATATATTAGTACTTTATTCCTTTTCATTGCTGAATAATATTCCACTGTGTGACTATACAACACTTTATTACCTATGCAGTAGTTCATGGATACTTGGGTTATTTCCACTTTTTTACTATTAAGAAAAATACTGCTATAAACATGTGCTAGTTTTTGTGTGAATGTGGAATTGCTGGATTATATGGTAGCTCTGTGTTTAACCTTTTGAGGGACTGCCAAAGTGTTTTCTGCAGCAGCTGTGCCCTATTACATTCCCATCAGCAATGCATGAGAGTCTCAAATTCTCCACATTCTTGTCAGCCCTGATTATTATCTGTCTTTTTTCTAATCATCTTGGTGGTGTATGGCTGACATCTCATTGTGCTTTTGAGTTGCGTTTTCTTAATGGCTAATGATATTGAGCATCTCTCCATGGGATTATTGATGATTTGTATATCTTCTTTGAAGAAACATCCATTCAGATCCTTTTCCCAATTTAAAATTTGGTTATTTATCTTTAAATCATTGCATTGTAAGAGTTTTTCATACATTCTGGATTTAAGCTCCTTATCAGATACATTATTTGCAAATATTTTCTTCGTTCCACAGTTGCCTTTTTATTTTTTGTGGTCTTTTGAAGCACACAAGATTTTCATTTTAATTAAGTCCAATGTATCTATTTCTTTTATTGCTTGTATTTTTTGTCCTATCTAAGAAACCTTTGCCTAAGCCAAGAAATGAAGGTTTACTCCAATATTTTAAGGGTTTTATAGTTTTAGCTGTTAAATTTATATTCATGGCCCATTTGCATTTAATTTTTGCATATGATATAAAAAAGAGGTTCAGCCTCACCGCCATGCATGCGGATATCCAGTTGTCCTAGGACTATCTGTTGAAAGACTGTTCTTTCCACCCATTGAATTGTCTTAGTACACATCTTAAAAATCAATTAACCCTCATTGTGAAGGTTTATTTCTGGACTCTCAATTATATTCCAATTATCTGCTCATCTATCTTACTACCAATACCACATTGTCTTGATTACTGCATCTACGTAGTAACTTTTGAAATAAGTGTTAGTCCTCCAACTTTATCTTTTTTTTTTTTTTTACCCAAGATTGTTTTGGCTATTCTTGGTTCTTCTTATTTTCTTAAGAATTTTAGGATTATCTTGTCAATTTCTGCAAAATAAATCCGTATATTAATTTGCAAAGTATTTCTATTTTAAGAAGATTAAGTCTCCCAATCCATGATCATTAGTCATCTTTCCATTTATTTAGGTCTTCTGAAATTACTATCAACAGTGTTTTGCAGTTTTCAGTGTACCAATTTTGCACTTCTTTTGTTAAATTTATTTCCATATATTTTATTCTCCTTGATGCTATTGCTAATATAATCGCTTTCTTTTTTAAAACATTTTTGTACAGATGAGGTCTCACTCTGTTGCCCAGGATGTTCTCAAACTCCTAGCCTCAATCAATCCTCCTACCTCAGCCTCCCAAAGTGCTGGGATTACAAGCACGAGCCACTGCACCTAGCCCATTTTCTTAATTTCTATTTTCAATTTGTATTACTAATTTATAGAAATATAAATTGTCATTACTAGCATATAGAAATACAACTGAATTTGGTATATTAATCCTGTATCCTGACACCTTGAAGAATCATTTATTAGTTCTAATAATTTTTTTAGTGAATTCTTCAAATACAAGATTATCTTATTTGCAAATAAGTCCTCTTTCTGCTTCTAAGGGTTCATGTGATTACACTGGGCCCACCCAGGCAATCCAGGACAATCTGCCTATTTTAAGGTCAGCTGATTAGTGACCTTCATTACATCTACACTGTCCCTTCACAGCAGTACCTAGATTAGTATTGATTGAGTAATCAGAGATGGGAATATTGGGAGATATCTTTAGAATTCTCACTAGTGCAAGAATTAAACTTCTATTTAAGATCCTAGGCCCCAGACTCTTAAATATTTAACTTGCAGCTAAGAAAATCTACCCCACTCCTCTAGCCAGCACTGTAGCCTGTCTTTGTCGACATCGTACCTTCGTTTGACTCACTGGTGGTAAGAATATTACCATCTTCTTAGGAAAGAAACTTTGCTGCAGTCCTGGATGAAGCAAAAGGCCACAGTGATGATGACTATGATGACCCTGAGCTTCGGATGGAAGAGACGTGGCAGTCGATTAAAATTTTACCAGCCCGGCCTATAAAGGAATCTGAATATGCAGGTAACATTTGGGGGTCTGCCTAAAGTAAGAAGATGTGTGTACATGCCTCCATATTGCACACCATTTAAAGGTGTGGTTTCTGAATTAAACAACCCTAGGTTAACATCTGCCCCCATGACTTACTAGCTGTGTGACCTTGAGAAAGTCTCTCCAATTCACTTTCTTTTTCTGAAAACAGGGTTCATAATAATAGAATCTGCCCCAGAAGGCTCTTTTGAAGATTATGTGAATGATGCATGTTGAGTTCTCACCAGAGGACCTGGTACCAAGCCAGAGATCTGTAACTCTCAGCTATGATTATCATGATGCTCCCCTTGAGCCCTAGGAACAACTGATGAGCATAACGGAGGGTGGACAGGCAGGGATGGGGCAGCATGGGAAATGTTAAATGAGGTCTGCATAGAGGAGAGTAGAATGAAAAAAAAAAAGACTTTTTAACTTGGCTAATTCATTGTGCAGCCAGCCAGCCTAAGAGCGTCAGCAGGGCATGGCAGCAAAGCTGCAATTGTTAAGAATAAAGAGGACCTAATTTCACACCTGCCTCTGTCTCTAACTGTGGCACAAAGGGCAGCTTCAGCAAGTTCCTTGAGATAAAGCACCCTATTGTAAGGGGAAAGAGGAAGCACTCACGATTTCTGAGGGCCTCAACCACTAAAGTGAATCTACGGAAGTGTATTTGGAGAAAGTCATCTTGTAAATGATGATGACTTTTTTTGTTCATTCATTCAATAAGCATTCATTGAGCATCTACTATGTGCCAGTTTCTATGTTGGGATTGACTGGGGGACACAAAGACAAACGATGCATGATCCCTACCCTCAGGAAGGTGCAATCTAGTGGCAGAAACCGGCAGCTCAACCGATGAATGTGATAGAATATGCTAAGTGTGTAATATAGAAAGGAGAGCTGGCGTGGGGTATGACTGGGTGGGATCTAGTAAGATTTTTAAAGGGCATGGCATAGCCCAAATTTTGTAAGATTTATAGAATTTCTAAGGTGAATGAGAAAATGAAGAATGTTCAAGTTCAAACTTTGGCATTCATTTGTGTGCACTGAGACGAGCAATTTCTCCCCTTCATACCTCAGTCTCCTACTCTGTTAAATGAAAGCAGAATTGCTTGCCTCGTACTTACATTGTAATGATCCAATGAGTTTGTAGATGTGCAAATACTTTGTAAATTGTAATGTGCTGAGTCCACGTAAGGTATGACTTTCATATTTTTCTGTTTGCACAGATACACGCTATTTCAAGGTTGCAATGGACACTCCCCTTCCGTTAGACACCAGGACCTCTATCCCCATTGGACAGCAGACCTGGAACACACAGACGAGGTTGGAAAGAGTGAGTAAAGGCTGGACATTGTGACACAAACATGGGTAGGGCTCTTCCTAATCAGCTAGAAACTGCCCCATCTCCTGTCCCCCAGGCCATCTCATTAGGGAAAGAGCAGGTCAAGCTCACTGAGGTGGACGGGAGGTGACTCTTATGACTGGTAGCATCATGGCCCTACCTCTAGAAAGGAGGAGAATTCAGACGTGTGGAAGATTGTGAGCCAGAGAGCAGGCTAAAGACTTTGACATGCGTCTCATCTAACGCTCATCACATTCTCCAGAGAAAGAACATGAACTCAAATCTTTCTGATCATAATATAAGATTTTGCCCAGAGTCTCAGCCCAACGTGGTGAACTATGAGCTGGGAGGTAATAAGTAAGTCATGAAACCTGTCTAAGCCTCCTTATAACTTTATCTACCAAACAGGGAAAAACAGAAAATCCTACCATACTTATTTCAAAATGCTGTTTGGAAGCTACAAAAGATAATTTTGCACTACTGCACTCCAGCCTGGGTGACAGAGTGGGACTCCGTCTCAAAAAACAAAAAAAAATCTAGTAAATGCAAATGCCCTAAATGCATACATAGAATTTTATTTTTAATAAAACATTTGCTAACACTTAATTTTCTTAATCCAGAAAAGCATAAAACACAAATGATCACCCCCTGGGATTGCAGTTATTGGTCGTAACATTTTGGTGCACTTCATTATCAGTATTTTCTTTTCTTTTATTTCTTTTCTTTTCTTTTTTTGAGATGGAGTTTTGCTCTGTCACCCAGGCTGGAGTGCAATGGCGCGATCTCAGTTCACTGCAACCTCTGCCTCCCAGGTTCAAGTGATTCTCCTGCTTCGGCCTCCTGAGTAGCTGGCGCACGTCACCACGCCCAGCTAATTTTCGTATTTTTAGTAGAGACGGGATTTCACCATGTTGGTCAGGCTGGTCTCAAAATCCTGACCTCGTGATCCACCCATCTTGGCCTCCTAAAGTGCTGGGATTATGGGCGTGAGCCACTGAGCCCGGCCATTGTCAGTATTTTCTATGCAGATATCTGTCAAACAAGGGAAGCCTCATTGTTTAGTATATACCTGCTTTATTTTTCTTCTTACATTAAGTTCTGGTATAAAACAATTTCCTATGTGATAAACAAGCATTCAGAAGTATAATTTTTGTAGATAAAGCATAACCCATTATGGGATTTTCAATTATTTTACTAAACCATTGAGTGAAGACATTTTAAAGGCTTTTAGTATGTATTGTAAAATTTCCTTTCTAAAAAATTGTTTCTATTTACCCTCCCAGAAACTCTGTATAGGAATGTCCACCCCTTAGAAATATCACCAAAACTGGCTATTACTTTTTCAGTTGTATTTTTTAAAAAGGGATTTCACTATTCTTTTTTAGTTTGCACCACAGTTATTAGTGAGTATTAACGTGCTTTTGAATATTCCTCACATATTATATATTCACATTGTCTGTTTAACTCGAGGGCTTCTGTTAATTTGGACAGAAAAATGAAACTACAAATCTTATCAAGCAACACTGACCGTTTACACAGAAGATATCTGATAGAGACTGAAGGAGCAAGATGAGTAATGAAAAATCAAACACTTCCTTTTTACACGGGCACAGCAATGATTGAAGCTAAACACTTCAATCATTCACTCAACAAATTCATTCAAGAACTATGCCATCAGTGCCTGCTAGGATCAGACACAATTATAGACTCTAAAGACATATCCGTGAACTAGCAATTCCCTGTGCTCATGAAACATACATGCTAATGGTAGGAGACCAGTGATAAATAAATACACAATACACAGACAATAGATAAGCAAGTGTACTTTGAAAAATAATGATAATGCAGGACAAGGAAGGTCAAGGAAAAAAATTCTTAGTAGAGATCGAACTGAAAGAATGAATGACATTTAATCCTTAAAACATTCTTGTGGCCAGACGTCGTGGCTCACACCTGTAATCTCAGCACTTTGGGAGTCTGAAGTAGGCAGATCACAAGGTCAGGAGTTCGAGACCAGCCTGGCCAACATGGTGAAACCCCATCTTTACTAAAAATAGAAAAATTAGCCAGGTGTGGTGGTGGGCACTTGTAGTCCCAGCTACTCAGGAGGCTGAGGCAAGAGAATTGCTTGAACCCAGGATTCGGAGGTTGCAGTGAGCCGAGATTGCACTACTGCACTCCAGCCTGGTGACCAAGCGAGACTCTGTCTCAAAAACAAACACAAAAACAAACAAACAAACAAAAATCTTGAAAGATGAACATCATCACTTCCATTTTAATGGCTCCAATTTTATAAGCTCTGTGCCTTTGGGTCTGTTACTCACCCTCTCTGAGCCTTCATGGTCTTACCTATAAAATCCCATCGCTGTTGTAGTAACACATAGAAAACACAGTATTTCTATGTGCTTCCAGCACATAGGCTGAGGTGGGAGGATAATTTGAGCGAGCCTGGGAGGTCGAGGCTGCAGTGAGCTGAGATAGCACCACTGCACTTCAGCCTGGGCAACAGAGTGAGACCCTGTCTCAAAAAAGAAAAAAAGAAAAGAAAAGAAATGAATCTTCAATAAGATCCAAGAAATGCGTCTTCGTGCTTCCAGCCTGAAGCACAAAGCAATCAGTCCGTAGAGGCATCTCTATGAGGTCAGGCGCTATTTTAGCCCCGACACCTACCATGGCGCTTTTGTAAGAGGTTCTCCATAGATATTGGTTAAATGAATGAAAAATAACAAACTTTCAATCATTTGAACTCAAGCTTTAAAAATAAATACCTGTTTAATAGGAAAAGAGACCGAGTCTTTCCGCAGTTCAACTTCTGTTCACAAAGATTTTCTCAGTCTGGCCTTCAAAATTATTCTATTTTCCTGCTACTATTTGCTGCTATCATCAAGATCTGCATCTAGCGCAGTCCCCCAGGGGTTGTCTGAGAGAGAGGAGAGCATTTCGGGACACTCATCACCAGAGCATAAAGCGTGGCCAGGGAAGGAGAATTCCAGAGAGACTGGACCAGTGGCTGAAGACACAGTTCTGGTCTGGTTGTAAAGAAGTAGAGAATGCTGAACTAAAAAAGTTGAGCTGAACTTTCCCTGTGAATGACTGGCAATCCCTTTTCACATAGATAAGCCTTCATGAATACAATTTTTTTTTTTTACAAAGAGTAATTCTCATTTGATTTTTTTAAAAACAACTATGCCAGGATTTAAGCCTTTATTCTTACACTTTGTAGCTTCCTGTTAAAAACAAGTTTCTTCCTTTGGCTAGATCACTTTGCAGGTGGAACTACAATCTCAGCACATTAAGTCAAATGAAATCATGTGAGGAAAAAGGACAGGGCAAGGTGAGCTAAATTTCAGAGGGGAGTTGTCTCATAAATTCAACAAGTGTTTGGCCTCAATTCAGATAAAGAGGGAGTTTTAGCCAGGTGCAGTGGTTCATGCCTGTAATCCCAACATTTTGGGAGGCCGAGGCAGGTGAATTGCTTGAGCCCAGGAGCTCAGTAGCAGCCTGAGTAACATAGTAACATCTCATCTCTAAAAAACAATGAAAAAAAAAATTGGCTGGGTGTGGTGGAGCGTGCCTGTAATCCCAGCTACTCTGGGGGCTGAGGTGGGAGGATCACCTGAGCCTGGGAGGTCGAGGCTGCAGTGAGCCATGTTCGTGCCACCTCACTCTAGCCTGGGTGACAGAACAAGACCTTGTCTCAGAAAAAAAAAAGAGGTGGGGGAGGAGTTTCACTTTTGTAATCAGTGTTCTAAAAATCAAGTATTTATGGCAAGCAGATTATCATTTTTGTGACAGTCTCATTCCTAGGAGGTGATTCTTACTAGTTATGCACATTTGAGATTAAACTATCTGTGAAATGGATTTCCAGCCAGGTGTGATGGCTCACACTCATAGTCCCCACGTTTTGGGAGGCCAAGGCAGGTGGATTGCTTGAGCCCAGGAGTTCAAGACCAGCCTGGGTAACATGGTGAAACTCCATCTCTACAAAAAGTACAAAAATTAGCTGGGCATGGTGATGCACACCTGTAGTCCCAGCTACTTGGGAGGCTGAAGTGGGAGGATCGCTTGAGCCCGGGAGGTCAAGGTTGCGGTGAGCTGAAATCGTGCCACTGCATTCCAGCCTGGGTGACAGAGTGAACTCCAGCCTGAGTGACAGAGTGAGACCCTGTCTCAAAGAAAATAAAAAGAAATGGATCTTCAATAATTTTTACAAAGGCCAGTTCTTTTCTAGACCCCTTAGGTGGGTCTTGACAATCGTCTTGCCCTAAACCACTGCCCATCCTTCTATTTATTGAGCATGTACTGTGTACCAAGCTCAGTGGTTAGCAATGGGGGTAGAAAGGTGAGCCAGTGCCCACAGTCTAAGGGAGGAGGCAGTGACCCAGATGGGCAGTTTCCATGTTCTAGGAAGTGGTCAGATGGAGGTGAGCACAGGGTGCAAACGCACACAGACCTGCATCTCTGAGCATAGCCAGTGCCATTGGAGGGGTCTGATGAAGGAAGCCATATGATGCAGTCTTCCACAACTGGCACATGTTTCATAGTGATCAGTGGTTCTCTGTGGAAAGTTTTTGCCCCCCAAGTGACTTTTGACAAAGTCTGGTGACATTTTTGGTTGTCACAACTGAGTTCTACTGACATCTAGTAGGTAGAATACAGAGATGTTACTAAGCATCCTACAAGGCACAAGAATTTTCCAACCCCAAATCTCAATTCTCAGTAGTACCCAAACTGAAAAATCTGTTACAATGTACCTGTGAATCCAAGCTGGTATTTCTCTTTGTTCACTCATAATCTAGCATTGCCACAGACACATTAGTAGGTACTAGTAAATATTTATTTGACAGAAGTTGGGAATTGCCCCAGGGGAGAGACAGGAAATATTCCTGGGTGGGAGAATCCTGTACTAATACTGCTGCTTGGGACTGCTTGGAGCCCCATCCTAAGACCCTGAGATTGCAAATCCCACCTAAGATGGAGACAGCGGGAACCTCTCCTGCCTCCATGACCAGGCTAGCAATGCAGCATGGGGCATGAGCATTGAGAGAGACTCCCTCTGT
The DNA here is from genome assembly GCF_028878055.3 of Symphalangus syndactylus. Lineage (NCBI taxonomy): Eukaryota > Metazoa > Chordata > Mammalia > Primates > Hylobatidae > Symphalangus > Symphalangus syndactylus. The sequence goes on along the minus strand of NC_072438.2, from coordinate 18,520,005 downwards.
GGGGCAGGCACACAGAGAAGATTAAAAGATGAGCGTGCACAAGAACATTGAAAAAACCCTCCAGCACCCCAATCCCCACAAGGTAACCCTGGAGAAACTGGAAGCTGATGGTGTAATGAAGAATTCAATAGCCACAACAAAAAAAAAAAAAAAATCCAACCAACCTAAAAATAGGTAAAAGTTTATTTGGAGGCAAAGTATTTATTTAAAGATAAAATGTAAGATCCTTAACTAGATATAACCAAAAGAAGAAGGGCCATGCCCTTTCCAGGCATAAATACTGTGGTTCAATGTTCCACAGAGGATAAGAGGTGATGGGTGATTCAATGAGCCCCTGACCCACCATGCCCAACTCAACCTGGTGCCAACAAAGACTAATACTAAGACCCTAATACTAACCTAGGCTTAAAGGTTCTCAAAGACGTAGGGAACCCTTTATGATCTTCATCTTCTTCACCCTTATGTCTTCCAGTTGTGTGCCCCTTAATAGTTTACTAATGTCTTTAATAATATTAATAGTGATACATGTATTCAGTGTGGTTAGCGACACCTGTGTTCTCGGCACAGTGCTTGTGTTCCGTGTTATCCTCCCATCCTCAAAAGGTATCAGTGCTTTTGTTACCTCCATTTCACAGATGAGGAAACTGAGACTAAGTAATTTGCCATGTTCTCACAGTCAGCGTGAGCTGGAGGTGGAATCTTAACGCAGGCCTTCCCACGAGGCCATACCCTGACCTGCCTGCCTCATTGCTTTCATGTACCTGATCCCATAGATGGATCTTCGTGTTAACTCAGGGACATGAATGATGAGCATTTTTCCTATGATAAAGATGAAAAATCTGAAGTTCATAATATACTGAATGCCTTTTCCAAAGCCAGCAATAGAGGCAGGATTGGTTCTTAACCCCACACGTTTTTATACCAAACACCACTCAGGCCACTGCACCCTTCATTGGCAGAGGTGCATGTGTTTATACATGTTTGTTGGCAGCCAACCATACATTGAAAACCAGAGAGCCCGTGGACTTATGGCTTTATCCTTGGGAACCTAACCACAGAGAGTGTCAAGACATCAGATGGTGTCATAGGCACAACAGAAGAGATAATGGTGCCTCATTGTCTTGTACAGGTGGACAAACCCATTTCCAAGGACATCAGAAGCCAAAACATTAAAGGTAAAGTCATGTCAATCAAAGTTTAAAATGTAAGTATGAAAACATCTATTTTGCTTCTAAGATCCTCTGGCATTGTTGTTTGTGGTCATGGGTTGTCTTACATAAGGTGATCTATTGAATTACACTTCAGGAAATAACTATCTAATTTTAGACAGAGTCTCACACACTTTGTGCCTATTTATTGCCTTACCTTATTGATGAAGAAATTGATTGCAAAAATTCACATTCTTTGTTGTGCAATTTTGGAAATGAATTATTTTGAAACATATGGATTGCATTAAATATATAATCATGTTATCTCTCTAAGCATACCCCCAGAAAAGTCACAAGATAGAAATCTAATTTTAAAACATTGATTAATTAATATGAAAACAGATTTTAAGGCTTTAGGCAAAACAACTCAATTTGAAGATGAAAATACAGCTACGAGCCTGAAAGCAAATAATCAATTTCAGTAGTGCTAGAAGCATAAATGGAAGATAAGCCCACGACATTTAATGGTATTGTATCCATTGTAGCTTCTCTCATCATTTTCCCCCATGCCCCTATCTCCTCTTACGATGCTTGATTGGAAAAGATGACAATGCCAAGATTCACTTTGCCCAATAATTGAAACATATCAAATTCACCTTTCATGTGTCTAATGCTGTCGTCTATAATGTATTACTAGCGCCATCTTTTCTTTAATGGGAAAGTGTACCAGTGGCAATAGACAGCACACTCAAATTAGGGTAATTTAAGGAAATGCATGGCAAAGGAACTACTTACCAGGAGAGTGTGGTATGGGAGGAAGAACAAAGAATGGTGCAAGAACCATGGCCGACAGCAGCGGGGCTGGCCCTACCCCAGGTGCAGAGGGATGAAGGGACAGTTGCTGAAAACTACAAGGAGCACACTGCCTGGAGAGGAGCAGTGATCACTGGTCCCAGGACACCACCAGCCCAGGCAGACTTCTTGGGGAGGGGACCAAGGGAGTAAATGCCCTATCTCTCTCTCCAACCTCCCTGTGACCTCCTGTTGGGGCTTCCCAATGTCTAAACCTAACTAGAAACGAGAGGATAGGGCAGTCCCTGTGTGTCCCTACTGGTCAGTGTCCCCCGGCGGAGAGCAGGGTAGAGCAGGGTAAAGGTGGAGGGAGGTTCTGGAGGGCAAATGGAAGACACTCACAGCAGGAAGTGCCAGCGCAGTGAAAAGGGGATGGAGAGTAGCCAAAACCTAAGGCACACTCCCTGGCTGTGTGACCTTAAGTAAGACCCCTGACCTGAGTTCTCCATTTATTATTTATTTATTTATTTATTTATTTATTTATTTATTTTGAGACTGAGTCTCGCTCTGTTGCCCAGGCTGGAGTGCAGTGGCACAATCTTGGCTCACTGCAACCTCCACCTCCCTGGCTCAAGCAGTTCTCCTGCCTCAGCTTCCTGAGTAGCTGGGATTACAGATGCATTCCACCATGCCCGGCTAATTTTTGTATTTTTAGTAGAGACAGGGTTTCACCATGTTGGTCAGGCTGGTCGCGAACTCCTGACCTTGTGATCTGCCCACCTCGGCCTCCCAAAGTGCTGGGATTAACAACCGTGAGCCACCACATCTGGCCCTTCTCCTTTTCTTTAACCAGCACATTAATTCACCACCTGGTGAATTACATAGAGAAAGCATTTTCACTCATCTTAACAAAGGGATGGGAAGCACAGAGGGATCACAGACCAGACCGCAATCACCTGTTATAAAAATGGCCTCAGTCATGATAATATGCTTTGTAGGCATTCAAGAAGAAATGAGTCCTGGAGAGAAATCAGATGGAAATGAACTTCACAATTGCCATCTTATTTATAGTTCACTATGGGCATCCACCCTCACTTCTTTGGCTGCAGAAATTTCTTTGACCATTATTCCACATATCAATATGTCTGTTTACCTCTCTATCTGTATGTTTATCTACCCTTTGCCTCAGTTCACAAAGATATTAGTTAATAAAAACTTGAACAATAAAATAGAAGAAAATCTACATAGATGACATAATTAAAATAAAGATAAAATGTAAGATCCTCAGGCACACATCACTAAATTCTATAATTAAACTGTTATTTTGCCTCTGAGCTACTTGGTAGTCTAAGCAAAAAGGGAATCAAGCTTCCTTATGTGCTGTGAATTTCCCATTACAAGAAACAAACCAGTTCCTCAGAGAGACAGCAAGAAAAACACATCTTTCAGGATTAAGTTAGTGCTCTGTTTTATAGCGAATGTTGGCTGGTATATGGGTCCCATGACTACAAAAATATGAGCGTTTTGTAAAGCAGACTCCAGTGTAAACTGAGGCCACAACTGCAAAGAGGACTTCAGTGAAAGCAAGGCTCAGAGAGGCTGAGGCTTTTGGGGGTGGGGCAGGTTGTATAGAAGACTTCTTCAATAACAGTTATTTTCTTTACATCATCCTTTCCTACATTTCCATAATTGATGGTTCCCCATTACCATCTAGAGCTCTAAGGTACCATATCAAGAACAAGGCTGGAAGGGGGAAAGTTAATATGAATGCCCCCCATTTTAGGATCAGGCATCTTGCTGAAAAATGCTTGGATGATTTATGTGTTTATTACAAAATTCTGTATTTTTGATGCAAACATGTTCTCGGGTAATTTATTCACTCTCACAAAAATGTCATAGAAAAAAACATATCGGTTGGTTCAGTAATGGCAGAATTTTATGGTGATATTTTTCATCAAGTTGAGCAGTTATAGATTTATGTTAATGTATATTTTATGTCATTTTTCTTGCAATCATATTCTGACACTATCTGTAAACTGTCAGATTTCAAGAACTTATCTTCCCTAAAGCTTGACTTTTTGTTTTTCATTCCTAAAAATAGGTAAAAGTTTATTTGGAGGCAAAGTATTTACAATATAAGTTGTGTGTGACGAACCACTAGCATTAACCATAGATCTAGAAGAAATAATCTTATTTTCAGATAGGATAGCTATAATTTTCAAATACAGTGTGGCTTGTTTTTCTAGAGAAACCAAAGCTGAGAATAAAGGAAGCTAAATTGCATTTTCTCTTTGCCGTAGATGTGAACCAAGCACAAACTCTAAGCCAATTTCCTTTGAAGTGACAAGCATACCACATACAAGAATGAATTTATAAAGAAATAAAATAAGCCCCCAAGAAAAGAAAAAAAAAAGAGAATTATGCATAGGCTAGTGAACATGTATATCCAAAAACACGAGCTGATTGAAAAGAAGCAAAGTAGAATTCCACAAAATGCCGTCAAAAGACCTTCATACTAGTTTGCTTTTAGACGAGTTTAGAGGCTGAAGAAATTAGAATCAGAAATGAGTTTAATCTGGGTCAATTCCCTCATTTTACATAAGGAAGCTTAGCAAGGGAAGTGGCTTGCTCAAGGCCATCAGCAAGTAGTCACAAGACCAGAGCCAAGGTTTATTCCACTATGGTAATGTTGCCAGGGTTTGCTGTGTTTGCTAGTGTATAAAATGTATTCTCCCTCTCATTCCGTAACGAACATCCCATTCATCCAGACTATACAAAGCGCAGTGCCAGAGTGAATTGATAGATGATACTGCTCCCTAGTGGCAGAACTTGGCAACACACAATATTGCAATAATGATGAGATCAGTATCTTCTATCCTTTGCAGAAAAAACACACCTGAGGTTGCAGAATTGATCAGAAATAAATGTAATATTACTCCCCTACCGTTTTAGATGTAAATGTATTTCAGCTACAACCTATGGCTCAAAAGCAACAGAGACATTGATATAATGCTCATTCAAAGTTAACGTTATTAACTTCATGAAATCACTCATTAATTGAACTACAGAACAGTATTTTGTCTCACTACCACACAAGAAAAATAATAGGCCTCAAAGAAAAGGAAAGGAATCTGTAACTGTTGGATGTAACAAATTTATTTTCTGATAGAGAAATATGAAGTAGCCAGAAATAAGAGACTGAAAAACAAGGTTTTTAATAAAAGAGGCTCCAGAAAATGTATATCCCCCAAATAATAATTCCCCAATGAAGTTTCAGTCCCCCATAGAATTGCAATGTACAAGAACTGCCTTTTACATAAGCAAAGTACGGCCTTCCCCATGAAACCATTTCAAAATGACTTGAAATACATGCATAATAAAAAGCACTTTTTCTTTTCCTTATAATGTTGGGGTGTTCACTGGAATCAACAATCCCAGTTCTTCAGAAGCAGGACATTCTGAATTGAAAACAGAGACATCTGGGGTAAACTGGGACAAGCAGCTGCTATACTTGCATGTCTTACATGCAAGCCAGCAAAATGGAAGGGTTATTTTGTTTATTTGATCAAGCCACGATCCAGCCCCTCCTTGTAACTGAAGCACAGCATCCCTCACAGATAATTGAGTGGCCCAAGAGCCTCACAACCTTCCCAGGAAGCACACCCTACCTTTAAGCCGCCCCAGCTCTTTACTTTCGGCTCAATATAAGGAAGAGCAATGTCTTCCTACAACTTCCTCGCACTGGTCCTTGCTCTAAGACACAATGAATGAAGCTCTTAGTAGCCCAAAGTACAGTTATCTGAAACTAATTGTGTGAGATGTTGAAAATCATATTAAATAAAAGAGAAGACCAAGCGCGGTGGCTCACGCCTGTAATCCCAGCATTTCGGGAGGCCGAGGCAGGCGGATCACCTGAGGTTAGGAGTTTGAGACCAGCCTGGCCAACATGGTGATACCCTGTCTCTACTAAAAATACAAAAAATTAGCTGGGCGTGATGGTGTGCACATGTAGTCCCAGCTACGCGGGAGGCTGAGGCAGGAGAATTCCTTGAGCCTGGGAGGCGGAGGTTGCAGCGAGCCGAAATTGTGCCACTGCACTCCAGCCTGAGTGACAGAACAAGACTCCGTATCAGAAAAAAATAAAATAAAATAAATAAATAAGTGGGAAACTCTGGATGCACTAACCTTGAGAAAAGCTGAGTTAAACAAAAATAAACAGATCTCTTTACTGACCAAGTTTTTAAGAGCATTGTGGATCTCCAAGAGCGGGTATGGCACGGAGCATTTGTAACTTAAGTGTCCATGGAACCTGCTTTTTCTTGGATCACATTCTTTGGCCCATGCTCCTTAGAACACATTTTAGAAAAGCCTAGATCGACTCATATATTAGTTTCAGTTCTAGGTTCACAGTACGTTTCCTATTCTGAGTAGTTTCTCCGGTGTTACAAATGATCCATTGTTTGGGGCGGATAGTCCTCAATCTATGAAAGCCACATCTACAGACAGCTTGTGAACGTAAATTCTTCCGCCCCTGCATGTTCCCGCCTCCTCTTCCTGCCAGGCCCTGGGGGAGGGATGGACAGTGATAAAATTGCCCTCTCTTTTTCTACTTAGTTTTTCTAATTCCATATCCTACATCACAATGTGAAGAAAAGGCCATTAATAATAAATATGAAATTAGTATAGTAAAAGCTGCTTGTATGGAAAGGATAGAGAAGATTATAATGCAGGATGAAAATGGGCACACATGTAACTGCCCTAGGGGTTCTTCCTGCCCACTGCATAAAGAGAGACCAGGGCACTGCCATAGAGAAAGAGTTTAATAGACACGAGGCTGGCCACACCACGTGGGATATGTTCATACTCAGATCATCTCATTCAAAGCTCATAGGTTAGCGGTTTCCAAAGACAGTTTGCGGGCAGGGATAGGAGGGCAGGTAACAGGTGCTTGCTGTTGATTGGTTGGGGTGGAGATGAAATTATAGGAGTTTGAAGCTGTCTTCCAGCAGATGAATACTTCTGGATGGGGCCACAGGAGAGGGGTTGGTGCTAAGGTGGAGGCATTGGGTTTAGGTGGAACCATGGGTGTCAGACATGCATGCAAAAAACTGGGAAAGATATCTCCAAAGGCCAATCTACAATAGTGGTGTTATCTGCAGGAATAACTGGGAAAGTTGCATGTCTTACAACCTCAGGAATAATGGCTGACAATCGTTTATGTCTGCGGCTTAGCTGGATTCAGGCTTTCTTGTCCCCCCAGCCTGATGGCTTCCCATTAGCTTTACAAAAGTGGTTGAGTTTGGGGCAAGTCCTATTATCATTTAAACTATAGCCTGAATGTCTTCCAAAGGTAGCTTTGCCCAATAGCCCAGGAGTAATTAAGGGAAAGGTAAGATGGGGAGTGAGTTAGCTTAGCTTACTATTAATATTATAATTCTCGGCCAGGCATGGTGGCTCACAAATCCCAGCACTTTGGGAGGCTGAGATGGGCGGATCAGGAGGTCAGGAGATCGAGACCATCCTGGCTAACACGGTGAAACCCCATCTCTACTAAAAAATAAAAAAAGCACAAAAAATTAGCCCAGCGTGCTGATGCGCTCCTGTAATCCCAGCTACTTGGGAGGCTGAGGCAGGAGAATTGCTTCAACCTGGGAGGCAGAGGTTGCAGTGAGCCGACATTGCGCCCCTGCACTCCAGCCTGGACGACAGAGTGAGACTCAGTCTCAAAAAAAAAAAAAAAAAATTATAATTCTCTCACTGATATAATCTTTGCAAAGGCAGTTTCACATAGAGGGGAAATATAGCTTATTTCATCATAATTCAACCAATAGTATTTATTACCTCTTATGTGCTCAACACTAGGGCTGGCTATTTAGTTGTTCAATAAGCCCATAAGCCCCATAATAAGCTCTCTGTTTCTATGTCTATTTCACCAGCCAGACAATGAGTTCCCGAAAGGGAGGGAGCATATCTTATTTACTGACAGTTACAGCACTGCCCGATTGCCGCTGTGATCCTAGGCCACTTTGTTTAAAATGACCTCCTGCCTGGGCGTTAAGCTGGCACTGAGTCACATGACACCTTAGACCTGGAGGAGCCTGCAATCTGGTGAGTCTAAGTATTGTGGAAACTCAAAAAAAGTGCATACTTAATTCTGCCTTGGAGGAAGAAGTGTGTCTCCCAGGAAGGCTTCCTAGGACATTTGACTGAGGTGTGAGATAGTGTCCTCAGGGGAAGTGATTTGTGATATTCACAAGCAGCTAAGGCCCTCTGCAATGGTTCATGCCTGTAATTCCAGTGTGAGCTACCATGCCAGGCTAAAGTGGGTGGATCACCTGAGCTCAGGAGTTCAAGACCAGCCTGGGCAACAAAGCGAAACCCCATCTCTACAAAAAAATACAAAAATTAGCTGGGCACGGTGGCACATACTTGTAGTCCCAGATACTCGGGAGGCTGAGGCGAGAGAATAGCTTGAGCCTAGGAGACAGAGGATGCAGTGAGCTGAGATCGCACCACTGCACTCCAGCCTGGGTGACGGAGTGAAACCCTGTCTCAAAAAAACAAATTACAAAATAAAAGCAGCTAGAACGTGGTTGTATGAATTGAATGCTGGACTTGATGACAAGTAGCCCTGGGTTCACATCCCAGCTTTACTGCTTCCCAAATACGAGACTTACAACAAGTAACTTCACCTCTCAAAATTTAGGTTTCCACGTGTATAAAATGGAGAAAATAGCACCTACATCCTACAGTATTTGACGTCCTTAAAGGTGAAAATCAACACAAACCTATGGCACAGTTCTTGACACATGGTAGACATTCAGCAAAGGCACGTTAAACTGTGCTAGCAACACCCAAAATTTTTCCTCCCTCCTTTACTCTCTATCCTTCTCCTGGAACTGGAAAGTTTTCCAGATTCTCTCTCTGAAGGCCGAAACCACCTCATGCTCTATGGAGTTTTTTTCTTTAGCATATACAATACATCATTTAGGTGAATGTATAAAAATAAGCTACATGTCTCAGTCACAGAGACCATGGTTTATGAAACATTGTTTTCCTGACAGCAAACACATAGCACCAGTTGGGGCACATGGTGGATGTGAAGTGGCCTCCTTGTCTGAGCTGACACCTGAGGTTTGTTGTCTCATGGCATCTCATGGCCACAGAGATCAAGGATGCAGACACACAAAGAGTGAGGTTAAGAGCAGAAACTGTATAGGCAAAAGAAAGAGAATAACTCTCTGCTATGGAGAGGAGCCCCGGAAAAAATGGGTTGCTGATCCACAGTGAAATAGGGGGTTTTATAGATGAGCTAGTGGGGAGGCAGTGTCTGATCTACATAGGGCATGAAAAGCCAGTTAGGACCAGAAGTGCCACCTACATAGGGTACTAATCTCTGGCAGCCCCCACCTCAATCTTACTATGCAGGTGGGTTCTCTGCCTGAGCTTTTCCATGCTGCCAATTTCTTTCTTACTGTACACATGCCAACAAAAAAGGGAAGACGAAGATTCCATGGCAGACATGCCTGGCCACAAGGTAGCCCTTTTTTATTGGTATAGCTGCAGGCCTTTCCACTGCCACACCACCACACCCCCTGCAAGCTTCCAACTTCCTTATCTATGTTTGCAGCTCGGTCTTTCAGGCTGCTCTTTGTTAGAAAAGAAATGATTTCTTGGGCTACTTTTCTTAGAAAGGAAGTTCTGCTGTGGACTCTTTTGCCCTCACTATCTGCCTAAATAATTTCTTTCTATTTCCTGTATCAGATGCATAGCAAATATTTATCAAATTAAATCTGCAATTTAGCCCATTTTAATAGTTCATTGGATAAGCATTACCTCTTAGTATGGTGTCCTAGAAGCACCTGGAGATGAGCCTGTGGCCTCAGTCACACATTCCCATGAGGTGGGGGCCTGTAGAGGGGCAAGTCAAAAAGCCTGGGTGGCTTCTAGCCCCATCTGTCCTTTTCTGAGTTTAGGCATATCATATGGGCCTTAATATCCCATCCGTAGAAACATAGTAGAACTCAGTGGTCCAGCATTTTGTGAATTCATGGATATGATTCATACACACAAATCCAGCCACCCCACTGCCCACATCATCCCCTCCTCTCCCTTCCTCCATTCCTTGAGACACCCAGGTCAGGGAAACAGATATCTCCCAGGCTTGTTTTGGAAAAATGTTTCTATCCCACGTCTCTCACTAACCCCAGCATGAAAGCAGTTGAAGTACATGTTCCTCAGAATATGCACTTTCCGACCTTCTTTGAGGAGCTGTTAGAGCAGGCAGGTTTCTCCCACATCCTTGGCTTTGCCTAACTTAATCCCTTTCCATTGCAACCTAAACAATGGTTTCAGCAATGTATTGCTGTGATTAATTTCTGAAAGTTTCAGCAGACTTGGAAAGGTTTCTCAAACTGGCCTTGCCAAATATACATTATTAGCCACTTGGAGCATAAGTTGCTTCTTTGGACTCTTCCATAAATAATCATCAGAACACCGTATCCTAATAGTTTGCTTTCATAAATCATAAAGCTCTCAGACACAATAAATTTTTTGATTAAGACAAAGTTTATCCAGTTTTTCCCAAGTCAGCATCTCTAATTACAGAACATTATACTTATGTTTTATTTCTGAAAGTGTTGATTTGCATCATTGTATTTCATAGTTAAAGGGTATTACAGGCTGGGGTGGTGGCTCATGCCTGTAACCCCAGCACTTTTAGAGGCTGAGGCCAGTGGATCACTTGAGCCCAGGAGTTCAAGACAACTCAGGAGGCTGGGCAACATGGTAAAACCCCATCTCTACTAAAAAAAAAAAAATACAAAAAAATTAGCCGGGCACGGTGGTGCACACCTGTAATCCCAGCCACTTGGGAGACTGAGGCAGGAAAATCGCTGGAACCAAGGAGGCAGAGGTTGCAGTGAGCCAAGACCACACCACTGCACTCCAGCGTGGGCAACAGAACGAGACTTGGTCTCAAAAAAAGGGGGGGGGGGTGAGTATTGCATATATTTACCACAAATTGAACAGTAGCTAAGTGAAAAACAAATACAGAAGTCCTCCTTATCCTCAGTTTCACTTTCCACAGCTTCAGTTACCCATGGTCAACCAAGGTCTGAAAATATCAAGTGGAAAATTCCAGAAATACATAATTCATAAATGTTAATTTGCACGCTGTTTCTGAGCGGCACGATGAAATCCTGAGCAGTCTCACTCGAATCATTTCTTTGTCCAGTGTTTCCGTTGTGCTGTGTCCATTATCCACCTGTGAATTGCTTAGCAGTCATCTCGCCCATCACATCCGCTGCGTGGAATGGCAGTGCTTAGGTTCAAGTCACCCTTACTTTACCTAATAATGGTCCCAAAGTGCAAGAGTAGTGATGCTGACAGTTCTGATTGGCCAAAAAGAAGATGTAAAGTGACTCCTTTAAGTGAAAAGGTGAAGTTCTCAACTTGAAAAGGAAAGAAAAAATATTGTATGCTGAGGTTACTGGGATCTACAATAAAAATGAATCTTCTATCCGTGAAATTGGGAAAGAAGGAAAAAAAAGTGTGCTTGTTTTGCTGTCACATATCACCTTTATCATAGGTCTGTATATTTAGGAAAAGCATGGGATATATAGGGTTTATTACTATCCTCAGTTTCAGACATCCATCGTGAGTCTTAGAACGTTTTGCCTTAGGATAAGCGGCGGGCTACTGTAACTTAAGTGTACGTTTATGTAATTTTTTTTTTTTGAGACAGAGTCTCGCTCTGCCGCCCAGGCTGGAGTGCAGGGGCGCGATCTCGGCTCACTGCAAGCTCCGCCTCCCGGGTTCACTCCATTGTCCTGCCGCAGCCTCCAGAGTAGCTGGGACTACAGGCGCCCGCCACCACGCCCGGCTAATTTTTTTTTTTTTTTCTTTTGAGACGGAGTCTCGCTCTGTCGCCCAGGCTGGAATGCAGTGGCGCAATCTCGGCTCACTACAAGCTCGCCTCCCGTGTTCACGCCGTTCTCCTGCCTCAGCCTCTCCGAGTAGCTGGGACTACAGCCGCCCGCCACCACGCCCGGCCAATTTTTTTGTATTTTTAGTAGAGACGGGGTTTCACCGTGTTAGCCAGAATGGTCTCGATCTCCTGACCTCCTGATCCGCCCGCCTCTGGCCTCCCAAAGTGCTGGGATTACAGGTGTGAGCCACCGCGCCTGGCCTATGTAATGTATTTTTTTTTTTTTTTTTTTTTTTGAGACGGAGTCTCGCTCTGTCGCCCAGGCTAGAGTGCAGTGGCGCAATCTCGGCTCACTGCAAGCTCCGCCTCCCGGGTTCACGCCATTCTCCTGCCTCGGCCTCTCCGAGTAGCTGGGACTACAGGCGCCCGCCACCGCGCCCGGCTAATTTTTTGTATTTTTAGTAGAGACGGGGTTTCACCGTGGTCTCGATCTCCTGACCTCGTGATCCGCCCGCCTCGGCCTCCCAAAGTGCTGGGATTACAAGCGTGAGCCACCGCGCCTGGCCTATGTAATGTATTTTTAATAATGGCTGTATGTAAAGCCAATTCACAGAATTTCTGAAAGTTTAGCAACCATCCATTGCAATCTGGCACCAGCCACTCCAAAGAACAATCTCTTAACTCTTTTTCCTTCTCCAAAAGGCCTTACTTTAACCCTCCCAGAACACGGTGATATTGACAATGTCTTCATGGTTTCACCATAATAAGTTGTGGTGGAAACAGTCAAACCAAGGTCCATCGGATTCTGCAACCATGCTATGCCCAGCTCAGTACATTACCTCCCCAAAAGCAGTAACTTTGTGAGATCTGTCCTGAGACTGCAAAGCAAACGAGCCTCTGGGCAAATGGCGCTAATTACACCTTATGACCACCAGGTGGCGAGCATGCCGGGCTTCTCCAAGATAAAACTGGAGATGGGAAAGACTGAAAAACTATTTGGGTCCTCTTATTTGACAGATAGAGAACTTTTCCTAGCGTTTTAGAATATTTGTGTACTTCATTAGGAGGGTAAATTCCCATTTTCCCTCTAATTTTTCATACTATAATAGTAGTAACTGCAGCTGTGCATTAAGAACCATGCCTTGAAGTGCATCAATTCATTTATTCCACACATGAGTTTCCATGAAGTGTAAATAAGCACTCCTTACTTCTCCAGATGGGAAAACTGATTCACTCCTCAATCCATTTGTTTATTTCATAAACATTTATTAAGCAGCGCCATGATCCTGTCTATAGTATGAACAGAATCAAGATTCAATCTTAAATTCAGTTCCAAAGCTCACCCTCCTTTAAATATCACAAATACTTGAGTTATTATTGCTTTTTTAAATAAGGCCTCCAAATTTTAAGAAGCTTGCTGGAATTTATCTGAACTACCATCAAAGCTGTATAATGGTAGACAAGTTACTTTGCTTGTTCAGTCCAGTTTTTTTCACTTGCAAATTTCCTTAAGTTCACCTTGACCTCTTGCTTTGAAGGATTTTGGTTAGCTAAGCAATGATTAAGTGAAGCTCATGGTATCAGAACTTGCCAGTCAGCATATTTGATGCGGCCGAAAGCCCCGTGGATTTTTGTAACTACTGCTGATATTATCCTACACAAAAATCTTAAAAGGGAGGGAGGAATACTAAGTGATGCTAGAAAAAATAATCCTACATTATAATGAAGACACAGGACACATGGACAGTGTAACATAAAGATTCACTCTGAGTAACACAAAAGACCCTGAGTGGCCAAGGCAATCTTGAGTAAGAGGAACAAGGCTGGAGCCATCACACTTCCTGACTTCAAATTACATGACAGGGCTGTCGTGGTCAGTGGTACACCAAACATGCACACAAGTAGGGCAGAGTGCGGAGCCCAGAAATAAATGCATGCATTGATTAAACTAATTTTTGATGAAGGCATCAGGAATACACAATGGAGACAAGATGGTCTCTTCAAATAGTGGAGAGACTAGATATTAATGTGCAGAAGAACAGGCAGGACCCTGGTCTCACACCATGCAAGGAAATCAATTTGGGGTGGATTAAATCGACTTGGGGTATACCCAAAACTACAGAACTCCTAGAAGAAAACATAGGGAAAAGATCCTTGGCATCGTATCTTGCCAATGACTTTTTGGGTATGAGACCAAAAGGACAGGCAGCAAAAGCAAAAATAAACAAGTGGGGCTACATCAAACTAAAAAGCTTCTCCACAGCAAAGGAAAGAATCAGCAGAGTAGAAAGGCAAACTACAAAATGAGAGAAAATATTTGCAAACTATATACCTGATAAGGGTTAATGTTCAATATAGACAAGGAACTGATACAACTGAAGAGCTAAAAATGAGTAACCTTATTGGAAGATGGCCAGAGGATCTGGGTGGACATTTCTCCAGGGAGGAAATACAGGTAGCCAACACCTATATAGGAAGTGGTTCTCAGCATCACTGGTCATCAAGGAAATGCAACTCAGAGCCACAGTGAAATATCACCTCACACCTTTTAGGATGGCTATTACTTAAAAAACACATAAACAAAACAAAAGATGGCAAGTTTTGGCAAGAATGTGGAGAAAAGGGATACCTTGCACACAGTTGGTGAGAATGTAAATTGGTACAGCCATTATTGAAAACAGAATGGAGGTTCCTCTAAAAAATTAAAAATAGACAAACCTTATGGTTCAGGAATCCCACTTCTGAGTATATATCCAAAGAATTGAAAACAGGATCTTGAAGAGCTCTCAGCACTCTGTTCATGGCAGCATTATTCACAGTAGCCAAGATATGGAAACAGCATAAGGGTCCATAGGCAGATGAATGGATCAAGAAATTGTGGTATATACATACAATGGAGTATTTTTCAGCCTTAAGGGGAAGGAAATTTTTCCATTTGTGACAATACTGATGGACTTGGAGGGCATTATGTTGGGCCAAAACAAGTCAGACGCAGAAAGATGATGCTGTAGAATCTCACTTACATGTGGAATCTAACACAGTCAAACTCATAGAAGCAAAGAGTAGAATGGTGGCTGCCAGGAGCAAGGAGGAGGGAGACATGGGAAGGTGATGCTTAAAGGGGACAAAGTTTCGGTTATGGTGCACAAATAAATTCTGGAGACCCACTCTGCAACATAGTGCCTACAGCTGATGACACTATACTGTGTACTTAAAGTTTGCTAAGAGGATAGACATTATGCTAAGTGTTCTTACCAAAAAATAAATATAAAACAAAGTAACAATAACAAAAAAGGCAGGAGTCAACTTTGGTAAGTGACAGATATGTTTATGGCCTTGATGGTGGTGATGGTTTCATGGATATGTACTTCTCCCCAAATTCAATCTTGATGTGTACAGTAAATATGTAAAGCTCTTTTATGTCGGTGATACCTTAATGAAGTGGTTTAAAAAAGATTCACCATAGTTAAGGCAATGTTTTTGCCCCGTTGTACAAGACCCCATGTGATCTGGGCACTCTCCCACCTCTGCCATCACCTCTCTGGGCTTACCTTCCCCTCGTGCTCATCCCACCTGCTATAATTCAAGTGTCCCCTCCAAATCTCATGTTGAAACTTTATCCCCACTGTGACAGTATTGACAGGTGAGGCATAAAGGGGTAATTGGATCATAAGTGCTCTGCCCTCATGGATGAATTAGTCCATTCATGGATTAATGGGTTAATGTGTTAATAGAAGAATGGATTGTCATGGAAGGGGAACTGGTGGCTTTATAAGAAGAAGAGACACCTAAGCCAGCATACTCAGCCCCCTTACCATCTGATCCCCTGCACTACCTCAGGACTCTGCAGTGAGTGCTCTTCAGTAAGAAGGTTCTCACCAGATGCATCCCCTAAACCCTGGTCTTCTTAGCCTCCACAGCTGAAAGAAAGAAATTCCTTTTGCATATAAATCATCACCTAGTTTCCGTTATTCTGTCTTAAGCAACAAAAAAAAACAGACTAAGACAGAAAATTGGTGTCAAGAAGTGGAGTGTTGCTGATAATGAATACCTGAAAATCTGGAAAGCAGCTTTGGAACTGAGTAATGGGCAGAAGTAGAAGAATTTGTAGGAGCAGGATAGAAAAAGTTTAAATTCTGGTGAAAGCTTAGAAGACAAGAAGGCTAAGTAAAGTTTGGAACTTCTTAGTGACTAGATAGGTGGTTGTGAGAAGAATGCTCATAGAAATATAGGCAGTAAAGGCCGTTCTGATAAGATTTGAGATAGAACTGAGGAGCAAGATGTTGAAAACTGGAATAAAGACCATTCTTGTAATAAATTGGCAAACAACTTGAATGAATTGTTTCTATGCCTGAGGGTTTTGAGGAAGGCCAAACTTGAGAGTGATAAATTAAGATATCTGGCAGAAGAAAATTCTAAGCACAATATAGAAGGAGCTGCAGGGTTATTTTGGCAACTTACATTGATATTTCAGAGCAGAGAAATAATTTACCGAATTTTTAATTAAAAGAGAAGTAGAGTGGATAAATTTGGAAAACTCAGCCTGGCCACATAGACAGAGAAAAAGTGTTCAGAGGAGAAAACCAAGGGTATATCCCAGTGACCATTTGCTAAAGAGATTAACAGGGATAGAAGGGGGCCAGATGCTATCCCTCAAAACGATGGAGGAAGGACCACAAAGGTGTTTAACAGATCTTGAGGCTGCCCTCTTATCACAGGCCCAGAGTTCTAGGATGGAAGAAAGGTTTCAGCGGATAGGACTGGGGCTCTCTCTACCAGCTCACTGCCCACAGCTACCCTGGGACTCTGCTTCCTACACTGCAGTACAGCACTTCATGGCTGCCCAGCTCAAGCAACCCCAGTTGAGGCCCTTGTACTGAAGTTCTGCAAGGTACAAGTTATAAACCTTGGCAGTATCTGTGTGGTGCTAATTCTGCAGGCTTGCAGAAAGCAAGAGCTGTGGAGGCTCAGCAAGCTCCACCCAGATTTCAAAAGATGTCATCAGAGGCCTGATGACCCAATCGGAGACTTGTCACAGGGGTGGAGACATGCAAAAGAGCCCCAACTAAAGCAATGCAAAGCAGATATGTAGTGTTGAAGCTAATGGAGTCCCCACCAGGGCAATGCCTAATGGAGCCATAGGAGCAAGGCCACTGCAGAGAATCCCCACTGGAGTAACGGAAGTGAGCCTGCCACCAAGACCCTTGAGGTGTAGAGCTACTGGTGTGCAATACCAACCTGGGAGAGCTGGGTGGACTAAGCACAACCAAGCTATAGGGGTGGGGTGTCCCGAGGCCTTGGAGGCCCTAACTCTGCTCCAGCGTGCACAGAATGCCAGACATGGAATCAAAAAAAAAAAAATTATTCTGGAATCTTAGGACCCAAATTCTTCTTTCTTGGGTTTCAGTCTTGGGTGGGGCCTGTTATCCCTTTCTTCTTGCCTCTTTCTCCCTTTTAGAATAGGAATGTGTACCTTATGCTTGCCCCACAATTGCATCTTGGAAGTAGATAACTTGTTTTGATTTCACAGGCTCACAGATGAGACTCTGAACTTTGGACTTTTGAGTTGGTACTGGAATGAGTTAAGACTTTGGGGCTACAAGGAGAAATGAATATATTTGTATGTGAGGACATGCACTTTGGTGAACCAGGTGTGGAATGCTGGTTTGAATGTCACCTCCAAAACTCATGCTGAAACTTCATCCCCAGTGTGGCAGTATTGAGAGGTGAGATCTTTAAGAGGTGATTGTATGATGAGGACTCTGTCCTTATAAATAGATCAATCCATTCACAGATTAATGAATTAATGGGTTATTGAGTTCTGATGGAAAGAAAAACGGTGGCTTTATAAGAACAGGAAGAGGGACCTGAGCTAGCACATTAGCACAGTCAGCCTCCTCGCCACGTGATGTCCTGCACCGTCTTAGTACACCTCAGAGTCACCACCAGCAAGAAGACTCTCACCACAGGCACCCCTTTGTTCTTGGACTTACTTAATTTCAAGAAAATCGCCTAATTTCAAGTATTCTGTTTTAAGCAACAGGAAAAATGAACTGACGCCACCTGAGGACCTTTGCCCTTGCTGTTTCCTCTGTCAGGAATCCCCTTCCCAAGATATCCACAGGACGTGCTCCCTCGCTGTCCTCAGGCCTCTGATTTCATCCCCTAACCACAGAGGCCTCCTCAGACCAGCCTAAAACACAGTAGCCCCGGCTCCTACTCTGCACCCTGCTGTCCTCCAATCTGCTTTACTTTCTGCATAATGCTTGTCATCACCTGTGAATGTTTATTTATACTTTTGTTTATGTATCTCCTAACTCCTGCCACTGGAATGTAAGTTTCATGGGAATAGCAACTTTATTTGTTGGTATTATACCCCCCCAACACCTACATCAAAACATATATTAAATATGAGTCCATGCCTGACACATACTATGTGCTCAATAATAACTCAATGAAATAAAAGAAGACAGATGTCCTGTTCTAAACTCACAACCCGTGAAGCAAACTGGATAGATATCTTGAAAATCATAAATGGAATTTTCCTATTAAGTTACAGGAACTCAGTCTCTTTATTGAATGCTTTTTCCAGTGAATTGAATTGATCCCCAATAGATGGAGTGAAAAAAGACTTCTTGGAAGGCCAACAACTAGTTTTGCAGGGAAACTCATCAACCCAGGCAGCAAGATGGTCCACCAGGGAGCTCTGGAGGTGAAGCCAATAAACAATAAGATGAAAGGAAATTAATTTTATGTTTTATACTTTTGTGCCTTAAGCAAGCATCATGTGGCTTAAGCTTTTTTTGTGATTTCCTTGAAATAGTCAAAGATATAATGTTAACTAGATGGCTGCTGTTGTTGAAGTAGATCCTGGGTCATATTTTGTGTTTTCACAATGCCAAAAACATCAATTATTTCTGTGTGCAATCAGTGTTTGGAATTCATATAAAGAAGTGAATCCTACCTATTTCAAAAGTGTTTTTCAAAAATGAAAACAGAAAGGAAGAATGGTAATTTTATTCTTATTCTTTGAAGTAATTGTTTTACACATAGAAGAGCCATTAAAATTATACAGATTAGTTTGTGCTGTGTTGCATTGTGTTGTGTTGTGTTGTGCCAGTTGGACCTTTCACCAAGAGGAATCTAAAGAGGAGGTGCAGTGGAGAGCGGGCTGAAGTTAAGCCCTTAATGACATGGGGTGGAGAACCAGTAACCAGTCCACCTGCGCCCAGGCACCACGGGACTTCCAGGGGACAGTGCAGGGAGCTCTTCAGCACGTGGTTAAAAATCACTGATTTAGTCCAACCTCTTTGACTCACAAATGAGGACAGCAAAGGAGGCTCAGTGTGAAGCCACCCAGCCAGTGTTCAGTGGAAGTTTAAGTCTCCTGTAACAAGAGATAGACATTTTCTCACTGATTCCCCGACAGCCATATAAAATAGCATTTATTACACCATGCCCATTTTTAGAGACAATCAAACATTGCTTTTCCAAGGAGCCTTCTTCTGACAACCCAGAGTAACTTAAGTCTCCCACATATTCATTTAATTCTTTGTCCTTCTCTACTTGAAATCCTTATCGGATTGATCATGATGCCTTCAATGCCGGTCTACCCACTAAGGTATAAACCCTGTGGCAACAGGGTCGGTGCCAGCCATCTTCACAGTCACATCCCCAGAGCCAGAAGCTTGGCCTGTGAACACCCCAGCTAGGAGCACCTTGACAAGAAGGATCGAATTGTATTTGTCTTTTTTCCCCAGTGCCTGGTACTGTGTTTAGCTCAGAGTAGAAGCTCAATAATTACATTGAGTCGAATTATGGAAATAAAACTACCTAGAGTTCAGACAAATCTGTTCCAGGCTCTACTTGGGATTTTTCTAAGGTTAATTATCCTTGAGAAATTATCCCACCTAGTTTGTCCTTAGTTTTCTTTTTCATCCATAAAATAAAGAAGTTGGATTCTGGGGATCTTCAGAAATTATTCTATTTTGAAAAATCTGTGATGCTATTTTCCTCTGCTTGGAAATACCCCATGAAGGTGGTAGGCAGGAAATTGAATTGTATATGTACACACACGCACACACACACATACACACACGTACACATATACACACACACATTAAGTGTAAACAGGAATCAGTGGTTTCAAAGGGACCTTAAGAGTCACACGACGCGCAATGAAATCTTCATTCTACCATTTACTCGCTGGGTGAGTGTAGGTGAGATATTTAACTTCCCTGTGTGTCAGTTTCTTCATTAACAGAACAAGGGTGAGGATTTAATAAGACCACGTAACTAAAGTGTTTAGCATTATTCTGGGTATCTCATACGATCTCAACAAATATTAACTAACATTATCACCAATATTATTACAAATAAAAATGATTTTCATGTAAGCGTGTATAAAATCAATGCTTGGTGACATTTTCCATAAATTCACTGGTATTCCTTCTTATGTTTTAGGAGACACATCTGCAAGAAAGAACAAGGTAAGAGAAATCATTAAAATGCATTTGTTATTCATTATTTACTTTAGAAGCACAGAGATATAGACAATGCAAAAACTCAGATATCTCTTGAAAAATATGTCCTATAAGTCTGATCACAATTTGTAATTTCTATTTGTAAACCAAAAAACTGTTAACCATTGGCCCTGCTCACAGAAAAATAAACTTAATTTAGGTTTCTCTTTTCTTTTTCAGATTCCTTTACCACCTCCTCGGTAAAACACTTTAAAATAGCATTTTGTTTCACTATACAATGAAATAATTTGTGCCAGCATCTGAAAAAGAGAAACACAAACATTTGACATTGAAAATCTAATATGATTTCAGAGTGAGAGATGGATGTAGAAAAAAAAACTAATATGAGATGTTCAATGAACAAGATTAAACAAGCCTTCATTCATCTATTTAATCATTTATTCATTCATTCACAGTTATCTATTCAATATACCTTCACTCATTATTTCTCGATGAATGTATTCCTCCCCTGTTTCCTTCTGTTCCTCTCCTTTCTTTCAGTACAGAAATCTGCTGGATGATATTGCTGGATATACTACTGGCAGGCTTAGATTCATAGGAAAATAGGATATGCCCTCAGGGAACTTATAATATATTAAGTATATATTCATGTGTGACATATACATATATATATATACACAAATATATATATATAATGACACATATATAAATACAAATACTATTATATTTATACATATCTATGGAGAAAAGAGCAACAGACAGCTGCAGAGGCTGTGACTGACCATTCTTCTTGCTCTATCTGGGACTTGTTAGCACCTCTGCCATAGTATGCGTTACATTCTCTGGCAATCGTTTCTTCATCTCTCTCTCTTCCTTGCTAGAGGGAAGCAGCTTGAACCAAAAACTGCATCTTCTTCCTCTCTATATCTCCAGCATCTACCAAAGTACCTGATATACTTATGAATAAATGAGTGAATGGGTGAATAAAATATGAGTGAGTGAGGCATTCACTGACTTTCAAACTTTTTTATATTTCTTTTTGGTTTTTTGTTTGTTTGTTTTTTGTTTTTTGTTTTTTAATTTTTTTGGAGACAGTCTGGTTCTGTCACCCAGGCTGGAGTGAGGTGGTACAATCTCAGCTCACTGCAACATCTGCCTCCTGGGCTCAAGTGATTCTCCTGCCTCAGCTTGTGAGTAGCTGGGATAACATGTGCATGCCATCGTGACTGGCTAATTTTTGTATTTTTAGTAGAAACGGAGTTTTACCATGTTGGCCAGGCTGGTCTTGAATTCCTGACCTCAGGTGATCCACCCACCTCAGCCTCCCAAAGTGCTGGGATTACAGGCATGAGCCACCATGCCTGGCCACTTTTTTTATATTTCTTTGGGTAGTTCTAAAAACTCAGGTCTGCCAGTCTGGGATGAATGGAAGGCTATTGTCATTTTCTCCACAGGCCCCCTAAAGCCAAAACAGGTGCACTATGGAGGAGCACGTTGACTCCCCATAGAAAATTACATCACGCCCTTTAGAAGACAGTGCCAGACCCGACCGGTCTGCTCCGTAGTTAGCATCCAAAAACCAGCATTTTCAACCCAAAGCTGGAGACAGGGAGGGCAGAGCAGTGTGGATTCAGGGCCTGAGGCATCACTGCTGCAGCAAACCTTCTCAGGACCCTACTGCGACTCTCCACACAGGCCTCTCATCACACTTCCGAAAAAGTACCAGCCCTTGCCACCTGAGCCGGAGAGCAGCAGGCCACCTTTACCTCAGAGACACACCTTTCCGGAAGTCCAGAGAATGCCCAGGTGAGAAATTCATCATTAATGGTGAAATGACCAGCAAGAGTGTGGGTGTGGGGGAGGGGGACAAGGGAAACCAAACAAAGTGCCTTTCAGAGCAGGCTCCCTAATGGGTGGGGAGTGTATTGGTCCATTCAAAAACATAACCAAGACTGGGTAATTTATAAAGAAAAGAGGTTTAATTGACCCACAGTTTCACATGGCTGGGGAGACTCACGAAACTTACAATCATGGTGGAGTGGGGAGCATGCATGTCTTACGTGGCAGCAGGTGAGACAGCCTGTGTCCAAAGCAAATGGCGAAGAACCCTGTATAAAACCATCAGATCTCATGAGAGTGCATGCAGTAACACGGGAACAGCATAGGGGAAACCGCCCCATGATCCAATCATCTCCCACCAGGCCTCTGCCTCAACACCTGGAGATTACAATTAAAGATGAGCTTTGGGTGGGGACACAAAGCCTAACCATGTCAGGAAGGAACCAGTTATACCTAGAGGAAAATAGTTTTAGAAACCTGTGTTTCGATTCTTTGCAGGAAATACAGCTTCTCTGTAACAAAATGAGTTATTATTGAAAGAATTGCTCACTTGTGGCCTGAATTAGTTAATAAAGAAAATGTCAAATGCCAGAACAGAATCAGTATATTTTATGTAAGAACTGAAAGGGGATTCAGATTATTCCAGGACCAATATTGGCCCCCAGCTTCCCATCACCCAGGCTGGAGGTATATAACCATGCATGAAAACTCTTTTGTCAAAAACAGTATTGCCTTTATGAAAAATAAATATTATAAAACCAACCCTCTGATATTAAGTACTGATGACGGCTCTTCGTTCCCAAATGTGTGGGACATTTGGCAGCTGGTGCTAATCACAGAATGCGACAAACTCGAGTGAGCATATTTCATTTTCCCAAAAGAGTTTAAGTTTCCAAAATTACCTTATTTTGAAAGTCAGAAAAGAGATCAGCATTTCCTCCTTGTTTCTGCATAGAATGAAGGATGCTCTCTTATTTTTCATCCTTCAAGCTTGCATCAGCAGTTTGGGGCACAGGCATTATTTAGTGAGAAAGCATCTCTCATGGATACAGAAACTCAGGACATCAGGCTCATTTTGAGCTTCAATGGGAAACCCATTCATCACTGATTCTAATGGGGAACATTAAATAGCCTAAAATGTCATTCCTCCTTCTGTGGTGAATGTCTCTTCACCATTTCCTCCATTACAGCCCCACACAAGCATAAGTTTTCCAAGAAACACCTTCTTTGTTGTCTCTCCCATGGAATGCCCTCCTTTTCTGTCCCATTTTCAACTGCCATGGCAGCATGGGAAGGAATAGAGGCTCTCAAGTCTAGATTCAAATGGTCTGGGTTTGTATTAGTTCTCACATTGCTATAAAGAAATATCTCAGACTGGGTAATCTATAATGAAAAGAGGTTTGATTGGCTTACAGTTCCATGGGCTGCACGGGAAGCATGATTCTGGCATCTGCTCAGCTTCTGGAGAGGCCTCAGGAAACTTACAATCATGGCAGAAGGCGAAGGGGAAACAGGTG
Organism: Symphalangus syndactylus; assembly: GCF_028878055.3. Taxonomy (NCBI): domain Eukaryota; kingdom Metazoa; phylum Chordata; class Mammalia; order Primates; family Hylobatidae; genus Symphalangus; species Symphalangus syndactylus. The sequence continues at coordinate 18,496,298 of NC_072438.2, read as the reverse complement.
CAGGGGCAAGAGAGTGAGGGGGGAGGCTCCACACTCTTTTAAACAACCAGATCTGGCGATAACTCACTATCATGACAACAGCACTGAGGGGATGGTGCTAAATCATTCATGAAGGATCCACCCCCATGATCCAATCACCTCCTACCAGGCCCCACCTCCAAAAGTGAGGATTACACTTCAACATGAGATTTGGGTGGGGACACAGATCCAAACTATGTCAGGGTTGAAATTTAGATTCTACTTCTCATGAATGGTGAATCTGGGGAAGTGATTCTAAATTAGGGGTGACTTTATCCTCCCTCTCCCCAGTGGACAGTTAGCAATGCTTGGAGACATTTTTGGTTGCAACATATTGAATAAGGGAGGCTACTGACTTCTAGAGAGTAGAGGCCAGGGATGCTGCTAAGCATCCTACAGTGCACAGGACCACCCCACAACAGAGAATAACCTTAAAAGGTTAATATTGCAAAGGTTGAAAAACTTTGCCTTAACACTTCTAGCAAAGCACTGACTGAACTAAACTTTTCCAAGCCCAAGGTTTTCCTCTGCAGTAAAATACAGATATTATTAATATCTATCACCTACCTCATGGGCTAAGGTGAGAATTAAATGAGGTGATTCCTATAAATTGCTTAACAATGCCTGGCCAGCACCTATTTTTAACCAACACTTATTGCACTTTTATTACCTTGGGCCCTTCTCCATTGGTACCTATGTTGCCCCATATAACAAGGTAACAAGTCTGTTTCTTCCACCCCAGGAAGGGGTGGAAGAGGAACTGACCCATTTCAGTACCTATATAACCTGGCACAATGCCTGAAATATAGTAGATGTTAGATAAATATAAATTTCCTTCTGTAGCTTTCAAAGGAACCTAACCAGACTAGGAGTAAGCAAATTTGCTCTGTTTTGATTTCCATTTTCAAAGAGTGAGAAACTGGGAGGCAACAATAATAACAGACCATCCAACCCATGAAGCTGTGTCATTGGAATTGGAAATGTAAAATGCAGCATTCCTAAAACTCCTGGTCAAATAGTCTAATATGTAAAGGACTGATCAAACCTCAGAGAAGTAAGGAGACAGAAAATAGGATCAATAAAATATCGAGACTGGGCATAATGGCTCACACCTGTAATCCTAACACTTCGGGCGACCGAGGCAGGTGGCTCACATGCGGCAAGCAGTTCAAGACCAGCCTGGCCAACATGGTGAAACCCCGTCTCTACAAAAATACAGAAACTAGCTGCGTGGGGTGGAGCGTGTCTGTAATCCCAGCTACTCTGGAGACTGAGGCATGAGAATTGCTTTAACCTAGGAGGCAAGGGTTGCAGTGAGCCAAGATTGCACCACTGCACTCCAGTGACATAGGGTGACAGAGGGAGACTCTGTCTCAAAAAAATAAATAAATAAACTGAAATAAAATATTGAAGATGATGAGGTTGTTCAGTGTGGAGAAAAAAGGATTTTATCTTCTTTCTGTTTCCTCTTGCTGGAAAGAACAGTATCTTGGGACCCAGTAGCAATGAATTTGGATCCCAGTTGAGCCACTTTTGGCTGTATGACTTCAGAAAAGCTCTTTAACAGCTCTGAGTTTTGCTTTTCTTATTTATAAGAAGAAAATAACCATCTTCATGTGATAAAATGATGATGATAAGGTATGCCATTCCTGTAAAGTGCCTAGGATAATATCCATCACAGCACAGGAAAAGAAGAAGAAAAGAAAGAACAAGCAAGAGAAGGAAGGAAGGAAGGAAGGAAGGAAGGAAGGAAGGAAGGAAGGGAGGGAGGGAGGGAGGGAGGGAGGGAGGGAAAGAGAGAGAGAAAGAAAGAAAGAGAGAGAGAAAGAAAGAAAGAAAAAAGAAGAAGAAAGAAAGAAAGAAAGAAAGAAAGAAAGAAAGAAAGAAAGAAAGAAAAGAAAGAAAGAAAGAAAGAAAGAAAGAAAGAAAGAAAGAAAGAAAGAAAGAGAAAGAAAGAAAGAAAGAAAAAAGAAAGAAAGAGAAAGGGAGGGAGGGAAGGAGGAAGAGAGGAAGGAAGGAAGGAAGGAAGGAAGGAAGGAAGGAAGGAAGGAAGCCAGCTTCGCCCATCTGTTCTCAGCAGAATTAGGTATCCAGAATCCATAACTCTGTATTTTTCTAGAAATAGAGGCTGTATTTTTTTATTGAGATGGAATCTCACTTTATTGCCCAGGCTGGAGTGCAGTGATGTGATAGCTCACTGCAACCTCTGCCTCCTGGGTTCAAGTGATTCTCCTGACTCAACCTCCTAAGTAGCTGGGATTACAGCTGCATGGCACCACACTTAGCTAATTTTTGTATTTTTAGTAGAGATGAGGTTTTACCATGTTGGTCAGGCTGGTCTCGAACTCCTGACCTCAGGTGATCTGCCCGCCTCTGCCTCCCAAAGTGCTGGGATTACAGACGTGAGCTACCGTGCCCAGCCAGAGGCTATATTTTCTAATACAGTGGTTATCATCCTGGCTTTACACTAAAATAATTAGAAAGCTTATTTTAAAGCACTATCCCCAGTATCTATTTTAATTGCTCTGAAGTGGGACTTGGGCATCAGAATTTTTAAGGCTCCCCCAGGTGAAGCTAATACGCAGACAGGGCTAAGAACCCAGAAGGAACCAAGTTCAAGGAATACATCTGCCGTAAAAGCTTTGAAGGTATTTAAGCCTTATCTATCCCTGAGTTTCCAGAGTCTAACATAATGCTCACTCGATTGCCAAATGCGTCCTTCTGTGTGCCCGAAACACACCGGTCTATTGGGTCACTGTCTTGGTGGTGTTGACATCTTTAGAAATTGGCTTTTGATATCTCTGGGGTTCCTGTAGTTACAGTTTACTTTTATTTAATCATTTTTAGATGTGATGAGAATTGTGCTGGACCTCTTCACCAAAACACCTCAAGAGAGTAATTATATCTTCTCTTATTGAATTTTTCCAGCAGCCCTGTAAACTATGGTTTCCTAAGCCTCAGAAGAGTAAAGTACCAAGCCCAGTGGATGGCGCATGTGCCCAGTAAATAGTACTTCCATATTCACTGGGCACCTAAGGTCACCATGCTTCAGAGAAGTTAGGTAACTTAAAGTCACAGGGTTGACATTTGACTATTGATGGGGCAAAAACCTGCACAGCCCCATAGGAGACACCGGGGATACCACGATAAATGAGATGGCTTTGCTTCTGAAGGAGAGAAGTGCTTTCAAATTCATATTTAGCAGGGCCCACATGGGTGGTAATATCATCATTAGTGATGCCCAAGTCCCACGTAATCAACCACAGAAGGATATTGTTCTGAAAACATAAGGAACATTGGCAATCAGAGCTTCTACAGCCAAACCATGCAGGAGAGTACCTGCTCCGTCTCTGCCAGCTGTTGGTAAGGCACTGTGAGTAAGATGAATTGCCTTCCCTAAGGCAGAAGCCATGATTTACATCTGGCAATCAACTGTATCAATGGCAGGCAGTTAGACAGCTGCAGCCCTTTGCAGCGGGCTGTGCTCACCCTGGATGGCCTTTGTGGTTCCAGCTATTGTGTTTCAGGCCCCATTTGTCTCTGCCAGCTCTGCTATTCTCTTTTGTAAAGCTAAGCCTTGGTTTCACAAAACAATTACTGAATTGAAGCACTTCAGTAAAGGAAAACGTCACCCCAGTCATTCATTGACAACTCAAAACCAGAAGAGAACTTCGAAGTTTGGAAAATGTTGTTTGGACATTCTCAACCACTTATGTACCATTATTATGATTTTTACAATATCCATGTACTTAATTATTTTTTCCGCTCTGCTCATTTTTTTCAACTTAAATAAATTTACTTAAAAGAAAGACATATAATTATTATAAATAACTTCAATACAGATAGCTTCAAACCAAAACTTTGAGCTCTGGGGAATTTTACCTCTGATAAAAGGGAAGGTAAGCAAATATTAGAAAGGTGTTTCATATCTACTAACCACTGCACTGAGCCTTTCTCTTTGACATAATCTGAAAGACAATTAAAAAGGGAATAAATTTTCTGCTATGAATCCATTCCAATTTTAATACCGTGGTCCATGCACCAAATAAAATCATCCTGAGTAACAGCAAGAGTAACCAACAACATTTTCCGAGTCGTAACCACACACCAGGCCTGGTTTGGGGTCTTACATGTATTAATTCATTTAGTCACACAACAGCACTGTAAAAAAATTACTATCTCCAATTTACTAATTAAAATTAAGAAATTGAGGGTTCATTGTCCCATATGTCCTTTAAGCTTCAGTAAACTCAATGGCCCAAGGTGCAAGGTTCAGTCAAAATATAATTTAAATGAAGCACCCAATATTTAAGAAACAAAACACCCACTTGCCTAACTATGGCTTTCCATTGTCTTTCTTTCTTTCTTTCTTTTTCTTTCTTTTTTTTAAGTAGAGACAGGGGTCTCTCTAACACTCCTGTCCAGGCTGGTCTCAAACTCCTGGCCGCAGGCAGTCCGCCCACCTTGTCCTCTCAAAGTGCTGGGTTTACAGGTGTGAGGCAACACGGCCAGCCAGTTTTCTCTTTACAACCAGCAATGCTGGCATCACATCAATTCAAACAATTTCTGTCACAAAAATATATGCTCTGATGATTTGGGAAGTGAAAACAAAAAATCATTATAGATATCAAGAAACCGTGGTCTTTTAAAAGAGAAAGTATGGTTATAGAGATATACAAATTTGTATTTATGAATGGAAACTATTGATTTTAAAGTATAATCATTATTATTATTGTTTTCCAAGTTGTTGCCATTGGGGGAAACTGGGTATAGGGCACATAGGAACTCTCTGTATTATTTCTTACAACTGCATGGGAATCCATAATTCTATCTAAGGATAAAAAATCCATAATTTTATCTCAGGATAAAAAGTTTAATTTCAAAGCAAATGTGAACATTAAAATGTTCTGCAAATGTAGAGTGTTATTTCACTCCAAATAGCTTTCACGTCACATTCTTTCATTAGAATCTTCAACAATTCTCTTCACTACTGTCTAGATTTATCAATTTTACAGGTGGGAAAACTAAGCTTCAGAGAGAGAATTTAGCTTATCCAGGGTGACAGAGCCCACGGATGACAGAGCAAGAATCAAATTCAATTTATTTAAAACTAAGCCAAAAACTAAGGGATTCCCAGAGAGGCCTATATTTATAGTAAAAGGTAATATCTTTACATTTATAATGAGGACCACTTATGCATAGGAAAAAATGTGAAAAAAATTAATGACCGTGGTTTTTTCGGCCAGCTTCAGCAGATAGAACTTGGACACACATGTGTTCAAAGCTCTCGAAGAGTAAGAAACTCTGGTCTGCACAGAAATGCCTTCTTACAATCACTTGGGTTCTCAGTTAAAATTCCATTTATTAAAGCTGCAAATTCCAAACCCGAGCTTTCCTGAAGCCTCAGATTTCCATCTATAAAGTGTACTGCTCTATTTATAAATCAAGTGATTTTATCCAAACAGAAAGACAATCACTCTGCTTAGTCTTCAGCAAATGTTCAACCAACTCAAGTTAAATAGGTTAAAGAATCTTAGTAAAACTGTTTAACGAACTCATTTAAATCTCCTTAAATATTTGAAATATCTTTATAAATTTAATTTCTTTGATTTTTAAGTACTTCTAATGTTGACAGGGTAGATTTAAATGCTAGCCAGCAAAACTTTAACAATTTCTGTAATTCAAGAAAGTAAATGTATAAATATAGAAAATTTTAATTTATCTTAAACAGTTCAAACTCGTTAAAATGGAAACAAACACATCTTGACACCTGTAACTTCAAATCTGCATTTTAAATTGAAGCCCTACAGCCAATCTTTCAGTATCCTTAATACGCCGGCTTCAACATTAAATACTGAGATTAGCCACATTTTAACCCCAAAATAATTAATACTCTGGGTGTTTGTTCTACTTCATTACCTCTATTCAAATCTCTTTGTGTTCTCAGGTTTCCAACGAAAAGCGGGAGGGAGGGGGTAAGATGTAAGAGGCTAAAACCGTGGAACCTTGGTACAGTTGCCTGTTGCTTGCAGATCTGAGACCAGGATCTAGCATCTGAGCGCTGTGTGTTTCTGGAATCCTGATACAGCCTGACTCCTAAAACTCTAGATCAATAGCCTTCAACTGTGATCAATGTTGCACACTTAATATTCCCATATTCTTCAGATCCAGTGTTTTCACTGACAGAGCTGGGGAAATGGAACATATACCCTCACTCCACTCCCTTCATAGTTTCTTCACCAAACTTTGACCACATTTGGACAACAATGCACACTGAATGCCCAACATTGTTTTTTTTTTTTTGAGATGGAGTCACGCTCTGTCACCCAGGCTGGAGTGCAGTGGATGATCTCAGCTCACAGCAATCTCTCCACTTCCTGGGCTCAAGCTACTCTCCTGCCTCAGCCTCCCGAGTAGCTGGGACTACAGGCATGTGTCATTACACCCGGCTAATTTTTGTATTTTTAGTAGAGACAGGCTTTTACCATGTTGGCCAGGCTGGTCTGGAACTCCTGAGCTCAAGTGATCAGCCTGCCTCAGCCTCCCAAAGTGCGGGGATTGCAGGCATGAGCCACTGCACGGGGCCCCAACATTGTTAACTTTTTATTTCTAGCAATTCTCACATTAACGCTCATGAGCACTCTTGTTGCCATTTTGCAGATGAAAAAAAGTGAGGTTTAGAGAAGTTAATCGACTTGCCAATAAAATGAAAAGCTTGAAGTTTAGTCAGGGACCTTTCCACAATTCACATTATTCAATTCCATGTTGGATTTTTTCTCTACCATTCAATTTTATGTTTTTTCCTGTCTCAGATCTATTCTTTCTCTTACATTTGCTTTCCTGAGATCCCACTGCACCTGACAGCTTCATATTGAAAACTCTTTATGTTCCCTCAAAGTAAAAAACTAAGAGCTTTAAAACCAAGTTAATAATAGGTCTGACTGTGCTAATGAAACTTGACGTAGGAAATCAAATGTCAGGAGAAATGATGATTTTTTTAATTTCTCCCAAAATGAGATGCAAGTTTATTCATGTCCTTTCTATCACCACCTTTTATTTTGGCTCTTAACTTTGTCTTTTCCTTAGAAAATTATGAGAAAAATAACCTGGCTTTAGTTTTATGGAAGAGTGATAAATATCACACTCGTCTATGGGCTGTTGATTTGGCAATGAAAGTGTAATCAAAGGTTTGTAGGCTCGGAATGATTTTATCTTGGTCATTATGAACTGTGTTTTATGTAACACCGTATTTCTTTTTCTTGCAGTCAGATAAGCTTAAGGGACTTAAGTGAGGTAAGTAGCAATTTTATCCTTAGAAGCAAAGAGGGGAATTTTGAGGCATTAAATGTCTGCAATAGGCAAGATGCTATTTGCTTCAGATACTTACACTTAATTCTCACAATAGCTATGCTCAAAATGCATTAGTATCTCTATTTTAAAGATAAGAAAGCCAAAGCAAAACAAGCTTAGCTCCAGATTTTAAACCAAGATCCTGTTTGACCACCATGGTCATTCAGGGTTCATTGGTTATAGGAAGAACGTGCCCAGTTCCACATGGAAGATATACAGTATTGACTGATGGCTTCCAGCCTCCAGCATTACAGAAATTAAGTGTTAGAAATGGTATTGTGCTTTGCTATTTGTCCTTCATAAGAAATACAGGAATGCAAAGTAGAAGGAATATGAGATTCAAAGTTGCACAAGACCTGGGTAGGAATCCTGCCGTGCCACCTACTCGCTTTGCGAACTTCAGAAAATGCTCTTACTCACCCCAGTTTCTGTTTCCTCAGCCATAAAATAGGGATGGGGGCCAGGTGCGGTGGCTCACGGCTGTAATCCCAGCACTTCGGGAGGCCGAGGTGGGCGGATAACCTGAAGTCAGGGGTTCAAGACCAGCCTGACCAACATGGAGAAACCCCATCTCTACTAAGAATACAAAATTAGCCAGGTGTGGTGGTGCATGCCTGTAATCCCAGCCATGCTACTCAGGAGGCTGAGGCAGGAGAATCGCTTGAACCCAGGAGGCAGAGGTTGCAGTGAGCCAAGATCATGCCATTGTACTCCAGCCTGGGCAACAAGAGCAAAACTCTTTCTCAAAATAAATTAATTAATTAAATAAATAAAAATAAAATAAAAGAGGGATAGGTACATTTCTGTGCAAAGTTGATGTGATAAAGTCAAAAGTAAGTAGTGCACAAATGGCCAGGTGACCAGTGGAGGCTCAATAAATGGCATAAAAGGCATGTGAGATAAAGCTGTAGTAGAGCCTTCCAAGGGTATTGACTCCCTTCAGTGCCCAAAGACAAAGTTCCCTATGAGGATAGTAGGGTCACCATGACTGATGAAGACTGTCCAACAACACAAGTGGCCTCACCTCACTCCCACTGGACTGTAAGGAATTTTGCTCTTGTCTTTGTGTTTGATCTATGCTCTTATCTATATAGTAGACGTGAATTTCTTTCCTTGCTTTCTTTTTCATTTGTTGGTTTTATGAGAATGTTAAAATCAAAAAGTCACATTTCCAGCTTGTCACTCAAACAAGACATTTATTACCCCTAATCTCCCTAATCCACAAGACAATCGTGCCAAGAAAGATAACATACATAACCACTTGATGAGAAGAACAGTTCTGGTTCCACTGAGGACTTCACCAGGCTCATGCTCTTCTGGGAGGCGTTGCACTTCCTTAGTGTCACCTGGAAGGAGCAGGCTGGGGTGATGCTCAGCTGCTGGGGGAGCCCACACATTCAAGGCGCCTGAATCCAGGACTCCGTCCCCTGCTTCCTGTAAGCTAGGCCTGGGTATCTCGAGTAGTAGTTGGGTGCTGCTCACGATGACCGCAAATCATAACCCTTTGGTCAGTCTGAGAGGACAGTAGGCCCTCCAATCACAAACAAGCAAAAAGGAATTGTGAGATGGGGGGGTCAGCCTTAGATGGCAGGAAATGTGCAGGACTGTTTGTTTTCTTTGTAACTTTAGTTGGCGTTCTGCTAGAAGTTGATATCATCTAAAGAACAAGAAGGTCTAATGGAAAAACACGTTCTTGCTCCTTATCTTTTGCCAAGACACTTCCCCATTGTTTGTTTGGGCTGAGATTCAAGACCATTTCTTCATCACAAAAGGGGCAAGCTGTGCTTGTGCCTGCACTCAATGCTTGCTTGAACACTGTCTTGTGGACTAGAATCTTTTATGTGCTACCTCCCTCTGCTCAAATTCATATGGCATTTTATAGTTTTCAGAGAAAGGAAAGACTCATTGTCTCATTTGGTACTCACAAAGCCCTAAGAGAAAAATGAAACCCCAGAGAGGCAGCAAACTTGGCCAGAGTCCTCACACCCAGCAGGAGATCGGGCCAGTCCTGGAAATCCCAAATCTAGGTGTCTTCCCCACGCCGTGTCTCTCTGCCTTAAAAAAAATACAGAAATAGCTCTGAACTAAAATAACTAAAAAGAATACGGAAGGAAGGAATGAAAGGAGGGGCTAGAGAAGGTGAAAGAAAGGGAGGAAGGAAAAGGGAAGGAGGGAGGAAAAAGGAAAAGAAAAAAAGAAGGAGAAAGAGGGAGAGAGGTAATAAAAGAGATACTACTATTTAACTTGACTATGTTTATTTTCTAACAATAAAGAAGTTACAGAAGAAAAATGAGCGACTTCATGCTACTTTTCTAACTACATTTGATTTTAAGTTCAGAGCCCTCAAACCAAAAGTTGGTTGGTCTCAATTAAAAAAAACAACTGCTCCCCCGGATAGAGGGCTTCTCTGCACTGTTCGCATCTCTTCTTCCTCTCCACTTTGACAAGCCTGAGAGCAATCGCTGCATCCGATTGAGCACTTTCAACAGCCAGGTTCAAAGTCCTTGGGGAGACGCAGTAGGGATACTTTCAAACCACTCACTAGAATGGATTCATTACTCTTTTTACTTAGCCTATAGATTTTCTTTGATTTTCTGTCTATAATGAAATGTATGTCCTCTTTCCAGAATCCTAGGGAATGCCAAAGTCTTTGAAATAAAAAGCCTTCTTTGTTGGCTAGCTTCAGAGGGAGGCATACAATGCCTCTCTAAGCAATTTGCTGCCAAAAGTTTCTTATCTATGAAGCAACTATGAGTCAGGAGAGCTGGGCTCAGGGTTAGTTTAGCCTTCAGATGACTGCACGAATCTAGGAGAATGGCATGACCCTTTGGGATCTCATCTGTAAACTAACTGTTTTTAACATTTAATGGACCTCACACCAGTTTGAAAATTTGATGAAACGTATAATAAACCTTTCTCTCCCCAGAAAAAGAAAAAATAGGCCGGGCGCGGTGGCTCACGCTTGTAATCCCAGCACTTTGGGAGGCCAAGGCGGGCAGATCACGAGGTCAGGAGATCGAGACCACGGTGAAACCCCGTCTCTACTAAAAATACAAAAAATTAGCCGGGCGTGGTGGCCGGCGCCTGTACTCCCAGCTACTCGGAGAGGCTGAGGCAGGAGAATGGCGTGAACCCGGGAGGCGGAGCTTGCAGTGAGCCGAGATTGCGCCACTGCACTCCAGCCTGGGCGACAGAGCGAGACTCCGTCTCAAAAAAAAAAAAAGAAAAAAGAAAAAATATATGCACAAACTTATAGAGAAAAAAATTTAGCTTTTCATTGCGGAAGGTTCATGGACCCCACTAGGCCATTCAATGATCTCTTTCATCCCCCTGGTTAAAGCAGTTCTTATCTAAATTATACCTGAGGTCTTCTTCAACTGATGCAATATATCAATGGACTTCATAAAATTATTTGCAGTTAAATAAATACTGCAGCAAACACCGTACCTACTGTAATGCTTTTTGCTTCTTCAAGGGCAGAGTAGAATAGGGCCCAAAGATACAAGCCCAATAAGCATGAAGATTTTCATAATGAAGGGTGATCAAGAATTCTACCACCATAAGGAAGAAAGAGAAAGAAAATGTTTGGGAAGATAAATGGCTACATTTAAAAAGGATAACGTGAATATTTCCATGCTTATTTTTAAAAACAGAAATTTCAGAGCAAGTATAAAGAAAAAAATTAACCGTAACCTTATTGCTTAAGTACAACCTTTATTAATATTTTATCATATTACTTCAAATCATTTTTTCTGCATACACACAAATATACATGGATATAAAATATAATCGCATAAAAATATATCATGGGTCCAGTTTTTATTCCAAACTTTTAATGTAACATGGATGCATACTTATAGTATAATCTTATTTCATTCTCTACATAAATACTTACAATGTCTTTATAATATTCCAATAAGTGAGTATAGCACCAAAATTAACAATTTTCAGTTATCTGGGCACGTAGATTGTTTCCAGTGATTTAACTCTGTAAAAGTAATGATGCAATGGACATCTTTGTGCATAGAACTTGGTTCAGATTTCAGGTTGTATTTTAGAAAAGGAGTCTCATCAATGAAATTATTGAGATAAGAATAAGAGTATTTCTAAGGTTTTTGATAATTATGGTAAATTCCTTTCTAAAAGAGTCAAAGCAATGGATAGTTCCATCAGCAGACTGTGGACTTGTCTGTTCCTTCACACATTGATTACAAAATTTTGATTTTTGTTTAGTTTTATGAAGAATTATTTGTAGATTTTTAAAAAAATACGAACGATGCTAACAAAAATTTTACCAAAAGTCTACCAACCAAATGCTCTAAAAACACACATGGTATTATATTAAATTCTCTGTCATCAAGAGTCAGTAAATGTTATTTTTTTAATTCAATACAGGTCCTTGAAGCAGAAAAAGGTGAATTGTTTACATTTGTTTTCTTACCCTAATACTCATAGACTAGGTTCTCTTTCTAGATCTACAGTGCTCATGGTTATTAAAAAGGATTGATTGTTTGGAAGCCTGGGATGGGGATGTATGTGTGTGCATGATGACGTGATCCTGATGCACACACATACATCCCCAGGACCTCAGAGTCCTCTAGTCTAAACAGGGTGATTTAAATCCAGGATAGGCCAGACGTCTTTCTTTAGCCATATGCTACTGTCCAAAAGGCATTACACTGTCACCCTCTGCCACTTTGGAAAGACATAACTAGTCCCTTGCTCCAAAGAAGCTCTTGGGATCTCTGCCTCTGATGTCACCCATGCACACACACATGTGGCTCTTTCATGCACACACACACACACATACATGTACACACATGCCCATACCTCTACAGTGTTGGTGTCGTTATGCAAGCATGCAGTCCAACAGTCACTCATACCCTGAATGGCAGGATGCTAAGCAGGTAGTACTTTCATATTCACCTGTGAAATACTGTTCTCCATTCTTCTAGAATGATGAATTATGTCCAGAGCCAAAGGGCCTGCATCACAGCCCAAAGGGTTCGCAAAAGACAGCATGGTTCAACAGAGCAACATTAGGTTGGGATTCCAGAGGCCTGCCACCAAATCACTGAGTGGTTTTGGTCAAGTTGCATTTCCTCTGTGAGGCTCAGCTCTGCTCTTCTCTGCATATTGACAAAGCTAAACTTGAAGTGAGGCCTAACTTGGGTTTATGGATTCCCCATGGGTCCCTGATGGAGAAGTAGGAGTTGTTGGCAAGCCTAAATAATTCACAAACCTAACTGAAACCATGCCCTTTCCAACAATACAGCTCAACATCCTAACTAAAATGTTCAGGTACTGTTTCATCAGGCAACACAACAATGATTATTAACACAACAATGTGGCATTGTTCAGCTCAAGAGGGGCAGTTACTCTGGGTGGCTATTGATGACATGAAATGATTTTATGGGATGCATGATTCATGGACCAGTCACTGACTCACATTTCAAGTAATCACAGTCCTTCGACCAGAGGTATCCAGTTTGTGATGAACCTTGGGCAGAGTGCAGAGCAACAAGCACAATTAAAACATGTCGGTGCCTGTATGCACCCTTAGCTTTATTACTTATGGTCACAGCTGGGAGAGTGTTTTATGAGACTTTATATCATAGTATTATGCTGTGCCCTTGGCAATTCTGGATGGCTAGCTAAATCTATCTGTGATGAAAAGAAAATAAAAAGCAGTAACATAAATTGCATATGTAATTACTAAATAACCCCAGATTGTATGGTTGGCAGAACTTTTAAAAACTTGATGATCGAGGGGGGAAAAAATTGAGAAACTGTATCCCTGGTTGGAACCCAGGTAGGGACTGCTGGTCTACATCAGAACCCTAGGAGCTCACCTGCCCTGTCACAGGAGGGCGTGAGAATACAAGTGCCATGACGAGCTGGGCACCCCAATCTCCTCCATCAGCCAAAACAGTCCTTTCATTTAACTTTCTTCTTGTTAAGATCTCAGCTCAAATGCCGTCTCTCAGAAGGGTCTTTTTTAGCCATACATATAGTCACTCTGTATCCCAAAGTAGTACTTTATTTCCTTTATATCATCTGTACTGCCGAATAGAAATGTTCTTATCGACTTACCTGCATGCTTATTTTCTGTTTCCTTTCATTAGAATGTAAGAACCATGTCTGTCTTCTTCTCCACTGTATTCCCAGACTCTGGCAGAGTACTTGTCCCATAGTAGCTATTCAGTAAATGTTTGTCGAATGATATGAATGAATGAATGAATGAATGAATGAATGAACGAATGAGGAGGAAGCTAAAAATCTTTTAAAATTACGGGTCCAGAATAATCCCTAAATACCTTCCAATGTAATATTCGGTATTTCTGGGAGGTTCAATGATGTGTTCTAGCTTGTAAATATTAAAAGTGATTTTTATAACCTCAGAGAAAAAGTCATTCTCAGGAGCCAGAAGAGTTGTAGAATACATCAGTTATAGTTTCCATTGACCATCAAGAGCCCCCTTCTAATAATCAGAGATTACTTGGAGGAAATTATAGTAGTTCCAGTGGACTTCTAATGGTTCTCAATTGTTTTTCTTTTGCAACCTGACCAAATTATGTCACTGTTTTATATAGTTCCTCATAACCAGAGGAAGCCTGAATCAACTCATCTGTTACAAAACCAAAATACTCAAGAGATTCCACTTGCCATTAGCAGGTAAGGAGCCAGGAATCCTTTCTTAGGTCTGAGGCTGGGGGTCAGGCCATGTGCTGTCTCAGATAGATGATCAGGAAGACTTTCTGAGAAACAAAAGTCTTTGTTTCTGAAGCCCAATAATGAGGCTCAAGAGAAACTTGTGAATCACAGCTGTTATTGATGTTAATAATGTTGTTCTTTTGGAAATTTATAAATGATTGATTGAGTGTTAGAGAAGTTTGGGAAATTTTAAGGATTAAATATTAACCAGATAAGATTAACGGGAAAGGATGCTAATCAACCTGGGAGGAAAAGTTGGTTGTTTCACACTATTCAGGGTTGATGACCACACCAAAGCTTTAGTTACTTCTGAACAGCAATTTATGGCCAGTTGACCAAGTGTTGTTGAAAATGCCATCATCAGATTAGAAACTTGCCTGCTCTGCTTATTATGTGACAACTGTCAACCCAACTGAAGAGTTAAAGAAGCCAAGGCTTGGCAGGGCATGGTGGCTCACGCCTGTAATCCCAGCACTTTGGGAGGCCGAGGCAGGTGGATCATGAGGTCAGGAGATCGAGACCATCCTGGCCAAAACGGTGAAACCCCATCTCTACTAAAAATACAAAAAAATTAGCAGAGCGTGGTGGCGGGCGGCTGTAGTCCCAGCTACTCGGGAGGCTGAGGCAGGAGAATGCCGTGAACCTGGGAGGTGGAGCTTGCAGTGAGCCGAGATCACACCACTGCACTCCAGCCTGGGTGACAGAGCGACACTCCGTCTCAAAAAAAAAAAAAAAAAAAAGAAGCCAAGGCTCAGGCAGGATATTTATTGACCAAAGTCACTAAATTAGTAGTGACTGCCCTAAAACAAAATCCAGGGCCTCCAGTATTAGTGCTGTAAGGCCCTCATGATCTCACTCCGGCCAGTGGCTCTGACCTCAGTTCAATCCACTTTCCTCTCACTCTCGGCACTGCAGCCTCATCAGATGCCTGCCAGCAGCCACAATGCCACTTAATGCATGGCATTGGCACACACCACTCTCCTGCCTGTAGCCCCTCCCCCCATATTTGCTCCTCTCCACCCTCTCCCTACTTGGAACACTCATATTCCTCCATGGAACCCCAGCTTAAAGCTTAATGAATCCAGGAGATAATTTGCCTCCATTCTTCAGATGAAAAACATGAAGCTGGGAAAGACCGAGCGCTTTACCATTGAAGCCAAGCCCAAACCTCAAAGCACCACGCACTGTTCAGTAGCCAGTGCTGCCCATAAGGACTTGAGTCTAAAAATGCAGCCCATAAATCCTGACTATCCCTGGTGCCTGCCCATGGCTAAAATGCTGCCTTTAACTGATTCAATAATTATTTACTGGGAATGTACCATGTTTGTGGTGGAACAGAATAGTGGTTAAGCAGGATCCACTGAAGCCAGGCTGCCTGACTTTATCTGCAGTGAACCATGTGACTTGGGCGACCTCACTGTCTTACATGAGAAACAGGGCAGAGTCAGGCATGTTGCAAGAGCTCAATGAACATTCACTCTCATTGCTATTGCCAGGCCCTGTATATCAGGGGCATGATCACCATACCCTATTCCTTTCCCCTCCTTTACTTTCTTCCCTGGTCCCATTTGGCACCTTCAGTAACTTTGTTCTCATTTCTTGGCCTGTGGGTACCAGGACATGTAGTTTCATTGTGCTTTGGGGACCATCTGATGTTTAATTCCCAAACAGCTTAAATAGAAAACTCTTCCCCATACCACAATATCCTCCTCCTCCTCTTCCTCCTTCTCTTCTCTTTTCTTTCTTTCTTTCTTTCTTTCTTCTTTCTTTTTCTTTGGGACAGGATTTTATTCTGTCTTATAGTGGCACAATCACATCTCAATGCAGCCTTGACCTCCCGGGCTCACGCGATCCTCCCACATCATCCCCCAGAGTAGCTGGAACTACAGGCACAGGCCACCATGCCCAGCTAATTGTTGTACTTTTTGTAGAGAAGGGGTCTCACCATGTTGCCCAGGCTAGTCTCGAACTCCTGGGCTCAAGTGATTCACCCACCTTGGCCCCCAAATGTGCTGGGATTACAGGCATGAGCCACCATGCCTGGCCCCCTTTCTTAATGTAATTTTCTAAAAGGAAAAAATACACGCATTATATTATAGTGAAAAAATAACAAGCTCTCCAGTTGGCCTCATTTCTGTAATAGTTATTTGGAGTGGTTTCACTTCTTTTGTTTATTTGTTTGTTTGTTTCATTTATTCAATAAAGACTCTTGATTTTTCTTCCTCTTTTAACTGGCTGCTGCTTCTTCTAATTCCTCATCTTGGACTTTTTCCCAAACTGACCTCTAAATATTGGTATTCGTCAGAGTTCATCCAAGGTCTCTTTACTATCGCCAAGGCCTGCATAATCACATCCATCCCCAGCATCAAACTTCAACCCCGTGTTGATAATTCCCAAATCCCTATCTTCCACAAATCACCTCTCTTAGCTCCAGACCTGTGTATCTAATGACCCAGTGAGCAGTTTTCCTTAGCTAAGTCCCAGGCAGCACAAACTCATAATGGAGAAAATCGAACTCTTCATTTCTAGTCCCATTCTGAAACCCATAATATCCTCTGCAAAGCTTTTCATCCCAGTAAACTCAGTAAGCTCTCTTTCCCATCGTCACCCTTCCTATCCCATCCATTTTCAGCTCCCAAAATTATATCTTTAAAACATGTGTTGACTGTGTCTTATTTCTCCCCCATTTGACTAGCTCCTTGCATGGCCCAGCCACTATCAACTTTTGCCTGGACTATTGCACTAGTCTTCTAATGACATTGATCATCTCCACACCCTCCCTTTCCTCTAGAAGGAACTGCTTTCTGGTCTTTTGCAGAAAAGGCCATGCCTCCTTGCCTCTGGGCCTTTGCACATGCTGCTCTACCTGCCTGGAATACACCCTTACTCCTATTCATGCTTCAGTGGTCATCTCGGTTCATCTTTCTCCCACAGAGACTTTCCTGAGAATGAAAGCAATTTTGTTTCATTTACCTGACCTTTTACTACTACAGAAACTTATGCTGGGCACACCTTTACCACAACATTTATTCTACATTATAATTATGATACAAGGACGTGTTTCTTTTATAAACTAAGCTTCATTCAGGCAGAGGCCATGTCTTCTTTATTGTCTATTCCCCAGAACATACCATGTGCCTAGTAAGTGTTCAACACATGTTTGTTAAACCAAAGAGTCATCATTTTTATTTTCTTTCTTTCTGTTTTTTTTTTTTTTTTGAGACAGAGTTTCGCTCTTATTGCCCAGGCTGGAGTGCAGTGGTACCATCTCGGCTCACTGCAACCTCCGCCTCCCAAGTTCACGCCATTCTCCTGCCTCAGCCTCCCAAGTAGCTGGGACTACAGGCGCCCGCCACCATGCCCGGCTAATTTTTTATATTTTTAGTAGAGACGGGATTTCACCATGTTAGCCAGGATAGTCTCGATCTCCTGACCTTGCGATCCACCCACCTTGGCCTCCCAAAGTGCTGGGATTACAGGTGTGAGCCACCGTGCCCAGCCTTAATTTGCATTTTCATTATTTTGTTTCTATTTTTTCCCCTTACATTCATATCAACTATGTACTTCTAGAATATCCTCAGAGGATATTTCTATTCTTTTCAACATTTTCTAAAAATCCTAAACTATTAGAGCAGAGAAATTTTGCTATTCCCTATTTTTTCCCAGACATTTAACAGAATTGTACACTGGCTGCTAGTAAAAAGATTCTGGTTTTAACAGAGTCAAATCTTGAATTTCAGTAGCAGTCTGACTGGCAGTGACAGCGTAGTATGGTGGCTGGATGAGCTGCTTGCATTTTTATCCACGAAGCAAGGCATATGACCTCAGGCTTTTATGGTGACAACATAAACCAGATATATGCTCAGTTGATTTCATTGGCACTAGAAATGGATCAGGTTTCATTTAATTAACCCAGAGGCTTTAGTCAATAGCACAGTCCTTGGAATACAGCACCTCTCATGTAATTAGATTTAACTGTGGTAGCACCTGGAGCTTATGTTGATGATGCTGACCACAATACAAAATGAACCAGAAAATTAGAGCTAAGTATTAAGTAGAGTGCTAAGAAAAGCCACTGATGAACAGTCTTGATAATATCATTTTGTATTTAGAAATGCATATTGTTATTTTGTTTGTCTTATAGTTTTATAATCTCTTTTTCTTTGGGGTTTTTCTTACCACAATCCACTAAGTTTTCTTACTCAGCACACATTTCTAGAAGGAATACAATAATTTCTATATTCTTCTTCCACTCTATGGTTGACTTTCAATTGGTAAATAGTTTCTATAGATTATGAGCCCCCACCAGCAAAATGTTGTTTTCCATAGTGACTGTAGCTACAAAGCAAGTTTAAACTCATGGCTTCAAAAAGTAAAGAATAATGATACGTGCTCACTGAAAAGACATGAGAAGAACTTATATGATCAGTTTGTTCCACGTCTAATATAGCCAGCTTGAGAAAGGAGGAGAACATGCCTCCTAGTGCCTTTCAAAACAAATGATTCTTCTAGCATATCCAGTAAAATATAAAGTGTTTTATAACTGTGACTTCAGGCTATTATCATTGACCTTGCCTCTGAGTGGAATTTTACCACCAACGGGAAATACTAACATTCTTTGAATTCTAACATATTTTCTTATAGTTCTTCATTCACGACAAGCAACCACAGTGTGCAAAACAGAGGTAAGAGTACTTTCAGAATTATAAAATAAACAGGTAAGTCATGATACTGTGATATTGCGGTACTGTGACTTAGCTGTTGTGAACCCCAAGAGCCACTGAGCTGATGTGTGCAGATGGAATTAGCTCATTTCCATTGCGTTACCATGACAATAATCTTATTCCATGATTAAATATGATGACTTAGGTGGCTTCTAGTTTTTCCTCTTATGAATATTATTATGCTATCAAGATTAGTATAGATGTTGTCCCATGTATAAAATGTGATCATTTCCCTTCATAAGACTGAAATTGCTCTATCTTAGGATATGCACATCTCTTCAACTGCCCTAGATGTGTTTTCTGAAGTAGACATTAATTAGTCTCACCAACAGTGTGTGAGTCCTCATTGTTCCCCATCCTCTTCAACAGTTGTTTTTGACAAACTTTTAATTTTTCCCAATCCATTGGGTGCAAAACAAATTTGTCTCAAGAAAAAAATCTGTGAAATGAGGAAAATAAAACTGACACCTCTTAGTAACTGTAAAGTAAAAATCAGAAGGATATCACATCTGTGGCGATGTCTGAAGTGGCATATAAATACAGAGTTCTATGACTGTTAGTGGTGGGCATTGATACTATTAGTTATCTTGCACAAACTAGAGCCATGATATTCATTTGTCTTTCCTTTTTTCACTCTGTGTGCCATGAAGATTCTGTGTTGACATCTAGCACTGGAATCTCTCTTTGTTGAGCCAAAAAAAAGGGGGGCAGGGGTTAAGCCTGGAGGAAGCAAAGCCCACAGGGTATTGTGGGGAGGATGAGGCTCTCTACTGATCCTGCTCCTAATTCTCTCTCTCTCCTTACAGTAAGATCACTTTGAACAAATTAATTCTTTGAGCTTTACCTTTCCCCTTTCATAAAATTCAAGTAGTAATGTTAACTGACATATTCATATTAATATAATATTTGCACACGCACACACACACACTCAGCCCTCTACCTGCCACGTAGTAGGCAACTGATACATTTTAATGTCCTTTTTTCCTTTTCTGCATTCTCTTTTCTTCTTTCCACCCAAATGGCCTCAGTAGACCTATGGGTTGTCTCACTGGCTTCCATCCTGCCTTCATATCACTTCTGCCATATGCCATCTGGGCCTGAGGCTGGAAAACCAAGCTGATAAATTCACTTCCCCTCACATACACTTTGCTAATGAGTTTCCCAACAGAAGATTCCTTTATTTAAAAGGTGCCCAAAGAGGGCTAAAATAAACCCAACGAACTCAATCCCTAGTCATCAAATGTCAGGAACGGGAGTCCTAAAGGTCAGATCTGGGTGGATGAAGATGAAAAGACTCGGAGCATCCAGGAGGAAAGTCCAGGGACTGACTGGGTCCAGAAGGGGTGTTACTTATGGAGGCTTTGTTGCAGGGATGGGGAAGCAGAATCATAGCTTAGAGAGAAATCCAGAATCTTAACTTGAAATATAAAATCATGCACAAATAAAAAATAAAGAGCAATTGAAGAATGGAATGGAGTGATGGAAATGGCCTTCACAGATATGAGTCCAGTCAAGCACCCCAGGGCTATAAGTAGATCATCTGTACTGGGGTTGCTTAGGTTTCTCTCAGCTCATCTCACCTCATCTCAGAGGAAACAAGGTTGCTGAAAGAAGCCTGGGATGGATGGGGAAATGTTTGAGCCTTCATTAGTTCCTGTTTCAGTAAACAAACACCCACCAAGAACATGGTTTGTACCAAAAATTGGGCCTGGGCCCCAAGAATGCAGAGTGGAGACTACCCCACCTTCTCTTAACCAGTGCTTAAGCATGCCTGCGGTGTTCCTCCATCAGCTACTGAACCAATACTCATTCTACTGGGTACAAATTAATGCCTGGATCACAAGTACTTGGCAATGTTAAGTGGGCAGAAAACAACACGCAGTCTCCACACTCCTAGAATTATCAGTCTAATGAGCTCTCTAATGCATCAGGTATGGGCATTCATGTAGCAGAGTGAAATTTACACCTCCATAGTTGCACATGTTATTATACTTATTTTACAAATGAGAAAATAATTTTGGGGAAGTTCAGTTATTCTTGTTCAGTTACTGCCTGATAAACAGATTTGGCTCAATTCGTTGATAAATGCATTCAAGTTAAACTATTAGGATCCCAAGCAAGTGGATCTCAGGGCAGAAAAAATATTTTGACATGTCGGAAGAGGCCCCAGTTTGGGTTCTATTCCAAAGTAGTAACAACGTTATTCTCTAAGTCTGGGATTGTAGCTCATGTTTTCCTTTCCGTTTTCATTTTTAGTTTTTGTTCACCAATGCTTTCTTTTTGCTTTAAAATAGATGGCTCTTTTTCCTATAAAATTATTTTTTAAATTGTGTATAAGGGTAAATTAAACTTTTCTAATAAATATTTATGGACGACCTGCTTAAAATAAAATGCTTTATTATAAGCTACAACAGGGAGGTCTAGAACTGTGTTTCTCTAGCAATATTAGCAACACTCAATAGCTAGTCTTGATGGAGTGGTTGCATGATCAGACACTGTGCTAAGATCTTAATCTATAATGCATAAGAATTTTAAATATTAGTAATTATTGATATCAGTTTGGTTTTTCAACCCATGCCTTTTCTATTAGGCTACTCTCCCTCAAATTTATTGTGCACCTCCACTATGCTAGTCCCAATGTTCTTCCCCTTATCTTGTGGCTTCATTTCTGTGACCCTCCATTCTCCGTGTTAGGAGAGTCCTATTTCATGGGGTTATAAAACTTGAATGTAATGTTTTATTTCAGAAAAAAAATTCCAAAGATTAACTGCTTTGATTATTTTAAAACAAAATCAATTAAATACTTAAAGCGAGTTACATAGTCAGAATTTCTTTCATTCATTCATTCAACAAAGATCCAACCAGGCTTTCAGGGAAAATTTGCTTGGCAAACTTGTTCTTTTTGTTTCTTTGTTCTGTTTTGTTCTAAGTCATTCTCTGAACAAACTACAAATGCGTAGCTGTTTCCAAATGCTCTTTTTCAAGTAGGACTTTTAAAATATCCAAGCAAGGCACTGAAGGTTAAAAAAGAATAAATCAGTTGCCACAATATCATGAAAAATTCATAATCACTGAACATTATTATGTATGCAACACCATCTAAGTGATAGGAAATACCGAAAATGGTTATTTTCTCTTCTTGAGTATGTTCCTATTTCTTCAATCGACTTTGAAAGTTAATTATGGCCATTTAAATAAGTCTCAAGTCAATTTTATTGTGTATTAGTACAGCTCTGTTGGCTTTCGCCTGGTTAGGATCTGCCTGGTATACAGGTCCCCATCCTTTTACTCTCTCTGTCATTGTATGTTAGAAGTGCAATCAGTACATAACTGGAATTTTTAAATCAATCTGTATCTGATTTTAAAAGGTAAGTTTGCACCCTTGATATTTATCGTGATTACTGATATTGTGGGGTCTGTTTTTATATTATGTTGTGCCTCCTATTTGTCCTGCTTTGTATTGACTTTTTTGTCCTGCTGTATACTGGATTCATCTCTCCTTTATTTTCCTTTCTTTCTTTTTCTTGGAAGTCATACATTCCAGTATCAGTCTTCTTTTGATTATACTACATATTTTTAATAATGGCATGCTAAAATTTTAACAATCTGAAATTCATGTTTTCTTTTCAAACAATACAAAAAACTTAGAATGCTTTATTTCTGAAGGTGCAGATTCTTCATTGTGTTTGAAAGTTAAACTTTTTTATTTATAAAATAACATTTTAAAACAAGGAATGGCTCTAGTTTTATTCCTATTTTTGAAAATATAAATTGATGGCTGAAAATAACTAATCACAATTAAGGTAATTTAAACTGTAAGTGATCAAACAGTTTTCTGCAACAAATATTTTGATACAAATAAGCCCTCACAACAAACATCCTTAGGCTCAACATTAAAAGCTATAATCCTGGCCACGCATGGTGGTTCACGCCTATAATCCCAGCACTTTGGGAGGCCGAGGTGGGCGGATCGCCTGAGATCAGAAGTTCAAGACCAGCCTGGCCAGCATTGCAAAACTCTGACTCTATTAAACACAGAAATTAGCTGGGCATGGTGGCGGGTGCCTGTAATTCCAGCTACTCGGGAAGCTGAGGCAGGAGAGTCGCTTGAACCCAGGAGGCAGACGTTGCAGTGAGCCAAGATTATGCCATTGCACTCCAGCCTGGGCAACAAAAGCAAAACTCCATCTCAGAAAAAAAAAAAAAAAAAGCTACAATCCTTGGTCTCATTAGAATAAAATTGCCAACGTATCAGGAGTAGTGTTCTTCTTAGTAAACTTAGAGATAAATTTGGCTTTTGGATTAGCACCTATATAATCTAAATGTTATGGAAAATGGCGTGTACTTGCTAATGTTTAATTAATATTTCATCTCAAAAATTTACTGGATCAAAAGCAACCCATCCTTTCAAAGTTCTTGTTAAGTTACTAACCATAACTGTAACTTTGGTTATGTTTTTTAGAATTAATTACAACTAAAAAGTTTATAATTCTGTATTCACACTGATTACCTCTTTTCCATTTCATATGTTATTTTTGCCTAGTATTTTACTTACATAATGTTTATACATCCAAAATGTTTTATGTTTTTAAAATAGTTACTCCTTGCTTAAAATTACCAAAACATTTACAGATGTTTTGCTTGGTATTCCTCCTTATACTTCACTCCATGTTTGTGGTCTAAATTTCAAAAAAAAATTTTTTTATTATTATTGACTGGAAAGACATGCAATGAAAATATGTTATTTTGATTGAGGTATATAGAGAAAATACCACATTAACATTTGACAAGTGTTAGTATCTTAAAGCTTAGGTGTCATGCGAAATCAAAGCCCTATCAATGAACTTTTTATATTCTGCTACTTTAAAACCCCTTGGTCTGTCTTGTACTTGAATTTATCTTTTATCCAGGCAGGATTGTGCAGCATCATGCATTGATCACTTGGAAAATAATAGATAATAGACATAAACAGGTCTGCCACTGTTGATATATGTTATTATGTAATATATTTTTAAAATCACATTTGCACCACCCACCACATGAGAAAAGTGTAAATGCTGGGTTTCTGTTACGTTACAGTGGCAGATGCAAGATTCCTCAAATTCCAGTTTGCACTTGCAAAGTCTGATTTTGTGATCAGTAACAGATACTGCCCCTTGTTTTCCATGAAGTGTCAGGCTCGCTTTGTTCATTTTTAGTAACGTATCTGTCAAATATCCAAGTAGGAATAACAGTAGTTTGTCAGTCATTCTTTTGGGTTAAAAAATATGATGTTTCATTTTTTTTCAAGTTAAAAAAAAATGGTGTTTCCAAACTAGGGAATGAGCTTGTCATGTTTAAGAAAAGGAACAGAGTTCATTATCCTCAGAACAGAGTAGACAATTGGGGGAGAAATGAGGATGAGGATGGAGAAATATGAATAGACAGTCCATTCAGAGCCTTATGGACAGAAGGAAAACATTTACATTTTCTTCTAGGCGGAAAGGAAATCATGTCAGAAATTTTACCAGGCGGAGTGGCAGAGTCAGAATCCCGTTTTTTTTTTTTTTTTTTTTTTTTTTGAGACAGAGTTTTGCTCTGTTGCCCAGGCTGGAGTGCAGTGGCATGATCTCAGCTCATTGCAACCTCTGCCTCCCAGGTTCAAGCGATTCTCCTGCCTCAGCCTCCCAAGTAGCTGGGATTACAGGAGCGCACCACCACACCCAGATAATTTTTGTATTTTTAGCAGAGACGGGGTTTCACCATGTTGGCCAGGCTGGTCTCAAACTCCTGACCTCAGGTGATCCCGCCCACCTCGGCCTCCCAAAGTGTTGGGATTACAGGCATTAGCCACCGCACCCGGCCGGGAATTACATCCTTTTTCTTTCTCTTTTTTTTTTTTTTTGAGACGGAGTCTCGCTCTGTCACCCAGGCTGGAGTGCAGTGGCTCGATCACGGCTCACTGCAAGCTCTGCCTCCTGGGTTCACACCATTCTCCTGCCTCAGCCTCCCAAGTAGCTGGGACTATAGGGGCCCACCACCACACCCAGATAATTTTTTGTATTTTTAGTAGAGACGGGGTTTCACCATGTTAGCCAGGATTGTCTCGATCTCCTGACCTCGTGATCCACCCGCCTCGGCCTCCCAAAGTGCTGGGATTACAGGCGTGAGCCACTGCGCCCGGCCCAGAATTACATTCTTAAAAGATGACTCTGGGAGCCCTAAGGAAAGAGAGGAGGAAGGGCAAAGCTACAGGCAGAGAACAAAACAGAGAGAATTAAGGTCACTGAGTGAGCTGATGTGGTGTTGACCAAGAAGGTCCTCACAGATATAGGAAGGAGCGAAGAGTTTCAGCTCCTTTTTGGAGGTGGGGGACAGCCTGCACCAGTCACAAAATCACACTGAAATGTGAATTTAACCTTTCCAGATCATAGAGGAGGCATGCAGCCCTGTTCTCCTCAGAGATGCCAGCCTCCAGCCAGCTGCAGCCCTCATGAAAATATATCGCCCTATAAATACACAAGCTGGAGACCACCTTTCCCCAAAAGGTGTGATAGAAAGGTAAGCAGACACTTCTCTGCCAAGTCCTTCTAGATGTACTTGGCATCTAAATAGAGCTTTCCTGAACAATGCCCAAAAGGAGATTATTTATGTTTGACTTTAACTTTTTCCCTTCTGGCTATATATTACTGGGTTTTAATATTTTTAAAGTATTTTAATATTTTTAAATATGTTGCTATATAACATATTACACTGGTCTCTCACCAGATTCTTTGACTGGCATGTTTCCGATTCTAAAGTGTTTTTTAAAAATTAATCCAAAAAATGGCCGGGCACGGTGGCTCTCGCTTGTAATCCCAGCACTTTGGGAGGCTGAGGCGGGCGGATCACGAGGTCAGAAGATCGAGACCACGGTGAAACCCCGTCTCTACTAAAAATACAAAAAAAATTAGCCGGGCGTGGTGGCGGGCGCCTGTAGTCCCAGCTACTCGGAGAGGCTGAGGCAGGAGAATGGCGTGAACCCAGGAGGCGGAGCTTGCAGTGAGCCGAGATTGCGCCACTGCACTCCAGCCTGGGTGACAGAGCGAGACTCCGTCTCAAAAAAAAAAAAAAAAAAAAAAAAATTAATCCAAAAAATACAGATATTTAGACACGTGTTTTATATTTACCAACTGTCCAATAATCTTGTGGGGGGTTAACTAGGATATACAGGTTGCAATTTTTTTCCAGCAAAAGATCCATATACTACACACTATTTCAGTTGAACAGTCCAGCGACCATTAATTGAGCAGTTATTATGTGCCAGACAATGTGCTAGAGGTTATGATCCCCACCCTAATGGAGATGTAAAGAGTGGGGAGATGCAAATGGATACTAACTGTGTTCTTGTGTGTCTGTCATCTATTTTGTGGTCTGTTTCTAAAATATGCTCATTCACTACAATTGGTTATTTTTGGACAATTTTTTACTTACATTACCCTATGGTGGGGGGATAAAGCTTTCACTGCATCTTGTATGCTTTCTCTCCATCACATTGGATGTTACTTATTAAAGTCTTTCACTGTAAAGCCCCAAAGGATGTGCCTCTTCCAGGTCTCCATCCCATACCCTGCTATTACTCACTGTCCTGCTACAGAGCTTGTGAAGATTTCTAAGCAGAAGCAGAGTGTATAGGATATCTCTGGTGAATTCTTACAGTATCCTAAAGCTCTTTTGTTATCCTTATATTCATATTAATTTCTACCTAATTCTAAAAGGGTCTCATAATCTTAAATTAGACTTTGGAAAATATTTTCACATCCTGGCCAGGCACGGTGGCTCATGCCTGTAATCTCAGCACTTTGGGAGGCCAAGGCAGGTAGATCACCTGAGGTCAAGAGTTCGAGACCAGCCTGACCAACATGGAGAAACTCTATCTCTACCAAGAATAAAAAAATTAGCCAGGCGTGGTGGCATATGCCTGTAATCCCAGCTACTTGGGAGGCTGAGGCAGGAGAATCGCTTGAACCTGGGAGATGGAGGTGGCAGTGAGCCGAGATCTCACCAGTGCACTCCAGCCTGGGCAACAGAGCTAGACTTCATCACAAAAAAAAAAAAAAAAAAAAAAAATGCATATCCTTCTTTTATTGTCCCTTGTCATGCACTCAGCTTCCTTTTGCTCTTTCATCTTCTTCGTAAACATGGGGATCCCTTGGTTCTAACTAGAGATCTACACAAGATTATGCTCCCTCCCAGATCCCAGATCCCAGATTCCTCATAGGCATGAGACAGGCTTGGACCACATCAGGATTTCCCTGATTTCAGCTATTTGAATATACCTTTATGATTTGTGGCATATCTATGTCCTGCCAATAATAACATTTACTTAATAATATTCTTTAAGGTGACCTGTTTTCACTTTATATCACTACTCTGGTTATTTTTTTTAACCAGTATTATATATCGTAGAAAGTGACTTTAGAAGTATTCCATTCCTTAGTCTATGCCCAAAAGAATTGAAAGCAGAGATTCAGATATTTGTACACCCATGTTCATAACATTATTTACAATAGACAAAAGATGGAAATAACCTATATGTCCATTGACGGATGAATGGATAAACAGAATGGTATACACACACACAATGAAACAGTTTATAGCCTTAAAAAGGAATAAAATTCTAACATGTGATACAATATACAAGAACCTTGAAAACATTATGCTGAGTGAAATAAGTCAGACACGGAGGACAAATATATGATTCCAGGTATATAAGGTACCTAGAATAGGCAAATTCATAGAGACAGAAGGTAGGATGGTGGTAACTGGGCCCTGAGGAAGGAGGTGGAGGTAATGGAGAGTTATTCTTTAATGGATACAGAGTTTCAGTTTAGAGTCATTAGAAACTTGGAGATGGATGGCGGAAATGGCTGTAAAGCAATGTGAATGTACTTAATGCCACTGAATGATACACCTAAAAATGGTTAAAATGGTAAATCTTATTATATTGTTGCTGAAAAGAGTCAAATTCTGGAAAGTATTTGAAGAGATTTATTCTGAGCCAAATATGAGTGACCATGGCCCTTAACACAGCTCTCCAAAGATCCTGAGAACGTGTGCCCAAGGTGGTC
The DNA here is from genome assembly GCF_028878055.3 of Symphalangus syndactylus. NCBI lineage: Eukaryota > Metazoa > Chordata > Mammalia > Primates > Hylobatidae > Symphalangus > Symphalangus syndactylus. Next base: position 18,468,403 of record NC_072438.2, on the reverse strand, counting down.
AGGGTGCAGCTCGGTTTTATGCTTTTTAGGGACGATCTCAGTTCACTGCAACAGCTGCCCCGCCTCCCAGCTTCAAGTGATTCTCCTGCCTCAGCCTCCCAAGTATCTGGGATTACAGGCGTGCACCACCATGCACGGCTAATTTTTTATTTTTAGTAGAGACGGGGTTTCACCATGTTGGCCAGGCTGGTCTTGAACTCCTGACCTCAGGTGATCCACCTGCCTCGGCCTCCCAATGTGTTGGGATTACATTTAACAAATACATTGTTTCAGTCCAGAAAGGTGGGACAGCTTGAAGTGGGGCCTTCCAGGTTATAGGTAAATTTCAAATTTTTCTAGTTAGCAATAGGTTGAGTTTATCTAAAGACCTGAGATCAACAGAAAGGGAATATCATTGATAGATAGAGGGTTTATTATCGGTGAAGATAAGGCATTGTGGAGACCAAAGTTCTTATTGTACAGATGAAGCCTTCAGGTAGCAGGCTTCAGAGAGAATAGATTGTAAATGCTTCTTCTCAGACTTAAGATCTGTGTTGGTGTTAATGCCGGAGAGATATAATGAGGCATGTCTGACCCCTACTTCCTGTCATGACCCAAACTAGTCTTTTGGGTTAAATTTTAACAGTGCCCTGGCAGAGGAGGAAGTCCATTCAGATGGTTGGGGGGCCTTAGAATTTTATTTTTGGTTTACAGTATTTTTCCCTAATTTTTTTAAAAAGTCATTGCAATGCAAACAAAACAAGCTATTAAATTGTAGCAGGATCCCATCACCTGCTAATGGCTGTCAGCATAAGGACTGCTCTTCTTCTGTTAAAGAAGAGGTTAGAAATGTCAGAGAGATATTAAGGACATATTAGGCCAAAATGAAACATTCCTTTGAATTATTCAGGGGGGCTAGAAAGAGAATTAGAAGGGGACTCCCCCCATACAAGTGATTCCGAGATATGTAATTCAGTTTCTGAGCACCAGCTACACTCACCAGCCATCCATCACGACCACACCTGGAGAAACACAGGACTAATCTCTAAATGTTTTCCAACTTGGACAAATAAATAAAAACAGACTTGATGAAATGCACCATGACTGAGCTCTGCCAAGTCTGTGGACTGGCCAAGAGGTCCCCTGGAAGCAGTAGACCACCTCAAGCTCAGACAGCTCATGCTTCAGTCGGGAGATGGGGCTCCAAGGTTTCCTTTGTCTCTAGAGCCTGTCACGTGGCTTTGCTGGAGTGAGGCAGAGCCGGTTCTGCCGTGGACCTTTTCAGCACTAGCTCTCCCCTGGGGGTAGGGACTAGGTCAAATAAGAGGTGACTTTTTGGCCAGGCGCAGTGGCTCACACCTGTGACCCCAGCACTATGGGAGGTTGAGACATGTGGATCACCTGAGGTCAGGAGTTTGAGACCAGCCTGAGCAACATGGTGAAACCCTGTCTCTACTAAAAATACAAAAATTAGCCAGGCATGGTGGCCACATGCCTGTAATCCCAGCTAGTTGGGAGGCTGAGACAGGAGAATTTCTGGAACCCAAGAGGCAGAGGTTGCAGTGAGCTGAGATTGTGCCATTACACTCAATCCAGGGCAACAAGAGAAAAATTCCATCTCAAAAAAAAAAAAAAAAAAAAGAGGTGACTTTTGGTCCCAATCTTGATGCAAAAGAATGGCTGAGCTGGGTAGGCAGAGGTGAGGACCAGGAGGGATTCCAGGCAGTAGGGCCAGTTCTGGTCTATCCCTGAAGCTGTGTGTGTCCAGAGTACAAGCACTTTTGTCTGGCCAGGCCCATGTCTGAAATGGGGTGGCAGGAAGTGAGGCTGCAGGGTTGAGTTAGAGCTAGCTCATACCGTTCCAAATGGTGTTCACATCAGATAATGTGGTGTTCGTCACATCATACGAACAGAATCAGAATCTCAGTATTGAATATATCAGGTTTACTTTCCAGTGGACCAGAGACTCCAAATGAATGAGAGACCAGAGACCTGATGTCACGTACCTAACTCTTGCCAACCATGTGACAGGTTTTGACTTTCTTTCTTTTTTTGAGATGGAGTCTCGCTGGGTCACCAGGCTGGAGTGCAGTGGCACGATCTCTGCTCACTGCAACCGCCGCCTCCCAGGTTCAAGTGATTCTCCTGCCTCAGCCTCCCAAGTAGTTGGGACTATAGGCACGCACCACCACACCCGGCTAATTTTTGTATTTTTAGTAGAGACAGGGTTTCACCTTGTTGGCCAGGGTGGTCTCGATCTCCTGACCTCGTGATCCACTTGCCTTGCCCTCCCAAAGTGCTGAGATTACAGGCGTGAGCCACCATGCCCAGCCCAGGTTTTGACTTTCTAAAACTTCAGTGTCCATCTTCACTAGGGTTAATACTACCTGACACGCCTACTTCAAAGATGTGTTGTAGGGATGGAATGACATGCTACTAAATGAGGAAGGACCTTTTAGATACTGGACTCACAAGGGGGGTTATTTAATATTATGATCCTCGGAACCCTGCGAAGGAATTGCAAGTCCATGATGCATCTCCCTGACTGCACTTCCTTCTCCCAGTTAGTCTGGATTTTATCATCAAAAGAATTTAGAATCATTTAACATTGATATAAATAAAGCAGTGCGGGCCATGGAGAAAGCTAGATAAACTAGGATCCGAATCATAGCTCAGCAGCACCTGTGCCTCTGGGGAAGTGGCAGAGATGGGCTCCTTCTGCACCTCTTTCTCCCTCCCTCCTGTTTGTATGTGACTAGGGCAGTGTAGGCTTCACAAACAATACCCATTTCCACCTCAACAAGCCTCAGCAGCTGAAGATTCAGAAAGCACTGATAGATAGCGGGCTTATTATCCATTCTGAAGGTGGTGCTGAAGGACCTTTCTCAACAGATTCCCATAGACTTCAGAATTCCCCAGCTGCAGTAACTTTTTCTGTCTCTCTGCCCCAAGCATCTGTGGGCTTCTCCAAGTTCAGGGACTAAATGTTAGGTACTAAATATCTACTATAGATTAAACTATGATTAGGCACTGGTGGAGCAAAAGTAAATCTTGAATTAATTAATCAATAATTCATACTTCCCTTTGACCCTAAAATATTTATCATTGATTCTGTTCTGCAGGATGTCCAGCACAATGAATGGTACGTTGGAGAATATAGCCGCCAGGCAGTGGAAGAGGCATTCATGAAGGAGAACAAGGTAATGGCTTCTACATGGCCCATCATCATTGTTTCTATAGGCATCTTAAGGTTCTCTGCTCAAGTGTTGCAAAATGTAACAAGCAGTTTGCTTTCATGTATTATTTCCTGCATCACCCTGCATTTCTCAATGCTGGGAGGCTGTAGTAGAAAAGGGCATTTAACATGGAGCATTTCAGGCCGGGCGCACTGGCTCACACCTGTAATCCTAGCACCTTGGGAGGCCGGTGGCTCATTTGAGGTTAGGAGTTTGAGACCAGCCTGAACAACATGGTGAAACCCCGTTTCTACTAAAAATACAAAAAAAGAAAAAAAAAATTAGCCAGACATGGTGGCACGTGCCTGTAATCCAAGCTACTCAGGAGGCTGAGACATGAGAATCACTTGAACCTGGGAGGCAGAGGTTGCAGTGAGCCAAGATTGTGCCACTGCACTCCAGCCTGGGCAGCAGAGTGAGATGCTGTCCCAAAAACAAATAAATAAATAAAATAAAATAATAAAAACAGAAAACAAAAAAAACATGGAGAGGACCGGACACAGCAGTTCACGCCTGTAATCCCAGCACTTTGCAGGCCGAGGCGGGTGGATCACCTGAGGTCAAGAGTTCAAGACCAGCCTGGCCAGTAGGGTGAAACCTCATCTCTATGAAAAATACAAAAATTAGCCAGGTGTGGTGGAGGGTGCCTATAATCCCAGCTACTCGGGTGGCTGAGACAGGAGAATTGCTTGAAACTGGAGGTAGAGGTTGCTGTGAGCCGAGATCGTGCCACTGCACTCCAGCCTGGGCCACAGAGCAAGACGTCGTCTCAAAAACAAAAAACATGGAGAGTTTCGGCCGGACGCGGTGGCTCACGCCTGTAATTCCAGCACTTTGGGAGGCCGAGGTGGATGGATCACGAGGTCAGGAGATCGAGACCATCCTGGCTAACATGGTGAAACCCCATCTCTACTAAAAATACAAAAAAAATTAGCTGGGCATGGTGGCGGGTGCCTGTAGTCCCAGCTACTCGGGAGGCTGAAGCAGGAGAATGATGTGAACCCGGGAGGCGGAGCTTGCAGTGAGCCGAGATCACACCACCGCACTCCAGCCTGGGCAACAGAGTGAGACTCCGTCTCAAAAAAAAAAAAACATGGAGAGTTTCAGGCCTGAGGCTTGGTTGTGCTAATTATCAGCTGTGTGGCTTTCTCAAGTTTCTAAATAACTTCCCATGTAGATTTATTCATTTGTAAAATGAAATATAGTAAAATCAACCCTAAGGAACTATTTTGAAGATGAAATCTGGAAACTGGACTATAGAGGTCACAATAGAAGGGGCTTCCTTCTGCTTTCGTCAAGGTTTATCTCCTTAATCAAGGTTTGCCCAAAGTACTGTTGGGTCTTTATGTCTCACTTCTTCCAGAAAGGAGCAGAGATTGTGAAGGCTGCAATAGTCAGGATATGGTAGGTTATGCTGCAGCAACAACCCCAAGATCTCAGTTGCTTAACATAATGAAACTTTATTTTTTGCTTGCATACCATGTTCAGGACGGGTTTGGGTGGATAAACCCAGGCTGCTGGGGGCTCCATCTCAATGGTGTGCTTCTACATTCACACTCTGACTCTTAATACATCCTCTCAGAAGTAACATATTTTACTTCTGCTTTCACATCTTTAACCAAAGGAAGTCACATGACCAAACTTAACTTCGAAGAAGGTGAGGAAGTACAAACCTACATGTGGCCAAAAGGAGAAAAGAGCTGGAATACTTGTCGTCAGGTCAAATGACTACCACAACCACCATCCCAAAGAGCAAATGATTATTGAACAATGACTATGTGCAGAGAACTATACGAGATTGCTTAGAAGTTATAGAAAGTGTCTGAAGACTGATGCAACATCAAAACCTATCCCCAGCTAACCAGTACAATGACCATTGTTGAAGGAGGTAACCTAAAAATGAATGAATTAGTTAATTAGTGAATAAATGATAACCTAGCTCTCAGAATTGATGCTGTAAAATTAAATAAATTACATGTATAAGTTGCTCTGATAAACAGAATCATGCCCCCTCCAAAGATGTTCACATCCTAATCCCCAGAACCTATGAATATGTCACCTTCATAGAAAAGCAGACTTTGCAGATGTGAAGGTAAGGATGTTGAGATGGGGAAGTTATCATGCATTATCTGGGTGGGCTCAGTATAATCACAAAGGTCCTTGTAAGAGGGAACCAGGAGTGTCAGAGTCAGAGAAGGGACGTGATAATGAAAGTAGAGGTCAGATGAAAGGGAGAGCCACAAGCCAGGGATCTTGTTGGCCTCCAGAAACTGGAAAAGTCATGGAAACAAAGTCTCTCCTATTGATTTTAGCCAAGCAAGACTCATGTTAGACTTCTGACCTCCAGAACTGTAAGAGAATACATTTCTGTTTTACATCACTAATTTCATAGTAATTTGTTATAGCAGCGGTAGGAAATGATACCATTGCTAACAAAGTATCTTGAACATACACAGAATAAATGGAACATCCTATTTCCTAGATGAGGAAACTGAGGCTAAGCCAATATGTTGGTCACAAAGCAGAGAAACTGACAGAACATGCATTCAAGATCAGTGCTCTTTTCACAAAATCCCAGCTGACTCTAGTAGCCCTCACAGTTCTTTTCACAGCCCAGGTGGAGAACCGTGGGTGATTGGCTGATGCAGCTCCTTGAGAACCTTCCTTTCCTCCTTCCAGGGAATCTGGCCATGCCTTGGTAGAGTGGCGAACCTGGTGATGGTAGATTCCAACCCTGGCTGTCCATCTTGGCGCTAATCAGTGCCCAGTGCACCATTGCACTCACAGAGCCTGTTTTCCATCGGAAGAACTACTCTTAGTAGACCTCCTTCCAGAAGCCTGTGTGTGGATTGTGCTGGAAAAGCAACATGCATGTGACCTGATGCTCTTCCAGCAGCATTTGGGTGCTCAGCAAATGTTCCCTTCCTCTCTTTCTGTGTGCCTGCTTCTGCCTCTTCCCAAGAAACATTAAGAAAATAAAATCTCAGTTAAATGACTTCACATTTTCCTTTTCATATTTTCCTTTTCTGTTTGTCTCAGTTCTGTCAAAATGTGTTTCCCATTTATGAAAGATAATTTATTTTAAATTTCAGGACTACTCAGATTTATTTTGACAAATCATTTCAGAGTTTAAGAGGATAAACCCAAAACTTGGCCATGAGTTTTGGCCTCTTCTCTCCTTCTGATCTTTGGCAGTGCTCTGTGCTTGAACATTAAGGCTGCAATTATGACTAAACATTTTAGGTAGAACAAGTTCCAGAAAATTCCGCCATCTTACTTTATATAGTCAGAGGCTTGTGTATTTAAAGGGTGAGAATTTGGTTTGGCTTTTCAGTATTCCATTTAGTAACCGTGATGCTTTAGGGGATTCACTTAAGCCTTTAGACCTTTATTCCTTCACCTGTAAAATGAGACTAAAATTTTCCCATCAATATTTATGTAAAGAACCCAACGTTTATGGCCGGGCACGCAGTGGCTCACGCCTGTAATCCCAGCACTCTGGGAGTCTGAGGCAGGCGAATCATGAGGTCAGGAGATCAAGACCATTCTGGCTAACTCAGTGAAACCCCATCTCTACTAAAAATACAAAAAGTTAGCCGGGCATGGTGGTGGGTGCCTATAGTCCCAGCTACTCAGGATGCTGAGGCAGGAGAACAGCGTGAACCCAGGAGGTGGAGCTTGCAGTGAGCCGAGATTGAGCCACTGCACTCCAACCTGGGCGACAGAGCGTGACTCCATCTCAAAAAAAAAAAAAAAGAACCCAAGGACGTTTATGTAAAGACCTTGTAAATGAGCCAAGCGTGATGGCTCACATCTATAATCCCAGCACTTCGGGAGGCCAAGATGGGCAGATCACGAGGTCAGGAGTTTGAGACCAGCCTGGCCAACATGGTGAAACCCCGTCTCTACAAAGAAGACAAAAATTAGCTGGGCATGGTGGTGGGTGCCTGTTATCCCAGCTACTCAGGAGGCTGAGGCAGGAGAATCACTTTATCCCTGGAGGCGGAGGTTGCAGTGAGCTGAGATCGCGCCACTGCATTCCAGCCCGGGCAACAGAGGGAGACTCCATCTCAAAAAGAAAAAAAAAAAAAGCCTCTAACTGAAACAATGTGTGTAAAGTGCTTGGCAAATCTCAATGCACCTTAGCTACCAGTATCATCATAACATCACTATCATGTTACAGTATTATTTCTAAATTTTGTATACTTAAAGTATTGTTATGTTGTATTATATAGTATTATTACCATTATTATATATCTATATTTATAAATATTCATTATCAAAACATATCATTATATATAGCTATTATAAAATCTATATAGAGAATTATATGTCATAATTTATTATTATAGCTATAAATCATTATATATATAATCTATATTTATCATACTCTTTTTTTTTTTGAGACAGGGTCTCACTCTGTCACCCAGGATGGAATGCAGTGGCATGATCTTGGCTCACTGCAACATCCGCCTCCTGGGTTCAAGCGATTCTCCTCAGCCTCTGGAGTAGCTAGGATAACAGGCACATGATACCACTCCCGGCTAATTTTTGTATTTTTAGTAGAGATGAGGTTTCCCCATGTCAGCCAGGCTAGTCTCGAACTCCCGATCTCAAGTGATCCACCCGCCTCGGCCTCCCAGGTGTTGGGATTAGAGGCGTCAGGCACCGCACCCAGCCTCTATTCTTCATAGATCACTTATAACCATCTATACAATACACACAATTACACTTACAGATTTTTCAGTGTTTTTCATTATGTAAATAACACAATGTAACCACAAAACTAAGCCTGGTAGATGTGTTCATGTTCAGGAGGACTGCTCCATTTCTCAGTCTTTTGCAACCAGATCTTAGTATCATTCTGAATATTCCCTGGAGTGTACAAATTATTTCTAATCATTGTCCTGTTCTCAGCTCTTGGACCATTTGATGCTGTTGACCCGCTTTTGGAAACCCTCAGTCTCCACCTCTTGGCTTCTGTCACTCTGAATCTCCTGGTCTTCCGTCATCTTTCAGGCATCTCCAGGCCTTTTCTGTCTTTTCTTCCTTGCCCTGTACTTGCCCTCACCTCAACATTGGCTACAATTCCTCCTCCCGTAAAGGGCCTCTCCATTCAGTTTGATATCCATGACTTAGAAGCCCCATGTCTCTTTCAGGAACCCTAATCCTGCAAAGACATCTTTCCACACAGAAGTCCAATTTATTAGGTAAAAGCTTTTTCTGCCCAAAGCCTGCTGTGGCTCCCACTATCTCTAGAATAATACCTGAGCATCAGCAGAAGAGGAAATATGTGAACATTGAGAGATGAATATATCAAGAAGGGGGCAGGAGAAGGGCTTTTCCATGCAGGAGTAGTAGCACATGTGGCATGGTTTGGCTGTGACCCTACACAGATCTCATCTTGAATTGTAATCCCCATAATCCCACATGTCTAGGAAGAGACCTGGTGGGGGTGACTGGATCTTGGGGGCAGTTTCCCCCATGCTGTTCTAGTGAGTGAGTTCTCGTGAGATATGATGATGGTTTTATAAGGGGCTCCTCTCCCTTCACTCCTCACTCTGCTCTCTCCTGCTGCCATGTGAGAAGGTCCAAGCTTGCTTCCCCTTTGCCTTACTCGTGATTATAAGTTTCCTGAGGCTTCCCCAGCCATGTGGAACTGTGAGTCAATTAAACCTCTTTCCTTTATAAATTATCCAGTCTCAGGTATTTCTTTATAGAAGTGTGAAAACAGACTAATACATCATGCAAAATCTGGGATCCCCAAAGCAGATGGTGCCTTTGGGAAATGGTGGCTTGGCTGGCACCAGGAACCAGAGGCAGAAAGCTGCAGGAGCAATGAGAGATCAAACTGCAAGATAGGTTGGTCATGCTAAGTTCATGAGCACTATGCCCAGGTCAGTAGGAAATGATGAAAGATTTTCTTTTTTGTTTTTTGTTTTTGTTTTTGTTTTGGAACCAGAGTCCTACTCTGTTGCCCAGGCTGAAGCGCAGTGGCATGATCTTGGCTCACTGCAATCTCTGTCTCCCAGGTTCAAGTGATTCTCCTGCCTCAGCGTCCTGAGTAGCTAGGATTACAGGCACCTGCCACCATGCCCGGCTAATTTTTGTAATTTTAGTAGAGACGGGGTTTTTCCATTTGGCCGGGCTAGTTTCGAACTCCTGACCTCAGGTGATCCACCTGCCTTGGCCTCCCAAAGTGCTGGGATTACAGGGGTGAGCCATCGCACCTGGCCTTGATGAAAGACTTTCAAGAGAGTGTCAAGATCCAACTGGTACACATCTCAGAAAATTACGAGAACCCTTAGACATGCAGACACTCAGTAAAAACGTACTGAATTAAAGTGGTTTACCGAAAACTAAATCCATCTGGGAATCTCATGCATGCAAACATCATTGTTGCCACCATTACAAAGGCAGCATGCTGGGGTGTCTGAAAAGATGACTGTTACTCTTTTTGCTTCAGGATGGTACTTTCTTGGTCCGAGATTGTTCCACAAAATCCAAGGAAGAGCCCTATGTTTTGGTTGTGTTTTGTGAGAACAAAGTCTACAATGTAAAAATCCGCTGCCTGGAGAGGAATCAGCAGTTTGCCCTGGGCACAGGACTCAGAGGAGACGAGGTGGGTATAACTTGACAGCCTCCCTGTTCCAGGCTAAGCGCAACAAATAAAGGAAGAGTTTGGGGGATGTCGCCCTGGAGGAGGAGGATGCCGCCCTGAAGGAGGGGGATGTAGTCTGACCTCCCCACCCCTTCCGAAATTATCTGCACATCTTAAACTTTGGCCTACCAGGCCAGCGACCAGTTCTGACCATTTCATGCACCCCCATTCCCTGCTTTGCCTATTAAAGAAATCTCATTCTACAAGACACGTCTAAACTCTGCCTCCCAGGAAGCCTCCGGGGGAGCATACACTAATGCCAAATTCCTTTCCCTCCTCAGCACTGAAATGCCACTGCAGATATTCCTGATGTCTGTCAGAATTCCTCATCTATAGATTTGTGTCCCCAAAATGAATGTGAACCCAGCCACAGCATTCAGGCTACGTGAGCATGCCTGTCCTCAGTACAGATCTGCTGATGGGGGCCAAAGAGTGAATCAGTTAAAATATTCATGAATAACATAAATCAATCCACAAGAAAGGGGAAATTTTCACTGAATATGTATATGCCAGGCCTAGTCTATCTGCATTTTTTGTTTGTTTGTTTGAGACAGAGACGCACTCTGTCACCCAGGCCAGAGTACAGATCTCGGCTCACTGCAACCTCCTCCTCCCAGGTTCAAGTGATTCTCCTGCCTCAGCTTCCCGAGTAGCAGAATTACAGGCGTGCACCACAAAACCCGGCTAATTTGTATATTTTAGTAGAGATGAGGTTTCGCCATGTTGGTCAGGCTGGTCTCGAACTACTGACTTCAGATGATCTGCCTGCCTCGGCCTCCCAAAGTGCTGGGATTACAGGCATGAGCCACTGTGCCCAGCCAGCATTATCTTATTTTGATCCTCAACAACTCTTTGGTGTCATGATTTTTCCTATCTTAGATGTAGGAAAACTGGGGCTCAGAAAATTAAATAAATGGCCAAAGACACACAGGCAGTAACGTAAGGGGGAAGGAGAGGCTTCTCTTGCAACTCTTTTGTTGATGAAGGAAGGGGTAAAGGAAGCAAGGAACGAAGTTAGTTATGAGCCACCATTTCCAAGGATGTGAGCTCAGGCCAGTGACTTAACTTCTCTGGGCTTCAATTTCTTCAAATGTAAATGTTCTTTTAAAGCCTAGACTTCAATAATTTAATGATTCCTGTTTAACATCTCCAGGTCGCAGTTTTATCTGTGGGTGTGCATTGTTATGGGCTGAATCGTGCCTCCCTCATTCCAGAAAACCCACATGTTGAAGTCCTAGCCCCCAGTAGCCCAGAATGTGACTGTATTTGAAGATAGGGCTTTGAAAGAGGTAATTAAGGTTAAATGAGGTTATTGGGATAAGTCCTAATCCAATATGAGAGATGTCCTTATGACAAGAGGAGATTAGGACACAGACACGCACAGAGGGGCGACCACGTGAGGACACTGGGAAGGGACGACCATCTGCAAAGCAAGGAGAGGGGTCGTGGGAGAAAGCAGCCTTCCAACACCTTGATCTTGGGACTTCAGCCTCGAGAACTGCGAAGAAAGACATTTCTGTTGTTTAAGCCACCTCGTCTGTAGTGCTTAGTTACAGTAGCCTTGACAAACTAATACAGGATAAAACCAGAACTTTCACACAGATACCGATTGTTCTTCAACAGGTAACAAAATAGGGCATATTGCTAGGGCTGCCAACAGGCTTCAGGTAGGCACACGTGTGAAATCGATGTGCAGGCTGCATAAAGATTCCAGCTTAAATCCTGTGTCTGACCAGAGCACTTTTTTGAGACTCGGAGAGGAGTAGTCAGCACCTGTGAGGCGACCATGAGGTCAGTTCACCACTGTTAGGAATAACGCTCAAAATCCTCAGGAAATTGAACACTCAAACAAAGGATTCCTGGCACAGCAATTTTACTTGTGCACAGAGGGGTGCCTCCTTGGCCAGTGGCGATGAGAGCACACATGAACAAAGGGGCATGAGAGCCTTTATTCCTGACACAAGTCCTGCCCCTGTACCCTTTCCCCATTGGCCGGGGTCAGGTCTTACAATCTAAACTAATCCCGGTTGGCTAAACATTTGGTATTTTTTAGATAAAGTGGGCATATAAAAGAAAGTGGAGAGGAAGGGGAAGGAGTGTCTGTAATAAGCTAAAAAGTTAGTCCTCTTTCCAAATAAGGAAAGGAATGTGAGCTGGTACTGATAACGCCTTGTACTGTGGCGTGCCTTTGCATCTAACAAAGGCAAAAAGGCAAAAAGGAGAACAACGACGGGGCGGGGGGGTACTATGAATTAAAGAATAAAAGATTGATCAGATTATTTGAAGAGAAACTTCATCATATCCCACACCACCGTTTGCTACAGCCCGGGAACATTGTGACATGAACAAGTGCATGAGTGAATCCATAGATTAATACATAAATCTACCAGGTACAACCACATTAAGAAAGTGCTACGTTAACACGAAAGAGATAAGTGGTCAGTTCTTCATTTTGTGGAGAGGATTGGCAAGTTAATAAACGTAAAACACTTAGAACAGTGCCTGGGACCTATCAAGCCCACAATAAATTTTAGTTATATTTTCATTACTATTCCTGAGTCATTTTAATAAGTAGGATATAGTCCCCGTAAGATACCTATGGTAATGGGCTTTCCAGCTCAGTGTCCCCTTATCCTTCTATATCTTCTCTCAGCTCATAGAATTTCTCATCTTTAGGAAAGCATTATATAATTCTTATTTATTTTATTTTATTTTTCTTATTTTATTTATTTATTTTTTTAATTTTATGATGGAGTCTCACTCTGTCACCCAGGCTGGAGTGCAGTGGCACGATCTCAGCTCACTGCAAGCTCTGCCTCCAGGGTTCAGGCCATCCTCCTGCCTCAGCCTCCCGAGTAGCTGGGACTACAGGTGCCTGCCACCACGCCTGGCTAATTTTTTTTGTTATTTTTTTAGTAGAGACGGGGTTTCACCATGTTAGCCAGGATGGTCTCGATCTCCTGACCTCGTGATTCGCCCGCCTCAGCCTCCCAAAGTGCTGGGATTACAGGCGTGAGCCACCGTGCCTGGCTTATTTACTTATTTTAAGATGGAGTCTCATTCTTGTTGCCCAGGCTGGAGTGCAATGGTGTGATCTTGGCTCACCACAACCTCTGCCTCCCGGGTTCAAGCGATTCTCCTGCCTCAGCCTCCCGAGTAGCTGGGATTACAGGCATACGCCACCATGCCTGGCTAATTTTGTATTTTTAGTAGAGGCAGGGTTTCTCCATGTTGGTCAGGCTGGTCTGGAACTCCCGACCTCAGGCGATCTGCCCGCCTTGGCCTCCCCAAGTGCTGGGATTACAGGTGTGAGCCACCACGCCCGGCCAGGAAAGCATTATATAATTCTTAAATGCTTGGGTTTAAGGGTTCTTTTTCCTTAGAGAATAGAGGACATGGACATGGTGTGCCTTTGCATGTGCCAGGCCCTTGGGCCAAATGCTGTTTAATTTGCTCTCACATGGAGTTCTTGAAAAATCTCTGGAAAGGACATATTAATGAACCTCATTTACTGGCGAGGAAACTGAGACCTGAGATCATTAACTGCTTTTTTTCCAACATGCCCCACTTTGGTCTGCTAATAAAGAAGAGGAAGTAGAGTGACTCTGTGATAATATCCTAACAGCTTAATCAGACTGTCAGCTGGTTCACTGACTGTCTTAGCAAATAGGGAGCATCACCTATGGCAGGCCATAGATTAGACCCTCTGCCTCCAGATGAGCTGCTCTAATTATTGTCACCAAGGAAATCTGAGAGAACCAAATGTCTGTTTTAAGAAGCTCCTTTCTGTGTTCATCTGGAATTTTCTCCTCCTTTGCATTCCTTATTTTTTTTCCCATATTTGTGTTGAACATACATTTCCACAGGTGAAAGAATGAATCAATTAAAGCATTCACTAATAATATAAATATATATACATAAATCAAGCAATGAGAAAGAAATCCAAGGCAGAATCCTGAGTTTTGGTGGGGTTTTGTATGCACTGGAACTATTCTGTGCAGTTAGCCATTAATGACTAATTTGATCTATTGAATCCTCATAGCCAACCTCTGGGGTAGGTGCTGTCAATATTTCAATTTAACAAACTGTGAAACTGAGGCACAGAAATACTAAGTATCAGGCCCAAAGTCACAGCTAGTAAATGGCAATTCTGGGATGCGGTATACTTTGCAAAACATTGACTTCCATTACCAGTTGAAAAGTATCCAGATTCTTGGCGTCTTGAACAAAGAGTTGGACAAAACACACAAACAAAGCAAGGAAAGAATGAAGCAACAAAAACAGAGATTTATTCAAAATGAAGTGCACTCCATAGGGTGGGAGCGGGCCCAAGCATAGGGGCTCAAGAGCACCCTTACAGAATTTTCTGCGGTTTAAATATCTGCTAGAGGCTTCCATTGGTTACTTGGTGTTCGCCCTATGTAAACAAAGAGGATGAAGTAAAGTTACAAAGTCACTTACTCAGTTTAGGCCCTGTGTAAATAGAAAGGATACTTCCTGTCATAACTGAAGTGTTTCCATTTGATGTGGTTCTAGGAAGTCCTTAGATTCCCTGCCTCCAGACCCTATTCTCATGCCTCACTTCCACAAACAGACTCAAATAACACCATGGCAAATACAAGCAATCCCCCACCAGTTTGAAAACATTGCAGGTTGAATCACAGTTAAAGAATAGTTAACACTTACTTGGAGCTTACTGTGTGCCAGGGAGTGGGTAAAAAATGACAATTCACAGGTAGTTCTTCCTGCCTTCCCTCTGAGGGAGCTGTGCCCTGTGTAAGAGGAAGATGGTCTGGATTTCATTCAGTTCCCTCATGCTTTTCACAGCCTGAGCCTTTTGTCTTGCTGAGGAATAATCACACCTCTTTAAAACAAGATAAAGGCATTTTACATAGCAAGGCTCTGCTAAATGCAAGCCAACAACTAGCTACTTTAGCCAGGGTTCAATTAAAGAAAGCATCTTCACCCAACTCAGCAGGAAAAACATAATGAGAAACAGCATCTTCAAAGATTATTTTAATTTCATGTAGATTTGTAGCTATCTTGCAACTTTTGAATTTAACCACACAGATGATGCAGCAATGCCTAACTCTTGGGAGTTATTTTGAGTTATTTACATCAACATGAGTTGATGTAAATAGTGGCAGACACATAGAGGCAGGTGCTTAATAAGTATCACTTCCCCAGAAACTTCGCGGTTTAAAACAACTGAAATTTATTGTTTCACAGTGCTGCAGGCCAGAAGTCCAACATCATGGTATCAGCAGGGCCACACTCCTTCCGGAGGCTCCAGGGGAGGATCACTCCTGGCCTCTTCCAGCTTTCTGTGGCTGCCAGCAATCCTTGTCTTCCTTGGTTTATGGCCACATCACTCCAGTCGCTGCCTCTATGGTCACGTGACCTTCTCCTCTTCTCTGATCAAAATCTCCCACTGCTCCTATCTTATGAAGAAACACATGATTGCTTTTAGGGCCTACTGGGATAACCTCGGATAAGCACCCCCTCTCAGGATCCTTAACTTTATCCTCTATTATACCATATGAAATACTATTAGCGCTTTTACAATGTAAGGTCATATTCCAGATTCTGGGATTAGGACATGGACATATTGGGGGGAATCATTCAGCACCCGCTGCTCCTTTACTTATTTACTGTCCAAGCATTAATTGTATGCCTGCAGTATATTAGACTCAGTGTTGCATTCCGGGAACACAGAAAGTCATGTCAAGTCCCTGCCATCCAGGGAATACCCTGTTCACCTGTGCCGATCTCTGTAGGCACCTAAGCAAGAATGAGATTGGTAGAACACCAGCACTAGCCAGCCAAGGAGGCACCTGCATTAAACAACCTGCAGAGCTTAACTGCTGCCAAACATCAGCCCTGCATCTCAGTTTTATAAGTCATTTTTGTCAACATTTCTGTGAAATCTCAGAGAAGGGACATTTCGATTTCAATTTCCAGATCTCTCCTTTTTGTTCTACAAATGTTTATAAGTTTCTAAAAACCACTGTAGATATTTACATGATAAACTAAACGTTAAAGACTAGAGAACAGAGACAAATAATTAACTCATGGGTTTTTTTCACACCTTCCCTGTCTGCTTCCTTCTCCTCCTGCTTGCTTGGCATTTATCTCTCTTTCTCTTTTCTCCCCCATTCCTTCTTTCACTCTCATGTGTGTACCCAAACAGATTTCTTTACTTTTCTGGCAAGGAAACATCGCCCACAGTTCATATACAGAATAAACACAAAAGGTTTAAACAGATTTTAAGATCTAATATTAGCATAACATTGGTTGTCCCCCTGGAAAAGATTATTTAATATGCAAGAGCTTAAGTATAATCTTTTTTAAAAGTCTCTTCAGGGCAATATTTCAGTTTTGACCCCATCATTAGAAACCAATAATAAGAATGGACCAGGCTGGGCTCACGCCTGTAATCCCAGCACTTTAGGAGGCTGAGGCGGGTGGATCACTTGAGGTCAAGAGTTCAAGACCAGCCTGGTCAATATGGTGAAATTCCATCTATATAAAATTGCAAAAACTTAGCTGGGCGCCATGGCACATGCCTGTAATCCCAGCTACTTGGGAGGCTGAGGCAGGAGAATTGCTTAAACCTAGAAGGCAGAGGTTGCAGTGAGCCAAGATTGTGCCACTGCAATCCAGCCTGGGCAACAGAGTGAGACTCCATCTCAAAAAAAATAAATAAATAAATAAAAAATAAAAAAAAAAAAGGAAAGACCGTGTGACTAGTTGCACCTGTCTTGCTTCCTACTACCTGTTAAAGTTACAATTTCATATGAAATGTCATCCATGTAGCAGATTATTAAAACAATAGCAAATGTATTATTTTGGGACAATATTAAAGAAAACAGAAATGAGACTAGGACAAAGAAATCATCTTCCCTCTGAAGACTGAAACTAGGAAAGATTTCCTTTTAGTGATGTGGATTTAACCAATTTTGTGAAACAGTTCTGCATAAAAAGTTTTTTTTTTGTGGTTGTTATTCACTTTTTGTTTTACCAAGCATGAAGACAGAAAAAGAAAAGTTTGCGCTTGGTTTAAAATTGGAAACGAAATACAGAAAATTCTTCTCTTCCTAAAGGCTTACAGTAATGGTCTATAAACTTCTTGGTGATTGCATTGCTCTCCCATGATGTTCTTGGCAAAGCTAGAAGGGAGGAGTTAATCGTAAGGCCTGGCATGTACTGAGCACTCACTGTGTGTCACGCTTTCTTCTAAATGCTGTACTGCATATGCATCAATTCCATTCTCACAATGAATGTCAAAGTTAGATCCTATCATTACCATCACTGTTCATAGAATAACTCAGGCACACAGAATGCAAGAAACTTGCTGACAGTCACACTGCTAGTGGTTGGGAGAGCCAGGCTTTGAACTCAGGCATTTAGGTTCCACAGGCCCTCTGCTTACAATTACCCTACTGTAGTAGAGATTAATCTACCCATTGGACAATGGGGATAGTACCTTACCTTAGCATCAGGTAGAAACTCATATTTATTGTATACGTAATATGGGTGGTGTTATAGTCTGAATGTTTGTATTCCTCCAAAATTTATGTGTTGAAATCCTAAGCCCTAAGGTGATGGTGTTAGGAGGTGAGTACTTTGGAAAGTGATTCAGTCTTGAAGGTGGAGCCCTCACAAATGGGATTTGTTCCCTTGTAAAAGTGTGCATTGCTCTTTGGACCATGTGAGGACACAGCATTAAGGCAAGAATATGGGCCTCTCCAGACACTGAATCTGCCAGTGCCTCGATCTTGGACTCCCCAGACTCCAGAACTGTGAGACATAAATTTCTGCTGTTTCTAAGCTGAAATTTATAGGTTCACAGTACTTTTTGTTGTTGTTTGTTTTTTGAGATGAAGTCTCCTCTGTCTCCCAGGCTGGAGTGCAGTGGCATTATCATAGCTCACTGCAACTTCCGCCTCCCGGGTTCAAGCGATTCTCCTGCCTCAGCCTCCCAAGTAGCTGGAATTACAGGCACATGCCACCATGCCCGGCTAATTTTTTATATTTTTGGTAGAGATGGGGTTTCACTATGTTGGCCAGGCTGGCCTCGAACTCCTGACCTTAAGTGATCTGCCCGCCTTGGCATCCCAAAGTGCTGGGATTAACAGGCGTCAGCTACCACTCCTGGCCTAGTATTTTAACAGGCTGAACACACTAAGTCAGACTGACACATAGGTTATCTCGTTGGAAACTGCTGCAGATCCAGTAAAGGTTTCAGAGGGGACAAGGGACTTACAGACTGAACCAGGACTCTTTGGGTGTGAAAAGACAAACCCCAATTCAAATGAGCTCAGGCGGGAGAGAAGGAAATTTGTTGTAATGTAACCAGAGATGACAGAAATGGACTAGATCCAGGGACTAGTTAACATCAAGACATTCCCACTCTACATTTCTTTCCCCACATTTTTGTCCCCAGTGTGGTGTCTGTTTACTCTTCACACACCCCTCCCCCCACCCCACATGATGGTGGGAAGGAGGAGATGACCCTGGAAGTCACAGGTTTTTAGCGTTTTAATTGCTTTCTATTCAGTGCACCTCTAACAAAAAAGAATGTTCCCTCCCAACAGCCCCAGGGAAGCCTCTGAGTGACCTGGTGAGGTTCTTAAGCCTCAACTGACAATTTTCACAGCACATAGCTCTAAATGAAATTATTTGTTTGCATAGGAAATTATTTTCTACCTGCTCCCAACAGAATGTCATCCCTGCGAGGTCCTGACTGGTCAATCTCATTCCCCACTGGCTATTCCTGAGGCCTTGCAACATTTCTGCACCTAGGATGCCCCGGGCAGAGGAAGGAGTGGACAAAACCAAATCAGAGGCAGAGTAGCCCCCACGTGGCTCCCTTTCTTCAGGCTGTGTCATCTCTACCCTGGTTTGTTGGAGCATCAGAGGTCACAAGCTATAGGCAAAGTTGAAAAATAAAAAGAAGTATCCAGAAAAGTGAGCCTTCATTCCTGGTCTCACCCTCCTAGCCATGGGAGACTCTGAGTAAGGCGGTCCACTCCTCTGAGCTGAAATTCCCTTCGCTCTTTAGGGAAGATCATTCCCCCTGCCCTGTTCACCTCACAGGCTTGCTAAGGAGGATCTAAGTTGTCTTGAAACATGGGAGGCAGGTTGAGCAAGCTATTCCTAATTATCTCCCGATATTCTCCTTCAGGAACTCATCCAAACTCACCTAATCAGAATTACTGTATATGCAGAATGGACATTGAAGGCTCAGAGAGGGAGAGGGTGAGAAGGGGGCTAAGGGATGAAAAATCACCTATTGGGTACATACAATGTGTATTATCTGGGCGATGGGTACACTAAAGCCCAAACTTCACCATTATACAATTCATCCACGTAACCAAAAGCCACTTGTACCTCTAAAGCTGTTGAAATTAAAAAAAAAAAAAATTACTATATATGCTCAAGTCTTCTCAATATCTGTCCTTATGCATGGTCCTGTACGTTCTCTGCTTTTAATGTCTTTAAACCCTCCTGTCTACTTATCTGGAATGACCCATAACATAGCCCATTTCAAGTCTGTATCCTTGACAAAGCACTTCCCCATTTCCCTAAACCTGAAATAATCTTACTTTCCGTTAAATTGTCATAACATTTTATCTGTGTATCTAGAAACACTGAAATCTGCAGCTACCTCATTATTTCACAAGAAGCTCAAGGAGGGCAGCTAAATTAGCTAAGCAGCCCTGTGGTTGTCCCTGTTCTTTCTATGTATACTAGAATTGCTTAGACTTCGTTACTGGAGGGCAAGCTCACTGCAGGCATTGGCCACCAATTTACTATATTCGAGCCTGAATCTTCTATATTTTTGCTGGTCAGAGCCAAGGTTGAGGTTTGGGAGGCAACGGAGATTCCAAGGCTTGATTGCTGTGTAATTAACCCATCTGAGTCCTTAGGATAGAAAGGTTGTGATAACAATAGAATGGAACTTGACCAGTGTGATCTGATTCCAGAGAGGGAAAACTCTCTGTGTAGGAAGTTTAAAGAGCTGCCACAGGGCTCACTTTTAGTTCTCTGAAGAACTTTTTTTCTCCCTTGTTATCATTCTTATCACTCATCCTTCAAGCTTGCCGTATTCTTTTTAAAAACTACTTCTGGTCAGGCGTGGTGGTTCATGCCTGTAATCCCAGCACTTTGGGAGGCCTAGGCGGGTGGATCACCTGAGGTCAGGAGTTCGAGACCAGTCTGGCCAACATAGCGAAACCCTGTCTCTACTAAAAATACAAAAATTAGCTGGGCGTGGTGGCGCATGCTTGTAATCCCAGCTACCTGGGAGGCTGAGGCAGGAGAATCGCTTGAACCCGGGAGGCGGAGGTTGCAGTGAGCCGAGATTGTGCCACTGCATTCCAGCCTGGTGACAGAGCAAAACAATGTCTCAGAAAAAAAACAAACAAAGCAAAAACCACTTCCCTGAAACCCCCTTACCATACAAAAATTATTAAATTGGTTCACCTTTTCCCCATGCAAAATGAAACACCTTAGCTATACTTTAACCTATAGACACAAAAGATATTTTAAAAATCATTAACTTTCTTTTCTGTGTTTCAGAAGTTTGATTCAGTAGAAGACATCATCGAACACTACAAGAATTTTCCCATTATACTAATTGATGGGAAAGATAAAACTGGGGTCCACAAGAAACAGTGTCACCTCACTCATCCACTCCCTCTCACCAGACACCTCTCGCCTCTGTAGCCTGGTCTTTGTGTTATCTTTGGTTTACTGGATTCAATGCTTCCATCGTTTTCATTGATTTCAAAAGCTTATTTTCTGCCTTCAAGGGACGACTTTTTTGACTTCGTAGAAAAGAAAACCACTCTATAACAGAGAGTGGAAAATCAATCATGGTTTTGAAAGTTCAAACCACAGAGAAAATATTTATAATATGCAAAAAATAAAAACATTCTAGTAACTGGCCACTGGAAAATAAATAAAAATAAAAACTAGGGTTTTAAAAGTATCTTCCATACAACAACAAAAAATACTATAAACATAGCCATTATGCTCATGATACAGGTGAGCAGCAAAGGGCACCAGAAGCTATTGCTTAAATGTTTGCAGCCAGTGCAGGATAAGACTATGGGAAATTCCCAAATCTGTGCTCTTTACAGGACACTGTGCTGCCTTTATGTCAGTTGTTGGGCCTTACGCATCTACCATGTGTGGATGATTTCTTACACTAAAGATGCTGGGCTGGGCACAGTGGCTCACGCCTGTAATCCCAGCACTTTGGGAGGCCGAGGCGGACGGATCACGAGGTCAGGAGATCAAGACCATCCTGGCTAACATGGTGAAACCCCATCTCTACTAAAAATACAAAAAATTAGCCGGGTGTGGTGGTGGGTGCCTGTAGTCCCAGCTACGCGAGAGGCTGAGGCAGGAGAATGGTGTGAACCCAGGAGGTGGAGCCTGCAGTGAGCCGAGATCACACCACTGCACTTCAATCCAGCCTGGGGACAGAGCGACACTCTGTCTCAAAAAAAAAAAAAAAAAAGGTGTTGGGTTGGTGAATATTAGCTCTCTTTTATTGTAATCCTAGAAATCCAAGTATAGGGAAGAAATGTGGTATGGAAAACCAGCAATTGTGAATGTCACCTTGAAGACAGAAACTGAAAATCCTCTGACTAGGGTGTGAAACGGCCATGGGACCAGCCTCCAGCATCATCTGCTTCGAGTAGCTTTAAGTCAAGTGGAATTAACACAGTCATAGTACAGAGCTCAGATTATATCCTACACTAGCCTTCAGGCAAGCATATGTCTGAGGGAAACTAAAAATTGTATTAACAATTCCAATTATGGACTTCCATTCAAAGAGAAAAACTGTTCTCAAATTAGTGCTAATTCTTGCAGTAACATTGCACAGGCCATGATATTATTCCCTATAAAGGTTAAGAGGATTTAATTTTATTATTGTTTTACAATAAAGATGAGGAAACAGAGGCTCGAAGAAGCTATTGATCTTACTCAATATGAGAAGACAGCCCAGATTGTAATCCGCTTTGCCTGGCTCCATGCAAGCTCATCTTCCCAAGTACATTCTCTGCCCTGTGACATTTTACAGTGAAGTTGAAAAGCTAATTTAAAAAAAAAGAGAGAGAAAGATAGAAACAATTTGAAAATACAGATTTACCACCTTAAAATAAATAAGCTCTTCTAGTGGGAATAAGCTTTTTTAAAAAGATACTGTCGAAAATAACAGTATACCATGATGCCAAATGGTACCAAAGCTTACACAGGAAATTCATAGAGTATTTATGTAATTGTAGCACTGTTGCAGAAAGAAAACCAAAAATAATTAAAAGGCAATAGAAGCAAATTAAAACAATAAAAACAATGTGCAGGATTCTCTCTTTTGTAAGACAGGAGACAATGAGCTCTCTGGGAAAAGCTCTTAGCATCTACTCACCTTCGAAATACCCGCTCAGGTGTTCTCCTTTCACAAGGTCAATGTGAAGTGATGCCTATAAGTTAACATCAGGAGCATTTAATGAAGAAGCTATTTGTAAAGCTGGAACTTTTGAGACCCAACTGAGCTTATCGTAGAGTATGCCTGCAGAGGATTACATAGAACCAAGAGACAAGAGTGTTTAAATTGGAGCTTGGATACGAAAGAAATCACTGGTCCGGTCAGAGCTAAAAGCTGTATGGTTGCTGGTCATTCTCTACTGGAATTCAACAAGCCGGGGACCATATGGAAACAAGGACTTTACAGAAGGGCTCCAGGCTCATATTAAGAAAGAATCTGACCCTCACCCTAAAAAGCTATTGGGGGATTACTGATAGCTCCAACTCACTGATTCATCGAGGCCATGCCGTTCAATGCTATGTTCTCAAGAAATGTCTATGAGTCCTTTCAACCATTGCTGTTGATAAAATAGGTGAATGTCAGGTGGGGGTTAGCATTTGATAAGGTGTATGTTTGAAATAATGTTTTATCGCCTCTTGTTCGCAAATACATGATGTAATTCCAAGAAGAAAAAAGAAGTAGAAATTCAGCATCCTTAAGATGACAGCAAGAATGAGGGGAAAAGGAAGAAAAAAAAAGAAATTAAGCATCTTGCAATAAAAAGCTCAAAATATTTTTATGTATTTGAACATTATTTCTGTAAAAAATATAAAATGAAAAATACTGACATGGGCTGCTTCGGGTGATTGGGGTTTGAGGGACTGCGTTAGTCGGGTTTTCTAGAACTCAGACACCAAGACAAAGTTAGAAGTGCAAACACTGATTGGAGGTTAATGTTTGAGAAAGATAAAAGGGAGAAGAAACAGAAGTATGGATATGGGGTGGGCTTTCAGGATCCCTCCTGTGAGAGGGAAGAGGGGAGGTGTGGGGAGTGAGGAGAAAAAGCACGAGATTCAGATATAGCTCCGGGAGAGTCTTGGCCAGCTAATAGTGAGGCCCAAAGCAAAGTTTGCCCAGAGAGGAGAGAGTGTCATGCTGGGCAGTAATGTCCGGGTCTTAGTGCCTCACCCTGTTAAGTCATTGTCTGGGGCTATCCTGGGAAAAAGAAAAAAAAAAAAAAAAAAGACCTGCAAATGCTGTGGCCAATCCAGAAGGCGCAGCTGGACGCTGCTGTCCACTAACTTGCTGGCCAGCAAGTTATTTCGACGGAGACTCAAGTGACCCACCTCTGGCCTGCTACAGCAACATCCTGAATTCAGTTTTCAGTGTTGATCGTAGTAAGGACAATCACATTTACATTTTGCTTGTAATGGATGATTAAATAATAAGGGTATATAAATTCGATTGTATTTGTTTCTTACAACCCTTCTGTAAAGAAGAGAGGGCAGCTATTTCTAATGCATTTTATAATTGAGGAAATTGTACCTCATTGGCCAAAATCTCACAGTGACATAGTTGTGACTGGAACCAAGGTCAACATATGCAATTATCCTATTCATTGTCTACCTGCTTTATTAGATCTGTAATTGAATATTCAATGATTTGGATTTGGCATGCCCAAATTCCAGTGTTTTAATCCCTTTCAACCATTACCTCATGTTTAGTTTAAAAGTATCACTTGATATCTGGTTTCAATAGAGTAATAGAATTTTAGCTTTATCCAATTACAGCATTTATGCTTTCCAGATATTTTTTGGACTAAATAATTCTTATTCTGGATAAGTGTGCATAGCCCTCATCATTAGTCATGTATTGTGTTAGCACCTTTGTGTACTGCATGTGTGTTCATTACTAAGCACTATTGTAGATGTTAAAAATAGAGCAGTGAATGAATAAGAGAGATAGATGACAAATAAATAGACAAACAAATAAGAAAATCTAAGTCAGTTTCCCATTACTCGACTGGATTTCTACTTTAACAGTTATTTCTGAGTACTTGTGGGGTGATGCCAACACTAAATGTTTTGATGAAGCTCCTTTGAGATGGCTTTGAAAAGTCCTGAGTCAGAAAATTTAAAATTTTCCCAAACTTATTTATGTGGGGTGTGCATGTGTGTGCCTGTGCATGTGTGTATGTGTGTGTGTGTGTTTAAGTAACTGCATCATGGCTGTAATCATTTAAGTCTCCTGTTCTAATTGCTATGGAGGAATCAAATGAACCCCATTGTCGAATGTAGCCAATTATGTATGTGTGTACACAAATACAAATTTTTATGAGATAGCCTATATTGTATAATATTAGCATTATATTTGTATATCTTTTTTTATTCTGAGCAATATTTGTTCTAGCTAAGCACATTTACATTCATAATTTACAGCCTTACTAATTTAAATAAAAGTAAATATGTAATTGAATGTTATAATTGTTTCTGAGTATTGAAGAAAGAAATTCCAAACATAGTTTAATTTTGTTTCATTGCCCTATTACCCCTAAAGCCCTTTTGAAATTATATTTAGGGCAAATTTAGGATAAAATTACTAGAACAATTATTGACATATGAGCATTATGCTAGACTTTGGAGATAAAGATGAAAAAGACAGAATCCCTGTGATTGTGAGCTTAGAGCCTGGCTGGCAAGATACACATGTAATAACCATCTTAATATGTGTAAGTTAATATCTCTTTGTGGTTTTGATTTGCTTTTTCCCAATGATTAGTGAAATTGAGCACCTTTTCATATGCCTGTTGGCCATTATCAAAAAACAAAATATAACAAGTGTTGGCAAGAATGTGGACCAATGGAAACCCTATACATTGTTGGTGGGAATGCCAAATGGTGCAGCCACTATGGAAAACAGTACTGAGTTTCCTTAAAAAATTAAAAATGGAA
Organism: Symphalangus syndactylus; assembly: GCF_028878055.3. Taxonomy (NCBI): domain Eukaryota; kingdom Metazoa; phylum Chordata; class Mammalia; order Primates; family Hylobatidae; genus Symphalangus; species Symphalangus syndactylus. Next base: position 18,443,254 of record NC_072438.2, on the reverse strand, counting down.
CTATTATATTCAGCAATCCCACTTCTGGGTATGTATCCAAAATAAATGAAATCAGTATCTTGAAAAGATGTCTGCACACCCATGTTCATTGCAGCATTATTCACAATTATTCCAAGATATGGAAATAACCTAAATGTCCATCAAAAATGAATAAATGGGCCAGGGATGGTGGCTCACGTCTGTAATCCTAGCACTTTGGGAGGCCGAGGCGGGCAGATCACTTGAGGTCAGGAGTTCGAAACCAGCCTGGCCAACATGGTGAAACCCCGTCTCTACTAAAAATACAAAAAAATAAAAATTAGCTGGGCATGGTGGTGGGTGCTTATAATCCCAGCTGCTTGGGAGGACAAGGCAGGAGAATCACTTGAGCCCGGGAGGTGGAGGTTGCAGTGAACTGAGATCATGCCACTGTACTCCAGCCTGGGCGACAGAGCAAGACTCTGTCTCAAAAAAACAAAAAAAAATGAATGAATCAACGAATGAAGAAGATGTGTTCTATATATACAACGGAGTATTATTCAGCCTCAATAAAGAAGGAAATCTTGGCATATGCGACAAGGTGGATGAATCTGGAGGACATCAGCTAAGTGACATAGCTAGGCACAGAATGACAAATACTGCATTACTCCACTTATATGAGGCATCTGAAATAAACTCATAAGGACAGAGAATAGAATAGTTGTTGCCAAGAGCTGTGAGGAGAGAGAAATGGAGAGTTGTTCAATGGGTATAAAGTTTCAGTTACACTAGGTGAATTAGTACTAGAGATCTGCTGTATAGCATTGTGCCTATGGCACAAAATGTATTACCTACTTAAATTTTTTTTAAGAATGTAGGTTTCATGTTAATCTTGTTAAGTGTTCTTACCACAAAAAGGGAGATGGGGCAGCAGGAAGTGTTTGGAGGTGATAGATATGTTTACTGCCTTGAGTGTGATGATGGTGTTATGAATGTATGTGCATCTCCAAACTCATTAAATTATATACATTAAATATGTCCAGTTTTTTTAATATATCAATTATACCTCAATGAAGCTGTTTTATTTTTATTTTATTTATTTATTTATTTATTTATTTATTTATTTATTGTGAGACTGAGTCTTGCTCTGTCACCCAGGCTAGAGTGCAGTGGCGCGATCTCGGCTCACTGCAAGCTCCACGTCCCGGATTCACACCATTCTCCTCCCTCAGCCTCCCGAGTAGCTGGCACTACAGGTGCCTTCTACCACGCCCCGCTAATTTTTTTGTATTTTTAGTAGAGATGGGGTTTCACCATGTTAGCCAGGATGGTCTTGATCTCCTGACCTTGTGATCCACCCACCTCAGCCTCCCAAAGTGCTGGGATTACAGGCGTGAGCCACCACTCCCAGCCGCTGTGTGTTTTTTTTTTTTTTTAAGAAAAAAATATGATAATACATGTTGACAAGATCATGTAATGCAAAATAATAGATTTGGTAATTCTTTCCCTTGTACCACACCACTGCACTGGTAGGCAGAAATGTGTGTGGGAGGATGTAGTTGGGGAAAGTTTCCCAGAGAAGATGTTCAGGCAGAGACTTGAAGGGTGCATCCAGAACGCAAGCTTTAGAATGAGCTTGTCCAACCCTCAGCCCATGGGCCACATGCAGCCCAGGATGGCTTTGAGTGTGGCTCAATACAAATTTGTAAACTTTCTTAAAACATTATGGGATTTTTTTTTGCAATTTTTTTATATTATTATTTTTTTGTGTGTGTGTGAGGCAGAGTTTTGCTCTTTTTGCCCAGGCCGGAGTGCAATGGCATGATCTTGGCTCACTGCAACCTCCGCCTCCTGGGTTCAAGTGATTCTCCTGCCTCAGCCTCCCAAGGAGCTGGAATTACAGGCGCTTGCCACCATGCCTGGCTAATTTTTTGTATTTTTAGTAGAGATGGGGTTTCACCATGTTGGCCAGGATGGTCTCGATCTTTTGACCTCGTGATCCACCCGCCTCGGCCTCCCAAAGTACTGGGATTACATGCATGAGCCACCGCGCCCTGCCATTTTTTTTAAAGCTCATCAGCTATCATTAGTATTAGTGTATTTTATGTGTGGCCTAATGCGATTCTTCCAATGTGGCCCAGGTAAGCCAAAAGATTGAACACTCTGCTTCAGGAGTACAGGCACGCTGCCCATTATTGGGTACTCCTGTTTTAGGGGCACTATTGTAGGCCATGGGGAATAAAGCAGTGACTACCTGTTTGAAGGGGTAAGTGAATACAATAGAAGCAGCATCTGTAGAGAAAGGACAGATAATTTATTAAGTGGTTCTGGTTAAATTGGCTCACCATATAGAAAAAATACAATTATGTCTCTACCTCAAATCATATAGAAATATATTTTACATGAATCAAATACTTAAGAGAAAAAAGCAACCATTAAATTGAGTCTTACATCTTTGTCTAATAATTTTTAAGACTTTGAGATAGGGAAAGAGTTCTTAAGACAAAAACATAAATCATCAAGGGAAGGATTGATAGATTCATTACACCAAAATTTAAAATGTTTACACAAGTTAGACAAAGTCAAAAGGCAATTAAACAGCCTAATATGTATAAGCAAAGGCTGTAAACAAGTAATTCATACACACGCACAAAGCTGGAATGTCTTAACTTACCCACTCCTGTAAGTTAAGAAAATTAATAACAATTAAGTACAATTAAGAAAATTAATAGGCCAGTGAATCACGCCTGTAATCCCAGCACTTTGGGAGGCCGAGGCAGGTGGAACATGAGTTCAGGAGATCAAGACCAGCCTGGCCAACATGGTGAAACCCCGTCTCTACTAAAAATACAAAAATTAGCCGGGCATGGTGGCGCGCACCTGTAGTCCCAGTTACTTGGGAGGCTGAGGCAGGAGAATTGCTTGAACTCTGGAGGTGAAGGCTGCAGTGAACCGAGATCATGCCACTCCAGCCTGGGCGACAGAGTGAGACTCCATTAAAAAAAAAAAAAAAGAAAAGAAAACAAAAGAAAAGAAAATTAATAAACAGCTAGCTAAAATAATCAAAAACTTAAGTAGAAGGACACATTACTAACAAAAAATAGACAAAACAACAGATACTACAGACATTGAAGGGATATTAAAGAACTATCAGAAGTACTTTTATTCCAGTGGAGTTGAAATAGATAACTTTACAGATGAAAATCAATACAAGAAGAAACAGAAAATCTGAATGGCCCTTCATTGTTAAAAGAAATGAGAAGCTTTCCCATGAAAAAGTCTCTAGACCAAAATGAGTCCTACCAAACATTTTTAAAAACTAATATCGAGTCAGGTGAGAAGCAAGGAGAGCTGGTGTGGAAGCTTCTTCTCCCAGAGGGGCCTCAAGAGAGAAGAGTTAGCTGTGGCATCCCTGATTAGAAAGGATCACCCAGTCCTCTAAGTTAAAACATCCAGCTTTGCTATTGTGTGTCTATTACAGCTGGTTGGTGACAGAATTAACAGGGGATTCCAATAGCCACTGTCATGGAGCTAATGACATGGAGCCTAATGGAGCAGAGTGGGAGCTGGGGTCTGGCTTCCCTGGTCCCTAACCCCTCAGCACTAGACAACGGACCCACACAGAGGGAGATTTCAGCCTGAGTGAGGAAAGAGAGGCCTGAAGAGTGAGCAACCCCCATGAGAATGGCAAATGGGCTTCCTGGCTACCTATTTGTGAGGGTTAATTCTGAGTGTCAACTTGATTGGATTGAAGGATACAAAGTATTGATCCTGGGTGTGTCTCTAAGGGTATGGACAAAGGAGATTAACATTTGAGTCAGTGGGCTGGGGAAGACAGGCCCGAACTTAATTTGGGTGGGCACCATCTAATCAGCTGCCAGTGTGGCTAGAATATAAACAGGCAGAAAAATATGAAAAGAGAGACTGACCTAGCCTCCCAGCCTACATCTTTCTCCCGTGCTGGGTGCTTCCTGCCCTCAAACATTGGACTCCAAGTTCTTCAGTTTTGGTACTCGGACTGGCTCCCCTTGCTCCTCAGCCTGTAGACAGCCTATTGTAGGACCTTGTGATCATGTGAGTTAATACTGAATAAAATCCCCTTTATATATATATGTGTGTGTGTGTATGTGTATATATATACGTATATATATACACACATACACACACACACACACACACATTTATTCCATTAGTTCTGTCCTTCTAGAGAACTGGGACTAATACAGATTTTGGTACCAGCAGTCCATTAGATGAAAGTAAAACGAGCAAACGAACCCTAGAACATTCCTTAGTGCTTATTGGGAGGCCTGGCAAAGGATCATTACCCAGAAGACTCCCCCAGCATTTCCAGGCTTCATGAGGATCTGACAGCTACTTCTACAATAGCAGCCAGAGATACGTTAATTAAAATAGCAACTACATAGCACTTTCACCCGTCACACTGGGTGAAATTAAACATTCAGATAATGTCAAAAGCTGATGAGGATGTACAAAATAAAATTTTCATCTACTAGTTGGAACATCAATCAGTATAGCATTTTGGAAAGCAATTTAGCAGTATTTAGTAAAATACAAAATGTATGCACCCACTGTAATAAGACTTCCAATTAAAACATAGCTAAATAAGAGGCCAAACACCGTGGCTCACACCTGTAATCCCAGCACTTTGGGAGGCCAAGGCAGGCAGATCACTTGAGGTTAGGAGTTCAAGACCAGCCTGACCAATATGGTGAAATCCTATCTCTACTAAAAATACAAGAATTAGCTGCACCTCCTGGGTTCAAGCAATTCTCGTGCCTCAGCCTCCTGAGTAGCCGGGACTACTGGCATGAACCATCACACCTAGCTAAGTTTAAGGGTAAATAGTGACTCCAATTTCCAAGCCTTTCCAAGTTTTCATAATGGGAATCAGCATGTTTCTTATTAAACTTCCTCCTACTTCTTATTTACTATTTTAGCTTCCTCTATTTTGTTAACTCAGTTATCATTTGTCCATTTAATTTCCCCTCATCCAAAATTTTGTTGACATCTGTCTTCTTCTTCCATGTCTTCTTCCATTTCCTTTATTCTACGTTCTTACCTTTTTTTTTTTTTTTTTTTTTTGAGGCGGAGTTTTGATCTTGTTGCCCAGGCTGGAGTGCAATGGCATGATGTCGGCTCACCGCAACCTCCGCCTCCCAGGTTCAAGCGATTCTCCTGCCTCAGTGTTCTTATCTTTTCAATTCCTTTATTGATTTTGCCACTGCACTCCAGCCTGGGCGACAGAGTGAGACTCTGCCTCAACAACAACAACAAAATATAGCTAAATAAGGACATAACTTTGATCCCTGTAGAAATTCAATTATATTCAGGAAGTTCAATAAGAACCAAGCTGATTCTCATTATGAAAACTTTGAAAGGCTTGGAAATTGGAGTCACTATTTACCCTTAAAAACTGGTAAAGGGCCTGGGGTGAAAAGAAGAGTTATTCATCAGCAGTCATTGTAAGAATCCATTATAATCAACACATCCCTCACCCAGGAACCAGAGGTTTACTTAGCCAGGATATCATCCTTCCCCAACCCTGGCAGCCATCCAGACAATGCATCTCCAGGAAATATTTTGAATTAGGCATGTAAGATACAGTTGAAAGTGGGAAATGGGTGCTGTGCTGAAAAATGGAGTTTAAGTGAAAGTTTCATTACCAAAGTTTAGAATCCCAACCACTTTTAAACATTTGATTCCAAGGAAGAACTGATAGAATTATAACCCTAAAACAAGAGAACAGAGCAGTTCTGCTACAAATGCTGATCCTACCTAAAGGACATCAAAGAATAGACTCCTTCATAAAAGAGCAGATTCCCACTGTCTCGTGCTGCAGTGGAGCTCACCCATGCACGTACAAGTTTCGATTCACATGTTCGTGCCTCACTCTTAAATGTGAACTCTGAGAAGCTTGAAGGAAAGCTTCTAATGGGAAATACATGGTTTTTTTTTTGTTTGTTTTTTTGTTTTTGAGACAGAGTCTTGCTCTGTTGCCCAGGCTGGAGTGCAGTGGCGTCATCTTGGCTCACTGCAACCTCTGCCTCTGCCTGTTCAAGCGATTCTCCTGCCTCAGCCTCCCAAGTAGCTGGGATTACAGCCGCCCGCTACCACACCTAGCTAATTTTTGTATTTTTAGTAGAGATGGGGTTTCACCATGTTGGCCAGGCTAGTCTTGAACTACTGACCTCAGGTGATTCACCCACCTCAGCCTCCCAAAGTGCTGGGGTTACAGGTGTGAGCCACAGTGCCCGGCCAAGACATGTTTTAAAATGCTACAAACCGGGAAAAAAAAAAAAAAAAAGGAAAACTCAAGGGAGAGTGATAATATGGGATGCTGAAAAAAAAAAAAATAACTACCAGGAGAAATATAGTTAATTTCATGGAGAGATAAGCCATTGAAACCACACAATATGAATAGAATGCTATTTAAATAAATACATATTCAGAAGCAAAAACTGAGAGCACTGAAAGGGAAAACTAAGTATATTTGGAAATATTAACACACAACTCACAGAAACTGATAAAGTAAGCAAATAAAAATGAATAAGGATCTATAGAAAATTTTGACACCACTATCAACCAACTAGACTTAATTGTCATTTACAGACTAGTTCACAAAACAACACAAAACAAATATAGATACGCATTCTTTTCCTAGTCCATATAGAATATTCAAGAAGAGCCATCTCCTGGGGCCTAAAACATATCACAATAAATGTTAAGGAACTGAAAAAATATAAAGGTTATATTCTGTGAGCCTATATATATTTATTTATTTATTTATTTAGTGAGACAGAGTCTTGCTCTGTCACCCAGGCTGTAGTGCGGTGGTGCGATCTTGGCTCACTGCTATCTCTGCCTCCCAGGTTCAAGTGATTCTCAGCCTCCCAAGTAGCTGGGACTGCCGGCATGTGCCATCATGCTAGGCTAATTTTTTTGTATTTTATTAGAGATGGGGTTTTTCCATATTGCCCAGGCTGGTCTTGAACTCCTGGGCTTGGGCAATCTGCCTGCCTTGGCCTCCCAAAGTGCTAGGATTACAGGCACGAGCCACCACGCCTGGCCAATATATGCATTTTAAAAAATAATTAAATAAAAAAAAATAACAATAAGATATTTAGAAAAATCTTCAAATATTTGAAAGTAGCACATTTTTAATTACATGGTCAAAGAAGAAAGCAAAACAATTAATATTTCAGAATGAATGATAATGAAATGCCATTTACCAAAATTTGAGGAATGCAGCTGCCCTTGAAATATAAAGACTCAGTGTAAGCATTTATGGCTTAAAAGTTGGTTCTTTAAAACAATTAAGAAAATTAAGAAACAGCTAGCTAAAATAATCAAAACATAAGAACACACTAACCAATAATAAAAAATAAAAGACAACACAACAGGTACTACAGACATTGAAGGGATATTAAAGAAATATCAGAAGCACTTTTATTCCAGTGAAGTTGACAAAGATAATTTTACAGATGAAGGTTGATACAAGAGGAAATAGAAAATCTGAATGACCCTTCATCTTTAAGAGAAATGAGAAGGTTTTTCACAAAAAAAAAGCTCTGGACCAAAATGAATCCTATCAGACATTTTTAGAAAATAATATCAAGTCAGGTGAGAAGCAAGCAGGGGTGGTGTGGTGGCTTCTTCTCCCAGAGAGGCCTCCAGAGAAGGGATAGCTATGTCATCCTTGATTAAAAAGGTGATCAGTACTGCGAAAGCCCCCAGGGTCCTTGGGCCGTATGGCCAAGGTGTATTAGTTGACAGGACCATTTACATTTCAGGACAGCTAGTCATGGACTCTTCAGACACACAGCTTGTGGCAGGAGAGGTAGCCAAAGAAGCTAAACAAGCTCTTACAAAGATGGGTGAAGTTCTGAAGACTGCAGGCTGTGACTTCACTAATGTGGTAAACAATTTTGCTGGCGGACATAAATGACTTCAGTACTGTCAGTGTAATTTACAAACAGTACTTCAAGACTAATTTTCCACCTAGAGCTGCTTACCAGGTTGTTACTTTGGCCAAAGGAGTGTGAATTGAAATGGAAGCAGAAGCTGTCCAAGGACCTCTCACAACAGCATGACTGTAAGTGGGCCCAGTGTTGTTTCGTCTAGAACGTTTAACGTCTTAATTTTTACAATTAATGTAACATCTTAATTAACATCTTAATTTTATAATTGATGAAAGTGTAAGGATTGACTAAAATGCCTGAAGTTATTATGGAAATACTATATAACAGGACAGTTCAACATAAATTAGAGATTAGATCAAGAATCCAGTTACTAATATTACTAATGTACACCTATATTACCAAATGTAGGAAACAGATACTCATTACATAGTTATTCAAATAAATGTAAAGACAAATAAATATTAAAGAAAGTAAGTTATTCCTGATACATAATAAAAAGTATACCTAATTCAAACTAATTTAATGATGTGAAATACTTATTTCTCATGTCAAATATATGATTCTGCTTTTACTTGAATAAAATTAAAGTATTTAATGGTAACGGTCAAAGAGAGGAAAACAGACCAAAATTTCACGTAAACAATACTTTTCTTTTTTTTTTTTTTGACAGAGTCTCGCTTTGTCACCCAGGCTGGAGTGCAGTGGCATGATCTCAGCTCACTGCAACCTCCGCCTCCCCGGTTCAAACGATTCTCCTGCCTCAGCCTCCCAAGTAGCTGGGATTACAGGCACATGCCAGCATGCCCGGCTAATTTTTGTATTTTTAGTAGAGACGGGGTTTCACCATGTTGGCCAGGCTTGTCTCGAACTCCTGACCTCAAGTGTTCTGCCTACCCTGGCCTCCCAAAGTGCTGGGATTACAGGTGTGAGAAGGGTGGTTTGTTTAAATAAACATTTCTATCAACTGCTTATCAAATGGGAGCAGCAGCAGGGGAGGTAGAGCTTTCCTTTTGACTATATAAAAATAATGTCCATGACAATTAAATGTTTAAATATAAAAATATAATAAAAACAAGGTAGAAGATCTAGGACAATGTTTATATGCCTCTGCATTGGTGGCAGCGGTGTGTGTGTTGGGGGGACTTCTTAAGCAAGACAGGAAACTCAAAAAAATGAAAGGAAATAAAGAAACATTTGACCATGCAAATATTTACAATTTGACAGGCGGCAGTACATGAAGTCAGAAGACAAAGAACGGGCTGCAAAAAATATTGGAAGCACATATGTCCAATAAATGATTCCTACATATTATACATAAATAACTTCCATAAATTCATAATATAAGGACAAATAACCCAGTCGAAAAATAGTCAAAGGATAAAAATAGTCATTTTACAGAAGAGGAAATCCTGATGCTCACAGACCCATGAAATAAGCTCAACTCCATAATAATCAGGGAAACGCCAAGTTTAACAGTGGGTTAACATGTTTTTCCCTCAATACATGGAAAAACGTTCAAAAGACTTGTTGAACCCAGTGATAGCTGGGGAATGATGGGAGGGCAAGACAGTAGGTTCTATAATGTTTTCAAAACAATGAACACTAAAATTACTGCAACTTTGTGAAAATTAATCTGGCAAACTCTTTTAAAATAAAAACAATGTATCCTTTTGTTTACCAATTCTAGTTCTGGAAATTTATCCTTTAGAATTAAATCCTATAGAATTAAAAGCATATTTACCGAAGTAAGGAGTATATTGGTAAAGTGTGTTTATTGAAGCATCATTCGTCAAGTGACAAGACAAAAAAATAAAAAAAATTGTTAACAAACCAATGGTTAAATTAACTTGAATATACCCATGCTGTGGAATATTATGTAACTGTTTAAAAAAATGCTTTGAGGCCGGGCGTGGTGGCTCACACCTGTGATCTCAGCACTTTGGGAGGCCAAGGTGGGCAGATCATCTGAGGTTGGGAGTTCGAGACCAGCCTGACCAACATGGAGAAACCCCCATCTCTATTAAAAATACAAAATTAGCTGGGCATGGTGGCGCATGCCTGTAATCCCAGCTACTCGGGAGGCTGAGGCAGAAGAATCACTTGAACCCGGGAGAAGGAGGTTGTGGTGAGCCGAGATGACACCATTGCACTCCAGCCTGGGCAACAAGAGCAAAACTCCGTCTCAAAAAAAAAAAAAAAAAGCAAGCTTTGGGGCTGCATCAATTTTCCTATTGGAATATACATTATAGAATGTTGAGTGATTAAAGAACCTTACAGAAAGATGCATATAGAATTAGTCTATGTTTGTAAAAACAACTCTGTACTGTGACTTTTTTAAAAATGTCAATGACTTTTTAAAAAATTAGTTATATAAGAATACACTAAATAATTAAAATTTGTTAGAGGTGGTATGGGGATATGTTTGAGAAAGGACAAATGATTTGGGGATACATAAGAGAGAAAATGATTGTACAACATGAAATATACTCTGGCATTGTGTAAGAGGAAGAGTAAACCAGAAAATTCTGTTAATAGAATTGCAAATGTGTAAAACTAAAGATGCATTGGCGTACCTTGGAACATTATCTTAATTGGTTATTTTTAAAAATGTCATTCTTTGTTACCAAGCCTTATAATGCACCCATCTAAAATGATGTTATCTATAAAACTCAATTTACTACTAATTTACTAGCAGTCAACACATTTCTCTAGTCTCTCATGATATTTGCAAGCAATTACCATTTTTTACTCAAGTCCCTTTCTCAACACACGCACAACTCAAATTCCCCATTATATCTTCCATTAAAAGAAAAAAAATCTGAAACTTTTTTTTTTTTTGAAGCAGGGTATCACTCTTTCACTCAGGCTGGAGTGCAGTGGTGTGACCCTGGTTCACAGCGACCTCTGCCTCCTGAGTTCAAGCTATTCTCATGCCTCAGCCCCCCGAGTAGCTGAGATTACAGGTGCCCACCACCACGCCTGGCTCATTTTTTTTTTTTTTTTTTTTTTGTATTTAATAGAGACAGGGTTTCACCATGCTGGCCAGGCTGGTCTTGAACTCTTGACCTCAAATGATCCGTCCGCCCTGGCCTCCCAAAGCGCTGGGATTACAGGCCTGAGTCACGGCGCCTGTCCTGCTCATTTTTTTTCTGCTGTCTTTTGACAAAATATCTCACATTTTTAAAGAGTAACTGTTAAGAGGGCAGGCGCGGTGGCTCACGCCTGTAATCCCAGCACTTTGGGAGGCTGAGACGGGCGGATCACGAGGTCAGGAGATTGAGACAATCCTGACTAACACGGTGAACCCCATCTTTACTAAAAATACAAAAAATTAGCCGGGCGTGTTGGCGAGCGCCTGTAGTCCCAGCTACTCGGGAGGTTGAGGCAGGAGAATGGCGTGAACCTGGGAGGCGGAGCTTGCAGTGAGCCAAGATCGTGCCACTGCACTCCAGCCTGGGCGACAGAGCGAGACTTCGTCTCAAAAAATAAATTAATTAATTAAAAATAACCATTAAGAATTTGGAAAAACTTCAGTTTCAAAATATTATCCAAATCCCTGTAACAAAAATGATCAGATTTAAAATGGTAGTTAAAATTGAAATTCACATGTCAAAAATAAATATTATTCATCTTTAATAAATTAAAATCACATATTGAGGATCTGTTATGTATCAATAGCTTAATCACCTTATTTAATCAATAAGTGAGATGCTGTGTCATCTTTCTTTACTTTTCATGGAATACTTGTCAAGTGGACTTTATTATTCCTGATTTGGATCTTATGATTATGGCTCCTCACCTGCACATGGCCAAATATGAACAATTAAGAGAGCTTTGTCTTTAGAAACACCACCACCCTCTAGTTAGGTTCTCTAGACTCACAGGGGAAATATTCAATGAAAATTTTACTGACCCTGAGACCAAGGCACCTCACACAGACTTTGGTGGTTCACAATCTAAAGACAAATTAAAAGAATAATAATAATATTAAAGGTAAAGCTTCTGGTGGTCCACAATCTAAAGAGAAAGTAAAATAATAATAATTATAATAAAGGTAAAGCTTCTGGACGTTTCCAAGTTCTCTGTGCTTTCTTTCTCCTGCTCTACCATCTTTTACAGACATATACATATGTGTGTATAAAGCTGAACACATAAAATAGTACTCTAATTATATATACACATTATATAATACAACAAACAATATATAATTGTATCTATCAACCTATATATAATTATAATACATGCAGAAAATAAAAAATAAAAATTTTTTTTGAAAAGAACAAAAAAAGAAAAGATAAAACAAAAAAAATTGTAATTATAATGCATTTATATTCTGCAACCTGCTTTTGACTCAACATCATATTTTTGATATCTATTTTGAGGTGCATAATCTAATTCATTTCCACGCTGTATGAGATTCCATTTTATGACTATACCATGAGTATGTTTCTCTATTTCTGGATATTTAAGGTATTTCCAATTTTCTGGTGTTTATTCAGTGCTGCAAGGAATATTCCTTTACAGATCTTTAGAAGATGTATTGGAATGGAGAGATAATAGAAGCAGGGCTACTGGTAGAAGAGATAATGAAGACCTAAACTTGACAATGGTGGAATGAAACAGATTATAGAAATTTTTTGAGGTTATACATACTACTTGGTGATTCGTCAGAAGTAGGGCTGAGAGTGGAACTGGCATATGAGGGAGAGGAAATAATTTAGGTTGACTCTTAAGTTTCTGCCTTGCATAAATAAATAGATCTTTGAAACACATCCCAATATAGGGCATTCAGAAGTGTTGACAGGACTAGTGGAGTGGGCAGGAAAAAAAGTTCCATTTTAGAAACAAGTTTATATTTTGTATGATCATGAGCTATTCAGTTGGAAATTTCCCATGGCTAGAGAAGTTAAAGTACTTTCCAACTCTATGATTTCATGGCGCTATCTGTCTTGGCTGCTTTGGTAAGCAAAAGCACACTAAGCGTTTAAAAAGAGGGTTCTATTGGTATAGCAGGCTCAATAATGGCCCTCCAAAGAGTTCCATGCCCTAATCTCTGGAATTTTATGTAGCAAAAAGAACTTTGCAGATGTAATCAAGCTAAGGATGTCAAAATGGGGAGATTATCTGCGTTATCCACGTGGGTCTAAGGTCATCACGAGGGTTTTCATAAAAGAGCGATATACTTTGGATGTTTCTCTCCTCCAAATCTCATGTTGAAATGTAATCCCCAATGCTGGAGGTGGGGCCTGGTGGGAGGTATTGGATCATGGGGGCAAATCCCTCAGCAATGGTTTAGTGCCATCCTCTCCGTGATGAGTGAGTTCTCACTCTGTTAGTTCACATGAGATCTGATTGTTTAAAGGAACCTGGCACAGAGCTCTTCCTCTCTCTCTTGCCCCAGCCCTTGCCATGTCACATGCTGACTCCCCTTTGCCTTCTACCATGATTGGAAACTTCCTGAGGCCTCACCAGAAGCAGATGCTGGTGCCATGCTTCCTGTACAGCCTACAGAACTATGAGCCAAATAAACCTATTTTCTTTACAAATTACCCAGCCTCAGGTATTTCTTACAGCAATGCAAGAATGGACTAACACAGAGGAATACAGGAGTCAGAGTCAAAGAGAAGGCAATATGACAAAGAAAGCAAAGGAAAAAAGGCTACGTGATGTGGAGCCAGGAGACAAGGAATGCCAGCTCCCTTGGGAACCTGGAAGGCACAAGGAATGTGCTCATCCCTAGAGCCTGCAGAAGGAGCCAACTATGCTAACACCTTGATTTTAGCTCATTTTGACTTCTGGCCTCCAGATCTATAAGATAATAAATGTGTGTTGTTTAAAGCCACCACCTTTGTGGTAATTTATTATAGCAGCCATAGGAAAGTAATGCAGTTGGCTTTCCAATAAGAAGACTTAACTGAAGACAGGGCTGGCTTCAAGGACATGTGATCTGTGCAGTCACACAAGTCCCCACACTCACAGGGACCTCATGGTTGGTTATGCTCTATGGTCACTGTCTTCACATGATTAATGATATTTTGAACAAGGAATCCCACATATTCATTTTGCATGGGGCCCTGTCACTTGTGTACTCAGTCTTAACTAAAGATAACATATTTGACATAGTTTGGGCATAGCATTCTTTTTCTTATATTTTTCTGTTATTAAGATTTTCTAGGCCTGGTGTGGTGGCTCATGCCTGTAATCCTAGTACTTTGGGAGGCCAAGACAGGCAGATCACTTGAGGTCAGGAGTTCAAGACCAGCCTGGCCAACACGGTGAATCCCCGCCTCTACCAAAAATACAAAAATTAGCCGGGTGTGGTGGTACCCACCTGTAATCCCAGCTACTTGGGAGGCTGAGGCAGGAGAATTGCTTGAACCTCCACCTCCTGGGTTCAAGCAATTCTCCTGCCTCAGCCTCCCGGGTAGCTGGGATTATAGACATGCGCCACCATGCCCGGCTAATTTTCATATTTTTAGTAGAGTCAGGGTTTCACCATGTTGGCCAAGCTGGTCTCGAACTCCTGGCCTCAAGTGATCCGCCTGCCTCAGCCTCCCAAAGTGCTGGGATTACAGGTGTGAGTCACCCAGCCCAGCCCAGTCTTTCTTTATGAGCAGCTATGTGCCCAGTAAGAAATTGTAGGAAGGTCATAATTAAGGAAAAAAGAAGAGAGACAGATTTAGGGTAACAACTACCAGACTGCGCTACCACTGCAACCTTAAACTAATTATATGTTTTGGTGGGTTGTCTAGCAATGTTTTACAGAGTATTTCTAAAAGAGGCTTAAAGGCCCATGGTGTGCATATATCTATCTAAAAGTGGGGTTCTATTAAGGAAAAAGAGAACACATATGGGGAAAAACCTGGCAGCTTCCAACATAACTACGATCACTACATTGTATGTATCAGACTTTTTCTAAAGAGTCAGGGAAACAGTGAAAAAACAATTTATTATATTGCTCATTCTTAAAAGTCTGTGACCACCTAACTTCTGGAAATTTATCTAGAACACCTTTCACCTTAGGGTGCTTTCTCTACTCTGAACTTCTCTCTCAAGTTTTCCTAACTTCAAATTCCTGGGAGCCAAAACTATAAAAACTCTAGAAGAAAATCTAGGCAATACCATTCAGGACAGAGGCACAGGCAAAGATTTCATGACGAAAATGCCAAAAGCAATTGCAATGAAAGCAAAAATTGACAAATAGGATCTAATTAAACTAATGAGCTTCTGCACAGCAAAAGAAATTATCATCAGTGTGAACAGACAACCTAAGAAGGGGAAAAAAATTTTCTAATCTGTCCATCTGACAAAGGTCTATCATCCAGAATCTACAAGGAACTTAAACAAATTTACAAGAAAAAAACAACCTCATTATAAAGTGGGCAAAGGATGAGAAAAGACACTTCTCAAAAGAAGACATACGCTTAGCCAACAAACATGAAAAAAAGCTCAACATCATTAATTATTACAGAAATGCAAATCAAAACCACAATGAGAAACCATTTCATGACAATCAGAATGGCTATTATTAAAAAGTCAAAAAAGAACAGATGCTGGTGAGATTGCGGAGGAATAGAAACACTTTTACACTGTTGGTGGGAGTGTAAATTAATTCAACCATTGTGGAAGACAATGTGGCGATTCCTCAAAGACCTAGAGGCAGAAATGTCATTTGACCCAGTAATCCCATTACTAGGTATGTACCCAAAGGAATATAAATTATCCTATTATAAAGATACATGCATACATATGTTCACCCCAGCACTCTTCACAATAGCAAAGACATGGAGTCAACCCAAATGCCCATCAATGATAGGCTGCACAAAGAAAATGTGGTACGTGTACACATGGAATACTATTCAGCCATAAAAGGAATGAGATGTCCTTTGCATGGACATGAATGGAGTTGGAAGCCATTATCCCCAGCCAACTAACACAGGAACGAAAACGAAACACCACATGTTCTCGCTTGTAAGTGGGAGCTGAATAATGGGAACACATGGACACATGGTGGGGAACAATAAACACTGGGGTCTGTCAATGGGGGTAGGGAGAGCATCAAGAAGAATAGTTAATGGATGCTGGGCTTAACACCTAGGTGATGGGATGATCTGTGCAGCAAACCACCATGGTACACGTTTACCTATGTAACAAACCTGCACATCCTGCACATGTACCCCAGAACTTAAAGTGAAAGTTGAAGAAAAGAAAAGAAAAATTCCTGGGAGCTATGCTGTTCTCCTAATGCTGTTCTCTTTATGCTGTTCTGAATAAGGAGTAAACTCTGCTTTAGGTCTGGGAAGTGAGGTCTCCAAGGCAAGCTCTGGAATTTTATTTTTCTTAATAAAAATGGTTTCTCCCCAAGAGAAATTCCAGTGGCAGTTGTTGATGTAACAATGTTCTCAACCTGATTAACTTATTTGCTAAATAAATGAATCATGTACATTTTTCTTTACAGGGTTCCTGGATAAACTGGAAAGATAAATTTTCAGGGCTGTCATCCCCTTATTAGTAAGATAAGACATACCTGCGGCCGGGTGCGGTGGCTCATGCCTATAATCCCAGCACTTTGGGAGGCCAAGGTGGGTGGATCACGAGGTCAGGAGTTCGAGACCAGCCTGGCCAACATAGTGAAACCCCGCCTCTACTAAAAATACAAAACAATTAGCTGGGTGTGGTGGCTGGCGCCTGTAATCCCAGCTACTCGGGAGACTGAGGCAGGAGAATCACTTAAACCTGGGAGGCAGAGGTTGCAGTGAGCCAAGATCACATCACTGCACTCCAGTCTGGGCAACAGTGCAAGACTCAAAAAAAAAAAAAAAAGATATACTTGCCAAATAGTCATTGATTCAGTAAATATTGTGCCAGCCATTGAAGTAGAATCTCAGTATACAAAAGGAGAGCAAAATAGACTATTTTTCTTCCAATGGGCCTTACCATCTAGTACTATCTAGTGCCATCCAGATTTTGTGAAGAGAGAACAAGTGAACCCCAAGAGACCTGTCACTAACACATTCCTTCAACATAAAGCAAGAATGTTGGGCTCTGTCCAAGAACAGGAAAAAAAAAAAAATCCATGCTGAATATCCACATATGCTCAGTCTTCCCTGAATTTTGTCATTCGTGATGTTTGTGGACATCACAGTATACTGGAAGACTTCTAGAATGAATAGTAACAATAGCTGTTACCATCTAGAAAATATGTCCAGTTCTCCAAGGCACATGGTAGGATGGCGCTCCTCTGTTCTTTGCAGTTATGAGGGGGCATGTGACTTGCTTTGGCTAGTTAAATGAGAGTGGAAGTAATTTGCACGTCTGGTTGGAAGTCTTAAGAATCAGTGCTCTGTTAAGCCAAGCCCTTCTTCCCTCTGCTTTGACAACTGACCACACATAAGTTGGTGTCTGCTTGGAAAGTCTGGTTTCTGGACTAAAGATAGCAAGGAGTACTCAACAAATCCCCGATGGAGATCTAGTGTAAGTGAAAAGAAACCTTTGTCTTTCTAAGCTACTGAGATTTGGGAGACTTTTTATTACTGTAGTGTAACCCAGCCCATCCTAACTGATGCAATCATAAAATGTCTCTCAACATGAGAGTCTTCTACAAAAAGTAACTCATCTCATCCTCACGGAAACCTCATGAGGCAGATACTATCATTATTTCCATGATTTTCTCTGACAAGAAAATTTAGAGATGAAGGAGTGGATGAATAGTTAAGTGCTAATATCCAAACCCTGAGATTCCAAGTGGGGTTTCATGCTTTGGTGACCCAAACCACAGCTTTTGCTTGAATTAATAAATGGGAACTCAACTTTAATAGGTGCCTGTAAGTGTCAGGCCTCTGACTTAGGCGCTGGGAATCTAAGGATGAACAAGGCAGACAGTAGCTTACTTCCAAGTAGGGGAAAATGAAAAGACCCAAGAAAACATACAACAGTTTCAGTTCATTGTGAAGAACATAAAACACAGGGATGTGGCAGAATGAGGAGTACTGAAATGGTTAGAAAGGCCTCTGAGAAGGTGATTTTTGAGTTGAGAGGAGAAAGAGATACCCCAGGCAGGCATAATTCGTGCAAAGGTCTTTCCCAGGAGAAGCCTGGTGCATCAGCGGTGCAGAGCGCAGTCAGTTTTGCAAGACCATTCGGAGAGGGTATAAGACGACCTGACAGGCAGGCAGGGGCGCATCCTGTAGGACTGGAGGCTGCAAGGACTCTGGAGCAGGGGAATGACTTAATTCAGTTTGCTTTGTGTAAGGACCACTCTGGATGTCGCAGTGTGGGTGGGAGGCCAGTGGATGCAGGAAAATGAGCCAGGAGACCGTCGTGGCCGCCTAGATCTACCTGTGGTGAAGGACTAGGTCTTGCCCCCACGCCTATCCTTTTCGCACCTACTCGAGTCTAGGCAGTTCTGCGCACAAGCGACCACTCCCTGAGTCCGACTCCACCCAACCCGAATTCCTGTTGCTGACCCCGCGCTACAACGCTGCAGCTTTGTCAGGTTGCAATGAGTTTCTAAATGCACCCTCTCTGGTTCTGATCTATGTCCTCCGGAACCGATCTGGGGAACGGCCCCTGTCCCCCCTCCGCTTTCCAGAGCTCTGGTCTAGGCAAGGGACGCTGACGGCTCTGCCTGGATGGGCCGTGGTAAGCCAAGCCTGTTCTGTGCCGGGCACCATGCTCCTGCTATGTCCCAAGGATTTAATGACGAACAAAGCCCACGCGCCACGGGTCCTGGTGGCGCTTTCAGCCCAGAGGCGGCGGGAACACAGTGGGAGGGGCGAGGAGCTGTAGTCATCAGGAACCCTCGGATTCCACGCCAGCCTGGGAAGGGAGCAAATTGGAATGTAAAAACAAAACATTACATTCCCGCTTCTCGGAAGCGCGGGGCGAGCGGGAGCGAGGGCGCCCAGGTGAGCGCGGGGCGGCACCGCCCGCGGAGCCGGATAGAGCTCTACACGCGGAGCTGGGCCAGCCGGGCGCGCAGCGACGCTGCAGGCCGCGGGCGGTACTGCAGCGCGGCGCGGCCCGGCGCCTCTCGAGGCTCTATCGGGCGCGCATGCTCAGAGCGCCGCTCGTGGCCCCACCAGCCTCACTGAGCGTTTCCGCGGCAGCCGCGGCGGCCGACCTGAGTGTTCGCGGCCGGGAGAGCCAAGGGATGGGGCCTGCGCCGCAGGGCGGGAAAGGGCGGCTGGGAAGTGGTCCCTGCCTTAGCCACGCTCCAGCGCCTGACACCCTCCACGAAAGGTTGCTCCAGTTACTCCTGTTTTGCAGTTAAGAAAACGTCTCAGAGACTGGCAGTAACTTGGCCAAGGCCACACAGCTGGAAGGATGGCAAATAAGTTCGGGATTCGGACTCTACATCCTCAACCTCCTGCACCCCAGGACTGTGAGGTGAGGTAAGCTTGAGAACCGGGGCTGTCTTATCAGAGCTTGGGGGTCCTTTATCCCTTCTTTACAGATGTGCAAACTAAGGCTCAAGGAAGTTACTAGAAACTTCTGAAATGTTTTAGAAGAAAAAAAAGCCACTTTCTGGGATATCCTGTCCATGCCTAAAGTCTCCAAGTGTCTGAGATTGACATGTCTGTGCTCTGACCTGGGTGTTAAAGACCTGGCCCTTTTCCAATGGACAGTCATGTAATATTCAGGAGTGCTAGAGGTCAGAGAGAATATAAAACTGGGTAACGAAGCATGGAAGGAAGTTCAGAGCAAGAGAAAGGATGATCATGGAAAGCTCGTGGAGGCCTTCCTCTGAGCCCCAAGCTCCCCACTGGCAGAATTTGATGAAGGACTCTCTAAGATCACAGTTTGTAGGCGCCTAGAATGATCTAAATCCACACTGCCTTTCCTTTTCTTCCTCAAAAGCGCCCACCTCAGGGCCTTTGTCATGCTCTCCTCTCCCCTGTTCTCCATCTTCTTGTGGCAGCTTCCTACTGGTGGCTTACAGCTCATCTCCCAAGTCCCCATCATTGCAATTGTTAAGGCTTGTGGTCCGGAAATGAATGTTCCCTGAGGGCTGAGCCTTACCCTGTTCCTCATTCCTCTAGCCTCAGCACTAGCCTGTGCCTGCACTGAATGAGGATTCAATACATGGTTGGTTTCTTTTTTTGAGACAGAGTCTCGCTCTGTTGCCCATGCTGGAGTGCAGTGGCTCGTTCTTGGCTCACTACACCCTCCGTCTCCTGGGTTCAAGCAATTCTCCTGCCTCAGCCTCCTGAGTAGCTGGGATTACAGGCGCCCGCCACCACGCCCAGTTAATTTTTGTGTTTTTAGTAGAGGCGGGGGGCTTCACCATGTTGGCCAGGCTGGTCTTGAACTCCTGACCTCAGGTGATCCGCCCACCTCGGCCTCCCAAAGTGCTGGCATTACAGGCATGAGCTACCACGCCCAGCCCAATACATGTTTTGTTGAATGAATGAGTGAATGAATGAACGTTGGCTCCCAAATCTTATACTCAACGACTGGTTCACGTCTTCCTTCTTCTCTCCTACATTAGGTAGTCATAACTAGGAGGATGCATTGATTTCTTAGGATGGCTGTACCAAACAAACATGTATTGTCTCACAGTTCTGTCGGCTTAGAAGTCTGAAATCAAGGTGTCCACAGAGTGATGCTCCCTCTGAACCCTCTAGGGGAGGATCCTCCCTGCCTTTTCCATCTTCCGACAGCCGTTGGCTTTCGGCTGTATACTCCAATCTCGGCCTCTGTCCATGGCTGCTTCTCCCTGTGTGTCTCCGTGTCTTCTCATGGCATTTTCTTCTCTGTGTCTCTTCACAGAGACACAGAATGGTGTCCCTTATAAGGACACCATTCACATTGGATAAGGGCCCACCCTAATGACCTTGTCTTACATCTGTAAAGACCGTGTTTCCAAATAAGGTAATATCCATAAGTTGGGGGTGGGGGATATTAGCGCTTCAACGTATTTTTCTGGGAAACATAATTCAACTCGTGACAGACGTGATCCACGGAATTTAGGCAAACTTAGCTGGGGGGTGGGGAAGAAGACATGAAGGGCAGACGTGTAGGGAACGTGTGATGATTCACATTTGCAGGCATCAAAAGACTTTTAGGGACATCAGCCTTAAAGGTTTCTGCTGAAGTAGTTTCTATTTTTCCTTGACCCTTTTTCAGGCTGTAAACACTCCATTTCCAGACACTCCACAAAGCATTTCATCTCCCGGAATTTGGGCTACTGAAGAGTAAGTTAACAGTCACTTCTATCTGCCAGGGACTGTGATAAGTCCTGACTTGCTTTCTCTTGTTTAATGTTGACAACCCCCTTGGGAGGAAGGACCTATTTTTCACTGAATTTTACATGAGAAACTGAGGTTCAGACATGCTCACAACTTCCATGGGGCCGAACTGGGATTTATAACCAGTTCTAACTTCAGAAAAACTCCCAGGAGACCCACAGGTACCTTACATCAATTCTGTGTGACTTAAGAGGGCAGAACTGTGATGCATGAGTAGAAGTTACAAGGAGAGTGGCCTCTCCTTATAAAGTTTAGGAAAATTTTCTAATGTCTAGACCTCGGATTCTCCAATACTTATAATTACTAGTTTTTCCTGATGTGGCTCTTTTTGCCACTAGAGATTTTCAGGCAGTGGCTGCTAGTTTGGATTCTCAATGCCTTTCCCAACTTGACCCTACTCTTGAGGGAGACTTTGAACTCTCTGGCATATTCTCTCTGATAGGAGCTATCTGCACATAAATGTGTTTTTCTGAGAAGAGGTTCCTTAGCTTTTCTGAGCCCTAGGAGATAGAAAACCAGGAGCTTAGCGGCTCCCTGATCAGGACCGAGGTTAGGAGCACTGCAGCCTAGGGCAGGAAGAAGGATTTGCTATCTGGGCTGCTAATTTCTCTGCCCAGCTCCTGATATTTCAGTGGCGGAGGTTTTGCCTAGCTGCTGGACTTGTGGCTGAGCCTGTCTTCTTCAACTCCGCTTCTCCGTGTGGCACTACTGCCCAGCCCCACATCTCCTCCGTGCAGCATACTGGCCGCTGTCCGTGCACGCAGACCTCTGGCCGCCAACAGGAAGGTGATGGAAACCAGCCGTGCCCCGCCCCTCCTTCCAGAGCTTTGAAATAAACTTTAGCTATTCATCCCGAAGAAACTGTACTTCCCAGTGACACTGCTCCCATCCCTCAACCTGCCCCTGCTGGAGAGCAGTTTCACTTTGTGGGGAGTCACTGATTATTCGGGACCTGGCAATATGGTCCTCTTCTTTCCTCTTAGCGGCTCTATTCTAAATATGTCGTCCTTCCAGATCGTAGATGCAGGTGTATCTAGAGGGCAGTTGACTCGCCCAAAATAGCACCGAAGTCCAGGAGGCAGGAAAGAAACTCTGGCATTAAATGAGCTCACACCCTCTCCAGACTCCCACAGTCATTGTCCCCTCTGACCCTCACAACGCCCAACTGCTAGAGGAGGCTTTGCGCCTCACATACGACCTTCCCAATCTTCAGAAATGAAGACACTGAGAGAGGTCAGGGGACTTTCTCGCCAAGGTCCAGCAGCTAAGACGTAAAGGAGTAGGGAGAGTCAGGATTTGTACCCAGGACTTCAAGGCCATCTCCTTCACTGAAGCTCTCCAAGAAGGACGAGTTTGGAGGCTGAGGACCTGAGCTCCTTTTCTCTCGCTTTCACTCACCCGCTGCAGGACTGCAGGCTCCAGGGGGGCAGGCGCCAAGGCCGCCCTCCGCGGGACCCGGTACCAGGCAGGCGCCCCGGGATGGCAGACTGGGCCAGGACCGAAGCCGAATCCTTCTTTTGCCTGCGGCATGGTTAAGTATGGACCTCGCTCGCTACGGTGCGAACGCGTTGGGTCAAGCTCTAAGCCCAGAAGTGGGGCTCGGCTGGGTCTGAGGCTCTCTGCTCCGGACAGCTTAGAAGCCCGGCGGGGACGTGGGCAGCCTTAGAGACCTCAGGCGCCGGCCTCGCTGGAGCCGCGCCGCCGCTTCACATTGCGCACGCGCGGGGGCTGGCGCAGGCTCCGCCCCCCGGGTAGGGACCTACAGCGGGCGCGGCGCCGGCGGTCTGCGGCCGGCGGTGTAGACGCCCCTTCGCCGGGATCTGGCACCCGAATCCGGCCTGCCGGGTAAGTAGCTCAGCGGGAGGGCGAGGGCCCCCGGATCCGCGTGTACGTGACCGAAGTGCCGGCTGCGGCCGGGTCGTGGGGCCGCGCGGGGCGGGGGCCTGACGGGGCCAGGCCGGGGCGGGTCGAGCGGCCGCGGCCCCGCGTGCCCGCGCTGAGGGCTGGCGTCGTGGCAAGCGGCACCCGGAAGGCCGAACGCGGGCTCCGGCTGGTGGGCGTGGGGCACCGGCTGGGGTGGGGGCCCAGGCCACGGCTTGGCGCGCGTTGAGCAGGGACGCGGGCCCGGCCTGGGGTCAGGGTCCGGCCCGGCGCCCCCAGCTCCCCTTTGTGCGCCGCTATCCCGCAGACTCGCCCGACGCGCCAGGGCGACCGAGGCGGGGGTGGCGGCGTCCCGCGGGGCCGTTTGTGTGGCGCCGCTGGCCCAGCCTGCGCTCCCCGCCCCCAGCGTTATGAAGGATGCCTCCTCCGAGGGCTCCTACCGTCCGCGCGGAGCAGGAAGTGTCGTCAGGAGGCCATTTTTAAAGCCTCCTGCGGGCCTCGGAGCTGAGCGTTGACGGTTTTGGTTTTCTTCGGTTGGAAGAACCCCGGCCTTCCCTCGCGGCTAGCGGGACGCGCCTGGGAGACGACGATGCGCCCAATGCACCCGGCCTCGTCCTCTGAGCGCCCAGGCTCAGGCGCGCTCGCCTCGGATGCTGCCTGCCATCGGGGGAGCGTGCCGACAATAAACTCGAAAACCAGCCTGGCATTGTCTTTCCTTGAGAGGGTCAGGGGTGGGCTAGTCCATCGAGGTCCTGCGCATCTTTTGCAGGGGGCGAGGACATAGGAGGTTGAGAAGAGATGAAGGTTTGAATTGTTCCAAATGCTGATGTCATTGTGGGACCTCCCCATCCCGGCCTGCCCGTCTTATCTTGTGTCCTTGGGGTTTGGGGCTCTGTAAAGCCAAGAAATTGCAGGGTTCAAAAGAATGAAAGTTTCTTAACTAGAAAGGAAAAGCCAAAAGAGCGAACGGGAGAAAACACTTAAGTCTTTATAAGTTGGGTAGTTAATGTATCCCGTTAAAATACCTCTGACTTTAAAAATTGGGATAATGAACGATTTATCAACGTAACATTAAAATATAAACTACTGAGCATTATGTCCTGTTTAAAAGTAGAAATCTACGTAGCTAAACTCTAATGTTGTATTAGAATCCTTAAACTATCCTAAGTTTAGACTTGAAATCACCAAGAATTAAGACAAACCTGGGTCTCCAGAAGCTTGCAGCACTCTTCTACCGTAGAGCAGAAACTGAGGATGGGAATGCATCTCTTTTCTCTCTTGAGCCACATATGCAAAGTTCAGCCCAGCATGTGATGTCAGTACACAGCCAACGGTTCAGAAAATATTGTTTTAGAAGCCAATGTTATATACTGTTGTCTCTTTGAGTAGAATACAAATAGTTCTTTTTTTAAAATTGTGTGATATTGATATCTTTAATCTAGGATGCAATTTTTAAAAATTACTTTCATCTTGGATCAAATTTAGCCTTGAAAAATAACACTTTTGTACGTAGACAGTTTGCTATGCTGATAACATTCATTGCAAATGCAATTTGAAAAGAGCAGACAAAGGATGGCATTCCTTTATTTATTGGGACTCCTTTCTGATGTGTTATGCCCAATCTGAAGATTTTAAAAATGCAAAATGGCAATTTAAAAAAATCCATTTAGATCTCTAGAGATTTATTTGCCTTTAAGAGGATCAGGGCCAGTTTTTGTGCAAAAGGAAGAACAAAGAATATTTTATTTTTGTCTCTGTGAAGGCTGCTCTTTCATTCATTCATTCACTCATTCTTTCAACCAGTACGAACCTTATTGAGTGCCTTCCTTGGCCAAACCCTTTGCTATTGATCATGATAAACAAGATCCTGACCAGGGAGGGTTTCCCCAATCATGATTGTTCTCAAACTGCCTGCTGTCTACTGCATTTTCTTTGTTATGCAAACCCAGCTAACTGCAATTTCCAGGATTCATCCTTGGAGTGAAAGTAGCTACAGATCAGCCAGTCTAAACATTGTCATCATGGGGTGAGGGTGGGGAGGCATCAAAATCAACTAGGGAGAATTTTAAACCATATGCCTGAGCCCCACCCTAGGAAATGGTAACCTCATTTGCTAGGTTGCATGTGAGTCCTAGGAATCCTTTTTAAGTTCCGTGGGTGACTTTGCCATACACCCCTGCTTGAGAACCACTTCTGGGGCTCATTCCCCTTATCTTCAACACAGCCTGAGAAACCAAGGCTGTGCCGGTCCAGGACTTAAACCCAAGTGTTTGGCTTCTGTTGCAGGCCTCTGTGCAGCGCCTTGCTGACGCCCAGGGTTCTGATGTAGAAGCCTATACCAGGGCCTGAGGTTGTGAAACTCATGGCAGTCCATGCCTGAGAAGAGAAGGCCTGAAAGAGAAGGAAGAGCCCATGGGACTTGCCACGGTTTTGACTTATATCTGCAACTCCAAGGCTCCAGGCAGGAAGTAAGAACAGTGCTCAGGTGGCAGCAGATACTGACCATGGCTTCATTTCACAGCTTCACACAGCAGGGTAGCAGAAAACAAAGAATGTAAGATTGGACACAGTTGCTGCTGTTCACCAACTTTGTGATCTTCAGAAAGCCATATAGCTTCTCCAGACCTGTTCTCAGGGAAGAAGCAGATAACTGAAGGCTGGCTTTGAGAAGTTTCGAGGTAACATAGGAACCTGCTTATGCAGGCACTCTTTCCATCTGACTTGGGCCAAGGTGCTCCGGGATTGACAAGCAGCCAGCCACTGGGAGAGCACTCTGATCAGATCATTGATAGAACATTCACCACTCTACTTATCATACCCATTTACTTATCTCCATCTTATGTTAGACTCCTTAAAAACGGCAGCCCACAGCAGGTGTGGGGATAAAACAGTCCTGGGCAGTGCTCATTGTACTCACACTATGCCAGGCACTGTGCCAGGAACATTCAAATTTTTAAGAATCTACAAAGTAGATACCTCATTATACATCTTACAGAGAGCATCATTGGTGTTTCCAAGGTCACAGGGCTAGGCAAGGGTGGAACCCTGAGTCTGCTTGTCTGTTTGCCCCGTTACGGCCCAGGGGTGGTGGCCTCACCTCACCTCCAGGCACCCACAAGAATATAAAATCTTGTACAAGGATGTCGATATTACTATTGCCATTCCCAAGTGCACCTGCACCTGTAATATCAGGTGGTTTGCAGCCTTGGCTGCATAGCTGCATATGAGAATCACCTGGGAAGCTTTTAAAAATCCCAATACCCCCACCTCTTCCCCAGTTACAGTGGAGTCCTGTGAGTGGTGGGGGACATCGTTATTTTTGAAGCTCCCAAGTAATTTTGGTGTGCAGTGGGGTGACCAGCTGTCCCAGGGACCTCCTGTAAAAAATAAGTTTAATATCCCGGGCACATGACACGCCAATTGCCCTAATGCAGCCAAGGTTAAGAACTACTGGTTTAATGGGAGATATTTTTTCTGTGCTTGATTATACTGTTTTATTAAACTCTGAATCCATTTCTTTCTGCAAATTTTTAAGGCAAAAAAGAAATGCGAAAATATACGTCTCATTTTTAGCACCTTTAGAGACCCGGAGTCATTTGATGTGCTTCATGACATAAAATTTTGTAATATGCCTTGTGATACTACCTTATTTTTATGATATATATTTTTTAATGCTTAACAAGAGCATATTTGCTCTTTCACATTTTTTTTTCACATACAAAGTTTAAGTTTTAGACATCAAGCACTCTAATACTGGCTATATTCTTTTTTACAAAGATTTTTTTCTTAAAATGTTAAGAAAAAGCCTATAATATCACTTCCTTTGTTTTCTGATGTAGACTCAGTTGATGTGCACAGCAGTGTCAAGTCAATCTCCAAAATCCTCCCTGTAGGCAGGGTGGGGAGAAGACCCTCACTTCCTGCCGACTAATGAACTCATCTTGATATAGACCTTTGCCGCCTCAGATTCATTTGTTAAGCTAACCAGTATCTGCTTCTCTGGACATTACTGCACTCTTCTACCTGTGAAGCCATCTTAAAAAAATATATTGACTGATTTCTTAACGAAACATCTACTCTTTGCCAAGCATAAAGTCACCTCACACTTGCATACACCCTTTTCTCATTTATCCTCACATCAGCTGTATAAATGAGAAATATTCTCATTTTATGAGTGAGAACATTCAAGCTCAGATAGGTTAACAAGTTTGAAATCATGTGCTAGTAAACCAAACACCTAGGTTTTGAACCTTGTTCTTGTTGTCCCAAGGTCATTATTCTGTACTGTGTTACACTCAGCTGCTTTCACCTGGAAAAGCAGAGGAATCGGGCTGTCTCCTGCCGCTGTCTTGGTCCATTCTGCTGCCCAAGCAGTACACTTGGTTTCAGATGGAAATCTAGGATCCCAAGGATGGTACATTTGTCGGCAGCATTTGGAAGTATTTTTCGTCATCAAGATGGCTATCAATTTGCAGTTCAGTCATCTCAGTGCAAGGTAGTTTGGCAAAAAGATTATGACACTTAATGGATTTTTTTCCTCTTTTAAATCTGTTTACCCAGCACTTTGTAGTATAATGCAACGTAATAACATTGCATTATTTTGAGCATAGTTTAGAAGCCAAGAAGATACTTTCAAACAGGTGACATAATTCAGTTATGGCCCAGATGTCCTGCCTTCCCCATCACACATTCATATTAATGGTCTTAAAAAGCTCTTTCTGAGGCGCCAATTTCTTCCTCAATATCATCCTACTGGGGAATTTTTGGCAGTTGATGTCTAATGTTGATTTTTTTTTTTTTCCTGATCAATTTTAATTGTTTACTGGGCACTTTGGGGTAGAATTGTTTTAAAAATTTGGTTACTGGGAAAGCTAGACAAGCCTTTGCTATGGTGAAAGAGACAAAAGGAATATAGATATAATTTGTAAGTGCTTATGCCATTGGGCTTAATGCTTTGCATACATTATCTAGTTGGCATCTCCTGATTGCCCTTTAAGTTTGCTATGGTAAAGCATTATTCCTTGCTTGGCAATGCACAGAGAAAAATTATTTGCTGAAGGACCCTGCAAATGAGGGACAGGATCAGAGTTGGAACTGTAAACCTTTCCACTCCATTTCATGTGACCTTCATGGGTACGGCAGCTATACCCTGCCCCAGCAATGAGTATGGTAGAGCCACATTCAAAGGAGGACTTTGGGGTCAGAATTCCTGAAAAGAGCTGCTTAAGTTTGCTTCTACATCCAAAAACGATGCAGTCACAGTCAACTAACACTGAGCTTGCTGGGCATCTCATGAACAGAAATGTATGTGGTGGTCCATGTAGCATGTATGCAATATAATTGGCCACCCACCTTTCCTTTTCACATTAACATTTATCACAGAAACACATTCATTTGCTACAGGGATATTTCACACTTTGGCTGAACTTTGAGAGAAGTGGGTGAGGAAAAGGTAGTTCAGTAACTAGTTTATATATAAACCTAAATTGTAGCGAGTACTCTTGTAGTTGGAGCATCTTTTCTATGGTAATTATAAATGGCTGTTAGCCCCTTTGCACTAAAGCTAGGTGGGTGGTTTTGCCACAGAGGTAAATTATCTTTTGGGCTGTATAACCAAACAAATAAGATTAAAATATAAAGTGAGATTCAGGGCATGTTCTGAATACAGCAGTTAACTAGGCAGCCAAGAAAACTGTATTTTAGCCCCTCTGACTATGTGATTGGTATTTTTTAAATTAAAAAATGGAAAATAATATTTTTAACAGCTTATGATATGTCAGTCATTTAACCCTCACAGTAACTCTGTGGGGTAGGTAGGTACTGTTTCCATCTCATTTTACAGGTGAGGAGTCAAAACAGTTTGCATACCCAGGTTGTATATCTAGAAAGTGATAGAGCTGGGATTTTAAACCTTATAATCTGATTCCAGAATCTCTAGCTTTAAACACTATGTTACCACTTATTTCTCTTCGAATTCTATTAAGCATTAGATGTTTCCAATATTTAGAAGTCAAATGCTTCGTTTTTAATAGGAACTTACACAGTCTTTTATGTTTTTTTATAGCCTTCAATGTCACTGATGTGGATTCTTCCAAACTCGATTCTTTGTTTGTTTTTATGTCCCCATAATAAGTCTTTAAGAAAACAGGGCAAGTGAGCTCAAAATCAAAAGAAAACCCACCAACAGTGAATGCATTCAGGGCTATTTCCAGGTCTTTACTTTGAAGAAAGATAAGACTCAGTCCAGAGAGCACATCTGTGACACACTGTGCCACTTGCCTTTGGTGCATGGCAGTCATCTTTGACTCATGCTGTATGTCATTCTACATTAGAAAACTCACTGTATGTTGCTAAATAATTTTTTGAAAACAGGCAAATTAATAAATGGACATCTTATTTATTATGCCATAAAATTAATGGTATTATTTTCTGTGTTTTTGAGAGCTTTCCTAAGCTATCTGAAAGTCCTAAGACGCCAAATGCAGAGGCTTTTGCAACAGATGTTGAGAGTTTGCACGGTAGGCAAACACTGACCCTGCTGTTAATAGTGATTTATTGAGTACCCTTTCAGTGCCAGCATACCCATGCACAGCTTTGTCTCTGGTGTCTTTTGTACTCCTTGGTCATCCATCCACAGAGTCATAACTTGCCAAGAGGACTCAGCTTCACAGGTGTGTATACTTGGATGTGAACCATGGAGGACGTTGTGTGGAAGGGACAGGCTGAGAGCCTTTTACACAGATATGCTTGCTGTCCCTCAGGAGTGTCCACGTGTAAATACCAACATCAGAACCATCTTCATTCTTCCATGTGGCTGTGTCCATTTACCTTGTTTTGGAGTATTACATCTGAGATGCATTTTCACCTGTCACTAGACACACAGGTTACAAAGGCCAAAGAGAACTCCCATCTACTTGTTATGAAGAAACCTCACATCTTTTTCACTTGCACAGAGGGATGTGGCAATGTAGTAACATTGCATTATTTTGAGCATAGTTCAGAAGCCAAGAAGATACTTTCAAACAGGTGACATAATTCATTTATGGCCCAGATGTCCTGCCTTCCCCATCACACTGCATTTGCTAATAATCATGGCAGCATGCTTCATATTGGCACGTGCTCCTATGGATTCTTAATTCAAAATAACTGCTGAGAAAGTTTTGCAGAGGCCTCTCCAAGACTCTGCCTTCCTCATGCATTCTGGCTGGCTTGGTGTATTCTCTGGGGACTTTCCTTGGCTGGGATGCTCTCCATTCCTTGCTGATGGACGTGATATTACTGCCAGTCTGTCTCAGATTTTCAAGTATTCAGTTTTAGAATAAATGATACCTTCCTGCCCCCAACTTTTGAAAGGACCTAGAGAGAAAAATGGCAAAAGTGCTTTCTGGGATTTTTGAAGACTCCTGGGGGCTGAGCAAGAGGCTGAAACACTGAAAATGAGCCAGTGGAATCCTGGTTTGGATGATTGTTCAAATATAGGAATCTTGTCACATGACTTAGTTGAGAATTTCTTAGGGCTAATATACAGGCTGTTGTGTTGAAATAGTTGGTAAGCAAATTGTAGCAGGCAGGTTTCTTTCTCACACACCAGTATTACAAGACTGGTAGATCAGAGCATAAACAGATATCAACTTGTATGCAAATCTTTGGAACAGAATTGAGAACTGAGGATGAGAGATGTGCAGATTGGTAACTGGTTGATCAAGAGGAATTAAGTTTATTTTTGTTGCTCCAGAGTCAAGGCAGAACAAGGAAATTTACAGGAAAGCTGATTTCTGTTTCATTTAAGGGTAAATTGTTGATAATGAGAACTATGTGAATATAAAACTGGCTGCCTATAGAGGGAAGTGGTTTTTTGTTTATGGCAATATTAAACTATCAGCTGCATGGTCAATTGGAGAAGATGTTTTAAGAATTTAAATATTCTCAGAAGCTTCAACCAGTAATTTGAAATGCTGGCTTTTCATCAGGATTACCTAGGGTGCCTTTACAAGCCACAAAAATCTCCTTTCCTTCCTTCTCTCCTGAGACTTAGATTCACTCGCTTTGAGATGAAGCCTGGGAAATTGTCCATTTTTGCTCTGATTCTGAGGCTTTTCCAAGTTGAGAACTGCTGGACCAGATCTCCCTTATCACCAGTTTTAAGCCTTTTCATTCCTTAGGCTTTGGTTTTCTTGGGTTCTGGCTGCTGCTGCAGCTTTTCCGTTTTACCTGGATAACAATGTTGACATGACTATGTTGATGATAGTAGCATTCTTTAGATGATAAAGTGTGTGATTTCGAGGATCAGCAGCGTCAGACTGGGCATAGAAGTCATGGGCCTTTTTTTAATAGATAATAAGAGATGCAGGTAAGTTCTTGCTTGAGGTCGCTTGATGAGCAACAGAAATCCTGGGAGTTACTTCTGTCTTCCTTCACTAAAGCCTCTGAAAATTTGGAAATTAAAGTGTGTGCCAGCTTCTCATAATGACTCCTCTGATAGTTGTGTTGTCTCTACCAGAAATGCAGTGTAATGTGAAAGGCCTTATCTTTGCCCATGTGTTGTTTGCCAGCTTGAGGCATTCATGTGTCCTGTCCAAAATCATGGTCCCCTTACACAGGTATGTGTTTGAACATTGAGGGGAGAGATGTTTCCCCAACCCCCCACTGCAACCCTGCAGGCCTCCATCTGCTTGATGTCTAAGTGTTGTATGCATACTTAAGATAGGGCAAGTCTGATTGAGGGCTTGATTTCATGCTGGAAATTGCTTTTGAAGAAGGTGGCTATCTTTCACAAAAGTAGAGTAGGAAAGGACAACACTGCCAGAAAAATACAGCTTGTCATCAGATATGATGTGTTATTTTGGTGCTTTCCAAAGGGCAGGTTTTACGCCAGATCTGAGTGTGTTACTGTTGTATCTCTTGAGCCCCTGTGGAGGGGCTTTTTTAAACTCCCCCACGTCAGTCTTTCAGACTACCTTTATATGGTTCTTGGCCTGTTAGCATTGTGCCAGAAGGAAGCTACCTGTGTTGCCACCCATCATTGTCATTGAACAAACACTGACTGAGTCCCTCTGGGTGCCTCTTTTTTTTTTTTTTTGAGACAGAGTCTCGCTCTGTCGCCCAGGCTGGAGTGCAGTGGCGCAATCTCGGCTCACTGCAGGCTCCGCCTCCCGGGTTCACGCCGTTCTCCTGCCTCAGCCTCCCAAGTAGCTGGGACTACAGGCGCCCGCCACTGCGCCCAGCTAATTTTTTGTATTTTTAGTAGAGACGGGGTTTCACCATGGTCTCGATCTCCTGACCTCGTGATCTGCCCGCCTCAGCCTCCCAAAGTGCTGGGATTACAGGCGTGAGCCACCACGCCCAGCTCTGGGTGCCTCTTGACACTTGGAGAAGGACTCGAAAATTTCAAAAGTCTTCTCTTATACTCTAGCGTTCTTATACTCTAGCGTTCTAATCATCATGGTGGCTCTGGGAGGGATTGGATAATTGTTCCTAATTCTAGTTGCCAGATGAAAAACTGAGGTTCAGAAGATCTAAGTGACTTTCTTAAGTCATGAAAGAAAGGCTTTTAGCAGATTCCAAACTAGAATGGATTTTGTTATGCTCCTAGTTTGGCATATTCTGGGAAATTAAGTGTCTTTAAAGATTGCATAAAAGAGTCACTGTGGCCAGGTGCAGTGGCTCACGCCTGTAATCCCAGCACTTTGGGAGGCTGAGGCAGGCAGATCAACCTGAGGTCAGGGGTTCAAGACCAGCCTGGCCAACATGGAGAAACCTTGTCTCTACTAAAAATACAACATTAGCCGGGCATAGTGGTGCAAACCTGTAATCCCAGCTACTCAGGAGGCGGAGGCAGGAGAATTGCTTGAACCCTGGAGGCGGAGGTTGTGGTGAGCCAAGATTGCACCATTGCACTCCAGCCTGGGCAACAAGAGTGAAACACTGTCAAAAAAAAAAAAAAAAAAAAAAAAAAAGTCACTCTTTGTATATTGGAGTGCTTACTTGCTCTAGAAAACATTTGTCACCTCTTGTGTCCGAGGCCAGGCCATCCGTGATCTTTCTCCTCCAGCCTCTCCCCTGCTATGTCCGTACAATACTGGGTTATTGTCTCTTCTGGAACATGTCCCCTGTTCCCCATTCCCCTTGCTGTTCCTCACGAGCAGCAGGCCCACTTCCCACAGATCTTTGCCTTTTCTCTGCTTGAAACACCCCTTTTCCAGCAGCCACAGTGCTCACTGTGGTTGCCCCCAGGTCTCTGCTCAGACATGAACTTAGCATGAGGCCTTTTCTGACTGTCCTCACCTCCATACCCAGCCCCGCAACCTCATCACCGTGGCCTTCCCTGTCCTGTTGGCATTGCTTTTTTCCCAAGTATCTTATCACCATTGGCAAATGTGTAATCTGTTTCCCCGTCTGCAATGTGTGCATCACCCGGAGAGGGACTGATTTGCTTTCATTCACTGCCTTACAGCACATTTGAGTAATGCCCAGCACATAGTAGATTCCCAATAAGATGCTGCAGCAGGCTTGCTAACATTGTCAGTATTATGGGCGTCTTAGCACTCATGAAAGCAAATTAAGCGTGTGAGTGAGAGAGTTGGTATTCAAGCTGATAATAAGCTATAATGTAGAAATAAATGTGAACACCCCAGGTCAAAGCCCTAGCTCTACCACTTGATAACTAACTTGTTCAAAAACTGAACTGACAGTGTCCTGTATAACATTTTTGTGAAGCTAATATGAAATTATACCTGTGAAAGATGTGCTCACTGACACTTGAAAATGACTTTTGGTGATCAAAGGCTGTCCTGAATGGCTGCTATGATGTCCTTGTTCCTGGTATATCTGTGTTCATTCATGATTTGGCTAAAGTGGTAATTTATAGGGGGCTGAGTTTGAAAATGTTTTCGATTTAAGCTTACTTGCCAACTCTGTTGTGTTATTGTTATAACATGCATCTAAAATCATATGTTGAGATTTAGCATAAAATGTCCAAGGCCATTAAAATATAGGATAAGTTTGTTAATAGCTTAGCCAAACTCTTATATTAATCATGCTTTATAATTTTGTTTTCGTTTAGTGTTACCTGGAATGTCAGAGAGCTGAAAGCAGTCATATTTTGGGATCATGCACCTACTGTGGCAGTATATAAAAAAAAATAATTAAGTATGCACCCAAGAAGTATCTGCGCCCCTACCCATCACAAACTGTATAGAAGGATATCTCCTAAGGATTTTATCATGTGAAAACTTGCTGAATTTTAGTTGGCTCTTTTTAGAAATGCAGATAAGATGAAGGATATTGGACAGCAGCTATACACTACACACTTGAACGGTGGACATAATTCCTTGACCATGTCACCCAAACAGCCTGATGCTAATGGAGCACCTCGGCCAGATAGACAAGAAGCACAAACCCTTTTGTATCAAGGCTCAGAGGCAGAGGCTGCCATGATGACCATTGCTACATGTGCAAAGTGCAAAAGTGTTCACAAGATCTCTCTTCAAGATTTGCAGAAGGGTACAGGGAAGGACGGTATGTATGTCTGCTTCCAGTGCAGCCTCAGTGCAGCTCCTCCCAATTTTCATTTTGTGAGCAATAATCCCAGTGCTACTCATGTTGGAAATAAAACTGAAAACTTCTCAAGTTCTGTCAATAACAGATTTAAGGTAAGGAACTTTAAGCCAGGCAAATACTATTGTGATAAATGTCGATTCTCCACAAAGGACCTGCTGCAGTACAAAAAGCACACCCTTCAACACGAGGAGATTAAATTCATTTGTTCTCACTGCAGCTACATTTCGTATACGAAAGGAGAGTTTCAGAGGCATTTGGTGAAACACACAGGCGTATTTCCTTATCAGTGTGAGTATTGTGACTATGGTGCTATTAGAAATGATTATATTGTCAAACACACGAAGAGAGTACATGAAAGGGCAGGTGCGAAACGGCCAGTCAAAGCTGTTGCCAAGCTGGAGCCAAAAAGAACCGGAACTTCAAAACAAAACCCAGAGTTTCTAAAAGCTTCCAATCCACGGACTACATTTCAAAATAAGTGGTCAGATCAACTGTCAGGTTTCTCTCTCCATGCAAATAAAGACAAAATGCACAATATCATGTTGTTACCTGAACCAAAGGAATACCAAAAAGATGTAGTTTGTATTCCAAATAAAATGACCCTGTCTGAGCCAAATGAAGTGAACCTATTTGAGAACAAAAATGTTGAAGTAGAAGTGTTATCCCCTGCGAAAGAACCTGTTCAGCCAGGTATGCCATTGACGGTTGTTGCACCAGCAGAACTAGTTGTCCCTGCAAACTGTTTAGCCCAGTTGATAGACGTGAAGGTTGTCAATGGTACACAGCAGCTTGTTCTGAAACTGTTTCCGCTGGAAGAAAATAATTGCCTTGAAGCTGGGAGGGGTAATGGAGGTAATTCTGAACGTATGGTGAAAGAGAAGGGTTCAAATGAACAAGAAAAAGTACTTTCTGCAGAAAAAAAGTCACTGACAGTTGACGGGAATGTTGGAAAACTCGTAGGCATTGATAGTTTTCAACCTTCAGTTCAGAAACAGCTTAAAAATGTGAAATGGTTAAGGTCTTATGATTTTATTATGCCAAATTCTAGTGTGCACAACAATGGAAAATCCTTCATTAATTCGGAAACAATTGAGGATTTTCAGAAAAAAAATAATTTGTATCCACATAGAACTGCTTTTCCTTCCGTTGCCTTAAAAGGTCATTCTCTAGCATCTGTATTTAAAAACAGTGTTTTACGTAGTCTTGGAGCTGCATCAAACCCTTTTCCATATAAAGCTGCTGTTTGTTTTGCTGAAAATGGAAGAAATTTACACAGTAACTCACAGCAGTTACTCCCTTTTGCTGCATCACCTGCAACCTTTTCCTTCTCTGGAGAAAAGGGCTTATTGCCTGTAAGTGAAAATGACTTGGAATCTAGAAGTAAAATCAGTATTCCTGTAAAAATGGTTTCCTGTAATAGGAAGCAGGAAGATTACCAGACAGAGGAACACAAGGCAGTTTCAACTGTAGGCCAGATTTCCTCTCAATGTAAGAGTGAGTATTTACATATAAACATAACTGGAGAAGATAGATCTCAACAGCCTGGGGATAAGCCTTTGGAATTAAAGAATTCTGAAAGGACTAACAACACTAATGATGGCCCAGTCATCTCATCAGTATTTTCTCTGAGCTCTGGATCTGAAAATGTCCCCGAGGGCATTAAGTGGAATAGCTCAACGTCTAAAATAAAGTCAATTGAATTGTTGCGCAGAAAGATAGCTCAGTTAATTGAGTCCTGTGGCAAGCCTTCATCTTTGGCTTCAAATAGTGCACATCGTCACTCTGTAGGGCAGGCATCAAAGGGAACTTCAAAAGCTACCTCTGAAGGTATTCAAGAAATCAACGTGTCACTCACTGGTCCTGGCCATTCCACAGGTCCTCTTCAGAAACCTCCGAATGATGGTGGTGGTACTGGTAATAGACAGCTTACTCATCAACAAATATATCCACACTTTGCAGATGGCAGTAATAGGAAAACCAAAAGCAGAGTGGCCAGGAAGGCTCATGCTGCCACGCCAGTGTTAATCCCCAAAGGGGCTGTGTTGAGGGTTGTTAATTCCTCTAAGAATGCCCACATCATAGAGGCTACATGTGAAGCACCTGTCAGCATATCTTGCAGTGAAACACAGTTAATAAAACCAGTTCCATTTTGCCCTGTGAAACAGGCGGACTCAGACTTACAGCCTTTAAGAAGTGAAAGGGGGCCAATAGATATGTCCCAAAATATCGAGACACCTCTGCGGCCTAAACTGAGAAAAGAGAGTGCTGTCTGTAACACCATCCATAAAAAAACTGGCCTCTTGTATGGACAGCAAGGAAGCAGTGAATTAAATAAGCAAGGGAGACTGCTTTCCAGAAGTCTTTCTATAAGTAGAAATAAAAGCAAACAAGTACACTTATCCAGGAAGAAAAACAAAATTCAGGCTGAGCCCAGCCGCTGTCTCAAGGATCCTTCAGTTTTTCAGGTTGCAAGGCAACTAAGACTGATAGCAGCTAAGCCAGATCAGTTGATTAAGTGTCCCCGTCGGAACCAGCCAGTCATTGTGTTAAATCACCCTGATGTGGACTCACCAGAAGTGACCAATGTGATGAAGGTAATAAATAAATACAAAGGCAATGTCCTCAAAGTTGTTTTATCAGAGAGGACTAGGTGTCAGCTAGGCATCAGACGGCATCATGTACGCCTGACTTACCAGAATGCGGAAGAAGCCAGTCAAATTAAAAGGCAAATGATGTTGAAAATGAAACTCAAAAAAGTTCATAAAAACAACTACCAGGTAGTGGATTCCTTGCCTGATGATTCTTCACAGTGTGTATTTAAGTGCTGGTTTTGTGGGCGGCTGTATGAAGACCAGGAAGAGTGGATGAGTCATGGCCAACGGCATTTGATAGAAGCAACTAGAGATTGGGATGTTCTTTCCTCCAAGGGCAAATAAGTAAGCAGTTACTCTTTAAAGCAAGTTATCTTTTAGTTTATTCTGGTTTGGAGTCCCTCCACCAAGATTCAGTAGGAGAAATACAGACTGTAGAAATGAGAGGACTGCAAATTCTTCAGAACTGTAGGAATATTGGGAGCTAGGAGTCTGAACCTGAAATAATGTGATTGGACCCCAGAATGTATTTGAAGGCTCTGAAATTGTACACGCAAATTGGTACATACGCATTTTTCTGGAGAGAGCCTGTGAAACTGAACAGATTTTCAGTGGGATCTGAGACTTTTCTTTGTTTAGCACCCCGTTTTCTGAGTACATACAAATCTCTCATAATCCATTCAGAGGGGCAGATTGAGAATGTTTTACACATGCTCTTCATATAAATGCTACAGAAAAACCTTTGTTTTGGTGTGCACATCCATTTTGTTTTTGCTTTGTGTTCTGAGTATTTGATGCACAATGGAAATTCTATTTTCTACTTTACTGTCTTCAATTTGGTTATAGAGAAATGGCCATTCTTTTACTCCCTCCCTGGTTTTGTAATACTCTGGAGTGTTCCGTATAGCACAAAGAGTTTTGCTTTTACTGGCCATTTTAAAGAATGTTTTCAACTGCTTGCCTGAATTTACTCCTTTCACAGCAAGTATTGGAAGAAAGATAACATTTTCAAATATTTAACTTTTGCTTTCTTTAAAATACATTGGTTTATGACATATGGGAAGGGAACGTACCTTTTTGCAAAGACAAAAAGAGATTGCAAAAGGAAAATAACAAACTGTTTTCTCTTTGCCCTTAACACTCCTAGAAACATAGGTGACCAATTTAAAATGCTAGGGAACAGGCTTACAACATAGGTAAAACTCGCAAACACAGTTCAAGGTAGGCTCATAAAGTTGTGAAAGGGGTTTCATATGCCTTTTAGTTTTCATTTGGGATTCATCCAAAGACCGTGGGTGGATGCTGTCTGTTCTCTCTTCTTGATCCCTTTGATTCATGGACACTAGACTCCCTTTGCCGTTTCTTCTGAACAGGCCCTCCTGTGGACTAACACAACTTCCTTGCCCACTGTTTCTTCCGTTCTGTGCCTTTGAGACCCCTTAAGGTTTTTCCTCATGAAATTACTAGAAAATGGCAGGAATCAACAAAATGGAGACCTCCCACTGTTTTTGCTAAAGTTACAGGAACATGATCCCTAGTTTTCATTGATAGTAATGCTGTTTCTAATTTAACCGCATTCATGCTTACCCCGCTGCCCAGCTTTCTCAGGGAAGCAACTCTGGGAACACTCCTTCCACTCC
Organism: Symphalangus syndactylus; assembly: GCF_028878055.3. Classification (NCBI taxonomy): domain Eukaryota; kingdom Metazoa; phylum Chordata; class Mammalia; order Primates; family Hylobatidae; genus Symphalangus; species Symphalangus syndactylus. The sequence goes on along the minus strand of NC_072438.2, from coordinate 18,404,435 downwards.
CCTCTCTACCAACATATGTCAGGACTGTCATTTATCTACACAACACAAAAGTGTTCTTTAGAAAAAGGCCCACCCCCTGCACAAGCATAGCCTCTTGGGCAGATAGGTGGCTGGGTAAATGCTTAAGACAGGATTCTAGCTTTCACTTGCCTGTGCAGCTGGGCACTGACCTTCAGGTAGAGCACAGATGGCACAACCCCGAGGCAGCCCCAACTTGCATTTCCCTCCCTCCAGGGGCTATTCCTGCCTTAGGCGATTTGTGGGGTGCAGTGAATGAAACTAAAGAGTTGTTACACCCGAAAAAGATACCAGTGATTTTTTATTGGGTAGTCGATTGGAGACACTTTTTTTTTTTCACATGGCAAAGTCTTAGATTCCAGTAGATGGAATTGAGGTCCTTTGTAGTTTGTTCTCATTACAGATAATCAACATTTCTTTTGTATAATTCAATACATGATCATCAAGTTAATTGGTTAATTTTTATTGAAATTTAAAACTTGCATTTTTATATATGTGTATGTGTGTACACATAAAAATATTTTTTACCATATGAAAATTGCAGTAGCTAATTTTCTGATTTCCTATTTTATAATGATACATGGGCTGGAAAAATGTAGAATGTTTTTATATTCTAGAAATTTATTTTGGAAGTACATTTTTATAAGGGTCTAATCTCACTTTTGGAAAATGAAAGCACAGGAATGATGGGGTCTGGTTTATGTGAACAAGTGAGTAGAAACCCCTGTGGATCATTTTATTACTGCATTTAGTCCCTGTGCATTTTTTATTTGGTGCTTTTTAGGAAGTAGATCTTTGGTACCATTTCACTACTTAAAGGAGAGCATTCAAAGTTTTATCCATGTTATATATTGTACTCCTGTGGCATGAAAAATAGCTCCCGAGATACGGAGAGGAGAGGAGTGAAGAAGAAAAGGCTGTGTTGGTTTTTTTTTCCCCCACTTTTTTATCTCCTATTCCTCACCACATAGTGCTCTTTCCTGAAAAGCTGGACTGAGAATTGGCCTTGAATCAGGTCAGGGTATTAACTGTTAACATGAAGTATTTGCACTTCGCAGCATCAACTGTTTTTCAAGCGTTAGCTAAAAACACAACTTGCATACTTTGATGGAGCTTAATTACATGAGTAGAATATGTAGCAAAGCTTTTTAGGATTTGCAGAACTAGAATACCTTTTAAGGAATTAAAAGTGTTTCTGGAAGTCAAAAATGGGAAAGCAAAAGTAGCTGTCCTCCCTAAAGAGCTTTAGAAGATAGCTTAACCTGTAGGTACATGTTAGGAAATAAACACATTTCTAACAAAACAAGGGAGTAGAGGCAGACCTGTGTTGAGTATTTGCGTGTGTTCTTAATTTTGAAGGACCTCCAATCACTACATTTTGTTAATACTACCAATAAAATCATTTTAAACTTATTTTTTAAAGTAGGTTTTCTTCCTTTGGTGGACCAGAAGTGAGAGATTGTTACATGTAGGATATAGACAAATAGAGTAAAAGTTAAAAAAAAACAAAAACCTGACTCAGAGTGTACTCTAATAGACTATATTATATTCAATTTTGTATCCCCAGTCCAGAACATCTTGTAAGCCTTCATTAAGGGCCACCTGCTGTCTGTTGAACTAGACTGAACAAAATATATTGTCTCAAAAGCTCCATCCCTTTTTCTTTAGGACATGTTATATAATCCATCCCAGAAATTGAAGATGTGATGCTGCTCAGCCTTTGGAATAATTTTTAAATCTGTAAATGTCTATATGAGCAGAAACAAAACATTGTGTAACATGTTTTAAGCATTATTGTAATTCCTGTGTTAACAGTTTGTGTGTCTGCTGCTCTGGTTTTGAAACGTTTGTATATATAGGAGTTGGCATAAATTTTGTTAAATAAAGCAACAAAAATTTTCTTTGCCCTTTGATTTCAAACGTTATGCAGGTAACTATTACGTAGCCTGTTTGTATTATACATTTCCGAGTCAAAGGCAAGGCATCATTCTATGTAACAGGTGTTTTGAATTCTACCAGAGTATGTTTCGAATTAGATGCAATGATGGGATGGTTAACCTTGCAGACCCTAATATTAGGCCAGGTTATGTTTTTGTTTTGTTTTGCTTGCAGATTTCACAAGAGGTGCTGGTTTGGACAGCAGTGGCAATTTTCCTGCCATGGTTAGTGGCCTCAGCAGAGAATGTATGTGGGCCTTTAACCTGCCTTACATGTCTTGGGTAGAAGAGTTCCCAATCAGTGATGAGCCCCTGGACCACGTGTACTTGCACTATTGATGTCATCTCTCCAAGTGATCTCTTGCCACCCGAGTCCACATACATTTGGGTTGCAAGAGTATGAGGATATTTAAAGAGGCACTTAATTTCCTCATCTCACTCCTAGGGCCCAAGGAGTCATAAGGGAAAGGAAGAGAATTGGACTTGTGACAAATATTGGCAGATCTGAGGAAAAGGGAGGTGAGTTGCTTAAGTTCAGCAATTTGTTGAGGTTGAGTTAACGAGTCATCTTTGAATCCTATAGGATCGTTAATTGTCACCTTTGACAGTAGTTATTTAGGGGAGAGTGGAGGTCAAATAAGGCAGCAGGAAACTGAATGGGCTCTGTATTATGCATGGAGTACCAGGGACCTGGTAGCTGTAGTGTGGTAAGTCAAATAGGAAACGGGTGGAAATTGACTTCAAGTGTGTAAAGCTAGGAAGTGGCCGTCACTAATGTACCCTGTGTAATAGAAAACATATTAAAACTGAAGCTCAGGAAAATTAATAACACCTGATTGACCAGGTTTACATGGTGCCCTTTCAAATGTTATGAGCCTTCATTTATCACATTACTTCATTTAGAAAATAGCTTAACTTGTAGGTACATGTCATGAAATGAATACATTTCTAACAAAATGAGGGAGGAGGGGCAGAACTGTGTTGAGTATTTGTGTGTTCTAACCTTGATTTTGAAGGACCTCCAATCACTATTTTTTTTGTTTTTGAGATGGAATTTCACTCTTGTTGCTCAGGCTGGAGTACAATGGCACAATCTTGGCTCACCACAACCTCCGCCTCCTGGGTTCAAGCGATTCTCCTGCCTCATCCTCCTGAGTAGCTGGGATTACAGGCATGCACCACCACACCCAGCTAATTTTGTGTTTTTAGTAGAGACGGGGTTTCTCCATGTTGATCAGGCTGGTCTCAAACTCCCAACCTCAGGTGACTGGTCCACCTTGGCCTCCCAAAGTACTGGGATTACAGGTGTCAGCCACGGCACCTGGCCTATATTTTGTTAATAAATGACAGGATAAATGAAGTAATGTGTAGGATAGTGTTTTGGCAGGAGTACCTTCGTAGCCCCTGGTATCTGCAAAGCCCTTTGCTTTGTAATATGTAGAGTCTTTTGTTGCCACAGCTACACTCAGTATGAGTTGCTTTTTAAGGTTTGCACATCCATCAGACTGCTGGGATGAGATGCGATGCTAAGGATCTAGACTTAGTCTAGGGTAGTGCTGTCCATTAGAAACGTAAGCCAATTTGTAGCCACATTTTAAGAGAGTAAAAAGATCAGATGAAATTATTTGTCCCAATACATCTAGATTATCTTCAATCAGCAAAATATTTACTGTGACATTACACACTTTATTAAAAAAAAAACAAGTTTCAGAAATCTGGTATGTATTTTACATATACAGCATGTTTCAAGTTTAGTGCTAAATTTTCAGTTATTGTAATCAAAAGTAACCCTACCAAACCCTGAAGTTTTTAATGGAAAGGTATTTTACACTGCTTCAATTTTAAAATTATAGTTCCTCGGCCACCCTAGCCACATTCCAAGCATTCACATGCCTAGTGGCTGCTCTACTGAACAGCGCAGAAGGGGAGGTGTGCTGTATTGTGAATATTTATATACTTCTCTGAGCTCCTTGATGGGGAGCATTGGATTTTATTTTCTATATATCTGAAACTAGGGTAAGCTAGGCTAGACTTCACTCACCCACATTTAGGCAATGCCAATTCTGTGCCAGGTTCTGTATTAATACCTGGCAGTTCTATTTCTAAGTCTGTACCCTAGAGAAACCATTCACATGGGACTTTTTGAGGTTGGCACTCATTTATTTGGCAATTCTAGTTGTTCAACCAAAGAAATGTTTATTTCTCATTCACACTACATATCTACCATGGGTCAATAAGGGACTCAGCTCCCCACAGTCTGTTAGGGACCTAGGCTGATAGAGGGCCCCATCTTGTAGCTGCCCCTCGGGATCACTCGGGTGTCTCCATCACTGAGACAGGAGAGGAGTATGAGGAGAGGATATTGCACCGGTGAGAAACAACACACAGCACACCACTCACAACCAGCTGCCCAGAACTGGTCACATAATCTAACAGGGCTATTCAGCACCACCATCTTTGCACATAGGAAAAACAAGAGAACCAGTGTATTGATAAACACCAATGAGGTCGAACGCACTGGGTCATACGGTGCATACTCGAGAAGTATAAATGTCAATTATCTATGTGGAAAGCAACTTGCCAATCTGATAGTTGTGAAATGGTAACATCCTGATAGGAGTTGAAGATCTGCAGAATGGGAATTTCAACATAATATTTGGCAATACTAAACTTGAAACAATGTATCATTTTCATTTTCCTAATTAATGAGCTAGTACCCCTTTGCAAATATTTATTGAACATTTAAATTTCCTGGGAATAGCCTGTTTATTGGGTGTTTGAATTTTCTGTGTAGAATCTATATTCTTTGTCTACTATTGAACTGTTCATTTTAAACTTTTAGAAGAAAATGTGGGCACTCTTAAAAATTCATAGAAAGGCTGGGTGCGGTGGCTCACGCCTGTAATCCCAGCACTTTGGGAGGCCAGAGGCGGGCAGATCACAAGGTCAGGAGATCGAGACCATCCTGGCTAACACGGTGAAACCCCGTCTCTACTAAAAATACAAAAAATTAGCCGGGCATGGTGGCGGGCGCCTGTAGTCCCAGCCACTCGGGAGGCTGAGGCAGGAGAATGGTGTGAACCCAGGAGGCGGAGCTTGCAGTGAGCCGAGATCATGCCATTGCACTCCAGCCTGGGCGACAGAGTGAGACTCTGTCTCAAAAAAAAAAAAAAAAAAAAAAAAAAATTCATAGAACAAAAACTTTCTTTAGGATTGGGCTTCTTGTACTTTTCTTAAAATAAATCTTTCCCTACCCTGAGTTTAAGAAAATAGTTAAGAAAATAGTCTTTCATGTTAAATTGGTATTAAAAATAAACTTTCATACAACAGTGGAATCCATATTGTTATACAAGTGGTCAGTTATAGGTTTTGTAAAAAATCTTTTTCAAAAGGATCTAGGTCCAGATTTTTTTTTTCTATATGAAAAAATTTCAAAGTCGTATTAAGTCTACACTCTCACAAAAGTTAATTCCATGTGGATTATTTACTCACTTGTCCTAAAACCCATTGTTAAAGAGTCCAAGCTTTTCCTCCTGTTTGTCACATTACATTCGTACATCCAGCTTTCATATTTGTGTGGATCTATGTCTGGGTCTCTGTGCTGTGGCATTATGCTGTTTGTTGTGACTCTTCTTCAAAATTATTTCTAATATTACAGTTTACAGGTATATAAAATATGAAAAGGCTTCCCATAGTGGATATTATAAAGATACACTAATGGCAGTAATGGTCTTGGCTATTCTTGATTCTTTGCTCTTCAATATGCATTTTATTTGTTATTTATTATTATTATTTTTGAGACAGTTTCACTCTGTCTCCCAGGTTGGAATGCAGTGGTGCAATCTCAGCTCACTGCAACCTCTGCACCTCGGGTTCAAGCAATTCTCCTGCCTCAGCCTCCCGAATAGCTGGGATAGCAGGCACATGCCACCACACCCAGCTAATTTTTGTGTTTTTAGTGGAGACGAGGTTTCACCAAATTGGCCGGACTGGTCTCGAACTCTTGACCTCAAGTGATCTGCCTGTCTCGGCTTCCCAAAGCACTGGGATTACAGTCGTGAGCCACCACACCCAGCCAATATGCATTTTAAAATGCTTGTCAAACTCTGCTGAGATTTTTATTGGAATAGCATTGACATTTTAGTTGCATTTGAGGAAAATCGTCATCAATGGGAACATGCTATCACCATTTAGTCTGGTAAATGTAATAGAAATAAAGTTGTGCCAGACCAATAACATTTCACAATTTATTTCCTATATTTTGGGGAAAAGATCTCATTTGCAATAAAAACTAAAACCAGGCCAGTCACGGTGGCTCACGCATGTAATCCCAGCACTTTGAGAGGCTGAGGTGGACAGATCATCTGAGGTCGAGAGTTTGAGCCCAGCCTGACCAACATGGAGAAACCCCATCTCCACTAAAAATACAAAAAATTACCCGGGAGTGGTAGCATGTGCCTGTAATCGCAGCTACTCAGGAGGCTGAGGCAGGAGAATCGCTTGAACCCTGGAGGCGGAGGTTGCGGTGAGCTGAGATCACACCATTGCACACCAGCCTGGGCAACAAGAGCAAAATCTCTGTCTCCCAAAAAAAAAACAATAATAATAATAAAATAAAATAAAATAAAAAAATAAAAACCCACAGGTTGCAAAATCAATTAAAGCCATGAAGAAGGAAGAGAGTTAAATAATTTGAAAATAAGAGAGGTCAGCAACATTCCAAGTGTAAATTCATTATTTAAAAAAAAATCAATTGGCTTTCTATGCATGAGAAATGGAAACAGCTCTAATAGGAATGTTTCTATCACCTCTTCTCTTGAACACTTTAAGAAAAGCCCTAACCAATGTAATATGAAATTAAAAATAAAGATGGGGGTATCCCTGTATTTTCTAGGTAGACAAAAGATTAGGGCTTAAAAGAAATCAATATTGCAAGAGACAAAAGGGTTCTTAAGAGTTTTGCCATTTCATTTAAGCATAATTTTTGTCATAGGTTTTTGGAAGATGCTCAGCTTAAGGCAATTTCCTTGATTCTCAAAGTGCTTGATTTTTTTCATAAAATTTTAACATTAAGTTTATGTGACTTTTGTTTCTTTTAAAAGAGTTTTGTCTCTTTTAAAAATAATAGATTTTTCTCATGTTTCTCCTTATATTCCTGGAACGAACCCTACCTTGTCATGATCTGTATGTATAAATGGTACTGCTAAGTTTGCAGATCTAATAGAAATCTTTATGTAAGTGATATTGCTCTGTAATTTCCCCTTTCAGTACGTCCTTACAGTGTTTCATTATCAAGATGATACTACTCTCATTGAGTGAGTTGGGTCACTTTCTGTATTTCTGTATTTGATGTAAATTGTTTCAGAGAATAGAAATTAACTGCTACTTGAAGTGGTAAGCCATCTCACCAATGGAAACATCTTGGGTGGGTGTCTTTAACAGAGAAGGAGAAACATGAATGGGGTCAGGAAGGAGGGTTTGGAAAGTCTGAAATTCTGATTTGATTGCTATATTGATTTTTTTTCAGGTTTTCTATTTTTAATTTTTCTACTCTATTCAGTTCACTATCACTAGAAACATATAAATAACAGTCATGTTCTTTTGGCATATAAATGCAAGTCAGATGATGCACCTTTTATTCCCACACAGATCTATATGTCATTACCTTAGCCTCCTGCTCCAGCTGCAATAACAAAATACCATAGACTGGGTAGCTCATTACAGAAATTTAAGACTGGCAAGTCTAAAATCAAGGCGTAGGCAGATTCAGTGTCTAGTGAGGGTCCACTTTGTGGTTCGTAGAAGGCACCTTCTCACTGAGTTCTCACATGGTAGAAGGAATGAATGAGCTCTCTAAAGTCTCTTTATAAGGGCACTAATCCCATTCATGAGGGTTTTACCCTCGTGACTTCATCACTGCCCAGAGGCATCCCCTGTTAATATCATCACATTGGAGATTAGGTTTCAACATACACATTTTGAAAGGACACAAACATTCAGACCACAGCAGCCATTGTGTGCATAACCTACATCCTCTATTTGTTATATGAGTTGTATATTATATAGGTTGTAAAGTGAAATGTTTGGGTAGGTATGCATTAATACTGTTCCAAAATAATGTTTTATTCAGTTAATGAATGCAGCTCACGAAATCTCTAAAACCATGGTTTTCCCCACCCTAACTGTGCTTAGAAACATGTCCTTATGTAAAAAAGACAGCTAGAAAGCAAATGGTGCTTGTTATAGAATGCACATTGACCAAGTTGCAAAGAACGGTGTCTGCTGCTGCTATTGCTAAACCTTACAAGTCTTCAAATATTCCTCAGAGCATTGGCCATTCATTGTACAAAGGCCTGCCTGATTTCAACACTGAGCCCATATTAGTCAGAATAATATAACAAAACTAAAATTTGAAGTACGTTAAATACAGCAAAGGTTTATGCATCCCCATGTGAAGTCCGCTAAAGGCTGGACAGCACTCCTGCCAACCTCACCTTGCGGGCCACATGCTTCAGATGGCATAACAAAACAGGGAAGATAGGGCAGGAGAAAGGAACACTGGCTCTTTAATGCCTTAGCCAGGAGGTGACACATGCCATGCCCCCAACATTCCATTAGCTGGAATTAGTTCAACAGTTTCAACTATCTGCAAGGGAAATCAGGAAATGTAGGGGACCATGGGGAATATTTGCTAAATAACTTGCCACATTAACTGTCTGACTGCGCAAGTAACTTAGCCTCCCTGTGTCCCAATGCATGTAGTATTAGCTCTAATTTTATAGCTAAAACTAGCATATTTTATATCTTGCAGATTATGAGAATTCACTCAACGTGGTATCTCAGATAGTGTTGATTCAATAAGCACTTACTAATTGATTGACATCTTTTCTGGAGCAGGCACAGACCATCTTGATGTAACAGTGAGTATACTAGCAAGATCCTTGTCCTTATGTTGCCTAGAATTTGCTACTCAAAGTGTGGTCCTTGGTCTGATAGCATCAGCGTTACCTGATATCTTGGAAGAACTATAGAATTTCTGGCCCCATCCCAACCTCCTGGATTAGAATCTGCAGATGCCTGGATGGCTTGCATGGAAATGAGAGTGCGAGAAACACTGACTAGAACACTGCTCCTTCGTTTCTCCCTTCGTCTAGTGAATTGTTTTCTTTCTCAAGAACACCTGTCCTGATTACCTCACCAACTCCACCCCCATCTCACAGTCAGGGATTAGATGTTGCCATGACATTGCTATTGCTCTTAGAAAATGAAAGGAATTATAAAGTGCTTATGGTCCAATGGGGAAGATGGCATCTTTATATTATTAGAGGAAGCAGTGCCATAGGCAATAATTAATGGTAATGTGAACCAGAGGTGTAGGGGGAAGGGGCAAGCAGGGAGGAAGAAATGGGGGACTGGAAGACAGTGTCCTTGCACTGTGCACACTGGACAGGACCCTGAAATCCAGGGTTGAAGGGAAGTGAACCAAGATGCTGTTGCTGTCCAGTTCAATTAAGAACTTGTTGGCCAGGCGTGGTGGCTCACGCCTGTAATCCCAGCACTTTGGGAGGCAGAGGCGGGCGGATCACAAGGTCAGGAGATCAAGACCATCCTGGCTAACACAGTGAAACCCCGTCTCTACTAAAAATACAAAAAATTAGCCGGGCGTGGTGGCAGGCACCTATAGTCCCAGCTACTCGGGAGGTTGAGGCAGGAGAATGGCGTGAACCCGGGAGGTGGAGCTTGCAGTGAGCCGAGATTGCACCACTGCACTCCAGTCTGGGCGAGACTCGTCTCAAAAAAAAAAAAAAAAAAAAAAAAAAACTTGTTCAGCACTGATCTCTCCAAAGTAGAATACCTGCTTGCTATGGCTTTTTGTTGCTAGTTTACTATATTGCTGGGACTAAGAGCAAGACTTCCCAGGGCCTTGTGCATAATAAGCCTGTGATTTAAAGTCTCAGCGGAGTTTGAGAAGCACCCGCTTATTGTGCATGCAAATGACTAAGAAACCCATTAAAAGGCAGATTCTGAGTCAGTGTGTCTGAAGATGCCAATGCTGCTGTTCCAGGGACCACACTTGAAAATCCTCAAGTTCTCTTTTATAAAAGCAGAATAAGCAACAGCTTTGGGGGAAAGTAGCTACTACAGCCTTGCTATTCAAACATTTTTACATATTTCTATGAACTGACATAAAAAGCAACTGTATCCTTAACTTGGAGATGTACCCTTTTGAGCCTAATATACTCAAAAATAAATTTCCCAGTCTTCTTTTAAACACTAGACAGTAAATAGTGCATCAGATTATAGGGTAGTCTGCCCATCAGCATCTCAGCAACCTAGACAAGGCTGATCCTAAGACAGCTATACCTCACCCCTCTACAGCCCTCCTCTCCAATGCCATCTTCGAGGATTTGGGCCCTTAAAGCTCTTAATAAGGTAGTTTGAACCATGGACATCTATTACCTAGGAATTTTGAATAATACTTTATAATGAACTCCTATAACTAGCCATTGTGTGGGTGGGCCCCTGGAGATCTCTAAGCTGGTCCCATGGTTTAAAAATCACTGGGGAGAATGGGCAGGTGCTTCAGGGCTAAGCAGGTGGCACTAGGGTCCCCATACCCCACCCACACCCCAGCCAGAACAGCTCCAGTTTTACCTGTTATTGCTGTGGCTATTGTTGTTTTTAATTTGTCTGCACATGTTTTGAGGAAAAGAAGCAATTTGATCCTTTGATGAACTCCTAATTTAGCCTATCATCTTACCCCGGTTAGAATGACTGTTATCAAAAAGGCAAAAAATAATAGATGTTGGCAAGGATGCAGAGAAAAGGGAGTTCATACACTGTTGGTGGGAATGTAAATTCATACAGTCATTATGGAAAACATTATAGAGATTTTTCAAGAAACTGAAAATAGAACTACCATACAATCTAGCAATCTCATTACTGGGTATTTTTCCAAAGGAAAGGAAATTAGTATAGGAAAATGATACCTGCACCCCTATGTTTATTGCAGCACTATTCACAATAGCAAAGCTAAGGAATCAACCTAAACGTCCATCAGTGGATGAGTGGATAAAGAAAATGTGGTGTATATATACACAATGAATAGTATTCAGCCATAAAAAGAATGAAATCCTGACATTTGCAGCAACATGGATGGAACTGCTGGTCATTATAAGTGAAATAATCCAAGCAAAGAAAAATATCACATGTTCTTACTCATATGTGGGAGCTAAAACAGCTAATCCCATAGAGGTAGAGAGAACAGTGATGGTCACCAGAGGCTGGGAAGGGTTTGTGTGTGAAGCAGGTGGGTGGGGATGGGGAATGAAGACAGATTGGTTAGTTGGTACAGACAGATGGAAGGAATAAATTCTAATGTTTGATAGTAGAGTAGGATGACTTTAGTTAATGACATATTATATATTTTAAAATAGGTAGAAGGGGCCGGGTGTGGTGGCTCATGCCTGTAATCCCAGCACTTTGGGAGGCTGAGTCAGGTGGCTCACTTGAGGTCAGGAGTTTGAGATCAGCCTGACCAGCATGGTGAAACCCCATCTCTACAAAAAATACAAAAAAAATTAGCCAGGCATGGTGGCACATGCCTGTAGTCCGAGCTACCTTGGAGGCTAAGGCAGGAGAATTGCTTGAACCCAGGAGGCAGAGGTTGCAGTGAGCCAAGATCACACCACTGCACTCCAGCCTGGGCGACAGAGCAAGACTCCATCTCAAAAAAAAGAAAAAAAAATTAGCCGGGCATGGTGGCACATGCCTGTAATCCCAGCTACTCAGAAGGCTGAGGCAGGAGAATCGCTTGAACCTGGCAGTGGAGGTTGCAGTGAGCCGAGATCATGCCATTGCACTCTAGCCTGGGGAACAAGAAAGTCCATCTCAAAATATAGATATATATATTTTATATATATATATTTCAGATATATATATTTTATATATAACATATATTTATATACATAACATATATATTTATATACATAACATATATATAACATATATAACTATATATATAACATATATATATAACTACACACACATATATATATGTAGAAGACAGGACTTGACATGGTCCCAACACATAGAATTGGTAAACACTCAAGGTGGTAGATACCTTAACTACCTTCACTTGCTCATTACGCATTGTATGCATGTAACAAAACATCACATGTACCATATAAATATGTACAAATATTATGTATCAAAAAACTTTAAAAAAATTAAATACTAGATGAGTCACTTCTTTTCATCTAGCCCCAATATTATATAAATCCCTGTCTTTTAAAGGATTCTGTATTATATTTAGCAGGAAATAGTGTTCTTCTTTCCAATCTGTATTTATTTTGTTAGAAATTTCACTAGGAAAGCCAATAAAAAAATTATGATTTAGAACTCAGGTTTCTCAAATAAAATGAGAAGATCATTATTGTCGGTTGTATTTGCTAGTAATTTACACAAATGCTTTCTAAAACTGGAAGTTATCCATATATTCAACGACAGTAAGAACTAAGACTTGTAAGAAAGCTAAAAATAAATAGCCATAATAAATATTTAAATGAAGCAATTTTTAAAAGCAAAATAAAGTTTTAACCTGTAGAATGTAGGGGTTGGACTAGATCATAATAATAATGCTGCTTATTATTACTGTCATTATTACTACCATCAAGTAGAGCTGGAAGGAACCCTATTTCAGTCCATCTAAACCAGATTCTCAAGTGAGCGTTCTTCTGTCTTGGCCCTAGATTGGCAGACAAGATCCCATTTGCTGGCACAGCTGGAGAACCACGGGCCATATGGCCTGAGCACACACAGGACAAGCCCTCTCTGCAGCCAGGCAGACAGTCAGGCACCAATAGAAGAGAGCTCAGAAGGAGCTGATCCTTCCATACTCACTTCCTTCTCCCAGAGGCAGTACTTGCATGTCATTCCATTTCCAGTGGAGAAGAATGAGTGGGGATGGGCACAGGTAGCATGTCTCTGGGTGTAATTCTAGTGGAAGACCCATTATGGCAACCACAGAAGTTCTCATGGCAACCATTGAGGTTCTCATGGCAACCACTGAGGTTCTTCACAATGCTGGATATGTTCTGCTTGTCTCTTCACCACCCTGCTTATGTCCAGAGAGGCCGAACTCTATGGACTGAAGTATAAGGGCTCCCTTAATCTCTGGCTTCTGTTTGGGTTTGACGATCAGAAGGTAGCAGGATAAAAAGGTCAGGGTATATGTATACCTCTAGTTTCCCCATTGCCAAGATCTCCTTCAGAAGTAGTTATATTTCTCTACTTAAGACCACAGCCAGGGGCAGAACTAGTTTTTTGAGGTGAGATGGACATTTACACAAATTTTGGACCCTCCTTTAAATAATAAAAAATTAGCTGGGTGCAGTGGCTCACTCCTGTAATCTCAGCATTTTGGGAGGCTGTAGTGGGTGGATTGCTTAAGCTCAGGAGTTCAAGACCAGCCTAGGCAACATAGTAAAACCTTGTTTCTACAAAAAAAAATAAAATAAAAATAGAAAAATTTAGCAGGGCATGGTGGTGCATGCCTGTGGTCTGACCTACTCAGGAGGCTGAGGTGGGAGGATTCTTTGAGCCCAGGAGGTGGAGTCTGCAGTGAGCCGTGATGGCACCACTGTAGTCCAGCCTGGGTGACAGAGCAAGAACCCATCTCAAAAATAATAATAATAATAATATGGGCTGGCAAGATGACCAAATAGGAACAGATCCAGTCTGCAGCTCCCAGCAAGATCAATGCAGAAGGCAGGTGATTTCTGCATTTCCAACTGAGATACCCGGCTTATCTCACTGGGACTGGTTAGACAGTGGGTGCAACCCACAGAGGGCAAGCCAAAGCAGGGTGGGGCGTCACCTCATCTGGGAAGCACAAGGGGTCGGGGAACTCTCCCTAGCCAAGGGAAGCTGTGAAGGACTGTGCTGTGAGGAACAGTGCACTCTGGCCCAGATACTACGCTTTTCCCATGGTTTTCACAAGCTGCAGACCAGGAGATTCCCTCGGGTGCCTATGCCACCAGGGCCCTGGGTTTCAAGCACAAAACTAGGCGGTCATATGGGCAGACACCGAGCTAGCTGCCGGAGATTTTTTCATACCCCAGTGGTGTCTAGAATGCCAGTGAGACAGAACCATTCACTCACCTGGAAAGGAGGCTGAAGCCAGGGAGTCAAGTGGTCTAGCTCAGTGGATCCCACCCCACGGAGCCCAGCAAGCTAAGATCCACTGACTTGAAATTCTTGCTGCCAGCACAGCAGTCTGAAGTTGACCTGGGACACTTGAGCTTGGTTGGGGGAGGGGCGTCTGCATTACTGAGGCTTGAGTAGGCGGTTTTCTCCCTCACAGTGTGAACAAAGCCACCAAGAAGTTCGAACTGGGAGGAGCCCACAGAAGCTCAGCAAAGCCACTGTACCCAGACTTCCTCTCTACATTCCTCCTCTCTGGGCAGGGCATCTCTGAAAGAAAGGCAGCAGCCCCAGTCAGGGGCTTATAGATAAAACTCCCATCTCCCTGAGATAGAGCACCTGGGGGAAGGGGCAGCTGTGGGCACAGCTTCAGCAGACTTAAACATTCCTGCCTGCTGGCTCTGAAGAGAACAGCAGATCTCCCAGCATAGTGCTTGAGCTCTGCTAAGGGACAGACTGCCTCCTCAAGTGGGTCCCTGACCCCTGTGCCTCCTGACTGGGAGACACCTCCCAGTCAGGGAGGTGGCATCTGGCAGGTGCCCCTCTGGGATGAAGCTTCCAAAGGAACAGGTAGCAATCTTTGCTGTTCTACAGCCTCTGCTGGTGATACCCAGGCAAACAGGGTCTAGAGTGGACCTCCACCAGACCTGCAGCAGAGGGGCCTCACCAATAGAAGGAAAACTAACAAACAGAAAAGAATAGCGTCAACATCAACAAAAAGGACATCCACACAGAAACCCCATCTGAAGGTCACCAACATCAAAGACTAAAGGTAGATAAATCCACGAAGATGAGGAAAAAAACAGCACAAAAAGCCTGAAAATTCCAAAAACCGGAAAACCTCTTCTCCAAAGGATCACAACTCCTTGCCAGCAAGGGAACAAAACTGGATGGAGGATGAGTTTGATGAAGTGACAGAAGTAGGCTTCAGAAGGTGGGTAATAACAAACTCCTCTGAGCTAAAGGAACATGTTCTAACCCAATGCAAGGAAGCTAAGAACCTTGAAAAAAGGTTACAGGAATTGCTAACTAGAATAACCAGTGTAGAGAAGACTGGTAGAGATGACCTGATGGAGCTGAAAAAATACAATACGAGAACTTCATGAAGCATACACAAGTATCAAAAGCTGAATCGATCAGGCAGAAGAAAGGATATCAGATATTGAAGATCAACTTAATGAAATAAAGCATGAAGACAAGATTGGAGAAAAATGAATGAAAAGGAATGAACAAAACCTCCAAGAAATATGGGACTATATGAAAAGACCAAACCTATTTTTGATTGCTGTACCTGAAAGTGACAGGGATAATGGAATCAAGTTGGAAAACACCCTTCAGGATATTATCTAGGAGAACTTCCCCAACCTAGCAAGACAGGCAAACATTCAAATTCAGGAAATACAGAGAACACCATAAAGATACTCCTCGAGAAGAGCAACCCCAAGACGTATAATCTTCAGATTCACCAAGGTTGAAATGAAGGAAAAAATATTAAGGGCAGGCAGAGAGAAAGGTTGGATTACCCACAAAGGGAAGCCCATCAGACTAACAGCAGATCTCTCTGCAGAAACCCTGTAAGCCAGAAGAGAGTGGGGGCCAATATTCAACATTCTTAAAGAATTTTCAACCCAGAATTTCATATCCAGCCAAACTAAGCTTCATAAACGAAAGAGAAATAAAATCCTTTACAGATAAGCAAATACTGAGAGATTTTTGTCACCACCAGGCCTGCCTTACAAGAGCTCCTGAAGGAAGCACTAAACATGGAAAGGAAAAACCCGTAACAGCCACTGCAAAAACATACCAAATCGTAAAGACCATCGACACTATGAAGAAACTGCATCAACTAATGGGTAAAATAACCAGCTAGCATCATAGTGACAGACCAAATTCACACATAACAATATTAGCCTTAAATATAAATAGGCGAAATGCCCCAATTAAAAGACACAGACTGGCAAATTGGATAGAGTCAAGACCCATCAGTGTGCTGTATGCAAGAGACCCAACTCACATGCAAAGACACACATAGGTTCAAAATAAAGGGATGGACAAATATTTACCAAGCAAAGGGAAAGCAAAACAAACAAAAAAACAAAACAGCATTTGCAATCCTAGTCTCTGATAAAACAGACTTTAAACCAACAAAGATCAAAAAAGACAAAGAAAGGCATTACATAACGGTAAAGGGATCACTGCAACAAGAAGAGCTAACTATCCTAAATACATATGTACCCAATACAGGAGCACCCAGATTCATAAAGCAAGTTCTTAGAGACCTACAAAGAGACTTAGACTCCCACACAATAATAGTGGGAGACTTTAACACCCCACTGTCAATATTAGACAGATCGAGACAGAAAATTAACAAGGATATTCAGGACTTGAACTCAGCTCTGGACCAAGTGGACCTAATAAACTTCTACAGAACTCTCCACCACAGATCAACAGTATATACATTCTTCTCAGCACCACATCACACTTACTGTAAAATTGACCACATAATTGTATGTAAAACACTCCTCAGCAAATGCAGAAGAATGGAAATCATAACAAACAGTCTCTCAGACCACAGTGCAATCAAATTAGAACTGAGGATTAAGAAACTCACTCGAAACTGCACAACTACATGGAAACTGAACAACCTGCTCCTGAATGACTACTGGGTAAATAACAAAATTAAGGCAGGAATAAATAAGTTATTTGAAATCAATGAGAACAAAGACACAAAGTGCCAGAATTTCTGGGACACAGCTAAGCAATATTTAGAGGGAAATTTATAGCACTAAATGCCCACAGGAGAAAGCAGGATATATCTAAAATCAACACCCTAAGATCACAATTAAAGGAACTAGAGAAGCAAGAGCAAATGCATTCAAAAGCTAGCAGAAGACAAGAAATAACTAAGATTAGAGCAGAACTGAAGGAGATAGAGAAATGAAAAACCCTTCAAAAAAATCAATGAATCCAGAAGCTAGTTTTTTTGAGGATTAACAAAATAGACCACTAGCCAGACTAATAAGAAAAGAGAGAAGAATCAAACAGACGCAATAAAAAATGATAAAGGGGATATCAGCACTGATCCCACAGAAATACAAACTACCATCAGAGAATACTATAAACACTTCTATGCAAATAAACTAGAAAATCTAGAAGAAATGGATAAATTCCTGGACACATTCACCCTCCCAAGACTAAACCAGGAAGAAGTTGAATCCCTGAATAGACCAATAACAAGTTCTGAAATTGAGGCAGAAATTAATAGCCTACCAACCAAAAAAAAGCCCAGGACCAGATGGATTCACAGCTGAATTCTACCAGAGGTAAAAAGAGGAGCTGGCACCATTCCTCCTGAAACTATTTCAAACAATAGAAAAAGAGGGACTCCTTGCTAACTCATTTTATGAGGTATTATCCTGATACAAAAACATGGTAGAGACACAACAAAAAAAAGAAAATTTCAGGCCAATGTCCCTAATGAACATCAATGAGAAAATCCTCAGTAAGATACTGGCAAACTGAATCCAGCAGCACATCAAAAAGCTTAGCCATCACGATCAAGCAGGCTTCATCCCTGGGATGCAAGGCTGGTTCAACATATGCAAATCAATCAATGTAATCCATCACATAAACAGAACCAATGACAAAAACCACATGATTATCTCAATAGATGCAGAAAAGGCCTTCGATAAAATTCAACACCCCTTCATGTTAAAAACTCTCAATAAACTAGGTATTGATGGAACATATCTAAAAATAATAAGAGCTATTTATGACAAACTTGCAGCCAATATCATACTGAGTGGACAAAAGCTGGAAGCATTTCCTTTGAAAACTGGCACAAGACAAGGATGCCCTCTCTCACCACTCCTATTCAACATAGTATTGGAAGTTCTGGCCAGGGCAATCAGGGAAGAGAAACAAATAAAGGGTATTCACATAAGAAGTGAGGAAGTCAAATTGTCTCTGTTTGCAGATGACATGATTGTACATTTAGAAAACCCCATTGTCTCAGCCCAAAATCTCCTTAAGCTGATAAGCAACTTCAGCACAGTCTCAGGATACAAAAGCAATGTGCAAAAATCACAAGCATTCCTATACACCAATAATAGAGAGCCAAATCATGAGTGAACATCCATTCACAATTGCTACAAAGAGAATAAAATACCTAGGAATACAACTTACAAGGGATGTGAAGGACCTCTTCAAGGAGAAGGACAAACCACTGCTCAAGGAAATGAGACAGGACACAAACAAATGGAAAAATATTCCATGTTCATGGATAGGAAGAATCAATATCGAGAAAATGGCCACACTGCTGAAATTAATTTATAGATTCAATGCTACCCCATCAAGCTACTATTTACTTTCTTCACAGAATTAGAAAAAACTACTTTAAATTTCATATGGAACCAAAAAAGAGCCTGTATAGCTAAGACAGTCCTAAGCAAAAAGAACAAAGCTGGAGTCATTACACTACCTGACTTCAAACTATATTACCAGGCTACAGTAACAAAAACAGCATGGTACTGGTACCAAAACAGATATATAGACCAATGGAACAGAACAGAGGCCTCAGAAATAACACCACACATCTACAACCATCTGATCTTTGACAAACCTGACAAAAACAAGCAATGGGGAAAGGATTCCTTATTTAATAAATGGTGTTGGGAAAACTGGCTAGCCATATGCAGAAAACTGAAACTGGACACCTTCCTTATACCTTATACAAAAATTAAGTCAAGATGGATTAAAGATTTAAATGTAAAACCTAAAACCATAAAAACCCTAGAGGAAAACTTAGGCAATACCATTCAGGATGTAGGTATGGGCAAAGACTTCATGACTAAAACACCAAAAGCAATGGCAATAAGAGCCAAAATTGACAAATGGGATCTAATTAAACTAAAGAGCTTCTGCACAGCAAAAGAAACTATCATCAGAGTGAACAGGCAACCTACAGAATGGGAGAAAATCTTTGCAATCTATCCATCTGACAAAGGACTACTATCCAGATTCTACAAGGAACACAACAAATTTACAAGAAAAAAAACATCAAAAAGTGGGCAAAGGATATGAACAGATACTTCTCAAAAGAAGACATTTATGCAGCCAACAAACATATGAAAAAATGCTCATCATCACTGGTCATTAGGGAAATGCAAATTGAAACCAGAATGAGATGCCATCTCATGCCAGTTAGAATGGCGATCATTACAAAGTCAGGAAACAACAGATGCTGGAGAGGATGTGGGGAAACAGGAATGCTTTTACACTGTTGTTGGGAGTGTAAATCTGTTCAACTGTTGTAGAAGACAGTGTGATGATTCCTCAAGGATCTACAACCAGATATACCATTTGACCCAGCAATTCCATTGCTGGGTATATGTCCAAAGGATTATAAATCATTCTATAATAAAGACACATGCACACATATATTTATTTCGGCACTGTTTACAATAGCAAAGACTTGGAACCAACCCAAATGCCCATCAATGATAGGCTGGATAAAGAAAATGTAGCAGATATATGCCATGAAATACTATGCAACCATAAAAACGGATGAGTTCATGACCTTTGCAGGGACATAGATGAAGCTGGAAACCATCATTCTTAGCAAACTAATACAGGAACAGAAAACCAAACACTGCCTATTCTCATTCATAAGTGGGAGTTGAATAATGAGAACACATGGACACAGGGAGGGGAACATCACACACTGTTGGGGAGTGGGGGGCTAGGGGAGGGATGGCATTAGGAGAAATACATAATGTAGATGACAGGTTGTTGGGTGCAGCAAACCACCATGGCACACGTACACCTATGTAACAAACCTGCACATATATCCCAGAACTTAAAGTATAATTTTAAAAAAGTCAAAACAGTCAAAAATAATAATAGCTACAGGTTTTCAAGAAATATATAATATAAAAAATGTAAATAGTGAAATAAGTGAAAAAATTGTGTGGGGGACAGGTACAAGTCTAATGTTTCTGTATGCAAAAGAATTTATGTTATCAGTATAAAATAGTCTATTATACTTATGAGATGTTTTATTTCAGTCCTAAGTAAACACAAACCAAAAAACTGTAGCAGATACACAAACAATAAAAAAAAGGGAATAAAAACTTAGCACTACAAAAAGAAATAATAATAAATGCTCCCTCTCTGGGTGGACATCAGCTAAATTTGGCCTGGATTTCCTTTCTGCTCTAACAGGACAGCACTGGGTTCAAGGCCTCGCAATTGCTGTGTTCTCTCTCCCTCAGCACCCAGAGATGCCCTCTGCATCATGCTGCTGTGCCTGCTGCTGCCAATGGGTGAGGGAGGGGTGGTGTTGGTAATTCAGGGCTGTTTTTTCTATCTCTTTAGTGCCTCTTTCAGCTATATGAAGTTAAAACCAGGTGCTGTGTGTGCTCACATGATTATTAGTTCTTATAAAGGTGTTTTTTTTCTGTGTAGATAGGTGTTAACTTGGTCATCTTGTTGGGGGGACAATCAGTGGAGCTTTCTATTCCATCATCTTGCTTTGCCTTTCCCCACTGTATCTTTGTATTCACAGTTCCCTCTTCTAAGGATACCAGCCATACTGGATTTAGAGTCCACTCTAATCCAATATGACCACCTAATTATATCTGCAGAGATCCTATTTCTATATATGGTCACATTGATAACTTTTAGGGCTTTAGACTTGAGGGAACACAATTCAATCCACAACAGTGCACATATGTGAAGTTTCTCTATTAACCTTTAGTCTACAATCTAGACTTTAAGACAAACAATCAGACAACAATTTGCATCCCCTTGCCTCAATTTGGTAATGTTTGTCATCTAGGCTTCTGGCCAAGTTGTCTTATTTAGCTTTTAGTAAACTACTTTAAGATTTGCATTTTAATTTTACTGTTGCTCAGAAGCATTTGAAAATTAACCATTCTAGTTTTCTTAAAACCTTCCTTTCTCTAGCCTTTCCAAATCAGTGTTTCTTCCTGAGTTGCCGTCTTATCCTTCCAAGCATCTCCTTCAAGTATCCATCTGTGTCAGGGGTCCCACCAAGACCACCCCGAGTTTTCATGACCCACTACAAGAGCTCTCAGGACCCATCATATAGTCATACTTGTAGCTAAGATTTATCGCAGTGAAGGGATAAAAAATACAGTGAGCAAAAGGGGAGGGTACATAGAGACAAGTCCAGAACAAACCAGGTACAAGCCCCCAGGAATCTTCTAATTGTGGAGTCACACAGGGCACACTTAACTCCTACTGCAAGGAGTTGTGACAAAGTACCTACCTGGGAAGCTCATTAGAGGTTTTTATTAGAGCTCATAAAAAACAGTTTTTATTGGGGCCTGGTTTTGTTGACACCCTCTGCCTGGCATGCATTCAGCACAAACCACATTGTCTGCCCACAATGGGCACAGTGAGACACTCTTATTGAGAGGAAACTTCCTATCAGTGTGAGTAACTGTTTACCAGCCTGGGGCCAACCTTCAAGCAGACCCTTCTAAAGATCAGTCTCAGACACCGCTGTGTTAGCTCTTTTCTTCTACCCTTTACCACTTCCCTTCTCTTTTTGCCATTCCCTTGGGATCTTCCTAAATTTTTATTTCTCCAGATGAATTAAATAATAGTTAAAGAACATTTAAAGTAATTTTTTTGCATGCTGGGCATTACTTGAGATTATAATTTGTTTATGATATATAAAGATGTATTTCCATTTTTGACACAGTGAAAAAAATGATAGACAACAGAGGCACATCCTGTGCTTGCATATGTAGGAAGTCAATATTATTCAAATAGAAAGAGAGGAAGTCAAACTACCTCTTTGCAGACAATATATTTCTATCTAGAAAACCCCATAGTCTCGGTCCAAAGGCTCCTAGAACTGATAAACAACTGCAGTGAAGTTTCAGAATATCAAATTGATATACAAAAATTATACACCAGTAACATCCAAGCTGAGGGCAAAATCTAGAATGCAATCCCATTCACAAAAGCCAAAAAAAACCCAAAAAACAAAAAACAAAAGTAAGATACCTAGGAACATAGCTAACTAGAGAGGTGAAACATCTCTGCAAAAAGGATTACAAAACACGGCTTAAAAAAATCAGAGATGACGGCCGGCGTGGTGGGTCATGCCTGTAATCCCAGCACTTTGGGAGACTGAGGCAGGTAGATCACCTGAGGTCAGGAGTTCGAGACCAGCCTGGCCAACATGGTGAAACCTGTCTCTACTAAAAATACAAAAATTAGCCAGGCATGGTGGCGGGTGCCTGTAATCCCAGCTTCTTGAGAGGCTGAGGCAGGAGAATTGCTTGAACCTGGGAGGCAGTGAGCCAAGATTGCACCACTATACTGCAGCCTGGGCGACAGAGGAAGACTCCATCTCAAAAAAAAAGGAAAAGAAAAGAAATCAGAGATGACACAAACAAATGTAAAAACATTCCATGCTCATGGATAGGAAGACTAGACTCAACATTGTTAAAATGGCCTTATTACCCAAAGCAACTTACAGATTCAGTGCTATTTCTCTCAGACCAGCAACATCATTTTTCACAGAATTAGAAAAAAAAATGATTCTAAAATTCATATGGAACTAAAAAGACTGAATAGCCAAAGGAATCCTAAGCCGAAAGAACAAAGCCAGAAGCACCACACTACTGGACTTCAAACTATACCACAAGGCTACAGTAACCAAAACAACATGGTACTGGTACCAAAACAGATATATAGACCAATGGAATAGGTTAGGAAACCCAGAAATAAAGCCACACACCTACAGCCATCTGGTCTTTGACATAATTGACAAAAACGAGAAATGGGGAAAGGACTCCTTAATAAATAGTGCTGGGATAACGGGCTAGCCATATGCAGAAGATTGAAACTGGACCCCTTCCTCTCACCACATACAAAACTCAATTTAAGATGGATTAAAGTCTTAAATGTAAGACCTAAAACTATGAAAACCTTAGAAGAAAACCTAGAAAATGCCATTCAGGACATAGGTCTTGGCAAAGATTTCAGGACAAAGTCTCCAAAAGCAATTGCAATAAAGAATATTTGTAGATAAGTAGGACCCAATTAAATAACTTCTGCACAGCAAAAGAAACTATCAACAGAGTAAACAGACAGCCTCCAGAATGGGAGAAAATATGTGCAAACTATGCACCTGACAAAGTTCTAATATCCAGAATCTATAGGGAATCTTAAATCAGCAAGCAAAAAACAAGCAACCTTGTTAAAATGGGTAAAGGACATGAACAGACATTTCTCAAGATGACATTTCTCAAAAGAAGACATATGCACAGCCAAACATTAAAAATGCTGAACATCACTAATCATTAGAGAAATGCAAATCAAAACTACAATGAGGTGTCATATCCCACACCAGTCGGAATGTCTATTATTAAAGTCAGAAAATTACAGATGCTGGCAAGATTTTGGAGAAAAGGGAATGCTTATATACTTCTGGTGGGAATGTAAATTAGTTCAGCCACTGTAGAAAGCAGTTGGAGATTTCTCAAAGAACTCAGAACTACTGTTTGACCCAGCAAAATCATTATTGAGTATATGCCTGTATTAGTCCATTCTCGCACTGCTATAAAGAGATACCTGAAACTGGGTAATTCCTAAAGAATACCTGAAACTGGGTAATTCCTAAAGAATTAATTGGCTTATGGTTCTGCAGGCTGCACAGGAAGCATGATGCTGGCCTCTGCTTCTGGGGAGGTCTCAGGAAACTTTCAATCATGGTGGAAGGCAAAAGGGAAGAAAGGCACATCTTACATGGCCAGAGCAGAAGGAAGAGAGTGAGGGGGGAGGTGCTACACACTTTTAAACAGCCAGTTCTCATGAGAACTCACTCACTACCATGAGAACAGCACCAAAGGGATGATGCTAAATCATTCATAAGCAGCCTGTCCCCCTCTGAACCTAAAAGGTGAAAAAGGAGAAAAAAAAGATTTGATTATGTATAGGTCCCCCACATTTCTTAGGCTTATTCCTATGTGTTTAATTGTTTTACCTTAGTTCTATAAATATGATCTTTTCTTCCATTATATGTTGATCATTCATTGTTTTTAATCTTTTTTTAAAAAATGTTACTAATTTATATATATTAAAGTTCCAACTTGTCACATTTATGTAGTATTAGTAGATACCAAAATAATTCATAGAAAATTAGTATACATATTTAGAAATAATTATTGCAAATAACATACCAAGTTCTTCTTATACCTGTTTTTCTCTTCTATTTAACTGCTTTGACTGGTACATTCAGAATAATATTAAATACTACTAGTTATTCAGAAGGCTGAGAAGGTAGGATTGCTTGAGCCTAGGGGTTTGAGACCGGCCTGGGCAGTATACCAAGACACGTCTCTAAAAACAAACATTTTAAATAGTACTACTAATATCAAATCTAGTGTTAGTACTAGTAAGTATCAGATTACTTTTGGTATTTCACTCTAATCCAGGCTTATTGCTTTGGGTGGAGGAATCTGATTAGAAATATATATAACTTGCTAGATATTAAAATCTATGTTCCCATATGTACTTAGGTCTGCATGTGAACGTACTATTCTATACAGTTATTTTCTTTTCCTGTATTACATTCTCAATTATTGAACTTTATAATAAACTTTAACATCTACAATCTAATAATTACTTTTTGGGAAGGGTTGTTGAGTTTTTTTTTCAAATGTCTTTCACATTGTAATGATTATATGTGAGTTTTTTACTCCTTGGGGCTATTAATAAAGTAAATCATTGAACCATCCTGAATTCCATTTAACTGATTGTATTATTGATACTATTCCTGTTGTTACTATTGATACTATTATACCCAACAAAATATAGTTTATATACATGTTCCTAGTGGGCCTCCTAATATTTTACATTGCTTTAGAGATTTGATACTCCAAGCAATATTTCCTTAAAATTAATGGCAAACATGTCATTCCTACATAATTCAATAGCCAGCCCTTTAAAAAAGATATTTCTCTTACATAAAATATTATACCCCCAAAATTATGAATAACTCTTTGGTATTGTCTAACACCCTATCTATATTCAAATATCCCTAATTGTCTCAAAATGTATTGTTCAAACTAAGATCTAAACAAAGTACTTGCATTTCATTTGCTTATTTTCTTAGCTATCTAACTTGGCTCTGGATGCTATCTGTAAACAGCACAAGTAGTAACTGAATTTGAGGCAGGTGGTCTGAGGCTAACTTCATATGACTTGCAAGAAGCCTACAGCAATGCCTTGAGCCCCGCAAGAAATACAGCTGTCTTTCCAGATTAAAGTCCTGGCCTGCAGATTTGGCTAAGAAGCAAGAAAAATAGGAACACCCACCAAAGTCAAGTCAGCCTCACTGGAAAGATTTGCCTCTTTGGAATGGAGCCTTAACCAAAGCTCAAACACACTTTTCCTATTATTTTCGCCTGAGCCGCCCTTTGCCAAGGGAATGACTACACATGCCCAAGTCAGTTCAGGTCAGTGCTAGAGCATCACAGGGCCCTGCTTCCTAAGTCCTAATCAGCTTGACCAAGTAGAAACAGTTGTTCATCATGAGCAATGGAGAAAGATGCTTCCATGATCCACCAACTGCTCTTGTACTAATATTTGAGGTTTGGGGCCCTGGCAAGGCCCAAAGCCTTGATCTGGCTCCTTATTAGTTGTGTTCCCAGCCACCAGAATTTGTCTGTCAACACATCTGGCCAATGGATCAAGATCTTACAAGATACTAACATTAGTTAGCTGATATGGTTTGGCTGTGTCCCCACCCAAATTTAATCTTGTAGTTCCCCTAATTCTCATGTGTCATAAGAGGGATCCAGTGGGAGGTAATTGAATCATGGGGGCAGTTACTGCCATGCTGTTCTCATGATAGTGAGTTCTCATGAGATCTGATGGTTTTATAAGGGGCTTTCCGCCCCCCTTCTCTCTTCTTCCCCTTGCTGCTGCCTTGTGAAGAAGGATGTGCTTGTGTCCCCTTCTGCCATGATTATAAGTTTCCTGAGGCCTCTCTAGCCCTGCAGAACTGTGAGTCAATTAAACCTCTTTCATTTATAAATTATCCAGTCTTGGGTATTTCTTCATTTCTTCATAGCAGCATGAGAATGGACTAATACATTAGCCTTCAACATTTTTTTTTTCTTAACTCGTGTTCTGTCACCCAGGCTAGAATGCAGTGGTGTGATCATGGCTTACTACAGCCTTGACTTCCTGGGCTCAAGCAAACCCCCTACCTCAGCCTTTTGAGTAGCTGGGACTACAGACATGCACAGCCATGCCTGGCCAATTTTTTGTGCGTGTGTGTGTGTGTGTGTGGAGATGGGGTCTACATTATGTTGTCTAGGCTGGTCTGGACTTCCTGAGCTCAAGTGATCCTGACACCTTAGTCTCCCCAAGTGCTGGGATTACAGTACAGGCATGAGCAATGGGCCTAGCGCCTTCAACTTTTCTATCTAGTCCCAAATTAGGAAATCAACCAAGGAATAACACAGAAGTCAGACAGAGTTAAATACCCTAACTTCATTTCTGGCAACTAGATTGGAGAACGCAGTTGACACATGTGGTCATAATAAGCCTCTTGAGATTTCACATGCTATAGATACCTGCCATCCAGTCACTGACCCTGCAGGACATCAAAGTCTTCGTTACAGAACCAGCTGCACCCTGTTAGTGCCCCACAAAAGGGAGTAGAAGACAACACACATCCTGTGGGTTGGGGGAACCCAGAAAAGAATGATCACCCTGGTGATCAGCCACACAGGCTCAGCTCATTACCCTAACAGGACGGGACCCCTTTACTACTCCTCTGAGCCAAAGCAAAGTTCACAAGGAAGAGAGCTGGAAGTACTCTTCATATACTTCTGGATAGTGGAACAGAGAGTCCCTTCTCCATGTAAAAATGTGAGGAATGCAGGTAAGAGTAACAGGACATCTCCCTTATGGGAAACAAAACCTAAGAGGGGAACTGGCAGTGACATGTTAGGACCACTCTTTTCAGTTACTAGGTGTACACAAAAAAAAGTGTTAGGTGCTCCTGTGCACCAGCACTCTCATAGGTGTCTGATAGGTGTTACATGAACATTATATGATTTTCTCCTTTCAATAGCACTTAAGGAAAACAATCTCCCCAGGATCACCCAGCTAGTGAATGTTAAACTTCTTGAGTCCTGGTTTCTCTACCTATAAAAAAGACAAACAGATTCAACCATTTCCAAACTCACTGCTTTTTCATATAAACCAAGCTAGCCAGGTGCAGTGGCTCACACTTGTAATTGCAGCTGCTCATGAGGTTGAGATGAAAGAATCACTTGAGCCCAGGAGTTTGAGACCAGCCTGGGCAATATAACAAGACCCCATATTTAAAAGATAGAATAACAACCAAGCCACTTTCGGAAGTCTGACTCACGAAACAAACTATGCCAACTAGCCTTTTCTCCTTGCCATCTAGTTCCGACTCAGTAATTCCCAGATTTTGTAACTACCTAAGCACCATGTGTTGACCATCTATTCCCACAGGATTGGGGTGGGGGTGAAAAGCAGAAAGGATGGTAAAAACTGAGTATTTAACATTTCCCTAGACCCTTTTTTTTTTTTAACAGAAAGCTATAAATCTTCGGCTGGGCCCAGCTAATGTGTTGTAATAAAAGGAGATGTTGATTCGATTTTTACAATCCGTCATTCCAAGGCCAGAGAAAAACAGGAAAAGAGCTGCTTTTCTTGGAAGAAAGAGAACATTTGTCAAATTGTTTCTACTTATTTGTACTCACACATCCTGTCTCTCCTAATATCTCACCTGTCAGAGACTAACAGGATAAAAGCGGACAGGTAGAATGGCTTTAAATTATGTGTATTGAGAAAAATAATGAAAAACAGCATGCAAAAGAATCCAAGGAAATTAACATGGTTGCTGCTTAGTTCCCTCCTGCTCCCCACTGGAGGCTGAGGAGGAAGGTAACATTTCTATTCAATTCAATCCAAAAATTGTTAGGAAATGGAGATGCAAAGATGATGACATGGCCCTCAGTGAACTCAGAATAGATGAGAAGGTAAGTCTGATATATGTGCTAAGAGCAATGAGGGTGATGAGCCTAGGGTAACAGATGCAGACTCCCCCACCCGAGGATGCCTTTGGAAGAGATGATATCTGAGCCAAGTCAGAGGTTGTGCAGCAGTGAGCCAGCAAAATGAATAGTGGGACAAAGTCAGCAATAAGAGCATTCTAGGCAAAGGAAATACAAACAACAAAAAAATGCCCAACATGTACCAGGCCTTGCTGCCTTCTGATACTGTCTTAAGTGCTTTTCATGCAATCTTAACTCTGATGATACTGTGTTCAATGAAACCGCTGCTATCAGCATCCCTATTTTTCAAATCTAACAATAAGGCTGTAAAAGTTAAGTAGCTTGCCCAAGCAGTGGGTGGTACACATCAGAATGAGGATTTGAACTCAGGTCAGTATGATTCTAAAGCCTCATTTTTTAATAGCAACAAGCTACACTGCTCTCCCAAAGTGATGAGCAAAGGTGCCAAATGTGGGTGACAGCATATCACCAGTGGGTAATGACTACAAACAATGCTGTTTCCAGATGGTTATGTGGGAAGCAGAGAGCAGCTAAAGATTACATGAAACTTTTTTTTTTTTTGAGATGGAGTTTCGCTCTTGTTGCCCAGGCTGGAGTGCAATGGCACAATCTCAGCTCACTGCAACCTCTGCCTTCCGGGTTCAAGTGATTCTCCTGTCTCAGCCTCCCAACTAGCTGGGATTACAGGCGCCCACCACCACACCCAGCTAATTTTTGTATTTTTAGTAGAGACGGGGTTTCACCATGTTGGCCAGGCTGGTCTCAAACTCCTGACCTCAGGCGATCCACCCACCTCGGCCTCCCAAAATGCTGGGATTACAGGCATGAGCCACCATGCCAGGCCACATGAAACATTTTATGTACCATGTGAAGAGATTGAATGTTATCCTGGGGTAACAGGATCTCGGAAGATGTTTAAACAGATAAATGCCATGGCCAGATGTGTTTTATATTCATTCTCTTTGGTCTCACACCACAGTAACATGAGAGGATCAGAGACAAGATCAGAGACAAAAAGACTAGTAAGATCTAATGGTAACCCAGGAAGGAGAGTGTATGAATTAGGATGGTGGGAGCTCAGATGGAGAAGAGTGAGACAATTTGAGAAATACTAAAGAACAGTAGGACTGGTGGGTATAATGGGTGTAGGCATGATGGAAGAGGAGGAGGAGGAAGAGTTAAGGATGACTCCAGGTTTTCTGTTGGAATGACTAAGTGAACATTAGTACCTCCACCTGGAACAAGAGCACAAGGAGAACTGTTTAGCTTGAGTTCAGATAATGCAACAGATTCTTAATTACATAAACTAATTTCTGTAAGTTTGTTATGTAAATTATGTAAGCTTGTTTGACTTGGTTTTGAAATGGCTCATGGTTATACCTGTTACAGCTGGATTCCAGGACTCAACTATAATCAGAATTTTTCTTTCATTCTCTCAGCTTGAATTTCCTTTTGTAGCACCCTTGGGCTCACTCTTTATGGTGGTGATAACAATTGACACGCTTTATTTTCCGATCAACAAGCTTCCGATCTGACAAGCTGAAGAGGCTTGGCTTTTAGCAACCACATCAACTCTTGGGAAGGAACTTGAACAGCCCCCACTGGGCTCATATATCTGCCCCCTGGAAAATCACTGAGTGGTTGGGAAGAGATAATCTGAACAGTGATTCTGGATTATATGTCCTTCCTGCTGGTGGGAGGAAGTACAGTCAGGGAAACCTCTGAAGGGAAGAGCACTTCCATTACCAAAATAGATTTGCCTAGCGAATAGGCCAAAGCACAGAAACCCACTCCATGGGAAAACATCCCATCTGATTATATGACTGCAGAACATGGAGGGACAGGACGAGGTTGAAGGTCAACACTTGAAGTCATCAGCCACCCTTGAAGTTAAAACTGAAGGACAGTATAGATAAGATTGAGTCAAGGATGAAAGAATTCAGAGAATACCACCCTTTAAGACAGGAAGAGAAACAGAAACTAGAGCGAAACAGAGGAGAATAACGTGCCAAAGAATGTATGAGCATTGTCTCATTTAACTTCGTCACCAATACAGCCCTATAAGGAGGGCATAAGTGTTTTTTTTTCCCATTTTAACAGTAAAATTACTTTGAGTTATTATTCTTGCTCATCATCAAATCTGCTAAGTGACAGAGCTGGGACTGGAATCTTTTCTTGTGAGACTCCAACTCCATTCTACTAGAAAGATAACATATTCCCCACCAAGGACATAAGATATATGCTGTTCCCAGATGTTTTCTCCTAGCACGTGGGAGAATTTATTTTTAAAACACATATTTTCTTCTTGGCAGTAAATAGCATCTTTGCTCCACAAAGAAACCAAATTAAAAACAGTTCTGATCCTCATGCTTCAGAAGAATTTATACTTACTCAAGCATTCTCAGTCTGTCCTTGATTACATGGGTCTCAGTTATAGACTTGAGAAAACAGAAATATAGAATGCGAGCACCATTAAGATAATTAGAAATAATCTAGTAAAGAATCCAGTGATGGACTTCAGTGGGATCTATTTAGAAACCCTTGAAATTGAACGCAAAATATTTGTGCACAATGGATTTTTTTTCTGGGAAAAGTCTCTGTTATTTGAATTCTCGAAAGTGTATGAGTCCAAGTACCCTCACTCTGCAGATATGATTAGTCATTTATATTCCATGGGCCTCCAACTCATACCATGAGGCCTTGATAGAATCAGGTCTGGAATTAGGTCTCTTGGTCCCCAGAGCATGACAGTCTCAGGAAGCCTCTGCCTGTAAGTACCCTATTAAGTGCCTGAAAGAAAGGTTTCTTGCCCTAAGATCACCTATACATTTTTTGACCAGCAAGGGTTCCGCCTCTGGTGAACAGTTATTCCTCGAAAAATAAAATTGATATTAAGCTGTCACTTACATGCACAGGGAATATGAGATGTGGACTTGACAATGTTGGCAGTTGGGAACTGCACAGAAATCCAGGGCTCTGTTGCCTTCCTAACCTCTACTCCTCACCACGTCCAGGAGGAGGAGGAGAGAGGGCCTTAGGTATGAGAATCCACATCTGCTGAGCACCCAGGGGAGAATAAGCTTAGGAAGATCTTGGTTTGGGTTTCCAGAATGAGAGCCTGTGATGAGGATGTGTAAGTTGTTTATTAAAGATGTGCTCCCAAACAAAACTGAGAAAGAGAACAAGGCAGGGGCAGAAGTCAGGGAAGGATGTGATATCAGAGTCCTCTGGAGTGTGGCAACAGCCCGATCCCTCAGGGGTGAGAATTTCCATAGAGCGTTTTAGAGCTCATCCAGATTTGAAGCCTGGAATCTGAAGTGTCTTAGTTCTGCTGCAAGGGGCTTAAACTAAAACACGTGTAGCTCTTTGTGTGCTTTGTGGTATGGGCAACAAAGGCAGATCCGGTAGCCCAAGGACAATCGTGGGAAGAAAAGAGGTAAATGTGAGCCATGGGAAGAAAATGCATGCATGTTGGGAGGATGTACAGAGAATAGTAAAAGGGATCCAAGGGGACCTGGGCAGAATATTAACGTCTACCGAAGGAAGGACAATTAAAGTTTATTGAAAATTTTTGTTATTCTCCTTTTTCCCTCTCAATACAAAGTTCGGAAGGAAGCTTGCTATGGATTTCTCTCAATTATTTAATATAGGACAAATAATTTACTATAGCAACAGATATTATGGGACTTCCTTGAAGCTCAGTTAAACCTGAGCTTCTGAGCGAAAGTTGACTAACACATGTGCTGATAATCATTTTCAAAGAATGACATCAGGACCCAGTGTCATAAAATACATTACTAATAATTCTACTTCTGCTAATAGCAAACATACATTTTACACACACTATGGTCTAGGAACAGTTCTAACGTAAATTTACTTACTCTTCCCATCAAATCACTGAAGTAGATACTCATACCTACTTGACACAAGGAGACTGAAGCAGAGAGGGGATGAATGTTTTGCATACGAGCACATACCTGGTTAAGAGATGGTGCAGATCTTCACATTCAGGCAGCCTATTTCTGGAGCCCACATGTGCTCTTAACACCTCTACATTGGTTACTTTAGTATTAAAAACTTGGAGTTGGAGACCTTAGTTCATGCTATGAAACCAGCTATCCATTCACTGTATAACCGAGTATTTTTTATTATTGAACAAACCAAGAACACATGTAATCCCGACTCTTAAGAACGAGTGTTCATATCACAGAGGTATAATCTGTCTTTCTTGTATGATGATGAGGCTACTGGAAAACCATCAGAATATGTCGTGAGTGGTTCTCTTCATATTCACCACCCTTTTCTAAACAGAGCACACATAATGCATGTATTTGAATAACCAGTATCATGTTTTGAGGACAATGACATGCAAACCATCTTATGTCATCTCTTGGGGAAAATGGTCTCCTCTTTCATGGTTAACATATGTGGTTTCAGATTCTTTGAAGAGCAAAGGAAGGCACCTTTGGAAATGGAGTGCTCATATCTTTCAGCAAAACTTACCAGGTTGTAAAACATATCTTTCCTAGCCTAGCGAAGTTAATGTCATTTCCACACAGACCTCCATGAAGTTAAATCTAGCTTAGGTACTGGAAAGCTCTGGACAAGTGTTTAACAGTTTTTGAAAACAGCTTTTGTTGAAAGAACCTAAAAGTAATCAACTCATTTTTTAAAGATTTGAATAATTTATTCTAACAAAAGTATAAAGTATGGAAAATTAGTGTATTTGAATCACTTCAGAGAGTAGAGCAAGTTTCACACTAGCAGATTTCAGATTTTAGCACCTTTGAAAACAAATACTGAGAGTTAAGACAAGTGGCAATGCAGGCTGCAGGTGACCTACAGAGATACACATCTGACTTCAGGGCAGTTCACATCACAGTGCAGTCATCTGGTTTTTCAGAGTGCCACAGAACACACTTAAAGAGAACGAGAAAGGAGTTCATTGAATTCATGGCTGGTGGTTAGAAGATGAACTAGAGACAAAAGCAGAAAGGTTATAGGATGGACTGTGAGGTCAAATAGACAGTCCGAAGGCGCCGACAATGCAGTACATGATCTTATTCTCCCATCGCACAGTATAGCTCCCGTCAGTAGAGCTGTCCCAGAAGCAGGAACTTGCCGTGTGTGATCCAGCTCCGTTCTTTTGAATAATTACACAGGTCACAATGTATTTAAATGGTTTTCCCAGCTTGGGGAGTTGGCTTAAAGTTTGTTCTACATTTGTGGTCCACTGGTTCACTTTGCTGTGTTGATAAGCATTACCACCAATTGCGATTTTCTTTTTTTTTTTTTTTTTTTTGAGACAGAGTCTTGCTCTGTCTCCCAGGCTGGAGTGCAATGGCTCAATCTCGGCTCACTGCAACCTCCGCCTCCCAGGTTCAAGCAATTCTCCTGCCTCAGCCTCCCTATGAGTAGCTGGGACTACAAGTGCCCACCACTACGCCTGGCTAATTTTTGTATTTTTAGTAGAGATGGGGTTTCACCATGTTGGCCAGGCTGGTCTCGAACTCCTGACCTTGTGATCTGCCTGCCTTGGCCTCCCAAAGTGCTGGGATTACAGGCGTGAGCCACCGCCCCCAGCCCCAATTACACTTTCTATAGCCTCTTTTACAGTGTTGCTCACTTCAACAATAAAGGCAGTCTCCTCCACAGCTGATAGTCTCCCATCTTTCCTCCAGGGAATAGCCTCCGCTTCCCTGAGTGGTGCCAAACAGGCACACTCAGGCTCCGCCCCACATGTGCCACGCCTCCCTCCGTAGCCGGGCACGCACAGCAGGGCAAGGCACGCACGCCCGTCCCACCCACACCCAGCTCCCGGGCCCTGCGGCCCCGCCCATGCCTAGCTCCTTTTTTTTTTTCACTTGCGTTACATTTATTCATCTCATTTCATCCTTAGAGCAAAACTCTGTAGTGGGTGCTGTTTTTTGGTGTTTTTGTTTTTTTTTGTTTTTTGTTTTCCACGAAGTCTCTCTTGTCCTCCAGGCTGGAGTACAACGGCGCGATCTCCACTCGCTGCAACCTCCGCCTCCAGGGTTCAAGCGATTCTCCTGCCTCAGGCTCCAGAGTAGCTGGGATTACAGGTGCCTGCCACCACGCCCGGCTAATTTTTGCATTTTTACTAGAGATGGGGTTTCACCATGTTGGCCAGGCTGGTCTCGAACTCTTGACCTCAGGTGATCCGCCCGCCTCGGCCTCCCAAAATGCTGGGATTACAGACGTGAGCCACCGCGCCCGACCAGTGGGTGCTATTATTTATCTCCACTTTGGAAATGAGAGTAGTAGAGAAAGATGACTGAGATTTACAAAGAGTTGAGAATCCAGCCTGGCTACAGGATGCTAAGCAGAGCAGGGCGTTATGGCCCCAGGAGACCTGGCTCCAGTTGGGTTCTTTCCTAAGCCACAAACCCACCAAAAGCAGCATATCCTCTAGGATAAACACCCACAGATGCCCAGGGAAAATGTTCCAGGTGGTCGAGAACTCAATTCCTAATGAAAGCTTGGAAAATGAACTATGCATCTGTCTGGTCATCCAGAAATAGGGTTAATATTTTACTACTGGCAGGGTGCAGTGGCTCACACCTGTAATCCCAACACTTTAGAAGGACAAGACAGGAGGATGGCTTAAACCCAGGAGTTAGAGACCAGCCTGAGCAACATAGTAAGACTCCATCTCTAACAATCAATCAATAGCCAGGCATGGTGGTGCATGCCCTGTAGTCCCAGCTACTGGGGAGGCTCAGGTGGGAGGACCCCTTGAGCCTGGGGGGATGAGACTGCAGTGAGCCATGACTGTGCCACTATGCTCCAGCCTGGGCAACAGAGCGAGAGCCTGTTGTCCCTTAGAAGTTTGTTTACTACGTAGCACTGAGCAAGCCACATCAGTATTCTCTTGATGTCCATAAACAGATGGATATGGATTAGTCAAGGTTTGCTGAGTACATTTACTTACTTCAGCTTTTCAGGAATAAAGGGACATGATCAGGATTCACAGTAGGAAGTGCTGATGCTTATGTGGGTTAAATTCCATCATTCAGTCCCCAGGCTTTTTCATAAGTTTGTTGTTGGTGCTGCTGCTGTTTTAAACTGTTTCTCAGGTCTCCTATCTTCCTCCTCCTGTATACCATGGCTAAAGTCATCTCTCCAAAATACACCCAACCTACAACCCATTACTGGCTCCACTGGGTAAAATCTTGGCTCTTTACTGTGACCCACCAGACCGTTGCATTGTAATCTTTCTCCTTACTTTTGTAGTCTTTTCCAAGCTTTTAATTTTGATATGGTATTAGAACTACAGAAACATTACATCGATAGTATAATAAATGCTATATAGCTTTTGCCCAGATTCACCAATTGTTTACCCTTCCCCTTTTGTTTCTGTGTAAATGTATGTATATTCATATTCACATATAAACAAAAATAGGGACACACATACACATTTTTTCTAAACCACTAGAGATTAAGCTTAAAACATCAAAACCTTTTACCGAAGAATAGGAATGTTCTTATATAACCACAGTACAATTAGGAAACCCAGGGAAGTTAATACTGATATTATCTAATTCATAGTTTTTAATCAAATGTCCATCAGTTGTCTCAATGTCTGCTCTAGCTCCCCTTACCCCCAGCTCAGTGAAGGATCCAGTACAGAATCATGTTGCGTGGTTGTCATGTCTTTAATCTGGAACAGTTCCTCATTCTTCTTTTGATAATTTTGAAGAGTAAAGGTCACCTTTTTTTATTTGGTAGAAAATCTGTCAAAGTAAAAAAAAAAAAAAAAAGACACTTGGGTTTAAGTTTTCTTCATGATTTGATTCAGGTTATGTATGGCAGGATTCCACCAGAGGCGATGGTGTGTCTTTCTTGGTGCCTCTGATCAGAAGGCTCATGACATTCATTTGTTCCAAAATTGCTAGCGTTAACTTTGATCGTTCGTTTAGGTGGTGTGTTAGGTTTCTTTATTTTAAAGTTACTATTTTCCTGTTTGTAATCAACAGGCAATTTGTAAGGGGCACTTTGAGACTGTGTAACTATCTCAAACTTCTGTCCACAGCATCCAATGCTCATTTTTGAACTCCATCCTTTCTTCTGTATTTAGGTGTTATTCTATTGTTTAAAAAAAAAAAAGCTTTCACTTCTCCCCATTTATGTATTTACTCAATTATTTATATAGAGAGAAATGCATGGATTCGTGTTTTTTTAAACATGTACCCAGTATGCCCTCTATATCCATGGGAACTTGATCTGTGGTTGGCTGAGTCCACAGATGTGGAACCCAAGTATACAGAGGGCCTACTGGGGGACTTAGGCATCTGGGGGATTTTGGCATCCATGGGGAGTCATAGAACCAATACCCTGCAGAAACCAAGAGACGACTGTTATTCATTACTGCCATCATTTATTCTGCCATTAAAATGTTCAGAGATTTGTCCAATGGGACCTTCCTCAAGATGGCCTGCATGTGCTTTTGATATATCCCTGTCATTCTTTGAGCACTTCATTACTTTCTGGACAAGTGTCCCCAGGCTCATGTCCCTGTCTTCATCCTGAAATTGGCCTCTTCTCCAAGATTACAGGCTTTCTTTCAGTTGGGAATGACATTTAGAAACCAAGATAAGGGCACCAGGTGGGCTGATCGTTTGTTTAGGTGGTGTCTGTTAGGTTGCTCCACTTTAAAGCTACTATTTTTCCCTTTATAATCAATAGGAACTTATAGGGGACACTTTGAGACTGTGTAACTATCTCAAACTTTAATTCCCAGCAACCACTGCTGATTTTGAACTCTATTCCTTCTATATTAGGTGTTATTCTATTGTTAAAAAAAAGGGCTTTCATTTCTCCCCATTCATGCATTTGTAGGCCCTCTGAGTAGGAGGAATACACACACACATACATATGCATACACACACTGAAATTTGAGACCCATTGCCCTAGAACAAAGATAGGAAAACTTAGAGAACCAAATAGTTCTTTATTTACAAAAGTGGGCAGCTGACCCACAGGTCATGCATGTTGATCCTGCTCTAGCACCATGAGATTTTCCAGTTGTGTGGCAGAGCCACTTGGAGCTGTAGCTTAATCTGCTGCAGATTGCTTTCTTGTTCTTGGCCCCGCAAAACTGGCAGCCTTCAGAGTAACTCAGTTAGTGGATGACAGCAATATTCCCAAGCATGATATATGATCTTTCCGAATCAGAAGAGCTTCCTAGTTCCTTTGATTTACAATAGGAAGTACATGTAAGATGCAATAACCACTGTTCCCCTAAAAACTCACCAATTTGGCTGGCTGCTGAAATTCTGTAGGGATTTCTTCTACCCACTGGTGCACATATACCTTATTAAGGCTTCCACCATTCTCACTGTTTTCTCCTTTTTACATCAGATCTTCATGATATCATCAATATAATGGATCAGCATAATAGTCTGTGTCATATCCAGATAATAGAACAGCCATTAAACTATATTGCTGGAGAAAGCATTAGAGAGAGTACAATTTCCTGGGACAAGACCCTGATTGTGTACCACTGTCTATCCCAGGCAAAGGCAAAAGCTTTTGATCTTCCCTTCTGATGGGACTGAAAAGAATGCATTCACCAAATCAATGACCACATACTAAGTAGCAGAAGCTATGTCATAATTATCTGTGATAATTATGAAACCACAATAGTTATAATTAGGCTGCCATGTGATGGAGTTGACAGTAGTTATATCAATCGTGAGCCATGTGGTTTTTTTCAGGGGCCAGACTGGCAAATGAGATGGAGATGTAATGGGGAGCAGCAACCCTTCTATCTCCTTAAAATCTTTGAGCTCAGCACTCCAATGACACTCCTTGCCATTCCACCCTACATAATATATTGCTGTATATTTACTATCTTGGCCTGGAGGTTGGGTAACTTCAGAGGGTTCCACTTAGCTCTTCCAATTACATAGGTATACTCCACAGTTCAAGGACTTAGTGTGAGTGTTCTGCCAGTTACTAGGTGTATCTATCCTGATCAATGCACTCAGGGATCAGGAAAATCAACAAAGGTGAGTCCATGAACACACTGATGCCCTGTGAAATGGATTTAGGCCAGGACTCTGTTTGCCACCTGGCCTCTATCTACCTCTTCCAATCTAAGAAGGAAGCATGAAGGCATGTTAGCCCTCATGGTTTTAGCATCCTCTTAGTCCCTATATCCAAACGCCCTTGAAAGATATGGGTATTTCCCTTCTCCCATTGTACAGATATGTTGATAAAAGGCTGTAAGTTCCTATGAGGAAGGACTGGGAAATTAACTAGTGAATATACTTGATGTCCTATTGCAGGGTCTTTCCTCAAGGAGATTCAGGCTTCTGTTGAATCAATGGCTCTGTTCTGGAAATTAAGAATCATGGTTTTTCACTGGGAAGGCTGATGTCAGTCTGAGTATTAATGAATCTATTAGTACTTTTTGTTGGCTGTCCAGTGACCTTGCCCCTAGCAACTTGGTGGTGTATTAACTATCACTATAGATTCCTACAGGTGAGGCCTCCTGGTTGTGATTCTGTCCTTGTTGCCTATTTCTACATGTGTCCACCTTGCCTCTGACAGTTTATGCTGCCACCAGGCCCTCCTACTCCTAAAACCTATCCTTCTTCTTAACGCTAAGCTGCCTAGTGCTAGAACAGCCTCCTGAACTGTCTGTCAATCTTGACCACAGGGCATATCTGAGTTCCCTAGAAAATTACTTAACTATGTGCTTCTCAAAGTGAGACTAAATCAAGTAAGAATAGAACAAAGGCAGGATGAGGGAAATCCCTAGGTATGGTGAAGGGTCGAAGCCCTGGAAGACATCTGTAATGCGCTCATCCCCATGCTTGCATCAGGGAGGGCAAGCCACTTTTCCCAAGCCTTAGCATATCTTGAACTAAACTCACTTAAGTCCTATTTTCTACCACCATATTGGACTGACACTCTGAAAAGCTTGGAATTTTCCCCACAACTGACTTTAATTCTGAACTCTCTCAAGCAACTTAGACATTCTGGCCTGAACTGTCAGCTGTCACCTCTTGAGCCTCATTGTCTGCTTGAGAAGCAAGGCACATGGCTGTGCTCAGTAAGAAATGCATGTGGCAATTTTAGCAACATACCGCACCTACTGGATGTAGTCAAGGTAGGGCTGCAAGATAAACACAGGATGTTCAGTTAAATCTGAATTTCAGTTCAACTACTTTTTCTAATATGTTCTAAATAAGTACATTCTAAATATTGCATGGGACATGGTCTATCAAAGAAAAACTTCATTCTTTATCTGAAGTTCAGACTTATCTGAACATCTGTATTTTTTTTTCCATGGGACATGGTCTATCAAAGAAAAACTTCATTCTTTATCTGAAGTTCAGACTTACCTGAGCATCTATTTTTTTTTTTTGAGATGGAGTCTCACTCTGTTGCCCAGGCTGGAGTGCAGTGGCGTGATCTCTGCTCACTGCAACCTCTGCCTCCTGGGTTCAAGTGATTCTCCTGCCTCAGCCTACTGAGTAGCTGGGATTACAGGCATACACCACCACGCCTGGCTAATTTTTGTATTTTTAGTAGAGACGGAGTTTCACCATGTTGATCAGGCTGGTTTTGAACTCCTGACGTCGTGATCCACCCACCTTGGCCTCCCAAAGTGCTGGGATTATAGGCATGAGCCACTGCGCCCAGCCAAGCATCTGTATTTTTATTTGCCAACTCTAGAAACCCAAATTGGGAGTGGCTTCAGTACACACAGTTTTGAGGCAAACAAGCAACATTGAAGCAAACAAACAACACTGAAGCAAACAGTTTTGTCAGAGGCATTTAAACCAGAGCAACTCCATCTTAAATAGGAGCTGGGTAAAATAAGGCTGAGACCTACTGGCTGCATTCCCAGATGGATAAGGTTAAGGCATTCTAAGTCATAGGATAAGATAGGAGGTCGGCACAAGATACAGGTCATAAAGACCTCGCTGATAGAACAGCTTGCAGTAAAGAAGCCGACCAAAACCCACCAAAACCAAGATGGTGACAAGAGTGACCTCTGGTTGTCCTCACTGCTACACTGTGTGTTGCCAGATTCTGTACAAATTTGGTATACAGCTTAACATGCAAAGAACTGTAATAATACAGTTATAGCTCCTCACCCCCACCATCCCCAAAAGAAGATAGGTTTGGTTTTCTATGGTTCATATAGCCCCTAAGCCGTGCAAATGTGGGACAAGATTCCGTGCATTTACATTCCAGTCATGTTAGGGTTCCTGAGAGAAACAGAACCAATAGATTATAGATAGATGGATGCTAGATATATGAATACATATACAGAAAGATGAGAGATTGACTCACAATTGTAGAGACCAAGAAGTCCCATGATCTGCCATCTGCAGCCTGGAGCCCTAGGAAGGCCAGTGGTGATTCAGCCTGGGTTCAAAAGCCTAAGAACCAAAGGGGCCACTGACTGAGCAAAGAAGGTGGGTATCCCAGTACAAGAAGAGAACAAATTTGCTTTTCCTCTTTTTGTTCTATTCAAGCTCTCACGAAATTAGATAATGCCAACCCACATTGGTGAGGATGATCTTTATTCAGTCTACTGGTTCAAATGCTGATCTCTTCCAGAAGGATCTTACAAGTAACATCCAACTGGCCACCTGGGCATCTCTTAACCTTAGCAATTAATCATCACACTAGTTCTGTCATTCATTGGCCACATGACCTTGAATACACTTAGCCCCTCTCTGTGCCTGTTTCCTCATCTATAAAATGGGAATATTAAAAGTTCCCACCTCATGGAGTTGATATAAAAATAGTTAATACATGTAACATACAGAGCTATACCTGGTGCATAAAGTCTCATTGAAAGGTTGCTGTTACTGTTGTTCTTATGTGTTTACACTCTGCTGAATTTGAAAAATCTCATCACCTGACTCCTTTCACTTCCTTGCTTCAAATCTATTTGGGAGAATGGGGCTAATATGGAGTTTATTCCAAAGGTGCTAGTGAATTTTTAATCAACTTCCTTTATTTCTTCCCAGTCTGAGTTTCAACAGCAGCAGCTAATATTTGTTATGTACTAACAGGTACTGTCCTAAAAACAAGACATAGCTCATTTCGCTAAATCTCTCAACAATCTAAGAGGTTTCCACCATTATTATCCCAATGTTATAAATGCCGGGACTTCGCCTCAGCACCCAGCTGGGAAGTGGGCATGCTCAGGGTTGCCTCCAGGCCAGTGTTTCCCCCAGGGCTGCTAACTATGATCCTACTATTAGTTCTCTTCATACCATCCCTTCCTTTCACCATGAGGCTTATTCAAATCCCACCTGACCTGTAAAGTTGAGCTCTACCCTTTCATATAAGTCAGAGTGGCCTCTGCAAGGCTGTTTTGACCTTTTTGTTTTTATATTCTTCGTCTTTCACTTGGAAAGTGAGGTCAAAGGGACAAGAAGTAAAGCAAGCAAACTTTTGTTATTTTGAAGGAAACGCCTTCCTCCTGGAAATCTAATACCTCCTATTTCCCAGATCTGTGCAGCAGATGGCAGTGTTCAATTAGTCAAAATAAAGTTCTAGCCTATGGGCTTGCTGTTTAGTTCTAAATTGCTCCAAGACCCCTCAGTGCTTCCTGGTGGTACTTTATAAACTGTCAGCTATTTTAAATAGTATCACTGTATTATGAAAGTCACCCGGAGTGCCAGGGGAGACATGAATTAACTTCACAGTAGTGACAGGAAACTCAAAGTCGAGTGCAGTATGAAAGTCGCAGAGGCAGTAAGTGGCTGATCCAGAACCCAGGTCTTCTGGGTTCAGTGTTAGCACATCACACCTCTGTGAATTAAAGGAGTTTTAAAGATGATGGGGATGTTTATTTCAATCTTCCTCCTACATGAGAAACTCTTGTCCACTGGGCCACGCCCCGTCCAGCCTTCCGCCCTACCTCCCGTTGTATGTTCTATGTTGCTATGCTATCTCAAAACAACTATTCTAAAGCTAGTTTAATGACAATAGGTGTATTCAAGCAGAAAATATAAAGGAGGGAGAAATTAAGTCCTGTGATATCAGTCTCTCTAGGCATTAACCCAACAGGATTATTTTTTGAGAGCTTTTATGAAATCAATTCTATTTGCTATTGGTAATATAGCAATATCCTTTTGCACTTTTAAGTGTTTGCTCTAGGAGTGACACTATCCTTAACTTTTTACAATCTACTTAGAGTTGATATTTAGGCCCATTACAAAATATGTAGAAATCTTGTAAATATGTATTCATTTATCCACCACTATCTTTTTTTGCTATATTTATCATGTGTATAATATCAACGTACATTATAAACCTCATAGGACAATAATAATCTTTGCTTTAAAG
Organism: Symphalangus syndactylus; assembly: GCF_028878055.3. Taxonomy (NCBI): domain Eukaryota; kingdom Metazoa; phylum Chordata; class Mammalia; order Primates; family Hylobatidae; genus Symphalangus; species Symphalangus syndactylus. The sequence continues at coordinate 18,361,831 of NC_072438.2, read as the reverse complement.
GGTAGTGTATTTTAAAGAAAGAGGAAAAGGTCTTTACCATTTAGTTGTCAATTAAGAATAACAATTTAATTACCCATATACTTACCATTTCCAATGATGCCATTCCTTCCTGAAGATTCAAGTTTTCCTCTGGTATTCTTTCCCTTCAACCTGAAGAAACTATGCTGGCATTTCTTGTAGTGTGGGGATGCTGACAGCAAATTCTCAGTTCTCTTTTATCCGATAATGTCCTTATTTCCTCTGGAAGGACAATTTTGCTAGATATGGAATTCTGGATTGACAGTTGTTTTTTCAACACTTTAAAACACTGTTTACTTCTCTTTTGGCCCCCATAGTTTCTGATTAGAAGTTGGTAGTAGTTATAATTATTGCTCCCTATATATTGCATGTTTTTCTCTGTATGATTACAACATCTATCCTTGGCGTTCCCCAGTCTCAGATGTGCCTCACCATGATTTTCATGTGTTTATCCTACTTAGAGTTTGCTGAGCTTCTTAGATCTGTACATTTATATCTTTCCCTAAATTTGAAAATGTTTCTGTTGTCATTTCTTCAAATATTTTTACCTGCAATTCTCTGTTCTTTCTCTTTAGGACTCCTGTTACCTAGATATTAGCTTTTTCAATATTGTTCCACAAGTTCCCGAGGCTCTTCATTTTTCCAATATTTTTCCCTGTTCTTCAGATTGGATAAATTCTATCATTCTATCCTAGAAGCTATCAACTCTTATTGCTTATAGGAATTTTCTTTTTCTCTGGAAGCTTTACCATGTCTTTAATTCTAGGGAAAAGTCTTGACCCCTTGACCCATCACGGGCCCAGGCCATTATGCTGCTGCCAGGAGCTATTTCCAAAGACCTCATTGACTAATATCAGGAGAAAACCAAACCGAGTACCAAATTAATACATAGCAGAAGCTATTCACAAACTTAAAGATGACCTACAAGTTCATTCTCAAGGAGATCACAGTGATGACTGCAGCAGTTTCCCAATTACAGAGCCTCTCAAGTGCCTTATTTCCACTGGGCAGTGAAAAAACCTTGAGTTTGCATAATCTAGTATACTTGCCACCTCTTCATTTAAATGGTCTCTTTACCTAGCTCAGTTGCTGCTTTGACAACTCAGTGAATTCTCACTCTTACAGAGTTTGACCTCTTCTTGAAGTTTTCCAAAAGAGAATTTGAAGACTCCAGTGAAACTTCCATAAGATCCTGGTGATGGGGATGGGAGACACAAGATCTTTGCACCTCCATGGTCTTGTTCTGGATTCTTCCTTTACAGCATAGTAGTAGGACTGGGCTGCCCCCCCGGACTCAGAAGAGTGATTCATCCAATTTAGATTTGGGGGAGGACATATGGTTCCAGAAATTTTCTGTTTGAAGGCCCCTGTAACTAATGGCATTCCACTTCTCATTGAGCCTCTGTCAGTCCACTTTCTAAGCATTTTAGTGCCCCATTATGGCCAGGCATTCTCTCAAGCTGACCCATTTCCTACCTTTAGCCGTCACTTAGCATTGTATGAGAAGTAGGTGCATGTGATGTTTCTTCTAGTGTTTATAGCCTATGCTAGAATTCTTATGGAGGCAAGTCACTTCTAGTGGTCCTCCTTTTGGTCCCTGATCAATTTGGCCCAGTTATTCTCCACTGCCCCTGAGTCCATGTATATTCTTATTTCAAGCCACTTATCTCTTTAACCAGGTATATCACCCAATTCTCTGCCCCACTGTTTTTCATGCCACCTCTGAGCAGGGGTCTCAGGGCTGCAGAAGTCTATTTGTCATTTATACCCACATACCAAGCCAACTTATCCAAAGCCTGAGCTTTTTCTTCCTCTATTAGCTGGTTACAGGGAATCCCTCCCCACCCCAGCCCCAGAGAGCTGTATGAGCTACTCTATGGACTATTAAAAGGAATTATACTGGAAGGAGAACTCCTGACACTGCCTCATCAGCAAACTGTGGTTGCTATTCCACATTCTCCAGAGTCAATATGAAATGTGGCCTATCAAAGTCTTGTGAGCCTGGATGTAAGAGAATCTAACAAGACCCCTAGAGATCATAGCAGGCTACATGGTCATTTCAAGTACCACGATGCCATGTACCATGCTCAGTTTCTACCAGCACGTGGGCCTAGAGCAACTCATGCATTGGCATAAAAGGCAAGCATTGGGGATGGATTCAGGTACTATTAGTTTACATCTGCATGCCTTCAAATAAAACTAACGCAATAACGAGAACATAACACAGGTGAGGTAGAGTGACTGAAGTAGCTAAGCAGTTTCTGGTCCATAGGATTACTAAAGTTAGAACTCAGGGATTGGGTTAAATAACATTAAATAAGGCTGAGAGAAATAGTGAGCTAGAAGACGGAGCTGAAGAAATTGCAGTGTAAAGACAGATGGAAACAGAAAAGAGATTGGGAAACACGGAAGACTGAGTAAGAATGTCTTTAAATGTCTATTTGGAGTTAGAGAAAAACAGCTTAAAACACAGGGCAAAGGAAATAGTATTTGAGGCTGAAGAGATAATTATCGAAAATTAGCAAAACTAAAGAAAAACAAAACACCAATCCGGACTTGTGAAGCTTAACCAAATCTCAAGTCAAATAAAAAAAAATAGAAATTAGCGGGCTGGGCACAGTGGTTCATGCCTGTAATCCCAGCACTTTGGAAGGCCAAGGTGGGTGGATCATGAGTTCAGGAGTTCGAAACCAGCCTGACCAACATGGTGAAACCCCATCTCTACTAAAAATACAAAAATCAGCCGGGCATGGTGGTGTGTGCCTGTAATCCCAGCTACTCAGGAGGCTGAGGCAGGAGAATTGCTTGAACTTCGGAGGCAGAAGTTGCAGTGAGCCGAGATCATGCCACTGCACTCCAGCCTGAGCAACAGAGTGAGACTCCATCTCAAGAAAAAAAAAAAAAAAGAAATTAGCTACCAAGACACATCCTAATGAAACTGTAAAGACAAAGGCATGATCTTGAAAGCAGCCAGAGAGTAAATCATTCTTACTTAGGAAATATAAGTTGACAGTTGAGTAACAGGAACAATGAAAGCTACAAAGCAGTAAAATTATATCTTTAAAGTGATGAGGAAAATTTATAATACAGTCATGCATCATATCATGACAATTCAGTTTATGATGGACTGCATTTACAATAGCAATCCCATGATTATAATGGAGCTGTCAACTTCCTGTCACCTGGTGACATCATAGCCATCATAATGTTGTAGTACAATGCATTACTTTTCTGTTTGTGATGGTGTCGGTCTAAACAAATGTGCACCGACAGTGGTATAAATGTATACCACATATGATAATGTACAATACATAATACTTTATATAATAAATAACAGTTACCAGTTTTTTACTATACTATTATTGCTAAAGTATACTCCTACTTATAAATAGTAGACTGTGAAACAGTCTAGGCAGGTCCTTTAGGAGCTATTCCAGAAGAAAACATTGTTACAGGAGATGAAAGATCCATGTGTGTTATTGCCCCTGAAGACCTTCCAGTGGGACAAAATGTGGAGGTAAAAGATAATGTTATTGATGATCATGACTGTGTAGGCCAAGGCTAATGTGTGTTTCTCTTTGACTTGAACAAGAACATTTTACCAAGTAAAATTTAAAAAATGGAAAAATGCTTATAGAATAAGGATATAAAGAAAATACTTCTGTATAGCCATACACGGTGTTTTAAGCTAAGTGCCTTTTTTTTTTTTTTTTTTTTTTTTTTGAGACAGGGTCTCACTCTGTCACCCAGGCTGGAGTACAGTGGCTCAATCTCAGCTCACTGCAACCTCTGCCTCCAAGGTTCAAGCATTTCTCCTGCCTCAGCCTCCCAAGTAGCTGGGATTACAGGCATGTGCGACTACACCCAGCTAATTTTTGTATTTTTTAGTAGAGACTGGGTTTCACCATGTTGGCCAGGCTGGTTTCGAATTCCTGACCTCAAGTGATCCACCCGGCTTGGCCTCCCAAAGTGCTGCGATTACAGACCTGAGCCACTGCGCCGGGCTAAGCTAAGTGTTATAAAACAGTAAAAGAAATTTTTAAAAATTAAAAATTTACAGAATAAAAAATTACAGAAAACTGTGGCTAATTATTGAAAAATATTTACAAACTTAGTGTAGCCTAAGTGTAGAGTGTTTGTAAAACCTATAGTAGTATACACTAATGTCCTCGGCCTTCACATTCACTCACCACTGACTCACACAGATCAACTTCTAGTCCCTGCAGGCTCCATTCATGGCAAGTGCCCTATACAGGTGCACCATTATACTTTGTTTTTGCTGCTCCTTTTCTACATGTTTAGATACACAAATGTTTATTGTTGCGTTAAAATTGTCTGCAGTATTCAGTACAGTAACCTCCTATATAGGTTTGTAGCCTAGGAGGAATAGGCCATACCCCACAGCCTAGGTCTATAGTAGGCTATACCATCCAGGTTTTAGTATGCTCTATAATGTTTGCCCAACAGTGAAATTGCCAAATGACACATCTCTCAAAACATACCCAAACTGATAAGCAATGTAGGATTGAAAAATTTTTTAGACAAAAAGAATTTATGACCAACATAACCTCCCTAGGACAAATTCTAAAGGATACACCTCAAAAAAAAATAGTGACAGAAGAATGGGCTGTAATGCAAGCAATCATATTGGTAACAATTGGCCATGTAAAATAACAAAAATGATTTATCTGTGGTGTTTTTTAAAAGTGAAATAATGAGAATAGGTTTACTATATTATAGAAATCAGGGAGTGATTGGAGTTAAGATGTTCCATATGCCTTTATGTTCCAGAGGAAGATAAAAGTAATAATTGACTTTAGAGATGTTCATTTAAATAGGCACATTAACATTTCTGGGATGAAATAATTAAAATAGAATATCATGCTCTTGGTAGAGAGAATACAATAGTCTGTAAAGAAAAAGGCATCAAGAGGGAAACTAAAAATAATTGAGACAAATATAAAGCACAATAAGATAGGAGTAATAGTGGATCACAACAAATATGAAGGAAGTAAAATCTCTAAACAAGGATTCTTAGACTTGTTTTAAAATAAAATTTGTCACTTATAAGAGACTCACCTAAAACAGAAAGGCACGGTAAAAAGTAAAAAGATTGAAAAAGAGATTCTAGGCAGATGCTAACTTGAAAATGCTGAAATATCATTTCCCCACCTCCCTCCATCTCACACAAATAGACTTAAATTAAAAAGCATTTAACAGGGAAATCTTCATAAAATTATTTCTGTCATTATGGATTTATCACATCTGGGAGAAAAATCCACATATGTATAGAATTTACTGGCATCACATGTGGCTAGAAATGTTAATGTGCCTATTTAAATGAACATCTCTGAAGTCAATTATTACTTTTATCTTCCTCTGGAACATAAAGGCATATGGAACATCTTAACTCCAATCACTCCCTGATTTCTATAATATAGTAAACCTATTCTCATTATTTCACTTTTAAAAAACACCACAGAAAAATCATTTTTGTTATTTATAAACATTTTCTTATTTATAAATCATTTTGTGATCACACAGTAACATGCCCCTACAGGGGACTCCCCTCCACACCCCAACCTTCCCCTGTTCCCTGCAAAAATGCTTTTGGCTTAGCATGCATCAACCACTTGGAAATAGCAAGATAGGGAATGAGGATCAATGTGGTGAGCTTTAACTCAAGAAGAAAGATGAGAATCCACTGGAATCATGAAGAACACCCCAGATCCCAGAGAGGACAATATGGGCAAATAACTCTCATGATGGTGTCTGGTTGGTAAAAGTGAGTGAAGCCCCAGTACATGAGAAAGGCAGTGAACCTTCCTTTAACTTTCCCCTGCCGAGCCAAGCAACCCAGGCCAAGGGAGAGCACTTTGTTTCTCCCAAGCCCTAGAGCTAACTAGGGGAGAGGCTTGCAGGCACTGAGAGGGCAAGACACTGGGAAAAAATTGCAGGCATTTTCCCAGACCAGGGACTGACAGCAGAACGCCATTTTAACCCAGGCACATATAAAGTCTGTCATTCTTTAGTGACATGGCAATGTGGCCATGCAGGCATTTTAGTCTCAGGCCAAAGACTCGAGCATTTGCACTGGAGCAGGTTAGTGGCTTCTAACGCCAGAATGGTGGAAAGCACCTCATCAGTAAGTGCCTGAATGGTGCTTTCCTGTTGTAGGTCTTGGGCAGCGATGGGGGTCCTAAGACCCGGGGGCGCGGAGAGGTGCTGGCTCTTCCCAGTCCCCGCATCGCAGGGGGTGCCTCACCCCCCTGCGATGGGGGTTCTAGGAACCAGGGGGGCAGAGGGGCTGGCTCCGAGTCCCTGCATCGCGGGGGGTGTGTTCAACCGCTGCGATATTGGGAGTAATATCCTCCTCTCCCCCTGAATAGAAGAAACATTATCACAGGCGGATGTGCACCCCTTGCGATATTGGAAGTAACATCATTTTCTCCCCCTCGGGATATTCGGAACAATATCACCGTGGGTGTGTACAGCCCCTGCGACATTGCCGCTAGTATCTTCCTCTCCCTCGCAGGATATAAGGAACAATGTCACAAGGGGGTGTACACCCCCTGCGATATTGGGCGTAATATCTTCCTCTCCCCTGCTGCCTATCATGAAGAATGTCACAGAAGGGGTGTACACCGCCTGCTCTATTGGGAGTGATATCATCCTCTCCGTCCCTGGATATTAGGAACAATATCCCTAGGGAGTGTACACCTCCTGCAATATTCAGACTAATATCATCCTCTCGCCCCCTGGATATTAGGATCAGTATCACAGGGGTGGTGTGCACCCCTGGCGAAATTGGAAGAAATATCATCCTCTCCACCTTTGGATGTTAGGGACAGTATCACGGGGGAGGTCTCCACCCCCTGTGATATTGGGAGTCATATCATCCGCTCCCCCCCAGGATATTAGGAACAAGATGACCGAAGGGATGTACACCCACTGCGATATTTTCCATAATGTCATCCTCTACCCCCTGGCTGTTAGGAGTAACATCATAGAGGGGCGTACACTTTCTGCGCTATTGGGAGTAATATCCTCTCCCCCACGGATATCGGGAACAGTTATATTAGTTATTAATATTGACAAATATAACAGTAGTAATCATCGATATTAATAATTACACTAGAGACAGTAAAATACGGATTAAAAATATAAACGATTACTATTAATAGCAATATCAATATTAATAATGAAATAATATCAGTAATTAATGTTAGTTAAATCAATCATAAGTGATGTTGGCAATAAAACAACAATTAATATTAATATTAATAACTATTATTAAAAATGATATTAATAGTAATAATTTTAATCATGCATAATCGTATCTTTAAAATAATCACTAATGATTAACATTATACTATTAATATTTCCATTGATAATTATTAAGACTGATGTTGGTTCCATATGAACTTTAAAGTAGTTTTTTCCAATTCTGTGAAGAAAGTCACTGGTAGCTTGATGGGGATGGCATTGAATCTATAAATTACCTTGGGCAGTATGGCCATTTTCACGATATTGATTCTTCCAACCCATGAGCATGGAATGTTCTTCCATTTGTTTGTATCCTCTTTTATTTCATTGAGCAGTGGTTTGTAGTTCTCCTTGAAGAGGTCCTTCACATCCCTTGTAAGTTGGATTCCTAGGTATTTTATTCTCTTTGAAGCAATTGTGAATGGGAGTTCACTCATGATTTGGCTCTCTGTTTGTCTGTTATTGGTGTACAAGAATGCTTGTGATTTTTGTACATTAATTTTGTATCCTGAGACTTTGCTGAAGTTGCTAATCAGCTTAAGGAGATTTTGGGCTGAGACAATGGGGTTTTCTAGATATACAATCATATCATCTGCAAACAGGGACAATTTGACTTCCTCTTTTCCTAATTGAATACCCTTTATTTCCTTCTCCTGTCTGATTGCTCTGGCCAGAACTTCCAGCACTATGTTGAATAGGAGAGGTGAGAGAGGGCATCCCTGCCTTGTGCCAGTTTTCAGAGGGAATGCTTCCAGTTTTTGCCCATTCAGTATGATATTGGCTGTGGGTTTGTCATAGATAGCTCTTATTATTTTGAGATACGTCCCATCAATACCTAATTTATTGAGAGTTTTTAGCATGAAGGGTTGTTGAATTTTGTCAAAGGCCTTTTCTGCATCTATTGAGATAATCATGTGGTTTTTGTCTTTGGTTCTGTTTATATGCTGGATTACATTTATTGATTTGCGTATGTTGAACCAGCCTTGCATCCCAGGGATGAAGCCCACTTGATCATGGTGGATAAGCTTTTTGATGTGCTGCTGGATTCGGTTTGCCAGTATTTTATTGAGGATTTTTGCATCAATGTTCATCAAGGATATTGGTCTGAAATTCTCTTTTTTGGTTATGTCTCTGCCAGGTTTTGGTATCAGGACGATGCTGGCTTCGTAAAATGTGTTAGGGAGGATTCCCTCTTTTTCTATGGATTGGAATAGTTTCAGAAGGAATGGTACCAGTTCCTCCTTGTACCTCTGGTAGAATTCAGCTGTGAATCCATCAGGTCCTGGACTCTTTTTGGTTGGTAAGCTATTGATTATTGCCACAATTTCAGAACCTGTTATTGGTCTATTCAGAGATTCAACTTCTTCCTGGTTTAGTCTTGGGAGGGTGTATTCCGCATCGCCAAGTCAATCCTAAGCCAAAAGAACAAAGCTGGAGGCATCACGCTACCTGACTTTAAACTATACTACAAGGCTACAGTAGCCAAAACAGCATGGTACTGGTACCACAACAGAGACATAGATCAATGGAACAGAACAGAGCCCTCAGAAATGATGCCGCATAGCTACAACTATCTGATCTTTGACAAACCTGACAAAAACAAGAAATGGGGAAAGGATTCCCTATTTAATAAATGGTGCTGGGAAAACTGGCTAGCCATATGTAGAAAGCTGCAACTGGATCCCTTCCTTACACCTTATACAAAAATTAATTCAAGATGGATTAAAGACTTATATGTTAGACCTAAAACCATTAAAATCCTACAAGAAAACCTAGGCAATACCATTCAGGACATAGGCGTGGGCAAGGACTTCAGGTCTAAAACACCAAAAGCAATGGCAACAAAAGCCAAAATCGACAAATGGGATCTCATTAAACTAAAGAGCTTCTGCACAGCAAAAGAAACTATCATCAGAGTGAACAGACAACCTACAGAATGGGAGAAAATTTTTGCAACCTACTCATCTGACAAAGGGCTAATATCCAGAATCTACAATGAACTCAAACAAATTTACAAGAAAAAAACAAACAACCCCATCAAAAAGTGGGCAGAGGACATGAACAGACACTTCTCAAAAGAAGACATTTATGCAGCCAAAAAACACATGAAGAAATGCTCATCATCACTGGCCATCAGAGAAATGCAAATCAAAACCACAGTGAGATACCATCTCACACCAGTTAGAATGGCCATCATTAAAAAATCTGGAAACAACAGGTGCTGGAGAGGATGTGGAGAAATAGGAACACTTTTACACTGTTGGTGGGACTGTAAACTAGTTCAACCATTGTGGAAGTCAGTGTGGCGATTCCTCAGGGATCTCGAACTAGAAATACCATTTGACCCAGCCATCCCATTACTGGGTATATACCCAAAGGACTATAAATCATGCTGCTATAAAGACACATGCACACGTATGTTTATTGCGGCACTATTCACAATAGCAAAGAGTTGGAACCAACCCAAATGTCCAACAACGATAGACTGGATTAAGAAAATGTGGCACATATACACCATGGAATACTATGCAGCCATAAAAAATGATGAGTTCGTGTCCTTTGTAGGGACATGGATGAAACTGGAAAACATCATTCTCAGTAAACTATCGCAAGGACAAAAAACCAAACACCGCATGTTCTCACTCATAGGTGGCAATTGAACAATGAGAACTCATGGACACAGGAAGGGGAACATCACACTCCGGGGACTGTTGTGGGGTGGGGGGAGGGGGGAGGGACAGCATTAGGAGATATACCTAATGCTAAATGATGAGTTAATGGGTGCAGGAAATCAACATGGCACATGGATACATATGTAACAAATCTGCACATTGTGCACGTGTACCCTAAAACCCTAAAGTATAATTAAAAAAAAAAAAAAAGAAAAAAGAAAATTATTAAGACTGATGTTGAATAATTAATAATATTACTCCTAATACCACAGGGGGTGTACACCTACCTGTGATATTGTTCCTAATATCCAGGGATGGAGAGCATGATGTTAGTTTTAATATCGCAGTAGGTGTACACTCACCCTGTGACACTGATCCTAATATCCAGGTGGTACAGTATGACATGACTGCCAACATAGCAATGAATGTACAGCCACCCGGCGATATTGCTCCTAATATTCACGGAAGAAGCATATGATATTACTCCCAATATCGCAGGGAGTGTACACCTCTTCTGTGATATTGTTCCTAGTATCCCGAAGGGGAGAGGATGAAAATAATTCCAGCATCGCAGGCTGTGTTCACCCACCCTGTGATATTGTTATTAATATCCTGAAAGGGAGAGGATGATATTACTCCCCATAATAGATAGATATTACTCCCCATAATAGAGCAGGAGGTGTACACCCACCTTGTGATATTCTTCCTAATATTCAGAGGCCGAGAGGTTGATATTACTCTCAATATCACAGGAAGTGTACACCCCATGTGAGATGGTCCTTAATAATAGTCCAAGACGGAGGGGGTGATATGACTACATATATCGCAGAAAGTGTACACCCCCCAGGGATATTGTTCCCATGATCCTGGAGGGAAGAGGATGATATTACTTTAAATATCACAGAAGGTGGACACGCCCCCACTGATATTGTTTGTAATTGCAACGTGGGAGAGGAGGATATGACACCAAATATCGCTAGGAGTAGAAACACCCTTGTGATACTGTTCTTAATCTTCAGGGAGGAAGACGATGATATTACTCCCAATACGCACAGGTGTACACCCATCGGTGAAATAGTTCATAATTTCCAGAGGGGGAGATGATATTACCGACAATATGGTAAACAGGCTGTGAGTCCACCGCGGATCCTAAAAACCAGAAGGGGAGAGGGGCTGGCTCTTACTCCCCGTATCGCAGGGGGTGCCTCACCCCCCTGTGATGGGGGTCCTGAGAGCCAGCAGGGGAGAGGGGCTGGCTCTTACTCCCCATATCGCAGGGGGTGCCTCACCTATGCCATCCCACCCTCTCTATGCAGAGGTTGTGGTATAGTGGGGCCTTCTATAATCTATGCCCAGGCAGATCTTTAGGCCTCCCTGGGGTACCCTTCTCCTGGATTAGCAGTTTAGGCTGCCCTTCCTACCTGTACAGAAAACTTGAGGCTGAGAAGTTTCCCAATTCCATGCCTAGACACACATCTGGGCACTTTGTGGCCACCCAATGGACTCTCCCTTGTGCTGATGCTGGCCACTGGAGGACCTATAGGTAGTCCAGCCTCACCTTCTTGTCTGGTTCCACGCATCTTGCCTCCAACCCTCCCAAGTCTGATCAGAAGGTTCAGGCCACTGTGTACTCTACACACCAGCCCATTGTCCAAGGCAACAGAGTTCTCCCAGCAAAAGGGGATCAAATATATACCCAGCTATGTTAGCTGCAGTTGGCTCTTACCCATAAGCACCTTCTCCTGACTTGTAGGTCAAACTGCACAGCCTAATATAAAACCTGCTGACCCAAGTGCACAGGTCTATAGAAGCAAAGCCAAAGGACCCTACTCAACATTCTCTTCAGTCACATCCTCTAAGTGAGGGTAGGAAAGAGAAAAAGGAAAAATAATCTTATAGGTTAAGAAATTAAAATTTAAAAATCTTACCTGCATGAAAATAGTTGCAAAAATTACAAGTGCTAGCATCTCCAGATGAGATGGAACCAGCACAAGAATTCTTGCATGGTGAAAAGCCTAAATGTAGTGACACAAAAAGTCTAAATGTAGTGATCACACTAGCTCTCTCCAGCAATGGTCCCTAACGAAAATGGAAACTCAGAAATGACAGATTAGGAACTCAAAGTATGGATTGCATGGCAGCTCAACGACATCCAAGACAAGATTGAAAATCAACACAAAGAAACTTCTAAAGCAATCCAAGAAATGAAGGAAAAGAAACATCTTAAGAAATCAATCAGAACTTCTGGAATTGAAAAACCTCACTTGAGGTATTTCAAAATACAATTGAAAGCTTTGTCAATAGACTGGACCGAGCACAAGAAAAAATTTAAGAGCTCGAAGACCAATCTTTTGAACTAACCTTGTCAGGCAAAAATTTAAAACAGAATTTTTAAAAATGAACAAATTCTGAGAAATACGAGATTATATAAAGCAACCAAACCTACAAATTATGGCATTCCTGAGAGAGAAGGAGAAAAATAATCTGGAAAACACTTAAGAAAATTTCTCTAATCTGCTACAGAGGTAGACATCCAGACAAAAGAAATACAGAGAACAGCTGCAAGGTACCATACAAAATGAACATCACCAAGGCATATAGTCACCAGACTGTTTAAGGCCAATGCTAAAGAAAAAATCTTAAAAGCAGCTAGATAAAAGGTCAGATGATGTACAAAGGGAGCCCCATCATGTTAACAGTGGATCTTCAGCAGAAACTTTACAAGCCAGGAGAGATTGGGGGCCAATTGTAGTATTCTTAAGGAGAGGAAATTTTGACCAAGAATTTCATATCCTGCCAAACTAAAGCTTCATAAGCAAAGGAGAAATAAAATCTTTTCCAGACAAGCAAGTGCTAAGGGAATTCATTACAGCTGAACCAGCCTTACAAAAGATCCTTAAGGGAGTTCTAAACATGAAAAAGAATGAATGATACCTGCTACCACTAAAAGACAAAGTACGTAACCCACAGACCCTAAAAAGGAAACACACAATAGAAACTACAAAACAACCAGCTAACAACCTTCATGATAGAATCAAAACTTCATGTCAATATTAACTTTTAATGTAAACAGTCTAAATGCCCCATTTAAAAAGGCACAGAGTTGCAAGTTGGATAAAAAACCAAGACCCATTCAACTTCTGTCTTCAAGAGACCTGCCTCACACATAATGAAGCCCATAGGCTCAAAGTAAAAAGTTGGAGAAGGAAAACAGAGAGCAGGGGTCACTATGATATCAGATAAAACAGACTTTAAACCAACAACAGTGAAAAAGGACAAAGGCAGGCATTATATATCAATAAAGGGTTCAACTGAACAAGAAAAATATTCCAAATAGAACTATTCCAAATATGTATACCCAATGTTGGAGCACCCAGATTCAGAAAACTAGTGCTTCTAGACCTATGAAAAGACTTAGACAGCAACATAACAGTGGAGGACTTTGACATCTCACTGACAGATCACTGAAGCAGAACACTAATCAATAAATTTTGGACTTAAACTCTGCACTTAACCAATTGCTCCTAATGGACATCTACAGAATATGCCATCCATCAACCAAATATACACTCTTCTTATATGCACCTAGAACACACTCAAAGATTGGCCACATGTTTAGCCATAAAGCAAGTCTCAAATTAAAAAAAAAGAAACACCAAATATACTCTTGGATCACAGTGGAATAAACAGAAATACCAAGAAGAGCTCTCAAACACTACACTATTACATAGAAATATAAATAACTTGCTCCTGAATAACTTTTGGTAAACAACAAAGGCATAAATTTAAAAGTTATGTGTAATAAATGAAAACAGACAAAACATACCCAAAATCTCCAGAATGCAGCACAGTGTTAAAAGCAAAGTTTACAGTGCTAAATGCCTAACTCGAAAAGTTAGAAAGATCTCAAATTAACATCACACTTGGAGAAACTAGAAAAACAAGAACAAACTAACCCCAAAGCTAGCAGAATAACTAAAATTAGGTCAGAACAAAACAAAATTGGGAACCAAAAATCTGATCAATGAAACCTAAAGTTGGCTTTTTTGAAAGGATAAACAAGATCGATAGACTGCTAGCAAGATTAACAAAGAAAAAGATACAAATAAGCACAATCAGAAATGACAAAGTTTGCACTACAACTGATCCAACAGAAATACAAAAGATCCTCAGAGACTATCATGAACACCTCTATGCATACAACTTAATCTAGAGGAAACCGGCCAGGCGCGGTGGATCATGTCTGTAATCTCAGCACTTTGGGAGGCTGAGGCGGGCAGATCACGAGGTCAGGAGATCGAAACCATCCTGGCCAACACAGTGAAACCCCGTCTCTACTAAAAATACCAAAAAAAAAAAAAAAAAAAAAAAATTAGCCGGGCATGGTGGCGGGCGTCTGTTGACCCAGCTATTCGGGAGGCTGAGGCAGGAGAACAGCGTGAATCCGGGAGGTGAAGCTTGCAGTGAGCCGAGATGGCGCCATTGCACTTCAGCTTGGGTGACAGAGCAAGACTCCATCTAAAAAAAAAAAAAAAAAAAGGAAATCTAGAGGAAACTGATACATTCCTGGAAACATACAACCTCCCAAGATAGATTGAGAAAGAAATTGAAGCCCTGAACAGACCAAGAGCATTCTGAAATTAAGTCAATAATCTACAAACCTACCAACCAAAAAAGACAGCAGACCAGAAGGATTCACAGCTAAATTCACATCTAAATTCTACTAGACATACAAAGAAGAGCTGGACCCAATTCTATTAAAACTATTCCAAAAAATCAAAGAGGAGGTACTCCTCCCTAATTCAATCTATAAAACACCACTCTGATACCAAAATGTGGCAAAGATGCAACAAAAAGAGAAAACTACATGCCAATATCCCTGATGAAAATAGGTGCAAAAAATCTCAATGAAATGCTAGCCAGCGAAAATCAACAACACATTAAATGTATCATTCATCATTACTAAGTGGGATTTATTCCAAGGATGCAAGGAGGGTACAACATATGCAAATCAATATGATATATCAACAGAATGGATAAAAATCCTATGATCATTTCAACTGATGCTGAAAAAGCATTTGATAAAATTCAACATTCCTTCATGATAAAATCCATCAATAAACTGGTTATAGAAGGAACATACCTCAGTATCATAAAGGCCATATATGACACATCCACAGTATTATACTGAACAGGAAAAAAAAAAAAGTCTTTCCTCTCAGATCAGGAACAAGACAAGGATGCCTACTTCTACCATTGTTAACGTAATACTGGAAGTCCCAGCTAGACAATCAGACAAGAGAAAGAAATAGGGGCAGCCAAATTGGAACAGAAGTTAAATTAACCTTGTTTACAGATCATATGATCTTATTTTTAAAAAAACCTTAAGACTCCACCAAAAAACTATTAGCGCTTATAATTAAATTCAGCAAAGTTGGAGCATACAAAAATGAACATACAAAAATTAGTATCATTTCTATATAACAACAGTGAACAATTGGAAAAAATCATAAAGTAATTCTATTTACAATAGCTAGAAATAAAATACCTGGGAATAAACTTAACTAAAGAAGTAAAAAATTTCTACACTGAAAACTATAAAACATTGATTCAAGAAATTGAAGAGGACACAAAAAATGCAAAGACATTGCATGTTCATGGATTGGAAGAATGAATATTGCCAAAATGTCCATATTAGCCAAAGCAACCTATAGATTTAATGCAATATGTATCAAAATACCAATGACATTCTTCAAAGAAATAAAAGCCCTGTAATTTATATGGAACCACAAAAAAACCAGAATAGCTGAAGCCATCTCAAGCAAAAAGAACAAAACTGGAAAAATCACATTATCTGACTTCAAATTATACCATAGAGTTACAGTAACCAAAACAGCATGGTACTGGCATAAAAACAGATACATAGATCAATGGAACAGAGAACCCAGATATAAATCCATACATCTAAGGTGAACTCATTTTCAAGAATGGTGCCAAGAACATATATTACATTGGGGGAAAAAACAGTCCAATAAATGGTGCTGGGGAAACTGGATATCCATATGCAGAAGAATGAAACTAGACCCCCTATCTCTTACCATATGCAAAAAAAATGGATTAAATACTTAAATATAAGACATGAAATTGCTCAAACAAAACACTGGAGAGACTCTCCAGGACATTGGTGTGGGCCAAGATTTCTTGGATAATACTCCAAAAGCAAGGCAACCGAAAGAAAAAAAAAAAAAAGACAAATGGGATTACATCAAGTTAAAAAGCTTCTGCACAACAAAGGAAGCAAAGTGAAGGGACAATCCACAAAACAAGAGAAAATATTTGCAAACTACCCACCTGACAAGGGATTGATAACCAGAATACATAAGCTCAAACAACCCAAGAAAATAAAATCTCAATCCAATGTAAGAATGGGCAAAAGATCCAGATACACATCTCTCAAGACACACAGATGGCAAACAGGTACATGAAAAACATGCTCAACATCACTGATCATCTGAAAAATGCAAATCAAAACTATGAGATGTCATCTCATCCCAGTTGAGATGGCTTTAATCCAAATGATAGGCAACAACAAATGCTGATGAGGGTGTAGAGAAACAGGAGTCCTTGTATAATGTTAGTGGGAATGTGAATTACTACAAGTGCTATGGAGCAAAGTATGGAGGATCCTCAAAAAAAAAAACCTAAAAATAGAACTCCCATATGATCCAGCAATCCCACTGCTAGGTATATACCTCCAAAGAAAGGACATCAATCTATCAGAGAGATATCTGCACTTCCACATTTATTGCAGCACTATTCACAATAGCCAAGATTTAGAAGTAACCTGTGTCCATCAACAGACAAATAGATAAAGTGTTGTACATATACACAATGGAGGACCATTCAGCCACAAAAACCAATGAAATTTTGTCATTTGCAACAACATGAATGGAACTGGAAGTCTTTATGTTATGTGAAATAAGCCAAACACATTATGTTATGTGAAACAAAGACAAATGTCACATGATCTCACTCATTTGTGGGAGCTAAAAATGAAAACAAACTCATGGAGGTAGAGTGCAGAATGATGGTTACCAGAAGCTGAGGAGGATAGTGAAGAGAGTAGGGGAAGTACGGATGGGTAATGGGAACAAAAATATAGTTAAAATGAGTAAGATCTCGTATTTGATAGCACAACAGCATAATTTACTGCACACTTAATAGCTATTATATAATTGGAAAGCTCATAACACAAAAACATGATAAATGCTTGGGGTGATGGATATCCCATTTACCTTGATGTGATTTTACATGGTATGCCTGTATCAAAATGTTTTATGTACCTGATATGTATATGTACCCATAAAACTTAATTTTTTAAAAAAGGAACAATGATATTTAAAAGACAAGAGGCACTAAGGGTATGTAAGAGGCTGTTATGATCGTTGCCTTCTCCAGCCCCTGAAGAAGTTTTCCAGGGATTTAAGAGCCAGTCTACCTGTAGGAAAAGCTTGTTTATAAATGGGGAGAACCCTTTATTAACATTTTTAAAATTGTTTCAAAACAAACACTTAAGCATTGTTATTTTGCTATCTTCACTTAAATTTTTGTAAGATAGAAAATATTAACATTTATAAGATACTCTTTTCCCTCACCCACCTGTCCAATGCTGGTCAGCGCTAAACCCTATTTGGAGATCACTTTAGGTGTGAAATTTACATGATTCATATTCTACCTAATAATGCTATTAATACTACTACAAGTTGTAAGCTTCTCATAGTTTCTTTTCCCTCTTGGTGCAAGTTAATGGAATTGCCTTGAAATTCCTTGTTTCTTTGTCTAAAGTTTTTCCATGAGAAAAGCAAGTATCTAAGTGTAAAATCCTCAGCATCCCCGCCAAGTTGCAGAAGAACAAAAATATGCAAATTGGCATTAGATCCAGTATTAGAGATCCTAAAAGACCTGTAGGGAACTCTTCTGAATGTAATTCAGAGGGTTTGAAGATTATGAGGTAAAATGACTTAATTACATTTTAATTCTAGTTCACATAATAACAGAATCCAATTAAAACACTAATTTAAATTGCCCTTATCTGGGGATTTCAAAGATACTTATATAGCTTCTCCCTGATTCTATCAAGTGAAATGAAAATGCAAACCCAACATGTTACATTTTATTTCATGCAAGATTTTGGCTTTTGGTTTTTAAAAAATGCCTAAATGAAATGCCCCTAAATCCTAACATTTGCCTCATAGAGCAGGTAATTTACTATAACCTACACACTTAAGATTATGTAAGTGCAAACAGATGTTCAATTAAATTGAACATAATTAAACGTAGTATCTATTATTTCTCGGAAACTCATACTATATTACAAACTATGTGGCTCTACTTGTTCCATTTTCCTTAAAACTTTACTAGGAGAGAGTGTTAAATTTATCTGACAAATCCTTTATATCAGGTTTTTTTTTTAAAAAATGCCTAATTGACCCAGACTAATACAATACTAAGATAGTTTAGTTTTCTGGGGATTTCTAGAAAAGTAATTCTAAGAAATGTTGATAGTCCCCATTACTACCATGTATGATTTTCTAGTTTCTTGTGAACGCATAAATTCATAACACTCAAGACGATTAAAATCAGTGTACAATTAACATTGACTTCTGACTATATGTGTGCATGTATGTGTGTTGCATTTACAATTATATCAAGGTAAAGTTAACAATTAAGAAAAATAATTACCTCCAGAGAATAGAAGCCTGGTGAATTAGAGAAAAGAAATTAGGTTGATAATTGTACTCCACCTGGGAGTAGGATTTGTTTGAACAGTAGATGCTTTGGGGACTGTATTCCGATTTGTTTTTCCAACATACTCCAGATTCTTTCTTTTGAGGCTTAACATGAGTTAAAAAAAAAAAAATCAAAGGAGTACTAAAAGGAAAAAAGATATTCACATTCAGCAAATAGCGCTAGATTTACATGTGTTGGAAAAGGTAAGCTGATGCATTTTCAGAAGAGTAGAGGAGAGGTTGGAGTGAGTCATGAGGCACATGAACCCTACAGTAAAGAAAATGTGGTAGAAACAGATACGACTGCCAGCACAGGTCAGAGGCAGAATCACCATAGGCAATCGTGTGATAAAAATATTGAAGGACCGGCAGGGCGTGGTGGCTCACGCCTGTAATCCCAGCACTTTGGGAGGCCAGGGCTGGCGGATCACGAGGTTAGGAGATAGAGACCATCCTGGCTAACGTGGTGAAACCCCGTCTCTAGTAAAAATACAAAAAATTAGCTGGGCGTGGTGGCGGGCACCTGTAGTCCCAGCTACTCCGGAGGCTGAGGCAGGAGAATGGCGTGAACCTGGGAGGCGGAGCTTGCAGTGAGCCGAGATTGCGCCACTGCACTCCAGCCTGGGTGACAGAGCGAGACTCTCTCAAAAATAAAAATAAAATATATAAAATAAAAAATAAAAATAAAAAAATTGAAGGACCTGGTGGAGTTAGGTAGCCAGAGGGAGCAGTTTATAGGCTGTAAAATCCTAGATATAAGAACAATACTTGCCTGATCCACTACTGTTAAGGGAATATGTAGCAAATATCCACAATATGACCATAAGGACTCAAGAAAAACCTGTTCTAGAATGCCAATGTAGAAGAAAATTATTTTCTCTTTAGAATAATGATTCTCTTTCCAGCTCCATGTTCAGCAATGTCATACTGGTAGCTTTGAATAGGCCATGATGGGAGAATTTACACCATGAAAACTGGCAAAGCTACAAATCAGAACTTTTTTTTAAAAGAGACTGCACTTACTAGCACACCACTGGATAAAATGTCTTGGGATTTTTTGTAAATTTCTAATAAACGTCAGGTTTTTAAAGTACTCTAGAAATTAATTTGATAACTTGATGGTTTCAAATGATGAATGCTGTCCTGAAAATAGAATTCAATTTCATTTATTTACTGGGAGGCATGCCTAAACCTGGGAATGATCTATTTTCAAAGAGACTTAATAAAAGAATAAAAAATCAGCCAATGCTCTTTATCATTTTGTGTAGTTAGATTTGATGACACAGCACCACATTTATTGATTATAGGACTGACTTTTTCTGTAGTTCCAGTGTTGGGATTATGTATCAGTCCATTCTTACGCTTCTATAAAGAACTACCTCAGGCCGGGCGCGGTGGCTCATGCCTGTAATCCCAGCACTTTGGGAGGCCGAGGCAGGTGGATCACGAGGTCAGGAGATCGAGACCATCCTGGCTAACGCAGTGAAACCCCGTCTTTACTAAAAATACAAAAAATTAGCCAGGCGTGGTGGCAGGTGCCTGTAGTCCCAGCTACTCGGGAGCCTGAGGCAGGAGAATGGCGTGAACACAGGAGGCGGAGCTTGCAGTGAGCCGAGATGGCACCACTGCACTCCAGCCTGGGCGACAGAGCGAGACTCCCTCTCAGAAAAAACAAAACAAAACAAAAACCCTACCGGAGACTGGGTAATTTATGAAGAGGTTTAATTCACTCACAGTTCTGCAGGCTTAACAGGAAGCATGACTGGGAGGCCTCAGAAGACTTACAACCATGGTGGAAGGTGAAGGGGAAGCAAGTGCCTTCTTCACACTGTATCAGGGGATAGAGCGTGTGCACCAGATGGGGAAGTGCCACACACTTTTAAACCATCAGATCTCATGAGAACTCACCATCATGAGAACAGCAAGGGAAAGTCCACCATATGATCCAATCACCTCCCACCAGGCCCCCTTCCCTGACACGTGGGAATTACAATTCGACCTGAGATTTGGGTGGGGACATAGAGCCAAACCATATCAGTCTAGAATCCTTTATTTATGTCAATGCAAGAATACAGCTGCACCTGTGGGATTGTGAGTAGCTCCAAACACTGCAATGGCAATGCCTTTTCTTTTCTTTCTGCTTGAAATAACCCAGAGCAGAGCAGCTGATGGCATCTGGGAGCAGGTGCTTCTCTCTCCATGGTGGATGCTGAGGTGATGCCCCTGAGGTCTTGTGCAATGCTGAATTCTCACAGCCACCAATGAAACTGATCATACAATCTTGTCAAGGGTCGAAGCCCATGGGGAGATTCTCTCAGCAACTTAATAGATGACAGTCCCATCAGCAAATAATGGAGGCACAATGCAAAGCAGTTATTAAGTGGGATTTAGGTGACTCTAGTCTCTGTAATCCCATAGACCTTCTACTCTAAACCTATAAGAAAAATTTTCAGGTTCTATCTTAGGGGAACTAGTGAGCCTTAACAAACTAACAGCAGCTGCAGCTAATTTGTCAGGAAGGTCACCACTCAATATTGTCAAAAAAGCACAAAAAAAATCTGTAATAAAGTTTTTCAAAATTGTACACAAAGTAGTAGAACAGCATAACCCCCACGTATCCATCACTGACTCCAACAATTATCAACGTATGTCTCATTTTCTTTCACTTCAGTTCTCACTCACTATCCAATCCCACAGCTGGGTTATTTTAAGGCAAACTCAAGAATTACACTATCCCACCTCTAAAGTTGCTACTACATATCTTAAAACTAGATTAAAAATAAACATAATAGGCTTGGGTGTTGGGGCTTATGCCTGTAATCCCAGCACTTTGGGAGGCTGAGGCAGGTGGATCGCTTGAGGTCAGGAGTTCAAGACCAGCCTGGACAACATGGCAAAATCCCATCTCTAGTAAACATATAAAAAGCTGGCCATGGTGGGGGGCACCCATAGTCCCAGCTACTTGGGAGGCCAACGCAGGAGAATCACTTGAACCCAGGAGGCAGGGGTTGCAGTGTGCTGAGATCACGCTACTGCACACTCCAGCCTGGGGGACAAAGGCTCTGTCAAAAAAAAACAAACAAAAAAACCACACACAATATAACCAAAATACACCAACAATTGCATATTGCAAATTATCAAATGTCTGGCCACTTCAGGTTTCCAGTTATTTCACAAAGGCATTTTTATGGTTGGCTTATTGGAATCAGAATCCAGGGAAGAGCCCCTTATTAATACGTTTGATATGACTCTTAAATCATTTTGAATCTGTAACATTCCCGTCTCTATTTTCTTGCTTTTTGAATAAGTTGTCTTGAGACAGATTTCCTAAAATCAGAGCCCAAGATGTGGATTTTGGTGAAAGTGGTGTATTGAGGGAGTGCTTTCAGGGCAGGGAAAACAGCAGGGAAGCAGGACTGGGAAGAAAAATAGCTAGGCAAGGATGGTATCTTGATTAGCTCCAGCCTGACACCAGAGGGAGCTCTGGCACCACAACGTTGAGTTCCCTTTGAGCAAGGGGCAGCCTACAGTACCGCAGGCCAGCCAGTCAGTAAGGGCTGTCCCGAGTGGGTGGGTATGGTTACCTCGTGGACACGACAGCTCATTTGTGGCCAAAGGCAGTTTTTTAGAAGAAGGGACTGCTGTAACCTTCGGCAGCCAGCGCTCCCAGCAGCAGACTTATGGGATCGATGAAGAACACTAACAGCATTCACACCAGAGTGTCTCTATCTTCTATGTTTCCTGTAAACTCAGCATAAATCTAGAGGCCTAATCCAAATCAGGTTTTAAATTTGGCAAGACTACTGCTATGGTTTGAGTGTTTGTCCCATCCAGAACTCATGTTGGAAATTCCCAATGTGTTAGTATTGAAAGATGGGGCCTTTTAACAGGCAATTGGGTCATAAGGACCCTGCCCTCATGAATGGATTAATCCATTCACAGATTAATGAATTAATGGGTTATCACGGGAGTGGGACTGGCAGCTTTTTAAGAGGGAGAGACACCTGAGCCAGCAACCTCAGCCCCCCCCACCTGGAGTGCCCTGCACCACGCCAGGTCTCTGCAGAGGGCCCCCCTCGCCAGCTGTGCCTCCTTAACCTTAGACTTCTGAGGTTCTGGAACTGTAAGAAATAAGCTCCTTTTCAAGTTACCAAGTTTCATATAGCATTTTATAGACAGAAAGGAGACCAAGACAACTACATTGACAAGTGCTATATGCTTCCCCCTACACCACCTCAAAGGGCACTATATCTGGTTATTGTACAAAAACTTCTATTGCATGATTCTGGTGCTATTAAATATTTCTGCTAGAAACTGACTTAACCACTTCCACATTGCTTAATGAGTTGGCTTAAGTTTGAGAACCTGGTTTCATTTAGCAGTGTATATGCCTTTGATGTGTGTTACACAACTCTTTATAACCCCTATGAATGTGTGGTATTCTTATGTGGAAAAATGTTTTCCAACAATAATGCTAGAAAAAATGAGTGCATTTTTTGGGTTCTTTCAGATGCCTGGGAAGTAAAACCAAATTAAAACTGGCTTTAAAAAAATCAGTTAAGTGTGACTCATTTAACTGAGGCATCATAGCTGAATCCAAAACCTGAAAGATAAATGTCAGTAGTTTTTACTGAGTCCCTAACTGGGTTTCTCCTTTCCTTTAGGTGGCTGCCTTGTTAACCAGAACTGCTCTAGGACAGGCAGGAGTTTTCATCATATTTACATTCTGTCCTTTCTTCAATTCCAACAGTTGGGAATGAAATTTCTCACACTGGACGAATATTGTTTTAGACTAAATGTTTGGGTACCTTCCCCACATGTTGAAACTCTAACCTCTAACATGACAGACTGTCGTGAATAGGATTAGCGCTCTTATGAGAGATATGAAAGCTTGCTGCCATGTGAGGCTACTGCGAAGTCAGCTGTCTGCAACCCTGAACAGGGCCTCACCAGAACCTGAGCATGCTAGCAAAATGATCAAGCTTCCAGCCTCCAGAACCGAAAGGCCTGGGATAAATCCCACCGGACCGTGGTGAATGCTGCTTTCTAATGTTCTGTTAAATTTGGATTGCTAGTATTTTGTTGAAAATTTTTGCATCTATGTTCATCAGGGATATTGGACTATAACTTTCTTGTAGCATTGTCATTTGGCTTGGTATCAGGGTAGTGCTAGCCTCATGAATTTGGAAATATTTCCTCCAGTATTTTCCTGAATATTTCAAGGAGGCTATTGCTATTAATTCTTTAAATGTTTGTTGGAATTCAGCAGTGAAGCCATCTAGTCCTAGGCTTTCTTTGATTGGAGACTGATTCAATCTCCTCACTACTGGTCTGTTCAATTTTTCTATTTCTTTACAGTTCAATCTTGGTGAGTTGTGTCCAGGAGATTATTTTTTCTCCTAGGTTATATAATTTGTTGAAGTGTAACTGTTTGTAATCTTATGATTCTTTGTATTTCTGTGGTATCACAATTGTAGTGCCTCTTTTTGAGTTGAGATTTGCCAATTTTAACCTTTTTAAAAAGGAACCAACTCTTATCTTCATTGATCTGTTTCTCTGTTCTGCTGATTTCCTTCTGCTAACTTTGGGCTTATTGTTTTTCTATTTTTTTGAGGTGAAACATTGTTCATTTGAGATCTTTCTCCTTGTTTGATCTAGGCACTTATTACTATAAACTTCCTTCTTAAAATTGCTCCCCGTAAGTTTGCTACATCCCATAAGCTTTGATAGGTTGGTTCCTTTTACCTCGAGATTAATATTTCCCTTTGGATTTCTTCATTGACCCATTGGTTGTTCAGCAGCGTGTTTAATTTTCATGTTTTAATTTCTGAAAATTCCTGATTTCCAGTTTTATGCCATTGTGCTCAGAAGAGACTTGATTTCAATTTTCTTAAATTTGTTAAGACTTGTTGCCTAACTTGTGATCATGGAGAACCTTCTGTGTGCCCTCGAACTGTGCATTCTGCTGCTAATGAAGTGTTCTGTATGTCTGTTAGGTCCATTTGGTCTAAAGCATAGTTATCAAAGTCTGATATTTTCTTTCTTTGGATGATATATCTATTATTGAAAGTGAGTTTTGAAATCCCTTCTTACTGTATTACTGTATCTGTTTAGATCTATTAATATTTATATTTAAGTGTCCTGATGTTGAGTGCGTATGTATAACCTGACCCCTTTATTACATAAATATTTTCCTTTTTTTTGACTTGATCATTTTGTCCGATACCTGGGCTCTCATTTCTATTTGCATGGAATAGCTTTTTCCATCCTCTCACTTTCAGTCTTTGTGTCCTTACAGGACAAGTGAATCCTATAGGCAACATATAGTTGGGTCTTACTTTTAATACATGTAG
This sequence comes from Symphalangus syndactylus, assembly GCF_028878055.3. NCBI lineage: Eukaryota > Metazoa > Chordata > Mammalia > Primates > Hylobatidae > Symphalangus > Symphalangus syndactylus. The sequence goes on along the minus strand of NC_072438.2, from coordinate 18,336,733 downwards.
CCACTGCCTTTTTAGACTTGAATCCATTTATATTCCAGCTAATTACTGGTATATAAGGAGTCGCTGCCATTTTATTAGTTGTCTTCTGGTTGTTTTGTAGATTTTCTTCCTCTTTTGCCATCTTGTGATTTTTTTTAGTGGTATGCTTTGATTTTTTTACTTTTTATATTTTGTGTATCTACTATTGGTTTTTCAAGAGAGTGAAGGCAGGTCAAGTAGAAGCATCTCAGACTGAGTCATGTTTGTCTAGGGACTCCAAGAACCAGATGCCCATGTTATAACTGAACACGTAAGAATTGTTATGGGGAATACCTATGTAAAAAGAGGGGGGCTGGAACAGACTAGGAGAGTGTTCAGACTGTGTGTAAGCCTGACACCAAGAGGAGGAGAGAGGGAAGGTAGGGAAGGTAGGTTGGGTGAAGGAACCTAGACAGCTAACTTTGCAGAGGGATCCCCGGCAGCCTTGCTAAACCTTTATTAGCCTGCACACTATCAGAGGAGTCTCCATCTCTTAAGATCAAGCCTGTGTTGGTGGCTCTGCTGAGCTCATCTGGGAGCAGCTTCTGTGAGCCATGTCTTTTAGAATAAGTGCTGTGGTAGATTTCAGAGCTCAGCAGCTAAGGGCCTTAGTCACTTACACTCTCTCTAGTTAGAGGTCTGTAAGTCCTGTTTTCTCAAGGCCACCACAGCAGTGCAGGTCTAAGGAAAGGTCAACAAGACCGTAGCAGGGTTCTTGCCAAGGTCACCTATCAGAAGAATCCTGTAACTTCAGGAATTGTATCTTAGAATCCTCATAGTTCCCAGTGATTAGTCTCGGGTATGTTTATCAGCAGCATGAAAACGAACAAATACAATTGCTAACTCTGCGGTCCCCCATCTCTGAGGCTGAGGAGGGTCCCCACACTAAAGGTTGCAGAAAGAGCCACAAGTCAAGGAATGCAGGGGTCTCTAAAGGTGGCTAAAGAGAAGGAACAGCCAGGCACAGTGGCTCACGCCTGTAATCCAGAACTTTGGGAGGCCGAGGCGGGCAGATCACGAGGTCAGGAGATCGAGACCATCCTGGCTAACATGGTGTAACCCCATCTCCACTAAAAAAATACAAAAAAATTTGCCAGGCATGGTAGCAGGCACCTGTAGTCCCAGCTACTCGGGAGGCTGAGGCAGGAGAATGGCGTGAACCTGGGAGGCGGAGCTTGCAGTGAGCCGAGATTGCACCACTGCACTGGACGACAGAGCGAGACTCCATCTCGAAAAATAAAAATAAAAAATAAAAAAGAGGGAGCAAAGTGTCCAGTACAGCAGCCCTCCCCCCACCAAAAAAAACACTGCCAACACCTTTTCTCCAAGTGATCCCATTTCAAACTTCTCACTTCTTTAGAACTATAAAAGTTTTAAACTCATTGCTCACTTATCACAGCATCTTAGAAAAATGGTACTCATCCAAAATTCTTGTTTCAGTTTGAACATTTAGGGGAAATACAGTATAAATCACATTGCTTGCCTTGTATTTCAAGTACGAGTCTTCAGAACTATCCCATATCTAGAAACCCTAATCCAGAATAAAATAAATGCAATAAAAATGGCCACATATCTTCTTAGCATCCCAGCATTGAGATTTAGAAATACTATAGACAATGCTCATTTAAATTGTGTTGAATATATAGGCACAAATGCCTTGAGGTAGATTAAAATATGTAATAGGATATTTTCAATTTTCTATGAAGGAAACTAAGACAACAAAGTATCTTCCCTCCAAGTATCCTATGGGCCCAGATAACTTTCACACTGGATTTTACCACCAAAGTAGAAATATACCAACCATGTACAAATTATTCCAAACATAAAAACCAGACATTTTTAAAAATGACAGTCCAATCAACTAAATGGATTTACTTAGACAACTGAGTGCATTCTCAAATTCTCCATCCTAGAGACTCCCACCTTACAGTGGAGCACAAGACTCCCACTTTTCATGAGCTGTAGGTTGGTACAGCTCCCAAGTCACCGAATACCCACTACAGTAAGCTTTGTCTCAAAGAGCTCTCAACTTTCTCCACCCTCTTTTCATGGTATCTGCATTTCAGGCTTTTTGAAGCACTTCACAGAAAAGTGACACAAATGTGAAAGGGTCTTGGAAATCAAGACCAGCAACTGTTTCCACATCACAGAAGAGAACCCTGGCTCACACTTGCATCCCAGGGGCCTGTCAAGCCCAGCACTACCAACACCAGGGGATGGGAATGATTTCAGAAACCCGTCCCTTTGATGGGAGACAGCTGAGCCCTTTCTGCCCAGTGGTGGCGGTACTATTGCCACCATAATCAATGCTGTCTCTAGATTTTCTGGGACAACATTTAGATGTTACCAAAGGCACCAAAAGAGAAAGGCAGAATCCTCCAGCACCAAGAGTTCTGCATTTAGCCCTTCACCTCCTCTAGGTGAGTTTAAGGTTCTGCCACCTATCACTGACTTGAGAAACTGCCAGGGGATTTAAATCTGCCATCATGAGGAATTACTTGCTGGTGAACAAGTGACTCAAGAAAGTCCATGACCTGCTGAACAATCCAAGGGGAAGAGACAGAAGGAGAAAGAATTCCATGAGGATACAAGTTGCATAGTTAATACTGAGGAAACTTCACTTCCCAGGCATCAGGGAGGTATGTCTTTCTGTGGTCTAAGAGGTAGGAAGAGGAAAACTGCATTTCCTAAGGACTCCTTATTCTTCGATACCCAGATAAGCAGGGTCTCAAAAAGGATTGGGCCAGTGGACCAGCCCTACTAACAAGGCAGCTCTCTCTCATCTAGTCACAAAGGAAGGGTTTGGTTTTCAGCTCTTCATGCACAGGTACTTTGCCAAGTCCTGATGAAATTGGAAGGCCAGAGGGTGGGCTGGGTACAGGGCTCGCTCAGTGCTTATTTTGTAGGAACATACCAACCACCATAGCGACCACCCAGCTGGTGTGCTCATGCTGTTGGGGGTGGGGAGTATGTAGCAGCCTCCAGTGGGATGGGCTCCATGTAGGCTTTGACTGAATCTGGGAGGAACCGAGGGGCAGACCAGAGAATCTTGACACAGAATTCAGGGGTGAAGAGCAGCTATAACATAGGTTATACAAAGTACTGCTTTCCTAACTATGTGTGTTTCTATTGCTTCTATAATCAGAGAAAAGATGAAGTAAAAAGGACAGAATGTTTGCATTTCAATCTAATACCCCATTCCAAGGGGCCCATCAGAGCAGGGGGTAGGGGGTAGTCAGGACTTCAGGCATTTGGCCTCAGCCACTTCCATGCCCTTTACATGTGGTTCAAACACCTATGTGTTCTCATTCTCAGAGCAACCACAACCAAAGAGATAAACAGGTCAAAGAAGGCTGTCAGCTAAAGGTTCTACCTCTGTCAAAACTGATCAGAAGTCCCACCTTGAAGACTATCCCAGCAGATTATCCCATAGCATATTGAAGAGCTAAAGATGAGACAGCCCAGATGTACAATCTTGAGATGAGAGTCCAGGCTCAAGTATTGCTCATGAACATCACCCTGTGGATATGTCTGGAGTGAAATCAAATATCTTTTACAACACTCGGAATACAACAACTTCACGTGGATCACCTCAAATACTCTGATGGGAAGGGCCCACTTGCGACATATAGGGAACAAGAGCATCATGCAGACAAGTTAAAGGATGTCCTGGCTATGACCTTGAGGAGTTTGCAGGATGAGGATCACATACAACCCATGGATACCTGCCAACAAAGTGAAAGGAAAGTAGCCTCGGAATCCCCCACCTTGTTTGGGCATTAGTGTCTCAAACAGGCTTAACCAAGGGCTAGGCTTTGCAACGAATGCAGCAGGACCATGGTATCAAACAAATTTCATTCTTCCCTCTGGTCTAGGTGTGTCTGCTTCAAAGTAGAAGACATCACAACCCAGGGCAGCCTTCATTAGAATCCACAGGGCTGAAAGAAGCTAAAGACCATCACAAGATAATGGATGTTTCATGGCTTTCAGCTATGGAACTCTTTGGACATGACTACTGCAGTAGGACTGAGGCCATCCCTTTCCAGTGAAAATGAGTCTCCAGGAGCATTGGGAATCTTCTGGAAAGTGGACATGTGTGGCAGAGACTCGGAGCTCAACATCTGCCAACTCGATGTTTTCAGCATAGCTGGGGAGGACAGAACCATGCCTGCAGCCTCACCTGACCAAGACCCTTTCCCGTGATCACTTGGTTACTGTCGTAGAGCTTTCTCTCAATTTTACTGGGACAGTTCAGCCTCAGGCACTAAAGGAAACTCAGCTTTTCAGAAGAATAACCTCAACCAATGGGTTTATCAGAGTTTGAGTGGATCCCAGAATAAACCGTTTCCTAGGAAGCACATTCTAAGGTGATTTTGAAATATTTCCTGTAAGTATTCCCAGTGGGACTCATCCACACACAGCCGAGAAGTGACCTGCTCAACGCTCTGCCCATCTCCAGGCTGCTGTCCCCACCCCATCTTTCACTGTTCCATGCTGCTGGTTTCCTGGTACCACTTCCAAAATGTTACACACCCAAGCATAGGGCTCAGATTCTAAGTTCAGGGAATCCAAACTAAGATATACAGGTTACATTTCATAGTTCAACGTAACTCTCTACTATTCTTTCATTACCACAAATGACCAATATCAAAATGCCAAATTACTCATATCGGGAAGAAAAGTTGGGGCATAGAGTCTCTAATTGAAGTTATAGTCTAATTCAAGTTAATATGAGTCTAAGTTTTGTTCCCTTAATCTACATTCTAATGTTATTTGTGCTAATACCTAAAAAATAACTTGGCAAACCTTGCACAAAAAGTAGATATGGGATATACAGGCTTTCATCATTTTAAACCTCCCACCAATAGTACCACAGGCAAATGTCTCTTTGTCTCTATCTTTATACTAATGAACTATAAGTTCTTTCAGACAAAAAATACTGCTTTCCAGGTTTTTGCAGGAGGCTGCATTCCATTGGGATGTTTTGAGATTTGAAGCAAAGCTCAGGGTAGGAGCAGACACAGCCTCATTCTTGTTGATTGTCGAGGTCTCAGGACAACATCCAACTTACCCCCCACTATTCTGGGATTCACCAACTGAACAAGGCTTTAAGGTAGAACTTCCTCATGAAGGACACATTTATAAATAACCACACATGGCCAGTATGCTACATCATGTCATGCGGGGGCAAGCCAGAGAAACTCACTATGGCTCAGATACCTGGCAGTGCCCATTATCAAAGGCTAGTGGTAAGAAGTTGTGAAGAAGAGACAAACAACATCCATCTTCAAATTGTCAAGTCCCAGCACAGTGGTCATCCCTGACAGACTGTGCCAACCATACAGTTCTAGGGATGGAGAAACGTAAGGCCATTGAAGTGTGTCCCTCAGACTAAGGGGAGGATTCTAAGATAGGGCTGCACATACCCATTTCTTCACCCAAGAGACACCCTGCAAGGCTGCAGGTCCATCTAATAAAAGGTCCTTGGTAATATTTTATAAACTCAAGTCAAGATCTACAACAGGAAGGTATCCAGTTACACACATATCAGGAACAAGCTACCTACCCATCTCTTATAACACGAAAAAATACAAAGGGAAATAAATTAGAAATCTTGTGCAGTGCAGAGGGCTGAGCTTCCTCATAGCGGTGTGTAATTCTTGCTCACTCCCTCCCCAGACACCACTGCCAGTTCCTCCTTAATCCTGAGTTCCCTAAACTTAAAGTTAAGGCTCTAGAGGGGGAAAGACATAGTCTAAACTTAGCCTTTCCCAAGTACTTATACCTCTCTAGGATCACAGGCTTTTAAACACATGAAAGATTTTCCTTCTATCCTTGGATTCCATATCCTAACCTGCACACTAAAAGCCATAGTCAGTCACACTTTTTATTTAAAGCTCTTCCATATATCAAGTTGATATTTGCATTTTCTCAATAGTTGCAAGTTTAGCAGGGTGTGATCCAGGAGGAAAATCCTTCTACTGAAGGAAGCCTCCATGTCACCTGAGAGATAGCTACATGCCAATGACCAGCGCAAGATTTGGGTGATGATGCAAAACAGCTTCCTATGGCAATGTTTCTAATTACAGCATCTTCAATTATGAAGCTTCAATCTCATACATTTGAAGATCCTAACTTGCAGCTCCCACTTGGATTGACAGAAGAGTGTGTGGATCTAAGCTGTGAGGATGCAAAGGCATAAGAATGATACAATGGACTCTGGGGACTTGGGGGGGAAAGTGGAAGAGGGATGAGAGATAAAAGACTACAAATATGGTGCAGTGTATACTGCTTGGGTGATGGGTGCAGCAAAACTCACAAATCACAACTAAAGTACTTATGAAACCAAGTACCACCTGTACCCCAATAACTTGTAGAAAAATACGTATCTTTTTATTCTTCCCTAAATGATTACCTGGGTTGCTTGATTTCTTTGGAGTATTGAAACAATTGCTTTTGGTACCACTTCATTCTCGAACATGAGTTCTCTGAGGTACTCCAAAAGTATACACAAAAGCACAGGTGACAAATAGGTTAAAAATGCCTAAGATGCATATACAAATCTTATTTAAAAAAACAGTGTGTGGAGACTCACATAATGAACTTTTTTTGCTCCAAGAACTATTGCAGAATCTACCAGGAAAACCAAAAGAATTCAGACCCTTTGAAAGAAGTGGCTCTTCACTGCAAACTCAGACAACTGAAAAACTGAGTGCTTAAAGTGTGAATGGGGAAGTCCACCTTCAAACACACACCCTCGCTGCAGAACCAGAAGATACAGATCATGGGAGAAAGATTTAACCTTACCCAGAACTAAAATAGAGCCGAGCAAAATATAAAAACAGAAGCAGCAGTGGGAAGAGCCCTGTGGGCACTCCTGGTCCCCAGGGAAGCCATTTCTGACTTTATCTCACAGGGTTCCTTGGGGGAAGGCTACCAGCAGAATTGGGGAAGGACCGCAGGGAAAAGGAGACTTCCAGCTGAACTTTGTGATAACTTTGCACACACATTTTCCTGGGCAGAATCAGGGGGCTGGAGGTGGCAAATTGGAAGTACAGATACTCTTACCTATGGAAGTTATCTGAGCTACCAGTGGCAAATCTGTATGGGTTTGCAGCAACCTCAATTCTTGCCTCCTCAGAAGAATTCGACTGAGGGTCATAGGCAGAAAGAGACTGAGGAAAATTTTCAGAACAGGAATGACAGTTTAAAAAGGCTTTAGAGCAGGAGAGAAAAAGTTCATTTGGAAGAGACCCAAGTGGGCACGTGAAGGTCAAGTGCTGTGTTTAACCTTGATCCTAGGACTTTACAGGCTGGTCCCTTTCCCATGGTTCTCCCCTTAGGGTGGGCTGCCTGCATGCACAGGGCCCTCCTTACCCTTGTGAGCATGCGTAGTGCGTTTCAGAAGTTGTATGTGTGCCCACTTGAGGCTTTCTTCCCTTTTCCAGTGGTATACTCCTGTGTAAGGTAATGGCTGTGATTTGGTCAAGGAGTAAGTCAAGGTGGATATCCAAGGCCTGCATGACTCGGCAAACTTGGTGCACAAGTGCATATCTCCACTTGTTATATAACCTGTTTGTGTAAGTTCATACTTGGCTCTAAGCCAGTATTTTCTGTAGAAGGTATAACTGTCCTGCTGACGCTGCACAGGGGGTCCTTGGGGGCTTGGCTCAGCTCAACATGGCTTGGCATGGTGGGAGTACTGGCCCCAGAGAAAGAGAACCAAAGCTTGTAGATGGAGACAGAACCATCTTGTAGATGGACAGGAGGGAGCCAGGACCCAGCTTGGCTTGCTCTTGCCCAAAGAGGTAAAGAGTTAAACTGCTGACCCTGAAGGCAAGGGAGAGGCAGCCATGCAGCTGCAGGTATAGGGGCAGCAGGAACCTCAGAGCCAGAGCAGACAGCCAAGATAAAAGTGGGCAGTGTAAGAAAAGCTGCTCATGAGAGACCTAGTTTAAGTAACCTGAGTAAAACAGCTAATGTGAGAAAGCTGTTGATGAGAGCTACTACTGAATAAAATAATCCTTCACCTGCCTACAGCCCTGAGTGTTCTTTCTGCTCATCCACCCACTCCCTCCAGACCTCAACATGACCTTTGGCATAGTCGTGAACCTCACATCCCAGAAGGTTCTAGTCCACCATTTTTTCTCCTAATAGATAGGCCAGGGAATCTGCTTCTCCCTGGTGCCTGCATTCAATTAACACTTTAGTGCAACAGGTGTGGACCATCAGGAAATGGCCTCTCCCTGGCACCTGCTGCCAATTTATCACTTTTAGAGTGGTGATATGATCATTGCCAAACAATTACCTGACATTCCTATTGGGTGGGAGAGGCCTCTCCTGCTCTGCTCATGCCTGTCTCATTACCTGTAACAATACAGACACAGAAGCCTGGGAAGGTGAGGAGGGGTGGGGACTGAAAGCCCTGCTTGCTTTCTCAGTGGGGAGGCTTGTAGCCTGTCGCAAGATCTCTGCCCTGTACACCGGGGGCCTGGATATAAACTTGGTGCGGTTGGTGGGGCATAATGGGAGTGAGACTAGAGTTGATGGCTGCATGGGGGCTGGGTGAGGCTTGTCACTGACAGCTTTCCCCCACTTCCTTGGTGACCTGTATGACACAGCAGAGGCAGCCATAATCCCCCTGTGAACATAACTCCATCAGCCTGAGAACCACACCCCCATCCCCCACAGCAGCCACAGCAAGTCCTGCCAAAGGAGAGTCTGAGCTCAGACATGCCTGACCCTGCACTCAGCTGATGGTCTTTCTCTACCTGCCCTGGTAGCTTAAGACAGAAGCTCTTGGGAGCCTTATGGCCCTGCCCATCACCTGAGAAACCCAAACACTTATCCAGGCAACCTTAGGGCAAGCTTGTATTCCCCCTATACTACTTATACTACCACAGCTAATGCTCTCTTGAAAGTGCCACCTCCTGGCTGGAGGCTAACCAACTCAAGCCATTACAGCAACTCAGCACAATCCTACTCCAAGAAAGGAGAAAATTGCTGATTTTACCACCTGTAACATCCTGGCTAACCAGAGGTTCTGAGTCTGTCCACATGACAACTTCACTGCTAGCATAACCAGCATTCGAGAAAACCAGCACACTCAACAAAACTACCACCAAGAACTCCCACAGAGTCCATTTCACCCCCCTGCTTCCTCCCTCTACTGGTGCAGGTTCTGGTATCCATGGCTGAGAGACCTGAAGACAGATCACATCACAGGGCTCTTTGCAGACACTCTTCAGTACCAGCCCAGAGCCTGGTAGCTCCACTGAGTGGCTAGACCCAGAAGAGCAATAACAATCACTGCAGTTCAGCTCTCAGGAAGCCCCACCCCTAGGGGAAACGGAACAGCATCACATCAAGGGAGCACCCCATGTGACAAAATAATCCAAACAGCAGCCTTGAGCCCCAGGATCTTCCCTGGAGAAGTCTACCCAAATGAGAAGGAACCAGAAAAGCAATTCTGGTAATATGACAAAGCAAGTTTCTTTAACACCCCTAAAAGATCATCTAGCTCATCAGCAATGGATCTGAACAAAGAAAAAATCTGATTTGTCAGAAAAAATTCAGAAACTTGATTAAGCTACTCAGGGAGGTACCAGAGAAAGGTGAAAACTTAAAAATGTTAAAAATACAGGATATGGACAAAAAAATCTCTGGAGAAAGATAGCATAAATAACCAAAACTTCTGGAAATGAAAGACACTCTTAAATGCAAATTATGCTGGGAAATTCCAACAACAGAATTGAACAAGTAGAAGAAAGAATTTCAGAGCTTGAAGACAAGGCTTTCAAACTAACACAATCTGACAAAAGCAAAAAAGAAAGCCTCCAAGAAGCTTGGGATTATGTTAAACAACCAACCTAAGAATAATTGGTGTTCCTGAGGAAGAAGAGAAATCTAAGTTTGGAAAACTTATGAGGAAACAATCAAGGGAAAGTTCACTGACCTTGCTAGAGATCTAGATGTCCAAACACAAGCAGCTCAAAGAATGCTCAGGAAATTCATCACAAAAACATTACTTAGGCACATAGTCATCAGGCTATCTGAAGTCAAGACAAAAGAATCTTAAGAGCTGTGAGGCAAAAGCATCAGGTAACCTATAAAAGAAAACCTATCAGATTAACAGATTTCTCAGCAGAAACCCTACAAGCTAAGAGAGACTGGGGTCTTATCTTTAGCATCCTTAAAACAATTATTAGCAAAGAATTTTGTATCCAGCAAAACTAAGCTTCATAAATGAAAGGTAAAGTCTTTTTCAGACAAACAAATGCTGAGAGAATTCGCCAACACCAAGCCAGCTAAATTGAACTGCTATAGGAGGTCTAAATCTTGAAACAAAACCTTGAAATACACTGGAACAGAACCTTTTTAAAGCACACATCTCAGAGCCTATAAAACAGTAACACAATGAAAAAACAAAGTATTCAGGCAACAACTAGCGTGATGAATAGAATAGTACCTCACATCTCAAAACATTGAATGTAAATGATCTAAATGATTCACTTAAGAGATACAGAATGACAATAGATAGGTGAGTCTCTTGAAGGCAAGATACTTGGTGAACTAACACATAAGGACTCACATAAACTTAAAGGGATGGAAAAAGATATTCCATGCAAATGGACAGTACTATCAAGCCTCATATAAACCATCAGCATCTGCAATTGGAACCTGTTTCTTCAGATATAGATGGTCCCTGTCATGTTAGAGTTCCAGTTAAACTACTGTCTTATGGCTTACTACAGTGCCATACATCACTTCACCACAAAACATGGTGACTGTAGGCATCATACAATATTCATCATCATCATGATGCAACAGAAGTTTTGGTGAGTTTTAACACACACATCCAGGTCACTAAATAAAAGCAGTCTAAGTGTTAAAGAAAATGCTATGTTGGTGCTGATACGTACTATGGAGTCAGACCTTGGATAGTTACATCTGTACTGACCACATGCAAACGTTTTTCCTTGTCATTTCCTAAATACTACAGTATAACAACTACATACATAGCATTTACATTTAGTAGGTATTATAATATTGAGATGAGTTTAAGTATACAACAGGATATGCATAGATTATATACAAATACTATGACACTACGTAAGGGACTAGAGCATACACTGATTTGATATCAGCCTGTAATCCTGGAACCAGTCCCCCATGGAAACCAAAGGTTGACTCTAGTGTCATTTTCCACCAGTAACATCAAGCCTCCAAGACCTCAGAAACAATCTCCCAGGAGAATTATCACTGGAACGCTGGCTTATAATTATGGCTTATCTCTACAGCATGCTTCCTAGATCAGCTACCACTGTAGACTCTCCTGGATCAGGCAGCACAGGGAAGATCAGCAACAAAGCAGCTGAAGGAGAAATCCACTGCAGAACACACAACATTCCTGTGCATCCCTTCATTAGACATGTCAGTATTAAGGTCTACCAGTGTCTAATATGAGTATTACTAACTTTTAGTAGGGATGAGAGATATAACCCTCATTTCTTCAGGGCAGGATTGTTGGCTTATATGGAAGAGGACAGACTTTACACAGACTTTTCACATTTCCTGCAAAGAGAATTTACTGACTCCTAGTCAATTCTATAAGCATTTCTTTAAAAAAAAGAATTCTATAAACACACAGCTTCTCATGGCCACCAACCCACATCTAGAGTTGACATTCTCCATACACTGTTGGAAATTCCTAACAAGGACAAGGGTAATGATGGCAATGTTTTTCAAAATCAGTTATGAGTACAACCATAGGTGACAGAAGGTAGCTACAGAAGGGCAAGACATGGTAAGTCGTTTAGACTTATTGCTAAAGGAGTGGTTGAGCTTGAGAGGGGATTCCCCTTTGATATATAGGTTGGTACGTAGAAACAAAACTCAGTCTCCAAAGATTATTTGAACATCTCCAAAAATAAAGCAAAGAGGACTAATGTCTAGAAAGCATAACCAACAGCTGCTTTTCAATCCCACAAAATCTCTTGCTCAGGCTTTGGGAAGAAGGTCAGTAAATCCCAGGTGGGCACTGGATATCAAGAAGTACCATGTCACCCATAGTAAGCACAGAATCCCAGCCTTCTGATAAATCATATTTCTGTTGGTGCCAAGTACATCTATAAGAAAAACCTACAGGGGAAGTTCAACTTTAACTTCAACATTTAAACTTCTTATATGGAGAAAATTTAAGGACCAGTGCCTGAGACATCACAGCTATAAGAGCAAATTAAGTTAAATACAAACGTTCTTCAGCTGAGGTAGATGCCGCCTGTAAAAATATTTCAAATACTGAAATATTTCTCAAGTGTCGACCATACATATTTATGCTTAAGGTAGAATAGCCACAGCATGAACTCATACAATGCAGAATGTCACATCAGGGGAACAATCTAAGAAAACTGAAGCTATGCTAATTGAAGACAAGTATCAAATAATATTAAATACGTGATGTCCTCAAAAATATAGTGAGAACATTAGCAAGACAATGTAAGGATATGAAACCAAAACAAAAAAGTCAGCATGTAACATAGTAGTGGGTAACAATATATAGGACAAAAAGTGTGGTTAGATATCAAATGAAGATTTCCTAATACCTGAAAGCATTAGGAAAAGTCAAAATCTTAAAGGGCAAAGAGATAAAACATTCATTTTAGTCAGTCAACTATTTCCATCCTCCTGAGTTCCCTGAATGCATGGAAAGGAGAAGCATAAGAATCTTAGCGTGTGAATTTAAGGTACGTTCCATGGCCCTGGATAAGTGGTTCGAATGTCTGTGGACCCTGCTCAGAGAGCACATCCCATAATCCTAGTCACAGAAGACATCATAGGGAATAGAACTAGGTAACAGAAAAGTTAATCTCTACATTAGATAATTCTCAAAACTAAAATATTGTGTCTAATAGAATGCAAATTTTAATCCAGATTCCATGGAGAATTTGGGACATTAAGACAGTTGGCTTTCGTGAGGACTGAACACAGACTTGAAATATCCAGTGTTGAATTCCCATCTAGTAAATCTGGAATCCTGCTAGACAGCTCACAGGGTCAGGACATGCTCATATCTAGCTTCTTTTCAGTTCTAGGAAGACCCTGAATACAGAACAACTACAATGTGAAAACTTAGAGAATAAACCCCAAACAGAACTCAAACCTTAGGCAGCACCAGAGGAAGCCACCGAGACAGGAAAGAATGAAATAGGATACCTGTCATACCCACCTGCAGTGTGACTTGTCAGAAGGCTACAGACCTTATTCTTATAACATACAGTATTGAGCAAGTTTTCCTAGTGGATCAATTCCTCAGTTTCACCATGCAACTCACTCCAACAATGAAAATCAGTGTGATTCCACAAAGACAAAGCACCTGGGTCTTGACCTCTAGGCAACCATGTATGGAGCTGAGCCTAAGAGGCCACTAGGGCAGAGGGGAACACGGTTTGTCTATCAGAAATAGGATCTACCAGAGGGCCAGCCCTGCACAGCAGTGAGGATGCTGATTCCTTAAACTGTTGATTATAACAAAAGGAACCCAATGCAGAGAAGATTGACCACTTGAGACCCATGGGTGTGGGTGCTCAGAAGAACCATGACAGCCCAGACCCCCATAAATACTGCCCAAATAATCTATATCCAGTGGTGTTTCCTTGAAGGTAAAAATAGAGGAAATAACCCCCAGAGCAGTAAGGTTGAGCAACACTTTATCTGGACCATTCCAAATACTTTGGCTTAGGAAGGACTTCTGTTGGAACAAACGGAATAGGAGAGTCAGGTAGAGGAGGCTCGAATGATAACCCAGGCTGTGTCCAGCTGGGATAATGAGAGCCAAACAGTATACAAGAAAGTGGGCAATGTCAAAGTCAAATACCCTTGGGCAGCAGCTTTCACTAGAGGTGAATGAGCTCGGGTTGATGTCCTCAAAGATATAGTGAGGACATTGGCAAGAGGATGTAAGAATATGAAATCAAAACAGGTAAATATTCTGTGTCTGGTTGACCCAGGCACATGGGTTAGTCCTGTTAGTGACTGCACATAGGAGAAAAGTTTTCGACAATCTCATTCTTCCTTTCTTCTCATTCAATCCTAAGAACTTTAATCGAAAGGCAGTCACACTGGCTAGAGTTACTAGAATTCAAGTCAGCAGAAAAGACATGGAGTGTTAGAGAAAGGAGTAAATTCTTCAACAGAAAGCACTATTTGCTCAAGAACAAATGACAGTGTCCATAAAAGCTCAAAAAACAGAAAGAATATTGTAAGAAAACTATATGTCCTCTGCAGGGATATGGATGAAGCTGAAAACCATCATTCTCAGCAAACTAACACAAGAACAGAAAACCAAACACTGCACGTTCTCACTCATAAGTGGGAGCTGAACAATGAGAACACATGGACACAGGGAGGGGAACATCACACACTGGGCCTGTCAGGGGGTGGGGATAACATTAGGAGAAATACCTAATACAGGTGACAAGTTGATGGGTGCAGCAAACCACCATGGCACGTGTATACCTATGTAACAAAACTGCATGTTCTGCACATGTACCCCAGAACTTAAAGTATAATAAAAAATTTTAAAAAGCTACAGCAAGAGATGGCATACAGCAATAAAAAAGCAATGGTTGACGTATAGTACTCACATGTACATGGAGTACTAACACACCCTAACTTCTACTACATCCCCTTGAAGGAATGAGATTTGTACATTCCCTCTACAACTGAATTCATGACATGAGAGATCTGACATTCAAAGGAACACTAATTTTAGATCTTTAAAGACACAATCTCCCTTTGTGTAAGAGAAAGAATGAAACTTAAATGAACTTCTGTTATATTTAAAGAATGAGTTGATTTTTTTATCCTCAGCTTTTTCTTATCCTGTGGGAGGGAGAGATGGTAAGGGTAAATGAAATGCAGGGGTGTGTAAAGAATCTCTTCCAGCTCAGAAAGAAAATCTTTTCCAGCAGAGAGAAAAAGCCCCCATCCCAGGAAGATGGAGTAGGGAAGAGCCTGTCCATCTGAGAGGGAGACCCAGGCATTGGCTTCTTCAATGATTGGGCTACCGCAAGCCATATTTTCATCCTCTAGGTCCACTTGCTTTTATGCAGAGCCATATTTTGGCTGAGCAAAAAAATTCATGCCTTAGGGTAGGGGAAAAATGACTAGTAAGGTTGATGGTCAATGACCAGAATATCACCCCAGAAGGATATTCTGAGTTGCATTATTCTTGGCTCAAAGGTCCCCAGCAGGATTGAGCCTCAGTCACCTCCACAAAGGAGAAACTCAATCCTACCCCCTCTAATGGCTGCTCTGTCCGTGTCCTTGGTTCCACATCCCTCCTCCTCATACTTCCTCAGCCCATTTCCAAATAAGGCATTGAATGCCACAAATTCATGAACTCTTAAGATTTTCATATTCTAGTCCTAGAAGCTGTGAACATGTTTTGGGCCATGACAAGGGGGAAGTCAGGGGACAGATGGAATTAACCTTACTAATCAGCTAAGATGAAGAACTATTCCTGTATTACACAGGAGGTCCTTTGTCATCCAAAGGTGATTCAACCGAGAAAGCAGAAGATGGAGGAAGCAGCAGAATGAGAATCCGATTTCAAGATGCAGAGCATCTCTGAAGCTGATGGGATGTCCCAGCTTCTGAAGCCAAAAACGGAGCCAAAAGCCAAGAATCAAGGGCTGCTAAAAGGTGAGGAAGAGTCAAGGAAACAGACTGTCCATTAGAAAGCCAGATAAGATCCAACTATGACTACACCTTTATTTGTCTAAGTGAAATCAACTTCTATCTTTGGATCTCTACCACTCTAATTTAAGCACGTAACTTGGTGCTCATTTGTTAACACAGAAATAGGAAGTTGATGCAAGTCCTGTCCAGAATACTTATTTTATAACCTACTTTGAAGGTAACCAGAATAAGTCATGGATATTTCCATTCTATTTAAGTACCCATAACTCATCCTTCCCTGAGAAAACTCATCAGGAAAAATTTGAAAGCAATAAAATTAGTGTCATTCTCCTAGCATCCCAGTAGACATATTTTATTACATTAAATGCATTTATGTAATTTTGTATTTGAAATAAACATGCATAAATGTCATGAAGGGTACATCTTACATTTTACAGGAGAAAAATAGATTCTGATTATTTAGGTTTTCTATGGAAGAAACTCAATATATAATTTAAAAAACCATCCCCCCCCCAAAAAAAAAATTCTGTGGTTGGAATAACTTCACTAGATTCCACCAGTCAAAAGATAACCTGTTATTCCAGACAATATAAAAAAAGGTAGCATTTCTCAAAATGTCACCCTGTCTTGACAACCAAATGGACTAAAACAGCAGGAAGGATTCTCATTTCCACCCCAGAGAGGCTAGGACTAGGAGATGCACATTTCAGGGTGGACCATGAGGTCCCTGCTCTTCATGAGCTGCAGGTCAGTGTAGCACCGGGAGAGGCAGACCCTTTCTCACTGAGGACTGGTAACCAGCAAGTCTTTCTCACAAACACTAAACCTCTCCACTCTCCCTTTATATTATATGGCTGCCTCAATCACCTCCTCTCAAAAAAGCTATCTGCAAGTAAATGTTTAAAAGGGTTCCAGAGTTGGAGAACACAAAACAGCAGTTGCTTTCAGATCACAGAAGACAAATCTGGCTGATGCTTGCACCTCAAGGAGCCAGGCAGCCCTAGATTTTAGACAACACAGGGATGAGAATAATTTCAAATCAGGCCCCCTTGGATCAGAGACTACTGAGCTTTTCCTTCCCCAAAGAGACTGTGCTTATGTTGCCTTGATGAGCACCATCTTCAGACTCCCTGAGACAACAAGCTTCTGTGGATATCAAGGCACCAGAAAAGCAAAGCTCAAGCTTCTAGAACCATGTATTCTGCATTTAAGTCCTATCTCCTCTGGGTTAGTTTCTAAAATATTACTCCTACTACTGCCTTGAGGAACTGCCACAGCAGATTTAAATCTGTCATCACAGGAAACTCCCTACTCACTTCAAGGTAAACACTGATTCAATAGAATTCAGGCTCTGCTGAACATTCCAGAGAAGACAGTCACAGAAGAGCTCTATGCAGATGTGAGGCATATACTGAACAGAATACTTCAGTTTCCAGGCACGAGGGAGGAGTATCTTCCTCTCTAGGGACTATGAAGTAGCCAGGGGACATCGCATGCCCTTAGAGCTCCTTAACTTTAGATGCCCCTGCAAGCAGAGCTCATGCTGGAGGAATAGGGCCAGTTTACCAGCCCTACTAAAACTGACCAAACAGTCATTCTTTTGGCTAGCCAGAAAGGCAAAGTTTGGTTTTCAGTTCTTTACACATTCCAAAACTTTCCCCTGATCTGACAGAATTTTGGGCTGGAGGGTGGGTTGGATACAGGCACCACAGTGCAGGCAGCCTGAACCGAGTTGTCCCTGGAGAAGACCCGGTATCCGAATCTGGGCTGCTGAGAACTCTCCTTGCTCCAGCTGTGGAATTAACCTGCTTGGATGAAGCAGCCTGAAGGCAGAAGAATGTTCAGGATGAAATCCAAAGAAGTACCTGTTACTGCAGAGCTGCTCACTGGACACTGGGCAACTTTGAGGACTCTAAGGAAGCTCCATCAGCCTCAACCCCAGGCCTCACCTGGATCTTATGAGATCACAACATGTTTCTTCTGGTGACTGAATAGACAAGGTATTTATTATCTATCCATTGTATTATGGTAACTTCACACAAGGAAGCATATGATAGCAGATTCTGTCAGTGTCCTTTAGTGTGCTGGCTCAGATATTTCTCAGCCTAGATAAAACTTCAAGCCCAGCAGAGCAGGCATAAATTAGACACTGCAGGAAAGCAATTGCCTGGTTGGACTCAGTGGTGCTCTCTTACAGGAACATATCAGTCATAGCCATCAGAGTCACAGCCGCACAGGCCAGTACCTGAGAACGTTGCCTGATACATGCATGGGATGCATGGGAGCCACTCAGAGCTGCTGCAGACATCCTATGGCTGGGGGGATTCCAGTGAGAGATTCCATGAGGGGTCTGACTATGGGTCAACCAGGGAGGAACCCAGGGTCAGGCAAGAGGATCTTTGAACCTCAGCATTCAGGGAGAAGGATGACTATAACATGGAAGATAAAAAGCACTTTTCCTAATGATTGGCATTCCTACTGCCTCTGTAATTGCAGAAAAAAATGGCAAGGTAATTGAAAGGGATAAGCGTTTGCATTTCAATTTCTCAACCACATTCTTCCTAGGGGCCCTTCAGAGCAGGGTGGAGGGACACCAGGACTTCAAGGAATTTGGGCTCAGGGTTAAATCCCTACCCTGTGCTTGTGAATCGAACACATCTGTCCTCATTCTCAAACAACCACAACCAATGGAAAATCAAAAGATGAAAACCACTAACACCTGAAGGATCTGCCACTTTAAGGGACTCCATCTACTTACCTTGAAGACAGCCCCTGAGAGATGACCCTGTGGTAACTTAGGGAAGAACCAGAGATTTGACAACCCATGTGAGTCTTGGGTGGAGATCTGTGAGGCCAGGCTCACATCAATACTGCCCTTGTAACCACGCCCTGCAGACATGCCTAGAGGGAAATCAGAACTAAAGCCTCTTCCACAACATCCAGAGGGTGAGAACCTCACTTGGACCATGTCAGACACCCAGGGAAGGGAAGAACCCCTGACAAAACATAAGCAGCAAGAGTATCAGGCAGACAAGGGACATCCTGGCTATGACTAAGAGGGTTTGGCAGAATACAGATTACATAAAACCAGTAAATACTTGCTGGAAAGTGAAAGAAAAGTAGCCTTGGAATCCCTCTCCTTGTTCCATCTAAAACTACCTCGACCTTTGTGTCTATAAAACCTGGACCAAAGGTTAGACACTGCAGTGAATGCAGGACCATAGTTCCAAACACACCTCTTTGCTTTGATGCGGTCTTGGGTGTTTCTAAAGACGTCACATCCCAAAGCCAGCCTTTATTACAATCCACAGGGCTTGACACAAGGTAACAACCCTTCACAAGTGGATGGATGTCAGTCTTCAGCTATGTAACATGAACAGTCATACTGTAGAAGGACTAATTTTGTCCCTTTCCTACTTAAAGGAAAACCCAGGAGTACTGGGAATCTTTTGGAATGTGTAGGCAGGTGTGGCAGAGGCTGGGGAGCTCAGTGACATCTTTGTGACCTCCATGTTATCTGCACAGCTGTACAGAATGGCATCACGTTTGCAGTCCTATCCCACCAGAAAACTTTCCTATGACCCTTCCTCAAGGTGAGGGCCCTAGAGCTTTCTCCAGATTCAACCAAGGCAGCTCGGCCTTGGGCACAAGGGGACATTTCAGTGTGTAGAGATTAATCATCATCAGGATGGACCAAGTTGGAGAATGAGTCATGGAACCACCTGTTTCTAGCTAGGGCATTCTGAGATGCACTTGATGTGGTTCTGTCAAGCATACCCAGAGGAACTGAGCCACACGCAGCCTAGCTGTGATCAGCTCAGTGCTCTGCCCACCTCTGGCTGCTGTCCTCACCCTGTCTCTCACCATTTCATGCTCCGGGTTTCTAGAATCACTTCCACAGTATCATCTACCTCAGACATATAGCACTTGGGTTTGGAATTTAGAAGTCCAAACTAAAACACCATAATTTCCCTTCATATTGAAAAGGAGAGGACCCTTAACTCTTCTTTCACTGGCATGGTCAAGATGTAAGTGCCAGATTACTTATGTCACAAATAAATTGAGGCACATTTTTGCATTTCTAATTGAAATTACAATGACATAATAAGCTCTGTTCATTAATTTACATTCCAAAGTTATTTTTGTTAATACCTGAAAGAGAGCTTAGCAAACTTTCCTCTAGAAGATATGGGATGTTTACAGGTTAACTTTATAACAGTGATTCTGTAATTTAATCCTTCCAGCACCAGTACTGGCCAAAGCCTCTTCTCTTCCTATATACAGAAAAGTTGCAAATTATTCTAGACATCCCCTAAGAAAAACAACTCAGAAATTGTTGCAGTAGGCTGCATTTCATTGACACATTTTCAGATTTGAAGGATAACTCAGGCTAGAAGCAGACAGCCTCATTCATGGTAATTGCCAAATTTCCAGGGCACTAAATCAAATCCCCTATTCTGAGAACCACGAGCTGAACAAGGCCTGAAATGGAAACAAACACCCTGAGGAGTTTCACCAGGAGTCAAGCCAAAGAAATTCACCATGGCTCAGCAGAGATGTCAGGCAGTGCCCAGTAACACCGGGTAACCATAAGCAGAGAGCTATGAAGGAGAGAGAGGCCATGTCCCTCCTTCAAGTTTTTCCCCCAGTGTAGTGGTCATTGCTGTAGTTTTAACACCCATGATGACCTGTGCCTCAACCACAGAATTAGAGCCGTTGAGATGCAAAGACGCTGAGGTGACTCTATCGAAACAGAGATAGAACCCCCAGATAAGTCTGTACGCACCCATTCCTTCATTCCCCCCACAAATACCTTGCAAGGCTGCTGACGCAGCTAGTAGAACCAAAGAAGCATCCTTGGTTCAATAGATTTAAGAATTCAACAATAGATCCACATCAAGTAGCATGCATCTGGCCATGCATCAATAAGGAACAAGCTGTACCCCCTCAGGACACACGTAAAGAAAAAAAAAAGTATAAACCTTCTAGAGTAGACAGTTTTCATACAGCAGCATACAAAGCCTTGCTCCCTCCCCTGGAACCAGTATCAGTACCTTCTTAGCCCCCAAATATTCTGAGTTTCAGGTCAAGGGTCTGGAGAGGATACAATTATGTTCGTCTGTTCCCACTCCTGCATCATAACTCTCGGAAACACAGGCTTTTCAAGATACAAAAACTTCCTTTGTCACATCATTCTAGGTCCTCAGCTGGACACCCCAGAACACACTCACCCTTTCCATTTGCAGTATTTCAAAAAGTGTCAAGCTGACATTTTTAGCCATTTTGCAAGAGGCACAAGTGTTACAGGGTATGATCCTGATGTACTATCCTTTGTGGATCAAGGGCTCTGTAAACAAAGGGAAAGTAACAGGCCTGACCTGCCACACCTGTCACAGGGCTGTGCCCTGGAGCCGGAACTCAAACCTTGATTCTGTATCCAAGACATGAAACAAGGAGTTTTCCTAACTAGCCACATACTTCATCAACCCACTCACACCAAGAAAGAAAATCAGAGCTGGTCTATAAAGAGGACAGACTGCCATGACCATGGGCAGCGGTATTTGGGGCTCAACCTAAGAACATTGGGAGGAGAGAAAAAGATTGTGAGACTTGGAATCAACCTAATAACATTGGGAGGAGGGAAGAGATTGTGAGACTTTGAAGGGCCAGTCCTATAGCATGGATGTTGCTGGGCCTTTAACCTCTACCCTTGACCACAGCAAAGGGAGCAATGGCAAGGAAGGTTTAATACCCAAGACCGAGGTCTCAAGAGGCAGAAGCCAGTGAGGGAAGACTCTGGTGACCCAGACCCAATCAATACTACCCATGTAGTCCATTTTATGGGCATGAAATGGAGTGAATTTCTCCACTGGAAAAGTAGTGAGAAACCTCACCAGGAGCACTGTAAATCCTCTGGTTTAATAATGACCCTCCTGTGGAAACAATATCCATGCCAGTCAGGCAAGGGGCAGAGAACAACCTAGGAAGTGTCCAGAGGCTGAGGTAATAGAAGTGAAAAGCCACAGAGGATTGCAAAATTAAACCCAAACACATTTATGAGCAGCTTGCACGGGAAGACAGCACCAGGTATGGTGGATCCAGGTACTTCGGTTAATCCTGCCAGGACTGCAAACAAGAGAAGGGGTCCACACCAGCTTATTTAACCCTACACATTTCAACTGGGAGCCAGAGTTCTTTTGGCTGGAATCACAATTCGACCCCACACCCTCCACTCGAGGGAAAAAGTAGGAAATGTTGGAGAAGGGAAAAATAAATTCTGATGAAAAGATCATCAATGGCTCAATTTCAAATGGGATGCTGACTTCTTAGCAGCTTAGTACCATGTGGAAGCACACCTAAACTAAATGTTAAAGGAGTTTCAATCTTATTTACTCCTAAGTAGTATGTTCTATAGCAATAACAAGCAAAAGTTGACATGTTCTTACAAGTATGCATTACAGCCCCATGAAGGACTGAGCATTGCAAATTTCTTTAACAATTATAACAGCATATGACAAGTGACATAAAATAGAAGGTAGATGACATTTTAGCTCTTGCATCAAACAGTCTCACCTCTTTTCTGTGGTAGAAAGCATGAGACTTAAAAGAAAACACCCTTTGAATATAATGATCAGTCATCTCCACTTTTTATTCTCATTCTGATAAATTTAATAGAAAGACATTGCAGGAGATAGTTATAGGACAAGGGTGAAAGACACAGGGGTGTGTGAGCAAGCTCTCCCAGGAGGAGGAGAAAGTCCCCATCACAGGAAGGAAGAGTGGGGAGCTCCTTGCTGCAGTAGGCACTGAGCTCATTTGTCTTCTGCTGAGACAGAAACCCAGGCAGCTGCACATTCTACTTCAATGACTGAGCTGCCCCAGGCCACACCCTCATCCTCTCAGCTAGCTTGTTTTCCTGTAGAGGGACCCCAGCAGCTCAGGGGAATAGATACTTGCATAAGGAGAAAATTGGTGGAATGTTAGCGGTAGTGGGTTAAACCGGACAGTAGCCCTCCAGGAGGGATGTATGTGAAATGGATTGCTCGTGGTTCCTCCAGGGTCCCCAAGCAGGGTTGAGTCTCAGTCGCCTCCATCAGTGACCAGCTCAATCCTAACCCCTCTTCAGTGGCTGCCCTCTCTGCGTTGCCACCCTTTCACTCTCCTCTGGGCTCCCTTGGATCACTTTCAAATAAGGGACAAATAAAGTAGGCAGATGAAGGGTCCCTCTTAAGTCCTCCTCCAAGTCCCGAGAACCCGTGAATATGCTATGCTACACAGCAGGCAGGGAGTGAAGGGGAGAGACGGAAATGAGGTTGCTCATCATCTTGAAGGTACAGAGATTCCCGGGATTGCCCAGGGGCAGCAATGTCAGGAAAGTGATTCAAGTGTGAAAGTGGGAGAGGCAGGGAGAATTGGAGGGGAGAATCAGGATTCAAGATGTGGGTGCTCACTGGGCAGCCAGAGGTGGTCCCACCTGAGGCAGAAAAGGGTCCCCACACTGAAGGTTACAGAAGGAACAAGGTAAGGAATTCCAGGGTCTCTAAAGATAGCTAAAGGCATGAAACAAATTGCCCAATAGAGCAGCCAGTTAGACAACTTTGCCAACATTTTCATTTTTTCCAAGTGACTCCATTCTAAACCTCTCATCTCTATGATAGAATAAATTTATTTACATTTAAGCTCCTAATGCACTGATTACTTATCACAATACCATAGGAAATATAGCACCTGTCCAAAATTCTTACTTCAACATTCAGGGGAATCCAGAAGTCACTGCTTTGCACCTTATATTTCAACTAGGAGGCCTTAGAACTCTCCTCTCTGGCGACCCTAATCCAGAAAACAGGCAAGAAGAATGGCCACACATCCTCTTAGCATCCAGGAGGGAGATTTTGCAGTGATATTACAGATGGTTCTCATTTCAAGTGGGTGTCAAATGCTTTGAAATAGATTAAAACATGAAAGAAATCAGTATTTTGGGTTTCTATGGAGGAAACTAAATACACAGCACAGTACATTAATGAATTATTCTATGGAGTAAGACATCTTCCTCACTGGATTCTACCACTAGAATAGAAATCATATATAAATCATTCCAAACACAAAAAACAAACATTTTCAAAATGCCCCTTTCCAAGCAACTAAGTAGACTGACAGACAACTGAGCGCTTCCTGAAGTTCTGCCTCCCAGAGAGGCTCCCATTTCACAGGAGAGCACGAGGTCCCTGCCTTTTCCAAGCTGTAGGTCAGCATGGCTCCCAAGTAGCACATTTCTCACTGCACATTCCCAACAGCAAGCTCTTCTGACAGCTCTAAATCTTCCTCTTCCTGCTATGGCTGCTGCCTTCCAGGCTCTTAGAATCACTTTGCAAGAAAGAAACATAAAACACAAATGTGAAAGGGTCTAAGATATGGAAAGCAAGACCAGCAGCGAGAACACTAGGAGAAAGGACCATGACATCCGAGACCCCCAAAAATACTGCCTACAAACTCCACAGCCAGTGGAACTTTCCTGGGCGTAAAATGTCAAATCTCTGAGCAGTCAGGTGGTTGTACACTTTATCTGGACCATTCCAGGCACTCTGGCTTGGGAATGACTCTCACAAACACAAAATGAACAAGAGCACCTTGCAGACAAGGATCAAAGGCTAACCTAGGCTGTAGTATCTAAGAGACTGAGATGATAGGGGTCAAAGCATTTTATAAAGAAGTAGGCAAAGTTAGAGCAGACACTCTTGGCAGCAGCTTCCACTAGACATCAGCACAGGTTCTGGTTGACTCAGGGACATGGTTTAGTCCCGCCAGGGACTGTTGGTATAAAAGTTCAAAGGATCTTATCACTCCTGCTCATTCAATTCTAAAAATTGTAATTGGGAGGCAGTGACATTGGTCACTCTCACTATAACTCAATTCATCAGAACAATGTGGGACATTGGAAGGAGTACATTTCTTCCTTCAAAATACAGCAGTTGCACAAAAACAGATGCAGACTTAAAAACTCACATGCAAAAGTTTCTTTAAAAAAACTAAATGTGTTAACAGTTTAGATCCTATTTACACCTAAACTTAGAGTATATTGCAATAAAATGCCACATTCACATACGCAAACACAGTGAGAAATCTGCACACTCAAATCTCTGACATCCCACTGAAGGAATGAAGTTTGCAACTTCCCTCTAGTAGTTTATCTTAGAACTCATGGTACATAACGGAGAGCTGACATTTAAAGGAACACTACTTTTAGATCTTTAAGCATACAATCTCATTTTTGTGGAAGAGAAAGTAAGAGACGTAGAACTTATTAAAGCATGACTTGTCAATTTTTCTATTCAATTTTTTACATCCTGTGTGAGGCACAGATAAAGCTGAATGAGATGCAGGGGTATGTTAAGAATCTCTTCCCAGGAGAGGGAAGTGTCCCTATTACAGGAAGGCAGTAGAAAGCTCTCTGCTGCAGTGGATCCTGAGCCCATACCTCCCATGCTGAAAGGGTGATCCCAACCTTTAGCATTCTTCTGGAATGACTGGGCTGCTCAGGGCTATACCTGTACCTTTTTAGTCTACTTGTTTTCAGGCAGAGCCACGTTTCAGACAGGAATTCATGCCTTCAGGATAAAGGAAAAACTAAGGAACATGTCTGATAGGGTTGACAGTGACCAGAACATCATCCCAAAGGGACGATCCAGATGCATTATTCCTGGCTGAAGACATACAGCAAGATGGAGTCCCAGTCGCCTCCATAAGTAAGCTGAGTTCCCTCCCCAACCACCCCCACAACCCCTTTACTGGCTATTCTCATCACCCTTTCACCAGTTCAGCATCTTCCTGTGGGCTTCCTCAGAACACTTTGAAATTAGGTACTCAATAACATGGGCAGATTAGTGACCCCCTGAGATTTCTAAATCTTAATCCTTAGATGCTGGGAACATGTTTTTGATATGGCAAGGGAGAATTTGGGAGATAGAACTGGGGTTGCTAATCAGCTAATGTGCAGAGATCACCCTGGATTGTCCAGGAGGGTCCCTTGTCACCAAAGGTGATTGAAAAAATTAAACAGAAGAGGGAGGCAGAAGCAGAATGAGAATCAGATCTCAAGATGCACTCCCAGCTCTGAAGCTGAGGGTGGAATCCCTCTGTCTGAAGCCCAGAAAGGGGCCACAAGTTAAGGAATGCAGGGTGCTGCTGAAAAGGAAGTCAAGGAAACAGACTGTCCTCTAGAAAAAAAAACAAGCCAACCATGTAGACAGCTTCATTTTGTCTAGGTGAGACCAATTTCAGTCTATTGATCACCACTGTAACGTGAGATAAATCTGTTTTACTTTTCAGCTTTCTACATATGGCTAGCCAGTTTTCCCAGCACCATTTATTAAATAGGGAATCCTTTCCCCATTTCTTGTTTTTGTCAGGTTTGTCAAAAGATCAGATAGTTGTAGATATGCAGCATTATTTCTGAGGGCTCTGTTCTGTTCCATTGGTTTATATCTCTGTTTTGGTACCAGTACCATGCTGTTTTGGTTACTGCAGCCTTGTAGTATAGTTTGAAGTCAGGTAGCATGATGCCTCCAGCTTTGTTCTTTTGGCTTAGGATTGACTTGGCGATGTGGGCTCTTTTTTGGTTCCATATGAATTTTAAAGTAGTTTTTTCCAATTCTGTGAAGAAAGGCATTGGTGGCTTCATGGGGATGGCACTGAATCTATAAATTACCTTGGGCAGTATGGCCATTTTCACGATATTCATTCTTCCTACCCATGAGCATGGAATGTTCTTCCATTTGTTTGTATCCTCTTTTATTTCATTGAGCAGTGGTTTGTAGTTATCCTTGAAGAGGTCCTTCACATCCCTTGTAAGTTGGATTCCTAGGTATTTTTTTCTCTTTGAAGCAATTGTGAATGGGAGTTCACTCATGATTTGGCTGTCTGTCTGTTATTGGTGTATAAGAATGCTTGTGAATTTTGCACATTGATTTTGTATCCTGAGACTTTGCTGAAATTGCTTATCAGCTTAAGGAGATTTTGGGCTGAGATGATGGGGTTTTCTAGATATACAATCATGTCATCTGCAAACAGGGACAATTTGACTTCCTCTTTTCCTAATTGAATACCCTTTATTTCCTTCTCCTGCCTGATTGCCCTGGCTAGAACTTCCAACACTATGTTGAATAGGAGCGGTGAGAGAGGGCATCCCTGTCTTGTGCCAGTTTTCAAAGGGAATGCTTCCAGTTTTTGCCCATTCAGTATGATATTGGCTGTGGGTTTGTCATAGATAACTCTTATTATTTTGAGATACATCCCATCAATACCTAATTTATTGAGAGTTTTTCCTTACACCTTATATAAAAATTAATTCAAGATGGATTAAAGACTTACATGTTAGACCTAAAACCATAAAAACCCTACAAGAAAACCTAGGCAATACCATTCAGGACATAGGCATGGGCAAGGACTTCATGTCTAAAACACCAAAAGCGATGGCAACAAAAGCCAAAATTGACAAATGGGATCTAATTAAACTAAAGAGCTTCTGCACAGCAAAAGAAACTACCATCAGAGTGAACAGGCAGCCTACAAAATGGGAGAAAATTTTTGCAATCTACTCATCTGACAAAGGGCTAATACCCATAATCTACAATGAACTCAAACAAATTTACAAGAAAAAAACAACCCCATCAAAAAGCAGGCGAAAGATATGAACAGACACTTCTCAAAAGACGACATTTATGCAGCCAAAAGACACATGAAAAAATGCTCATCATCACTGGCCATCAGAGAAATGCAAATCAAAACCACAATGAGATACCATCTCACACCAGTTAGAATGGCCATCATTAAAAAGTCAGGAAACAACAGGTGCTGGAGAGGATGTGGAGAAATAGGAACACTTATACACTGTTGGTGGGACTGTAAACTAGTTCAACCATTGTGGAAGTCGGTGTGGCGATTCCTCAGGAATCTAGAACTAGAAATACCATTTGACCCAGCCATCCTATTACTGGGTACATACCCAAAGGATTATAAATGATGCTGCTATGAAGACACATGCACACGTTTATTGTGGCACTATTCACAGTAGCAAAGACTTGGAACCAACCCAAATATCCAACAATGATAGACTGGATTAAGAAAATGTGGCACATATACACCATGGAATACTATGCAGCCATAAAAAAGGATGGGTTCATGTCCTTTGTAGGGACATGGATGAAGCTGGAAACCATCATTCTCAGCAAACTATCACAAGGACAAAAAACCAAACACCTCATGTTCTCACTCATAGGTGGGAATTGAACAATGAGAACACATGGACACAGGAAGGGGAACATCACACACTGGGGCCTCTTGTGGGGTGGGGGGACAGGGGAGGGATAGCATTAGGAGATATACCTAATGCTAAATGATGAGTTAATGGGTGCAGCACACCAATATGGATACATATGTAACAAACCTGCACGTTGTGCACATGTACCCTAAAACAAAGTATAATAATTAAAAAAACCTGTTTTACTTAAGCACTAACTTGATGTCCATTTAGTACAGCAGAAAGAGAAAGAAATGCAAGACCTGTCCAACATTCTTAATGTTCTTTTGTCAGGGTGAACCAGAGTCAGTCACTGATGTTCACCTGAAAGTTCCTCTAAGAGTCTTCGTAACTATTCTTACCCTGAGAATCAATGAACAACAAAATTAAAGGCAACATATAGTATATCCTGAGCATTTCAGTATTTAAGTGTGATAAATAGATGTGTTTGTTCAGTTTACATGTGAAATGTATAGGCACAAATGGCATGAAAGACAGATTAAAATTTACAAGAGTAGGTCCTGATTATTTGTTTTCTATGAAGTGTACTAAATATATGATTTAGAACTTTCTACAAGGTATTCTGTTGCCCAAATAACTTCCCCACTTGATTCTATCACCAGTTAAGATATGACACCAGTCGCTTATCAGTTGTTCCAAACATAAACAGACGGAAATAGTCTTCAAAATGTCACTCTCCCATGACTGACAGGCTAGAACAACCAAAAGCATTGTCATTCTCTCCAGCTTAGACTATGTGGAAGGTCCTATTCAGATGGACCAGGAGGTTCCCTGCTCTTCATGAATTGCAGGTCAGCATAGCACCAGGAGAGGCTGATAATTTCTCACTAAGGACTCACCATTAGTGAGTCTTTCTCACAGATGGCTCCGAATACTCTCCACCCTCCCCGCTTTTGGTAGCCTCTGCCCCCGGCTGTCAGAACCACCTCCCCCCAAAACTACCACCTTACAAATCTGAAAGAATCCTACACCTGGAAAGCAAGACCACCAGCTGCTTCCACATCTAAAAGAGAACCCTGGCTCATGGTTTGTGCCCCCAGGGGCCTGGAAGGCCCAGCACACCCCACCATGGGGATGGGAATGATGTCAAAACCCTGCCCCTTTGATAGCAGACCACTGAGCCCTTCTTACCCAGAGAAGGTGGTGCTATTGCCAACCATGATCAACATTGTCTGTAAATTTTCTGGGACAACATTCAGACATTACCACAGGCACCACAAGAAAGGCAGAAGCCTCCAGCGCCAAGTATTCTGCATTGAGTCCTTCTCCTTTAGGTGAGCTTAAAGTTCTGTACCTACCACCAACTTGAGAAACTGCCGGGATACTTAAATCTGTCACAAGGAACTACTTGCTGGTGAACGGTGACTCAGGAGACTCCCTGACCTGCTGAATGATCCAGGGAGAAGAGATAGAATGAGAAGAGTTCTGTGAGGATACAGGTTGCATAGTTACTACTGAGGAAACATCACTTCCCAGGCATCAGGGAGGTATATATATCATCTTCCTGTGTCGTCTAGGAGGTAGAAAGAGAAAACCACATTTCTTCAGTGCTCCCTAGCCTTCAACACCCACGGTAAGCTGGGTCCCAAAAAGGATTGGGTTGGTGGACCAGCTCTATTGAAACTAACAAGGCAGCTGTCCCTTGTCTAGTCAGAAAGGAGAGATTTGCTTTTCAGCTCTCTCCATGCACTGCACTCTGCCAAGGCTGGATGGAATTTCAGGCCAGAGGGTAGGCTGGGTACAGAACTCAAAGCCAACAGCCTGAAATGACTTGTCTTTACAGTAGACCCTATTTTATGAAATTAAGCTGAGAATTTTCCTGGTTCCAAGCTACAGAATTACTCTAAACAGATGGTACAGCTTGAAGGAAACAATGTTCAGGATAGAACCTAAGGAAGCACCTGTCAGTGCAGAGCAGCTCATTGGATGCCTGGCAATTCTATCAGGAAGCGTTAGGAAGCTCCATCAGCCTCTTTGCTCCAGGCCCCAAACTGGCCCTTATGAGATCCCAACTTGTGTTGTCACTAATTACTGCAAAGACATAATTTTGAGCACCTATCATATTGGTGTCACTTCAGGTGAAACAGCACAGAGCCAATTCTGTAAAAGTTTCTTTAGTAAGTTGGAGCAGACTGACAGCTGTCACAGCCTGGGAGAAGGTAATTAGCCCAACAGCACAGGCACAAACAGGACAGAATCCAGGAGGGTGGGCTGCCATCTCATTAGACTGAGTGTTTACCTTACGGGAAGGTATCAACCACAGCTATCAGAATCACAGCCACCAGCAAATGCCTGAGAACATTCCCTTATGCATCAGGTGTGAGATTCACAGGAGGCCCTCAGAGCTGCAGCACACATTCTCTGGGTGGGGAAACAGCCAGTGACGCAGGCTCCATAAGGGGCATGACTGAGTCAACTTGGAGAAACCTAGGGACAGACCTAAGGATCTTTACAACAAAGAACACTCAGAGGGAGAGAGCAGCTATAACCTCGACTGCTCAAAGCACTGCTTTCCTAGCCATGTGTGTTCTTACTGCCTCTAAGCTGCAGAAGTAAAGAGGTAAACCAAAGGGAGTAGTGACTGCATTTCACTCACTCACCCACCCCAATTGCAGCAGCCCCTTAGAGCAGGGTGGAGAGTGGTGAGGACTGCAGACATTTGGGTTCAGAGTCACCTCCATGCCCTTTACTTGTGGTTCAGAAACCTCTGTGCCCTCATTCTCAGAGCTGCCGCCGCCGCCGCCACCACCACCAATGGAAAATAAGTCAACAGATCTAATGTGGCTGACACCTGATGCTTCTATCTTTTTACTGTCTGATGGAAGAACCTCTAAGACTAAGGCAGAGAAATGATCCCATGGCAATATATTGAGAAGCCGGAGATTTGACAGCCTAGGTGTGTGAATATTCAGAGGACATCTGAGAAACCAGGCTCAAAATAAACACTGCTCATGTCACAGCCTGTGGACATGTCTGTAGATAAATCAGATGTAAAATATGTTCTGTAACATCCAGAGGGAGAGCATCTCACAAGGCCTGTCTCAAGTACTCTGAGGAGAGGGACCCACTCATGACACGCAAGGAACAACAACATCAGGCAGACAAGCTAAAGGATACCCTAGGCTGTGACCATGAGGGGTGGCAGGATGATGTCACAAACCCTACATATGCACCTGCTGGTGACATGAAAGCAAAGTAGCTTTGGAATCACTTATGTTACATCATTGGTGTATTAACCTAGACCCACGGTGAGATGTTGGAATGAACACAGGACCCATGCTTTCAAATGCATCTCTGTTTCATCTGACCCAGTCCTGGGTGTTTGAAAAGCAAAGACTTCCCTCTCCCAGGTCGGCCTGCATGAGAATCCATGGGGCTAAGGGAGAAGGTAAAGATCACCATAAGATACATGTGGAATGCTTCAGCTATGGAATCTGGATGATCCCTATTGCAGAAGGGCTGAGAATGTCCTGCAGAAGTCAACACTCAGGAACATCGGGCATCTTACAGAACATGTGTGCAAAAGCATAGCAGAGGCTGGGAAGCTCAGCGACCTGCTCCAGGCCACCTTGTAAAAGCAACACAGCCATGGAGAGTACCATGCCCATGTCCTCATCCTGGCCTCCCATACACACAAAAAACTAAAATAATGAAAATTGTTGTAAAACTCTGCATTGCATGAGAACATTTTCCTATGTAGAGCAAAGCTGAGGGTAGGGTCAGGAAGAGCCTTAACTCATGGTGATTCCCAAGTATACAGGACATTGTCCAGATGATCTCCCCTGAGAATCATGAGCCGAACAACGGCTGAAGAGAGAAACTCACCAAGCACACATCTGTGAACAAAATACAGCCAAGATGCCATATTACCAGGAGTCAGGAGAGAGAAACT
The DNA here is from genome assembly GCF_028878055.3 of Symphalangus syndactylus. Taxonomy (NCBI): domain Eukaryota; kingdom Metazoa; phylum Chordata; class Mammalia; order Primates; family Hylobatidae; genus Symphalangus; species Symphalangus syndactylus. The sequence continues at coordinate 18,304,805 of NC_072438.2, read as the reverse complement.
CACTGAGACACAGGCAGTGCCCAGTATCATAGGCCAACAACGAGCAAGGAGCTGTGCAGAATCAACTTGCAATGTCCACTTGCAAACGTTCATGCAGGGCTTGTCCCTGATGACGTACAGTCCCTGATGGCCTGTGCCAGACAGACAGAATTAAGGTTGTTGAAATGCAAAGCCCCTGAGGTACATCCTTCAGTGTAGAGGTAGGAGCCCAAGACAGGTCTTCACACACCCATTCCTTCAAAGACCTTGCAAGTCAGAAGACCCACCCAGTAGAGCATTATAAATTAAAGGCAAGCACTCTAGCAGGTAGAATTGATTGGTTGCACGTGGATCAGGAACAACCTGCATTCCTTGTGAATACACAAATACCAAAGACAAAGGAAAAAGTTAGAAGCCCTCTGGACTGCAGGGTGTTTTGCTTCCCCACAGCAGCAGGCTAAGCCTCACTCTCTCCCCATACACCACTCAGCTCCTCCTCATCCGTGAGCTTCCTGAGCTTCAGGGTCAAGGATCTGCAAAAGGCAGACCCAGTCTAAACTTCTCCATTCCCACCTCATCATCCTAGAGCACAGCCTTCAGAAAATGTCAAAACTTTCTCCTATCAAGTGATGCCAGGTCCCAACCTGAGCATTCAAGACCATACTGTCGCTTTCCATTTAAAGTGTTTCATAATATCAAGTTGATGTCTGCAGTTTTTCAGCAGGTACAAGTGTTAAAGGGGATGGTCTAGGAAGAAAATTCTTTAATGGAACAAACCTGTTTCACTCAATATGCCTACAACTCCCAGAAAATTTCATGATAAAAAGCAACAGTTTTCTGTAGCAATTTTTCTTGCCAGAACATTGGCTTCAAACATCCATGGTTGAAGATCCTCAGCCAAGTCTCCTCCTAAAGCATTAACAACTGTAATAGAAACCTGTTCTTCCAAGGTAGATAGATGATCCTTCTGACATCCTTCTGGAAGGTTCACATTAAGCAGACATCTCACTACAGTGCAATGAAGCTAGCCATATTACCCTATGGGCACAGTAGGCCCCATACAGTAATCATCCTTATCCCACAAAGGTTATCAAGACAGAGCAGCCAAGGCCTTTGTCAGTGTTAACTCTCAGATCACTAGATGAAAGCAGTCTGTATGTGTTGATAAAAGAACTGTTCCCTTGTTGCCGACAGTAACTACATATTTATGTCTAGGATAGTTGTCTGTACTGAATACAGACGTCACAGGAACTATGCCCTCCTTGTACCCTAAATGAAGCAACTATGTTCAAAACATATAAAGTGTATTAGGAACTGTAAGTCATCCAGAGATAGCTTAAAGGATATAGAATTATGTGCATAGGTTACATGCCATTTTATACAAGGGACTTGAACACTTCTTGAAGGTTCTAGAATTAATCCTTTGCAATACAGGGCAAAGGGTACTCATCTTATTCTGAGGGTTTAAAAATGTCAACTGAACTAGTCACAAGCAGTAGAATCAAGGAACAAAGATCTAAAGCTCAGATGATACTTAAGCTAGTAACCTCTCCACCCCAGGACAGTATATAGAGATGGATCCAGCTAATTGGGAGGTAGAGAAATCAACGTTATTCACTTATGAATCGTGGGGACCCATGTGCTGTCTTAAGTTTTGGAAATACACATTCTTCTCAGCAGCCCCTCCCATCCTCAGGCTGCCTCCTGCCATAGTCCATTCCTCAATCAGACTGCCAAGGGCAGATGTAGTACATGGGGAGCACTCAAGGGGGTGTTCAATTCCACTATGCTAGTGAGAGACCACTGAAGTCTCCTGTGTGGAGATACAGGTAACTTGTCCTTAGGACCATCTTTTCCTTGCAGGAGTGGTTAACCTTTCCATGAAGTTTCCTTCCAGAGTCCCAAGTGGCAATGAGAGATAAGGGAACCCCCAAGGGGGTGTTCAATTCCACTACAGCTCTCTTTAGTGCAAGAAATTGTCTGCAGGTTGTAGGTATATTGAGTGAAACCGGTTTGTTTCATTAAAGAATTTTCTTCCTAGACCATACCCTTTAACCCTTGTACCTGCTGAAAAACTGTAGATATCAACTCAGTATGTTGAAACACTTTAAATGGAAAGTAAGTATGGCCTTGAGTGTTCAAGCTTGGGACCTGGAATCACTACCAGCTACTACAGAACATCCAACTAGGAAGGAAACCACACACAGACTTTGTGGGAAGGAATAGGACCTTCATCACTACTTTCATGTAAGATTCTTGTCCTCATACAAAGGCAGAAATTCATCTCAGTCTTCTGCAAAGAGATCATTCTTTCATCATTGACATCATATTCATGCAAGATGGGCAAGGAGGAATGGTCATCAGAAGCTCTCTTTGACCAGTGAATTTCAAGCAGCAGCAAACTGTTCACATGAAATGAAAGTACAAAATCCTCCCTATTCAGGGGAGGGTCCTTTTAAGGCTGTAGTTACATCACCAAGGTACCTTCAATGATAATTAGAAGGTAGGGTGAAAAAGGTAAGGAAGAGCAGATGAATCCATGTAAAGAGGAGAAACCTCACTAGTGCTATCTTTTCCTTGTATGAGTGGTTAAGCTTTCCAGGAAATGTTCCTTCAGAGTCCCAAGTGTCAGTGAGAGATAGAGGAGCACCCAAGAAGGTATTCAATTCCACTACAGCTCTTTTTAGTGCATGAGCCACACAGGAGACTTAAGAGATCTCTCACTAGTTGGGTGGGGGGTGGTCCAACAGCCAAGGTCATATACCAGGCAATGTACGGAGTTTGAACTCTAAGGCTGCATTTATGAGCCCAAGGGATGATCCAAGACAAGATGTCATCAGCTCACTTCTCCCAGCACAGCCACATCTCCTAGGAGGAAATCCCCAGATGCTCAAGACTGGTAGAACCAATGAAAACCAGCTGTATTCAGAGTCCAACATGGATTTGCTTCCCATGGACTCCTCTGATAGGAATATTCAGGAAACTGTTTTGAGGCCGGGCACAGTCGTTCACCCCTGTAATTCCAGCACTTTGGGAGGCCGAGGTGGGCAGATCACCTAAAGTCAGGAGTTCAAGACCAGCCTGGCCAACACAGTGAAACCCTGGTGGCAGGCACCTGTAATCCCAGCTACTCAGGAGGCTGAGGCAGGCGAGTAGTGTGAACTTGGGAGGCAGAGCTTGCAGTGAGCCGAGATCATGCCACTGCACTCCAGCCTGGGAGACAGAGCGAGACTCTCAAAAAAAAAAAAAAAAAAAAATAGCTGGGCATGGTGGTATGCACCTGTACTCCCAGCTACTTGGGAGGCTGAGGTACGAGAATTGTTTGAACCCAGGAGGTGGGGGTTGCAGTGAGCTGAGATTGTGCCGCTGCACTCCAGCCTGGGTGACAGAGCAAGACTTTCTCAAACAAAAAATAAAAAACAAAAACAACAAACCTGTTTTGGGCAGTAAGACCTACATCATTCTGGGGACGTAGATTCCTGCTGCTGTGTAGGAACTGGGGATGTGTTCCTTGCTCTCCTACTTCCTGCTGAAAGGTCCCAAAGGCCCATTCCTTTGCCAGCTTTAAACTAAGAAATAGGACTCTTGTCTGCTACTGAAAAAGATTTCAGAGACCAAGATGGGGCAGGATCCAACTTCCAATTAGTTTTCCCTCTGGGACTTTCTTACTCTATAGCAGGAGATGACTTACAGTTTCATCCTCAATATGCCAGAACATCAAGATCAACAGTCACCAGCAATGGGATCCAAGAGTAAGTCAGGTTGTGAGGAAGATGAAAATCCAGGCTGAACCTAGTTGAACCTGCCCCAATTGTTGCAGACCAATGAGGTGCCAGCAGGTATCCATGTAGAAAATAAAGTCAGAACAACTTTATATCGAAGTCTCCAATGGGAGGCTGTCATCGAGTCTGGGCCATTTTACCATCAACTGAGCCCCACCTGATTCAAACCGGCTCACTTCTCTTTCCTAAGGAAGGAAGATATGGAATACCTACTACACACCAGGAGGAAGATACAAGTCCAAAAATCTGTCCCCATGGAGATGAGCAGCTTGCTATCCCCCTCTGCAAAGCTGTCCAGGTTCCATCGGCCTCACCTCTGGAGCAGGAAATACTCACCACAGAGCACTCTGGACTCAGACTCATCCTCGAGGACCAACACACCTCAGTGGGTACCCTGGCTGCATCCTCGCCAGCATCACTAGTAGAGTAACCAAGATGCCTGAGTCCTCAGACCTCCCAGCCAGGGAGCTCCCTGGGTTCACAGAGCCGTTTCTCAGCGTGAAGGATGAGTGGACCTGCGTCTTCTTGCAGCTCTGCTGCCCAACGATGCTTCTTTCAGGGTCGGCCACTCAGACAATACACTAATTCCTTACAAGGGGCAGCCCTCTTGCTGCTTGTTTTCTTACTGTAGCCAATCTTCAGGGGGGCTGTGACCCAACAGCAGCAGGAAAGGATCTCTGAGAAAAAGCCAGATCAAAGAGAATACCTGGAAGACATGACCAACAGCTGCCTCCCCCACCTACAGTACGGCGATACAGAGCTGGCTGTCAGTTTGAGGACAGAGTCGGGTCACCACAGCAGTGCAACCATGTGGGACTGTAAAGGTTCCAGAGATCAATGCCTTTCCACCAGAGTCCTGGGTGCCCAGAGAAGGCACAGCATTGTCCACAATGACCACCACCCTATTTGTCCCCTGTCTGTCACAACTTTTATTGGTGCCAATGGCATCCAGAGAAACTACGAGGAACATCCAACCCCAAGCTTCTAGTGTTCAGATGGCTTGACGAAAATTTCAGGAGCAGCACCTGAATCCTAACAGCTTCAGAGAAACACGATGTATGTCAAAACCTTCAACCTTGGTGAATGTCCCCTCAGCCTGTTACTGGAAGGAGGGCCTTGAGTGAACTGTCCAGGTCCTTGGTGTTTTGAACACAACACAGAAGCAAAGTAACAAAGGAATGAAACACAAACGATGCAGCAAAAGCCAGTATCAAAGCACGGGGTGGGAGTGGGCCTCAGCAAGTGGCACAAGAGCCAGGTTACAAAGTTCTCCGGGTTTTAAGTTCTCCTTTTGAGGTCCCCATCTCTTACCCCTTATCTGGATAAAGGATTTGGTCCATGGCTAATTCAGGGCTGAGGTGAACTGGCAGCCTCTGCAGATAAACAGATGGTCCCTGCATAACCTGCATCCAAGCCAGGACACTTCCTTTCCTCTGCCACGTGGTGGACAGGGGAGGATGGAGGGAGAGTAGCTTTGGATCCTTTGCTACTCAGGATGGGGAGATGGGGCTTTCCTTTGGGTTTAGCTTTAGGAAGTGGTTAATGGGACCTAGGTTCCCTGACCCCAGACCCAGGTGTTTTCCTTTTGATGCAGTTTTGGGAAGTCAGCACAGATTGAACTCAGGTTCCCTGCCCCCACGACCTTGGTGTTTTTCCTCAATTTAGCATAAATTACTAAAGTAAATTTAACATAAATTTAGCATAAATTACTAGCGTAAATTACAATTTATCATAAATTACTAAAGTTACCTGCCTGCAAACCCTGTTTCTCCTTCCTCAAGCCAGTTAGAGTACAAAAGTGATCCTTGATAGACATTTCCTACCAACAGGACACTGTTGTGTAGCAACAGTAACACATAGAACTATAAAGGCCTAGTCATTTAAAGGGCACCATCCCTTTAAGCTTTACCCAATGTAGAGAATTATTAAAAATAAAGAAACTGACTTACATAGAATTGATACCTTTCAAGATAAGGGAGCAGACATTAAACAAAGGATCGCCCTGAAGTCTTAACACAGATGAAAATGTGCAGCCAGCATACAGTGTGTCATAAACCTGAGAAATACTGGAATGAATGGGAGAAGATCACCTGGAGACTTCATGATGATTAGAGGAAAATACCAAGGCTAACAGGAGGATAAGGAGATAGAGTATTGGCTTATATCAAATATACTTCACCTCGACCCCAAAATGCAAGCTGAGAGGTACAGGACTTTTAGGCATTTGGGTTCAGGGTGCCCTCCACAACCCAAGACATGAGCTTCATCTATAGACCCCCCCCTCTGCTCAGACAGCTCATCCAATTGTGTGACTTATAGACATCACCATGAAGAACAGCAGTGGTGAATTGAATAGTTCTCTGCATTACTTATTTAGGATATTTATGACTACATCATCCTTACCAAAGGAAATATAATCTTAATCCAGATTAAGTTGAGAATTCCGGACTACCTACAATTGGCTTTTGTGAGTACTAAGAGTTAGAATATGCAGGGTTTTAGTTTAGGCTGGTCAGCACTGAAGCATGCCATGCCACTCCCAGAATCCAGGTGCATCTAACAGCTGATTTTGGCATCTTGGCAGGACTCTGCACTAGTGGGGCTGCATGGTGGACTTGCAGATAGAACAAGTTTAAGTCGTCTCTCCATCCACTTTTATAGAAGGCATCACAAGGGGAACGGACCTGCCACACCTGCCATAGCACGCTGTGTGACACTTGTCCTGAGGCTACAACTCTAGGGACCTTGATTCAGCATCCTAGAAAAACATGAAGCCAAGTTTCCCTGGCTAGCCAGATACCTCTTCTTTCTTGGGATGAATAGGTTGAAGGGCATCTGCTGGTACATAAAGAGGACACATTGCTAAGACCAGGGGCTCAGCCTACTATCAGGAGGAAGGAAACATTGAGACTTGGGACTGCCAGTCCTGCAGCATGGATATTTTTCCGGCCTCGTAACCACCACCCCACAACACAGCAAAAGGAGCCCATGACAGAGAAGGCTGAACACCATAGACCTAGAGGCCGGGGGAACAGACTGCAGTGAGCCAGGCCCACACCTGGACCCAGTGCCCATGCCATCCACATCCAGTGGAACCTCCCCCCGCTGTGGGTAAAGCAGAGCAAATCTCCAGCAGAAGTGATCCATGGTGAGAAACCTGACCAGGAACATTCCAAATACTCGTTTGACAATGACCATCACATGCACAGACAGAACAGCAATGTCAGTCACACAGGGGTCAAAGGACAACCTAGGCTGCGTGGAGAGGCTGAGGTAATTGAAGTAAAAAGCCACCTACAGAGGGTAGCAGAGTTAAAACCAAACACATTAGCCAGCAGCTTCCAAGGGCAGACAGCATTGGGTATGGGAAATTCAGGGATGTGGCTTAGGCCTGCCAAGAACTGCAAGCAAGAGAAGGGGTGCACACCAGCTCATTCTTCCTTCTCAGTCCCCCAAATTTTACTTGGAAGCCAGAGTTATTTTTGGCTGGAGTCACAATTTGAGGGAGCAGAAAAATCTATGATGTTGGATGAGGAGAAAAATTCTTCACACCTTGAGCTGTAGTTGCACAAATTCAAATGGGATGCCAACTGTTCTTAGAAGCTCAAATACAGGACAAAAGCATACCTTAACAAAATGTTACAGTTTAGATTGTATTTGTTCCCAAACAAGGTGTGGTATGTAGCAATGAAAAGCAATAGGTGACATGCAATATGCTCCATGTGGCAGTCTAACCGATAACCTGCATTATACACCCAATGAGTTTTGTGGATTTCCACAGCAGTTTGTCACATTGGCACATGATACACAACAGGAGGTAGATGAAGGTTTAGCTCTATTTACACAATCTCACCTACTTTCTGTGGGGGCAGAAAGTATGATATTTAAAGACAAGTCATTCATTGAACAAGTTAATCTTTCTCACTTTCTGTATCCTGAGATATTTAATAGAAACAGACATTGTGGGAGACAGATAAAGAACAAGGGTGAATGAGATATAGGGGTGTATGAGCAGCTCTCCCTAGGAGAAAGTCCCCATCCACAGGAAGATGGAGCGGGGAGCTCCTTGCTGCAGTAGGTACTGAGCTTGCCTGTCTTCTGCTGAGCGGGGGAGACCCAGGCTGTATCCCATTCTACTTGAATGACTGGGCCGCTCCAGGCCACACCCTCAACCCTCTGGGTCCATGGTTTTCATGGAGAGTCATAGCTCAGCAGCTCAGGGGAAAGCGTTACCCTAGGTCAAGGGGAAGCTTCAACAGAGTTGGTGGGTAACAGACTCTTAGCCCCAAGACAAATATTCTGAATGCAGTATTCATGGCTCCTGCAGGTTCCCCCCATCAGGATTGAGCCTTGGTCACCTCTAAGTGACCAGCTCAATCCTATCCCCTTAGAAGCTGCTCTTGCCACCCAGTCACTGATTCACCATTGTTCTCTGGTGTTCACGGCATCACTTCCAGGTGAAGTACCAAGGAAAGCGGCCAGAGACAGTCCTCTAATGCCCATGTCCCCATCCTCGGAACCTGTGAATACATGCTACACAGCAAGGGTGAATTAGGACACAAGGCATTGGTTTGTAGTCAGCTGACTTTAATCACCTTGCTGACAGTGGGCCCCCTGGCCAAACCCAGGGTAATCTTACCTTAACGTGATAAAGAAGAAGACAAAGGGAGAATCGGAGGCAAGAGTCAGAAGAAAAAAAAAAAATCAGAGCATGGTGCTGACTCAGCAATGAAGGTCCTGACTGAGGATTAACTAAGAAGCCACAAGTCATGTTTCATATGGGGTCTAAAGTGAGAAAAGTGATCTCTGAAGCAGCCAGAAAGAACTACAACCTTGCTGACACCTTTGTTTTCTCTAAATGAAACCTATTTCAAACTTCTGATTTCTAAAACTGCGAGAAAGTTGATTTGAGCTCCTAAGTCATTGGCAACACCATACAAAATATAGCACCTGTCAAATTTAGTTTCAACATTCATGGAAATCTGGAATCATCTTTGTTTTTGCTTGTATTTTATATAGGAGCCTTCAGATCTGTTTCTCTGGCAAACCTGGATCAAGAAAGGCAGGCAAAGAAAATTGTAATGAATCTTAGCATTCCAGGGTAGAGATATTGGAAAAATTTAGAGTAGTCATTTATTTGTCAAATGTGTCAAGTAGAAACGCGTTAAAAGATACAGATTCAAACAAAAGAGAATAGATTTTCTATGAAGGAAGCTAAATCAAAATTTCCAAGTTTGCTCTAGGCCCAGGCCATTTCCACACTAGATTCTACCACCAGCTAAGGTAGAAATATATAATACGCAGATTGTTTCAAATGTAAGTCAGACATCTTAAAAACGGCATTCTTTCCTAACTAGGTGGACTTAGATAACTGGGTGCTTAAATTCTCCATCCTAGAGAGGATACCATTTCAGAGTGGGCCACAAGGTCCCTGCTGTTCATGATCTGTAAAGTCACCATAGCTCCCACGAGGCAGAACATTCCTTACCCAGCACCCAGGATAGTTGTCCTGACACACTGCTCCAAGCTTCCTCCACCCTCCCCTGTGGCAGCCACCTTCCAGGCTCTGTGAAACACTTCCCCAGAACCTGAAAATAGCTAAGACCTGGAAAGCAAGACCAGCAGCTGCTTCCACATCACGAGAGCCCTTTGGTTCACTCTTGGGCCCCAGGAACCAGACAGCCAAGCACTTTCACACCCTGGTGATGGGAATGGAGTCAGAAACAGGACTCAGATTCAAGACTACTGAGCCTTTCTTGTGCAGCAAAGCTGCTGACATGACTGCAATCAGCACTGCACCCAGACTTTCTGGAACAGCATATTTCAATGGTTTGCACAAGCCATAAGAAAAGCAAAGGTTTCCAGCACCACGAATTCTGCGCTCAGTCCTTCACCACCTCTGGGTGAGTTTAAGCTGTTGCATCTATCATTGACCTTTCTGAGAAACTGCCAGAGCAGATTTAAATCACCAGATGGAACTACTTGTTCCTTTCAAGGTGAAAAATCACTCAGGAGAATGTGTTCTGCTGAACAGTCTGTGGGGAAGAAACAATCAGATAGCTACTCCATGTGAGCATGGGTCACATAATTAACACTGAAGTCACATCCGTCTCCACGCATGAAAGGAGTGTCTGGTTTTACTCCAGATTCCATGAGGTCTAGATGTGCAGGACATCCCATTTTTAGTTCTCCTTAACCTTAGATAAGCAGTGGACCAGCCCTAGTGACACTGACAAGGCAGCTGTTCCTCATCCAGTCATAAAGGAAGGGTTTGGTTTTCAGCTCTCATCACACACGGTCACTTCCAGCCCAAATGCAGCGGAAGGTTAGAGGGTGGGGTTAGGTACAGGCCTCACAGCACCGGCAGCTTGCAGTGAGTTATCCTTACAGTGGACTCAGTCTCCGGATCGGTGCTAGATTCCTGACCCCAGGCTGTGGAATTATCCTGCATAGATGAAGCAGCCTGGAAGAATGAGAACATTCAGGATGAAACCTGAGAAGCAGCTGCCAGTGTAGAGCTGCTTACTGGATGCTGGACAACTCTCAGCAGGACCCTGAGGAGGTGCCATCAGGCTGGTTCTTAGCCCCAAGCCTCACCTGGCCCTAATAAGATCCCAAACATGGGTTACCACTAGTTATTGAAGAAGCAGGATAGTTTAGTTTCCAAAATATCATGCTTCAGGTAAAATTGCTGAGTCTATCAAAATTCTCACTGTACTGGCGCTCTAAAATCTCCCAAGGCATATCAGCCTCAGGCACCATGGTACACGTCTGCAGTATGAAAAAATACTACCCTTAAAGATGTAGGATGGACGTGGTAGGCAATCCTAGGAATGAGATTCTGGGACATCATTTTCCATGTGGCTTTTTAGAGGATTCCCAGGGAGACTGAGTTGCACACAGCATAGAGGTGACCTCTTCAATGCGCTCTCATTTCTGGGTGCTTTTCCTACCCTGTCTTCATTACTCCTTCATGTTTCCTGGTTTCCTGGAGTCACTTTCACAAGGCTTTCTACCTGAAACATAGGTCTCAGGATCTGAATTTAGGATATCCATATGCAGATACTCAGGTCTCACTTCAGATAAGAATCTTAACTATTCTTCTACTGGCATGATTCATCCATTTGAAAATGCCCAATTACTTCTATCAAGAATAAAGGTGGGACTTGTTTTACAGTCTCTAGGGAAAGTGCATATTATGAACCCCGTTCAATTAATCCGTTTTTTCAATGTTCTTAGCAAGACTGTCTGAAATTGCAGGAAGTAGGTGTAAGATGTACAGGTGGCCCGTGGAACAAATGAATCCAAAATTAAAACCTCCACCAAGAGCACTCTAGGAGGCCATTATCTTAAGTGAAACAACTGAGAAACAGCAAGTCAAATACCTGTTCTCACTTGTAAATGGGAGCTACATAATGTGTACATATGGACATAGGATGTGAAATTACAGACATTGGAGACTCAGAAGGGTCATGGGGTGATGGGTCAAGGGGTAATGGGAGTGGATCATGAAAAACTAATGGATACTATGCACATTATTGGGGAGACGGATACCCTAGAAGCACAGGTTATCACTATACCTGTAACAAAATTGCACTGTACCCCTTAAATGTATCAGAAAAAGCACCCCAGGCCATCACCTTCTCCTCTTTTATACTAAAGAACTTCAATTCAAAGAAATGCACATTGTTCAAAAATTTCCAACCAAAAGTGGTCAAAAAATTTCAACTGTTATGGGAGACCACATTCCACTGGAACGTTGGGATTAGAAGCAAAGCTCTGGGTAAGACACAGAAGCAGCCTCACTCATGCTATTTGCTCAGATCCCAATAAGCTGTCCAAACCATCTCCCCGACTCTGAGAATCATCAATGGAACAAGTCCTGAAAAGGGAACTGAGAATCGACCTAAAAACCTAACCAAATACAGCGCCAAAAGGCCCCATCGTACAGGATCAAGCTGGAGAAACTTTTTTCTCAGAGATGCAGGCAGTGCCCGTTATCACAACCACAAACCAAGAGCTGTGAAGGAACGGTCATGTCCATTTTCAAGCATTGTCCCTCGGCAGTGCCTACCCCTGAAAGCCTATTGTCCCTGATGGATGGTGCCAGCCACACAGGATCATGTATCCTTTTGAATACAGGTAGGAACCCAGAGATAGGTCTGCACACGCCCATTCATTCACCAAAAAGACCCTGCAATGCTGTACCACCACCCAAGAGCAGATGAAATGTTTTGGTTTGCATATCTTACAGGTTAAAAACAAGCTCTACAGCAGGTAGAGTATTTCTGGTCACTTACGGATCAGGAATAAGCTGGAGCCTCCAAGATCATACACATACAAGGAGATAGAATCTAATTAGAAACCCTCTGGAGTACAGAGGGTTGCACTTGCACAGAGCAGCCTGCAAAGCCCGACTCCATCTCCAGACACTTCTGTTAGTTCTTACATAGCCATAACATGAAGCTCAACACACTCAAGAATCAGGAGAAAGCACCTCAACTCCCCATTCCCACTTCATGTCCGTCAGCACACAGCTTTGAAAGATCTAGAAACTTATGTTTGATCGAATTATTTCAGGTTCCACTTGGCACACCAAAAACTCCTTTCTACCTGGATCTTCCTGCTCATCCCCATCACTACCTATATATATGTGGTGATCTGGGCTTGGCATATCTCCACAGTGTGGGGGCTATGTTCCAAGTAATGACTCCTTAGGTGAAAGCAAACACAGAAGCTAGCAATTCTCTGCAGTTAAGATGGGAATTGCCAAAGGCCACTGTGGCCTCCAAGACAATGACCAGGTAACAGTCCTTGGGTGAATACCTCTTACCTGAGATTAAAATGGCCAACAAAAGTGAAGAATGATCCTTTTCCATGGTGTTGGTTTGTCATCCTTCCTACAGGTGATATTTTAGGCCAGCAACTTAACATTCTTGGAGTATACTTGAATTCGAGGTTTGAACTCAAAGATATTGACGCTGCTGCTTTAAAACCAAATTCTCTACGCTCTTCTCTAGTGATTCTTCGAAAAGACTGAAGTCAGAATCACATGCAATGCAGCAAATCTCCTTCCAGAACTCAAGTGCAAAAAGACAAATGCAGTCTTCTAGTTAGAGATCAAGTCTCTGCCTATAAAATCCAATATAACCCCCAGAGAATAAAACTTACTAGTAATCCACAAGAAGGATTTCTAGTGTGTTGTCAGTTATGTTGGCATTAATATGGTAAGTCGGTTTTTCCAAATGAGCCCACGAACTGACCCTGGAAAGACCTGGCAGACGAGCGATCTCAGTTATTCAAACACACATTTCAGTGTCAGTCCTGGGTATCATCCACACCACCCCAAACTCTCATGGCTTCACTGCTGTCCTCCACCTCCCTACTACAAGAGATGGTAAGAATTAACCACCAAGACAGCTGGAGACATGTCTCCAATATGCACAAGTGTGTGAAATGCAAGCAGAAGAGATTTATTTTTTCTTCAGACTCTAGCACTTACGGCAAAGAAAGGCCGAGAGGAATCAGACATGTTCCCACCAAGCAACTGTGGGATAACAGCATTAGAATTTCTGCTCTACAAGATTATTTATGCTTTTATTAGATTTTTGTCCCAGAATATTATTATAAGGGCTGTATCAGGCCATTCTTACATTGCTATAAAGACATAACTAAGACTGGGTAATTCTTAAGAAAGGAGGTTTAATCATCTCATGGTTCTGCAGGCTATTAGGGAAGCACAGCACTGGCATCTGCTTCTGGGAGGCCTCAGGAAGCTTACGCTTATGGAGGCAAAGGGGGAGCTTTCATGTCATGTGGCAAAAGCAGAAGAAAGGCAAGGGGGAGGTACCACACACTTCTGAATGACTGCATCTTGTGAGAGCTCACAATGGTGAGGACAGCACCAAGGCATGAGGGATCCACTTCCATGACCCAAATACCACCCACCAAGCCCCATCAGCCAACCTCAAAGATTACATCTCAACTTGGGATTTGGTGGTGATATCCAAACTGTATCAGGGCAATATAAGGAAATATAAAAAGCAAATATGCATCTCAAGATCTCTTGGTCAGAGTAGTCAGTGAATATTTAGTTGAAAGGAGGCACTGGGACTACCATGGAGAATCAAAGGAATGAGACACCTCTACCCACGTGGTTAAGAGTGCTCTCAGACAGGGAGACTCACAGACTAATATTGATCACTTTCTATGCCACCAGCATGGCAGGCAATGGCAATCCCTCAAAGAACACAGGAGGGAGAGAGAATTAGAAACCCTTTAAACTACAGAGGCTTCAGCTTCCACGGAGCAGCATACAAAGCCTCACTTCATCTCCTAACCCCTTAATTTGCTCATAATTCCAACCAAGATCTTCCTGTTCATCCCATCCCTACCTAGGTATTGTTGATCTGGGCTTGGCATGTCTCCAAACATGTGAGGAGTGTTACAAAAGTTATAGCTCTTCAGGTGGAAACAAGCACAAACCTAGCAAGCCTCTGCGGGAGTTTTCATGGAAGGCTGCTGTGGCCTCCAAGACAATGCCCAGGTGACACCCCTTAGGTGAATGTCTCATACCTGAAATTTAAGTGGTCAACCTGAGTCAAGAATAATCCTTTTCCATGGTGTCAATTTGCCATGCTTCCTATAGGTGATATTTTAGGCCAGCAACTTGAATTCAAATATACTCCAAGAATGTTGAGTTTGGGCCTCAAAAATACTGATGATGCCACTGTAAAATCAAATGCTCTGTGCTTAGTGCTTGAACTGCAAGACTGAACTTGGAACCACATGCAATGGAACAGATCTCCTTCCAGAGCTTGAGTGGAATAAAGGAAATACAGCCTTCCAGTTAGAGATCAAGTGTCAGCCTTAAAAATCCAACATAAACCGTAGAGATTAACACTTGCTAGTTAGAAGTCCACAGGGAGGATTTGTGTTCTCAGTTACAACATTGGTGTTATGAACATGGTAAATTGGTTTTTCCAAATGAGCCCACACAACCCGATTGGGAAGATACCACAAATGAACAATCTCAGTTAAACACGTACTTCAGTCTCAGTCCTGGACATCATGCACACCATCCCAGATTCTTCCTTCATTGTTCTTTACTTTTGTAGAGGTGGTGGTCAGAATGCCTAGATCAGCCTCCAAGACAGTTGGAGATGTGTGTCTACATGCACAAGTGTGTGAAATATAGGCATAGTTGAGATTGTTTTCCAAACTCTGGCGCTTACAAAGAAAGGCTGAGAGGAGATCAGACATGTTCCCACCAAGCAACTGTGGGATAACCAAGAATTAGGGTTTCTGCTCTGCAAGATTTAAGCTTATAGTGAATTTTTGTCCCAGAATATCATTTTAAGGGTGGTGTCAGGCCATATCTTGCATTGCTATAAATATCTAAACTGAGTAATTTATAAGAAAAGAGATTTAACTGTCTCACAGGATGTATGGCAAGAATAGCGCTGGTATCTGCTTCTGAAGAGGCCTCAGGAAAATTTTACTTACAGTGGAAGACAAAGGGGAAGCTTGCAAGTCATGTTGTATAAGCAGAAGAAAGGCAAAGGGGAGGTGCCACACACTTGAATGACTAGCTGTCATGAGAACTATGGTGAGGACAGCACCAAGTCATGAGGGACCCACTTTCAGGACCCAAACACCCCCTACCAGGCCCTACTGTCCAACATTGGGATTATATCAACATGAGATTTGGAAGGGATATCCAAACTGTATCAGGGGCAATATAAGGAAATATATAAAAGGCAAATACGTATCTAAAGATCTCTTGGTCAGAGTAGTCAGTGAATATTTAGTTAAAAGGAGGCATTGGGACTATCTTGGAGAATCAAAGGAATGAGAACCAGACCAGCTCAGATAGGGAGACTCAGGCTAACATTGACCACTTTTCCACACCACTGGTGTGGCAGATAATGGCAATCACACAAAGACCACAAGACAATGAGAATTAGAAACACTTTGGAGGACAGAAGATTGAGATTCCACAGAGTAGCATACAAACCCACACTTCTCCTGACCCCATAGTTTTCTCATGCTTCCAACTTAGATCTTCCTGCTCATCCCATCCCTACATAGGTATGTGTTGATCTGAGCTTGGCATGTCTCCACACATGGTATGAGGAGGGTTATAACTTATGGCTCTTCACGTGGAAACACGCACAAACCTAGCAAGCCTCTGCAGGTGAGAGAATTTCCGATCCTCCTCAGGTGAATACCTCTTACCTGAGATTTAAAGTGGTCAACACCTGAGTCAACTATTTCTCTTTTCACTGTATCAGTTTGCCATGCTTCCCGACAGCAACTTTGTAACATTCTTGGTGTATATTTGAATTTGACTGTTGGACTCAAAGATATTGACGATGCTACTTTAAAACCAAATGTTCTGAGCTTTTCTCCAGTGCTTCTTCCATTAGACTGAACAACTCAGAACCACATGCAATGGAACAAACCTCCTGCCAGAGTTCAAGTGGAAAGAGGCAGATGCTGCCTTCCAGTTAGGGAACAACATCTCAGCCTATAAAATCTAACATAAGCCCTAGAGAACAGAATCTGAACACACTAGAAATCCTTGAGGATTTCTAACTAGTAAGTTTATGTCTGTGTTATAAACATGCTTCCAAGTGATCCTGCCATACCCAAAGTGCTCATCTGCACTATCTTTCCAGTCTCAGTTGGAACACATTCCAGTCTCAGTCCTGGGCATCATCCACACAATCCCAAAGTTTTACTTCACTGTTCTTTACTTCTCTACTAGAGATGGTAAGAACACCTAGATTAACCACAGACAGTCAAAGATGTGTCTCTCCCTGTACAGGTGTGTCAATTGAAGGCATAATACTGAGATGTTTTTCAGCTTCCAGCACTTAAGGCAAAGAAAGGCTGCGCGAACTCAGGCTTGTTCACACCAAGCAATAGTGGGATGACACTGCAGGATTTCTGCTCCAGAAGATCAATTTGCCTTTCAAGCCTGTATTGAATTTTTGTCCTAGGATCGTTTCATTTTTGGGACAAGAGAAGGAGATATAGAAAATCAAATGTGCATCAAGAAATCTCTTGATGAGAGCAGTCAGGTAATATGTAGGTAAAGGACATATTGGGACTGTAATGGAGATCCAAAGGAAGGAGGGAAGACGACAAACCTCTCTACCTGTCTGAGCACACATCTTCTCCAGATATGGAGACTCATAGGCTAATGCTAACCACCTTCCATACCAGTGTGGCAAGTGGCTGAAGACCACGCATACTGGGCACGTGAGAATTGGTGCTCTAGAGGGACCAAGGTAGACTTACCCATAAACAGGTCTCTGAGCTAGTGGTTATGAACACCCTTGTTCCACCTTCAGGACTATCTTCTCCCTACGCAAAGGTAGGTGAGACTCCTAAATGGGAGGGTATTTCTGAGATGTTATAGCCAATGCATTACCTCTTAGAGAAAATGTACCAGCAATGCACCAGCAAGAACATGCAAGCTACACTCCTGCTTTCCCACTGCCATGCATTCACACAAGAGTTCACACTTGGTTTCAGTCTTAATGAGGAGCTCAGGAAAATAAAAGGGAAGGCCATCTCCTTATAAAGGGCAGGATCTTGATGTATCAATGTCACATTTCTCAAATGCCATGGTTACAACATTTGCCTGATCCCAGCTAATGAACAGCAAGAACATCAATTCATATGAAGTTGACTCATGAAAAATTAAGGGACCCTGGAGAAGATATTTGCAGGCATAGACCTCATTTTCCATGTCCCCCTCTATAGATCGGAAGGCTCCACATTTTTCTTCTGGAGCAAGCTGACAGGAAAGTTGACCAAGAGTTCTTTATGGCCAAGAATCTAGACTATATACACAAAATTCTCCAGTCCTATTCAGAGGAAGATTTTCATGAGGCAGCAGTAATGATGCCAGGGTCATTTCAATAGGGAACAGGCAGGGTATAATCAGGGATAAAAGAAAAATGACCTCCAAATAGAAGCCGAACATATGGTTTATCATTAGTGCTAAAATGTATGAGTGAACTCAAAAGTGAGGTTTCTCCTTCAAAAACCTAAGAAAAGGAATGAGGGCAGACTCAAGTTCCAATGCAGAGCCATGCTTCAAAGATGGCTATTCCATGTGTAATATTTCAAACGTGAGTAGGACCTCTGCAAGATGGCATGAGGAAATGTAAAGGGTTCTATAACACAGAAGAATTAACATTCCTCCCAAGTGTTCCAAAATATCAAGTTGGCTCATCACAATCAGAAGAATTAAGCAATAAGATTGTGTTTGTCCAAGGTCACTTAACACACCTCAGAACCTTAGTGCAGATAGAACTTAGTTACATACAGAGCTAGCAGGGCAATTAGCTTTATTCAAGTTGACTTATGAAGACTCACATGCCCATGCAAGAAAACTTGAGAAAACAGGCTCCTCTCTGAGGCCCTCTCCATAGGCCAGCAACCTCCAGTCTCAAGGCAGTTTGGCTAAAAGCAGCCAAAGCAGAAATCCCACTGTGGAACAAATGTCAATTGCTGTGAGAATTTATGAGGTGACACATAACCCTCATTTATCTGACCATGTGGGATTGTGGTGCTTAGAGGAAATTGGTCTCTTCACAAATACTTTTCAAAAAGACTGTTTACTCTCCCTGTGTCTATGTTATATTCATAGAAGATGAGGGGAGTGAGAAGGTTCATCATAAGCTAGGTAAGACCAAGAAAGATTCCAGAAACTAACAGATCACCAGAGGCTAAAAGCCTAAGATTCTCATGTCTTATTAGTGGAGGACCCTAGTATGACAAGGATAATATCACCAACATATTATGGTCAAGACCAGGTAGAGTGAAAATTGAGAGGAACCAGGTATATCAGTGTAAGAAAATGTTCTTGATCATTAGTGCTCATTTGTCTTTGGAAGTGAAGGTCTCTGTGAGGTGTTCCTTTAACAATATAAAACGGCAGAGGACAGCAAATTTTTTTTTGCTTTTTTATACTTTAAGTTCTAGGGCACATGTGCACAATGTGCAGGTTTGTTACATATGTATACATGTGCCATGTTGGTGTGCTGCACCCATTAACTCGTTATTTACATTAGGTATATCTCCTAATGCTATCCCTCCCCGCACCCCACAACAGGCCCCAGTGTGTGATGTTCCCCTTCCTGTGTCCAAGTGTTCTCATTGTTCAGTTTCCACCTATGAGTGAGAACATGTGGTGTTTTTTTGTCCTTGCGATAGTTAGGACAGCAAACTTAAAGCCTCAGGAGAGGTTCACGCTATGAAAAGAGTTGTAGTTGGTACACCACCACCTTGGGTGCTCACCTAACTAGCTGCCAAGCCACAGCCAATGGCAAGATCCAGGAAATATACAGAGTTTAAAACTCTGAGGCCCCACTGATGGGTCTATGGGATAATCCAAAACAAGGTGGCATGACTCCCCAGATGCTGAGTAGAGGAAACAGGACTAGCTATGTTCTCTAGAAGCCAATGGGAATATGCTCCCACAGTGAATTCCTTTCTGGTTGGGAGGATAGGGATTCTAACATTTATGGAAGGATGAGTTTAGCAGGCTCCCATCTCTGGCCTCTGCCGTGTAAGTAACAGTCATGGAGTGTTCTAGAATTGGGTTGCTTCTACAGTAACTCACAGACCTCCTTTAGTACAGTATTGAATATCTCTCAAGCAGTGTAAACATTTCAGCCAACACTCCTAGGAGTGCAGGGTAGTGATATTTAGAGACTGGAAACATGTTCCCTGCTCTCCTACCTTCCTGCTGAAGGAACAAGCAGACTTCCTGCCATCACTAGCTTTCAGGAGAATGAGGTGGTGTTAAGCCCCCTCACAAGTTTCAGAGAATGAAATGGGAAAAAAGTTCACAAACTTCCAGTTCATTTTTAAGAATTTCTTCATTCAGTACCAAGGGAAGATTAGCTTTTAATCTTTCACATGTCACACTGTTCAGGTGCCTAGTTACCAGCTCTAGGATCAAGTAATAAAGCAAATAATGACCAAGATGAAATAGCCAGACTCAGGGTAGTCTGAACATGATTCCATCACTTCAAGAGTAATGAGCTTGTAGCAAAGAGAAACAAGTCACATTAAAGGACCTTACTTTAATCTAGGCTGGACACCATTGATTGGTACTATACCCTGCTGAGGCTTCACTGTAATAAGCCACCACAGAAGAGTGTTCCAAAAGGCTTAAACGCTCTGCTCTCAAAAAAATAAACATTTGGAGTATGTGAGCAAGTAATCACAAGCTCAGAAATCTGTTCCCTTGAGAATTTAAACTCCTGCTCCAAGGTTTTTCAGGCTGAACTGACCTCATCCCTCCAGACACAGTAATCCTAACAGCATAGTGCATGCAATGAACTCATGGTTCAGGACCCAACAGACTGAGTCCACTGGTTGAATTTTCAACAGCTTTGCTGCCAGAGTAACTAAGATGCATGAGACCTTAGAATCCACAGCTGGTCCATTAGCTCCCTGCTTGTCACATGGTTGTCAGCAGAGCTGCTAGAAGAGGCAAAATGCTTTCCTGCACACTGACAGGTTCTTTGTGGGGGGGAAAAAAGCTCTAGAATTATTTATTTTCCTTATTACAGCCATGGCATAGGACCTCAGCCATCCTTTGCAAAAAAGTGTTGCCAAGAAAAAACCAGAAGGCAAAGAATGACTAGGAACCATGACTAACAGCTGCCTCCTTTACCCAAAAAAGGGTCTTTGGATCAGTTTTTGCCCAATAGTCAAATCCTGCCAGTGGGATGCTTTCGACTAAAGGTTTCAAAATTCTCTGCTTGTCTTCCAAACAGGCTCTACCTGATCAGAGAAGGAACAATTCTCCCAATGATGGTCACCATTCCCCACTTTTCCATGGCAATCAAAATTCTACTAGTGCCAAAGGCATCACAAGACAGGCTACAAGGGGGCATCTAATTCAAATCTTCTAGCATTTCACTTTAGCTCCCATTGGAGAAATGTCAAGAGCAGCACCTCGAGCTTCATAGGTTCAGAGGACATCCAGCTATCTTACAGAATGACATTCAAACCAGGTGGCCATCAACTCAGCCAGTTAATGTACAATTATTTCTTGACAGCCACTGTAAGAACCCACAAGACACAGCAGTCACCTACAGGGAACCATTGCCTTAATAAATTAGAACTTATACCCAATGAAGTTACTAAAATAAAATTAGTAAGTTGTTTTCAGATATACGAAGAGGTATTGATGAACTCTGGAAGAAATTATCAGTGAATAAAGCAGACAAATGTTTGGCAAGAAAACAGTACTGTATATGAATATAAGGCAAAAATCATTGGCAGAAGATCGCAAGGAGATTTTTGATAACCGAAGGAAAAGACAGACTAAAATAAGACAGACACAGTGTATTTGTTTCCCAACATCTTTGACCCCCCCGGGGCCCTCAAAGTACATGAAGTGAAATACAGGACTTCCAGACCTTGTGGTTCAGAGTATTCTCTCCCTGTGGACATGTGGTTCAAAAATAATCTGTGTACCCTGCTCTGCTTAGACAGTTTGGTCTGAGTTATAGAAGTCATAAAGATCAGCAAGAGGTAACAGAACACTTTCTATTATTTAGAAGGTAAATTTCTATCTGCATAAAGTATCCTCAGTAATTGGAATGTGGATTTTCATTTGGTTTCAGTTAGGAATTCAGGATATCAAGATTGCTTTCTGTGGACTTGGAATGTCCTGAATTCAATTCCTCTTCTAGTCAATGCTGAGCCATGTTAATAAAGAGTTCAAAGGATCAGGAAATGCTAAAATACATTTTATTTTCTCTAGATAACCTTTATTCATGCAATCTGTCCAGTAAAAGACTTTCAGAGGGAACAGTATAAATGGAACCCATTGCCTTTAATAGAAAGCACATTAAGGGGCAGCAGGCTGATTATGTATTTAAGATACAGATTTGTAACACCTGTCATAGGCACAAACTGCATATTCTAGAGGCCAGTAGTTTACAGATCTAGATTTATACATCATTGCAAAGCCTCAAGTGAGGTGTCTTCTGATCTAGACAACTTGATTTTCCTTTAAACAACTCACTTCAAAGAATGTAACGATTGGTGACATAAAGAGGCTATACCCATGTTAAGACTCCTGGGCAACTGTCTGAAGCTCAATCTAAGGTCAGAGTAGAAGGAAAAACACTTGCCTTGTCCATTGTATGTACCATCTACCAGAGGGTCAGCTCTGCACACAGCATGGACATCACTGAGCTCTTAAGCTCAGCCCTTCACAGCCAAGGGAGCCTGTGTCATATAAGGCTGAATACCTTAGATATGAGAACCATGGAGCCTGGGGACAAACATCTTAGTGACCTGGGCTCACAACAGACATTGTCCATGTGATCTACACCCAGTGGGACTTCCCTGGGAGTCAAATGGAGGGCATCTCCCCCACAACACTTAGGTAGTGAGGATCTTCATGACTGGCTTGGGAACGACTCATGTGGACTCATAAGGAACAGGAGTATCAGCCTACATCATGTTTTGGACCCTTCCATGTCTAAGGGGCAGAAACAAATGAGGATCAGACCCTACAACAGAGTTGGGAAGAGTCAAAGCTAAACAGAGCCAGGAGCTTTCACTTAAGGTCAATACAGTCATCAATCCAGGCACATGGGTTAGAGCTGCCAGAAGTGCAAGCAGGAGGGTTTCCAACACTGTCATTCTTCTCATGCACTCAAAGGGGTTTTAAATGCATAGTTAGTGTCAACTAAAATAGGTTCCCTAAAATTTATGGAAGACTACAGGCAGAATGTCTGAAGTGTGAACAAATTCTTCACACTAAGGAGCACCGATTTTTCAAAGTCAAAGGAGATTATATTCACTTTAGAAGTCAAAAATTGAAGGGATATCTTACAAAAATATAGGGAAAATAAACAGTTCAGATCACATTTTACTGTAAACTGTATATAGGTATATAGCAGTGAAATCCAATACTTAACATATTAAAATGTCCACAGAAGTATGAATCTAAGCCTAGTATTCTTTACTGCCCTATAAGGCACAGTGTTAAACTGTTCTATCATATTTTGAACTCAGGATTACATAGAGCTGATATATAATCAAAAATTAGATCATTAAACATACTCAACATTTGCGGTGGAATGTATGAGATGTAAAAGGCACATCCTTCATAGATACGTTATTAGAGTTTTGGCTTCCTGATGGATCAGTGGGAGAAATGGGTGAAGAACCTCCTCGAAGAAAAACATCTCCATCACAGAAAATGGAAGAAAAAGCTCCTCATTGCAGTAGGCTTTTAGCCTGTCCCTTTCCTGCTGAAAGACACATCCAGGTGTCTTGGCATTTGATTAGAATGACTGAGCTGTCCCAGGCCACACCCTCAACCTCTTGGTTTACTTGTATTCATTCAGAGCCATATACAGCAGCACAGAGGGCTTGACTCCACTTGTATAGAACAATCCAGGGCAAAAGAAAACAGTCAGGAGTCTTTCATGCAGGTTCCTAGGACAGTGCCCAAATCATTTCCCACTCAGACTTTCCCAACTAAACAGGAGCAAAAGAGTCCACCTATGAACAGGACCTCACATGGCCAGCATACCACATCACACAAAACTGATGAAGTTTGTCTCCCAAAATGCATTCTCAGGTGGAGAAATCATAACCCATGATATAAAGAACCAACAGACCAAGGAAAAGTATCCCTCACAAGTTACTACCATACAAAGACACAGAGCCTACAGGGACAATGGTTAGAAGATCTCCTGTGCAAAGTGGATTGAAGAGCCTGAAATCTCAGCCCAGTGTGTGCAACCACTTGGGGACAGTGTGGCCAGGCTTATTACTGTGTGTCAATATCCTATGATCATTTAGGATAAACTGATAAAGTTTCTTCTAGGGCATGAGAAAGGTGAAAAACTTCACTGCATGATTCATACTTTTAATAGGAATGGACCCCTATATTTTGACACAGAAGGAATAAGAGCATCAGGCAGACAAGCTGAAGAATTATCTTTGTAGTCTCACCACAGAGGCAGCATTACGAGAATCACACTAGATCCATGTACACTGTGGATAATGGAATATGGCCTTGGAAGCTTTTGCCTTGGTGCATTAGTGCAGTGTCCAGCCTAGCCCTGTCCCTCTGCAGGGAACCCAGGTAGAGGAGGGTTTCCAACACATCCCTGGCTTCCTTCTTATTCAGCTCTTGGAGGATCCAATGGGAAGGCAGTGTTTCCTTATCAGGCCTTGTTACTACTGCAAACAAGCCCCAAGCCTGTCATAAACAGGCCTTAAAGAAACTGGATTTCTGCAGCATAAACAGGATTTCTGCAGCAATGTGACATGCTCGTGATGGCTATCACGCACACTGCTAGCAGTTGTTGGTTTACTGGGAATGCCTGGCCCACCCAGAGTGGAAAATGGCTCAAACCACCAATAGCATGAGCAGCCTGTGCCTTAACATGTTTTTGCTGCTGATAATCAGCCAGAGCCTGTTTCTCTGCTCTTCACTAAGAATGCTTTGTTTCCTGTAAGGAATGCTTTTGGTTAATCTATAATCTACAGAAGCAATGCTTATCACTGGGCTTACTGTCAATATGTATGTAGGTCACACTCTGTTCATGACTGTCAGCTCTGAAGGCTGTTAGCCTCCTGGATCCCACTTTGCACTCAATTTCTGCATCATTGTCTTCAATTCCTCTAGTCCTGCTGGGCTGGGGTCTCCACGACTGAGCTGGCCTCAGTAAGTGGCATCTGATGTGGGGACTCAAACCTGAGTCAAAGGGTCACCAAAGTGATGGTTGGAGAATGTGGAACTATGCTGGAGGACACTCGAGTACTCTTAAGCAATCCTCGTGGTAAGAAGGTGAGCTTAGGAGCATCAGAGTAACAATGGGACAAGGGTTGAGCAGGCATGAGGCTTATTTGAATCTGCTTTGGCATCTCCTCAGAAAAGGAGTGAAGGTTAGCACCAGCTGACTTATGCAGCTTTTTAGTGCGGTAGAGAAATATTGCCCCTGGTTTCCGGACCGAGGAACTATGAATGTAGAGGTCTGGGAAAAGGTAGGCAACACACTGAAAAAGGCATAAGGATGGTGTTGAGGATATTTCTATAACTGTCTGGTCAGTGTGGGCTCTGGTTCATTCCACCTTGGAGCCTTTCCACACAGATGACAAGGAGGAATTAGAGGAAGGAGAGTCTAATGAAGTAACAGAAGAGGTGCAGAGCAGGTTTGCTTGCCAGCTAAAGCGGCAAAGGAGGCAGAGGTTTGTCCCTACCCCTCTGCACCCCCTCATTATTTTGAAAAAAAAAAAAAGAGGAGTGGCCTGACCCTCTGAATCTTTCTTTTCCAGAGGACACTGGGCGAAAAGTAGTTGCCCCAGTGACTGCTCAAGCAGTGCCTCGAGCAACCACTCTCAGTTCTACTCACACAGGAATCCAGCAAGCTAGACGAGAGGGTGATATGGATGCTTGGCAGTTCCCTGTTAGAATACACCCACCTGATCAACAGAAGAGTATCATAGCTACATTTGAGCCTTCTCCTTTTAAAATACTTAAATAATTTAAACAAGCTATCAATCAATATGGACCAGGTTCTTTTGTAATGGGACCATTAAAGAATGTTGCTGTTGCCAGTCAGATGATGCCAGCGGGTACTGTAGGATTATTTCTAGGTAGGTCTAGTTTAAATTTAAAAGGAGTGCAAAGTACATACAGGAGTCATTGATTCAGATTTCCATTGGGAAATTCAAATTGTTATATATCTACTTCTGTTCCCTGGAAAGCAGAGCCAGGAGAGTACAGCACAGCTCCTGATTGTGCCGTATGTGGAAACTGGGAAAAGTGAAACTAAATGAACAGGAGGATTTGGAAGCACAAACCAGCAAGGCAAAGCAGCTTATTGGGTGAATCAAATTACTGATAAACGTCCTGCCTGTGAAATAGCTATTCAGGGGAAAAAAAATTAAAGGATTGATAGATATAGGAGCAGACATTTCAAACATTTCTCTACAGCACTGTTTGTCCATGTGGCCAATTCAACTCACTCAATTTAACATAGTTGGAGTTGGTAAAGCTCCTGACATATTAAAGCAGTTATATTTTCCATCATGAAGGACCTGTTGGACAATCTGGGACTATTTAACCCATTGTAACTTCTGTACCTATAAATTTATGGGGAAGAGATTACAGCAATGGGGAGCACAAGTGTTAATTCCAGAACAATTATACAGCCCTCAAAGTCAGCATATGATTCAAGAGATGGCGTATGTGCCTGGCATGGGATTA
This sequence comes from Symphalangus syndactylus, assembly GCF_028878055.3. Lineage (NCBI taxonomy): Eukaryota > Metazoa > Chordata > Mammalia > Primates > Hylobatidae > Symphalangus > Symphalangus syndactylus. Next base: position 18,278,768 of record NC_072438.2, on the reverse strand, counting down.
GGAAAAAATTTACAAGGGTTAAAGAAACTGCTTCTAGTGGAAGGACAGAATTCTCATCAAGGTTTAGGATATCATTTTTGATGGCAGCCATTGTTAAGCCTCCAGAACCCATACCTTTACAATGGTTAACAGATAAGCCAATTTGGATAGAACAATGGCCACTGAGTAAAGAGAAACTGGAGGCCTTCCAGAACTTAGTTACTGAACAATTAGAAAAAGAACACATAGCTCCAACATTTTCCCCCTGGAATTCTCCAGTCTTTGTTATTAAAAAATCAGGTAAATGGAGGATGTTGACAGATTTTAGAGCCATTAATTCAGTTATACAACCTATGGGAGCACTGCAGCCAGGATTGCCTTCTCCTGCTATGATTCCAAAAAATTGGCCTTTAATAAGATTTGAAAGACTGTTTCTTTACTATCCCCTTAGCTGAGCAAGACTGAACTGTTTGCATTTACAATTCCTCCTGTAAACAACCTGCAGCCTGCTAAGTGTTTTCATTGGAAAGTGTTGCCACAAGGCATGTTAAACAGTCCAACAATTTGCCAAACATATGTAGGGCAAGCAATTGAACCTACTCGTAAAATATTTTCACAGCATTACATTATTATATAGATGATATTCTTTTGTGCTGCCTCCACTTGGGAAATATTACTCCAATGTTATGATCACTTGCAAAACTCAATTTCTCATGCTGGTTTAATTATAGCTCCTGACAAAATCCAGACTACTCTTCTTTACACTTACTTGGGAACCTCAGTAAATGACACTACAATAGTGCCACAGAAAGTAATCATATGTAAGGATCAATTGAAAACATTGACTTTCAAAAATTACTAGGGGGCATTAATTGGATACTACCTGCTCTAGGCATTCCTACCTATGCCATGAGTAATCTATTTTCTATCCTTAGAGGAGATCCTAGTCTCAACTCTCTGCAATTAACAAAGGAGGCTGAGGCAAAGTTACAGCTAATTGAAAAGCAAGTGCATAAGGCTCAAATAGAATAGATCCAGAGAAGATTCTAGATTTGCTAATTTTTCTGACTCAACATTCACCTACTGGTGTTATTGTCCAACAGCAGGACTTGGTAGAACGGCTTTTTCTTCCATATACTAATTCATGGACTCTAACTCCTTATTTGGATCAAATGGCTACTCTGATAGGGAATGGGAGAACTCGAATTGTTAAATTACATGGATATGACCCTGGAAAAATTATTGTCCCTCTTACAAAGGCACAAATACAACAGGCCTTTATAAATAGTCTTACTCGGCAAAGCCATTTAGCTGATTTCATAGTTTTTTATTATTATTATACTTTAAGTTTTAGGTTACATGTGCACAATGTGCAGGTTTGTTACATATGTTCTTGATAATCACTTACTGAAAACAAAATTTCAATACTAAAAATTGGATTCTCCCTAGAATAAATTTAAACCAATTGAAGGTGCTGAAAACATTTTTACAGATGAGTCTAGTAATGGTAAAGTTTCTTATTCTGGATCAAAAAGTTAAGTTTTTCAGCCACTCTATACTTCAAGCTCAGAAAGCAGAGACTTGTAGCTGTAATTGAGGTGCTGGCTGCTTTTGAGATGCCTGTCAATGTAATTTCTGATTCTTCATATGTGGTCCATTCTACACAGTTGAAAATGCTCAGCTATGATTCCACACAGATGAGCAACATTTTATTTGCCCAATTACAAACCGCAGTTAGGAATAGAATGCACTCTTTTTACATTACTTATATTAGAGCTCATACACCTCTTCCAGGACCTTTGACTGCAGGGAATCAAATGGCTGACAGTCTAGTTGCTACTGAAATATCTAGTGCTAGACACTTTCACAATTTAACCCATGTTAATGCCTCTGGTCTCAAATGCAGATACAGCATTACTTGGAAAGCAGCTAAAGCTATTATCCAGCAATGCCCAACTTGCCAAAAGGTACATTCCTCATCTTTTACAGGAGGAGTTAATCCTCAAGGATTGGAACCTAATTCTCTTTGGCAAATGGATGTCACACATGTTCCCTCGTTTGGGAGAATAGCTTATGTATATGTGTGGACACCTTTTCTCACTTTGAGCTGCATGCCAATCAGGAGAGTCTTCTGCCTGTGTTAAACATCACCTTTTGCAGTGTTTTGCAGTGAAGGGCATTCCAGCTTCTATTAAAACAGATAATGCCCCAGGCTATACTAGCCAAGCTCTAGCTACATTTTTCTCTATATGACATATTAAGCCCATTACTGGCATCCCATATAATTCACAAGGACAAGCCATCGTGGCAAGAATGAATCTCTCCCTAAGACAGCAATTACAAAAACAGAAAGGGAGAGATAGTGACTATGGGACCCCACATATGCAATTGAATCTAGCATTATTGACTTTAAATTTTTTGAGCCTGCCTAAAGGCCAGATGCTATCAGCAGCTGAACAGCATCTACAGAAACCAGTGGCAAAGACAGAAGCAGAACAACTGGTTTGGTGGAGAGGTCCGATAACACAAAGTTGGGAAATAGGTAAAATAACTTGGGGTAGAGGTTATGCTTGTGTTTCTCCAGGCCAGAATCAGCAGCTGATTTGGATACCATCAAGACACCTGAAACCTTATCATGAGCCAGATGCTGAGGAAGAGATTTTGGGAGGAACCCGAGGATTGCAGCCATGTTGAGACTGACAATAAGGAAGACACCAGTCCTGGCGAGCAACACTCATGAGGCACAGCCACCCACCTGAGGCCAGATCAAAAAGTTGACACGGATGGTGGAAAAAAATCTGAAGAAGGCGGGACAACCAGTTACAATGGGTAATCTAATGGTAGCTATGATGACTGTGCTCACCATTGCCATATTCCCCCAGTAACTGCTGAAACAAAAGACAATTACACTTATTGGGCAAATATTCCACCACTTCTAAAGCCAGTAACATGGTTAGACTCCCCAGTAGAGGTATACACTAATGATAGTTTTTGGATGCCTGGTTCTACAGATAATAGAGGCCTGTCTCACCCCCAAGAGGAAGGAACAATTAAGAATAGCTCATTGGGATTTGATCATCTACCCATTTGATTGGGAAAAGCCGACGGGTGTTTACCTCCCAGTCTTCAATCTTGGCTGGCAATAGTACCTTAACGTAACATCTCTGTGGCACAATCACATATGCTTTCTGGTCTTAGTATTTATTACAATGATTGTGCTCCTGTAGCCAAAGTTTACCACCCTCAAAAACCTATCTGGTAAAGTGGATTGGACATGGTCAGAAAAAATGAAGGCATTTGCTTGGGAAGATTGTATAGCAAGGCAGGTAGAGGTGTTGTGTAATGGTTCATATGGAGTCATTATTGATTGGTCCCTTAAAGGGGCATTTATAAGGCTCACCTCTCAATCTGCAGGTAATGGTCACCCTGCATCTAAACAAAATAATCAGATGGTGGACACTATAAGAAGTACAGCAAGAGTTCCTATTAGTTGGGCATATGGTGGTATAGTGGCACCTCAACCCCAAATGATATGGCCTGCTATAGGAGCTAAACATAAGGAGTTGTAGAAAATATTAATGGCACTAAAAAGGATAAAGATTTGGGAATGAAGATATACTAAAGCCAACCCAGTATAATCCTAATTGTTTTAGAATTGGCCCACGATTCAGTCTGGATACAGAGTTGTGTCCGTCTTCCTTTCCTGTTTGTAGTGAGTGATTTAAAACTTGATCTCCCTAATAATCATGTGACTTGTCAAGAATGTAGATTGTTTTCTTGTGTGAATTCTCCCTTGTATAATACTGATCATTCTATTTTAGTGGTAAGAGCCCGAGAAGGAGTATGGATACCTGTAAAGCTTTCCCATCCTTGGGAAGCCTCTCCTTCTGTGCATATTATTACTGAAATTCTTCAAAAGATTTTGAGTTGCTCTCGGCATTTCATTGCCACTTTAAAATCATTATGGGATTGATTGCTGTCACAGCTACTGCTGCAATAGCTGGAGTTGCTTTGCATTCCACAGTACAAACAGCAGACTAAATAATTGGCAGAAAAATTCTACTCTAATATAGATCAGAAACTAGCTAATCAAATCAATGATCTCCAACAAACTAATGTGGCTAGGAGATCTAGTAACTAGAATATAGAATGGTTACAATGCGACTGGAATACTTCTCATTTTTGCATTACTTCTCATCTGTATAATGAAACAGAACATGAGTAAGAAACAGTTAAGAGACATTTAAAGGGTCATACTAGATATTTATCTTTAGATATTCCAAAACTGAAGGAACAAGTATTTCAAGCCTCTCAGGCACATCTGACGCTTCCTGGCATTATGCCAGGAAGGGAAGTGCTGGAAGGAGCTGCAGGCAGATTAGCAGCTATTAAACCCATTAAAATGGATCAAGACACTTGGAGGCTCTGTGACTTCAATGATTGTGACTTTAATCTATGTCGTCTTTGTGTAGTCTGCAGATGCAGATCCTGAATCCTGTGAGAAGTAGCCTACTGTGACAAAGCTGCCTTAGTCTTTATCGCTTTGCGAAAGCAGAAAGGGAGACATGGTGGGAACAAGCCCTAAGCCTGTCATAAACAGGCCTTAAAGAAACTGGCCACAAGCACAATTTCTGCAGCAATGTGACATGCCCATGATGGCTATCACGCACATTGCTAGTTGTTGGTTTACTGGAGCAGGGCAAGGAATGCCCGGCCTGCCCGGAGCAGAAAACTCCTCAAACCATAAATAGCATGAGCAGCCTATGCCTTAACATGTTTTGGCTGCAGACAATCAGCTACAGCCTGTTTCTCTGCTCCTCGCTAAGAATGCTTTGTTTCCCATAAGGAATGCTTTTAATCTATAATCTATAGAAGCAATGGTTATCACTGGCTTACTGTCAATAAATATGTGGGTCAAGCCCCCTGGATCCCACTTTGCACTATTTCTGTGTCTTTAGCGCCACTAGGTTGGGGTCTCCATGACTGAGCTGGGTCTTGGTAGTTACAATTCATGGAACTGGAGGAAGTTAAAATCGCAAGACAGAATTAAGGTTAATCCTTCATAAGTGATTAAATTGCTCACACTCAAGTGAGAGCTATACTATTTTAGGCATTTAGAAACAAACTTAGTTTATAAAATAAAGTGGTATTATGTTAGATAGTCTTTCCCCTGAGCAGTAATAGAATGATGAGTGTATTGTCAGAAAAGCATTAATTGCCAGTAAAATATCCCACAGCAATAGAAACCTAGGGCTTCTGGACTCACTCCTCTCTGATGTGGGATAACAGGTTCATTTCTCCCACACTGTCTTTCCATGACATTTCCCATCATTTTCACAAGAAAAGAAATGCAGAATTAATTGTGCCTTAAAGGAAGCTGGGGTTACAGTGGGAAGATATTTATCTGAAAGACGACACTGACCAACTTCTGGATCACAGGGAAGAGAATAGACCCAAACTTCCCCGTCTTGGGAAGGCCTAGAGCTCATTTTCTCAGATGCAGCTGCTCAGTGGTGACTCACTGAGCCACCTTCTATCCCACCTGTGAGTCAGGTGCCCAGAAGCTACAGAAATTGGGGTTGGTAGGAATGAGTTTCAGAGACCAATAGACTATTCACTGAGAGGTTCTTGAACATATTCCCTCCTACCTCTATCACCATTTCCTCAAATATAGCTTAGGACACAAATAGGAAAGCAGTTCATTAATGACACGTACTAAGTTAATGGTCACCACTTAGAGGATGCAGCAGTAAGAACACACAAGGATCATGACTTTACCTTTCCTTTTCCATTCCTTTAAGGGATTGCTCTTGAATTCTGACTCAAATCACCACAGAGGAAGAGGGAGGGGAGGCTGCATCCTTCTAAAAGGTAGGTTCCTAAAGGTCAACCACCACATCTGCTTATACCCCAAGGCCACATTAATTATTACAGGAAAGGGATGGGATTCTGCCTTAACAGTTCATGTGGACCTCAACTCCATATGACTAACAGAACTTCCTGGTATAACCACAGTGGCTGTGAGCTGTTAGCCCACTGACATTGCATGCAGATCAAGGCACTTATCAAGCAGTGTATCTACAAGAAACCACCCATTTGGTGGTGGTTTCCAGTAACGTGGACTTCGAGATGATAGAAGCACTGAGTGTCACTTAGGAAGTGGACTCCAAGAGTGCCCACAGGAGTCTTGACCAAGCCTGATCTGGTGGACAAGAGCACTCAACGTGAGGTCACTCACGTGGTACCAAACCTCCTGAGCCACCTGAAGGACGGACTGCACGATTCTCAAGCACCCAAGTCATCAGGATACCCAGGACTGGTTCAGCCTTGCTGAGGTTCTGTAGAATTTTAATGCCACTCACCCTTCAGGGACCTTCTGGAAGAAGGGCTAGTTTTCTTCCTTGCAGGAAGATGACCAAATTTAGTATATTTGTGAATCTCTGCCCTCGTTAGGAAACAAAGACAGTCACCAGAATATAACAAGAGTCCTAAGTTGGGCATCAACATACTCAATAAACTTGAAAAGTGATCTGGTAGAATTAACGCACTTATCACAGAATTATTGCTTTAATACAAAAAGAGTAAAAGGGAAGGAAGATACTTGGCTGTTTGGCAAATATCAAGTTGAGTTCTGCAAATGCAGTACTGTAATTGAACATATTTTCCGAGAAGGTAATAAGGCTGTATACAGAACAAACTGGCAGTTTGAAAATCAACATCTTGACAGAGAGGATGCCAATACTTGTGAATAATAGGACATGAGAGACTACCATAAAACAGCAAATCAAAGCACTGGAAGATCCAGCTGTTGATGTGCTACACATGGTGACTGATAGGGGGTCTAGCTCACCTTCATAAATATTCCAGAAAAAAGGTTTTAACCTCCATAGAACTTCCAAGTCTAAAGTGCAAGCCATTAGATGTGAACAAGCTGAAAAATCATTCTGACATTACCTCTGTATTCCAGAAAGTCAGAAGGAAAAGACCAAGAAAAAATTCATTTCTTCATTTTTAAGGAGATTCTTCCATAGCTGAAATCTGTAAGCACTCTATCTGCTACCATCAGGCCATCAACCGCATGTACAACCTCGTGTTGGCCCATAGGATTCTCCAGGAGAAGCTGAGGTCATCTCATTGCTCATGGGTCCCAGGTGCTCCACGTCTCTACAGAAAACACTGAGGACAAAGTCTATCCTCTCCGTGTGCAACAGGAAGCACCTGCCACTGACAACTCCCCAACTATGACAGATTCTTGAAGACAAACTTCTACATTTTTCACCTTTAAGAGACATACAGGCCTGTTGTAACCTAAACCTAGGTTTTCCCATGGCAATTGACAAACCACTTTTGTTCCAGTACAAAAGCGTCAGGTTGGTGGAAAAGAATTTCTGCAGACCCTTGTAGGGATGTGAATGAGTGATAACAAGTGGGGACAGGGAATGAGGTTTCTCTTCTCTTATCCATCTGGAAGACCAACTGTTTCATAGCCTGCTCTAGTTTCAGAAGGACCAAGGCCCCTTATTTTCCATAAAGGATTTCAGAGAGCAAGGAAGGCACAGTTAGGTCTTTGCATTTCATGTTGACTCTAAGACCTCACCCTGTACCAGAGGGGAACAATTTCCATTTGAAGATGTCAATTTCAAGATGACTGTTCACTAGCAGAAAGATCAAGCGAGAAAAAAAAAATGACAGAAGTGAAATAGAATGAGTCCTCTGAACATGCTGCCATTTTTGGACAAGGAGTAATGTGCCAGAAAGCTCAATAAAAACAATCTTCTTACCAAGCTGGACGCCATTAGAGGTATCACATGGTAAGATTTTATGATGGCTTACCAAAGACAACTCAAGCTGCATGATAACTCAGATCTGTATGAAGTGGGGAAAAATGGAACACATACAAGGAGACAATTATGAACTCAGAAGTCTGTTTCCATGGGAATAACCAAGTTAAAAATCCCTCAGCACAACTGTCCAGGCTGAGATGACCACTTCCCTTTAGTGGCAGTCATGACAGAACAGCCTAGACTCACAGGCTCATCTCAAGACCAGGTAGATTTACCATATCTGCTGATTGAATAATCAGATTTACTAGAAGATGGTTCACTGTGAGGGGGAAAAATAATCCCGATGTGTTTTACTTTCTCTGCCCAATCATCCATTACTAAATAAATTTGCTATTATGGCAGAGAAAAATCAAACAGATCAGGAACAACCTGTACAGCCCGTATGAGCAGAAGGTGTTAGGTTTTGGAGGGAAGATGTGGGTTAAAGACACACAGAAAGAGGGTGGCTCAACAGCAAATGCAGGCTTTATGTCCAGCATAAAACCTACAGAAGTCAGGGACAAGCTTAATGCCAGAGCCCACTGCTGCTTACAGGCTGGGGGTACTTACAGGTATGGGCAGGAAAGGTCTGAGCAATATGGCTTGTTAACCAGCAGGATATTGTTAAGATGTTCCCATGATGAGGCGGTTTTGGTCCTTGTTTCATTGGGGTATCATCGTGATGTTCCTTGGAACTTTGTCCAGCAGGAAATGATAGGGATGTTTCTTTAGTTCAGCCTTTGTCCGCCTTGTGGTCAAGTGGTTAGGCAGGATGTTTCTCATTGCCTGAACCCCCATGAACTATTTCACTTTGACCAAGGTCTGCAAAATAGCAGGAAGCTTACAAAATGGTGCAGTTTAGACTAGCAGAAGGTACACACCTGCGTTGCCCTCACGAACTTTCAGAGGGCTCAGGACATGCAGTGAACATGGTCCTGCCTACCATGGCTGTCGGACAGAGCGTGGGCAAGATCTCATGCTGGAAACCCTAAGGAGTTGCCCTTCCCAGAGGCAGTGGCATTGTCACAAGATTTCCACTATTATTGGGGCTGAAAAAACTTGTTTATGATGATAGGTGAAGAGACAGGGTCAGTCACTGGCCTTTGAGATCAAGATTTCAGATGCTTCAGAGACAGGAAGGAAAAAAAGTCAATGAAGCCCAATATTGCTAGCAAAGGAATATGAATCAGTCATAAGCTAATCCTACTGAAGATAGGTCCTCAACATATCCAGTAGACCTTCCTAGTACAAGGAGTGTATTATTCATTCAGCCTGCTCACATTGAGTGATAAAGGAAGGCACTCATCAAGAGGCACATCCACAAGCAAGAGATGATCCACTTGGTGGTCATCAGTTACATGGACATTTTTCTTCATAGGAGTGATGAAAATTGCTCAGAAAGTAGGCCCTAATACAGATAGCACCATAGTAATCTTGACAAAGCCTGATCTGGCAGCCAAAGTACCAAATACAAGATCCTTCATGTGATATGAACCCTGGTGTTCCACCCAGGTGCTGACTCCAATGGGCTCACTGCTGAGCACCAAGTAAACTCACGAGTTCCACTAAGTTCTTACCAGCTTTACTGCCAGGCTAAGACACATGAGTCTGAAAACTTCAAGGCTAGCCAATGAGGTCCCTGTTTCACACTGCTGTCAGTCACTGTGCAAGGTAAAGGGTTTTGCATCTGCTCCACAGCCAACATAAAATTCATTACAAACTAGCCCCCATATTGTTTATTTTTCTCATCTTAGAGCCATCCACCAGGACTGCTGAGCTATTCTCCCCAGAAAAACATCTCCAGGAAACAGAAGGGTTAATGACTGGCAGACATCACCAAGAGCTACTTCTCCCATCTAAAATGTGTCACTGGCTCCATACTTTCGCATGTGGCCAAAGTAGGCCAAGCTACAAACCAAGTTACCAGTAGCTTCCACTAGAGAAGGTAGCATAACATTGCCAGGCTTCCACAAGTCATGGGAGCTCAAAAAAGTGGTGTATGTCAGAAGATTCATTGAATTAAAAAGAGCATTAATAGTCCAGTTAAAATGAGATGTACATTGAGAAACGGGATCCAAAATACTTTGTTCACATGTAGTTTTATAAGGGATGCTTTTCTCCTTTTCAGAACTTGTAAGTACAATGAAGTATATGGCAAGGAACAGCAAGAGGCAATAAACACAATATCCCTGTGTGGAGGTCCAAGCTTCCTAACCTCCACTACACTTGAGAGAGCAATGAGAGTTTTGCCCATTACCTGCAACAATCATCTTAGAACAACTGATGACGTGTAGAGGAGAACCAGCAGAAGTCGGTCTAGTTTTAGATCCTTGAATATATAAAAATCCCACGTATTTTTTGAGTGAAAAAAGGCAGGACATTTAAAAAAACAAGTCATCCCTTGAAAACAATGAAACTTGGTTATTCAATGTTTACATTATTGAGTCTCACTTATTGCATTGCTTATTCTCTGCCTGTGCCAGCACTGAGCCATCCTTCTGCACAAAGGGACTTCCAGGTGGTTTGCCATTTGATTAGAATGATTGGCTGCCCCAGGCCACACCCTCAACTTGATTCATTTACTTGCATGCAGCATCATATCTCGGCAGCCCAGGGGAATTGATGCCACTGGAAGAAACAACAATGATCATGGCAGATAGAGCTTAAGGGTAAACTATCCAAATTGTTCAAGTAGGGAAGACATTCTTGGAGACATTCTACAACTTCCCCACAGAGAACCCAGTGATATGGAGCCCACTCACCTACTTAAGTGACCAGGTAGATTCTGATTCTACCCATTCAGTAGCTGTTGTGCCCCACCCTACATTCCCTGCACCACCACCACCACCACCACACATACACACACTGGTTCACCACCTTCCTCTGAAATTCCTGGGATCTCTTTAAATAAGTGTCAGGTAGCAGCAAATAAGTGACCCCTAGAGATATCCTTGTCCTAATGCTAATGCTTAGAACCTATTAACATGTTATTCAACATGGCAAGAGGGAATGAAGGGAACACATGGAAATAATATGCTCCCCTAGATGATTTCTGTATCTTCAAAGTCAGCTAACTGGCCACCATGTTATCAGAAAGTCAAAGACTAAGAAGAGGGAAGCAAAAGTGCAGGTGGGTGAAAGAATTGAAGATATACATTCATCTTTGATATGAATGACGATTCTAACTTTGAACAATAAAGGGGCCACAAGACAAACAGTGTAAGAGACCTCTGGACAAGTCAGTCAAGGAAACAGTGTCCTCTAGAGAAATAGGAGCCCAACCCTGCCAGCTTGATTTTATCAAAGTGAGAACCATTTTGAGTTTCTGGCCAAATATGAAAACAAGCAGCAGTATCATGACAGAGCTGCCGGGATTTGTGAATTACAGTTGAGTTGCTACTTTACGATGTTCAAGGCATCGGAAGAGCCAAGTGTTGATAGGCTGCACACAGTGACTAGAAAGGTCTGGATTGCCATTATATATACTTCACAAAAAAATTGATTTTAACTGTTGTATGGGTAGCCAAGTCCAAAACTGAAGACTCAAGTTAATTTTGAAGACATTGATTCAAACAGGAAAGTTATCGAGTTGACTTTATTTCATCACAGAATGACAAAGAAACAGAATACAGGGAAAAGGCTCTAAAAATCTAGCAAGCCATTCTTTTAACCCATTTCTTCAGACTCTTACACAGCTGAAATCTCAGCTGCTGATCCCCTGTCCACCAGGAGGGCAGCAACTGCGTCTCTAGCCACATGCCTTTGGATTGTGTAGTTCTCATGTCCAACAACTGCAGAAGGGCAGGCTGCAGCTACTCCAGATCAAGGATACCTGCAGCTGGCCCCTGGAGGAGCAGACACCACAAACAGGAAGAAGTTCCCAGAGAAGAGGCTTTCATGGCCATCCCATGATAGACACAAACTCAAATTCCCCTGTAAACTAGGCTCTCTGTCCAGCACTCCATCTCCACAGTAAGTCTCCAAGGAGAGGAAGCTCCATACCTCCTTCCAAATTGATGACACAGGTAACACAGTAATGGGACTCTAATCAGTCTCCACTTATCCATTCGTCCCTGAGGAATTAATATAAAAGCTGTGGTAGCAATTTGATTTCAGCACTAAGACTAAAGCCCCATTCTCAGAAGCACATGTTATAGTTGGAATGTCATCTCCCTGACTGGGAAAGATTGTTTTCAAACCTGGGAGTCCTTCCTGCTCTCTGAATTATCCCATTCTCTTCCAGACTGATGAATGGCAATTATATTTCCTGGTTTTGGTATTATCTTATGAACCAAAGTTTCAGGAGCATCAGTATCAACCTGCATGAATTCTCTTGGGGCCAATGTTATAACCACCTGTAATAAATCTGTTTATACACGATCATGAAGAGAACAAGAAATGCAGTGGTTGACAGATATTAGTCACCCAGGAAGGAAGCCTGTGTATTTTCCACTCCATCCAGTAAAACATTGAGATTTGTCCCACAAGGTTTTGCCTTCATATTTCCTGTTTTCATAGCAAAAAATATATATATATTTATATATATAGAAGAGATGTGCATTTAAGAAGCCTTAGTCTGAGCACTAAGTTATCTTAGTTAGAAGGAAACATGACAGAAAGTTCAGCATCACAGGAAAGAGAACAAGACAGAACTTCTATACCTGTCTGGGCAAGCTTAGAAATCTCTCAGATAAGGCTGTTCACCATTGAACTCTGAGCCACCCTCCCATGTCTTCTGGGTGGAAGATGTCTGAAGACAGCTCAGCTGGGCACATGGAAATGCATGCTCTTGGAGAAGCAACATGCATACTCAGACATCCTTGACCAGGGGTGGGATGGTTACAGACCCAATTCTGGGAACATTTTTGTCTTTCAGTGGTAGGTGAGGGCAAAGAATATAAGTAGCTCTTTGCTGGGATGGGCTACTCCACTGTACACCTCTTACAATACAAGGCATCATGATGGTTCAAGACACACCCTTTTGTTCTAACTACTTCCAGAGAGGGTAACTATTAATCTCCATCCTAAAGACAGTGAGAAATGGAAGGTTCAGAAATAGCACTTCTACTTTTAATCTGTCGGGAAGAATGAAAGCACATCACTAAAGCTAAGTAAAATGGAATAGACAACTCCTCAAAATTCAGCTTCAATGAAGATTTTTCAGGGTAAGTACAAGATTAACTTCTGTGGCCCCCCTGCATGTCAGCTATCAGCACAGACATTTTCTGGGATCAAGCATCTCCATGCAGTTTAATAAAAAGGCAGCTCCAACAGAAATCCAAGGAGGAAAAGCCACTATACACCTGTTATCCCCTCTTTCAGAATCTCCTGGTATTCACTTGCTTGTCTTCAATGCTGTAGGATTAAGACAATGCCCTTTCAACTTCACTAAGGGACTGCTATTCTTCAAGGAGTTTGGTCACTTTTCACAAATGCCTTCTGCAAAGAGGCCTTTTAACTTCTACTTCATACCTCTTCAAGGTAGAAATGATACGATCATAAGCCATCTCTGAGTAAAGAATTCCAGGAACATACAGCTCCTTAGGGCCATGAACCCCTACCTATGGGCAATGTTCTCCCCATTTCATTTAGTAGAGGTTCATAATGAGACAGGGATGAGGATGGCAATTATCCTTCAAAAGTTTAACAGGTAGCATATCATGGGTAGTGATCAAGAGTCTTTTGTTGGCCAAACTGCAAGGCCTCCTAGCCTTCTGAGAGGCCCCCTTCTGTACTTCCTTATAAAGTACAACTTTAGTAAACAACACTGTGAAGGCCATTTTGCAAAAACCTCCCACACACTTGACAGCCAATTATTTTCAATATCTGATGAGGTTCCTCCACCATCTTCCAGGTGATGCCTGATATTCCCAGCTGGTCCTTAGCATGAATCCTGTCAGTTTGGCCAGCAAACACTTCTCTGAAGTTTATCTGGGTAGTTTCCCATCCACTGACCCCAGACTATTTCTTGACTATAAATTTCTATTTGCCTACACTGTACTCTAACAGGTGAGAAGGCAGCCAAAATTGTATTTAAAATATACTTTGTAAAAGTTTGAGTTTACATTTCAACTTTTGATGTTTAAGTAATCCATTGTATTAGTTGATTTAGAGATGAGATCCCCTTTGACTACTTGAGGGCACTAATCTGTCATGAAATTAAGAATTCTTTCCCTCTATTAACCTTGTATTGTTACAGTGGAAACCAAGCCTGTGTCATTGTCACGCTACATAAGATTCTCCAGGACATGGTGAGGTCAGCTTACTGATGGGTCTCAGGTGCTCCACATTTGCAGAAAACAGTGAGAACCAACCAGCTCTGTCCTCTGGTGACTAACGGAACTCTGAACACACTCAACTATGACATGGGAGTCCTTTCGAAAGAACTCAGCTTCTGTCTGAAATGTTCTATCTTTAAGGAACCTACAACCTGTTATGTGTCTCCTAATCTTGGGGTTTTGCCAATTGACAGACTACTTTGTTCTGGGACAAAAGCATCTGTTTGGTGAAAGAATTTTAGGAAACCTGTGTAGGAAATGTGGGTCAGAGTGATAAGTGGGGATTGGGAATGATGAGCTCCCTTCTCTCCCATCCTTCTGTTAAAGAACAGGTTGTTTTTCTTAACCCCCTCCAGTTTTAGACAAGAAACAGAAGCCTTTATTTTCCAGTGAGTGGAATGCAGGCAGAGTTAAAACCTTACAGTTGATGTTGACACTAAAACTTCCGCCATGCCAAAAGAACAGTTTCCATTTGAAAGTATCACAGTTTCAAGGTGACCCAATCACCAGGAATGGGACCGATCAACGAGGGATAATGACAAATATGGAATATTAAGAATGAGTTCTCTGGACATGTTCCTTTCCTTGGGCAAGTAAAGATGACCTACCAGAAAAAAACCCAAAGAAAACTAAAAGCACCCGATTTCATGTTAAACTGGACGCCATTCATTAGAGCTGTAAAACGGCAAGACCTCATTGTTACAGCCTGTAGTTGACCCAGACTCACTTTGCTTTCTATGAAAGAAGGTAAAATTTGGAAGGGACATAAGGAAGCAATTATGAGCTCAGAACTCTGTTCCCATGACAATGACTAGCAACTTAAACTCCCCTTCAGCAAAGCTAATGAGTCTGAATTGACCCTACCCAACAGTAAAGGTAGACAGGACAGAGCACCCCAGATTCTTACAGATTCATGTTCGAAGACTAAAAAGACACACCCAAGCCATTGAATTCTCATTGTCTTTACTAGAGGACAGTTCATTCTGAACCGAAAATTGCCAAGTGTGATTCAGCTTCTGCATGCAACCTCAAATACTATATGGAGATGGTGATATGGCAGAGAAAAATCAGGACACAGGGACCAAGAACCACCTGAACAGCCAGCACAGACAGAAGGTACACACCTGCACTGACCTCATCTACTCACAAGAGCCCTGGGAATGAAGGAAGGCCTGGTCCTATTGCTATCACTGGGGATCAGAGCCTGGTCCAGAGCTCTGTGATGGAGGCTATCTGGGGAGTAATCCTTCCTAGAGGCAGTGGTATTGTCAGAAGATGTTCTCTGGTGCAGAAACTGAAAAACTTTTGCATTAATGTCAGTACAGAGGCAAGGTAATTATCAGGACACCCAGATAGAGATGCTTTGGACACAGATCAATAAAGCTCAACATGACATTGCTGGGAAGATGGGAATTAGTCTTTAGCTTATCAGTCTGGAGATCAGCTCCCCACACTAGACATTCCTGGTATTAGTCAAGTGGCTTGGGCTATCAGCCCACTGACTTTGCACATCAGATCAAGGCACTCGAGGATGACCTCTGTAAGCAGGAGACAATCCACTTGGTGGCTGTCCTTAGTTACATGGACATCCCCACCACAGAAGCACTAGAATATGGCTCAGGAGGTGGACAGCAAAGCAGGTAATACCATAGTTATCTGGACAAACCCTGTTCTGGTGGACAAAGGTGCCAAAGTCAAGTTCCTTGATGCGGTATAAAACCTGGTATACCAATAGCCATGGGCTCATCACTGAGGACTAGATAGGATCACCAGGTCTACTGGTTTAATGTTACTCCCAAAGTAACTGTCAGATATCACAGCTAGGCAATAAGGATCCAGTTTTTCACATGTTTGTCAGTGTGCAGGATCAAGGGTTCTGAGCCTATTGGCAGCTCTACTGACACTGACCAACAGCTAGTTCATCACAAAAAGAGCCCTAGAATAACTTATTTCCCTTAGTATAATTATTCCAAGACTTCTGAGCCACTCTCCAAAAAGGTAAATCAAGGGAAAAAAGCACAACAGGGCTAATGACTGGAAGGCATCACCAACAGCTACATTTTCCACTCTGAAACACATAGGCTCCATGTTTGAGCCAAAGGTCAGTTAATCTGATGGTGACACTGCAGACTGTAATGGCTTCAGAATTGTGCTGTCTCCCGACTGGCCCTGTCTATACTGAGGGGAAGATGCAATGTTGCTCATGACAAGTGTTCTGGCCGGGCGCGGTGGCTCACGCTTGTAATCCCAGCACTTTGGGAGGCGGAGGCGGGCGGATCACGAGGTCAGGAGATCGAGACCACGGTGAAACCCCGTCTCTACCAAAAATACAAAAAATTAGCCGGGCGTGGTGGCGGGCGCCTGTAGTCCCAGCTACTCGGAGAGGCTGAGGCAGGAGAATGGCGTGAACCCGGGAGGCGGAGCTTGCAGTGAGCCGAGATCGCGCCACTGCACTCCAGCCTGGGTGACAGAGCAAGACTCCGTCTCAAAAAAAAAAAAAAAAGACAAGTGTTCTTTCCACTTGTCTAGGACATTATTGTGTCTAGTGGTTCTAAAGGCATCTAGTGAAGACCTATCAGTGTCCAGTTACAACCTTCTGGCATTTAGGTCTTCTCTTTATGTAGGGGAAATTTAGGGGTAGCATCTGAGACACCACAGCTTTTGGGGACATCCAAGTACAAGATATCATGAGCCCATTGAGTATAGGGGGACATAATTTTAGCCAGAAACACAAAGTACTTCTCAGTAGCATCCCCACCAGTCTTTATGTCCAAGTAGGAGAGCTTCTACACAAACTCACAGGACAGAGAACACTCACCTACAAGGCACCCATGGTTTTTAAAACACAACCTTTGCAATGGAGACTAAGATCAAGAAAGTAGGATACAGTTCATATCCCCAAAGATCAAGTGTCAGATAGCAGCGTATAAAAGAATGAAGTCATGAAACAGGTTAAGACATGCCACACCACTTTAAATTATAGTCCTCTAAAGTATGAGATCATTTACATGAGAAGTAGGATAAAATTTTCTGATACCCTGAATCACAAAGAAAATAAAAATGCTGCAATGCAGAAGAACAAGAAGTTGTATTTTAGTCTCTCAAACTGTTCTCATTTTGGTTCCGCAAGTGTAGCATAGAAAAAGACAATGCATTAAGGCATTTCGTTTCTGGATACTATCCATGGCACAGGCCACGTGGTTCAAATATGGACTCTTCTGTTGGGATGGCTCACCTGTCAGAGGTATAGATCAACATAAGGAATAGCGTCTCATGATGCAACAGTAGCATAATGGACTGCAGAAAACGTCAATACTACCAGGAGGTAACAGCACACTTATTTTCTGTATCATATTTAGAATATAATTTCTATCATATCATCCTTATTAATCAGAACATTAAGTTTCATCCAGAATTTTCAGTTCTAGACTTCCAAAGAGTTTTCTATTGTACGGGCTTGAAGAAAGCAGTCTATCCAGTGTTGAATTCCTGATCAAATCAATCTTGAAGCATGCTAGACAACTCACAGTAATGGGAAATGTTAACGAGCTTATTTCTAAGCAAACCTTTAATCCAGTACCACTGCACGATTAAGACTTTCACATGGAACAACTTCAAATGGAACGTTTTGACAGCTTCACAAGGCAGCACATGTGGAAGACACCCAGAGTGAGAATGATGTGCAACAACTGTCACAGGCCCCAGCCCTGTGATTGCTGCCAGGAAATTATGCTGAAGAATCACTCTGTAGCCTTCTAAAGTATCAAACAAAAAGTCTTTCTGATTGGACAAATCCCTCAATTCATCGTCAACCAACTCTTAATTCAGAGCTGTTCCCTAAGAAGGAAACCTGTCTCAACTTCCAGGATACCATGTTTGAAGCTCAACCTAAGACCAGCAGGGCACAGGGGACATGCTCACTTTGTCAGATGTAGGTTGTGCCAGTGAGTCAGCTCTACACACAGCACAGAGGATGCTGGGCCCTTGAATTCGATCTTCACTATCCAAAGGGAGTCCATGGCAGAGAAAATGAAACACCTCAGATCTGAGAACCATAAATGTGGGGGCCAGGGAAGTGGGGAAAGAGCATGGTGACCCAGGCCCAATCAATATTACCTATATAATCCACATCCAGGGGAACCTCCTGGGGTTAAATGAATGATCCCCACAAGAACAGTTTGGAATGGTCCAGGTAAAGTGTCCCAACCACCTAAATCTAGCTTTGAAATGACCCATATATGAATAGAAGTAACAAGAGTCTTGGCTACTTGTGTCCATAGAAGGGCATCGAAACGACCTAGGTTGTATCCATCAGTGGCTCATATCATGGGGATCAAATAACAGAAGTGGGTAAAGCCAAGCCAAATCCAAACATGTCTGGGAGCGGCTTTCCCCTAGAGGAAGCAGCTTGACTTTGAGCTCCCATGATTCAAGGGAGCCTAGCCAAAGTGATTCAGAGGAGAATGGATACCTTTCACCAGAAACAACAGTATTAATCCTCCAATCAAAGCAAGATGCACACTATTCTTACCAGCTCGAACTATGAAGAGGTTCTTTATGCAAGTAAGGGGCAATAGAGTATTTTAGATCCCTACCTCCCTAAACACATAATGAGCATTGTGGCAGTGAAAAGCAAAAGGTGATAGACATTACAATATTCACACACATATTCACACACACGTACCATGTGTGAATATTGTAATGAGATATCATTTGATCAGAGATCAACACCTGCTGACCTCCACGACCCTCAGAGGAAGGAGGAGGAGTATCTCAGTCAGCTTAGAATAAATCATGTTATGTAAAGAAGATATGACAAATGAGTCAGGTCTCATTTTAGAACCACAGGCACGCCATCGTATTCAGTTTTGTGAGAAAAAGCTCAAGATTTAGAACAAGTCAAATTTTCTTGTGTTCAGAGAAAAGTTACTGTTTTATGTTATTCACTCCCAATATTGCATTAATTATTCCCTATGCCCCCACAGGTTCTGAGCCCATTCTTCTGCACAAGGAGACGGTTAGGTGGTTTGCTATTTGATTAGAATCACTGGGCTCAGGGGCCATGTTCTTACCCTTTGTTCACTTTTCCAAACAGAGCCACATTCCAGCAGCACAGGAGATAAGTGCCTCAGAAGGGGAACACTATGATCATGGCAGGCAGAGGTGGGGCCAAAGATTCAGAGTCTTATCCTTAAGGAGAGACATTGTGAGATACATTCCACACCTCCCGAGAGAGACCTAAGGATGACTGGGCCACTGTTCTGTCTACATGACCAAGTGACGCTACCCTTTCAGTGGCTTCTAACCTTTCAGCAGTTCAGCATCCCACTCTGGGCCTCCAGAGATCACGTCTAAAAAAGACCAGATGTAGGCAAATCGACGTCTTGATCCTAATAAGACTCTGAGCGTGTTAAGAAACATGCCAGTGGCACATTTAGGGAACATATTGAAATATGGTTGAAACCCAACTGAATGTTTAATTTAGGTATCATCCAGGAGGATTGTCACCAAAAGAGGGAGAAAAGTTCAGATGACAGTCCAAGACACATTTAAATATACATGTTATTTTGAGATTCCTGAGTGTGAAACTAAAAGTCCACAAGAAAAGCAATGCAAGGGACCCTGAAAGGTAGGTAAGTCACAGAACCACTGTCCTCAGACCAACAAGATAGGAACCCAACCCTGCCACCACTTGACCTCATCGAAGGGACAGCCATTTCAAACTTGGAATCCCCAAGTGTAAGATAAAATTGTAGGCCCCAAACTTGTTATTTGTTCGGGCTTTCATTTCAAAGAATGAAAACGTATGTCTTCAAGTACCCTATTCTCTTTCAGGGTCTGCTTTTCCAAAAGCCATACTGAGTCACTAACTTGTCCTCATTATTACAAATGAGAAGTCTCAAATATTTTTCCTGGGAAGCCTAATCAAGAAAAAAAGATAGCTGTGTATCCTTCTTGCCCTTACAATATGAAGAGGTTAAGATTATAAACGTTGTTTAAATTTCAAATGACATGCATCAATGCTATAGAATTACTAAAATACATACAAGAAGTCTGAGGTCATATTGATGAATTTTTCTATGATGTATACAAGAAGTCTGAAGTCATATTGATGAATTTTTCTATGAAAAAAATAGTATACAATTAAAAATCTTCCCAGTGTTCCCTGGCCATGGAGACCTTACTTACTGAAAGCTATGCTACCTACCCATTAACAAGGAAATACACATATCATTTTCCATTTATTCCACACAACATAGAAACCTGGGAAAACTCAGAATGCCCATCTTTCCTCAAGAGCCAACCTTACTGACCAAGAGCAATGGATGCATTCCTCATCCCAGAGGGGCTAAACTGTTGAGAGGCCTCACACTCCAGGAGACCACAGTGTCCCTGCTTGGCAACCACCTAGGTCAACAAAACAGCAAGAAGAGGACAGGCCATTTCTTGCCTTCACAGACACACCACAAAGCCTTTCCACAGGGAGCTCTGACTTCTGGACCCTCCTAGTGGCAGCCATTGTTCTGGTTCTGTGACCATCCCCACAAGGAAACATCTGTAAGTATAAACCTGAGAGGGGTTAGGCACTGGAGAGCAAGACTGGTAACTGCTTCCACATCACAGGAGAGCACTCTGGCTCACACTTTTACCCCAGAGGAGCCAGGTGGGCCTAGCAAGGAGACTATGGATTCTGAAATCCTTTCCATCACCTTCTTGAAGATTCCTGACCCCTTCCTTCCTTCCCAGAGAAGCAGCTCCTATTGACTACACAGCTGGAAGTCTCTCCCCTCCTCATTTGACACACCTTTGGTACAAATAACATTGCTCCAGAAAGTCTGAGAAGAATACTGATCTTTCTACGATCAGTCCTTACTTCCTCAGGGTGAATTCCCAAAAGCTACACCAACCATTGCATTTTCAGGGAAGTTTCTAGAGGAGATTTAAGTCTGTTGCCCAATGGAAATACCTGCTCCTTGCAGGTTGGACTGATTCTGTGTCCTTCTCCCTAGACTGCTCAGCAGGACATGGACTCTCCTGGGTCAGAGACCCTTTCGCCATAGTTACTAGGACAGGGCTCAACTTATTTCTCCATTCTGAGTAACATTGACCTGAACAAGGCCAAAACAATGCTCTAATTTACCAGAACCCACATTGCCAACAGGGTCCAACATGGCCAAGGCACCACACAGCCGAGCCACAGAAAACCCCTCTTAGCTCCTGACATGTTCCAGGCAGTGCACAGCAAAGATAAGCCATGCACAAGGCACTGGAAGGACCTACAATGTAATTCTGGTTTCAAGCATGTGTCCCAGTGCAGGGCCTCTCCCATAAACTACATCCCTGATGGACTGTGCCAGAAGTTCAGGGGTACAGCTGGGAAACTCAAAGGCATTGAGGCATACTAACCCAAGCAGAGGTACGAACCCAAAATAGGTCTATACACACCTATTTCTTCACCCAGTGAAACCCCTGTAAAGAAGCTGCAGACCCAGCCATGAATGTAGACAAAAGATCGTTCTACCTATGGGCTATATAGCATCAAGACGAAGTCAAGAGCAGGCACGTCATCCACTCAGCCATGAGTCATGCCCAGCCTCTCAGGACAAAAACACAAAGAACCCTGGAAACCCTCTGGAATACAGAGGTTTGAGCTTCCACACAGCAGCATACAAAGCCTTGCTCCCTCTCCACATACTTCCGTGTCACTGACTTAAAGCTCAGCACACTAAAGGAAATGGACAGGACGCACCTTGTCTCAGCTCACCAGGCCCATCTTATCTTCCTAGGATGCAGCTTTGAGAGCTAAGAAGACTTCTGTTTATTCCAGGTCCCCTTGAGATACCACGATGCTTACTCACACTCCCATCTAGATCTTCCTGATTATATAAGCCTACCTAGAGATACGTGTTGACGTTGACTCAGGTCTCCAGATATGGTACAGTGAGTTTAAACACAGGTAACATGGTCACTGCTAGAAAGCAGCACAAACCTAAAAGAGCCTCTTGATGTAAGAGGAAGATATCCCACCAAAGGACCCAGCCTCCGAGACAATGATAGGTAGCAGTGGTCAGGTGAGTGCATCCACCTGAAAAGTTGTGATCAAACAAGATATAATCTTATCCCTTGCTGACAACTGGCCTTGCTTAATGGAGATTATGCCTAAGGTCAGCAACCTTATGATCTTCTTGGAATACATGTAAGTCGTTATATGCAGACTTTGATTCTTAGGGCAGTCTATTCACTCTAAGGCACTTCCAGCAGAAACGACCAGAGGCAGTGGTCATGAAAAAAATCCAAGAGCCTCTTTAACCCAAGACAGCTAAAACATGCTCCCCAGAAAATCATCAACATGAACCAAACAGGGGTTAAAACCCAAATGGCATGAGCCACCGTAACACCCTCAACCCAGAGAGATCATTGCCTCATGCTTTTCATCTCAGTGATGTCTACAAGATGACACTGGCAACTGCAACATATTCAAAATCCTCTTGTAACCTCCAGACAGGGGCCCTGGCTGCCCAGAAAACCTGCCACTGATGACCATGATGTGCAGTCCTCAGCCTGTCTGGGCTGTCCCATCTCTGGTGTTTCCAAAGGCAACAAGACAAGGTCGGGGCAGCTGGCTTCCACCTCCTGCCTTCACGTTTGCACTTTCCATTTGGAAGTTCAAGCAGCAACATGCAAACAAAAAGACCATATGTCTGCTGGGGAATGGTAAGGACAATTAGCCCAGGTGGATCCCCCCTTCCAGGATCAGGATTTGATACATTTCTGGGTGAAGCAATCCTCAGCAAACTAACACAAGAACAGAAAAACAAACACCCCGCATGTGGGAGTTGAACAATGAGAACACATGGACACAGGGAGGTGAATATCACACACTAGGGCCTCTTGGTGGGGGTGGGGGTCTAGGGGAGGGAGAGCATTAGGAAAAATACCTAATGTACGCAGGGCTGAAAACCTAGAGGACAGGTTGATAGGTGCAGCAAACAACTATGGCACATGAATACCCATGTAGCAAACCTGCACGTTCTGTACATGTATCCCAGAACTTAAAAGTAAAATTAAAAAAGAAAAGAATGTATTCTCAGGCAGAGAACCTAAAAACAGTAAAATAAAGACCCTGCAGGTTAGCTATGGCTGTGTCTGCTGTTATGACCAAGGCATTAAATTCATTACTAATGAAGGCAATGACTGGATAATCCCCTGTGGCCACAAAACCTAGATCTCAGAGCCCAGGTTGTGCTAGCCTTGGGAATAAACCCAGGCTCATAAGGAACACTGCCCACAGAGTTGATATTCTGAAGATATTTCCAGAGAAAATACTAAAGCTGAAAATTCTTCCAGGGAAACAGGATGGTCAACAACAAACAATCCCGAGTGCATTCTAATGAGAATAAGTCCATTTGGGAATGTAAAGATTAACAGCACCAGAGAGACAAGTTGGCAGCATTTATAATCTCATCCGAAGCTGACAGGATGAGGTCACACAAAACCCACCTAGACTTCTGTGTGCATGGAAGACAGCCTCCAAGCCTGTCTTCATCCATCAGTGCAGAGTCCAGTTGAGCACCTCTGACTAGACCTGCAGGTAGATCACTGCTTCGGACACATTCTGTGCTAATGTTTCAATTTGCAGAGGATCCAGTGGGGAGGTGGCATTTCTCGATCAGGCTTCACTACCATCCATGAGCCCAAAGATTTGTAATATTGAGGACAGATTAAGCATATCTTTACACAAGAAATGTTTAATTCTCACTTGAGTATGAGAAATGTAGACACAAGTTTAAAAACAAACAGTTTACAAAAACAAAATGGTAATAACTTTAAATCCTCTTCCCCCTAAACACAGAGACAAGCACAATGTTGCAAACACATTCACTGACATTAAAATAATCACATGAACGGAAAACCAAGACCTCAGCATTCATTCCACTCTGATGTAGGCCACAGTGATTTCTCTGGACATTTTTCCTATTTCCCAGTTTCTTGTGACAGCAGAATGAAACAAAGTATGCCTCAAAGAAAGCTTTCCTCAGAATGGGAAGGTCCTATCTAGCTGAGGGGCAACATGACAAAATTCAGGATCCCAGGCAAGAATAAAACAAGCCTCCCCTACTTGCTTGGGGAAAGCCTAGAGCTCTCCCTCCCCATCACCCTGATGAGGCTCTATGCTGGCTCACTGTGTGCTCTCTTCCATCCCACCTGCGAGGCAGGTACCTAACAACCACACACCCTGGGGTTGGTGAGAAAGGGTGACCTTCAGGGACCAGTAAACTTATCCACTGATGGATCCTTGACAGAAGATTCAGATTCCCTCATTCAACTTCTGACCATTCTCTCCCCTCAAATGTATCTCAGGGCCCACGAGTGGCAGGACAGCTTATTGGTGACATGCTCTAGGTTAATGGTCACCTCTGAGAATGTGTAGCAACCAGAAGGTTCAAGGATCAGTGCTACACTTTCTCTGCCATGCCTCTAAGGGATCCCTCTTGGCCTCACTGAACAGTAGCCATAAAGGAAAGCAGGGGCCGGCCACATCCTTCTGAAAGGCATTGCTCTTCGGGGTCAGCCACCATGCCTGCTTAAACCCCATGGTCAGAACATAGCCCATAACAACAGCTTACTCAACACAGCAGACAAGTCACCTGTATCGATGCTGTCCCATGATGAACTAACAACCCTGTCAAAGTTACAGGAATGGCCTCTCCTCCTCTGCTGCCCACTCCTTAGGTCAGTAGCACCCAGATCCTCCCATATGAGGAATCAGAGGCTGAGTCAACAAGCATTTTGAGAGAAATCCACCACAGTACAGGACACCACACACTTACCATTCTTCATGCAGACATGTCTCAATTGTAAGGTTTCACTCAAAACTACTGACTGCGGGTAATAAAGACAACCCATTTCCACTTCAGTAAAGGATTGTGTCAGAGGGAACAGATCTCTTCAGAGAGGCTGTTCTCTTCCAACCTTTATTACGTTCATTTAGTTTGTGAACGGGGGCAAGTGGTTGTCATACCATCTCAAAGAAATTCTAGAATCAGATTTTTGGCGGCCAATATGGACCATATACGTAAGTTTTAACATGTCCTCTTTAGGTAAGATACTCATGAGGCACTGGTATGGGTGTGGAGATCATTTCAATCAGGCAGAACAAGAAGCCTGTCAGCAGGAATGAAAGAAAACACAAAGCCAGCCCAACATGAGGCTTGTCACTAGTGCTAAGTTCCACTTGGGTGACTGGTGAAGTCACTGTTGAGGTCCTCAATCAACAACCTAAGATGATGGGAAGAGAGAAACTCAAGTCCCATTGAGGACGTATGCTTTCAAAAATGATTCTCGTGTATTTTAACACCATGTGTAATCGTTTAAACCAAATGCAATCTACACATTAAGGTGAGCCAGGCAATGTGAAGTCCAAAGTAACGATGTTCTGTGCCTCCCCTAAAATTGGATGTCAAGTCGGTATTTTCTCCCACATTTGGGTTTGCTGTTTGGGCCCCTTTCCCCACAAAACCTTAGTGTACCAAGATAATCCACTGAAAAGGAGCAGTACTGGAGTCAGGAGTAAGATCCTGAGGGCCAAAGCCACATGCTTCTACCTCAGCCCAGTAGACGCTGAACTTGACTCCTGTCCCTGCTTACTGACTGCAGGGCAGTCAGCTTCCCCAGGTTGAATCATGAGGACTCACTCTGCCTTTCGATACAGGAGGGTAGGCTCCTCCCTGACCCTCTTCCCTCCGGGATCACAACCCCTGTACCTCCTAGATCAAGCTGCACAGAGGAGGTTAACTAAAGGTAGCCAAACAAACCCAAATGCAGAACAAAATACCCGCTTGACATCTGATTTTGGGAGAGGCCCAAGACATCATTGCTTTGGACACCACATTGTATGTGAAATCTTCCACAAGGGCCTACCAAAGGAACCCAACTGTGCTAGTCTATGGACACTTGGTGGTAGGAAAGTGGAGAGTGGAATGATGCAAAGATGCCTGATGTGGCATGTTTCCAGGGTGTCACTCAGCAGTAGCACAGGCCATGTGGCCAAATTTCAAAACACTTTCCCAAAGAGATACAGGCAAGGCCCATTGCCTTAATTAAAACAAATGAAGAGATTCAAAAGCCATGTTTCCCTGCAGTGTATGCCAAGAGCATTTAATGAGCATCATTTGCAGCCCTCCATTGGAGCAAAGCCCCCATTTCACTTCTACATGTTGTGGACAAGGAGAAGCTGCAGAGGCCCATTGTTGGAAAACTTGCAACTATACCCAAAAGTTGAGCTTTCTCATTCAACGGCTGTAGGTCTAGCATGGCCCCAGATTTCTACACAGTAACCCCCAGAACAGGCAAAGGTGACTGTTTCAGCCTTGTGAGTTTTTATCAGATCATCACAGTTCTGTAACTTTCCCATTTGAACACCTCATCAACAATTTGTAGTTGGCGGTAAAGTTGTCCATTGTGGGATTTAGGATGGGATTGTTGTGCTCATGTAAAAAAGCCATTGGTCTCTTCCCAGATAGTTTCTGCAAAGGCAGTTATTCTCATATTCATGCAAAGTGGAGGAAGGGAAGGGGTCATGAGCTGTGTCTACCAAGGAAGATTCCATAAACAGAGCACCAAGAAGGAAGGGAAAGCATACTAATCTTTGAGTCTCCTTTGGAGAAAGACAATGTAACCAAACAGGTTGACTTCCAAACACAAGCTTTTTGCCTCCTCCCCCTAGTCTCAAGATGTTACCTGTGAGCAAACTACAGAAGCCTTTTCCTTCAATCTTAAAATAGACTCCATGTCTCTCCCTTCCCCACCACATACTTCTTTTGCATTTTACTATATGCTAGTATCTAATTATGTGCTTAGTTCCAGGAGCTCATCTTTGGACAGACAGGCCAAGCATGGAGGCCCAACTTTAAAATTTGTGATTACCTCAAGGCAGCTACTCAGCAATCCCACCATTGAAATGATGCCAGCCCATGCTCCAGGTGGACTGAGACCTGAGATAGCCACTGGAATGAGACACAGAGTTTGTACCCAGCACAACTCCTGCATGCCTTGCCTATCAAGTTTTCCCTTCATAAACCCTTGCCGCCTTCTCCCCAGAAAGGAGAAGTGGCTACTTTGGATTGGAGTGTGGCCACTTCTCCATTACTAGTTTTGGTTAGTAAAAAACCAGTCTACCATACCTCACTCTTGCCACTGGAGTCTGCAAATGGTGAGTGGCTGATCTGTGTTTGGTTACAATGGGAGAGTGGTAATGTCACCAAAATACCTTCAACTACCAAGAGCTAGGATGAAAGTGGGTGGGAGCAGCTACACCAACACAAGGTGAAATATGACCTGTCACTATTGCTTACTTGTCACTGTGGAGTGGTCTAAGCCTCAGTGAAGGGTTCCTTGAAAAAAAAAAATCAAATGGCAATGAGAGAATTCCTAAGTCTCATGAGAGGTTCATACTTTGAAAACAGCTTGTAATTGATAGACACTGACCCAGGGTGCTCACCTCCCTAAGTACCAAGTAACAGCCAATGCCAAGAGCCAAGAAATGGACAGGGCTTAAACCCCTCAGGCCCCACCTATGTGTGTATGGGATGATCTAAAAGATGACAGCTCCTTGCTGCTCCCAATGACAATACGTGTCCTGATCCCGTGAATGCTCAGGTGCTGTGTGAGTGGAGGAAACTGAAGAGCAGCTGGATTAACAATGAACCCCACTGATTAGGGTGATCTGGACTGTCTATTGGCAAGAGTGACTGAATGCTTGTTCTTTCATGTATTTAGTCAGGACATCATTGCTTTGATACATGGCGAAGAAACCATAGGGGGGAAAAAATCACTTGTCTGTTTTGCATAATGGGTTCTGCATTGAGAAGATTATGAAGTTTTATATCAAAAACTGTAGAAATTTGGCAATCAGTATTTGGCAGAGAGCTGCCAAGATTTATAAATCACAGGCAATTTGAGACCATCATAAAACAGTAAAAGCACTGGAAGAACTGCGGATGTGTAGCACACACAGAAGGATATGGCCCAGTTCATTTTCAAAGATGTTTCAGGAAATAATTTCTTAGCTTCCACAGAACCGTCAAGTCCAAACATGAAGACATTAGAGACTAAGTCTACAGTGAAAACCACACCACAAAGTATTTCAGGATTTAGATATCTTTACTGAATGCTACCCACCAGTAAATGTAGAAACAATCATCCCAATTATTCCAGCCAATATAAGTAGAAATATTCGCAGACTGCCCCTTCCCTGAACAACTAACTAAACTGATCAAGACCCCGGACACATTCTCAACATCCTCCACCCAGAGGCTACACTGCTCCAACAGGACTCCCATTTCAGACGGGACCAGGAGGTTCCTCATCAGTTGTAGTAGTCAGCACAGCCACCGGCAGAGGCAGCACACTAACCACCTGCACGTGTGCACACACACAACACAGGTAAGTCTTTCCCAAGCAGCTGTGAACCTCCTCCACCCTCCTCCAGGGGCTGCCACTGTTCTGGAAATGGTCTGAGGCAAGACAAGACATCTGCATGTAGCATTCTGAAGTGGGATGAGACCTGGAAAGCCAGACCCAGCAGCTGCTTCCACATCACAGGAGTGAGCTCTGGCTCATGCTTTTGCCCCAGAGGAGCAAGGCAGGCCCAGAACTCAGACAACATGGGGACAGGAATGCTTTCAGAATTGTGCCCTTTAAATCCTGAGTCCTTCCTGCCTAGAGAAGGTGCCATTAGTGACCGTGGAGCTGGAAGCTTCCTGCTCTTACCTTTGGAACAAATGAAACATCTCAGAAGCCTAGGGAATATTCACCACATATTCTACATTCAGTCCTCTATTCTCTCATGGTGAATTCCAAAGCACTGCCCTGAACATAACATTTGCAGAAAAGTTTCCATAGCAAACTGTGACCCAGAAGAGATGCCTGCTTCTTATAAGGTATCCTGTGACTCAGCAGAGATCATGCTCTCCCCAACAGTCCAGAGGGAAAAGAACAGAGATAGAGCCTTTCACAGATGTTCTAAAGGACATTGCCCTTGTCCTTTTCCCACTAAGACTTATGAGATAAACAAAGCCCATAGACTTGTCAATTTTACCAGAACCCACTCTCCCGGAAGAACACAACCAATACAGCACATCAGAGTCAAGCTGGGGAACTTCACAGTGGGCTCCACAGACATTCCAGACAGACATACCAAACCATGTGTATCTCTTCAAACATGTCTAGTGCAGAGCCTCTCCTACAGTAACTCATCGCTCATGGACTGTGCCAGAGTGGGACTGGGGACACAAAGGTTCTGGGGTATATTAACCACAGGAGAGGTAGGAACCTGAGACAAGTCTATATACACAACTCCTTCATCCAAGGAGGCCCCTAGAGAGCAGCACACACACACAAGAGTAGAAAAAAATGACGTTGGGTTCGTAGGTTTTATGAGACAGAGACAAGGTCTAGAGCAGGTTTAATGTATGTGATCAGCCAAGGATGGGCCCAAGCTCTGTCTCTTGGATGGGGGTGGGGCACACAAAAGGATGAGAGCCCTGGAAACCCTCTGTGGTCCAGACTTGGGCTTCCACACAGCAGCATATGAGGCCTGGATACCTCCCTGTAACCCTTTCAGTTGACCTTGTCACCGAATTGAAGATTAGCACACTAGAGAAAATGGG
Organism: Symphalangus syndactylus; assembly: GCF_028878055.3. Lineage (NCBI taxonomy): Eukaryota > Metazoa > Chordata > Mammalia > Primates > Hylobatidae > Symphalangus > Symphalangus syndactylus. Next base: position 18,249,017 of record NC_072438.2, on the reverse strand, counting down.
GACAACACAAGCTAAACGTGCCATACCCCACTTCTCACCATTCTTTTCCAGGGCATAGCTGTGGGAGATTTAAATATTCTGTGTGGTCACATTTCTCTCGGTCTCCCAACTGGAGCACAGAAGTCCATACTCACTTCTGCCTAGATCTTCCAGCTCAAGCCATCCCTAAATACATGGCAATCTTGACTCAGATGATCTCCAGGTACAGCGAGGTGAGGTGAGTGTTTCACATGCAGGCCATGTTTTCACAGGTGAGTAGGCGCATATGACTAAATTGGACTAAAGGGAACTGGAAGATTTCACACCCGAAGCCACTGCAAGACAGTGCCCAGGCAGCAATCCAAGTGAGTGCCTCCACCTGAAAAGGAGGTGATGGCCAGTCAAGAATTCATCTCATCCCTTGGTGGCTATTTACTCTGCTTCCTAGACATAGGCTGTGCAAAGTCAATAACCTCAGGCCCTTCTTGGAGTATGATCATTTTTATGCACACTGGAAAAATGAATAGAATGCTGTAAAATGAAATGCTCTCTGCAGCATCAAAGACCAAAGTCATTAGCAGAAAGTTGCACAAGCAGCAAAGCTGAACAGAACATCCCCATGATTATTGTCTGATCAGTTGAGATCCAAGGTTGGTATAAGAAACAGCCTGCAATTAAAGTCAAGTTGACCCAGCCAACTACAATGTTAAGAGCTGTATTTACATGAAATATGGTCACAGGCTATGTTAAAGCAGCTCTGCATATAGAGGAAGATGAATTTAGGAAAAACACCTTTGCGTCTGGAAAACTATTTCCATGCATCTAACAATGATTGTAACTTCCCCAGAATAAGACTTGAAGCTGAAAACATCAGACTCCCTTTTAAATCCAGTGTTGACATGGCACTCTGGGCTCATTTGTCTAAGGAAGGTAGACTCCCACAGCATAGTTTCATGCTCACCAACTTTCCAGCCAGAACAAGTGAGGCTTGAGGGGAGTTCTGACATTCAGAGCTGCCAGTGAGGCGCCTGCTTCACACCAGACTGAACGGCAGCGGAGCCGCCCTGAGAGATAGGCCCCTTCTTTCCCCACACACCAAATTTGTCTCATACAGAGCTTGAACAATTTGTTTTCCCTGACATCACTCTGCCACATGTGAAACACGTTCCCCAGAACAGCACAAAACAGGAGCTAGGAAAGAGTTAAGACTAGGAAGACGGGAAGAACAGTCTTCACCATGCTAACACCCCTGTGGCTCCTGCCCGTACCTGATAGGGTCAGTGAATCTCTGCAGGGTGACACTGGGAGACTGGAATAGATTCAAAATTCTGCTCCAGTCTCCAGATGGGCCCTGTCTGCCCAGAGACCGTACTGCTGCTGGCCATGCTGTGCACTGTCCTCACCCTGTCTGCAGCTGTCACATCTCTAGGAGGTACCTATGGTGTCAATAAGGAAAGCTTAGGAGGCAGCTGGCTGCAACCTACCTGCCTTCAGCCTTGCACTTCCTATTTGAAGATTCAAGCAGCAATATGCCCAAGAGTAGGAAACCACCCATCTGCCAGCCACTGCAGATAACGGCCAACCCAGGTGATGCCCTTCATCCAGGACCAGTACCTGATACACTCTGGGTGAAGCACATACTCCTGAAATGTATTCTCAGACAAACCCTAAACCTGTCAGACAAAACACACAGATCAACAATTGTCTCTAAAGCTACTACTATCTAAAGATACTGGTCCCATGACTCATGAAGACAAGTTTTGGAAGATGATCCCCTGCAGATAAAAATCGTGTGAGAACCCAGGTTGTGCTGGCCTTGGGAGAAGATCTAGGCTTACAAGGAACACTGTCCATGGAGTCCCCACTCAAAAGGTGTTTCCAGAGATAAACAAGCTCGAATTGCAAGAAAATCTGGATGGTAGGAGACAGACGATCCCAAATGCTATCTAGTAGAAATAAGCCCATTTTGGCGAATAAAGATTAAGAGCATCAGGGAGCCAAGATGGAAGACAACCTATTATCTCCACCATTAGAGGCTGGTGGGAAGAGGACCACAAAACCCACGTACACCACTAAGGGTAAAAGACAGCCTGGAAATCTTTCCCTTGGAGGATCACAGTGCAGCGTCCAGTCCAACCCTGTCCCTCCGATTAGCCTTGTAGGGAACACAGATAGATGGTTTCAGACACATCCCAAGCTTCCAATTTCATCCATAGAAGATCCAATGGGAAGCCAGTCAGGCTTCACTACAATCCACGGGCTGAAGACTTGGCTTATTGAGGACAGATTAGTCATTTTTACACAATATTCACACTCGAGTAAGAGTAAGCCAGTTTTTAGACATTTAGGAGAAAAGTAGCTGGTAAGAAGTTGTTCCATTTAGATTATCCTCCCACTGAAAAGTGCAGGGTTGAGCATACTGTTGGAAATATCAGCTGACATTAAAACAGTCACATGAACAGAAACCTAAGACCTCAGCCTCTATTTCCCCCTAATGTAGGCAGGAGAGACTTATTCCTCCTGTTTCCATTATATTTCCCACCATTTTTATAACGGGATGAAACAGACAAACTTGCCTGAAAGGAAGCTTTCCTCAGAGTGGGGAGACACTGTTTACCTGAAAAGCAGTATTGTGACACTTCAGGATCACAAGAGAACAGAGCGGCACCCCCTGCACATGTCTGGGGAAAGCCTAGTGCTCTCCCTCTACTGATGAGACTCTATGCTGGCTCACTCTGCCACCTTCTATCCCACCTGTAAGACAGGTGCCTGGATGATCACCCCTCCCCCAACCTGGGGCTGGTGCAAATGGGTAATCTTTAGCAACCAGAGAACTCGTCTATTGACAGGACCTTTGAACACAGTAGGTGACAGTCCCGTTTCCTGACTACTCTGAACCTTGTCTCTCAAGGACAGCTCAGAGCCTGTGAATGGGAGAGTAGCTCATTAATGGATGTCCTGGCCTACCAGGCACTTCTAAGAGTGTACAGCAAGAAAAACACTCAAAGAGCCTGTGCTTCTCCTCAAATTCCTCTGGAGGGTCTCTCTTGGCCTCTCGGAATAACAGCCACAAAGGGAGAGGAAGGGGAGGCTGCCCTTCAAAGGGGCCTGTTCCTGAACGTCAGACACTGACACCTGCTTCCACCCCATGGCCAGGAAAAACAGTAGTCACATATAATGTAACTAAAAATGTCCACAGCCTTTATTCATAAAAACCTGGCACATTTTGGAGCTGTTCAGGTACACCTTAGAGCAGTTCACTATTTTCAGGTACAAAGCCTTCTTGCACCAATACACAGGTGAGGGCATGGATGAAAATGAAGTTCACCAAGGCCAAGAGCAACATGAATGAACTACCTGGTGTCTGAGTACCAATAGCACCACAATGCCACAGCCAAGGAAAGAGGAGAGAGTTTGAGAAGAAAAAGAGGTGGCCGTGGCCTAGGGCCTGTTATTGGGAGAGGGTGAAAGGCGTATCAAATCTTTATTCACCTACAGTGTTTTTCTATGATGTCTGCGTGTGCACTCACTATTATTGCTATGTATTATAACCTCTATTAAAGCATTTTCATACTGTGTGGGAACAAGCAAAAGACCATCCCAATCCCAGGCTTGGAAGTGCCCCTGATATGGACACACACTGTTCAGCAGCCCAGGGTCAGAGGATGACATAGGTTGTATCCAGCATAGGGGTCCAACATATACCACGAAGTGGGCAAAGCCAAGCCAAACACGTCTCGCAGCAGCTTCCACTCTACAAAGCAATGTGACGTTGGCAAGTCTCCCTCCCATTATGGGAGTTCAAGGAAGTGACAGAGGGGAGAAGTCCTTTCAATAGAAGAAGCATTAATGGTCCAATTAAAATGAGATGCACACGTTTCCTATGAGCTCAGAGGATGGAGAGAAGCATCCCTCACTCAACTACATGTGCACAAAATATTTCACATACCATTTCCTCCCCTAACATGTAGTGAGGTGTGTGCCAATGAAAGCAATAGGTGATGAACACTACAATACTCACGAACATCTTAGAGCCATTCATGTGTATCTGAGCAATTTAGTGCTATTTTCAGGTACAAGGCATTCCTGCACTGGTAAATAGGTAAGGGCATGGACGAAACAGTTCACTGAGGCCAAGAGCAACGTGAATAAATGACCAGTGCCAGAATATCAGCAGTGTTAGAATGCCAGGTGCAGAGACCAAAACTTTCTAACTTCCATGGTGCTCAAAGGAAGAGTGACAGTTGTGAATATCTTCCATAGTCACCTTAGAACTATCCATTAACATGAAAGGGAGATCTGGCAAATGACATAAGCCTATTTTAGATACTTCAGTACACAATCTCACCTGTTTTGGGGTGAGAAACCAAGATTTCAAATGACAAAACCTTCAGTTAGCCTCAGTTGACTGTTGACTTACTCAGTTATTGCATTGATTATTCTCAATGCTTCAGGAGGCACCAAGCCCATCCTTCACTTAAAGGGACATCCAGGTGGTATGACGTTTGATTGGAATGATTGGGCTGCCCGGGGCCACACCTTCACCCTCATGGTTGTTTTTCAGGCAGCGACATCTCAGCAAAAGGCAATTAGCTCATCTGAAGGAGAAAAATTCCAGTGACCTGACTTATAGAGGTGGAGAGTATGCTCAGACCCTTGTACTCACAAAGGAATACCTCAGCCTTCTTCCTATCCTCAGCTCTCTGCTTCTATTATCAGAAACTCATTGCTAAGTATCACAGAAGGTGATTTTACTGGCCTTTGTAACATCTTTTTACATATCCAGTGTTTTATAGGCATCAGTTCCACATGCATGAATGCTTTTAGGAGCCATATCTTACCCATTTGTAACAAACTCACACCTACAAGACCAAGGAAAATGCAATGAGTCATTGGCAAATATTTAAACAGTCATCCAGGGAAGGAAATTGAAGCCCTCTGGAATATTCCACTCAATGTATACAAGAGATGTGATCGAGATTTGACCCATAATATTTTGGCTTCATATCCCATTGTTTTCATCATAACAAAGAAAGATGCCTCCCAGGAAACCTTGATCAGAGTGCCAAGATCTTACTTAAAAGGCAGCAATAAAGCTGCTACAACATTGCAGGAAGGAGAACATGACAATCCTTCTGTCTGGGCAGGCATAGATGTTTCTCCCAGGTGAGGTTGTTTTCCAGCCAAGTGAGCCACCTTCTTCCATTCCTTTGGCATGGAAGATGTCAGAAGGCTGTACAACAGGGTACAAGGGAATGGGTGCTCTGTAGGAACATGCATACCCACTGAATCATCCTCAATCTGAGGCCTACAGACCCATTTACCAAACCCCAGGCCTACTTTAATGGGAGAGTACTCTTTGCTGGAATGTCATATCCCGCCAGTACTTTTATCTTGCACAGGTGCCCTCAAAGACGCTCATACGTCACATTCCTCCTCTGACATCCTACTATTCCCAGAGAGGAGGGACTCAGTCATAAAGAGGACAGTGGAGGACAAGAGGAAGGTCACCTTTTTAAGGGCATGATCCCAAAGCTCACATGTCGCTTTCACTTATGACCTGTGGGACAGAATGAAATTAGGAAACTACAGCTAAGTGAAGTAGACCAGAGAGATGTTTTGTAGGATTCCACTTGAGTAGACAGAGCTACCGTGACCAACTTCACGGTAAGTTCAAGAACAGTCTCCTACTGCCACTCCTTCTGAAGATCAGCTATCAGGACTGACATTGTCTGGATCAGGCATCCCCAGTTTAATAAAAAGGCAGCTTGAGCAGAACTCCAAGGACGGACACACACCCCACACCTGCCCTCCCTCCTTGTGGACCTCCCGATATTGAGTACATTACACAGAGCCAGGCTGCAGTGCTTTGGGGGTAAAGATCATAACCATCATTTCAGCCTGAGGGATTTCTGTGCTTTTAAGCAGCAGTTGTGTTCCACTTCCTAAAAGTGCGTTCAGCAAAGAGGCTGTTTACCTTTTCTTATCAACCTCCACCTAATTCAAAGTGGAAGAGGTAGAACCAACATAAACTGTCTCTAAGGAAGAGCTCTAGAAAGGTACAGCTGCTTATGACCATCAACCTAAACCTAAGGACAAAGTTCTCTGCATCCCATCTATTGGAAATATCAGAAGAGACAGTGGTAAAGACAACTATTCTTCAAAAACTGAACAGCAGATAGAGTGATCAAGATTCTTTGCTTGGCCACCTGGAGTCAGACTGAATCTTTTTAGGCCCATCTGTGTACGTCCTTGTAAAATCCAGTTTTAGCAAAGAACCCTAAGTCTGTTTTGCAAACCTCTTATATCTTTTGATATTTCAACATAGTCTGACCCAATACTACTTGGCTATCAATTCCCACTTGTCTATACTGTGTTCAGACTTGAGCCCATTCTTCTATTACAAAACCTGGTTGCATCAGTCCCTTACCTAACTCAATGATCATGTACAAAGTGTTTCTTGCTGTGCTTCCATGAGCATCACTGAATAATAGTGTAGCCTCCCTTATCAATAACCTCAAAGAAAATGGCAGACAGTGGCCAGACCAAGAATATGGTCATAACACACTTGGAATATTCAGCTTAAGATATAGTATTTGTTAAAATATGAACACGCTATATCATATTAAGAGTATTCTACAGACATTTTAAAGGCATTTTAAAGATTATACTAAAATGTAATACAGTCAACAGTGTGAGGTGCGGAGGTAGAGATGGCAGCTTCTTTCACATGAAACAAGTCTACTCCTGGGATGGATTAATGCTCAAAAATGATTACAGCAGAAATTAACCACAGTAATCGTAAGTAACCCCTGAGAAAATGTACCAGCAAATTTAAAATGTTCAAATTCTGATGTCGTGTGTGTTTGGCCCTTGGGAAGGTCATCTCACTGCTCCTGGGTCCCAGGTGCTCCACATCTGCAGAAACAGCGAGGACCAGCCCTGCCCTCTCCATGCTCAACAGGAAGCACCTGCCACTCTGAACGCTCCCCCCAGTATGGCATTGGGACTGTGCTTTGGGGAAAACTTGGGCTTCTGACGTTTTTAGTCTTTAAGAGATACAATCTGTTGTGTGTCACCTAAGCCTCGGTGTTTGCCATGGCAACTGACAAACCACTTTTGTTCTGGTACAAAAGCAATGGTTTGGTGGAAAAGAATTTCAGGAGATCTTGGGATCCATTTCTCCTGTTCCATGTCCTCCATCTCAGGAGCTCCCAGTGATTTTATCACAGCCTCTGTTGCCTTGTGATCTGCAGGTCCTGGGAGATGCATAGCTAAGTTGCCAGGACATCCTGGAAGCTGGGAAATGACACATTGGCAAATCAGATGCTGATATTGAGGAAAGGCAGAAATGATTCCCACCCTCTGGATTTTTTCAGATTTGTGAAGAAATTTTTTTCCAAAGGAAAAGAACCCATCCCAGTAAGGCAGTGCCAGAACCTGCAAAACAAAATGCATCTGAGGCCTACAGTGGGAAGGAATCTCCTGATGTGTCCAAATGGGAGTTGCTCCAGTTTCCTGATACTTGAGTGAAGAACATGTAAGGTAGGTCTAGAGGCTCAAACTGATAGAAACTGTTGACATTCAGGGATGGGGTCATGGAATTCTCTGGAGGAGTGGAAATACCTGAACCCTTCTCAGCAGGCTTTGCATAGTCAAGTAACAATAGAGGACTACAAAAACATGGTCTCTTGGTCTTGCCGTCTCCAAGCTGGACCTGGTGACCTTTTTTGGAGGGAAAGGAAAGAGCCCTGGAACATGAAAGAGTGAGGAGACAGTAGCCATACAGCCAGTTCTGGGATGCATGTGCAGGATGTGCAGGTTTGTTCCATGGGTGAATGTGTGCCATGGTAGTCTGCTGCACCTATCCACCCATCGCCTAGGTGTTGGGCCCCACATGCATTAGTTATTTGTCCTAATGCTCTTTCCCTCAAATCCCTGATGGTGACCCAGGGCCCCAGTCAATAATGCCCATATAATCCACATCCAATATGTCTTCCCTAGGTAAGATTGAACAGGTCCACCAGAACTATCTGGTGATGAGAAACCTCATCTGGATCATCCCAAACTCTGGCTTTTATATGATCCGCCATATGGACACACAAGCAACAAACACACTGGGCAAGCAAGACTCAATGACCTGGGTCGTATCCAGCAGTGGCCCAGATCATGGGAATTATCAAAGCCACAGAAGTGGGCAAAGCCAAAGCCAAGCATACTTGGCAGCAGCTTCCACTAGAACTAGCCCTGGTGTGGGTGAGGCTGGGGTGGGTGGTGCTATCATCAACTCTTACAAAAAAGTTCTAAGAATGTCTATCTCTTAGGGCCAGCAGCCTGGACTACCTGCATAAAATTCTCCATGTCATAGTTAGGGGAGGATTCTCGTAAGACATATGTCGTGTGCCAAGGCCATTTCAGTAGCACACTACAGGGACCCTGTAACCAGAGGCATGAGCAAGCAACTACATCAAAATAGGAAAGAAAATGTAAGCCTCATCCTGAGTGCTGACTCCTAACTGAAAAGTTTGGGTCAAAGAAGAGGTCCTCCAAAAATCTAAGATGAGGGAGAGAAAACAAACTAGTCCCACTTGGAAATCATGCTTTAAAATACGGTTTTGGTAGAAATTCATGGTTGTATTTCAGACTAGAGGATAACATCTACACAGACATGAACTATGATGTGTACAGGGTTCCCTACACAGGAGAGCATTCACTTTCCAATCTGAGTGTCAAAATATGCTGACGAGTCATAGCAGCAGAGTCAAGGCCAAGATCCTGAAGATGAAATGCCACTCAAGGCTCTACCATCACAACCCAAAGCAGAACTTCTGTCCCTAGTGTACTGACCACAAGGCAATCAGCTTTCTCAGGTTGAATCATGAAGAATCATCAGTCCCCAAAAGTTGCAGGGATTCGAGCTCCTTTCTGCCATCCCTCTTCAGCATGGACAACTCATGTCTTCTCCTGGAGCCAACTGCACTAGGAAGGTTAACTAAAGACAGCCAGACAAATCCAAGTAGAAAACAGATGCGCATCTATCATGTTTTGGGTGGATGCACACAATCCTCATTATGTGGCTATGCCCTTGGACATCTCACGTACAACTTGAAGTGCAAAGGGAAAACTGCATTGGCCTACAGCTGATGGGTGGCAGGTGAGGGGAGAATGGAGCAGAGCATGATTTATGCAGCAGTTCTGCAAGGTGTCACCCAGCAGTTGTGCAGGCTATATCTGGCAAATTCTAACATAACTTTTCAAAAGAGATACCGTTCAGGCCCATCCCTTCAATGGCCAAATGACAGGATTCCAGCCAGTGTCATCATACAGTATATGCCAAGAACATTTTGTCACTATCACTTATAATCCTTTATTTGAACAATGCCACTTCCAATGTCTACACTAAATGGACAATGGGAAACTGCTAAGGCCCTAGGGCTGCAGCTACAGCTGCTTTGTGCCTAGGAGGAAACAAAGCAGATACATGGGCTCCTGTCTCAAGCTGAGCATGCCTCAACTGCCAGCTCAGACAGAGCCTCATTTCTCACTCCCTTTTCCAGGAAAAATTTACCAATAGTCTCGGGAGCAGAGTGTTTCTTATTTGTTAGAGGTTAATGGTGGCCTCAAAAGATTTTACATAGTAATCCCCGTAACAGGCAGAGGTAAGGATTTAAGCCTCAAGAACTTGACTATCACTCATGTTTGCTATTTGTCTTATTAGCACTTTCCAGTCGTCAAGTTCTCAGCTGGAGATTCAGGGTGGGATTGTTATGCCAACGTGAAGGAGATACTGGTCTCATTCAGAATACCGTTCTGCAAAGAATTATCCTCTCATTTTACTCATAGAACATGGAAAAGGAAAGTGCTCATCATGAGCTGTGTCTGAAGAAAGATTCCACAACAGAATAGCTAAGTCATACATCCCTAAGTCCTATTTAGTGGAAGACCCCAGCAAGACAATGGTAACATCACCAAAGCACTTCAGTAAGAACAAGTAGTGGAAAACTGAGAAAGCAGCTAATGATTAATCACTAGTGCTAACTTGTCATTGTAGGAGTGGTTTAGGCCACAAGAAAGGGCTCCTTGAATAATCTGAAAAGGGAGTGAGAAATGAAGTCTCAAGAGCAGCTCATGCTTTAAGAGGTATAGTTGGTACACCACCACTTTGGGTGCTCACCTACCTAGTTGCTAAGCAACAGCCAAAGGTAAGAGCCAGAAAATGGACAGTTTAGCCTGAGGCCTCAATGATGGGTTTGTGGGATGATCCAGAACAAAGCACTTTCATTAGTCCCCAGATGCTACATGAGTGGAGGAAACAGTGATGACCAGCAACGTTCTGAGGCCAGCAGCAGTCTGCTCCCACAGTGAACTCCTTGATGGGGATAATGGATGGTGTTTTTGGAAGAGTGACTTAATGCTTTATCCTAGAAACCTTCTCTAGGATAAGTTAGTATATGTGATCAGGACATCTTGGCTTTACTACAAGGGGAAGAAACCTTAGTGGAGAAAATACCATCTGTTTAGCAATCTCTATAATGGGTTCTGCAAATAGAGTGCTGTGATTGAAAACGTTTAGGAAGATCAGTTTTTTTTTGTAGGAAAATGTAGAAATTTGAGGATCAATATTATGAAAGTTGTCAGGACTAAGGAATCACAGGATATTCAAGACTGTCATAGAACAGCAAAGCAAAACACTGGAAGAGTCAGTTGTCATGAAGCACATAGATGACATGGTCTGGCTCCTTCTCAGATTTCAGAAAATGCTGTGACTATAACCTCCACAGAACTGCTGAGTACACACATGAAGGCTTTAGGAACTAAGTGTACAACTGAAATCTACAAGGTATTCTCTGGGCCCAGAAGACTGTTTACTTGGTTCTATCCACCAAAAGGTAGAAATACAATCACATCCAAATTATTCCAGCCAACAAAGATGGGAAAACTCACAATTTTCATCTTCCCTGAAGATCCCATTGCACTAACTCAGGCCACTAGAAGCATTTGCAACATCCTCATTCCAGACCAGTGATGCTGCTTCACACTTCACATGGGACCATGAAGTCCCTGACTCTCATGAGCTGTGGTCAGCACAGATGAAAGAGGCAGGACATTTCTCACCTGCACATACCCCCAAGTCAAGCCTTTCCACAGATGGCTCTGAACCTCCTCAACCCTCCCCCTAGTGGAAGCCATTGTTCTGCTTTCTGACCACCTCCACCAGAAGACATCTGCAAGGACAAATTTGAAAGGCTAAGACCTGGGAAGCAAGACCAGCAGCTGCTTCCATGTCACAGCTCTGGTTCACATGGCTTTTGCCCTGGAGGAACCAGGCAGACCAAACATTCAGACAACAAGGGGATGGAAAGGATTTTAGAATCATGGCCCTCAGATTGACTGAGCACCTTCTGCCCAGAGAAGCTGCCTTGTTGACTATGGAGCTAGAAGCATCTCTTCTTTTTGGGTACTTATGGTAATAATGTAATGTCCTATCATGAAGTCTGGGGTGATTACTAGTCATTCATTCTGGAAACATTCTTCTCATCGTTAGGGGAAGTTTCTAAGCCATGGCACTGTCCAAGTTTTCAGATTTAATCTGTCACTATGTGGAAATATCCACACATTACAAGGTGTACTAAGACTTTAGTCCATGTTCTGAACCGTCCAAAGGGACAGAAAGATTCATTCACTGGGGCATCTAGCAGAGTGCCCAAGTTATTTCCCTACTCTGGGGTTTACCAATTCAACAGGGCCAGAAGCATGCTTAAACACACCAGAACCCATCTACGGACAGGACCTAATACACTACAACCACATTCCCAGCCAGGCAGGAGAGATTCACTTTGGGCTCTGAAGACATTCCAGGCCGTGGCTAGCATCAGCAGACAAGACATTAAGGAGTTGGAGGGACAAACCACGTGCATCAGTCTTCACAGGCCCATTCCTGGGAACTAAGCCAACTCAGTTTACAGGTTCCCTTCTCACCAGATTTATTAGAGGATGGTTCATCCAGAAGGAAATCTCAGAAGGTCGTTCACCTTTTCTAACCAACCTTCTATTAGAAATGGAGATGCCAATAAGGCTGAGAACAATCAGGACACTGAAATGAAGAACCACCTATAGAACCAGGAGGAAGAGAAGGTACATGCCTGCACTGACCTCATCGACTCCCCGTAGACTCCAGGCATAAAAATGTGACCTTCCCCCACCTTTCACTGTCAAAGACCAGATTCTCATGCAAGAGCCCCTTTCTGAAAGCTATGGGGAGTATGGCTCTTCCAGGATGCATGGTCTTGTCACACAATGTCTTCTGGTGTTGAAACTGAAAAAACTTGTGCACAGTTATGAGCAGAGAAGCAAGGTCACTCACTAGGACTTTAAACATGAGATGTCAGATGCTTTGGAAGTGGAAAGCAAGTCAATAAAGCCCAGAATGTCATCACCAGGAATTGGTAGGAGATAGTCATGAGCTGATGAATGTGCACATCAGATCCCCACACATCTAACAGGCCACCTTAATACAACAACCTGAGTGGTTTATGGGCAATCAGCCTGCTGCTACAGAGGCATTAACCACTTCTCAGGAGGTAGACCCTGACACACATAGCATTAGTCACATTGACAGACTCATCTGGTAGACAAAGGTACTGAAGACAATCTGTTTTTGCTGTGGTATGAAATTTTATGTCACCTAAAAGGTGTAAACTACAATGGACTCATTTCTGAGGATGAAGTAGCCCCACCAAGTTTGATGATTGAATCCTCACCAGCTTTACTCCCAAGAGAAACAGATATGCAAGTCCTCAGGGCTTCATAGCTGGCCAGTGAGGTCTGATTGTCATGTAGTTTGTAAGTGCAGGATGAAGGGTTTGCACCTTTTGGCAACTCTACTGACCAACAGTAAGTTGGTCACAAAACTAGCCCAAGGCTTATTTTCTTATAGCCATTCCCCAGGACTTCTTAGCCTTCTTCCCAGAAAAGCAAAGAGGCTAATGACCAGATGAAAAGAACAGCTGTGTGTTCTACCTAGAACACTTCACTGGCTCAAAGTCTGCGCCAAAGGTTAGCTCATCTGACAGTGCCACTGCAGACTGATGGTTTCAGAATTGTGCCCCATGTCTCCAGCCTCCACCTGTCTGCCCACAGAAGGTGCACTGCTGCCCATGGAAGCACTGTCTCTGCCTATTTCATTTCTAGTCATGCCCAAGCCATCCAATGAAGATGTAAAAAAGTGGGGGTCCAGCTCTTATCCCCTAGCATTTAGGTCTTAGCATCCTCAGGGCAATTTTAAGAATAACAGATGTCACAGCTTCTGAGGACATCCAGGTTCAGTACATAATGACCTTCAACACAGATGGAGGTCACTTCAGCCAGTTAGAAAAAACAAGTGTTTCTCAATAAAGCCCCTCTATCAGTTTATAAGTTCAGGCAAGAAAGCCACTACAAGAATTCACAGGATAAGGTAGTCACCTAAGGTACACAATCATTTTCAGGAAACTAAACTTATAGAGCAAGAAGGAAATTAAATTCAAGATAGTGTTGATAACCTCAAAGACAAAACAGCAGATGGTGGCCAGAACATGAAGTCAAAATATCCATGAAAGCATTCAGCTTAAGATATGGTACTCATTAAAATATGAGATAAATGGGTTAAAAATAGCTTGAAGATAAGGAAGAAAGTTCCTACACCCAAAAGCACAGAAGAGGGGAGGCTAACATGTGGAGGAACAAGGGGCTGATGTGTTCGTCACTCATTCCTCTCATTTTAGCACTCAAGTGCACTATGGAAAAAAAGATGCTCAAGCATTTTGATTCAGGATACCACCCAGAGTCATGGACGTGTGGTTCACAGAGACTCTTCCACTGGAACAGCTCTTCTGACTTATGAGAAACATAAGCAATGGGACTTGCTGATGCCACAGTAGGTCTGACTCCAGAAGTCAGTAAGGCTTGCAGAAGGCAATGCAATAGTTCTTCTGTTATTTTTAAAATAACTTCCATTAGTATAATCCATCATCCCTACTAACTGGAATGTAGACATTGATCCAGAATTCTTTGAAGTTCAGGACTTCATAATTTCTGAGGACTAACACAGATCAGAAATATCCACTGTTGAATTCCTGAGTCAATCTTGAAGCAACTTCAGACACTCACAATGACAGGCAGTGTTAGATGTTATTTTCATTTGTAGACAAATCTTTCCTCCACCAGGACTTAGGAATTAAGACAGTATAACAACTTCAGATGGAACCCATGGCTTTCAAAGGAGGGCAGCACATATGGCAACCACCCACTCATGAAAGTTACAATGACAGGCAACATCTGTCATAGTCATGTGTCCCGTGATTGTCAGGAAACCAGAAGGCTATACGCCATCCTTCTGCAGCATAATAAAGTATCAAGGAGTCCTCCTAGTTGGACAAATCCCTCAACTCACCAATTTCACCACAGGAAGGAAAAGCAGGGATGTTCCCTAAAGAGGATAAATTTATGTCAATCTTCTAGAAACCATGTTTGAAGCTCAACCTATGATCAGGACAGAGGGGAAATGCTTGTCAGATATCGGAACTGCCAGTGGGTCATATATATACACAGCATTCATGTCGCCAGGTCCTTGACCTTAGGTTTTCACCACTCAAAAGGGACCCCACAGAGAAGACTGAAATCTTGAGGTCTGAGAACCATGGATGTGGGAGCCAGAGGAAAAGACCTTGGTAACCGACGTCCACCATCAATGATACTCATGCTATGAAATCTCCCTTGGGGTTAAAAATCTCCACCAGAACACATAGGTGGTGACAAATCTCACTGAACCATCCTCATCTCTGGATTTAAAATGACCTCCTTATGCATCCATAAGTAAGGAGTCTGTCAAAGGTCAAAAGGTGACCTAGTTTGTATCCATCAGTGGCCCAGATGGCAGTGATCAAACAACGGCAGAAGTAGGCAAAGCCCAGGCCGGTGTGATTGGCACCTGCTTCCACTAGAGGAAGCAGTGTGACATTGGCTAAGCTCCCTCAAATCATGAGAAAGTGATGTCTGGAGAGAACCAAGTCCTTTCATAAACAGGACATTAATCGTCCAAGTAAGACAAGGTACACATACTTCTTACCAGCTCAGAGAATTGCAAGGAACATCCCTTACACAACTACCTATAGAAGAAAATAGTTCAAGTCCCATTTCTCTGTAATGGAAGAGTGGAGCACGTGGCAATGAAAAGCAAGAGGCAGTGATATCACTCACAGGAGTGAAGATCAGAAGCTTCTAGCCTCAGGGAAGTATGAGGAAGGTTTCTCACTAAGCTCAAGGTCGGGAAGTCAGTTGGCTGGGCCTTAGGGCCTGCGCCCTGAGGCAGGGAGCTCCAGTACCGAGATACTGGGGCTGCCTAGGGGCCTGTCCTCTGGGCTTGGAACCAAATCTAACTGCCACCTGCTCCCCCATACGGTGGAGAGAAGGAATGGAGGAAAAGCTGCCCTCAGGCAACAGGACACTTGGTATAGCCTGGCTCCTTTGGGTTTAATGGTTTCTGCAGTGTCAATGGAGCACACATGGAGCTTGAACAACAAGCAGCAAGGGTTTGTATTCTAAGCCTTGGAGTTTTATGGCTCTAGCTACATCTGCCTTACAATAGTTCAGCCATTTGTCTATCAGCACCAGGCATCAGATGACAGCAAATTCCGATTCTTCTAAGGAAGGCAGCACTGTTTTCTTGCCAACAAGCAAAGAACAGTGGTCAGTGTGCAAAGCGGAAGGAGCTCATGTGGCTGCCTCATGAAAGCACTCAAGGTGAAAGGCTGCAACCACAGTGCTGTGTTCAGACTTAATGGACACGAGGGTAAAAAGGCATTTATATTGGAATACTGATGCTGCCTGATGGGGGAAGAGCTTCAGGTAGATTTCCTGAGTCATGTTCCCCTTACAACGCACAACTTTTCTCAGAAGACACTCCTGAAGTTTACCTTTTGTAACATCAGAAATTCCTGCTAAGTGGATTTCAGCACCATGCTCGTGGCTACAAGTTTCATGAGCACTATAGCACCAAAGTACCCACTATGCACGTGGGCTGGAGTAATAGACAACTCATTTCCAAACTGGCTACAATGAGGTCCTAGCACTACCTTCTTTGACAATGTATCATACGTGACAGTCTTTCCTGGATGCCTGTTAGTTCCCAACAGACATTCTATACCTCATGCTTTCATATTCAATTCCTTCACCTCTTGAAGGTTTCCTCTCCCAGAGAGAGGTCAACATCCATGCTTCATGTCCACGTGATCAGCGTCACCACACCTGTGGACAGGAGGATGATTGAGGATGCAACACCAAGTCAGTCAATCTGCCTTCCCTTCACAGCCCAACCCAGTGGTTCCAGCCACCTCAGCCCAATGAGCTGGTCTACAACCCAAACCCCTGTGCCAGCACACAAGGAAAGTCACTGAGATCTGGGACCCAGGAGGAAAAAAATGTTAGACCTCATGGACAGATCCATGCTCTTCCAGGAAAATACAAGCCTATATAGTGGCACGCTCTGCTTAGATCAGGTCAGGGTCCATCAGAACTGTTTCAGGATAAGTGGCAGAGGTATTGCAGTCAAGATCCTCCAAGGCTGTCAACCTGACCCCCCAGAGCAGTTCCAGGCCTTCAGAGATGAGGTGGCTGTCCTGAGCAGTGTAGGACATGTGGACACTCTGCTCTTGTTGGGGTTCATGACACAGGACAACCTGGCATTGTGACTCAGTGGTGTGAAGGCAGCCTCTACAGCTACCTACATGTCCGGAGACCAAGTTTCAGACATTCCAGCTAATTGACATTGCCTGGCAGACAGCTCAGGGAAGGGACTAGTTGCATGCAGAGAAGATCATCCACAGAGACATAAAATCCAACATATTTCTCCATGAAGGCCTAATGGTGCGAACTGGAGACACTGGTTTGGCAACAGTGAAGTCACACCTGGAGTGATTCTCAGCAGATTAAGGAAACCCACAGGCAATGGCCCCAGAGGCAATCTGAATGTAGGGTAAAAACCCACTCAGCTTCCAGTCCCATGTCAATGCCTATGGCATCTCATTATATGAGCTGATGGGAGGGGCACTTCCTTTCTCCCACATCAACAACCCTGACAAGATCATCTTGATAGGCTTGGGGTATTCCCCCCTTCCTAGATCTTAGCAAGATACACAAGAACTGCCTGAAAGCAATGAAGAGGCTGGTAGCTGACTAAGAAAGCCTCTGAAAAATACCAGTTTTTCCTGAGGAGCCAACTGCATTGACCAAAACCATTGCATGCATTCAACATCCTCAACCCAGAAAGGCTTGCTGTTCTGACAGGCCCCATGCTTCAGAGGGGACCACAAAGACTTGAAGCTGAGGTCTCATGAGCTGAGGTCAGCACAGCTGCCAGCAGAGAAAGACCGTTTCTCACCTCCAGACACAGTAAGGTGTTTCCACAGACAGTTCCCATCTCAGCCCTTCCCTAGCAGCACCCATTGTTCAAGTTTCCTGACCACCTCCACCAGAAAGTATTTTTAAGTATGAATTTGAAAGGAACTAAACCTTGAAGCCCAAGACCAGCAGCTGCTTCCACATTACAAGAGTGCTCCGGCTCATGCTCTTACCCTACAGTAGCCAGGTAGGCCCAGCATTAAGACATGCTGATGGGAATGATTTCAGATTTCTGTTCCATGGATTGAAGAATCCTGAGCCTTTTCTGTCCAGAGAAGGAGCAATTGTTGACCATACAGCTGTAAGGTTCTCTTTCAATATGTTTGCTATGAATCAAACATTCTATCATAAAGTCTGTGGATAGTACTGATTATTCATACTATCATTTTCTTCATCAGGGTGAATTATGAAGCCTCTACTCCAACCACAGAGTTTCTCTGAAGTTTCCAGAACAGATTTAAGTCTTGCAGCATGGAAACACCTACTTTACAAAGTATACTGACATTTAGGAGACTCAAAGCTCTGAATAGTCCAAGGAGGAAATAAACAGTTACAGAAAAGAGAGCCATTTGCTGAGGTTACTAGGACAGTGCCTAAATAATTTCCCCACTCGGATTTAACAAATGAACAAGGCCAGAACAGTAAACTCACCAGATCCCACATGGAAACAGGACCTAACACAGCCAGTGTACCACATCTCCAGCTGAGCTACAAGTCACTGCAAGCTCTACAGACATTCCAGGCAGAGCCCAGTATCAGAAGATCAGCTGTAAACAGAGCAGGAAAGAAACGTGTTTCTGGCTTCACGCAAAAGTCCAATGCAGGGCCTCTTCCCTAAGGTACATCATCCTGATGGACCATTCCAGAAGCACAGGAGTGGGACTGGAGAAATGCAAATGTATCACAGTATATTCAGAGAAGCAGAAACCTCAGATTGGTCCACATGTATTTGTTTACTCAAAGATGCCTCTACAAAGCTGCTGACCCACCCAGAGTATAGAAGAGACGCCCTTGTACCTACAGATTGATGGATCAAGGCAAGGTCTAGAGCAGGTAACAATGGGTTTGGGAAGCCATGGATTAGGACCAATCTCAGTCCATTGAGATACATGAATAAGAGCCCTAAAACCCCTCTGGAGTTTTGAGCTTCTACACAGCAGCACAGCCTCTCCCTTTCTCCATATTCCCAAGTCCAGCTCGTCAGTGATTTGAAGCTCAGCACGCTCACAGAAATGTGGAAAGCAGACTAGAAAGTCCACATCTCAGAACCCAGTGTGTGAAAGCTATGCGAAGAAAACCTGCATGGCCTAAATTCACCTAAATCGTCTTATGGATATTTGCAGGGCAAATTGAAGCAGAAATTTCTTCCAGAGCATCAGGAAGGTACAAAACCTCCCTGGACAATCTAAAATACTTTGACAGGAATGAACTCATTTCAACACAATAAGACCATGAAGACACACAAGCTAAAGGGCAACCTACTACACAGGTTCACAGAATGAGAAGCACAAAACCCACATAGACCTCTGTGGGCATGGGAGACAGCCTTGGAAGCCTTGGTGGGTCAGTGCAGTGTCCAGTTCAACCCCACACCTCTGATTAGACCTGCAAGGCAACACAGATGATTTCAAATACATCTCATTTCCTTCTGATTCAGGCCTCAGAAGACCCCAAGGGGAAGGGGTTCTCATGGGTCACTATAATCCATGAGGCTGAAGTTGAAATATAGAAGGCAGAATTAAAGTTACCATGTTTTTAAACACCAGCTATGGTTCTTTCAAAAGTGTACAAGCTGTCAATATCAACTGCACATGAGCAATTTAGTCTTTTGGGAGGAGTGAGAAATTTAGGTCTTTTCCCTAAACAGTAAGACAGTGAAGACTATTACTCATTAGTGTCAGTGTATTAAGTGATATTAAAATATTCACAGAAAGAAAACTAAGACCTCAGCATTCATTCCACTCTGGTGTTGCTAGACAGATGGTCGATTTCTCCCCTACTAGGGATCAAGGTTCAGATCCTCCAACAATCTAAGATGGAGGAAGGTAAGTCTCATTGGAGTTATGCTCTGAAAAAAAATGGTTCCAGCAGAAATTAAATTTTCAAACTAGAGGATGACCTCTACCCACTGACATGAACCAGGAAATGTACAGGGTTTCCTACAAAAGACAATTCACTCTTCATCTTCAGTGTACAAAAGTATTTAAGTTGAGCAGTCATAAGCAGTACATCTGGAACAAGATCTTGAAGGTCAATTTTAACTTAAGCTTCCACCTTATAAAAGTAACAGGGAGGGGAGGTCTCACCACCCATGTAAAGGCAAGACCCTGAAGGTCAGACATGACTTCTGCATATGCTTCATCAAGAAGTAATGTGACCATAGCTTATCTCAGATAGCAGACAAACCATATTTAATTGAATTAACCTACAAGGAACTGTGACCCCGTTAGTGGAAGCTTCAGAAATACTGGTTTCTTCTCTGCTGCCCACTTCACAGGTCAGTGACCCTCTACACCCTCCCTCCTGTACAAGGCAGTAGAGGCCAGATGAGCCAAGAGGCATTTTAGTACACCACCCACCCATCATTCTTGCAGTCATGGCTGAATTTTAAGGATTCACTTAGACTACTCTGCTATGATTTCAAGAATGTACCACCTGATATGGTTTGGCTGTGTCTCCACCAAAATCTCATCTTGAATTTTAATCCCCAGGTGTTGAGGGAAAGACTTGGTGGGAGGCAATTGGATCATGGGGGTGGTTTCCCTCATGCTATTCTCCTGATAGTGAGTTCTCATGAGATCTGATGGGTTTATAAGGGACTCTTCCCCTTCTCTCCTCATGCTTCTCTCTCCTGCCACCAGGTGAAGGTGGTTCTTTGCTTCTCCTTCCACCATGATTCTAAGTTTCCTGAGGCCTCCCCAGCCACAGTGAACTGTAATTAATCTTTTACAAATTATCCATTCTCAGGCATTTCTTTATAGCAGTGTGAAAATGAACTAATACACCATTTTTCACTTTAGTGGGGTATTGCTGTATGTGTGAAGACAGAACAGTTCTCTTCACAAATACTGCCTTCTAAGAAGACTCTTCATCTACATTATTTTTCATTCAGTTTTGGAGGCAGGGTGGTGGTGGTATCACAAGATGTCTCTTACAGGAAGGAATTCTAGAGCATGCATCCATTAGGGCCAGCCACCTGGACTATAAACAAAATCTTCCATGTCCTATTGAGGGGAGGATCCTCATGAGACATCGGTATGGTGTCAGCTCTTTTCAATACAGAAGAGCACATCTATAACCAGAGGGGCAGAGCAGCTACATCAAAATGGAAAACAAAATGAGGCTCATAACCAGCACTAACTACTTAGTTGTGCAACTAGTTGAGGTGAAGATTCAGGTCGTCCTTAAAACCTAAGATGGGGAGAGAGAACATCCCATTGAAAAGTCACTTTCAAAAATGGTTGGGGACAAAACAAGCCACACAGTATATTGTGCTACAGACTGGAAGATGTTTCTCTACACACCAACAGGCACCAGAAGCTGTGCACGGTTCTCTGCAAAGGAGCACTAGATTTTCTTCCCAAGTACACCAGGACATCCCATTCACCAGTCACAGCAGTAGAGTTAGGGAACAAGATTTTGAAGGCTGGATGTCACTTCGCCTGGACCTCATAACTTAGTGTATAGAACTTATGTCCCTAGCTTACTGACCATGGGGCAATCAACTTTCTCAGACTGAATCATGAGGACTCTTCTACCCTTACGTTATAGGAATGCAGTCCCCTCTCTGCCATTCCTTCTCAGGACTGACAACTCCAGTCTTCTAGAACACAATGCACAGGGAGATAAACTAGAAGTGTTCAAAACAAATCCAAGTGTGGGTAAAAACATCACATGACCACTGGTTATAGCAGCAAGGGGAAATTAATGCCCATTTCAAGCTTTCTCAGGTTTTACATTCAGAGAAACAGACTAGGTCACAGAGGTTTACTTTGTATTTCAAATATTGGGTCTCCTAGTCTGAGTAATTCTTATGAAAAAAAGTAGTGACTAGAGGCTTCTCTACTTAGCATCACAACTTAGAGATGTTAAAGAGTGTTGAGTTTGTGTTTCAAATATGTAGTGAGAAATGCCATGGAATACTCAGATTGCAACTTAAACAGAATGTATAGAATATTCAGAATTTTTCTCTATGCAATTAAAAATGTTTCCCAAAAATATTCTGATTTTACCACTAATTCAGATAAATATACACAAATCATATGCACAAGCAATGCAATCGACTCAGAACTGGACACATTTATTGCTTTTCCACAACTCACAGTGGAGCACTGGGGCTGTTCATGAGCTGCAGGTCAACATCACTCCCCCGTGAGGCAGAATGACAGCACACTCTTCCTGACAAACAGCTCTGAACATTCTCTACCCTATTGGCTCTCAATGACCTCCTCAAATTAAACAAGTGGGGAAGTACAAGTGTCAAGGGGCTCAGACCTGGAAAGCACAAGATCAGCACCTGCCTCCATCTCACAGAAGAGCTCCGGCTTACACCTGTGCCCAGAGGCGCCTGGCAGGTTTCTGCACTCCCAACCGTGGCAAAGGCTAGGATTTCAGAATCCTGCTCTGCATTGGAGACTGAGCCCTTCTTGCCCAGAGGTGGTGCTGTGTGGCCATGATAAGTGCTGCCACGAGGTCTTCTAGAAGGCAAGAACCATGGGTGGTACCCCAAGGCATCAAAATAAAAGCAGAAGTTTCCAGCACCATGCTTTCATGATTCAGTTCATCACCACCTCTGGGTGGGTTTCCAAGGAGCTGTACCAACCTCTGAGAAACTGCCAGAACAGATTAAAATGTCACTATGAGGAACTACTAGATCCTTATAGGTGAAAGGTGATTTAGGAGAGTTCAAGATCTAAATCCAAGGGGAAGAGTGACAAGCTCCATGGGGATACAGGTTACACAGTTAATATTGAGGATACATCATTTCTCAATTAGGGAGTGGTCTCCTTCTCCTGTGGGGTCTAAGAAAAAATCACGTTTCCTCAGTGCTTCTTAGCCTTCTATACCCACAGTATGCAGGGGTTACTCAAGGCAGCTCCTCCTGGTCTAGTCATACAGGAGGGGTTTTGTTTTCAGCTCTCTTCGTGCACAAGTAACTCAAGTCTGACAGAATTGAAGGTCAGAGGGTGGGTTGAGTACAGGACTCAGTGCAGGCAGCCTGCAAGAACAGGGAGTTCAGTCAACAACAAATTCAGTCTTCAACGTGGATGGTCAGAAGTTAGCCTATGACAGGCAATGGGATCATCATCCTGCACATCTGAAGCAATGCAATGAGGGGGGCAAGAACCACATCTCCAGCCACATCCCTTTGATCATCCAGTTCTTCATCCTTATAGTTAGGAGCTGCAAAAGGGCAGGCTGCATCTCCTGCAAATGCAATACCACACGCAGGCGCATAACCCCTCCAGGACACCTCTGGCTCATGGAGGGCCAGAGACAACAGACAGGTTGAAGTTCCTGGAGGAGCTGCTTGAATGGCTGGTCCAGGCTTGGCACCACCTGACCCATGTTTAACAACAGTTTAACAATTTGGCAACAAATGCCCAAATTGACAAATGGGATCTAAACTAAAGAGCTTCCACACAGCAGAAGAAACTCAGAGTGAACAGCTGAAATCCCCTCCATAAATTGGGCTCTTTGTCAAGCACCTACATCTTCATAGCATGTCCCAGGGAGAAGAGACTCCACTATTTCCTGGATTAAAGGATCAGTAGTGCAGCAGATACCTCATTGTTTAATATTGAGACTTTTTGGTCTGTCTGTCCTTATCCATTAGTCCATGAGGACTTAATGACATCAAATTGCTACCACAGCTTGTTACTAAGACTAAGCCCCACCCTCAGAAACACATGATAGATGGAGTGATGCCATTTTCTACCATCAGGGTTGTTTTCTGAACTCCTCCATTGTCTATCAGAAACCAGTTAACTTCTAACCATCATAGGAGCATTACTTTATGGTTTTTGTAATGTCTTTTCACAAACCCAATGTTTAATGCCAGTATCATATGTAATAATGTGGAAACCATATTTCATCTGTATGAAACTTGTTTCTACCCAAAAATGCAGAAATTGAGATTCATGCACAAGTGGAACATTAAAACCTCTGCATATATTCCACTAAATGTAGCAAAGAGACATCATCTTGTCCAACCACATTTTGCATTGATACTTCTTATCATTTATGGTAAGAAACAAAGATATGAGAACTTCAGCATCACAGGAAAGATAAGATGCCCCTGTAATGTCTCATCTATGGAAGTCTAGAAACCTCCCTTGCAGGTGAGGCTGAGTCACCTTCCATTCCTTCTGGGTGGTAGATGTCTAAGAACTACAATTGAGCACGTGGATGTGTCCTCTAGGTAGACCATCATGCATACCCACTGAGATGGATTCCATCTAGGGAGTTAAAGACCCAAGTTACCTACCCCTTTTTCAATTCCAGGACCATTTTCTTCCTTCATTGGTGGATCAGGGCAATGAATGGAGGAGTATCCCTTTGCTGGATGTGCCATCCCACTGGATGCTTATAAAATGAGCCATCAAGAATCTTAAAGTCTTTCATCCATCTTGAGTTAATTTTTGTATAAGGAATCCTAGGCAATACCATTAAGGACATAGTAGGCATGGGCAAAGACTGCATGACTAAAACACCAAAAGCAATGGCAACAAATGCCCAAATTGACAAATGAGCTAAACTAAAGAGCTTCTGCACAGCAAAAGAAACTACCATCAGAGTGAACAGGAAACATACAGAATGGAGGAAAATTTTTGCAATCTATTCATCTGACAAAGAGATAATATCCAGAATCCACAAACAAGTTTGCAAGAAAACAACTCCATCAAAAAGCAGGTAAAGGATATGAACACTTCTCAAAAGACGTTTATGCAGCCAAAAAACATGAAAAAAAGCTCATCACTGGGTCACTAGAGAAATGCAAATCAAAACCACAATGAGATACCATCTCACGCCAGTTAGAATGGTGATCCTTAAAAAGTCAGGAGACAACAGATGCTGGAGAGGATGTGGAGAAATAGGAATGCTTTGATACTGTTGATGGGAGTGTAAATTAATTCAACCATTGTAGAAGACAGTGTGGCAATTCCTCAAGGATCTAGAACCAGGAATACCATTTGACCCAGCAATCTCATTACTGGATATATACCCAAAGGATTATAAATCATTCTATAAAGACACATGCACATGTATGTTTATCACAGCACTGTTCACAGTAGCAAAGACTTGGAATCAACCCAAATGTCCATCAATGATAGGCTAAAGAAAATGTGGCACATATACATCATGGAATACTATGCAGCTATAAAAAATGAGTTCGTGTCCTTTGCAGGGACATGGATGAAGCTGAAACCATCATTCTCAGCAAACACACACAAGAACAGAAAACCAAACACTCCATGTTCTTACTCATAAGTGGGAGTTGAACAAAGAACACATGGACACAGGGAAGGGAACATCACACACTGGGGCCTGTTGTGTGGTGGGGGGCTAGGGGAGGGATAGCATTAGGAGAAATACCTAATGTAGATGATGGGTTGATGGGTGCAGCAAACCACCATGGCATGTGTATACCTATGTAACAAACCTATACATTCTGCACATGTACCCCAAAATTTGAAGTAATTTAAAGAAAAACCTTCAGTCATACTCCCATTTTGTTCTAACATTCCCAGATAGTTGAGGGGGGGGGGCTGGCTTTGGACCCATCATGAAGATGACAGAGGGAAGAAAAGTTACCTCCCTTTTAAGAGCATAAACCTGGAGATCACTTATCAATTCCACTTAACAAACCTACGGGGCAGAATAAAATTGCATGACTGTAGCCAAGTGAAAGAGCACACAGATGATTCTTCATCATTCAACTTGAATTGAGATACACCCAGGAAGAGTCTTCTGCAGCCCCACTAAGTCAAGTTTAGATATCAATGCAGACTTTATGCATGAACTTGTATATCTCTGCTTAGGGATCGGGCATCCCTATGCTGTTTAATAGGTGTTTAATATAAGAGGCAGCTCGAATCCAAGGAGGGATATTGAATACCTTTCTGAATGCTAGTCCGCAGTGTTCTAGGGGTAAGCATTATAACCAGTTCAGCTTCAGTGAGGGACTGCTATGCTTATTTAAAGGGAGCTGGTCACTTCCCTAAACTGCCTTCAAGATGTATTCCCAGCACAGCTGAGTAGAACAGAATCCAGAAGTCATTACAAAGAGTCAGGTGGACAAGGCGTAAATGTCTGTAGGTTGAAGAGGTGGACCCTCTTGAATTGGTTCTGAGTTGTCCACCCCGGAAGAGTTCAGTGCTCTCTCCTTGAGGGAGTTCACACAATGTCTACCCCAGAGGCTTTGCTGGCCTCCTGGGCCCGAGTTGCAGCCAGAGCCCAGATGCCAGGCACAGTGCAGTCTCCACAGGAGGCCTGTGGAGTCAGGTGGTGTTGGGTGCCATGGGAGAAGCCTTCCTGCAGACACACGTGTTTGGGTTCAACTTTAGTTTCATGATGGAGAAGCCTGGGTTCTAGAAAATCAGGAAGAAAGATCGAGTGTCCTCTCGCTTCCTGCCTGCAATTTTCTACCTCTACACCTTGAAGGCAACATGTTTTCCCAAGTGAGTTGACAGGAACGAGATCTTAAAAAGCTTCCAGTGAAAATAGAACACCAGGACCAAGGGGACATGTGTGCTACTTAATGGCAGAAAGGCTCCATCAATTCTGTGGTGCCACTGACCACTCACTCAACTCTCATCTTCACACTTGCTTACAGGCCATGCACACCAGTGGGTTGCGTATGTTAGCCTGAAACCCCCAACCAGTGCCTGCTGCTTCATGGGTTCAGATACAGAGACTCATGTCTGAAAGTGGAAACATTTCAGTTACCATTAATACCAGTGAACCCAAGTACCTACCCTTTTAAAATAGAAATGACTTCCACAGCTCACAAGGAAGCACTTCCTCAGCTGAGCTTTGTGAATGAGTTGAGTGAAGAAACTGGTTCACTCCTGTGCAAAATTCTCTCCCTCAATACTACTTTAGGAACAGCTCCATTTTAATTTCAAATATCAGATTCTTAAGTCAGAGGCTGTTCTCTCCCTCCCCAAAACACATGTTTTAATGTTCAAATTTTCAAAGTTCTTAGTCCCCAAGACCATTTATGGTTTGACTAGGATAGAAAACACAGGGTACTTTGTGTTATTTCCATTTAGAGCTGTTTTGTATATTTCTGCTGCTTAAAGTGTTAAAGGTTACTTCTCAAATATTGAGTTTAGAGTGTACATAAGATAATTCATCCAGTGTGTTTAGGGAGCCATATTCATTGAAGTGCAAGGATCATTCTGTTTTGCATGATACATTTATGCTTTTAGTTGATGGTGTGGATTGGATTTAAAAAAAAACCTTAAGTGTGACCCACATGCAAAAAGTTGCACATAACCTCAGTTGGATCATTCACTTTTTGGTGCATCTCCTAGATTTATAGTCCTGCAAAGTCTTAGAAGCAATCTGTTTCACTCATGCTGTCTTAATGAGTTTCTAATAGTTTTGTTAGATTTGTTACTGATTTGATAAAGATAAAATAATGCATCAGGTGGATGGGAGTCAGAAGGTCTGTAAGACAGTTTTTGGAAAGAATCCTCAAACATGTTGAGGAAAGTTAAGAAGCAGGTGGTTTTCATGGTCTGTTGCTGACCTCTGCCCACCATTGGTTGTGGGTTTCCAGAATGTCACAGTATACTTTTTCCTTAAGAGATTGTCTACCTGTATTTAAGACACCAAATCAGTAATCAAGAATTTGTCTATATCAGGAGGATGTTCAGAAGGAATCCAGACAGTGAATTTAAGTGTTCACCCTAAACTATCATGAGGTACCGAAGTTTATCATTGAGTTAAAGGCCTTATTGCAAAGTTCTAGAGTTAGTTGAAAGTATGTGTTGTGTGTTTAAATTCCATCAAGGTAAATATCTACCAACCATAAGCTGTATATGATTAAGCAGATTTCACAAAAAGGACCTTACCTTATGCTTTCAAGTCTTAGTGGGAAAACTTAGGCCAGTGTGGGAGAGTCCTGGGGAAGAAGCAAAGTTCATGGTGAGCAGGGGAGTGGTCCTGGGATGTGGCTAATCCAGAGAACCACTGCCTGCTTGATTTGATGGAATCACTCAGGACTTGGCAGTGCAGGTAGGGACTCCTACAGCTACAGTTTCCAAATGAAGAGTGGGACGCCAAGAGAAAGATCAGTGAAAATAGATTCTGAAAACAGAGGAGCCCCTTAACATCCCCCTTCAGGACAACTAGCCCTCATCTTAATCTGCTTCCATCAATTTCACAAGGAGGGTGGAACCAAGTCCAGAGTCACCCAGAAGCCTCATTTCTAACTTTGTTGATCACGTGAGCTTCCCTTAGTGGGGATCTGTGGTCCTGGAATTGAACTCAGAGTCCCGCTGTGATGCCAAGGAAACCTCACCAGACGAGGGTGAGGACACTCAGGGAGAGTCTCATGGCCTGAATGTTTCTAAGAGGACAGGTCACATCTTCCTGAAATGGGTGTTATACTATGCCACTGACAACACCTAGACTAGAAGCTCAGACACTCACCCTCTCTGCAGGTAGCCTTTGTCCCAACTCAAGTGTTTCAAGTTTATGTCCCATGTCTCTGGGAAAGCCACCTGCAGAGGATTCTGTGAGGAGTAGAGAAGCCCAGCCAGCCAGGTCAATTCACAGCTCTGGAAGACCACCCTACTTACAGAGCTCTTTGTGGGACTGGTCAAGTCTGCTGCTGCAAGAGGCTCACAAGTGCAACTTTCCCTGCCCAGCCATGCTTTCTTCCCTTCTTTTGCCATGTGATTCACAGGCCCACTCACCAGTACATCTAATGACCATATAGTGGTCCACCTGTCAGCCTGTTTGGGTGAATCCAAACTAAGACTCCACAAAAGCCTGGTTGTAATTTCAAGTTATAGATGACATAGGAGATAAGAGATCCTTTTTCCTAGATGAGTATGAAAACTACTATAAATCCCCTGGTTTACGAGGACAAACTAAAATTATTGGCAACTAGAGAAGATTCAGCTGATACCACACTGAACAGTTCCAGAGATCACCTATAGCCTTCCCTGTGAGACACTCACTTTGTGCAATTCTTTATACATTGCACAATTCATGTCCTTTAAACTGATGCAGTAAATCTAAAGCATGTTACCAAATTTGACAGTTTCCACATTCATTGTTAGCCTACATCCTAAGTACTTTCGCTTAAAGGAGAACTGAGAAATTTCCATGTTGGCCTCAAGTAGTGGCTTCCTAACGCTGTCAGCACAAAAGATTGACCTCAAAGGACAAAGGACCCATAGGTTGAGACTCCTGTGAAGACATATCTGGAAGCAGAAGTGGATGGCCGAGTCTCAGTAGCAGGTTTCCTTTATGTTCCAGGATCCAGGATACTTTGGTAGATGGAGCACAAAGCTTTCTGTAAATATGACATCCTTTTTCTAATCCTGGCAGATGAAGGAAGAGAGGAGGGAAGGAAGAGAGCCATTACTCAAACTATGCTGGTGGAAACAACCATCCACAAACTTTGTATACACCCAACAATGGCACTAAGGCTGCTTGCAATGTTCCCAGCATCACTAAAGCCCATGGGACTGAGGTCTCCATCTCCTGTTCTTCGGTAAGCTTATGTCATTGTCCAGAATGACATGAAAACCTCATCTTCACCCCAATGCATGCTTGCCATCCAACTAAGAATTCACCTCCCAAGGAACTTCAGGCCATCTATTTCATATGCTCCTTTACCAGGTTAGGAGAGAATATAAAGGAGTCAGAAGCCAAGGAGTCACGAAGCAGCCCCAGCTCAGTCTGCAGGAGAAAGGTCAACATCTTGTGATCTCAGATGCTCTGCACTGACCCCACAAGTCACTACATGAGACACTGTTCTATTTTGCCTCAGGTTACCTCGTTGTCCATAGAAAATCATATCCAGAGCTTTACCATCACAGGGATGCATTTGTAGACTCCACTACAAGCACCAAGAGCTCATTGCTTTTCCCAAGAAAAGCAGCCCTGGTTCCTACAGATGAGTCCAGATAAAGAATATTCTGAATTGCTGAAGTCAAAGTGCAGTTGTTAAGGTGCCTTCTGATACCTACAGAGGTCCCAAATAGACCTTTGTACCTGGAGATTCCAGGTTCTAGCTCAAGTTAATAAAAAGCATATCCACTCAATTAAACAAGGATTTTTCCACTGCACCAGGTCAGAGTCAATGGCAGGCATCCATGAGTCCCCTAAGATCTTCCCAAGAATTGGACTATGGTAACCATATTATTCCAGAGACTTAAGGAAACTGGACATCTGCCATGACTATCATCTTCCACTGATCTTTATTTTGATGCCTGAAGACATGCTTGAAAAGGCACAAAATGTACAGAACCAACATCTATCTGCTCTGAGTTCTGTCACTGAGAAAATGCAGCTGTGCTTAGAACACATCCACGTCACTTATACATGGTCCTTTGGCCAACACCTCTGGTCTAACATGGCAGTAGAAATTCCTGAAGATCAGGTCAGGCAGAGCTGAATGGCTAGAGAAAATGGAGCACTTAGTCACCCACTAGAAAAACTATGCACAAGTGCACATCCCCTTCCCTAACACAGAAAGGTCCTCTCATCAGGCTCTTCAATATGGCAGGAAACAAGGATTTTTGGCATTACGACCAAGGTAATTGGTTTCCACTCCATAGGGTAGTCCAGATGCCTCCCTAAGGATGTACTTCATCTTACTCATGGGTAAGGCCAGAAGCCTTCAAAGTTGACCCCATACACCTGCCAACATTAATGACACAGTCATGGCAGTAAGTACCCAGAACCTTTTTGCAAGTGTGACTGTCCAAATGACCAGTAATGCCCTTTGAGTCATACATTTTGTAAGATGAAAAGTCAACTGTCAGGTCTGTGTGAGCACACAGCCATCTCATATTTGCCAGTACAGTCAGCTTTTACGTTGCAAGTGCCACTGACTATTCTGTATGTACCTCCACATAACTCTCCTGGTGTATGTAATGTGTGTCTGCTTGAATTCAGTTGGAATGAGATGTACCTCCAACTATGAGGTGATCTCAGCTGCAAGTTTGACATTCCCATCCATTTGGAATTATTTACATTTACGTCATTTCCTAAAACCTTAAGTTGGAATCCTCAAGCTAAAAGTTGCCTTTAAGCCTCTGAAGAACTCGGAAACTTGAGACTTGAAAGCATTCTTGAGTGAAAGAGTAAAGAACTAGAATGAGAGGTAATGTAGTTTACTATCCAAAGGTTATGGTTGTCTCGGAAGAAGTTGAGGCAGATGTTGACATGGAACAGAGCCACCTAGAGGCCTCGCAGGAGAGGACACAGAGCAGGACACACTGTCATCCTGCCTGCGCCAATGCATGCCCCAAGCAAACACCCATAGGCTCCCATACCTCCACTGTCAGAGCTGCCAACACTTGGAATGCAGCCACCTGGCAATGGGGTGTCACTTCCAAGTATACTGCTACCATATTATAGGCTCTAGAACAAGCTCAGTCACGGAGCAGCAGTCAGACATGAGCCTTGGTCCCTGAAGAACTGCCCATGGTGTGAGATTACAGTGCCAGTTATTTTTTATGAAGGGATTTGTACAACTTGTGTGAAGGGACAAGTCATGAAGGATTCTAAAAAAAACCCACAGAATCCAAAAGTACTTTCTGCAAGTGTTGCAGAAGCCCAAAGTATCCATGGCAATGACACCAAAAGTCTCATGCTGCATTACTGCAGTACCTCGGAACACCTGAGTCATTTTCTCCTACATCTGTCCTGATCTATATTCTTGTTCTTGGGGTAAATAGCTCCTTGGACATCAAGGAGTCATCAGGAGACCTGGGCCTTCTTCCTCAACAAGGCTTTAAAAGATGCACTTGGTAGAGGGAACTGAAGAATAAAGGAGTTAGAGCCAAGAAAATCTGTCATGATTCCCTTTTAAGGGATTCTATGACCAGAGAAAACCCTTCTGTGCTGCACCCAGTGTTTGAACTTTGTTTTGGTGATGAGACATTTATCCAATGATTTTTTTTGTTACTCAGGGCCTTGGGGCCCACTACTGACATGAGTTAGCCAATGGCTGTCTCTTCTTTTCTAGTTCTAGCAAAACCAAATGAAACCTCCAGTCCTACAAGTAGACCTCTCATCCCAGCCCCCACACCACTACAGATCAGCCAGGACGCAGATAGAATCCCACACTCAAGCACACCCACCTCACACTGGCCCCAGTGCTGTTGGGGACACTGCAGGACACCTGATTGAGTCACAGCCCAGGAAACAACCCTGTTGGCAGGAATTTCTGATGGCCAGCTGTCCTAGACTCCACAGGGCCCCATCCAGCCCTGCCTATGCAGGATCTGTCATTAGGGTTAAGATATCCAACAGACATATTCTGTATCTTCCCCTTAAGTAAGAAGCAGTTCACAAGCCTTCCATGGTAAGTCCTTACTTCTCTCTTTTCCTCAAGTCTCTCTGCTAGTATTAGAGTTCCCTTCAAATACCAAAGGTCAGGTGGACTAAAGAGAGACCAAGTATTGGAGACAGCATCACACTTGACAAGTGACATTAATACCATCCATGTTGCCACAGATTTGCACAGATGCATGGAAGAACAATCAGGTTAGAATACAAGAAAATCAGAGCAGCTCAAAAAAAAAAAAAAAAAAAGCACTCCATGGCCTGGACAAGTCATATCATGGAGGATTTCAAGTCAACTCTCACTGCCTCCTCATGACAAAGAGCTGCTCTTCAGAGACCCTTCACTAGCATATCAGCTCTGTAAAGGGTGAGGGCTATTGCTTAATCAAAAAACATGCCTGCATCCTGAACCTCCCAAGCATAATCCAGTCTTCCTCCAGAACCTTTGTGAACTTGATCTTCGTTCTATCTGCCACAGTCTGAGGAGGAAAAGAGTGCGTGCAGTATTAGGGATTTTGTGACATTTACCTCCTTCATGATCAAGGGACAAGGTTAAACAAGAGTTGAAGGCTGGAATCTGGCACAGCTGGGCACGTGAGAGTAAGTGATTACACAATGGTATGCAGCAAACTCTTCCATGTCAATTTTATCAATATTCCTGCAGATCATATGGGGCAGTTCTAATCAGGCAACATTTAAGATCAGGTAGGTAAACTCATCTGAAGCCAAATTTCAAATACTGAAAAAGAGGTTTGGGTACACAGAGTAGAGGCAGCTCACTGAAGGTAAACTTCAGTCTTTCAATACCCAGGCTCTACTACTCGTCCACCCCCCACCCCAACTACTGGCTTGAGATTTTGTAAGTCACCTTACAAAAACATGAAAATTTGCAGAAATTCACAACTTGATGTGGTAGATGAATGTGACATGTTCAGGAGGCAGCACGTCCCACAGGCATCCAAGCCCTTCACCCATAGACACCCAATGGGAGAACTGCCAAGACACACTTGGGGGTTCCTTGAGGAACCTAGTTTGCTGTTCAACTGAGATTTCTCTTCCCAGGAACAGCATGACCTGTCTAGACATTTTTGTCAACTCAGGTGGTGCTAAAGGCATCTAATACAACAGGTAATCATGCTGCTAAACATTTTACATTGAGACAGGATAGCCACCCACAATGAAGTATCCAGAAAAAAAAAAAAAAAAAAAACTCAGTACAAAACTAAAAACTTTGACCTGGTTAACAGCTTTGACACCAGTTCTGTATGTAATATGAAGCCTTTGGAGGCTTCTGTGAACACAAGTAAATGCTCAAGATTCTTCTGGCTGAAGCATAAAGTCTCACCGTGGCTGCTGGAACTCCTCGCCCAGAGCTGAGAAGTGAGCCACCTTCCACCTGTTCCCTCAGTCTCCTAAAACACTGCCCTTTGCCATCCACTGTTGCCTACAAGGGTCTGTATAGAGACATGAAGGTAAGTGAGTTTGGTGTTACTAATTCCCGACTGGGGACACTAATACAGTGATCACGTGGTAACATCTTGCTAACTATGGTTGGGAGACCAATCTGACCCCTCTCTTTTGACTTGGGGCCACACCTGATGTGTTGGGTGCTGGAATGAAACCCAGGAGCCAAAAGTAGTATGACTCGGGTGAGGAATGTTCTCCATAGTCAAGGGCAGTCCACGTGTGTTCCCTGAGGATGTACTTCACCTTAGTTATGGACAGGGGAACAGCCTTCTATCTTAAGTCTAACTCGCACACAAGCCAATAAGAACCACACAGCCATTGTAGAAAGTACCAAGGGCTTTGCTGACACTGGGTGTGCACACAAATGGAAGTGATGTCCCCGAGTCATACAACCCTCACATGAAATATAGAAGCCTCACGGGAGCCTAAGATACAGAGTAGTTCAGGCACTACTGCCCTGGCCTCCCCATGCTTGCCTCAGACAATCTAGCCCAGAAGCTCCCATATCACACTTCTACTCAGTGAAGGATGAGGATACCTGAGACCCAGCCACCTGATGGGGTGTCACCTCCAAGCACACTGCTACCATATGTTTGGCTCTGTACCTAAAAACAGCTGGGTTCTAGATCCAGCTCATTTAGCAGAGGTCAGATGGGAGTCAGTCTCTGAAGGACCTCAAGTGCCATGAGATTATTAGTGTTTTCATGGAGGAATTCATATTACTTTCTACATTAGGAACAGGAGACAAGGAAACCAAAGCAGTCAATACTGTATTCATTCCCTGCAAGTGTTGCACAAGTCCAGAAGTAACCCTGCTCCTGAGTGGCAGACACTAAGCAGCTGCAGCAGTTGAACCTTCTACCCACTGGGCTCCTGGCTGCATTGCCAGACTCTCTTAAACAGGTTCAGAGACATGTGTTTCTCACCTGGGTCCTTTGTCTAGATTCTTGGGCTTAAGTAGCTACATCACCACCACCAAGTGGGAGACCTAGGACTTCTCCCCAAAGGAGGCACCCCTAACTTTAAATGCTAACATTGAACTCATAGGCAAAGATGGCTAACTAGTATGAGGAGTTGAAAACACTAAAGGGTTTGGAGGATGAGAATTGTTATGACTTTCTATAAACCATTTTATGACCAAGAAAAAAGCCTTCTCCTGGGCTGCACTTATATTAAAATATCATTTGAACAATTTTCCATGATGTTGCTGAGATCCATTTTGGTCAAGAAACATTTATCCAATGAGTTGCTTGTTATAGCCTGATCCATCACCGACATATCAGAAGGCAGCGGAGGGCCATCTCTACCATCTTGGCTCTGCAAAAAGCCTGCCAAGAGCCTACTCCCGTGAGTAGACCATGTACTATTACTGCAGATCTAACAGCATTCTGGGCTGAGACATCTTGCCTAGCCACACCCACCTCACAGCCACTGTGCTGTCTGGGACACTGCAAAATACACTAACCCAGACCCAATGGCAGGTTTCTCTAGACAGGACTCCAACCACCAGCTGTACAACACTGCCATCCTCTTTTCCATGAAAGCCTTCCTGCATGAGCAAAGACTTCAGAGACAAATACAGGTCTCATTGGGGTTTCTACCTCAGGTCATAAGAAAAGCACCTGGATGGTGGACAATACCTGGAGATTTAAGTAGAACGCCTAAAGAAACACCAACCAACAATTAGGAGGTAGAAAAGACTTTCTTGTTCAAGCTCTACTTTTGAGTATAGAGAAGGCAGGAGACAAGTGTAACTCCAGAGACAGAATAAGCAAATCCAAAATTCAAACAAGTATTAGTAAAAACCAAAGAGGGTCAAAGCAGGCTTCTAATCCACCAAGCACAGCTGCTTTACCAGGAACGTCAGTGAAGGAGAACAAACATCCAAGATAATGCACTCTACCCAAAAGCAGAAGGCAGTGACTACCCAAAAACTTAGAAGACTCCAATTACCCCATAACCCTCAAAACTGCCAGTTAACCTGTTTCATCTGGACACTCTGAAGGCCGGGTACCCACAGTTACAGCTGAGCATCAAAGTCCAGAAATTAGATGCATAGGCACCTGTTTGCCCTTGGCCACCCAAATCAAAAAAGGATATTCCCAGAAGTCATTATAAAAGTCTGTAGTGCACAAGGGGGGAAGTGTCTGAGAAGTTCAGAGGAGACAGATCCTCCTGAAGTGGCTCTTCTGAAAAGGGATGCCTGCCCTGGGAGAGTCTGCTACTGTCCTTGAGGGAGTCTGTACAACTGCGGTGATGACTTCTGCCCCAGAGGTTTTGCTGGCCTCCTAGGACAGAGTCACAGCAAGGGCTGGGGCAGAGACAGTGCAATCTCCAAAGGCAGCCTATGGAGTCAGATGGTGTGTGGTCTGCAGAAGTCTCCCTGCAGGCACAGGTGGTTGTGTTTACCTCCAGCTTTATGGTAGAAGAGCCTGGATCCAGAAAAGCAAGAAGGGCACATCAGTGCACTGTTCTTGCCCCCTGCTTGCAATTTTCCACCCCATACCTTGAAGGTAATATCTAGTTCCCCAAGTGAGTTCACAGGAACAAGGTCTAATAAAGCTTCCCGTGGAAATAGAGCACCAGGACCAAGGGCACATGTATGGTACTTAATGACAAAGTCTCCGTCAATGCACTGACCACTGACCTCTGGTCATCTTCACCCTGCTTATAGGCCATGCACACTGATGGGTTGCATATGTTAGCCTAGGACCCTCAGCCAGTGCCTGCTGCTTCGTGGATTGAGATAGAGACTCATGTTTGAAAGTGGAAACATTTCAGTTACCATTAATACCAGTCAATCCAAATATCTACCCTTTTAAAATAGAAATGACTTCCACGGCTCTTAAAAGGGGAACTTCCTCAGCTGAGCATTGTGAAAGAAACATGTTTGTTCCTGTGCTAATTTCCCTCAGGATACTGGCTGCTTTAGGGACTGCTCTATTCCACTTGTAAATGTCAAATGTGAAATATTAAGGGAAAGAGGCTGTTAATTATCTCTCCCCCAAACACATAGTTTTTAATACAAAACACTTCAAAGTTCTTAAATAACCTGAGACCTTTATGGGTTGACTCTGGGATGGAAACAAGGCACTTTGTTTCCATTTAGAATTGTTTTGTCTATTTCTGCTGTTTCAAGTGTTTAAGGTTGCTTCCCAAATAGTGTGTTAAGTATGTGTTATGTAAAAGTTAAGCTAGCGTATATAGGGAACCCTTTTCATCATGAGCAAGCATAATTTTTTGCATGATCCATTTGTTTTACCTGGTGGTATGGATTGGTTCATTTGTCTTTAAAACTACTTCACTTAGGCATGACTAACATAGAAAGCTGCATATTTAATGCATTCAACTGACTTTTTGTGTACTTCATAGATTTATAGTTCTGCAAGTCTTGGAACACATTTGTCCTCTGTTTAGTCAATTTCCAACGCTATTCTGTGACAACTATGGTTTTTTTTGCCCCTCTAACGAAAGCAAGAAGTAACGCACTGGAAGGCGTAGTGGAGTTAGCAGCTTTGTAATCATGATATAGACTAGAAGAATCCTCAGAAGTATAAAGTGAGGAAAGTTTGGTGAAAAGCAGGACGTTTTCATGGTCTCAGTGTTGTTGCCTCCTGCTCATTGCTGGGTGGTCAGAATTTCAGTGTCACAATGAGATGCCATCTCTCAGAGCGGCTAAGTCAAAACAGAAGATGCTGGCGAGGATACCAAGTAAAGGGAGAGCTCATCCACTGCTGGTGGGAGTCTTATTTCAGCCATTATGGAAAGCAGTGCGGCAAGTCCATAAAAACTGGAACAGAATTGCCATTCAACCCAGCAATCCCATTATCAGGTATACCAAGGAATACAATTCATTCTGAGGTAGGAGGGAGGCCTCAGTTCTGGAGGCAGAGCCTGGACACAGGACCTAATGGAGGACTAGCTGAAACAGGGCAGGAGCCGCTTTCCATGAGACATGCCTGCTATACCATGTCAGTTTACCACTGCCATGGCAACACCCAGCAGTGGCCATCCCTTTCTATGACAATAGCCCAGCACTGAAAGGTAAGCCCCGCTCCTCAAGGAGCTGTACCTCTCCTGCCGCTGTGCACTGCCGCGTCAATAACGTTGCCATCTACCACCACCAGCTCACCCTCAAATTCATTCCTAGAAGCTAGGAAACTTCCTGAGCTGTACCCTAATTTGGGGGCTCATCTGCCCAGCACCATTTCTACCATAAGGACCCATACGTGTGTATGTGCATAGTGAAAGGAGTTAGCTTGCCTTAGGTAGATAGTAAGGGAAGGAAAGGGTCCCCAAAAAGCCCTCGGCCTATGGGTCAGTGCCTCATCCCCACATAAAAAGCAGCCAGGGAAAAACTCAAGCTGCAGGCACTGATAAGGGAACTAGCACAAGGTGTTGTGCCTGGAGACATGCCTACAGCTTCACAGAAAGGCCTCTGGGCCCATTTGGATAAAAACCTGTAGAACCTCAATCACTCAGATAAACGAACAAGGCTTAGCATAGAAATACCTTTGTCCCACAGGCAAAGACTTCATGACTAACACCAAGAGCAATGGCAACAAATGCCCAAATTGACAAATGGGATCTAATTAAACTAAAGAGCTGCTACACAGCAAAAGAAACTATCCGAGTGAACAGACAATCTATAGAATGGAAGAAAATTTTTGCAGTCTAGCCATCTGACAAAGGGCTAATATCCAGAATCTACAAGGAACTTAAATTTACAGGAAAGTCCCATCAAGAAATGGGTGAAGAGTATGAACAGATACTTCTCAAAAGAAATTTATGCAGCCAACAAGCATGAAAAAAAGCTCATCACTGGTCATTAGAGAAATGCAAATCAAAACCACAATGAGATACCATCTCATGCCAGCTAGAATGGCGATCATTAAGAAATCAGGAAGTAACAGATGCTGGAGAGGATGTGGAGAAATAGAAACGCTTTTACACTGTTGGTGGGAATGTAAATTAGTTCAACCATTGTGGAAGACAAATGTGGCGATTCCTCAAGGTTCTAGAACCAGATTACCATTCGACCCGCAATCCCATTACTGGATATATACCCAAAGGATTATAAGTAATTCTACTATAGACACATGCACATGTATGTTTATCACAGCACTATTTACAATAGCAAAGACTTGGAACCAACTCCAAATGCCCATCAATGATAAACTGGATAAAGACAATGTGGCACATATATGCCATACACAATACTATGGAGCCATAAAAAAGGAAGAGTTCATGTCCTTGGCAGGGACATGAAGCTGGAAGCCATCATTCTCAGCAAACAAGAACAGAAAACCAACCACATGTTCTCACTCATAAGTGGGAGTTGAACAGTGAGAACACATAGGACACAGGGAGAGGAACATCACACAGTGGGGCCTGTTGGGGGGTGAGGGGCTAGGGGAGGGATAGCATTAGGAAAAATACCTAATGTAAATGACAGGTTTGATGGGCGCAGCAAACCACACCATGGCATGTGTATACCTATTGTAACAAGCCTGCACGTTCTGTACATGTATCCCAGAACTTAAAAATGCTTTTGTCCTTTGTATAGTGAGTTCCCAGGAAAACATTTCTGTGGGCATAGGAACAGTGGGCTCTGGTGGGCACTCTACTTTCCTTTATCTGGACCATAAGGTCAACCTTTATGAATCACTTCAGCTCCAGATAGGTCCTGGGCCAAGGTAAGCAGCCTCTATGAATCATCACTTCAGCTCCTGATTGGTCTTTGGCCAAGCTTTGAGTGGTCCCGGGCCAGGGTCCCAGACCAAGCTAAGTCACAAGTTCTCCAAGATGGCTCACAGACTAAGCACATTCCCTTCCCCTTTCTAGTCCATAAAAACCCTGGACCCCAGCTTTATTGGGGGCACCCTGTTCAGGACCCCCCTCTGCTGGCAGAGAGCTTTCTTTCAACTTAGGAAACTTTTGCTCCAACACGTCACCTTGTGTCCGTGCTCCTTCATGGAGGTAGGACAAAGAGCTCAGGGCCTTATTCTCAGACAAGAGACTCAGCCATGCACCAAGGTATGAGACTACAACGGTAGCATTGCTCACAGTAGCAGACACATGGAATCAACCTACATACCCATCAATGATATCAAGCATATTTCCAAGAAGGTTCTTAGCACATAGTTTAGTCAGTGGAGAAAGTGCTACGTCAGCAAGTAAACCATTGTATATATCAAGTTTCTTGAAGACATGTTTGAAAGTGAAAAACAAGCAGCCTGCGATAACAGCCATGCATGCATGGGTCAGAGCAGGTACTCAGCCTTCCAGGGATTCACCTTCAAGCAGCATCAGCAGAATCTCACCAAGCCTCTACCCAGACAGGTAACATATGATCTGATAACATCCTACAGGGACACACAAAGACAATTCAGACCCATGCTGGGCTGTACCACATGAGGACATGAGGACATGATGACTGTGGTCCAAGTTCCAAGACGTAACTCAACAGGGGGAAAAGGATGTCCTTCAGTAATAAAAGGCAAGAAAGGCCATACTCAGAAGCCCCAGGAGCTCCGTTTAGAAAACATGTTCTCGGAGGCAGGGAGCCTGTTCTCCTGGCCTCTGACCCAAACTACCCTGACTCTCCACACTTTGAGAGTTGGAACCACCATTGCTTTGGCAGCATCCACACATCTCCCCCATGGAGAAGCTCAAAGGCCTTCCAGTGCTCCTGGGAGAGATCCACTGAGCTCCCCACCACAGTGGGAATTTTGAGCTTCACAACCCAATCCCCACCCCCATTCTTTCTTGCAATGCAAGGAGACATGTATGCAATATCGCCTCCTACCTATCTTGTTGGCTGCACTGGCACATGCCTTCCAGCCAGAACACAGAATGAACAGATACATCCTCACAGTGCTAGAAGGCTTGGGGGGACACGCCATGACACTGAGCATGCAAGGGTCCAACCTTGGCACAGACCATGAACAATGGGTTATACCATCTGGGTACAGGGACTTCTGGATTAGAGATGGGCCTGCCTGGCTCACTGTCACAACTTGAGGCCCAAGGGAAGGTCACTGAGTTCTGTTCAAGGCATGCGCAGATTTTCAGCATTAATTTGGGGGTGGGGTCAAACTGATTTCAGTTATAGCGATCGTCTTCCAAATCACCTGGACTTTAAGTGATGGTAGGCAACTATTCTAGAAACTTTTTCAAGGTAATTTTAAGATGGGAGTTCTGGCCCTTTATTCTGGAACCCATCAGATAGAATAAACTTTCCTGGGATGCGTCTGGCCCACAGAATCACTGCCCCATTCATTTTATGTAATCATGTAGGATGTGAATGGCAGTAGGGGCTCACATAGCTACCAGGAATCCCCAAGTGAGGAGTGGAACAAAGATTAGGGTATCTGGACACAGGTTGGAGGTCTCAGTCAGTTCAGGGGAGGCTCTCAACACATTCCTCACTTTCAGTACCACTAGCTTCTTTGCAGCTGGATGCTTCTGTGAATCTCACAAAGATGGCAGAACCAAGGCCAGGAGCCTCCTGTTAGACTCTGGCTCATCACTTGAACTTCCTTTGGTACGGATCTGTGGTCTTGGAGTTAAGGAACTCAGGGCCCTGCTGGGATGCACAGGTAACCTCATAACAGATCTTCAGGAAGAGATCCTCAGCCAAGATCTGTCTGTTCCTAGGAGGACAGGTGATAACCTTCTTCCTGAGATTAATGCTGCACAATAGCACCAATGTCTGGAATATGAACTCCAAGACCGTCATTCTTCCCTGGGGGTAGCTTTTGTCCCAACATAAGCCATTTCAGCCAGGTTATGTCCCATCTCTGGGGAAACCACATCCGAAATTTGTGAGGAGTACAAGAGCCCAGCCAGGTAGGTCAACTCATAGCCCTGGAGGCCACCCTAGCTACAGAGTTCTTTGTGGGACTGGTCAAATCTTCAGCTGTAAAAGGCCCACAATTCACCTTCCCCTGCTCAACCATGTTTTTCCTCCCTTCCCAGTGAGATTCCCAAGTTCACTCACTAGTAAATTTTAATGCCTGTAAAAGTGTATCTTACAGTCTGCTTCTCTTCAACCCAAACTGGGGCGCTGGGCTTCACAAACCCCTTTTTTTAATCACAAATTGTAGATGACATAGGAAATAGAAGATCCTTGATCCTAGAGGAGTATGAGAACTAGTGTAAACCCCCTTGATTTACCAGGACTAACATACAATGCAATTATTGGCAAGTAAACACTCTTTGACTACAATAAACTGAGTGCCAGGGACTATACCACCTTACCCAGGCAACACCCTGTGTCACCCTGTACATGTCTTTGTACATTAGATGAGTTATGTCCTTTAAGCCAATGCAGTAAATCTAAAGCCTGTTACCTAATTTAACAGTTATTTCATATTGTCAAGCCTAGATCATACATACTTTTGCTTAAAGGAGGACAGAAATTTCAATACTGGCCTCAAGAAGACACTTTGTAATGCTGTCAGCACAAACGACTGACCTTAATTGGTAGAGACCCCATAGGCTGGGACCATTTCCTGAAGGCGTGTCTGGAAGCAAGACTAGAGTTGAGCCTTAGAGGCCAGCTTCCTTGACATTCCAGGACCCAGGATACTGGGAGATGGAGGATAAAGCTTTCTATAGGTATGGCATCCTTTCTCCAACTCTGGAAGATGGAGAAAGAGGAAGGAAGAGAGCCATCACTTGAATGATGCTGGTGATAGACAATCTACAAATTTCTTTGGTCATTTGAAAAAGACTAAGATCGCTTACAATGTTTCCAACAGTAAACTTGTGGGACTGTCTCCATCTCTTTTTGGTAAGTTTATGTCACGCATTATGAGATGAAGCCCTCACACTTTTATGCCAATGCATGCTTACCATCCAACTTGGAATTAACCTCAAGGACCAAAATTCCATCAGTTTGGTATGTTCTTGTACCAAGTTACTAAATAGAAGCAGACAAAAGTCCTAGAGTCAAGAAGTACCCGCCTTCTCAGATCTGCAGGGAAAAGGTCAATATCCTTTGATTGGGGATCACACTGATGCCCTCTGCAATGACCCCACAAGTCACTGCACGAAGCACTGTGTTCCATTTTGAGAGTAAGTTAGTGTCCACAGACATGAGCTGGCATTAGAGCCCTGGACAGAAGGGATACCAGCATTTGCAGACTCTCCAACTCACTGCAACCAGGAGCTCTGCAAGATTGCTCTTCTCAGGGAGCACCCTACTTCCCACAGTTGAGTCCAGATAGAGAATATGCTGAATAGTTGAGGTCAAAGTGTAGTTAGGCTGCCTTCTGATACCGATGTAGGACTGAAAGACCTTTGTACTTGGAGATTTCAGGTTCTACTTCAAGTTAATGAAAAGCAGATCCTTGCAGTTTAGAAATAAAGCCTTCTTCCACTATACCAAGTTAGAGTCAGTGGCAGGCATCCTTGGATCCCCTAAGATCAGCTTCCCAAGAAGTGCTGGACTATTATAAAGATGTCAGATTACACCAGAGACTTTAGGAAATTGGACATCTACCATGACAGTTACATTCCATCTCCCACTGACCAGTATGTTATAATGCCAAAGTATACCCATGCAATATGCTTAAATGTGACCAGACATACAGATTCATCTGCTCTAAGCTCTGTCACTGAGAAAAATGCCGCTGTGCTTGGAGTACATCCAAGACTCTTACATTGTACACCAGGTGCTTTGAGCAACACTCACCAATTGCTCTTAACACAGGAGTAGAAAAGTTCCTGAAGATGTTGGGTTGTGTAGAGCTTAATGGATAGAGAAAATGGGGTCCTTAGTGACCACTAGAAAAACTGTCTATACAAATGGCTATCCCCCCAGTGACACAAGATATTTCCAGGATCTTTGTGGAAGTATGGATGCTTTTTGGCATTGTATCCAGAGTGAGCAATGTGTTTCACTTCAAACAGCAGTCCAGATGCCACCCTAATGGTGGCATACTTCATCTCAGCCATGAGTAAAGGAGGAGGCACCATCTAGAGTCTACCGTGCAAACAAGCCAGTATGAGGTACACAGCTACTGAAAAAGCACCCAGACCTTCCCTGGCAGTGAGTGTTCCTGAAAATTAAGGAAGTGTTTGAGTCATGTTTCAGTAAGCAAAAAGGTCAAGTGACAAAAGTCTCCATGTCAGCACACAAGCTGGGG
The DNA here is from genome assembly GCF_028878055.3 of Symphalangus syndactylus. Taxonomy (NCBI): domain Eukaryota; kingdom Metazoa; phylum Chordata; class Mammalia; order Primates; family Hylobatidae; genus Symphalangus; species Symphalangus syndactylus. The sequence goes on along the minus strand of NC_072438.2, from coordinate 18,205,443 downwards.
TCTGTTTCCCTCATTCTCCAGGCCATCAGTTCCCAGAGCACAAGTCTCACACAGTAACCATAACCTATCATGTGTGACTCAATTTCTGTGGTATAATATGGAGGATGTAGACTTGAATTGTTAGAATGAGATGTACCTTCTAGCTACAAAATGATCTCAGCACCCTAAGTTCTAGACACTCCTATCTACCTAAGATTTACAGTTGCTCCTGTCATTATCCCCTGAGAACTCTGGGATTCAAGCTAATAATTGCCTTTAAACCTCAGAGCTGGAAAACTTGTGAATGATAGTTTGAAAATCATCTTGAATGAAAGCATCAAGAACTAGAATTTTCTTGATTAAAAGGTATGCCAAGGTCATGGTGGTCTTAAGATGAAGGGAGGACATTGACAGGAAACAGTCATCTAGAGGCCCCACAAGAACAGGAACACACAAAGGTGAGCTCAGGGACTGGTGTTCTGGCTGCCCCAGTGCCTGCCCGGCAGAAACACTCTGTAGCCTAGAGGCCCTGTCATACACACTTCCACCATCAGAGGAAGCTGAAGTTCAAAATTCTCTTTAAATCATTGTGACCAGAAAAAGTCCTATCAGTATTGCATTCAACACTCAAGCTTTATTGGTAATAAAGCTTCCAACATTCATTTTGCTCCATAGACAACACACATCCTATGATTTCAGTTACTCAGCCTTGCCCATTGACAGATTGACCAAGGGCTGTTCCCTTTCCCTTCCCCTGATTCTACCAAAAGCCTGTGAAGCCACCAATTCTGGGAGTACACCTCAAACCCAGCCCGCATCAGTCCAGATCAGCCAGGACCCCAGATAGGATCACTCACCAATCCACTCACCTCAGTGGCACAGTGCTGTCTGGGACTTCACAGGACATGTGACCAACTTACTGCCAAGAGCACCTAAATGGTAGCAAACCAGTGACCAGCTGCCCCAAATACCACAGGTCTCCTTTTTCCCATCCAGCCAAGCCAGGATTTGTCATTAGGGTTCAACATGAAACAGGCAAAGGTTTTCTTATCTTCCCCTAAATAAAGGGCAATTCACAGACCTTCAATTAAAAAATTCCTCACTTCCTTTTCCATTAGTGTTGGAGTCCTCTATTCACATCAGGCAACAAAGATCAGGTAAACTAAGGACACAGCAAGTTCTGAAGACAGCATCCCATCTCAAGCAACATTGATACCATCCACATTTCCATAAATTCACACAGACTAGAGAGAAATAAAGTAAGGCAACACAAGGCCCTCAGAGAAGTTCAGGAAAGCATTCCATTGCATGGAACAGTTCATACCATGCAGTGATTAAACCAGCTCTGACTACCTCCCCCTCATGGCAAGCCAAGTGGCTCTTCGGAGCCTCACTAGCATGCTAGCTCTAAAAAATAAGGGCTGTTGCTTGATCAGAAGGACATGCTGCCTGCATCCTCAACCTCCCAAGTATCATACAGTCCTCCAAGGTAACCTTTGTAGACCTGATCTCCATATCTGCCAGTGACGAGGGACGCGTGTGAATGCAGCTGTAGTCAGTGACTTCAATAGCTGTCAACTTTAATCATAAGACAAAATTAAAGTTGAAGACTGACATCTGACATGTCTTCTGCACATTTGAAAGTAGGTGACTTGATACTTTTAAGATCTTTTTGGATACTCAAGTATAAATCAACATACCTGCAAGATCATATTGGGGCAATACAAGTGTCAGGCAATATAAAGATCACAAGTTGAGACAACATCCAGTGGGTTTTGTCACCAGAAGCTGAATATACTACAAACACTAAAACTTGGGTACCTTGAGTAGAGATGGCTTACAGAACCTAGGCTCTGGGGTATTTTTACTCCCAGGCTCCACCTTTCCCCATCAGTCTTCCCATCTTGTAAGTCACTGTAGCTATAGAGAACATGCAAACAGGCAGAAGGACCTACCCTTCTGGGAAGACAATTCTCACAACTGGAGGTGGTGGACAGATGTGGCATGCTCATGAGGCACCAAGTCCAGTGGGAGGTCCAGCTGCCATTACTGGCCCTCCCTGTCGTTGCTGCTGGGAACTCCCATGCCTGAGCAATGGTTAAGCTGTTGACTTAGTCACGCACGAGCAATGGTTAAAGCTTGAGCAAAGAACAGAGCTAATGGGTCACAACTCCTTGGCCTGTCCACCTAGCCAGCATCCTGGGCTAGGACTCCAGTTCTCCTAGAGCAACTGGGATTTATCAGTAACATTTGTGCCAATAAAGATAACCTGCTCCCAAAGTATCGGAACTGCTGCTTTAAGGGCTCATGTTTAAGGAGTTAGAATTATCCTAGTTTGGTCCCAAAGCACAAATGTCAACAGGAGACCAGCACGGCTTCCCAGCACAGAAAACCTCATTTTGGCCACTGGTTCAAGGTAACTAAATCAACAGGGATCTTTTGAGCCCTTGTTCACTTTGTGTGCCAAGTATGGAAGGGATGACATTCTGCATTTGAGTAGATTGTTTTTATTCGCCTTTTGGAGTTCCACATCACGATAGTGAACTACCATATGTTTAACATACCTGTCATGCAACATATGGTATCTTTGCTAGTAACTACCACCACTTCTGACATTAAGTACAGAGTCAATGTTCTGGAAAATCCATTCTTTACAATCCTCATTGAGGGTCCAGAATCAGTCTGCTTACTCATGAGAAGGCCAGAAGTACACATTATCTTGTCCTCAGGTAATTAACTCTCCTGATCTCTGTCCCAATATCATAGGCTAAAGTCTTGATTGTGTTGGCATTTCATAGGAGATCTTGTTGGGTCACTATTTGCATCACACAAGGTAGACCCATCAGCAGGATGGGTCTGGAACATACCTATGTTCCAGAGGGCAGGAGAAACCTACCAAGACTCAGGAGTCTATGCACATCCATGGTACTTAAGTGTCTAAGGCATGCAGGGACATCACTTCCAAGTTCACAGACAGCTTCTGCATTGTTATCTCCTGCCATAAACTAAGTACTTTCAAAATAGGTAGGCTTTTTTAAATAGTGTATGTCACACTTGACTACTGCAAGCTATTTAGTGGGCTCCAACAGGTACAAGTTTTGAAGAAGCCTCATCAGATGAGGGCCATGCAGCTAAGTCTTGGCCTTCTAAGCTGCTGCTTTGCCTCTCATGTAAGAGCCTTGGTAGGAGGGTGCTGTGGAAGGTCTCTGGAAGACTCCATAGCAAAGGTGTTCTACAGACTCCTAAGATTCTAGCCTAAGTCTGCACCTTCACCAGAAGGCTAATTAACCCAAGTCAGCTCCAACCATGTTACTGGGCCTTAGAGACTGAGCTCCTGGCCATGAAAACCGTAACTTGAACTTTGTTTAGAACTGCTCAGTATGCACTACGTGCTGTGAGAACCATAAAGGCATAGGCTCCCATGGGCACAACAATGAAGGAAGCAGGAGCATACAGCCACATTTAAGTTACAAAACAGGTGTCTCAGGCTCCCATCCTCCCCAAGCTCTGTAGTACCTGTATGTCTGTCAGCTCATACCTATGGCCTCATGGGTAGGTCCCTATGACCGGTTGGCAAAAAAGGGAAAACTAATCCTAGTTAACGGATGGATTGACTCAATATATGAGAGCTAACTGAATATGGACTGCTGTGACACCAAAGAGCTCCTTCAAGGGCACCCTAAGAAGTCATTGAGGAAAAATGCCCCCCACTGGGCAGAAGTTCAATCCCACTTAGTCATCTCTTATGGGATAAGCAGTCTAAGGATTAGTCACGTGCATTAGCAAGTGGACTGGCTGGCTGGCCAGCCAGACCCTGGGAGGTGATTAGAAGATCAGAGATGAGATCTGGAAAAGCAGCAATAGAGGGACCTACAAGTAGACATTCAGATTCCAATTCTTGCAGTACAATGTCCCGAGTTATGCATAGTGAAGACACCAGGGTGTGGAGTTGCAAGCTGTATCAATACTCATTGATAAAGAATTCTTCAAAGTGAAGAGAACACAGGTAAATTTCAGGCCCTAGGAGCTACCTTGAGGAAATCAGAGTTCACCTCTGTGGAGGCATTGTTCTGCCCTCTCCCCCAAATTCTTTATTCTCCCATTTGAACATCGTGGAGAAGTGGTACAGGCATCCAGCCTGTAAAGTGACCCAAGACACACCTGGGAGGTTTTGGGGGAATCTACTTTGAGTTTTTAAGTGGTAGATTTTTCTCCTCAGGGAAGACAGGATGTGTAGACATTTATCACAGCTCAGGGAGTGCTACAGACATCTAGTAGAACAGGTAGGTAATGCTGCTAAACATCCTACAGTGCACAGGACAGGCCTCTTAATGAAGCATCCAAGAAAAGTGTCAATACAAAGCTGAAACTTTCTGACCAAGCTGGCAGCTTCGACACCCATCATGTATTTCATTTGAAACTTGAGGATTCTGGGAGCACAGGTAAGTGCTCAAGTTTCAGATTCTGCAGGCTGCAGCCCTGAAAGCCTTACCATGGCTGCTGAAATGCCTTGCTCAGAGCTGAGAAGTCAGCCACCTTCCACCTGTCCCCTCGGCTTCCCAATACCCGGCCCTTTGCCCCACACTTCTGCCTGCAAGGTCTATATATGGAAAACAGGGCAACATTGAGAGTTTGGTGTCACCATTTCCCACTGGGGACACTGACAGCAGCCACATGGTGACATCTTACAAACTGATTTGGGGAGAGCCACCTGCCCACTCTTTCCACCTGGGGCCAGATCTGATGTGTTGGGCACTGGACTCAAGCATAGAATACAAGGATGATCCAGGTGAGGAATGTTTCCCATATCTAAGGGCAGTCCAGGTACCTGCCCCTAAGAAGGCACTTCATCTTAGTCACAGGCAGTGGGGAGCAGCCTTCCTTTAAGTCAGCCCTGCACACAAGCTAATATGAAGCACATAGCCACTGCCAGAAGTACTGACACCACCTTTTCCGACGCCGATTGTCCAAATGATGGAAGTGATGTCACAGTCGTATGCTTTAGAAACAGCTTTATGCTGTCAAAGGCCACTCTAAGGGTAGAGGGTAGAGTCCAGACATCTCACATTCACCAGGGCAATCACAGTGCAAATCCCATCACAAATACACAGTATCACATGTGACTCAACTGCAGTCCGAGGAAAGGATGTATGTTTGAATCTAGTTTGAAATGAGATGGACCTCTGGCTACCTTATATTTTACCCAGCTCTCCAAATCCCAGATTTAAGGTCCCTACTGTAATTTACAGTTATGCCATTTATCCCCTCAAACCTTGTATCTGATACCTCATGCTAACAATGGTCTTTAACCCTTAAGATGGCTGGAAAACTTGTGAATCATTTGAAACCCTTTAGTGGAAGAGTGAAGAATTTGAGTTTTTAACCTAACAGATGGATGAAAATATGGACAATCCAAGGTCACAGTGGTTTCAGTTGAGAAAACCGACACAGAATGACACTGTCTAGAAGCCTCACAGGAGCATAAGACACAGGAAAGTTCTGGCACCGCTGTCCTGGCTTTCCCTCGCTTGCCCCAGCAGACACCCTGGAGCCCAGAAGCTCCCATCATACATACTTCCACTCAGCAATAGATGAGGACAATTTGGACTCAGCCACCTAGTGACAGGGTGTCACCCCCACTGCTCTGCTTTCATATGATTGGTTTGACAGCTCACAATGGCTGGGTTCTAGATTCAGCTCATTCAGGTCAAACATGAGTGTCTGAGCAACCTTAACCATGGTGAGAGGTTACAACACTAGTTCATTGTGGAGGAATTTGTACAACTTCCTGCATTAAAAACAGGGCACAAAGCAACAACAAAAATCAAAGCAGGCAATACTGTATTAGTTCCCTGCAAGTGTTCCACAAGGCCAGAAGTACCTTCTGGTCCTCAGTAACCAATGCTAAGCAGCTGCAGGAGTTCAACCTTCCACCCCCCGGGGCTCATGCTGCATTACTGTCTCTGAAGCTATTCACAGAGTCGTGTGTTTCCCAGTTAGTACTTTGTCTAGATTTTGGGAGGTAAGTAGCTACCTGGACACCACCAAGTGGGAACCCTAAGACTTCGCCTCAAAAGAGGCACTTAACTTGAGCGTGCCTCTGTTTATAGCATAGGCAGAGATGATTAACAGGTATCAAGAGTTGAAGACTAAAGGATTTAGGACACAGAACAAGAATGGTCAGGACTCCCTAATAAACCATTTTACATCCAAGAACAAATCCTTCTCCTGGGTTGAGCTTAGTATTCAAACTTCATTGGAACACAATTTTTCATGAAGATGTCAAGATCCATTTTGGTCATGGGGACATTTATCCAGTGATTCTTTAGGCACAGTCTGACCCATCAGCGACAGACCAGAGATCAGCTCAGGGCCATCTCTTATCTTGGCTCTGCAGAAAGCCTGCTAAGAATCCACTCCCACGAGTAGGGCTCTCGATCCCATCCACCATCACTCCTGATCTGCCAGCACCCTGGGCTGGAACCTCACAGTCACACCCACCGCACACTAGCCTCTGTGCTATCTGGGACACTGTAGCACATCGTAGGACACGACCAACCCACAGCTAATGGCAGGTCTCTGGAAAAGGCTAATAATCACTTATCCAGGATTGCTATCCTCTTTTCCATGTGGGCCTTCCTGCTTTAGCAGCGACTTCTGGGACAGATACAGGTTGGCTCTTATGGTTTCTATCTTATGCTGTAACATCTGGGTGGTACACAATACCTGGAAGTTTGAAGAGAATGCCTACAGATACACCTACCAGCACGGTGAGTTGGAAAAGGTGTTCAAGTTTGATTTCTGAGCATGGAGAAGGCAAGGAACAAGGAAAAGCAGAGACATCAAGGGGAGAATACGGGAACCCCAAATTCAAACAAATGTCAGAAACTGAAGGACAGCAGGCTTCGATAATCCTAGCACGATTGCCTTACCAAAAAAGTCAGCCAAGGGGACCCAACGAAGAATCTATCACAGGTGACAGAACACTGTCCGAAGAGGGCAGAACCCAATGACAGCCCAAAGTCTTGGAAAATAGCAATTCCATCATCCTCAAGATTGCCACTGCAAACTTGCTTCACTGTGACATTGAGCCCAGCGTGAAGATTCAGAGCTAGACATAGGTCAGAAGTTAGATGCATAAACACCTGATTGTCTTCACTACCAAAAGGTGAAAGGATGTTCCTAGCACAGAAGAGACCAGAATCTGGAAGTCATCATAGAAGTCTGAGATGGATGAGTTGGAAATGTCCCTGCAAAGGTCAAAGAAGGATTCTCTTTAAGTGGCTCTTCCTCAAGGTGGTATTGCCAGCCCTGGACCATTCTGCTGCTCTCCTTGAGGGGGTTTATACTGCTTTCGTGACTTCTACCCTGGAGGCTTTGCTGGCCTTCTGGGACACAATCAGCCAGGAGCTGGACACCAGAAACAGTGGAATCTCCACAGGAGGCCTATGGGTGTCAGAGGGTGTGTAGTGCACAGAAGTCTCCCTGTAGACACAGGTGGTTGTTCACCTCCAGTTTCATTCTGGACAAGTCTGGGTTCCAGGAAACAGGAAGGTAACAGTGTACTCTTCTTGCTCTGTTTTCCACCTGCATACCTTAAAGACAGTATTATCATGCCCTAAATGTTCAAGGAATGAGGTCTTAATGGAAAGCCTCCAGCAGGAGCAGAGCCCCAGGAAAAAGGGCCCATCTGCAGTACTTAATGGCAGAAAGGCTGCCAATTCTGCATCCATGCCACTGGCCATGGACCTGCTGACAAGGCCATACAACAGGCACTGCTGAAGGTCTTAGGCTAACATCTGCAACCCACCAAGTATGCTTTATGGTTTGAGATACAGACTGCTGTTTGAAAATGGAAATACTTCAAAAGTTCCTATTAATTCCAGTTAAGTAGGCAAAGACACTCAAATTATGTCCCCTTCTAAAGTAGAAATGACTTCAACGCTCTTAAGGGGGTACTTCCCTCAGCTGAGCATTGTGAAGGAGTGGAATGAAGCAATAGCAGTTTGCCCCATGCCGGTCAGAATAATGACTGTGGGAATTGCTCCGTTCCAATTGTAAATTTCAAATTGTGATGTATTTTAAGGCATAAAGAAGCTATTAAGTATTTCCCTCCCCCAAAACACATAATGGTTAAATATTCAAAACACTTCACTTCAAAATTTCTAACCTGAAACCTTTGTGGTTTGACTTGGAGGATAAAAAACCCATACTATTTCCACATATTCTTGTGCATTTCTGCTGTTCAGTGTTTAAGGTTGCTTCTCAAATACATAGTATGTTGTATTTAGTAATCTTGTGTATATATAAACATTTTCATCATGTGCAAGCATGATTTTCTCTTGCATGGTCCATTTTAGTTGGTAATATGAATTAAATCGTTTTTAAAGCTACTTCATTCAGGCATGACACAAAGCTGCATGTATTTGATGTATCCAGCTGAGTTTGATTTGTGTACTTCCTAGATTTCTAGCCCTGTCACAGTCTTGGAACTGATTTTTTACTTGTTCTGTGTTTAGTGAGTTTCCAACATTGTTTTAATTACAAGTAGGGATTTTTCCACCCTTGGGAGAAAAAAAATAATGCAACAGAGGGAGTTGATAGACTAGGATGGGGGAAGAATTCTTAAAGAAAGGTAAGTTTGTTGAAAAGCAGGATGTCTTCATGGTCTCAGTGTTGTTTACCCTGGCCATCAGTTTGTGGTCAGAATGTCACAATGAGATGTCATCTTATACCAGTCAAAATGGCTGTTAAAGTAAGATGCTAGTTGAGATTGTGAGTAAAGGGAACTCTTATCCTCTGCTGGTAGGAGTGTCAATTACTTTAGCTATTGTGGAAAGTAGTGTGGCAATTCCTCAAAGAACTTAAAACAATTACCCTTTAAACCCAGCAATCCCATTAAGTATATATCAAATATAAAATCATTCTAAGGCAGGTGATGGTGCTCAGACACTGGACCAATTTGAAGACTAAGATAGGGACAGGGCTAGCAGAAGCAACTTTCCATAAGACACCCCCAGTGTGCCATGTCAGTTTACTGTTGCCAAGGCAATGTCCGGAAGTTACCACCCCATTCCGTGGCAACAGCCCAACCACCTAGAAGTTACCACCCTTTTCCTGGAAATTCTGTATAACCCACCCCTTGATTTGCGTATAGTGAAAGGCGGTATAAGTATAACTGCAGAAATGCCTCTGAGCTGTTACTCTGGGCTCACTGCCTATGGGGTAAGCCCTGCTCCACAAGGAGCTATACCTCTGCCACTGCTGCATCCTGCCACCTCAGTAACAGTAATTATTGAGTCTAGTACCATTAGCTCACCCTTGAATTCATTCCTGAAGCCAAAAACCCCTTCTGGGCTAAGCCTCAATTCTGGGCCTTACCTGCTCTGTATCAGTTCTACCATGAAGACAGGCATTTGTCTATTCATTCCAGCATTGTTTACAATAGCAAAAACACAGAATCGACCTAAATGCCCAGATGGTAGATTGGATAAAGAAAATGTGGTACATATACACCGTGGAATACTATGAAGCCATAGAAATGAATGAGGTCATGTCCTTTGCAGCAATATGGAGCTGGAAGCCATTCCTCTAAACGTGCTAACACAGGAAGTGAAAACACAAATACCATATGTTTTTACATGGGAGGCCAAACCAGATCACCAGATACTAGGAGGGGAACAACAGACACTGGGGCCTACTTGAGGGTGGAGGGTAAGAAATACCTATTGATATTACATGTATTACCCAGGTGACAATTATCTGTATACCAATCCCATGACAGAGCTTACCTATAACATGTCCTGCACATGGACTCCTGGACCTAAAGTAAGACTAGGAATTCTTTAAAGATTAGGAATTCTACAAATGCGTTAATTTAGTCGTGGTAAATGTCTATCAACTGTAAGCCATGTAGTATGGTTAAGCATGTTTCCTAGAAGACTCTTTAAATGTAAAGTCTTAACAAAGTGCTATGTTAGTAAGTGGAACTAACGTATACAGTCAGTTTGACATGTTGAAGTCAAATACACCCTGGGACAGCTGTCAGCAATGCAGGGGTCACAGCAAGGGAGCCAGCAATCGGTCCTCCAAGGACTCACCCACAAGCAACATCAGGGCAGCTTCTGTCAGCCTCTGCCCAGACAGGCTACATGTGGCCCGATAGCATCTTATGTGAAGTCATGAAGGCCATTCAGACCCACACTGGGCTGTACTGCATGAGGACATGATGGCTGTGGTGCAAGTTCCAGGACATGACGGTGAAAAGGATGTCCCTCAGTGAGAGAGAAAGAGCCAGGACATTCAGAAGCCCCAGGAGCTCATTTAGGAAAAATATCCACATATGCACACTTTCATATAGAGAAAAATGATGCAACACAAGGACCTCATCAGAAGAGTTCAGGAAAGCATTACTGCCTGAAGCAGTTCATACCACACAGGGATCGAATCAACTCTACCTTGTCATGCAAACTGAGTTGCTCTTTGAAGGTGAGAATCATGAATAAGGGAGAAGCCTTCTATCTTAAGTACACTCTAAACAAGCCAATGAGATACACAGCTACTGAAGTACCTAGACCTTTCCTGGCATTGTGTGTCCACACAGATGGTTTGAGTCACAAGTTTCAGGAAACAAAAAGGTCAAGTGACAGACATCTGTCTCCATATGAGTGCCAAGCTGAGGTCCTTTTCTCTCATTCTACAGGGCATCAGCTTCCACAGCACAAATTCCATAATAACTGCACTTTTATGTGTGACTCAGTTCCTGTGGTGCAGATGGAGGATGTAGTCTTGAATTCAGTTGGAATGAAATGCACCTCTACAAGAGACACTCTCATCTACTTGGGGTTATTTACATTTATGTCTGTCCTTATGTCTCCCTAAAGCTTCAGGTGGGATTCTTCAAGCTAAAGATTGCCTCTGAACTTCAGAGCCAGCAAACTTGTGAATCTTAATTTGAAAGCCTCCTTGAGTGACAGTCATGAAGTAGAGTGTTCTTGGTAGATAGAAGTGGAATATGCAAAGTCATGGTGGTTTAAGAAGGGGAGGACATTGACAGGAAGTGAAGTCATCTAGAGACCTCAACATGAGGAGAGGGAGATAAGAGGAGCTCAGGGACTATTGTTCTGACTGCCCCAGTGATTACTCCAGCAGACACTCTGGAGCCCAGAGGCTTCCATCACACACACTTCCACTGTCAGAGGAAGCTGAAAGACTTGATATCCAGCCAGCTGGGAGTGGAGTGTTGGTATGGGCACTGCCACCACCAAAAGTGGCTCTCAAAACAGCTGGGTTCTATATCCATTTCAATCACTAACCAGACAACCATGAGAACCTTGGTCCCTGAAGGATCTCCACATGCTGAGAAATTAGTGCCAATTCTTTAAGAGGAATTTCTATGACTTCTTCCTGTATCAAGGGACAAGTCGTAAGAGATAAGAAAAAAAACAGAAGTGTGTCAATTCCTTGTAAGTGTTGTATAAGCCCAAAATTACCCCCTGGTCCTCAGAAACCATAACTGACCACAGCAACAGTATATTCCAACCACAGGGCTCACGGTGCATTACCACAGTCCCTCCAACAAGGTTGATGAGGGTCTGTTCCCCAGTGTACATCCCTTAACATTGTTTCAAGTTGCCACCAGGACACCAGTGAACAGGATACCTAGGCCTTTTCCCTGAAAAGGGAACCAAACAAGGATTCTTAGGTTTAAGCCATGGCCAAGGTCACTCAAGTATAGAAAAAGATGAAATATGTAGGGAATTCAAAGCATCATGATTCTGTTTAAGTCACTCTGTGACCAAAAAAAAGCCCTATCACTGTGGTATGGCCAAGTATTCAAACTATTTGAAGATCATAAAGCCTCGGATGTTTGTTTTGGTCATAGACTGCATATATCCAAGTAACTATCAACAGTTAGTTATGCAGACTTCCCCATTGACAGGTTCAGCAAAGGCTGTCCCCTCTCTGGTTCTACCAAAAGCCTATGAAGGATCCAATTCTGCAGGTAGATCCCACATTTCAGTCCCCACTCTAGATCAGCCAAGACCCAGGTAAGACCACTTTCCTATCTATATTCACCCCACACTGGCTCCCCAGTGCTGACTATGACTCAAGGACACATGACTTATGTCAAGAGCACATCTCTGCTGGCAGGAATACGATGAGCACCTGCCCCAAACACCACAGATCCTGTTTCTTCATCTAGTTCAGCCTACCCAGGATTTGTGATTAGGGTTTAATGAGACAGGCAGAGAGGTTCCCGTCTTCCCCTAAGAGGGCAATTCACAAGCCCCCATAAAAAGTCCTTCCCTGCTTTTAGTATTGGGATCGCTTTCAGGTATTAATTAAGCAACGAAGATCAGGTCAACTAAGGAGACAGCAAGTTTTGAATACAGCATCACCCCTTTCGTAAACATTGACACCATCCACATTTCCAAAGTTACAGATTAGAGAATAGTCAGAAAACACAAGGACCTTATCAGAAAGGTTCAGGAAAGCATTCCTGCTACCCAGAGCAATTCACACCATCCAGGGATTAAATCAACTGGCTCTTTATGGCAAACTAAACTGCTTTTCAAAGAGCCTCACTAGTCTGTCAGCTCTGAAAAGGGTGAGGGCTGCCTCTTGATCAGGAGGACACGCTGTCTGCATTCTGAATCTCCCAAGCATCATACAATCCTCCCGGTAGGTCTTTGTGAACTTCATCTCCATCCTATCTGCCACAGTCTGAGGAGGGGCAGATGTGTGAATGGAGCTTTAGTCAATGACTTCAGTAGCAGTTGACTTTAGAGTCCCAAAAGACCAATTTAAACAAGAGTTGAAGACTGGCTTCTGGCACATCTTCTGCACATGAGAGTAGGTGACTTGATACCTTAAAGATCTTTTTGGATACTCAAATATTCCTACAGATCATATTGGGGCAGTGCAAGTTTCAGACAACAAAGAGCACAGAAGTTAAGGAGAAATCCAGTGAGTTTTGCCACCAGAAGCTAAATTGTATTTCCAACACTAAAGAGTTTAGGCACCTCCACTCAAGGTGTACCCACAACCTAGACTAGGGAGTTTTCCCTCCCAGCCTCTACCCTTTCCCCCTCCCTCACTGGCTCAACCTTGTACATTCTAGCAATAAACATGCAAACTGGCAGAAAGGCCTACTTCTGGGAAGACAATTCTCACAAGTGAAGGTGGATGGATGTGGCATAGTTCATGAGGCATCAGGCCCAACAAGAGTCCAGCTGCCATTGCAGACACTCCCGGCATGGTTGCTGCTGGGATCTCCCATGCCTGAACAGTGGTTAAGGACAAGCTAGTGGGTCATTCCTTGCCTGTCCATGTAGCCAGCATCCTGGACTAGGACCCCAGTTCTCCTAGAGAAATCTGGATTTTTAGGTCAGTAATGTATCTATGCCAATGAAGAACCTGTCCCCAAAGTATGGAAACTGCTGCTTCAAGGACCCATGTTTTCTGAAAAGTTAGAATGGTCCTAGTTTCATCCTCAAAACACAAGTGTTCTGAATTGGACATGAGGCTAAGAAGGCTTCCCAGCACTGAAAACCTCACTTTGACCACTGGTTCAAGGTAACTCAACAGGGAACCTTTTCAGCACCTGTTCAGTTGTCTGCCACGTATGGAAAGGACGTCATTCTGCATTTGACTAGATCCTTGTGGTTTTCATCTTTTGGAGTTCCATGTCACATGACAGTGAACTACCATATATTTGATTTAGTATAGCCATCATGCAACATATGGTATCTTTGCTAATAACCACCACTTCTGACATTGAGTGGAGGGTTACCACCATTCTGGAAAATCCATTCTTTCAAATCCTCCTCATTGAGGGTCCAAGTTCAGTTTGGCTTATTCATGGTAAGGCCAGGAGTACACATTTTCTTGTCCTCAGGCAGTATTAACTCTCCTAGTCTGGTCTTAATGTCATAGGCTGAAGTCTTGGTTTTGCTGGCATTTCACAGGAGATCTTGCTGGGCTACTTTATTATTCGCATAAGTCAGACCCCATCAAGCAGGAAGCAGCCAGTGCTCTGGAACATACCCATGTGCCAGAGGGAGGGGGAAGCCTACCAAGACTCAGGGGCCTATCCACATCTGCAGTGCTTAAATATCTAGGGCATGCAGGGACATCACTTCCAACTTCCAAATCCAAGGACAGCTCCTTGAATTATCTCCTACCATAAACAGTGTACTTTCAAAATAGCGTTTTGTGAATTTGATACAGCATATCACACTTGACTACCGTAAAGCCATTTTTAGTGGGCTCCAACAGGTGTAAGTTTTGAAGAGGCCTCATGATATAACGGCCCTGCAGCTAATCTTGGCCTTCTAAAATGTTGCCTTGCCTCTCACATTAGATCCATGGTAGGAGGAGGTCATTGGAGGCATCTGGGGGATACCATAGTAAAAATACTACAGACCACTAAGATTCTAGCCTAAGTCTGCACCTTCACCAGTAGAAGGCTGATTAACCTTCAGGTGAGCTTCAACCATGTTACTGAGCATTGGAGACTGAGCTCCTGGCCATTAAACAGCTAGTAACTGTTTTAGAACTTCCTAGCCTGATCTGGAGACAGAAGCTCCATGGACACAACAATGTTGTGAGGGAAATGAACATACAGCTACATTTAAATCACAAAACCAGGTGGCTCAGACTCCCATCATCCTCAAGCTCTGTAGTACACCTGCATCTGTCAGCTCATACCTGTAGCCTCAAAGGGAGATCTCTATGACCAACTGGCAAAGGGTAAAGTTCTGGTTTACAGATGATTGACTCAATACCTGATAGCTGAGTAAGAACTGCTGTGACAACTAAGGCTTCTTTGAGGGCACCCTAAGTAGTCATTGGGGGAAAATCCTCCCATTGGGCAGAAGTTCAATCAATAGACTTGATCATCTCTTATGGGATAAGGGGTTTGAGGATAATCAGTCCCATGTATTGGCAAATGGACTGACTGGTCAGACTGTGGAAGATGACTAGATAGAAGAGGTCTGGAAAATACATATGTGGAGGGGCCTATGGTAATGGTCCAATTCAGACTCCTGAGTAGTAAGAAGCCCATGCCAAGATATGCACAGTGAAGACATAAGGGTATGGAGCTGCCAATTGCATCCCAAGACTCGGTGGTAAAGAGGATTCTTCAACATGGAAAAGAGAACAATTAAATCCCAGGCCCTAGGGGCTAACTTGAAGGGATTTTTTCTGAGAGAGTTCACCTCTATGAAGGCATTGCTCAGCTCGAGATAGTCTGTTCTCCAATCTTTCAAAGATCATGGAGAAAACACAGGCATCTAAGCACTCCACACATGAAGGTGCCATGAGAGAACTACCCCAAGACAGCTGATGGTTCCTTGAAACCTAGTTTGGTATTCAAGTGGTCAATTCTGCTTTCCAGGGAGAAGTGTCTAGATGTTGATCACAGCCTTGAGGGGTTGAAGGGAATTGCTACGGGCACCTAGCAGAAAAGGAAAATGGTGCTGTTTAAAGTCCCACAATGCACAGGACAGCCCCCAGTGAAAAATTACAGAGGAGTATCCAATTAAAAGTTTCTGATATAGTTGACAGGTGTGATATCAGATATACGTGTAATTTGAGGCCTTTGGAGGATTCTAGGAGCATAGGTAGATGTGTTAAGTATTTCAGATTCAGGTTGAAGCACGCAGATGAAGCCTCACACTATGACTGTTGAAGCTTGTTTTCTGGAGCTGAGAACTGGGCCACCTTCTACCTGTTCCCTAACACCTGGCCCTTTTGCTATGCACTTACCTTAGTGTCTATATACAGAACTTTATAGGCAACAATGAGTTTGGGTGTTAAAGTTTCCCACTATGGACACTGGTACAGTGATCACATAGGGACATCTTTCAAGCTGTGATTGGAGGACCAACCTTCCCACCACTTTCCACTGGGGCAAGACCTCAAGTGTTGGGTCCTGGACAACTCAGATATCCAGGATCTAAAGTAGTATGACTTGGGTGAGGAATGCTTCCCACACATCCAGTGGAAATTCGGGTGCCTCCTCTGAGAATGCACCTCATTTTAGTTAGGGGAGCAGCCTTCCTCTATCTTAAGTCTACCCTGCAACACAAGGCAGTATGAACCACAACCGCTGCAGACAGGTTCCAAGGCCTTTTCTGGCAGTGTCAGCATGCACACAGTGAAAGAACTGGACTTAAGCCACACATTTCATGAAACAGGGTAAACTACCAAAGGTCTACTAGGTGCAGAGACTGGGGTCCAGCCATCTCCCTCATGTTCACCAAGGCTGTCAGTTCAGTGTATATCCCAACAGAAAACGATCATATGTGCATCACTCAGATGCAGTGGTATACGGAAACATGTGTTTCAGTCTGGTTTTGGATGAGATGGATCTCTGGCTACATTACAGCCCAAGCTCTAAGGGCCAAGAATTCAGACTTAAAGGCTCCATTCTGATGGTTATGTCATTGTGTCCTCCGATAACCTCTACCAGATTCTTCATACTAATGATTGTTGAGGGCTTATGACAGCTGAGAAGTTTATGAATGATTTCAAAACGTTGAGTGAAAGAGCAAACTGGAAGTTTTAACTTATAACAGATAGCCAAGTGGGTAATCCAAGGTCATAGTTGAAAAGCCGAGTAAGACATTGACATGGATCAAAGTTGTCTAGAATCCTCAGAGCAGAGGAAGGTACAAAGGGTAGCTCAGACACTATTGTACCACCTGCCCCAAAGCTTGCCCCAGAAGACACACCCTAGAGCCCAGAGGTTTCCATCACATGCTTTTCAGCAAAAGATGACACTTGGGACCCAGCCACCTGGTGATGGGTAATCACCTTCAAGTGTGCTTCTAGCATTGCATGATTAGCTCTGCAGCTCAGCATGGCTGGGATCTATAATGAGCTCAGCCACTGAGCTGAGGTCAGGCCTAAGTCTTCGTCCCTGAAGGGCCTCAAGTATGGAGAGATTATGGTACCAGTTCTTTATTTTTAGTACAGGAAAAGCTGTACAAATTCTTCCATTAAGGGACATGGCATAAAGGCATAAGGGAACGAAAGAAGCCAGTAACATACAAATTCCAAGTATTTCACAAGCATAGAAGTACCTCAGGGTCTACAGTAACTGACACTAACCAGCTGTGGCTATGACACCTGTCGGCCATAGGATCTCACACCACATTACCCATATCTCAGACGAGATTCACAGAGCTTTGCATTTCCAGTCTAGGTCTTATTGTCTAGATTGTTCTTTGGGGTTAAGTAACTACCTGGACACCACTAAGTGAGAGGCCTAGGACTTCTCCCACAAAAAGCACATAACTTGACTACACTTCAGTTTAAGTCATAGGCAAAGATGGGTAACAGGTATGAAGAAGTTGAAGGACTTAGATAACAAGGGAAGAGCCATGATTCCCTACAAACCATTTTGTGACCAAGAAAAACATCCCTCTCCTGGGCTATGCATAACATTCAGTTCATTATGACAGCTTTCCATGAAGTTGAGATCTAAATTGGTAATAAGACACTTTCATGGTACAGCCTGATCCCATTACTGAAACCATACATCAGCTGAGGGCCACCTCTCGAGTCTGCAAAAAGCCTACCAAGAATCTACTCCCACGAATAAAGCTCTCAACCCATCTGGCAACAGCCCAGATCTGCCAGCCCCTTGGCAGGACTTCTCACCCAGCCATACCAATCTCACACTGGACCCTGTGCTGTCTGGTGCTGGTAGCAAGCCCTAACCCTGTCAAACAGGCCTTTAACTGGCCACAAACAGGATTTCTGCAGCAACGTGACATGCTCATGATGGCTATCACACACACTGCTAGAGGTTTACTGAAGCAGGGGGCTAGGAAAACCTGGCCTGCCCAGAGTGAGAGAACTACTCAAACCACAAACAATAGCAGGAGCTGCCTGTGCCTTAACATGCTTTTGCTGCAGATGGCCAGCACCTGTTTCTTTGCTCCTCGCTAAGAATGCTTTGTTTCCCATAAGGAATGCTTTTAGCTAACCTATAAAAACGGTGCTTATCACTGGCTTTCTGTCAATAAATGTGTGGGTCAGACTTCATGGCTCAGCTCTGAAGGCTGTCAGCCCCCCCATTTCCACTTTATACCCTATTCCTGAGTCTAATTCCTCTAAGCACCATTGGGTTAGGGTCTCCACAACCGAGCTGGTCTTGGCAAGCAGTGCCCAATATGGGGGCTTGAATTTGGGTCGAAGGGTCACTGGAGCAACGGCTGGAGAAGGTGGAACTACACTGGAGGACACCGGAGTACTCTTAAGCAATCCCCAAGGTAAGGGGAGCTCAGAAGAATCAGGATAACAATGGGACAAGGGTTGAGCAGATACAAGGCTTATTTGAGTCTACTTCGGCATCTCAGAAAAGGAGGAGTGAAGGTTAGCACAAGCCGACTTATGCATTTTTAGTGTGGTAGAGAAATATTGCCCCTGGTTTCCAGACCAAGGAACTCAATGTAGAGGTCTGGGAAAAAGTAGGCAGCACACTGAAAAAGGCATGTAAGGATGGTGCTGAGGATATTCCTGTAACTGGTCAGTGTGGGCTCTGGTTCATTCCACCTTGGAACCTTTCCACACAGATGAGGGGGAAAAAAAAAATCAGAGGAAGGAGAGTACAATGAAGTAATGGAAGATGACAGAGCAGGTTTGCTTGCCAGCCAAAGCGGCAGAGGGAGGGGTTTATCCCTAACCCCCTGCACCTCCCCCCTTGTTATTTTGAAGAAAGAGTAGCCTGACCCCCTTCCGGATCTCTTCTGGAGAAGACTGGGTGAAAAGTAGTTGCCCCCGTGACTGTTTGAGCAGTGCCTCAAGCTACTGCTCTCAGTTCTATTCAGGCAGGAATCCAGCAAGCTAAACGAGAGGGTGATATGGATGCTTGGCAGTTGCCATGAGAATACACTCATCTGATCAAGGGGAATATTATGGTTACATGTGAGCCCTTTCAAGTTAAAGAATTTAAACAAGCTGTTAATATCAACCAGGTTCTCCTTTTGTAATGAGACTTAAATGTTGCCGTCTCCAGTCAGGTGATCCCTGCTGACTGGGACGCTCTTACTCGAGCTTGTCTGACTCCTGCTCAATTCTTACGCTTTAAAACTTGGTGGGCAGAGGAAGCTTCCATTCAGGCTGCTCACAATGCCCTGGCCCAACCTCAAATTCATAACTGCAGGCCAACTTTTGGGGATTAGCGGCTGGGCTGGTTTAAGATGCACAAGTGGTCACGCAGGATGATGCCATATAGCAGCTTAGGAGTATGCAATTAGAGCTTGGGAAAATCACTTCAGAATACTCATCCTTTAGTGCTGTGAGACAAGGACCAGAAGAGCCATACATAGATTTTATAGCCAGGTTACAGGAGTTTCTTAAAAAGTCTATTGCAGATTCAGCTGCTCAGGATATTAAGTGTTGTGGTTATTAGCTTTTGACAATGCTAATCCTGAGTGCCAAGTCGCTCTGCCACCTATTAAAGGAAAAACACATTTGGTCGACTATATTAAAGCTTGTGATGGTATCAGAGGTCATCTGCATAAGGCTATTCTGCTAGCCCAGGCAATGGCAGGACTGAAGGTGGGTAAAGGAAATACTCCATTTCCTGGAGCTTGTTTTAACGGTGGGAAGCATGGTAATACTAAAAAAGAATGCAGGGGGGAAAGGAGAAAAATAGATCAGCAAGTCAGGCTGCCAGTTGGGGGGAAAAAAAGCTGCTGAGCCTGGAATATGTCCAAAATGCCAAAGAGGAAAACATTGGGCTAATCAGTGTCACTAAGTTCGATAAAGATGAGAACCCGATTTCGGGAAATGCCATGAGGGGCCATCCTGGGCTCCATTCCAACCCGGGCATTCTTGGCTCAGGCCACTCTCTCAACCTCTGTACACAGTGCCTGTTCCCTGCCACAGCCAGTACCGCCGCAGATTTATGCTGCACAAAAGCTTTGAGCCTTCTGCCTGGGGAATCCCCACAAGAGGTGTCAACAGGAGTGGACCCTTGCCAGCGGGGACAGTAGGATTACTTCTAGGTAGGTCTAGTTTAAATTTAAAAGGAATACAAGTAGAAACAGGAGTCAGATTACAATGGGGAAATTCATATTATATCTACTTCTGTTCCCTGGAAAGCAGAGCCAGGAGAGCGTATAGCACAGCTTAGTAAATGACACTACAATAGTGCCACAGAAAGTAACCATACATTGGAATTGAAGACATTGACTTTCAAAAAATTACTAGGAGACATTAACTGGATATGATCTGCTCTAGGCATTCCTACCTATGCCATGAGTAGCCTATTTTCTACCCTTAAAGGAGGATCCTAGTCTCACTAGCCCTTGGCAATTAAAGGAGGCTGAGGCAGAGTTACAGCTAATTGAGAAGCAAATACATAAAGCTCAAATAGAATAGATCAAAAAGAAAGACTTTAGATTTTTCCAACTCAGCTTTCATCTACTGGTGTTATTGTCCAAGAGCAAGACATGGTAGAATGGCTTTGTCTTCCACATACTAATTTGCAGTCCTTAACTCCTTATTTGGATCAAATTGCTACTGATAAATGGGAGAACTCGAATTGTTAAATTGCATGGATATGACCTTGGAAAAATTGTCCCTCTTACAAAGGCACAAATACAACAGGCCTTTATAGTCTTACTTGGCAAACCCATTTAGCTGATTTTGTAGGTGTTCCTGATCACTTTCTGAAAGTTATTTCAATTTTTAAGATTGGATTCTCCCTAGAACAATTTAAACCAATTGAAGGTGCTAAAAATATTTTTACAGATGTAAATTTTTTCAGACACCCTATATACTTCAGCTCAAAAAGCAGAGCTTGTAGCTGTAATTGAGGTGCTGAGTGCTTGAGATGCCTGTCAATATAATTTGATTCTTCATATGTGGTTCAATTCCACACAATTGAAAATGCTCAGTTACAACCTCATACAGATGAACAACCGATGACTTTATTTACTCAATTGCAAACAGCAGTTAGGAATAGAATGCACCCTTTTTACGTTACTCATTAGAGCTCATACACCTCCTTCCAGGACCTTTGACTGCAGGGAATCAAATGGCTGATCACCAAGTTGCTACTGCATTATCTAATGCTAGACACTTTCACAATTTAAATCTTAATGCCTCTGGTCTCAAAACCCAGATACAGCATTACCTGGAAAGCTAAAGCTATCATCCAGCGATGCCCAACTTGCCAAATGGTGCATTCCTCATCTTTTACAGGAGGAGTTAATCCTCGAGGATTAGAACCTAATTCTCTTTGGCAAATGGATGTCATATGTTCCCACTTTTGGGAGACTAGCTTATGAGCATGTATGTGTAGATACATTTTCTCCCTTTAGGCTACCTGTCAAACAATCTTCTGCCTGTGTTAAGTGGCATCTTCTACAATGCTTCACAGTCATGGGCATTCCAACTTCAGTTAAAACAGCTAATGCCCCAGGTTATACTAGCCAAGCTCTAGCTACATTTTTCTCTATATGGAATATTAAACCCATTACTGGCATCCCATCATTCACAAGGACAAGCCATTGTAGAATGAATCTCTCCCTAAAACAGCAATTACAAAAACAAAGTGGTGGGGGGGAACAGTGACTATGGAACTCCAAATATACAATTGAATCTAGCATTATTGACTTTAAATTTTTTGAGCCTGCCTAAAGGCCAGATGCCATCAAGCAGCTGAACATCATCTAAAGAAACCAGTGGCAAAGACAGAAGCAAGACAACTTGTTTGATGGAGAGGTCCGATAACACAAAGTTGCGAAATAGGTAAAATAATAACATGGGGTAGAGGTTATGCTTGTGTTTCTCCAGGCCAAAACCAGCAGCCGACTTGGATACCATCAAGGTATCTAAAACCTTATCAGCCAGATGCTGGGGAAGAGATTTCGGGGGGAACCACAGGACCCCCGACTGCAGCCACGTCGAGACTGACAATAAGGAAGACACCAGTCCCGGTGAGCAACACGCACCAGGCACAGCCACTCACCTGGGGCCAGAACAAGAGGTTGACAAAGATGGCAGAAGAAAATCTGAAGAAGGCAGGATAACCAGTTATGATTAATAATCTAATGGTAGCTACGATGGCTGTGCTCACCCTTGCTGTACTCCCCCCCTCCCCCAGTAACTGCTGAAACAATTACATTGGGCATATATTCCTTTTCTACCACTTCTACGGCCAGTAATATGGTTAGACCCCCTAGTGGAGGTATACACTAATGATAGTTTTTAGATGCCTTTTTCTACAGATAGAGGCCTGTCTCAACCCCAAGAGGAGGGAACAATTATGAATATCTTGTTGGGATTTGAGCATTTACCTATTTGCTTAGGAAAAGCCAATGGGCACTTACCTCCCAATTTTGGCTGGGGATGGTGCCTGAACATAACATCTCTGTGGCAGTTACATATGCTTTCCAGTCTTAGTATTTATTACAAAGATTATGCTCCTGTAGCCAAGGTTTACTGCCCTCAAAAACCTATCTGTAAAGTGGATTGGACATGGTCAGAAAAGATGAAGGCATTTGTTTGAGAAGATCGTATCACAAGGCAGGCAGAGGTGTTGCATAATGGTTCATATGGAGTCATTATTGATTGGTCCCCTAAAGGGGCATTTATGAGGCCCACCTCTCAGTCTGCAGGTAATGGTCACTCTGCATCTAAACAAAATAATCTGATGGACACTAAGTACAGCAAGAGTTCCTATTATTTGGGCATATGGTATAGTGGTACCTCAACCCCAAATGATATGGCTTGCTGTAGGAGCTAAACATAAGGAGTTATGGAAAATATTAATGGCACTGAGAAAGATTTGGGAAGGGAAATATATTAAGCCAACCCAATATAATCCTAATTACATATTAGAATTGGCCTAACGATTCAGTCTGGATACAGAGTTGTGTCCGTCTGCCTTTCCTGTTGGTAGAGTGGGTGATTTAAAACTTGATCTCCCTAATCATGTAACTTGTCAGGAGTGTAGTTTTCTTGTGTGAATTCTTCCTTATATAATACTGATCATTCTATTTTAGTGGTAAGAGCCTGAGGAGGAGTATGGATACCTGTAAAGCTTTCCCATCCTTGGGAAGCCTCTCCTGTGCATATTGTTACTGAAATTCTTCAAAAGATTGAGGTGCTCTCGGCATTTCATTGCCACTTTAAAATCATTATGGGATTGTCACAGCTGCTGCCGCAGTAGCTGGAGTTGCTTTGCATTCCACGGTACAAACAGCAGACTATGTAAATAATTGGCAGAAAAATTCTACTTTGCTGTGGAATTCCCAAATAGACCAGGAACTAGGCTAATCACATCAATGATCTCCAACAAACTAATGTGGCTAGGAGACTGAGTAGTTAGAATACAGAATAGTTACAACAATGTGACTGGAATACTTCTGATTTTTACATTACTCCTCATCTGTCTAATGAAACAAAACAGCATGAGTGGGAAAAAGTTAAACATTTAAAAGGTCGTACTGGAAATTTATCTTTAGATACTGCAAAACTTAAGGAACAAGTGTTTCAAAAGCCTCTCAGGAACATCTGACGCTAATGCCACTGCTTGAAGGAGCTGCAGATGAATTAGTAGTTATTAACCTATTAAAATGGATCAAGACGGCCGTGCGTGCCTCAGGGGGCGGGGCCTGGCACGTCGTGATGCACTGCGGCCGCGTCGCTCCGCGGGTTTGTTGAACGCGGTTCCCAGGGAGACTGCTGCGGTTGCGGTGTGCTATGGAGCCGAAGGTCGTCAAGCCACCGGGGCAGGATTTAGTAGTGGAGCGTCTCAAAAGCCGCTACGGACTCGGGAGCAGCTGCCCTGACGAGATGAGGAACTGGATTCTTTCCATGATTTGAAGAAACAGGAAACAGAAGAAGAGTTAATTGGAAATGATTATAGAGTTAGTACCTCCAAAATAACCAAGCAGTCTTTTAAAGAAATAGAAAAAGCTGCCCTGCCAACTAATATGACTTCATCAAGACCTCGGACTGAGTGTTGTAGTGATGCAGGTGACTCTCCTTTGAAATCTGTCAGCTATCCAAAATCTAAAGCATCAGACAAGCGGAGTTTACTTCCACATCAGATCAGTCAGATATATGACTAATTATTTCAGATACATCTGAAACTGCAGTGTGAAACTGCAGCACAACAAATTTGCTGAAGAACTTCAAAAGTGAGAACGTTTTTTACTTGAAAGAGAACTGCTTTTCAGACGTGAAAATGCCTTGAGTAAAATTAAAGGTGTCGAAGAGGTTCTTACAAGATTTCAAATTATAAAAGAGCAACATGATGCAGAAGTTGAACACTTAACCGAAGTTCTTAAGAATAAAGAAGCCAAGAGACTGAGTTCATCTTTTGATGCATTGAAAGAATTGAATGATACCTTAAAAAAAAAAAAAAAAAAAAAAAAAAAAAAAAAAAACAGTTAAATGAAGCAAGTGAAGAAAACAGGAAGATAGACATTCAGGCTAAAAGAGTTCAAGCTCGTTTAGATAATTTACAGAGGAAGTACGAGTTTATCCACAATACAGAGATTGAAGTTCCCATGCTGTTCATGAAATGAAAAGTTTAAAACAAGAAAAAGCACCAGTTTCAAAAACTTACAAGGTACCACTTAATGGGCAACTTTATGAACTTTTAACTGTCTTCATGGACTGGATTTTCAGATCTTAGCAAAGTGAAACATGAATCTGGAATGGATGGTAAAAAAAACCACAACTCAAATTTGCTTCCCAGAGAAATGATATTCAGGAGAAGTGTGTAAAGCTTTTGCCTCTGATGACAGAGCAGCTACAGTGGATGCCACTTGTGAATATGAAACTTCACGAGCCTTTTGTAAAATTTAGATATTGGTCCCTAAGGCGGCTAGATGCTGGAGCACAGCACTCAACTATGACATCAACATTGAGGAGATTGGGTGAAGACATTTTTAAAGGAGTGGTAACTAAAGGAATTCAGGATAGTTCTCCACAGCATTCTGTGGAGAATAAACCAAAGACAGCTGCTTTCTTTAAGAGCTCCAATTTGCCATTGAGATTTTTATCAACCTTAATTGTTCTCAAAACAGTCACTCAAGCTGATTACCTGGCTCAGGCATTTGATTCTCTTTCTTTGGACTTGAAGACGGAAGAAGGAAAAACCTTGTTTTTGGAATATCAAGCTGTTCCAGTAATATTAAGTCATCTAAGAATATCCAGTAAAGGACTCCTGTCTAATGTTATTGACAGTTTGCTCCAGATGACGGTGGAATCTAAATCCTTGCAGACTTTCCTGGAAGCCTGTAGCAACTCTTCATTTTTTCATACTTGCTCTGTGCTGCTTTGAGCCCCTAAGCTTGATCTCCAAATACTAGAAAAACTCAGTATTATTTTACAGAAACTTTCCAAAATCAAGAGTAATAAGCAGCTCTTTGAACTTTTTACGATTCATCTGATGCTTCAAGAAATACAAAGGACAACTAACCCAGAGCATGCATTTCTCTGTATTAATCTAAATTCAACTCTGTTCAATTTGGGTTTAACAAAATGTAACTCCCTGGTCTCCAATGCAAGCCATTAGACTGGCTAATTTTTTAATATAGTATATGTGGTGCTTATTTATAAACATGTAGAAATTACCAAAGTAATTACAATTCTACCAAGTAAAGTTATCAGTAGCATCATTTATCATGAAAAATTTTTTTGAACTGTAAAAATGAAATCTGTAGAAGGTATTGGAACTTCTGGGATGTTTCAGTTCAGGTAAGGTAGTACTAATGTACAAGATGGCATTTCTAGAATGTATGACACTGAAGTTACTTTTTGTAATATATTAGGAACATTATTTCTTAAAATTATGTGATTATTTGGAATAGAATTGGTGCTTATGTGAGAACAGGGTTAAATAATACTGTCTATTTTCTTAATATATTAGAATCCTTGCTTTTGAAAGCAAAAATATGTATCTTTAAACTAAAAAAATAAAAATAAATAAAATGGATCAAGACACTTGGAAGCTGATTTCAATGATTGTGCTTTTAATCTGTGTAGTCTGCAGATGCGGATCCTGAATCCTGTGAGAAGTAGCCCACCATGACAAAGCTACCTATGCCTTTATTGCTTTACAAAAAGGAAAAGGGGGCCATGCTGGTAGCAAGCTCTAACCCTGTCATAAATGGGTGTTAAACGGGCCATAAACAGGATTTCTGCAGCAATGTGACATGCTCATGATGGCTATCACACACACT
This sequence comes from Symphalangus syndactylus, assembly GCF_028878055.3. Taxonomy (NCBI): domain Eukaryota; kingdom Metazoa; phylum Chordata; class Mammalia; order Primates; family Hylobatidae; genus Symphalangus; species Symphalangus syndactylus. The sequence goes on along the minus strand of NC_072438.2, from coordinate 18,179,239 downwards.
GCTAGAAGCTGGTTTACTGGAGCAAGGCTAGGAAAACCTGGCCCACCCAGAGCGGGAAAACTACTCAAACTACAAACAATAGCAGGAGCTGCCTGTGCCTTAACATGCTTTTGCTGCAGATAATCAGCCAGGGCCTGTTTCTCTGCTCCTAAGAATGCTTTGTTTCCCATAAGGAATGCTTTTAGCTAGTCTACAATATATAGAAACTATGCTTTATCACTGGCTTTGTCAATAAATGTATGGGTCAGACTGCTTGTGACTCTCAAGCTCTGAAGGCTGTCAGCCCCTTGATTCTCACTTTATTCCTGTGTCTTTGTCTTTAATTCCTCTAGTGCCACTGGGTTAGGGTCTCCACGACCAAGCTGGTCTTTGGCAGTCTGGGACACTGAAGGACACTTTATCAACCCACAGCCAGTAGCAGGTCTCTGCTGACTGGACTCCAGCCAGTTGCCTAACACTGCCATCCTCCCCATGGCAGGCCTTCCTGCACCAGCAGAGATGTCAGGGATACATCTGAGTTTGGCCTTAGAGTTTCTACCTCATGCCTTAACATCTAGGCGGTGGACAATACCTGGGGGTTTGAGGACGCTTATAGAAAAACACCAACCCAGCATTGGGAGGTAGAAAAGACTCTTGGATCAACCTCCACTTGAGCATGGAGAAGTCAGGAGGCAAGGAGTAGAATCTTCAGAGAGATCGAGGAAGATAATCCCAGGTTTCAACAAGCATCAATAGGAACTGAAGAGGGACAGCAGGCTTCTAATTCACCAGGCACAACCATGTTACCAGGAATGCCAGCAAAGGGGACCAAACGGAAGGTCTGTTACAGGTGACAACACTCCACCCAAAGAGGACAGAGCACAGTAACTGACCAAAGCCTCAGTATCCCAGCTCACCCATTACCATCAAAAACTGCCACCGGTTAACCTGCTTCACCAGGACATTCTGTAGCCCCAGTGCCAACAGAGCTGAGCAAAGGCCAAAAGAGGCATAAATATCTGCACCTTTGCCTACCCAAATCAAAAGGATGCTCCCAGTAGAGCTGAGGCTGGAATCCAGACATCACAAAGGTTGTCTGAAGTGGACAAGGGAAACATCCCTGTGAAATTCAGAGCAGACTCATCTTCAGAGGAACTGTCTGCCCTGGAAGAGCCTGCTGCTCTCAAGAGGATTCATACAATCGTGGTGGCAACTTTCACCTCAGACTTTGCTGGCCTTGTGGGGATAGAATCACAACCAGGGCCAGGACACCAGAGGCAGTGCAATCGCCACAGGAGGCCTATGGAGTTGGATGGTGTGGGATCCACGGGAGAAGTATCCCTGCAGACACAGGTGGTTGGGTTCACTCACCTCCAGTTTCATGTTGGACACACCTGAGTTCCAGGAAAGCCAAGAGGCAACAGTGTATTCTTTTTGCTTCCTGCCTCCAATTTCACCCCCATACCTTGAAGGTACTACATCGTGCCTCTAATGTGTTAAAGTGAGGTCTTGATGAAAAGCTTCCAATAGGTATAGAACATCAGGAAGAAGGGCACATCTACAGCACTTAACGACAAAGTCTCAGTCGATTCCATGGTGCTGACCTCTGAAGTCTGGTCTTCATATCTTACAGGCCATGCACACACCAGTGGGTGGCAGATGTCAACCTAAGACACCCCCCCGCCACCCACCCCACCCCACCCCAGCAGTGCCTGCTGCTTCACAGATTTAGATACAGAGCCTCGGTTTGAAGATGGAAACATTTCACAAGTTACCATTAATTCTAGTTAATAAGTAAAACAAGCCATACTCCCAGGTGTCTACTCTTCTAGACATGACTTCAAGCAGCTCTCAGCTGGGAACCACCGTAAAGGAGTTGAGAGAAGAAATAGCCATTTGCTCCTGTACTGAATTTCTCAGAATACTGCCGTAAGAACTGCTTCACTCTAGTTGTAGACTTCAAGTGTAAGTGTTAAGTCAGAGTCCTTTAATTCTCCTTCCCAGAACTTGATAGACCACAACAAAGACAACACCTGCAGCACCACTCAGACTAACATTCAAGATGTCAGTCCCTGGATCCCAAAGCAACTCCACAAAGGGACCAAGACTACAGGAATCCACCAAAGGCTCTTGGAGGATCTTTCAAAGTCATTGCTCCTGCTTTGTCATTAGCTACATCTGAAGGAACGAGGGTGGAAGCAGTTTGAGTATTTGACACTCAGGCTTTCGTGAATGAGACAAAAAGCAGACAAAAACAATCCCTAGTCATGAAAGCTGTGACATGCTAAATATCAAGGAAGCGAGAGATCAGTTGGCTAGAAAAGTTGATACTGTGCATGATGCCATTGAAAACTTTAGTTAAAAGCAAACTCAAAATGCTCAACACACCAAACTTGAAAAGTTGCTAACAAACATCTCAGTTATGCCTTTTTGACCTATGAAAGATATTCCATATATTGGAAAGATGTATCCCACATGGCCTCCTAATGCTTCTAGATCTACCAGCTGTTAACTGCGGTTTCAGCTTCTCCTGCTTGTATTTCTGATCCTAACAAGGAATGGAGTGACTGGTGACCGACTAAATGTGTCCTGCAAGTACAAAGTTACACAAAACCTACCTCACTGGTCAATTCCCTTGCACTGGAATGGAAAGCTCATTTATAGCATCACTGACAACTTCTGACCTGAGCAGTCTAATGCAGTACTGGGACAATGGTCGACCAATGATAAAAGCTCCCTTTGCCTTCCAGAGCACATTTACAGTTTCTCTCATCTAAGCTCGAGGACAACTTACAGACTAGCATGTTTACATGTTATGAATTTCAGAGAACCCTGATGAACGTGACTGGGAACATCACTATGCCAACTCAGAATGGGCACAGAGCGCAGCCCCATTGCACAAAACAGCATCAAATCCCCTACTTAAAATTATCTTTCAAGAAACATTTTTCAGGACATTTGAGTTCAATAACCTGAGGCCTTTATGGTTTGTCTCCAGGATAAACACACGAGGTACTTTATTTCCACTTAGTTGTGGTTTTTTCTGCTTTTTAAAGCTTTTAAGTTTGCGTCCCACTCAAATTGAGTTTTAAGTGTGTAAGTTACCTGATGAATTTAAGGAACCATATTCACAATGTGCAAGCATAATTTTGCATGATTTTAGTTAGATTGCATCATTTTTAAATTTAGATTTGACAAAGCTGTACATAACGTATCCAGCTAAGTTTAGTCTGTGCTTCCTAGACTTACAGCCTTGCAATGGATCTTTTTCACTTGTCCTGGGTCAATGAGTTTCCAACTTTATTAGTAGGGAATTTTTGCCCTTTTACTGAAGACAAACTGGAAGGAGAGGTGGAGTAGGAAGGTTTGTAACCATCATGATACAGACACTAGTTTTGGAGAAGAATCTTCGAAGACGTTGAAGTGAGAAGAAAGCTTGGGAAGCAGGGGATTCGTGGTTTGTTGCTCACCCCTGCCCCCAACTGGCTGTTGGTCAGAATTTCAGTCATAATACCCATTTCTTCCTCAGACATGTTCTTGTCCAATTGTCTTTTCCCAAGACACCAACCAGGAATTGAGTTTAATATCCAGAGGATGTTCAGGAAGTCATTCAGGCAATGAATTTAGGTGTTTGCCCAACTATGAAGTGTAGAAGTTTCTTGCCATTGAATTTGAGGCCTTATTGCAAAAACTTTTCAGTGATTTGAATATATGTGCACCAATTAGGTGTTAATGGAAATGTTGAAAATTTGACTAATGATTGTTTTAAAGATGTGTTCAGTCAAGGTAAACTGCCCACTATAAGCCATATGGTATTTTTTTAAGGTTAAGATGTAGTTTAAAGTCTTAGTGGATAAAGTTATATCCACAGGTAAAACTGAATGAAGTATGTAGTGAGATTCTTGAAGGTATGTTGGAATGTAGAAAGCCCCTTGGGATGATAGCCAGCCATGCATGGGTCATGGAGAGGGAACAGGAACTCAGCCCTCCAAGGACTCATCTGCAAGCAGTATCAGAGCAGCTTCTCAGAGCCTCTGCACAGACAGGCTACATGTGACCCGATAGCAGCCTACACAGGAAGGCATGGAGGTCATTCAGACTCACACTGGGCTGTACCCCCAGACATTATGACTGTGGTCCCAGTCCCAGGCCATAATAGGAAAAGGATGTCCCAAATCAAGAAGAGGAAAAGTCAGGCAGTATCATAAGCCCTAGGAGCTTAGTTTAGGAAATGTGTTCTAGGAGGCAATCTGCTCTCCAGGGAATGCTCCTGGCCTGACCCAAGCTACCCTGACTCCAACACTGAGAATTGGAAGTGGTCATTTGGCAGCGGCCATACACATCATCTCCCCTGTGGAGAAACCCAATGGCCCTCCAGTGTTCCTAGGAGATTCACTCAGCTGTCTTCCACAGGGGGGATATTTTGACCCTCACAACCCATCCCTGCCCAGCTGTTTCTTACAACACAGGGAGACACCTATACAGTATTTCCTCCTCTAACTTATTCCTGTTGGCTGCACTGGCACATACCTTCCAGCCAGAATACAGGATGCAGATATGTCTTGCAAGCAATGCTAAAGAGGGGTTGGGGAACACCAAACATAGAAGTTCCCAACCTGAGCACAGACAACAGGTTATGCCACATGCCTAGGGGGACTGCTGGCTTAGAGATGGACCACTTAGCTTATTCTTATGCCTTGAGGCCCAAGAAAAGGCCAGTGAGCTCTTTGGGGGCATGCACAGATCACCAGCATTGATTTGGGGGCGAGGCCATGGCTCGTGTTTTCCAATTCTATCTCCCAAGTCACCTGGACTCAGACTAAATAAAAGGTAGATTTTAGCAACTGTTTAAGAACAGGAGTTTGAGGCATTCTTCTGAAACACATCAGGTAGAGAGAATCTTTCCCAAAATGGGGGGGAGAGGGAGACCACCAGCTACTGTAGCCTAGTCCCCCAGGAAAGAAGCCAAGTTCATAACGAGCAGGCGCAAGGCCCTGGAGTGTGGCAAGTCCACAGAGCCACTTCCTCAGTTCATCTGATGTCACTTAGGATGTGGCAATACAGGTAGGGGCTCACAACTAGTCCCTAAGTGAAGAATGGGGCACTAGCAAGATTGAGGGCATCTAAAACATGATAAAGGTCCCAAGAAGTCACTCAGGGAGGCCCCCTTGACCATCACCACCCCCCCCACACCCCCTTCAGTACACATAACAAGCTCCACCAGCTGCTGTCAATCTCACAATGATGGTGAAGCCAAGTCCAGGGTCACCTAGGAGCCTCTTTTCCCACCCTGCAGCTCATCACCTGAGCTTCCCTTGGTAGGGATCCATGGTCCTAGGATTGAGGAACTTGAAGCCCTGCTAGGATGCATGGGAAACCTCAGCAGTTCAGGACAGGTCCCCAGAGAAAGGTCTCAGCCAGATCTGCCCTTTTCCAGAAGACAGGCAGTACAACTTCCCTTCCTGAGGAGCTGGGTGCTGTCCTATACCCAATACCTGGACTAGAAGTTTCAACATTCTTCTGTGGACCTTTAGTGTTTCCCAAGTAATGGAGAGTTCTTATGCTCTCAGTTGTGGCATACAACTTTGCCAATAGTGATCATCTCCACAAGTGCCCCTTGGGCAAGATATGCAGCAAGGAGCTGCAGAGCAACCCATGTCTCAAGTCCAGCAGCTTTAGGATGAGAAGTCTGCAAAAGTGTTTACTCCTAGGGCCAGGAACGCAATTCTAGGAAATGGTGCTGGGCTTCTGGGAGCACTATCCACAGGTCATCCCACAGCCATCCACATGAAGCTGGAGAAAAAGGACTCCACAGAGCTTACACATAATACTGACCTCAGGAAGGCTGTGAGCCACTGGTCTCCTCTGGTAGGACAGTGATGTCCCGAGAAGGCTGAGCTAGAGTATACAGCACAAGACAAGCACCAAAGCAGCAAGAACAACTCCCAAGTGACAGCAGTTACCAAATCCAAAGTAATCTGTGCTTCAGAAGACAGAGGCTCTGGCACAGTCCCTGCCTCAGACATTGTCTCCTCCTCAGCAGATACAACAAGCAGTACAAGAATATGAAGGACCCCCATGCTCAGCGTTTGTATGAAGGAGTCTCTAAGGCAGCTACTGCAAAGTCATCTCCACGGACCAGGACAGCATCTCTAGACATGGCACATGACCTGCCAGGACAGCAGCCATATATTCTTTCACAGAAAGCCCCACCAGACCTTGATGGAAGGGCACCCCAACATCAGCCTGGCCTGCATACACTTAGGGCATAGTCACCTGAGGTTTCTCCATTGAAAATAGGGGACGTCAAAAGACATGCAGCCCCGGCTGTTGCCATCAAGAGCCCCAGGAGGCCTCTGTGCTGGAGCAGGTGTGCAGCCCCCACCGCCTTCGCTGAGAGCTGCCTGGGACTAGTGTTTTGACCGAGTCACCTGTGGACATGGACCCACAAGATCTGAGGGTACCCAGATGAGCAGCTGAATGGCATGGTTGACCTGAGTTTTTGGAAAAAAAAAAAAAAAAAAAAAAAGCCCCAACTTTGAGAAAATTTTCATGATTTTAGGCTTTAGGATGTGGAATCATTTCTCGAAGTATCCTGTCATTTGGAGGTCCTACTAGCACTGGCATACATAGCTCATCAGGCTGTCCTGCACACTAGGAAACACCGCTCTCACAGCAGTGCCAGCCTTCCAGGTGAGCAACCCTTCCTGAAGGGCAGAGTTGCATAGGAGGTGCTTTTGTGTAAAAGCATGTCCGCCATGGTTTGTGTTCTTTCCACTTTACTTTGATACATAATATAGTTAGAAAATGTTATAATTTAAGCAAGAGAGTTACCAAGTAAAAGCTTGGTCTTTTATTCTTGTACTCTGAGTCCTGAAGACTAAACTCATTGTATAAAATTATGTTGTAAGGAGTTTAATAATGTTGGATGTTTTTCATGTTTATATTCTAACCAATGTCATGTGATACTAGTCTACAGAACAAAGCAGGCTTTGTACGTATTTCCATGGCAAAATAGTTGATAAGCCAAGCTGATTGTGTTAATGTTTTCAGTAAAAATTATTGCAGACGAACTTGGTGCCTGGGATCACATGACTGTAACATGGGATGCTCGCCTAACACCACCGAGAATATTTGCCTGCTTAGCACGGTGCTTGGTGGGTGGGAGTGGGGTGGGCAGAGCAGCCTTCTAAGCACTGAGCTCGGACTCCTGCCAGGCAGAGATCCCAGGCTCTCCTGCTCACCCATGGCTGCCTCCCTAGGCAGGAATCGTCCACATTTCAGAAGTGTTTGTTCAGGGGGATGGCATTAGTTCACACAGGATCCAGACAAATCTAAAGGAAGTGACAAAAGTAACAAGAACATCTCCCCAGTGTATTCCTCAAATCCATCCAAGAGTTCCAAGAGCCCCTGGCTTGTTTCCGTTCTGGCCCTTGGCTGAGGGTCCTTAAGCACCACCTGGTGGCCATGAGACATCACAACAGACAAGGAAATCCTAAGTTCTTAGGAACTTAGCATTCTGACATCACCCCAACCCAGCAAAGATCCTGTGCCCTAGCAACAACGGAACTTTTATTTAGAAGTCAGCCTCTCTACTAGAAAAGGATGAGGAGACATCACCCATTCTCAAAGAAAATGAGCCAAACTTGAGTTTAGGAGATGGCAGCCACATACAGCAAGCTGTCTTGTAAGGGGCACAGCAGCGGCCCCAGGCCACCGAGGGCAGAGCCTCCAGGACCCGGACCCATCACTATAGATGACTTTGCCTGGGAAGACTCACTTCACCGTTAGGAAAGTGTGGCCTCCCCTGGTGGCTCTAGGTTTACAGTACACAGAATTACCTGCTTTGAGGCAACGCGTCTCTTAGTGAGTGGTGACTTAAGGAACAAAATGTCTACTAGTGCCTGGAAAAACCACCAAGTACAGGGAAGAGGTCAGTTATGAGAGCAGATAGGCTCTTTCACAAAGTATACTGAAGGATTCCTATGAGAGTCACGGCCTAGGATGGCTCCTCCAGCTGCAGTCCAAGGTAAAGTATTCCCATTAGAGCCCTTTATCCCTGGGGTCCTCAAGGCCACCTCCAGGAACCCAGGGTGCTTCTGTCCTTTTCCCAGGAAGCCAGGCTGGCTCCTTTGTCTACAAGCATGATCACAGCCCCAGGAGCCATTTCTAGAACAGGACAAGTGCTAACTGCCAGTGATCAGACACTGAACCTGAAAGCTGAACCCCATCTTCCTGTCATGGAGTTAGCTTCCCCTGGTCTCCCCCATCGACTTTCATCCAATGTACTTGCTGCTGGCTCAGTCCTCCTAGGGCCACATCTAGCTCCTAAGGATTAAGGATTTCCAACTTGGAGTTGATGTCTAAAAGAGTTGTCCAGATCAGGCTCCCCGTATCATGCAACAGGATACAGTAGCTTCTGTAGTTCAGTCCCTTCCTTTAGGGATTAGGAATAAAAGATGGGAAATGAGGCAGAGCAGCATTGACTTTCCATTCCAAGGTGTCTTGACAAGCAGAGATGGTCTCGTTGGAAAGCCCATAAGCTCCTCAGTTGGGAGAAGGCCGACAGTTAATGTTTTCTGAGAATGGCTTTCATTGTATTTAAGACACTAAAACGTACTCAAGTAACAGCATATTCAAGTAACAAGTGAGTTCAGGTGATGACAAATCTACTTCCACCTGGCATAGATGAGATTTGTCTAATAGAAAACACCACAGCTTCTATAGTCTTCACTGTACATTTAAGTCAGAGGATTTTGTACAAGTTTAGTCTTTCCTCACAATTCACGCAAGTTCAGAAAAGCACAACTGATGTGTCACAGGATGAGTTTAGCAAAACCCTGGTTGGCCTGCAAGTTGCTTTTGTAGTCCCACCCAGCCAACCATCCTTGAGGGGGGAAGCACACAGCCCAACCTCAGCACAATCGGCACTCGACAGCAGAATTCTAGGGATCAGGCTGGAGCCAAGCGGCAGGCACTAGAAGAAAGTTAGAGTTCTATGGGCCCGGCCCTGCCCCGCCCCGCCCCACCCCATCCATGACTGCTTCTCCCTCTGGGAGGGCAAGAGGTCAAGTCCCTTCTTCAGTCTCCCTGCCAACAGATTCATTTCCCCTGGGGCACTGCAGCACAAAGACTGGCAGCCCATTCTCTCCAGTCCAAAGGCTGCTTCTTGAGGGATCATTCTACAGGAGCAGATTCCCATTCAGAAGGGATTTCATCCTAGGGAATGCACTAGACACCAAATCCTTGGACATGCTCTGGTCTCCAGGAAGTATATGCCCAGAAGTGGTGAGGGCAACCCTACAGTCCTAGGAAGGGGTAAGATGAGCAGGCCCACAGGAACCTTCTTCCCTCTTCTGCGTGGCCAGTTCTTGTGGGCCCAACTCTGTGCCTTCAAGATGAGCACATGGAGCTTCTATTCCCAGGGTGGCCCCAGGGGAAGCAGACCTGTTTTTAGAAGGTCCTGTGTTTAGGACATCCTGCCTCTATTAGCAGCTGCCTGAAATGACTGTATCAACTTATCTTGGCCAGAAATACTTCAATGGCTTCCACAGCCCTTTCTAGGTCCTCTTCTCACCAGGGAAGATAAAGGTTAAGACCACTATCCAAAAACTCCTGGGTTCCTCTGAAACATTGTCATCCAGGGAGGTTAGGATGTCAAGGACAGAGTTTCATCTACCAAGATTTTGGAACATGCCCCTTTCCGGATAACTAAAGGAAGGTATGCCTTCAGCAGCTAGTCCATCAGGCCTCCCAGAAAGTGGGAGGAAAGAACTCAAGCCTAACTTCTGAAGGTGGGATGAAAAACTCTGTTGGTTCTGAACAGTCAAATCCCTCTGAGGATGTCTGGATGAGGGAGAAGCAGGGGTGGAGTGGCCAGACCTCAGCAGCCCACTTTCGTGTTCCAGGCCCCAGAACACCATGAGGAAGAGGGGAGAAAGCTCTTGATGCTAAGTCCTCTTTCAATCCCAGCAGATGAAGAAACAAAGAAGAGATAGAGGAGGAGCACCACTCACTGAATCATGCCGGTGAGAGACAGAACAATCCGACATTCCTCAGTCATTTAAAGACACTAAAGCAGCTTGCTATGTACCAAAAAATCCAAGTCTAAATCTAGGACAGCCTGTAGGACTGAAGCCTTCATCTCCAGTTCCTTAGTGAGCTTGTTCTTAAGTGCATATGAAAGCCTCACTTTCCTCCACCGCATGTGCATTGTCCTACTCAATTCACCTCAAAACCTTTCAAGGCCATTGAAGGGTATTTTATATCCCCCCCCCCCCAACCTTCCAGTCACTCCTGTGGAGAACAGAGTAGCCAAGGGGTCATGAAGCAGCATCCTCTGCTCAGAAGCCTGCAGGGGGAAGCTCACTGCTACATGATTGAGATCTCACACCAGTGCTCCATGCTGAGCCACAGGTCGAGACAAAATGTGTTATACCATTGTTCATCTGTAGGAGAAAACCTAGATGTTTCTCTGTTCATAGGAATGAGCTGTTCCTTAGGTCACAGACATGACAAGGCATACCAGCCTTCATTCTATCTCCACTAAATGGGATTTTCTTGCTCTTTGAAGCCCCCCCCCCCCCCAGTTCTTAGAGAAGACCAGTTGATAGCATTCTAGATACCTAAAATCAAGCAGTTGTCAGGGTACCCTTATGATACTTGATCAGGAGCCAGAATAGAACAGCTAGAGCATCCAGGCACTCTCGTGTTAAGGTAAAGCCCATTCAGTTTAAGAGGAATTATTTCTCTATTGCATCAAGGCACTTTCTGGAAGAATGTGTCCCACAAGATCAACTTCTAAGTTGGACTATGACAAAATGTCAAGTCCTGGATTTAAAGAGACTGGAGACATCCACTGTAGCAACTGACTGGCATCTCCCACTGACCCGTATCTTCTGATGACTATAAAAACATGGGATATGCTTGGAAGAGGCCAAGTGTAACAAAGCCATCTGCTGAGCTCAGCAACTTTGGCTTTGGATGTACTCTAAGCACAGGTGCATTCCTCTTTCGTTATGAGGTCATTTGGGCAACACCCACTCCAGTTCTGGTCTAACAGCAGTGGAAGTCCTCATGGAGACATGTGGGTCACCTAGAACTGAGACAGAATATGGGCCACTTAGTGACCACTAGAGAAGCTTTCTGCACAAATGAACATCCCTAACATGAAGGTCCTCTCAAAGCTTTTTGATTTGAGAAGACAGGATTTTTGGCAGCAAGACCATGGTGAGGAATGTTTCCCAAGTCAGAGGGCAGACTCCAAAGATCCAGTACATCCCTTAGGGAGAGGCCTTAGTCATGGGTAAGGGAGAAGCCTTTCTCCATCTTAAGCCTGACCTGCACATGAACTAGTGGTAAAGCTCACATCCCCTGGAATAAGGTCAGATGTCTTCTAGCAATCGGATTTAACCCAGAAGAAACTGTTTCATAAGACATGGCTCAAAGGACATCAAAAAAGGTACAGCTATGAAAGGTTCGAGAGGGAGGTCCAAACATCTACCCCATTCACCAGGTCCCATTATCAGCTTTCACAAGGCTAACCCCATGGTGATTTTGTAGCACCATAACTCATGACTGTCATATGAAGGATGTGTTTTCATTTGGCTTGGAATGAGATGAACTTGATAGTTCATGGAAAACTCCTTGAGCAACAGTCCCCTAAGCATTCAGAAGTGAGCTCTACCTAGGATTAAAGACTTACGTCACCTTCCCTAAAACCTCGCATAGGAGGACCTTTAAGCCTCAGGACAGTTTAGAAATACTAATTACCATTTGAAATACTCGAGTTAAAGTGGAGTCAACTAGAATAGATGGGAAAATCCAACATCATAGTGGGGTTTAGCAAGAGGCTGACATGAAATGGCATTGTCTAGAGACCTCAAGGGAAAACAGGCAGATACAAAGGGCAGTCCAGGCACTAGTGTCCTGCTTGACCTGAAACCCAGAGATTCATCACATACTTACACTGTCAGCAAAAGGTGGCACCTGGGACCCAGCCACCTGGTGGTGGGGCATCACCTCCGAGTGCACTATCTACCATTATATGACTGGCTCTGCAACTCAGAATGACTGCATCATGGACCCAGCTCAAGTGTCAGACATGAGAATCTTTGTCCAGGAAGAACCTCACATGGCGAGGTTGTGATGCCAATTCTTTGTTTTTATTCAAGAAATTTGTACAACTGTCAAGGACCACGTCATGAATAAAGACATTGAAGAACAAAGTAATTCTCTGCAAGTTGCACAAGCCCAGAATATTCATAGTAACCACCTGTAGCAATGTCAGTTTCCAGTCCTGGTTCATGATTCACTGACAGTCCCTTCAGGGAAAGCTTGAGACTTACCCAGTCTGCATCCCTGTAGGTAGGCACCTAGACACCGTTCAACAATCATGGGCCTAGGCCTTCCTGGAAAAGACACCTAACATGATTCATGCCCAGTGAAACCCAAGTAGTACACAGAATTGAAGATTAAAGGATTTAAGTTATAATTCCATTTAGAACATCCCATGATCATGAACGCCCTGTCACTGACCTGTTCATATTTCACTGGAACAATTGTACCATGAAGATGCCAACATTCATTCTGGTCATGGGACCTTTAGTAATTCCCATTACTCACAACATGGCTGCTTATTGAACAGAGGCCAGCCGTGAGCTCTCTGCTCTGGTTCTCCAAAAGTCTGAGGTCCACCCCGAGTGGCCTCTCACATGCAGCTCCCATCACCCTAGATCAGCCAGTACCCACCCAGAGTTAGGACCTCTTGTTCAGCCAAGGTCATTTCCCACTAGCTCTTGTGCATTGTCTGGGACACAGCAGAACACTTGATCCCCAATAGCAAGCATCACATTTCTGAGCAAGAATCTTCAACCAGCTGCCCCCAACTCTACAATCCTCTTCCAGTTCAGGCTTTCCTGCATGAACAAGGATTTCAAGAATAGGAATTGGGCATCAGGAGTTTCTAACTTGTGCCGTACAAAGTGCACGTAGTTGATGTATAATACCTGGAGGATTAAAGGAATGGCTGCTGACTGAGCAGTGTTGGAAGTCAAGAAAGGTTATGTGACTGTCCTTTCCAGAACAAATGCCAACTAAAATGCTCAGTTTCCTGAAGATGGACAGAAGTCATCCAAAGATGGCTGTTGGCAGCTCAGCTCAGAGACTGAAGGAGCAGGCACTCCTGCCTTTTGGGTGTGCAGTATCCACAGGGCAGGTTTTTGGTTTTTGTTCTGCATTTGCCCAGACAAGCTAGATGTAATCAGATGTGTCATCCTAGATGACAGGACCCTGCTTGGTGATACGACGTATTAAGCTACGTGGTATAGGATGTAACCCCAGAGGTAAGATTCCCATATAAGGGGAGAAATTCAGGCAGTTATCGGAAGCTGTAGAAGCTAGGTTTAATGAAGAAAGTCAACCAAGGAGGCAGAAAGCCTGTTCTCTTGGAGAACTCCCTTAAGCATCTGACAAATGCCTATAAGCCCCTCAAACCTTACTTTTTGGAATCAATGAAGACTTCCATTCCCATCATCCAGCCACCTGCCATTATCTGTCCTTTAGAATAATTGCTGCAAGGTACCTTCCACTATGCCTAAGAATTAGCTCAGCCTTCCCTTACTGGGTGGCTATTATCTCCCCACAAACTGCTAACTTGCTATGGACAGAGGTATTTTTGGTTTTCCCAGCTGGTGGAAGGGTACACATCAGTAAGAATCCAGGAGTGCTGCTGAAAATCCTAGAAAGCAGGGTACAGCCCACACAAACAGGAAGCCCGAGAGGGTCTGTAGTCCTGAGACAGAAAAGTCAGAACAAGCTGGTAGTTTTAAGAAAGATCTGAACTTGCCACACTGCAGTCTGTCCAAGAACACAGCTAAGACCTTTTGGGTTTTGTAATATTCATGAACCAAAGAGGCACACAGATGATCAAGCTCAACCCCAACTGTTCGAGCTCATCTCCCAAAGCAGAGGGCACTACGACATCTATGTAGCTCTTCGGTTTCAAGAAGCCTACCTCTGCCATGCATTGTTGTCTTCAAGGGTGTGCGCATCAATACTGAAAATTGGCTTTCCCCTTATTTCTCTAGGGACAGAGAAGACTACTTTGCCTTCAAGAAATATGACTCGAGGGCCAACTGGCCCATCCACCGGATGCCAGTCCTGATGGTTGGGTGCAGGACTCAGAGCTCAGGGACCTGAGCTCTGCACCCACCCAGGTGGCTCCTTCTGTGCTGAGCCCTGTCCACTCTGCATTAAGTTAGAAGCAGATCTACACTGATACAGCCCTCCAAGGTGCTAATTCAAACTGAGCTTGAGTAGATCGGGGCACCCATGAAGTTACTCTTATGCCCTAGCCTCCTCTATTTGGCAAGCTAATCCTTTTTCTTCATGCAGAGTAACTTCAGGAAAGCCCTACATCCTGACTGACTGACAGGAGCCACCTCTGCTGCCTTCACATGGCCGGTGTCCTCAAGTTCTATTAGGCAGGTCACCTTCCACAAACTGAGTGCACTGAGTGGAACCTTCTTGGTCAGCGTGGACCAAGGTTACAGAACTGTTGCTGGGGGTGCAAATTAACCACTTGCATGAGCTCAGTGAAAATATGTTCTCCATGTCTGGCAAGGTTCAGACTACTGCACTCAGATGAGCTGACAGATGCCTCCAGCTGCTTTGTCTCCTTCCTGTACACCCCCCACCCCAGCCAAGTCACAATCCTGCTCTCCTAACCACTGCCAAAAGGTACAAGAGCTATGCCAGCAGACAGACCCTGAGCACCCACATGACAGGTTGCTACTAAACTCCAAGTCCTGGCAAGCCCCTGACCTTCCTGTGGAATCTCAGGCCCCAAGATCCCCCCAAGAATTAGAGAAAGGCTGCTCAGGGCTTCTAAGCTGTCTACTTCCCCTCAGCCCTCACTTGTCGACCTTTGTTTCCCCAGCCTTTTCTTCTACAGTCCTATTGTATTATCAGTTCAACTGCAGCTACCCTTAGCAGCATTGAGAGCTGATGGTGTGAACCAGCAGCCCTACCAAGAGGAGCATATTGTGACCTTGGAGGGGACAGCCACATGGAATCCACACCAGACCCTCCTGGCCTGGGAAGGGCAGCAAACAGCTTGATGATGCACATGGCAGTAGATATATTCCATGTCTCAGGTGAGACCCACCCCCAGAGAGCTGGGCTGAGGATGGGGCCTGTCACTGGCCCTGTGTAACAAAGGCCACATTCAATGAGTAAAGATGGTGACTGACACTTCCTGGTCTGCTATCACCTAGCACAGGAGCAGATGGACCACACACAGACAGCTGCTTTGAGTGGGCTTCTAAAAGCAATGCAAGTCTGAGTGTTTATGTTCTGCTTGGGGCCATTAGACATCAGGGGCATTCAGGAAGCAGCATGACCCAATGTGCAAGAGCATTCATCCTACCCAGGGGTCCCCAGGAGGTGCAAAAGGCCAGACTGGCAGGCCCCAGACTCTGTGGTCCACCTTCCTGATACTCCATGCAAGAGGCAGAAGGAAACCTTTGTTCTGAATTTGAAAGAGCAAATATGGCCGAGCCTGGCATGTGGAGGTACTGATTGGCAGATGAGAGGACATGGAAAAGGAGCCCCACCTTTTGAGAAGTCCCCACCCTGGCCACGCTTTCCTGGAGTCGCAGAATATCCCAGAGCCTTCCAGGAAGGATATATCCTGATCAGATAGTTCAAATTGTAGGACGTCTATGGCCCAATGCCTGCAGGCTTGCCCATCTGCTTCACACAGCCACTACAGCAGCCTACTCCTGGCCATAGCACAAAATGGAAATATTCATCCTGTGAGCAAGCTCTAGAACATTCTAGGACAGCAAGTACAGAAAGCTCAGGCCTCAGGAGGGCACTGAGGACCAAGTCTGAAGCTATCTGTCTATACACAGGGAGTGCTTGATTGGAGTCCCACCTGGACCATACATTGATATTCAACTAGAGGCCATGGAGCCTGCCATAGGGTAACCGCAGCCAGAGACATCTTGAGGGGAGGAATCTCTAATCCATTCCCAGCACCAGTACTGCATGGGCCAGGTATGAAGCAGGCAAACTTCGTAAGCGTTCCCTGCAGAAGGAGAAACATTACACAGCTCGTCCTTCCCGATGGACTGTCCCACAGAGTTCCAGCTTGGCTGACCAGGCCCCACCACCAAGGCAGCTCCTCACAGGTCTCCTCTGTCCCTGGTGAAAGCCCAAGTCCTGCAGAAAGTTATGCTACCTCCCCTGATGGTGGACAGAAGTCATCTCGAGCATCATTGGTTCAAGGAAGCCAGTTCAGAGCCAGCCCTTGTGTCACAGCCAGAGACTCAGGTCACGGCAGCGGCAAGTCATACTAGCATCTCACTTAGCATCTTCACAAACTGGATATGAACCAGTGTCCCACAGGAGGACACGGAGGCACAGTTCCGACCCCCTAGCCCCTGAGTCCACCCATGTACAGTGAGGACATGACCTTGAGCTTCAAGTTTCATGACAAGACTCAGGAATCCTCACCACTTGAGTGAGAAGGGCCAAAGTGCTGCAAGTCACAGGTCCTAGGACCTGGACTAAGTGAGCATTTCCAAGAAGGGAGGAAAGTGAGCTTCTATGGAGTGACTCCTTTCCAAGATATCTCTCCCAGCTTTCTAAGATTATGGGGAGAATATAGGCATCCAGCACTCCACCCATGACGGTTCCCCATTGCAGAACTCCAAGGCACCCTTCAAAGGTGTTGAGAGCCACTGAACTGAGTTCCTCTTTCAGGGGAGATACTGCTGCACCACAGCATACGGCAGTGTCTGGAGACAGTTGTCATGAATGGGAAATGCTTCTAGCATCTAGGAAGATTAGCCCATAGGTGCTAAACATCTTATAGTACACAGGACAGCCCCCCAACCCCAGTGAAGAATCATCCAGCCCAAAATGTCAATGCTAATGAGGTTGAGTCCTGACCTAGCTGGCAACTTTGACACCAAAAGGTGAAAGAATCAGCTTTTGGAAGCTACATAGGAGCAGAGGCAATGCCTGCAGAATTTGATTCTCTGTGCTGGTGAACCACCCAGCAATGAAGAACTGCCACCCTCGTTGCTGAAGCTCGCTCTCAGCTGAGGGGTGGGCCACCTCTGCTTCAGTTTTCCTGAGGGCCCCCACTCCCTGCAAGGCACTGCCACCTTCAAGGGCCTGCAGATAGACATCGGAGGCAGGAGTGAGTTTGTTTCCCTCTCTGAGATACTGACATCATAGTGGCCAGTTAGGACATCTTGAGAGCTACACATCCACTATTTTACTCAAGTTGTGAGAGGGAATCTTTGTTCCCTCAGGAGTATGAGTTAGCATAAGTCCCCTGGGTTTACCAGGACAGATGTGATTTGCAGCTGACTATTCAAGCTTATAAAAGTTGAAAAAATTCCAGGGACCACCCAATCTTCCCTAGGCAATTCCACCTCAACTGGGGGTTTTTCTTTCTACGTTGTATGACTGGTGTTCTTTTACCTAGGAAGTCTAAAATTTGACAGTTCTTTAGCTGAAGTCATAAGTACTTTTCCTTACAGCAAGAAGTCTGGGAAGGTCTACAATAAATTTGAATAACAGACTACATTGGATGGGACTGTTTTGCGGATATGTCTGGATAAAAAGGGATGGCTAAGCCTCTCCCAGGCTTTGTCCACTTCGCCAGATTCAGAACACCATGGGGGACTAGGGGGAGCTTTCTGTAGTCATGGCATGCTTTTTATGACCCTGATAGATGAGAATACATTCAGATGACAGTGGTGGACGACAATCCACAACTCTCATCACTTGACAAAGGCCATTTACAACGTTTCCAACCATTGACCAGTAAGACTGAGGCCCCCATCCCTGTGCTTTGGGAAGCTCCATAAAGACGTGAAGACCTTCACACCAATACACGTTCATCATCCAGAGGAATTAGTCTCGTTTAGACAAGAGTTGAAGACTAGAGTCAGGCACAGCCTTACGCAGCAGTAGGCAATTTTGCTCACTGAACCTAATGCCTGCAGCCTTTTCACTCCCAGGCTCTATCGTTCCCCTCCCGCTGGCTTGACAGTGAAGTCACTCCAGATCTAAAGAGACTTGCAGAGGATCTACTCTGGAAAGAGGATTCTCGTGATGTAAGATGGATATGGCATGTTCATGAGGCCCAGGCCCAATGGGAGTCCAGCCATCATTGCAGACCACCCACCTTTGATTGCTGCTGGGATCTTCCATGCCTGGGCAATGGTTAAGGAAAAGTGAGTGGATAATTCCCTGTCTTCACATCTAGCCATATCCTGGGCCAGGACCCCAGTCCTAAAAATATGAACTTTCTAAATGTCTGATGCTCCAAGGGCTCATGTTTTAAAGTTAAATTATCCTGGAGAGTTCCCTCAAAGTACAACTTCTCTTCTGCCCCAAGTGAGTAGAAGCCAGGAAGCCTTTCCAGCAGAAATCCTTACTTTGGCAGCTGGTTCAAGTTGACTAATTGATAACAGACCTCATTGCCTGATCTTTTCTTGGCCAGTTAAATCCCACCTGCCTTTGACCAGAGAATTTGAGACAAGATCTTGCTCTGTCACCCAGACTACAGTCCAGTGCCAGTGGCACAATCTCGGCTCACTGCAACCTCCTCTGCCCTCCTGGGTTCAAGCGATCCTCCTGCCTCAGCCTTCTGAGTAGGATTACAGGCATGCGCCACCATGCCTGGCTAGTTTGTTTTTGGCAAAACCTCTTCTCTACCATATTGCTCAGTCTGGTCTCAGACTTCTGGGCTCAAGTGATCCACCCACCTCAGCCTCCTAAAGCACTGGGATTACAGGTGTTAGCCACTGTGCCCCACACCAGGGTCTTGTAATTTTTTAAATCGAGTCCCATGCCAGATAGCAATAGACTATCCAATGCTCCAAAGAGGGCCAGTATCCATTTGCTTTTTAAATAAGATCGAAAGCCCATCAGTACATATTAATAGGAAGGCTAGCAGTGCATAGTCTTGTCCTCAGGTTAACCCTTCTCATCTCTACCCCCATACAATCCACAGGAATCTGGATTGGCATTCCATGGGAGATCTTGCAGGGCTATTGGCATGAGTCACACTTGGTGATTAGGAAGTAACAAGTACTCACGGGGTACACACTTATTCAAGAGTGACAGAGAAGCCTGCAGAAACCCCAGGGCCTACCATATTAGTAGTGACACTTTCAGGCGTCTGATTCCCACACCAACTTCTGTTGTACCTACAAACCCTCTCACAGCTCAGATATAACCTCCTTGGGAGTTCTTAAGTTAGCAAAGAAGGAAAAGTTAGAGTCGGGGTTTATAGATGGATTTGGCTCATTTGAGAACTAAATACAGACCACTCCAACACTATGCAGAGGGCACCATAAGAAACTGACCGAGTCTCCCCCACTGAGGATTTAAATGCACCTGGTTATCTCTTATAAGGAGTTTAACATAAAGATACTGAATCATATGCATTAAACGGATTGGCTGTCCAGGCCCTAGGAGATTAGAAGATGAGTCAACGAGATCTGGAGAAAAGGCATAAAGCGGAACCCATGGGAATGGACAGGAAATCTGTCATAGGTCAGAGCCTGGAATGGAGCTCCCACAGGATGCATTTAGTCAGGTGCACTGGGTAACTTATAGCCAGGTGTACTCAGCCACCCAAGTGCTCCTAGAATAGGCCCACTGACAGCCACCCAACTCCATGGTCGTGACCTGTTGGTAACAGACTTCAATTAAGCCCTCCATAAAGCCACCATCCCTTAGACAAATCCACCACCCAATCCCTAATTAAAGACACAACATGCTGCTCTGGGGAGTAGTCTGCCAGCCTCCGTCAGTCCCTCCAGGGGCAGCCCACAGCCATGAACTAGGCAAACCAGCAGTCCTACCCATCCGTGACCTGGATCCACCTTAAGATGGTGCCTCTGGAGCTCCCCCACAGGCTCAGTCAAGTTTTACATCCTAGTCTGACCTCTGCCCAGTCCTGCTTCCTTCTCCTTTTCACAAGTTTTAAATCTGTTGTTTTAGACAAACTTCCAGTCTTGACTCAGCACCTCCTTCCAAGAGCTCAACTGCACCATCACCATGAAGTATTCACAGCCAACCCAACCTGGCTCAAGGGGAAAAGGAGTCTGGCTTTCGATTGCCTCTTCCATAGCCTACCCTTGGTTCACGAGCAGTTTCGAGGCAGTTTGCTCGCAAGAAACCCGGTCTGGAATGAGCATATTGGAGCTGCAGTACTTATTTTGGGCAAGTGTCCTATACTATCTCTAGTAGCAAGAGTATAGAGGCCTGGATCCAAGGAGAAGTTTCTCCCTCACAACCCACAATGACTCAGGAGGAAGACATGCATGTTCCACACCTGCAAGATTAGTTCTGGCAGGCTGAGACACTGCAGTTCCAGACACTCACCAAGGGACAAAAGCAGTGCCACCAGGTTATTCTGAGCTCCTTTGCGCCTGGAGATCAGGGGTTGCCGATACATGGAGGAAAGCATATGGGACGTGGGTGAGTCACTAGGGCACTTTTTGAAGCTCCCATGCTCAGTGTTACAAGTGTCCAGGCCTCACAGTGGCCATAACCTGACAAGACCAGGGGGTCTCGGACCACTTAGGAAAAGACGTCACCTAAACAAGCAACCTAAACCAGTCAAGTGTTGGCCAGCTGTGAAAGATTTAGTTGGCAGGAGGAGATATAGGTACTATCAACTACATCTCAGAATGACAGTCCTTACCAGACCCGATTTGGGACCGTAGCTGCCCATCACTTGCAGATCTGTCAACATGTCACACCACCTTCACAGAACTAGCTTTCTGGCTGTGAGCATGCTTAAGGGCTCTAGCTGTTAAACCCATGTTCCTTTTGGGATGGCCCCAAGCCAACATTGAGCTGAGCCATTTCCACCTGATGTGGGATTCAAACTGAGGATTATCTTGCTCCAAAGCTCCCTGCTGGACTGGCAAAATTGTCAGGCTCAATTATGATGTGACAGCTTCCCTTTGCTTAAATCCTAGATCTTTTGTATTCCTAGTTCAAGACATACTTCCAGACAATCCAACCATACAACCACCATGAGCGGCAGTGGATGTAACATGGTCCAAGCCGGGGAAGTCAGATTTAGCACTGCCTCCTCCCCTACCAACCTGGAAGAGCTTTGGCTCTTGGTGAGAAGCAGCTACTAGCGCAAAGATGCTGACCACACTGACAGGGCAGCCTCACACCTTCCGATGCTGTGCATGGGTCCCCTGCATGCCTGTCCCTCTATGAATATCAGTAGGCTCCCTTTTCAAAGTTTGGACGTCACAGTGAGTTAAGTTCGAGAGGCAGAATCAACACCAAGACAGACTGTCCTGGGGAGCTGTGAGGGGATGTGCTGTCACATTCCGGAGGTTGACTCCTTTACTGAGACTCATCTGTGTGAAATATGAGTCGGCAAGGAAGATCAGCCCAGACCAATACAATCTGTACAACCTGAGGTGATCTGGCCTATTCTGCCCAAGCAGTTCAGTCATGAACCACCTGAAGAAGTGGAACCACCAACTCAAAGTCAGGATTCTTCACCTGCTCAGGAGAGAGAGGAGGGAGCATCTGCAGCTCAAAGGCCTGAGCTGAAAGCCCATTGCCAGAAACTGGTTCAAAGACTGGGTATGAGCATGGAGATGATCCTGATGTGAAGGAGATGTGCCTGCTAAACCCAGAGCCTGGGAAACTGCCAGAAGGTGGAAAAGCAATCAGCGTTAAAAGACATGCTGAAATGATGCAGGCTGCTCCTATGTTGGGAATTTGTTCATTTACAGCCTTCTGGGGAGGGAAAAAAGAAAAAAAGCACTTGTCTCCAGAGGAGCTGCCCTGCAGAATTTGCTAACGGGTGGGATAATTTTTGGTATGTACAGATATTGTCACTTTGCCACAGCATTAACCATTGTGGTGGTTAATACTGAAGTGTCAACTTGAAGGATGCAAACTATTGTTCCCAAGTAGGTCTGTGAGGGTGTTGCCAAAGATTAAAATTTGAGTCAGTGGGCTTCGAGAACCAGACCCAACCCTTAATCTGTTGGGCACAATCTAATCAGCTGCCAGCAAATAAAAAGCAGGCAGAAAAATGAAATGGTGAGACTCACCTAGCCTCCCAAGCCTACATCTTTGTCCCATGCTGGATGCTTCCTAACCTCAAACATCGGACTCCAAGTTCTTCAGTTGATACTTGGGCTGGCTCTTTGCTCCTTAAGCTTGCAGACAGCCTATTGTGGATCTTGTGATGGGGAGTTTACTAACTTACACATTTATATGTGTGTATCCATCCTATTCTGTTCCTCTAGGAAACCCTGACTAGTAAAGCCACCATCATGTGAGTGGTCACTAACACTTTGGATTCAGTTAAGGGGGAGAAAGCTAGTATGTTTAGATAGAATGGCAAGCAGCCAGAGGCGTTCCCAAACATTCTGCAGAGACTATCTGGATCCTTTCTTGTCGTTGCCCCCTTGACTTGGTCAACTGCTCACTTGTCCTCACCTGAGGATACGTTTATGGTGCACTCAGGCAGTCAGTGAGATATCAGCCTACAGCTGTTTGCCAAATTCTTGGCAAGGATTCCCAACACCCTTGCCCCTCAGGCTTCTAAGGAGGTGTCACCCATGGAATCTTGATTAGATTTCCAAGGCCAACCTCCCATGCTTGGATCTGATGTAAAGATAGTCTTCCAAGCAAAACCAGTTGCCTGGCAAGTTGAACTAGTCTTCAGAGATTTAGACCAACAGTAGGGGAACTCTGGAAAGACAGACCCAGATCCTTGCAAGAGCCTGGGAAGTGAAACCTAGGTGTGGGCCACTACGCAGCATGCTTAGTCTTTTATATCTGAGAGGTGTCAGTCAACTATTTAGACTTGGTTCAGATCACTACTGGCAGCCAGTGGTGTGGACAGTCATTAGTCTTGAAGTTGAGATTTTGTGATCTAGCTCTATAGACACGAAGATTCAGAACCAAGTTCAAGTGTGGCAACTGCCTTATGGATGGCCACACTGAAACTTGAATATGATCACTTGGAGTCACCCCTTTACTGCATGTTTACTTCTGCCTTTGCCAAGTGAGATTTTACAATTGTGGCTATGTTTCTGAACATGTTGAAAACGTAAAACACCTGTGCCAGAGGTCACTTAACATTGAGATGTGCGTGCAACAAGACCAAAGAAACGCATTTCTCTAACTCAGCACAGCCCCCAACCCAGGAAGCAGAGACACCCGAGTGTGGAGCTCTGGCTCACGTGAGCCAAGGTGCCAGGCTCTCCTGCTCAGTGATGTCACTCCCAAGGTGGGAGTCGCTGCCTGTGTCTCAGGATACAGGCCCCTGTAAAGGACAGTAAGATAGACTCCCCAGTGCCATCCTCAAAATCCATGAGTCCCCAGAGAGCCAGTGGCTTCCTTTCCATCCTGGACCCTGGCTGATGGGAGTCCTTTGGCGCCCCCTGGTGGCCACGAGGCAGCACATCAGACAATGAAATCTGCTTGGGAGCTTGACAGTCTGACAACCCCCACCCTAGGGAGGGCCTATGCCTGTGACAAAGATGTGAATCTTTGCAAGTCAGCCCTCCTGGGAAAGGGGGCACAGACAACCTGTTAAAAGAAAGTGAGCCAAGCTTGAATTTCGAGTAAGGGACAGCAGGGTCACACAATCAGCATAGGCAGCAGGCTGTGGCTCAGAAGGGGCAGTGACAGACCCGGGCCACTGAGGGCAGAGCCTCCAGGACAGACTGCCAGGGGCTCAGCCTGGAAGCCTCCCTTTACCATCAACAGGTCAGGAGAGGGGTTATCGCCTCTGGCTATCTCTAAGTTCAACTATGCACAGAATTGCCTGTTTCCTGATGTAATACCTTAGTAAATGGTGGTTCAAGGAAAAAGTTGTGTACGGTTATGCTAGTGTGGGAAGGAACAACAGAAAAAGGTCAGTTGTGAAAGACAGGCATTGAACTGAAGTATACTGAAGAACCCTACCAGAGTCACTTTCTGGACAGCTCCCCCCATCCCCAGTCCATGGTCCAAGCATTCCCATCAGATCCCTTTATCCTGGTGTCCCAGGAGCCCACCTCCAGGCACCCAGGACTTCTACCCACATTTCCTGGGAAGCTGGGTATCTCATTCGACTCCAAGTACAATCAGACTCCTGAGCCACTTCAGGAGCAGCACAAGTGCTAACTACCAGTAACTGAACACTGAGCGAGTTTGAACCCATTCTTCCATCTTTCCGAGTTTCTCCTGGTTTCCCCTCATCGGTATTCATCATCCAGCTAACCTGCTGCTGCTGAGTCAGTCTTCCTGGAGTCTCAAGCCAAAAGAATTTCCAAACTTGAGTTGGCAATGTGATAATGTAGACCAAATTAAGGACTTGCTTTTAAGAAGCTCACTGCATGTGTCTAAAAGTGTTTCTAAGAGAATCTTTAGAATTCATCATGAAGCCGATGTCACTGCTTAGATGTCTTCCTTAGGTTAGAAATTAAAATGGATATGTGGAGGCACAGAAGTGTTCATATTTTCCCCTCCAAGGTGTATTAGCAAGTCAAGATGGGCCAGTTTGAAAGCCTATAACCACTTTCAGAATTATGACAGCTCAATGTCCAAGAATGGCTTCATCTTTATGGCACTAAGATACAGTCAAACAGATGAACGGAACAAGCAGCCAGTTCAGGAGACAGTTGTCAAAACCCACTGTCACTGGGCTTAGATGAGAAATTTCAGAGTCTGATAAGCCATGCTTAAGTTCTTGCTTCAGAGGGTTTTCTTCAGTCACAATTCACGCTACTGGAAGTTCAGAAAAGCAGGCCTCATATATCAGATGATCCTGATAAAACCCTGGTTTGCTTGCAAGTTGCTTTCCTAGCCCTGCCCAGCCAACCCATCCCTACAGGCAGAACCAGTACACAGCCCCCATCATCTGGCCCTTGACTGCACAATTCTGGAGCTCAGGCTGGAGATGCGCAGGGGTGCTGGAGGGAAGTTACCATCTGTGGGCCCCAAATGCCCCCCTCCCTCTGCGAGGGCAAGAGGCCAAATCCTCTTCACATTCTCTGCCAACAGTTTATCTTCATGGGGCATCATAGCACAAGGACTGGCAGCCCCTTCCCTGCAGTCCAAGACAGTCTTGTGAGCTCTAATAGGAGCAGATTCCAATTCAGAAGTGATCTGCAAGTCTTCAGCCTCCCAGAAGAGTGCTAGATGCGCTAACTCTTTGGAGATGCCCTGGTCCTACAGGAGGGGTAACATGCCCAGGAGTGACAAGGGCACCCCACAGTCAGTCCTAGGGTGAAGTCAACAGGCCATAGGAACCTTCCCTTCTTCCACATGGCTGATCCTTGTGGGCCCACTGTGCACCTTCAGATAAGTACATGGAGCTTCTTACCCAGGGGTGGCCCCCCAGAGAGGGGGGCCTGTTTCTAGGACATCCTGCCTCTAGTAGCAGCTGCCTCTCAGGCTGAAGGTGACCACCCAAGATGCTCCTGGGACCCCGGAGTGTCAGTCTAGGGGAGTTAGGGTGTCAAGAGAGGCCTCTACCCACAGGTATTTTAGAGACACCCTCCTTCTATAAGAAGGATAAGCCTGTAACACCACTGGTCACTAAACACCTAAGAGCACTCAAAAGCCTTGAGTGGGATGAAAACAGACTCCCCCAACCCCCAGGATCGACAAGGCTGGGAAAGATCCAAGAATCACAACAAGCATCAGAGAACCACTCCAGGCTTAGGAACAGCTGTCTAAGGAAATTGCACATTGCCCAGAAACTCCAAGTCTAGTGAAGCCAGGTGCCACCTGTTCACCTTCCCTTCTAATTTCAGTCATGTAACTGCCACATGGAGTGTAGATGTGATAAGGGATTTTACTCAGGCCTCAGGAATAAGTCTTCCAAGCTAAAACCACCTCCAGAAGCAGTTCCTCAAAAACCTAAGAATTACCATATGATCCAGTAGTTCCCCATTTACCCAAGATAATTGTAAACATGGATTGAAGCAAACACCATATGCCCAATGTTCACTGCAACAGTATTTATGACAGCCAGAACACGGAAGCCAACCCAACGTCACTACCAAGAACTGACGTCTCCATGCAATGGATTGTTAATCAAAAGCTCTGATATGCAACAATGTGGATGGAAATTGAGATGAAAAACCAGACAGACGATTATAATCTTATGAAATATCTGGAGTAGGCAGATTTATAGAGCAAGTAGAAATCTTATGAAATATCTGGAGTAGGCAGATTTATAGAGCAAGTAGATTGGAGGTGACTGGGGATGAAGGGAGAAGGAAAACATTACTGCTTAGTGGTTGCAGTTTCTTGGTGGGGTGAAAAACTAGTTCAAGTCAGCGATAGGTGCACAACATTGTAAATGTGATGTCACCGATCGTAAACTTCAACATGGTTGAAATAGAAATGTTTTGTTTAGGTTCATTTGAGTATAATACTTTGGAAAATGCAGCTCACCTAACTTGATGGTGCGGCTGAAGAGGAAACCCACCCGGATGTGATCGGCAGGAAATTTTCCAGACAAGAGTTACTGTCTGATATTTGAAGAGCTTAGAATTCATCCCCCTCTTGACAAGAAAGTTGAACCTAACCCAGAAGTAAGCCATTCTTGAGAGCCAAAGATGAACAGGGAAAGCTACTGCCTAGCAGGTACCGAGCCAGACAAGAGGACCCTGTCACAGCCAGCAGGGAGAAGTACCTGGAGGAACAGCTTTGACTATCTCAAAGTGAACATAAGGCTCAATGTAGTCGAAATGAGTTCAGGCTCCAGGGACCGTAATGACTTGGGCTATTTCCAGGAGCCCCACCTAGTCTCAACTAAGGATGGAAGAATCTCATGCCTCTGGGCAGGGGAAACTTTTGAAATATACCCAGGACTCTCCCTAACAAGGATTGTGGGTTACTTTACCCAGGCCCAACCAACCTGAGGATGGGAACACAAGCTCCTGCTCTTGACCCTTCCCTGCCTCACCTGAGAAGTATTTGAGGTAATGCTAACCAGGAGTTTTCCAAGATTAGTGACAGACGCCAAACCAGATCCAGGAAGCTCAGGTCCAGGTAACATAAGCAAGACATCTACACCTAGAACAAACTGCAAAGAAATCTAAGAGCAAAACCCGAGTGATATGGCAGGACCTAGCCCAGGGCAGAGGAGCTGTGGAGCCTACATTCCCCAGGACCCAGCAGGGACTCCCCCCCCCATGGGCTGCTGTATACCTCGAGGCCACACAACCAGAGGCAAGAAGAGCTCAGATGCCAGGAGGGCCAAGACATCCAGAAGGCTCCTTTCTGGAGACAGGTCAGCATAATAGTTCCAAGAGCCACCTCCCTACACCTTAGGCCTGGGTGCTCTTGACCCATTCCGTTATTCTCGGGCATCATTCTTCCTTCTACCTCTAAAGGTAGTGAGTGGCAACAGCATCCGCGGAGAGCACCCCAACATCTCGAAAGCTTAGGGAGGAGCTGCCTCAAAATCCTGGCATGCCAGTCCCCAAAGCACGTGCCCTTTATGTTCACGGCGAGGTGGGATGTGGTCTGTTGGGAATTCGTCTGGCAGGACTCGAGTACATTCCACAGAGCACCCAACTGCTAAGGGTAAGGACAGGATAATCCCGAGACAGGAAGCAGGCACACAGGATGAGACAGCCCCTGTTGGGTCCACCAGGCCAGGGACTGAGAGCAGACAAACATCCTCTCCAACCCTACTTGGGCTGCATAGGAACTCTTTGCCCTGGATGCCTCAAGGTCAGGCTCCATGGAGATTTGCAAGGGAAGAAAGGGTTGAAGAAAACCTCACTTCCTTTCAGTCATCACAGTAGGCTCTCGAGTGAGGACAGCAGACAAGGCCAAGGTTAATCCTATCTGATGACCAGATAATTCAACAACTGAGACTACAGTAACCCCATCGGTGCAAAGACCATGCTCTGACAGGTTTGGCAACATCCTGGGACAACCCTCAGTAAAAGAGCCCCATCTAGTAGCTCAGGGACATCTGTGGACAGCTTCAGGCCTCCAGTGGCCATACACAGTGAGGAAAGCCCATGAATAACCACCACCTTCATCCATATACCGATTCTGTTGCCAGTAGAGAATTTAGTATCTCCATGGACGTGGCTTGAACACCAGTCTGATGTAAGAGGTCAGGCGAAAGGCATGGAGTTAGAGCTAAGTCCAGTGAAGACTAGTGGCTGGAGCTGGCATGAATAAAGAATCTTCAGGAAAATGCAAAGCCACTATGATGAAACCATTTTGAAATAGTATAGATACCCTATGGAAGAGATGAAATTCCTGTCCTAAGATCAGTTCAGCCTGAAGGCAGAGACAGCTGGTGAGTTTATAGCCACCTAAGGCTCAAGGTCATTGAGAAGTCTGGAGCTTAGGTATCAAAGTTATGAGTTATTTGCTCTCTTCTGAAGGCCAGATCTGTGACCTACCCCTCCCCCTTCCTCCTCACTTCCATCTCCTTTCCCTGGTGGTCTCGAGATGGAGTGCATACTGAGAAAAGGATCAGCAGGAGTCTGGAATCCAGGAACATCCCAGACATAGACAGGTGGGTCACCCAGGAGCCAATAGCCTCAATCCCACTCAAGGTAGATGAGTCTTAGGCTCTTGAAGGCCCTCCATTGAGCACTCTGTCCACCATGAAAGATGACCAGAGGAACAAGCCCCTCCTGTGTATCCCTGATCATTTGAATTGTCAACCCTGGTATACTTGGAATCGTGGGATCTAGTAGTATGTTATTCGGCTATACTTCATAGGAGACTGAACCCCTAACCCTCAACACCTCCAAGTAGTTGTGGGATGTTTTTAGATCCTAAACACCGAGACAAAAACAAGTCTGTCTTCATCAGCAATACATTCGCCTCCCTGCCTTGAGCTCCCAGTCAGGCAGCAACTACATTTAACAAGGTACAACTTTGACATTCACCAGGTGAGAAAAACCAGAAAGCTGGAATCAAGGTCACTCACATGGCATCCTTGCGTAGTAGGGGATGGGGTACAAGTTCCAGGAAAGACCTGCTTTGACGGGATTCCTGCTGCATCCTGTGAGCCCCTTCTCCCCTCAACACTCAGGACCACCTTGAGAATACTGCCTAGTCTGCACAGCCTAGAAAGTTGGCTAGAGATAAACGCAACTCTCCTGGAAGCCTGAAAATTTTGATCCAAGTTAAGGACCACAAGAACCGGCCAGGAAGCAGCGTTGGAAGTGACTAAATATAGCAGACTTTAAGGCTGCTGGGGTTTTTGGAAACTTGACAGGCACCAAGTCTCCTCAGTTCTCATTATGCTCAGGGCATAATGGAGATTGTCATGTTTCCCGTGATGACAGGCTTGGGCTCCTGCCAGGTTCCTCTCCCGAGCTAGGCAGGTGGCCTCCTGGTGTTCCTACCTAGCCTGCCTGCCTTAGGAAAAGTCTCACCTGAATCTGCCTAGAAGGGGGTCTTTTCTCAGCATCATGAGCTGACTTCATGTCCTTCATGGGAAGGGGCCATTCAAGCCCTGGACGAGCTGTCAGTTTTGGGGACCTAGGCATCTGCATGCCCAGGGCAACATTTCTGGATTAGGACATCCCCTTGCTCAGCAGACACCTTAGTCATGCTGCAGCTGCCCCACACCCCACCCTCCCCCCTCAGGCTCCAGGGCATCTCACTTTAAAGGCAGGCAGGCAGGCAGGCAGGCAGGCAGGCAGGCAGGCAGGCAGGCACAAGTGGGAAAAATTCCACATCAATTGGGATGCTACCCCCCCCAAGACCTACCATGATGCCCCCAGCACTCCCAACACCCCAGACAGCTGGCCAGCACCACCCATAGATACCCTGGCTTTGGTTATCAAGTCACAACAACAGTCACGGGCTGTCACTCCAAGACATCAGGCAGTACACCAAAAGGTAACAGTTTATCACTTATCCCTTTTCCCAGGCAGGTTCAGGAAGCCCTCAAGGTCTACAGCCCGCCCCATGCTGCATTCAGCCATCAGGATTCCACAGAAAGTGAGCGAGAACCCCCGCTTGAGAACTCCAGCCTATGTGTTTCATGAGTGGGGGCAGCAAGGCTACCAGGGCCTGAGCACCCCAGAGGACATTCATCCTCCCACAAGGGGCTGAGCGCTGGACTTGTCCTGGGATGGGATTCCCAAGTATGTACTGCCAGTGAGATCAGGGTCACATAGGACATCTTAGTAAGTCTTGTCCCCCATGTTCTGCCAGGTTACCAGGATGTCTTTGGTTCTACATAACATGTTCACTAGCATCTCATTCCATGGGGAAATATATCCCCATTACACACCCCAGAAATGAGCAGACCTGGCACCCATTTTTCGAGTTTAACAACTCCCAAAGTCCCTTTCAGGCACACAGATCTTGCCCCCTTGGTGGCACCCCCAGCCCCCACTGCATCCCTTTGCTAGCAGCTGCCCTGCCTAGAGGGCCCCCGTGTCCACCTGCCTCAGGCCCTCATTGCCACAGTCACAGTAGGCCAGAAGTCCAGGTTTTCAGCGATTATGTCCCCTCAATTCCAGAACACATTCCCATGTGAGGCCTGGTAAGGGCACAGCTTGGCATCAGCTCAGTCACCAACTCACATGAGGGCGGGCGGAGCACAGAGCCTACTCGAACAGACTCCACAGGGCATGGATAGGGGTGGGTGGAGCCATTTCCTACGTGAAATAGGAAGGCAGCAGCTTGCCCTTGTTGTGCAGGTGCCCCAGCTCTCCCAGGACAGGACTCCAATTGAGCTCGTCCCAGCGCAGTCCAGATTCTAACCTTGTCAGAGGTGTTGGTGGTCCTGCCCCCTCCTGTGCTGAACTGACTTGCTCTCTCCACTGGCTCTGCCTGGCTGTGTCCTCAGGGCCTAGTCCTGTCTGGGGCTCTCCTTCCACCCACCAAGGTCTTCAAGGAAGATGATACTTCAGAGCAATTGAACCCAGCTAAAAGCCTTACTTGAAGTGTTTGTCTGAAGAGCTGGGCAGGGGAGGTTCCATGAGGTCAGGCCATGTGACTAGATGAGAAGTTACACTGTACCTTCCTCTTGGAGGCATTCCTTCTAGTTTTCTTGAACTTAGCTCAAACTACATTCATCTTGTTTATCCTCTCATTGAGGCTGAACATTTCACTCAAGCCTTTCAAGCTGGTGGGATCCAGATGCCTGCAGCTGACCCATTTGTGTTTCTGGATCTCTTGCCTTCCCCTCCGCCCTCCCCTTCTTTGGACCTGCAAACATCAGGTCACATTTGGAACAAGGATACTGGCACACAAGCAAACCATGTATCCCGAGTAAGAAGGAAAGCTGGGACAGGTCCCTGCTCTTCCAGGCCACCTTGTGTCCATCCCCACACCTCCCCCCCAGGCCATCTCCTTCCAGCACAGCCTTAACTGACATTCCTGAGATAGTCTTGCAAAGGACTGGCAAAGAATTGGAGCTTAAACCAGAGCAATGGAGCTCTGCCTTAGTCTCACCAGCACAACCACTGTCCCCCTTAGTCACAGACCTGACCACTAAGTCCCAGGCTGCCCACATCCAACTCCCACAGGGTCCCAGAGCTTTGTTCTTTTCTGTATAACCTGCTGCAGCACAGCGAGTGCAGCACCCTGAATGTGAGGATTCTTAGCCCATCTAAGGGGCCGTGAAGGATGAAGATTGCGCCTCCCAGTGGGGCATAGCTTTCAGAGGCAATCGATCTAATGGGATCTTCACTGCCATCGTGCAGGAAGAACTAAATCTGATCCAACTTACAGCAAACAAGAAGTGAACACGTTAAACCCCAGCAGGATCTACTCAGAGTCCAAAGGTAGTGGCTTGCCTTCCATGTTGCCCTCCAGTGAGGGTTCTGGTGAGGGCTCAACTCATGTTTACCACGTGTTGCATGGGGAGGGTTTTTTTGGGGGGGGAGGCTCAGGTTTTCCTTCAGAACAGCAGGGCAGGCAGCTTTTCCATAAGGATCTTCACACTGGATAAACATCTCTGAAGGAATGGGACCATTCCAGGTGGTCCTACAGTCCTGGCCTTTGGAGTTTTTTCCCCACAGCAGCCCCATCCCACATTCTCCCATGTTCTTTTTCTCTCCCCGTCTGCATCCCCTAGGATGTCTCGAGATGAGTGCTCACTGAAGGCTGTTCACACTGAGGACATTCAAGGATTTCTCCCACTAGCAGCGACCCTATGTTTATGGGATCAACTGTTGGAGTCTCAGTCACTGTAAGGGTCCTTCCTGGTCTGACTCACGGCATGGGGGGTGAGGGTCAGACTTGGTCTCATTGAGCCCCGACCAAGACTCCATTCTGGAGGCTCAAACATCTCTGTATGGATTACATGGAGAAAGGCCCAGCAAAGCCCTGTTCTTTGAATTCCACAGCCACTGTCCCCCCCGGCAAAAGCCTATTGATTCCTGTAACCAGCTGATCAGCAGCCCAGCATCCCTGTGGTGGGGTCTTAGTGACAGGCAGGGTCTAGGTATACCCACACATAGGAATCAAATAGTGGCTGCTCAAGATGACAAGTAGGGTCCTGTGACAACCAAGTCAGCTCCCCTCACTGTGCTGGACAGAAGAGAACACCCAGAAGTCCCAGATTTGCAAGGCCAAGGCTCAAGGGTGAGGTTTAGATTCAATATGCTCAGACCGCAGCATCCAGAAGTTAACCACCAGCCTTATATCGGAGCAGATTCTCTGGGTAAATGCCATCCTGGGGTCAGTCCATGTCACTGGGGTCTAGCCTCCTGAGCGCTTTCCTGTGCCCTGAGAGATCAACCCCCTGCAGCCCACCTATGCCCTCTCCAGGTGGTCACCCTGCAGCCATGCTGAGCTGTGCCCTTTTATCAAGTCTGAACTGCCCCTCCCCCCAAGCACAACTGCAGCCTAAGGGCAGCATGGCTCATCAGGTCTCTACACTGCTCAGTATGGCTCCTCTCTGCACCACCAGCTCCGGGTGTGTGTCCTGGCTTCCCTGCCTCCCATTAAAGCCTCTTTAGAACCCAGAAAAGCAGCTCTTGGCTCAAATCCTGAGGTCTGCTGAGACAGAGGGTTTGGACCAGTCTACTCTGCTTTAACATCTAAGGAACCCCTTTAAGTCCAGCTGCAGCCCTGGACCCGAGCAGTCTCCAGCAGAGCAATGTTTGGTACTCCAGCTGTTGGGGAGAGCCCATCATGGCTGTAACAGGTGACACCTTCAGCCAACTCAGCCACAAGAGTTTGTGCAGCCCACATCTGCTAAAACAGACCAGCAGACACTACTCTACCCAGCCCAGGAGGCTTCCTTCTCCCAACATATTGGCCTCCTGCTGCAAGCAGATCATTAAAACAATGCCTGTGGTGGTCAAGTAGGAAGCCTCTGCCAGCTGGAAATTTCACAGCCAGGTTGTCCTCCTCGATCAAGACCTCAAGGGGAGGGAGATGAGGCACCAAGCCCTGCAACACAAGCACGGGAAGCTCCACTCAGGGAGGTACACGTGAGGAAGTACACGCGAGGAAATACACACTGCAGGGCACCCACGCAGACTCAACACCACGACAGAAGTTAAGACAGGTAGGAACTGTGGCT
Source organism: Symphalangus syndactylus (assembly GCF_028878055.3). Taxonomy (NCBI): domain Eukaryota; kingdom Metazoa; phylum Chordata; class Mammalia; order Primates; family Hylobatidae; genus Symphalangus; species Symphalangus syndactylus. The sequence goes on along the minus strand of NC_072438.2, from coordinate 18,145,710 downwards.
TCACTACCCAGGCTAGCCTTTACTTCCTGGTGATGAGAACGATGAGGATTGAGGGCAAAGTCCAAGGTCAACACAACTCCCCCTGCTCCAGAAGGGTGGGTGAACAGTCCACCCCCACGGAAGAGGTGAGTAGTTATCCCTTCACCCTAACATCCCTGAATAATTTCCCCGTAACTGAAACAGAGCAGCTTTTCTTAGGGCCGAGTACACACCATCCAGACTCTGGCACCACATTTCCAAAACACATCCAGAAACAGCTTGTCCTGTCGGTCAATCAGGAAGCAGCTTAATCGATTCTCAAAAGCCAGCACAGTTGTGCTGAGAAATGTCAGCATTAAAAGAATGCCAGAAACGGCTAGGCTGTCTAAAATGAACAGTGATTACCAAGTTTGGCAGAGATTTTTCACACGAAGTAGACAGCTATGATTCAATAAACAAGAACTGAAGACCTAGTAATAAGACTTCCTGAAGTTAAGGGTTCAAAATTCTTTAATACTCTTGGACTTGTGGTTTATAAATGTGGCAAATTCAGTCATCTTTTCCACGTACGATCTAGTTTTACAGAAGTGAAGCACCCAGCCACAGTCAAGTCTTATAATACCCGGACTGGTCTGACACTGGCTGGTTTCCTCATCACTACACTGGAATCACAGTGGCTGCCCAGCACGGAGTCAACTCAACCCAAGTACTTAGAATTAGCCCGAGAAGCACGAGAAATTACGCCTACAATTCTCCGGAGAAGTCCCTGTTATCTGCCGACTTGAGCTTGGCAGTCACCATGGCAGAACAGAAGCCATCCCCTCTTGGACTCAGGACTTAGTTTTCCTGCAGATGCAATTCACTAGCAGTGACCCCCAATCCCTGCTGCTCCATCTGCATAGCCCACATAGCACAGCTGCCAGCTGGATGTCCTAAGAGAACAAGCATTCCCCAAGCTCTTTGCCAATCTGTGGGACTGAATGACATAGAAGCCAAACTTTTAAGCAATAGTCTCTAGTGAACTTTCCCTGCTAAGAGGTCTCAAAGGCTTCCTAAGGACACTGTCAGGAAGAGCTGTAATGCCTTCTCTAGTCTTGACGGCCCCAATTGCATCCCCCCACCAAACCCTGTGGGGTATGCTTTGATGGCCAGCCCTCTCTAGTGAAGTCCCCCCTCTGATAGACCCTAGCACTGTGACTCACTGGGTATGATGGTACTGTCAACTTGATTGAAGGATACAAAGTATTGATCCTGGGTGTGTCTGAGGATGTTGCCAAAAGAACATTTGAGTCAGGGGGCTGGGGAAGGAAGATCCACCCTTCACATCTGGTGGGCACAATCTAATCAGCTGCCAGCTAATAAAAAGCAGGCAGAAAAACGTGAGACTGACCTAGCCCTCCCAGCCTATATCGTTGTGCTGTGCTGGATGCTTCCTGCCCTCAAACGCTGGACTCCAAGTTCTTCAGTTCTCTCCAAGGTTTCAGAGCCATCGGGACTGGCTTCTCCTTGCTCCTCAGCTTGCAGGCACCCTATTGTAGGACCCTGTGATCATGTAAGTTAGTACTTAATAAACTCATATCCGTTCTTTCTGTCCCTCTGGAGAACCCCAATACTGGGCTTGCACACTTGTACCTACAGAGCAGTGGTCTGTTCCACCTGTGGTCTGCACACTTCCCCTACCAGGGAAGGGTTTCTTGCATCCCTTCACTCAATCCAAGATGGAGCTCCAAAACGCCACTTCCACTAAGTCCTTCCAGGTCATAAGGGGTAGGGGAAGCACCCTCTTGCATCTGAGCTTACCTATTCTCTGGTTCAAGATTGCCATCTTTTCATCTCCCCGTAAGTAGTCAGTGCCTCACTCAGTGATATGAGGTCGATCTTACACTAGGGCCATGATTCTCTACACAGAATAGTTGTGACCATGGACTTGGGCACCTGGTATTCCTCGGTCCTAGTCCACTTCAGCCTTTTAGCTGAGACATCTTGGGTAGTTGGGTACTCTAATACCTACAATGTAGTAAGAATTTAATAGACACACATGTTGATTTGTCCCACACCTAGAGAACATTCCGTTTACAAAGCACCGTGATCTGTCTCCAAGTCTCAAAAGCCAGTCCTGCCAACTGTCCGTTTTTTTGTTGTTTGAGACAGTCTCACGCTCTCACTCAGGCTGGAGTGCAGTGGCGCGATCTCGGCTCGCTGCAAGCTCCGCCTCCCGGGTTTCACGCCATTCTCTTGCCTCAGCCTCTCGGAGTAGCTGGGACTACAGGCGCCCACCACCACACCCAGCTAATTTTTTTGTATTTTTAGTAGAGATGGGGTTTCACCATGGTCTCGATCTCCTGACCTCGTGATCCGCCCGCCTCAGCCTCCCAAAGTGCTGGGATTACAAGCGTGAGCCACCGTGCCAGGCCCAATTGTCCATTTTTATAAGTGAGGCAGACTCAGGTGTTGAGCAAAGCTAGAGTTATCGATACCTTGTGTCTTGTTAGACTGATAGGTCCAAGACTCACCCACATTTACACCCTGTGTGCATCTGGGTAAAGATCTTTCCATCTGCAAGACAGATTAAAAGCTTGTTCCAGATCAGCTCAAGGACAGAATGACAAGGCCAAGTCTACTTAAATTTCAAAGACTGCATGAATAAGTGACTTCAAGCAGCAGCTGATTATCAAGAGTCACTACCATCAAGTGTTTTATCCTCAAGTGACTGGTATCCTGTCAAACCAGTTTTGATCATGTTAGTGATTGTTAGAATGGAAATTTGTATCTTTATGGCCAAGATACCCCCCCACTTAAGCCTAGACCTAATTTACCAACACTAGTTTATGTACTATCCTAGCCCTGTTAAGTTCAGCCAATTCCCTTTAACACGAAGCATAACTTAGGCTCACCATCCTCAAGCCAGAGGGAATCTGTTTGCTAGTCAGATACAGCACTGTGGGAACTAACTTTGGGACCAATGCCACAACATTAAGATGAGGACCTCACAGGAGTTTTCATTCATGTGGAATTAAAGATAGCTACAAGTTAATTGTGCATCCTAAATCCAGGATGTTTGTGCTGAGTAGGGAAAAAGCAGGAGACACGGGACATGGTTCCAAGGAGACAATCAGGGCCCACCTTGTGTGACAACTCAAGTAGAAGTGGGTCTAGCTGAGTCATTAGGATGACAGATCCCAGTGTAGGCCCAGTGTAGTACACCTGACCATGCCATCACCTTGATATCTGCAGCTAACAGCATGATGACCATAAACCCACACATCCTCAGTACTTGTGACTCTACAGAGGAACTTGAAATGCAATGGATCTGTTTAGGAAAGACTTGACTGCAGAACTTTCTCAGAAATAATGGTCCAACTTGCACATCAGTTGAGAGCATCACTGTATAACATGCGAAGTGTTTGGGAGAGTTACAACTTAAGTACTACCTGAAGACACCAGCTACAACACCCAGATGTTTCACGTACAGTGGGGTAGGGCTTCTAGGAGTACGAGATTGCTGATACAGAAGGATCAATCCTCATGGTGCATGCGAAGGAGGCAGTCAGATCCCTTGCTGCTTGGTGGCTTCACTTTTAAGTGACTGGCATCACCCACCACCCACTGTATTGTCCAAACCCATAGGTTCATCATCCCTGGGCTCCTTTCCTCTGATATCAAGGACAATGCTGTGTTCCCCTGCCTGCCACATCTCAGGCTTGCTGCCCTCCATCCTCCATAGGCCACCACTCACACTGGCCCAACTCCAGTGTCCCAACTGGCCCATTTCACCCCACCACCCTCCACAGTGAGGTCAAAGTAGTGACCCCAACAAGTCAATCTGATCCACATCATGCTTGACACATCCTGATGGCATCTGATCATGAGGTCATTGGGGACCCTCCATGAAACCGCCCCAGCGCCAACTCTCCCTGGCTCCCATTTCCAGCCCTACTTCCATTCCCCTCAAGTATTCAGGGAGACTCCATTCCTTTGCCAAGCACATCACATACTCTACTCTTCACATCCTTCACGTATCAACTGTAGTCATACAAGAGCCTCCCTGACCTTCACAGAAGGGTCAACATGGTTCCTAGTTTCCATAGTGCCTCCAGCCACCTAGCATGTACGTAACATTCAAACACTTCTGATACTACCAAAGCCTTAACACAGCCTGCGTTTTATCCTTATAACACACCAACAATTTTTGGGAACCAGGTATCTATTTTTTGGAAAGTTCGTCGCTGGGTTAACAAAATTGCACTTGCCAGTTTGGGTGACACCTCTGGCCACCATGCACTGGGCCCCAAAAAGAGACCACCCTGAGCCATAGCCCTGCAGGCAAGCAAGGACAGCCACCCAGACTCAGGGCCCAGTAACAGTACAGAACGAACCAAATGAATTCACAGCTTCCAAAGCCTTGAAAGGTAGCAGTCCAGGCTATAAAACTCTAGAAGCATTGCGTAAGTGTTAAGTCTACAGCAAACACATCTTGTAAAAACTCAATAAGTTTTATATATATAGATATAAACTTGTAACACCAAACTAACATCTGAACCTGCACGCAGGGCCGGCCCTTCCCTGGAAAACGTCTCCCTGCCTGGGACACACAGCAATTAGAATTTGTATGAAAATATTAGTTTCCTTTGAAGTCCAAAAAATAAATCTCCTAAAGAAAAATCCTACAGAAATCTAATTCTCCTGAAAAAAGGGAAAAAATATCAACTGGAATCACCTCCAACTATTAACCTTTTAGGCTTGGAGGGGATCGTCCAAGCTCCGGGGCAGGCTGGACGTACATTCTTGGCCGTCCCTCTATAGGCGGGATAAACCTTCTCAGTTAAGTTAAAAATTAAAACTCTCCGCCATGTGGCTAGCTAAATGCTAGAAGTGTTGGGGTGTGGGAACAGGGGTGCCAGGGGCCCATAGCTTTACAAATATACAGGTCGTTTTAAAACAAAACTGCAGAACACACCAACAATTTTACAGAGGGGGATAAGTTACTAGGCACCAAGCTCCAGAATACTGCATTCGTGTCTGACCCTTTGGTGTCCTGTAGACATGTGAGGTGCACACGACTCCAGATGTTCACAATCCCACAGGTTGTGATAGCCACCCACGTGATCAAGGTGTCCTGCTATGTTAGCTTCACAATTCCCCCACGGTGGTCAAGGGTGACACTCAAAACACCCTTTGCTTGGAGGCTCCTTTTGATGCTGGGTAGTGATGTGGAGTGGGAGAACATTTGGGAGGGCTGAAATAAGCTTTGTGAACCAAAAAGAGTGACTGACAACATCAGCCCTTATGACTGAGCACTTGCAGTTTCCAGGTTTCAGATGTTACAGGGAACACTGAACATTGATTTTACCATTCAGCATTGGAAGACCATTCCTATAAAATCATATGGGGGAACAATTAGAGACCACTTTACTATACTAAGATGGGATTGAGAATCGTTTAACATCCAGTATGCCAGGCGAGCACTAGGTATGTGGCTGACCTGCCAACACTATACTGCCTCAGTCATCTCTAATCTGCAGGGCCAGGTCTCTCTCAGGGTCCACCCCTGTGTGTCCCACGTGTCTAGAAGCCTCCACTGTGGCCACAACTGCAGCATCTTTCCCAATAGGACATAACTGTACCAATTTAACAGCTGTGCCCAAATGTACATCGAAAGCTGTACAAATTAAAATCCTTTTACGGAGTCCATGCCAGTTGCCAGATATTCCAGAATGTGTCGTGCTACTTGGTCTATCAAGCTTCATCCGAGTCTGAGCTCATTTGTCTAACGTCCCCCCATCCCCCGCCTTTGATGTCTTCCCTTATTGAGAAGCCTCTCTACATGAACACCTGAGTTGCCTGTGTACGGAGAGACTTTGTCCAATCCCAAGCAATGCCATCGGGAATGACTGGAGCCCTCCCCAGACAGGAGCAAAGGGGACCCGGGTCCTTGTCTAGACCTAGGCCCAAGCCAGGGACTTTGAGACAGTACCCACACTCCTGGTTGGTTTGTGGCCACCGCCATTCTCTGGTCATGCCTAGAAGCAGAAGTAACTTTTACGGCCACAGCAGCCGAGGTAAAAACTGGTCCCACAGTCCCCAAAGGCAGGGGGAGATGCCGAGCAACTGAAATGCTCCAATGCTTGTTTTTAAGGCAGCTGCATTAGAGCATTTTAGGATGAAAGCCAGAACCAGGAGCAGGAGTAGGGAAGAGCTTTTCAGTCACTTCCTTGGTAATTCCTTTGCCAGGCAGATGTAGTGCAGGCACACCTAGCCTATTGGATCCAGCTTGTGCCCTAGAGTCCAATTTCCCCAAGGACTGGTGCTCCAGAATGGGTGGCAACACTTTAGTGTGACCACCACTGCCACTTGTCAAGGTGGGTCACCCCAACTCAACTGCCTCTGCCTTCTCCCCCAAGGCGCTGAGGCTGGTGGGTGGGGCTTTAGGGGTGGAAGGATGAGAGGGCAAGCCCTGCCCTTCACTGTAGGGGCTGAGTTTCATCTATTTATATTGAAGTCTGTTTTCTCAAGTGTGTGACCTTTGTTTAGGAACAGGGTGGCTGCTGATGGAATTAAGATGAAGTAAAAACTCAGTGGGTCCTACACTCCAATAGGACCAGTGTCCTTTATAAACAGGGAAGTGTAAACAGGCACGCAGGGAGAAGGCATATGAGGATGAAAACAAGGATGGGGTGGTGGTCCCACAGGCCAAGAAGCAGAGATGCCAGCAGACCATCAGAAGCTAGAGAGCCTGAAACATTCTCCTTCACAGCCTGGGAAGGAGCCAACCCCACCCACCTCTTGATCTCGGATTTCCTGGCTTCCACAGAACAAAGAATTTCCGTTTAAACCACCAAGTTCATAGCACTTTGTTATGCCAGCCCTAGCAGAGCAGTACACAGCTTCCCAGCCACATGCAGATCTGAAAGACCACACAAGATCCCCACTGCTAGGATGGGCAATGTCTACCCAGAACCACCACCCACTTGGAGGAAGCAGATCAGAGGCACCTGTTTGCCACAGGCAGGCAGAGCCTGAGTCAAAGGAGGAAAGGGCCGAATGACACATGTCCAAGTTCCCTAGGCCCATCTGCAGTCGGATCCCCCCCTCCCCGACAGTGAGGCATGAGAATGGAGAATGGAGAGGCAGGGCATCCAGCTGGTCAGTGTCTCTCCATAGGAACAAATTCAAGAGCCCTCCTCCACTAACAACGTATGTCCATGCTGTGTTTTGCAGAGGAGCTGACCCTTTGGGTCCATGTGTTGGGGGAAGCAGACTATGAAGGCAGCTAATAGAAAAGTGTTTTGAAACGGCCAGAGGCCACCGCCAAGGAACCAAGGGCAGCATTGGGAGGTGCTGGCAGGAGCTGGGATGGATTTGTGGCTGTGTCAGGGCTCAAAGATCCTCAGCACCCCCTGGAAGAGGGCTAGGATCCAGTTCTGCTTAAGTCTTGAACACTCAAACACGGTGTTGGGATCTAGAGTTTCTATGCCCATGGAGCAGAGGAAGGACCCAAGCACACAGGCCAATGGGCAAGAAGGCCACCGGGGGTCTGCCCAAGGAGACTCGCTGCAGAAAATGGAGCCTCATAATGGGAATCTCCATGTCAGCAACAGGCACTGGCACAACCCTCAGACCAGACCCCCACGGCACCACAGGATGCCCAGTGACCACATAGCCAAGCCCCTGCACTGTGGGCACAAACCAAGCCAGACACCAGTGCTCAACAGCCAAGCACGTTAGCTCTGACCACACAACTGGAGGCCAGCAAAGACCCAGGCACTGTGGACTGAGAAGGAAAAGGCAGAAACACTAGGAGTCTAAGTAGTTGCCCTAAGAGACAAAGCTTTCAACTGGAGGACGACTGATGCTATCCTTGAACTTAGCTGAGTGTGTGCCACTCGATTCTACCTTCACTGGAAGAAAAGTTGGTTATTTAGGGGCACAATTAAAACTTGCATATCTGATCTATTTCAGCCCTTTCACGTGTAAGGGACAGCTTAGACTGAAGAGAAGACCCAACCCGTTTAACTCCTAGTTGCATCACTTGCTTTTCAACCCGACAAAGTTCCAACCCGAGTTCCCTTCCCTGATGTAAGATGAAGGGCAAGGGCCCACAAACCCAGCGTCTGGCTCACAGGAAGTGCTCACAAGTATGAGGGTAAGGAAACTGTTCCAGGAAGGGTCCCGGGAAAGGACAGGCCGGGGCTCCCGTCACCAGGCCTCACAGCCACACAGTCTCAGAGGCAAGCAGGGAGACAGAAGCGATTGTTCTATCACTTATGGGAGTTTAACAGGAAAGAATGAGACGGGAATTGTGTAACTGGCCCAGAGTCGCTTGCAGCTACGGGCAGTGCAGGACACGGCCTTAGGTCCCCCTCCAGTCTCAAGGCTGACCTCCAGCAGCCAGTTTACCCCCTTCACTCACCGGGATCTTGAAAAGGATCAGACAGGTTTCGTTGCCTGAAGCTACGTTTAAGAAATGAAGGTAGGTAACCCGAGTAGGATATGTTCCCTGTACTGTTAAAGTTATGCCGTTGATTAGGTGTTTAGAAGTACATCCTTCAGTAACCTCAAACAAAAGTTATGCCCAAGCTTCCATGACTTGTAGGGATTTAAAGCTGCTGCAGCATACAGGTGTTAGATATTTGCTTATTTGCAAAACCCCACTTTCCAATGGGCTGCTCATAGTGGAAACAAGGGTATTTACAACACATATGCCCCAAGAAGGGATCCAGTAACGAGTTCACTCAGGGTTGCAGATAATTCATTTCTTGCCTTCGCAGAACTAACCGGTAAACACTTTTGCATAGGTTTATGCTGGCAGGTTAGAGGCTGTTATCAGTCCCCTGACAAAGGCATCCAAGTACTTCTGGCAAGGTAGCCCAGTTTCCAGTTCACTTTGGAGGGACAGCCCAGGCCCCACACCCCGGATTTCCAGGTCAAAGGTGGGCACCAGTAGCTGCTTTTGCCCTTTCAACCACCCTCCCTAGTCACAGCTTAGACTATGGACTCGATCCAACCAGTTGATTTGAGAATTAAAGATCTGAAAGCCTGACAGTGTCGCCAAAAGCGTTACACATTAACTCAGGCTGTGGGCAGCCACTTCCCACCATGTGTCAGGCCCTCTAGAGGCCTCGCTGGCAACCACACTCCAAACTCCCTGTGCAGATGGGAGGTGGAGGCAGCGAGACAGGCTTAAGGTGGTAGAGAAAGGTGATTTACTCCTGGGACACTCTGGAGATGAAGCTTTGAGAGTATGACTTAAGCTTATTTATGAGACACAGGGACAGGCCTGGGAAAGGGACTGAAATTCCTAGAGCAGAAAGGCTCCCACCCACTGTACCCAACAGTCCTTTGTGGGGTGGGGGTTCAGTTCACAGGGTGAGCTAGAGGGGAGCAGGACTACCCTTGCATAGGGCCCTTCCTAGGGGGTTGATACAGTTGAAGGAACAAGAAAGAAAGCCCCCTCTTTTCCTCAGCCTGGACAGAACGTGAGGGTTGAAAGTGAGGAAGTAGCTTGACAGGCTTTGGAGGGAAATTCAGCTGTCCTGTGGCTGTGTTCCTCCCCAAAGCTTCCAGCAGTATAGGCCTCACACATCTGACATATTTGCAAGCTTGTGGCTCTAGAGAAGCCAGGACTCAGAGGGTGCTCAGAGGACAAGGTGCATTCCAGGAAGCCACACGCCACCAGTGTTTGTGTTACATAAAGCATTCAGAACCCACTCGAAACTTGTTTTCCCTGAGAGGAAGCTGTCAAACAGCTCCTTAGCACCTGAGGCCAATTAGCGGTTTGCCCGAGTTACCCAATTGAAGCTAGTTTACCCCAAAGGTAGTCGAAGAGTTCTCTCAAGTATTGTAAGCTGCTGCCGCAAGAAGTTTCAAGAACATTGTTGCCGCTTTAGAATTAAGTACAAGTTCAGGTGATGCTTATATTGTTCACTCACACAGCAAAAGGGAGAAAATTGCCACCGTCTAAAAAGCATGCCGTTCATAGATCTAGCACACCTGCATTCTGTTTCAAATTGTCTGGGTGGGCCCCTGCAGCAAGCTCAAGAAACAGGGTCCCCTGCTCTCATCTCTGGCAGAAAGAGTTGAGACACTGATGAACCCCGTAGTCACAGCAAACAAACCAGTGTGTAACAAAATAGGCGTATAGCTTGAGGGTGGACTGGCCTTAAACTGAGGTATCAGTGAAAACCCAGAGACAGGTGCCAGAACAGAATGACCCAGGAGACTCGCTCCTTGAGCCAGACAGAGCCTCGGCACACCAGTGTCTGAGGCCCAGGGAGGATGTTTGGTCTCAAGATAGAGACCTAGGCTACTGGAGGTTCAGCAAGCTTTTAAGGTTACTCTGGCTGCAGTGAGGGGCTCCAAGCAGATACAGATAAACTGGTCAGGAAGAGGTCAGTATAACCCAGGTGAAGGAGAGCACCGAGAGCAGGGCTGTGCTAGAGAAAGATTCGATAGATGCAGTTTCTAAAGCAACTAGATTTGGTGAAGGCTTTAAACGTAAGTGGGGGGTGAGATTTCTGGTCAGTGCAGCTGGAGATGCAAGGACGCTGGTCACTATCGGAAGCGGCACCCCAGAGAAGTCAGCAGGGGAGGGGAAGGCAAAGTGGTCTTTTTCTGGCTGTGGTTCGGTTCGAGTAGGTGCCTTTGACTTTACAGAGCTCCCGGGAGAGTTCGAGAAGAGGCCAGAGAAGTAGCTAGGTCCCCAAGAGATGTGAACCACTGGTGTATGCAGACCTCAGGATCCCCATCCTATTAGGGGGTTATGACAGACATCTGAAAACAAGCATATCCTGGCAGTGACCCTTAACATGCTAGACACCCGATAGCAGCTTAGCCACACCCTGGGAGTGCAGGTGTACCTGATCTGTATCAACTGCTTTTTGAAGTGCAGTTCTGTCCAGCCAGCTGCTCTGGACCACTCTGTATGCAAGTCCCCTCCATACACCTTATGTGTTGGCTCTGGGTCTCAGCCTCCAGAACATGGTGCCATCCCTATTGAATTCAGTGGAGGCCCAGCACAACAGGGTACACTATAAAAGGCATGAGTGGGGAGAGTAGGGGAGCCCAAGGAATAGACTGGGCCCAAAGTAAACACGGTTCAGGTGTTAGAGCTCCCACAGCTGAGAACACCAAACTGAGCTCACCCTTCAGGGAAAAGCCTGGAACACACCCTAGTGTTCCCTATTTCCTTTCAAATCCTTCAGATTTCCTGCCACGTTCATTATAGACCCGAGTGACTAGCAGCAAACAACTCCCCCACCCCCCCTCTAAAACCTCTGCAGCTCCAACATGTAACTTCCTTTCAACGCTAAAAACAAGCTGTAGAGCCCAGCAGCTGGGGTTTGGGAATGTTTTACTCAAGTTCGATTCTCATTTTCAGTGTCAACAACAATGCTTTATGCACAGGTGTAAAGGTTATCAGCTTGTAAGAGCTTGTAGTCCTTAGTTTTCCTAACAGCCTTGTTACACGAATGCACTACAGGTGAATGCAATTGTATCATTTCAGGGTCTCATTAAGGTGGTTTGATGAGTTCTAAGTTACCAGAGCAGATCCACAGGCCCGGCTTGTAGGCCGCTGTCTGCTTTAGGAATCTGTTTTGTACGAAGACAAACATTCTCCACAGCCCCTCAAGTTCACAAAGCTACTTTCATATCCGTTATTTCCTGATTAACAATTGTGGGTGGGGAGTGGGGTCATCCCTGGGAGAATCTCCCAGGTGTCAGGGTTGAGACAATCAGTAAAAGTCATAGGGAACGCGGGAAGGAGAGGTAGTTTGCAAGGGGTTGAAGCTGCAATTTAGAATGAGACAGGTGACACTCATCGAGTGACATTTGAGCAAATACTCTTGAAGGACATAGGAGTCAGCCAAGTAAATCTCTGGGAAGATAGTTTCAGGAAAACAGCCTCCGAGGCCAGTACCCAAGGCAAAGATACAGGTGAGGGGGACAGTAGGCAGTCAAGTGACCCGGAGACTGTCGCCCAGGGCCCTAATGGGCCGTTTTCAATACTAGCTTCTACTTCATGAAACTTGGAGCCCCTACAGACAAGCTGAGGAATATTTTACTTCAGAAGGATCACTCAGCTACCCAGAGCACACACAAGGTGAGGGAAGATAGGAGACAGGCAACATGGCCGCTAACCCAGGTGAGCCACGAGAGACTACGGAAGTAGGTAGCAAGAGACTAACCTAGATACAACCTTAAGCAAAACAGACCTTGCAGGTTAGAGGAAAGCAGGAACCACTCAGCTGGGTTTCAGCGCATTTAGCTACCCCCAAAGTGCTTTGGTTTCTCCTACTTTTACCACCCTAACCCCCAGAGTCCCGAGGGAAAGCTTGTAACCCACCCCTACTGAAAGGTGAGACTAGAAGCTTGGACACTTCACAGCCCCCTACTCTCCCCCGCAACTGAGCCACTGCCCTGGTTTTAGGAGTGGGGCTTGTTTTTGCTTCCTTAGGAAATAACCTTTAACTTCCTTGGAAATGACAGCTCCCCCGACCCCCCCCCAACGCCTTTGCCTTTAAGAATTTTTGAGAGAAACAGCACAAGTTCAGGCCCAGCAGAGTAACCCCCACTTTCTTTTCGCCAGCAACTACTTCAAGGAAGGGCACTTAACCATGCTTAAAAGGCGTAAACAGCATCCCTCTCCTGCTTATAGAAAGTTTAAGCTACCCCCCCAAAGTACTTTGCTTTCTCCCACTTTTACAACCCTCCTAGCCCCCAGAGCCCAGAGGGAAAGCTTGTACCCACCCTACTGAAAGGTGAGACTAGAAGCTTGGACACTTCACAGCCCCTGCTCTCCCCCCCGCAACTGAGCCACTACCCTGGTTTTAGGAGTGGGGCTTAGTTTTTCTTTCTTAGGAAATAACCTTTAACTTCCTTGGAAATGGCAGCTCCCCCGACCCCACCCTCAACGCCTTTGCCTTTAAGAATTTTTGAGAGAAACAGCACAAGTTCAGGCCCAGCAGAGTAACCCCAACGTTCTTTTTGCCAGCAACTACTTCAAGGAAGGGCACTTAACCATGCTTAAAAGGCGTAAACAGCATCCCTCTCCTGCTTATAACGTTTAAGCTACCCCCCCAAAGTACTTTTTCTCCCACTTTTACAACCCTCCTAGCCCCCAGAGCCCAGAGGGAAAGCTTGTACCCACCCTACTGAAAGGTGAGACTAAAAGCTTGGACACTTCACAGCCCCTGCTCTCCCACCGCAACTGAACCACTACCCTGGTTTTAGGAGTGGGGCTTGTTTTTCTTTCATTAGGAAATAAGCTTTAACTTCCTTAAAAGCGGCAGCTCCCTCCCCCCACGCCTTTTTTGCCTTATTAAAAGTTTAACTTCTGAGAGAGAGGAACAGCACGAGTTCAGGCCCAACAAAGAGTTACCCCTACGTTGTTGCCAGCAACTACTTCAAGGAAAGGCACTTAACCGTGCTTAAAAAACGCAAAAAGCATCCCTCTCCCGCTTCCAGAACCCGAGCAGGAGGGCTAGCGGCTCGGGAACGCCCGGGGCCAGTCAGCAAGGAGAGGCCGGAAAGCGCCCGCCACGCAACGCAGTCACAGGTACGGAGAGGTTTTTCCAGACCCCCACCAAAGACCACCAGTACTTTCAGCGTCTATAAGACTCCCCTCCGCAAAAAAGTTTCCTACAGCCCAGCCCGCTCCTACAACCTACAAGAAGAATCACACACACTATCTGACTCCCAGAAGCATTGTGACGCTAACAGCCGCCCGCGCCGCCTTTTCAAGGGCCCGCGGGGCGTGCTATACGTCACTTCCGGGGCGGGGCGGGCGGGGCGAGCAAGGCGGGGGTGGGGCCCGCGGGGGAGGGGAGCGCCAGGTCCGCGCAGGCTCGCCAGGACCGCAGCCGCCGAGCCGAGCGCTTGACTATATATGGTCAAAGCTGGGGGCGAGCCGCGCGCGGGGCCGCGCTTCCGGGTTCGGGGCGTCCGCAGCGGCAGCGCGCAGGGCAGGCGCGAGCTGGCCTCGGAGCCCCGGCCTCGGACCGCCCCCTCCACGCCCGGCACGCCCGGTGCCGCCTTCCGGCTCCAGTCCCCGGGCTCGGCTTCGGCGAGGTGTAATTCGCAGCGCGGGCCGGCCCCCGAGGCTCTCGGCGAGCGCGGCGCGGTAACAAGTGGGCGAGGATGCCGTACGAGATCAGTAAGTGCCGCGGCGCGGGGCCCCCGAGCGGCCGCCGCGCTGTCCCGGCCCCGGTCCCCAGGCCCTCGGCGCGGTGCGGGTGGCGGGGGGGGGGTCCTCGGGGCGGGGGAGGGGTGCAGGCGCCGGCCGGAGGCGTGGCGGGGCCGCCCTCGGGGGTGCAGGGCGAGACCCCCGCCGGGGAGTGCGCCCCCAAGTTGGCGCCGTGGGCCGAGCCGGAGGAGCCCCGCTGCCCCCAAGGGCCTGGCCCGAGGCGCGGACCAGGAAGTCGCGCGGTCCCTGGCGCTCCTGGAAAGTGGAGGCCGCCCTCCCAGCGCAGTCAACAGGTGACCGGCCGAGACCGGTGAGGGGCCCCTTCTCCTCCCGTCTGTCCGCGCCGTCCCCGCCCTGCCCTGACGTTCCCCGCCGCATTTGTGTCTCCGCAGAGAAGGTGTTCGCCAGCCTCCCCCAGGTGGAGAGGGGCGTCTCCAAGATCATCGGCGGCGACCCTAAGGGCAACAATTTTCTGTACACCAATGGAAAGTGCGTCATCCTAAGGAACATCGACGTGAGTACCCCCTACCCCGGGCGCGGTTCTGCTCCGGAGCCACCTTGGGATGGGATAATTTGCCCTCCCCTCCACCCCTCACCTCCTGCCCATTGGCCCGGGGAGGGTGAGGGCGCCACGCCCCCTCTACTGGGAGCCACACCTCGGAGCTCCGGAAGCCGGCCTCAGATTCACCCAGGTCCCTTTCTGCTCTTTCTTGATGAGGAAACTGAGGCTTAGTTTTCGTTTCTGTCTACGGTCATAGCATCCTGAAAGCGCCGGATCGCCTCTGATCTTGGAAGCTAAGCAGGGTCAGGTCTGGTTAGTACGTGGATGGGAGATGAGATTAGTTAATTCTTTAAAAGCAAGGGCTCTGGATTTGAGGGATCAGACTGACCCAGTCGGCCGCTGCATGACCTTGAGAAGACTAGCGATTTGGGCCTCTCTGAGCCCCAGTTTCCTCGTCTGTAAAACAGATGATATGGTGACCGCTCTCACTTCCCTTGCTGGTTGGGCAGATGGAATGAATGAGCTGATGGCGTCCCTCAAGCCCAGTGGTGCCTGGTGCACGTTGAGCCCTTGCTGAATGGAATGGCACTCAGCTAACTCGCTGTTAATACCCTGGTTTTCCAGTGTGGCAGAACCCGGACAAACACCCAGGCCTCTGGGCCAGCCTGATCTGCCACCATGGATCTAAGCCCCAAAGCAAGAACAGGAAGCAGTGTGTTCCCATGAATCATTCTCTGCAGGCCTCGGGTACCCAGGCTGAAAAGGCTTCTAGAGCCAGCTCCTTGGGAAATCCTTACGAATTCATGTTATCCCTCTGTAATTGTTGGGGTGACCCAGTCTGTCTGTCAGCCTCCCTCCCTCCCTGGGTTACACGCTTAAATTTTGCTTCTCCCTTCCTCAGCCTGAGTGATGGAATTGGGGGAGTGGGAGTTGGAGGTGCCGGCCTGGCCATTGGGTGATTTCTCCTGTGCTGTGCTTAGTGGGGGCGGCTGGCACAAAGGTGTATGTTTTGATTGATTCCATAGGCCACAGGTATACAAGGGTTGTCAACTTAAAGTCAGCCTGATTTCCCTTGGTAGATTGGGACTGTTGATCAGACACACTTGCCCTCCAGGAGGCCAGCAGCTGGCTGAGGGAATGAAGAGGTCTCTGGGTCTCAGTTTCCTTCTCTGTGAAAGGAGAAGCCTCTTGGTCCAAAGAGCTGCTGGCTCTGCCCCCATCTGTCTCGTTAAGCCAGCCAGTCGCTGCTGTTCCTCTGCTGGAAGACGGAGCTCTACCTGCCCAGGATTGCTGGGCACCTCAAATGAGGGGGTGGTGTGAATGTGCTTTGAAGGTGCTAACAACTTGCTAGTCACACAGATTCCTAGAAAGCCGAACAGCCTTGCTTAGAACTGGAGAAAATCACCAGGGATCTAATGGTAATGATCTGGAAGTTTCCGAAGTCAGGTCTTTGAGGCTTTTGAGAAAATAAAAATTGAGATAGCCCTAAAGAGATATTTAGTAGTTTGGCAAATAAAATCCACTAACCCATCCTCGGATACAGAGCAGTAGGATATTTGGTTTTGCCCCTAACTAGGCCTTCCCCATCATTGCAGTCCACATTGACTTCCAGGGAGGGGGCCTCACATAAAGTACCTGCTGTGCATCTGGCCCTGTGCTAGCTTCTTAAACTGCAGCATCTCTTTCCACCCCACATGGGCCCGTTACTCTAAAGAGGAGTCAGACTTAGCAAGGTGAGGCAGGCCAGTAACTGGAGCTGCTTCTAATGGAGTGGTCATTCAGGGTCAGGCACCCCTTTGCAGAAAGCATTTCCCGGCTTGTGAATCCCATTCTGCCTGTTTCTGAGATCTGTATTCTTACTCCTTCCCGGTGGTTTGCCATTTTCTTCTCAGGGGTTACCCTCTTTCCCTTCTCATCTATTTTTAAGTTTTTGCAATGCCAGGTCAGCACGAGATGCTACTAATATAGCCCTCCCTGGGCTGGATATAGATCAGGCACTGAGGCTCTTGTTAGTTGGATGGGTGGACTGGGTACTCAAGTAAAGGTGGGTAAGATTTTTTTTTTTTTTTTAGGGCGAAGTACTCTTGGAAAGAAAAAGTGACATGAATTGGCATGACCATTTTGGAAGGAAGATGGTCTGGTTGGAATGCAGGCTCAGGGAGGGAAAAGGGAAGAAATGGAGGACCAGATCATGGAAGATCTAACAGATGTCTCATTGACATCTCAGACTCAACATACACCCCAAGCCAAATTTGGGTTTCCCATGTGCTCTTCCCCTAAAAGGGAACACCGTTCCTCCAGCTGTTCAGGCCCCAAACCTTGGACTCCTGTTTCACTCCCTGCTTCACTTCTGTGCCACATTTTAATTTTAGTAAATCCTTCTGACTCCACATTCAAAGTATCTTCAGAATCTAACAGATTTCCCCGGCTTCCTCTGCCTCCATCCCCAACTAAGCTATCTTCCCCCACCTGAATTATTGCCCCCCAAACTCCCTAAAACCAAACAGGTCTCCTTGCTTTCACCCTTGCTGCCCTGGGGGTCTGTTCACAACACTGTCCCTGGAGTGGCTGAAACACAAGACAGGCCTCTAGTGGCTTCCCACCTCGGTGAAAGCCAGAGTCCTTACCGTGGCCTCGGCTCCAGCATTCTTGCCTCCTTGCTGCTTCTGGAACATGCCACACATCTGTCTTGGTACCTGCTAGTTATTGCCTTTGCCTGGACATTCTTTCACATAGCTGCAAGCCTTGCTCCCTGTCTTCCCTTTGGTTTCTTTTTCTTTTTTAATTTGAGGTGGAGGCTCACTCTGTCGCCCAAGCTGGAGTGCAGTGGCGTGATCTTGGGTCACTGCAACCTCCACCTGCTGGGTTCAGGCGAATCTCCTGCCTCAGCCTCCCGAGTAGCGGGGACTACAGGTACGTGCCAATACACCCGGCTAATTTTTGTATTTTTTAGTAGATAACAGGGTTTCAACGTGTTGGACAGGCTGATTTGAACTCCCAACCTCAAGTGATCTGCTCGCTCGCCTTGGCCTCCCAAAGTCCTGGGATATAGGCGTGAGCCCCTACTCTAGGCCTTTCCCTTTGGTTTATACTTAGATATCGTCACCTTAGTAGAGGGGCGTCCCTGGAATAGAATTTTCCATCCCCGGCCTTCTCTCTTTGCTGACAATAAGTAGGAAGCAAGCTAACAAGCAGCAGGCTACTGCTGCCTACAAGTGTACATAGGGATCTGCCTGTCCCCCTAACTGGGCATCAGCTCCAGGCAAGCAGGGCTTTCCCCTCTGTTTCAGTCACTGCCATGTCCTCGCCTAAGAGTGTCTGGCACACAGTAGGTGCTCAGTGAGTTACTCATTGATTAAAAAGCTGGAAAACCAGGCTATGTCGTGAAGGTAATAGGCAGCCACGGAGGTCTTACTGCAGGAGAACAAGGAAAGCTCAGCTCAGTGTAGATTGCCGGACCTAAATTTTGTGGGATCCGCCTTTCAAACCTAAGAGTCGAGCACCCTTGCCAGCTTTGCACTTGGAGCCCCTTCTGTCATTTATTTTGTTGACTTAAAAGCTGTTTTGTGAACCCAGCATAATGGCACTTCTTAAACCTGTAGAAAAAGGGTGTTTCTTACCTATTTCTTTGAACACATCCCGTTGCCTCACCTGGAGAGGCAACTCTCCTCTGTAGAGTGAAAGACTATAATGGTGGCCGTGTAGAAACTAATATTCCAGAAGGAGAGAGCTCCAAGAAGGGGATTCCAGTGAATCGTGTACACTGTGTTTGAGAGACGTTAGTTCCCCACAGAGAAGGGATGGGTAGTCTGTGCTTCGGTGGTCTAAGGAAGGCTTCCTGCAGGTGCTGGTACCTCCTTAGGCCTGGGGTGGTTCCTTCTAGTTTCCTTACCCTGCCTCCATCGCCTCTGCTTCTTACCACCTCTGTGCAAAGACTGGGAAGGGTCACTCCCAGTGGCTGTGAACGAACCTGTTTGTGATTCTAAACAAGGCACGGGACCACCCTACAATAAAAAATTACCCAGCCTAAAATGCCAGTAGTGCCAGTAGTCCCTGTTTAGGAAAAAAACAACTTTTGCCTGACAACAGAGGCCCTCTTGTGTGCTGCCAGGCAGCCAGCAGATTTGCTGTGCAGGCAAGTTTGGGGCCTGCTTTTTAAAGTATCCAGTTCCTAGATTGCAGAACTAAAATGCACATTTGGAAAAGTGATGTCTATAAAATTGAGTTTCCGGGAGTGCAAGGTTTGTAGCAATTTGACACTGCTGGGAACCCAGGCGCAGTGTCAGTGGACTTTTCTCCTTGAACGGGGCAGACCAAGTTGGGGGTTGGGGAGGGTATTGGGCTCACTCTTGGTTTCCCTTGGTGCGACCTGCCACCATTTACATGCAGAGGACTCCCCTGTGTTTCCTGCAGGTTGGGGGTAATGGTGGCACGACAGAGGGCTTGAGGACTGACCTAGCTGCTTCTCTGGAATTGGACGCCTGCTGAGTCCCTGCATGTATCCAGATGGCCATTGGCTTGTGGGGGTGCAGGATGGAGGCCCTGCCCACATGGAGCTCACTGTCCTGGGTGGGAGTGAAATAAACTGTAGGTGGCAGAAGGAAGTGGTGCGTTGGATTATCACCTGGGCGCAAACGAGCTGGCAGCAGCGCCTGCCAGGTACAGAGCCAGGAACCTCTAGGCCTTCAGTCTGAGCACCTGACAGCAGGGGAAGCAGAGGGCGGTGGGGGGCCTTCATCTCAGGAGAATCTGAGTGGCTGCAGGTACCAGTCAGGACGCTGGGCTCCTGCAGATGGGACCACATGTGGGAGGACCGAAGGGCCAGGTGCTTATGGGCTGTGACTGTGGCACTGAGCGTAAGGGGAGTGGACAGGACCCAGGCTGGGAGGTCCTGGTGTGCAGTGGTGGCAGGTGGCTCACACAGCCCTACCATAGCCCAGCCCTGCTCTGAAGGCCACTGGAGTCATTCAGAGGTCTCACAGACAAGTAATCAGATCAAACCTATGGTAAGGAGAAGTTCTGTATCTAAGATCTGAGGCAGGGAAGCCAACTAGGAAGCTGCTGAAAGATGAAGAAGGCATCAACGCAGGTCCCCGTTGCATGGTGCAGCCATCTCTGGCTCTCACGTTTCCCACACACGTTCACTAAGCCCCTGTCTTGGGAAGCCATACCCTAAGCCACAGAGGACCAGGATTAAAATCAGTGATTTTCAGGGATGGGTGGTTTTCCCCCACCTCATTCCCCTGAGGGATATCTGGCAATGTTTGCAGACATTTTTGTGCCACTGGTATCTGAAGTCAGGGATATGGCCAAACATCCTGCAAGGTGCGTGGCCGTCCTTCCACAAAGAACTGTCCAGCCCCAAATGCCAGTGGTACCAAGGTTGAAAACTCTGGTAAAGAACCTTCGAAGGCACCAGGTTAAGTACTTCAAAAGAATAATGCCCTGGGTGCTCTGGGAATGTGAGGGAGGAGCCAGCTGTGCCACAGAGTGGGGACAGCTGCTGGAGAAGCGGCAGATTTGAGTTGGGTCTTGAAGGATGAATAAGAGTTCTCCCTGTGCCACAGAATGGGGACAGCTGCTGGAGAAGCGGCACATTTGAGTTGGGTCTTGAAGGATGAATAAGAGTTCTCCAGGAGGAGCGTTGAGACACACGGCAGAGGTAGGGAGAGACCAGGCAGGAAACAGCACGTGCGCCTGGGTCCTCTCAGCCCCGCTGTGGCCTCCTGTGGGTTGCTTTTGATACATTTCTTGCCCTATTGGAGGTAAGGGGAGGGATACTGAAGCCATCTTTGAAGTAAGAGAAAAGGTTTAAGCCTCATGCTTAAGACTAGTGGATAGATGGCCTTGCCCAAGAGTAGTTGGAGATGCTTCTTTGAGTGTGACACCACCTTCTGCAAGGCCCTTGTTAGGGACAGCTGTGGACACAGAAAAGGGCCCTCTGTGCGTCTCTTCACCATCTCAGTGATGGGCGGGCACTCCCTGCCCTGGTGATGTGCCTGCGCCTTAGACCTATGGGTCCTTAGCTTTGGTCACCTTGCTTGTCACTTCTACATATGGGTCCTGCCTGCTCTCCAGGGTCTTACCCAGAGAAAGGCCAGCATCCCACCCCTACCCCCACCCCACTGTCCAATCCAGTGCATACCCCTGAGCACCTGTCTGTTCTTTGCCGAGTGTATTTTGTGCTGGTCTGTGGCTGACACTTGGTGTGCTTGCCTCTTCTGTTTCCATGCCTGCGAGAGTGGGAGGAATGTTATCATGGGATCAGTGTAAGATTTAACGGAGCTAATTCGTAAAGCATCTTCAGAAGGTTGTCTGGGCCCTGGCGGGGACCTCTGCTTTTGTCTTCATGACTGCCCTGTTGGGTGGATGCCCTCATCTCTCTTTTGAGAGGTAAGGATGCTGAACCTCTGGAAGGTGCTGGGATTTGAACCCTGGGAGCCACTCCCAGGTCTACCTTTGCAACTCATCAGTTAAGGCCCTGGTGGGCCCTGGGTGGGGAGTAGGAGAGGGGAAGACTGAAAAGGGAGGTGGTGGTGTCCTGCTCACACATAGTCCAGTGAGGGGTGCTGCCATGCAGGGCCACACGGTGAGTACCCCCAGGCTTGTTTCAAGGCATCTGAGGCGGAGCTGGGAGGCAGGAAGGGAAAGTCGTTCAGGGCATGGCGGCCTGTGAGTGACCACCCCGTCCTCAGCCAGCTCAAGGAGCTGCCTGTACACTGGAAGCACACAGCTGGTTGGCCAGTGCAGACTTTGTGTTAAAGAATCACACTAACATCGAGACCAACCGTAAGGAACAGAACAAAACCACAGGGAGGGGTAAAGGCCGCCACAGATGGTCCCTGATTTGCAGTGGCGTGACCTGGGATGGCGGGAAGGTGTTGAGCATTCGTTACCTCCCTTGACTCACCGTGGTGTTAGTTACATGCTCATAACCCATGGTGAGTCAGGAGCAGCTGGCCCTGAGTTCAGGTCTGGCGCTGCCACTTAACAGCTGGGTGGCCTGGGGCATATCGCCCAGTGTCTGCCTTGGTTTCTTTGTAATGTGGGATTATGAGGTTACCTTCCTTACAGCAGGTGTTGTGAGGTTTACAAAGAGAATCCACTGAGGGGTCCACCCAGGGCCTATCTGAGAGTGAATAATAAGTGGCCGGTGGGGATTTGTTTCTTCATAAACAGCTACCAGGCTCCAGCCAAGTTCTGGTCTTTGTGAGTATTTGGCAGCTGCAGTGGTGGATCAAGTGTGAACCTTCTCCACTGTGGGGTCCACGTAGTGCAGAAGGCAGGTGGGGCACAAATGATGTGTAGTCCAAGGTGGAAAGTAGTGAGGGCAGTGGGGTGGGAGTCAGGGAAGGTGGGGGTTCAGGGTGGGAGACATCATTTCTAGCTTGGAGCATCAGGGAAGGCTTCTTGGAGGAGATGCCCTTTGCCTGGGCCTTAGAAGATAATTAGGAGAAGGCATTGTGTTGCATAAGTTTACATTCCTTCTTTGGAACTGAGGTTTTTTGCTATCATTCAGCCTTGGCCTTAGTTGTAGTCACCAGTGAACAGAAGGGCCCTGGCCAGTTATATTTACACAGGTCAGTTACAGCAGTAACGGCTTTCAGCTTCTGTTGCTTGCAGGAACTCGGAGTATTTACAAAGCCAGTGCCCTGACTGGAAGCTGATGCTCACTTGGCCTGGGTGGACCATGGAGGATGCCTGAGACTTTCTCTGGGGTTGCCGGGGACAGTTGGCAGCTAAAGGAGAGCACAGGAGGCCCCTTCATCAGTGTTGTGTTGTCAGCTGCTGAAATGTTTTTTGCTTGGGCAGGTATCTCCAACCTTCTAGCATGTTCCGTCAGGTTCACTGTGGGCCAGGAGCTGAGATACCAGTGCCAAGCCTTGAGACCCAAGCCCCAGGACCCAGGGTCATCACAGCCTACCTGTAAATTGGAGTGGTGACCTCTGGCCCCTCTGTCACCACCTGAGACTGGGAGGACATAGGAAAGTAAGAGAGCTTTGAGGGGATCAGGGCTCACTAATTGCAAGTGTTGCTGCCTGGGGCATAGCAGAGTTACGTAAATGTCGCTTCTGTGTGCTTGTTTGCGTGACCTGTGTATTATAGCGAGTCTCAAAGGCGGCATAGAAATTGTACAGGTGCTGGGGGGAGTTTGTTTAGGTTTGCCATTCAACAGGATTCTCAGAAAAAGACCAGCTATTCCTGGGCAGGTGGGAGGTGGGGGCTGGTGGGACCTGAGCATAGTGTGACAGAGTCAAGGGGTCAAGTCCAAAGCTTCTGCTTCAAATGGGCACCACTGGGCCTTGAACAGCACTGGGCTGGGTGCTCTTACATGCTGTCACTTGCCAAAGTCCGTGGGTCCTGGGTCTGCATCGCGTGTGTGACTCCTTGATTGCTGGCTGGTGTCCTTCACGTCCTCAGAGGCCCCCGGCCTCCTCCAGGGGTGATGGCAGAATTCTGGGGCTTGTCTCGAGGTCTTGTCCCAGCCCCAGCTCTGGCCCTCACAGGCCCTGGCCCCCAGGTGTGGAGGCCACTGGGGAAGGGTCTGGGGCCAGCAAGGTAGAGGGGCTGCACCTGTTCTATCCTCGAGGGTGGAGGTGAGGGGCCATGGGTTGGGGTAGTCGGCCCAAGGAGTGGCTGGCAACGTCAGGGCGGCAGCAGGGCAGCGATGAGTGGGCTGAAGCTTGGAGGGAGCTCAGGAAGGGTGGGTTGCAAGCCGGACCGGGAGGTAATCAGGGTCGGGATTTGAAGACTACCGGCTTGGTGGAGGGTGGAGTTGCATTCCAAAGCAGTTATCGCTCTTCCCAGGAGGAACAGGAGGACTGCATTGAAAATGGTGGAGGTAAAAGAGAAGGTGGGTTGGGAGTTGGCAAGGAAAACTGGGCAGGCCTGTGGTGAGGACTAAACGACAGCCTCCCACTGCCAGAGCTGGCCCAGCCTGCAGCAGCACGAAAAGAAAGCCTGGGAGGAGGGGTATCCCTGAGTGGGCAACTCCAGGGCTGCTCATGGCAGTCTCCCCCAGGCCCCCAGGGAGATGGAGAGACAGAACTTTTGCCTACAGTAGCACTGGGGCTCCTGGAATTGGCTTCCTGCCCTCCCTGTCTCGTTTTCCCCATTCCAGAGTTTTTCCCCAAATAAGCTTCTCAACCCCCAATCTCATTCTTCTTCCCTAAGATGGCAGGAGGGGGAGGAGGCGGGGGAGAGAGGGGCACACTGAGGGTGTCAAGGTGCCATCTCGACCCAGCTGATGGGGAGAGAGCCTCACAGGCCGAGTGACACATGGGGGTGGGAGGTGTCTTTCTGGGTGTAGTAAGCAGCCTCCCTCTGTGAGCTGAGGAACTGGGGAGGAGGCTGCTCTGACTCAGATGTAAGTCATTATCTGCAGTTTGGAGTATCTCAGCCCCCACCGCTGACCCAGTTGTATTTAGAATACAAACGAGAGTGAGTGATTCATCAGCTGGCAGGATTCTGGTGCCCTTTGGGGTTTTTACACACAGCCCTGACCATTTAGGGGAAGGAATTTTTAGGGGCAGAACTTCCTCTCATGCCCCTGCCTAGTCATCTTCCATCTCTGGATGCCCTCTCCAGCCGAAGGCCCGTGGGAGCCTCACCCTTTCTACGGCAGCGTGGCCTGGGGAGGAGGTCGCCCAGGCTGGGAGAGCCCATGAGGCCATCTGTCTGGCAGAATGGGCAGGTGCCCCCGTATGTGAGCGTAGGCCTCTCCCATCCCCAATCAGCTGTGAGTGGACACCAAACAGGGTCTTGGAGGGGCTGCCTGTTAACTGGATCACTTTCTTGCCAGGTGCTTTGGGTAGGGATTTATCAATGTCAGAATATGAAGCACTAATTGGAGAGGGAGAGGGTTGGATTGGGCAGACATAATAAATAGCCAGCATCTTAGTTTTATCGAGGTGTAATTTAGATACAGTAGAATTTGTCAGTATTCAGTGTGTGGCTTGGATCTTGAGAGATACCTATATAGTCCCATAACTACCACCCTAGTCATGACAGAACATTCCCGTCCCTCTGGAAGGTGCCCCCCCCCACCCCTTCCACCCTCACCCCCAGCAGCTGCTTATCTGCTTTCTGTCACTGGGGTTGCCTTTTCTAAAATCTCCTTTCATATGAAGTGAGAGGCAATGTGTAGTCTTTTCTGTCTGGCTTTTTCACTTTGCATAATGTGTTGGAGATTGATGGCTGGTGTTGAGTGCATTTGCACTTTGTTCCTTTTTATCACTAAGCATTGCGGTGTGTTGCATGTTTCTCTGTTCACCTGTTGATGGATATTTGGGTATTTCCAGTTTTTGGCCATTGCAAAGAAAGCTTCTGTGAACATTGCTCCCGTGTCTTTTGGTGGACACACGCTTGCATTTCTCCAGGGCAGATACCTAGGAGTAGGGTTGGTGGTGTTTGATGTGAGTAGTGTCTGTTTAGGTTTATAAATAACCTGCCCAACTCTTTTCCAACTGTACCATTTTGCATTTCCACCAGCGGTGTGAACGTTCCAGTGTCCCCATCTCTCTACCCTTGCCAGCACTTGGTGACGTCAGTCTTTTTATTGATTCTAGTGAGTATGGAGTGGTATTCTGTTGTAGTTTTGACTTGCATTTCCCAAGGCTAATGACACTGAGCACTTTTTCATGTGCTTACTTGTCATTCATAATATCTTCTTTGGATAGACACCTTGATACATTCTAATTTCACTGGCAAATGATTATCCCAAAATGGATTAATTTATGACTAGTGTCTATTATATTGCATAATGCTGTGTTAAGTCTTAGGGATGAAAGAGAAGGTCTGTGTAAACTTCTTTTTTTCTCCCCAGAACCACTTATTGAGATGGCTAGTGAGATAAAGGTCATGTTAAGCAGGGCACAGCAGAGTTGGAGGAGATGAACAGGAATACTAGGGACTACGATGTGTGTTGTGCCATCCCTGTGGACGTGTTAAATGATCTGGAAGCACAGAAGAGTGATACGGATAGCTTGGGCCATACTTGGAGGCTGCATGGAGGAGGGAACGCTTCCGTTAGGCCTGATGGGTGAGTGGGTGTCCGCAGGCAGGGAGAGGTGCTGGCCGAGGGCACAGACTACACAGAGACATGGAGCTTAAACAGGATGGCAGAAGGTGGGCAGGAATCAGGGTATGTACTTCTGTGGTCTCAGTCTCGTGAGATGGGGGCAGTGTGGGGATCTTGTGACCTGGAGGCCCCTCAGGTCTTCAGGGGGGGTCTAAGGGAGATGAGGGGTGGGGTGGCAGCAGGTGGGGTCATGCTAGGGGTGCCCGGGCATCCTCACAGGAAATCTGATGTGTCCTAAGCCTCAAGCCGGCGGGAAGCTGCCTCTTGGAAAGAGCACTTGGTTTGTAAAAAGTTGACAGCAGGTATCAGAGATTAGATGGCCATGTCTTTATTCCCTCCTGAAAGAAAGCTTCACTGTGGAGACAGATTGAGAGCAGCCCAGTGTGTGTGTGTTTCTGTTTCACTGAGGCCTCGTGTGTGTGTGTATACCGGGAGGGAGGCGCAGGGATCTACTTTTAGCACATTACATGTTGAAACCTCATTGCTGAAAATGCTTCTAGTCTCAAATGTTGGCCCCATTTTTGCCACAAAGTCCACCCAGCCTTTGATCTGTGCTATGAAAGGGAGTGGGGAATTGACTTTCCTTTCCAAACCCAGGTTTTTGATAGAGAGGGCTCCCACAGCTTGTCCTGCTCTGCTCCTGCACAGCACAGCCAGGCGCCGAGTTTGGGGTCCAACATTGATTGGCATCCAGGAGAGCTGGTCCTAAACAGGAAAGAGAACAGAGCGCTGGAATGAATGCAGCTTCCCACAAATGGGAGGGATTAGAACCAGGGCTTCTTGCTCTAATCCAACTTTTGTGTATATGTTTCACTGATATATTTGTTCTGTATTATGGAAAGTACAGAAAATTAGAAAAGGAAAAAAATCACCTTGTGGTACAATCATAGACTAAAGAAAATGAATTAAAGTAACATAAAATTCTGTCACCCAGAGATAGGTAGGCAGGCAGTAGGTGCGTAGGCAAGTGGTATGCTTCTGCGATTTTCTTCATGGTTTTAGCTTCGATGTTTCTTTGTACACCCCTTTCACCCCAAATCTGTTGATGTGGAGAGCTGGAAGCTTGACTGCTTCTCCATTCCTTCTGTTCATTCCGGGGTCTTCTGCAGAACCCAGCCCTTGCTGACATCTACACGGAGCACGCCCATCAGGTGGTGGTGGCCAAGTATGCGCCCAGCGGATTCTACATTGCCTCCGGAGGTACTGTATGGGGCAAGGCTCGTGGACACCTGTGGGGGCCTGGGTGGTGCTCAGAGCCCAGGGCGAAGCTGGGCTTCTGGCCTTGGGAGAGTGGGAGGAGGGAGGTGGGAGGTGGGGGAGCAGGCTGGGGGTGGTGAGTTAGTTGAGGGGAGCCAGTATAATTAGTTTCAGCTGAGGCTGACAAGGAACGTGTAAGCCAGGCTTGTCCAACCGGTGGCCCATGGGCTGCATGTGGCCCCGGACGGCTTTGAATGCAGCCCAACACAAATTCATAAACTTTTTAAAACATAAGTTTTTTTTTCTTTTCTTTTCAAGCTCATCAGCTACCATTAGTATTAGTGTATTTTATCTGTGGCCCAGGGAAGCCAAAAGATTGAACACCCCTGGTATAAGCTACCAAAATGCCCCTTTTCAAAACCGGCCTTAGTTCTAGAGCAGAAAACACACTTTCTAGTTTGTAGTGTTCCAGTTAATTCCAGCTTGGAGGTCAGTAGAAATGCCACCATGAGGTTGGCCAGGGACCTTTTGCGGGAAGCCATGGCATGGTATGTTGGAGCCCGTGTGGCCCATGTGGGCCGTGTGTGTGTGTGTTTGTGTGTGTGTGTGTGTATGGATGTTTTGTTTTGTGTCATCCTTACCCGCTGCTCCTTTCCCAGTGCTAACACAATGCTGGCCTCCAGGTCAGCGCTTACGTTTTATTTGTGGACCGGGCCTTTGCTCTCTGCAGCCTGGGCTTTTGTGTGGCTCAGTGGGAGGCTAGGCAGAGGCAGGTGTGGAGAGATCTTTGCTCTGGAAGGATGTTTTTTTATTCACTTAGTTCTTTGACACAGAGCTTTTCCTGTATACAGATGGGAACAAGAGGCACAAGAGTGAGAGTGGTACCCCTTCCAGAGTGGTGGCCCACTCATTCATTCACTCACTCATTCGTTCATAAGCTCAACAGATACTTACCGCCTGCCTTGCCTGGCCATCTGCAGCCCAGGGAGGCCAAGTGAGTAAGCTGATGTGGGCCTCGTCAGCCTCGCTGGAGAGTGATGGCTATGACCAAATTGCTGAGAGAGCTGAGCAGCCAGTAGGGGAGGACGGGACTCACGCATGCCGTGGCCCTCTGCCTGTACCACCCTGTGTGCACAGCAGCCTGTCCTGAAGGGTGTATGGGAGATGGTGGGCCTTGGGGTTGGGGAAGACCTGGGTTCGGCTCTGTCTTAGTCTGCTTTGTGCTCACAGGTTGGGTAATTTACAACTAACACAAATGTATTGGCTCATAGTTCTTGGGGCTGGGCAGTTGGACAGCAAGGGCTGTTGGACAGCAGGGGCCGGTATCTGTCAAGGGCCTTTTGCTGTGTCAGTCCACGGCGGAAGAGCAAAGAGAAGGTGAGAGAGAGAAGAGGGGCTGGGCTTGTCCTTTTATCGGGTAGCCGTTCGTGTCATAATACCCATTCCTGAGGGCAGAGCCCTCCTGGCCTAATCACCTCTCCATAGGCCGCCTCTGGTGCATTGGGGATTAAGTTTCCAGCACATGGTTTTGGGGGGCACACTCAGACCATGGCAGCCTGTTACTGGTGGCGTAGCCTTAGTTGAGTAACTCACCTTCCTGGGCCCGAATTTTCTCCTCCAAACTGGGGGCTGCTAGTGCTTGCCTTGTAGGGTGTGGTGAAGGAGCCAGTAAGGCATGGACATGCCCAGCATGGCTGTTGCACTAATGGGTACTTACCCCTTGGGTGACTCATTACCTGTCACAAAACTGGGGCTCTGTTCTGATCAAGCCAGGCCACCGGGTGAGCTGGCTGACTGCTGTTGGCAGTCAGCCGGGGTCACAGTGAAGGGTTGGGCCTGGAGTCTGGCTCATAGTAGGCATTTAATGGTTTTTGTGTTTAGATCTTCTCCAGCTCCATCTGTAAAACATGCTCTCATTTACATCCCATGATTTATTTAGCTCTGTGATTTATTTTTTCCCCAAGCCCTGCTTGCCAGCAAAAGTCTCTTCATTTAAAGCCCCAAGATTTGGCCTGAATGTCTTTTACATGTTTAACACGGAGCTGAGTGCTCTGAGAAGTGTCTTCTCAGGAGAGGAATGCAGTTGGCGAGGGCCTCCGCCCCTGCCTGGCACAGTGTCCCTGCCCTGTCAGCTGCAAGCTGAGAACCTGCAGGCCCAGGCCTGCCCTCTCCCCAGTCCCCAAAAGGGTGTCCAATGAGACAGAATTCAATGGAAGGCTGTTGCAGAGACTGTTGCAAAGGACAAACCACATAAATAAGTGGCCATCATGGGACGCTGTCCTCCCTGAAAAGTGCCCTGATTTTGTAGAGGAGCCAAGGGAGTTTTGGGCCATCCTCAGGTCCAAGTGTTCTTCGGCGAGATCACATTTTATGTTTCTAATACATTTCTTTGAATAGAGCGAAGCAATTGTTAAGGCTTACATTGGAACGTTTGCTGCAGAGATGAAGTGGGGCTAAAAATAGTGTGGTGGGGGATGGTTTGGAGGGAGGGGGCTGAGAAAGAGCTGTGCAGGCCCACTAAGTGGGTTGCCTGGCAGCTGGCCCCAGCCCTCTGCGGGATCTTTAGACCCTGTCAGTCTGACTGGTTCATGACTGCTGAAGGACTGAACCTTGGGAAGGGCTCTGCACCTGGGAGACTCCAGCACTGAACACAACGGTCAGTCTGCCCTCTGGGAGCCCACATTCCCACGGGGCAGTCCTCAGTGCACGGGTCATTTCTGGGGCAGGCCCAGGCCTCCTTTTCCTGAGGTTATTTCCATGCTACTGTTCTGTCTGCCTTGGCGCTGGGGCCGTGGTTCCAGGCTGCCCTTGGGAGTCGGCAAGGGCCATGTGACAGGCGTGTGGTTTGGCTGTAGGCCCAGGGTAGGCTTCCTGGAGGAAGGGGCCTCTTCCAGGGTGGGACGCCCTCTGCCTTGTCCTGAGAGCATTGTCTTCTCCGTGGGGCAGCATGCGCCCTGGGCGGGCCTGAGCATAGCAGACCACGCAGTCACGTGCATGTGTGAATGTGTGTCTGCATGTGTGGTCATGTGTGGCTATGTATGCTCCTGAGTGTATGTGCATGTCCTTCCTGCACACACAGTGCTCCCCTCCGATGCTGTCAGCCTGTGGTGACTTCCTCTTCTGACCCCTTCTTCCCCCCTGTCCCCCCGGCCTGTTTTATCAGTGAAAGGATTTGACTAAGCAGATCTCTAGGTCACCTTTGGAACTCAGCTCAGGCGGGACAGCAGGTGGTCTTCCTGGACCTTGTGCAGAGGACTGGGCCCTTCTGGGACTCCCTTTAGTTAGTGCTGTTCACTGGATTTGGCATCTCCTCTTGCCTGTCCCCGCAGCTGGACTGAGAGCGGGACAGTCCTTATGTGCATCTCCCACATCTCAGGGCGCATGGCCCAGTCTAGGCTCGGGCTGTCTCTGCCCACAAGCAAGGCATCTTTGTGGCCTGTGTAGAGCCTCAGTTAATTCATGGACTCGTTCCACCTGACTCATAATGAGCTCTTGCTGTGCACTGAGGACTAGTTGGAGACTTCGCACATGTTAACTCGTGGAACCTACAGCAGCCCTGTGAGTGGCTCTGTTATTTACCCTCTTCTGGATAAGGACACAGGCCATGTTGCTTGCTGAGCCCCACAAAGCCTGTATGTGGCAGAGGCTGGATTTGAACGCAGGGCCCCTGCTTCCAAGGCCTGGCTCTTAGCTGCTGCCCTCCTTCGAGCTGCTCAGCTCCACCAAGAAAACAAAAGCTCTTTTCACTGGAAGCAGCTGTAGAGCTGTGGTGGTTGTTAATGTGGCCTGAGGATCCTCTTAAAAAGGCGCCTTTACCTGCTTAGTGGATGGGACTGAGGTTTTAAAGCATGAAGCCTTGAGAGTTAGTCTAGAATGCTCCCATTTCTTCACGCCAACACAGTGCTCATTTGGAGAGGGTGTGTTGGGATTGGGACTTGGTACTTGGTGACAGGATCATGGTGGGGGCTTTAGGGGTACGTGGCCCCCAGTGTTGCTTCTATTACAATTGGCTGCCCACGCTCCGGTGAAAAGAGAATCAGCATCAAGTTCTGTGTATAGTTCTCCTTCCCCCGCAACACCCACCTGCTACTCTCACAAAAGAATCTTACGCTTGGATTCCTGTGAGTCGTGGAGCTGCTCGGTGTGTGAATGAGGCTGCCGATTTGCCAGGCAGCAGCACGCTGTTGGGAAGCTGCACAGGGAGCTGGGTCTGCAGGCCCAGGTGGAGGCCATGAGGCCACGCTGAGGCATCGCAGTGGGCAGCACGCTGCACCCTCACAGCTGTGCACCTCATTTCCAGAAGTTACTGCAGCAACTGCAAAGAAGAGGCAGGTGTAGCCAGTGTCGTCCCATTCCACAAAGGTGCCCTGAGGCCCACACGTCATTCTGATGCCCCTACAAGAAAAGAAACACAGTGAGAAAACTAAACCGCTTCCTGGCATATCAGAGTTTGCCATCATGTGTCCTTGGGCTTTTTCTGATGCCTAAGCAGGGTTTGTTATCCAGATGATTTCTGGCAAAATGCAGAGGCCCCGAATGGCAGGCCTCTGGATGCCATGGGCTCTGACTTAAGAGTGGCTGAATATTGTTGCCCTAAGGCAAGTTCTCTTCACTAGGCCTTTTCCTCTAGAAAACCTGTGCAACCAGACGTGCTGAGTGGGCCTATGGCCACGTGGCCCTGGCCTGGCAGTGACCTGTGGCTCCCCCCCGCCCCCCTGCTGTGCCCCACAGATGTGTCTGGGAAGCTGAGGATCTGGGATACCACGCAGAAGGAGCACCTGTTGAAGTATGAGTACCAGCCTTTCGCTGGGAAGATCAAAGACATTGCTTGGACTGAAGACAGTAAGAGGATCGCCGTGGTCGGGGAAGGAAGGGAGAAGTGAGTCACTCCTCTCAGCCCCTCCCTGCCCTATTCCCGTGGCTCATGCGTCCATGTGCCATGACCCTAGGAGGGGGATGCGCTGATGTCTGTAGTAACTTGGACTTGTGAGGGTTGAGCTCCCAGTAGGTGCTGGGCCCCATCAGGGCTGGCTGCAGCCCCAGGTAAGGTAGAACTCCACATCACACTGGGTTTGTCACCAGGGCCCAGCACTCGTGTATCTCCTCTGACGTCCTGAGTCCCTTGCCTCCTAGAACCCCAGCTCTCATGCCCACCTGCAGGCAGCAAGAAGGGGACAGAGTGAAAGAGCAACACCACTTCCATTTGGGGTCCCTCACAGCAGCTGCCCCATGAAGCTGCCAGGGAGGCTGAACTGTTTCTTCCTGCTGGGCACCTCCCCCAAGGGTCCCTGATGGAGGAGGGAGGGGCAGTGGATGCTGGCTTTGTGGCACTGGGTGGCTACTGACCTCAGGGGCCTAGTGACTGGTGAGGTCAGTGCTGAAACCCAGGTTTTTTTAATTCAAGAGAGTCAGAGCCCCCTGCAGCACCATGGCTGGCCATAAGCCCTTGAACTTGACAGTGGCATGTCTGTTCTTCACTGAAAGGCACTTTCTCATACATGTTCTAGTAGGTGTTTTTCCATGGCTTTTCAAGTCATTCCTGTTGGTCTTAATTCCTTCTTTTTTCAGTAGCAAATAGTAACTAAAACAGTGTTTTTGTTGAATGTCAGCCAAGAGTGGGCCATCTCATTCCTGTAGGGGAAGGTAACTGTTCCCTCCCAATAGAACTGTAAGGAGAGCGGTGAAACCATAAAGATAGCCCCGGGCCCTGTGGCGTGGGGCCCCACAGACACACACATGCATTCCCTTCCCGAAGGCGCCAGCTTGCCCCATCTTGTTCTTGGGTCCTTTGGACAAATGCCTCGTGGAGCCAGAACCCCAGTGCTTCCTTCATTTGTCCTTGTGGCATTCTGAGCTGCCTGCTGACAGTCACTCCATTCTCTGTGCACTGGCAGCTCCGCTATCAGATTGCTTATCAGCCTTCTGGGATTGATTTTTTTTTTTTTTTTTTTGTCTTCTACTCTTGTCATTGGGTCAAGGTTTGGAGCAGTCTTCCTGTGGGATAGTGGCTCTTCTGTGGGCGAGATTACAGGACACAACAAAGTCATCAACAGCGTGGACATCAAGCAGAGCCGGCCATACCGGCTGGCCACGGGAAGCGATGATAACTGCGCGGCCTTCTTTGAGGGACCCCCATTCAAGTTCAAGTTCACAATTGGCGTAAGTGAACTTACTTTTTGGGTGAAATTTGTGGTTTGTATATGAGGCTAGCAGAGGCTGAGCCTGTTTAGATGCTGATGGCAGAGACCACAGCGCATGCCACGTATGCCATGATACACAGATAGAAGTGGGCTCCCAGGGGTGCGCAGAGAGAGGGAGGGCTCCCCCACCCAGCACTCATCCTCCCCAGGCCCTCAGCTGGGCATGGATGGTTCCCACAAGGAAGGGCCCTGCCCTAGGATGGTGTGCGCCTGTCAGGGGTTGGGGCAAGGACGTCCCTGAGGCTGTGTAACCAGGCAAGCATCTGGGGCTGGAGGTGCTCATTAGAGAGGGTAGCCTGCAGGGCCTGCTGTTAGCTGAGCCACCAAAGTGGCAGAGGAAAGGAGCTTGCAGGACATCCAGATTGGTCTCTCCTAGAGACAGTGAGGGCAGTGATGCGCCTGCAAAGTGACAAACGGTTAGAAGACTGAAAGATACTTTGTGGGAAAAATGTGCCAGAAAAATGCGGCAGGCTTTGGGTGTAGCTGGCAGCATCTCAGAGGCCCACGCCGTGCATGCGCCCCGCCTTAGACAGGCACCCAGGCCTTGCCAAGCCTCCTCACTTCTCCCTTCTGCAAGACGGGGGTGTGCGGGGGCCAGCAGCATCTGAGGGTTTTGACTATGAATTTGAAGTAGGAGAGCCACCTGGCAGGTCTGGAGCATCTGTGATGCCCATTTTCCTGCCCCAGCCTTGGAGTGAGGGGAGGAGCCCAGCAGCCGGTCTCAGCACAGTCCTACGGCTCTGCCCTGGCTTTCCCCATCCCACTTGTGCTTGCGCTGAGGATGGATGAGAACAATGGACCTGGAAACGCACATTTTAGGGACTATTGATGTCCTTGGAGGAGGTTGTTTTTGCAGATTGGACCAAGGTCTCGGGACTCCTTCTCTTGGAACCGCCAGTGGTTTCACTGTCTGCCTCATGGAGGATTAATGAGATCATGTCCTTAAAGTAGCTCAGTGAGGAGCACTGTCCATTTTAGTGACATCATGCCATGAATCATAAATAGCCTGCACAGTGCAGCTGGAAAGGGCGAGGACGGGACCCACAAAGTGGGCAGAATTTCCAGAGGCTGTTCTTGGCTTAGGGTACAGGAGGGCTTTCCAAGGATGCCCCCTTTGTAGTGAAACAGGCTTCATTTTGTCACGGAGCCACAGGCTGAGCTGGGCCTGGCTGGGCAGGTGAAAGCATAGGGAGGCTCCCTGTATGCAGCTGAACATGCGGCAGCTCTCAGACTCTGCTCTTGTGGCTACCACCTAGTGGGTAGGTAGTAGAGACCTGGCTATTTGGGGAGCTGTGTTGAAGGCTGTGGCCTCAGGCCATGTTTCTTCGCTAGGGTGGAGGCACTGCAGAGTAGGGTGAGTAATACTGAGTCAGCAGCACACCTCGTCTCAGCCCAGGGCAGGAGGAAGCAGCTCAGAGGCTTCTGTGGTAGCCAGAAGCTGGCTGTGGGTGGGGGCTCCTTTGCCTGCCCTGGGAGGGATCATTTCCACTCTGCAGCTGTGCGTTAAACCCAGCACAGGGTGCTCAGCGGGGTCAGGGGCACCAGTTTGTTCCAGGGGTGGGCTGGAGCCTGCCTTCTTCACCAGGCTGCTGTGCCCCTGTGTGCTTGCTTGGGGGCTTGGCCAGAACATTATTTCTCTTTAGTTGTCCTTTCTAACTTCAGAAAGGACTTCACCCCACTGCCCTGGCCCAGGAGTGTTGGGTACAAATGTCTGCCCAGCTAGCCCAGCTCCAGGGTGAGTACCACCATGTGTCTTGAAGTCTTTTGTGGAACCCATAACCATGGGCCCTGCCTGAGGACCTGGGAGAAATAGAAAGGGCTGTGGCCTGGCACAGAGCTAGGTGCCTGTGCCCCCCTCGGGTGAGTCATGCCTCTGGGCCCTCCTGGAAACAGGGTGACAGTGACCCTTGCATGCTGCACCCTCAGCCACAGGGAGGGTGTGAGAGGCAGCAGTGACCATCCACATGCTCAGGAGACATGTGCAGGCTCAACTGCCCACGCATAGGAAGGTCAGGAAGGGTGCTCAGGGACCCCACATCTGCCCCCGAATACCTTCTGAGTTGCAGATACACTTTGGTGTGTATCTGCACTTAAGCCCTCCGGACCCCAGAGGAAAGCTGCGGTCATGCTCTCCAGGACCAACCCCAAGACAAAGGGAGCGCATGCAGGCTGGGGGAAGTGAGAGGAGGTGAGTGCTAACGTGAGGCCCAGCCACAGTCGGCTTTGAGGACACGGTAGGCTGAGCATCGCTGGGCTTCCTCCCATATGTGGGCTCTTCTGATGCGGTCGGAAAGCCTGGGATGTGGAAGTTCTCAGGAATTAATTGAGCCTTTTATAGTAAAAGATTTTAAAACTATGTCTGGGCATTTTTTATTTTAGAGGGAATTAAGTTCCACTTACTGTGAAATCCACATAGCAGTGGTCTTTTTTCCCCAGATCTCTCATTCCGCAGCACATGACGGCTGGGTCTTGGCTGCCTTCACCTCCGCACCAGCCCTCAGGCCGTGGTGGCCTTGCCTGCCGCTCCTCCCCTCCTGAGAATGAGCAGCTGTGGTGGCAACTCGGGCCTGTCTTCATCTGCACCTTCCCCACCCACTCCCTGTAGAGGCCCCCTGTGGCTGGGACCAGGAAACTGCCCTGAGCTTGAGGGTGCAGAGGTGGGATGGCAGGTGCTTCCTTAGTTACCTGGGTGAGAGAGGGACTGGCGTATGACTGTGGAGGGACCAGCTGGGTCGAGTTGGAGCTGCTGCCTTGAAAAGGAACAAGGCATGTTCTGAAGGCGTTTGAGTACAAGCTGAAGCAGAACTCCATGATGCTGTGCCTGAGCTGAAATGCAAGCAGCATCGCAGAGGAAAACAAGAGGGGCCCTGCCTGTGGAGTCCGGGAGGCCACCTTCATCTCGCCGGCCCATGTTTGGGGGTCATGTGGC
The DNA here is from genome assembly GCF_028878055.3 of Symphalangus syndactylus. Taxonomy (NCBI): domain Eukaryota; kingdom Metazoa; phylum Chordata; class Mammalia; order Primates; family Hylobatidae; genus Symphalangus; species Symphalangus syndactylus. Next base: position 18,109,641 of record NC_072438.2, on the reverse strand, counting down.
TTTTCCTCTTTGCTGAAGAGCCCATTGTGCAGAGTGAGTGTGGACTCCCGGCTCAGCTTGAGCCAGGCTCCCCTGTGTGCCCCTCATCCTGAGGGACCATAGCCCAGCTTTGGTCTTCATTTGCCTGAACCTGAATGAGGCTACAGAAAGATGGGAGTGGAGGAACATTTGGCCTGGAATAAGCCTGGGTGCCGGCTCATCCCTACCCAGTGACATTGAAGACGTGGTGGGTGACCTGCGGAAGTAACTCCCGGGATCACAGGAGAACGGTTCTGAAAGGAGACCCTGGGCACAGTGGTCTCAGTCTCCAGCGCTGACGTTCTGCGAACCCAGGGGTAGGTTCCCGTCAGAGGGTCTGACCATGGCCTGAAAAGGGGAGGGTGGCGAGACCATCTCCCTGCCTTGCCCCATCTCACGCATGGGGATGTCTTCATGCCAGGCAGGCTCCTGGGATAGGTACTCCTGGATGGGTTTAAAGGCCCCACTGAGTTTCTCTCTGTTGTCTGCCTTCGCCATGCGCATTACTTGGGCCAGGTTCTTTGCCTCTCTGGCCGTCCACTTCCTCCAGTCGGGTGAGCAGTTGGTGGTCTAGGATGACCACACGCCCCCCTCTGGAGTGTGGCTCACAGCTGTGTGCGTGTCCTAGATCCCAGGAGTTAGTGGTGCACCGGATAGTTTGTGTCTAATGAAATGGTTACTTAGAGCAGCGTGTCATCCTGGGGGCTCAGCCTCATGATGCGGAACTGAGAGCTCACTGCCAAATCTAACAAGCTGTGATTCTAGGTGGGAAAATGTTCAGCACGGAGGACTCCTGGGTTCCCTCACTGGGGTGCCACTGCTCCCTCTGTTCCATCGCCTCTGCCCTGCAGGGACCTCATACCTCACATAGTTCTCCCACTTGAGGCTGGAGCCAAGCAGGGCAGGAAACCTCAGCTGTGGCTGTTATCGGAAGTGCTGCCTTCCTGATAGATAAGGAAAATTTGAGCTCTAAACAGGCAAGGTTTCTGGTGGTTATTCTTTTTCCTGTTTCCTTACTCAAGACGGCAGAGAGCAGATGTTTCAGCCTTTCCAGCATGTATGGTGGCTGCCTGGGCCATGCCCCTGTGATGAGCATGCAGGACCCCCTCCCTTGTCCTCAGCACGTACCACTCCTCCTGTCGGCTGGCCTTGCTCTTCACTGGGCTGATGGCTGACTCCTGAGAACTGGGGACTGACAGCAGGGAGGGTGACCTGGCCCAGGTCACGTGGCCAGTAGGTGCCCCAAGGACGGTTAGGATGAGCCTCTTGTCCCTTCATATGGTTCTTGTTCTCCAGGAAACATGGTGACTGAGCTGACCCGTCCCGGGTGACAGGAGAGGCAGGTGGGTAGGTAGCTCCTTCGTGCCCCTCAGCCCGACTAAGTGGGCCGGGCTGCAGGGCTGCCCTAGGGCACTTCGCAGGGAAGTCTGCTGGGAGGGATGGGTGGGCTGAAGGATGGGCCAGAGCCAGCCTCGCAGGTCACGGTGTAAAGGTGTTTTGGGAACACCCACTGACCAAGGGTCATGGAGGCCTGTGCTAGGCTTGTGTGGGGTGGGACTGGGCACAGGAGACTGAGAGCCTGTCCCCTTCTACCAGCTCATAGGCATGTGAACAGCCTAAGGTGGGCTTGTGGTTCTCTTGTGTACAGGGTCAGCTGAGGCTGGGGGAAATGGGGTGGGATCCCAGAGGATTCCTGAGCTGACTAGGTAGGTAGTGAGCGTGTGTGTGCTGGAGACAGGCCAGCTGGGGCCTGTCGCTCTGTGATGTGGACATGGGTGTGGTACTTAATTGTGACCTCAATGCTTCAAGCCTTGAGTGAGAGGGAGCATATTGGTGGGAGGGAGTGAGGACTGTGGCGAGGGGGGCTCGTTGAATACAGGTCAGTCTTGGCTGTGTGTTGGCTGCAAGGGAGGACAGGCAGGAGTGTGGACCAGACACTGTGGGTTGTCCACCAGGGAAGAGGCTGGACTGAGACTGCTGCAGCCCCGCTGCTTGGCTGAGGTGGGACAGAGGCAGGGGGCCAGTGAGGGCAGCCTCAGGAAGCTGCTGCCCCTGAACTCCCTGGGAGCTTCCCCAAACCCTCTCCCTCTTTGTTCGCTGGCCTGGCCTCCCTGTGGAAAGGGCTATTTTTAGCCCTCGCTTTTTTTGGTTAATGGACTTTTCACGGCTTCTCCCTTTGAAGGGGCTATTTCAGGAGCAGACACCAGTCTCTGCATTTGGACTCCTCGGCTCGAGGTGCAGGAAAAGGTGATGGGGATGAGCTACTCGAGGGGCATCTGCGTCCCTGGACTGTGCTGGGCCCCTCCCTTGCCCCTGCTGGGTTCTGGGGCCAGGGAGGGACACATGACACCACCCTGCCAGAGCCTGTGGGAGGCGTCCGCAGAGGTGAACCACAGACTTGGATTTGGGGTCCTGGGGTTTGGGCGAGCAGGAATGTCCTCGCTTCTGGGACCTGGAATTGGAGTAGGAATGTCCATGTTTTGACCTCAGGGAGCCACTGAAATGGGCACTTGTTACAGGTTGGAATTGAACAGTGGCTGAGTAGTTTTCTCCATTTTGTAGCAAGAGCCATCAGCATCCACTGTCGCACCCACTCATCTGGGCTTGGGTGATTCGGGCATTTGGGGTGAGCTCTTTTCTCAGTTCTTAACTCATTCGTCAGAAGGACCCAGGGGTCAGCCAGGCCCAGCCATCTCCCTGGCCCACTGCACTTCAAGGAAGCTTAGGCTGGCGTGGAGGAGCCAGTGCGAAGTTAGCGGCAAGGCGGGGCTGTGCTGGCCAAGGAAGGGGAGTTGGGCAGTGAGAGAACTCGATGTGCTGGTCAGAGGTCTAGGATTCGAGCTGTGGTTATGTCATGGTCAAGGTCGTGTGACCTCATCTGGAAGGAGTAGTGGTGCATACACCCATGTCCACCCCCCGCCCAACAGGGGGTCTGGAAGGGCTTTGCCTCAGGCCCTCCCACCACTGCCTTCACTGCAGCCGGCTCCTTCCTGCAGCTCTCTCAGGAACTGCCCTGTGAGGCCCTTTGACACAGGGAATGTGGACCCTATGGGCTGACATGGACAAGGGGCCATGGGCCATGTTGACACAGATAGGAGGTGGACCCCATCGGCTAACCCCGACGGGAACAGGCCCTCAGTGCGTGACGGCTCCCTCTTGGTGGGTAATAGCAGAAGGGGGGTTGCAAATGGGCCTGCGGAGTTAGGGATCTGACCTCTGAGATGACTCTGGGCTGGAGCACCCCCAGGCTTGCCGAGCAGCTGCCCAAGGCCCAGGAGCCAGCGCAGCTGAGAGGAGAGCTCTGGACAGGAAACTGGAGACCAGATTCGTGCAGGTGATGTGGCTTGAGTTACCAGCAGCTCCAGGCCTGCTGTTCTCCTGTGAAGAATTTGCCCACAGGCTCTCCATGGCCCCTCTGGGGGTAAAGCGTCTCTGGAGGGCCCCGGAGCCCCATCTGGAAAGTTGGTTTTCACTCTCAGCAGCTGAGTGGATCGGGCCTTCTGGGGAAACTGCTTTCCCCAACTTCATGTACCTAGAAATGCTAGAAAACTTACAACACAGACCATTTAAGCAAAGAAGGCCAGCCTTAGAACTGTGAAAAAGGTACAAAAGGAACTAAAGAAGCAAGATGCAGAACTGCGCTTAAACACAAGGAAGGGTGACCTCTAGCACCAGAGCCAGAGAGGACTGTGCAGTCCCGTGTCCCCCATTCCATCTCCTAGTGAGCCCTGGGCCCGCCTGGGTACTGCATGCCTTGTAGTTCGGCACTGCCTTGCCTGGCCAAGCCTTGCAGCACCCAGGTGCTGGGGGCAGGCAAAGGGCTCGCCAGCCCCATCGCTCATGAGCTGATCACAGACCTGAGCCCAAGTTCAGACTGAGCCAGCCTGGTGCTTCCATCCCTGTTCCTCGTGGGCGGTGACCACAACCTACAGAGGACGAGCTCTTCAGTAATAGAACGGAATGCAAGCACCATGACAGCACTCCCTGAAATGAGGCAGGGAGGACAATCTGCTCATCCACTGGGATGGAAACGTGACTGTCGTTGCCCTCAGTAGCTCCCGAGGAGCACTAGGACTCCCCTTGTCAGAATGTGTGATTTCTCGGGCTTTCATCTGAGTTAAAACACGGGTCAATGAGGTGGGAGATGCTGGTTCAGGTGCAGGGCCAGGGCCTGCTGGGCCTGTGTCCAGCCTGATCCCAGCCGTGAGCAGGTCTTGGCAGCACCCTGAGGAAGGCTCATCTGAGGCAAGCAAGTTTGGGTTGTTGGCTGGAGGAAATGGTTTAATCTTTGAAGTGCAGGAAGCCCAGGGTTGCTTCGTTCCACAGCTCTGGGGTCGCATCACTCTTGGGCCTAGAGAGATTTCTGGGGCTGGGAGTGGGCCTCTCTACGAGAACTGCCTGCCCTGGGGACATTGCCAGACTGAACCGTGTCTGTATCTTCTGCTGACTCTGACGGACTTTGTGGGGACATCGATTTCCTTGAGGGTGGCCCTTGGGACCCCAGGCACCTGATTCCTCTTTCTGGGCCTACGTTTCCTCATTGGTGAAATGGGCACAGCTCACCTTGGTGGGTTATTACATGAGTGTCAGAGGCAGCATTGATGACGTGTTAGTCTGCTGCAGCTGCCATAACAAAGTTTGTTAAGCCACAGATTGGGTGCCTTAAACAATGGAAATTTATTCTCTGGAAGTCAGAAGTCTGTAGTCAAGGTGTGGGCAGGGACGCACTCCCTCTGAGTCCTTCCTTTTCTTTCCCAGATACTGACAGCCCTGGGGGTTACTTTTTGAGAGCAGAACTCCCATCTCTGCTTCCAGCTTCACTCCAACTCTGTATCCGTGTCCAGATTTCCCTCTTACAAGGACAAGTCCTGCTGGATTTACAGCCCGCCCTAATGACCTCATCTTAACTGGATTGCATCTGCAAAGACCCTATTTCTGAATAAAGTCTCATGGGGTCCCAGGGTTGGGACTTCAGCATGTCTTTTGGAGAGGCACAGTTCAACTGAAAACATTACACAATCAAACATGCGCAGGTCCCCCACACAGGTAGTTCATGCTTTAAAATTAAGTCTGTGATTTACTTCGAGCGCGGGGTAGGTTATCCGCCTTGGGTTGAATTGCTTTTCCTGAAGGTTAGTGTCCGTACCCGCTGAGCAGCGAGCCCTTCCTGTGCCGAGAGAGTTGGTAGCACTGGATGTGCATTTGCTGGGTTAGCGCCGCCTGCAGGTGGGCAGCAAGAGGGCAGGGCAGGTGTTGGCAGCTTTGCGACTGCTTGTTTAGAGGATCATTCTCTGATATAGACTGTTGTTGACTGAGGAAAGAATGCATTCATTTCCTTATTCGAGTAACAGAGTCGCCCCTGGAAGTCATGTCATTTCCCTTTAGTCGTTCAGGCTCTTGTTGTCGATGAAGGTCATAATCATTGTTTACCTTTGTTTAAAAGTTAATTATTGGCCAGGCGCAGTGGCTCACTCCTGTAATCCCAGCACTTTGGGAGGCTGAGGCGGGGGAACATGAGGTCAGGATATCGAGACCATCCTGTCTTAACAAGGTGAAACCCCGTCTGTACTAAAAATACAAAAAGTAGCCGGGTGTGGTGGCGGGTGCCCGTAGTCCCAGCTACTTGGGAGGCTGAGGCAGGACAATGGTGTGAACCCGGGAGGCGGAGCTTGCAGTGAGCAGAGATTGCGCCACTGCACTCCAGCCTGGGCAACAGAGTGAGACGGGGCTGGGGCCTCCAGGAAGAGGCCTCCTGGTCTCAGTCATCGTGAAGCTTAAGGATCGGGGCTTGAGCTCTTTCAGAGCCCAGAGGGAAGAGGGTGGCTGCTGGGGGCACCTCACTGTGGGGGGCATAACTGGAGGTGGTCTGCCTCGGCTCGGGCTGATCAGCTTTCCCAGCAGGTAGAGCGGTCAGCGTGGCAGGTAGGCTGGAGCAGACTCCTGCCCTCCACTGAGAGACTGCCCGGGATGTTTATTTAAGCTCTGAAATTTTCCAGTGGACTAACAGTTCACACTGATGAACAGCTGGAGCTACAAGCAGACTGTATTTCATAGAGAGCATTCTTGAAGCTAGAGTCAGGCCTGCGGCCCCTCACCAGGCAGGTAATTGTTTTCCTGCAGGACCACAGCCGCTTTGTCAACTGTGTGCGATTCTCTCCTGATGGGAACAGATTTGCCACAGCCAGTGCTGATGGCCAGGTAAGAGCTGGGATGGGTTTTGGGGTGGGGAATGGCTTGTCTGCCTGCTCCTGTGACTGCTCAGAGCCACAGGCTGCCTAATGCTAGTCCTGACGTGCAGAACTTAGACGTCGCCCTCCACACCTCTGCAGACGTGTCGTCAGAGCCCAGTAAATGCATGTCTGCTTTTAAACCACACTGGGAGCTCAGTCTATTAGCCCTGATTTTCTAGAGCCACAGTCCATGGAGAAACTGCTTACTCTAGAGGGTGTTCACACACACGTGACCCACACGTTTTTATTTCTTGGAAGATATACATCTATGACGGGAAGACTGGGGAGAAGGTGTGCGCACTGGGCGGAAGCAAGGCCCACGACGGTGGGATTTACGCCGTGAGTATGAGCGTGTTTCCCGGCCTAGTGGTGGGAATTTGGCCGAGTCCATGTGTCAGTCCATCCATACTCACTCCGGAGTTAGACAAAAACTTGAAATGAGGGGCTACACGTCGGGGCGGTTTTATGCCTGTGCCCAGAAAAGCTTTAAGGTCGCAGTGAGGTGATGGGAGAAGGTAGTGGCTGGAACAGGAAACCTGGAGGCGGGTTTTGTCCTTGCCTCACTCATGTCCCACCCCCTCTCTGGGCTCCTTCTGGCCTACTCAGAAACAGTCGCAGTGGACAAGCTGCTTTTTGGGGTCTCTCTCCAGTCTGTAGTCCTCTGGTACATGACACACTGCTTTTTTCTGAATAGATTAGTTGGAGTCCCGACAGCACCCATTTGCTTTCTGCTTCTGGGGACAAAACTTCCAAGATTTGGGACGTCAACGTGAACTCCGTGGTCAGCACATTTCCCATGGGCTCCACAGTTCTGGACCAGCAGCTGGGCTGCCTATGGCAGAAGGACCACCTGCTCAGTGTCTCCCTGTCCGGGTACATCAACTATCTGGACAAGAACAACCCCAGCAAACCCCTGCGCATCATCAAGGTAAGGCCTGCCCTGGGGAAGGCTCTGCCCCCTGGGTGGGCAGGGAAGAGACCAGAGTGGCTGGCAAGGAAGGGGAACCGAGGGGAGGCCAGGTGGAAGCCAGAGAGGTGTCCTCAGGCCTCCTTGGCCCTTAGGGTTTTGGTGGAAGGCTGGGATGCTGGTTGCTTTCTTGGGACAAGAGTTTAGCCACGGTGGCAGGCCAGGTGCCAAGTTCCCCTTGAGCTACTGTGAGAGCTGGAGAGTCAGGCCTAGTGGTTCAGGGCAGTGGCCATCGCCCCCAGCTGTTGAAAGCGGTTACTTCCTGCAGGGCTCGGCCTTTCCCCAAATTGGGAGTGCGCAGCCTGTGCTTTATCCAACTGCAGGCAAGAGCAGAAGCTCACTGAGCACCAGGGCAGGTGACGGGGCATCGCTGAGGTCCAGGGGCAGGAGGAGGAGCAAGAGCAGTGGCCTTGGCCGTCAGCACTAGCTGTGGCAAATCTGTTCCCATCAGGAGAGAATCGCACACAGTTGACAAAGCGGCTGTGGTCCTGCAGGAAAACAATTACCTGCCTGGTGAGGGGCCGCAGGCCTGACTCTAGCTTTAAGAATGCTCTCTATGAAATACAGTCTGCTTGTAGCTCCAGCTGTTCATCAGTGTGAACTGTTAGTTCACTGGAAAATTTCTTAGGGCTCGTGGGCCATGCATTCAGGCAGCTGGGGATACTGGGGCCTCAGAACACCTGCACTGCCATGGATTGAGGGGCGTCCGCCCCCTCCATTACCCAGAAGCTTTGTTGGCGGAAAGCGGGTAGCAGAGGGCAGGGCAGTGTGTCCTCAGCTTACCCGCCCAGTGTGTCTCCTCCACAGGGTCACAGTAAATCGATCCAGTGTCTGACGGTGCATAAAAATGGCGGCAAGTCCTACATTTACTCTGGGAGCCACGACGGACACATTAATATCCTTTGACTCAAAGAGCTGGCTCCGGAGCTGCTGGCTCTAGGGGGATATTTCCTGTTCCCACGGTGCCAGAGGCCAGGCCAGCCAGGTGGCTTCAGCTGCAGCCACAGCTACACGCTCTTCTGACCAGTGTGGCCTCTAGGGGTGGCCTGTCTGTACATGGGGCCCTGGCAGCTCCAGGGCTTATGCTGAGGAGAAGCCATGGGCGGCTCCGACCTGATCAGCCCCTTCTTGTCGTGCAACCCTGAGAGTGTGGCTTAATGGCCCTGAGCTTGGGCTGCCACTCCCTCTGCCAATGGCAGCTGGCGCCAGCCTTGGCCCTACTCCACATGGTGGGATTCTTGATTCCTAGAATTCACAAGCACCTGGACACCCTTACGTTGGGTCCCCTTGTTTTAAAAATAGGAAAACCAGAGCCCAGAGAGCTAACGCGCCCTCCCCAAAGTCACGCAGCCTGTGGTCCACAGAGCCAGGGCTGGAGCTCCTGCGAGGTGCTTCGTGGCCCTTTGGTGATGTTCTCTGGAGGTGTTTGTGTCCCCCCTTATAAGTCCTTGTCTGGGTTTCTTTAAATGAGTCCTGGTTTCTCCCTGATGATGGGGGCTTCTGTTGTGTTTTTGCTGCATGGCCTGGGGCTGGTGACACCCTGCTCACGGGTCTGTCTTGAACCTTGGAGCCACCATCTGCAGAGTGCCTGGGCAGGGATGCCCACACACGTTGCTGATGATGGCACCTGCTGTGTGTTGTTCTGCTGCCCTCCCTGAGCACCATGCTGTGTTGGAGACTGCCTTGTGTGTGGATAGCTCTGGTCTGCATGTGCTGTACCTCCCAGAGGGACTGTCCAGGACCCAAGGAGATCCCCCCAGTGCTGGGAGAGGAGGGAAGACATGCCACCCTCTGCCCCCGAAATGTAAAGAAATGTGGGGTTTCTTTACCCAGGCAGAGGGGTGCGCCTGCCTGATAACTAGCAGCAGAGGAGACCCCGGAGTCTCCCCGGCTTGCTGGTCCCCGGTGGGCCTCCAGCACGGCTCCCTTTCTGCCTCATCCCAGTCCCTGTGTGGTGCACCCACACTTCAGATACCCTTCCTAAGAATGTTTCAACAGTGGACACTGCAGGCTTCCCAGGGGGAATGGTTATGTCCGTTTACAATAAGATTCTCATTTGTTGATGTAAACGGAGAATCTTAGGACTGAAGCCACACCTGAGAGCACCCAGCAGTCCCGGGAGCCGGGCTTTTCCTTAACCCTGCCCTACATTACTGGGATTCAGAGACAGGGGAGAACGACTCCTTCGCTGGGAAAGGCCACACGAACCAGGTGTCCAGGATGACTGTGGACGAGTCGGGGCAGCTCATCAGCTGCAGCATGGACGACACCGTGCGGTACACCAGCCTCATGCTGCGGGACTACAGGTGAGAGCACTCAGGTCTGTGGGGGTTCTGGATGAGCCTCAGCTCCCCGCGGAGGGCTTGTGCCTCCAGCAGTTCCTGTTCTGGAGGACGCCTCACCTGCTCCTTTCACCTTTCCCGCCCCGTCCCCAGCATTGTTCTCCTGTTGTCAGCCCTGAGCCCAGCAGGGTCTGTGTTACAGGTCCAGGTGGTCTGGGTGATGCTCTTGCCCACAGATGACGACCAGGTGTGGACTCTGCCCTGGAAGCAGGGGCAGCAGATTACAGCCCTGTTCTTCGGGAACCTGCTGCGGTCTCTCCCTGTCTCCCTTTCCTCATCAGTAAAGGCGGGTACAGTGGAGCCTGCCTCAGGCTGTTGCGGGTTAGGTGAGCTTGGCACAAGGCAGGTGCTGAGTACAAGACAGCATTCCCTTTCTGCTCAAGGGTGAGATGGGCACACAGTGATCTGGTTAAAAGACAATGTCTTGTTTGTTTTTGCTCTTGGGCCTTTGATTGGCAGTCAGTGGAGCTAGGAGAGTAGCAGTTTGCAAGTGATCTGAAGTCCTAAATGCAGTTGGAGGGACTTGTAAGGGAAATGATCCAGGCCCTGACGAGGCCACTGCACGTCCAGTGTCCCCACGCCCAGGTCTGACCCCTCCTCTGACCCTACATTTCTTGTGTAGACCCCTTTGTGACCCGGTAGTCCTGCCTAAGTCGTGTTGCCTGAGAGATGGGGACTCCTGGGGCCTGTTGATGGGAGCCTGGCACAGGGTGCAGCACGCAGCTCCTAGCAGGTGTGCTGTCCTTGTAGCACAGGCCCTGCCTGCCTGCCTGGCAGACTGGGCATCTGTAGGTAAATTGGGCCTTCCGATGAGTGGCAGAAGCGGCCCCAGAGCCCAGGCATCTGGGCCCTGGTCCTCTTTCTACTGCCCTGTGATGACCCCACTCTTAACATAAAGGTCTTCCCTGGGCCAGATAACCGAAGGCAAGGCCCTTACAGAGCCAGCCTTGGCCTGGTGACCTTGCTGCGGAGCCTTTGGGGATGCCACACTTGGCCCAGTGACACAGAAATTTCCTTGATTGTCTCAGTTTTCAAGAAGTTTGTGTGTATGAGTCTTTCTAGGACAAGTTTTGATAGCATTGGCCAAGGCTAAAGATAACATGATTTTCACCCATTAAAGGTAACGGATTCTTAAAAGTTACCCATCCATTTTAGGGAGCAGAGCTCAATTCTGTCTGTGCTCAGTAAACTCCAGAGTCTTTAGCCAACAGACAGGGGGGAAAAAAGCCACATCTGGGTGTAATGAGGGCTTACCACAGATAAATAAGAGCATAAACAATGCCCTTCACTGCCTCCTGCCACTCCTACCCACCCCTCCCCCACCGGGCCCCCATTATTATTTATAATCTCTTTGCACCAGAGTCATGGGTCTTTTTTTCTACCATCCCATATTTTAGCAAGTCTCTCCAGTACAGATGGCAGTAGAATTGCCTTCTCCTAAGGAGCAAAACTGCTGTGGTTTAACGTAAATATGTATGCATACCTACACTGAGCTGCTGCAGTGTCGAAGTAATGTGCTTCCTTTCTCTCAACAGCGGACAAGGAGTTGTGAAACTGGACGTTCAGCCAAAGTGCATAGCTGTCGGCCCTGGGGGATACGCCGTGGTCGTGTGCATTGGGCAGGTAGGGACCTGGCTTAGTGTTTGGGTCGGAGCCTGCAGCTGTGTGGTGCCTGCTTGCTGAATTTGACTCACATCCCAGTTGACAGTTGCTCTAGCCAGTGTTTTGGTTGAGTGCTCATTTGCACTGCATTAAGGGATCTCACATATTTAATCCTCACCACCATCCTGTCAGTTGTACAGATGAAGAAATGGAGGCACGGAATGGAAAAGTTGGTTGTCCAAGGCCGCAGCTGGTCAGAGGGCAGAGCTGGGATTTGTCTCTAAGCCTCAGACCACGCTGCGTGCCCGTCAGCCTGTAAGGTCTATGAGAGACTCTGTGGGGTGGGCCTGCCTTTGCTCCTGTTCACATCCCAGCCCTTCTGCGTTGTAGCTGTGTGACTTCTGGCATTTACCTCACCCTCTCTGAGCCTTAGTTTCCCATCCCCAGCACTCACAGATCCAGGTGATTATGAGGAAGTACATGTAAGCCTCCTCACACCATCTTGGTTCCTCTTACAGATGAGGAGGCTGAGGCTTAGAGCAGCTTGGTACTTTCCCGCATGCAGAAGGGTAGCACCTGATTCCCTAGCCTGGCTTCTCAACCCAGACAGCGGGGCCATCTGCACACCTTGGGAATATCCGGACCAAAGCCACCTGAGACCCAAGCCTGACCCACTTTATACAGAATTCTGCCCTGCAGAATATATTATCTGCTGGCGGGCTTAGGCTTGCTGGCATGTAGACCGGGGAAGGCAAGGGGCACCTGTTGGCATGAGTGGCAAGCCCTGCTAAAGAAAGCTGCTTTCAGGACCCTCTGGCCCTCCTTTGCCTTGTGAACTTAATTGCTTTAGGGAGAGTGGATTTCTCTGTGTCCTAGATAATAAGAAATCCCTGCCAAGTAATTATTGCAAACAGCCTGGACAGCCAGTGGGGGTGGGGAGGTGCAAAGAGAATCCACACATGGAGTGCCTCGAGGCCTGGGGGAAATGCTACAAAGCAGAGTTCTAGAAGGCTGGCAGGTGGCCTGTCTCTACAGCAGGGCTCTTCCCAGCCAAGGGGTCTGCACATGGGGCTTTGTGGGTGAGGGGATGAGGCCTAGGGCAGAGTGCCCTGTGTCTCCAGACCCAGGTTTCCTCATCTGTAAAGTTGTGGTCATCATAGGCCACCCTTTCCCCTGAGGCTGAGAGGATGTTCAGACGGGCCCAGGTGGCGCCTGCCACCTGGGAGGTTAGAAAGGACCCCGGTAGGGTTGTGGTGTGTAGGGGACAGGCTCCAGGTCCCTGCACCTCCTCATGTGGCATTTCTCTGTGATCTGCTGTTACCCGATCCTCCCAGGGCATCTGGAACCCCTGCTCTGGGTCAGAATTTTCTGCAGAGCTCCCTGTCACCAGTCAAAGGGTTAGGAGGATGCTGGGATCTGCTGTTACCCGATCCTCCCAGGGCATCTGGAACCCCTGCTCTGGGTCAGAATTTTCTGCAGAGCTCCCTGTCACCAGTCAAAGGGTTAGGAGGGTGCTGGGAGGGGCCTGGGATTTTAGATCAGGAAACAACCAGGTTCAAGTCTCATGTCGGATGAAGCTTCAAGCAAATGCTTAGGCCCTCATTCTTCACCTGTGAGTAGGTAAGGCCACCCCCAGAGCCAGGCAGATGACAGAGGTGCGTCTTCAGTAGTAGGTTTTAGTCAGGGCGCTGCTGCCATTCATCCCGATCCACCCACAATCCACGCAGAAACAGAAGCCCAGAGGGTAGGGGCAGAGGCTGCCTGCCCTCATGACAGCTAGTGGCGTGGATAGGGGCACACTGGGATAAAGGCAAAACTCAAGAGATGAAGGCCACTCTGTCTGGGAGCGGTAGAGTAAGTTAGAACCGGAAGAATTGACAAGGAGGGGAGACAAAAGGAAGGCCTCTGCTGCACGTGCCAGAGGCAAAGGCCCAGTGTGGGTGCTGAGGCTTGGATTCTGGGCGAGTCCCGGCTCAGCCTGTGGGAACTGGAACCTTGGGCGCGCGGCATAAGCACCGTACCCCATTTTCTCCTCTGAAACGGGGAACCCAATCCCTGCCTCGTGGGGCTGGAACACTCACAGCAGAGCGCTGGCACGTGCCCAGGGGCTGTTGCTGTTTTTGTTTACTGTTGTTAGTACCTATCTTACCCTGAACATTGACTCCCATCTTCATGACAGCCAGGCATCACTGGCTACTGAGGCCCAGGATGGTTATGGGCGGTCCCTTCATCCAGCAAGCAGCTGTGCTGGGGTCAAGCCTCGGTCTGTCAGTCTTAGGAGCCCTGCCCAGTCAGCAGTGTGCCGTGGGGGTGTCCCCACTGCAGCCCAGACACCTGAGTACTTGGCACCCTGGCAGTTCTGAGGGCTGACCGGCATGGCTCAGCCCACGCTGAGGACGGTCTCCTGCCTTCTCGCCAAGCAGGTCAGGAGTAAAGGCAGTGTGGGGCTGGTGTGGCAGCCACCATGAGAGGTGCATGCTTCCCAGTGGTCTTGGGGCATCAGGAGAAGCGACCCCGGCCCCAGGGAGTAGGCACCGGCCTCCAGGCCACTGTGCTGTGCTGCCATCTGTCCCTCTCCCCCTGCGAGTCATGCTTGGGTGGAGAGCAGAGTGTGTCTGTAGACTAGAGTGTTGCAGCTCCACTGCCAGTCTGCTGGAGTCAGAGGCGGATGCTCCACAGCTGGGTGCCTGTGTTGTCTCCTGGGCCCCACGAGGTTCTCCTCCTGTCCCCGGGCTGTAGGAGAACCACGCGCTGAGGAACTCTGTTTCTTTCTTTTGTTCTAAGAAGCCAGGACCTAGAATCCCGTGTGCCATCTTCTTTTGCATTGTTGGTTTGGGGCCTTGTTGCTCCCCAGTGCTCCCATCCTGACGCCTAGGAGTACTGTTCAGCGGAGTGCGTTTATTTCCCTCACTGACTGGAGGAACTAAGTTTCAGAGGCCAAGTGACTTTCCAAGAGGTGGTGCTGTGGTGACAGCCGTGGAAGTAATGTAGTGATGACAGTAATGGTCACAGTTAGTTGTGTTTCCTGCCCCACCTGACTGAGGGTCACAAGGCTGGGACTGAGTCCAGGTGGTGTGGCTCAGAGCCCCAGGTGGCCCTGCAAAGAGGTTGGGGATGGAGCCAAACCCAGCTCCAGTGATCCCCAACAGGGATGCACCCCTCCTGCCACTGAGGGCTTTGTCCCAAAGGGCTGGACCGCCTGACCAGCTGCCTGTGTGTGCCACAGATTGTCCTGCTGAAGGATCAGAGGAAGTGCTTCAGCATCGACAACCCCGGCTACGAGCCCGAAGTTGTGGCAGTGCACCCCGGCGGGGACACAGTGGCCGTTGGGGGTGCGGTAAGTCGCTTTCCTCTCCCCTGTGCCCTCTGTCCTTGGCATCTGGGTGATTTGGGGACAGCGTGAGCTGTGTGAGTACCGGGGCTGTCTCAGGGAAGGCGAGGGGTCAGGGGAAGGATGGGGGGGGCGGTGGGGGCGAGGGACCTGCTCTAGGGCCCAGCCACCTCCTGCCACCCAGAGCTGGAGCCTTCCCCTGCCCTCCTCGGCACTTCCCCCACCTCACTGCCTGGGTGCCCACAAGACTGTGGACAGTGAGGTAGAAGGAGTGCCAAGGAGGGGACAGCTAGGGCTCAGAGCCAGCCCCATGAGTGGTGGGTGGAGTGCAAGAAGGTAGCAGGTCAGGAAATCAAGGAATGGCATCCCCTGGGGCCGTGCTCGGCTCATAGGTTGAATGAAGAGTGACAGAAATTTCCCAGCATCTTCAAGGTGCAGTGCTAACCAGGCATTTTACACTTTCCCTTGAGTTCTGCCTCGGTGTAATTTTCATGTCCTTGAATTTGTGTGTGTGGCCTGGTCACAGTGTGCCTGGCCAAGTCCTGAGTGCTTTGTAGAAGAGCTCATTTCCCCTCCCCAGCCCAGGAGGGCAGCCCTCCGATAACCCAGTCCTGCAGCAGGCATGGCGGTGCCCTCCATGCTAGGGGCTGGATGGGTCTACGTGCTGCCGGGTCCTTAGGTGCCGGATGTGACCAGGGCATGGAGTGGCTTCCTCCACCAGCCAGCTTGAGGGCCTCAGGAGACCAGCGGTGCCCCGAGGTACCGACAGCCGTTTTCAGAGAGCTGCGTAGGTTTCAGGCCCATCCACAGGAAGAGCCATGCCCAGCGCCTGGCATGGGCCCGGCAGAGCAGCAGTCAGTGGGAATGGCACAGTTTCTTAAGCCCTCGACCCCTCCCTTCACAAAGGGTGGGTGTGGTGTGTGTGTTCGGGGGTGGCTCACTTCCTCTCTATCCCTGCCGTAGGATGGCAACGTCCGCCTGTACTCCATCCTGGGCACCACGCTGAAGGATGAGGGCAAGCTCCTAGAGGCCAAGGGCCCCGTGACCGATGTGGCCTACTCCCATGACGGCGCCTTCCTCGCAGTGTGTGACGCCAGCAAAGTGGTCACAGTGTTCAGCGTTGCTGACGGCTACTCAGTGAGTGGCGGCGGGCTCCTCCTCTGTCCCTGTGCTGGGCGGTGCAGGTGGCAGTGGGAGGTTATCCGTGATTTGGTGACCTTGAGCTGAGCCTGTCTGAGCTGTAGCTTTCTTGCCTCTACAAGTAGCAGGTCCCTCGTGCCATGCTTCTGAGGAGTCAGTGGGTTTGCAGGGGTCACTGGCGTAGAGTTAGAGCCTGAGAAACCTGGGTCCTCGTTGTCGCCATGAGGGGTAAGCGAGGTGATATGGGCAACTGTGGTCTGAACCTGACCTGCCACCTCTCTTGTTTTCAACCTGCAATTAGGAGAACAATGTTTTTTATGGACACCATGCAAAAATCGTCTGCCTGGCCTGGTCCCCAGACAATGAACACTTTGCCTCCGGTGGCATGGACATGATGGTGTATGTTTGGACCCTGAGTGACCCGGAAACCAGAGTCAAGATCCAAGGTGACTTCCACCCCCAGGCCTTGGCAGGGACCACCCATGGTCCAGGGCTCCACAGGCCACTTCACTGGCTGTCCCCTGGCTGCGGTCCCCAGGGCTAAGTAGCCTCTGTGCTTGTAGACAGGTGGCCCAGAAGAGGTGTGGGTCTCCTTCCCTCCAGCAAGCACCAGCTGCGCTGCTGGCCGTACTGAGGGACCACGGGGGTCCCACGCACAGGACACCTGCTGAGCTGAGTGAAGACCTCACTTTTGACATCTTCACTTTCCCCACTCATCCCTTAAATCCCACCTGGGACCAGGGTCTCCCGCTCCCTAAGACAGCCACGTCCAGTGTATAATGTGCACCTCATGTAGTGTGGAAATTTCCTGGTAGCCACATTTAAAAAGGAAACAGGTGAAATGATTTGTAACAGTAGATTGTGTTTAGCCCCGCATGTCATCATTTCTCCCTATGGGGGTTGTGATGTCCCCACGTGGCCACGCACGTATGGGGAGGCAGCTCTGTGTTGTCCAAACCCTCCCCTCCCCGAGTGCCCCCTACCGCTCTCCTCCCAGTGTGTGGTCAAGTCCCCTCATCCATTCTCCTTGAAGACATCCTTTTGTGTTAAACATTAATGGGGCCCTTTCCTATTTAAAAATGTCTGAGCCCACGCCCCAGAGCCCATTCCCCAGCTGCAGGCTTCAGGTGCGGGACAGGCAAAGAGGGAATGCAGCCCAGTCTGGAAGGGAGGAGACACAAAGCAGGTTTCAATGTCTGTCTTGGTTTATAAGGCAGTCGACAGTCTGGTAGTGAGAATCAAACAAGTTCATGAATGAAATGGATCCAGAAAAAAATACAGCAAGAGCTAGTCGGATAGAGATTAGGGGGTTGGGGTCTATGTCTTCACTGTGAGGTCACAGGCCACCAAACACGAAGGGACCTCGGCGTCGGGTTCTCTCATACAGATAGTGCACCTGGAAAAGAGCCAGCCTGGTGATGTGGACAGAGCGCTGAAGCCTGGCCTAACAGCCAAGTCATGCTTGGTGGTTGAAGGCACTCTGAGGCACCTGTGCCACCCGCAGGTCAAGGCTTTCTGCATCAGGGTGTATGCTGTGCCAGGCAGGGGTGGGGGCTGAATCTCACCCTGTCTAGGTGGGGCTGCAGATGTAGAGGCTGGGGGCCACCCAGACCTGGGGAGCAGAGAGCTAGTGGGAACCCCCTTGACTGTAGCTGGGAGCCTCCCTGGGCTTCATAGGCAGAGCCAGCCACAGAGGAGCCATAAGCGCACAGGCACCGCCTCACTGTTGGCATCTCGGGTGGGTGGAGGCAAGATGATAGGGAATCAAATCTGTTCACCCACGGTGTGACTGTCACAAGAGGGGAAAGTCAGTGATCCCCCCAGTCCTGTGTTTTCCAGCCTCTTATTGGTTGCCATGCCTGCCCCATTTTAATAGGGCATGGATACAGTGTAGCTGTTTGTGTGTTGTCTGCATGGCATCCCTTTTATACATAGGAAGACATTGTTATTTCACTCCCTTGGAACTTGATTGTCAAGACTTGGAGAGAGGGAGCCACTGGCATCTGTAGGTGGAGCCAGGGATGCTGCTAATTACCCTGCAGCACACAAAAACGAGGTACCTGGCCGCGGGGTTCAGGAGTGTCACGCAGAGAATTCAGCCCCACTGCCACCGTGCCAGACTCCTGAGTTACAATGATTCGTGGCCATTTTGTTGGGGGCCCTGGAGATGATTTAGGCACAGGTCGTTCCATCTTCCTAGTCCAAGATGTACATCGATGCAGAGAAATTTGGCTTTTTGTTAAATCTCACCCTTTCTTCCCAGATGCACACCGGCTGCACCACGTCAGCAGCCTGGCCTGGCTGGACGAGCACACGCTGGTCACGACCTCCCATGACGCCTCTGTCAAGGAGTGGACAATCACCTACTGAGGAGCCCACCCCCGCCTCTGGGTGGACCGAATCAGGGACTAGAGTTTAACTGCCGCAGAACATGTCATTTCTCTATTTCTGTGACGCGCCCCCATTCCTCCACCCCACCGCAAGAGGCAGGAGGGCCCCGTCGTGACCCTTGTCTCTGCAGGGTGTCTGTACACGTTCTTCTGAAAGCTTTAGACAGGAACAGTTTGCACATGAAAAATAAAGCGAGCACCTAAACAATGTGTGGCGCGTAACTAAAACCCACAGCCCAACCAAACCTTGAGAATGCGGAACATTCCAGAGGCAGTAGCCTCCAAAGCACACAGAGCCACTGGCCCCACCGTGGCTCTCACTGTCTGTCAGGGGAGGTTGTACAGGTGAATGAGCCGGGGGGCTCATGTTCCTGCCTGCAGAACATTTCTGTACTAGTGATAAGAGGGAATATGCATTGCAGTTCAGCAAAGCCGGAATTCTGTGTTAAGCAGATGTCTGTCTCCCTAGTGTGTGACTCAAACCTTGTGGCTGCCTTCAGAGCGCCACCTCCAGATCAGATGGGGACACACAACCCCTGGATATGTTTCATTGTCAGATTTTGTGCTTGATTTTAAGAATGGAATTGTGGGTTGTTTTGGTTTCTTTCCTTTTTTTTAATGTGTCTTAACTGTTGCCTGTCAGTGTTTACAAACTAGTGCGTTGACGGCACCGTGTCCAGGTTTTTAGAACCCTTGTTAGCCAGACCGAGGTGTCTTAGTCACCATTTCACCATCATGCTTTGATGTTCCCGTCTTTCCCTCTTCTGCTCTCAAGAGCAAAGGTTAATTTAAGGACAAAGATGAAGTCACTGTAAACTAATCTGTCATCATTTTTACCTTCCTTTTCTTTTTCAGTGCAGAAATTAAAAGTAAGTATAAAGCACCGTGATTGGGAGTGTTTTTGCGTGTGTCGGAATCACTGGTAAATGTTGGCTTTGAACAATCCCTCCCCTTGCACTTGTGAAAACACTTTGAGCGCTTTAAGAGATTAGCCTGAGAAATAATTAAATATCTTTTCTCTTCATTGTGGATCACTGACTTTGTGTGATGGGGGTACGTGGGGCGTCTGGGTGGGGAGGAACGTTTGTGGGATTTTCCTGGCTTCAGAGGTCTTAGCAGCCTCAGGCAGGAAATGTTTGGAACACAGGATTGTCAGATCCATCGTGTGGTGGAAGGGAAGCCCCAGAGAAAGGGCTGGAACCCTCGGTTCCCACTCCTAACCATACCACCAGATCACCCTGTGACGTGGGTCACATCCCTGCCCTTCTCTGGGCCTAAGTTTCTTTGTCAACTGAAAACACTGGACTAGATGATGTCTATATCCCATCTACTTCTCAAATTCTTAGTAGCCTGTATAGCTTTCAGGTAAGGAATAGCATACATTTAGATGTTAAAAATCAAATTCCCAAACATCCAAATTCATTGCAAAGTGAAAGACACTGTTCTTTGAAAGTGCCTTTTGTACTTTTGTAACAATTGTAAAGTTGTCTAAATTTGCAATCCCAATTTAAAAAAAAAATCTTCAAAGAGTCTAATGATACTGCTTCTTAGAAAAGTCAGGGGATAAAATGTTAGTCTATAACATCTGAAGCTGGGGCTCCCTCTTAATAAAGTCCACAAATGACTTTATTCCTATGTGTATTTTGGGTTAGGAACAAGGTACTTTTCACATCAATGGTAATGGTGAACCATTCAGTAAATGGTGATGATAAAACTGGGTGACAAAAATAGTCTTGCTTACCTTGTCTTTGTAGCAAAAACTGTAAGAGGGCAAGAAAATACTGAATTTAGTCACACAAACACGAGTGTTTCTAAGAATGACAAAAATGGTAAAGAATAGAAGTGATACATTTGACTATGTATTTTTAAAATCTGTTGAAGAGGGAAAAGCCACCAGTCCCAAAATCAAAAAAGACAAATGGCACAAAAACTTTCAACATGTATTAGACCAAAGGATATGTTCGTTTAACACCTGACATAATTTGTCTTTAATACAGGTTAAATTTTTTTCATGGATATTATGTCCATACATGGGAAAGTTTTCAAAATATATGATTTAAAAACTAAGTTACAGAATAACGCAGGTAGTGTGGCTCCATTTGTGAAAAAAAGCCACAGACTCAAGGTACAAAACAAGGCCCTGAGGCTTAGAAGATCCATGGCAGAAGGGAGGATACCTCTTGTTCCTTCATGTGATGAAATTAAAGGCATAAAAAAATCTCTACCCAGGATCTGCATCAGTTTCAAGGAGGAAGATCTTTATACTCACAAGTAAGCTTTAAAGGAGAAAACTAAAGCTACTTTTTATCCCTGGAGAGAAAAAAATGCAGGCAGCATTTTCAGGCTAATTGTTGGCAATCTGTGATCACAAGGCTGAGCACCAAATTGGAGTCTTGGGGAGAAGAGAGAAGCTAGACCCCAAGGCATGACCCAGATGGAGCCAATCCTCATAATTGTCCGTTCAAGGCAGAATGATACCTTCATGCACACCAGCTTCATTCTGCAGACCAGCTTTGGCTACCGGGAACACTGTTCAGGATTCCAAGACCTTGGGCTGCAGTGGAACTAGACGTTGCTCTGAGATCAATTAGCAATGACCAGCAAGGATCAACACCTGTGGATGGAGAGGGGCTGGGAGGGTGCAGGCATCTCCTGTCATGCTCATTGGCCAGCTTAGAGACTTGCAGACCTGGCACTCGCCCTAGAGGAAGCAGTGTACTGAGAAAGCCAGACTAAGGGATGTTGGATTCTGTTTCCAGCTGTGACACACCAACCTCTTGGTAAGAAGAAGCTCAACTAGAAGACTTAGATCCTAAAAGCCTCTTTGGGGATATAGAACAAAGTCTGCTTCCATTGGGGCACCGCCCTTGTGAAATGATCATGTAGATAACATGCATTAGGACAATTGGATCCGTTTTTGAAAAGTGAATGTGTGTGTGTGTGTGTGTGTACACCTGTGCAGACTGACGGGGTATGGTGGAATCGAATCCCTGCTGCAAAGTTTTCACATTTACAGCTGATCACTGCATTAACAAAAATGTATTGATCACCAAACTGACATTGTTTAGCATAACAATTTTTCTTCAAATGATTACTGTGTTAGCAAAAGGATCTCTTGGGTTCAACCTTATGGGAATTTGGCCAGTGTTTGAGCCTATTCGAACCTCATGGATCATATCTGGACCTCTGAGAGCTGGGGGCCCCTTTGTGCTGTAAACCAGTACAATGTAGTGCTCTTGACACTAGGAAATTATTGAATACCCCAAAGAGCTTTTGGTTATGTGTCCTTCCAAAAATGGAAAGACAAAAAATTTTAAACATTTATTAATGTCTCTACCAATTACAAACCCATTACATGTTATAGCAAACTTTAAAGAAAAACCTTTTTCAAAACAATAGAAGAGTAAGATTGTTTTACATTTTGGAAAATCACGTCTGCCTTTTCCATTCAATGTGTGAAATACATTTTTTTTTTTTTTTTTTTTTTTTGGAAATACGTGAAGAAAATGGTCTCCCACAGATTCACAGTTGGAAAAGGAATAAGAGGGCCGGGCGCGGTGGCTCACGCCTGTAATCCCAGCACTTTGGGAGGCCGAGGCGGGCGGATCACGAGGTCAGGAGATCGAGACCACGGTGAAACCCCGTCTCTACTAAAAATACAAAAAATTAGCCGGGCGTGGTGGCGGGCGCCTGTAGTCCCAGCTACTCGGAGAGGCTGAGGCAGGAGAATGGCGTGAACCCGGGAGGCGGAGCTTGCAGTGAGCCGAGATTGTGCCACTGCACTCCAGCCTGGGCGACAGAGCGAGACTCCGTCTCAAAAAAAAAAAAAAAAAAAAGGAATAAGAACTTGAATAGCGTTTTCAGAGAACTGGATTTTCATCCTTGGCACTACACCAAAATCCAACAAGTGAAAATTTCTTAAAGGTTCATGCCGTGTGAAATCTGAAACCCTATCAATGAATCTTTAGCCCCCCTGTCAAAATCCACTTGGAACACAACTTTTATCTGTGTACGATTTTGTGCCATTCTTTGATTATTTGAAAAAAGTGATTCATTGAGTTATGCTAATCTTTCAAATGTGGACAAATTTCAGAAAGTATTTTTAAAAATCACATTTCTACAGGTAACCACCAATCTCAACAGAAACATCATTTAACTGTTAACCCACTGGGCTCACGGAACTTCCAGTTCCAAATGAATATTCCAGGTCCTGTGTCTGTCCTCGTGCTTTCCCATCATCTGTCTTGTTTGCCAGGCTGAGGCTGAGTTGCATCTACATTTTGATTTGAGAAGAGGCAGAAAGTGTGGCAGAGGCACACGTGCAGTCTTGAGGGCCACACACCCACCATGTCCACTCCCATTTTATGAGGAACTCTTAGTCAGGTAAGCATATCTACCTTGGGGGGCAGGTGGCTGGAGTAGGAGGCTGGCAGCCCCTGGTTAGGTGGCCCCAGGCCCAGCCATGACTGTTGCTCCAGGGGAGAGAGAAGAGAGTCAGCCCACTCTTCATGAACCAAATTCTAATACAATACATCCTTGACACCTTAATTTGCCTTGCTAAGCTTGAGTTGCTTTGGAGAAGATCTGGGAATATAATTTTTCCTGACATCTCTATTAACAGTATCCTTGGATTGCAAGGTGAATTTTTAAAAATATTTTATCAATTGCAAGTGCTCATCTGCCCAAACCAAGATTTTCTCAATGCAGTTACTCTGCAGCGAAAACAAAGTGGAGAAATATTTGATTACTGAGATGGATATGAAATTGCTGAGACTGATACAAAACTGCAAATGTCCATGATAGGAAGCTTCAGTCCCAATCTGTAATCTAGACTTATTTAAAAATAAAGACATAATTATTTTGATGGGTAACAGATAAAAGGTCTTTTCAGCAACTTTGGGGATCCACTCACTGCCATGTCTTGGTCACCTGCCTCTTCTGGCAGTTCCTTTCGCTTTGTTCCCAATGCGATTTGGAGGAAGGAACACTGGGCTCGAATCAAGGACACTTAAATTCCAGACTCTCCTCTGCCATTGTCAGCTGGGCATCTTTCGCTGCAGACAAAATGCCTCTGTGGTTTTCAGTTTCTCTATTTGTTCATTTCTTTATTCATTTTTGCTGTTTTTTTGAGCATTATGTCAGATATTGTTTTAGGTTAAGGGTTAGTAATATGAGAATTACAAATTATAATAATATTAGCTGCTACTATTCACTAGAGGCTAAGTAATGTGCAAACGATGTGTTATGCACTTCACAGATATTTAGGTTCACCTGATAAAATACAGGATAGGCTGGGTGCAGTGGCACACACATGTAATCTCAACTATGTGGGAGGATCGCTTGAGCCCAGGAGTTTGAGACCAGCCTGGGCAACGTGAGTGAGATCCTCCATCTCAAAAATAAGTTATTAAAGTAATAAAATACACAACATCCAGTTACATATGAAAGATAAATAATTTTTTAGTACAAGTATATCCCAAATATTGCACAGACATACTAAAAGCATTGTTGATCTGAAATTTAAATTTAACTGGGCATCCTGTATTTTTTTAAACAAAATCTGTCCATGTTACATACATTGTTATTCCACTTTATTCTCAAAATAGTTCTATGAGGAGTAGATGTTATATCCCCATGTAGCAGACAATGAAACGGACAATTACCAGCTGGGTAATTTTGGGCAAATGATTGAACTCCTGCAGGAAGTAGAATAGAGGCTTGAAATTAATTGTGCCTGACACTGAGCCCTGATGGAAGTTCTTTGTTATTTCAGATGCAGAAGACGTAGGAAGACAAGCCGCAGTTGTATGGTTGCTGCCTGTGAAGCAGTGAGCCACCTGTCCCTGTTTGTGTGCAGCAAATGGATGGCAGCTCAAAGGGTTAAACTGAAGATAATTGAATGAAGGGACCCTTTGGAGAGGCGCAGGTAGGATTAAGGAAGCCAGGATGGGGTGGAAGCACTCAGGAAGTAGCTCAGAAGGAAGCCATTCCCAATGCTGGGCCTGCAGACACAAGGGGTGGGAACCTGTACCCACCAAGAATGGGAGCCAAGAGTGGGGGGCTGGGGTGTATCTTGGAGCCTCCCATTGGCCCAAACCCAACAGGAGCCATAGGAGGCCCTGGTTCACAGAGCCCCTCCCCAGCTCTGTAGCTGCCACCACTTGGCAACTGCCCTTAGGTGCACAGCAAGACTGAATAACCACAGTATCCCTGCAGATGGGGGCAGTCCTGTGCACGGCCTCCATGAAACCCTCACTGTCCAGCTCCTGTCGTGTGGCTCCACAAGCTTCAGATTGCATCTTTTGTCATCATGCTGCTGCCTCCACATCCCATTTGAGCAGCTCGCCCTCCAGGGTAGCATCTGCATTCTGGGAAGGAAAGCTAAGAAGGGAAGGTGGAGGAGGAAGGGGTTAGTGCTTAGAGTAGCAAAGCTTTTTTTGTTTGTTTGTTTGGACGGAATCTCTCTGTCAGCCAGGCTGGAGTGTGGAGGCGCAATCTCGGCTCACTGCAACCTCCGCCTCCCGGGTTCAAGCAATTCTCCTGCCTCAGCTTCCTGAGTAGCTGGAACTACAGGTGGTGCCATCATACTCAGCTAATTTTTCCTGTTTTTAGTAGAGATATAGGGCTGCATGGGGATTACATGAAATACTCCAAGTAAAGCCCTAAATGAATACTTGACCCACAGCAAATATAATTAATATTAGGAATTATTGTTGTTTTTGTAGATGTGAAAGAAAGGCTGTTATCAAACTGTAAGTAATGTATACATGCTAGTTACAACTGTGAACACAGGACAGGAAATAAGTATCCAATTAGTGATAATATACAATGAATTGTGACTGCTCCTAGAGAAGCCAGGTGAAGGCCAGGGGAAATTCAGAGGACCATCTCTGGCTGGGAAATCAGGGTAGGCTTCCTGGAGCAGGAGGTCCCTCAAGACTGGAGAGGACACTTTCAGGAAGTCAACCAAGACTCAGGATGTGACATTCCTGGCAAATATCAAGGTGGAATTTAGTATCTTCCAGTGTTCTTACATGGAATCATTTGTTCATTTCTCCTGTGGAGATTAAAAAACTACAAACCTCACATTCTTTACCATAAAAATCTCCCATTTTTAAAATTCTTACATTTAGTCCTAGATTTCTGTGAGTCTTCAGTTTCCTCATTTGCCCCTGGCTATCATTATCCTACATAAAATCAGGGATGGTTGGCATCCTAATTGGCAGCTACTAGGAAAAGGAAACTGAGAGAAGATAGGATACTAAGGGTGCCACTGCCTAGAAAATCTTGTTAGATAATGATAGAAGTTAGGAGCATTGATAACAACACATGTTTTTCACTTATTGAGGTCTAAGTTTTGGGTCATCCAATTATCATCCTACTCTTTACCTTGTCACCACAAAAATGTTCTTGTTGGGTGAGTCAGAATTTATTAATTACCTATCAAGCAATTGAATATTATATCAATAAATTATGTAAATATTAATATTTTAATAAATAGCAATGCAAATTAATAGTTAATGTGATTAATTCTTAATCAGCTAATTAATTTTAAAAGGAAAAAAGAATCTTAGATGGAACATTCCAGAGATGTCCCAAGACATTAGATACCCTATGCCAAGGAGGCACGTTTTCTTGTCCCACGAGCCAGGCTAGCCCTAGTGACCCTAAACTGGGTCTTTTCACTTAGATTCTATTGCAGCATTTTGTGATTATAACCTGATCTGGTACAATGACCATTCCACTCTTCCACTCCCCTATTTTTTTTTTAAGAAGGATAAAAACCTCCTTGCTCATCATACTAGTGTCTTCCATATAAATGGTTATCAGGGTTTGTGCCTTCATAGGGACTTGAAGAGGGCAAAGCTGTTCAGTCATACAACAAAATCGCTTGTCCCCACAGGCCCTGGTGGGATGTCAGCATTATCCTTTCCGTGTTTTGGTGTGGGAAATGGAATTGCAGGGAAGCTAGGTTTGGAGTAACTTGTATCCCTGGGATGATGGAAGTGGCTGCAAGACAAGAAGCCGGTTCATAGCCCAGCATCCCTGATGGGCGGGCCTCACTGCTACCGCAGTAGGACAAAGTAGACTGAAGAGTCTTCGCAATAGCAAAAGGAAGCAACCACAGGACTTGCTTTGGTGGCCTTGAGGGAGCCAAGATGGCCGCCGTCAGACACATTTAAGCTTGATGCAAGCAGATGCGGGCTAAGTGGCCAGTATAAACTGAAGTGCACTTTCGGGGCCCACCTTCTATGATAGACACTGTTTGGACTCAAACATACTGCCATAGAGATGTGTGCTGTCTGATGAAAAAAGCACTACCCTTGTGAACAGAAGACTAGCCTGGGGTCCTGCACCTGTTTCTCACCCACTGATTAATCTTGGACAAGGTAATCATAGACCCTGAACCCCCATGCATAAAATGGCATGACACGCTCCCACCCCAACATAT
This sequence comes from Symphalangus syndactylus, assembly GCF_028878055.3. Classification (NCBI taxonomy): domain Eukaryota; kingdom Metazoa; phylum Chordata; class Mammalia; order Primates; family Hylobatidae; genus Symphalangus; species Symphalangus syndactylus. The sequence goes on along the minus strand of NC_072438.2, from coordinate 18,083,169 downwards.
GCCACCAGGCTGGTGAGATGTAGGAAAGCCACATTTGGGGGGAGTTTATTAGCTAGGGTGGTTTAGACACACAGGCAAGGAATGAGTTCTTAAGAATGTAACCGAGGGCTTGTGCTCTCGTATAAGAAATACTTCTGTTTGAACTAGTGCTGCCTTCACAGAAGATCACATCATGCAGCCAAAAAACTAAAAGGGTTGTAAGGGATAATGCTAGCTGCAACCATCAATGTGGCCCCATTGAGAGCAGGATAAGGACATTTACAGATGGAGACAGACACCATCTCACTGGCAATTGAATTAGAATCATCAGCTTAGCTCGCTTCTGGTCCCGTCACAGATTAATCTAAATGGCACCCCAAGGAGACATCATTTTTTAAGCAGTTTGGGATTAGAAAAGGTCACACTTCCGAGAGCGCTCCAGAGAGAAACACAGTAGTACCATTGTCTTCTGAATTCTAGCTTACCCTGATTTTGTTTGAACTGCATAAAGTCAGGTCAAGCAATATGCCTCAAATAACTTGGATTTTTGACAATTACGCCTTCTTTCATGCCTGCCTTCCTGCCCTCCCTCTTTCAATTCCTTTCTCTCTCCTACCTCCCTCCCTTTCTTCCTTCTTTCAATTACAGCCTCTAGTTCATTGGATTTGGAAACAAAATGAATATTATTTGAAGATTGCAAAGTATTATTCATCAAAACTCAGGTTTGGCCAAATTAAATGGCCACAAACAAACCACAGTCTTTGCCCTGGGAGGAAAGCTGCCTTGATCACTGTCTCAGCCACAAGAAACAAACACATTCTTGGGTTTAGCTGACATGTCCCATAGAGACCTCATCCGTTTCTTCACTTTATGGCACATGGATGTACTAGTTATTTAGCTTTTGCTCATGTAACTTGTAAAACCTTTTCTAAGTGGCTTTAAAAACTTGATGGGTCTCACTCTGTTGCCTAGGCTGGAGTGCAATGGTGCGATCATGGCTCTCTGTTGCTTCAAATTCCTAGGCTCAAGGGATCATCACATCTCAGCCTCTGGAGTACATGGGACTACAGGCACGCACCACCATACCTGGTGGCTTCTAAGTGGCTCTTGCTCTTTTCAGTTTTTCCTTTCTTTTCTTTCTTTCTTTTCTTTTTTTTTTTTTAGCTGGAGTCTCGCTGTTGCCCAGGCTGGAGTGCAGTGGCGCAATCTCGGCTCACTGCAACCTTTGCCTCCCAGGTTCAAGCAATTCTTGTGCCTCAGCCTCAGCAGTAGCTGGGATTACAGGCACATGCCACCATGCCTAGCTAATTTTTGTATTTTTAGTAGAGACAGGTTTCACCATGTTGGCCAGGCTGGTCTCAAACTCCTAGCCTCAAGTGATCCGCCCGCCTCAGCCTCCCAAAGTGCTGAGATTATGGTATGAGCCACCGTGCCCAGCTCTTTTCTTTTTTTTCGGGCTTTACTTTCAACCGGAGAACACTCTCAGCAGTAGCTTTTGCTGTAGCAAGCAGTGTTGACAGCATCCCTCTGGCGGGTGACTTCCTTGAGTTGGCTTCCTCAACCTCAGCACAACCAACTACTCACATTTCAGGTGGGACAGTTCCTTGTGTGGGGGCTGTCCTGTACATTGCAGGGTGTCAGCGGCATCCCTGGCCTCCATTAGATGCCAGTAGTACCCCTTGCCCCAGTCGTGACAACCAAAAATCTCTCCGGACATTGCTAATTCAGAAAAGAGTTCCTTTTTATTTTTAAAGAGCTAGGTTTTTGTTGCTGTTGTTAGGTAGAAGAGCTTTACAACTCTGTGATCTTAACGGATTAATTTTCTTAGGAAGAAAAACCATGACTGAGATATTTAGCTTCTTCGTTATAATTCAAAATTCACTCAATCATTTATTCACTCATGTAATCAACTGTAGGGGCAGCAAAATTCCACTTCCATACTCTTAGGGTCCTGCCTGGGCTGGAGAATTTAACTGACATAAGATAGATGAACAGGAGGAAAGCGTGCACATTTTTAAATACAAGTTTTATGTAGTACAGGCACCCTCATAAGGAAATAAAGACCTCAAGAAGTAGTCAGTTACAGATATACTGAATTGGACAAATAATAGTAAGTTGTGAAGAAGCAACTAAATGATGTGGGAGGCTTAAAAGGTAAGACTTATTTTCACAAGGTTGGTACAGAATTCTTTCCATCTCAACTTCTCATCTTTGAGAATGAGACTGTTGCATCTTTCACATAGGGATCTCATCTTTTGCTTTTAACAAATGGCATGAAGGTCAGAGTGATCTTCTTGCACCTGCTATTTTTCCTTATCTTTTTTTTTTTTTTCGAGACGGAGTCTTGCTCTGTCACCCAGGCTGGAGTGCAGTGGCACGATCTCCGCTCACTGCAAGCTCTGCCTCCCGAGTTCACGCCATTCTCCTGCCTCAGCCTCCTGAGTAGCTAGGACTACAGGCGCCCGCCACCACGCCAGGCTAATTTTTTTTTTTTTTTTTTTTTTTTTTGTATTTTCAGTGGAGACAGGGTTTCACCGTATTAGCCAGGATGGTCTTGATCTCCTGACCTCGTGATCCACCTGCCTCGGCCTCCCAAAGTGCTGGAATTACAGGCATGAGCCACCGCGCCCAGCCGCACCTGCTATTTTTCAAGTGGCTTTAACTTAGCATCAATATGCCTGAGTGGTGTAATTTCACTCCTTCACAGCCAATGTTCATTGGTCATTAACTAGGCCCAGACACCTCACTTGGCTTTGGGGACACATACATGGAGCTTTGAGAATAAAACAGACATAGGTTGTCTTGTGTCACTGCATTTATTTTATTTTTTAAAGACAGGGTCTCACTCTGTCACCTGGGCTGAAGTGCAGTGGTGCCATCATAGCTCACTGCAGCCTCAAACTCCTGGGCTCAAGTGATCCTCCCACCTCGGCCTCCCAAAGTGCTGGGCCTACAGGCATGAGCCACCACACCTGGAAATTTCACTGCATTTATAGAGCAGTGGAGAAGAGGTTAAACAAGGATTCCAGGAGAGAAGTGCCGTGTTGGTAAAGAATGCTCACATAGCTGTGGGAGCCCAATGAGGGACATCAGGCCCAGCCTGGGATGGTTAGGAATTATCAACCTACCTTTCTGGTTTCCATGAGGTCCTGAGGTACAGAGCCTGGCATATTGCCAAGTCCTTGAATGCCCATTTCCCATTCCTCCTGCCAGCCTTGATTTAGAAGTCCTTCTCCTGCTGTCTGGAGGCCTGCGTTGTCTCTGGTGTCTGAGGTCCCTGGTTGCAGTGCTCAGCTTAAAACAGCAGAGAGCAGCTTCAGATCATGGCTGGGCAGAGGCTGAGTCAGCCTGCAGGATAACTGGCTCCTAGCAGAGGCGCTAAGGAAGCCTGGTATGGGCCAACAGACTAGGCAGGCCCTCCTTCCAAGCCTGGGCCAACAGGAACCCCTGTTTCCTGGCTTTCAGCCCTCAAAGAAACTGCCTGGGTCTGTTTTGAAAGATCTCGAGTTGGCTGAAAGGGACATTTTCCCCATAACTGGCACTGGTTGTCAAGCCTGCTGGGCCCAGCAGGAGGAATGCCTTCTCTTTTATCTCACCTTCTTTGTTAAGAGGATGGGCTGGCAGGGAACTGCTTTGCAATTATCTTGTTTAAGATGAGCAGAGGAGATAGTTGCTCCCTGCAGGGATAACCCAGGTCCCCAAGCCATCTCCTTTTACCAGCAAATAAATGAGCATTATTCTAGCTCATGGCCAGGGTGGGAGGAGGCTTGGTTGACTGGACACAGTGGCCTGGCGCCTCACTCTCCCTATCAAATCCTATCAAAGCTTCTCTGTTCTCAGCTTATTTCTCTTGGGCAAAAGAGGTAAATTGCAAGAATTTGTTCAGAAGGGGTGCTAATGGGTGGCACTCAGTTGATTTCTCATTCTCCCCACTTCCCCAAATCACCTAGCTGGTATCTCCGTATAAGCAAGCCCTTCTCTACTTGAACTGAGGACTAAAGGAAATATATTTGTCCATATAATGGGGCTTTTATCCAAGAAGCATTTCTCAAAGTGTGATCCAAGACCACGCCTATCTGTAACAACTTATAAAAATATGGATTTCTTTCAGCTCATCTACATTGCCACAAATGACAGGACTGTATTCTTTCTCATGGCCAAATTTGTATTCCGTGGTATATGTACGCTTTCTTCATCCACTCATCTGTTGATGGACACAGGTTGATTCCATATCTTGGCTATTGTGAATAGTGCTGCAATACACATGGGAGTGCAGACATCTCTTTGGGAAACGGATTTCCCTGCCTTTCCTTTGGATGTATACCCAGTAGTGGGATTACTGGATCATATGGTAAGTGAAATAAGCCAGGCACAGAAAGGTAAATACCACATGTTCTCACTTGTATGTGGAAGCTAAAAACGTTGAGCCTATAAAAGTAAGGAATAGGCTGGGTGCAGTGGTTCACGCCTGTAATCCCAGCACTTTGGGAGGCCGAGGCTGGCAGATCATGAGGTCAGGAGATCGAGACCATCCTGGCTAACAATTAAACCCCGTCTCTACTAAAAATACAAAAAATTAGCCAGGCGTGGTGGCACGCACCTGTAGTCCCAGCTACTTGGGATGCTGAGGCAGGAGAATCATTTGAACCTGGGAGGCAGAGATTGCAGTGGCCGAGATCACGCCACTGAACTCCAGCCTGGGTGACAGAATGAGACTCCAGCCTGGGTGACAGAATGAGACTCCATCTCAAAAAAAAAAAAAAAAGTAGAGAGTAGAACTGTAGCTACTAGAAGCTGGGAAGGATGATGGGGAGAGGAGGATAGAGAGAGGTAGGTTAATTGATACAAAATTACAGCTACATGGGAGGAATAAGCTTTAGCATTCTATGGCCCTGTAGTTAATAATTTGTTTTCAATAATGGTTTCAAATATGAGAGAATTTTGAATGTTTCCAGCATAAAGACATAATAAATATTTGAGGTGATGAATATGCTGATTACCCTGAGTTGAACATTATACCTTTGTATACATGTATCAAAATATAATATGTGCCCCATAAATATGTACAATTATTATGTGTCAATTACAAATAATTTTCAATTTTAAAAATACGGATTTCTACTGTTTGGCAGCATCTACTAGCATTAGACATATGCCTATCCTGCACCCATCAATTCCATGGCTAAGAATATACAGGAGAACGGAGCGTTTATGCCCAGCCAAAGATGTGGTTAGGAACATTTGAGTGGCACTGTTCAATAGCCCCAAACTGGAATCAACCTAGACGTCCATCAACAGGAGAATGGACGAGCAAACAGATTGTGGTTTATCCATATTGGGCGATAAAAGTGAAGGAACTACCAATACAGACAACACGATTTATCTCATAAACATGACATTGAGCAGGAGAATCCAGGCATAAGAGTATCGGCTGTGTGATTCCATTTATAGGAAGCTCAAGAACAGGCTCAACTACTTTGTGGGGCCAGAAATTAGAATAATGTTACCTGGAGTGGGGCTGGGAGTTATTGACGGGGAAGGGGCATCAAGGAGCCTTTTGGGTTATTGGAAATGGTCAATATCTTGATCTGAATGGTGGTTACACACGTACTTATGTAAAAATGAACTGAGCTCTATACTTAATATCTATAAACTTTACTATCTGTAACACACACACACAAGCACACACGCTCTCACGCACTTCCCAGCCTTATTCCAGACCTACCAAACCCAAATCTCTCTGCGAATCTGCATTTTGCATTCCTGATAGTGCCGATGCACATTGACTACCAGGGTTGCAGGTGGTGCGATTGTGAGGGGGTGCTTTTGTCAACCCCCAAATCACACCAAACCCCATTTCCCATCTGGGGTAGAACATCACAAGAGTTTCATACGTCAGTCCCTAAGGGAATAAGATTGGTGTGAGATTCCCCACCTGTGAAGATTATGGACAAGGACCCTGTGAACAAGGTTGTCATAGTCCCTACCAAGACAGAAGCCACACTGTTACGGAAATACAGTTAGCCAACACTTTCACTTCCTTTAAATTGAAAATTTAAAACAATTACTTCTATCCTTCAAACGTGTTGTGGACAAACAAGTATTTTAAATTTAGAATTGGTCTATATGTAATATTTGATCCTGTCCCTTTCTCTGTGTCACATCATCCCATGTTCAGTGTTATTAACAAGAGGAGGCAGGACACGTTTGTCAAGTGTCTGGAATAGGCAAGACTTCCTGTATTTAGTCATCTGATTGGAGCCTTAAAACAAACCTATGAGCAAAAAAAACTAGGCTCATAAAGATTAAGCAACTACCGCAGAGGTACACAGGAAATAGGTGCATAGTGGGGATCTGATCCTGATCTAACATCACAAAAAACTCTCTGGTGCTAAGAGTCTACTACAGGATTCCAACTTTATTTTGTTTTAACTTATGGCCATGAGTTACCTCTGTCATTAAAAACTTTGAGGAAACCTCGTCTTAAAATATCTGCATCTTACCCAACAAGTAAACCATTATTTAATTATTCCCCTAATTTCGACATTATCTCCATGTTTGCCAATCAAATGTCTTGATAAATGTGTTTTAACATAAACCTTGTATTTAGGATTAATACATTAGGAGAGATTATTACAAATGGAATAACTAGGACAAAGACTATGCACATTTGAAAAACAGGAATAATTTTACTGAACTACTCTCCAAAAATATTCTATTAATTTGTGTTCCTTTCAACGGTGAGCCTGTATCATCCCACCCTCGTCAACTTAAGGCATCATAACTTGAAACAAACTTTGCTAGTATGGCACTGCAATTCAATTTGCATGGGTGAGTTTGGTCTTTTTTTTTATTTTTAATTTAATTTTATTTTATTTTATTTTTTTGAGACGGAGTCTCACTCTTGTCCCCTAGGCTGGAGTGCAATGGCACAATCTCGGCTCACTGCAACTTCTGCCTCCCGGGTTCAAGCGATTCTCCGGCCTCAGCCTTCCAAGTAGCTGGGATTACAGGCGCCCACCACCATGCTTGGCTAATTTTTGTATTTTTAGTAGAGACGAGGTTTCACCATGTTGGGCAGGATGGTCTCGAAATTCTGACCTCAGGTGATCCACCGGCCTCAGCCTCCCAAAGTGCTGGGATTACAGGCATGAGCCACCACGCCTGGCCGAGTTTGATCATTTTTAATGTATTTATTATTTGTCTATGTTTTTCCTTACATAAATGTCTTAGACTTTGAAGTGTGAACTCTTCATATGTGTATTCAGGAGCTGGTACTATTTTTTATTTGTCATAAATATGCCTCATGGATTAAATTTTGTTTTCTAATAATGTTTAGGTTGCTGACTGGTAAAATGACTTCAATCTTTATGTAGTCAAATCTATCAGTAAATTTCTTCATGACTTTTTATTTCTTTTAAACTTAGAAATCTTAGAAAATTAATTAGCAAGTCAGAAGAATATTCATGTTTATTTTCTTTTGTGTTGTGATTTTACTTTCTCCTTATCCATCAATCAACCATGAATGTGGAAGTGTGTGGATGTGTGACACTGTATGTATAAGTGTGTGTGTGTGTGTGTGTGTGCAGCCACAAGCACACTGTGAGGTGAAGATTCAACTAGATATTTTTAACTTGCTACTTCATTAAAAAGTCTTTTTTTAAAAAACTATGATGTCACAATTAATTTATAGTAATTTTTTTCAAGATATTTTGTCATTACTATTTTCAAGGTCAATTTCAAAGTTACATTTTCTAGTTAAAAATTACCCCATCGACCTTTTAAAAAATTGCTACAGTTAGGTTTGTGCTTGATATTCATATTTTCAAAGCAAAGCATATCCTATTTAGTGATACTTATATAGGTATTAAATCTATAAAGATAAACAAAGGAACGATCAAAACAAAAATCAGGACAGTGTTTGCTTCTGGGGAGGAGAGAAGGGGCTATGATTAGGAAGGGTACATGAGGGAGTCTAAAGTGTAGGTAAAAATCTATTGCTTAACTTGAGTAGTGGCCATATTATTTATCTTTGGTGAATAATAAGATTACAAATAATTTAGCAACTGAAGGAATAGATGTTTATAATCTCACATTTTCTGTGGGTCAGGACTCTGGGCACAGCTTAGCTGGGGTCTCTGCAAGGCTATAATCAAGATGTTGGTTGGCTGGGCTACAGTTTTATCTGAGGCTTAACTGGGGAAGGATCAGCCTCCAAGCTCTTGTGGTTGTCAGCACCATTTGGTCTCTTGCTTGCTGAGGACTGGAGGCTGCTCCTCAGTTTCCTGCTACGTGGCTACCACATAAGGTGGCTTACAACACGGCATCTTGCTTCTTTATAGCCAGCAAGGGACAGAGAGTCTCCAGCAAGACTCATGTTACAATCTTTTTTTTTTTTTTTTTTTTTTTGACTGAGTCTCTGTCTCCCAGGCTGGAGTGCAGTGGAGCAATCTTGGCTCATTGCAGCCTCCACCTCCCAGGTTCAAGCAAATCTCCTGCCTCAGCCTCCCAATTAGCTGGGACTACAGGTGCGCACCACCACACTCTGCTAATTTTTGTATATTTTTAGTAGAGTCGGGGTTTCACCGTGTAGGCCAGGCTGATCTTGAATTCCTGACCTCAAGTGATCCACCCACCTCAGCCTCCCATGGTGATGGGATTACAGATGTGAGCCACCGCATCCATCCAAGGCTCATGTTACAATCTTATGTAACAAAACACATAATCGCATATGTGGAACACATACATCCCCTCACCTTTACCATCCCCCGTATGACTAGAGGCAGGTCACATGTTCTGCCCACACTCACAGGCAGGGGATCCCAGAACACAAGAGTTTCAGATTTCAGGGGCTCTGTGTTCATTTACATGTGTTTATTTATTTGTTAATTGCCCACATACATTTGATAGGTATTTCTAAACCTATGATAGGTTTCACAATTTAAATATTTTAAAACTGTGAAACAATTATTTTAACTGATTTAGTTCTGAGTGCACCCACATACATCCAAGCAAAAAGGATTTCACTGCCATTGATGGCTGAGTCTGAAATAAAATCTAGAACTGACTCAGGTGCCCAGGATGACTGACTCCTCACTTCTGAGATATCAGCAATTGCCATGAACTCAGAAGCACTCTTTATATTGTACTTGGAGATTTTCAAATTGTTTAGAAATTACTATCATACCCAACTTTGATTTGGAAAAAAAAGAGGAATTCTTTTAATCTATAGGTAATTTAAAAAGAAATAAAATTTTTATAATATTTATGATGTACACAGACCATATCTCCAAAGGTTGAATCTTCTTTGACCCCTTAATAAAATTTAGTAGTTTTATTCATTCATATACTACACCTTTCATGCCAAAGTTTTCCTGTATTTTATTTTTGTTCCTATTGTGAATGGGCTCTTTATTTTTAGATTTCCATGGACTGGGGCTATTAACCAGGAACATGACTGAGTTTTGGATATGCACCAAGTCTCTTGCCACTGTGCTAAACTACCATTAATTTTCCAAGAGTCTTTTTTTTTTTTTTTTTTTGAGTTTCTACAAACACAATGGCAAGATCTGGAAACTTTGCCAGTTCTTGTTTCCTCCTTCCACTTACGACCCAATTTCCATAAAAAGCTTTAGCGGTCAGAGTCATACATCTTAGACTGTCAGCATCTACTGCAGGCCAGTCGCTTAACCTCTCTGTGCCTCAGTTTCCTCATTTGGAACGTGGAGCCATCATGCAATATTCCTCATTGGGTTATTGTGAGGATTAAATAAGACAATACCTGCTTTAGCACAGTGTCCAACTCAAAGCTCAATACGTTTATTGATAAAGCATCATCATTGTTATATTTTAATAGGAACTTAAAAATGAAAGGGAGGAGACCCCAAGTTGTTAACACCACGCGGGGTGGCAGGAGCAGGCAGCAGGGGACAATGACACCTACCAGGCCTCCTTCCTCCTTGTGGGACAGGGCTGTGCGCATTCTAGGCAGCATCTTATTTATCAAGAGCTTCAGGGAGGTGAAATGGCAGTCCCAGCATCCCATTACCAAGAACTTGAAGTGAGACTCAAATCCAGCTCACCTCCCCAAGTCACCATCCTGGAGGGAGGATTTACTCGGCCCAGAGGTTCTCAACCCTGGCTGCATGGAGGAACATTGCAGGTTCTCTAACAATCTCTATCGATGCTTGACCCCACCCTGGACTAAATGACTTTGACGCTCTGAGGGTAGCTTGACCTCAGCATCTTTTCACAGCCCTCCATGTGGTTGTCATGACCAGGGATGAGAACCACAGGTGACCTCACTCCGGCATCTATAACACTGACGTTTCAGGCGGTAACCATGGAAACCTGGCCCAAATTCTAGATGAACTCACACACACCCCTCTCTTGTTAATAAATGAATTTGTCAATTGCTGCCTATGATGGTTATTTTTAATGTATCAACTTGGCTGGGCCACAGTGTTCAGATATGTGGTCAAACATTAATCTGGATGTTTCTGTGAAGGTTTTTTTTTTTTAATGAAACATTTAAATCTGTGGATGTTGAATAAAGCTGATTGCCCTCCATAACGTGAGCTGGCCTCATCCAATCAGTCGAAGGCCTTACTAGAACAAAGACTGACACTATCCTAAGCAAGAAGGAATTCTGCCAGCAGATAACCTTTGAACTTGGGCTATGGGTCTTCCCGGGAACTCCAACCTGTCTTACAGGTTTCGGATTTACCATGCTTCCACAATCATGTGCACAAATTTTTCTTTTTTGAGACAGCGTCTCACTCCTGTTGCCCAGGCTGGAGTGCAGTGGTACAAACATGGCTCACTGCAGCCTCCACTTCCTGGGCTCAGGTGAGTCTCCCACCTCCACCTCCCCAGCAGTTGGGACTGTAGGCACACTCCATCATGCTTGGCTAATTTTTTGTATTTTTTGTAGAGATGAGGTCTCACTATGTTGCCCAGGCTGGTCTAGAACTCCTGTGCTCAAGTGATCCTCCCTCCTCGGCCTCCCAAAGTGCTGGGATTACAGATATGTGCTGCTGCACCTGGTCGTGTGCATCAATTTTTAAAAAATCTCTCTCTCTGTACATACACACACACACACACACACACACCCTGTTGTTTCCATTTCTCTGGAGAACCCTGACGAAACACTGCCATGATAAAACCTGGCCTCTTAGCACAGTCATAAACAAAGCATCCCACTTGTATTAGTCTGTTTTCACGCTGCTGATAAAGACATACCTGAGACTGGGAAGAAAAATAGGTTTAACTGGACTTACAGTTCCACATGGCTGGGGAGGCCTCAGAATCATGGCGGGAGGTTAAAAAGACTTCTTACATGGCAGCAGCAAGAGAAAATGAGGAAGAAGCAAAAGCGGAAACCCGTGATAAACCCATCAGATCTCATGAGATTTATTCACTATCATGAGAATAGCATGGGAAAGACTTGCCCCTATGATTCAATTACCTCCCCCTGGGTCCCTCCCACAACACGTGGGAATTCTGAGAGATACAACGCAAGTTGAGATTTGGGTGGGGACACGGCCAAACCGTATCACCACTCTGGCTTCTTTTGAAAACCCTGAGTAGACAATGAGTGTCATAGAAGCACAGGATGTTCAACCTTGCCGGGGGCAATACAGAGCACCTGGTCTAACCAAAATAGAACACTAGAGTTAGAAATAACCCTGGGGCTATTATGCCCCCCAGGGGACATTTGGCAATGTCTGGAGACATTTTTTGTTGTCACAACTGAATGGGGGTGCTGCTGGCATCTGGTGGACACAGGTGAGGGACACTGCTTAGCATCCTAGAGTGCATAGGACAGCCACTGCAACAGAAGTATCCAGTCTAAAATGTCATGGTGCCAAGGCTGAGAAACTCTGTGTTAGGAGGAGGAAACACTTCGTCATTGTGAAAACTAATTTCTCATCTCACAAAAGGTGATTGGGATCTCACAAAAGGTGATTTGGAGGGAGCCCTAAAGAGGCAACAAGAACCTTTTTGTGTTTTTTGTAGAGATAGGGCCCCATTATGTTGCTGAGGCTGGTCTCAAATTCCTCGGCTCAAGCAATCCTCCCACCTCAGCCTCCCAAAGTGCTGGGATTACAGGTATAAAACACCGTGCCTGGCCAACAGGAACCTTTTTGATGAACTAGAAAAAGAGCTTGTGGGAAAATATTACTGGCAAGGCCAGAACACGTTGCAGAAATTCTTTAGAAACCAGCTTTACCTTGGAGGTAGGACCAGGAGTCTAGCCAATGGGAGCTTCATGGACATGAATGTGTGGCTTAAATTACATCTCTGTGTGGGCATGAATCAGACGCGCTGCCCATGAAGAATTCTAGCACCAAGTCAGTGCAAGACCCGAGGTGGTGAGTGGCCATCTGTGTTTTCTTGCTGCAGCTGTTGTTGTTGTTTTAAATATCAGGAGCAATCTGATAAACTTTCTGGAGGAGCCCAGTACAGAGAACTAGGATGCCAGACTGGCTGTCTCTCTGCTAAGAATTATCCTGTTGTTCTGACTATAAGATGTGCATGACTTCACATATTAACCTTTCGAAAATTGGGACATATCCAGGCAGTAGCAGTCATGTGTGATGTTCAGAACACAATGCCTCGTTTCCTCAGTAAAGGTTTACTAAAAGACTTCATGAGTGAGTGGGAAAAATGAATTAGGTACTAAACAAATAAATAATATTTTTGTTTCTTCATTTGTAAATGGAGAGATTACAACAAAGTTGTATGAATCCATGGGGATGACATATTCAAGTGATTGAAAAAGATTAAGTTTCCTTTGATGTTCTTCTCTCTTGCTTGTCTTCTCTCTTGTCTTTGGATGATGTTAAAAAACAAAGAAAAATGGAAAAGTAGAGCTGCATTGAGATGAATGTACCTTAACCTCAGGAAAGCAAACACACACTCAACCAGAGGCACAGAAGCGGGTTGGGCAACACATGTCTCCAGGGGCATGTGAATTTCCAGTAAAGCATCTTAATGTATGACCGATTCAATACAAGGCAAGTGCAATGTAGCTACCTTGAATCAAACTAGTGAGTCCTCTGGCTATCCTAGTAGGGGCACTAGAAAGGAGAGGGCAGATGTGGCTCCACTCAACGGCATAGGTGGGCTTGGGCCCCCTGGGCACCACACACTAGGACAGACTCAAAGGTTACAGGGGCCCTGGCTGATGTGACAGGGTCCCTCGCTATTGTCTCCATTCATTCACTTATTCATTCCTTTGGCAAATCATTGTTAGTGCTGAAGTAGTTTCCTATGGCTGCTGTAACAGATTCCCACAAACTTGGTGGCTTAGACAGCACAGGTTCTTTATCCTACAGCCCTGGAGAAATTAGAACTGCATCTCATTGGACTAAACTGAGGATGTCAGCAGGGCTGTTCCTTTCTGGAGGCTCTGGGTGGGGTCTGTTTCTTTGATTTTTTAGAGCTTCTAGGGGCTGTCTGGGTTTCTTCGCCTATGGCTTCTTCTATCTTCAAAACCAGCAAGGGTGAGCCGGGTCCTTTCCATGTCATATCTTTCTGACACATCTCTCTGACTCTCTTTTGTCTCCTCTCCAACCTTTTTTTTTTTTTTTTTTTTTGAGACACAGTCTCACTCTGTCACCCAGGCTGGAGTGCTCGGCCATCACAGCTCACTGCTGCCTTGACCTCCCAGGCTCAAGTGATCCCCTCAGCTCAGCCTCTGGAGTATCTAGGACTACAGGCATGCACCACCATGCCCAGATAATTTTTAAAATTTTTTAGGGACGGGATCTCTGTATGTTACCCAGGCTGGTCTCGAACTCCTGGCCTCAAGCAATACTCCACCTCCAAAATGCTGGAGTTACAGGCATGACCACCAGGCTGAGCTCCTCTCCTGCTTTTAAGGGCCCTTGTGATGACAGTGGATCCACCCAAATAAACCAGGATGATATTCCCTGTTTTTTGTTTGTTTGTTTGTTTTTGAGACAGCGTCTTGCTCTGTCGCCCAGGCTGGAGTGCAGTGGTGCGATCTAGGCTGGCTGCAAGCTCCGCCTCCCGGGTTCACGCCATTCTCCTGACTCAGCCTCCCGAATAGCTGGGACTACAGGTGCCTGCCACCATGCCCGGCTAATTTTTTTTGTATTCTTTTTTTTTTTTTTTTTTTTTTTTTTTTTTTTTTTTTTTTTTTTGAGACGGAGTCTCGCTCTTTCACCCAGGCTGGAGTGCAGTGGCGCGATCTCGGCTCACTGCAAGCTCCGCCCCCCGGGTTCACGCCATTCTCCTGCCTCAGCCTCTCCGAGTAGCTGGGACTACAGGCGTCCGCCACCACGCCCGGCTAATTTTTTGTATTTTTAGTAGAGACGGGGTTTCACCTTGGTCTCGATCTCCTGACCTCGTGATCCGCCCACCTCAGCCTCCCAAAGTGATGATGATTTTCCTGTTTTAAGATTAGCCAATTTACAACACTCATTCTCTCTGCCACCTTAATTTCCCTTTGCCAGGTAAGGTGACATATTCACAGCCTCCTAGGATTTAGGTGTGGACATTTTTGGGAGCAGGTGGGAAACACTAACATGCCTGCCCCACCAGTTCCTAAGCTGTGCCAATATTGTGCTGATTATACATGGGTCAGATCAGAGGTGGTCTCTCCTCCTACAGGGAATATGCATTCTAGAGAGGAAGACAGCTCTCCAAGAGTAGTTACATATATCAAGTGGTACTAAGTGATACAAGAAGACATCATATGGTCCAGGGATAGAGAGTTAAGGGGTGTAGTGTGATTGTTTTTGAGAGCATGGTCATGGAAAGCCTTTCTGTAAAGGTAATAACAGAGCAGAGACCTGGGTGTTGAGAAGGAGCCTCTGATCTGGGGCAGAATAATCCAGGCAGAGGGGAAAGCAAGAGCAAAGGCCCTGAGGCATGTGCAAGGAATTGCCAGAAAGCCAGCCGTGTTGCTGGGGCAAGGTGAAAAAGGGGTCAGAGAAGGGAGATGATGGTGACAGAAGCAGGGATCAGATTACTGGGACATTATGGGCCAAGTGGTTTGGGATTTGTTGTTGTTGTTTTTGTTGTTGTTGTTTTGTTTTGTTTTGTTTTTTGGAGACAGAGTCTCACTGTGTCATCCAGGCTGGAGTGCAGTGGTGCGATCTCAGCTCACTGCAGCCTCCACCCCCCAGGCTCAAGCAATTCGCCTGTCTCAGCCTCCTGAGTAGCTGGGGTTACAGGCACGCACCACCACTCCTGGCTAAGTTTTGTATTTTCAGTAGAGATGGGGTTTTGCCATGTTGGCCAAGCTGGTCTCGAACTCCTGACCTCAGGTGATCCACTCGCCTCACCTTTCCAAAGTGCTAGGATTACAGGCTTGAGCCACCACTCCCGGTCCCTGGGTTTTAATTCTAAGGAAAGTGGGAAGCCACTGGAGGTCTTTAGGAAGGGTGGCAGCATGCTCTCATTGACGCTGAAAATGATCACCTTTGTTGCTGAGTGCGATCGGTTTGCGGGGGACAAGGGTGGAGGCTGTGAGAGCTGGTGGGAAGGCATCTTGGCTGGCTGAGGGTAGAGTAATGAAAACAGGCAGCCACGGGATCTGTTTTGTAGTGGAACGCATAGCACTGCAGACAGAGTACAGGTCAGGGGAGAGAAATATGGAGGGATCAGGGAGGATTAGACTCTGCCTGAGCCAACAAAGTCTCCTTAAAGGGAGGGGCTGGTTAGCCTGGAGCAGAGACCATTTGGATTAGGGATTCATGAACACTCTCTTGAAATGCCTGAATGCCTGTCATGGGGGAACAGATTCTCTTGATTCTCTCCGCCCTTAGATGTGAAAACAAAGCCCAAATGAAGGACAGTTAAAGAGACGGAGATGTCAGCTAACCTAGACATCTCATACTGGAAGTGGCATGAGCTGCAGGGCCAGAGGAAACAGCATGCAACCCCGACTCTGCTGTTCCAGTGCTGGGATTGGGACAGGTTATCTGAAGTCTCTGAGATGACATTTCACTATCTCTCACGTGATAGAGGTAATGTTACTATAATACTAAAAACAACAGCAAACGCTTACATAGCTGTGATTTGTGATATGATAAGAAGTATATTTTGATCTCTGCTGTCAGTTCCTGAGATAGGAGTCCTAAAACCCTGGTAGATAGGGGTGCTAGGAGAATATTTTATTGTAGTCGATTTGGTCTTTGCCTCTTGGTTCCTAGCACACAGCTCCTGAATCCCTCAGCATTTCCAGGGTGATAGGGGCATTTCCTGTTCTAATGATGTGACTCTCGGTGGGCTCCTCGATAGCCTCAGGGTGGGGGGCTGGTTGCCAGGGGAACCAAGCATGTGAGTAGAGGAAGCCTCCATAAAAACCCAAAGGGACAGGGTTTGGCGAGCTTGCAGGCAGCTGAACAAGTGGGGATGCCTGGAGGTGGGGAGGCGCCACCAGTAAGGGCATGGAAGCTCCCTGTCCCCTCCCCACACCTTTTCCCATGCATCTCTCCCATCTGGCTGCTCATCTCTATCCTTTGTAACATCCTTTATAATAAATGGGTCATCGTAAGACAAGTGTCTCCCTGAGTTCTGTGAGCCGCTCTAGCAAGTTAATCAAACCTGAGGAACGGGTCACAGGAAACCCCAATTTATAGCCAGTTGGTTAAAAGTACAGATCACAACCTAGGGCTTGTGACTGGCATCTGAAAGAGGGGCGGTCTTGTGGGACTGAGCCCTTTCCTTGTGGGATCTGATGCTCTCTAGGCAGACAATGTCAGAATTGAATTGAATTAGAGGATGCCCAGCTGGTGTCTGCTGGAGAATTAGTTGCTAGTGAGGAGAAATCCTCATGCATTTTTGATGACCAGAGGTGAGTGGTGTGTGTGGGAAAGTAGGAGAGACTGTTTGGTTCTTCCTGTCTCTCACAATAGCGCTTTTAACATGTGAAACACAGTTCTAACAGCTGTGTGTGTGGAAACTCATTCCTCACAGCAGCCTGAGGACACAGGTGCTCCTATCATTGCCATTTTGGAAAGAAGGCACAAGGAAATTGAGTTATTTGCTTAAGGTCACACAGTGAGTATAGGGCACTGTCATCATACATCATACAATCATCTCTACAAGATACAGACTGCCTGACCTTCACCCCCACCTATCAAACACATAATCAAAACATGGCATGTGCCATTATTAACTGTTTTGTGAAGACACAATGCTATTTAGTTTCAGGATCAAAATTCAGCACACTCTCAAAGTCTGGAATTGTGGCTGGAAGCTAACACATTGGCATATAGAGTGGATAAAAGGCAAAACAGTTCTTCCTTTGGATTCTAGATTCAATCACACAAACTCACTCTATAGCCCTCAGACCACAGCTGGAATGTTTTTCCCCAATGGTTATCCCTGGGGGCTGCGGCTGACCAAGGGCTGAGGCTCCTCTGCAGAAAGTCCAGGATGGCACCCTGGTGGACCCTGGAGAAGAGGTGTTCTCAAGGGGGGTGCCTCACTAGGCTGTTTGCCTCTCCTCCCTCTGGCCTCTTGTACTGCACTTCTG
This sequence comes from Symphalangus syndactylus, assembly GCF_028878055.3. NCBI lineage: Eukaryota > Metazoa > Chordata > Mammalia > Primates > Hylobatidae > Symphalangus > Symphalangus syndactylus. Next base: position 18,065,675 of record NC_072438.2, on the reverse strand, counting down.
GTTGCATTAAACTTCGCAACCCACTATTTTGGAAACGTGGAATAAAAGGGCTTCAGTCACATGACAGTGGCTGGTACTGTCCAGATCTGAGTGTTGCACAGGAACGTATTTTGGTAATAATTCACCCATCCTTTCATTATATGTTAAGTCCTAAGGCATCGAGGTTTTATTGAGTGCTTTCTATGAGCTGGACACCACCGGGGATACAACAGTGAATAGGACAGACACAGTTCTGCCTCATGCTGAGCTTTTGTCAGCAGACAAAATGATTGTCAAGAGTGACAAATACACCATGCGCTGGCTGGAGCATAAAGGGAGGACATGGTGGAAATGCAGATTGTCCTCTAAGTTCAAAGAGAACCACTGAGGGACGATCTGGCAGGAGAGTGATGAAGGCTGGGCTGGGAGTGGCAACCAAGCAGGAAGAGAGAGAGAGCTGAGATACAGCTTGGATCAGATTCAATACCAGATTGATGGATGGATGAGGTTAAAAAGGAAGCAGAAGGAATCAAAGGTGATGCTGAGCTAAACAAGGAAGCTGGTGGGGTTATCTACTGAGATATTGGGGCAATCACAGGGCCAGTGATAAGAGAAGACTTTGGCGGAGAAACTCAAGAGTCTGTGAGTCACCACGTGGTAATGTCAGGTACACAACTGAATATGCAGGTCTGGAGCTTAGGGGAGCTGTCTGGACTAGACATTCTGGTCTAGTTTTTGTCCCCTGTAAACTACTTCTGATCTCCCTTTCTGAGAGGTGTGGAATTTAAAATTCCACTTGCCAATTAGTGGCTGCATTCAATATGCCTCAGGCTGTGTTAATCTGCACTAGAAAAGATACGACATCAGGCAGCAACTGCAGTTGGGGCTACCACTTGGCTATGTTTCTAAATTTCCAGGGTCTTCTGCTATGATCCATGTAATTGTCATAGGATCAGGCTAGTGAATCAAATAGCATTTGAGAGGCACCACTGTTCCTGGATGCTTCCAGACTGTAAGGATGGCACTAGCCCTTGCCATTTTCCTGGGATGCAATATCGTTCCTCCTTCTCTTAGCCACGTAAGAGAAGAGAAGATCATTTCCTATCTTGGCAGGAAGTTGAAATTCTAGGGCTCCAGTTGGTCTTTTCTACTATAATAACTTTTACACTGCAGGTCAGGGGCAGAGTGAGGGTCCTCCCGATGGCTAAGAGTGTCCTTCCTACAAACATTTAGGGCCCAGGGAAATGAGCATGGGGTGGGTTTGTGGACTCAGTGCACTACCATGAGACACACCTGGGCCAGAGCTGTATTTGCTACCTGACTCCCATATGGCCAATGATAACAGGGGAGCCTGGGTGATGTTTTGGATTCCTGGATACCAGCATTAACCCAGACCCTGTATCCAACAGCACTGGAAACATCTGTTACTTTCCCCTAGTGCGTGATTACTTGAGTAAGTGGCCACAGGGTCTTTAGGGGTATTAAATAAGGGAGTCGCTACTGTCTCTACTTCATGTTCTACCTTGAGGCAAGGGAACCTGCCATTTACGCCCTTGTATCAGGAAGTCATTGGCCAAGCCTGAGGTTGGTGGCCTGCCAGGTAAGGCTTCCTGTTGGCTGGGGGCTGTTCTGCGGAAAAGGGAGCAGCTGTGAGATTCTATCAGCACCATTTCTAGCAGGAAGGCACTGGGGTATGGACTAACAGAGGGGCTGCAGGTGGAATATCAGTAGAATTCGCCAGTCATCTGCTGAGGACAAGGGATAGATGGGGAGGTTAGAGAATTACAGAAAACAAAGGAGGCTCAAGAAACACTTTTTAGAGAATGAGATTTTGGATAGCATGCCACCCATCTGAGCATGGCAACATGTGTTGTGATGGAATCTGCATTAGCCAGCGTTCTCTAGAGAAACAGAACCAATAAAAAGATAGAGAGAGATACATAAATTTACTGTAAGAAATTGGCTCATGAAATGATGGTGGGCTGATAAGTCCCAAGGTCTGCAGTTGGCAAGCTGAAGACCCAGGAGAGCTGACAGTGTAGTTCTAGTCTGCATCTGAAGGCCTGAGACCTAAGAGAGCCAATGGTGTAGTTCTCATCTGAAGACCAGTAGGTGCAAGAACCAGGAAGGGCTAACATTTTTGTTCAAATCCAAAGGCAAGAAAAAGACCAATGATCCAGCTCAAAAGCAGTCAGGCAGGAGGCATCCCCTCACCTGGGAGAGGGTCAGCCCTTTTCTTCCAGTCAGGCCTTCAGCTGATTGGACAAGGCCCACCCACATGGGAAGGGCAGCCTGCTTTACTCAGTCAGCTACTTCAAATGCTAATTTCATCCAAAAAGACCTTCACAGAAATGCCGAGAGTAGTGTTTGACCAAATGTCTGGGCACCTTGTAGTCCAAGCACATTGACGCATACAATTAAACCATCACAGAATCCATCTTCCAGGCTGGCCTGTCCACAAGGCAGAAGAGAAAGTGGAGAGTTGGAGCCATTTCAGCTTGGAATGCTGCCATAAAACTGTGAAGAAAGAAGGGAGGCAGAAGAGATTAGAGTAAGGGTGGATATTAAGATAAAATCTGGGATCTGGCTTAAAAGAGGAGAACAGAGAGGGCTGGTGAACTTGGGAGAAGCTAAAGTGTCAGTGGCTCATCACAGTCACAGATGGAGCAAACAGAAGCAGTATTGGATGAGGTCACTAGGGTTGCTGTAATAAAGTCTCACAAACCAGGTGGCTTCAAATAGCAGAAATGTATTATCCCACAGTGCTGGAGGCCAGAAGTCCAAAAATCAAGGTGTTGGCAGGGTCGTGCAGCCTCTGGGTGAAATCCTTCCTCCCCTCTAGCAGCTTCTGGTGGTGCCCATGGGCCCTTGGCATCCTGTGGCTGGCAGCTGCATCACTCCAGTCTCTTCCTCTGTCATCATGTGGACGACACAAGGAGAGCTCCTTGTGTGTCACAGTCTCCTTTTTATAAGGATACCAGTCATACTGGATTAGGGCCCACCCCAGTGACTTCATCTTAACTTGATTACCTCTGTAAACAGTCTATTTCCAAATAAGGGCACATACATAGGTCCTGGAGGCTAGGACTTTAACATATCCTTTCAAGGAGACACAGTTCAACCCATAACAGGCATACACTCTAAACGTCATGGCTTACCATGTGATATGATTTGGCTCTGTTTCCCCACCTAAATCTCATCTTGAATTATAATCCCCGCACATTGTGGGAGGGGCCTGGTGAGAGGTGATTGGATCATGGGGGCAGTTCTCCTATGCTGTTCTTGTGATAGTGAGTGAGTTCTCATGAGATCTGATGGTTCGAAAGTGTGTGGCACTTCCGCCCTCTCTCCTGCCGCCACATAAAATGTGCCTTGCTTCCCCTTTGCCTTCCTCTATGAAAGTAAATTTTGGCCAGGCTCGGTGGCTCACACCTGTAATCCCAGCACTTTGGGCAGCCGAGGCGGGTGGATCACCTGAGGTCAAGAGTTTGAAATCAGCCTGGCTAACATGGTGAAACCCCGTCTCTACTAAAAATACAAAAATTAGCTGACCGTGGTGGTGCTCGCCTGTAGTCCTAGCTACTCAGGAGGCTAAGGGAGGAGAATCACTTGAACCCAGGAGGCGGAGGTTGCAGTGAGCTGAGATTGCACCACTGCACCCCAGCCTGGGTGAGATAGCGAGACTCTGCCTCAAAAAAAAAAAAAAAAAAGAAAAAGAAAAAAAAAGTAAATTTCCTGAGGCCTCCTCAGCCATGCTGAACTGTGAGTCAGTTAAACTTCTTTTCTTTATAAATTACCCAATCTCAGGCAGTTCTTTACAGCAGTGTGAAAACAGACTAATATACCATGTTGCTGTGAAAATTAAATGAGATGATGAATGGTAAGATATTTTTGAAAGGAAAAAAGTACAGCAAATTATTGTTTCCTATACTACTTAGGTCACTAGTAACAGTCTCTTGCTTGTCTTGGAATGAATAGTCATTCAGATGGAGATGATTAGTCAGGCTCAAGGTAGGGACACTTTGAACTAGAAGATTCTGACCTATTGGCATTTCTCCATTTGAAATAGTTCCAAAGACAAATGATTACAGAAACCACAAACTCAATGGTCTTCTGAGCCATAAATGAAATACCATTCTAGGAGTCAGCAACATGGAATGTGTTAATTATTACTGAGATGTGGAAACATGTCACAGCATTGACAGTGAGCTTTATTCATTCAAACCTCCTCACTTGGACTTTGTGATATTCCAACCCAGAGATTTAGTCTTTTTATATGACTATCTCATAAAAAGGTGTGTTTACTTTTTTTGCCCTTTTTTATGGTAAAAATACACAAAATTAAAATTAACCTTCTGGCCGGGTGCCGTGGCTCACGCCTGTAATCCCAGCACTTTGGGAGGCCAAGGCCGGCAGATCACCTGAGGTCAGGAGTTCAAGACAAGCCTGGTCAACATGGTGAAACCCTATCTCTACTAAAAACACAAAAAATTAGACAGGCATGGTGGCACGTACCTGTAGTCCCAGCTACTCAGGAGGCTGAGGGGAGAGAATCGCTAGAACCCAGGAGGCGGAGTCTGCAGTGAGCTGTGATCACGCCACTGCACTCCAGCCTGGGCAACAGAGCGAGACTCCATCTCAAAAAAATAAATAAATAAATACAAAATAAATAAATAAAATAAAAAATAAAATAAACTTTCTTAACCACCTTTATGTGTACAGTTCAGTAGTGTTGAGTATATTCACATTATTGTGCAACAGATCTTTATAACGTTTTCATCTTGCAACCATGAAACTATATCCACTAGACGCTACTTCCCCTTCTCCCTTCCCTCTGGTCGTTGTTAACCACCCTTCTGCTTTCTGTTTCTATAATTTTGACTATGTTAGATACTACAGAGTTAAAATAGATTCCTACGGTATCTATTCTTCTGCAGCTGGCTTCTTGTGTTTAGCATAATGTCTTTGAAATTGTTCCATGTTGTAGCATGTGACAGGATTTTCTTCTTTTTAAGGCTGCATAATAGTCTATGGTATGTATATACTATATTTTCTTTATCCATTCATCTGTTGATGGGAATCTAGGTTGCTTCCACCTGTTGGCTATTGTGAATAATGCTGTACTGAACATGTATGTACCAATATCTTTCTGATATTCTGCTTTGAATTCATCTAGATATAAACCCAGAAGTGGGATTGCTGGATCATATTGTAACTCAATTTTCAATTTTAGGAGAAACTTCTGTATATTTTTTTCTGTCTTGTGTTTCCACTAACAGTGCACAAGGGTTCCAACTTCTTCACATCCTTGCTGACACTTGTTATTTTCCATTCTTTTGATAGTGGCCATCTTGATGGATGAGGTGACAACACATTATGGTTTTGATTTGCATTTCCCTAATGATTAGTGATATTGACCATTTTTTCATATGCTTATTGGCCACTCATATCTTCTTTGGAGAAATGTCTAAGTCCTTTGCCCATTTAAAAATTGTCTTATTTGTTTGTTGTTGCTGTTGTTGAGTAGTAGAAATTTCTTATATATTCTGCATAGCAATCCCTTATCAGATATATAATTTGCAATTATTTCCTCCCATAGGTTGCCTTTCCACTCTGTTGATTGTTTCTTTTGATGCACAAACGTTTTTGAGTTTGGTGTGGTCTTATTTGCCAATTTTTGTTTCTGTTTCCTGTGCTTTGGGTGTCATATATAAGAAATCATTGCCAAATCCAATGTCCTGAAGCTTTTCTCCTATGTTTTCTTCTAGGAGTGTAATAGTTTTAGGCCTTACATTTGGGTCTTTGATTCATTTTGAGTTGATTTTCATATCTGCTGCAAAGGAAAAGTCCAACTCCATTCTTTTGCAGGTGGATATCCAGGTTTTCCAACACCATTTTTTAAACAAACTATCCTTTTTTCACTCTGTAGTCTTTGAACTCTTGTAGATTATTTGGCCATAAATACAGGGGTTCATCTCTTGGCTGTCTGTTCCTGCCATTGATCTATATATTGATCTCTATGCCAGTACCACTACTGTTGCTTTGTAGTATGTTTTGACATCAGGGAGTGTGAGGCCTCCAGCTTTGTTCTTTTTAAAGATCAGTTTGGCTATTTGGGGTCCCTTGTAATTCCATATATATTTTAGTATTTTTTCCAATTTCTGCAACAAATGCAGTTGGGATTTTGACAGGGATTGCATTGAATGTGTAGATTGCTTTGGGTAATATGGACATTTTAACAATATTAAGCCTTCCAATCAAAGAGAATGGGATGTTTTTCCATTTATTTGTATCCTCTTTGATTTCTTTCACCAATGTTTGGTAGTTTTCCATGTACAAGTCTTTTACCTTGGTGGTTAACTTTATTCCCAAGTATTTTATACTTTTTGATACTATAGTAAACGAACTTGTTTTCTTAAAAATTTCCTTTTTCAATTGGTCATGGATAGTGTGTAGGAACACAATTGATTTTTGTGTGTTGATTTTGTACCCTGAAATTTTGCTAAATGTGTTTATTTGTTCTAGTAGTTTTTTGGTAGGATCTTTAGGGTTTTCCACATATGAGACTGTGTCATTTGCAAATAGAAATAATTTTAAGTCTTCTTTTCTAGTTTGTATGTCTTTAATAATTTCTTTTTCTTTTCTGATTGTTCTGGCTGGAACTTCCAGTATTATGTCAAATAATAATGGTGAGAATGGGCATCCTTGCCTGGTTCCTGATCTTAGAGGAAAAGCTTTCAGTGTTTCTCCATTGGGTATGATGTCTGTTGTGGGTTTTTCATGTATTACTTTTACTATGTTGTGGTAGTTTCTTTCTATTCTTAGTTTGTTCAGTGGTTTTTTTTTTTATCATGAAAGGGGGTTGAATGTTGTCAAATATTTTTTCCACATCCATTGAGATGATCAGGTGGTTTTAGTCCTCCATTTTGTTACATTGATTGATTTTCTATGTTGAACCATCCTTGAATTCTAGGCATAAATCCCACCTGGTAATGGTATATGATCCCTTTAACATGCTGTTGAATTTGGTTTGGTAGTATTTTGTTCAGGATTTTTGCATCAATATTAATCAGGGGTATTATCTGTAGTGTTTTTTTTCTTGCTGTGTCTGTGTCTGGTTTTGGTATCAAGGTAATTCTGGCCTCACGGAATAAGTTTGAGAGTGTCTCTCCTCTTCTATTCTTTGGAAGAGTTTGAGAAGAACTGGTGTTAGTTCTTTAAATGTTTGGTAGAATTCTCTAGTGAATCCATCTAGTCCTGGGCTTTTCTTTATTGGGAGCTGTTTGATTACAGCTTCAATCTCCTCACTAGTTATAGATCTGCTCAGATTTCCTGTTTCATTATGACTTAATCTTAGTTGGCTATGTGTTTCTATGAATTTATTAATTTCTTCTAAGTTATCCATTTTTTGGTATTTTTAAGTCTTTAAAGTCATGTATTAACAGGCATATATGAACATTTTATGCCAAATATAATTATCATAATGGTTTCAAAAGGATTGTTGAATGAAATAGAGTGTAAGCTACTTTGAATAGAATTAAAGGCAATTTGAATGCTACAAATCATTGTAAGCACCCTATTTTAAAATAAAGTTTAATTTTCACTTCAAAATAATATTTCCGTGATTAGAAAAACAATTAGAAAAAACCATGAAAATTTATATGGAATCAAAACCAAACACATTCCTAGAAAATACTGTGAACATTTTTCTTATTTTCTTTCTAACTTCTTAAGTGTGTGGCTTATAGTCACTCATTTATTTATCAAGCACTTTGGCTGCACCAAGGAGTAAAAGAGATACAATTATTACAAACCACCTGTTTACTTCAGTCATGCCCCTGCAGATATTTATGAAGGGAAGACTGTTCTTGGCAAGAAGAAAATGGCATGCCGCTAATAGCTTTTACTCAAATTGTTCAGTCATCTACAAATTCTGTGGCCTTCTGGCCTGCCTTGCCCCATTCCCCATTCTGCCTGAAAAACCAAGTCTCATTGCATTTTCCTCTTTTTCAATTTTGGCCTTCTTGGGAACCAAGTGAAGGAAAGACCAATTCCTGTGTTTGGAATGATTGGTCTGGTTTTTGGTTGTAATGAGAAGACCCAGCACTTGTTTCACCAAAAACCAGGGCCAGAAACATGGGGTTTGTTGTTTTTTGCCTTGGCATAGGAAAGCCAACCACCAATAGCTATGGTAAGGAGCAGCGGCTCCAGGGGCCGACACCCCCAAAGGGAGAAGTGATTGGCAGTACTTCATTCTTCAGCACACAGAGAAAAGAGCCTGGCTTGAAACCTGCATCCCAGATGCCATGAAGTTAAGGTGATGCTCCCTGAGTGCTGTTTGCAGTGGGAACTTCCACTACCTCCCACTCAAGCCACAAAGGGGTAATGACTGAAATCGACTTCACTGTGGGAAGGAAGATTTTGAGCTGAGATTTGTCTGTGGCTAGGCCAGCAGCCGTCAGATACTGTATGTCAGGCAAGAAGCCTATTGCTTAAAAAAGCCTCTAGAAGGCTGTTCACCAACACAGTGGAACTAATAATCTCCAGGCTTCTAATACTAGAGATTATGTTCTTTTTCTCTGGATTTTTTGGACATTCGAATCTCTAAATGATCAGGAAGCTGACCCTCCAATGTTCCCCAGAGCTACTTCCCAGCTATCACAGATAAAATTCCCTAAGCTTCAGAAAAGGAGTATGGCTCTGCAGTTGCTACTGGGTTGATGCAGAGAGCACAGAGCAACTGCACAGCAGTTTCTCTTGTGTCTGGTGGATAGCTAAGCATGGGGAAATATCAAGGGCATGGGGGCTGCCGAACTTCAGTTCCAGGTCCTGGCTGTGTGATCTCAGGCAAGTTATTTGACCTCTCTGAATGTATAAAATGGGAATGGTAGAGCTTCTGTATCACAGGAGTAGACAAGACAACACGTAGAAAGCACTTACACCAACAGGTAATCAAAAGTCAGTTTTCTCCCTGGAGATGTGAGCAGTCACCTGGAAAGAGGGTTACTTAATGGCATAATGCAGTGTGATCTCCCTTTCTGTTTCTTTGCTTGGCATTACCCGATGATTAATTTTGAAGAGTTACTCAAACAATTACAATTCAACTTGGTCAACATCAGTTCTCATAAACAGAAGCTGACTGTCATTTATTCACTCAGTTCCTGTTGGCTGAGTATTGGCTCTAGGACTGGCACCAGGCACTGGAATTAAACATTCTGGACTCCAGAGGGGTATGAAAACTCCTCCTGAAGGATGCAGAGGAAGATTCGAACTGGAGGAAAACCCTAAAATGTGAGTAGGAATTGGTCAGGCCAAGAAAACAGGCAAAGGGTGCTCCTGGTTGGGGGAATGTTGAATGCCAAGGCAGCGACGGGAGCAGGGCAAGATGTGTGAGCAAAGTGGAGCTCTCTATGCTGGAAGCCGGTGGTGTCTGCAGGTCATGTGCCAGGGGCAGGTGGGTGCAGAGGAGATGTCATTGGCACAGTGCTGCCCGGGAACTGGTGCTCATCGCAGATGCTTGCTATTCTCTCCTCCCTTCCTTTCTTCTTTCTTTCTTTAAGTCAAGGCTTAATCTAGAACTGAGCAACTAAAAGCCATCTAAGGGTTTGGAGCAGAGAAGCAATGATACTGCTTGCTTTTGAGAAAGATGACTCCAGGGATGCTGTAGAGAATTGGACTGCAGGGTGGAGATTGGCCATGGTGAGACCAGTCAGCAGGCTGATGTCCAGCCTGCTGGAGAAGACAAGGGCTTGGACCAGGAGGATGACAGTAAGGATGGAGGGGACCAAGTTAGAGCCATCTTCAGAGATAGAACCCCCTGAATGTGGGGATCCAGGAGAAGGAAGGCAGCGAGGAGGATGAGGCAAGTTATTTAGGCATCACCTAGCATAAGCGGGAGGGAGATGTTTGATGTTATTGTTCATGAAGATAGAGAATAGAGGAGGACGAGGAGGAGGGGGAAAAGAAGTGTTCACTTCATGGGAAACTGCAGGTTTTGTAGGAAGTGGCTTTTGCATACCTTCCAGTTTCCTCTGGCCCTTCACATCCCACCTTGCACCATCTGCTGTTGAGCACAGATGGACATTCATTCATTCCCTCCTCCATGCACTGGCCCTCCACCAGCTTCCAAAAGGCTCACACTGCATGTGCATGAGGGTGCTCCACTGGGCACTGTTAAGTGTGTGCGGCACTTACACTGTCAGAGAAAAGTTCTGAGTAAGGCAGTTCTACTGAAAACTGTTAAGGGACATTCCAGGCCCATTTCTGCAACAAGAATGAAGTCGGAGATTCATTGAGCTGACATGAACACTCTAGAGCAGGGTAGCAAACTTTGACTCACATGCCAACTGGGCCAGCTCCTTGCTTTTTAAAATAAAGCTTTACTGGAACACAATCATGCACATCTGTTTAACCATTGTCTATGGCTGCTTCTACACTAGAATGGCAGAGTTGTGAGAGCAACAAAAATTCCATGGCTAGCTTAGCTGAGACTATTTAGCCACCTAGCCCTTTAAGAAAAATGTTGACCCTGCTCTAGTGTGCTGCCATCTCTGTTTGGTGTGAATGAGTGTTTGACAGTGACTGAGGGACCTTGCTGCTCTTTGCCTAAAAGCCCTCCACGCCTAAGAATCAAGTTTAGGATCCTTAGCTTGCCGTCCAAGGCTCTCCTGGGATGTGAAGCAGACATGCTCCACATTATTGCGTAAAACCTTGGTGTAAAACATCAAGATCCATCAAGCGACTTTAAAACATCCATTGCATTTAGTTCTTGTGCCTTGAATTTGATGCAGTAGTTCCACTGATTGGAATCTATTTTAAGGGAAGAATCCAAGTGATAGAGGAACACTTTGTCCCCTGTGGCCTGGCTGTACCCACTTGTCTGAACTAATTTTATTTTTATTTTATTTTATTTATTTATTTTTTTTTTGAGACAGTCTTACTCTGTCACCCAGGCTGGAGTGCAGTGGTGCAATCTCGGTTAACTGCAACTTCCACCTCCTGAGTTTAAGCAATTCCCCTGCCTCAGCCTCCCTAGTAGCTTGGATTACAGGTGCCTGCCACCATACCCGGCTAATTTTTGTATTTTTAGTGGAGACCAGGTTTCACCATGTTGGCTAGGCTGGTTTTGAACTCCTTGACCTCAAGTGATCCACCCGCCTCAGCCTTTCAAAGCACTGGGATTACAGGCGTGAGCCACTGTGCCTGGCCTGGACTAATTTTTTTAAAGGCATCACCCCTCACACACACTCCACAAATATACACATACTGTGTAAGGGACTCACAAATGTGGAAAGTCTTAGGGAGAAAAATTAAAGCAAGAAAGAGGCCCAGAGTGCTGAGGACCATCGTCCAGATAGTGTGATGGGGACACCTTGTCTCAAGGCCAACGCTCTTCCTGCCAGACTCACCTCACTCACCTCCTCCTTATCACAGCTACCGTGAGTACTGCCTTTGTTTATTTATTTATTTATTTATTTATTTATTTATTTATTTATTTATTTTTGAGACAGAGTCTCATTCTGTCACCCAGGCTGGAGTGCAGTGGTGCCGTCTCGGCTCACTGCAACCTTCGCATCCCGGGTTCAAGCAATTCTCGTGCCTCAGCCTGCCGAGTAGCTGAGATGACAGGCATGCGCTACCCACCTGGCTAATTTTTTTGTGTTTTTAGTAGAGACAGGGTTTCACCATGTTGCTCAGGCTGGTCTTGAGCTCCTGACCTCAAGTGATCTGCCCACCTTGGCCTTCCATAGTGCTGGGATTACAGGTGTGAGCCACTGTGCCCAGCCCCTGCCTTTATTTAAAATGTTGACATTTTGTTTGTGATAAAGTTAGTTTTTTTCATTCATTTTATTTTTTTAAACTATTGCATTATTATTTACCTTGATGACTGAGTTTTCAGTATTCCCTTTAATTCTGATTCCCAGGCAACTGCCTCAGTCACTTCACCCCAGTCTCCTCTCTGGGAGGAGCAGCTGAGGAAGTAGAGAACGTGGAAAGAGCACTGTGTCGAGGATGCCAGGAGAAAAAAGGGTTGCCCAGAAGAAGGCTAATGTGACAGGATGAACATCAAAAACATGACACTAAGTGAGAGAAGCCAGATACAAAAGGTCATATACCGTATGATCCCATTTTTATGAAATGTTCAGAAAAGGCAAGTCCACGATCTAGAGAGGCAGAACACAGTTCAGTGGTGGCCAGGGGCTGAGGTCTCATTACGAGATGATGACAACGCTCCAAAATTAGATTGTCATCATGGTTGCATACTGCTGTGAGGGTACTAAAAACCATTAAATTGTACTCTTAAAATGAGTGCATTTTATGGTACATAAATCCAACTTCAACAAGGCTGTTAAAAAGAAAGACGGCTGAGTAAGTTGAGGATTGGGAATTAAGCATTGAATGACTAAATAAATGAGTGAATGACTCAAAGACAGGCAGTATTTCTAAACAAGATTGTGCAGCAGGATTTGAGAATGAGAAGAATTAAGTCTAGAGGCCCCGGTTGCTCCTTAGCAAGCCCAAGGAGGAGCGGTGGGCCACACAGCCTCCTCATACTTACCAGAGTGGACATCCCAGACTAGACTCCTTTTTGGAACATGAAAGATCAATACTCATCAAGAGATTTAAAAGCATGCACTGCCTGTTGTTTCTGTGCATTGCCTTTTGATACAATAATTCCATTTCTTGAAATCTATGTTAAGGATAGAATCCGGATGATGGAGGAATGATTTACCCATACGTGCTCACTACAGAGCTCTGTGTAGTATTGGAATAAGGGAGACAACCCAAATGACCAACTGGTTAAATGAAATGTGGCCAAGTAAAAGATGGAATGTTAAACAGCCACGTAAAATGATGCTAATGTTGAGGAAAAATACACTGGAATGGAAACTGGAAAAAGCAGGACAACAAAGGGTAGAGAGAATATTGAAACCACCACATGGAATTGTGTGTGTAGCGTAAACACCCAATAGCAGCGCAGCCACAATGTTATGGAAGAGCGATGGCCTTATGGATTGGTTGAATTTTACTCTGTGATATGCGCTTTCAGCACTGTGATCAGACATTTCGTACACTATCTCTTTTCATCTTGACCCAAAGTCTGGGACTTAGTTATCCTTTTTTTTTTGGTCAATTTCACAAATGAGGAAACCGAGGCTCAGGTTTAAGGAAATGTGTATGAGGTCACACAATTTGCAAGTGATGGAACCCAAGCCCAAAGGGGTGGAACTGGGCCTTCTCAAGTGTAGTTTAGTCAGAGTTCTCCAGGGAGACAGAATATGTGTTATAATCTATCTATATACACAGGGCATGGACAGCTAACTAGCTAGATGGATGGATGGATGGATGGGATTTATTATGGGAATTGGCTCACGTGATTATGGGGGCTGAGAAGTCCCATGACAGGCCATTTGCAAGCTGGAGACCCTGGGATGCTGGCAGCACTTCTCAGTCCAAATCCAGAAGCCTTAGCACCAGGAAAGCCAATGGTAATTCTCAGTCTGACGCCAAAGGCCTGAGAACCAGAGCAGTGGATGGGGCGCTGGTGCGAGTCCTGAAGTCCAAAGGTCAGGGAGCTTGGAGTTCTGATGTTCAAGAGCAGGAGAAGAAGAGTATCCCAGCTCCAGGAGAGAGACAGGGAGAGAAACAAAACAAGACAAAACAAACAAACAAAAAAACCTGCCTTTTTTTTTCTGCCCATTTTGTTTGATCTAGACCACCAGTCAATTGGATGGTGCCTGCCCCCCCGGAGGGCAGATCTGTCCCCTTCAGTCCACAGACTCCCACACCAGTCTCCTCCAGAAACACCCTCACAGACACACCTCAAAGTGAGGCTTGACCAGCTCTCTAGGGATTCTTTAATTCAGGCACCTGAAATTAACCATCACACCCAGGATCCATGCAGGTATCCCTCCAGCCAGCCCATGAGGTGGGGATCATTGCCCTTATTCCACCTTCAAGATGCAGAAGGTGAAGTCTGGAATGGTTCAATTATGGCTCAGTGCCAAGCAACCAGCATTGAGAGGAGCTGGGATGCCTGTGGGCGGCCCAGGATGAGCTCCTGAACGTCTTACGTCCCCCAAGAGGCTGGAGCATCCCTGATCTGAGAGTGAACAGAAGGCCTGGCACCAGGCCAAGGGTGTCATCGAGGGAAAGAGGACTTCGCTCCGCTTCTGTTGAGAAGTGTTCTTTGTACCCAATGGTACAAAGACAAGGGATTTTAGTGACACAGCAGCCCGAGCCCAGCCTGGGTGCCTAGGATGCAGCTTAGCAGGTCAACTCTCAGTACTACCAGTACTTGGCCCTTGGAAACCTGCAGGTTGGCAGTGTTCTACCAGGAGGGGGCCAACTCAATAAAACCAGAGAGGGTGAAATGTCCTGCACCAGAGCGTTTCAGACATCAGCGATGGACTGGTTGATTGGTAGTATTTTTGCTGAGACTGATGGTGGACTCCCTATCTGAGAGATCCCAGATTCCTTCAGGTCAAAGGTCAGCAGCTACACTGGAGCTTTCCTGACCCCCATGTCCAGGTACAAAGAAAACCCATCACCTGAGAGCCAATGGCCTCCAGAGCTAGTGTGGCAGAGGGGGCTTGGCTCATGTGTCATCCTGCTTCTTCCTTGCTGTGTGACTTTGGGCTAGTAGCTTCACCTCTCTGAGCCTTGATTCCCCAACTGATGATCAAACATTTCCAGTGCCAGGTGCTGTTCTAGGAGCTGTGTACCTATTGTTTCAATCCTCATAATACTCCTGTGAGGCTGGCATCATTGTCTGCAGACCTGTTTACAGATGAGGACACAGAAGCCCCATGAGGGGAAGGGATTTGCCTCACACCACAGTGAACAAGGGGAGGAGGCAGGATCGGAACTCAGGGAGCCTGGCCCCGAGTCCTGCACTGCTCACAACAGTCTCCACCTGCCCTGGTATGAAGACAAGGGCTGTAAGGATGAAGGCACACAAAATGCCAAGTGAAAGCTCTGGCCATGGTCCCTCTTACCATCTCCCAAGGCAAACCGCGCAGCTGTGGCCTTGGCTTTGCCAGAAACTGATTCCACTGGGGGACCCCGAAACTGCAGGTGTGCCAGGACATTCCTGGCTGACAAGTGCAGGGTCGCAGGAGGGCTGGAGGGTGTGTCTCTGTGTCCATCAGCTCCTTGTGTGCATGCACTCATGTACGGGGTTTAATTAATGAAATGATTAAAACCTGGAAAAATGCGTATTGAATGTATGCTTCAGTTTGACTCCATACTTTTCTTATTTCTTTTGAGTCATAAAATAATAATAGTTCTCCAGATTTGTTACTTTTCTTCTTTTGATTCCCCCAAGGGGATGGATGTAGGAAGCCGATCCAGCAGGGGACGTTCTGTGGTGTATATGTCAGGACGGGCTCAGATCAGGGTAGATTGGTGGGTGTTGGAGGTGCTGCTGAGGGGAGAGAGTCAGTAAGAGAAAAACATCCCTGGGGACAGAGTAGGAGAAAAGGGGCCAGCGGGGGAAGCCCTTGAAAAGGGCGGAAATCTCTGCAGGGTGGAAGGGCTTGGGATGACATTAGCCCTGGGGCTTAAGGAAACGGGATTCATGTGGTTCTTTAAGGGAACAGTTTGGGCGGCTCTCGCCCTGGATTTTGGACACTACCACCAGGATGACAGCCCACAAGCACAGCCAGACCCGTTTCCCACCTTGGCGTCCGCAGCCCCACCCAGGTCGGCCAGGCAGCTGCAGGTGTTGCTGAGTGAGTGGGTAAGCGGGCGAGTGCAGAGAGCTTGCTCACTGAAGCAGAGAGTGGCCGTATTGGGGTAACTAACACGGAAGTCTGCCCCTTAGACATGGAGCAAGGCTTCGGCCACACAGCTGCTTGTCCCACATACATATTTTAAGCGGGCCAGATGCTCAGAGGAAGCCAGGCTGGGATATCTTAGTCCAGTGTTTATAAAACACCGTTCCTCATCCAGAAGATTTCTGGGTAGATATTGAAGATTTCTTGGAAAAGGCAAGACTGAGGCTAAGTTTTGAGGGGTGAGTGTGTTCACAGAAGAAGAGCGGGGGGAAGAGGTTGTTCTAGATTCATGCTTCGGCTGCCGGGAAGCCATCTGAGTCAGAAGGAAGCCGCCTGGGCGTAGATAGATGAGCCTCCAGTGGAGACAGGAAGGTGGGCAGCAGCCGGGCTGATAGACAGTGGGGGTGACATGCCGAAGCTCTAACTTACTTATCCCATCTGTTGCAAGACAAACAACCTTAGCTCTTTCCTGTAACACAATTCCACATAACACACTCAAGTGAGTGATAATAAGCCATTAAGAGCAGAAATTTGATTTTCATGGAGCCCTGGACAGAAGGAGGAAATTGAGTTAGACCCTCAGAGACTCCTCAGCACGTGAAAGGGATGAGGGAGGAGCCTGCGCATAGGTGGGGTTTTGGGGAGGACTAAGGTTTAGTGAACAGCTCGGCAGTGCCCGGCTTTACATGCATCTTTTTAATTGCAGCACTCGACCTGCAAAGAGAGACTCAAATTTTTCTGTATGAACGAAGAATTGGTGACTCAGCTTGGTTACATAACTTGCCCATGGTCATGGTTAGGTCATCAGAACTGCAACCTCACCATGCCATTGAAGCCAAAGTTCACTACCTTCCCACAAGATACTTCCTGGAGAGTTTTGAAAGGGGATAAACGTCACCTGTCCAGCAGGGTGTGAGAGCTGCACGGCCTGGGTAATGACAGTAGCTACACAGGTCTCCTGTCAACCATGGCCAAGGACTGTGTGCATGAAGGACTTGGCAGGGCTTGTCTCTGTGATCCTTGGATTAGTTTACTATTAGTAGCCTTGACTTGGTATAAGCATCATCTTTTATGTGGGCCAAATTTGGTTTCTGCTTTCACCTTGTCACCATCCCCCCATTCTCCCCAACCCTGACAGCCCAGCAGCCTGCATCTACCACAGAGATCTTTGTAAAGAGCTCCCCTGATCATCCTCCAACCCCCTTGCCCAAATATAAAAACCATCTAGATTTCCCATGGCTCTTAGGCTGCGGTCCCACATCCCTAACCTCATCACAAGGCAGGCCTTGACAACCCCACCACACCAGTCTCTCAAACCCTCACACACAAGCTCTTTCCGGCCCTGACCCTTGCTGCTCCTTCTGCCTGGACCCCCACCCAACCCACAATCCCACATCTACACGTGTTCAGTTAATTCCCACTCCTCCCATCACATCAGAATTTCCTGATATTGCCTCTCTCATCACCTTACACCACTTTCTAGAGTTTGCTATAATGGTAACTGAACGTCAATTTAAGTGTGCGATTAATTAGTCTGATGCCCCACTTGGTGTGAGGAGCTGGAGGCGGGACTTTTCCCACCTTGTTGGCTCTAGGTCCATAATGCCTAGAATAGAGTGGGCCTGACACAAGGTGGGTGCTCAATATACACCATCGAATGAATAAGTGAACGCATGAATGAGTGAAGTTAAAACAAACACACTGCCTCCTTTCCAGTGCCCTGTTTTGCCTCTGTCAGAGCACAAATAACAATATGCAGGAATGTTCTTTTTATGCCTGTGACCTCTTGGTGACCCTCGTTCCCAGTGCATTCCCAGGGGACAGTGGCTAAATCTTAATCGGCACAGTATTTACAGTGCTTAGGATCAAGAATGGGGTCAGTCTCAGGACATGGGACATCCTTCTCCAGCTCTGCTAACCGGCCGCTTCACTCTGAGTCTCGGTTTCCTGATTTCTGCAAGGCAGGAGTTCTGCAACAGGAGTCCTCCGGCCCCTTCCTG
Source organism: Symphalangus syndactylus (assembly GCF_028878055.3). Classification (NCBI taxonomy): domain Eukaryota; kingdom Metazoa; phylum Chordata; class Mammalia; order Primates; family Hylobatidae; genus Symphalangus; species Symphalangus syndactylus. The sequence continues at coordinate 18,047,917 of NC_072438.2, read as the reverse complement.
GCTAGGACTAACTTTCCAGAATTTCATAAGCAGAAACATTCACTCTTTTCTGTTTAAAAATAAAATAGATTTGGGGGATCCCCTCTAGCATCCTACTGTGCCCATTAAGACGATGCTTTGGAAGCTGTCAAAGACTAATCTTCTGACTACAGAGCTGTCTTGGGCTGCCCAGGAGCAGAGAGGCCTCCTTACCCACGTGGGAGAACACACAATGCATCTCATTGATCTAAAGCTGGTCTGGGAATTGCAAGCTAATTAGCTTGGATCAGTAAATAATGCAGCCTGTTTTCAAACTGTGTGGCGCTTTCATGCAATTAGGCTTTGCTGGGAATGAAAGGTCATGGGCCAGCCTGTTAGCCATGAAAACAATTGAATAATGAAAACTCTGATCGTTATGGTGCTGATTATTAAAGCTGGGCCTCTCTTATATGAGTGAAACTCTATCCTTTTGTGTCTCATGTTGGAAGAAATCAGAGGGAGGGAATGGCATGAGTGACAGTGCTAAATCTGGACTGTCTGCAGAGTGACGTGCTCCTCCAAGCATTCTTGGTCCCTGGTGCCAGTCCTTTGGAAGGCCTCTGCTTAGCTGATGTTACAAACCAGTAACAAAAATGGAATCCCAGCTCCTCAATCTAAGCCCCCTGAAAGGCAGGGCCGCTCACTTTTCTGCACCTTACATGATAGAAAGCAGAGGCATGCAGCTGGGATTGAGTTCTCTGCAGCTAACTTCTTAGTTTTAGAAGAGTCAGCTTTGGGAGCCCCTAAGCCCCAGTTTCCAGGTCTATGAAATGGGGCTGATCATGACTTCTGCTGAGGGCTGCTGTTGGGCGCCATGCCATCACACATGCAAAGCGGCCTGGTGGGGTCTAATACATAAGAGGGCTCGATAAGAAGAATCCTGTCATTTCCTAGATTTGGACCAGAAAGATAGGAAAGGCCTTTTAGCATCTAGTTTAGAGTTTCTCAAAACATGAAAGCCAGGATGACTTTTGGTTGGTTGTGGATGAACACGTTTTTGTTTTTGTATTTAGAGGAGCTTTACAATAGGTTCATAGAAAAATTATGAGGAAGGTACAGAGATTTCCCACATGCCCCCCACATCTGCACACTTGAATGGCCTACCACCCCCACCCTGAGCAACATCCCCCTAGGATGCTGCATTTTTTACAAGTAAAAGGGACCTATATTGACACATCCAAATTACCCAAAGGTCATTTTGTACATTAGGGTTCACTCTTGGTATTGTACATTCTGTGGGTTTGGACAAAGGCATAATTACTTTTATTTACCATTACAGTATCATACAGAGTATTTTATTGATTGATTTATTTTTGACTGACAAATAATTGTATATATATATGTGGTACAATGTGATCTTTTGGTATCCAGATACAACGTAGAATGATTCCATCAAGCTAACCCATCCCCTCACTTACTTACCAGTTTTCTGTAGTAAGAACATTTAAAATCTAGTCTTGTAGCAATTTTGAAATATACATTATTATTAACTATGCGCATCATACTGTACAATAGATTAAGAAAATTTATCCTCCTGTCTAATGGAAACTTTGTTCCCTTTGATAGACATGAACATGTTTTGGGTATTCATATATATGCATGTGTTTTTATGTATATATTTTACCATTAGATTTCATTCATATCATTACTTAAGATAGTGATTACTTTAAACAGCACCACATCTTGCAACTGCCCAAGGAGCTTTAAAAAAAAAATTCTCTCTGCCAGGCACAGTGGCTCACACCTGTAATCCCAGCACTTTGGGAGGCTGAAGCAGGTAGATCACCTGAGGTCAGGAGTTCGAGACCATCCTGGCCAACATGGCGAAACCCCATCTCTACTAAAAAAAACAAAAACAAAAACAAAAATTAGCCAGGCATGGTGGCGGGTGCCTATAAACCCAGATACTCGGGAGGCTGAGGCAGGAGAATCGCTTGAACCTGGGAGGCAGAGGTTGCAGTTAGATGAGATTGTGCCATTGCACTCTAGCCTGGGCAACAAGAGCAAAACTTCATCTCAAAAATAAAATAAAATAAAATAAAATAAAATAAAATAAAATAAAATAAAATAAAATAAAATAAAAATAAAAATAAAAATAAATCCTCTCGTCCAAAGAGGAGCCTGGCTTTGAGACTTTATACATTGTACATTTATACATTAACGAACAGCCAGGGTAAGAACCCCTGGCTTAGGACATACCCAAGTAAAAGGATAGCTAAAGCTACCTAAAGCATCCCATCATCAAGGTGGCAAGCCAAGGCTAGAGTCTGGGAGGCACTGAGAAGCCAATGGTTTGGTTGGAGACTGTGCATCGGGGATAGGGCAGATTGGTGCTTGGTGAAATTCAGAAGCCCTGCCCCATCTCAGATCCATTAAATCAGAATTCCAAGAGTTGAGCCTAGAAAATCTATGTCCTTGTCAGCCAACCTCGTCCTAGTCCTCTGGAAGGCATTCAGGAGCCGCTCATGTTACAAAGGTCGCGGCCACACCCAGGAAAAACAGAGACACCCCGTGGATCTGCCCAATAAAGGAGACTGGGCAGATGTCAGCCCTCTTGAGGATGTCATCAGTTAATCGGACTTGGATGACTGGAAGGGATTGAGCTGAAGCTTCACCCCAGGTCAGTGAGAAGCACAGAGACCGCAGTGCTGGGAGCACTGGGTGTGATGTGGGGGAAGCTCTGTGATTAGTGCTTCAGACTTTGAAGGCTGGAAGGGATTGGGCTGAAGCTTCACCCCAGGGCGTTGAGGGGCACAGAGGCTGCAGTGCTGGGAGTGCTGGGTGTGCTGTGGGGGAAGCTCTGTGATTAGTGCTTGGGATGCAACACTTCTCTGAGCCCATCCAGCAGGTTCCCTAGGACAGGAAGGAGGCAGAGGCAACCCTCCGACCTAATGCCAGGGTGCCTTTGGCAGGAGTGTTCCCTGGGCTGCATCTTGCAGGAAGGTTCAGTTTAGACAGATTGCAGAATGTTAACTGCCCGCCTTCGTAGAAGGCACCGTGACTTAGGGATATTAAAAGTCTCTACAATTTGCAAGTCTCTGCTAGGTGCTGTGTATGATGTCCATGGATTATTATTGGTCTCTATGCAGGGATAATGTTGTCCTTCCCGTGATGCAGGTAGGGAAGCTGAGCTCAGAGAGGTTAACTCAGTCGCCTGAGATCACACAGCTGGCTGGGGGCAGACCCAGGGTTGGAACCTCAGCCAGTGTGGGTGTCAAGGCCTTGTTCTTCCTTCCTTCAAAACCAAACGAGGAGCCAGGATGAGGGTCTGAATCTTAGAACATCCAACTCCACTTTTCAACCACTGAAATTCTGAGGGGACCTCGAGTGCTGCATTCACATTTACGGGCTTCTCTCATGAAAAAGGGAGTCACGTTACTCACAGTCATTTCTTTACCCAAGTTGTCAAATCCATGTCAGGACCGACCTACCATGGAATTGCTTGGTCCTGTGGGACCCCCGATCAACCAGATGAGGGAGCTGAGGGCAGAGTGGCCTGGTGTGGCAGCTCGGTTCCTGGTCAAAGCAGCAGAAACCCTCCTGGAGGGGCCCAGGCAGAAAGGGAATTTAATGGGAGTCTCGTGAGCAAATCAATGGGGAGGCTGCAGATCCAGACTCTGGAAGTGTGCAGAAAACAGCCTGGAAGAGAGGTGGATTCATGGAAACAACAAATGGAAGAAATACAGCCTGGTGTTCCGTAGATCAGCAGGATAACTATAGTTATTAATAAACCGTACATTTCAAAATACCTACAAGAGGAGAATGTGAATGCTTCTAGTGTAAAGATAAAGATTTAAGGTGATGGCTGTCCTAATTACCCTGATTTTGATCATACAAATGTATCAACTTGTCACATGTACCTCCCAAATGTGTACATCTAATATGTATCAATAAAAAAAAAAGCCTGGGTAGGCTGTTCTACCCCCATTACCAAAGGACACTCGGCCCCAGTGCCCCAGACTCAGCAGGCTGCCACCACTGCAACAGAAGCTGCCACCACTGTGATAGAAGCTCCATGGCACCACCGCACCACCAAGAGGAGAGGTCAACCTCACTGAAGATGCCGGGAAGTTGTAGGAAATTGACTGTTGACTCTGGCAAGATGTGGCTTGTTGATGAGCTCATTCAGAGCAATTTTAATGGTGCGGTGCTGAGTGGAGAATGGAAGCTGGCGAAGCGAGTTCTCTTTGGGATCGTTTTGCTGTAACAGGGAGCAGGGAAATGGGGTGGTTAACAGGAGGCAACGGGATCAAAGACACTTTTTTTTTTCTAAAATGAGGTAAAATCACATAGTGTAAAATTAACCATTTTAAAGTAAACAATTCAGCAGCATTTAGTACATTCCAGTGTTGTACAACCACCATTTCCATCCAGTTCCAAAACATTTCCATCACTCCCAAGGGCAACTGCTGCTTATCTGTGAGGCTGCTGCAACCACTGCCCCTTCCCCCAGTCCTGGGCCACCACTGATCTGCCTTCTGTCTCCACGGATTTGCCAATTCTGGACATTTCATGTAAATGAAATCATAAAAGATGTGGCTTCTTGTGTCTAGGTTCTTTTTTTTTGTTTTTTTTTTTTTGAGACAGAGTTTCACTCTGTTGACCAGGCTAGAGTGCAGTGGTGAGATCTCAGCCCACTGCAACCTCTGCCTCCTGGGTTCAAGCAATTCTCCTGCCTCAGCCTCCCGAGTAGCTGGGATTACAGGTGACTGCTAGCACGCCCAGCTAATTTTTGTATTTTTAGTAGAGACAAGGTTTCACCATGTTGGACAGGCTGGTCTTGAACTCCCAACCTGAGGTGATCCACCCGCCTTGGCCTCCCAACATGCTGGGATGACAGGCATGAGCCACCGTGCCCGGCCTGTGTCTGGGTTCTTTCACTTGGCAGAATGTTTTCAAGGTGCATTCGTGTTGTAGCCTGTATCAGCGCTCCACTTCTGTTTATTGCTGAGTAATTTACCGCTATATGGATAGACCACATTTTGCTTATGCATTCATTCACTGGAGGACACTTGGGCTGTTTCCACCTCTCGGTAGTTGGAAATATCGTTGCTGTGAACATTCATGCACAAGTTTTTCTTTGAGCAGCTGCTTTCAGTTCTCTTGGGCATCGACATAGTGGTGGAATTGCTGGGTCATGTGGTGATTTTATGTTTAGAGAAACGAACAAACTATTTCCCACAGCAGCTAAACCATCTCACATTTCCACTAGTAAAGAGAATCCTATACAAGGGTTCCAATTTCTCCACATCCTTGCCAACAACTTTTAGTTGATTGTTTTTTTAAATATGGGTGACACTAGGACATTTTTGTACGTAGCCTGGGGTGATCCAATACAGAGAAAGAAATTGATGATGCAGAAGAGGAATGGGATCATTGCTGGGGGGAAATTTTTGGAAGGTGAGGGGGACACAAGACCCTCAACATGGGGGATGCTCCAGAATGAGGTGTCAACTTGGACGCTGGACTGCCCAAAGGAAAAAGAGAAAGATCTCTGACACCAACGCTCTGAGGCTCACTCTGATGAGCTCATCCCCTCCTAGTGAGGGGCTCTCCCATAGAGCAGCATAAATGGGGGATGGGGAGGAGAAAGGTAAGAGCAGAAGACTCTCTTTAAACCTCGACTCTCACCCACAGACGTGGTGCTTTTGGGCAAGTGGTATAAACTCTTGAACCTCAGTATCCCAGGCCATTGAATAGAGATAACAAAGCCTTGGTGGGCTGCTCTAGGATTCAATGAGGCTGTGCACAACATGTGTCTGGCATTTAGTGGGTGCTTCCTAAATGTAGGTCCCTTCCATCAACTCCTCCTTTAGGCTAGCTTGTGAATTACCAGATAGAAATAATAGCTTTGCCCTTCTTTGTGGCCTTTTTAATATCTAGGACAATGTTGGGCACATGGTGCTCCATAAACATTTGAAAATAAATCAATAAACAAAAATTAAAATAATGATAAAGAGATTTCCCAACAATCGCAGCAGCAGCAAATATTACTGAGTACTTGCTGTGTGGCAGGCAATCAAAGGACAGCATCTCCTTTGATCTGAACAACATGACCTCGAGGTGAATACCCCTTGTCCCCACTTTGCAGAGGAGTGACTTGCCTGCTATGGCATGGCTGGGGAGGGGCAGGCTGGGATTTGGACCCAGATGTCTCACATCAATTCCAGTTAGTCATTATAGTATACTATTGTCAACCTAAATAACAGAGGCTCTGAAAAAAAAATATGTTTATTTGGGGTTATAGCCTTGCAATGAGAATCCACATGCCATAGTACATTATGTGCATATTCAGGGAGGTAAAGGAAGACAAAGGTTTCTTAAGGGAATAAAATAAGAGGATTACACAATTGTTTTGAAAATAACTTATTGGACCTATAAAAGATGTCAAGAAAGAGGTTGGCTGACCATGTGAAGAAAGGGTGTGGGCACTAGCTGGATACTTAGGGAAGATTTGAACTTCCTGGAAAAGCAATCCCTTCGCCCACAGGCAGCCTCTACCTCCCTGTGTTTGCATCTCCTTAAGCACTGCTGACATCACCCTGGGCACAGAAATGTCATCTTTCCAGGCTCAGATGGTGTCAGATGTTGGAGGTTGGTTGATAAAGACATTTCACATAGATGTCTCCCAGGGATTGGGTGAACTTTCTGCTCCAGGCCACCCCTTTGTCAACATCAGCACACCAGGGAAACAGAATTAGCCATGACAAGGTTTCCCGACTGCTCTGAATCAGTGCCAAGGAATTGGAGTGAGCTTTTCCAGGTTCCTGAGAGAGTGCTGTCACCCAGGGCCTAAGCTTGTGCCTGAGCTGGCACAACCTCCCTTTCCCACAGTGCCCATCTTTCTGTGCTCCTCCCAGGGAACCCCCTGCCCTTCACTTCCCATGTGCTCACCTCTTTCACTGCACAGGTCCAAAGGAGGCTTTTCATGCCTGGTTGGATCTTTCCCTGGGCTGCCCAGCAACACTCCCAGATCCGTCACCTGTTTCCATCCCATCTCCCTGACACTCAGCCCTCCTTTCTCTCAGGCTGCTGCAGAGTGCGAAGAGCTCGTATGTGTGCAGCCCTTTGAGCTAGGGAAAGAGGGCAATGAGGCACTGATAGAATTTAACAATGGCAGTGACCATGAGCATAGCATTTTGTGAGTGATGGTGATCAGCTATTTCCCCATAGCTGACTTCCCTGCTGCATGGACCAAGCAGCAAGCACCAGCCTCTTGTCCTGCTCATTTGGATGTAGGACTCAATCCGCCTACTTCTTGGTTCCTGCTTTACCACTCTTCCATGTCACTTACTTGATCCTCCCCTCAGACCAGGCAGGTGGGCCCTGAGCTGGGCACATCCTCATGTTAAAAAGAACGGATCTGACCCCCAGCGAGGTGAAGCTGAGTTGAGTCCATTAGTCAGCAGTGGTTTTGCTGACATGCTTCTGCCTTCGGACTCCCAGTCCAGAATATGCTGATGCACACCTGAGCATGTTTGTAATAAGCTGAACTAGCCATCAATAGTTAGCCATTAATCACTTATCAAGATGGGCATTAGAAAATATTTACAGTAACAGCTGGATGGAGTTTAATTGTTGCTTTCCTTGACAATTTCCTGGATTTACATCTGATTACATTGACAGCCCATCTATATATGAAACGTACTCCATTTGCTCTTTAGACTAGAACAGGCAAGGGAAACCCCAGGAGACAGGTGAGTCACGCTTACAGACCTGGATCTGCTTCAAAGAGGATTTCAAGAATTACCGAGATTGTTACAGAACAACAGGAATGAGAGATTTGAAAACTGAGGGATTTGAAATCAACTTTACAGGGTTCTGGTGAAGATTAAGGGGGAATACACACATAAAGTGCTTAGTGTGGTATCTGACAAGTGTTAATCCAGAAAACGAAGTTGATTATGAGTGACTATGGCTACAGTAATTATTACAGTGTCTCATAATCTGGTAATCACTCTCTCTTTTTTCTCACTCCACTCCCGTTATTCCTTCCTTTCTCCCTTTACCTCTCTGTCTTTCTTCTCTCCCTTCTTCCTCCTCCTCCCTCTCCTCCCTTCCTTTTTCTTCCTCTCTCTCTCTCCTTCCTTCTCTTTTTTCTTCTCTTCCTTCCCTTCTTCTTTCTTTTCTCCCTCCCTTCCTCCCCCTCTTCCTCCTCTCCTGCACCTTACTCCCTCTCTCTCTCTCCCCGCACCTTAAAGCTGCTCTATTTTTTACATTCACTTTCAATTTCCTGTTTTGGGATCCACTTTAGTTTCATGCCAAAGTCAGCAGACAACCCTGAAAATTAAGAATAAAGTCACAGCCAAGTGTGAATCAGAGAACTCAGGGTCCTGGGTGTGTTGTGGGGTTCTCTGTCCAGAGCTGTTGGCCAGCGACTTGTCAGACGCACATGGCTTTGCCCTGAAGTGCCACATCTTAGAGTGGACGGTGTCCGAGGCAGCAACTGCAGGCACTTCAAGGAAGCGTGATCTCCAGCTCGCATGAACCGGGATTGGGAGAACAAGTCCATGTTCGTAGTTTGCCAACATTTGGATACACTGACGCTCATCAGTGTCTTTTCTTCATCTTGGTCCTTCTACCCAACTTCAGCTTCCGAGTGAGGGTCTGCCTTCACGCTGTCTGGGCTCAGATCCAACCTCTGTGACAGGTTGGGTGGATGAAGTTACTTCTCCGAGCTTTGGTTGTTTTTCTTTCTAACATGGGCCTGGCATAGCATCAGACACAAGGTCTTATTAGCAGCAGCAGAAGTCACTTTCTAAATCTTTAATCCCAGGTGCAGCCTAGGTAGGGGCCAGTCAGATTGCCTGGAGCAGAGTCCTCATCCTCTGCTGCACTGGATATTAACTTTGCAGCTGCTAGGTTGTGAGGAGGCCCTGCAGAAAGGTGCATGGGCTGCCTAGGTTGCAAATGGGCATTCAGGGGACCCGGGGAGGTGGCTATTCACTAATGGGGACAGCATTTTGATCTCTTAAGAACCAGTATGACTGCACCTGTGGGCATCAGCAGAGCATTAGTCTTGAATAGCAGTGATTTTAGTATTGTTACTGCAGATGGGAAAGACAGGGAGCTAGCATGTTCAGAGCTCTCACCAGACACGGAGGTTGTGCTTCATCTTACGGATTTTATTTGTTTATTATCTTATTTAAGCCTTAGAAAATTATTTTGAGGAAGTTTAGGGTTCTCTAGTCAAAGACCAAATGGGCCCCTCTCCTTTTTCTCTCTCTCTTTTTTTGAGATGGAATCTTGCTTTGTTGCCCAGGCTGGAGTGCAGTGATGCTCACTGCAACCTCCACCTCTCGGGTTCAAGCGAGTCTTCTGTCTCAGCCTCCCGAGTAGCTGGGATTACAGGTGTGTGCCACCATGCCTGGCTAATTTTTGTATTTTTAGTGAAGATGGGGTTTTGCAATATTGGCCAGGCTGGTCATGAACTCCTGACCTCAGGTGATCCACCCGCCTTGGCCTCCCAATGTGCTGGGATTACAGGTGTGAGCCATGGCACCCAGCCCCTTTTTTCTTAAAACCAGTTTTAAGACATCATCCCTTCCACGAGGCGCTTATGAACAAGGAACACCTTCTCTGTGTTCCACAGAGGCTATTACTTGCTGTGCCTCTGGGGATGATGAGGATTGCTTGGGTGCATTTAGCATTTGCTATGTGTTTCACATACATGAACTCATTTAATCCTCACAACAGCCAACTGAGGTAGGTCCTGTTATTTCCTCCATTTGAAACCTTAAAAAATAGAGGTACAGAGAGGTGAGGTAATTTTCCCCATCACACAGCTAGTAAGCTGTAGAGCTGGGATTTGAAGCCATGGCTTCAGAGTCCATGCCTGGGGTGCAAACTGTCTGTACATGGCCTTGCACTGCACAGGCAGGCAGTTTCCCACTGTGATGTCCCAGGGACAATGAAAGTGTCTTCAGCTCTGTAGTGATCTCTGAAGAGTAAGGCACACAGTTTTGAGCCTCTGCTGGATACAGCTCCCCTGGCAGTGGGTTCTTATTGATTTAACAACCCTGCGCCTTTTCCGATGGGGAGTAGGAGAAGATGGGAGTTGACAGTGACCCAGAAAGGACAACCCACCACCCACATCCTCCTGGAGCTGACAATGCTCTCTATCTGCAACATACGTTCTGGGAAGAATGCATAAATGTCTCTTTGTCCTCGGCCTCCTCTCTCTCAGCACAGAGGCTTCATCATTTGGGGTCTGCTGAGCACTCTTCACCCGCCCTGTGGCCATGTTCCCTTGCCCTAGTCACATCCTACAGGAATATCCATTGCAAATGCCCCCTCATTGCCTTCTCTTCTCCTTCCACCCGTTTCTGTACTCGCTTCTTCCTCCACATTTGTGGTTGCTCATCTGCTCTGACCTCAGTTTCTAGGTGTCCCAATTTTGGATGGACATGGCATATCCCAACAAAAGCCATGCTCGGATCACAGCTGATATCACAGCTTCCCTCAGTTCTTCTCAAATCTAAAGCAGGAGTGTCCAATGTTTTGGCTTCCCTGGGCCACATTGGAAGCAGAAGAATTGTCTTGGGCCACACATAAAATACACTAATGATAACTGATGAGCTAAAAGACAAAAATCACCCCCCAAAAAATCTCATACTGTTTTAAGAAAGTTTACGAATTTGTGTTGGGCCACATTCAAAGCTGTCCTGGGCTGCATGTGGCCCTCGGGCCAAGGGTTGGACAAGCTTGACCTAAAGTGTTAGCTCCGGACACCCACCATCTTCCCCCCAACTGTCTTCTCCACTACTGAGCTATGAATAGGCCCTCAACACCTTCCCGCAACCTGACCAGGCTTGTTGTTAAGACAGCTCTCCACACTCCCCAGTGGCTGTTTCCTGGCTTCTCACTCCCGCCACCATCGCCCTCCTTCTTTCCCCTGCAGTTGATTGCTTTTCCTCATCCTTCATGTGGGTACCATTGGACTCAATACAGATGCCATTGGACAGAAGTCCCCCATGTTCACCCCTTCCACATCTGCAATCCTTGCTGTACTTTGACCCATGTCCCACACATTGACTCACATCCCCATCACCTCTTCTGCTCCTATTCACATTAACTTTCTCTGACGACTTTCTATACACAGACTCCTCTTGCAGGCTCTCCAGCCTGACCCCAACCACTCCACTCAAAGCATCCTTGTTACAGTCACCAAGGACCTCCATGTGGCCACGTGCCATGGATGCCCATCATGCCTCTTACGTGACCCCTGATTAATATTCATTCACATCTCCTTATAGTTCTTGTCTTGCCACTCCTAACACCTCGCTCTTCCTGTTTCTCTGACTCGGTCTCCTTTGCCATTTACCATCTCTAGCTTCTTTCCAGGTTGGAGTTCCTTAGAAAGTTTCTCTTTCTGCCCTCTTTCCCTGGGTGACCTCACCTAACCCCATGGCATTAAATACCAGTTGATTTATCTCCAGCCCAGACCACTTCTTGAGCACCACTCCTATTTCCAGCTGCCCCAGCAATATGTATGATTCGATGTCCTACAAACATTTCTAGGTCAACATTTCCTAACCAGAACTCTTCATTTTCCCCCACATGCAAATCTGTTACTTTCCGAGTCTTCTCTAGCTCAGTGAATGATAATTGTCATTGATGATGTAACAAGGATTTGTCAGGCATCTCCCAGGACCTTTTAGATACTGTATCCCTCATTTAACAATCATGATATGAGAGAATGATATCTATCTTCAATTGACTGATAAGGAAATAAACTTATAGGTTAAGTCATTTGCCCTGGATCACAGTGGCAAAGCCAGGATGGGGACTCAGGTCTTTGATTCTAATGGTCTTGCTCTTTCTACTGCACTCACATCTTTTCAAATCCTGACTCGTTTAATAATCTGGAGACAATTTTCATCCTTAGGCACCTGCAGGGCCACCATGTTGCATATTTCTAAGGGGACATTTACCATGTCATCTGTGAGGATGGCGGTTCCTGGAGTTATGTAGTGACAGTCATTCACATGAACTAGAACGAGAGTTAGTCCCTCAAGGTGGGCAGGGTGGTGACCATGACTACTGTCATTCTGGCTTTCTTTGTCCCCTCCCATCCCACCCGACTTCATTCTGTCTCATCTCTTCTCTTCTCTTCCACCCCATCTATTCTGCTTACCCTGCCTACCTCTGGCCCAGAACTCTGTCAGACTGTGACACAGAGATGAATCTGTTATGGCCCTTGAGCGTGAGGAGTATAGGAGTGTATCAGTCAGGGTTCTCCAGAGAAACAGAACCAATAAGATGAATAAATAAATATACATGCACACACACACCACACACACACACACACACACACACATCCTATCTGTCTGTCTATCTAGTTAAATTTATTTTAAGAAATTGGTTCATGCAATTGTGGGGGCTGGTAAGCCGAAAATTCACAAGGCAGGCCAGCAGGCTAGAACTTCTGGCAAGGCTGATGTTGCCTGCAGTCTTGGTCTGAAGGTGGGAAACACAAGCAGAATTTCTGTGTTGCAGTCTTGAGGCCAAATCCTTCCTCTTCAGGGGACCTGAGCTTTTTCTCTTAAGGTCTTTAACTGATTGGGTGAGGCTCACCCACATTATGGAGAGCCATCTGCTTTACTTGACGTCAGCTGATTGCAAACATTAATCATATTGAAAAAAATACCTTCACAGCAATATCTGGACCATTCTCCAGATGTTTGATCAGACAACTGGGCACCACAGCCTAACCAACTCAACACATAAAATGAACCATTACAAGTAGGTCCCAGTCAGTGGCAAGGACACAGATGACAGAACAGTCAGCCCATACCTTCTGGTTCCTGCTGGGCTAATGGATATGCTGTGGGATGCACAGGAGGAGGGATTCAGATTTCCAGAAGGGACAAATGGACAGAGGAGGTGAGCCTTGAAGGTGAGACAGAGAAAGGAGCAAAGACATCCCAGGCCAGTGGTGCAGCCTATGCAACGGAAGGCAGGCCTGAGAAGCACATGGCTTCTGGAATGTGGAGGTCCAGAGGCTGGTGCACCCCTCACATGCATGCTGAGGTATGAGGGGAGGGGCTGGCCCCTCATTGCAGGGCCTGGCCTCTCAGTGCAGGGCCTCGAATATCACAGTAAAGTTTGGCCCCAGTGGTTCAGCAACCATCATTCTTGTCAGACCAGCTGAGCCTAAATCAGTAGCTCAGAGCCCATCATACTGTAAGAAATGGATATTCTTCTGGAATTGTATTTTCTGCCCTAGGAAACAGGACATTCAAGCATTATTTTAACTCTACTTGGCTACCTTAGACTTTAAGGGCTTAAATCTCACATCAATTTGTTTTCTTAATTTAAAGCAATTAAAAAAACTTGTTTAGTTATAGAAGTATTTTTTTTACTGCAAAACATTAGAAAACTATAGGAAAACAAATAATAAGATAAAAATTGGCTAGAATATCCCATCCAAGCAGTAACTGCTCTTAATGGTTTGGTCGGTTTCCCGACCGTCTATTTTCCATGTTCATAAATATGCACCTGTCCTCTGCTCATCTCCGTGGCTGGTCTCTGCTGCTCTCCTGTCCTGTGCTGGGCCAGGCCTCTCCGTTTCCACTCATCCATGCATAGTCTGTTTGCTTTTCTGAAACTACCTCTCCTCCTAAAATGTGAGCTCCATGAGGGCAGGGCAAGGTGTATCTTCCTCAGAATTGTATCCCCATAGCCTAGAATATGAGGCACTTAATATTTGTTGAATAAATAATTTAATGTATAAATATGATGTTTTAGGTTTAAGCAAAAAGACATGTGAACTTAGTTTAAGTACATATATTTTGTGAATCTATTAATAATTGCATCTATTTTTAATGTTGAATAATGTTTGTTTATATATCTTCCTTTTTCTTGTCAAGTAAGAATTTATTATGAGCATTTCCCCCTCACATCAAATATTCTCCTATAACATAATTTTTTTTTTGTTTGAGACGGAGTCTCTCCCTGTCACCCAGGCCGGAGTACAACTGTGCAACTCGGCTCACTGCAACCTCCACCTCCTGGGTTCAAGTGATTCTTCTGCCTCAGCCTCCTGAGTAGCTGGGATTACAGGCATGTGCCACCATGCCCAGCTAATTTTTTGTATCTTTAGTAGAGACAGGGTTTCACCATCTTGGCCAGGCTGGTCTTGAACTCCTGACCTCGTGATCTGCCTGCCTCGGGCCTCCCAAAGTGCTGGCATTACAGGCGTGAGCTACCGTGCCAAGCCTATAACAATTTTTAAGGACTCCGTAAGATTTCATCATATCTATGGATTGCAATTTATCCACACTTTTCTGCTAGATATTTTTTATCCTATTATAAATACCATTTTTCTGACATGGAAAATGCTGCAATGAACATCTTGACCTTAACTCTTTGTGCACATTTTTATTCCTGCTTTAGAATGCATTTTTATAAGTGTAGTAGTTGGGCCAAAGGGCAGAAATCTTTTTATGGTTCTAGAAACATATTTCCAAAATCCAGAAAAGCTATGGAATTTTCTACTTCTGCATGCCAGTGATTCAGGGTATGATTTTGGTAACTGTTTCCAATTTGACAGGTGAGATTGGCACTTTGTCTTAATTTGCACTGATTTTGTTTTTACATCTTAGAGACAGCTAGCCTAGTGTTTTCAAAATGTGCCTCATCATAAGAATTACCATCTGAATGAAAATATTCCAGACAGCAGCCTTTATTTAATAAGCAACAAGGCAAGTGTGGGAAGCCCTGCACTCAAAAACAGAGAACTGAGGACAGAGGAGAGCAGGGAGGTACCCAAGCGAGGATGCTGCTGTGTCCCAAACTGGCATCCCAGCCAGAGCTCCTCACAGCAAACCTTTCGAAGGCTGCTCCGGGCCACCTCCCCTGACTTGCACATCTGAGAAAGCAGCTGTCTAATGGCTTCTTTCTTTTTCTCTTTCTCAGAAACAATAACAATAAAAGTTCAAAACCTGAAAAGTGAACCATGAAGCTCAGTAAAAAGGACCGAGGAGAAGACGAAGAAAGTGATTCAGCGAAAAAGAAATTGGTCAGTCCTTTTTTTTCTTCTGTCTCCCTTATATGACTATTCTGGTCACCCAGGGGGTAGTTCCCCCTTCCCCTGGGTCAGTGGGAGGCTGTTAAGGTGAAGCTGGGCAGAGAAAAGAGTGAGCAGCAGCTGAAAACCAAGTTCTATTGGAAGGAGCCATGGGGACTGTAGAGTGTATGGGGTGAGGCTCAGAAGAGTGCAATTGACAGTCCTGATCTGCTGGTGACTTTCTGGGTTTGAGGCAAAAGTCTCCATTACAAAGGTCATTTCTCAGCAAGGGGACATTGATATTGACAATGATTATGTCATCATCATTAAAGATACACTAAAACCCACCCCTTAATCCATCACAAGGCTTAGTCCACCTGCCCCTTCCTCCAGGAAGTCCTCAGCACCTATTAATAGAATGACTTTCTTTCTTCTTGGGACTCATCAGACCCTATTTTTAAACCTGATTCAAGAACCAACAGCCAAAGAGTGCCTACTCTGTGCTGGACCTTTATATAGGGCTCCCATTTAAAGAGAGACTCTTTACATGGTTCTCTCTGGATCAAACCATGGTGAAGGCATCACTAGCCCTATTTTACAGGCGATGAACTGAGGCTTAGAAAGGGATGAAGCCACTATGTGGCTAGTACAGGTTTGAGTCCTTCTTAAACCTTGGATTATCTGTGCCTCGTCTCCTGTGATGGGTGTGGAAGCTACTGTGACTCCAGGGAAAATGTATTTGTATTTATAATAAACCTGTATTTGGCAGGACAGAGATCAACACAAGTCCATTTACCAAGTTGTCAAGAAAGTGTGAAATTGGCAAGCTGAACATCATTGTCCCCATCGAGGTGTGAAATGGAGGATAAGGGTGCAGTCACCTGTTTGAGGTGACCCAAGACCCCATGCAAGAATAATGTCAAATAGACAGCAGTTCCCTCTAAGTGGACTCTATATCTTTTCTTGGTGCTTACATTAGATGAGTCAAGGATCTACTGTCTAAGTATTTGGTGTAATGCAGGAAGGGATGTAGTCATTTCAAACATTCTGCTTAAATGATACTCAATAGAAAATCCCCCTTCTTTTCCAACTCTTCCCTGCTAGAAAATTTCCACCTTGTCCAAGACAACATTTTAGCCTTAGGAAATCATCCAAAGGACAGTTTAAGGTCAGTTCCAGAAGTGATGCCTATCTACTGGGTCCCGTCCCTGAGCCAGGCTGGAGGAAGTCTAGGAATACAAAGAGGTTTAGGACACTGTGGGTTTGCTGGGGCTGCCATGACAAAGTCCCACAGACTGGGCAGCTTAAACAACAGAAATGTATTGTCTCACCGTCTTGGAAACCAGAAGTCCAAGCTCAGAGTGCCAGCAGGTTAGTTCCTTCTGAAGCCTCCCTTCTTGGCAGAAGTGGCTGCCTTCTCCCTGCGTCCTCACGTGGTCATCCCTCTGTGTGTGTCTGTGTCCTCATTTCCTCTTCCTATAAGGACACCAGGCATACTGGAATACAGCCCCATGCATATGACCTCATTTAACCTTAATTACCTCTTCAAAAACCCTATCTCCAAATACAGTCACATTGTAAGGTGCTGGGGGTGAGGACTTCAACATGTGAATCTGAGGGGACGCAATCAGCCCATTGAGACGCATACCATCCCTGCCCACGGTGAGCTCCCGTGCAGAGGGGAAGGCACACGTGAGCAGCAGCACGTGGAGCACAGAGGCAGTGAGAGGCTGGGGAGGCTGCTGGGAGGAGGTGGCGAGGGAGTTAAGTGCTGAAGGGTGAGCACAGTTCAAGGCAGTCAGAAGGGAGGGCCTGAGCAAGGTCAGGAGAACCTGAATGAGTAGGAGCTTCATAAAGACAGGCAAGTGATGACTGAATGAAGGAACTGGTGAGTGTCAGAGCAGGCAGAACGTGCCCCAGCCCAGAACATCTGGGGATGTTTGTCTTATGACTTCGTTTGTGATAGGAGTCGCTTCCTTAGCAGTTGCCTGGAGTGCAGGGCCAATGGCCCTGTGGAATGGGGAACCGGCCCTCGCTTTGGAGGTGGGCTCCTCCATGCTCCCCCTGAACTTCAGTTGCCCTGAAATGTAGGTCTGATAGTTCCTCTGAGGACTAAACGATATCATGAATGTGAACACACTTGGGAAAGCCCTGTGCATGTGTAATATGAGCTGAAGGTGAGGCAGGTGCTCTGGCTACCAGGCGCACTTGACTTAACCTAGAAAGAGCACTAACTCTTTCTAGGTTAGCTGCCATCTGGATCTGGGAGGGACCCATCCCCGCTCTTTTACTTTCTGTCCAGCTGTAGTTGCACATTCATGTCCACTGCCTAATTTCTAGTGCCTTTTGAGTTTTCAATCCCAACAGAGAACTATAAAGCAATTTTTAGCGGGATGAGGGGTCACCTGATCCAATTTGAGCTTTAGCAAAATCTAGTGAGGTCTCCAGTGTTACAGATGAGGAAATAGGGAGGGTATAGAGAGGGGAGTCGCAGCAATGGGATGAGGAGGGGTAAATGAGATGATGAAAATGCAGTCCCCATCAGGACAGCATAGGGGCAGAGGGGCCCTCCATGCACAGGGATGCAGCTGTCCCCGCCCCTCCTCTGCCCATCTCCTGTACTTCAGGCCCCAACCATGCTTCACTGACAATTTCACTTCCTCGCACACACTGCAGGCATCCGTGCCTGCAGGCCTTTGCTCCTTGCCCTCTCACCCCATATCCTTCTCTGTCTGCTCAGAAGTCACCTCTTCCAGGGGGTCTCCGAGATCCAGCTGAGATTGGTGTGGTGCCTCCTCCACGCTGTCCTGGGGAATCCTTCGCCTTTTTAGGTCATGTTATAATTAAGGATTTGCACATCAGAATGTTGCTCTAGGCCCGCCAGTCAATGAGGAAACCAGGCTGCATAGCTGAAATCCAGTTCAGGAAATAGCCACTTCTCCCAGGGGCGTGCCTGACTGATTAACATGCAGAAGGACGATTGCACTGAACGACTGGTGTGCTCAGTACATCCCCAGCCTAACTCCGGAGGCTGGTTTTCCTCTTTGGAAGTCTTGGTTCCCCACTTGCTTTGAGCAGCCACATTCCCATCACCGTGCACGTCGGGGCTGGACGTTTCCATGTGCGTTTCACATTCCACGTTCCTGGCATGTCTGCCGTACTCCATACCTTTTATTTTAGTGTGTGCTTTTTACTAAAAGTACTTTGCTAACGTTTTGGTCTCTCTTTTGTGGACTGAGCCCTACGTTGCCTCCTCGACATTCTGCATTCACCAAGCCTGTCCCTGGCTCTGGCCCAGCCTCTGCACTGCTCTCTGCTTCTGACAGCAAACTGTTCTAGCCAAAATTGAAGGTGCTTCTCTGGCATCTGAGGCAACACGGCCATGTGATGAATTGATTCCCACAACCTCCGGGTGTGCATGAGGCCCTTGCCTTCTCAGTACTGTCCTTGAGCCAGCCTGGGGCTGGCACACAGGACATGTCCCCTCAGCCAGTGCTGAATGAGCAGGACAGAGCAATGACTAAGAGGCAAATTCTTTTTCTTCCAAACCCACAGCCTCCGCCTTTGTTCTAGGCTGCAGGATGGCCCACGCTTATTTCTAGCACGCCACTCGGGGCTGGCTGTTTTCTATTTGAGCTTCAGAATAAGTCTGCAGGACAGTCAGAGTGGGGTCAATATTCCATTTCGCGGTGGTAGAAGTGGCAGCTCAGAGAATAAAGTGACTTGCCTGAGGACACACAGTTAAAAAGTGGAGGAGTCCTTGTAATCCCAGCACTTTGGGAGGCCGAGGCGGGCGGATCACGAGGTCAGGAGATCGAGACCACGGTGAAACCCCGTCTCTACTAAAAATACAAAAAATTAGCCGGGCGTGGTGGCAGGCGCCTGTAGTCCCAGCTACTCGGAGAGGCTGAGGCAGAAGAATGGCGTGAACCCGGGAGGCGGAGCTTGCAGTGAGCCGAGATTGCGCCACTGCACTCCAGCCTGGGTGACAAAGCAAGACTCCGTCTCAAAAAAAAAAAAAAAAAAAAAAAAAAGTGGAGGAGTCGGCCGGACATGGTGGCTCACGCCTCTAATTTCGGCACTTTGGGAGGCTGAAGCAGGCAGATCACCTGAGGTAAGGAGTTCAAGACCAGCCTGGCCAACATGGTGAAATACAGTCTCTACTAAAAATACAAAAATCAGCCAGGCGTGGTGGCGCACGCCTGTAGTCCCAGCTACTTGGGAGGCTGAGGCAGGAGAATTGCTTGAACCCAGGTGGTGGAGGTGGCAGTGAGCAGAGAGTGCGTCAATGCACTCCAGCCCAGGCAACAGAGTGAGACTTGGTCAAAAAAAAGAAAAGGGGGAGGAGTCAGGGGCAGAGTTGTATCCAGGCTTCTGAGTCAAAGTCAGCCACCTGTCCATTCTGTTCCAAGCATTAGGGAGGTATCCTAAGTTAATGGCAGTCACCCTGCTCCAGACTTTGTTAAGAGAGAAAAATAAAAAAGTTGCTTAGAAAAAACAAAATCCACCCCCCGGGTGGTAATCCTGGAGAGGACAGATTTCCCCTTTGGACTGTTGCGTTGCTGTATTAACTTAGGAGCAGGGAAAGAAATGCTGCCCCGTTGCCTGTTCAGGCATGATCAAATTGCCACACTTCCGGTCTGGGACTCCCGCCCTCCTTCCAGTGGACTCTGCCTCCTCATTCACAGAGATGCCTTGGCAGAGTCTGCGGTTCCTGGACTGAGCCATCAGCTGGGTCACTGAGACCCATGGCAAGGAAACAAAATAGGAATTCCAAGGAACTGGGCCTAGTTCCCCTCACAGATGACACCAGCCACGCCGGGCCTCCAGGGCCAGGGAGGGCACTGCTGGAGTGTGAACACCTGAGGAGCGGGGTGCCAGGTGGGAGGAGAAGAAAGGTAAACACGGACAGCTTTTCTGCATGGCTGGAGGGCTGTGGGGAAGACAGGCCTGGGTGGTAGCCATGCAACAGTGCTCAGCCCCAGCCTGGCAGCGTGTAGCTGGGGGATCTGGGGCTTTGAGGCAGGGAGGCCCCAGTTTGAGTTGCACTTCTCCATCTGTGTGACTGGCATGCTCTCTCCAAGCCCCAGCTGACTGGGCCAACAGCGTCTCTGGTAGACTGGGTGTGTACACTGGAACGAGGCTACGGTGGCAGGCTGCCCTGCCCACTTGCATGGTGGTGTCCCTCTTCTTACCCTCCCCAGGGCATGGCACGGGCAGCAGTGTCACACAGGCCCGTCGGTAAGTGGGCACCCTCTGCCCCTGCAGTGAGTGGGGAGCGGGTGGAGGGCACAGGCGGGCCACACAGGCAGGGGGCTCCTGGGAGCACAGCTGAGGCAGGAGAAGACAGCCCCCACCTGCCCTTCACCGGCCTCTGGCAGGGGCAGTTCACACCAGGTGCTCCCAATCTGATAGGGTGCAGACAAGGGAGGAGTTTGTGTCCTCTAAGGTCATCAGGGCTGGGAGCAAAGAAGGCACAGAGCACAGAAACGATGCCCAGCACAGCCCAGGGGCTTAGAAGAAGTGGTATCTGTGCCGAGACTCAGAGGATAGGTTTAAAGAGAAAGTGATAGAGAACAGGTGTTTCATCTGAAATGTGATTCTGTTCCATCGGGGATCCCCATTCAGCTCAAGCTCCTCTCACTACAGAAAAATATTCTGGTCCTACATTTTACTTGGCAGCACCCATCCCCAAGGCTTATAAATGCTCCCTCTTGCCCCTGCATGTGATCAGCAGCCTCTACGGAGCACCTCCTCTGCAGCAGGCTCCTCAACAACATATGCAGCCAGTGCTGCTATTAAGATCCCATTTCACAGGTGGGCAAGCTGAGCCCCAGAAAAGTCAAGTCACTTGCTCAGGCTCCTATAGCTGAGGGGGCCAGCCCTGGAGGTAAAGCTGATATCACTTGACTCAAAGCCCCAGGCTCTATCTCGTGGCTGGTGGCACTAGAGGAGACAAACAAGATGGGCAGAGCAGGGAAGTGGCCATCAAGAGACCCGCATTCCCTTCCAGACTGATTTGGGTCCCTGAACCATGGATCCATCTGTCTTCTTCACTGTTGCATCCTCACAGCTTTGTCAGGGCCTGGCGCCTACAACACACACACACACACACACTCCACTCACAAATATGTCAAATGATGGCAAAGAAAGTGCCGTCCAGAGCACCTGGTCCCTGTCCACCTGGCCCATATTTCCTGACCAGCTGAGTACAGCCGTCCCTCTTGCCCTGGCTCATGCCAGCTTGTCAGCCTTTGCCAGGGATCCAGGTGTTTCTGCCCTATGGCCCTGTCCTGGTGGTGGCTGTCCTTAGATGGGGCTGCAGGGCAGGACACCTCCAAGGCAGGCGCCCTGCTCTCTGTGCCAAACCTTGCATCTCTATGTCTGCAAGTCCTTGTCCCGAGGCTTGGACCAGCCCCTGTAGTTTGACGCGTCAGCCTGGAACAATATGTGCATGTAAGCGTGTGTACACATCTGTGTGGCTGTCGGCAGTTTCAGGCCCTTGGACAACGCACTCAGGTGACGAGTCAGCAGGGGACAGTGCAGTGGTGACTAGAGGGGCACTGCAACCAGGCCACCTGGACTTCAGTCCCCATCCCAGACAGCACCAGCCATGCTCCGTGCCCCTCTTTCCTCACCTGTAATACAGGATATAACAGCACTGATCTAAGGACTCAGAGACAATGCGCAGAAAGTGCTTAGAATCACGCCTGGCTGACATGACGCTTGGAATCTGGCTTTGCTTTTTTCTGTCCGGGTCGGACACTCGCCAACTTCGCTAAAAGGATTGTGTGGAGCTGCTCAGAGCATCTGGTGAAAACTGTGTTTCAGGTCTGCGTTTCAGGGATCCTCACGCAACCCGGGAGGAACGCAAGGGCGTGGCCGCTAAACCTGAGGGCGCCGGGCCTGCGCACGCGGACCTGGACCGGAACCCTATCTGCAGGTCCCCAACTTGCGTCTCTTCTCTCTGTCTCTAGCCCAGCCAAGGACAAAGACTTCTCCCCCGGAAGGCCTCCCCCAGCTGAGGGAACGTTCCAGGTCTTCCCTCGGCCCTGGCTGCGCGCCCGCTGCCGGCTCTGACGTGGTTTCCTCTCCCTCCAGGGCTGGTCCTGCTCGCTCCTCGTGGCCTCCCTCGCGGGCGCCTTCGGCTCCTCCTTCCTCTACGGCTACAACCTGTCGGTGGTGAACGCCCCCACCCCGGTGAGTGCGCGCCAAGGCCCGGCAGAGGGCGTCGCGGTCCCGCGGAAACCTGGTGCGCAAGGGCCGTGGGCTCCAGCGCCCCCTCCTCTCGCAGCGCGGGACACCGTGGGGACAGAGACCAGCCCCCGCTCGGGGGAGAGGAGAGGCACAGAAACAGACAATGATGGCACGGGGACAGGGGGCGGGGGAATGGCAGTTCTTGCGGCTGGAGGGTGGGTGTCCTGGGAGAACGTTGGGAGACTACATGAGGGGGGCTTTGGAAGTCACGGGGTGGGATGGGGGGCGATCCTCTGGCCCCTAATGCCGGGAAAGGAGCAGGAGGGGCCTTACGCATGGAAACTTGGACATTTTCTTGATTTGTTTTTTTGTTGTTGTTGTTTTGTTTTGTTGTTGTTGATTATCTATCTATCTGTCTGTCTATCTATCTATCTATCTATCATCTATCTATCTTTGAGATGGAGTCTCACCCTGTCACCAGGCTGGAGTGCAGTGGTGCGATCTCGGCTCACTGCAACCTCCGCCTCCCGGGTTCAAGTGATTCTCCTGCCTCAGCCTCCCGAGTAACTGGGGCTACAGGCGAGCGCCACCACACCCGGCTAATTTTTGTATTTGTAGAGATGGTGTTTCACCATGTTGGCCAGGCTGGTCTGGAACTCCCGGCCTCAAGCAATGCGCCCACCTTGGCCTCCTAAAGTGCTGGGATTATAGGCTTGAGCCACTGTGCCAGGCCTGTTGTTGTTGACTTTAAATTACAACCAGAGGCCACTCAGGTATCTGCTGGATAAGACCCATCTTTGGCTTGTGTTTTACTCTGAAATCAGATCCAGGTGCAATTCTCCCAGGCCCTCTTCACATTTTGCCTCTGTTTTGCAGTTAAAGGTTGGGTACCGCCTACCTAGGCTGTAAGGTTTAGATGCTATCCTGTGGGTGCTGGCTTTGGCTTTGACCTACCACCATACACAGGCAAGGGCAGGATGGAGGCTTGAGGGAAGCTTTCCTGCAGGAAGTGATGCCTGACCAAGTCTGGAAGGTGGAGTGATGGATGGGGGCTGGGATGTAGGACACATTTGGGGAAATGCAAGGAGCTCCAGGTTCTTGGAGCACAGGCTGTTTTGGGGACAGGGATGTATGACACATCTGGGGAAATGCGGGGAGCTCCAGGTTCTTGGAGCACAGGCAGTTTTGGGGGCAGACAGGAAGCAGGCCGAGGACAGCCCTGGGTGCCTTCCAGGCTTTTCCTTGCTTGGGAGTCCAGCATCCTTGGGTACAAAACATAGGGGAAGCCTGGGTCAGTGAGTTTCAAAGGTTCCCAGGAGCCCTGGAATTTTGCAGAGGTGCCTCAGGGATCTAAGCACTATTGGCGCAGGTCAGTTCTATGTTTAAAAAGTCTGTTAATTATTTGACATTGTTCAGTTCTGTTGCTAAAAACAGTTTGAAAACCAGGGGGCCTAGATGGCTTCAGTAAGCACTGCCAACGGTCAGTCATCTTTGATTTTGTCATTGTGACGTTATCCCAGGATGGGGATCTGACTTGTCCATATTTGTCTTTGAAAGAGGGCTAGGAAGTTGGACTCTTGCTTCATCTTGAAAGTTCATCAAAACATCCAGGTGAGAGGGGGGAGAACCTTTGCACTCATGGCTTGTGGAGCAGAGATATGTGAAACTTGCGCCTGGGATAGAATGATATGGGTTCAAGCACTGACTGTGGGAACATGAGGAAGGAGCAATCCCATTACTCACTTACTCATTCAGCAAGCATTGTTGAGAGTTTATGATGTGTCCAACTCTGGGGATCAGGGAAGACAACCTGGAGGTGGTATTTGAGCTGAGCCATGAGGGATGTGTAGAATTTCCACAGGTGTCAAAGGGAGGTGGGGAGCTGAAGCACACACACAAAGGTCTGGCTGTGCCCACGTGGTGGCATATTAGGAAGTTAGTAGAGTGTGATGTGCCAGTACCTGGGGGAATGGGGAGCTGGGATGAAAGAAGAGGTGGAAAAGCAGGATGGAGTCAAAAGAAGAGGGCCTAAGATCTTAGGCTGAGGAGTAGGATTTTAGGCTTGGGCACTAGGGAGCCATGGCAGATTCATGGGGGTGGGGGTTTGCAACTCACATTTTTTTAATTAAAATTTATTTTTCTTTAACCGTGGCACAACCTCAGGAGGTCCTGAGAACACATGCCCCCTTATTTATTTACTTATTTAATATGCTCACTGTTTTTTAGAAAAACAACTTTGGTGTCAGTGAGAAGGACAGGAGGGCCAGAGCTTAGAGGTATTTAGTGGGAAAGACCATGGTAAGCCAAACAGAGAGAGTTTAACATGCCCTCCCTCCATTTCGGGAAAGGAGGAGATTTCTGAAGACCTACACAGCCAGGGTGGCCTTTACCTTTCTTAAGATGAGTAACACATTATTATGGCAGCATCAGTAGCAGCACAGATGGAAAAAGCCCGCACGAGGTGCCGGCCCTCCTCCACGTACTTTTCATGCATTAATCAGCGCGGTTTACCCTCATGACAGCCCTGTGAGGTATGGATCATCATTATCCCCATTTTACAGATGAGGAAACTGAGGCACGCTGTTCACTGACTTGCCTACAGTCACATAATAAGTGGAGCCAGAGTTTGGCCCTGGGCGGGCTTCTGGTTTCCCGGGCATCAGACACATTTTCAGTCATTTTAGAACAGATCCTTTCTGTGCCAGGCAGTGTTAGGCCATGGGACTTCTTGTTTGGGATATCGGAGCTCCACCTCTGTGGCCAGCATGCGCAGCAAAGTGTTCAGTCTTGAGAGACATCACAAGGCGCTTTTTAGCCTGGTGTCCTTTGAACCTCGAGACCACGGCTCGTCATGCATACTTTAGAGGAGCCCAGAGCAAGCACTCCGAGGAGGCCTTGAGTCCAGGACTGAGCCATCTGCCCAGATCCAGGGCCTGGGAAGTGTCATCCTCAGTTGGGTAGCTACTTCCCAGCATGTGCTGTCTGCATTTGAAGAGGAGCAGAGACTGTGATGGCCAGCTCTTCAACTCTGCCAAAACGTACTGCATGCCAGGTGCATTCCATTCTCAGAAATACAGAGACGTCAGTGTCTTTGGCTGTAACAAAACAGCACAGCCTGGGGTCTTCAGCAAGGCATTTATTTTCCCATACTTCTCCAACCTGGAAATCCAAAATCAAAGTGCCGGTGGATTTGTTGTCTGGCGAGGACCTTCCTTCTGGCTTGCAGATGGCCTCTTTCTCACTATCTGTACATGGCAGAGGGAGGAAGAGTGCAAGGGAGCAAGACATTCATCCCACCATGAGGCCGCCCCCATGACCTCCGCTAACCCCAGTAACCTCCCAAAGGCCTCATCTCCAAATACCATCACATTGGGGTAAGGGTTTCAACATGCCCTATCCTTGCAACAAAAATGTCATGCAACGTTTTTGGAGGTGACTTAATTCAGCTCAAGGTAGTTAATTACTGATGTTACCTTCATTTCATGAACAAAGAAACAGAGGGTCAGAGTTTAAGCAACTTGCCCAGGATCACCCAGCCGGGAGGTGTCAGTGTTGGAATTCAAACCCAGGTCTGTCTGAATCCAAGATCCATGCCATGCTCTCTGCCCCTCCTTCCTGCCCCTGACCACTAATGGCAGGTGCCAACAGTCCAGCCATGGGGGGAGTTTGGCATGATCAATGAAGGCAAAGAGGAACAAGGGGAGATGGGAGGAGCCACAGCAAGCCCAGGGCTGCTTACCTGTCCATCTACCAACCAAAAGACAGGGCAAGGTTTCACTGCAACAACCCTAGGGGCTCTAGCACAAGGTGGATGATGCTGCCATCGTGTTACAAGCAGGAACCTGTGATTGTCTGAATCCTGTCCCGACCCCTCCCTCCCTCGGGGTTCTCATAGAGCAATTCTCATAAAGGACCTGATCTAACCGAGAAACCAAAGATGGCTTTATCATTAGCTAGAATCACTCCCCAAACTCTTCCCCTCCCTATATGGGGTGTGGGGTCATGTAACCTCTTCCTGCTCTGCCTAAAGGTCCTGATGTTTTATGTTTACTTGTGCTGCTTTGTGAGAAGAGAGAGGTAGCTGTTCAGGCAGTCCTTCAGCGCCCTTCCCTGGGTGTTGACCTTGCTGTATCTGGGGTAGAAAGATGAAAACGACACACATCCATGTCCTCGAGGTGCCCCAAGACCAGCAGCAGTGACAGAGGCTCAATAAATAATCACCAGATAGGAGGCAGGCTGCATGGAGCCACAGGACAGCTGAAGGACTTTATTCTACCTGGGGAGGTCAGTGGGGCCTCGCTGGGGCTTGAAAGAGAGAGCTCAAGGCTTTCTGGGAATGGTGGAGACCTAAGGGTAGCTGGATGTGGGGTCCAGGGGGGTGGAGAGGTAGAGGGTGGAAAGGGGAGCTGAAGCCAAACCAGAAAGTTTGCAGAGGCCAGAACAGGAGCACGATCCGGCACTACCCAGGCTATGAGCAGGTTGAGGGCCAAGGCTCGCCCTGGGAGGCCCTCCCGAGGTGGAAACCGCCCTGAATGTGAGCTGAGCAGGCCTGCACAGGATCCCAGCTCCCCACGTAGGTGCCTCTGTAAAGGGCTGGCATCGAGCCCCTTGTGAGGTCGCTGCGAAATGAAAGGAGATGTGATGCTGGAGGAGCTTAGCCCAGCGTCCAGCGATCACCTTGAATTCTCTCTTCCCCTTGCAGTGGGCTTAGGAACGGGTGAGTGAGGCAGCCCCAGAACCAGGGAGACCAGGAACAGAGCAGAGGCTCTAAGGAATGGGATCTAACACAGGCTGGAAGGACCCAAGCCTGGCAGGGGTTTGGGGTGTGAGGGCTAGGCTTCACCTGCAGTGCTGGGCTCTCGAGAAGGA
Organism: Symphalangus syndactylus; assembly: GCF_028878055.3. NCBI lineage: Eukaryota > Metazoa > Chordata > Mammalia > Primates > Hylobatidae > Symphalangus > Symphalangus syndactylus. The sequence goes on along the minus strand of NC_072438.2, from coordinate 18,020,823 downwards.
GAAAGAAACCCTTGGAACGGAAGAGGTGCAGATATTAGTGCTGCTTTGGAGTGCAGGGAGGGTTCTGCTCACAGAGATGATGAACAAAGGCTGCCACCAGGGGGTGGTGTGTGGATGCTGCCCCATGGGAAGCGATGCTGGCTTTAGCACTGGCCCAGGCTTGCAAGTCCTCGGCCCAGGCTTGCAAGGCCTCGGCCCAGCCAGCTTCGCCTCTCCAGCTGTTGGATAACTGGGGGCCCAGGTGATCGGGGCACAGACTCCAGGCCATGGGCATTTACCTTCAGGGGAGGCAGCTTGCACCGTTAGAACAATCCATGCAGTAGCTGCCATTGGCCCTGCTGACACCCAGCCTCATCCTTAAAAACGCTCGGTGCTCCTCTCTCCTCAGATATTTGGAAACTTTCTGTAATGCCAAAAACGAAAATAACTCACCTCTGGGCACCAGCTCTGCACTTGGCCCAGGTTCAGAATTGTGCACACACTAGATCCTTGTTACAATATTGCAAGGCAACTATCACTAACCCCCTTTTAAAAGCGAGGAAACTGAGGCTGAGGGAAGTCAATACATCCAAGTTTCAGGGGTGGGACACTTCCTAAAAATTCCCACTGGCCTCTCCTCAACACAGTCACCTGGATGTGCCTCCCGGCCACCCAACTTTCCAAGAATCCCCAGAATCTGACTACTTTTCCTGCCCCATTTGGAAGAGAACACCTGCGCCCCATGCATCCACAAGGGTCCTTGGCCAGCTTGGTGGGTGGGATGTGAACAGAGGTGCTGAAAGGCCACGTGAGGCCTGGTTTATGGCAGCATCCCTGGTTATGGCAGCACTAAAGAAAGATCTTCAGTTCTTTCTTCCCCCAGATGGCAGAGAACTATTAAATGCACATTGGACTTTGCATGAACTGGCAAGAGGTTCTTATTGTCCTTAGCTGTTGAAAATCAGGGTTATCTGTGCTGTGCTGGTGCACTGATCACCAAGATGAACACCACAGTAGCTAGGCTCTATTCATTCTCTAGACTAAACCCTAACTGGTTTCTCTTTCCACTCTGGTTCCTACAGTTTATTCTCCACCTAAAGTACAAAGGGATTCTTGACAAATGAAGGAAGATCATATTGTCCCTCTGCTCAAAACCCACTATATCTAGAAAGCAAGCCAGACTGCGGTGACTTACACGGTACCTGGGGCCTTGTGACCATTCTGTCATCATCATTTCCCCCCTCACTCCCCTTCTCCATTTACACAACCTTCTCCCCACTTGCTGCCCCTCAAACACACTGCACACTGGAACCTCAGGGCCCTTGTGCGTGCTGCTCCCGCTGGCTGCAATGCTCTTCCCCTGATTTTCCTGTGCACTCTCCTTTGATTACTTCTGGCCTCTGCTCAGACGTCCCCTCCTCAGAAATGTCTTCCCTGACCAGCCTATCCAAAATGGCGCCACTCCATCACGCTTTAGCCCTCACTGAATTTATTTCTCCTCATGGTATTTAACACTACCTGAGATATAATAGATTCCTTTACTTCTTGTCCTCCTTCCCTTCACTTTAGAAAGGTCCTTGCTTCTGCAGTGCCAGCACCTAGAACAATGTCTGACACATTGTAAGCATTTATAAAAAATATTTGCTAAATGTACAAATGGATAAATTTAAATTTGAAGTGAGTCCAAGGCAAGTCCTTAGGTCTCTTCACTCTCAAACAAATTGCCAGCTGTGAGTCTGTCCTATGGAAAACTTCTAGGACCACCTCCACCATGTTCACAGATGGGGACTTGGACCCTGGTCTGTCTAATTCCCAAGTATCCCTTCTTTCTGTTCCACTAGGCTGATCTGCTGCATTCTGTGAATCAGCAAATGTTCTGTGAAGGTCCAGCAAATGTTCTGTGGAGGTCCAGATAGTGCGTGGTTTTTCTTTGTTGGCCATATGGTCTCTGTTGCAACTACTGAACTCTGCTACGTCGAGATAAAGCAGTTATAGATGATATGTAAATGAATGGGCAAGGGTATGTGCCAATTACATTTTATTTACGAAACAGATGGTGGTCTAGGATTTCCCTTGCTGGCCAATTGTTGGCTAACCCCTATGCTACAGGTTTTAGGAAAGAGAGGAGGCTCTTGTAGATTCCTGTGTCATTAGTACCTCTGGGCAGAGGGCTGGCTGGTTGAATAATTAATCCACAGCCTATGCTGCATAGCATCTAAATAGGAGCACCTAAATCTTCCTGAAGATGTTTGCTTTCTAATCTCCTTTCTTTTGTTCATGTATTCCTGATTGTCTAGGCTTTGTCCTTTCTGTTTCCAGTGACTAGCTCTAATTGGCATAGTTGTATCTTTCTGTCTATCCATCTACCTACCTACCTGTCTGTCTAAAACATCCTGAAGTTATTGTAAAAGACTGCCAAATTTAGGGCTAATTTGCATACCAATCCAATGTAGCCTGAATTTTCAGACAGTCATGCATGTAAATGTGCTAATCTGAATCCTTCCAAATGGCTTCAGATTTATGCCATTGTAACTATTGACCTTTAGTAGGAAAATGTGGCAGTGCCTGGAACCTGCTTCATTATACTGCTAGAATCATCTGGGATGATTGCCAGAGTTGTGCTGAAAGATGTCCTCTTGGTACCTGTGAGCACCCAGTGTCTAGAATCCACCTGAGAGGTTGTTGAGGGCTGGATGGAGACCCATAGACTGGAGCAGGGGTTCTGAGCCCCAAGGGACATTCTCTGGGGACTGAAATGGGCAGACAGGGCTGACACAGGCCTGGGTGGGATGACAGTGCCTGGGCAAAGCATGAGTCAAAGCTCCTCTTGCTCATGGGTGTTGTCCACAGAGCCTACAGGAAGATTCTGGAAGCAGTGTTCTAAAGAAATGCAAGGTCTGTGGCAGGGCGGACAATAAGGAGCCCAGACTTCAGTCCAAAAGGGCCCAACCAAGACAAAAAACAAGCCAAAGGGTGTGGGGTTCAAGAGTAGCTGATCCATGAGAAGCAACTATTGAGGTGATGGACCTGGATGGATTCCTGACCCGGGACTCACTCACTTCCTATGATTGTAGGAGGATCCCACATTGCAATGAGCCCAAGAGAACAGTCAGCCTAGGCAGAACGACCACTGGGGGATGGACATTAAGAAAATTCGCCAAGAAAAAAGGACCAAAGCTGAGATAATGAACGTGTTGAATAGGAGGTATGAGTGAAAATAAAAATTAGAAAGCAAACAGGGAATGCAGAAGATGAGGTGGGAGGGACAGTTGAGGGCTAATCACAGTGGATAGACAGTGAACTTGGTGCCTGTTTGTGCAGTTCCTGGCCTGTAGCTTGGGGGAAATGCTTGGAGGCTTAGCAAAAGTATAGCAGTCAGGATTGTACAGATCAAAGAGTCACCCAAAACAATACTGTTCATTTGTTTCCCTGGTGTCTGTTAAAGTACCTCACACACAGCTTCACCATGACTCCTGATCCTAACTAGCCATTTAGGCCAAACTTCACAGGTTAAGAGCACAGCCGTTCACAAGACTGGCCTCACTCCAGACACCAGCGACAGGCTCAGGGGTTCCGTGAACATATGGTAACACATTTGGGGGTTCTCACTACCCCTTCTGGTTTGATAATTTGCTCAAATGACTCACAGAACTCAGGAAGTGCTATGCTTAGAATTACAGCTTTATTATAGCAAAAAGGATGCAAATCAGAATAAGCCACAAGAAGAGATCACAGGGCAAGGTCTGGAAGGATTCTAGCTCTGGTGTTCTCTCTCCTCCCACAGAGTGTTGTCTACTAGTGTTGTCACCCAAGCTTCAGTGTTCCAAGTTTTTTTTTTTTTTTTTTTTTTTTTTGAGACGGAGTCTTGCTCTTTCACCCAGGCTGGAGTGCAGTGGCGCAATCTCGGCTCACTGCAAGCTCCGCGTCCCGGGTTCACGCCATTCTCCTGCCTCAGCCTCTCCGAGTAGCTGGGACTACAGGCGCCTGCCACCACGCCCGGCTAATTTTTTGTATTTTTTAGTAGAGACGGGGTTTCACCGTGGTCTCGATCTCCTGACCTTGTGATCCGCCCGCCTCGGCCTCCCAAAGTGCTGGGATTACAAGCGTGAGCCACCGCGCCCGGCCCCAAGTTTTTATTGGGGTTTCATCATGTAGATGTGATTGACCAAATCATTGGCCATAAGGTTGAACTCAATCTTTGGTCTTCCTCTCTTCCCTGGAGGTAGGGCTGATGTCACTTGGCTCAAAGCCCTGACCCTGTATCACATGGCTGGTCTTTCTGGCATGGCCAACCCCCATCCTGAGTTATCTTGTTAACATACACTATCAAGGGGTTCTGAGTGGCCTTGAATAACTGGAGGATAACTGGAGTTATTGAATAACTGAGAGGCCTTGAATAACTGGAGGCCTTGAATAACGAGAGGTTCAAGGGCCATGAATAACTTAAGAAATCCCAAGAATTCACAGGCTACATCCCAAGAACCAGGGACAAAGCCCAGCCAAATTTTATTATACAATTGTCTACTGTATATATAAGATTTACATTACACAAATGCGTATTATAAACAGAAAATACTCAAAAAATGTTTGTTAAATGAAGTAGTGAGTGAGAGAAGGAAGGAGTGAGAAAGAATGAATGAGAACTTAACTTTAGGAGTCTAACTCATTGGCCCCACACCATCCAATATAAATTAGGACTTATTTGAAACAACACTGGCAGCCACACAAATAATACTGAATGGCTTGGCTTTGATAAGAAATTACTCACCTTTCCAGTGGTTTTTGAGTTGGCAATGTTTTGTCTTCTTGGGAGGGGAGACACAGACTCTTGTCCTCCATGGTGTTAATATTTAAGCCCAGGGTTTCTGCAGAGCAATTAACTTGACTCCTCATACATTTCCCAGCATAAATGGTATATTCTATTATTTTCTCCTGTCTGCTCCTTCCCTAAAGGCAGATAAACAAATGGTAATAAAAAGCAAAATCAACATTTCTCTCTATAAGGGTAGAGCTTCCCAATTAGCCACAGATGTTAGAACCTGATCAAAGAAGATTCAAGTGAACCAACAGAGAGAAAACCCAAAAGCAAGTTCTGGTGCTTTCAGTTAATCCCACCCCACAATGCCATCTTAGCAGGCTGCTCTGGGAACCCAGGTGCTCTTAGAGAAAGAAGCATGTCCCATGGCAGGTGCCTCTGGTGTGGCCTGAGACCCATTCTCAAGGAAACCAGAAGGGAATGATGAGCACAGACTGTGTCAAACGACGTAAGTTCTGGTTGGGGTGAGGGGGAGGCATAGCAGGGCTCAAGACTTTGGTGGAAGAGGGCTGAGATTACAGGAGGACCCTGTGCATTTTGTCACTGCAGAAACAATGGGCAATTATGTCTATAAAATGGGTATCTCTGAATCCCAGAGTTTTGTCCCCTCACCCCCAGCTCTTTTCATTTTTACTCTTGCTTTTGTCTCACTTTATCTCAGTAACTATAAAAGCAACAGACTTCCATTAGAAAAAAAACAAAACAAAACAGCACAGAAATTTGATAGTGAAGCTACACATACAAACATTCTTCTGTGAGTGAGAGATGATATACCAGCCCCACGTGGCAGATATTATGCTGATAACCCCATATTACAAATAAGGGAGAGATTGAGTGACTGGCCCCAGGCTACTTAGCTAATAGATGGTACACTTGGGCCTGAACACAGTCAAAACCTAGACTCCATCCAGAGGCTGCTTTTAATGTTTCATCTAAATCCACTCTTTTTTCTGAAGATCATCCATATATACTGTTTAATACTCCCTTTTTTGGCTTACTATTTATTTGTAAGTACCTTTCTATGCCATTGAAAGTTCTCCATCACCAGAATGTTTAACAGCAGTGTGGAGCTGCCTCCTGTGATGTCCTATCTTCCTAATGTGGGCCTCTGAGGTTGTTTCCAATTTTTCTCTAACATGAGACGCTGTTGCATTGTTTAAATTGGGAGCTGTGAGTCATTGTTTGGTTTGGTTTGGTTTGGTTTGGTTTGGTTTGGTTTGGTTTGGTTTGATCAGAGCCAGCACAGCTGCTGACTGATGAGGGCCCAGGGACCTTTTCCAGCCTGGGGCTTTGGTGTCCAGGTGTCCCAGGCTGTGGGTACCAACTCCCCCTGCACCATGCCCTGGAGGCCCCAGCAATTAGAGCTGGACAGCCTGCCTCTTTGATATAGAATTTTCTCATTTCATAAAGTTTCTCCAAGAAAAATGCCTTTGTTGAGCCAAATGGGGAAAGGAACTCGGTCCCATCAAATCTCAAGGAAGCTCAGCTTAGTGCAGTGGGGGCACTGGCTGCTGCAGCCAGAGAGCTGGGGATAGCTGATCCAGCAAGATGGGAGGTGGGGAAAGTTGGAGGGGCGTGTTGGAGTGGCACAGCTGGTGTGAACAAACCAGACAAGTGAAACTAGAAGCACCCTATTTCTGACCCATAGGGGAAGACCCTGAAATTTATTGAGCACCTGCTCTGTGCTGACATCATGCTCAAGACTTCACACACCTCGTTTCATCCTTCTGGCAGCCTCATCTACAAGCTGGGGGTTCTTATTCCCTTTCTATAAATGAGTTATTCCAGAATTGATGTTGCAGATGGGGCCTCTGCTACCTCAAGCAGCCAGAAGTGATTTGACTGGTAATGAAAACAGTTTGCCCTTTTCATTCCGGCCAACCGGAGGATATGCAAAAAGGAGAGCAAAATATCATCTCAAGTCTGTGTAAATGCGCTGTCCCCTGTAAACACAGCTATGCAACCTCTCAGAAGAATGTTCCAGAAGGAGGAAGGCTCAGGACTGTGATTGAGTAAGAACGATACTGGGAGTGCATTCACTTCTCTGCTTCTGCCTGGGGCCAAATAGACAATGAAACTTACCTTCTTTATGTTTCATCTAATTAAACCCAAGCATTTGGCTGCCCCCTCACTGCAAAGGTGGTTGAGGGGAAACCCAGGAGGCTCTGAAAGCCTTACTTGCCTGGCTGTTGCTTGTAATTGATGTTTCCTCTTTCATCATGTTTCATTTCATTCTGAAAGCTAGCTGTGGGAACAAAATAGTCTCAGGTGTCTAGAGGCACAGGAGCCTCTTTCCCAGTGAGTCAGCCAGGCTCCTCTGGGAGAATCACTTGGGGAGGAGGAAAAAACACCACAAACCTGCAAACCTAATGCTCAGGTCAAGCCAAAATGGGAGCTAAGTGTTTTCCTTAGGACAAGGGAGGTGTACTGGGGTCTCCCAACACCACCTTCAGGTAGGATAATTCACTGGCATGAGTCACAGGCGTTGGCACAAGAATGCAGTAGTACTCACAGCTATGACTGATCACAGTGGTGGAACACAATGCTAAGTCAGCAAAGGAAAAGGGTGCAGGGGTGAAGTCCAGAGGAAACCAGGGGCAAGCTCCAAAAAACTCTTCCAGCAGAACCTCACGGGACACGCTTCATCCCCACAGCAACAAGTTGTGACAATTCTTGTGAAATTTGTCTAACAAGGAAACTCATTGGAGACTCGGAGTCCAGGGTTTTTATCGGGGGGGTGGTCACATGGGCACTCTCTGCTTGGCAAGCAGAAAATTCCAGATTCCCAGAAAGAAAGCAGATATAAACCACACCAAGACAGCATAAACCACACTGTTTGCACAGTTTAGGTACAGTGAGTCACTCTTACCAGATCTGGGAATGGTGGCAACCCTTCCAACATCCAAGTTCCCGGATGCAAGCCCGGGGCTTACCCTGAAGTAGGTTTTTCTAGGAAGAGAAGTCTCAGGCCTGCTGTGCGAGCTCTTTTCTACACAGGAGGCCTTACCTCGGGGAGCCAGGCGACATTAGGTAGCACTGCTGGGATTGTGGAATTTTGTTCTTGTGGGGCCCTAACTTCAGAGGGCCTGGTTCAGCAATGGGTACTTTTTTAAGGACTTCTGGACTGCCTTCTTCCCTGTGCCAGTGTGTTCAGTGATGCAGACTGTCTTTATAAAGCCCTAAGGCATTGTGGCATGACTTCCTCTCTTATGCAATGGTGTGTGTACTCTGGCCCAGCCACCAAGTGTTCTACTTCTGTGTATTTTTATAGCATTCATGAGAATCATTCCAAGTGAGTTCATGGGAGGCTCTGTGTGAATCAGTAAGGCACATTAATATTGTTAAACAGGCTACGAAGTAATTTGCCTCCCATTGTCTGGCAATTTCTTTTATTATTTGGAGATGCTCTAAGCCAGTCTTCTTGGCTAGGAATTGCAGAGTTCAATTTTATGTCCAGAAGCTTGGTCCCCAGGTTCCTGGCCTGGGAGATAATGGTAAGTGATTCATGGATTCTTAAATCTGACAAATAAATGAGTCTAGGCCCCTCATTTTACAAATACAGAAATAAAAATATCAACAACACTACCACCAACCACCCCAACTTCCAGTTTTTATTGTGTACTTCATATCGACCCAGCACTGTGCTGTATCTTCATTCTCTCATTAAATCTTCACAATAACTCTTCAAGGAGGGCAATGATTTAACAGATGAGGAACCTGAGGCACAGAGAGGTTAAGTAACTTACTCAAGTTCACCCAGCAAAGAAGTGGCAGAGCTGAGAGTGGAAAAAAGCTAATTCCAAGTACCTTTAACATTGACAGCACTGCCAGAGAGGCACACAGATTGCTTAAGATCACCTAAGGCCACAGAAAGACTCAGTGATGCAAGCAAGTGTTAAACCCAGAACTCTTGGCTCTTTCTTAAGCTTCCTTTGCTTTAACCATGTAGCCTTTTATTCAGTTGTTTGCAGTTTAGGCTATAGTTAGTACTAGCCGTCACATCAATGCTTCTGGAGCAACTCATAACAATTTTGATCAGACTCATCATCTCATACCAATTGTAAGAGCTTCCTAACAGGCCTAGCAGCTTCTAGTCTAATCCCTGCAATGTCCTTCACACTGCACCTATGAAGAACATTCTTAACCGCAAATTAGAGCTATCAATTCCATGCTAAAGCCCTCCAATGGCTCCCCAGTGCCCATAGAATTTTGTGTAGACTCCTGAGGCTGGCAGGCAAAGCCAGGTACAGGCAGCCTCCAACCTTCCACTGGGCCACCTTTCAACCCACTATGTCTTTTACAGCTCCTGTGTGGCAACCTGTGGTCTCTGGTTTCTGTACCTTCAAGATTTCTGTTCACTCTGCCTGTTATCCTCTAACTGAGCCCACTCCATCTGCCCTTCTTGCTTGCTTGACTTGGATTCCACATGCTCTTTCTTGGCTTCATACTGTCACAGCATTTTTATTCCAAGTTATAATTGTATGTTTACTTGACTACTATCTCCACTAGATCTTGAACTCCTTGAAGGCAAGAAACAGCAGAATTTGTATCTAGAAGACAGGATGGGAAGCTGGGCCCCTGGTAGTGAGGAAGCAGACCTGTAAAGTCAGACAGAAGGATACAAGAATGTGCCTCGTGGTTGTTGGCTGAATGAAAAAGTAAAACAAGGAATCCCAAGTAAGATAGGAATGAGTGAGATGTCCCAAAGCAGGCCTAGAGGTTACCTACCACAGTGGTCTTAAAGCAAATTTTTATTGCAGAATGTTTTCTTCAAACAGGATCAAGTTCTCCCAACACATAAAATGAAAGCTCTAGGTAAAGGTTTATATCTCCAAGCCTTCATGACTTGGTCTAAATCTCTCCTCCTTCTTGAAGCCTCAGGTCACAGTGCAATTGTGATGGCATGGGCTCTGTAGTTGGGTTGATTGTGTCAGCAGAGCAAACTTGCTGCTATAATAAACAAGCCCTGTATCTCAGTGGCTTAACACAATGAAAATTCCCATTTATATCACCTCATTTGAAGGAGATGAGCAGGAACACCCTGTTCCATGAAGCCATTCAGGGACCCAGGTTCCTTAAGTGGTTCCACCATTCTCTAGGACTTTGGAGTCCTCTGCTGGTTCTTCTGTGGCTGGCCAGCTGACAGGAGCAAGCATGGAGCAGGCAAACACACTCTCAGTGTCTTGGTGGAGGTCACACATGTCCCTTGTACTTACACTCCTTTCTTGAAAAGTAGTCATATGGCCCCTCCTAGATGCAAGGAACTGGGTAAGGTGGCCTGGCAGTGTGTCCAGGAAGAGGAGAGCACTGTGAGGTCTAGCAGGCCCTGCAGTTCTCCCATCTGGCATGGCTATGGGATGTGTTTCTCCACTCCAGAGTTCTCTGTTGTGAATGAAACTTCTCAGGATGGTTACAAGGGTTGAATGAGATGAGATATCCAAATGTCTGATACATACTTAGCAGTCAACCAATCTTCATTCCATGTCTCCTCTTCTCCCCTAAAACAGAGGTATTGATATCATCATCTTTGTATTTTCTACACCTAGAGTTGGAAAAAGTAATGGTTAAAAGATGGACTCTGGATCCCAGCTCCCTGGGGCTGAATCCTGGTGACATCACATGCCAATGGTGTGAGCTTGGGAGGGCTCCTTGTGGCTCTGTGGCTCAGATACCACATCTGCCCAAAACAGAGGTAACAAATAGTACCCTTGTGGAGGGTAAGAAGTGAGTCAATATGCCTCCAGTTCTTAGAATAGTACACGGCGTATTGTAACTATGATGTGTGGGTTACCTGTTTTATTATTATATGGTTACTGCCACACAGCAGAAACTCGAAACGAATTCTTATTTAAGCACCCATTCTGTATCATACATGACCAGTCATGTGTTCCCATAGGTGAAGTTCACAAATCTCAAGCTTGGGGAATGTTAGTGCAGTGAATTCTCTGAGCAAACTTCATCACTGGCTTCAGCCTTGTGGTAACAAGGCCTTTCACCTGGGCTATTGCTGAATTCAGACCTGGAAGACCAACATTTGTTCAGTTGCCAAAAGCATTGGCTTACAAACAGCTTTCGGGGAACTTTTGAGAAAAGTGTTCCTGCAGGGGGCCCAGGCTATGCAGCAAGTATTCTGGCCCCTCCAGAGTCTGTAGAGGCTTCTGTTGGCCATTTCCCAACGTCACAGTAAGAAACTTCCACAGACTCCCAAAGCAATGCTTGGCAGTGGGTGAGCTGAAAACCCTCTCTTTTCCCACCAGGCTCCTGAGTGCAGTGCAACACAAAGGAAAAGAGAAAATTTCCTCCCAACCAGCATCCTTTTCATTTCCTTACATTAATTCCAGGAAACCAGTCATTACTGAGACCTTCCAGGGTGGGTATTAGCCTGACTCCTTGCAAGACAGCTGCAATTGCTTGAATTACTGTAAAAGTACCACAGGGAGCAAGTTCACGTGCAAGAATGACCTTGCACATGTGGAGGTCTCCTGTTTATCAGGTGGCAGGAGGGGTGTCTGTGAAGTCCTGGATACTCATTACTTATGCCAGCTTCTCTGAAGGGTCTTTACTCTGTACATACTTGCAGTAGTTCTTGGGGCAGCCTCTACCCCCTGTCTTGCTGTGGCTCCTCTAATCCTTGCGCTTAGCAATCATCATTGTTTCTCCCACTAGACTCTGTGCTCCTTGGGGGTGGTTGCTGCTGTATTCACCAGGGTCTGATGGAGTATCCAGCCCATAGCAAAGGCTTAGTTGATATAGTTGATATTTACTCTTTTTTTTTTTTATATGGAGTCTCGCTCAGTCACCCAGGCTGGAGTGCAGTGGTGCAATCTCGGCTCCCTGCAACCTCCACCTCCAGGGTTCAAGCGATTCCCCAGCCTCAGCCTCCTGAGTAGCTGGGACTACAGGCATGCACCACCACACCCAGCTAATTTTTGTATTTTTAGTAGAGATGGGGTTTCACCATGTTGGCCAGGCTGGTCTCAAACTCCTAACCTCAGGTGATCTGCCTGCCTTGGCCTCCCAAAGTGTTGGAATTACAGGCATGAGCCACTGTACCCAGCCAATATTTACTCTTAAATCAATAAATGCACCATTAGGTTTATCTGCTTAACTTTCACATCTTAATCATGAGTTCAAGAGTTCAGTTTGTGGAGCAGTTGCATTTGTGCCCTGAAGTTTGGCAGCTCCAGCACAAAAGCCTCTCCAGCGCATATAAGCCATGACTGTGGGTGGGTTATATAACTCTCAGGCCCCCTTGTTTGTAAATGAGGGCTTTTATCACTAGGGGTGTCGTGAGGGTGAAGTGAGATTATTTATGTGCTTTGCTAGAGCTTCTGTATTTCCATAGTTGTAAGGAACAACATAAACTTAATCTGATTCAAGCCAAAAAAGTTGTTGAGAAGAGTGGGTTGCTCACAGGATCAGTGGGAGGGCTGGAGAGCCAGGCCTGGAAGCTCTGTAGCTGGAGATACTACCCTAAATCACTCCCAGAGCTGGTCCTATGGGCTCCACTGCAGCCACCACTGCCGTTGACTGCACCGCTGGCACAGTACATTGCAGCTCCCCTGCTGCTGCCCCCAAACCCAATCCCACCAGAGCTCCCTCTGCTGCTGGAGAATCCTCCTCAGCCCCATGTCTTAGCCCCAGTAGCACCTTGGTCAAAGTTCCGGCATCTGATTGGCTGAGCCTTAGTCACATGTCCACTTCCAGCTGCAGGGCATGCTGGGAGAGCGGGTGTCTGGCACGTTTAGCTTCTGTAGTTATGTGTCCTCTGTTTCCCACTCAGCATTCTAAGGCAGGAAAGTCTCCCAGGTGGGAAGAGGGCTTCTGATGCTGGGGAGCCTAAAAAGGCAGATAAATGTCCAATAGAGGACATAAAGCCTTGACATTGACTAAGTGGTCAATGTCAGGTAAATGTCCAGCCACTGAGAGAGAACACAGTGGCCATTCTGAAGGCTGCTGGTAGCACCCTGATGAAGGCTGAGGAATCAGTGTCCTGGTAGCCCCAGTGAGGGGATGGCAGTTTGGACCGGTTGAGTAGAGGAATGGTGGAAGTGGTGAGAAGCCTTTTGGAAGCTAGGCAATCAATATATTAGTTTTCTAGAGCTGCTGTAACAAAGTACCATTAACTGAGTGACTGAAAGAACAGAAATGCGTTATTCCATAGTTCTAGAAGCCAGAAGTCCAACATCAAGGTGTTGGCAGGGTGGATTCCTTCTGAGGGCTTTGAAGGAAGGCTCAGTTCTAGCCCCCTCTCTCTGGCTCACAGATGGCCATCTTCTTCCCATGCCTCTTTACATCATCTTCCTCCTGTGCCTGTCTATCTCCACATTTCTCCTTTTTATAGGGTACCAGTCACGTTGGATTAGGGCCCACTCTAATGACCTCATTTAAATGTTATTTGCTTTGTAAAGATTGTCTCCAAATAAGGTCATATTCTGAGGTACTAGGGGTTAGGACTTCAACATATGAAGTTTGGAGGGAAACAAAATTCACTCTGTACCAGTGTCTGTCTTTGTGTCCTCTTTCTATAAAGGACACCAGTCATATTGGAGTAGGGTGAGCCTTAATCCAATATGACCTCATCTTAATTAATTATATCTGCAATGACCCTATTTCAAATAAGTACCCATTCTGAGGTACGGGGAGTTAGGACTTTAGTATATAAATCTGGAGGTGTGAGGTTAGAAACAATTCAACCCTAACAGTCAGGGATGAGTGAGGGTGGATTAGTTGAGGAGATTGGATCAAGGGCAGGAGTTAAGAATCACTTCGTGGTTTTTGGCTAAGTAACTGGAGAATGGTGGTCCCATTCACTCAGGTAGGGAGGAGCAGATAAAGGAAAGGAATTCAGGGGCAGAGGTACAGGCTGATGGGTCCCATTCCACACTGGTTTAGTAAGGGATCTGTGCCCCAGCTATGCCCAGTAGGGCATAAAGAGAAGTTTGTTAGAAGCTTCCAGGAAAGTTCCTCTTCGCACCAAAAGATCTATGAGAGGCCAATGTTACTCTCCGCAGCCATGCATGAATAGAAAAGCATGTAGCCAAAACTGCTACTAGGAGCCATCCTACAATTGTGAGTGCATGCTGTCTTAGGATGAGGTCAAAACTATGGAAAGCAGAGTGAAGCAACCAGGTGGCACCTGGATTCTTGGCCATTACTGAGCCACCAGATCGGCTGTCCTTGAAGCTCACCACTCCTATAAATTTGCTTGGCCATTACTGAGTCACCAGATCAGCCGTCCTTGAAGCGTACCACTCCTGTAAATTTGCTTGGCCATTACTGAGCCACCAGATCGGCTGTCCTTGAAGCTCACCACTCCTGTAAATTTGCATTTCTGTAAGTGTCCTCATTGTTCAGCTATTTTGAGTTGAGGTTTCCTGTTACTTGCAGCCAAGAGTGTCCTTAAATGATATAATGCATTATCAGCTCCAGTGGATGGAAGATCTTTGAGATCCAGGGTTATGTTCCATGTATCTCTGTGTCTAGCTCAGGGCCCAGTACTCAGCACATGTTTGTTCAATGAGTCAGTGGATGATGTAGATCAGTATCTTGCACACTGAGGTCTGGAAACTTCATCATCAATAAAAATAGCTGTAGTTGTTGATAATATATTCTATCTTCACTCCATGCTATGAGTAAGATAGTTGTGAAACCAGAAAGAGAGAAAACAGAAAGAAGATAAATACCTCGCAAGCAGGGGGTGTCTCCCCTCCTCACCTCATTTCCTTCCATCAGACCATTTGCTTACGTCTGAAACCTGGGAGTCTTCTGTGTTCTTCTTTCACTTTCTGCAGCACCATCTGTTGTCAAACCTGGAGCCAATCACCCAGGAAGTCCTGCCTATTCTACTCTCAAAATATATCTTAAATCCATCCACTTTCCTCCATTTCCATTGCTTAGTGAAGGCCACCATGATCTTTGGACCACTGCAGTGCCCCCCAAGCGTGCCTGGCTTCCTGTCTAGCTCCTCTTTCATCCACTTGCCAGAGGGATCCTCTGAAAATGCAAGCCACACCATGTCCTCCCCCTGCCAAAAACCCTCCAATACTTTCCCACTTCATCTAGAGTAGAATCCAAGTAAAAACCAGGCTCACTTCCATGACCTATCAGGCCCACATGACCTGCCCTTTCTTGCCCCTCCAACTTCATCCAGCCCACTCCTTCCCTTTCTGGTCCTGTTCCTCCCCCATTGGCCTCCTTGCAATTCCATGGCCACCCAAGCTTTCTTCTGTCCTGCTGTCTTGGCATAATTCTCCCTTTGCCTGGAACACTTTCCTAGCATTTTTCTTTTCCAGGTTAAATGGCAGCATGTATTATGCATACAAAAGAGTATATAAAATACACACATATGCATTATGCCTGTGTGCACATACACACACACACACACACTTTAAAGACTGAGTATAAATCTAACACTCATGTCACAATCCAGGTTAAGAATAAAAGGTCCGGGGAGGCTGCAGCGGGAGGATCGCTTGAGCCCAGGAGTTTGAGACCAGCCTTGGGAAACATGGGGAGACCTCCTTTGTACAAGAAACAAACAAACAAAAATTTATCCAGGCGTAGTGGCACATACCTGTAGTTGTCTGTCTCAGCTACTCGGGAGGCTGAAATACAAGGACCTCCTGACCCCAGGAGATCAAGTCTACAGTGAGCTGTGATCACGCCACTGTACTCCAGCCTGAAAAAAAAAAAAGAAGAAGGACCTACCAAGTGACCCTCCCCAGTTATTTCTTCTGTCATCCCCTGAGATGACCCCTGACCTGACGTTTGAAATAATTCTTTCTTTGTAGTTTTACTGTCTATATATAATTCTCCAAAAAATTTTAATTTGGCATACTTTTGGGTTTTACATATGGAATCAGACTGTGTATGTTTTGTTTTCGGCTGCTTTTGGTAGGTGTTATTTTTGCCAGGTTTTACCATGTGTGTTTGACAGAGCTATATTCATTCATGTTTGTGGCTGTGATGTTTCATATGATGATGATTCTGCAATTTGTTTATCCCTGCTACTGACCATGGGCACCTGGGCTGTTTCTCGTCTGGAGTTATTATGTGCAATGCTGCCATGGACATCTGAGTACATATATCCTAGGGCTCCCCGGAAACAGTTTTTCAGGGGAGTTTTCTGGAAGTGGATTTGCTGAGTTGTAGGCTACAGGCATCTTGCATTTGACTAGATGATGCCAAAGCTGTTTTCCAAGATGGCTGTACAAGTCAAACTCTACCAGCAGACTACACACTGCTTGTCACTCCTCAGTCTTACCAGATCTTTTAATTTTTAGCCTATGTGGGATTGTGTAAGCTCCACTCAAGTACTGGCCACTGCTTCAAGCTCTCATTTGACCCTCACAATAGTCCTGAGAGGTCAATGTCATCATTCCCATTTTGCAGATAAGAAAACCAAGGTTCAGCTGATTAAAATCATTACCAAGTTGTTGTGCTGGGATTTGAGCCCAGGTCTGAGCGACCTGAACCTAAGCTTTTTCTGCAGTGTCATGTACTGGCTCAGCTGAGGTTTGCGGACTCACGTTGGGTAGCAACAGGGAACTCTAAGTACCTTGGGGACTGAACTCTTGTTTGGAGCTTAGTGCCATGGACCTCAGTCTTTGGTGTACATCAGAATCACCTAGTCCCTGTCCCAAACACACTGAATCAGAATTGGCAGTGATGAGACTCTAGTGAATGTGAAGTTGTATTTCCTTGTGGTCTCATTTGTCTGTTAACTAATGATGTCAGGCATTCTGTCATTAGCATTTGTATTTTCTCTGGAGTCTGTTCAAATTTTTGCTCATTTTTAATTGTATCATTTGCCTCCTTATTGACATGTTAGAGTTCTTTGTATATCGTGGATAGGATTTATTTGTAGTTCTATGTGTTGCTAATATGTTATCTCAGTCTGTGGGTTGTCTTTTCATTTCTGAATGACATCTTTGGAAGAGCAGAAGATGTTAATCTTGATTATATTCAAATGAGCATTTTTTTTCTTTTATGGCTAGTTTTTTTGTGTGTGTTGCATTTTTGCCTATTTTTTTTGTTAGGTATGTGCCCCCCCGCCCTTTTCTTTTGAGACAGGGTGTCACTCTGTCACCCAGGCTGGAGTGTAATGGTGCAATCTTGGCTCACTGCAACCTCCGCCTCCTGGGTCCAAGAGATTCTCATGCCTCAGCCTCCTGAGTAGCTGGGATTACAGGTGCAGGCCACCACGCCCAGCAAATTTCACCATCTTGGCCAGACTGGTCTTGAACTCCTGGCCTCAAGTGATCCACCCATCTCAGCCTCCCAGAGTGCTGGGATTACAGGCGTGGGCCTCTGCACCCACCCGGTATATGCCCTTTAACACACCTCCACGGCAATGCTGCGGTGCACTAGAATTGGAGAAGCCCAGCTATAAAGCTCATCATAAGCTTGGGGTCAGATCTGAGTCCAGCTCCCAGGTTTAGCACTTACCTAGCAAGTCACCTTGTCTCCCTGAGCCTCAGTTTCCCTATCTCCAAAATGAGGTAAAAAGAGGAAACATTTTGTTACCAAAAAAGTACCTCGGGATAGGCAAAGATGCAAGAAACAAAAAAAAAACTAGCCATAAAAGAAAAAAAATGCCATTTGAATATAATAAAGATTAACATCTTCTGCTCTTCCCAAAATCTGTTAGAAGAGGCCAATGAGATAAAGCTCAAACAGAAATTAGCAAAGTGCTATGCATGAAAATGCTCTGTGAAAGCTGTTTTGTTTTATACACTGGCTTGCTTCAAGCAGCAGGATGGAACAGAAGGAAATAACATGGTTTGTTGTTTATTTTCAGTACATCAAGGCCTTTTACAATGAGTCATGGGAAAGAAGGCATGGATGTCCAATAGACCCAGACACTCTGACTCTGCTCTGGTCTGTGACTGTGTCCATATTCGCCATCGGTGGACTTGTGGGGACGTTAATGGTGAAGATGATTGGAAAGGTTCTTGGGAGGTCAGTAGGGGGCTGTCTCTTTCTGGGGGTGCCCTCCATGTTCATAAAATATCTGTGTCATTGTCAGGGTCCTGACAGGCAACAGAACTCCACTCAGACAGTTCAACTGGAGAGATTCAAATGCCCAAAGGGGAAAGGGGAGGAAATCAGAGACCAAGGCCCAAAGATAACTGAAGCCATGGACTGCAGGCTGATGAGCAGCAGCAGAAGCGTGTAGGGACTAGGCTGTGTCAGAGCCACAGCACCCACATCGGGGAGGAGCAGGGAAGAAATGCCCTGACCCCTCCCTCCTCCCACCCTCCATCCTGCTGCAGAGGTGCACACTGGTCACACCCATGTGAAAGCCAATAAACCAGGAAGCCATGTTGCCATCCAGGAGATGCTCCCGGGGCACAGAGCAGAACAGGGAGGAGAGGGGAATTGATCTGGGTGTTGGGGCAAATAGAAAACACAGTGCAGTGCCTTGGAAATTGTTCCACATAAGTACATACAGATCTGCTTTTCCAGAAAATTGGCTGCTTAGACAGTCTTTCACTATATGGCTGTCTCATCATTTATTTAGCCACACTCCCTGACTGATAGACATTTAGGTCATTTCAGATCATTTACATTACAAATAAGGAAGCAGCGGGAATCAAAAACTTCCTATCAGTCTTTCCTACCCAGGCCCTCTCCAATCAGCTCACTTGACCTTGTGAGCCTCATTCCTCACTTATTTTAGACAGGAATCCTTCTCTCAGAGCAGATTGACTTATCAATGAATCCCCACAAACAATGCTTTCTCTGTATTCTTGTTCATAACAACAGCATCCTGGAAGCCAGTGAGCTGTGTGTGGAAAGAGTAGAGCTTCTCCAAGTGATGGAGGAGTCATTACATCAGTCTGGCGGGGCCAGAACATTTGTGTCTTAACTTGAATCATGTGTCTTCCACTTACTAGCTGTGTGGCCTTGACCAAATCATTTAATTTATTTGAGCCTCAATTTTCTTATCTGTAAAATGGGGATGATAGTTTCTACCTGCAGGGAATGTTACAAGAGTTAGACCAAATGAATGGAAGGAGAATGGCCATGAGTTGTAGCTGAATAAATAAAAATTATTGTTATTGACCACATTATTTGGCATTTCCCTCATCATCACCTTGACATCACTACCTAATAAGTACTCGACAAAACTCCATATTGCATTGACATGAGTTGAAGAGGAGATTTATCAGGCCCCAGAAAATCTCCTCATACCATGGGACTACAGAAACCCTGTTAAGAAGGAGCCCATTTCACAATCTGAAATGACCTAACCCTTTACATTCTTCCTCACGGCCCAACAAGGAGAAAACTAGAGTTGACGATGTTTCAAAGCAAGATTTCCAAAAGTTGGGACAGGAAGCCACCCTGAAAACATCCAAGTGGTGCTTATGAGGGTCTGTGATACCCGTGAGGTAGGGGAGGTGCTGACATTTTCCTTGTCCCCAAGCCCACTTTCAGAGCAGTAACTAATGGGAATTCAGGGCCAAGAAGTAAAACTACTGCATGATGTAGTGAGAGAGGCCATTGTCTGAGGTCCTTCAAGGCTCCAGGTACTCACACATTCTCTTGTTTAATTTTCTGTCCTCTGTGGGGTCTGTAGATGGGGAACGGGAGGTCAGAGAGGTGAGGGCATCTGCACAAGCTTAGCTAGCTCACCCTGTGGCTGAGCTTAGGCTGGAATCATGATCTTTCCACTATGCCAAGTGGATCTTAGTTAGGGGCCAATTCCCAATGCTGGGAATGTACTGTAAAACCGTGACTGTTTGACAACAGGCCGGCACCCAGATTGGCATTACTGGCCAGGGTCCCTGAGGCATGGTCACTAAGCCTCCTGCCCAAGCCAGACCCTGCCCATGGTCCTCTTGCTTGTCCTAGTTGGATGGAGTCACTCCCCATGCCCCAGGATCTGGCCTGTGATGTCTCCTTGCTTTATACCTGACCATGGCACTTATACCCCAAGGCTGCTCCTCAAGGAGGCTCTGAACCCAAGCAGATGGAATAGGAAAAGGAACACTGGAATCAGATCAGAATGCTGTGGCTCAGCAAGTCCTGACTCTGCTGTGTATCAGGTGTGTTACAAGGGACTTTGCCACCTCACTTCTCAGCCAGCATTATTCTCACCTATAAAATGAGGGCAATGAAAGTAGCTTTACTACCCTCACTGGCATGGCAGCAAAAAAAAAAAAAAAAAAAAAAAAGGAAAAGGAAAGCAAAAGAGAAAACATCTTTGAAAATACCTTCAATCTCTAAATAATGGAGCAGTCGTCAAGAAGTGAGGATGCAGAAAAAGATCAGATCAAAAGGTGTTGGTTGTTATGCCCCAAGCAGCTGCCAGTTTCCTTTTCATCATTATGAGAGTAAAAGTTGAATTGGGCTGAAGTTTCAGCTGGAAGAGCAACTCTGCTGGGGAGAAAAGGAGCAAAAATTGAAAAAGAAAGCTACCATCTGTTGACCTCCTGCCTTGTCCTTGACATCCCATATATCATTTACTTCTTAAAACTCCATGTTTGCATCATTGCCTGCACTTTCCAAATGATTAGTCCAATACCCGCTGGGCAGTTGGACCAAGGTTACAAAATGGAGTTGAACTGAAGTTCAGATCTGCGTGTGTTTGACCACAGGCCAACACTCTTCCTGTGACATGATGCTATTTGAAACGCCTTCCTGATGCTCTGTTATTCCTCTCCCATGGAGATTGTCAGGGAGGGAGAGAAAACTGCAATGGCAGCCCAGGAGGCCCAGTGGAAGGTGCTCAAAGGTATAGCTGGGGGAGACATTCCAGGGAAGTGGGGAAGAGTTCTGGTGGGGCTGGTCACTGGCTGCTCCAGCAGTGGGGCTGTTCCTAGCTAGGGAATGTCGAGCTTGTCTGTGACTTGGGTGATAAAGGAGGGCAGGGAAGCAAAAGGGGCCAGGAAGAGTCTCTGGAGATGGGCCATACCACATGACCTGGGCCCCACACAGATGCAGGTTCCTCACCTCTTGGAGTCTCTGGCTGAGGGAATTCTCAGCGATCAAGAATTCTGGTTGAATCTCAGTGACCTATTTAGCATCCTCTGTCCTCTGCTTCCATGGCCACAGTGACAGGACCCTCCTTCCCTCATGAGACAGGATAGTGACTATGTTTGGTGCACAAACACTAGCTACAGGCCCAGCTTCAAGTTTGGGCTCTGATGCACATGGTTCATGGGGTTGTACATGTGTTTCTTAGACTCTGACCTTTACTTAGTTCACGATGACATGAAGATAAAGAATGGCCATGTCAGAGGGTTGTTGTGAAGATTAAATGAAATGGTAGATGTGAAGTGTTCATCCCTGCAATTGACCCAGACTCTTCACCCAGCCTTTGTTCACTAGTGTCATCATCATCATCATCATCATCATCATCACCATCACCAACCTCATTGGCTTTATTTGAGATGGGTCATTCCATCACTTGACAGAGTCAATTGTGAATCTGTTCTTTCAATTGTGCTGAAATGATTCTCCTTACACATATCATTGGATCTATTTCTTCCATCTGGAACAAAGCAGAAAAAACATATAAGAAACTATAGGAAAACACACACGGGCTTTGAAATCTGATCCTGGGCCAGACTCTTGGACAAGGCACGTAACCATATTCATCTATCCAAACAAACATTTTTGAGCACCTACAAGGAGTAAGGTACTGTTTTTGGCACTGGGGCTTCAGTGAACAAGAGAGACACAACATCTGGGGCTTAAGGTGACGTTTGGGCAAGGGAGGCAGCCCCTGAGTAATTCATTATGCAAGTCTTTATGATTCTGAGCAGTGCTGTGAATGGATGGTAGAGATACAAGAGGCAGCTGCTATGCCCTTTAATTTTTAAATCTGTAAAGTACAGATAAACAAACCCACCTGAGGGAGCAGCTATGAGGGTGGAACGAGATCAAATTTACAGTGTCTCATGTTACTAAGGAGGCTTTTTGAATGCCTGTGACAGGAACCCAAAGCAAACTGGCTGAAGCCCAAAAGGGAATTACTTGGCTCACAATAACTAAAATGTAACTTGTTTGAATCCAGTGGCTCAGATGATAGCTTTTAAAAAATCCAAATCTGTCTCCACCTCTCAGCTCACCTTGCTTTGTGTTGGCTTCATTGTCAGGCAGTCTCTCCCATGGAGGTATAAGATGGGCCCAGCTTGGTGGAAATTCTCCTTCCAATAGTTGTAATTAAAGTCCCAGGCATGAATCTCTTTGACTTAAGCGAGGTTGCATGCGTTCAAGCGTTCTCAGAGGGCAGTGTTGCCTCATCAGGGGACATTTGACAATGCCAGGAGATGTTTCTGGTTGTCATAACTCAAGGGTGCTACTAGCATCTAGGAGAAGCCAGGGATGCCTCTAAATATCCTACAATGCACGGGACAGCCCCCACAACAAAGAATTTTCCAGCTCCAAATGTGAATAGTGCCAAGGTTAGAAAATCCTGGCAAACAACATTCTAATGCTCTGGATTAAGTGCTTTTCAAAAAGCACATCCTAAATGCCTTGAGAACGACGAGCAATTGTATGTTGACTGGCCAGGCCTGTACCACGCATCCACTCCTGAAGCCATGGTTAGGTGGAGACAGGCAGGAAGGTTTCTTGGTGGAAATTTGAGGAACTCCTCCCAGAAGAAGGATGGAGGTTGGGCAAGAGAGAGGCAGCATTTCTGGGGCCCAAAGCTAGGGCCATGTGGCAGAGGGGGCAGGGGGCAGGGACTACAGAGAGAAGGCTGGAGCCACAGAGGAGCTGCACCTGTGATGGTCCCAGAGGGTGGGAGTGGGGCAGCTTGTTTCTCCCCGTCCCAGCCCTCCATGAAGGCCTCTCCTTGGTCAACACCCCAGCCCCCAGAAAGCCAGAACCCTATCAAGAGTGGCCAATCCTACCAGGAATTCCTCTTATGAAGCCAGAAGGCAGGGGATTCAGGGAGAGCAGTTCCCTTTGAAACAGAGCAGATACCGGAGAACAAGCAGGCAGGAGATGCACGGGTCCCAGGTGTACACGCCCATAGCCTCGATGCCTTTACTTCTACAAGTCAGGATTGCTTTTTAATAAGCTTTTGTGCGACAATTTATTTGATGCCTGTGTTCCTAAATAGACTGTAAAGTCCATGAGGTGAGAACAGGAATGACTCCCTTTTCCCAGTGGAATACCAGTGTCTGACACTCCCTGTTTACTGACTGAGCTGGAGAACACGCTTTCAGCCCAGGTTCCCCTCTCCAAAGCCTTATCTCCCACCCCTCCTCTCACCCACTGCCCCGCTTTCTCCATAAGGAAACTAGAGGTTCCTTAGAGGCCCGCAGGGAGGGCCAGGAACTCTGAGCAGTGTTGTGTGTGGCTGCTGTGTGTGGAGGTTCCACCAGCAGAAATGAATACCTTCAGGCTCAGGCTCATCTTGATTGCACCAGAGCTTGTGACCTTCCTCACACAATCAGGGACATGCATCTTGAATGGAGGTTTTAAGTGTCTGCCAAGTCAATGAGTTTCTTTTTTCTACCGTGAGGTCCATTTAAATTAATTTTTTAAAAACGAAATTATATTTCTTTTTGAATAATTAATACATTCCTGTGGCTGAACTTTCAAAGGGACCAAATGAATATAAAGTGAAGGATTTCCTTTCCATTTCTGTCCTCCAGCCATTCTGCTCCCCTCCCTGGAGGCAACTGATGTTACCAGTTTTTTGTATGTCTTTTCGAAGGTTTATGTCTAATCTACACACACAGAGACACACACAGATGCACACACACAGACACTTTTTTACATATATTGTTGCATATTTTACAAAAAGTTCTGTACCTTGCTCTTTGTACTTGGTATATCTTGGAGATCTTTCCATATCAGAATATAGAAAGCTGCCTCTTTTTTAATATCTGCATCATGTCCCACCATATGGATGTGTCATAATTTATTTAAATAGTCCTTTATTCATGGACACTTGGGTTGTCTGAATCACCGGCTGCTGCAGTGAACAACCTTTGTACTATCATCATTGAGCAACAAAAGTCATTGACCATGGAATTCTCCAGGAAGATCTAGAAAGAGAAGAAAAATTAGTGGAAAATTTGAAACAAATCAGAAAGAGTGGATATGGCTCTGGACTAGAAGTCAAGAGATTTAACTCCTAAAAGTAATTTTAAAAAGGCCCCCTATCAAGTTCCTAGCTTTCCACAATTTACAAAACAATTTAGTATCTGTTAACTCATTGAGTCTATAGGAAAAAAATTAGCTGTAAAGGGCTAAGATGTTTCCCCAACTCCTTGACTCACTGACTGTATGACCTAAAACAAGTTTCTAGGCCAGATGCAGTGGCTCACGCCTGTAATCCGAGCACTTTGGGAGGCTGAGGCAGGCAGATCACCTGCAGAAGTTCGAGACCATCCTGGCCAACATGGTGAAACCCTGTCTGTACTAAAAATACAAAAATTAGCTGGGTGTGGTGGTGCGTGCCTGTAATCCCAGCTACTCAGGAAGTTGAGACAGGAGAATCGCTTGAACCCGAGAAGTGGAAGCTGCAGTGAGCAGAGATTGCACCAGTGCACTCCAGCCTGGGTGATAGAGCAAGACTCTGTCTCAAAAATAAAAATTAAAAATAAAACAAGTTTCTAGCTTGCCAGGAACCTAGTTAACTTGTTTATAAAATAAAGATTATAAGAGCACCTATCTCTTTGGGTCATTTTGAGGATTAAATGAGCTACCCATGCAGGGTCTATCCTACAGCAAAAGTTCAATAAATGTGGGCTTTTAGGATTATTTTGCAAAAGTGAGGAAAAGAAAACACAGAGCAATGAAGTTCAAAGTCTCCTAGTTCCTGAAGGATACAGCTGGTGTGGGAAACCAGGTCCTCAGGCCTCCAAACAAGTCGGGTATTTGAACCATGAGGTCTTAGGCATGTGTTTATAAAACAGTGATGGCAGTCCTGACACAGAGCTGTTAATAATAATTATTGCCATGGAAATTTCCCCGATCTTGTTTGAGAGGATTAGTCCAGCCATACACTTAGTACTGTAGTTCATCAAATCTAAGATGCCATTGGGTCTAAAGAGTGTTGTTATTTTATGAGCCACTGGAAAGGAAAGGAAATAAGGAAGAGAGGGAGGGAGGGAGGGAGGGAAGGAGCCAACTAAAGTTGTAGAATGCTATGCTGGTTGTCAAGCTGTTGTCTCCTAGCTCCACACTTACCCTTCTGGTCTCTCTCTCTCTGATGCTGGGGCTGGGACCTGCACCCCCATTTGTCCTTTGCCAATAGGGGCACTAGAGGCGAGAGAAGGGAATTGCTTTTTTATGTTTGCCTGAATTTCCTGCCAGTCCCAGTGATGACATTGGCAGTTGATTCCAGCTTCCAACTTTGTCCATTTCCAGAACCAGAATCATATTGCTCCTCAGAGGAAACAGTCCAGTGGACAGTGCCCACTCTCAGAGGTCTTTGGGGCCCTCATCCAGGCCCCTGAGGTGTCAGCACCATGTGGGAAACACCCCTTCTTCAGAGGTCTTCCTTTTTGACATCTCAGTTTTCCAATATCTGCTTAACCAATTCCCTGTGTTAAATTCTCTCCATTAAAATACCTACAGTGGTTTCCATTTTCCTGCCTGGACCCTGACTCATGAATTATAAGATGACCATTGCCTTCAGAAATGTTAAATGATAGCCTTAGAATTAATTCAATAAAATACTACCACAGGGAATTCATAGATGTCAAGGCTGATGGTGCCCTTGGAAGTGACCTAGTAGACCCCAGGGCTGAACCCACTCACGCAGCCAGAGGTGGCAAGGCCAGTGCTCCCTGCACTGTGCCTGAGTCTTGCTCTACTCATTCTTCAGAAGGGCCTGGCTCCTGCTCCTGGGATGGACAGTTCAGTGACATGCCTCATGGTGAGACGTCTTCATCAAATCTCTCCTTTCTTTCCAGGAAGCACACTTTGTTGGCCAATAATGGGTTTGCAATTTCTGCTGCATTGCTGATGGCCTGCTCGCTCCAGGCAGGAGCCTTTGAAATGCTCATCATGGGACGCTTCATCATGGGCATAGATGGAGGTGAGAGTTCACCATGACAGGGAGGGAGCAGTAATATACTCCTTGCGGGTATCCCAAAATGTGAGAGGTGTTTGGGGCTGTCACATGACTGGGGCTCTCTGCTGGTATTGAGTTGGCAGGGACCAAGGATGCTGGAACTCTGCATAAAGTGGGACAGTCCTATGGGATGAACCACCCCATTCATGATGCTCTAGTCCCTAATTGAGGAATGCTGGGCAGGGCCCACAGTCTACCCCAAAGACCTGGATGGTCTTCAGCATGTCATGCCTTCTGCTTGGTCACCTTCATCATAACGTTAATATTCCAAGGTTATTTGTGGTTTTCAGGGGGCTTTTATGAGGATGGTGTTTCTTCTCTGGGCCTCTGACTCATTCATTGTTTCATTTACTCGCCAAGCATTTGTGGAGCACCTGCGAGGGCTGGCGCACTGTAGGATGGAGGCACAATGATTAACAAGACCCTGTCCCTGGAGCTTATATTCTAGTGGGCAGACAGATACATAAGGTAGAAGGAGGCATGGCACGTCTGAGCAAGAGCAAGGAGATGCATGGGTACTGATGAGGCCAAAGAGGAGCTGCGGCCAGATCACACAAGACCTCGTAGGCCACGGTGAGGACTGTGGGCCTGTGCCAAGTATGCAGGGAGGGTTGAGAGGAATGTGACATGGACTGGTTTGTTCCAATAAGGGAGTATGAGGGGAAGCCAGGAGTGGAATCAGAGGAGCCAGCTGTTTAAGGGAAGGGACTGGTCTGGGCGGGGAGCTGGGGAGAAGGGGACAGATCCTGGCTGTGGGAGTGAGAGTAGGAGACTCAAGATATATTGTCAGACAAACTCTGCTGTCTTTCTAAATAGGCAAATCCATAAAGTATCACTTTTAGGCATTTATGGAAAGATTGCAAGCCTTAGGATTAGAAATCCCTGAGTTTGGATCTCAGTTCTGCTGCAAGTGACTTAATGGCTCTGAGCCTTGGTTTTCCCATTTGTAAAATGGAGGTAATAATGCCTACTTCGAAAGGCTATAATAAGGCTGAACAGAAACACACACACACTCTCTCTCTCTCTCTTTCTCACACACACACATGCATGTACTGCCTGGAACCTAGCATGAGCTTCTTAAAGGCTAATTCCCTTCCTTGTTGATCTCTTAAAAGCTGAGGGTACCAAGCTGTTCAGCTGAGTGAGATGAACAACAAAAATGTCTCAGGGAGAGGTGAGCAGGAGAGTGGGGGCCTGGAAGTAAGGTTGAGAAGAGGAGGCTTCACTTACCTTTGTTGCCCTGCTGGAGAGGAATAATCTAGGCCTCTCTAATAGTCCAAACTCAAGATGAAATGACTCCTCAATCATTTGTCTATTCATTAGTCTATACTACTTGAATAGACTCCTTCTATTGATGGCTATTGAGAGTTTATCCATAAGAATAATGGCTGGTGTCTATGTAATGTTTTATAATTGACCAACTGTGTTCATGCTTTTCATCTTTTTTGATCTCCTCCTATAATGAAAGACTGTTTTTTCATGTTCATTTTACAAATGGGGGCACTAATGCTCAGAAAGCTGGAGCCGGAAAGTGGTTAGGGGTGAAGACTATGGAGTCAGACTGCCTGAATGCTCTTACTTGCTTCCATTAATTTCATTAATTTATCTGTATAGGTTAGGTTTGCTGCATTTAAAAACCCCAGAACTTAAGCCATGATGGCACCACTGCATTTTAGCCTTGGCTACAGAGCGAAACCCTGTCTCTTAAAAAACAAAACAAAACTTAATAGCTTCAAATAATAACCATTTTCCTGTGCTTTCACTTCTGTGGGTCGGCTGGGCAGTTCCGCTCTGGGCCAGCTCTGCCAGTCTCTGCTGGGCCTTCTCATGTATCTGCGGTGGCTTCAGGTTGGTCAGTGGCTGGATGACCTGGGATGGTCTCACGCCTGTGTTTGGGTGTTAGCAGGTGGCCTGGTCTCAGGGGCTGTCAGTGGGCCAGCTCATTTCTTGGCTTCCCACCCTGGGCCAGGGGGGCCTGGGCTGCCTCACATAAAGTTCTTGGGCCTCCAGCAGCAGCCAAAGGAGAAAGTCCCAATGTGCACAATGTGCAAGCACTTTGCATGCACGTTTGCTGATGTCCCTTTGGCCCAAGCAAGTCCCATGGCCAGGTGCAGAATAAATGTCAGAGAGGACTAACTCCCCAAGGATGTGGATCCAGGGAGGGGGTACAAATCAAGGACCACCGCAGCAACCATTGACCTCACAGTCTTGGCCTCTTTCCCACCTGGCATGGCAACTTAGTAGTAAGGCCTCCCTCATTGGGTGATATGAAAATTAAATGGGCCGGGCACGGTGGCTCACACCTGTAATCCCAGCACTTTGGGAGGCCAAGGCGGGCAGATCACCTGAGGTCAGGAGTTCGAGAGCAGCCTGACCAACATGGAGAAACCCTGTCTCTACTGAAAATACAAAATTAGCCGGGCATGGTGGCACATACCTGTAATCCCAGCTACTCGGGAGGCTGAGGTGGGAGAACCGCTTGAACCGAGGAGATGGAGGTTGCGGTGAGCCGAGATCACCCATTGCACTCCAGTCTGGGCAACAAGAGCAAAACTGCATCTCAAAAGTAAATAAATAAATAAAATAAACGATGTTCTACGTATGTGAAGTACTTAGTGTAGTTCCAGGCACTTAGTGCCCCACTCCAGGAATGCTGATGGTGTTATTGTCATTGTTGTTATTTGTGTTCTTCATTAATAAAGTACAGATCTAGGATTTGGGTTTCAGAGGCCCTGCCTGCTTTGGAGAAAGGCTGGATGAGGTTGCAGTAGATCATCTGGAAAGTCCTTTCCTAGTGGAGGCGACTGAGATTCTCTCAGTTTGGCAGTTTTATATTTTATCCATTATCCCCTTTCTTGTTGCTTTGACTAATCTGGGGAGTTGACCCTTCGAACATATAACTAATTGATCTCTGAATTTCCTTAACTAAAAATAAGCTGCATTCCAAGATGGACCTTTTACAAAACCACAGAGATAGAACAAATGTCTTTTAGACCCTTTTTCCTATGAGCTTTTCAAAAAGAAGCAGGAAAGAAAGAAGAACAAGACGGAAAGAAAAAACTTCGGTCTTTCCGACTTGCGGCACGTGGCCTGTTGGAGTCATGCCAGGACTCGGAGTCTTCATGTCATGTATTCTCACCAACCCTCTCAAAGCAGAGAGAGGAACTCAAGGGCACTTAAGGTTCCCTTAAGACAATTGGTCAGAAAGAAAGGAATATTGCTGCCATTACCTGAACTGCTGGGCCGGGCGCGGTGGCTCATGCCTGTAATCCCAGCACTTTGGGAGGCCGAGGCAGGCGGATCACCTGAGGTCGGGAGTTCGAGACCAGCTGACCAACATGGAGAAACCCCGTCTCTACTAAAAATACAAAAATCAGCTGGGCGTGGTGGCGCATGCCTGTAATCCCAGCTACTCAGGAGGCTGAGGCAGGAGAATCACTTGAACCTGGGAGGTGGAAGTTGTGGTGAGCCGAGATCATGCCATTGTGCTCCAGCCTGGACAACAAGAGCGAAACCCCATCTCAAAAAAAAGAAAAAAAAAAAAAGAATTTAAAGCCAAATGATAAACCTGAAGGATTTTGAGATGATAGAAGGCTCTAAGACTTGCTAATCCAGCCAGGTTCTCCCAGAGTATTTGAAACCATAATGGGACAACAGGGCATCTTCCTGGAGTGTTCTTCATCTAGAAGGTTTAGAGAAAAAAAATATTATATTTTTATAAAATGAGTATAATAGCATCTGCCATAACTGAGTCCCATAATTTATGACAAGAGACAATGTTAGCTGGTGGGAAAAGCACAAGTTCTAAGATCAGAGACCCACTGGGGCTCTATTGGGCAAAATAATTTTTTTAAGCATCTCTGGACATTACTTGGTGATTTAGGCAAGTTACTCAACTTTTCTGTGCCTCAGTTTACTCATCTTTAGAAGAGAAATAGTAACAATATATTTAATTCAGAAGACTATTGTTAAAAGTAAATATGTTAATACATATAAAGAGATGAGAAGGATTCCTGTTACTTGGTAGCCACTATGTGTATTGGCTATTATCATTGTGACCACCATCACCATCATTGCCATCACCATCACCACCACCACCACACCATCACTATCACCATCACCACCATCACTTTCATCACCATTACTACCACCACCACAATCACCATCATCATTGCTACAACCATCATCACCATCAGCACCACCACCATCACCATCATTACCATCACCATCACCACCACCAACACCATCACTACCATCATCATCACTATTGCTACGCCATCAACATTACCATCATCATCATCACCACCATCACCATCATCACCATCATGACCATCATTACTACCACCACTATCACCATCATCATCATTGCCACAACCATCATCACAATCATCACCACCACCATCATCATCACCATCATGACCATCATTACCACCACCACCATCACTACCATTACCACCACCATCATCACCATCACCATCACCATCATTACCATCACTACCATCACCACCATCACCATTACTACCATCACCACTACCATCATCATCACCATCATGACCATCCCTATCACCACCACCACCACTACTATCACGACCACCGTTATCACCATAACCATCATTATCACCATCAATACCATCACCTCCACCAACACCATCAGCTGTGTCCTGTCCTCTGAAATGCACCTCCAGTCATACTTTAGGGCTTAAATTATAAAGTTCATGGGAAAGCTTTGGCAATTTTTGCAAAGTTCTGGGAAAGATGCTGTGGCTACAGTGCTATTTAATGTCCAGGGCAAAGCAGAGCCAAGAGAGGCATTGTAACCAGAGTGCGGCTCCCTCGGGAAGACACCTCTCTAACTGCTGCTGTGCTTTCTCTATACAGGCATCACCCTCAGTGTGCTCCCCATGTACCTCAGTGAGATCTCACCCAAGGAGATCCGTGGCTCTCTGGGGCAGGTGACCGCCATCTTCATCTGCATTGGCGTGTTCACTGGGCAGCTTCTGGGCCTGCCTGAGCTGCTGGGGAAGGTGAGTGTGGCTCCCTGGTCAACCACATCTGCTCTCATCTCATGTTACCACTGCAGGAAGGAGCCTTTTCTCCAAAAGCTGGTCCCTGTATTTTGCAATTCCTGGTATTCAAGCCTCTTACTTATTATTGGAGAAAAGTTGTGGAGTTCCTTTGAGATTTTTTTTTAAGGACATAAAGAATACATAACAAATTGAAACCTTATAGAATGTTTAAGTTCACCCACCCAGTAATTATCATTAATAGCTCAATTTTTGTTTGTTTAGGCATCTTCTGTGCTTTAAAAACCTATATAAACATATGTAGTTGATTGTGGTTTTGATGGAATTATGCCATACACATTGTTCTACAACCTGGTGTTTTCATTTAATATATTTTGGGCATCTTTTCAAGATGTTAGCTTAGCTCTACCTCATTCTTTAGTCTCTTTTTTCCTGAATAAATAAGTACGTAGAGTCTTCCGGTTTTGGCTTGCTGTTTTGGGAGCAGGTGGGCCTGAATTTGAATCCCAGTTCAGTGATTTACTTGCTGTGTGGCCTTGGCAGAAAGCAAAGAAACACTTCACTCAGGTTGAATGGGGTGGGGTAAAATCAAGGAAGGCTTTTTAGAAGAGGTGGCCTCTCAATGGACTCCTGATGGGTAAGCAGGAGTTAGGTGATGGTGGGGATTGGGAGAGAGGATATACCAGAGAAAGGAAATCAGTAAAGAAAAGGCTCAAGATGGGGCACAGCCCTGGGAAAGAACTCAGATGGCTTTGGGGCTGAGGAGAAAGCAGGCATGGGGAGGGTGAGAGATGAAGCGTCTGTTCACTGAGCCACCACAGACTTCACCCTGGGGGAATAGGAAGCCCTGGGTGGTGCTGGAGCTGGAGGGTTACATGGCCAGATCAGTGTTAGAAGGTGGCTCTGGGGTGGAGGCAGTGGGTGTAGACTAGAGTGGGAAGGGTGGGGAGGAGAGAGGCAAAGGGCTGCTGCTATTGGTACACATGGTAAGGGAAGGATGCAGCTACGACTGAGGTGGTAGACATGGGGATAAAGAGGCCACTGGACTTGCTAGGATTCCTCCCAAGGGATGCCTCCCAGGGATGCAGGGGCGCTCCCTTCCCACTCACACAGGCAGGGCAGGAGGGCGGGCAGAGATTAAACCACTAATGATGGTCGAATGCCCACTGCATGCCAGACTGTTC
Organism: Symphalangus syndactylus; assembly: GCF_028878055.3. NCBI lineage: Eukaryota > Metazoa > Chordata > Mammalia > Primates > Hylobatidae > Symphalangus > Symphalangus syndactylus. Next base: position 17,988,765 of record NC_072438.2, on the reverse strand, counting down.
TAGGCACGAACAGTGCACAACAGACAAACAGCTCCCTGTGGAGCTGAATTCTAGCAGCAGGGGGCAAACATAACAAATTCGTAAATCCTGGAGCAGTTATGTAAAAGACTCATTTGTTATGCTGCTCAAATCCTAACAGCTACTTTGTGAGTAGCTCAGATACGCAGCCTTGGATGCAAGCAGAGAGAGGTAAGGGACAGAGCTCTCACAAACAAGGACATATTGGTGCTGAAACCAGAACCCGGGTCTGTGTGCTTTCAAAGCCACATATGGGGTATGTCTTATACATCCAAGGACAGACCACACTGGTGTTTCTGGGAATGTGGGCGCTCTGGAGAGGTGGGGCTAATTCTGCCCATAGGGTCCTTTCTGTCCCAGCTGCCGAGCCTCACTGACTCTAGGGCCAGCTCCTTTCTCATTCAGTGGAAGGTTTTATAAGTGGAGGAATCATTGCATTACATTTTTAAAACAAATTTTAAATGTTTTGAACATTTTTTGTTGTGGTAAAATTTACCATTTTGACTATTCTTAAGTGTACTTTTCTGTGGTATTATAAGTGACTTTTTATATTTCAGCCAATCGAGGTCATCTCAGAGGCATCTGCTTCTGATCTTTTATTATGACCATTCTGGGTTATTACGGCTATGACTTTAGTTTCTTCTTTTGTTGCAAAAACAGAAACAACTCACATTTTACATTTGTGGTTGTCGTATGCGTGACGATTTCTATAATTAATTGTGAGTGTGTTAGAAACAGTCTCTCAACCTAAGTGAGGTTCCAAACTAAAGAGACTCTTTTGCTTTTTGTTTCTAAAGATATTTTAAAATTCCCAAAATAACCACCACATGTTGACAATAAAAACAAGATAACAGCCTCGGCTCCCTAAACAAAAATACATTTAAAAGTCAATGAAGACTGCTATTGTCCTTTAGGGGTAAAAAAGTAAATAAATATTTACCTCAGTAGAGCTAAACTTTTCTCTTTGGGGATCATTTCCAAATTCCTCTTTGTTTGTAAATCAATATCAAGTTCTTTCCCCTGCTTGAGTCCATAAGGTCTTTCTTCAACCTCTGTCTTCACCCTTTATTTATTCATTCACCACATTTGTTAAACATTGAGCTGTTGCTGGAGCTACAGCTTTGAGCACGTCAGGTACAGCCCACATCTTTGTTACTCAGACTGTAAGGACTTTGTGACCTTGGGCGGGTCAACTCACCTCTCTCACCCAGTGTCCTCTTCAGTAGCAGGCATGGTTGCAAGTCCCAAATTCCCAAGCCCCACTCAAGCTTGACTTCCTCTGGGAAAACTTCCCTGGCAAATAGTGACTGTTCAGCATATCCTAGGACACCGTGCACCTGTGCCTCTCCCACACTGATTTCCGTTTGCTTCTGCATCTTGTCCTGCCAGTCGATGGCATCTTACTTGTATGCACACTAACCCAGAGGTATCAAGTTTATCCAGTCATTCAACAAATGTGTAGAAAGCTTCTATTGTGTGCCAGGTATTGGGTTGGCTGCTGGTGGTAGAGTGGTGCGGTCATCAGGCTAGCCCTGCCCTTGGTAGCTCACAGGAGGGCAACTGACCAATGGCCACAGGTGATAGGAAAATAGACACTGACCTCCGGCAGGACATCGGGGGTGGTTTTCCTGCAGCAGTGACATCTAAACTCATGGCTTGAGGATGAGTAGGATTTATCTGGGCGGGTCTGTAGGAAGAGAGAGGCAGTGGGGGCGGGGAGTTCCAGCAGAGGTAAGAGTATGGGGGAAGGCCCTGGCATTTGTTCAGAGGCAGAAAAACTCAGGTGTCAGGAGCTGGGGGAGGGGGACGGCGAGAGGGAGAGGGGGACAGGGAGAGGGAGAGGGAGAGACCACTGGCAAGGCAGGCAGCAGAGAGGGCCACACCTATGCTGTAAATGAGCACAGGGAAGGATGGGCAAGGTGAGGGGTTCCCAGGACCTGTGGCTGCTTGAGGGACAAGGGCATCCCCTACTGTTTCCATCACAGACACTGGCCTAGAGATGACAGATTTTCTGATTTTCAAGAGACATTACAAATCCAGATTAGTCATATTTCATAATTTGTAAATATTGGAAACTGACCTTTAAAAAACAAAAAACCTCCCACTTGTGGGCTGGGTCCAGCCTTAGGGCCACCTTTCGCACACCTTGATGGGGAGTGTGTACCTGTGAAGGCTTATTTGTACCCCAAAGCAATGGGACATCATTGAGGACGTGATGAGTGCTTCAAGAAGGCTTTTGGGCTGCAGCATGGAGAAAGGATTGGATCCTAGCCAGGACTGAAGGGGTTGATTTGTCCAGTTATGTGTTGGGTCAGAGTAATAGCAGTGTGGATGGAGAGAGGCAGATGAGGTTGAGTGAGGTTAGTGGTGATGGGATGTGGTGTCCCAGAGAGGAGTAGTCAAAAATAACTCCCAGGCGTCTGGCACATCAGCCAGATAGAATGGTGGTACCAGATGCTAAGACAGGGAGCTGTGAAAGAGGAGGAGTAGCTCTGCAGGGGAAAATGTGACAAGTTCACTGACGTGAACTGTGCATGTCACAGAGCAACTGGAAGGAAGAGCTGATTCGAAGACCTGGGTACCTAGATTCTGAGGCTGGGACACTCTCTCCCAGGGACAACAGGGCTCATGAACATGATGCCAGCCGAGGGGCACAGCTGCCCATGACCACCTTCTGGCCTTGAGCTAGCCAAAAGGTGTACCATTGGTCCCTATAGGCTGTCTCTTCCCATCAGATGGGAGTTTCCAGGCAAGTCTTGGCCCTGCCCAGGAAGATGGGTGAGGAACCCTGTAAATATCCTTTTGTTTTCAAATTTATGCTCTGGGAATATGGATCTAAGGCTTCTGGTCCAGGAAAGAACATCAAATGGGAAATTTTTATTCATGTCTCTGAAGATTTGCAGTGTTCCAGCCAAGTGAAATTCACAGTTATTTCGCTAAGCATCAGAATTTCATTTTCACTATTTTAATCGTATTTCCCATTTACCTTCAAAGACTGAGACAACCAAGCTTTGAAAAAAGAGAGAGAAAAACTGGGCTTCAATGCAGGCAATTGCTTTGAAACACAGAGGGTGAAGGAGGTTACCAAGAAGGTAGCTATTTATTTATTTTATGACTTCGACTTTTATTTTAAATTAAGAGAGTACATGTGCACACTTGTTTCCTGGGTATATTGAGAGATACTCAAGTTTGGGGTATAATTTATTCCATCACACAAGTACTGAACATACTACCCGATAGTTTTTCAACTTTTCTCCCCTCTATCCCTCCCCTCCATCTATCCCACTGTCTCCAGTGTCTAGGGTTGCCATCTTTATGTCCATGAGTACCCATTGTCTAATTCCCACTTATAAGTGAGAACATGCAGTGTTTGGTTTTCTGTTCCTGTGTTATTTCACTTAGGATAATGGCCTCCAGCTCCATCCACGTTGCTGCAAACAACATGATTTTGCTTCTTCTCATGGCTGCATAGTATTCTATGGTGTATGTGTATCACATTGTCTTTATCCAGTCCACCATTGATGGGCACTTAAGTTGATTTCATGTCTTTGCTATTGTGAATAGTGGTGCCATGAACATATGAGTGCATCACTCTTTTTGGTAGAATAATTTATTTTCTTTTGGATATATACCCAATAATGGGATTGCTGGGTCAAATGGTAGTTCTGTTTTAAGTTCTTTGAGAAATTTCCATACTGCCTTCCATAGTGGCTGAACTAATTTACATTCCCACCAACAGTGCATAAGTGTTCCCTTTTCTCTGCAGCCTCATTAGCATCTGTTGTTTTCTGACTTTTTAATCACAGCCCTTCTGACTGGTGTGAGATGGTATCTCATTGTGGTTTGGATTAGCATCTCTCTGATGATTACTGATGTTGAGCATTTTTTAATATGTTTGTTGGCCACTTGTATGTCTTCTTTTGAGAAGTGTCTGTTCATGTCCTTTTCCCATTTTTTAATGAGTTTGTTTTTTGCTTGTTCAATTGTTTAATTTCCTTGTAGATTATGGATTTTAGCCCTTTGTCAGATGATAGTTTACAATTATTTTGTCCCATTCCGTAGGTTGTCTGTTTACTCCGTTGATAGTTTCTTGAATTGAAGAGCTCTACAGAAGCTCTTCAGTTTAATTAGATTCCACTTGTCAATTTTTGTTTTTGTTGCAATTTCTTTTGCAATTTTCTTTCCCAAGGCCAATGTCCAGAATGATATTTCCTAGGTTTTCTCGTAGGATTCTTATAGTTTGAGGTCTTTCATTTAAATCTTTAATCCATCTTGAGTTAATTTTTGTATATGGCAAAATGTAGGGGTCCAGTTACATTCTTCTGCATATAGCAAACCAACTATCCCAGCACTATTTATTGAATAGGAAGTCCTTTCTCCATTGCTTATTTCTGTCAACTTTGTCGAAAATCAGATGGCTGCAGGTGTACAGCTTTACTTGTGTGTTCTCCATTCTATTTCATTTGTCTATGTGTCTGTTTTTGTACCAGTACCATGCTGTTTTGGTTACTCTAGGTTTATAGTATGGCTTGAGGTCAGGTAATATGATGCCTCTGGCTTTTGTTCTTTTTTCTTAGGATGACTTGGGCTCTTTTGGCTCTTTTTTGGTTTTATATGAATTTTAGAATTTTTTTTTTCTAGTTTGGTGGAAAATGACATTGGTAGCTTGATAGAAATAGTGCTGAATCTGTAGATTGCTTTGGGAAGTATCGCTATTTTAATGATATTGATTCTTCTAATCCATGAACATGGAATGTTTTTCCATTTGTGTCATCTGTGATTTCTTTCAGTAATGTTTTGTAGTTCTCTTTATATAAATCTTTCGCCTCCTTGGTTAGATTATTTCGTAGTTTTTTTTTTTTTTTTTGCAGCTATTATAAATGGGATTGCATTCTTGATTTGGCTCTCAGCTTGAACATTATTGGTCTGTAGAAATACTACTGATTTTTGTACATTGATTTTGTATCCTGAAACTTTCCTGAAATCCCCTGTCAGTTCCAGGAGACTTTTGGTGGAGTCTTTTCTAGCTATCAGTGAAGAGAGATAGTTTGACTTCTTTTCCTATTTGAATGCCTTTTATTTCTTTCTCTTGCCTGATTGTTCTGGCTAGAACTTTATTGCTATGCTGAATAGGAGTGGTGAGAGTGGGCACCTTGTCTTATTTCAGTTCTCAAGAGGAATGCATTTAGCTTTTGCCTGTTCAGTATGATGTTGGCTGTGGGTTTGTCATAGTTGGCTCTCATTATTTTGAGGTATGATTGTTTAATGCTTAGTTTCTGGAGAGGTTTTATCATTAAGGCTTGTTGGATTTTATCAAAACATTTTTCTGCATCTATTGTAGTGAATCACCTATATTGATTTGCATATGTTAAACTAACCTTGCATCCCAGGAAGGAAGCCTACTTGATCATGGTGAATTAACTTTTGATTTACTACTGGATTCGGTTTGCTAGTAATTTGTTAAGGATTTTTTCATCTATGTTCATCAGGGATATTGGTCTGTAGTTTTCTGGGTTTTTTTTATTATTATACTTTAAGTTTTAGGGTACATATGCACCATGTGCCGGTTAGTTACATATCTATACATGCGCCATGTTTGTGTGTTGCACCCATTAACTCGTCATTTAACATGAGGTATATCTCCTAATGCTATCCCTCCCCCCTCCCCCCACCCCACAGCAGGCCCCAGTGTGTGATGTTCCCCTTCCTGTGTCCATGTGTTCTCATTGTTCAATTCCCACCTATGAGTGAGAACATGCGGTGTTTGGTTTTTTGTCCTTGCGATAGTTTGCTGAGAATGATGGTTTCCAGCTTCATCCATGTCCCTACAAAGGACATGAACTCTTCATTTTTTATGGCTGCATAGTATTCCATGGTGTATATGTGCCACATTTTCTTTTTATTGTGTCTTTGCCAGGTTTTGGTATTGGTGTTATGCTGATTTCATAGAAGAAGTTAGAGAGGAGTCCCTCCTCAATTTTTTGGAATAGTTTCAGCAGGATTGAATCATGGGGGCAGATTTTTCCCATACTGTTCTCATGATAGTGAATAAGTCTTATGAGATATGATGGTTTTACAAAGGAGAGTTCCCCTGCACATGCTCTCTCTTGCCTGTCACCATGTAAGACATGCCTTCATCTTCTGCCATGATTGTGAAGCCTCCCCAGCCACGGGGAACTGTGAGTCTATTAAACCTCTTTTTCTTTATAAATTACCCAGTCTCAGGTATGTCTTCATCAGCAGCATGAAAATGGACTAATACAAGAGGCATGCTAACAATGCCTCTAATCTGCCATCTTGGGGGAAAAAAACCACATTGATCTTAAAGTTTTTTGAAACTTGTATTTAAGAGTACTTGTCAAAGTCTTTGTAATGAATCTAATTGCAGATACCTTTAGAGAAAAATTTAAAATAACTGTAAATGGCAAAAATTTAAAACAACCATAGTTGAAAATAGGATGAAAGTTCCCCATAACCAGAAATTTACAAGGAAATTTAGTTATTTTGTGGCATACAATATAATAACCAAAATTATGACTGATAATGTAGAAGATTTTAAGAGTTTTATTACCATTTTAGAACATTTATACCAATAACATATCCATAAATGTAACTGAAAGAAGATCTAGTATCACTTAGCATTTGATATTTCCCATATAATTTACCAAATAAGCCTAATTATTTAATATCTCTACAAGATGAGAGAGAAGTCCTTTGAGGCTTTCTAAGGGCCTGACTGGAAAATCTCAAAGTTAATTTTATGTCAAAAAGATTTAATTTAGCATTTTGATGCTGGGGAAGTCCATCAAAGATGCCAAAAGTTTTAAAATACCTGATCAAAACAGTATCACAGGGCACTGTGTGATAGTCATTTATTTAATTAGAGTGATAATTATAGATCTTAAGAGCAATACAGAAAGTTATATAGATATTTAAAAAACTTTAACCCTTAAAGTCTCCATTTTTTTAAAGTAATAAAAAAATTTAGTAAAGGCAACACAGGAAATTATCTTGATAAAATATAAAATATTTGTTTCTTAGCCCAGGTACTAAAAAGGCAAAGAAAAACCTCCTTCTGTGTGATTGGTTCGCCTCATGGTAAGCCTGTTTAGATAACCTGATGAAAAAGTACTTGTATTTATTCAGAATGTGTATCCAAGGCTATAACTGTACACTGTGGAACATAAACAAGAAAAGTATTACCTTGAGCAGGGGGATATATGGCTCTTAGTAAAAGCACGAGAAATTCCCTGGTTACATGGAACAATGTAGACACATGAAGAAAAGCTAAGTACAGAATCAAGTTATACTGGAAAAAAAGAAACATTGCTTTTCTAGGTCTTTGAGACAAACATTTTTAGTGTCAGGCCTCAATAGCTGTTAGAATGAGAGGAAAAAGTTATAGGAGCTAACAAGGAAGTTGAAGGAGAAAGTTAACATTCCAGCCAAGCAAAAAGATGTACATTCTCAAGGGAAGAAAGTGAAAGAACAGAAGGCAATGTAGTATGAACTGCACATGCTATGCTGTGAGACACATTAAAACAACTTCTGAGATAGGACTCTGAGAAGCTTCAAGAGGAAAACTCCACCTTGAGAAATGAAGATACTATTTTTAAGAAGAAGATAGCATTTTAAACTAAAAACTAGTTAAATTAAATGGAGACTATAAAACAAACAAAAAAATAAGCTACAGTTTAGAAAGTGGCTGAAAATTTTTAGAATTAAAAATCAAAACTTCTTGTAAATTTTACTAAAAGCAGATCATTAGTTCAAGAAAACTTTGTTGCTTTAACATAAGGGACCAAATTTTTAGTTTTGTATTGGTGTATTTTTAATATCAAAACTCAAACCTTAGAAAGGCTTATAAATAATTCCCTTTTAAATATAGTCAACTTGATCACATACAAAATTTCTTTTGTAAGTTTATCCTTTTCAGACCTTTTACAGCTTAAACACTTTCATGACTTTCATGACATGCTTATAACTTTTGTTTTGTTCTATACTTTCTTATTTTTAAATAACCAGTCACTTTATTTTAGGAAAAAACATTTACCAGGCAAGAGTTTTTAATATAAAGTTATTTTCTTTTCTTAAATCTTTCTTACCAGAAATATATCTTTATTCCCATAACTTTCTTTATATCTCTTTCTATTTACTGGATTCTTTTTGTTTATATTTTCTTTCTAAATCCATATTTTGTCACAACTTTTAATAACCTTTTAATTTAAACAAAATTATTTTTAAATGAAGTACATATTTTGTCTCATAATTTTTTAATTAAAAATAGTTCTTACTTTTTTGGTACATTTTACATAAATAATTATAAGTAGAAATCAGAATGTTTAACTCTTATTAATCTTAATTTTTAGTGAAAATCTAGAAAGAAATTTTAAACTATCACATACAAACATTTTATAGATGAAATCCTTTTTTAGTTTTATAAACATGTTTTGACATAACATGATTTTAATGTGTATTAATAGGCCCAATTATATTTAGTCTTTTATAAAATTTAAGAAGCACATAATTTGGTTCACTCCATTTATAACATTTTGTATTCTGATTATTTTGCAACTCGATGTTGTGAACAAGTCATTAAAATTATTTGCTGTGATAATTTTACTAATTTTATAATGATAGTAATGAATTTTAAAAAACAATCTCAATTGTATTCAAACTAATGTATTCATTTAATACAATTTCAATCAAAAGTTCAATGACATTTTTGTTTGTGATGGAAAATGAGGAAAGAGTTCTAAAGTTCCCACAAGAGAATAAGCAAGTGTATGTTTCCGACATAGTTTTGAAAATGGACACTTGTGAGTACATTAAACATGTAATAAAGTGACAACAGTTAAAACAATGCAGCATGGGCACAAGAGTGGAAAGATCAAAGGCACTAAGGGATGGCCAGAAGCAGAAAATTCATTTCTATGTATGATTTTAATGTGTGCAAAAGGAAACCTCAAAAATCAACAGAGGAAATGTTATTTGGTTTAATGAATAGCTTAGGAAAAAATGGGAAAAGGGTAGGAAAAAAGACCAAAGCAATGCTTACATTACACCATATTTTAATAATTGTACTAGTTTCTGAGTTATAATTAGTTTCATTTTTCTTTTATTTACTGGACATTTGGATTGTTTCCAGTGTTTGTTTATTTAGCGACACAGTCTTACTCCATCACCAAGGCTGGAGTGCAGTGGCGCGACCTTGGCTTGCAACCTCCGCCTCCCAGGTTCTAGCAATTCTCCTGCCTCAGCCTCTCGAGTAGCTGGGACTACAGGTGTCCACCACCACACCTGGCTAATTTTTGTATTTTAGTTAGATGGAGTTTCACCATGTTGGCCAGGCTGGTCTCGAACTGCTGACCTCAGGTGACCCACCCGCCTCGGCCTCTCAAAGTGCTGTGATTACAGATGTGAGCCACTGTGCCCAGCCTCCGGTGTGTTTATTACTGAAAAAGTGTGATTTGTGTAAACTTGAGATGAATAATCTTCTACATTAATCATTATTCAAATCTGTAACTATTCATGTAGTTTAGTGTTTCAGAAATAGAAATAACAGGTTAAAGAGTGTAAATTTATTCAAGGCTTTTGTACATACAAGCAATTTTTTTTCGGATAGTCTGCTTCAATTTCCATTCCCGCTGGCAGAGCACAAGGGCATTGGTCTCACTCTGCCCATGTCATCCACAAGCATTTAAATGAGTCTTTGGTATTTGATAGGCAAAAATAAAAGATGAGAATTTCTTATAAGTATATTTGTTTCCTGTTGCTGCTGTAACAAATAACCACAGCAGAGACAGAAATGTGATTTCTCACATTTTGTTAGTTGATAATCAAAGTATTAAAAGACCTCACTAGTAAAACCATCTCGCCCTGGAGTCTTTTGGGGAAAAAAAATGCTTTGAATATCTTTTAATTACTTTCTTAAAAATCTATTTTTATTTTCTTTTGAGTTGATGTTATTTTCTGTCTTTTCAATAAAGTCACTTATTTCATCGAAACTTTCAAATTTGTTAGCATACAACTATATAAATTTACACCATTTAAAAAATAACTGAAATGATTTTAAGAATCAAATGTAAAAATGGATACCATAAACAACACGCAAATGAATGCAGATTAATTATTTAGAACAATGTTTTCAACTGGGATTTTGTAGATGGGATTTTGTTATTGTCATTCATTGCCAGTTTTGTTTTATTGCATAAAGAAAGGTCATCCATAAGTTTCTTCTTTGGGGAACATATGATAGTTTATTCTGTGGTCAGTTTGTGATCACCTTTTGTTAATATTCCATATTTGCTTAGGGATGGCAGCTCTTTCTTAGCACTTACTATTTTATAATGGTAAAAAACAGACCCAAAATTACAAAATAATTTTTATTATATCATAATAATTATGGTTAATCCATAAAATACAGAAAAATTTCCCATGAGATTAAAAAAGGGTGATAATGTGTGATTCTATCAGAGAGAAATGAGCTTCAAAGGGAAAGGCCCAAAACAGCCTCTGCAGGGCTGTGTAGTGGGCACCTGGGCCCTCGTGCCCGACTGCCTGGATCTGCATCCCAGCTCCCCACACCTCTCACACACACACTTGCTGGGGGACTTTGGGCAAGTTGCTAACCTCTCTGAGCCTAATTTGTTACCTATACAATAGCATTAATAATGGGACCTCTTTCGTGGGGATTTTGTAAGGCTTAAGAAAGAGGATACATGTTCAGCACTTGGAACAGTGCCTGGAACTGGTGCCAAATTGATGTCAGTCATCACGTCATTTATTTCATGTGGCAGTACTTAGAAAAGATGTTATGAAATTTCTATTTTACAGATGAAAAGCTCAGTCTCGGAGGGGGATGATAATGACTCCAAATGTCTGCAGCAGGGAGGCAGTGGGACTTGAGCTTCCTGGTTTTGCAGCCCATAATCTCTCTGTGGTAGGACCAACGTCCTGACTTGTTGATGGGGAGGCAAGAGGGCTGTCCCCAAAGCTTAGAGTCTGGTATAGGAATTTGAGCAAAACAGTCCTTTGCGGCCTCATATTTTTCTCATCCAGACCCTAAGTGTGTGAAAGCACTTGTTTTCTGTGAACTTTTTGACTTAGAACTCTCTGGACTTCATTCAAGTCCAGGAAGAGAAGAACTTTTGATTTTTATCAAGAATATTAGAAGAAATGTACTCATCTATTTTAAAGTGATTTTAAGCCCCAGCCACCCAGCAACATCATCCTTATCCTCCACTGACCTGTAGATCCTACCGTTTCTCTTTGAAAAGAAGATTCATTTCGGGGCACGACCCAGGCATTTTCTGTAGCCAGAGAAAATGTTCAGATGGGTTGAGGGCCGTTGCATGATGAATTTCCTTTGAAGGGAAATAGGAGAAAAGAAGATTAGAGGTTGTCACCTTTGCATTCTTCCTGCCACTTCAGAGTCCCTCACAGGTTAATGCCCGAACTCCTTTAAATAACACCCAGAGTACTCAAAACGTGTTCCCAGGACCAGCGGAATTGGCACCAGCTGGGAAGGCACTTGTTAGAAATGCACATTCTCATCCCTGCCCTGTCCAATCCCTGTTGAACCAAGATTATGAAACCTACACGAGATGTATAATTTCAAACTCCTTTGTATACCCAGGTGCATCCAAAATTGGCTTTAATAAACATTCAGCAACTCTTTTGTAAGAATTCTCGAATGTCTCCCCCTCGATATATTCATTGTTGACTCCCTGATTTCCCTCTGCAGGGTTTAGACCTCCCAGGATGGTGATGTGACAGGTCCGTATGACCTGGCTCCAGGCTCTTTTTCTCCACCCATCCACCCCTCCACCTCACAGAGCAGCTAAGCCCAATGGACAGCACATTGGAATTAACAAGCATGTTGCGTGTTTGTTAAATGAGACTTCTCAGCCCCATTCCAGACTGCAAGATCTGAATCTTGAAGCAGGTGTTTCCCCGAGAATCTTCATTGTTTATCAGACTCCCTGGGTGTGATTCTTGTACACACAAAAGGTAGAGGATCCCACTGTGGCTCCACATCCCATTCCAGGACCCCACAATGCGGGTCCCACCTCCCAGCCTCTGCCTTTGCTGTTTCTTCCTCCCGACCTCCTTTTTCTACATTCCCTGTTGTCATCCTGCAAAACCCAGCGAGCAGGGGCCTCTCGAGAGGCCCTCTCTCCTGCCAGCCACTAGAATCAGCTGTCCTCATCTCAGCCTCCCACAAACAGTACTCCTCTCTCACAGACTTGCTTTGTTCTACAAAGCAGTCAGGTGGTTATCCACGTGTCCACCTTTCCCCGGGACCAAAGTCCAAGTTCTCATCTTTGTATCAACATAGAGCTGACCGTAGGGTCTGTAGCATTGAGCTACCCCCTCAATGTGGAGGGAAGGTACACATTTCCCTTGACTTTGAAATTATGTAGAAGACCCTGATTAGTGAATTTTTTAATGGTCCTGAAATGGTTTGGCTTTATCCCTACCCAAATCTCACCTTGCATTGCAATAATCCCCACGTGTCAAGGGCAGGGCCAGGTGGAGATAATTGAATCATGGCAGCAGTTTCCCCTACACTGTTCTCTTGGTAGTGAATAAGCCTCATGAGATCTGACGGTTTTAGAAATGGGAGCTCCCCTGTACATGCTCTCTTGCCTGCCACCATTGCAACATGTGACTTTGCTCCTTCTTTGCCTTTGGCCATGATTGTGAGATCTCCCCAGCCATGTTAAACTGTGGAAGTCTGTTAAACCTCTTTCCTTTATAAATTACCCAGTCTCAGGTATGTCTTTATTAGCAGTGTGAGAACAAACCAATACAGCTTTCTTGCTTCTGAGAACCCAACAGACCTCCTGCTATGCCTACCTGTTATGATGCATATATGGTCAAGACACAGGCCACTGAGTATTCAGGGTTCTGAGACTTTGGATGTCACCTTTTCTGGCCTCAAGTTCATTAGCAGTAATATGAAGGGGTTTGTAAATATAAGAGAAAAGTAGCTCCAAAGCTCCCGTCTGCTGGAACTTCTGATGTGACAGCCAATGGTGATGGTGATGTGTGCACTTCAGCCCCTGGGTCAGCTCAGCTGGTATCTCCATCTGCAAACAAGGAAGGCTGAAGGGAGACAAAGATAAACCTAATAGTTCTTGAAGTCATGTCATCTGGAATTCTAAAGAAAGTCTTTGAAGCTTGTCTCAACTTTGTTGTCCAGTCTTCAAAATAGCCTCAGGGGAAACCACTAGTTCAGCTGCCCTTTGAGTAGGTGCCCTGGAGTGGGAGCTGGGAGGGAGAATTTTCCGAGCCCCACAGAGGTGACCCTGGAGGCGGGTGGCACAGCTACAGAGGAGGACTGGGTCCATAGCCTTCTGGCTGCCAATCCCAGCCCTGTTGACTTCCCCATGCAGTGGCCATTCTCTCTTGCAAAGAGATCCTGAGCTTCGCTGTGTCTCAGCTGCAGGGCTGGGTGCTGCGAATGTGCTATGTCGTGTCTTTGCCACCATCTGGGGTGGGGCATGGCTACATTACATATGAGAAGACTGAGGCTCTGGGAGGCTGAGCATCTTGCAAGACAATCAGCTCAATCGCCCAATCTTGGATTTGCCCGACTGTCTTGCACGAGTCTCTCAGCCTCTCTGAACTCCATTTCCCCTCTTTGGAGAATGGGATAATGATCCTTTGTTCAGACAGTTGAAGGAAATATTAAGTGGGAAGAGGAAGAAGACCAAAATCTGCAAAGTATTTACCTTGTGCCAAGCAGTGGGCTTTACCCACGTCGTCTTGCTTAATCCCCACCTCAACCTAGAGAGTAGGTTATATTATCATCCCCATTTTACAGGTTAGAAGATGGAGACTCACAGTGGGAAGCCTTGCTCAGGGCTCTGTGGCCAGTGATCTTGGAGCATGAATTGAACCTGGGTAGGCATTAGAAATGTGCTATGGTATGGGAGACCCCAGCACAGGGCCTAGCACATAATGGTCCCAATGTCTGTTAGCTTCCTCCTTTCTTTCCTGTCCGTGAGGACTGAATATTCAGTTCACCTCTCATGACCTCTCATGGTGTGTGCCTACCACCTGGGAGACAGGACTAGATGCTGTTCAACGAATGCATAAAAGGCCTTCCCCTGTTTCTGGAGGGGTTGCCACATGTCAGGACCTGTGCTACAATCTTCACCAGCATTGTCTCATGTAGTCCCCACACCACACAGCAATCCCATGGGACATGATAACTATTATATCCATTTTGCCGATGAGCAAACCAGGTCTCACAGGAGGTTGGAGAACTTGCCCAAGGCCACATACTCATAGGAGTCCCCGAGCCAGGGCTCAGCCAGTGGAGCCCAGACCCTTGCCCATAATCACTGTCTGTCTGTAACTAAAGCAGCCTGGCCCAGGGCTCACTCCTTACCAAGAGCTGCTAGATAGGGCAGGTAAGCCCCTGCTGCTGCCCTGGACTGCAGGGGCAAGGTTGGGACAGTCAGGGGCACTGCGTCCAAACCAGGCCTGGGATTGGACGCCCTCTAGTGTCTTCATGAGCCCAAGCCTGTGACTTGAACCAGTTTGTCTATTCCTGATGTATTTATTCAACAAGCATATATTGAGTGCCTAGGCTCTATCGAGCAGTGAACAAAACAGACCTACAAGGATTCCTGCCTTCATTAGCCCTGCATTTTAATGGAGGACACAGATCAGAGACAAATAAACATAGAGAGCTAAGTAGTGATGACTCTGGTGAAATAGAACAAGGCAGGAAGGGGGAGGATGACCAGTGAGAGAAGGGCTGAGCCCAGTATGAAGCATGGGAATGACTGGGGCAGATCCCTGGGGAAGGACATCCCCACTCTTCCCCAGCAATGCCTCTGTGGGCAAGATTTGCCTAGACTGGCTTCTTTCTTCTCCCCTCTGGCCCTGTCATTCTCCTTTCAAATCTGTATCCCACACATCTCCCCTCTCCCTCCCCACTGGCTGCCCCTAAATTCAGGTCTCTCCTCTCCTCTGGACCACAGCATCCATAATGTCTGGCTCTTATATCCATAAAATTTCAATCAATTCATTCAGCCAGTGTTTTTGGAGCATCCACAATGCACCAGACACTAGAGATGAGTCAGGCAGAGTCCCTGCCTACAAGGAGCTCACTGCTAGAGGCATGTTTGAGGGAAGAGTGTGGTGGCTGTAAGATAAATGTGGCCCATAGGCCAATAGGGAGCCCAGGGGCAGAAGGGCCCTAGGGGGCTGCCCTAATGCAGCGAGAGAGGGCCATGGAAAGCTTTCTGGAGAAGGTGGCATCCACCTTGGGGTCTGGAGGACAATTAGCCAAATGAAGGGAAGAAAAACACCATTCTAGGCACAGGGAATAGCCAGTGCAAAAACAGAAAAAGAACAAGAGGGAGCTCAGCACATTTAGAAACTGAGAGTGATTTAATAAGAGTGCCAGAGGTGACAACAAGTGATGAGGTGGATGATCAGCTGGGGCCACACCTACCCACTCCTTGCCTCTGCACACATCTGCAGTTTCAGTCACACCTGCCCAAACATCTTCCTTTTTTAAGTTTTATTTTAAGTTCTGGGGTATATGCGCAGGGTATGCAGGTTTGTTACATGGGTAAACGTGTCATGGTGGTTTGCTGCACCTATTGACCCATCACTTAAGTACTAAGCCCAGCATGCATTAGGTTGTTTACTCTCCCTCCCCCTGCCCAGGTCCCCCGACAGGCCCCAGTGTGTGTTGTTCCCCTCGCTGTGTCCATGCGTTCTCATTCTTCAGCTCCCACTTATAAGTGAGAACATGCAGTGTTTGGTTTTCTGTTTCTGTGTTAGTTTGCTGAGGATAATGGCTTCCAGCTCCATCCATGTCCTTGCAAAGGATATGATTTTGTTCTTTTTTGTGGCTGCATATACTCCATAGTGTATATGTACCACATTTTCTTTATCCAGTTTATCACTGACAGGCATTTCGGTTAATTCCATGTCTTTGCTATTGTGAATAGTGTTGTAATGAACATACACATGCATGCATCTTTATAATAGAATGATTTATATTCATTTGGGTACATACCCAGTAATGGGATTGCTGGGTCAAATGGTATTTCTGGTTCTAGGTCTTTGAGGAATTGCCACACTGTCTTCCACAATGGTTCAACTAATTTACACTCCCACTAACAGTGTAAAAGCATTCATATCTCTCCACAGCCCCACCAGCATCTGTTGTTTCTTGACTTTTTAATAATCTCCATTCTGACTGGCATGAGATGGGTATCTCACTGTGGTTTTGATTTGCATTTCTCTAATGATCAGTGATGTTGAGCTTTTTTCCCTATGTTTCTTGACCACAGGAATGTCTTCTTTCGAGAAGTGTCTGTTCATGTCCTTTGCCCACTTTTTAATGATGTTGTTTGTTTGTTTGATTTTTATAAATTTGTTTAAGTTCCTTGTAGACTCTAGATATTAGACCTCTGTCAGATGGATAGACTGTAAAAATTTTCTTCCATTCTGTAGGCTGTCTGTTTTCTCTGATAATAGTTTTTTGTTTGGTTTGTTTCTGTGCAGAAGCTCTTTAGTTTAATTAGATTCCATTTGTCAGTTTTTGCTTTTGATGTTTTTGTCATGAAATCTTTGCCCATGCCTATGTCTTAAATGGTATTCCCTAGATTTTCTTCTAGGGTTTTTATAGTTTTAGGTTTTACATTTAGGTTTGGGTTTTACATTTAATCCATCTTGAGTTAATTTTTGTATAAGGTGTAAGGAAGGGGTCCAGTTTCCATTTTCTGCCTATGGCTAACCAGTTCTCCCAGTACCATTTATTAAATAGAGAATCCTTTCCCAATTGCTTTTGTCAGGTTTGTTGAAGATCAGATGGTTGTAGGTGTTCAGTCTTATTTCTGAGTTCTGTATTCCGTTCATTGGTCTATATGTCTGTTTTTGTACCAGTACCATGCTATTTTGGTTACTGTAGCCTTGTAGTATAGTTTGAAGCCAGCCTCAAGCTTTGTTGTTTTTGCTTGGGATTGTCTTGGCTATATGCTGCCCAAACATCTTTCTAGCACTGTGCTTTGGCTGGGTCACTCCAAGCCTCTCTGTGGGAAGGGGCATAGCATGACGGAAATTGCTCTGACTTGGAAGTTAGAAAGTTGAAGGTTTGAATTCTACCTCCTCTGCTTTCTAGCTGTATGACTTGAACAAGTTACTTCACTTCTCTGAGGCTTAGTTTCTGATTCTGTAAAATGAGGACAATAATATTAATACATACTCCATGGAGTTAATGCAATGATTAAAAGAGACATTATATGTAAAAGACTTCGTACCGTTTCTACAAATGGGAGCCATCCAGTTGAACAACAGATCCTGTGTCCATCAAATGAAGCCCTAATCCCTCAGTCTAGCCTTGAAGGCTCCTGAATTTGGGTTCAGTCTCCAATTTTAACCCATTCTATCCTCTAGTGCCATTCAACTGCCCCCATTTCCCTTCTGCTTACTATCATCCCATAATCCTCATGCCACTCCCTGGGCCTGGAACCTCTCTCATCACCCCTCTTAATCCATGTCACTCAGCCTTCAAGAAAAGCCTAATTCAAACAACAACAAAAAAGAAATAGCATTTTCACAGCCCTTCTGAAAATGGAAATGAGAAGAGATGCTGAATGCCACGTGAGCTTTGGCCCCTGACAAAAGCTTTCCCTTCCTCTGTTGAATTTTCACATGCTCTGGGTGCCTTTGATCAGATAGGGGTACATGGGGAGGAGCCGTGTCTTCTTGCTTCCCTCTGACTTCACCTTGACTGTAAACCCTTAAGAGGCTGGGCCATTCCTGTTCAGATTCCTCTTTCTACCCTGGCACTGCCCAGCATAGAGTAGGCATCATTAATATTGTCCACCAACTTAGGTATTTGATGGGGGAGTTAGGCAGCATTTTGTATTAACTTACTTGTATAGAAGGTGATACCTGGGGCTGGTGAAGGGGGAGCTTATTTTCCAGGCAGAAAGGCCTATTTTACATCTTTAGTGCCAGTCTGTGCAGTTTTAGTGGAGTCTGAGTGACTTGAGTAGGCGCAAGGCCCTAGAGAGATGTAAATTCAAATGCTGCACTGCAATAACTGGATGAGACAGATGTTGCTTCTGGCAGATTTAAAATTCTAATATTTGGAACAATAAGGCTCCTCTCCTGTATAACTTCCTTGACTTGTGGCTTTTCCAAGCAATGCCCACTGATAATGATTCCTTTCCATGCTTTAAACACTGGGGGAGAATATAACCCAGTTAGCCCTGGTTCCTGCCCAGAAGGGCGTGGTGTTGAAGTAGGACAATGCTTGGAAATAAATCATCTCCCTGCCCACCACCAAATTCATCTAGCTGTCAAGTCGGACCCTGAATGTGACTCAGCCCCTCCCTGAAAGCCAGAACATCCATGTTTCTTAGGCCCAGGCTACAGTCCAGTTGTGCGGCTCAGTCACAGCAAATGGAGCCTGACAGTGTAGACCAGGGATTCACTACTAAAAACAAATCTCAAGGGGGCACTTGAAACTCCAGAAAGGGAACCCCAAACGAAAAAAGTATTCATATTTCAACTTAATATTTGTCTTAAATTTTAAATTATTTTAGTCGAAACAATGCATGCAAATGATTTAAAAAATTCCATACTACTAAAAGGCTTATGGTGACAAACAGAGGTCCATTGTCTCACCCCCTCAAGCTCCCTGTCTGCTCTCCAGAGGCAATCTCTTACAACTCTTTTACCTGTTATTTGATAATTCCACCATATTTTAAAATAATTGATGATAGAACTTCTAAATTAATTTTCTTTAGACATTATCCATTGATGTCTAAGATTGAGACATCAACCTGATGATTGAGGCCTTAGTGTTCTTTTTTGTGTGTGTGTGTGACAGAGTTTCGCGTATCTCCGAGGCTAGAGTGCAGTGCAGTGGCACAATCTCAGCTCGCTGAAACCTCTGCCTCCCAGGTTCAGGCGATTCTCCTGCCTTAGCCATCAGAGTAGCTGGGATTACATGCTCCTGCCACCACACCTGGCTAACTTTGTTTTTTTTTTTTTTGTAGTAGAGATTGGCCAGGCTGATCTCGAACCACATTGGCCAGGCTGATCTCCAACTCCTAACCTCAAGTGATCCACCTGCCTTAGCATTCTTCCAGCACCATCCCTCCCTTCCCCTTCTCTAACCTACCAATACACATATAGTACAATTTTTTATTACTTCACTGGTTAACATTTATATTGGTATGACTATGTACCAATTACTTCCCTTTCTCATGCAACCTTTTGTTTTTCCTGGAGTTATTAATTCCATCATTTTTATTTTCTTATTTGCTTAGTTTTCTAAGTACCTACAATTAATTTTTTCAAATTCTCCAACATTAAACACCTGGAAATAAATTTACAAAATTCTTAAGTATATCACAGATGTTCTATCACTTTATTTTTGTACCTCAGCCCTCTAGCCTGTTGCTTTCATCTAAATGGGTCTTTTCTGGACAGGTCCTGGTGCAGAACAGTCCTTCTGGGATTTTTGCCTTTCTCTGGGTAGAAACCACTGGTTCCTGGACCCTGTGTCCTCCTCTTCTTGTTTTTTTTGTTTGTTTGTTTTTTTAATTGCTATTATACTTTAAGTTCTGGGATACATGTGCAGAACATGCAGGTTTGTTACATAGGTATACACGTGCCATGGTGGTTTATTGTGCCCATCAACCTGTGATCTACATTAGGTATTTCTCCTAATGTTATTTCTCCCCTAGGCCTCACCTCCAACAGGCCCCAGTGTGTGATGTTCCCTTCCCTGTGTCCAGGTGTTCTCATTGTTCAACTCCCACTTATGAGTGAGGACATGCGGTGTTTGGGTTCCTGTTTCTGTGTTAGTTTGCTGAGAAAAATGGTTTCCAGCTTCATCCATGTCCTGCAAAGGACATGAACTCATCCTTTTTTTCTTGGTTTATTTTCTTGTTTTGCTAAATCATTTCCTGCAGTACTTTCCTAAGAAGAAAACATGCAATGAAGACAAAGCTTTTGAGACCTTCCATGTCTAAAAATGTCTTTATTCTATACTTATACCCAATAGATAGTTAGGCTAGATATAGAACTCTTGTATGAATATAACTTTCCTCAGAATTTTGAAGGAATTGCTTCAGTGTCCTGTAGCATCTGACATTGCTGATGAGAAATCTGATGGCTTTCTTATTTTTGATCAGTTATATGTGAACTGTTGTTTCTATGTTAACTCTTAGAATCTTCTTATTTATCCCTTGTTTTGAAATTGTATAATTACTTCCATAGGTGAGAATCTTTCTCTTTAGTTGTGCAAAATTCTCAATACTCATTTCCTTTCATTCTAGATCATTATGTTACTTCTTTGATAATTTTCTCCTAACCTTCCATTTTTCTATTCTAGCTCCTTTCTCTGAAACTCCTTGCAGTCAGATAATAGGCTGCTCTTCTAAGTTTGATTTTAGTATTTTCTGTCCTTTCCTTCATCTCTTTATCATTTTGTTCTTTATGGAACATTTTCTCAAATCCATCTTCCAACTCGTCAACTGTATTTTTATTATTTTATCATATTTTTAATTTCTAAGGGCTTTCCCCCCTGCCTCCGTTCATTTTACATAGAGTCCTGTTCTTGTTTTTTAGGTATAATATTTACAACTATATTTTAGAGGGTATTACTGATAGGGTATATTGTCCCCTGCATTTGTTCTGTTGCTACATTTTTGTCTCTTTGCTCCAGATTGCTTTATCTTTCTGTTGGTTTCTTTTTGCCTTTCTCCTTTGTGTTAGACACTTTTTCAAAAGTGTGGTTCTCCCATTCATATTTAAAAAGAAGGTGAGCAAAAGCTGTGGGTGAGGGACAAGGCTTGACTCAAGAGTGATGAGAGCGTGAGCAGGATTTGTATTGGGAGGCCCCACAAGTCAGTGTGTGAATGCCTTTTCTCTTTGGAGGTTTGGATTCTCCTCCAA
Source organism: Symphalangus syndactylus (assembly GCF_028878055.3). NCBI lineage: Eukaryota > Metazoa > Chordata > Mammalia > Primates > Hylobatidae > Symphalangus > Symphalangus syndactylus. Next base: position 17,967,798 of record NC_072438.2, on the reverse strand, counting down.
AGAATGGGAGATGCCTATTCTGGGAAAAGATTCACTGCCAGTGACTGAGGGCTCTGAGAGAGGCAATTGGAGCCTCTGTGGGGCACTGAGATTTATTTTCATGTTTTTGGCCTCCTGTTTTGCTGCTCTATCTCGTATGTCCAAGCCTGGAATGACTGTGGTTCCACTGATTGTGAGAATGAGCCCCATCTTCTGGTTCCCATCAAGAAGTGGATAAAGGGCATGGGGCTAAAGGCCTGCCACCCAAACTCTGTTTCAAAACCACTTTTTGTGTGGTGAGTGTTGTAGCCTTGGAAGTTCATCTCATTATTATTTCCAACAGTGAAAAATGAGAGGGTAATCACAAAAGCCCATGTTCTTGAGGTACCTGTTATTGTTAGTGTTGAAATAGAATCAGAGGGCCGGGCGCGGTGGCTCAAGCCTGTAATCCCAGCACTTTGGGAGGCCGAGGCGGGCGGATCACGAGGTCAGGAGATCGAGACCATCCTGGCTAACACAGTGAAACCCCATCTCTACTAAAAATACAAAAAATTAGCCGGACGTGTTGTCAGGCGCCTGTAGTCCCAGCTACTCGGGAGGCTGAGGCAGGAGAATGGCATGAATCCGGGAGGCGGAGCTTGCAGTGAGCCGAGATCGCGCCATTGCACTCCCGCCTGGGAGACAGAGCAAGACTCCGTCTCAAAAAAAAAAAAAAAAGAAATAGAATCAGAGCATGAATGTGCACCAAAAATAGCAATTCTAGAACAACATATTTGCTATAATGAATTGAGCCATCTTACTAGCTGGCTTGTACTCTGTGGGGTCAGGTGTGGAGAGGGTGACATTGACCCTCATGCCCAATAGGTAAGATTGGTAAAGCAAACACGACCAGCCACATGCTCCCCACCCCGGGATTCAGTAAAGCTGTGGCCAGCTGAGTCCTTCCCAGGGGGCGGTTGTTGGTAGGGACAGTAAGGTCAAAGAAGCTCCATGAACATTTGCTGACTGTCGCTATTTCCCTGTGAGGCCCCACTCCTAAACAAGCAGGAAGCATTCAAAGATAAAACAAAGCAACCCTACTGAATGTAAGTGCAGGCTTCAGGATCTTGATGTTTTTGTAATAGCATGAGCTATTGGAGTTGAGCTTGAGTGATCACTGATGAGTTCTGTATAGGACCTGCCATAGAGGAGTGTGACAGGTTCAGCCTGATCCAGAATCTGCATATAAATTCCCTATTCAGCTAGCAGCTGCCACCACAAGGGAAGGGAAGGTGGCAACGCAGCATTGCTTTGCTCCAAGAACTGCAGATCTGAGGAATAATGTCAAGGAAAGAGCCCCATGCAGGGATCAGAAGAGCCAGGCTCTTAGTCTGCTGGACCCCCTAATTTCTCATGTGCCTTGGCGTGAGTTACCTGACCTTTACAGGTCTCCATTTTCTCTTCTATGAACTGGAAATTATAATAATACCTTGTGGGAAAATATTATTTATAATACTATAAAACATCAGCCCTCTAATAGGACAACATATAGGACAGTTTTAGCATTTTTATAAAAAGTATTTTAAGAGCAGGAGTGTCTGTTGTTTCAGGGATTTCTATCTCTAGCTGGAGCATCTCTTACCTGTGCTGTCATTCATCCTCCCCAACATGCATTCAGTAAACAGGCATTTATTAAACACCTGCCTTGTACGTGGCACTGGGCAGATACATAAAGGAACAAGGCAACAGGTGGCCCTTCAGGAGCTCCTTCTATAGGGAAACACACCCATGAAAAGCACATTGCTATGCACAGTAACAAGTGCTTTAATGGAAATTGGTACCAGATAGAGAAGTCATCCACGGGAGGGAATGCTATAATGTAAAGGATGAGTAGATACATGTGCTGCAGAAAGGGGTTCTTGCTAAAATGGCCTACCAGTGTCCTTTGCTAAAGCTGGATTTTACAGGGAAGTACACAGATGGGCCTAGGAGAAGTTTCATTGGGCTGACTAATGTTTGGCCAAGTAAATAATTTTTGTCAGATGTGTGGGTGGACATGAAGATTTGGAATCATGGGCCCATAGATATGTCTTAGGTTGAGTTCCCCAGAAAAGAGACCCTGAGATGCAGATGTGGGCAGGAAGCTGATTGGAGAATGAGCTCAAATCAATGCCTGCAGGGGAAGAGATGGACCAGGATTCAGCAGAGGGAAAAGGTGAGCAACCCTTAGCACAACAGAGGTCTCAGTTGAGCCCACAGGGAGCTCTGGAACTGGGATGACCCATCAGAGTGGGATAATTTGGAGGTGGGGGAACAGATCTTTATGCCCCCACATCAGTCAGCCATTGGATGCAGTTTGTTCTTGGGGAGGGCTGGGTAGCCTTGGTGGAGAAAACATCCTTCAAGGGCAATTCCAGAGGACAGGCCCAGCTGTGGTCCACAGCCAGCAATGCTCCCAGCAGCTATAAGACAAGCCTGTCAGTTCTGGGCCATGTACCACCATCCACTGCAGGTGACACAGGTGTGGGGGAAGCCCTAGGACAGTGGCCGTCAAATAGCTCTACATTAGAGTCACCTGGAGAGCTTGAACAACCCCAGCACCTAAGCTGCACCCCCAGACCAATTAACCCCAAATCTCTGAGAGTAGGGAATGAGTATCCGTAGTTTGTAAAAACTCTCCAAGTGATTCCAATGGGCAGCCCAGTTCAAGAATCACTGCCTGGGGGATGTATGCGAGATGAATGAGAGGAAGGCTTGCCTCAAAACCCTGGATAAGTATCCCGAGAAGCTGGAGGAGAACCAGGGAGAGTGCGTCATGGAAGGCAAGGGGTTGCAGGGGTGGTGTTTAGAAAGAAGTAAGTGGCCACCTACAGCAAGAACATACATGCCTGAGTGGGAGGGGCAACCAGCTGTTCTAAAATGTACCCAGAATTTGTATTAATCCTGTATGGCGAGGTGATGGACATGGAGGCAGCCGTATTTGAAAGAAGAATTTATTACTCACAGTTCCCTAGAGGAGGGGACATACCACACCATGCAGGGCCACACAGGGAAGCACTGGGTCAGTCAGAAGGCAGAAGGAGGGATGGGACATCCTGCACCAGAGCCTTTATTGTGGCCCCATGGCAGGAATGAGTGAGCAGGGGAGGCAGGCTTGAGATCATGTTGCCAGGCTCTGGGCTACAGGGCTGTTCCCTAGTTGTTTGATACCTGGCTCTGGAGTGGCCTGTGGGAGGGGAAATGTTGGCTCAGAGTGTGAGAGTTTGATAAAGGAAGTGATTGGAGTATAGACTTTGGATTGGTGGGTTTGCATAGGAAAGGCGTGCTCTCAGTCAGGTTGTTTACTAGCTCTAGGAATTATTCATAGCTAGGGAGCTGCTATTAATAACTGCTCAGGAAAGGTCGGTCTCTCTGAAATCAGAAAGATCATACAATATGAGAGCGAAATAAAATATAGAACACATAAAACATGATTAATATTAATACACTAACCTCATGGCCACCTAGGTTGGGGGTCAGAGTGGGCTGGATTTAGCCTCAGCTCACCCCCTTATCAGGGAGCTGTGTGCTGGGTGCACCTTTCACAAATACACAGAGCAGCCTTGACCCTGGATCCCTTGAGCTGCAGCAGAGAGGCAGAAAGAGATGTACACCTTGCAGCAGAGACAGAGAAAGAGCACCTGCAAACCTACAGGCTAGGACAACTGCAGGGACGAGTGGGTGGTCCCAAGGTTGGGACACTCCAGAACCCTCAGAAAGTGCTCATGAGGAAACAGTATCAGTTTTACACGTCCATTGGCCCCAGAGTCCCAATGTACAGCCTCACACACTTGGTCCCTAGAGGGGTCAGACACTGGCTAGCAAGCCTGGGGAAGGGGGGTAGGAAGGAGAAGAGAAATAGAGAAGTCAACCATCTACCTCCCACCCCAGCTCTTTCCACTGCAGGCTTCTAGCCTAAAGCAGGCTTGGAGGAAGGGGTATGGGAGATGGAAGATGTGTCAGTCAATCCATTCAATTGGTTGATTTTGATTATTATTTTATACTGGCCATTCTGATGTCTAAATTGAAATTGTGATTCTAGGATAGGACCCTGCTCAGTTTAAGCAGAAAAGACATGAGCCCCTAGAATGGGGCAGGGAAATAAAGACCCAGGGGTTAAATTTTAGAGGAACAAGGAGACAAAGATCAAGGTTGTGTTTAGATGACATTCTGGACTGTTCTTATGTAACACAAGGTTACATTTGTAACACACTTAGCAGGGAGCTGGGCACGTGAAACCCACTTGATCAATGTCAGCCATTATTAGAATAAGAGCCTAAATATGAATAAATATAAAGAAGAGCACTTCATTTAATCCCCCAAATAGCTGTGTAAGGTAGGGCTTGCTCTTCCCCTTTCCAATCCAGCAGCATGGAGCAGTGGCCACCTCTGGAGCCCTTTTGCTGTCAGTGGCATAAGTGGCCCAGCCAGCATCAACCCCCTCTCCGTGCTCCCTTGTCTGGGGGCCATGAGCATATTGGAACATCCTTTATAAGAACTTGACTTGGGGTAAGAGTAATGATTTCAACTCTGCTTAAACATTTTTTGCTGATTCATCATAGTCCAGGACGATATTATTTATGGACTAAAGTAGTCTATAGCTTGGGAGAAATATGACCTAGAAGTCTATTTAAAACATGGAAACCTTGCAGATTAAAGAACAAGATAATACAGTTATTGCAAAGCCCATTCACCTGACCTGATTGGGAGTTAAAAATCACCTTGGCCGACAAGACTATCCTTTTCTTTCCTTCTGAGTGAAATAGCAGGTGCAAAGACTCTGCCCGTGTTCTCCTAGATGGACGCTCTAGGGCTTTACCAAACCTAGCAGGCTGGACCAACACCACAAAGACTCATCTTTGAGGTTGTCATTTGGTAGCACCTCATGGTCTTTTGTCAGGCGAGTAATATGCGGTTTTTTAAAACATGCCTTCCTTTTTGAACAGCCCCTAAAAAAGACGCTCAGAGGCCACTGTCTGAAAATGGCAAGGGCTGTTTGTGAAAGGGACCAGTGTTTAGGAAAGCCCTTTCCCACGCTGATTTGCTCCTTCAGTAGACATGTATTGAACCGCTACTGTGTGCTAGCAGGTCTCTGCCTTCAGGCCATGCACATCTAATGTAAAATGCTGAGGCCTCAGCTCTGTGTTGGGACCAAGTGCCCAGGAGCTCCATCGAGGCCACTGAGGGTCTTAGGCCTGGGTCAGGTGGAAGAAGTTCAGACCAAGCTCTCCTGGCCCTTTCCCTGAATCTGGTGGCCTTGTGGCTCCTCCCTGGTCACTAGGTATGTTTTATCAGGCCTCGTGGATTTGAATTCAGACTCTGGGATCCCAGACTTGGTGGCCAGTCATGCCTCTATGACCGAGTTGTGGCCTCAATGAGCCATTGAACCCCTCTGTGCTGCAGTTAATATTTCTGTATAGTGGAGATAATTACAGGCTCTCTGTCTGCGAGCTGTTGTGAGGATGAGAAGAGATGAACTATCCAGCGTGCTTGGTAACAAAAGCCACTCTTTCCTGTTGAACACCTACAGTGTGTGCAGGCCTATGCTCAGCACTCCTGACATCCGTTCATGGACTAAATCCTCCCAACAGCAGTCCTCCCTAGGAATACGTGTTGTCACTGTCCCCATTTTACAGATGAGAACACTGAGGCATAGGCATTTCGATAACTTGCCTACAGCACAGTGAGTGGGGTAGAGGCACAATTCAAATCCAGACGGCCTGCAAGAGAGCTGTGCCCGTAGCCACTCACTAGGTTGCCCTGACCCAGGCTGCAAGCCCCTACTCAGTAAGGGTTGCTGATGGCGATTACATCTTTACCACTGTCATTGGGAGAGAAGACGTGCATGTTCATTGTCAGAAATTCTTCCATAAAGCACAGGGCATAGCAGAGCCTTTACTGTGGCCCCATGGGAGGAATGAGTGAGCAGGGGAGGCAGACTTACTCATTGAGGTGACGTGTGTGCAGGTCATCCTAGCTATTTTTATTATTTGGGTGGGCCACATGTATAATATGGGTGGAAACACTTCATTCAACACACACCTACCCACACACCCAATCTCACTTTTCTTGGTAGAAGGTGAGAGGAATAATCTCTCCTAACTACAACACCTCTTCCTGCAGCCAGCTAATATCTCCAGGAAATCTCTGAACACTTGCTGGAAAAAGCCTGGTTCACAGACTCCGCTGCTGGCTAAGCTCAGTCCCTCTGGAGTAAACTCTTATGTGAGCTCCACTCTGGACACTCCTGACCCTCACCTTTTCCACTGTTCACCCCAGGGATGTGTACAGAGTGGCCACTGCCGTTGTCCTTCCCCGGTTCAGAAATGTTGGCATCCCAATCCGGGGGCTGCCCACCCTGAGGTTTAAAGAATCCACCTTTCCTCCAGAGGTAGAAATAAGACCATAGTCACCCATGCGACCCCCCTTAAGAAAGAGTCCACATGTCCTTGTATTTAAGACACCAAGGATCAAAGGCTATGCCATAAACTTGATAACAGCCTTTCAGGAATAAGTCATGCAATGTTAAACATACCCACTGACTATAAGATTCCAAAAACACTGAATTGTAGATTCAAGGAAATAGAGAGTGTCCATCTCAGCTAGTGCATATACCCCTCAAAGGCTCCCGTTGTTCTCAAGCCAAGTCCAAGAGCCATGGAAAGGCAGCAAAGCTACCCATGACCTCACCTCTGCTCAAGGCTCCAGCCTCAGCTCCCACATCTCCAGCATCCCCTGACCTTGCATTTCCACTACAGTTGTTCCCCAATGAGCCTGGGCGGATCATGCCTCTGTGTGGTTGTACATGCTGTTCCTATGCTGGGGGTGCCCTTCCACCCAGTGGCAGCTCCAAAAACACCACCCTGGGAAGTGCCCCCTCTGTGATGATACTGTGGGAAAAGATTGGCCTTGATTTCCACCTGTGTGGCTCCTGGCTGGGAGGCCTTAGCACAGGAATCGCCCGCCACACCTTTAACATGCAGCCAGAGTGCTGGCTGTGTGTGGGGCTGGCAGCTGTGAGGTGGAAGGAGACAGCTGTGGGAAGGACTCACACCACCCCTGGCACATGGTAGGAGCTTCATGGGGTTGGTTCCCTCATGTTTTCTTAGACTGTGTTTTTACCCTTACTGAGACGGCAGCCAAACCCTGAGAGAAAATAAAGTCAACACCACCACACACAGGCCTAGTGGAAATTCCACTTCTATGTATGTTGGGGTTTTTTCTTCCTGGTCTTTCTTTTTAATCAAGCTATGACACACATACCATAAAATTCATCCTTTTAAAGTATACAACTCAGTGGGTTTTAGTATCTTCACGGAGTCGGGCCACCATCAGCCTTCCCTAATTCCAGGGTATTTGCATCACCCTAGATGAAACCCCACACCCATGCGAAGTCATCCCCACTCCCCTGTCCCCGGCCCTCCCGGCCCCGCCGGCAGCGCTAGCCTACCCCTCCCAGCCTTTTAGTGAGAGCTCCTCCTGAAACTGGAAAGCCGACATTGGCCTTGCCAGTTCCTCAAAGGGCGATGGAAGGACTATGCCGGCTGGCAGAACCAGAGGAGTTATGTGAATAAAATTGTTATTAGGTACAGAAAAGGGAATCAAATCTAAGACACCCCTTAGATGGAGATGAGGATTGGACCAGCTGCTGGCCGTGTGCCCGGCAGGCCACATCGCTACTCACTCTGGGCCCTGGGGCCCTGCTGCTCTCCCCTCATGGGATCCTAGAACTTGCAAAAGTCTCTGTTACCATGGAGCGAATAGGGAACGAGTAGGGAGTGAGTTTTGGGAGAGCAGCAGAGGGAAGCCCTGCCTCCCAGTGGGCAGTGGGGGGAGGGGTGGGGAGGCTGTCCCCAGGCCCTGCTGGTTCTGATGCCCCAGGATCCTGAGGGTACTTTCCCATGGGCCCCACCTGAAGCCAACAGAGCCTCTGCCCATCATGTGAAGTCTTTTCAGGTCTGAGTGTGTCTTATTTTGCCCTTGGCCGTCTCCTTGTACCTTCTTGGGAAATAAACATGTCAAGGACGTGTCATTGAGGACTTGGTTTTTCCTCCTTCTCATGATCAGAACTGCATTGTGAGCGGGATTCTCTTCTTTCAGTGACACAGTGAGAGCTTATTTGTAAACTTGGGTAGGAAGAAAGCGGATCAGGAAGAACACTACCTTGACAGGCATCGTAACGTGTGCTCTGGGCTGCATTTAGGCTGCACTGCAGGGGATGTCACTGCTTGGAGTGCATCATGTGCCTCTTGAATAGTGCGTGTCATAGGGATCTGTTTGCCTTTCATAGCTGGCTGGAAAGTCCTCCTCTCCCTAAGGAGTAAGCTGTGCCCCACAGGCCCCCTCTTCCTCACTCCCATGGGGTCTGCAAGATCTCCAGCTGCCCTTCTTTTGTCCTCACTGACAAGACAGAGATGGTTGAATGTCGTGGGCATCTAGATGTCTAGTGGTGGTGCCCATGTCACCTCCATGTGCAGGCTGCATTCTTGGGGCAGCCTGGGAGGCAGTCCTGGTGTTGAAGAGAAGGAGACACTAAGATCCCCCAGGCTCACCATGGTTCCCCAGGGAGGTGGGGTCAAGCAGCCCCTGAGTGGCCTTGGCCAACCTGAGCCACTTGCTTTTCAGAGCTACCACCCAGGTCACTATCTCACAGGGGACTCTGAGGAGTCTCTGGACTCATGCATGGAAAATGCTATATACATGGGACTGGTGCCCAACCTGGCTCAGTTCCTTCCCTCAGCCTTTGTTCGTGGGGATCATGCTGGCAGGAAGACCTTCTGCAGGGTCGAAACTACCTGGTCCAGTGGCTCAGTCCCCTCAACAATGACCAAAGACCACTGCACTCAGCAGCATCTCCTTCTCCCGCAGGAGAGTACCTGGCCGTACCTGTTTGGAGCGATTGTGGTCCCTGCCGTTGTCCAGCTGCTGAGCCTTCCCTTTCTCCCTGACAGCCCACACTACCTGCTCTTGGAGAAGCACAACGAGGCGAGAGCTGTGAAAGGTGAGGGCCCTTCCCTTTCCTGCACAGCTCCAGCCCCTGCATAGATCAGCACTGCAAGGCATGCTGGGACCTGGGCCAATGGGCACAGGAAGGGGTGTTGTCATTGTTCCCTTTTGCAGGCACTGGGCTGGGTGTCATAGGGTAGCTTCTCATATCATCTTCCCAACAGCCTTGCTAGGGGGACAGAGAGGGGACACAGAGTCAATCAGGGAGTCTCCCAGGGAGTCTGGAAAAGCCAGAACAGACAAGATAAGATGCAGGTCCCCTCACTTCTGTGCAGTGTCTCTCACTACCACCTCTCTGGTTGTTCCCAACCACAGAGATGAAGCCATCTGAAATTTCTGAGTGGCTTAGGTGCATAGCGGCCCTCCTTCCGCTCCTTCTCTCTTCACTGACTTCCTCTGTCTTAATATTTACGTGCCAGGAAAGGAAAAGATGCAAGCACAGAATGAACACCAGATCCCACCAGGCACTGGTCTGAGTGCTTCTGCACAATGACCCATGGGACCTTGCCAGCAGTCCTTCGAGGGAGGAAGGAGTATACACTCATTTTACAGGGGAGGAAAATAAGGCTCGCAAAGGGGCTTGGGAGTTGTCTCACATAGCTTTCTTTAAATGCCCTAAATGGGGGGATGCTGAGTCAGATTCAAAGCCTGGCTTTTGGAATCAGAGACGTCTGTCTACAGAGCCCTGAAAAGGCAAAATTGTGCTGCCTAGAGATAGACAATGCAGAATGAACAATCACATTCTCATTCTTCTAGTTTCATAAAATGAGACGCAGTTGACAGCACCACAGTTAGTTAGGCATGTGAAGGTAACCAGCACTACCTTCACATCCAGCTCTGCTGTCTGATCTTGAGCAATTTTTTAAACCTTTCTGAGCCTCAGAACCCTCATCTGTAAAAAGGAAATGACATAAACTTCCCTCGTGGGGCCATTGTGAGGATTGAATTAGATGGTGCATATAAGGTTCATAGTATTATCTGCTATCATTATTACTGAGAACTCTGTGCATTTTAGTTCTAAATTTCATCTATGTCCAAATCCAGGAAAAGACTTGAGAATTATGTATGTAATTTGTGTAACATCTTTTGAAATTCACACTACCTAAGTATTTTCTGAGTTAACAAATGGCATATTGAAATATTAACAATTGCCTATATTTGTCTAGCAGTTTATGGATCAGATTCATTTTCTCATTTATAACATTTCTCTAAAATGAAGTCAGAGAAGGTAATTGTTATTACCTTCATTTTTCAGATGAAGAAACTGAGGCTTACAGGGATGAAGTCCATTTCCCAAAGCTGTGGGTTTTGGTTTATAGAGATTTATAGAGGCTTTCGAAAATATGATGGAAATGATAGTGTTTTCTTCAATACGGTGACCATATACACAAAATTCTGCCTATGGCTTGGTGATAGACCTGGGACTTGAGCCCTCTTTTCTCCAGAAGACCCTGGTTAGTAACTCCCACCCCCAATCTTAAACCCGTTAGTAACCAAATGATTGGAACCCAAGGAAGATTTTCCTCCAACACCCCTTGTGCACAGAGAGATACCAGGAAACGGAAGTAGTGGCTATTGTACCAGGTGACTTCCCATGTGGCCAGTGAGGAGAAAAACCAACTAAAAGTTTGGTTCAGATGGTTGTCAGATGGCAGAGTCTCTGGAGTAAAAAGAAGGTGAATAAGAGAGAGAACCAAGGGGATCTGATTCTAGATGCACCTGGGCTGCGCATTATTGGAAGAGGGTGAGGCCTCCAGCTCTGTCTCTGCTGACCTGGGAGAGTAACCGCACCCCATCTGGCTCTGCTCAGGAAAAACTCTTGAGAAATGCTTCAATTAAATACAGTTGGAATGAATAGTGCATGTCAATGCCAGACAGTGAAGAAGGTTTTGAAGTTTTATTTCATAGCACAGTAGGGAGTGAGGGAGAAGTATAGTTACAGAACATGATAAATATTACATGTGCACTTTATAAAAAGAACAAAGATATTGGCCTTAAGTTGAAATAGATTATTGAAATTTTCATCTGTACCTATAAAAGTGCTAATTTTACTCCAGACATTCAGCAAGCAATGGATATTTAGCATGTTGGGCATTCTGCCAGGTGACAGGGTAAGACAGCGGTATGAGATGACATTCCTGCCCCCCACGAGTGAGGGAGGGTGAAGGTCTGGTTAAAGGAGATGGACAGAAACACCCACTAATGGCTCATCTGTATTGAAAACTATTTCATTCTAAGCACTTCACATATATTAGCTCATTAAATCATCACAACCACCATAGAAAGTAGGTCATATTTTTATTCCCATTTTAAGACCTAAAAAAAAACCGAGGATGGGATAACTTGGCCAAGGACATAAAGCTAGCCAATGACTGCACTGAAATTTGAATTCTGACAGTCTGGCTCTGGAACTTACGAATGTAAGCAAAATGCGCTTTATTACTTAGCACCATGCTCGGCACTGTGGGAGATACCCCTTCTCCAGTCTGTTGATAATTTGGGGAAAAGAGGCCCTGTGTTAGTCAACTATTACTGTAATAATGCTGCATAACAAAACACCCAAAACACATTGGCTTTAGGTAATAGCATTCCTTAGTTCACAAACCTATAGGTCAACAGTGTTGTTCTGTTAATCTTAGTAGGGCTTGACCTTAAAATCCTTCTTGGGGCCAGCTGAAGTTCACTCACATGTCTGGTGGTCAGCTGGCTGACCTAGGTTGGCCTTAGCTCTGTTCAATGTACCTCATCCCCAGCTGGCCAGCAGGGCACATTCTCATGGTAACCAGAGAGGAAATGGAAAACACAAGCGGTTTCTCTAAGCTTGAAATCTCCTAAAATCCTATTGGCCAAAGTAAGTCACATAGCTAACCCAAAGTCAGAGTGGAAGGGGGCTTCAAAGTTTTAGGGTAGAGGACATAAACATAGGGAGGCCACGAACTTGGGCCATCAACACAATCACTTAAGACAAGAGGCCCCTTTCGGGATGTTCCTATCCCCACTCCATCCCCACCCCCAGTTCATAGTGGCAGGGAATGAGTCCCAGGCCCTGGGTCTTATTTATTTATGCCACCCTTGTCAGTTTAGGAGAATCTCAGCCTCCAGTGCCTGCAACACACATGGTGCTTTGCTTCTGTGATCTCCAATACATCTTCAAAACTTTGCAGACAAGGAAATGACCACTCAGAGGCTGAGTAGCTTGCCTAAGATACCACAGATAGTTCATCACAGAAGCGAGATTCTAACTCAGTTTGTCTCATTCAAACCTGAATTCACTGAAGTGTAGGATGCTGCCTTGAGCCTGTGTGTGACTCTTATTTATAAGACATAACGTGCACATAAAGACAACTATAATAGCAAAAGATTGGCTGGGCACGGTGGCTCATGCCTGTAATCCCAGCACTTTGGGAGGCCGAGGTGGGCAGATCATGAGGTCAGGAGATCGAGACCATCCTGGCTAATGCGGTGAAACCCTGTCTCTACTAAAAATACAAAAAGTAGCCGGCGTGTTGGCAGGCGCCTGTAGTCCCAGCAACTCAGGAGGCTGAGGCAAGAGAATGGCATGAACCTGGGAGGCGGAGCTTACAGTGAGCCAAGATCGCACCACTGCACTCCAGCCTGGGCAACAGAGCGAGACTGTCTCAAAAAAAAAAAAAAAAAGATAGCAAAAGATCATTAATCCATGGGTTGGAGACACAGAAAATTTCTCCTGAAATATTATGACTTTATATGTTAAGCCAGGGTTAAATTCCAGATTTGCATCCATTTCATCTAAGAACAGTTAGATAAGTAATCGTGTATCTACTTAAAACTGAAAATGATATCCCAATGCCAATTTAATTCACTTATTTAACAAACAATTATAGATGATTGTAGCATTATGAAGGCATGCTTAGGACATAATGTTCAGGAGGGGAACAAAGAGAACATAAAAAGAATCTGTGTGATCACAGAAGTGTAGACGTCGTAGATACGAGCAGGCCCAGGTAAATGCAGGCACAAATGGAGGCCGCTGATGCATGAGGGAGCTGGGCTTTGTGCTTTGTAGGCTCTTGGTGTGGGAGGGGCAACAGAGGTAAACTCCTCGCTTACTGCCTCCCCTGTGCACCAAATGCACCCACCAATAACCAACCCAGAACCCAGGAAGGACGCCATGGGGTGATCAGCTAGCTCTTCAGGCCCTGCCGTCTGTGGTGGCCTTACCTGGAGGCCCTCAGCTCACCTATACCCACCTGGAGATGGCTGAGGAGAGAAGAGGGGCTGTGTAACGTTCCATGCTTGCCCTTGTCAATGATAAAGGTGTCCCCATCTCCTAAACCGGGCAGAGGGAGCTGGGCAGAGGGAGGTGGGGATGCACTGCCTCGGAGGTCTTCTCTCAGTCTCTGCTGGCAGTCACCTGTTCCCGGAAGACCAGCGCCCTCCTCCCTCACTGTTGCTCTGCTTCATTTCTAAGATGTGAGCCAAGACGGGTGACCTCTGAGAGTCTCCTCATTTTGGCCCACGGACTAGCTAAGCCCCAGGACTCCCTTTTCCCTGGCTAGAGAGACAACTTGTTGGGACAGGGTGCTGAGCGAAGAAACAGAGGCCCACGGAGATAAGTGTCTACTACAGAAAACCCAAGGGCTAAAAAGGGGCGGGAAAACACAGCTCGGATACCACCCTACCAAAGCCTCCAGCCCTCAGAGCACAAAGGCATGCCTAGAAATTGCCCACACACTTCTTCGTTCTAAAGAGCAAGCAACTCTTGCTGTAAGGACCAGCCTCACTTTAGATTTAGAGAATTGCTGAGGGTTTCGCTGAAGCAGAGGATGTTGTCTATGTTGTGCCTGTGGTGAGTGCCATTCCCGAGCAACCTTTGAGATTGCTGGGGGTCTCTGTGCCCCTGAGAGCTGGGAGGAAGCTCTCAACTGTACCTTCAATTCCACAGCACAGGGAAGGAAGTTCAACATTTCTTTACCATTCAGAGCTTCCCTGTGCTTTGAGTCTCCTCTGCTTCTTGGGGACAAGTTCTGTTGCTCTTGGGATGACATGATAGTCCCAACTTGAAATTCAGTACCTTCTTTGGTTTTCTCAAAAACAACAGCACCCATGTACAACAAATCACTTGAGAGTTTAGAGACCGTATCAAAGATTTCAGGGTGGTGGGGGAGTCGCTCCATCCTGCCACTCACAGCCTCCTCTTTCCTCTCCCTGTCATCTCTGCTCATCATCCCCTCTGCTTTCTTAGATGCCCCTGGAGCCCTGATTTCTCCTCCCTCTAGCATGTCGAGCACCTTCCCGCCCCTTCTGAAGCTGGAACCAGCCCACATGCAGACATCCAGCAGACACCTTCTGCCCCAGGCATTTATCTAAATATTTTTCTTAGCCATGACAGTGCTTGAGAAACATTCTGGTGTCAGCCACGAAGTTGACACACTTTTCTTCTCCTCTTTGTACCTGGTAATGTTGCTGCTAGTATCATCATGTTCCCTGGCTCTCTGGAAGGCCTGCTATGTGTCATAGCATGTGGCTCAGGGTTGGCTGAGAGTTAGCAGAGCTGGGGTCCAGCCCCATCTTCCCCATACCACAGCTGTGTGACTCAGGAAAGCTGCCCATTATCTCAAAGGCTCAGTTTTCTTGCCTGTGAATGCTTATCTCTAGGGCCCAGAGAAATGATCATATCAGATCATGGATATGAGAGTGCTTTGTAATTCTCTTTTATAAAGGCACGAATCCTGTTCATAAGGATTCTGCCCCCGCTGACCTGATCACCCCCGCAAAGGCCCCACCTCCTGATACCATCAGTTTGGGTATTCATTTTCAACTTTTTACTTCTGGGGGGACACAAGCATTCTACCCATAGCCATGGGATTCTGGCAGAAGGGCTCCAATTTCTCGCAGGAGGCAGCGTAAGACAGCGGCCCATCTGGGGGCCTAGGGTGAAGAGCTGCCATGCTAATGAGGAAGGAGGTTCATGCATGTGCCTCCCAGATGCGCCTGGTGGGTTCAGACACAGCAGCTCCCAAAAATCCCTTAACCCATTCTTCACAGGCTGGGCATTTCATGAAATGTCAGCAGTGCTCATTTTAATGTTTTATGAGCCACAGAGCTTCCTGCAGGAAAGAGTGGAATGGAAACTGTTAAGCCCCCAGCGTGAGGCCCTGGGACCCATCAGGTTTGACTGGGCGCGTCTGCAGGCGAGACAGTGCTGGGAGCATATGTTCAGGGGCACACGTCCTAAAACAACATGCGGGATCTTCTGGGCTTCCTCACCAATGACTTCTTGGACATCAGTCTTGTTGAGTTCTTCCACATGGCAGGTGCAGAGAGACTGTGGGATCTGAGTGTTGACACTGGGCAGGGGTCAGGAGTTCTGATTTGGTCGCAACACCTCTCTGGGCTGTTTCTCCACCTGTACCATCAGAAGTAGAACAAGATGCTCTCTAAGAACCAGCTCAGCTCCAGGTTCTGAGGTCAGAACCAGGGCACATAGGGGCAGGGACTAGTGTCAGGCCCAAGGCTCCTGGAAGCAGGTGTTTGGGCTCTGCCACCACCCACAGGCTCCCACAGCAGGTGGTTATAACTGTCATTGCTCCCCCTCTGAGGGACAGTGAGATGGCACAGAATGAGCACTAAGTGGGCTCAAAACCCCCCCAGTAAGAAATAGGAACACTTTTACACTGTTCGTGGGAATGTAAATTAGTTCAACCATTGTGGAAGGCAGTGTGGTGATTCCTCAAGGATCTAGAACCAGAAATAACATTTGACCCAGCAATCCCATTACTGGGCATATACCCAAAGGAATATAAATCATTGTACTGTAAAGACACATGCATACATATGTTTACTGCAGCACTGTTTACAATAGCAAAGACATGCAACCAATCCAAATGCCCATCAATGATAGACTGGATGAAGAAAATGTGGTACATATATACCATAGAATACTATGTAGCCATAAAAAGGAATTAGATCATATTCTTTGCAGGGACATGGATGAAGCTGAAAGCTGTTGTCCTCAGCAAACTAACACAGGAACAGAAAACCAAACACCACATGCTCTCACTCATAAGTGGGAGCTGAACAATGAGAACACATGGACACAGAGAGGGGAACAACACACACCAGGGCCTATGGGCAGGGGGCGAGGGGAGGGAGAGCATTAGGACAAATAGCTAAAACCTAGATGACAGGTTGATAGGTGCAGCAAACTGCCATGGCACACGTTTATTTATGTAACAAACCTGTACATTCTGCACGTGTATCCTGGAACTTAAAGTAAAATAAAAATTAAAAAATTCCCCATGGTAAATCCAGCTCTGCTACTAACTGGCCATCATGCATCTCTCCAGATGACTGTTTCCTCATCTGCTCATGGCCAGGACAGTGCTGGATGGTACCAAAGGGCTCTTCCAGCATCAATCCCAGGCCTCTGTCAGGATGGAAACTTCCTCCAAGAACAGTGAGGATTCTTGTTCTGCCATCAGACAGTGTCTTAGGGACATAGCTGTTTTGGGACACAAGAGGCAGGGCAAAGTAGTTTGAGAAAAAAATGAAAAGCCATCTGTGGTCAAGAAAGTGTCCAGCTACCCAGGGAAGCATCTGCTCCAGTGGTCCCAATAGACACAGTGTCTTCATCTACTTGGCATCATTTCTGTGCTTACCCACGTGGAGTGGTACAGTGGGCAGACAAAGCTGTGAATTTTGCTTTGTACAAAGAGGGGATTTGATTGGGAGATCTCATGGCTTTCTTTGTTTAAGTTCCTCTTATATGCTAGTGTGGGAGGCAGAATAATGACCTCCACCCCACCCTGAAAGATGTCCACTTCCTTCTTCCCAGAACCTGTGAATATGTTAGGTTACATGATAAAGGAATTAGGGCCACAGATGGAATTAAGGTCACAGATGAAATTAAGGCTGCTCATCAGCTGACTTTGGAATGAGTAGTCCTGGACTATGAGGGTAAGGCCAATGCAATCACAGGGGTTCTTATAAGTGGAAAAAGGAGGCAAAGAGAGAGAGAACCAGACAAGTGACAATCTGAGAAGGAGTTGGCCCAAGGTTGCTGGCATTGAAGATGGAGGAATGGGACCAGGAGCCAAGGAATGCAGGTAGACCATAGGAGCTGGAAAAGACAAGCAGGCGGATTCTCCCTAGAGTCTCCAGAAGGAACACAGCCCTGCAATACTCAATTTTAATCCAGTGACACCTGCTTCAGATTCTGACCTCCAGAACTAGAATATGATAAGTCTCCACTGTAATTTGCTGTAGCAGCAAGAGGACACTTGCTGCCATAGAGCTAGGTGCATGGCAACCATTACCTTAGTCCTAACCCCGCTAAAAAGTCTACAAATTTTCTACCTTTTGCTTTATAGACGAGGAGACTGACTCAGCGAGGAAATGTCAAGGTCACAGAGCTAGTGCATTGGTCAATGTTCCACCCAGGAAAGTGGAAATAATATTTCAGAGAGGCACTGGATGCCAGGAAATGGTTACAGAGGTGCCAGTAGGGAGAGTAAAAGGAGTTGGGCAGAGTCACCCTGGAGCCCGTGTGTTCACCCTCCCTCCCCTTTCCAGGAGAAAGGGCTCAGTCCCAGCTCAGCCACTGGCCTGCCCAGTGGCCTGAAAGTGCCCACCTCTCTGCAAAATGAAAGGTTTGCATTGGCATTGGCTCACTTCTAATTTCTGAAGCCTAAAAGAAGCTCCTCTTCGCCGAGGCTGAATTCAGCTACTCTCCTCCCGTCACATTCCATTTGTGTCAAACTTTGTCCTCCTTTTTGGGCCACACCATGCATGTCCCGGATTCTGTGGTCTTACAGAGCCAGTTTTGATGCCAGGTGAGTTTGGCTTCAAGAGCCGGTCCCATCTCTTACTGACACTGCTGACCGTGGCAGCAGGACAGATGCTGGAGCTGCTCTCGCTAACACGGCTGATTCGTGGCACAGATGACGTGGGAACCACAGCCTCTGAGGCTAGCCAGGAACCGCAGCTGATGGTGCTGGAACTTTGACTAGCAGAAGAGGTCCTTTCTTCCTCTAACACTCAGCCATGCATCAGTGCCTCTCACTGCTGGACTCTAACAGGATTCTGCTAGCATGGGAGTAAGGAGATGTCATTTATAGGGAGTAAGGGCAGGCAGTTTGTAGGCTTCTAGCCCCCATGACACAGAAGAGTTCTAAAAGGGTGGTTGTGGGGCTGAGTCCCAATAGGGGGAATGCTACAAGCTCATAAATAGTGAGATGCTGTCAGCATATTTCAACTCAGCACCTGTGCACTGCCTCCTTCGCCTGGAAGGCTCTTTCCCCAGATGTCTGCATGACCCACACCTCCCTCACTTCCTTTAGGTCTCTAGTGAAACAGCATCTTCTCAAAAACATCTCCCCCAGCTGCTGTAGCTCAGTGTCCCCTCTTCTCACTGCCACTTACCCTGATTTATTTTTCTTTTTAGCACTCATTATGACCTGAAATGATATGTTTATAAATTAATTTCCTTAGTATCACTCCCCTCCATGAGAATGAAAAGCTCCATGCGAGGAGGGACACTTTTCCTGTTTTACTTATTGCTGAAACCCCAGCACCTAGAGTAGTGCCTGGCATACAGGAGACATTTACTTACTAAATAATTGTTGCAAGAATGAATAAAACCAAAGTATACCAAAGGCTGAGTACAGACTGTAGCACGCTGCTGCTTAAAGCTCTGTAGTACATTCTTGGAGGTGTTTATAGCAATCAGATGGAGACTTACTTGTTGTGGGAACATGAAGCAGTTTCACCCAGAGGAGAAGCAGGCATGGAGAAAGAGAGAGAGCGCCATTTTTACAAGGGAAATATTTCAGATCATTGCTTTGGTCCGTCTGTGATATTTCTGTCTTGATAGTTTCTTCCTCTGTTCTGGAGAGGTTTCCTCATGATAGAGATTTTCCAAGTCAGACAATGCATATATATATATATATATATAGTCATTCTCATTTCAGGTCTCCCTGCAGTCACTGTCCATGTGGCATCAAGCCCCAACGACTCAAGTGGTAGTGAGTTGTGTCTGTCTGTCACTAGAGACCTCCTGGGAGCAGAACCTGTTCCTTATTCTTACCTTAACACAGTGGATCTTTGCACCCCATCCCAGATGCACAGCAAGCTCTCGAAAGCTGCTGGATAATGGAAATGAGCTGAATTTGACTCCTTAGCCTCTCAGCCCTGAGATTTCTTTTGAGGTGTGTGGAAAGAAAGATCAGACAGATCTAGGTCAGAGCATGAACTCCTCACTGTCCACCTGGGCGAACGTTGGCACATTTCCTCACCTCCCTGAAGCTGTGGACTGAAACACTCGCCTTGAAGGGCTGTTTCTGAAAGACACCTTGCACAAAGCCTGGCACACAGTAGGTACACAATAAACTTTAGCCTCTTCTTCCCTGCTCGGTGTCTCTTGACTCCTCTTGAATAAAGTTGAATCTGTAACTGGGGCAAGAGCTGATTATGTAACAGCTCCCTCTCCCAGCCCAGGAGTTTGCCATGCTACACAGAGGTTTTTTTCCCAGTTGGGAAATGCAATTTCTCATTCCTCTTTCAAGTTCTTTGGAGTTAGTGATTAGAACATGGCTAGGAATATGCATGAGGTGTGAGCTATAGGAAGGCCTCTTACTTTCAAATTGAAGGGAGAATGTGGGGAACATGCACTCAGGGGGTAGGGCTTGGATGAACTATTGTTAAATGACTTGGAGAGTGAAGAGAGTGAACTCCTCTTCCATAAGCTCATGTAATTTTTAAATGGGCTGATAGATAGCAATTTCCCAGGCCATCTCCTCTCTCTCCAAGGGCAGCCAGTTTAAACTGGAGGTGTCAGCTCTGTCCCCTCCCACCCCATGGGTGACATTGCCCCATCTCCTCCCAGTCATCTACACAGCCTGCACACATCTGGGGTTCTGGGCTTGCTTTAGAGACCCTGTTGTTCATCTTCCTCTCCAATGCCTGGGTCCCTTCCACAATATGCTTGACAGGTGGTCACCAGGCTCCTCTTGCACACCTTCAGGGATGGGAAACTCACTGCTCAAAAAACACATTCATTCTTGGACACATCTATCAGGCAGTTCTTCCTTGTGGTCCCACACATCAGAGCTCTTGCCTGGGGCCCTTGTTCTGACCTCAGAGCCAAGGAAAGCAAATCCAATCCAGGCGTCTCCTCTTGGGAGACTCCCTTCTCCAGACTAGACATCTGCAAATATGAGTAGGGTTCATTACCTTCATCCAGCATGCTGTGAGCACCTCTGCATTTTAGACCCAGAGGAAAACCAGCCTCTTGCATGAGGCATCTGCCATGAGCCTTCCGCTAGTGCAAGCGCTGCCCCGAGCTGACAGGACTGTGAGGACAGGAGCCAGCACAGGTGTGGCCACTTACCAATCACAGCACAACCCCAAGTTTAGCACCAATTCTGTGACATGTTGGAAGCACAGAGAGGACTTTCTGGCTCTCCCTCCTACCCTCTTTTTCACCCTGGGCCTGTGAGGAGCTACATTTCCTTCCACCTGTCTTTAGGAGAAGACCTGGCATTTGCTAAACTTGCAACACAGACATCCGTCTTGCTCTGATGAAAGTGATGATGAAGGGAAGGTTGGGTGAAAGCCAGAGAGCGTGATGAGTGTCTTTCAATTTCAGATGAGATTGAGAGAGAGAGGAGGAAATGTGGAAGGGAGGAAGGAGAGGGGAGGGGAGAGAGGCGAGATTTGCGGGGAGGACAGCATTCCAAAGCTCTGAAGGGTCTGATTCTAAGTTGCTGTCATGGTCTGAATGTTTGTGCTCCTTCATCACCCCTAATTTCTATCTAGAAGCCACAGCTCCCCAGAGTGATGGTCTTTGGAGGGGAGTCTTTGGAAGTGAGGAGGGCTGGATGAGGTCATGAGGGTGGTGCCTCCTGAGAAGTGAGAAGGCAGCATCTGCAGCCAGAAAGAGGCTTTCACCAGGGAGCTGACTCTGCGGACACCCTGGTCTCGAACTTCTGGCCTCCAGGACTGTGAAGCCTGTTGTCTAAACCACCCATTTGTAGTATGATGTTATAGCAGCCCCAGCTGGCCAAGCTTCCAGGAAGCGTTGCTGGACATTGGGAAAATGATACTTCTGGAGCCCCGATGTGGGTTCTAATTCTAGTTCCTCCGCTCCCCTGCTGAATGACAGCACTAGCCCCTTCTAGTGTCCCCCTCACACCCTCCCTCTGCCCACTCTAATTTCAGCCTTGCTGCAGCAGACAGTCCATGTGGGCTCAGGTATGGGCCAATGTTTGCCCACCTTAAGCACAGCACGTGCCTCTCCAAATGCTCAGGCCCTCTCCATGGCCAGGAAGCTGCTCAGCCATCTGCAGCGCAGTGTAAACATTCAGGGAGTTAATACTCCTGGGGTCAGGAGCTCGCAGATAAATGCCCCAGCCTCCCCTGTGAGACAGTTCTGGAGGTATTCCATGTGCTGCTCAGAAGCCCCGTAGAACTGCTGCCCTTTGCCCATAGAAGTCTCCCCGAGATGCACCTTGGGCTGCCTTGCTCTCCAGCCTGTAAACTTCCCACACCCAGCGTGTGTCTCAGGCTCTGCTGCGAGGGCATCCAGTGTCCCTGCCCATGTGCAAGCTTCTCCCATCTTCTCACCTGCAAAGTGGGAATACTGACTGTGTCTACTTCAGGGGATAGTTATATGAGAATTAAATGAATAAGGGCACATAAAACACAAGGGAACCCTTAGCAAGTGGTGGCCAATGTTATTGCAATGTGGATAACTCAAAAATGAACCTCATGAAACGATGTAGCTCCAAACAGAAGCAGGTGACAAGGCTGGCTGAACTTGATGAAGCAGCTTCAACCTGTAATCCCGTCCATCAGGAATGAAATATTTTGGGAGTTGAAAATGCAGGCCAGTGAATTTCCATCTTCCTTAGTATCAACCACTGTCCTTGCTGAGTAGTAAGAAGATGTTGCCTTTTTATATTTTAACAATAATCATTTAGCAAAACCTACTGAAACTTTTCATTTGGAATATTTTTAAACAGAAATTTTTTTAAACTGCTTGCAAGTTTGTCTTTTTGAATGTGCAGATCCGAGAGTTTTTTGTTTGTTTCTTTGTTTGTTTTTGAGACAGAGTCTTGCTCTGTCACCCAGGCTGGAGTGCAGTGATGCACTTTCAGCTCACTGCAACCTCCACCTCCCAGGTTCAAGCGATTCTCCTGCCTCAGCCTCCCGAGTAGCTGGGACTACAGGTACCTGCCACCACGCCCAGCTAATTTTTTGTATTTTTAGTAGAGGTGGGGTTTCACCATGTTGGCCAGGCTGGTCTCGAACTCCTGACCTCAGGTGATCTGCCTGCCTCGGCCTCCCAAAGTGCTGGGATTACAGGCGAAAGCCAC
Organism: Symphalangus syndactylus; assembly: GCF_028878055.3. Taxonomy (NCBI): domain Eukaryota; kingdom Metazoa; phylum Chordata; class Mammalia; order Primates; family Hylobatidae; genus Symphalangus; species Symphalangus syndactylus. Next base: position 17,945,440 of record NC_072438.2, on the reverse strand, counting down.
CGCTCCCAGCTGAGATCCAAGAGTTTTTATTGGTGATCCGTGTATATATCTTTGTCTACCAAACCACATGACAAACACATCTTTTTTATGAAACAGTTTCTTATAAAAGGTTGCTACTTTCTCACTCCTGTTAAAATGTCATCTTTATCCTGAAGCAACAGATTGACTATATCTTGAATTTGAAAATCTCTGTGAGGCAGCGTACTGTCAATGGTCATTGAGGCTAGCAGCAGGCTTGCACCTGGAATGGAGATAGCGAGTTCCACTATTGATTTGTCCTGTCTTTTTTTGTGTGGGAGTTGTTAGTTTTACCTTTAATTTGTGGTTTCTTTTGGGTTTCTTTTTTTTTTTCTTGAGATGAGGTATCGCTATGTTGCTGAGGCTGGCCTCGAACTCCTGGGCTCAAGAGGTCCTTCCACCTCAGCCTCCCAAAAAGATTAGCTGGAACTACATACAGGCATGTACTGCTATGCTCAGCTTTTGGGGATTCTTTACAAGCCAGCTGTACATTCATTACGGTTAATTCAATTGAAACCAAATACTACCATTCCCAAATCTGCTAACTGGTAAATCGCACAAGTAAACAGCAATATATCAAAAGACAGATCAAAGGCACCCTTTCAGCTTCTCCATACAGTGGAGACCTGATCCCCAGTCACATAGGCCATGTGAAGGCTCCAGGTTCAGTCCATAATAAAACGTTATAAAACTATAAGTAGGAGTTCCAATATCTCCTCCTACAATCCTTCTTACATACCCTACTTTGGATCCGACTGCTGTGGGTAATAAAAAGACACTGAATCTAAGTTAAAAACCCAATGACTTCCTCCTCTTAAATTCCATTAGTCGTTGAAAAATAAATGCTTTGATGAAATCTCCTATTTTTGGAAGCATGAAGCCTGCACTGTGTAAGAGAGAACAAGCTCAGTGCCACTCTGGGCATGCAACTTATATGAGGTTATTGCCCTGTGCTCCACGCGAAGTCCCTTTGCCTGTCTCATCCCGGGCCCCTGATCATAAGAGGGAAGAGGACTCCAGGTTGTTCTGCACTTTGCTCTAGCAGGAGGTGATAAAAGAGGTGATAAAGTGTGGCTGCTGCCATAACAAAGTGCCATGAGTTAGTGGCTTAGAACAATAGAAATGGGGCTGGGCGCGGTGGCTCATGCCTGTAATCCAAGCGCTTTGGGAGGCCAAGGCGAGTGGATCACCTGAGGTCAGGGGTTCGAGACCAGCCTGACCAACATGGTGAAACCACACGTCTACTAAATACAAAAAATTAGTCAGGCTTGGTGGCGGATGCCTGTAATCTCAGCTACTCGGGAGGCTGAGGCAGAAGAATCACTTGAATCTGGGAGGCGGAGGTTGCAGTGAGTGGAGATTGCACCACTGCAGTGCAGTCTGGGCAACAAGAACGGAACTCTGTAAAAAAAAAAAAAAAAAAATCAAACAACAGAAATGGATTCCCTCACAGTTCTGGAGGCCAGAAGTCAAAGGTCAAGGTCAAGGTGCCAGCAGGGCCATGCTCCCTCTCCTGGCTTCCAGTGGTAACCAGCAGTCCTTGGTGCTCCCTGTCTTGCAGCTGCATCACTCCAACCTCTCTTCCGTGATCACACGCTTGCCTTCCCTGTGTGTATCTATCTGTGTCTCTTCTCCTCTTGTAAGGACAAGAGTCATATTGGATCCAGAGTCCATCCTACTACAGTATGACTTCCTTTTAACTTACATCTTAATTATATTGGCAAAGGTCTTATTTCCAAGTAAGTTCACATTCACAGCTACCAGGGGTTAGGACTTCAGCCTATGTTTATGAAGACACAATTCAACCCACAACAGAAGGTTATAGCATTTTGTACCCACTGCCAGGCTAAAGATGAAAGGGAGAGGGAGAATGTAGCAAGTACCCCACAGTGATAGCACATATATTCATAATGCTCCTTGCTCATCAAGAGCCAGGTACCATTCTGGGGACTTTGTGTGTGCCAACGTTGAACACTGGTTACAACATCAATGCTATTATGTTTATTTTACAGACAAGGGAACTCAGGCATGAGAACATTAAGTAATTCACCTGGCATCATACTAGATGGAAAATGGTGCAGCCAGGATTTGTTTGCATTGGTGAGCACCCATTGGCCCCAGACAATGTGTGTTTGCATTAGTGAGCACCCATTGGCCCCAGACAATGTTTGTTTGCATTGGTGAGCACCCATTGGCCCCAGACAATGTGTGTTTGCATTGGTGAGCACCCATTGGCCCCAGACAATGTGTGTTTGTATTGGTGAGCACCCATTGGCCCCAGACAATGTGTGTTTGCATTGGTGAGCACCCATTGGCCCCAGACAATGTGTGTTTGCATTGGTGAGCACCCATTGGCCCCAGACAATGTGTGTTTGTATTGGTGAGCACCCATTGGCCCCAGACAATGTGTGTTTGCATTGGTGAGCACCCATTGGCCCCAGACAATGTGTGTTTGCATTGGTGAGCACCCATTGGCCCCAGACAATGTGTGTTTGTATTGGTGAGCACCCATTGGCCCCAGACAATGTGTGTTTGCATTGGTGAGCACCCACTGGCCCTGAACAATGTGAAGCCCAGGTTTCTCCAGCTCCAAGGCCTGCCCTCTCCCACTGTACCGCAATGTCCCTTAAGTGGCTCTTGCTTAGGGGACACTCCCAGGGGTGGGCTCAGCAGGTGTACAGCCACCTGGAGGGGTCTCCAGGCCAGGAAGGCACCTGTGCTAACAGCGCAGCTCTCTCAGGACCCTGAGGGAGGCTGGCGGGCTCAGTCTCACCTCCTTGCAGTCGTGTATGGGCCACCCCCAAATGCATCAGTGTTTGTCACTCTGCTGTGCTCTGAAGGTGTGTGAGGACCAGGGGGAGCCTGCCATTGGAAAATCACACCATGCCCAGAACAGTAGGGAGAACACCGAACAGATACTGGCCCCCCTGCTGATTCAATTTGGTTGACATCTAGCATAATTTTCCTCTGTTCCTGTTTGCTCAGCCCGCCCCCGCTTCTATGTTTATAACATGCTCCTTCTCCTTCCCTGTCACCTGAGTCTTGATTTTTACTATTTCCTTCAAAACACATGGGTTGGATGTCTATTCTGTGTCAGGCTCAACAGAGAGGAGATAAAATAATTGTTTAGTGAACACCAATTATGTGCCAACACTTAACACACATGGATTTTATTCCCCAAAACAACCTCATAGGTAGGTTTTATGATTTCTGTTTCGTGGAAGTGCAAGCATGGAGCAGAGAGAATAGGTAACTAGTCCGGGGTGTCCTAGCAGAGAGAGGGCTGGGTGTGAAGCCCAAGTTGCTCCGACACCAAGGCCCCCCCCCTTTCCACGGTACCACAGCATCCCTTAAAGGGCCCCTGCTCAGGGGGGTGCTCCCGGGGTGGGCACAGCAGGTGTGCAGACAGAACGCCCCAGACAAGAGCGAAAGTGCCCAAGAGAGACAGACAAAGGTGCAAGAGCGACCCAGATGAGAGGGTGACAGTGATTAGCCATCATTGGGACAGGGATGGTCTCCAAAAGGTGTGATTGCTGAGAGGGTCCTCGGAAAAGGATGTCCTAGGCAAGCAACAAAGTGGCAGGGTGTTCTGGACACAAAGAACAGTACTAGCAGTGCACAGAAGCAAGGCCATGGGGGTGTCTGGGATGGAGGACGAGTGCCTTTTCCAGGGCAGCAGCCAAGAGAGAAGAGGGGAACCTCCACATGCCACAGGGACTGTGGGAGGAGGCTCTGCATGGCAGATGAGAATTTGGACTGGATCCTGCTGGCAGGGGCAAGACAGCACAGGTTTGTGTGCAGAAGAGTGGCCCAATCGTCTTCCTGGGGATGAGCCTGGGGATAATGAGCCCAGTAGGGAGAGGCTGAGGCCTGAGCTAAGGCAGGCCTGGGCTCAGGCAGAGAGGAGCACATGGACTCTAGACGCTGAAGGGGCTTAGTCACTAGATCACACAAATGAGACACGGAAGGCAGTGTCTGGGTTATGTGACCACAGGCATCTACTTTAGGTGACTTTGTGATTGTTGTCAGGTGCCCCCAAAGTCTGAGTCAAGGTTTTGAAGATGGGAAGTTTATTTGACAGGTGACTCGAGGAAGCACCACTTCCCCAGCTGGGAAATGGGACAGGGAAATGGAGGATGCAATTGAGGAAGCATCACTTCCCCAGCTAGGAAATGGGACAGGGAAGTGGAGGAGGCATTGAGGTTCAATAATGAGCAGGTGTCAGCTGTGGGCAACTGGGACCCCACCCACCCAGTCACCTCTGGGGGACAGCACAGAACTCACTCAGGTGTCTGCGAGGAAGCTAGGTATACCTCTGTTAACATCAGCTTTGTCTTAACTGAGGGCTCCTCCTGGGGGTGTTAACTGCTGAGGGCTGAGCACACACCTGTGCCCAGGGAAAGCCGCAGGTAGAGAGGCACAGGTACTGGGCGTAGGAAGCTGTCCATGTGCAGGAGAGACATGGGTGGCATGCAGTGCCGGCTACAGGGACACAAGGAACACGTGCAGCAAGTTGATGCACCAGGTTCTGTCTTTGTTCCTTGTTGGTCATAAGATAATGAGGCTGGACCAGAGGATGGGACAATCTGGGTTGTTTTTTTTTTAATCACCATATGCCCAGCTCCCAAGCCCCATGCCTGGCACCTTCGGGGCTCTCAGAACTATTGGTCTTGCCACCCCCTGTGACCTGTGGGCAGGAACTTCATCCCCGTGCAAACACTCAAGGCCCTCCTCGGCTTGCTCCTCCCTTGTCGTCCAGCCAGGAAAGCATCAGAGAAGGCTTCCTGGAGGTGTCTGAGATAAGGCTCAAAGAACGAGGCGAGTAGCCAGGTGCAGAAAGGTCAAAAGAATATTCCAGACTGAGGAAAGAGCCAGATGTGCAGATGAATGTGTCAGGTTCCAGCCCCAACTAAGGCCCAAGGAGGGTGGGTGGATGGACAGGTAGCTGAAAAAACACTCGGGGGGGCGTAAGCAGGTGAATATGGTTTTACTCAGCAGCTCTCTCATCAGCAGCTCTCGTACACTGTCCAGTCTGTCTTAGCTGCTTGAGCCGGCTGCTCCCACGCTCAGCTGCACAGCCAGCTCTCCCTTGCCTTCAGGGTCGGCAGCTTAACTCTTTCTCTCTCTGGGCATGAGCGCGAGCCATGCCATGCTGTGCTGTGCCGAACCCTGCCCTGGCTCCCCTCTGTCCATCTGCAAGATGAACGGCTCTGGTTATCTCTCTCTCTCTTTCTCTGGGTGCCAGCAGCTGCACAAGAGTCATGTGAAGCCATACCCAAGAGCCCCCGTACAGTGTCAGCAGGGCAGTTATACCTTCCCAAACAATAGTGGCTCCAAGCCAAGTATGAACTTACACAAACAGGTTATATAACAAGTGGAGTATGCACCTGCACACCTAAACTCACTGAGTCATTCTGGCCTAGATGTTTGCCTCGGCCTATTCCTTGACCAAAGCACATCCATGTACCTTACAGAATGTCTCTTGCTTTTCCCTAGTGCCAGGAATAGGAGGCAACTTTCCATCCTTCTGCTTCCTGCCAGGAGTGCCCCTGCCTTCTCTGGCAGCCTGGAATGCCCCCTCCTTGGTGCCCCCTCAGGACTCCAGCTCAGTCTTCTATGTTTGCTATTTTCAAAAGAATACGTGTGAGCCCTCAGCCAGAAAGGGTGCATGTGGAATAGGGAGGACTCCAAGCCCAAATCCCAGCAGGCCGTTGTCAGGAGTGATTGAAAATAGTGAGGGAGTCATGGAGGGGTGGGGGGCGGGCTTACCTGGCAGTTAGGGAAATAGAAGGCTGGCCTGCTTGGGCCAGGGTCCTGCAGGGCACTGAAGAGGCAGGGGCTGAAGGGTGTGGGAGGCCTCAGCAGGTAAGTCCTTGGTGCAGGTTTGGGTTCTCCTGGAAGCAGGTCTGAGAACAAGTTAGGAGTGCAGAAGTTTCAATGGAGAATAACACCTGGGAAGTGACAAGGATGGGAGAAGAACTGGGCAGGAGGATCTATCAGGCCACAGTGCCCCAGGCAAAGTCTCAGCAAGTCCAGGGGAGAGCTCTGGAGAAACTCGTGCATTGCAGGAGGTCCCCCACTGGGTAGAAATGGCTGGGCCCTTGGACTGCCTCCTTTCCCCTTCATAGGCTGGGGGTCACTCTGAAACAGTAGCACCCACTTTACGAACATATATACAATAGGAAGGTTAAATTGAAGCTTTAAGAAAAGATCAGAATTTTTTTTTTAATTTTAATTTTTAAGTTCCAGGATACATGTGCAGAATGGGCAGGTTTGTTACATAGGTCAACGTGCGCCATGGTGGTTTGCTGCACCCATCAACCCATAATGCAGGTATTAAGCCCTGCATGCATTAGCTATTTTTTCTAATGCTCTCCCTCCCCCCACCCCACCCCCAACAGACTCTGGTGTGTGTTGTTCCCCTGCCTGTGACCATGTGGTCTCATTGTTCAGCTGCCACTTATAAGCGAGAACATGTGGTGTTTGGTTTTCTGTTCCTGCGTTAGTTTGCTGAGCACTGTTCACAGTAGCAAAGACATAGAATCAACCCAAATGCCCATCAATGATAGACTGGATAAAGAAAATGTGGTACATATACACCATGGAATACTATGAATCCTTAAAAAGGAATGACATCATGTCCTTTGCAGGGACATGGATGGAGCTGGAAGATAGGAAATTTTAAGAGAAAGAAGAGAGATTTTTTTGTGTCAGGAAATTCTGTTAAGGGATAAACATTGGATTTGTCTGAGAGCTTCCTGGCAGCCATGGTGAACAGAGAAAAAAAAACATAGGTTATGAAGTTATCCTTATTTTATAATAGAAAATATGTATGTCATGAAGGAAAGAAATAGTTTTCTACCCCAAAAGTCTCGAGTTATCACATGGATGTTGCATTTTGAACTTTGAGGAAATAGTAGAAATATTATACTTAATGCATGAAACAGAAACATTGCTCATTCAGCTGCTTTTCTCATTTACCCTTAATAAATGCTGGGGAGAGCATTAAATTATAGTTCATAAAAAAAGACATTCTGAAGCAGTTTTTAGTACCCTGCTGGAAATAACACTCCAAAGCCTTCGGAAGTGTTCTCGCTTCTTGGAGAATCTGGAGCAAGTTTAATGGCATTTGCTTAAGAAGAGCGTTTTCACACGCCCTGAGGGGCAGAGCCATGTTTTAGGGATGCTGCCTGCTGTGTCTGGAATGGACTGTCCACAGGAGCCATCACAATAGCCACCTTTCCCTGCAGAAGGAAGAAGGATCAGAGCACTGAGTATTGAAATCTGTGTCCAAAAGTGCGCCCCATGATCTGATTATTGTGCTTTCAGGGGTCTAATCAGTCAGCCCGCCTTCAAGCACACATTCATAGAGGTTTGCACAATTAAGGTCTTCATTTTAAAAAAAAGATAGGTTCTCTGAGGCTGGAAGTTTGCAGTGTTCAACATGGAAAAGGCATAAATCACGAGGGTGGGTTTGAGTCCTGGGAAGATTCACTCTTTGGGACTATTTCCACTCAAGTTTTCTTGTGTTTTAGAGGGTCACATGGAAAGGGCCTTGCAGTCATTAAGCTCAATCCTTCTTTTCATGATAGCATGGTCTGCAGGGCATCCTGGCCAAGTGACATCCTACTGCTCTCAGGACACCTGCAATGAGGATGAACTCATGAGCCAGGCAAACAGGAGGCGCTTAGTGAATATTCAGCAAACGAGCTCCAGTGTGGGAAGCTCCGAGCCATGGTTGAATGTATATGATATCATGCAATTATTACAACAGCCATTGGAGGCAGGAATGATAACAAAAGATGAACAGGGGCACAACTGCCCAATGGTATAGATGGGTTTGAACTCTGGGTGTGCCCTGCCTTGCATTGGGGACAGTCAAGAGACCCACGTTCTCAGCTTTTCTCCCAGCCAGCTGGGTGATGTTGGGCAAATCATGGCATCTCTCTGGGCCTGTGTTTTCCCATTTTTAAACAAGGGCTTTGGACTCCATAGTTTCAAAGGCCCCTGCCAAGTTCCACCCTCAGCTAAGGTGTGTGGCTAGGAGGTGGGACCCGTCCCTGCAGGGCCCAGCATTAGACATGATGGACACTCTAATCCCTGCTGAAAGTCCATGTGTGCCTCTGTTTGCAGCCTTCCAGACATTCTTGGGTAAAGCAGACGTTTCCCGAGAGGTAGAGGAGGTCCTGACTGAGAGCCACATGCAGAGGAGCATCCGCCTGGTGTCCGTGCTGGAGCTGCTAAGAGCTCCCTACGTCCGCTGGCAGGTGGTCACCGTGATTGTCACCATGGCCTGCTACCAGCTCTGTGGCCTCAACGCAGTGAGTCCTGGGGCCGGTGGGCATCCTCGCATGACTGGAGGGATCAGAGGGTGGGGAGGTTCAGGGCTTGGGCCCCGGATGCCCAGGTTCAAAGCTCAGTTCTGTCATTGCCACAAACTCTATGCCATTAGGCAACCATGTAACTTGACTGATCCTCAGTTTCCTCATCTGTAAAATGGGATCACATAATATGGAAAGACACAATCCATGCAAAGTGTTCAGTTCAGCCGCTAGCCACAGAGATATCCTATAATAAATGCTGTCACTAATTATTCCTAGACATGTCTAAAAGTCATATTTCTTTAAAAAATGGATATTAGGAAGTCAGAAGTGAGAGACATTGAGCTGATTTTAATAAAAGTACTCTTGGCTGGGCTGTCTTCAACTCACAACTTTGGCTTGAAAACAACCTCAAGACTTTAAGTAAGAAATGTTCTGGGGCTTGAGCTGCTGCGGGCAGGGAAGTCTGAGGAGGCATCTCCATGAGGTTCCCCAGATGCTTGGATGTTCACAGCAGTTTCCTCTCCCTTGAGGGCACTCGAAGGTGGAATTCCTGGTTGGAGACTTAGAGAGGCAGAGTCTGGATCTTTATTGTTATTGTTGCTTCTGACAAATGGAATGGGTTGCCTCTAGGGGTGGTGAGCTCCCCATCTACAGAGGTGTACAAACAGGCTGGCCGACCACTTGGCAGGGGAGTGTAGAGGAGATTCTTGCATAAAGCATCCAAACTGCCTCTGAGGTCACTCATGTCACTTGGGAGGAGACTGGCTGAACCCAGAGGGAGGGAGAAGGGGCAGCTGCCAGCACCTTTCTGAAGGGCCCCAGGTAAGAGAGCTTGCCATTATACTAAATAAGCATGAGCCCAGCACCTCCAAAGGTGGGCAGGGAGGGCGTTTGGGGGTGTCTAGGGAAGGTGAAGTGAAGGGGAGTCACTCCTGTCCAGAGAAGGAAAAACAGCAGCATAGAAATCTACAACCACAGTGTTGTTCCACCTCCTTTCAACAACTGTTGGTTCTATTTTCGGAAACACTGGGACGACATGAGATCGCCTTGCTTCTTGCTTTTACCTTTCTCCTTGGTCTGGTTAAAGTCAGCAGATTGAGCAGGTGCCTGGGTCAGTGGCTGTACCTACATTAACCGAGTGATCCTGGGAGAGTCCTGCTGTCTCTTCCTGTTGACGAGACCGAGGTTGTGCCAGACAGTCTCAAGGAGGCGCTCCTTGTTCTCGGAGAGTAGAGAGGGGAAGTGAATTGTTTCTTCAAGCTAACACCTGAAGCCTTAAAGACCGAATATGGAACCTGTAGTGAACAAGGCATTTACATTGAGAACCATCAGTTCTAAACAGAATTCAGTTCTCCACGGGGACATCATTTTCCCATTTGCATCCCCCGTATAACTTCATAAATTCCTCTATGGTGTACCTGCACCTGATGAAAAAAAATCTCAGCTGCTCCCAAAGCCAGTAGTCATGAGGCCCCAGCCTTAGAGTGTTCTGCCCTCCCATGTTGATGATCTTCAATCTCTAAGTAGGGATAATATTTCTAGCTGAGCGTGCTTTACCTGACCTAGAGCAGAGTTCTGGACCAAGAGTCAGAGGCCTGGCTTCCCATCTCAGTGGGACACAAATCTGCAGTGAGAAACCCGGGCCAGCTGCTCCCCCTCGCTTGGCCTTCACTCACTGGGCTGCAAACCTCATCAAGTGCACATGCATGTAGCACTCACAGTGGGCCAGGAGCTGTCCCCATGGCTGCCCTGTGAATTAGGCCCCACCGTTAGGCCCAAAGACATAAAGAAACTTTTCCAAGGTCAAACAGTGAGGAATAGTAAAAGGATTTGAGCCCTAGCTATCTGGCCCCAAGGTCCCCCTCAGAGCACCCCCATGCATGTCACTCAGGCTCTGTCCCCAGGCCATCCCTAGGTAGCCACGGGGACAAGTCTTCTTCCGTGTTACATACAGAGAGACCCATGCTGTTTAGTGGCAAATGCCAGCATCACAGCCGTGCTGTGGTCCAGCTCTCCCCTGTACCTGCTGCCTTGTCATCCAAATTCACAGGACAAAGAGAGCCACCAGCACCAGCAGGTGTGACTTTGTCTGTGCAGGCACCACCCCTGGGATCCAAAACTTTAGCTGCCTTGGAAGACTTGTTTTGTCTTCTTCATTTTCCCAGACATTATTTGGGGGACATGACCTGTCACTGGAGACATCTGTAAATACTGCCAGGCATCTCTGTGTTTGTCATCTTATTCCAGCCCCAAACAGCCCCACAGGGTAAGTGGTATCGTCCCCATTTTCTAGATGAAGAACTTGTGGCTCACAGAGGGTCAGAGCTTGCCCAAGGTCCCAGGGGTGGTGCCTGCACAGACAAAGTCACACCTGCTGGTGCTGGGTGCACTCCCTGGACAGCCCACCCAGGCACTTTGTACCAAACTTGCATTTCTCAGCCTCGTAACTATGTACATTTTGAGCTGGAAAATTCATTGTCATAGGGGCTGTGCTGTGTGCCTAGGCTATTCAGCAGCCTCCCTGGCCTCTTCCCATTAGGTACCAGTAGTACCATCTGCCCCACCAGCTGTGACAACCAAAAATGGCTCCAGACACTGCCAAACATCCCTTGAGAGCAAAATTGCCCCTGGCTGAGAACCTCTGTGTCAAGCAAACATCACAGATGGCTCAGTATATTTATGCTAAGGAGCTGATGAATGTTTTTCATGTACTTTAGAAGTCACTCAAAGTTTTGCTGGGTGCAGTGGCTCATGTCTGTAATCCCAGCACTTTGGGAGGCTGAGGCAGGCGGATCACCTGAGGTCAGGAGTTCAAGACCATCCTGGCCAACATGGTGAAACCCCGTCTCTACTAGATACAAAAATTAGCCAGGCGTGGTGGCGGGTACCTGTAGTCCCAGCTACTCTGGAGGCTGAGGCAGGAGAATCACTGGAACCTGGGAGGCAGAGGCTACAGTGAGCCAAGATCGCACCACTACACCCCAGCCTGGGCAACACAGGAAGACTCCATCACAAAAAAAAAAAGGAAAAAAGAAATTATTCAAAAGTTGGAATAAACAACATTTATTTATTTATTTCTAAATTCCTTTTTGGTGTTGGATTGTTTTATTTTTTCCCCCTGCCTCACACAATAAGCTTTCAAATTCCGTTCTCTAAAATTAGACCTGTCGCTTAAAGCGACTTATTTTAGGCAGCTGCCTTCCTTTCGAGCAGTTTGTCCTCGGCATGAAAACCAGGCTTCAGTGTGAGTGTCAGTCTGTTGCCAGGGTGAAAAGAGGCTCCTGGCTTTAGGCCCATCCCCGTCCCCATTGCTAGGGTGGCCACAGCAGTTCCTGCCCCTCCACTGTGCTCCCCTCACCTGGAGAGAGCTATTAGTGCGTCTCCATCCTGGAAGATGGAGGCTGCATCTTATCAACCCTGTGTCTCCAGCACCAGAGCAGCCCATGCCACATGGTGGGCACCTGAGTGTCTGGGGGAGAAAAGGAGGCGAGGGCAGGAGATAGGGACTTCTTGGGCTGAAAATTGGATCAATACCAATTGTCAAGCCCAGTGTAGGGAAGCCTTCATTTTCTTGAACCTTCCCTTATCTTCCAGAATGCCCAGGGTCATGGTGGTTCTCTTATCTACTTGGGATGACCCTTCCTTCCTCCAGGTTCCTTCTTTCTTAAATGCAGAAGCCAATCATAGTCACTTCCCTGGGCCTCAGTCTCCTATCCTGAAAAACGGGGATGATAATACTCAGTTTGCACAACTGCTGTGAGGAATCTGTGGAATTATGTAAAATATCTCACAGGTGGCAGCTGCTCAGCTTGCATGAATCTCCTCCCAAACTTGCTGTCATCAGCATGACTGTTTCTAGCATTGTTTTCTCCTCTCTCAATACCATGCAGTTTCAAAATCTACTGCTTCCTGATACGCAGTCTTGGTTTGGAAACAGGACACCCAAGTGTGTTAGAAATAGATGTCAAAGAAGAGCAAAGAGGATAAAGTGCCAGCTGTGCATGAGCCATATGGGCCTGGTGACATTGGTTCTGGTGCTCGCCAGCGGTGGACTGCTGCCTGGGTCTTTGCACTTGGTGGGATGCCCACGCATTACAGGGTTCCTGGTGTGTTCCTCTAACCACTTACTTGGGAAATCGTTGTGTACTCCTCCCTTCCTTGCTAGACTAAGAAGTCATCTAGGGCAGATGAGGACCTATGTTGTCTGCTGTCACCTTAGTGCCTAAGAGAGTCCCAGATTTCTTATGCTTTCTCGAAACAGTTGAGTAGAAGGGAGGGAAGGGAGATGACTGGGAGGAATAAGGGGAAGGAGACGTGAAAACCTTAGATATGTTTATAGAAAACTGTGGTACTTTCCCCCTCTTTTGGCCTGGAACCACATGAAGGTCCATCTGATTTGTTGAACCATCATTAGGAGTTCTGGAGCCCAAATCAAGTTTTGTACAAAATCTTAAATTACAATTTCAGAAGCAGTTATTAATAACTTTGGTTTTGAAAAGATTCTTCTGAACTCACTTCCTAGATCAAATTGGAAGAATCTAAAGTGTTCTGTAATCATAAAAGTGGAGACCATCTCACTGCAGCAATTCGCTATGTCCTGATGAATAGGGAGAAAGCTGAGAAGAGACCCTCCATATGGCCACCCTGAACTGTGGTCAAGAGTGCCAGGCTTGGAGTCATCTGCCTGCATGCAACTTGCAACATTAAACTGTTGAGTTATGGGACCTTAGACAAGTTGTCATGACTGCCCCGTGCCTCAGTTTCCCCAGCTGTAAAGTGATGGTGAAGACAGATGAAAGGATGCATTTAAAGTTCAGCAGCTGGGCGCGGTGGCTCACACCTGTAATCCCAGCACTTTGGGAGGCTGGGGTGGGCAGATCACCTGAGGTCGGGAGTTCAAGATCAGCCTGACCAACACGGAGAAACAAGCCTCTACTAAAAATAGAAAATTAGCTGGACGTGGTGGCACATGCCTGTAATCCCAGATACTCAGGAGGCTGAGGCAGGAGAATCGCTTGAACCCGGGAGGCGGAGGTTGCAGTGAGCTGAGATCACGCCATTGCACTCCAGCCTAGGCAACAAGAGCGAAACTCCATCTCAAATAAATAAATAAATAAATAAGTTCAGCACGGGGTCAGTCACAGGTGGTGCTTCATAATCTTAGCTATTATTTTGTTGAAAGAGCCCCACCCTGAGACCACCCAGGAGGCTATGGTTCCAGCCCACATCCTCCGACTTCCCAGCTGTGTAGCCCTGGGTGAGACACTTCACCTCTCTGAGCCTCAATCACTCATGTCAGAGTTCAAAGGAGACCAGGCCAGAAAGGTGGTATCGTTGGGCTAACGGCTGGGTCAGTGTGAGATTAGATTTTTATCTGTAAGATGAGAGGCAAGAGTGGGTGATCCAACACTCTTAGAAAAGCTTTTAAAAGCAAGCATTTCCTGGCCACTCTTAAAATTTGAGTCCTTACTTTGTATCCTTCTGCATTTTTATAAAGAAAGACAATGGAGGTCAGAAAAGGATGCAGCCTTTTACTGAGCATGGACCAGCTGTTGGGCATCTAGATACGCCATCCAGTTTTATGCTCACATGTGCTCTAAGGATATAAAGCAAGGCCAGGGTGGTTGAGATCTGCATTCACGTTCTCACCACCATAGCAATTGCTGGGGTCAAATTCCTTCTGTCCAGCCCACAGACTCCCCTCCCTCCGAAGAATAGGAGCTCACAGAGAGGGGACGTTAGATGGTCAATTGCCCTGCCTTGGGGATTCAACCACCAGGAGCCAGAGCTTCAAGCCCAGCTAGCCCTTCAAGGCCAGTGAGCGACCCACAGGTCCTGTTTTGTGAAGCGTAAGGTGCACAGCTGTAGTCGGGGCGCAACTGGTCCCAGTGAGAGACGTGGGAGAGTCAGCTCATTCCTCTGTCTCCATTGCCAAGCTGAAGCGAGGTCTGATGAGAATGGGAGCTGACATTTGCTTGGGGCTGTGGATGAAGCAGCTCTGCTGAGAGAGAGTGGGCTTCCATGCATTACCGTGAAGCACACAGCCCGCCCCTGGTGGAGAGGGTCTTGCTTTGCTTGGCAGCTGCCGGTAGTGATTCATCCCTGATGCCCCCGTTTCCTCTCACCTCTCAGGCGATTCCGCTTGCCCTGCTCCGTAGGACTTAGCACCCTCCCCCTAGCATCTCTGGAAGGAAAGCAGATTCCTTCTCACCCAGAGGTAGCAGAGGACAGTAGAAATGTTTGGGATGACCAGGGCTCGATCTCAGCTCTGCCACTCATAGCTGGGTCACCCTTACCTGGCTGAGCCTCAGTTTCACATCTGTTAAATGAAGCAGTGATAGCTCCCTCAATGGGCTGTGCTGGGAATGCAGTTAAGTCATGTAGGGGATAGGTTTGGGGATTTACAATAAATAAGCCCCCTTCTTCTCTGAAATTCAGAAAAGGTTAGAGAGGGGGAGACAAAGAGAGACACAAGAACCAGATGGGGATGAAAATGTTAGCTCTATTTTGAGTGGAGCTGGATTAGACAGCATGGCTTCATAAGTGGCAGTTAGTTCAGCACCTCCTGCTTTAAGATGCTAGACCCAGCCACAGGCAGAAGGAGCAACCCCAGACCCCTCTACAGGGCAAGTCCCTCCTTGGGTGGAGGCAGCAGACAGGTCTCCAGCTTCCTGCAGGAGGCAGGTACAGAAAGAGCCCAGGGGATGCAAGAGGGCACTCCCTACCTCCCTGTCCCTTGGGTTGAGAGGGAGGTGTGTTCCCTAGTGGATGCTCCCCAAATGGAAACAGGAAATAGAAGGGAAAGGAGGTCCCTGGAAACAGTAGGTGAGGCATCGGCACAGTTCCTGGAACACAGTGTTTAATAAATGGGCAAGGTCTTCTCTGTCTTCTGTACTTCAAAATAGATCCTATACGTCACCATTTGTCTGTGGTGGCCACCTCTGTGTTTACAACTCTCTCTGTCTCTCTATCTCTCTCTCTTTCCATCTCTCTCTCTCTCTCTGTCTCTCTCTCACACACACACACACACACACAAACACACACACAGGAAATGCATAAATGCATAATATATATTAATTATATCCTTATCCAGTATATATTAGTTTTCTATTGCTTCTGTAGCAAATTACTACAATAGCTTAGCTATTATTTTGTTGAAGGAGCCTCACCCACATGGTGGCTTAAAACCACACCAATTTATTATCTTACAGTTCTGGAGGCCAGAAGTCCTAAAATCAAGGTGTTGGCGGGGCCACATTCCTCCTGGAGACTCCAGAGGGATCATCCACTTCCTTGACATTCCCAACTTCTAGATGGCACCTGCATCTCTCGGCTTGTGGCCCCTTTCTGCATCTGCAAGTCAGCAGCGTGGCATTTTCAAATATTTCTTCCTCTTTGACCTCTGCTTCCATCCTTATGTCTTCTCTCTCTGAATCTGATCCTCCTGACTCCCTCTTTAAGGACCCTGGTGATTGCATTTACAGCTCACCCAGATAATCCAGGAAAACCTCCCCATGTCAAGATTCTGAACTTTACATATCTGCAAAGTCCCTTTGGCTGTGTAAAGTAAGATATTCTGGGGTTCCCAGGATTAGCATGTGAACATTTTGAGAGCGGGGGGCTGTTTTTCTGCCCACCACATCCAGAAAGCATAGATTAAACCCGTACTCTTTGTCAGCATCACCTTGTTCTAGGCAAAAGTAAATGGGGTGTTTACTCTTATAGACCCTTGACTGATCCTTAGACATGCTGCTTTCTTAGACATATTGGGCATCCTTAGGCATGCCCAAATGTGGAGGAGGCAAAAATGATTATGTATGTTACACTTTGTCTCTAAAACACTATGACGTGAATTAAGAATGAGAGCTTCAGGGCATTAGAGGCAGGGACTTGAGAAGACCCAAATTCTTTCCTGCTGCCCTTACCCCCACACCTGCCACCTGCACAGTTCTTCAAAGCCCCATCCTACAAGAAGGAGGCTGAAAAGAGACCCAGAGGTACATTCCTACCATGGCATATGTGCCACTGTCCGATGCTCTTCTTTTTTTTTTTTTAGTTTTATTATTATTATACTTTAAGTTTTAGGGTACATGTGCACAACATGCAGGTTTGTTACATATGTATACATATGCCATGTTGGTGTGCTGCACCCATTAACTCGTCATTTAGCATTAGGTATATCTCCTAATGCTATCCCTCCACCCTCCTCCCAACCCACAACAGTCCCCGGTGTGTGATGTTCCCCTTCCTGTGTCCATGTGTTCTCATTGTTCAATTCCCACCTATGAGTGAGAACATGCAGTGTTTAGTTTTTTGTCCTTGCAATAGTTTGCTGAGAATGATGGTTTCCAGCTTCATTCGTGTCCCTACAAAGGACATGAACTCATCATTTTTTATGGCTGCATAGTATTCCCTGGTGTATATGTGCCACATTTTCTTAATCCAGTCTATCATTGTTGGACATTTGAGTTAGTTCCAGATGCTCTTCTTAACCAAGAAGCAATCACATCTCCATGGAGAGACAGAACCTTCTAGAATACCTACTACTTGTTATATGCCAATTATAACAGGTGCTGTCCTGGATGATTTCTTTTATCATCATTAAAATTTTTACAAGAACCATGAAAGACAAAGTGTTATTACTTTTCTTTGGAGAACAGAGATTCCAAGATGCGAAGTCGCTTGCCTGCGGTCACGCAGGTCGTGAGAGGCAGTGCTGGGGTTGGAATCCCCACTCCATGCCTCCAGAACTGCTGCTCCTGCCACTCTGCACGGGGAGGCTGGGGGCAACCTGGGAGAACAGAGCTGTGTGGTGAACAAGGTCAACACAAAGCACACTCCATGGGGGCTGGGGGGCTCTGGGGCAGGATGCACTCTTAAGTTTCCTGGGTGCTTTCTTATTTTACAGCGACCTCAAACTGTCCAATCAAATAAGCGTCAGTGTGAGCAGAGGTAAAGCTGAAGGCAGTCACTTTCCCACTCTATCAGCTGCTGCAGGGGGAGGGCAGTGGCTTTGTGGCGCAAACAGAATAAGACTGGCGGTGTGTGTGACGTCCAGGCCTGCCCCGGGGAGGACAGGGCCAGCCCGGCAGGATCCCTGTAGCCCCTGGGCTGGGGGAGAGGATCTGTGGGCTGATTTCTGCCTTTTGATGCATGAATGAATATAAGAAAAAATACGGCTTTTATTGCTTTATTATTATTTTATTATTATTACACTTTAAGTTCTGGGATACATGTGCAGAATGTGCAGGTTTGTTACATAGGTATACATGTGCCGTGATAGTTTGCTGCACCCATCAACCTGTCATCTGCATTGGGTATTTCTCCTAATGCCATCCCTCCCCTAGCTCCCCACCCCCTGACAGGCCCCGGTGTATGATGTTCGCCTCTCTGTGTCCATGTATTCTCATTGTTCAACTTCCACTTATGAGTGAGAACATGCGGTGTTTGTTTTCTGTTCTTATGTTAGTTTGCTGAGAATGATGGTTTCCAGCTTCATTCATTTCCCTGCAAAAGTTATAACTGTCCTTCACTGAACTTAGGACTTTATGTACAATGACTCTTTTCACTAACCTACTAAGGGACATCTATAGCGGTGTCTGTATGGGGAGAATTGAAACCAGGGAAGACGGGGTTGTGGGGGGTGAGAGGAGCCAGAAGGGGGTGCTGGCCACAACATAAGAGGATTCACATTAAGTGGGATCTAGGGCTGGGAGCCTCAGGACCATGAGCTGGTCAGGCTCCATGGGGATCAGAACCACGGCTGTGAATAATACAAATGTCAGACACCTTCACATGGGTGACAGCCTGGCAGCCTGAGGGCATTAAGAGGGTCCCTACAGAACGTTGGCCATTGAAAATCAGTGAATTTGGCTGATGACTAAGAAAGGCTGTTACACTTCCGGAATCCAACCCTGACAGTGCATTGGGGATCAGTTACCTTCTAAAGGGGAAGCAATTGTATAAACATATTCAATGGACACAGAGTTTTCAGGATAATGTTAGCTTCTGTCACAGCCCTGAGAACAATAGGAATTAGTGGATTTATTAGGTGCTACCTCTGTATACCATGGATGTGACAGCAAAAGTTCAGGCTAACAATGGAGTCTAACGCTCACTCAAATGAGAGACAGGTGCAGAACAAGAAGGTTCTTGTTTTACACGAATATTAAAACCTGTTTTTGCCAATAGATGTATCCATGCCTGCAAGCTCGAAGAAATGGGTGTCGTAGTTTTCACTGGCATCTCTCGGTATGCCCATAACTTTATGGAGGTTTACTTTCTTCACAAAATTTAACCATCTGTAGATATAAGTAGATCCTATATCTTCCCCTCAGTGCATGAATAATTTTTGCTAAAAACATCTGGTAATAAGACAGATCTATAGAAACAAGAGCTTCATCCAGAAACAAAGAGCAAAATGCAAGAGTGTGGCCAGCTAACATTGGACCTGACAGGTTATGAACAATGTGCTCTAACATTGCTGCTGAATAGGGATCAAACTGTTCATAAATGTTCATAAGGTCCTTTAAGGCAGGGGGTTTCCCCATCAGAATTCATCAGTTAGGACAATGTGGTTTTCTATCATTCAGCAAACTCTTCATTTTAAAGAAATGACTGGGATGGGGAGAACCCAGACATCATTTGTGTCCAGGCTAAAAACCTCAAAGTGAATACTGAGGAGCAACAATTCTCATCCAGTTCCTGACACCTCACGGGACAGACAAAATAAGCATGGTCATGTTCATTTGACTGGGGTGGAGTAGGAATCTCCGCAGGGCAGGGTGAATTGCCTGAGGTCACACAGCTAGTTCAAGATGGAGCCAGGTCTCCAACCTCCTAATCAGTGATTGTCTGATGCCCATGAGCGTCAGTTAGGATTTAGGTCTAGCCTCATGTGGCAGAAACCCCGAAAGAGACCTCAACAAGATGGAAGGTTTTCTGTCTCACATGAAGTAAGTTGTGAGGGCTGGTATAGCAACTCTAAGACCACACATCCTGGTTTTCCCGGGACACACTCAATGTATGTGTGTTGTCCCAGCATAATTATCAACACTCTCAAAAGTGCTCATGTTTGGATAATAAATTACAGAACCACTGTAGTCAGTAAGGGCACAGGCTAACTCTAACTTCCTGGTCCAGCATCTAAACAAGTGGCTTTTATCCCAAGGCAGGGGCTCTATGTATAGTTAAACAGGTTGTGCATTACCCAACTCTGGGGAACATCTTTCACCTTGTATGCATTGTGGATTTCCTATGGCAATTTTTCAGTGGATGACAGTAAAGCATTTTGCGTAGTGGGGGCCTGTTCCGGTTCTCACAAAGTTACCATGGAGGTTAATAGCAGTGCTGTTCTGAAGTCACCTAGTAATCCAAAAAAGGCTGCTGAGGCTCCAGCCATCACTTCCACCATCCTGACACAGAAAGAAGGAAGGGCAAACAAAAATAAAAAACAAAAATGGAAGCACACCTCCTTGATGAAAATCTTTTTTAAAAAAGGAAACTTCCTGGAAGCCCCACCAACATTGCTGTTTCTATGTCACTGCCACACTTGGCTGCAAGAAAACTGGGAAGTGTAGTCTTTTAGCTGGGCACTCCCAGTAGTGCAGGAGAACATCACACACCGGGGCCTGTTGTGGGGTGGGGGGAGGGGGGAGGGATAGCTTTAGGAGATATACCTAATGTAAATGACAAGGTAATGGGTGCAGCACACCAACATGGCACATGTATACACATGTAACAAACCTGCACGTTGTGCACATGTGCCTTAGAACTTAAAGTATAATAAATATATACATAAATAAAATAATAAAATAAGGAAAAAAAAATAATGAAGAAAGGGAGAAGGTGGGATGAAAGTGAAAAATGAGCACCCACGCCTCTCCACCTTGGGACTCTGAGTTTAATCCAGAGACCACCTGATACCCAAATTTGATTTAGAAAATAGATTAAGTCCTTCCACTGACCGTTCTCTCTTCTCGTTCTTTCCTGCATTACAGATTTGGTTCTATACCAACAGCATCTTTGGAAACGCTGGGATCCCTCCGGCAAAGATCCCGTACGTCACCTTGAGTACGGGGGGCATCGAGACTTTGGCTGCCATCTTCTCTGTAAGTCAACTGAGGGTTACTCCTGAGAATGCCACAGAGGGTTACGCAGCACAGTGGGAATATTCATAAGGTCCTTTAAGGCAGGGGGTTTCCCCATCAGAATTCATCAATTAGGACAATGTGGTTTTCTATCATTCAGCAAACTCTTGGTTTTAAAGAAATAGCTGGGATGGGACGAACCCAGACATCATTTGTGTCTGGGCTATTGATCCAAAACCTCAAAGTGAATACTGAAGAGTGACAATTCTCACCCAGTTCCTGACACCTCGTGGGACAGGCAACACCACACTGTGGGAACCCCAGGCAACAAACAGGCATCTCTTTAGAGGAGCACGTCCTTTGTCATGCCAAAGGGGGCTGGATTTTAGGAGTTCATCATGTAGTTCTTCACTGACATTTTACCCATCTAGAGAATATTTCCTTTCTATATTTTGCTTCCCTGTCATCTTCCTTTTAATAAATAACTCCATCCTTTGAATTTTCACCTAGTCACAAATGACGAAATATGAATGCCCTGTGAAAGAGGGCCATGTTGTCCCCGGGAGCTCGATCAGAGAATTGGCGTGAGTCTCCAATCTCTTGCCGTGAATTTTAAAATGTTTCAAAACCATTAGCAGTCATCTTATTACCCCAGACATATGGGAGTTTGCAAGGCAAGGGAAAGGACATTCCAGTCGACCAGTATGATAGAGATGGAAGACCTTAATAAAAAGCCAGTATGTTCAAAAGAAGGCATAGAGCTCATCACTGTTTCTCAACCTCCAATATGCAAAACACACATTTGGTGGAGGGGAAAGTTGGGTGGCTTCAGAACCTAGCAGAAATTTCCAGATCTTGGAATCAGATCAAACTGGATTTGAATCCTGGCTCCGGCACTTCTTGGCTGTGTAGCACTGAGCAGTGCACTCAACATCTCTGAGCTTCAGTTGTCCTCTTTATGAGATGTTTGTGTCTCTTCTTTTTTGTGGCTATGTCTGTGCCTCACATTTTAGGCACAGAGCACACAGTTAGGCTCCCTTCCAAATGGAAAGAGAGGGCTAAAATTAGAGTTATGTTCTCTGACTTTGATGGAGTAGTTCATTTATTTTCACTCTTGCTTACTGATTTGCACTGACAAGATTGACGCCCATGCAAACAGGAAGAGGCTTGCAATTGTCTTTCTGACTTCTTGTTGACAGAACACTTCATTTTGTACCTTGCGCTTAATGGGTCATTCTAACAAGATGCTTTAGAAAATAGATACCATAAAAAATGTAGAGGAATAATGTTTTGTCTCTTTCCCTTTCCACTTCATGGTCTTTTTATTAGGGGAAAACATTTAAACGTTTCACGTTCTGGAAGTTTCACAAGATTCATTCTTGTTATTCTCAAGTTATAGATCGCACCCAGTTTTCTTTATTAATTTTTACTTTGAGCAACGGAAAAACACAGTCTGAGATGAAAATTATGGGGAAAGTACAGGAGATATTTGTTTTTGTTTTTTGTAAAGTATTTTACTGGTATTGTGAAGAAATCAATACCAGCTCATCGGGCAAATTTGTAAAATTCAGAAAAATAGAGAGGAACAAAAAAGAAATTACCTACAATCATACTACCCAAGGAACTTTGGCAAATTCTTCCCTTGTCTTTCTATGCATAGATGTATATTTCTTACATAGTAGCACAGTAATCCTATTCTAAATACTAGCTCTAATCTGCTTTTGTTCACATAATCTTATGTCAGAATGACTCTCCATTTTCTTATTAAGTATTTTTTGTTGAAGTGTATCATATATGCAGAAAATCATGCAGATCATCTCCTTCCCTGAATTAACACTAGTGTTGAACGATTTATCCTTCTCCAGTAATTTTCTATATGATAATTTCCTTAACCATTGTCTGTGGGTGAGGTTGTTGAATGTCTCTGCTCAAAACCTGATGGCAGTGCCATGCTTTCTGGGTTCCAGTCCCAGCTCTGTGTCTTTTTATTAGCTGCGTGACCCCCAAGTAGGTTATTCAGCATCTCTGTGACTCAGTTTCCCCACTTCTAAAGGCCATCATCCCTGCTTCATAGGGATTGGCTGAGGATTGTACCAATGAATATACATTAAGTGATTCCAGCAGTGGCTGGTAAATGGTATGCACCCAGTAAGTGGTAACTATTCTTGTCCTATTTAGGTAGATTTCCATAATGTGTGATTTTACATAAGGCTACGATGGACATCCTTGTGGAGAGCAGGATTTTACAGGGATTCTTGCTATCTTTTGACAGTTGAGGAACCTAAGACCAAAAGGAGTGACTTACTCTGGGTCACACAGTCAGCTGGCTCAGAACCCAAGAGAGTGGGGAAAGAGAACATCATGGGACTCCTACTGTCCCCCCCCCACTGACACCCCAAAATGTTCTACATGGGACCTCATGAATGCTCACGTCATGCCTGAAAGTCTAATGATTGCCCTTGTTTGAAAGAGGGGCACACTGAGGAAGTGCCTACACTTCTTCCCTTGGTCCAAGAAGACTTCACAGGCAGCTATTCTTATTCATTCCAGACTCCAGAAGCCACTCCTTCTCATCCCCATGCTCTGGCAGGCAGATCCTCTTCCTTAAAAGTTGACAATATTGGGCAAAGTATTCCTTGGAAACCCCAGAAAGGAGGGTAAATGACTTCACAGTCCTGGAAGGGAAGGAGGAGCCCTTTCTAAAATCAGGACTCAGAGTCACAGCCTCTGGAGAGTGCTCCTGCCGCTGCCTTTAAGTGTGGACCCGGTGGATCTCAGTCATCTGAACCATGGCCAGTTGGTGCCCTGCCATTTAGCAAGCTCTCGCCAGCTCCTCCCATGGTCAGGCTGTTGGCCTTGTGCTGGGCTTACAGAGGGCCTTTGCCATGGTGCCTGCCTGTAGGAGCTCAGAGTCCAATGGAGGAGGTTGAGTATGACCCAAGGATAAATGATGTTTTGCTGTTCTAGAGGTGCAGGAACCTCTGTGTAGGAGGTTCCTCTGAGCAGGAAGTGATGCTTCAGAGCTTGGGTGGTGGCTTCTTTCATGCAGGCATGCATTCATCCATTCCACAGACACCTAAGGTGCACTCATACTGTGCCAGCTGTCACAGGTGAAGTTGCCATGATCTAGAGAGAAAAGCAAACCTGGAAACAATTACCACATGCAACACTGAGACAAGCTTCCCTCTCAAATAAGGGGTTCTGGGAGGGATTCCTGGAGACAGGGACCAGGAACCTGAGAGCTGAAGGGCCAGCAGAAGTTAGGTGAAGTGAAGTGCATTGGGTAGTCTTTCCCCTTTCATCTTCTCAAAGAGCTGGAGATGCAAGGACAGATGCAGAATAGTCCATTGGAAACAGTCCTTCAAGTGGTAGCATTGACCCCAATTCCTGGAAAGGCATGAGACTAAATTCAGCATGAGGCTGAGAGTGTGGAAGAGAAAAATGTTCTGGGGAGAAAGAGCTTTGGCTTTAGGATGAGGCTACTCTGAATTCAAATCCTGATCACCCATTAACCAGCTAAGTGGTCTTGGGAACATTGCCCAACACCTCTGAATTTATTTGCTCATCTGTAAAATGGACATAACCATTCCCACCTGTGGTAGGCAAAATAATGGCTCACCAAGATGTCCACACCATGATTCCCAGAAGCTGGGAATATATTACCTTACATGGCACAAGGGAATGTTGCAGGTGGGACTAATCTTGAGATAGGGAGCTAACCCTGGATTACCCGGGTGAGCCCAATATTATCACGGGGTCCTTGTAAGTGAAAGGGGGAGGCAGGAGGGTCAGAGTCAGAGAAGGAGATATGATGGTGGAAGCAGAGGCAGGAGTGACGCCATTGCCAGCTTTGAAGGTGAGGAAGGGGTCACACGCCCAGGAATGCAGATGTTCTCTAGAAGCTGCAGCAGGCAAGATTCTGCTCTGGAGCCTCCAGAAGGCACCAGCCCTGCAGACACCATCATGTTTGCCCTGCAAGATCTATTCTAGACTTCTGGTTTCCAAAACTGTAAGATGATCCACCTGGGTTGTTTTAAGCCACCGAGTCTGTGGTAACTTGCTATAGCAGCAATAGGAAACTAATACAGCATCCGACAGAATTATGGAAACAAAATCCAAAGTGTGTGAAAGCCACTCCCCTGTTCCTAACAGAGCATCAATATAAGGTAAATTCTTTGCACTTTCCAAAGTTATGTATATATAAAAATATCATATTTATATAGGTTATATATATTATAATATGCATAATATATTTATGTTTATATATTATGTATTTGAAAATAAGGAAATAAAATATGTAGATATATTTTTATATATTATATAAATATATTTTTATATATTTAAATAATATACAAAAATATATTATATATAACTTGAAATATATTTGAAAACAAGGCAATAAATATATATTTATGTATACAGTTACATATGTAATAAACACACAAATATATATACATATATTTCATCCAGCCCTTTGAAGTGATTGCCTATCCAAAAAGACTTTCCAATTTTTTTCATTCCTCTTATGAGATTTTGACAGTCAATTAAAATGGCTCAGGAGGCTAATAAAGTTGAGAGGGGAAAGACATCTTTGCTCATTTGATCTGCAATTAATTTTGGCTCAGGGCATCAGTCATCAGCTTGAGCAACTGTAAATAATTGCTATCTTTCAGAAACAGCTGGTTTTCCAAATTGATTTGCCTGGCACAGTGTTAACTCTCGGATGAGTGAACTTCCAGTGAGCGTCATTCAGGCCATATGGGGCAGGGGCTTTGTGGGGTGAGGGCTCACTCTTGAGAAGCACAAACTCTATGCTTTTATAAATCAGGGGTCAGAATTCACAGGAAGTCATTCTGATTCATTGCAATACATTTTCATAATTAGCAAGAATGGAATATACTCTTGAGTTATAGTAAAAAAAAAATTAAAAAATCCTTATGGTTTCTGTTGCCTGTAGTCTCCATTGCTTCCCAATAAATTCGACAATTTCAGAATCAAAGGCCTCAGAGTTTACTGCTGGAACTCAGGACACTGGATCCAGCCCGTGTGAGAGGAGAGCGTGGTAAAAGAGAGAAAGCAGGGTGATAGAGTATCTGGGCTCTGTGTCATACTGGCCCCGCACCTGCTAGCTGGGTGACCTTGAGCTAGTCACTTAACCTCTCTGATATCCATTTTTCTCTTAGTGAAAGTGGCAATAATAACAGACCTAAGCCTCAGCAGGTATTGTCATGGGAATCATACTGTAATTCACAGTGCTTGGCATAGAGAAGATACTCAATAAATGTTAACTATTGTTATGGATTGAATTGCACCTCCTCAAAATGCATATGTTGAAGTCCCTAGTACCTCAGAATGTGACTTGAATTGGAAATAGGGCCATTGCAGTTGTAATTAGTTAAGCTAAGATACAGTTATACTGGAATAGGGTGGGCCCCTAATCCAATACGACTGTCCTTATGAAAAGGGAAAATTTAGATGCAGGCATACACACAGGCAGAACGCCCTCTAAAAATTAGAATTGTGCTGCTCAAAGCCAAAACACACTAGAAGCCAGGAGAGGGCCCTGCAACAGACCCTTCCCTGGCGCCTCCAGAGGCAGGGCCCTGCAGACACCTTGATCTTGGACTTCCAGCCTCCAGAACTGTGAGACAACACGTTTCTATTGCTGAAGCCGCTCTGTCTGTGGGACCTTATCACGGCAGCCCTAGGAAACTCACACAGTTACTCTTGTTATTAATATCCCTGAAGAGAAGCAGACATGGAAAATGCTGAAGCTGCCTCTCAAAGACTAGAAGACAAGGCCAAGGCCAGGGTGCTTCTTCCTCCAGCACTCAGCAAATGCTCACTTGGGCCCCTGCTCTGTGCCAGTGTATGAAACAGACAAAGGTCTCTGCTGTGGAGAAGGAGAGCTCCTCATGGGGGCACAGACAGTGTAACAAGGGAGTACCCCACACAGTGTTTTAGAAGGTGAAGGATGTTATGAGAAAACAGTAGAGCAGAGAAAGGGGAATGGAGAGACGGGGGCAGTTGCCATCTTAAATATTGTGGTCAGGCTCCAGGTGAGCCCAGCTGTCTGGGAAGAGCATGTCAGGCAAAAGAAGCGGCCAAAAGAAAAACCTTTGGGAAAGAGGGACACAGTGAACCTGAACAGCTCGAAGGCAGATTAATTCAGGGCAGCGGAGGGCATGTCGGCTGGGTACGCCACCTATCAGGAGCTGCAACCTTTGATAGAGGGACAAAGCCAGGCAAAATGTCCCTGTAGAAAGTGAACCAAGAAACCAACCCCTGGCCTCATTCTCTTTCTTCTGCCTTCTGATTTCTGACCGCTGATTTCTGATTTCTGCTGAAGCCGCCCAGAGGTCAGAGGGCAGGGAGCTTGTTGATTTCAGCCTATGGGTCTCCCTCTAGGGCAGAGCAAGAATCTGAGAGGTGACAGGGATGTCTGCAGCAGCCCAAGGCAGGGGCAAGGATGTGTCTGCCGCTTGAGGGGCCAAGGGGCTGGTGTGGGGGGGGATGGGGCTTGAGGGGATTCAAATATGGTTTGTAAATCTTTTCTCCCATTTTGTAGGTTTTCTCTTCACTCTGTTGATTGTTTTCTTTGCTGTCTATAAGGCTTTTAATGGACAGGGGTGTTAAAAGGAGAGTGCCAGGTCATGTTTTAAATCCTTCTGGCTGCTGTAGACAAAATAGATAATGGCAGAGGGTGACAAGGGTAGAAACAGAGAGTGTTGTCACAAGACTTGGAGAGAGGCTGGTTTTCCCTGTGAATCATCAGACTGACATGTGCTCTAGAACTGGCCTCGAAAGGACTGAGTTCAGTTAATTTCTCTTGACAGACATTCCTTTTTCATTGATAAATAATGATTCTATGGCATTTCTATAGGTCACAGACTAGAAGAAACTACACCCTTCGTCCACTAAAATACTAGATCAAGTCCCCAATTTATTTAACAAATGTTACAGGACCTTAGGAGAAATGAGGGTGGTAGCAAGCAGAAGCAAAGCTAGATTTTCCCCTTGGCTCCCAACCCAAACCCCCTGGGGGCCTGAGCTCAGTCTGAGCTGGGTGGCATCCCCAGATCTGAGAAGTTAAAACTCAGGCTAACTGGCTTTTCATGTTCAGAGCTTAGATCAAAAGCATTAGTGTTACCATTGTCTGAGCAGGAAGCAGGCAGAGAAGTGCAGACTCTCCTTGATATGGTTTGGCTCTGTGTCCCCACCCAAATCTCACCTTGAATTATAGCTCCCACAATCCCCATGTGTCATGGGAGGGACCCGGTGGGAGGTAATTTAATCCTGGGAGCAGTTACCCTCATGCTGTTCTCATGATAGTCAGTGAGTTCTCATGAGATCTGATGGTTTTATAAGGGGCTTCCCCCTTCACTGGGCACTCATTCTTGTCCTTCCTGCCACCATGTGAAGAAGGACGAGTTTGCTTCCCCTTCCACCATGACTGTAAGTTTCCCGAGGCCTCCCCAGCCCTGTGGAACTTTGTCAATTAAACCTCTTTCCTTTGTAAACTACCCAGTCTTCGGCAGTTCTTTATAGCAGCATGAGAATGAACTAATACACTTCTGGTTATGACAGGTCATCCTCATGGGGTGAGGACTGGGTGGGGATGAGGAAGGGAAGAAACAAAGTCAGTGCCCCAGCATCACCAAGCAGAAAAGGTGGGGTTTTGCCCTGGAAGCACATTCCCCTGCAGTCTCCACTCCCACCCACCCCAAGCTCTGAATAGTATCTTTTAAGTAAGTAGCTCTATTTTTGAGTTTGGCCTAGGACATACCCACAAGTCCGTTCCTGCAGCTCACCCTCTGACTCTTGGGATGTGCTCCTGGGTCTTTACTTCCCACCAAAATTTTCCTGATTTCTTCCCCATCCCTCTGATAACATCCTTTGGCTCCCCTGTGTCTGGACTGGCCCCACCAGCTTCACTCACCAAAGGAAAGTGAGGATATGGCTCATGGAGTGCGGGGTGGAGACAGCACTCACCATCCCCTTGTGTCAGTTCTAAGTGGCGGCTGTTCCCACTGCCCGCTGCCCTCTACCGACTCTTTGTTCCTGCTGTGGAAGCCCTGACTCCTAAATCATCTGGACATCCAGTGTCTCTTTGTCTGCTCCTTGAAGAGCTAATTTTTTTTCCACTTGCCCAAATTTCCAAGAACAATTTGAATGTATCCTCACAAACCTGTTTAGAACCACATTTTGCCTTTTTTGAGAAGGGTAAGAGCATGAGGGGGAGTGCTTCACTTAGAAACTGCAGAAGCTACGGCCTCAAGCCAAGGTTGTAAAGTGACCCAAGAGGAGGAGAAGTCCACAGGACTGAGAACTTGGAAAAGCCTGTCTGCTTCCGACCTTTCCTTCCATCCCAGTTGGCCCCAACCCGTGTCTGTTTTGCACTTTGGTTGAAATATCTCAAGACATTTTAATTTGTTATACTTAGAGATCATGGGCCACCCTAGGATGATCATTATTTAAAACGCAGCTCTCATTTCTCACACCTTTGGCCCAAACAGATATACAGATATCTCTTATGCACATTCATCTTTTAAGCAGAAATTCTCAAAAAAGTTTGTTTCATTGAATTATATTCTGTTTTTAATTTAGAGAGAGCCTGTCCCAAGCAGAAAATTATTTCTGGCACTCTGTCCTGTGAACATAAATTTTAAAATTTCACTAACTTGCAATAACCACAGTTTCCAAGGTCTTGGCTTCCTTTCAGAGAGATTTGTGAAAGTAAAGATTAGCCTTTGCATGTTTAAAACAGGGTTACTAGCAGCTAAAAGTAATACCGGAACATGAAATTTATTTTCATGTAATGTACCTTGGCGTTCTTTTCTCTGCGGAGGGAGCTGCGTCAGTGATAATCACACCATTCTCCGCTCCTTTCTCCCATCCTTTTGTAGCTAAAACTTTGACAATAATCCAACTTCTGACTAGAAAGTCACCAATTGCTCATGTGTCAAGGGTTCCTCAGGAACTCCTCCATCCCAACATGTCAGGATTAGGAAACAGCTATTTGGGATGCCTCGGGAGTGGCCCTCATCTGGGCCACATCTTGCCCCAGCATTTACATTTCTCTCTGAAAGAGTCTTAGTTGTCTCCACCACTTTGGCTGAGTTATTAGGGGAAACCTCACAGAGTTGCTTTAAAATGTAAATTTGAAAGAGAGAAAGAGAGAGAGAGAGAGGGAGGGAGGGAGAGAGAGTGTGTGTCATGCATCAGGTTTAAAGAAATGGCCATGGTAGTTATCATGCATTCAATACCATTAATGGTTGCTCAGTGGAGAACGGCTCTAGTAAAGCCTGTTGAGGAAATCACACCAGCTGACTAAAGAGGGAGCTCTTGCCTTTGGCTGGGATCCCTGCAGGGAGCAGTCAGACAGGACGTCCTGAGGGAGGCAGAGCCCCACCAACAGGGCTTCCTCCTAGTAGCTTCTAGGGCCCCTACGCACTGTCAGTCCACATGGCCCACAGACCCAGAAGCATCAAGCCAGGCATGGATGGGGATTATGTAAATCAGCAGAATTTAAAAAGGCCCCGGCCTGGAGTTGAACACAGAGAATGGGGCATCTTCTGTGACCAAAAGGCTCACCCTGGCACAGGAAAGAACTCATGCAGGACGCTATAGTCCCTGAGAACTGTAGGGACTCCTGCCGTGCACGGAGTACTGCATGCAGTTTATATAGAGAGATATACACACTGAATACGATATAGACAATGAGCAATAAATAAAGTGCATATGAAGTAATGTATGTGAAATAATAGGAAAGCACGTCACATCAGATTTGGAAGCTTTAATTGAGATAAATTTGAAATAAATGAAATTTTAGGCAATATTTTCCTTCCCTCCAGCTCTTCCTTTTTAAAATGTTGTTTATTGACATATGATAGTTGTACATATTTGGGGAGTACCTCCCTTCTTTTTTTACATACATTCAATCATTTAGCAGGCAACATTACAAGCCCTGCCCTCCATCAGGTGTTAGCTCCTTGTATTGGTTTGCCCAGGCTGCCAAAACAATGGGCCACAAACTAAGTGGCTTAAACAACAGGAATGTATTGTATCACAGTTCTCAAGGCCAGAAGCCTGAGAGCAGAGCATCAGCAGCACTCATTTCTGCTGAGGGCCATGAGGGAGAATGTCCCGTGCCTCTCTCCCAGCTTCTGGGAACTTGCAGGTGATCTTGGGGGTTTCTTGGTTGACAGAAGCATCATCCCAACCCCTGCCTCATCTTCACATGGCATTCTGTCTGTGTGTGTCTTGTTTTTTTGTTTTTTGAGATGGAATGTCTCACTCTGTCACCCAGGCTGGAATGCAGTGGCACAATCTCAGCTCACTGCAACCTTTGTGTCCCAGTTCCAGCAATTCAACCTCCCCCCGCCTCAGCCTCCCATGTAGCTGGGATTATAGGCATGCATCACCACACCCAGCTAATTTTTGTATTTTTTTTAGTAGAGACGAGGTTTCATCACGTTGGCCAGGCTGGTCTCGAACTCCTGATCTCAAGTAATCCACCCATTTTGGCCTCCCAAAGTGCTGGGATTACAGGCCTGTGTGCATGTCTGTCTCCGTGTCCACACTTACCCTTTTCCATTGGCTCAAGGACACCAGTCATCATGGATTGAGGCCCATCCAAATGATGTCATTTTAACTGAATCACCTAAAAATAAAGACCCTTTTCCCAAACAAGGTCACATTCTTAGGAATAGGAGATTAGGATTCCAATATTTCCTTTTTTGAGAGGATGCAATTCAGCCCATAAAGCTCCCCAAGGGCAGAGACTCCTGGCTCTGTCTTCTCTGTGCCCTGGTGCCAGTGTCGTTGGAGGCTCCCAGTGACCTTAGGCAGCTCACGCAAATGAAGGGAGAAAAACTTTGGGAGCACGTGCACATTCTTTTAATAAATGTGAATGTGTGTTTGCCTCAGAAACACTAGGGAGAGGAAATAGAGCACAAGTCTTAAGACACCGAGTCTTAAGAGCAAGACTCTGGAGCCGGAGGGCCTAGACTTGAATTCTGACTCACTGTGCAACCTTAGCCAGGTTGCTAAACCTCTCTGAGCCTCAAGTTCTGGATATAATAATGGATGATAATAGCACCTACCCCAAAAAAATGTTATCAGAGTTAAGTTATTAATATATAAAGCAGCCAGAACCATTCCTGGTACATAGTAAGGATTGTAACAATGTTCAAACGTGGGAATAAAGACAGCATGAGATTGGCATAAGGGCAGCCCCACAGATCAATGGAACAGAATGGAGTCCAGAAAACAAAAAGTTGCTGAAGTAATTCAATGAAGAAAGGATAGTCTTTTCAACAAGTAGTATCATAAAAAGTAGATATCCACGTGGAAAAATGTGAATGGCAACCCTTATTATACCATACAAAAAATTAACTCAAAATGGACCATGTTTCTAAACATAAAAGCTAAACTCTAAAACTTCTAGAAGCAAAGGAGAAAGTTTTGCAACGTTAGGATAGGAAAGATACAGAATCACAAACCATTTTTCAAATGATACATTGGATTTCATCAAAATTAAAAACCGACTATTTAAAAGGTGTTGTTAAGGAGATAAAAAGGTAGGTCACAGACATGGAGAACATACCTATAAAACACATTTGAGAAGGGATGTGAATTCAGAATATATAAAGAGCTCTTAAAAATAAGACCAACTGCCCACTTGAAAATGAGCAAAATATCTGAACACATGCTTTACCAAAGAAGAGATCCAAAACATCAAAAAGCACATGAAAAGATGTTCAACATTGTTAGTTACCAGGGAAATTAAAACTAAAACCCACAGT
This sequence comes from Symphalangus syndactylus, assembly GCF_028878055.3. NCBI lineage: Eukaryota > Metazoa > Chordata > Mammalia > Primates > Hylobatidae > Symphalangus > Symphalangus syndactylus. Next base: position 17,913,202 of record NC_072438.2, on the reverse strand, counting down.
GAGATACCATTGTTTACCAAAATGGTGACAAAAATTTAAATGGTTGATATAATACCACGTGTTGCCAAGGATGTGGAGTAACAGGAAGGCTCATCCACTGCTGGTGGGAATGTAAAATGGCACAACCCCTTCAGAGAACATTTTAGCAGTTTCTTATAAAGGTTTTACCCATCCAGCTCAGTCATTCCACTCATACGTATTTACCCAAGAGAAATCAATGCACAAGTCTACATGGAGACTTAATACGCATAATGGTTTTATTTCTCAGAGCCGAAAACTGGAAACAGCTATTGGGTCAACAGGTGAATGGAGAAACAAATTTTGGTATATCCATGCAATGGAATACTGGTCAGCAATACAAAAGAACTGTCGATATGTACTACAAGAAGGATGAATCTCAAAACCACTGCAACAAACGATATGAAATGCTTGAAATGATAAATCGAATCCTCGTGCTGGAAAGTAGATCGGAGATTGCCTGGGGTTGGGGGAAGGAACACCAGATAATTCTGGGAAGTGATGGAAATGTTCAATATCTTAATTGTAGTTGTGGTTATAAGGTATATAAATTTGTCAAAACATATAAGACTGTGCAATTCAAATGGGCCCATTAGACTGAATGAAAACTACACCTTTATAAAGCTGCTTCCTAAAATCCTAACCAGAACAAAAGGTTCCCATTATTATTTCACCAGAGGTCCCAGCCCTGTGGGGAAGGGCACTGGGTGCTGGGTGAATGGCTGCTGAGTGGATGGGTGACCCCATGGCTCCAGAGTCCCCAGAGGAGGTTTCCTGGGAGCATTAGGATTTTGACAGTCATCCCCAGCTGACATCAGTAGCCTTCAGTCTGCTGTTCGTCTGAGTTAATGTCTTCACTCATGATTTTAATGTCAAGTGGAAATACCATGTTCCCTCTAATCCCTTCCAACAGGCTGCACTTTAACTGGACTTAAAGGAGGGAGGGAGGAAGAACAGAGCCGGGAGACCGATTGTCAGATGGGAGGGTTGTTTTTATCCCTTCTTTCTCTTTCAAAGCTGTTTCCCTGGTGTCTTCCTAGACCATCTTTAAAGATCATTTCCAAATCAGGGAGAATGTGTTCAGCTTTTCATTGGCTTAAGTTACTGGTTCATCAGGAGACTTGAGGGAAACGAAACAAAAAGCCAATGCCCCTCACCCCACCCTTTCCGAAGCATTTGAACGTCAGCATCGTGGTGTAAGATAACGGTTCTCAACTGACTTTTGTAAGCACACTTTCTGACTCTGAAATTGTGGTGGTGCACTTGAAACTCTTTTTTAAAAACTTCAAAATACTGAAATCAGTAACCATATATGTTAATTTCCGTATAACAATATAACACACGATGATCTTAGTATAACAATATAACGCATATTAATCTCATTATAACAATGTAACGTGCTGATCTCAGTATGACAATGTAACACATGCTGATCGCAGTGTAATAATATCTCCCAGCAACTGTGATGCTCTTCCATGGCACATTCTGTTGTCATTTCAGCACCAGGTCACTGGATACTCTAATCCAACACCCCTAAGAAGCTTAGGAGATGAAGTTCCTGCATATTCCACTTATGAACAACCTTCATTTTCAGCAACAGCTTAATTTTGGGCTCTGTCCTTTTAGCCACAAGAAAAGCTGTGACATCTTTAGATTGTACCAAAACCATATTTTACACAGTTATGAAAAATTGCCAGTATGGGTATTGGAAATATTTGATGATTAGGAAAGAATAAAGACATAATACAGGGTACAGAGATTTGCATCCAACACTTCAACTAAATCTACTTTTTGGTGTTTTTAAGTCAAAACTCTCCATAGAAAATCAGGAAAACTGACAGACAAATAAAATAATAATCACATATTCCCCCAACCAGAGTTAGCCATTATAAACTATTTCTGCATATATTTTTCCAGGGTGTATTAGCTTAACATAATTGTAATTGATATTGTATAACTACATGTTTTAGTTTATACAGATTTATGTCCTAGTCTTTTCGCCTAAGATTGTACCCTGAGAATTTTTCTATACCATTTTACAATTCTTTAAATTATGTTAATTTCTACATATTTACCATCTAAATATTCCAGTATTTATTTAACTAATTGTTGGTGGATTTCTAGATTATTTCTATTTCCCCAGTAGTATAAATAACACACCAACAGAGATCTTTGTCCATGCATCTTTGACCAAACATCTATTTCCTTAGGATCAACGCCCAGAAGGTGAGTGACTGAGTCCAAGGGTGTGGACATTTGCGCTGCCCCTTGGTGTAAAACAGCATCTATCCCACTTCCTTCTCTCTGAATAGTTAGCCCCGGGTGACTTTTGATAAATCCCATAATCACTCTTGGCCTCTGATCCTGGGCCCAGATCACTGAGAGTGCTTCACCAAAATTAACATGTGTTGCGCCGAGATTAACGTGTGTTGCATTGTTACACTGAAATTAGTATGAGTTACACAGAGATAAGCATAATCTCTCTGGGCCCATAATTTCATAATCTCTCTAAGCCCCTGATATCTCTGGGCCTTTTCTCCCCTCACCTTTGCGTGGGTCCCTCCTGGCACTAGGACCCAGCTCCCTTGCCCATGTTGCACTGGCCCTGGTACAGCAGCCCCATCAGTGTCTCCCCTTTGATCAAACCCAGCTCATGAGGGCCTAGGAGGAAGGGATGCTTTAAATACAGGTTTCTCTCTTGTCTCCCTCCCTCCCTCGTTCCCTCCCTCCCTTGTTCCCTCCCTCCCTTGTTCCCTCCCTCTGTCCCTCTCTGCCTCCCCCTCTCTCTTTCTCCGAAGCTGTTGGTCGTTGCTTCCCTCATGACTCTCACTGGGCCTGACTTCCCTCCCCACTTCCCACCAAGTGAAGTTACTGTCCCTCAGCATTCTCGAACCTCACTGCCCTCCCCGCCCTCCCCCTGCAAATGAGAATCATTCTGCCTGCCTTATAAAGACAGACCTTCACTCCCTCGGCAAACACTTACTCCACACCTGTCAGATATTCTTCTAGGCTCTGGGAAAGCAAAGATGAAGGCTCCTGGCCTTCAAATGAAGAAAGAGAATCAGAGAGCCAGGAATGCGGGGGGGGGTGCAAAAAAGTGATCAGTACCCTTGTTCGGATCCAGGAGCTGGAGCAGGTGGGACACTGGGCTGTCACCAAGTGGTGGCATTGTCTGTTTCTAGTTTAATGTCGAGAAAATGTAATGTCTCAACAACAGAAAAGATTTTGTAGGTGATCCCAGCTTTGCCACTTACCAGCCATGTGACCCTGGACAAGTTTCCAAAGACTGTGTGCCTCTGTTTTTTACCTGTAAAATGGAGCAAATAATAGAACCTACTCAAAATTATTGTCAGGATTAAATGAGTTGCTTCATGAAAAGTGCTTAATTCAGTGCTTGGCACATAGTAGGTGCTCAGTAAATGATCATTAGCTACTGCTATCTAGACTAACTCCATTAGCATCAGAAAAGATGAGAAATTACGACATGGAAGGGTTAATTAACTTGTTCAAGGCCACACAGCCAGCTACAGGTAAGAGTTGGGACCAGACCCCCAGGGCACTCCTTAGTTAAAATGAATAATATATTTTCTGCCATTTATTGGCAACCTCTCCTCTTTTGTTCATGAGTCTATTTCAGGCACCGTGAGTTCTTTCCCTTTATCTCACAGCTATCCTGCAAAACTGGTATTATCATTCTCATTTTCCAGTGGGGAAACTGAGACTTGGAAAAGCTGAATAACCTGTCCTGGGTGCAAAGAAGGCTAAGTGGCAAAGCCAGGAATTGAGCTCAGATCGCCCATCTTCAGGCTTATGTGCCCCTGGATATCACCTGTGCTCTGTTCCACTGGGCCAGGTTTCTAGGAGGCCAAGTTGAGAGGCTTGAGTCTGCCCTTGTTCCCTAAGCAACCAGGAGAAAGGCCTTTCTGACCAGAAGTCTTGGATGCTTTTAGAGACACATGGTCATCAGCCAGGCACGTTTTCCTCCCAGGCCTCTGACTTTCTAGGCCAGCACCCTCCGTTCCCCTCAACATTCATGCCTAGGTGACTGAGAGGTCCATGGCCCCAGGCAGCACTACATGGCCGGGGTGCTCAGCTGACCCACAGGGCTATGCCCTTCGGACAGGCAGCTATCACTCACCCCTCAGTGCCGGCTCTGCCAAGCAGAACAACAGCCCATGCTAAGCTTGGGGGAGAATGCCCATTGCCTAGACGGCTGCTCACCTGCCTCCCTCTAAGGAGCAGGGTATGAGGAAAGAGGAACAGATAGAGGGCCCTGGGGTCCCTGCAGCTGGGCTCCATTGTGGAGAAACCCTGAGGCTTTGGGGCAGGATTGCAACTGTTCGTCTCCGTGCTGTGACCTTCGCACCGTCACCTGAAGCTGGCAGGCAGGAGCCATGTGTGCTCTGGCTTCATGGCCCTCAGCAGCATCACTGCTTCCCCTTGTCCAAGCCAAATGACTGTCGTGATGGGGACCGTCCAGCCTCAAAACATTTTCCCCCACTAATCCCTCTGCCTGACAAGCTCTCCGCATCTCTGCCTGCTACTGCCTCCTCCAGGAAGCCTCGCCTGATTGCCTCATTGAGAAAAGCCATGGATTCTGATTCACTCTGGGCTCGATTTCTGGCCCTCTCTCACCTACTTGCTCTGTAGTGTCTGCTGTTATCTCACCTCTCTGACCCTCAGTGTTCTCTTTTTGTGATATGGGGCATGAGAGGAGGATACCTCATATAATCCGAGTACCTAACCTGTGTGGTGCATGCAGTCTCTTATTTAACACACCCTTCCACTCCAGACACTCTTGTTGAAGGACATTTCGATTTCTCTCATCACAGACAAAGGCCCTGAGGCTTTGGGAAGTGAAGTCACATGCCAAAGTTCATACATCTGGAAAGTAGTAAAGCCAGAATATAAACCCAGGTTTTTCCTGTCTCTGACATTCGGCTACAATTACCCTTTCAGTCATTGGCAGTTGAGGAGCTGTTTCCTGACCAAGTGGACAAGGGGCACAGGGGCCAGCCAGATGGAGGTCAGTGACAGTCCTAGGCTGAGGGAAGCTGGCTTGGAGGACACAGCTTTAGGGACTTCCCCAGGGACTCCCCACATCACATCCCACAGTGAAATTGACTCCCCCAGACACAGGCAGACTGGCAAACGACATGGGCTTGTCTGCCTACTCCCACCCCTGTGCCCCGCTGTGGGTGCCTCCCCCTATGAAACCCACAGCATGGAGACACAGAGGAATCGCCTTCCATGCAGGCTGCCTCTGAAGGAAGAGAAGGGCTGTGGCGACCATATCCATCCAGTTCCTTCTCCCAAGCTCCCTATTTGAGAAGTCCACCCTAGCAAGGAAGATTGGGAGGAAAGTGCTCGTTATTAATGCTGTAGGTGCTCAAGAATTGTGACTTTCTCTCCCTCACTTTTTCCTCTCTCATAAAGAGCATTGCTTCAGGGCTGTGGCCATGAAGAAGGTGGCCCAACTGTCTCAGGGTCAAAGCCGGTTTTTAATCATGATGCCGTTGCTGGTTCCCAGTGCCGCATTCCCCTGTTGTGGTTAGAAATGGAATAATAGCTCTCTCTCTCTCTCTCTCTCTCTCTTTTTACCCTGGACTAGGGTTTGGTTATTGAGCACCTGGGACGGAGACCTCTCCTCATTGGTGGCTTTGGGCTGATGGCCCTCTTCTTTGGGACCCTCACCATCACGCTGACCCTGCAGGTGAGATGATGTGCTTGTCACATTTGAGGGAGATAAGCATGGAGCTGGCTTCTGGCTTCATCATTTTGGGGCCTTTGATTTGTGGGTTCATACTTCTACAGAAAACACTTGTGATAAAGCTCTCCCCGGAGGCATCTCATCTCTGGAGCTGCTGAGGGTCTCAGTGAAGAGGGTTTGGTGAAGGGTCCTTGGACTGGGAGATGAGAGACCTGACTTCTGGTCCTGTCACTTCTGCTGATGAGCTGTGTGATCTTGGGCAAGACACTTTCCCTCTCTGAGCCTCAGTTCACCCATCTATGGAATAGAAGAGCTTGCACTGGACAACCCTAAGATGCCCCTTCCAGCTGTCACCTCCCAGCATGAGTGCCAGGTGCTGCATATCAGCCACTTCCTCAGTTGTCACAATTTTAGGAACAGTGGCTCTGGAGCCAGACAGCCTGTGTGGATCTCGGCTTGTCCTTACTCGTAATGAAACTTTAGCAAGTCAGCTCCTCTCCGGGCCTCATCTCTAAAATGGAACAGTCATCCCTTCGTCCAGGGGTGTTGTGGGACGAAATGAGAAAATGCACTGAAAGCACTTGGAACAAGCACTCAGTGGATGTCCATGTAGCAGGAGGGGTAGTGATGTACTTCATCCTTACAACATCGGTATTTTTTTCTTTTATGGAGATAAGGAAACTGAGGGATAAATATAAATAAATAAGCTTCCCAAGGTTATACCACCAGAAGGTGGCAATTAGATCTCCGGATCTTGGGCTTCTGCCCCCTGCATGGCTCAGGGCAGCCTGCATTAACTGGACACTGCCTCAGTGTCTCCAACTCATCTTGGTGCCATGGGAAGCGTGAAGCAAGGTTGCAGTAATTGATCAATCTTTGCATTTTTCAAAAATGCATCTGGAAATTGATAGGTACACGTTTTGATCACCCGTCAAATGTCTTAGTGGCCCAAATGTTTCTAGAAAAAGGCACTATTAGCATCGTGATGTCTGATGGGTGCCCTTTGAAGAGGTGGGGCTGGCGAGCACACTGACTACCAGGAGGTGGAAGCATTGCCTTCAGGGACAATGTACTAGCAGGCACAGTTCCTTCCTGACAGCCAGGCCCAAGCTGTCCCGAGCCTGGGCATCTTTACAGTCCTCTGAAGTTCTCAGGCAGCTAGCTGGGCGATGTTCCAAGCCATTGTCTTTCTGAAACTTGTGTCAGAAGTCTAAAAGGAAGGCCTGAAGCCCACGAACCCCATCTAAGCCTCACTTCACAAGGTTTCAGAGCTGTTCCTGGCTTGACCACCCTTGTCTCCCTCAGTGCCCCACAACCTGCCCCAGCAGCTCCTCAAGGGGCCTGGCAGTTTCCTCTCCTAGGGCTCTTCTGTGCTGGGCTAGCTTCTCCTTGCTTTCTGGACTCAGGAAACCTTGGACACTCCTGGATACCTCTTCCTGCAAGAAGCCTCCCCTTGCTTCCAAGTCTGGGTGAGGTGCCCTCTCCTGTGTTCCCATAAGCCCCAAGGGGGAACCCTGTGAGATCACTTATCACAGACCATTGACTTTCACTGTTGATGCATGTCTCTCTCCCAATAGACAGTGAGTGAGTTGTGTAGAGCAAGGGCCATGCCTGAACCATATCGCATTTCCACCTCCCATCCCAGTGCTTGGCACCCAGGGGCAGCTCAGATCAATCAGCTGAATGAGTGAGTGAGTGACTTGGTACAGGAGCAAGCCATACAGTTTACAAGGGTCCATGAAGCTCCTCTCAACCCTTAGAGCTAATGGATTTGGACACAGAACAAGGGGAAGTAAGGAGTTCCCCATTTCTCTGCCCTCTGTACCCCTCGTCCTCCACTCCAGGCTATTTGCAGTTCACCCCCACACTGGGCCATCTCAGGCTTCTGTGCCCTTGTGTATGTTGAACCCCCTCCTGGAACCTCTTTCCTTTCCTTTCCCACTGGGCTGACTCTGGCTCAGCCTACAGACGTGAGCTCAGGCTCTTACCTTCCCTTCAAGTCAGCTAGCCTCTCCTGGGGCAGCCCTGGCACCCCAACGCACTCAGAACCGGTGACACTGTGTTCTAATGCTCAGCCGTCCAGTCTGCTAGAGCAGGAGTGATCCCAAAATATCCTTTTGCAACCAGCACCAAGCCACCCACCCCCCAGATGAATGACAGCTTCTCCAGACACATTCCATGAAATGAATTAATGCATCTCACACCTTGCAAGATGGCAGGGGTACAAATAAGGTCCTTTATATAATAATACCAGAACTAAGATAACTTCTTTTAAACAAAATATAGAAGGCTTTAAAATGAATATGAGGAAACATTCATATATATATACTTTAAGTTCTGGGATACATGTGCCGAACGTGCAGGTTTGTTACATAGGTATACATGTGCCATGGTGGTTTGCTGCACCCATCAACCCATCATCTACATTAGGTGTTTCTCCTAATGCTATCCCTCCTCCAGTCCCCCACCCCCCAACAAGCCCCGGTGTGTGATATTCCCCTCCCTGTGTCCATGTGTTCTCATTGTTCAACTCCCACTTATGAGTGAGACACACAGTGTTTGGTTTTCTGTTCTTGTGTAAGTTTGCTGAGAATGATGAACTTTTATAAAAGTGATAAAGCTGTGAAAATTGCTCATATTGCCTGATGCCAACAAAGCCCTCAATCAATGTGAGTTATTGATTTATTTACCACTTCCTGTATGCCAGGACTATGTCAAACTCATCACAGACTTCATCTGATTTCATCATGGCTATAAAATAAGCAGATGGAATGACTGAAGGGTTATCATTGTTCCCATGTTATAGATGCTGAAGCTGGGGTTTGGGGACATCAAGTGACCTGTCCAAGGTCACACAGATGGATGGAGGAGGAGCTGGGTTGGGAACTCAGGTCCTCTGGACACACCATCACCTCCTCACCTGACCACTCCCTGTTCTCTCCCAGGACCGTGGCCCCTGGGTCCCCTACCTGAGTATCGTGGGCATTCTGGCCATCATCGCCTCTTTCTGCAGTGGGCCAGGTAAGGCACCCCTCCCTCCTCACTGCCCCGCCCAGGGTCTCATGGCATCACCAAGCTGGGGGGCTCTCCTCATACAGATGGAGAACCCAGAGCCCAGAAGAAGCAAAGCCTGACTGGGGATGTGTGTCTGCTGCCTTTCTTTTGACCCGATTTCAGTGTAGCTGACTGTCTGCCGTCTACCCCACAGAAGGTGAAAATGGGCTCACCTGAAGATGAGTGGGAGGGAACATATCACCACACAGTAAGGGCAGTTCACACGCAGGAGGGCTCTGAGCCAGAGGCGACACTGGTTTGTGATGAATCAAAGACAACCAAGTCACAGTCTGTGCCTAAGCAGTTACGGTCTAGGGTGAAAGATGCGGCAATAATCATGTCTAAGACATATTAATCATTGATTCTGTGTTATACTTGGCTAAGAACTTGACCTGTGTGAGCTCATTTAAGGCTCAGGACAGCTCCAAAGAAGACAGAGATGGAATGTGACTTGCATGAGTGAGTAGGTGGAGTGGCCTGACTGCCAGGCCCAGGTTCCAACCACCAGCTTACATGGTACCTGCGTGAGTGTGTAGCTGGAGTATCCCAGCCTCAGTTTACCCAGGACTCTCTTCTAGCCCTGCTATTTCCTAGCCATGGGTCAGTAGGAGAGACTTCTTCTCTTTGTTAGCCTCAATTTCCCCATCTGTACAATGACAAGGATGCAATGCAACTGAGGACTCTACCATTCCCTGGCCCTGTGTCCACATCCAGCAGGGACCTCCAGCAGAGGCCAAGGTCAGACTGAGAAGTGGAGCTCAGGGCAGGGTCTGACACAGCCATGTGCTCTCTCAAGTTCATGGCTCTTGTCTGGTTGTGTTTCTCGGTTGATGCAAACAGTAAGTTTCTATTGGAACAAAGGGAACTGAACTTCTGTTTCTCCCTTTGTGTTGCTGATTCTCATGAGCCATTACATTCCAAGTTCTATCACATTCATGGTGGATGGAAAGTGTCCATTCAGGACATCGGGATGTTATAATAAGATGGCAGGGTGGCAAGGTGGGCCATGGAATGGTCGGGGAGGGTATCAGATGCACATACATGCACACAGCGTGCACACACACACACACACACACACGGCTATGAGGGTGGTCAGAACGGCTGCAGGAAAAAGAAAGCACCTCCCAGGCAGGGCAGTGAATTAGCAGGATGAACACACAGCACATATAGTGGTTTACAGTGGACGTGAGGAGTAAATGTGTTTAGTCCTCCAGGGCGTCTGCATCACCAGCTCACACCCACATCTTCACATCAGTGCTCTGGAGGTGTCCAGCCTGCAGCCCTATGCTAGCCTGGGGACATGGGTGAGCAAACCAGACAGAAGCAGTCTCTGCCCCCAGAGGGCCTTGCCTCTGGTGTGGAAGTCCCCTCTGAGATGTCAGCTGCTCAGTGAGGCCTCTCCTGGCCACTTATTCTAAAACCAGCACACACACATTTACTATATACACTCACACACACATGCACACCTACCCTCTATCTCATCACCCATCATAGCATTGTTCACGGGCATGTTGGTTTCCTGCATACTCATTTGTTTAATGCAGACATGGGGAGATTTTTTCTGCAAAGGGCCAGGTGTAAATACTTTTGTTTTACAGACCCTCCATTCTCTATCACAACTACTCACCTCTGCCATGGTAGTGTGGACACAGCCATAGATAACGAGTAAATGAATGGACTGCATGGTTGTGTTCCAATAAAACTTTATTTACAAAAGCAGGCAGTGGGCTGCATGCGGCCTGTGTGCTGCAGTCTGTCTTTAATGTGTGTCTCCTCCAAGCTAGAAAATAAGCTCCATGGAAGGACCTGGTGTGTGGTTCACAATCTTATCCTGATAACCTAGAACTGTGCTGAAGACAGAGTAAAGCTCCACAAGTACTTGTTAGAGAGGGAATGAAATAACAGAGCAGAGGGCTGGCAGGGAAGATGTGTGCTTTTGTGAGCAGCGTAACACAGGAGCCTGCCCCGGCGGCAAGGTTTTTCAAAACAAACCTTGGAGGAGAGAAGAAGTGGAGAGAGCAGATCCCTTGTCTTGCGGTATCCCTGAGCTCCAGGAAAGAGGCAGCTGGGGCTTAATGATATCAGAAAAATATGAAGGTGGCACTAGCCAATTGCATGGAGCAAAAGGATTAGTCAAGCTAATACCGAGATTCTTTTCAGAGAAAGAACAAGTATAAGGTTGAATTCCATTCAGATCAATTTCTCAAGCCTTTATTGAGCACCTGTTGTGTGCCAAGCTGGAGGGAGAGGAGAGCACGGGGAGGCAGGAGGAAGATAAAATAGAACCAGATTTTTTTTCATAGGATACATGTTGCTTTTTTGTTTTAAGTTCCGGGATACATGTGCAGGACTCGCAGGTTTGTTACATAGGTAAACATGTGCCATGGTGGTTTGCTGTACTTATCCACAGCAATTAAGGTATTAAGCCCAGCCTGCATTAACTATTTTTCCTGATGCTTTCCCTCCCTCTACTCCCACCCCAGACAGGCCCCAGTGTGTGTTGTTCCCCTTCCTGTGTCCATGTGTTCTCATTATTCAGCTGCCACTTACGAGTGAGAACTTGTGGTGTTTGGTTTTCTGTTCCTGTGTTAGTTTGCTGAGGTTAATGGCTTCCAGCTCCATCCATGTCCCTGCAAAGGAAATGATCTTGTTCCTTCTCGTGGCTGCATAGTATTCCATGGCATATATGTACCACATTTTCTTTATCCAGTCTATCATTGATGAGCATTTGGGTTGATTCCATGTCTTTGCTATTGTGAATAGTGCTGCAATGAATATATGCATGCATGTGTCTTTATAATATAATGATTTATATTCTTTTGGGTATATACCGAGTAATGGGATTGCTGGGTCAAATGGTATTTCTGCGAACCAGATTTTTAATACCTTAAAGTCAAAACTGAAGGGTTTGTCTATTATCACATACATTCTCCCACACTTTACTCCATCAGACAAATACACTGTTGCACAGATGACCAACGGCTTCTTAATTGCCAACTCCCCAAAAAATGGTCTTGTATCTTCAAACCCAACTTTACTAATTTAAAAAAAAAAAAACATTTCTAGCCAGGTGTAGTAGTGGAATGTACCTGTAATCTCAGCTATTTAGGAGACTTAGGCAGAAGCCTCACTTGAGCTCAGAATTTTTAGGTTACAATGAGCTCTGAGGCAGCACTGCACTCTAGCCAGGGTGCTAGAGAAAAAAGCCCATCTCTTTTTTAAAAAATTGTTTAAAAAAGTAACATGCTCCTGGGCCGGGCGCAGTGGCTCACGCTTGTAATCCCAGCACTTTGGGAGGCCGAGGCGGGCGGATCACAAGGTCAGGAGATCGAGACCACGGTGAAACCCCGTCTCTACTAAAAAATACAAAAAATTAGCCAGGCGTGATGACGGGTGCCTGTAGTCCCAGCTACTCGGAGAGGCTGAGGCAGGAGAATGGCGTGAACCCAGGACGCGGAGCTTGCAGTGAGCCAAGATTGCGCCACTGCACTCCAGCCTGGGCGAAAGAGCAAGACTCCGTCTCAAAAAAAAAAAAAAAAAAAAAAAAAAAGTAACATGCTCCTGAGCAGGAACCTTGAATGTTTCACATGTGCAGCCTGAATTCTGAGTCACTAACAGCATGTATCAGTCAGTGTAACACTAGCTGCCTAACAAATATGTCTCTGAATGACAGAAGCCTCACACAATAGAAATTCATGTCTCACTCATAGACCCACCCATGGCTAGTGTCCCAGGTAGATGAGCACATGCACCCAGTTTCCTCCTGGGCTGTGGCTCTGCCAACCCTGAGTGTCTCTGGTCTACTGCATCCAGTAGGCGAAAAGGAGAAAGACTGTGCAGAAAGCTTCTTAAGAGCCCTGACCTGGGGTAACACCCTCTTCTCCACTCGTATTCCAGTGGTGATGACAAGTCCCATGGCCAGCCTTGGATGCAGAGTTGGCACTTTCACACCAGCCTCCCCTAAAGTGCCCAGTCCTGGCCTGAGATCTAGAAGGTTCTCAGGACATATTTGCAGGTGGTTTAATCATGACCAGGGAACTCAGATAGAAGGGGCCGAGTAGGCCCTAAGGTTTAAGATGTGGACTGGGAGGTGCTGAACCCACAGGGCACCCTTAAAGTGATTGGTTAAACCCAGAAGCAGTGGCTTAGGGCTTCCCAGGCTCTGTCCTATTCTTTGCCCAGTCCTTCCCACACTTGCTCAGTTTCCACTCATGATGGCATTCAGCCACTAGCCTTTCTTGAGTAACAACTTTAACTTAGACACTGCGCCAGCTGCCTTACATACATCACCCCTACTGTGCAAGATGGGCTTGCAAATAAGGATTACCACTTCCATCTACAAATGAAGAAACTGAATTCCAGAGGGGTTAGGGGCTCCCCTGATAAGAAACAGCTAGTGAGTGTTGGAGCTAGGATGTGAACCCAAGTGTTAAAAATCTATGCTCTTTTCGTTCCACGACAAGCATTAGAAATTTACTTCTACACACTACCCTGGACTTTCCATAGCACATTCACATCTGTCCCCAAATCCAGTCTCTGGTAATAACTTTTATTGAGCACTTACTCTATTCCAGGCCCTGTTCTAAGTGCTATAATTTTCACAAAAATACTAGGTGAATATAAGATAGTAGAATCAGATTTTCAAATCTGTGTGTGTGTGTGTGTGTGTGTGTGTAGATAGCTTCCTGTTCTTCTTTGCCACATTAGGATGCATAGTTGTCCAGATTTAACATATGAGAGCTCTAAAAAGGACATGCATGCATCACTTCCATGAAAGAAGCTATTTTCTGCATTTTATACTCAGATAATTTTTCAGCTAACACTGACATTTTCCAGCAAGCTAGCCCCATAGCTAAACCTTACCATCTAAGTAGACCAGGTATAACCAACTAAAAGCATTGTGTATATAAGGACTCTCCTTATCGTTCTGCTAATAAATACCATTATGAGGTTGGGGTAGGAAGTTTATGTGGAGAATGGACAAGGCCATTTATTTCCCTGGTTTCTGTCTGTCCTAGAGGATAGAAGATGGTTTATAGATCAGCTGCTAAATCCTTCCTTCCCAAACTAATCCTTTTTTTTTTTTTTTTTTTTGAGACAGAGTCCCGCTCTGTTGCCCAGGCTGGAGTGCAGTGGCGCGATCTCGGCTCACTGCAAGCTCTGCCTCCTGGGTTCACGCCATTCTCCTGCCTCAGCCTCCCGAGAAGCTGGGACTGCAGGTGCCCACCACCATACCTGGCTAATTTTTTTGTATTTTTAGTAGAGTTGGGGTTTCACCGTGTTAGCCAGGATGGTCACAGTCTCCTGACCTCGTGATCCGCCTGCCTCGGCCTCTTATAGATGAAAAAAACCAACATTCAGAATGATCCAATAATTTTTCCCGAATCACATAGCTAAGAGGCAAATGCTAGATTTAAATCTTCACCATCTTGTCCTAGAACCTCAGCTCTTTGCTAAAGATTGAGTGGAATTATGCCCATTTTGAAATTTACTTGCAAGGTTAAAAACTATTCCAAGGAGAAATGGCCTACACAGAGAATTGAGGATAAGGGCAGGAGGCTTCTGTTTTTATCTTCCCAGGATGGGGTTACTCTTGATCCTCATAAACCAGTCCTGTTTGTGTCCACATGGAAAGAAATAATTTTGTCATTTGTTTCTAGTTGTCAGATCAGCTTGGCTGAGGGTGAATTAAAAGCATGTTGATTTTCATGGTTCCAGTCATTCCTGCTTCAGGTATTACCTCAATGCAGAGGTCAAGAACAATCTTTGGTCTTTGTCTCTTAAATTCAAAGACACCTAAATCATAGCACTTGGTGTTGAAATGAAGTCTGTGCTGACACATTCAGACCTTCACAATTAACTGAGGCGGAACACAACATGGGAATGACTTCAGAGCTGGAGGGAGGTCATCTGGCAGATGAGGAAACCTTCCAGGGGCTAAGATGAATTAGAATTAAGGCATCCCAAGTTTGGAAAAGACCATAAAGATTTTCTAGTTCAGTCATTTATCAGAAGCTTAAGTCCTCATCATGGTTTCCCTGCCAGGAATTCCTTCAGCCATGGCTTGATTGCATCTATTGACAGGGAACTCACTGCCTCACAAAACAGGCAATTCAATTGTCCACAGGTCAGATTGGTCCCTGGCCCGTTTTGTGTGACCCACCAGCAAAGAAAGGTTTTTGCATTTTAAAAGGGGGAGAGAAAGAATGCATGCCAGGGACCACATGTGGCCTGAAAAGCTTAATATATTTTCTTTCTAACTTTTTATTTTAAACATTTGTCAACCCCTGCTATAGTTCCTCAGCTCTGAAATTTGGAACTTGGGAGAGTAGGCTAGCTTGTGAGGTAGGGAAGGAGGAATTTCCAGGCAGTGAGAGCAGCCACTGCCAGAATATAGGAAGAAGTTCATGTCAAATGAACCTTAAATAAACCACCAGGGCCAGAGCAGTGGTGCTCAAACATTGCTCAGTCACCTGAAAGCTTTTAAAGCCCTGGTGCTCAGGCTGCACTGAAGGCCAACCAAGCCATAATCTTGGAGGGGTAGGACCCAAGATTGGCATTTTCTAACACTGCATGATTCCAAGGTGCAGCCAAGTTCCAGAACCACTGGGCTAGAGCAGTTTTTAAACCCTGGCTGAATATATTACCATCAGCCTGTGGCTTAGAAAGAAAACCAAAGCAAACACTGATATTCAGGCCTCATCCAATGACAGCTAAGTGCTCGTCAGGAACCACTCCCCAGAGTGGAGGGTGAGACACAGAGGAAGAGTCAGGAGATAAGCTAGAAGCGAATCTCAGAATGTCTTGGATGTTGCACTAAGGATTTGCAGTTTTATGGAACTCCCTAGAGGTCTGTTGGGGAATCTGTGTGCATGAATTTCACAGGGCAGACCTGCAGTGAGAAGAAACTGGAGGCAGAAACACCAGACAGGGGCCTGGAGCAGCCAGCCCAAGGCAGTTATCTGGGACAGTGCCACCCCTGTAAAGGGTCCCGTGGGCGTTGCCACTATGATAAGTGCAGGTCATGAGGGCAAGAAAGCTGTACGTTTCATGGTGTGATTTAGTGCTTCTTGAGTTATCTTTTTCCATAACAGCTGTTCTCCCGGAAGAAACGGTAAATGTCAGCATTGTATCTGAGTGAAAAGTTGACCTTCTTCCCAACCCATGCACACAAAAAAGCCAGATTGGACTCATCCGCAAATCTGCCTGAAGTTCTTTGCTCACCAAAATCACAAAGCTTAGCCTTCTCTGTTTTTTTTTTCCTAAGCCCTCCCAAGCCTTTTTCCAATGATCCTGATTATGTTCCAAGTGTTTGCAACTGTGGCTTTCTTTTGACTATAGAACATGCTGCATTTCCAGGGCTTTAAATGCTGGGCTCCCCATCAGTGTCTATGGGACTCCCTGGAGGGATGGCCACCTGCACCTCCCAATCCCAGATCACCTGTCAGCCCCTGCCCTCTGCTTCCCCAATCCACCTTCAACCCCCTGTGTTGACCCAGCAGCTGGGCCTCGCTGGCTAGCAATGACTTTAGCCACAAGATTGACCAGGGTTTAGAAGCTTCATTTAAACGCACATTGACAGGATACAGTTTAAAGCCTCAGGGAACTCACCTGTCTAAGGAAAGCTGCCACTTAGACTATGAGACCATCTTGCATCTTCCTAAGTGGACAGGGAAGAGCAAGTCCCCAGGGGAGCCACCCGGGAAAGTGTAGCAGGAAGATGCTCAGAGCTGAATGGCAGAGGGACTCACGGGCCTGCTCTCCATGATTAAAGAAGAGGGATGGATCTCCGGGGAGAGGGTCAGGAGGCCGCCTGAGGCAGCTTCTGTGAGGAACAGGTCGATGTAAGAAGACTTGACAAGGAGTTGAAATTAGGTAAAAGGAAAGAAAGAAAACAAGAGAGGCAATTTCCTGGTGCATATTTTATTTGTGTGCATAACCCCAAGGCAGTGGCAGGGAAGTCTAATAAATGAGGCAAAATAAAAGAGCTTCACCTTTTAAAAAAAGAAGATCATTGCCAAAATGTGTCAATTCCAGTTTTAAAAATCACATGATGCCCTGACTCCGTGCCTGGCACCAAGTTAAGTCCTCTGTGGGGAGTTTGTGTTTAAGTGGGGTGGACAGATGCAAACAAGATGGAGAGGTAAGGCCACTGCCATTATCAAGGTGCGAATTAAGGTCTCAGCACCCCAGAGGATGGAGCGGTCCTGATAGAAGATGCCTTGCTCAGCATATACCTTGCTTGGAACAAGGACCCCTCTGTTTATCACATCGATTTCACCTGGAAAGACTGCAGGGGCGTACCAGCATTTGACGGGACCTACGTGGTCGGCTCTGCCTGCCCTGCCTGCCCTGCCTGCCCTGCCTGCCCTCCCTCTCTATCCCGTATTCTCCCTGCGCTGTAGCCATCTGGAGCCACAGGCAGCTGCCCCCCTGCCCCCCACCACACACACACACACACACACACACACACGCTTCATGGTCCCAGCCTTTGCATGTGCTATTTCCCCACTTACAACAACCACCCTTATTCATCCATTTGCGGTGTGGCTTCTCAACTTCCAAAAGTCAGCTCATACTGCATCTTGAGACTTTCTTAGAAGCAGCCCACCCCTCTGGGCTCCCACAGCACCCTAGATTAACTCCTAGTGTATCCCCACCCCCACCCCTATTACAATAGCCATGGTTGGTCAGTCCTCCTAACATCAGGGACTGCTTCAAAGACAAGAAGCTTGTTTCTATCACCTGTATCCAAACACACAGCCTGACAATGGGTCAGCACTCAATAAATGCTTGTATTTTTCATGAATTCATTCAAAACATACTCGCTGAGTTCCTACTGTGTGGTGTGTGGTGTTTTCTACCACCACAGCTCACACCAAATATGTGTGTGTATTTTGACACCAAACACATGTCATTTTTCCACACCACCTCTTCAATTTGTCTCCACCAACAACTGGGTGTCCAACAATTCAACTCAGTTCTGACACTGCCTCCCCAGAGTGCGCACAGACCCTACAAGTTCAAGGGTTCAGTCCCACAAGACTGCCCTCACTTCAGACACTAGCCAGAAATAGAGTCCCAGGGAGCCGGCACTTCTGCCCTGCTGACTACAAATTCAGGGGCTCCCAAGGCTACCCTCAGGTTTGATAATTATTTGCTAGCATGACTCCCAGAACTCAGGAACATGCCCTACTTACAATTACAGCTTTATTATAGAGGCTACAACTCAGACACAGCCAAGTGGAAGAGAGGCATAGAGAAGGTATGGGGGTGCATCGGGGGGCATAGAGCTTTCATGCCCTCTCTGGATACACCAGCCTCCCAGCACTTCTATGCGTTTACCAACTGGGAAACACCCCAACCCCATCATTTAGAGGTTTCTATGGAGGGTCCATTATATAGGCATGATTGATTCCATCATTGGCCACTGGTGACTGAACTCAGCCTGCAGCCCCTCTCCCTTCCTTAGAGGCTAGAAGATGGAGCTGAAGGTTCCAACCCTCCAAGCATGTCCAGCGCTGCCTTGAAACCATCTAATGACCCACCTGAGTCACCACATTAGGGGTTCATTATAAATGACAAAAGCCACTCTTGTTACTCCAGAAATCCCAAGGCTTTTAAGAAATCTGGGCCGAAAACTAGGGACAAAAATCAAATATATATATGTATATATATATATATGTATGTGTTATGCCACAGTGCCAGCCCTGGGCTGGGAGCTGGAGATAAAAGGATGAACAAGACAGTGTCTCTACCCCCATGGAGGAAGAGGAGAGGGACAGGGACCAGGTGAGAATGACCACTATAGACATTCTCTAAGAGGAAGAGGGCTGGCGCTCTCAACTGCATTGGCTGCTGGCCCCAGCTGACCCCGAGGGGGAAACCCTCCTGCAAACAGTGTTGAGAATCCCAGCCAGGCTATTAGGATTGCACACAGCAGGTGTGCCCCACCGGGAGCCTGGTGAGATCCAGAAGGGGTAAAGGCTGTGTCCAGCAGACCCAGAAGAGCCTGGGACAGGAAGGTGGCAGGAGCATCAGATAACATAAAGAGTCAAAGCCACCCACTTGCATGACATTATCTCAATGCCAGGCCTGCACCTGCAACATCTGGAAAGAAAGAACCATGAAACATCCTGGCCCTGCCCTGCAAGTGAAAGGGCTCAGTCCTTTAACTCCTCCTATGCTGGAGGAGCCCAGAAAAGAGACAGACCTGGGAATGAATAAGTATTGCTTACTGGATTTACAAGAGGCAGGAGAGGGAAAAAAGAAGGAACCTATGTGTGTCAAATGCCTGGAATTCGTCCAAACATTGTTCGTACGTGATCCCTTTCAATTCTCTCATGCCTGCAAGGTTGAATCCATGATCTCAAAAGTGGCAAGGTGGAGTCCAGACTCAACCCTAGATATGTCTGCCTCTGAATCTCATGCCAGGGGGGCAGGCACTACCCCAAGTTGGGTGGGAGGGCTCTGTGCACCAGCCTGCACTGCCCCGAGAGGGAGCTCAGCCAGCAGACAGCAAGGTCTCCCTGCCTGGCATGGGGTGCTTAGACAGGTACAGG
This sequence comes from Symphalangus syndactylus, assembly GCF_028878055.3. NCBI lineage: Eukaryota > Metazoa > Chordata > Mammalia > Primates > Hylobatidae > Symphalangus > Symphalangus syndactylus. The sequence goes on along the minus strand of NC_072438.2, from coordinate 17,893,858 downwards.
CACATTCTTACTTGTTGAATGAATAAACAAGTGAATGAACAAATAATAAATGAAAGAAAGAACTCTATCCATGGCCTTGGCCTCTCCCCAATTGGAGTAAGTATCCCAGAACTTTAGGGGGAGTCAAATCAGATGACTCCTTTCCCCTCAGAAGTTAGGGAATTGTGTGCAAAGCAGAATGACAAATTGTTTTCTAATCCTCCTGACCAAGCAGAAAGTGTTGGATAGAAGAAATAAATATATGCACATTAAAATAACTATAGCTATAAGTTAAGAGACATAACGACACTAAGTTGGCATATAATCATAATTTTTTAAAAATTGTTTAATGAAAATTAAATGGAAATGTCTCACAAATCTAGACTTAAAACTAAATAGTAGCCATTGCTCAGGACACATCAATGTCTCTAAAATGAATTTATACAGAAGGTGAGAATTAACTCCAGCATTGGTGCTAGTCCCTGTCTAGAAACAAAGACTCAGACTCCACACCCATTACCACACAGGCTTTTAGGGAAGGGACTTAAAAGATGAGCTATCTAAAACTACCCTGGGAACTCTAAACTGTTATATAAACGGGAAATTTCATCCAGGGCCAGCAGGAATCAGGCAATCAGGAGCTACAGTCAAAAGGGTTTTGTTTGTTTGTTTGCTTTTTTGTTTGTTTGTTTGTTTGTTTTAGAGATAGGGTCTCACTCTGTCACCCAGGCTGAAGTGCAGTGGTGTGATCATGACTCACTGCAGCCTCCACCTCCTGGACTCAGGCTATCCTCCCACCTCAGCCTCCTGAGTAGCTGGGACAAGTGCATGCCACCATACCTGGCTAATTTTTAAATTTTTTTGTGGAGATAGAGTCTTGCTATGTTTCCCAAGCTGGTCTGGAACTCCTGGGCTCAAGTTATCCTCCCACCTTGGCCTCCCAAAGTGCTGGGATTACAAGCATGCACTGCCAGGATTTTAAAAGCAGTTGCGTGAATGGACTGTTTATAGCCCTGTAGGCAGGGATAGGGAACCAGAGAGAGATGGAGGCCCCCTGGGACGAACAACGGTGGGAAGCTGCCACCACTTTAGGGGTAAAATAATTTTCATTAAATTTCTCCATAACAAAAGAATATGAACACGAAGAAGTAAGATTTCATCAGGTGGGGCTAAGCTTTTGCAGCTCTGCAAACCATTGTGATATTTAAGACTTCTTGCCACCTCCCAAGAACCAGTTCTCACTCCTGTCGACAATGCATGGCAGAGATTCATTTCCGCTTTTATCAAAAACTATTTTGAGAATCTGAGAACCAAACAGCCAAATTCAACAATGTGATGTGCTCTTGCCTATAGCTTTGTTGGGTGCCCCGTGTCAGACCCCATACTCTGATGTCCTTTCACAGGGCAATGCCCAGTGCCAATGGAGGTTAAGTCAATAACATTGTAATTAGTCCTTCAACCCTAGGAGCACAAAGAGGAATAAGAAAGATCCCAACCAGCAACTTGGAGTTCAGTTTCCAAGTAAAGAAGAGGAAGAGGTAGTCATTGGCTCTGTCACTGGGGGGCAAAGAGGAGGTGGATAGAGGAAGTTGAAACTCAGAGAGGTTAGGAGCTTTACCTGAATCACACAGCAGTGAACCAGAATTCCACTTCCTATCAGTTTGACTCCAGAGTCTGAGTTCTTAAGGTCTACAATAGGCAACTAAGCTAAAGGCAGGTCTCAGGCACCAAGGGAGCACAGAGGAGATGTGTGTTTGGGTGATGGACGTCAGGTTACCTACAGGAGGTACAACTTAGACTGATTTCTAAATATTGAGTCAGAGCAAGCAGAGCCACCAAGTATGGGTTCTTAGGGTGTGCACTGCACAAGAATCCATTTCTAAAGACACAGCGTCCCACCTTAGACAGACACTAACCTATGGCCATTTCTACAGACACAGCATCCCATCTTAAACAGACACTAACTTATGAGAACATGGGTGCCGATGTGGGGATGTGAGGTCTCCCAGCCAGGTTCTGACACAACAGGACTGCACTATCTCCTACATTAACCCACAAGCAAAACAGTCATGCACACAGCTGGGATACACAACATCCAAATATACTGATTCACACACATGCACATACACACATATGCACTCCGTTCTCCAGAGGGCCTCTGAGCTTTCTTTCTAGCCCACTCTCAGAGGCCTGATTCTCATCCTCTGCACGATTCCAAAACTGGCACGGTGCTCCACTTTGTGGGAAGGGCACAGAGCCTAGGTGTACACTGGCTCACGGGTGGGATAAGCAGACAGCTGTGGGGGTACACATGTGCATCCTCAGGGCTGCTGCCATCAGAGAGGCATCTGGAGAACTTCCCTAGCAAGGCTGGGCCAGGTCACAGGGTGTGGTCATTCTGTTTATTCAGTAATGCACTAACTTGTAAAATATTTTATTTGAGAAAGGGGCACTTTTTTTTTTAATAGCAAAAGTGCCATTTGAGCTAGAAGTGGCCCTGGAGGTGACCAGCTAAAGGGAAAAGGAGGAACGTCTGAGTAGAGGACAGACATCAGAGAGGGGGTGTGCTAATGGAAGCCTAGGACACATGTAAAACTGGAGAGACGCTCTGAAGTAAAGGGGCCTCAGGGTACATCAGGATGCAGGGAAAGCGGTGGCCAGATCATCGTGGGCCTCACAGGCTGAAATAATTAGACTTTGTCCTTCTGGAAGTGGGCAGCCACCAAATAATTTTGAGCTGGGATGTGGCATTATCACACTGGTGTTTAAAAAGTCTGCAGAGGAGGCAATAAACTGAGGTAAAGTGTAGAATGTGGGAGAGGCTTGGGAGGAGTGAATTCAGAAAGATCACTGAGGAATTTGTATCGGTTAGCTATCACTGTGTAACAAATAACCCCCAAGCCTCGTGGATTAAACAACAACCAGTTATCATTGCTCTGAAGACTGAGTCAATGTGGCAGTTTTGCTCTTCTGGCCCAGGCTTCTTTGATCTCTGCTAGATGATTTCCTCCTATCTACATCCAGCTGGCAGGTCATCTGGGCACCAGCTAGTCCAAAGTAGCCTCACTCATTGGTCTGGCACCGAGAAGGATAACTTGACCACATGTCCATCACTATCCCACAGACTAGACCGGGTTTGTTTATATGATGGTAGCAAAGTTGCAAGAGAAGAAGGGGAAGTGTGCAAAACTGCCTGAGGCCTGGGCTTGGAACTCCACACTATTTCTGCTGCATTCTATCAGCCAAAGCAAGCCCAGATTCAAGGGATGGGGAAAGACTTTCCCTCCCAGAGGAGGGGCTGCAAAGAACTGTGGCTATTCTACAATTGCCCGGAGGCAGTAACTGTAGAATAGGCAAGAGATGAGAATTATGGGCTTTCCTTCACTTAACCCCATTCCACAAATAATCACTGAGAGCCTCCTAGAAAATGGGCCTCCTTCTAGGTCTGGAGATGCAATGGAGGAGCAAACACCCAAACACACACACCCACATGCATGCACACACAGAGTCTCTGCCCTTAGGGATCTTACCTTCAGTAACAGTCATGGGTCAGGGTCCACACTGGGAACATATGGTACACTCAAAATGGAGTATTCTGAGGAATGTTCAATAAGGACACAAATTACTATAGTGCAAGAAGGCTATAGGGGAATGTTGAAGACCTTGACCATTCCAGCAGTCTCAACATATGTCATTCCCAAGGGTCCACCCCTCCAGCTATTAGCTGTGAAGAAAACAAAGCAACTTAATGAAAGTTAATTCATCAAAAGTCAATGCACTGAGAGGTCACACTGCTGAAAGTCAAATCATAGAGAAACACAATTTGCTGGATTTAACTTATCTCTTTTAACTATTTATGAAGAGTGTACATTTTTGTGCATAGAATGGAATGGTTCTGACAGCTTTGATCGGTTTCTAAGTTCTTCATCATGTCTGCATAGTGAATTCTGTAGAATGTTTTTGTTGTTGTTGTTGTTCCCTCTGCTTCAGTTCCCTCTTGTTATAGCTAGAGGTTAGTAAACAGAGAGAAGCCTCAGCCACGTGGCATAAAATATACTTTTATCCACAATAAGAATATATATATATCTTTCCCTTTCCAAATCCATTTTATTCCAGAAATTTATACATATAACAGGAAATAGGATTTGGATAGCAAGCAATATAGCAACACATTTATCTAATTTATTCGTTCCTGCATTTGGAAAACAAGAGTCTGGATAGCAAAGGTTCAGATAGTGAGAGGGATTCCTGCACATTCACAGATTGGGTTTCTTTTGTTAACATATTTTTATTCAAAAATGCATTTACCAGTCTTTGCTTTTTGATGAATTGACCTTGAGCTGACAATGTGACTTTCATTCATGGCATTTCTGAGCCCTCATTCCTGGCCAGGACACAGAGGTACCACATCCCACTGCACCCTGCCCCAACTCACAGGAGAGATGGTCTGGGATGCTCTTGGAATCTTGCTGTGACTTTCCCAGAATGTACAGTAAGTTGGGCAAGTCCCTGTCCCTCTCTGGCCTCAGTTTCCCCATCAGTGAGATGAGGGGTTGAACCAGATTAAGGGCTCTCTAACTACATGGCTGCACTTCAGAACCCCCTTCCCTGGGGAAACATCCCCCACCCGGGTCCCTGGATGAGGAGGGACCTCATCCAGGTTCTGCTGAGGGGGCCTAGGGACAGCATTTCCACATATTTCCTGAATGATTCCTCAGCAGCCATCCCAGCCCAAGCCACTTTCCTGAGCATGGAAGCCTCCAGAATTGGTGGCCAGATATACCAACCCTGTGGCTGTGCAATCCACCTCATTCAATCCTCATGGCAGCCCAGGAGAAAGACCATCTTATTCCCACTTTGCACATGAAGGGCTGAGTCTCCAAGAGGTCATAACTCATAGGTTTTATGGGGCAGGTGCCCCTGAAGTCAGTGGGTTGACAGTGTTTGTGTTCTTAGCTACTGTAATGGGTTGAGTAGTATCCCCCAAAGATTCATGTTCTCTCAGAACCTCAGAATGTGACCTTGGTTAGAAATAAGGTCTTTGCAGATGTATTCAGTTAAGGATCGCAAGATGAAGCCATCCTGGATTTAGGTTGGGCCCTAAATTCAATGTCTGGTGTCCGTATAAGACAAGGAGAGGACACAGGGAGGAGAAGGGCATATGAAGGTGGAGGCAGAGATTAGAGTGAGTGATGCATCTAGAATCAAAGGAACACCAAGGATTGCCAGCAGCACCAGAAGCCAGGAGAGAGGCATGGATGGTTTCTTCCTCAGAGTCTACAGAGAGAACCAACTCTGCCGACACCCTGATTTTAGACTTCTGCCTCCAGAACAATGACAGAATAAATTTCTGTTCTCTTAAGACCCCAAGTTTGTGGTGATTTGTGACAGCAGCCCTAGAAAACAAATATAGCCACTAAGTTGGCAGGAAAGTATTTCCTAATCCCCTACATAGCTGTAGATGCAGCGTACCAGGGCTTTGGAAATGAGTGATTTCCACCATCTGACTCTTAATGCCAAACAATGGTGGGTGCGCAAGCTGCCTGCCAAGGTTATGGCGCACTTTCTGCTTCTTCAAGAAGACCAGGGAACTTTTAAAATTAATAATATTATCTTCCAAGCCAGGCACAGTGGCTTGCACCTATAATCCTAATGCTTTAGGAGGCCAAGATAGAAAGATCTCTTGAGTCCAGGAGTTGAAGGTTGCAATGAGCTAAGATTACAGCAATGTACTGCAACCTGGGTGACACAGCAAGACCCCACACACACCCCCAAAAAATCTTCCTAAGTTAAGCATTTGGTCAGTGCTACATACTTGGCCACACTCACCCTAATCCTTACAAAGTCTCCTCAAGGAGACCCTCCTCTCCTCATGAGGACACCACAGCTCCAGGGAGCCCTGCTTGGGCCACATCTCATGGCACATAGTTTAGGTGGCCCAGCCAGGATTTGAACGCATGACTGCCTGACTCCGAAGTCTCCTTTTTCCAGCCGTTCTCCCTTGCATTTTCACATGTTTGGTTTTACTACTTATCACTTTCCCGCAGCCCATGGCAGAGTTAATTAGCAAGCTTATTGCCTGAAACTTGAATGCGAAAACGTGGCAGTGTTCCTTAAGATTTTTTGCCAAAACCCTCCAGAAAACCTCTCCCCTCAGAAGCAGTCCAAGCAAATGCTGTTCTGAGACAGATTTTGAGCCCTTCAAAGTTTTGGTGCGTACACTGCATTTCAACAGAAATGTAGAAAACCTCAAGAACTGGCTCTGCAGTCCCTGAAATCAGTGACACCTGCCAGGCTCGTAGGTCTTTCTTGTGGTTTCTGTCAGCAGCTGTCTTCCTCTTCACTGTCACTTGGGCAATCCCTGGAAATCCAGCAGAGGAATTTGTCACTTAATTATTCCTTGTAGCTGCTGAGATGGTGAGAACACAGTCTCCTGTTGGGCTGTATCCGTTTCCTGTGGCTGCTGTGACAAAGTTCCACAAATGACAGCAATGTGTTCTCCCGCAGTTCTGAGGCCAGAAGGCAGAGATCGAGGCTTCAGTAGGGATGCAGTGCCCCTGCAGAGGCTCTGAAGGGAGTCCCTTCCACATGCCTCTCCTGGCCTCTGACAGTGGCCAGTGCTCCTTGGCTTGTGGCCGCATCACTCCAGTCTCTGCCTCCACCTTCACAGGCCTTCCCCTATGTGTGCCTCCCAAAACTCCCTCTTCCACACTCTTACAAGGACATGTATGATTGCATTTAGGACCCAGGCTCCTCCTCTCAACATTCTTAACCTAATCATATTTTTGCCATTTGAGTAATATTTGCACACTCCAGGATGAGGACATGGACATACATTTGTGGGGCCGCCACTCAGCCCACTGCACTTGACTAGAGATAAGCATCTGTTTTCTCATATGCTTTGGTAAACACTTTGGTCTCCTTTACCAAAAACAGTTCATTCAAGTTAGATCCTAGTTTATTGGACACCTACTTACTGTCTGCCAGTCACTGTGCTAGGTCTAAGCTACAGAGATGAGCAGAGATGAACAGCCACCAGACCCTTGGGAGAAAGATTGGCGTAAAATCAAATAAGAGTGATAATTGACATATTGCCAAACTATCACATCTGCCTGGTGTGTCAGATAAGAGTCCCAGAGCAGGAAATGGTTGGCTGTGGTCTAGCAAGGTGAGCAGGAAGAAATTCACTGGGCAAATTTGAGGAGGGGGCATTGTAAGAGGAAGGAGGAGCATAGGAGCCCGGGGCCAGAGGCAGGAGACTGACACTGTGCCTGGAAATGGGAACCAGCAGCTGGTGAAAGTGCAAAGATAGGCAGAAGTTAGAACACAGAAGGCCTTAATGCGTAGAACTGCCCTGAAGCCAGTGGGAAGCTACTGTTGGGTTTTAAGCAGGAGGCACGGACTGACCAGGTTTGCATGTGAGAATTGATTCTAGAAGCTGGGTGGAGATGGAGGTTGATGCTGAGACCTGAGGCTGGAGACCACTCCCCCATTCCATCCACTTCTCAGCCTCCATTTTCTCTGTGGAAAAGTCCAGATCCCGACTTACACTGTTTCTCTCTTACGGATTAGTGTGAGAGTCAAATGAGATCATTATTGCCAATAGGCTATGTCAATACATATAATTTAGTTGACCATTTTCATTGTCTTCACTTGTGGGTTAAATAAACACTAAAATAAAAACCATCAGGGAGCCTGGCTGAGCAGGGAATAACCTCTTGGAGGAAGGAAAACATTCCCCTTTATATGTCAGCAACTTTGACCCCAGAGGGAATCAGAACCCATGCCTTTGAGGGATGTTCCTGCAGACACAGAGCTGTTCTCCCCCTGGGAACCTCACCACTGCTCAAAATGTGATGCAAACATGAGCTGACTTAGTTACCTCAATGTTCAAACTTGAAAAAAAAATAAACATTCTGTTTCAAAATCTTCAGCATTAGTCACGAAATTGCTGAGGGGAGAAGTTCTGCTCTGGGCTTTTGAAGCGCTCAGTTAATCCCACAGGTATGGGGGTTTCTGGGGTGACGGGGAGAGCTTCAAGCTGGCTGTCAGCTCCACAGACAATTGACTTCTCATATCCCCTATATATGAGCTCCTCAACAGTTGACAACTGGGGTGCGGAGGACTCTAGGACTCTAGGGACTTTCTTGTTTAGTTTATGCCATTTTATGAAGGTGCAGGTACCCAACTGAAATAAATGGGTGGATAGCATTTCCCCTTCAGGGTAGTAAACAATTCTGGGGAAGAAGCCCTGGTTAGCTGGATGCTTTAAAGTCAAGAGCTTTCCAGCCAAGCAGGAGTTGATATCCACTAGTTGCCACAGTGGACTAGTGAAGGCACCAGGCTGCACTGCCGGGCAGCTCTGAGGTCAGAACACTCCTGAGTTTCTGCTCTGGGCATGGCCCCATCAGAGATGAGTGGCGCTCTGGTAAGGGAGACAGACGGAACTTGACTAATGCCCACCAGAACAGACCACTTTCTCCAGCAGGAACATAGCAGAGGGCTTAGAGGACAACAGAGGAGGGCATGGGACTATCCTGGGTCAGGCGCAAATCCACCACTTGGGGATCTTTCAGCTCCAAGGCTGACAGAGGGGAAAGACATGCCTGGTGGAGAAGTCAGCATGGGCAGAATTGCCGAGGTGTGACTGTGCAAGGCACGTTCTCAGAGGCCTGTAATTGAGTGTGTCTGGGCAGTGCATTCCAGGGCCTCAGGTAGCGGCAGGCACGCATGTGAGTTGCATGTGTGAATTCACTCCACCGGTTCACAGAATGGGATCAGCATGCAGAGGCTTAATATTTAGTCCCCTGCATAGGGGGGCAGTCCATTAGATCTCAGGAATATTACTTCAACCCCTACATCATTTTAAGCAGTTGATCATTAGCCCATCTCTCTCCCAGGCCGTCAGGCAGTCAGACCTCCATCCACGGTGTCCCCAGCTCTCAGGGGGTAGTGTGAGTCCCTCTTCCCAGGCTTGGGTTGAGTGAGGCTCCCCTGCACTCTCCATGATGGGGCAAGTGAAAGGGGCATATGGCTTAGCAATAGCCGCCCCTCTATCTCTACAGAAATCTTCCCTGCTCCCCCACTTTCTCTTCCATTCCTAATGTCAAAATAATCATCATTATCATCTTCTTCATCATTATCATCTTCTTCATCATTATCATCATTATCACCAATACTATTTATTGAGTACTTATTATGGGCCAAGCATGGAATTAAGTACTTTACCTGCATTATCTCCTTTCACAAGAAACTCAAGAGTTCGTTGAGAAAGGGAGGCATTCCACTCCAGCCGCCTCAGCTGACATGAGAAACCCACGTGGCTGCAGAGAGTGCAGGCTGGGTTGCGGGGTGGAACCAGGCCTTGAAGGAAACACTGCTTCCACTTTCTTTCTTCTTTAGCAGCTTTAATTACCAAGCTCTTGTGGAAGCTGAGGGAATTGGCATTAAGTCTGTTTTAATTTGTACTTTTGCAAATGAGATGTAGTTACATGACAATGATTCACTTCTGTGAGGTGTCAAAAATAAACTGCTAGGATGGAAAAGTGCCCATTGCATTCACACGCTGCCCATTGTTTTTCTGTTAAACTGAGGAAAGGCAAGATTCACGCTGACACAAAGTTCTTGAAGGACCACTGTTCGTCTCCCCATATTGGGAGCAGTGTGACCAGCATTCAGGAGATTCCAGGCTCCAAAAGTGGATGCGTAAAGAACAAAAGATGATTTTCCCGGAGAGCCAACATGAAGTGGGGAGGACTGTGAGCTTAGAATCCACCCACCATGGTTGGAATTCTCCATGCAACCAGTAGAGTGGTGCTGGCCTGTTCCGACCCTCGTGCATCAGTTTACCCACGTGTAAAATGGGCGCTAGTTGCTGTGAGGAGACAACATACATGAAGCGAGTTAGATGCAGCCCACACGTGTGGATGTGGAGTACGTCCAAGGTGCTGGCTGCCACTGCCTTCCTCACAGCTCCTGCCTTAAGAGGAGTAATGGCAGCATTGTCCCCATATCCATGGATGTGCCATTTTGCCTTAGATCCCAGGTCTCAGTCCCATCTTCCTTCCTCAGTTCTCAGGTTGTTGCTGACCTGAGCATGAAGACTGGGCAGTTCTAGAAAGAACAAGGAGGCACGTGTGACTGGGATGGAATCAACAGGGTCACAGTGAAGGAAAACCAAGTCAGAGAGCAGGAAGGAAGCAAACTCCATGGCCACAGAGCTCGGTCAGTTCAGCAGCTGGATTCCAAGTGCAATGGGAAACTATTGGCAGGTTTGCATCAGAGGATAAACTTCATCTCAATTCTATTTCAAATGATCACATGGGCTGTTGTGTGGATTAACATATTGGAGGAGGTGTGCCCAGAGTGTTCTCAACAGAGGGGAGCTGCCCTGGGGCAGATCTTTCAATAATAATAATAATAATGGTATAATAATGATAATACAATAGTAATTAGCATCCATGTTCATATCCATCATTCTGTTGGATTAGTGTACCCATTTTACAGATGAGAAAGCTGAGGAATAAGTAATGGACCCTGCATATTGCATTTAGTATCAAAGCAATGACTGGGGCCCTTTCCCCCATTCCACAAGTCCCTCCTTGCCCTCCTGAATGGCTTGAGGGATGAAACCACTACCTGGAGGCAGAGAGGTCCTGGGTGAAGTGCTCGGCTGTGCCTCACTTCTCTGTATCACATCCTTGCATCTGGGAGCCATATGCTTTGAAATGCTCTGTTTGCCAAAATGGCAAATCATGGGCGCCAGGGCCAGATTCCTGCAAACCAGTGTTACTGTGGGGCCCTTGGGCTGTCTCATCAATCCAACTGTGGCAAATCTTCAAAGACCGTCAAACAAAACCAGCTCCTGCCCACTCCCTTCCTTTATGTCCTGGAAAGAGTAGGAAACCCAGCCCTGCCATGTGGCATTGAGAGAAAGGCATGAGTTTGGGTCAGACACAGGCTACACCTCCAGCCATGTGTGATGTCTTTGGAAAGTCACCAGCCTCCCTAAGCCTCCACCTTGAGAGCTATTATGCAAGGAGAACTATTTAAAGACTGCTAAGCGATATGTATGGTGCCTGGTACACAGAAGGTGCTTAGTGAGTTTGAATTTCCTTCTTTGCCTCCTTGCCTTTATTAAGGCAGATTTAAATGTATTCTGTAACAATATAAATTATAAATTCAGAGTTCTAGAAAGAAATGATAAATGGTCTCATACAAATTTGTTTTGTTCACAAACCCACCAAAAGGATTAGCACGTGATAATTTAATGATGCCATTACGTGACTTACTAGAGAAAAATCTATGACAGGGTCTCTCAACCTCAGCACTTCTGGCGTTTGGAACTGGAAAATATTTTGTTATTGGGGGCTCTCCCGCGCATGGTCTGATGTTGAGCAGCATTCTTGGCTTCTACACATTAGCTGATAGGTGCACCCACCTTTAGCTGTAATAGCCAAAAATGTCTCCAGACATTGCCAAATGTTCCCTGGGGGCAAAATCGCTCCTGGCTGCAAACTGCTGTTCTAACCTGGTGTTTTGGAAGAAGCATAGGCTTGGGACTCAGACCAATCTGGCTCCACCTCCTACTTACTGTGTGATTTTGGGCAAATTGGTCTCAAACCTTGTGGGTTGTGACTCAAAAAGTGGGGTACTCAAGTGTTCATGCTCACAGCTAAGAAGAGGTGGAAGCAGTTGGTATTCAAATCTTTCTCCTGGCTTCCAGCCAAGACCTGGCCAAGGCACCATGTCCAAGGCACCAGAATAATCAAGGATAGTCTTCATATCGATCCTCGACTTAACCACATCTGCAAAACCCCTTTTGCAATGTGAGGCAACACAGGCACAGGGTTTGGGGTTACATTATTCTGTCTACCACAGCATCCCTTATGCTCTAAGTATACAAGGAGAGGAAGAAAATGGAAATATGAAATGGCATTTTCTTTTATGCTTCCCAGATGGATAGCTTGTAGAGAAGCTGCAGACTTTGTACTCTTCCAGGCTTGGGTTTGGAGAGCTGGGACCCTGCTTAACAGCTGTGTGACCTTAAGCCAGGTCCCATCTATGGTATGAAGATGATGCATAGTTTGCAGGGTCTGAGTTTAAAACAAATCTCTGTAAGGTGGACAATAAAGTTCCAACTCATAGAAAGCACTCAAGAAATGGCAACTTGATAAGAATTTCCCGAAGCTGTGGTTCTGCCTTCTGTCTTAGGGAAACTAACCCTGATGGAGTCGCCCTTGGAGAGCAGAAGCCTGTTTGGGGCAGCTCCCCTCCAGTTCTACAGCTCTGGGCACTTGCAGAAGGTCACTTCTGCTGTCAACAAGCTTTGGGGACATGAGTGTCTTGGCTAAATCAAACCAGCCTTCAAGAAGAAAACTGGTTCTGAGAGGGCATCACACCAGATGTGCCAGAGGTTGTTTTTCTAAGACAGTGGCAGCCTGTTTCTTGAAATGGCTGTATACACAAAGCAATCCAAATGCCAAAGAAGAAGCCAAGAAGCCAAAGAAAGAGGCAGACAAGTCCAGTTTGATGCTATAGGGTGATTTGTTAGGGGAACTTGCAGACTGAAGCATGGTCTTGGGCAGCCACAAGACAGGTAGATCTCTGTATGGCAAACCCCGAGTCCCAGGGCCTAGATCTGGGGAAAAAGATCTAGGTATAGGTGGCTGCAGGCATCACAGCCTTCGATTTCTGCAACAGCATCAAGAGTTGTTTTGGAAGAAACTTACAGTGAATACATGTTTCTACATAAAGAGCAATACATCAACTCGACTTCTTAGAGGCATTCCTGGACATGGGGTTAGTCAGAAGTTACATAGTGGATTAGCATTTAAAATGAAGTCACTCTTGTTCCCACATAGCCTCTGATGGAAATTCTCACCCCACTGTGAAGTCTCATTCGTCAGGTCCAGCGAGCAAAAGAGTGGTCAGCGGACACGCATTCTCTCACCCCTTAGGTGCTTCCCTTTACATGCTCAACTTCTTTATTGAAACAAAATATAGATTAAAATATAAAATCAAGCTTATCAGAATCATGCCTTAGGAGGGCCTATGGGGAGGCTGTCTTAATCAGGAAACTAATGCATGTGCTTTAGTGCAGGATTTTCTGAAATATATGCTGATCATTCACAGTCATTTTTCCCCTTTTATATATTCTCAGTCATGCCCCAAATTAATTCACTCAACAAAAGATTTTAGCTGGGCACAGTGGCTCCAATACTTTGGGAGGCTGAAGCAGAAGGATTTCTTGAGCTCATAAGTTCAAGACCAGCCTAGGCAACATAGCAAGACCTCATCTCTACAAAAAATTTAAAAATTAGCCAGGCATGGTGGCACATGCCTGTAGTCCCAGCTACTTGGGAGGCTGAGGTGGGAGGATGGCTTGAGCCCAGGAGATCGAGGCTACTGCCACTGCACTCCAGCCTGGGTGACAGAGTAAGGCCCTGTCTCAAAACAAAAAACAATTTTTGAACACATACTATATACCAGGTACAACACTCTGTACTGATGACACAGAAGTAGAGTCAGAGACATTTCTCGGTCCTTGTCAAGCTCACAATCCAATCAAGAAGACACATATGCTGATAACAGTTGGCCTCCCTGGGCAGGGCACATTCATTGTGCTTTATTGTCCAATGCAATAGAAAGGAGCTGGAAAAGCAAGGTTGATAGGCAGGAGCATTTGTTAATTAAAAGTATTAATCAAGCACTTCTTATGTTGATCCAGGCACAGGAGATACTCCAGTGAATGACACAGGCCACTACAAATGTATATTTATAGAACCATTACTGGTAAGCTAATAAATATTGAGGATTACTGACCAGTGCGAGGAAGGAATAAACAGGGTAAGGGGCTAGGGTGATGGGAGGAGAGGACTGCTTTTGTGATATGGACAGGAAGGGCCTCCATGAGAAGCTAGTGCTGCAGGCAGGACTTGGGTCTAAGAAGGAAGCCACGCTGTGAGGATGCAGGGGAAGAATATGCAAAGGTCCTGAGGCAGGAACTCGCTTGGAAGGCTCAGGAAAGGCTGCAGTGTTGTTAGCATAGGGGATAAAAAATATATTTTCTTCAACCCTCTTAGGTCCTTAGTTGAAACAGACCCCTATAACAAAAGACAGACTAACACAAGAAAAAAAATACAGAAGCTTATTAATATGTATATTTCACATACACATGGGAGACACCCAGGGAATGGGTAGTGATCAAAGAAGTGGCTTTAAATTCCAGCTTTGAGAAAGAACAGTAAATGTTGAAAGAAGCAACAAGACAAAGAAAAAGAACATTGAATCTCTAGTGACAGCAACTTGGGGGAAAACAAATAAGTAGCAGATCGAGGTGGGTTAGGGAAACTGGTTCATGTAGGTTCCTCTGGTGTAAGCTCCAGACCTATAAGCGTCCAAAGTTGTCTTCAGTGGTTACCCTTTGTTCTCCCTGGTAGAAGAGGGTGGGGGAAGAATATCTATTGTCTTTGTAAATCTATGTCCTGCCTTTAGGCAAATAGAGGGAAGGCAGAGAGCCTTCCTGCATCTACTTTTTTTCAAATGCCTTCAGCTCAACAGTCCTTCGCGTTTTGGGGTGGAATATTATGATGTTCCATATTAGCAAAGGGAAGAGATGAAGTTGGAAGGATAGTAGGGGCCAGAGGATAGAAGATCTCATAACTCCGTGGTAAGGAATCAGGAATTTTGCTTTCAATACCATGGGAAGCCATTGGAGATTTGAAGCAGAGGAAGGATTTGATCAAAATGTGAAAGATGTGTCTGTACTTTAATCATTAATTCAGCAAGTAGTTTTTAAGCACCTATGACATACTTGGTCCATACTAGACCCAGGGGATGCAAAGATGAATAAGACTCTCCTGATGAGGACACAGCCAGATTCATTCATTCATTCATTCATTCACTTATCCATATTTATTGAGCCCCTATAACAGAAACTATTGGTATAGAGGCCCCATATGCCAACAGGAGCCCCTATATGGCAGATAATGTTGTAGAAATTGGAGCAGTGCATAGAACAAAACAAACAAACAAAAATCCCTGCCCTCAAGGAATGGACATTCTGTTGAGGGAGGCTTATTGTAAACACATGAAAATATAATGTAACTATATGGTTTGGAGTTGTGTCCCCACCAAATTTCATGTTGAATTGTAATCCCCAGTGTTGGAGGTGGGGCATGGTGGGAGGTGATTGGATCATGGGGATGGATTTCTCATGAATGGTTTAGCACCATCCCCCCTGTACTGTCCTTGTGATAGTGAGTTCTCATGAGATCCCATCGTTTAAAAGTGTGTGGCACCTCCCCACCCTCTCTTTTGTTCCTGCTCCCAGCATGTGAGGCACCTCACTTCTCCTTTGCCTTCCACCATGATTGGAAGATTCCTGAGGCCTCCCCAGAAGCTGAGTAGATGCCAGCATCATGCTTCCTGTACAGCCTGTTGGAACCATGAGCCAGTTATACCTCTTTTTTTATATAAATTACCAGTCTCCAGTATTTCTTTATAGCAATGGGAGAACAGACTAATACCTGTAGCAATAAGGGCTCTGAAGAGAAGTCATGCAAAATGAGGGGGAGAATGATGGAGAAGATGCTGTTTTAGGGTAGCCAGGGAAGGCCTCTCCACAGAGTTGATCATGGAGCAGAGATCGGGAGACAAGAAGGAGGCAGCCACGCACGCATCTGCACATGAGCAATCCAGGCAGAGGAGCAGCTGATGCAAAGGCCCCGTGTGTCATTCAGCATTCATGATCGCAGCTCTGAAGGTGCATGCACCAGCCTCGGGCTTCAGGGAGGACTTCCGGGGTTGTGATATCTGATCAGGGGCCTGGGAGACAATCGAGACTCAGATTTGGGCTCCATCAGAAAACTGGACTCTTTCTGTCAAAAAGGAATGAGTTGCCCATCAATTGAGTTGTACAAGGGAGCCAGGCTGGCCTGGAGTCCAGCCCTAGATGGGAAAGGTGGGGCCCTGAAAGGGACAACGTCACTCCTAAAGGGACGAAATAAATGAGTCTTGAAGCCAAGTTCAAATTCAGTCCTGTCCTGGGGAAGGCAGGGTTTCAGCTCATCAGTTCTTGTTCCTTCACCTGTTCGTTTGTTTACTGGGTCAGTCGTTAATTCATTTCTAAATATTTCTATTCATCTGTTCACACACCCATCCATTCATCTCCCCATCTTCATTCAACACCCTCACCAAGTACCTCATCTGTGCCAGGTCTGTTGCTTCATCACTCATGAATCCATAAGGATGACAGATAGTGTCCTTCTCTGTGCAGGAGGCTGTGCCAGATGGCTGGGCAGGGGCTGTGGTAACAGACGAAGACCCCAACAGCCTCGAAGGCAGAGAAGAGGTAGTGATGTGCAGTGAATTGTAAAAGTTGAGTCATTTTTCAGGCAGACAGGGAGGGAGGAGGAGGAGGAGGAAGGGCATTTCCCACAGAGGAGAACACCTGGTACTACCCAGGAGGCAGAAAGATAGCAGGTGCCATCCAACAGGAACTGCAGGCTGTCCTCACTCCCTCTGCTGTGAAAAGATGAATTTCTCCTGGCAGGAAGAAGCCAGGCTGTGGAAAGGGGCCCAGACTGAGCAGCTGTCAGGGCTCAGCAGGAAGTTTTTTGCTCTCCACACCCTCAGGAGCTGGGGGCCGAGTGCAGCCAAGGGGGATTCAGCTTTTGGATCTGGAAATGGTTCGGCCTTGCAGAGGCTGCTTGTCACAGCCAACTGGGGAAAGATAGCACACCCGGGGCTGCCGGTTCTGCAAAGAGAGCAGGCACTCCCTGACTTCCAGCCAGGGGCTTTGATATCAGCATTAATATATGTGGCAGCAATAGGAGCTGCAGGCTGTGCAAGTTGGAGGAAGACACCTGGAAAAGAAAAATAAGCTCACTTTTCTGCTGGAAGAAACTTCCAAGAGAAGTCAGAAACAGTAGCAAAGGCTGATGAGGTCACATGTGTGCAGAGTGCTTAAAGCGGGCCTCACTTCACCTGTTCCATCACCCTCAGGATCTCCTGTTTTAATCTGAACAAGGGCTTCAGTCTCTATGTTCCCTCACTTGGCCTCATGGCTGGTATAGTAGAAAAACCATTCGTCAGTTTCTATCTCTACCACAAATTAGGTGAATGGCTTTGGGCAATCCATGTTTCTGTGCCTTAGTTTCCTCATCTGTAAATTGGAGATAATACCACCTACCTAGAAAGAGTCTTACCATGTGAAAATCAATCAATATAGCTCTGCATGGAAGGCCACACTGTAGGTGGTCAGCACATGGTAGATATGTTTGTTTAAGGTGTTCACCTTGATGGAGAGGACCCTGTGGACAGCCCAATAGACCTGGCTTCAAATCCCACCTGTAATAGTCAGGGTTCTTTAGAGGGACAGAGCTAATAGGATAGATGTATATATGAAAGCAAGTTTATTAAGGAGAATTGACTCACATGATCACAAAGTCCCACGATAGACCATTTGCAAGTTGAGGCACAAGGAAGCCAGTGGTGGATCAGTTCAAGCCCCAAAACCTCAAAAGTAGGGAAGCCGACAGTGCAGGCTTCAGTCAGTGGCCAAAGACCCGAGAGCCCCTGGCAAACCACTGGTGTAAGTCCAAGAGCCCAAAAGCTGAAGAACTTGGAGTCTGATGTTCAAGGGCAGGAAGCATCCAGCCCAGGAGAAAGATGAAGGCTGGAAGACTCAGCAAGTCAGTGCTTCCATCTTCTCCTGCCTGCTTTATTCTAGCAGCACTGGCAGCTGATTAGATGGTGCCCACCCAGATGGAGGGTGGGTCTGCCTCTCCCAGTCCACTGACTCAAATGTTAACCTCCTTTGGCAACACCCTCACAGACACACCCAGAAACAATACTTTGCATCCTTCAATCCAATCAAGTTGACACTCAGTATTAACCATCATTCCACCTCTGCCTCTGCCTTGCTAGCTGTGGGACCTTAGCTAAGAGTTTTTACCTTGCGCCCTCATCAGTAGTTTGCGGGGGACACTCTCAGATTATGCCTGACATCCTGACATGATTATTAATACCACCCCCCTTACACTCTTAAAATGTCTGCCTTTGGAAAGTAAACAGCATACTGTCTCTACTCATCAATAAAATGGACAGTGCCACACTCAAGAACTTTTATGAGGGAGAATGAAGGTAATGCAAAGGAAAAACCCTGATAAACATGGAAATGCCACCCCCTTTCCACCACAGCAGCCTTGATAAAGTGCATGCATGGAAACATCAGTCCATTAACAAAGAGAAGCAGAAATGTATATTCTACCCCAGACAGTCACAAAGACACCAATGTGGAAATGTGTTCACAGCATCAATTAACTTCAGCATTGCTAAAGTATCAAGCTACCCCCAAAGCCTAGCTCCTGCCCACTCTATGCCCCCAGGTCTACTTCACATTCCAACCCCTGTACCTTCCCATCTCTCACCTCCCCTCTTCCTATTCAATGCTTCCCTATGTAAATCAATTTAGTGTCTCAGAACCATTTACAACTCAATATGTTCTTTCTCCCCGTATCATAATACAATAAACCCTTTTAGGTAATCAGGAAATAATTAAATTGTGATACTACTAGAGTGACCAACTGCTCTGATTTGCTGACTCTGAAGGGGTTTCTGAGACATGGGACATTCTGTTTTTAAAGCTGGGACAATAAGTTGGTTCCCCTGTATATGCCCCTAGGTACTGTGGCAGTGTAGATTAGAAACCAATAGGAGTTCAGAAAAGGGCATGTCGGAGTAGGCTTCAGTGGAGGGGACAGCAGGACTTTGAAAAGCTGGGAAGTGTTTCTCCAAAAGAGACCCTGAGACACAGATTCCAGTGAAGGCAGTCTGTTTGGGGGGTGATCCCAGGAGACATCAGGAGGGAGTGGGCACTGAGGCAGGGCAGGCCTGGGCAGGCAGCCACGGAGTGCATTTCAGGGCAAGTTCCTGCTGTGGGTACCTGCAGCGTGATCCTCTGGGGAGCTCTGGTAGACTGTGGGGGAAGGCAACTGCATCATCTCACAGGAAGCATTAAGGCACCAGCTCTCTTCAGTCCATCCTAGGGAGAACCTCTGTCAGCTCCCCAGCCCTTCTGGCTCGTGAAAAGCCAACAAAAGCTTCTGCCAGGGACGCCAGCAGGCAGGTGGATGTGGGACAGCCTGAGATGGTGAGGGAAGATGGAGTAAAGAACCAGTCATCCACATCTGCCCCAGCATTCCAGGGTCTGAGCCGGAGAACAACAGGACTGCACAGGATTTAAGACACTGTCTAGCCCAGGCTCAAGTGTTAAGTTCAGGTCCCAAATGTCTTTGCTGGTTTTCTGCCCTAATCATCTGTCTGATACTGTCAGTGGGGTATTGACTTCTCCTGCTACTATTGTGTGGTTACTTTTGTCTCCTTGTAGGTCTCTAAGGACTTGTTTTATGAATTTGGGTACTCCATGTTGGGTGCATATATATCTAGGATAGTTAGGCATTCTTGTTGAATTGAGCTGTTTATCATTATGTAATGCACTTCTTTGTGTTATTTATTTTTGTTGGTTTAAAATCTGTTTTGTCTGAAATTAGAATAGCAACCCCTGATTTTTTCTGTTTTCCATTTGCTTGGTAAATTTTTCTCCATCCTTTTACTTTGAGTCTATGGGTGTCATTGAATGTGAGATGGGTGTCTTGAAGACAGTATAAAGTTGGGTCTGGCTTCTTTATCAAGCTTGTCACTCTATGCCTTTTTTTTTTTTTTTTTCTGAGAGGGAGTTTCATTCTGTCACTCAGGCTGGAGTGCAGTGGCACAATCTCAGCTCACTGCAACTTCTGCCTCCCAGGTTCAAGTGATTCTCCTGCCTCAGCCTCCTGAGTAGTTGGGATTACAGGTGCACACCACCACGTCCAGCTAATTTTTGTATTTTATTACAGATGGGGTTTCACTATGTTGGCCAGGCTGACCTTAAGTGATCTGCACACCTTGGCCTCCCAAAGCGCTGAGATTATAAGCATGAGCCACCACACCAGGCCTTTGCCTTTTAATTGGGGCATTTTGCCCCATTTACATTCAAGGTTAATACTGGTATGTGCAGATTTGATTCTGTCATCGTATTGTTAACTGATTATTATGCAGACTTGATTGTGTAGTTGTTTTATAGTGTCACTGGTCTGTGTACTTAAGTGTGTTTTTGTAGTGGCCAGTAATGGTCTTCCCTTTCCATATTTAGCACTCCCTTCAGGAACTCTTATATGGCAGGTCTGGTGGTAATGAATTCCCTTAGCACTTGCTTATCTGAAAAGCATCTTATTTCTCCTTTGTTTATGAAACTTAGTTTGACTGGCTACAAAATTTTTGATTGGAATTTCTTTTCTTTAAGAATACTGAATATAGGCCCCCAGTCTCTTCTGGCTTGTAGGGTTTCTGCTGAAACATCCACTGTTAGCCTGGTGGGATTCACTTTGTTGGTAACCTGCCTCTTCTCTCTAGCTGCCTTTAACATTTTATCTTTCATTTTGACCTTTGGAGAATCTGACGGACTATATATCCTGGGGATGTTCATCTTATATAGTATCTCACAGGGGTTCCCTGCATTTCCTGAAGGAAATTTTCATGGACAATATCCTCAAATATGTTTTCCAAGTTGCTTGCTTTCTCTCCCTCTCTTTCAGAGACACCAGTGAGTCATAGATTTGGTTTCTTTACATAATCCCATATTGCTCAGAGATTTTGTTCATTCTTTTTATTCATTTTTCTTTATTTTTGTTGACTGAATTATTTCTGAGAACCAGTCTTCAAGCTCTGAGATTCTTTCTTCAACCTAGGCTATTCTGCTGCTAGTACTTGTGATTATATTATGCATTCTTGAAGTGAGTTTTTCAGCTCTATCAGATAAGTTTGGTTTTTTCTTAAAATGGCCATTTCATCTTTCACCTCCTGTATTGTTTTATTGAATTCCTTAGATTCCTTGGGGGTTTTGACTCTCCCAAATCTCAATGATCTTCGTTCTTATCCATATTCTGAATTCTATGTCTGTCATTTCAGTCATTTCACTCTGGTTAAGAACCATTGCTGGGGAATTAATGTGGTCATTTGGAGATAAAAAGATGCTCTGGCTTTTTGAGTTGCCAGAGTTCTTGCACTGGTTCTTTCTCATCTGTGTTGACTGATGGTCCTTCAATCTTTGAGGCTGCTGACCTTTAGATAGGATTTTTTGCTTTTATCTTCTTTGATGCCCTTGGGGGTTAGATTGCAGCATGAGGTGGGTTCAGTTGACTGTCTTCATTTCGGGAAGATTTTAGGGAGCCAGCGCTCAGCTCAGCACTCCTGGGTTGCATGCTCTGGCTCTGGCGGACTGACATTGGGCCCCTAGATTTGTTCTCTGGCCCCTCAAGGTTAGGAACGTGCCACACTGAATGGGCCGAGGTGTTCCCTGCCCATTGGCCACAACACTTCGATGGGTGTGCCAGCCAAAGCACTTTGGCAGTAGGATCCATGCTTGCTCACATGTGCCAGCAGCTGCAACAGTGCAATGGGGTGTGTGTGCATTGGCTGGGTGGGGCGCAAACAGGAGTTGGGTGGCGGTGTTCCTGCACATAGCTGTGCCAGTGATGGCAGCAGCACAGCAGGGGTGGGACACTGGTGGGGGTGGGGTTGCCAGCACCTGTGCTAGCCCTTGCACCAGTGGGGATGGGGCACTGGCAGGGGCAGAGTTGCCGGTGTCCATTTGTGCATTCATGCTGGCAGTGGCAGCATGGCAGGGTACCCATGTATCAGTAGGGGGCACAGCAGGGTGCACACATGCCAGCAGTGGTGGCACTATGCGGTGCATGCACACACATGTGCTGGAAGAGGGGGAGGCAAGGTCCACTCACAGCGCACCGGCAAAGCGATGGCGGGGTGGTGGGGAATGGGGCATGAACAAGTGTGTGCCAGTGAAGGGAGGCTGTGGTGAAGGGAGGCTGTGGGTGGGCTGGTGCACACCAGTGGGAGCCAGTCTGCTAGAGTTCTCCGATGGTCTGACATAGTCTGCTGGCAAAGGAGCCATGAAAAGGGCCCTGGGGAAGCACCCTGGTTGGGCATCTGACACTGCATTACACATGGGCACAGCCAGGCTGGGGCCCCAAGAGAGTCCAGCAGATGGGGGCATTCAGAATGTACTGGCCTCGTCCCACAGGCAAGGCCACCCTGCTCTGTCCAGGTCTGACAGTCACGCTCCTAGAGGAGCATGGCAAGCCTTGGGGAATGGGCATTACTGGCCATGCTTCACTGCAGATGTTCCCACACCAAACCCTCTGGGCAACACACAGGCTGGAGTCCTGCCCCTGCCACCTGTCTAAGCAGTTCTCCCTGTTGTCGTAAGTGTCTGTGGGGGTTGTGGGGTCTCCTGCTGCTGGGATTCTGGAGGTCCACGGTGAGGGCGAGTCATTCCTCACCTGTTCAACTCATCCCTTCCTGAGGAGTCACTGGGGGCCAGGAAACAAGTCCCATTGCTCAGCAGCCCCATGCAGGGTTCCCAGACTTCCCTGCTTCAGCCCAGCATCTGCATCCTCCCTCTATCCACTCTCAATGCCTTCTCTCTGAGGATGTGGCTTGGGTGTGCCAGTCTTCCTGATGTCCCGGGCTCTCGGTGGGAGATGTTCCTCCTAGCTCGACCCTCTTTTATCTAGTCACCCTTACTTTTCTATTTCAACACCCCTCCCAGCCCCATGCTCATCCAAAAGGGAAGAATGTTAAAATGCGCCCATGAGAACCTACCAGCAAGACTGCTGACCTCCCTCTTTATTGAAACAGAAACTCCTCACCAAGCTTAGAAACAGGTCATCTGAGTGTGCTTAACTCACCACCAAACAGAACACATCACTGTGGGTTTGTTCTGATAGACTTTGTGTTTTCTTACCTGCTAATTAACTGTCCACACTCATTATGCTGTAGCAGCTTCTTCTTTTTAAATTAGAATTAACAGTCAGTTTGGCCTTACATGGCCCGTTTGCTCCTGAGACTCTTCAAAAAAAATCCTCTCCCTCAGACAGTCCAGGATGGTAATGTTCAAGCCTATTGATTCAACTAAAGAACACAGATTTTAAATCCCACTGGAAGAAAGTCTGTGTCAAAACATGCTAATTGATAGTCAAGAGGAAGAACCACTTTACATTTCCCTAGAGCAGAGTTGAGCAAACAATTTAAGTCTTATGTCTGATCCTACACAAATTCAAGTTACAATCACCATGTATGGTTGTTAACGATGCTGACAGGCACGAACATCTTTTCACAAACATCCTCCCTTTTGTTTCTGGAGTTCTGAACTACTGTTTCCTAACCAGTGTCCCTGTTTGCGTCCACATCCTCCCTCTGCTGACCCATATCCCACTCTGCATCAGGGACACTTTTCAAATCACAAATCTGATCCTGTCTCTCTCCTCCTAAAACCCTTCAACGGGCCTACAGCTTCTGCCTGCAAACTCCTGCCCCAAGCATGGCCTACTAGACACCCTAGAATCAACCCCTGCTGGCCCCTCACAAGATGCCTCTGCTGTCCCACCTCCCCATTGCAGCCCGGGGCTCTCACCGAACCTGCACCCTGGTTAGCCCTCCATCTCCTCAACTGCATAAAGAATTTCCGGCCGGGTGCGGTGGCTCATGCCTATAATCCCAGCACTTCGGGAGGCCGAGGCAGGCGGATCACAAAGTCAGGAGATTGAGACCAGCCTGACCAACATGCAAAAACCCTGTCTCTACTAAAAATACAAAATTAGCTGGGCGTGGTGGCGGGTGCCTGCAGTCCAGCCTGGGCGACAGAGCGAGACTCGGTCTCAAAAAAAAAAAAAAAAAAAAGAATTTCCACTCATTCTTAAAAGATCTGTTTAGCTATCATCATTTTCCCTTCATCTACACGTTCAGCAAACATCTGTCAAGCACCCAAGAGACAGACATGATTTGCTATGGGGGAAGCAACAGTGAGAAAAAGAGACAAAATGCCTGCCCTCAAGGAGCACAATGAACAAGCAAAAGATAAATGCAAAGATGATGATGCAATCCATGGAAATAAATAAACATGAGGCTGTGATGGAGAATAAGATAGTGGTGGAGGGACCTCCCCCTTTTGCCTAATTAAATACATGCTCATGTCTCATGCCCATTCCTGGAGAAGTCTCCTTTCCATTTTTTTTTTTTTAGAAAACACATCCCGGCCGGGCGCGGTGGCTCACGCTTGTAATCCCAGCACTTTGGGAGGCCGAGGCGGGCGGATCAGGAGGTCAGGAGATCGAGACCACGGTGAAACCCCGTCTCTACTAAAAATACAAAAAATTAGCCGGGCGTGGTGGCGGGCGCCTGTAGTCCCAGCTACTCGGAGAGGCTGAGGCAGGAGAATGGCGTGAACCCGGGAGGTGGAGCTTGCAGTGAGCCGAGATCGCGCCACTGCACTCCAGCCTGGGCGACAGAGCGAGACTCCGTCTCAAAAAAAAAAAAAAAAAAAAAAAAAAAAGAAAACACATCCCATGTGGTGAGACCACAGGCTTGCATAGTTACTTATGCTGGCCAGCAAACACTGGGGGGATTAATGAGAAGCAGAAGAGGAATCGCCATAATCATTGATATTGATTGGGCCTTTGCCACTGATACGGTTTGGCTTTGTGTGCCCACCCAAATCTCATGTCAAATTGTAATCCCCATGTGTCAGGGGAGGGACCTGGTTGTAGGTGATTGGATCATAGAGGTGGTTTCCTTTATGTTGTTCTCATGATAGTGAGTGAGTTCTCATGAGATCTGATGATTTAAAAGTGTATGACATCTCCGCTTTCACTTTCTCTCCCCTGCTCTGCCACAGTAAGATATACTTGCTTCCCCTTCCCTTTCCGCCATGATCATAAGTTTCCTCAGGCTTCTCCAGCCATGCAGAACTGTAAGTGAATTAAGCCTCTTTTCTTCATAAATTACCCAGTCTCAGGTAGTTCTTTACAGCAGTGTGAAAACGGACTAATACAGCCACACATTAAACACGTCACTAAACATTATCTCATTTAATCCCCAGTACAGACCTAAGAGGCAGGAACTCCTGTTCTGTCCTCATTTTATGTACAAGAAAATGGAGAGCCAGAGATATGACTTACCTGTGGTCACACAACTTGGAAGTGGAGGGGTGGGAATTTAAACTGGGTTAAACCTGGTGACTAAGAGAAAATATATCTAAAGGATTAAGTGACATGTGGACACACTTGTGGAGATTTTTAAGGAGATTTCTAGGCATTTGGTGGGGGGACTTTAGAAACTGATGATAGTGGTTCCATTGGAATAATTTTAATAAATATGAATTAAGGAAAAGTTTGGGCAGTGCACTTTATTTCTTTTATGTAAAAATGGAATTACAATTGAGCTTTCTATTGGTTACTTGGGCAAGAGTTAGTGCCAGTGGTCTTAGCTACTAGCCTGGCCACCTCCACATGGTAATAATTTGCCATGTGCCAAGTAAGCACTATCAAGGTTTCGACTTTACTGAGATTTTAAATAGCTCATTAAGTGAGATTATAGGCAAGGAAACTGAGGTCTAGAGAAGGACCAAAGCCTCCCACCTGGTGGTCGGCAGAGCCAGAGGAGCCCACTGAGAGTCAGGGTGAGTCAAGGCTCTGCAAGGAGCCCCCAGGAAGCATCAGCCATACCTCCTCATCCCTGGTTGCTCAGCAGCCTCCCCTGCCTCCCTACCTAGGAAGCACATGCCTGAGGAGGTGGGTGTCTAAGCTGCTCTCGGAAATGAGAGGACAGACCTCGCGTACATCCTGTGAGGGGTGGAGCTTCCTGTGTGCACTCCAGTCCCACCCTTTCCAACAGGCTGCAGGGCATGAGTTCTAATTGCTGATATATCTTGGCTGTTGTCATGGAACAAATCTGTTTGGGAGCCTGTGCATTTTCAAATTCTCAAATGTCTGTCCTAGAGAAAGGGCAGAGGAGACAGTCTCTTACCTGTGTCCGGATCTCTTGGTTTCGGAGCCAAGTCTATCATTTACTGCTCGTGCCACCTTGAGCAAGTCACTCTCTACTCTGGGTCGCAACTTCCTCACCAGTTAAATGGATTTAGAATAACTGCCTCCCAAGATAGTTCTTACATCAACTAGTAGAGTCTGCAAATGCCTAGCACAGGACTTGACATGTAAATGTTGGATGGAAATAGATGAACGAATGGATAAACAAGATTAAGTCTTTTTACATGAACAAAACAGAATGCCCATGAAGAGTTTTCAAAATTATTATATTTCAATAAAAGAAAAGAGTTATTTTTAAACATGGTGCTAAACAGAAAATTTATTTAAAGGATTAGGTAACATATGGACACATTTAAGGAAATTTCTAAGGGGGTTTATGGGCATTTTGAAGGGCTTTAGAAATTGATGATCGTGGTTCCATTGGAATAATTTTAATAAATATGAATTAATGAAAAGTTTGGGCAGTTGTCCTTTATTTCTTTTATTCAAAAATAAAATTAAAATTGAACTTTTGTCTGGGCGCAGTGGCTCACGCCTGTAATCTCAGCACTTTGGGAGGCCGAGGCAGGCAGATCACGAGGTCAGGAGATCGAAACCATCCTGGCTAACACGGTGAAACCCCATCTCTACTAAAAATACAAAAAATTAGCCGGGCGTGGTGGTGGGCTCCTGTATTCCCAGCTACTCAGGAGGCTGAGGCAGGAGGATGGCATGAACCCGGGAGGTGGAGCTTGCAGTGAGCCGAGATTGCACCACTGCACTCCAGCCTGGGCAACAGAGCAAGACTCTGTCTCAAAAAAAAAAAAAATTGAACTTGTTCTAGTGTACGTGGGCAAGAGTTAGAAAATAGAGGGAAGGGAGAAAGGGCCTAAAGATAATATGTAGGAAACGTTGCTGGAAGCAGAAATAACAAAGCTGTCTTTACAGAAATACCACAGGTGTGCGTTGCTAAGCACAGTCTCATTTAACGCACAAAACAAAACTAAGTAGGAGCTATTGTTATCTTCAGTTTATAGATGAGAAAACTGAGAACCATAGATACATGTGGTCACATAGCTAGTAGGTAAAGTGATAGGAATTTATATCAGGTTTATCTCTGGAGAAAGAAAGGTATCAGATAGTTCCTCACTATAGACACCAGGGCGCTGTTGCCACAAGACAGCTTGGTTGTTAGACAAGCTGAGCTGGAGCACAGATTCACAGAGAACAGAGATCTGGAGGAAAAGACAATTTTTAAAAAGTAATTCTCATATGAAGAACGTGCATAATGCAATTCCTTTTCACTTGAACATAACTAAATATAACTATTAGGAATTTACCAATGAGGGGGAAGAATATTTCTTTGCTTATGAACATTTCTGAAGGAAAAATAATGGCATTATTAATGAAGTAGATAATGTCTCAAAATTATTAGGAATATTTTTAGGATATCGACAGAATTTTTTAAATGACTTGGCAATTTTTTACATAGAATACTCAATTAATCAGCACATATTTTCTATTTTCCTGGCAAGAGGGGAGAAAAATGAGTGGGGAAGGAGAGATGGGGAGAAAGAAACAGGGGAATAAAATAATTTCAAGGTGAGGGACATATACCTCAAGCCATATCACCTCTTGATATTCTGTAAAGAAAGGAGTCAGAGGGACTTTTTTTTTTTTTTTTTTTTTTTTTTTTACTAAATCTGGCTCTTCCACCAAGTTTTATGACCTTGAGCAAATACATTTCCCTCTCTGAGCTTCATTTTCCTAATCTGTAAAATAGGAGTTTTTATTGTACCTAGAGTCCTAGGCAGTATCCTAGGATTCTATACCTCAAATGCATGGATTCAAATCTGGTTTCCTTTTCCACAGTGCATGTGCCACTAAGGCAAGAGCAACTATACGTTATTGGGGAAGCCCTTTTCTGCCAAAGCAAATTGGCGGGCAAACCACCCACTCAGGAAAAACAGTTAGTCAACAAGTGTGGCTCAGTGTCCATGGGATCCAGGAGCCAGGAAGCTTATTCAGATCACAGGATTAATATTCTCCTGGAACATGCTTCTTCTGAATAATAATAATAATCACTAGAAGCTATTGAGTGTTCATCACACCTCAGACACAATTCAATGTGTATTATCTGCATTAGGTCCTTTAAGCTTTGCAATGGCCCCATAAAATCAATTCCAGTGTCTTTGCTTTATAGAGGAGGAAATTCGAGCCAGAAAAGTGAACTAATTTGCCCAAGGTCACACAGAGCCTGCAAGTGGCAGAGCCAAGACTCTAACCCAGATGGTCTGATTCAAGCAGCATGCTCCAAACTGTAGTATCAGACACCCACCCAGCCCCCTAACTATAGTGTTACACTCTCACCTCAGGCCCCTAACTTTAGGGTAAGACCCCCACTGCACACTCCTAATTAGAGTGTGGGACCTCCACCCCATGTTCTTAACCCTAGTGCTATACCCCAACGCCTGAAACTAGTACTTAGGTGCATATGATATAAAGATTTTCTTCACTGTTGTTATTAGCAATGGCTACCTGATTATTGCAATAGTCACTGAGAAGTTAAGCACTTAAGGAATAGATGGCAGTAGCAAAGATTCTTGTTACCTTCCCCAAATCCCCTTGTCCACACCCTTTTGTGATTCTCGGACAGACCTACAATTGCTCCCGTATGTGGCTTTTTGCTTGAGGACTTCCCCAGCTCTCTCAGCCCACATTGTGGCAGGCCAAAAGCACTGCTCAAAGTGTAACACTCAATGAGTGACTGATGAGACATGGTGGATAAATAACCTATTTGTCAATTTTTGCTTCTGTTGCAATTGCTTTTGGTGTTCTCATCATGAAATCTTTGCCTGTGCCTATTTGTCGAGTGGTATTGCCTAGGTTGTCTTCCAGGGTTTTTATAGTTTTGGGTTTTACATTTAAGTATTTAATCCATCTTGAGTTTATTTTTGTATATGGTGTAAGGGAGGAGTCCAGTTTCAATCTTCTGCAAATGGCTAGCCATTTATCCCAACAACATTTATTGAATACAGTCCTTTCCCCATTGCTTGTTTTTGTCAGGTGTGTCAAAGATCAGATAGTTGTAGGTGCACAGTCTTATTTCTGGGTTCTCTATTTTGTTCCATTGGTCTATGTATCTGTTCTTGTACCAGCACCATGCTGTTTTGGTTACTATAATTCTGTAGTATAGTTTTAAGTCAGGTAGTATGATGCCCCCAGCTTTGTTCTTTTTGCTTAGCATTGCCTTGGCTATTCAAGCTCTTTTTTGGCTCCATATGAATTTTAAAATAGTTTTTTATGGCTCTGTGAAGAATGTCAATGGTAGTTTAATGGGAATAACATTGAATTCATAAATTGCTGTGGGCAATTTAAACAATATTAATTCTTTTTATCAATGAGCATGGAATGTTTTCCCATTTGTTTGTGCCATCTATGATTTCTTTAAGCAGTGGTTCGTAGTTCTCCTTGTAGAGACCTTGTAAAGTGCTTTTCATAATGCCTGCCACAGTTACCATCATCATCTTCACCAGCAGCTACAGAAGCACCATCGTTATCATCATTACCATCATCATCTTCTTCATCACCATCACTTCTTGCTAAGAAACCTTGCATATATCACTCCCCTTCTCTAAGCTTCAGCTGACTCATCATAAAATGGGGAATATAATGCAGAGGAGTCTTTATTATTATTATAGTGTCTAACATCTATTGAGTGCCTTTCATGTGCAAGACTTATACTAAGTGTTTGCATTTAGTAGTTCATTTCATGCTCACAAATACCCCCAGTAGTAAGCTCCTACTATCATCACTTTACAGGTGAGAGAATTCCGTTCTAGAAAGATTTAGCTGAGATAGGACTTAAACCTGTTCTTACTAACAGCAAAGCCCAAGCTCCAGTCCACTGTGCTTTACCACCTTCTCTGGTTGTGAAGATCAAGGGAGATAACGGGAATGAAAACACCTGCGTACAATGGCGCTGTGCAGGCTCCTCATGGTTGCTTAGGGCTTGATCTGAAGGCCTAGTGAAAGAGAGGATCTGATATCAATGTACCATGAATTCCCTGGCATCCTAATCATTTATTCTTTCATCAATCCTGCAAACATTTACAGAGCACCTGGTATGTGTTCAGCACTGTGCTAGGATCAGGAGCCTTAACCAATAAACAAGTCATGGCCTCAAGCCCTGAAGAAACAAAGAGATGTACCAGGAGGCAATTTGTCAGTGTTCTACTGCATTGTACATTGATGTACCACAACCCATTGTACCAGCATCAGAAGTACTGAGTTATCCACAGGTGCTTCCAAAAACACACCTAGGAAAGACACAGAAGTGAAACATCATCACCTAACCCTGTTCAGGCTTTAGAATTGCTGTGAACTGATTCCCAGTGGTGTTAGCTGCAGGACCAACTGCATGTGTGACACAAACACTTTCTGACAATGAAATATTCTGCAGACCCAAAGGCTGGTTTCATTACATTTCAGTGTGTAATCATTGTTCTCACACAGTTCAATAGATATATTTAAATATAGAGTCTAATATTTTTGTAGTGAACAGCATATCAAATCTTATCAAAATCAACTTTTGAGCATTTAACTTATGTAGGTAAATATTGATGGAGTATCTACTCTGTGGGAAATGCCAGGCAAATGGAGATAGTGCCTGCTCAGGGGGGCTCACAGCATAGTGGGAGGTGAGGGGACGGTCCATTCCGAGTCGTTTTTGATTTGTTGGAGTGCAAGCCTTGCTGGCAACATAGTGGGGTGATAACTTTGAAAGGTCTGGAGAGATTCAGACTTTAGTTGGCCCTGGCTTTGTGGCTTTGTCACCCTGGGCTGCTTGGTTGGGTCGGCTTGCTAAGTGATTGTGTATGTGCAATGCTTACCTCGAAAGCTTTACCTCAATGGAGGAATTGTCTCCAAATTCAGCCCCTTCCTTTCATCTCACCTGCCGTGATCTGAGCCCTCCTAAACAACCATTGCCTCCTCCCTGGACTGCCCCAACAGCCCCCTGCATCCACTCCTACACCCTCCGGGCTTTTCTCCATCAGCAGTGATCTCTGTGAAATGCAAATTGATCACCTCAACTGCTGCATAGCAGCCCAAAGTGGTTTTCTTCAGCTGCAAACCCCTCTCCATGATCTACAAGAGGCTGCTTCATTGGCCCTGCTCACATTTGCTACCTCGCCCCATTCATCTCTTCCTCCTTCAGGTGTCTGGACAGATTGGCCCCTGTTGTAGAGACCTTGGTCCAATCCTTTCACCTGTAGGACCTGTGCCTGCCCCTCCCTCCACCCGGCATGATCTTCCCTAGATCTTCAGGCGCCACCTTTCCTTCTTCAATCCACATCTCCACCATCTCCTCCCCAGAGCATCCTTCTCCACCCACTGCCAAAATAGACAGTGCATCTCCTCCAGAATGCTTATCACATTTTGTATTTATATTTATTTATTCATTTGCTCACTCCCCTTTTTTATTTTTATTTTTTCATTTCCATAGGTTTTTTTGGGAACAGGTGGTGTTTGGTTACATGAATAAGTTTTTTAGTGGTGATTTCCAAGATTTTGATGCACCCATCACCCGAGCAGTATACATTCACCCAATTTGTGGTATTTTATACCTCACCCTCCTCCCCACTTTCCCCCAAGTTCCCAAAGTCTGTTGTATCATTCTTTTATCTTTTTTTTTTTTTTTTTTTTTTGAGAGGGAGTTTCACTCTTGTTGCCCAGGCTGGTGTGCAATATGCGTGACCTTGGCTCACTGCAACGTCCACCTTCTGGGTTCAAACGATTCTCCTGCCCCAGCCTCCCGAGTAGCTGGGATTACAAGCATGCGCCATCAAGCCCAGATAATTTTTGTATTTTTAGTAGAGATGGGGTTTCACCATGTTAGTCAGGCTGGTCTCAAACTCCTGACCTCATGTAATCCACCGGCCTCTGCCTCCCAAAGCGCTGGGATTACAGGTGTGAGCCACCGCGCCTGGCCCCAGTTGTATCATTCTTATGCCTTTGCATCCTCGTAGCTTAGCTCTTACTTATGAGCGAGAACATACGATGTTTGGTTTTCCATTCCTGGGCTCACTCCCATTTTAATGAACAAGTCACCCCAGCAGACAAGGGTTCCCCATTAAAGCAAAGACATGTTGCTTTTGACCTCACTGTTGGAACAGCCCCAGCACATAAATAATTGTTGGATGTTGACACAGTGAATGGCTCCAGCCTAGTAATTTCCAAATTGTGTTGTGTCTCTCTAGAGTTTAATAAAAGTCCCCGAGGGATTTCCCATCCATTACCCACTCTGTCTTGTCTGAGAAACACCCAGGTGCAGATCTCATTGGCAGAGTGGTGACTCCAGCTGGAGATGGGGAGGTTCAAGTGGGATCCCAGCAGTCATGCTGAGCCCTAGGTCCCAGTCTGGGCACAGGGCACGATCACCAGTCTCACTGTACAGGATATGGAGGAATGGAAGGGTATAGACCTGAGACCACATGTGAGTTTGGAAATGTATGGGGGTAGCTTGGGTTGTGGTGGTGACTGGAGGCTCTCCTGGCATCAGAAAGTAAAGGGTAATAAATGCCCTGCAATTGCACAGGACAGTCTCTCAAAATAAAACTTGTCCCACCGCAATATCTATGATGTCTCCACTGAGTAACACTAAGCCACCAGGGCGACTCAGGAACTGGGGCCCACTACACATCCAGTCAAGGGGCGGCGGGGGGCTCTAAAGTGTGGCAGATGGAGATGGATGCTGGAGGCATGACCTTCTCAGAGTGATTAATTCCATGTCCTGGCTCACACACTGCAGGTGGCATCCCGTTCATCTTGACTGGTGAGTTCTTCCAGCAATCTCAGCGGCCAGCTGCCTTCATCATCGCAGGTACCGTCAACTGGCTCTCCAACTTCGCTGTTGGGCTCCTCTTCCCATTCATCCAGGTATGACTGACAAGGAGTCTTTTGCCCATGGGGTTCCCTTTGATTCTGCAGCCCTTGAGGAGTGATTCATAGAGCAAAGTTGATATCTCTCCTCTCAACTGGAAACTCATGCTATTTTCCTAAGGAAGGAAGAAACTATGCTTCGGGCAAAACCTTTCATCCCTTTCTCTTTCCTGTGCCTTCCTAGACCTGAATGCTGTGGGCTGCTTCAGAGGGCGTGGGCTACCCATTGCTGACGGTATGCAAGGACTCCTAGGTTAGCAACTCAAACCTACAACCTACTTATCATTTTTACAATGTGGTCATCACTGTGTAAGACAAATTCCATCTAATAGTTCCAGTGCACACTGCAAACCACCACCTATTTAACATCCTCGTTGTCATCATCATAACCACAGCTAATGGGATCATTGTCCCAAGGGTGACAGTGATCAGTAGGAAAATGCCCACATACTCAAGAATCAGATACAAGTCTTTTTGGGTAGGGAAAGAATCTATTCATTGGAAACCGAATTCATTAATTCAACACATATATATGTTGAGTCCCAGCTGTGTGCCAGGCACTATTCTAGGCAATGAGGATAGACTGGTAACAAAGCCTGTGTTTCCTGGTCCTGGAGCTGAACGGGGAAACAAAAGAGGCAGAAGTGCTATTTGAAATGGGGCAGTCATGAAGGGCTCTGGAAGGAGGTGACAGTTGCTCAGAGGCCTGAGTGAAGTGAGAGAGCAGAGCTGTCCAGAAATGGTGAAGTCCTGGCTAGAAAAACAGCAAGTGCAAGGGCCCTTAGGCAGGGCTGTATTTGGCCTGTGTAAGAAACCACCCAGAGGCCTATATGACAGAAACAGAGTGAGCAAGAAAGATGGACGAGACAGAGGATCAGATCAGAGAGTTATCTGGGAGCAGGAACATAAAAGGCTTTGCAAGCCCTCTGCACAGAGCAAGGGGCCCAGAAGCATTTGCAGAAGGAGAATGAAGCATCCCTGCTCAAATGCCCACCAGGGCTCCCTGCTGCCCTCAGTGCTGGGTGGTAGCACCTGGAGAAGGTGAGAATCTGTCAGATACATCACCCTCCATTCTCAGGAGCTATTTCAATCCTGTCCTCCTCCCCTCACAAACTATTCTGAACACTCAGTTCGGAGTCTGCCTGCTAATTTACTAGTGCCAAGCCCAACACATCCCAGAGATTCTGCTGCCAGCTTGGGTGAGCCAAAGGTCAGTGTTTGCGGCACTCCAAGCCCCAGCCACCCCAGCTCCAAGCCTGCATGGTGGCTGTTCCTGCATTCACAGTTACAGAGCAGTTGCTCTGTGCCGCCCCCCTCCCCCATGCATGGCTTTCTGTGCCCACATCACCCTCACACAGTCCTGAGCTGGAGTTTCTGATCCTTGCCACTGTACAGGCAGGGAGGTCCAGGAAGCAGACATGGTCGGCCCAGGTCCCACAGTCAGCATCAAACCCAGTTTCTCCACTTCACCACCTTGTGCTCAACTTCCCTCTCCATCCATCACTTGCTACGGCCTCCTCGTCTCAGAAGGTTGCCGCACCCTGTAACTTTCAAGGCATCTTTGTGTTTTAGCAACAACCACTCTATTTCTGAAACATAAGTGCTGTTGGGGGCTCCATGAGCCATGGAGTTAGTCAAGGTCCCACACTCATTTACTCCCATCCTGGGACACCTTCACATGGCTGCAGTCAGAACATAACAAGTTATCTTTTAAATTGACTTTAAACCTCAAGTGGCTTTTTACAGTTTGGCCCAAAGCCAGCAGAGCCAGGTGTCAGTAAAATCATCATTCTTGTGGCAAAAGTTAACTTCAAGCTGCTTCTGTCAACATGGTCTCCCCATCACATTTATAAATTAAGCAGAGAAGTTCCAGCATCTTCACATGGCCCAGTACTGAGATGTGTATGTCCGAGAAGCAGGCCACTATCTTCTGAGCCACTTGGGGGTGTGGGGTGTGAAAGACCTTGCTTGCCTGCCACAGTTTGAGTGTTAACAGCACCAACATGCCACTTTAGCATGCTGTGTGCCCAAGTATTCCACCGCTGCCTGTGCTAGGAGGTAGTGCCTGTATCATGCCCTTTGACAGGCAAGGGGATGAGCTCAGAGAGATGTAGTAACTTCACTGCACTTCCAAACCTAGATAATTTTTTGTATTTCTAAAAACTGGAATCAATTCTTTGTTTTGTTCTTGCTTCTCTTGCCTGTCATTTATGAGCCTTTTCGTACGCCTGTGGGCATTTTCGCAACAAATCCCCTCTGGAAACAGTTCCTGAGCAGCTGGGTATGTCCAGGGTGTCTGGGTTTTCAGGGGTCATTCGGGAAACATTGCAGGTGTGACTGTCGATGAACCATCAGAGCAGGAACAGCCAGGCTGGACATACAGATGGAGACACTGGGCAGGTAGTTACGTTTAGTATTTTGTGAAATGTCAGCCTCCTGACCCAAGTCTAGGAAGGCAGCCACGGTTAATTTCCTTTCTGGAGAGGAGCTTAGCAAGTTAGAGAGCTGGGCTCAGGGGACTGCTGTGAGCAATGATCAATGCATTAGAGAAATACAGGGCTAACAAGTTCTGAGTCACATCCCCCAACCCCAGCCCACCACAGCTCCACCCACACCCGCCCACGGGAGCAACGTGTATGTGTTGTAGACGCCATACATGAACCATTTCTGACCTACCTCCCTTCTGAAAACCAGCTCAGCCACAATCAAGGGCTACTGTGTTCATCTACTCGGGCCTCGGGCCGCCATGACCAAATAGCACAGACTAGGGAGCTTCGACAACAGAAATTTATTTTCTCACAATTCTAGAAGGTAGAAGTCTGAGCTCAAGGGCTTAGCTGGCTTAATTAATTCTGAGGCCACTCACTTTGGCTTGTAAATGGCTGTTGTCAAGTTCACAGCTATGCCAATTGTTATCCCCAGGATCAGGTTCCAGCTCATGCTGAGGTCCGAAGGGAGTGGGTGGATGAGCAGACAGCTGGAAGAGCACTCGGGGCCTTAGGCAGGTGCAATGTAGTCTCTCATCAGCAGTTCATTCACACTAGGACTCACACTGTCCACCCTGTCTTGGCTGCTTGGTCCAGCAGCTCCCACACATGGCTGCACTGCCAGCTTGCCCTTCAAGGTCAGCAGCTTAACTCTTTCTCTGGGCACCAGAACTCGAGCTGTGTCCTGGCTCCCCTCTTTCCATTTTGCAGCTGGACAGCTCTGGTTCTCTCTCTCTTTCTCTGGGCACCAGCGCGAGAGCGCCTGTACAGTGTCAGCAGGGCAGTCATACCTTTTACAGACAACAGTGGTGTAGGGCCAAGGGATGCCCTTCCCCTGTTATGGCTACATGGCTGTGATAACAAGTGGAGTTACACGCCTGCCCTCTAAACTCACTGAGTCACTCTGGATGTTTACCTCAGCCTACCCTTGACCAAAGCACAACCATGTTCCTTACAGCTATCTTCTCCCTGTGTCCTTGCATGGTCGCCTTTCTGTGTCGATCTGTGTCCTCATCTCCTCTCTTATGAGAATAGCAGGATATTGGATTAGGGCCCACCCTAATGATCTCATTTCAACTTAATCACATCCTGAGGTGCTAGGGCTTAGGGCTCAACATATAAATTTCAGGAGAGACGCAGTTCAGCCCACAGCAGCCACCAAGAGAAACTACTCACACATCTTGACTGTTTCACTTATTCCAATAAGTGTCAGTGGCAAATGTATTCCAGTCCCCAAACAGACCCCTAAGAGGCCTGGACTTCTTCCTCAGAATAAAATATCTGAGCCAATAGAGCCACAGACAACGGCATGAATCACGCCTGTGTTGAAGCCCATGTATTAGCAGAGGGCCCTGGGCATGCTCCTCAAGCATGGGTTTCCTCTCCAAGCCTGAGTTTCCTCACCTGTAAAACAGGAAAAATCCTTAGCCCTCTTATCACCAACAGAGAAAGGAGGCCACTGTGGTTGTGGGGAGGAGCCCACATCCCTTCATGCTCACCTTCACATGCTGGCTCTGGGATCCTGTTGGCAGCATTTGCTGTGGTCAGCATCAGTGTTGCTTGGGCCGTTTGTTATAAAGCCTGCGAAAAACAGTCTCCAGTGTGGAGTGCCAGTATTTTCCGATTCAGAGAAAATTGCATGCAAATGTATGCCTCCTTGATTCTACTCGAGTTGTAAAATCCAGTTTGAGTTCAATAAATTCTGGAAGGGAGCAAATTATTCTTTTCAACCTGAAGAATATTGGGTCATATCCTGAATGCCTCAGCAGAGTGAGACAGGCAGGGCTAGTCAAACTTTTTCTGAGCTTTTTGTTTTTCTTCAACTTTTATTCTAAGTTCGGGGTACATGTGCAGGATGTGCAGGTTAGTTACACAGGTAAACATATGCCATGGTGGTTTGATACACAGATCAACTAATCAGCTAGGTATTAATATTAAGCCCAGAGTCCATTAGCTATTCTTCCTAACACTCTCCCTCCACCGCAAACCCCTGATAGGCCCCAGTGTGTATTGTTCCCCTCAATGTGTCCGTGTGTTCTCATTGTTCAGCTCCCACTTAAAAGTGAGAACATGCAGTGTTTGGTTTTCTGTTCCTGTGTTAGTTTGCAGAGGGTAACAGCTTCCAGTTCCATCCATGTCCCTGCAAAGGCCATGATCTCATTCCTTTTTAAGACTACATAGTATTCTATGCTGTATATGTGCCACGTTGTCTTTATCCAGTCGATCATTGATGGGCATATGGGTTGATTCCATGTCTTTGCTATTGTGACTAGTGCTGCAGTGAATATACACATGCATGTATCTTTATAATACAATGATTTACATTCCTTTGGGTAGATACCCAGTAATGGGACTGCTGGGTCAAATGGCATTTCTGCCTCTAGGTCTTTGAGGAATCACCATGCTGTCTTTCACAATGATTGAATTAATTTAAACTCCCACCAACAGTGTAAAAGCATTCCTTCTTCTCTGCAAGCTCGCCAGCGTTTGTTGTTTCTTGACTTTTTAATAGTGGCCATTTTGAATGGCATGAGATAGTATCTCATTGTGGTTTTGATTTGCCTTTCTCTAATGATCAGTGATGTTGAGCTTTTTTTCATATGTTTTTTTGGCCACATGAATGTCTTCTTTTGAGAAGTATCTGTTTGTGTCCTTTGCCCACTTTTTAATGAGGTTGTTTTTTCTTGTAAATTTGTTTAAGTTCCTTGTGGATCCTGGATATTAGACCCTTGTCAGATGGATAGATTGCAGTAACTTTCATTCTGTAAGTTGTCTGTTCACTCTGATGATAGTTTCTTTTGCAGTAGAGAAGCTCTTTAGTTTAATTAGATCCCATTTGTCAATTTTTGCTTTTGTTGCTCTTTTTTTTTTTTTTGACATTTTTGTCATGAAATCTTTGCCCGTGACTATGTCCTGAATGGTATTGCCTAGATTTTCTTCTAGGGTTTTTATAGTTTTGGGTTTTACATTTAAGTTTTTAATCCAGCCAGGCACAGTGGCTCACGCCTGTAATCCCAGCACTTTGGGAGGCCAAGGAGGGCGGATCACAAGGTGAGGAGATCGAGACCATCCTGGCTAACACAGTGAAACTCCGTCTCTACTAAAAATACAAAAAATTAGCTGGACGTGGTGGCAGGCGCCTGTAGTCCCAGCTACTCGGGAGGCTGAGGCAGGAGAATGGCGTGAACCTGGGAGGCAGAGCTTGCAGTGAGCTGAGACTGCGCCACTGCACTCCAGCCTGGGTGACAGAGCGAGACTCCACCTCAAAAAAAAAAAAAAAAAGTCTTTAATCTATCTTGAGTTAATTTTTGTATAAGGTATAAGGAAGGGGTCCAGTTTTAATCTTTGCCTCAGCCTCTCAAGTAGCTGGGGTAATAGGCGGCTGCCACCACGCCGAGCTAATTTTTGTAATTTTATTAGAGATGGGGTTTCACAATGTTGGCCAGGCTGGTCCTGAACTCCTGACCTCAAGTGATCCACCCACCTCAGCCTCCCAAAGTGCTGTGATTACGGGCGTGAGCTACTGTGCTCGGCTGAGCCACATGTTCTTGACTGAATTTTGTGAAACAGAATAATCCTTGTGACACCCATCAGGTCCCTTGGGAAAAGAAAGCCAAGTAAGAGGCAGCTGTGTGGGTGTCAGAGAGGTCCTAGGAAGCCCTGAGTGTGGCCTGGGATAGGGCAGGAAGCCTCTCTGAGCCTCAGTCCATCCATCCACTCACTAAGATACTCAGAGCATCTACTGTATATCAGACACTCTCCGGGCTCTGGGAATACAAGAAAAATGATGACTCTTGCCTTCAGATAGTTACCTCTTGGTAGGGAGAAGGTTAATAAACAGGCAGTTGCACACTATAATGCTGCACAGTGATGAGTGTTTTTGAAGAGCAATGAAGCAGGGCTGGGAGGGGCTATTTCAAAATGAGAGTCAAAGAAAACCTCTCTGAGAAAATGACCTTTAAGTCGGATGAAGAGGAGTAAGGAAGCAGGATATACAGAGGCCTAAACGAAGATTATTCCAGCAAGACAGAACAGCATGTGCAAAGATTCTGAGGCCCAATACTGGAGGGAAATCATAAAGGCAGTGGAGTTGGGGCAAAGAAAGTGAGGAGAATAAGATCAGAGAAATAAGAGGGACACATGGTCGGTGGCCTTGGAGGCCATGGTGAGGACTTTGGCTCTCCTGCAGGTGACTGAGGAAGTCATGGTGGGTTTTGAGCAGAGGAGTGACAAGTTTTGTCCTTTGTTTAACAGGATCACTCTGGCTTGTCTGTTAAGAATAGTCTTCAGATTATGCTTCAAGTGAAAAGCAGGAAAATCAGTTGACAAGCTATTGCAAAAATCCAAGCAAAACATGATGGTGGATTGCACCAAAATTAGGTTACAATAGAAGTGGTGACAAACCCTCAGATTTGGAATACATTTCAAGGTGGAGCAACATGATTTCCTGATGGAGTAGATGTGGGTGGGAGAGAGAGAGAGAGAGAGAGAAAGAGAAGCTCAGCCTGCCTCCAAGTGTTTTTGTTGGCATAATCAATCAGAAGGATGGAGGTGCCATCAGCAGAGATGAGGAGGGCTGGAGCAGGCAGTTTTAAAGGCTCCACTTTGGACTTGATAAGTCAGATGTCCATTCCGCCTGCAGATGGGAGTGTGGAGGATGTGGAATGCAAAATTGATGTATCTCATTTCATCTTCAAAACAATATGTGGGTATATATCACCATGTTGCAAATGAGGAAACAGATGCTCAGTGGATTGAAATTCTATCTTAAATGGCACATCATAAGTGTTAGAACAACATGTGAGTAATGGGATCAGGATTTGAATCCCATTCGACTGGCTTCAGAGCCCATACTCTCCCCCTTCTCCACACTACTCTTGAAGTCTTTGTACGAGCAGAAGGCACAGTCTCAAGAGCTAAGCACCCCCAGGTGTGGAACATTTACTGCATGTGGCACTTTAAAGGGAATGTCTCATTTAATTCATACAACAACCCTACATGTACCATGATTATCCTCTTTTTCAATCATGGAAACTGAGGGACAAACAGTCTCAGATTTAGTAAATGGTAGATCTAGGATATGATCCAGGGATCAAGCTTAAGCACTCTGCTATTCTCCAAGAATAAATGTTTGTCAAATCAAAGAATAGAATGGAATTGACTAAAATCTGGATGTTGCTTCTTGGGAAATATTATTCAAAGACAGTGTCACCTTATCTTTGGATCAGTAGATGTTTGTTGCATATAATAGTCACAATCCTGACAGCTGGGACCCAGAAAGTGTTTTATTTCTGGAGTGGTGGCTCATGCCTATAATCCCAGTACCTGGGAGACCAAAGCAAGCAGATTGCTTCAGGCTAGGATTTCAAGTCTTTTATTCCACAAACATGTCCTGAGTACCTCCTATAAGGCACAGGAGCTACAGAGGTGTCTGAGTCACTGAGAAGCTCAAGGTCTAGTGCAGTTGGCAGGGTTATTCTAGTCCAAGCACTAATCAGGATACATAAAACGGAGTGATTGCATTGAACATTTCTATTTTTTCTCATCTCTCTTATTTGTGCAAGGCCGTCTCAGAGTATCAATTAGTGACTTAGATCATTTGCATATTAGAAAAACTGACATTACCTTGGCCTATTCTATGCTCCACATTCTTCCTATGAACTAAGGCATTTCTCTTCCCTTTTGATGTCATTCTTGTCTCATGTGTTTAGTAGAAGCAAGGAGACAATGTGGTTAATTGTAAATATAAGCTTAAGCTAATATTCAGCAAGCATTCCATTTTGCTTTCTTGATGATTAATTTTTAAATGCCAAATTTGCAACAACAGCAACAACAAAAAAGTGCCATTTTCTCATCTTTCCTGGAATTTGAAGCTGATTTATTCAAGCCTCATGTGATAACACTTCGTGTAGGGCACACTTGCCTTATAGAGCCAGCATCACACATGGTGTTTTGTCTAGGAGTGTTGGTATATGAATGTGGAGCTATTTTAAAAATCTGTGTAGAGATGGTTTAACAGCAAGTTTACTGATTATCTATTTAATGGTTTTTGTCTCTGCCTTTCCACAGAAAAGTCTGGACACCTACTGTTTCCTAGTCTTTGCTACAATTTGTATCACAGGTGCTATCTACCTATATTTTGTGCTGCCTGAGACCAAAAACAGAACCCATGCAGAAATCAGCCAGGCATTTTCCAAAAGGAATAAAGCATACCCACCAGAAGAGAAAATTGACTCAGCTGTCACTGATGGTAAGACAAACTGAAGGCCTGAACAAGTTTCCTCCTCCACGTTGGACAATTATGTCAAAAACAGGATTGTCTAAATAGATGATCTCACTTTTCAGGAAACTTAAAATTTACCCATAATTGGGAGACTTAAATGAATTGAAGCTATGCAAGTCTTTTATATTATGAAGTATTTAAAAGTAGACCTGTACTAATCTAACATTGCAACTATGTTAGCATTATTCACAACTGAATCTCCCAAACTCTTCTGGAAGCTGCAAGGAATCACTGTATGTTTCAGTAGACTCAGCGTTCTTCTATATAGGTTGACGACCTGCCTTCTTCATGACTCAACCCATGATTTCAAAATGAAATTGGGGAAACAGTATGTTAATGCTTTATCAAAGAAAAATCAATTTGGTCTGTTAGGGGACTCAACGGATGAGAGATCACAGACTGAGATTCTAGTCCCAGCTTTACCACAAGCAGCCTTGACCTGCCCTCAACCTGGGTCCCAGTGCCTCAATGACCCTAGGCTTCCATCCCTGATATAGGCTTTCAGAAGTCAGTGGAAAGATTATTCATAGAGCCTAAGAAATGCCTGTTTCCAATATTTGACCTTGTGGATCTCAGGCTTTGGAGAGCCTAATACCAACCCACCAGCCTGCAGATTTTGTCTTTCCCAAACTGTGTTCCAGGAATGGGCTCAAAACTTCAGGGCTGATGCTGTCCTCACCCCAGACTATTAGAGTCCTGTGTGCTCACAGAGAACATGAAGAATAGCAATGTGTGGAAGACTTAACTTTCTCGTAATTCCAGCAGGGACTGAAAATTGACCTCTATCCAAATGAAAAGCAATGTTGAGGATGATCTAAAGCTAAACCTAGGCTTGGTGAGGGAAAAAAAAACATTGTGATTAATTGGTGATCTCTGCCACAAGTGTGGGGCTCAGAGTGTCAGCACGGGTACCTCATGTTTACCAAGTCTAGAAGAGATTTCTCTGTAAAGGTAATGAGCTGTCTTGAAAGATGGGGAGTTCACCATCACTCAAAGTGCTCAAGGGAAGACTGGGTGATTACTCATCTTGACTGTTGCTAGGAAAATCTGGGTCAACTTTGAAGGAAGGTGTTTGGAATAGATATGTTGAAGGGCTCTTCTAACTCTTACATGCTAGGGTTGTTTGCGTAAGAGCTACTTACAGCCTGCTATTGTAATGTGTGGCTTGCGTTTTGGGCGATTTCCTATACTTGCTTCTAAAATGAAACAAAGTGTCCTAAAGTAAAGTAAAGTGCATTTGAATTAGCACCAGTGTGTTTGAATTTGGTATCTCATAGGAGTGGGGCCAGAGAGGACTTGACTTAGCAATACCACTAGAATCCTTTCGGCCATAATCCCTTGGGTTTCCTGATCATTCTTGACAATGGCAGCCTTAGCCAAAACTTGAGTTCAGTTTTCCTTTTCTGCGGAGTATTCTTTCATCACTGGGCCACTCCTTTGGTTAATTGCCAACTCAGTGCACCATGCCATCCAGCTTTGGGTTGGCTGAAAAATTTGGACAGTGTTTGTCAAGACAAAGAGAAAGTGAGGTGTGGGTTCCAAAAGTGCCTAAGGCCAAAAGAGCCAAGGGAAAGACAGTGTAAAACAAAAATCTTAGCTTTTTGGTGTTCTCTTTTATTTGGAGACAAGAGAATTTAGGTAATAAATATTTATTAGGTACCTACCATAGACAAGGCACTAGCTATGTACTAAAGATGTATCAGTAAGCAGGAAAATATACTGCCCTCACCTGCAAAAGCCCATGTCTACCAGAGAAGATAGAAAATCAAAGCATTAACTGTAAAGTTGTCATCAGTACTGTACTTTACAGTACAGTAAATTGTCATCAATACAGTGATATAGAAACATGCCACAGGGATGACTGGGGTGAGAGGTGAGAATCAGGAAAACCTTCCCAAATAAGTGACAGAAATAGAATGGGGAACACTATGACTATCAGGCAATAGGGCAGGAATTATTCTTACATGTTATTTTATTTGAAAAGCTCATAGAGCCATTTCTTACTCCATTTTCTACTGCTTATAACAGAATACCTGAAACTGGGTAATTTATAGACAAATATACTTATTTTTTTACAGTTCTGGAGGCTGTAGAGTTCAATGTCAGGCAGACATCTGACGAGTGCCTTCTTACTGGTGGGGACTCTTGCAGTCCTGAGGCAGCACGGGGAATCACATGGTGAGGCAGCTAAGTGTGATCACTGGGGTCTCTCTTCTCTTTATAAAACCACCAGTCCCACTCCCATGATGACCCATTCATTCATTCACTCATTAATCCATTAATTCATGAGGGCTCTCATGATCCGACTACCTTTTAAAGACTCCGCCTCTCAATACTGCCACATTGGGGATTAAGTTTCAACATGACTTTCAGAGGGGACATTCAAACCATAGCAGCCACATTAAGGAAATTTTTGAAAAATAAAACAATAAGACATCCATAATCTCATATCTTTCACTCCCCCAACATAAGCAATTTAATTTTTAGACAGCTCTGTCCATTTCTTGCTTATTATTCATCCAGTTGGAATCACAGAATACGTGAAACACAATTACAATCATCTTGTCTCTTATCTTGTATTTTTTCCACTTTATATTAAATCAAATGCATCATCTCAATTCCAAACCCTTTTTTTTTATTCTCTTGATATTCACTCCTGTGAATTCTTCATGTATAAAGTTGTTTTTCACAGCCACACACTTGTACCACAAATCTAGGGGGTATTCTTTCTTTTAGTGTCCTTAATATTGTATTACTTTCTAATACTCACACTTTAACTTTACAGATGAGTAGAATGGAATAGCTGTGCTTCAGAATAGAACCTTTTTCTTATGTTTGCTTGGGCCTTCCTCCTCTCTGTTACCTATGTTGATAATCTAGGATTTGTTGTCTCACATTTTCCTCCATGTTCATATGATATTCAATGAAATAAAATACATGTGACATTAAAAAAAAGTTGTT
Organism: Symphalangus syndactylus; assembly: GCF_028878055.3. Lineage (NCBI taxonomy): Eukaryota > Metazoa > Chordata > Mammalia > Primates > Hylobatidae > Symphalangus > Symphalangus syndactylus. The sequence continues at coordinate 17,849,282 of NC_072438.2, read as the reverse complement.
TTCCAGATACTCAAATATAAGGGGGAGTGGTGAGTCAGAGAGATAGACATTTTCATGAGCTTTGCTTCACAGGCTCTGGTTCTTGGCTGAAAGGTACTAGCCGCTTACAGCACCCTGTATCCATTCACAGACCCTAAAAGAATCTCTAGTCAAATTAACAGGTCTCCTTTCCTAATTCCTGACCAGGAGTTGGGGATTAGACCCTTGTCTTACTATTTTACATATTCTCTCACCTCCAAGCCATGGAGTTTTATATTTCTTCTTTTCAGGTTCACTAAAAGTAACTCTTCCAGCTGCTAGTTCTGGCTAAGTAAGCACACTCCACCCTATTTCTCCCACTGATCATAACTAGCAACCCTGGACAGAATCATAGTGCAAACATATAAGGACTCTGAAAAATAAATTATATCAGGCAAATTGAAGAGAGAAATCAAAACCCAAAGGATAGTTAATATGGCAGTGAGTATCTCCTAGCTTATACTCCAGGACAGGGCAGTTTTGGAAACTGTGCAATGGACGTAGACTGAAAAATCTGCAGGAGACATCTCCTGCCTCGATCCCTGCCCAGAGTGACAGGAAAGGGGTGACCCTTGGGGGAAAAAAATGTGATCAAACTGATGAATGTCAAATATAAAGGAAAAAATCTTGAAAGGCGCCTTAGAAAATCAAAACATTACATAGAGTGGAAAATGATTTGCATGACTTTAGATTTCTCATCAGAAACCAAATAAGCCAGAAGAGACTGGAACAATATCTCAGTATTTTTTTAAATACTGAAAGAACTGTCAATCCAGTTTGAATTTTTTAAAGGCCCGTCTGTATGCTCTTTACAAGGAACCCGCATTAAACATAATGATATAGAGAGGTTAAAAGTAAAAGAGTGAGAAAAGATACAGTATGCAAATGTGAATCCAAAGAAAGCTGGCATATTAATAGTAGAAAAAGTAGGCTTTGAAACAGGAAGAATTACCCATAATAAAGAGGAAATTATGTAGTTATAAATGGGTCAATTGAGCTAGAAAGCTCTCAAGTAATTAATCTAAAATTTCACCTTAAGAAACTAGAAAAATAAAAGCAAACTATTCAAAAAGCAAACACAGGGAAGAAAATAATAAAGATAAGAATAAAAATATATGAAATCAAAAATGGAAATATATCAAAAACGGGACAAGATAAGAAAATCAATGAAACCAAAAATTGGTTCTTTGGAAAGATCAATACAACTGATAAACCTCTATCCAGGCTAACCAAAAGAGGGAGTATGGAAGAAGTGATGTTGGGGAGATGGAGGGAGATGCAGGGAGGAAAAGAGAGGATAAGAGAGATAGGACACAACTTGCCAAGAGCAGTAATGAAAGAGGCAATATCCCTACAGACCCTACAGATATTAGAAGGGTAATAAGGAAATGCTGTTAATAACCCTGCCTGTAAATTCAACAACTTTAAATGAAATAGATAAATTTTCAAAAGATACTATCAAAAGTCACTCAAGAAAAAATAGATAACCTGAGTAGTCCCATATTCACTTAAATCAACACAATTCTTAGCTAAAACTTTCCAACAAAGGAAATTCCAGATCCAGATGATTTCAGTGGAAAATTCTACCAAATACTGAGGGAAAATATCTACACAATTTATCCCAGAAAATTCGAAAGGGAGAAATGCTTCCTAACTCATTTTATGAAACTAACGCAAACCTGATACCAAAATAATACAAGAAAACAGTACAAGAAAATAAAACTGCAGACCAATATTTGTCATAAACAAAGGCACACAGTTTCTTTTTTTAGATATACTTTACGTTCTGGGGTACATGTGCACAGCGTGCAGTTTTGTTACATAGGTGTACACGTGCCATGGTGGTTTGCTGCACCCATCAACCTGTCATCTACATTAGATATTTCTCCTAATGCTCTCCCTCTTCTTGCCCCCCAACCCCTGACAGGCCCTGGTATGTGATGTTCCCCTCCCTGTGTCCACGTGTTCTCATTGTTGAACTCCCACTTATGAGTTAAGAACATACAGTGTTTGGTTTTCTGTTCCTGTGTTAGTTTGCTGAGATTGATGGTTTCCAGCTTCATCCATCCAAAGGCACACAATTTCTTATCAAATATTAGAAAGTTAAATCAACAATATAAAAAGGATAATACACCACAACAAGGTGGAGAAATGCAAAACTGTTTCAATATTCCAAAATCACTCAATTTAATAACCCATATTAACTGAGTGAGGGGAAAAGAACATATGATTATATCAACAGATACAGGGGAAACATTTGACGAAATTCAACATCCCTCTATGTTCAAAACACTTACCAAACCAGGAATTGAAAAAAGCTGCCTTAACCGGAAAAAGAGTATCTACAAAAAACATACAGCTAACATCATATTTAGTGGTGCAAAACTAAATGCTTTTCTCCTAAGATCAGCAACAAAGTAACGATATTTTCTATCACTGCCTCTATTCACCATCATACTGGAAGTTCAAGTCAATGTAACAAGGTGAGAAAAATAAATAAAAGGTGTACAGATTGAGAAGCAAAACATTAAAAATAGAACTGTTTCTGTTCACACACATTATTGTCTACATAATAATCTCAAAGAATCTACCTGAACTAAAAAGTTAACACGGTTACAGAATAGAAGTTCAGCACACAAATATTCATTGTATTTCTCTGTACTACCAATGAACAACTAAAAACTAAAACATAAAAAATGTTGCTATTCATAGTAGTTCCAAAAACAAGAAATACTTGGTTAAATATCTAACAAAACATATTTATGTTCTTTAGTTTTCTGCCAAAAACTACAAAACACTGATGAAATAAGTCAAAGAACCAATAAATGGAAAGGTATACTGTGTTCACTGAATGAATGACTTTACTAAAGTTGAAAGATCTTCTTAAATTTATCTATAGATTTACCACATTCTCAATCAAAATCCCAAAAGAAATTTTGTAGAAATTAACAAGCTTATTCTAAAATGTATATGAATGGCAAAACAGTTTTTTAAACAAAGGATGAGGTTAGAGGACTCATACTACCTAATTTTAAGATTGATTATAATTCTACAGCAATCAAGACACTACAATATTGGTGAAAGTATAGACACAAAGATCAGTGGAATAAAATGGAGCATCCAGAAATGGCCCCACACAAAAATGATCAATTGAATTTTGACAAAAGTGCAAAGGCATTATCTTTTCTACAATGGTTCTGAAATAGTGCAAGAAAATAAACTCCAAACTATATCTCACTCCTTAAAAATGAATTCAAAATGAATTCGAAATGAATCATAAACCTAAATATAATACATAAAATTAGAAAAAGTTTAGAAAAAAACTTGAGAGAAATTCTTGTTAAATTTAAGCAAAGGCTTTAGGATGTAACACCAAAACACAATACATAAAAGAAAATTTGGTAAATTACACTTCATTGAAATTTAAAACCTTATTCTTTGAAAGATACTGGGGGTTTTTGTTGTCGTTGTTTGTTGTTGTTGTTTGTTTTGAGACGGAGTCTCGCTCTGTCACCCATGCTGGAGTGCAGTGGCGTGATCTCAGCTCACCACAACCTCCACCTCCCGGGTTCAAGCGATTCTCCTGCCACAGCCTCCCGAGTAGCTGGGATTACAGGTGTGTTTTTAGTGGAAATGGGGTTTCACCATGTTGGCCAGGCTGGTCTTGAATGCCTGACCTCAGGTGGTCTGCACGCCTTAGCCTCCCAAAGTGCTGGGATTACAAGCGTGAGCCACCACGCCTGGCCAAAAGATACTGTTAAAAGAATGAAAAGACAAGCTACAGGCTGGAATAAAAATATGTTCACATATTTTTCTCACACACATATCCACCAAAGCTCTTGTATCAAAAATACATGAAGAGCATTCAAAACTCAACAATGAGAAAACAACTCAAAAGCTGGGCAAATCTATGAACAGGCACAAGGTATACAAATGGCAAATAAGCATGAAGAAAGGTCGTTCATGATTAGTTATTTGGGAAACCAAAATTAAAATCACAGTGAGATACCCCAAACCTATTGGAATGGCTAAAATAAAAAATCCTCATAGTACCAAGTGTTGGCAAGAATGTGGAGCAGTGGGAACTCCCATAGATGGCTGGTGGGAATGCAAAACAGAAACAGCCAGTAGAGTGGTGATCAAAATATTGTCTCTGTTACTGACTGACACTGTACTGCAGAAAACATCTTAGGCATATTTCCTAGTATTGAACCCCTGAGCTGACTGTACCCACCAAGACCTGTATACCTTTTTTTTTTTTTTGAGACGGAGTCTCGCTCTGCTGCCCAGGCTGGAGTGCAATGGTGCAATGGAGGGAGGAACAAATGAAGCATGCAGATGTAGTGACAGGCTCACCGGCCACCCTCCTTAATCCATGAAACTGAAGGCCACACCCTAAGCGCACAAGCCAGGGAGACTTAAGGATCTTGGGTCTGGACTTCATGGAGCAGAGCTTCTGTAACAGCTGTGATCTGCCTACCTCTGCCTTGTGCTTGTGACACTGAAAACTTCTGCCTAGTTTAAGCTACTCTTACTTGGGTTTCTCTTACTCATGAGTAAACCTAAACTCAATCCATACAGGTTATGACAGGAAAGGGCACAAGGCAAATGAGAATATGTGAAGCCAGCCCAATTCTTTAGACACTTGACAAGTTGTTTCTGTGGGGCACAGGTGCCTCCAGGTTAAAGGAGCATGGATTCCTAGTCCTGGATTCTCTAGTCACAGCAGCTTTGATGGAGTTCTGGTGATGTCCGTGGTGCTGGCGTGGACTTTCCACCTAGCAGTGCTAATTTCTCTTCAAGTTTGCATAAATACTTTCACATCATACACTATTGTGTATGATGCTGGAGACAACCTGTGAAGTAAATATCATTGTGTTATTTTCTATGATTCAAACCCTCTTCTTCCAGCTTCCAATCCAGTCAAGTTTAGTGTTCCTATCACTACACCACAGGACCTCTCTGTCTCCAGAGTGATGACTCTGATCTGTTTCCCCACCTGCATGTAGCGTATCCATTTGTTAATCCCTTTCACCATGGCACTTTGACATCTAGTAACATTGTGGTCTTGGTGGACCATGCCCCCCAGTACATGCCTACGTGTAATCCTCTACCGCATTGTCTCTTGACTTAACCATGCAACTTTCTTTTACCACTGAGACATCAGAAAATGTGATACAAGCAGAAGTTGATAAACACCTTTGCTCTAGAGCTTTCTCTCAGAATGCTGATGTCATCACATGAGGAAGCCCAATCTAGCCTTCTTGAGCATGAAAGACCACATAAAGGGAGAGCCCAGCTGTCTCCACTGTCCCAGCTAAGCTCAGATCCAAGCGACCCTCCAGTTAAATACAAGTGAGCCCAGGAGGAAGTAACAGAAGAAGAGAAGAACACAACTGATTCACAGAATCATGACAAATAATAAATTATTGTTGCTTTAAGCCACCACCTTTTGGCATGGTTTGTTAAGCAGCAATAGATGGCTACTACAGACCCACTGTTTCTGGCTATGTTTTTCTCACCATTCAGTGAGTTCTTTAGCACTTCTTGGATCCCCAAACAAGACCAGAATTAATATTTTCTGGATTAATGGTTAATTCATTCATCTACCAGACTTTTTTGAGCATTTACTGTATGCTTGTGCTAGGTAATTGGAATATAAAAATAGCTGAAACAAATACCTACCTTCAAGAAGTTGAGAAAATGGTAGGGAAGACAAACCACTGATAGCCAGAATGAGTCTAGTGTTTCCTCTGTGTAGAATGTCCTTCTCCTCTTCTTTACTTGGATAACTTCTATTAATTTCTTTTCCTTTTTTGCGATGGAGTCTCACTCTGTCGTCCAGGCTGCAGTGCAGTGGCACAATCTTGGCTCGCTACAATCTTGGCTCGCTGCAACCTCTGCCTCTCAGGTTCAAGCGATTCTCCTGCCTCACCCTCCCAAGTAGTTGAGATTACAGGCATGTGCCACCACGCCTGGCTCTTTTATATAAATATATATATTTTTACTTTTTTTGTATTTTTAGTAGAGATGGGGTTTCACCTTGTTGGCCAGGCTGGTCTTGAATTCCTGGCTTCAGGCGATCCACCTGCCTCAGCCTTCCAAAGTGCTGGGATTACAGGTGTGAGCCACATCACCTGGCCCATTCATTCTTAATGACTATGCTGAGGCACCGTTGCCTCTAGAACCCTTTCTCTGACTCCCCAGTCTGTGCTAGATTCTTTCCTTTTGACTCCCATAGAAGCTTATTGATGGATTTATCACTGCTTTAGGGTTGTTGTGATTATTTTTCACTTGCACATCTCCCATGATAGACTCTGGGATCCTTAACTACATTGGATTTTTCTTAGGGCTCCACTTTTCTGGCACCTAGTAAGTGCTCCTTACATGTTTACTGGACAAATGAATACCATCATAAATATATAAAGAGAATGTGATGGGTGCCTTGTGAAGGGAATGAATGTGGCTCCAGGTGACCAGGGCAGGTGCAGATGCAGATGTGAGCTGCATCTCCAGTGAGGATTAGGATTTCATCAAACTGCGAAGAGGGAAAAAAGAAATACAAGACCAAGGGCTGAAGACATGGGAGTGAACAAGTAAATGGAATATTCAGAGAACAGCAAACTGTTGGTATGGACAAGTGTGGTGGCTATGAGAGTAAGAATGAGAGATGAAACTGGTTGATGGTTTTGGTCTAGACTCTGAAAAACCATGAGTATCACACCAACACCACTTCCTAAATATTTCTGCAACCCGCCTGCCCCACATTTTCCATATATGGCTGAACATAGGTCTATGCAGAAAACACTCAATTCTGATACTGCCTCTTACTTGAATAAGTGCTGAGGCTCTGGGAGTTCAGATCATTATAATCAGCCTTCTCATTTTGCTTTCACTAAACATTCATTAGCTGGTTATGAACCCCAAAGAACAGAGGTCACACTGAGTGACAGGGACTCAGCAGCTGCTCACAGTGTAAGATATTTGCTATAATTTACACTAAGGTGTGAATGTAATTATCCTTATCAAAATCACTTCCCCTGGCAAATTTGTACATTAAGTCGAGTAAATTTCCTCTCATTAAATCCCAGCATTTGGGGACTGCAGTTTGTCTCAGCCAAGAACTAGAGCTTGGAAGTAATAAAGGCAAAGAAAAAAAACTTGGGTTCTCAGCAGGAAGTGTGGGTGGTGAGGAGTGAGGCAGTATTTCAGAGTGTGTCGGAAGCCCAAACCTCCAGCAGTTCCATGACTATGTGTCTCTTGAATTTAGAGCAGTCTTTAAAATGTGGCACTTCTCAGCTACCTACGCATTTGGCAAATTGAGAATGTTGCATCTAGATGCAAGACCTAGAGATGCAGAAAGGACATCTAAAGACAGATATTTTTAGGATGAGAGCAGGTATGTTAGAAAGGGCTTATAGTTTCAAACCATGAGAAAAAAAAACATGTTTATGCTGGAACTGTGTTAAGTATTTTCACACATATGATCCTCTGGTTTTCACAACAAGACTGCAGGATAGGATATTCACACTCTCGTAATGCCCATTTCTTTTTCTTCTTGGAATTTAACACAATTCTAATTAAATAACTTTAAGTGGAAGCTGGGAACGCTGGATATGTCATTTCCAGCTAAATCTCCAGGAGTTGCCACAGTTTCTACATACAGTAAGTGCTAAATAAAGTGCAGCTGAATGAATAAACTAATTCAAGAATAAGATAATTTTTAAAAATCAGAGATTGTTGAGAGATATAGGAACTAACTTTAAAAGTGCTGAAAATCACCAGGCCAATAAAATTTGGCTGAAACCGAGTTGCATGTAATAACACACTCAACAAATGAATGTTTATTACTTAGGACTCTTTCAGTTACCAGTGACATAATCTGGACTCACAGTGTCTTTAACATAAAAGAAGGAAGTTTCTTATTTGCTTAACTAGGAAGTCTTGTAAGGCTGATGTACAGCAGGCTCGTGTCTTGTCTGGATTCAGGGACTCAAATAACATCTTTCAAAATTTCAACTCTGCCTCCTTTATTTTTTGCTTCCACTTTTCTCTGCTTGGTTTTATTCTTCAGTTTCTCGAGATGGCAGCCTCCATAGCCTCAGCCTTGTGTCTTCTCAGCTTGGCCACTTCAGTGAGGAAAAAGCTTCTGCCTCCCAATGTATCAGTTATCTATTGCTGAGAAACAAAGTATCCCCAAATCTTAGTGGCTTGAAAAAACAACCTTTTCTTTCCTTACAATTCTGTGCATCAGCAATTCAGGCTCAGCTGGGCAGTCCTGTGGATCTCTGTGGTGTCTCCTGAATTTAATCAGGCATTTGTGGCCAGGTGGTGTCAGCTGGAGGTGATTGGTCTGAAATGGCTTTATTCACATGTCAGGGGACTCAACTGGGATGGCTAGAACGGCTGGGATGTCTCTCCTCTTTCTCTTCTCTCAATATGGTCTCTAGACCAAGTGTTACCATCTCCAAAAGGCCCCAGCCTGACTTCCTGACAAAGCAGCAGTGTTAGAAAGGAAAGCAGGAATCGAACCTGCAAGGCCTCTCAAGGCTGAGAACTCAGAACTCATACAACATCTCTTCAACTGATCAAACCAAGTCATGGGACCAGCCCAAATTCAAGGAGAGGGGAAGTAGACTTCAGCTCCTGATGAGAGACCCCCAAAGTCACATCCCAAAGGGGCATGCAGGATGAGGAGTTACTACGGCCAGCTTTGCAAACTATCTACCACCCCCAATGTCCAGACTTCAATCTCACGAAGATTTGTATTGGCCCTATTCAGGTCATTTGTGTATCCCTGAGTCCATCCCAGTGGCCCAGGAGGGTTAGTTACTCTGATTGGCCAGCTTGGTCATATGCTCAGCCCAGAAGTGGTGGACAGGGGAGAGGTCAAGAAGTAGAATTATCTCATGGACAACTCTTTCAGAGCCACCTAGAATCAGGGAGGGATCTCCCGCAAACCAGAAAAGGTTGGAAAAGTGTGTTCGGAAGACAAAACTATTGCTACTGTGGTTCAAAGCAGGCTCTGTTCATCATAAGGGGATGATAATCAGCGGTGACAGCCTAAAGATAAAGTTCAGGGTGTCAAAGGGCATTGCCCACTGGCCCTTCCAGGATGAAAATGCCCCAGCTTACAGACTCAACCTGTCCGATCTCTCCTTACTTTGGAAATGAATGCATAACTCTCCAAGCCAACCGCCAGAAATGGCAAATACTTACGTCAGTTAACCCATGTCCCTTTTTCTCATTCCATAATCCCTCAGCAGCTTTCTGATTATAACTTGGCTTCCAGCAAACTGGTTAGGCCAATTTGAACACTGCCTTTTCTTAATAATACTATTTTTGCAGCAAAAATTAGTAAATGCTCATGCCTGGCTCATATATCAGTCTCTCGTGAGACTAGTAGGTGTGATTCATTTCCCAGTCCAACTAATTCTTGGATACTAAGGAAGATTTCGTCTTGAAGGCTAAAAGACACACCATGGTGAATTTACCAAAATCTCATCCCTTAAAGGGTCTCCCTGAGGCCTGGCTGGAGATGCCTGAGCTCATGCTGCACCTGCCTCCAGGTATTGTCCCCACTTCAAAGTATTGTCCCCACTTCATCTCGAAGAAACTAAGGATGAGAAAAATGACTTGCCCACAGTCACAGCTGGCAACCATAATGCAGAAAGAGGCTCTTCACCACTCATTCAATACAATCCATTCATCACAAAACACTTAACTGCGGCTCTACTGTGCACTCAGTAATGTTCTTGGTGTTGGACATATGGTGGTAAAGAAGACAGAAAATGCCCAGCCTTCTATGAGGCTGACATTCAAGTGGAGAAACATGGGAAATAATCAAATAAATAAATAGACCACCAAAAAGGTCAAATGGTGATCAGTGCAATGCCAACAATTAGAACATGGTGATGTGCTCGAAAGTGTCTGGACTGTGACTTTAGATTGCATGGCCAGAGAAGAATAATATAAGAATAGCATCAAAATGTTACTCGTGGGCTTCAGGTGCCCACCTATAAAATAGGTTGCCTGGACAAAATCATCTTTGCATGCATATGTCTAGACCGGAGACCTGACTTTTAACGATATATCACATGAATTTAAAAAAAAAGAAAAAGAAAACTTGTTGATGGCGGCTAGATTAGGGTTGTATAGGTTGGAATAAGTTAAAACCATTGATAGTAATAGCAATATCCATAATTTATTCAGAACTCTGCTAAGTGCCTAAAGTGAATTATCTCTAATTCTCACAGCATCCCTGCCCGTGCAGGTATAGGTCTCACTATTTAACCAGTGAGGAAACTGGGATTAGCTGAGGTTAAATAACTTATCTCAAGAGAGGCTGGGAGAAGATATGTCATGGTGGGCCCTGCAGGCCAGGCTGAAGGGTCGTCTGGAATGTGCTCAGCTGTTTGCTTCCTCTCTCCAGCCTTTCCACGATTCTTCCTCTTGTGCCTGGGCCATTCTGCTCCCTTCTCTCCACCCCAGTACACACAAAAGACTAGAACCAGGCCCCTGTGGTCCACTGAGTATTTCTGTTTGAATGGAAAAGACAGCGGGCTACCCACGCCCAAACCTGTTCGCTCCAATCCTCACTAACTAGGTGCTTTCGGGGCTTCAGAGCAACACTAACATTCCCATGACCCCAAGCAACCAAGACAGCTGGGCTGGGGACAGCAGGATATGATACCCAAGGACACCTGATCCACACACTCTGCTCCCACCAGGAAACTTCCAGGCTGGGATTATCTGTCCACTTTTGTCCATTTGTATAATTAAAAATTGAGTCTGACATCTGTGACCTGCTCAAGATTTCCTAGAGCCCACCTACTCTAAAGCTTAGTTTAATGTACATTCTACCAAGCCACATCATGTCGAGAAAATGAACAGATTTTCCCAACTAGGGCAAATTAGAATCATTCTTTTCCATTGCATTAGGTGGCTCCCAAGAAAGGCCAGTTGACTCAAACACAAATGTTGCCCATTTCCAGGGCTGCAGCGAAAATCCTGTTGTCTGATTCAAGAAAGAACGGATGCCTCCTAGGTACAGTCCAAGCCACAGCCATTGTGTTGCACCTTCTTTTGTACCTTCTTTTGCGTGAATGGTGCCCCTGGAGTTGTGCAGGGCAGCTGTGACCCCAAGTCCACATAGGACAGACGAGAGAGATTTCTAAGCCAAAAGACAGTGTTCTCTCTGGTTCACACTGCTGCTCACTTTGGAAGCATGTTGCAAAAGGGAGAGGCAACCTTTCTCAAAGACAGGATCTACGAGGCTTCATTCTGCATGTGGGCAATCTTTATCTGTGGATGCAAGATGCTGGTGGAAGAATTCCAAAGTCTCTCTTTTAAATGTGGAGCCGTACTAATAACAGGTTAAATAATTTATCCCGAGAGGCTGGAAGAAGGCAGGTCCCAGTAATAGTTATTACTACTATTATTACTATAAATATAATAATTATTATTACTGATAATTCCAGGGACTGAGGAAGTGTATAGAACGTGACTTGTAAGCCAGACAGGGATCTGGGATATAAGGAATTGCCAGTGGGTTGATAGCAGCTACATCAAAGAATATTGTTCTGTAAGAAATGTTACTGGCAAGCTCAGTCTCTGCTTCTTTCCATCTTTCCATTAACTCAAAAACTATGAGGAACACCCAGTGTGTGCCCAGAACTGGTGATATGGAGGTGAATCCATCATATCCCCTGATAGGGAAAGACAGTCAGGTGCACATTCTCAGGGTGATGAGAGGAGTGCTGGCATGTAGGGAAGCATGGGGCACTGTGGGATTAAAGCAGGGCACCCAACCTGACCGAGAGAGTCAGAGAAGGCTTCCTGGAGGAGGTGGGCTCTCACTGGAGGGAGCCACAGATAAAGAAAAGGGCCTGTCCAGCAAAAGAGAAAGAGCCACTGCTCAGAGGCCCTAGACACATGACAATGTGGCACATAGGGAACATGCATAGGGCTGGTACAACTGGCCTTCAGGGTGTTTTAGGAAGTGGAAAGATGTAGTAATATTCTAGACTCAAGAAGCAGACAGGATCTTGCATCTATTTTAAGGAATAAGGCCTTTGTGCTGAAGGCAAGCTGTTCCCAAAGTGTTCTTCCTGAAATTGTAGAGCCCCGGGACCCCTCGGAAAGACAGTTTCCATGGTCAAATGAGTTTGGGAAAACCCTCACACTATCCAACTCCGTTGGAGAGTCACAGAGTGCATTCACATAATAAAAGTCCTGAGAGGCCCTGCAGCAAAAACCTGTTTAACTTTGTCTAACCCCATTGTCCATTTTCATACTGCTGTGAAGAAATACCTGAGACTGGGTAATTTATAAAGAAAAAGAGGTTTAATGGACTCACAGTTCCACATGGCTGGGGAAGCCTCACAATCATGGTGAAAGGCAAAGGAGAAGCAAAGTTATGTCTTAGATGGCGGCAGGCAAGAGGGCATGTGCAGGGGAACTCCTCTTTATAAAAGCATCAGATCTCATGACACTTACTCACTATCAGGACAACAGCAAGGGAAACCCCCCCACCCCGCCTTGATTCAGTTACCTCCCACGGGGTTCCTCCCGTGACACATGGGGATTATGGGAGCTACAGTTCAAGATGAGATTTGGGTGGGGACACAGCCAAACCATGTCACCCCTCCCTTCCTGAACCTACTGAACCAGGAAGAATGGAATATCTATTACCATCCCACACAAAACTCTGGGAAATCTGCCAGAGCCTCTGGGGAGACTTCAAATGCTTTTCTTAAGCCCAAGAATAATCTGGTCAGCTCGGCGTATTGGAGAGCTGTTCAGAGGGAAGCAACTGCCCCTTTATTAGTCTGCTTCCACATTTCTCCAGAAATGTCACCAATTACAATTATTTTAACAGGTTATTCTTTAGCGTGCCCAGCTTCTCCATCCTCCTGGCATCCCTCCTTCCTCACCAGCTTCAGAGCCATTTTTCAAGGCTCAGTTCAGATATTACCCCCTCCAGAAGTCCTTCCTGACCCACCAGAGAGGTAGGATGGCCCACACTCAGTGCCCAGGGTGACTTGTAGCCCAGTGAATGGTGACACCATGGGCCTTGGACACTCCTTCCTCTCTAAGCATTCCTGCTTGGCTTCCTTTGCTGCTCTTCCTACACTTACAAAAGCTCCACCATCAGCCTTCATCCCTCTCACCTCCAAATGCCATCCCTGGACAATATCTCCCATCTCCATGATTTCAATAACCCAACATGCCGAAGGCTACCAGATGGTATCTCCAGGCCAGACTGCCCTTTCGAGCAGCAGACCTGTGTTCAAATACCCACTAGACATCTCCACCTGGACACCTGCAGGCACTGCTCATCAGCACGTCCAAACCAGAACTCACCTGTGCTGAAATCTGTTTCTTCTTCTGTGCACCCTGCCTCAGAGAACAGCTGCTGCCATCCACCTGTCCAGGCTAGAAACCGGAGGGCCACATGAACCCAGCTGTCCTCTTCTCCACCAGGTGCAGTCAGCATCCAAGTCCTGATGCTGCTCCCTGAGAGCATGCTTCCCTTTCCTCTCACCCTCCAGCACTGCTCCCCCTGTCTGGGCATCAATGTTGCCTGTCTGCTTCGCTGCATCACTGCTATAGCTCTGCATCTGGTCTTGCTCAAGCTGCTGTGATGGTGGTCCACACTGTGGCCTGTACCCACTCCCCAACACTGCCTTTCTTGAGTCCTTGCTCCAGCCATACTTGCCATTCCTGGCTATGCCTCCTTCCTTTACCACTCTAAGATTTTGCATATGCTGTTCTCTTTGCCTTGAATGTCTTTCCATCTCTTTTACCCTGGAAGACTCTGAGCTATCCTTTAATTCTCATTTCAAGGGTCATCTGGCCTTGGCTGTACCCCAGGGAAGCTTGGGTGCTCTTTCTCCCAGCATCCATAGCCCCAGTGAGCCTCTGTTTCCTCACAGGGAAACGGCAATCCCTACATCAGCCATTTGTTGGGAAGAACAAATGAGAGAAAGTAGGCAGCATCTACACCGTGCCTGGACTAAAGAGGACACTCAGTCAGTAGCTTGGAGGTGAGAAGGGACATTCTGCCTCATCCCCAGGGCAGCTGCTATGACCCCCCAACTTGAGACTGACCTGTAAGTCTGACTGCAAGATCGCTAAGGCCTTGCCAACCAAGCCCATCCCCTCAACAAGAGGCCACCATCCAATGGCCCCTAAAGGCTGGCTGCTTCTCACTGTGGCCGACGCAGGCAGAGTACACCAAAAGCAAAACCCGCACTTTCAAGTTCCAATGAGATCAAAGGCAACATAATGACAGGCATAGAGTGTGTGATTAATTACCTAGGGTACCAGGGTGAACTGGGGCTGGCCCCAGGGAAGAAGAACCTCATCAAAATGGAAATCGGTTTTCTGGGAAGAGGCCTGGCCAGTGGAAAAGGGGGCTTATGCACAGCTGCTAGGAAAGGAATGAGCACAAGTCCCAGAAGTCAGGTCCCTGCTCCAGCCAAGACACCATGACAGCCCTGCCTGCTCCTAGCCTAGCCAAGGATAGAGCTGTGGAGCCAGCCACCCAGCTCAGAGATGGCAATGGGGCTTCCACAATGGCAACGTTATCTATGGCTCCATCATGACTTAGAGCCAATCCAGCTGCCGGGTGGCAAGGCATGGTGAGATCTTAGGAAAGAGCAAATAAACAGGCCTGGGGCCGACTATTTCAGGGCGCTTGCCAAAACCATGTTGTCCACCTTCACTCGCTGGGACAAGGAGGCTATGTTCTGATTCCATTCTAGAGCCCTGTCACAAGAAATATGCATTTGACCCAACTCATCTGCATCTCTCCTTAGAGAAACTGTCCTTGGCCACTGACAGCTGGCCAAGGATTTGGGAGATCTTGAATTCTAGCCAAATCTTCCATGAAGCCTAAGGTCCACATGGGGTAAGCTGGCCCGTGCATCTCAACAAATCAGTCAGATTCCTGCAAGTCAGTTACTGAGCTTGCAGAGTCCAAGTGATTGGCTTCTCAGCAATGCCATTCAGTTGCTAAGTATCCATCACACACTGATGCTATGCACTAGAAATGCAAAAGGCAAGAGGCCTGGCCCGGCTATGGAACAGCTCAGTTCAGCAGAGGAGAGAACTGATAAACAGACAAGAAGAGTCCGTGGCAAGTCTCAACATAAACCATGGAAGCTCAAACGAGAGGCATGTGGCCTAGGATTAGCAGGGAATGTGGTGGAGATCGTGGGGTAGCTTCCTGGATGAGGAGACATTTCAGCTGAACTTTGAAGGAGCATAGGGATCCATGAGATAAACAAGGAAGAAAGGGCATTCTAGAAGAAATAAAATGAGCAGGGGCATGGGAGATGTGACACAGCATGGTGTGTGCCAGGGACATGGTGTTTCAATGTGGCCACAGCCCTGAGTGAGGACCATAGCAAGTGACGAAGGACAGAGGGGTGCACCTGAAGTTGATCCCTTGTGGAAGTGCCGGCCCCTCTTTTCCATAGTCACAGCATCTCCTCCATCCACATGCCAGCCCGCTGGATGGCCACTATGTCTGGGATTACTTTTAAGAAACAGGATCCATCTTCTGTACCCAGACCCACAACCATGTGAACACCTGAACAACCAGAAGGCAGGTGTCAGTCAGCTGGAAACGTGGGCTGAGAAGGGGACTCAGGAGGAAATCGATGAGTTTGGTCTCTTTCAGTCTTCAAGAGTCTTAAAAGCCAACCAGATGCTCCTCTGGTCAGTTCAAGCGTCCTCCGGAGAAGCTATTTTGAGTTCAAGCACATCCCCCTTGAGCGACTCTCACAGGCGCTGAGAGCCAGGCAGCAGAAAGCCATTTTTCCAGCCTAAAGAAACATTATGTAGGGATTCTAAAGTTGATGTTTCCCAGGTTGCTGTGAGGCTAGGCGCTCTATATTGTGCTCCCCAACTACCCCACTTCTCCCCTCCCACCCCCCGTGCACACAGCCTTTATTCCAAGGGGAGGGCGCCTTCTCCAGTGCCCTCTCCAGTGGAGCCAAATGCCAAGACCAGCTCGGTCATGGAGACCGTAACCCAGCAGCGCTAGAGGAATTAAAGACACACGCAGAAATATCGCATGTGGAGTGGGAAATCAGGGGTCTCACAGCCTTCAGAGCTGACAGCCCCGAACAGAGATTTACCCACATATTTATTGACAGCAAGCCAGTGATAAGCATTATTTCTATAGGTTGTAGTTTAACTAAAAGTATTCCTTACGGGAAACAAAGGGATAGGCCGAAACAAAGGGATGGCGCTGGCTAGTTATCTGCAGCATGAACACGTACTCAAGGCACAGTTCGCTCATGCTATTGTTTGTAGTGTAAGAATGCCTTAAGCGGTTTTCCCTGGGTGGGCCAAGTGTTCCTTGCCCTCATTCTGGTAAACCGACAACCTTCAGTGTGGGCGTCAAGGCCATCACGAGCATGTCACAGTGCTGCAGAGATTTTGTTTATGGCCAGTTTTGGGGCCAGTTGATGGCCAGATTTTAGGGCCTGTTCCCAACAGCCAAACATGCAGGTGGAAAGAATTTACTGAGTGTTGACTGCTCCCAGCCTCAGGCTAACACCTTCTCTGCATTCTCTCCTTTGAAGTACAGCACAGAAGAGCAATCCCTGGAGCTGGAGAGCCTGGGTTCAAGTCCAGGCTCCACTGCGTACTTGCTGTGGGACTCTGGTCAGGTTACTTAACCTGCCCTGCCTCAGCATTCTTCACCTGTGAAATGGGGATAATAGTAAGAACTACTGCTAGAATTATTGTGAGAACACTATTAGTTGCTACATGGAAAACCCCTAAACAGTGCCCAGCACTTAATAAGCACACAAAAACTATTGGCTATTGCCATTACTATTCATCCACAGAGTGGTTCTGGAAGATAGAGTGGACGCTTCTTTATCAAGACCAAAGGGGGCTTTTTTTTTTTTTTTTGAGACAAAAAAAAAAAAAAACTAACACCCTGCCGCGCAGGCTGAAGTGCAGTGGCGCGAGCTCACGACAACCTCCATCTTCCAGCTTCAAGCGAGTCTTGTGCCTCAGCCTCCTGAGTAGGTAAGACTACAAGCACCTGCCACCATGTCTGGCTGATTTTTTTGTATTTCTAGTAGAGACAGGATTTCACCATGTTGCCCCGGGTGGTCTCAAACTTCTGAGTTCAGGTGATCCACCCGCCTCAGCCTCCCAAAGTGCTGGGATTACAGGCATGAGTCACCTCAGGGTTATACTTCCTTGATGAGTTTAATTCAGAAGTGACCAGGAGGCTTTGCTTAGCCAGTGAAACACGGATGGGCATGATGTGTGTTGCGTCTGAGCAGAGGCTTTTTGAGCCAGCTCATGGCTCACCGCCTTTCTATGGTCCTTCTGCTATGAAATCAGCAGTGTCCCATGGAGAGGCTGACCCATCAGCCTGGGTTCTGGAGTGAAGCACCACTGGCTACACTGCAGCATGAGCAAGAAAGTAAAGCTTTGCTGCTGTAAACCACTGAGATTCGGGGATTGTGTGTCATGTGGCCTAACTCAGCCTAGCCCAGCTGACTCAGTCAGTGGCAGACACAGGCAGGAGATCTGCAGGCAGGCAGAGGGCACGGCCAGGGCAACTCTACTTCAGGCAGAGTCTCTTTCAGGGGCCACATTTCCCCTGTGGCCCCATCATCTCCTCTTTTTGTCCCTCTGGCTCTAGGGAGGATAGAAGCCTCCTGCTGTCACTAGCAACAGGGCTGCCCCCACCCCTGTTAGCCCTCTCAGCTCTTCCAACTACTTCCCCATGTTAAAGTCTGTCTTTTGAAATTCCAGGCCTGGGTTCTACTGTCATGAGTGGACTCTACCCTAACAAAGTGGTGAAGCTGGAATTAGAAACCGCATCAAACTACCTCAAAGCCCAAGCAATTCTCTCCTGTCCATCCTGCTGGAACTCTTGAAGACTGTAGTACTGATGTGGCAGATGGGAGGATTCAAGAAGAGTGATTCCAACACAATAATAGGAAAAAATGCAGCATTTGGCCAAAGACAGGATATAGCCTCAAAATCCTGGTGGGAGGAGAGGAGGGGAGCAACATCACAGTAGGCAGGCAGGTAACTTGGCTGGCATGTGGCGGGGAGTCAGCAAATGGGAATAAAGCAGTGGCCTATAAAAAGAGGATCCTACCCCTCGCCATCCTCCCAGAACAGAAGGTGCTTTCCACAGCTCACAGCTACTCTGCTCAGCTGAACAGCCCGTGGGTGAAGGAAGTGAGGAATAAAAGTCAAAGAGAAAGGCAGATGAGCTGAGGGCCATTTAAAGAAGTTGTGAATAGTAAACCAAGCCCCAGTGAACTCTACATGTGTGTTGACCGCTCTCAACCTAGACCTGCTGGCACTACCCTGGAACCATAAAAGTTCATGACTCCTGAGTCCACTCAGCAAATCCCTATTCACCCAAGAACATTCATCACCTTTCTCCCAAAAGCTTTCATGACACCAGGTAGAGCTATTTTCTTCTCCTCATACACAGAGTTTCTAGTGATTTAAAATTGTATTTTTATCATCTGTTCATGTATCTTTATCTCCTTATAACTATGAACTTCTTGAGAAGAACATGCATGGGTAAAACACCTTCAGATCACTTTGCAGAGCACCAAATGGTTAAATTAAAAAGTGCTTGATTCATATTTTGTTGGAAGAGAGATAGGGTAAGAAATGAATAGATATAACCTTTAGACAACTTCATCTAAGCTTTATCAAAACACAAAAACACAATCTATCTTGGTGCTTATTGTATCAGAGGATCTAACATATCCCCGAGCACATAGGAGGTATTTAATAAGTATATCCTTCATTCATTTATCCAACAATTCTTTTTTGAGAGCCTACTGCATCCCCTGGGTTCTAGGCACTGAGGACACCATAGTTAAAGGACAATGAAGAACTCCGTTCCTCTTAGTGCTGACATTCTATGGGGTAGGCAGACCACAGACACGTAATATCAAGTGATAGGAAGTGCTACTGAAAATACTTACAGTAAGAGGTCAGAGTGTGATAGAGTGTGTCTCCATAGCTGTCAACAAAGGTTTCCTCAATCTCTCCTGGTGGACAGTGGACTATTCTTTTAGTGGCAAAGAGATTTCAGGCTGCGATGGGATCCTGGCTTTGCTGTGTACTGCCTTTGGGACCTTAAGAAAGTGACATAAATTCTTTGAGCCTCAGTTTCCCATCTGTAAAATGGGAAGAATATTGCCTAGGTTAAGCATTGGTGTGAGGATTTAAATAAATAATTCATTTAGCACAGTTCTTGGTAGATATACAACCAATAAATGACAATGCACACTGCTAGAGGATGTAGTAAAAATACAGGCACAAAGTCCTGTATATCATCACCAACAAAATCATCATCATCACAGTAACAACCTCAAGCTCATATGGTGTTCAGGCTGTTTAAGAATTTCCTATGAACTCACATTTAATCTTCAAACAGCCCAACTATTATTAGCCTTATTTAATAGATGAGAAAACAGAGAGAATTAGACAGACTGAAACCTACAAAGGCTAAGTGGTTTGCCAAGGACAAATAGCAAGATAGTGCCAAAGTCAGGCCCAGGTCCAGATCTTCCAATTCCCAGGCCAAGACGCTTGCCAAACAAGTTTCATCTCCTCTGACACCATATATCTATCAACAAAATGGGTGTGAAGTGAATTCCTGCAGTCCAGCATCTACAAAGTATTCTGGGGAAGTTAATTGGGGTCTTCAGAAAGGGTTCTGTGATAGAGTACAATTGGAAAATGTTCTTGGGTTGGGCAGGATTAGAAAACTCTTTACCCGGCCAGGCCCTGTGGCTCACGCCTGTAATCCCAGCACTTTGGGAGGCCAAGGTGGGTGGATTCACCTGAGGTAAGGAGTTTAAGACCAGCCTGACCAACATGGTGAAACTCCATCTCTACTAAAAATACAAAACAAAATTAGCCAGGCGTAGTGGTGGGCACCTGTAATCTCAGCTACTTGGGAGGCTGAGGCAGGAGAATTGCTTGAACCCAGGAAGTAGAGGTTTGCAATGAGCCGAGATCACACCATTGCACTCTAGCCTGGGTGACAAGAGTGAAACTCCATCTCAAAAAAAGAAAGAAAGAAAGAAAAGAAAAAAAAAGAAAGTTCTTTACTGCTCATCTTTTGGAAGAGATGAATATGCTAATTATGCTAATGAGCATGAAGATTCACCCAGTCCCTTCCTCCATATCACCCAAAGAGCCCTTCCTTCCTGGGCGTGGCACTGGCTGTCCCTGAATGTCCTGGGGAGGCTCTGTAGGGGCCAGGCTGCAGACCCAACACTGTATTTTCCACGTCGCCAGCATCCACAGGTCGCTACTTCTTTGAAATTCATTGCTTCTCATTATGAGCTCTAGTTTAAAAAAAAAAAAAAAAAGAATTTTTAAGAAACATTTCTCCTAAACCCTTTAATCTGTAAATGCCCTGTCTCTAATCAAATATGTACACATACATCCCTATTTCTCTGCTGGAATGGCCGTCTAAAAGGTTCGGTACCGAGTAAACAAGTCTGGCTAGTAAGCACTTGTCTCATGCTGATAAACCCATCATTGGAGAAGCAGGAACAAGGCCACACTTGGCAAAGCAGGTGGCCTCCTCCAGGGAGCAGCTGGAGTGGGATGGAGTAGAGCTCCCAGCTCTGCAGCCCAAACACAGCTGCCCAATCAATCAGCTGGGAGTCCATCTTTTGCTCACCCTTGCCTGAAATGTTCACCATTAAGTGATCCCCTGAGTTAGATTAAGAAAAGCCATTAAAATGCATCACATTCAGCAGTTTCACAGCACTCCCAAACCCATTCTCCTTGGCCGGTCTTCCTATCCTGTAATCCCCTTGTTTCTTTGCATTGTACATGTTATAACTTAGATAACTTAGATTCACCACATGAGGGAGATGCCACCGTAGCTGACTGCAGCTGCTGCTTGGGGAGACAGTTCCTGGGCACCCTGATGGCTTCTCATCTCAAGCCCCTCTGAGGCTCAACTTTTCTACCTCAACTTCCTCTTAAGCTACGGCAACTGGCTCAGCCCCTAGCCCAGATGTTCAGGAGAGTTAATGTCTGCGAGAACCACCCTCAACGATGGGGGATGAGACTCACTGGGTTGGTCCCTCAGCCGCTTATGCTTCAGAGCTACAGTGTTGACTGCATTCTCCACAGCTCACTAGGGTCTCCAACGGGGTTGAATTTATTATGTAAACCAGCTCAAAAACACACCCTCAACTGGCTCTTCCTCTGTGAGGTTATAATTATCCTCAGTTAGCGGTAGCTACTGCTGGAAGAAACCACTCCCCCAAATTGTATTTAGCTTGTAAGTTCACCAGGCAGTGACCCAGGAGGGGCTCTTCTGGGCTGAGCTAGACTGATCTTGGCTGGGTTTGCTCACGTGGGTGTGATCAGATTGTAGCGAGGCTGAGAGACTGTGGGGAAAGTCTAGGATAGCTTTGCTCACCTGCCAGGTGGTTGACTGCCTGTCAGCTGGAGTCAAAAAGAGACTGAGCCATGTGTCTTTTTTTTTCCTCCTGACAACAAAAGTCACATTCAAAAGAGCCATGTGTCTTACACATGTGGTAGAAGCAGGGTTTCCAGAAGCAGCCAACACCAGTCTGCAAGTGCCTTCCACACTTCTGCTTGTGTCATGGTAGCTGGTGTGGCAGCAGTGAGAAGAACCTGGCAGACCTCCAATTCCAGGGACTGTGCCTGACTATATGAGTGTACTAGGATGGCTGGAACAAAATACAGTTGTCCCTCGGTATCCATGGCGATTGGTTTCGGACCCCAAGGATGCCAAAATCCACAAATGCTCAAGTCCCTGATATAAAATGGCATAGTATTTGCATGTCATCCCACACACCCTCCCATCTACTTTAAATCATCTCCAGATGACCTGTAATACCTGATGCGATGTAAATGCTATGTATAAATAGTTGTTATACTATTGTACTATTATACATTTTTATTGATGGGTTGTTATTTTTAGTGTTCCTTTTCCTGAATATTTTTGATCCGTGGTTGCTTAAATCCAAGGATGCAGAACTCACAGATTTGGTAGGCTGACTGTACCACAAACTGGATGGCTTAAACAACACAAAAGTATTTTCTCACAATTCTGGAGGATAGATGTCCAAGACCAAGACGTCGTCGGGGTTGATTTCATTCTGAGAGCTCCCCGCTTGGCTTATAAATGGCCGCTTTCTTTCTGTGGCTTCACATCATCTTCTATACATGCCTTTGTCCAAATTTCCTCTTTTGATAAGGACACCCATCATATTAGATTAGGGGTCCACCATACTCTACAGGGCTTTGTTTTAATTAATAATATCAGCAAGGACATTTCTAAATAAGGTAACATTCTGAAGTACTAGGAGTTAGGACTTCAACATATGAATTTGAGGGGGAGCAATTCAACCCACGTCCATGACCTAGCGCCCGGCTGCAGCACTCTGAAATTCAGCTCTGCACTGAGTCCAAGCTTCCCACAAGCCGCTCCCAGCCAATAACTGAGGTTGGCAGGGATACTGAGGCAGGCCCCTTCCTAGCAGAAATGGGACTCCAGAAGTCCTGGACCCTCTCTATTTCCTTTTATACCTGCTTACAATTTAGCCAATTCTTTTCTGAGCTCATCTCTTTCTTACAGTAGTGGCCAAGGGATATTACTAATGTTCAGTTTCCCCATCTTTTCACCTTAAGCTTCAAGTTCCTTCAGCACATCATCAGCCTTTCAAGTTATTCCTACAACAGCTTTACCAAATATTTCATGACTGCATAACATAGATTACTATCTTTCCAACCCTCAGTAACAGTTCTCTTGCTGACTGCCATCTGGCCCTAGAGCCACATATTTTAGGGTTTGTGTTTTGGCCGCTCCCCACTCCTGGTACCATAACACCAACTATCAAATCTACCTATAGGTCATGAAATTACACAGGGCTTCACCAAAACTGCTATGGAGGTGGGGAGAGGGACAATTGGAATGGAGCTCAGAAAGCTGCACTCGCCGAGTCATTTATCTAAGACTGAGAGTGTGCTGCTGGTCCACATCAGAGGATGGG
Source organism: Symphalangus syndactylus (assembly GCF_028878055.3). Classification (NCBI taxonomy): domain Eukaryota; kingdom Metazoa; phylum Chordata; class Mammalia; order Primates; family Hylobatidae; genus Symphalangus; species Symphalangus syndactylus. The sequence continues at coordinate 17,826,201 of NC_072438.2, read as the reverse complement.
GACTACCATGGTCTGAATGTCTGTGTCTCTCCAAATTTCATATGTGGAAACTTAATCAAGGTGATAGTTTTAAGCGGTGGGGCTTTTAGGAGCTGATTAAGGCATTTGGACAGAGCCCTTCTGAGTGGGATTAATGACCTTATAAAAGAGATGAAGATGAACTTTTGACCCCTTCCACCACTTGAGGACATAGCAAGAAGGCACCATCTTAAAGCAGAGAGCAAGCCCTCACCAAGACACCGAATCTGCAGATGCCTTGATCTTAGACTTCCCAGCCTCAGAAACTGCAAAAAATAAAATAAAATAAACTTCTGTTGTTTATAAATTACCCAATCTAAGATATTTTGTTTTAGCAACTCAAAGGAACTAAGACAAAGATCATGGAGACCATGGGGTGAGTCTCAAGACTTCCCCCAGCTCTGCTTGGCTGGTCTCCTGCTGGTACTTTCTGTCTGTAGAGAGGAACAAGAACTTCCATTTTATCTTGCTTACCTGCACTTATGAAAAGTCAAACTGAGTCATGTTGAGAGCCAGGGAACATAGGAGTCAGTTCTTCTGCAGCAGCACTCAGCTAGTTGAAGGCAATGTGGAGTGATGGGAAGAGAGCAGTGATGCAGTGATGCTGGCACCAACTCCTTTACTATGGCATCCATTGTACCAGCTGCCATGCACCTGGCTACTTCTACACTTTATCTCCAATCATCCTAGGATACATATTAGTTTCCCCATCTTCTAGAAAGGAAAACTCAGACCCAGAGACACTAAGCAAGTAGCTCAAGATCACACATGTTATCTGTGATTAAGCCTGAGTTAGAAATGGAGCCTCGGATTTCCACATTTATGCCCTTTTCATGAAGCTACCTGACTTTGATACTCAAGTTTTTCCACCTATAACATGGGACTGCTGGACTAGAAAACTCTAAGTCCCCTTTACCTCTGGGATTCTGTGTCTCTAAGGATGAGAATAACAAAACTCCTTTGCCTCTAGCACTTTCCAACTCATAGCCCTATCATGCTCATTACATCTAACCACTACAGCCAGAAGCATTAAATAAAATGGATGGACTGACATTAGGAGCGGGCGAGGCAGGGAAGTTGGGGGAGTGGAGAAACAACTCTTTTTATATAATGATTGCTACTATGATTTGGTTATAAATAACCCATGAAGACAATCAGGCTTCTCTGGCAGTCCCTAATTGTAGTGAATGTTGGAATACAGTGACCATGCAAATGCTCTAGACTGATTGGGAATGTGCCACTTCTGAATCAGCTGGGCTAAGTGCATTGCATAAGCTGAGTATTTAGCTTAATGATTGGAGCCAGCTGATGAAACACAAGAATATGGAAGCCTCCTGCTACTTCTCAGAAGATAAGACAATGGCATTCCACCACCAATGTTTACTGTGGTACCCAAGGGAGCTCCAGTTACTTCCCTCTATGCCTATAACCCTTGGACCACCTGGTTGCACCAGACCCATCCTGACTAAAATCCCTCCAAAGGACCAAAGAGGAGATACGGACAAAAATAAAAAATTAATCTCATCTGCTGTCTTTCCTAAGGACCCAGCAGCCTCTATCCATCCATCGGTCATTCACTCATTCCACACACTTCCATCTAGCCCCTGCTGACTGCCAAGCACTGGGCTGGAACCCTGGGGACTGTGAAAGTGGAATAGGAGAATATGGGCTTTCTGTGAGCAGTGGTTGCCTAAAATATATACATCAAGGTTGTAAGATCATGTGCACCACTACACTCTAGCCTGGGAGACAGAGTGAGACCCTGTTTCAAAAAAATAAAAAAAATTGTAGGATCATGGAGAAAGTGTCTTAAGCGTTTAGTGCTGTGGACAGGCAACACAGGCAGAAACTGGTGGCTAGGGAATCAGAGAAGTTTTCAGGATGGAGCATTTGACTTGGGCTTGGACTGAGCATCATAGGGCAATATAGAAACAAGTTTATGGATAATTCACTGAATTGGTGGCAGTTGATTACTTGAATCTTCCTTCAGATGATTGAAGTTAGTAGCCCAGCTATGAAAGTCTAGGTTACAGATGTCTCAGCCAGAGCTTGTATATGTATGGATGAGGCTCATACATATGCAGACTTGGGCTCCTGCCAAGATATGAGAGTTCTGGTCAGTCTCCGTCTCAGTTCTAATGCCTCTGCCTACGTACTTGAGTCCAGAGTGGTCGTGCAAAGGACAGAACCCCGGAACAATCACACCAGGGTTTGGTTCCAGGCTTAGCCATTTTCTAGCCATGGGAACAAAAGAAAATTACTGAACCTCTCTGAGTCCCAGTTTATTTGTCTATAAAATAGGGATAGTGATACCGGGGTTACGGGGAAATTGTGAGAATTAAAATAGTTCAGGAGAGGTTAAGTTGTCCTGGGGCCACCTTTGTCATTGCAGTGACCACAGTCTGTAGTGAGGGCACCCTTGAGAGCAGAGAGCAGAGCTGCTATGTGATTCATCTCTAGAATCCCTGGTTCTTGGAACACTTCCTGAGAGCTATTAGGCACTCAAGAAATGTTAATGGTAGATCACAGTATAGTGGTAGATCACAGTATAGTGGTAGATCATAGTATTGTATTATTATTCAGCAAACATCTGTTTTCCCTCCATTCCATGGAAGTGGTGCACTTCCCCACCCCACTGACATTGGGCTTAGCCACGTGACTTGCTTCAGCTAATGGAATGTGAGTGACTCAGTGAATGCCACATCCATGCAGAGGCATTAAATATTCCTGCATGGCCTCTGGTGATCCTGTCCTCCAGCATGAGATGAACATGCTGCAGATAGCTGCTGCTACTTCACTGGATCTTCTCAAGAGAGCCAAGTGAAGCAAATAGGAACCCAATTCACCACCCAGATCCAGGCCCATCTGAATCTAGCCAAGCCCAGAAGAGCCCTGTAGAACCACAGCTGACCTATGGAAATGAGAAGTAAATGTTTGTTGTTGATAGCATTGAGATTTTGGGATTACTTGTTATGTAGCATCATCACAACAAAGCCTGACTAATAATACATTGTATAAAGTTAATTGAATACTAGCAACATGCCAGGTATTGTTCTAAGTCCTTTATATAAAGAATCCCATCTAATCCTTACAGCACTGCATAAGGAGGTATGATAAGTATCTCCATTCAACAGATTAGAATTGAGGCATCTGGTCAATCCCATTCATGTTATTCCTCCTCACTTCCTGCATCCAAATGAACCAAGCCTCCTGTGTTCATTAGAACCACAGACCAAGCCTGCTGGAGAAAGACAGGGCTGTGAAGATGGGAAACAGCTTTGGGATGACAATGTTAAGGTCAGGCAAATGCTCCCAATAACCTCAAGTGAGTGTTGATGTTCATGAAGCCTGCTCAAAAAAGACACAGAAATTGATGTCTTTTATCTGAGGACCCTTCCTTAGCCTCAGGACTTAAGGCTATGGGAGCATGAGCCACATAACCATGAGAGGCAGGGGGTTCAGTGAGAAGAATAAGCTCTAGAGTCTCACTTGTGGGTCTGAATCTCAGCTGTGCCGCACGTACTGTGTGATGTTGAGCAAATCACCGAACCTCTCTATTCCTCATTTTTGTCACCTGTAAAGTGGGACTATTACTTGTACCTACATCCTGGATTTGTTGCGACAGTAAACGAGTTAGTGTTTCCAAGGTGCTTAACACAGAGCCTTTGCATGTAGCAGGCACCCAGTCAATGCCCATGACCATGGCCCTCTGCTCATGCTGCTCTTTGGTTCCCCCTGAGGTCTTTTGGGGACAGAGAGTGTGAATATGCCCTCTACCCACACAAGGAAACAGGACTCAGGGACAGAGGACCTGTGCCCTGACCAAGGCAATGTGTCCCTCACCATATATGCAGTGGTGCATCCTTTCCTGTTGCCTTTTTGATCAGCAATTAAGGCTTTAGTCTTTTTTGTTGGTGTGCAAAGGTATTTTCTTAATGGCCCTCCAGCCCAGCCATCGAAAAATGCTTTCCAGCTCTCAGAACATTTCTGATGCACGCCAAATCCAGAATTCAAATGAAGCGAAATAAAGGCACCAGGGGCTCTTATGAGACTGAATGACTCAAAATAGAGGGAATGTGGGGACTTGGGGCATAAGATTGATCATGAATCACCAAATAGAAAAACCCTGGGATGGCTTTCAAGAAGAATCCTCTTGAGGTTTTAACTTTCACCTACAAGCAAGTTTTCTCACTGCTCAGTACAGCAGGGTTAGGACAGCAGCCTCACAGCATCAGTCTGAGGATAGAATGGGTTAATGCAGCCGGGCACAGTGGCTCATGCCTGTAACCCCAGCACTTTGGGAGGCCGAAGCAGGTGGATCATGAGGTCAAGAGATCAAGACACCCTGGCCAACAAGGTGAAACCCCGTCTATACTAAAAATACAAAAATATTAGCTGAGTGTGGTGGCACATGCCTGTAGGCCCAGCTACTCGGAGGCTGAGGCAGGAGAATTGCTTGAACCTGGGAGATGGAGGTTGCAGTGAGCAAGATCGCACCACTGCACTCCAGCCTGGTTGACAGAGTGAGACTTTGTCTAAAAAAAAAAAAAAAAAAAAAAGAATGGGTTAATGCCTGATAACTCTTTGGCACAGTGCCCAGCACAAATTCAGCAGTCACTCAGTGTTGGCTATCATCTTCGGTGATGTTGGTCTCAAACCCAGAGCCCTGCTCTGGTCCTCGGCTCATACACCCACCTGTATAGCCCATATGCACTTTAAACATGAGTCCAAAATGGAATCTAAAGTATCAGATCCCCTCATTGCCACCACCAGGTTTGCTTTCTTCTCAAGCCGCTGAGGGATCCACAGAAGCAGAGACCATGAGAACCCATCTTTAACTCTGGGTCGCTAGCACAGGGGCAGAGTAGGCAGTCACTACATCTTCAGTTTATTTTGCTTTCTTTTGCAATCTGTCATCGCCACACTCTTACTATATAAGACAGTGCCTAGCCAGACAAGCATAGGTTTAAATCTCCACCTTGTTGCTTCTTAGCTGTGTGACCCTGAATGAGGAGCTTCAGTTCTCTGAACCTCAGCACCTTTAGCTGTACAGTGAGAATGAACAGATCTCCTCACAGAGCTGCTATAAAGAATTAACAAGGCCGGGTGTGGTGGCTCCCGCCTGTAATCCCAGCACCTGAGGCCGAGGTGGGTGGATCGCCTGAAGTCAGGAGTTTGAGACCAGCCTGACCAACATGGTGAAACCCCGTCTCTACTAAAAATACAAAAAATTAGCTGGGCGTGGAGGTGGGCGCCTGTAATCTCAGCTACTCGGGAGGCTGAGGCAGGAGAATCACTTGAAACCAAAACTAGGAGGCAGAGGTTGCAGTGAGCCAAGATCGCACCATTGCACTCCAGCCTGGGAGACAAGAATGAAACTCCATCTCAAAAAAAGAAGAATTAATGAGATTGCTCTGCACAAATCCTCATGTGGCATATGATACGGGATGAGTTCGAGTAAATGAGCATTTTTTACACTCAAGATGTAAGCATGGTGGTTTCATTATTAGAGATGAGAGAACCAAATTCAGAAATGTTTAATCATTTACTTAAAATCACACAAGTGGGACTCATACCCAAGCCCTTTTCTTCCTGGTCTGATGTTCATTCCTTGTTGTCTGAAATGTCAAATCATTTTACCAGAATAGCAGGGGAGAGAGGGACAGAAAGTTGCTTAAATTATTGATTTTGTTTTGGCAGCCTCTCATCCTGCAGGAGGGGCTTGCAGTAACAAAGCCCTGGCACCTTTGAGTTTGTTTCCAGTCCATTTTTTAAATCTTCATTCCCTTTAGCTCTTGTTGAAAATGGCTTCCTGCCACTTCGCACAGAAAAATCTCTTTCATGAAATACCAAAACCAAACAAAAAACAGGCCTTTGAAATGCTGTTTGGCCTCCTCCTAAGAGCTAACATTTGCCAGTTGTAAATTAACATTCCTTTCGCTTCTTTCAATAGAAAATCAATCAGGGCCCTAAAATCCCTGCACATCTGTATTTAATCCACAAATAATTCAACAATGTTCTATCTTAATGGGGTATTGTGAGAAAAGCATAAATGTCATCAACTTCTTTTACGTGGAAAGAACAATAGGGCATGAACTTGTTTGTGCTTCTGATGTCCTTTGGAAATGGATTCCCAAGGACCAGGAGTGTTCTCCCCACCAACGGTGCACAGTGCCACAGCAAGGACAGTCAAATGAGAGTTGGGAGACCTGGACTTCAGTTCACACCACTTTGCTGGGGTACTTGGGCAAGTCCCTCAGGGCCTCAATTTCCGCATCTGCACAATATGGGGAGTGGTCAACATGATTTCTGAAGTCTCTAGCCAGATTTCAAATTTGCTTACAGCACACAGAAAATTGCTAAAGAGAAAAAACCACAGTGGCCGTTTCTGTTCAGGCTGCAAAATCTTGTGCACTATTTACATATTTAGGTATGAACTGTCTCAAAGGGTCTTTCATTAAAAAATGACCAACATGGAGAAACCCTGTCTCTACTAAAAATACAAAATTAGCCAGGCATGGTAGCGCATGCCTGTAATTCCAGCTACTCCAGAGGCTGAGGCAGGAGAATGGCTTGAACCCAGGAGGCAGAAGTTGCTGTGAGCTGAGATCGCGCCATTGCACTCCAGCCTGGGCAACAAGAGTGAAACCCCGTCTCAAAAAAAAAAAAGAGGATGTAGGCTACAGCCATATACCCTGAACATGCCCTATCTCATCTGATCTTGGAAGCTAAAAAGGGTCAGACCTGGTTAGTACTTGGATGGGAGAAAATGAAGGTGGAGATAGTTCTTTGTGAAGACACATATGTGTACTTATTTGTGCACTTGTGTGCTCGCAATTGCATCTTGCGCACATGTGTATTGTGGAGGCATCTGTGTGCCTGTGGAATGTGTGTACATAAGTACCTGATGTGTGTTTGGCTGCAGAGGCACAGAAGGTCAGCAACAGCAGGTGGCTGCATGCAGGGACACTAATAATTACTCATTTTATACAAACTGTTTAGCAACAACGTTAGCTATTCTACTGCTGACTTTATGAACAGAGAAAATGTGGCCAGACACAATGGCTCCTACCTGTAATCCTAGCACTTTGTGGGGGCTGAGGCAGAAGAATTCCTTGAGCTCAGGAGTTTGAGACCAACCTGGGTGACGTAGTGCAACCTTGTCTCTAATAAAAATTAAAAAAATATATATATATCCAGGTGTGGTGGTGCATGCCTATAATCCCAGCTACTTGGGAGGCTGTAGCAGGAGGATCACCAGGGCCCAAGAGTTTAAGGCTACAGTGAACCATGATTGCTCCACTTCACTCTAGCCTGGATGACAGAGCAAGACCCTGTCCCCCTGCCACAAAAAAGAAAAGAAAAGAAAAGATAAAAGAAACATAGAATAGAAAACATCTCCTGGTTTGCATCCTGGAATAGAGAAATGAGCACAGGCTTTCAAATCAAACAGTAGTGATTCATATCCTGCCCCTGGCACTCACCCAGCATCTCTGAACCTGAATATTTTCATCCAGGTTGACTTAAGGATGAAATGGAAAAAGGTTTACAAAGTATCTGGGGTATAGTGAAGGATTCAATAAATGTTCTCTCCTTTTTCTTCTATATTAGTTATTTATTGCTAAGTAACAAATTAACCCAGAACTTAGCGGCTTAAAACAGCAAGTGTTTTTCTGATAGTATCTATGAGTCAGGAGCCCAGGCAAAGCTTTGCTGGGTCTTCTGGCTCACAGTCTCCCAAACGCTGCAATCAAGGAGTAATATAAGGCTATGGTCTCATCTGAAGGCTCAACTGAGGGACGCTTCCTTTCCAAGCTTACTCGTGATTATTAGCAGGTTCAGGTTTGGGCTGGCTCTTGGTCAGACACTCCTCCAACCTCCAGTTTCTTGCTACTGGGCCTCTTCATAGCACACCCACAATGTGGCTGCTGGCTTCCATCAGAACAAGAAGGCAAGAGAGCAAGAGAGGGTGAGCAGGATGGAAGTCATTGTCTTCTTGTAACTTCTCAAGGTGCTGTTCATCAGTTTCACCATATTGTGTTTGTTAGGAGCAAGACATTAGGTTCAGCCAAGATGTAAGGGAGTGGAGAGGCTCATACAAGGGCATGAATACCAGGAGGCATAGATCACTGGAGGCCATCTTAGGGGCTGCCGGGAAGCCTGTCCTCCAGCCCCTAGTGATTCACATCCTCCACCCCATGCAAAATACGCTCGTGTCCTCCCAAGATCCCTAAAAATATCCTCCCCCTTCAGCATCAACTAAAGTTCAGAATCTCATCAAATCAGGTATTGGGGTGGGGACTTCTTGAGAATGACTAATCACATGCAGCTCCTAGAGTACAGTTCCTCTCGATCTGAGAGCCTGTGAAACTAGAGAGACACAGTATCTGCTTCCATACGCCTAGCATTAAATGGTGTAACAGGCATGGGTTAGCTCTATATCTGTCTCCTTTTTCTCTAGATGTTTAATGAGACAAGTATTTAAATTTTGTATTCCACTAATTTGTTCATTCAACAAATACTTACTAGGTACTGACTATAGACTCCTTATTTATTTTGCATTCCCATTTTGCCAACAAGGAATCTGAGAATCAGAGGCAAAATATTACAGCTTGGCCCACTGAATTATTTTTTCTTCTCTAAAAGGACCTCTAGGGTTCTCCATCAATGAGGCCTTTCTAGTGACAGCTGCAGTGAGGTTTGAGTTTAGCTATTTAGACCATTAACCACAAAGACTATACATTCAAATTCTTTTATGTGGCAGAATATCTAAGAATAATTCAAGCTAATAAAAGATCTAGAGAATAATTAGATGTATTCATTGTTAATAAGAGCCCATTTAATATTGTAGCAAAGGCAAGATGAGGGCAGGATCAAGGCAGATAAATTTCAAACATGCCTAATGATAGTGTAGACCAATGGTGTTTTTCAATTGTGGCTATATACATTCTAACACATTCAATTTTTTTTTAAAAAGTGAAGCTTAGGCCCTATTCCTTAGAAATTCAGATTTAACTAATTTGGAGTGGGCCCCAGACATCAATATTTTAACTTTCAAATGGTTCTAGGACAGACAGGTTTAGGGGCTACGGAGAGACCCAGAATGGCAAGTATTTAGAATATTCACACGTCCCCCACCTCCCAAACTCCTAATGGAAACCATTTATTAACCAGGCCCCTCAATGTCATTGATTGGAATGCAATTTTGTAGTCCTTCTCATCCCAGGACTCCAGGCAGCCCCTACCCATGAAGCCAAGTTGACATATGAACGAGGGCATATGTGTTAGCCCTGACAAGCCATACTGGGCATGCTTTCCCAAATCTACAAATTATCAAGGGTGTAGAAAAATAGAGCAGCCTCCATGCTGAGCAGATCTCACTCATGTAGACAACAGGGGTCTAATTACCCATTGGAAAGGGCCATTGGAAGAGCTCAGGAAGAGGTCCAAGATGGAGAGGGAATTTACAACCAAGTCTGATAATGGTTTCAGAACCTCAAAATACTTCACCTGGAGAGGACCCATGGGCAATATACACGAAGGAGCTCTCCTGTTCCTGAGTCCCTCCAAAGAGTTGTGTAAAGCCCAAAAGGGGGGTTCTCCAGGAGTAGATGCTCTTGAAGTCCCACTTCTATCACTTACTAGAAGCATAACCTGGCTTGCTATTGAACCTCTCTCGGCCTCGTTTTCCTCCTCTTTCAAATGAGGACAATGGTGCCTATGTCCTCCTCTTTCAAATGAGGACAATGGTGCCTATGTCCTCCTCTTTCAAATGAGGACAATGGTGCCTATGTCACAAGAATATTGCAACGATTGCATGAGAAGATGTATACAAAGCACCTCACCCAATATATATTCAGCAAATGCTGGTTGTTACCTTTATTCTGTCATTGTTGGTGGAGTGCTGGTACTCTCAGTTCACTAAGAGTTTTCAGGACAGGAATGGTCTTAGAAGAGAATCAGAACAATGTTCTCAGTGTTTTCCCTGGAACTGGCATTGTATTATTAATATCCTACAAATGGGAGACAGGTATCCCCTGGTCTCATACCTGGAATATAAAAATGGTACTTCATTAACAGCGTCAAAGCAAAAGTCTGATGGCTCTGCCTGCTCTTGTGAGTAGGGGTACTCATATTCCCTTTAAGCCCTTCCCCCGAATTAGCCTAGAGGCCCAGGGGGTTCCACATGGGCTCAACATTCTCCACTTAACTCTCCCCTCATATCAACAACTTCCTCCTATCAAGCTTGACATCTTGTCCTGTTTCTTCCTATTCTAGGTATAGGCAAGTCTAGTTTGCTCTTTAGCTACTCTATCCCTCTCCTGCATATTGACTCTTAAATTCTTGATCCCTAGTAGCTTCCCACACTGCCTGTAAAATGGAGTGCAGAACCACTACATAGAAACAGGAAGGTTCTGCCCTGTACTCTCAACTCTTAAGGACACAGTCACTAGAAGACCATTTTTAAATTCTTATTGTGTAATGCCCTTACACATTCCACATGCATCATAGCACATAACCCTACAATAAACTACAAGGTAAGCAACTAACTATTCCCTTTTTAATATTTTTTAAAACCTAGGAAGGTAACTTAATCTCTTTGACTTCCAGGTCTCATGAACTAGAACATTAGAGAATTAAGATTTGAACCAGAGGTGATGGTTTTTGAAATATGTCTGCTAGATATCAAAACGAATACATGGGATTTGATATATGTACATAGGTAGGCATAGAAATAGATAGAGATGCTCACGGATATGTGTATATGCACATATGAATATGTGTGCATGTATATACATGTATCCATTTCCCTACTCTGTCTTTTAAGAGGATATAGAAACAATATCACCCCAGTAACAATAAACACCCTAGTGCCCACATCTTGATTTCTCCGTACCATTTTCTACTAGAAGGAACCCTGGTCTCCTTGGAGAAATGGCTGATTCCAAGGCTTGGACAGGGAATACACAAGATGATTCTGACATATCTCATGTTGAAAAGTAACAAACTACTCAAAGAATAATGACAGCATGTCAAAAGGCCACAAGAACCAACTTAAAGGGCTCCCACTAACCAAATCTAGGGCAACCTAAATATCATGATAAGTATGGATACTCTCAGTTCACTGAGAGATTTGAGGTCAGGGACAGTCTTAGAAGACAATAGAAAACAGTGTTCTGAGTGTTGCCCCTAGACTGAGCATTGTGTTAATATCATAGAAATGGGACACGTGTGTCCCCAGGTCCCATACCTGGAATGTCAAAATAGTATCCATTAACAGCGTCAAGTAAAAGGTTATAACCTATTATAAAAACTAGAAACCCGGGCTGGGCATGGTGACTCAAGCCTGTAAATCCCAGCACTTTGGGAGGCTGAGGCAGGAGGTCTGTTTGAGCCCAGGAGCTTGAGACCAGCCTGGGCAACATAGGGAGGCCTCGTCTCTACAAAAAAAAAAAAAAATTACCTGGGCATGGTGGCATATGCCTGTGATCCCAGCTACTTGGGAGGCTGAGGTGGGAGGATCACTTCGGCCCTGGAGTCAAGGTTGCAGTGATCTGTGATCATGCCACTGCTCTCCAGCCTAGACAACAGAGTGAGACCCTGTCTCAAAAACAAACAAACAGAAAACTAGAAAACCAAGATTCTACGCTGATGTCAATAAATATATAAACAAATGTTCTTCCTTACAGTAGAAAAGCAACAATACTTTTAGAAAGATTATGGAATTTTTTTAAAAAACACCATTTGACAACCACAGTAATAACTGATTCAGGGAAGGGCCACTAATAAATGCTAAAACCAATGGATGCAAGTTTGAGAAATAATAGGATATCTTCATAGTCTCAAAGTATTTCTCCAAAGGAAATACATATTAATTATAAAGAGTAAAATGGTGGACAGTACCGTAACCCCATGAGCACAGTTAACATTGCTAGTAATGGGACTAATTAACAGCACCTGCCCCTCATGCCATGAGCTGCAGGAACTCAGCATGGCATGTGTGATATTCCTGCCCAGCATTCATGACAGAATCTAATCATGGAAAACCACCAAAAAACCCGAGTTGAAGGACAATTCTACCAAGTAACTGGCCAGGTAATCTTCACAAAGGTCCGTGTCATGAAAGACAAAGCAGCAGAAACTTTCAAATTATAGGGGACAGCTAAATGCAACACATGGTCTTGGATTGTTTTGTTATAAAGGACATTATCGTGAAGTCTGAATAAAGTGTGTAGATGAGATGAGAGAATTCCGTGTTTTTAGGAAATATGCAACAAAATATTCAAGAGTAAATGGGCATCACATCTTAGATGACTCAGAAGAAAAAGGGAAGAATAGAGATAAGTGATACAGTGAAACCCTGATGTTTGGGGGATCTGGGTAAACAATATTTAGAAATTCTTTGTACCATGTTGCAAGGTCTCTGTAAGTCTGAAACTATGTGAGAACAAGTGTTTAAAAATAAAGCATAAAATGTAAAACATCTCTTCTGCAAATTCTTTAGCACTCCTCCCATGAAGAGGTAAAGTCTAATCACCTCCCCTTGAATATGATTTGGACTTAATGACTCACTTCTAACCTATCAATATGGTGTATGGATGCCTAATTATAAGAGAAGATTCAGCATGTATCAGAACAAGGAAGTTCTGGGGCATGTGTTTTGTGTAATACACACTCTGTGTGGTTCGTGTGCCCATTGCTCAGATAAAGAAGCTGGAGCTCAGAAAGGTGACCAAATTTGGATGACTAATAAATGGTGGAGCCAAACTTCAAACCCAGGGCAGTGGAGCCTGCAATCCCAGGCAGGTGGCCTTGTGGACAGGGAGCTGGGACCTGGAGTCTGCCTGCCTGGCCAAGGCCTCTCGAGTGCTGCAACATGGGTATTTGGGGCTGGATAATTCTCTGTGCACCATAAGTTGTTTAGCAACATCTTTGGCCTCTACCCACAAGATGGCAGGAGCACCTGACACCCAGTTGTGACAACCAAAAATGTCTCCAGACATTGCCAAATATCTGTGGGGGTGCAGGGTGCAAAGTTCCCTCAATTAAGAACCACTGACCTAGGGTGAACCCTGGTTCCACTACTTACTTGTCACATGACCTTGGACAAACAACCTTGTCCTCAAGGTCCTCTGTGCCCCCATGTCCTCATCTGTAAAATGGAAAAATAATAACATGTGAGGTTAATGTGAGGAATAAATAAGAATCCAGGAAAGCATTTGGCCCATCATGTAAGAGCTACTTTGCCCATAACCCTAGGGTGCCTTCCCTCCAAACACAAAGCTGTGCACAGAGTAGGTACACAATGAAGATCTGCTGTTGTAGAGCTGTGGGGATGAGTCAATTAACCATTTCAGTAATAAATGAACAGAAAACTGAATATCTTGATCTGTGCACTAGTGCATCTGCTGACTGAAGACGTCCTGGCATCTTCTCTCACCATCAAAGAGCAGTTAGGATTAAAGACTCCATGGCCAGGCTACCTGGGTTCAAGCTGAGCTCTGCCACTCAGGAGCTCTGTGACCACAGGCTGGTTATTTAGCCTGCCAATGCCTTCATTTCCTTACCTGTAAAATGGGGTAATGAAAGTGTTTACCTCACAGGGCAGTGAGAGTCAAATGAGTTAATACATGTATTGTACCCAGCACACGCTGGGTCTCCATCATGCCTGCTGCAATTGCTGCTACAGCAGTTAACATTAATCCTATCACGCTCCTCTTTTATAGCCCTCCAGCCACACTCCTCCGAGGGCACCAGGAACAATCCCATTTCCAAGCCTTTGCACTTGCCACTCCCTCTGCCTGGATTACTCTCCTTCCCAGACATTAGCAGCCCTCCAACCCTTACTTCATCAAGGTCTCTCTTCAGGTGGCTCTTTGGAAAGTCCTCCCCTGACCACCATAAGTGAAACAGCAGCTTCACCACCCTACTCACCCTAGGTTTTTTGCAACATAGCAATTACCCCTGCCTGGCATTATCTATCCTGGTCAGTACAGCACAGTGCAATGCAGTGCGGTATAGTACAGATCTCTTTAATGGCTTATCTCTCCCCTGACTCAATAAATGTACCAAGACAGCAGAGAATTTGATTGACAACTATATTCCCAGCATCTAGAACAATGCCTAGAGCATAGTACACAATTATAATGAATGGTGAGTGATATTTTACAGAAGGAAATTCCAAAGTCCTCACATAATCCATTTTCCATAACATAGAACATTTAAACTGGAGCCTAGCACAGTGTTTTTCACAAAAGATTTTGTTTATAGCAACCCTTGCTTTAGAACAGAATATTGTAAAGACTTCCAGATCAGTTAGATTTGAGTTTCTTAAGTCATGACTGTGGACTCCAGAGAAACAGTAACAGGAATTCCACCAAACAAGGTTCACAAGGTGAACGGCATTGGGAAATGATACAGAATCTTCTCTCACTGGAGGATGCATCATGCACAGGAGAAGCTCTAAGAAGTCCTATCGAGAAAACATGTGTTGAACCTGGGTTTGCTGAACCACAGACCCCATCCATTAACATCTGCATCACAAAGCACAATTGGGTAAACAGTGATCTAGTTGAAGTCTTTCCATTTATAGACACAGACAGAAAATTGAGGCCCAGAAAGGTTAATTGACTCACTCAAGGTCATGCGACTATCTCCTGATCCTAGAGCTGTGTGCTTTTCACTGCCCCTAATGTTGCCTAATGGTTCGCTTAGCTATCCATTCACAGGAGGTCAGAAACTTAACACGGACCTCAGATTCCAGTATCATTTTGACTAAATTATATATAAAAATTGATGTACTGAATAGGATTTCCTTTCAATCTCACTGTTCCAGAAATAGTCATTCATTCAACAAATATTTATTAAGCACGATGTGCCAGGAACTGCACATTTTGCAGTGATCAAGATACGGCTGCACAGAAGACTGACAATAAAATTAGCCTTAAAGAGAACAAAATTGATTGAACTGTCCTTGATAAAACTGCTTCAAAGCAGGGACTTGCAAGAAATTGCATATTCACATTTCATTTGCTTCCATTAATAGTGCTCACATTTAGATCTGATGGTAATAATATGCTCTCAACTGGTGTGGGTCTGGAATAAAACACTTCCCTTGACTGTGCACACTGCAGAGAGGAAAAACAAAATGATTGGAGTCAGCTGGGCTTTTCTATTGAGCACCTTGACCTACAGATTTTCCAATTTCAAGTTCATTCACATTTCATCTCTGGCTTCTACATTTTAGTTAAAAAGCATTTCCCTATTTGCTATTGTCCACTAAGGAAAATGCCTATTTAAAAATAGGGTTTCTTTTTTAAAGCATCTTGATTCACACATTTCAAAGCTCTTCAGAAAACACAATTTCTCAAAAGCCATGTCATTCTAAAACATGCTACAGATTTCAGATGGAGAATGATTCAAGGTATTATTCTACATGATCTTTTCAATAAACTGATCCCATCTGTCTAGGAATAAGGAGAGTTGTCTTATGTTACTTCAAAAAAGATTCCAAATGAGAAAAAAAAAAAAAAATCCGGGCTTGAGAAGATCTAATGCCGCGCCATTGAAGCCAGGTTTCAGCACAGACCCAACATGGGTATAAGTAATAAAAAGAAACCTGAGAAAACAGAAGCTCCTCAAGGTCCTTTGCCCTGGTGTATCTTTAAGGCCAAACTGTAAAGAGATTAAGCATGTACTTCCAGATCCAGCAAATATCTTCTTTGCATTTTAAGGATGCACTCATCATTTCTTCAGAAGCAATCCTGAAACCCAATATAGCAAAGCAAAGATAGTCACCCCATAATACAAATAATCTGTGTTTATTAGACACCAGAATAAATCAGGGAGACTTCTTAAGCTATGGTAAAGAGGTCCCCACCAGCACAGAGAGAAGTAATGACATAAGCACAAAGCCACGGGAATCCAGACCCAGGAAAGCTGTGCTCCCACCGCATCACTGCACACACACACAACCTGCTGTTTAAAAATCAATTCAAACACAAACAAGTGACTGAACAAGCCATTTGTTTAAAAAGGGAGGGGAGAGCATATTTTTTAAGGACCAAGTATCACTTTTTTTTTAAGGACCCAGCACCATACTCTCTTCTCTCATAGGATCATTGGTCCATCTCTGGTAGGCTGGGTATATTTGACTGAGTTTATTGCAACTGCTTCTGCTAATTCTTTGAACTACCAATCAATGGGGTGAGGTTTCTAAGCACACGAGCTACTACACAAAAACACATGATAAAGGGAGCAGCACTGGAAAGGCATGTATTTGCGTGTGTGTGCATGCTTGTCAATATCTGTGCGGTTATGCGGATCCATGAGGGGGTTTCTTAATGCAGTTTAATGGAATCCATTTGGGGTGAAAGGTGTTATTTTGTCTAAAGAAATCTCCCCCTCGCAGTCTAGCTCCCAGACAGACTCTGCAACAGGGTCACCATCTGGGGACGTCTGATAGATCTGGGACATGCGATCGAAAGGACCCTCCTCCTCCTCATCGTTGTCCACCTCCCGGTTGCCGGGGGTAGCGGCGTTGGGCATCATGTGGATGTAGGCAGCTGCGATTTCCTTGTGGAAGACGGTGTCTTGGTTGTAGGAGACGAGCTCATTGCTGATGTTCACCGTCTCCACCGGCGTGCGGGAGCAGACGTGGCTGCACCCCAGCAGCTGGGCAAACACCTTCCGGAAGTCGGCGTTGCAGGCATAGATGACGGGGTTGAGTGAGGAGTTAGCCCAGCCAAACCAGACAAAGACGTCGAAGGTGGTCTCGCTGACGCAGGGGAAGCCGGCCGGAGGGCCTTCGGGGTGTCCACTGCAGAAAGGGACCATGCAGTTAAGGATGAAGAACGGCAGCCAGCAACACACGAAGACCCCCATGATCACCGACAGGGTCTTGAGAACCTTGGTCTCCTTCTTGATGGAAGCGCGCAGGCTGGTGTCCGGCGCGCAGGCTCCGCTGCTCCGGCAGCTCTGAGCGTGCTCTGCGGCCCTCTCCAGGGAGGAAATCCTGCGGATCTGCACCTGGGCGATGCGGTAGATGCGCGTGTAGGTCACGATCATGATGGCCACGGGGATGTAGAAGCTGATGAGCGAGGAAGAGATGGCGTAGGTTCGATTCAGGCTGGAGTCACAGTTCTCTGCCCTCACGTCGGGCTCCCAAATGTCCTCCTCCCAAGGCGTCCAGTTGGCCAGGTTGTTTGGCAGGTCCAGCCCGCCCCAAGAGGCCACCTGGTCCCTGTGCCAGTTGAGCTGGACCGGAATGAAGGAGATGAGGATGGACAAGGTCCATGCCAGGCCGACCATGACTAAGGCCATGCGCTGGGTCATCTTGCGCTCGTAGCGGAAGGGCCTGGAGATGGCCCAGTAGCGGTCCACGCTGATGACGCACAGGTTCAGGATGGAGGCGGTGGAGCACATGATGTCGAAGGCCACCCAGACGTCGCAGAACGCTCCAAAGGGCCAGTAACCGGCCACCTCGGCGACTGCCTTCCAGGGCATGACCAGCAGCGCCACGAAGAGGTCTGACACGGCCAGAGACACGATGAAGACGTTGGTCATCTTGGCGCGCAGGTGGCGGCTCCGCACGATGGCTGCGCACACCAGCGCGTTGCCCAGCAGGGTCCAGATGATGAGTAGGGTCAGCAGACAGGCGGTGACCACCTGCGCGGGCCCCAGTGGCGGTGCCCCCGCCGAGCCCCCCACCGCGTTCCCCTGAGCCAGCTGCTGGTATAGCGCGAACTGCCCCGGGTACGCGGTGCCGTTGCTTCCTGGCGGCAGCATTTCGGGCTGGGCTGCAGGGGCGGTCTGTGCGCGGTCCCACCTTCAGCCCTGCGACCCCCAGGCAGCCCCATCGGGCACCCCGAGGATGCGCCCCCTCAGCCAAGGGACCCTCGAGCCCCAGAGGGCGCTCACCATGAGCTGCGCCGGGCCCCGGAGCGCGCGGGGACTTCTCTTGCCTCCTGAAGCGCCTCTGGCTCGGTGGCCGTGGTGCGCCCCTCCAGTCTCCGCGATGGGGACAGGAAGCGGCTGGTGCCCGCTGACAGCCAGGGCTGTTCTCGGGAGTCTGCAGCGGGCCGGACGGCAGCGGCAGCGGCTGTGTCTGGTTCGGAGCGAGAGAAGAGAGCAAGCCGCCACTGAGGGGCTGGGGCAGGCAGTCGCGGGCGCCGGGCTGGCACTGCGGCGCTGCCGCTGTCCCTGGCCGCTCCCGGGCCCCGCGTCCCGCCCCCCGCGCCTCCGCGCTCGACTCCCGCCCCACCTGTGCCTTGGCCCCCTGGCTCACCGCGCTCAGAGCGCCAGAGTGTAGGGGCAATCCCGCAGGTCCAAGGGGCGCCCCAGCGCCAGACCCTAGCCCCGGGCCGGGGAAAATTCTCCCCGGGAAGACCGAATGGTGCTTGGTGCAGCCCTGGAGCCCTAGCCCTGGAGCCCTAGCCCTGGAGCCCTAGCCCTGGAGCCCTAGCCCTGGCCACGCTTGGGGAACAAGAGGTGGGGTAGGGATGAGGACGTGAGGGCCTCGGGAGGGGGAAAGAGCATTTGAAGGGTAAGCGGGGCGGCCTTGGATTACCCACAGACCTGAGTCCCAATCCGGACTTTATTCCTGGCTCTGCAACTTTAAGGGCCCTACATAACTTTACCCGGCCTTCGTCTCCTTCTCCACAGCGTGGGATAATGATTCCCACTCCTAGAACAGTGTCAGAACTCAGGGAAGCCGTCTAGGATGAGGTGTCCAGTAGACAGTGTCTCCTAGGAACAGGCTCCCGCTTCCCCCAGCCCCTCCCTCAACACCCTGAGTCTGGGGCTTCATCTGACCTCCTAGGAGACTGTCCTTTTCCCCACCACCGCCCCCAGTCCTTGAGCGATTTTTTCCTTTGGGGAATAATTTGGAATGAACCCAGAAGACAAGAGGAGGAAGAGAGCGCCCCCCCCCGCCCCCCGCCCCGCCAGAGAAGCCTCTTCTTTGCAGGGCACTTTTACAGTCGTTCTCTTTTTCAACCTTGAGAGGGATGGATAAATAGCTCAGTGTTTAACAGAAAAGGAACTGACCGAGCCCAAAACCCAAACTGAAAAAAAAGAATGAAGGACAACAATAAAGAGAGAAAACAGTGTGCCTGAGCTCTGAGTGCACCTCCCAGCTGACAAGCTGCATTTGTGAAGTGCTTCGGCCTCTGCTGGGGTTAAGCTCAGCTGAAGGCAGCTGGGAGAGAAAGGGATGCGACAGCAGCCAGCTGCACAGCTCCGGCTGCGACCTGCTGGCCCAGACACCTGCAGCATGGTGAGGTCTAGAAACAGACTGGACTTTCTCCTCCCTTCCTAGTCTCCCCCTCTACCAAACGCACCTGCACCCTGGACCAACACCTGCAAGTGGCCCAGCTTCTCAGACTTAGGCTGCTCAGCCTACGCACTCCCTTCCCCCAACCTCTTTCCCCTTCAGTGCTTTCTGCCACTGGAGAGGGCAAGACCATCTGTCCAGGTGCCTAAACCTGAAACTGAAGGGCCATCCTCACCTCCGGTCTCTCCTCATCTTCTAGGAGCTGGACCACTCCTCTGGCCATGGACATCCCTGTCCAGAATTGTGCCTCCTCCACCCTGTGGCATTCTCCTGGCTTCTAGGCTCTGCCCTGACCCTCTGTCTTCCCAGCAGGCAGTGATCTTTCCTGAATGTGACTATGCTTCTGTCACTCCCCTGATGAAACACCCTCAGTGTGTTTCATGATCAGCTCCCTGTGGCCCCTGTTCCTGGCCAGGCATGCAAGGTCTTTTCCTCATATTGCCCTTGTCTTTGTCCGCAGCTCCTGCTTCTTCTCCTTTCACCACTCCGCATATAGCCTGGATTCAAGCTGCTGCTACCACCATCACCGCCAAAAAAGAACACCCATTGCAAACGGTCATGTGGTACTTCCTCAACCTGGAATGACCTTCCCCACCCTTTTCTCCTGGAGAACACCAAGTCATGATGTCACACAAGAACTTGGATTTTGGAGACACGAGTTTGAATTCCAGTTACTCATTCTTTTATTCAGTAAATATTTAACAAGTACTGACATGTCCCAGATGTTGTTTTACTCACTGGTTATACAATGGGAAGGAGAGAGAGAGAGAGAGAGACACTATTTTAAAAGCTTGAAGTCTAGGCTGTGCACGGTGGCTCATGCCTGTAATCCCAGCACTTTGGGAGGCTGAGGTGGGTGGATCACGAGGTCAGGAGATTGAGACCATCCTGGCTAACACAGTGAAACTCCCTCTCTACTAAAAATACAAAAAATTAGCTGAGCATGGTGGCAGGCGCCTGTAGTCCCAGCTACTTGGGAGGCTGAGGCAGGAGAATGGCGTGAACCCAGGAGGCGGAGCTTGTAGTGAGCCGAGATCACACCACTGCACTCCAGCCTGGGCGACAAAGCCAGACTCCATCTCAAAAAAAAAAAAAAAAAAAAAAAAAAAGGCATAAAGTCTAGATAGACTTTAACCCAGGAATAATCCAAAGAAATGCACAATTATAAATGTGACAAGGGCTGTGAAGGGAAAATTCACAGCCTTATCGAAGTGTACAGTAGTTGGGGAGGTTGGCTAAGACAAGATGTTTAGGGAAGGCTTTCCTGGGGAAATTTCTCTTTGGGTTGAATCACAGTTAAGTAGGCAAAGGGGAAGACAGAGGGAAGGGGAGTATGGCAGGCAGGAAGAATAGGCACTTACTAGCTTTGGGATATTGGGCAGGTCGCTTTATCTCTCTGAGCTTCAGTTTTCTCATCTGGGAAATGAGTTAATAATAGTCATTTAGAAAGTGTGATGAGACCAGCCAGGTGTGGTGGCTCATGCCTGTAATCCCAGCACTTTGGGAGGCCAAGGCAGGTAGATCATAAAGTCAGGAGATTGAGACCATCCTGGCCAACATGATGAAACCCCGTCTCTACTAAAAATACAAAAATTACCCAGGCATGGTGGCGTGCGGGAGGCAGAGGTTGCAGTGAGCCAAGATCGCACCACTGCACTCCAGCCTGGGTGACAGAGCGAGACTCCATCTCAAAAAAAAAAAAAAAAAAGAAACTGTGATGAGACCAAAACAATTAATGCACGAGTGTTCTGAACCTCCTCCTTTCTCCCTCTGCTGTATCTGTGCAGTTTCTTGACCTGGGCTGCGTTCCAAAGAGGATTCCAGCTTGGCTTTTGTGATAGAGAATGGATACATTATTAGACCTGAAAAGCCAGAGGAGGGAGGAATGGTCCCAAAAGGAAGAGACTGTGCTTGTCTTCACTATAAAGAGCAGAGAAGTGGGGAGAGGTACTGACAGCTGTGGGTGGAGTTTTACAGGGAAGATTGCGTGAAAGAGGTGGGGGAACTGGGATCTGGGGGAATGTGGACAGGAGAGTAAAAGGGAATTCTAGAGAACAATCCCTACTGACTTCACACAACTTAAGAAATGCAAGTAAAAGGCCAGGCACGGTGGCCCACACCTGTAATCCCAGCACTTTGGGAGGCTGAGGCAGGTGGATCACTTGAAGTCAGGAGTTCGAGAAAAGCCTGGCCAACATGGTGAAACCCCGTCTCTACTAAAAATGCAAAAATTAGCCAGGCGTGGTGGCATGTGCCTGTAATCCCAGCTACAGAAAGAGAGAGAGGTGGCTGAGGCAGGATAATTACTCAAACCCAGGAGCTGGAGGTTGCAGTGAGCCGAGATCGCACCACTGCACTCCAGTCTGCTGGACAACAGAGCAAGACTCGGGGAGGTGTGGGGGGAAGGAAAGAAGGAAGGAAGGAAGGAAGGAAGGAAGGAAGGAAGGAAGGAAGGAAGGAAGGAAGGAAGGAAGGAAAATAGAAACAGAAATGCAAGTAAAGAATTTCAGTTTGAAAATTGCCTTTTGTCTACTGAACATGAGACTGCTTGGAGACTGGGCAACATGGATTTTTATAAGTTGTACAAAGCACTTAGCAATGTTCGAACCTCTCCATCCCGCAGAGCCAGCTCAATCACTTCTCCGGAAAGACTTACTGAGTTCTCCACACTGAACAGGTGTCCTGTGCTCCAGGAGAGCCCTGAGCTGGCTCCTAGTGCAGCCGTTATGACCCTGGACTGCACCATCTTTCACATCACCGCCTGGCCCTCTAGAATCTCAGCTTGTTAAATCAAGAAACTGTGTCTTGTTCACGTCTGAATTCCCCAAGCGAACACAGTGAGTGGGTGCTTGACAAATCTTTGTTGGTAATGAGCAAAAAAGGGGATTCCATGCCCGACGCCATGAAATCAATGCACAGAAGATTCAATCAACCAAGAAAGGTGCACAGACACTGGCCACACACACTGACATTTGTTTTCAGATGTTCCAGTCCCCCTGACTTCCACCAATCCATTCATTCATTCCACAAGCATTTTTGCTGGAGTGGAAGCAGGGCCATACAGAGTGTGTAAGTCACAGATAGGGTGGGTTTGTATAATGAGTATAAAAAACTTCTAGCAGAAGATGATAAAGTATATCAAGAAAAGGCTCTCTGCAAGATCACACCACTGCACTCCAGCCTGGGTAACAGAGGGAGATTCCATCTAAAAAAAAAAAAAAAAAAAAACAAGGACGGGGGCAAGGGAGCTCTTTTTTTCTAATTAGCACAAGATTGCCATTTCAGCTAGGGATTCTGCTGCAACCATCTCCCAGACCCTATTCTAGGGCCCGGGGATAGAAACAAAATCAAAAACATATACCTTGTCTTTCTTGGGCTTATATTATTGAGGAGAGAGAAATAAATAATTTCAAAATAAACAATGTCATACAGTGCTAAGTGCTATAAATAAAATCAAACAGAATAACAAAAGAGGGAGTAGCTAGACTGGAGGGAAAAGCTGCTTCAGAATGAGTTGTCAAGGAAGCCTCTTTGCAATCAGAAAGGTGAGAAGGATTTAGTCAGGCAAATATCAGGAGTAAATTATTCTCGGAGGAAAGTAAGCCCACGCAAAGGCCCTGGGGCAGAGCGAGCTTATTTGATAAAGAGGTAAAAGGGTCAGGATATCTGTAACAATAGTGGCCAAGGGAGGGAGAGGTATGAGACAGAGGAGGTGAGCCCTGTTGCCATGGTGAGAGCATGAGGATTTATTCTAAGTTCCAGATACCTGGAGTTAAAGTCCCCTGAACTGGACGATGACTACAAGCCTTCATATCTCAATGCTACAGTCTTTAAGCCCCTGTTATAAGAGCTCAGAGGCTTCAGAGATGACAGGAAACACCAGAACGCTATGGTGGAGCATATCTAGGTGCCTTCTCCCGACTCAGACCCTTTGACTGTAAAAAGACACAGGTATCAAGGCTGGGATCCACGAAACTCTACCAAATACTGCACAGACACCAACCAATGACAGCAGGTGCTGCCTGTCACCCTGGAGCACCAGGCAGGGTTCCAAAGCACCCTTGCTGCGCCGGCCTCTGATTGCTGGTTATAGGGAGGTCTGGGGTAGTCCCAGAAGCTGGGATGTCCAAGGTAGCTGGGGTCAGGCAGGAGGCTCAGGGCAGTGGCAGGAAAATATTTTCCTCCCTAATAGAGCCACAGCGGGGTATCCAGGCTGAATATCAGTGGCGAGAAAGACCATGGCACAGCACCAAGACCTGCAGAACAAACTTTGTTGGAGCTGAATCCAGAAAAACAATCTTCTTCTAGACCACTCTCCTGCCCCTCATTTAATTATTGTGCTTTTGGGTGCACTTGGACTACTCTGAAACATTCAGAACTCTGTCAAAAAAAAAAAAGAAAGACCTCTTTCCTCAGCACCTATCCCACTTGGGCATCAGTCTTGGCTTCCTCTCTACTTGCTTTCACTTGCTCCTTGTGGCAGAGATGGCCCCCAGCAGATCCCTTCCCTTGGGTTCCTTGCTGTCAAGTGGAGGCTAGGGAGCGAGATTATGGCCAATAGAATGTGGGCGGAAGTGATGTGAACCACAGATCTGAGCCTGAGGAACATCCCACAGGACCCTGAGCTCTTCCTCCGGCTGCTGCAGTAGCCTTGGAAGTCACGTGTGTTCTAGAAGTGTAGCTACAGATGGAGAAGGCCCATGTGCTAGCTAGTCTCCAAAGATGGTGTATTAGGCCATTCTTGCATTGCTATAAAGAAATATCTGAGACAAGGTAATTTATAAAGAAAAGAGTTTGAATTGGCTCATGGTTTTGCAGGCTTTACAAGAAGCATAGTGCTGGCATCTGCTTGGCTTCTAAGGAGGCCTAGGAAGCTTACAATCATGAGCAGGCACATCACGTGGCCAAAGCTGGAACAAGCAAGAGAGAGTCGGTGGGTGTGGGGAGGGACATGACACACATTTTTAAATAACCAGATCTCACAAGAACTCACTCTCTCGAAGACAGCACCAAGCCATGAGGGATCTACCCCCATGGTCAAAACAACACCCACCAGGCCCCAATTCCAGCACTGGAGATTGCAATTTAACATGAAATCTGGGTGGAGATAAATATCCAAATTATATCAGAGGGCCTTCCCTGGAAGCAGACCTCCTGGTTTCCAGGTCCCCTTTCTTGCTGCTTCTGGGCTGGCCTCCTGGGAAGCCAAGACTGCAGTGACTCTGATGCTGCATGGGGTCTGAGGCTCGGCCATGAGGGGGCTCGCAGCTGCCACTTTGGTCTTTTGGAAACTTTGCTCAAGAGAGTCTCCCCATTGGGCCCCAGCCACCATGCTGTGAGAAGTGAGGGTCATGTGGAGAGGCCACATGGAGATTTTCTGGTCTAGAGCACAACTGAGCTCCCAGAAAACAGCCAGCATCAATGGCTGGCCATGTGAGCCGGCTGGCATGGACATTCCAGACCAGTCTGTCCTTCTGTCACCTTAGCTACAGGGAAGGCCCATGACCCCAGAAGTGCCCATCATTATGCTGAATTCCCCGGCCTCAGTGGTCCACCGAGGTGTGGAAGCATGTCTCGCAAGGGTCAGATGGAGTTCTGGCCTGGATTGATGTGTAGATGCTGGAGAGAGAAGCTGGGTTTCTTTTGGCTGGGGTGGCTCTGCTGGGGTGGCTCTGCTGGGGTGGCTCTGCTGGGATGTGGTGGGCCTTGGGTTTCCAGGTGGTCATTTTCCTTATTTGCAGTAGAAGGAATGAGGCCCATATAGAGAATAGAGCAAATTAAAGGGAGAGAAAGAGAAAGAAGTAGAGAGAGAGGAAGAAAGAGAAAAAGAAGGAAAAAGAAGAACGGAGGGAAGGAGGAGAGGAAAGAAAAAGAGAAGGAAAATGAGAAGGAGGAGAGGAAGAGGAAAGAGAGAGAGAAAATGATTTCTTTGAACCTCAGAATTCAGGCATACCATGGTCTTTGCAGTTACAAAAGTCAATAAGTCACCCTTTAGCTGAAACATGTCTAAGTGGAGTTTCAGTTGTTACAACTGACAAAGCCCTGCCTAGCACAAGGAATAAACAATGTTCAGCAGTGGCATGAGAACAAGGGACAGCCTGTTTGGTGGGCAGCACGGCAAATGGCTGTCCGGAAAAGATGACGCTTGGGCTGGAGGGCAAAGTGGACTTCAGCAGCATGCAGGGTGGAAGTACGACCCTAACAGAAGGAACAGCACGGGCAAAGGCTCAGAGGCAGGAAGCTTTGCATGTGAAAACTTTACATTTTCAGAACACTAAACATTCTCCCTGTTATCCAAAACACTGAGTTTCTCATCATTTTTTGGCCAGGTGTGGTGGCTCACTCCCTTAATCCCAGCACTTTGGAGGCCAAAGTGGATAGATCGCCTGAGGTCAGAAGCTCGAGACCAGCCTGACCAACATGGCAAAACCCCATCTCTACTGAAAATACAAAAATTAGCTGGGTGAGGTGGCAGACACCTGTAATCCCAGCTACTCGGGAGGCTGAGGGAGAAGAATCACTTGAACCGGGAGGCAGAGGTTACAGTGAGCCGAGATCGTGCCACTGCACTCCAGCCTGGGAGACGAGACAGAGCAAGACTATCTAAAAAAAAAAAAAAAAAAAGACTGAGTTTCTCATCATTTTTTGAAACTGAGAGTTTTCTCTGTATCAATAAGACCTTATGATGCAAAATATAATATAATACGCAGCTAGGTCTCCACAGCCTTCAGTCTTTCCCGGGGAGGGCTCCATGAGCTGCTTGTCTGGTGGGGATGGTGGTTTTCAGTAAGTAGTGGGTGTCCTGTCTTACCCGGGCTCTTTCCCACAAAGAGCTGGGCAGAATTAAAAACTACTGGAAACCAAGATCTCTCTCTGACTCTGATGTGTCAGAGCTCAGCCTCATCAGCACAGGCTCTAATCAGCTAAGCAGCTAATAAACTCCTGCCTCATTTCATCCAGCCAGAGCCCTGATCTCAGGGGATGATAACGAGGAAATGATCCTTTCACATGCCTGGCTCCTGCAAAATTGTGCTAAGAGGATTTTCCTCAAACATTTTAGCACAGAGCGAGTTTTCCTAATCCAGTTAGCAAATATTCTTCTATTTGAACTCACTGACCCTCCTTTTTCTGAAGATGTATTTTAAATTGGATTTGCTTCACTGACACAAATGGAAAACTTGATAAGAAAATCGGTGGGATTTTGCTGCACCAACTACTGGTATCAAAAGACTGAACTCTGTATTATAGCAACAAAAGCTCTGTTCTGTGGCTACAGGATACACGCTGAGCTCCCAGCCACCAGCCCTGCCAATGTGCTCAGCTTGGCACAGGGCAGGGAGCAGGGTAGAGGGGAGGGGATGGGGAGGGGCAGGTGGAAAGGCCCAGGTGATAAGCCAGCCACATCACCTCAAGCACAGGACCCCTGATGGTGGCCTTAGAGCCTCCTCTTGAAATCCAAAGCTCAGTCCCTCTCCCCAGTTCAGGAGCAAGGGGTTTCCGGCAGGTTAAAATGGCTAACTCAGGAGCTTGCCACCTTTGAAAGGCAGCACTGTGTAAACAGAGGCAGAAGGATGGGCTTACAAGACAGTCCTGGGTTCAAATCCTTCTCTGCCTTACCAGCTCTAGAACTTTAAGCAAGTGACATAACCTCTCTAAGCCTCAGTTGCCTCATCTTTAAAATGACTTCCCTAATCCTTACTATGAAGAGATATCATGGATAAATGAGATGCTGTACATACGAAAGGGCAAGTCCCTGTATTGGTCAAGTTTTTTTACAGCATTGCTGCATAACACACAGCCCCAGGGTCCCAGCAGCTTAAAACAAGTGTTTATTTCTTGCTAATAATTTGCAGTCAGCTGGGAAGCCTTGCCTCGGACTGGGGGCCAGGCTCTGTTTGCTTCTGTGTGTCTCATTCACAGGCCGGTGGTTCCCTGGAGCTTGCTCTTCTCATTGTGCAGGGGTGAGGTCAATGCGGCCACCCAACACCACATTCAGTTAGAGCCTCCGGTGAGACCAGGCGTGCACTAACTCTGCTCATGCATCTCTAGCCAAAGCTGGTCATGTGCACAGCAAGAAATCTGCTCTGTCCTGTCCACATGGAAGTCGCAGGAATGTGGAAAGGCCAGGAAGGATTGAGAGCCAATAATACATCTTGACAATCCACAATAGATGGAAGCTATTATTGATTCATTATCTCAAAATGGCTCCACCAGCCAACCCCTTCTATCCATCCTCAGTGCCACCTCCTAATTCAGGTCCTTAACGCTTTTTGCTTGCATGACTGCCAGAGCCTTTGGGCAGGTCTCTCTGTGTTGATGTCTTCACCCCCACTCCTATCTCCTCCATCCAACACTCTACCACCAAGGCAATCCTCCTAAAACACAACCACAGTGTTCTTCATACTACCTATGATTCCCTGCAACCCACATTATTAATCATTAATCCAATTAATAAAAGTTAATGCACTAATTCCCAGCTCCTCAGTGTGGCCCTTCACAATCTGCTTGTCCAGCCTCATCTCTTGCCTCCCCAGCTTTCCCCAGCAGACCCCTCTCCCACCCATTCCAATGCTGTCCTCTTCTCCCAGCCTAGTTCTTTCAGGCCCTGTGCCTTTGCACTTGCCCCTGTCTGAAATGTCCTTCCCACTTCTTCTTGAAGGGGGTGAGTGCCCACTCACCTTTCAAACCCCACACCAATGCACACCAGGATCTCCCCAAGACTCCAGGGTAGTAGTCACCATCTGTATTTCTGCAGCACACTGCACCTGCCTCTAGCACAGTTCGACAGCCCACTAAAGTGAATGATCCGTTCGCTCGGTGCTGACTTGCCTTTCTTTCCCAGCTGCAAACCACCCAAGGTGAAGTCATCTTAGCCTCTTGGGGTCAGCCTGACTGGGGTGAACCCATTGATATGTATTGCATAAATGAACATATCATGACAGTAGTGATGAGGGATCTCCAGCTATCCGTGTCCTCTCTATGCTTCCCAGACTCTTTGGCAGTTGCACTGGGTACTGGCTGAGTTCTGGAAAACAGGAATGTGAGCAGAGTGCTGCAGATCTCCTTGTCAGGAGCACCTAACAACTGGCATGACTCTACACCCTCTCTCCTTCTGCAACGACCTCGTGTCAAGATGGCAGACCTGCAGAGATGAATGTGCCTGGATACCTGAGTCACCAGATGGAGGAAACTCCCATTGACCTGCATCACACTCCACATATGAAACTCTTCTTTTTCTGCACTGTCACTGAGGTTAGGGATTATTACTCACTGCAACTTAGCCTAGCATTAAGTTGCTTGACTAATACAAGTTTCAATAAATGTTGCTCCATTTCCCATGGCTTCTGACTGAATGCTGTGCAATATCCACAAACCATCCAGATTGTGGTTTATAAATACCACCCTTCACTAAAAGGACTCAGAGCTCCTTGGAGAAGTGGCTGATGCTAAGGCTGGGGTAGGGAAGTACAAGGTGAGCCCAGAGTGCTGTGTGGTGCCAGAAAGCAAGGAAGCATTTAAAAAATGGCAGGGACATGTCAAAAGACACATCAATCAACTTCAAGGGGCTTCCACTGGCCAAATCTGGGATGATGTGAGCATCCAAATTAATAATGATAATGGTAGATTATAGTCTATTGAATAAAATGAGAACCTATAGCTATAGAAAGAAAGAAAAGAGAAGGAAGAAAAGAAAGAAGAAGAGAGGGAGGGAGGGAGGGAAGAAGGAAGAAGACTTTCTTACAGTAGAATGCCAATGAATAAATATAGAGGGAATAATAGAAAACTCCATTTGCAAACATGATCATAATAGTTTATTCAAGGAAGAATCATCACTGAGTGAAAATTTAAAAAGGTAAAGTATATTTTCATTGTCTCATAGCACTTCCACTCATATGGTTTATTAATTGCAAAGAGAAAAAGTGGTAACTTAACAGTAGAGAAACCTGGCACGTCCTCCCTTAATGAGCTGAACAAAGTTAATATCACCAGGAATAGGACAGATGGGTGCCAATTGTCTCTTGATGTGATACACTGAGAACACAGCATCACTTCTTTAGCATTCTGGTCCCTGGAAGAAACATCGGACAAACACAGATGGAGGGACCTTCAAGGACTGACCTGAACTGTTCATCAGTGTCAACCCCATGATAGACAAAAAGAGGTAGAGGAACTGTTCCAGATTAAAGGAGACTAAAAATGTATGACAGCTGGGTCAGAGGAAACGTGCCTTAAAGGGCATTATTGAGACTGTTGGCAAAATTTTAAGTGAACTGTATTATTAAGGACTAGACAATTGTATGGCATCAACCTCAAATTCCCCGAACTTGAGCACTAGACTCTTCTTGTTCTAAGGGAATATGTTCTGAAATATTTAAGGGAGAGGAGAAGGATGCCTGCAACTGAATTTCAAATGGTTCAGGGAAAGATAATAGAGTAGAATAGACTATATAGATGGAGAAAGTAAATATGACAAATAACAATTGGTGAATGTGGGTGAAGGGCATGACAGTTCTTTGCCTTACAGTTAATTCTTCTATAAGTCTGAAATTATTTGAAAATAAGAGAAATGCTTTCAGCTGTGAATAACAGAAAGACTTACTACTTGTGGCTTTTGCAATACAGATGTTTAGTTGTCTAACATAACAGGAGTTAAGAGGAAGAAAGCAAGGGCTTGCAAAGGCTCAGCGATGTAGCTGAGGCCTCAGATTCCTTTTATCTTTTTGTCCAAAGGCTCCACCTTCCTGAATATTACTACTTTATACCCTTGGAGCCTCATGGTCACAGGATGGCTGTTATAGCTCCAGCCATCATGACCAAGTTCAGACTCCAGGAGCAAGATGGAGGAAGCTATGTCAAGGAGGGGCTTTTCTTGATGTATCTCTCACCTTTAACAGTGAAGAAAATCTTCACAGCAGACTTCTCCGTATGTCTCATTATCCAGAAGTGGACCACAGGTCAGTCCCTACTGTAAACTCTTTCAAGTATCAGGCAAAAAGGAACAAAAGGCCCCAGCCTGGCTTAAACCAACCATGAGTCATCACCTGACACTGGACACTTTGTTTCTCCAAGCAAAATCAGGATTTTCTGTTATCAAGCAAAGGAACTGCTCATGGGTAAGAAATTAACAGTGTGTGCCATAATTCATATTTGCCGTCCAGCAACTCCTCAGGCTGACGCTGTGCCAAACAAGGGATTATAGAGATGAAGGTGCAGCTTCCATCCCCGAAAGCTCACAGTCCATTCTCTCAGGGCAATCCCAGTAACCTCCTCATCACAATTATCCATCCAGACCATGGAAGTCCCTTTACTCCCCAAATAGGAAGGAGTGGCAGGAAAAAGTGACCTCATCAAGCTGACTTGAATTTTTCCAAAAGCAAATAAATAAATAAATAACTTTTTAACCTGCACAGCCAAATATCAAATAAATATATGTATGTTTTTTCTGGGGGAGTTGCGGGGTGTGTTTTTGTTTTGCTTTGTTTTTCTGAGCTTCCTGTCATATTGAAACTATCTCCCACTTCCTCCTTTTTGTCTCAAAAGAACTTAAGCATTGGGCCAGACACAGTGGCTCCTGCCTGTAATCCCAGTACTTTGGGAGGCCGAGGTGGGCAGATTGCTTTGGCCCAGGAGTTTGAGACGAGTCTGGGCAAAGTAACAATAGCCCATCTCTAAAAAAAAAAAAAAAAAACATTAGCCAGGCATAGAGATGGATGCATGTAGTCCCAGCTACCTGGGAGGCTGAGGTGGGAGGATCACTTGAGCCCCAGAGGTCAAGGCTGCAGTGAACCATGATCATCACATCTGGGCAACAGAGCAAGACCTCATCTCAAAAAAAAAAAAAAAAAAAAAAAAACAAGATCTAAGCATCCTTTCATTTTAGTTCATTTGAGGATAATTATTGAGCTCCTCTTCTATCATCACTAGGGATACAGAGGGGGAGCAAACAGACATTGTTCCTTCCTCTTGAAGCTCACAGTTAATTGGTAAAGAGGGACCACTATTCAGAAAGTCCCACACATCATTGTATGATCAAAAGCTATGACAGACGCAAGGAAGGAAAGCTAGATGGTGTTGTGAGGCTTCATGGCAGGGACACCAGACCTGGTCTAGAGGTGAGGGAAGACTTCCCTGAGGCACTGGCTTGAATGGAGAGCTGAAGGAGGAGTAGGAATTCACTAGAAGAAAGAAGAGGCAGCAGCAAGTGCAAGACTCTGCTGCAGCAGGAGGGAGCATGGCATGTTGAAGGAACTCAAGAAGCCGGCAGTGTGGATTCCAGAGGAAGAGTGCAGCATGAGGGCAGTGGCTTGAGATGAGGCCAGAGAGGAGGGCACGCAGGACCAAGGGGACCAAGGCAAGGATTTGGTGTCCATCAAATTGGAGGGTGCTGAGCAGGGGAGGGGTAACTGTGTAATTGCCTTTCTCAAATGCCCCTTTTGCCATGGCAAGGACAGACTGGTAGAAGCAAGGGATGAACTGGAGAGACGAGTGAGGAAGCTGCTCCAGAAGACCCATCAGGAGATGATGGTGACAGGGAATTGAGTGGTTGGAATGACAATGGGAAGAGATGAGTGGAATCCAGGTATTTGTGGGTAGAAGTGGCAGGTGTGGCTACTGATTGGAGATGGGGCTGTAAGGCTGTGAAGGTGTGAGTCCTTTACTTATCCATCTTAAAGGTCATGGCCAGCACTCCTATAACAAAAGACCCATTAACAAGAGAAAAGCAGAGAAAATTTATTTAATCCCAGTTTTATGTGACATGGGAGGCTTCAGAAATGACAACCCAAAGGCCCAGGGAAAACTGTTGATTTTTATGTTTAGATTAGATGAAGGATGGACAGCCGGATAGAAATGTGATTGGACAAACGGGTGTGACCTACTGGGAACACACTGAAAGGAGACCCAGCAAAACTGTCTGCTCAGAATCTTCTCAGCCTCTCTGTGTAGCCTCCATTCCTCCCAGGTATGGGGCAGGACCCCTTCTGAAATGAGAGTTTTCAAAGGAGAAGGAGAAGATAGAGAGTGACCTTTCTAGGTTTTATGGTTTGCTTTAGCAGGAAGGTTTCTAGGTTCTATGACCCATCTTGAGGAAGATGAATTCTGGTTTCTGTGACTCACTTTGGAGGATGAAGGCAAGCAGAAGAGAGGGTGTGAGGAGAAGGTTGGAAAGACCTTGCTTCTGAGTTCCTTCCAATGTCCTTCAGTTCAAAATATTCAGGCTGAGGCACCACGCTTTGGGGCATCATGTTCTGAGCCCCGACAGCATAAGGGCAGTGTCGAGACAGACTTTGCAGCCCGGCTTGCATAATGGACAGACGCTGGTGCAATCCATAGGGTTGGAAATGTGGAGGGAGAACTGGCTGGCGATGCCAGGAGCCTTGAGTTCAGTGTTGGACATATTGAGTGTAAAGTGCCTTTGAGACACCCAAGTAGGCTGTTGGAAATAACCAGCCTGGAGCTGAGAGGTCAGGTTGAAAAGCAGTGTCCGGACGGCAGGTGGGCCCTTGGCCATGAATTAGATCACCAAGGAGAGCAAAGTGAGAAGTCAAGAGGACCCAGTAGGGACGCTGAAAACTGCAAATGTCCAAGAAGAGGCAAAGAGCTACAAACAATCCTGAGAGGGGGCCGAGGGCAGAGCCACCTGGAGGGAATGTTCATCAAAGTCACACCCTGCCCCTGCATCCGCCCCTCACTCTGCAGATGGGAGCTCAAGAAGCCAAGGGGCTTGCTGTGTACCCGGGTCACCCAGCTTCATCCTGGGCAAACTGAGATCACAGTCCCCGACTCTCAAGTACCCTCTTTTCTGCTTTTGGGTTTTTTTTTCTTTTATGCTCTTTTTTATTTTTATCTGGGTACACAGTAGGTGCATATATATATGAGGTACATGAGATGTTTTGATACAGACATGCACTGTGAAATAAGCATATCATGGAGAATGGAGTATCCATCCCTGAAGCATTTATCCTTTCTCTTTTTTTTTTTTTTTTTTTGAGATGGAATCTAGCTCTGTCGCCCAGGCTGGAGTGCAATGGCATGATCTCTGCTCACTGCAAGCCCTGTCCCCGGATTCATGCCATTCTCCTGCCTCAGCCTCCCGAGCAGCTGGGACTACAGGTGACCGCCACCATGCCAGGCTAATTTTTTTGTATTTTTAGTAGAGATGGGGTTTCACAGTGTTCACTAGGATGCTCTCAATCTCCTGACCTCATGATCCGCCCGTCTTGGCCTCCCAAAGTGCTGGGATTACAGGCGTGAGCCACCGCACCCAGCGCATTTATCCTTTCTAATACCAACAATCCAATTATACTCTTTTAGTTATTTGAACAATCCAATTACACTCTTTTAGTTATTTGTAAATGTACAATTAAGTTATTATTGACTACAGTCATCCTGCTGTGTGATCAAACCGTACATCTTATTCATTCTTTCTAACATCATCCCCACCTGCCCTCAGCCCCCCACTCCTCTTCCCAGCCTCTGGTAACCACCCTTCTGCTCTCTAGCTCCATGAGTTCAACATTTTGATTTTTAGATCCCACAAATCAGTGAGAACATGCAATGTGTGTCTTTCTGTGCCTGGTTTGTTTCACTTAACATAATGACCCCCTGTTCCATCCATGCCATTTTCTGCTTTTGTACAAGGCACGAAAAGCAGGGCAATGGGACTCAATGGATTTTCCACGCTGCTCTGACACATTACTGCAAACCTGGTGGCTTCAAACAACACAGATGTATTCTCTCATAGTTCTGGAGGTCACAAATCCAAAACGAGTCTTCCTGGACTAAAACTGAGGTGTCGCCAGGGCCCTTGGTAGAAGCCCCTAGAGGATAATCCATTCCTTGCCTCTTTGGTGGCTGCTGGCATCGTGAATTGTGGCCACATCACTCCAATCTCTGCCTCCACAGTCACATCACCTTCTCTTCTGTAGTCGAATCTCCTCTGCCTCCCTCTTCACTTACAAGGACACTTTGTGATTACATTGCGTATCCACACAGATAACCCACGGTAGTCTCCCCGTCGCAACTCTTTGAAGTAATCTCATCCACAGAGTCTCTTCTGCCAACATCCCATTCACTAGTTCTGGAGGTTAGGACGTGGACATCTTTGGGGGTTATCATTCCCCCGTTCACAGGCTATCTGGGCTGTATACAGAACCAGAGATCTGAGAATCATCTTGGCGGCCTCACTCTGTGAGCAGAGAAACGTCTGTCTGTGCTCAGCAGCAATCCCTGGAGGCAGAGACTAGAAATTACACCTGTAACCATAGTAAGAGCTTGCCATGGGCCAGAATGGGTGCCAGACCTAGAGCTGTACATGCATCCACCTCGATTCTCTCAGCGGCCCTTTGAGGTCACTCTCTTAATGCCACCAAGGTGCAGGGTGGTGAAGGCAACTCAGAGCAGAGACCTGGCCTTGAAGCCTCGTCTCCCTGGGGAACAACCAATCATCAGGAATCTGTGAACACAAGCATGAGAGGCAATCCGAGCCCTTCCCCAAAGCCTCACTCTTCATTCACTCTGGCTGGAATCCTGCCCTCCCTTCAGGGCCAAGCTTAGGGACAAGGAGCAACCAGATCCTACCTCCAAGGACAGAGCCCTTACGTATTTCTGCAATCCGTCTGCAGCCGATGGTCTGAATGAGCATCGTGTCATCACAGCACTTGTAAATTTTGGAGGGGCTCCTGCAGACTGAGGGAATGTGCTTGTTCAGGGAAGGGCACACTCCCCCATTTCTCCCGGAACCACACTTCTGCCGTAGGACCCTGAGGACACAAGGGCCCTCCCCTTGCCCTGTTGCTTCATGTAGCTTAGTCTTGCTTAACAAACGTGCTAGGTGTGGTGGCTAAGGCCTGCGTGTAGTGTTGAGGGCAAGCAGGGACCACCTGGAAATGCTGAAAGCATTCTGTTAAAGTGGTGCCTTCCCATCATGATTGCTAGGCCCGTGATGACAAGATATTGCAGGAAAGCACGACCTGGACCATAGAAAGGACAGATCAATGGGTGGGCCTTTATGTGCTTATCCCTCCCACCACCCTGCTGCAGACCCCACCCACACTCAAGCTTAGCACCTGTGGCTTGGAACCCAAGGGCGCTTCTGAGCTGAGGCAGACTTCGGGAGTACTAGTTAGGACAGGTCAGCTGCAAGTAACAAACAAACAAACAAAATACACAGCAAACTCTGGCCCTCAGGGCCAAATTCAGCCCACCATCTATTTTTATAAATAAAGTTTTATTGGAACATAGGTGTACCCATTCATTTACACATGTCTATGGTTGTTTTTAGGGTTGTAGTGCCAACAGAGATCTCATGGCCCACACAGAGCCTAAAATGTTTTCCACGTGGCCCTTTATGGAAAAAGTTCGCCCACCCCTGGCTTGAACAACGACAATATTGAATTATCTGCCATCACAAGAACTCCAGAGGAAGGCGGCTCCGGGGTCACACAGAGGCTCAGCAACGTCCTCGAGGCCCCAGGCTCCTGTTCCCTCCTGGGCAGGTTGGCCTTTCTTGGGCTGGCTGCTTCATGGTCACAAGCCGGCTGCCACAGTTCCAGGCTTGACTGCCTCTCACAAGCACATTCAAGCCAGGAGGAAGGGCAGGCTTCCTCCTCACCTCTTCTTATTTAGGGATCAAAAATCCTTCCAGGGCGGTGCAGCAGAAGCCCCTTACCTGTCAGTGTTTAGACCAGGGGTCAGCAAGCATTTCCTATAAAGGACCAGATAGTGAGTATTTTAGGCTTGTCAGGTCACATACGATCTCTGCAACATATTCTCTCTCTCTCTCTCTCTCTCTCTCTGTGTGTGTGTGTGTGTGTGTGTGTGTGTGTGTGTGTGTGTGTGTGTGTGTGTGTCTGAGAGAGAGAGAGAGAGAGAGAGAGAGAGAAATGACCCTTTCAAAATGTACACTCTATTCTTCTCATGAGCCATAGTTTGTCAACGCCTGGTCTGGCACTCCTCACATGCCCACTCCGTGCCCATCTCCAGCAAAGGGTAGCAGGCTTACCTTTGATATCAAAGGTGCTTGGCTTAGACCAATCACCCAAAACTGATGTTTCAGAGACGCCTGCTGGAGGAGTACGGGCGGATATTACTGATGTCAGAAAAACAGTTTGAGCGCCACTTCGTTCTCCTGCAGGAAGGAGTGATTGGCTGCTGGTCAGGAGAACAGAACCCACCCACCAAGCTGTGGAGAGGTGGACCCCACGGATCCCCTCGCAAACCACGTCTGAGAGCGAGCAGAGGGAAGAAACTCAAGCGTTTGTAGCCCTCTTTCTTAACAACCGGGCTTAAAGCGCCATCTTGTGTCTTGAAGGCGAAAGGAGGTCAGGACGTGTGTGCTAGAAGCAGGCAGAGGATCTTCACCAAAGTCTCAAAAACTAGAGAAGGAAACATGGCAATCCTCAGGGACTGCGGAAGCCCCGGCCCTTCCCGCGCCCTGCGATAGTTTAGTGTTGGGAGGGTGGCCCACGTGTCCACGCAACCACATCAGGGAGGCCCTGGGAGAGGAGGAGGCAAAGTTCCTGCCCTCATGAGGCAGGCAGTCCCATCCAGGACTGGACTGGATGAGCAGCAATAAATAAGAAAACACAGCTGGCAGCCGGCTGTGAAAGGGCTGGACAGGGTGCGGAGGTGAATCGTAACGGGCTGGACAGTGAGGACCCCGCTACAGTGGGACATCTATCTACACACGGCCTGAAGGGTGAGAAAGAGGGATCCTTGCCCGGAGCCAGAAGTGCACGGCCGGGAGACAGCAGCTCCTGCGGAGGTCCTGTGGGGCAGGCATGGTAGGAATATTAAAGAGAGGAAGCGAGGTGCGGCTGCAGCCGTGCAGGAGGAAGGGCGATGGGGGAGGGGAGGCAGAGGATGCGACTGGCATGAGAAGATGGATATGCAGAGCCCATATCGTGATAGTCCCGATAGACCACGGGTAGGAGTTTGTATTTTCTACTAAAAGCAATGGGAGGGTGGGGCGCGGTGGCTCATGCCTGTAATTCCAGCACTTTGGGAGGCCAAGGCGGGTGGATCACCTGAGGTCGGGAGTTCGAGAACAGCCTGACCAACATGGTGAAACCCCATCTTTACTAAAAATACAAAAATTAGACAAGTGTTATGGCGCGCGCCTGTAATCCCAGCCACTCAGGAGGCTGAGGCAGGAGAATCGCTTGAACCCAGGAGTCGGAGGTTGCAGTGAGCCGAGATCATACCATTGCACTCCAGCCTGGGTGACAAGAGCGAAACAATGCCTCAGAAAAAAAAAAAAAAGGGCAATGGGAAACCATTGAACGGTTTCTAGCAGGTGGCCTGATTTGATTTACATTTTTTAGACATGTAGCTTCACTGTCATGGTTATGGTGGTCCGTACGTTACTAACATTGCTAAAACCACCATCATGCCAGAATTACCCTCCCATTTGTGGGTTAAAACACTGCGCCCATCTGTCCCTCCCCAGAGTCCTCTTAGTGGCTGCTCTTAGGAGGAACTAACATCGACTACATTCACCCATCACACCCAGCACAAGTGCCCTCCCAGCCTCCCCCACCCAACTCAGTCCCACTCACACCCGGCATGCCAGGGACTCTCCCATCAGGGGAACACAGTGTAACCTCCAAGTTCCTCCAAAGCCTCTTGAGAGGGACCAGGGTGCCCTGTAGGGAGTGGGTCCTGGTGGATCCAGTGGAGGGAACGTCCTTTCTGAAACAGGCTGGGTCTCGGCTGGGAAGTGGTGACAGGCATCTCTGACACACGCTACGGGAACCCAGCGCAGCCAGTGGAATCCAATCAGCACATCTTGCGCCCGCCCCTTTGTATGGTACCTTGAGGCCACTGCCCACCCGCCAGGTGCCCCCTCTCAAGCTTGCCCTGAAGTTCAGGGAAAGGCGCCGGCGCCCCCTGCTGGTTGCGCTCTCCCATAGCAGGGCTCACATTTTGGGAGAGAGAAACCAGCTGGTAGCAGCTTTCATTCTTCACCATGTTAAGCAAAGTGCAGCATTTTATAACTGGGTGAAAAGCCAGATATTCTGTCAGCTGATTTGATTGTTCTGTACGCATATCCCTGAGCCATTGTTTGACGGATATTTTTACTGAGTTGACTTTCTTCATAAGATGATATGACTAATGAAAAGAAAAGGCAATGGAGTTTTTAAAACCGGCAGGATGAACCAAATGCTGCCACTGACTAGCTATGTACATGTGATCCAAAGGTTCCCGCTGTTCAAACAAAATAACAGTGCTTCCCTAACCAGGTCAATTGTGAGCTGGGACTTCACAGGCAGGCGTGGAGGGAGTGGATGCGGGAAGGGTTTCGTTAGCTAAGAGGGTTGAGCAACTGGAAGATAGTAGCAAGCATTTTCCAGTTGGGTCTTTTGGCCGACACTTGCAGTGGGGAGACAAACAGGTCTAATTTGGCCGTCACCCCCGCACATGGGCAGGTAGGAAGATGCTGGTGGGTTTGGTTGGACAGTTTGGAGAATGTCTTGTGGAAGAGGTGCTTTTTTTAATGCACACTCAGGCACCATGGGAGCCTGTTGGCACCCTGGATATCTGGCCCCACGCCCTTGCCCTTCCACTCTGCCTTGACAAGAGTCATGGCACCCAAAATACATGAGTTTAAATCTGAGTTTCACAGGCTCAGGGATGAATCCAAGCTACCAAATGCACAGGCCCCTCCTGTATACGGTTACAGCAGGTAAGGGAATAACTTACTCAGTGCAAGCTGCTATAACAAAATAGCACAAGCTGGGTGGCTAATCAACAACAGGCATTCATTTCTCACAGGTCTGGAGGCTGGAAGCCCAAGATCAGGGTGCCAGTGCTGGCATGGTCGGGTTCTGGTGAGGGCCCTCTTCCGGGTCACAGACAGCTGTCTTCTCATTGCATCCTCACATGACAGAACAGGAGTGCACAAGCTCTCTGACCCCCTCTTGCAGGCACTAATCCCATTCACAAGGGTCCTACCATCATGACCTCATTACCTCCCAAAGACCCCACCTCCAAATACCACCACATTGCCATTAGAGCTTCAACATATGAATTTAGGGGGGAAACAAATATTCAGTCCATTGCAGATTGTCCTGATAATATGTGTGCCCAGGGCATTGTCCCCACAGCGAAGAGCTACATTGGAAGGCAAACCAATGTCAGGTTTCCTAATGTGCACAGTCATCCCTCGAAGAGTGAGTCCGGTGATCTTACCAGCTAATTGCATTGAGCTACCCCACCTTGGTTATCTACTGCCAAGGAGAACAGAACACCACTGGCTTTGACACCCATCTCTCATCAATGATGGATGAATGCTGGAAATTTACCTGCTCGGGTGGCTCTGTCTAAGTTCATCTTCCTTGTACAGACTTTCTTTTTTTCTTGCTCTCAAATACTTGTATTATGAAACATCTCATTTAAAAGTTCATTAAAATTCATTAAAAGTACATTTAAAGAGTACATTTTAAAAGTGCGGATGAAAACATAATGAATACCTCTTTGCTTAAGAAAAAATATTTCGGAGACAGCATAAACTCAGTTGTTGGTTCCAAGCCCCCCCCCCCCCCTTCTCACTACACTGAACTTGGCGTGCATTCTTTCTTCAGGTGTGTTTGTAATCTTACTACATATGGACATATCCCCCAGTAATCTCAGGGATTGTTTTGCTTGTTCCTAGACATCATATTAATGGTATCACACCAATTATACCCCTACACTACTTAATGTTTCATTCAACATTGTTTTGGGGGACTATCTATGTTGATACATGAATTCTGTTGTGTTCATTTTTTCCTCTTGTGAAATAGTCCATCATGGAAATAGTCCCTAGTGTGTCTATCTGCATTCCCAACTGACAGGCATTTAGGCTGTTTTCCATTTTCCTAATTACAAGTGATACTGAGTGAACATTCCTGAACACAGGTGTGAGGCTGTCTCTGGAGCACATGCCAAGGAATGGAATTCTTAGGTCGTAAAGAATGTGTACCTCCAGCCTTAGCCAATATTGCCAATTGCTGTCCAATCTGATTTTATTCATTTACGCTCCCACTAACGGTATATATGAGTCTTTCTTTCACTTCTTGCCAACTTTTGCCAATCTAATGAATGGGAAGTGGTAACTCATTATTATTTCAATTTGTGTTCCCTGTGTTAATCCCTGAGATCTTAACACTTGTGTATTGCACATTCTGGCTCCTCTTTGGCAAATTGCCTTGGCATTAAGATAGTGAATTTTCCTTGCCACCTACGCTGGTTGAGTCAGGATGCTTAATTACTTGGAGGTAAAAAGCACCTGGCTGAAATAGCCACTCCTGAGGCTGCCTGTTGAGGATAAGAGATGCTTCATCCATCTTTAGATCCTTTCTTGGAAACGCTGAGCCCGGCCAGCCATGCAGGCTTTTCCAAGCTCTGATGCTGCCGTGTGTCCACAATAGCATCCCCACAGCCTGGATCCATCATTCCCAGCATTATGATGGCTCCTTTGTCTCCTTGGCAGAGCCCAAAACCCACAGCTGAGGCATCAGGACTGTTCTAATGTGCTTAGAATGGGAGTAAAGGTAATGCCAACCAAAATGGGGAAACCGGTATTCCCACTCAGTCACTGCTGAGTCAGCATAAATCACTCCAGAGGATAGTTTGTCACTGACCTCAAAGACTCAGTTACAAAGATGATCACCAATAGCATTGTTATAGTAGCACCAAAAAAAAAAGGAACCACCTAAATATCTCTAAATGTCTAACATCGTGGTTTGAAAAAATAAGGAATGGTACATCCTTCCATGGAATGTAATTTAAAGCCACCCAAAATCATACTGCACATGGATATACAATGTCAAGGAAACTTGCTCAGGAGTCCTAGCTTGGGGTCCATGGACTCTCAAGGAGATGCTTATCAAAGGGAGTTGGCACCCCCTGAGATGCTCATGAAAGTGCAGACTTCCGGGCCCCCCTCCAGACTGAATCTGCACTTCCAGCTTGGAGGGCAGGAATCCTAACAAGTTCCCCAGATGAGTCTCAGGCACACTAAAGCCAGAGCATCAATGCCTGGGACCCAAAATAGGGAAGAAGCACTCTGGTGTATCAAGAGGAACAAAGCAAGTTACATACAAACAAGTTACATACAAGTTATATACAAGTTACATACAAAGTATATATAAAAACCACCCCCTTCATGTGGGTGTGGGTGTATGTGTACTTTTGAAAAAAAAAAAAAATTATCGGCTGGGTGCGGTGGCTCACGTCTCTAATCCCAGCAATTTAGGAGGCCAAGATGGGTGTATCACCTGAGGTCAGGAGTTCGAGGCCAGCCTGGCCAACATGGTGAAACCCTGTCTGTACTAAAAATACAAAAATTAGCTGGGCGTGGTGGCAGGCATCTGTAATCCCAGTTACTCCGGAGGCTGAGGCAGGAGAATCGCTTGAACCCAGGAGGCGGAGGTTGCAGTGAGCCAAGATCTTGCCATTGCACTCCAGCCTGGGCGACAAGAGTGAAAGTCCGTCTCAAAAAAATAAAAATAAAACTATATATATATATATATAATTTTTTTTAATTTTTATTTTTTAGAGACAGGGTCCTGCTGTGTCACCCAAGCTAGAATGCAGTGGCACCATCTTGGCTCACTACCCAATCTCAAACTCCTGGGCTCAAGTGATCCTCTCTACTCAGCCTCATGAGTAGCTAGGACTACAGGCATACTCCACCGCACCTGGGTTTTTTGTTTTGTTTTGTTTTGTTTTTTGTACAGACAGGGTCTCACTATGTTTGTGTTCCCTGGCTGGTCTTAAACTCTTGGCCTCAAGCGATCCTTCCGCGTCAGCCTCCCAAAGTGTTGGGATTACAGGCGTAAGCCACCATGCCCGGCCTGTGTGTGTGTACTAATAGCTACCTAGATAACAAAACTTAACAGCAGTTACCTCTAGATTACCTCAGCACCACTGACAATCAGCCCGAAGACTCTCTGTGGTGGGGCTGTCCTGTGTGTTGTAGGGTGTTAGCAGTATCCCTGGGTGCAGTAGTGTAACAATTAAAAATGTGTTTGGTAGCACAAAAGCGCAATTATAGTTAACAATAATTTATTGTATATTTTAGAGTAACTAACACAGTGAAATTAGAATGTTCCTAACACAAAAAAAAGATACATACTTGAGGGTATGAGTATCTCAGTCACCCTGATTTGATTATTACTTATTATATATTTATATCAAAATAGCACATGTACCCTATAAGTATGTACAAACATTATGTATAATTTAGATTTATTTTAATTTTAATAAAAAATAAATATTAAAAAATGTCTTCAGATATTGCTAAATGTCCCCTCAAGGAACAAGGTCCCCAGGTGGAGAATTGATTCTCTAGATGGGACATGTATAGATGATGTTTTCCTTTGTTTTTTAGTATATATGCCTATTTTTTAGTTTTTTCTAAAATAAGTGTACTTTAGTCATATTTAAAAAAAACTTTGTATTTATTACTGTCCCATTGCCTACAGTGTCTGAAAAAAATACACGCAAATGAAAACATATTCACATTAATACTTACAGTAAGAAAATTAATTTTATTATTATTTTAAAATAGCTATGGAAAAACTATACGAAGTTCTCCCAAATGTCAATATTCCTTAGGGACCTTTGAAATATTTATAATCTTAATCTTTGGACTAGGCATCCTAATTGTAATTTTATATGTTAAAGAAGTAATTCTAAATATAGAAAATGCTTCACAAATATGGTTGATTTTTCAGAGTTACTTATAAAAGCAAAAAGTTATAAACACTGTAAAACCAACCATAGGAAACTATGTTAATTAAGGTACATTCACTTGATAGACTATCATACAGCATTAAAATGATATTTATAAAGAACTTATAACAATATGCGGGCAAGGTTTATGCCATATTGTTAAGTGGGAAAATAACTGAATACAAAATCAAATATGTTACATCACCATTCAAAGGTATAATAATGACAATAAAAAGAATCTCATCAACATGATCGGAAGAAATACACCAAGATATTAAAAGTAATTGTTAATTGAACAATGGCATCATAGGTGACTTTTTCTGTCTACTTTTCTGAAATATCCAAATTTTTTACAATAAACATGTATGCATTTACAGTGAAAGAGAGAACAGTGAAATTTCTTTTTAAAAATACTTGAAAATGATCACAAAAATGTGCCAACATTTCGGGTAAGAAATGTGTTTTTATATTGGTCTGTATACAAATTTCTATCCAGATCATAAAAATAGCTTCAAGAAATTAAACCTATTCAGAAACAATATAAACTCATTGTGATTGTGTCTAAATTCATAGGCTTTGAGAAGGATAAATTTTTTAAGTGTTAATTACTTTTTATGAAAAACAAACTGGATAGATTTTTTCCCAAGTCAGAATCACATTCTTCTAAATCATTTAGAAGGGAATAAAATAATTTGGGCTTGATTAGCATTTAACTAACAAGGACAGATTCCAGCCACCTCATGGATTTTGATCTAACTTGTTTACATTCATCAAGGGTGATGGGCAGTTCCAGCCCACAGGAAGCACAATCTTTGCAGACAAAAGGTGGCCCTTCTCATATTTGTCAGGCAATATTTGTCCAACCTGGCCACTCCCAGTTGGCTCCAATGAACTCTTGTTAGCTCACTCCTCAGTCTCTTGTGGACCCAGACTATATCTTACAATAGACCTCAAAGAGGGAGGCAGCTGCGTGCATTCGGTAGAAAATAGAAAAAGGCATGGCCAGGTTGACCACAATTATCCAGGGTTCAAAGCCAAAGACAATCTCCTCCAATCCGTTGTCATACTCAGGTCGACAGCCAAAGGCGGGAGGTATCCAAAGCTGCAAGAGAAGAGAAAATGGCCTGTGATGGGGAGCAGCTTCCAAGCCACCACGGAGGCCCCACTCAAGTCCCAGGCCTCATGGGAGCTGACCATGATGCACAGGGACTGAGTCACCCCTGACAGAACAATAAGGAGACCTCGCAGCGTTTCCCATCTCCACAGAAACCACCAAATCCTGGTCTGCCGTGATCCTGCTCACTTCCTCACCCACCCTTGCCTGCAATCCATCCCGAATGAGTGCTTTTTCAACCCATCCAACTCTCTCCATCCCTACAGCCCTCGCCCAGCCTCGGTTTCCTCATTTGAAAGATGGGAATTCTAACACGTGTCTGAGAGGGCTTAGATGAGAATTAAGTTTGCAAAACTGAAAGCAATGACTTTGTTTGTGTTGCTCACGGAACCTACACACTGTTCCCTGCTTCTCAGGCTCTTTTCTGTCCCAGTTCTCTCCCCCTCTGCCACCCCTTGACTTGTCAGGCTCCTCACTCCCGCTTCAGGCTGCACACTTCTTCAGCTTCCTCCACTCCCTGGCTGTGGCAGGCACCCTCTAAGATGACCCTCAATGATCCCCAGCTCCTGCAGTCACCCCCTTGTGGAGTCCCCACCCCTTGAGTGTGAGATGCACCTAACGACTCACTTCCAACTCAAAATATGGCAAAATACACAGGAAGTCACTTCTGAAATTAGGCTGCAAAAGGACCCGCTATCCCTCTTGCTCGTCTTCTCCTGTAAGACAG
The DNA here is from genome assembly GCF_028878055.3 of Symphalangus syndactylus. Lineage (NCBI taxonomy): Eukaryota > Metazoa > Chordata > Mammalia > Primates > Hylobatidae > Symphalangus > Symphalangus syndactylus. The sequence continues at coordinate 17,781,291 of NC_072438.2, read as the reverse complement.
GTGGCAGAGCTGCCATGCTGTGAAGCACCCTATGCAGCAAGGGGCCCAGGGAGTACTCCCGTCAACAGCCAGCAAGGAACTCAGACCCTCAGTCCAACAAGCCACAGCTGAATCCTGCCAAGAGTCACAGGAGTAGATTTGGAAACAAATCCTCTGCCACCTCTCGCAAAGTCAAGCCTTGAAATGAATGCAGCTCCAGCCAACAGTTTCAACCTGGGAATCGCCCTGTGCAGAGACACTCAGCTAAAACTGTTGTTGGATTCATGTCAGAGAAACTATGAAATCATAAATGTACACTGTTTTAAGTTGCTGAGTATTGGGGTGGTCTCTTCCATAGCAATAGGTAACTGAGACACATAGCCTTCATTTGCATCCCATACAGAACACTCCCTGGTATATACAGCCGACCTCTGTATCCAGGGACCTGTGTCTGTGGATTGAACCAACCACAGATCAAAAATATTCAAAAAGTAGGCTGGGCACAGTGGCTCACACCTATAATCCCAGAACTTTGGGAGGCCGAGGCAGATGGATCACCTGAGGTCAAGAGTTCAAGACCAGCCTGGCCAACATGGTGAAACCCCATTTCTACTAAAAATGCAAAAAATTAGCCAGGTGTGGCTGCATGTGCCTGTAATCCCAGCTACTCAGGGGGCTGAGGCAGGAAAATCCCTTGAACCCGGGAGGTGAAGCTTGCAGTAAGCCAAGATCATGCCACTGCACTCCAGCCTGGGCAAATAGTGAAGCTCTGTCTCAAAAAATAAAAATAAATAAATTAAAAAAATAAAATGGTTGGTTATGTCTGTACTGAATATGTACAAACTTTCTTCTTGTCATTATTCTCTAAACAATACAGTGTAACAACTATTTACATAGCATTTAAATTGTATTAGGTATTCTAAGTAATCTAGAGATGTCTTAAAGGGTACAGGAGGATGAGTAGGTTACATGCAAATATTACCCCATTTTATATATAGGACTTTAGCATCTGTGCATTTGGTATCCACCACGGGGGCCCTGGAACCAAGACCCCTCTCTTCTACTTTGCTTACTGGCTGCTGTGACTCTTAGGAGCTCTCCTACCTGTTCAGCGGGTCCCTCCCAGTCTCCTTTGCTGTTTCACCCTTTGCTCTGCCTCTTAATGTTAGCCAGCGTCCAGGGCTCACTCCTGGGTCCCTTTCTATTCTCTCTACACATGAGCCCTGGGGCTCTCTCCCAGTCCCTGGTTGTAAATACCAGCTATAGGCCTATGACTTCCCAGTCTCAATCTCCAGCCTAGACCACTTCCAAGAACCCCAGACTCATAGTTTCCGGTGGCAACTTGAGTGTCTAAAACACATCTCAAACTCAACCCACCTTCCCCATTTCTCCATCTGCTCAGCTACATCATCCTCCCAGGTGGTCCATTGAGGCTCCAGGTGTCATCCTTATTTCCCTCCTACTCTCACAACCATGCTGCCTCCCATCCAGTCCATCAGCGCATCTCCACTGTGCGCCTCCAAAGCAGTATCTTCAGCCCGCCTGTGGCTCTCTCTCTCCACCTGTCCAGCCAGACTCTCACCTGGGCCACGGCGGTGGCCCCCTGCCTGGTCTCCCAGCTCAAACTAGGGCTCCACTTGGCCATCAGATTTACATTTTATGGAAATCAGATCCTGTCCCTACCTTAATTAAACCCCTAAAGTCTTCCCAAAATATTTAAAATAAAATCTACACTCCCGCTTGGGGTGATAAAGCGCTCTGTTGGCTGATTTCTAACCACCCACGCTTCTCCCCACTCACCTCATCCACGTGGCATGCAGCCCTTTTTCCTGTTTCTCAAACCAGACCCGCTCACTCCCACCGGGGGTTTTATACCAGCCATTGTTCCCTCTGCCCTGAACATGCGTGGCCAGCCCCTCCTTGTCTCACCTCACCCTTCAGCGAGGCCTTCCCGCTAAGCTGGTCCATCTGATCTACAATGGCCGCCCAGGAGCTATTTCCCACATCCTCCTTTTCCACTTCTCTGCTTAAAACGGGTACACTATAAGGTGTCTTTCTTGCTCAGCTGATGGTTTTGCCTGCTGTTGCCTGGTTTGTAAGCCCCATAAGAGGAAGACCAGAGATCTTGGTCATTGCTGTACCCTCACCATTCATAGCAGTCCCTGGACCTCTGTAGGTACTTAAGGGACACCTTTTAAAGGAAGGGTGAGAGGAAGGGAAAGGGAGACAGGGAGGAAAATGGAGAAGAAAGGAAGGCAGGAAAATGGGACCCTCTTTTCTGAAATCCACATCTTTATATGTGCTGTTTAGTTGGCTGCAAATTCTTGTTACTTATCCTATTGAGAAGTGGCCTATGACCTCTTTCCTTGAATCTAGATGGACTCTGTGACTACATGACTAATAAAATATGGCAGAAATGACACCATGCAGTTTCCAAGCCCAGGCCTTAGGAGACAGGCAGCTTCCAGTTCAATCTTTTGGAGGGTTGGCTCTGGGGCCCTGAGCCACCACATACGGAGTCCAACCACGCTGAGACGTCATGCTGGAGACCCACCTGTGGATGCTCCAGTCAAGAGTCCCGGCTGAGCCCAGCCTCCCAGCCACCCTCACCCAAGGCACCAGACCACGGAGCTTCTGGCCAAGGCTTCACCAACTTCACTTGATGCTGTGAGGAACAGAACTGCCCATCCAAGCCCTGCTAGAATTTCTAACCCACAAAGCCATGAGTCACAATAAATGCCATGAGGCAAAAACAGTCATGCATGTTGCTTTTGTCATACATTAGGGGTAGTTCATTGCATGGCAACAGAAAACCAAAGTATCTGTCTACTGGGTTCGTCCATGTGGATGCCACAGAGGCACCTGAAACAGAACACGTCCATTACTTAACTCTGGTCCTTCCTTCCACACTGACCTCCACCCACCGGTCCCAAGGTTGCCCCTTTTCCAGAGTCCTCCATCTCCAACCTAGTATCACCATCTCCCCAGGAACTCAAGTGTGAAGGCAGGGGTCATGTTTGGCATCTGTCACCCTTTGCGAGTTGCAACCTGGAGACCCTGGAGGGTGTTATGATGAGTGAAATAACCCAGTCACAAAAGGACTAATACTCCACAAATTCACTTATATGAGGAGTCTAGGAGTCAAATTCCTAGAGACTGAAAGAACGGTGGTTGTCAGGGGCTGGGGAGAATGGGGAGTTCATATTTAATGGGGGCAGAGTTTCAGTTTTGCCAGATGAGAAAAACCTGGAAATGGATGGTGTGATGTTTGCACAATGTGAACGTACTTCACTATACACTTGAAAGTGGGTGCAATGGGAAAGTTTATGTGGTGTGTTTTTTACCACAATTAAAAATATAATAAGATAAGCATGAGTCAGATTCCATCACTCTCAGTGTAGACCCTTACATGGTTTTCTGTTGTGTTTAGGATCGAGTCTTGGCTCACAGGCCCTGTGCTCCCAGATGCTGCCAGCATGACCCGTGCTCCCAGTCTCATGTCCAGTGAGCCCTGCCTTGCCTTGCATCCATCCCTTCCCCACACCTGCAGCTCTGCCCTGATAGTCTCTCACCCCAGCCCCATCCACACCCACCCTTAGAAGAGGCCTTCCCTGACCCATCTCCCACAGCACCCTGCCCTTCTCTGTCACCACACCCACCCTCTGTTATCTCCAGTGCCATGGCTCCTGGAAATTCAACTAACATTTCCATGTTGTCTCTGGAGTGGAGCCCACTCCACCTGGACATACACATCAGCACCTGCAGCTGGGGCCTCTGGACTGGCTCCCGATGCTGGAGAAGACAGCTCTTGCTCTCTGCCAGATGCCTTTAGCACCACCTGGGGTCAACCACAAGGTTTCAAAGTGCCACCCCATGAGCCAGCACGGGTATCCTAAGACTCCACCCTGCGATGATTTCCATACTCTTGTTCAATCCCCCAGAACCCAACCAGTGCCTGGGGGCATCATAGGCCAAGCACAGGGAGAGAGACCAAGCCCACCCTTCTCCTTGGACTGCGCCCTGGGTCTGGCTTTTGGGTCCTGACAGACCATTGATTGCCACTTGATTCTGATATTTCAGACAGTGCTATCTTTCTTCAAGTGGGTCCAAAAATGCAAGCCAAGTATTTCACCCAGTGGTCAACCAAAAAGGCAACCAGGGAAAAATAACTTTTCAGAATTTAGTTTTAAAAAGATATATTAGGCCAGGAGCAGTGGCTCACACCTGTAATCCCAGCACTTTGGGAGGCCTAGGCAGGCAGCTCACCTGAGGTCAGGAGTTCGAGACCACCCTGACCAACCTAGTGAAACCCTGTCTCTACTAAAAATAGAAAAATTAGCTGGGCATAGTGGTTGCATGTCTGTAGTCCCACCTCCTCAGGAGGCTGAGGCAGGAGAATCACTTGAACCTGGGAGGCGGAGGTTGCAGTGAGCCAAGATTGTGCCATTGCACTACAGCCTGGGCAACAGAGCAAGACTCCATCCCAAAATGTATGTATATTAATATTAATCACAGGATATGTACAAAAAGCATATACTTGAGGAAGATTCTAGAACTAGCTCTGACTTTATAAGAATTTGCATTTTGGAATATGCACCTCAAGAAAATGCAGCCGACTAGTATCTATCTCTCTTGTTAACTCTTTCAATTCTTGAGTCACTGCTGTGCCCCTGACATAGTCTCTGGCATACAGCATGTGCCTGGCAAATGTCTGTTAGATGGAGAAGAGGGTCTGCCTGCAGCCAAACTCTTCTGGGCCTTCCCCCTTCAGAGCCCCTCCTCACTGCCTAGCAAACTGAAGGAACCCGGGTGATCCAAGGCTAGGGCGGATCAGGTTTGCTTGGCAGACACACAGCCATTCTGACTTCTGAAGGCACTTTCCCAACTTTGCGTTCTCAGGGTGATATCAAAAGCTGCAGGCCCTGTATGCACCATCTGAAATTGAGGGGAGGAAGCTCAAAAGCCTCTGAGCTGCTGGGGCAACAGGGAGCTGCCTTGATAACGGAGGCTGGTAGCAGAGAGCTGACTTCACCCAGAGTGATGGGCAGGCACCTCTGTGGACTGGGGCACTCCCCTCCAGCCACCAGTCACCATCACTGCAGAGACTCATGTGGTGGCAAAGGCTGCTTCCCCCTCCTTCTCACCAACCCCCACCATCCTTCCTTTATGTATCTTTTAAAAAATCCCAACAGCATACAATGCTTCTTATTCCTTTTTCTTCTCTCCGTCTCTCCATCACTGCCCTGGCTCAAGCTCCTCCCCTTCCGCCCTGGGCTGTTGCAGGGCTTTCTCTCCCAGTCTTTCTGCTTCTGGCCCTATTTGTCTCCATCCTTGCTACACACAGCTACTGGGAGGATCATTCCAAAACACAAATCTGAGAGAGTCTTCCCTTGCCCTCAGCATAAAGACCAGACTCCAACCAGGCCTAGGAATCCCTGCTCAAGCCAGAGTCCACCTAGCTGGGTCCTCTCTCCTATTTCCCATTCTGCTACTCTGCTTAACACACATGGAATTTATGCCAAACTACTTAGTGCTCCCAAAACATGCCATGGTGTCTTTTGCCTCTGTGTGTTCACATATTGTGTGCCTCTGCCTGAAATGCTTTTCCCTGCCTTGATAACCTGGTGAACTTCCAGTCATTCCTTGCTGATGCAGACAGATGGGTGAGTGACTGTACACCTTCCTCTCCCTCGCTACCTTCCATCAGAGAGGATGGAAAGCAAACCATCCACTTCCCCAGCCTCCCTTGCAGCAAGGGGTGCCCACATGAGAGACACTGCCTGGCACCAGCCCTTCCCCGCTGCTTTCTGTCTTGAACCCAGATGTGAAGCCTGGTGCAGCTGCAGCCATCTCATGACCATGTGGCAACAAGCACCACACCACCGAAGTGACAAGATGAACAGTGCCGGGATGCCTGATGACATGGTTCAGCTGCCAGGCCAACCCCAAGCAGCCAACCTCTGGAATTCTCATGAGATAATTAAACATTGTTAAGACTGAAGACACTGCGAATCAAATTGCCTATCACTTGCAACCAAAAGCACTCCTGATTGACACTGGGCCTTACCTCAAGCACCCACTACTCACTGAAGTCCTTCTGGATCCCTGCTGCTAGTACACCTTGCACAAGTCCATCTCAGCACTTGTCCTGCTCACTGTATTAGATTTTCTCGTTCTCTCCCTCCCCCATTACACTGAGACCTTTTAGAGGAAAGAGACTGAGTCTTTCCACTTTAATCTTTAGTACCCTGCCCAGCCCCTAGCACACAGCAAGTCTTCAGTAGGTAGGTTTGTAGAATATAGCTCTATTTTCTAGCCTTATATTGTAATTTTGTACTTACAGTATTTTTATTACAAGCTGCCTCCATTCCTTATTTTAAAAAGGCAAGAGAAACCTAGATGTCCATCAATAATGGACTGGATAAAGAAAATGTATTATGGCCGGGTACAGTGGTTCACATCTGTAATCCCAGCACTTTTGGAGGCTGAGGCAGGAGGATTGTTTGAGCCCAGGAGTTCAAGACAAGCCTGGGCAGCACAGTGTGAACCTATCTCTACAAAAAAAAAAAAAAAAAAAAGTTTTGGCCAGGTGTGGTGGCTCACACCTGCAATCTTAGCACTTTGGGAGGCCTAGGTAGGTGGATCACTAGAGGTCAGAAGTTCGAAACCAGCCTGGCCAACATGGTGAAACCCCATCTCTACTAAAAATATTTTCAAAAATTAGCCAGGTGTGGTGGCAGGTGCCTGTAATCCCAGCTGCTCTGGAGGCTGAGGCAGGAGAATCACTTCAACTCGGGAGGCAGAGGTTGCAGTGAGCCAAGATTGCACCATTGCACTGTAGCCTGGGCAACAAGAGTGAAACTCCATCTCAAAAAAAAAAAAAAGTTTTTTAAATTAGCCAGGTGTGGTGGCACATGCCTGTGGTCCCAGCAACTCAGGAGGCTGAGATGGGAGGCTTGCTTGAGCACAGGAGGTCAAAGCTGCAGTGAGCTGTGATTATGCCACTGCACTCCAGCCTGGGCAACAGGGCACGACCCTGTCTCAAAAAAATAAATAAATAGAAAATGTGGTAGCTCTACACCATGGGATATTATGCAGCCTTAAAAAAGAATGAAATCACATTGTTTGCAGCAACCTGGATAGAACTGGAGTCCTTATCCTAAGTGAATTAACACAGGAACAGAAAACCAAATAGCACATGTCCTGTCTTATAAGTGGGAGCTAAACATTGGGTACTCATGAACACAAAGATATGAACAATAGACACTACTAGGGACTACTAGGGGGAGAGGTCAGAAGTGGGGTGCAGGGTGAAAAACTACCTATCGGGTACTATGCTCATTACCTGGGTGACGGGATCATTTGTGCACCAAACCTCAGTGACACGCAATTTACCCATGTAACAAATCTGCATGTGTACCCCTTGAACCTAAAATGAAAGTTTAAAGCAAAATTAAAAGAATAAGAATAACTTGGTGCAGATTACCGAAATATTGCAGAGGAATAAGAAGGCTGCAATATTCCTCAGGATTTTTCTCTTGGCGTTGCCCTGTAAGAAACGAGGAAGGTGGACTGGGCTTGGGCTCCCTCCCCAGCTGCTCTCCTCCTGCTTCTCCTCCTCCTTGTCACAGCTTTCTCTCATGCACACATTTACATTGGCTGCTGGTGGCATGTCCTTGCCCCGGGGAGCCACATCTCCAGCCACACCTCCACTCTTGAGGCAGGAAGAAGCAAGGGGCATGGTGTTGCCATTGCAGACTGTGACCACCCGAAGGGTTTGGATGTCCTCAGAGAGTTTTTCAGGCTCTCGGTGAATGGATTCAAAGATGAAGAGGTTCTGGATGTATTTCTCCACGATCACCAGGATGGAGTAGGGCAGGTTGTACCAGGTGTAGTGGGGGTGGTCCTCAGCACAGAGGATGGCCAAGATTGAGCCCCAGGAGATAAGCCAGGAGCCCGAGGCAGTGCCCACCAAGAGGTCCGAGTCCAGTTTGCGGGCTGGATTTTTGGACTCGTCCAGTGATTTCTCATCTATCCTGTAAATCCGGATTCCAGCCAGCGCCGCAGCCCCCATAAGCATCATCAGGGTGATGGCATACAGGTAGAACATGATGAGTGCCGACTCGCTCTTGGTCTTGGAGCGCCCAATATGAATCAGGTACACCACCACCACGGCAATGGTGGCGGCCAGAGCGGTCAGGCCCAGGACTGCGCCCATCATGACCCCATCAGACTTGAACTGCATCTTCTGGTGCTGATGGCTGTCAACTTTGCGCCCGATGTTCTTCCACAGGACGTAGAGCATTGTGGAGGCCAGGATCTGATACTCTATGTTGAAAGGGTAGAGGTAGTAGATCCCATGGGAGATGGCAGTGCAGAGAGTTGGCGGCGTGCAGTTACACTGTGGTGTGTGGTCATCTAAAACTAGGGGAGACAGGTAGATCACACAGGAGGGCGATTAGCAGGTGCAAGGGAGAGCAGAAAAGCACAGAAAACCATTTCCACTGTGGATTCAGGCTTGGGTCTTCCCACTGGATTACAAGCGTTATTTATCATGTCATGGCTTATTATCATGTTTAATATCATGGCTAAGTTGATAGCCCTGAGTATCCCCAAAGCATATTCATTACCTAAATCACATTTATTTGGTGGGTTGCCAAAGAGGATAGAGAAGATGACTCTGTTGTTGTAAACAATAGATATGTAGATGATAGATAGGTAGATGGATACACAAACACACAGACAGATGGAAAAAATCTGGAAGGACACAAACTAAAATGTCAACAATGGTTATCTCTGGGTGGAAAAATGACAGATGATTTTTAATCTCTTCTAGATTTTGCTTCCCTGTATTTTCTAAATTTTCTCTGTGAAGATGATTTACATGTGTTATTTTTTAACATTATTTTTAAAAAATACTTTCTGGAGAAAATGCCCCTTTTAATTAGCAAAAGATATGCCTCTTAAGACTCCAGTGCTAGCAAGCATGCAGGAGACAGGCGCTCTCCGATATCAGTGTGGGGAAAGTAAATGGGCACCACCTTCTGGGAGAGAAGCTGGCTGCGGTATGAAGGGCCCTTTCATCACAGGAGGGCAGATGCTGCAAGTAAATGAAGAAACAGGTCACCAAAGCCCTAAAGGCAATGCAGTCTCTGATCCATAATTCCATTCCTTTCATTCTACCATTCTACTCAACGGGACAAATAAAAAAATGTAATCAAAGAGTCAGGTAAGGCCAGGAGTGGTGACTCAGCCCTGTAATCCCAGCACTTTGGGAGGCCAAGGCAGGCGGATCACTTGAGGTCAGGAGTTCAAGACCAGCCTGGCCAACATGGTGAAACCTCATCTCTATTAAAACTACAAAAATTAGCCAGGTGTGATCACAAGCCTGTAATACCTACTTGGGAGGCTGAGGCAGGAGAATCGCTTGAACCTGGGAGGCAGAGGTTGCAGTGAGCTGAGATCGTGCCACTGCACTCCAGCCTAGGTGACAGAGCGAGATTCAGTCTCAAAAAATAATTAAAAAAAAAAAAAGTCAGGTAAAATTGTGTGTGTGTGTGTGTGTGTGTGAGAGAGAGAGAGAGAGAGGAACAGCTCAATGTCCAACAATTTAGAAATTGTTAAGTAAATTTTAGTATATCCCAACAATGAGATAGTAGACAGCCACTGCACATTATAATTAAGATGTGCTTTATGGTTGTGGGTATTTGGAGGGTTTTTTGGTTTTGTTTTTTGTTTGTTTGTTTTGAGACAGAGCCTCCTTCGGTTGCCCAGGCTAGAGTGCTGTGGCACAGTCTTGGCTCACTGCAACCTCAGCCTTCTGTGCTCAAGCATCCTCCTACTTCAGCCTGCTGAGTAGCTGGGACCACAGGCCTGTGCCACCACGCCCAGCTAATTTTTATATTTTTTTGTAGAGATAGGGTTCTGCCATGTTGGCCAGGTTGGTCTGGAACTCCTGGGCTCACACGATCCGCCCGCCTCAGCCTCCCAAAGTTCTGGGATTAAAGGCATGAGCCACCGCACCCAGCCAGGATGTGTTTTAATATTAAGAAAGTAGGCCGGGCGCGGTGGCTCAAGCCTGTAATCCCAGCACTTTGGGAGGCCGAGGCGGGCGGATCACGAGGTCAGGAGATCGAGACCATCCTGGCTAACACGGTGAAACCCCGTCTCTACTAAAAATACAAAAAATTAGCCGGGTGTGTTGGCGGGCACCTGTAGTCCCAGCTACTCGGGAGGCTGAGGCAGGAGAATGGCGTGAACCCGGGAGGCGGAGCTTGCAGTGAGCCAAGATCGCGCCACTGCACTCCAGCCTGGGGCACAGAGCAAGACTCCGTCTCAAAAAAAAAAAAAAAGAAAGTAATCTCGTTTCAAGGAAAATGGAAAAAAGTAAGAACAAACTATATCTATTTTTTTGATGCAAGTCACAACCCAGTACCAGGCTGTAAAATCAGGTAGCAACCAACTTTTTTGTAGCAGAAATAATTTTCAATGGACTAGAATAGGATAGAATGGAGTGGAATCAATGACGATAAAACTTAGAAGCGTCTCTGATATAGTAAAATTAAGTATTGTTTCATCAAGCATACACACATAGGTATGTGCATGTTTGGGTTACAATGTAAAATCTCTCTCTTATTGAAGTTTGCAATAAAAAAAGATCAAATTTATAGTATAAAATCAACTATAAATAAATGGCACACTACAAAAAATAACCAAACGTTCACAGCATTTACTACATTTCTGGGTAAGTGTTGTGAATTTTTTTGCTTCACGCTTTGTCATTGTTTTAGTTTATGATATGTATATATTACTTATAAAATCTGAGAAAAGCAGCTGGGCATGGTGGCTCAGGCCTGTAATCCTGGCACTTTGGAAGGCCGAGGGGGGTGGATCACAAGGTCAGGAGATTGAGACCATCCTGGCTAACATGGTGAAACCCTGTCTCTACTAAAAATACAGAAAATTAGCCAGGCATGGTGGCGGGCACCTGTAGTCCCAGCTACTCGGGAGGCTGAGGCAGGAGAATAGTGTGACCCCGGGAGGCAGAGCTTGCAGGAGCCGAGACCATGCCACTGCACTCCAGCCTGGGCGACGAGCGAGACTCTGTTTAAAAAAAAAAAAAAAAAAAAAAAAATCTGAGAAAAACTATATTGTAGCATTAATTTTACTTTCACAGAACACTATGAAATTTTCTTTTTCTTTTTTTTTCTTTTTTATGTAGTGTCTCCCTCTGTTGCCCAGGCTGGAGTGCAGTGGCACAAACAGCTCACTGCAGCCTTGACTTCTTGGGCTCAATTGATCCTCCTGCATCAGCCTCCCATGTAGCTATAGCTGGGACCACGAGCCCATGCCACCATGCCTGGCTTTTTTTTTTTTTTTTTCAGAGCTGAGGTCTTCCTTTGTTGCCCAGGCTGGTCTCAAATTCCTAGGCTAAAGCAATGCTCCTGCCTTGGGGTTACAAAGTGCTCAGATTACAGGCGTGAGTCACTGCCCCCGGTAATAATCTTCGATTCATATAGGGGTTCCCTAGCACTTAAAATTCAATATGGTGTTATGCAGAAGATGAGGGAAGAAATCAGGAGGAAAAGTTCAGAATAACAGAATGTTAGAGCTGACAGAGTCCTTTTGTAGAAAATTAATCCAACCTCTTCTTTCGCAGAAGGCCTTGAAGCCAGATTGTTGGGATTCAAATCATGGCTTGATCACGTGTTCACTGTGTTACCCTGGGCTAACTTCTCCACGGCTTGGTGGCTTCATCCATATAATGAGGTTAATATTGTCTACCTGAGGCCAGGCACAGTGGCTCACGCCTGTAATCCCAACACTTTGGGAGGCCAAGGCAGGTGGATCACAAGGCCAGGAGTTCAAGACCAGCCTGGGCAACATAGTGAAACCCTGTCTCTACTAAAAATACAAAAATTAGCCAGGCGTGGTGGCACGCGCCTGTAGTCCCAGCTACTCAGGAAGCTGAGGCAGGAGAATCACTTGAACCTGGGAGGCAGAGGTTGCAGTGAGCTGAGGTCGCGCCACTGTACTCCAGCTTAGGCAATAGAGTGAGACTCTGTCTCAAAAAAATAAATAAAATAAAATAAATATATATATATACACACACATATATAGCCTACCAGAGAGTGTGGGGGTACAAATTAAATGACATGTGTAAATTTCCAAGAACAGCGGCAGGCACTCAGCAAATGCTTAATAAAAATTTACTTTTGTTATTCTTGTCATTGCTGCTACTAATATTGATACCAAGGAGGACATGAGGTCCAAACACCAAGAGTGGCTGCTGGTTGGGGGTGGTGACTTCGTTGTCTCCACCCCACTGATGATGAAACAGGTTCAAAGTGGCTCTCCAGGACAGCCTGGGTTTACACAGCTGGCACAGACTTGCTGCATGTTAAGGCCGGAGGGGATCTTTGCAAGTGCATGATTTGGATATCTTCACTTTACAAATGAGAAAAGGGAGGCTCAGAGAGATTGAATGTCTTCTAAAGGTCACACAGCTTGTACATGATGGGAACTAACCTGAGACACCCAGTTCCCTGCCCCACATTCCCCTCAGCCTGAATGTTCTCATATAGAAGTGACATATTGTAAATTCTAAAGGATTTTAGATGAAAATATAAAGATTAACCCAACAGGCTCTCAAATAGAACAAGGTGGAACAGACATGAGCTAGAATTATAAGCCAACTACAGTTAAATTAAAACTTTAAATGAACTACAGCCTATTAACCACAACCTACCATTAGACTTCTATGAATTTTTAAAAGCCATACTTTCACTAGAAAGAACTGGTAATAGAGGTTTAATTAAAAACACAAGCAGAGGCAACCATCAATCTTCTGTAGTTGAAAACAAAGACATTTATTTCTGCAGCAAACTGGACCATGAGAAATGGCCATCAGAATTGATCAGCGTGGGTCTTACAAGTCCCTGAGTCATGGAAGAAACCTTTAATTATGCTCAGTACACATCACTTATGAGAGATTCAGGTTTTGGAAGATTTTCAACAACAGGGGGCTGTCTGGCTGATGCTGAGTTGGGTGGCCCTGCAGTTCTTTGGAACCTGCACTCCATCTCTGAACACTGTGGACTCTGCAGGTTTCCGAGACATTCCAACATGGCAGAAGGGCCACTCACCTCTCTCACCACTCACCTGTTGTTATGTTCCCAAAGCCCAGAGTGATGAGCCGTTCCTTGTGCTCATTGAGTTGGTGCTTTGACTCATTGAGGACGCTGTTGGCCCACAGAAGCAGGTTGGTGAACACCGAGTGGATCACCCCAAACCTGAAAAACACAAGGACTCAGTTCTCAAGCAGCCCTGGGAGAGCCTCAGGCACCACGGGGTGAGACAGACATGTGCACACAAATACATGGCTCCTTCTCAGCCATGATTCTGGTTTCACCTGGCAGTTCAGGCTCTGGGTGGGCCCCCTGCCTGGCTGGGTGGGGCAGATCCGTGGAACCTTCCAAAACCACAGAACCTTGGCATTCAGCCTTAGTCTTGAACTTGCCAGTACTCAACTCAATGCCTATAGGAGATCAAAGAAGCTGGGTCTTGGAAGCAGAGCTAGAGGGATGAAAATTTACTAAAAGCAGACAACCCACCCTACCACACCCCAAATCTTTTTCCCAGAAAGGAAGAGGAGAGGAGAGGAGAGGAGAAAACAATGAGGGAAAGATGAAAGAGTACCATTGGAAATCTGGAGAGCAGGTCCACCCTTACTGCTGATTGGCCAACCCCAACCATCATCCACCCCCTCTGCCATGCCACCTACTTCTAAGGACACTGAAACAAGTCAGAGACTCCTTGGCAGCTAGAAATGGCCATTCTGGCCAGTGAGATGTGAGCTTTAGTCTACTGGGCACTACAGAAAAGCTTTTGCTTTCCTGACAAAAGAAACAAGAATAAGAAAAGTCTGCTATGGTCCCTTTCTCCTTTTTATCTAGCCTTGAATGTGGACTTGAAGGCTGGAGTTGTGGCGGCCATCTTAAGACCATAAGACTGGCCAGGCGCGGTGGCTCACGCTTGTAATCCCAGCACTTTGGGAGGCCGAGGCGGGCGGATCACGAGGTCAGGAGATCAAGACCACGGTGAAACCCCGTCTCGACTAAAAATACAAAAAAATTAGCCGGGCGTGGTGGCGGGCGCCTGTAGTCCCAGCTACTCGGAGAGGCTGAGGCAGGAGAATGGCGTGAACCCGGGAGGCGGAGCTTGCAGTGAGCCGAGATTGTGCCACTGCACTCCAGCCTGAGCGACAGAGCGAGACTCTGTCTCAAAAAAAAAAAAAAAAAAGACCATAAGACAGCCGGCTTGGGCTAAAGCTACAGCCCACTGAGGATTGCAGAGTGGAAATCTAGAAAAAGCCTGCTTGGTAATGACATTGCTGAGCTGTGGGAGATCCAGACAGGCTCAAGAATGAGCCCATGGTCATACAGGGAGTAAGCAGCCACATGGAGGGTTGTGGAGTCGGTAAGCAGCAGAGCTCTTCCCAGTCTGACTCCAGAGCCCTGCCCCTGGCTCTGTGCCATGCTGCCTCCTAAGGCAGAAGATAGAAAAGAGAACTAAGTGGAAGGTAGACCCTGGACTCTGGGTAGCAGGCTAGAGATCCATGGGGAATGCAGTCCCCATAGGGTCACTGATTTCTTCAAATACTCCAAAGTCTTCCTATACCTGCAGGCTTAAGATGTATTCACATTGGTAGCTTTCAGGGTACTTAGCAATGTGCCTCGCAGGTAGCAGGTGCAGCAAACACTGGTGATTTGAGAGAGGTATTCTTTAAAAATTTCTGTGGAATTGATCACTCCTAAATTGGAGAGCAGAGGCCCACAGGAAGCATGATTCTGGTTTCACCTGGCAGTTCAGGCTCTGGGTGGGTCCCCTGCCTGGCTGGGAGGGGCAGATCCATGGAACCTTCCAAAACCACAGAATCTTGGCATTCAGCCTTAGTCTTGAACTTGCCAGTACTCAACTCAATGCCCATAGGACATCAAAGAAGCTGGATCTTGGAAGCAGAGCTAGAGGGATGAAAATTTACTAAAAGCAGACAACCAAAGAGAACCCTCGTCCATTATCTGCCCACAGGAAAAATGGTGCAACCTCATCCTCAACTTTGACCCTGCCTCTCCTCTCAGTTTTAACCTCAGCTGATCTCTCTGGGGCTCTCTCGGGAAACTGCAGGCAAAACCTTGCCTCATTTGAATCCTGGCTTCCTTTGGCATAATGTCCAAGCACAATTGGAGAAGGAAACAGAATGCCAGGGTGTCTGAGTCAGGTGTTTGCCCATCTGTTTGCCCCTTGCGCTTGCGCAGTTGCTGTAGATCATGGCCAGCCTTCCCTGGGGCGTCTGGGAAGCATTATATAGAGCCTTTGACAAACGCAGACAATGCTGTTTGCCTCATACTGGCTGGCTTTTCTTTTACTCATAATGCACACAGCTCCCCTTTCTTCTCTCATTTTTCCTGGTCCACATGGCACTGTCCAGTCCCAGGCCCACTGAACTCAAGGAGGTAGCACTGTTGCCACGCATGACTGCAAACTGTTCTGCCATGCAAGCTCCCTGCAAGCTGGCAGCCCCCTGTTGGCTTGATCTGGAAATGGTCCACAAACCAAGGGCAGACGTCATTTTCTCATGCCAGGCTGCCTTTCTCATCACTGGATTTGACAATCCCCGACTACAGTAAAGGGAAGGCTCTCATGAGCCATTTCTATCTCAGTGTATGTTTCCTTCATCTGTGTGTGTGTGTGCATGGTGCCTTCTTTTTTTTTTCTCTTTTTGAGACGGAATCTCGCTCTGTTGCCCAGGCTGGAGTGCAGTGGCGCGATCTCGGCTCACTGCAACCTCTGTCTCCTGGGTTCAAGGATTCTTCTGCCTGAGCCTCCAGAGTAGCTGGGACTACCGGCGCGCACCACCACACCCAGCTAATTTTTTTTGTATTTTTAGTAGAGATGGGGTTTCACCATATTGGCCAGGCTGGTCTCAAACTCCTGACCTCGTGATCCGCCCTCCTGGGCCTCCCAAAGTGCTGGGATTACAGGCGTGAGCCACCGCGCCCGGTCCTACATGGTGCTTTCTTACGTGGTAACAACACCTTGCAGTTAGGAGATTCACTCCATTACCCTGTCGATTCTTTCCTTCCATCCTCACCATCCCCTGGGACGGTGGTGGGTGGACCTAGTAACAGATCCGACACTTGCTGAGTGCCTGTTACACGGTGCTTTACATCAATTCCTTCATTCAGTCCTTGAGGCAGGCTATGTTATTTCCTCTGAAAGAAACCAATAGATTCTTCTCTACAATACTGAAGATTATCAAGCGGCAGAAGGTTAAAAATGCAGGGGACATTGCCTCTCCCTGTGCCTGCCTGAAGGCAGGATGGCAATTCACAAAAACGAAAGATCTTGCTTCCTCCCCTTCCTTTCCTGCATACAGAAAGAGATGTGAGTTTTGTTCTTACTGGGGACAGCTCTGGGCTCTTACCAGCTCAGAAAGGAGGCCAGCAGAGATAAGAGAATCTGGGAGCAAATTTAGCTTTGTTTTGTCCTTATAGGATTTATGGCTCTTTGTTAAAATACTATCTAAGCAAGGCCCCTAAACCACTGCCTTAAGAGAAATACGTTAGAACTGAGGTCCCTCCCACATGATGGGCACACGGCAAGTGTCAATAAACTCCTGCTAGTTTTTCTCTTGTTAATCTGATCTTTGTTTTCAGGACAGCATCTCAACTGAGAATTTATGAGGGTTAAAAAAAGAAATTACATTTTCTTCCCTTCATCTCCTCATCTTTATAGATGAGGAAACTGAGGGTCATAAGGGAAAAGTGTCTAAGATGCAGATTCAGATTCAAAGTTCAAGCCCACCCCATGCTACTTCTGGACCTGTCCCATGGAGAAGCCAAAAGCAGCAACCCTCTTCTCTTGGCCACAAGTGAGAGCTCAGCTTTCAGGACCGAGTGGAGAGTTGGTCTGTTTTTATAACCAAAGCAAGATGGCAGTGATGAGTTTTGATAATTCTAAATGAATGCCAAATTCAACATATAAAGCAATTACCCACAATTTTTACCTTTCCAATGTTTTGAAAGACTGGATAATATCCTTTGCATGCCCCCAGAGAAAATATACCTAGATGGAAATAAAGAAAGAAAAGAAAAATCGGTGAGACACTCATCTTTACACTTGCAAACTTGAGAAGCTATAAAACTCAAAGAAAAGGTATGAGAAAATGCTGGGACATCAGTGACCTCCTACTCCATCTTAGGTGGCAGTGCCACTCCTCATTGGGGACAATGATCCAGGAGTACTGTGCAGAAAAATAAAGTGAGGCCTCTTGGTTCAGGAAGAAATGTTGCTGCAATCGATTAAGGATGTCTTCTGTGATATGGGGTGATGGAGGATGTCTGCTGTGGGACAGGGTATGGAAGTAGTAGCCTGCTTGACGTTAATCCTATAACTAGTTTATGTCACATGTTAGTTTTCATCCAAGAAATATTCACTGTACAGTTACTCTGTGCCAGTGGCCAGAAAGGAAATGTTGAGAGTTTTAAATAAATAATGAAATTGATTTGGGCTGGTCTTTTATTTCACTCTATGACATATGCTAGGCAGTCCCCTGGCTATGCAGTCACTAGCAGCATACAGGGAAGGGATTGAAATCATGGATGCTATATAGTATCAGACCTGTGAAAATCCTGACTTGCTCACCAAATAGCCCATGGCCTTGGGCAAGTCAGGGAACCTTGCTGAATCTGTTTTCCCATAGGAACTTACCCTAGAGGGTGTTGAGAGCAATTAAATGAAATGATCAATGTCAATCACTTAGACTAGCACCTGAAGAAGCCTGTATGTTTTCAATAAATATTCTCCACTGTTAACTCACTAATTGACTGAAATTGTCTGAGCTCCTCCTATATAACAGGCATTATTTGGGCTTCTAAAATGTTTTGGGCTTCATTTTAGAGATAAACACATATTGAGCACCTACTGCATGCCAAACACTGCTAGGCATTTTATAAATTTGTCTCATTTAATCTTTATTCTCTAGTTAAGAGTTATAAAAATAAAATCAGACAGTACAAAATAAAATACACTTACACATATCACCTCTTTCACATTCTTTTACCTAAGATTTACTGTCTTACTCAGGAATACACATTCAGGGCATTAACTGTCTTGAAACATCCAATAATAAAAACAGACAGCAGTGACTCCTTGTTAAAGCATTCAGCCCAATAATAGGGAAACAGTTAAGTAAATTAGCAATTATCAATGATTTGAAACTAGACAGCCATTTAATTGATGCTTTTTATAAAAACTACCTACCAACATTGAAAACTTTTTTTAGTGAAAAACTTGTAATGGAAAATTCTATACCCACAAACTTTGAGAAGACTGTACACTTTAAGTACAAGGAATGGAAGAAATACATAAAAACAATAGCAAATGCTGGTTTCAGTTGATTTCCTTACAGGTGCATTTTTATTATCTTTCCCATTTTTTCTCAGTAATGTTACATTATATTTTTTAAAGAAATGCTTTTTGCTTTTTTTTTTTTAGAATTACCATATGGTCCAGCAATACCACTTCTGTATATATATATATATATATATACACACACACATATACATATATCCAAAAGAAGTGAAAGCAAGTTCTCACGAAGATATTTGTCCACCTATGTTCATAGCAGCATTATTCTCAATAGCCAAGCGGTAGAAGCAACTGAAGTGCCCACTGATGGATGAGTGGATGATCAAAATGTAATATAAACCAAAAAGTACCTGAGACAGGTCTCAATCAATTTGGAAGCTTATTTTGCCAAGATTAAGGACACGCACCTGGGAGACAGGTCTGTGCCTTTCCTTACAGATGATTTTGAGGGCTTCAGTATTTTAAAGAGAAAGGGCAAATACTGGGAAACAAGGAAGAAATTTTTTTATAAAGGTGTGGGTAGATAAGAGGCAAATGGTTGCATTCTTTTGAGTCTTTGATCAGCCGTTCACATGTGAGAGAGGGTAGAGGAATAGTTGCTTATGCATCCGTCTAGCTCAGTGAACCTGCATTTCTACTAAGATAAAACAAATGTCGGGCACAGGAAGCCATCGGGTATGCATTTGTCTCAGTTGAGCAGAGGGATGACTTTGAGCTCTGTCCTTTATCCTGTGCCTGTGAAGAGCAGCTATCCATTTACGTTGTGAGGGTGAAATTTAACACAGCTGTTTTAGGGTAAAGATCTTGGAGCCCACGAGGAATTTCCTAGTGGACAAATTGTGAGGGAGGTTTGTAGCTTTTTAAAATCTTTAAAATCTTTGTAGCAATCTTTTTTAGGAATAGTATGGGAGGCAGGTTTGCCTGACGCAGTTCCCAGCTTGACTTTTCCCTTCGGCTTAGTGATTTTGGGGCCCCAAGATTTATTTTCCTTTCACAGTGGTATAGACATACAATGGAATTTTACTCAATCTTAAAAAGGAAGAAAATTCTGATACATGCTACATCATGGATGACCCTTGAGAACGTTACGCTGTGAGAAATAAGCCAGACACAAGAAGACCAATACTGTATGATTCAATTTGTATGAGGCATCTAGAATATTCAAACTCATAAAGACAGAAAGTAGAACAGAGTTTGCCAAAAGCCGGAGGAGGAGGAAATAGAGAGTTGTTTAGTGGGCTCAGAGTTTTTTTGCAAGATGAAAAAGGTCTGCAGATTGGTTGTACAACAAGTGAATGTACTTAACATTAACGAACCGTACGCTTAAAATGACTAAGATGGTAAATGTTATGTGATTGTCAACCTGAAAAAAAAAAGACACTAGAGAAAATTATCACTAAATATGTTGGATTTACTTGGAAATAGAAATAGGAATTACAATCTAGAATGCATGGAATGGCAAGCCACCAGCGCATTTGGTGAGGGAAGGGTAAGGAGGAGCTGTTATTAGCAAAGAGAGATTTACATAATCCACTGAGAAAAAGAGTTCATCGGTTCTAGAGGCTCAAAGCCAGAGTTGTCACCAGTTCATTGGTGGAGATGCCAGTGCTGGGAAGCGTTCTTTCAAGAGCATCTTATCTGCTCTACTGCAGTCCTAAAGGATGTCTAGTGATGTCCAGCCTCTTCAAAGCAGGAGATGCATGAAAGGTTTTTAGAAAGTCCTTGGAAACACTTTGTATCTCAGACACGTAGGCAGGAGTCCCCTCTCCTTGGTGCTTTCCCAGGCCCATTTTGCCTGGGTCTGACAAAAGCGATTTCATCCTGATATCTACAGGTTTTTCAGTATTTGCCACAATTTTAAAATAAATACTCTGTTTTTTAGAACAGCGCCTAATTGTTATATATGTATATATATGTGTGTGTATATATGCATATATATGTATATATCTGTATATATATGTGTGTATATATATATATATATACTTTTTTCCATTCTCCAGTCATCTAATGTAGCAAAAGCACGTGGTTAAGTGTCCAACAGGTATAGAATGATTAATTCATTGACTTGCCTGGCCAATAAAATGCCTTAAATTAGAAAGCTAGGATCTCCAACCCACCAACTAAGAGGGATATTTTGAAAATTCACATCTATCCCAGTCATTCTTCTGCCTAAAGCCTTCAGTGGCTCCCCACTGCCCTCAAGGTGAAGCCCAAGCCCCTAGGTGGTGGTCAGCCTTGACCAAGAATTTGCTGCACACCTAGCCCTGTGCCAAGTGCTTTTCATACATCTGTGCTTTTAATCTCTACAACGAGCCCATGAAATAGGTACTGTGATTGCAAGTAAGACCCACGAGGCCCAGAGAAGTTAAGAAATTTGCGTGAAGTCACACAGCTGTGGTCAGAGCCAGAGTCATGCAATCTGACCAGAGTGCAAGCTTACAAGCCCTACACCAAACAGGGATCCAGCCCGTGCCCACACATCACCCCCCTACCCTACCCCACTGTGAGGAAAGACTGCACATCCCAAAGACACCCTCTTCCAGTGGCCTCTGACCCACTACCCCTGTGCTCCTCCCTCTCTCACAAACGGTTCTGGGACCTTCCCTGGCAGAAATCGACCCTCACCCCAAGCTGCCGAAATGCCCTCCTTTGTGCTCCCTCATTGCTCTGAGACACTCTGGTCAAAGCAATGAGCCCAGTGTTGTCAGTGTTTTGGGGACTGTCTCTCACCTAACTGACACCCCTATGGTGTGTGCCACAGACCACGGCTTTGCACCCTTGTATTCCCCATGCTGAGAACAATGTTCATCCAGTATTTAAAGATGAACTGCATGAAAAATGAATGAATGAACGAACACAGTTCGTTCTGGCCTCATTAAAGCTTTCCACATTGTCACTGTATCACTATAAGGCTCTGTCTTCATGGGATTTGGCTCCCCTGGAATGAGCAGCCAATTATCTTTGATCAGCTTGGGCTGCCATAACAAAGGACCACAGACAATCAGCTTCAACAACAGGAATTTCTCTTCTCAGCATCCTGGGGCTAGAAATCCAAGATCAAGGTGTTGGTTCCTTTTGAGGCCTCTCTCTTTGGCTTGTAGATGGTCAATTTCCTCCAGTGTCTTTACATAGCTGTTTCTCTATGTGTGTCTGTGTCCTTCTCTCCTCTTCTTATAAAGACACCAGGCCAGGCGCGGTCCTTCACGCTTGTAATCCCAATACTTTGGGAGGCCAAGGCAGGTGGATTGCCTGAGGTCAGGAGTTCGAGACCAGCCTGGCCAACATGGTGAAACCTCATCTCTACTAAAAATACAAAAATTAGATGGGCCTGGTGGCAGGTGACTGTCATCGGAGCTACTTGGGAGACTGAGGCAAGAGAATTGCTTCAACCCAGGAGATCAAGTTGCAGTGAGCTGAGATTATGCCATTGCACTGCAGCCTGGGCAACAAGCAAAATTCCGTCTCAAAAAAATAAAAAATAAAGACACCAGGCATATTGAATTTGGGCCACCCTAATGATCTTATTTAACCTCAATTTCCTCTAAACGACCCTATCTCCAAATAAGGTCACATGCTCAGGTACTGAGAATGAGGGTTTCAGCATATGAATTTCCCAGGGGATACAACTCAGTCCATAACAGCTTTCAAGTGCAAGGCAGCCCCTCCAAATGAGCCCCTCGGCAAGCTCCTCAGTGATCCCACCATGCCACTGTGGAGCTAAACTGTTTCCAGGCTCACTGGGCATGTTCTGTCTGTTAGCTTCACTGTTTGAGAATGTGTTTGATCTAGAGAAACACTCTAAGGCCCTCCAGTGCTGTCTGGTAAGTCAGCTGGGGGTACAAGCTGAAAGTCACTTTGGATAAAAGATGAAGCTTTAAAAATGTCATCCCTGGTTTTCTAGAGGTAGAAAACTTTCCAAAGAACCTTCTCAATATCCAAAAATATTTCTAGCAATGGCAGTATCACTAGAACAAGTTCATGGTCTTCCAGGGTGACTTGTCAGGAAGAAAATAATCATTGTGTCTCCGCAGTGACTTTGAGCAAGTCACTTGTCTTCTCTGAGCTCCAACTTCTTCGTTAGAAAAAAATAAGAGCAGAGCCTGCCATTTGCAACAACACGGGCAAATCGGGAGGACATTGTGCTCAGTGAAGTAAGGCAGACACAGAAAGAAAACTACTGCATAATCTCACTTATATGTGGTATCGAGAAAAACGTTTTAATTGAATGCATAAAAACAGATGGTAGAAGCTGGGCATGGTGGCGTGGGCCTGTAGTCCTAGCTACCAGGGAGACTGAGGCAGGAGGATCACTTGAGCTGAATTCAAGGCTGCAGTGATCCGTGATGGCACCACTGCACTCCACCCTGGGCAACAGAGCAAGACCCTGTCTCTAAAATTAAATTAAATTAATAAATAAAAACAAAATAACCTAAAGAGTAGAATGGTGGTTGGAGGGGAAAAATCAGAAGATTTTGGTCAAAGGGTACAAAGTTGCAAATATGTAAGATGAATAATTCTAGAGATGTAATGGACAACGTGAAGACTATAGTTAATAAGATTGTATTGTATACTGGAAATTTGCTAAGAGAATAGATTTTAGGTGCTCTTACCATACCCAAAAAAAGAAAGGTAATTATGTGAGATGACAGATATAAATATGCTTGACTGTAGTAATCACTTCACTATGGATAGGAATATCAAAGAATCATGTTGTATACCTTAAACATATACAAAAAAAAAAAAAAATGAGGCTGACAATTCAATAGTTCAGATCCTGACTCTGATAACATTACCACGGATTTCTGCCAAGGGCGAACACTACCCTGAAGGCCCATCTAACATTCTTTTCAACCATGAGATTTTTCTGACCCTAAGCTATGTATTTAAATTATATTTATCAAATCCTTACTTCTGAGTCACACCAAGTTTACCAGTGCTGTGGGAAAAAAATCCTCATATATTTCTAAAAGATTTTAATCCCCAAACAAGAAAATAAAAGTGTTTCCATGACCCAGAGGAGGCACTGCAATGGCAAAAGGTTTCCATGTAGGAAGAATATTAAATTTTTTAAAAATATAAAACTGATTTTGGCAATGGTTGCATAACTCTACAAACAGACTAAACCATTGAATTGCACAAGATAAATGGATGAATTATATGCCATGTGAATTCTCTCAATAAAGCTGTTACATACCCAGAAAATAAAATTCCCTCAAGCCTTTACGGTAGACTCTGGCTTGGTAGAATTTCCTGACGCTTCATCATTAGAAGTTCTGCCTCATAGGATCCCTGCAAAAATGGCCATGGGGACACAGAGTTTTATTTTGCAATGGAGGCAGCTGAAGAACTAAGTCTCAAAGACAGACTTCAGTTCACCTCAGTTCACTTCAGTTCACAGCTGCTCACACTGGCTCCACTTGCCACATGTCTTGATGTTACAAGTTTCTACACAACCTGGGATACACTTCACAGGAATGAGACAACATAAATAAACATCAGTGGTTTACCTGCAACAAAGTGTGCATTGAATGGGTGACAGGGAAAACTCCTTCAGTGGCTGATAAACATTCTGAAAATCCAATGAAGTATCCAATTTTAAGGCATCCCAGGATGATGGTAATGACTGCAAACAATGTGATGCTACCTAAATGTGGCATGAAGGGGGAAGTGGAAACACACACATTCCATTAATATACATTGATGTCATTTCAAAATAAATTATATTATATATTAAACTCTTATGTATATGGTCAAATGATTTTCCACAAGAGTGCCGAGACTATTCAGTGGGAAAAGGGCAGTCTTTTCAACAAATGTGGTGGGAAAACCGGATGTCCTCATGCAAACGAATGAAGTTGGACCCTCACCTTACACCATATACAAAAATTAACTCAAAACAGATAAAAGACCTAAATATAAAAGTACAAACCTTTTAAAAGAAGACATGGGGGAAAGCTTCATGACATTGGCTTTGGCAATAATTTCTTGGCTATGACATCAAAAATGCAAACAACAAAAATTAAAATAAATAAGCTGAACTACATGAAAATGAAAAATTTTTGCACATCACAGGATGCTACCAACAAAGTGGAAAGACAGCCCACAGAACTGGAGAAAACATTAGCAAATTATATATCTAATAAGTCATTAATATCCACAATATACAGATTTGTTTACATTAAATGCCTCGTATAATGAAATCCTACAGTACTGTCCTTTGGTGGTTGAGTTTGTTTTACTTAGCATAATGTCCTCATGGCTCATCCATACTGTATCGTGTGTCAGAATTTCCTTCCTTTTTAAGCCGAATAATATTTTGTTGTATGTCTATACCTCATTGCATTTATCCATCTATCTGTTGATGGATGCTGGGTCGCTTCCACCTTTTGGATACTGAAAATAATGCTACTATGAGAGAATTTATAGAGAATTCTTATATATTAACAACAACGGGCTGGGCACAGTGGCTTGCACCTGTAATCCCAGCACTTTGGGAGGCCGAGGAGGGTGAATAACTTGAGGTCAGAAGTTGGAGAACAGCCCGGCCAACGTGGTGAAACCCGTCTCTACTAATAATACAAAAATTAGCCTGGTATGGTGGTGCATGCCTATAATCCCAGCTACTTGGGATGCTGAGACAGGAGAATCCCTTGAACCAGGGAGGCAGAGGTTGCAGTGAGCCGAGATCATGCCATCGCACTGCAGCCTGGGCAACAAGAGCGAAACTCTGTCTCCAAAAATCGATCAATCAACAATGACAAAAGCCAATTTAAAAATTGGCAAAGGACTTGAATAAACATATCTCCAAAGAAGACATAAAGATGGCCAGCAAGTACATGAAAAGATGCTCACCATCACTAATTATTAGAGAGATGCAAATCAAAACTACAAAATACCATCACACTATCAGGATGGCTACTATGAAAAAAAAAGAAAATATTAGAAAACAACAAGCATTGGTGAGGATATAGAGAAATAGTGCTCTGTTGGTAGGAAGGTAAAATGGTACAGCTACTATTGAAAACAGTAGGGAGGGCCTTCAAAAAATGCAAAATACTATTATGGCATGATCTGGCATTTTCACTTCTGAGTATATACCCAAAAGAATTGAAAGCAGGGACCCGAGGGGGTATCTGTATTCTCCTGTTCATAGCAGCATTATTTTCAGTATCCAAAAGGTGGAAGCAACCCAGCATCCATCAACAGATGGATGGATAAACACAATGAGGTATAGACATACAACAAAATATTATTTGGCTTAAAAAGGAAGGAAATTCTGACACACGATACAGTATGGATGAGCCATGAGGACATTATGCTAAGTAAAACAAACTCAACCACAAAAGGACAATACTGTAGGATTTCATTATATGAGGTATCAAATGTAAGCAAATTCATAGACAGAAGTAGAATGGTGGTTGCCAGGTGCTAGAGGGAGGGAAGAATGAGGAGTTAGTGTTTAATGAGGACAGAGTTTCAGTTTTGCAAGATGAAAAAGTTCCGGAGGTTGGTTGCACAACAGTGTATATGTACTTAATACCACTGAGCTGTACAATTAACAACTGGTAAGTTGGTAAATTTTATATATATAAATGCATGTTTTACCACAATTAAAAATATATTAATAAAATAAATTCTAGCTCAGGCATGGTGGCTCATGCCTGTAATCCCAGCACTTTGGGAGGCCAAGGTGGGAGGATCACTTGAGGCCAAGAGCCTAAGCAACCCCATCTCTACCCAAAAACAACATAATAGTTATTTCTAAATAAATAAATAAATTCTACTGTTGAGCTGCGAAGGTAAAACTAGAAGGCAGGTGCTGTGTCCTGTTCATCATTGTACCTACCCCATAGCCCAGAGTCTGACAAATGATACACAATCAACAAAGCCTGGTCCAATCAACAGAAGGCTTTTAGAAGCTTTTTCAAAAAGGAGCAATCTAAGAATGTCACTGCTCTACTCAAAAATCTCAGTTCTCTAATCCTAAAATCCTGTTCTCTAAAGAATAAGAGTGCAGCTGGCCGGGTGCAGTGGCTCACACCTGTAATCCCAGAACTTTGGGAGGCTGAGGCGGGTGGATCACCTGAGGTTGGGAGTTCGAGACCAACCTGACCAACATTGAGAAACCCCATTTCTGCTAAAAAATACAAAATTAGCAGGCATGGTGGTGCATGCCTGTAATCCTGCTACACAGGAGGTTGAGGCAGGAGAATCACTTGAACCCAGGAGGTGGAGGCTGCAGTGAGCCAAGATCGCATGATTGCACTCCAGCCAGGGCAACAAGAGTGAAACTCTGTCTCAAAAAATATATATATTAATAAGAAATAAGAGTGCAGAGTGTGCAGGTCATACAGGTATATAGGAATTCTCTGAACTGTCTTTGCAACTTTTCCATAAATCTAAAGCTTTTCTAAAATAGAAAGTTTATTTATTTATTTATTTATTTATTT
Source organism: Symphalangus syndactylus (assembly GCF_028878055.3). Taxonomy (NCBI): domain Eukaryota; kingdom Metazoa; phylum Chordata; class Mammalia; order Primates; family Hylobatidae; genus Symphalangus; species Symphalangus syndactylus. Next base: position 17,754,430 of record NC_072438.2, on the reverse strand, counting down.
GAGACAGGGTCTTGTTCTGTCACCCACGCTGGAGTGCAGTGGCACGATCTTGGCTCACTGCAACCTCCACCTCCCAGGTTCAAGTGATTCTTGTACCTCAACCTCAATCTCAAGTACCTGGGATTACAGGCGTGCACCACCATGCCCAGCTAATTTTTTGTATTTTTAGTAGAGATAGGTTTTTGCTATGCTGGCCAGACTGGTCTTAAACTCCTGGCCTCAAGTGGTCTGCCTGCCTCAGCCTCCCAAAGTGCTGGGATTACATGCATGAGTCGCTGAGCCCGGCTGAAAATATATTAAAAAAAAAAAATAGATGGGTAAGGGCTCTATAGCAGTAGCTGAGGAAGGGCCTGTGCTGGGTGTACTGAAGAAAGGAAGCAATCTTTGATAATATAACGAGCATGGTTTTGCCCAAAACATAAAAACAAACTAATAAAAAATTTGCATATAAAAAAGACTGGAAAGGAATATACAAAATACATTAAAAAGACACTTGGTGACAAACGAAGAAATGAGTGAGAAAAATGCAGGGATCATGAGCACCTGATCAAGTCAGAGTTCCTCATCTCTCTCCTGGGCTAGCATTGACCACCATTTACACATTTGCTCCTACCAACGGGAGGAAACTGGATCATGTATGACGTGCATTAAGGCACTGAGCAGAGAGGAGGGCATGAGCCGTAACACTGGGCTATAACGTTACAGCCCCAGCCTGAGAAGCCTCCTCTGAAAAGTAATACAATCGCCTGGCACTTTTCCACTGCTCAAAGCCTTATAGAAACAACTCTAACTCACATTGATTTTTTAATCCTGGAAACACCCCAATGAAATCAGAAACTCTGTAAGAGTGGAGATTCGATCCCAGTGCTTTGAAATGTTTTGACAAATACGTGGTTGGTTTTAATTACAAAAAAACATAGCAAGATGAGGCAAGGCAGCGTAGTTGAGTGGCAAGACTACAGGCCTGAAAGTACAGAGACCTGGACACTCACAGAATACATGAGTCACTTCCTGCTCCCAGCCTCAGGATTCCCATACAAGAAATGAGGATGGTCTACAGCAGTGGTTCTCAAACTGGAGACTGCATCAGAATCACCTGCAGGGCTTGTTAAAACACAAATTCCCGGGCTCCGCCTCCAGAGTTTCTGATTCAGTAGGTCTGGGTGGGGCCCCAAAATTTGCATCTCTAACAAGTTTTCAAGTGGGGCTGCCACTGTTGATCTAGGCCCCACTTTGAAAACTACTGGTCTAGACCATCTCTGTGGTTGACATGTCAAGGGTTCAGTAATAAATACTTTACATATTTTCTTATACTCTTTAAGTCCTCCCTTTCTTCCTGTGTTCATCCATTCATCCATGGATTCATTCACCCAGTTACTTATACAACAAATACCTTGGGGACTCCTACTGTGCATGAGACATTGTGCCAAGGGCTCAAAGACAGACATACGACATTGCTGTAGAAACAAAAATATACAAGTATAATATTGCATAAATTGGGGTGTGCACAAAATATCAGAGAGATGAGCTGGCAACAGACTTTCTCTGTGCAGCCTGGGAAACCAGAAGACAGTGGAGGAATGTGCCACAAGGAAAGGACTGCTCCTCAAAAACCTTATTCCGAGCTAAGATGTCGCCCATGTGTCAGGGCAAAAGGCAGAATGATGTTTGAAGTATACAAAATGTAACTTTTTCAACAACTATTTATTGAACAGCAACCATGGGCCAGGCGTTGTCCCAGGCGCTGAAGATATAAAGGTCAATAAAATAGAGTATCTGCCCTTGAGGAGTTTCACATCTAGTGGGGAAGGCAAAAAATAAACCAGTAAATAGTAAACATATAAAGAATGTCAGGAAGTGCTAAGTGCATGAAGAAAAGTAAAGCAGAAAAGGGGACTGAGGTTGAAGGTACATGGGCAGGAAAGGAGGTGATTGTTGAACAGAGAACAGAGGGTGAGAGAAAACTGTCATCCACATAACTTGTCTGACAAAGGACTTTAACCAAGCAGCTTGTGAACTGGAAGAGAGTCCCCAAAAGAGGGGAAGATGAGGAGAAGAGCAAATTATAGTGACCAATCAACTTTGTGGAAGGCTAGAGGAGGGTGGAGGTAAAATGGATGGAGAGACAGATGGAGATAGATAATTAGATTAATAAGAGAGAAAAGAAGAACTTAAATTCAAATGGATAAACTGCCTGAGATGTGTAATTTACATGCCCTATAAAGACTTGTCATACAGAATAGACATTTTGAGGTGAAATTCTAACAACTATCTCTACAAAACCCATAAGTTCGGCCAAGCACAGTGGCTCACACCTGTAATCCCAGCGCTTTGGGAGGCTGAGGGCAGATGGATCACCTTAGGTCAGGAGTTTGAGATGAGCCTGGCCAACATGCTGAAACCCCGTCTTTACTAAAAATACAAAAATTAGTCTGGCGTGGTGGCAAGCATCTGTAGTCCCAGCTACTTGGGAGGCTGGGGCAGGAGAATGGTGTGAACCCAGGAGGCAGAGAGGTTGCAGTCAACCGAGATTGAGCCATTGCACTCCAGCATGGGCGACAGAGCGAGACTCCATCTCAAAAAAAAACAACCACAACAACAACAACAAAACCTAAGTTGGAAGAGGACTGGATAGGGAACAAAGAAAAACCTTTGAAGGCCCTCATGGTAAATAAATGGAAAAGGAGAGGGAAGAAGGGAAAGGAATAGGGAGGCAAACGTATCCTAAAGGTCTCATCCCATTAGGTAGAGAGGAAGTGGGAGCAGCCAACATCTTGGAGTGGGACACAGTGTGGCTTGCTGAGGGAAATGTTCAATATTTTGTTTTCAAATAAGAATGAAGTAATAGGCAGCCGGGCGCGGTGTCTCACACCTATAATCCCAGCACTTTGGGAGGCCAAGATGGGCAGAACATTTGAGGTCAGGAGTTCGAGACCAGCCGGGCCAAAATGGTGAAACTCCGTCTCTACCAAAAACACAAAAAATTAGCCCAGTGTGGTGATGGGCACCTGTAGTCCCAGCTGCTTAGGAGGCTGAGGCAGGAGAATCTCTTGAACCTGGGAGGCGGAGGTTGCAATGAGCCGAGATCGTGCCACTGCACTCCATCCTGGGTGACAAAATGAGACTCCAGCTCAAAAAAAAAGAATGAAGTAGTATGCATCAGATTATGGGAGTGAGGGAAGAAAAAAATGGCCATGAATGGAATAAAAAATCACAATAAATTTTTCAAATGCTCAAAAAAGACAAACGTGGAAGAGGAAAAGGAAGAAATAGGAATGTAAAATATATCATCATAAACATCGAAAAGAAAAATGGAAACAAAAAAGTCAACTATATAAATTATTACTATAAATTAGAATGATCTAAATCCTCCCACTAAGTAGTAAGCAAGAATAGGAAGATTGAATTAAAAACAAAACCTAGTTACATGATCTTTACACAAATTGCACCTTTAACAAAGTAATAAAGGTTTAAAATAAAGTAGTGGACAAAGAGGAATCAGGCAATGCAAACAAAAAGAAAGTTGGAACGGCAACATTAATATGAGACCATACAGGATTCAAAGTTAATGTAATAAGTAGGATAAAGAATCCTTCCTCTTTTATCACTACATATGATAAAAGACAGACTGCCTGGCATGGTGGCTCACGCCTGTAATCCCAGCACTTTGGGAGGCCGAGGTGGGCAGATCATGAGGTCAGGAGATCGAGACCATCCTGGCTAACACGGTGAAACCCTGTCTCTACTAAAAATACAAAAAATTAGCCAGGCGTGGTGGTGGGTGCCTGTAGTCCCAGCTACTCGGGAGGCTGAAGCAGGAGAATGGCGTGAATCCAGGAGGCAGAGCTTGCAGTGAGCCAAGATCGCACCACTGGACTCCAGCCTGGGCGACAGAGCGAGACTCTGTCTCAAAAAAAAAAAAAAAAAAAAGACAGACTGTATGAGGAAGCTATAACAGCCACACGTGTGCCCAAATAAAACAGGTTTTCCTTTATATATACACATATATATATATAAATATATATACATGCATATATATATACACATACAGATGTATAAGTATATATACACACGTATATAAGTATATATATACACGTATATATGTGCATATAAGTATATATATACACGTATATATGTACATATAAGTATATATATACACGTATATCTGTATATACGTGTATATACGTATATACGTGTATATACGTATATACGTGTATATATCTGTATATACGTGTATATATCTGTATATACGTGTATATATCTGTATATACGTGTATATACGTATATACGTGTATATATCTGTATATACGTGTATATATCTGTATATACGTGTATATACGTATATACGTGTATATACGTATATACGTGTATATATCTGTATATACGTGTATATACGTATATACGTGTATATATCTGTATATACGTGTATATATGTATATATATTTATACATATATAAATACATATGTTTATACATATATATAAATATATATGTTTATACATATATATAAATATATGTGTGTGTATATATTTATACATATCTATTTGTATATACACATATATAAATATATATGTATAAATATATATACATATATGTATATATACACATATATAAATATATATGTATAAATATATACATATATGTGTATATATACACATGTATAAATATATATACACATATATGTATAAATATATATACACATATGTATAAATATATATACATATATATGTATAAATATATATATATTTTTTTTTTAATGGAGTTTTGCTCTTGCCAGCCAGACTGTAGTGCAATGGCACAAGCTCTGCTCACTGCGACCTCCGCCTTCCAGATTCAAGGGATTCTCCTGCCTCAGCCTCCCTGCTTTATATATTTAACTGTTGGTAATAAAAAAACAGAATGGAAAATTTCAGAACTAGATAGATCAAGTAGACAAAATATAAGACATAGAAGAATTGAATCATATAATCAATGAACTTGCTTTTTTATGTATATAAAATCTTGCATACCTCAAAACAGAGTATACAATGTTGGATGTCCATGGAATATTGACAAAAATTATGCTCTAAAAGACTTTAGAACATAGAGTGGCAGAGGCCAGCTGCCCATTTCCTACCACTTATTAGTTGATGACCTTGGGCAATTACTTAACTTACCTTTGCCTCAGTTTCCCCATCTCTAAGATGTAATGACAGTAATAACACCTATCTCATAGGGGTGCTGAGGAGATTAAGTGAGTCATTACATGGAAGTCACCTAGAACAGTGTTCCTTACCTAGAAAGTTCTATAAGTGGGATGTTATTATCATCACTCAATCGCCAAGAAAATGTTGATGCATTAGAACCAATTAGAAAGTTTACCAGCTACAATACTTGAGAATAATCCAAAGACTACCTAGGATACACATTTAGTGATGGCAGAGGGAACCCCCTTCTCTTTGTTAGGCACCCAAGTCCCTCCTAGGAGTCTAGAATCTTGAAACCCCATCTTACAGGCGGAAAGTCCCACAGAGTTAGTCTACATTCTATCCCATGCAAGAATGCTTTCCAATGCATCATGACCAGCAGCCATCTGATCTCTACTTGGACAAGCCCAGGGCTGGGAGGCTCAACAACTCTCAAAGCGCACCCTTCCATCACCAGCTGGTATTTTTTTATTTTATTTTATTTTATTTGTTTTATTTTATTTTATTTTATTTTATTGAGATGGAGTCTCACTCTGTTGTCCAGGCTGGAGTGCGGTGGCATGATCTTGGCTCACTGCAAACTCTGCCTCCTGGGTTCAAGCAATTCTCCCGCCGCAGCCTCCCGAGTAGCTGGGATTACAGGCACCCCACATAGCGAGACCCCTGTCTCTACAAAAATCAATTTTAAAAAAAGGAGCCAGGCATGGTAGCACACACCTGCAGTCTCAGCTATTCGGGAGGCTAGGTGGGAGGAGCACTTGAGCCCCAGAGTTCGAGGCTGTAGTGAGCTATAATCACACCACTTCATTCCAGCCTGGGAGACATAGGGAGATCCTGTACTTATTAAAATATAAAAATAAAATAAAGAAAGAAAGAAGACTGTGCAGGTGTTGCCTCCTCCCTGGACCTCTCAGCCTTCCTGCAGACCTGGGCTCCTCCCAGGCCCCTGGTTGTAGCCCTGCTCAAGGGTGCTGTGCTTCTTACTCTGTCCCCACCCCCAAGCTCCTAGAAGTTCAGGGCTAAGTCTCACAGGTCATGCTCCCCAGCTTCCCAGTCAAGGCTCATTAGCTGTTTGTTTATTGCTGTTTTCTACCTGAACATCAGCTCCACCTGAACAGAGCCTTTCATAGCTGAAACCCCAGCACCTAGAACAGAGACCAGCAAATGATTCATAACTTGCTGTGTCCCACCACGCCTAGCTTTTTGTATTTTTAGTAGAGGCAGGGTTTCACCATTTTAGCCAGGCTGGTCTCAAACTCCTGACCTCAGGTGATCTGCCCACCTCAGCCTCCCAAAGTGCTGGGATTAGAGGTGTGAGCCACCACGCATGGCGTGGTGCTTACTTTAGAATGCTTTTCTTTATATTGAAGTGCAGTTGACTTCCCAGAACCATCATCCTCTTCCCTGGAGCTCTTATCATCATTCACTTATTTATCCACCCATCTAGTCATCCATCCATCTGTCCAATCATTCAATCATTCAGTTATTCAGTAGATACGAATTGGCATTTACTACATGTTAGGCACTGTGCCAGGAGCTCGGGATACAATGGTAAGCACATTCAGACAGGGTCTCTGCCTTTAGGGGCTCAGTCTGGCTACCCCAACAGTCACTGAATAATACAATCTCCTGCTTGATTAGTGCTAGAAAGCAAATGAAGAGTGCTATGACACCATACAACCTGCGGGCTGCCCCTGGTCTGAAACTCTCAGGAGAGGCTTCCCAGAGGAAATGACTCTTACTTGCTGAAAGACAGAGGATGGCCTGGAGCTGACAGGTGCAAGGCAGCAGCACTTTCTACCCTGTGACCTCTGCATCCTTCTCTCTTCTGGACTGACCCTCCTTTTGCTCCTCCTGCCACCACTCCTTCCAGGGGCCTGTGAAATGCTCAAGGAGGATGAGACCCTCCACACACAGTCTGATTTCCTTTCCAGTGAAAGCCAAGCCTGCATCTGATTTTTTGGCAGCCACATTCGCTTGTTTGTTTTGAAATCGTGACACTATCTCTGTATTTTCCATTGGACCAGAAATATCATCTAAGAAAACAAATACGTGAGAAAATGCATGCAGTTAAGCAAGAGCCTCATAGTGGCCCCAGAGTGGGTCTTGAGGATCACTGCTCTTTTTCCTGAGAGACTTGCCCTCTGCCTTTTGATCTAAGATTGTCACCAACACCAGGGCAGAGCTGAGTTCCTGGGTCAAACCTGTCTTTTCAGCTAGAATTCCAGAGGAAACCCCACTCCCTATTGGGGCTGAAGGTGCTTCCTTTTGGCATCAGGGCCTCCCGACACTAATAATTAGTTTCTTGCTTCTTTGAGGAACCCACAGGAATGGCCAGGGCTTTGGAAACTGCTTCTCTCAACATCCCCCAGCTTCTCCCAGAGAGGCGACTGGGTTCTTATCTTACTGATGAGGAAAGCAGAACTCAGAAAGGTGAAGGTGATAGAGCCGAGACCTCAAGCCAAGCCTTCCAGAGCCAACACCATTTCTATGATACACACGCCTCACTTGAATTACATTATTATGGGGTAACTCACTGAATGTCTAAACAGCTACCACCTACTGAACACCTATCACGTGCTCTCTCTACCTTGCCCATTTATTCCCTCTCTACTTAGTGTCCCAAAGACACCTCAAACGTAGCATGTCCATAAGAGAAATGTAACATGTCATTGGTTTTGTGTCCCACCCTGCTCTTCCCTTTGGCTTCCCAACCTTGGGAAATGGTGTAATCATTCACCCATAGACTCAGGCGCCAATGCTCGGAGTCAACCTGAAAGGAGGCAGAGAGAGAGGAAGAACAAAAAACACGGATGGATGGATGGATGGATGGATGGATGGATGATGAATAAGTGTGGATGGGTGGATGGATGGATGGATGGTGGATGAATAAGTGAATGATGATAGAAGCTCCAGGGAAGAGGATGATGGTTCTGGAAAGTTAACTGCACTTCAATATAAAGAAGAGCATTCCTTGGATAAGCACAGACTGAGTAGAAAAAAGAAGAAGACAAGGAAGAAGAAGAAGAAGAAGAGGAAGAAGGAGGAGGAGGAGGAGGAGGAGGAGGGGAGAAGGAGAGGAGGAGGAGACGGAGAAGGAGGAACATTCTAAATGCACCAGGCCGGGCATGGTGGCTCACGCCTGTAATCCCAGCACTTTGGGAGGCAAAGGCAGGCAGATAACCTGAGCTCAGGAGTTTGAGACCAACTGGGCCAACATGGTGAAACACTGTCTCTACTAAAAAATACAAAAATTAGCCGGGTGTGGTGGCATGTGCACCTGTAGTCCCAGCTACTCAGGAGGCTGAGGCAGGAGAATCACTTGAACCCAGGAAGTGGAGGTTGCAGTGACCCATGATCTAGCCACTGCACTCCAGCCTTGACAACAGAGTGAGATTCCATCTCAAAAAAAAACAAAAACAAAAACAGCAGGGGAGAGAAGAAGAGAGGAAGGAAGAGAAAGAGAGGAGAGAGGGAAGAGGGATAGTGGAGAGAAGGCTAGAGGAAGGAAGAGAGGAATGAAGGATGAAGGAGGAGAAGAGAGAAAGAAAATGAGGAAAAAAATAAGGAGAGGGAAGCCGGGCATGATGGCTCACACCTGTAATCCCATAACTTTGGGAGGCTGAGGCAGGCAGATCACGACGTCAGGAGTTCGAGACCAGCCTGGCCAACACGATGAAACCCCGTCTCTATTAAAAATACAAAAAATAGCTGGGCATGATTGCAGGCACCTATCATCCCAGCTACTTGGGAGGCTGAGGCAGGAGAATCGTTTGAACCCGGGAGGCGGAGGTTGCAGTGAGCTGAGATCGCACCATTGCACTCCAGCCTGGGCGACAGGGCAAGACTCCATCTCAAAAAAAAAAAAAAAAAAAAAAGGAAGGAAAGGGAGAGAGGAGGGAAGGGGAGGGAATAGGGAGGGAGGGAGGAGGAAGAAAGGAAAGGAGAAGGAAGGAAGGAAGAAGGGAGAAAAAAGGAAGGAGGAGAAAAAGGAGTGAAGAAGTGAGGAACAAAAAACGGGGCTTTGACTGTAGGAAAACACAGATAAAGGCTCATGTGTATAATACTTTTTAGCCTGCGTAAGTCAATATCCTAAAATAACACTTTATGCCTTGTTTCAAATAGCACCAGATTCACTGTCATTCACAGAGTCACAAAACCATTAACTTCCCTAAAACAACCATTTTCAGAACAGGAATTTGGGCCACTCTGCAATGGTGTCAAATTTCCCCAAAAGCAAGATGATCTAGTTCCAGTCCCTGAGCCTAAGAAGTCTAAAATCTCTTCTGGATGATAAGGCTAATATCCAACAGTCATAATACAAGGCAGAAACGAACAAGGACCAAAAGAGCTTTACAGAAGGAGGGCCATGGTGGCCCATGGAAGTGAGGAGTAATTCCTGCCAGGCATTTGTAAAGAAGGTGGCATCTGGCGAGGACCTTTGAAAGAAATGTGGAAAGGAGGCCTAGTGTGTGCTGGGCAGCCACCTCATCAGTCACTGGATCCTATCCAGTGTGGGATCTCCATTCTACAGATGCTGAAACTAGGGTTCAGTGTAAGGAAGGCAATCAAGTAACTTGCCCGAGGTCATGCATGCAAGGAACACGGAAGCCTCACTCTAACGGAGATTTAAATTCAGGTCTAATATGGGAATCAAGTGGCAATGTGTGATGTGTCTGGACCACGTGGTGTGAAATGTACTTGGCCTCTCCTGGGAAGGTTACTCAGACAGAAGCTTTCTTCACAAGCATGTTCCCACGGCCTCCTGTCTTTCACCTGCATCATGTCTGTCTCCCATTCAAGACTGGCAGCCCCAGCAAGGCACCAAAATCCCAGCATTTTGGGAGGCCAAGGCAGGAGGATCCCTTGAGGCCAGGAGTTTGAGAACAGGAGACAACACAATGAGGCTCTATCTGTACAAAATATAACAAAACTTAGCCGGGCAAGGCCATGTGTGCCTATAGTTCCAGCTTTTCAGGAGGCTGAAGTGGGAGGATTGCTTGAGCCCAGGTGGAAGAGGCTGTGGTGAGCTGTGACTGTGCCACTGCACTCCAGCCTGAGAGATAGAGCAACACTGTCTCAAAAAAAAAAAAAAAAAAAAAAAATGTGGCAGCCCCTTGAGGAAGGAAAAGCTCCTATCTTGACAATTTCAGCCGATGCCTGTGAGTACCAGCAGGAGCCTCTATCCTTCTCTGCCCCGCCCTGCATCCACGCATTCATTACTTCATTCATCCCCCCTCATTTTCTCAACACCCACTTCGTGCCAGGCCCTGAGGTGGCTCTAGGACCGAGAGACAGGGATCACAGAGCTCCCCAGTGGAGTGGAGGGTACAGACATGTCGACAAGAACACTGGAGCCCAGTGCGGGCTGGGGGCGTGCGGTCAGACCTGCAAAGCGGGGAGGAGAAGGGGGTTGGAGAAGCTTCGCGGGGAGAATGGGGTGAGGCCTGAGCCCTGTCTCGGAAAGCAGAGGGGCAGGTGGGAGAGTGGAAAAGACATTCCTGGAGGAGGGAACCAAAGGTGCCGAAGAGATCCTGCGACAGCAGAGAAAGTCCGCGAGAATGACCCCAGCACAGGATGAGAACAAAGGCGGGGATCAAAGGAAACGGGCCCTCGGGGGGCGGGTGCTAGAAAGCTCTGAGTGTCAGGAGAGGGAGCTGTGGCCTCCATCATGGGGTCCGTAGGGCCACTGCATGGCTTTAAGCCAGGGAAGGACAGGAGAGGTTTCTGTAACTGTGGCTGTAATGATGGAAGCGTCTGGAGGCGGAGAGGAGGCTCCTGCGGCGACCCAGGCTTCAGAGAGAGAGAGAGGAAAGAAGGGAGGGCAGACAGGAAAGCTAGGAAAGATGCACAGAGAGACCAAGGCAGAAAAGGCTGAAGGGAAGACGGCAGCGGTAGGAAGGGCGCAGAGTAGCCTCAGGATGCAGCCAGCGGGCGAAGAGGCGGAGACCCGCTCGCCCGGCGCCTGGACTCACCGCGCAGCCAGCCGGCGCCGGCGTGCGTGTCCTTGAGGCGGAAGAGGCGGCGGTGCGCGGAGCTGCGGCCCACGTACCACAGCATCCACAGCAGCTGCAGCAGCATGAGCGCCGTCAGGAAGCACAGCAGGTCGCTCTTGCTCACGCCCGCGGCATGCACGGCCCAGGCCAGCAGCAGCAGCAGCCCCGCCACGAACACGATCAGCCCATACTGGCTGCTCAGCATCTCGGCCAGCTTCTGTGGAACGCTGGGGCGCACACCGCCCCGCCGGGGTGCCGGGGACTCCGGGGACCTCGGGGCCGAGGGCGAGGGAGGCGGGCAGGCCGCGAGCCCCGACGACCCCGCGACTGAGGCGCTCGCAGCTGCCCGGGGCGAGCCGGGCAACCCCAGGCCCTCGAGCATCTTCGAGACACCCGCGCCAAGTCTGGCCCCGGGGGTGGCTGCCGTCGGGCCCCGCCTGCGCTCCTGGCTCCTGTCCTTGACCCGACGCCTCTGCCAACCAGCACCCCCCTTTTCAACTCCCCTCCGATTCCTACCCCACGCCCCTGACAACCTGCCCCCTCTCCTGTCACCTCCCGACGCCCGCCCTCCCCTCTTCTGCCCCTTCGTCCTCCGTCAAGGTACCACCCTGTCCACTTACCCAGCGCCCCACCCCGCTGACCCGGGATTCTACGAGCTCCCTTGCCCACTGCCCCTCACTGGGCAACGCCCGGGGCAGCCATCTGCCCCCTCCGGGACCCACGCGGACAGCTCCCCGCTCCTGATCCCTGGGACACTGGCCAGCCTTGCTGCGACCCTAGCGCGTCCTCCCACACCTCCGCCCGCGCGCCCGGCCCCCGCCCGCCGTCTGCAGCCCTCACCCCTGCGCCGACGCCCGCCCACCCAGCCCCTGTCCGGGCGCCCCGGAAACGCCGGGTGACGAGAGATGCCTCCCGGGGTCCCGGGGTTGCGGGACTGGGGAGAGGGGGTCTCCCGGAGCCAGCCCGAGGTGGGGTGTGCGCGGGGGGCGTGGCTGCTGCCAAGTGGGGCGCACGGGGCTCCACAGGGGCGTGCGATGCTCCGGGCCTTCCCCGAGGGTCTCCGTTGGGGAACCCAGAGGTCCAAGTGATCCTGCCTGGGTCCGTGTCCGAGCGTCCCACGGTCTGTCCTTGTCCCTGCGTATTTCTGTATTGTCTTCTCTGTGCCGGTCACTCTGTGTCTGGCCGTCTGTTTTCGGGTGTGTCTGGTTAGGGGTGGAGGAGCGCCCGTCACTGGCTCTCTGAATTGAGGGAGGGGCCGCCTTCTGTGGGTTTTTCTGTTTGTCCGTCTGGTGTGCCTGTGTGTCGGCTGCGAGATACCCAGGCGCAGAATAAGACCTGAGACACTTTCTAAGAAAAGAGACCATCCTGCACCCTCCCCCAAAGGAGAGGCAGCCGTTCTGGACCCAGAGGAGCTGGAATGAGGGAGGCCCCGGGGTCTGCCCTGGGGCTACCGGCGCCCAAGCGTCTCCACCAGCCCCTTCCAAAGCCCCGGTGCCCGCCTGGCACCCGTCTGCTCCCGGAAGGGGACTGCGTCTGCCAGGGCGTCCCGCTCGGGTGCCCTTAAGTGGAGGTCTGGGAAGTTTCTGCAGAAGAGCGTTCTACGGGTCGGGCGTGGCTGACAGGAGGCGCTGGACCCCAGCCCCCCAGCCGCAGGTTGGAGAGGGGAGTTGGGAGTGAGCCTGGGGCGAGCCCCCATCCCACCATGCAGCAGCCAGGGCTGGGCCCCGGAAGACACTCTCTCCCTCTTGGTTTAAGGCTCTTGCCGTCTTGAAATTCTTAATTTTTGAACAAGAGGGCCCACGTTTTTGTTTTGCGCTAAGTGCAGCAAATTGCAATAGCAGGTCCTGACTAGTAAAGGAAGGGTGGGGAGTCCTGGGCCGGCAGGAAGTCAACCTGGGGGACCTTGCCTTGCCGCCATCATTCTTCCAATTCATGCATTCATTCATTTGATCAACACGTATGTATGTGTTGACCTATGAATCATTTGCTGGTCTCTGTTCTAGGCGCTGGGGTTTCAGCTATGAAAGGCTCTGTTCAGGTGGAGCTGATGTTCAGGTAGAGAAACAGCAATAAACAAACAGCTAATGAGCCCTGACTGGGAAGCTGGGGAGCATGACCTGTAAGACTTAGCCCTCAACTTCTAAGAGCTTGGGAGTGGAGACAGAGTAAGCAGCACAGCACCATTGAGCAGGGCTACAACCAGGGGCCTGGGAGGAGCCCAGGTCTGCAGGAAGGCTGAGAGGTCCAGGGAGGAGGCAACACCTGCACAGTCTTCTTTCTTTCTTTATTTTATTTTTATCTTTTAATAAGGACAGGGTCTCCCTATGTCTCCCAGGCTGGAATGAAGTGGTGTGATTATAGCTCACTACAGCCTCGAAATCTGGGGCTCAAGTGCTCCTCCCACCTCAGCCTCCCGAATAGCTAGGACTGCAGGTGTGTGCTACCATACCTGGCTCATTTTTTTTAGATTGTTTTTTTGTAGAGACAGGGGTCTCGCTATGTTGCTCAGGTTGATCTCAAACTCCTGGGCTAAAGCCATCCTCCTACCTCAGCCTCCCAAAGCACTGGGATTACAGGCTCGAGCTACCACATTCAGCCTCCTGCACATTCTTTAGGCTTAGGAGTGGATGGCCAGGCGGAAGGGAGCAGGGGTTCTGGAAAGGCAGTCCAGAGAGAGGATCCAGCAAACCTACTAGGGACCCTCCACCTTCTCCCCTCCTCTTCCTACCAACAGCCAGAGCAACCTGGGAGCCTGAGCTGAAGATGGAAGAGCCTGTCTGCATGTCTCCCCAGTGACTGGTGAGGCAGCTTTTCCTCCCAAAGCTGGACCTTACATGAGTGAGAAATAAACTTCCATTGTGCTAAGCCACCAAAGTCTGAAATGTTACAGCAGCTAGCAGTACCTTAACCCGTTGAGTACAAAGATAAATAACACTCAGTCACCATCTGAAAATCAAGTGGAATGCCTGTCTCTGGGCTACTTGCACTTTTTTTTTTTTGAGATGGAGTCTCACTCTGTTACCCAGGCTAGAGTGCAGTGGCACAATCATCTCAGCTCACTGCAACCTTTGCCTCCTGAGTTCAAGCAATTCTCCTGCCTCAGCCTCCCGAGTAGCTGGGCTTATAGGCGCCTGCCACCATGCCCGGCTAATTTCTGTATTTTTGGTAGAGATGGGGTTTCACCATGCTGGCTAGGCTGGTCTCAACTCCTGACCTCGTGATCCACCCCTTGGCCTCCCAAAGTGCTGGGATTACAGGCATGAGCCACCACACCTGGCCTGCATTTTTTTTAAGAAGCAATGAAATGAAAGTTTCTGGAGGCTAAAGTCAGCCCCCTTTATTGTAATCTCAAGACAATGTTAAAACTCACTGAGAGCCTGTAATCCCAGCACTTTGGGAGGTCGAGGCAGATCACTTGAGGTCAGGAGTTCGAGACTAGCCTGGCCAACATGGTGAAACCCCGTCTCTACTAAAAATACAACAATTAGCCAGCGCGGTGGTGCGCACCTGTAATCCCAGCTACTTGGGAGGCTGAGGCAGGAGAATCTCTTGAACCCAGGAGGCAGAGGTTGCAGTGAGCCAAGATTGTGCCACCGGACTCCAGCCTGGATGACAGAGTGAGACTCCATCTTAATAAATAAATAAATAAAATAAAACTGAGAGATTTACCCACACTGTGTTCTGCCTTCCACTGGTGAGATTTTTTTCAAAAGTCTGTGCCACACGGGGCCCCCAATTTCTTACAACTGACCCCTGCTCCGTGATGGGCAGATACTAGGGGTCAGAGATGATGCTCTGGTGGCGCCCAGGCCTGCTGTTTTCACCACATTTGGCGCATCTTACCCCTGCCCACACTGTGTCCTGAGAACTGTGTAGCATGGCTCAATCAGTGTAAAGGCTGGAAACGTCCTGACCAGGCAGCTGCCTCCCAGTGATGATTCAGTACCACGCAGATGGACAGGGAGGCATGCTGCCCTCGGACACGGGCCGCCTTCCTTTTTTTCTTTTTTTTTTTTTTAATACTTTAAGTTCTAGGGTACATGTGCACAACGTGCAGGTTTGTTACATATGTATACATGTGCCATGTTGGTGTGCTGCACCCATTAACTCGTCATCTACATTAGGTATTTCTCTTTTTTTTTATTTTTTTATTTTTTATTTTTTTTGAGACCGAGTCTCGCTCTGTCGCCCAGGCTGGAGTGCAGTGGCGCAATCTCGGCTCACTGCAAGTTCCACCTCCCGAGTTCACGCCATTCTCCTGCCTCAGCCTCTCCGAGTAGCTGGGACTACAGGCGCCCGCCACCACGCCTGGCTAATTTTTTGTATTTTTAGTAGAGACGGGGTTTCACCGTGGTCTCGATCTCCTGACCTCGTGATCCACCCGCCTCGGCCTCCCAAAGTGCTGGGATTACAAGCGTGAGCCACCGCGCCCGGCCAGGTATTTCTCTTAATGCTATCCCTCCCCCCTCCCCTCACCCCATGAGAGGCCCCAGTGTGTGATGTTCCCCACCCTGTGTCCATGTGTTCTCACTGTTCAATTCCCACCTATGAGTGAGAACATGCGGTGTTTGGTTTTCTATCCTTGCGATAGTTTGCTCAGAATGATGGTTTCCAGTTTCATCCATGTCCCTGCAAAGGACATGAACTCATCCTTTTTATGGCTGCATAGTATTCCATGGTGTATATGTGCCATATTTTCTTAATGCAGTCTATCATTGATGGACATTTGGGTTGGTTCCAAGTCTTTGCTATTGTGAATAGTGCCGCCATAATCATACATGTGTATGTGTCTTTATAGTAGAAGGATTTATAGTCCTTTGGGTATATACTCAGTAATGGGATCGCTGGGTCAAATGGTCTTTCTAGTTCTAGATCCTTGAGGAATCGCCACACGGTCTTCCACAATGGTTGAACTAGTTTACACTCCCACCAACAGTGTAAAAGCGTTCCTATTTCTCCACATCCTCTCCAGCACCTGTTGTTTCCTTTTTAATGATCACATGAGCTCCCTTCCTCCAGTGAAGATGACGGGATTTCACAAGGCCAGAGGCCCACTGGCACACTCAACTGCCGGAGATAATAGAAGGTCCCAAGGGGCAATTAGCACATTTTACCCCCAGTCACCTTTGGTGGTAGCTATGTGATCCCAGTATTTTTAAGAACAAAAGAGTTAGTGTATTCATTTCTTTTTTTTTCTTTTTTTTTTTTTGAGACAGAGTCTTACTCTATCACCCAGGCTGGAGTGCAGTGGCGTGATCTTGGCTCACTGCAACCTCTGCCTCCTGGGTTCCAGTGATTCTCCTGACTCAGTCTCCCGAGTAGCTGGGATTACAGACACACACCACCATGCCTGGCTAATTTTTTATATTGTTAATAGAGATGGGGTTTCACCATGCTGGCCAGGCTGGTCTCGAACTCCTGACCTCGTGATCCACCCACCTCGGCCTCCCAAAGTGCTGGGATTACAGGCATGAGCCACCACGCACAGCCAAGTGGATGGGTGTAACAAAGTGCCACTAACTGGGTGGCTTCAAAACAATGAAAATTTATTCTCTCACAGTTTGGGAGGCCAGAAGTCCAAAATCTAGATGTCAGAAGAGCCAAGTTCCCTCTGAAGGCTCCAACGGGGGATCCTCGCCAGCCTCTTCCAGTTTCTGCTGGTTGCTGGCAACCCTTAGCATTCCTTGGCTTGTGGCTGTATCACTCCAATCTTTGCCTCTGTTGTCACTTGACCATCTTTCCTTTGTATCTGTGTCTCTTTTCCTCTTCTTATAAAGATATCAGTCATAATGGGTTAAGGGCCCAGCCTACTCCAGTATGACTTCATTGTAATTTACATCTTAATTAAATCTACAAAGACTCCATTTCCAAATAGGGCCACAATGAGAGGTACCAGGGGTTAAGATTTCAACAGATCTGGTGAGCAAAAATTAAATCTATAACACACAAATGATAGTCAAGATATGGAATTAACCTATGCATCCACCAATGGATGAATGGACAAAGAAAATGTGTGTATGTATACGCATTGTATACATACACAACAGAATACTATTCAGCCTTAAAAAGAAGGAAATGGCCAGGCACAATGGCTCATGCTTGTAAACCCAACACTTTGGGAGGCCATGGTGGGTGGACCACTTGGGCCCAGGAGTTCAAGACCAGCTGGGCAACATGGCAAAACCTCAACTCTACAAAAAAAAAAAAAACAGCTGAGCGCAGTGGCTCACGCCTGTAATCCCAGCACTTTGGGAGGCTGAGGCGGGTGGATCACCTGAGGTCGGGAATTTGAGACCAGCCTGACCAACATGGAGAAACCCGGTCTCTACTAAAAATGCCTGTAATCCCAACTACTCAGGAGACTGAGGCAGGATAATCACTTGAACCCAGGAGGCAGAGTTTGCGGGTGAGCCAAGATCATGCCATTGCACTCCAGGCTGGCCAAAAAGAGTGAAACTCTGTCTCAAAAAAAAAAAAAAAAAATTAGCCACACCCAGTGGTGTGCACCTGTAGTCCTAGCTACTTGGGAGGCTGAGGTAGGAGGATCATTTGAGCCTGGGAGGTCCAGGTTTCAGTGAGCTGAGATTGTGCCACTGCACTCCAGCCTCGGTGACAGAGCCAGACCCTGTCTCAAAAAAGAAAAAAAAAAAGGAAATCCTGACATTTGCAACAATATGAACCTGGAAGATACTATGTTAAGTGACATAAGCCAAGCACAGAAAGACAAATGCCACATGATCTCATTTATACGTAGATCTAAAAAAGCTGAGGTCATATAGGTAGAGAGCAGAATAGTGGCTACCAGGGGCTGGGCAGCAGGCGGAATTGGGGGGTTGGGAGATGTTGGTCAAAGGGTACAAAATTTCAGTTAAGAAGAGTAAGTTCAAGAGATCTATTGTACAGCATAGTAACTATAGTTAATAACAATTTATAGCATTTTAAAAATTGTGGAGAGTAGATTTTAAGAAATCTCACCACAAAAAATAAGTATGCAAAGTAATGCATATATTAATGAACTCAGTCTAGCCATTCCACATGTACCCTTGGACTTCAAAACGTGGAAAAAATGAATTGAAAATATAAACTTTATGTCTCAACATAAGCTCCACCAAGTTCAAGACACTTCTATAAGTCATGCTACAGCCATTTAGCCCATCCCTACGGAATTGAAGGTCTTGAGAATTTAACCATATTAATGCAGTCTTTTACACATTAACTGAAGATAAAAGGGTACCCTTTACAGATTAAGATTACAAAACAAAAAGAAGTTAGGAGGAGCCAAATCAGGACTGTAATGATTTCCCATCAAAATTCTCCCAAAATTGCCCTTGATGACAGGAATAACCAGAAGCATTGTCATGGTGGAGGAGGACTCTGCTGAAGTTTTCCCAAGAATTTTCTGCTAAAGCTTTGGCTTTCTCAAAACCCTCTCATAATAAGCAGATGTTACCATTCTTTGGTCCTCCTGAAAGTCAACAAGCAAAGTGCCTTGAGCCCCAAAATACTGTTGCTATGACTTGTGCTCTTGACTGGTCTGCTTTTGCTTTGACTGACCCACTTCCACTTCTTGGTAGCCATTGCTTTGATCGTGCTTTGTCTTCAGGATAGTACTACGAAATCCATGTTTCATATCCTGTTGCAACTTTTTGAACAAATGCTTCAGGATCTTGATCCCACTGTTTAAGTTTCCACTGAAAGCTGTGTTGTTTGCAACTGATCTGGGCACAACAGTTTTGGCGCCCATCAAGTGGAAAGTTTGCTTTCAGTCAGAATTGTGTAACCTGCACCAATTGAGACGTCTATGACACTGTCTATTGTTTCTGCTATTGTTAACTGCTGTTAATCATCAGTCCTCTTTGATTAGGGCATAAACAAGATGAATTTTTTCCTCAAAGATTCGTGTGTAGGGTCTCTCACTGAGGGCTTCCTCTTCAACATCATCTCATACCTTCTCAAAACAAGTTATTCATTTGTAAGCTATGGATTTCTTTGGGGCATTGTTCCCATAAACTTTTCATGAAGCATTAATGATTTCACCATTTTTTCACCCAAGCTTCACAATAAATTGATGTTTGTTCTTGCTTCGATTTTAGCAGAATTCATGTTGCACTGATGTGGTCTCTTTTCAAACTGATGCCTTATCCTTCTTAGTGTCTCAAACTAGATCCTGTTCAGACATGTTATGACAAGTTAAAGACTGTCTCAAAAAGTCTTTAAGTAATAGGACAATCTTCATACCATCCTAATTGACCAGTTATTAGCTCTTGGGAAACTGGGTTTTAACTAATTGGTTTAAACACATGCCAGCCTTAGATTTCTATCCATGCTGTAAACATACTCTTCAAGAAAAAAAAAAAAAAGATATAAAATGTGTGAAGGCTGACACTGGGGCACTCTCCACCCAAGCTCCCTCCAGGGAGTGTGATCCAAATGCCCAACCTTCCAGGGCTGCAGCCTCAGTTGTGCTGGACCCTCACATCACTGCCTGATTCATCACTGCCTGACTCGGCTGCCTGATTGTGGCCTTTGCCTGGCCTTGCTCCCTATTTTAAATGACACTCTCGCCACACCTTCACATACCCATGACCACAAACTGGGTTTGCTTCTGTCTACTCATCATGCCTGACTTTCCCCTATGCAAACATCATGACTGGATGTGATATTCCTGATCCTAGATTCTGCTTTCCCTTTCTTTCCCTCTCCATTACCATTTATTGAGTGGACACCTACTGTGTGTCAGGCACTGTAATTGGTGTTTTACAAACATTGTTACTATTACCCACAACCCTACAAGACAGATATTGTTCCCACTTTACAGCTGAAAAAAGATTACAGGCTGACTACCCCTTCTCTGAAATGCTTGGGACCAGAAGTGTTTTGGATTTTGGAATATTTGCATTGTATTCCAAAACCCGAAATGCTCCAGTGAGTATTTCCTTTAAGTGTCACGTCAGACTTCGAAATTAGGGATGCTAAACCTGTACTACTGAGGGTCTTGCAGCTAGTAAATGGCAGGGTATGATCTGAACCAGACACAAGTGGTGATTAAGTCAGATCATTATTAGAAGTCACCTTACAGAGAAAACAATCAACATGAGGTACATTCTGTCACAATGCTTATGCTGTTTAGAATTAATGTAGACATATTTGCATTTGAAAGTGCAAATACTGTCTTTATAAAGTCTTTGAAGAACAGAGTTAGACCTTGTTATTTCTATAGTTAATTCAAAGTACTAATAGCTAAAAACCAGAAGTTATTCCAAAGTTTGCATGAACAAAACTCACAAGTTATAAAAATATTTTATTTAAATGGTACAGAAAAAAATATGTATACTTAAAAATGATTAAAACGTCACATCAGGAAATGCTAAAAACCCAGTAATTTACACAATGATAAAATCTAAAGTGATGGGAAAACAAAATATTTTCATTTGGTCCTGTCACCTAACAAAACTATCAGAAATATGAGATTATAGTAATTACTAAAGCTGGTTAAAGGCACATGACAACATAATTCCTTTACACACATCCAGTCATTTTATATAAGGAACTGCTATCCCTTAAATGGAAGAGTGAACTATTTGTTTAAAATATTAAGAGTGCATCATGTACCTATAATGAAACCACTTTCTCCAAAGACTCAAACAGATTAACATTGCAAAATAGTATTTCTGTATCACTGACTTCTGAAAATTTTAATAATTTAAGAATATGCAAGTGAAATATAATTTATTCTGGTTTCAACAATAGTTATACAAAGTCATAATTTTCCCCAGGAAACCATTCACTTCATAGTTGCAAAAACACACTGTAGCTTTTCTGTTAGGGTCTGCCATGCTTTCAGCTAGCTGGATGTTTAACCATTCACTTCAAATTGACGTGTCCAGCCAGGCACGGTGGCATGGGCCTGTAGTCCCAACTACTTCGAAGGCTGAGGCAGGAGGATCCCTTGATCCCAGGAGT
The DNA here is from genome assembly GCF_028878055.3 of Symphalangus syndactylus. Taxonomy (NCBI): domain Eukaryota; kingdom Metazoa; phylum Chordata; class Mammalia; order Primates; family Hylobatidae; genus Symphalangus; species Symphalangus syndactylus. Next base: position 17,733,286 of record NC_072438.2, on the reverse strand, counting down.
TCAAAGCCAGCCTGGGTACATAGAAGACCCTATCTCTTAAAAAAAAAAAAAAAAAAAGTATATGTCCTTAAATCTGAAAGAAAACCAGCATTTATGTACCAAGTAAAACATTCTATCTTAAGCTATTGCATTTAACACTAAAAAGCATCGTTCACTCTGTGATCTACAACATTGTCTGAGTCTCCATTACAATTATAAATTCATGTCAGAGTAGGAGCTCCCAAGCATCTGTAAAAACTCAAAATTCAAGAGTCAAAGAAGGTGCTGAGCACATGAGAAGGGGAGAGATGGGTGACAGGGTCAGGTGAGGAAGTGTTCTGAGATGTGTAGGATTCCTCTGGGCCCAAAGCCGCTTGTGGCACCACATGTGTACAGGAATGAAGGGTCTCCTGTGAGGGCTCCCAGTGGTTCCAAGACACAGCAAGGTGCCTGAAGGAGGCTGGAGACATTGGCGTGGGCATGGAGGTGCTAGCAACTACTTTCAGACTGCTAACAATGCGACTATGTCCATTTCTTCTTTATACAGTTACTATTGACCTTCCTTTAAAATCCCACAGGGAGAACATGCTGTTTTTAGCAGAAATGTCAGTTTTCATTAACTCCTTGAAAATTTAGTGTATTAACTTTTATTTCCATGAGCTTCAGTTTCCACACCTGTCAACTGCTGTATAAAGCAGGTTTCCTGCAAGTTCTGATGTAAGTGACCTGACAGGAGGCACTATCTTTGTCCTTCTCACCATGCCCCTAAGCATCTGGAGTGAGTATTCTCACTATACACTTATTTAATAACAGAGTTATCCGACACTCAGAATAACAGCCTCCACTGTGTAATGCAGCAGATCTCAGGATGGGGTGATCTCTAGGGAGGCAGAAATTCTATAAATAATACCAAACAAAAGCTGATTGTGTCATCCAACACATTTTTATGAGGAAGTCAGAATAATTAGAAGATGGCAGAATTTTTTTTCCCAATTGGGTAAAATTGTCCATTCTTCCTGTATTCCCATTTCTTAAGAATGATCTAGCCAACAGTCATTGAATATAAGCTGACACAAATTAATATAATTTCAACATAAAATGGTCTAATGTGTGAATTTAACTATATTGGAAGGTACAAATCCTGTCTTTATGAGGTCTTTGAAAGGCAGGGTACCTACTCTAAAAAGTAGTCAGTTAGAACCAACTTTTACAAAAGAAAGAGTCTCAGCCCCCAACCCCCGCCAGTCTGGGCAACATAAGCAGACTGTTTCTACAAAAAACTTTTTAAAAATTAGCCAAGCATGGTAGCACATGTTTGTAATACCAGCTACTTGGGAAGCTAAGGTGGGAGGATCGCTTGAGCCCCCAGGTGGTCAAGGCTGCAGTGAGCTGTGATCATGCCACTGTACTCCAGCTTGGACAACAGAGTGAGACGCTGTCTCAAAATAAAAAGGAGTCTATCTCAGAGTTCAACGAATGGATAATTCTAGTGTGGACAACTGTGGTGTAAACATGACTGAAAGTAATTCACAAATAGTCTGTTACAGCTCCATCCACTGAAAATTGTCATAGAAGACATTTTTCAAACGAGTTCATTTTTAGAAAAACCATTCCAGATACCTTACCTTCGGAAATCATCCAAGGAGTGTGATAAACATTACAACCCCCATAAACTGGGTAAACAACAACAATGGAGTGAAAAACGACCACACATGCCATAAGGCAATGTTGAAGCTGAAAAGAACAAGACATAAACAGTTGACAACTCCAATATGCATCAATATATTTTATTCTAGAATCTAGATTTAAAGATTTCAATGTAGAAAAGTTCATCCAGTCAGCAACTTTCTCTATGTATCCTATTTCTCAGCTATGTGACTTAGCCAATGCTGGAAAGGAACTCTAGATATACTTACACAAGTATCACAATTTCTTCAAGAAGGCCCTGGAACTGGAACCACTAAAGGTCTCCTAATAGGAGTTGACATGGCTTAATAGAAACTGAAGTCTCTTGGTTTCTGCACTTGAACAAGAATTTAAATGGCTACAGCCCATTTTTATGACATCACACACTAAACTATTATGCTAAAAAAGACCAAAGTATTTTCTCTTAAAAACGAAATGAAAACAATTATCACTTATAGGCTGCTATTATATCTTTCATTGAGAAAAACACTATTCCTGTCATCAAAGTAAAATTAAAACACTTTCTAAGTATAAAGATTTTTAATGACTGAAATTTCTAAGAACAGAATAGGGAAAACTATATTCAAATAAGTTCAGATGGTTATTGGTTTTAATATATAATATTTTGATAAGTATGGGTATTAAATAACTATAATCACACTGTCTAAAAAATTAATATTTCTGGAGATGATCTTAGCCTTATGGGAAAAAGTAAAACAAAATATCTGCATGCCCCCACATACAGGTTAACAATAACCACATCACACTGTCAAACAACCTTGAACTTCAACTACAGAAAATAAGTCATAGAAAGAATATGTATAAAGGTATATGGTTCTTCCAAAATAAAAATTCAATTAGGCCAGGGGTGGTGGTGCACGCCTGTAATCCAGCACTTTGGGAGGCCAACACAAGCAGATGACTTGAGGCCAGGAGTTTGAGACCTGCCTGAGCAGCATGGCGAAACCCCATCTCTACAAAAAATACAAAAAATAGCCAGATGTGGTGGCACATGCCTGTGGTCCCAACTACTCGGGAGGCTGAGTGAGGTAGGAGGATCACTTAAGCCTGGGAATTCGAGGCTGCAGTGAGCTGTGATCATGCCACTGCACTCCGGCCTGGGTGACACAGTGAGACCCTGTCTCCAAAAAAAAAAAAAAAAAAATCCAATTGATATAAAGAAAGAAAAAACTAGAGAGCTACACACAACATAGGAAAAGTAGTTTTCTTTCTGGTTGGATCACAGGATATATTTCCTTTGTGTTTTTCTGTAATTTACAGATTTTTTTTTCCTCAGTGAGCAAGTATTACTTTCATAAACCCAAAAAACCCTGTATTTTTCATTGAGTATTTAATTAACTTATGAAGAAGGTTATTCGTTGTGGCATTGTTTGCTATATTTGTATAAATATAACGAAGTCCAACAACAGAAGACAGGTTAAATAAATCATGTTATGTCCATGCTGTGAAAACTGCAACTGTTTAAAAAAATGAGACACATCTATATGTACCATTATGGAAGAATCCCAAACTATAAGGATCCACTGAAAAACAAAAGGAAAAAAAGACGAACAACCACTTTGGAAAGCAGTTTGGCATGATTTACTGAAGTCAAAGGTATGTACATCCAACAATTTTACCCCTTGGGGTACATATATATATATACATATATACATACATCTCTACACCCAACAGAAATGTGTTCACTGTGCTACGAGAGCCATGTACAAGAATGCTCTTTATAGCATCCTTCATAGTAACCCCAAACTGAAAAAAATCTAAACACAATCAACAATGGAAAAGAAAACTGGGATTCAATTAAACAATGGAATGCTAAAGAGCAATGAAGATGAGTCAGTGTTCCTGGCGACAACATGAAAGAACTGCACACAATGCTGCACACAGCCAGCTCAATGTGAAGGAATACACCCTGTACGAATCCATTTCTATAAAGTCCAAAAGCATAGCTGAAACAAAAATAGAATATCTAATGGAAGCAAAGCAAGTAGTTACCATGAAGGTCAGGGCAGTATTTACCTGTGGCAGGAAGGAAGGTGTATAACTGGGAGGGAGAATGAAGGGGGTTCCCAGTGTGCTGGCTCAGTTTATACCAATGCTCACTTCATGAGAATTCATTCTTTAATTCATTCATTTCAGTTTTTTCTACTTTTCTACATGTATTGTATGTCATAATAAAATAGATTTAAAAAGCAAAATGCAGAATATGTACAGAATGTCACCATCTGTGCTTTAAATAATTAGATCCATAAATAGAAGGAGAAAGAGACACTAATGAAAAGGGAACCAGAGAGCATGAATGACCAGGAGACTATTTTTCTGTTTTAACTTTTTTTCTTTCGAAGTTTGGACCAAGTTTATCACTATCTGATCAAATAAAAATCTGTTGTTCATTCCTGTTAGTCATTTCAAAGTTAACTTACCAAATTCCTGCTGCAATAAAGGAGGCAGTGGTAATGGGTATCAAGGCTGGATACTTGACATCATATTCTCCAATTCCACAATACCATTCCAGGTAGACGATGCAGTAAAATGCAACTGATAAACTGACAAGCAACAAGGCACTGCCACAGAGAAACCAGCTGTGGAGATAAAAACAGTAAGAGGTCTGACGCCACTTAATGAATCATCAGATTTCTTAAAAGTTTTTACTAATAGCTTAAAAATCTGCTTCTAAGAATATTAAGTGTTGCAGAGAGAGCCATACTTAAACAATCCACGCTTTCAGAAAGTCTCAATCTATGGGAGATGGGGGTGAGAAAAAGAGATACACAACTCAGGAAAGAATGAAAAGTACGACTTGAAATACATGCATTTATATATACACTCTCATCAGCCAACCAAGGGAAAATTCTGGTCATGACAATGCATTTTCTTTAAAAATATAAGGAAGAGGCCGGACGTAGTGGCTAACGCCTGTAATCCCAACACTTTGGGAGGCCGAGGCAGGTGGATCACCTGAGGTCAGGAGTTCAAGACCAGCCTGACCAACACGGAGAAACCCCGTCTCTACTAAAAATACAAAATTAGCCAGGTGTGGTGGCACATGCCTGTAATCCCATCTTCTTGGGAGGATGAGGCAGGAGAATCGCCTGAACCCGGGAGGCAGAGGTTGCAGTGAGCTGAGATGGCGCCATTGCACTCCAGCCTGGAGTGCCTGGGCAACAAGAGTGAAACTCTGTCTCAAAAAATAAAATAAATAAAAATAAAAATACAAGGAAGATAGTGGCTTTCTGGTTGTTTCTGAAGTTTTGAGTGTGACAGGACTAAAGAAGTTTATCAGCGGGAAACTTCATTCCTCCAAGTTAAGTGGATTTTCTTGGAATACTGAAAGACAATTAGGAAGATCAATAATTCAAATTTTCTCTCATAAAAGATTTCTAAATGAAATCCTCCCATTTTCAAAATATCTTCTACTCAGCACCTCACCCTCAATGGCAATGCCTTTTTACTCCCTTCCAATTCCACCTGTGACCTGATTCAGCCAGTGTGAGGCAACCTGGACAACCCCTTCCCTCCACCCCAGCTGGACTTGGGGACTGAAGTCCCTTTCCCATTCTCCCAGCTCAATCCAATACCCCATCATCATCTGCTGCTCTATGGGAAAAGCCTGACAGTCCATCTGGAAGAGAGAGGGAGAACAGATGGCTACAACAGTTAAGTTACAAAGGCACAAAGTGAACTTCCAATAATGGCAAGGTTCCGGATTCCATCAAGTCTTTTTACGATGATGCAATTCCGAGATTCGGCGTCATGAGAGGCAGTAGAGCGAAGGGGTTAAGTCTGTATGGGTTTGAATCTTAACTTGAGCAAGACTAGTTTTGTGACTCTAGGCAAATTACCTAACCTCCGTGTGTTTCAGAAATATTGACAGTACTTAACTCAGAATAGCTGTGAGAATTAAATCAAGTGGTCAGCAAAGTGCATCTCACAGCTCACTCTCAATCATAATCATTATTATTCCACTCATGCTATTTTTATTTTCATTTATTTATTTTTGAGACAGAGTCTCGCTCTGTCGCCCAGGCTGGAGTGCAGTACCGCTATCTCGGCTCACTGCAACCTCCATGCCTCGGGTTCACCAATTCTCCTGCCTCAGCCTCCTGAGTAGCTGGAATTACAGGCACTGGCCACTACGCCCAGCTAATTTTTGTATTTTTAGTAGAGATGGGGTTTCATCATGTCCATGTTGGCCAGGCTGATCTCGAACTCCTGACCTCAAGTGATCCACCTGTCTCAGCCTTCCAAAGTGCTGGTATTACAGGCATCAGCCACCGTGCCCAGCCATCACTCAAGTTGTATCTATGAGGAAAAAATTTCCATGTTCATCTTTAGGAGTCTTCAAAGACCTCTCTTCTGCTAGAGCATGTAATCTCACTGGGGAGAGTATCACCCCCAAAGTGAAGAAAAAAATCTGGCTCTAATTGTATGTATAAAGCATAGATATGCATGCATTATATAAGTGAATATATAGTCTATCTAATTCCACATTCCACAGGGATGATTAGGAGAAAAATGTCTATAAAGACTCCTTAGGGGTAATGATAAAAGGCTGAAAAGCACATGTTGGTAACGGATATAAGAAAAAAAAAATTTTTTTTTTTTTTTTTTTGAGACGGAGTTTGCTGTTGTCACCCAGACTGGAGTGCAATGGCACGATCTCGGCTCACTGCAACCTCCACCTCCCAACCCATCCTCCAGCCTCAGCCTCCTGAGTAGCTGAGATTACAGGCGCCCACCACCACGCCCAGCTAATTTTTGTATTTTTAGTAGAGATGGGGGTCTCACCATGTTGGCCAGGATGGTCTTGAACTCCTGACCTCAGGTGATTCACCCATCTCGGCCTCCCAAAGTGCTGGATTACAGGCATGAACCACCGTGCCCAGCCTAAGAAAATTTTTTAAACTGCCTGAACAAAATATAATACTATCGGTCAGTGGTCCTTGGCCCTGGCTTTATATCACAGTCACCTTGTACCTTTCTAAGAGAAACTACATAGTCCCCAGTTTCCAAAATTCTGGGCCTGAGCATCTGAGATTTTAATTTTACCTTCTGCCTTTAACTCCACTGTTGATTTTGATGCACACAAGCAGAGTATTTTAAACTGTGATTTCTAAAGCATCACAGTGTTGTTTTGTTTTTAATACAGACCTGCTCTCCCATCTTTGAACAATATAAAGAACCTTAAGGCCTCAGGCTTCTAAACTTAGGCTAGAGCCAGAGGAAAAAGAAATCACCTCAGGCGTTAGAAGAACGAGCCATTTTAGCCATTTTCCAAAAGCAGAACTCAGCCGGCACTGTCTTTCGTGCAGCCCTCTCATTTCATGGCTGTTCAATATCCCCCAACCCCAGTTAATGAGTCCTTCCCAAGAAAACAATGCGACTCAAAATCCTCAGCCTTTGAGAACGCATTTATGCCTTTCTCTCTCTAAGATGACACCTTGTTGAGGACAGATCTACGACTTCTACTTTCTTTCCAACCCCCACAGCCCTGGTCCCAATGTCTCCGTCCTGGCTTTGCCACACAGCAGCTGTGTGGTCCTGGGCATTCCACTTCACTGCAGTTGCCCCCCAAATATCTTGTGTGTGATCATTTCTTACTCTGCCATTTCTTTAAACTACTAAAAATACCCAATACAAGGACACAAATAGAGAAGTTCTCTCACATCTCCTAAAACCTCAAAAAGGTCTCAGTCCTGAGGCTGCCCTGGACTAGGTACCCCTCCTAGATGCTCCCATAATAGCCTGTGCCTACACTTACAGAGCACATACCACCAGGCCTGGTAACTTGTCTGCTGCAGCCTAGAATGAGCTGTTGGAGAGCTAGAAATGCACCTTCCATGTGTTTGGCACCGACAGCCGAACACATCTCAGGCTCCATAAAGTATTTGATGAAGGAAAGAGCAGCTGCTATTGGTGGTGGTTAAAGTACCCATCCCCTCCAGCCAGGTGCAGTGGCTCACACCTGTAATCCCAGTACTTTAGGAAGTCAAGGTGGGAGGATCACTTGAGCCCAAAAGTTTGAGACCAGCCTAGGCAACATGAAGAGACCTCGTCTCTACAAAAAATAAACCAAATTAGCCAGGCATGGTGGTGTGCGCCTATAGTCCTAGCTACTTGGGAGGCTCAGGTGGGAGGATCACTTGAGCCTGGGAAGTCAAGGCAGTAAGCCATGATCGCACCACTACACTCCAGCCTGGGTGAGAGTGCAGCGAGACCCTGTCTCAAAATAAAAATAAAAATATTCATCCCTCTTTTCCCAGCCCAAGTTCTAAGAGAGATGACTGAGTCAAGCTGATGAAGATTAAATGTCTGTTATACTGATGCAGCTGTGGGAAGAATATGGCTTTTTTGAGTGGTGACAAAGCACTTCCTAATACTGGGTCTCTGACACCCAGAAACAGACAGGCTTACCCACAGGGTTCCAGGTCAAAATGAAAACCTAGAGACCTTTTCCTATGGGGGCTGCCCTGTGAAATGACACCATGGGAAGGCAGACCAGACTGCGCTTCCTACGGGCAGCCGACTTGCAGGAGAAGAAGGTGCTGAGCTACCTTCGTCCAGTTCTTCATCACACGTTCAATCAGTCACGCGACCTCCCACAAAGGAGTAACATGGAAGGGCAGAAGATGGGAGTGTTTAGGGAAAGTTTCTCCCCTAGAAAGTAGAGGACAGTTTACATAAACTCCCCTCTGCCTACTTTCCCCTGAGGGCTTGTTCCTTGTGGCTCAACAGTCTCCTCTGCCAGAAGTCACTGCTCCTCCTGAAGGCCCTTGAGGAGAAATCATGTGTCCTGCCATGAAACCAGGGGACCACAGTCCTGTCTGCATCTTCCTATCCCCACTGGTACTTCCAAATTATTACTCTTGACCCTAAGCACACCAGCCTTCCCAATGCCAGATCTGATGCTCACCAACATACCTCTCCCTTGCGTTTATTATCCGAGGGTCTCCACATCACTCGCCAACGTGCAGTAAGGACCCTAGGATATGATTCCAACCCTCTCCTGCATGTCAACTCTGGAGACTATACTGAAAGGATCTCAGTCCCTGTGAATGAGGAACTATTGGACATCTGGCCTGGCCACAAAGCTCTCACTCCTCCCACTGCAGACCTTCACCTCCACTCTAACGCAGTCACACCCTGTAGTTACCTTGTCAGCTGTAACTACCCTCTGAAACCAATCCTGAGACCCAATTCTCACTGGCCACAGTTCTCAACCCTTCCTCCCTGTACTCTTGTACTTGGTCTTCATGAAGACCTTCACTTAGTCTTTCTCCCTCCTTTTTTCCCCAAATGGATTAGGTTCTTCTTAAATTTACTACCTTCCTCATCCTACAACACATTTATTTGCACACAAATAATTTCCAGTTCTCTTCCACTCTACTGTGTATGCCCAGAGCACACACCCTCTCATCGGTTTTATTTTTTCCAGCTTTACTGAAGTATAATTGACAAATTAAAATTTTATATATTCAAGGTATACAATGTGATGACTTGATATATATATATACACACACACATATATACACACGTGTATATATATGTGTGTATATATTCGTATATATTCACATTCATATATATTCATATTTATGAATATATATACATATATAAATATATATACGTGTATATATACACACACACACTCACACATTGTGAAATGAGTACCACAATCAAGTTAATTATCACACTCATCACCTCACATAGTTACCACTGGTGGGGGAATAGGGGGAGGACACAAGATCTACTCTTAGAAAATTTCAAGTATACAATACAGCATTATTAACTATAGTCACCATACTGTATGTACATTAGATCCCCAGACCTTATTCATCTTCTAACTAAAAATATGTACCCTTTGACCCCCATCTCATATTCACCTTCGTATCACCAGCACCTCCAACACAGGGCCTGGCAGAGAGTAGGTGCTTACTGTTTGAAGAATTCAACTAACAAAATATAACACGAAAAATCAGACATGGGTTTAATTTACGAAGCAATAAAGTTTTCTTACCTGCTAGTGTGGAAGTTTTCTTTAAGGGTTTTAAAGAAGTCAACATAATAGGTCACAACAATGGATGCCAAAATCCAGAATCCAGAATGGATATTAAGTCTTGGAAGAGGTTGCTCCTTTTTCTCAACAGCTGTGGAGGTTTCTGCAAATAAGGAAGATTTCAACTTATTAAGTTACCACAATTTTGCTAGGAAAAATTACACTTAATTTAAGCCAAATAAAATCATGTCCTAGACCTAAGAACCAGAGTCTCTCCCATGATAATAAATCCTTCTGTAAAACCCTTGAGGTAGGTTTATATTTACAAAAAATAAGAGCCCACTATAAAATACGGTCAATACAGTCAATTTATTTCCTCTAAATATATTTTGAAATCAAATTTACACTTTTATCGTCTTTCGGAAATAACAATGTCACCTGGAAATGTAAGAATTTTAATATTATGTTTCACATTTCTTCTAGGAAAGTAATTAGTCCTGTTAATTAGGAAAAATGCCAAAGGCAAACGTTAGCGCATGAACTGGACTTGTGGTCTTCCAAGAACACTTTTATAACTAAATTTTTTTTTTTCTTTGAGTTGGAGTCTTCCTCTGTCACCCAGGCTGGAATGGAATGGTTCGATCTCGGCTCACTGCAACCACCGCCTCCCAGGTTCAAGCAGCCTCTTGCCTCACCCTCCCGAGTAGCTGGGATTACAGGTGCCCGCCACCACGCTGGGCTAATTTTTGTATTTTTAGTACAGACGGGGTTTCACCATCTTGGCCAGGCTGGTCTATTTGGCCGGGCTGGTCTCGAACTCCTGACCTCGTGAACAGCCCACCTCAGCCTCTCAAAGTGCTGGGATTACAGGCGTGAGCCACCGTGCCCAGCCTATAACTAAATATTTTAGTTACTTTAAACACAGCTCAAAAGTGGAAACGGCACACCAGAGCTCTAGCTCCAGCACAGCACTGTCTAGACAGGTGATGGACAAGTCATTTTTCCTGTCTGGAACGCAACCTGAAAGAATGGGTGGATGGGGGATGGGTCAGATGGATGATTTCTAGAAAGTTTTCCGGGGATCCTGACATGCCCTCTCTCTATGTTCACGTGAGAATCAATGGTCCACATCTGAGGTTCTGGGCCTTTAGATGACCATCGGAAACCCTAGGAAGCATGTTCATAATATTCTGGGATACCCTCAAAATGTATACATCGTCATGCCTGGGCATGATGTTATTCGTGTTCATTTTGAAAAGGTAATGGACACGGTTTTAAAACATATGAGATAAAAAATATCCAAAATGAAGTATCTGTCTCCCATCCTTAACCTCAGATCTAATCCCCAGAAGCAACCACCACTTACAATTTCTACTGAATTCTTCCATACCCTATGCATCTACAGGTGAACATACACCACAAGTTACCTGTTTTGTACCCAAACGGCGGCATACCATAGTGTTCCGCACTTCCCTTTGAAAATCATCCCCATTGGTACATACAAGTCGATCTGGCGTGTCATGTATACATATATCCAAATTTACTTAACCAGCTTTCTGCTGACGGGCAAGACAGATATTTCTAGTCATTCGCTATTACAAGCAATCCTGAAGTGAAACACTCTGCGCACATCGTTGTACACTGCGGTACAGGCATGTTTCTGGTAAATTCTTAAGACTTAGAACCGGTGGGTATTTTTAATTTTAATCGCTATTTCCAAACAGGTGTCAAATCAGCTCTCCAGAGAATTCTGAAGCGCAGCTGAGATGACGATGCACAGCACTACGCAATTCTAAGGATCTTCCCTGACATGAAATATTCGACTTGCAAAGCCGAAACTCGGTCCCTCCAGACTGGGCCAGGGCTGCCGGAGGCCGGCCGTTTTCCGGCGCCTCGCCTCTGAGAACCTCGGGGCGGCTTGGTGCGCGCCTCACCCTGCCCGGCGTCACCCTCGCGGTCCAGCTGGGCCTCGGCGTCCGGCAGGAGGAGGAATCGCCGCCGGAGCTGCTGCCGGGCCCGCGAAGAGTCCATCTTGGTACCGCCCCGAAATGCGACGGAAGTGACGTCAGACACCGCGCTTCCGGCGTCGGCTCCGGGTCTGGGCCTCCTGGCGTTTGGATTGGAGACTGTGTTCTCTTCGCTGTTTAGTTCGCGAGCAGCTAGGGTGGAGTTGGCCTTGAGGGTTCCGCTCTCCTGTCGGCAAGTGTGATTTGAATTTTAAAACACTGAGCTTTCCTGGTCGAAAGGTTCCCAGGTTTATTTAGACCTACGGAAGCGCAAGAGGACCATGATTACCGCTGCCGCTGGATGCGTCCAGGGCCGGGATGCGCGACCGTGAAACGCTGCGCTTCCGAAGCCCTCGCAGGCTCCCGGGTGCTAGAGCAGGAGACATACCCTCTGTCCAGCCCTCCACTCTCAGCCCCCAGTTTTTTTTCCTACTTTTGCTTTTCAGGAGTCGCCCAGCAAGACTTGAAAGGAGGCCTGCTGGACAGGATGCTAGAGCCTGGCAGTGACCACTTGGGGGCCCCTGGGCATTAAATAAACTTCTTGGGGCCCGTTTCCTTATTATATTTGGCTCTAGATTTGTTGTGCGTTTCAGTGAGAAGCACCTGTATGTGGTTCATGTGAGCTTCCTCCTCGCCACTTGTGAAAAATCCTCCCAGCCTGAACCGAGGGAACTAAATTACTTTCCCAGCAAACTGCCGTTTTCCACACTACTCACACCCACCAACTCTGTGTTACGAGTTCACAACTTTTTCTCCGTCAATAATCCCGCGTATTACTCCCCCAGGCCTTTCCTACCGAGTCATGTGCTGAGAAATGGTGGGCTTAGCCACGCAAACGTTTATTGAGCATCCACTATCTGCTAGGAGCTGTTAGGCACCATGCTAGCAGTGGAGATAAAGATGAGTAAGACATGGCCTTGCACGTGAGGAGCTCCTGGTCCAAAGAAAACTACAGAGGTATATTACAAGATAACTCTGTATTTATAAATGTATGAAAGCATTTCATCAATGCAGCCCACATTTTCTGAGCAGTTGTATGTGATAAAATGGTGAGGACAGAAGAATCTAGTAGAGGAAGCAGCTTCAATACAGTGCCATAATAAAAAACGCTGTACATGGGGCATAATAGAAACACTGTACATGTAAAGGTCAGTTTATTCTGCTGGAGTGTGGGAGGGCAGGGAGAGTGGTTTCAGGTGAGTTGAATACAGGGGTGGAGAGCCAGTGAGCTACATAAGAAGTAAAATTTGAATTAGTAGGCACTGTTTAATATCTTCGATGTGTTGGGGTGTTTGTAAAAGGAATGTAGTAAGAAATATTCCAGAAAAGAGTGCCAGCCGCGCGCGGTGGCTCACGCCTGTAATCCCAACACTTTGGGAGGCCGAGGCGGGCGGATCACAAGGTCAGGCGTTCGAGACCAGCCTGGCCAACATGGCGAAACCCCGTCTCTACTAAAAATACAAAAGTTAGACGGGAGTGGTGGCCCGCACCTGTAATCCCAGCTACTCTGGAGGCTGAGGCAAGAGAATCACTTGAACCTGGGAGAAGGAGGCTGCAGTGATCCTGCCACTGCACTCCAGCTTGGGCAACAGAGTGAGATTCCATCTCAAAAATAAAAATAAAAATAAATTTAAAAAAAAGAGAGACAGAGAAATACCAAATCTCTACTGATTTATCATTTCTTCAGCATTTCTTCACCCTTTGGAGCACAGGATTTAACAGCTGGGTGGATCATATGGCCTTTCTAAACAATACCTCCTTTTTCTTGTTTTTTTTTCTTTTTTTTTTTTTTTCTTTCAAGACTCCTAAAGAACTGGATTCATTTATTCAAAGCCAACTGAAGTCTTTGCTCTCTCTTCTTCTCTCTCGTACAGGGTTAGAAGCCTTGTTAACAGGAAGTAAATTTGTCCCATCAAATACAGTCTTCTGTTGATTGTCTCCTCGAAAAAGGGTAAGTGCAGGGCCTCCCTGGTAACTGAATACTCCCAAGAGCATCGCTGCTATCCCAGGTTCCCATACATTGTATGTTCAGGTCAGATCAGGTTTCTCCTTTTGTGGTTTCGGGGCCTTTGAATTTGGATCTGAAATCCTTCCAGAGTTTTTTTCTCTGCAATTTTAAATGGCACTACTTGCACACCATATTGATGATACTTAAAAGCAGGTTGGAAAAATTCCAGTATTTAATGACCACATCTTCATTTCTGAGGTCCATTAAAGAAGCCCTTTGGGCAGGTGCAGTGGCTCATGCCTGTAATCCCAGCACTTTGGGAGGCTGAAGCAGGTGGATCACCTCAGGTCAGGAGTTTGAGACCAGCCTGGCCAACATGGTGAAACCCCGTCTCTACTAAAAATACAAAAAAAAAAAAAAATTAGCTGGGCATGGTAGCAAGCGCCTGTAATCCCAGCTGCCTGGGAGGCTGAGGCAGGAGAATGGCTTGAACCCGGGAGGTGGAGGTTGCAGTGAGCCAGGACCACCCATTGCACTCCAGCCTGGGCAGCAAGAGTGAAACTGTCTCAAAAAAAAAAAGAAAAGAAACCCTTCAATGTGTGTACTGTGGCACCCTAATTATAGATTAGATATGTGATACCAGATTTGCTACCAATTAAGAAATTTTCATTTTCAATGTGGATTACTTGTGGGGAACAAATGAATTTCATTGTGACCTTTACTGACCCCCCGCTTAGCAACATAGTTAAATTCAAAGTGTGTATAGACTGTTGAATCCTGCCTCCATCACTGTGGGTCCTTGGGCAAGTTATTTTATTGTTCTAAGTATCAGTTTGCTCATCTGTGAAACATCGGGTGTTGGAGTGAAGATACATGTATACAGATTGTTTAGCTTAGTGCCTGGCATATATAGTTTGCCTCCAAACAGCAGTAGTTACTATTCTTAGTAATTTGGCTTGCCAGACCTTCAAGATCCGGCACCTGTTCACCCCTTGATCAGTGTTCCCTTGTCCCTGGGTTCCAGTGACTCTTTATTCATGTCTCTCTTCCAAGAATTACCAAGCTTTATTGTTATTTTCCTTTTGCCTGTGTTTCCCCCAGTCGATTGGGAGAAACAACCATGTCTTGGTATCCCCCAGTACGTTGCAAACACCGAGCACACAGCAGGAACTCCATTACCCGTGCTTACTTTGGTCCTTGAGCACAGCTAACTGGTCTTCAATAAGGACATACATGTGTCTGCCCACCTCTGAGAAACCACTGCTGCTTTCTATAGTGGTCCTGCTCAGTTCCCAGAGACTGACCCCATCCTAGGGGAGGGCACAAGACCCAAAACAGACCTCTCATCCTCCAGGTCTTAGGCTGGGAAGTTGTTCACGGTTGGTTTGATATGGTGAGCTGTGAGGTCAGTTTGGGCTTGGGGCTGCTGTTCTGGAAATGGGAGCCCACGTGGGAAGGAAGCACTGAGAGGCAAGCTAAGAGGTCTTGGTAGCATTGTGCCGCCTCCCAGATCTAGCCAAGCTTTAGTTAACCGTGTTAAGGAACTGAGCTCTGGAGCTAGCTACCTGCCTGGCTGTCATTACCAGTCCTGTCCTTACTGACTCTTTGAACCTTGAGAAAGCATCTTATCCACTCTTTGCCTTAGTTTCCTCACTTGCAAAAGGGGGTTAAGAATAATTCACACCTCACAGGATTGGGTAAAGATTAAAAGTATTAATACATGCAAAGTCCTTAGAGCAGCCCATAGAAAACTCAATAAATCTTAGCTGTTATTATCCATTGATGAGACTTTACAGATGGTTAAATTTTCCCATTTTTTCAAATTAATTTTAATTTCAGTTCTTTTCTGTTACTTGCAACTCTGAGGCCAGACCAGTACCACCCTGTTCTCTCATTGTGCTGTGTAGCTGCCCCCTTGGTCCCCAGGTATTCTGTGAGTGCCTCCAGGAATGAGAATACATTAGAAAAGCACCTGGCATATGGAAAGTGCTCAGTAAATGTTAATATCTGTCATTTGGGATACTGTTCTTCATTCCAAGAAGAAAGCTAGTTTTAAAAGTTTTAAAAAGATACATGCACACATATGTTCACTGCAGCACTATTCAAAATAGCAAAGACATGGAACCAACCCAAATACACATCAATGATAGACTGGATAAAGAAAATGTGGTACATATACAGCATGGAATACTATGCAGCCATCAAAAGGAACAAAGAATGTCCTTTGCAGGAACATGGATGAAGCTGAAAGCCATTATCCTCAGCAAACTAATGCAGAAACAGAAAACCAAACACCACATGTTCTCACTTATAAGTGGGAGCTGAACAAAGAACACATGGACACAGAGAGGGGAACAACACACACTGGGGCCTATTGGAGGGTGGCGGCGGGGTGGGGGAGAACATTAGGGAAAGGAGCTAATGCATGCTGGGCTTCATACTTAGGTGATGGGATGATCTGTGCAGCAAACCACATGGCACATGTTTACCTGTGTAACAAACCTGCACATCCTGCACATGTACCCCAGAACTTATAAAAAAAATTAAAAAAAGAAAATCACAAATGTCAATGTACAAACATATGTTTGAACAGAGCGTATGAGGAAATCCCTCTGCCAACCTTAGAAAAATCAAAGTGTTGCCGGGAGCAGTGGCTCACGCTTGTAATCCCAGCACTTTGGGAGGCCAAGGCAGGTGGATCACCTGAGGTCAGGAGTTCGAGACCAGACTGACCAACATGGAGAACCCCATCTCTACGAAAAATGTAAAATTAGCCGGTCATGGTGGTGCATGCCTGTAATCCCTGCTACTCAGGAGTCTGAGGCAGAAGAACCACTTGAACCCGGGAGGCAGGGGTTGCGGCGAGCCGAGACCGTGTCATTGCACTCCAGCCTGGGCAACAAGAGCAAAACTCTTTCTCAAAAAAAAAAAAAAAAGAAAGAAAGAAAAACAAACAAAAGACAAAGGAGAGAAACTGTCAGCCTTTCAAGACTGGCAACAGTGAGCAGAGTGCCCAGCTGTGAGGGAAAGGACAACCATATCTAGAATCCCAGCCTGGGTGCTGTGATGCAGCAAGAAGCAGACCTGACATTCAGGAACCGACACAGCACCTGGCACAAAGAGCCCCCAAGATACAGTAGCTAGGCCGGGCACGGTGACTTGCGCCTGTAATCCCAGCAATTTGGGAGGCCGAGGCAGGCAGATCACCTGAGGTCAGGAGTTCAAGACCAGCCTGGCCAACATGGCAAAACCCCGTCTCTACAAAACATACAAAAATTAGCTGGGTGTGGTGGTGTGCCCCTGTAGTCCCAGCTACTCGGAAGTCTGAGTCACAAGAATCACTTGAACCTGGGAGGCAGAGGTTGCAGTGAGCTGATATCGTGCCACTGTACTCCAGCCTGGGCAACAGTGAGACTCTGTCTCAAAAAAAAAAAAAAAAAAAGATACAGTAGCTGCCATCATTACAATTGTCTTGCAGTTACTGCCTCTCCCTGTAGACCCACAACTCTCAAACTCATTCACGCAGTAGAGTGCCAGGCACACTTGTAGAGCATCATGAAATCTGGATAAATTAAGCAAAAAATAGCCAAGTGCGATAAATGTTTATGCCAGCTCTCCTAGCATCTAAATTAGAATCTCATGGCCACAAATGCCAAAAGGCTTAAGAGGTGTTACGCAGGGGCACTAAAACCGAGAAATTCTATGACCTTAACTTTTTTCTGAAACCTGCAAGAGAGACTGCCGTTTCAAGTTCAGCTGTATAATACCTCCCCGTTCAGTATAAAATCAGTCTGAGCGGGGCTATCCTATGACATTACTACTATAGTATCCCGATTCAAACTTGATGCCAAATCCCCAAAGCCATGCTGTTAGCAACTGCTCAGTGGAACTGAATCTTTACCTACCTTTGATCTACAATGGACAGAAGTCGACCTGAGGTCACCGGGAAGGGAGGAGGGCAGCAAAGGTGGTATTTCAGCAGCTCACAATACCCGCTCTGTGGCCAAAGGCCTGACCTCCTGAGCGATGTCTGACCTTTAAACTCTGACAAACATATGTATTTACTCAGCAATTACTACCCAAGGGGCAGTTTAATCACTTGTATCAAAGGGAATAAATTAAAGCTTCCCTAGATCCCATAACAGCAACAACAAGAAACGAAAGTAGCATTTGCACTCAAAAGAAAACAAAGAAACTTCTCTTTTCACCACTACATACCATTTTCCTTTTTCTCAGAAATCGTGTGTGTTGTAATCGAGACAGACAGTGAGAAGCAGGGTCCAACCCCAAATTACAGAAGCTGTTAAATCTAATGATAAGTGAGCCGATAGCGAGATCTCAAGTTTCTTAAATGTGAAAAGGACAGAGGAAGGCAGATGCTATTCTTTAAGCTGGAGGAAATTGCTATTGCATTTTATTTTTAACATCATCCAAGACTGAAATCTGCTGGGAAAATGGAGTCACCATTTTCCACAGTTTTATAATCTAGTGGTAACCAGTGACTTTGCTTGACAGCATTCAATAACAGAGCTATTTTGAAAAGAAAAACACAGAGATGCAAATTTGAGTAATACTAAATTTCGGTGCATTTTGGGCAAAATAAATGCATATACCCTCAAATACTGAGGGTGGCAGTGTGAACTGCTAAAAAGCCCTCTCAAAACTGGCCACATCTGTTAAAGCTGAAATATACCCTATGACTTAGTCATGCCATCTGTGGGTATATACCCAGCAGCAATGAGAAAGTGTACGCACCAGGGGATGCGGAGAAAATGTCATTGGTTTCATTAGAAACCTAGCCACCCTGAAACAGCTGAACATTTTGTTTGTTTATTTGTTTATTTACTTATTGATTGAGACCGAGTCTTGCTCTGTCGCCCAGGCTGGAGTACAGTGGCGGGATCTCCACTCACTGCAACCTTCGCCTCACAGATTCAAGCAATTCTCTGGCCTCGGCCTCACAGGTAGCTGAGATTACAGGCATGTGCCACCACGCCCAGCTAATTTTTGTAATTTTAGTAGAGATAGGGTTTCTCTATGTTGGCCAGGCTGGTCTTGAATTCCTGACCTCAAGTGATCCGCCCACCTCAGCCTCCCAAAGTGCTGGGATTACAGGCGTGAGCCACCGAGTCTGGCCTTTATTTTTATTTTTTGAGACAGGGTCTCACTCTCTTGTTTAGGCTGGAATGCAGTGGCATGATTAATGCTCACTGCAACCTCCAACTCCTGGGCTGAAACAATCCTCCTGCCTCAGCCTCTGGAGTAGCTGGGACTACAGGTGCTTACAGGCATGTGCCACCACACCTGGCTAATTTTTTTATTTTTTATTTTTTATAGAGCTGGGTTCTCGCTATGTTGCCCAGGTTGCTTTTGAACTCCTGGGCTCAAGTGATTCTCCCGCCTCTGCCTCCCATAGCACTGGGATTACAGGCATGGGCCACCACACCAGGCTGTACAATCGAACATTTCATCAAGAGATGAATCTCATGGAATGTTGGGTGAAAGAAGCAAGACACAAACAGATACATGCTGTGCGGTTTCATTTACATCAAGTTCAAAACCAGGCAAAACCAACCCATGCAGACAGAAGTAAGGTGGGCCGAATAGTCTGTTTCTTGATTTAGGTGCGGGCACTCTGTGAAACTCACGGAACAGTACATTTACATTTTATATGTTTCAATATGTATGTCATACTTCAATAGAAATCTGCATTAAAATATTAACTCATATAGGTTTGGCAGTCGTAGGATTGTGTCTTTGTTCAGAAAAATGTTTACACATTAACTGTAAACTAGAGTGTTACTTTAAAAATTGAAGTAGATTTGTTCATTTAAATGCTGTATGGTTTGGCCACACTGATTCTTCTTTGCTGCAGTCCAGTCACTTGGAGAGCTTTGTGCATGAAAAAGCAAGGCGTCAGAGCCTCTCTGTTGGGCCAGTGCCTCAGACAACCAATGGTAGACACTGCTGGGTCTGTGTACTTCCTGTACTTTAAGAGGAGATATTTTCAGACACCTACTATGTGCTACTTTGTGTGCAGTATATCAATTTCACTCTATCTACCATAGAAAGTTGGTGTAAGAGAAAAACCCCTGAGGTTTAGAGATGCTAAGTAACCTGCCCACGCAGGGACCTTTGGCGAGTAAGACACAAAGCTCAGATTCAACCTCGAGTCTCATTCTGGCACATGGACCCTGTTTACAGCATGTCACCTCATACAGCCTGGGTGAAAATAAGAGTGGCAGGAATATGGAAAAAGTGTCTTAAAACATCAAGCAGCTAATAGATAACCATTTACCTTCCAAGAATCAATCCAGGGGCCTTTAATAACCTGGTGCCCTCCATCCCCACCCAGGCAAAATTAACCAGTCCTTCTCAGGCCCACTTTCTAACCAGCACACCTCATAACCTTCCTTGTGTTGGCCTCAATGTTGTCTCTTCCTTCCTGAAGACCTCAGTGCCTGAGTACCCAGCCTAGATCTCAGCCTGGGTGGGCAATCTGGAATGATTTTATTAGTCCTTGTGACTTAGAATGGGTTCAATGACACAAGGGCTTGGTGCAGAATTGCAGGCACCAAGGGTACTAGAGGACTGAGGTCTCAACATGTTTGTGAGGGAAGCAAAACTCAAGACACGTAAGGCAACTTCCCAACACAATTCTTTATTTTCTTTATTTATTTTATTTTATTTTTTGAGACAGAGTCTCACTCTGCTGCCCAGGCTGGAGTGCAGTGGCATGATCTTGGGTCACTGCAGCCTCTGCCTCCCAGGCTCAAGTGATGCTCCCAAGTAGCTGAGAGGACTACAGGCATAAGCCACCACACCAGGCAGATTTTTGTATTTTTGTTGGTAGGGTTGGGGTCTTGCTACATTGCTCAGGCTGGTCTTGAAGTCCTGGGCTCAAGTGATCCACCCGCCTCAGCCTTCCAAAATGTTGAGATTATAGTAATAGGTGTGGGCCACTGCCAGCCTACCATGTGAAATCCCACCACATGCTTATGACCAGTACTTCCTCTTACGAAATTGAAAAGGCCAGCTGGGCGCAGTGGCTCACACCTGTAATCCCAGCACTTTGGGAGGCCGAGGCTGGTGGATCACGAGGTCAGGAGATTGAGACCATCCTGGCTAACACGGTGAAACCCTGTCTCTACTAAAAATACAAAAAAAATTAGTCGGACGTGGTGGCGAGCACCTGTAGTCTCAGCTACTCGGGAGGGTGAGGCAGGAGAACAGTGTGAACCCGGGAGGCGGAGCTTGCAGTGAGCTGAGATCGTGCCACTGCACTCCAGCCTGGATGACAGAGCGAGACTCCATCTCAGAAACAAACAAACAGAAAGAAAGAAATTGAAAAGGATGAGCTTTCTCCTACCTTCCAACTCTTGCTAAAATCCAGTTTACTGGAATGAGAACAAGGATTAACTACGCAAACAACCTCCTGCCCACATGTAATTCAGGAATCACTATAAAGTAACACTTTCTGTACTTAGTAAATGAGAAACATAATATGCTCCCTGAGTGGAAAAGAAATTTAGAAGGCCTATTTTAGCCATTTCTTGAAAGCTTAATTTGGAGAAGGGATAAAATTCCGAGATCAACCACAAAGAACGGGTAAATATATAGGATATGCCTTTCTCTTATCTTGGATGAGGATAATAATTGATCTCCAATTTTCTTCCACAAGGGAAGGAGTTACAATCTTGAGTGCTATGGTGTTATGGTTCTATATCCAGGCAAAAGTCAACAACATACAATTATCTGCTTTATGCTGGAGTCCCGGTTCATCATTGAGCCAAAAAAAGAATGACACCAGTTAGGAGGATCAGTTTTCAATGGTGGAATAAAGAACTGCGATATGCTGTCAGTTGCTTTCACTAATGGAGATGAATTGGATAAAACCACTTGATCTCTTAAAACTTTCTTTATTCGACTGCAAAAGTGCTATCTAAAAGACAGCAATCTATACCAAAGACTGCTTTTTTAAAAAACAATGTTTTATTCCTAGAAATCTCTTTTGGACAAGAGAGGCAATTTGAGGGTAGTGAGATTACCAAAGTATATTGCTTAAGAGGACCTGGTCAGCTCAAGTTTTAACTTTTTCTTTTCTTTTCTTTTCTTTTCTTTTCTTTTCTTTTCTTTTCTTTTTTCTTTTCTTTTCTTTTCTTTTCTCCTTTCCTTTCCCTTCCCTTCCCTTCCTCTTCCTCTTCCTTTTCTTTTTTTTGAGACAGAGTTTCACTCTTGTTGCCCAGACTGGAGTGCAATGGTGCAATCTTGGCTCAGCACAACCTTCGCCTCCCAGGTTCAAGAGATACTTCTGCCTCAGCCTCCCGAGTAGCTGGGATTACAGGCATGCACCACCAAGCCCAACTAATTTTGTATTTTTAGTAGAGACGGGGTTTCTCCATGTTGGTCAGGCTGGTCTTGAACTCCCAACCTCAGGTGATCTGCCCACCTCGGCCTTCCAAAGCGTTGAGATTACAGGCGTGAGCCACCACACCCAGCCTGTTTTAACTTTCAGAGAAAATTTAGATGCTTAGAAGGATAATGTGAGAGCTTTTCACAGATATTCACAAAAACCTACAGACCTGTAAAAATGCTGTTGATTAATCTTGACTTTTATTTTTTCATTGTTCACCTAACCACCCTGAGGTAGGTTTAAACAGAGAACTAGAAATGGGGTTCTGGAAAAGCCTCAGTTCCTCAGAGCAGAGGGGTCATCTTACTTCACTAAGGGAAAACTTGAGTGATTTTGCAATTTTTAAGCCTTCTGCGTATAAATGCCTCTCTGCCATCAACCCATTTTTTTTTTTTTTTTTTAGACAGTCTCACTGTGTCACCCAGGCTGAAGTGCAGTGGTGCGATCTCGCTCACTGCAACCTCCGCCTCCTAGGCTCAAGTGATTCTCTTGCCTCAGCCTCCCAAGTAGCTGGGATTACAGGCGTGCACCACCATGCATGGCTAATGTTTGTATTTTTAATAGAGATGGGGTTTCACCATGTTGGCCAGGCTGGTCACAAATTCCTGACTTCAAGTGATCCAACATCCTCAGTTTCCCAAAGTGCTGGGATTACAGGTGTGAGCCATCACACACAGCCTCATTTGCGTTCTTTTGACTTCTTCTGCATCAGTCTGGGTCTAGCTGCCTCGTCCAGATGCAAAAAGAAGGGAAACCTTGGTTCACTTCCTGGCTTCCCAGTCGTTCTGAGCCTGTTTCCTTGCTGGAGTGCTAAGCACCTACTGTGTCCCAGATTAAGGGCATGCAACAGTCCCACATTTTAAGTTTTGGGAGGTTAACAGAGTCCATCTTCTCCCAAATTCTGCTTGTTCAGCAGCATCACAGGAAATGGCCGGTACACACAGTTGACAAACGCCAGGAATCCCCAGAAAATAGAACATCAAGGTAAGACAACCCACAGTATGTCAAAATGCATGCCTCGCGGGCTTGGAGATACCCAAGTGTCAGGCTCATCAGAGCAGCCTGAGGACAGGCAGAACATGGTAGAATTCAACCATACACCCAACTTAGACAAAATGAAGCTGAAAAGCCTTACAGGAATATCATTAGATCACTTTCTAAAGTCCCTAGGAACTTCAATATCATGTATGTTTTGAGTCCAAGTCAGGCAGGCAGCTGCCCAAACTGAAAAGGGTGGTCTCTGCAAGGACATTGGGAATGACCCCTGGACCATGCTTTGCTGCCAGACCCCTGGAGCAACTGCACTTAGAGCTAGTCCTTCCTGCCACGGACTGCAGACCCTTCCATGACACGGACCATCAGAGTCACCATCATTAGCTTTGCTTCTTTGTCCTTGTAGAGTTGAGGGAGCTAAGGCCACCTCCAGCCCCCATGGGATGGATGCTCTGCTGGAATTCCTGAGCAGCACAGCTAGCCCCAGAAGTTCTAACTCTCGAGAACCTTGGGTAATGAATGGCAAGAACAGAAATGAAGAGTCTGCTGCAGTGCTAAGGACACCTTTTAATTTCATCACATTTGCCAAACTTTGCCTTAAATGTATCACGGTAACTGACAGTTTTGACTGAAAAATAAACAGATATGATTTGGCTGTGTCCCCACCCAAATCTCATCTTGAATTGTAGCTCCCACAATTCTCACGTGTTGTGGGAGGGACCTGGTGGGAGGTAATTGAATCATGGGTACAGGTCTTTCCTGTGCTGTTCTTGTGATAGTGAATAGGTCTCACAAGACCTGATGGTTTTATAAAGGGGAGTTTCCCTGCACAAATTCTCTCGTCTCTTGTCTGCCGCCGTGGAAGACATGCCTTTTGCCTTCCACCATGATTGTGAGGCCTCCCCCGCCATGTGGAACTGTGAGTCCATTAAACTTTTTTCTTTATAAATTACCCCATCTCAGGTACATCTTTATCAGCAGAGTGAAAACAAACTAATACAATCACAAACTGAGATACCATGGTGCTTGTAGAGCATCATGTGACTCTCACAGGGTGGCCCTGCATCTCCCCTGTGCCCAGGTGATAAATGCAGAGCACACCTCCCTCTGCAACCTGGAGCGCTGGCATAGGAAGACTTCTGGACTGGACTAGGGAGTCACAGCTCTGTTCTACTTTTGTCCCTGATTAGGTATGTGGTCTGGGTTGTTTCACTTTCTCAGTTTTCTTTTGCTTTCTATACTGTCTAAAGCTTCTCATGGCCCAAAAATTGTTACTGGTAACAGTAACACTGGTGACAGCACCCACTGAGAGGATCTATTGTGTTTAATGTGTTGTGTCCTTTACATAAATTAGTTCATTCACTCATAACCTTTACTATCCCCATTGTCCAGCTGAGAAAAGTGAGGTTCAGAGGTTAGCCAGTAAGGGACAGAGTCAGGACTTGACTCTGGGCCTGATTCTGAAGCCTGCATCCTACTCATTCTGACAGTGCCACTCAATGCCATCACTACACTTATACGTGGCACATCCCCTAATAAGCACTGAACTCAAGATGCTGCTTGGTTTGGCTGGCAAGCCCCAGAGCAAAGCTGCTCCATGGGCTTCTGGGCACTCAGAGGCTCAGACAGGGCCTCTGTCCTCCCTCTCACCCCTCCTCTCCATCCTAACCCTTTAAACCACTTGTTCTATGTCCCAGACTTGCTTTTGTGGGGAACTGATGAGATATTAACGAAATTGGCTAAGGGGTGATCTGTACCAGAGCACCAGCTTTTAAGGGTCTTGTGGGCAAAACCTACTGAACCATCCAAGAGGTGGCAAAAAGGCTGTCCTACAGCACAATCAACCAGGACTTCAAACACTGTTTCTGAAAGCATTCAGTCCAATCAGAGCACTGGAGCAGCCACACAGCTGCACAACAGACTCAGCCTCCGATGAGCTATTTCCCTGTGCCTCTCGCTTCTAGTCACAGCCCACGCCCCTGAATCCAGCCACTGACAAACTCGTCTCTTTGGCTGAAGGTAGATGGGGCCAGTGTGGATGGGTGAACCTGTTACAGAGAAGCCTCCTCTACAGCACCAAACTTCTGGCTACAGAAGGATTAACACATACAAGACTCTTGTCATCACCATTCCCGCAGCTCACATACACATTCTAACAACACAAAAAACAAACGCACAAAACATCTCTAATCAAAAATGTGTAGAAATAGCTGGGCACAGTGGCTCATGCCTGTAATCCCAGAACTTTGGGTGGCCGAGGCGGGCAGATCACTTGAGGTCAGTTTGGGACTAGCCTGGCCAACATGGTGAAACCCTGGCTCTACTAAAAATATAAAAATTAGCCAGGTGTGGTGGCGGGTGCCTGTAATCTCAGCTACTCAGGAGGCTGAGGCAGGAGAATTGCTTGAACCTGGGAGGCAGAGGTTGCAGTGAGCTGAGATTGTGCCTCTGCACTCCAGGCTGGGTGACAGAGACCCTTTCTCAAACAACAACAACAAAGTGTAGAAATGATGTGTTTAAAATGAGTACTTTTTAGTCTGATCAAAAGAGGAATTACTTTTTTACTTGTTGCTGTACTACATTGAAAAAAATTTTCACACAAAACTATTTTGTAAAGTTCAATAATTTTTGCCACAACAAATTTAGAAGTTTGGACAAGAATATATTTTTTCTCATAAAAGTTATACCAAAAATATATTTTTTCTTAACTTAAAAATACAGTTTCAAAAAGCAAAATTTGAGTTGTTAGAATTCATTACACATTTTACAAACAGCAGTGAAAGAAGTAGTCAGCAGAATGGATTCAATTTTTAAATACAGAAATGTTCATTTCACAAGCTTGACTTTGTCCTTTAATAACTTAAGTCAGCAGAATGGATTCAATTTTTAAATACAGAAATGTTCATTTCACAAGCTTGACTTTGTCCTTTAATAACTTAAAGGTAGGGTTCTTGCTGATTTTCTTGTTAAAGATGACCAGGAGTTCCTCTTCGGATCTGTGATGCTCATCTGTCACTGTGTAGTACTGAGCTAAAACCTTCACAAAGAAAAACATCAAATGAGTGTATTTGACCTGGAAAATTATCTTAAAATGTTCTGTCTTTAACCCAGAAATAGAACAACAGAAAAAATAAAAGAAACCCAGGAGCAAGTGACACCGGTGTGCTCTGCTTGGAAAACCCAGGCAGCAGCCACGTGCGGGGGCTTGACCATGTATGAGTCATCCTGAGATACAAAGTGAAATAAAGGAGAAGAAACCACTGCTCTAGGATAGGCAAAAGAGAGCAAACATCTAGAACAATAATTTCCAAACGATAAAAATTAAATAAATGGAGCCTCTCTTCAAAGTCTTGTAAACAAGCCCCAAATCTAGGCACCACCCTGGCTGAGGCTGTATGAGGGGCTTTGGAGCAGCTTGAAAAATCACTGACACACACACACACACAGATTTTCAGTATTTTAGGTGAAAAAAGAAAAAAAACAATTTAAAAATCAGTTCTCCCCAGCTGTTAGACACGTGGGTTTGTTCATATGCCATACCTTTTTCCTTAGCTTTTTGATTGTTATTTCATTGTCTGGGGCCTGTTTCAGAATTGCTTTAATAGTCCCCTTCCAGTTGAATTTACCTACAATATAAATAATAATATTTAAGACATTTCGTTTTGTTGTGCTACGAGAAGGGTAAAGAAACAACTTCTGCAACACCTATTTGCTTCCCAGGAAATGAGCTAACCAATGAACAGGACTCCATAGCACTAACCATCTGTTCAATTCCAGTGTCCTAGAAGTACTCACTACCCTTCAAAGGACTGGCTCGTAGAGTGAGCAGGTGCCCACGTGCCATCGGCACGATAAGCTCCTAGAGTTGTATTTAACGAACTCAACACAGATTTCCTAAGCATCCACTAAGATAACGGGGCACAGTAGCGAGGACAAAGATGAGCAAAAGCAGCTTGACCTGGAATGAGAGAGAGGACAACCACAAACTATTACAGAGGGACTAAAAATACTCATCTAGGGGACTTCTGCTTCTGGGAAGATGGAGTGGACACACTTTCCCCATTCCTCCTGCCCACTACAACTGAGAACCCTGAAACTACATATGCAAGAAACATAAGAAGACTCTGAAAGGTAGAGACCAGCTGAGACCTCGGGAACTGCAGAGCAACACGGGGTGAGCATCTTGCCGCCTGTACCCCAGATCTGGAGCTGAAGAAGCCAGCAACCTGAATACCAACAGCACAGACAAAACAGTCCCAACAGAAGCCCGCTGTCTCGGCAAAGGACCAGGAAAGGGCAGCCTAGCAAGACAGAAAACTTTTGTACAATAACCACCCTACTGCAGCCACACATCACAGAAAAAACGGTGGCTCCACCCCCACCCGCACCAGCAAAAGCCAAGGGGGGAGCCTGAGCTCTCTACCCTCACAAAGCTGTAATGAGGGACGGTGTCGCAGAAGGCCAAGCAGGAATTCAGGGTTCTCATCCACGCAGGCCAGTCATGAGGCTGCCCCTGCTGTGATGTCAGCAGAGCCTGCACCAGGAGCCCCGCCCAGCAGGAGCAAGAAGTGGCCATCCTCAGGTGCTGATGGAGGCTGAGTGGAGAGCCTGGACTTCCGCCCCCACCTGACAGCAACAAGGCCATGCCCCTCTACAACCACCAAAGTCGTTTGAGAGAAAGACAGGTAAAACAGAAAGTGTAAACCGGATCTTACACCTTACAAAAACAACTAACTCAAAATGGATCATGGACTTCAATATAAACTGTAAGACTAGGAGGCATTTAACATAGACCTGAAATTTGCTGAGAGGATATATCTTAAGTGTTCTCAACACACACATACACACACACACACACACACAGGTAAACCACACACAGGTAAACTATGTGAGGTGATAAATGTGATAATTAGCTTCATTGTAGTGACTATTTCATAATGTACATGTATAATAAAACATTAAGTTGAGCTGGGCATGGTGGCTCATGCTTGTAATCCAGGCACTTTAGGAGGCTGAGGCAGAAGGATTGCTTGAGCCCAGGAGTTCAAGACCAGCCCGGGCAACATTGCAAGACCTGCGTCCTCACAAAAATTTAAAAATTCGCTGGGTGTGGTGGTGTGTACCTGTAGTCCTAACTACTCAGGAAGATTGCTTGAGCTCAGGAAGTTGAGGCTGCAGTGAGCCGTGATCACACCAATACACTCCACCCTGGGCAACAGTGAGACCCTGTCTCAAAAAATAAAAAAATAAAAAAAGTTACCCAGGCCGGGCGCGGTGGCTCACACTTGTAATCCCAGCACTTTGGGAGGCCGAGGCGGGCGGATCACGAGGTCAGGAGATCGAGACTACGGTGAAACCCCGTCTCTACTAAAAATACAAAAAAAAAAAATTAGCCGGGCGTGGTGGCGGGCGTCTGTAGTCCCAGCTACTCGGGAGGCCGAGGCAGGAGAATGGCGTGAACCCGGGAGGTGGAGCTTGTAGTGAGCCGAGATTGCGCCACTGCACTCCAACCTGGGAGACAGAGCGAGACTCCGTCTCAAAAAAAAAAAAAAAAAAAAAAAAAAAGTTACCCAATAGGATAATTTAGAAAACAAAAAAATCTTTAGGCTCCAGGGCTTGGTAAAGAGTTGTTAGCACAATCCATAAGATAAATTGATAAATTGAACTTTATCAAAATAAACACCATTTGCCCTAAAAAAGACTCTGTTATGAAAAAACAAGCGACAGACTGAAAAAAATTCACAAACCATATGTCCCACAAAGGAGTAATATTTAGAATAAAAAAACTCAAATCTCAACAGTTAAAAAAAAAAAAACCCCACAAAAACAACCACAACCAAAAAAACCCCAAACAACTCAAATTAGAAAATAGGGGAAAAAAATTTAAAAAAGAGAGCAGATATTTCAACAAAAAGATATACAGATAGCAAATATGCACAGAAAAAGATGTTCAACAACATTAGCCATTAGGGATACACAAATTCAAACCACAATGAGCTGTTACCACACATCTATCAGAATGGCAAAAATACAAAACAGTGGCAACGCCTAATATTGACCGTGATGTAGAGAAACTGGATCCCTTACACTGCTACTGGGAATATAAAATGTGTACAGCCACTCCTGAAACAGCTGGCAGTTTTTTCCTTTTTAAATTTTTGTGGGTACATAGTAGGTGTATATAGGGTACATGAGATATTTTCATACAGACATGCAATATATAATATATCAGAGTAAATGGGGTATCCATTATCTCAAGCATTTATCCTTTTGTGTTACAAACAATCCAATTATACTCTTTAGTTATTTTAAAATGTACAATTAAATTATTATTGACTAGAGCCACCCTGTTGTGCTATCAAATACTAGGTCTTATTCATTCTTTCTATTTTCTTGATACCCATTAACCATCCCCACCTCTCCCACAGCCTCCCACCACCCTTTCCAGTCTCTGGTAACCATACTTTTACTCTCTATCTCCATGAGTTGGCAACAGTTTTGATTTTTAGATCCCACAAATAAGTGAAAACATGCTATGCTTGTCTTCCTGTGCTTGGCTTATTGCACTTAGCATAATGACTTCCAGTTCCATCCAGGTTGCTGCAAACGACAGGATCTCATTCTTTTTACGGCTGCATAGTACTCCGTTGTGTACATGCACCACATTTTCTTTACCCACTCATCTGCTGCTGGACACATAGGTTGCTCCAATCTTGGTTATTGTAAATAGTGCTGCAACAAACACGGGAGTGCAGGTATCTCTTCAACACAGGGATTTCCTTTCTTCTGAATATACACCCAAACAGTGAGACTGCTGGATCATACGGGAGCTCTATTTTTAGGTTTCTGAGGAACCTCCAAGCAGTTCTCCATAGTGGTTGTACTAATTTACATTCCCACCAACAGTGCACCAGAGTTGCTTTTTCTCCACATCCTCACCAGCATTAGTTATTGAGCTGGCGGTTTTTTAAAAAGAATATGCAACTACTGTATGACACAGGATTGAACATTCACTTCAGAAAAACCGACTTAGTTCACACAGAAACCTGCACATCAATGTTTACAGCAGCTTTATTCATTAATAACCAGAGATTAGAAACCACCCAGGTGTCCCTCAACAGGTGAATGATGAAAGAACTGTGATGCATGCATAGCATGGGATACTCCTCACCAATAAAATGAATACTGATCAGTTCAGCAACCTGGGTGAATCTCCAGAGAAAAATGCTGAGTGAAGAGTCAATCTCAAAAGGTTACATACTGTATGATTCCATTCATAGAACATTGTGAGATTACAGAAATGAAGAACAGATTAGTGATTGCCAGAGGCTAAGGAGAGGGTGGGGGTGACAGGGAAGTGGCTGTGGCTACAAGAGGGCAGCAGGAGGCAGCTTTGCGCGATGGCAATGGAAATGGAAGCGTATCAGTGTCAACATCCCAGCTGAGATGCTGTACTACAGTTGTGTAAAGTGTTATCCTGGGTGGCAACAAGGTAAAGGGTACACGGATACCTAAGGATGCCCGAGTCTTCATTATTTCTTACAACTGCATGTGAGTCTACAAGGATCTCAAAACAAAAAATGTGACAACAACAACAAAAATAACCATTCCAGTTGTCCCCCTTGATCTGCAGGGGACAGTTCCCAGACCCCCAGTGGATGCCTGAAATCATGATGGTACTGAAC
Organism: Symphalangus syndactylus; assembly: GCF_028878055.3. NCBI lineage: Eukaryota > Metazoa > Chordata > Mammalia > Primates > Hylobatidae > Symphalangus > Symphalangus syndactylus. Next base: position 17,702,565 of record NC_072438.2, on the reverse strand, counting down.
CCTATATATGCTGTCTTTTCCTAAATATTCATGCATGCCTATAACAATGCTCCACTTATAAATTAGGCACAGTAAAAGATTAACAATGACTAATAATAAAATAGAACAATTTTACAATATACTATAATAAAAGTTATGTGAATGTGGTCTCTCTCTGTCTCTCTAAATACCTTACTATTCCTCACCCTTCTTGTGGTGAAGAAGGCACAGAGCAGGACAGCAAGAGATCTCGCCATGCTGCTCAGAACACCACGCAATGGAAAACTTAACAATTGTTTATTTCTGGAATTTTCCATTCCACAGATATGGGGGCACTACTGTTTACAAAGTTGAGAAGGGGGTTTTAAGCTTAGAGATCTAACCCAATGCTGGCAGTCACTGAACTCTGCTAATAAAGCTGCAGGCCCATTTGAGTCACTGGACCTATTCTGAACTGCAAGATCCTGGGGGTTGGGGGAGGTGGCAGAAAGATGATGACTTGCCACCTCCTGACAGGTGTGAGTGCTTCAGGCCTGAAGAAGCAGGAGAGAAGCTTTGTGTAAGAGGCAGCATTTCAGAGGGCCCGTGAAGGCCAGGGACTGGATTCTGAGGTTGAGGATACAAGCAAGGAGACCCCAGAAACAGGCCCAGAGATGGGCAGGGGCACAGCTCAGGGGACTTCTAAGAGAACAATGAAAGGCAGGGGCAAGAGAGTTGGGGAGGAGCGAAAGGGAATAGGGTCTCAGAAAGCTATATTGGGCTTATTTAAATTTCAAAGATAACACACATTTCCAAACCAGACTGCTTTACTTTTCTCCTTAAAGACAGTGGGTGAGAGGTACTGTAAAACCGACTCACACACCCTAGAGAACTGATTTTACTTTCAAATTCTTATACATGCCTCTGGAGGGTAAGACTCTACCAGAAGTGCCCAGGTTACACCTTCCTTCCCCAGAAGGGGGCATCTCTCGGCCCCTCTCCCAGCCTACAAGGGACCGTGTATTTCTTTCTTTTCTTTTCTCTCTCTCTCTTTTTGAAAGTAGTACACCGTGGCTCACTACAGCCTCAAACTCCTGGGCTCAAGTGACCCTCCTGCCCCTGCCTCTCAAGTAGCTGGGACTATCAGCAAGAGCCCCTATGCCCAGCTGTGCTCTTCGAATGACAGCAGTGATATATACCTTTTGCAGGAGCCTCATGGTCTTCTGGTTCTCTGCCCTCAGGATGCTCTGGGAGCTTCATCTTTTTCTTCTTAGAATCTGTTTCAACTAAGTATTTGGAAATATTTTTTTTTTAAAGAAGATTTTGCATTTATGCTAGCAGCTACCATTTAATGAGATCTTATGCAAGCTAGGCACACTCCACATATCATCTCATTTCTTCTCCAGGCTTCCCAGCCCCAGTTTATAAAACCCCAGGAGGGTTTTATCCTCCTCCATGCTGGAGATGGGACGAAGGGAGTTGAGAAGTGAGGTCATTTGCCTGGGCAGGGCCCAGCTCTGCCTGGCCACAAAGCTTATGCTCATTCCCTTACTTGGTTCAAAACACAAGGTCTAGCTGGGTGTGGTAGCTCATGCCTGTAATCCCAGCACTTTGGGAGGCTGAGGGGGGTGGATCACCAGAGATCATGAGTTCGAGACCAGTGAGGCTAACGTGGCGAAACCCCAACTCTACTAAAAATACAAAAATTAGCTGGGCCTGGTGACACACGCCTGTAGTCTCAGCTACTCAGGAAGCTGAGACAGAAGAATCGCTTGAACCTGGAAGGTGGAGGTTGCAGTGAGCCGAGATCATGCCACTGCACTCCAGTCTGGGTGACACAGCGAGACTCCATCTCAAAAAAAAAAACAAAACCAAACCACACACACACACACACACACGCACACAAAAGTAGGTCTAACAGGCTTAAATATCCCACATTCACAGCTTTCCCGGTTTTTAGACGAATCCTAGAGCGTGAGCTAGCCACTTACCTTCCGATTGCCTCCGCTTCCTCTTCCCTGCACCCACATGTGCCTCTTCCTCGCTGACGCTGTCCTTGCGCTGCTTTTTCTTCTTGCTCCTCTTCCTTGCAGAGCCATTGGCCTCGGGGACTTCCTCCCCACCAGCCTCAAGGTCAGCCTCCTGTCCCTTTTTGCGCTTCTTAGGCTTCTGATTCCTTGAGTTTTCCTGGTGGTTTTCTAATTTTAGTTCTTTCTTTTCTCTTTTCCTTTTCTTCTGCCGTTCTTCCTTTCTTTCTCTTTTATGCTTCTTCACCTCCCCTTGCTGTTGCACGGCATCTTTCACTTTGGAGGCTGGAACCTTGGTGGAGATTTCTGCATGTGGATTTGCCATTGGGTGGAGTGGCTGTTGATCCTGTTCCTTATTGACTGGTTCCTTATCATTAAGCAAAAGCAAGAAACACATATTCATTTTAAATGTGTAAATAGAGTTGTCACGTTATTGCCTGGGCCTACTACATAAACTGTTCAAGAAAAATGATTGGTAAAATCCCTTACCGTTTTATAACTGTGACCCCCACCAACAGCTAAAATGGAGCAGTAAATATACAAAATGGGAAACCACTTCCCCCAGTCCACACCCCTCTGTCTGCACGGAACAGACATCATTTTCATTCCACTGGAAAAGTGAAGAATCCTTATGTCGCTGAAAATAAGACCTTTCATTTCGGCTCACTATTCACGTTTTAGATAAGAGAAGAGTACTTAGGGGTGGTAGAAACCACTGGATGTTATGTGTCTGCAGACCTGGGTTCAAGTTCCAGTTCTGTTAATTCCTAGTCAGGTGACTAAGGGCAAGTTATTTATCTGTTTCAAGCCTATTTCCTTATCTGTAAAATGAAAGGTAGTAATACCTACCTTACACACGGACGGATGAGACGAGGAAAGATCCATCATGTGCCTATTAGCATAGTGATGCCCAATAAACCAGCCCATTGTGTTTGAAGAGTTTTGTAAATTATCAGCCTTAGAAAATGGTACTGTTATTATCATCATTATTCAGACTGGGAAGTTACCATTAGAAGAATGGTCACCATTCTCATCATTCTTTTTTTTTTTTTTTTTTTTTAATGGAGACAGGGGTCTTGCTCTGTTCTGTTGCACAGGCTGAAATGTAGTGACACAATCTCAGCTCACTGCAACCTCTGACGCCCAGACTCAAGCAACACTCCTGCCTCAGACTCCCAAGTAGCTGGGACCACAGGCGCAAGCTACCATAACCGGAAAATTTTTCTATTTTCTGTAGAGATGGGGTCACCATTCTTTACGTATGGAGGTGTCTCTCTAATGGTTACCCCTGTTAAATGCATTACCTTATTTATGTATATTTTTGAGACAAGAGTCTCACTCTGTCGCCCAGGCTGGAGTACAGTGGTGCAATCTCAGCTCACTGCAACCTCCACCTCCCAGATTCAAGTGATTCTCCTGTCTCAGCCTTCTGAGTAGCTGCGATTACAGGCATGCGCCACCACACCTGGCTAATTTTTGTATTTTTAGTAGAGACGGGGTTTCACTACGTTGGCCAGGCTTGTCTTGAACTCCCAACCTCAGGTGATCCGCCCGACCTGGCCTCCCAAAGTGGTGGGATTACAGGTGTGTGCCACAGCACCTGGCCTTGCATTACCTTATTAAAATCAGCACATAGAGCCTACTTTAAACAATGACATCAGCAAGTTCAGTCCTATTCCTTCTTCAATTCCCTGAGCTCCTTTCTCAAGAGATGACCTGGAGCAATTTATTGAACTGCTCCATGTTCCCTGATGCCTCTGGAGAGAAAGGGAGTGGCCAGTGGCTGCTTCCAGGTGTGAGAAACCACTGAGCTGATGCACCTGCAGGCACAGGGGTTCAAATTCCATCTCTGTTAGTCTAGCCAAACAGGGTAAGTTACCTAGAGTCTTCCTCCTTTAGGAGATTGTGGGGTAGCAAGGACTATGTCCTCAAAACTGGACCAAATAAAAAAGAACAAGCTTTCACTACAGTGCAAGGACTCAGGACTCAGGACTCAGACCTTAAGGCTCGATCCTTGGCTATAAGAGCAGCATTAGAAAATGGATACTGGGGAGGCTGAGGCAGGAGAATCACCTGAACCCGGAAGGCGGAGGTTGCAGTGAGCCAAGATCACAACATTGCACTCCAGCCTGGGTGACAATAATGAAACTCTGTCTCAAAAAAAAAAAAAAGAAAACAGATACTGTAGGCCGGGCATGGTGGCTCATGCTTGTAATCCCAGCACTTTGGGAGGCCGAGGTAGGGAGATCACCTGAGGTCAGGAGTTTGAGACCAGCCTGGCCAACATGGTGAAACCCTGTCTCTACTAAAAATACAACAATTAGCCGGGCGTGGTGGCGAGCACCTGTAATCCTAGCTACTCGGGGGGCTGGGACAGGAGAATCGCTTGAACCCAGGAGGCAGAGGTTGCTGTGAGCCGAGATCATGCCACTGTACTCCAGCTTGGGTGATAAAGTGAGACTCTGTCTCAAAAGAAAAGAAAAAAAGAAAATGGATACTGATCTAACAACTGAAGTTTTCTCAGTAGCAGTGGTTTAGCAGCATCAAGTTGTTAAGGCTCATGGGGTAAAGAGCAGAGGATGATTTCAGAGATAGACTTAGGAAGAAGGGGACAAAGAAATTTCACATCTGTCCTACAATTCCGTCGACATCTTCTAGTAAAATATTATTATTATTATTATTATTTTTTGAGACTGAGTCTCGCTCTATCACCCAGGCTGGAATGCAGTGGCACAATATCAGCTCACTGCAACCTCCGCCTCCCAGGTTCAAATGATTCTTGTGCCTCAGCCTCCCGAGTAGCTGGGATTACAGGCGCCTGCCATCACACCCAGCTAATTTTTGTATTTTTTGTAAAGACAGGATTTCACCAAGTTGGTCAGGCTGGTCTTGAACTCCTGACCTCAACTGATCTGCCTGCCTCAGCCTCCCGAAGTGCTGGGATTATAGGCATGAGCCACCGTGCCCGCCATAAAATATTATTTTAACCACTGAGAGCCTGAGACCCTAGCCTCCCTTCTACACAATCCAGACCAGATTTTCAGCTAGTGCCTTGCCTCTTTGTCTAAACCAACTCCTCAGCCACCGGGAGAGAGGGAGGGAGGCACACATTTACCCATCTGGCAGCTGCTCAATAAATAGGTGAACCAATTCTTCTCCATCTTTTTTACCTCATTACACACTCTCCTCAAATGTGGTCTCCTCTGTGATGCCCTGACTCTTTCCTAACCGAGCACCTCCTTCAGTTCTGGCCTCCCAATGCCTCTGGCTTCTTCCCAGTGCTGATCAGGACCTGACATTACACCATGGACCCGTATGTGGTGTCTATCTCCCCCACTAGAACATAGCTCCAAGCAGCCAGGACCTTGGCTTAATTACAGTTGCATCCACAGTGATCACGTGAACTCTGATGGGGTAGAGGACAGAAAAGCATCTGACCTGACATCTGGCAGAGTTACAGGAGGATAAACAACCAAGGTACGGAGGACAAGGCCTCAGGACCCTCTGCTCTGCACTACAAACACGGGGTATGCTGGGAGGGCCGCGGTGCAAAGGCAGAGGTAAGGGATGATAAGTTGCGTTTTGCAGAGCTCAGGGTTTACCAGGGGCTGTTTACTCCTTACTTTATTTAATATTTAATATGTTCATACTTCAAAAGGGAAACTGGAAAAAACTTTCTAAAACCCTGCAGTTGAAGCAATTTCAAATCTTTGATTCTTAGTTAAAACAGAAATAACCTTAAAAAATAGGTGCCACATAAAGGCCAATCTAATGATCGGTTATACAGTTTCAGAGGGCCAATTTGTATATTCTGAAAGAGACAAACGCTAGGTGCACTACCAAGATAAATTTTCATTTTGGTGCCCACTTGCTGCCAAAAGTATTCTCTCTACAAGTGAATCAACTCCCGATAATTTGACAAGAATGACAGACCAGCGGGGTTCTGACCCCACTGTTTTTTGAAACTGATATTTACACAAAAATAAACAATGTAATCAACAATGTGGCTAAAAGATACCAAACCAAGATTTTCTACAATATAGTCCACATTCAGGGTCTCTATTAAACCATTTTGACTAACAGGTGGCTGATTTAATTACTCGAAGGGAACTCTCCTTCTACCAGAAGGAAGGCGCTTCAAGCAGACTGCTCATCTACCTTAACTGCAACCTTCAGAGGCCGCTGTGATCCCCTCACCCCTTATACACAGAAATACCTCGTCACTACGTCCTCACCCTGTTTTATTTTTCCTCATGCACCACCACCTGGGATACTTTAGATTTTTTTGTTCAGGGCCTGGCACAGATCAGGCACTCAGTTAAGTATTAAATAAATGAATGAATATTACTATCCACATTTTTTTTAGATAAGGAAACTGAGGCTCAGAGGCTAAATAATGTGCCTAAGATCAAACGTCAGGCAAACTGCACAGCAGGGATTTGAACCAGGTCTGTCAGAAATCCAAAGCTCCTGTTCTTTCCCATGTATCTATCTCCCTGCCTGATTACTAAGCAAATCATTACATGATGCGCTGGCACCAGTATCAAACACTGGGACAAAACACCTTGCTCTTCACAATAAGAAAGTCTCTGCAGTGCATTCAGTTTCTTCCTTTCCATAAATGAAGGCACTAATAAGAGGTTCTCTAAAAAAGAAGGCTGGGCCAGGTGCGGTGGCTCATGCCTGTAATTCCAGCACTTTGGGAGGCCAAGGGAGGCAGGTCACCTGAGGTCAAGAGTTCGAGACCAGCCTGCTTAAAACAGTGAAACTCTGTCTCTGCTAAAAAAAGAAAAATGCAAAAAATTAGCTGGGCATGATGGCTCATGCCTATAGTCCCAGCTACTTGGGAGGCTGAGACACGAGAATTGCTTGAACCCGGAGGCGGAGGTTGCAGTGAGCCACGATCACGCCACTGCACTGCAGCCTGGGCAACAGAGTGAGACTCTGTCTCAAAAAAATAAAAATAAAAAAGAAGGCTGCCTTGACTTCCAAAAATAAGAAATTCCCATTTCATTATTACCAATTATTTTTGCCACACTGCAAATCTAAAATCAGATCTGACTTACACTGTTGGAAGCTTCAGAAAAGATATTCCACACCTGGTCCAGAATGAATTCATTATGAACTTTTAAACTGTTCTTCATCCAATTCTGTAAGAAACAAAAAGAAAAAGAACTATTGATTCCACTTAGACAGGTACACACAAGCTCAGTCACTGATGGGCCACACAGCCCCCTCCATTCAAGAAAGTCAATTCATACCTGAAATTTCGCCTTTTTCCTGGGAACGTTGTCGAAAGCACTAATTTGCTCTAACAGTTCTCTTACTTTGGGGCTGACATTGGGTCTCTTTATTAATTCACTAATTTTCTACAAAAAAGGAAGAAAAAAGAAAAACAATAAACAACCAACATGAGTTTCATGAAAGCCAATTGAAAAAGTCCTTGCTATGGCTAAAGGGTTCACGTTTTAAGCCCAGATTCTGTATTTATGTCTATGCTTAAAAATATATAGATTAACTTCTATTAACGTAGTACTGGAGTCCTAGCCAGAGCAGTTAGGCAAGAAAACAAAATAAAAGGCATCCTAATTGCAAAGGATGAAGTAAAATTATCTCTGTTCACAGATGATGTGGTCTTATATGTCAAAAGCCCTAAAGAGTCCACACAAAAATTGTTAGAACTAATAAACAAATCCAGCAAAGTTGCAGGATACAAAATCCACGTTGAAAAATCAAGTTGCATTTTACATAATAACAAGAAACAACCAGAAAGAGAAATTAAGAAAACAATTTCATTTTCAACAGCATCAAAAAGAATAATCAGGAATAAACTTAACTGAAGAGGCAAAAGACTTGTTTACTGAAAACCAAAAATTACTGCTGAAGCAGACACAAATAAATGAAAAACATTCCGTACTCATGGACTGGGAGACTTAAAGTTGTTAAGATGTTAATACTACCCAAGCAATCTACAGATTCAATACAATTCCTATCAAAATCCAATGTGTGTGTATATATACGTTTTTGCAGAAACAGAAAAATCCATCTGAAAACTCACATGGAATCTCAAAAGATACCAAATAGCCAAAACAATCTTGAAAAGAAGAAGAAAAATGCAGATCTCATATTTTCTGATTTCAAAACTTATTACAAGGCTGTAATAAGTTTCTGTAGTTTGCTGACCCCTGCTTCAGAGGATTTCATTGGTGTGACAACAGCACAGACGGAACTCACAGACCCATGCACCTCAACCTTAGGGTCTAGGAATGTCATCTGGTTTTTAGAGAATTGCAGAGAGTGCCCAAAAGTGTGGCTGCTGGTTACCAGCACAAACAGGATTTCATTAGCTTCTTAATCTGCTCTTGTAAGTCCTTTGTGAACAGAAATACCCTCCCAGTAGTATCCTCATTCAGTAAGCTAGTTAATGTCTGAAAAATTCATTTTTCAACTCTATTATCAAATGGAGCGATTACTTTTTACTGGTTTTTAGAAAAACACAGAATTTTCAATAGATGACATCTGTCTTTTCATTATCCCACCTTCCTTTCTGAATCCTTCCTCCTGCTACCTATTCTGTAAATGATCAGCAGCATTCTGAGAGTTGTACTTCCCAGTGAATTAGGGAGCCAATGCTTCTACCATTTCTATTGTGCATGTTTTCATGCTATTTTAGTTAAGTAGAAAATTCTCTACATTGATGAAAGATCTTTATTTTGCCTAATTCTAATGACTGGCAGACATGACAGATTAACATGGCTTGAGTTATAAAAGCTGCATTATCACTAGAAGCAAGGAGAGATTAGAAGCTTCCACTTAGTTTTATAGCCAAGGGAAAGCTAATGAGAATTCTAAAATTTTTTTTCAAGAAATTAACAAAACACATGGATTAAAGGTATAATGCACCACAACTGTTTTAACAGCTAGAAGAATAAAGAACTTTCCTTCTTTTCTTTTCTTTTTTTTTTTTTTTTTTGAGATGGAGGCTCACTCTGTCACCTGGTGCAATCTCGGCTCACTGCAACCTCTGCCTCCTGGGTTCAAGCAATTCTCCTGTCTCAGCCTCCTGAGTAGCTGGGATTACAGTCACCCACCATTATGCCCGGCTAATTTTCTGTATTTTTAGTAGAGATGGGGTTTCACCACGTTGGCTAGGCTGGTCTTGAACTCCTGACCTCATGACTTGCCTGCCTCGGCCTCCCAAAGTGCTGGGACTACAGGTGTGAGCCACCACACCCAGCCAAAGAATTCTTTTTCAAGAGGTTTTAGTTCAACCTGTCTGTCCTAGGACATGAGGTTCCCAGGGCTTGTCTGCAGGGATGACATATTTACTCTTAGTCTCTTGGGCTTCCAAAGAAAGCGGGAGCTGTCAGAGGAAGCTACTCAATGAGTTAGAAAGACGTTACCTGAATCCACGCCTGCTGTTTAATGTCGCCTTTGTGGGTTTTACCTTCATAGCCTTTGCCACCATATTTCTGATCTTCACTTATGCATTTCACGTGGTTTTTATAGTCATCGCCCCTTTAAAGTGATCAAAAGTTCTGCTATTAGACTGATACCCAAGTTGGAGGTGCTAATACCAGCATGCTGCCACTACCTTCTGTGGTCTATACTGTATATTTTCACATGTGTCTACCACACAAGCACCCCATCTATTTCACTTATTATGTTTACAGCTTCCTGGTCAGAACCACATCCCCCTTCCTCCAAAGTCTTCAATATGAAACCCATCACCAAACTTTCCCCCCATTTTTATAAATACCTTAAGCTAAATTGATAGGCAGTATTTTTTTTTAAGTCATAAGTGTATATATACTGAATAAACAAGAAAATAGTTCTATGCAATAGAGTAGTTTTTTTAAATTACAAAAATCTCAATGTCTAATAGACAGTCAATAATTAGTTGTAGAATAAATCAAAAACAGATATAAAATGGCAGCATGAGGTTACCAACAGTTCTGGATCCCTTAGCGTCCCGGGAAAAAAGAAAACTAAATTCTCTCTCATATAATCTTTGTAAAGCTCTATGGGGTTCTTCAGGGAAATGTTGGGGACAAGGCCCAGAACAAAGTCCCCTAATGAAAACTCAATTTTAACCTACTTTATATATCAAGCTTCCTCCTAGGATTACATCTGAACGGAGGTTAGCAGTTTCCAAAAAATCACTGCTCTAGAATGAATTAAAAGAGAGTATTAGCCAGTACCATCTGAATGCCTCAGAGGACACTGGGGCAGATGCAGCCAGAAGCCAGCTTCTTGCCTGGACCTTCTGAGGCTGAAGGGGAATCAACATGAAATTCATGAGGGGAGCCCTCTGCAAATGACCCACCTGAAGAAACGGTGTCTAAGGCAGGATCTGTCCTGTCCCTCCCCGCTAACTCCTCACATTCACAGAGGCCTCCTCAGTGGAAGTGTCTCCTGACACACCCGTGGGGCCAGGAAGAGCCTCACTTCTACCAGCACCTCTGATTTTCTAGGGAGGACATAGTTTCCTCTGCTACCAGCCATCTCCCCCACTGTGAGCTCATAAATTCACTTCCTGGTTCATAAGTCCATCTCTCCACTGTGATGGACACACGATACCCATGGTCTAACGAAACTGGCTCTAAACCCCTGGAGCCATCTTCCATGCAGTTAGTTCCCTGGGTCTGATAACAGTGGCAATGCAGCAGCTACCAGTGTCACCAACTGACTGAACGCTCTAATCATCATAACTCCCCTTTCCCTAGTCTTCTCTTTAACACATCCTCAAAAGCAAATTGTTTAGTAAAGCACATTTTCCGACCTCCCCAAGATGGGGTTACTTGCTCTGTCACCCAGGCTGGAGTGCAGTGGTGAAATCTCGGCTCACCACAACCTCTGCCTCCCGGGTTCAAGTGATTCTCCTGCCTCAGCCTCCCGAGTAGCTGGGATTACAGGCACCCACCACCACGCCTGGCTAATTTTTGTATTTTTAGTAGAGACAGGGTTTCACCATGTTGGCCAGGCTGGTCTTGAACTCCTGACCTCATGATCTGCCCACCTTGGCCTCCCAAAGTGCTGGGATTACAGGCCTGAGCCACTGTGCCCAGCCTAGTAAAGCACATTTCAAAGAATCACACCAGTTTTAATCAATGGACCATACCAGTTTTTAGTCTTAATTTCGTTCTTCAAATTTGCCACTATTTTTCCAAGCTTTGTGGGGCCAAGGCTTCCAAAACTGATCTGCATTTACTATGGATCTACATGAATTCTGTGAAGCTTACCAGAAATCTTTACCGCAGTCAATGCAAGAAAGGCATTCACAGTTTCTGCAAACAGAGACATGCTTTTCCACTTGTATTTTCTTCACTGATTCACCACATGCATTGCATGTAAAAAATACCATTTTTAGGTAAATGGCTAAATATTCTCTATTCAAGACAGGTTTTAAGTCTTGTCCTAAGGAAAAAAAGACAATTATCATTATAAACTGAAACTTCTCATTTCAATAAATGGCTCATGCAGCTAACTTTTTAACCATAATTTCACATGAAAAAACAGAGTCAAAGCTGATTAGCAATCTACATAAAATTCCACCATTCATATAAGTAAAACTAACATTAACAATGAGAATGGCTAACATTTATTGTGTCCTTAACATGTGCCAGGCACTATGCTAGAGGCTTTACATGTATTCACTCATTCAATCCCCACAGTAACCCTATGAGGGAAGGACTATTATTGTTCAGAATTTATATGAGGTAACCGAGACACAGAGATTATATAACTTGCCCAAGGATGCACGCTTAACAGAACCAGGATTTAAACCTGGCAGATTGGCTCTCAAGATGAAGAGCTTTGAGGGTGTTAAATCTTACTTTCCATAATACCTTAAACTCTCTGTGTATATGAAACTTATAGAAGGCATTGCAATTTAGGTGTACACTACAAACTATTTCAGGTCCTCAAATATACTAAGAACACAGCAAGAGGAAAACTGAGTGAAGTTTAGAAAGTGAAGAAGAGGCAATTCTATGGGCACAATTTCTATGGCACTAAAAGCATTCATATCAATATTACTATATATCTACAAAGGTTAAAATGAGGACATGCGCCTCAGCTGTAATGGACTGGGGCCTCCTTCATGTAGCAGCTTGTCAGACATGTCAGAAAGAAATGGAACCACGTCCAGGTGTCCCAACTGCTGGGTGCTGAATTACCGGAGTTCACAAACCCAGGTGTCCCGAGCACTGCCCCAACAAGAAGTATGTCTGAGCCGGGCGCGGTGGCTCACGCTTGTAATCCCAGCACTTTGGGAGGCCGAGGTGGGCAGATCACGAGGTCAGGAGATCGAGACCACGGTGAAACCCCATCTCTACTAAAAATACAAAAAAAATTAGCCTGGTGTGGTGGCGGGCGCCTGTAGTCCCAGCTACTCGGAGAGGCTGAGGCAGGAGAATGGCGTGAACCCGGGAGGCGGAGCTTGCAGTGAGCCGAGATTGCGCCACTGCACTCCAGCCTGGGCGAAAGAGCGAGACTCTGTGTCAAAAAAAAAAAAAAAAGAAGTATGTCTGCACACGCACATAAACATCATTGTAAAATTTCACAGAAATGCTACTGTGCTCAGGAAAACACAAATTCATCTAGAAGTATTAGAGAAGTCAGTAATTTTCCATACTTACATAATTTTTAATCACTAGATTTTAAAACAGCATTGTTGTTTTACATTGTAAGTTTTACAGCAAAAATACTGAGAACTGTTTAACTCAGAGCTTTCTTCCTCATTGTGAAAATAAAGGTGAGGGTCAAGTAAACCGATGCAACTTACTTCAGGGTAGGACTTCATCCAACAAGCTTTCAGTACAAATGATCTACCCTTGGTTTGCAGAGAATTCCCATGCATGAAATTACCGTTGCTCCTCCACCAGCATGTTTTGGATCACTGCCGGTGAGGCCACACCCAAACAACGACCAGGGTTATTCATGTCCATTCAGCCTTGAATGGAAATGTACATCCTGGCTGCATCTCCAGGGTTCACAAAGGCCCAGCTGGTCTCTTGTGGAGGCCTCTTGCCCTGTGGGACACTATCAGACACCAGCTCAGCTTCTACGCTACATACAAACCAAAGACCCCTGACTCCGCGGTCCCAGGCCCCTCCTCAGCTCACTATCAGTGTATGTTAGTAAGCGGACAGCATGTGGTCAGCTACAACCTAGCATCAAATCCTCAGGAAGGAAAACATGACTACCCTCGATGTGCTGCAGCAACTGTCATCTTCTCACCTGGTTACTGTAAAGATATGTGATACTGTCAGGCTCCTGGGAGCTGGAATCACGTTTCCCACGACCCAGCTCCCTCAAAGCTTACCATTCTAAAAAAGGCAGAGGGATGATCAACCTGTCAGGCAACAAGAGCAGCTATCCTGCCTGACAAGGGAGAACAAAGGCTGGAGCAAGAGCCAACATCACATCCTCAAAGAGCGTGGAGGTGCATTTTGGTGTAAGAGCAGGAATAACTTATTAGTCACCAAGAAATAGATTGTCATCACAGGCACAAGGTGAAAGCAGCCGTGATATGCCAAATTATCTGCTGAGAAACTTTAAAGCACTTTTCTAATAAGATACAACAACAAAAAACAGTCTCTGAAACTTAGATATGGCTTAGAGCTTGCCAACCTCTGTTGCTGAGGACAATTCTATTTCTTGATGGAGTGGGAGATGGGAGGAAGAAAGGTTTTGACAAGGCTTAAGAGTCAATTGAGAGATTCCTGTCCCAGCAGGTCAGAAATTTAAGGCCTAGGAAGGAAGCTGGAAACAAAATATATTGACTGGAAGAAGCAGTGAAAGCAGTGATGTTGACAAAAAGATACTCAAGAGTAACTGTGCAAAACATTCTATCTCTCTGGAGATCGGCTACACACTACAGTGTAATTAAATATCAATTCAGAAGGTGATTAGAATCTGATTACATGTCCAGCTAAAAAATAACTCTCACATCATTTTCATTTGGTCTTTACTTGTTTAAGGCCGAATGGGTGGATTGCACAGGAAGTCAGAACTGTCTCTCCCTGCCTTCCTCCGGATTTTTACACTTGCCTTGAAATGGGAACAGCTCTGTGTCCACTTGCTTGGCTAATGAGCTAATGACTGTAAGGAGCTTACCTCTCCCTTATTCAGACCTTGGAGGACAGTCCAGCACCCTGATTACACCTCAAACCCACCCTAGCCCCAGGCGAAAATACCTGTAATTTATGCCATAAACACTTGCTTGTGCTTCAAAGAAAAGCTCAAAACCATCAGAAGCTTCAAAGTCAGCCTAACTGCACAGCAGACAGGGTGTCCCAGGTCTTAGTGCAGGCTTAATATTCATAAGTGTAAATGCTACAAACTTACAAAAAGCCGTCCTGTGGCAATTCAGTCACTCCGATGGAAGACAGCAAACATTGCCTAAAACAAAAAAGTAAAACGGTATTGTTCAGATTCCACAAGACTAGATAAGCATGAAGAAAATTTAATTAAACTTTTAAATGATGTTTTGGCAAGTTTGGAACATTTATGCTTCTGAAATTATGAAAACTTAAAACTGCATTAAGATTTTGAGGACACCCAGTCTGCCGGGCTCAGATGTGACAGATTTCAACATTTAGCCCTAAGTGTAAAAAGATGGCAGTTTTTTTATGGGGCTGGATCTAAATAGAGTCCTCTTTTCCTTCCCTGGCTCCCCAACTCCCTCTGCCCAATGTCCAGTCCCAGTGCAGCCAGACGGATTCTACATGCTTTCCCCCTGGCCATATGCACATGGTAAAAGAGAAACGCAGGCACAAGGCAGTGTTCTTGGACTGGCTGAGAGCACACTTCGGTTCTTGCTCAGTCACTTTAACTCAATTCGGCAGACATTTCCTGAATGCTGATGCTATCCTATCCACCCAGATACACCTGGGGCCCTCACGCAGGTCCTCTGCGTGTGCTCCTGGCTGTGTCTTCGTCTGTCTGTATGGTCAGTTTACTGAGCTCTCATCACATGCCATACCCACAAAAAAGATGACAGGGTGTACACCATAGAACACATGATCATTAGCTCTCTACAAAGCCATGTCCCATTTATGAACACAACTGCACCCAACACACTAAGACTGCTATGACCATACTACCTGCATCTGGAGAGAAAACCTAAGGCTCAGGAGGGTAAGTGAACTGCCCGAAGTCACAGTAAGTGGCAGAGGTGGCCTGAAAGACCAGGCAGCAAGCCCAGGCTCCCACCCTGCCTCCATCTTGACCTGCCATGTCCTAGCCGTTTGCTTGGTGGTTACTCAGCACTTGGGACCTTGAGGTCCTCATCCAAAGAGAAAAAAAATTAAAGTACAAGATGACTTTCCATGTATAAATATTAGAACCCTAAGTCTTCATTATAAAACCTCTGTGCAGTGGGCAAGGAGACCACCCATGTCACAGGAGAGGCTGTCAGGGGCTGGACAGCAAAGCTAGCTGAGGGGCAACAGCCAGTGGTCAGTAAGGGGCTGGCAACTTGTTAGTCTTCTCTTAACAAGATGGTTGCCAGCTTTTGTTGGACAGGGCCCTGACTCAGGGGTAGAGGATCTGAGCTGGAGCCTACATCTGCTAATGTCAAAAAAGTCATTAAAAACTAAATGACCTTAAGGCACCTTAACTTCCCAGAATCTGTTTATCTGTAAAATGGATCTAATACCTAACTCAAAGCATTGGGTGGAAAGTTAAATAAGACACCAGATATGAAAGCTTCATCCCTGCCCAATTGTAGAAAGATTTCTCTGTGACCTACCAATTTGCACATCAATGCTATTACACCCAGCCCCCTCCTAAACCCATGCTCCTTTAAATATGACCATCAACCCACCCATTTATGTTCATAAATTCACTCCAACCTTCTCTGGCTCCTCACCCCATGGGTGCCTACTCTGCCAAGTTCCCTGATAACATGCCCTTAGGTTTGGTTCTGAGATTGGAATGATTTTTTTTAATCTTCCTCCCTCTATATTTTTGTATTACTTATAAATTTTTTTTCTTTTTTTCTTTTTTGAGACAGAGTCTCGTTCTGTCACCCAGGCTGGAGTACAATGGCGCGATCTCGGCTCACTGCAACCTTTGCCTCCCAGGTTAAAGCAATTCTCCGGCCTCAGCCTCCCCAGTAGCTGGGATTACAGGCACACGCCACCACGCCCGGCTAATTTTTGTATTTTTAGTAGAGACGGAGTTTCACCATGTTGGCCAGGCTGGTTGTGAACTCTTCACCTCAGGTGATCTACCCTCCTCGGCCTCCCAAAGTGCTGGGTGACAGGCATGGGCCACTGCACTTGGCCTTGACTATCCTTAAAATATTCTTGCATGCACATACAAACACTGACCTACACATCATTACCACCACTACCACTGAATCAGCCCACCTGAGGGGCCTGGCTGGCAACCCCAGGACATCCCCCACTGAACACTGTGACCCTGAGCATGCCACTGCCTCTTTAAACTTCAAGTTCTCTCATCTGTGAAACAAGAAGTCAGGCCAACTTGACAAGACTCAAGCCCCTTCCACGGGTAGCATTCTGGGAAACCATGGCTATGGTGCAAGAGAAGGGCAGACAAACATGCTCCGTCCACCATCCTGCCTAAATCTTTGTGTGTGAGGCTGACAAGGGTTACAATGGGTGACATTCAGAAGGAGAGAATCTCTCCCTTGTTCCTTGCAAAAGCCCTGGGAAGTAGGTGCACCTATCTCCACTAAACAGATGAGCAAACTGAGGCACAGAAGCCATGTCTCTGCCTCCTACCCCACCCACGGCATCACCAGCACTGTTTTAAACACCATCCCTTCACTCGAGTAACTACCATGTGTCAGGCACTATGCTAGACCCTGGGAGCCTGGGGCACAGTGTGAATAAGTCCCAAGTGGGCCCTCTCTGCTAGAAATCAGGATTGCAAATACAGGCCCCACCTCATCCCCCTCCCTCTCTCCTCAGAGGTAGGTGCTGCAGAGAATCCTAACATTTATGGAGCACCCAAGCCCTCTCATAGGAGGTTAACACATTTATACTCATGTAATCCTCATCACAGTCCTCCGAGTTAGGTTCTGTATGTTATGACAGATGAGGAAACTGAGGCGCAAAGAGGTTAAAAAACTTACACCAGGTCATCCCACATCCAGGTAGTGGCAACCCAGATTCACACGCAGTAGTTACTCTGGTCCTAAGTATGTGCTCTGGACCGCTACATCCTAAGGCCTCCTCTTTAGGGACTGATCTCCCAAGGCTCAGAGAAGAGCCCTGTCTCCAACATGCAGCAAGCCTGAAGCCCAGTAGGGCGGTGACCAACCGTCCTGGTTTGGCCAGGCCCAAGGGAGTCCCCAGTACGCGGGACTTTAAGTTTTAAAACTAAAACGAGTTGGTCACCCTAAGTCCAGGACTCCTGCCACTTCCCCAGAGCAGGAATGAGATCTGAATGGAACTCCTTCCTCCATGCGTAACCCAGAGGGACTGACGGTGGAAATCCCGCCCCTCCCCTACTCACTCTCTGAGCCCCAGCCTCCTAGGTCGGACCTGTGGGCCACCGCCCCTCACCTCTCAGCCAGCGCCCGCCAACGGTTTCAACCGGCCGCTGGGAGCACGTGGACTAGCCACCGCCAGCCCAGCGCCGTAGCTACCCGCCTCTCAGGCTTCGCGATGCAGAATTCACTTCCGAACCACCCAGCGCGCCTGCGCACCGCGGCCACCCCCCCCCCCCAGCGGAAGTGACGCCAACGGAAGCAGGAGGGAGGTTCCAGCAAGCCAAGGGGGCGTTGTCGGGATGGTTCCGCAGCCGGCGGATCGCTGCGAGACGCCTTGAGGGTGGCTGCTGCAGGTGAAGAGTAGGCGGCGGGGCAGAGAGCGGCCTCCGAGGGTAAGGTGGCCGGCCTTGCGAAGGCGTGCGGGGCTGGCGCGGGTGGGAATGGCCCGGAAGGGAAGGGAAGGGAGGCCGGGCGCCCGAAGGTGGCCCAGGAGGACATGGACCCACCGCTCCTTCCCATCTCTGGGCACTCAAGGATACCCCGGGGATTGGCGGCTCCTGCGAGAGTCAGCGAGCATCTGCTCTGTGCCGGGCATCACAGGGGACGCGGACTGAGACCCAGAAGGCCAGGTTCCGGGCCTGGGAGCTGGGCCTTCTCTCTGGTGCAGCTCCCTCGGCCTGGAAACCCCACCCGCGCCCTCTCATCTCCAGGCTTTGCCCGCTGGAAGCCAGCCTGGCCCGCCTCCGCCCCGCGCTACCCATCTCTCGGCTTCTGTTTCCTTCCACGCTGTAGTTGAGAGTAGCGCTTAAG
This sequence comes from Symphalangus syndactylus, assembly GCF_028878055.3. NCBI lineage: Eukaryota > Metazoa > Chordata > Mammalia > Primates > Hylobatidae > Symphalangus > Symphalangus syndactylus. Next base: position 17,684,301 of record NC_072438.2, on the reverse strand, counting down.
ACGACAGAGCCCACAGCCTAGCTCAGTTTCATTACGGTGTGGCCTCTTTGTGCCTCAGCCCCGCATCTGTAAAGCGGGTGTCATAGCGGCACCTGCGTCGCTGGAACCTTGTCGTATTTCATGAGTTGGTGCATGAAAATCGCTTAGACTAGTGGCTGCCACTTAGTAAGTACTCAATAAACGTCAGCTGTTCTCAGCCCTTAAAACAGGGTCTAGCATACGGTGGTGGTCACTAGGTGTTTGTTGCTTAAATGAATGAATGAAAGTTGAGTGGAGGATGCACAGAGTATTGTGAGAAACCTTCACTCCCAAGATGTGTGTATGTGGGTGATAAGGTTTCACTCTGAAAGTGAGCAGTGTTGGGCCTGGAATAGAAGGTGTATTAGTTTGCTAGGACTGCAAACAAAATACTGGGGGGCTTAAACAACAGAAATTTATTATTTTCTCACAGTTCTGGAGGTTAGAAGTCCAAGATCAAAGTGTCTTCAGGTTTGGTTTCTTCTGAGACGTTTCTCCTTGGCTTGCACGTGGCTGCTTTCTTGCTGTGTCCTCGCATGGTCTTTCCTCTGTGTTTTCACATCTCTGGTGTCTCTCTTTGTATCCAAATTTCCTCTTTATAAGAACATCAGTCAGGTTGTATTAGGGCCCACCTTAATGGCCTCATTTTAACTTAATTACCTTCTTACAAGCCTGATCTCCAAATACAATCACATTCTGGGGTGCTGGGGGAACAGTTTACCCATAACAAAAGGAATTCACAGAAATGGACAAGGAGGGACATATTTTCCAACAGAAGTGACAGAATGGCCAGGAGGCTTAAAAGCAGGGTGCTCAAGATGTTTTTTGTGTTCAGGGCACATATGTGTACTTCAGTCTTGTTTGTGCTCTCCTACTGTTTTTGGGTTTTGTTGTTGTTTGTTTGTTTGTTTGTCCTCCTGAAAACTCAAAGAAAGTGAGCCCTCCCATTTTTTTAGTCTGGCAAACTTAACTCACATTTCAGCATAGATGTGTCTTCCAGGAAGTCTTCCCTGACCTTCCCTCCCAAATTAATTTCTGCTTCCTCCATTTAATAACTGGCACAGGGCTGGGTGCCGTGGCTCACGCCTGTAATCCCAGCCCTTTGGGAGGCCGAGGCAGGCAGATCATGAGGCCAAGAGATCGAGACCAGCCTGGCCAACATGGTGAAACCCCGTAAACCCCATCTCTACTAAGAATACAAAAATCAGGTGGGTGTGGTGGCGCATGCCTGTAATCCCAGCACTTTGGGAGGCTGAGGCGGGTGGATCATTTGAGGTCAGGGGTTTGACACCAGCCTGGCCAACATAGTGAGACCCCCACCCCTCGTCCCTACTAAAAATACAAAAATTAGCTGGGTGTGGTGGTGCATGCCTGTAATCCTAGCTACTTGGGAGGCTGAGGCAGAAGAATCACTTGAACCCAGGAGGTGGAGGTTGCAGTGAGCTGAAAGCACGCCACTCCACTCCTGCCTGGTCGACTGAGCAAGACTGCGTCTCAGAAAAAAATAAAAAATAACTCTGGTACAGTGCGACGATACTTGTTTTTCCCACTAGACTGATGCTTCATGAGGACATGGATGACCATATCTGATGTGTTTGCCATCGTACCTTCAGTGCCTAGCGCATAATGGGCACTCTGTAAAGTTAAGTGAATGTTGGAAAACTGAGACACAGAGCCTGTGGAGGGCAGGGAACACATCTGTTCCGTTTGTCAGCATTCCATCCTCGCGACAATCTGTTGCACATGTTAGGCACACAGTTTCTGTTTAACTGAATTGGCCTTCCCTGTATGATTAAGTGTCAGCATAAAGCTAAGACAAGATTCCAGGTTTGTTTGCTTCAAGCCAGTGCTTTTATAAGTAGGGTGGAGGTGAGGAGCTACGAGTAAGCCATTTGGAAAGTATGATGATGGGCAGACTCATTAGGAGCCCTCTGTGGTAAGCTTGATATTAAGGTGCGTGAACTGTGGGCCCTTGGAGAAGTAATCTATTAATGGCTCTGCTGAAAAAACATCCACAAATTCTATCCAGTAGTATTTGACCTGTTGGTAGAATTGAGGGGCCTTTGCTCTAGGAGTCCTCTCTGCAGGTTGAAATTCCATTCTGGCTCTAGTTTTCTTTAGAAGCATTTCTTCATTCACATTGATCTAAACTTTTTTTTGTTTCTTTTCCCCCATATTTTCATTTTTTGATGCCATTCATACCATCTTTCCACCATCACATTCCTTGTATAGATTTGTAGCTTTTAGAACAAGAAAAAACCTCTAAAAGAGATCACCTAGTCCAATAGGGGACCTCTCCATTTTTATAGATGAAAAACTGAGGCCCAGAGTCTCATCCATCCAGAAATATGTATTGAGTGCCTACTATGTCGAAGGCACTCTGCGAGGTACCAGAGATACATTGTTCAATAAGACAGATGGAGTCCATGTCTTCACCACAGAAAATTTTTGACTGCTTGTCACCAGGTGAGTTAGTCGCAAAGATGGAAGAGAACCTTCTGCTCCTTCTGTCACACTGCAACACCTTGTGTAGCACATCTTAGTCCTGAATTGTGCAGTTCCTTAATGCAAAGCTTGTCTGGGATTACCTGGACAATCAGGCATAGGCAGTAGACTGAAGAGGCAGCTGATTCTGATCAAAGGAAACAGTGGTTATGAATGCAGCTTTGGCGTCAGATTCCCTGGCTCTGAATCCCACCTCTGTCCGTTATTGCTTACCTGTTTGTAGTTGTGTGACCATCTTCTCTGTACATATTCAGGTTTTCTGTTGCTGTGTAACACACTACCCCCAAATTTAGTGACTTAAAAACTATTTTATCTCATAATTCTGCAGGTTAGGTCCTCAGGCAGGTGTCAGCTGAGAAATTCTTCAATTCTGTGTGGTGTCAACTGCGATCACTCAGTGGCTTTCAGCTGGAGGAGGGGCCAGCCTGGAGAGGTCAGGATGGCTTTTCTGGGAGCCAGCTGAACCCTTCTGTGTCTCCATGTGTTCTCTCTTGCTGGGCATCTTACAGGTGGCTCAGGCCTTCCATAGCCACTGTTCTGAAAGATGGGAAGTGGAAGCTGTTAGCTCTTAAGGCCTGGGCCTGGGAAATGAGCACAGCTTTGTAAGCACAGAATCTGATTAAGGCAGAGCCTGCACAGGAGGGAAGGAGACCTAGACTCCACTACCCGGTGGGAGAATCATCAGAGAATTTGTGGCCATCTTAAATCTGCCAAATTCCTCATTGTCCTCACCTGTAAAATGTGGATAATAGTAGCACCTATCTTATAGTAAATGAGTTAATAAGTGTAAAGGGCTTAGAATAGTGCCTGGCATCTAGGAAACATAAGTATTTGTCATAATCATTACTATTATTAGGTATAAGATACATTTTTGTTTATAGTTATAATTTACAGAACACATAAGAAATGTAAGATACAATTTTTTTCCAGACCTTTTTATAACCTTATTGGGAAGGTACAGGATTAACATCATGAAATAATTTAGAGAACTATACAAAATGATATGAAATAATAATAATTATTATTATTATTTTGAGACGAAGTCTCGTTGTGTTGCCCAGGCTAGAGTGCAGTGGTCCAATCTCGGCTCACTGGAACCTCGGCCTCCTGGGTTCAAGCGATTCTTCTGCCTCAGTCTCCAGAGTAGCTGGGATTATAGGCATGCATCACCACGCCTGGCTAATTTTTGTATTTTTGGTGGAGGTGGTTTCGTCGTGTTGGCCAGACTGGTCTCGAACTCCTGGCCTTAAGTGATCCATCTGCCTCAGCTTCCCAAAGTGGTGTGATTACAAGCATGAGCCACCACACCCAGCCTATAATTCTTATAGTAAAAGTAAATTGTGTAACAGTTAATAACTGCGTAGCATCATAACTCTGGGGATCATTCCAAATAACTTTTTCCTTTATCAATTCCACAGAGTTAGAGAATGTCTGATTTTCTAATTAGACATCTACCTAATATATCTAGACATTTACATTTGTATAATTACACAATTTTACCTAATTTTAACAGGTCCGTGGAGGAGGGTTTCGTGTGTGTGTGTGTGTGTGTGTGTGTGTGTGTGTGTGTGTGTTTAATGTCTTTTTTCCCATGGGTGATAGCATAGCATAAAAGCATAGACTCCAGTGTTTAGGGGCCAGGATTCAAATCCTGCCTTTGGCACATAATAGTTGTATGATCTTGGATAAGTGACTTAAAGTCTCTATATCTCAATTGTTTCTCTTGTAAATGATGGTAATTGGGTTCTTATAGACTTGTTTCAGTTAATGGATGTTGTATTAATGCATTCTCACACTGCTATAAAGATACTACCTGAGACTGAGTAATTTATAAAGGAAAGAGATTTAAATGACTCACAGTTCCGCATTGCTGAGGAGGCCTCAGGAAACTTAAAATCATGGCAGAAGGCGAAGGGGAAGCAAGGCACATCTTACATGGCAGCAGGGAAGAGAGAACCAAGTGGGGGGAGCAGGGACTGCCAAACATTTTTAAACCATCACATCTACTGAGAACTCACTCACTGTCACAAGAAGAGCATGGGGGAAACTGCTCCCATGATCCAGTCACCTCCCACCAGGTCCCTCCCCTAACATGTGGGGATTATAATTTGTATGAGAACACAGGGCCAAACCATTATCAGATGTGATAATGCTCAGCACAGGTCTGTGGTAAGTAGTCAGTAAATTATAGCTAAAAAGAATGATAAACTTAGAAGCCTTTACAGGCAACCAGCTTGGCAGGGGTGGGTAACTGATTACTCACTTGGCTGTTACTACCCTTGAGGATTCAGCACTGGGAACAGTGTTCGCCACCTACCATCATGCCTTTCTTTCTGTACTCTTGTTTCGGGCAGTACCTCAGTGTTACTCTTTGTCCCAGTTTTCTCCGAGTCTCACTTTGATCTCAAACCAGGAGATCATGCCAGTACCCCAAACTCTACCCATTAGAAACAAAGCTTTCCATAAAGAGATGAGGGGAGTCAGAATAAGGTCTAGATTTGATAGGTGAGGGGATGGGGGATGAAATTTAGAGATTCTACATTGAAAGGGCATGCCATTGAAGAAGTTTAGCAGAGAGTTGAAGATTGGAACTGGTAGCTGAAGCTAAAGTTTCAAATTTAGGAGTTGTGTTAGAACATGTGAAAGCCAAGAATGAAAGTGATTGTCAAGGGAAAGAGGAGAGGGCTATGGTGCTGCACCTTAAGGAAGGCTTGAGGGAGACAAGCAAGGCTTGAGGGAGACAAGACCTTAAGCAAGGCTTGAGGGAGACAGGTACAGCATAGGGATGGGACAGATCAGGGACATGGGAAGAGAACCTGAAGAGTTCTGGGAAAGGAGGGATTTCAGGATGGGAGTTGGCCGACCACATTGCCATGTGTGGCGGGAAAGTTGGAGAGGATGGTTGAGGACTGAGGAAAGGTCATTGTTGGGAAAGTCTGTTTCAGTGGAGTGAGTGGCAGCAAGGTTGCAAGGTGATATGGTTTGGCTGTGTCCCCACCCAAATCTCATTTTGAATTTTTACTCCCACAATCCCTACGTGTCGTGCATGGGAGGAACCTGGTGGGAGGTGATTGAATTATGGGGGTGAGTCTTTCCCACACTGTTCTCATGATAGTGAATGAGATCTGATGGTTTTAAAAACAGGAGTTTCCCCGCACAAGCGCTCTCTTTGCCTGCTGCCATCCATGTAAGACATGACTTTCTCCTCCTTGCCTTTCACCTTCTGCCAAGATTGTGAGGCCTCTCCAGCCATGTGGAACTGTAAGTCTAATAAACCTCTTTCTTTTGTAAATGCCCAGTCTTGGGTATGTCCTTATCAGCAGCATGAAAATGGACTAATACACAAGGTGAAAAAGGAGTCATGAGAAAGTAAATTGGGGCATGTAGATAGCGATTTTGAAAAGCGTGAAAGAGAGGCCTGTGATGACTAGAGGAACCTAGGGGGAGGGCTTTGTCGTTATCCTGTTTCACTTTGTTTTCAACATGGGGCAATGTTGGTGTGTTTGTTTGGAGGAGCCACCAAAGGACAGGGTGAAGCAATGAAAGCTTCACTGAGGGAACCAGGTTCTAGGGGAGGCAGGAAGGCTCAAGGGGAGAGGGAAGGTTCATCTTGGGAAGGAGGAGGCACGTTTCATCCCGTGAAGCCTAAGGGAACGAGGGAGGAGTGAGTGGGAAATTTGGAACTGAGAAAAATTTAAGGCACTATGGTTATCAAGTTATACATCAGTTCAACCTTCTTTTATTTTATTTTATTTATTTATTTTATTTTTTGAGACAGTCTCGCTTTGTCGCCTAGGCTAGAGTGCAGTGGCACGATCTCAGCTCACTGCAACCTCCCCCGCCTGGGTTCAAGTGAATCGCCCACCTCAGCCTCCCCAGTAGCTGGGATTATAGGCACTCGCCATCATGCCTGGCTAATTTTTGTATTTTTGTAGAAACAGGGCTTCACCATGTGGGCCAGGCTGGTCTTGAACTCCTGACCTCAGGTGATCCGCCCACCTCAGCCTTCTAAAATGTTGGGATTACAGGAGTGAGCCACCACGCCCGACTGGGTTCGGCCTTCTTAGTGAAGTTAAAGTCACAGTCATTTTTATGAGTGAGGGAAAGAGACGTGATGGGAATGAAGACACTGGGAAGATCACAGAGGAGCAACCCCAAACCCAGAGCGGGTTAAGAATCGTGGGGCTGGGCGCGGTGACTCATGCCTTTTATCCCAGCACTTTGGGAGGCTGAGGTAGGCAGATTGCTTAATCCCAGGAGTTCAAGGCCAGCCTGGGCAACATAGCAAAACCCCATCTCTGCAAAAACTTTTTAAAATTAGCCAGGTATAGTGGCACATGCCTGTAGTCACAGCTGCAGCGGGAGGATCGCCTGAGCCCAGGAGGTTAAGACTGCAGTGGGCTCTAATTGCACCACTGCACTGTAGCCTGGGTGGCAGAGCTAGATCCTGTCTCAAAAAAAAAAAAAAAAAGAATGGTGGGAAAGTAGTAGGCGACAGCTCAGCTGAGCCCTGATCTGGAAGGTGGGAGGGTCAGGTATGAGTAAAGTATTCCCAGGACAGAACCAAAGACTTTCAGAGGAGAGCACAGGCAGAGATCTGCAGTCCACCTGCTCAGAATCACCAGAATACCTGTGATGCAGTCACCAGGCTCCACTGTAGACTGACAGAACAAAACCCTGGGATGTACCCAGGAATCTGCATTTTTAACAAGCTCCCCAGGTGATCCTTACGGATTATTACAGAATCCTTCCATATGCCAGATAATAGTCTAAATGTTCACACAGGTAACCGCAATAACCTGTGAGATAGGGTGAGGACAGTGGGTCACAAAAAAGTCATTTGCCCAAAGTCATATAGCCAGTGAGTGGTGGAACTAGGTCTCCAACCCACCGACCGGCCAAGAACATGGCTGGTTTGGGGAGCTACCAGTAGTTCATTTTGGCTGCCACATACTTGGAGTAATGGGAGATAAGTCTAAGTGAGAAGTAATCTAACTAAGAAGCTTAGATTTGGGCTTAGTGATGTAGTGACTTTTTCAGCAATGCTTAAGTACTGAGAATGAAGGCAAAGAAAGCAGATGATGCGTTTTTAGATTTTTAGTACCATACTGCCTTTTTTTTTTTCTGAGATGGGGTCTGTCTCTGTCACTCAGGCTGGAGGGCAGTGGTGCAATCATGGCTCACTACAGCCTCAACCTCCTGGGCTCAAGCAGCCCTCCTACCTCAGCCTCTCAAGTAGCTGGGACTACAGGCATGTGCCACCATGCCCAGCTAATTTTTGTTTTTATTTTTCATAGAGACAGGGTCTCACTATGTTGTTGCCAGACTGATCTCGAACTCCTGGACTCAAGTGATCCTGCTGCCTCAACCTCCCAAAGTGTTAGGATTACAGGTGTGAACCACCACGCCTACTGCAGACTGCCTAACCTTCATAGTCTTGTCCCAATCTGGTTCCATTTCTTCCAACTATTTCTCTTTCATAAATCATCCCCTACTAGACTGCGTCCCTAGACGTCCAAGACCATGGCTTACTGGCCTGTGTATTCTAGCATCTAGCTCTTACCTGTTTTGTTTAGTCATGCGTCATGCACTTCGTGTGTGTGTTTCCCTCACTAGAATTTCAGCTGCATGAGAGTGGCGACCTGGCATGTTTTGTTCATTGTTGTGACCCTACAGCCTGGCACACAGTAGTCAGTTGGTGAACAGAGGCTGAAGGATGAAACTTGCAGTGTCTACACAATGGCTTCCCATCTCCTTTGGAATCAGAGTCAGGGTTCGTAACAGGGCCCTCAGGCCTGCGGCATGACCTGACCCTCTGTCCCCTCTAGGATGTCATCTCCTGCCACTCACTCAGCCACACCTGAGCCCAGCAAGCTCCTGCCTCAGAGACTTGGTGCTTGCTGTTCTTTCTGGCCCAGGTACCTGCACAGCTCCTTCCCTTGCTTCAGGCATCTGCCCAAGTAGCCTCTTAGACAGGCACAAAGGCACGAGTAAGGGGACCTGCTGCTTTGCGATGTCTCTTATATCATTGTCTGGTGATGTTAGATATTTTGACCTGTACCTTATCTCCCAGAATAGGCCCCTAATTTCCCCAACTTCTAATTCAGTGACCTGTGTACAGGTGTTCGATAAATATGGATTTGATCTTAGCCAGCTGGCTTTTCTTTCACCTTATACGTCTTTATATATGTGTATATTATTTTATTTTTCATTTGACGTATTCCTAAGTAGACACAGAGAAGTACATACAGTATTAACATGGTCATATTCTAGATTTGTACTGTTTAAATTCTGTGGCTTTTAAAATATAAATTACAATTTCAGTCCCTCAGCCACATTTCCAGTGCTCAGTGACTATGTGTGGCCAGTGGTTACTGTATTGAGCAGTGCAGATAGAGAGCATTTCCATTATGACAGATAGTTCTGTTGAACAGCAGTGGTCTAGATGCCTCAGAAACAGTTGTGTGTGTGTGTGTGTGTGTGTGTGTGTGTGTGTGTGTGTGTGTGAGAGAGAGAGAGAGAGAGAAACTGATGGGAGAGTGAAGCACAGATGAATCAGTAAGTTTCAATCCCATTTAGTTTCCAGTGAGGTCCTTAAGAATATCTGTCGTATCTGTGATTTTTTGCTGTAGGTCACTTGAATGGTTGAGCATGGACCCTGTTGCTACCCACAGCTGCCATCTCCTGCAGCAACTGCATGAGCAGCGGATCCAAGGCCTGCTTTGTGACTGTATGTTGGTGGTAAAAGGAGTCTGCTTTAAAGCGCATAAGAATGTCCTGGCAGCATTCAGCCAGTATTTTAGGTAGGTGTTTTAGACTTAATTCTCCTAGCTGTGAATTGAGGGAAAGCTCTGTTAGTATGGAAGTATTCATATTTTGTTCTCCTTGGATCTCACTATCTTTATCTTTTTATAGCACATTGGACTTTGTAGGAGTTGTTTTAAGTTTTAAGTTTGTTAATCATTTTTATTATTTTTGCTTTTGTGTTTAGGGTAATCTGAAAAGAAAAGAGGCTCTTAAGTAAAATGAATTTGGGATGATTGAAAGTATTTTGGTTCTTTGTCTTTCATTTTAATAATTCTGGCTAATGTCAATCTTCTACATATATTTCTTATCCTTTCAAGATAAAATGATGGAGGAATTAAGTTCCTGGTCAGAATTTTTCTGTGATAAGAAATCAGAGGGGAAAACATATTCTGTGTGTTGGATTTTTCTTTTCTGTTTTTCTTAATTAAAGCATTTTAGTTTTTGTTTCTCATTTGAATATTCTAAGAAAACTTACAATCATTTTGGCTTATATGAAATATTTATTTATAAATAATGAATAATACCAAGACGTTGTGTTTCAGCTTATTTAAACATTACTCTGCATTCCCAGTTACTCAGGAGGCTGAGGTGGAAGGATCCCTTGAGCACAGGAGGTGGAGGCTGCAGTGAGCCGTGATCATGCCACTGTACTCCAGCCTGAGCAACAGAGCGAGACTCTGCCTCTCAGAAAAAAAAAAAAAAAAAAAATCGTTAGAGTTAAGTGATTCTGCGTAAATTCATTTTGTCGTTAGCAGGTTTATCTCTCTTTAAATACAATACTCTTTCTTTTTAAAGTAGTTTTTGTTTCCAAAATGCATACCATTTTACTGCTTTAGTAGACAACGTGGGACATGATTTGCTCTTTCTTTGATAATCCTGAATCATCAAATTGAGTCTCAGTTATTGTATAGGCCACATTACACATTGTAATGAATCAGCTTCTTAAGGTAGGTAGCAGGTGTTGTTCCTGTGAAAAATGGTCGCAAACTCTTGGGTTTGCTATCACCTGTTTTTTTCTGTCTTCCCAGGACAATTAAATTTTGATACTGTGATACACAGGCTGATTTGCACTTAAAAACAGAACTGAAGGCTGTTTGGGGGAAATAGGTGACTGCATTTGACAAAATGTCTTCAACTTACTTTACCTGAGCTTATTATTTCATACATAATAGAAATTTGTTCACCTGTGACCTTGGCTTGTATCCAGAATAAAGTGCCTGGGCTTTAGAGTGCCTTTTGGTCTTCACTAACTCTTAGGGTTTTTCTCACTGTTGGTTTTTGAACTGCTGGGTGGCTGAAAAACCTAACAGCCAAATAAATTACTGGTTACAAAGGAATGGTGTGGAGGGTTGGTTTATTCTAGCTATTTTTATTTGAAGTTTTCTAGGCACTTAGATGTGGAAATATTTGTGTATATGGTTATGGCCTAAAATATACTTGTGAGACTAAATATGAAATATTGAAAAGTGTATATTCTTTAATTTTGTATACTCTATTAGTATGTATTTAATATATATGGATAATTACCTTTTGAAAAAATATTTAGAGCAATCTTTTATTTCTTAGATCATATTGGGAATTATCTTAGAATCTTCTTGATTTGTGGTTTATCAGTCATATTACTGTATGTAATTTTTTAATGTGTAAATTTGAGTATATTTCAAAAATTTACTTTGAGATATATTTTGAAGTCTGCATACCCAATCCACTACTTTAATTCATCTGAATTATTTAGTTGGATGGTTTGCCAGATTGTTTTAAAGGATTAAAACATACTTATGTTAAAAGTCTTGACATTCACAGGATAGTATTTTTTAATATTAATATATGAATGTTATAAGAAAAAGACAGTGTGGATTTTTGACACTGTAAACAGATACTCTTTCTTTTACCAGGAGCCTCTTTCAGAATTCTTCAAGTCAGAAGAATGATGTTTTTCACTTGGATGTTAAAAATGTCAGTGGCATAGGGCAGATCCTGGACTTCATGTACACTTCTCATCTAGATCTTAACCAGGACAATATACAAGTAATGCTGGACACAGCACAGTGTTTGCAAGTTCAAAATGTTCTGAGTCTGTGTCACACATTTTTAAAATCAGCCACTGCAGTACAGCCACCTGGCATGCCTTGTAATAGTACATTGTCTCTGCAAAGCACCCTGACCCCAGATGCTACTTGTGTTATCAGTGAAAACAACTACCCCCCTCATTTACTGCAGGAATGTTCAGCAGATGCACAGCAGAATAAAACGTTGGATGAATCACATCCACGTGCTTCGCCATCAGTTAATCGGCATCACTCCGCAGGTGAAATCTCAAAACAAGCCTCTGATGGCAGCTGCACAGAACTGCCTTTCAAACAGCCAAATTACTATTACAAACTCAGAAACTTTTACAGTAAGCAGTACCATAAACACGCAGCTGGTCCCAGTCAGGAGAGAGTCGTTGAGCAGCCTTTTACTTTCAGCACCTCTACAGACCTTACCACGGTAGAGAGCCAGCCTTGTGCTGTCAGTCATTCCGAATGCATCCTGGAGTCTCCCGAGCACTTACCTTCCAACTTCCTGGCCCAGCCTGTGAATGACTCTGCCCCACACCCTGAGTCAGACGCCACATGCCAACAACCTGCCAAGCAGATGAGGCTCAAAAAGGCCATTCATCTGAAGAAACTCAATTTCCTGAAGTCACAGAAATCTGCAGAGCAAATATCTGAACCCAAGTCGGATGATGGTTTGACAAAGAGGATAGAATCTTCTAGTGAAAATACCCTAGAGAAAGCTAGCAGCCAAAGTGCTGAAGAAAAAGAAAGTGAAGAAGTCGTCAGTTGTGAGAATTTTAATTGCATTAGTGAGATGGAGAGGCCTGAAGACCCAGCTGCCCTGGAAGACCAGTCCCAGACACTTCAGTCCCAGAGACAATACGCATGTGAATTATGCGGGAAACCTTTTAAACACCCAAGCAACTTGGAGCTTCACAAACGGTCTCATACAGGTAACTGATTCGGTACCCACAGGCAGAAGGGAAGGACGTAATGCAGATGCTCAGACACCACTGGCTCTTCTTGTTTTTGTAAGAAGTTTTGCTATTGTTTGATGTCATTGATGATTTTAAACAAAATAAGGGGGATTAGCTACTTTTTATTGTATATTTTTGTTGATGCATCTGACTTAAAGTTTTGTAAATGGTTTTATAAAGCCACTTTAAAAAGGTGCATACTTTCAATTTTTATTGCAACTTTATTTTTATATGACAAGCCATCCGTCTCTAAAGAAGTATAGTAATTTTGGTGCACTCAGAATTTCAAATTAATTCTAAAATGGATAAGCTATATTTAGTTGTCTTTTTAGAATTAGATTAAGCTTATTTTTTGAAAGCATCATATAGGTTAATTTAGACTAATAATTTAGTTTGAATAATTCTACAAGTTCTCTTGGAAGGAATTTGAGTATCTAATTTTTAAAATTCTAATTTGGGAATCAGGAAGTAAACTTTTTAATAAGAATCAGCTTTAACCATTTGATATTCTCAAAAGAAAATTCTTTCAATTTAAACATTGAATTTTCAAAGTTTTGTTATCTTAATTTATGCCTCTTTCTCTTTCCCAAAAGATTTTTTAAGGTATTTTCTCTCTCTCTCTCTCTCTCTCTATACACACACACACACACACACACACATTGTGTTATACAATACATATATATTACTTTTCTTCCTATAATTAAACATGAGTTTAATAGCATATTACAGATGAACAACAATTACCTTGTAGGCATGAGAAGTAACATGCAACAGGACACTTCCACAACAGCTGCTTTTAAGGTGTTTGTATAATTGTGTTTGTTGATGTGACCTTCTGTTATCACTATGGATTCCCAGTTTGCATTTTACTACCTTGTATTATTGGGAGATTTCTTTGATAATTGTGAAAGCGCTTTATACATTTTAGTGCATTTGAATATAAAGTACTGTTATTATCACTAGTAGTTCAAAATTATTCCACGTGAAGGCAATATCACAGACTTAGTTTTGCCCTGATAAAACTTTAGATCATTCTGTTTGCCTAAATCTCCTACAGCCTAATGATTACTGCAATTTTTTTTTTTTTTTTTGAGACGGAGTTTTGCTCTGTTGCCCAGGTTGGAGTGCAGTGGCATGATCTCGGCTGACTGCAACCTCTGCCTCCTGGGTTCAAGTGATTCTCCTGCCTCAGCCTCCCGAGTAGCTGGGACTACAGGCATGCGCCACCTATTTTTTGTATTTTTAGTAGAGACAGGGTTTCACCATGTTGGTCAGGCTGCTCTCGAACTCCTAACCTCAAGTGATCTGCCCACCTTGACCTCCCAAAGTGCTGGGATTACAGGCGTGAGCCACAACGCTTGGCCTGATGGCTGTAATTTTTTATTTGTGAAACTTACCTGCTTAGCTTTTAAAGGAATCAAAAATTGTTTATTCTGGGAGAACCTCTTTGAATGACAGATACAGTCACAGCAAAGGTGCTTACTGGCACATAAATATTCTACCGAGAAGGGCAGCAATTCTCAAAGTATGGTCTGGGGAACCCTTTTTGGGGGTCTGTGAGGCCAACACTATTTTCAAAATCGTCTAAGATGTTACTTGTTTTATCTTCCTCTCATGAGTGTACAGTTAGTCTGCCCAAAGCTACATGATGCCTGATGAAGTCCTCACCCTGGTGGCCTGTGAAGTGTGTATTTACCTGTTCTAAAGATCACTCTGTTTTCATTTCTAATATGGTAGATATCAATAGCTATAGCCCATATTAACAAAAGCTCTTTAGGACCTCAATTTTAAGAGTGTGAAGGGGTCCTGAGGCCTACTGGAGTAGGATTGTTAACCTTGGTCATTTATTAGTCTTAGTAACTGGTGACCTCTCTCTCTTTTCAAATTCTTATATTTCTTATGGGGGCTTTAACTTATTATCTATCACCCCCAATAATTTCAGACATAAATGCAGTTTCATTTATTGCAATAAATAATTAATGTAATTATTAATTTATTATTAATTAATATAAATATAATTATTCAGGGTCAAGAAAGCCATTAGACATTTTCAGGATAAAATAAAATAAAAATATCCTAGAATGAGCCCAGAAAGCTAGTAAGCTGCTTTCTTCAAGGTAGCAAACCCCAACAATATAGTAGGAAGGGAAAACATTATTGTTACTTTTTAAAGAAGATCTTAATGAAACCATTTGATTTCAGGGAAATGGAGAAAATGAGAGGTTCTTAGTGTTCAAAGTCTATTCATTAGTGTTATGTAGATTAAAGGCAGTACCATGGAGTGTGCTTTTAAATTCAGATCATGTTCTATAGGCCACATTTCAGAACAGCTGTGGTTTTTTTGTAGTAGAGTACCATCCTTACAATCTGTTCTATCCCCAAGTGCAGTTACTTAGTTATTGAAATTAGAGGTGATAAAGAAGTCCGCAGAGGGGCACATCTCCTGAAATGAAATCTTACTTTCTCCCGTGAGCAACCAAGGCAGGAAGACTGTGCCGAGGGGCTCTTTCCCTTTCACACTCATGCTTCAGGAGGTCCTACTGTGTTTGGGGCTCTCTGTGCTGATACCTTTTGTGGTGTGAACAAGTGACCCTGTTTCTGCTAGGATTGGTGGTTGGGTGGCATCAGGCTGAAGAATAGGTGAGCAGGATCGTACTGTTCAGCAGGAAAACTCAATCACAGGAAAAGACCACTTCCAGAATGTGGGTCTGCTCTGGATGCAAATAAAAACATTGATTTTAACATAGGTTTTGTTGGAGAACAGTTAAATTTTTTAGAGGAAAATATTACTTTTATCATCTCTGTGTAGAAATAAAGGCAAGAGAGAAGTATAAGGAAGTAGACACTCCCTATTTTCATACTGTTAGTATGCAGAATGTAATGCCATTTTGAAAGTACATAGGAGGTCATTTAAACAAAAAATCATTGAACAAATACTAGTAATGATTTTACAAGTTGTTGTTTTGTTTTGTTTTAGGTGAGAAACCTTTTGAATGTAACATTTGTGGGAAACATTTCTCTCAGGTGGGAATACTCTTATTTATTGTTAATAATTGGAAACCTGCAACACAGTGTTTTTTTATTGGAAATAAGACATACCTTTGTACTTGTGAGAGAAGCCTCTAATGATATCTGTAACTTAAAGACTTCAGAATAAATCAGGCGAAATCCTTTTCAAGAAAACAGATTTCTAGTTCTTTGAAAGAAAAATAGCATTTTCATGTGTGAATTCTTACAATACTTTTTTCCCCTTGCTAAGGATGAGGCCAAACTTAGCATATGTCTTCCATTTCGTGAATGAAGTTCACAGTAAACCACCTTGAGCTTGGCGTACCTGGAGGCTGCACATTGTGCTGGGATAGGCTGAAGACAAGTAGTCTCCTTATTCTTGTTGGGACTGTAGATTGTAGGATGCTGGAAAAAAGATGAAACAAGTTTTGTTCCCTGTTTTGACTGCTACCTTCAGCTGACCTCCATTAAGGTCATTTGGACACATAGTCATTCAGTCCTTAAGGAAACATTTGTTTTACCCTCCCATGGGCCAGGGGCTGTGCTGGGCGTGGGACACAAAGAAACCTAGAGACCTAATGTTTTCTAGAAAATGGCTCGTGGGAACCTACTCTCTCTGAAACAGAAGGTAACTATTCACCGCCATGTGCAGTGCCCTGGGCTTCCAGAGGTAGATCATACAGAAGCTGCTGCAGGGCGTGAGGGCGCAGCTCTTCAGGGCACAGTCACTGGCACGACTGTCTCACACACAGCATGGTAGATCCTGTGGCAGCAGTGCGTGCCTCTGGAGCTGGGAGGCAGGCCCCGCAGAGCTTGGAAATGGCAAGCACCGTGTTTGCTCGCATTCCCCCTAGAGCAGACTCTTCCAGTTTCTCTTCATCTGTTGAGGGTGTCAGTTCCATTTGCTCACACACCCAAACCCGCCATCTTAATGACTCTTCACCCTCCTACTCTCTGACTCCCTGCCTGCTGGATTCACCAAGTCCTTGCAGTCTCCCATCGCGTACTCAGTTGGGTCACGTCTTCATGGGCGGTTAGTTTCTCTGGGCCTGGGGCCATGTCCTCTCTCCCATCCAGGAGAACGCCCGGCAGCCAGCAGGTGTTCAGGAAGGATTTGATAAGCTGAGCTGAGTGCTTGTCCCTCCAGCCGCCATTCTTGATGAGCCCCTGCTTGTTCCTGCCAGCCTGGCCTGGGGTTCAGAGCTTGGTCTCTGGGGTTGGACAGTCTAGAACTGAGCTCTGCCTCTGTCAGGGCTTCACTACCCTGTGACTTTGGGCCAGCTCACCTTTTGCCCCTTCAGTTTCCTTATCTGTGAAACACGGATAACAAGATTAGTTAACCCCATAGAGTGTGAGGAGTAAATGACGTAATAATGGAAAGTCCTTAGAGCAGGGCCTGGCACATAGTAAGCGCTCAAGAAACGCCAGCATTCCCTACCTTGTTGCCATCCACTTTCTCCTGTCCTGTCCATCTTCATGACCCCCAGATGCCGGTCTTTCTGAGGCACATCCCCTTCCCCACCATTTTCATCTCAGCAGCTGTGATTTGATGGGAAAAGCATGAGACTCGGACTAATGACCATGAATAATTAGCAATTACGACTTCTCTGGGCCTCATTTTTCTAATTCTTAAAATATGGATAATACTACTTCATGGAACTAGTGGGAAAATGAAATGAAAAACTAGAGCTGAAAGCCCTTTATACATTTAAATTATGATTAGAGTAGAAGTTCCATCCTTCTCATACCTTCTCTGACTCTCCATAGCTGACCATATGAATTAAAACCAGACATTCAGTCAGGCTACAGTCCACCTCCACTCCTCTCTCCTGGCACAGATCCCTGGTGCCCACATCAGAGATTCTGATTCTGTGATTTGGAGTGGGGCTCAGGTATTGGTGTTTTTTTGTTTTTTTTTTTGGTGGAGTCTCGCTCTGTCGTCCAGGCTGGAGTACAGTGGCGCAATCCGGGCTCACTGCAACCTCTGCCTCCCGGGTTCAAATGATTGTCTTGCCTCAGCCTCCCAAGTAGCTGGGACTACAGGTGCATGCCACCACGCCTGGCTCATTTTTTATATTTTTAGTAGAGACAGGGTTTCACCATGTTGACCAGGATGGTCTCAAACTCCAGACTTCGTGATCCACCCGCCTCAGCCTCCCAAAGTGCTGGGATTAGAGCTGTGAGCTACTGCGCCCAGCCAGGTATCAGTATTTTTAAAAATTCAGCAATGTTGGTGTGCAGTCAGGGTTGAGAACCACCGCTGTAGCCCTTGACCTGCACTTGCTCTCTTAAATCCTACCAAGGGTAGCCCTGCCCGATCCAGAAACCGTTCCCTTCTGTATTCTTCTGTGTACTTTTGTTAGGTTTCTATGACTGTAGAGTCATAAGTAGTGATAGTTTTCAGATGTGGATTGCTGCTTTATTTTCATAGTAAAGTATGAATTTTGGTGAACAAGGAACTGTTTTAATGTTTGTTGCAAGCCTACAGTGTCCATGTGCTGTCCATGAGCTCTGCTGTGTGCTGGGAGGGGGGACGGAAATGGCCATGGCCTCCAGGAGCTTATTGTTTAGAGGAAGCAACAAACGTGTAAATGATCGAGTACAGTGAAATGTTGGAACTGCTGACAGATATCCACGGGAACAGTGTGGGCAAAGAAAAGACAGTAGTCCTTTCTACCTGAAAGGTGTGTTTGGGACAGCACGAGGCCATGAAATGCTTGAGAGATTGCTTAGGTGAGCCCTGCACACAAGCAGGCACTGGGCAAGCCTGGCATCCCTGGCATGCTGGGGCAAGAAAGCAGTCAGATTGTCTGCATAGGGATGCGTGGTAAAGAATGCCCACTGGCCCATCCTCCACCGTATGCCTAACATTATTTTCTTGTAATGAACTAGAATAAATGTTTGTGGTTACATGGAATTGGAATGCTGGTTACTTACCTCTCAGAGCCTCTGTTGACTTCTCTGTAAAACATGGATAATACTGCTTTACAAGACATTGTGATGACTAAATTAAATACTCTTCGCAACGGTTTAGCAAAGAGCTTCATTCATAGTAAGTTCTTAATAAACGAGAGCTATTATTACCACTTGCTAGAATTTTTTTTTTTTTGAGATGGAGTCTTGCTCTGTTGCCCAGGCTGGAGTGCAGTGGCATGATCTCGGCTCACTGCAAGCTCTGCCTCCTGGGTTCATGCCATTCTCCTGCCTTAGCCTCCTGAGTAGCTGGGACTATAGGCGCCCAACACCACGCCCGGCTAATTTTTTTTTTTTTTTTTTTTTGTATTTTTAGTAGAGATGGGGTTTCACCGTGTTAGCCAGGATGGTCTCGATCTCCTGACCTCGTGATCCACCAGCCTCAGCCTCCCAAAATGCTGGGATTCCGGGCATGAGCCACTGCGCCCGGCCTACTTGCTAGAATTTTTATGGACACAACTATAGGTGATTTCTAAGACACGGTCTGTGCACCTAAGATATCCTTAGTACTAGAATATATCAAAAGTTTACCAAAAATAAAAATATTGACTAAAGCTCTAATAATCTGGGCCTGAGTTTGCTATGTAACCTGGAATAAATTATCTGAATATACTATTGGATTTTTTGCATGGCCCATTCCATTAGTTTTATTTAATCTGCTTTTATATTATTTATCAGAAATATGCATTCCTGTATCAGGGAGAAAGATTATTTTCATTATCTATTTCTAGTACAAAATAGGTAAAGAACACTTTAAAGATTTTTCTACCACTTAAAATATTAAATGGAAGATCATTTGATTATATTTCTTTTGAAAACAAGTAATTGTTAAGCCATTTTTAAAAAGAAAAAATGCAACATTGCTAAGAATTAACCCAGAATGCATTTCATTCAGAATACATAGTTTACAAAATAACCGAAGAAAGAGGGCTCTAATTTAACAGTTCAGCAGATGGTGCTATTCCGATTATTATGTAACTGATCAGCTTTTCTGAAATTTGCAAGTGACTAATTTAAAACACTGGTGTATTATTTTTAACTTTCCAGTATGTGTTTCCTGAGTGGCAAAGTTACTGTCATATTGAATATTCAAAACACACTATTTCATTCATAGAAACTTGTGCTTCCTCAAGGTTTCCCCACAAGTAGAGGAGTTTAGATTCATACCAACCAGTATTAATTTCTGGCCCCACCATGTAACTGAGACAACTACTTTATTTATCTGAATACAATGGTAATTGTACCGTTTATCTGAATACAGTGTTAGTTGTACTATTATCTCAAGAAAATAGATGGTAATTTGATAATGCATGTAAAGGCCTAATTTGAAGTTCAGCAAATGTATATCGCTGTTGATATTTGTTTTATTGTTATTAGTAGCCATTCTATTAAAAGCTGGACATTTTCCAAAGTTTTGTCAAACTCTTTCTCTTTGGTTATTGAAAATAAACCTGAGTTTTTTCGAAGCCACATTTATCATACTCTTAAATGTAATGTCTAACTCTGTTTCCCAGAATTTGATAGACATGATGAATCTTTCACGTTATATAGTCCACAGATGGCATTTTTTAACACTTGTGAATTCTAGTTTTCATTCACAAGTCGATATCAAACTCATCTTCAAATCTTAACCATAAATCTTAATCTTTGCATTTTATTTAAAATACAATTTGCAAATTAAAAAAAGCCCTGTGTGTTAGTTGGCTAGTATTCATTCTTGTTTTTTGCTTATCTTGTGTATGACACCTGCTCATTTTTACCACTGGGTATATTACCTCATTTCAGTAGGTTTTCCTTTTTTTCTTTTTCTTTTTTTTGCAACAGAACACTGTACAAAATTAAAATGGGAAAATAACAGGTTGAGACTATTAACTTAATTACAGCAATGGAAGATTTTCCAAACCTAATCTGAAACATTAGCAATTAGCTTTTTAAATATCTGAGGCATTTGCAGTTTTAATTTCGCTGTACTTTAGGTAATTTAATATTGATTTCCTGTTGATTAGTACATAGAAATCCATCTGATGATCTCCGTTTCAGTGTTATTCTTCGCAAAGCCTTGCTAGTTTCAGAAATTAGGAACACAATGGCCCTGCACCTGAGAGGTTGCTGTGATTCTCCTGATTTGCCCTTTTGCACAAAGGTAAAATTGAGAAACCTGTCAGAAAGAACCAAGTGTACTTGCCAGAGGAAGTACTTTTTGGAAATGTCTTCCCTTCTTTATGAACAGAAGTATGTTTTTTAGAAAGAAACAATACTGAAATAAGGACATATGGTGCTTTTGTTTGTTTTAAATGATGTTTTAAATACATGGCCCAAATAAAATACGTCAAGGCCTGTTTAAAGTCCAGGCTTGGCCACCACCGAAGCAGCCTCCACAGGGTGCTGTTTAAGAGGGAAGCGCTGCATAGTGCGTGCCTGAGCTAGGACACAGCCAAGGGCTCACATGGAGGACGGGGTGGAGACACATCCCGTGTGCAGCAGGTGGCCAGCCACTCTGGCTGCTCTTCATGCTCTCGCCCATGGCTTCTTTTGAGTTGTGTATAGCTCATCTTCATCTGGAATTTGAATTGGAACCTGGTGAAATGTGTCAGTTTTCCTTTTGAATTTATATAATTTAAAAAACCAAAAACTTTCATTATTGGTGTGTTTTTCTTTTCCTCTTTTTGCAGGCAGGTAACTTGCAGACTCACTTACGACGGCATTCTGGTGAAAAACCATACATCTGCGAGATCTGTGGAAAGAGGTCAGTGCTGGGCGTGTTCTTCTGTGTGGAAGGGAGCATGTCTAGTCTCAGTGTCTTTGGCAGTCAGTGTCCTCTGAAGTGGTGGCTCGCAGATGAGCCACATGTGGGCTTACCCTGCCCCTGCAGAACACAGGTAAATTCAAACCTTCTGGCTTTGCACGTGACACATGAGAGAATAATAAAAAGAAAAGTTAATTCAAAGAAAGAAAATCTGGGACAGGAGTCCCAAAAAGGAAATGGGGTTTTAAATGCGACGAAATTATTTTATACTAATATTTTCATTCATTCTAAAATTGTCTCTGAAAATATAATAGATTAATGCCCCCAAGGAGGTGGCTGTCTAGTAGGGGAAATGGGACTTGCCAGCCGAGTGACTAGATTTCGGGAGAGAAGGAGGTGGTGGAAGGTGCCACAAGCCGTGGGTCTGTAACAGCCTGTGAGAGCTCTGCCCCAGGGAGGAGGAAACTAAGTCTTGATGGCTGGGTAGGATTTTGACCTGGCAAAAGAGAATCTGACTCTTGAGGTGGAATCAAGTGTGTGGCAGTTCGATTCCTCTGCAGTGTGGTATAAATGAGGAAGGAGCTCTTCCCCTGCTGTGTGTGCAGGCTGGCACCCTCGACCCTCCTTCCTGTCCTTGGGCTGTACGTCCATCAGGCCACGTACTCCATCATCTGGTGGTTGTGCCAGAACAACAGGCATCAGCCAGGACTATACCAGTCACGAAGCTCTGTACGCACCTTGGTTATGTAGCTTTTATATTCATTTATTTAATCATGCATTGATTCAACATTTTTTAGACACCTGCTGTATGCCAAGGGCTGTATGGGTCCATAAAAATAAACAGTACAGAGTCTCTGCCTGTCACAGATTCATACCGAAGCGTCTTGAGACAAGAGATAGTCATGGGGTCAATTAGAAGTCAGTGTCCTCATATTCAGTCTCAGCACATGCTGAGGAAAGCCGAGGAGGAAGCAACTCTCGATTCAGTTTCAGGAAAACCATTTCTCTGCCAATGGTAGAAAACAAACGAAAGCTGCGGCGGGCAGCGCATCTCCCTTTCTGCTGTAGCTACCTGAATGCTGAAAGCCAAGTTCAGGGTCCAGTATCATCTGCCGCTCCTTCCAGATGCCTGGAAGCATAGACCTCTTGCTGCCTCTGATGGCATCACTGCACTGTTGGCCCCTGCATGTCTTGTTTTGCGTGGTGTTTGAAATCTGAACCTTCTGAATTCCATTTCAAAGTGAGGCATGTGTTTATTTTTTATTTTTTTTTTTTTGAGACAGAGTTTTTGCTCTTTTGCCCAGGCTGTAGTGAAGTGGCTCAGTCTTGGCTCACTGCAACCTCCACCCCCTGGCTTCAAGTGATTCTCCTGCCTCTGCCTCTCAAGTAGCTGGGATTGTAGGCACATGCCACCATACCCGGCTAATTTTTGTATTTTTAGTAGACAGGGGGTTTCGCCATGCTGGCCAGGCCCGTCTCGAACTCCTGACCTCAGGTGATCCACCCGCCTCTGCCTCCCAAAGTGCTAAGACTACAGACATAAGCCACCGTGCCCAGCCAAGGCATGTGTTTGAAACCAGATCTATATGCAGCATCTTCCTCAGAATATAACATACTCTGCTATCAAGCGTAGTGGAAAGGAAAGAACA
This sequence comes from Symphalangus syndactylus, assembly GCF_028878055.3. Classification (NCBI taxonomy): domain Eukaryota; kingdom Metazoa; phylum Chordata; class Mammalia; order Primates; family Hylobatidae; genus Symphalangus; species Symphalangus syndactylus. Next base: position 17,661,578 of record NC_072438.2, on the reverse strand, counting down.
TAGATTTCCACATCTGAGGGCCTGGGTTGGAATTACTGCCTAAGGCAAGTTAGTAACCACCTCTAAACTTGGTTTTCCCATCTGGAAAGTGGGGGTGAAAATGCCTGCCTGGCAGTGTTGTGGAATGACTAGATGGGATAATGGTTGTTAAACATGTAGCCGATCACCTGCACACAGCATCTGCTCAGTGAATGCTGGTTCCCTTCCTTCCTTTGTTGCCTTGTTCTCAATGTTAGGACTGATAGGTATAAGTCTCTTGTGCCTCAGAAAGAGGAGAGCTTATTCTCTGGGGATATTCACAGTGGAGGGTGACAGCCATACCTCTTGGTCCCTGAGACTCTGAGCTCCTGTTTGCATTTTACTTTATAGTAAAAAGAGCGGGAGTCGCACCTGGCTAGACCAGGGCAGAACTCACTGTGGGCTCTCTCAAGGTCATCCTCCTTGGGTTGGCACCACCCAGCTAGGGTCTCTCCCATGAGACCCCAGGAACCTTGGCAGGACTGCAAGGGTGGAAGGGGCATTTGGCTGTGAACTGGGGAGACTCCTTTTTCACTCTCTTTATGGCCCCTAAGGTAGTGATGCTGAACCGTGCAGTATCTGATCTTGTGCTCTGTAAAACTGAGGAAGAAAGTGTGATGAAATCAGGTAGAAAAAATGCTTTAAAAACAAGACACTTGCATCATGTTCTGCTTTCCTGAAAAAAATAGAAAAGAATTTTTTCCATGCACGTTTCAGATGAAACCAGTCCAGTTCACGTTCCTTTCTGCAGCAGTGTCAGGAGCAGGTATCTCCTCCCTCAGCGAGTTGCAGTTATAAAGACCCACAGTAATGTGGAAAGGCTCTTAATTGAATTTTCAAATTACATTCTAGGTTTGCAGCCTCTGGCGATGTCCAGCGTCACATTATTATTCACTCAGGAGAAAAACCACACTTGTGTGACATCTGTGGTCGAGGTACAGCTGAGTGTTTTCCTATTCTTCTTGAAGATTTCTGATTAAAATGTTCTCTGTCCTTCAGCTTAACACCTGTTATGGTCTCTCTAGGGTTTAGTAACTTCAGTAATTTGAAGGAGCACAAAAAGACACACACGGCTGATAAAGTCTTCACCTGTGATGAGTGTGGAAAGTCTTTTAATATGCAAAGGAAGTTAGTAAAGCACAGAATTCGGCACACGGGGGAGCGGCCTTACAGCTGCTCTGCCTGCGGTGAGTTTGGGTTTCTGGCTGTCCCCTAGTCATCTGTGTGTGGGAAGGGCTTTGTCCCCCAGCCCTCATTAGCTGATTGCGTGTCTGGGATGAGCCCTTTGTTTTCTCCTGTTTTTTTACTGCCTCACATGATCTCTCGTTCATTCCTGCGTTTGTGTGTCAGGCATTTGCTGCTTGTCTTTGAGGTATTAGGAACTGTCCTAAACGCTCCCAATACAAAGATGACTAAGACAGAGTCCCAGGTGCTGAGGGCTCTTGGTCCAGATGGGAAGAGGGAGGGTGGCTGGGAAAGTAGGGAACAGCAGGACGTGTGGCCGCATATGAAGGAGAGCGGAGGTCCCGCCAGAGCATTAGGAGCACATGCTGGGGTCAGAGGGTCGGCTTCTATAGATCACAAACTTACAGAGCAGATGTTATTCTCGTGGGCACTTGATGCTTCATTTGAGAGCGGAAAGCTGGCAGCCCTCGGTTTCAGGGCACCTGACTGCTCCGATGAGGACACAGAGGCTCAGGGTCAGGTAGCTCATGACCTGTGATCACAGCATTGGAGCCAGTATTCCTATACACATGGCCTCTAAAGAGGGAGCGTGTGTACCCATGACAAGTAATTGAGACGCTTATTGAATCATGGGCAAAACTATGCGTGACAGCAACTTTTATGAACTGTTTAGACCAAATAAGAAATGTGCAGAGTCCAGCTGTAGGGAGCCTGGATTCAGGGCACCATTCAGAGGGGCACATTCTAATTGTAAGTGGAATCCGAAACCAGCAGGACTTCTGCATATAACCAGAGGAAACTTGGTTTTTGTCCCTGCATTTAAACTGTACACAGATCTTCTGGATACAGATTTAGGCAACTCCATGACCATTCTGATCACTCTTAGAAAGTGAAGTTTCATCGCTTTAAATCACTAACGTAGGAGCCTACTGTGGTGGCGTGTGCCTGTAATCTTAGCTACTTGGGAGGTTGAAGCTGGAGGATCTCTTGAGCCCAGGAGGCCGAGGCTGCAGTGAGCTGAGATCGCACCACTGCCTGGGTGACAGCGAGAGCTTCATCTCAAAGCATCAGTAATGTAGTCTCAAATCACTAATTTAAAGTGTCAGTTCTAAATAATTATCACAACTGTGAATTTGATTTAAAGGTAAATTTTGTCCTCCTTCCCCAGCTAGGACTTGCTGCTGCTCAGACCCTGCAGTGGAGGAAGTGGGGCCTTCCGTCCCCTCCGCCCCGCTTAGGTTTCTGACCTTTGCCTGCCTCACTAACCCTGGTTTCCCACCCTGACGAGGTCAGCTTCTGGGGGATGGGGGAGAGCTGAAGAGAGGAGGAATGTTATGTGACAGGGTCAATTTTTTAACAGCTTTGAGACAATATTCCTATACCATAAAAGTTACCAATTTAAAGTGAACAATTCAGTGGTTTTTGGTAGATCACACAGTTGTATAACTCTTAACACAATCTAATTTCAGAACATTTTCATCACCCCAGAAGGAAGCCTTATACATTAGCAACCCCATTCCCAGCCCTGGCCCCTGGCTGCCACTCATCTAGGTTCTGTCTCTGTGGACTTGCCCATCCTAGACACTTCCTATGCGTGGACTCATACAACATGGGGTATTCTGTAGTCGACTTCTTGCACTAAGCAAATCAGCTATGAACATCCGTGTACAAAGGCTTGTGTGAGGGTGTGTTTCCATTTTCTTGGATATATAGACAGTTCTCTTTTAAGAGGGTTTCACATGCTGAGCTTCTCGGTGTTTCAAACTGCTCACAGGCTCGTGCGCTCTCGCTGTCTCGTGCGTGTTGGGCTTCGTGGTTCTCAAGTCTGCCTTCCCTGTCTTCCCCCAGCGTTTCACTGCACTTTCCCAGATGCAGGCCTGCACTACACAGCCATGCATTTCCGTCCAGCTGGCGTCTTTCCTGGCTCCCTGGGTTTAGTGGCAGCTTACTATAGGGAGGCTTCGTTGGGGTTTCAGTGCCCTCTGGGCAGCCTCCCCTGCTGATTGAGAGCAGCTCTGGTATGCCTCTTGTCCGGTGGGTGGCAGCCCTCAGGCCTGTATTCAGGGGCCTGCAGGCCCACAGCAGTGTGGCGCCCACCCGCCTGTCCCCTACTAGACCTACTGTGCAGGAGGTGGGTGCCGTTCCCCTGTGCCCTCCTCGTGACAGGACACAGGTGGAGCCAAGCTCCTCTCGACTTGAAAGATGAAGGAGAGACACCCATACTCCTCTTTCTTGGTGGAAACTCTGTCATGACTAAACATTTTACATATTAAGGATGCTAAAAGTGGTTGTGCCATCTTGTTCAGTAATACAATTATTGAGAATTTATCTTGAAGAAACAATGTAAAGAAAGATAAAAACTTGGCCAGGTGTGGTGGCTCACGCCTGTATTCCCAACCCTTTGGGAGGCCGAGGCGGTGGATCACTTGACGTCAGGAGTTTGAGACCAGCCTGGCCAACATGGCGAAACCCCATCTCTACTAAAAATACAAAAATTAGTTGGGCATGGTGGTGTGTTCCAGCTACTCAGGAAGCTGAGGCACAAGAATTAACTTGAACCCGGCAGACGGAGGTTGCAGTGAGCCGAGATCATGCCACTGCATTCCAGCCTGGGCGACAGAGTGAGACTCCGTCTCAAAAACAAAACAAAACCAAAAAAAGATAAAAACTTTATGCTAGAGGAGCAAACAGTTTGAAGCAGCCAGAATGTGCAGCAGTGAAGCTTCTAATTCACAAAATTCCGCATGTCTGAGTAAAGTGTGTGTTATAAGGACAATGCAGAAACTAAATATGCTTTCACTCTAGTGTTTTGTGAAGGAGCCTGAGCCTTACATTGTGGGCAAAACACAGACATGAAAGCAGAAAGGCAAAGGTCACTGTGATGTGTTGTTGCAGTGTTTTGGTTTTTGGTTTTTTAAATCTTTTTTTTTTCTTTTTTTTTGAGATGGGTTCTTTGTTGCTCATGCTGGAGTGCAGTGGTGCGATCACAGCTCACTGCAGCCTTGACCTCCTGGGCACAGGCGACCCTCCCACCTCAGTCTTCCGAATACTGGGACCACAAGCATGCACCACCACACCCAGCTAATTTTTATTTTTTTTTTTTTGTAGAGACAGGGTCTCACTATGTTGCCTAGGCTGGTCTTGAACTCCTGAGCTCAAGCAATCCTCCCTCCTCAGACTCCCAAAGTGCTGGAACTACAGGTGTGAGCCACCTCACCTGGCCTACAGTATTTTTTATATGGAAAATGTGCCCAAAGTTTGGGCATGTAAGTTCACATCCAGTTTGATTATTCAAAGGCTTTAAAAAAAAAATAGCCTACCCATTGCCTGACTGGAGCTAGATAGTTGATAATTCAGATGTAACGTGAAAAGTTCTAAATCTTTGTCCATGTGAGTTGTGCAGCTCATTCTTGGCTAATCTGTGGCCTTTGTAAGGTTATGCGCTGAGTTCCTTCTCATCTTACCTATTCCAATGGTGGAGCTAGATCCCTTACCTTTACCATATTCACAGAGAAAGGAAATAGAACCTGGACAGGAATGCATAAAATTTTGTTAAAAGCTGAATACAGGGCCAGGCGCCATGGCTCATGCCTGTAACCCCAGCACTTTGGGAGGCTGAGATGAGCCGATCACTTAAGGCCAGGCGTTCAAGACCAGCCAGGCCAACATGGCAAAACCTCATCTCTACAAAAAATATAAAAATTAGCCTAGTGTGTTGGCACACGCTTGTAATCCCAGCTACTCGGGAGGCTGTGACATGAGAATCGCTTGAACCCAGGAGGTGGAGGTTGCTGTGAGCCGAGATTGCACCTCACTCCAGCCGGGGCGCCTCATTCCCAGCACTTTGGGAGGCTGAGGTGGGCAGATCACTTGAGGTCAGGAGTTCAAGACCAGCCTGGCCAACATGGTGAAATGCCATTTCTACTAAAAGTATTAATACAAAATTAGCCAGGCATGGTGTTAGGCATCTGTAATCCCAGCTACTCAGGAGGCTGAGGCAGGAGAATCGCTTGAACCTCGGAGGCAGAAGTTGCAGTGAGCCAAGACTGTGCCACTTCACTCTAGCCTGGGCGATTTTTTTTTTTCGAGACAAACACCCGAATACACAAACACCTTTAGAAAAGATGTTTCTAAATTATAGATTGGCTGTGTTAGATTTATGAACATGTAGTGAAACTGACGAGAGCTGTGGTTTCTCAGCATGGGCTTGGCAGGTGCCCATGGCACCCATGTGCAGGGAGACTCAGTGAGAATCGAAGGGCTGACGCTGAGATACTCAAAACCCAAAGGCCGTCTGCTGGAGGGGTCCGCAGCTGGAGAAGCACCTCCCACAAGAATGGAAAGCCTTCCACAGGAATGGAAAGCCTTCCAGAGTGAGCAGGAGCTGTGAGGTGAACCCCTCTCCTCAGATCAGGGTTGTTCAGTGTCTTGGGAGGGGAGGGGAGAATCCTTCCAGAATGGCCACTGTAAAAGCATCTTTTTCCAGCCTGGGCATCATAGCAAGACCCTGTCTCTACAAAATGTATACGTATATTAGCCAGGTGTGGTGTCATGCACCTGTCGTCCCAGCTACTTGAGAGGCTGAGGAAGGAGGATTGTTTGAAGCTAGGAGTTCAAGACCAGCCTGGGCCACATAGTGAGACCCTGTTTAAGTAAATAAATAACTTTTTCTTTTTCCAGGGAAATGTTTTGGGGGATCAGGTGACCTCCGCAGGCATGTCCGCACTCACACTGGGGAGAAGCCGTACACGTGTGAGATCTGTACCAAGTGCTTTACCCGCTCCGCAGTGCTCCGGCGGCACAAGAAGATGCACTGCAAAGCTGGTGACGAGAGCCCGGATGTGCTGGAGGAGCTCAACCAAGCCATCGACACCTCTGACCTGGAGAAATCTCAGAGCTCAGACTCTTTCTCCCAAGACACGTCCATGACGCTGATGCCAGTGTCGGTTAAACTCCCCGTCCACCCAGTGGAAAATTCTGTGGCAGAATTTGATAGCCACTCTGGCGGCCCCTATTGTAAGTTACGTTCCATGATCCAACCTCATGGAGTTAGTGACCAGGAGAAGCTGAGTTTGGATCCTGGTAAACTTGCCAAGCCCCAGATGCAGCAGACACAGCCTCAGGCCTATGCTTACTCAGATGTGGACACCCCAGCCGGCGGCGAACCACTGCAGGCCGATGGCATGGCCATGATCCGTTCCTCTCTGGCTGCTTTGGACAACCACGGCAGTGACCCCCTGGGCAGTCGAGCGTCTTCCACCACTTATAGGAACTCAGAGGGCCAGTTTTTCTCCAGCATGACTCTCTGGGGGCTAGCGATGAAGACGCTGCAGAATGAAAATGAGTTAGACCAGTGACGTACCACACTTCTCCACGGTAGAGGCTTGTTCTCAGTTTGGCAGGCTGGTGTCAAGGCTGTAGGAGGACCCAGTTTCCCCGTGACGGTTCCTTCTAACTAGCCAGAGAATAGGCAGCTTCCCTCCTGATGATGGCTCATAATCTGAAGCATCTTGAGCTGGGGGTTTGAGGGGAAGGGGCTGCTGGCTCACCGTGAGGCAGGGTGGGAGGGAGCACTGACGTCACAGAAGCAAAGGCTTGATGCTGTCTCCGCAGCTTCAGCTGTGGGGGGGGAAGCGCATGTGCGTTTTGTCAACTGCTGTACATGTTGGTCATGTTAAAGGAATTATATATGTATAGTATTACAAGTATTTTCGCATTTTTACAAGGTTGAAATTTGTAGCACTTTGTATTATTTACACAGAATTTATTTGTATATGAAACTCATACCATAATTTAATTTGAATAAATGAAACTTTTCTATATATTGTATGTTTCCTCTAGCATTTTTATTAATCTAAAGATTATAGGGGTATAAAAATAAATAGCAGCGAGGACTCACTCTGCAAGGATAAGAACCTCATCGATCAGTCTCCCTCCTGGTACAGCGGGTTTCTGAGTGGTCAGAACCGCCTGACTCCTGGCTGCCACTTACTGGCAATGTCATGGGTGAGCTATTCATCCTCTCAGGATCTTCTCTGGGGTTTCTTTTTTGCAGTATGAGAGGAACATCTTCCAGCATTTTTACAAGGCTTGACTGATCTGAGCACCTACTTGAAAATACCTGCCCAGCCCCTGGCCCTTGACAGGGCTTTCTAAATATTTACTTCCCCTTCCCAGCGGGCTTGACAGCCTCTGCGGGAAGGAGATGTGCCCGTGGCGCTGTCGCTAGAATATCAAGGTGAGACTCTGGATGTGGCACGTCACAGGTGATCTGCTTATAGCACCCTCGAATACTCATGAGCAGCTCTAACTCAGAATTACAAGATACCCAACGAGAGACTAGTGAGGAAGAGAGGATTTTCATAGAAAAACATCACAGTTGCAGAGTAGGGCATCAGCTCTGAAGTCCATTACAGGTGCATTTACTGGTTTCCCAACCATCAGCTGCACTGTGCTCCTGCCAGGCTGGCTCAGCGAGCATCTGTTGTCCCCATTGCACACACGGAGTGAGCTTGGAACACAATAGCCGCACGTGAATGCAGATCTTCCTCCCCGTGTCCTCTCCTCTCATGGCCTCCTCTGGCTCCTCCCTCCTCCCAACTCCTGTAGCTCTTCAGCCTCCCAGCACCTACAGCGCATCCATCCCCTTGGCTGTCCCTGTGGACCCTCCTCGGCCATGGTTCACCCAGCAACCCCTTATCCATTCCACCTGGTGAACCTCCAGCACTACACACAGGGAGCCCAGCCAGGCTGGTGAGAAACAGCCATTCTCCAGTTGCTACAGCTCTCCTGAGCCCCCGCTCTATCCTACAATCCCCTCTCCTTGATCCAGGCCACGTGCTGCCTTAGGCACTTGTGTGGTATCTTCTCAGACCTCTGCAGCTCGTCTGTCCTCTTGCTTATGGCCTTGCTTCCTATTTCTCTCAGAACCTAGGAACGAATAGGGGCCAGGCGTGGTGGCTCATGCCTGTAATCCCAACACGTTGGGAGGCTGAGGCAGGCGGGTCACTTGAGGTCAGGAGTTCGAGACCAGCCTGGCAACATGGTGAAACCTCATCACTACTAAAAATACAAAAATTAGGTATAGTGCCACACGCCTGTAGGAGGCTGAGGCACGAGAATTGCTTGAACCTGAGAAGCGGAGGTTGCAGTGAGATCGCACCCCTGCACTCCAGCCTGGGCAACCGAGCAAGGCTGTCTCAAAAAAAAAAAAAAGGAAAAGAAGAAAGAAACAAATAGGAAAGAACGTTCCTCAAGCTCCCATAACACCTCCCTACCTCCCCACATCTGTGCCCGTGGACTCTGCACTTTCCCATCTAAAACCAACCTGCCCCCAACCCCTTGATTTCCCACCTCTGCTTTTTCTCACTAAGTCTTATTATCACCATCTGACCTACTATATAATCTTCTCCATTACGATGTAAGCTCTTTTTTTTTTTTTTTTTTAATAGAGACAGAGTCTCACTATGTTGCCCAGGCTGGTCTCAAACTCCTGAGCTCAAGTAATCCTCTCGCCGAGGCCTCCCAAAGTGCTAGGATTAACAGGCATGAGCCACCAAGCCTGGCCAGGATGTAAACTCTTTGTGTCTCTCTTGTTCACTGCTTTATCCTCAGTGCCCAGAACAGTGCCTGACCATAAATGCTCAGTAACAAATTGTCAAATGAATGTCTTTGGAATACTTTTTAGTCAAAATATTGGACCTCCTAGATTGATTGATTTTTTTCTCCTGAACCTTGTTCATCAGACCCCACTGAAATAGTTTTTGCCCAGGTGGCCCACGACCTCCCCATTGCTAAACCGAGTGAGAATTCTCAGTCCCCATCCTAATGACTCTGAGGCAGTATATGACACTTCAGCAGCGAGTGCATTCCTTTTTTCTTCTTGAAACAAGAACCAAGAGGACCACCCCTGCTAGGTTTCCCCTTCATGCACCGGTGGCTGTCTTGGACTCCTTCCCCTACCCCAACACACATCTTAAAGTTGGGGTGCCCTGAATTTAAGAGCACAGGCCCTGGACCTCCTCTCTGGCCTTGACTCTGTCCCTAGGCCATCTCCTCAATGACAAAGCAGGAGCACCGTCGTCATCTTGGACAAACAACTCCAAAATTCCAGCTCCCTTTCTAACCTCATGCATTTCAAGGAAATCACTTCTCTTCTAACAACAAGCAGCCAGGAAGAGCAGACAATGAAACACAGATAAGATAGCTTGAGCACAGAGGGAGGAGGGAAACTCTCTTCGTAACCACCAAACTTCACCCTCATACAATGGGCTCCAGTAAAACAGTGGTCCCTAATAAGCACATTCCTTTCCCTTTAGGCACACTGAGATAGGGAAGCTAAAAGCAAACTTGGGTGTTATGCCTGCAGCTGCAGGAAGACATGTGGGAACAGACCCAAAAACTCTCCCTCCCAGATAAGCAAGACAGAGACACAGAAACATTCCAAGCCTGTGATAAGCTCTCCCACCCTGAACCCTTAAATACTCTTAGTTTGTAAGAGAGAGGGCCCCTGACCTAACTCGGCCAGAAGCCCCTCTCAGGTTTATTCTCCAAAATAACCTATCTTTGACTGTCGAGTGGCTTTTCGTGTTTCTTTCCTCTTTCTTTAACACTTACACTCACATCTCGTGACCTTAAGTACTGTCCGCCCGTGACTCCTCCCAAAACTCTGGATTCCTGTCCTAAGCTGCCTACCAGTGTCTTCACAGATACCCCAGACCAAGAGCTTTTAAGAGCAAGCTCCTTGTCTTCTCCTCAATTCATGGCCACCTTATTAAATGGCAATCCTGTTCCTCCAGGATTTTATTGCGTAAAAATCCTGAGGGTTTTACTCAGACTAAAAACCTTAAGAGTTATCTTACTTCATCAGTATAAGTATGGAGTTGCCTCCTGTATGCCAGACGCTGGATTTGCCAAAGGCTCAGACAACAAGACACCTAGGCCAAGTCACATCTTTGAATAAATCTGCTTGATGAGGACAATAATTTGCTCTTGTAGAATAAAACTTTAGGGAATAGCATTAAAAACAAAGCTCTCAGCTGGGCTCAATGGCTCATGCCTGTAATTCCAGCACTTTGGGAGGCTGAGGTAGGTAGATGTCAAGAGTTCAAGACCAGCCTGGCCAACATGGTGAAACCCCATCTCTACTAAAAATACAAAAATCAGCCAGATGTGGTGACGGGCACCTGTGATCCCAGCTACTCAGGAGGCTGAGACAGGAGAATCGCTTGAACAAGGAGGCGGAGGTTGCAGTGAGCTAAGATCGTGCCACTGCACCCCAGCCTGGGCAATAGAATGAGACTCTGTCTCCAAAAACAAACAAACCAAAACCCCAAAGCTCTCTTCATTCACTTTCCTGTCTCTTCCTTTTCTCTTCTTGTTACCCTGGCCCCAAAGCCTTATCCTAAAGAAGGAAGATCTCAGAAGAGGTGAAAAGGCTTGGATATGCGTGAATGCAAACTCAGACAGCAAATTATCTGACAGCAGACCAGACCTTGACCTTGTGCTGTACACACAGCATGGGCCATCCACAGCAAGAATAACGGGGTGTGTGTGTGTGTGTGTTCCCACATGTGTACACACACCTTTTATCCCAGTCAGGACACCAGGACTGTGTTCTTGGCTCCATCGCTAGCTGACTGTGTGACAAATGCCCTCTTCTCACTGGTCTTCAGTGTCCTGACTGTGCAATGGCTACAGAATTTCCATTTTAGAGCTCTATGATTTTCTAAGAATGGCCCATGGCTAGGTTTTGGTAGAACCTTCCAGTGTCAAGACCTGGCTTCCATTACCAAGTTGGAAGCAGAGGCCAAGAGGCTGGGCAGGTCATCAGAAAACCCCCAGCATCTTAAAATGTCTGAGCGAAAAGGGATCTTAGCAATTGTATCGTATTCCATGGGCTTCAACCTTTCGTGACTCAGCTGGAAGACTTGTTGACAATGCAGATGTTTGGAAATGATTGTATAGGTTGGGGCAAGGCCTAGGAATCTGCATTTAACTGGTTTCTAGCTGATTCTCAGGCAGGGAGTGCAAGGACAGTACTTGAAAGCACGCTGATCTAGTGTGAATCCCACATTGTACAGACACCCTGAAATGTGAAGTGACTTGCTGGATAATAACAGTAGGAAGGACGTATTGTGTCTATCATGTGCCAGCACAATGGTAAACGCTCTGCAAGTCAACTCAAGCTTCATAAGAACCCTGTAAGGTGTATCTCATAATTGCCCCATGGACAGTTGGGGAAAGTGACTCCCTGAGAGGTCAAGGAACTTGCCGAATACCACCGAGCCAGGAGAGTTGGGTCCCAAAGTTCCAGGATGACCTGGTGGCAAAGCCCCAAGCCAGGATCAGATGCAGCCTGGAACGGAGCACAGGGCTCACCTGCTGGGTTGTGATGGATCTGGAGAGACACCTACTGCTATTGCATTCATGATACTCATCACCCAGCCTGCTCCAGGAGCGTCTTGCATTCTTCCCCATTATTTTAACTACTTTTTGAGACAGGGTCTCACTTCGTTGCCCAGGCTGGAGTGCAGTGGTGATCACGGCTCATGGCAGCCTCAGCCTCCCATGCTCATGTGATCTTCCCACCTCAGCCTCCCAAGTAGTCTGGGACCACAGGCGAATACCACCACACCTGGCTAAATGTTCTTTTTAACTTTTTGTAGAGATGGAGTCTCACTATGTTGCCCAGGCTGGTCTGGAACTCCTGGCCTCAAGCGATCCTCCCACCTCAATCTCTCGAGTAGCTGGGACCACAGGCATGCACCACCACACCTGGCTAATTTTTAAATTTTTTTTTGTAGAGATGGGGTCTCACTATGTTTCCCAGGCTGATCTCAAACTCCTCAACTCAAGAAATCCTCACACCTCAGCCTCCCAAAGTGCTGGGATTACAGGCATGAGCCACCGTGCCCAGCCACTTCTTTTTTCTTAAATTACTCAAGTAATAATACATGGACAACAGGAAAATATATCAGAAAATACAAAGAAGTAAAAAGGAAAAAAGTCCTTCATGCATCGCATGCGTTCTCTCGTGAAATCCCTTGACAATCCGATACGGCGGCACACTGTTCACATCTAGGTTTATTTCCTATCAGACATTTCCCTCTGCAATCAGACACAAAGAAATATAGACACTTGAAGTTTTTTGTTTTTTTTTTTTTTTTGACAGAGTCTCACTCTGTCCCCCAGGCTGGAGTGCAGTGGCGCCATCTCGGCTCACTGCAAGCTCCACCTCCCAGGTTCACGCCATTCTCCTGCCTCAGCCTCCGGAGTAGCTAGGACTACAGGCGCCTGCCACCACGCCTGGCTATTTTTTCTTTTCTTTTCTCTTTTCTTTTCTTTTTGTATTTTTAGTAGAGATAGGGTTTTACCGTGTTAGCCAGGATGGTCTCGATCTCCTGACCTCGTAATCTGCCCACCTCAGCCCCCAAAGTGCTGGGATTACAGGAGTGAGCCACCGCTCCCGGCGAACGCTTTTTAAAGTAGCTTGTACCATACATCCTACTTTGTAATCTGCCTTTCATGTAGCAAATTGCCATAAACATCTTCCCTTGTCAGAAAACGTGTGTTTCGACACTGACTCTGAATCCCTGTGAAACTCCTGTCACTTCCCTTCAGCTCAGGACATCTGTGAAGGCCCCGCATGGCTCTGAGCAGGCGGGAGGAGCTCGGTCCAAGCCCCCTCTTCCCTGAATTCCCAGGGCTACAGCGTTTCGTTCCAGCCACCAGATGGCAACATAGCCACTGGCAACAGGCAGAGACGTGGCCCGGCTGTTCCCTGTGTTAAGGCCGCCAGCAGAGGCAGCATTTCTGCAACCCTGGGCAGGTGACCAAACACATTAGGGACCTTCCCCTTCGACCCCCAGGGGCCCATTGGAGAGTGGCGCTCTCTTTTGCCCCGGTTTGGAGGCGCGTGTCCTGAGAAGGGAAGTCAGTTGGTCAAGTATTTTTCACCCTGTTGAGCTGACTGTGGCCTGGACTTTAGTGTTCAGGCTGGAGCTGCCCTAGGAGCAACCCAGCCTGGGCCCCACCTCCCAGCTCCCCACAGGCGCCGCATCTGACAGCAGCGTGAACTTGGCCAAGCTCCCAGGGGGCCTCGGTGACCACACCCGGCCTATTATCCCGTTTTTATGAAATGTCCAGAGCAGACAAATCCATAGAGACACAAAGTAAGTTAGTGGTGACCAGGCTCTGGGGGAGAGGGAATGGGGAGTGACTGCTCACTAGGTTTCTGTGAGGGCTGATGAAAAAGTTCTGGAACTAGAGAGTGGTTGTTATGGACTGGACTGTTTCCCCCTCCCCCTAAAATTCACATGTTGAATCCCCTAATCCCGAAGGTGACTGCATTTGGAGCTGGGGCCGTTAAGGAAGTAATAAGGGTTAAATGAGGTCATAAGGATGGGGCCCTGACTCCCTAGTTTCGGTGTCCTTATAAGAAAAGGAAGAGACACCAGATTCTCTGCCTCTCTCTGCACATGCGGAAAGACCATGTGGGAATACAGAGAGAAGGCTGGGCTGTCTGCAAGCCAGGAAGAGAGGCCTCATCAGAAATCAATGCTGCTGGCACCTTGTTTTCCTTTTTTAAAAAAAATAAATAAATAAAGAGACAAGGTCTTGCTCTGTCATCCAGGCTGGAATACAGTGATGCACTCCTGGCTCACCATAGCCTCCCCCTGGGCTCAAGCAATCCTCCTGCCTCAGCCTCCTTAGTAAACTATAGGTACATGCCATCACGTCTGGCTAATTTTTATTTTTTGTAGAGATGGGGTCTCACTTTGTTGCCCTGGCTGATCTCAAACTCTTGGCCTCAAGCGATTCTCCCTCCTGGGCCTCCTAAAGTACTGGGGCTACCGGTGTGAGCCACTACAGCCAGCCTGCTGGCACCTTAAACCTTAGACTTCCAACCTCCAGAACTGTGAGAAGAAAAATGTAATCCCCCCAGTGTGTAGTATCTTGTTATATCAGCCAGAGCAGACTAATACAGTGGGGTGGTTGCACAACCTTGTACACACACTAAATGCCACTGAATTGTACACTTTAAAATGGTGAAAATAGTAAATTTCATGTTGTGTGTTCTACCACAATAAATAATAGTAACAGCCAAGTAGCCCTATCCCACAGGACCGCTGTGAGGATGACATGAGTTTGGCTGGTGTCCAGGTGGCTGCTTCCAGAGTCCACACCCACGGGCTGAAGCTGAATCCAGCTCCCCTGTGGAGCAGGGTTCAAAATGGAACTCAGTCTCCTTCTTGCTGCTTCTTGCCACAGAAGTGGGAGCAGCAACTACAGAGCCTGGTGTTCTGGTGCTGCTTCAGTTCAGCTTCTTCTATTTTTTTTTTTTTTTTGAGATGGAGTCTCGCTCTGTCCCCCAGGCTGGAGCGCAGTGGTGCGATCTCAGCTCACTGCAACCTCCACCTCCTGGGTTCAAGCAATTCTCTCTCCTCAGCCTCCCGAGTAGCTGGGATTATAGGCGTGTGCTCCCACGCCCAGCTAATGAGTTCAGCTGCTTCCTAAATATACTCATGCTGGGGGGGCCTGATTTTTGTTTGGAAAATTCCACCACCGTAAAGTAGCAACTTAAATCGGGGTCCAATATTGTTGACTGGCACCTGGAGGGATGAGAGAGGCAGCTTAGAGAAACTGGTCCGTGACCTTGGGCCTGCGACTCGGTTTTCCCCTCTGTGAAGTGGGAGAGTAATAACCATGCCCACCTCCTAGGGCTGCTGTGAGGAACAGGAAATAGTCCATTAAGGGCCAGATCACAGCCTGGGGTGGGGGTAAATCCACAATTCATGTGGGCCTTCGTGGTTGTTCTCTCTTGCAGGTGCCAAGGGAACAGGATTCCTGTCCTTCTCATTCACTGCATCTCCTCCAATCCCAGAACAGCGCCAGGCACATCACAGGCATTCAGCAATTATTTAATGAATGGATGGTGGAGGTGGAGTTTTTATTAGGCAAAATAATTTCATTATGCTTGTGTCAAAATGACCACTAATAATTTTACCTAAAATCCAAGCAAGTTATTTACTTTTATGGGTTGCATTGCACCCCCTCCTAAATTCACATCTTGGAGTCCAAACCTCCAGAACCTCAGAATGTGACCTTATTTAGAAATAGAGTCAGTGCAGATGTGATTAGTTCAGATAAGGTCCTGCTAGAGTGGGGAAGGCCCGTGATGTGACAGGTATCCTTGTGAAAAGGAGAAATTGGGACATAGATATGCACTCAGGGGAGCGCCCTGTGAACACGAAGGCAGAGGTCAGGGAGCACCAAAGATTTCATCAAAGCACCCGAAGCCAGGAGAGGGCCTGGCACAGATTCCCTCTCACAGCCTCAGAAGGAAGCAACCCTGCAGTCACCTTGATCCTGGCCTTCCAGCCTCCAGAACTGTGAGAGCAGAAATGTCCTTTTTTTTTTCTTTGAGACGGAGTCTTGCTCTGTTGCCCAGGTTGGAGTGCAGTGGCGCGATCTTGGCTCACTGCAAGCTCCGCCTCCTGGGTTCACACCATTCTCTTGCCTCAGCCTCCTAAGTAGCTGGGACCACAGGCGCCCACCACCACGCCTGGCTAATTTTTTGTATTTTTAGTAGAGACAGGGTTTCACCGTGTTAGCCAGGATGGTCTTGATCTCCTGACCCGGTGATCCACCTGCCTTGGCCTCCCAAAGTGCTGGGATTACAGGCATGAGCCACGATACCCAGCCAGAAATATCTATTTTTAAGCCACTGAGCTCCTGATACTTTGCTACTGCAGCCCTAGCAAACTAATGAAGTTACTCAGGTTTGAAGGCTTCAAATGCAATATATCAAGATCATACAATTTAATTCACCCTATTCCTGGGTCTGCAGACAGGTGTGGCTGCATCTTGTTCCTCACCACCTCCTGCAAGCCTTAGAGCTGGCCATGCCCTCCACCACCCCCTGGCCTGTTGTAACCCTGCACACATACCCAACCTCTGCCCAGGGGGCTCTCATCTCAGCACCCGTGGGGCAGTGGCACTAGTGACCCCAATGCCTGGCACCAGTAGTGAGTGCTGAGTGGCCCAGTAAATGAAGCTGCCTGTAATTCTCAAATCCTAGAGTCCAGGGCAGTGAGGCCCATGACAGACAAGTCCTATTGCTAATGGAAGCTGGTCATTTTACTTTTCATCTCCCAGATTCTCAAATTACAAGGTAATTTTATCAGGGCCCTTTGCTGTAGACTGCCTGACCACTGACTGTAAGAAAGAAGAGAAAGAAAGAGAGAGAGAGAGAGCTCGGCTTTGAGGAGAGACACTTTTTCCTTCTGGCTGAGCTGGTGGTTCTGGCTGGGCTGCAGGCTTTTCAAACACGTATTCATGATATGTTACGTGGAAGCCCAGTCCACAGGATAGGAAAACTCGATGCTCTGGTTGATAGGAGGATGGGAACCCAGAGCCCTGTGTGCCTGGCCCCTCATCCTTTTATCCCCCTCCAGCCTTGAGCTCCAGAAGACCCCCAGAAACCTCGAAGGACAAGAGTGAAACCACTGACCTCGGGGACAGAAGAGACTGCAGGAAATGACCAATCAGTCATGGGGGGTACTGTCCTTCTGGCTTCTATATATTAACTCCGGACAGTTCCACTATTTTGTGTTTATAAACATGTGCCTTACTCCAAGAAGACTATGGCAATACCAAGGGAAAAGAGAGGTGCAGGATGAGCTGAAGCCAGGAGGTGTGGTTCCTACATAGAAATGCATAACATGCTGTTATGAGCTGAATGCAGGATGAGCTGAAGCCAGGAGGTATGGTCCCTACATAGAAATGCATAACATGCTGTTAGGAGCTGAATGCAGGATGAGCTGAAGCCAGGAGGTGTGGTTCCTACATAGAAATGCATAACATGCTGTTAGGAGCTGAATGCCTGTGTCCCCCAGAATTCATATGGTGAGGCTCTAGCTCCCAGTATGGCTGTGTTTGGAGACAGGCCCTCTAAGGAATTAATTAAGGTTAAATGAGGGCATAAGGGTGGGACCCTGATCCAGTAGGATTCATGCCTTTGTAGGAAGAGACACCAGAGACCTCACTCACTCGCCTTCCATGAGCACATACCAAGGAAAGGCCATGTGAGGACATGGCGGGAAGGTGGCCATGTCCCACAAAAATTCATATGTTGAAGTCACAAACCCCAGGACCTCAGAATGTGACCCTGTTTGGAAACAGAGTCATCTATATATCATGAGTCAAGCTAAGATGAGGTCACACTGGAATAGGATGGACACCTAATCCAATATGGCTGGCATCCTTATTATTTAATTAATTAATTTATTTATTTATTTATTGAGACAGGATCTTGCTCTGTCATCCAGGTTGGAATGTAGTGGTGCGATCATAGTTCACTGCAATGTTGGCTCAAGTGATCCTCTCGACTTGGCCTCTTAAGTAGCTACGACTACACGCACATGCCACCACACCCTGCTAATTTTTAATTTTAGAAGAGATAGAGTCTCACTATGTTTCCCAGGCTGGTCTCAAACTCCTAGGCTCAAGTGATCCTCCTGCCTTGGCCTCCCTATGCTCTGGGATTACAGGCATGAACCACTGCTCCCAGCTTGGTGCCCTTAATAAAAGGGGAAATTTGGGCACAGACGCATACAGAGAGAACACCATGTGAGGATTAGAACAGTGCTGCCACAAGCCGAGAAACTACCAGAAGCTAGAAGACAGGTCCCTCCCAGCACCTTCAGAGGGAACCCTGTCAATATCTTAATCTCATACTTCTGGCCTCTAGAACTGTAAGAATATCAATTTCTGTTGTTTAAGTCCCCCAGTTTGTGGTACGTTGTCATGGCAACCCCAGAAACTGATATACATACAGTCCTAACAATACCTGTGAGTTCCACCTTCAGTCATGAGATTCCTAGTGGGCAAGGCAAAGAAGGAAATCTGTTATTGGAATCTCAGCATTTCATGCAGGCTAAGCTGGTAACCTCATCAAAATGAACAGATCCAGGGTGATGAATGCAGTGTCTGGCACCCAGGTGGTACTTAAAAATAAATGTTACCTGGCATTTTTCTCATTTTAAAATTTTTATTATTTTTTAACCACTGACATTTTTTCCCCATGAAATCAGGCACGTTAGAAAACAGTAGACTAGAGGCTGGACACAGTGGCTCACGCCTGTAATTCCAGCACTTTGGGAGGCTGAAGCGAGTGGATCACCTGAAGTCAGGAGTTCGAGATCAGCCTGGCCAACATGGTGAAACCCCGTCTCTACTAAAAACACAAAAATTAGCCGGGCATGGTGGTGGACGCCTGTAGTCCCAGCTATTCGGGGGGCTGAGGTGGGAGAATCGCTTGAATCTAGGAGGCAGAGGTTGCACTGGGCCGACATAGTGCCACTGCACTGCAGCCTTGGCAAGACTCCCTCTGGGGGGGAAAAAAATGCAGTAGACTGGAAACTGTCTAAAGTTTCCCTTCAGCCCTGTGGTTTTAAGGTTTTACAATTCTCTTTCAGCAGCTAGCGTTGGCTTTCATTCCAGAGAAGTAGCTGATATGGGAATGCAGAGGCTATGGGCTCTGGCCAAACCACAGGACTGGGGCCAGCCCTGTTTCCCAGACGTGTGCTACAGGGACTGTCCCTCGCGTTGGCAGATGTGGCTGGTGAGGGCAGCCACAAAGGAGGAAGAAGACACTTAGTGCTTTGTATTTATCTGCCTGTTTGGCTGACAGAAGAGCCATCGGGCGATGTGTGTTCCGCCCTTCCTGCTGTGCAAGCTTGGGGAAAGCACGTGACCTTTCTGGGCCTTGCTTTTTTTTTTTTTTCCTTTGTAAAAACATTTCTGGCTTAGTGCAATGGCTCACACCTGTCATCCCAGCACTTTGGGAGGCTGAGGAGGCAGGATCACTTGAGCTCAGCAGTTCAAGACTAGCCTGGGCAACATGGACAAACCCCGTCTCTACAAAAATACAAAAATTAGCCAGGTGTGGTGTTGTGCACCAGTAGTCCCAGCTACTTGGGAGGCTGAGGTGGGAGGGTTGCATGAGCCCAGGAGGTCGAGGCTGCAGTGAGCGAAGATTGCCCCACTGCACTCCAGCCTAGGTGATGGGTGATAGACGAGACCCCTTCTAAAAAACTAATAATAAATAAATAATAATGAAAACATTTCCTGCTCACCCACAACCCATGCCCCTGGCCTGCCTCGCTTGCTGATTGCAGCATTTTCTCACTGAGCTCAGGTTAACTCTAGGGTCCTCCTCAATGCTGTGCTGGCACAGATGTTTTCAGCCTGACCAACTGCACCAACAAGGAAGGTCTCCAGCATCCCCAGACTCAATCGTCTCAAAAGCCCCTTCAGGAGGGAGTGTTCTGGAATGCCTTTGTGCTGGGTCTTTGAGTTGGTCGCTGTGCCTCTGTGCCTCTCACTAGGTTGTGGTGCATGCGTGGTGGAAGTCCGAGCCTCTGACACCCAGCACTCGGTCACCCACGCACCTGTTGCAGGGTTACGCCCACTGGGCCCCGGGGCTCTCAGGGCAGAGGCCCCAAGAAGGCGGCACCTTCCCGCCCTCACAGCAAAGCCCTGCATAGCCTTCACCTTCTCATCCTGCCTGCCTGCACATCTGCTGTGGCTTTGCACTTAGTGCTCAGACATATGTATTGATTTTGTCAAATAAAAAGCAAATAAATATGACTTCACTCCTATTACAATGGCTACTATTAAAAAAACAAGTAAAAATAGAAAATAACAAGTGTTGGTGAAAACGTGGAGAAATTGGGACCACTGCGCACCGTTGGTGGGAATGGAAAGTGCTGCAGCCACTGCAGAAAATGGTTCAGAGGTTGCTCAAAATGTCCGACAAATTCTTTAGGGTCCAGCCCTACTGGGTCTGTGGGTTTTTCTCCTCGTGTGCAGAGACGAGAGAGCATAGAAATAAAGACACAAGTCAAAGAGGCAGAAGAAAAGACAGCTGGGCCTGGGGGCCACTACCACCTAGACGTGGAGCCCAGTAGTGGCCCCGAATGCCTGGCTGCACTGTTATTTATTGGATACAAGACAAGGGGGCAGGGTAAGGAGTGTGAGCCATCTCCAATGATAGGTAAGGTCACGCGAGTCATGTGTCCACTGGACAGGGGGCCCTTCCCTGTTTGGCAGCCGAGGCAGAGAGAGAGAGAGAGAGAGGACAGCTTATGCCATTATTTCTTCTATGCATTTCAAAGACTTTCAGTACTTTCACTAATTCTGCTACTGTTTTTTTTTTTTTTTTTTTTTTTTTTTTTTTTTTTGAGACAGAGTCTCGCTCTGTCGCCCGGGCTGGAGTGCAGTGGCGCAATCTCGGCTCACTGCAAGCTCCGCCTCCCGGGTTCACGCCATTCTCCTGCCTCAGCCTCCGAGTAGCTGGGACTACAGGCGCCCGCCACCGTGCCCGGCTAATTTTTTTTTTTGTATTTTTTAGTAGAGACGGGGTTTCACCGTGGTCTCGATCTCCTGACCTCATGATCCGCCCGCCTCGGCCTCCCAAAGTGCTGGGATTACAAGTGTGAGCCACCGCGCCCGGCCTTTCTGCTACTGTTATCTAGAAGGCAGAGCCAGGTGTACAGGGTGGAACATGAAAGCAGACCAGGAGCGTGACCGCTGAAGCACAGCATCATGGGGAGATGGTTAGGCCTCTGGATGGCTGTGGGCGGGCCTGACTGATGTCAGGCCTTCCACAAGAGGTGGTGGAGCAGAGTCTTCTCTATCTTACCCAGGGAAAGGGAGACTCCCTTTCCCGGTCTGCTAAGTAATGGGTGCCTTCCCCAGGCACTGACGCTACCGCTAGACCGAGGTCCGCTAGGTAACGGGTGCCTTCCCAGGCGCTGGTGTTACCGCTAGACCAGGGAGCCCTTTAGTGGCCCTGTCCCAGCGTTAACAGAGGGCTCACACTCTTGTCTTCTGGTCATTTCTCACCATGTCCCTTCGGCTCCTATCTCTGTATGGCCTGGTTTTTCCTAGGTTATAATTGTAGAACAAAGATTATTATAATATTGGAATAAAGAGCAATACAACAAACTAATGATTAATGATATTCATATATAATCATATCTAGAATCTATTTCTAGTATAACTATTCTTATTGTATATATTTTCTTTATTATCCTGGAACAGCTTCTGTCCTTTGGTCTCTTGCCTTGGCACCTGGGTGGCTTGCTGCCCCCAAAATTCGAATTAAAAAACCATGTCAGGCCAGGTGCAGTGGCTCATGCCTGTAATCCCAGCACTTTGGGAGGCTGAGGCAGGCAGATCATCTGAGGTCAGGAGTTCCAGACCAGCCTGGCCAACATGGTGAAACCCCATCTCTACTAAAAATACAAAGATTAGCTGGGCATGAGGGCGCATGCCTGTAGTCCCAGCTACTTGGGAGGCTTAGGCAGGAGAATCACTTGAACCCAGGAGGCAGAGGTTGCAGTGAGCTTAGATTGCGCCACTGTACTCTAGCCTGGGCAACAGAGTAAGAATCGGTCTCAAAAAAAAAAAAAAAAGAAAGAAAGAAAGAAAAAAAAACTACATTAAAAAGTTGAAATGAAGGCCAGGTGCAGTGGCTCACTCCTGTAATCCCAGCACTTTGGGAAGCCGAGGTGGGAGGATCACTTGAGGTCAGGAGTTCGAGACCAGACTGGCCAACATGATGAAATACCATCTCTACCAAAAATACAAAAATCAGCCGGGTGGTGGGTGCTTGTAATCTCAGCTACTTGGGAGGTTGAGGCAGGAAATTACTCCATCTCAAAAATAAATAAATAAACACTGAAATTAAAAATTAGAAACAGAACCAGCAACCCAAAAGAATTGACAGCAAGGTCTTTTTTTGCTTTTTGAGTGGAGTCTTGCTCTGTTGTCCAGGCTGGAGTACAGTGTCTTGGTCTCAGCTCACTGTAACCTCCACCTCCTGGGTTCAAGCAATTCTCCTGCCTCAGCCTCCTGAGTAGCTGGGATTACAGGTGCACACCACCATGCCCATCTAATTTTTATATTTTTAATAGAGACGGCGTTTTACCATGTTGGCCAGGCTGGTCTCGAACTCCTGACCTCATGATCCACCCACCTTGGCCTCCCAAAGTGCTGGGGTTACAGGCATGTGTCACCGCACCCGGCCAGACAGCAGGGTCTTGAAGAGAAGCTGCACTCCCAGTTCACAGCAGCCTCATTCACAATAGCCAGGAGGTGGAAGCAACACGAGTGTCAATTTTCAGATGAATGAATCAGTGAACTCTGGTGCATACATGCAGGGGAATTTTATCCAGCTGGAAAAAAGAGGGAAATTTCAACACATGCTACAACATGAAGGAAACTTGAAGACATTAGGTGAAGTGAAATAAGTCAGTAGGAAGGGTCAAATACTGGGATTCCACTAGACAGAAGGTAGAATGGTGCGTGCCAGGGGCTGGGGGCTGGGGGCAGGGAGTGAGTGTTTACTGGGGACAGAGGAGAAAGCTCTGGAGATGGATGGTGGTGATGGCCGCGCAACAAAGTAAATGTGCTTTATTCAACTATACTTGAAAATGGTTCACATGCCTCATTCGATGTTATGTTTTTTACCACAATTTTAGGAAAAAGAAAAACAAGCACATATATTAAAAACAACAACAAAACAAGCCAGGAGTGGTGGCTCATGCCTGTAATCCCAGCACTTTGGGAGGCCGAGGTGGGTGGATCACAAGGTCAGGAGTTCGAGACCAGCCTGACCAACATGGTGAAACCCCATTTCTACTAAGAATACAAGGCCGGGCGCGGTGGCTCATGCTTGTAATCCCAGCACTTTGGGAGGCCGAGGCGGGCGGATCATGAGGTCAGGAGATCAAGACCATGGTGAAACCCCGTCTCTACTAAAAAAAATACAAAAAAATTAGCCGGGCATGGTGGTGGGCGCCTGTAGTCCCAGCTACTCGGAGAGGCTGAGGCAGGAGAATGGCGTGAACCCGGGAGGCGGAGCTTGCAGTGAGCCGAGATTGCGCCACTGCACTCCAGCCGGGGCGACAGAGGGAGACTCTGTCTCAAAAAAAAAAAAAAAAAAAAAAAGAATACAAAAGTTAGACGGGCATGGTGGTGAGCTCCTGTAATCCCAGCTACTCAGGAGGCTGAGGCAGGAGAATCTCTTGAACCCGGGAGGCAGAGGTTGCAGTGAGCTGAGATCACGCCATTGCACTCTAGCCTGGGCAACAAGAGCAAAACTCCATCTCAAAAAAAAAAAAAAGTCTGGACTTGGGTAAGCAGAGACTTTATTAGAAAGAATTGTTGCAAGAGAAGGGAAGGGATGATTGAATAGGGAGAAGGCTATGCAATGCCACCTGCAAGCATCTTGAAGCCCAGGCACAGCTTTTCTTCTCCAGGGAGGAGCAGACAAGGCTTAGACAGAATCAGATGTGGGGAGTGGGATGGATGGGATTGGGGGAGTGATTAATCAGCAGATGAGAGAATGTCTTTCCTGTGGCCAGCCAAGGGTTTTGGGAGGTGCCACTAGGAGGGGGTATCCACTAGCCCAGGCAGAAGGTAGATCAAAGTTTGGGGACCTGGGGAGAGGAGAGAAGCTGAACTAAACTTGAGTCAATCAGAGGGTTGAATGAACAAGTCCAGATTGATGGGTGGGGACACACATTTTAGCTAATCTTTGATGAGGCAAAGAATTTGGAAGTTCTGTGCCTGGCCTTGTCTCAAACAAACAAGTCGTGGGTGGGCATCTGTGGGTCTTGCCCAAGTCCACTGGGAAAGGTTGGTTCTTTGCAGTAAGCTGTTTCCTGGAACCCGAAAGGGGTGAGGGGATTTCCTAATCCTTGCTGTTTTCCGGGAGCACAGCCTCAAGTCAAATTCAGCACTGTCCATTCAAATAGGATGGAACTGAGAGGTGTTATGGAGTATCTGATTTTTTTTTCTGGCACAGAGGGGGCCACTAATAAACATCCGTTGAATAATGAATGAATGAATGAATGAATAAGTTGGCAGAAAGGAGCAACCACTAGGAGCTGGAGTGAGCTGAGAAGGCTTCATGGAGGAAGGTGGTGTTTGAGGTGGACCTTGAAGGAAGGGTGCATTCAATGAACAACACGTTAAGGATCCCAATAAAACAGTTCCGAGGGTGGGAAGGAAGGAGAACGCTTATGTACTGGGTGCACATTACATGAGAGACCTTGAGTGGGTCCTTCAGGAAAACAGAAACCACTCTAGTTTTTTCAAGCAGAAAAGGGTTAAGACAAGGAGAAATTCATTGCTGACAGAGCTGTTGGAAGGTGGGGAGGAGCAAATGTCAGGCCCCCCGTTGATGTCTATTCTTCCGGGAACCATTTCTCTCCTTTTCCCTCTTTTGTTTCTGCCACCCTTGGTCATGAGCAAGTGAGCCTCTGGGACTCAACCTCCTCAAAAGCAAAGCCAGAGTCCTAGCCTCTGCCAGCCCAGGGCCAAGATGCCCAGCAGGGGCCTTCTATATTTGAGATGGATTGAAGCTCTCCAATCGCTATCTTGATGCATTCCCTGCCAATACCCCAGGGATGCAATTATGCAACCTCGCTTTTCAAACAGACCTCCCAGCTGTGCAAGCAAAATCAAGGAGAGCAGGGCTCCGATCCAGCTCATCCTCAGGGTCCCACTCTTCTCATCAGCCTGGCAACTTACAGGGTTCAGGAGGAGGAGGAGGTGACCTAGAGCTGGCCAGAGACACTAGGCCCTGCCTGGAGCCAGTGATGGGCCAGTGAGCGGGACAATGCCTCAGATTTCAGAACAATGCTCTGCTCTGAGCAGGTCGAGGTGATGGGTGGGACATCAGAAGCAGCTCAGGATGCCCACAGGTTGTTCCCAGGCTATCCCCAAGGCCCAGGGTCAAGGAGCAGCAATGCAGCTGAACAGGAAGTAGAAGCTGGGTCCCTCAGACCCCACTACCTCTGTGCTGAGCCCTGGACCCGGTTCCAAACACCCCTCCCTCTGGCCAGACAGAATCTCTGCAGATCCCACCATCCACGCACCCCCCATACTCCTACCACCACGCCTCTGCTCATGTCCCTCCTCCAGGGCATCCCTGCCTTCTTCCCATCCCCTCTACCTTTCTCGGCAGTTACTGTACAATAAGCCTTCCTCACCTCCACCCAGGGGACCGGATCACAACTAGGCAGAACAGAATCATGGTCAACCTAAAAAAAGACACCAGAGAAAATGATCTCTAAATATGTTGAGCTTACTCGGGAGTAAGAAATAAGGATGGTAATCCGGAATGCATGCAAGCCATCAGCGCATTAGGCGAGGGAAGGGAAAGAGGCACTTTTATTGGGAAAAAGAGATTTACATAAGCTGCTTAGAAACAGAGTTCATTGGTTCCCGAGGCTCAAAGCCAGAGTTGTTGTCAGTGCTTTGCTGGAGATGCCAGTGCTGGGCGAACGTTCTTCGGAGAGCGCCTTATCTGCGTTCCTGCAGTCCTGCAGAACGGCGAGTGGTAAGCCTCATCAAAGCAGGAGCTGTGTGAAGGACGCACAAGGGTTTCTGACGGGGTTTTAGAAAGTCCTTGGAAACAGTTCTTATCTCAGACATGGAAGTACGAGCCCCTCCTTCACGCCTTCCCAGCCCTATTTGGTCCAAGTCTGACAAAAGTGATTTTATCCTGGTATCTGCAACTTTCACAGTGTTTACGGGTGTGACTGACAGTTGCCCAGGTTCACATAGCCGCCCTCGCCGTTGCCACGTGATGGGAGGCACGTTCCTTTGAGCCTCAGTTTTCTCCTCCATGCACTGGGGGAGTCACACTCCTACCTCATACGGTTAGTCTGGGGATGGGCGTGGGATGATCGTCCCACGTTCCCCTGGGGCCTGGCTCAAGTATGTGCGCCGGATTTGCCGGCATTGCCACCCATCCCTGCGCCCCTCCCTCCAGCAGGGACCTGACCTCCTTGGTTTCCTTGCTTGTCTCACCCACTGGACTGTGAGACCCCTCACTGCAGGGGCTGCATGTTGGCCACCGTTATCCTCAGCCCCTTTAGCGCCAAGCCTGGCGTTGAGTCCCTGTTCATGCTTACAGAGACAAATGTACCAGGACAAAAGGCAGAAGAACAGCCACTGTGAGGGATATAGCCTCAGCCTCACAGATGGACTGCATTCATGATAAGTGAGAACAGGATGGTGGAGGGGCTGGAAAGATGCCCGGCAGAGGCCCCCAGCCCCTGGCCAAGGTTCCGGTTTCAAAATACCTGAGAGAGGTTCCACAAACTGACACATTGCCCACGAGGTCCAGCTGTTGACA
The DNA here is from genome assembly GCF_028878055.3 of Symphalangus syndactylus. Classification (NCBI taxonomy): domain Eukaryota; kingdom Metazoa; phylum Chordata; class Mammalia; order Primates; family Hylobatidae; genus Symphalangus; species Symphalangus syndactylus. Next base: position 17,635,156 of record NC_072438.2, on the reverse strand, counting down.
CTCCTTCTTTGTATAAAAGCCTGGTTAGGCTGGACACGGTGGCTCACGCCTGTAATCCCAGCACTTTGGGAGGCTGAGGAGGGAGGATCATCTGAAGTCAGGAGTTAGAGACCAGCCTGGCCAACATGCTGAAAGCCCGTCTCTACTAAAAATACAAAAATTAGCTGGGTGTGGTGGCGTGTGTCTGTAATCCCAGCTACTCGGGAGGCTGAGGCAGAAGAATCGCTTGAACTTGGGAGGCAGAGGTGGCAGTGAGCTGAGATTGCGCCACTGCACACTCCAGCCTGGATGACAGAGTGAAACTCAGTCTCAAAAAAAAAAAAAGCCTGGTTACCATCAGGCTGGTGAGAATCCATGGCCATGTGGCTGCTGCTAACTAGGCCAGATTTGCCAGGCACAGCTGGCACGTCATGCGTGCCCAGGGAGAATCCTTTTGTAAAGGAAGGAATTGCTGCTCCCCTATGGGGTGTGTGTAGTGGCGGGAGTGGGTGGTTGGTGTCATTATCAGCTTTTTCTTTTTCTTTCTTTTTTTTTTTTTTTGAGACAGAGTCTCACTCTGTCATCCAGGCTGGAGTGCGGTGGCACAATCTCGGCTCACTGTAACCTCTGCCTCCTGGGTTTGAGCGATTCTCCTGCCTCAGCCTCCCGAGTAGCTGGGGTTGCAGGCGCCCGCCACCACACCCAGCTAATTTTTGTATTTTTAGTAGAGACGGGGTTTCACCATGTTGGCCAGGCTGTTCTGGAACTCCTGACCTCAGGTGATCCACCTGCCTCGGCCTCCCAAAGTGCTGGGATTACAGGCGTGGGCCACTGGACCTGGCCTCAGCTTTTTCTTAAAGTGGGGCCTACTCAAGCCCCCCAGGAGGGAGGATAAGAGCAAAGTCAGTTTATTGAACAATGGCCACAGTGAAGGGTCATGGAAGCAAGTTCTTTCTCATCTCTGTCCCTTTCAACCCATCTCAGGATGAAGTCCTGCAGAGCCCTTAGCCTTTCCAGCCACGCTCCGGAGAGACAGTGTGAAATGTGCCATTATCTGGGGATTCAAAGTCAGGTCCAGGTGGCTCTCAAGCCTGAGAGCTCTCATCTGATTTAAAACCTCTCCCCTGCCCCAGGTCTTGGGCATGGAGGAGTGGGCTGGACTTTTCCTCTCTCCTGCTCACCCTGTGCAGGCCTCTCTCCTGCACTAGGCTCTTCTTGGCTCCCCCAGTGTGTTTGTGATTTAGAAGGGTGCTATGGTTTGAATATCTGTCCCCTCCAAAACTCATGTTGAAACTTAATCCTGTCCAAGTGTGGTGGTTCACACCTGTAATCCCAACACTTTGGGAAGCTGAGGCAGGAGGATGGCTTGAGCAGGAGTTTGAGGCCAGCCTGGGCAATATAGCAAGACCCCATCTCTAAAAAAATAAAAATAAAAAATAAAAAAAGGAAACATAATCCCTAATGTGGCAGTATTGAGAGGTAGGACTTTAAGAAGTGAGGTCATGAGGCTTCCACCCTCATGAATGAATTACCGCATTCATGAGTTAATGGATGAATGGGTTGTCATGAGAGTGAGACTGGTGGTTTTACAAGAGGAAGAGAGACCTGAGCTAGCACACTCAGCCCCCTTGCCATGGGATGCCCTGTGCCGCCTTAAGGCTCTGCAGAGTCCCCACCAGCAAGAAGGACCTCACCAGATGCAGTCCCTTGACGGTGGAATTCTCAGCCTCCAGAACTGTAAGAAATTAATTCTTTTCTTTATAAATTTCCCAGTTTCTGGCATTCTGTTATAAGGATCAGAAAATGGACAAAGACAGGGGGTGCTGTAAAGAAGGCAGAACAGTCTTCCATAGCTGGCGGCGCTGAAGTTCACTCCTAGCTGTGCAGTGGACCTGGCCAGGCAGACACCTGGCCCTCCATCCTTCAGTGGGTTCCTTGCAGCCCACTGCATCCCCACTGCCAGAGTCACCAGAGGCTCCCTTTTGCAGCTCCTTCGGCAGGCAATAGCTGCGGACAACACCCTTCAGGCCCTGGCCTCCAGCAGGCACCATGAAGGATGTCTCCTGTGAGGTCCTGGGTGGTCATCTGGACATGCCTCTGGAGCTTTCCAGGACCTGATCCCTGGAACCTGTGAAGGGAACCTTGTATGGCAAGAGGGACTTTGTAGATGTGAAGGACTAAGAGTCTTGAAATGGGGAGTTTATCCTGGATTATCTGGGTGGGTCCTAAATACAATCACAAGGGTCCTTATAAGCGGGAGGCAGAGGAAGATTTGACACAAAGAAGAGGGTAGTGTGATGATGGAAGCAGAGAGACAGATGAAGATGCCAGAGCTACAGACCTAGCCGTGTCACCAGGACACTGATCTCACAGAGTTTATGTTCTACTAGAGGAGACAAGGAGGCAAACGACGAATACGGTAATTTCAGAGAACAGTCTATGCCACAAAGGCAATAAACAGGGTGGCAGGAAGGTCCCTCTTGTAGATGAGGATTGTTTACCTCGGGGAGGGCTGGGGGCAGGGCTTAGGAGCTTGAACGTGATGACAGATGCCATGGTGTGTAGTTCAGAGCCTGGTGTGTGTTAGGTACTCATACGCCTATTAGCTAAATTTGGGCAGGAAATGCAGGCCGAGAGATGAAGCACAGGCTTTGGCTGTGCAGATACTCTTGCCCCAAGGGGCTAGGACACTCTTATAGGAATCCTGAGAGGTTTCCATCCTTTTCTAGGGTTCTGTTGCCATTTGATCATTCAGTCATTCTTTTTTTTTTTTTGAGACGGAGTCTTGTTCTGTCGCCCAGGCTGGGGTGCAGTGGCGTGATCTCGGCTCACTGCAAGCTCCGCCTCCCGGGTTCACGCCATTCTCCTGCCTCAGCCTCTCCGAGTAGCTGGGACTACAGGCGCCCGCCACCACGCCTGGCTAATTTTTTTGCACTTTTTTTTTTGGTAGAGACGGGGTTTCACCGTGCTCTCAATTTCCTGACCTCGTGATCCGCCCGCCTCGGCCTCCCAAAGTGCTGGGATTACAAGCCTGAGCCACCGCGCCCGGCCCATTCATTCATTCTTTACTCACTCGCTAATTCATTCATTCAGCACATCTCTGGGGAACTCTTCCTCCCCTCCATGTGCCAGACATTTTGCCACTGGATCTCTTTATCCCTCTCCCAGGCCACATGCCCTCCCAATTGGCCAGATGACCGTGATCAACAAAATGCCTGCTGTGTGTGAGGCCAGCTGTACTGTATAATCCTGACAAAACAGGGAGTTTTTGCTTTTTTTTTTTTTTTTTTTTTTTGAGACAGAGTCTCACCTGTCACCCAGGCTGGAGTGCAGTGGCATGATCTGGGCTCACTGCAACCTTTGCCTTCCAGATTCCAGCAATTCTTGTGCCTCAGCCTCCCAAGTAGCTGGGATTACAGGTGTGCACCACCACGCCCAGCTAATTTGTCATACTTTTTGTAGAGACAGGGTTTCACCAGGCTGGCTTGAACAAGGCCTGGCACGAGGCCAGGCTGGTCTTGAACTCCTGGCCTCAAGTGATGCGCCTGCCTCAGCCTCCCAAAGTGCTGAGATTACAGGCATGAGCCACCGTGCCAGGCCTACTTTTGCTCTTGATTGATTCACCGTCCTTTCTTGAATTTCCCCTCCAGGACTTTCGCCCTCATCAGTGGCTCCTAGCTTCCTAGCTGTACTGTATTGTTTTTTTTTTTTGAGACAGAGTCCCGCTCTGTCATCCAGGCTGCAGTGCAGTGGCACGATCTCAGCACACTGCAACCTCTGCCTCCTGGGGTCAAGCGATTCTCCTGTCTCAGCCTCCCTAGTAGCTGGGATTACAGGCGTGTGCTACCATGCCCAGCTAAATTGTTTTGTATTTTTAGTAGAGATGAGGTTTCACCATGTTGGCCAGGCTAGTTTCAAATTCCTGACCTCAGGCAATCTGCCCGCCTCTGCCTCCTAAAGTGTTGGGATTACAGGTATAAGCCACAGCGCCCGGCCTTTTTTTTTTTTTTTGAGACAGGGTCTCACTCTGTTGCCCAGGCTGGAGTGCAGTGGTGCAATCGCAGCTCACTGCAGCCTTGATCTCCAGGGATCAAGCATCCTCACCTGGTCTCTTTAACCCTTCCCTAGGTCACACGCCCACCCAATTGGCCAGGCTACCATGATCAACAAAACTCCTGGCCAGGCTATCCAGCCTCGCATTGCTGGTCCATTGTTTCGCAGGTGTCCAGGTGAGAAGAATCACCTCGGGATCTTGTTGAGCATGCGGCTTCCCAGGCTCCGTCTCTAGTGAATCCACATTACCTCGTCCCAGGTGGAGGTCTGAGACTTTGTGATCAAAGCACATTTCCTGGGTGAATCTGAGAGTGGTGAGAGGTTGGAAACAGCGAATCACAGCTGAGCTTCCCACACCCTTCCTGTGCATACAGCTCACCTGGGGGTCTCATTACGGGTGCACTCTGATTCATCTGCTCTAAGGTAGGCCAAGATTCTGCGTTTCTATCCAGGATCAAGGCGGTGCCCATGCCGTGGTTCATGGACCCCGCTTTGAAGGGCAAAATGTTACAGGTCTATAGTCCTTCAACATATAGTAGTTTCAATGTGCTTAACCACTTTCTTTTTTTGTTTGTTTTTGGTTTTTTTGAGACGGAGTCTCGCTTTGTCACCCAGGCTGGAGTGAAGTGGCGCGATCTCGGCTCACTGCAACCTCAGCCTCCGGGGTTCAAGAGATTCTCCTGCCTCAGCCTCCTGAGTAGCTGGGGTTACAGGTGTGTGCCACCACGCCAAGCTAATTTTAGTAGAGACAGGGTTTCACCATGTTAATCAGGCTGGTCTCTAACTCCTGATCTCGTGATCCGCCTGCCTTGGCCTCCCAAAGCAGGCGTGAGCCACCACTCCCGGCCGCTTGCTTAAACCTTTCAAATGAGATCTGGCGCGTTCAGGGTGGTATGGCCATAGACTGCGTAACCACTTTCAGATGAGATCTGGCGCGTTCAGGGTGGTATGGCCATAGACTGCGTAACCACTTTCAGATGAGATCTGGCGCGTTCAGGGTGGTATGGCCGTAGACTGCTTAACCACTTTCAGATGAGATCTTCCTATGAGCTGGGGAACAGGTGAAGGACTTTGTATGCAATGTCTCATTTGATCTCTTAATAGCGCCCTTTTACAAATGAGGAAACTGGGGCTTTGAGAGGTTTGTGACTTGCCGAGTCATATAGCTGAGGTGGGCAGAGTTGGCCTTGAACCCAGGCTGTCTGAGACTGGGGCCCAGGCAATGGAGAAGAAAAGGAATAACAATATCTGGGCAACTACTGTGTGTGAGGCCGATGTTGCAGACATTCATCATCTCCTTCCATTTTTTTTCTTCTTCTTTTTTATTATACTTTAAGTTCTGGGATACATGTGCAGAACGTGCAGGTTTGTTACACAGGTATACATGTGCCATGGTGGTTTCCTGCACCCATCAACTCATCTTCTACATTAGGTATTTCTCCTAATGCTCTCCTTCCCCTAGACCCCCACCCCCAACAGGCCCTGGTGTGTGATGTTCCCCTCCCTGTGTCCACATGTTCTCATTGTTCAACTCCCACTTATGAGTGAGAACATGCGGTGTTTGTTTTTCTGTTCCTGTGTTAGTTTGCTGCATCATCTCCTTCAATTCTTATCGCAGCCTCATGGCGCACTTATTAGTATCCTCAACTTACAGAAAGGGAAACTGAGGCACAGAGCGGCTACATAGCTGATCCAAAGCCAGTCAGGTCTGGGTGGCAGAGCTGGGGTTGAGTCCAGTCTCCCTGATGCCCACATGTACCCAGCTCTGCTGCATCTCAGTCACCTGGCCAACACCATCCTGCCTGCCCTGCACAGCCATAAGCCCTGCGCCAGGATCCTGGGGCTTCCAGGACAAATGACCCCAAGCTGGGTGGCCTTCAGCAACAGACATGTATTCTCTCCCAGTGCTGGAGGCCAGAAGTCCAAAGTCAAGGTGTTGGCAGGGCCATCCTTCCCCTGATGACTTTAAGGCAGGACCTTCCTCTTCTCTTCCCACTTCTGGTGGTCCTGGCTCCCCTTGGCTTGTAGCTGCATCACTCCAGTCTCTGCCCCTGTTGTCACGTGGCCTTCCTCCCTCTGGGTCTGTCTCTGCATCTCTTTTTTTTTTTTTTTTTTTGAAAAATTTAATCTATTTATTTATTTTGAACCAGGTTATTAGACTTGCTAATTTTCGTATTTTGGTAGAGATGGGTTTTGCCATTTTGCCCAAACTGGTCTCGAACTCCTGGGTTTAAGCTATCTACCCACCTCAGCCTCCCAAAGTGCTGGATTACAGGCATGAGCCATTGCACCCGGCCTCTGCATCTCTTTTCTTTTTTATTTTTATTGTTTTTTGAGACAGAGTCTCAATGTGTTGCCCAGGCTGGAGTGCAGTGGCGCAATCTCGGCTCACTGCAACCTCTGCCTCCTGGGTTCAAGCGATTCTTGTGCCTCAGCCTCCCAAGCAGCTGGCATTACAGGCACGTGCCACCATGCCTGGCTAATTTTTGTATTTTTAGTAGAGATGGGGTTTCACCGTGTTGGCCAGGTTTGTCTCAAACTCCCGACCTCAGGTAATCCTCCTGCCTCAGCCTCCCAATGTGCTGGGATTACAGGTGTGAGCCACCACGCCAGGCCTTTTGTTGTACTTTTAAGAAGTCAAAAGCTGGGGCAGGGATCAGGGGGAGGTTGGGAGGTGGGTGAGGGATAAAAGACAACATATTGGGTACAGTGTACACTGCTTGGGTGATGGGTGCACTAAAATCTCAGAATTCACCACTAAAGAACTCACTGATGTAACCAAAAACCACCTGTACTCCCCAAAACTATTGAAAAAATAAAATAAAATAAAATAAAATAAATAAAAGGTCAGAAGCAAAAAGAATTAACAGGCAACCCACAGGAGAAAATGTTACTAGTTAACAAGCCTGCAAATGTTTTCACTCACTGGTGATCAAATAAATACCAACTGATGTAAGATGCCATTTCTTGGCTTTCAAATTAGTGAAAGTTTCTGTAAATGGTAATTGTGAATGCCAGAAACTGTGTGTTGAACAGTCACTTTCCTACATTGCTGTGGCCTCTTTTTGGGAAACAATTGGATAGTGTTTCCCAGGGGCGGCCAAAAGATCCATTCCATTTGATTCCATGATTCCACTTCTAAAACTCTCTCCCAAGGAAATAATCAGAGATATGGTCACAATTTCTATACAAACATGCTGTTACAACATCTGAAAAAAAAAAAAAAAAAAAAAAAACAGTGGCAGAAACAAATTAAAACTAGCTTAAATGTCTAACCATAGGCATTGATAAAACGGTTTTTGCTAACTTAGAAGAATGCTTATGCTAAGTGAGAAGGGATGCAAAATTGTATATCCAGTAGGACCACAAATGTGTACAAAATTGTGCAGAATAAAAGGATTGAGATACTCATGACAAGAGTCATAAAGAGAAAAATTTCCAAGTATGACAAGGGACTCTCTCTGGGACAGATATGGGGCCATGTCATATACTATTGTTGGAGCACAGAAAACAATACCCCAAAATATGACACTTTCCATGCAGAACTGAAGAAGCAGCCTCAAGGTCTCTCTGATCCCTCTCCTCCTGCCTGTCAACCTTCTGTCTCTCTCAAAGCACAGGAGGAGGCTATTCTCTGAAGCTCCCCTGTCTACCTAGAAAACAGACCCCTAGTGAGGAACACAGTTGCCTCTGTTGACTTAAAAGGAAGAAGCTGAGGCAACATTCAAGTACAAAGTTTATTTGGGCCAAGCTTGAGGATTGCAGCCCAAGGAGCATAGATTCAAATTGCTCTGAATATACACTCCAATTAGCAGCAGTTAAAAGTAAATTTTTAAAGGAAAAGAAGAGGCAGTTCCTGAGTTGTTTATCAAGAACTTGTATTAAAATAACAAGTTTTGATTGGGTATAGGTTGTTCTTTTTATCACAAATTTCAGGAACATGAAGATAATGAGTGAGGCAGCTAGTCAAGAACAAAATAACTTTTTTTTTTCTTTTTATTTTTGAGACGGAATCTTGTTCTGTGGCCCAGGCTGGAGTGCAATGGCGTAATCTCAGCTCGCCACAACCTCCACCTCCTGAGTTCAAGCGATTCTCCTGCCTCAGCCTCCTAAGTAGCTGGGATTACAGGCATGTGCCACCACGCCCAGCTAATTTTTGTATTTTTAGTAGAGATGGGGTTTCACCATGTTGGTCAGGCTGGTTTTGAACTCCTGACCTCGTGATCTGCTGGTCTTGGCCTCCCAAAGTGTTGGTGTGTCCAGAATTAGTTCCTTCCGGTGAGTTCTTGGTCTCACTGACTTCAGGAGTGAAGCCGCAGACCTTCGCAGTGAGTGTTACAACTCTTAAAGGTGGCACGTCCAGAGTTGTTTGTTCCTCCCAAGAGGTTCATGGTCTCGCTAACTTCAGGAGTGAAGCCACAGACCTTCACAGTGTTACCATAAAGCTAGTGGGAACCCAAAGAGTGAGCAGCAGCAAGATTTATTGTGAAGAGCCAAAGAACAAACCTTCCACATCCAACAAGGGGACCACAGCGAGTTGCAGCTGCTGGCTCAGGTGACCAGCTTTTATTCCCTTATTTGGCCCTGCCCACATCCTGCTGATTGGTCATTTTTACAGAGTGCTGATTGGTGCGTTTACAAACCTTTAGCTAGACACAGAGCGCTGATTGGTGTGTTTTTACTGAGTGCTGATTGGTGCGTTTACCAACCTTTAGCTAGACACAGAGATCTGAATGGTGTGTTTATAATCCTTTAGACAGAAGAGTTCTCCAAGTCTCCACCCAACTCAGAAGCCCAGCCAGCTTCACCTCTCACTGGGATTACAGGCGTGAGTCTCCACACCCAACCGGTAGGAACAAAATAACTTTAAACAATTGTCCCCAGGTGTAGGTACCAGGTACAGGGGGCCAGGGAATGACTGGAGTTCCATACCCACGCCTCTGTGGGTCTGCAGATCTTAGTGCTCAGCCTGCTCTGAGCTATTTTTCTTTTCTCATATCCCCCCGTTGATCAAAACTATTCCCATGGCAGCACTGATGATCAGTCTCTGCTTAGGTGGCAGTGATAGATGTCCCTCATCCCTCGGTGCTGGGAAGGCTCATTCCTGGGTAGTCCTCAGTCAAGCCACTGATTTATATAAATGCTGTTGTTGCTTGTTGAATCATCTCCACTCTTCAGAATATCATTTTCTGGTTTTCTTGGAAGAAGCAAAACCATGAGAGATACATAGTAACAAAGCCTATTCCATTGGGGATTCAGTTCAAATTGTAGGAAAATAATAAAAGAACTCAAAAACAATGGTCGGGGCTGGAATCTAATAACAGGTGTTCTATAGTTTTCTTCAGGAGCATAACTTTTTTCTCCAGTCCCCATTTTTACCAAAGTTTCGTGTTATACTTGGCCTGATTATTTGCATAAAGTGCAGCAAGAATAGTGATTGGCCATATAGACCCTTTTAAGTTGACTTTGCTGGAACGTTCAGAAGGAATTTCAGATTAGACTTTTAAAAGTCTCAAGGCTAGGAGATCAAACCAAGGATTCACCGCTAGACTGCACTTGTAATACTTGTACAAATTGGGTGAATTTCTCTCTTCCCAAGGTCCGCAAAATATCTTTTGATTCCTGGGCATATCAGAAAGAGACATTCTTTATTTACTGCAAGATTAGAAACCTTGAAAGGGAACCATGTAGACAAGATAGCCGGCCAGTTTTGCCAAGAGGCTTTTTATCAGCTCTATAAAGTCCATTTCAATTCCTCAAAGCAGTGTTATCATATCTGAAAATATGCCATTCAGTCAGAATATTGATTAAAAAAAAAAAGTGTCTCAAATTGTATCCTGTGACAGAAAACAGATTCTTATTGAACTAATGCAAATAACTCATTTGCCATAAAATAAGAATACTCATGAAGAGTTTCCAAGTTTTGGGGAAATCAGGTAGAGATAAAGGCAAATGTTTCCATTTTGTTTACAAAGGTATATTTTATCCAGTTGCTATAAGCTACAAATAGCTCAAAAGAGAAAAGTTTTCTTGACTGTGGAAATCAAAATATAAAAAGAATCAGCAATGTCTCAGACAAAAAATCATAAAAGTCATTTCAGTCCTCTATCAGTTCAGTCGCATGTAATTAATTCTTGTCTTGTTTGATGTTGGGTTAGCAATCTTCATGAATGCATTAGTTTATTAGAGTTCTGAATGTTTTTACTTGGTCCAATGATAGGATCTTTGAAGTTATCAAAAACCTGTATTCAAGAATACAGGGCCAGGGTCCTTTTCCATGAATTTCCTTGAAGAAAAAGCAAATTCGAACTGTAGCCAGTTGTAAATCACTTCTTGAGAAGAATCAAAATAGAGCAATAATTGTCTATAAATGGCAAAAGACTTCGGGTAGCCATAAAGATGTAATTAACAAGGAAATTTGATTATTTCTGTGGCATACAATTTAACAAAATAACTATAATTATGTGTGACAACATAGGAAGACGTTATCAGAATGTTAGGAATCTCATAATTTGAGAACACACATTCAGAACATATCTATACAAATATAACTCAAACAAATTTAAACACCATTTCTTATTTGACAAAGCTTCCTGTATGATTTTAACATACCAAGGTGGCTTAATATGTTTCTCTTGGTCCACAGGAGTTCCTTCTTAAAAAGGAAGATTTAGCACACTTACTCAAAATAGGATCACAGGTCACTGTAAAATAATAGTCACTTATTTTGCCAAAGTGATAGTTTAAAGATTTCAAAAAGCACCACCCTTTACTCTTTGATAGAGAAGAGACTCAGTTTTCCGATCAAAAGGCCTAATAAAGACAGCATAAAGAATGAGACGAACAGAATCTTTTTTTCTCTTTTTTTTTTTTTGCAGTTTACTCAAAAAGTAAACATGAGTCTTTTATTATCTCTTATTAATATTATATGAAACTCATGTTCAAAAGATAAAACCAAATTCTACCTTTGTATCAGCATATTATTAATGCTAAAGGTAATTTAATAAAACCTAATTATCAACAAATCCATCCAGTCTCAATCAGCTTTGACCACATAAGATTTCCATAAGCCTTTTATAAACTCGTGTAATTTTATATTAAAGAATAGATGGATGCCTCAAGAAAACCCTGTCATTCCAACATTAGGCCCCAGACTCTGACCCTGCATCAATGTGCTTTCCATATTAATGCACAGTTTGCTCAGTTTTTGGAAAAACTAAATAATCCCCTTCTAATTTTAGCCAACTTGATCACACACAAAATTCCTTTCATGAGATTAATCTTCCACAAACCTTTTTTTTTTTTTTAAACAGAGTCTCACTCTGTTGCCCAGGCTGGAGTGCAGTGGCACGATCTCAGCTCACTGCAACCTCTGCTTCCTAGGTTTGAGCGATTCTCCTGCCTCAGCCTCCCCAGTAGCTGGGATTACAGGTGTGCTCCACCACACCCAGCTAATTTTTTGTATGTTTAGTAGCGATGGGGTTTCACCATATTGGCCAGGCTGGTCTCGAACTCCTGACCACAAGTGATCCACCCGCCCCGGCCTCCCAAAGTGCTGGGATTACAGGCATGAGCCACCGCACCCGGCCTCCTCATTTATTTCTACCTTTTTGTGCTTCTATCTTGGATCACCATGCCCGGCCGTATCTCCCACAAACCTTCTCATGTAACCTTCAGTTTTGGCCTATACTTCCTTTTTCCTATTGGCATTCCACCTTAGGACAAAAATTTATTTTCTCCCATATCATTTTGACCACACAAATTCTCTCATGTAAAAGAAAACAAATTACTCTCTCTTTTCAATTTTCTTTTATTTTCTGTATATAAAATTGTTTCTTTTGTAACTAGTAGTTTTAATTACATCTATTAACTACCATTTTAACTTTTCTTTTTTCTTTTTCTTTTTTTTTTTTTTTTTTTGAGACAGAGTCTCCCACTGTTGCCCAGGCTGGAGTGCAGTGGTGCGATTTTGGCTCACTGCAACCTCTGCCTCCCAGGTTCAAGCGATTCTCCTGCCTCAGCCTCCCAAGTAGCTGGGATTACAGGTGCCCGCCACCAAGCCTGGCTAATTTTTTATATTTTTAGCTAATTTTTATATTTTTAGTTGATGGGGTTTCCCTATGTTGGCCAGGCTGGTCTCAAACTCCTGACCTCAAGTGATCCACCCATCTCGGCCTCCCAAAGTGCTGGGATTACAGGCGTGAGCCACTGTGCCTGGCCACTTTTTTTATTTTTTAGATTTAATTTTTCTTTTTTCATTTCCAGTGGAGTGAATTTTAACTCTTAGTAACCCCAATTTCCAGTGAAAAACTCAGGAAGTAAGTAATTTTGAATTGTTTTATACCAGTATTTGTAGATGAAGCTATTTCAAAATTTCTAGAAAGATGGTTTTCCAATTTTCATTTATTAACACATCTAAATATATTTAGCTCTTTATACCGTATAAGTGACTTAAACATTTTATGATTATTATTTAATTTAGCATTAACATGACTTTAAATTACTGAGAATTATGTTTGAAACTATGAAAAGCTGGATTATAAACTTTTATCCTATTCACATTCATTTAATTTATTTATTCTTAACAATTATGCTTGAATAGTCCACTAAACAGAGCTAGCATTATCTCAAGGTATTTCTTTGTTAAGTATTTCTGCAGCCTGGGAAACCCTACGGTTATATACATGGGTATTTTGCTGGTTAGAAGCCACAGCTGCTTTCATTAAACCAACACACTAGTTTTATTTACAAGATTTACCCAAGGCATGTGAACTAAAATGCATTCAACTTTCTATTTTTCTGATAAAATATTTAAGTGCTTACTTTTTCTTAGACCAACTAATTAGAGCTCTTTGGCTGTCCTGGGGGCTCCTGCCTGTAATCCCAGCACTTCGGGAGGCTGAGGTGGGTGGATCATCTGAGGTCAGGAGTTCGAGACCATCCTGGCCACCATGGTGAAACCCCGTGTCTACTAAAAATACAAAAATTAGCCAGGCATGGTGGCACACGCCTGTAATTCCAGCTACTCGGGAGGCTGAGGCAGGAGAATCGCTTGAAGCCAGGAGGCAGAGATTGCAATGAGCCAAGATGACAGCACTGCTCTCCAGCCTGGGTGACAGAGCGATAACTCGATCTCAAAAAAAAAAAAAAAAAGAAAAGAAAAGAAAAAAATTTAAATCCACTATAAGCTGGAAGCCTCCCTCACCCCGCCCCACTTCGAGTCGTCCGGCCTTTCTGAACCAAACCAATGTTTATCGTCAATGTATTTTATTGATATCTCTTGTCTCCCTAAAATGTATAAAACCAAGCTGTGACTCAACCGCCTTGGGCACATGTTCTCAGGGTCTCCTGAGGGCTGCGTCACAGGCCGTGGTCATTCATATTTGGCTCAAAATCAATCTCTTCAAATATTTTACAGAGTTTGACGACTTTTGTGGATAATAATTTGGCACCAAATGTAGGGACTGATTTCATCAACAGCCGTGATCATGCCACTGCACCCCAGCCTGGGCAACAGAGCGAGACTCTTTCACAAACAAACAACAAACAAACAAAGAAGGCTCCTCTGGATGTCTTCATGTGGCATCAAAAATGGCAAAAGGAAGGAGAAGCAGAAGTGAAAGGAAATAGAATAAGTCAGAGAAGCCAATTTGGGGAGATTTTAAGCTTCCTAAAAGGCCAATAAAGTTTTACATTTTTCTCAGCAAAAATCATGCCAATGAAATGGAAAGCCAACAGAGGAATCAAACACATTTAAACAGGGATTTCAGTCAACCAAAAAAATTTCCAGAAACAGGATTCAAAAGGAAAAAGCAGGAAGACCTTTCTTTTCCAAATAAATACCACCTAAATATCAGCTTTTAATTAAGCTGACTTCTGACCATGGCACTCAAAAATAAACAACAAAAACAACAACAACAACAACAACAAAAAACCTTCAAATCTCTTCTGATCAGATTTCAGCCAGGACAAACATAAAGCAGGTTTCCCATTCAGTTTGTCTGGTTCTAAATTAGCCAGCTTTTTTTTTTTTTTTTTTTTTTTTTTGAGACAGGGTCTTGTTCTGTCACCCAGGCTGGAGTACAGAGGCACAATCTCGGCTCATTGCAGCCTCTGCCTCCCAGGTTCAAGCAACTCTCCTGCCTCAGCCTCCTGAGTAGCTGGGATTACAGGTGCACACCACCACACCCAACTAATTTTTGTATTTTTAGTAGAGACGGATTTCACCATGTTGGCTAGGCTGGTCTCAAACTCCTGATCTCAGGTGATCTGCCTGCCTTGGCCTCCCAAAGTGCTGGGATTACAGGCATGAGACACTCTGCTTGGCCCTAAAGCCAGCTTTTTTCTTCTCCAATTGTGCATGCAGATGAATTATTTTAGACATTTCAAAGGATTCCTATTTTGGCTATTGCTGCTTATGACTGTCCGGGTTAGGTGGGTTCACTTTCCTAGATATTTATAAGAAGATGCCAGCTAAGCATGGTGGCTCACACCTATAATCCCAGCACCTTGGGAGGGCGAGGTGGGCGGATCATTTGAGGTCAGGAATTCAAGACCAGCCTGGCCAACATAGTGAAATGCCATCTCTACTAAAAATATAAAAATTAGCCAGGCATGGTGGCATATGCCTGTAATCCCAGTTACTTGAGAGTATGAGGCAAGAGAATTGCTAGAACCTGGGAGGCAGAGGTTGCAGTGCACCAAGATGGCACCACTGCACTCCAGCCTGGGTGACAGAGACTCCATCTCAAAAAAAAAAAAAAAAGAAAGAAAATGTCCCATAAATGTTATACATAAATGCATTTGGTGTTTCCAAAAAGTGCACTCAGATTTTGAAGCTTGATTTCTCATATTTTAGGAACTTGCCCAAAGTGACCAAGGCTAGGGAGTGTGTTTAGGGTCAAAGTGTGATGTAGTTTGGACTGTTTCTAACCACCAGGTGGCAGCAGAGTGCTCAGGGTATGGGGGGAACCAGACACACCCACCTAGAAAAGCAAAAAATGGGCACACTTTTCAGTAGGAACAAACTGGAATTGGTCACAAATGAAAGGCTGAGTTCAATTTTCTATTGATAGAAAACAGCTGCAGGGTTGGGTATGCCTGCTCCTGACTAATCCCAGTAGTTTTGGAGGCTGAGGCGGGAGGATTGCTTGAGCCCAGGAGTTTGAGACCAGCCCGGGCAATAAAGAGAAATCCTGTCTCTACAAAAGAAAAAAAGAAGAAGAAAGAAAACAGCTGCAATCTTTTTTTTTTTTTTTTTTTTTTTTTTTTGAGACGGAGTTTCGCTCTTTGTTGCTCAGGCTGGAGTGCACTGGTGCGATCTCAGCTCACTGCAACCTCTGCCTCCTGGGTTCAAGTGATTCTCCTGTCTCAGCCTCCTGAGTAGCTGGGATTACAGGCACCTGCCACCACACCCAGCTAACTTTTGTATTTTTAGTAGAGACAGGGTTTCACCATGTTGGCCAGGCTGGTCTCGAACTCCTGACTTCAGGTGATCTGCCTGCCTCGGCCTCCCAAAGTGTTGGGATTACAGGCGTGAGCCACTGCACCCAGCCGACAGCTGCAATCTTAAAAGTATGCTAGACGAAATGAAGCCACTGGTGCCTAATTGCCAACCCTTTGACCGGAACCTCAGTCGTGAGACAGAGGCACAGAAACCTTTAGATGAACCTCTGGTCCTAAGACAGAGGCAGAAGAAAGACAGTTCTCTGCAGAGCTCTCTACCTAAATCTCCTGTCCAAAGACAGAGACCAAAGCTCTCACTGTTAAAGGAAAGACAGGTGTCACGCACGTTTGTGTGAAGCGAGTCCACCAAACAGGCTTTGTGTGAGCAACAAGGCTGTTTATTTCACCTGGATGCAGGTGGGCTGAGTCCGAGAAATGAGTCAGCAAAGGGTGTGGGATTATCATTAGTTCTTATAGGTTTGGGATAGGTGGTGGAGTTAGGAGCAATTTTTTGCAGGCAGGGGGTGGATCTTACAAAGTACATTCTCAAGGGTGGGGAGAATATTATGAAGTACCTTCTTAAGGATGGGGGAGGATATTACAAAGTACCTTCTCAAGGGTCAAGGAGGGTGTATCATACAAAGTACATTCACAAGGGCGCGGGAATATCACAAAGTACATTATCACAAGGGCAGGGAGGATGTAATGTTACAAAGTCCATTCATCAGTTAGGGTGGGGCAGGAATAAATCACAATGCTGGAATGTCATCAGTTAAGGCAGGAACTGGCTACTTTCACTTCTTTTGTGGATTTTCAGTTGCTTCAGGCCATCTGAATGTATACATGCAGGTCACAGGGGATATGATGGCTTAGCTTGTGCTCAGAGGCCTGACAATAGGGTTAAAGAAAAGCCCAAATAAAGTCTAGACCTTCCACCAAAGAGTGGGAGGTCCCAATTCAGGAAAACTCGCTTAAAATACCCAATGAGACTTCTGAAAACAGAGTTCATGCTAGTACCAAGTGTTGAGGCAAAGTTTATGTAAGTGGAGAGTTCATTTGGGCCAAGCTGAAGGATTGCAACTGGGAGCATAGATTCAACTTGCCCTCAATGCACACTCCGCAGTTATCCACAGGTACAAGTGGATTTTTAAAGGAAAAGAAGAGGGAGTTCCTGAGTTGTTTCCCAAGAATTTACATGAAAATAATACAAGCTATGGATTGGCGATACATTGTTCTTTGCATCACAAATTTTAGGAACATGAAGATAATGGAAAAAGCAGCTCATCAGGAACAAAATGACTTTAAACAATTTCTTCCAGGCATGGATGCAGGGGTGGGGAGGGGAGTGGCAGGGCATAGGAATCGACTGAAGTCCCACACTCATCTGTCTTTCTGGGCCTGCAGACCTCAAAGAGCTCAGATTGCTCTGAGCTATTTTTCTTTTCTCACCTTTGACCCCATCGCTAAAATTTCATTAACCAGAGAAGATTAAAACTCATATCACAGAGGAAGAGACAAAATTAAACACTGCACCTGGAGCTCTGATGAATTTTGTCCCAAACCATTGTCTGTTCTCATCCCATTCAATTTCCAAAGGGAATCATTCACAAAATAACGTTTGCCTCCTGGGTGCATTCATTCCCCCTAAAAACTATTTACTATCCCTCCAAATTGCACACTTTCCTCATCTCCCCTTCCTCTATGAAGAACGGTATATATAAGCCTCTGGACTTCATTGGGTTTTAGGGTAACCATTCTTCTGCAATTCCCCTGCAGGTTAAATAAATGTGTAGATCTTTTTATCGTATTGATCTGCCTTTTGTCAGTTCATTTTCAGGAATCTTCAGGGGCAGCTTTCCCTTGGCCCCTACAATATGAAA
Organism: Symphalangus syndactylus; assembly: GCF_028878055.3. Taxonomy (NCBI): domain Eukaryota; kingdom Metazoa; phylum Chordata; class Mammalia; order Primates; family Hylobatidae; genus Symphalangus; species Symphalangus syndactylus. The sequence continues at coordinate 17,617,799 of NC_072438.2, read as the reverse complement.
TATGTGTGTTTGGTTTTTGTTCCTGGTTTTTATCACAGAGCACCTAAACCCTTGCAATTTCCGTGCGTGTGTGTGTGTGTGCGTGTGTGTGTGTGTGTGATGGACTTTCATTCTTGTTGCCCAGGCTGTAGTGCAATGATGCGATCTTGGCTCACTGCAGCCTCTGCCTCCTGAGTTCAAGCGAACCTCCTGCCTCAGCCTTCCGAGTAGTTGGGATTACAGGCTCATGCTACCATGCCCGGCTAATTTTTAGCAGAGACAGTGTTTCACCATGTTGGCCAGGCTAGTCTCGAACTCCTGGTCTCAGGTGATCCACCTGCCTCAGCCTCCCAAAGTGTTGGGATTATAGGCATAAGCCACAGTGCCCAGCCTTTTTTTTTTTTTTTTTTTTGAGACAGATTGTTGCCCAGGCTGGAGTGCAACCTCCATCTCCCGGGTACAAGCGATTCTCTTGCCTCAGCCTCCTGAGTAGCTGGGATTACAAGTGCCCACCACCACACCCGGCTAATTTTTGTATTTTTAGTCGAGAAGGGGGCTTCACCATGTTGGCCAGGCTGGTCCTGAACTCCCGACCTCAGGTGATTTGCCTGCCTCAGCCTCCCAAAGTGCTGGGATTACAGGCATAAGCCACATTTTCTGAGTGATAGGAGTGTCTTTTGTTACTCATAATGAGCCCCTTTCAACCTCACCCTTTAGTTTGTGCTAAAGGGGCAATTTAGGGTGGGGCCCCTAGATAACCTCAGGATGGGGATGGTCACCGAAAGATCAAGTGATTAGACAGTGGCATCTTTCAGCCCTACCCACTGAGCTCTGGGAAGGGAGAGATGGAGATTTGCTCTAGAAAACTTCAACAACAAATTCAATGAGCTTCCAGGGTGCTGAACTTGTGGAGGTGCTGGGAGGGTGGCAGGCCCTGAGAGGGCAATGGGAGTTCCTCGTCCCCTCCAAACCTCCTCAGGCATCCAACTCTTCATCTGCCTGTTCATCTGTATCCTTTCTAATAAACCAGTAAACATAAGTAAAGGGGTCCCTGAGTTCTGAACATTCTTAGTGTAAACTAAAAATAAAATTTTAAGACCCCACCAAATGAATGGACCCTCTCTTGACCAAGAGAATCCCCTCAAAATCTTAAAAACTTAGTTTTCAGGCATGATAGGAAGGAAGGTTGGAAACATCTCATTATATCCCCTCCCTTTTGCAGTTTAGACACAACTCACCAGCATCAATGGTAAACTATAGATCACAAACCTGACAGAACAGACATTGTGGCTATAAGATACCCAATTATAAACAGGACCTAACGCCCTGCCAGGTAAGGGTTAAGTCACACACCCCTACACTTAAAGAATAAACTATATTCTTATTCATTGAAACATATCTACAGGATCTAGAAAATAGCCTCAAAAGGGCAAAGCTAAGAGTTATTGGCCTTAAAGAGGAAGTAGAGAAAGAGGGCTAGAAAATTTATTCAAAGGGATAATAACAAAGAACTTCCCAAACCTAGAATAAGGTACCAATATCCAAGTATAGGAAGGTTATAGAACATCAGACAGATTTAACCCAAAGAAGACTACCTCAAGGCATTTAATAATCACACTCCCAAAGGTTGAAGATAAAGAAAGGATCCTAAAAGCAGCAAGAGAAAATAAACACATAGCATATAATGAAGCTCTAATACATCTGGCAGCAGACGTTTCAGTGGAAACCTTACAGACCAGGAGAGAGTAGCATGACATATTTAAAGTGCTGAAGGAAAAACTTTTAGACTAGAATAATATATCTGGCAAAAATATCCTTCAAATGTAAAAAAGAAATAAAGACTTTGCCAGACAAACAAAAGCTGAGGCATTTTATTAACACCAGATCTGTCCTACAAAAAATGCTAAAGGAGTACTTAAATCAGAAAGAAAAGGATGTTAACAAGCAATAAGAAATCATCTGAAGGTACAAAACTCACTGGTAATAGTAAATACACAGGAAAACACAAAGTATTACAACACTGTAACTGTGGTGCATAAACTACTCTACTTAGCTAGAAAGACTAAAAGAGACCCAATTAAAAATTACAACTACAACAACTTTTCAAGACATAGTACAATAAGATATAAATAGAAACAATGAAAAGATAAAGATTGTGGGGATGAAGTTCAGGCATAGTTTTTTTTAGTTTTCTTTTTGCTTGTTAATTTGTTGATGCAAGCAGGTTTAAGTTGTTACCAGCTTAAAATAATGGGTTATAAGATAGTATTTGCAAGTCTTCCAGTAACCTAAAATAAAAATACATATAACAAATACATAAAAAATGAAAAGCAAGAAATCATACCACCACAGAAAGTTACCTTCACTAAAAGGAAGACAGGAAGGGAATAAAGAAGGAAGATAAGACTACAAAACAATGGGAAAACAAATAACAAAATGACAGGAGGAAGTCCTTACTTATCAATAATAACATTGAATGAAAATGGAATGAATTCTCCAGTAAAAAGACAGAGTGGTTGAATGGGTGAAAACACAAGACCCAATGATCTGCTGCCTATAAGAAACACATATCACTTAACAAGACATGCATAGATTGAAAATAAAGGGATGGAAAAAAGAAAGATATTCCAACCCATTGGAAGTCAAAAATGAGCAGGAGTAACTATACTTATATCTGACAAAACACTTTTCAAGATAAAAACTATAAGAAGAAAAAAGGTCACTATATAATGATAAAGCTGTCAATTCAGCAACAGGACATAACAATTGTAGATATATATTCACCCAACATGGAGCACCCACTATATAAAACAAATATTAGAGCTAAAGTGAAAAACAGATCACAGTACAATAATAGCTGGAGACTTCAACACCTCACTTTCAGCACTGGACAGATCTTCCAGATAGAAAATCAAGAAAGAAACATTGAATGTAATCTGCACTTTAGACCAAATGGATCTGATAGATATTTATAGAACATTTCATCCAATGGCTGCAGAATACACATTCTTTTCCTTAGCACACAAATCATTCTCAAAGATAGACTGTATGTTAGGTTACAAAACAACTCTTAAAACATTTTAAAAATTGAAATAATATCAAGCTCTTTTCTGACCACAATGCAATAAAACTAGAAATCAGTAACAAAATCAATTTTAGAAACTATACAAACACATGAAAATTAAACCATATGCTCCTGAATAACCAGTGGGTCAATGAAGAGATTAAGAAGGAAATTGAAAATTTTTTTTGAAACAAATGATAATGGAAACACAACATACCAAAATCTATGAGATACAGCAAAAATAGCACTAAGAGGAAAGTTTATAGCAATAAATGCCTACATAAAAAAGTAGAGAATCTTCAAATAAATGACCTCACAATGAATCTTTAAGAACTAGTAAAGCAAGAGCAAACCAAACTCAAAATTAGTAGAAGAAAAGAAATAATAAAGATCAGAGCAGAAATAAATAAAATTGAAATGAAAAACCCATACAGAAAAATCAATGAAATAAAAAGTTGGTTTTTTGAAAAGTTAAACAAAATTGACAAGCCTTTAGCCAGACTAAGAAACAAAGAGAGAAGACCCAAATCAATAAATCAGAGATGAAAAAGAAGACATTATAACTGACACTGCAGAAATTCAAGGTATCATTAGTGGCTACTATGAGCAACTGTAGCCAATAAGTTGGAAAATATAGAAGAAATGGATAGATTCACAGGCACATGCAACCTATCAAGATTGAACCAGGAAGGAATCCAAAACCTGAACAGACCAATATCAAGTAATGAGATCAAAGCCATAATAAAAAGTCTCCCAGCAAAGAAAAGCCCAGGACCCAATGGCTTCACTGCTGAATTCTACCAAACAATTAAAGAAGAATTAATACCAATTCTACTCAAAATATTCTGAAAAATAGAGGAGTAGGGAATACTTCCAAATTCATTCTACAAGGTCAGTATTACCCTGATACCAAAACCAGACACATTAAAAAAAAAAGAAGAAGAAATCTACAGGCCACGATCTGTGATAAATATTGATGCAAAAATCATCAACAAAATACTAATAAACAGGCCAGGTGCAGTGGCTCACACCTGTAATCCCAACATTTTGGGAGGCCAAGGCAGGTGAATCACCTGAGGTCAGGAGTTCAAGACCAGCATGGCCAATGCGGTAAAACCCCGTCTCTACTAAAAATACAAAAAAATTAGCCAGGTGTGGTGGTGGGCACCTGTAATCCCAGCTACTTGGAAGGCTGAGGCAGGAGAATCACTTGAACCCAGGAGGCAGAGGTTGCAGTGAGCCAAGATTACACCATTGCACTCCAGCCCGGGCAACAAAAGAGAAACTCTGTCTCAAAACAAAAAACAAAAAACAAAACAAACAAACAAAGCCTAGCAAACAAAATTCAACAATACATTAAAAAGATCATTCACCATAATCAAGAGGGATTTATCCCAGTGATAGAGGAAGGATGGTTCAACACACAAAACTCAATCAATAAGATATATCATATAAATAGACTGAAGGAAAAAAACATATGATCATTACAATGGATGCTGAAATAATTTGATAAAATTCAGCATCACTTCATGACAAAAACACTAAGAAAACTAGATATAGAAGGAACATACCTCAACATAATAAAAGTTATATATGACAGACCCACAGTTAGTATACTGAATGGGAAAAACTGAAAGCCTTTCCTCTAAGAACTGGAACATAACAAGAATGCCCACTTTCACTGCTGTTACTCAGCATAGTACTGGAAGTCCTATACAGAGCAATCCTACAAGAGAAAAAAATAGGGGCATTTGCACTGGAAAGGAAGAAGTCAAATATTCTTGTTTGCAGATGTTATATTTGGAAAAACCTAAAGATGCCACCAAAAAACAATTAGAACAGATAAATTCAGCACAGTTGCAGGATACAAAATCAACATACACAAATCAGTAGCATTTCTATATACCAATAACAAAAATCTTTGAAAGTAATCAAGAAAGCAATCCCATTTACAATTGTCACAGAAAAGTACCTAGGAATTAACCAAAGAATTGAAAGATCTCTACAGTGAAAATTATAAAACAGTGGTGCAAGAAATTGAAGACAATACAAAATATGAAAGTATATTCCATGTTCATGGATTGGAAGAATCACTATTGTTAAAATGTCCATACTACCCAAAGCAATCTATAGATTCAATGCAATCTGTATCAAAATACAATGACATTCTTCACAGAAATAGAAAAAACAATACTAAAATTTATATGGAGCCACAGAAGAACCAGAATACCCAAAGCTATCCTAAGCAAAAAGAACAAAATTGGAGAAATCACATTACCTGACTTCAAATTGTACTACAGAGACATAGTAACCAAAATGGCATGATACTGGCATAAAAAGACACATAGACCAGAAGTACAGAACAGAGAGCCCAGAAATAAATCCATACATCTACAGTGAACTGATTTTGACAAAGTTGCCAAGAACATACACTGGGGAAAAGACAGCCTCTTCAAAAAATGGTGCTGGGAAAACTGGATATCCATATGCAGAAGAATGAAACTAGACCTCTATCTCTCACCATATACAAACATCAAATCAAAATTCATTGAAGACTTAAATCTAAAACCTTAAACTATGAAATCACTAAAAGAAACACTGGGGAAACTCTCCATGACATTGGAATGGGTAAAGATTTCTCAAATAAAACCCCACAAGTGGCCAGGTGCGGTGGTTCATGCCTGTAATTCCAGCACTTTGGGAGGCTGAGGTGGGTGGATCACGAGGTCAGGAGATGGAGACCATCCTGGCTAACACGGTGAAACCTCGTCTCTACTAAAAATACAAAAAAATTAGCCGGGAGAGGTGGCGGGCGCCTGTAGTCCCAGCTACTTGGGAAGCTAATGCAGGAGAATGGCGTGAACCCAGGAGGTGGAGCTTGCAGTGAGCCGAGATCGCACCACTGCACTCCAGCCTGGGCGACAGAGCGAGACTCTGTCTAAAAAAAAAACAACACAAAACCCACAAGCACAGGCCTCCAAAGCAAAAATGGACAAATGAGATCTCTCAAGTTAGAAACTTCTGTGCAGCAAAGGAATAATCAACGAAATGAAGAGACAACCCACAGAACGGGAGGAAATATTTGCAACCTATGTGACAACAGATTAATGACCAGAATATATAAGGAGCTCAAACAACTCTATAGGAAAAATATCTAATAATCCCCTTAAAAAATGGGCAAAAGATCTGAAAAGTCATTTCTCAAAAGCAGATATACAGATGGTAAACGGGTCTATGAAAAGGTGCTCAACACCACTGTTCATCAGACAAATGTAAATCAAAACTGCAATGAGATATTATTTCACCCCAGTTAAAATGGCTTTTATCCAAGAGAGATGGAATAACTCATGCTGGCAAGGATGTGGAGAAAAGGGAACCCTCGTACACTGTTGGTGAGAATGTAAATTAGTATAACCACTGTGGAGAGCAGTTTGGAGGTTCCTCAAAAAACTAAAAATAAAGCTACCATATGATCTAGCAATCCCATTGCTGAGTATATACACAAAAGAAAGGCAATCAGTGTATCAAAGCGATATCTGCACTCCCACGTTTGCTGTAGCACTATTCACAATAGCCAAGATTAGGAAGCAAGCTAAGTGTCATTAACAGATGAAGGGATGGGACTGGGCGCGGTGGTTCATGCCTGTAATCCCAGCACTTTGGGAGGCCGAGGTGGGCGGATCACCTGAGGTCAGGAGTTCGAGACCAGCCTGGGAAACATGGGGAAACCCCGTCTGTACTAAAAGTACAAAAAAATTAGCGGGGCATGGTGGCAGGTGCCTGTAATCCAAGCTACTCAGGAGGCTGAGGCAGGAGAATTGCTTGAACCTGGGAGGTGGAGGTTGCAGTGAGCTGAGATCAGGCCATTGCACTTCAGCCTAGGCAACAAGAGTGAAACTCCGTCTCAAAAAAAACAAAAACAAACAGATGGAAAGATAAAGAAAATGTGGTACATATACACAATGGTACAATATAGCCATAGAAAGAATGATTCTGCCATTTGCAACGACACAGATGGAACTGGAGGTCTTTATGTTAGGTGAAATAAGGCAGGCACAGAAAGGCAAACTTCATATGTTCTCACTCATTTGTAGGAGCTAAAAATAAAAACAGTTGAACTCATGGAGATAGAGAGTAGACAGATGGTTACCAGGGGCTGAGCTGGGTACCGGAGGTATGGTGGGGGATGTGGGGACGGTTAATGGGTACAAAAAAGTTAGAAAGAATAAGACCTAGTATTAGTATTTGCTAGCAAATACTGGATGAGTAAAAAGTAATTTAATTGTATATTTAAAAATAACAAAAATAGTGTAATTGGATTGTTTGTAACACAAAGGCTAAATGCTTGAGGTGAGGGATGCTCCATCACCCTGCTACAATTATTATGCTTTGCATGCCTATATCAAAATATCACATGGACACCATCAATATATCCACCTACTCTGTACCCACAAAATTAAAAAAAAGTAATTGCCACCTTGCATGAGATCAATAACTGCTACTGACCTGTTAATAAGGGCAACTGAAGAAATAGGGATGAGATCTCTCCTTTCTTTGTTTCATACTGAGTGAAAGTGCTTCCACATTCACAGCACTCGCAACACTCTCCAGTCAGTACTAACTGGCTTCTTACGAAGTTCTTCCTTGCACTGTCCATATTACAATCTTCTGATGTAATCATCTAAACTCCCGCTTCTGCCTTGAGATGAAATGCTGCATGATTGCACCATCTTAACTGATCAGCTTCTCTCGCCTGTAATGTACCTGCAAGAAACTTCCTTTATTCGTGCTGATGTTAGCTGGTTTACAGATGGATCTTACTTGAAGGATGAATCTGGAATGTATCATGCAGGTTATGCTCCAGCATCTTTGACTAAAGAAACGGAAAGTGCTTATCTTCCAGGAGCCACCTCAGCTCAGCAAGCAGAGTTAACAGAATTAATTACAGCCTGTCAATTGGCAAAAGAAACAACTGCTAATATTTATACAGATAACAGATATGCTTTTGGAGTAGCTCACGACTTTGGAATGCTATGAAGACAAAGAGAATTTTTAACCGTTTCTGGTCAGTCCATAAAAAGCAGGTGCTTTGTTTTAGAATTATTGGAAGCCATAGTATTACCAGAATAATTATCTATTATCCAGATTTTAGGCCATTTGAAGTCAGACACTGCAAAAAGCAAAAGAACTCTATTAGCCGATAGTATACCAGAAAAAGGCTGTGATGTGAAAATCAAATCATTTTAGCTTTTAAAGAAGCATTTCATTTTGATATAAAATTAGCTCAATCCAAAGCTCCAAAAGCAGAACAAGAAAATTGGGAAACAAAAGGGAGACTGTATTCTCCCGAGCCTGGGCTCTGGCATGGACCAAATGGTCTTGTTGTTTGTTTATTTTGTTTTTTTTGAGACAGAGTCTTGCTCTGTCGCCAGGCTGGAGTGCAGTGGCACAATCTCGGCTCACTGCAACCTCCACCTCCTGGGTTTAAGTGATTCTCCTGCCTCAGCCTCCCGAGTAGCTGGGATTACAGGCACATGCCGCCACATCCAGCTGATTTTTGTATTTTCAGTAGAGACAGGGTTTCAGCATGTTGGCCAGGATGGTCTCGATCTCTTGACCTTATGATCCACCCACCTCGGCCTCCCAAAGTGCTGGGATTACAGGCGTAAGACACTGGGCCCAGCCTTACAGTCATTTTTCTTGACTTATGTGCATGACTTAACTCACTGGAACCCCAATGAGATGATTGCTTGGGGAAAACAATATTATTGGGAACTTTCTCCAACTGTTACTCATAAGGTGTGAAATCACTGCCATACCTGCACATAAACCTAACCCAGGGAAACCCTTACACAGTTTTCAAGGTTATTCTTCTTTACTAGAAACCCCTTTTGAGTTATGGCAACTAGATTTTATTCAGCTGCCTCCATCCCAAGGACACAAACCCGTCCTAGTGATGGTGTATGTTTCCTCATGGGGTAGAAGCGTTTCCACACAGAAGAACAATGGCCTTAGTAGTAAGTACAATCCTTTCAGGGAAAATTATTCTGAGGCAAAAAAAAAAAAAAAAAAAAAAGAAAGAAAAGAAAAAATTCTGACTTGGGGAGTCCCTCTAGAACTTCTCCAGGCAGTATGCAAAATCTGACCCATTCCTCAACATTCCCATTGTGCCCCTCTCCCCCAGTTGTCTGGGTTAGTGGAATGTACAAACGGAATCATTAAAACTCAATTGGCAAAATTAGCTGAGGTTCTAAAATTTGGGCAGGGGCAGGCGTGTTGGCTCCCACCTGTAATCCCAGCACTTTGGAAGGAGGATAATGAGCCAGTAGTTCGAGACCAGCCTGGGCAAGACAGAGAGCTCTTGTCTCTACAAAAAATAAAATAACTAGCTAGGTATTGTGGCACACGTCTGCAGTCTCAGCTACTCAGGAAGCTGAGGTGAGAGGATCGCTTGAAGCTGGGAGGTCAAGGCTGCAGTAAGCTGTGATTGTACCACTGCACTACAGCCTGGGTGACAGAGCAAGACCCTATTTCAAATAAAAAATACATAAATAAATAAAATTTAAAAGTAAATAAATAATAAATAAATATTTTGGAGGGACAAAAGCTTTTCCTTTGGTTTTCTTAAGATCAAATTATCTTGGTAAACACCAACAGTCCTCATTTGAAATTATAACAGGCAGACCTATGAAATTGTCTCTAGGAAACTGTGAATCTAAGATATTAAAAGGGGATATGTTGTGTTATTGCAGCAGCCTTACAAGGCAGCTAACTAAAAACTAATTTAGCAAAAGACTCTTTCCAAAATGAGCTTCGAGAAGATAGAAAACTCAAGGACCATGGACTTTCAACCAGGAGATTTTGTCTATTGGAAATGGCATTTTAATTAATTAATTAATTTATTTATTTATTTGAGACGGAATTTTGCTGTTGCTGCCCAGGCTTTTGAGTGCAATGGCACAATTTTGGCTCATCGCGACCTCCTGGTCAAGAGTTCAAGCAATTCTCCTGCCCTCAGCCTCCTGAATAGCTGGGATTACAGGCGCCTGCCACCACACCCAGCTAATTTTTGTATTTTTAGTGGAGACAGGATCTTGCCATGTTGGCCAGGCTGATTTTGAACTCCTGACCTTGGGTGATCTACCCGCCTCAGCCTCCCAAAGTGCTGGGATTACAGGCGTGAGCCACCTCGCACAGCCTAGGAAATGGCATTTTTTAAAGGACTCTCTCCAGCCAAGATGAAAGGGACCTTATCAGGTGCTCCTAACCAGACTTTGTGCCACTAAGCTAAAAGGAATCCAGTTATGGACATGTTGCCCATTAAAAGAAAGCTGCTTCACCAAATTGGACTTCATCTCAAACTGGTGATCTAAGATTGCAATTCTCCAGAACCAATAAAAATGAGAAGATGACATCTGAAGCAGTCAACTTTCCCAAGATACCTCATCAGGCCTGCAACTAAAGGAATGCATAAGATTGAAACTCATTATATTAGGCCATTCTTGCATTGCTATAAAGGAATACCTGAGACTGGGTAATTTATAAAGAGGAAGGTTTAATTTGCTCATGGTTCTGCAGGCTGTACAAGCATGGCACCAGCATCTGCTTGGCTTCTGGAGAGGCCTCAGGGAGCTTTCAGTCATGGCGGAAGGTGAAAGGCACGTCACATGGTGAAAGCAGGACTGAGAGACAGTGGGGGAGGTGCCACACCCTTTAAACAACCAGATCTTTTATGAATTCAGAGTGAGAGCTCACTTGTCACCAAGGGGTGGACCAAACCGTGAGGAATCTGCCCCCATGAGATCCAAATACCTCCTGCTTGGCCCCACCTCCAATATTGGGGATTACATTTCAACATGAGATGTAGGTGGGGACAAATATCCAAACTATATCACTCACTAATAGATGGGGATGGTCTTCCTTTGCAAGTTCTCAATAAATTTCTTATGTGTTGTCGCTACTTTCACCAGCTGTTGCCTATGAAGCAAACCTCTTTTCACAATGTGCTTAGGCGTATGCTGATAGATTACAAAGAAACGCTTGTTGGGTATGTGGCCTCATGCCTCTTTCTGGTGGTTCTGACCTACCATGGTGGGCGTCTCCTCTCCAAGATAAGATTGGATACAATATCTGAAATATATCCTTTTTTTTTTTTTTTTTTTAAATGGAGTCTCACTCTGTCAGCCAGGCTGGAGTGCAGTGGCGTGATCTCGACTCACTGCAACCTCTGCTTCCCGGGTTCAAGTGATTCTCCTGCCTCAGCCTCCTGGGTAGCTGGGATTGCCGGCATGCACCACCACGCCCGGCTAATTTTTATATTTTAGTAGAGACGGGGTTTCACTATGTTGGCCAGGCTGGTCTCAAACTCCTGACCTCAGGCGATCCGCCCGCTTCGGCCTCCCAAAGTGCTGGGATTACAGGTTTGAGCCACTGCGCCTGGCTGATATCCACGTTTTTCAAAAACAGTCATCGGTGCTGAACACTAATGCAACTAAGGATGATGTTTATATTAATACTTTACAAAACAAGGGGCATGGGAAGAGCTTTTTGGTAAAAGAACTAATTTGTTAGTTTTTTTGTTTGTTTGTTTGTTTTTTGCTTTTTTTGAGATGGAGTCTTGCTCTGTTGCCCAGGCTGCAGTGCAGTGCTGCAATCTCAGCTCACTGCAACCTCCGCCTCCTGGGTTCAAGCGATTCTCCTGCCTCAGCCTCCCGAGTAGCTGGGATTATAGGCGCCTGCACCACACCCAGCTAATTTTTGTATTTTTAGTAGACAGGGGGTTTCACCGTGTTGGCCAGGCTGGTCTTGAACTTCTGACCTTGAGATCTGCCCACCTTGGCCTCCCAAAGTTCTGGGATTACAAGCGTGAGCCACCAGGCCCGGCCCATTTGTTAGTTTTAACACTGGTGCTGCCCCAACTGAGAAATGAGACAACTCAGTTTTGGGATAGTATAACACAAATTTGGGTTGATTTTGTCTGGTATACCTCCTCTTTTGGTCAGTTTAGCTTGCCAATTTATGTTGGGAACAAAAGAATCATACCAAAGATTCCTGCCCCAGTAGCACTAGAGATATGGGATGGATATCCAGATAAGAGTGTATCCACACCATTATATTACAAGGCACTGATTGGCATCCCACTGAAAGGACACAGTGACCAGGTATTTATTGGTTAGCTGCAAATGGAACATCTTTGCTGTGCAACACCAACTATGGCCATGGGTACCCATAGGATGGTTCAGACGGTATTTTTTGGGTTATGCCTGGGCACAAGGTTGAATAGTTTATACTCTTTCAAAGCCCACAAATCTTCCTCACTTACATAATCATTGAGTTCATTGGGTTCATTCTGTATTCCATTGGTGTGATCATTTAGCTTCTGTCTTTCTGCCACAACTAGGTATTAAGGATGTCATCTGGCATGCAGAGGCCCTAGCCATTTATACACAAAAGGCCCTAGATGATAGCCACATGGGCATCTCGTTATTAAACAACGAAGTTACTCTTATGAGAAAGGCTGTATCACAGAACTGTGTGTTGTGCCGAACCCCTATTAACCTCAATAGGGAAGGCACCAGATTCAAGAGGCTAAGAGACCCAAAGCCAGCAAACAAGACACGGGGTTTTATCAGGGGCTTACACACAGGGGAGAGAATCCAGTGGCTGTGGGCTAGACAAGAGAACCCCCTTATGTATAGAAACCATCTAGGCTGGGCGTGGTGGCTCACGCCTGTAATTCCAGCACTTTGGGAGGCCAAGGTGGGTGGATCACCCGAGGTTGGGAGTTCGAGACCAGCCTGACCAACATGGAGAAACCCCATCTCTACTAAAAATACAAAATTAGCCAGGCGTGGTGGTGGGCACCTATAATCCCAGCTACTCAGGAGGCTGAGACAGAAGAATCACTTGAATCCGGGAGGCGGAGGTTGCAGTGAGCCGAGATTATGCCATTGCACTCTAGCCTGGGCAACAAGAGTGAAACTCTGTCGGAAAAAACAAAACAAAACAAAAACGGTCTAGTGGTGGCAGGCTGAGCAGGGAAACCACAAATGCTTGCAAACAGCATGCAGTTCATATAGCATTTTCACTTAACACTTTCTCCCCTTAACAACCTACACCTGGTAACCTTCATTTGACCCAAAACTCAGAACCTCAGTGCCCTGTACAGCCCATGTTCAATGGGATGGGATGGGAACTCAGATGTTTACCATAGATACGGAATGAATCTCCAGGTTGTCCACTCCCAGGTTCTCTCGCTGGGAACACACATTCAGGTGCATCTTCCATACAGGGTCAGTCTAAGGATATGCTTAAATGTTTGCTGTCAGGTGCATTTACCTGACACCATATGACTTTAGACATACTTACTGCAGCCCAACGGGGAACCTATGCTATCATAAAAACTGGCTGCTGTATCTATATCCCAGGTAACATCACTAAATTGACGGCTGATATGAAAACCCAAATAATTGTCCTTTCAGATCCAATGCGCTCCCTAAACAATTGGCTAAGCAGCTGATTGGGACCTTGGGAAACTTGGTGGCAAAAGCTATTACTTGTTCTAGAAATTGTCATCATTTTTTGGTTTTGTCTTCTTCTTGTTTTTTTTTTTTTTTGAGACAGAGTCTCACTCTGTCACCCAGGCTGGAGTGTAATGGAATAATCTTGGCTCACTGCAACCTCCGCCTCCCAGGTTCAAGTGATTCTCCTGCCTCAGCCTCCCAAGTAGCTGGGATTACTGGTGCCCACCACCAAGCCTGGCTAATTTTTGTATTTTTAGTAAAGACAGGAGTTCACCATGTTGGCTAGGCTGGTCTCGAACTCCTGACCTCAAGTGATCCACCCTCCTCGGCCTCCCAAAGCGTTGGGATTACAGGCGTGAGCCACCATGCCCAGCGGGTTTTGTCTTCTTTTTGTCTTCACTGCTGCTGCAGAATGTATTTGCAATGGAGTCAACTCGCAACTGAAGAAACGAAATTAATGGTCACTTGAAGAACTGCATTAACTGAAGATACAGCTGAGTAGCCTGACTCAGGTCACAAAGTCACTTCCCTCATATTGCTTTAAATTAAGCTCCTACATTATCAGGCTGATAGCCTGACACTCCCCCTACCATGGACATGACACTCTAGGAATGAGCCTTCTAGCAATAAGGCACTAAGGTCCTGAACATAAAAGGAGCCAAAACCATTTGAGTTCATCTATGAAGCTTTCTTCAAAAGATCTTGATGAAAAGGGGGAAATGTGAAGTTAAATAATTCAAGCTTAAAGCTGTTGAAACCTCTAATTAACCTGAGCCTTGAAAGCAATGTGGCTATGCAATCTTGGCCACATGGGTTGCAGCTGCAACTTCTGCCTTTATTTCTCCTTGTCAATAATTAAGAAGACCCAAGCTGCACCAGAGATAAGACCCCCTCAGATCATTGCCCCTCCTCGTGGAGTAATAAAGTAATCTTCCTTGGTATGAAGCAATCTGTAACCAATCCAATTGCTGTGATGTATGCACCTGGCCTTGTAGGGTAGCTTGCTGGAACTTCTCTACTGATATCATTGAAACCTTCACTCCTCCATGTTGGAAACTCTGAGCCCATTCCTTTGGAGTTGGTGCTTTCCCTGGTAGCCATCCTTAAGCTTTGCACTTGAATAAACTCTATACTCAATCACATTTTCCAAATCTCATCTTTAAGATTAACACTTCCTTCCAAAGGCTCTAGGTGACAACTCTTTGCCTCTTTTCAACCTCTGGTGGCTCTGGGTGTTTCTTGGCTTGTAGCTGCCTCACTCCAATGTCTGCCTCCATTTCACGTGGGCTCCTCCTCTGTCTTTCTTCTATGTGTCTCTTCCAAGGTCACTGTCATTAGATTTAGGGTTCAGGATCATCTGGGATGATCTCATCTCGAGATCCTCAATTTGGTTATATCTGCAAAGATCTTTATTCCAAATAAGGTGACATTCACAGTTTCCAAGGGTTAGGACATGGCCATCTCTTTTTGGAGGTCACCTTTCAACTCATTCAATACACCTGTAGTCAGTGTATTTATAATTCATTTCAAGTCATTTCATTTCTATTCAGTGTTTCATTTTAATCCAATTCACTTCAATCAATATTGATTTTACACCAGCCATGTAACAGGCCTGACAAGTTCCAGAGATAACTGACGTGGATCCTCCCTTGGAAATGGTTCCCTCTCTAATGAGGCAATAGGAGAGACAGAGACAGACAGAGAAGAGGGGTGGCTAACTCTCCCTGTAGGCCCGGGGTGGTATTTCCAGAAAAGGTGACATAGGAGCACAGTGGTTGGATGAGGAGGAGGCTGTTCTTTAGGAAGCCAAGGGACCAGCCTGCTAACAGCACAGCACAGTGGACGGCTAGTCCTGCAGGGACCAATGAGCCTGCGGTGGAGGATGCTGGGAGAGAAGGGGAGACGTGGCCCAGGTCACAGCTCAGGTGGAACAGCACCCCCAGGCCTGCTGGTGGACCAAGTATTCCCAGGGTGTCAGAACATCCCTGGCCAAGCCCTCTCCACCCCCAGCACCCCTTGCCCACACAGGGCCATGGCTGTTGGATGCCGGGTCTGGGGCCTCCTTGGGACTATGAGGCTAGACTCTCTCTTTACAGTCGGGAAAAATGGCCACCTCGCCTGTAGCATCATATTCACCAGATTAAAGGTGGGCATTAAATGGCTGCTTGCCAATGGCCTCCTTTATCCCGAGAGCTATTCCCCCCTCCTCTCTCCTCCCTCTTCCCTGAGCCTCTGGGATTCAGGAAAAGTCAATCGAAGGAGGTAAGGCCAGACACATAAATATCTCTCCCTGCCTTTGTGGCAAAATCTTCTCCTGCCTGGAACACATTCCTGAGTGTATATTTGGGTCCTTCTCTGGAGAGTTCACCCCCGCGGCCCCCACCCTCACCCCCACACAGAGCTCTTGTGGTTCCGATGCACAGGGCCACCGCTGTGAGCTGCTGGAAGGCAGGAGTTCCCACACTCCCTGTGCCTTTTTGCTCTGCCTGCTGTCTCCCTGCACAACCTCAGCCCTGGCTGCTCAGGGATCTCCCCAGGCAGAGGCCTCTTTGTCCAGTTGGAGCTGCAGAGACATTTTCTGATGGAGACGAATGTGCTCTGCAGGGCGCTATTTGGCCTTGGGCGTGTTACCCCTTCTTGCCTTCTGTGTGCATATCTGTAAAACGGAGACAATAACTGCTTTTACTCCACTGGGTTTTTTAAATCGAGGTAAAAAATATATATAACATAAAATTTACCATTTTATGTTATCATTTCTTAATTTAATTTTATTTTGAGACAGAGTTTCGCTCCTGTTGCCCAGGCTGGAGTGCAATGGCACGATCTTGGCTCATTACAACCTCTGCCTCCCAGGTTCAACCAATTCTCCTGCCTCAGCCTCCCCAGTAGCTGGGATTACAGGCATGTGCCACCACACCCAGCTAATGTTGTATTTTTGTAGAGACGGGGTTTCTCCATGTTGATCAGGCTGGTCTCGAATTCCCGACCTAAGGTGATTTGCCCACCCTGGCTTCCCAAAGTGCTGGGATTACAGGGATGAGCCTCTGTTACCATTTTAAAATACCATTCATTGGCATTAATTTCATTCACAGTGTTATATAACCATCATCACAATCTATTTCCAAAACCTTTTCATCACCCCAAACAGACACTCTGTACCCATGAAGCAATAGCTCCCTGTGGTCTCCCCCAGCCCCTGTAGCCTCTAATCTACTTTTCGCCTCTTTGAATTTGACTGCCAGGTACCTCACATGAGTGGAATCACACACTGTTTGTCCTTTTGTAACTGCTTTTTTAATTTAGCCTAAGGGCTTCCAAATTCATCCATGTTGGCGCATGTGTCAGAATGTCCTTCCTTTTTAAGGCTGGACGATACTTTATTGTATGGATAGACCACATTTTATTTATCCATTCGTCCATGGATGGCACCTGGGTTGCTTCCACCTCGTGGGTACTGTGAATAATGCTGCTATGAATGTGAGCGTACTAATGTCTGTTTGAGTCTCTGCTTTTAGCTCTTTCAGGAACGTACCTAGGAGTGGAGTGGCCAGATCATAGGGTAACTCTAAGCTTAATTTTTGTGTAGAACTGCTGGACTGCTGCCTACAATGGCTGCACCGTTTCACGTTCAGTCATTTCAGCATCTAGAGGCTGTCATCACCCAGGGCGAAGCCAAGCTTCTAACCCAGGGTTCAAGTCCCCCACATGAATTTGACCTTCTTTAGAGAAAGTCAAAAAATGAAGAGGCCGTTTAGCGATGGGGAAGAAGAGCAAGGATTCTGGAGCCAGGCCACCTGGGTCACCCTACTCCCATGCGCTGGCTACACGATCTTGGGCAAAGGACTTCTGTGTGCCTGAGTTTCTTCTTAGTAAAATGGGGATGATAACGGTTCCTTCTCCCAGGGTGTCAGAGGATTAAATGAACTAATCTTTGTAAAGCACAGAACGTGCCTGGCTTGAAGGTAGTCTTACATATGTGTTGTTAAATAAATAAACTGTCAGGTCGCTGCCTCCTGAAATTACCCCACACCCCATGCTCTTTCTTCCCTGCTTTGGAATCATGCACCATCTCCCCAGCTGCCTGTGCCCCCTGCAAGGGGGAAGGACCTAATTTATTCATAACCAAGGACGCTTTGTTTCGCAGCTCACAGAATCGGGCTGAGCCCTTCGCACATGACTAGAGTCCAAATGCCAATTTTATGGTTTAAAGACCCTAATTTATTGTCTGTGAGGCCATAACTCTGCAGGCTACTGCAGGGGAGCTGCTTGTGAAACACAGGACTGGCAGCAGGGAAAAGCCCAGCCTCAGCCTAGCTGACCCATGGTGCAGAATCCACAGCATCATCCTCCTGGAGTGTGGCTGCTCTGCAGCTTCGACATTTAACCTCTAAAGTGGGCTGCACCCCAGCCCACAACCTCCAGCAGCCTGAGCCTTCGAGCTCTGTACAATTGTCACTTTCATGACAGTCTTTCCAGATCTCAGTTCCCTCCCCTCTCAATCCCCGCCCAGTGTAGAGTTAAAGGGACAGGGGTTCGAAACCCACTTTTGCTGCTTGTGGCTGTATGACCTTGACCAAGTCACTTAGCCTTGAAGCCGTCCTCACAGAGTTAATAAGAATTCCGCACAGAAATCTAGTTATAATTAAGCATTCATCAGGCTACACTCTGGCCCAGTTCCCTGTCGTTAGAAGTCCCGTAGCACTAGACACTGACCATTTGCATGTAGCACTAGACACTACCCATCGTTCCTAGAGGTAGGATTTCTGACATTAGGGTCATAAGACTGTTTAAGAACTGGTTTGCATCCCCATTATTCCTACGGAAATTCTATAGGATATACTTTAGCTGCGTCACCACCCAAATCTCATCTTGAATTGTAGCTCCCATAATTTCCACATGTTGTGGGAGGGACCCTGTGGGAGATAATTGAATAATGGGGGTGGTTCCCAATGAGTCCTACATCTGAGATTGAGTTCAGGCCTGTATGATTCCCATCACACTTCCCAAATATCCCAGAGGTGTATGTGATGGCAGTTCATCAACGTTCGAATCAGGGCCCTGTTTTCTGTATAACTGCAATGATCCTGCTCATGGGAACATAAGCCTGAAGCCCCAGATCAAGGCCCGGCAGGGTCCATTTCTGGTGAGGGCTCCCTTCTCGGCTTGCAGATGGCCACCTTCTCACTTTGTCCTTCTGTGGCGGAGAGAGAGGGTGAGCTTTGCTGTCTCTTCTTCTTCTTACAACAGCACAGCCATATTGGATTAGGGCCCAACCCTGATGACCTCATTTCACCTTTATCACTTCCTCACAGGCTCTATCTCAAAATATGTCACACATTGGGGATTAGGGCTTCATCACAGGAATTTGGGGGAGACACAAATATGTAGTCCAGATTGTGAGGCAGGCTGAACAATATCCCCCAAAATCTGTCCAAATCTTAATCCCCAGATCCTACAAAGGCTCCTTAAACGGGAAGAGGAGCTTTGCAGACGTGATTATGTGGAAGACCTTGGAACAGAGAGATGATCCTGGGCTGTTGAGGGGGGTCTCATGTCATCCCAAGAGTCGTTATAAGAGGGAGTCAGGAGGAACCAGGCAGAGAGAAGGGCAATGTGAAAAGGGAAACAGAAATTGGAGTGATGTTGGCTGGGCATGATGGCTCACACCTGTGATCCCTGCACTTTAGGAGGCCGAGGCGGGCAGATCACTTGAGGTCAGGAGTTCAAGACCAGCCTGGCCAACATGGCGAAACCCCATCTGTACTAAAAATACAAAAATTAGCTGGGTGTGGTGGTGTATGCCTGTAATCCCAGCTACTCTGGAGGCTGAAGCAGGAGAATCGCTTAAACTCAGGAGGCAGAGATTGCAGTGAGCCGAGATCGTGCCACTGTACTCCAGCCTGGGCAACAGAGTGAGACTCCATCTCAAAAAAAAAAAAAAAAAAAAAGGAAAAAAGAAATTGGAGTGACATATTTCAAAGATGGGGGAAGAGCCACCAGCTAAGGAATACCAGTGCCCCAAGTAGGCAGTGAGGAAGGCAGGAAAGTGACTCTACCCCAGCATCTCCAGAAGGAACCAACACCTTGTCTTCAGCCCAGTGAAGCTGAGTTTAGGCTTTGAGCTCTAAACGGTAAGATAATTCGTCTGTACTGGGTTCAGCCTCTCTGTTTGTGGTAGGTTGTTACAGCCGCAACAGGGAACGAATACAGCCAGGATTAGGTCTGACAGTGAGCAACAGGAAATCCCAAGTATCAGTGGCTTCAACAAGAGAATTGGCTACAGAGTCTGTAGGTGGTCTGGGGCCATGGAGGGAGGGGCGCTGCCCCCTGGGGTCCTCAGGCCCAGCTCCTCCCAGGACCCTGCTTCACCATCCTGGGTGGGAACCTTAACCTCATGGCCCAAGATGGCATCCACACAACAGGTGGCAGGAGGGAGAAGGGGACAGCAAGACAGGGAGAGGGCTGTGCACCAATGTCCCTTCCAGAAGGTCACTAGAGCTGCTGTGCACTTCTTCTCTCATCCCTCTTGCCAGAATTTCATTACCGGGCCACATCTTGCCGAAAGGGAGACAGGACAAGGGGGTTCTTATTTTCTGCAGACACATGCCTAGAGGGAATTTTTATTGCAATGGAAGAAGGGGACAATAAACGTTGGGGATAACCCACATCTCTGCTATATTTTACCTGTCTGAGCCAAGGCCAGTTTGGAATGTGCTCAGCATCAAGGAGCAGAAATCCTGCCCCAAAAGGGCCTAAGCAAGTAAGACTTCCTTATTCTCACTGAGCAAGAAGTGTCTGCGGGATGGTACAGTGCAGTTGGCCCAAAGATGACCACAATTTGAGGGTTGGTTTCCAATCTCAGATCTGTAGCCTCAGGGACGGAAGAAGGCTGCTGTGGCACCAGGTGTCATTTCTTTTCTTTCTTTTCTTTTCTTTTTTTTTTTTTTGAGAAAGAGTCTTGATCTGTCACCCAGACTGGAGTGCAGTGGCTCTATCTTGGCTCACTGCAACGTTCGCCTCCCAGATTCAAGCGATTCTCATGCCCCAGCCTCCCGAGTAGCTGGGATTACAGGTGTGCACCACAATGCCCAGATAATTTTTGTATTTTTAATGGAGACGGGGTTTCACCATGTTGGCCAGGATGGTCTCCAACTCCAGACCTCAACTGATCTGCCTGCCTCGGCCTCCCAAAGTGCTGGGATTACCAGTGTGAGCCACTGCGCCCAGCCCAGGTGTCATTTTTACATGTAAGGCAGGAAGAAGGATGAAGAATACTGCCAGACTTGTATGTCCCTCTTCCACAGGAGAACAAAAGCTTTCCCACACACCCCCAAAGACCACATAGAGTCCCGCTGGCCAGGAGGGAATCTCCTGGAACCCCTCTCTGCAAGGGAGTCTGGAAAGCCAAGGATTTAGCTGTCTAGCCTCTCTATTAGATAATAGATGAAAATCCTTATACCCTTTGAACACTAATTCCATTTCTAGGAATTCCTATACCAACAGTTTCTATCAAAGATGTGCACAGAGAATATGCCCAAAGCCGTTCACTACAGCGTTACTTATTGTGAAGAATCCTAAATATCCCAAATGCTCAACCTGTGCTGTTGGGTCCCAAATTAGGTCCCAGTCATTCAGTGTCTGGCCCCAGCACCTCAGTTACTTAATCTGGAAAATAGAAGAAAATGTGTTTTACCTGTTAGGATGATGGTGAGGACCAGAGATAAGAAATAGCCGGACACGGTGGCTCACACCTGTAATCCCAGCACTTTGGGAGGCCAAGGCGGGCAGATCATGAGGTCAGGAGTTTGAGACCAGCCTGGTCACATGGTGAAACCCTGTCTCTACTAAAGATACAAAAAAATTAGCTGGGCGTGGTGGCGCACACCTGTAATCCCAGCTAATCAGGAGGCTGAGGCAGGAGAATTGCTTGAACCTGGGAGGTGGAGGTTGCAGTGAGCCGAGATCACACCATTGCACTGCAGCCTGGGCGACAGAGCAAGACTCCGTCTCAAGAAAAAAAAAAAGAAAGAAATAGAGCTTGTGTGGTGCATGGTTGCTGCTCAGTCAGTGGTCTCCAACCCTTCCTCCGGCACCTATGCATCTTCACCAACCAAAAATATGGGGCTGATGTCAACATGTTCAATGCACCTTATTCTCTAAGATCTCAAGAGAGTGGAACTCCGCCCTCCAACTCTCTAGACTCTGGAGTGAGAGTTATCTATGTGACAGCGTGGGGACGATACTGGCTTTGGAACAAGCTGTCTAGGCTCAAATTGGTGTTTAGGTGACTTCATGTTCTCTAATCCTGCGAAGGGGCCACTCAGCCATCTCATCAGTATAATGGGGCAACAGTCCTGACCTCACAGGCAATTGTGAGGTTTCACAAAAAAAAAAAGTGCCCCCAGACAGGGTTTGGAACCTAGTAAGCCCCAAAGAACTACTGGCCTTTTCACTCCTGACAGCGGATATTGGAGGAAGCGCCCATCTCCTCTGACACAGAGGCACCCACAGTAGCAGAGGGAACGCTGTAACACAAAGGGTTTCCATTCCAGCTGGAAGTTTCCTTGGCCTGAGGCATCCAGGGCTCCTGGCTAAAAGGTGACCTAATTGTTAATGAAAGCTCCAGAGATGAAAGCTAAGACATAATCCACCCCTGAATGGACTCGGAAGGAGCAGATAATGGGACAATAAAATTAATCTTGTAGAAAAACACAATTAGCTGTATCATTTATAAATCTCGTCTCCTTCCACACGGGGCGACGCAGGAGCAACACGGGCAGAGCGCTCTCGTCACAGCCTCCCATTTCGCACGCACAGATGCCCCTTTTCCTGGGACAACATTTTCCTTTCACATTCAGGGGTCATTGTTGGAGGTTTAAAAACAATCTTCAGAAACCAAGGTGACCCAGAGAACAGAGTGAATGGCGCCATCCGGTATTCCCCCGTTTCTTGCCCATTTCCAGTCTCTTCAATGCAATTGAAGGATCATTTAATGAGAACATGGTGGGGAACAGGCCCCGCACTAGGCCAGGGCCTGGGGGAATGAAGGAGCTCCCTCTCTGCCCTCCCAGGGCTCACAGACCAGAGTGGGGAAAGAAGAGGACACAGAAAGCTGGAGACAGACAGACCCAAGCCCAGCTCCTCCCTCCCAGCTGTGTGACCTTGAGTAAGTGCTTCACTTCCCTGGGCCTCAGTTTACTCACAGGTAACATGCGGTGAATGAGGGTGCCTCCCTCACTCCCACAGCTGGAAGGGGATTAAAGGAGACAAAGTCTGCAGATCGCTCACCGGCACAGGACAGGCCCACGGCAGGCTCAGTCGCTGCAAGTTCAGAGTCATCCTCATCCCTGCCATCCCTCGTCTTCCTCCTCATTTTACTCTGACCATCTCTCTTTAAAAATTGAGATACACCTGAGGTCAGGAGTTTGAGACCACCCTGGCCAATATGATGAGACCCCGTCTCTATTAAAAATATAAAAATTAGCTGGGCATGGTGACACGTGCCTGTAGTCCCAGCTACTTGGGAGGCTGAGGCAGGAGAATTGCTTGAACTCAGGAGGTGGAGGTTGCAGTGAGCTGAGATCACGACACTGCACTCCAACCTGGGCCACAGAGGGAGACTCTCTGTCAGAAAAAAATAAAGTCATTAAAATGGCCTAAAATTATTAAAAATTTTCAAAAAAGAAAAAAATTGAGATATAACAATTCACATACCATAAGAACTCACCATTTCAAGGCATAGAATTTGCCGGGGCTTTTTAAGAGTATATTTTACGGTCATGCACCTATCACTACTATTTAACTCCAGGATAGTTCCATCATCCCCCCAAACATCCCATACCCAACAGCAATCACCTCCCACTCCCTCCACTCATCTGTTTTTGTCTCTGTGGATTTACCTCTTCTGCATGCTTTGCATAAACAGAATCACAGAGCATGAGGTCTTTTTTGTCTGGCTTCTTTCACTTAGTCAAATGGTTTCAAGGTTTAATCATGTTGTAGCATGTGTCAGTGCTCCATTCTTTTTTATGGCTGAGTAATATTCCACTGTACAGCTAGACCACATTTTGTTTATCCCTTAATCAGTGGATGGACATTTGGGTTCTTTCCACTTGTTGGCTATTATGATTAATGCTGTCATAAACATTCATGTGCACATTTTTGTGTGAACTTACGTTTCAATCCTCTTGAGTGTATACCCAGGAGTGTTGTTGCTGGGTCATAGGGTGACTCTATGTCTAACTTTTTGAAGAACTTTGATACTGTTTTCCATAGTGGCCACACCATTTTACATTCCCATCAACAATGTATGAGAGTTCCGATTTCCTTGCATCCTTGGCAACACTTATTATTGGCTGGTGTTTTTTGTGGCCATCCTCTGACCATCTCTTGTGTCTCTCCCTCCTGTCCATCTCCATGGCCTTGCCCTCATTCCACCCTCACCTTCTCCAGCTTGGACTGTGGGCGCCACCAAGAGTTTCTCATTCCAGAACTGAGCTCCTGAGGATCTCAGGGTTCCCAGGTCCTCCCATGGGCTTCTTGTGCTTGCCTCCAGTAACTGCAAAGGCTTCTGAGCTGCCCAGTCAGTCAGCAGTCGGTAGCATTACATGGTTCCTGGAACATGCTCATTCCCTTTTGTGTGCCTCAGTTTCTCTACCTGTAAACTGAGGTATTGAACTGGATGAGGGGCTCACACTCAAGCAACCACAGGGCCAGGCAGGCTGGGCAGCCAAGGTGAGTGAGGCACAAGCCTCACATCTAAGGCAGGAGAGGGAATGGTGGGTGCAGGAGGTGGGCAGCCATTCTCCCCATGGAGCTGATTTTTGCCACGTGGGAATGTCTTTGTTGTGAGGTCTCTTAATTTTTCAGAAGAAGGCAGTAAATTTGCATGTTTCATGATATCTGGTTTTTAAGCGATTCCAATAAAGACAATTTCCTTCCCTCTCTTCCTCCCTCCCTTCCTCCCTCCCCCTCCCCTCCCCTCCCTCTCCCCTCCCCTCCCTCTCCCCTCCCCTCCCTCCCCTCCCTCCCCCTCCCCTCCCCTCCTTCCCCTCCCTCCCTTCCCTCCCCCTCCCCTCCCCTCCTTCCCCTCCCTCCCTTCCCTCCCCCTCCCTCCCCTCCCTCCGCCTCCCCTCCCCTCCCCTTCCCTTCCTCCCTTTCCTCCCTTTCCTCCCTTCCTTTTTTTTTTTTTTTTGAGACAAGGTCTCACTTTGTGGCCCAGTCTGGAGTACAGTGGTATGATCATAGCTCACTGTCACCTCAACCTCCTGGGCTCAAGTAATACTCCTACCTCAGTCTTCCAAGTAGCTAGGACTACAAATGTGCTCCACCACTAAATTCACCCGATTGTTATTATTATTAGTATTTTTTTGTAGAGACGGGGTCTCATTATGTTGCCCAAGCTGGTCTTAAATTCCTGGGCTCAAGCAATCCTCCCACCTCGACTTCTCAAAGTGTTGAGATTATAGGCATGAGTCATCGCACCCAGCTGGGAATTTTCAAAGTATACAAATGAATATAGCTCACCCTGCAGAATTCCAGTTTACAAACCCAGAACTGATGATTCTGAAACATAAGTGTGCATCAGAATCTCCCTGGAGGGCTTGTTAAAAAGCAGTGTTCCTGATTCAGCAAGTCTGGGGTGGGGCCTGAGCATCTGCATCTCTAACACACTCCTAGGAAAGGCTGATCTGTTGGTCTAGGGACTGCACTTTGAGAACCAGAGCCCTGGACTAATGCTTTCTGGGATCTACCCCAGCTCTCCAATGCAGGTTTGTGATTCCAAAACCCAACGTAGAGGCACTCTGCTCAGGGAGAAGAAGCACCACATGCTGGCTAGGCTCCAGACAAGTGCAGCAAGCCTCATCCCTGCCCTGTCCTGCAAAGGCCACCAGGGAGAGACAGCAGCATTGAGCAGGACCATGCACCTTCCCTCTACTGAGCTCTAATCAATCCGGGGAATTCGCACTCATGAAATGCTTCAAAAACTCCAAACAATGCATATGATGTCCAAATACGTAATATATTCAAACATAAAGGGAAAACACATTAAAAAGTAGAACAGCTATCTGGGCTCAAGTACCTCCGCATTCATTTCCTGGGGCTGTCATAACAAAATACCATAAACTGGGCAGCTTAAAACAACAGAAACCTATTATCTCAGAGATTTGGAGGCTGGAAGTTCAAAATCAAGGTGTCAGCAGGGCTCTGTGCCCTCTGAAGGCTCCGGGGAGGCTTGATTCCTTGCCTCTTCCCCAGTTTCTGGAGGCTCCTGGGGATCCTCAGCATCCCTTAGCTGTGGCTGCATCCCTCCAGTCTCTGCCTCTCTTGTCCCACAGCCTTTTCCCTATGTGGCTCCCTGTGTCCTTTCATTTTTTCTTTTTTGAGACAGAATCTTGTTTTGTCACCCAGGCTGGAGTGCAGTGGTACTTTCTCGGCTCACTGCAACCTCTGCCTCCCGGGTTCACGCAATTCTCCTACCTCAGCCTCCCCGGTAGCTAAGACTACAGGCATGCACCACCATGCCCGGCTAATTTTTGTATTTTTAGTAGAGATGGGGTTTCACCATGTTGGCCAGGCTGGTCTCAAACCCTTAGCCTCAAGTGATCTGCCCGCCTTGGCCTCAAAGTGTTCGCATTACAGGTCTGAGCCACCATGCCCAGCCATGTCCCTTCTTCTTATAGGGATACTAGTTATTGGATTGAGGTCCACCCTACATCCAGGATGCTCTCATCTCAAGATCTTTACCTTTTCTATCTGATTAGACCTATTTCCATAAGGTCACATTCTGTGGTCCCAGATGGACATGAATTTTGGGGGACACCTTTCAACCCAATACAGCCTCTTTCAGATGTCATTCTGATAAGTTTGGCAATTTGGACTCTCTGCTCATAGCAGATTAGAAACAGTGCACGGGAAAGAGTGAGGGGTGCACTGTGAGGATCGCGTCTGCAACCGCTGTGCGGACGGCGGCCACAGAGGCAGCGACAAGGGCAGGGGCAAGCCTAGCCAAGCCCACAGCCTGTGGACAGCCAGTGGAGGGCACGAGTCCCAGCCCATAGCACCCAATCCAGTTTGGTCTATGGTGTTCATGAAGCTGACCTGATTCTTCAACAAGAGGTTAAATTCTTTCCAATGTCTTCTGTTTTGGAAGGCAGGGTGACGTGCTCTGCATTTGAGAATGACTCTGGTCCCAAATGGGGAAAATTAGACCTAGAGGGATAAAAATTCAATCTCTGGAAAATCTGCTCATGAGGACCCCAACCTTATTCCTGAGCTGGGCCTGAGAAACAAGGGGAGAAAAGTGACAGATTATGAACATTAAAAAAAAATATATATATATATATTATATATATCATGTCATGGCCAGAAGTTGCAGGACAGCTCAGGGCCTGTGGATCAGGGCTGGCCTAGGGGCTGCGTGCTAATTTCACTCTGCTGTGGCCACCAAACCCCAGCCCCAGCTGCACGGATGGAGGCATTCCAGACGGAAAAGCCCCATTAGCTCATCGCTGTGCTGCCTGCAATGCAGTTCAGCCTTTCGCTGTGTAATCTCCAGCACACTCCGGGGAGCCTGTGAATTTTAGACACTCTCCCAGGGACCCTGGCTCCACAAAGCATGAAATGAATTGCATTCATCCATCTGTGGGCTTTTAAAAAATTCAATAATTAATTCAAGCGTATGGTGGTATTACTGTTATTAGAATTTGGCCTTTCTGTGGTTCTTTACTTTGGCAAAGTGCTTTTATAATCATTTACTGGCTAAATAATTTAATACGAGTTATTGCTACAAGCTAGAAATCTGGTACTTAGCTGGTGCTGAGGGACATTGGACTGCTTATGAAAAAAGCAGGGGAAGGGCAGAATGGAATTATGTGGCCTTCGTTATTTATCCCCCCTGGTCATGCGTGGTCACTTGCTTGACCTCAGTGTGTCCTCGATAAATTTGGTTCTGATTCATCCTGGGCCATTCTTGCCATCGTGACAGTGAACACAGTTGCAGGGGGACACTTCTCAGGGGGAGGAGAATTAAGTTATTCTAGTCCAAACCCCTCATTTTATGGAAGGGGAAACGGAGGTGGGGGCACGCTTTGCCCAAGGCCACATGGCTAGTATGAGGACTAGCATCACCTCAGCACCTGAGGACAGTATTCGGCTTTAAGGGATCCTCCCTCCCCGCTTTATTAGAGTCAAGAAGGGAAAGAGAGGCATAGCTAGGTCTCCTGTCAGCCAGCATGGGCCGAGAGCAGGCCTGGGCCTGGGGACAGTAGGTGGCTGCATTGTTGCTCGGGAGTCCACCCCTCTGACCGAGTTCTTTTTTTTTTTTTCCCTTGAGATGGAGTCTTGCTCCTTCGCCCAGAGTGCAGTGGTGTGATCTCAGCTCACTGCAACCTCCACTTCCTGGGTTCAAGTGATTCTCCTGCCTTAGCCTCCCGAGTAGCTGGGATTACAGGGGTGCACCACCATGCCCGACTAATTTTTGTATTTTTAGCAGAGATGGGGTTTTGCCATGTTGGCCAGACCGGTCTCGAACTCCTGACCTCAGTGATCCTCCCACCTTGGCCTCCCAAAGTGCTGGGATTACAGGCGTGAGCCACCGCGCCTGGACTCTGACTGAGTTCTTGAAGTGCCTGGTTTTCTCCCTCCTGCCAACATATCTTCCCAGCATCCTCTCTTTTTTTTATGTTTTTATCTGCATTATTATTTTTAATTTAATTTTAAGTTCTGGGGTACATGTGCAGGACATGCAGGTTTGTTACATAGGTAAACGTGTGCCATGGTGACTCGCTGCACCCATTAACCCATCACCTAGGTATTAAGCCCTGCATGCATTAGCTATTAATCCTGATGCTCTCCCTTCCCTCGCCCCCTCAACAGGCCCCACTGTCTGTTGTTTCCCTCCCTGTGTCCGTGTGTTTTCATTGTTCAGCTCCCACTTACAAGTGAGAACCTCCAGCATCTTCTTAATAATCATCTGTCACCCAAGCCTCGGTGGCCTCATCTGAGAGATGGACTGTGAATAGAAACAGCCCTAGAATGTGGGTTGAGGGCATTAGGAAAAATATCTAGAAAGCACTTTGGTGCTCCCTCCGTATTCCCTGACGACACATACTATTAATATGGTCATTTACACCAATGATCATTGTTACTTTATCTGAAAAATGGGTGTAACAGTACCTGTCCTTTCTACTTCAGAGTTTTTGTGAAGCTAAAAAAAACTAAGATGATGACAGGGAAGGTATTTCATGGTCATCATCATCATCTAATTCTTCGCTTGGAGGATGGTTAAAGAGGGGTTTCCTCCTTGAGGCTCTGGGGGGCTTCAGGGAGCAAGAAGTGTTCTCCTCGGCATTTGTATCAGTCAAGATACCAAGAGGTTGCAGGGGCCATGCCAAATGGAATCATTTGAGGAGATGTATTTCAAAGAATTGTCTGCAGAGGTGGCCAGGGTGTAGGGCTCAGAAGAAGCGTCAGTGGCCTGGGCTTGCAGGGGGAGCTATTACCATCCCTGGGCCAGCAGGAGGAGGGGAGGAGGTGTGACAGGGTTCTGGAAGGGCTGAGGTTGCCTTGGAGGAGGGGTGGCTTTTTTTGAGGAATAGGGCCAGGCTGAGGAAGCCAGGGGGCAAATGCCTGTTGGCCAGAGGGTAAGGGAGTCCACTGCAGCGGCCACAGTCCATCCAGCCCAGTTCCTGTCCTAGAGACAGGATCTGACGGGCCAAGGGCAGAGGCCTGCACAGCACCATTGGTGGATCAGAACAGTGAGGGGGTTGGGAGTTTTGCGTGGCGGCAGGAGTCTGGCCTGGTCTGTGAACTCCCGTGGCTCACTGGGGGTAACTGAACAGGCAGAGGCCCACGGACAGGCTCCACCTTTCCTCTGAGTGGCCGGCAACAATGCACCCTACTCCCTGCTGGCCCAGATATAAAATGAAGGTGTGAACTAGAGGATTATTGAACCTCGCAAAAACCCTTGACTCTAACATAATTGTTCGTTCAGTCCACATTTCACCCTCTCCCCTCTGCAAGACTGTAGAGCTCTATCTTCTGAATTTGACCCTCCCCCAAAAAAAGGCACACGGGATGCACTCCTTAGAAGTTCACGTGTGTTGCTGGGCGTGGTGGCTCATGCCTGTAATCCCAGCACTTTGGGAGGCTGAGGCAGGCGGATCACTTGAGGTCAGGAGTTCGAGACCAGCCTGGCCAACATGGCAAAATCCTGTTTCTACTAAAAATACAAAAAAAAAAAAAAAATTAGCTGGGCATGGTGGCAGGCACCTGTAATCCCAGCTACTCAGGAGGCTGAGGCAGGAGAATCATTTGAACCTGGGAGGTGGAGGTTTCAGTGAGCCAAGATTCTGCCACTGCACTCTAGCCTGGGTGAGAGAGCAAGACTCTGTTTCAAAAAAAAAGAAAAAGAAAAAGAAGTCCTCACGTGCCTCCCTCCCCTGCCTCTGCTGGGTTTGGGGGCTGGGCTGCTTCTCCGCCCTCCCCTCCACCCTCTTCATGACGGAAATCCTAGACAGGGAGAACATTTCTTGACCTAAATATTTTTCTACTCTAATGTCCTTAATTTTAGAGCTGGACAGGCTGGATTATTTGAAAATAGCCTGGGTGGGTTGTGAGAGGAAAACGAGAAGGCCAGAGGAATTTGGAGCTGCCAGCATCTTGGAGGTGAGCATCCAACCAAAGAACACTCAGCTTCTGCTGCCTTTATGTCCATCGATCACCCCACGTTGCAAGGCTCTCATCACAAATCCAAAAATAGGACTTCAATGGGGAGCATTTGTAAATCATCTTTTCTTAGATACCAAATCCTGGAGCTGAAAGAAGAAAACATGTGTGACCATTCCTCTCAATTTACAGATGAGGAAACGCAGGCCACAGAGGGCTTTTCACCAAAGCCTTTGGCTGTCTTTTTCTTGCTCCCACTCCCCCAAGGTCAAGTGCCTCACAGCCAAAGCAAAATGGATCTTAGAAATAATTTGGGAAAATCAGGAATTGCTGAGTGGTTCATTAAGACTATAAGACAAAACAGCAACAACAAGCAAACAAAATCCCTAAACCCCCAAACTAAACACACAGACACGATTCTGTTTAAATACATCATCGGTCATCAAATGATTCTAAGCCCCATAATCATATTTACCCAGTGAAAGCAAAGAAGTAGAGTGAGTCCATTCATTTCTTAGCCATTTACTGAGCGTCTCGTGGCCAAGCGCTGGGAAACACAAAGGTAAATAAAACCCTGGAGAACACTAGAAATTATATTTATGATTTCATTTATATATTATGTATTTTAAATAATAACATTTGGGGTTTTCCAGAAATGGGCATTTTGCAGTAAGGTCAACTCTAAGAAGAGAGCATTACAATGATGTCACGGGCAAACCTGCCTTCGGTTTTAATCAGACCAGGAATTTTCTGTTGTTTTTTTTTTTTTTGTACTTGAGGCAGGGTCTTGCTCTGTTGCTGAGGCTGGAGAGCAGGGTGCAATCACAGCTCACTGCAGCCTTAAACTCTTGGGCTCAAGCGATCCTCCCACCTCAGCCTCCTGAGTAGCTGGGATCCCAGGTGTGTGCTACCACACTTGACTAATTCTCTCTTTCCCTCCCTCCCTTCCTTCTTTTCTTTCTTTTTCTTTTTTTTTTTTTTTTGATGGGGTCCACTTTGTTGTCCAGGTGGTTCTCAAACTCCTGGGCTCAAGTGTTCTTTCCACTTCAGCCTCCCAAAGTGCTGTGATTAAAGGGATGAGCCATCGGGCATGGCCTGACTTTCTTAGTATGCACTTGAACTCGACTTTACACCCCTGATGTTCACATGTCTTACTTTACTGTGAATGTAAACTAAGTGGATGCCTATTCAATTAAGCAAACATTTCCTGATTACCAGGCCATGTTCTAGACAGCGGGGATATAGAAATGAAAGATTAAGTGGTTCTGCCTCATTTGCTCATGATCTATACAGAAATGTAAATATCCAGACTCTGGGATAGAGAAGCATAAAGACAGGCCAGGCTTCAAAGAGGAGGCAACATGGGATCTGGGCTTTGGAGGATGAGGAGCAGTTTGTGAAATGGATGAGGAGTGGGGAAGGCAATCTAGGCAAGAGAAACAGCATTTGCAAAGGCCTGGACGCAGGTGCTTGGGGGAATGGAGAATTTGGCTAGAGGACAGGGTTTAAGGAGAAACAGGGATGACTTCACCCAGGTGGGCTGATTCTTCACATTGCAAATGGATTGTCCCATTTGCAGAAAGATCCAGAGCCTAATGTCTCTCCCGATTCTGTGTCAGTGGGCTGGCTGATCCCAGTGTGCTGGCTGATCCCAGTGTGCCGGCTGATCCCAGTGTGCCAGCTGATCCCGTGGATTGAGAAGTGGACCCGAGAAACTTAAAACCATCAGAGATGAGGATGTGTGTGGGGAGCGACTGTTGTGGAATACAGGTTTCTTCACTGGGTGATGAAAATGTTCTGAAATTAGTGGTGATGATTGTACAACCTTGTGCATATACTAAAACCAGTTAAGCGTATACTTTAAACTGGTGATATCTGTGGCATGTGAATTACATCTCAATCTAAAAATAAGACATTTGGATGAAGCATCGCTGGATCGACATGGCTAGGCTGCAGAAAAACAGAGCAGAACCTCCGCTGATCTCCTGCCACTGAACCTCCATAGGCCGACAGCATTGGGGGGCCACCCCCCCAGCAGGACCTCATCCATCCTGGAGATCTGGCTGGTTGTGGGACGCCTGACTGGAGCCTGCAACTCATCCCAGCTCTGCAGGGAAGCCTGTGGCCTGGGACTCATCATTTGACTTCTCTGAGCTGCAAAGAGGCTCATCAGGCTTCTAGGGGAAGAGTCACCTTCGTCACTCTGAACACTTGTCACATAACCAGGAAAAGTGTCTATCACCTCACCCTGGCTCCAGCACCGGCTGCTAAGAATAGAGACCACAGGAGTACAGAATTAGAGGTCAAAGCAATAGTAATACCTAAAACAGGCACTTAAAAAATAAGAATAGCTCTTTTGATTCTCACAGCACTGCTATGATGGAGGTATCATTATCTCCATTTTACAGATGGGGAAACTGAAGCATAGAAAGGATAAGCAGCTTGCCTGACGTCACACTGCTAGGAAGAGAGAGACGGGATTCAAAATCGGGCCACGGCTTAGCCACTATGTCACATTGTCTCTTGCTGTGACAGTCTGGACTTCAACCAGTGGGACAAGGGAAGTTGCTAAAAGGCTTGGACCTGGAAGTACCAGGGTTATTAGAGAGTAGTGCCTGGCTGCCCTGAGGAGAGGGAGCAGGGTAGGAGTTACAATCGTACAGGCAGTGATGGGTCTGTGCCTGAGATCAGTAACCCTGGAAGTATTCCTAAGTCATTTAGGGCCAGGTGCAGTGGCTCACACCTGTAATCCCAACACTTTGGGAGGCTGAAGCAGGTGGATCACGAGGTCAGGAGATCAGGACCATCCTTACCAATATGGTGAAACTCCGTCTCTACTAAAAATACAAAAATTAGCTGGGAGTGGTGACACGTGCCTGTAATCCCAGCTACTCAGGAAGCTGAGGCAGGAGAATCGCTTGCACCAGGGAGTCGGAGGTTGCAGTGAGCTGAGATCCTGCCACTGCACTCCAGCCTGGCGATGGAGCAAGACTCTGTCTCAAAACAAAAAACAAAAAACAAAAAACAAAACCAGTCATTTAGAAAAGCTGAGTATGTGTCAACAATCTTCTGTGGCACTTGGATTTTAAATTGTTGGTGCTGGAATGAAACCGGTCCGGGGGGAGATCACATGCCATTGATTTTCCTTTTTGTATGTTGTGAAAATACCTGACATCTGTTTGACCTGCAACCACCACTGCAGCCTCAGCCATCCCCATTTTGGTGGCTGTGGCTTCTTCAATCTAATTTCTGCAACCCTTTGTGAATGACTTGGGTTCTCCAAATCACCACACCCTTGCAAGCTAAATGCCTGTAGTGAACTGAATGGGGGCCCTTAAAAGATATGTTCATATGCTAATCCCAGGAACCTGTGATTTACCTTACAGAGTGAAAGAGTGAACATTATCTTATACGGCAAAGATAGGATTAAGTTAAGGATTTTGAGAGGGAGACCTTATCCTGGATTATCCAGCAGGCCCTAAATCCTATGATGAGTGTCCTTATGAGAGACACAGAGAAGAGGAGGAGGCAATGTGACTGGAGTAACATGAAGGCAGAGATTGGAGTGACGCAGCCACAAGTCAAAGAATGCCTGGAGCCACTGGAAGCTGGAAGGGGAAAGAACAGGTTCTCCTCTGTGGCTTGTAGAGGGAGTGAGGCCCTGCTGGGACCTAGACTTTAGACTTCTGGCCTCCAAAGCCAGGAGAGAACACGTTTCTCTTGCTTTAAGCCAAATTTGTTCCAACAGTGGCAGGAAGCTCATATACTGTCTTAACACATTCTGTTCCCCTACCTGGAATGCCTTCCCCTCTGCACGCACCTCTCTCAGGCCCACCTGTAGGATGCTTTACCCACAGTCTCTGGATGTCCTCCCTCCTGGCAAGAGGCAGAGGCCACTGCTCTCAGCAAAGACCTGCCCTTGTCCACAGCTCCCTGCGGGTGGCTGTGTGTCTCAAGCATTTTGCATCGTCCATGCCCTTCACAGGGCCCGGATACAATCAGCAGAGGAAGAAAACCACAGGATGAAACAGTCCCAACGACCAGCACCAGTCAAGACCCAAGACAGCACAAAAAGCCAGCTAGCAGAGAAACATGATTGTCCACCGTCCATCTCTGGGACAGCCTAGGTCCTTCTTGCCTCTCTGTCCTCCTCAGTTGATAGTCTTTGAGGGAGGGGCAGGGCCTCCACTTTGTTCCTCCTGGTGTGGAATTCTGACCGAGTGTGTGTGTGTGTGTCCGCGCGCGCGTGTGTGTTGGGTTCTGTTAAACGCTTGAGCCTGAGACGGGGGTGGGGAAGCCATTCCCTTGCTTAAGCCCAAAGGGTTTCTCCTGACCAGTGAGTCACCCTCGTGGCAGATGCCTGGGCAGATTTCTAAAGTGGAGCGAGAGAAATCTTCTCTTCTTCACCTGCTTCAGGAAGGCATCAAAGTGCCAGAAAGGTGACTTCTGTGGGTCCCTGAGGCCCGTGGCAGGGGCCAGAGTCTGACACCCGCTTTCCCTGGGTTGGGGGCGGGGTGCCTCTGCCAAGAGCCTGGGTTCAGTCCAGGCTGGCCTGTGGTCAAAGGCACACTTAGACCCTGGCTGGAGAGTTGGGGCGAGTTACGAGAGACCCACTAGGTCACCTGTCAAAGACGGCTAGCCCTCCTGGGGGTTTTGAAATCAGGGCACCCGCCGCAAGTTCCCAGGCTGTGCCTGGGGCTCAAGGCGGTGGCTGCTCCTGTGCTCTTGGCTTATTCCCAGGATTCTCAGACGGCTGATGGAAAACGCCCCGGACCCTCCGTAGTGCCACGCGGAAGTCCTCGGAAAGGGTGTGAAAAAGTATCGAATTTGGGGGATGCCTCCTCCTCGTCCAGCGCCTGACAGGGCCCAGCTCCTGGCCCCAGGTGCCCAGGAGGGACCGATCCCCGCAGCCAGCCTCCTTCCGCGCGGGCTCCACTCCCATTTCGGCCTTGCCCCCACACCCCATAGTCTTTCATCCGTGAGTCCTGCCGTCAGGACGGGTTGGAGGTCTGCAAACAGGACCCTCTCTGGGAAGCTGCGACGGCGGCTGCGCTCGGGGTTTGGGGGCGCAAGTCAGGCTAGAACCACCCCCCTTCTCTCTGCGTCCCGGTCCCAGCGGCCCCTCCTCTGTGCCCAGGATGCTCGGGCGGCGGCTGCAGTGGGACCTCCGCCCTCTCCGCCAACCAGAGCGGAGGAACCTTTCCTTCTCCCTCCGCGCGGCGCACGTAGCGCTCTTTGCCTAGAACGACTTCCCTCCCGCTGCCTGGGGCAGCCTCACCCCGGGCACCCGCACTCCAGCCCTGGGAGAGCGCTGCTCCGCCTCCCGCACCACCGAAAACCTCCTCCTCCTTTTCGGGACGCGCCCCCTTTATACGCGGACGCGCCCTCTTTTGGTCGCCCCCTCCCCAACCCAGCGCTGAGGAACTCGCTGCTCTGGTCTCCGCCACCACCCAGCGCCTCCTGGGCCCATCCCCCCAAACCCTTGAACGTCCTCAGGACCCCTAGGTAAGCGCGGCGCGCTGCGGGCGGGGACCCACTCTGCACCTCCCCGCACCCCTGGGGGTCGCTCTGTGCCTAGGGTCCCCGCCTCCCCTTTCTCCTTTCTAAGCGCCTCGCGCCCATGCCGCCGCCCGGGGTGGCGCAGCCCGCAGTCCTCCCGCTCCGGGCGCCCTCCGCCGCTCCGAGACCCCTCCTGGGGGCGCGTCCTCTCCCGCTCCCCTGTTCCCTCCCCGGGCTCAGGGCGGGCGCGTGGTCCCAGGGGAGGCTCCCGCCCAGCCCCGCACTCCTTTGTGCGGCCGGGCGGGCGCTGCGTCAAGGCGGAGGCGCGGCCACCCGCGCGCACCCAGCCCCCGGGAGCGGCAGGAAGGGAGGCGGCGGCGCGAGGAGGGAGCGGCCGTGGAGCCCAATCGCTCGCTCCCCTTCCCAGGTCTGCGCGCGGCGCCGCCTCCGCCATTGCTGCGAGCAGGAGCAGGCGAGGCGGAGCTCGGAGCGCTGAGCTGACCTGCTGTAGCCGGGCGTGGGTGAGTGCGGCCGGCCGCGCCTGGGCTCGCCGAGGCCAGACCTTGCCTGCCCAGGAGCGGGGCCCGGGGTATGCCCATCTCCCCGAGTGCGCGGGACTGGGCTGTGAACGGCGGGTCGCCCGGGTGCCGCGGCCCCAGGACCGGGGACCGGGTCTGGAGGGGCTGGGCAGGGGCGGCGCCCCCTTTCCTGGCCGCGGTGCGCCCTTGCGCCCGGCGCTTGGGTCCTGCGAGATGAGGGTCTAGAAATACACAGCACCACCCGATCCCCGCATCGGGCCATGACCACCGCGTCCCCACGACCCCTCCCCGAGACGAAGCGGTCCCGGCGAGCTCGCGGACGCCGGGACGCGGGAGGGTGTGGGTGCCCACTTCCCCCCGCCCCGCCCCGGGTCTTGCTTGCGGTGACTCCCCCCGGCCCTCCCGCCGCAGGCTGCAGCCTCGGAGCTCCCGGAACGATGGTGAAGTTGGGGAACAATTTCGCAGAGAAGGGCACCAAGCAGCCGCTGCTGGAGGATGGCTTCGACACCATTCCCCTGATGACGCCCCTCGATGTCAATCAGCTGCAGTTCCCGCCCCCGGATAAGGTAAGCCCCCCCCCACGCCCCTCCACGTTGCCGGGTGCGCACCCCTAAATCTCGCACGGCGGCCGCAACAAAAGAAACGCGCCGCGTGCGCTGGGTACGCGAAGTGGGGGCGGACTCGGGAGGCCGGAGGGAGCGCAGCGAGGACAGTGTACCCGCGCGGGATTCTGTGGGGGAAGGGGGCCGTGTCTTAGATGATATCCTCGTCCTGACAGTGGAACGTGGTGGGGCAAGATTCCTTCGCGTTTTTCCTGGGAGCCTCATCCGAGAGGGCCCTGGCCGCGCAGCTGCCCTGCTGCTCCTTTGCCCCGTGGCCCCAGGGGCTCTGGATCGGGGGTGCGCCTAGGAGCGGGCGAGGCTGCCCCTGTACCTTCCCGGGTGTGGCAGTTTCAGCCCGACTTGCCCCACCGAGGCGGCGGAGCGTTCTCCTTGGTCAGATGGCCCCTCCCCAGGGCTGAATTGTTCTCGTCCTTTCTGCCTGCCCCTGCCAGGCTGGCACTAGGTGCAGGAGGGTGTGCGCGCTCACACAGGGTCTCCTTCCTCTTTGTTCCTTTTGTGAAATCTCCAAATAAGTGCCGGGGCTCGCTCAGTATTGGTGTCACTGGGAACAACTATTCATCAACCTTTCCCCAAAGTGTTTTCTGCTGAATTTAAAGAATCTCTTTTTGAATATAGCATCCAATTAAGTAGTTTCTGTTTGCTAAGAAGAATGTTTCCAAGAGTTAACACTTAAAAAAATGTAAATAGATCTTTGCATGTCTAGGCAATTGTACTGTAAAACTCACATCTAAGACCATAGACACAGCATCTATTCTCAGCATCTTGCTGCCCCTTACAAACCACCACAGCCACGACTAATTCCCGGAAGTGCTTTTCTATTTATTTTCTCATTTAGTGCTTGGTGAAGGGGCTCTGAGCCAGGGCTCTGTCTTCGTTCCAGCAAGTTGGTGATTGCTGACGGGTCGGGTGTTGTGGGCTGGGGGTGTCCTGGTGGGGGCCCTAACCCCGTGAAGGTGTCCTCCCAGCTTTATTGTGTGTGTTGTCTGGGGAGGGAGGCAGGAGCCGGGAAGAGGCTGGCAGCCGGGGTTTCAGTTCAAGAAAGGGGGATCAGCTGGCCACACCTGTGCCCCCCAGGCCACGGTGGTGCGACTCTGGGCCACTGATGGTCCAGGCTAGGCTTTGCAGGAGGGGCAGGGCTGCCTGAGGCCTCAGCTTCTACTCCACCCCTCCCTGTCTAGGCATCAGACTTGTCCAGTTAGCAGGGCCTGGCCCCGAGGCCCCCACACCCCCTCCTGCCTCGGCCCCCAGCTGCTCGGCTGAGGAGCAGTGGCACCTGTGCCAGGAACTCCGCGTCTATCAGGTGATTCCCCTCACTTGGCCTGAGCTTCCTCTCTTGTTCTCAGTCTGCTGTTCCGTTCCAGAACCATTTGGCACGGTTAATTTAAACTGGGAGGAGGGTTTCAGGCAGGTGTGAAATCCTCACCAACTAATTAGGTTGACTAGGAGTAGCCTAGGCAGCTCGGAAAGGTGGTGAGTCTTCTCTCTCTGCAAGTGTCCAAAGCGGGGCAGCCAGCAGGGATGATCTTCTCGGGTCCAGCCAGGACTTCCAGCCGGGACTGAGTGTGGGTACAAGGGTTATGGCTCTTGGGGTCATTTTCCAGAAGGCTTCTAAGGTCACAATGAGGAAACTGAGCCTCAGAGCATTTATGGGACATGCCCAAGGTCACTGGGCTGAAGGTTACAGTCCTCCAGGATGCAAAAGTTTCTGGCAGTGCCTCTTACTCCATCCTGCTCGGAGCCAGACGTCCCTCACGTAAGACCCCTCTTAACCTGAACAACAGCAACATGTTGCTAACAGTCAGAGTTCAGGGAGAAGATGTCACCTGTTTCAGGTGACATGGCTTCTGAGGGGTGGTGACACAGTTGGGTTATAAATGAGAATCTGTTCTGAGAACATGTATGGAGTGCTGAGGTGCTGGGGGTACAGCGGTGACAGCAGTCACAGTGCTGGCAGCAGAGTCAGGGCTGGTCTCCCCTGACATTTGCCGGACACTTATTCTGCACCAGGAACTATTCTGCCAGTTTTACAGGTTTAAATTATTTTAATGTGTTGACAATGCCATGAGGTCACTACCAATGTTAGCCCCATTTTGCAGATGTGGAAATGCAGGCACAGAGAGTTTGAGAATTGCCCAAGGTCACCTAGCCTGTTAGTGGCAGGTGTGGATAGAATCCAGGTCGACAGAATATTGATGGGGCCCCCACATACGGTGGAGGTTTCCGTGGGTTTCCTCATCCTCAGCAGTAGCCTTGTTTCCCATTCATTGGCCAGTCTAGGCCTGCGTGCTCAAGGTCACTGGCTAGTTGGGTCCAGTTGGGGTTTGAGGATGGCAGGGTGACACCCAACCACTGCCTCAAGAAATGAGTGCCTCACAGGGGTGGGTGCCCAGGCCAACCCATGCCAGGCACCCCCTCCCTCTCCACCTCAGGAGCACTGGCTGGAAAAAGAGTTGGGGTTGGAGGCCAAGAGTGTGGTTACAAGGTTTATGGCTCTTGGGATCATTTTTCAGTGACCCCTGGAATGGGCTCTGCTGTTCTTTCTCCCCAAGGCTGGCTTTGGGGGTCACAACGCAGGATGAGAGGCCCTTTGGCTGCCCGCCCGGGGCTGACCGTCCCCAGTTGCTGGGGTCTCTGTTCTGCCCTGGGCCCCACCATTGTGGAGAGCAGGTGACGGACTGCCCGATGAAGGGGCCTCGTCCCTCGGGGGAGAAAGAGCTTGGAGGTGGCTGGCTGTCTCCATTGCAACAGCCTCTCCTGAAACCTGGCTTGGGGAGTGGGGTTTGGGGATTAGAGACCTGTAACACCTTGACACTGCTCTTGAACACCTCCCAGTCCAGTGGGACAGAGAAGTAAACAGTCCCTGGCAACGGGTGTGGTGAGTGACGAAGGCAGCGCTGCTGAGGCCAGGGCTGTGAGTGTCCCGGGCGGGGAGGCTTCTTGGGTCCATCTGGAGCTGCTGGCGTGTAGGGCAGATGCAAGGGCTGGTTTCCAGGTTGGACAAACATGCTTCTGCTTCACAGTAGGGGGTGGAGGGGAATGAGAGCAGGGAGACCCTTTGGGGGCTGTGGCAGGGGCAGGGGGAGAGGAGGATGTAGGGGTGGAGGCAAAGAGGTTGATCCTGGATCTGTTTCCTGACAGGCTAGTGGCCAGCTTCTCCAGCCAGTCCTGGAGGGCTGTGGACAGTACCCTCAGACCTCCTCTTCTTGTGCCCATGGTGGCACAGCAAGGCCAGTGAAAAAGCACGTGCAGCCTCCCAGCTTCCTGGGCCAAGCCAGGCTTCGGCTCTGGTGGGTGGAGGGAGCACTGGGTTAGGAGTCAGGTGCCAGGCTGCATCCCCGCCCTGCCACCTATGAGCCGCGTGACCTTGGTCAATGTGCTTAACTTCTGTGCCCCTTGGTTATAATATTTCCCTCCTGGGACTGCTATCAGGATTATGAATGGGTCATTTCTCTGAAAGTCCTGGCACAGAGGAGATTTCCAAAAAGTAGTGGCTGTTCTCGTTCTTCTTGTGAATTTCTTCCTGGCAAATGGTGACTTTGAATATGGGAGTTCCAGGACCCACCCTCTTTGGGTAGATATGTCTGAATGCATCTGACTTTTGTTTCTCTGTTTCCTGGATAAGGTGGTCGTGAAAACTAAGACCGAGTATGAACCTGACCGCAAGAAAGGGAAAGCACGTCCTCCCCAAATTGCTGAGTTCACCGTCAGCATCACGGAGGGTGTCACCGAGAGGTTTAAGGTGAGTGGTCCTGTGGTGGGTGAGATGCTGCTTTTGCCCTGAGAACGGGTCTGCTGAGCTGCAGAGATGCCCTGCAGAGAGGGCCAGGGTTTGACGCCGTTTGTCTGGGCTGATCCCAGCTGTACACACCCAGTAACTTCTGGCTGCCTGCCAAGATGTCCTTGTGCTTTTTGTACATTTCTTTTTTCTTTTCCTCTTCCAAAATGATCACATATTACTTATTTTTATAACCGGGAAAACCCACCTATGAACTGTCTTTTAGACAAAGGTTATAAACATATGAAAAATCACTTACCAAACATTAAAATATTTACTAAACAGTTCCAGGAAGGAAGCAGACAATAACAAAAAGATAATGCACAGCACTGATCACGTGCCAGACAGGGGTCCCAGCCCTTTACCTAGTGAGCTCATCTGAGCAACCCTCCTGGCACCCCAGTACTATCGGTATAACCCATTTTACAGATGGAGAGCTTGAGGCACAGAGTGGTCACAGCTCTACACAGCAGAGCCAGGATCCGATCTGCAGGGGGTCTGGCTTTGGGCCTGTGTGTATCTTCTGTCCTTCCCCCCATCCCGATGGGATGAAGGGGTGCTGCTGAGAGCGGGAGGGTTCCAGCCTGTCTGGGTGGGAGGAGCCTTCTTGCCAGCTTGGCTGCCTTCAGAGGCCACCTTGGTTGAAGAACAAGTTGGGATACTGATGAGGAAACTCATTCTTTGAGGAACATGAGAGACAGGGGAAAGTGGTAGCCTCATCCAGATTCAAGGAGGTGAACTGAGAGACATCAGTGGGCCCCAGGCCTTGCAGAGTGGCCCTGTCTGGCTCTCTGGTCACCCTCCACTTGGCAGTGTGAGCAGTTTGCTTGTGCTGGCGGCACAGGGACTCCCATCCCCACCCCCTGCAGTTTCCAGAGCACCTGTGGGTATGGCATCATATTTGATCTCTGTGACAACCCTGTGGATCACAGAAGGCGGGACTGGGGGCCATCCCCGGTTAACAGATGAAGCTGAAGCCCACACACTGGGGAAGCCAGGGCGTCATCTGACCTTCAGTCCCTCCTCCTTCCCGTTTTCACACGCTACCTGTCAGGACCTGCCTGGTCCAGCGGGTCCCGTGAGTGTTGCTGTGGGGCCGTTACTTGCGTCAGCTCAGCGAATCCTCCCAGCAGCCCTCTGCCTGCTCCCTACTAATAGCAGGTACTATTTGTATTACCGGTGTTACAGATGGGGAAGTCGAGGCACACAGCAGTCTGTGTCTGTCCCTGCTGGTATGTAAGGATGTCGTGTGTGCCGAGAGGCTCTTTTGGTGGCTCCTGGCTCAGCAGATCATACGTGTTTGAGGTTCATGGCCAGGCCCAAGATGTAATGAGGTCAACACCTGTCTTCTGCGCTGGCCAGTGCGATTAGCGTGTGCCTTATCTGCTGCCACTCACCTGTCCTGCCCCATCTGCACCCTAGGTTTGGCTGCTGCCCCTGGTTGAGGCAGGAGTGGCCTTGATTTCAAGGTCACGGTGTCCTCTATCCTGATGGCTAAATGCTGTCTGATGTCTGAGTGTGTCTGGGTTTCTCAGGCCCCACTTGCCCTTTGCTTTCCCAGCCCCGGCGTTTTAGGTTCCCACAGAGTGGGGTGCAGTGCGGCACTTGAACAGCTATTCCTTCATCTGTTGAGTGTCTATGATGTGCCAGGCTCTGTCCCCGACCTCTGGTGTTCTTCATTTGTACTTTTCCCACATGACCACGTGAAGCAGGTCCCCAGGCCTCTTGCCTAAGGAATGGGTGATGCATATTTGCCACCAGGGCCCTTGGCAGCCTTGGCTGAGACTCTGTGGTTACCTGGACCCTGTTGCCCAGAACCTGAAGGCTCAGAAGACCATGGGTGATTGTGCTCGTCCCAGTAGACTGGCTGCTGGCAGCAGAGGCCCTGCCTCGTCTCCCTGCCTGTACCTCCTGTGGCTGTCTGAGAAGGTGATGTATGTAGTAGGTGCTCAGTACATGACTGTACTGGACTAAGTCCGCTGGGTGTGTTCCTCTGCTTAGTTTTCCTTTCCTCCTTTATGATTCAAAACTGCCCTGAAGGGGGTGGCACTGGCCCCTTTACACACAAGGCTGTTGAGTCCCAGGTGGGCCCAGGGTGGCTGGGGTGCTCCCTCTGTGACTCTCTAGCTTCAAAGCCAAGGCCTTCCCACCATACCTTGCACCACATCCCTCCCCACTCCCATGGGACGCCCGTTGCTTCCCAGACCCCATCCCTTCCATCTCCTCCCAGGGCAGGTGCAGGTCACACCTCTGCCAGGAAGCCTCCTGGGTCCCTCTCATTTGCAACAAACCTCACTATCCTGTTTCCAGGGCCCTTTGTAGCCAGGCTGCAATGGCATCTAACAGTGACAGAGTGCTCCATGAGCTAGACTCTGCTCCACACTCCTATGCTCATATTATCTCATTTAATCTTCATAAACACCTCAGGAGGTAGGCGCCCTCATAGCTCCATTTTACATAGAGGGGAAACTGAGGCAGAGAGTCTTGGCAGCCTGCTCTCGGCTGTGGCACCAGAGGTCCTTGGTTTCTTGGAGAAGTGGGTTTGTGTGGGAGCACTCACCCCAGGTGCCATCGCTATTGAGCCATTCAGCTTCTACAAATCCTTTCCCTTTGTTGATTCAAAACCCTTGCTCTGCTGCCTTGAGCCACACAGAATGTGCGGCGCCCTCCTTCCCCATCCCCAAGGCCTTCAGAGACATGGCAGGCTCAGGTACCCCGGAAGCCTCCCCAGTGTACAGCTGCTTTTTCTGTCATTTCTTCCTGAGTCCTGGTTTCCAGGCTCCCTTCCCCCAGGTGCTCTCTTTTGAGGGTCTGGGTTGGGCTGTCTTCTCTTTGGGTGTGAAACCTGTGACCCAGTGTCCTGGCAAGGTCCATTGGTGTGGCCCTTCCAAGCATAGGCTGCTCTACCTGAACTGGTGACCCGAGGAG
The DNA here is from genome assembly GCF_028878055.3 of Symphalangus syndactylus. Lineage (NCBI taxonomy): Eukaryota > Metazoa > Chordata > Mammalia > Primates > Hylobatidae > Symphalangus > Symphalangus syndactylus. Next base: position 17,574,201 of record NC_072438.2, on the reverse strand, counting down.
GGAAACAAGGCCATAGAGACCCCCTGAGCCAAGAATGTCAGCCAAAAATGAAGGCCTAGGGACTCTGTGCAGACAGAACTTCCTCATCAGCCGCTCCGTGCCAGCCGTGGTAAGAGCTCCTTGATACCATCTCCCTGGCGCTTATTGCACACACAGTAACAGCTTGATAAGTAAATGGATGACTAATTGTGCTGCTGGCCTCCCATGAATGGGGGACTTGGCGAGATTTCCTGGGTCTGCCCATGGGTCCTTGCTTGTTGAGGAAGTTCAGTGGCAGCTCATCGGATTGAGGCCTCTCTCAGGGCCATGCTTGCATGTAAGCCTCTAACAGGCGATGCCTGTCAGTTCTCACCAAGTCAGACAGGTGACCTGCTCAAGACCACACAGTGAGTGAGTGGCAGAGGCAGAGTAGGAGCTGGGCAGCCGGCTCTAGAAGCCTGTTGCTGTGGCATACCTCAGCCCACCAGCTTGCCCAGGAAGCCTGCAGGCTGGACTTTTGCAGCTGAACAACTTGCATTCTAAGGGCGTCTCTTCTCTGTGCCTGCTCTGAGCCCCTTCTCAACTGGGGAGGAGATTTACCTAGCTCCCTGCCCACTTGCTGTGAGGTGGATGTGAGAGGCAACCTCCAAAGTGCTGCTTCCCCAGGTGTATCTGGAGCCACCTGAGTCAGCATCACCTGAAGTTTGATTTTAACCCAGGGACCCTGAACACCAGGGAGATGCGTTTTAACAGACGCTTTCCAGGTGATCCTAATGTATCCTGAGTTTTCAAACCTTTCCAATTGGGATTCTAGCACAAGCTGGGAAGGATGAGGAGGGCTGGTGCCTTTTGGGAATGCTAAGGGTGCCCACCTTTCTGGAATGTTCTCCCAGCTTTTTATTGCCCAGTTAGATTTCTGGCATCCCTGAACGCGTGCACACAATGAGGCGTGTGTGAAGCTGCAGCTGTTTGAGGGCTGGGGGTCTCTTTCTGAAACGGGAGCATATGGGGAGCAGGCTATGCTGGAGACACGGGCATGATGGAGGGTGCAGAATAGAGATCCACCCTCCCTGGCTTGTGTGCCCCCCTGCCAGGGCCCAGTTGAATCTGTGGTTGGGACAGAGCATCTTCCTCGTCCCACTAGTGACTGGACAGCTTCTGTGTAGCTCCCTGGCCCAGCCATCATCTTAGCTCTTTCATCTCCACGCGTGAATCGCAGGAATGGAATCTCGCCTTTCCGATGTTGAAGTGACAGGTAAATCGTTTGTCCCCTCCTGTCTCCAATTTGTGTAGCTCAGAAGCACCTCATCTTTATAGGCCTTTGGATGGCATCCTTGAAACGGAGTGTCTTTTTGGATGCAGCTTTCTGATTGTCACTTGGGGATTAATCTCTTGGCTGTGAGGTTGCTAGGCTGGTTGCTAGGTAACTGCTGACTGGGAGAAGGTTCTGAGAGACTCCGCCACACGGGATGGCAGAAGGGCTCCCCCAGCGGCGGCCAGCGGCTTGGGCTTCCAAAGAGGTTCTTGTCAAGGAAAGCAGCCGGCTTAATTAACTGGAGGCATATTTACGCTGAGAATAAACACTGGCTGAGATGTTTCTCAAATTAACCAAACCTAAACATTTTTGAAATTGCACTTCCCCACGGATGCCTGCAGAGCGGCGGGTCAGGGCTGCTGGGGCCGCTGCTTGCAGTTCTCCTTCCAGTCTGGAGACTGTCATTAGGGGCCCTCATTAGGCAGGTGACAGGAAAGCTCCCTCAGGGCCCACTCCAGTCATTCGTGCTTTGTGGTTCCGGTGATGACTGGCTGCTGACACTGGAGAGGTCTCCACACCCTGTTTGCCTGTGATGTGAGATCAGGTTTGGGTGGTCCAGCCTTGACCCTCACTGGGTACCATGTCACCCTGGGGCCTTGAGAGATTCTAAGGTCGGCTTTGCACAGGAACACCTTTCACCGCCAGCACAGGGCTGGGGAGCGGCTTGGCAGGAGAGTCCTTGTTAGTCTGCATGGTCCTCGTGGTTGGCAGTCCAGACTCTGGTGGGGGTGTCCCTCTGCATCCTGTCGCAGAGGACTCTGTGGGTGGTTTGTGTCTTTTCTTCACATCCCTAATGACCTTGAGCTTCCTGCGTGCCCATCTGTTCCCACACTCTCCAGTAAGCCCCTGGTGTGTTTCAAGATGCATTTCTTAAATATTTATGAACAGTGATGCCGTTTCCTTGGCATTCAGCATTGGGGGTGGGGTTCTTCCCATGGGGGTGGTATTGGAGACCCTGAAAGTGTGTGTGGACGCCCCCTCACCTTTAGCTATGCGAGCATCTTGTAGGATCCTGGGGCTGTGGTTGCAGAGCCCACCTTCCCCAGGCCAGCTGTAGTGTGGGGGCTTCGGCCGGATCGGATACCATGTGGGTTCAGTCATTGTGTGTGTGTGTGTGTGTGTGTGTGTGTGTGTGTCTGTGTGTATGTGTTCACTTTTGTGTGGGTTACCTAAAATATTTAGTGCTGTAAACGCTTGAAGATGTCGGGATTCATCTTTTTCCAAGTTTTTTCCTTTTTTTTTTTTTAAACTGCATTACTCAGCAGAAATGCTCATTTCCGTCTCCCTCCCCCTGAGGGTAGGAGGATGGGGAGAGTAACAGCAGCCACCCAGCGCTGTCGACCTGGCGCCATCTACCCGGTGCATGCTTGGGCTTGGGGCGCCATGAGCACTGTCTCGTTCACTGTTAGTAACAGTTTCTGATGGTTGACCCTGCTGTCCTGATTTTGTAGGTGGGGAAATAAGGCCAGAAAGGTTAAGGAACAGGCCCAAGGTCACCCAGCTAATGAGGGTGACACACCAAATGCCACTGTGCTCTATCCTCCACGCCAGTGGGGTGTGTAGGGCAACTCCCCTGCAGACCCTGAGCTGGGCAGTGGCCCCAGACCTGAGAGGGCAGACGGGAGCACAGCCAGTGCTGGGGCTGCTCAGGCTTCCCTGTCCAGACGGTGAGCGTTCCGAGAACGAGGCCATGGGCCACTGCCTTTCACTTGAGTGACCATGTAACTCCCGGCCCAGGTGGGGCCCTTCTGTGAGTGACAGCAGACACAGTGAGTGGTCAGGATGCTGGGTGGTGGCCATCACCCAGGACCCCTGAGCCTCAAAGACACGTGTTCCCTCCTTATCAACTCGTTATAAACGCACCATGAGGCCCAGATCCTGTTTGTATTTCTCTGTTCCCGGCTGTTCTTTCCAGAAAACACTCCTCAGGTCTCCCTTGCCTTCTACTAGGGCTCATGGCCTCTTGTCAGCACCCCCACAATAGTTTGCGACACCTTCAGCCTCCCGCCTCTCTCCTCTGGCCCATTCTTTTTTTGAGACAGAGTCTCGCTCTGTCACCCAGGCTGGAGTGCAGTGGCGTGATCTCGGCTTGCTGCATCCTCCATACCCCGGGTTCAAGCGATTCTCCTGCCTCAGCCTCCTAAGTAGCTGGGATTACAGGCACCTGCCACCATGCCTGGCTAATTTTTGTGTTTTTAGTAGAGACAGGGTTTCACTATCTTGGCCAGGCTGGTCTTGAATTCCTGACCTCGTGATCCACCTGCCTCAGCCTCCCAAAGTGCTGGGATTACAGGTGTGAGCCACCGTGCCTGGCTTGGCCCATTCTTTAAATAATTGTGGTAAAATATACAAAATATTAAACTTACCACTTTAAGGTAAGTGCCATATTAAATTCAGTGCCATTTAATACATTCACCATATTGTCCAACCATTAGCACTAAGCTAGTTCCAGCACATTATCACCCCAAAAGGAGACCCCATTCCCATTAAGCAGTCACTCCCATGCTCCTCCCCCTAGCCCCTGGTAGCCACAAATCTGTTTTGTGTCCCTGTGATTTACCTATTCTAGACATGTCATAGAAATAGAATCTTATAAGATGTGATGTGACCATCTATCTGGCCTCTTTCACCTAGCATGCTATTTCAAAGCTCAGCTACATTGTAGCATTTACAAGTGCTTCATTCCTTTTCATGGCTGAGTAATATTCCATTGTACCGATAGACCACATTTTGTTTATCGATTCATTGGTTGATAGACATTTGGGTTGTTTCCACATTTGGGCTGTTGTGAGTAGTGCTGCTGTGAACATTCATTTACAAGTTTTTGTTTGAATACCTGTTGAATTTTTGGGGATATATGCCCAGGAGTAGAATCGCTGGGCTGTGTGGTAATTTGATATTTAACGTATTGTGGAGTTACCAAACTTCTCCACAGAGCTGTACCATTTTACATTCCCATTAGCAGTGCACAATGGTTTCAATTTCTCCACATCCTCACCAGCACTTGTTTGTTTTTATTTTATTATAACCATCCTAGTGAATATGAAGTAGTATCTCATTGTGGTTTTGATTTGTATTTTCCTAATGGCTAATGATGTTCTGCATCTTTTCATGTACTTGTTGGCCATTCGTATCTCTTCTTCAGAGAGATGTCTACTCAAGTCCTTTCCCATTTTTAAATCACTTTGTTTGTGTTTTTATTGTTGTTGTTGTTCTTGTTTTTGAGACAGGGTCTCACTCTGTCACCCAGGCTGGAGTGCAGTGGTGGGATCTCAGCTCACTGCAGCCTCGACCTCCTGGGCTCAAGTGATCCTCCCATCTCAGCCCCTGGAGTAGCTGGGACTACAGGCATTCACCACCACACCCAGCTAATTTTCGTATTTTTCGTAGAGATGGGGTTTCACTATGTTGCCCAGGCTGGTCTCAAACTCCTGGACTCAAGCAATCCTTCTGCCTTGGGCTCCCAAAGTGCTGGGATTACAGGTGTGAGCCACCTCACCCAGCCGTGTTTTTGTCGTTGAGTTGTAAGAGTTCCTTATATATTTTGGATACTAAGCCCTTGTAAGATATGTGATTTGTAAATTTTTTTTTACCATTCTATAGGTTCTTTTTTCACTTTCTTGCTAGTTTCTTTGATGCACAAAATTTTACATTTTTGATGAAGTATCATTTATTTTTTCTTCTATTGCTTGTATTTTTGGTGTCATATCTATCTAAGATAGTGGTCCCCGACCTTTTTGGCACCAGGGACTGGTTTTGTGGAAGACAGTTTTTCTACTGACCAGGGAGCAGGGGATGGTTTTGGGATGAAACTAGATCATCAGTCATTAGATTCTCATAAGGAGAACACAACCTGGGCCCCTCGCATGCACAGTTCACAATAGGGTTCATACTCCTATGAGAATCTAATGCTGCCACTGATCTGACAGGAAACAGAGCTCAGGCAATAATGCTTGCTCACCTGCCACTCATCTCCTGCTGTGCAGACCTGTTCCTAACAGGCCATGGTCTGGTACTGGTCTGCAGCCTGGGGGTTCAGGACCCCTGATCTAAGACACCATTGCCACATCACATGAAGATTTTTCCCTTGTGTTTTCTTCTAAGAGTTTTATGGCTTAACTTTTATATTTAGATATTTGACCCAATTGAGTTAGTTTTTATATATGGTGTGAGGTAAGGGTCACATTCTTTTGCATGTGGTCCTAACACCATTGTTGAAGAGACTGTTCTTTCCTTATTGAATGAATGGTCTTGGCCCCCTTATTGCAAATCAGTTGACCATGGACTCATGGTTTTGTTTCTGGACTCTGAATTATATTACATGGATTTATATATCTCGTCTTATGCTAGTACCACTCTGTTTTGATTATTGTAGCTTTGTCGTAAGTTTTAAAATTGAGAACTCCTCCAATTTGTTCTTTGTTTTCAAGACTGGTTTTGAAAACAGTTTTGGCTCTTTAGGGTCCCTTGTAATTTCCATTTTCTGCAAACAAACAAACAAAACGACCTTTGGGTTGTTGACAGAGATGGTTTTGAATCTGTAGATCAGTTTGGAAAGTGTTCCCATCCTAACAATATTAAGTTTTTCAATCTATGAACACAGGGTATCTTTCCTTTTATTTATGTCCTCTTTAATTTCCTTCAAAAATTTTTTATAGTTTTCAGTGTACAAATTCCTTCACTTTTTAATGTAGGCAGTAAACTACAGAGGTATTAGTGGTACTTGTGACTTTGTCACCAATGTGTATCACAGGTGTCTTTATATCACATTGCAGCTGTGGGACAATGTGATCTTGCAACAGTGTTTATTGCTCATGGTTCCTTTGAAGCCACAGGATCAGATCTTGTTCAGTGTGTTAACAAACACATATATATCACAAATTTATATTTTTGTAATATTTCGATACCAGTATTTCAATATAATCAGTTTTCTTTGCAAGTGTATGTATTGTGTTTTATGCATTTAAAACATCATTCTAAGGATTTGTGGTTTCACACAGCTGCCAAAGAGGTCAATGACACAAACCTGGTGGAGCCCTGCACCCGCTGCTCCAGTGCACTATCCCTTAACACCCACAGCACTGGGGGCTGGGCCACCTCAGGGCAACTGTGGGAAGCACAGCAATGAGTACAAATCCCTGCCCAGCAGCCATAATCCCATTGCCCTTGCTTTAGAGCTTTTACTGCCAGCTGCACAGAAGTGATGTAAATTTCGGGATAATGTAGACCCTGCCATAATACACACATGCGTGCACATCAGTGGTAGGCATCTGTCCTTCAGATGACTTCTTGTGCTGTGAGAAATGCTAGTTTGTCACAAAGTGGCATTTGCTCCCTGGGGTCCTGAAACACCCGGGACCTGTCTGCTTCCAGTGTCTTGGTGTGGCAGACAGGCATCTTTGTCGCCGGGCTCGTGTTCCCTCTCCTGCAGGATGTGCGATGCTGCAGCCACACTGGTCATAGACACTGGGTTTTTTGATGCTTCAGGCCCGTGGTACAAACCCTTTCTCCCTGCTGGACTCCCATTTCCCTCCTCCCTGGTAAGCTCCTCCTCCTCCTTTGGGACGGGGACACCTCCTCCCGGAAGCCTTCCCTAGCAAAGTTAGCTGGGCTGGCTCTTTAGCAGTTCTCTGCCTGTGTTGGGAAGAGTTAACACCAGGGTGACGCTGTGGGACCCTACAGCCCTTCAGGGCTGCTCAACCACATCAAAGCACCTGAGAATGTCCCCTGGCTGCCTGGGGATTCCAATAAGAAGGAAGAAGGCGGGGCCTTTTGGGACTGAGGTGCTTTGGCCATCATGGACCACTTCCTTCATTAAAAAAAGAGAAAATTTTGACTGCTTTGATCTAAAGATGAATATAGTCCAGGCTGGGTTCCTCAATATAGATTGACCAGTGTCAGTATGATGATGATGATTTTTTGAGACAGGGTCTCGCTTTGTCACCCAGGCTGGTGTGTAGTGGCACCATCTCGGCTCACTTCAGCCTCAAACTCCCAGGCTGAAGCAATCCTCCCAAATCAGCCTCCTGAGCAGCTGGGACCACAGGTGCATACCCCCATGCCCAGCTAATTTTTTTTTTTTTTTTTGGTAGAGATGAGTTATCCCTATGTTGCCCAGGCTGGTCTCGAGCTCCTGGGCTCAAGTGATCCTCTCGCTTCGGCCTCCCAAAGTGCTGGGATTACAGCATGAGCCACAGCACCCAGCCTGCTATTCTTATTTTTTCCTTTGATTTTTTTTTCTTCGAGATGGGGTTTTGCTCTGTAGCCCAGGTTGGAGCGCAGTCCATGATCTTGGCTTACTGTAACTTCTATCTCCAGGGTTTGAATGATTCTTCTGCCTCAGCCCTCCAAGTAGCTGGGATTATAGACACGCACCACTGGGCCTGGTTAATTGTTGTAATTTTAGTAGAGATGGGGTTTCACCATGTTGGCCAGGCTGGTCTCGAACTCTTGACCTCAGGTGATCTGCCCACATCAGCCTCCCAAAGGGCTGGAATTACAGGCGTGAGCCATGGCACCCGGCCTTTCTCCTTTGATTTTGAAACAAAAACTTGAACATGTTCATGGGTGCCTGCAGGCACTGTGGGCCCGGGTCTGGGCCCCGCGCTTCCTGTGCCTGGCGGAGACACGCACCCTGGAAGAAAGGCCGGGCTTCTAAGGAAATGCGCTTCTCCCAACCTAGAGACTGCCTGGCCCACCTGGGGAAGCCAGGCATGGGAGTCAGACACTGTCTACCAACCCACAGGGCGTGGATGGAAGAGCTGCCCTGGATCTGCTTCCTTCCCAGGCAAGATCATTTGCTTAATAAAACCAAGACAGCCAGCACCTCCTGCAAACTAAATCCACGTTCTGTTCGATGTGTAGACGTTATTCTGGGTCGGCTCCAGGTGCCCAAGAGTTGCTCAGTGTGTGTTCATTAGGAGATAGAGTATCTGCTGGTTGTATTCACTCACTCACTCACTCACTCACTCACTCACTCACTGAATGTGCAGGAGGCATCTTCTCTGTGCCAGATGTGTGAATCACAGCCCTGCCCTCAGGGGCTCCGTCTGTGGGAAGATGAACTGAAAGGAGAGGTGAGTGTAACAAATTACCACCCATGCCACGGCTGAAGATGGCGCACGGGCATTCTCCCCAGGCCTGAAAGTCAGAAGTCCTAAGTCAGTTTCATTGCGCCAAAATCAAGCGCTGTGCAGGGCCCCGCTCTGTCCGGAGGCTGTCAGGGAGACGCTGTTTCCCTGCCGCTTCTGTCTTCTGGAACTGCATGGGGCTCATGGTCCCGTCCTCTGCCTTCATATCCTGTAGCGCAATGTCTTCAAGCTTCTCTCTGCTCTTTTCTCTGTCTTCAAGTCACCACCTCCTCAGCAGGGGCACCTCCCTCTGCTCCCCTGCTGGGAGGACACCTGTGATTACCTTTAGAGCCCACCTAATCATCCAGAATAATCTCCTCTCCTCAAGGTCCTTGACTTGATTGAATCAGCGAAGTCCCTTACCATATACATTTCCAGGAGTAGGACCTGGGTGTCTTTAGGGCCATTACTCAGCCAACGACAGCCAGTTTGCCTGGGCCCAGTCATGCACATCTGAGCCTCAGTTTCCCCATTTGTAAAACACAGTCAGTAATACTGCCTTGCAGGTGTTGTGTAAGGACTACGCAGACTTTAAATGCTGACCAGAGTGCAGAAGGCGGCGGACGTGTCTAGAGCGCCTCCTAATGGTAGTGTTTTGTTGTGAGAGTATAAAGTCTGGTTGGGGGTGTAGCTTGGGAGCCCCCAGGAATTCTGCCCAGATGTGGAATCCTTTGTTTATCCCCTTGCTTCCAGCTTAGGCTACATGCAGGAGGCATCTGGAGAGTTTTTTGTTTTTTTTTTTTATTCTTTTTTTTTTTTTTTTTTTTTTATACTTTAGGGTTTTAGGGTACATGTGCACAATGTGCAGGTTTGTTACATATGTATCCATGTGCCATGTTGATTTCCTGCACCCATTAATTCGTCATTTAGCATTAGGTGTATCTCCTAATGCTGTCCCTCCCCCCTCCCCCCACCCCACAACAGTCCCCGGAGCGTGATGTTCCCCTTCCTGTGTCCATGAGTTCTCATTGTTCAATTCCCACCTATGAGTGAGAACATGCGGTGTTTGGTTTTTTGTCCTTGCGATAGTTTACTGAGAATGATGTTTTCCAGTTTCATCCATGTCCCTACAAAGGACACGAACTCATCATTTTTTATGGCTGCATAGTATTCCATGGTGTATATGTGCCACATTTTCTTAATCCAGTCTATCGTTGTTGGACATTTGGGTTGGTTCCAACTCTTTGCTATTGTGAATAGTGCCGCAATAAACATACGTGTGCATGTGTCTTTATAGCAGCATGATTTATAGTCCTTTGGGTATATACCCAGTAATGGGATGGCTGGGTCAAATGGTATTTCTAGTTCGAGATCCCTGAGGAATCGCCACACTGACTTCCACAATGGTTGAACTAGTTTACAGTCCCACCAACAGTGTAAAAGTGTTCCTATTTCTCCACATCCTCTCCAGCACCTGTTGTTTCCTGATTTTTTAATGATGGCCATTCTAACTGGTGTGAGATGGTATCTCACTGTGGTTTTGATTTGCATTTCTCTGATGGCCAGTGATGAGGAGCATTTCTTCATGTGTTTTTTGGCTGCATAAATGTCTTCTTTTGAGAAGTGTCTGTTCATGTCCTCTGCCTACTTTTTGATGGGGTTGTTTGTTTTTTTCTTGTAAATTTGTTTGAGTTCATTGTAGATTCTGGATATTAGCCCTTTGTCAGATGAGTAGGTTGCAAAAATTTTCTCCCATTGTGTAGGTTGCCTGTTCACTCTGATGATAGTTTCTTTTGCTGTGCAGAAGCTCTTTAGTTTAATGAGATCCCATTTGTCGATTTTGGCTTTTGTTGCCATTGCTTTTGGTGTTTTAGACATGAAGTCCTTGCCCACGCCTATGTCCTGAATGGTATTGCCTAGGTTTTCTTGTAGGATTTTAATGGTTTTAGGTCTAACATATAAGTCTTTAATCCATCTTGAATTAATTTTTGTATAAGGTGTAAGGAAGGGATCCAGTTGCAGCTTTCTACATATGGCTAGCCAGTTTTCCCAGCACCATTTATTAAATAGGGAATCCTTTCCCCATTTCTTGTTTTTGTCAGGTTTGTCAAAGATCAGATAGTTGTAGCTATGCGGCATCATTTCTGAGGGCTCTGTTCTGTTCCATTGATCTATGTCTCTGTTGTGGTACCAGTACCATGCTGTTTTGGTTACTGTAGCCTTGTAGTATAGTTTAAAGTCAGGTAGCGTGATGCCTCCAGCTTTGTTCTTTTGGCTTAGGATTGACTTGGCGATGCGGGCTCTTTTTTGGTTCCATATGAACTTTAAAGTAGTTTTTTCCAATTCTGTGAAGAAAGTCATTGGTAGCTTGATGGGGATGGCATTGAATCTATAAATTACCTTGGGCAGTATGGCCATTTTCACGATATTGATTCTTCCAACCCATGAGCATGGAATGTTCTTCCATTTGTTTGTATCCTCTTTTATTTCATTGAGCAGTGGTTTGTAGTTCTCCTTGAAGAGGTCCTTCACATCCCTTGTAAGTTGGATTCCTAGGTATTTTATTCTCTTTGAAGCAATTGTGAATGGGAGTTCACTCATGATTTGGCTCTCTGTTTGTCTGTTATTGGTGTACAAGAATGCTTGTGATTTTTGTACATTAATTTTGTATCCTGAGACTTTGCTGAAGTTGCTAATCAGCTTAAGGAGATTTTGGGCTGAGACAATGGGGTTTTCTAGATATACAATCATGTCATCTGCAAACAGGGACAATTTGACTTCCTCTTTTCCTAATTGAATACCCTTTATTTCCTTCTCCTGCCTGATTGCTCTGGCCAGAACTTCCAGCACTATGTTGAATAGTAGCGGTGAGAGAGGGCATCCCTGTCTTGTGCCAGTTTTCAGAGGGAATGCTTCCAGTTTTTGCCCATTCAGTATGATATTGGCTGTGGGTTTGTCATAGATAGCTCTTATTATTTTGAGATACGTCCCATCAATACCTAATTTATTGAGAGTTTTTAGCATGAAGGGTTGTTGAATTTTGTCAAAGGCCTTTTCTGCATCTATTGAGATAATCATGTGGTTTTTGTCTTTGGTTCTGTTTATATGCTGGATTACATTTATTGATTTGCGTATGTTGAACCAGCCTTGCATCCCAGGGATGAAGCCCACTTGATCATGGTGGATAAGCTTTTTGATGTGCTGCTGGATTCGGTTTGCCAGTATTTTATTGAGGATTTTTGCATCAATGTTCATCAAGGATATTGGTCTGAAATTCTCTTTTTTGGTTATGTCTCTGCCAGGTTTTGGTATCAGGACGATGCTGGCTTCGTAAAATGTGTTAGGGAGGATTCCCTCTTTTTCTATCGATTGGAATAGTTTCAGAAGGAATGGTACCAGTTCCTCCTTGTACCTCTGGTAGAATTCAGCTGTGAATCCATCAGGTCCTGGACTCTTTTTGGTTGGTAAGCTATTGATTATTGCCACAATTTCAGAACCTGTTATTGGTCTATTCAGAGATTCAACTTCTTCCTGGTTTAGTCTTGGGAGGGTGTATTTGTCGAGGAATTTATCCATTTCTTCCAGATTTTCTAGTTTATTTGCATAGAGGTGTTTGTAGTATTCTCTGATGGTAGATTGTATTTCTGTGGGATCGGTGGTGATATCCCCTTTTTCGTTTTTTATTGCATCTATTTGATTCTTCTCTCTTTTCTTCTTTATTAGTCTTGCTAGCGGTCCATCAATTTTGTTGATCTTTTCAAAAAACCAGCTCCTGGATTCATTCATTTTTTGAAGGTTTTTTTGTGTCTCTATTTCCTTCAGTTCTGCTCTGATTTTAGTTATTTCTAGCCTTCTGCTAGCTTTCGAATGTGTTTGCTCTTGCTTTTCTAGTTCTTTTAATTGTGATGTTAGGGTGTCAATTTTGGATCTTTCCTGCTTTCTCTTGTGGGCATTTAGTGCTATAAATTTCCCTCTACACACTGCTTTGAACGTGTCCCAGAGATTCTGGTATGTTGTGTCTTTGTTCTCGTTGGTTTCAAAGAACATCTTTATTTCTGCCTTCATTTCATTATGTACCCAATAGTCATTCAGGAACAGGTTGTTCAGTTTCCATGTAGTTGAGCGGTTTTGACTGAGTTTCTTAATCCTGAGTTCTAGTTTGATTGCACTGTGGTCTGACAGACAGTTTGTTATAATCTCTGTTCTTTTACATTTGCTGAGAAGAGCTTTACTTCCAACTATGTGGTCAATTTTGGAATAGGTGTGGTGTGGTGCTGAAAAAAATGTATATTCTGTTGATTTGGGGTGGAGAGTTCTGTAGATGTCTATTAGGTCCACTTTATGTAGAGCTGAGTTCAATTCCTGGATATCCTTGTTAACTTTCTGTCTCGTTGATCTGTCTAATGCTGACAGTGGGGTGTTAAAATCTCCCATTATTATTGTGTGGGAGTTTAAGTCCCTTTGTAGGTCACTGAGGACTTGCTTTATGAATCTGGGTGCTCCTGTGTTGGGTGCATATATATTTAGGATAGTTAGCTCTTCTTGTTGAATTGATCCCTTTACCATTATGTAATGGCCTTCTTTGTCTCTTTTGATCTTTGTTGGTTTAAAGTCTATTTTATCAGAGACTAGGATTGCAACCCCTGCCTTTTTTTGTTTTCCAGTTGCTTGATAGATCTTCCTCCATCCCTTTATTTTGAGTCTATGTGTGTCTCTGCACGTGAGATGGGTTTCCTGAATACAGCACACTGATGGGTCCTGACTCCTTATCCAGTTTGCCAGTCTGTGTCTTTTGATTGGAGCATTTAGCCCATTTACATTTAACGTGAATATTGTTATGTGTGAATCTGATCCTGTCATTATGATGTTAGTTGGTTATTTTGCTCGTTAGTTGCTATAGTTTCTTCCTAGCCTCGATGGTCTTTACAATTTGGCATGTTTTTGCAGGGGCTGGTACCGGTTGTTCCTTTCCATGTTTAGTGCTTCCTTCAGGAGCTCTTTTAGGGCAGGCCTGGTGGTGACAAAATCACTCAGCGTTTGCTTGTCTGTAAAGTATTTTATTTCTCCTTCACTTATGAAGCTTAGTTTGGCGGGATAGGAAATTCTGGGTTGAAAATTCTTTTCTTTAAGAATGTTGAATATCGGCCCCCACTCTCTTCTGGCTTGTAGAGTTTCTGCTGAGAGATCAGCTGTTAGTCTGATGGGCTTCCCTTTGTGGGTAACCCGACCTTTCTCTCTGGCTGCCCTTAACATTTTTTCCTTCATTTCCACTTTGGTGAATCTGACAATTATGTGTCTTGGAGTTGCCCTTCTCGAGGAGTATCTTTGTGGCGTTCTCTGTATTTCCTGAATCTGAATGCTGGCCTGCCTTGCTAGATTGGGGAAGTTCTCCTGGATAATATCTTGCAGAGTGTTTTCCAACTTGGTTCCATTCTCCCCATCATTTTCAGGTACACCAATCAGACGTAGGTTTGGTCTTTTCACATAGTCCCAAATTTCTTGGAGGCTTTGTTCATTTCTTTTTATTCTTTTTTCTCTAAACTTCCCTTCTCTCTTCATTTCATTCATTTCATCTTCTATCAGCGATACCCTTTCTTCCAGTTGATCGCATCTGCTACTGAGGCTTCTGCATTCTTCGCGTAGTTCTCGAAACTTGGCTTTCAGCTCCATCATCTCCTTTAAGCCCTTCTCTCCATTGGTTATTCTAGTTATCCATTCTTCTAATTTTTTTTCAAAGTTTTTAACTTCTTTGCTATTGTTTTGAATTTCCTCTCGTAGCTCAGAGTAGTTTGATCGTCTGAAGCCTTCTTCTCTCAACTCATCAAAGTCATCCTCCATCCAGCTTTGTTCCGTTGCTGGTGAGGAACTGCGTTCCTTTGGAGGAGGAGAGGTGCTCTGTTTTTTAGAGTTTCCAGTTTTTTTGGTCTGTTTTTTCCCCATCTTTGTGGTTTTGTCTACTTTTTGTCTTCGATGATGGTGATGTACAGATGGGTTTTTGGTGTGGATGTCCTTTCTGTTTGTTAATTTTCCTTCTACCAGACAAGACCCTCAGCTGCAGGTCTGTTGGAGTTTACTAGAGGTCCACTCCAGACCCTGTTTGGCTGGGTGTCAGCACCGGTGGCTGCAGAACAGCGGATTTTCGTGAGACCACAAATTCAGCTGTCTGATAGTTCCTCTGAAAGTTTTGTCTCAGAGGAGTACCCGGTTGAATGAGGTGTCAGTCTGTCCCACTGGGGGGGTGCCTCCCAGTTAGGCTGCTCAGGGGTGAGGGACCCACTTTAGGAGGCAGTCTGTCCGTTCTCAGATCTCCAGCTGCGTGCTGGGAGATCCACTACTCTCTTCAAAGCTGTCAGTCAGACAGGGACATTTAAGGCTGTGGAGGTTCTCGCTGAGTTTTTGGTTGTCTGTGCCCTGCCCCCAGAGGTGGAGCCTACAGAGGCAGGCGGGCCTCCTTGAGCTGTGGTGGGCTCCACCCAGTTCGAGCTTCCTGGCTGCTTTGTTTACCTAAGCAAGCCTGGGCAATGGCGGGCGCCCCTCCCCCAGCCTCGTTGCCGCCTTGCAGCGTGATCTCAGACTGCTGTGCTAGCAATCAGCAAGACTCTGTGGGCATAGGACCCTCCGAGCCAGGTGCGGGACACAATCTCCTAGTGTGCCGTTTTCCAGGCCCGTTGGAAAAGCGCAGTATTAGGACGGGACTGACCCGATATTCCAGGTGCCGTCTGTTTTCCCTTTCTTTGACTAGGAAAGGGAACTCCCTGACCCCTTGCGCTTCCCGAGTGAGGCAATGCCTCGCCCTGCTTCGGCTCGCGCACAGTGCGCTTCACCGACTGTCCTGAACCCACTGTTAGGCACTCCCTAGTGAGATGAAACCGGTACCTCAAGCAGAAATGCAGAAATCACCCGTCTTCTGTGTCGCTGGGGCTGGGAGCTGGAGACCGGAGCTGTTCAGCTTGGCTCCACCCCCGGCATCTGGAGAGTTTTAAACTTGCTATGCCACTATCACTACTTGGAGTGGAGTCCAGATGTTGGGGACATGAGAGCCTCCCATGATTCTCATCGGCAGCCACAGTTGAGTCCATTTTGTACCCAGGCTGGAGTCACTGCGAATGGCTGCCACCTCTCTTTTTGCATAGCCAACACCGGCCTCTTAGGATCACCTGGGCCCTGTTGGCTGACTTGAAGGTGCTGCCTTTTCAATGACAAGGCCTTTGTTCTTTGTAAAGAAAGGCATTGCATTGGATGGTCTGCAGCTTCTGCTCAGCATGGAGACTGCAACGTTGTGTGGGAGTGGGTCTCCCATAGGGTAACAATGGCTCACCCAGCTCACCGTGCCCACTGTTTGCCAGCCATGGGGTCTCCTGCACACCCCATCATAGACGCAGGTGCTGGGCCGGCATCCCTTTCACAGGAAACCAGGCGTTGGGGCGGATGCCCTTTGCAGGGTCACTGTGTGTGGCCGAGCAGGCCAGGAACCCGGGGTTATCTCACTCTTTAGTCCCTGGCAATGAATGGCTAGTTCGTCCGTCTTTTCAAGTATTTTCAAATTGGTTGAAAGATGGAGTTGCTGGTGGTCGTGGTTCTCCCAGATGCTTACGATCATGGCATGTTGTTGTAGAGAAAGCTTAAAAGATACTGCAAGGTCCTGGAGGAAACGCCGATGTCTGGCTCAGTAACATCATCCATTGTTCCAGAATCCTTCCAAGTATCTCCTGGGAAGGGGGCAGGGACTTAGGAAAGTCTCCAAACTGTGACACACTTTTATTTCACTTTAATTAGGAAAAAAGAGATGCTGGGCTCCTTGGTGCCTGCATGCACGATTGGTGTCCCGACAGAGGCTGGGATGTTCCAGAGCTTTCCTGGGGCAGGGGGCCTGGCCAGGGCTTTGAAGGGCAAGGAGGAGAGAGGGCAGGGCAGCCTGGCATGGCGCAGAAGGAACTGGGTAATGGCAGAGAGAACAAGTGTAGGGGAGGGGAGCTGGTCCTGACCGCTCTGAAGTCACTCTGCTATTAGGGGCCCCGTAACAAAGTACCGCAAAATGGGGGGACTCAGAGCAACAGAAATTTACTCCCCCACTACTGGAGGCCAGAAGTCTGAAATCAAGGCATCGGCAGGGCTGTGCTCCCTTGGAAACCCTCAGGGGAGACTCTGTCCGTGCCCCTCCTAGTTCCTGGAGGTTGCCACCATCCTTGGTTTTGCTGTGTAGACACAGTGCTCTAATCTTCTGTCCTCACGCGGCCCTCTCCCTATGTGCATGTCTGTCTACATCCAAATTTCCCCTTTTTATAAGGACACACCAGTTTGGTTGGATTAGGGCCCACCCTGATGGCCTCATTTTGCAAAGATCCTGTTTTCAAATCAGGTCCCCTTCACAGATCCTCGGGGCTGGACTTCAGCATCTCTTTTTGAGGGGCCCAGTGTGCTCTCAACCTGTGGTATCTTGTCCTTCTCCTGAGATGCGTCAGGGTGTGAGGCATGGTTCCCCCACTTCGGTGATGAGATGTGGGGCCCAGAGAGGCCAGGTAACCTGTTCAAGATCACACAGTCAGCAGCTTACAGGATTCAACTCTGAGCCAGCTTCTGGAGAGGCCCGTGGCCCTCTCTCTCCTTAGGCCGTGGACCCCACGCTGTGCCCTGCAGTGGCTGAGGGGACCCCAGCCCCAGAGTCTGCACAGGGCAGGGGTAAGAGAGAGCTCAGCCTGCAGGGGAGCGCTTTGCCACACCACAGGCCTCCCGCTGACTCTCCCTGGATGTATTTCTTTGCCCTTTTCCGCTTGACTGTTCCAGGGACTCTCGTGTTCTTGTTGCACAGTTCAGTTTGCTCCTCAGCCATCGGGCCTGGGATCCTGGAGGAAAGGCCTGGCCAGGTTTCGGAGGACACCCCCGAGGAGGCGGTTCCCCCACAGCCCTGCAGGAGAGAATAGGGGTTCTTTTTAAACCTAGACAGATGGGGTGCCAGGAGCCAAACTGATGTGGCTTCCCAACTGGAGAAACAGGTTTAATGATGCCTTCTCTTCAAGGATTTGAAACCCTCTTCTTTTTTTGAGATGGAGTCTCACTCCGTCACCCAGGCTGGAGTGCAGTGGCACGATCTTGGCTCACTGCAACCTCCACCTCCCGGGTTCAAGCGATTCTCCTGCCTCAGCCTCCTGAGTAGCTGGGATTACAGGCACTCACCACCACGCCTGGCTAATTTTTTATATTTTTAGTAGAGATGGGGTTTCACCATGTTGGCCAGGCCGGTCTCGAACTCCTGACCTCATGATCCACCCGCCTCTGCCTCCCAAAGTGTTGGGATTACAGGCGTGAGCCACCACGCCTGGTCCCTGAAACCCTCTTCTAACAGGACATCTTCACCTGTGGTGGCTTGGGTCTCTTCTCAGAATAGTGTTTTCAGATGCACAGAATGAAATATAAAGGGTTATGAAGGAGGCCAGTGAAATGGAACCAAGTCCTTCTGGACCACCCTGAGTGAGGCAGCCCTGCAGTGTAGACTTGGAGAAAGGCAGATAGCTGGAGCCCAGGCAGGGTGGCCCCGGGTGAGCATGCGACAGGGCAGCTGGTTAGAGGGTTGAGAGCCCGCTCTGCTGTCTGCCAGGCGCCACCCCGGGGCCAGTGAGGAGGTGAGAGTGAGGATAACAGCAGCGACAGCAGATGGCTCCGCCGTGTACCCCTCTCCCAGGTGCTGTCCTCAGTGTCCCGTGACTGTCCCTGGGAGGTGCTCATTTCACTGCCATTCACAGGCTGGAGCCAGGTGCTAGACTCCCGGCCAGTGAGCTGGAGCCGCAGGGTCTGTGCCCCGGCCCCTGTCCAGAGCCTGTCCCGACCCCAGGCACCATCAGGGCTTGCGGCTGTCATCCCCAGGCGGCCCTCCCGGGCTGGGCTCCTGCCACTGCCTCCGGCTGCCACGTGCCTGGGACGGCTGCGCCTTCTTTCTCCAGCCAACTCTGCCTGCTTCATCACAGCGCCGCGCTCTGCTGCCCTGGCCCAGGTGCTGTGCACTGGCCTGTGCACTGCAGCTGTGATCTGGACTAAACGGCGCCTTTCCCTGTGGGCCCTGTGGCCCTGGGGAGCAGCCTGCCTCCATCCATCCTGTCTGTGTCCCTTGTCAGGCGTAGGCTGCATATGCACTGTAGGCCATCCCAGTGGACTGGAGTTTCTCTGGCCCTTAGAGAGGGTGATGGCCCCGAGAAGGCAACCTACTATACGGTCGGGGTTGGGGGAGTGGAGACGGGAGATGTGACTGAGGAACTGGCAGGACCTGGGGACCAGAAGGATGGGCCTCCTCAGAGGGGATGTGAATCTGCCTGCCAGGGGCCTGAGGGGTCCCTCCCTGGGTGAAGGGACACAGAGGGGACAGGTCTCATTGGAGTTGTAGTGGGTGTGAGCTGGGGAGACGGGAGAGCGGGCGGTGGGGTATAGCAGGTAGCCAGGCGGAACGCGAGAGCAGCCTGGGCTGGGGTCTCAGGGTCTTGGTGTTGCCCTTGTCCTGCTCCGGGCACGGTGCTGAGAACGCCTGGGACCAATGAATCTGGCAGCACAATGGACAGGAATCTGACAGCAGAGAGGCCACGTCCCTCAGCTCTGAGCCACCCCATTCAGCTGGTCCTGCGGCCAGGGCTGCCTGCAGTTAAGATGCAGGCTCAGGGACAATTGTGTGGCCTGGAGATGAAGACCCCAGCAAGTGGAGGCAGGGGATGAGCTGCAGGGTCTAATGTGGCTCTCCAGGCATCTGCAACCTTGCAGAGATGGGAAGGTGGTGGAAGTGTCGTCCCATGTCATAGGCAAGGAGTCTGTGGCTGAGAGAGGTTCAGGGGCGTCCAAGGTGGTGAGGCTGGTAAGCTGCAAAGGTGCAGAGCTGCAGGCAGAACCTGCACCCTGGGCCCTGGTGCTGGGGCCTGAGTGGCTTGCAGGGGGTGCATAGGGGCTCCCAAAGAGAAGGAGTGTTAGCCTCAGCATTCACAGCAGGGTGGCCGCCCGTCTTCCAGGTGACCATGCTGCGCGGCTGATAGGACACTTTCTCACGCACATCTCCTGCTTCCCCAGGACCAGTGCCTGGGATGCCCTTGGTCTCCTTTCACAGACGGGAACTGGGGACTGCATGGTGTCAGGGGACTGCAGGCAATTCAAGTCAGAGCAGACCCAAAGGAACAAAGAGGAAAAAATTAAGAAGGCAGAAAGCAGGCCGGTCGCGGTGGCTCACACCTGTAATCCCAGCACTTTGGGAGTTCCTGAGGCAGGCAGGGCTCAGGAGGGCACTCTGCTGGAGGGTCTACCCAGCCGAGCTTCGGGACTGCAGCCTTAGGAAGCAGCAGAGCTCCCCAGTTCTTTAACCTTGTTGGCTGTAGGGTCTGTATGTGGCCAGGGGAGAGTCCCGGCCCCTTGCAGCCCCTTGCAGCCCCCAGGCTGCTGGGAGGGGCGGTGGGGATCGAGCAGCTCTGTGCATGTTCAGACTAAGATTACGGAGGCCCTGCCACGTGCTGGCACCTGGCATCCTCCCACACGGCCAGGGAGCCCCATCGCTCTCTCTGCCTCTCTGGGTGGGCGGAGGGCCATCTGCCCACTGTTCTAGCTTTTTATTGATTGATTTATTTTGAGGTGGAGTCTCGCTCTGTCACCCAGGCTGGAGTTCAGTGGCACGATCTCAGCTCACTGCAGCCTCTGCCTCCCGGGTTCAAGCGATTCTCCTGCCTCAGCCTCCCGAGTAGCTGGGATTACAGGTGTGCACCAACACGCCCGGCTAATTTTTATTTTTAGTAGAGATGGAGTTTCGCCATGTTGGCCAGGCTGGTGTCGAATTCCTGACCTCAGGTGATCCTCCCACCTCGACATCCCAAAGTGCTGGGATTACAGGTGTGAGTCACCGCGCCCAGCCCGTTTTGGCTTTGAGACATACTCTCGTCCCTGCCAGGCTCCCTGGCAGCCGGGTGAGTGCCTTCAAGGTCCAGGTCCAGTGTCATCTAGTGACCCATGTCCCATGCCCTCCGGCTGGGGCAGGCTGTCCACCTCCAAGCCAGCTGTCTTGCAACTGTCGTGAGTTCATCTGTAAACACCAGCTGAACACCTACTGTGTGCTGGGGCTGTCTAGTGCTCAGCACACTATGGTGAAGAAAAGCGAATCCTTGTCCTTGAGGACATTTAACTAACCACATGGGCAACCACCGAGGGTGAAGGCCAATGGGGCTGCAGAGGTTTTGTCTTTCCTGGTCCCACACAAAAGCAGGCTCGTGTCCATGTGACACCATGTCCCAGCACTGAGCCCAGGGCTAAGGATACGTTTGCTGAGCGGATGCTTGGCTGGCAGCTGAGGCACCACGGCCGTGATGGGGCAGCGGGCAGCCCAACCCCGCTTCTCAGACATGTGTCTTAGTGGCCCGAGAGCTGCCTGGGCAACAGTGGGGCTTCCTCGTATCTGTACCCTGAGCTGTCTATGCAGGACCTTGGGTACTAAAAATAACTAATTTAAAATGAAGGTCACTCATGAATATGGTGAAAAATTAAGATGTTACCAAAAAGTTGCCCAGTGAACAGTGATGCTCCTAACCTCTCGTCCCCAGCTGCCCTTCCCAGGTTCTTCCAGAGACAGTCTCTGCGCATGCTGTGTGTTGGGGGGCCTGCGTGTGCGGGTATATCTGTGTCTGTCCTGCTGCCTTCCGGCCACCCCTGACGGTCCCGCCTTTGCCCACAGGTCTCCGTGCTGGTCCTCTTCGCCCTGGCCTTCCTCACCTGCGTCGTCTTCCTGGTCGTCTACAAGGTGTACAAGTATGACCGTGCATGCCCCGATGGGTTTGTCCTCAAGGTAAAGCTCCCTTTTCCCCCAGAGGCCCTGGGACGCCTTTGCACCCCATGTTCTCTCCCTTGAACTCGAGGCTGCTCCTGCCATCTCCCCCAGCTGGCCCAGGGACAGGCCTTAGAGCAACAGAGGGCCAGTGTCAGGAGTGTCCCTGGGAAGGCCCACCTGGAGAGCAGGGCAGGTAGGCAGGGGGCACGTGAGACCCACAGGAAGGAAACTTCTGGACTTGGCCCCTGGGAGCTGACCTCAGCAGTCCCAGGAAGGGCCCTCCTCGAAAGTGGGCCCAGCCAGGGGCTGCCGTGGGAAATGCCCAGGATGATACCTACCAGGTCCCAGCGGATTGCTCTGGGGGAGGGAGAGAGAGGGGACCATGTCCGCCACATGAAAGAGGAGAGGACGTACTGGGGGAAGCCAAGTCCCACAGAGAGGAAAGCCTTGCCCAAGGCCACACAGGGAATGGGGAGCAGGGCTGGGGGGCACACCCACCCTCCTGACCCGTGTCCCTCTCCTGCCTGTCCCACCGCGGGAGCCACAGTGGTGCTGGGCTCTCTACAGGCCTGGAAATGCTCGCTTTGCATATATAATGCTCATTCCCAAAAGTCCACAAGCGGCACGCAAGGCAGCGGGATTAAAGAAAGGGAGGGGAGATACGGGTGGAAAGAGAAGACGGAGCCAGGGAGGCCTGGCCATGCATCACTCAGTGACGGGAATACGTCCTGAGAAACGCACTGTTAGGCGATTCCATCATTGTGCCAGCCTCACAGAGTGTACTGCACACACCCGTGCGGCCCAGCCTGCTGCACACCCGGGCTGGAGGGTATGGCCGACTGCTCCTAGGCCACAAACCTGGACAGCATGTTGCTGTACTGAACGATGTAGGCAGTTGTCACACGATGGTATTTGTGTATCTAAACGTAGAAGAGGTCCAGTAAAAACACGGTATAAAAGATAATGCATGGTCCACCCGAATAGGGCAGTTCCATCATGAATGCAGCTTGCAGGACTGGAAGCTGGTCTGGGTGGGTGAGGGAGGGAGTGGGTGGTGAGTGAATGTGAAGGCCCAGGCATATGACTGTGCACTCCTGTGGAAGGAGTGAGCGCTGGACACGTGGGCTACACTCGATTCATAACATATTCTTTCTTCAGTAATAAATTAACCTGAGCTCACTAACCTTTTTACTTCATAAACTTTTTTTCTGTGTGTGATGGAGTCTCGCTCTGTTGTCCAGGCTGGAGTGCAGTGGCGCCGTCTTGACTCACTGCAACATCTGCCTTCCAGGTTCAAGCAATTCTCCTGCCTCAGCCTCCCGAGTAGCTGGGATTACAGACACCCACCACCACGCCTGGCTAATTTTTGTATTTTTAGTAGAGATGGGGTTTCACCATGTTGGCCAGGCTGGTCTTGAACTCCTGACCTCAAGTGATCCACCCACCTCGGCCTCCCAAAGTGCTGGGATTACAGGCGTGAGCCACCGCACCTGGCCCATAAACTTTTAAAATTTAAGTTTTTGACTCTTTTGTAATAACACTTAGCTTAAAGCTCAAACACATTGCACAACTGTATATTATTTTTCTTCATGTGCTTTTTCTATTAAAAAAAATTTTATTTTTTTACTTTCAACACATTTTTGTTAAAAGCTAAGGACACAGACACACACGTTAGCTAGGCCTGCACAGGGTCAGGATCAACAGTATCACCGCCTTCTGCCTCTACACCTTGTCCCACTGGAAGGTCTTCAGGAGCAGTGATAGGCACAGGGCTGTCATCTCCTAGAATAACAATGCCAGGCCAGGTGCGGTGGCTCACGCCTGTAATCTCAGCACTTTGGGAGGCCTAGGTGGGCGGATCACCTGAGGTCAGGAGTTCAAGACCAGCCTGGCCAACATGGTGAAACCCCCATCTCTACTAAAAATACAAAAATTAGCCAGGCATGGTGGCGGGTGCCTGTAATCCCAGCTACTCGGGAGGCTGAGGCAGGAGAATCGCTTGAACCCAGTAGGCGGAGGTTGCGGTGAGCCGAGATCGCACCACTGCTCTCCAGCCTGGGCAACAGAGGGAGACTCCGTCTAAAAACAAAACAAAACAAAACATTGCCTTCTTCCAGAATCCCTCTTGGAGGAGCTCCCTGAGGCTCTTTTAGAATTAACATTTTTTTTTTTTAATAACTAGGCATAGACTCTAAAATACTGATTAAAAAGTATAGTATGGTAACATAAACGAGTAACATAGGCATTTATTATCACTGTCAAGTATTATGTTCTGTATGTAATTGTATGTGCAAGACGTTTATACAGCTGACAGTGCAGGGTGTGTGTGTACACCAGCACCTCCGCAAATGTGAAGAGTGTGCTGTGTTCCATCCACACCGTGGCTGCGAGGTCACCAGGCGACAGGAGTTTTCAGCTCCGTGACAGTCTTATGGGGCCACCGTGGCATGTGGTCCATCGCTGACCCAAATGCCGTTATGCCGCGCGTGGCTGTAAAACACGCTTGCTGTGGGCTCCCGTTATCCATACACTCTGTAGCTGGCTCTGAACTTCCTAGAGTCAGTGTGAGATGCTCATTTCCAGGGCTTGGCACTGCTGAGATTAAAATAAAGCAGGAGAAGCCAACTGTTTCCAGCACTGAGCACGTGCACAGGGAAGCCTGGCTTGGCAGCTGTCACTGGGTAGCTTGGGTTTGGGTTTCGTTTAGGTTTTGTTTTTTGCTGATATGAGGACGCAGAGTCCTTATGCGATTAGTAGGAAAGGCTGGAATTCATGTTGTCCAGCCCAAGTCCCTTTTTCTCCTTCCACGTCTTGCTGTCCTTCAGGCTCCCGACATTCAGCTCTTCCCTCCTTGGGCAGGCATGTACGTGGCACCCACCCCATGCTAGCAGCTCTTGCTATTGTTCTAGGCGCTGGAACACAGCCGAGAGCCAGTCAGGTACAGCCCCCTGCCTTCACAAGGCTCTTACATTCTCAAATGAATGGTGAGGAAGTCAGTCACACTAAATGCGAAGGCTATAGACAGATAGGAAAGAGGGCCCAGGGGTTGGGCATGGACATGTGGGCGGTAGTTTCTAGAAGGATGGTCCACATTGGAGGAGCGGGTCTCCAGGAGGTGAGCCAGGGATCTTGCGGGTCTTGGGGGAGTGTGCCCAGCCGAGGAAAGCCCCCACCCTTACACTCATGTTTTATTCAGCAAGCCCCGCCCATGCCCTAGGCTGGGGCTGGGAGAGTTTGAGTCCGTTTTGGAGGCTGAGAGGACACCAGGGCTTTACAACAAACAGAAGCAGAGGGTGCGGGGTTCAGGGAAGGAGGGCAGTGCTGGCCCTGATGTGTGATGTTAGAGGAGCACAGAGGGAGCAGTGGGCGGTGGGGGCGTGCTGGTGGGGGACCAGCTGCAGGCACAGGGAGGCAGCGGAGGATGAACCAGCTTACAGCCAGACCGGGTGCACCCTGAGTGCCAGGCACAGGCCCCTGGAGGAGGGGGAAGTGATAGGGTGATCTCTCGGGTCACCCGGGGAGGCTGGAGGTTGGAAGGGAGAGACGGGGCAGTGAGATGACCAAGGAGACTGCTGCAGTGGCTGAGGGAAGAGAAGACCAGGGCACTAGGGATGGAGGGGAGACTGCAGACTGGAGGACTGATTTAATCTGGGAGGCAGAGGAGTAAAAGGAGAGGGCCTGGTGCAGAGCTAGCTACTCAGGGAGGCTGATGTCATGGAGAGGGAGCATGGGTAGGCCCAGGAGCTGGCCCCGAGCAGGAGAGAGGACAGCAGAGGACAGCTTCCTGGGGGGCCGGAAGTCCCCACCGAAACCGGCTACTTACAAATAACTGAGGCCAGCGGCTTCACCAGCTGCCCTGGAACTTCCTTCCTGGCTCATCCTCCCTGGGCCTGGAGCAGGTTCCCCACGGGGAGGAGGGGGTGGCTGAAACTGCCTTCCCCATCCTGCAAGCCCAAGTCCCGCTGGATACCTGGCCTGGGAGGGAGATGACCCAGGAGATGAAGCCCCGGTCCTGTGCCCGGCTGCAGATGAGACTGGCGGCCACAATGGAAGGGGCCTGGTACCTTTTGTTTGAAAGGCGCCCCAGGTGATTCCCATCCACGGCCAGCCTTGGGAATTGGGAGTCCCCTGATAAGTTGTTCTGGAGTGATGTCCTGTGGGACTTTGGCATTTTCCACTAGCATCTAATGAGGGGGTGTCCTTTCCAGAGAAGGCACCGAGGAGGACCAGGGAGCTGCTGGTCTGTATCCAGCTGCCCTTGGCCGAAGCTGGAGAAAGGAGAGGTGTGAGCTCATGAAGTCCCCCTGCCCTCTTTCCTCCAGATTTGTGCATGTGCTTGTCACACGCCGGCGCTGGGCAGCTCTTGCGGGGCTTTTACACATTACTCATGGAATGCACCCAGAAGCCCTGTGAAGTGGATGCTGTTATATCCCCCTTTTACCAGCGGTTAGAGGGTGCACAGAGGCTCTTCGTGGAGCCCCAGGTCATGCCCTTCAGTTCACTTGGTACAGTCAGCATGTGCGGTGTTTACTAAGTGCCTCCAACTGTGTGCACGCTGGACTCGACACCTTGAGGCAGGGACCTCAGAGCCCCAGGCAGTGGGGAGGGGACAGGCTCTTTCTGGGCAGCCACTCCCAGTGGCCCCAAGCTAAGGCATATCATGAGGAGGGTCAAAAAGGCAGACGTGGCCTGAGAGGACACTAGGTTTCTACCTCTGCCTTTTTTTAAAAAAAAAAAAAACCAAAAAAAACCCATGAAATTACTACATGAGTTTTATAAAAAAGTTTTAAACGTAATGGGGAAAGTGCCCCAAATCCCATATTTTTATACTGGCTCTTCCCTTTATATTGGCCATTCTTTTTTTTTTTTTCCATGTAGAGACAGGTTACACGTTCTTGCTATGTTGCCCAGGCTGGTCTCAAACTCTTGGGTTCGCTCAAGTGATCCAACCTCAGCCTCCCAAAGTGCTGGGATTATAGGCATGAGCCATCGCACCTGGCCCTTAGTGGCTATCCTTTTCCGGTGCCGGCTGAGTGCTGGGTGCTGGGAACACACTTAGCTACCTCAGTCCTCCCATGCCCCACAAGACGGGTCCGTCGTCAGCTTCACTTCACAGGTGAGGGAATGAGGCCCAGAGATGGGGAACCTCCCCAAGCTCCTCCACGTGCAGGCCCAGCTGAGTCACGCTCCCCTCGAGGCACACGCCCCACAGATGAGGGCGGCTCTGTATGAGATGGGTATGGGGGGCAGCGGGAGCATCTCAGGAAGGCTTCCCCGGCCCATCTGCGCTCATGGCAAGGCCTCTGTGTTCTGCTTCCGCTGGGAAACCCCCTGGGGTGCTCGCCACCACGGGCACCAAGGTGCCTCCCCAGCCTTGCCTTCGGGCAGCCACGTTGTGTGGGAGGCATCTGGGGACTCCATCTGTCCTTCTCCCTGGGCGGGGCACCTGGAGGGCAGGGCCGTTTCTGAGCCATCTCGTATGCCAGCCCTGAGCGGGGCCGCCACTCCACAGGTGTTGGCCGCATCAGGTCTTGCAGGGCTCTGCTGGGTGCCGAGGTGGGTGGGAAGAGGGGAACCCGTGGTCCGTTTCCCTGAGGGATGACGAGCGGCAGATGGAGAGGACAGCGTGAAGGGGCGTGGCGGCGAGGCTGGAGGGGAGTTTGTCTGGCCAACAGAGCCTTCCGGATGCACGTGCTGCCGGTCTGAATGGGCTGTTTGTTCTGTAGCGTGTCAGGTGCTTCCCGACGTCCTGGTGGGGCTGAGATCAAGACGCTGGTGATAAAAGTGCTGTACCTCGGTGGTGTCTTTTGGCTTTATCTTTTCTGCACACCCTGTGACCTGGGGCACATCCTGGCTTCTTAACTTGAGCCACTGTGCATTGACTTGAGTCCTCAGCAACACGGCGGTGTGACTTATTAGCCGCATTTTATAGGTGAGGGACCTGAGGTTCACAGGGAAGACACTCCTCACGTGAACTCAGCTGGTACGGTGGGCCTGACTCCAAAGCTTCCCTTCTCCTGTAGTGCTGCCCTCCTGCCAGTGGCAGCCCCTGAACACTGGACGAGGGGCAGTGTTGGTGAGAAGCACATTCCATTTGTCATTTCTCTTTTGAAAATAGCTCTTTGCTCACAAGGGCCTTGCAGGTATAAAGTATTCTCATCTTTAGACTTCAGGGTTCAATGAGCTGGTAACAAAGAGAATGGATTCCCATGGGGGCTGGGTGGCATCAGGAGCTGATCCCTGTACACCTGCCTTAAGCCGGTGGAGGTGAGTCACTCACCTCCGAGGACAGGCTGCAGCCACAGCTGCGAAAAGAGGGAAAACACCCCAGGCCCCGCCTGAACCACAGGGCCTGGCCTGCAGGGAATGGGGGTGTGGATTTGCTGCCAGAATCCGCTTCCTGATAAACCTCTGTAAGACGCAAGTGCTGTCTCGAACACCCCCAACCCACAGCCCCTCCCCACCCCCTCACCATCTTCCCAGCCCCTAGTCATGACCATCTAGTGGCTCTGTGTGCCAGCGCTGGGGCACAGAGCATCACATCTGATCTGTCAGCCACCACCTAAGATAGGTACCACCCTCCCTCTGCAGAGGACAACACAGGCCTGCCACTTCCTGACGCTACAGCAGCATGAGCTCGGATTTTCTGAGTGAAGACCACGGGCAGGGCAAGGGGACCAGCAGGGCCGATTTCAGCAGTGCTGGGGCCTGGGCTGTATCATGCTCCTTTTGGTGGTCCTGGTGCCTAGCACAGAACCGGCATGAGCTAAACCTGATGGGCAGCCCACCTGCTAACCTCACTCTGACATCCCTTTTCCTAAACATACAGCAGGCATCCAGCGTAAGAATTATCCAGATGGAGACAGGAGCTCACTCCCTTAGAGAAAGAACAAGACACGCCAGGTCACACTCAGACCTCCAAATCTGCTCATGCCAGAGCTTTTCTCTGTCTGAGATCCCCCTTTTTTCCTCTCTCAGTGAAAACGTGTTTAGCCCTGTGTCTGCTTCTGACACTACATAGCAGCCAGGCGACGTCACATGAACCCGCACGTTGGAGGGGCCTCTGGATTCAGAGCGTTGGCCCAAAGTGGCCCCACACTGGGTAGAAGATGTTGTGTAGACTGCGGCCTTAGCCTTGGTTCCGTTTGCAGCCCTGACTTACAGGGCAGGTGTAGGCTTCCCTGAACTCAGCTCCTCCTCTATAAAATGAGCTCTGTAATTGCTGCCTTTGAGGGCACCAAAGGGTGAAACCTCCGTGAAAGCTCCAGTGAGTGAGGTGGTCAAGGCAAGCTGGGATCCGTCTGTCCGGCCAGTGTGCCCCACCGCAGGGACTGGATGAATGTTGGCTGGATTTAAAAGACAGTTCTGACCAGCGCCCCCTGGGTAGAGCTTATTGTAAGGCCTTCCTTTTCTCACTCTTCTGTTTTTGGGTTGGGTGGGAAGTCTTGGATCAGTACCTTGGGTGACACTGTATGGGGTCATGGAGTTGAGGTTGTAGTCACCTGTCTGGGTCTCACTTCCCCCATCTATAGAGTGGGACTAGTGGAACTCACCTCACAGAAAAAGAATGCCTGAAAAGCATCCCGTACATGGTCAGTATGAGAATGTCAGGAGGCAAATGCAAACCTGAGCAGTTCCCTTTTCCTGCTTGGGGGAGATGGGCCTAGACACAGCAGGACAGCCTCAGGAGCTGGCCCCTCAGGTGGGGAGCCCAGTTAACCTGCCTTTAGCTTCAGAGGTAGAAAGACCTGCGCTCGGGCGAGGAGGTTCCCCAAGGCGATTCCCTGGTGTGTTGTGGGCAAGCCAGGTGCAGATGTCTCCTGCCTGTCCTCACTCACTGTTGTTGCAGCCACTGCTGGGAATCCTAGCGTTGGCCTGAGGTACCTGGAGATGTTGAGTCATCAAAGAGATTCCGGATGTTCACCACCCTGTATTTGCCTGGGGCGGGGAGAGGAATCCAGCACTTTGGGTGGCAGAGGTGGAAACTGCAGGGTTTTCTTGGTAAGTCCCAGGAGTCGGTGAGTGCTGCGGACTTCGCCACGTACCAGCAAAGTGGCCTTGATCACTTTGGACGGTGGACTCAGTAGGGCTGAACCTTAGGCTTACTGGGGAGATGTTTAAAAATACTGATTACTGCAGCACAAGTTTGTCGAGTCACACTTTTGTGGGGAGGGCCTGAGAATCTGGAGTTTTTAAACCCTTCCCAGGTGACGGTGATGGTGGCTAAGGCTGGAGACCCCTGACTAAACTGCAGTCTCACTTTTCCTATCTGATAAAGTGGCCCTTCTTGGCTGTTAGCGTAATTGCTTTGGTTGCTTAGACACACAAATAGTAGCGGCTTTGACAAGGTGGAAGGTTTATTACTCTCTCACACTAAACTCCAAGCTTGAAGGCAGTGTGGCACCCATGAAGTCATCCCGGAGCTCCGATTCCCTGTCTCTTGCTGCCCTGCCAGCCCCCAGGGCTTTGTCCTCTGCATGGTCAGAGCTGGCCCAGAACGGGGCAGAAGGGTGGAGGGCAAGTAGCTTCCCTTTAAGGGCCCGGTGCAGAACTGGGTTGGTTGCATCCACTTGAATCCCATTGGTCAGAAATCAGTCAATGGCTTCATCTGGCTACAACGCAGGTTGGGAAATGTAGTCTTTAGGTGGGTGCCACATGCCCTGGCCAACTCCCTGGGGAGAACGGGTAGTGGAAGACAATTAGCAACCTCTGCACGCCTTCCTTGTGGGGACGGTGTGGGGTCCCCGAGCTATGTGAGCACACTGACCGCCATGCCCACTTAGTGCCCCACCAACCCCAGCTCTAACTGTGGGGCAGTGGGTTAGGTCTGCTCCTGTCCTGCCAGGCCACCAGCCTTGGCTGCAGGACCTTAGCCTTTTTTGGGTCCTGGACTCCCAACAAGCTGATGATAGCGACGAACTGGTCTCCCTCCAGAATGCCCATACAACAGAATTCCACATACAACCCTAGGAGTCCTTGGCCTCTGCAGGGTTTGTAGCCTGTAGGGGACAGCTTCTGGCACCCCTACCCCTCCTGAGCTCCTCAGCAGCCTCCAGCTGCTCCTTGGGTCACCAGGCCCCCTCCCAGCTCTTCCAGTACCACTCTTCTGAATCCTGCCCCAAGGCCTCTCTCCGCTCTGGTTTCCTTTGCCTTGAGTGCTGCCCCTGCCTCATCTCACCTAGCTAAGGTCTGCTGAGAACCTAGCTCAAGGGAAGCCCTTCTCACTTCCCTTCCGTCCTCATTTGAATTGGTTGTTTCTGGACATGTCAGAAGTGTCGCTGTTTTCCAATTGATTAAAAATGACAACTAGTGCAAGATCTTCAGTGAAGTAAGGCCTGCTGTCCCATTACACTGGCGTCCTTGGAGCCCAAGTGCCCGTCTGCCATGGCACTCACCAGCCAGTCTATTAAGAATAATCAAGGCCAGGCTTCCCCTGTGCTGTGCTCTCTGAGGGCAAGATCCATGCCCGTTTTTGCTCATCACTGTATCTATTCCTCAAGCTCAGGGAAGGTGCTCAGTAACTGTTGGCTGCCAACTGGAGACACACTGGCAGCCCCTCTTGCACCAACGCGTGCTCTTAATGGCCTCTTGTCTTTCAGAACACCCAGTGCATCCCAGAAGGCTTGGAGAGCTACTATGCGGAGCAAGACTCCAGTGCCCGGGAGAAATTTTACACAGTCATAAACCACTACAACCTGGCCAAGCAGAGCATCACGCGCTCCGTATCGCCCTGGATGTCAGTTCTGTCGGAAGAGAAGCTGTCTGAGCAGGAGACTGAAGCGGCTGAGAAGTCAGCTTAGCGGGATTGGCAAGTTCCTTACAATGTGTCGCTTGCAAATAACAAAGGGACTTTGAGGGACATTTCATTAAATATAATTACTGATACTTTAGAGGTTACTCATTTACGGTGCAATTGCTTCTGTTTGCTAATGCTGCTTTGCAAATAAAACTTGCTGCCGACCACCCATGGGCATAAAATCAAGTGCATTTCAGCATTGCCTAAAGAGCTCTGACACCACTTTTCATGTTAAGATCTTCATTTAGCTCCTTTACTGGGATTTATTGGATGCTGTCAAAAAATAAATTTACACTGGATATGCCAAGGGTTTGGATCTCAGATAAATGCATTTTATGGAATTGATTTTCTGAACCCACCCTGTCTGCAAACCTTCCTCCACAGCCATACCTAGAGTGATCTCTCGCTGTGCTAAGAGCAAGCCTACTTCGCATTTCTTCCTTGGCCATCAGCGGGTAACAGTGCTGACTGCTGCCAAGGTGCACTGTAGTGAGTGGCATAGAGAATGAGGGGAAAGACCCACCTGCCCCTCCCTGTGCTGACTCCTGAGCCGGGGTGGGATGGCCCTGCAATGTGGCAGGCTCGGTGTGGATTGACTACTCTCTCCCCTCTGACTCTGGCATCTTGATAAGGAGGGAGGGGCACCACCCATCTGGGTGGAGACAGCTGGGGTTCGCTCCAGTGTGTGTAGACTGGCAGAGCGTGTGAGGGAGGGGGCTGGGAAGAGACGGGCCGTGAGGTGCAGAACTCTCCCTGCAGGTAGTCTGTCTGCTCTGTGATGTGCTGATAGGAAAGAGCCCCCACTGGCACTCTGGTTCACTTCTATTATGAATAAATTTGCACCAATAGCCCTGTTAGTTTTTAGAGAAATGAGCTGGGTGGGAAAAGTGGAAATGTAATTTCTGGTAAGCTAGAGCTACTTTAATTTAATTTTTATTCTATGAAACTGATATCCCTTGATGTGGGAAACAGGCAGGAAAGGCTGTGGGGTGGGGGTGGGGGGGCTGGTGTGGCACTGTGCGAAAGAATGACAAATTTCAACTCACGATCTTTGTAAGAAAATTGTTCCAGTTTGAATCTTGGTATTAAAGTTTATGTTTACAAAATTGCCAGTTAGATGAACCAAGTGTGTTAAACAATTAAGTAGAAAAAAGACATTTGCAGACGTTTCTTCTATGTTATTGAATGTGTTGTTTCTGGTGTACATGTCAGAAGTTTCAGTTTTTTAGTAGATCAGAAATAAACGACAAATAGTGTGAGATGTGTTGTGAACAGGCATGGTGACCGTGGTCAGCGCCACTCTTGTTTCCTGAAATGTGCTTCTAAGACAGAAAATACATTTTCTCATCAAGGGTGTCTGGAGACACAGACCGTGACCTTGGCACAGCGGTGTGCATCACAGAGGCATGTGCTGAGAAGGGCGTTGTTAAGCTGTGGAAAATGACTCAAGAGCAATAAATCAGTGCCAAAGCTTCCCTGCACATCTGAATAGAGACAAGTGAAGCCCACGTGCGCACAGTGCAGAGGCCGAGCCAGTATTTCCCAGTAGATGTGGACTTTATTGACTGTGAATTCATTTACATGTAACTTCTGACATTTCACTCTGTGCAAATAAAGAACACGAGGATACCCGTGCTGCCCAGTGGACTGTCTGTACACACACGCATTTCACCAGGCGCAGTGCAGACTGTCTCATGCCCATGTGGGCGCTGGGATGCTTTCTGCACAGACGTCTCATGCCTTCAATTACACATAGGTGTTCCTGTTTACACTTCCCGGAGGTCAGAAGCACAGGCATGAGAGAAGCAGGCCCGTTCTTCCGTGGCCCACTTCCTCCTTTGAACAAAGGCTCCTTGGACCCAGTGGTGGGAAACTGGCCCTCCCACACCCCCTGCCTGCTCTGGGGGCAGCAGTCTTTGGAGGAGTCACGCCAGGCAGCCCCTCACTGAGGGCCCCAGTCTCCCCTGCATTTCTTCCCTGATAGGAGACGGCTGGGCTGCCACTGAATTTCTCAACTTAGACTCATTGACAACACATTAAGGGGCTGTAATTATATTTATTAGATTAACAAGTCAGATGTGAATTTTCTCTTCTATAATCCAGGGAGTCTGTGTATTGGTTGACTCAGACAGACAAGAAGCCACAAGGAAACAAAGAAGTAATCATTTGTTGAGAGACGTTATTAACTATGATCTTCCCTGAAGCTACCGGGATGGGAAAGGTCAGTGTTTGTTTTCCTTTGAACCCTGAGACAATTAGGGGCTCTCGAGGCCTGCTGTGCCCCTGCTACTGGAGCAGCCCCCCTGCCAAGGCAGCCTCAAGTTCAGGAGCAGCTAATCACCAGCTCCCTCATTCAGTCTGTCTTGCCTGATGAGGGCTACACAGGCTGCCTCCCATTGGTGTGCACTGTTTTCTTTTTCAGCTGCTGAATGGGCTGAACACCATCGGCCTGGGGTATCCCTTTTTGGGGAATACATCTGTCTGTCTGAACCTCTTTCCCTTCAAATGACATTGTGATAAAATCTGGTCATACCATGCTGCAGCACCGGAGGTACATGAAAGCACGCAGTCTGTGAGCGCCCATGAGGACTCTCGTGCTTGGCCCCCGTGGCCCAGGCTAGCTGTCGTACCAGTCGAGGAAGAGCAAGGAGAAGGAGCACATCACGAGGAAGAAGAGGATCCACACGCGGAAGCCAGCGTTGTTTTTAATGGCCTGGGCAGGGATGGGAGCACAGGTGTTTTTATCACACAGGATTTTGGTTTGAGCAGCCCTGAAATGCCCCACTCTTCCCACGTGCTCTCCTGATCCTGGCTATAACTATGGGTGTCGTTCCATCTGTGCTTACCTTGAATAGATGGATGGCTTAATTACTAAGCAAAACCACAAACTGGGTTTGAGATCCACCAGAAGACAAATGGGTTATATTTCCCTCTGTTTGGCCATCATTTGGGTCCTGCACAATTCTCCCTCAACACAACTCTCAGAATCACTCCCTTCTGTCCCAGGGTTAAACGCCCCGAGCAGAGTGTGACCACAAGCTTTGTGTTTCCCAGTAACACGATGTCCGTGGTGACCCAACCCTGAGGGCTGAGCTCGGGAAACAGTCCCCTCAACAGGATGGCTGTAGTGTCCTCTGTAAGCAAGGGCCAGGCTCTGACCCCTTGGTGGGGGCCAACAAGCTCGTCTACCCATGTGCATCCCTGGACATGGGGAGCTGGCCTGACCCTGCCAGGAGTACCCCCACCCACCCTGGATTGCTCCTTTGGAGGCTGGTGAGCCACTGCCTCTCGAAAGCAGTGGGAGGTGGGCAACGGGTGGTGGGTCTCATGAACACACCCAGCTCCGCTGGAACGGACCATGGTCTCACGGTCACACAGTTTTGTGATCAGCCTTGTGAGCTCTGCCCAGCAAGGCTCCTGGGCAGCTGTGCCGGCGAGACTAACACCCGCTGCTGGGACTCAGTGCTGCGCCACATTGCACCTGGGGAACCCAAGCAGTGCCTACCTCTCTTATGTCTTCGTTGCCTTCCTTGATATTTTCCGTTGCCCCCACAACTAACTGGTGAATGCTATCAATCTCAGCTTCCTGTGGAAGAAAAGATAAATACAAGTTGCGTATCCTTTATCCAAAAACCTGAAATCCAAAATGCTCCAACGAGCATTTCCTTAGAGTGTCATGTCAGAAAGTTTCAGATTTTGGAGCACTTTAGGACTTCACATTTTGAAGTTTAGGGATGCTTGACCTATACAGCCACTTCCTCCTCCCTGAAGCATATATCATGACAAGAACAGTAGCTGTCACCAAGGGCAAACAGCTTCACTTGCATAGCCACAAATCCTCACAGCACCCCAAGAAGTAGGTATTACCTCTGTTTTATGAAAGGGAAACTCACGGCTCAGAGAAGTTTACTAACTTGCCCCAAGTCACATCACACAGCAACCAAGTGGCAGGACTGAGATGAGACTTTTTTTTTTTTGAGACAGGGCTTAAACGATCCTCCCACTTCAGCCTCCCAAGTAGCTGGGAGTATAGGCATGTGCCACCATGCCTGGCTAAATTTTAAAAATTGTTTGTGGAGATGGGGGGGTCTCACTATGTTGCCCAGGCTGGTCTCGAACTCTTGAGCCCACACCATGCTCCCGCCTCGGCCTCCCAGAGTGCTGAGATTACAGGTGTGAGCCACTGTGCAGGGCTGAGACCCCAGCTTGTTGCAGTGCTCCTTCCGCCGCACCTATCATCCCTCCTGCGCCACTCGCTGGTGACAGGGACAAAAACCTAAGAGCTATGGTTTGTGGAGCAGCCACCATATGCCAGGGGCTTCCCTTCTAGTTTCTCGTTTCTTTCTGAAGTCCACAGAAGTAAGCTTTAAAATGTATGTGCTTCGAAATACATATGCTAGCTTCAAAAATAGTGCTTTGTGTTTTACTATCATATCTCTTAAAAAACAGGCTAAAATTTAAAAATCAAAATAGGATGCAGGATGCTTACAGAAAACATTTACTCCAAACAAAGCCTTGAAAAGCCTGAGAAGCGTGGGATAACACAGGGGGCGTCTGGCCCCGCAGGAGCAGAGACGGTGCTAGACGTCCTTACAAGCAGGAGTGCCTGCTTCTCTCCTCCTTTTGGTGGTGGTGAAGCTGCTTCCTAACAGGGTCGGGGCAGAATGAATGCTAGTGTGGGTTTTTGGAGAAACCTGACTGACACATTGTAGGGAGGAAGGCAGCATGTGGCCTCTGATTCCCAGCAATGAATATTACTGGGATGGCTTTGCCTTACCGTCACCGCTTTTTAGAGAATCTCGAAGTGTGAGCTAAGTGCCCTTTTTAGAGAGTCTCAAAGTGTGAGCTAAGTGACCACTGCCAAGGTTCCAGTGAGAGAATCAATATGAACTACAATGCAACACTGATGAAAAAAGCAAGAAAGACACATTGTTCCTCAGGACTTAGAAACTCCTGGTGGGCTGGGCGCAGTGGCTCTCGTCTGTAATCCCAGCACTTTGGGAGGCCGAGGCAGATGGATCACCTGAAGTCAGGAGTTTGGGACCAGCCTGGCCAAGATGGTGAAACCCCGTCTCTACTAAAAATACCAAAATTAGCCAGGCGTGGCATGCCTGTAATCCCAGCTACTCAGGAGGCTGACTGCGGCAGGAAAATCGCTTGAACCCGGGAGGAGGAGGTTACAGTGAGCCAAGATAGCAACATTGCACTCCAGCCTGGGCGACACAGCAAGACTCCGTCTCCAAAAAAAAGGAAAAGAAACTCCCGGTGAGCCAAGGCAAGGCTCTGCCTATGCTCTGCACGCCCCTCCCAGGCCCGTGGAGCCACTAGGAGGTTTGAAGCAGGGTAGTGTTATTAAAAAGGGCAACTCCTATGAACCCGAACTTCCAAACCGCTGTTAGACTTAGTGTACCTCATTTACAATGATTTCACTCTGTCTGTGTGGTTTATGGAAAGTCATTTTGTGAGGGAAGTATCTTAAGTCACGTAGCCCAGTTTAACATACTGGAGAAAATTTAGTCTTTCAAACGTTCCTATAGTCTTTAGCTGCTAAAAATAAAAGGGCAAATTTATCAGGTCTCGAAAAGTTTTGCCAGTTATTGGCTGGAAGAATTTCAGAAAATTCACTTGAAAGGAACAATCCTATTTCCCATGCAGACACCGTCCCTGAGGTGACATGGACCTCGCGTTGTGAGAGGCCTGGGTCTGAGCTCCTGTAAGTCTGAAAAGCAACTGCCCGTCAGCATCGTGCTGGGTGCTTCTGGAGTTCTCTCTCAAACAGAGAACAACCCTGCAGGAGTCACTCCATTCTACAGATGGGAAACTGTAGCCTGGAGGGGCTACCTGGCTTACCCAGCACATCCAGGACCCTGACTGCCAGGCCTGGACTCTCCTCCCACGTGCCACCCACTGCATGCGCCACCACATGGGGTGGTCAGTGGGTCCCCTGTGGGGAGCTCCTCCTCCATCACACGGGTGCAGAGGCAGCTGTGGGTAGTGAGAGCTTTTCCCTGATCACACGCGTGCAGAGGCAGCTGTGGGTAGTGAGAGCTTTTTCCCTGATCACACGCGTGCAGAGGCAGCTGTGGGTAGTGAGAGCTTTTCCCTGAGGAGCCCTGCGCACGCACACCTGCTAGCAACACATGGCTCTGCTCCTGGCTGCGTAGAGCAGCAGCCTTCGGGAAAAATGTCTCCGCTCTCAAGTACATTCCCCTTTAAGTTAAAACGTACAGCTACTTTGTTTTTGTTTTTTTACCTGTTGCAAAACCTTTTCCGTGAATATCTCTTGGAGTCTGGAAATCTCAACCACTCTCCCTTCGATTTGCCTTCATAAAAAGAATAGATTACATATTAACTATTAGCACTTGGTAATCTAACAGGACTGTTACACATTTCTAAAGAAATCCTATCCTCTACGTGAAGGTGGGAGAGACGGGGCACACTGTGTCGGCCAGGGGAAGAGGAGATGGGAGAGGAAGGCGAACTCTCCTTACTGGGTCACCTTCCCTGTCTCCCGGCATAGCCTAGCACACGGGTCTTTTTGGAAGTCCACTCTACCATGCCAACTGACCCTCAGTCCCAAGAGGTGGGTGCCTGCAGTGCCCTTTCCATTCTGTGTCACTGCTTGGGGACTGGGGAGGGCCTGGTTATGCCCCAGTTACAGAAAGCAGTCTCCAGTAAGTTGTCTGCCTAGCCTCATCACCATGGTAACACATGGTG
The DNA here is from genome assembly GCF_028878055.3 of Symphalangus syndactylus. Lineage (NCBI taxonomy): Eukaryota > Metazoa > Chordata > Mammalia > Primates > Hylobatidae > Symphalangus > Symphalangus syndactylus. The sequence continues at coordinate 17,536,546 of NC_072438.2, read as the reverse complement.
GGGATTCAGAAGGTCAGAATATGCTGATGATCCAGCTTTGTTACTGCTTAGCAGGTTAAAGAAAAAAGTGTATTTACCTTCAAACCAACTCCCTGTTCCAAGAAAAAAGCTCCTCTGATTCATTAGAAAATGCCATATCTTGGTTTGGCAACGGACTGTTCTGTCAGATCTGAAACACTTGGGCTAGCCATCTTCCCAGTGTCAGGGGCAGCATGGGCTACCCTGGGGGGCGGGTGGGGGCCCATCTATTTAGAAACGAAAGTTGGCCCAGGCTGAAGTCAACTGCTGTTCCAGCACAAAGCAGCAACAGCAAGTGGCAGGAGGCAAAAAGTGGTGGGAGCTGAGCTCCTGGCCAGGTGGAAGCAGAGATGAATCCCAACAGTATCACAGTGGCAGGGGGCACGGGAGGAGATGTGGGAAGAAAAGCCAGTGAGTATCTGGGCATGGGAGAGTAGCGGGGCCGGGGCGGAGAGTGAAAGCTAGGCTGTCGGAGGAGGACTCGGAGGTCCATCTCTGAGGGCAGAAGGCGAAGAGCCCCTTTGGAGGCTGACACCTACACTGAGAAAGTCCTCAGGCTGTGTGAGTGCAGCATCAGGATTGATTTTATTTGGGGGACATGTCCACAACAGGCTCTGCAAAGTCCTGGGCCTTACTTTCGGCATGCTCCAAGCCTTCCCACAGAAACTAGAGGCCAATGGGTGCACGTGTGGGTGACCAAGGCCTTACCTTCTGCGTTCCTGACTCCCTGGTGGGTACAGTACAGGAGCAGGTAGACCCCAGTGGAGCCATTTGCAGAAGAGGGCTTCCCTTGGTTAGCTCCCCTTCACGAGGGCCCCATTTCATTTCAGAGTCGCTGTGTGGAAATAGCCCGAATGGTGGTGGAAATTACACGCAGGTAATCTGTAGTCACCCCTGCATCTCTTGGGGTGGGAAGCACCTGGGCCCCCCGCAACAGTGGCAGCAGCCAGGAGGTAACCCACAGGCCCAAAAGCTGAGGGAGTTGTGGATTCAGGCCACATGCCCACCCCAGCCCAATCAAAATGGCTGAGGGGGGCTGCAACAGCCCAAGGGCCCCATGTGGATGCCTGAGCACCAAGGTAAATAAAGTTCCTAGCTCCTGGAAAAGTTGTAAAGCAGGCTATCAGCTCACAGAGGAGCTACAAACATACCTCACTTCATCAAACAAGCTGTTCATTTCACCAATTAGTCGCTGATTTTCCTGTTCAAACTGTGAGGAAACAAACACACTCAGGATGACATCATACTGAACTTAGGCAAGAGTCTAGCACGAAAGCGGACCTACGCTCCAGGAATCACTGCCGAAGCCCCCGTTTCCAGCTGCAGCAACGTGGCAGCCGGTGCTGGATGACCATGAGCATTAGTGTGAACAACGTCCCTGCTTTCAGGAGAAAGTTTTAAAAAAGCAGCTGTGCTGCCTGGTAATTGACTTCTCCATCTCAACCACTGCACTCCAGGGGTGCAAGCTGACTGCTATGGCTGTAGCTCTATGTACCTACCCACTCTCCCCTGGGCTCCCACGGCCTGCTTCCTGACTCTGGTGCCATTATTAAGAAAATTCTTTTGTTGTTGTTTTCTCTCATGAACTATACTGAAGGACTATATATATATTTTAATATGGAGAAGGATCTGGTGTGGGGAGGGTCTGGAGGTGGGCAGCTTGGCCAAGCTGCCTCTGGACCCCTCTGACTTCAGAGCCATGCCCCTGGCCACTCCACTGCTCAACAGGGACAGAGGCCCAGAGCCAGAGGAGCGTGTTTCCCAGTGCTCAGGCTGGGTGAGGACGGGTGCCCTGACACCAGGGATACATGGGAGCTTCTTGGAGCTGAGTGAGCTTGGCACAGACAGTTGCTCTCCCGGCCATTCTTGCCAGTTTGATATGGGCCAAAGAAAAGGATGGAAGCTCCTGAAACTCAGCACAGAGAATGGACAGGAACAGCTCCTTGCCCTCACCGCAGGTCCCCACAGCCCTGTCCTTGTGTGTCCACTCAACTCCTGGATTGTGCAGGGAGTCAGGGGCGTCCTGCATTTCCTCCCCGATGCATCCCGCAGGCCCCACTTCTCCAGGACACCTACCCCGGCCCCTAAGCTCAAACTTACTTCTCATATTCCTGTCCTTGGCCTACCATTTCCTGAAAATATCTTAGGATAGTAGCGCCCGGCCGTCCCTTTCTGCCTTGTAATAAACTGTGCCCATCCCAAACTTCCTGTGTCACTCTGAGCTTCCTGAGGGTGGGAACTGTGTGGAATGTAACTTTGCAAAGGCATTCCAGTTATTCTTTCTTTCATATTGATTAAAGCTGCCATCAAATCCACAAATATTTTCTGAGGCATTCTGTAAGCAGGAGTGGGAGGGACAAATACAGGCAAGCCTCTAGAGGCCCCGAATCGACTGAAGATCTGGCTTATCATTTGCTTAGTAAACCAAAAATACAAGGGAAACAATGTTTATGGGAGGCAGCTGATCACCATGGGCTATGCTGGCACCTCATGCAACAGCCCGACCTTGTTGCCATTGTCCTAGGGTGGAAATGAGTTGCAGGGTCTCCCCAGCAGCCTCCTTCCCGCCCAGGATCCCTCCCCTCCAAGTACCCCAGCTGTGCTCTATGCAGGCGCTCTTCACACACGCGCCCCTTCCTAAGTCCACCAGTTTCGTCCCCCGCACAGGCACTTGCTGTATTCAGCCCTTCCCCTACTGTCCACATTCTACCCTCATCATTTCTCACTTGCCTCCAACCTGTTATCCAATCCTTGGTCAAAGTGATCTCAAGTGCTGGTCATGCCAGAATGCCTCATGCTGGCCTTGCCCACTGGCCCTACAGATCAGGTCTAGGGCACACTGTTATCCATGCCCTGGCCACACGACATCTCCCACCTCAGCTCTGCTCTGACAGGCTAGCTTCCTGCCTGGCTGCAGAACTCCACGTGGCCCCTCAAAACCCCAGGCATCTTCCTAGCGATCTGATACTTCAGGGCAGACTGAATCACCTTCTCTTACTTCCTCCCTCTTGTCACCAAGTTCCCCTGTACTTGGCTCTTCAAGGACATTTCTCACACTTGTTCAGGGGGCCTGTCTTCTCTCTGTGGAGGGCAGCTGTCCTCCTTTGGACCCTGAGCCCAGCCCAGGGCCTCACACATGACAGGACAGCAGTTCTCGGCCCTGGCTACTCCTCAAAACACAAGGAGGCATCTGCTGCACTCCAGACCTACCGGGCCAGAAAACGGGGAGGGGGCAAAGCTCTGGGAAGGGGGGAAGTGCCAGGAAAGCTCCCTGCAAGACCACCTCATCCACAGCAGGGGGCCATGCTGGCTGCTGACACAGAATTGCTAATGGCCCCTTAAATTAGGCAAGACAAAGGCTATTTAAGAGAATAAAACTTCACTTTTGAGTTTGAAAGTATCCGCTCTGTTAACTTCAACAGTTACTTAAGAGGACAGTATTTAAGGAAAACATGTAATTACTAAAACATGCAGGCACCAATTCACTTTGGCTAATTCAGGTACTATTCAGCTTTTCTTGGGTGGCGGCATTTTCTTGAATTTTTCTAATGACAAAATATGGCCCTGGCCCTGACCTTTTAACTCCACAGTCCCTTTTATGCTTTGAAACTGTTCCTAAACAAAATTAACTAGTGGTTTGGGGTGATTCATTCCTGGACTGTTCCTTGGGAACAAAGCTTTTCTTGTTTCCTCCCCAACTTGAGGGCCTGTGGTATAAGGCACTTAGGTGCAGCACCTCCTCTTAGACCTCTTCGTAATTGTTACTTCTGATAGCTCCATGTCCGCCCTCCACTGCAGTCAGGAGTGGGATCAGATGCCGGCTCTAATTTCCTTCCACCCCACCTGAAAAATACCTAGTCCCTAGAGGAAGAGAAGCAGGTGCCTCAAGGATCAAAGGTGCTAAGGGCTGAGGAGAGAGATTTGCCAGCGGCCAGGAGTTTTAATGGACAGCCGCCTCTGTGTTTAAAAAACAAAAGGCCTATTTCCCAGACAACTACAAGGTCACTATTACTTAAGGAGGCTGGCAGAGCCCAGGACAATTAGGTCATGGCAAGGCTGCTGACAACACTGACTTGTACCAGGTTTCAGGATGGCTTCCAACGCTGTCTAAATGGCAAACCTGTGTGCCTCCCTTCGTCTGTTGCCAGGTGGCAGGCATAGTGGTGGATGTACCAGGTGGATATGGGAGCCAGTTCTGGGGGCCTTAATAGGAACCCTGGGGCAACGCTGGGCCAGTCACTGGCTTCTGGTGGGCCTGTCAGTTTCTTTGGGGACAGATGTGGTGATTCTTATCCTTTTCTGCCTCACCCTGAGGATGCAAAGCCACGGCTGGACTTCCAGCCCCTCACCTTCTACGCAGTAAGCTGTTTTGGAGGTAATAATCTCTGGGCATCTCTGTCTTTGTCACTAAAATGGGGATAGTAACAGTACTTAAGCAGTAGGGTTGTTAGAAGGAATACACGACTGAATACATGTGAGTTGTCTACCAAAGTGCATGGCACATAGTAAGCTCTCAGTGAATGCTGTCTATCATGATTTAATCTCTTGGGCGTCAGTTTCTGGACATGCAAAATGAGTGGTCAGATGCTGTGGGACCCCTTCTACCCTCTAGTCTCAAAATCCTAGAGGCCTGCTGTGGCTCTCAGCCATTTCAATCTCCCAGACACTGGGAAATGCACCCATAGCATCTTCTTCCAGAGCTCGCTGAGCCTCAGTAGCTAGTATCTGTCTCTTTGTGGCCACACTTTGCAAGGTGCGGTGCTAAATGAAAGACCTGGTCTCCAAGGTCAGCACGACAGACAGGGGCATCTAGATGCTTTGTGAAGACAAACCTGAACACAATCAAGGAAATTCTCATTTTCCTATGGAATTGCAAAGGAAGGTGAGAGGCCTAGATGGTGGGTACGGCAGGCAGGGTGGGCCCTCCGTGCATGGTGGTTGCCAGCCGCTGCTCTGGGCTCCCTGCATTGGCCCATCTGCTCTACGCTGTTAAGGTCTCTTACCAAAACACAATGCTTTCCTTCAGCTAGACCAGCACTCTCCCCCACCCTCCAACCATGGCAGCACAGCATCATGTTGAACAGCCTAGGACTTGGGACCTATGTGACCTTGGGCTGGTGACTTAAGCTCTCTGTAAAACGGGGCCAGCAATACTCTCTCCATATGGGTTGCATAAATGAACATATGCTGAAGGGCTCACAGCAGTACTTGGCACATGGTATGTGTCACATGCGTGTTAGACAATATCATTATTCAACTGCTTTATCCCATTTAGAAGTCAGTTAGACTTTCCAATCAAGCCCTGCTAAAAGGTTTCTAATCTGGTTTAAAGGATACAAATCCACATTGTGAATATATTGTTATAGAAATCCTTTTCTAATCTAATCCTCTTTACTAAAATTTTCAAAAGAAAATCACTCCTACAAAGGCCTTTGAGTATAAAATGAGGCCAAGAGAAGTATTTGTGTCACAAAGAGCCAAGAAAAGCTAACTGAGGAGCACAGGGGGACCATCCCAGAAAGCCCTCTGGCCCTTATAGCTGAGGAGTCAACTGCCCAGCCGTTTCTAGACTTTTCCAGACATGCTTTCTCTGTACCAAACCGCTTCACACTTCTGGCTGTGTGACCCTCACCTCGATCTCCTATGATCCTCATAATGTGACAGTAGATGGACTCTGCCATATCCTTCTGGTGGAAGCCAGCATTTGCTGTGCCCCTGTAAACCTGGAACCTCCCCAGAGTCTGTTCAGCTCTCACTATGTGGCGTTCAGATTCCGCCAACTCCTTGTTCTAGATGCATGAGCTGAAAACTGGCAAGCCCTGCCAGCCAGCCACTGGGGGTTTCTATGGGCCTACCTCAGGGGACAGGGCCTTGGAAGATGCCTTTCATGTGGATTTAAGTAACAGAAGCCACATTCATGTTTTAAAAAATTATCCCAAGGAGTACATGAATAAATGCAGGTGGTTTTACCTGAGGCAAGTAAAGTGAATGTGTGTTTAGACAGGGAGGAATTTTCTTGATGTAACTTTGGAGAACAATTTGGTTCCACTCAGCCTGACCACAAACATCTGCAAACTCAAAGGCATTAATATACCTGTATCATGAGTTATATAGGGAAATGTATTGTGCAAATCATATAATACCCTGCAACCATTTTGAAATATGTAATAACTGTTCCTTTGGGTGAAACAATGAATTATATTGCTATTATTGGGCTTAATTCATTATTTTACCCTGAGGAAAAATTCCGAAACAGTGATTATGAATTATGACCACGATTTGCTACAACATTTTCCAATTTAAAACCAACAGTGTTGTATTTCTTTCTCTTTATTTTCAAAGTTAAGCCTTTTAAATAAGATTTGAGTTAGTCAGACTATAATATATGGTACTTAGCTATTATTCCCAATTAAGAAAGAAGTTAACTGGACATTAAATGGCCTGTCATAAAAGTACTGAACATTACAGCCTTCTGCCCGATCCTCTTGCAGTAACACAATAAAAATTAGGAAGTCCTGCTGATTCTGATTGCTTTAGTCATTGATACTACCATGCTAGAGTTACCAGTGTTACTGGGAGTGGCCGCTGGTGTCTTTAGACAATGACTCGGGACAGTGGAATGAAACAGAAGCATGCTGCATCAACCTCAATGTAGGAAGAGGAGCCGTACTCTGACCTATCAGTTGCTAAAACACGTGCAGGGCATGCCACAATGCACAGACATGGCAGTATCTTTCTGGGAGGGAGTCACCATTTGCTCTGCCCTGCCCTCTGCTGGGTGCTCTTACAGGTGCTACTGCATCCGGCGCTTGAGACAATTCTGTGGGGTATTGATTCTGAAGAGATCACTGATGGCAGTGATTTCTTGCCTCAGCTTACAAAGAATAGTAAGTGGTATAAATTCATAGCCAACTCTGTCTCGTCCCAAAGCCCATGTTCTCTCATCATCCCTCCACGGGAAGGGAGCATCAGGTGATTACCGATATCCTCACTGCCAGCCTTCCTCTGGTCCAACTCTCACACCTACAGGCTGCTGAGTCTTGCAGCTGTAAAGGTTAACATACTTAGCTCACCACTGCCTGCCAGAGAAAGGCAAAAATCCTCAGACAAACAACCCACACTACTGTTATTCTAGCTATTTCCTTTATGAAGAGTGGTGGAGTGCATTAAAAAGAAAGAAAGAAAAAAAAATTCCAACACAGAAGGTAAACTCTTCTTAAATACAAACGTATTCTTTCTTAATGAAGAGACAGAGCTGTACACATTTTTTCTTTAGCAAAGAAATGGGGCAATGGTATAATATTTGGGGAAATGACTCATTTCCACTAATAAAAGAATTTCATATAAACCGGTGAAAACCTAAGAGATTTTTAAGAAACTTCTGCCATTATTTGGCTGTAGGACGGGAATATGATCCAATCCCTCTTTACGTTCCTTTGTCGGCTTCTCCGCCCCAGCCTCCCTCCAGTGGAGAGTACCCCAGGGTGGTGTCGACCCCTTCTCCTTTCTCGCTGTTCATCATGTTTCTAGAGAGCCTCACCCAAGCCCACTGCTTCAAACATCAGCTCTAAGATGTCTCCCACATGCGTTTCTCTAGCCCGAGCCCTGGAGCCCATAGACACCTCTCATAAATGTCCCATGGGTACCTCAAACTCACACCTGTCTACATGAAATTCATCCTCTCCTGCTCAGCCCCAGCCTGCCCACCTTCTGTGCACCCTCCCTCCTCCTGATGACCCATGTCAGAAAGCTCAAGGTTCCTTCCTCATCTCACACTTCAGTGCAGGCCATTTCCTGCGCCACAGCTCTCAACACTACCTTCACTGCCACTCCTGGCTCAAGGCCCTCCTCATCTCTCAACCTGACTGACAGCAATGACTGCTTGGAATCCCTGCGGCTGTCCTCCTCTAACCACCCTCTATACAATGGGCACCTCGAGGGTCTAGGTCCCACATTTGCTGGATTTGGAGAGCACTTAATTTAAGTCGTAAGGTGAATTCTGGAACACGGAAGAAGCTAGAAAGGAAGGCAAGGAACTTGCAGGGCACTTTAAGGTGTTTGAGTCATTTCCTTAGTTCAGAATTTTTTTGTCTGTAAAGGACAAAGACAGCTCTGCTTAGTATTCCAAAGAAAATATCACAGGCTCTGAAGGAGAACCCTCAAAGCAATCTCAGGAAAGTCAGGGCTAATGGTACCATCACTGGAATCAGTTTCAAGCTTCCTAGGCGATGATTTTAAAGGGGAAACCACTCATCTGGGTGGATAAATCTGTGTAAAACTGAATTGTATATGAAAGGCATATGAAAATGGTCTGAGCTCCAGCTGCCATCCTGCATGCCCTGATCCTGCCATGACGGCATGCACGCCACAGTCCTTCCCTGCTCATGGCACATGGGCAGCTATGCCCAATCTCTTCCATCCTGTGCAGGGAGAGGCTCTTCTGCCTCTTAGTACAACCTGCCACTCTGAAGGGTAAAGGAAGGGGAAACAGAATTTTTCAAGCACCCCATGTGTCTGGCTCTTTGTTGCACGCACCTCATGGGCCAGCTTACTCAAACTTTAGCCCCACCTGTGGGGTGGCCATTATTTGCCCATCTCACAGATGAGGGAACAGAGGTCCACAGCAGTGAGAGGGCCCAGGGCTGCAATGATGAGGCTGCGTATGGACTACAGTCAGACAATACACTGTTCCCACTAGGCTGTGCTACCTTTTGGCTTTTTCGTCTTCACTTGTCCATGCCATTTTTAGGAAAGAGATTTGGTTTCCGTCTTTTATTTCAGGCATGGAGAAGGAACAAGAAGTCCAAAGAGCAAGAGGATGCTGAGCCAGTCCTCTGCCCTTGGCGGCCAATGCTCACGAGAGCAGACATGTGGACCTGGCCATCCCTGGAGGTTCCCAGCCTGCACAGCTATGCTTACAATGACACTTCGGTGGGCCGGCGTGGCTGTTCTGACTTCTCTGCCTGGCTGGCCTATGTTAGTGTGCCACGCTGCTCCTGTGCATCAACACTTGCCTAGACCACCAGAACTAACTGGAAAAAAAGCACAGGGTTGGAGCCAAAGGTTGGCTCTGCTGCTCTACTGGTTCTGTGACGTTGGGTAGGGCTTTAGTTTTTGTGCGTCATTTTCTTCAACTGTGTAATAGTGATAATTGCTACTTGACTGGATTGTCATGAATATTCAACAGGACAACATATGTAAAAGGCTTGGGATAGAGAAGGCATTCGTAAGTATCCATAATACTAGTAATAACTGAACACTAGAACATTCTAATAGTTATTACTGATGATCCCGTTTTACCATTGAAAACAACCTATAGCTTTTATGTTATACTCATCAAAGTCACTCATGCATTCAACAAAGAATTCCCACACACTGTTCTGGGCTCTAGGAATGTGGTGAGGAAAGCAAGACAAGATTCTGCTCTCACAGAGCTTGTGCTCTATGAGGGAAATCAAGTACGGTCATGGGACACAGTATCTGGGAGCTGCTGTAGGTGGGGTTGCCGGATCTCTCTGAGGAAAAAACACCTGAGACCTGTAACACATGCCAGGAGTGGATAGAGAGAGCTTGAAATTTCAGGTGGCATAAGCAGCAACACAAACACCTCAGTCTGAGAGGCTCAAGGCTGGGGAAAGACTGGATCCCATTCTTCCTCAACAGAGCTGTCTTCACGCTCCACTTCTTATCTTCTTGAGGGCTGGAAATCCAGCTCTTCCCTGATTAACTAGGGGACTCTGGGCAAGACGCTTTGCTGCCTTTTGCCAATGTTAAAATGAGATGCTAATGTTCCACCACCTCTTTGTGCAATTATTAAGAGTATCATGGATAAAATGAGAATCAAAAAGTTTTGTCTACTGCAAACTGCTGCACACTTAAAATGCTATCACTTGCCAGGCAGAGTCACTGGAGGCATGCTGTATGGTAGTCACATTCCCCACGTCTTAGGCAGAGGACATTGACACATCCTAGCAGCTCTAGGTGACATCTGTTCCCACACACAGATAGCATATTCCATCTGGCTTCTGTCACACCAGTGTCCAGATGAGCTGCACACAGACACTGCTGGAGGTGAGCTGGCAGGGGCTTGGCAGACCTATCAGCTTCCTTTTGAAACCCACCCATAGATGATAAGCTATAGCAGCTGGAAACCAGAGGGCAGGTAACTAAAAGGAGGTGCTATCAGTAGTTAAGGTGTTACTCTTTTCACTTTTCAGTCATTATCTTACTTTTTTCACATTACCATAGCATTAGCAATTCAAACAATTAAAAAGCATCATAGTGGCATTTATTAAAGACCCATTTAGTCTAGAAGACTATTTTACTGTTGTTGAAAAGACATCTATTATTAGTAAAAAATCTTCCAAGGCAAAATGTCTTCTTTAATTATGCTACTGCAAATTTAAAGCATATGAAAAGCACCGTAAGAATTAGGAAATCAAATGGGAAAGTGTATATAAAATACACATTTTAAAACTCAGTATAAAAATAAGGGCAAGGGCATTGAGGATGAGTTTCTCCTCAATGAAACAGTCTTATGAAAACCAGTTAAAAATAAATAATTAGGCAGAGAATAGCATTACCATTTGTATTTCTTCTGGGGATAACTCATCTTCGCCTTTGCCATCTCCCCACGTTCCCAGTTCAGGTTGTGTTTCAGCCAAAATCTTTTCTGTTAAAAAAAAAATTGAAAATAGAAGACCAAATATTTGTTTTAGAATAGGCTGGCTTAGGATGTAGTCATAACACAAACATGAGATGGAACAGAATCTTACAGCTTTGTCTATATATTTCATGATCTTTGGGCTAATATTCAGGCACTGCAGACATGATTCTTTCACATTTAGACTTTAAATTGTCTTTGTGCAGGCACGTGCATGTGTGTGTGTGATGGGGAGGGGGACCTATGCACAGTTTCAGTATCACACTGATGTCAGCAATGGCTGCAAACTAAATGGACATTATTCAGAATGTCTTCAGAATTCTTCAGAATGAGTCTTAAAGTATGTTTTACTTCAAGACACATACATCCCTGTCTACTTTTAAAGACTGTAAGAGATAGATATTTTTATTGTAAAAAATACATGTGCATATATACATATATACATACATATATATATATGTACACAGGAAGTGATATACCGTTCTCCAATCCTATTCCTCTCCCAGAAGTTACTGCTTTGATGTAGCTTCATAGATTTTATCTAAACATATTCACATACAAAGATATATGAGTCCCTGCCTACCCATGAAATTCAAGTAATACAGTTTTGTGTGTATGGCTGCTTGCTTTTCACACAGATATCAATAGTAACATGCTGTTCTAAAACTTGCTTTGTATGATTTATTGATAGATCTTGGAGATGGTCCAAGTAGATCTACCTTGTTCTTTTAAATTGCTGCATGATATTCCATCGTGAGGATACACTAGTCTTTAGCCATAACTACGCTGACAGACCTCAGTGGTTTCAGACTGTTCACTGGTGTAATGGTACTGTGTCCCGGTCTGTGCTTTGTGCACATGCTGGAGTGACTCTCTAGGACAGATACCTGGGCATGGAACTGCTGAATGGGAGCGTAGGAACATTTTAATCTGGAGAACTTTTTCATTATGGTCAAGGAAAGGTGATGCATCCTCCATTGAAGCATGTCAATACCACAGGCCCCTAGAAAGGACTGCTGCCGCCCAGGATGACAGTAAGAGGTCTGTGCAGTTCATCAGCGGGGTAGGGTTGGGAGCAGAGGGAAGAGGGATGGCAGGTATGGATCCTCGGGGGAGACTGTAATGAAGTCATCTTGTGTCTGTGTCTCAGGGCTTATCAGTGAGCTTCCAAGTACTCAAAGGCAAATATTGCTTCTTTTTCCTTTTTTCCTCAATCTCAGTATATTTCCTGTGGTCAATCTCAGCCCCATGAGATGGCAACAAGTCCAGATCTTTGAATAGGGGAAGAGAACATAATGATAGCAACAATGTAGAGAAAGCTGACTAGGCAGGCCATGCCTGAAAGTTATGGTTATTTATTAGAAATATATCTTTACAAAAAAAACTCCATGTCATCCACAACTTAGTGCATGCAGGCTTTGAGAAAAATGGCTGTTTTGACCAGAAGTGCCATTATAGAAAAACATGTGTTTGTCAAAGGTTGGCTAAAAGTATCTTTAGAAATGATCTGGTATTTTCCTGAGATGACATTCTCTGGGTAGGAACATTTGTACTTTCATCCACCCCCACCCCCACCTTATGAGCTGTCTCCTACTTGTCCTCATTATGGTATCATTTCAAGCTTTTACTGTTGTTGATTTCTTTTTTAAGGAAAAAAACATCAAAATTAGAAACAGAAACCTTGTTCATATCTGAACCAAGCATAAATTAACTCTGAGCTAGAATGGGAAAGTTCTCTTAGCAGAACTCACACTCTACCACATGCTCATTTGTGGCCATCAGAAGCCTTCTTGACAGGCTGCCCTAAGGATCAGCCTGAAGCACAGCACCCACCATGCCAGTCCTCTGCCCAGGCTACCCATGCACCCTGGTGCCACAGAGGCAAGTCCAGACTCCCTAGTCTGGCATTCAAGGCCCCACCCACCCTTCCAAGCTTACTCCCACCTCTCCTCCCACTGATGGGCTTCACTGATCCCAAGCGGTCTTCTTTACTGACTATATTCCACCCAATCTCCAGGCTTTCTGGCCTCTGAGCATTTGCTCATGCTGCTGCCTCTGTCTAGAACTTTCTAAGCTTTCATTTTTTATTTTTTCACATCCAGACTCACTTCTTTTTTTTTTTTTTTGAGACGGAATTTCACTCTTGTTGCCCAGGCTGGAGTGCAATGGCACGATCTTGGCTCACTGCAACTTCCACCTCCCAGGTTCAAGTGATTCTCCTGCCTTAGGCTCCCGAGTAGCTGGGATTACAGGCATGCGCCACCACGCCCGGCTAATTTTGTATTTTTCGTAGAGTTGGGGTTTCTCCATGTTAGGCTGGTCTTGAACTCCCAAACTCAGGTGATCCAACCTGCCTTGGCCTCCCAAAGTGCTGGGATTACAGGTGTGAACCACTGCACCTGGCCCAGACTCACTTCTTAGTGCCACCTCCTCTTGAAGTCTCCCTGGCCCTCTGCTCTCTCTTGAGGTACTACTTACTTTACTTATTTTCTCCCAGGGGCTAGAGTCTTATCTTTCCCATCAACTGTGGGCTCCCTGAGGGCAGGAATCACATCCCTGAAACTTATTGAGCTCCAATGTGACAACCAAAGGAAATACTCATTGGAGCTTTCCAGATTTTAGTTTTCACATTAGAGAAGCTCAGCTGGTAAGTACAATGCAAATATGCAAAAATTTGAAAAAACCCTAAATCCAAAACACTTCTGGTCCCAAGCATTTCAGATAAGAGATACTCAACCTGTAATTTCTGTGATATGTCCAGGACCGTGCCTAGCATCTGGAAGACAAGAGTTAATAAGAACTGCCATGAGACTATGGAGAAGGATGCTAAAGGGGACTCCCAGGTCTCTCCTGGCTCCAGCATACCATCACCCTGTGATTCACACAAAGAACCCTGCTCCACTCTGCCTTTGAGATACAGTAAACTATGCAGGCATCCCTATGCGGGGGTACCAGCCAGACACACAGATCGCAGACATCCATGACCACACTGTGTATGTCCCCCCACATTTTCGGACTTCATGGAGACCCTGTATTTCTTCTGTATCTCCTGTGCATCAGAAACTATTCTAAGCCATGGGCCCTCTAGTATCTGTGGTGACAGGCAGCACATCAGTTCAGATTTGCATTTTGTCCTGTTGGTTTGACTGGCTGTGAAAGGCCGCTGAGGTTGTACACTCTACCCAGACGCAGGCCTGGCAGCTCAGAGCTGACATGCAGGGCATGGCTGCCAGAGAGGCAATGCTGCCTCTCCTGAGGCCGGCACACAGGGCTCCTGAGGCAGACAGCTCCCGGCCTCACCCCTCCAGCAGGCCCTTTCTCCCGGACCCCACCAGCTCCCGGGTGACTGGGTGAATGCACCCCCTGCCTCCGTGGCACTGATGAGATCAACTGTGACAGACACAAAGGCTGCCACCTCCTGCTTCCTTTGCTTTATGCAAATACGAACACCAAAACATGTCTGAGACTGTGCTACTTCGTTCCCGTGCTGTACTCCTGCCAACATGCCACAAAGAAGAAATGCAAGGCGAGATTTTCATCTCAATTCGTACCTGGACGTTCTTCAGTGGCAGGGTTTTCTTCAGAGTCTTTTGAAGGACTCTGTGAAACTTTCTCAGAAGATGTGGATTCTCTTGTCTTTGTATTTGGTTCTGGTTCCAGCTTAGATCTAAAAATAAATAATTAGCAGTCAGGTATTTTATTTCCATAACAGGATTCCTTTTACACAACAGAAGGAGTCACATGTGACTCTGCACTTTTGCTGTGTGTCCCTGTACTGGGGAGCAGTGACTGCCTCTGGGCCCAGTAGCCATCTGGACACACCTCCACTGGGGCACTTAACACTGGCATTGGTGCCTGCAGGGTAGAGATTGTGCATGCCCTCTGCATTTGCAGCCACGGCACAGTGACCAGCATGCAGGGGAAGGCTGCAGTCGACATGTGCTGAATACACTCCATAGATTGACATACCACACTCAACAAACCCAGGAAGCTGGATTGATGCTTATCCAGCAGTTGACACTAATGCAAAAAGATTGCTGAGTATGTTATTAATTATAATATATAATACATATTATACATATATTCATATGTATATATACCCCCACACATATACCCCCATGTATACCCACACATATACACACACCACACACACATATATATTATATATAACCACGCATACATATATACATACCCTCCCACATATATACCCACACACATATATACCACCACACATATACCCCCACACACATACCCACACATGTATACACCCAATATATATACAACATATATATACCCCCCACACATATATACCCTCTACATACACACATACCCCACATATATACATACATGCATGTATATCCCCCACATATACACACACACCACATATATACATATATTCATATACTCACCCACATAAACACACACACATATACCCACACATATACACATACCATACATACACACCCACATACATATACTACATATATATACCCCCCACTCACATAAATACCCCCTACATACACACACACACCATATATGTACACATATGCATATATACCCCCCACATATACCCTTCCACACACACATATATCTACATACACATATATACATACACACACACTCATATATACCCCCATACATACACACACATATACTCCCACATACATACACACATACAAACACATGCATATATACCCCCTACCCATATATACACACACATACCCCCCCACACACATACCCCCCAACATATGTACTCATACACACATATATATACCTATACCCACACACGTACATGTTCTAAGTCACATCTTAATATAAGTTAGCTCTGAAAGCACAAGTCCTTAAATACCCACTTGAAGGCACAGACTTGTTTCAGGACTGAGTCCTCTGCACTTGACATTCCCCTGCTTCTTCTCCACAGGCTCTTTCCCAGGGCATCGTCTTCCTTCCCACCTATAGGGCTCAGCTCAATTTCACCTACTCAGAGAGGCCACCTCTGACTCTTCTGTCAAGGAAAGGCCGCCTCCCACTCCTCTGCATCTGTTTTCTCCATAGCAGTTATCGCAGTCTATAATCCCCCTGTTTATTTATCTGTTCGTTGTCAGCCTTGCTCCTAGATCCCAGAGTCTGGATTAGTGCCTGGTATTCTGTTGCATAAATTTACGTTGAATGAATGAGTGCATTATAAATACAAGTAACTGGTTAATAAGAAAACATTTTGGTTATGCAACAACAGGCTTTGTAATAGCTTTACTAGAATCTACATAAACACTATAAAATTACAGGCAGAGTGCTATCTAGGATAAATTCCATATTGTTAGGCAGAGAGACTGTAATTAAAGGAACAATGTAAATGCATATTAGGGTGATATTACTAATGCCAACTAACATTTGTTAATGGCTCATATAGTGGACATTTTTTCTAAGCAATTTATATGGATAAATTTATTTAATTTTGAATATCCCCATCAAGTAGGTACTAGTATTAACAATCTTTTAACAAAGGAGGAAACTGAGGTGTAGAGAAGTTAGGAAACTTGCCCAGGTCACAGTCAGCAAATGGCTGGGCTGGGACATGACCTCAGGGAACCTAGCTCTGAAGCCCATGCTCATAACAGCTCCTCCATGTGGGGTATATTCTACCCATCCTGGGCTGTGGGAAAGGACTTCTGTGATCGAATCAGTCTGAGAAAGTTGAGTCAAAGCTAGATAGGTGTTTCACTATGTAAGTTTTCAGAGCCTTTAATATGCTCAAATACATTTTGAATTTCCAAAAAGGATGGTATTTGTAAATAATCTGATTGCAGAGACTCTCTTCATAGAGTTTGAGAGTAGGTTTCTAAAAAAGACTATTTAGGAAATGGTCCTCTACAAAATTTAACAAAAAAATTTTTCAAAAGTAACTGTTATCAATTTTTTTAATTGTTCTGGTTACTACAGCTGAGTCATAAAACTTAGTGCCTTGAAACAGTGAGATTTATTACTGATCACTGTTTTTGGGGTCAGGAATTTGGGAACACCTTGGCTGGGTGGTTCTGGCTCTGCGTGTCTCAGGAGGGTGCAGTTAGAAGGCAACTAGGGCTGCAGTCTTCTGAAGGGCTGACCAGGGCTGGAGGGTTCACTTCCAAGGAGGCCACACACATGGCTAGCAAGTTGGTGCTTGCTGGGAGCCTCACTTCTTCTTCATGGAGCTGCATGAGTGTGTTACTGGTGCATGGCAGCTGGCTGCCTGCAGGGCTGGCAGTCTTAAAGACTTTGGTGGAAGCTTCAATACCTTTCGTGACCTAGCCTTAGAAGTCAGATATCATAATTCTGGCCACATTCTACTACCCAACACATTCACAATGGTCCACTGGAGTTCAAGGGGAAGAAACACAGACCCCAATTTGCTTTCTCAATGGAGCAGTAACATCACTTTTTAAGAAGAGCATGTGGTATGGGATATATTTGGGGGCAGCTTTCTTTGGAAAATATAATCTGCTATTCTAAGTATCACAAATATGCACAAAGATAAAGTTATAAGGATATTCACCACAGGACTGCTTATAACAACAATAACAAAATGACTTAAATGTTCATCATAATGTACCTCATTTACAGTTGGAAGATATGAAAGAGAAGATTCTACTTACAATAGCCAAAACAAAACAAAAGATAAAAAACTAACAATATCAACAAAAACTTTAGAATAAACTTAAGCCCAAAGCCCATATGTAAAAAACCAAAAAAGATTCCTGAAAGACACAAAGGAAAGAAAGGACACATCATTCCTGGATAGAAAAAGAAATATAAAGATGTTAGTTTTCCCTAAGTTAATTTATAAATGTAATGTGATCCCAATAAAAAAAAAATCACCAGGTCCCATCCTGAAGCTGGGCAAATCAACTATGAAATTCATCTGGAAATAAGCAAGAATGGTCAGAACTGTAAACAAATATTGAACTCTAGTTAATGATATGCATACTAAAGTATTTAAGGGGAAGGGCACTGATTGCAGTTTACTCTGAAATCTATTTTAAAAAGAGACTAAATGCATATAGAATGATAGGCAGGTAAAAGAAGCAAGTATGGTAAAATGTAAATGCTCGAATCTAGGGTACAGGTATATGGGTGTTCACTGTAAAATTCAATTCTGCCATATGTTTGAAAAGGTTTATAGTGAAAATATCATGGAGATTAGGAGGGGGAGGGAATAATAGCCAAGAAAACCCTAAAAAACCAAGTGTGGTATTAGGGCATGAAAAGATTGACAGACCAATGAATAGGATATAAAATTCAAAACCAGACTCAATGGCATACATGTATTTAATATATGATATGGTTTAATAAGTTGCACTGGGATAATCGGTAGTTATATGAAAGAATAAATGTTTTCCCTCTCCCTACACTGTACACCAAGGTAAATTCCAAATGCATCAGAGATATACACACAAAAAAAATGAACCACACATATGGAAAAAAAAAATGGGTGAACCGGGTGCAGTGGCTCACCCCTGTAATCCCAGCACTTTGGAAGGCCGAGGAAGGCAGATCACTTGAGGTCTAAGCCCAGCCTGGCCAACATGGTGAAAGCCTGTCTCTACTAAAAATACAAAAATTAGCCGGGCGTGGTGGCAAGCACCTGTAGTCCCAGCTACTCAGGAGGCCGAGGTGGGAGAATTGCTTACACCTGGGAGGTGGAGGTTTGCAGTGAGCCGAGATCACCCACTGCACTCCAGCCTGGGCGAAAGAGCGAGAGTCCGTCTCAAAACAAACAAAACAAAGCACCATGAGTGGTGGGGGATGTTGATGGTGGCAAAGGCTATTGGTGGCGAAGGCTATTAGTGTATTGGCGGGTGGGGGGACAGTGAAAGGGGTATATGGGAACTCTTGGTACTTTCTGCTCAGTTTTGCTATGAACCGAAAACTGCTCTTAAAATAACAAGTTTATTAAAAAAAAAAAAAAAAAAAAAAGCCCCACCATAGGTGAAGTAAAAAGAGAAAAAGACCAACAGCCCTATAGTAAACTAGGCAAGAAAGTTCACACAAATGCAAATGGCTTTTAAACACATGAAAAATGCTCAATCTTCCTCATAAGAAGATGATGCATATTAACAACTACACTGCGTCATTATTTCTTGCCTACTGGGACTGGTGAAAACATCCAAATGTGAAGACATACTGGGTGGGTCAGGCTGTGAAGTAGGCACTTCCGTATATTGATGGTGAGAGTGCCAAACGGTGTGACTCCTATGGAGGGAACCTTGGTAATATCCTGCAAATTAACATGTATTTAATATCCAATCCAGCAATCCCACTTACGGGACTCTATCCCAAAGATATAACAATAATATGAAAAAGTTATTGATTATAGCAATTTTGTAATTCAATTTTAATATGGCAAAGGCCTAGGAAAAAATCCACATGTCCATCAACATGGAACTGGTGGAAGACGCTCTGCAGTACTATGGAGCTGTAAAATAGAATGCATACCTTTATACACTGCTCTAGAGCAATCAAACAAGATGGGGAAAAGCATGTATAGAAGGGATCTTCTTAATCTGATAAATACGTACAAAATCTACAGTTAGCATCATACTTTATGATGAAAGCCCAAGTGTTTTCCCTAGGATGAGGAACAAGGTAAGGACCCAGTAGATGTGAACAACAGAAGAAGAGAAAACAACTACAAAATCATTTTATGAGGCCAGTATTACCCAGATTCAGAAACCTATGAAGATATTACAAGAAAAGAAAATTAGACACATATCTTCATGAACATAAAAGCATCCTTAATACAAGCAAACTGATTTTAGCACTATATAAAGACAATAATGTATCATGACCAAATGGGGTTTAACCCAGGAATACAAAGTTGGTTTAACATTTGAAAATCGATCAATGTAATACACTTCCTTAACAAAAAAAGAAAAAAGCCTACATGATCATTGCATTAGATGTAGAAAAAGCATTTGAAAAAGTCAAGATCCTCTGATGATAAAAACTTTCAGCAAACTAGGAGAATAAGGTATGCAGTAAAGGGATGACTCAGCAGGTTTGTGGTGTTCAAATTCTGCACAGTCCAAGGAAAAAACTGGCCCTTGCTTGGCTCCTGGGAGATAACCTCTAAGCTCCTAGAATATCTTGTCTGATGAGAGTATCTTTGTATACCTGGGGGCATTCCAGATAGTTTATGCTAACAGAGTGATTTATGACTGGGGGCCTTGGGCCACTGTATCAGTGCATGGCAGACACACTTGATGGCAATTTAAGTAATGAGGGCTGTCATGTGGAGGTTGCTTGGTGGGAGGGTGGCTAAGTGAAGGTGCTATATAAACTACATTCTTTTTACAAGTAGTAGTGGTTCTCCTGTCCAGCCCACTGCCACTGGACTGCTCTATAAATAAGTTCCCCCAAATAAACTCTGTTTTGTTTGTTGGCTCGGGGTCTCTTCTTCAGCCTCTTTGAACCAAGTGCCATCCCTACTGAAGTTAACAGGGGTCTGGCATGACAATCAGTTTGACCTCTGGAGGGGCTGGAGACTGAGTTAACTATGGCCTGCTATGCTAGCACTTCACATCTACATCACTGACCCCCAATGAAAACCCTGAACACCAAGGCTCAGGTGAGCTTCCCCGATCGACAATACATGGTGACACAGGTATTGGGAATCACATATTGGGAGAATTAAGTGCTGTCTACACTATTCTACTGGGAGAGGACAGCTAGAAGCTTGTACCTGGTCTCTCCTGGAGTTTGCCCTATGTGCCTTTTAGCTTTGGTGATTTTAATCTGTATTCTTTCACTATAATATACTGTAACTATGAGTACAATAGTGTTTCTGAGTTCCATGAGTTCTTCTAGCAAATCCCTCAATAAGAAAGGAAATTTCCTTAACCTGATAAAGAACAGCTACATAATACCTACTTCTGTGATATACACATAAAAAAAAGAACCACAAATGTGAAAACAAAACAACAAACATGGGTGCGCTGGGTGCAGTGGCTCATGCCTATAATCCCAACACTTCATACTTAACGGTGAAGTATTAAATCCTTGTCCCTTAATCAAGAGCAAGGAAAAGATGTCCATCCTAATCACTTCTATTCAACACGGTACCAGAGGTTCAGGCCCTAGCCAGTGCAATAAAACAAGAAAGGAACAAGAAATAAAAGGCATAAAGATTAAAAAGCAAAACTACTGTTATTCACATATGGTATGATTATGTATGTAGAAAATTGATAGAATTTACAAAAAAAAGGTCGGGTGCAGTGGCTCACGCCTGTAATCCCAGCACTTTGGGAGGCCGAGGCAGGTGGATCACCTGAGGTGCGGTCAGGAGTTCAAGAACAGCCTGGCCAACGAGGTGAAACCTCGTCTCTACTAAAATACAAAAATTAGCCGGGCATGGTGGTGGGCGCCTGTAATCCCAGCTACTCGGGAGGCTGAGGCAGGAGAATTGCTTGAACCCAGGAGGCGGAGGTTGCAGTGAGCCAAGATCGAGCCACTGCACTCCAGCCTGGGCAACAAGAACGAAACTACGTCTCAACAACAACAAAAACAAAAAACAAAAAAAAAAAGAAAAGAATTTACCAAAAAAGCTACTAGAACTACATGTGAATTAATCAAAGTTATAGACAGGTCAATATACAAAAATTAATTGTATTTCTATATATTAGCAATGAGAAACTGGAAAATAACATTAAAAAAAGGTATCATTTACAATAGAATTAAAAAAAAATCCAGGAATAAATCTAACAAAAGATGAGCAAGATGTCTACACTGAAAATAACAAAATACTGCTGAGAAAAAGAAATTTAAAAATAAAGTGGAAGACAGAAATAAATGCAAAGATATACTATGTTTGTGGATAGATGTTAAGATGTCCATTCTCCCCAAATTGATCTATAAATTCGACATAATCCCTATAAACATTCCAGCAGATTTTCTGAAGAAATTGAAAAGCTGATTCTAAAATTGATATGGAAATATAGAAAAAATCTAAAATAGCAAAACCAATACTGAAAAATTAGAAACTTGAAAGATTTACAACTAGCTGATTCCAAGACTTATGATAAAATCACAGTAATCAAGACAGTGTGGCAGTAGAATAAGGACAATCAGAAAAGTGATACTGAATAGAGTCCAGAAACAGACATAATACACATGTTTGGGTCAACTGACTTTAGATGATGATGCCAGGTCAATTCAATGAGAAAAAGAAAGTGCTTTAAACAAACATTGATATAATAAATAGATATTTATATACAATAAAATAAGCCTTAACCCCAGTTATTTATATAGAATAAAATAAACCTCAACCCCATTTCATCCTATCAAAAAGTTGGTCTGAGACAGATGATAGACCTAAACATACCACCCAGAATCACAAAGCTTCTAGAAGAAAACATAAAAGAATATCTTAGTGACCTTGGGGTAGACAAAGTAAAAATTAATAAAATTCAACTTCCTCAAAATTAAACATTTCTGCTCACCAAGAGACATCATTAAGAAAATAAACCACAGAATAGCAAAAAATATTTGCAGCATGTATCTAAGGATGTATATGCAGAATATACAAAGAACTCCTATACAAATCAACAGCCAAACAATCCTCCAATACAGAAATGAGTAAAAGACTTGAACAGATACTTCATAGGAAGAAAATGAATAGTCAATCAACACATGAAAAGGTGATTAATGATATTAGTCAGTGAGGAAATGCAAACTAAACCCACAGTGAAATACCACTCCACATCCAGTAGAATGGCTAGAAAAAATGGCCAACGCCAAATCCTGCCATGTGGAGGAACTGTAACTTTCATACATTGCTGGACAGTGTGTCAAATGGTGCTATCACTTTGGAAAACTTAAGACAGTTTCTTACTAAGTCTAAGAAACATCTCTACTATGACAACCCACTTTTAGGTTGTTTACCCAAAAGAAATGAAAAGATAAATCCACACAAAGGCCTATAAAAGAATGTTTACAGCAGCCTTATCCATCATAGCCAAGAAAAATGGGAACACCTAAATGTCCACCAACAGGATGGATAAGCCAGTGGAGGTACTTTCATGCAATGCAATACCATTCAGCAATGAAGAAGAACACAGCAAGGGTAAGTCTCAAAAAAAAATGTGTTAAGCAAAGGAAAAAAAGCCAGTTAAAAACACAAAAGAGAAACCTATTTAAAGATAAACTGAGGATTTGCTCCATGTTTGACACTAGGTATATACATATGATTATTAAATTTAGCATCTATGACTTAATATTTTACCTCAAATATTAGTTTTGGGATGTAGGAATTGAGCAACCTGACACATTAGCAAATTTTCAAACTAGCTTGACAAGATACTCATCTGCCAGAATTTTCAGATATTTTTTTCCAGTTACTAAATGACAAGTTAACAAAATTTCTTAGCCTGTTTTCCCACCTATAAAATGGGGCTCTGACTATCTTTCTTGTTAGAGTTACTGCTTTACATGTAAGTGCTTACTCAGCACAGTCTATATCACATAGTAAGAGCTCAAAAAATTAGCTATTACTACAACGATTACACTACTGCTGCTGCTGCTGCTATTACTGTGAAATAACAAAAGGCAGAATGGTTTAATAAGACAGTTTTTTTTGTGAAGTCTTAAAGCAATATACATTTTTTTCCTCTGACAAGATGCAGACCAATGGAGGAACAGAAGAAAACTGCTGAAACAACCCATAAATAATGCAAATAATTCAAAGAAAAGAGTACACTGGTACAATCTGTACAAGGGACTTAGCAGGGTCTTCAGTACTGGCCCAACTAGCTGCTGATCTTCCGGCTGTCACTGTGAAGGGGGAAGGACTGAAGGAGCCTTGACAGAGTAGCAGGGCAGTGGCCTGGGGTGGTGGCCAAAGGCTACTCGAGTGGTGAGGGGCTTTCTCCTTGGCCACACTGCACAGTAGACTGATCTGATGCCCTCCCAGGCTGTCTTGGCTGTCAGGTTACTCCAGCAATTCCATAAATCCCATGACAGTCTGGAGATGAGAGTCCTTAAACCACTGGTTTACTGACTGCCTTGAAAAAGACACATTTACAATGGGATTTGGAGACAACAAAGGGCTTAAATTCTAGAATGCCACTTATTCTTAGTGTGGCCTTGGATGGGTTTTATTTTATGCTTTTTTTTTTTGACAGAGTCTCACTCCATCACCCAGGCTGGAGTGCAGTGGCACGATCTCGACTCACCATAACCTCTACCTTCCAGGCTCAAACGATTCTTGTGCCTCAGCCTCCCGAGTAGCTGGAATTACAGGCGTGCACCACTATACCCAGCTAATTTTTGTATTTTTAGTGGAGATGGGGTTTCGCCATGTTGACCAGGCTGGTCTCAAACTCCTGATCTCAAGTGATCCACCTGCCTCGGCCTTCCAAAGTGCTGGGATTACA
The DNA here is from genome assembly GCF_028878055.3 of Symphalangus syndactylus. Classification (NCBI taxonomy): domain Eukaryota; kingdom Metazoa; phylum Chordata; class Mammalia; order Primates; family Hylobatidae; genus Symphalangus; species Symphalangus syndactylus. Next base: position 17,512,459 of record NC_072438.2, on the reverse strand, counting down.
GACATAAGCCACTGCGCCCAGCCAATTTTATCCTCTTTGTCTAAGTTTTCTTCATCTGCAAAATGCAGAAAATACTATCATTCTCAAAGAGTTCTTTCAACGATTAAATGAGATCACCCATGAGAAAGTGCCTGGCATGAAGTCTGGCACACAGTAGGTGCTCCCCTGGTTTACCACCTAACCTCTAGGCCTTGGTTTTCTTAACTGTAAAATGGCTTTCAGTATCTTTCATTCCAACCCAACACCACAGGGTTCATTCTGGCTTTATCTCTTTCATTTTTCTGAGTGAGAAACCTGGCTTCCAATATCCTTCCAACAATATCTACTACTAGAGTTGCTGCAAACACTAAAAAAGTAGTAGACCAAAAAAAGTACCTTATGAAAAATATTATTACATTACTTCCATTTCTCCCTTGGACCCCATTCTTTTTTTTTTTTTTTTTTTTTTTGAGATAAGGTCTCACTCTGTTGCCCAGACTAGAGTGTAACAATGTTGTCATCATAGCTCACTGCAGCCTTGAACTCTTGGGCTTAAGCGATCCTCCCACCTCTGCCTCCTGAGAAGCTGGGACTACAGGCGCATGTCACCACACCCAGCTAATTTTTAAATTTTTTGTAGAGATAGGATCTCACTATGTTGCCCGGGTTGGTCTTAAACTACTGGCCTCAAGCAATCCTCCCACCTCGGCCTCCCAAAGTGCTGGGATTATAGGTGTGAGCCACTGTGCACAGCCCCCACCCCACTCTATTTTGACCAGTTATCTCAATAATATCCTTTATAACAGTGGCTATACTAAACAACAGATTTTCAATTTACATAAAACAGCCTTCTATTGGCGGTAGATGCCATTTAGGACTTCCATAGCTACAGAGGAGAAGTCAATGGCTGGCTTCAACGCTTCAAAGGATAGGGTGACTTTCTTGTTAAGGGCTAATGCAGCAGATGATTTTAAGCTGAAGCTTATGCTCACTTACCATTCCAAAAATCTTGGGCATGGTGGCACATGCCTGTAGTCCCAGCTAGTCGAGAGGCTAAGGTGGGAGGACTGCTTGAGCCCAGGAGTTCAAGGCTGCAGTAAGCCATGACTGCCACTGCACTCCAGCCTGGGTGGCAAAGTGAGACTCCAACTTAAAACAAACCAAAAAACCTCACATTTCATAGGGCCATAGCTGCTATAGATAGTGATTCCTCTGGCAGATCTGGGTAAAGTAAATTGAAAACCTTCTGAAAAGGTTTCACCATCTTAGACGCCATTAAGAACATTCGTGATTCATGGGAGGAGGTCAAAACATCAACTTTAACAAGAGTTTGGAAGAAGTGGATTCCAACCCTCATGAATAACTTTGAGGGATTCAAGACTTCAGTGGAGGAAGTCACTGCAGATGTGGTGGCAATAGCCAGAGAACTAAGATTGGAAGTGGAGACCGAAGATGGGGCTGAGCTGCTGCAATCTCACGGTCACACTTGAATGGATGAGAAGCTGCTTATTACGGATGAACCAAGAAACTGGTTTCTTGAGATGGAATCTGCTCTTGGTGAAGAGACTGTGAACATTGTTGAAATAACAAGGAAGGGCTCAGAATATTGCATAAACTTGGTTGACAAAGCAGCAACAGGGTTTGAGAGGACTGACTCAAATTTTGAAAAAAGTTCTGCTATGGGTAAAATGCTATCAACATCTCTAATGCACACAATAGAGAAATCTTTTGTGAAAGGAAGACTCAGTTGATGCAGCAAACTTCATTGTTGTCTTATTTTAAAAACTGCTACAACCACCCCAACCTTCAGCAACCCCACCCTAAATCCGTCAGTAGCCATCAACACTGAGACGAGGCCCTCTTCACCTAAGGCCCAGACAAACATCAGCATTTCCAGCAGTACAGTATGTTCTGATTAAGGTATGCACATGATTTTTTTAGACATAATGTTATTGCACACTTTATAGTATAAACATAGCTTTTATATGCACTGGGAAACCAAATGTTTTTATAACTTGCTTTATTGTGATATTCACTTTGTTGCTGTCTGGAACCACACCTGTGATATCTCCGAGGTACGCCTGTCCTTCTTTTATGCCTCCAGCAAAGGCTCTGGGTAGAAAGAAGATATTTTTGATATATAGTATCATAGTACTATAATTTTAAAACTAGCTTTCAGACAAACGTATCCACTCAGGCACAGGCACCGTGGACCCCCAAAGCAGGAGATGCTTCACACTACTTCAATGAAGCCACCTTCACCACTACTCAGTCACTCACTCAACAGATATTTACTGGGCATATACTACATACTAGGTGACTTTCTAACTCAGTGCTATTCCAAGTGTGGTCCATGGAACAGAACCAGACCATGGACTGTTTGTTACTGGTCTGCTACAAGATAAGTACCAAAATGAAGAGTAAGCATCTAGAAACATTTATAGCATAAATGACACTGCCATTTAATCAGTGGTCTCATTTCGCTGGACAGGGTATAGACAAGCTCAGGAGTTGTCAGACTACTGTGGTGAGTTACTGTGGCTGTGGTCCAGGCACATGCCATGCTGTTTAGCCTTTGTAAGACATGGAAGCAAGGGAGTGATAATATCACATGTACATTTTAGGCAGATGCCTTCTGCCTAAAGATGAGGAAAGGACAAGAAGGAGGGCGCTGAACTACATTGTGAAGGGTCACATCATTATTTCCCTCAAGGTCTTTTGTGCAAAGTAATTGGCACAGGGCAGCTAACTATGTTGCAGGAGACAAGGCTATACTTTGCTGTCTAAATGAGAACAATTCCCATCTGACTGATATTAATTTGTATTTTAGTCAAGGCCTCTGCTGAGAAGCAAGAACTAAGGTAGCAGCAAAAATCTCTTCTTACTTTACTTGGGTACCTGTGAAGTCCACTTGGGATAGTGAAGGAGAAATCCGCATTCCTCTCCCTGGTGAGTGAGACCCAGTGACCACCACACCATCTTGATGACAAATCACACATCATCAGAGGCCTATCTCCTTCTCCATACGTCTTGGTGCTAACTGGTCTCACTGTGCCCCAGATCTTCAGCTCAAACTCTTCCCCAAGTCTGGACTGCTTTCTATCTCTCTAATTCACACACCCAGATATTTTTCTTTTGACAGCCAACACAAATCCCATTGCTTGAGAAATCTGCTCCAATTACCCTGAGATTCAAATCTTGACTCAGCTGTGATGCTGGACAGCTAACCCAAATTTGCTGAGCCCCAATATCCTAATTTGGAAAATGAAATACTAATATTTATAGATATGGTGGCTTTTTGAGGATTAATGAAATAAAATAATATACTGCCTGGCACATGGCAAATGCTTAGTGGTAGATAATATTAATAGCATAAATTAACATTTATTAACTCACTGTAAGTGTTTTATCTGTATCTTCATTTTGTTCTCACAACAGCACCACAAGTTAGGTACTATGAGTTTTCCCATTTTATAGGTAAGGAAACAAAAGCCCAGAAAAGTTAAGCGATCTGCTCAAAGTCACACAGTTTTAAAGTGGCAGAGCCAGGATTCAAACACAGGCTGTCTGGTTGCAGAGTCTGGCTCTTAGGCACTATACTATGCCACTTGATCGTACCATTTCCCCCTCTGAGCTTACTACCGATTTCACTAATTATGACATATCCTGATTAAGCTGACTAATTTTTCATGTTTAATAGCAACCCAGCCTGCTTCTAAGCTCTCTAAGTGCAAAGACTTAATCTATGGCTTCTCTCAAGCTACACTCTCAGTGCATTATATAATAGTAGCTGTTGCTTACAGATAACTTGACTGATCTGCTTACTATCTTCCACAAATGCTTCTGTTTGCTGGCATTAACAATTTCACATCTGTTTCACCAATGTGCAGAAAAGGGTTCACGAAGTAGGCCTGAGGCTGCTATCCTTAGAAAGGCCTGCTTGCAAGGTTAACCCTTGCCTGGCATCTGAGAAGTTAGACTTTGGCGGAGTTCATGCCATCCTAATTGATAAAAACAGCTCGCCGTGCCTGAACTGTTTTGCAAAAAATGCAGTTTGAATGCAGTTCAGTGCTGAGCACCTGCTTTCCTCCTGGGAGTCTAGAGTTTCGGTACATGCCAGGTGTGAGGTGCCCATGTGACCAACCCCTAACAGAATCCTTAGGCAGTGAGTCACTAATGAGCTTCCCTGTAGACAACACTTCACATGTTGTCATAGGTCACATGCTGTGTGACTCCACCGGGAGAGGACTCTTAGAAGCTCATGCCTGGTTTCCTCTGGACTTTTGTCCCACATGCCTTTTCCTTTGCTGTTTTGCTTCGTATCCTTTCAGTGTGACAAATCATAGCCAGAAGCAGGACTGTATGTTGAGTCCCATGAGACCTCTTAGTGAATCCTAGAGCCAGAGAGTAGTGCCGGGGACCCCTGACACAGTAAGAATTTAAAAAATGTGGGCCAGGCATGGTGGCTCACGCCTGTAATCCAGTACTTTGGGAGGCAGGGGGATTGCTTGAGCCCAGGAGTTTGACAGCAGCCTGGGCAACATAGTGACATCCCAACCCTATAAAATAAAATTAAATTTAAAAATAGGCAGACGTGGTAGCACATGCCTGTAATCCCAGCTACTCGGAAGGCTAAGGTGGGAGGATTGTTTGAGCCCAGGAGGTCGTGCCACTGCACTCCATCCTGGGAGATAGGGTGAGACCCTGTCTCAAAAAAAAGAACAAAAAAGAAAATGTGTCCCCAAACAGTTATGTGATGTTATCTTCTGAAAGAACATCCTAAAACATTTCTAAAGCTAGTCTAGAAATGGTCCAGGTTTGGATACTTGTTCACTGATGTATTGAACCTCCAAGACTGGCTGAGTTGCAGTGGGAATGACTGTGAGGACACAGCTCTTGCATTCCAGATGCTCATGTGAGCCCAGAGGGGAGGACAGGCAGGCGCCATGGGAAGTGCAGGAGGCTGGCCCTCCTGCTTCCTGTGGCCTTGGATGAGTCATTTACCCTGCTGGAGGGTCAGTGTCCTTACCTGCTGATGGGGCTCCTAATAGTGCCTGCATGGGACAGGTAGTGGGGTTGGAGGGAGGTGTGCACTCAGAGCATGTGGCATCGAGCAAGTCTGTCACAGGTGACCTGAGGACAGCCTTGTGGTGGCCTGCTTGTTGTGACCTCGCTCTTCTCTCAGGAATACACTTTCAGGGACGACAAGAAGGGGTATGGGGGTCAAAGAGATTGAGGTAAAACGGCTCAAGGTGTGCCAGCCTCATTGGGATAAGAGACAAAATGGGCAAGAGCACAGATTTTGGACCAACAGCCTGGGCTCAAACCCCAGCTATGCTACCTGTGGGACTGTGGGATCTAGGGTGAGTGGCCAAGCCTCCTGAGCCTCAACTTCCTCATTTGTAAAATGAGAGAGGAAACAGTACCTGCCTCATGGGGGTTTGTTGTGGGCCAATAAAGTGGCCGGCATGCTGCCTGGCACACAATGAGTACGTGGTAGCGCCAGCTATGGCATTTTGTGAAGAAGTTCAAACACGGTAACTTGCGTGGGGTAAGTGCTCTACAAACTTTAACTGCTATTATTAGTAGTACTATTATTAATTAAGAAACACCAATGAAAGCAATACTTACAATCTTTTCTTATCAACCACTCTTTTAACTCGGATGGCTCTCTGTTCTGAGTAAAGTTTACATACTCCTGTTGCAGGGGAAAATACCAGAAGAAAGACTGCTTAAAACAGCTTCTCAGGCAAAGGCATCATTAAATATAATGAGATACTACAGTCTTCAGCTAGCAAAGCTAAATTCTGCATCACATCTATTGTGAAATGCCACATTTAACCTTTAAAAGAAAATGAAATACTTTTTAAGTAATCTTCAATGAAATCCAAAACAGCGGTCCTGTGCTCCTTCACTTGCTGGGAATGTATCTCCTTGTGAGCTGTAACAGAAAAGGACAATGTTCAGGCCTTCACATTCAATTATCCTAAAGAGCAATTCATCAGCTTCCTCACAACACTTTCTTTATTGAGAGTATTTTTTAAAACACAGCTATAAAACAAGTCTTATGTCAAGTGACACTACATTTTTAAAAGAGTAACATGTATTAGGCTTCACAAGAGTGAAAGATTAAACCTGTAGAAAATCTATAGTCAAATAATTTATGGTTTATCAGAACACTTAAGGATAGTATTTGATGCAGCCACTTCTTGAGTGCTGACCCCATCTGTGTTAACAGCATCCAATGCTCAAGCTGACCTTCACGGAACATGTTCAAACAATTGAAATCACACACTCCTCCCTGCTTGAACCTGTGCTGCTTTTCAGCCTGTAGTGCCCCATCCTCTCCCCTTGGCCACTCATATTCTGAGGGTCCCTTAGACAATGAGTCAAACTTTCCATCTCCAGGAAACCTATGACTCCTAGCCACAAAGATGCCTTTCTCCTGGGAACTACCACACAGAAGTGTGCTAAAAGGCCTTACCAGACCTAAAGTCCGTGCCACTAGTTTTGGTAAGACAGTGACCACCGACTGAGAGATTGAGTGCCTACTGTGTGCAGGTACTCTGTTAGCACTTTACATACGCACTGCTAGTAATTACAATAGCAATTCTGAGTTTCCTGATTTTACACATGAAGAAACTAAGGTTCAGAGACAATAAATAGCCCAAGGTTAGATGGTTTCATATGTAAATGTAGGTTTTGTTAAATATTCCTGTGTATTTTTTAGGTCTCTCAATGAATGTATATGCCGTTACGGGTAGAGGGCATGATTTCTGTCTTTACTATAGGGCTGCTTGACCCAAGATTTGTGTGGGGGACTCAGGAGCTCTGTGCAATTGCATACAGAATTTTGTGTATGTACATTTTTCTGGCAAGAATGCCTATTGCTTCCATCAGAGTCTCCAAGTGGCCCATCAGCATTCTAATAAAAACCTCCCAAACAAAAGTCTGTGTTGTGAGCACAACAGCATCTGGCAGCTTTGAACTCTACTTACTATTTAATGTACTCTGTATCTGCCTAAGCAAATTAAAAAAGAATCAAGAAAGAGGTGTGACTTGGGAAGCCATCTCATTGTCTCAGTGAGAATTAAACATCAACGAAAGTGAGATAAGAAGCACCCTTGTGCCAGACACAGTTCTAAGCATGCTGTAGGAATTTAACTTAATTCTCATAGCAACCCTAGAGATACATTCCCTAATTGCCTGCATTTCATAGACAAAAAACCAGTCCCAGGGAAATTAAGTGACTTGCAGAGGGCTATATGGCTCCGACGGGTGGAGTTGGGGTGCAACCTACGCAGCCCTGGCTCCAGAGCCTTCCTCCTAACCTTGAAGGTTTGATATGAAAGTTTACCTGAATATTACAAGTAGAGCTTAAGTACCCCAGGCTGCTGTCAACTCCTATCCCACTAAATGCCACACAGAACAGAGGTACACATGTGCATACACACATACACACCCACACACATACAATTTGCCACACAGCGCACACACACACACACACAAATTTGTCTTCACTGTCCCTGGCCCCTAGATACATTTTCGGTTCTGTTTGGAGAGGTCCTTTCCATCTCCCTCTTCCCATTGGTTTAACTTAAATGATACAGCCTTTTCAGTACTTTTAACAGCTTTGGTTAAAACACTGATCAAGAAAAAAAAGATTTTAACGTTTTAAAACCTAAATCGGAATAAGAAGAGGGAATTTTAACTGGCTGCACCATATGCATCTTGTTTAACTACTTGCTATATTCATGGTTGCCCATTTGCATCTTTCAGAGCACTTTACCTTCTGTTCGTAGTTGTTGAATTGCTTCTGAACAGGTCCTCATGAATATCTGGGCATCCTGGTCTATCTGGTCTCGTTCTGTGTCTGTCATCCTCCCATATTCAGACATGGTATGGCTAAAAAAAGACAGCAAAGGAAAGGGCAGCAACAAATGATAACATAATATAGACTGAGTGGGATGGGAAGAGAAGAAAAGGCCTCCCTGATCAAGTGACATTTAAGCTGAGACTTGAAGGATGAGGAGGAACAGGCCAGGTGAAAAGGTGAGAGAACCATCTAGATAGATAGTAGAACACATATGAAGGGTGTGTGGTAGAAAATCCTCCGGAATAGACCCAACTGACGTAAGCCAGATGGGGAGAGGGAGAGGGAGAAGGAGCGTGGAGTCAGGGCTAGAGCATAAGCTAGGCTTATGAAGAATGTAGGCTCTGCTTTTGAGAACAATGGAGCAGCTACAGAAGGGTCTCACACCACAGAATGACTGAATCAGAGGGTGGAGGGTGTTCCCTAAACATTCCAGGCACACTCCCACCTCAGGACCTTTACATGTGTTGGTTGTCTCCTCCTTCTGGAATGTTCTTTCCCCAGATAGCTGCATCAATGCATCCCTTACTTCTTTTAGGTGTTTACTCCATGTTGCCCTCTTAATGAGGCCTTCCCTAATCCTTCTTTATAAACTGTCCCCTCCCTGACATTTTCTATCCCACTTCCCTTCTTCCTTCCCCACAAAGACACTTATCCCACTCTAACGTTCCATATATTTTGTGTAATTATTTCTTTTCTTGCCTGTCTCTCCCCACTAAAAACGTAAGTTCCACAAAGGCAAGGACTTCTGTTTGTTCACTGTTGTATCCCCATCATCAAGAGCAATGCCTAGCATTTTTAATAGGCTGATCAATTAATAAATCAGTCATAAATACTTTTGAATGAACTGAACCAATGAATGAGCCTGAGTTGGAGAATGTGCTTGATACACAGCTATGACTGTGCTCCCTAGTAAGTTCCTCCTGAACCGATTTTTCCCCCACCCCGACAGGTAGGCATCCCCCTCCCAAAGCCTTCTCTAAGAAACTTAAGGCACAAACAAACAGGGAATACATCCATCCTGAGGACAAGCCCTTCTGAAAAAGAAAGGGGTGAGATGAGCACGAAGTCCTTCTCATTCCCAATCACCAGATAAGCATCCTCTCCTCCCCTGGAGTCACCCCTACCCCACGGCTCCTACCCCACTTCCACATTTTCTAAGGAAGAGTTGGAAAAAGAAATCCCACAGCCTCCAGCCTCCTAGAGAATGGATGATCCTCTCCCAGCGGAACCTGAAGAGTAACATGGAATTAGTTCCTTATTCCAATGCTCCTTAGGATCTTCTTCTATTAGTTACTTAGGCTTGGGATGGCAACCATGAGAGAATGGACTCTGTCCGAGGGAAGACCCCACAGTGAGACAAAGGCACTAAGCCAGCAAGCTCAATCCCCTCTCCCCAACCCCAGCCCACCTCCAACACCAGGTGAACGGCTCCCCTCTGGGGAGGAGCCAGAGTAGCAAGCAGAGGGGCCAAAGCCTTAGGTTCATCCCTACTAGGAACCTTCTCATCGGAAATAGAGGCTAATGGGTTAGGGACAAATGAGTCAGAAAGGCACCAACTTAGTGAATATGTACCCTGCAGACAGAACAGACCTAGAAATGACTAGTTCCAAGAACATTAGATTAACATCCTCCTACTCTATATTTTGATTTAATGGAAACTCAGTTCAGTGAAATTGAAAAGGTCTAAAGGTTAATTTGATAAAACTGATTATTCAATTAAAAGGTAATGTTCCTTTAGGAAACATTATATATATATATACATTAACCTTCTACATTGAAAACTGACAGCATGGTTATTCTATTAGTAAGAACAACAGAAACCAAGAAAGTTTTTTCTCCCAGATTGTTTTGTTGCCAGGATATTGTGGAAAAGGTCCATCTACCAGAAGTGGAGACATTATTTTTAATTAAAATCATTCAGAGATCTAGCCAGAGGCTATCTAGGTTACATGCTGTTCTGCTCTAGTAAAATGTCGTTATTAAAAAAAATTAAATGGGTCAATAAAGTCTGAGCTCTACATTCTGGAAAAAATTACAGCTTCCTAATTATGTCAAACTAACAAAGCCTCATAGGTCTGAAGGCAATATTTCTACACATATTCTTTCAATTCCATGATCATACTCCACATAAAATGTTCCTAGGAGCAGGCCAAGGCTAGCACATTGCATTGGGAGGGCAGAAGAGTAAAAAAGAAAGGCTTTAAGCAGTCTACCACCTTTGGGAGGGAGAACTTGATGAGAGACAATAAGGATGGCCTTTCTCCATCCGGACAGAACCTGGGCTATCGGGGGGAATGCTTATTCCCTAATCCTCATGTTTCTGCGGGAACCAACTTCCCCAAATGACACCTTGCCTCCTCCCAGAGCCTCTTCCCTCTGGCCACCTGGCAGAAAGCACGGGGTGTGCATATAGTCATCACACCTTTCTCTCCTCTCTTTTGCCTACTTAGAGACAGCAGAGGTTCTGCTCTATTCCTCTCTCTCCTATGTTGCAAAGGGGCCTGTCCCTGCTATCTGTGCTCCAGGGCCTGCGGCTGCTCAGTGGCACTAATGCCTGAGTGTGTCTAATTCAAGAGCAGAGTATCAGCAAGGCCACCTGCCTGCAAACCAAAGCTTTGTTTGCTGACCTAGATTTTACCAATGATAAAGCTGATAATGACATGTGGGTCTCCACTGTGTTGATCTGACTCCTGCCTCCACTTCTTTCTTTCTCCCTCCTCCCAACTCTCTGGCAGGAAACAGAGGTGGGTTTTGTCTTGTTCAATAACCAATACCCTCCAACCCCCTGCGACTGCATCATAGGTCAAATGGGGTTCCAATTCAATTATCATTCACCAGGACACTTCTATGTGTCAGGAACTCTCAAACCCACCTAATTTAATCCTCACAAGAACATCATCCACATTTTATAAAAAAGAAAACTAGCACAAAGGTGAGTTATATTCATTCACATGATAAATACATGGCAGGATTGGGACTAGAACTTAGGTGTGACTGACCCCAAAGCCCATGCTCTTTCACAGGGACCAAAACAGGGGGTGGAGTAGAATTCAGTGTGCATGAGTTGGCAATGAACAACTGGCCTCGGGAAAATGAGTAAAAGACTGAGTTTCTAGCTGGGCACTGTGTCATATGCCTATAGTCCCAACTACTCAGGAGGCTGAGGCAGGAGGATCACTTGAGCCCAGGATTTTGAAGCTAACCTGGGCAACATGGCAAAACCACCTTAAAAAAAAAAGACTGAGTTTCTAGAATGAGGCGATGGACCTAACAAGACGAAGAATGCCTCGGGGACAACAGTTCTATCTTCTGAAGTTATCTGCCCATAAGTGGCAGAGCTGGCACTGGCCCCTAGGGAACCTGATCCTCAGTCCTAGCATTTGCTGCCCTTGTAGCTGGGAAAGGGGAAGGCTTAGGCCCTCTTTACTGTACTAAGATGAGAACCCATGCTGCAGTAGTCTGGGAACACCGAAAAACAGTGTGCAGCAGCCTCCTTTTGCTATTTGAGTACAATAACTGCCTTAACATCACTATTACATTGAAAGCTTAAAACAACGGCAAAGTTCCAGAAGAACACCCGGATGCCACTGTGCTGTTCTTTTCACATTGCATTTCAATCATACTGTCTGCTTTGAACCTCTCAACTGCTTCCTGAGTGATTATCCCTCCCACTGTTGGCTTTGCAAACTTTTTCTGAAAAGGGCCAGAGAGTAAACATGTTAGACTTTGTGGGCCTTGTAGCCCATCACAGCTACTCAACTCTGCTGTTGTAGAATAAAAACAGCCCTAGACAATATGTAAACAAATGAACGTGGCTGTGTGCCAATAAAACTTTATTATGGACACTGAAATTTGAATTTCATATAATGTTCACATGTGATAAAATATCCTTATTATTTTTTCCCCAACATTAAATTATGTCACTACATTTAAAAGTATATTTAAAATGTAGATTTGGCCTGTGGCTGTATTTGCTGACCTCTGGCATTAGAGGAAGACACTGAGTTTCACAGATTCACATGGTTCATAAGGAGAGGTGTGAATCAAACCAGCACTCAAAGCATTTACTTTGCTGGATTTCTTTTCAAGGAAAAGGGAAGTTAATAAGCGATTTCTATGAAAGATATTTACAACCACCTCGTCAACCTAAGTTGTCAGATACTAAAGAAAGAAGCTACAAATTGGAAGCTTTATACAAGTTTTGTAAAGTTTTACAGAATCACTGTAGCTTCCATTTTTTACAGCCTATCAAATTAGTATTTGATACACATACACACCTTTAGAAATAAAATTGACACTGCGATCTAATGTTAACAAACTATTTTAACTGAGAGCTTAAAAATAAGGTTTTCTTGGTACTATGCATCAGAATAATTATTTTAGTATATTCCAAAATAATGCAAATGAAGTGCATTTAAAAGCATAAAATTGCCTATGTATGTTAAGTGCAAATAGACAAAGCATCAAGGATTATTTAAAATTCAACTGGGGTATAATCATTTTTCTCTGTTGGAGAATTTATAAGAAGTATTTCCATTTTTGCATATATTGACAAAGTTAAAAAAAAAAGCAGGATTTATTTTATATTCTCTATCTTTGTGACGGGAAGGCTTCTGAAATGCAACCACCCCTTGTTTTATAAAGATGAAATCCTAAAAAGATGCTCCTAATGATGTTATCTTATCTGTCAAATCCAACTTTTTCATTAATTTACATAATACATTTGAAGATGAGTCCTATGGTAAAATGCCATCCTAAAGCCAGTGCAAATGGAGCTAGGGGAAGAGACAAGACAAGACACCTGTACTCCCACTGCCTGTGGAGAGCTGGAGTCTATTCCAGAAACAGTTTTAGAAGTGTTGGTTTGTATGTTTTTTTCTCTTTTTCTTTCCAAATGGCATTTTCGGTGACTTGCATCATTCCTTCATCTGCTCGATAAATATTTAGTGTGTGAGAAACTATCTTTTTCATCTCTGCATGTTTCACAATAGGACAGATGCTGTCCACAGGGTGTATGCACGTGCCAACCCCTTTGCATTTGGATTCCCTTCCTTCCTTCTTGCTTTACCTAGGTAACTCGTACTCCTTCAGAGCTCAGCTCAAATGTCACTTCTTTAAGGACACTTTCTCTGACAAGGCTAAATTCCTCAAAAGCTACCTGTTTGCAGTAGTTTCAAAGAACTTCTTGATTTCTGCCTTAATTTCATTATTTACCCAAGAGTCATTCAGGAACAGGTTGTTTGATTTCCATGTAGTTGTATTCCTGTGGGGTCAGTGGTGACATCCCTCTTAACATTTCTGACTGTGTTTATTTAAATCTTCTCTCTTTTCTTCTTTATTGGTCTAGCTAACAATCTATCTCATTAACTTTTTCCAAAAACCTGGATTTTTCCAAAAAAGTGGCTCCTGGATACACTGATTTTTTCGAAGAGTTTTTTTTTTTGTGTCTCTATCTCCTTTAGTTCAGCTCTGATCTTGGTTATTTCTTGTCTTCTGCTAGCTTTGGGGTTTTTTTGCTCTTGGCTCTCGTTCTTTTAGTTTTGATGTTAGGTTGTTAACTCGAGATCTTTTTAGCTTTTTGATGTGGGCATTTAGTGCTATAAATTTCCCTTTTAACATTGCATTAGCTGCATCCCAGAGATTCTGGTATGTTGTATCTTTGTTCTGTTGGTGGGAGCATAAATTAGTTCAACCACTGTGGAAGACAGTGTGGCGATTCCTCAAAGACCTAGAGGCAAAAATACCATTTGATCCAGCAATCCCATTACCGGGTATCTACCCAAAGGGATATAAATCATTCTATTATAAAGATATATGGACAAGTACTTGTATGTTCATCACTGCATTATTCACAATAGCAAAGACATGGAATCAACCTAAATGCCCGTCAATGAATGATGGACCGGATTAAGAAAATGTGGAACATATACATCATGGAATACTATGTAGCCATAAAAAGGAATGAGATGATGTCCTTTGCAGGGACATGGATGGAGCTAGAATCCATTATCCTCAGCAAACTAACGTAAGAACAGAAAACCAAATACCACATGTTCTCACTTATAAATCGGAGCTGAATTATGAGAACGCATGGACATGAGGCCGTGGGGAACAATACAAACTGGGGCCTGTTGGAGGGTGGAGGGTGGGAGAAGGGAGAGCATCAGGAAGAATAGCTAATGGATGCTGGGTTTAATACCTGGGTGATGAGATGATCTGTGCAGCAAACCACCATGGCACACGTTTACCTATGTAACAAACCTGCACATCCTACACATGTACCCCTGAACTTAAAAGTTGGAAAAATAAAAAGCTATCTGCACTCTGTTTTTGCAGTACCTATCATATCTGCAATGTTACCTGTTGACATGAATACTTTTGCAGCTCCATGAAGGCAGGGACAACCATGTTTGTGTTTGTTCACTATTTTATACTCCATGCCTGGCATTGTCTATGGCACATGGTAGACACTCAATAAATAACTGCAGAATGAATAAACTGATTAATGAATCAAATTCATCAAATCATGGCCCTATAAACATGCAGAGATGAGTAGGACACAATTTTTCACCTCAAGAAATGTGGTAGAAGTGGTTATGAACAAATAACTCTTCTACCAGGCACATGTGAGAAGTACCATAAGAAAGGCACAGAAAAAGAGCTGTCAGTATTCAGAGGCAGGAGAGATGGCTTTCAGATAGGAAGGCAGGGCCAGGGCAGGCTCTACCGAGAAGGTGGTGGTGATAAATGGGTCTCTCAGGATGGAAGCATGTGAACATGTGACATGTGTGGATTGGAGTGAAGAACAACAGGCCAAGCTGACAGTGTGAGTAGAGGCCTGGAGGCAGAACAAATGTTAACTCTGAATGCAGCTGTAGGGCACATGAAGGAAAGGGGTAGGTTGGAAAAGTGGGTGAGGGTAATGAAAAGTCTTGCTTATCTAAGAAGTATGGATGGGCCACATCCTGCAGGCAGAGAAGGGATTTGAAGAGGGAAGCATGTGATTCCATCTACGATGATAAGCACTACACCTGTGCCTTCCAGACAGACCAGGAGAGGAAGGGACAAAGAGCAGGGAGTTGAGAACAAAGAGATCAGGCAAGTGACAAAGGCTGCACTGAAGCACTCTAGAGCGGATGGGAGGAGCAGGCAGCATGCATGGGAACAGTGCTGCTCACAGGTGCTGGGCGAGCAGGACAGTGGCAATGGGGACTGGGAGAAGCCTGTGCTCATGACGTGCATTTAGGAACAACTGTAATTGCCCAAAAGGTTCATCTTGCCCACTGCCCAGATAGAGCCGATTTATCAAGACAGGGGAACTACAATAGAGAAAGAGTTAAATATACATAGAGCTGTCTAAAAGGGAGACTGGGGTTTTACTATTACTCAAATCAGCCTCCCTGAAGATTTGAAGGCTGGGTTTTTAAAAGACAGTTTGGTGGGCAGGGGGCTAGGGAATGGGGAATGCTGATTGGTTGGATTAAGGATGAAATCCTAGGGAGTCGAAGCTGTCCTCTTGCACAGAGTCAGTTTCTGGGTGGGGGCCATAAGACCAGATGAGCCAGTGTCCTGGTCTGCATGGTGCCAGCTGATCCATCAAAATGTGGGGTCTGAAAATACCTCTAACATCAATCTTAGGTTTTACAGCAGTAATGTTATCTATAGGAGCAAATGGGGAGGTTAGTGGTCTTCTGGCCTCTGGCTACATGACTCCTGAGCCATAATTTCTAATCTCATGGCTAATTTGTTGGTTTTACAAAGGTGGCCTTGTCCCCAAGCAAGAAGGGGCTTTGTTTCCAAGAGGGGCTGTTATCACGTTGGTTTCAAAGTTAAACTACAAATTAACCTCTTCCCAAAGTTAGTTTGGCCTATGGCTAGTAATGATCAAGGGCATCTGGGAGGTTAAAGGCAAGACGGAGTTGATTAGGTCAGATCTCATTCGCTGTCATAATTTTCTCACTGTTACAAACTTTGTAAAGGTGGTTTCACTACTGGCATACTGGTGAGAAAGGAAGCCACAGTAGGTGGTAAGAATGTGTGGTAGGGAAGGGCAAGGATTCCATGGCCAGCCCTGGCTCAGAGGCTCACCAGCTGTGATCTTCAGGTTATGCCATCGCTACACTTTCATTGCCTGCCTGCCACACAGGCTTAACAGCAGTGCCTTCCTCATAGGGTTGATGTGAGGACCAAATGAGATAAAATATGAATAACTGGTGCTTATCAGAGTACCTAACACAGAATAAACATTCAAGATGGAAAGATAAGGTGGGCCTGGGGGGTGGGTGGGAGCGTAGCTAGGTAGGTAGATAGAACTTTTTTTCTAAGCAAAGTAGAGACAAATAAAAGAAAAGGGCCTGAAACAGAGCCCCGAGTTCTTATGGGATAGATGAAGGACAAAGAGGCAAAAATGAGTGGTGAGAGGAGCCAAACAATCCTGTAATGGAAGTCAAGGGAATAGGAAATTTCAAGACATTAATGATGGTCAACAGGATCAAAGGCTGTGGCAAAGTAGAAGAGCTGAGAAAAAACCATCAAGGCGCTTAACACCATTCTCATTAGAGAAGGACACACTTCAAGTACAGTGACTTACCATTTCACATTTATCACTGGAATTAGACAGGCTAGCCTGAAAGTGCACTTTAAAACTTTTTATTCCTTTTTCTCTTTTCTCCCTAGTCTCAAGATGTAATCCTAAGGCTTACTGCAGAAACCCTTTTTTTCCTCCTTAGTCTTAGAATACAGCCTTGAAACGTACTTTCTCTGAAACACCATGTCCCCTCCCCTTCTCACCACACATTCCCATACACCATGCACACATACCTAACTGTATGTATCTAATTATGTGCTTACCTGGAAGTTGCAGGGGCTAACTTGAGATAGACTGAGCATGGAGACCTAACTGCAAAATTCCAGAGATTACGTCAAGGCGGGTAGTCTACAACCCGGCCATTGCTGACATGTCGCCAGCCTGCGATGATAGCTACCAGAAAGAGACACACAGACCTAGTACTCAGCATCGCTCCTGCCTTCCCACTGCTTGCTCTGGAAATAAAAGTCACCTCCCTTTCGTCCTTGTTATTGGCTTTGCAAGCAGTGAGCAGCTGAGCCTGTGCTCGGTTACATTATCATGGTTAAAACTGAAAAGCCTATTTACACCAAATGTTGGCAAGGATAGGGAGCAATTATAATTCTCATGCATTGCTACAAGGAGTGAAAAACCACTTTGGAAAATTGCTTGGTAGTTTATTTTAAGGCTAAACATGCACCTACCACTTGTATGACCCACTAATTTCACCCCTAGGTATTTATTCAAAGGAAATAAATGAGTATGTCCACAAAGAGACTTGTAGAAGATGCTACTCACAAAGGGTTTATTCCTAATAGTCTCAAAGTGGAAATAGCCAAGTATTCTCTATTAGATAAATGGATAAGCAAACTGTGGTAACGTCACACAATGGAATATTACAAATAATAAGGCAACAGAAAGGAACAAACTACTGGTATACACAACATGCAAGAACCTCAAAAACATGTGGAGTAAAAGAAGGTGGACACACCAATGTGTGTACCATACGAGTCTATTTATATTCCCCTTGAGGAAAAGCCACTGGATTTGGTGATTAGGAAGTCACAGATGAGCATTAGGAGACAAATTTCAGAAAAGTGAGGGAAACCGAGCCATACGGTTGGCGTGGAGTAAAAGGTGAGGAAGCAGAGGTCACGTCAACTGCAGTCTGTAGGCCAAGTCTAGCCTGCAGGCATGGCTCCCTATGGTCTGAGAACTAAGAATGGTTACAGGTTTTTAAAGGTTGTAAAAAAACAAAACAAAAAATATGTGACAGAAACCATATGTGGCCCACAGAACCTAAACCATACTATCTGGCTCTTACAGAAAGTTGGCTGATCCCTGATTAGACTTTCTCCCCATGTTTGGCACTGACGTGAAATGAAGCGACAGTGCCTGTGGCTTAAGGAGCAAGCAAGGTCAAATGTATAAACTAAAAGGAAGAAAAGAACCAGATGACCAAAAATAGCTGGGAATCATGAATACAGCAGTACCTGAGAAGCAGTGTGAGTGATGAGATAAAGGATGTGCTTGTACTGCTTAATGTATAAACTAAAGGGAAGAAAAGAGCCAGATGATGAAAACTGGCCAGGAATCATGAACACAGTGGTACCTGAGAGGCGGTGTGAGTGATGAGATAAAGGATGCACTCACACCACTTCTCAGGTACTGCTGCATTCATGATGCCCAGCTATTTTTGGTCATCTGGCTCTTTTCTTCCCTTTAGTTTATATACAAGTAGGACAGTATCCTTAAAAACAAAGAGAGGGGTTTGTCTGTGACAGGTGGAAAGAAGGCGATGAGGTGAGGAGGGAACTGAGAGATCCTATTAGAGGTTCTAAACTTTACAGAGGAGTAGGCTCTGATGCCACCTCAATGGGGCCTGTCCTGTCTACTCTGTGTAAGAATCACAAGCTTTCCCAGCACTCCCGATCCCTGTTACCTTGGTTCTACTCTTCCTTTTCTTTCCATAGGACCTATGACCTAATGTACTATACACGTAATGCTTGTCTTTGCCAGCCCACGAGAATGCAAACGCCATGAGGGCAGGAATATTTGTATTTTATTCCCAGATGTGCCCTAAGCATGTAGAATTCAATAAACCTGTGACGAACCAGGAAGTTTAATCTGGAGTGAGGGGTCAGGCTGGAGCAGGGGATCTCAATGTCAGCACCTCCTCAGTTTTGGGCCAGGTAAGTCCCTGTTGTACAGAGTTGTCCCGAGTTTTGCACATTCTTGGCCTCTACCCACTAAATGCTAGCAGTACTCCTCTTCCTAGTTGGGACAAACAAAAATGTCTCCAGACGTTGCCAAATGTCCCCTGGGGTGCAAAATCACCACAGTTGAGTACTGCTGGGCTAGTCATGGACTTTAGGACTAGGAGGAAATCATTCATTCAACAAGTATTTACTGAGTGCCAAATATGGGTGAGGAACTATGGAAACATGATGGAAACCTGACAAGGTCCTTGACCTCATGACATGTACAGCCTGGTGACAAAGACAGATAATAAACTGTAATTATTAAATAATTACAAATTGTGTTTAGTTACTGAAGAAAATATACAGGATGGAGAAACTAACTAGCAGAAGAGATCTATTTTATAAAGGGTAGTGAGAGAAGGCCTCTCGGAAGAGGGACTATTAAGTTGAGCCTTTAAGTTTGAAAAGGAAACCACCATGGGAAGAGAAGGAACAGCATAGGCCTGGGCCCTGCACCAGGAAAGGGCATGGCACCTTTAAGGAGGCTGGCATGGCTGGAGCACCATCGTGGGAAGGCGGTGTTTGAAATGAGGCCAGGGGCTAGATCAGGAGTGGGGAGACCACAGTGTAGAGGCTGGTATTAATGCTAATTCCAACGCGGTATTCATGGTGGGTTTACTCAGGTGGTGACATAATCCAATTAAAGTTTAAAAAAGACTCTGGCTACTGAGTAGAAACTGCACCTAGCCACCAGAAGGAATGTCAACATGAGTAACATTAAGGGATGAAAAGAAGGATTCATCAAAAGTGCCCTAAGAAATGAAGGCTAAGCCAAAGTGGGTGTGTAGCTGCCTCTAGCAGGTGTCAAAAGCCTGGGAGAAGGACAAAAGAAGAAAATGGCCATCAGGACTGAGGACTGGGAATTGGTGAGGGAGGCATGATCCAGCGACATGAGGGTAAGGACTGAAATGTGCTCATGAGAACGTCACCAAAACAGCAAAACTGGTGTCACAGACTGCGACTGCAAGAGATGGGCAAAAATAGCTTAGCAGAGGCTTGAAAACTTTGTTCTTCCACAGGTTCAGGGCATACAAATACATGTGTCCTCAACTTCAAATACAGCTCTGTAAGTATTCATGGAGTGAGTTTCATTTGACAAGAGATAATGGTACATGTAGAGATACAAATAGACTGGAAGATATTGCTGTTGTAATTTCATGACTTTGAGGACATGGAGTACAGCCGAGCCTTTTGCTTTGAGGAGATTTTTCCACTGCCAAACTGGTCTTCCTCATTACAACTCTGAGTTATTAAGAAAAAGGTGAGGGCAATAAGCGCAAAAGAAATATAGGTGTAGAAAAGAACACAGTCACCAAAGTCCTGGTAAAAAATATGTACTTACCTATAAGCATTAATATAATCTTTCCTGTGTTCCAGAAGAAAATCTCTCAGTTTGCCAATGTGAGAAATCTAAAATTAAAAAAGAAAGCCAACAGTTTATATAGATAGATATGTTACACTCATGTAATGAATTTTAAATTAATAGAGAATAAAATGCAAATTGCAGAAAGATTCTGAAGCTACAAACTAAGCACCGTCGGTTTTGGACTCTCGTACAGTCACAAATTAGTTACCATTCCTGGGCCTCAGTCTCTCATCGATGGTTCCTTCTACCTCTAATTGTTAGGACCTATGACACTACAAGTAGGTGATTTTTAGGTAAGTTAAAGATGAAATGAGATAATGCATGTCTAGTAATTACATAGCATGTGTTCAATAAGGTTTATTCCTTTTCTTTTCTTATAGCTAAAATTGTACAGCAAGTATTCCTTCTTCCAAGTATTCTAAGGGACATTTCTAAAGCTGAAGCTGTTGGGTTTGTAAATAGGCCCATGCAGAGCAGCAGAGTTAAAGCAAAGATTCAGGGGTAACAATTTATCCCCACATAGCAAATCTCTGTCTTTCCTATAGGCTATTTCCATGGATGAAGAAAAAGAACTCAAAGGTACAGATACAAAGCATTGTGTTTGTGTTTCTAGTATAATAAAAACCTATTCTAAAGCACCTCCCACATGCCAGGTACTGTGCATGGAACTAGCAATTCACAAATAAATAAAAAGCGGTGGGAAGAACGCTCAGACCACAGTCAATAGGGACAAACGTGTTTCCAGAGGTAGAATGATTACTAGCCAGTGGCCTGCTGGTCCTCTGACGACGTCTTACTCCAGCTTCCGACTCACACACTTTGCACTCGTTCCAAACACACTCGTTCCAAGGCCCCAGCCTTGCAAGGTCTGCTGAACTTTCATCTCTTCCATGGAAGTTTCTCTGTCAAGGCCAATCCAGGCTAATTTTCACTTTGCTCTGATCTTAAAAGGACTTCTGCACACCACCCTCTTGGCATTCCATTATTCATGACCATGTACTCTGACCTAACTTTTATATACACACTTCTTTGTCAGTGGCAGAACTATGCAAGGAGGGGCTGCCTAGCTTTCCCTACAGTTGTAAGCACAACAAGAAGCACAGAGGTGATCAATAAACACTGTGGAATGAGTGTATGCCTAAATACAAAATAGCATTGATCACAAAAGAAACATCCATGGTTTGTCTGGAGATACGTCAGTTTGGGTTCAGCTAAATTTCCCACATAGTCTAGACTCTTATTACAAATGTGATTCAGAAAAATACCCTAAGGCATTGTAAGCAAACAAATCAAAGAAAAAGAATTAAGTATGGTCACAATATTCATTTATTTCACAGATAGCAAATCAGGACTGAGAGACTGTCCACCATCCCTGACACTGCTCAACACTTTCACATACATGGGCTATTTCTCTTCCCAACAACCCTGCTGTGCTATGATTCTTACTGTTCTCATTAACCAGTTTGGGAAAAGCCAAGTGACTTGTCCAAGATTACACATTTAGTATGTGAGCTTGGTTTCAAAAGCTCAGGACTGAGTCCAAATTCAGCGTGTTTCCCAGTGCACCACTGCTGCCTGCCTGCCTTACAATCCTGTTCCTGCTTTCCACTTAGGCTGCATCACGAAATCTGACATTTTTTTTTTTTTTGAGACGGAGTCTCGCTCTGTCACCAGGGCTGGAGTGCAGTGGCGCCATCTCGGCTCACTGAAAGCTCCACCTCCCGGGTTCACACCATTCTCCTGCCTCAGCCTCCCGAGTAGCTGGGACTACAGGCACCCGCCAACACGCCCTGCTAATTTTTTTGTATTTTTAATAGAGACGGGGTTTCACCGTGTTAGCCAGGATGGTCCAGATCTCCTGACCTCGCGATCTGCCTGCCTCGGCCTCCCAAAGTGCTGGGATCACAGGCGTGAGCCACCGCACCCGGTCGGAAATCTGACTTTTAAGTCTGTTGGGAAAAAAATTAAGAGATGTGCAAGCTAGGGGTTCACTGCATCACATACAAGATTTGACCAAGCTACTCTTCTGTTTTAAAACCTTCAATGGTTTCCATCTCCTTATCTCCTCCCCTGCCTACCAGGGGTCAAAAACTCAACTGCTTCCAGGGGCCATGTGAACAGCATAAATGAGCAAAGCAAGGGAAATGCATGGGTAGAATACATTCGACAGTGGTGAATTCTGGTTTCAAAATACACTGCAGTTAAAGGAAGCAGCTCTGCATGCTGATTTGCCAAAGGGAAGCCAATGAGTCATCTCAGTGTCTAAACAATGGGAAAAAGTCCAAACTCCCAAATGCAGCACTCAAGGCCCTTCACAACTCAGCCCTGAAAGTCCCTGCCACACACCCCGCACCATTCCAGCCTCCATCCCGCACCACTCCAGCCTCCAATTCCCAGGCCTTTCCCTCACTTGCATACTCATGGTTCTCCTCTTCCCTGGAACGCCCTACCCATCATTCTCTCCGAGGCAAATTCTTCCTCCTCTTTCAAGATTCTCTTTTCCTCCTCATACTCACCCTACACTCCCAGCTGCAGTCAGATCCCATTCCTGCACAAAACGCTACATATGCATCTATTTCTGCACCTGTTCCTTCATGATAACAATGACTAGTTCATAGACTGATTTCCCTTCACCAGACTGCAAGCTCTGAGAGGGCAGAGAGTCCTGTCTCTTTCCCCAGAGCTTGTCAGGCACAGTTCCTGGCACAAAGCAGACCCTCAAAAACTTTTACTAAATATTGAATAAATAGTGGGTACTGAATAATCCCAGAAGGATTATACCTGCTACAGTAGGCAGAATAATGGTTTTCCAGCTTCCCCAGTCCCATCCCCCTGTAAGATGTCCAACTCCTAATCGCTGGAACCTGTGACTATATGGTGTTACATGACAACAGGGCATTAATGCAGCACATGAGTTAAGGTTGCTGATCAGCTGACCTTAGAGAGATTATCCTGAATTATCTGGGTAGGCTCAATGTAATCACGAGGGTTGGTAAATGTGGAAGTGGGAGGCAGAAGGGAGAGTGAGAGTAATGCAAAGTGAGAAAGACTCATTCCAATGTTGCTGGTTTTGAAGATGGGGAAAGGAAGCCAAAGAATGTGGGCAGCCTCTAGAAGCTGGAAAGGGCAGGGCAATGGGCCTGCCTTAGAGCCTCCAGAAAAGAACATGGTCCTGCCAATACCTTGATTTTAGCTCAGGGAGTCCCATTTTGGACACCTGACTTATAGAACTATAAGATAATAAATCTGTGTTGTTGAAAGCCACAAGTTTGAGGTAATTGGTTACAGCAGCAATGAGAAACTAATACACCTACTAAGAGCCTTACTATCCACAACAGGCTTTTTTTTAGAAGTCATAAAGTTTTCCATACAAAGTTTTGAAAAGTCCAGAGGAATCTACTATACAGGTTAGATCCAGCTGCCCACCCCTACTTTTAGTTAGTTCTATTCTACAAGGGAGGGATGGTGCCTGGGGATGAATGCCAAGAGCAAGCAAGCTCCACAGGGGCCCACAAGCACATAATTATTATACAAGAGGTTGCAGTTAGTCTAACAAATGTGATCTCAACTTCATATGCTCTGTAATGGGAAATTTCTATGAAATGAGGTTATTAAAACAGAGTGCAGCTGGTTCAGGATTAAACGGAACTCTTGATAAGAGGTGTGCTAAGTAATTACTGACTAACATCAGTATAATAACTCAATACTGAACAGGAACACAATGTATGATATTTTAAATGCTGAGAATGAAAAAATAAAGGAACATTAAGATTTCTGTAGAAATTTGAGAGCTCTGAATTTTCTATTAATTTCTTAAAAAAAAAAAAACAAAAAAAAATCATGACAAATCAACAACAAAGAAAAAAGTTCAACAGATCTTTGATTTATCTACATAGGCATACCTAAGTCCCCAAATGGCATAATATAATTATCTCTGCAGAGAATGATTTGACTGTTTAATCACATGACTACCATTAACTTTATAAAGACTCTTGGCCGAGCTTAATCTATTTACTGTTAGGCTCAGTCCTATTTTTCACAATAAACTGGCAAAGACAGCATATTATAGCGCATACAATTCAGATGTGCTCATTACATTTTCACATTTTAGAGAGGTTAAGTAGTTGTATGCTTTGGATTTTTCTTTTTTGTAGATATGGGGTCTTGCTATGTTGCCCAGGCTAGTCTCAAATTCCTGGGCTCAAGTGATCCTTCCCCCTTGGCCTCCCAAAGTGCTGGGATTACAGGCATGAGCCACCATATCCGGCCTATGTTTTGGACTTTAAATGTTTCCACATGTAGTGCTAATTTTGGAAGAGTCACATAATATGATAAAGTAGGAATAAGTATATACATAAAGAGAATGCCTCTTACTTCTAAAAAGAGGCCATTCTGGTGTAAAGTTTGATAAGGAAATCAGAGTAAAATAAAAGTGCATTTTAAGGATCTAAAACTAGTGTCAATTTCTAACAGTTTTGATCTCACTGAATGATGTGGGGAAAGAGCATAGGGAAAAAAGGGATCATTGGTGAAGTTTCTGTGGGACCAAGTAGGTAACAAGATGCAAGGGCTAAAAACCGGGAGCGCTTTGGACGCTGAACCCATGTTTCGAGGCACCTCACAGGCCTGGACAGCAGGAGGAACACACCATTTTCACTGCTCTGTGTCTTTGTGACTGCTCTTCCTCTGCCTGGAAAGCCTTCCTTTATCCCAACCTCATTGCACCTTTCAGGCTCTGCTTAAATGACACCTCCCCTATGCAGCCTTCCCTAACACCTCCCTCTATATTTTGTAGATAACTGTTTGCACTTTCCACATTACATTAGAAGTATTTATCTGTGAAACTCACTAGACTTCAAGTAAGTTCCTTGAGGTTGGCATCTCTGTCTTGTCCATTTTTGTATGCCCACTAGGGCCTAAATGTTAGAAAGGGGTAAAGGGGGAAAAGGGAGGAGGAGGAAAAAAAAAGGAGATCCAACAGAAAAGTCTTCAAGATCTGATACATCCTGATGTACTAGTTGTATCAAAAAGGTATCAAATGTATCACATAGACTGCACCTAGATAACCGAGTGAATTTTAAAAATGAAGAGAGACAAGCTAGAGGTTTGTGCAAATAAACAGTTCTCCTAGAAAAGTCAGTGAGGTGTGTTCAGAAGGTGCAGCATCACCATGTAAAATCTACTAAGATTGGGCAACCTAACAGCTTCACAAGATCATCTGTCCTCACAAGTGAACAGTCTTCCATCAGACTGATGGTCTACCATGGAAAAGAGTTTTCATCAGTGAGCTACAGTTTGATTACACCACCACATTAAATATGTCTCCATCAGAGAGGAAGGGTATGGACAAAGAATAGAGAATTCTGTATTTCTAACATAAAGTGTAGTTTAAAACAAGAATTGAACTGTAGGTAAAATAAAAAGGAAAGGAATGTAATATTTATTTAATGTCTCCTCTATACTAGTTACTGTAAATGAGTTATTTCACTTAACTCTGATAACCTGTGGAAATAGATATTCTTGGTGGAAAGAAACCAAAGCTCAAGACTGACTGAGCTGGAACTAGAACCCTTAACCATTACGCTGAACTAGCATGGGCTCCCTCAGTACTGTTAAATTAATAAATATGTTGTTGTTTCTTAGTCTCATTTGATGTTAAAGTCATTTTAATGTCCATTGTATATTGTTATTTCACTAAAGAATCTCCTACTTAATATTTAGTGATATTAAGGAATAATAAATTTCATTTAGGTGTAATAATGATATTATGTATTAGGATTATGTTTTCATTTATCTTTCTCTCTTTAGAATCCTTATATTTTAGAGATATACACTGAACAATTTACAAGTAAAATTATACAATGCCCAGGATTTGCTTCACAATAAGACAGGAGGAGGTAACAGATGCAACACGATGAGTCCTGAGCTGCTCATGGCTGAAGGTGAGTACATGCTTATATGGGGGGTTCCTTGTGCTATTCTACTTTAATATATATTTGAAATTTTCCATAATAACATGTTATTTAAAAAAATCTCGGGGCTTGGGCAGTGGCTTAAGCCTGTAATCCCAGCACTTTGGGAGGCTGAGGCGGGTGGGTCACCTGAGGTCAGGAGTTTGAGACCAGACTGGCCACCATGGTGAAACCCTGTCTCTATTAAAAATACAAAAAAAAACAAAAAACAGAAAACTAGCCGCTGACGCACATGCCTGTAATCCCAGCTACTCGGGAGGCTGAGGCAGGAAAATCGCTTGAACCCTGGAGGTGGAGGTTGTAGTGAGCCGAGATCGCACCACTGCACTCCAGCCTGGTGACAGAGCGAGACTCGGTCTCAAAACAAAACAAACTCATGTAGTACTTTCTTCTTTTAACATTTTTAGTCATTTTGAGGTAGAGATTTTCTGCTACCAAACTAGGAACAACCCTTACTTAGTAACAACTAAATCCCAGCAATCTCTGGCTACTTTATTTCTTAGTACTTGCAATCTTTGCTTCAATTCCATTTAACAGGATCAATGCCACTTAAAAAACAACAACAAAACTTTCACTGAGAGCTCACTCCCAGTCAGGCGGAAGTCCAAAAGAGCTCTGTGTGCTACTCATCCACTTCTCCCAGCAATGCCCAGGAGGCAGTGACAGCATCATGGCTGCCCCATGGATGAGAAAACTGAGTCAGAGGGAGGATAAGGAATTTCCTCAGGGACATGTGGGTTGAAGCCTGGATCCAATCCAGCCAGTCTAAGTACCAGTCTTGAGTTCTTAACTGCCAAATTTACACAGAATCCTGGCAAGTCACAACTACAGTTTTCCAGTACTATATTTGCAAGGAAGCACCTGGGAACTGAGAAAAAGCCTCCATGTGGGCAATATCAACATCAACCTGTTCTTTTCTTTTTGTACTACATCTCTATTCAACATGCAGTACACGCTTGATTTTACCCAATCGTGATCACTACTTACAGAGCACCCGCCACGTGTGTGCCAGGTAGTGCATAAACTGCTTGACATGTGCTCTGTGGTTTCCACCCCTCCATAATGATCGTATGAATTAGACATTACCTCCTCCTGCCCCACCTAGTGAACATGGAAACAAACCTATGCAAGGTCACAAGGCTAATAAATTTAAGAATTGGCATTGATCACAGATCTGTATTACTCACAGTGCTCATGTTATGTTTAGCTTAGTTAGGTCTGAATTTTTCTTCATAGAAATAAACTGAGCTTCATGAGAGTATTTGTGAGAGTATTTGTATATGTTGATTTTTTAACAAATTAACTACACTGGATACAGAAAGATCGGCAAAAAAAAAAAAAATGTTTTCACTGATTGACATTTGTCTCCTCTGAAGTTGGCTACTACTGTTCCTTGTGTTTTGCGCCATGGGGGGCTTTGGATTGGCAAGCCCATAGGGGTACTGAGAAGAAGGTTCACAAATACAGCAAGGAAAAAGAATGGTCAGAAAGACTGGCAGTACAACGGTGACCAGTGCATTTTGAGTATCAATCATCAAGCCACCTGAAAACACGGTTTAAACAAGTAATGAAAGCAACGTCCAAGGTTGTTCATTCTCCCGTTTGAGTTAATCTATATCCAGTTTTTAGCTTAGAATAGGGTAGAGGGCAGAGGAGAAATTCTGGGCAAAAGACTCTGTGGAGGGCCTGGATGGATCAGGGTGGACAAAAGAAAGATGGGCATGAAATCCAGGGATTTGGCCAAGGTGCCTGGGTTCTACTCCCTGCTTTGCCACTTACTGTGAAGGGATTCCTTATTCCCCACTGCCATGCATCGTGTGGAGGGACTTCAGCTGGACCAATATTCCTGGCCTATGTCCCAACCTTTACTCACTCTTCTTAGAGAGAAGAGGAGAGAGCTGTGTTCAGATTTCAAGAAGGGAGAGCATGCTGCCCTGTCCTCTCCTCTTTTCAGATCGACCTG
The DNA here is from genome assembly GCF_028878055.3 of Symphalangus syndactylus. Lineage (NCBI taxonomy): Eukaryota > Metazoa > Chordata > Mammalia > Primates > Hylobatidae > Symphalangus > Symphalangus syndactylus. Next base: position 17,484,476 of record NC_072438.2, on the reverse strand, counting down.
CCAGCACAGAGGGTATATTCTGGCCCATGCTCCACTCATATTGGGCCATAACTCTAAAGTCAAGTTCTCCACTTGGCTTTTTCTTGCTGACTCCTGTATTTTTCTTTCAGGTAGTTCCACTGGACTGGGAAGAAAGGCATATATTTTACAAGCTCCACTTAACTTTTAACCTTTGCCAGCTGAAATTTTGAGCAAGTTGCTTAATCTCCCTGGGCTTCACCACAAAAGGGAACTGGGTGAAAACTATTTTTTAAAAATAGTAAGGGCACAAGTTAATAGTCAATTTTTATTGAGTACTACATACTATACGGCAGGCACCAATCTAAATGCTATGCATCCCATTTGCTTCTCCTAACAATCCTTTAGGGTAGGTATCATTATTACTCCACTTTGCAGATGAGATGACAGTAAACTAACACATTCTGTATAAATGGTTTGAAATAAACACAAAAATAAATTTTTGTTTGGTATGTCTCAAACCGAGTGCCTGTGTGCTTTCAGCTTCTGCAAGTCTACCCACGAAGATGACCATGCTGTCCCATCTGAGTACAATTAAGTCACTGAAGGTTGCATTTACTGGACCTGTAGAAGGGACACAGTGAAATCTAACTTGTTCAGGTGAAAGGCACTGTCTATAGCTATGGGCCAGCACAGAACTAACAGCCACAATCCAGGATCAGCCAGGCTCTGGCTCCTTCATTAGGCTAATACTTAACCAAACAAGTTATTTAAACTCCATTCTAAAACTACAGGCATTCATCTGACTCATCCCGTTCTTTCTCCAAAGATAAATCAAGTTTACTTTTTAACTAGCTATATTTTAATGAGGCTAATTTCCTAGATCATCAAGACATTGAAATTCTCCATAAAACCCATCTACCATAAAAGCAAATTCATTATAAAACAGCAGTATGGTCCCTATATGAGATGCATTTGACAGGGGGAAGAAAAGACTCTCTTACATTATCTGTTCTCATACACATAAAGGTTTTACTAGGAAAGACCAAACAAAACAACATAGCATCCCAATAGACAAACAGCTCTCCTGTGAGAGCTGGTCCTAACAGTGGATCTACACAGTTGACATGGACTCAACACCAGGAACTACTAACATGGATGAAAGTCCCATAAGCATATTACCTAGTGGGGAAAAACTGAGACAAAACAGAGGTTGCCCAAAGCATGTATGGTGTGACCCATATGCATAAAACACAGGAAATGCATACCTAGAGCTGTATACATACATAGAGGGGAATCTAAAAGACTGCTCATCAAGGTATCAATGATTGTAGGTGGTTAAGATTTAGAGACTGGTTTCTTCTTCATACTTTTTGCACTTTAAAATTTTTCTACAATTACTATGTATAATCTTTATAATCAGATAAGACATGTTATTAAACAATCAAAAAGGGTGAATCTTCCCACATACTTCCTTGACTAAAACTGTACATTACCTTCCCCTTTAACCCAGGATAAGCCCACGTCCTCATGCCCAAGGCCCGCCAGTGCCCTATGCTCTGCTGCCGTCTCCAGATGCAAAGCCCTCCCCGCTTCCCAATCCTGTCTTCTGACTCACTCCTACGTGTGAGGCTCTGCTCAGGTGTTACACCTCCTAAAGCTTCCCTGCTATCTCCAGGCCAGGTTAAGGATCCATCTTGCAGATATATCCCTTGCAGAGATGTCAGCATCTTGTAAGTTTCTGAATTGTTTTCATGTCTCTCTGACATAAGCTGCTGAGGCATCTGCCTAGGCCAAAGTGGCTCCTCAATAATTATTTAATGCTCCACATGGGGTTTTCTTTTTTTAAAAAACTTTCTGAATTGATTTTCTATCCCCTTCAAGAATCAGTAATAGGGTACAATAAACTCCAAACATACTAAGGCAGCCACATACTTCCCATTACCCACTAGATGGCAACACAAGTATTAGAGCAGCAGTAATAACAGGATCTCTCTCAAAAACAGCATAATTTTTTCCCAAGGACTTTAAAAATTTCTCTGATTCTTTCTTTTGATCTGGAATCAAAGGATTAATAAAGGTTCACCATTCTGTGCAGGATGAAGCTGAAATGAGATTGTTTTTAAGCATACATGTGCACCGCGGATGAGTCCAGGAATATTCTGAAACACTGCACTTCTAGGCAGATTCCACACAAAGGGAGCTCTGGGAGCATGGCTGCCAGCTGCCATCCCAGGCGGCAGGCCCAGCTTTGTTTTTATGTGTCACCCACAGAACAGCCTTGCTAGCTGTTTCTTCGTGGGTGTTTTGTGAATTACCCAAAGCACGATATATTGTAAAACAAAAACCCTGGTACAAAATGATGGGATTCTTCCAAAGAACGACTGCATTCTGACTGTGGGGAGAGTTCAAAGCAGTCGGCAAGTGTCCTTTGCTGATCACAGCAGTGGTTTGACTTGCAACCCCCCTCATCCTTCCCAGGATGATAGAAATTCTGTTCTGCTGGCACTCACAATACTTCCAACAAAGACCTGATTGATTATGGAACACTAAGTACTGATTTGCATAATTTGCCTCTGCAAGAAACAAGCATTGTTCAAGATTAAAGAGACTCCAGTAGGTCTCTCTGGCATATTGTAAAAAGTTCCCTGTAACACAAAATCATTATTTTTTTTTTCATTCAATCAGTGGACACAGCTTGCTGTTCAGTTAGTATGTAGCCAAAGACACAGCCAGAAAAACCACTGCTGTATAATGTTTGCCAACTACTGATAAGTTAAAGTGATTTTTCACAAGGATCATGTACCCAAGTTTAATTTGGAGCCCACTGACTAAATTCTGAGTCTAACTCCTTTCAGTCATAATTGAAAAATGCATCAATAGCAATTACTAAGTCAGAGCTAAAAGTTCAGAACTAACACAACTCTGGAGCATGTTGACCTGCTGATGTCACAGTAGGGACTGCCTGAGTCCTATCCCTGTGCAAAAGAAGCTCCTAGTAACCAATCACCCACAAAAGAGGCTAGCACAGCCACAGACATTCCACTGTGCTCAGGACCACAGCAGCAACTGTTCCTTTATCACTTTCTTCTTTTCTTTCAGCAGTTGCTGAGTAAGCAACTCCTATGGGCTTGTCCTTTCTCCTGTCACTTTCCCCCTAATTCCTATTGAGGGGGACTCTTCACCAGGCCTCATCAAACTCGGATGGCTCTCCTCCCCGCTCCTGCCTCCTCCTTCCTTGTCCCCTCCTGAAGCACTAGCCTCCCTCGGGTTCCAGAACACCACTGTCTCTAGGTTCTTTTCTAAAACGTGTGACTCCTTTTCTTCACCTTCATTCACTCCCTCTCTGCCTTTGTTAATCTCTGAAACTTCTTGTAAGTTCAGCCCTTGGCTCTTTCTTTATATGCTCTTGCTAAGCTCACTCATTCCAATCCATAGCTTTATTTACTGTCTACATGAATTGTCCACCCAGCCGCTGCCTCCCTCCTGTGTTCAAGCTGAGTGTATCCAAATGCTTTTTAGACACTGCCACTGTGTGTCCCACTGATGCCTCAAAAGCAATATGTCCCAAAGGTATCCTCATGCAGCCATTCACACCCTCTGGCTTACTCCTGGTCCCTCCTGTTCTGATGGCCCCAAAGAGAAAGCCTTCATCTTCTCTAGATTCCAAGTTAGAACATCTTGGCCATTTTAGACTCTTCTCTCTTTTTCACTCTACAAATGAAATTGGTCAGTCAGTCCCATCCACTCACCTTGTTAAACATTGGCTAAAGAAGCCAGCCCCATCCACCAGCTTCTGTTCCTGCACTTCCTGCAACCACCTGCGTGCCAGACCACAGAGCCTTTCCTTAAGCAAGCCTCCTCTTCTCTGCCCTGCACTCTGGCACCTGCTTCTCTCTGCCCAGAATGTCTTCATTCCCATCAGTCAACTTCTACTCAAAATTGCAGGCCCAAGGAGGCTTTAAAATATGGTATTCTGGGTTCACTTTCCACCTTCCTTAAGGCAAGCTGTAAGTGATAAACATTAGCTGAATATATCAAGTTCTTTATTCCATCAGCCTGGAAATCTTTTTTTTTTTTTGAGATGGAGTCTCGCTCTGTCGCCCAGGCTGGAGTGCAGTGGCGCGATCTCGGCTCACTGCTAGCTCCGCCTCCTGGGTTCACGCCATTCTCCTGCCTCAGCCTCTCTGAGTAGCTGGGACTACAGGCGCCCGCCACCACGCCCAGCTAATTTTTTGTATTTTTAGTAGAGACGGGGTTTCACCGTGGTCTCGATCTCCTGACCTCGTGATCCGCCCGCCTCGGCCTCCCAAAGTGCTGGGATTACAAGCGTGAGCCACCGCGCCCGGCCTGGAAATCTTATCAGAAAAAATAAATAAGGCCATCTTAACCTAGGAAAAGTATGATCAATAGCTAAATAACCTATTGCTAAGAACCAATACTAATCTTATGGGACTGCGGCTTCCAGAATTCAGCATATGTTTTTTAAGAGACAGAAGGAGAGAAAACATGTGCACAAAAGAGGAGACTGACTTTTCTGGTTCCAACCTTCTTACTGCAGAGAGTCTCAAGTAATAGACAATGAGGCTGGTTAACAGGGGGGCACGAGTGGTTAACACCAGGTAGGTGGATTTAGCAGTCTAATTTCTCATATTAGCAACTAACTTTCTAACAACCTGGAACGTATTGCTTCCTTTCTAATATTAAGCCCCTATCATCTTTAAAGAAATCCAGAAATTAAAAAAAAAAACAACCTAGAATCTTAGTGTTGATGACACAATCAAAGAACTCATGATTTAATTTCAAAAGTTGAGTGGCACCTTATAGTGCTTAAGTTTCCCATTAAACTCAATGCAACTTCCATTTTAAAAGTTCTAGGACTCTTACACCCAAAGAAAAAAACAAATGTTTATTATGTACTCAACTCTTCCTCCTCACTCCTTCCAGCTGCAACTTACTAACTTCAATCTAATTAAACATCTTCATTCCCATTCTTCTAGTTCCCCAAACTACAATCATTTGGCTTTACTGAACACATTCCCACTATTTCTGAAGCTCTGTCCACTCCCGGTTTATCTGACCTTACTATTTGCCTAGAACAGGCTAGATGACACACAGAGCAGTGACTACCTCCCTGCTTGGATTCTTAAGACTAACAAGGATCTAGAAGACAACTGCTTTGCCAAAAGAGCAGCATGATAGGGCACGCACTGCCTCTCCCTGGCCATCCATTTCACCTCAGACAGTATAAAGTTCTTTCTTACTCTGAATCGAGTCAGCTACTGTGATCTACTCCACCTGAGTCTTCTCTCTTCTCCAAGCTAATCATTCCCAATCCTCTCAGGATTTTTTTTTTTTCGTTTTTGAGACAGAGTCTCGCTCTTGTTGCCCAGGCTGGAGTGCAGTGGCGTGATCTCAGCTCACTGCAACCTCCGCCTCCCAGGTTCAAGTGATTCTCCTGCCTCAGCCTCCCGAGTAGCTGGGACTACAGGTGCGTGCCACCATGCCCAGCTAATTTTTTTGTATTTTTAGTAAAGGCGGGGTTTCACCATGTTAGCCAGGATGGTCTTGATCTCCTGACCTCGTGATCCGCCCGCCTTGGCCTCCCAAAGTGCTGGGATTATAGGTGTGAGCCACCGCACCTGGCCCCTTCCTCTCAGGAATTTTTTATATGAAATACATCTGCGGCTTCTGGCCATACTTACTACCTCTGAATATAGTTCATGGGCCTCCCAAATAAAATGCAGTTTCCAGAATAGAATCAATACTCTCTGTGTCAGCAGGAAGTGCAGAGGAAAACAGAACCATTGCTTCCCTTGTTCCAGACTCTCGGCTTCTAGTAATGCCACTTAAGGGCATGCTCACTTTCATGTCACTGAGTCGAGCTGAATTTACATCGACTAAAATGACTTTTTCCATGAGTGCTGCTGATAAACTAGGTCTTCACTATATGCACATTTTTCCTGGCCTCCTGTCATTTGCAATTCTGATCATTATGCCATTAAAGACATCTATAACAAAAAATCATCATTCAAAAAATGAGATGAAAATGGGATATAAAAAGTAGCAAAGAACCATAGACCCCTCCCTGTAGACAGCCAGCTCAACTAGTCACAAACGCCCTAAGGGTCTATTTTAAAAACATTTCCTCCACAAAAACATCACGGAGAGGCTTTGCTAACTACTGCCGTCTAAAAACTAATATTCTCCTCCCCTACCTGCCTAACAACCCAATCCAAAACTACACAATAGGCTGGGAAGACATGGCTCAGGCTTCTGAATCCCTGCCGGTTAATAATGACTACTTTCTTTTCTGTGTGCTTGGAAAACTTTCTTTCATTTGTTCACTTGACAAATATGTAAGACCCAGCATGGGCCAGGCACATTAAGGAAGGAGGTAATAAAGAAGAGAGGAAGGGAGGAGGGAGAACAGAACAAGAAGTTCCAACTCAAGGATCCGACCCGACTTTGCACTGCTTTGTGTTTCAATCCAAACCCCATCTGGTCTGGAGGCTGTGTGTGGAGAGTGTGCATGCATGCTGCGTTCTTCTGAGTCTCCATACTGCAAAGGATGAAACCAGGTCAAACAGACCTGGGTTCAGACCCCAGCTCTGCCACTTACTAGTGACATGGCTTTGTGTCACTTAACCTCTTCCAGCCTTCATCTCTGAGGTATAAACTTGAGACAATAATAATGCTGAAGGTGACTACAAGTCAATGATGAAAATAATGTCTGTGAAGAGTTTGACACTGTGTCTGGCACACAGTAGGTGCTCAACTACTCTAAGTTTTCTTCTTCATTTCATCACAATTTCAGTCTCACCCATAGGACAAGGTGAACTTTAGTGCATACAGTGAAAAGCATACATAATTCAAATGACAATTTTAAAAGGCCACAAGGCCATTCTGGACTTCAACACATTCTTGCAATAGGTTCAAACCAGCCAGTGCCCCCAGCCCAGTGTTGGAAAAGACTGCCATTTCTTCAGTTGTGAATCAGAGGAAGTGGCTGGTTTGAGTTTAGGAGATATGATGGCAGTGAAAATGCTAGACTCGCAGGCAGTAAGCAAGATACTCTTAGTAGAAGAGGCCCTAGGGAACAAAACCAATGATGGGAATGGCAGATTCGCAAGCCCCATCTTACCCTCACCCCAGAGCTCACACATGCTGGGTGGACGGCAGGCAATGCTGAAACAGGCATTTCTTTTCTGCCAAGCACACATAGATAACCTCCTACCATTAGGTTTCTGTGGGATGCACCTACAGCGTGCAGCCTGTCCCTGCCCTGCTCCCTATGCGCTCTCCTCCATATCTTTTCTCCTGCTCCCAAAGCTTTCCTTTTTCTCGATGCTACTGGTACTTTCCTGCACGGAACAGTCTTTGACTCACCACACACTTTTTCTGGGATCACTGCTTATACTAGAATTCCATGAGCAGCCTATATATCCTTTGCTCTCTTAGAAGTACGAGTGGTGGATGGTCAGCACGCAGGCAGAGGGCAGGGACAGCGCCTCCAGGCACATGGTGACTCCCAGCTGGTTCTCTGACTTCGGAGTCACCGGGTGATGTACAATTCCTCACCTGTGTGCTTCGAAGGTTGGACGGAAAGATCCCCCAAATGCTTTCCAGCTCAGAAATTCCAAGATAATTTTTGGGTGTTCAATCAATTTGAAAGCTCCTACCACCAACCCTGTCAGTTTCTTTCTACTTTCATGCTTTCCAAAGCTTCCAAAATCATTCTAAGGCTCCAGGTACATTTGGGATTCTAGTTACTGAGGTTATCAGACTTAAGGCAATTCAGCTGCAGAACTTTGGAAAGTCTGCTCATAAGAAATTAGAGATATCATTCACATGTCAATAAGATGGAGGTAAAATAGACAAGAAAAGAATTACCTTGACAATTCATAACAGACAACTAATGCGGATACATTACAAATGTTTTTGAGTGAATATGCAACAAAAATGATCACAGCAAACATTATTATAGTACTTACTATATGCCAAGAAGAATTTTAAGGGCTTTTTACAGACTATTGCATTTAATCCTCATTATAAACTTAGGAGGCAGGTACCCCTAGCATTCCTCTTTTACACAGAAGAGAGGCCAAGTTAACTGGCTTGAGGACTCATTAGGAAGTATCGGAGCTGTATTTGAAATTAGGTCTACTCCATAGCCTGTATTCTTAACTTTTCCCTGCTCTTAAAATTCTTCAGAACCTTGACAAGAGGGGCGAGAGGAAAAAACATTTTACTCATATTTGAGTTCCTCAAAATATCAACTCTATCTTTAAAGTTATTTACATATCTTCAAAAACAAATAGTGCAAAATTCATATTTGAGTTTTACTTTCTAAGAGGGGACTGTATTTTAAATTTCTCCAGTGGCCTCAACACAGAGTCATGAACATCTAAAGTATAGTTCTTGACCTTTTTAGGGGCACAGATACCTTTGAGATCCTGACAAAAGCTATGAATCTGATCTCTTCTATAAAAGAAATAAACATATACACAGAAACAAAAAACTTTCTGCCTGTCATTTTGAGCTTCAGAGGCTTTTGGTTCATGGAGCTCAGGTTAAGTGCCTCTGATTGTCAACACTGTTCAACACACACACACACACACACACACACACACAGAGAGACACGAGGGTACACTCTTTCTGTAAACATCATCTGCATAAGGAAGAACTTTGAACTTTCCAGCTCAGCACCCACAGACATCTGCTGGCCATCAGTGGGGGTTTGTCTGCATGGTCACACTAAGCAGGGATCTGGGGCCTGCAGGTGGTGGGGAGACTGCGTGCACCATGAGAACCACCTACACTGAATCATCCAAATCACCATCATAATAAACTTCCAAATCATCATCATAATAAATCACATTGAACATTTAGTGTTTCCTATGTGTCGGACACCATGTTAAACTCATTGTATAGACTATCTCATTGAATCCTCACAACAAATGAGAACACAGATGAGTACACTTGCCCAAAGGCATACACCTGGCAAGTTGAAAAGCCAGGGTCCATACTCTGGAATAGACTCTAAGCCTGTGCTCTTAAATTCTTCTCTATGCCTCCAAACTTGGGCTCTCCGAGGATAAAACTCAGTGAAGAACGAAACCAAAGAGGTGTTACCTGCAGCCTTCTGTCGCCTCCCACCTGCCAAACCCATGAAAACAAACCCATCAATTTTATTTAGCAGTTTCTTCAAAAGCATTTGCTAAATGTCAGAAAATATTAAGCAAAAAAATGCATTTATACCCCATCATAATACATTCCACATCCCAGGAATATGTTCACTCCTTTTTGTGTTGAAGAATTTTAAAACTTTAAAAAATTCTAAGTCCAAAAAGAACTATGTCTTCTTCACTTTGGATTCCCAAAGCCTGGCATAGTTCCTAGCTCAATAAATGTCTAGGAACATTCAACAAACGAAGGGGTGATACATTTTATCAAGAATTTGACATTCTAAAATAAATATCAAGGAATGGCTGTACCTAAAATTTGTGGTCATGATGTGTTAAAAGTTCTTTTTTTTTACATGTGGAATTGTTTCATCTAATTTTTGCAAATATTTTAGTACACTCAAAAGGCATATAGTCTCTATAACAAGCAGGTAACAATTTATGACCTACAGTTTATAATCAGCAGCAACTCCTCCTCTCATGAGGTGAACAGATTAGCAGCATAGTGTAAAGTTTGTGGCAACAAACAGGTTCTATCCAAAGCCGTCTCTTACTACCGAGGTTGAACATAAGCACTCAAAAACACAAAATTTCCAAAGACTAAATACTACCCTACTGACATTAAAAAAAAAAAAAAAGTTTTGTTTGAATTATAATACCAGCTTATAAGGAGAAAATGTGGAGATGTCAAGCAACAGTACATACACCTATAGAAGTGTGAAAACTACAAAGAAAGCCGACATATCACAACTGCTCCCAATCTCATTCTCCTGGGGTCCTAGCGCTAGTTAAAAATATGTGCTAGGAAGATTAAAAATCACTTATTTGCAAGACAAGGGCAAGAGTTACATCAATGTAGATGAAATCTCCTACCTAGCCCATCAAGTATGGGTCCCATCCACTAGGTGGTGCTCTCCACCACACTGTTCCTCAGTGAGCAGTACAGTACACCAAAATGACAACAGCCTAGTTTTAAGATGATTTGTCTCTTGAGGATATACATTTGGTTTAAGTTTCTACTGCAAAGTTAAAGTTCTTAAGATAGGTCATGCAGATCAATTGCTCCTGTAATCTGAAACTCAAAAGAGCAAGTAATATCTAAACAAGGGGAGGGGGTGGCCCTGAGCTTATAAGGGTCTCTAAGAGCCAGGAGACAGTCAGCCTGGCTACCTCTAATCTCACCATCAAAATTGTTACCTTGTTCAGTTTCTGCTTCGCATCAGCAAAGAGAATAGCAAAAGCAACTTCAAGCGGCCCATAGCAAGAACATACGTTCAACATCCATTCTGCTTGATAGATGTCAATAATTTAATCTCAACTGCTTTGTTATCATTCAAACCCCAAAAGTAGAAATGTTTTTGCTTTACTCAAACTGATTTTTTTTCTCTTTTAGCAAAAACAAAAGCAAAGGAATGAATGTTCATTTTATCTTGAAGTTCTGAGAAAGAGGGTTTGGTAACAAGATATATGGCCTTGCCTCCAAAGTCATCTTTCAACTAAGTGAATGGGAATAAAATGCAGAGTATGCTGGCCTTGACCAATAATACAAATGTCCAAATTCCAAGCAAAATCCAGGGTCTTGCTTCATCATTCCCTGTCCTCAAAAATATAAGGATCTCTTTTTTCCTTTTTCCCATAATGAGGAAAGTCATGATCGTCTTTGGAGTAAACAAGGCAAGAAACTCAAAGCACTTCAATACACATGTAAAATAATTTTTTTTTTTTTGGTAGAGACGAGGTCTTGCCATGTGGCCCAGGCTGGTCTCAGACTCCTGGGCTCAAGCAATCGGCCTGCCTCAGCCTCCCAAAGTGCTGGGATTATAGGCATGAGCCACCACACCCGGCCAGAAAATATTATTTCAAGAGATAAGTTACAGAACGTTCTAACATCTTCTTTGTTTGGAAAAAAATGAAAAGGTAAAACTTAGTGGTTTCTGGAATTTAAAGAAACTAGCAAATTGCCAACAGCTTAGTTTTACAAAATGAGGGCTCAACTGCTAAAAATGGATTGCTACTTAAGTGTACAAAATAACACAAAATAATCACTCTGTAACATAACATTTGCTGGAAAAAAAATGTGTGAAAACTACTAGAAAAATAGTAGTTAGGTCCTGAGCAGTATATTAAAGATCTTGATTTTGAGACTCAAATTGTATCTTTTCATTCTACATGAGTTCTTACTTTCTTTGGACAAAAAATTTAAGGTCCTGTATCTGAATTCAGCTCAGTGTGAAAGCTTTAAATGTAAAACTAGTATATGCAATTTAAATCCCCTTTAACAGTTTTTCAGACAATTAATTAGGTAAAGCATTTGAAACACCATACATACAAAAAATTTTCATTCTTATTGCAATGAATTTCACTCAAAATCACATATCAAATTGTAAGTAATAAATTTATAATAAAAATGTAACACTAACTGCCCCCCACAAATACATATACACTTTTAAGAGATACACAGTCATGTACCTAAGAAAGGAAAGTAAAACTTCACAACGTTCAAGAAATCTTTCAAAAGCTCTACAGCATCAGTTAGCATTATCTGATCAAATATTAGCATGACCACTATTTTCAAAAGGGCCCATATGTAACAATAGCCAAAGGGGCATCTTCCTACACTTACCCTATTACTCTAGTAGAACAGGCAAATTTCCTTTAGAATTGGAGTTGTACTGAACACAAAATGCCGATTGGCAATTATGAGGTCAATCTTATAACAATGAGATTTGAAACAAATTTCAGATTAAGGTTTTAAATTTTTATTCACTCTCTATACGGTGGTATATTTCAATAATTACATAAACTAAAACGTTTTCCCTCCTATTTTTTCTCCAAAAGATTCTCTACAGATGCTTACTTCGTAAAATGCAGCTTAAAATTTATTGGAAACTAAGGATTTTTTTACATGGAATCTATAAATACATGCATAATTTCTGTGCCCATAATTGGAAAAGGGCACAGAGGCTCCTATAACAATCACTAAGGAAGCTCTTAAAAACAAAAAACTTCATCCATGTTCAGGCTGAAGAATTCACATTTAACCTTTATTTTAAATTACAGCCAAAGTCTTTGTTTCAAATCCACATAAATCACTGTTCTTCTCTCTGCAAATACATTTTTAGAGAAAACATTATTAAATGTTACATCTGACTTTAACAGAGTTTCCCATTTGCTTTTGCATGTTTATTATCAAACTCTAATCATGACATTTCCAAACTTATTTATACTTTCACACAAACTTCCAAAGTTTTCCCAACTTAAATAAAAACCCACAAAAACTGTGGGAAATGTTTTGCTTGAAAGATAAAAGCAACGTGGTCCAAATGTACATTTGTAATAAATAGTGTTTACTTTTGTTGTTCAAACATTCAGCTTATAACACTTTCAATACACGCATTCAATTTAATTTTCTTGTCTCTTAAAAAAAAAAAAAGAAAGTGTTTTCTTTCCCCATTTTGCTCTCAAAATATAAACTTATTTAATGCAAAGCATTCCCGGATCAGGCATGTTTTAAACTACAAGCACATCTAGCCTCAACAGCATTCATCCATATTATATACAAAATGCCATTTCTTTCAAAACTTCAGTCTGGACATTTTATAAATCTAATTTCACTTTTCCTAAAAACATGAGGTTATTTTACTATATAAGGCTCAATTAAAATTTTAGTAAATAAAAATAACAAAAGAAATGATACCATAATACTAACATAGGAAAAAGGATATATATTAATTTCATTTACTGAAAACGTTGAGGGGTTTTTCCTTGAAGTGTCTCTACTGTAGATTTCACACTACATTTATTAAAATATGACAAACCTTTAACCTGGGAACAATTTACCAGTTAACATCATCTACAGAAAGAGGAAGTATACTTTGGGTAAGTAAGACACTGGAAACGACTTATGCTGCCTTTTTTCAAAGCTGCTTAGAAAATGGCTACGTACTTTTAAAAAATAATCATTAAAAACAGTCTAACGGTTGTCTTGTGATATAGTTGATCACAAGCCTAGTGATGCCATCTAATTCTAAAGATTGAAATGTGCCTCTCAAAGGGATCTAGCGCATCCACGGTGTAATATGTTAAAGGTAATGAAACTAAAACGTAAGATTTCCTAATAGAATAAACATATTTTAAAGTTTTTATGATTGACAAAAGACTTCTTTTTTTAGCCATTAAAAAACTAAAAGTATCCTGACAAGAGATTCTGGTTTTGAAGTATGTCACACCCCGGTTACCCAGCCATGAATCTCAGTTCATTTTTTAAAATGAGGTCTATTTCCTGTAATTTTAGATATTTTAGAGTACAATTATTTTACATTTTTATGATGCCTTTGGGGTATCATTACAAATATTTTTATGTATTTAAACTTAGGAAAGAAAAATTAAGTAACAGCTTCTCTTATAGGCAGCTGTCAACTCTCTCCTGAACAAAAATCTTTGTTTTTAAGCAATCTAGAGATTTATATCCCTAGTAACCATAGAAATTAATCTTAAGCTTTAGAAAAAAAATTGCATAAAATGCTCTTTATTTAATTAAAATCAGAGCTCGTTCTTAGAAATAAGAACCTTCTTTTGAACAGAAAGAATTTTCCACAGAGTATAGGTGGTACTCTCTGTGATAAATGAATCACACACATTTAATTGACTTTTGAATTGCGTGCATAGAGAGTTAAGTACTTTGTTGGAAAGGATTCACTCAGGGACTATACTCACTGAAAACTTTTCATAAGAAAAGAAAGTGAAACACAGGATTCAAACAGTGTTTGTAGATTATCTGTGTGTGAGTAAGAAAAAAAAGCATAAAGAAAAGCATTTAACAATAACAATTAGGAGAATCACTCAGAGGGGAAGTCACTTTGTTTTTATTAGGAAACTGAAAATATTTTTCAGCGTGCCTTAGTATGACGATCCGTCAACACATCATAAATCAAATTTCATTTTGTGATGACTATCACTTGCTATTTCACATACATTAAAAAAGAGACATGTTCTGAATTCTGCTTATCACCATATGACTAAGAAGTTTCTTTCAGATTTAGAAACCAGTCGAGGATATCTGGGGCAGTCAACAATGCTCTGCTTAGCCACTCTCTTCCCGAGTAGTCTGAAAAAAATGTGTGCATTTAAGAGATGGTAATGACAAACTCCTCAAATATTTTTAAAATGTCAGAGTTTTTAAGGCTTATGAAATTCAGATTCTGGGCAAATCTGCATACTTCCAAATTTAACTTACATGAGATTTAAAATTCATGGCTTCAGATTTTTCTCTGTATAATAAATAATTTTAAAAGTTAGCCACATTCTGATTCCATTATATTTTAAAAAACCCACTTATTTGGAAAAAAAGATATTGCTGATCATGTCATACAATATTAAATATCCATAAAGTGCTCAGAAAGTGTACTGTAAACACCAAGTAAAGTCAAACTGCAAATATTTCTGCTTTCAGACAATCAAAGTCTTTGGAGAGGCCTGAAATACGTGTTTCTCCACACACATTTAGGCACCACTAAAAATGCTAAACATTAACATTTTCTCTAAGCAACCCCAATTTTTGGAAAAGGCACAGGCATTTTCCCCCCACACTGCCCATGGCTAATTTCATAGTCCTACAAAGAGAAAATTTACTAGGCACTTAAGGGAATCAAGACATCGTGGTACATGTAATGAGTTGCAGAAAGAGACAGAAAGTGATTAGGAATTGTAAATAGTAAGAATAGGTAGCTTCCACTGTATTTAATTGACACCACAGCATATTCAGCTGGTAGTTCTAAAAACGATTCTTCTATGATTAAAAAAATTGTTTTTGTTTAGGTGGGAGAAATATTGATTCAAATGATGCATCTTATTATCTTCATTGTAGGCTGCACACTTCCACAGCAATTGGTCCTCCAACTAAACAGTACCTATCATGAATTTTCACTTTTAATTCAAATTATAATAATCAATGATACTAGAAATCTAAATCTATACTAAAGCATCAATAGAAAATATTGTTAATAATGGTTTAAAAATAAACGCAAAGCATAATGCTGTTTTGAAGTTTTTACAATATGGTTAGAAAAACAAAATGTAGGTGTTCTACTAGAAATGTAGTTGGAATATCTTCATTCCCCTCTGTTTTCAGCCCTATACATGCAAGAAATTATGAAGATACAACAGCCTCATTTTCATGGGAAAAGAGAACTGGAAAGAGTTCGTGGGCTTTCTTTCAATCACACATGGTTTGAATGTCTTTAACTCTTTTCCCTCTCATGCAAGAAAAGTCAACAAGGTAAATATATGTTATTTTTCAGTACCTCCATAAGCCCATATCCCATGGTGGTATCCTTTAGGATTTTATCTCAAAGTCTTACACTGGGGTCAGGTAAGCTAAGCCTACAAAATTGTTTTGAGGGTTACATAACATATACATGAGCGCACTGAGGTGACAGAGAAGACAAATGCTACGAAGTAAAAACTAATAATAATCACAGCACCAAGAAAGTATTTATTAACTATTGGTACACTACATATTGTACAGTATATATATTTGGGCTCACAGTGTACCCTTGGTCAAGTTCCTTCTCCAGGCTTCAATCCTTGCTGATAAAATGAAGAGATTGCATTCCCTGATCCCTAAGGTCTAGTCCAGCTCCCCAAATTCCCTGGCTTCTTGCATTTGACTGAAGACTGAACAGTGTACTTTCAAGTGATTTTTCATATCCAAGTCTTCTCGGTGCTGTGCTTCACTTACAAGGGAATGGATTTAGCATTCATTTCTGATGACTACATTACAGAGCATATTCCATATTTCATTGAATCCTCACAAAAGTCCTCTAATATTATCATTTCTCCCATTTTATAGGTAAGAACAGTGTGGCTCAGATATGTTAGAGTTGCTATTTAATCCTAGATCTCTCTTATTAACTATACTTGTTCTTCCCCTGATGCAAAAATAACAATATATTGAATCACATGCTGAGGAATTAACAATCAAGCTCCAGGTTATGTGTAAAATGCGGTGCGTAGGTTACACACAGGTGGGAAGCATCTCCCTATCTCCATGGTGCCTGTCTTACAGAACTAAACCAAAAAGCTGTGTGTCCTTAATTGCAAAAGGTCATTAGGAGCCCCACATGTGCCAAGAAATCAAGGAAAGAAGAGATTACAAAGGTCTAGAAAACAGAGAGAGAGTGACTTTTAACCTGAAAGCAGGAGAAGAGGGAAGATCTGATTGGTCTCATGTAGGGCCCTGTAAAAGTTATTTATCCCTTCCCCACCCTGCTCCATAAGGCCCCCGGATGATTCTAATGTACAATCAGGGTTGAGAACCACTGATGTAGGAGCCAGAGGAAAGAGGCTGAGCATGGACTTTGGAATCAGACTGCCTGGATCTCATGCAGGCTGACATTCATGAACTATACAACATTCCAAACTTACTTAACCTGTCTTTGCCTCAGTTTCCTCACTTATAAAATAGGAAAGATAATAGTACATGCCTCAGAGTGTGTGTGAGAATGAATGGCATATATAAGTACTAGGCTAATACTGGAAGACCTCAAATGTCTAGTGAAGGAATTCTGTAAGCCAACAATGTTAAAATGTTCTCTTACAAATGATGGAGACACAAGACGGCAGCTTTTCTTCTTTCTTTTCTGTCTTTCTTCTCTCTCTCTTTCTTTCTCTCTTTCTTTCTGAGACAAGGTCTTGCTCCATCACCCATGCTGCTGTGCTGTGACATGATCATACCTCAATGCAGCCTCAAACTTCTAGGCTCAAGCAACCCATCTGCCTCAGCCTCCCAAGTAATTGGGACTACAGGCACACGTGTCTGACTAATTTTTTTCTTTTCTTTTCTTTTTTTTTTTGAGAGACAAAGTCTTGCTATGTTGCCCATGCTGGTCTCAAACTCCTGGCCTCTAGAAATCCTCCTGCCTTGGCTTGCTTTCTTTTATATTTAAATCGTACAATTAAATGCAAAACAAAGATAATCTTGTATTAGTCCACCTCCAGCACCTCCCCCAGACCAAATTTTTAAACAGGAAAATGATCTAATAAAATTCATTTTTAGGCAAATGAATTTTGTTGAGTAAACTCAAACAAGTTTTTAATCCTAGTGCAAAGAAATGGAACAAGTTAAAATGCAAAATAGAATAGCAGAGCAGTGGTACTATCTGTCCATATTCACATTACGGGCTCTAAAAATTATTCATGTTTGAAATACTGGGAAGGTGAATAAGAACATCTATGATTATCAGATAATGCAATTTTTTAATCCTATAGTTGAACTATATTTCCTCAAATAATGTACCTTCATTAAGACACGTTTACACTTTCCATATACACTTTCAAAAATGAGATTTCTCTCTTTTTATAAATTCTTTACATTTCCAAGAGAAAGGTAAAGCAAACAATCTAAGATCCTCCATTTAAAAATGAAGAAACTGAGTGTCTGAGGGACTTGCCAAGGCTGCCAATAAGCGAGATGAATACTGATTTCTTAAATAGCAACGCCAGGGATAAGGTAACAGAGAGGCCTAGGCAGCAGGATGAACTGGCACCAAAAATCCCCCATCTCCAAACACAGTCCAGTGAGATCCTGTGTCTTGGTTATGAGAACAACCTCACAGCTGATCACTGTCTCCTGCTGAACCACTGCAGCCAACTCGCCATCAAGTCCTCCAGCTTCTACATCTTTAAGGGCTCCTAAATTCACCCCCTTTCGCTCACCCCATCAGCCTCACTCTTGGATTCCTCACTTGTGGCCCTGTCTTTGCAGTCTCTACCCTTTCTAATGCAACATCCACTCTCCCACACCACCCACTGAGCTTACCCAAGCCTTTTGTGCTACGGAGGAAAAGCTGAGGCCTAACGTATTTGTGCTATTTTATAATCAAGAGCTTCTGCATGTCATTCTTCAGCCTTGGATGGTGTTGCCCAATCCAACTGTGGGTAGAAGGGCTGACATCTTCTCTCTAATCCTTTCTACACTAAACAGCTGTCTCACCATGAGTTTGGAGAAAAAACTACCACCAGTCATGTTACACTATGGTGTTATGCAGGAGACTAAAATTCGGTAAGCCTTAAGCACTTAGGATGCAAAAAAGAACAGATGCCTGAAATAACTACATGATATGCAAGGGAAGCAGCGACTTACATACCCTTTCAAGGAGGTGGGGAGAACTCCTTCATAAGGCCAGGACAAACTAGCCTGCATCTAAAGAAGACTTAAGTAGAGTGCCTAGACAATGTCAGGGTGGGCTTCTTCATGTTTTACGCGAAACCAACCCCACAAAGCCAGCGTTTCAACCAGAGCAGTTTGTGAGGATGATGGCTCCGAATCTAGGCCCTGGATTGGCTGTACTGGCCCACGATGGACACTGTCCAGGCTCCCCCTCCGGCTCCAGGGCCAGGCGAGGGGAAGACAAGATGATTCCAACACTCCCCAGTACAAGAAGGTCTCCTTGGTATGGGGTCAGGATAGCTCGACCTCCAATTTGCTCTCAGAGGCACGGGCTGAATTCCCAGGATTACTGGACAGTATGCTAAGGAGGAGCACAGACTTCTGTTTTCTAAAATGCTTATAATGCACCATCAGGGCAGAAAAACCAGGGAGAGAAATGTTGTACTTAATCATCACTGACTGATCAGGCCCTGCAACTAGAACATGTTACTTTATTACAAACTAGAACATGTTACTTTATTACAACATGTGATTAAAACTGAAAGCAGCAATGAATTAACTAAATGTCTATTCACTCATTCAGTATCACTTATGTAACACTATGCAACAGAGTTTTATACTGTCCTACAAACATTAACTCATTTAATTTTCATAAATGACCTAATAAGATTGTCATTATTTTATACACGAGAAAACTGATTATCCCGATTTTACATAGGAGAAAACTGAGGCCCATAAAGGTTAACTACTGTGCTCAATGTCCCTCAGCTAGCACATAGCAGAACTGGATTAAAACCCAGTTAATCTGTCTCTAGAATCTTCGCACCTAATTACTGTCCGTACTGCCTACCATGTTATCACTGTCTTAGATACAAATAAGATCTGCCGATAAAAAATGTGTTCGCCGATCCTCAGGATCACCTTGTCCTATTTTCCTGAGATATATCAACTGTACTTAGAATAAAATTGGTCTTGTTCCTACAGAGGTAAACTAACATCAACTTTACCTTCCAAGACACAAGAATGTAAGGAGGTAATATGCCTCTGTCCAGAGAGAATGTATTCACAGGTGTCTCCGTCTAAGGTCTATGGTCTGTCAAAGAAAGGGATGATTACCAATTCATGTAAGTGGCCGATGTTGTGTTTTCCTACGCACTAAAAACAGTCACATAAGACTTTAATAACGATATTAATTAGGAAATTCAAACTTAGTCATCCTTTTCTAGATAAGGGGAATTCTTGTTCCACAGAAACTCAGTGCATACTGTTTTTCATAAAGAAAAACTTACAACTCATGTGTGTATGTCTTCCCTAAAGTTGAAGGCTTTTTTTCTTTTTAGATTTTTTTCTTTTTTTTCCCTGAAGGGAGGCACTCCCAGCAAAAAGAAGCAAGTAGATTTGCAGTGACTTTTCTTCGCAAAATAGTACTGGATAATAAGATCAATGATGATAATATACCCCCCAAAATAATATTACTGCCAATATACCAGAAAGGTGTCCCTATTAGACTTGCTACATCTTAAAACACTAAATTATAACACAGTAGCACTGGTGGTTTTTGCTTGTTTTGTATCTTCAATCCTCAGCCCAATGACTGGCACATAATAGGTACTCCATTAATATTTACTGAATAAGTAAATTAAAGTAAGCACCTGTGATTGGACTATCTATATTGTTGGTCCAATCCAAAATCAAAGACTTCATAATCTCTCCAAGGAGAACAGTTTTGTGATACCAGTTCACTGGTGTACAAATACTATTGTCAGAGCAAAACTATCAGCTAATACAAAATAGGCAGTCAGGACATTTAAGGAGCATAATAAAAAATAGATTATATTCATGTAAGCATAAATCAAATAGCAAAGCAGTTAAAGTTTTAAGAAAAAGATCTAGGTTTTTTTTATTCGATAAAAAGAGAGAGATGTGGACGACTAAAGAAACTAAACACTAGGAAGAATACAGAATTTCTTTCTCTGAAGGTCTTTAGAATAAGTAAGACATCACCTATTTCATAGAATTTAGGGTTTTTTTGCAAGAAGACAAAGTTCACCTAGATAGCGTATACTAGCTCTAGAATTCCTTGGTTATAGCATATGAAACAAAATATACAACTAAGCCAAACCAGCAAATGAAGAAGCTGAAAGTGCCACTTCTTAGAAGAGGAATAACAATTTGAGGCTATCATGAATTTACATAAGACAAACATTTCAAAAATTTATCCTAGTGCCTAACAAACTTTCCTTAAAAGAACTTTTCTTTCAAATTAAAAACAGTAGCTTTATTAATGCACAACCCATTTCAAATTTGAAACATAACTCTAAACCATACCTTGTGGAATGGAAAGCCATAATTGTAATGTGGAATGAGACCAACTGAAATCAATATAAGAAATTTGAAGTAAGTAAATACTTTTTTTCCTGGGGGTAGTATAAAACGTATGAAATTACAGTAGTAAGAAGTTATTAATTTGAAATTATAAAGTGGAATGGAGGACTTCAAAATATTCAAAGATTTTTCAAAGAATTCTGAAAGCAAAGAAAACCATACTGTGCTCTGGAAAAACTTACCTTTTAGAAAAACAGCATTTCATTTGCACAGCTGCTTGCCCACGTTGTACTGCAAAGAAACAGCAAAATGGATCCCACCAAGCCTGTCACTGATTAAAGCTGCATTTTCGGATTCATAGGTATTCATTGACTGGCTTCTACACAAATATTCATTATTCAATAGCTAATCCAACTTAATCATTAAACCTGAACCAGGTGAGAACAGGAACTGTCAAGTTACTTATACAATAGAACATTCTGTCAAGGAGATTTATGAAAATTTCAACAATCACTGGGCAAAAAATCACTAGTAGCAGAATGTAATCTTCAAGTCAGAGGAACTAACTAGTAGGCACTCCGAACTGCTTGCCAAAAAAAAGAATAAAAGAATCTGCATTCAGCGGGGGGAAATGGCTTTTCAAATCAACTTTTTTTTTTTTTTCAAATAAAATGACTGCTGTTTAAAACAGTTATTTGTGGATTTGACCCAACTGCTCATGTTCCAAATGGGTCACTGTCCCTGACCACTGGGACCCTCACCATGGGGGCAGAGGTGAGGCAGCTGTGTGTGACTATCCCAGCACAGGCATCAGGGACTATGTGTCTATGATCCTATCTTCAATGGGATTTTTAGAGTTTTCTATCACTTGGTGTTACAAAAAAATTTAGCTCTTCAATTTTTATTTTCTCCAACCTTATTATCTGCTTATAGTGGAGAGTTTATGAGATATGCAAAATATAAGGAGGAAAATAAAATCAGTCCATAATAACGTCACCTACAAAGAAACTCTTTTATCACTGTAATATATTCTTTTCCATTTTATGCACATAACTTGACCCTGTGTGTCCATGGGTTCCACACCCACATCCATGGATTCAACCAACCATGGATGGAAAATATTTTTTTAAAAAGGATGGTTGCACCTGTACTGAACATGTGCAGATTTTTTTCTTGTTACTATTCTCTAACCAAAACAGTATAACAACTATTTACATAGTACATACATTGTATTGGGTTTTATAAGTAATCTAGAGAAATAAACAGGAGGATGTCTGTAGGTTATACACAAATACTACACCTTTTTACCAGCGACCTGAGCATCCACAGAGTTTGGTATCCAGAGGGAGTCCTGAAACCAATCCCCTGAGGATACCAAGGGATGACCATATAGCCCTCATATAAGTTAAACCATATTATATGTAATTTCTGTATTCTACTTACTTTACTCAACACCATGAGTACATGTAATTACAAATTCTTCTAAAAAATTACCTTTAATGGCTACATAACATTTCATTGTTTAAATTTACCATAATTTGGCCAGGTGCGGTGGCTCATGCCTGTAATCCCAGCACTTTGGGAGGCCAAGGTGGGTGGATCACCTGAGGTCAGGAGTTCAAGACCAGGCTGACCAACATGGTGAAACCCTGTCTCTACTAAAAAATACAAAAATTAGCCAGGCGTGGTGGTGGGCGCCTGTACCCTCAGCTATTCGGGAGGTTGAAGCAGGAGAATTGCTGGAACCCAGGAGACAGAGGTAGCAGTGAGCCGAGATGGCGCCATTGCACTCCAGCTGGGGCCAAAAACAGCAAGACTCTGTCTCAAAAAAAATAAAGTAAAATAAAAAATTTACCATAATTTAACAATTTCTCTGTTGTTGGACACCTAGTTTGTTTCTTCTAATTTTTCATAAGGACAAATTATGCTGTAATGAACATCTTTTTGCTAAACTATACCAGAGTATTTTTGTTCACTGAACCTGTGTCTGATTTTGTCATTCCTTAACATAACGGCTTTAAAAAGGAGTTACAAAGTTAAAAGTTAGGAGCATTTCTAAAATATAGCCACATTTTTGCGACATGGTTTCTCATTCTGTTTGCCTCACAGCACCCCTCCCAGCCTCCTAGGCAGGCAGGTCATACTCCGGGACCATTGCTGCCACCTCTCTCTTACTGTTGGTCAGAATGACTGCAGTTTAAAACAGTAAACAACATGATTATTCTAATGAAATTAAACCCAATTTTTTCACTCGTTAGTGATTATTAGTATCTTCTCTACACGAGGAAAAACAAGACCTCAGTTTCCTCATCCGGAAAACGAGGGGAGTCACACTACATGACCTCTCAGGCTGTTTTGCATTCTAACATTTTATGACTCTTATCTTTTGCTGTGGAGACACCGGGTGTTTAGGTTCACAGGACACTAACAGAAGAATAAAATGTAACCTATTCACTTAAAGCTGTTCAGCTGTTATTTAATCTTGCTTCTCTGGAAGCAGATCATGAACAGTAACTCTGCAAATTGGAAATACTTAAATACGAATGCCATACTGTTTTATAAAAAGAAAGATAACATTTACTTCTGGTATTTAAATACATAACCCAGTTTTTGATTCTCAATTCAGGCTCCATAAAACTAGATGCCACAGCTGGAAATTCTGATGCAAAGTTGTAACTTCACAGAAAACCAGATGCTATATTAAAGATAAGGTTTCCTGGAGAAGTATAGCATTTTAAAAGGCAACTGAAAATCTGTATTAGATTTTCTCAGAAAAACAGAAACCTCCAGGATACTCCTAAGCATTAAGAACCTGCACATTAACAGAAAGATGAAGCTGCCAATCTGCAGTTAATATGTCTAAACAGCATAGAACATACTCATTTGATGTACACACAAAGACCTCTATTAGGTGTAATATACCTAAAAGTATCTGCCAGATACCTCGAAAGCACTATAGGCAAAAGGGAAACAAATGACAGCACTATTTTTTTAATCTGTAGTATAAAGTATCAGAGCTTTAATGATTTTTTTAATCATTAGTGTAAAATGTACCAAAACCACTCTAACATTGTTTTAGTAAAGAATTTGAGTGGAACCTTATTACTTGAAAAACAGTAAAAATTACCTAAAACAATGTAAGTGGGAAAACAGAGAAAAAGAATTTAGGGAAATGGGCAGTGTTACTAAGTTAGCAAGAAGCTAGGAGTTAATAAAAACCGTACTTGTAAAAGAATATTTCTATTCTTGAAAATTAACTTCATGGCATAAAAGACTACTCAAGGATAAAACTTTCCCTTTTATATCTTTTCAAATGAAACTGAAAAGGTTCACAGGTTTGGAGTCAAATTTTACATAAAAAGTTTTTCCCTGTATTCAACATCAGTGAAAAAAAAATTTATTGAGTTCTTACTAGATGCCTTGAATTGAGGAAACTGTGTTGAAGAAAAAAAAATACACAGCTCTTTGCCCTGTTGTAGCTCTCAGCAGCAGTCTACACAACGGAGGGATGGGTATCCCTGGAAGTGGAGGCTGAATTGCTAAGGTGTGTGTGTGGCACATGTAATTTCAAGGGAACTGATGTCTAGGTCCCTAACCTTCATCTGTCTTCTTCCTACGCAGATTTGCATGAGAATCTGCCATGACACACACTTCATCGGCTCTACTTTCCCACATGTCCCATGCAATCTCCTTCTCCTACTTCAGAAAACAAACACAGAGTTCTCACCAAACCCACCCCCACTATGCTGCGCTGTCCCGGATATAAAAACCTCAAACAAAACAACGCTCAGAAATCCTGGGGAAGCTGAGAACGTGAATGACTCTAATGACTGGACAACAGAGCCTCTCACAAGTCAAGGGCTCCCAATTTTTTCCATCCAACAAAATTTATTAATAGAGAATCTAACTGAGTTGTCGTCTGGCACGTCACTAAAAAAAGTTAATGACAGTTTCAGCATGTAATTCAGAGGAAGTTCCAAGAACTGAGTGGGGTGGCAGTGCCCTAACAAAAGCTCCCTTCTTATCTCCTTGTTTATGTAAATGAGGGTTCTCAGCTCTTCACGTCACTAAGAAATGAAAGTTAAGAATGAAATTGATATAAAACCTTGTCAGATTCTTTAAAAAAGTAATATTCATCTACTTGCACACATCAGTAGAAAAAACTCAACCTATGCATCACCTTGAGAGGCTCTTCTGTTAAAATAGTGTATTTTTATTGTTGCTTAATCCATGTACACTAGTAATAATTACAAAGGTAACTCAACACAGAACAACTCAACATACAACACTTACAGACTTTCGGTCATCATTTTTTTAAAAATTAAATTTCAATTTGCATATCTATTTCTGTTTCACAGAACTATGATAAAATGATCAATAAAATATTTCTGGGTGACAGGAGCACCAAAATCTCAGAAATCACCACTAAAGAACTTATCCATGTAACCAAAAACAACCTGTTCCCCAAAAATTACTGAAATAAAAATTTAAAAAATATTTCCAAGCATAAACCAGGATAGGATATTATGTGGGGAAAGTGAAATGGAAATGTGAGTTCAAGGAGAAAAAGGTTGTAAAATTGATGACTGTAAAGTTTTTTTTAAGAACGTTTTTGCAAGAAATGATGGTGGATATCAAATATGGTATTCAGATTCCATGAGATATATTTAAAAGTGATAAAAACTTCCACTTTAAAATGTCAAGTTTTATAGCACACTGAAAACTATATCTTTTGCAATTATTTAAACTTATGATAAAGAATTATAGATGTCAGATTAATGGATACATACGAGAGGTTACTCAGTTTTTTTCAAAATTATTTTAGCGGATACATGAATAAAAATGTGTAAAGGTCACTGACTTACACATCTGGTAGGGAGAAAAACACTAAACACATATTTACAAATAAAATTCTATGAAGCAAAAACATAAACATACCATGAGAGCTGTCTGAAACAGAGGAACAGCATATGCAAAGGCTGTGAGGTGGAGGAGAACATAAAATGTTCAAGGAATCAAGCTGGATCATGCCATGCTTTCTAATCTAAAGTAGAGATTACTTATTTCTTTTTCTAAAGAGATACCTGGAAGGGAGTGTTTTAATCAGGAAAATGATCTATTCAGATTTACTTCTTATGTATTTATTATCTCTCAGAAAAAAAAATCTGTTGCTTATCAGTAAAAACAGGGAATTCATTCATTCATTCATCCATCAAATATTAACAGAATATCTGTTTTGTGCCAGACTTTATTAGGCACTCAGGATACAGGAGTACACAGATAATAAAGCTCTGATAGCACTCGAAACTTAGAAGTATTTACTTTCAGAGAAGGAAAAGTGAAGTTAAATGGGAGACTAAGAGAAAATATTTGCAAATTATACACATGACAAAGGACTTGTTGTTCAGAATATATAAAGTACTCTCAAAGTCAAAACTAAGAAAACAAAAAAACTAAATTAAAAATGGGCAAAAGACTTGAACAGATACTTCACTAAAGAAGGCAAGGGGGCACATGAAAGATATTTGGCCTCATTACCTATTAGAGAAATGCTAATTAACAATGATGTATCACTATACACCTATTAAAATAGCTGAAATAAAAATACAACACCAAGTGCTGGTGAGAATGTGGAATAACTGGAATTCTCATACATTGTTGGTGGGAGCACAAAATTGTACAGCCACTTTAGAAAATAAGTAGCTGTTTAAAAAAAAATAGTAGCCTTATTGAGCCCTAATTCACATAGCAAACAATTCATCCATTTAAATTGTGCAATTCCATGGTTTTTAGTATATTCGAAACTTGTGCAATCATATTTCCCCAATCCGTTTTAGAACATTTTCATCACCCCCAAAATCCCATACCCATTAGTGGTCACTCCCCATTTCCCCCAACACCCCCAACGCTGGGCAACCGATTTACTTTCCGACTCTATGGATTTGCCTGTTCTGGACATTTCATACACTGCGGTTCCTTCACTTATGGTGGGGTTATGTCCCAATAAATCCATCATAAATTGAAAATATGGGAAGTCAAAAATGCATTTAATACACCTAACCTACCAAACATCGTAGCTTAGCCTTGCCTACCTTAAGTGTGCTCAGTACACTTATAGAAGTATTTACCTACAGTTGGACAAAATCATATCCAAAGAATGCTGGCAACACAGTACACTGGAAAGTATGGGTTGTTTACCCTCATAATTGCATGGCTGACTGAGAGCTGCTGTCGAGCATCAAGAGGGAGTGTCGTACCGCACATCACTAGCCTGGGAAAAGATCAAAATCCAAAACTCGAAGTATGGGATGGGCGCGGTGGCTCACGCCTGCAATCCCAGCACTCTGGGAGGCCGAGGCAGGCGGATCACTTGAGGCCAGGTGTTCGACACCAGCCTGGCCAACATAGCGAAACCCCATCTCTGCTAAAAAAAAAAAAAAAAAAAAAAAATCAGCCAGGCGTGGTGGTGCACATCTGTAATCCCAGCTACTGAGGAGGCTGAGGCATGACAATCGCTTGAACTTGGGAGGTGGAGGTTGCAGTGAGCTGACATCATGCACTGCACTCCAGCCTGGGTGACAGAGACTCTGTCTAAAAAACAAAAACAAAAAATCGAAGTATGGTTTCTACTGAATGCTTATCACTTTTGCAGCACTGTGAAAGTTGAAAAATCATATCCTGAACCTTTGTAAGTCGGAGACCATGTGTAAATGGAATTATGCAGTAAGTGGCCCTTTGTGCCTGTTTTTTTTTAACTTAGCATATTTTCAAGGTTTATCCATATTGTAGCAGGTATCAGTACTTCATTTTTTATTGCCAAATAATATTCCATTGTATGGATATACATTTTATTTATTCATTCATCAGTTGATGAATACTCAGATTGTTTTCACTATTTGATTATTATGAATGATGCTGCTATGAACATTTGTGTACAGGCAGTTTCTTATGCCATTAAACATACAGTCACCAGATAACCTAGGAATCTTACCCCTAGGTATTTGCCCTAGAGAAATGAAAATGTATGCTCATGCAAAAATCTGTATACAAACATTTGTAGCAGTTCTATTCATAATTGCCAAAAACTAGATACAACACAAATATCCTTCAACAGGTGATAGATAATTGTAGTAACTTCATGTAACGAATACTACTTAGTAATAAAGAAGGAACTATTGATACACACACATCTAGAATCAACCTTAAAGGCATTATGCCGACTAAAAGAAGTCAGTTTCAAAGGGTATATATGATCTCATTTATATGATGTTATTGAAAAGACAAAATTATAGCAATGGAGAACAGTTTGTGGGTTCAAGGGAGTGGGCGTGACTACAAAAGGACAGCATGGGAGTTTCTGAAGGGAGATGGAACTGTTCTGCATCCTAATTGTGAAATGGTTATACAAAACACACATACACAGGGAGAGAGTACAAGACCCCCAGTGGACGCCTGAAACCAAGGATAGCATTGAACTCTATAGATACTATGTTTTTTCTATACATACATACCTATGATAAAGTTTAATTTACAAATTAGGTAGAGTTAGAGAATAAACGCAATAATAATAAAATAGAAGAATTCTTACAAGTTATGTGAATGTGGTCTCTTTCTCTCCAAGTATCTTATTGTACTGTACTCACCTTTCATTTTGTGATGAAGTGAGAGGATAAAATTCGAACCACAGTTGACCATGAGTAACTGAAACTGTGGAAAATTAAACTGTGGATAAGGTGGGGCATGGGACTATTGTACATAAAATGCTGAAATTCAGAGAACTGTATTAGCAAAAAGGTCAAGCTTACTGTATGTTAATCTATAAATAACACTTAAATTTTTAAAAAGCAGCTCTTCCTAAGCCGGTGCCCAGCAAGGAGAAGGCCATGTTCAGTTGGAGCTCCAAGATCGTGAAGCCCAATGGCAAGAAGCCAGATGAGTTCCAAAGAATGCTAGCAACACAGTCCACTGTGTTGCTAGCGATATGCAGTATGACACTCCCTCTTGATGCTCGGCAGCAGCTCTCAGTCAGCCATGCAATTATGAGGGGAAACAACCCATACTTTACAGTGTACTATAAAGAGGTCCGGCATCTCCCAGGCTCTTCAGGAGCTGGAAATGAACTCAGACCTCAAGGCTCAGCTCACGGAGCTGAATATTATGGCAGCCAAGGAAATTGAAGTTGGTGGTGGTCAGAAAGCTATCATAATCTTTGTTCCCGTTCCTCCACTGAAATCTTTCCAGAAAATCCAAGTCCGGCTAGTATGCGAACTGGAGAAAAAGTTCAGTGGAAAGCATATTGTCTTTATTGCTCAGAGGAGAATTCTGCCTAAGCCAATTCGAAAAAGCCGCACAAAAAATAAGCAAAAGCGTCCCAGGAGTGTACTCTGACAGCCGTGCACGACGCAAGCCTTGAGGACTTGATCTTCCCAAGTGAAATCGTGGGCAAGAGAATTCACGTGAAACTGGATGGCAGCCGGCTCATAAAGGTTTGTTTGGACAAAGCCCAGCAGAACAACATGGAACACAGGCTGAAACTTTTTTTGGTGTCTCTAAGAAGCTCACGGGCAAGGATGTTGATTTTGAATTCCCAGAGTTTCAAGTGTAAACAAAAATTACTAAATAAAATGTATTCACAGTAAAAAAAAAAAAAAAAAAAAAAAAAAAAAAAAAAAAGTTAAAAAGCGGCAGCTAGCTAGAAAAATATACGAGTCTCCTAGTCCCTTATGTTCTAGCCTAGAAAGGAAGCATTCTGTATTTACTGCATGCTTACCACTGATTGGTCATCATGCCACAGAGGCGACCTCAGAACAAATGACCTTGGCTATCCTAACACAAAAGTAAAAGGTATTCTGAGTCCAATTATAGGATGTTTTTAACTTCAATACTAGCTGGCCTTCCATCACTGCTCAGGAGAATTATTAATCACTATTAAATAAAATGGATCATGGCTGACACTCCCCGTAGTGCACAGGACACTGAAGTGCCCATGTGAAAAGCACCTGCTTTTAGGACTTCAACTTAGGGCTCATATCTGAAATCACTGTTATTTTGTTTTTGTTTTTTGTCTGTTTGTGGTGTCTTAAGTATGTCATATCTGGACCTCACCATATCCCCTGTTTTTGCTTCTCTAGAATACAACAACCTACCTCTTTGAACTGTCCCTTCTTGCCTCCCATTTATGGCACATATTCTACATTTCACTTGAGAGGATCCCAAAAATCTGGTGAAAATCTTTTTTTGTGTGTTGCACAAAGATTATATATAAAATCTACATAAGAAGTTTGTTACTTGGAGACCAGGAGTGCCAGATTCTAAAATGTCAGGATTATTTTGAAGTTAACAAGAAGGAGCTGCTGTGTAACAACAAACAATTTTTTTTCTTCAACTTTTATTTTAAGTTCTGGGGTACATGTGCAGGATGTGCAGGTTTGTTACACAGGTAAACGTGTGCCATGGTGGTTTGCTGCACAGATCATCCCATCACCTAGGTGTTAAGCCCAGCATCCATTAACTATTCTTCCTGATGCTCTCCCTCCCCCTAGTCCCCACTTCGACAGCCCCCAGTGAGTGTTGCTCCCCCACCATGTGTCCATGTGTTCTCATAATTCAGCTCCCACTTATAAGTGAGAACAGGCAGTGTTATAAGGTTTTCTGTTCTTGTGTCAGTTTGCTGAGAATATTGGCTTCCAACTCCATCCATGTCCCTGCAAAGGACATGATCGTGTTCCCTTTTATGGCTGCATAGTATTCCATGGTGTATATGTACCGCATTTTCTCTACCTAGTCTATTATTGATGAGCATTTAGGTTGATTCCATGTCTTTGCCATTGTGAATAGTGCTGCAGTGAATGTATGCATGCATGTATCTTTATAACAGAATGACTTATATTTCTTTGGGTAGATACCCACTAATGGGACTGCTAGGTCAAATGGTATTTCTGCCTCTAGTTATTTGAGGAATTGCCACTGTCTTCCACAATGGTTGAACTAATTTACACTCCCACCAACAGTGTAAAAGCATTCCCTTTTCTCTGCAACCTCACCAACATCTGTTGTTTTTGGCTTTTTAGTAATCGCCATTCTAACTGGCATGAGATGGTATCTCATTGTGGTTTTGATTTGCATTTCTCTAATGATCAGTGATGCTGAGCTTTTTTTCATATGTTTGTTGGCTGCATGTATATCTTCTTTTGAGAAGTGTCTGTTCATTCCTTTGCCCACTTTTTAAAGGGTTTTTTTTTTTTTCTTGTAAATTTGTTTAAGTTCCTTGTGGACTCTGGATATTAGACCCTTGTCAGGTGGATAGATTACGAAAATTTTCACCCATTCTGTAGGCTGTCTTGTAACAAAAATTTAACTTGGAATCAAAAGACCCTAATTTAAATGATCATGGGTTTTGGTTACAATCCAGCCATATTTTAGACAAATAATAAACAATAAGTATAATCAATGTGTTAAAATCAATAATAAGTGTGTTAACAAAGTATGGTAAGTGGTGAAAGTGTTACGGGACAAAAAGCAAAAGTAATGCAAGGTAAGGGAAATCTAGGAAGAGTGTAGGGAAAAAAGTGAATTCTAATTTTCAACAGGTTGGTCAGGATGAACTTATTGAAAAGATGACATATAAGAAAATGTTTGAAGGAGAAGTAAAAGTTATACAGGCAGATATCTCCACGTAAATACTTGGGGAAAATCATTCTAAGTAGAGGAAACAATAAGTACAAAGGCCCTAAGACAGGTGTGTATCAAGCATGTGTGATGAACAGCAAGGAGACTGAGTGTCTATTAGATACTCAGGTAACAGAAATAATGTCAGGTAGGTAGACATCTATAGATGTTTCTAAGTGTAGGGTTTCAAAGAGGTCTGACCTGGAAATATAAATCTGGGAGCTTCTGGACTACAGAGAATATTTACAGCTAGGGGGCTGCAGGAAATCACCATGCATCATTTTATGAGCATTTTATAATGGGTGCCTACTATGTGTCAACTGTGTGCCAAGGAGAAAGACACAAAGAGAAACTCAGCTTCACAAAATACTCTGCTAGTTTAATTTTAGTTTAACCAAAGCAATGGAGGAAGGCAGAGGAGGAGAAACACAGATCATCCCCAGTCATAGTTTTTAAAAAAAATTAGTCAAAGTTAAGAAAAAAAGATTGTGTGTAAAATATAAGTAATCTTAAATCTGGGTCTTAATCTAGGTGATTAACTGCAGGTAGCTGCTACATGTCTCAGATCCTCCTTGTCAAGTTATTCACTAACATTCTTTTCATCAATCTAGTCCATCAAGAAATCCATGACATGCGATTATTAAAAAGTCAGGAAACAGCAGATGCTGGAGAGGCTGTGGAGAAATAGGAACATTTTTACACTGTTGGTGGGAGTGTAAATTAGTTCAAACATTGCGGAATACAGTGTGGAGATTCCTCAAGGATCTAGAACCAGAAATACCATTCGACCCAGCCATCCATTATTGGGTGTATACCCAAAGGATTATAAATCATTCTACTATAAAGACACATGTACATATATGTTTTTTGCAGCACTATTTACAATGGCAAAGACATGGAACAAACCCAAAGGCCCATCAGTGATAGACTGGATAAAGCAAATATGGCACATATACACCATGGAATACTATGCAGCCATAAAAAAGAATGAGATCACATCCTTTGCAGGGACATGGATAAAGCTGGAAGCCATCATTCTCAGCAAACTAACACAGGAACAGAAAACCAAACACCACATGTTCTCACTCATAAGTGGGAGTTGAACAAGGGAGAACACATGGACATGGAGGGGAACAACACACACTGGAGCCTGTTGTGGGGTGGAAGACAAGGGGGAGGGAGAGCATTAGGACAAATGCCTAATGTATGCAGGGCTTAAAACCTATATGGTGGGTTGACAGGCACAGCAAACCACCATGGCACATGTATACCTATGTAACAAACACATGTATCCTAGAACTTAAAGTAAAATTTAAAACATTTAAAAAAAGAAATCCATACCATGGCTTGAATGTAGGTTGGAAGATGAATCAAAGGTACAATGCATTCTGACAGTTTCAAAGAGGAATGTAGCTTGTCCAGCCTATGCTAATGTGGACCCTCACAGTTCCTTGTGCCAGCAATGCTTTATCAAGGACTTCATATGACAGCTATGTTTTGTTCTATTAAACTGAACACTTGATTTTTATCATAATCATTCCTAAAAATAGTGATTTCATCTCTAATACATGAGTTGAATATTAATCGTAAAATAAATCTTAGGGAAGACAGCATAATTTTGATGCAATCCAAGTAGCAATTTCTGAATAGCCTTTGCTTCAATAGTTTGGAATATGTATTGTTTAGGTACCCAAGGCAGCCTAGAAGTAGCTATTTGAATCTATATGTTAGGGGAATCGATAGTCCTTCTAAACCTGGGTGATGGGGTATTTGTATACTAGGGCAGCTATAAACTGAAAAATCTTAAATATGGGACTGAAAATACGTACAATCACCAAACAACACTCATGATTAGTGTGTGTTTGTGTGTGTGTGTATGCCCCTAGGTTAAGGTCCTCTTAAGCATAAACTAATTCTAGCTAGCTTTCCAAAACAGAAGGAGAGGAGATTTGAAAAATACTAAGGTAATATATGAAGGATGGGTTAAAGTTCAGGTTTTATCAACCTAAGCCCTATTGACATTTTGGGCTGGATAATACTTTGTCTGGGGGCGGAGGTGGGGGTGCTTGTGGGAGAGCTGTACATTGTAGAATGTTTAGCAGCATCCCTGGCCTCTTTCTGCTGGATGCCAGTAGTAGCCCCCTAGCTGTAATAACCAAAAATGTCTCCAGATATTGGCAAATATCCCCTAGAAGCAAAATTGCAAGAGCCACTGGTTTAAATGATCAAAAGATGGGAAGGGCAAGGATACAGCTAGCCTCTGAAACAACTAAACCAGATATTTAAAACTCCTCTAGAACTCACTCAACTCCTACTTGTTTTGTCTGCATTTTAGCCTTAATTTTCTCATTGCAGCTCAGCAATGAAAACTGGCCACCAACAGCTCCTGAGCTTTGTTTGCTGAAATCCAGGCCTCTGGACTAAGAACAATTCTTTTTCTTAATTCCAATTAAAAATAAAATCTTAAGAAAGGATTCTGATTGGCCTGATTTGAGTCTGGTTGCTACCCCTGGTCCATGACCTAGAGGGTAGAAGATATTTGGAAACACAGCAGCTTGTACTGAAACCACTTGGTTGAAGCCAGAGGGGGGATCAGTTCCCAGGAAGAAGAAAGGTACTATTGTTGACAGAAGGGTGGTTTCAGGACCAAGAATAGGTATGTGCCACAATCATCTACTGCTGATTAACAAGCACACCATACAGCAAACAGCCAGGACATTACCAGTCCTGTATAATACTGAACTAGATTTGCTTTTCTGCATTTGAGGCACGTTTGTGAGTTAGGTACTCTGGGAAGCATGAGTTGGTAAGTAGGTAAGCAGTATACACAATATCTAAGCTTGAAGGTTTTTTCACCAACGTATCTTACAGTGACTTCCTGGATGACACATTTAAGTAATCCACAGATGAAAACTGGGAATATTTTTACTAAATATTGCTCAAAGTTAGACATGGCAAAAAGCTGGCAGTTGGTATACTTTGTGGGCTATTAATAAAATATACTTTTAACATGTGACTCTGCCTCAGTCAACAGAAGACCATAATTGACCAACCATTGCTCACTTTGTGGGCTGACAGAAACCCAAATGTTTGCCTTGAAACTCCAACTGGGTTCAAGAATAAAATCCAGGAATATAATAATAATATACATATCAAACAGACATAAGGGCATTCAATGTAGAATTTAAAGAAGGAAGCAGTCTAAGTTGAAAAATTTTAAGACTTCCCAAAGAATGAGAGGAGACAGACACAGGAAATCCTTCCCTGGTTGTCTCTTTAGGAAACCTCAGAAATTCGGTTCTATGTTAAGTAAAGAAGTACCTGTACTTTGAGAGTGGAGATTCTGATAGAGGGGGGGCTCTCGTCTGATCTGGATCTCAAATCTCAGCTTTGCCTTAGGCAAGCCAGAGCTCATGGGGTTTCCCTTTCATCTGGGATCTTCCAGTAGAAGTAGACTCAAGTGCCTGATTACAGCTTTATCGCAGAAGCAGCACCACTTTATCCAGCCAGGAGCCAATCATAATCAAAGGATAGAGAAAAAGGTTTGAAGAAGGAAAGGAAAGTGTGGGGGATTTCAACCAACAGAGTCACAGACTGCTTCGTGGAAGTCATCTAATGGTCATGGCCCTCACTGCTCCGTTCTTGGATCTTATAGTTGCTTTTAGAGGCCACATTCCCCAGTGAGCAACATACTCAAATAGACACTACTATTTTCAAAAGTAGATTATTTAAATGTGACACACTGAAAATCTCTAAAATCAAGTTAGTAAAAATCACACTGCTACATCTTCAACAGATACCCGACAAAACAGCATGGACAATGAAATCTTTAATGCTGAGTAAAAACTACCCCAGCACTCAATCTTGACAGCAAAGCCAGAGGTCTGGGATATCTCCTTGCTACTGAAGTAATGAATTGCCAGTTGACTGTCATTAGACAATCATAAACTTCTAGTTTTTTCTTATAAAGACTGATGATCCATCACTGCTTTTATAAATGATGTGATTTCTTCCCCTTTTAACCTGAGGGCAGGGGTGTGATAAAGACACTGAAGACCTTAGTGGGGGTAAGGACATGCAATTACGTTAACAGTCAATACCGGAGAAAGAACTGTTGAGAGGGCACCTTCCATTGCAGGAGAGAATCCAGCCTAAAGGAGACATGACATCAACCACACACTTCAAAATCCACAAGGCCAGGACTTGTATATTATGGCTTCACTGTATCAAGCGGCGCCTTGAAAGTAGTAAGTATTCAATACTGTTTACTGACTACTTCTGCAAGGCTTCTCCATGAATCATGAAGAAAAAGATATACGTAGATATATGAATCAGAAAAATGTTTCTCAGTCTTCTCACTGCAGATGGAGAAAGCAGTTCCATAAAAATTGCCATAAGTAAAGCTATCAACTTGTTAAGCACAGCAACAGATAGTGCAGCTTCAATGGAAAACAGAGACTTCATGAATAAAATTCATTCTATCACTGGTCTCATTAAAAACATTTAAAGTGAGAAATTTTAAAAAGTTCTATTTTTCAGTTATTTGGTTGTGGCAAAAAAGAGAGTTATATGTTATTTAGATGTGATTTCTACTAACTTTTAAAAATTCTTCACTCCTACCTTTCAATACTGAGATTCCGAATGGATGATCCACTCTGTCCTCATTTGGCCAACAAGGAGGAAGCGCCTGTCACAAGCCAGGACTGTGTTTTAAGCAGTAATACGATGGGATAGGATAACATATAACATCCATGTAGTCTTTGATCCGAAGGAGCTTACAATCCACTGGAAGTGGCATAAACAGGTTAATCAGCGAATATAAAATCCAAACCACCAAAGGAGGTACCCATACATTAGGTAATGAAAGCAGGAACTAGGAGGGGGCTCTGGTCTGTGGAAAAAAAAAAAAAAAGAGAGAGAAAGACTAGAGAATACTTTCTTTGGATCAGATAAGGGGGTATATGAGAGAGGATTCAAAGGGTCTCTCAAGGTCCTAGTTAGGAAAACTAATCTTTTGCCTTCTCTATGAAGATCCTAAGAAGCATACAATGGAGGCTAATTATAACAATAGTTCCATAAACTATGGGGACAGGAAGGAGGGAAGGAAATCATATTATCCAAGTTTCACAAGTAAATGTCTCATGAAAACATTCAATATAAGGTACTTGTAATCCTCTTTAAGTTTCACTTTCTCCATTTAATTCTCAGAAAGTACATTCATGCAACCAAATAAAACTGCTTCTCTCCTCAATGACAAAGTCCTTAAAAGTTCCAAAGGATAGTGAGACCTAAGTGAATAAAACTTTAAAAAATAATAATATATATACTAGGAATGGTTGTAAAATTTCTAGAAAAATTCATGGTCTAATATGCAATGATTATTTCTAATAAATACCTCAAAACATTTGTTTCCAGTGCTAATTAAAATGTGAATAACTGTGAATACTAAATAATGGAAAAAAAGAGCTTTGACTAAGCAGTTCTAAAAATTGTGGTCATCTTTTGTTTGCTTTGTGTTTTAAGAAAAACTTGAATAGCCAAGGTTCCTGGATAAAATTTAAATACTTTGAACTGGCTGTGGTGGTTCATGGTAATTTAATTAATTCTCACTTAAAGATTCATCAGATCATAAATTGACTTTATTAAGAGACATGATTTGAAATGGACTTTGAGTACTATACACTGTATCTTATACTGGATACCAGTCTGATTAGTAAATGCAATAAAAATGTGTACCTAGAAAAAACTATAAGACATTTGACAAAAGAGAGACAGATGTGCTTTAGCAGTCTACACATATTTTTGGAGACATTAAGTGTACAACGAAACTGGAAATTACCTATAGTTTTCTAAATTTAAGAGGAAAATAAATTATTTTTTCCTAGCACACAAAAAAGAATTATAGTCAGCAGCAACATTTTAAAGGCTACTTAAAAAAATACTACTCAGTGGTAAAATCCCCTCCCCCACCCCATGCAGTCTTTTCTCCAGTGCAAATTATTGATTTGCAGACAAGTATTCCGAAAACAGCATCTGATTACAGCATAAACTACAGCTGATATAAAAGCTTTTGTGACGAGAAAAGGCAGTATCTTAAATCTAAGAAGGTAAAACACCAAGTAGCAAAAATGAATCCTTTAAGAACTATCAAACCAAACAAAAAATAAAATTAGATATAAATTCAAGTTTTAGACTGTGGTCAATTGAGGTCTAGACAAAACCCTATGTTTGTTCACTGCCTAGTCTCCAGTCTGCTCCAAGTTTGAAAAGGTAATTGAACACAGTCTATAATTACTGGATTAGACACAGATGGGCTCTGTACATTTCAGGGGGAAAAAAGCACTGTTTTGATTCATTTTATGATTGCCTGTAAGGTCAGACTTTTCAAAATGTACTTTCATCTGTTAAATGGTTTCTCAAATTCCCTGGGGTATATCTTCAATAACTATGATGTTTTAAGCAATTTGGGCCTATCAGATCCAGTCTTTGAATATAACTAGCTGCCCATTTTCTAGTATTATAAATGTGCATGTAGGTTAATTGCTACATCTCGTACATATTTTCTGAAGTTGCAGTTTTGGAGGAAAAAATTGAAAAATTATGCCTCTTTTCCGACAGGAATTGGCCATATTGATGATTTTCACATAAGAAAAAAATCTTTAGTATATATACAAAGTCCATAAAAAATATTTTCTAACTGACTCAAGTGAAAAACAGAAACAAGGAAACATCAACATTCTGCATTTAAGTTGTAAGCAAAGTAATCTTAGCTAGATACTTGCAACTGAATAATTTATAAAACAATACATTCTTGACTAATGTATTGTTAGTCATGCATTTTTATTTAATAACTATAAATAGGAAATATTTTGTCTGTGCTAACATTAAAACTATTTTCCAATCTAAAAAAAAGAGAAAAACTCTAAACATAACACTTTGTATCACTTGCAGTAACAATGATGTTGTTATATAGCAATATATTATAAATTCATAGTGAAAAATAGTATCTAACTTGGAGAATTCAGTATTTGGTCCCTTCAGTGTAGTACCTATCTTATTTCCAAACATCCCATATTAAAACAATTCATGCAATAGCGCTATACACAAAATTTGTATGAACATTTGTGGCACACTCAGTAGCATCGGTTACAATGCCACAGAGTCTTCTTTGCTTAGTATACTTTATCAAAGAAAGTTGGTTCTCAGGCTTTAGATTTGGTCACAGGAGCTCCCGACTGTATCAAACAATCCTTTGGAAAATAGCTATAGAATTCCCAGGGCTGTTCTGAACTAGCGGTACTGGGGCTCGTCAGTACATTCTTCCCCTTATTCCCACCCACATCATGACATTAGGTGCTTCTGTTTTTTCAAAATCTCCTTTCCAATTACAGCTTCATTTTCTATTCCCAAAATTTACTTCAGTTAGCTACTGTGATACTAAATAGAAACACCCCAACACCAGAAAAATAAAAATAGGAAGACAGTGTAGAATAAAGAATAATCCCAAAAAGTTTGTATATTTTAGGAAGTTGGTTTCTTGTTGGTGTTGTGTTTTCACACATAAGGAAAAGCAGAATTTATAGTCACATAATTAAAACCTAAGTTGACATTCTTCATAAAGTCACATATGTATGTAGAAAGCTTTATAATTAAAACAAAACAAAAAGATTTACAACCACGTTCAAGAAAATCTAGCAATTTTACTAACACTCTTTACAAAATGCATAAATGTGATTTACTTATAACCTCTTCTTGTCATAAAACCAAGGAGTTTCTAAACCACACAGATAATCTTGTGTTTTTAAAAACCACTAATTTCAAAAGAAGATAATATTTTACAGAGACAAATGTTCATCTCACTACCTACATGAATATAGCAATCATCATTCCCTTTACAAGTGTTTTTTTTCTTTGTTTTTTTTGAGACGGAGTCTCGATCTGTTGCCCAGGCTGGAGTGCAGGCATGGTCTCGGCTCACTGCAACCTCTACCTCTTGGGTTCAAGCGATTCTCCTGCCTCAGCCTCCTGAGGAGCTGCGATTACAGGCGACTGCCACCATGCCTGGCTAATTTTTGTATTTTTAGTAGAGACGAGGTTTCACCATGTTGGCCAGGCTGGTCTCGAACTCCTGACCTTGTGATCCGCCTGCCTTGGCCTCCCAAAGTGCTGGGATTACAGGTGTGAGCCACCACACCCGGCCTATAAGTGTTCTTATAAAATGTTGCAAATATAATGATCTCGCATGTGCTAAGGAAGTGGCTTTAAAACTTAAATCTATTATAAATGTGTTATATCTTTATGCAAAATGAACAACTGCCCCAATTTATATTTCAGATATATATGGATTTTCTTATAACGGTTTGTTAAACGTAAGATATACCTGTATTAAGTGACTAAAAGCACAGAGAACCATGTAAATGCTGTAGAAAATTATTAACAATTTTCATCCTTACTCTCCTGAGAACTTATGCACAAAGCCAAGATAATATCAGAATAAGGCATTTGTATCGAAAACTATGACAGAACTTTGGCCTTGTTATTGTGCTGTTTAATTCTTTCTTCGAAAGGGTGTATATAAACTGAGTGCAACAAGCCAATCTAAATGGGAAAACTCCCAAGGGAGGAAAGTTTCTCTAAGTAAATCTATTTGTGAATTTAAATGTGAGTTTCACAGGACTGGTTACCAAAAATTGTGCCTTAATGTAGATTATAAACATATCACTACTTAAGAAAACATAAGGGTTTAAAAAAAAAGATATCCTCTCTCTTTTCCTTTCCTCCTTAATTTCTTTAATTTCATTTCCAAAGTCACAGAAAACATATCTTAAAAGATTATAAAATAATGAATTTGATATTATCTGCATCAACAACACCCAGTTCTAGCCCAGCTCTAGCTCACAACGGTTTACTTATATACACGTGCACTTTATTTTATGACATTAGCGCTCTAAATAAATTGGGAGCTTAAAATCATAAAACTGACTATAAGAAACAAAAGAAAGCCTAGAAAGATTTCTTCTTAGCCTTTCTCAAAAAAGGTCTTTCCCTTTTTAAACAATTTACATGATGTTTTATGGTCCTTTTAGAAGAGAATTATAGTAAATGGCACTCCAAGTGGGTTGTGTGAACCCACAAACCACTCTTCATAAAAACTGCTATAATTTTCTAGGACAGAGACAATAAAATATCATACATAAGCCAATGCAAAATCACGGTGTGACCACAGTAACAAACACATTATTTTCTTGAAAATTAAGCATGATAAAGCTGACAAAAAGATGACAAAGAGAAAAATCTTGACAGTTTACTCAATATACTTAACATACAAGCATTTACGGAATTTTCCTCCATTCCCTAAGTGACTTGAAATACAGGTGCTAATCTAGGACTGAAGTTTTTATATGTAGTTCATCTATTTTTAATAAGAGATTAAGAAAATTATTAACTTCATCTGTAGCTCAAGGAACACTTTAAATAACCTAATCAATCTATCTAAAGCTACTAACATTTTTGTTTCTAGTCAAATGTTAAGCTTTATGGAAAGTCCTAATGAAATTTTCAGGAGATGCATTTCCCATTTCAGACCACTAGGGATCAATAGGTGCCTTCCATTCCCGAGTCAGTTACTGAACAGTTAATAGAATTAACATGCTGCAAAAATAAGCATGTATTACCTTCTCCCTAATAGAACCAAATCATTAGCCGTAAAATAGCTGAGAAGAATTGAACACTATATAGGCAAAAAAGGGAATGCTCAAATGAGATTTTAAAAGGACGACTAGTTCAAATGGTGTAGTTGTTGAATCATCATCTACTCTGGAAAACTTTCTACTTTCCCTTTCCCCATGGTAGAATTATTGAACAAGAAAACTGAAATACTAAAACCATGCTTTTCTAACTTAGAGATGGATGAAACTGCAATACCACACTGATACAGAAAAATAAAGCCTGCCTAATACAATTCCCTGTAGCTGATCGCAGCAGCTTATTGCTAAGTCAGGCATGGTACTGAAATTAGGATTGGTGAGCCAAGCCAAAATATCTATAAAAGAATATCATTTATCTTATGATGCAGTAATAACAGTAAAACAAAACAGCATTTTCTACTTAAACCTGTTCATAATTACAAATTCCAGTTACAACGAATGATTTAAAATATTTGCAACATTCCTTCACAGTAAAACATTGGAAGAGAATTGAAGTGAAATAAACATGAAGCCCAGAAACAAGCTAACTAGTACAAACCTTAACAGATACATTTTATTGCTTTTCAGATTCTTACGTTAAAATGGTTGCTCATAACAAATTATGCTGAAATTAAATAGTATTTTTGCATATAGCTCAAAGATCCCAGCTCTTTCCCAATAGGGCGCTGTTAAGGAGTATCTCAAATTCCAGGAGAATATGGCAGTGATTCGATTAAATCTGTTAAGACATTGTACACAGAAAGTTGGTCTCCTTCCTTCCACACACACAAAATATAGTAAGTGCAATTCTGAAACAGTGAGCTAGAGAACAAAAGTTGAAGACATGAAATGTGAACTCATCAAATCCTTTCACATAAAAATGCACTTTAAATATTTTTGCTTCTATATCAGACTTTAAGGAATAAGATACCTAAAAAGCTATACTATTAGATGTAAAGAACAAATAGCCACTTTTAAGTAATGTGCTATTAAAAATGAATTCATTATTCTCGAAGTTAAAGTTTTGTATTATAAAATACATCGTTGTATTTGTTCAGACAGTCTAGCTGGCCTTTGTTTGTGTTTACTGAAAATGCCTTCCATATACTTAAGGCCCCAAACCAAAGCTTCCCAAATGGAATCTGCAGAGAAAAAAAACACTGATTCCAAAAAGAAGACTGTGCAAACAATATATAGTTCCAAGATAAATAAATGTACTCAAAGCAACAAAACTTCCTTCAGGTTAATCAAAGACTCCTGCCTAGTGAAATATATCTTTCAGAAAACATAAGATGTCCACATGTTGAAGACTTAACAATCAAAATGATCTTTAGTATCTAAAAAAAATTCATCATCCCCAAAGCAACATTGTACAATTTATCTAGCCTTCCAAAAAGACTTGAACAATCTTTGAAGATGCAAAACATTTTCACCACATCCTACAAAATCCCACCTGGCTTCGTTTACCAAAGACTACTCACCCACCTAACCCACTCCTCCAACCCACTCTACAGCTCTCACTAGACTCTGTTATTTATCCAATAAAATGCAAAAGTCTGGCAAAATCCTCATAGGCAAAAAGAAAAAGTTACTGAATCTCTTTTGACTCCAAGGCCTGGTTTCCTTTAGGTCCCCTCACTGACATTTCTTTGGCCCCACAGCATGGGGTACAGGCCGATCTGCATGGCTGGCTATACAGACGTATTATGAAGCCTTTACAATTGACCACACAAACACAATACCACAATGTAGGTCAGCTTGTGCACTCAAATGCCAAAGTGAAGCTTATATGGAAGTAAACTACAGACATAAATCTGCAAGGGTAGAATTCCACCCAATGATCCTAAAATTATTTCAAGGAATCAATCTCCAAGTATGCATCATGAAATCAGAAGAGCCCAGTTAAGCTTTTGGTGGGGGGGAGGATAAAGAAGAAAGAAAATGAAAGACTTAAGAAGAGGCAGCAAAGGTTTCACCAATCATTATATCATTGAGAGGGCTCAAACTACAGATGAAGTTAGAATACAGAAGATTGTAGAAAGGGTATTTAAAATTATTAACTGATCAAAAATTTGTAGTTGTCATTAAAAAAAATACAACTTAGCAATTCAGTTCAGAAAGAAGAATATCCCCAGGAACATACACATCTGTTTAATATTACAAGCCAACTGTCAACATCCTAAGTGAAGTTTTAATTTAATATTTTTTCTTTCTTGATGTTTTACCTTTAATCAATGCCTCATGAGAGTATCAACTTTCTATAAGAAACTGTTAAATATAAAGAAATGTTATTGTAGCATGTTTATAAAATCATAGTTCGAGAACTTTTTATTTTTCCAAAGCCTGACCACAACTTAATTATCTGCAGGACATTCCAGGCTCACAATTGCAAGCTCCAGTTCCCAAGCAATTTTAAACAATATCTACTGTACAGGACAGAGGGTACACAAAAGACCGCAACATGGTTATATTTCCAAAAGTCAGCATTAGGCCCT
This sequence comes from Symphalangus syndactylus, assembly GCF_028878055.3. Lineage (NCBI taxonomy): Eukaryota > Metazoa > Chordata > Mammalia > Primates > Hylobatidae > Symphalangus > Symphalangus syndactylus. Next base: position 17,440,990 of record NC_072438.2, on the reverse strand, counting down.
TTAGACATGGTTTTTATTTTCATTAAACAATATTTGTTTCCTCACTAATCATTAAATGGTTTTCATCACTACTGCCTGCTTTCCTTTCACATGTCAGTTGCTAGCATCAGTGTTTGTGTTCATAATAAATATAAAAGTGATCCACCCCATCATTTAAAAATGAACACACACGATGTCTGGTTCAATGAGTGTTAAGAGACTTAACAACATACTCACACCCTGAATACTGTTCTATTTTAATCTAGACACTTTAAAAAACGTAATGGAGTAATAGACTATACAGCCCTCTCCTTTAAATCAGATTTAAGCTTCGTGCCTGCTTATGTTATTGTGGGCACACAGATCTAATCAGTGGTTCAAGACATTTACTTGGGAAAACGAAAGAAGAAGACAGTAAGTTCATATCCCCAACCATAATGGGGAGGAGTTGAGAATATTGCCAATTCCTTTAGATGCATGAGAAAACTAGCCTGATTAAAAGTAACACTAGAAACTGACCGAAATGTGTAGGAGCAACTCACAGAGCACTCCAGAACTTTAGGAATAATTCTGAGAAAGTAAATTTTAAAAATAAATAAAAGCTGTATGCTATAAAGTATTAGGAACAATAAAAAATATGTGAAGTGTGGAAGAAACAAAGAAAAGTATATCAAAGTCAGAGGTAAAATTAATCATCAGTAGAAAAAAATAATCCAGTAAATAATCTGGAAAACCTTCAAGAAGTCAAGATACTTGCATTGTTGCATTGGAACTAGCAGTTTCCAGAAAATCAAATTATTTAAGTACAAATAAACTAATTTTGGATTTCAGATTAACTGGCCAGCAGCTATGTGAGTGCAGAGAGACAGAAATGTACAAACACATGTGTTTACTGGCGTATGTGTTTATCAAACATTCTACAGCACTTCTTATGTGCTAAGCACTTTCAAGGTGCTTTATGCACATTAATCCTCCAAAATTAGGTACTACTTTATTCCCATTACATAGATGAGGAAATGAGGTTAAATATTTTACCCAAGATCAGTTGCAGGAGGTGGTAGAGCCCAGAGTCCATGCTCTTAACCATCATGGCACAAATCATTCCAGGTGACATTACCTCTAATCCAAGTAAAAACAAGCCTATTACTTGGAGGGATCCACAGGCCTACGTTCTCCATAGCTGCCTCCTCAGGCTTCTTATTCTCTGCTGGCTTCTCAAATGTAGTCTTTTCCCAGGGACTACTCTGAGGCCCTCTTTTCTTCTGACTTGAAATTCCCCTTGGGTGATCCCACTCTTTCCTCAAGGCTTCAATCTCCATTTACATTCTGATGTCTTCTCCAGTCTAAATTCCTGGCTTAGAAATCTTTCCTCCAGTACATTTCTATATTTACAATTGCCTGGGAAACGTGTCCCTTGGGTGTTCAGCAGGCACCTCAAATAACTACAAAATTGAACTCATCTTAACTACCTACCTATCACAATGAAAACCTCAAAGTCATCTATAACCATTGATTTACATCTCCTACATGGAACGAGTCCTAGCTCTTCTCAAATATATCTTGAGTCTACTCCCTAGCTCTATATAGTAACCAGCTGAATTCAGGTCCTTGCTGTATCTTGACTAGACTTGATTACTGCAACAGTTCAACTGGTTCTTCTCCTTGCTGCCAGTCCTTCTCACCTCTGCCGAATCCACCAACTGCCAGCAGAATGATCTTTCTCAAATACATACCTAATCACATTAGTCCCCTACTGAAAACTTTTTCTAGTTCACCATGGCCTTTAAGATAATGCCATTCCTTTCCCATTCTAGGGGAATCCCTTTTTACCCTTCAAGGCTTAACTCAAAACTCACCTCTCCTGTTAGGCCCTCTCCCTTTAACCCCTCCCACTGAGTTCTTCACTTCCACCTGTGTCCATAGACACTTTGATAGCAGCACTTATTAGAACATGCTTTAGTTATGTGCCTCTAAGTCCATTTTTTCCCTAGATTATGTGTTTCTCAAAGTCAGACATTGTCTCACTCATGTTTGTACACCCAATACCTAACCTAGTTGTATGCCTGGCATATAGTTGGTGCTTAACAGTGACTATGAGTAAGTGAATGAATAATTCATTCTCAGAAATACCTTCAGTTCAAAGTGATATTTATAATGTCTAAAGCAGAGTGAATGGGCACAATTTTGAATGCAATGTACATCTCTTGTTGGCCACCACTATGCATTGCTCCCCTCCTTCTGGGAACAGCTCCCCAAATTTCCTTTGGAAAAAATTCGTCCCTGATTCTCAGCCAAATGTATTGGGTGGAAGTAACATACTGTGTCAGATGCAGAGCTGGGTTCTAAATGGACCAAGCTAAGCAGTATATCCTTTTATTGGCGACAGGAGTGGATTGAGGATAAGAATATCACTCAATTTGAGCCAGTAACAGCAAGTGAATCCCAGTCAAGGAAAGAGCCTCTCTCTTCCTCCAGAGGGGGCATTATGAGAAAGTGAGGCCTGCAAGTGCTGCAGCTCAATGGCTGCCACAAAGCAAGGGTTAAAGGCGCCTTAAAGGCGCCAACACTGTGTGTGCAAGGCAGAACAGAGGGAGTAAGAAAAACCAGGCCTGTGGTGACAGTTTGGTTCACCGAGTCCGGCCACACCAGAGGTTAAGTCATACCACTAAACTTTTCGGTGATATAAATCAATAAATTCCTTTGATCATTTAAGCTAATTTGCATTGGGTTCTCTGTAACTTATAACCTTAGTAAGACTTCTGATAAAGCAAGTTAAGTGTTTATGGGAAGAAAATCAAGCTACACATTTGAAGAAATGTACAGAAAAAGGAGACAAACAGGGAGAAGGTGAGAGTGGACGCAAATTAAATTTGATAGGATACGAAGAAAGCAAAAGAAAAGAAAAGAAGAAAAGAAAGAGCTAACAAGGTACTCTACAACACAAACAGGAGAGATTCCAGATGTGGAAAGAAAGCTTTCCATTCCAGACAGCATCAGTCAGGCCCATATAGGGGTATCCTGTGGTACATTTATGAAAAGAATAAAGTTTTATAAAGAGCTAGAAAAAGAAATTTAAAAAATAACCAATGTTTCTTTTTGAAAAGGCCTTTATGAGAAAAAAGAAAAGACTTTGGGATAATTTAATCTGGAGAAAGCAAATCCTAGAGGCAATTTAACTTGTTGAAGGGTTATTTATAAGGAGGTGACTAAACAGCTGTTCTCCAATTTCACAGGGAAAAGAATGAGAGGAAATTGATTTAAATTTCAGTATGAAGCTCAAGGCAGGCAAAGGAGAAGTGCTTGAGGGAGAACTGTTAATGATGAAAAAAACTAAATGGAAAACTGGATTTTTACGGCTTTTAAAAGAGGGAAAATTACCTATGTTGATTCATTTAGTTTGGGGGTAAAACTACTAAACAAATATTTGAGGTGTGCCCTCTGTTCATTTATTCAAATGCCATGTATGAATCCCTACTATGGGCCAGATGCTCTGCAAGGCACTAGGAATACAAAGACCAAGAAGATATGGTGTCTGTTCTGTCTAAAGGCTGTATGACTGGGTACAAGAGCCACTGTGCTAAATACAAAGAAGCATGAAAACAGAGTCCTGCTCTCTCCTTTTCCATCCCCTGTGCCCAATATAAGCCCCAAAATAAACAATATCATTTGAGAGATAACACAATAGCAGCTAAAAGGTTAAGTGACAATGTTATTATTAAATAAAAACACAAAATAATAAGGCAAAGGATGTCACAAGCCATACATATTTCCATAGTAAGGAATACAGGCAGCAAATGCTTTCAATTCAAGAGGAGACTAGTATAGGCTAGAATGTGCCTTTCGAGATCAATGGAATTTGAGAAAGTGAAGGAGAGCAAGCAGTCCAGACAAGAGAAATAGCAGGAGCCAAGGAAGGAGGCAAGAAGCTGAGGGGACTGCTAACAGAGCAGCGTGGTGAAAACTGGTGGGATAATGTGGGAAGTGTGGGGTTTAATACTGGAAAGGTGGGTAGGCTAGCTTTATAAAGACCAAATATCTGAGAATCTTTGCGTGGAGAATGAGTGGTACTGAGCGCTTCTGAGCCAAAGTAATGATGAAAGCAACATTTTCTACGCAGTGGCTTAGCTTGGAGAGGGACTGAGGGCTTACTGTTACTGTGTCAGCTCAGGCACAAGATGGTAGGAGTCTGAACTCCTATGGTAGCAGCAGAATGGATGAGATGCAGAGAAAGTGCAGGTGCTTATTCACTTAATTCATTTCCAAATACTGTGTACTGAACTGTGCCCTGCGCTGTGAGGGGAGTGGAACACAGTGTCTATCTTCTCGGGCTTGGTAATTAAGTGGATAGAGGAGGACAGGAAAAGGGAGAATAACAGATGTAACTGCAAAAATGGCATTCAGGGTGAAGGAGCTCTCTGGTGAGTTCGAATTCCTAAATTTTTATTTACACAAGCTGGAACAACAACAAAATGTCAATATGTAAACAGGAAAACCAATCCTCCCAATATACCACTTCATGTGCACCATGGAAGATGCTGATTTTATCGCAGTTGAGTCAATGGAAAAGTATAGAAGCAAATATGCTTGTACTGGTTGAACTGTACCAAGTAATGAATATTTTAAAAGACTTCTGAAGCCAGGCATGGTGGTGTACATGCATAATCCCAGCTACTCAGAAGGCTGAGGCAGGAGGATGCTTGAGCCCAAGAGTTTGAGGTCAGCCTGGGCAACACAGTGAGACTCTATCTCCAAAAAAAAAATTGAAAAAATAAAAAAAGGCTTCAAAGATAAGAAGTAAGGTATTTTTTTAGGACTGAAATGTTTCCAGACTTCATCTTTTGACATAAGTGAGATATATTCACAGATTTTCAATCATTTACCCACAGATAGGTATTTAGAAGCTTTCAGGAAATTCATCACCTCTCCTTGATAGCTCTTCTTTTTCTTCCTTCTCTTAATTTAATTTTGATTTAACTTCCTCTTGTCATTGCTTGCTTACAAATCACTGCCTCTGTGTCTGGAGCCAATTAGGGCTGTAAAGTACCCCATGACGCCTTCATCTGGGGACCCATTTATATATATTTTCTTATTTCAAGAGGTAGAGCTAGCCTGTAACTCCAAAAGTTTCCAATCAACCATCACATTCTATTCTTTGGAAAAATATGCTTCTCTCCACAGTCAAGAAGACATCAAACTACATATTTTGCAAGAATACTTCCTTTCTACCTGTATAAAGATGAATTGTGCTTTGGAAATTCACTCCCAAAAAAAGGGTTGAGTGTGGGCAATAAATGCTTAATAGCAATAACATTTTTAAAATCTTTCTACCAGTTAAAATTAAACGTAATTTCCTTATTACTTTAATGGAAACCTTTGGAGTTGAAGTATTTAACTAGTCTCTTTTACATCAAGTGTTCATTATATAATTCCCTTTTAATATTAGGTATGTAAACTGTCCACTGACAGAATACAAACACACATTTCCACTGAAACAAAAACTGGAGAAGGACAAGGCAGCCTGATTCAGGATCTGATAATGGGTTACAGATTCCATTTCAGTTCAGATTTATAGTCAACATGCCACAGAGTCATTTACCAGGTCATATTTGGAGGGAAAGTATGAACTGCCACATCACTGAGAGAAAAATCTGTGTAAGCCTAAAATACTTGACTTTTCCCACTGTAATGCTGAGCCTAAGGAAGAGAGGTAGAGAAAAAAATTATATATATATTATTTATATATATATATAATTATATATATGTTTTTATATGTGTGTGTGTGTGTGTGTGTATATATATATATATATATATATATATATATATATATATATATATAAACTGCCTTAAATTAAAAGGCAGTGATGATTTGGCCCAAGTTCTGGGCATGGGGAAGACTTCTCTTTGCCACTGTCTTTCAGGGTCACCCTGAGTGAGGCTGCAATGCTGCCTTGTCCATTGCTGGCTGCTACTAGCCTACTGGCTAAATCATCCTAACCCCCAGGATGCTAGACTTACACAGCAGAAAAATTCTAGAGCTGGTGGGCAGACACCTAACCTGAGTCATGAGCTGTGGATGCAAAGCTTCTACCCAGTTCCCAAGCCAACTTCTCTTTTCCAGCCTTCCCATCTCCTGCTGGGGCCTCCCATTAGTCGACCCCTATCAGAAGCCAGGGGGCAAGGAAACCCCACTATGCAGCCCATAAAGATCAGTCTCTTGATGTGATCCCCAATACTGGAGGTAGGGCCTGCTGGGAGGTGTTGGATCATGGGGGTTGATCCCTCATGAATGGCTTAGCGCTGTCCCCTTGGTGATAAGTGAATTCTTGCTCAGTTCACACAAGATCTGCTTGTTTAAAAGAGTCTGGGACCTCCCCCTTCTCTCTTCTTGTTCTCTCTCACCATGTGACACTCCTGCTCCCCATTCACCTCCTGCCATGATTGTGAGCTTCCTGAGTCTTCACAGAAGCAGATGCCGATGCCATGCTTCTCGTACAGTCTGCAGAATCATGAGCCAAAATTAATCTCTTCGTTATAAATTACCCAGCTCCAGGTATTCCTTTATGGTAATGCAAAAAATGAACTAATACAGGTTGTGTGGCTAAACTGCACCTTTCAGATTGAGGCTCCCAGGTACTAGGAGAACTGCCTGCTGCTGGCTCACAGCAGAGTGTCTCAAGCAGCAGGAAGGTGCCTCACCCAACACTAGGGCCTATCCCTGGGAGAAGCCCACAGACAATGGCTGGCCAATGCAGTGGTTAAAAAGCCTTGGCCCTTTGCCTCAACTGGGCAATTCTAAAAAGCCATCTCAGCTCTAGAGATCTCCATGGAACTGACTGTTTAATGAACAAATAAAATCAAAAACTGGTATCCCAACAACAGAAAAGGGAATTACAATTTTTCAAATGTCTATAATCCATAAATTGGGTCTCCCTCCCTCTCAATGATTTTACTAACTAAAACCACAAATCCTTTTCTCTTTTCTCCAAAGGCAAACCACAACACTTAAGAAACACATGGTCGGCCAGGCGCGGTGGGTGGCTCACACCTGTAATCCCAGCACTTTGGGAGGCCAAGACAGGCGGATCACGAGGTCAGGAGATCGAGACTATCCTGGCTAACATGGTGAAACTCTGTCTCTACTAAAAATACACAAATTAGCCGGGCATGGTGGCAGGTGCCTGTAGTCCCAGCTGCTCGGGAGGCTGAGGCAGGAGAATGGAGTGAACCCGGGAGGCGGAGCTTGCAGTGAGTCAAGATCACACCACTGCACTCCAGCCTGGGCAAGACTCCGTCTCAAAAAAAAAAAAAAAAAAGAAATGCATGGTCACAAGGTAATTGTTGATTAAAAGAAAAAGGTTGGTTTGGAAGCAGCCGTATTTCCCCAAAAGCTAGTCAGGCGCTTTCAAATATATAATGTATGCACCAAAATATACTCCTAAAGACAGCAGATGATGTGATAACATACTAAAGAGCAAATCCCCAGAGGCTTGGTCTGTGGAATGCCAAGTGGAGCACAGTTCCCAGCCTGGGACACACTTGCCACAGGACACCTGTGCATGCCCAAGAGCTGGGGAGGCAGCAGGCAACCCGAGAAGCACAGCAAACACGTGCCATGACTACACATCTCATAGCACCAGGGACGTCATCTTGGGAGATAGCTTAACCTTCTGAACCTCGGTTTCTTCACGAATAAAGGAGCCTAACTTGAAAGGATAGTCAAATAAATTATAAAGCTTTTAACACAGGGCCAGGTAGAGTAGGTGCTCAACAAGTGGTAGCCATTATTATCATTTATTATGCTTTAGAATAACAACCAGAAACTAAGACATCAATGCAACATTTGTGGATGATTTTCTCATATAGGTTAAGAAAGTCTGGATTGGAAATCCAGCTGAGTTACAGGAAAATTACTCCCTTTACAAAAGATTTTACCACAGACTTCCTTTAAATAGCCCCCACCCCTCCACTGCACATTTATATAGAATTAGATATTGCTTACTCGTAACATTTTTCTAATCAAAAGCTATTAATTCTCCATTTCCTACCACAGCAAATAAAAACTCATCTGCCAGGAGTTTTACTTGTTCTGTTTTGCTTTTCATTTCAAAAGTAAATGTGCTCATTAAAGAAATTCTGGATGATAGAAGCAGAAAAATAAATCACCCAAGTCCTATCACTCAGAAAAAGCCATGGTTAACATTTGGTGAGTTCCCTTCCAGTCATTTCCATGCCTAGAGTTTTTTGGGTTTGCACACATAGTTTTAATTGTAATTGGTTTGGGTAGTATTTTTTTAAGCTAACATAATAATATAAGCATATATTAATTATATATAATAATAGATAATTCTCATGTCATGACATACTCTTCAGTATGTCACATTTACCTAACAATTTCTCTATACTTGGGAATAATGCTGTAGTGTCTCTGTGTAAGGTACTTGTGACAGCTGCCATCACCATCATCATTAAAATTATTATTGTATTATTAAGGCTGCTGCTGTTCTGTGAACATTTCTAAGGCTTTGTGAAAAAAAGAAAAGAAACACTACTGCTGCAAACTTTGTTTTGTTTTGTTTTTCCTAGCTGGAATGCAACAGCACAATCTTGGATCACTGCAACCTCTGCTTCCCGAGTTCAAGCAATACTCCCACCTCAGCCTCCCAGGTAGCTGAGATTACAGGTGTGTGCCAAAGCGGCAGGCTAGTTTTTGTATTTTTTTATAGTGATGAGATTTTGCCATGTTGCCCAGGCTGGTCTTGAATTCCTAAGCTCAAGCGATCCACCCACCTCAGCCTCCCAAAGTACTGGGATTACAGGCATGAGCCACAATACCCGGCCAAACTTTTAAACTCAGAAAGACTTCCCACTTCTACAAAGTATGTCAACATTCATCTTCATTTTCTTCAGTTTTGTTTTTACAGTTAAATCTTTAGTCCATCTAGAAATTTATTTTAATGTATGTATGAAACAAGGAACTAAAAATTTATTTTTTTTTCCCAAAGTGCTAACCAATTATCCCCAATCACTGAATAAATCTTCCTTTTCTTACTGATTTACAACACATCCTTTAGCATGGATAAAATTTACACACACACACACACACACACCCTGGACTAATGAGTTTCACTAAAAAATTCATATATGCATATATTATTTTTTGGTGTTAAAATGTTTTAGTATATGTGCTGCCAAAGCAAGCACTAAAGTAATAATTGATGTGTTGACAACACTTTTTCTTCATTTCCAGGTATACAATATATGTTTCTATTTATCCAAATCTTCTGTATCTGTCTACAAAATTTTGCAGTTTGCTTCAACTAAGTCATTTACATTTCTTTTTAAGGTTATTACTAGAAACTCTTTTTGTTGCTACTATAAATGTTTCATTATATTCTAAATAGTCATTAATTAGATATAGGATCACCATTGACGTTTGCCCACTAATGTTATACAGTGGCTCTCGAGGCCTCTGTAATCAGGCTATAGCACCTCCTCGTTTCACATTGCTGAGTAAGAAGCCCCCACTGGCCTTGTTACGCTGGTTTCCTTACTGTCACTGAGCACACCAGGTTCATGTTCACCATCCATCCACTTGACTTGCTCTTCAAGGATCTGCTCCCAGGTCAAAGCTTTCCTAAGTAGTCTGCCTCTAATTACATGCCTTTTTCTATATGCATCCAGAACTGATAATAAGTCCTAAAACATTTCATACTTTCAAATAATATAGCAATAATTTTCCTTTTATCAATACTAGGACATTCAATTTTTTACATTTGAGAAAAGATTAAACAAAAAACAAACTATATTTTTTGTCTTTTTAAGGGGCTATGATAAATTTGAAACAAATTTGGTAAAAATATACTGTTTGCTTAAAATACTAGTAAACTAGAAGCAGCCTAAATAGCTTTCAACAGGGGTTCAGATAAATCAATTATTTATTACTATTTTTAATAGCTATGCAGCCAAATAAACTGGTGGTAAGAGCAATACATACTGATATTTAAAAATTTCCAAAATATATTGTTTTCTACAATACTGTTATGTAACCCCTCTCTACTCCCCCAAGGAAGCAGAGAGGGCATATGGAGAGGGATTACATAACCGTATTGTAGAAAAATCCTGATTTTATTTAATAGAAAAACTGTCTGGAAAGTTAAACACCAGAATTTTAACTATGGCTATTTCCTGACACCGTACTAAATGTGAACTATTTTCTTCTTTATTCTGTTTAATGAGCGCTTACTAATTTTATAATCAGATTTTAAAATAGTCAACTTCAAAAATGTGCCCTGCTGATAAAAGTCCATTATAAAATTATATCACCACTTTTAAATCAAATACATTTGTGAAAACACACCAAAAATGCTAACTTTGAAAAAAACAAAACAAAACAAAACAAAAAACCTCACTCTGTTTCAGAGACTCAGAGAAAATATCACAAGGTAATGGGCAGTTATCACTGTAAAAAGTATTTAAAAATATATCCTGGGACTTTCAGAAAAAGAGTACTGAGTCATGCAACCATCTCATTGAAAAGGTCCTTATGGATTATCTAGTCAAAACCTCTCATTAAAAAAATCAGAAGAGTGACACCCAGAGAGGTTAGGTGAATTCTCCAAGATCACATAGTAAGTTACTGGCAAAGGCCAAAAGTATTTACAATTCAAAACGTACACTCTTTAATTCCTTTCTCAATTCCTCTGAGTTAAGATATGCTGTAGCCTGTTACTTCTGCTAAGACTATGGAATTCACCACTGGAGCAAATGTCCAAGAAAAGGCAAGTGTTCATTTCACCAGAGTTTTCTGATCATGTGACTATAAATTAGATAGAAATGTTACAATATTGTGAAATGGAAGGTGTCTCTCTCGGTTAAATACAGCTTACAAATTCCATGATAAGAACATTTTGACAAACAGACATATGTTAGATGGTGATAAGCAGAAGCTGGCAAACTTTAGTATTCATAGACTCTGAGGATCTGAAAGTCTGTAAGAAAGAAAAAAGTATTACCGAGTTTAAAATTTCAACTGTGCTGCAAGCTTTCCATATCTGAGTTATTGGGTTCATTCAATGTATCATACTTTCATTCCTCTGGTTTATTCACTTTCTTTTAGAGGAGTTTTGAAGGTGCCTCTTTTTAAGTCAATATTAAATGTAATATGCTTTAAACATAAAATGATTTTCATATCGTAAGCCGTAATTAACATGTGTAGACTTCACTGATACTTTACCCACCAGAGGGAGTCCATGTGGATTTCCATGTAGTAAGAGACCTCAAACATCAAGTTTACATGAATTCAACAACCACATTATACATAATACAATCAATATTATAAAATCACTCAATAATATATTTCTAACCCCTGAAAAAGAGAAAAATTAAATGAGATTGGGCACATAAAGTCTTTAACCGAGTTCTTGACCTACAGCAGAAGCTCAAAAATGATTGAGTTTCCAAAATCTGTATCCTTCTGCACATTAGTCACAGTGCTTACAACAAATTAACTGGTATTCTGACTTACACACAAGTTGATGTGAGCTTGGCTGGTACCTGCCCTGAAGGATGGTTCTAGCCTCAATATGTAGAAAAATCTGGTTCTTGGGCCTCCAAAATGAAGCCAGCCCCTGATGGGAAGAATTCACTAAAAATGTCACACTGAGAAGACGTGTTTCTGCAGCCCTACCCTAGTAGGTGAGACACATAATAATTGGTCAATTGCCAACTCAAAATCGAGGGAAGAGGGAACTCTTTGACACACTCCAGATTCTTCAGGGAATGCAGGAGAACATGAATCAACTATCCCTGATAATCATGCTTCTACAACATGTGATATAATCATTACCCCCAAGATGAGTTTCATTCAAGAATAAAGAAAGCAGAACTGAGAATAACAGGAGAGAACCTGGCATCCACACGGGCCCTCCTAAGTTTCTACCTCCTTATACTTCTCGCCATCATAAGGCCCAGCCTAGTGATGGCCGTATTGCTGAGACAGGTCTCAATCTCCATGCAATTGGCTGGGCATAGGTACGTATGCACTGGGTATCTATTTTGTACTCAACTGTCTCCAAGGTCTAAATATGGCAAAGCTGAAGGACCCCATTGAGTTCCAGCTATGTTCTCCAATCCAGGTTTATCAGTAAGCACTGCTGCCGGGGAGTTATCCACCTCGTGCTGTCTTAATAAAACTCCAGTGTCCACTGGGCTCCTTGGATCTATTCTCTACTATTTAGAATTAAGAAGAAGGCCTGAATAACTGGCACCCAACTCTAACCCTGAAAACGCTGTTACTGTAATCTTCTACCATTTAACTTTTCCAACCAGAAAGCTGGGAATTATTCTACCTCCTCCTCTTTCTATTTCCACTAATTAGTTACTAAGTTTTACTAAGTTTGTTGAGTCTACCTACTAAATACTAACTACCTACTTCATCTATTTTTCTCCCATCCAACCCTACTGTCACCGGCTCCTCAGTTTCACCTGAATTACTGCAACAGCATCCTACTTAGCTCTCCATGTCAGTCTTGTTACATTCCAAACCCATCATCAACACTGCGGATTAGTTTAAAATACAAGCATGATCCTTTCATGCCTCTGCCGCACAGCCCAGAGCATAAAGTACAAACTCCTCAGCACTGCTAACAACGCTCTCATCTAAGAGTTGGCAAACTTTTTCTCTAAAGGGTCAGACAGTAAATATTTAAAGTTTTGCAGGCCTTTGCAGGCTATCGCTCTGCTGCTACAGCGTGAAAGCATCCTTGGCCTATATTTAAACAAATGAAAATGACATAGTCCAATAAAACTTTATTTACAAAAATAGGCAGTGGGCCAGATTTGGCCTGTGGGCCAGTTTATGAACCCCTGCTCTAACCTACTTCAGTACAACCTCATCCCCTGACACTCTGACCCTCACCCGGGTCTCCTCCAGAAAAGGGCTCTAGTCACACCAGTCTTGCCTCTGGCCCCCAAACTGCCCTGCTGTTGTGCGCCACTGCCTTTGCTCACACTCATCCCTTCTACCTACATCTGGTGGAATGTTTTTTCTCCATAAAGGCCAAGTTTGATGATCACTTTGAGGTTTCCACTGATTCTCCCTTAAAGAGATTTAGGTATCCTTTATCTATATTTTCAAAGAATAGGTTCATATGCCTCATAGTTTTTTTATGGCCCCACAATGCCTGACACACCAGATGTTCAGTGTTTATTGAATGATGGTATAAATCAATTATTGAATAAATACATTTCAAAACTTACAGTCCTCCTAAGTCTTGGGCAAAATTCAGAAGTGTAATCCACACAAAGGACTCACAATCTCATGAAAACTCTGCAGTGCTGAGCTCTCCTTACAGTACACACTCGGTTATTGCAATCCATAAAAACACAGCATCATGAAGCTACAAGATGCCCTGGAGAGCATTAAAGCAGTGGTTTTTAAACTGTGTGTCTCTGGGCCCTCTGGTTGGTTCCTAGGGGTTCCTCAAGGAGAGGGGGAAGGTAACAGAAGGGTAGGCTGGCGAATGAACCTCTCTCCCCAAACCTCTCACTCCAGCTTTTACCAAAGCTGCTCCTTATTTCATTAGCCAAAAGGTTCCTGCCATATTTAAAAAGAAATCTATATGATTCAGCATACTCATGCACTGTTCACAGCTTGCATTCTAAACCTCCATTGTTTCCCGATCCTACTTCTGTATGGTTTGGCCCTATCTCCTGTCCTTCCTGCCTCTCATGGACTCACTATACCTGTTGCATGATACTGCTTCTTTGAATCATGTTCCCTCAACTGAAATCCCCTAACTATGATTGTACTCAACCCTTGGGTAAAATTTATAATCCAGGTGGTCCCAGCTCAACCTTTGGGTCCCAACACTGGCACAGAAAGTCAACACTGCCTCTGAAAAGGAAATCAAGGAGGACCTGGGGAATCAATGCTAAAAAAGTTACAGCTGTTACTCATACTTGAGTTGTTGTGCTACCTGTGTCTGCTTTTCCACTAGAGTGTAAACGTGTTGAGGGAGGAACTGAATCTCAGTAATAAAATAAAAGCTACTATTTACTGAATGTTTACTCTTAATACTGGACTAAGTATAAATGTGCATCATGTAATATTCAAGAATTATGTGAGGATCACACAGCTTTAGAACTGCAATGAGCCTTAGACAGAGATCACCTAGCCCAAAAACTGAGAGAGACAGTAGATTTACAGTTATTCATTAATTCAAGAAGTATGTATTAAGCACCTGCATCCCTACACTGCTCTACAAGCTACAGAGTCAGTGCTAACAACACAAAGTTCTTCATTTTCAGAAAACATATATTCTAGTAAACAAACAACAAATAAATGGATATATGATATTTCAGGGGAAGGGACAGAAAAAGGATGCCACTTTACGCAGGGCATTCAAGGAAGGCCTCGTGGAGGCAACATTTAACCAGAGACCTGAGGAACTGAGAGATCAAGCCATATTGAATCTAAGAGAAAAGTGTTCCAGGTAGAGGGATGCAAAGGTTCTAAGGGGGGAATGTGCCTGATGCATGTGAGAAAATGAAAGAGGCCAGAATAGCTGGAGTAGAGTGAGCAAAAGGAGGGAGAGAGGAGGTGAGGCCAGAGAGGTAGCAGGACCAGATCATCTGGCTTTGGGCCACTCCAAGAACTCTGAATTTCAGCCAAAGATTCAAGATAATCAATTCCTAAAAATAAGTAAATAAAAAATGAAGTTTAGTTTCCACAAAAGAATGTATTATCAAGAACAAAATCTTATCTACATGCCTAATCTGAAAATAGAGTGCCCAGCAATTCAGGATCACTATTACCTTATTTAGAATCAAAATGTCCTTATTCTACAAGAAACTCTGCAGTTATCCAGTTGAAGCTTTCAGTTTTACTAATGTGGAAACTGAGGCCCAGAGAAATCACACGAGCAGCCCACTTACTGGCAGACCTGCGGCTAGAACATGGGTTCCTGCCTTCCTGTCTGGTGCTCTTCAGTAGCCCCTGCTGCCTCTGCACAGCAGTCCGGTGCTTAAGGGTTTCTTGGTTACCTGTGTGGTAGCCCCCACTGGCTCCTGTAACCTTTATAAGTCGGTAAGAGAATAGAAGAGCTGCCACTATGAGGCATCTCTAGGCCTATCCTCACCCCAGAACCTGTCATTATAAACTCCTGCATTCTCTAGTTTCTCATTCCCCACAGAGTTGAAGACAGCCAGGCAGACAAGGTGAAGGCACATCAGGCACTGTCCCAGGCACTGTGAGGGATGTTTTTGTTGCTTTTGCTTGCCCAACATTCCTTACTCCCTATTCCCAGACAGGGCATGCCTTTTCCATGGTTCTGGTGGGGGCTACATAGTATCCAAGCCACCTATTAACCACAGATTGAGGTGGACATAGACCTGACCAATTAAAGAAACATCCCTCTGGCCATAATGACTACTATAAGGGAGAGCCGAGGATCAAGCAGAACCAGCTAGATTTCCTTCCTGGGCTTTATGGATAAGAGCTAGAGAAAGAAGCTCTATCCCTGGGTTTTCCAGTTATATGAGTTAAGGCATGCCCACTTTGTTTAGGTTAATTTACATTAGGTTACTATTACTTGCAACCAAAAGAACTCGGACTCATGTAGGCACCTGCATACCTTTTCTTACTTCATCTAACAACTTTATAAGGTTGCCATTACTCACTCTATTTTAGCCATAAGGTAACTGAAATTCAGTGGCTTCCTCAAGTTCATATAACAGATTAGACACATTCAAATCCAAGTCTTTCTGCCCCAGGTTCCATTCAGTATTCAGTATTCAGAATTAACTCAAGAAGAAGAAACTCACTGCCATTCAGAAACCAAAGAAATTCTGGTTTAAAAATTATAGGAGGATGTAGTGGGCAGGGCGAGAGCAGCATTAAACCAGGTCAAAGGACCTGGCTTCTACTTCTGGCTCTGTCCTATGACCTCAACTGCTATGACTTTGGGCAAATAATTTCATTTATTTGGGTGTTAGTTTTCTTATCTACTAACAAAATGAACGCAAGGTCCTTTTGAGTGAAAAAAAAAACCACAAACAAACAAACAAACATGGGTCTGCTTTAAGCATACAGATTCTACTGTTACTATATGTCAAGTAGATTTCAACTTGAATGTGAAGCCTAATAACAGGTAATGGCTCCTGGGGTACAATGTTACAAAGTATTCTGAGCTATAGGGATCCACTAAGAAATTAGCATTGGCTTCCATGATCACAAGGAAGAAAAGAAAGTAACAGCTGCATACCTGCCACACATCTGCCATCACTGAAAGAGTTTCACCTTGGCAAAGAAATGTTACCATCTTTTACAAATGCAGACAGTACTTCTGCACCACTGCTGATTCATCAGTACCTGCTCAGGATTTTCATACATTCCTCACACACTTAACTAAAGCAAGGAATGAAAGTGCAAGAAAACTAAGTGGTTTGGAAAATATAGCTTGGTGCCACTAAAGAAAATATGTCTAAATGGCCTACATGAGGAGTGGGGAGGTAGTTCAGGGGAACAATAATAATCGGTCTGGTTTCTTAAAATACATACATATATAGACTATGTGAGTAGGGTAACTCAGAAGCTACCCTACTTAGCTTGTGAGCTAAGTAGGGTATTATCATGTCCACTTTATAGAAATGGAAAATGAGAGTCAGACTTGCCCAAGTTCACCCATTTCTAAGTAGCAGAAGCAAGATCTGAACACAAGGCCCAGGTCTCTTTCCAATCCCACCATCCTCACTAGTCCCACACTTCAAATGAGTTAACTAATCAAATTCCCATTGCAGTGACATATTCATTATTATTTGGAGTTGTTTGAATAATATAAATTCCTCCCCCAAATAATCTGAAAAGTTATTACTCTCCATTTGTAACTGAATGGGTAGACATGCATTTGAGGATGTATAAATTTAGCAAAATTGACCATAAAAGTTAAATGCTTAAAAGAATGATGCAGAAGCAATCAGCCTGTTGGTGGAAGGTAGGGAAGGAAGACTTAGTTTCAATGCAATTTTATTCAACTTAATATAACCTCTACAACAATTCAGTGAGATGGAAATCTGGCATCAGGCATATATTTGAGGAATGGAATGGAAGAATAGAAATTGAACCAGATAAAACGCATTCTAGAAGTAACAGCAAATGCTTCAAGGAAGGCACTTACCAAAAGGCATACTATAACTTATTACATTTCATTAAGTCTGACAACCAGGGCTAAACCTGAATTAGAATATGTGCTTCTGGTATTGACCACACTTTTCTGTATAAGGAATCCAGACCAAACAAAATAACAGCCAAACTTTTGACACATCTAATTGTAGTAAAAGCACAGGACATCCATCACTAGCTCTTCTAGTTAAACTTCCCACAAGAGAAGATGGGGAGTGGGGAACAGTTGCAAGAACAGGAGATAATACACAAAGCAATGACAACATAAAATCAAAATTGCTTAAAAGAATGTATGTTTCCTCTACGTCAGGGGGACAGTGTCCCTGAACAACACAGCCCATGTACTCACTTAAGGTGATGTGACACCTTCTCACATCAATACATAGCAGAATTGGAAGTTTCATTGTCATGCGGTCCAACCCTGTGACATATGAACAAAGTTTTTCTCAAACATCTCTGAAAAGCAGTCATCACTCTGTTTAATTACTTCCAGTGACAGGGAACTCAGCACCCTACGGGACTGTTACTGTCCCTGAGGCCCATTAACTCAAAAGTCTAAAACACATTTTCACCACTCAGGGAGAGGTGGAAGTGATCACAGGGCTCTCCAAAGGCCTTGCCAACCCAACTGTGCCTCTTGTCTCTACCATTCCCAAATCCCCCCTTTCTCTGAGCAGGACTCAAAATTAGCACAGTGTTAACAAATCAGTGGTTTCAGAGTTAGAACGGACCCTTAAAAAGCCAATGCTGTGATATTCATACCACAGTTCTACAAAAGGAACCTCAGGAAGTGCTTGGGCCAAACTGGGAGGGAGAGGGTCCTGTTTCTCTTCCTCTTATTTCAACCTAGGAAGCTCCCACTTTAATTTGTTATATATAGAGGATCAAGGTAGCTTTTTAAAAGGAGGAGGAGGAAAAAAAGGACCATTTACAGGTAAATAAGCTGAGGTCTTAAAACTTGCTTAATGAAATCATATAGCTAATAGTTGCAGGGTTCAGACAACAACCTGGTCTCTTGGCTCCTTCTCTGGTGCTTTCTCTACCATATAACATCTGACCGCCCACAGGGCAAAATTCAAACTCTGCAGTGATATACAAAGTCCTTTAAGATCTTCCCCTGTCCAATTTTTATGATAGTCCCACATTCCGGTCTCACTCAAATGTTTATTGAACCAATATATGTCAGACTGTTACCTACCTCCACAGCTTAGCGCATACTATTCTCTTAGCCTGAGATGCCCTTCTGCACTGGAACCAACTAATCCTCTTTCAAGATTTGTTTTAGGCATCATGGCCTCCATAAAGCCTTTTCTGATCCTCAGGTAGAACTGACCACATTCTTTTTGTGCCCTACACAACACTTGCGAGGCTTTATGGCACTTGTTTTATGTCTATGTCCGTCTACTCCACCACTGCTTTTATATCATATTACTCTAACACGAGGCTGGTCAGAAGGTAGGTGCTTCACAGAGGTTCATCAATAGGGCGAGTGTATTCATCTGGTCCACTCCCCTTTCTAATGTTTAAGTATCCTCTGCTAACTGTCATTAATGCATGCATGCATGCATACATTCATTCAAAAATATCTGAGTGTCCATACAGTGCCAAGTGTATGCCAAGCAGAGTAGGACTTACTGTGAAATTAATGAGGCTTAAGCTTTAGGATCCCTCTCTTCAATCTTCCAAAGCTCTGAATCTTTCTTGGTGATTTTTATTTCTTAAAGAGGGCAGACAGAACTATATAAGCTTTAGGCCCCACAAAACCTAGATACCTCCTTGGTGTCACGAACACAAAAGGGAACAAGACAAACAGCTCTCCTCTTATGCAGTTTTCTGTTTAATGGGAAAGACAGCCATTTGTTCATTCACTCATTCAACAAACATTTACTAAGCAATGCTATGAGTCATGCATTCTGAGATGAAAACAACACTGTCCCTGCCCTTAAGGAAAAGGTTCCTGTTCCCAGGGAGATGAAGGGACACCTGCTCTGATCAGGGAACAGAAAGTAGTTGAGGTGACTGTAACACTGTGTTTGCGAAAGATTACCCTAAACCCGTCTCAAGAGGAACTGAGTCCTACTTATTGCAGAGACAAAGGGAAGAAAGACTTCGGCTGAATACGGTTTTTTAATCTCAACTGGAGGTGGGAGGCAGACAAATAAATAGAACAGGCAAATATGGTGTGGTCAGTGCTGCAACAGGAAGCGAAGGACTGTCAGGAGGTTTCCCCTGAGTGCAAGTCTGTAGTGACGGCGAACTCATGACCTCAAGAAGCCGCCCATGCACTTTCCAGATAGAGATTTCTGAGCGTCTCCTTTCTCGTCCCCCAACCCCCGCTGCCGCAGGAGAAATCTGTTCCCCGATATGCGTCCCCCTTCCTCAAAATAAGGCTGTTCCTTCCCCAGAAAGCTGTAGGGTCTCTGAGGCCAACTCTCCTGTCCCCCTGAGGGCCATCCCCTTCACACAATGCTTACGGGACGGGGTCTGGTTTGGGGCCCGGGGTCCCTGTCGCAGGACTGCCCCCTCCTCAACCCGCCGTTTCCATAGCAACCAGCTCACCACTTCGCGGGCCCGGCTGGAGAAGTCGCCCTTGGGCCGAGGGCTCCGGCGGAACAGCTCATCCCGGCTGCCATCGACCCCGCCGCCCACCGCCACTCCCAGCGCCTTGTTCCGCGTCTTCACGGTCTTGACGCTGGCCCGGAATAGCAGCGTGATGTCCACCGCCATAGCGACCCGCACCCGCAGCCCAACACTGTGCCCGCTCACGTAAGCAGCCGGCGACCGCGGCGCAAACCTGGCAGCTGGAGGACTGGTCCTGCCTCGCACGCCTCCCCTCGGCAACGGCGACGCGAGAAGAAAGGTTCCGGCCTGCGCCCTGCTACCGCGGCGGGAGGAAAAAGGTTCCGGCCTCAGCCGGCACACCTGGAGGAGGAGGAACCGCGCGACGCGCTCTCGGGCGCCGGTTTCAGCAAAGTTTGGAGGGTTTAGCTGCGCGGAGAGCTCAGCGAGCTCTCCTGTGCCTGTTTGGGGCGTGTGGACTCGGGGAGCGTGAGGACCGGGAAGCTGGGAGGCTCCTTCCCTTCTGGTGGCTCCTTCACTGAGACCGGGCGGTTTGGTTGCGGGGGACGTGGAGGCAAGCCACCCTTGACCTTTGACTGCAAGGACTCACCTTGAGCAGGATAGAGGCAAGTGGACGGTGACCCTCGGGGTGCAATAAGTGCTGAGACAGAGCAGTTGTGCAAGGCACAGAGCTAGAGGCCTTTCTTCTCCAACCTTCAGTCACCTCTTTGTAAAGTGAAGCCAGCATTCTCCTCGGAGTTTACTGTGAAAATTAAGTGAGCTGACGCGTGCTGTGTTTTGATGTTGCTTGGCTCCTAGTAAGTGGCCAATAAATGGTAGTAATCGTTAATAATGTTATTATTATAATCACTCTTATTTGTGGTAAAGGAAGAGGCTGTAGAGAAAAGGCGTCACCTATGCAGAGATTTGAAGGATGAATAGGAACTTTAGATAGAGACAAAGGTGAAAGAGTGGCCCTAATGCCGCTGGATTCTGTTCATCCTTCATGCATAGTTTTAATTGTGCCGTCTTAAGCCATAGCTATTAAAATTGGCAAGTCAGTCAATGAGTTTCTTCTGCATTTTAGGTTCATGCTCTGTTTTGTGTTGTTTTTTGAGATGGGGATGTACTATGTTGCCCACGCTGGATTGCAGTGGCTATTCAGAGGCGCCATCCTAGCTCACTACAGACTGGAACGCCAGGGCTCAAACGATCCTCCCGGCCTCAGCCTCCTGAGTAGCTGGGACTATAGGCACGTGCCACCGTGCCTGGCCTATGGTTCAGTTTTAATTCAAAATCTCATTGATTTCTTCAAGATTTCTTTTTTCATAAAGAGGATGCACAAGTAGAATATGTATTAAAACAGCGGTTTTAATGGTCAAGATAAAATTTTCATAATACTAAGATGTTATTTGCCTTTTCACTCTGATTTTCTCATGAGTTGCATGCAGTTGAGTTTGCTAGAGACTGTGATATTGCAACGGAATAAATGCAGAACAGCTGTTTTCTATTAAGCCATACTTCAAAAAAGGACTTTAAAAAACATCAAAAGTTTTTGTTTTGATTTCTCATATAGTAAATATTGATAATGTCAATATAAATAAAAATTGTTTAGCGCCCTTAATAATTTTTAAGTGTGCAAAAGATTTGAGACCAAAAGTTTGAGAACCACTGTGTTAAAGAAAAAAAGTTTATCAGAAAGAGATGTCAAGAAAGTATATATTTACCAGAAAGGAGGAAGGAAAAGATTTTTTTTTCCTTTGAGGCGGAGTCTCGCTCTGTCGCTCAAGCTGGAGTGCAGTGGCGCGATCTCGGCTCACTGCAAGCTCCGCCTCCCGGGTTCACGCCATTCTCCTGCCTCAGCCTCCCGAGTAGCTGGGACTACAGGCGCCCGCCACCAAGCCCAGCTAATTTTGTGTATTTTTAGTAGAGACGGGGTTTCACCATGTTAGCCAGGATGGTCTGGATCTCCTGACCTCGTGATCCGCCCGCCTTGGCCTCCCAAAGTGCTGGGATTACAGGCGTGAGCCACCGCGCCCGGCCAGGAAAAGATTATTTAAACCCAAACTGTAGCCACTTCTTGCAGTTTAAGGAAAATAAATTTCCATACAGCTTTCTTCCCCCTACTGAGGAAGAGAGAAAGAAATTACAAAATATCTGCCAATGATTCTATCTTGCATAAATGGCCCTTTGTTTAATCCAGACATTAATCAGTTTTTGGCTATGCAAAGTTAAGCCTGGGGCACAGTAGAAGGAAAGAGAGATTGCCTTGCATAATAAAGTGAGGGGGATTGAATTGGGGGGAAAAAAAGAGAAGCCAGAACCCAGGGAGGGGGCCAGGAAAGTACAAAGTAGGTAACTGGGAAGGATCTTTGAGTGGGAGGGAGGCTGAACTACACCAAGCCTTCGGTGAGTGGTGCCTTGTGTAAATGGTGTGTTTGGTGCAGTTGGATATTTTGGGTAGAAGGGTAGGGGCAAAGATCTAAGTTTTCTGTCAGGATTTGCAAGAGCAGAGAAGATTGTCATGGATATAAGACCCAAGTGAGCTCAAAACATCAGGCTGTAAATCCACAAGTGACCACAAGTACATAAAATTCCTAAATAAGTCACAAAGATCTTGAGGAGGCTGCTGAAGTTTCCACAGACCATGGGATATGGGGCTGTGCTTTTTACATTTTGTGTTTACTCTTTAATTTCAAAGAGCAAAGTGACTTCAATTGACAGTTGACTAATATTAAGCCCCATGAAGCTGAGAGGGGATGTGGCAGAAATGTTGTGAGAGTATACTACTGCAACTCCAGGGCTCAAACGATCCTCCCGGCTCAGCCTCCTGAGTATCTGGGACCATAGGCGCGTGCCACCATGCCTGGCCTGTTGGATGTAGTACACAACTGCCCAGTTGGATGTAGTATACAAATTATGTTTTCTTTTTGCATTCAGCAAACATTCAGTGGGCGAGACACTGTTCTGAAAAATACAGTCGACTCTTGAACAACACAGGCTTGAACTGCATGTGGCCACTAATACTCAGACTTTCTTCTGCCTTTGCCACCCCTAAGACAGCAAGACCAACCCCTCCTGCTCCTCAGCCTACTCGATGTGATGATGGTGAGTATGAAGACCTTTACTTTATGATGATCCACTTCCATTTAGTGGATAGTAAATATATTTTCCTATGATTTTCTTAATACCATTTTCTTTTCTCTAGCTTACTTTATTGAAAGGATACAGTATCTAATACATGTGACATACAAAATATGTGTTAACGGACTGTTTATGTTATTGATAAGGATTCTCGTCAACAGTAGGCTATTATTAGTTAAGATGTTAGGGAGTCAGAGGTTATACACAAATTTCCAACTGTGAGGGGTGGAGGAGTCATCAAGGATCAACTGTATTGGCACCCCTAAATATGGCTCACTACAGCAGCAACACCTATACAAGGAGACTAGAGTAGGCTGCCAGTGAAAACCGACGTGTCATTTCTGGGCAGCAAATTTAAGAGCTAACATATGATTCATCATGCTCTTTTCCCTCTGCTGTGACAACCCTTAATGTTCCAATGTTCCATCAGCCTGAGTCCTTAAGTAAAGATGACATGGAGCATAGCCAACCAAGGACATTGTATTAATCAGAGTTCTCTAGAGGGATAGAACTAATAGGATAGATGTATATATAAAGCAGAGCTTATTAAGGAGTATTGACTCACATGATCACAAGGTGAAGTCCCACGATAGGCCATCTGCAAGCTGAGGAGCAAGGAGAGACAGTCCAAGTCCCAAAGCTGAAGAACTTGGAGTCGGATGTTCCAGGGCAGGAAGCATCCAGCACGGGAGAAAGATGTAGGCCAGAAGACCAAGCCAGTCTAGTCTTTCCATGTTCTTCTGCCTGCTTTTCTTCTGGCCATGCTGGCAGCTGATTAGATTGCACCCACCAAGATTGAGAGTGAGTCTGCCTTTCCCAGTTCACTGACTCAAATGTTAATCTCCTTTGGCAACACCCTCACAGACACACCCACAAACAATACTTTGCATCCTTCAATCAAGTTGACACTCAATATTAACCATCACAGACATGTACTAAGATTGAGAATTGTCCACAGATTTGTGGGTGTTTGTTAACTGCAGCATAATTAGCCTGTCCTGACTGATGACAACCCATATCTAGGTATCTACCAAAACAAGAATATTAGATGTATTCTCCACTCACCGTCATAACAGTATTATTCCTCAGTGAATGAAGCATGGAGAGGAAAGAACAGTTGTGCCTAAGCCTAACCACTGGAAAAGACCAGGCTGGCAGGCTCAGAGTGGCAGAAACCTTGGAAGACTGTGACCATGGCAGGGTAGAATTTATAACACAAGAGGAAAGGCCTTCAAAAACATATACCTTCACATTAGGAAGTAAACTTAATGAAATTCATTGAAAACCATTTATCCCCCCTCAGGGACTCTGGAAAGGACTCTGACTCTAGGGGTGAGAAGCTCAAAGAAGAAACTTTTGTTCCCAAGAGGGAACCTAGATAAAGAATTCAGGGTGGATTTCTTTTGCTTTTTTTTTTTTCTTTTTTCTTTCTTTCTTTCTTTCTTTCTTTCTTTCTTTCTTTCTTTTTTTTTTTTTTTTTTTTAGACAGAGTTTTGCTCTTGTTGCCTAGGCTGGAGTGCAATGGCGTGATCTCAGCTCACTGCAACCTCCACCTCCTGGGTTCAAGCAATTCTCCTTCAGCCTCCCAAGTAGCTAGGATTAGAGATGTCCTCCACCATGCCCAGCTAATTTTTTTGGGGGTGTGTATTCTTAGTAGAGATGGGGTTTCACCATGTTGGCCAGGCTGGCCTCGAACTCCTGACCTCAGGTGATCCACCCACCTCGGCATCCCAAAGTGCTGGAATTACAGGCATGAGCCACTGAACTCAGCCCAAGGTGAGTTTCTTCTGGCAGCTCCCCCAGAAGTTTAGCTTTGAAACAGATGTGCCGAAAAAAGGGAGGGAAAGGCAGGAAGCAAATAGGAGGTTGTTGTGGTCCAGCCCTTTGAGGTGTGGCCTTTGTTCCCCCACTGCCCATTGAAGTAATGTGGTTTGGCTGTGACACTACCAAAATTCATCTCGAATTGTGATCAGAATTGTATCGCCATGTGTCAGGAGAGGGACCTGGTGGGAGGTGATTGGATCGCAGGGGCAGTTTCCCCTATGCTGTTCTCATGATAGTGAGTTCTCATGAAATCTGACGGTTTCATAAGGGGCTCTTCCCCCTTCACTGTCTCCTGCTGCTGTGTGAAGAAGGTGCCTGCTTCCCCTTTGCCTTCTGCCATGATTATAAGTTTCCTGAGGCCTCCCCAGCCATGCAGAACTGTGAGTCAATTAAGCCTCTCTCCTTTATAAATTACCCAGTCTCAGGTAGTATTTTTATAGCAGTGTGAAAATGGACTCATACACAGAGAGTACCTAAAGGAGGGGCTACCACCACCTCATTCCTACCTGATTCTTGTTCTGGATCCTGAGCCCGTTGCCCTGGCCTGCTGGCTTGTTTCATCCTACTTTCTGTCTCCTCCCACCCTGTAATGAGCTAAATGTTGGCCCCCCAAAAGGTATGTCCACATCCTGATCCCTAGAACCCATGAATCTGACCTTACTAGGAAAAGAAGCCTTTCCAGATATAGTTAAATTAAGGACCTTGAAATGAAGAAATGATTTTGGATTATCCTGGTGACCCCTAAATCCAATAGCAAATGTCTTTAAAAGAGACACACAGAATGGAAGGCCACATGAAGACAGAGGCAGATACTGGAGAGATACAGCCACAGGCCCATGAATGCTGATGGCCAACCAGAAACCAGACGAAGCAAGGAAGAATTCTCCCCTAGAGTCTCTGAAGGGATCGTGGCCCTGCCAACATCTTGATTTTGGACTTCTGTCCTCCAGGACTCTAAGAAACAAATTTCTGTTAAATCACAAAGCTTGTGGTCATTTGTTACTCCAACCATAGGAAATTAACGTGTACCCTAACTCTTTTCCCTGCCCATCCTTCCTCCATTACCTATTCTCTACTTCCTGGGTGTGGCCCTCAGCCCCTGTTTGGGTTCTCAGCCCCTGTTTGGGTTCTCAGCCTTGGGTGTGGCCCTCAGCCCCTGTTTGGGTTCTCAGCCCCTGTTTGGGTTCTCAGCACCAGGCTAGGCAGCTGCAGGACTTATCAACCACAAGAAAGGTACAAACCCAGTGAAGCTGAAGGTTCACTGGGTTTGTACCTTTCTTGTGGTTGATAAGTCCTGCAGCTGCCTAGCCTGGTGCTCTTCTTTCCTACCCCATCTCTTCTTTGATCTCCCCTTGGAGAATCACAACTGACCAGGCCCCCTGTCCCACAAGGAAAACTAGAGGCCAGAATGAACTTGATCTAGCCAAAAAGCACACCAAAGTGGGCTCTTTTCATCAAATGTGTAGCAGAAAGGGTGTCCATGCAACAAATATTTCACTCTCCCTGTGTGACTCAGAGAAGGTAGACATACTCAACTCTTGTTTCCAACTTCTCTATTTAGGAGCTATTTGAATGCAAAAGATAGGACAGAGCTTGTGTGAAAGTTCTGGCAGTGGCTGTGGCATCTGGAGTGTCTGCACCCAAAGAGTTGCCCTTCTCAGTCTATAAAGACCATTCAGCCAGGCGTGCTGGCTCACACCTGTAATCCCAGCACTTTGGGAGGCCAAGGCGGGTGGATCACCAGAGGTCAGGCATTCAAGACCAGTCTGGCCAACATCGTGAGACCCCATCTCTACTAAAAATACAAAAATTAGCGGGACGGGCATGGTGACGCACACCTGTAGTCCCAGCTACTCGGGAGGCTGAGGCATGTCACTTGAACCTGGGAAGCAGAGGTTGTAGTTGAGCTGAGATCATGCTACTGCACTCCATCCTGGATGACAAGCAAGACTCTGTCTCAAAAATGAATAAAAGAAAGCCCATTCTATTATGAGCAGTTCAAGTAAGTGCAGAGAGAGGAAGGGGACAGTTGCTCACATAGCCAAGTCAGTCCCAGGCATAGTGAACAAGTTGCCTCCAGAACTTCAAGATTAGGAGCCACTGGATAATGAGAGTCAGCACAGGGACAAAACAGGTGCCAAGATGTCAAGGATTCTTCTTTTGTCATCCTGAGTCCATGTGACTAAATTTCAAGAGGTCAGGTTAGAAAGAGCAAAGTTGGTGGGGCATTACCTGTGGTTTGAACTTCTACCTGTCATATTTCAGGCAATCACCATGAGGAGTTTGACTTAGGAAATTAAGGAAGACATGTCCTTTTGTTGATTTTCACATGGGAAGACAAGGGTGTGTGTTTGTGTGTGTGTGTGTGTGTGTCTGTGTGGTGAGACACAAGGGTTAAAAACTAACTGGTTCTCAATTTGTGGTGTTTCCTGCCGTCAGCAATGGCCTTGGGGATGACCCCCACTCCTCCCTTCTAGCCCCCAAGAAGACTACAATTGTCTCTTGCTCCAAGTTAGTCTTCAGGAATACAAAGCCCAGCAAGTGCAGGGGGGCTCAGTGTGACGTGCACACTGTGTGGCACAGCCCAAGAGTCTGGCTTTGGAGGCAGTGATCTCTCAGAACTAAGATCATCCTGAATTAAGACCACCCTGTCAGCATCCCTTTACTTAGACTATACAGGATGGTCTTTGGGCTCCACAAATATCCTTGAAGCCAAGAGTCACAATGTGGGTGGGAATCACAAGCCCAGCCAGCAGGCAAAGATGGAGGCCGGAGGGCAGCTGAGCATCCATTGTCACTGGTGTCCACTCCCAGAGCTACTCGAAGGTGGGCACTAGCAAACAAAAGCCCTCAGAAGAGAGAAGGGGACATCACTGCCTTGTTAATCCCCGTCCTGTCTTTGGCCTGTAGGCCTCTGCACACTGTAAGCCTAGACCAGCCTCAACTACATCATACATTTGACTTTTTTCCTCTCTGGACAGTGGTAGCCTGGAGTATTGCAATACCCATGGAATTTTTATAGGGTACCTAAGGGATATTTATCAGATCTCTGAGTTCTTTCCAGTTAAAACAGAAGTCCAGGAAGCAGTTAACAGAGGATGACTAATAGGAAACAAAAACACAACACCACTACAACCTGAGATTCAGAAATGGAAAGACTTGGGTTTGAATTCAGCTGCCCTATTCACTAGCTGTGTGACTCTGGGCAAGTTACTTCACCTGTCTGAGCCTCTGTCTGAAAAATGCAGACAAACCCTATTAACCACTCCTGATTTCTGTGAGTAGGGATTTCCTTTTCACACCTCTCCATGGAAGCAGCCTTAGTCATCTGGTTTTGGGGCAACATCGGCCAGTCTAAATTTTTCAGTTGGTTGAAGCGATCTACCAGTTGGGGATGTTTGCTCTTTTGCCTTCACCCTTTAATGTGAGCCAGTAGGAGGCAGTGACCTGGCTGAGGACTGTGTTCTGCAGACTCATACATTACCTCAGAGGGAAGCTAAAAACCAGAACGCTGCCAGAACTCTCTCTTTCTGCCTCTCCCTTCCTCATCGTCATTATCTCCTCAAGTCCGTTTTCTCTGCTTCTCTGTTCCTACAGCTGAACACGAGCCCCACTCAACTCCTACATTTATTAATATATGGGATACCCATTGATATGGTTTGGCTGTGTCCTCATTCAGATCTCAACTTGAATTGTATCTCCCAGAATTCCCACATGTTTTGGGATGGACCTAGGAGGAGGTAATTGAATCATGGGAGCTGGTCTTTCCTGTGCTATTCTCATGATAGTGAATAAGTCTCATGAGAGCTGATGGGTTTATCAAGGGTTTCCACTTTTGCTTCTTCCTCATTTTCTCTTGCTGCTGCCATGTAAGAAGTGCTTTTCACCTCCCGCCATGATTCTGAGGCCTCCCCAGCCATGTGGAACTGTAAGTCCAATTAAACCTCTTTTTCTTCCCAGTCTTGGGTATGTCTTTATCAGCAGCGTGAAAACAGACTAATACAGTAAATCGGGATCAGTAGAGTGGGGCATTGCTGAAAAGATACCCAAAAATTTGGAAGCGACTTTGGAACTGGGTAACAGGCAGAGATTGGAACAGTTTGAAGGGCTCAGAAGAAGACAGGAAAATGTGGGAAAGTTTGGAACTCCCTAGAGATTTGTTGAATGGCTTTGCCTACAATGCTGATAGTGATATGGACAATAAAATCCAGGCTGAGGTGGTCTCAGATGGAGATGAGAAACTCATTGGGAATTTAAGCAAAGCTGATTCTTGCTATGTCTAAGCAAAGAGACTGGTGGCATTTTGCCACTGCCCTGGAGATTTGTGGAACTTTGGACTTGAGAGAGATGATTTAGGGTATCTGGTGGAAGAAATTTCTAAGCAGCAAAGCATTCAAGATGTGACTTGGGTGCTGTTAAAGGCATTCAGTTTTATAAGGGAAGCAGAACATAAAACTTTAGAAAATTTGCAGCCTGACTGTGATAGAAAAGAAAACCCATTTTCTGGGGAGAAATTCAAGCTGGCTGCAGAAATTTTCATAAGTAGTGAGAAGCCCAATGTTAATCCCCAAGACCATGGGGAAAATGTCTCCAGGCCATGTTAGAGACCTTCATGGCAGCCCCTCCTATCACAGGCCTGGAGGCCCAAGAAGAAAAAGTGGTTTTGTGGGCTGGGCCCAAGATCCCCATGCTTTATGCAGCTTAAGGGCTTGGTAGCCTGCACCCCAGCCTCTCCAGCCATGCCTGAAAGGGACCAACATATAGCTCAGGCTGTGGCTTCAGAGGGTCGAAGCCCCAGGCCTTGGCAGCTTCCACGTGGTGTTGAGCCTGTGGGTGCACAGAAGTCAAGAAGTGAGGTTTGGGAACCTCCACCTAGATTTCAGAAGATGTATGGAAATGCCTGAATGCCGAGGCAAAAGTTTTCTGCAGGATGGCAGCCCTCATGGAGAACCTCTGCTATGGCAGTGCAGAAGGGAAATGTGGGGTTGGAGTCCCCACACAGAGTCCCTATTGGGGCACTGCCTAGTGGATCTGTGAGAATAGGGCCACTGTTCTCCAGCCCCCAGAATGATTGATCCACCACAGCTTGCGCTAGGCACAAGCTGGAAAAGCCACAGACACTCAATGCCAGCCAAGAGAAAGCAGCTGCAAAGCCACAGGGGCAGAGCTGCCTAAGACTGTGGGAAGCCACCTCTTGCATTGGTGTGACTTGGATGTGAGATCTGGAGTCAAAGGACATCATTTTAGAGCTTTAAAATTTGACTGTCCGCTGGATTTCGGACTTGCATGGGCCCTGTAACCCCTTTGTTTTGGCCAGTTTCTTCCATTTGGAATGGCTGTATTTACCCAATACTTGTATCCTCATTGTATTCAGGAAGTAACTAGCTTGTTTTTGATTTTACAGGCTCATAGGTGGAAGGGACTTGCCTTGTCTCAGATGAGACTTTGGACTGTGGACTTTTGTGTTAATGCTTACATGAGTTAAGGCTTTGAGGAACTGTTGGGAAGGCATGATTGGTTTTGAAATGTGAGAACATGAGATTTGGAAGGGCCAGGGGTGGAATGATATGGTTTGGCTATGTCCCCATTCAAATCTCAACTTGTATCTCCCAGAATTCCCACGTGTTGTGTGAGGGACCTAAGAGGAGGTGATTGAATCCTGGGGCCGGTCTTTCCCATGCTATTCTCATGATAGTGAATAAGTCTCACGAGATCTGATGGGTTTATCAGGGGTTTCCACTTTTGCTTCCTCCTCATTTTCTCTTGCTGCCACCATGTAAGAAGTGCCTTTCGCCTCCCGCCACGATTCTGAGGCCTCCCCAATCATGTGGAACTGTAAGTCCAATTAAACCTCTTTCTCTTCTAGTCTCGGGTATTTCTGTATCAGCAGCATGAAAATGCACTAATACACCCCCAGTCACAGAAAGGGTCTAACTTGATGTGTCAATCCCAAGTCCCAAGCTGGCCCAGTTTGAGACAGACCTTCCTCTGGTCCAGTCAGCTAGGCTTTAGCATCTGAGTCATATGGGTCCAACGTGAATGTCAGGACACACTCTGGCTGGAGATTTGTGGGGAGGGGATATGTTAATATTCTATTGCTGCTATAACAAATGATCACATTGTGGCTTAACCAATGCGAATTTGTTATCCTATAGTTATAGGGGTCAAAAGTCTAATGTGGGTTTCACTGGGCTAAAATCAAGGAGCTGGCAGGGCTGTGTTGCATTCTGGAGACTCTGGGGGAGAATCCATTTATTTGCCTTCTCCAGCTCCTAGATGCTGCCCACGTTCTTTGGTTCATGGCCCCATCCTCCTTCTCCGAAGCCAGGTATGATGGGTGAGATCTTCTCACATCGCATCACTCTGACACTGACTGTCCTGCCTCCCTCTTCCACATTTAAGGACCCCTGTCATGACATTGGGCCCACCCAGATAGTCCAAGATAAGCCCCCTATCTGAAGGCTAGCTGAGCAACATCACAAATTCCATCTGCGACCTCAGTGCCCCTTGCCAAGTGACATACATATTCACACATTCAGGGATTAGGACTTGGACATTTTTGGGGGGCTGTTATTCAGTCTACCACAAGGAAGTAGTTCCAATAAAAAGATGGGGTGATTATGAGCTGGGCAGACACCCCTTTTGTGTCTTCCTGGAAGACAGAGAGATCCACCTACTCTTTTCCATTTCTCAAACAATGTTTGTAGGCCTGCTCTGGTAATACTCCAAGGGTCTACAAAAATTAAGAAAACAGAACCTTTTCGCTTTGAGGATTTAACCTAGTAGGAGACACACCAATATCCAAACACAAGGCAATGTTCTTCTGAAATCTTCTAGTCCTTTCTACCTCTTTTAAGGTACTTATCCCACTCTGCTCACCCCATTTTAGAGGCATCAACTCACAACAATGTGATCAACAGTCACCAAAGTTCAAGTCCTCTCTCTCCCCTCCTTCTCCTGGCCCCCAGGTTGGGAAGTTTGGTGCAACTTCTTCCCAGGACTGACTTTGTCCACCCCAGGAGTTTCATAAAGCACCTCATAAAAACCCATTTACTGGTTTCCCCAACATAATGGCAGAAATAAACTGCTTGATACACACTTGGAAATCCCTTCCAGAGAATGCATGCATTGTTTTGTTGGCATGGCATCTTGGTATCTAACTTGAATTTCCACCACCTTTGCTTTTTTGACAGTATCTTCCATTATTAAGATGGCCGAATCCTCCACTTTTTATTGAGTTGGACAGCAAATCACAGAATAAATGCTTTCCCTTGCACTTTAAAAGGATTTAATAAGAAAATATTTTTCCTACATCCTGTTTCAAGGGGAAAATGTGATTTTAAGGGGCATTTTATAGTTCACAACAGGATATTGAAGGGCATTTGGTTTTGCTTAGTTTATTATGACTGTATTTCTCCAGCATGAAGTAGTGTTTTTTGTGATTATTTAGATAAGCGTGATTATGGTAGGTAGGCAGCTATCGAATTATGGAAATTTAGGACTGGAAAGGGCCCTAAATATCATCCAGGCCAAACTTCCTCATTTTTCAGATGAGAAAACAAATGACTTGTCCAAGATCACATCTTGAGTTGCAGGGGAAAATGAGATTAGAATCTTTATCTTCCAACTGTTTAATGTCCCCCAAACAGTTTTGTGATGAGAGTAGGAGTAAGAGTAGCATTTATTCAAAGAGATCCCTATGTATCTGTAAGCACTTCTGAATATGAGAATTGGAGTAACTAATATGTGTGGATTTGTGTGTATTTCATTCATTCATTCATCCATTAAGCTAGCCAGTCAATGAGTCATATTCTAAACATATCCCCAGTGTCTACTCAGTAGGTGGCACGTGCTAGGTGCTGAAAATATAAAAACAAAGCTGAAGTCCCCGCCTTGGAGCAAGTCAAGGAGTAATGGACAGACAAGTGTGTACAGACGTAATTATAATTAAACATAAATGTGGTAACAGAGTTTGTTGTTTTTTCATGGCAGCTTCAAACCATGAAATTAAAAAGCTACTCTGCAGGGACAGGAAATGATCAGCACTCCAGAAATAGAGTTGGAGAGATGCTTTCCTTGTGGTCCATTTCTGGCCATTTCATTATCTCTGTCTTGATGGGACTCTATGGAGTAGGAACCACCTCTTAGCCTGGCATTGTGGCAAGAGCCTCAGTTCTGTGTCAGACAAGCTTGGGTTCAAATCCCAGTCACTTATTAATAATGAGTTATTTCAAGATTGTTTCCTCATCTATGAATAAAAGATAAAAATGCATCCATCAGGGTTGTTCTACATGTATATTAGTCTGTTCTCATGCTGCTGATAAAGATATGCCCAAGGCTGTGGAATTTATAAAGGAAAAAAAAAGAGCTTTAATGGACTCACAGTTCCACGTGGCTGGGAAGGCCTCACAATCATGGCAGACGGTGAAAGGCACATCTTACATGGTGACAGACAAGGAAAGAATGAGAGCTAAGGGAAAGGGGTTTCCACTTATAAAACCATCAGATCTCATGAGACTAATTCACTACCATGAGAACAGTATGGGGGAAACCACCCCCATGATTTAACTATCTCCCACCAGTCCCTCCCACAACTCGTGGGAATTATGGGAGCTGCAATTCAAGATGAGATTTGGGTGGGGACACAGCCAAACCATATCAACGTGTTAAATGAGATGATCCATATAAAGTGTGTAGCACAGCATCTGGTGTAGTTAGTCATAAAAAATCCAGCCATCATGGCAATGGGGATGTTGAGGATGAACCTAGACAAAACAAACTTCAGACTGGCAATGCCGAGGTAGCTGGAGGTGGTGAGGAGTCTTCTTTAGATTTTGGAAGGAAGCTTGGTTCCTTTCAGTCCTCCATATCACCCAACGAATGTATGTTGTTCAAGAGCGAAGGCTGAGATGGTACCTTAGACAAGTGTTTGGAATTAAAGGAAGCACTTAGAAAGTAATCAGCCACATGGTTTGGGTAAATCTCAAAGAATGTTTCTGGGATTTGGAATATTTATTCTGGAGAAGAGAAGATTTAGGGGTTGGATGAAATGAAAGTCCTCAAGCACGTGAACCAGTGGTGGAGAGCAGCTGTTCCCTATTTCTGTTTTGGACTGAAGGAGAGGAAATGAGCTTACATTGAAACATGAGAGATTTAGGCTAAACACGAAGAAGAATTTCCTGGATGTGGGTGTTGTTGGACTTTGGAATGAGTTACCAAGGTGTCTAAAATAAGGACAGTGTCTCTCTGGCTGTAGATCTTGAAGTGTGGAAGCATTGGTTCCATGCAGAAATGTCTACACTCACACACTCTTTCCAAGTGGGAGAGTCTATGACATTAACGGGATCTTCTAACGTGAGGATATGAGTCTCAGTCAACCCCAAACCACTGTCCAAAACCTTGATCTAGCTTAAGAAATGGTTGTGGTAGGAGCTGGATGATTATCTCTGGCAATCTGCAGTTTGACATTCCACAAATAGCACGATTGCTTATGTAGGCTACTCCAGCGACCAAACACCTCCCCTCTTTGAAATGTATTAAATTCTCTGCAGGGCTTCTTTCACCAAAAGTGCTTTTAATAGAGCTTGGAATTTCCTCACAATGCATTTATTTTTGTTGATATATTTTTAGGTCTCCATTATTACTTGTCTTCCCCTTCCTTTGCTTTGTAGGCATAAGCTATCAATAACCGGGCATTGACCACACTGGGGGGGTTCTCCCCTACCCTCCCAGGGAAGCTAAGTCTTTAGCTATTAATTTCAGAAGGTTTTAAGCCAACCACTAGTTTTCATAATTGTACATCAAAAAGGCAGGCAAATCGCAGCAGCTCTAAGTTCAAAATCAGGACGCAAAGGTCTCACTGTGAGCATCACAACAAATAGTTTTGGGTTCGCCTCACCCCAAAAGTAGCCCACGATGGGTTAGGTTTTTATTTTTAAATAGATTTAGAGTTGAATAACTAGCCCTTGTATGGGACTTCAACAAAGAGGCTGTATATTGGCAGATATTAAATATGCCCCTATACACCCCAAATTGTTTTGTCCAAAATGTCTCATTTACTATAATTTCATTGATAAAGCCCCTGATTGTAGCCCAGGGACTTTCACATATTAGCTGCCTCCTGTTGGACCCACAGGCCTCTATTGGTGACTCCAAATCAGCCCTGCATGGCCCTCGATCCCCTCCTGTAGAGGGACTGGGTGATGGTATCTATAAACCAACAAGCTAGCTCTTTTCTGGTAAATCCCTCACAGAGTCCAGAAAAATATGCAAGCAGTCCTTTTACTTCAAGTTTCTACTCACACAGGGTCAAAAGAGGAAGGAGAGGCAGAGGCAGCTGCCCTAGAAGCAGCCATCATCCCAGTCCCATAGCCAGCATGAAATCTTAGCCCTCTTTTCCTTACACACAGCCGTGGCCACTCTTCTAGTCAGCACCGAAATCTCCTCCCTGAAGACCTTCTTTCTCTTCCTCCCTTCTTCCTTCCTCCGCTTCTTGGTCCACTGAAGTCCCTGGAGATCCCCTGGGTCCTGTTCTCTTTGGGTTGTCATTGTCTTTGCTTCTGTTGCTCATGCCAGGGCTAAAGGAAATTTGCTGCACCCCCCCAGGCACTGTTGTCAGAGTGGACTCTGGGTCAACAAGTCAGACCTTTCGTTGGTGTGCTTCAAGTCTAAGCTTTGCAAGCTCCTTCTCTATGTTATGTCTGTCTCCTTCCTCTTTAGTTTGTCTTTTATTTATCTTAGCCTTGAGGAGTGGAGGTTCCAGGAAATTGAGGATGGGAATATAATGGAAAATCCATTCCCCACAGGAAAATATTCTGAAATTTCTGGCTTGGGTGACAGGCTGTCATTGATAGAGATAGATAATGGTGAAAGTGATGATAATGATAGCCAATCCTATGTAGCACTCATTAAGTACCAAGCACTATTAAGTGCTTGAGGGAGAATAAATCATACAATCCTATGTGGCTCGTATTCTTGTCATATGCATTTTGTTGATATAAAAAAAAATCAAGGCACAGAATGGTTAAGACACATACCTGAGGTCATACAGCTAGTAAGTTGCAGAGCAAGAATGGAACCCAAGGCCGGGCGCGGTGGCTCACGCCTGTAATCCCAGCACTTTGGGAGGCTGAGGTGCGTGGAGCACAAGGTCAGGAGTTCGAGACCAGCCTGGCCAACATAGTGAAACCCCATCTCTACTAAAAACACAAAAAGTAAAATTAGCCAGGCATGGTGGCACACGCCTGTAGTCCCAGCTACTCAGGAGCCTGAGGCAGGAGAATCACTTGAACCTGGGAGGTGGAGGTTGCAGTGAGCCGAGATCATGCCACTGCACTCCAGCTTAGGCATCAGAGCAAGACTTTGTCTCAAAAAAGAAAAAAAATGGAACCCAAAAAGCTGAGCATGATGGCTCACACCTGTAATCTCAGCACTTTGGGAGGCTGAGGCGAGTGGATTGTTTTAGGTCAGGAGTTCAAGACCAGCCTGACCAACATGGTGAAACCCCCTCTCTACTAATAATACAAAAATTAGCTGGGCATGGTGGCGGGCACCTGTAATCTCAGCTACTTGGGAGGCTGAGGCAGGAGAATTGCTTGAACCCGGGAGGTGGAGGTTGCGGTGAGGTGAGATTGCGCCATTGCACTCCAGCCTGGGTGACAGAGCAAGACTGTCTCAAAATAAAACAACAACAACAAAAAAGAATGGAACCCAGGCAACTCAGCCCCAAAGTCTCAGGAAGAGTCATCAGGCCACAAGTGTGTGTGGACCAGCCAGGTGGAAAAGTAGAGCAGCAGGGGCAGGGACTCTGGCTTTGAGGCCAAGTGTGACCTGGAGAAGGAGCTTAGGGAGCCGTCTCACCCTTTGGGCTCCTGGCCCCACTGGGCTGCTCCTGCAGCTCTGCCTTGCTGGCTGAATCAACATCTCCTTTTCTCCATTTCAGTTTCATTCCCTCTTGCCCACACATCTTACTTATTAAAGCCACCCAATCCCACCCCAGGCGTCTCCAGGCTTAGTTTATACTTCCTGCCCTCAAAGTTACTCCTGGTGCCAGGATCTCCGCCTCACCATTCTTCTCCTGCCTGCCCATCCTCAAGGCTCACATTGACACGCAGCATCCCTAGGAGGAACTTGGCCGAGACTATAAAAGCAGGGGCAATGCCGCCTCCTAGGGAAGGAGCATTTTCACGAGGCGGTTTTTTCCCTGTATCCTGCTCTGCCCCATCTCTGCTCCGCCCCATCTCTGCTCCAGCTCCTAGAGCAGGAAAATGCAACAGCCTCATTTAGAGAATATAATTTACATAAAATAGTTTCCAAATTTATTAAGGAAGCAGACAGCGAAAGGAAACCCACAATTAAAGAGGCTTTGCACGCATTCGATATCTTTCCACTGCCTGAAGTATATCATCTTTCTGAATTAATGAGGTCTGGGCAAAAACTATAGCACAAAAGTATGCTTCGCTTTCAAGACTTCCGGGCCTTTATCATCCTGGGTGGGGCAGACAGCAGGGGTAGGATTAGCAGGGAAGAGTTAGAGGCCAATCTCTCTTTTTAAGGATGTGTTGCCAGACTGAAATGGACAGGCTGGTACTGTAGGTACAGCCTTTTCTCTGTAAAGAGGGGAAGCGCTTTATATTTGGGGACACCCCAGTTTGTTCATTCAGCAAATCTTTTTAAAGAAATTTTTTTAGAGACAGGGTCTCACTCTGTCACCCAGGCCAGAGTACAGTGGTATAATCGTAGCTCACTGTAACCTTGAACTCCTGGGCTCAAGTGATCCCCTTACCTCTGCCTCCCAAAACACCAGGATTACAGGCAGGGGAAGGAGCATGTGTTTGTATGTAACTAAGTATCCATCCATTGATTTTACTGTCATGTCTTTATCATTTACCTAACCCTTTATCCAGCCATCCACTTAACACATACTTTTTTGTTCTCAAAGTCATTCGAAGCAGGTTGCCAGAGATCTGGACCCAAGAGCAGCTGGGGAGGGAAGGGGTTGGGCAGGTTACCAGAGATGCCCAGGATGAGCTTCACTGAAGCCACATGCCACTGTCTCCTTAGTAGCTTGTGATGCAGAGAGAGCCTGGCTTTGGAGTCAGGCAGCACTGGGTTTGAATTCTGACTCATTGTGTTACCACCATCGGCTAATTCCTTTATCTTATTTCTTGTTTATCTTAAGAATGGAATCACGCTTAACCACAAGGGTGTTGGTGGATTAACTAGTAACGTTAGTAATGTGCTTATGATATACTATCTCTTATTGAAGTAGACAGCACATATTTTATTCATTCTCTAAGTATTTATTGAGCAGCTACTATGTGTCAGGCATCGCCCTACCTGCAGGAACTGTAATAGAAACTAGGATAGCCCTGTCCTCATTGAAATTTTTTCAAGTACTTTCGAATTTTTTTCCAGTACTTTTGCTAGTTAAAACCCTACACGAGGTACAAGATCAATGTACAATTTGTATAAACTTTGAAGAGCAAAGCAAATAAGAGAGATTATCAAGAGCCAGAACTTCAGGGACAGATGCTCATATGATTTCATTATAAAAAGAAAATAACATGGAAAGGAGGCACGCAAAAAGTAACAAGAGGTTTTGTTGTCTGTTTTTTGTTTTTTAGAAAACCTATAAGCCGTTTGTAGAAAAGAAAAAGTAAACATGACCTGATGTTTCAGCTTCAGGCGTAATAGCCCAGACAGTTTTGAAATCCACAAGGGTAGTTTTCACTTCTTCGGAATGTCTTTTTTTTTTTTTTTTTCTCCCGACAGTCTGGCTTCCTTTTCCCTTCAGTGGAATAACATATACAAACTCTACCTAAGAGTGCTGTGTGAAGTACATGCCAGCCTACAAGACATGTCTCTAACCAAGTGGAAAGAGTGCAGTATTCATTCATTCATTCAACAAATGTTTATTAACAGGTATTGTTTACCAAGCACTGTGTGTTAAGGACAAGATGGTATGAAACAAGCAGACCCAGGCCTCAGGGAAGAGAGGCCGTTACATTCAGAGACAATTACCATACACTACAATGAATGTTTTGACGAAGGGATGCAAAAAAAAAAAAAAACAGAACAAACAAACAAAAACAACAACAACAAAAACCCCACAACGGTGTGGATCCCTCCCTGTGGGGGTGAGGAGAAAGGAAAACAGCTTCAGTGATCTCCAAGTCCTTGTGCCGGCCACTCTTCTTTCCTCTCTTCCTTCCTCCTCTTTCATCCTTCCTCCTCCCTTCTCTTTGGACATCACTAATAAAAGAGAAATAGATGTCAGAGACGTAGACATGGGGAGGGCTTTAATATCTAGCCTTATGGAACAAAATGCTTGGGACCCAATAGAACTTGGTGTTGCAGAGCTTTCTCCTGAGTTCAGCTAAAACCAGGCTCTTGTCACACGACCAGGGAAGATGACTCTTCCCTGCTCTTGGACACATAGAAGGGTGAGGAAAACAGAATTCATTGGGCGAAAAGCAAAAAGAAACAAAAACTCTCAGCAAAGTGAGAGGGGGTCTTGCCAACAACCTCTCTCCTCACAAATTGAATCCCAGGTTACCACAGGGGCCAGGTTCTTCTCCCCTGCAAACTTCATGAATTTCCCCTGGCTCTACCCCTGTCCCCCAGTAAGCAGGTGGGCCTCATTTAGAGAAAATCATTTGGGAAAGGGCAGGCTTCATCCGGGACCAGCAATCCAGTTTCTCAGCCTTCAGGCTGTTTTAGCCTTGGAGGTAGGGTTTCACCTGGGACACTTGGCTGCCCCCGTCTCTAACATTAGCATCTATTGCTATCCCTATCTTCGTTGGACACCTGACTCTCTCCTAGAGCAACCCAGCAAACGTCTGTCTATTGTGTACTTAAATACCCCCACAGATTGGGAACTCTATCCTTTATGGGAAAGCTCTTTATATTTGGGACACCCCAGTTTGTTCATTCAGCACATTTTCTTTTCAACTTTTTTAGAGACAAGGTCTCACTCTGTCACCCAGACTGGAATGCAGTGGCGTGATCATAGCTCACTGTAACCTCGAACTCCTGGGCTCAAGTGATCCTCCTGCCTCAGCCTCCCAGGAGCTAAGGGCTACAGGGGTGTGCCACCACTCCCAGCTAGATTTTTAATTTTTAAAATTTTTTTATAGAGATGGTGTCTCGCTATGTTGACCAAGTTTGTCTCAAATTCCTGGCTTCAAGCCATCCTCCCACTTCTGCCTCCCAAAACACTGAGATTTCAGCCCATGAGCCACCAACGCACCTGGCCTCATTCTCCAAATCTTTACAAAGCTTCAAAGACATCCCAGATGCTGGGAATACAGAGACGAATCAGATACAAACCCTGCCCTCCAGCTGTTCCCAGCATTGTTGCTCCTTTGCGGCCACATCTTCTGCCCTGCTTTTCCACCTTGTCCCTTCTTCTGTCAAATGGCTTTTGGCTTGGTCACCACTTTGCCGGTGTTTCTTTCCAGAAGTGAGTCCCAGACTTCAGGTGTGGTCTGACTCACGTCCTATCGGGTCTCTCCCTCTGAAAACCGTGCTTGTATTAAAGCAGCTTGGGAGCTCATTAATGTTCTTGGCAGCCAGGTCCTACCCCTGACGTGCAGGAGCTGCCTGTCCACTTAGGGGACCCCTGTCTTTTTCACACATGAGTCTGTTAAGCCTCACCTCCCTCATCGCCTCCATGTGTGGGGCAGTTTTCAACAAATGTTCAGAGTCCAACACCTGCCCTTGTTAAACGTAATCTTGTTACACTAGTCCCCTTGTTTTAACTTCTCAAACCTTTTGAGTCTTGCTTCTGTTACCCAAGAAGACCTAGAAAGCTCCACATCTCCTCTTAAAATGTGTGTGTGTGCGTGTATTTGTACGCACACCCCTGGGTACAGCTCTGAGGAGCCCACCCATAGGTTTCTGAACAATCTTCCATGAATACAGCTCATTCATACACACATTTATTCATTCTGCAACATTTATTCAATATCCCCTAACAAAACTTTCGTTTTTGAGCACTTTTTGCCCAGGCGTTACAAAGATAATAGAAGCAAACGAATCCATACTAAGGAGTGAATTATTGATAGTGCTCACCTGCATTTTTTTAAGCAGAAAGTAGTATTTATTTTGGCCTAATTTCCACCTGTCAGAAAATTAAAACAGTGATGAATTGCATATTACTAACTACGTGTTATTATCAGCATCAAAATTCAAGTGTGCTCTGCTTAAAATTCAGAAGACAAACTTTCTCATTTAGAAAAGTTCATTCTGTTAGTGCCTGATCAGAATGGAATAAAAATTTCATGATGCATACATATTGATTGAATTTTTTTCTTTTTTTAAAAAAATGTATTTTATTCTGGATTCAAGGTGTGCATATGCATAGATGCTACACAGGTATAATTACGTACTGGTGGGATTGGGCATCTAGTGTGTCCATTACCCAAATAGTGAACACTGTACCCAATAGGTATTCTTCAACTCTATCCCCCACTCTAATGATCCCTCCTTTGGGAGTCCCCAGTGTCTGTTGTTTCCATCTTTATGTCCATCTTTATGTGCCCATTGTTTAGCTCCCACTTAAAAGTGAGAACATGTGTATTCAGTTTTCTGT
The DNA here is from genome assembly GCF_028878055.3 of Symphalangus syndactylus. Lineage (NCBI taxonomy): Eukaryota > Metazoa > Chordata > Mammalia > Primates > Hylobatidae > Symphalangus > Symphalangus syndactylus. The sequence goes on along the minus strand of NC_072438.2, from coordinate 17,399,711 downwards.
TTCTGTGTTAGTTTGTTTAGGGTAATGACCTCCAGCTCCATCCATGTTGTTACAAAAGACATGATTTTGTTCTTTTTTTTTTTAATGACTGCTTCACCTTCTTAACTATCCCAAGGTGTTTGGTTCTTAAACTGATTGGTGAAATCAAGCAGTAATAGCAGAAGCAAGTGGAGACAAGGCTTGTTTAAATAGTATCATTAAGCTGACTCTGACAGAGGCCTTTCCATACACACCCAACCCTCTCCCCTATCAGAGCTTCTAGAGAGGGAGGCTGGCTAACCTTGGGATCCAGAAATATTTGGAGAATCCTCGGGCCGGGCGTGGTGGCTCACGCCTGTAATCCCAGCACTTTGGGAGGCCGAGGCAGGTGGATCACGAGGTCAGGAGATCGAGACCATTCTGGCTAACACGGTGAAACCCTGTATCTACTAAAAATACAAAAAATTAGCCTGGCATGGTGGCGGGTGCCTATAGTCCCAGCTACTCGGGAGGCTGAGGCAAGAGAATGGTGTGAACCTGGGAGGCGAAGCTTGCAGTGAGCTGAGATCATGCCACTGCACTCCAGCCTGGGAGACAGAGCGAGACTCTGTCTCACAAAAAAAAAAAAAAAGAAAAAAAATTTGGAGAATCCTCAACATTCTTTCTACTCATCCCAGTGACCCACTTGACAGCATGGAGCTCAGAAATGTGGGACCCCAGAACCCCAAGATCTTCAGCCCCAACTCACAACTTTCTCCCTTGCCATTGGAAAGGATTGAGGACCTTGGCTCAAATCTCTTGTTTCTCAAAGTGATTTCTGGCTCAGCCTATATCCAGGTGGAGTAAAGCTTTTACGTATTGTTTTGGAGTAGGTACAGCCGGACTAGGGTTTGCACCCCAGGAGTTAGGTAGAATTGGAGTAGCAGAGCCTTTAGCGGATCTGACCTCTGGGAAAAGTTCTAATGTGGCAATAATACTACTTTTCCATAGGATTATTACTTAGGTTAAATGGCATAATAGCTATAACATGCTTAACACAGTGCCAAGCTTGTGGTAAGTGTTTGTAAATGTTAGCTATTATTTTAGTTAGGAAAGCGAGCTAATGCAGAACATGATACGTAACACAAAATCCTCCTTATGCTTAAACAGAGAAGGAGTTATTTTTCACATGCAGTAAGATGTCTAGAAGTAGATAGTTGCAGGTTTCAGTTCAGGAGCTCAAAAATGATAGGGCCAATGTCTCTGAAATTCTGGACATTTCTTCATAGATGCAAGAGTGCTGTTAGAACTCAGGCAACTGCATCCTTGTTTAAGCCAGGAGAAAGGGGGAAGACTGCCTTAACCACATCTGACATCTTTCATCAAGAAAGAAAAGGCTTTCCCAGAAATCCATGAGAAAATTTTTGTTTAGGTCTCAAGGGCCAGAACTGGGTCACTAGCTACTCCCTAGCTGCAAAGAGGCTGGGAAAGTTAGGAACAGGATAATCATGATTGGCACACCAGTAATGAGCCATTGCCAGGAAGGAGTAAGCAGTTTAAATACTAACAGTGATTACCATAGTGATTATTACTAGCTCTAGTCTGCCTTCCATCCATCTACTTCTCATTTGTAGCAAATTATCAAGTGGCTTCATGCCAGTTATAAATATTATTCATTGTACTCACAGCTCCCTGCACTAAGCCAGCTTTTCTCTTAACATTTCCCTGTCCATCTGGATAACATTTCTTATTGTTCCTCCTTCCCCAGGAGGATTTCTGTACTAGTCACTATTGCTGATTATGCTGTGTAACAAATAACCCCCCAAACATCAACAAACATTTTTTCCCACTCACAAGTCTGCAGATCAGCTGAGGGGGCTCTGGCCCAGGATGTGGGTTCAGGTCTGCTTTTGTGTCTCTCATTTCAGAACCCTAACCTAGGGAGCACCAAGTACCTAGGGGATGCTCTCCTCATGGTGGATTAGGAGAGCAAAAAAGGACAAAACCACATGAGCACATTGAAAGCTTCTGCTTGCATCATGACCACTCATGTTCCATTGGCTGTAGCAAGTCTCACGGCTGGGTCTGACAAGGAAGATTATTCTTCCCAGGAGAGGGAAGGAGAAAGCAAGTATTTGCTGAACAGGAATCTAATCCAATGCACCTTCCCAAGCCAAAACTGGGTTAGGAGTCCTCCTTGGGTACCCATGGTCCTTAATGCATCCTTCTGTTACAGCTTTGGATTCTCCATTGCCCTTACCTATTCTGTTGTCTGTCTTCCCCAGTGGATTGCAAAAGATTGCTATGGCTAAGATGTGTAAGTCTTTTGTGGGATCTAGCTGAGAGCTGATAAGTGTAGTTATCATGCTCATGATGGTCAATTCTTTAACAGTTTATTAACAAAGTAATAAAAGTTACAAAATAAAAATATAAAGGATAAGTTATTCAAAGACTATGATTGGACTCTAGTTCTGAACATTATTTAAACTTGATGTTAACATGCTGTAGATAATAACATATCCACAGAACAGAAGCTAGGTCTTCCATTGGCCATGCCTCTAAATCCCCTCCCCACTACCAAAGTAGCATCCAGAGGTGTGTGCTATTACTTGAGAGATCATTCTGCAATTCAAAATTTAAGCTCGACAAATAATTAATACCATAAACATTTCAGTGCCAAACACTGAAGATGCAATGATAACACCTGGCCATCGTGCTCAGGTAGCTCACAATCTGAAGGGTAGATGGTGGTGGGAGCAGAGCAGTTAACAGATAAAATAAAAAGTAGTAAATGGAGCTCTTATTTGTTGCTGGTGGGAATGTAAAATGGTACAGCCACTTCAGAAGACAGTTTGGAAGCTTCTGGCAAAACTAAGTATACTCTCACCATAAGATCCAGCAAGCATGCTCCTTGGTATTTATCCAAAGGAGCTGAAAACTTACATCCACACAAAAACCTCCACTCGGACGTTTATAGTAGCTTTGTTCATAACTGTCAAAACATGAAAGCAACCAGGATGTCTTTCTTTTTTTTTTTTTTTTTTATTATTATACTTTAGGTTTTAGGGTACATGTGCACAATGTGCAGGTTTGTTACATATGTATCCATGTGCCATGTTGATTTCCTGCACCCATTAACTCGTCATTTAACATTAGGTATATCTCCTAATGCTGTCCCTCCCCCCTCCCCCAACCCCACAACAGTCCCCAGAGTGTGATGTTCCCCTTCCTGTGTCCATGAGTTCTCATTGTTCAATTCCCACCTATGAGCGAGAACATGCGGTGTTTGGTTTTTTGTCCTTGCGATAGTTTACTGAGAATGATGTTTTCCAGTTTCATCCATGTCCCTACGAAGGACATGAACTCATCATTTTTATGGCTGCATAGTATTCCATGGTGTATATGTGCCACATTTTCTTAATCCAGTCTATCATTGTTGGACATTTGGGTTGGTTCCAATTCTTTGCTATTGTGAATAGTGCCGCAATAAACATACGTGTGCATGTGTCTTTATAGCAGCATGATTTATAGTCCTTTGGGTATATACCCAGTAATGGAATGGCTGGGTCAAATGGTATTTCTAGTTCTAGATCCCTGAGGAATCGCCACACTGATTTCCACAATGGTTGAACTAGTTTACAGTCCCACCAACAGTGTAAAAGTGGTCCTATTTCTCCACATCCTCTCCAGCACCTGTTGTTTCCTGATTTTTTAATGATGGCCATTCTAACTGGTGTGAGATGGTATCTCACTGTGGTTTTGATTTGCATTTCTCTGATGGCCAGTGATGATGAACATTTCTTCATGTGTTTTTTGGCTGCATAAATGTCTTCTTTTGAGAAGTGTCTGTTCATGTCCTTTGCCCACTTTTTGATGGGGTTGTTTGTTTTTTTCTTGTAAATTTGTTTGAGTTCATTGTAGATTCTGGATATTAGCCCTTTGTCAGATAAGTAGGTTGCAAAAATTTTCTCCCATTCTGTAGGTTGCCTGTTCCCTCTGATGGTAGTTTCTTTTGCTGTGCAGAAGCTCTTTAGTTTAATTAGATCCCATTTGTCAATTTTGGCTTTTGTTGCCATTGCTTTTGGTGTTTTAGACATGAAGTCCTTGCCCACGCCTATGTCCTGAATGGTGTCGCCTAGGTTTTCTTGTAGGATTTTAATGGTTTTAGGTCTAACATTTAAGTCTTTAATCCATGTTGAATTAATTTTTGTATAAGGTGTAAGGAAGGGATCCAGTTTCAGCTTTCTACATATGGCTAGCCAGTTTTCCCAGCACCATTTATTAAATAGGGAATCCTTTCCCCATTTCTTGTTTTTGTCAGGTTTGTCAAAGATCAGATAGTTGTAGTTATGCGGCATCATTTCTGAGGGCTCTGTTCTGTTCCATTGATCTATGTCTCTGTTGTGGTACCAGTACCATGCTGTTTTGGTTACTGTAGCCTTGTAGTATAGTTTGAAGTCAGGTAGCGTGATGCCTCCAGCTTTGTTCTTTTGGCTTAGGATTGACTTGGTGATGCGGGCTCTTTTTTGGTTCCATATGAACTTTAAAGTAGTTTTTTCCAATTCTGTGAAGAAAGTCATTGGTAGCTTGATGGGGATGGCATTGAATCTATAAATTACCTTGGGCAGTATGGCCATTTTCACGATATTGATTCTTCCAACCCATGAGCATGGAATGTTCTTCCATTTGTTTGTATCCTCTTTTATTTCATTGAGCAGTGGTTTGTAGTTCTCCTTGAAGAGGTCCTTCACATCCCTTGTAAGTTGGATTCCTAGGTATTTTATTCTCTTTGAAGCAATTGTGAATGGGAGTTCACTCATGATTTGGCTCTCTGTTTGTCTGTGACTGGTGTACAGGATGTCTTTCAATAGGTGAATGGATAAACAAACTGTGGTAAATACATACAATGGAATATTATTCAGCACTAAAAGCAAATGAGCTATAGAGCCATGAAAAGATGTGGGGGAAACTTAAATGCACATTGCTAGTAAAAGAAGCCAATTGGAAAGGCTACATATTGCAAGATTTCAACTATAGGACATTCTGGAAAAGGCACAACTATGGAGACAGTAAAAAGATCAGTGGTTGCCAGGGGCTCAGGGGAGGGAGAGAGGGATAAATAGGTCGAACACAGTATTTTTAGGGCGATGAAACTATTCTGTATGATACCGTAATGGTTGATACATGTCATTATATCTTTGTCAAACCCATAGAATGTACAATACAAACAGTGAACCCTAATGTAATCTATAGATTTTGGTTGATAATAATGTATCTATATTTAGTCATCAATTGTAACAAATGTACCACACTAATGCAAGATGTTAATATAGGGGAAAGTCCGAGAGAAGAGGTGTTGAGGAAGGTATATGGTAACTCTTTCTGCTCAATTTTTCTGTAAACCTACAATTGCCCCCCAGAATGGTCTATTAATGTAGAGAACAAGGTAATAAAGTACAATAAAAGAGATATGTACAGTGTTATGACAACACAGAGAAAGCACACAGGGAAACCCTTCCAGGGGAGACGGGTTTGAACTGAGTCTTGAAGGATAATAGAAATTCACCAGGTAGAGCAAGGAGAAAGGTGAACCTGGTGGAAAGCACCACCTATGCCAAGGTGTCAATGACAGGATCATCACCTGTCGTGTCCACTGACCAAGTATCTAGAGGGCTGCCTGCCCTAGAGAGGGCACTCAATAAATATTTGTTGAGTGAACGGATGGTAACTTGACAGGACGTAACACAGTGGAGCTAGACACAAAGACTATCAAAAAGTACAATAGGTACTTTTTTTTTTTTTTTTTTAAGACAGAGTTTCGCTCTTGTTGCCCAGGCTGGAGTGCAATGCTGTGATCTCAGCTCACCACAACCTCTGCCTCCTAGGTTCAAGTAATTCTCCTTTCTCAGCCTCTTGAGTAGCTGGGATTACAAGCATGTGCCACCACACCCATCTAATTTTGTATTTTTAGTAGAGACAGGGTCTCTCCATGTTGGTCAGGCTGGTCTCAGACTCCCGACCTCAGGTGATCCGCCCCACTCAACCTCCCAGAGTGTTGGGATTACAGGCGTGAGCCACCATGCCAGGCCAGTAGGGACGTATTTTATAACCTCCCCTTCCTATCCATCCTTAATGGCAAAAAGGGTATCAATGTTTCCAATTGCTCTTTGGCTGGGGAAAAAACATCTTCTTAATGTTGATATTCATGCTTTAAAGGTAATTAGATGCCAGAGAAGAGACCGGATTGTAGGCGATGGCAGCCTGCTTACAGTATACTTTATAAACAAGCAAAATCAAAACTGTAAAGTCGCATTTCAAGATGGTTTTGTGTTTCTCCACATTGAGCCAGCAGCCTGTGGACGATATCATATACTCCACTGGAATTGGCTGCCTGGGCCAAATGAGAAAGCCCATCTCCATTGAGGCTTTGAAGCAGAAGGGTTGGGCACTGAGGAGGGAGGGAGAAGCACCACCTCTGTGGGGCTTGGCTCAGTCCACAGGGTCTGGGGGCAAATCTCATGCAAAACACGAATGGGACTGGTACCAACGTCAAAGAAGAGACACTTTGGAATCCAGCCTCTGTCACCAGGAGCTTCCCTTCCAGGCCTCCGGCAGAGAGGTGTGGTCCTTCCTCCCTGATCTTTCATCTCTTGGAGTCTGTAGTTGCTAGGCTCAGGTGAACAGTGTCAAAACCCAGCCCATGATGGATTTATCATCGCCCTTACTGAGAACTGCCTATGGCCACATACTGTGCTTGGCATGTACACATTTTGGTTTATATAAACCTTCCAACAAGGTGCCAGGTGGGTAACATGATTGAGATCAGGAAACTCAGGCTCAGGAAAGTTAAGTCACTTGCTCAGTGATAAGTGGCAGGGCTGGGGTTGGAACTCCCGTCTGTCTGGCTTCAAGCTTATGTGCTTTCCAGTATGCGCAGCCACCCTGCCAACTACTCAGCAGGGGTCTGGGCACGGTCTTCTGATGGACACCATGAGAGGACAAGATACAAAAGAAATAGACAGTGGGCTTTTCTGCCCCTGAGACTTCCTTTGAAAAATAATTTGCAAAATCCCCCTCCCTGTGCCTTGCTCTAGAGTTTGAAGGCTTGGGTCTGTGAACAGTGAGCTCTCAGGAGGCACAAATCGCTCCCTCAGGGACCATGCTTGAGACTTGACCACATTTCAGGCTGGCTCCACCTGCTCTAGGCTGTGTCTCTGAAGGTGACCCCACCCCTGCCTTGCACTAAGTCTTTACTCAAGAAAATGCAATGCTACCAAACCACAAAATGTGCATTGTCCCAACCCAGCTTGCACCAAACCATTTTCAGGAATTCTCTAGTGACCCCTTCTGTCTTTTCCATTTCCACATAGACCCCAGGCCCTTTTTGTTCCCCCTTCTTCACTTCCCAAGCATCCCTTTTGGTTCTCTCTCTGTTCTCCCTTCAGAAGCCTCAGTCCCCTTTAATTGGGGCTGAGTTCTGTCTGACCTGGAGTCTCCCCCAAAGCAGGAGTCTGAATAAAACCTGTCTTGCCACCTTTCACAAGTGTCTTGTGCTGTGCTTTTTTTTTTTTCATTGATAGTTCAAATCCTGTTTCCTCTGGGTATTGTCTGTGTGTCCTTGGGTGAATCACTTCACTTCTCTGAGTCTCAACTTCCTCATCTTCAAAATGAGAACATAGGTAGGCCCACCTTGCTTCAAGGTGATGAGGGAAGGCCCTCACCAGGGGCCTGGCACTCCTCACTCAGGAATAATCACTGACCCGTCCCCATAATGCTGGAACTCTTCTAGGCATTGGGAGTAGAGAGAAGCAACACAGAGTTCCTGCCCACAGAGAGTTGACTTTCTAGTGAAGAAACAAACAACACACAGGGAAACCCATCTGTATTAGTCTGTTTTCATGCTGCTGATAAAGACATACCTAAGACTGGGCAATTTACAAAAGGAAGAAAGGTTTAATGGACTTACAGGTTCACATGGCTGGAGAGGCCTCACAATCGTGGTGGAAGGCAAGGAGGAGCAAGTCACGTCTTACATGGATGGCAGCAGGGAAAGAGAGAGCTTGTGCAGGGAAACTCTCATTTTTAAAACCATCAGATCTCACGAGACTTATTCACTATCATGAGACCAGCACAGGAAAGACCTGCCCCCATGATTCAATTACCTCTTACTGGGTCCCTCCCACAACATGTGGGAATTCAAGATGAGATTTGGATGGGAACACAGCCAAACCATATTACCATCTTAAAATATCAAACAGTGAAAGCATGAGGAAGAAAGTTAACACAGGTGGAGGGATGCAGGTGACTGACCAGGAGGAGGAGGAGCTATTTTCCAAGACCTTTCTGATGGGGGACATTTGCACAGGGAGCACCATGTGGAAATCTGGGGGTTTCACACTCCAAGCAAAGGGAAGAGCAAGTGCAAAGGCCCAGAGGCAGGAGAGCACTGGACCTGTTCCAGAAACCTCCAGCAGGCCAATGTAGCTGAAACACAGCCAGGCACAGGGGCTGGGACAGGAGGTGGGCCAGGCCATGTAGGGCTCAGGGCCCATGGTCAGGACTCTATATTCATCCCAAAGGTGATAGGGAAGCACTAAGGTTACAGTGTAACCGTATCCATGTCTCAATCACCTGCCTAACTCTACTAGAAGTAGGGAACGTGTCAGTGCTGGTTGGATTGTGACTTTCTGATTGGGGAGGGGGTGGGTTATAGGAACATGAGATATAAAGTGTACCAGAAAAGGTATCCAACCTCTAGGTGTCCCCCTCCTTGGACACCTTCTTCAGGTTCCATGGTGATATGATTTGGCTCTGTGTCCCCACCCAAATCTCATCTCAAATTGTAATCTGAGCAGTGGAGTAATATGACCGAAGTTTTATGCATTATATATATTTAACACCATCTCAAATTTACAAAAAAGTTACAAGTATGGTACAAATAATTTTTGTCCCTGAGTCATCTGAAAGTAAGTTGCCAGCATGATGCCTGTCACCCCTGGACACTTTACTGTGTATTTCCAACAAACAGAGAGAATGACCATCAGAATCATGATGTTCACAACATGCATTTTTACCATTTGGTCCTCAGACCACATTCAGGTTTCATCCTTTGTCCCAATAATGTTCTTTATAACAAAAGGAGCCAGGGTGGAATCACACATTGCCTTTAGATATCAAGCTCCTTTAGTCTCCTTCAGTCTGAAATGTTTCCTCAGTCTTTCTGTGATTTTCATGACCTTGACTCTTTTGAAGATGACTGGCCAATCATTTGATAGAATGTCCTTCAATCTGCATTTGTCTGACCTTTCACCCTGATTAGAATTAGGATATGCATCTTTGGCAGAAATATCACACAAATGGCACTGTGTTCTCTGGGTTGCATCCTATCAGATGCACAAGAACTCAATTTATCCCATGACTGATGATGTTCACCTGCATCACCTGGTTAAAGTGGCATCTGCCCACCTTCTCCATTGTGAAGTTACTATTTTTACTGTTTTTCCCTCTGCAGTTGATAATTATTTTTATGTAAATATCCTGTTCCTCATGAAACCTTCAATGTATTCAGTTATCAATAACACTATGGACTCCTGTTTTCCTGTTTTATTCTGTGGGCCATAATTCTTAACTCTTATTGCTTATTTGTATTTAGATTACTCCAGAAATGTCCAGCAGTGGCTTCTGTGTTCTTCTGGCATGTTTCCATCATTGTTTCGGTGCTTACTTTCTGGGTAACAAGATGTTCCAGGCTTCTTTCTGCATCAGTCCCAGAATCACCCATTTCTCCTAGGGTGCATCTTCCTTTTAGTTGAGATGGCATTTAGAATCCACAACCTGGGTACAATGTAGGCTCACTGCTTTTGGAGTGTCAGTGCCCTCAGGTTCTCTCAATAGACAAAACTATGGAATATATGTGTTTATATACACATCCAGTTTCAAGTATACATACATGCACACATATTTTTCATCTATATTTCTATGTCAATTTAGGTATTGAATGCCATGAGTTCCTATCAATACCTCCAATCACAATCCCCTCCACAAGGGTCTTTCCAGATTCTCTATTTCCATATTTGTAACTTGATTCTCCAACAGCAAGAAATCTTTCTCCTTTGCTTTTAATATATTTGCCTACCTGATGAATCCCCATGGGCATAAATAATCTTCCATCTCCATTGCCATTCTCTCCCTTAGAAGGATATTATTCTTGGTCCACTGGGGTCCTGACAGCTCGTGCTAGGCCCTCTCCATGCATGGATGCCCTGCTCATCCTGCCTGGCCTTTGACATCTCTATGGGGTCACCTTTCTCTCCTTGGATCTGACACCCTACACTGAGCTGCCCCTTTTGGTGCTTTCTTCATTTAGCCGGAACTCCAACACTCATGCCTGGCAGCCCTCCTCCTTGGACGCCTTCTTCAGGTTCCATGGTGATATGGTTTGGTTCTGTGTCATCACCCAAATCTCATATCAAATTGTAATCCCCATGTGTCAGAGGAGGGGCCTGGTGGGAGATGATTGGATCATGGGGGTGGATTTCCGCTTTGCTGTTCTCATGATAGTGAGTAGTTCTCATGAGATCTGATGGTTTTAAAGTGTGACACTCCCCTCTTTCCACACCTCCTGCCATCATGCCTTCCACTGTGATTGTAAGTTTCCTGAGGCCTCCCCAGTCATGGGAACTGTGTTAATTCAACCTCTTTTCTTTATAAATTACCCCGTCTCAGGTAGTTCTTCATAGCGTGTGAAAACGAACAAGTACACATAGCCTTATATTCTGCTCCAGGCCACCCTTTGATAGAGGCGCTCCTTACTCCACCTGTCCCACCTGACCAGCTGAAAGGAGGCACATGTATCACACCTGTTCAGTGGCAGCTTAGGCCCTCTGCCCTTGGAAGGGTATATCAATTTTCACAGTTTGTGGCTTTGCCGTTTTCAAAGGCTACAGTGAAATCTGAGCAGAAAATGAAAATCACCCATTTCTGCAGTACTCCCTGAAATCATGACATCATCATAACTTTCCCCGAGTTCCCATGTGATGTTGGAGCTGGAAGGCCCCCATTTCCCAGAACCAGATAGCTTATTTCATGCCCGTTGTGCACATGCACAGGCTGTGTCTCTGCTTGGAATGCTTTTCTCAGCTGCGATAAACCCCTCCATTTCAAATATTTTGACTCTGTAAAACTTTCTTTGATCCCTAAATTTGACCCCAAGTTAATCATCTTTCTCCCTCTGCTACTATTTTCACATTTAGCTTTTAAAAAATATTTAATATATTGTGCACCTCTTGTACTAGGCTGTGAACTCCAACTCCCTGAGACAAGTTGTTCATTCATTCATCAAATATTTATTGAGCTCCTACCATTGTAAAAGGCTCTGTGCTAAGTACTAAGGATGAAAATGGAGAACAAGACACAGCACTTTCCCTCAAAGAGCTTGCAGTCTAGTGGGGGATTTCATTAGGTAACCAAGCCATCCTAATCCATATTGCTGGCTTAGAGTCTGACACATGGAAGATGGTGAATGAGTGCTTATTGGAATTTCTAAGACTGGTGGCGAGAGCATGGAACACAGTACTCATTCCCTGCTAAAGATTTTTCTCATTGTCTCTGTCCTCAAGGAGCTGGTTGTTTACTGGGAGAGACAGACACCAACTGTATATAAAAAGAGCACTAGAGTGTTTTCCAGGCCATGATGTGGCACACTTACTGTGAGCTGCTGCAGCAGACACCGTTGGGTCTGCCCAGGGCCCTCAGATATCCTGCATGCCCTTTCCTGGCTCTGCATGCCCATCCTCCATGCTTCTGTGAGCTCCACTCTTAAGACTCACCCTGCAGCCTTCTTGGAGGGACTTCCCTGGGCTACTGGAGCCACTTCTGCAATGGCAGTGAGCGTCAACATTTCAAAAACAGACAGGCAGGAGGGTAGGACAGCCCGTGTTCCTTGCCTCCAAGCAGATGTAATCTACTCTGGGGAGCTCGGGATCAGGCTGGGACTGGGACTTCTGATGTGATGTCCTTGTGTGGCCTCTTCTCCTTTCCTCTCCTGCTTCCTCCACTCCCCTCTTGCTTTCTTGTGAGAGCACTTCCTTCATAAATACTTTGCCCAGTCACTCTCCAAGGGTTAGCATGTGGGAAACCTGGTCCAGACACTGCATTCGCAGTACCTGGCCCTGCTAATGTGTAGCTCACAGGGCAGGTGTGTGCCCCAGCCGGGAATCCAGCCAGCTAAGTATCTGATACAGTTTGGCTGTGTCCCCACCCAAATCTCATCCTGAATTGTAGTTCCCATAATCCCCAGTGTAGTGGGAGGGACCAAGTGAGAGGTAATTTAGTCATGGGGGCTGTTACCCTCATGCTGTTCTTGTGATAGTGAATGAGTTCTCATTTGACAGTTGTATAAGGGGCTTTTCCCCTCTCTGCCCAGCACTCCTCCTTCCTGCCGCCATGTGAAGGAGAACGTGTTTGCTTCCCTTTCCACCATGATTGTTAAGTTTCCTGAGGCCTCCCCAGCCATGCTAAACTGTGAGTCAATTAAACCTCTTTCCTTTATAAATTACCCAGTCTCAGGTATGTTTTTATTAGCAGTGTGGGAATGGATTAATACAGTATCCAACCAGTCAAGTGCAGCTTCAGAGACCTTGGGCTTTAAGGAAGGGGCTGAAGGCCAGAGAAGACTTCTCAGTGAAGGTGAGTTGAGCAGGGCCTTAGGGGAGTGTAGGTCATTAGGTAGAAAGGGGGGCATTGTAAGGCGAGAAAACAGTGTATGAGCTGCTGTGAAAGACATGGGAAGGGGAGAAGCTCAGGCTCTTTATCCTCCACCAGAGAATGCCCTCCTCCTTCCTCCCCCTTCCTCCCAACACACACACAACACACACACACACGCACACGCACACCAGTTTTCTCCCTGAAACTGAGCTAATCCAGCCACGCCCCAACAAACATTTGCAGTGATTTTACACACACGCACACACACACACACACACACACACACACCAGTTTTCTCCCTGAAATTGAACTAATTCAGCCAGGCCCCCACAAACTTTTGTAGTGATTTTACTCCCAGCGTGGACTCTCCTGCCCAGTCAGCCTCAAGGATTCCTTTGGTCCCAGAAATAGCCAAGGTGGCGGTGAAGGGAGGAGCTGTTTCATTTCCGAAATGAAAAAGTTTAAGATAATTACACAGACGGCTTGAGCCTGCAATGGACAGAAAGAGTTTCATTATTGGACCCCTTTGGGGAAGGCGCCTCCCATCCCCAAAGGAGCGGGTTAACCACTCGGCTGGCGCGGCCCCACCCGGGTCGCCGTCTGAGAGGGATGGTCGCGCCCCCCTTTGAAGTACGGCCGCGCCTAATGAGGGACTCGCTGGGCCTCGGGATCAAGTGTCAGCACCGCCCCAGACGCCTCAGGGCAGACAAAGGGCGCGGGCCGCCTGCGGCGCTGGGAGGAGCGCGCGGCCCGCGGCGCTGAGCGGGACAAAGACGGAGACGGGCGCGCGGCGGGGTCCCACGGGCAGAAAAGTCTGGCCCCCAGCGCCCGGCGCCCGGTTCTCTGCCCCTGGAGCCCCAAAGAGCCTCTCTGAGGGCGGGAGCGGCAGCGCAGGCCACTCTGACGGCGACCAGAACGCGCCTGTGCCAAGCCCCGGCCCCTGCGTAACCTCGTGGGTGACAGTGTGACCTGGGTTTTCTCCGATACGCGCGATGTGCCCGCTGAGAGCAATATAGCACCCGCCTCGCACCTCACCCTTAGGCATGCCAGGCACTCTTCTAAATCCGAGCTTCTATTAACCCATTTCCTGTCCTGGATCACTTTGTGAGGTGGGTGGGATGAGTAGCCCCGTTGTCCAGCTCAACCCATTATACAGATCAACCCATTGTCCAGCACACCCCATTGTATAGCTCACCCCATTGTATAGCTCACCCCACTGTCCAGCTCACCCCACTGTACACATCACCTCATTGTACACATCAGCCATTGTACAGACCACCCCATTGTACAGATCACCCCATTGTACAGGTCACCTCATTGTACAGATCGTCCCGTTGCACAGATTGTCGCATTGTGCACATCACCCCATTGCACAGATCACCCCATTGAACACCACCCCATTGTACAGATCACCTCATTGTACAGATCACCTCATTGTACAGCTCGTCCCATTGCACAGATCGCCCCATTGTACACATCACCCCATTGTACGGATCACCCCATTGTATAGACCAGCCAATTGTGCAGATCCCATTGTACAGATCTGTGAAGTGAGGCGCAGAAGGAGCCCCAGATCACAGAGGCCCCAGATCACAGAGTTAGAAGGGATGCTACTGGGCAGGGTGGCCTTGGAGTCCCAGACAGATGTTTAAATATTTGGCATTTTTGTCATGTGTGTGTGTGTTTTTAAAAACCCTTCATTTATTTATTTAAATTTAAAAATATATTTACTTCGATTAAAAATATATTGCATTAAAGTATTCTTTATCTTGGTTATTGAGATTTTGGGCGCCCTCTTAAATTTTGGGTCCCAGGCGAGTGAGGCCCTGTCTGGCTTTTATGCCTCTTTACTGCCTGGTCGAGGCTTTGGATCCTCACAACAAGCTCTCGCTGCCAGGGTTACTGACCCCTTGAACATTTCAGAGGGGGAAAAACTGAAGCTCAAAGATGTGAAGTGACCTGCCCAGGGATGCCCAGCAGGGAGTGTGACACCAGGCTAGTTAAGGTACCAAATCAGTACCTTGCAGGCCCTTAGCTACCTTTGTTTTGTGGAGCCTGGCCGTCATCATAGCAAACTTCAAAACACATTACATAGGGCCTTTTTATTCCATAATTTCTGAAACTGTATTTTAAAAATAATTTTGATTTTGCTTTTAGTTGGCTACAAGGCACTAATTTACAGTGGCTGTGACTTCACAGACATGATTGGGTGTACTGGGAAATTCTTGCAAAGTAAGAAAATTAAATCCTTTTTACATGTAATGAAATTTTTAGGAATAATTAATTTAGCATTTTAATGATGTTGACACGGTGCTACCTTCTGTAGACATTTAATTAAACATTTATTAGTTTTGACTTTGTAGTTTGCTTTCCTCCTGGTGGAGCCAAAAATTACTTTTCCAGGTCTCCAGTATTTTTGTTGGAAAGCCCTTCCAGCAGCATAGGGGTCCCAGGCACCTTTCTTAGGGTACCCAACCCCTAGGATGGTCCTGCCCACTTCAGTCCCCCACCTCCTCCCCATGCTAAGAGTGGGGCACCTCCCATCTTTCTAGTGTCCTGGCTTTTATGTGAGCAGGACCTTCTCAGGTCAGGCCCTGCTAAACTGTAGCTTCCCTGGAGTCCCGTGTGATTGTAACCATGTTTCAATCACCAGCCTAACTCTAACAGAAGGAGGGTACTTGTCAGTGCTGGTTGAATTGTGAGTTTCTCATGAGGGGTTGGGGTAGAAGGGCGTGAGATATAAAGTGTACCAGAAAAAGGATGGGTAGTTCTGGTGTGTTTCAGTCAGCTCTGGCTGCTATATCAAAATACCATAGCCATAGGGTGGCTCAGATAACATTGACTTCTCATAGGTCTGGAGGCTGAAAGTCCAAGAAGTAGAGGCCAGCTGATTCTTGTCTAGTAAGGGCTCCCGTCCTGGCTTGCGGATGGCTGCCTTCTTGCTGTGTTCTCACAAAGTGGAGAGAGAGAGGGAACAAGCTCTCTGGTCTCTTCCTATAAAGGCACTAATCCAGTCATGAAGATCCCACCCTCATGACCTCATCTCAACTAAACTATCTCCAAAGGCCCCACCTCCAAATACCAACCTTGGGAGTTAAGGCTTCAACATATGAATCTGGAGGGAACACAGACATTCTGTCCATAACATGGTGCTACTACTCATGCTGTGTGTCCCCAGGGAAGTATCTGCACCTCTCTGTTCCTCAGTTTCCCCTTCTGGAAAATGAAGGTGGATCAGAAAATTTCCTATCTGAAGCTCCTTTCAGTGCCATCATTCTCTCATATGGGTTCATGGAAGAAGCAGTTGGTTTCATGCAACTGAGCATTAGGGAAAGGTAAAGTTCTAACGGCCTACTTTCGCAGATGGGGTCAAATAGATATTTTCTCCAGTGGTAGCCTGTGATTCTCTGTGATTTTTTTTTCTGGGTGCACTCTCCTCACTTTTCCTTGAATCCTTAGCAGACACCGCCATGGTCTTTCTATGTGTCTTATGCCATTGTGACTTGTGTGACCACCAGGCATTGGGCTTGGCATGTGGCAGGTGCTCATTGCAGGAGGGAACATCTTTTCCAGATGAGGAAACTGAGGCACAGAGAGGTCTGAGTCAATGCAAAAGCAATCTAACTGATATGATGTTTCTGCACAGCCTTCTCTGGAAGAGGAGAGATTTTATATATCTGCAAATTGCATGGACTTTCTTCTTATCTGTACCCAAACCACAGCTGAATCAGGTCAGTGAGGGACACTGTGTTCCCACTAGGACAGCTTTCAGGGCAGAAGACAGCTTTCCTCCTTACAAAGGAATCTCACATCCACTCCTCCCAACTTATTTTACCCAAAGGCTTCTGACTAAAGACAGCTGTCTGGGGGCCCAGGAGCCAGGGCGACAGTTCCAGCCCTGGTGCAAACATTCTTAGTTTGTGACTTGGAGCAGGTCCCTTACCCTCTTGGAGCCTTTGTTTCCTCCACAGGGAACCAGAAGTTAGAGCAGAGCTTCTCAAATCATCCAAGGATCCTGTTAAAATGCGGAGCCTGATTCAGGAGACCTGCTGGGGACAGACATCCTGCACTTCTAACAAGCTCCCAGAGGATGCAGTTACTTTTGTCCATCTGTGGATTGACTGAGGAGCAAGGACTGAGAGGACTTCTAAGGTCACCTCTTGCTCTGAAGGGACAGACCTTGAGCCCTGGCAGCGGGCACAAAGAGAGTGACAAAAACAAAAAACAAACAAACAAACAAACAAACAAAAAACCTAGTTGCCCAGATTTGGGTCAGCCAGGAAAGCACAGAATGTGAAATGATTCCAGAGGGATCCTTCCAACCACAGATACAAAAATCAACATCGTCATCGTCACCATCAACAAACATTTGTGCAGTGCTTTCCCCTGTCCTGAGCAGCTGTCACATCCTTGAACCCAGTTGACCCCTACAGGCACCCTGGTGGGAGAGGAGGACGTGGCTGAGGAATCCATTCAGTCCCGGTGGAGGAGCTGGGCAAGAGCACAATAGCCCCTGAAAGGATTGTTTCCATGCAGCCCTTTGATTTTCTTAGCATTTTTTTTTTTTTTTTGGTGCCTGCTCTCTGACCCCTTCTTCCTTTGTCTCCTAATGCACCCCCGCCCCGCTCCTAATTCTTCCCTCCCCCATCACACACACACACACACACACACACACACACACACACACACACACACAAATGTCAGGAGGAGAAAATCAGTGTATCCACCCACAGATTTCTCATTTTGATCCTTTCCTGTCTCACCACCTGGAACCCAGCTTCAGGGACCAGGATTCTGGCTCATTTTGGGGTGACCCAGTCACTTCCGCTCTTCTCACTTGTAACTATGCAATTTTCCTTAAGGTGACATTTGTGAAGGATTTATGTTTTCTGAGCACTATGCTCAGTGACTTCATTCTCACCTTCACCCTAGGGAGTGGGAACTCTTAACTATCTCCACTTCATTGGTGAGAAAACTGAGCCTTTAGGATGTTTGCCTGCCCAAGGTCACCTAGTTAGTAAATGATGGAGTCAGGACATTACCTGACCTTGGCTGACTGACATCAAAGTTCATTGTAGATGAACGCACAGTTGTAAGAAATTTGTAAGAGATTTGTGTAACTCTTATCCAGTTTTCTCCAAAGGGAGCATCTTGCAAAACTATACTACAATATCATAACAAAGGTATTGACATTGATAAAATCCACCAGCCTTATTCAGATTTCCTCAGTTTTACTTGTCCTCGTGTGAGTGTATTTAGTTCTTTGCAATTTTAACATGTATGTAGGTCCATGTATGCAGCGCCACAGTCAAGATACACAACAGCTCTGTCAGCACAGGCTTGTGCAGCCTTTAATAATCACATCTACTTCTCCATGTCACCCTACATCCCTCATTCTTGTAACACTAAACCTGTTCTCTATCTCTATAATTTCATTATTTCGAGAATGTTCTATAAGTGGAAGTATATGCTTCTGGGATTGGCTTTTTGACTCAGTATAATTCTCTTGAGAGTCACTGAGTTATGGCATGCATCAGTAGTGCTTTTTTTTTTTTTTTTTTTTTTTAGTTTTAACTGAGTGGTGTTCCATGGCATGGAAGTACCACAGTTTCTTTAACCATTCACCCACTGAAGAATATCTGTGTCCAGTTTCTGGCCATTATGAGAAATGCTGCAGTGAACATTCACGTACAGGTGTTTGTGCAAACATAAGTTTTCACTTTTCTGGGAAAAATGCCCAAGGATATAAAGTCCTTGCTTTTAATCCTAACGTTGTGTGGCCCTCTAGGTTGGTTGCAAAGATCATTTTTTAAAAAGAGCAAAGTAAATTGAGATCTTACTATATATTTGATACTATGGTAAGTACTTTGCGTGGATCAACTCATAAGTCCACAAAACAACCTTAGGCATAGGTACTAGTGTTATCCCCATTTTGCAGATAAGGAAACTGAGGAGTAGAGAGGCTACGTAGTCTAAGGACACACAGGTTGTAAACAGATGAGCCAGGATTTGAGCTCAGGATGTCTGACTCCAGATCTGGCTCTTTAACCAGCCTATGAATGAAGTTTCTTGCTTTGGCAAGGGGCAAACTTTTTCTGAAAGTACAACTTGTGTCCAGCAATTTGCATAACTCAAGTGCCCGGCACTAAGAACTTTTACAAAATGATGAATATCCCCTTGGAACCACCACTCAGATCAAGATATGAAGCCTGATAGATGCCCTGAAGTCCCCCTCCTATGTGCCTCCTGTCATTATCCCCTAAGAAAGGGAACCACTATTTGTACTACAGTTGCTGTAAATTAGTTTTGCTCATTTTTGGATTTTATATAAATGAAACCATAGAGTAGGCTGTCTTTTATATCCGGCTTCCTTCATTCAACAATGTGCATGTGAGACTCCTCCCTGTAGCCGTGTATAGCAGTCATGTGCTCTTTCTTCTTGCTGCCCTGTATTCCATCGTATGGATATGCCACAGCTTGTTTATTTCTTCTCCAGTTGAATGGCATGTGGTTTGCTTCCGGTTTTGGCTATCACAATTTATGCTGCTATACGTATATAAATATAAATATTTAGAGTTTTCCTAGTTATGTTATTATTGATTTCTAGCTTCATTTCACTATGATCAGAGAGTATAACTGTATGATGATAATCCTTTCAAATTCATTGAGATTGGCTGGGCATGGTGGCTCACGCCTGTAATCCCAGCACTTTGAGAGGCCCAGGCAGGAGGATCACTTGAGCCCAGGAGTTTGAGACCAGTTTGAGCAACATAGTGAGACTCCATTTCTACAAAAAATTAAAAAAAAAAATAGCTGGGCATGGTGATGCACATCTATGGTCCTGAGGTGGGAGGGATTGCTTGAACCTCAGACATTGAGGCTGCTGTGAGCCACGGTTGTGCCACTGCACTCTAGCCTGGACAACAGGGTGACACCCTGTCTCAAAAAAAAAAAAAGAGAATATGTAAACTGCAGCTGTTGGTTGCATTACTGTTTTTTTTTTTTTTTGAGACAGGGTCTCATTCTGTTGCCCAGGCTAGAGTGCAACAGCACGATCTCGGCTCACTGCAACCTCTGTCTCCCGGGTTCAAGTGATTCTCCTGCCTCAGCCTCCCCAGTAGCTGGGATTACAGGCACGTGCCACCATGCCTGGCTAATTTTTATGTTATTAGTAGAGACAGGGTTTCAACATGTTGGCCAGGCTCATCTCAAACTCCTGACCTCAGGTGATCCACCTGCCTCGGCCTCCCAAAGAGCTGGGATTATAGGCGTGAGCCACCGTGCTTGGCCAGCTCTATTTATTTTTATTGGCTCCAGTTCATTAATCATGTTGTTAAAATCTTTTATATCTTTACTGAATTTCTGTCTGCTTTTTCTTTCAATAACTGAGAGATGTATTTTAAAATCTCCACTAGGATAATGGATTTGAGTGTTTCTCCTTTTGTCCCACTTTTTTTGAGGCTATGTTTTTTGCTGCATGCAAATTTTAAATTCTTATTAAATGACTTTTTGATATTATAAAATATCTCTAGTAACAAATCTTGCCTTAAAGAATCTATTGTCTTTATGTTATTATAACTACATATGTATGTGTTATAATTATATAGTGTATTAAGTATATGTTAATGTAGTTATGTATCAGCTTTTCCTGTCCTTTTAATTTCGGTTTTTCAGACTCCTTATCTTTAAGGTAAATGTTTCATATAATCACAATGTAATTGGGTTTTGCTATTTTAGATATCCAATAATTTTTGGATTGCTAAAAAAATTTTGAAAATTATTCAATTTTCCCCACCCTGCTAACTTATTCATTGTGCATTCTGTATTATTCCTGTACCTGTTTCCGTAGAGCAGCAATCCCCAATCTTTTCCGCACCAGGGACCAGTTTAATGGAAGACAAATTTTTTCATGGATCGGGAGCAGGGGGATGGTTTTGGGATGAAACTGTTCCAGCTCAGATCATCAGGCATTGTTAGATTTTCATAAGGAGTGTGCAACCTAGATCCCTGGAATATGCAGCTCACAATAGGGTTCGCGCTCCTATGAGAATCTAATGCGGCTGCTGATCTGACACGAGGCAGAGCTCAGGCGGCAATGCTCGCTCACCCCTCACTCACCTCCTCCTGTGCAGCCTGGTTCCTAACAGGCCACAGACTGCTACCTGTCCATGGCCCAGAGGTTGGGGAGCCCTGCCCTAGAGAGTGGAATGCTCATTGTTGGCTTGTTACGGTCTGTTTAGTTTTGGATGTTACCATGGCAAGTGTTGTTAGTACAACACCATCAGTCCATTTCTTTCCTGCTTTTTGTGCTATGTTATTGTGTATTTAATTCTACGTATATTTTAATTTCCTGAGGACATTGTTATTTTTGGTTTAAGTGGTCAGAATTTACTTACATTTACCCATATGCCAATATATTTACCATTCCCAGCACTCCTCATTTATTTCTACCTTTTTGTGTTTCTATCTTGAATCATTTCCTTTAATACTTCTTTTAGTGTTGGTCTACTGGCAATGCATTTTCAAAGTTTTTTCTTGCCTAAAGTATCTTCATTTTACCTTTATTTTATTTTTAATTGGTGTGATGGTTAATATTAGGCGTCAACTTGATTGGATTGAGGGATGCCTCGATAGCTGGTAAAGTATTGTTTGTGGGTGTGTCTGTGAGGGCATTGCCAGAGGAGATTGACATTCGAGTCAGCAGGCTGGGAGAGGCAGACCCACCCTCTATCTGGGTTGGCACCATCCCATCAGCTACCCAGACGGGGTTTTACTATGTTGGCCAGGCTGGTTTTGAACTCCTGACCTCAGGTGATCTGCTTGCCTTGGCATCCCAAAGTGCTGGAATTATAGACATGAGCCACCATGCCCAGCCCAGACTATATATTTTTATGTTTCATGCTAACAGCTTTCAGGTCCTACCCACCTTTCTTCCCCTTTTGCTCCACATCTGGGCTTTACCTTTGTGATCTAATCACCTCCCAAAGGCTTCACTTTCTAATACTATCACCTTGGGGCTTAGGTTTCAACACATGAATTTTGTGGGAGGACACAGGCATTCAGAACCCAGCACCAAACAATGAATCACCATAATCTAGTCAAGCTGACACGTGCAATTCACCACCAACTGCTCCATTTTTTCTCTCCTCTATTCTTGCACCTCCAATTACATGTTGTTAAATATTTTCTACTTGGTCGCATGTATGTCTAATTTTCTGTATTTTTATCCTTTTTCTTTCTGCTTTAGTTTGAATATTTTTATATCCCTATTTTCTGGTTTGCTAGTTCTTTCTTCTGATAGGTATACTGAGCTAACAATTAAAATTTTACTTTCTATTGTATATTTTTCAATTTTAGGATTTCCAATTGGCTATTTTTAAATAGATGCCAGTTTCTGGGGATTTTCTCCACCACTCTCCCTGTCTTTTGGCATTGTAATCATGGTTATTTTAAAGTTTATGTCTGGAAAGTTCAATACCTGGTTCTTCTGCAGTCTGTTTTTAACTCTCCATTTTTCTCTTGATTTTCAGCATTTAGTCATGTTGCCTGTCCTGCTGGTAATTTTTTATTGCATGCTGAAAATTGCATATGGAAAGTTATAGAGCTTATGTTTGGTGTTATATTCTTTCAGAAAGAGTTTAATTTTCTTCTTATTGGCACACAGAGTATGGCCAAATCATCTTTATCTAGTCACAGCCGGCCTGTTTCACATTTCCTCTTATTCTTACCCTTTTTAGGGTTTCAGTGGAAAGCTTGAGGTGTTTGTTGGGAACCCTAATCCTTAACTTGCTGTGAACTCGTTTTTATTTCCCCAACCCCATGAGACTGCCATGTTCTCTGCTCATCTTTTAGCTTTAGAAGTTGCTTTATAGTGGGGTTCTCTGAGCCTCTTTCTGTAATTACACAGTTTAGGATTTAGTGCATTTCTTGGGGAGAAATCATATACAGACTGTAGGACTCACTTCTCTGTGGTTCCCCGTCATCTGGTATCTAGTCCCTTATGTCATGGCCACTTTTTACCCCAAACTCTAATTTTTCCAGTCTGCAGCATAAAAGAGGGTCCTCATCAGAACCACACCATGCTGGCAACCTGATCTCAGCTTTCCATCTTCCAAAATTGTGAGAAATGAATTTCTGTTATCTATAAGCCAGCCAGTCTGTGATATTTTGTTATAGCAGCCTAAACTGATGAAGACCAAAACTGGTACCAAAAAGTGGGGGTGCTCCTATAACAAATACCTAAAAATGTGGAAGCAGTTTTGGGTAATGAGTAGAGGCTGAAAGGGTTTTGAAGTGCACACTAGGGGAGGTCAAAATTGTTAAGAGTTTTGAAGTGCATGCTAGGAGAGGTCAAAATTGTCACTAAAAAAAACAAAAAACATAAAAACAGGATTTTGCTTTGTCACTCAGGCTGGAGAGCAGTGGTGCAATTATGGCTCACTGCAGCCTTGACTTCCTGGGCTCAAGTGATCCTACTACCTCAGCCTCCCCAGTGGCTAGGGCTACTGATGTGTGCCATCGCACCTGACTAATTTTTTTTATTTTTAGTAGATAGATGGTCTTGCTATGTTGTCCAGGCTTGTCTTCAACTCCTGAGCTCAACTATTCTCCGGCCTTGGCCTCTCAAAGTGTGGAATTACAGCACTTTTGGCCACTGTGCCTGGCCAAAAGTACTTCTAAAGGTGATTCAGAAAGGAAATATGAGAGGTATTGAGAAAGTCTTCTTAGAGAATACATAAATAATCATATACAGAATGTTGATGGAAATATGGCTAATAAAGGCCATTCTGATGAGGTGTCTGACAGAAATGAGGAACAAATTGTTAGACAATGGAAAAAAGGCAATCCTTGTTATAAAATGGCAAAAAACCTTGGCTGAATTGCCTTTGCATTCTAGTATTTTTGTGGAAGACAAAAATTGTGAGCAATGAAAGTGGATGTTTAGCAGAGGAGATTTCTAAGCCAAGTGTTGAAGAAGTCACTTGCTCCCTCCTGACCACTTAAGGCAAAACATAAGAAGATGGAAATGGCTTGAAGATGGAATTATTGAGCAAAAGGAACTAGAACTTAAAGATTTGGAAAATTCTCAGCCTACTCATATTGCAAAAATGGAGAAAGTGTGTTTGGAAAATAACACCAAGGGTGTGGCTAGGTGACTATTTGATATGGAGGTCAGTATGGGTATGAACCATGGACTTAATCAACCAGCAGTTTCCCAGCAGGACACATGTCAGTTTGAACTAAATAGGAAGGGTATGGTAAAGAATGAAGGAAAGTTATTGGACTTTTTGGATTTTACAGGACAGGACTATAGAGCTATTCAGTTGTAATGTGTGCTCTTGTTAAAGACAAGGGGAAGAATAAACCCAAGGGCAATGCAGAGGTCAGTAGGGTTGCCTTCCTAGTTTTAAAAGGAGGGACCATTGCCTTGCTTTCAACAGAAATGAGCTTCACCCAATGCTGTTGGGGATACCACCTCTTGGCAGAGCCCTGGAGCTGCAACTCCTGTCTAGCAGAGCTTTGTGGAGAAGACCACCTCCCAAGTGGGTCTGCAAGACTGTACCTCTGCCCCAGTGTGTCCAGTGGCCCTAGAGGCGAGAGTATCAAGCCAAAGAGGATTATCTTCAGCCCGAAGACATGGTGAAAGTTGTCTTGTGAGGTTTTGGACTTGCTTGGGATCTGTTAATCCTTCTGTCTTTTCTATTTCTCCATGTTAGAATGGGAATGTCTATCTGTGTCTGTCTCACCACTGTATTTTGAAAACATATTTGGTTTCACATGTTTGCAGCTGTGAATTTTGCCTCAGAATGAATTGTACTCTGAGTCTCACCTTATCTGATTTAGATGATACTTACATAAGAGTTTGGAGTTGATGATGCTAGAATGAGTTAAAACTTTGAGGGCTTTGGGGATAGAATGAATATATTTTACATGTGAGAAAGACATGATCTTTGGGAGGTTTGGAGCAGAATGCAATGGACTAATGTTTGTGTTCCCTCCAAAATTTCTATATTGAAATCTTAATCCCAATATGATAGTATTTGGAAATTAGGCCTTTGGGAGGTGATTAGGTCATGAGGGTAGAGCCCTGATAAATGAGATTGGTGCTTTTATAAGAAGAGGCCATTTCATATGGAACCAAAATAGATCCTGTATAGCCAAGACAATTTTAAGCAAAAAGAACAAAGCTGGAAGCATCACGCTATCTGACTTCAAACTATACTACAAAGCTACAGTATCCAAAGCAGCATGGTATTTGTACCAAAACAGACATATAGGCCAATGGAACAGAACAGAGACCTTAGAAAGAACACCACACATCTACAACCGTCTGTTCTTGGACAAACCTGACAAAAACAAGCAATGGAGAAAGGATCTCCTATTTAATACATGGTACTGGGAAAACTGGCTAGCCATATGCAGAAAATTGAAACTGGACCCCTTCCTTAAATCTTATGCAAAAATTAACTCAAGATGGATTAACGATTTAAATGTAAAACCCAAAACCATAAAAACCCTAGAAGAAAACCTAGGCAATCATAGGGATGGGCAAAGACTTCGTGATGAAAATGCCAAAAGCAATTGCAACAAAAACCAGAATTGACAAATGGGATCTAATTAATCTAAAGAGCTTCTGCACAACAAAAGAAACTAGCATCAGAGTGAACAGGCAACCTACAGAATGAGAGAAAATGTTTGCAATCTACCCATCTGACAAAGTTCTAATATCCAGAATTTACAAGAAACTTAAACAAATTTACAAGAAAAAAACAACCCTATCAAAAAGTGGGCAAAGGATATGAACAGACACTTCTCAAAAGAAGACATTTATGCACCAGCAAACATGAAAAAAAGCTCAACATCACTGATCATTAGAGAACTGCAAACTAAAACCACAGTGAGATACCATCTCACACCAGTCAGAATGGCAATTATTAAAAAGTCAAGAAACAGTAGATGCTGGTGAGGCTGTGGAGAAATAGGAACACTTTTACACTGTTGGTGGGAATGTAAATTAGTTCAACCATTGTGGAAGACAGTGTGGCAATTCCTCAAGGATGTAGAACCAGAAATACCATTTGACCTAGCAATCCCATTACTGGGTATATGTGCCCAAAGGAATATAAATCATTCTACTATAAAGACACATGCACATGTATGTTTATTGCAGTGCTATTTACAATAGCGGACATAGAACCAACCCAAATACCCATCAATTGATAGACTGGATAAAGAAAATATTGTACATATACACCATGGAATACTATGCAGCCATAAAAAGGAATGAGATCATGTCCTTTGCAGGGACATGGATGGAGCTGGAAGCCATCATCCTCAGCAAACTAACACAGGAACAGAAAACCAAACACCACATGTTCTCACTTATAAGTAGGAGCTGAACAATAAGAACACATGGACACAGGGAGGGGAACAACATACACCAGGGCCAGTCTGGTGGTTGGGGGGCATTAGGACAAATAGCTAATGTACGTGGGGCTTAAACCTAGATGATGAGTCAATAGATGCAGCAAAACACTATGGCACACATATACCTATGTAACAAAACTACACATTCTGCACTTGTATCCCGGAACTTAAAGTAAAATAAAAAATAAAAAAAAAAAAAGAGCACAGTGATCCAGCTAGCTTTCTTTCCACTATGTGAGGCTCCTAGTAGAAGTTACTATGCAACCCAGAAGAAGGCCTTTACCATAACCTGACCATGCTGGCACCCTGATCTCAGACTTTTAGCCTCCAGAACTATAAAAAAGAAATGTCTGTTGTTTATAAGCCAGCGTTGGTTATAACAGCCAGAATGGACGAAGATGATTCTTCTTATCCCAGTAAGATGCTGCCTCATGCTCTAGCTCACTGCTTTCAATTAGGTCTCTGTGACCCCACATTGTGAAATATACTGCAAGGGATGAAACCTGCAGGGGGTGCAGCACTCACTTTAATGTTTTTCTCTGGGGTCTTGATCCCTCAAGTCTGGCCTGCCTGGGATATTTTTTGATGCCTTCAAACAGACCTTTTAAAAAATTTTCAGCTTTTACAGTGGTTCTTGGTGACAGTTAGGTCTGATAACAGCAACCTATCTTCAGGCAGATGCAAAAATTTGAATTAAGTTTTGCATAGTATTTGGCATGTAAGAAGTTTTTTATTCAGTGTGGGTTCTCTTCCCTGATGAAAAAAGGTTAACGGTTTGTCTGGACATGAGAGGAAGAGCGCCCTAGCATTCTTTGATTTTTTTCAAGACATGCAGTTGTTCTCATTGCCCTGAAAGGAAGCTCACATTTGAGAATAATTGGTGTGGTGTCTTTTGTTGCATGCATCATGCTTAAGACCAGTAGGCACTACAGAGACCAGACTACAGAGGTTCAAGCACCCTCTCATGATGTTCTTTAGTGTGTGCCTCTGAAATTTCAAGCAAAGATTGGGTCTACCCTCACGTGTGTTTTTATCAGATTCTCAAAGGATCTTTGAGACAATGCCAAGATCCAGCGATCTAATCTGAGGAACTGAGGCAGCACGAGAGAAGGTGTATTCACCTGCCTTGCTGTGACAACACGCGGCCTTTCCCATGTGCACACGGAGAGAGGGAGTTCTTTGGTGTCTCTTCCTCTTCTTTTTTTTTTTCTTGGCGACAGAGTTTTGCTCTTGTCACCCAGGCTGGAGTGCAATGGTGCAGTCTTGGCTCACTGCAACCTCTGCTTCCTGGGTTCAAGCGATTCTCCTGCCTCAGCCTCCCAAGTAGCTGGGATTACAGGCACCTGCCACTATGCCTGGCTAATTTTTGTATTATTAGTAGAGACAGGGTTTCACCCTGTTGGCAGGCTGGTCTTGAACTCCTGACCTCAGGTGATCCACCCTCCTCGGCCTCCCAAAGTGAAGGGATTACAGGCATGAGCCACTGTGCCCAGCCTCTTCCTCTTCTTCTACTTCTTTTTTTTTTTTTTTTTTTTTTTTTGAGACTGTGTTTCACTCTTGTTGCCCAGGCTGGAGTGCAATGGCGTGATCTCAGCTCACTGCAACCTCCACCTCTAAGATTCAAGTGATTCTCCTGCCTCAGCCTACCAAGTAGCTGGGATTACAGGCTCCCACCACCATACCCGGCTAATTTTTGTATTTTTAGTGGAGACGGGATTTCGTCTTGTTGGCCAGGCTCGAACTCCTGACCTCAGGTGAACTGCCAGCCTTGGCCTCCCAAAGTGCTGGGATTATAGGCGTGAGCCACCATACCTGGATTTCTTCCTTTTCTTATAAGGACACCAGTCCCTATTGGATTAGGGCCCCACCCTTATAACCTCATTTAACCTTAATCACCTTCTTAAAGGCCCTATCTCCAAATAAAATCACCTATTGAGGTTGTGAAGGCCGGGGCTTCAACACATGAAATTTGGGGTAGACAATTTAACCCATAACAGAAGGACTAGCCAAGATTATGGTTAGTGACAGCACTGAGGCTGAAGATGGACAGCCCCTAGTGCCTCCTTGACCCCCAAGAAGGAGACCCTCAGTGGAATGATGTGTTTTCTCATGTCCGTGGCTTCTGTGCCTACATAGTAGGTGCTCAATAAATATCTTATGGATCCCAGGGGTTCTAACTGCGATCTCTTCTCAGTGCAATATATACATTTTCCCTTCCCTAAATGTAATGACTGGGGCCCAGAGTCAGCAAATGATTCACCTGCGATTACACAGTGACTTGGTTGCAGAGGGAGGGCTAGAACCCAGGTCTCCTGCCTCCAAACCCAGGGCTCTCTCCACCGCCCCCAGGTGGGCCTCCTGCCCTCATTGCTAAAATCAGAGAAGAAGGAGCAAATCTGTGAGTCTGGGAGTCAGCACCGACTCATTTCCTCTTACAGGATATTTGTATTTAAATCTGTGTGCCAGGCCAACGAAGAGAAATCGAAGCCATGTGTGTGCAGTGGGCTCCCAGCAGCCTGGAGGGCCGGGGAGGTCATGGACCCGAGGCCGTGAGACAGGGTCACACTGGGGAGGCCTGATTCATTTGGCCTCCTGACTTTCCTATCCTCCCGCCCGACTTCAATTTGTGATGCTGCGATTGTGTGTGTGTGTGTGTGTGTGTGCACGCGTGCATGTGCACAAGCACACACATGCAGAAAACTTGAAAGAATTGGATGAGGTTTCTGCAACTAACACTAAACTAAACTAACTAGTGTCTGCAAACTAACATTTGAGTTTTCCAGCCTCAAATCCCAAATGAAAGAAACTCCAAGTTAGCTTGTGTCTTCATATCTGAGTTATAATTTGGAATAAAAATGAAAGTGAAATATTCTTAAGATGTTGAGAAAAAAGTCTTTCCATTCTGTTTCCAGAAGAGTTTAAAACAATGCAGGCCAGGTGCGGTGGCTCAAGCCTGTAATCCCAGCACTTTGGGAGGCCGAGGCGGGTGGATCACGAGTTCAGGAGATCGAGACCATCCTGGCTAAAACGGTGAAACCCCGTCTCTACTAAAAATACAAAAAGTTAGCTGGGTGAGGTGGCGGACGCCTGTAGTCCCAGCTGCTTGGGAGGCTGAGGCAGGAGAATGGTGTGAACCCGGAGGGCGGAGCCTGCAGTGAGCAGAGATCACGACACTGTACTCCAGCCTGGGCGACAGCAAGACTCCATCTCAAAAAAACAAAAACAAAAACAAAAACGAACAAAGAAAACAATGCAGCCACAGAGGCGGACAGCTTTCCATGGAAAAGAGTAGATCTTTCACAGATAGTTGAAGTTGACAGGCAGGCTTCCCGCCTTTCAGGGCTGGGGCTGGGAATGGTGTTTCTGACTTCGCCACTGATGGGCTAGCTGGTGTTTGGCATGTGACTGTCATCTGGAACTGTGATTTTCTCATCAGCTTTGGTTTGCTCATATGGAGGGATTAGCATGTGTTGGGAGTCCCATCCCTGCCAACTGTTTCATACACATTGCAGCATTTCATCCTCACACCCACCCTGTCATGTGGTTATTACCATCCCGTCTTACAGGACTGAAAGTAGGTACCTGAAGGCACTCAGCTTTGAAGGATGAAGCTGGAAGACACCACCAACTCTTCTGCCTCTATGGTGATCTTTGCAGTTTTTTGAGCAAGGATATCTGCATGATCTTCAGCAAGACCTTTAACATCTCTGTACTTTGGTGTCCGTGTCTGTAAAGGAGACTGTTGGAGACCAGAATATGCCACCCCAAAATATGAAGGACTGTTGAGCCAAAGGCAATTAAGAAGTGGATGCAGGAAGGCTCTCTGCCCTCCATTTGCCTAAAAGCAGGACATAGATTTACAAAGACAAGAGGTATTCCACCTCCACTCTGCAGGGAGAACAAAGGGTAACCATGGAAGATAATGTTAGAGCCCTATTGTCTGGAGATGGCACCGGGTCCAGCTTCATTAATCCACCTCGATCTGCCTGTTATTGCCTTCCCACAAGTGGCTACCCCTAGAGGCTCAAAGTCCTTTTTCCCTTTGTCTTGTCACTCTCTAAAAATGTGCTGTTTTTTTTGGTTTTTGTTTTTGGTTTTTTTGTTGTTGCTGTTGTTGTTGTTGAAGATGTTATATAAGCTATAAGCAGGAATCCAAAGCCACCTTGAGAACTACTCGTTCCCTGGTTGTCTGCCCTATACATGTGAAATATACTTGATAATAAACTTCGGTTTGTTTTTCTCTTTTTGTTAGTCTGTCTTTTGTTACAGGGGTCTGCTCCAACTAAGAACCTATGAGGATTGAAGAATAAATTATTTTTCTTCTTCTACAGGATCATGATCATATCCACTTTAGTGGGTTGCTATGGGGATTACATAAATAAAGCCCTGGCACTTTATTAAATAAAAAAGGTGGCACCTGGCACATGGTAAGCACTGAATTCAGTATTAGCTGTCACCACTATTCCTATTATCCTTCAAATCTGCACTGTGAAAGGTGGAGGCAAGTCCCTTTGGCTATAAGCGACAAACACCAACTCTGGCTAATAGAAGCAAAAAGGCAAGCTCTAGGGAGGCTGTCCTGGCTCTTAGATTCAGGGAAAGCCTGACAAACCAGGCTTCAGAAGGACAGGACCTGCATGCCTGGGAGGATGTGGGGAAGATGAGCAACTCAAAGCCCATACTGGTGTCAATCAGCTCCAGCTTTCCATTCTGTGTCACACCTCTCTGCTCACGACTGAAGTCCAGGAGAGGGAGAAAGTGGCTGTTTAAGTTTCCCATTGCTGCTGTAACAAAATGGCCACACATCAGGGACTTCAAACAACACAAATGCTTTCTCTGTTATAGTTCTGGAGGTCAGGAGTCTGAAATGAGTTTCCCTGGACCAAAATCAAGGTGTCAGCAGGACTGTGTTCTTTCTGGAGGCTCAAGGGGAGCATCTGTTCCTTGCCTTTTCCAGCTTCTAGTCTCTGCCTTGGCTCTTGGTTTATTTCTCCATTTCCAAAGTGAGCAGTGTAGCAGCTTCTCTCCTATCTGACTTCTGCCTCCATCCTTACATCTTCCTGTTAAGAGACTTGTGATTACACTTGGTCTTTGTAGTTAAGCCAGAACAATCTCCTCATCTCAAGATCCTTAGTATAATCACATCTGCAAAATCCCCCTTGCCATGGAATTTCATGTATTTGCAGGTTCCTGGGACTAGGACAGGGATGTGTTTGGGAGCCAATATTCTGCTGACTGCAGTGGCCACCCAAGTCCTTCAATTTACATGCCTACCGCTGGCAATGGCCTATGTCAGAACCACTGGGAGGGCTTGTTGAAATGCGGATTGCTGGGCCCTTTTCCCAGATTTTCTAATTCAGTGGGTTTAGGGAAGGACCTGAGAATTTGTATTTCTTACGGATTTCAAGGTGATACTGATGCTGCTGTTCCTGGAATCACATTTTGAGACCCCCTGGGCTAAGAGAAGGTAGAATTCCTTGACTTGGTTTCCCACAGAGCCTACATATTTATGGGGAGAGCAATTTCCTAAAAGATCCATGGGAAGCAGAAGCCAGGAGAGAGGGAATGGTTGCATGTGGCAGGGACGCCCAGGTCCAGGTTGTTAGGGGCTCCTGCTCTGGAAAAATGTGTGATGCACCAAGGAAGGTCTATGAGGAAGGTGCTCAGAATGATAGAGGATAGTAGAGAGAGGCTGGCCAGGATCTTGGTGGTCACTGAGACCCACGGAGTGGTGGGTCCTGAGTCCTGGCTGGGTGCTCCATGGCCTGGCCACCAGTGCTCTGCTTGGAATTCTGGCTCAGTGGGACCCTGTACTGTGTCGTCCCAGAGATGCTGTTATTGGGACAATTTTACCTGGATCTTGGAGCCAGAGAACAAGCCGGAGGGAGAATCTGCTTTTAATTCTCAGAAACGAGGAGGCTGGATCAAATGACCTGTGGGACCAGCTGACCCGCCTAGTCTGCGATCCTACATGCTCGAGTCCCAAAGCTAATGATGTCATAGCCCTGGGCAGCGTCCAATCTGTGTAGTTAGGTTGATGGGATTAATCAGCTCATGTTAACAAGCTGATGATCATGAAATAAAGACGACCATTTCAATAGGATACTCAGGGCTGAGGGACTGAAGTGAAATCATTTGGACTTATACAGAGGTCACGGTTGAATTATCACAAAACTTCCTTTACTCAAAGCAGATGCTTATTAAGATTAATTTAGTGTGAAAAGTGAACCAGACTGAGTATAAAGGACATTGTCTCCTCAATTATGTAATAAGACACCTCCTCATTGTCCTGTACTCACTGAAGATGATTGTGCATTTCCTCGGGGACATTTCAGCGCAGTGAGCTGAGCCACTGCACAATCCCTCTTTTGGGGATGTTCAATGAAATCTCAGTGTTCACACAAAGACAAAGTGGGCAGAGACAAAAGGGAACATCAACTGGGAAGGGGAAAAGGGGGCTGAAGACAGAACCCATCTTTCTGCTAAAACCACACATTCAGCAATTCCAGAGATGTCTCTTGTCTGAGGAGGAAAAAAAGAACTGGGGAATGACTTTGCCTTCTTATAACGATGGTTTGTGCCAGTGACGGCTCATGGCAGTGGTCCCAGCATCTTGGGTCCAGAGAGGCTGAACAGGACCACTGGCTAGGACCACAGCTATTGGACCTACGTAGGCTCTAATCGTCTTTCTGGGCCTCTGCGGGGTTGGTCACCTCACTTTTTTTTTAATGTCAGTAAGTTCTATTCCTCTTGTTTGTCTGTCTGTTACAAAATACTCCATTTTAAAACTCTTCTCCCTTTGCTCCCTAGACTTCCCCTGCCCAGGCCCTCCTCCCACTTTTTGGCTTTCTCTCCTAGTCCCTTACCTGGCTCCTCTTCCAATGTTGATTGCATGACTGTTGCTGTTCCCAGGGCTCCAGCCAGTCTCAGCTCTCTATTTCTACTCATGGAAACACTCCCTTCCTCGAGTTAGTTCATCCACCTACGTGGTTTCTTCTGTCATTTTAAGCCTAGAGATACCTGGGAGGCAGTGCAGTACCTCCCAGTAGTGGTATTTTTATTTAATGAAATAAAACCAAGAATCTCCCAGGTCAGTACTGAGAGGAGAGCTTCTTGGTGAAATGGGGCAGCTGGCCACATGGCCCTTGTCTGAGTTTTATTTTCTTTGGAATTCTTGCTTTCCAACTCCCCACTGTCTGGGGCATGTCAGGAACAACCTGCTTTCTTGCAAATGTCTGACTTACTAAGTAGAAGCAAACTCCTTTCCCTTGGTTTTCCTAAAGCATGGCTGAGATGGAAAGAAGCTTTCCTCATATGTTCTAAGCACAAAGGGAAACACAAAGAGGAAAACACAATGAGACCAGGAAAGGTAAACAACTTGGCTTACAAGGTATAACCTAACAGAGCTTGTATGAATTGTCTGTTGCTGTGTAATACAATTTATAACACAAAGTTTAATGCGTAACATAATCATGTATTATACTAATCATTTCCATGGGTCAGGAATTCAGGAAGGCCTTGGATAGGTGCTTCTCACTTGAGATTTTGCATGCAGTTGCACTCATATGCCAGTTGGGGCTGCAGTTTCATTTGAAGGCTTGACTGTGACTGGAGGCTACATTTCCAAGGTGGCTCACTCACCTGGCCAGCAAGTTCTTGCTGGCTATTGGCTGGAGGCCTCATCTCCTCTGCCCATGGGCCTCTCCACAGGACTGCTTGAGAGTCCTCATAGCATGATGACTGACTTTCCCTGGAGTGAGCCATCATTGCAGGAGCAGCAATGCTTTTCATCTAACCTCAGAAGTCACACATTTCCATTTTCTTAATATCTGATTGGTCACAAAGGGGCAGCCCTGATTCAATATGGGAGATGACTACACAGGGTGTGAATACTGGGAGGCAGAGATCACTGGGCACCATCTTAGAAGTTGGCTATGACATGAGCCAACTTATTCTTCAGGATTTGCAGGACTGTCCCACTCCATGAGGATCCCTGGGAAGAGAAGCTTTTTAGACCATTACTTTTTGATTTCACCCATAGCCACAAGTTAAGCACTAACTAACTTGCCAAGAGCATTTAGGACCACCCCTTCTCCAGCTTTATCTTTGGACATCAGAGTGGATGATTAATCAGTCTTACTTCTCAATTCATGGTATACTTTCATCCTTTGTCTATATGAGGCTCCTTTTTTGCTTTATTCATTTATTCTTTTTTTTTAATCTCCAGTCTATACTTGTACTCTCTGTCTTGCACCCCCTCCCTGAGAACTGCCACAGGCAATCACTTTGAAATGTTTGATGGCTGTCCTTGCATTTTTATGCATGCTTATAAGTATGTAGCACTGTTTTGTCTGTTCATGGATTTGTCTGTTCATGGAGTTTTCATGAATATCGGACTAAGGGATTTATTCTGTCTCTCATTTTGTTCATTATCTGTGCACTCCGGGAAGGATGTCTGTTACATTTCTCTCATCCATCTTCCTAGTGATGGATGGATACCCAGATTACCTCCAAACCCTCTGTTATAAGTGATACTTCAAAGAATCCCTTGTCCCTTCAGGTTCTGTGTGAGTATTTCTCTGGAGTTTCCATCCAGGTGAGGGTCCCTGGGAAGGCATACTCATACCCCATGTGACTACAAAACAGCAGGCAGCTCTCCAGGGCACTCTCTTCTCCCAGACTCTAGTCCAAAGAAAAAGGATATCTGCTTATCTCTCTTCCAGCATTCCTGCTCAGGTCCAAGGTTTTGATTGAGAAATGCAGCTCTTCCAGGAAGCCAGATGAATTGTGGCCCACACAGGGATGAGAGTTCACCCTTACAGGTGCATTTGCAGGATATACCCTCACGTGGCAGCCAACATCTCCAGAAAAGGACTGCCATTGCCGTGCTCTGAGAAGGCATTTCCTCCTGCTCCCAACTGCATGTTTCAATCCCTCACCTCTCTGCTGGAGGTCCGACCTGTTTATCCCATTCCCTGCAACACATCCCCCCTTTGAATGTTCCAAAGGCCCCTCAACTGCAACTTGTTCATACGATGACCCTTTGCCTTCATGGCAATTAGCTGACCCAATGATTGCACTATTAGGTATATACTGAAAGGAAATGAAAACAGATGTCTACACAAAAACTTGTACATGAATATTCATGGTGACATTATTCTTTTTTATTTTTATTTTTTGAAAATGGATTCTTGCTCTGTCACCCAGGCTGGAGTGCAATGGTATGATCTCGGCTCACTGCAACCTCAGCCTCCCAGGTTCAAGCCATTCTCCTGCCTCAGCCTCCTGAGTAGCCAGAATTACAGGCGTCTACCTGGCTAATTTTTGTATCTTTAGTAGAGATGGAGTTTCACCATGTTGGCCAGATTGGTCTCAAACTCCTGACCTCAAGTGATCCACTTGTCTCAGCCTCCCAAAGTGCTGGGATCACTGGAGCAAGCCGCAGTGCCTGGCCTCATAGTGGCATTATTCTTAATGACAAAAAAAAAAAAAAAAAGGTGGAAACAACCTAAATGTCCATCAATTGATGAATGGATAATCAAAATGTAGTCTATCCACAAAATGGAATCTTATTAAGCCGTAAAGAAGAATGACTTACTGATACATGTTACAGCATGGACAGACTATGAAAGCATCATGCTAAGTCAAAGAAGTCAATCACAAATGACTCCATTTTCATTTCACTTATATGAAATGTCCAGAACAGTCAAATCTATAGAGGCAGAAAGTAGATTAGTGGTTGCCTGGGGCAGAGGGGGATGGGAGATTATGGGTAATAGCTAAAAAATACAGGGTTTCTTTTTAGGTGTGATAAAATGCCCTAAAATTGATTGTGGCGATGGTTGCACAACTCTATGAATATACTAAAAACCCTTGACTTGTAGACGTTAAACAGGTGAATTGTATGGTATATTTAGTATATTTTATAATATACTACTGTTGCCAGAAATATGGTGTAGTTGGCTGGGCGCAGTGGCTCATGCCTGTAATCCCAGCACTTTGGGAGGCAGGTGGATCACCTGAAGTCAGGAGTTGGAGACCAGTCTGGCCAACATGGTGAAACCCCGTCTCTAATAAAAATACACAAATTAGCCTGGCATGGTGGTGTGCACCTGTAATTCCAGCTACTCATGAGGCTGAGGCAGGAGAATCGCTTGAACCAGGGAGGCAGAGGTTGTAGTGAGCTGAGATCATGCCACTGCACTCTACCCTGGGCAACAAGAGTGAAACTCTTTCTCAAAAAAAAAAAAAAGAAAGAAATATGATGTAGTTGTGATTCAAGCACTGGTTTGGATAATTTAACACAGTGATTCCACTATTAGATATATACTGAGAAGAAATGAAAACAGATGTTCACATAAAAACTTGTACATGAATGTCCATAGTAGCATTATTCTTTTTTTTTTTTTTTTTCTCACTTCATGGGACACCAGTCTGTTCTGTTCACCCACTGGGGTGCTGCTCAAGTTGAAACCAACTTTGAAAACTGCCTTCCATGTGTTTAAAACCCTGGCATAAATCCTTGTGCGGTAAGGAACTTTAGCAAGCATGTTGTCTATTGCCTACTCATTTTGCAGATGAAGAAGTGAAAACTCAGAAATGTCAGGGGACCTGCTGATCCCATGCAGCAGGTTTGCAACAGAGCTGGGACTAGACCCGCTCTATGCCTCACAATTTCTGCTGCTTAAACATTTAAGCAGAAGGGTCTGGTCCTCATCCTTCCCTCCTTGCAAAGTGAGACCCGAACTGTAGCCCTGGAGGCCTGGAGGAATGAGGCAGGGATACAACTGTGCTCTGGCCAAGAAACTTGTTCGTTATAATGGAGAAGCAAACTCCATGTCTATCGCCTTCTCCTGAGCAGGCGCCTCTGGGCCCCTGACCCAGTTTGAAACCACAGACTGAAACACACTTCGTCTTTACCAGGACAGACAAAAACTCATATTAAATAAGCAGTGGGCTACTGCCCACACTGAGGTGAGGAGTGGGCAGGAGGCTGGGATATGCCTCCACTCCCGAAGGCCAGGGGCTGGCCAAGGCCGAGGGCAGGTGCAGATGGTGAGCGGGGAGGTGAGCCGAGGGTCACTCCAAGGAGAGTGGGGACTTTTGTCTGCTTTTGTCAGTGGGAGGCTGGGCTGGGAGAGGAGGCAAGGAACAGCACATTGTAGAAATGGAGAGTGAGGAATGGGAGAGGCCCAGGGCTCAGCATGCAAGCTGTGTACGGCGGAGGTTGCCGGACTGTCTCTGATGGGCTGCTGCTGGAGTGGGGCTGGGGAAGGTTGTCTCGCTAAAAGAAAGGCTGCTGCAGTCACATGTTATAGGGTACTTCTGTGAGAATTAGGGAAAGGAAATTGCTCTGTGTCAGTGTAGTCTTACCCAGGGCACACAGCTTGGGGATGATGCATGAAGTGGACTTTAGTTCCCTGGGTTTAGTTCCCTTGTTGTGCAGTGCACAGCTTGGACAACCACACATGGGTGGCCTTGACTAAAAGGCTTTGGTTCAACCAGGTGCTTTTCTTAACACAGCTTAACTCCTGGCTTCCTAACACTCCCCATGCAAGGCAGCCCCAATTCACCTCTAACCCCAGGAGGTGCCAGGAAACAGAGTTGGAGCTGCATCTACTGCTTGACTTCTCAATGCAAACTTCACTATTTTAAAGTGTACAGTTCAGTGGCATTCAATAAATTCACAATGTCGTGCAGCCACCACCTCTGTCTAGTTCCAATATGTTTTGTTATTGCCTCAAAGGAAACCCTGTACCCACGAGGCAGTCATTTCCCATTCCTCCTCCTCTAGCACCTGGAAACTACTAATTTGTTTTCTTTTCCTATAAGTTTGCCTATTCCGAACATTTTGTATAAACAGAATCAGTCCAGATGTGACCTGTTGCATCTTGCTTCTCCCATTTAGCATAGTGGTGGAAGATTCACCCATGGTGTAGCATGCATCAGTACTTGACTCCTTTTTATGGCCTTAGGATAGGACAGGGCATATGTATCCCACATTTTACCACATTTTGTTTATCCATTTATCTGTTGATGGACCCCTGTGCTGTTCCTATCCTTTGGCTGTTGTGAATAGTGCTACTATAAATATGCATTTACAAGTTTTTGTTTGAACACCTATTTTCAGTCCTTTGGGGATATAGAGCCAGGAGTGGAACTGCTGAGTTACACAGTAATTCAACATTTAACTTTTTGGAAAACTGCCAAACTGTTTTCCACAACATCTGCACCATTTTACATTCCTGTCAACAATGTGCAAAGGTTTCCATTTCTCCACCTGTGTCAACACTTGTTATTTTCCATTTTAAAACATTATAGCCACTCTCGTTAGAGTGAAGTGGAATCTCATTTGGTTTTTGATTTGCATTTCCTTGATGACAAATGCCATTATACATATTTTCATGTGCTCATTGGCCACTTGTGCGCCTTCTTCAAAGAAATGTTTATTCAAGTCCTTTGCCCATTTTTAAATTGGTTGTTTGTCTTTTTGTGTTGAGTTGTAAGAGCTCTTTATATATTCTGGAGGCTGACTGACTTTTTATTCTTCTAAGTCAAAGGTACTTTAACCCAAGTCCTGTCACTCAAAAAGAAGGCTGGGCACAGTGGCTCTTGCCTGTAATCCCAGCACTTTGATAGGCTGAGTCAGGAGGATTACTTGAGCCCAGGAGTTTGAGACCATCCTGGGCAACAGGGTGAGACCTTATCTCTATAAAAAATGTTTAAAAAATTAGCCAGGTATGGTGGCATATTCCTGTAGTCCCAGCTACTCCAGAGATTGAGGCATGAGGATTGCTTGAGCTTGGAAGGTCGAAGCTGTGGTGAGCTGTTGATTGCACCACTGCACTGTAGCCTGGGTGACACCACTGCACTGTAGCCTGTCAAGAAAGAAAGAAAGAAAGAGAGAGAGAGAGAGAGAAGGAAGGAAGGAAGGAAGGAAGGAAGGAAGGAAGGAAGGAAGGAAGGAAGGAAGGAAGGAAAGAAAGAAAGAAGAAAGAAAGAAAAGGAAGGAAGGAAAAGAAACAGAAAGAAATGAAGGAAGGAAGGAAGGAAGGAAAGAAATAGAAACAAAGAAAGAGAAAGAAAGAAAGGAAAGAAAGAAAAGAAAGGAAAGAAAGAGAGAGATAAAGAAAAGAAAGAAAGAGAAAGAAAGAAAGAAAGAAAAGAAAGAAAAAGAGAGAAATTCTAAACATAAATACTATCCCTCCCTTGTTTACTCGAGAATGTCAACAAGCTGCTGGGCAATTCTGTGCCTCAGTTTCCTCATTTGTGCAATGAGGTTAATAATAGTACCTGTTTCCTAGGGCTGCTTGAAGGATCAAATGGGATCATGTGTGTAAGGTACTTAGAATGGTGCCAGCTGTACAATGCAAGGTCCCCATAAAGGTTAGTTATTATTATTGTTATCATTATGATAACTAGCACAATCATGATCATTGACAGCTTCAGTTTAGGTCCTAATGCCGGGCAGAGGTGAGGGAAATGACCTCATTTGTGAGGTCCTATTATACTCTAATCACTTCCCTTATATTTCTTAGATTTCTCCTCCCCACATCCCTTTGAGGTAGAGAAAATGGTTTTCATTTAAGGAAACTAGGCTCAGAGAGGTTGGGTGACCTGCCTAAGATTCACAGCTCATTTGTAAGAACAGGATGGCCATGGATCAGCTGCCTAGGTCTCTCTCCAGCCCCTTTCCAGGGTGGCCTGCATCTGGCAGATCAAGGTAGGGGTGTCCAGGCTTTGCCAGCATGGCCCAAAGCAGGACAATACTGAAGAGCTGTCCCAGCTCCAGAAGCAGCTCCGGGATCATCCAAGGCCATGGCTGGGCCTACACTGCAGTTCAGCTTCTCTCTCTGTCCAATCCTGATTCCATCTTCTGTCTCCGAAATAAGCATCCTGCTCGTGCATACATGGGTATGGGTTGGAATGACAGCTTTCTCGGGACCGAGAACTTTCAGCACCAAAACTGGGAACGTCCTGGGTCTACTGGGAAGAGTTGGTTCCCTATGCATGCTGAACTCCACCCGAGTCTGCCTCCTGGGGACCCCTTCTGTGACCGTGGCTCACGGCGAGCTCAGTTTGGTGCTAAAAGTCAGGCTGCGTCCACCACGCACCCCAGAAGAGTTGTAGAAGGAAAAGAGAAGGTCAGGGCTGCTGCTGCTGCTGTCCACTTTGCTACCTTATGCTGTCCAGCTTGGGACAAGACTCAGTTCTTTCCTGGATTGAGGTGAAAGTCATCAAGGCACTAGAAGGTGAACGCCCGAGGTCCAGGGCTGGGCTGCTGCTGCAGTGTTCTTAGCTCCTGGCACGTGATAGGGGCTACAAATTGGCTCATGAGGAGGGCTGCTCCCCTGGCCCCAACGGAAGGTCAGGGAGCAGGAGGCCTGGGCAGTACAGCCTGTCACCTGTGCTTCATAGCCAAACCCCCAGGCTTTTCTGGAGACTCGAAAAGCAGCTGAAATGGTTTTCTGAATATCCCTCGTCTGTCCACTTAGGCTCCAATTGCCCAGGCCGACTTCTCTGTTAGAAGCCAGCTGATCAGTTTGCTACAAAGCTATATAAACAAGATAAACGAAGCTCACTGTTCCCAGATTGTCTTTAGGGTTCCCCTCGTCTGTTTTCTCTCTTTTAGACCCTGGGTTGTTTTTGTTGTTAGGGGTTTTGTGGGGATTTGGGGGTATTTTCTGCCTTTGTTTCCTGACAATAGTGTATGGCTATCTCCCTTATGTGTGAGTGTATTGTCAGGATTCTTCAATAGGATATACATGACATATAACATAAGACATATAACATGTCATATATATCCTAGTATATGTTATATATCCCATAAACCTATTATATATTATATATATCCCATATATGTAATATATAACATTACACACACACACACACACACACAAATAAGAAATTGGCTAATTTGATGATTATGGAGGCTGAAAAGTCCTGACCCAGGAAACCCAATGTAGAGTTCCAATCTGAGTCTGCAGGCCTGAGAACCAGGAGAGTCAATGGTGTACTTCCAGTCCAAGTTTGAGTCTGAAGGCCAGAGAAGACTGACGTCCCAGCTCAAAGGCACTTAGACAGAGACAAAGAATTCTTTCTCATTCAGCCTTCTGTTCTGTTCAGACCTTGAACTGGCTGGATGAGGCCATCCACACTGGAGTGGGCAATGTTCTTTCCTCAGCCTACTGACTCAAATGCAAACCTCACCTGAAATGCCCTCACAGGCACACCCAGAAATAATAGTTAACCAAACATCTGGGCATCCCCTGGCCCAGTCAAGCTGACACATAAAGTAAACCATCAGAGCAAATAGATGGGCATGCAGCTATCTAATCTGAATGCGTCTGGGTTCTTTGGCCATGCTCAATACACAGTTATTGACTATTGACCCAATGACCAGTTACTCAAAGGGGCAATTGTATCAGATACCTGATACTATTAGGATGTGGGATTTGGGATGGACAATCTCAGGGCGAGTTGAGAGTATAACTATAGTTATGTTAACTATAGTATAACTATAGTTATGTATGACTATAACTATAGTCCCAGAAACTTGGATCTGTCTCTGGGTTGGACCATGTACCCTAAAAAATTCATGTCCACCCAGAACCTCAGAATTGGCCTTATTTGGAAGTAAGTCTTGGCAGATATAATTAAGATGTGGTCATCCTGGATTAGTGATGATATCCTTATCAGAAGGGGACACAGATACACACACACAGAAGACAATGGCATGGAGGCAGAGGCCGAGTGAGTGATGCAGCCATAGCCAGGGAATGCCAGGAACCTCTGGGAGCTGGAAGAGGCCAGGAAGGATCCTCCCCTGGAGCCTCTGGAGGGAGTGTGGCCCCACCGACACCCTGAGCTCAGCCTTCTGACCTCTTGAACTGCGAGAGAATAAATGTTGTTTTAAGTTCCTTAGTTGGTTGTTGTATTAGTCCGTTTTCATGCTGCTGATAAAGACATACCAGAGACTGGGTAATTTATACAGAAGAAAGGGTTTAATGGACTTACAGTTCCACGTGGCTGCAGAGGCCTCATAATCATGGCAGAAGGCAAGGAGGAGCAAGTCATGTCTTACATGGATGGCAGCAGGCAAAAAGAGAGAGCTTGTGCGGGGAAACTCCCCCTTACAGAGCCATCAGATCTCTTGAGACTTACTCACTATCACGAGAACAGTACAGGAAAGACCTGCCCTCATATTCAATCACCTCCCACCAGGTCCCTCCCACAACACGTGGGAATTCAGGATGAGATATCAGTTGTCATTCCTTGAGGCAGCCCTAGAAAATTAGCACAGCCTCCTTCTTGCATAAGCATCCACTGGGCCTTTTTGCTCCTCAAGGGTGATTGCCTGATGCCATTTCTCTTTCTGGAACGCTCCAGCAGTTTGGCAAGATTCCCCTGTCAGGGGCCTTTCCCCCTTAATGGTAGATGCTGGATCCCTAGTGTCTGGCTTGGCTGGATTTTAGTAGACCTTTTTTTATTTTTTTATTTCACAGTTGCTTAGCGGGGCAGGAGGTTCAGATTAACTTCGAGGAATCATTTGTATTTGAGATAGGAAAGGCCTGTTAACTTTGAATGACTGCAGGAGGCAAGAGGGGAGCTGAAATCAGAACCCATTTGGGTCTTTGAGGGCCATAAGAGAAGTTTTCTTGCAGGGGGGCACTGCTGGGCAAAACCTGTGACCTGGGGAGGTTTATGGCGCCCATCTTGCAGAAGGAGAAGTCACACACAAATGCACTGGGATCTGCAGGCCTCCAGTCCCTCCCAGAATGTAAAGGGCTTTGCTATTTTTTTCTTATTACAAAATAAATACATATTCACTGGGAGCAATGCAGATGAGAACTAAACTCCATTTTTTTTTAATCTTGCCCAAATTCCTATCTAAGGGGTCTGGGGAGTTATGCCCTACAAATCATAAATTCTCATCAGATGGGTTTTATTTAACCCTATATATGGTGACTTAGTTTCCAACCTGACTGGTATATCATTACAAGACAAGGAATCAAAATATTTTACTCCAAAACATGTTTCTTTGCCATATTTTGAAATGGCCCTGCAAAGCTGTTCTTTATGAGGGAAAATTTGCATCTGTAAAGAATCTCTGTTAGCACAGCTAGATCTTTTTCTTCCAGACCCTCCCAATCCTGTAACATTCTTCAGGAGGAGATATAATTTGGGGAATTGAAGAGATTAACTAAGATCTGAATAGGAAACATTTGTCATCTATTGTCTCTAAGGGCAGCCACTATAAGACTTCAAAGAACTTTGGTCTCCATAATGTTTATCTTAAACTGAACATTCCCTTCCTATCAATCTCAGGTCTTTAGACAAACTCAACCAATTGTCAACCAGAAAATGTTTAAATTCACCAATAGCCTGGAAGCCCCTGCTTTGAGTTGTTCTGCCTTTCTAGACCAAACCAATGTATTTCTTCAATGTATTTGATTGATGTCTCATGCCTCTCTAAAATGGATAAAACCAAGCTGTACCCTGGCCACCTTGGGCATATGCTCTCAGGACCTCCTGAAAGCTGTGTTGTGGGCCATGGTCACTCATATTTGGCTCAGAATAAACCTTTTCAAATATGTTAGAGAGTTTGGCTGTTTTAGTTGACACAGACAATAAGCATAAAGGGGTAAAAATGCTCCTTACTGTCTTCCTACCTAACACGAACTTCCTAGCATGAACACTGCATCAGCTGTTTTCCAATTCCTCCTGTGTGCTCATCCATACCCATAGATGCCTTCTTTGCTTGTTTTGATGTTAAGAACCATGTGCGCTACACATACCATCTTGTGAGCTGCCTTTTCACATTATGACATATTGTGCACATTGTTCCATGTCCATAATTATGAACTGACATCTTTTTTTAATTTATTTATTTTTGAGAGGGAGTCTCGCTTTGTCACCCAGGCTGCAGTGCAGGGTGCGGTCATGGCTCACTGCAATCTCAAACTCCTGGGCTCAAGCAATCCTCCCGCCTTAGCCTCCCAAGTAGCTGGGACCACAGGTGAGCGCAACCATGCTCAATGAATTTTTTTACTTTTTGTAGAGACAAGGTCTTACTATG
The DNA here is from genome assembly GCF_028878055.3 of Symphalangus syndactylus. Classification (NCBI taxonomy): domain Eukaryota; kingdom Metazoa; phylum Chordata; class Mammalia; order Primates; family Hylobatidae; genus Symphalangus; species Symphalangus syndactylus. Next base: position 17,355,541 of record NC_072438.2, on the reverse strand, counting down.
TTGCCCAGGCTGGTCTTGAACTCCTGGACTCAGGCAATCCTCCCACCTCAGCCTCCTAAAGTACTACCACGTCCGGCAATATCAACATTTTAAGTTTCCACCTCAGCCTACCAAGGTGCTGCCACTCCTGGCAATATCAACATTTCAAATTGCTGCGTAGGAGTTCACTGTTGCCGGTGCCTCCTTCCTTTCACTCTCCCCTGCTGTTGGGTTTTTAGTTAGAGTGTGCAGGTGGGGAGGATAGACACATATCTGGCTGAGGAGTTTCAGCCTGAAACCAGTCAGTGTTAAATTACTTTTCCTTGTGACTTTGTTTTCCTAGATACGAAATGGAAGGATCTGTGTTTTTGCTGTGATCAGAGTGACCACATGCTGTAGAAATGAATGAGACATGGCGACTCGCTGGTTAGAAAGTCCTGGATTATGAGTTCAAAGTTCTCAAGTGGGGCTTGTGTGTGTGTGTGTGTGTTGTTTGGTGATCTTTCCTTCATCAAGGACAACGAAAGAGGAAGCCATTTGGAAGCAGGTTGTTTCCTGTCGGGTAGGCTCTACCATTTGCTTGTGTTCTATCTCCAATGGGCAAGTGGGGAGAAGGGAGTGTCTGGACCCTGGAGCACTGCTGTGTTTAAAGTTCAACCACACCGACTAGCTGAATAAATGCGGGGAGAGGGGGGTTATCTGAACTTGGTTTGCCTCCGTTTCCCCATTGAATTAGTTTCCTGTGGCTGCTGCAACAAATGACAACAATCTGGGGGTCTTAAAACAATGGCGATTTATCCTCTCACAGTTCCAAAGACAGAAACCCAGAATCAAGGTGTCAGCAGGGCTGTGCTCCCCCTGAAATTTCCAGGGAAAAATCCTCCCCAGCCTCCTCCAGCTCCCGTGGGTTGCCGGCATCCGTGGCGCCCTTTGGCTTGTAACTGAGTCACTCTGATTTCTGCCCGTGGTGTCACATGGCCTTCTTCCCTCTGTGCTTCTCAGTGTCCAAATCACATTTTTTTTTTTTTTTTTTTTGAGATGAATTCTTGCTCTGTTGCCCAGGCTGGAGTACAGTGGCTCAATCTTGGTTCACTGCAACCTCTGCCTCCTGGGTTCAAGCGATTCTCCCAGCTCAACCTCCCGAGTAGCTGGGGTTACAGGCGTGGACCACCACACCCAGCTTATTTTTTGTATTTTTAGTAGAGACAGGGTTTAGTCATGTTGGTCAGGCTGGTCTCGAACTCCTGGCCTCAGGTGATCCACCCACCTTGGCCTCCCAAAGTGCTAGTATTGCAGGTGTGAGCCACTGTGCCTGGCTTTTTTTTTTTTTTTTTTTGATAAAGACACTAGTCATTGGCTTTAGGGCCTACCCTAATCTAGTGTGACTTCATTTTACCTCAAATACATCCACTAAGATGTTGTTTCCAAATAAGGCCACATTCTGAGGTCTGAGTGGACATAGATTTTGGAGGGACACTTACTTAACCCCCTAGTAACATTCTTCAGGAGGAGATATAATTTGGGGAATTAGTTAATACACAGAAAACACTTAAAGCAGCAACTGGCCCAATGAAATCCTCAAAAATGTTGGTCGATGCATGGTTGAGACCTCTGAAAGGGCTCAGGAGAAAAGCTGACGTGGAGCTCCCGGGGAAACCCACCTCCTGGCCAGGCATCCCCCCAGTCCCCCCCCCACCACACCTTTTGAGTCTTTATGTCTCATACAGCAGAATATTAGGTTTTCCTCTTGCAACCCTTCCATTAGAGAATGGTTTTCTGGCGAGTTGTTTATGCGTGGAAAATACATAAAAATTTATAAAATAAACCCATTTACTTCCAGGAGAAAGTTAGCGTTTTGCCCGGAGTGAATTTTTGTGGCTGAGCTATAAAATTCCGAAAATAAATGTTTCTAATGAAACTGCGCTACCCTTTAATGAATATCACCGCCCTCGCTATAACAAAGAATGTACAATATTTGGCATGATGCACTCTGGAAAAATCGCTTAATATGTAATGTGAGTGATGGCTGTCTTTGTGAGCCAAGCTCTGTTTTCATTTTGTGGGAGTAATTCAGCTCAACAAATACTTATTGAGCGCCTACTAAGTCCCAATCACCGTGCTAGGCAGTGGGTATGTAGAGTTACCCCCAACTCCAAAATGAGTGGGGGGTCCTGTTTTGTAAACACTAATGAGCTCTTCAGTGGGCACATGCTGGGCACCGTGCTGGTGTTTTATGCACATTAACCCATATCAGCCTAACAGGGTCCCGGCAAGGGGGGCCCACTGTCTGTGTCCCCATTTCCAGATGGGGCACAGAAGTCAAAGAAATTTGCCCACTATTATGCAGCCAGCAAGTAGACAGTCAGGGTTGAAATCCAAGCCGTCGGTTGCAGAGTTTCTGTTCTTAACTGCTGTCCCATACAGCAGCATCAGAGTTGCAGCACAGGGAGGCGAGTTCAGTGCTACTGGGGTCAGCCCAGGGACTGCGGAGGCACAGAGGAGGGGCACCTCCCCCACATAGTCTAGAGGGTGCAGAGAAGGCTTCTTGGAGGGGTGGGTGTCCTTATGGGGAATTGGAGCAGGGGCTGGGAAGAGCAGAGGGGACAAGCGACACAGACCCTGAGCTTAACAACAGCATGGCGTGTGTGCTCGCATGTGGTAGGTGTGGCAGGCTCCTGCATCGAGGGTGGGAGATAATCAAGAGATGAATCCAGAGAAGTGGGCAGACGTCAGCCCGAGGCACAGCGTGGGCGCTGCCCAGTGGAACTCAGGAGGAGGGCAGGAAGGAAGGCCTGAGTCAGGGGTTTTAAGAGGAGCAGTCATTCAAACATTTCAGGATATGCCGCCTGGAGGTTCTTTGCAGGGATGAGGGGAAAAAAAGAAATATAGACGAGAAAAAAATACAGATTACTATTTCAAAATTCCACCCAGCCTGCTTTTTTCCCCCCTCTCATTAGATCTATTTGTGCCATCTACTTAAGCGTGGAGGGTGGGAGGAGGGAGAGGAGCAGCAAATATTACTATTGGGTACTGCACTGAATTCCTGGGTGAGGAAATAATCTGTACAACAAACCCGTGTGACATGAGTTTACCTATGTAACAAACCTGCACATGTGACCCCGAACCTAAAATAAAAGTTAAAAAATACAAAACAAAAATAAAAATAAAAAGGCTACAGAGCACTGGAAAAAAAAAAAAGATCTATTTATGCCCATTTCATCGTTTAGCCCCCAAAGTCTGAGGTTTTTATGTTTTTTGTTGAGTGCGGGATGTTCCTGCTGACATAATAATAATAATAATAATAATATCAGCCGGGCACGGTAGCTCTCACCTGTAATTCCAGCACTTTGGGAGGCCACAGTGAGAGGATCACTTGAGGCCAGGAGTTCAAGACCAGCCTGGGCAACCTAGCAAGACCGCATCTCTACAAAAAATACAAAAACTAGTCCCAGCTACTCAGGAGGCCAAGGAGGGAGGATCACTTGAGCCCAGGAGTTTGAGGCTGCAGTGAGATATGATGGCACCACCTCACTCCAGCCTGGGTGACAGAGTGAGACCCTATCTCTAAATAAATAAATAAATAAATAAATAAATAAGTAAACCAACACTTGCAAATGCTTCTTATGGGCTGAACATTGTTGCAAATATCTTACATGTTTCAACTCATTTAATCTTTGCCACGACTCTGCGAGGTAGGCACTATTAGTATCCCCATTTTTAGATGGGAAAATCTGAGGCACAGAGAGGTCCCCCAGCATCATTATGTGGGAGGGGTTGAGTTAGGATTTGAGTCCTGCCAGTAGCTCCTTCGTTCAGCTCCATCATTGCTCCTAATGGAGTCTTCCCATAGGCAAGCCATACCACGCTTGGGAGTCACTGGCAGGATCCAGGTGAGCTGTGGACTGAATTGTGTTTCCCACAAATTCCTATTCTGAAGCCTCAGCCCCTAATGTGATGGTATTAGGAAGTGGGGCCTTTGGAAGGTGATCTGGTTTTAGATGAGGTCATGAGGCTGGGGTCTCAGAATGGGATTAGGGAGCTTGCTCTCTCACCACCATGGGAGGACACAGCAAGAAGACGGCCACCTGCAAGCCAGGAAGGGGCCCTTGCCGGGACCTGACCATGCTGGTGCCCTGGCCTTGGATTTCCACCTGCAGAATGGTGAGAAAATCAATTTCTATTGTTTAAGTCACTTGATCTGTGGTGTTTTGTTATGGCAGGCAGAGCAGACTAAGACAAGGTGTTCCAAGACACTGAATCTAGTAGCCCTCAGAGTGGCTACTCTGATGCAAGCTCGCCAGCTGCTTCTGGCTGGAGCAGCCTCCGTTATGGACCCAGTGAGCCACTAGATAAAATCTATGTGTGTGTGTGAGCCATAGCCAGATCAAAGCAGTGCTTCACTGTGTCCTGCTTTAGAATAAAGGGTGTTGTTAAACTCATGACAAATGGTACTTCCTGTTGGAGGTGTGACCTTGGGAAAGATACTCAGGGGCAAAATCCAGCTCTGCCACTCCCAGGGCTTTGTGTAAATTTGGGTCTATTTAACCTCTCTGAACCTCGGTCCTCTCACCTATAAAATGGGGGTACTGATACTTATCTCTCAGCATTGATGTGACAAGTACATGAGGTAGTCTAGGTAAAGTGCCCAGCACCTAGTGAATGCCTAATAGGTGGTGGGGATTTACATTCATATGATACAATTTTCCCTTCAATACCCAGCTCAGGTGTCTCCTCACCCAGAAACCCTCCCTGGCTCTGTCTGCGCAGTCCCCTTTGTGGCTCACACACGGTGATGGCCACGTCCCACGTTTGGTTCTGCGTGACCTGCTGACATATCCACCTGTCTGCCCAGCTGCACAGACAGATTCTTTAATATAAACAGGGATGGGAGAAGGGCTGTAGCCATGTGCCAGGCAGCAGAAGGAAGAAAAGAAGGGCGTTTCAGAACGAGGTAGAGAGTTGTGCCAGGTGGGAGTGACTGGGAGGAGAGGGGAAGCTGGTGGGCAGGGACGCTGGCTGGGTGGTGTAAACAAGGAGGTTTTAGGATGAGCAGGGCATGGGGAGCTGGGGCTTTGTCCTGAGGACATGCACACATACCCCTGTGGGGATTCAAGCGGAAAATGGCTTGTTTGGATTTGCTAATATGTAGACAGGAGCCGTGATTGCAGCGTGGAGATGCCCCACATGAGTGAGTGTGGAGCCAGTGAGGCTAGGCAGGCTGTTGGGGTGGTTATGGAGAGAAGCCTGATCCCATGGGGGCTGGCCATGACCAACATGCCCCGGGGGCTGGGAGCACAACTGTCTGGCTGACGCAGAAAGTTCAGGTAGAGGATTAGGGTCGATAACTGCCCTCACTGGCAGGCAATAGGGGTCCCCAGACCCCTCTCCATAGGACTCAACTCTTCTCTCCCCATCCCTAAAGGTGCGATGGGGAAGCGAGGGCTGGAATTTGGAGGCTTTCTTGCATTTTTTTTTTGTCCCATGATCATTAGGGTTGCTGATAAGTGGGGATTATTAATTAAAGGGATAAAGCATGTGCTTCTCAGGGTGATTACCATTACTGTAAATCAGACTTAATGGCTGCAGAAATTCATTAGGGATTCATTTCCTAATGATAACGAATTGGTTTGCGCAGATATCAGACGCAGCCGTGACCGTAATTCTAATGCCAGGTGCAAGGAGGGAAAAGTGTTATCCCTGCCTTAGCCTGGGGCTGGGACTGAGAAATCTGATGGCTTCTTGGAACTTTGGGCCTCAGACGTGGGTTTGGTGCCACAGCAGCCACTGGAACTTGGGCTTCTCTGGAAAAAAATCCCAGCCTTCACGCTTGCTGTGTCTTCTTCCAGGAGCAACGTTCCTGCTACCACTTCCCTTGAACCTCACTTTTCTTGGAAGACTTCCCTGACTGCTCCCAGGTTGGGTCAGGGGCCCATCTGAGCTCCCGAAGCACCGAGCACATTGTGATGTCACGGTCTTCACCATCCGGACTCCCTTGGAGCCGGGCACTGGCTTGATTCTATCTCCATTTTCCCCATACCCAGCACATAGTTAGTGCTCCAGATGATGGGAGACTCAGTGGAGAAACATGTGAGTGGATGGATGTTTTGCTGAAGGCATCCAACGTGGCAGAACCTGCAGCAGCAAACTGATTCTGTCTGGAATTTGGAAGCCAGGGAGGAACAGCCTAGAATGGACAGGGTAGGCCCCCAGTTTGTCTGGAACACTGGGCCCCACTTCAATCTGGCCTCCCCAAGTGGACCTTTGTGAGCCCAGGTTCTTCTCCCAGGCACACAGATGCCTAGACAAGGCAGGTCCTGGGGCTCATGAAATTAACCCAGGCAGCAGGAGCTAAAGGACACCAAACCAGCTGCCAAGCCTGGGTTTCCACCTGTGAAGTGGGATCTCAGTGGTCATTGTAAGGTCTAGATGAATTAATACACATTAAGAGCTAGCACAGTGCCTGTCACAGGGGAAACTGTGAACAAATATTAACCATGATTATGATTATTATTATTTTGCTGAACCAATGAGACAGAATTGCCAACTTTGTGAGCAGGAGGAAGATAGATAAGGACCCACGGTCAGGATGACAGACCAGGCTTTGGAAGGGTGCGGTGTATATGGGTAGGAAGGGAAAAGGAGAAGAGAACAGCAAGTATATCCCAAGAGGTGCCTTGCAGTTAGGCCTCCTGGAAAGGGTAGGGTATGCCAAGTCAATGCAGAGGGAAGGACAGACAGGCTGCCCAAGCCCTGCCCGGCTCATGCAGCGCCAAGTGGCCTGGAGTGGCTTAAAGGTATGGCTTCCGCAGCCCTCCAGAGCAGCTGGATCACGAAGCCCAGGGTCGGTGGGGTCTTTACTTAAGCAGACAGAATAGTTATCCCCAACACGTGACATGTGTCTAGCCCCCACTGTGTCTGCTCGCTCCAGCCAAGTGCTTGCAAAGTAATTTTATTCCAGGTTTGGGTCATTTTATGAATGAGTAACCGAGCTTGGCAAGGTTGAATGACCTGCCCACAGGCACTTAGCTAAGACGCAAGCCCCATCTGCTTGCTTCCACACTGTCTGGAAACCTCCCTGGCTGGGTTCAAAAAGGGAGGGGCCAGGCGCAGTGGCTCACGCCTGTAATCCCAGCACTTTGGGAGGCCGAGGCAGGCAGATCACCTGAGGTCAGGATTTTGAAACCAGCCTGGCCAACATGGTGAAATGCCATCTCTACTAAAAATACAAGAATTAGGTGGGCGTGGTGGCATGCACCTGTAATCCCAGCTACTCAGGAGGCTGAGGCAGGAGAATCATTTGAGCCTGGGAGGGGGAGGTTGTAGTGAGCTGAGACTGCACCACTGTGCACTTGGGTGACAGAGCAAGACTCCGTCTCAAAATAAAAAATAAAAGAGGGAGGGCTCCTCTCCACACATCAGGCTAGTTTTGTGCATCCCAAAGGGAGGAAAGTGCTTTCTGATACTGTACTTCCTTTGCAAGACCGGGACTTAATGTTTGGGTCCTTGGGGATTGCCAAAACCTCTTGAAAATGCAATCTGTAAGTATCTATTAACATTGAGAAATACACATTCCCTTTGATCCAGCAATCCCACTTCTGGGAATCTCTCCCACAGAAATGAAAACCCCAGAATGCAAGGACATAGGAACAGGATGTTTATTGCCACACTGTTAGTGGTGGCAAAAACCTGGAAGCAATCTGAAAGTCCACAAGAACTGGAAAGGTTGAATACGTTATGATACATGGCTTTTTGGAATATCAGTCTTTCCAAAATTAGATTTCTATATAATTATCTGGAGGGCTCTTCCTGACATGTTATTAAGTAAAACAAACAAACAAATAACCAGATAACCACCCCCCGAAGTTGGCCAGTAATATGAATTATACATTGCCACTTAAAAAAAAGACAAGTTTTAAAATGTTATCCTATTTTTATTTATGCATAGAAAAGAAGTGAAAGATATTTACAAACGCTCACAGTTGCTTGATTGAGGAGGGATGAAATAGTGTGGTTAAGGCTGACATGCACACCACTGGTAGAGTGCTGAATGCTGAGACCCCACCACTGTTTCCTTCCACTACTTAACGGCTGTGGGAGTTGGTAAATATCCTACCCCCACAGAACTTCAGCTTCAGCATCAGTCCAATGGAGCGAATCATCTGCCTGCCTCATAAAGCCTCCCAATATCCATGTTTTAGTGGGAAGACTTATCACTGCATCATCCATTCATCCATTCATTTGTTCTATAGGCCCTGGCAGAGCAGCCACCATGGCCTGGCCCTGGGAATGGGCAGGGTTGTTTAGAGATGGTGAAGATTTAGCCTGTGCCCCCTAGAAATTTGTAGATGTGCCTCCACTGACCACAGAGGAGAGAGAGGGAGGGATGCTGTTGACTTTGAAATCAGAGAGGGCTTCTGGGAGGAGGTGATGTTTAAGCTGGTGCTTAAAGGAGGAGGGAGACTTCACCAGGTGGAGTGTGATACAGATATATATTCTGAACCAAGGGAATAGTTGAGGGTGAGTATGGGGACTTGAGACACAAAAGTATTTTTTGAAATCTGGGAGTAGCTTGCTGTTGCTAGATTTTGGGTGGCTGTACATGGCTGGAAATTATTAAGAATGGAGGCAGGAAGGAGACTGGAGCCAGGTTGTGTAGTGCCTGATACTAGAAAATATGACTAGGAGAGAGAATACACAGGTAGCTGTCAGGAGCCAGCCACATCTTAACTCAGTGAGTTCTCACAACAGTTTTTTTTGTTGTTGTTTTGTTTTGTTTTGTTTTTTGAGACAGAGTCTCACTCTGTCACCTAGGCTGGAGTGCAGTGGCATGATCTCAGCTCACTGCAACCTCCGCTTCCTGGGCTCAAGCAATTCTCCTGCCTCAGCCTCCCCACTAGCTGGGATTACAGGTGTGCACCATCACACCCAGCTAATTTTTGTATTTTTAGTAGAGACAGGGTTTCACCATGTTGGCCAGGCTGGTTTCGAACTCCTGACCTCAAGTGATCCACCTGCCTCGGCCTCCCAAAGTTCTGGGATTACAGGCATAAGCCAGCGTGTCCGGCCACAACATTTTGATGAATGGGGATTTGTCCCATTGTACAGATGTGGAAATTCAGGCACAGAAAGGTTAAGACACTGGCCAAAGGGCAATTGGCCAGCTAGCTGCAGAATGAGAATTCCAACCCAGGAAGGCGTGCTCCGGAGGATGTTTGGCCATCATGTCCAACTGTCTCTGTGCTGGGCAGGCTGCGCTATTCTCACAGATGGTCTTGACCAGAGATTTTGAGCCCCATGATAACAGCTGCTCTGTCTGTGTTTTTGGTGGCAAATCCAGCATCTACAGTTGAGCCAGATCCTGGCAGAGACCTGCCCCATTCTTCAGACTCGGAAAAAAAATGAATGAACTTTGTGAGACAGGGAGTACTATGCCCATTTGACAGATGAGGAAACCGAGGCCTTGGATAATTAACCATCTGCCCAAAGTCTCCCAGGAGACTGCATGCCCAGGATTTCTCTACTTTCTCCATGCTGCTTCACAAGGCTCACAGCAACTCCGTAACATCAAAGGCGTTGCACCTTTCCAGATGGGGAAACTGGGGTCTGAGAAGTTAGGAGCCTGCCTGAGTTCTCATGGTTAAGTGGAAGGAGAGAATGGTCTCATTTGGTGATGTTGGATCTGGCCTAATTCCTCAGGCACGTTGTTCTCGAGACACATCTGGATCTGGTTGGGGAAGGCCCCTCGTGTGGAAGGCTTTCTTTCTGAGTGCCTTTTTATAGACTTGGAATGAAATTCTCCTGTGCCTTGCAGATCCCAGCTTGCTGCTTCAAAGATCATTTCTTCTCCAAACGGAAGACAGAGGCTTTTTGTTTATTTTCACAACAGCAGCAGAGACGGGTGTACCTCTCTTAGACATCTCCGTTGCTGTTTGAAAATGAGTCTTCACATGGTTGGGGGCAGGAAATAACAGTTGCAATGGGAGAAACATTGTGAGATGTGATCTCATTTAATGCTCCTGACATCTCTGCTGGGTAGGTATTATGCCCCCATTTGATAGAAGAGCAGACTGCAACCTCCACTTCCTGGGCTCAAGCAATTCTCGTGCCTCAGCCTCCCCAGTAGCTGGGATTACAGGTGTGCACCATCACACCCAAGAACCATACTTGGTTCTTGCCCAAGAACAGATGATGGAGGCAGGCAGGCCGTGATGTTGGAATATGTCTTGCACCTGGTACCCTCCTTCGCTGTTTTCTATGCGGCTGCTCTCTGGGTCCGGGATGCTTTCCACCTCTCTTCTGGTCCATTTCACATTCTAGTCTCTGTGCCTCAGATCTTGCCCTCTCCCCAAAGCCTTCCCCTTGCTGCCTCCAGATTTTCCCAAACTATACATCTCTTTAGCCATTCTCCTGCTTAAAACACCAATGAGTCTCCAAAAGCCTTGGGAGGAAATTCAGTTCATCAGCTCCACTTCTTCTCTTTGCCATTGGAGCTTCTTAAAAATAAGTTTTCAGCCAGGCGTGGTGGCTGACACCTATAATCTCAGCACTTTGGGAGGCCGAGGCGGGCGGATCACGAGGTCAGGAGATGGAGACCATCTTGGCTAACACAGCGAAACCCCGTTTCTACTAAAAATACAAAAAATTAGCCAGGTGTGGTGGTGGGCGCCTGTAATCGCAGCTACTCAGGAGGCTGAGGCAGGAGAATGGCATGAACCCAGGAGGCAGAGCTTGCAGTGAGCCAAGATAGTGCCACTGCAGTCCGGCCTGGGCAAAAGAGTGAGACATCATCTCAAAAAAAAAAAAAAAGTTTTCATAGGAGTCTCCTTTTAGAGAGAGTATTTTATGACAGAACAGATCATGAGATAGAACAATAAAAATTGGCCAGGTGTGGTGGCTCACACCTGTAATCCCAGCACTTTGGAAGGCCGAGGTGGGTGGATCACCTGAGGTCAGGAATTCGAGACCAGCCTGGCCAACATGGTGAAACCCCGTCTCTACCAAAAACACAAAAAATTAGCCAGGCGTGGTGGTAGGCACCTGTAATCCCAGCTACTGGGGAGGCTGAGGCAGGAGAATCGCTTGAATCTGGAAGGCAGAGGTTGCAGTGAGCCAAGATCGTGCCATTGCACTCCAGCCTGGGCAACAAGAGCGAAACTCCATCTCAAAAACAACAACAACAACAAAAAGCCCCAAAATTAGTCAGGCATGGTGGCATGCATGTGTAGTCCCCGCTACTTGGGAGGCTGAGGCAGGGGAATCGCTTGAACCCGGGAGACGGAGGTTGCAGTGAGCTGAGATCGCACCACTGTACTCCAGCCTGGATGACAGAGTGAGACTCTGTCTAAAAAAAAAAAAAAAACAAGAGAGTAAGATAAAACAATACTAATAACAAGCTGAATGGTATCACAGATTTATACCCCACTCCTCAAACAGGTGAAGAAAATGAAGCTTCTATATTTCCTGTAAATGGCCTAACTATGCTGCTGGGTAGCTGTGGAAAGGGAGAGGGACGTACAATTTGATAGTCAGCATAGCTCAATCCCTCCCACAATTCGTTGTCTGCTTAGTCTCCGTCAGCTGCGTGCTCAGATGTGCAGAGTTCTCCTCCTCTCTAAGATGGTGGCCACAAGGATTGGGGGAAGACATGGAGCAGTATCTGGGCATGCAGGTCGTTGGGCTGTCCCTGGATCTTCTTAGCTCTTCTCTGGCATATCCAGTTTGGTATGACTTAGCTCCTGGACCGCTGTGTGGAGTCCCGTGAGAGGCAGCTGAGTCCAACTGGCCTTTTGGGGTATCATCAGGGCACTCATTGCAAATAGTCTTGGCCATTTGCTCCTGCCCTCAAAGTCCCTGAATTCCATGGCTCTGTCCTTCTGACTTGGACTCAGCTGGTCCCCTGATCCTCCCTCACCTCACCAAGGCATGTGGGAACCTGCATCCTCATTGATCATGGAGAATGAGCAGCACCTCCTCAGGGCCAGCATCTAGACATTCTCTGTGCTGTTGCCACGCTATTGCTTTTGGCCATATATTGGAAGTTGCGCCAAATGCAATGTGCAGCTTCTCCTAGAGGCTTGGAGTCTCCTCTGGCTCTGTATGAGCAAGCAGCTCATAAGCCTAATGCTCTCTAGTTTTCTCAAAATTATTTGCATACTTTTACCTCAAGGTCATGGGCACGTCCTGTCCTACCTCCTTCTTCCTCCTCTTAGAGAGCCAGGTGGGTTTTATCTTACTCCCCTTCCTGTCTAGCAAGAACTTCTAGGTCAAACCCTCTTCTTCTTCTCCTCTTTCCTGAGGCTCTAAAGCAGAATGGCTCACAGGCAACAACATTTGCAATAAGGTAGAGAGGATAAAAAACACATCTCTATGATACATCCAAATATTATTCATGTTATAGTAAATTAGATGAAGCCTTGAGCTTCTCAGTAGCCACGTAAGGCTTAAATATGAGGGAACAGGGGCTCTCAGAAGTGAAGTGACTTCTCAAAGATGCACAGAGAATTAGGAAAGAGTTTGAATTCAACCCTAGAACCCTGACTTTCAGGTCAGTACCTGTCCCACTGACAATGACAAAGCCATGAGGAGTGGCATGGAAAGCATGAGCTTTGGAGTCAGACAGGCCTGGGTGTGAATCCTGGTCACCCCAGTTCTGGTAAAGACCTCAGAAAAGTTACCTAGCTTCATTAAGCCTGTTTCTTCAGCCAAAAATTAATGGTGTTAATACTTATCTCTCAGGATTGGGGTCACAAATAAATAGAACGACATAAAGTACATAATATATCAATCAGTTAGGATGCATCTGGCTACAGGTAAAAGAACAGCCCTCCTGAACTGGCTTAACCAACAATTAACCTATTATCTTACATAAAAGGGAGTCTAGAAGTAGGGATATTCCAGGTTTGGCTAATCCAGCAGCTCGACCATGTCAACACAGACCGAGTTTTCTCCATCTTGCCTTTTTGCTATCCTCAGTGCTTTCACGGGCTCCCTTTATGCTTGCAAGATGGCGGCTGCAGCTCCAGACATCAGCTTCTCACATACCTATGTCCAGAAGCAGAAGAAGGACATTTCTCCCTTGTGCATTTCTACTGAAGACTAAATATTTCCCGCTTGGCCCCTATCAGTCCTCTCCTCAAGTTTTATTTGCTAGAACAGGTAACATGTTCTGGGTATCTGTAGATGGGTCATTAAAAAATCATCCCAAAATTTAGTGACTTATAACAACAAAGATAATTTATTTTGCTTACAAATTTGCATTTTCGGCAGGGGTCAGCAAGGACAACTTGATTTTGCTCCATTTCTAAGCTGGGGTGGTTCAGCTGGAAACTGGAGGAGGGTCTGATTTCAATGGCTCATTTGCATCCCTGGCAAGCTGGTGCTGGCTCTTGGCTGGGACCTCAGTTGGGGCTGTGGGCCAAGGTCTTGGTTCCTCTCCATGTGTGCCTCTCCACAGGCTGCCTGGGCTTCCTCACAGTATGGTGGCTGTGTTCCAAGAACAAGTATCCCGAGAGAACCAGGTGGAGGCTGTATTATTTTTATGATGTAACTTCAGAAGTCACATTGAATTCTTACTCCATAGACACAAGCCTACCCAAATTCAGAGGGAGACAACCTAGACTCATCCTCTCAATGGGAAGTGTGTCAAAGTCACATAGTTGAAGAGCACGCAGGATGGATATCTACTGGTATGATCATTTTTGGAAAACACAGTCTGCCACATATGCTTACCTCTTAACAAATTAATAACAAGGAGGATGAGCTCACCATGTGTAGCTCAGACCTATCTGCCTATCTGGATTTACCAGAGTAATGGTGGCTAGGGCCTTGGAAGAAATGGAAAATGGCTGTTAGGCAACCCAGAGTATTTGCCTGTAAAGCTGCTCAGCAAATGATAACGTGTTATTGTCACTGGTCATCTAGCTCTAAGACCAGGCAAATATGTATTGAGAATCCTGTGTGCAGCTAGTTAGAGCAGAAATGTCCTCCAGAAAGAGTTTCTTTTTATTTTTTTTTGAGATGGAGTCTCACTTTGTTGCCCAGGTTGGAGTGCAGTGGCATGGTCTCAGCTCACTGTAACCTCTGCCTCCAGGGTTCAAGTGATTCTTATGCCTCAGCCTCCCTATTAGCTGGGAGTACAGGCGTGTGCCATCACACCCAGCTAATTTTTGTATTTTTAGTAGAGACAGGGTTTCACCATGTTGGCCAGGCTGGGCTCGAACTCCTGACCTCAAGTGATCCACCCCCCTCAGCCTCCCAAAGTGCTAGGATTACAGGCATGAGCCACTGTGCCTGGCCCCAAAAAGAGTTTCTTGAGAGCAGCTGTACACGCTAAGTTTACTCTTCTGCAGTTTCCTGCCCCATTATGAGCTATCTTCACGGCTTTACTTTCTCTCATGCCTGAGGGCCAATGTTTTATTGGTATGGGACATTCTAGCTTGACAAGTTAGTGAGCAGCAGAGGCTGTTCTGAGGCGACTGCTGCCATTGTTCTTTCATGGCTATTTTTCTTGTAGCTGTTGTCTGGTGTTAGAAAATTGGATTAAGCTTCAATCGCATTTCCTCTTAAACACAAAACTCCAAAATTAGTAGCACATTTCTAACAGACCTCACTTAAAACCACATCAAATTAAATAGGGCCTTTTAAGATGGGCCCTCCTGTATGTGTGTGTGTGTGCGTATATATATGTGTGTGTGTGTATGTATATATGTGCATATATGTATGGTGCAGCATGGATTGGAAAAGTTTAGGAAGTGAGGTATGTTTGTAAATACTGGAAAGCTCAAAATTATTTGACCCTGTGATATTTGAACCATATTCTTGCAAATTGTATTCAACTTGGAATTGCCATGTTATGGATTTGTAGCCCTTAACCCCTGCATATTGCTTTGGAATTTCATTACAAGCTCTTTTGATGATGTTCTGTTTTTATAAACCTTGATGTTATCTGAGCTTGTAAAGGATCAAAAGGTACTGAGGGCAGAAGCCTCCTTTGAGAGCTCCTATTTAGCCCCCAGAACCCTCTCAACTTAGACACGGACAAACTGAGGCTCAAGGAGGTGAAATTAATTTATCCAAGCCACACAGGGTGGTGGTGTTTGGGTTGGATGTTGAATTCAAGGCTCCTGATAGCAGAATGGAGAACTAGAGTGCAAGCATGCTTTGAAGGTACACAGGCAGGTCTGAATTCCACACCGACCTACCTTCCTTACTAGCTGTGTGACCTTGGCTGGGTTGCTAATCTCTTTGCACCTCAGTTCCCTCTGCCCCTGCAAAGTGGGGACTACAGGCGCCCGCCAACATGCCCGGCTAATTTTTTGTATTTTTAGTAGAGATGGGGTTTCACCGTGTTAGCCAGGATGGTCTCGATCCTGACCTCATGATCCGCCCGCCTCAGCCTCCCAAAGTGCTGGGATTACAGACTTGAGCCACCGCACCCGGCTGTTTTGGGTATTTTCACGTAATCTTGAATATCTCCGGACACAATATATAATCCTTTATGGGGAGAATTATTGCTAATGTTAGTGGTGTTGCTAATGTTAGAGGTGAATTATATTCAGCTCTTTTCTCAATGAGCTCTCTGTCTCTGTCTCTCTCTCTCTCTCTCTCTCTCTCTCTCGTTGACTCCCATTGCCTCTGATTAGATTCTCAGGGATTGTACCTAAGGGATGACAATGAACTCATATTTGAAGGACAAATGCCAAATCTGCTGTTTTCTTGTTCTCTCAGGCTTCCATGTTTACAATTGTCTTCAATCCATGACTCCTTTGCAGGAATTCTGTTCATCTGTGGCTCCACAATGAGAGTTTGTCTGACTAACTAGACAATATAAAGTTGCAAATCCTCTTCACAGAGCACAGATAGCTGCAGAGCACTGAGCAGGCTAGTGGATGCAAGGCACCATCACCCCCTGGGTCCCCCAGCCTGTGTGAGGAGCTCTCACTCTTCCCGTCTGTATTAGTTTGTTTTCACGCTGCTAATAAGGACAGACCCGAGACTGGGTAATTTACAAAGGAAAGAGGTTTAATGGACTCGTAGCTCCACGTGGCTGGGAAGGCAGAAGGTGAAAGGCACGTCTTACATGGAGACAGACCAGAGAGAGAATGAGAACCAAGCAAAAGGGGAAACCCTTTACAAAACCATCAGATCTCGTGAGACTTATTCAGTACCACGAGAACGCTATGGGGGAATCTGCCCCCATGATTCAATTATCTGCCACCGCGTCCCTCCCACAACATGTGGGAACGATGGGAGCTACAATTTAAGATGAGATTTGGGTGGGGACACAGCCAAACCATATCACCGTCAGATGCTCTCAAATGCCCACCGGACATAGTGTGCTCCTGGGCACCAGAGTTGACCCTCATAATAAATACAGCATGACTCAATTTCCTAACTCCTGCTACTTATCTGATACAAATGAATACAAGCAGAGACTTGAGGGCTTCCCCACACCCCAGCACATCATCTTGCCTGTCCCTAGCATGCATTTTCCTCCACTTTGGAGACCACTGGCCTCTTAGATTATGAGCTACTTGTGGGCAAAATGCATGTTGTGCTCACCTCTGGGTCCCTTCTGGGACTGTTCTGGCACCCAGAAGGGGCTCGCTCAGTGTTTACTGGACACATGAATGAAAGAATAGATGACCAGGATCAGTCCATGAGCAGTCCTAGAGCAGGACCAAAGCTCTAGGGTGGGGCTCGGGGTGACAGTCTGGAACTGAGAGGGGGAGCTGAGGGTGGGGACCTGGGAGCTTGTTAGAGGCAAGGGCACGGAGGACCCACTGAATCTCTTCCCACTTAGCTGCTTCATCTGTAATTGAGAATCATCATGGTAATACGTCCAGAGAGTCCAGGAAACAATGTACAAGAGAGTGAATGAGGAGCCTTCTGGGCCCTGACACTGTATGTGCTCAATAAACATTTGCTCCTTCCCCTGGGAAAATGAAATAAAATATAGTGGCAAGGCCAGTGCCTGGAGGCAGCTACAGTGTGTGTCTTAGTGTCCTTGGCTGCCATAACAGATGACCACAGACATATTGGGTCAGAAGTCTCATGTGGCTCTCATTAGGCTAAAGTCAAGCTGTCGGCAGGGCTGATTCCTTCTGGCTCTTGCCTGTTCCAGCTTCTATAGTCCGCCTGCATTCCTTGCCTTCTGGCTCCTTCATGTTCAAAGCCAGCAATTGTGTCATTCCAACCACTGTTTCTATTTTCATATCTCCTTTTTCTGACTTTAACCCTTTGTTTCCCTCTGATAAGGATCTTTGTAACTACTTTGGGCTCATCCAGATAATCCAGGATAATCTTCCCATCTCAAGATTCTTAATTGAATCACATCTGTAAAGTCCCTTTTGCCAATCATAGGTTCCAGGGATAAGGACGTGGACATCTTTGCAGTGGTGGTATGCTATTGTTCAGCTGATCACAGTGAACAACCAACCCGATTTACCTGGGACTGCCAGACTGATTAACTGATTTAATTTATAGATCGTCTACAAATTTTCACTCTGTCACCCAGGCTGAGGTGCAGTGGCGCCATCATCGCTCACTGCAGCCTCGACCTCCTGGGCTCAAGCCCTCTTCCCACTTTAGCCTCCTGAGTGGTTGGGCCTACAGGTGCAAGCCACCACACCCAGCTAATTTTTTTTTTTTGAGATGGAGTCTTGCTCTATTGCCCAGGCTGGGGTGCAGTGGCGCAATCTCACCTCACTGTAACCTCCACCTCCCGGGTTCAAGCGATTCTCCTGCCTCAGCCTCCTGAGTAGCTGAGATTACACGCATGTGTCACCATACCTGGCTAATTTTTGTGTTTTTAATAGAGACGGGGTTTCACCATGTTGGCCAGGCCGCTCTCGAACTCCTGACCTCAGGTGATCCACCCGCCTCGGCCCCCCAAATTGCTGGGATTACAGGCATGAGTCACCGTGCCTGGCCCACCCAGCTAATTTTTCAGCTTTTTGTAGAGATGGGATCCCACTGTGTTGCCCAGGCTGGTGGGCTCAAGGAACGCTCCCATCTCAGCCTCCCAAAGTATTAGGATTACAAGCATGAGCCACCATGCCCAGCCTGGGACTACCATTTGAACACTGAAAGTCCTGTGTGCTGGAAAACCCCTCAGTCCCATGCATACTTGGCCCGTGCGTCATGCTAGCAGGCAGCATAACATTAGTGGCTAACAGAATCGGCTGTGGAATTAGAGACCTGGGTTAGAATCTTCCTCCAGCCACTAACTGGGTGTGGTACCTGGTACAAGTTGCTTTAGCCTCAGTTTCTTCCTCTGAAAAGTGGGAATGATAACAGCACCAACAGATTGATGGGAGCTTAGAATATGAAAATGTATGTAATGGTGACACATACAAGAGTGGCAGCTATTACTGTTTTTATATGGAGAGGTCTACATTGGGTGCTATGGAGCCCAGAGGAGCCACTCCAAGCCCAGTCCCTAACTCCTCAGGCCTGAGTCTCCTTTCTCCTCCAACCCCAGCCCAGCCGAGCATGGCCCTGGCTCCCCTGTTACCTCTTTCCCCATGGCCCATGCTAGGGCCTGTGCTCAGTGAGGGCTGGATACTGTGTGAGCATGGCCAGGTTCTGGTGGCCCCAGAAGACTCCTGGCAGAGGAGAAGGGCTGCACCAGGTGAATGGCTCCACTGTGCTGAGCTCAGTCCTGCTCCTGGGCTGCTCGTGGGGGCGGGCATGTGGGTGGGGTCTTCCTGAGTTGTGAGCCCACCAGGCCCCTCAGCCAGCAGTTGTGGGTGTGGCCAGCGGCCTTTGCAAAGCTTCTAGCAAGAAGGAACCTTCCCGGGCATCCTCCCTGCTTCCCTTCAGAAGGAAACAACAGAAGGAAAGAGCTCCCCACATCCACGTGTCCAAACACAACAGCTTATTTAAGTTTATTGTGAAGTCAGTGTATTTCACTTTGTGCTGTTTTGCTGATTGGTGTTTGTTTAGCTGACAGATGTGCTCTGCATGAACAAGTCAAGGGTGTTTCCATCCCTGATTGGCTCATCAGGAGGGGGCTGTAGAATCTGGGGGCAGTGGGATCTTGACCTTGGAGGAGCAGGAGCTTGAATGAGATAATTCTGCAGGTGCCTTGTGCGTGTATCTTATCTGAATTTTACTTCCTGCCTTGACATTTGGAAGTGCTGAGCAGTCTGGAGATGGCTCCCTGCATTAGAGTCCCTGTGCCTTGTCAGGCCTTAGAAAGGAGGGTTTGCCTTGATGGAACAGATGGCTTTCATGATGCACTGTCTGATGTATTCAGACCTGTAGTGTAGGGTGCCCAGGGCTGTGGGGTATAATGGGGGAGCCTGGGAGAGGATAAGCTCCTGAGGCTCCCTCTTGGCCTGCACTGAGTTAGCTGCTGGGCCAGGATGGTGAACAGACAGACCCAGCAGCTGCCCTCCTAGAGCTGACAGTCTAGCAGGCAGACCCCCGATTGCAGAGTTACACAAATAATTGAATAAAAATCACAAGTGTGGAAAAGCACAGAGCAAGAGAATAGGCCTGGGGCTGGATGATGTATCTCTGGTCTCCACAGGGTGACAGTCCCCTGCCCAGCTTCACTTCTGGTGCTCCTGGCATACCCACTCTCCCCCCGCCAGGCTGAGCAGCTTCTCATTCTCTGAACGGATCAGCCATGTCTTTGCTTGGGCTGTTCTCATTGCCTGATAAACTCCTACTCATCCTGCAAAATTCAACCCAGGTCTCACTCCCTCCAGGAAGCCTTCCCTGCCCTCCTGCTGGCCCTACACTTTAGTTATTCCCTCCCCTGAGTGACCTGCCATTGCCCTAATCACACTTTATTTTAATTTACCACATTTGTTTTTAGAGTAAATTTTATTGCAGTGTCATTCACACAACATAAAATTTATCATTTTAGGCCGGGCGCGGTGGCTCACGCCTGTAATCCCAGCACTTTGGGAGGCTGAGGTGGGTGGATCACGAGGTCAGGGGTTCAAGACCAGCCTGACCAACATGGTGAAACCCCATCTCTACTAAAAATATAAAAATTAGCTGGGCGTGGTGGCTGGCGCCTGTAATCCCAGCTACTCAGGAGGCTGAGGCAGGAGAATTGCTTGAACGAGGGAAGCGGAGGTTGCAGTGAGCTGAGATCACACCATTGCACTCTAGCCTGGGCAACAGAGCAAGACTCCGTCTCAAAAAAAAAAAAAAAAAATTTATGATTTTAAAGTATATAAGTCAGTAGTTCGAAGTATATTCACCATGTTGTGTAATAACCATTCCCACCAATTCAAAACATTTTCATTACCTCCAAAAGAACTCTCATGCCTATCAGCAGCCCCTCCTGATATCCTCCTCCTCCAGCCCCTGACAACCA
Organism: Symphalangus syndactylus; assembly: GCF_028878055.3. Taxonomy (NCBI): domain Eukaryota; kingdom Metazoa; phylum Chordata; class Mammalia; order Primates; family Hylobatidae; genus Symphalangus; species Symphalangus syndactylus. The sequence continues at coordinate 17,335,227 of NC_072438.2, read as the reverse complement.
CGAATCTGCTTTTGTCTCTCTAGATTTGCCCATTTTATTTTATTTGAGAGAGTGTTTCACTCTTGTTGCCCAGGCTGAAGTGCAATGGCACAATCTTGGCTCACTGCAACCTCTGCCTCCCGGGTTCAAGTGATTCTCCTGCCTGAGCCTCCCAAGTAGCTAGGATTACAGGCGCCCGCCACCACTTCCGGCTAATTTTATATTTTTAGTAGGGCCGGGCGCGGTGGCTCACGCCTATAATCCCGGCACTTTGGGAGGCCGAGGCGGGCGGATCACGAGGTCAGGAGATCGAGACCATGGTGAAACCCCATCTCTACTAAAAATACAAAAAATTAGCCGGGCGTGGTGGCGGGCGCCTGTTGTCCCAGCTACTTGGAGAGGCTGAGGCAGGAGAATGGCGTGAACCCAGGAGGCGGAGCTTGCAGTGAGCCGAGATCGTGCCACTGCACTCCAGCCTGGGCGACAGAGAGAGACTCTGTCTCAAAAAAAAAAAAAAAAAATATATATTTTTAGTAGAGACAGGGTTTCTCCATGTTGGTCAGGCTGGTCTGGAACTCCCAACCTCAGGTGATCTGCCTGCCTCAGCCTCCCAAAGTGCTGGGATTTCAGGCATGAGCCATGGTGCCCGGCCTCTGTTGCCCATTTTAAAAATTATTTTTTATTGTTCAGTTGTAAAAGCTCTTTATTATACTGGATACTAGACCCTCATTAGATATATGGCTTGCAAATATTTTTTCTCCCATTCTGTGGGTTGTCTTTTCACTTTCTTGTTGGTGTCTTTTGATACGGAAAAGTGTTAAGTATTGTTGAAGTACAATTTATACATATTTTTCTTTGATTGTTTGTACTTTAGGTGTCATATCTAAGACAACATTGCCTAATCCAAGGTAATGAAGATTTATACCTGTTTTCTTCTAAGAATTTTATAGTTTTACCTCTTACATTTAGGTCTTTGATATTTTTCAGTTAGTTTTTGTTGATGGTGTGAGATAGGGGTCCAAATTCATTCTTTTGCATGTGGATGTACAGTTGTCTCAGCACCATTTGTTGAAAACACCATTCTTACCATTTGACCCAGCAATCCCATTACTGGGTATATACCCATAGGAATATAAATCATTCTATTATAAAGATACATGTATGCATATGTTTATTGCAGCACTATTCAAAATAGCAAAGACATGGAATCAACCTAAATGCCCATCAATGATAAAGAAAATGTGGTATATATACACCATGGAATTACTATGCAACCATAAAAAAGGATGAGATCATGTCCCTTGCAGGAACATGGATGGAGTTGGAGGTCATTATCCTTAGCAAACTAACACAGGAACAGAAAACCAAATACTGCATGTTCTCACTTATAAGTGGAAGCTAAATGATGAGAACACATGGACACATAGAGGGGAACAACACACATTGGGGCCTATTGGAGGGTGGAGGGTGGGAGGAGGGAGAGGATCAGGAAAAATAACTAATGGGTACTAGGCTTAATACCTGGGTGATGAAATAATCTGTACAACAAACTCCTGTGATACAAGTTTACTTACATAACAAACCTGTACATGTACCCCTGAACTTAAAATAAAGGTTTTTAAAAAAGAAAGAAAAGATCATTTTTTTCCCAGCAAATGGTTTTGGCACTTTTTTTGAAGATAAATTGACCATAAATGCAAGAGTTCATTTCTGGACTCATTCTTACTCTGTTGGTCTATATGTCTATCCTTATGTTAGTGTCTCACAGTCATAATTACTGTATGTATTTTTTTTCATTTTTTGGATTATTTATTTAAATTGTGGTGAAGTATACATAACATAAAATTTTTCCTCTTCATAATTTTTTAGTGAACAGTTCAATAGCACTAAGTACATTCACACTGTTAGGTAACCATCACCACCATCCATTTTGCAAAACTGAAACTCTGTACTTTTTAAATAATAACTCCCTGTTCTCCCTCCTGCACCCCCGGCAACCACCATTCTACTTTCTGTTTCTATGAATTTGACTGCTCTAGATATCACATATTGATTATTGTAGTTTCATAGTAAGTTTTGAAATTAGGAAGTCTAAATTCTCTGACTTTGTGTTTTTAAAGTTTGTTTTGGCTTTTCTGGGTCTCTTACCTTTTCATATAAATTTTAATAGCTTGTTCGTTTCTGCAAAAAGGGCAGTTGGAATTTTGGTAGGCATCATATCAGATGTAGATTAATTGAAGAATATTGCCATCTTAATAATATTAAGTCTTCTAATCCATGAACATAGGATGCCTTTTTAATTATTTAGGTTGTCATTAATTTCTTCCAACTATGTTTTCTAGTTTCAGTATGCAAGTGTTGCACTTCTTTGGCTAAATTTATTTTTAACATTTTGTCCTTTTAGATGGTATCAAAACTGGAATTGTTTTCTTAGTTTTTGGGTGAGGTTATGAGCCACTGGAGGGCAGAGTCAGTTGGCATAGGCAGCCAGATGTGCATCAAACCTAGTTTCCCTTTCCCCAGGCAGCTACATGGGGCCCTGTGTCTGTGCCACTGGAATGTGAATGGAAATGATGTGGCCACTTCCAGGCCTGGCCTGCCAACCTCCTGGTATAATCCTACACATGATCTTCTCCCAATTCCTAGCCAGAGGTCAATTCCCGGGATGACTATGGAAGCCACTGTGCGACATGGCAGAATTTCCATCAGGCTGAGCTCCTGAATGACCCTGAGGAAGAGGGCAGACAGGTGTATCTGTGAGGGAGTAAGAAATATTTCATAAAGTCACTGACATGTGGGAGTTTACTTGTTATAGGAGATAATATGACTAAAACGGATACAATCATCCTTATTTCTGAATCTCTAGCACCAATATGTATCATACCTAAGAGGTGCTTGTTGAATTTTTTGGAATGAGTGCACTTTAAGCTTTCCTGGCTTGGCACTTCAAAGATGTCTTTGATTTCCCCTTTTCCCTTTTCTCCTACAGTTAAGCAAATGTCCATTGAGTGAATTAATTCATCCCAATGTTGCCTGGAGTACAACAAAATAATATTTTGGGAAAGCATCAAAAAGTGGAAATCTGTAGATGGTAACAAGCATCCTTTCATTTGCAAAAGCTTCCAAGGTAGAGTTTAAAAATTGTTTTTACTATTTTTTATCTTCTGATCCCATAATATTCCTATGAAGTAGGTGTGACGGTTGATATTGAGAGTCAACTTGATTGGATTGAAGGATGCAAAGTATTGTTCCTGGGTGTGTCTGTGAGAGTGTTGCCAAAGGAGATTAACATATGAGTCAGTGGACTGGGACAGGCAGACCTACCCTCAATATGGGTGGGCACCATCTAATCAGCTGCCAGTGAGGCTAGGATAAAAGCAGGCAGAGTGACGTGGAAGCACTGACTTGCTGAGTCTTCCGACCTCCATCTTTCTCCTGTGCTGGATACTTCCTGCCTTTGAACATCAGACTCCAAGTTCTTCAGCTTTTGGGCTCTTGGACTTCCACCAGTGGTTTGCCAGGGCTCAGGCCTTCCATCACTGACTGAAGGCTGCACTGTCAGCTTCCCTACTTTTGAGGTTTTGAGACTTGGACTGGTTTCCTTGCTCCTCAGCTTGCAGACAGCCGACTCTGAGACTTCACCTTGTGATCGTGTGAGTCAATACCCCTTAATAAACTCCCTTTTTTATATACATCTATCCTATTCATCCTGTTCCTCTACAGAACACTGACTAATACAGTAGGTATACCAGCTACCCCATTCAACTGATGAGAACACTGATGTCCAGGAATATGAAGTCACTGGCCCAAGGTGGACCTAGGTATATGGGCCCAGGAACACATCTCATTCCACCACCTCCCTCTGAGCATCAGGGGTCACACTAGAAGGGGGTGGCCATGCTAACTGTCTTCCCTCCTTGTCATTGCATATACTATTTCCTCAGCCCAGAGCATCTTCCTTCCCTTGCTGATTCCTACTCCATCCACACAATTCATCTTAGGACTCCTACCTCCAGGAAGCCTTCCTGAATGCCCCTTCCCCACTGAGCTTGGGGTAGCTGCCTTCTCAGAGGCCATGCAGTGCTTCCTTCATCAGAACCATCACTAGAGTAAGTGAGAGTGTGGACTCTAGAATGGACTTCCAGAATTTAAATAGTGACTTCAAGTGACTTTACTGTCCTCAGATGCCAGATGGAGATGGTCCTAATAGGACATAGCTTGTCGATTTGTCATGAGGACTAAATGAATGACACATGTGCAGCACTTGGAATGGTGGCCCCACATGCAAGTGCTCAGCAAATGGTGGCTTTCCTCTATCATACCACAACCTCATTGTCTGTTTATGTATCTCTTGACTGTGGCTCCTTGAGGCAGGGAACTGGTACGTAGTAGGTGCTAAGTAAATAGCAGTAAAATTGGATTAATAATTGCAAAATGGCCCAGGCGCAGTGGCTCATGCCTGTAATCCCAGCACTTTGGGAGGCCAAGGAGGGAGGATTGCTTGAGTCCAGGATTTTGAAACCAGCCTGGGCAACATGGCAAAACTTTGTCTGTACAAAAAAATACAAAAAATTAGCTGGCATGGTGGTATACACCTGCAGTCCCAGCTACTCAGGAGGATGAGGTGGGAGGATCACCTGAGCCCAAAAAGTTGAGGGTACAGTGGGCTGTGATCGTGCCACTGCACTCCAGCCTAGGAAACAGAGTGAGACTCTGTCTCAAAAAATAAAAATAAAAAATTGCAACATGAGCAGAGCTCTCACCTCTCTGGCTTACCTCTCTCAGTGTGTGGGTTAAATGCAGGAATGGAAAAGAGAGCTCTGTGCCATTGTTCAAGTCCCGTAAAAATGTAGGAGATTGAGATTACCAGAATAATTTTGTATCAATATGCCGTTGTTAACAGTCTCGTTCCTTGGGTTTGTTGAAGCATTAGCTTCCTACTTGACAGCATTCGTGGACATGATCTTCTCAAAGACAGAAATAGAAATGGAGAACCAACCCTTTGATTCAACTTTGGTTAAAGGAACGGGCTGGGCGCGGTGGCTCACGCCTGTAATCCCAGCACTTTGGGAGGCCAAGGCAGGCGGATCACAAGGTCAGGAGATCGAGACCATCCTGGCTAACACGGTGAAACCCAGTCTCTACTAAAAATACAAAAAAATTAGCCGGGCGCGGTAGCAGGCACCTGTAGTCCCAGCTACTCGGGAGGCTGAGGCAGGAGAATGGCGTGAACCCGGGAGGCAGAACTTGTAGTGAGCCGAGATGGCGCCACTGCACTTCAGCCTGGGCGAGAGTGTGAGACTCCGTCTCGAAAAAAAAAAAAAAGTGAAAAGGAACGAGATCACAACTTAATTGGATAAACCTGGGACAGAAGAATTTGATTATAATGAGCACTTGAGAGTTTCAAAGTGTCTTGCTGGTGAGGTGAGCTATTTACATTCCACAGCTGCAGGAGCCCAGAAAACAGAGATTTTCCTTAGGAGGGGAAAAGGTTGGTTTACATTTAATTTTATAGAAAGCCTTTTGTCCATGTTTTCTGAGATGGAGCAAAAACTTCTTGGAGACACAGTAATTCTCAGTTCTTTTTGGATTCTCATTCATTGATAAATGGTGAATTCTTGCTAAATCTCTCCAGAATGTCACCATCAGTCTCAAAGCATGTGTACATCATTGCACATTAAGCTACCAAATATTCTATTTGCACTTTAAGCTATGAGATATTTTCTTTCTTTCTTTCTTTCTTTCTTTCTTTCTTTCTTTCTTTCTTTCTTTTTCTTTCTTTCCTTCTTTCCTTTTTCTTTCTTTCATTATTATTATTATTTTATTATTATTATTATTATTTTGACAGAGTCTTGCTCTTGTTGCCTAGGCTGGAGTGCAGTGGCACGATCTCGGCTCACTACAACTTTCGTCTCCTGGGTTGGTTGAAGCGATTTTCCTGCCTCAGCCTCCTGAATAACTGAGATTACAGGCACACACCACCATACCCGCCTAATTTTTGTATTTTTAGTAGAGACGAGGTTTCGCCATATTGGCCAGGCTGGTCTCGAACTCCTGACTTCAGGAGATCCACCTGCCTCGGCCTCCCAAAGTGCTGAGATTACAGGCGTGAGCCACCACACCTGGCCTAGATATTTTCATAGCTGATGTAGCTTGTTCATTTATATTGTAACCAGACTCACCAGCCTTGAATCAATTGCTACATGCATGGTTTAAGCTCCTCTCAGAAAATCTTGGATTCCTGAATCTAGTTTTTCTCCTTTCAAGCTGCAGATAATGTAAAATAATGCTTCTAGTGCACTTAAGTCCAAACAAAATGCCCATCTAGTTTCTTCAACACAGGAGACTTCTTGGCACTTTGGGGAATTAATTTTATGCAACAAGAGATGAGAATTAAGCAGCTTAGCTGCAGTGAGCCATGAGATGTGGCCAGGACCCCCCAGCCAAAGGCAATGGGGTGGAGTCTGCCAGGAGGCCCAGTGCATTCATGACACAGAGGGAGGATGAGTTGCTGGTTTTCTTTCTTTCTTTTTTTTTTTTTTGAGATGGAGTCTCGCTCTGTTGCCCAGGCTGGAGTGCAGTGGCGCCATCTCAGCTCACTGCAAGCTCCGCCTCCCGGGTTCACACCATTCTCCTGCGACAGCCTCCCTAGTAGCTGGGACTACAGGTGCCCGCCACCACGCCCGGCTAACTTTTTTGTATTTTTAGTAGAGACGGGGTTTCACTGTGTTAGCCAGGATGGTCTTGATCTCCTGACCTCGTGATCCACCCGCCTCGGCCTCCCAAGCTGGTTTTCTTTCAAACAGAGGCCAGCTAGAGCCAGGCATGGCAACTCGGAATGTGTCTAATGACGAGAGCCTTTCTCAATTGGTTCACTCATTCCTTATTTCATCTATTCATTCACTGAGAAAATGTTTACTGAGTATCTGCCACATGACAGGCACTGTTTTAGATATTAGGGAAACAGTGTATCTAAGACCACGATTCTCTACTCCATTATTTGAAATGGCAGGAAAGGGAAGCAGAAAGTAAACCAAATCCACGACTCCCATGTAAGAGACGGTGGTAAGTGCTATGAAGAGAAACAAAGCAGGTAAGGGCCAGAGAACAAGGAGTGCTCTTCTAGATGGGGAAGTCCCCTCTCTGGAAGGCGACATTTGTGCAGAGCTGGGAATGAAGTGAGAGGGTGAGCCCGGAGGTTATCTGGGGGAAGAACATTCCAGACAGGGACTCAGCAAATGCAAAGGCCCTGAGGTGGGCGTGTACCTGGAATATTGGAGGAGGAGCAGGGAGGCAGATGTGCTGGAGTGCAGGGAGTGAGATGAAGCCAGAAGGAGCTGGGACCAGCATTTCCAAGAGCTTCCTCTGATCTGGACCTAGGGGGACATGTGGGGAGCACAGAGATCCCATCGCCCCCATCAGCACCTCCGATTTGGGCGTCAGACACTCCTACCTGGAAGATGGGCAACTGGCAGAAACGCCTTGAGCTGGAAGCAGGAGCATCAGGTTTGAATCTCTGCTCCTTTCTTTATCAACTGTCACCCGACTGAGTGGCCCTTTCTGAGCCAGAGTTCCTTTATGTATAAAATGGAGCGCACCACATCTACTTTTGAAAAACTGCTGGAGGCTGGGTACAGTGGCTCACGCCTATAATCCTTGAACTTTGGGAGGCCAAGGCAGGTAGATCACCTAAGGTCAGGAGTTCGAGACCAGCCTGGCCAACATGGTGAAACCCTCTCTCTACTAAAAGTACAAAAATTAGCTGGGCATGGTGGCAGGCACCTGTAATCCCAGCTACTCTGGAGGCTGCGGCAAGAGAATTGCTTAAACCCAGGAGGAGGAGGTTGCAGTGAGCCGAGATCGTGCCATTGCACTCCAGCCTGGGTGACAGAGTGAGACTCTGTCTCAAAAAAAAAAAAAAAAAAAAAAAAGAAATGAAACCAATGGAACACAGTTTGTTCTCTTCATTCCTGAGGGAAAATCCATCTCTTGCTCCTTAACACTTGGTCTGGTTCCTGCACTCTAAGCTGGGAGATAGTAGAGACATAAAATTGAAGGTGGCATGCAGAACTATGGAACTCACAGAGCTTTATACATCTCGTTCAGCTCTTCTGGCAAACAGAGAGTGATGGATGTATGTATTACTGGTAATTATTACTTTCCTGTTTTACAGATGAGGAAACTGAGGCCTGGGACCTGATGTGAGTTGTTCAGGTGGCCAAGGGAGGAACTGAACTCAGATTAGTGTGACTCCAAAACCCAAGTATTTGGGCTGTTTTTTTCTCCTTTTGATTTGTCACTTGTAACTTGCCTGTCCCTCTCACTGTAACACATGTGGCCATGACTCTGACTTTCAGTTCACCTGTGTCCCTGTGCCCAAACCTTTGCTTTGTCAGCCTCCCCATTAGACTATGAGGTGCTTGAGGACAGGGGAAGGTGTCACCTGTCTCCACATTTCATTGAACAAACTGGATAACACTGAGAGGTTGCGTGCTGCAAAGAGCACTGGGCTGGGAGTCTGAACCCTGCGGGCAGGTGAGGCTCCTTCTTAGCAGACGTGACTCATTTTTGGAGTAGTTGCATTAGTCAGGGGAGGCTAGGCCATGCCAAGGTGACAAATTAACAGACATCTCAGGGACTTGACACACTGAAAGTATATTCCTCATTTGTGTCACACGTCAGTGCTCTCCTGCAAGTGGTGACTTGGGGGTCCAGGCTTCTTCCATCTTGGGACATCATTGTCATCATTGTCTTAAACACATGGCTGCCAAGGTCACTTTGGAAGGTGCAGGGAAAGCGAGGATCAGCCAGGATGCTTTTTAAGGACCACCACGGCTGAGTGGCTTTCACCCCTCTGCCATATTCCTTTGGCCATAACTCAGTGCTATGGTCTCCAGTCTAACTGCACAGGAGGCTGGGAAATGCTGGCCAGGATGTGCCCAGGAAGAAGAAATGAGTGGTGGGCCTCAAGGCTTGTCTGTGCCACAGCCACCCAATTTTTCAAATCTCACGTCGGGACGAGAGTCCAACAAAGCTAGCCATCTTATGGAGACAGTAGGGCAGGAGTTTTGCAGTTGGTATTTTGGGACTTACCATTGCCAGAGTCTCGGGGCAATTCCCTTTCCACTGTTGAGACTTAATTTTCCCCTTGATAAATACGTGGTTATTCCCCATCTGTGGCCTGTGGATCCCAGTAGGGGTGAGAGGACTGCATAGTTATTCTGAGTCTTAGCATTCCCCGATAAACCAGCACTGTGGTAGATGGAGGGAGTGTAGGTGCTATAGGTACCAAATAGAGGCACACTTATTTTAAAACCTTGCTGTTTTTGTCATACATATTCTCAATTAATATAAACATGGAAATAATTTCTATCAGGTGAATAATTGTGAAATACTTTAGGTTAAAGGTCTTCATAATGAAAAATATCTAGGCTGGGAGCGGTGGCTGACGCCTGTAAGCCCAGCACTTTGGGAGGCCAAGGCAGGGGATCATTTGAGGTCAGGAGTTCGTGACCAGCGTGGCCAACATGGCGAAACCCCGTCTCTACTAAAAATACAAAAATGAGCTGAGTGTGATGGCAGTTGCCTGTAGTCTCAGCTACTCAGGCTGAGGCAGGAGAATTGCTAGATTGGGCAACATGATGAAAACCCTGTCTCTATCAAAAAAAAAAGGGGGAGGGTGGTGGGGCAAAGGACTTGAATAGACATTTCTCCAAAGAAGATATACAAATGGCAAAGTACATGAAAAGATGTTCAACATCACTGCTCATCAGGAAAATGCAAGTTAAAATTAGAATGATATATTACATCACACCTATTAGGATGGATATTATTAAAAAACAAAAAGCAAGTGTTGGTGAGGATGTGGAGAAATTGGAACCCTGGTGCGTTGCTGTGGGATGTAAAATTGTGCAGTCACTGTGGAAAACAGAATGGCAGGTCCTTAAAAAATTAAAGAATTACCATATGTATTAGTTCATTTTCATGCTGCTGATAAAGACATACCTGAGATTGCACAGTTTACAAAAGAAAGAGGTGTAATGGACTCACAGTTCTGCATGGCTGGGGAAGCCTCACAATCATGGCAGAAGGCAAAAGGTATGACTCACATGGCGGCAGACAAGAGAAGAGAATGATAGCCAAGTAAAAGGGGTTTCCCCTTATAAAACCATCAGATCTCAGGAGGCTTCTTCACTACCACCAGAACAGCATGGGGAAACCACTCCCATGATTCAGTTCTCCCCCACTGGGTCCCTCCCACAACACGAGGGAATTATGGGAGGTACAATTCAAGATGAGATTTGGGTGGAGACACAGCCAAACCATATCACCATAGGATCAGCAATTCCACTTCTGGGTGTATCCCCAAAAGAATTGAAAACAGGGACTCAAACAGATATTTGTACACCCCTGTTCATAGCAGCATTCTTCACACTAACATTAATTTCCACCAAAAGGTGGATGCAACCCAGTGTCCATGACAGCTGAGTGGATAAGCAAATGTGGTTTATACCTACGATAGAAGAGTATTCAGCCTTGAAAAGGAATGAAGTTCTAACACATCCTACAACCTGGTTAAACCTTGAGGACATTATGGTAAGTAAAATAAGCCAGGAGAAATACTGCATGAGGTACTTAAAGTAGTCCATTCACAGCAACAGGAAGGAGAATGGTGGGTGCCAGGGGCTTGTGGGGTGAAGATGGGAATGTTAGTGTTTAATGAGAACAGAGTTTCAGTCTGGGAAGATGGAAAAGCCCTGGAGATGGATGGTGGTGATGGTTCCAAGACAATGTGAATATGCTTAATGCCACTGAGTGGCACATTTGAAAATGGGTAAAATCTGCCAAGCTTGGTGGCTCATGCCTGTAATCTCAGCACTTTGGGAGGCTAAGCTGGGAGGATCATTTGAGCCTGGGAGTTCAAGACCAGCCTGGAACTGACCTTTCTCCCATTTGCTCCTGCTGAGGGCCCCAGAGGCCAGCTCAGCCTGGCCCGAGGTCTCAAAGGCATTTCTGAAATGCCTCACTCCAGAGGGCACCGCTTCCTGCCACAGTGACATGGGGGATGGTCTGGGGAACTCATCCCAGCTAAGTGACCTCTCTGGCTGGCTGGCCTCTGTCCGATGCCAGGCATCATCTGGAACCTCTAAAAAGTTCATTTAGCACGAGGGCAGAGTCATGGCATTCAGGGTCTGCCCCTTAATGGGAAACCAACTGTCCTTTAGGAAAAGGAATTAATTCAAAATCAGTCCGTGGGATCAAAAATCAACAGACACGTTCCAAAAATGTTCGAATCATTGCACCTTCAGGGGGATCTGTAAAGCTCTCCATTGTAAACAGACAAATTGTTTGGGATAAAAGGAGAGAAGAAACTCTGGTGATCCCAACTTCACAAGTGAACTGGCTCTTTTTTAAGCCAGAAGGGGTGTCTATTGTAGGAATTTTTGTTTCCTTTTCCCTTTTGTATCTTTGGGCTTCAAAGGGGATGGCGAGAGGTTAAAACACAGCGAGAGAGGCTGCCTTTGTGATTTTTCAGCCTGCTGGAAACAGAAAGATACCAGGAATCTACTGAGGTGATGTAGACATGGGGTCTTGGCTGGGATTCCTCGCGGAATCTGGGAATCATATCGGTGTGTGGGGCCATGGGGCCTGCGGCGCTTTACAGGTTTCCCGAGAGGAAAGCAAGGCCCAGGAAGCTTGAGCACCTTATCCAGGGCCACCTGGCTACTAAGGGCCAGTCCATAGTGGTGGCTGATTTGCCTCCAAATGAATTTTCTGATGTCCGCATTTCGCTGCAAGAAAGACATGAGTCATGCTGAATTTCAATCCCCGAGTCTCCCAGGAGGAGGCGTTCATTTGCTCCCCAAACTTTCACCGTGGTGGCCAGAGTCCTCAGCCCAGGACACCTCCTGTTGAGGACCTGGTAGCTGTCTGGGATGTTTGCCTTTTCTCACTCCTCCACCCCGCCCCTCCCCTCCAGAGTACTCAGTTCACCTTTAACCAGTTTCTTTCAGGCGCGCAGATAGTATTTCAACTTCAGAGGGAGCGACAGAGTTGGGGGGCCTTTATGGATCTGTGACCCCCGGCTCTTTGAGTTGCACAAACTAGCTCTCCCCCGCCCTGGTCCAGCCGCTGCCAGCCCCAGCCCCCTTCAAAGGCCGGCTGGGTGCCACGCAGCAATTTCCGCTGCCGAATCTGACAGTGACAGTTCACTGGGACCTTCTCTCGCTCTCTCTCTGTTCTCCGTGCTGGGGCCTTCTCAACTTTAAGGCCGATAGGGTCTTGTCACAAAGTCTGGCTGGAATAGGCTGAAGGGAGACAGAAACTGATAAATTTTCTTTTGATCTCGGATCTGCAAAGCCGCTCAGAAAAAATAAATCGCAACAGTGGTCCCACGGTGGTTGGTCAAAGCCAGAGAAGACAGAAAAGGTTCCTTCTCCAGCTCAGGGTTCCCTGATTCCCCCTGGTACATTACATATCAAAAGGAGGCGGGTGCACTGGGGAGGGATCCCTGGCTCAGAACAAGGCAAGGAACCTAATTAGGTGAAAATCATTTAAATGGTTTTCACAGCATCGCTTGATTTAAAGCATTTATCACCACCTAACGCATAATTAACAGCAGGACAAGCGATTGAACAAAGGCTCTCTTCTACTCAGAGGGATTGTGTTAATTTTCATTAATCTTATATATTACCATCTCCTTCCAAATGAATGTTATCTTAAAGGCCCAAATGCCTTCTTTGATCTTGGGGAAAAGAAAAAAAGAGAGAGAGAGAAGAAAAGATTGTAACCTATGTTTGTTTGGAAATGACATTTTAACAACAGGCTCCAAGTCAGGATCAGAAGATTTTGGTATTCAAGAGTTAGTCCAACCACAAAAAGAAGGAAATTCTGTGTAGAGGAACGAGGCACTGCGCTTGCCTGTAAACACAGGATTGGGCCAGATGGGTTGTCTGAGGTCTCCTTTAGTTTGACTGTTTATTATGGTTCTAAGGGAATATACTCGGATTCTGTCATAACATTCTCATGTTGTTGGACGTGTCTGCCCCTTGCCATTCTAGCCCGGAGGGTCCCTTACAATAATTTTAATCAAAAAAAATCAGTGAAGACAAGTAGTTACAGAAACTGTCTTAATATGAATAATAAACACACACTGTGCTCTTCATCTGATAATTAACTACTTGACCTGTATTATGTCATCAAATCCATACCACAGCCTGATTGTCACCCCCACATTGCAGATGAGGCAACTGAGCCATGGGGAAACTGAGGTAGCTTGTCTCAGTTAATATTCGGGATACTCACCCAGGCAGGTGGCCTCCAGAGCCTGTTCGCTTGGCTGCTGGGCTGCACGGCCCGCCTGCGTGGTTGGTCAGGAATCTTGCTGTAACCCGTCTGTCTGGGCTCCCATCTCAGCTGTGTCCCCAGCTTCGTGTGCAAACTTGGACAAGTGTCTGTGCCTCTGGGGCCTCAGTTTCTTCGTTACCAACTTCCGGAATATCAGTCTCCGCGCTGGGCTAACAGCTTGCATTTATGGAATGCTTTGTTGAATGTTGGTGCTGTTGTTTCCCCATTTTACAGATGAGGAAACTGAGATCTTAGAGGCCCTGCCAGGCTCACACGCTGTGAGTTGTGGAGCTGGGATTTGAACCCAAATCAGCAGATGCTGACCCTTTTCTTAACCTTTATGATCTGTTGACTCACAAAATCCAACTAGGGGCATTTTTAGCTTTAAATTTTTTTTTGTCTTTTTTTTTTTTTTGAGACAGAGTCTTGCTGTTAGAAATGCTTGTTCCTCGGTGCCATAAAGAAATAGCACTTGAACATAAGTTTAATTTCTTCAGCAAGGCCATTTTTTTACTTTCTGTAGAAAGGGTACACTCGTCAGCAGTTTTGCCACAAGAGTACATCTTTGTCATTTGTAACCTGACATGTCCACCTTACTGCTGTGTCCAGTTTCCATTGGCTGGAACCGGGCTTCACATTCTGTATTTGCCCTGATTGTTTTTTGCAATGCTGAGAAAGGTAAAAACACCTTCAAATAAGGAAGAGGAACAGGCTGTGATCTAATGCTTGCTTGGACCAGTAAAAGCATGCCAGGGCAAATATTTAGGCTAAATTGTGGGAGCCAAGAACATAAAGTACATTAATTTCTTTATTACGGCTAGCAGATATTTAAGAATGTTAGCACAGGTCTTTGAATAAATTTTGCTTCTAAGAGAAGTGACTATTTATTCTTAATTAGATGGGGAGGAAAGCCTTTGAAGAGGAAACTCTACTCTACTTTTTGCATTGCTCTGTCACCCAGGCTTGAGTGCAGTGGCGCAGTCTCAGCCCACTGCCACCTCTGTCTCCCGAGTTCAAGTGATTCTCCTGCCTCAGCCTCCAGAGTAGCTGGGACTACAGGCGTGCACCACCACGCCTGGCTAATTTTTGTATTTTCAGCAGAGATGGGGTTTCACCATGTTGGCCAGGCTGGTCTCAGACTCCTGACCTCAGGTGATCTGCCTGCCTCGGTCTCCCAAAGTGCTGGGATTACAGGCGTGAGCCACTACGCCTGATCTGTAGCTTTAAATAAATAGGATTTCTATGGGGGGTGGGGCAGGGTTGGGAGGTGGGTGTTATTGTGTTAGATCTATTCAGTATCTTGACTGTGGTGGTAAATACACAAATCTATCCTGATGAAATTGTATAGAATTTAATACACAGACACTAATACAAGTAAAATTGGGAAAGTCTGAATAAGATTGGTAGATTAAATCAATGCCAATATCCTGATTGTGATATTATGCTATGGTTTTGAAAAATGTTACATGGGTGAGCAAAGTGCATAAGGAGTCTTTCTGTATTATTTCTTACAACTTCACATGAGTCCACAATAATCTCAATCAATACATCAATTTAAAAAATAGAAATGGGTTGGGCACGCTGGCTCATGCCTATAATCCCAGTATTTTGGGAGGCCAAGGCAGGCAGATTCCTTGAGCTGAGGAGTTTGAGACCAGCCTGGGCAACATGGAAAAATGCTGCCTCTACAAAAAATACAAAAAAATTAGCCAGGCATAGTGGTGTATGCCTGTGGTCCCAGCTACTTGGGAGGCTGAGGTAGGAGGATCACTTGAACCCAGGAGGCGGAGGTTACAGTGAGCTGAGATTATGCCACTTCACTCCAACCTGGGTGACAGAGCCAGACCCTGTCTCAAAAATAAATAAATAAATAAACTAAAAAATATACAAGATTATATCTATAAACACACCGAGTAACTTTATTGTGTATATGTGAAATGTTTGGAACAAACATAAGACCTGGTTCTTGCCCTAGAGGAATGTACTGAATTGATAATCATCATAATAGTAATAATTTTTAAATGACTACCATTTATTGAGTGACCATGTGTCAGACACAATCTTGAAGTGCTGTATTAATTTCCGCAGCAATCTTTTTTTTTTTTTGAGACAGGGTCTTGCTCTGTTGCCCAGGCTGCTGGAGTGCAATGGAACAATCAAGGCTCACTGCAGCCTCAACCTCCTGGGCTCAAGCAATCCTCCCACCTCAGCCTCTCAAGTAGCTGGGACTACAGGCATGCACCACCACGTTCAGATAATTTTTGTAATTTTTTATTTTTTATTTTTGTAGAGACAGGGTCTCGCTATGTTGCTCAGGCTGGTCTTGAACTCTTGGGCTCAAGGAATCCGCCTCTTTCCACCTCCCCAAGTGCTGGGACTAAATGTGTGAGCCACCACACCCAGCCCATTATCACTTCTTTACAAGTGGAAGAAACTGAGCTTCAAAGAGGTTAAAACTTGCCCAAGATCACCCAGCACATAAGAGGTAATGTTGGTGGGCATGGGTCCAAGCCTGAGTCTGGATCCCACTCCTCAGCTGAGCCAGGGTTCCCTGAGCACCTTCTATGCCAGCACATTCCAGTAAAATAGTATCATTCTTCCCTGGCACAGTTTGGCGAGGCAGGCAGTATCATCCCCATTTTGCAGATGAGGAGACTGGGGCTCAGAGTTGGAGAAGACTTGAATCCAGCTGCCCCTTTTTCCTCCTACAAGGAGGAGGCAGAGCTGAACACAGGTCTCACAGCATTATGAGGTCATTCTGGGGCTCAGGGTATGCCTCAAATAAGAAGGTGTCTGGGCAGGCCTGGGGTATGTGTGGGGGTGCCGGGGAGTAGGCAGGACCTAGATAACTGAGTTTCAGGAGCTAAGAGCAGGGTGTGAGCTGAGCCTGCAGCTGTTTATTCAGCTTTAGGGGGAAAGATTTCATCCAGGGCCCTGGTTGGTGATAAAGCAGCTCTGTTTTCAAACCAAACATGGCCTTTCCTTCGAGGACTGGGAAATTTGGGAAGAAAGATATTGCATGGCTCTCCTGTGGATCTTTCCGGCCCTATCACCAACCAAATATCTCACTGGACTCTTAGGGGAAAGTTGAAATGCACTCCCAAAGAGATTCAGGCCACTGCGGGTAACTTCAAAGGACGGTCCTCTAGAAAGCTGAAATTTAAAAAGCCCATGACAGCCCTTTAAAGGTGGCCCGGACACACATTGTTGGTCTGGCACCCATTGTCCCTGACCCTGACCAAAAGCCTCACAGAGCTGCAAAAATGTCTGTGGGCAGGACTGGCTCTAATTCGGGCCTGGGAGGCAGGACTGAGAAGAAAACCCATGTAGTGAGCCTGCACCAGGTCCTAGGAACTTTCTACACTTTCTCTCTCTTTAAGACTCATAATAGTTCTGAAGAGAAGAAGTCTCACTCCCATGTTCTAAATTTACAACCTAGGGGAAGAGACAAGAAGGGTCTCATTCACGATCACATGGCTGAAAAGTAAGAGATCTGAGATTTGTCTGACTCCAAAGAACTGAGTTGTAGTGGCCTGGGGGATCACAGATCATGACAATGATGATGACAACTACTATCACTTATTATTATACAGATAATATTTTCTAAAGATGGCTGTGACAATATCTCCCATTCCACATATTCTTCTTATAATGTGACTTTGACACTCCTCCCACTGAGTGGTGGGGGTGCCTGTATATTCCCTCCCTTTGAACCTGGGCAGGCTTGTGACTATGGCAGAAGTGACACTATGAAACTTCCAAGAAATCTTATTAGATTATAAAATGCCATGCATACCTACCTTACTCTCTTGGGTCTCTCTTGGAACCCAGCGGCCATGCTGTCAGGAAGCCCAATCTAGCCCACATGGAGAGAGTGTGTGTTCTAACCAAGAGCCCAGCTGAGGTCCTAGCTGAAAGGCAGCATCAATTGCCAGACATGGGAATGAAGACACCTCAGAATGGCTCCCACCTCTGAGTCACCCCCAACAAAGAGAGTCTCCTGTGTGCTAGATGTTGGGGAACAAAGTCAAACTGTCTCTGCCCAAATTCCTGACCCAGAGAATCATGAATGTAATAAAATGGCTGCGCAATGCCACTGCATTTTAGGGTTCATTTGTTACTTAGCAACAGTATGTAGAGCAAATACAACAACCATTGAATAAGGGCTAACATTGACCAAGTACTTGCTGTGTGCTCAGCACTGTGTTAAGAGCTTATACAGTCAGAGGAAGAAGGAGCTTTGAAACTCAGCTTCTTCCACTTGTAAAGAAGTGATAATGAGGCTGGGCGCAGTGGCTCATGCCTGTAATCCTAACACTTTGGGAGGTTGTGTAATCCTAACACTTTGAGGCGGGAGGATCACTTGAGGTCAGGAATTCAAGATCAACCTGGCCAATATGGTGAAACCTTATCTCTACTAAAAGTACAAAAATTCGCTGGGCGTAGTGGTGTGTGCCTGTGATCCTAGCTACTCTGGGAAGCTGAGGCTGGAGAATCTCCTCAATCCAAGAGGCAGAGATTGCAGTGAGCAGAGATTGCGCCACTGCACTGGAGCCTGGGCAACACAGTGAGACTGTCTCAAAAAAAAAAAAAAAAAATGTGATAATGGGCTGGGCTCAGTGGCTTATGCCTGTAATCCCAGCACTTTGGGAGGCTGAAACAGGTGGATAACTTGAGCCTAAGTGTTCGAGACCAGCCTGAGCAACGTGGCAAGACCCTGTCTCTACAAAAAAAAATAAATAAAAATAAAATTAAAAAATTAGCTGGACATGGTAGTGTGTGCCTGTAGTTCCAGCTACTTGAGAGACTGAAGTGGGAGGATCCGCTTGAGCCCAGGAGGTTGAGGCTACAGTAGTGATATACAGAAGTTTTTGTTTGTTTGTTTGTTGTTGTTTTTTGTTTTTTGTTTTTTTTTTTTTTGGTAGGCTGGAATGCAATGGCACGATCTCAGCTCACTGTAACCTCCACCTCCTGGGTTCAAGCAATTCTCATGCCTCAGCCTCCCGAGTACCTGGGACTACAGGCATGCCCCACCATGCCTGGCTAATTTTGAATTTTTAGTAAAGACGGTTTCACCATGTTGGCCAGGCTAGTCTCAAACTCCCGACCCCAAGTGATCCCCCTGCCTTGGCCTCCCAAAGTGCTGGGATGATAGGCATGAGCCACCGTGCCCAGCCTACACAGAAGTCTTGTGTAGTTAGTACTCCTGGGAAGCCTTCTGAAAGAGAGATTTACAATACTGGAGAGATGAAAAATGTAAGTTTCCAGACCCCATCCCAAACCTGCTGAGACCACATCATGCACAGCATCCCAATGGCGAAGGCAGGGTCAGGCCAAGCCCAGGAGAAGGGTCAGGACAATGTGATTCCATTTAATGCAGCAAATATTACTGACAGCTCTGACTACATGCCAGGTGCCTGGACTTCCCTCAGCTATTCAGGAGGCTAAGGCTTGAGGATCACTTGAGCCCAGAAGTTTGAGGCTGCACTGAATCATGATCACACCACTGCAATTCAGCCTGGGTGACAGAGCAAGATCTTGTCTTTAAAATAAAATAAAATAAAAAGATTATTATAATGAAAGAATTTAAATAACACACAGTGTTGTAGAATATAGAATACGTGGATATAGATGACACAATGCTGATGGGGATGACAACTCATGACCATCAGGCTTGTACTGGGCCCCCTCCTGGGTTCTCTATACACAGATTCTAGTCGATTACCTTTTCACAACTGCTCCCCCTACCCTGCCCTTTCTATTTTTTAGATGCAGAGATTCAGAGAGTCTAAGCAACTTTTCCAAATCATCTAGCTGGAATTCCGGTAACTGAGCCAGGATCTACCCCAGGTCTGTCTGACTCCAAAGCCTGTGTCTTCCAGCACACACTGCTGCTGCCTGGGGTAAGAGCTCAACATTATGCTCGGAAAAAGGAGCTTTTCTATCTCATCATGGAGGGCTGGGATGTCTCCCGTGTCCACGCTCCCTTCTTTCTTAGTAATGGGCACGTTACTGTGTTCCCCAGCCTCTTTTGCAGCAAGGTAACCAAGTGAACACTTTCTGTCTAATGGGATGTACATAGAAGTCTTGTGTAGTACTTCTGGGAAGCTTTCTGAAAGAGAGCGAATATATCCCATTTTCCTCAAAAACCTTCTAGCAGGAATGTGGATATGATGTCTGGAGCTCTAGCAACCATATCAGACCACAAGGATGAATGTACATCCCAGGAATGGAAGAGAGGAAAGCCAGGAAAAGACTTGGTCTCTGAAGGCTGCAGAGCTACCATAGCTGCCCCTAGATCTTCTATTTCTGCTCATCTTCTATGCAAGAGTGAATGAACTCGTATTGTGTTAACATCACTGTGATACTGGGTCTTGTTTCTTGCCAGTTGAATGTGATCCCAAGTGATACAATGGGTCAACTGAGAGAAGGAGAATGAACTTGGGTTGGACTTTGAAAGATGGGTAGGACTGAGACAGGAAAGGGGGAAGAAGTTCCTTATAGGTGCTGGGAACAGCAAGAGTGAGAAGTGTCCTTGAGGTGGCATGTGGAGTATAACAAGGAAGATGTAGGGGCTAAGCAGGGTTAGAGCAATGTTTTGTAAAGAGCTTTGGCTGCCAGGCAGTCAAGATACAATTTCAACTGTTAAGCACTGGGGAGCCATAGAAGGTGTTTGAGTGGATGAGTGATGTGTTTGGTACTGGATTTTGCCTTGATGGAGATCTGTAGGCAGAACTGGAGAGGAGGAAGCCTGGGCCAGAATTGGAGCCCTAGGGAGTGGGAATTGCTTGGAAAGGAGGTTTGGAGACCAGCTTCGGCAACGGTCCATGGAATCACTATTGCATTAAACAGTGGTGTGCTAATACTGTGGATGATTTGGAAGCCACTGAAGCAATGATGCACAAGACAGCGTGATAACATGTCAAGCTGCTCACGGTATATTGTTATATGACAAAAATAGGTCTCCAAACAGTTTGCACAATATGATGAGTTCCTGAAAATTCACTCCATGCATTTTATTTAAAAGCCAAGAAGGTGATTCTCCAATTGTTAATAATAGTTACTGCTGGGGGGAGTTTTTAGGATGATTTTTCTTTCTTCTTTTGCTTGCTATTTTCTAAGCTGGTAGTAGTAGTAGTAGCAATACTAATAATAATAATAGCTAAGCACTCCTGAGGGCCCACAGAGCTCGGTGCCAGCCTCATTCTCAGTGTTAATTCATGTATTTAAATCCTCATCGTCCTCCATGAGGGAGGGACTTTAATATTCTTCTTTTTATATTTGAGGAAACTGAGATTCAGAGAGCAGGAGCCTATGTCTAGGGGAGAGCAGCAGTGGAGAGAGAGGTGACAATGAGGATCTGAGAGAGGGGACGTCCTAGCTGGACAGAGGAGTTAGGGAGTGAGGAGGGAAAGGCCTCAGAAATCCCAGGGGATGCACGCATCGGCCTTTACAGTTTATAAAGCACACCCTGTACGTTCGCTCTTAAAATGCGCTTGTTAGGAATTACGATTGCTATTTTATGGGAAAGGAAACAGGCTCAGAGAGGTTAGGCAGCTTGCTCAAGATAACAAGGGTGAGAATTGGGATTTGAACACAGCGCTCTGTGCCTGACTCAGCTTCTATCTCTGCCACACCCAGCCAGAAAAAGGGGGCTAGTTTCAGTGTGTATTGGAAATCTGTCTGTTTGACCCCTTGGCTCCCTTAAGCCAACAGACTTTGTGTTAGCAGCTAAACCACTTAAAAAGAGCAACACAGCAAGACCTGGAAAATTTTTAAAAAACCAGCCAGGTGTGGTGGCGCATGTCTGTAATCCCAGCTACTCAGGAGGCTGAGGCGGGAGGATTGCTTGAGCCCAGGAGTCTGAGGCTGCAGTGAGCC
Organism: Symphalangus syndactylus; assembly: GCF_028878055.3. NCBI lineage: Eukaryota > Metazoa > Chordata > Mammalia > Primates > Hylobatidae > Symphalangus > Symphalangus syndactylus. The sequence goes on along the minus strand of NC_072438.2, from coordinate 17,314,020 downwards.
ATGATCACACCACTACACTCCAGCCTGTACCACAGAGTGAGACCCAACCTCTAAAAAAAAAAAAAAAATTAAATTAAGAAATAAAAAGAGATTATTGACCCCTACCTTTTGGCCGAATCTTAGTCTTGAACGGCTTGCCTGAACTGTCAGGAATTTCGTGGCCCAACCTGACCCTGATTTCAACCAATTCTGTTCATTCCTTGTGCCCCACCATCCATCCTGCTTCCTTAGCTGCCTTCTTGACTGAGTCTGAGCTACCTTTGACCTCCTGGGGTAATGCTTCTGAGACAGGAGAATAGGGTCTGGAGGCAGGAAACCTAAGGTAGTTTCAGGCCGACTTCCTAGAACTAAATTGAAAGAAAAACCCGGGCCAGGCGCGGTGGCTCACGCCTGTAATCCCAGCACTTTGGAAGGTCGAAGAGGGTGGATCACCTGAGGTCAGGAGTTCCAGACCAGCCCGGCCAACATGGTGAAACCCCGTCTCTACTAAAAATACAAAAATTAGCTGGGCATGGTGGTGGGTGCCTGTAATCCCAGCTACTGGGGAGTCTGAGGCAGGAGAATAGCTTGAACCCAGGAGGTTGCAGTGAGCCAAGGGCCTGCCATTGCACTCCAGCCTAGGTGACAAGAGCGAAACTCCGTCTCAAAAGAAAAAAAAAAAAAAAAGAAAGGAAAATCCTAACTTTCCACGCCTAAGTAACAAAAGGACCAGAGGCTACTCCTTTTGCAAATCCCTTTTCCGCCAGGCAGATGGGAAATTGGCTGTCTGCAACCATCAGACGGATTGAGGGCAGAGTCTTCCTTTGCATAGAAGTGGAACTTTGTAACTTCACCTTAGCCTTTGATTGGTTGCTTTTTGCAGCCAATCAGGTGTTTGCAGAGGAGTGTGACTTTTGTAACTTCACTTCAGCTTCTGATTGGTTGTTTTCTGCAGCCAATCACAAGGATTGCAGGCCACCACTTCATTTACATGAGGGGGCCAATGGGAAACCTGTAGGGGGTATTTGGACCCGAGAAGATTCCGTATCCGGGCTCTTGAGCCGCTGGTTGGGCCCCTCCCACACTGTGGAGGGTACTTTTGTTTTCAATAAATCCCTGCTTTGGTTCTTTCGTTGCTTCATTCTTTCTTTGCTTTGCTGGGCTTTTGTCCAATTCTTTGTTCAAAACGCCAAGAACCTGGGCAACTTACAGTCAAGACCCTCACTGGCAACACTTCTACCCCGCCTGGCCTGGGCCCCGAGCTCTCTCCCACAGCCCAAGCCCTGGCAGGTGGCTTCCCACCGCCTCTTCCCTGTCCAGGCCCAGCCGGCTGGGGATCTGGTTTTCCCATCCTCCACTCTCCCTGCCTTTCCCAGCCACATTCCACACCCACCAAGGCCCCTCCAGGAAAAGGCCCCAGAGAGCTCTCTGTCCTCACGTCAGACGTTTCCCTAATTCCCCGTGGCTTGATCTTTCGCTGTTTCAGTTTATCACAAATGATTTTCCAAGCCAGTGGATTTAATTATATTATACACTTAGGGAAATTGGTGCCATTTCTTAATTACTTTTATAGTTGAAAAGCAATTACTTAGCAATCACATGAAGGACTTCTCGTGTTTCCTGGAGTTCTGTAGAGAACCAGACCTGGCTTTGAAGAAGTTGGGTTTGCCCCGGGGGTAACCCAAGGAACTGGGGCAATTGGGTTTGGGGAGACAGGTAAGCTTTGTGGTATAGAATTGGATAAATAAATATTTTTTAAAAAATCATGATCCACCCAGTTGCTTAAGCCAATGCCTGACAGACACACTTAACATCTCCATCTTCCTCAATTCTGTGTACGTCGACACTGGTGAAGTGCTTGGATTCCACCTCCTGGTACCTCTGAAACCTGCCCATGACTCTGCTTCCCCCTGTCCAGTCCAGGCCACCACTGTCATGCACCTCTTAAGTGATCCTCCCTTGTCCACCCTGGCCCCCTGAGGGGGGTGGAATGGTGGTCTCCAAAAGATCCATTTATCCCGAACCTAGGAATGTAACCTTATGTGGAAAAAGGGCCTTTGCAGATGTAATTGAATTAAGGATCTTGAGACAAGAACTTCCTGGATGACCTAGGTGGGCCCTCAATCCAATGAGAAGTGTCCTTCTCAGAGGACAAGAGGAGAAGACCCACAGAGGGGAAGCCATGAGAAGATGGATGCTGAGGTGAGTGATGTGTGTACAGGCCAAGGAACACCAGGAATGGCTGGGAACCACCAGAAGCCAGGAGACAGGATGGGCAAATCCTCCCTCAGAGCCCCCTGGAGGAGTGAGCCTGCCCATCACTTTGATTTTATTTTATTTATTTAATTAATTTATTTATTTATTTTGAGATGGAGTCTCACTCTGTCACACAGGCTGGAGTGCAGGGGTGTGATCTCGGCTCAATGCAACCTCCGCCTTCCAGGTTCAAGCGATACTTGTGCCTCAGCATCCTGAGTATTTGGAATTACAGGTGCTCGCCACCATACCCAGCTAGTTTTTTTTTTTTTTTTTTTTTTTTCAGACGGAGTCTCGCTCTGTCGCCCAGGCTGGAGTGCAGTGGCGCAATCTCGGCTCACTGCAAGCTCCACCTCCCGGGTTCACGCCATTCTCCTGCCTCAGCCTCTCCGAGTAGCTGGGACTACAGGCGCCCGCCACTGCGCCCGGCTAATTTTTTGTATTTTTAGTAGAGACGGGGTTTCACCGTAGTCTCGATCTCCTGACCTTGTGATCCGCCCACCTCGGCCTCCCAAAGTGCTGGGATTACAAGCGTGAGCCACCGTGCCCGGCCGCTAATTTTTGTATTTTTTGGTAGAGATGGGATTTCATCATGTTGGCCAGGCTGGTCTTGAACTCCTGACCTCAAGTGATCCGCCTGCATCAGCCTCCCAAAGTGCTGGGATTACAGGCCTGAGCCACTGTGCCCAGCCAATCACCTTGATTTTAAACTGCTGGACTCTGGAACAGTGAGGAAGTAAATTTCAGTTGTTTGAAGCCATGCAGATTGTGGTTATTTGTTATAGCAGCTCCAGGAAACTCACACAGCCGCATTTAGTCCATTTTTCAACACGTCTGTCCCGTGCTAAAGCCCAGTGGCTCTCATCTCCCTTAGAATAAAGAATTGCATTTTCCTGATGAAGAGTACCTTCATATGCCTATTGCTATTTGAATATTCCCTTTTTTTTTGTATCTGCTCAAGTCTTTTGCCCATTTAAAAAATAAGATTGTTTCTTTTGCTTATTGGTTTATAGGCATTCTTTATATATTCTGGATACTACTCTTTTGTCAGGTGTATATATTGTGAATATATTCTCCCGTTCTGTGGGCTGCTGCTACACTCTTTTAATGGTGTTTTGGATAAAGTGCTTAATTTTAATATATCCCACTTTATTAGTTTTTAATCTTGTAGTTAGCCCCCTTTTTTGTCCTATTTAAGAAATCTCAGGCCGGGCACAGTGGCTCGCGCCTGTAATCCCAGCACTTTGGGAGGTCGAGGCAGGTGGATCACGAGGTCAGGAGGTGGAGACCATCCTGGCTAAGACGGTGAAACTACCATCTCTACTAAAAATACAAAAAAATTAGCTGGGCATGATGGCACATGCCTGTAGTCCCAGCTACTCAGGAGACTGAGGCAGGAGAATCGCTTGAGCCTGGAACACGGAGGTTGCAGTGAGCCAAGATCGTGCCACTGCACTCCAGCCTGGGCGACGGAGTGAGACTCCATCTCAGAAAACAAACAAACAGAAAAGAAATCTCAGCTTACTCTGAGTGAGATCATGAAGATGTTATTCTATGTTTCCTCTAAAACATTATTGTTTACCTTTCATTTTATTTAATTAATTAATTAATTAATTAATTTTTAAGACAGTTTCCCTCTTGTTGCCCAGGCTGCAGTGCAATGGCTCTCGGCTCACCGCAACTTCCACCTCCCAGGTTCAAGAGATTCTCCTGCCTCAGCCTCCTGAGTAGCTGAGATTACAGGCATGCGCCATCATGCCCGGCTAATTTTGTATTTTTAGTAGAGACAGGGTTTCTCCATATTGTTCAGGCTGGTCTCGAACTCCCAACCTCAAGTGATCTGCCCGCCTCGGCCTCCCAAAGTGCTGGGATTATAGGTGTGAGCCACCACGCCCAGCCTACCTTTCATTTCATATTTGGATCTGTAAGCTATCTGGAATTGATTTTTGTGTATGGTGTGAGATGGAATTCAGCTTTGTTTTTTCCCCACATAGACATTCAATTGACTGATCACTGCAATGCTATCTTTGACATAAGCAGATGACCATGTATGTTTGGGTATGGTAACTGGTTTTTAAGTTTATCCTGCCCCTGGAATCTCAGCTCCAAGGCAACAGTAAGCTTTTATTGACAGGAGGAGGCCAATCCATAGCCTTGGGCTGCAGGACTGATGAGGAGGAGGCAAGAAGGGTGGGGCTCTGGGTTCCTGGTTCTTGTCAAGCAGATCAACTCACAAGGTGTCTGGGTTCCTCTTTGGCTTAACTCGTGAGCCTGCTTGGGGAGGTGGTTGATCCCAGGTTTGCAATGGCCTGTCACTTCTATAATCAGAAAAGCAGTTCTCAACCTATGGATAATTAGGAGTTGATAGTAACCACATTTTGATCTGTAAGTGCTTACATTTTAGGCCCTTTCCAGGCCCTCTAGGGTAGTGGTAGGAGCAATGATTCCTTTATCAGGAGTAGAAGGGACCATGAAGGAAAGCTACGAACAGGGGTGCCATTTGACCTAGGCATTGAAGGATGAATAGGAGTTTTAATATTAAAAAAGAAAGAAAGAAAGAAAGAACAAACAGGAAGGGCACTGCAGGCAGCACAGGGAATAAGCATGGGCAAAGGCAGGGAGACATGCATGAGCTTAGTAGGGGAGCAGGGTAGGCAAGCCGCGGTGGCTCACACCTGTAATCCCAGCACTTTGGGTGGCCAAAGTGGGTGTATCACCTGAGGTTGGGAGTTCGAGACCAGCCTGACCAACATGTAGAAACCTCATCTCTACTAAAAATACAAGATTAGCCAGGCATGGTGGCACATGCCTATAATCCTAGCTACTCGGGAGGCTGAGGCAGGAGAATCGCTTGAACCTGGGAGGTGGAGGTTGTGGTGAGCCGAGATTGCACCATTGCACTGCAGCCTGGGCAAGAAGAGCGAAACTCCATCTCAACAAAATAAAAGGGGGAGCAGGCTGAACTTTTCAGGGTAGATATAATAGCAGAGGATGTAGGGAAGGGAAGAAAAAATGCAAAGCAATGTGAGTTTCAATAAAAACCACATGGTCCTCCAGCCTTAGAAGACGCTATGGTCTGAATATGTCCCCCAGATTCGTATGTTGAAATTTAATGGCCAATGTAATGGTATTAAGAGGTGAGGCCTTTAGGAGATGATTAGGTCTTGAGGGTTCCACTCTCATGCATGGGACTAATGCCTTATGTTTTAGTCCGTTCTCCCACTGCTATAAGGAAATACCTGAGACTGGATAATTTATAAAGAAAAAAGGTTGAGCTGGCTCATGGTTCCATAGGCTGTACAGGAAGCATGATGGCTTCTGGGGAGGCCTCAGGAAAGTTTCAAACATGGTGGAAGGTGAAGGGGAAGCAGGGACATTACATGGCTGGGGCAGGAGGAAGAGAGAGACAGGGAAGGCGCCACACACTGTTAAACAACCAGATCTGAGAACTCTATCATGAGACAGCTCTAGTGGGATGGTGTTAAGCTATTAGAAACTGCCCACATGATCCAATCACTTCCCAGCAGGCCCCACCTTCAGCATTGAGGGTTACAATTTGGCATTAGATTTGGGTGGGGACACAGATCCAAACCATATCACCTTAAGAAAGAGGCTTCATTGCATACGTCCCTTTGCCCTTCTCTTCCTCCCACCATGTGAGGACACAGCATTTATCCCCTCCAGAGGATGCAGCAAGAAGGCACCATCTTGGAAACAGAGCAGCCCTCACCAGAACTGAACCTGCTAGTGCCTTGATTTTGGGTTCCCAGCCTCCAGAGCTTTGAAAAATACAATTTTGCTCTTTATAAGTTCCCTAGTCTCAGGTAGTTTGTGATAGCATCAGAACTGACTAACGCAGAAGGCTTAGAATGGATGCAACCCTCCCACCTGCCATTCCTCCTGGCCATGGAAGCCGTGTGCTGTCAATAACAACAGTAACTACAATCTGCACATTGACAGGGGGCCAGGCCTATCATTTCATGCATTTGTGTTTTTAAATCTCCATTTCGCAGAATTGTTCAATGACTATTAAGCTTGGGTGTTTGGCAAACTTGGGTTTCACTTCTATTCATGGGCTGTGTGGGGCACTTACTGAGCCTCAGTTTCTCCACCTGTGAAGTGGGGTCACAGTGTTACCTACTTCACGGATGTTGGGAAGATTACACTGAGCGGGATCATTTAATCCTCATACTCAGGAGACCCTGATCCTAACTTATCCAAGAACTTTACAAGGAAACTGCTGAGAGCTGAACCACTTTAGGGCCCTTGGTTGGCTTCTCTAAGATTCTTCTGACCTTTCCCACACAGTCACAAGGTGTCAGCCTGGCTCTGAGCATCATCTCCTCACCCAACAATAGCACAGCAGGAAGGGAGTGACAGGGAACACTCCTCTCTCCTTCCTCAGTGAGGAAAAACTGTCCCAGAAGCTTCCCTGCCCTGAAAGACATCACTGATGTCTCACTTAGCAGACCTAGGACAAGGGGCCACTCCTAGTTGTCAGGGAGGCTGGGAATACGAGCATCTAGCTGGCGGTCTCGGCTTCTCCTGTGGGGCTGGTCTCCAATGAGAAAGCAGGGAGGGGATGAGCTGTGGGTGTATTTCAGTGTTGGCTGTTCTGAGGTGGGAACTGAGCAGGTGAGAAAGGTCTGTGCTGTGTCTCAGAGGTAGAGATGACAGTGGGGGTGAGAGAGACAGAGCAGAGAGCTGCTGCTGTCAGACGGATGTGGGGGCTTAGACACAACATTGCCTCTCCAGTCATTTTATAGAGGAGGACCCTGGGGCCTGGAAAAGGAAAGGATGCCCACTCAGCGCATGGCCTGGAAAAGGAAAGGATGCCCACTCAGCACATGGCCTGGAAAAGGAAAGGATGCCCATTCAGCGCATGGCCTGGAAAAGGAAAGGATGCCCACTCAGCACACGACCTGGAAAAGGAAAGGATGCCCATTCAGCGCATGGCCTGGAAAAGGAAAGGATGCCCACTCAGCACACGACCTGGAAAAGGAAAGGATGCCCATTCAGTGCATGACCTGGAAAAGGAAAGGATGCCCACTCAGCGCATGACCTGGAAAAGGAAAGGATGCCCATTCAGTGCATGACCTGGAAAAGGAAAGGATGCCCACTCAGCGCATGACCTGGAAAAGGAAAGGATGCCCACTCAGCGCATGGCAGCCTGGGGAGTCAGGACAGGCCTGCCTGGAGTGGAGCTTGCAGGATGGGAACCAGTGGCAGATGAAGTTAGGATGCTAGAACAGCCTCGGAGGAGAGGCACAGAGCTGGGGCAGAGACTGCTGCCCACTCTACATCTCTTTTCTTTTCCTTAGTAACAAAACCTAATGAATTCAGGGCTATAATATGCCCAAATAAAGACTCTATTTCCTGGTTCTCTTTTTTTTTTTTTGAGACGGAGTCTCGCTCTGTCACCCAGGCTGGAGTGCAGTGGCGCAATCTCGGCTCACTGCAAGTTCCGCCTCCCGGGTTCACGCCATTCTCCTGCCTCAGCCTCTCTGAGTAGCTGGGACTACAGGCACCCATCACCACCCCCGGCTAATTTTTTATATTTTTAGTAGAGACGGGGTTTCACCGTGGTCTCGATCTCTTGACCTCGTGATCCGCCCACCTTGGCCTCCCAAAGTGCTGGGATTACAAGCGTGAGCCACCGCGCCCGGCTATTTCCTGGTTCTCTTGAAGGCAGATGTGGTCATATGGCTAAGTTCTGGCCAATGAATGAAAGCAGAAGTGTCAGAGGGTCTTCTAGGAAGTTTCCTTAAGGGACCTGACTCATCCCTATCGACCATTCCTTCCTTCCTCCTTCCAGGTGTCTGGAATGCAGATGTGATGTCTGGAACTCTAGCAGCTCTCTTGTATCCTGAGAGGACTTTGGGTCTGGAAGCCACATGCTAAGCTGGTGGGACAGCATGATGGAAGGAGTCTGGGTCCTGAACTTTCACATGTGTCTTCTATGTGGTCTTCATGAGATTCCTGATGGTGGGTATCATTGCCTGCACTTTACAGATGAAGAAACTGAAGGAGAGAGAGGCAAGATTCTTACCCCCAGAAAGGCCGAGATTCAAACCCATTCTGTCTTACGTCGGAACTCCTGCTTGTATCAGTTGGAATTCTTTTTGGAAAAGTGAGTTTATTTTTCTCATGCAACAGGAAACCCGAAGGCAGGTGATCGCTGGTGTTGATTTAGCAGTTCAAGGGAGTAGGACTGACATGCCTGTTTTTCTCTTCACTGTTTTCTCTTGGTTGCAAGATGGCTACTGCTGCTCTGACCATGACATTCCTGTTCAAGGAAGAAAGAAAGGGGAACAGGGGCAGTACCAGCAACATGTGAACCTTTCACTGAAAAAGTCAGAGCTTTCCGGAATCTGCTAAAGGCTTCTGCTTAGCCCAGCATGGCAGATTGTATTTTCCAAAGATGGTCCCAGCGATATTTCCCATTACACATGCTCTTCTGCATGGTGCCCTTGCCACTCCCCCATCAAGAGGTAGGGGCTGGGCTGAGAGCGGTGGCTCATGCCTGTAATCCCAGCACTTTGGGAGGCTGAGGCAGGTGGATCACCTGAGGTCAGGAGATCGAAACCAGCCTGGCCAACATGGTGAAAACCTGTCTACACTAAAAATACAAAAATTGGCTGGGTGTGATGGTAGGTGTTTGTAATCTCAGTTACTTGGGAGGCTGAGGCAGGAAAATCGCTTGAGCCCAGGAGGCAGAAGTTGCAATGAGCAGAGATCACGTCACTGCACTTCAGCCTGGGCAACAGAGTGAAACTCTGTCTCAAAAAAAAAAAAAAAAAAAAGGTAGGGGTTCTTTCTCCACTGTCTTGAACCTGGAAAGATTCTATGACTACTTAGAACACAACGGAATTGTCTGTGCACAGCTCCAAGTGTGGCCTGTAACTGGCTGGGAGCTTCCACCTCCTCCCTCCACTCTGCAAGAAGTCAGATAGCTCAGAGTCTGCCATGTTAGGAGAAACTCTGGAGGAGGAAGAGCCACCTGGAGAGATGGGGGAGCTCAAGGGTCTGAGGCTCCAGACACAGGGTGAGAAGGCCATCCTGGAGGTGGGCCCTTCAGCCCCAGCCACCTTAACTGGGCCCATGTAGAGCAGAGACAGCCACCCAGCTGGCTCTTCCCGACTGCCTGACCCACAAAACCATCAGCAAAATACAGAGGTTGTCCTAGGCTCCTAAGTTAAGAGGTGTTTGGTTGGACAGCAGTGGGTACTAGAACCTCCACACTGGCCGAAAGATAACTGGCAGCAGTAGATCACTGGAACCTCCACTTGGCCATGCCTGACCTAAAAGGAGGTTAAGAAAACAAGTGTTTAGTTTTTCCAGCCCCGAGATAGACGGAGGTAAAGGAGAGGCTCCTCCCACCAGGTGCCCCTGCTTCTCTTTACTTTTGTGATTGAACCGAATAAAAACATCCACCACCCACTGGGCCCTATGTGCCAGGCATGCGCAGCTTCTTGCACAAGGCAGGCGGTATTTGTGGCTCCCATTTTGCACATGGTAATTACCCAGATTGTCCAGCTAGGAAGAGTTTGAGCCTGGCTTTGGACCCATGAAGGTCGACGCCTTACCCACCTGCTTTGTGGCTATAGCTATATTGGGGAGTGAGTAGGTTAACAGCTTGGGGAACAGCGTTTTTGTTAGAAGGAACAGCCAGAGCAAGGATACACAGAATGATGACACAGAGAGGCTGGGGCGGGGAACAGGGGTTGTGCAGGATGTGAGTCAGAGACCAGGCTGTTTTGCAGCCTCAAAATCTTGTACTTGACCCTGGAGGCAGCAGGGAGCCACTTCAGGGTCCGTTTCTTTAATTAAAACGTTTCAATCAACAGTACAGTCGCATGGCTCACAAACCAACAAATATGCAAGGGAAACGGAAAAGTTTCCCTTTGACGTCCCCATTCCCATTTTCATTAGTCTCCCAGGTTAGTTTTCTGTGTCGCCTTTCAGAGTCTAAGTGAAACAATGGTGAATGAAGATTCTTATGTTTCCTGTTTGCACAAAATATTATGGTGTCATTCTGCACCTGGTTTTTTTTGCTTAGTGATGAAAAATTTACCCTTTAAAGTGTATAGTTCAGTGGTTTTTCAGTATGTTTACAGAGTTGTGTAACTGTGACCACTATCTCATTCTAAAATACTCTCATCACCCCAGAAAGAATCCTGACTTTCTACTTCCTTTTTTTTTTTTTTTTTTTTTTTTTTTTTTTTGAGATAGAGTCTCTGTTGCCCAGGCTGGAGTGCAGTGGCACAATCTTGGCTCACTACAACCTCTGCCTCCTGGGTTCAAGCGATTCTTCTGACTCAGCCTCTCCAGTGGCTGGGATTATAGGCGCCGACCACTACTCCCAACTAATTTTTGTCGTTTTTTTTTGTTTTTTTTTTTTTTTTTTTGAGAGACTCTTGCTCTGTTGCCCAGGCTGGAGTGCAGTGGCGCGATATGGGCTCACTGCAACCTCCACCTCCCAAGTTCAAGCAATTCTCTGCCTCAGCCTCCCAAGTACCTGGGATTACAGGCACCTGCCACCATGCCTGGCTGATTTTTGTATTTTTAATAGAGACCATGTTTCACCATCTTGGCCAGGCTGGTCTTGAACTCCTGACCTCATGACCCACCCTCTTTGGCCTCCCAAAGCGCTGGGATTACAGGCATGAGCCATCACACCCAGCCCAATTTTTGTATTTTTAGTAGAGACAGGGTTTCACCATGTTGGCTCGGCTGGTCTAGAACTCCTGATCTCAAGTGATCTGCCACCCCAGCCTCCCAAAGTGCTGGGATTACAGGTATGAGTCATCATGCCCAGCTCTTTCTATTTCCTTTATTGCCCTGGCAACCATGAATCTCTTTTCTAATAGTTTATCTTGAAGATCTTTGCATATCAGAACACAGAACACGATTTTTTTTTTTTTTTTTTTTTTTTTGGAGACAAGGTCTTGCTGTCTTACCCAGACTGGAGTGTGGTGGCACAATCACAGCTCCCTGCACTCTCCTTGACCTTCCTGGCTCAAGTGATCCTCCTGCTTCAGCCTTCCAAGAAGCTGAAACTTCATGTGCATGCCACCACGCCTGGCTAAGTTTTAAATTTTTGGTAGAGACATGGATCTCCTTATGTTGCTCAGGCTGGTCTTGAACTCCTAGGCTTAAGGCATTCTCCCACCTCGGCCTCCCAAAGTGCTGGAATTACAGGAGTGAGACACCACACCTACCTAGCCTTTCCTTTTTTTTTTTTGAGTAATAGGTAGGGTCTCAATGCACGGGTATACTATGATTTATTCACAATCCCATAAGGACGGCTATTGGGTTGTTTCTAGTTGTTCTCTGTTATACACAGCCCTGCACTGAATAGCGCTGGACCACAATGGATAGCAGCATTTTGCCTGCACATAGGCGGCATAGTAGGACACATTCCTAGATATACAATTGCTGGGTCAAGGGCTCCATGGGAATTTGCAATTTTGATATATATTTCCAAATTGCCCACCACAGGGTTGTACCACATGGACTCTCAGATATGGAGGATAGATTGGGGCCAGTGTGGCTGTGGTGGGATGGCAGGGCTGGTGGGGGAGGGGACTACTGTGGCATTCCAGCTGAGGGATGAGGACACTTGGAAGGTTAAACCCAAGGGACAAGGACATGGTGACTGGTTAGAGACTGTCTGTGCGGAGAGGATGGTGAGAGTTACTCAGAATGATCCCTGGAGATGGCAGTTCCCCACTGTCCATTCTCTCCTGCTTCTACAGTAATTGAGTTCTCAGCTGGCGTGTGGCTGCCTAGCTGATGCCTACTTTCCCAGACCCCCTTGCAGCCAGGTGTGGCCATGGGATCAGGTTCCAGCCAATGAGCTGTGAACCAAAGTGATGTGTGCAACTTGCAGGGCATGTCCTTCCTCTGCCCCTTTTCTTCTCACTGGCTGGAGTGCAGATGTGAGGGCAGGAGCCAGAGGAACCATATTGGGCCATGAGTGGGAGTTTCCTGTTAGACAGAACAAGAAGACAGAGGAAGCTTGGGTCCCTGGTGAGAGAGAAACAAACCTCTCTCTTGTTAAGCCACGATTATTCTGGGTCTCTCTTAGAGTCACTATACATGAATGACAGTTTCTGTCCTCCTGCCAGTGTGTGCCTTTCACTAAGCCAGAGGCTGCAAAGAGACAGCCAAGCTGTTTTTACTTTCTGGATATTGAGATCTCACTCTGTGCCAGGTGTGGTCCTGGGTGCTGGAGTGTGGTGTGGCCAGGGCAGATGCAGTCACCTTGCCTGGGGACCATCACACAAGGGCCTGCAGGAGGGGCTGAGCTGGAATGGGGCTCAAAGGTCTCCTGAGGAGGAAACACTTAAGCTGAGACCTGCAGGAGGAGTAGGTGGCAGGGCCAACACAGGAAGGGAATGTAGTGTCAGGCAGAGGAAACAGAGAATGGCAAATTTGCGGCTTGGCAAGAAGTTGTGGATGGAAGTGGAGAGTGCAGTGACACAATCATGGCTGCTGTGTCGCCGGCCACTTTGTCCAGGACAAAGTTTAGGATAAAAACTCTCACACGAAGAGAACACAGCCTGCCCTAACTTCCCCTTCTGGGTGGGTTTTGGTCATTGGGAAATATTTAGTGATTGGCCATTTAACTTAGAAAGATTCTTCCTAGATTCGGGACACCGTGAGAAATTAAACACCAACCTGCATCTGGAACTTTTCTTCCCAGCGTCAATGTTACGAAGTTATCCAGTGGGCCCCTCTTGGTCATCCCAAGCTAACCACCCACACGGAATTAATCATATCGCTGTTCCTGCCAGCAACAATATTCATTCAGGAGAAAGCAAACAGTCAAAATTGCACACTGATAAGATGGGTTTGGAAGCTCATAAAGAAGAGAATTTTCTACAGCTAGACAAATTATCATTTTCTCGCCAGGCACGGTGGCTCACACCTGTAATCTCAGCACTTTGGGAGGCTGAGGCGGGCAGGTCACCTGAGGTCAGGAGTTCGAGACCAGCGTGACCAACATGGAGAAACCCTGTCTTTACTGAAAATACAAAATTAGCTGAGGCAGGAGAATCGCTTGAACCGGGGAATTGGGGAGGCAGAGATTGCGGTGAGCTGAGATTGCGCCATTGTACTCCAGCCTGGGCAACAAGAGTGAAACTCTGTCTCAAAAAAAAAAAAAGGAAAAAAATATATAATTTTCTTACATGCACACACCAAAAAGCAAGGGCTCATGAGGCATGTTTCATGTCCAGCTTAAAGGGAGCCCAACACAGAGAATTTACAGGGATTTTCCGCTTTATTTGTCTTTGCTCTTTTAGGGAACAGACGGCCTTGCTGGTTTCCTTTTCTCCTATTTCTGTTCCTATGTGGGGATATGACCTTTGAGGTGAAGTTGGGATTCATATGGATGCACGTTTGGGGAGACTGTTGAGATTTACTCAGTTATTTATGGAGCATTTATTCATTTTAGGCATTTATTCACTCAACACGCATCCCATGCATCATTGGCTGGCAGAGGGCTGGGGGCCCAGAGGTGAGTGGTGCACGACCCCTGCCCTCAGGTGGTTGTGGATGAGTCCAGTGAATGGACAATGACAGTACTGTATGACAGGTGCTGTGTGAGGGGCTGTGGGGACAGAGAGGGAGGCCCTGAGCCAGGCTGGATGGGGCTTGGGGAAGCTCTGTTGGAGCCTTGAAGCAGGGTCCTTTGAGTTGGGTCTTGCCAGTTGAGTGAGAGCTGGCCAGGTGTAGAAGCAGGATGGATTAGACAGGGAGGGAGAACAGACTAGTTGAGGGCTGGGGGCTGGCAAGGCATCCCAGTCCCAGTCCAGGAACATGCAAAGACCCAGGGTAGCTGAGGCTGAGCGGATGGGGCCTGGGGGCCGGTGATGAAATGCAAGAGGCAGCTGGACACTCGTGGGCAGGGCTCATATGTCCAGCTGAGTGAGTGCAGGCTTCACTGCTCATACTGAAGCCCTACTATGTGCCAGTAAAGAGAGCAGGCAAAGCTGTGGACAACCTGGTCCCCACTCCCCATGTTGCTGACAGTGTGCAGGACATGCCACCCCAAGACATAGCACCTCAGAAATGGAGAAAACAGCAGAAGCAGGAAGGCCACTGTCTGCCTTTCCCAGGCCTTGCTATATGACCGCTGGCATGGAAGGATTCTCTGACCCACTCCCCTGAAAGTAGAGACCCTCATGTGACAGGTGTCCTGACCTGTACCCAGGGGAAAGGAATGAAGACACAGAAATGCCAAGAAGCATCTGAACAAACAGGACCTTGCTGAGCACCTCCAGTTTCTGACCCTGAGATCACACTGCCTCTCTCCAATCACACGACTGTCCGCTCTCCCGCAAACCTAGGCAGAAAAATATATCGTTTTCCTGTGTCTTTGAGTCTTGATTTCTGGAGGTTTGCATGTCACATAAAACTTAGATGGAATCAATGCATCGCACTTTTCTCTTGTTAATATGTCTTTTGTTATAGGGGTGTCCCATGAGGGAGGAAAGGGTATAGTTTTCTCCCCCTGCAATGCTCAGAGTCCACTTGGGAAACCATAAGCAGGTGATTATCATTGAGGCTTTAGGAGGTGCGTTAGTTTCCTGTGGCTGCTGTACAAAGTGCCACAAACTGGGTGGCTTAAAACAACAGAAATGATTCCCCCCTAGTTCTGGGAGCTGGAAGTGAAATCCACATGTCCTCGAGTCCATGTTCCCTCTGAAGCTCTTGGGGGTGGGGGATCCTTTCTCTCCTCTTCCAGCCTCTGTGATTGCTTGTAATCCTTGGTCTTCCTTGGCTTATGGCTGTCATCTCTGCCTCTTTCTTCACATGCCTCCTTCTCTGTCTGTTTCTGTGTCCAAATCTTCCTCTTCTTATCAGGACACCAGTCATGGGATTAGGACCCATCCTAATTGATGTGACCTCATTTTACCTTGATTGCATCTGCAAAGGGCCTATTTCCAAGTAAGGTGACATTCACAGGCACTACAGGCTAGGATTTGAACATATCTTTTGTGGAGACACAATTCAACCTGCAGTAAGATGCTAACCAAGCACACCCCTCTCCTCTGAATCTGCCTGAGCTCTAAATCCACTGAAGTCGGGTGGACAGCACCAAAGTATCCACTGTGCTCTGTCTAGAAGCTGGTGACTGTGTCGGATAAGTGCTGCACCAGTGCACCTCCTCTGGCCACCCCAGAATCAGGCAGGTTCACCCACGCAGTCCAAGCCAAACTGCAAGGCAGGAGGGACGAAGACGGCTATGAATGTCCCTGTCATGGAACCTGGAGCATGCAGCCAAGGCAGGAGGTTGCCCTATCTTGAAAATTCCAGATGATGAGCATGGGCTGTGCAGTGGACAATGGGAACAGAGGACAGACGCAGACACCCCCAAACACGGTGCTTGGGTCTGTAGAGGGGTCCAGGAAAAGAGATGATCGTAGATGGGACAGATAGGAAGGAGTCAGAAAGAGTGGAAGGGCTCAGGAGTCTTGGCAGAAACCCTGCAGTGAGAACTCCACTGGATGGGGGAACAGCACTCCCCCTGCACCCCACAACACATTCCCCTCATATCCTCACTTCTGGGATGTGTTATTTTCAAATTGTCAAAATATCAAAAGGAGGCAAGCACGCACGGTCGGTAACCCATCCAAAATGAAATTGAACAACCCAAGGTCCTCCTGAGAACCAGCTAGGTCCTGACCACTTGCGCATTTGAATCATTTCTGATCTGGGTTTCTGGCCTGGGCTCTGCAGGCCTTAGCGCCCAAGGAGGCCGACTCACTGAAGTAGCCTATGCTTCAATGTTTGGCTGTTTGCATTTCTTGACAAAGGAAATTTGTTGGGCTTAAGTTGCCAAGGGTTTGCATCTGGATCCTATGATGTTTGGCTTCGGGAGGGCTGTGCGCAGAACCCGCTCCGGGGCCTCCACCGGCCTCCACGTAATTAACTTAAGTGCTTCGAAGATGAAAGCTTATTTGCCTGATCCTGGATTATGGCATGTGCCGCGAAGGTAGGCAGAGCAGACCTCGCCAGTTATCTCTCGCTATTGAAGTTTCCAAAGAAACCAGTGGTGGACAGTGGAAGTCAGGAAGTTTGGGCATGTTGGAATTTATTAAATTTGCAGTTAAAAAAAAAAAAAGTTCTGGTTGCCAGCACAAAGAGGTTAAGTGGAAACAACTTTACATAATGAAGTGGTTAATCATATTTTGCTTTAGAAACACTAATATCATAAATTGGCCTCATACTTTTGTGCTTCCAGTTTCAACAATAGAGCAAAGACATTAATTTCCTGGTTTGGTATAACTTCTGGGATTTTCCTTTTGTGCCTCCTCCTCCTTCTCCTCCCTTCTCTCCCCCCTCAGCTGGAGTGAGGAAGATAGCTTTGATCCTAGATGCTCTGGAGGCCTGGGGGAGGTGAAAGGGAGGATGGTGAGGATTCCTACAGGTGATTTTTAGGCCTGAATTCCATTGTGACAGCAATGATTTATTTTAACTACTAACCCAGGAAAGCAGGCGCCACCAGGATGAATACCTCCATCAGCTTCTAGCAGACTAATTTTACTGTTTATGAATCACTAATATGTTTAAGAAAAAAAAAGGGAGTACTATTTTAGATAAGTAAAAGTAAGACTTCGAGAAAAGACCTCATGGTGCTCAAATAGTTCCACATGGGAAAGATGACTTTGGATTACAAGATAGAGAACACATGGGGTCCAGAGAGCTGCCCCCAACCTCCGCAGCGGGCAGAGGCTACTGGCAGATGAAACACTTTCATCTCTCCCAGGGAGATAAACAGGCCGGTCTGGATGGGCCTCTTTATTTACAGAAGAAAATTAAATCCGTTTTAACACTTGCACCATTCATAGGAAACACATGTTGGCTGGTAATTGTTTTGAACTCATTTTGAGCTGAGCTGCACCACGTTGGGCTGCCCTTGCGTTTTCGCACTGGCTTGAGATGGCCGTGGAATTTGCAAGGAATTTTCTTCCCAATTCCAGAGGCTACACGATGGGGACGTTCCTTGGCCGAGCTGGCAGAAGAGCACTGTTTGGCTTCCTGCCTCCTGGAGGGAAGCACTTTCCCCTTATTGGGAGAGGTCTGCCCCCAGCGCCCCTTGGCTCCGCGTTCTTATCGGGAGATTGGAAAGAATCAAAGGGTCTCACGGCCCTAATTGAGCCTGACGGGCTTCCCTCCCACCTGGGAGTTTTCTCAGAAGAAGAAATAAAAGGTTGGGTGATTTTCCCAAGAGTTTCTGTTGGAGTTTTACAGCTGCAAGGAGGCGTCATTCCGAATTTGGGTGTTACCCAGCTTTTCGAATGTTAATATGCATACGATTTCCTGGGGATCTCGTGAAATGTAGATTCTGAATCAGTGGGTCCGGGGTGGGGCCTGAGATTCTAACATTCTCGCTGATTGGGCCGATCAGAGTCCCGTACGTGACGTTCTCAGACCTTCCCTTCCAGCGCATCAGAATCGGGGCTCGTTAAAATGCAGATCGCGGGGCCCCTCCTGCAGAGGCTCTCGTTCCACAAGTCTCGGGTGGAACCTGAGGATTTGTGTCTCTAGTAAGCTCCCAGGTCACGCTGATGTTGCTGGTTTGCGGAGAACACTTTCAAAACCACTGTCCAAAACCAATGCCCTGAGAAGAAGTGAGCGCGTTTTCCCATGAGGTTCCCTGCTCTCCAGGCACCAGGAATGGCTCTGCTTGAGGGCAGAAGACGGGGTTTGACTGAGAAGGTCTAGGCTGCCGTTCTCCATTGGATGTATTTTCTGGAGCTGTTCGCTTACCCTGGAAGGCCCCTTTTCTTCCTCTGTCTCCAAATTGCCTCCCACTCATTTCCAAAGCTCAGCGCTGGCACCACCTCCTCCAGGGAGCCTTCTTTTCCTCCAGGCCTGAGTGTTTCTGCAGTACATTTTGTATGTCTGTATCATCACTTCATTTCACCACAGTGACTTATTTGCAGGTAATAGATGGTGCGGGAGGTCCTCTCCGAAACCTCAGAGAACAGGACAGAGAAAGCAGCAAGCAGATATTTCTTAAATGAATGAACAAATATCCTCCCAGTGGCATCTTCGCCTGCAGTGTGTCCTTGGACAGGTTATTGAACCTCTCTGATGCTTGGGTTTCCTATCTAGAAAGTGAAAATGGTAATGTCTACCCCACAGGGTTGCTGTGACTAGTTCTAATATATGTAAATGGGCCAGGCACAGACAAGTCGTAGATGAAGCTTTTGTTGTTTTTGATATTTTTAGTGTGAATTTTTATTATTGTCCTCAAGGTCAATATTTTTATCCTTAAAGTCACTAATTTGATTAAGGTTTTGCCCCAGTTGACATAAAACATATTTTGAAGATGTTAAGCCATTGGGGGGAGATACAAATATGACTCATATGTCTTCAGCACTTTACAGTTTGCCTGACAATTTTGCCACAAGTTAAGTCATTTAATCCTCACAAAAGTCCAGCCTAGCAAGTACTATCAAGTTGAGGCTCAGAGAGGTGCCGGCGCTAACCCACGTTCACACGCGGCCCTTTTTTAACCTCGTTGCCTCCACGAGGCAGAGGCGGGAG
This sequence comes from Symphalangus syndactylus, assembly GCF_028878055.3. Taxonomy (NCBI): domain Eukaryota; kingdom Metazoa; phylum Chordata; class Mammalia; order Primates; family Hylobatidae; genus Symphalangus; species Symphalangus syndactylus. The sequence continues at coordinate 17,295,219 of NC_072438.2, read as the reverse complement.
CTGTGCTCATTGAGGATTTGGTCTCCTTTCCCCAGGCGCACAGCTCGAGGACGAGAGACCTCACTGTCTTTTCTAGCTTAGAAAACAGCTCCTGCCGAAAATCGCAGAAACCCCTTTTCTGAGGTTCCAATGTGTTTTCTGAGGAGTGTTTATCCTGGATGTGTGTTCCCTCCCCAAAAATTCTGGGGTTGGCTAGGCTTGGGAGCTTGGTATCCTCTGCCTCATTCCTGAGGCCCTAGACACCCCTCAGTGAGGAAGCCCGCCTTCATTTCGAGAGGGCTCAGCATTTTCTGGACTTCACAGCTGTGGCATTTCCGTTCCTCGACGCCAGTGGGCGCTCTGCTCGCCCGTCTCCGTTCCTCCGAAGCAGCCTTGGCTCCATTCTCAACATGTTCTTCCCACCGCCTTTGGGATTTTGGAAGGCCGTTCTCCCTTCCCCACTATTTCTAGCTTCCTCTAAGTCTCTGAGCAGAAAGGCCTTTCCTGACCAGCTTATGGGCAACGGTGACCCCGCCCCTTACCTTCACCCTCCCCCATTTTACTTTCCTTCATAGAACTCATGACCAGCCAGCTGACATGATTCCTATTTTATTTTCGTGGTCTGGCTCTGCCCAGTAGGATACAAGCTTCATGAGGGCTGCAACAATTGTACTTTTTCTCCACTGTTTTCCCGGTGCCTACAACAGCACCTGGCTCACTGCAGGCTCTCAATGAACATTTGTTGATGAATGAATGAATGAGGCTGGATTTGGTCAGAGGTGCTGGAAACAGAGCAACTCCATCTTGAATAGGGGCTGGGTAAAATAAGGCTGAGACCTGCTGGGCCGCATTCCCAGGAGGTTAGGCATTTTTCTTTTTTCTTTTTTTTTTTTGAGACAGAGTCTCGCTATGTCACCCAGGCTGGAGTGCAGTGGTGCAATCTCGGCTCACTGCAAGCTCCGCCTCCCAGGTTCACGCCATTCTCCTGCCTCAGCCTCCAGAGTAGCTGGGATTACAGGCATGTGCCACCATGCCTGGCTAATTTTTTGTATTTTTAGTAGAGACGGGGTTTCACCGTGTTAGCCAGGATGGTCTTGATCTCCTGACCTCGTGATCTGCCCGCCTCGGCCTCCCAAAGTGCTGGGATTACAGGCGTGAGCCACCACAACTGGGTGACGAGGTTAGGCATTCTAAGTTACTGGATGAGATAGGAAGTCAGCACAAGAAACCGATCATAAAGACCTTGCTGATAAAACAAGTGGCAGCAAAGAAGCCGGCCAAATCCCTCCAAAACCAAGATGGTGATGAAAGTGAACTTTGGTCATCCTTGTGGCTCATTATATGCTAGTCATATTGCATTAGCACGCTAAAAGACACTCCCCCCAGCAGCAGGACAGTTTACAAATGCCTCGGCAACGTCAGGAAGTTACCCTATATGGTCTAAAAAGGGAAGGAATCCTCAGCTCTGGGAACTGCCCACCCCCTGGAAAACTCTTGAATAATTCACCCCTTGTTTAGCATATAATCAGGAAATGACCATAAAAGTGGACAGCCAGCAGCCCTCAGGGCTGCCGTGCCTATGGAGTACCCGTTCTTTATTCCTTTGCTTTCTTAATAAACTTGCTTTCACTTTATGGATTCAACTCAAATTCTTTCTCCAGCAAGACCCAAGAACCCTCTCTTGGGTTCTGGATCAGGACCTGTTTCCAGTAACAGACTGGCTGCATGAGGGTCACTCAGCATCTTCCCAGTTGGCTCTGGCCATGGGCATCTGGTACCCAGATCCTAGTGCTGGCTCCTTTCAGGCCCAGGCCTGAGCCCTGCCACGGAGGCAGCCCTGGAGAGGCAGAATTGCACCTCAGTGTGATCGGTTGTGTTCAAGAGGCAGGCAGCATAGAACAATGAAAAACCAAGGGCTTAACAGTCAGGCAGATCTGAGTTCAAATCCTGGTTCTTCCTGTGCTTAGCATTGTGGTCTTGGTCAACTTACTTTGGTGTCCTGAGCCTCAGGCTGCCATTGTTAAATAATGATTCCCACCTGGCACGGTGGCTAATGCCTGTAATCTCAACACTTTGGGAGGCCAAGGCCAATGGATTGCTTGAGCCCAGGAGTTCAACAGCCTGAGCAACATGGGGAAACCCTGTCTCTACAAAAGAGGAAATGTGTTCTGTATCCTCCTGCTGGCTCCCAAACCTACCTCTAGCTTACAAAACCCAATGACTTTCCGTTACCCTGGACATGGCTAAAGCTAATTCTTGAAGCAGAAGTTGGTGGAATAAAAAAAAGCCTTTGCTAAGGAGTTGACCAGGGGAAAACTCCAAGCTTGGAGGCCTCCTAACTGCTTCATTCTCAGAGCAGTCTCCCACCCAGGGTGAGAGCTCCTGCCATTCAGAAGGGACCTTTCTCTCTGGTGAGCTTTGAGGATGGGCCTGTGACCTTTTCCCAGCACCTTGGCTCCAGAAAAAATGTGCAGAAGCCTTTTTTCCTAGAAGCCTTGTGATTACTCTGAAACCAGTGCTCATGGGAGTGGTTGCAGGAATAAATCTTGAAGATGTTTATCCTGAAAATTCCAGGTCTAATTTATGTCCTCCTCCAAACAGCATCTTGGCTTGCCAGCCATTAGGGTCATCATACACAGAACAGCATCTCTGGGTCTCAGAGCATAAATACCTACTGTCAACTGGGCTGGGAGAGGGCAGGCTCCTTATGGGTGGGGGATTGGGAGTGAGGGGTCTGCTGGGCTTCCAGTTACTTTCCAGCCCCTTCCAGAGGAGATGATACTGCTTTTATCAACTCCTTGTAAGATGAGATTTAAGCCTAGTCAGTCCCCTCTAGGGACTTCAGACAAGTACAGTATTTGTCTTTTTGTGATGATTATTTCATTTGGCATAACGTCCTCGAGCTCCATCCACATTGTGGCATGTATCAGTGTTCCCTTCCTTTTTGAGGCTGAATAATATTCCATTGCATGTGTATGTATTACCTTTTTTTTTTTTTTTTTTGAGACCAAGTCTCACTCTGTCACCCAGGTTGCAGTGCAGTGGCGCGATCTCATATGTATTACGTTTTATTTATCAATTCATCTATCGTGGACATTTGGGCTGTTCCCACCTTTTGGCTATCGTGAATAATGCAGTTATGAACATGTGGGTGCACCAGCCTTTTAAAGATTCTTAATAAGCTTTATCATCTGGAAAAGTTGTACCAATTTCCACGTCCACTAGCAGTGGGTGTGTGAGTGCCTATTTTACTATATTCAGCACTTGACAGCAATTTTCAAAATGGAAGACCTGTGAATATTGAGGGGGACATGCTGTAATGAAATTACATGTAAGAACAGGAAAGGGCTTATTCTCTTTACCCACCCACCTACCCTTCTTCCTTCCAAACACCTACCCATCCACCTACCCATCCACCTGCTCACTTACCCACCCTTTCTTCCATCCACCTATCCATCTACCTATCACCCACCCACTTACTCACCCATCTACCCACTCACTCACCTGTACAGCTATCCACGCATCTGTCTACTGGTCTTATACATTTAATCCACCTACCTATCCATCAGTCCATCCATCCATCCATCCATCCATCCATCATCTATCCACCCATCCACCCACCTATCCAGCCATTCATCCACCCACCTATCCATCTACCCATCCACCCATTCACCCATCCGGTTATCCGCCCATCCATCTATCCACCCATCCATTCATCCACCCATCATTTCCAGCTCCATCTTCTTGAAGCTACTCTCTTATTTGTTTACAACACAACAGAATAAGAAGATGAGAATATCTAAGAATCGTTCTGTCTCTGTCCTTTATTCCTGCAGGGGCATCTGAAAGATCACACTTTATTACCTTTCTAAGTCATTCCCCTGCTCCCCACCTTGGGCCCCCAGTCTCTTTGAAATTCCTCCATTGAATCTTTGAATCTTTTTAATAAAGATCAAATTTCTCTGCCTCCTCCCACCTCCTAGTTTGCACCATGTTATGAAGATACTTTCAATTGTTACTGTGGAGTTGCAGTTTCACCAAGGAGCCACCCCTGCGTTTGTTCTTTCCTACGCAGGTGGGTTGGTGAGGTGGCTGCCTGTGATTCTAGTGGCTTTTATGGGGGCTTTTGGCAGAGGAGGAGTTTCTGAGCTCTGAAATATCTCCTTTTGCAGATAGCATCTTGGGCCTGGAGCTAAGAGAATTAAGAGGTATTTACAATGATTTACAGCAAATGTTATACTATGTTACAGTCTCACTTGTCCTGAAATTTGTAAGGCAAGATCTGGTGTGTGTGTGTGTGTGTTTTAATGTAAGCATAATGATAGGCATATTATATGGGGGCATTTCTATAAAAAGTAGAAAAGAACTATAATATTTATATCTCTATTAATTCCCTAGAAATCACTCTAGGATGGATTTAAGAAGAGAGGCTATCTCAAATAAATGGAATAAATAATAAGCAAAAAAGCATTTTAGAATGAGGCCAAATTAGCATCCAAAACAAAGTGAGGGATAACAAGAAGATGCTAAAGTTGGCTTAACAAATGCTTTGATCTTTTACAAATGAGTTTCTCAGCTAAAAAGAAAATAGAAAGGTGTACTGTCATAGAGTTCACATTTTACAAAGCAGGTCATTTCAGACTCTGCTGGAGGGTGTGCTGCTCCCCAGCTGGAGTCTGCACTGACTTCAGACAGGAGCTGTAATGGAGGGCACATGATTCATGCACACTTCAATGTGCTTCTCCATCATCTTTTATAGCAGCACCCCCACTTCCCCAGTTGTTTACTTCGAGGGCAATTTCCATATCAGTCCAATAGGTACTTGAGAGAAAGAAGCCCTTTTATAAAATTTAGCTTACGATTAAGCCAAAAATACCACCATGTGGGGAAAGATTCCGGTTTGAATCACTACCTGTGTGTGTATCCATGCACAAGGCTCTCGGCTTCCAACTGCTGTGGGGGGTTCATGGCTAATACCGTCCATTTCCAAGAAGCCAGCATTGATCACCGTCGAGCTTTGAGGAGATTGGAAACAGGGCACAGTTGTTATTTTAGAAGCAAACCACCCCCTTTCCTACTCCCTTTCCTAAGGACTCTCTTGTAGTTGGGTTTCCTGGGGCTATTTCAGTTCTTTTGTGTCCTCCGACCAAAAAAAAAAAAAGAGTTAATTTAAATTTACTTTTTTCAAATTTTCAAATGACATTTGGAGAAAAGAGGAGGCGAGCTGAGGTAGGACAGTGTTTGCCTCAAAGTAAACAACTGAGAGAGTGGGGGTGCCACTATAAAAGATGATGGAGAAACACACCCAAGTGTGCACGAATGAGAATTCACATCTTCCCCCAAATCCATATGGAAGAGTCGGCTTCAGGAGGACATTTCCAGAAAGGTCTTCACTTACCCCTTCAGAGAATTTTCACAGCCATTTCTTCTCTAAGGGAGCAAACTTATTTCCCACAGCTTCCCATGAGCACCAGTGTCACAGCCATTCTCAAATAAGTGGCACTCGGCATGGCGGCCTCATGCAGAAGAAAGGCTACTTTTTGAATAACGCGTGTATTGTCATAGTTTTTACATCCTTCCCCCTCCTCCTTACCTTCTCAATTTCACTCTTCTATGTCATATTCTTTAGTAATGTTTTTTAAAAAATTCCCTCTTTTCTTGTCTGTCTTTTCCTGTTCTTAAATATGTAGCGTTACTGGCAGTCACTGATTCTTTATGACTAGGATCATATCTGTTGTGAGGTTGTGAGTCTTTCCCAGTGCCTTGCCTTCCTCCCCACCAAAAAAAAAAAAAAAAAAAAAAAAAAAAAAAGGCTCCGACTTGATAAGAAATTCTTTGACATTTTGAGCTGGGAAACCTCATTCAGAGAGATATTGCCGGCAGGAGGTCTCCCACCCAGCTTAGGGTGCAAGCAGGGCTGGGGTGTGGGCGTTTTCCTGGGAGCTCCTGATTTACATCGACCTCAAGTATGAAGCCAGTAAAAGTGCCAGCGATGCCGTGTCTTTGAGGTTAAAAAATCTCTTGTGTTGATATGGCTACTTCTGAGCCACAAGTAGTAAAGTCTGCAGAAATGTATTTTCGGACTCAGAAAATCTCCAGGCTAAATTTAAATGCTCTACCTGAGTGCGCTTCTCAGTGAGGCTTTTGAAAATCGATACGTGAAATGAATCGCAGATCACTTTAAAATACGTTTATTCATCTTGGAAAAAGTCTCTCCGCTGAATTCTTTAGCTTCTCGGAGCCAAAATGTCTGTGCTGCATTAACACTCCCCGCCCCCACCTTTAGCTCCAGCCGCTTTCCAAGTGTGTCTTCTCTTTTCCTTAAAAACAAAACATTCTTCCCTTTTTCCCATTATGCAATTCAAGCCGGCAGTTAGCAAAGGCTGTAATTACTGAAGATACCTGAATAGCTTCATTACCGTGGACATGTTACTGTCAGTACCGTATATCAGTTTACAGCCATCTTTTCTCACTTTTCCCACACCGCTAACAATCCAGCAGTTAATACACATCTTTTAGCCACCCGACGTTGTTTGAGATACTTGTGGTTGACAACAAAGAAGAAGTATTAGGAAACATACTTTGCAAAACATGTATTCCCCTTTGCAAGATGTAAATAAAGGATGCCTTTCAGCAGCGATGACCGCAGTGGGCTGGTAGTTCTCCGGTTCTACACAAGAGGGCACTTTGGTATCCCCTTGCACAAGACCCTGAGAATGACAGGGTGCTGTGTGGTGGTAACTTTCGTAAAAGTATTTTGTATCCACGGCCTGCTTACTTTTGGCAAAATTACTTCCAGCCACAATTAAGAAAAGGGAAAGTTATATTTCTACAGAGTCCTTGTTTTACTTGTGTGCTCAACTTGCATAGATGACTTAGTTTCTTAATGACAGTGCCTTCTAAGGAAGGGACATGGATTATCCAACTGAGGTTGTGTCACTTTTTCGAACAGGGTCTACTGTGGGCAAAACCAGGGAATGTTCAAAGGTTGTCCTTCAAAAGTCGTCTCATCTCAAACTGTTATGCAGGTGGTAAGGGTTCTAAATGAGCACTATCCCCTTCCTGTTTTTCATCCTTATCTCATTAATTAAACCCATGATCCATACCAGCACCTGCACCCCACATATAGCTTCTCAGGTAGAGCTAAGCCAGATTTTGAGAAAAAATGTATGGCTGAATTATTAATAATTCCCACCGAGACATGAACTAATCCTTCCATTCCTACCTAAACTCTTTTCAGAATTAAAAACAAACAAACAAAAAAAACCAAAACAGTTCAGGGCCAGGCACAGTGGCTCATGCCTGAAATCCCAGTGCTTTGGGAGGCCAAGGCAGGAGGATTGCTTGAAGCCAGGATTTCCATTCTGGACAACATATCGAGACCCTCTCTCTATAAAAAACTAAAAAATTAGCTCAGTGTGGTGCTATGTGCCTGTAGCTACTCCGGAGGCTGAGGCTGGAGGATCACTTGAGCCCAAGAGTTTGAGGCTACAGTGAGCTATAATTGCACCTCTGCACTCTAGCCTGGAAAACAGAGTGATAGCCTATCTCTAAACACACACACACACACACACACACACACACACACACACTTAACAGTTCAAAAGAGGGTACCACATTTAATCATTGTTAATAAAATTCAGACCAATGAAGTAAACACTGGTATAGCAATGTGGATAAAAGTTTTTATATTATATAGATATGGGTTGAAGTTCAGATCTTCCCACAAGGTGACTTTGGAATAGTCACTTTTCAATAATGTACTCAACAAATTTTATTGAGTACCTACTGTGTGCAAAGCACAAGGGATGCAAAGATGAGCTAAACCAGATGGGCCCTGTTCCTAGGAGCCATAGTCTAGCAGAGGGGTAGATATTCATCAGAGTCACACAAATATGTGGACATTCAAAACCATCATGGCAGTTACCAGGGATGTCCCTTCATTTCCTTCTTTTTTTCTTTTTTGGAGGTGGAGTCTCACTCTGTCACCCAGGTTGGAGTGCAGTGACATGATCTTCGCTCACTGTAACCTCCGCCTCCCGGGTTCAAGTGATTCTCCTGCCTTAGACTCCTGAGTAGCTGGAACTACAGGTGTGCGCCACCATGCCTGGCTAACTTTTTTTTTTTTTTTTTGGTATTTTTAGTAGAGACAGGTTTTTTCTTTTTTTTTTTTCTTTTTGTATTTTTAGTAGAGACAGGGTTTTACCATGTTGGCCCGGCTGTCTCAAACTCCTGACCTCAAGTGATCCACCTGCCTTAGCCTCCCAAAGTGCTGAGATTACAGGCGTGAGCCACTGTACCCAGCTTGTCCCCTCATTTCTTGTTGGACACATGGTATGATTGTACTTTCCCACCCCATTTGAAGTTAGGCATGTCCATGACTTGTTTGGCCCATGAAATGCAAGCATAAGGGCCATGTGTCTCAGTGATGGGTAGAAGCTTTACAAGCCAGTGCACCGTTTGCCACATTCCCTTTCCACTGCGTCAGTGAGTGTGGAAGCGGGTATTAAATTAAGCCTCTTCTAGGCTTGGGTCCCAGAGTGGCTCCGATGAATTACACTCCCACCCCCTGGCATCCCACAATGAACACATAGCATGAGGGGAAATAAACCTTTGTTAAACCACTGAGATTCAGAGCTTGTTTGTTACTGCAGCAGAGCCTGGCCTATCCTGAGTGATGCAGCTGCAAGACAGGCAGGTACCTGGTGCTGTGAAAGGCTATCAGAGGGCGGATGGGCTGCTGGCAGGGTAGAAAAATATCTCTGAAGATGTGAAAGCAAAGCCGAGGTCTCATGAAGATAGGTAGGGGCCCCAAAGGACGAGCATTCCAGAGTTTGGACTAGGGGTAGAAATGAAGGTGGAGAGATTTGTATGGATCAGCCTCGCTGAGCTCATTGGTACATGGGGCTCATAGATTTGTAGAGAAGATGAGCAATAACAAGGCAGGGTGCCCAGCCTGGGGCCTAGAATGAAGTAGGTGCTCAATGCATAGCAGTAACTAGCAATATGTGCCAGATACTGTGTTAAATGCTGCACATATAGGAACTCATACAATTCCCACACAGTCCTATTCTTTAGGAACAATTATTATCCAGCTTATTAACTGAAAGACAGGGAGGTTGAGTAACTTGGCCAAGGTCACTTAGTTACTGAGTGATGACACTTGGTTTTGGACTCCGAGTCTATGCCACCTGACTTTCACTGTTGGTTTTGTCATTACTAGGATTTTAGTCATAAAGGCAAAGGGCCTATCTTCCTCTCTCAAGCTATACCAGGAGCAACTGATTACCAATTTAAAGCTGTGTGTGATGATGTACAACTATTTTTAAGTCCCATTGATAGCCTGTTTTAGTCAACTATTGCCTGGTAATGCGGTGTAACAAACAACCACAATATTCGGAAGCATTCAACAATCAATATTTACTTCTTATGCGGGTAGAAGTCATCTGGGGCAGTGCATTTGGGCTGGCCTCAGCTGGGCGGTTCTCCTTCAAGCTGGGAGTCTGGTGGCTGAGCTTGGCTGGGATGGCTTTGCTATGTGTATACTCATTTTTTGTTATCTCTGAAGGAACATCAACCACTTGGGGACTCTCTTCTCAGGGTGATGGCAGAAATGCGTAAAGAGGAAGTGCAAACCCATGATACATCTTCAGGCCTTGCCTGGAACTTGCAAGTGACTTGCTCAAGGAGGCAGAGCTAGGAACTGCCAGGGCCAGATTCATACCCACGTCTATTGGACTCCAATGCTGTAGAAAACTCCATATCGTGCTGCCTTGCTTAGGTGGAGTATGATCCTTAGACGGCATCCAGGACAGAGGTGGTCACATTACATACATTTATATATTATTACATTAATAAATATATAATTTATATATATACTTATTACATACATACACCTATGAATGTCTGTGTTTCCATAAAATTGCTGGATGTGAAAGTACCCAGAATTATCTGAGCAGGGGGCGGCCATGGGAGGTACTGTGGACGGAGCATGGCCTTTGGCATTTAAAGCTCTTTGCACTTATGTTTCATCTAGGAGACTGTATGGCTGTTCCAAGCTGAGAAATTTGACTTTGACACCATGGCTGCAAAAAGTCCTGCAGACTTGAGCATTCTATGTTAATTTTCATCTAAGTGATGTGTTAGCTGACAGGGTTACTCTAACAGTAGAACAAAGTACTGTGCCTATTTCTTTAAAGTTTTACACTTTTTATTTCCTTTTCATTCTCTTTCTTTGTCTTTTGTTTTGTTTTTGTTTTTGTTTTTGTTTTTTCTCTTTGTGGAGAACAGGATCTCGCTATGTTGCCCAGGCTGGTCTCAAACCCCTGGGCTCAAGCTATCCTTCTGCTTCTGCCTCCCTAAATGTTAGGATCATAGGTGTGAGCCCCTGTGTCCAGGCTTTCCTTTGATTTCTGTTGATTCTCCCTCTTAATAGTTTCATTGGCTAAGTTAACTCAAGAGTAACTTCACTCAGCTTTCTTACTCATAGAATGGGAATAGCATATCTACCCCAAGGGCTTCTTGTGAAAATAAAATAAGACGATGTATGCCCAGGGCAGGATGGGGATAGTAGTCTGCTGGGGCTGCCATGACAAAGTACTATAGACTTGGGGGCTTAAGCAATGGAAATGTGTTTTCTTACAATTCTGGAAGCTAAAAGTCTGAGATCAAGGTGTCGACAGGGTTTTCTTTTGAGGCCTGTCTCCTTGACTTGCAGACAACCCCCTTCTCCCTGTGTCCTCACATGTTCTTCCCTCTGTGTGTCTGTGTCCTAAAATCCTCTCCTTATAAGGACACTGATCAGATTAGATTAGGGCCCACCCTAATGACCTAATTTAACTTTAATTACCTCTGTAAAGGCTCTATTTCCAAATACACCCACATTCTGAAGCCCTGGGGATTAGGACTTCAACACATAGATTTTTTTGGGAACACAAGTCATCCCCTCACAGCAGGTGATGTGAAGTCATGAGCTCCACCCTGGCCCTTTAGTAGCCACATCCTTGATCAAGTCCTTTCTGCTACTGGGTCTCAGTTTCCTCATCAGGGAGGTGGGATTGATCCTAGGGGCCTTCAGTGGAGGAGGCTCAAGGAAGTCCTGTAGCTTCAAGCAAAACAAGGATGTCCTTCAAGCAGCTCATCGTGAGCAGAGGGGCAGCTGTCTTTTTTCTGCCATGTTTCAGTTGGGGCTGTCGCTTCTGCATGCTCTGGCTGGAAGGGACCTCTGAGGTCAGGTCAGGTGGTCTAGGTGACAAGTGAGGGTGGTGGTCGGTTGACCTCTGTGACAGCTGCCACTCTCCTTCCCAGCCAGACTCTCCCAGCTATGCCTGTTTCAGGAGCGGGAATGGAGTGCAATGGATGGGAAGGCAGGAGAGCTAGGGGCCGAGGACCTAGCTGCAGACTTAACTCCCAGCCATTCATTTCCAGAGACAGGGGAAAGACCTTTATATTTTTTATTTCCTTCTTTTAACTTAAATGTCATTATTATTATTATTATTTTTTGTTTTGCTAAGAGATGAGTTTTCACTATGTTTGCCTAGGCTGGTCTCAAACTCCTGACCTCAAGTGATCCACCCGCCTTGGCCTCCCAAAGTGCTGGGATTACAAGCATGAACCACTGTGCCTGCCCCTCCCCCACTTTGACCCTGGTGAGGTCAGGAAGAACAGCCAGCATGGGAGAAAGGGAGAGGGCAAAGGAGGATGGATTCCCCTTCCTGGGCAGGTGCCCCATCTGGAGCCAGCCTGGGCTAGGGAGAAGAAAATTCCAAGTTTAAATTGAGCTCTGAGTTTTGGCTATTACCTGGGATTGGCTATTTCATGCCGAATTGAAACCAGGATTATGGCTTAGGGTGATGGCAGAACTTTCTATTGCCTAAGAAGGCGCAGGAGAGTTGTGGAATTATGGTGTTTTCACCGGGGCAGAGGATCAAGAGCAGGCAGGCAGGGACTTCAAGAAACAAAACTGCAGCTGCTTTTCTGATTACACCACAGGAATCCTCTGTGTTCAAAACTCTGGTTACATAATTTACATGAACGTGCACAGGTCTTTCATTAAAATGCATGTCCTTCTTCAGGCTCCCTGCTCCGTGGGGGCAGGGGTTAAGTCTGCATCGCTCCGCGTTTCATCCCCAGGGCCTGGAGCATAGCAGATGCTCGGCAGCGTTTACCGAGTGAGTGGATGAAAACAGGGGCAGCCTAGATGTCCAGCCACGGGAGAGTTCATTTCTCGTTGTAAATTAACACTTGGTATCTCAACCACATGCTTCGGTCCCTTGGGACTGTAAGGAACGTGCAGGCTTCTGGGAGGCCGGTCAGTTGTGGGGTCTACTGACTGGCTCCTGGGTCTGGATGCCTCTAAGGTGGAGGCCTGGGTGGGTGGCAGGTGCCTTCTGGCAGGACTTGCCTCAGTGCTCAGGTGTGCTTCTTCCCTTGGGCAAAAATGAACCAAAACTTTCTTCCATGAGGAAGAAAGCGGAGCCTCGAGAGGAAGGTCCAGACAGATCTCAGCTCCACCACTGAGTGTCTGTCTGACTCAGCTTCTATAGTTGTAAAACAAAAGGGTTTTATGACATCCACCTAAGGGGAGCAGTGGGAAGCAGGTGTTGTCCCAGGTTCAAGTCTGAGCTTCTGTTCCATGCACTGGCTAGAGTGTGATGACCCTGGGCAGGTCACTAAAATAGTAAATAACCCTTATTTATTACTACCTACTGTGTGCCAGGGGTGTTTAGTGCTTTTTATATAGAGATATTAACTCACATACTCTTTACAACAGCACTATGAAGTTGGCCACTTCATTTTACAGTTGAGGAAATGGAGGCACAGACAGGTTAAGCAACTTGTTCAAGGTCACACAGCTAATAGTGATAAAGCTGATATGGGAACCTGTATCAATCTACTTGGGCTGCCGTAACAAAGTGTCACAGACTGGGTGGCTTAAACAATCAGAAATTTATTTTCTCACAGTTCTGGAGACTGGAAAGTCCAAGATCAAGGTGTCGGCAGAGTTGGTGTCTCCTGAGGTCTCTTTCCTTGGCTTACAGAAGGCCACCTTCTTGCTGCATTCTCACATGGTCCTTCTCCTGTGCATCACACTCCTGGCATCTTCCTATTCTCCCAAGGACACCAATTCTATTGCATCAGGGCCTCGCCCTTATGGCTTCATTTGCTTCCCTCCAGGCTCCCAAGTTTCAATTTTATCATGTATAAAAAGATAATTGTGATGATATCTACATCAGAGAGCTGTCAGAGGATAAAATGAGACAACATCCAAAGGCCTTTTAAAACAATAGGATGCTATTGATATGTGAAGATATTAAACAAATAAACCTCATAACCCCCAGAGATTGAAGACATGTGGGTTGATGCTGGGGACCACATATTGGCTGGCTCAGCTGGAAGGACACTCTTTAATTGTCTCCTGACAGAATTCACAAGTTAGCCCTCCTTTAGATGTCTATCTCCCCTTGTCCATCCCTCCCCATCATCCTTGCTGTATTGGGCCATCTCCCACTGCTTGTTTGAGTCTCAGTTCAAGTGTTGCCTCTTAACAGGAAGGCTTCCTGGGTTTTCCTGGACTGAGTGGTCACCTTTGTTTTTGCACAGCTTCCTGTTAACCCTAGCACACACCACAGGTACTAGACAGCCTGTTACTTTTCAGCCTCTCCCAGACTGAAGCTCCTGGGTGGGCATGATTTTTTATCTTATTCTGCTTGTGCTGTACTGGGCATGCAGCATGTGGTTAAGTGAAATGTTTGGGGAAATGGACTGAATTTCTTATTTTCCAAAATACTTTTCCCTTTCACTTCCAGCTTTCATCCCTTATCTCCCCCGCCCCATTTTTTTCTTTCTGCATTTCTAAACATTTTTCTGATTTCAAAGCATACCATGCCCTTCCTTAAAAAATTGGCAAATTTGAAAAAAAAATCACATGTAAAATAAAAATCTGTGATCCCACTACCTGGATGTTTTCCTTTACACAAAGTTCCATCCAATCATTTTCCCCTGTGTGTGTGTGTGTCTATACAGCTATATCTACATTTGTATCTATATCTATATAATGCATATATGTATGTGTGTACACATGTGCATGTATGTAAGTATATATATTTGTGATAATAATCACCTAACTACATATGCAATTTTGCCTCTTTTTCCTTTTCTTCACTTCTTATCAAACACATTCTCATGCCATTAAAATACATTTGTAAACACCAACTTCCATGACGGCTACACATTCTGTTCTTTGTGATATCGTTGATTTTTCCCTCTCTGTTTCTGAGGGCTCCCTTCATAAACCACCTGTGGGTTCCCATCGTGTTCCTGCCTTCCCTCCTCCCTGGCTCCACGCTCCATCAACATCTCTCCCTTCAAGCCAGAGTCACTTCTTCCATAGCTTACAAATCGGTCCGGGCACTTTGTTCTTGGAGAATCACAGAATTTCATGTCCACAGATTCTTTCATCTTGAGGACCTCAAAGGCCTTTTGAAAGATGGAGACAGCTCCCTGGAGACTTACCTTGCCTGGGAACTTCGTCTTTATTCATCCCTAGTGCTTCCATCAAGTGAGTAAGTGTATAACATAGGAAGCCCCATTTATGGATGGAAACACCAAGGCCCAGAGTGACTGTTTGCTTTTCCCAAGGAGTGGACTGTTGCTTTCCAGTTGGCTGGTGCCCGGTCTGCTAGGCTTTCATTAAGGATCACACCACCGTCTTTGCTTTTCCTTTCAGTCTAAACAAAGCCTAAAATAAAGTGCCTCCGAATTCTTAACCTCTGAGACTCCTCTCCCAGGTCGCTTCCTCTGGAGGCCTTTTATCCTCTCCGAGTTGGAGTTCAGGGCCTCTCCCTTGGTTGGCTCTGCCCATATTCAATCCTCCTGTCTGTGCTCACGTCTCCACCAGGGTTGGCAAAGACCGTGAAAACAGGAGGAGAAATGTCCTACTCGTGTCGTGTCTGTATTCCCGTTGCCTAGCACAGTGCCTGGGGGATGCTGAGCACACGAGTGTGTCCAAATGAAGCCCCTCAGTCACAGCTATCTACCATGTGGATTTTTGTGACATAAAATGATAAAAGAGACAAGGGGAGATAGGAACTTTAGGAGAGGAGAAGGCAAGATTAAATCAAATTGAGACAATGATTCATACACAAGACATCTGGCTGACTCCACCTTCTGGACCCCGTGCCAGTTACCTTTCTCATTGTAAAAGGGTACTTGGGGCCAGATGCGGTGGCTCACACCTGCAGTCCCAGCACTTTGGAAGGCCAAGGAGGGTGGATCAGTTGAGCCCAGGAGTTCAAGACCAGTCTGGGCAACATAGCAAGACCTCATCTCTACAGAAAATAAAAATAAAATAATTAGCCAAGCATGGCAGTGTGCGCCTGTAGTCTCAACTACTTGTGAGGCTGAGATGGGAGGATCACTTGAGCCTTGGAGTTTGAGGCTGCAGTGAGCTGAGATCACACCACTGCACTCCAGCCTGGGCAAGAGGGCGTGACCCTGTCTCAAAACAAACAAACAAAACAGAAGAGAATTTGACATGTCATATGCATTGGTCCCAGTGGAGCAGTCTTCCTCCATTCTCCAGCCTGGCCACCTCTGGGAACCCTTTTCCAGGTGGTGCCATTGGGACACCATGACCATGTGAAGCTGTGTGTGGACAGCCAGAGGCCTCCCCCTGGAGCACCAGACTCCATTGCCTCTCGCTCTTGGTCTTTCCTCACTCAGGTGTTCACCAAGTATTACAGAGAGCTTCCAAAGATGACCCCAATGATTTCCTCCTCCTGGTACTCACACCCTTGTGTAAGCACCTGCCCTTCACTGTGGGCTGGACCTAGCGAATCATTTCTAACCATAGAATATGGCAAAAATGATGGGATGTCACTTCTGTGGTTAGGTTCTAAAAAGACCATGGTTTCTGTCTTGCTAGCAGATTCTTTCTGTTGACTTCTTGGCTTGCGTCCTTTGATGAAACCAGCAGGAGGCCGTGTGGCAAGAAACTGAAGGTGATTTTCAGCCAAAAATCAGTGAGGAACCGGCGCCCCCAGTCAGCAGCCACATGGAACTGAACACTGCCAACAGCCACTGAATGAGTAGACCCTTCCCCCTTGGAGTCTTCCCATGACATCACAGCCCCTGGACTGACACACCTTGATGGCATCAGCCAGAGACTGTGAAGCAGAGCCCCCAGATAAGCTGTGCCTGGATTTCTGACCCACAGAAACCATGAGATAATAACTGTTGTTTCAAGCCACTAAGTTTTGGGGTAATCTCCTACACCATGATCAATAACTCATACAGCACCCACTCTGTGCCATTGTTCTAAATGTCTTCTTTGGACAATTTGCATCTATTTGTATCCCTTCCTATGAACTTCCCAACCCTGCTAATTCATAGGGGATGAAATGTATTTCCTATGTTCCCTTGCTGCTAAGTTTCTGGATAAAATTTAGGCTCCGCCAGCCCGGCGCAGTAGCTCACACCTGTAATCCCAGCACTTTGGGAGGCCGAGGTGGGCAGATCACGAGGTCAGGAGATTGAGACCATCCTGGTCAACATGGTGAAACCTTGTATCTACTAAAAATGCAAAAATTATCTGGGCTTGGTAGTGCACACCTGTAGTCCCAGCTACTTGGGAGGCTGAGGCAGGAGAATTGCTTGAACCCAGGAGGTGGAGGTAGCAGGGAGCCGAGACCACACCACTACACTCCAGCCTGGGTGACAGAGTGAGACACTGTCTAAAAAAAAAAAAAAAAAAAAAAATTAGGCTCTGCCAATGAGAAGCACGTGTGCACATTTGGAAAGCAGAATTTGCTCTGGCAGTGGCAGCTGGTGAGCAGGCTGTGGCAGGAGTGAGCTTTGCAGTGGTCATACTCTCTATTTATCAGTTCATGGGTAAGGGACTAGTGGGGCATCAGCTGGGATTGCCTACAGTATCCTGAGTTCAGAATCAAAGCAAAGTGACCTTGAAGCCTAAAGCCCAGTAACAGCCTTATCACTTTCACTCCTCCAGCTTATCCAACAGTTTTCTAGCACCTATTTATTTCCTCATACTGAATACCTCGCTGCCAAAAATACCTAGACACATTTCTGTTTCCTTGACTAAACTCTGCTGATAGAGCCATTCACTGTGCAAAGCCCTGGGGCTACAGGTGAACCTGACATAATTAATTCCATAACACAAGACACTCACACTCTAGTGATGGAGACAGAAGGTTAGAAAGTAATGTCACTACAATGTACCTGTCTGTTAGACCTCACTCAGAGGTAAGTATACAGTGAAGCATGATGCTTAAGCTTCAGT
Organism: Symphalangus syndactylus; assembly: GCF_028878055.3. Classification (NCBI taxonomy): domain Eukaryota; kingdom Metazoa; phylum Chordata; class Mammalia; order Primates; family Hylobatidae; genus Symphalangus; species Symphalangus syndactylus. Next base: position 17,277,941 of record NC_072438.2, on the reverse strand, counting down.
GTCCCTCACTTGCATGGGTCTCTACCCAGGTCTGAGAAAGGCCTTGCGATTTTGTTTTCACAATTTTCTGGGTTTTGTTTCTCTTTCTGTTTTTTTTTGTTTGTTTGTTTTGAGAGAGTCTCTATCTGTCACCCAGGCTGAAGTACAGAGATGCAATCTAGGCTCACTGCAACCTCCGCCTCCCAGGTTCAAGCGATTCTCCTGCCTCAGCCTGCTGAGTAGCTGGGATTACAGGCACCTGCCACCAAGCCTGGCTAATTTTGTTGTATTTTTAGTAGAGACAGGGTTTTACCATGTTGGCCAGGTTGGTCTTGAACTCCTGACCTCAGGTGATCTGCCCACCTTGGCCTCCCAAAGTGCTGGGATTACAGGTGTGAGCCACCATACCTGGCCTTGTTTCTTAATAAGCACTTCCCCATTCTCCAAAGTGTATAAACTCCGGACCCCTCAAAATCTGTCTCAGGTTTGGCCTCTGGGGACCCTCACCCACTCTGATGGCTTTGCCCACCAGCTGTTTGGGCAAAAACCTCTCAGATCCATTCAGTCAGCTAAGCATGAGCTTTATGGCTTGAGCCACCCTAAGGCATTTCTCCCAGCAGTCCCTCGGGACTTCCCACTCAACACTTTTTCCTTCCCTAAACTGGCTCGTCACCCTGGGTGTCCCCTTTGTTAAATGATATCACTGTCCACCCAGTGGCCCAAGGCAGATGTATGCTGCTCTGTGGAGTAAAATGCCCAGGAGTGTTGAAGAAAATAAGTGAGAATGAGGCACATTTGGCAATCCTATCGACAGAAGGCTGGCCCAGGGGAAGGCGTGGCTGGGCTCAGGGTCCGAGGGATAGCACCTACCTGAGTGACTCCAGGCAGAAAACGTGATGTAGGGACCTTGGAACTGGCCCCAAAGTCTGATCTTTATGGCAAGGTGTATCAGTCAGGGCTCTCCAGAGAAACAGAATTCATAGGATGCGCACACACACACATACACACACGCAGACACACACACAAAATTTATTATGAGGAATTGGCTCACAAGATTATGGAGGCTGAGAAATCCCCCACACTGGAGACCCAAGAAAGCTGGCAGTGGAGTTCAGTGCAGTCCAGAGGCCCAAGAACCAGGAGGGCTGATGGTGCAAGTCTCAGCCTGAGGGCAAGAAAAACCCAAGTCCCAGCTCAACCCGTCAGGCAAAGAAAAGGGACACATTCTCCCTTCTTCCACCTTTTGTTCTATTTGAGCCTGCAACAGATTGGACGAGGCCCACCCGCACTGAGGAGGCCCGCCTGCCTTTCTCAGTTCACCCATTTAAATGCTCATCTCATCCAGAAACAACCTGGCAGGCACACAAAAAATAACGTTTAGCAGAATATTTGGACACCCCTTGATCTAGTTAAGCGGACACATAAAATTAACCATCATGGCCAGGCGCAGTGGCTCACGTCTGCAATGCCAGCACTTTGGGAGGCCAAGGCAGGTGGATTATCTGAGGTCAGGAGTTCAAGACCAGCCTGGCCAACATAGCGAAACCTTGTCTCTACAAAAAATACAAAAATTAGCCGGGCGTGGTGACATGCGCCTGTAATCCCAGCTACTCGAGAGGCTGAGAAGCATGAGAATCAATTGAATCCAGGAGGTGGAGGTTGCAGTGAGCCAAGATTGTGCTACTGCACTCCAACCTGGGTGACAGAGTGAGACTTTGTCTCAAAAAAAAAAAAAGAAAAATTAACCATCACACAAAGTGGGAAGGAAAGTGGAAACATGTCACCAGGTGAGTACCCAGATAATTGAAAGAGGTGCAGGCCAGGTGCAGTGGCGCATGTCTGTAATCCCAGCATTTCGGAAGGTCGAGGCAGATGGACCACTTGAGATCAGGAGTTCAAGACCAGTCTGACCAACAAGGAGAAATCCTATCTCTACTGAAAATACATTAGCCTGGCATGGTGGCACATGCCTGTAATCCCAGTTACTTGGGAGGCTGAGGCATGAGAATTGCTTGAATCCGGGAAGCAGAGGTTGCAGTGAGCCGAGATTGCGCCATTGAACTCCAACCTGGGCAACAAGAGGAAAACTCTGTCTCAAAAAAACAACAACAAAAAAAGTGCAATCCAGTGGCAGGAAGAACTTGAGAATGAGTCAGAGGTGAGGCTTTGAGTGAAAATGTGGCCTGGAGCTACCCCTGCCTCTTTCTTTTGGGGATTCCCCTTTTGCATGGCACCTGTTACTCACAGGATGGTATCTAAATTTAAATTCCCCCCAAACAGATCCTGAGACAAGGATTGGTTCAAGCAATTTATTTGATGATGATCCAAGAAGCACAGGGAAGGAAAGGAAAGTGAGGCAGGAAGGGAGGGAAAGTCAATCAAGGGGGGAGATGGTCAGGTCTTCAGTCTTCGCTGAGGGCAACTGGGGCTTAGCCCCCTGGGAGCCCCTGCAGGAGGACGTGGAGGTGCAGCTCAGAGCTGTCCCATGCAGAGTGAGGAGCATGGCGTGTTCATCCCCCAACTCTTGTCCCTCATTGGTTGAGGGTCACTCCTAGGATGTTCACTTCCTGGCACTCCCAACTTGCTCTGTGTGCCAAGCCAAACAAGCCCCTGCAGCCAGAGAGAGGGGAGCTCATGGGCTTGTTTGAGAGTGATCTGCAGTGAGCTCTGGGCTGTGGGATGCTGCGGGCCAGGCATTGATTGCTCCTAAAGGCTGGCCGCCTTCCCTTTGGTGCAACCAGTCTGTGGGAATGCCTACCTACTCAACCCAGATGGTGGGAAGTGAGGGGGGGCACACTTCTTCTCCTCGGGTCACTAAATGGCTTCTGGGGTCCTGCCATGGCCAGGAGCAGGAATAGTGCAGGCTGAGAAGAGGACTCGCTAGCTTTGAGTTGACAGACCTAGATTTAAATTCTGGAATCACCTCTGGAAAGCCTGTTGCAATTTCCTTATTTTTGGAGCCTCGGTTTTCTCCTGTGTGAGGTGGGGCTAGGCCGAGCATCTGCTCTACAGGCCGTTTGTGAGAATGACAATGGATCCCCATCAGCCTCTGTCCCCTAGTGGTGGTTGATGAATAGCGACAGGGATTGGAGGATTCTGCTGACTCAGTGGCTTCCCCCTGCTAGCCCTGACCTTAGCCTGAGGGCTTCCCCCAATTCCCAGCTCCTGCTCCCGCTCAGCTCTAACTCTCCTTCCTTCGCGTCTGTTTAAAGTGGCCCTTCCAGGGTAAAACGTCCATTCTGTGCAGGCTGTAGGAATCACTGCATCTGCTGGACAAGGACATCAGTGTCTTTGAAGTGCCCTGACTGGCAGAATTCCCTGCCGTTTTGCGGCAGTATGGTTCTCTCTTCTCAGCTCATGGAATGACAAACTTGCAGGAGGCCTCAGTGGCCTTGGCAGCTGGCCAGTGTTTAGACAGTTTCTTGTACTGTTTTAATAAGAGGCACGGTGGAACTGGGCCTTTGCCTCATTACCTCTCCTGTGACTGGGCAGCCTGGCAGCCTGGAAGCCCATCATCTGGAGCTGTGTGCAAAGCTTCCCTCAGCTCCTGAAGAAGCTTTATAGGTGAGGAACCTTCCAGAAGGCACCAGGGCTCTCTGTGCCCTCCCTTTTTTTGTAGGCGGTTTTCTTTTGAATTGCCTTTTTGGGCTCCTGAGCCCCCAGGATGGCTTTGGAAAACCTTTGCCCTGGAATGTTATGTCTCACCAACATCCATAAACCATAAACCATAAAAGAGACAGAATGGCCCTCACATGTTATTTTGGAGGCTTAGAGAGATTAAGTGACTTTTTCCCAGTTGCACAACCAGTTAGTGACAGAATCAGGGCTAGACCCCAAGTTTGCTGACTTCAAGTCTTCCAGTATCTGGGTTGTGTTAGAGTCCAGGTGAGGGCAAGACTCACCTGAACCGACCTTCCTGTCTTTTGAGGATTCATAAGATGAGGACTGACTGAGGCAGCACCATGTGTAGCTCAAGCCAGAAACAAAGGTGTTCCCTCCCTTCCCTACTCCAGATCTCCAAGCAAAGGGCAGGGACTGTGGGTGGTATAATCTAGTTTCTGTGCTACAAGTCTAGGAAGCAATAAATGACACCAGGGAACTTAAAAAGACGGAGGAGCATAGTGAAATGGGCCAGAATCTCGCAGTCTTGGACCTAATTAACTGTGTGATCTTGAACAAGTCACTTCCCCACTTCAGGCTTCTGGTCACTTGAAGAGGAATGGGTGGATTGAGCTAGCCACCTCCTTGTAGTTCTGGAGTTCTCTCCATCCTTCCATCCATGCATGTATCCATCCATCCATCCATCCATCCACCCTTCCATGTATGTATCCAGGCATCCATCCATCCATCCATCCTTCCATCCATCCATCCACCCTTCCATGTATGTATCCAGGCATCCATCCACCCATCCATCCATTCATCCACTCAACCATCTTTCCATCCATGCATATTTCCATCCATCTACCCATCCATCCATGCATCCATCCATTCATCCATCCATCCACCCATCCATCCATGCATATATACATGCATCCATCCATCTGCTCATCCATCTCTCCATCCACTCATCTATCCTTCCATCCATCTCTCTTTCTATCCATTCACCTACCCATCCATTAACCCACCTACCCATCCCATGTGCCATCCCCCGGGGTGTGCATCAGAAAACAGATTAAGAAGCCTATAGCTAGGTCTCCACAGTTGAGGAGCTTACAGTTTTTTCCAAGGTCAGTGGGCCAGGATTCCATCTCAAAGCTGCCTGAACCCTGAAGCCACTAGGCTTTAAGGTACCTTGACCTTTGGACCCTTCCTGCTTCCATGAACTGTCGGACCATAAACCATTCTTCTGTCCTACTCTGTGTCCCATGCAGGGATCCCACTCCACATGCATTTCCACTTCACATGCTCATGCCAATCTTGTGACATGGGGCTTTCTCTACTTACTTAAAAGAGGAGAAGACTGAAGCTCTGAGAGACAGAGAGCTTAGTCCAGGGCCTCATTTGTGACATCTGTCCTGTGCTCCCACTGCAATTCTGATGCCTGGTTCAGATCTTGGCTCTGCATCTTGGGAAAGTTACTTCCTTCCCCAAGTCTCTGTTTCCTCAACTGTGAAATGGGATAATAACAGTCTCCATCTCATCAGATTGTTGTGGGCATTATATGGCATATGGCATGTGAATGGCACACTGTAAACACCCAAATGTTGGTCATCACGATCATTATACATAGTATATGCTTCCTGTCAAGGTCAGAGAGGTAGAAGGTAAATTTCAAAGGGAGGACTGACTGCTTCATAATATTTGATGGATGGAGGGTGGAAGGAAGGAGGAAGACTTTCTCTCAAGGCCACAGTTAAGGCCAGTGTGTTAGGAGCAGGTCCACAAATGTGCAGCCAGAGGCTCCATCTTCTGCAGTGGGAGGCAGGCACGGGAGCCACAATTAATTTCTTTTACCACCAAGCAGCAGGCATCAAGCCTCATTACCCTGATGAGTCCATGAGCCGGGGGATTTGTGTAATCTTGTTTTCCCTCCAGCTGGCCTCCCGGAACGCCATTGTGCTGGCACTGAAGCCTCAGTGACCCCACCGAATTGCCCGTGCCCGACGGAAGCCTTGCCTCACTAAGCCCTGTCTGCTTTCATGAGAGCCCCACAGATCACCCCTCTGTGCTCAGTCTGGTCAGGCATTTCCAACCCCTCTCAGCCTCCTCCATCCTCCACTCCTGGGTCAGGCAAAGTGGGATGAAGCCTTTCCACACCCTGAAATTGCCAAGATGTATTCAAGCAAATTGTGAAACTCTCAAAGTTGCACAGGACTGAGAAGAAAAGGGAGACTTGTGTTCCGTGAATGTTTCCTTATGCCAGTGACTTGATACCCACTTAATATCCAGAATGTGGAGGCCCCTATCAGAGTGACTTCACAGACTACAGAGGATCACTTGGAATCCCAGAGGATGGAACTGCAAGGGTCATGGAAAGGTTTTGTGTCATGCTGGAGTTGATTCCTGACTCCCTCTCTTCTTGGCTGGGAGACCTTGGACTATTTTCTTGTCTCTGTGAGTCTGTCTTCTCATCTGAAAGCTCTACCTCCCTGAAGGTAAGGAGGAAGAAATGAGACAATAGCTTGTAGGAGGAACTCAAAAAATATTGGTTTTCTTCCTTCTCATTTGTTCATGTGACAACTTGGAACTTACTAAATGTCAGGCCCAGTGACAGCAGTAAACTGGACAGTCACCTGTTCTGTCGGCTCTTCCCTTCTCTATTATCTCATGGGAGTGGTGGACACCAAACAGTGAATTATACACATCATTTATGAACCACCAGTGTGAAAAGTGCTACGAGGCAGCATCCACAGGCAGATAAGAGAGTCAACCCAGAGGGCGCCAACCTGATGGGGCCTGTCCTGTGGGAGGTCAGATCTATCTATCTATCTATCTATCTATCTATCTATCTATCTATCTATCTATCTATCTATCTAATCTATCATCTACCTATCTGTCTATTCTATCTATCTATCTATCTATCTATCTATCTATCTATCTATCTATCTATCATTTATCGACTCACTCTGTTGCCCAGGCAGGAGTGCAATGGCAGGACTGCAGCTCATGACCTCCTCAGCTCAAGTGATCCTCCCACCTCAGCCTCCTGAGTAGCAGGGACTACAGGCATGTGCCACCACACTCAGCTAATTAAAAAATGTTTTTTTGTAGAGACAGGGTCTTGCTATGTTGCCTAGGCTGGTCTTGGACTCCTTGCCTTAAGTTACCATCCCACCTCAGCCTCTCAAAGTGCTAGGGTTACAGGCATGATCCACTGTACCTGGCCAGAGGTCAGTTTTAAACAGAGACTGATCTACTGATTTTAGAGAATTTGCCCCGATGGGGTAGGGGAGCAGTCCACCAGAGAGAATGACCTGTGTGGTGCTGGAAGTGACAGAGTGTAGGTGTGATGCAGTGCAGTGGGGCAGAGAAGCAAAGGGTGTGAGAAAGAGCTGGGGAAGTGGGTAGGGATTCTGCAGCCCTTTCCCCACATGGCCTGCCTCCAAGCCTCAGGAAGCATTCTCAGGATAAAGCTCTGCTAACAAATCACATCTTCCCAATAAAATCCATCACTGTTTATTTTTGATGGATTGTGTGGCTGGCAATATCCCCTTGGGCCTTTGGATGTTGATGTTTGCAAATTGTCCTTTCATTTCTCTGCAAGTCTGTGTTGTTAAAGCCAGATATTTCATGCCAAAAGCACAAATGTAATGTGTTCCTGGTGGACTCTGGCTCAGAGCAGGGAGATGAACTGATGAAGATCTTCCCATCACAACACTGTGAGTCCTGGAATCATGTTCCCTCCCCAGCCGAGGGTCTGATGATTCTCAATGATGGAAAGCAATTTCTTCTAATGGGTGGGTCCCCAGTACTTTATGGCACTAATTCCATTGAGTTCCCCTCCACACAAGTGGAGCTGGGATGATCTCCCCTTTCCAGATGAGGGAAGGTTAACTCACTCACTGAGGGATGTCTAGCTTGAGAGGTGGAGTAAGGATTCAAGCCCAGATCTCCAACCCTGAGCTTTAAGCATGGCGCTCTGTATCAGGTCAGTCAAACAATGTGAGTGGTTAAGAGTTATGAGGGTCGCTGGAGAGCCTGAGAAGTATGTTTAGGTTTATTTCACACACAGGGAAATGGTCAATGAAGTGTTTAATAGAGAAAGTGAACCAGCACTTTGGTCTCCCAAACTCAGCCATCAATTCCTTAAGCACAGCCTTTAGGGCTGGGAAAGACATAATATTACTTTAGTTTGAGCTTCTGTCTATTTGTTGATGAGGAAACAGACCCAGGGTGGTCAGGGAAACTGCCAGCTGCTATACAGCTAGTTGGGGGTGGAGCTGGGCTGGAGGGTAGGATTTCTATGTCCCATTGGGTGAGCTTCCCACCTCACCTCAACCACATCAAAATTGACCTTCCGGAGGCAGCCACTTCCCACCTCCCACCCTTCCTTGGTGAAATATCTGCACAGATAATCCTGCCATGAGATACCTCATTAAATGACATTTCATCCCTGGGACTGGTGTTTAAGTAACATTTGATTTGAGGTTTCGAGCTCTAAATCCTTCATATTCAAGAGGTATTTCACATTGAAACTTGAATCTAGGGGAAGGGTGGTAAATACAAAAGTAAGAGTCAGAATGAGGAATCTTAAAGCATAGGTCCAATTCAGACCCACCAGTTGTATGAAGTTGGGTGAGCCATTAAATCATGGAAGCATTTTGTACTCATCTACAAAGTAGGGATAAAAATAGTTTCCTTCCCCTTGACCTCACATGGTAACCACGGCAATTAAATCCATACATGTATACAGTAGGTGAGCAATAATTGCAGTCCTAATGTGAAGAGCGATTTTTCTAAAGCATTAGTATGAGCAAGTTCTATCTTTTATTCAAATTCTGCAGTGGTTTTCTTTTGTCTTCATTCATTCATTCACTTATTCAACATTTACTGAGCATCTAGTATGTGCTAGGCACTGTTTTAGATACCAGAGACAAAGGAACAAAACAAAGTATCTGTTTTGAACTTACAATATAACAGAGAAAACAGACAACAAGCAAGATGAATAAACAAGATGGAATAAGTAAAACAAATAGTAAAGTCCTGGAGTGATTGGGGAACACAGGATGCCCTTGAGTCTAGAGTGAGAGAGAGTGGGACTATAAAAAATGAGGACTGAAAGACAGTGAGGGGTTGGGGGATGCAAAGTCTCATGGCTTTTACTCTGCATCAGATGGAAAAGGCTTTGGAAGATTTTGAGCAGAGGAGAGACATGATCAGATTATGTTTTAACAGAATCACTCTGATTGCCAAAGTGAAGACACTGCAGTGACAGCAAGGGCAAAATCAGTCATCCCAGGTAGAGGAGGTGGTGGCTGGAATCAGGTGTTGTCAGGAAAGTGGTGAGAAACAGTAGGTTATGATAGTTCTGTTATTTGCACTTGGTTGCGTCTGTCAGCTTGTTCCCACTGTTTTGTGATTGTGGTGTGTGAGCTTATCTTCAGCAGACATACCTTGCAGCTAAGGTTGAGGGATACATCTCCAAGGAAATTTTGCATATGCTTCTTCTGGGCATCTCAGACACTCATCCTCATCAACACTGGGCTACTACCTTAATTTGGTAAACAATCAACAAATATTGATTCATGAGACGAGTCTGGCCTTTTAGGTAGATTTCTCTGCTTCAAGGTTCTTTCAGCTGCATGGGAAGTATCAATGCTAACAGTAAATATGAATGGAGACAAGCTATGGGTGTGAAATATTTTTTCAAATTTTTTTTTTTATTTTCATAGGTTATTGGAGAACAAGTGGCATTTGGTTACATGAGTAAGTTCTTTGGTGGTGATTTGTGAGACTTTGTTGCACCCATCACCCGAGAAGTATACACTGCACCCAATTTGTAGTCTTTTATCCCTCACCCCATTTCCCCCTGAGTTCTCAAAGTCCATTATGTTATGCATATGCCTTTGCATTCTCATAGCCTAGCTCTCACTTACGAGTGAGAACATATGATGTTTGGTTTTCCATTCCTGAGTTATTTCACTTAGAATAACAGTCACCAATCTCATCCAGGTTGCTGCAAATGCCATTAATTCATTTCTTTTTATGACTGAGTAGTACTCTGTTATATATATATATACACATATATATATACACATATATATATACACATATATATACACATATATATATACACATATATATATACACATATATATACACATATATATATACACATATATATATATATATATATATATATATATATGACATTTTCTTTGTCCACTTGTTGGTTGACGGACACTTAGGTTGGTTCCATATTTTTGCAACTGCGAATTGTGCTGCTATAAACATGCATGTGCTAGTATCTTTTTCATATAATGACTTCTTTTCCTTGGGGTAGATACCCAGTAATGGGATTGCTGGATTGAATGGTAGTTCTACTTTTAGTTCTTTAAGGAATCTCCACACCATTTTCCATAGTGGTTGTGCTAGTTTACATTCAGTGGATGTGAATTCTTTTTTTTTTTTTTTTGAGACTTGCTCAAATGCTGGAGTGCGGTGGCATGATCTCAGCTCACTGCAAGCTCTGCCTCCCGTGTTCACACCATTCTCCTGCCTCAGCCACCTGAGTAGCTGGGACTGCAGTTACCTGCCACCACGACCGGCTAATTTTTTGTATTTTTAGTAGAGATAGGGTTTCACCATGTTAGCCAGGATGGTCTTGATCTCCTGACCTTGTGATCTGCCCGCCTCGGCCTCCCAAAGTGCTGGGATTACAGGCGTGAGCCACAGCGCCCAGTGAATTCTTAAAGGATGATACAGTTGAGAGAGACCAGCTTGTTGGGCAGCTGCTGGGGCCAGTGGGAGGTTCTTCTAACCCACTTTTCTCCAGGGTTATAATCTGTTAAGGGTCCCTGCTTTATGGTGATGTCCTCAATTCTAACTCCCCATCATGCATGGGCCTCAGGTCTTGTCTCCTGATCTCAGCTGGCCCATGAACACCCCGGCCTTTAAGTTACCAAAGCCTACCCTCTAATCCTTGCCCCAGGGCAGCCACAGGTAAGCTCACATGGATTGCTCTGGTTGTCAGTTCCTGCCACTCCTTTGTGCCCTGCAAGTTTCCTTTATTTGACTTTATGAACTTAACTCTGCATTTAATTAAGTTTTGCATGTTTTTCTTAAGCAAGTAGCAGGAGGGTTTTCAGGTTATCTGATCCATCCACTATGCTGCTGGAAACCCACTTGATTCCCTGTGTCATCATCAATGTCTCTTGACAGGATTAATTTAAGGTCTATCACCGTCAGACTCACCTTGGAAATGTGTAATTAATAAAATGCATATTCTCTGGTTTCACCCCAGGACTCTCAAATCACACTTTTGGGAATCTGGAACTTGCATTTTAACAAATGCCCACGGTGATTCTGATGCACACGTAAGTGTGTGAGCCACTGTGCGTCTGGAGATTCAAGCTCCTGAATTAACCCAACACACATTTATGAAACACCTTCTGTGCCCCAGCACTACTCAGGCTTCATGGGATGCAGACATGAATAAGATTATTTGTTTCTTTGAAGGGCTTTTTAGCATAGGTCAGGGGCCGGCAAAGTTTTTCTGTAAAGGGACAGATAGCAAATATTGGAGGCTTTGCAGGTCACGTAGCTTCCTTCACAAAAGCTGCCACAGACACTATGTAAACAAATAGGTGTGGCTGTGTCCCCAAGATTTTATTTAAGAAACAGGTGGTGGGCCAGGCATGGTGGCTTATACCTGTAATCCCAGCACTTTGGGAGGCCAAAATGGGCAGATCACTTGAGGACAGGAGTTCGAGATCAGGCTGGCCAACGTGGCAAAACCCTGTCTCTACTAAAAATACAAAAATTAGCCAGGTGTGGTGTCAAGTGCCTGTAGTCCCAGCTACTCGGGAGGCTGAGGCAGGAGAATCACTTGAACCCAGGAGGCAGAGGTTGCAGTGAGCCAAGATTGTGCCACTGCACTCCAGCCTGGGCGACAGAGCCAGACCCTGTCTCAAAAGAAAGAAAGAAAGAAAGGAAGAAACAGGTGATGGCCTGGCTCACCTGTGGTTTGCCCACCCCTGGTGAAGCTAAAAGAACATGCCAGAGAAAGGATCCTAATGCAAGCAGTTGCTAGGGCGGAGGTGTGCGAGAGATTTCGGAACCAGAGAAGAAGGAGCCTGAACCTGCTGGGGCTGTCAGCAAGCCTTCCCACGTGAGCTCCCACTGGAGACGAGCCCCGAAGGGCCATCCATCCCTGGACGTTTAGGTGTTTCCATTCCTTGCTGTTATAAACAGTCAGAACAAACCACCTTCCACTCTGTAGGCTGGTCTGATTCTTCCCTTAGCCTGAAGGCACAAAAGGCTTTGATAGCCCATTTGCAGGGTGCCTTCTAGAAAGTTCATACCACCTTCACACCCTCCAGGAGCATACACTGGGGCCCTCCACCATCATCAACACTAGGCTACTAACTAATTTAATTTCTAAAATTAATAACAAATATCAATTCATGGAAAGAGTCAGTGATATGGTTTGGCCATGTCCCTACCCAAATCTCATCTTGAATTGTAACTCCCACAATTCCCACATGCTGTGGGAGGGACCTGGTGGGAGGCAATTGAATCATGGGGGCTGGTCTTTCCCGTGCTATTCTCATGATAGTAAATAAGTCTCATGAGATCTGATGGTTTTATAAAGGGGTGTTCCCCTGCACAAGCTCTCTTCTCTCGTCTGCTGCCATGTGAGACGTGACTTTCACCTTCTGCCATGGTTGTGAGGCCTCCCAGCTGTGTGGAACTGTGAGTTTATTAAACCTCTTTTTTCTGTAAATTGCCTAATCTCAGATATGTCTTTATCATCAGTGTGAAAACAACTAATATAATTAGTCTGATCTTTAATCACAAAACTAAGAATGTAGACTGGACAACCTTGCTTGCTTTATTTCCCTGAGATATTCCAGTTTTTACTTCTTCATATTGGGCAATGAAGATTATATATTTTTGGTAGCTTGAAGGGTTTTCCTGGGTTTGGGTGTGACTCCTTGAAGTGTGACCTAGCAGGAAGGTCGACGTCCAATCTCTCCTTTGCTGTGTGAGCAGTGCAGTCCGCCAAGGCCACTCCACTCAGCAATCAGCCTTTTCCACCGTGGCTAAATGCGCATCCACATCAGTAGAGGGGAGGCCCTGAGGAGCATGTTTGATCTTAGTGGAAAGCTGGCCCAGGCTGGCATTCTGACATTTGGAAACAGTGAATACAATTACCCATCTGCAGACCAAAAGGGATTTTTTTTCCCCTTGAAGGGAATTGAAGGTATTTTGCCCTGTGGTAGTTTCTCTCTGAAGAGGCCCCTTCTGACTTGAGTAGTGTGGAGAATCTTCTTCCAGATTTAATTCAGAAGACTGTGCTCCAGGAAGAGAGGACAGGCTAGTGCCTGAAGCTCCGTCTTCCTTTGGAGTTGACCTTTTAATGAGAGAAGGGTGGAAGACAGACCAGCGAGAGCCACACGCCCTTTACGGCTGGCTCTCTGCTGTTGCAGACATCATTTCCTCTGTCTCTAACCTCAGCCCTTGAAGAACGTGTGGTTATTTCATCATCAGCAAGTGGGGCGAATGAGATCAGACTTCATGTGATTGTCCAAGGTTCCACAGCCAGCCATGCAGGGCTTGGACAGGAAGTCGAGGTTCTTGCCTTCAAATTCAGTTCTTTTCCCACTTGTTGTGTTTCTCAAAAAGTTATATGCTATAGTCCTAACCTCCAGTACCTCAGAATGTGACCTTATTTGGAAATAGGTTCATAGCAGATGTAATTATTAATAATTAAGATCAGGTCATACCAGAGTAGTGTGGGCTCTAAATCTAATGACTGGTGTTCTTCTTAGAACTCTTTTAGAGATAGAGTCTTGCTTTGTTGCCCAGGCTGGAGTGCAGTGGCATAATTACAGCTCACTGCAGCCTCAAACTTCTGGGCTAGAGCAATACTCCTGCCTCAGCCTCCTGAGATTGGTGTCCTTATTTTTTCAAAAAGCCAAGCTGGGCACAATGATGGGCACCTGTGGTCTCAGCTACTTAGGAGGCTGAGGTGGGAGGATCACTGAAACCCAGGAGTTTGAGATCAGCTTGGGTAACACAGCAAGACTCTACCTAATAAAAGACACATGGAGAGACAGAGACACATACAGAAAGAAGACAACATAAAGACACAGGGAGAAGATGGATGGTCATTTACAAGCCAAGGAACTCCTGCAGCTACCAGGAGGTGAAGAGAGGTGTGGAGTGGATCCTCCCTCACAGCCTCCAGAAGGAACCAACCCTCCCAACACCTTGCTTTCCAACTCTTAGCCTCCAGAGCTATAAGACAATAAATTGCCACTGTTTAAGCCACTTGGTCTACGGTTCTTTGTTACAGCAGCCCAAGAAATGAATCTACCACTCATCATGGTAAACACATTGTAGTTCTTAAGACAATACAATTTATTGAGTGTGTGGCAATAGAATTTATGGAGGCTTGTGTTCTCTCTCTGTCCCAAACATTCTAGAGCAGAGATGGCTAACTGCTCTCCGGTACACATTCTCCTTCCTTTTATTAAGAGAAACAGCCTCCCTGATTTTAATAGCCAGAGACTACGTTTCCTGGCTTGCCTTGCAGTAAGATACGGCCATGAGACTATGTTCTCACCAGTGGAATATGAGTGGAAATGTTGTGTGCCAATTTCAGCAACATTTTCCTAAATGCAAATTGTTTGCCTTCCAAATTCTCTCTCTTTCCCCTGGTTGTAGCCTGGAATGTAATCATGGATAGCCATGGATGATCAGCTTTCTTCATGTGGGCATGGAACAAAATGGAAGGAAGCTGGGGCCCTGAGTGACCTGTGGAGCAGAGGCCTTTGCCCACCCTGGGCTGCCTGATTTCCCCTGGACTATCATGAGACAGAAGAAAAAGCTTCTATCTTATTTGAACCACTGTATTTTGGGAAGCTTGGACTAGAGCAGCCTAGCCTTCACACACTAACAAGGTGTATGTGTCTGCTCTTTGTTGCTTTTGTAGATGGTTGTGTTATAAGCCTGAATGCAGAAGTTGTCCCCCAGACTACTGGATTTGTTGCCTTTTACAACAGGTTTATTGAACTATAATTGACATACAATGAACTGCATATAGGTAAAGTGTACAATTTGATAAGTTTTGACATATGTATATACCTGTGATATCATCACCACAATCAAAATAATGAACATATTCATCACCTTGAAAAGTTTTGACTCAGTGTTTTTTGTTTTTTTTTTTTCCGGAAGCTTGAACTCTGATGGGAAGGTGAGAGAAAGAAGTGCTTTTGGAAGCATTTGGTGGGAAGAGAGAGACCTTGAAGCTGGGAAAGGGGCAGAGGTAGTGAATTATAAAAAACTGGGAATCTATACCTCCTTCCTTGATGACACCCAAGAGAGTGATGTTTTTGTGGACTATAATTTATATCCACTATGTATATTAACTCATGTCACCCTCATAGTGTCTCTTGAACTTAGAGGACAGGCAAAACCTGGAAGGGGTATGATTTTCATTATACCTAGTCCACTGAGGGCACTGGAGAGACAGGTATCTCTCTAGTCTTAGGCCTTGATTAAAGGAAGGGGTGGAGAGATTACAGTTTATGCCTTTTAGCCTTTTACCAGCATTATGAGTTCACCTGTGTAAAGAACTATATAGGGTCTGGGATTTCTCCCTACTTGCAAGCTAACAAGTGAGCCCATCACAGTTTCCTGGATGCTTGCAGAAGACATGAGACTCTTGGATCAGAGACAAAGGACAGTATACTACTGATGAGATAGAAGCAGGCAGAATATCCTCATTTTCTTGTGCAATTCCCCAAGCCCTGATTTCCATAAGGTGACATGAGGAGGGGCAGGTGATGCCTACACAGGTTGCATTTTAGGTGAGGAGCCTTGAGCTTAGGCAACTGAAATCTTTAATAATCTGCAGTAAAGTTTCATCCTCTTTGTTTTGGAAAGCAACACTATCTTTATCTTCCAAGACCGTGAGCAAATCCACCCTTTGTTCTGGAAGAAGACATTCTATAGTCTCAGGCTGTTTCTTTACCCACATCAACAAGCTAGTCTTAAACAGAGGAACCTCAGTGACTCACTTCCAAGACAATCAAGAAGATTATTTCCCAATATTCTACTAGTAGAGGGTCAGAAACAGAGTTAAAAATTCTCAGACTAGAGGTAGAATTGAAACCCCAGCTGAGAAGTATCAAGGTGCCCTCCTTCCTCAAAGCTACATATTCTTGTATCAGGATCTTACCAGGAAATGGAAGGCACATTTACACAGGGCAGCCCAAGGGACTGTTTCAAAGGAAACCAGCAAGATGTGACAAAGCACCCAGAGACTAGTGACACTGGGAGACCTTCTCACTTGACTTAAAGGGCTGGGGCAAGAGAGTTACGGGACCCAGTATTAGCTGTAGCCAAAGCTCTGGGCAGGGCCACCTAACACGAGCTGCACCCTTCTCTAGAGCAGCACAGACCTTGTGCATCTGAGGCCCAGCAGGATGGGGCCTTCCTCATCCTTCCCTTGCAGATCTTGCTAATGCTTCCTGTTGCCTGAACCCAGCTGGAAGCCAGAGGGCAAGGGAAATCAATTGACACAGATAATGGAGGTAATCCCCTGGGCACAGGGCAGCATGGCAGAGGTAAGGAGTCTGTCTAGAGCCATAAAGGAAGCCCATGGAGCATTCAGAGGACTGAGTCCAGAGGAGAAAGTAATCACATATCCCCAAAGACACCTGCCACACATTTGGGCTTTGATTTATCAATGAGAAGGCTTGAGGGACAGTGGGAAAAATGATGAGGAGTCATTAGCTCCTTGTGGAAATGGTGCCCTTGAAGGATGAGCCTGTAATCACTAGGTGCACGTGGGTGGATGAATGCTGGTGTAACAGGTGGAGGGAATGAAAGGACAGAGACAGCATGAGAACACTGTAAGCAGAGCAGAAGTTCATGCAAAAGCCAGAGATGTGAGACAGCACAGGTACATATAGGGACCCGCAGGTGGTCTGGAGTGGCTTTGCTGTGGGTTGTGATGAGATACCCACTGTGTTGGAGCTCTTGAACAAAAAGGAGATCATCTAAGCTGCTTGCTTCTGTTTTTTTCTTTTCTTTTTTTTTTTTTCTGGATGCATTTCAATTAGGTGAGGGGTACCAGGCAGAAACCCCTCCTGAATATAAACCCTCTGTCTTATTCTACTAGTTAAAGATGAACGATGGCTCACTTCCTATTGGGTACTATGTTCATTATTTGGGTGACAGGATCAATAGAAACCCAAACCTCAGCATCATGCAATATACCCGTGTGACAAACCTGTATCCCCTAAATCTAAAATAATAATAAAAAAAGATGTACCATAGCTCTTAATTGCTCTTCAAAGCACCCACACCATTAGAGAAAGCTATTTCCGCCCCAATCTGAATTAAGGAATTATACAATCTCCTGCAGTCAGAAAGAGAGACTCCAGCTAAAGAGAAAGCTGGTGCTCCTCTTGCTAGCTGAATGAATTCTGATCTTCTTTTTCATTTTTATTTTCTTGCTTGAACTCTGCTTTGTTAAATCAAACACCAGCCCAAGACTGAGCCCATGGATCACCATATTGGCAGCCTTATCCTAGAATCTCAGGGCTGGAAAGAACTCCGAGCACAGCATTCTCCAGTGTTGGGTGTCTACAGGAGCAGAGTTGGTCTCTTTTGAGAGCTTCCTGGAGAGTCTATAAAAGCCTAGCTTTGGAACTCTTATATTTGGAGGCTGAGATTCAGAATGCCTGGGGTGGGGCTTGGGAATATAGATTATTTAAAAATTTTTTTTTCTTTTCCTTAGATAAATCTTAGAAACCAAAGGGAATTGAATTCTTAAGAAGACTTGAAAACGATTCTAATATAGTCGGGTTAGGGGAAATCTGGTCTTGAGCTTTTTCTTGGGAGTCCAAGGCAAGCCAGGCTTCAATTCTGAATCTATGCTCTTTCCACACATCTATGTGGCCTCTGTGCAGAGTCTGAGTTTTATGTTTTATAAAGAAAACTAGGAGAAAAACTGTTATTCTTCTGATTAACAGGAAAGTTGTCCAACTGGCTACACTTGAATTATATCCCCTGATTATTAAACTCAGCCTTCTTTAGTTTTCATTTATTTTATTGCATAGCATGGAGATGTTTTAAAAGAGGAAGGCAAGGGATGTGGGGGAAGGATTCTGGGATAGTAACCATTCTCACTACATGCAGAAGGCCAATACTGCTTCCAGAAGGAGACACAAGGAATCCTTCACTGAATGAAAGCTTTTTTTCTTCCAGAGAATATCAGTATTCATACTTTATAACAAGGCAGGAGCTTTTCCTGCTTTCTGATTTAAAAATTGATTCCTGACTGCATAGTTCTCACACAATAGCTTCCTTCCCGCAGGGGCAGTGTGATTGCCTGGAATATGAATTCTTAGTGGGCCGACCAGGGATCACGAGCAATTATTATGTTCTCTGCTGCTCTTAATATTTTGTGATTCTCAATAAATAATCCAGAGCCAAAGCATGGTGTTTTGTTTTGCTTTGTCTCAGTGAGTTTTCCAAACTGTATTTACTATCTCAAAGTGAGAGCATCGCAGTTTTCTGAGCCAACTGCAGCAATTTTCCAGGTCTGGAGAGTATTTTTGAAGATTATTTCTTTGAAGATTTTCTCTCTTATTTGGTTTGTTTCCTCTTTGATAATTTTTATTATTCATATGTTGAATTTCTTGAACAGAGCTTTAATTTTCTTATCTTTTCTCCTTTTTTCCATTTTTTTCTTTGCCACTTTTCTCCACCTTCTGGGATATTTTCTCAAAATTTTTCTTCTAAACTTTTATCTTTTCTGTGATTATAATTTTAAATTCCAAAATACCTTTTTTTGGAGGGGGGAGTGGAGGGAAGTGTTCTCTGACTGTTCCTTTTATGTAGTAGCCTGTTCTTATTTCATGGATGTAGTATCTTTCCTCTTTCTTTTATAGTCTGTTTTCCCCAAGTTACTTTTTTCCCTTTGTTTATTTGTGTCTCTGTAT
Organism: Symphalangus syndactylus; assembly: GCF_028878055.3. Taxonomy (NCBI): domain Eukaryota; kingdom Metazoa; phylum Chordata; class Mammalia; order Primates; family Hylobatidae; genus Symphalangus; species Symphalangus syndactylus. The sequence continues at coordinate 17,259,339 of NC_072438.2, read as the reverse complement.
TTCATCTCGGAGCATTCCTTAGGTGTTTGGTGATTTCCTCCTTCTCCCTCTCTCTGCTCCCTGCATTGTTATAATTATCTCTGAGCTGACCTCTCAACTTAGGTCTTTCTCATTTTCTAGTGAACTTGGCATAATCCTGTGAAACCCATCTTTTTTAAGCCCCCAATTCAACATGTGATTCTGTTGGTGAAAAGCCTTTAGTGGCTCCATATTTCCCACTTCATCAGAACTTAACTTTGCCATTTTTGACATTTTCAATCTCTGACCCCACTCAGGCTAGGCACCACACCTCTTGCCGCAGAATGTGGATACTCTTGTGTGTTCAAAGTTGGAGATTAGGAAATAATACTATTAAAAGTAATAATAATCAATGATGATAAAGCCTTCATATGCTTTATTCACAGACATTATTGACTTCTCCTATCAGCTCTGTCATGCTTACATCATGATGCCCATTTTTCAGGTAAAGAAACAGTGGCTCAAACAAGGTAAGTGGCCAAAGATAACATAGCTTATATGTAGCAAAGCAGGGACTTTGATCTGGGTCTGAGTCCTTTGTCCACCACGGTGTCCACTGGTTGACTCAGGTGATTGACCTGGGTAACAAGGCTTCCTGAAGGCCACCTGCTGGTAAATGTCATTGCCAGTTCATTGATCGGGAGCCTCCATGTGTTTCTACCAAGACCCTGCTCCTCTCTACACGTACAGTAATCTGTTGTATACACTTTGTACCTCACCCACAAGCATGTGAAAAGCCTTAGCTGTTCTGGTGCCAGGAGTAATGGGAGCTGCTTACAGTCTATGAGGACAATCAGACTTGGCCTCCTGCCTTCTTTCCATATAATTTTTAATAAGCCAGTAATATCTCTCCAAGCACTACAGACCTCTGGCTTGGACCGAGAAACCTGGAACTGTTTAAGAGAACATTAATTTCCTTTGAGCTAGGATTACAGGCCATCTAAAACTTCTTAATGAATGGCCACACTGCCCTTTTGAAGCATTTGTGTATTTGCCAACACAGACTTGAAGGTTACATTAGATACTGGGAGTTGTCTTTTCTGGACGTTAGGGTCTTCTAGAAGCTGACGGGCGACGGAGGCCTAACGCTCTGCCATTTCTTTGGTGAGACCTCTGGACTGCTTTGTTTTTTTTTTGTTTTGTTTTGTTTTTTTTTAATTTTTTTTTTTTTTATTATTATACTTTAGGGTTTTAGGGTACATGTGCACAATGTGCAGGTTTGTTACATATGTATCCATGTGCCATGTTGATTTCCTGCACCCATTAACTCGTCATTTAGCATTAGATGTATCTCCTAATGCTGTCCCTCCCCCCTCCCCCCACCCCACAACAGTCCCCGGAGCGTGATGTTCCCCTTCCTGTGTCCATGAGTTCTCATTGTTCAATTCCCACCTATGAGTGAGAACATGCGGTGTTTGGTTTTTTGTCCTTGCGATAGTTTACTGAGAATGATGTTTTCCAGTTTCATCCATGTCCCTACAAAGGACACGAACTCATCATTTTTCATGGCTGCATAGTATTCCATGGTGTATATGTGCCACATTTTCTTAATCCAGTCTATCGTTGTTGGACATTTGGGTTGGTTCCAACTCTTTGCTATTGTGAATAGTGCCGCAATAAACATATGTGTGCATGTGTCTTTATAGCAGCATGATTTATAGTCCTTTGGGTATATACCCAGTAATGGGATGGCTGGGTCAAATGGTATTTCTAGTTCTAGATCCCTGAGGAATCGCCACACTGACTTCCACAATGGTTGAACTAGTTTACAGTCCCACCAACAGTGTAAAAGTGTTCCTATTTCTCCACATCCTCTCCAGCACCTGTTGTTTCCTGATTTTTTAATGATGGCCATTCTAACTGGTGTGAGATGGTATCTCACTGTGGTTTTGATTTGCATTTCTCTGATGGCCAGTGATGAGGAGCATTTCTTCATGTGTTTTTTGGCTGCATAAATGTCTTCTTTTGAGAAGTGTCTGTTCATGTCCTCTGCCCACTTTTTGATGGGGTTGTTTGTTTTTTTCTTGTAAATTTGTTTGAGTTCATTGTAGATTCTGGTATTAGCCCTTTGTCAGATGAGTAGGTTGCAAAAATTTTCTCCCATTGTGTAGGTTGCCTGTTCACTCTGATGATAGTTTCTTTTGCTGTGCAGAAGCTCTTTAGTTTAATGAGATCCCATTTGTCGATTTTGGCTTTTGTTGCCATTGCTTTTGGTGTTTTAGACATGAAGTCCTTGCCCACGCCTATGTCCTGAATGGTATTGCCTAGGTTTTCTTGTAGGATTTTAATGGTTTGTTCATAGTCCTCTCTCCCACATATGCTCCCCTGATGTCTTACTCTTTTATTTTATGAGTTTTTGGTAACTAAAACATTTTAAGACTCAATTCCGCCACTTTGTTGAAGATAAAATCAAGTTCAAACCCTGCTTTATTTTATTTTTCGATTTTGTTTTTTGGACTGAACTAGTGAGGAAACTGTGTGTGCAACCCCCAGAAAACCCACTTGAGACCTGATGCTAATTGGCTGGATGATGTTCAACAGGACACGGCTCCACTGAGCCTCAATTTCCTGATGAGGGTTAAACTGATGATTCTTAACTGGCTCTGACGTTCTGTAAATTAAGCATACTTGCTTCTGATTTCACAGTTTCCATGGGATCAGAGGATTGAAATGTCAAGGAACCGCCCTTGATGTCCCCCTAAGACTAAATTGAACTGTGATGAGGACCCTTTTGGGAATCTTTCAGTGACCCCCTTATCTAGGGAGGAAGGGTGAAGTATGCTTTGTAAGAGAGATTGTCTATTTGACTTTTATCTCCTTATTTCAAACACAGTGATTCTGCTAAGATGCATCTTTTTTGTTCTTTTTGCTGTGAAAATAATTTTGTCAGAAAATGTAACCAGTGCAATTATACTGAAATTTCATATGAAATGTTAATAAAATGGATGTGTGACCAATAAAATACTTGATGCCAAATTAAATAGACCAAAAGGGAATTCTGCTTTGGAGCAAACCTCATGGGAAACAGGATAAAAGAGAAAATAATATCTTTGAGCTACTATATGAATTTCCCCAGAAATAAAAATATTGTTTATAATAAGTTGTTAATCTTTGGCTTGCTCAGAGGGAATAAAACATAGTGGCCAAAGATGTAGATTGTAAGGGCAAATTTCTTAGGTTCAAATCCCAACATTGCTAGTTCTTATCTGCTAGCCCTGGGCAAGTTACTTAACCTGTTTGTGCTTCAGATTGCACTCTGTAAATTGGGGCTAATAACAGTATTTTCTCCAAAATGGTGTTGTGAGGATTGCGTTTATACATATAAGGCAGTTGGTAATGCCTGGCACATAGGAAATGTTCAGTTTGCATTAGTGATTATTATTAGAAAGTCACAAACTTGAAATGAAAATGGTTCTCGAGTGTGAATATGAATATGTATGTATATTCATGAATTCATATGTATTCATATTTCTTCTCTAGGGCATAAGGTTTGCTTCCATATTTTACCAAGAGGGCATCTGGGACCTTAACCTATTGAAAGATTTTCCCAAGGCCACATGGCTGATCTGCAGTGGGAAGAAAGAAATATTAGCATTTAGCCTGAATGACCTACAGATACCATAATTAGCACTCCTTTGTGGAGCAACAAATTGACAATTACCCAGAATGCTTAGGAAAAAACATTCTGGTTAATTTAATCTTCTGGCTAGCCAGTGAAATTTTTCTAGCATATCTGGGTGAGTAAATTACAATAATGGCTGCAAAAACCTCTGAAAACAAGATAACTAGAAAGTTCACAAATTTTAGGAAGTTCAGCAATTATACTTTAGAATGTCAAATTAATAAAATTTAGAAAATCCAAATAAAAATGCCAATGAATATAAAAAACTGTGGGATGCAGCTAAGGGTATACTTCGAGGGAGATTCTTAGCCTTAAATATTAGAAAGAAAGAAAGGTTGGAAATTGAGACATCTGTAACAGACACTATATTGCCCAGGTTCTCCCATTTAGGACTGAAGCTCTCATTGCCTCAGTTGTTGGGAATGCCTGCAGCTAATAGCTTTCAGTTGAGTCTTCTTTGGGAAACTGCCCTTGACTAATGAAAGCCACCTTGTCCAGGCCACATTCTCTACTCAGGGATGGTCTACATCCAATAGCTAGTTGATGAAGAATAAAGGTCTGGCCGCATGCCTCAGTCATACCTGTGGAATTTTAATTTATGGAGGTGACTGGGGGCTGGCACAGAGAGGCCAATGCCCTGAAAGATTCTTGTTTTCTCTGTATTTCTTTATCGTTTCATTAGCAGCAGCAGAACGTGTTGTTATATTTTTAAGATTTTAAGTTTTGTTTTCAATTCAAATGCAATACATAATTACTGTTAAAAATCAAGTACTACAAAAGAAAATTTAAAAATTTTGAATATCACCCCTTCATATCATTTCCCAGAGGAAATGGCTATTAACAGTTTGGTATATGGTCCCCTTGACAGATTTTCATTGCTTATGTTTCCCAAGAGGAGGGGGCACGCCATGTCACACAGGGCCGTGTGGGGAAGCACCTGGATTGGTCAGGACATACAGCAAGAGTGAGGACCAAGCCTAGGCAAGAGATTGTATTAGAATTTCTGCAGGAAAGGGAAGGCAGAGGCAATGGCTTAGGATTGTCTAGCTTGAATAATTCTGGCAGTCCTTGGGCCACACGGGCTGTCCTAGTTATCTGGTACCTGGCCCTGGGTTGATTTAGGGCAGGGAAATATTGACTGGTGTGTGAGTTAGACAGGGAAGTGGTTCAGAATGAGCTCTGAATCTCAGAGCAGCAGGAAACAACTTGGCCACAAGTTTGGTCTGTGACTAACGGATGACACATGCACAAATAAAGAATGTCAGAAGGCACAGAACACCCCTTGAACCAGATGGCATATCCCAGTACCAGTGCTTGACCCTTTGGGCTTGGCAGAGGCCCTTGCTGGGTCTGCATTGCAGTTCAACTTCTCCCTCTGCCCCATCCTGGTTTCCCTCCCTTACAGGGACTGATCCTACAGGCACGTCCTGTGCCCAGATCTTAGAGGGAGCCTATTGTGCAATAGTATTTGCCTAAGTAAGTTAGTGCCTTCGTCCATTTGGGCTGCTATCACAATATACCATAGATTGGATGGCTTATAAACAACAGGAACTTATTTCTCATAGTTCTGGAGGCTGGAAGTCAAAGGTCAAGGTGTTGGCAGATTCAGTGCCTGGTGAAGGCCAGCTTCCTGGTCTGTAGACATGCTTCTTGTTGTGTTTGTATGACAGAAGCAACCAATGAGCTCTTTGGGACTTCTTTTATAAGGGCACTAATCCCATTCATGAGGGCTCTACTCTCACGACCTAATCACCTTCCAAAGGCCCCACCTCCAAATACCATTGCCTTGGGAGTTAGGATTTCAACACATGAGCTTTGGGGAGGACACAGACATCAGACCACAGCAGTTACACAACAGACAAAATAAACACAAATAATGCGAAAGGGAGGGAATAATAGAGGTGGGAGTCATAATTACTACAATAGAAAAGAAACATGCAATAGAATCAATAAAGCCAAGGGTTTGAGATTTGAATAGGCTGATAAAATTGATAACGCTCTTATAAGATTAAGAAAAAGAGGATTACTGTGTAATACCAGTGCTTTGAAAGTCTGAGGTGGGAGGGTCACTTGAGGCCAGGAGTTCTGAGACCAGCCTGGGCAGTGTTGCCAGACCCTAACACTAAAAAAACGAGAGAGAGAGAGAGAGAGATAGAGAGAAAGACAAGGCACAAATTATCACTCAGAAATATCTAGAAATCCTATAAACAAGAAAAACTCAACACAGGAACATTATGAAAAATCAGCAGCAAACATACCAGAGTATTAATATTTGTTAAATTTAGGTAGTGCGAACATAGGTGGTTATTACATTAACCTGTATATCTGAGTATATATTTGAAGAGTCTAGTGTTATAAAGTAAATAAACACTTTTTTTAAGAAAAACAAATTCAGTTTTCCAGTACTCACCCAGATTTTCTTCTACTATTAATAATACAATCATTTTCCTTCTTTTTATAATTATTATAGATGAATAATTCTATTCTAATTCTATTAGAAGTATTTTCTTCTACTACTAATAACAAAGCCATTTTCTTCTTTTTATAATTATATTATAATTATTGATGAAAAGAGCAAAGTTTTGTTTTTTTTTTTGAGATGGAGTCTATTTTTGTCATCCAGGCTGCAGTGCAGTGGCGTGATCTCGGCTTACTGTAACCTCCGCCTCCCAGGTTCAAGTGACTCTCGTGCCTCAGCCTCCCGAGTAGCTGGAATTACAAGCATGTGCCAAAGCACCCAGCTAATTTTTGTATTTTCATAAAGATGGAGTTTCGCCATGTTGGCCAGGCTGGTCTTGAACTCCTGGCCTCCAGTAATCTGCCCACCTCGGCCTCCCAAAATTTATAGGTGTAAGTCACAACGCCTGGCTGGAGCAAAGAGATTTTGAGCTTCTATTAAGCAGTGGGCCACTTCTTTAGGAACTTTCCCTGAACTTCACTGAAGCCTCGTGACAACGCTGTGAGGTCATAACTATCCCCATGGAAACAGAGGAGTCAGTGGAGGCTAGTCAGAGACTAGTGGGCCGTGGTTACCAAGCTATAGTAAGTGTAGGAGCTGACATCTGAATCCATGAATTTGACACCTGAACGCCAAGTGATTAGTGATAAAGGTGTATAATGCAATTCAGTAAGTACTCACCACACCCTGGGGATATGGGATGCACAAGGCTGATGTAGTCCTTGTGCCATGGACAGACAATTAAGTGGTTCCGATGGGGGAAGCGTGCTGAATCCTCAAATCTGAGAAGAGCAGAATCCTCTGTTCTGCTTAGTGGGGATAAAGTGGGTTCAAATTTTCATTTGTTGGGGTCAGTATCAATTTTTGTGGCTGCCTTAACAAATTATCACAAACTGGCAGTTTGAAAACAACGGAAATTTGTTCTCTTGGTTCTGGAGTCTAGAAGTTCAAATCAAGGGGTTGGCAGGGCTGCACTCTCATGAAGGCTACAGGGAGAGCTGGTTCCTTGTCTCTCCCAGTTTCTGATGGCAGCTGGCAGTCCTGGGGTCCCTTGTTTTGTAGCCCAATCACTCTAATCTCTCCCTTCATCTTCACAAGTCCTTCTCCATTGTTTGTGTGTGTGTTGTGTGTGCATTGTGTGTGCATGTGTTGTGTGTGAATTTTATCTATAGCAACCTGCTGAAGTGTTCAAATTCAGAGATGGTTGAGTATGTATCATTTTCCCCCAATACAATACAATGATTACAAAATGATGGGCAGTTCCAATTTTCTAAATGGAGTCACATACTTTTTTCACATACTTTAATATAAAAAACATACACAGTGTCAAGTCCTTTCATTCTAATGATATAAGGGATGAGACTGTATGGACTTTGAGTCAGACCTGAAACTGAGCCCTGGCTTCACTCCTTTCACTTGTGTGGCCTTAGGCAAGTCTCCTGGCATTTCTGAGTCTTAAGTTTTCTCATCTGCAAAATAGGCCACTTGCCTGGCAGGGCTATGATAAGTCCTCTGGCCTAATGCCTGGCCACAGGAGGACTTTGCTCTTGCTGGGCTCTTCCCCTGGCTTCTTAGGCACTCATGGACCAACAGAAAGAAACCATCCTGATGCTCACAAGCTGGAAGGAGGATGCAAGCTGATGTTTGACAACTGCCAATGCCCCTGCAAGGGTAGCAATATAGACAGAGATTTAAACCAGTTTCTTCTGATTGCAAGTAACAGAGATCCACAGGCTCCCTCAAGCATCAAAGGGGGATTTATTGGGATGATGGTGAAGGGAAAGATATCTCATGCAAACAACAGGCAGAAGCACCTGCTCTCAGAATAGGATGAGCAAGGGTTTTCAGCCTAGGAGCTACAGATGCTCAAGGGTTGTATCTGGAATTCTGGGGAGCTCTTACACTTGAATGAAAAGCATTGCATCTTTAGTTTTATTAATCTTGAATTGAAATTTAGCATTTCCTCCACTTATGAATATAGACAACAAACCAGAGCAATATTAGCAATACCTGTGAATTTGTTACAAATAGAAATCACAGATATTTCACATCACATGGTTATGACCATTTGTGCCCATCACTGCCTCAAAATGAGCACCTTAGCTCTGATGCCGGATGGTGTCTTCTAGTGTGGTAAAGAAAGCAGCACATATGTTACTATTTCACAAATGTATTTTTAAATATTTTGATAATGGTATCTTAGTATAATTGCTTTCCTTGATAATCCTCTTTATTTTATTTTAATTAATTAATTTTTTTTGAGACAGAATCTCACTCTGTCGCCCAGGCTGGAGTGCAGTGGCATGATCTCAGCTCACTGCAACCTCCACCTCCCTGGTTCAAGCCATTCTTCCACCTCAGCCTCCCGAGTAGCTGGGATTGCAGGTGCCTGCTACCACGCCTGGCTAATTTTTTGTATTTTTAGTAAAGACAGGGTTTCACCATGTTGGCCAGACTAGTCTCAAACTCCTGACCTCAGGTGATCTGCCTGCCTTGGCCTCCCAAAGTGTTGGGATTACAGGCGTGAGCCACCATGCCCAGCCCATTTTATTTTATATGTTACCTCCCCCCCCCGGCCCCCCAGAAGAATCCCTAGGCTTACACAGGCTGCTAAAGAACTCATGACATCCAGGAAATTAAGAACCCCTGGGTCATACTCTCTGTCCATGGCTCCACTTGGTAGGTCGAATTCATAGTCTGTTTCTCCTTTTCTCTCTCTGGACTGGCTTATTTTGCTTGTCAGTTTGCACAGTAAACATAACCTCGTGAGAGCTGTGCTAAGCATTTTCTCACATGTCATTCCTGCATCACCGCTACGAGGTTCTACTCTAAGTAGGTTCCACTCTATTCCTTGGAGGGTCTCTATCAGCACTAAGCCCAGGTGCCACAGTGGTGACCTTGTATTAGCACACCCTCTGTTGGCTTCTCCATCATCCCTATTTCAGATGAGGAACAGTGACCCCGAATAATACATCCACCCCGGGGGGGTTGCTGGGCAGCCTGTGGGATTTGCTCCACAGTTGAGGCCAGATTGCATGCACGAACCGTTAAGGCATTTGATGAGTATTCTCTGTCCACACCCTGAAAAGGGTACTGGCCTCTTGCATTTCTCTTCTAGATAAATCTCCCGGATTCTATCCAAGAGTGGAGAATCCAACATGCACAAAGGAGTTTTTACTGTGTACCTGGCCTTGGATTCAGTGCTAGGACACAGCTGTACACCAGCCCGGGCTCTTGTCACATGGAACTCCTGACTAGGAAACAGAAACACATATTAACATGTATAACTCATGCAGCACAGCATACAGAGTGTGGCCAGATCATTTGACTTTTGGGTCTGCACACCTTTGCTCCAGTTGTTTCCTCCACAGAAAACAGCTGAGGGAGGAGAAGATGAGATAGGGAAGGAGAAGCCAACAGGGGGTACGCTAATGATGGGTCACCACTGTGGCCCCTGGTCTCCACCAGCTCCCCCTCCACAGGCAACAGCAGGTGCATCCTTTCTCCAGCTTCTCCTCTTGGTGAACTTCCATTCCTCCTTCAGGATCCAGCTGGACTTCTTTCTTTTTGGAAATCTTCCCTAACTCTTCTCCCCTGTCCGCATGTCCCCATGTCCCCATGCAACATTAGTGGCAGGGACTTCTCCTCCGTTCTGCTGGCGTCCGGGCTCTTCTCTGCCATAACGTTTCGCTCACAGCATTATGTCTTAATTTATCTCTCTCACCTGGAAGAAAGAACCTGTTTATGTTTCTCTGTTCAGAACCAGGCCTGCCACAGATAAGGCATTCAGGAAGTATCAATTGGTTGAATCAAATGACTAATTAATCTTTTGGCACTGTGGAATGGGTTCCCAGTGTGTGCACAGTCACCGGAATGCAGCAGGTCTAGCTGACAGAATGTGCTGACTGCACAGTTCTTCCTCCGTGCCCCGGCATCTCCTCCACCCCAGCTGTGTACCAGGCAGGGATGGCTCGCACATAAAGGATAACTCAACGGATGGCTCTCCTTTTGCCCTCATTCAGCCCATGTTCCACAAACCCGAGGCAGGTAATCACTGGGCTCCTCTGAACTCCCCTGTGGCCACGGTGGACAATTCCAGAAGAGTCCACTTCTCTGCCTGGGGCCTTTTGGGGTGCCCTGAGACCTGGCCTGTTTATTTGCAGGACAGCTGGGAGGTCCAGGGATTTAACATCCCCCAGTGAAAGACAGGAGTTGGTGGATGAATACCCCAACTTCCTCATGGCTTGTTAGAACAGCTCTAGGTGGGTTCCTCTCTATTCCTTGGCGGGTCCCCAGCAGGACTGAGCCCAGGTGCCACAGTGGTGGCCCAGCACTAGTGTACCCTCTGTTGGGCTTCTCCTTCCCTATCTCATGCTCTCCTCCCTCAGCCAGCTTCCCTGGACCACCTCCCAAACACAGCATCTGCTGGTCCTATCTCACTACCTGCTTCCAGGGGAACTCAACCAAGCCACCCTCCTGAACTGGTCTGTGTCAGTGAATGAGTGTCTCTCGATGAGTGTAAGCTGGAGGGAATCAGGACTCTCTGGCCCCTGCACACAGGCCCTCCCATCCACAGGCTGCCCCTTGATTGCTTTTGCACATCTTAAAAATGGGGCTTTTTTCTCTCCCATCATGTACTCCTCAGCAGAGTGGAGTACGGTGTGGTCTTGTCTCCTTCTGAAATGCCTAGAAGTCCAGCAGGTCTGAAGGCCTCTCACAGGCCCATGAGGACAAGAGGCAAGAGCCTGGGCGGAGGTTCCAATCTGGGGCGAGTCCCTTCTCCTCCCTGGGTCTTAGTGCCCCATTTGTGAATGAACAAACAGACCAGAGGGTCTCTCTCTCTCCCCCTCAGGTCCCTAAGGGTGCACCACAGAGTGTATCTGTTACTTAATTGCCTGGTTTGAACCCCAGTTTCCTAATCAATAAATAGGAATAATAACAGTTGCTTTGCAGTGGGATTATGCAGAAAACGCCTGGCTCTGGCTTCCCCCACTTGTGCCCTCCCCTCGCTCGTTCTGCTCTGGACTCTGCGCTTCTGCAAGCATGCTCACTTGTGGCTGTATATGCAGGGCCTCTGTGCTGTCGGTTCCCTCTGCTGAGAGCACCTTCCCTGATAGCCATGGGGCTCACCTCCTGATGGGGGCTGCACTGTGTCCCTTCGCAAATGATACATTGACATCCTAATCCCTGGTGTCTATGAATGCAGCCTCATCTGGAAATAGGGTCTTTGCAGACATAACCAAGTTAAGAGGAGGTCATGCTGGAGTAGGGTGGTGTCTTAGTCCATGTTGCCTTGGCACGAAGGAATACCTGAGGCTGAGTAATTTAGTAAGAGCTTTGTTTGGCTGAGGAATCTGCAGACCCTACGAGAAGGATGGCATTGGCACTTGCTTCTGGTGAGGACCTCAGGAAGCATCCAATCTTGGCAGAAGGTGAAGTGGGAGTGGGCGTGCCACATGGCAAGAGACAGGGCGAGAGAGAGATGCTGGGTTCCTTTAAACAACCAGCTTTCGCATGAGCGAATAGAACGCAAATTCACTCACCACCGAGGGAATGGCACTGAGCCATTGGTGAGCCAGTCACCTCCCACCAGGCCCCACCTCCAACACTGGGGATGACATTTCAGCATAAGACTTGGAGGGGACACACATCAAACCGTATCGGGTGGTGTCCTTATAAGAAGGCTGTGTGGAGACTCAGGGACACAGAGACACACCACGGGAAGGAGGAGAATGAGATTGACAGCAATCACCAGAACTGAGGGAGAGCCTGGAGCAGATTCCCCTGCAGTCTGCAGAAGAAATCCGCTCTGCTGCCACCCGGCCTCCAGAATGGGGAAGAAGAGAATCTGTGATGTCTGAAGGTGTCTCGTGTGGCCCTGTGATGCAGCAGCCCCAGGAACCGAGCACAGCTCCCCATTGCCTCCTGAAGCAGGCCCGCTGGACCATCTCTCCCCACTGCAGGCCTCCCCCACTCTTCTCCCAGGCCTCCCAATCCCCCTACGCCACTGTCATTTCTCTCCCCTCCTGGAGCCAGGACAGATTCCATAAGTGGCAGGGCCCTGGGCAAAATGAAAATACCAAGTCCCCTGTTCAAACATGATTTAGAATTTCAAGATAGAGACAGCAGAGCATTAAGCCAACCTGGGATCCCTTCTGTGCATGTGGCCTGGTGCAACTGCTCAGGTTACATGCCAGGAACACTCGATACATCATATGCAGCTTCTTATTTTTTGATGTTGTGTGTTGGGTCTTGTCTGTTTCATTCCACAAGAATATAAACTCCTCACAGGCAGACACACCCCAATCCTTCAGAACAGCTCCAGGTATAGGGTAGTTGCTCAATAAAAGTGGGTTAATGGTTGGCACATTGGGAGGCAGGTTATAGATGGGCATTGCTCTCATCCTTGGCCAGGGTCCGGATTAGAGCCCAGGTCTGCCTGTCTCCAAGCCTGAGCCCTTTCCCTTCTATCAGCACAATGCAGAGCTTCAAGTGGGCACATCAAGAACACTTGCTGCTCGTATTTAAAGCATAGCACAACTTAGCATCTCCAGCTTCAGCATCCTCATCTGGAAAAATGGGGTAATCATGACACACACCTCCTGAAACTGTTTGATAAGTAAACAACACAATACATGGAAGCACTCAGGACAGTACCTGGAGACCAGCTGCCTCTTCTCACTGGCATCTGGACAGATCTGTGCCTGTGAGTGTCCCCGGGTACAGAACAGGGTAGGGAAGGGTAGTGGTTGTGGGAGGGGCATGGTAGTGAATCTCTTCCCAGTGTTTGGAGGGTGATTAAAAGAGGAAAAAAAGGGAGAGGACAGCATGTCACACAAGCGAAGACAATGTCTAAGCGTGTGTCCCCAGGCAGATGCGCCAGCGGTGAGCCTGTGAGTTGTGTCTGATGACAACCAAGAGGTGGCTCCACTCCCTGGCCCTGCAGGAGCCTCTGTTATGACTTAGAGGACAAGTTTTGAAGACTCCACCAAAAAGCCGAATAATTGATTTTGAAATATTTGAATTCTGGAACATGAAACCTATGAAGCTTTCATGTACCTTCCTCTCCTCCATAACCACATGGAGCTTATTTCAAACTCCAGAAATAACAAAAAGAACTGGGGGGACCACCCCCTTAGTGTAACTCCTCATGGGTGATGAAAGGAAGGCATATCAAATTCACTTTAGGATAGAAAGGATTCTGAGAAATGGATTTTCACGATGTCCAAATGGAGTTGGCCTATAGATTTTCCTCCGGATTATACTGGCCTGCTTTGCCTTCAGATGAGCACAGATGGTCACATTCATGAACTGGGGTTGCTGAAAACACATTTTAAGGGGGCTTGACATGTTTTAAAACAACAGGAAGTTCTTGAACAAAATTACTTGTCAGCCAAACTTTTTTTTTTTTTTTTAAGTAAGAGGCTATATGTTTTAGAGCAGTTTTAGGTTTTTAGGAAAATTGAATGGAAAGTACAGAGCTCCCGTGGCCCCTCCCCTCCATTCCCAAAAGTTCTTATTATCAGTGTCCTGCATTCACTTGATGCATTTGTTACAACTGACAAGAGCCAATATCGCTACTTTATTATAACTTAAAGTCCATCGTTTACATTTGGGTTTATTCCTTGTGTTGTGCACTCTGTAGGTGTGGACAGTTGTATAATGATATGGATCCCCCGTGAGAGTGTCATACAGAATCATTTCACTGTTCTAAGACTCTCCAGGGCACCATCTGCTCATCCCTCCCTCTCCTCATCCCCAACTCCCGGGAACCACTGATCTTTCTACTGCTTCCGTAGTTTTGCTTGAAGTTTTGCCCTGCATGGCTTATAGTACCTTGGGATATAAGCCAATAGGACATGTATTGAATTTATAAAGAAAATAATCAGTATATATTAATGGTGCAAATTTGTTTTACTAAATGAGGACCAGATCCAAAAAAGCATGGAGACTACTGCCCTAGAGATGAACTGATAACTAAACTACCTTCTATAAGGGTCTACAAGCTATTTTACACTTTGAAATAAAAAATTCACATTTTAAAGATATTATATTTTAAATAAGAAGTTAGAATATTTTACCACTGAGGGATGAATTTTTGAATTTGCAAAGTGTCTTTGCCTCCGTTTTCTCATTTTACTCCTTTGTGGAATGAGAAAGCAAGGTATTTTTTACCTCTCCTTGAGTGGCAATATTTAAGTGACTTTCTTGGCCTGTCTCCCTTTCTTCCTCTCCCTCTCTTTCTCTTTCTCTTGTAGTGATATGCGCAATAACAGAAGTTTTTTTTTCCATTGACCTCAGCTTGTCTTATGACTCTCCCAGTTTTTTCATTGGGGATAAATGCGTTTTTGCCAATTCCAGGTAACTCAGTCACTCCTGGTTTAAAACACAGCCTCTGTGGGGCCTAGTGCATGTGGCCCAAATTCTGGATTCTCATCTTCCTGCCAAATCCTTTTCCCACCGCTTGGGGGTGACATAAGTTCCAAGGCCGCTGTATCATCCATATGAGTATTGCGTTGTCAATGAATCTTTCATGTCCAGGACCGTATCTTGTGTTCAGTAAACACTCAACAATGAACATTGTTCAATGAACAATGAACTCAGTAAACATTGAACACCTTTCTCTTAGGAATTGGCCTGGATGGTTAGACTTTAAAAGCCCCAAACTGAACTCAGGTCTTCCTCCCATGATCCCTGGGCCAGTGCTCCTTCTCCAGGGTTCCCCATCTGAGATGTGACACCATCTACCCAGTTGTTCAAGCCAGAGATTGGGTGATACTGGAGTTAGCCCCTGGGTCCCTGCTATATCTTGGCTTTCACTGCCTATGTGCAAAATCTATGGGCTATACAGTAACAACTCTCATTGGTAATCCGTCCATAGAACAGTAGGGACAGCCATTTGTGCAGACTAATGTTTTTCATTTTTGCAAATCTGCCTTTGTAAACATCCATGTTTAGTGTAGACTTCTTGTGGGCCACCGGAGCCCTACTGGCTAGTGCTTACCTTGGCCACGCCTGAGGAGACAGGGAGGAAAGGAGAGGAAACTTTAGATGAGTGTCCCAACTCTTTTCCCCAATTTTAAAGATGACTATCCTATCCTTCAAACAAGTTCTGTCCTCTAGGGCAGTGATCCTCAACTTTTTTGGCATCAGGGACTGGTTTCATGAGAGGAGAATTTTTCTACAGACCAAGGAAGACTGGTTTCGGGATAAAACTGTTCCACCTCAGATCATCAGGCATTAGATTCTCAAAAGGAGCTTGGACCTTAGGTCCCTCACATGCACAGTTCACAATAGGGTTTGTGCACCTATAAGAATCTAATGCTGCTGCTGATCTGACAGGGGGCATAGCTCAGGCAGTAATGCTCACTGGCCCAACGATCACTGCCTGCTCTGCAGCCCAGCTCCTGATAGGCCAGGGACTGGCATCAGTCTGCAGTTCAGGGGTTGGGGACCCCTATGCTAGGGCTCAGAGAAGAACCTGCTGCAGAGGTGGGAGCACATGTTGTGCTGGTTTTCTTGCTTCTCTGCTGCAGGGACTGTTGTTTGGAAGACCAGGGGCTATGCTGTCCTGGACACAGCTGCCCTGGTACTACTGGCCATAAGGCTCTCCCTTTCCACTCCGTTTCCCTCTCTCTGGGAGCTTGTAAGATGTGTGGGGCATGGCATTTTGAAGATATATATTTACATGGAAAATGGATCTTAGAAATCTTCCAGTTTTAGTCCTTCCTGAGTCTGTGAGAAAAGAACTCCCCAAGCTCCTAGAAAATAAACATTCTGGGTTTCAAGAAATGTGCATCAGACACAGGCAAGGAGAGCCATGGTAGCCAGGGTAGAGGCTCAAGACCTCACACAACTGTCCCTCTGTGACTCTCTCCTTCTCAGGCTAATCCCATGAACCTCCTTTTGGATCTGGGATGCAGAAACTGGTGCAGCTCCCTCGGGGGGGCTGAGGACCCTTGACAGAGGAGTCACACTCAGCAGCCTGGAGTCAGTGTGTGTTGGGAGGGCAGTGTTTGCATAGAAACCCTGCAATGGTTGAGGACTTGGTGGCCAGGTAACCTTGTTTCCAAGTGCTTCTTTTGGAGAAGGGTTCTGCCTTGTAGCTTTATGGCCTTTTAAAAGAATCTGTTTCATATTTTTTAATGGTAGGCTTCGGGCCAGCATTATCATCTCTACCTTACCAATGTGGAAAATGCAGATAAGGAAATGCCAAGATGTTAAATGAGTTGTCCAAGATTTTGTAGCCAATGGCGGTAGAGCCAGGATCAGCATCTGGGCCTTGTAAACGCTCTGGTTGTGAAGGTGTTACCCGTGTTAGACCGCATCAGGGCCTCCATCTCTCCAGAGCAGCTGTTTGCCCCTGGCTGAACCCCGAGGGGGTATCTGCAGAACCAGAGGCAGATGGACCATCAGACTTGGAAGGGACTTTAGAGCAGCCTCTTGTTTTTAATGAGACTTAGAAAGATGAGTGACCTTCCTCATGTCATATATCTAGTTCATGGCAGACTGATCCCAAAGATTTGGAACACAGTCAGAACTTTCTGCTTTCTCATAAGAACCAGATGGCGTCAACTCGGAGTTCCTCATAAACTTCATTCAAATATAAAAAAGGCAGAACAGAGAAAATTATTACTTTTCCCATCTGGAAGAAGCATGGCAATTAGGATTTCTGGGCCTCCATCCATTTATCATAAAGAGATGATGAGGGAACAATATGATAAATAATAGATATTATCAAACTTTCATTTTAGTATCATGGTTGACTTCTGCTGGAAGTTAATAGCTTGGCATTGCTAAGCACACTCCCTAGAAGCCGTTTTGTTCTTGGCTGATCAATCCAAAAATGGTTTTAAAAGTTTGGAGTGTAGTCTGGTCCTAAGTTAGCTAAGATGGGCTGAGGATTAAGGCACAAATCCAACTTTACTTTTCTGTTAAGAAATAACACTTTTATTAAAACATTATTACAGATTATAAGGGGCATATTAACTTTGGCACTAACTGGCTATGTGAACTTGGAGAAGTGACTCACCTTGGTATTCTCATTGTGCATGTAAAACACCCACCTCCCGGGGTGAGCAGAGAATTCAATCAGGTGAGAAAATTTATGCAAAGTGCTTTTAGCAGGCCCAAAACTGATCTGTCTGTGATTGCTTCTGGTTACTAGAAGCTAATCTGGGATTCTTGGCTCCTAGGAGGTGGGCAATTCATCTCAGAGCAGATCATCTTTGTCCAGGAAAGAATCCTTTGGGAGTCTCTCTTGGTTTGTCAATGCAGTATACGGCAAGTGGACCTTCATTTTTAGACAATGTAGTGGAAGTTACCATCTTGCATACAAAGCCCAGGGACCCAGTCTACTGTCAGGAAAGATGGAGGTCACCTGATTATGATCTGCAGGCAGAGAAAGCATCAGAGGCTGAAGGAGAACTTATGTGACAGTCAAGAGCGTCAGATTGAAATCTCAATATAGGGATAGAGGGTTCTTCAGAGACACAGCACCAATAGGATGTGTGTGTGTGTGTGTGTGTGTGTGTGTGCGTGCAGAGAGAGAAAGAGACAGAGAGACAGAGAGAGAGAGAGATTTATTTTGAAGAACTAACTCACACAATCACAATTATGGAGGCTGGCAAATCCAAAATCTGCTGGGTGGGCCTGCAGCCTGGAGACCCAGGGAAGAGCCAATGTTGCAGTTTGAATCTGAAGACCTTCTGATGTCACAATTCCCTCTTGCTTGGTGGGGAGGTTAATTTTGTGTTCTATTCAGGCCTTCAACTGATTAGACGAGGCCCACTCACATTATAGATGGCAACATGCTTTACTCAAAGTCCACCAACTTAGATGTCAACATCATCCCCAAACACCCTCATAGAAACATCCAGAAAAATATTTGACCAAACATCTGGGTACTATGGCCCAGCCAAGCTGCTGTGTAAAGTGAACCATCACAGAGTGTTCACAGGGAAGGAGCTGGTTTGGGCAGAAGTTGAGATCTATTCAGAAAATTATTTTGGACCCAGTCACCCTTGCAAATGGTGTGTTTGAGGTAACAATAGCTAAGCAAAAGATATGGGAATGTGAACTGCAAGATTTGTATTGTTGGTGCCTAGGGTGAGGCAGCATGGTAGCCTTCATAAGTAGGTGCAGCCCAGCAGCAGGAGCAAGCTGCACAGAGCTTGTCTGTGTTAGGCAAGCTGCACAGAGCTTGTCTTCAACAGCGACACCTGTGGCCATGCAAGGCAATGACAGCAGTAAATAGATCAGACTCCACTTCTCCAAGTGAACCTCAGAGGCAGGAATGACCCCTTCTAGACTGAGCAAGCCTCTAAGTATTTCAGACAATTATGATACAGGTGCAGGGTGGGTTCAGGTGTGTGGAAAGGTGACATTAGAGGGAAAAGAGCTTCTGCTAGTTGGACACAAAAGCCTTTGGTGATTGACTGGCAAAGTTCAGGGGTGTCCACTGTGCCCTGAGTTGGTAAAACAAAGAATACAGGTTGCTACATAAAAATTAATAAGGGATGACTTTCTCCCCTCACTTTCCAGCATGCACAAAAATAGCAGAAGCTTTAGCAGAGTCCCCCATGCTGTAGGTGACAGAGCTTGAGCCTTGGCTTCTTGTTTCCCTTCTGGCTTTTCCCAAGAGGCAGCTTAGGTTTGAAGCCGCATTTCACTTTCCATCTCTAAACAAGCACCATATGTTTACAACTTTCGGAGTTCTCACTCCTCTTTCTGGAGGCAAGGGTGTTCCCTGGGTGGTGAGGGAGAGGGTGTGTGCTTTGGAAGGTCGGGAAGGTGACATTTATCAAGTGTCTGCTGTGTGTCAGGACAAAGCTGGCTGGATGTTTAACCTCTATTATATCTTGATATGGTTTTGATGTGTGCTGCACCCAAATCTCATGTCAAATTGTAATCTCTAGTGTTGAAGGTGGGCCCTGGTGGGAGATGACTGGATCATGGGAGTAGATTCTTCATGAATGCCTTAGCACCATCCCCTTGGTGCTGTTCTCATGATAGTGAGTGAATTATCACAAGATCTGGTTGTTTAAAAGCATTTAGCACATCTTCCCTGTCTCTTCCCCCTGTTCCAGCCACATGAAGACACCTGCTCCTGGTTTGCCTTCCACCATGAGTACAAGCTCCCTGAGGCCTCCCCAGAAGCAGAATCACCATGCTTCCTGTACAGCCTGCAGAACTATGAGACAGTTAAACTTCTTTTCTTTACAAATTACCCAGTCTCAGGTATTTTTTATAGCAATATGAGAACAGACTAATAAATATCTACATATCCTCAAACCACCTGAGGAAGTGGGTCCTGATGCCCTATTATATATGGGGAAACTGAGGCACGGAGCACTTCAGTAACAAATTCATTGTCACCAACCCCACAAGCATCTATCAGAACCTGGAAAGGAGATGATTTTCTGCATCGAAGCTAACCTGGAAATGTATGAATTCTATTGGATACTTTCTTAGGAAGCATGGGAATGCTCTCATCCCCCAGAAAGAACCCCTTGGCGTGCAGACAAGAGTCTTTCCACCACAACAATTTGCTTTCAGGATTTCTTCTCTTAGGCCAGTGGAGGAACGTGGGTAGGATTATTTTTCATGGCTCAGTTACCCAGCAATCTGCAATTGCAAGATGGTGGGAAGGACTCCTCTTACTTTGTGGTAACCTAGAGCAAATCCTGGGCATCTCTCTGAGGACTGGGCTTAGTGACAGGTAATGGGCTTTTCCCCCCTCCCCCTCCTGTGCTGTAGACCCTGCAAGTGTACCCTATAACAGATTTCATCACAGAGAATCATATAAAAATAGCAAAACCACTTATGAGCCTGTTTTGGAAAGGAAATAAGTTAGTTTGGGAAAGGTTCCTTATATTAAAATTACCAAGCTGCTTCCTACCCATAATTTTTTTAATTTAAATAATTTTATCTCCAAATAAGAAAATCTTGCAGGCATGAGGTAATACTTGCCTAGGATTTGAGGTTAGATGTTCTTGATTAAAAGTCTGATGTACTCTGTACAAGACTGGGCAAGTCAGTGAATTTCTTTCAGCCTCAGTTTCCTCATCTCTGAAAGGGACTGTAGCATCTGTGCCTGGTTGCTGTGAGAGCCAATTGCATTTAGGGAGGTGAAAAATCCATAAATTGTCAAGAGCTGAAATAACGTGAAGCGTTATTATTATTCTTAGTAACAATATATAGATCTTAGGATATCATAAGGGAAGTTTTGCCCTTCTGGGGACTGGCTGAGTAGATCACAAAATACATGGCAAAAAGCCATACGAATTCTTCAATAAAGGGTTCAGAATCAGCACCGGAGGGGGCTGGCCGGAACTGAGCTCCTTTTCCCCCTGTGGCTCTGAGCTGGCATGGGTGGGGGCTGGGGTGGCTGAGGCTCCTGCCCCCAATCACCCGGGGCAGCTTTGCAAATTGGGTGGGATGTCATGGCTTGCCACAGAAGTGGGGGTGCTGAGGTTAGGCGCAGGGTCTCTGGAGTCCACCTCCCTGGATTCAAAGCCTGACCCTGCTATTTTCTAGTGTTGAGGCTTTGGGCAGTTGATTTTTACCTCCTGGCTGCTCATCAGCAAAATGAGGATGCAATGGTAATAATAGAATATTCCTCATAGGGTCACCATGAGGATGAAGAGCTTCAATAAGCACAGTGGGCAGTGCCCATTGTGGCATAGGGGCAGTGTGGAGAGTGCTGGCTTTCATGCAGCCCTTTCTCTAAGTGCCCATATCCAGCATGGCTGCTGGCTGCTGCCAGTCACTCTGTAGCTCCTGTCCACTCCCCACCCTCAGCGCCACACCCTTTCCTCTGTGACAATCTGGGAAGCAGCAGGGCAGAGTCCACCCTTGCCTGATCCCCCTGCCTGGGAAGTGTCCCCCAGTGTATGCAGTAGTGTACACAGGCTTGTGTAGAGCTCTTACTTGGGTCAGGGCAATCCCTTGGGGTCACAGAGGATTACATCCCTTTAGGGGTGACACTCAAGACCGGGTTCCACTTGGGTTTTCCCTTGCGTTGCTCAGGGTTTGAGCCTTCTGCGAGGGGACCCCCGCCCCACCCCTGTCTCATTGCCGTGTCTGAGCCCCATCCAGTTCCCTCTCCAAGCCTCTCAGTGTGAAATTTTACCCCTTTTTCTGGGAATGGATTAATGGTGCAGCGAGGGAGTCATCTATGGGTACCCTGAGCTCGACAGCTGGGAGGTGTGCAGCAGCCCTAACCTGGGTGGGCGCTGGTGCTCTTTTCCGCTCATGAATCATCTGAGCTCAACATTGGCTAACACGCCCCACTGGAACCTGAGCTCCCATCTCAATCCGCACCCCACCCCCAGCACCAGCAGCAGGCTGGCAGCCCCTCTTCCTGTGATTCGTCTTTCAGAGATGTGTGCCGCTTGGCTTTGGTGACCCCATGGTCTATTTCCATCTCGAGAAAAGATGATTTTCCCTGTCGGTAAGGCTAGGACCCTGCCCTTGGGAACAATGGGGCCTATTATGCCCATGAGGAGCAACTGAGTTAGCAATGGAGTTAGGGACTGCTCTGAGCATGTTACAAAGACCAGAATCTCCCTCGGCTGGTGCTGGCTTTTGGGGATGTGCAGGCAAATCACGAAATCTGACTCCCATCTTCATGCTCCTGCCTTCTCCTAGGGGCTTACCTTGGAGAATGGCACCACCGTCTGATCAGTTACTCAAGCCATGAACCCGCTGCCATATTTGAGTCTTTCCCCTCCCTCGGAGCCTACATCCGACTGCTCAGTGGTGTCTCATGTCGTCCTTATTTTGTCACTTGACAAGCATTGGCTGAGTCCCTGCTGTGTGCCCTGCACTGCACTGGGCATTCGGAGTACAACACAGTCCCTATACTCAGGCTCTTGCAATCCCGAGGGATCAAGATGCAAAGATCGTTGAGTCCATCAGCCCTACACCCTGCATCTCCTGCTATGGGAGCAGAGTGGGAAGGACACCGAGGCTCACAGAGGCTGTGCACAATCACGTGGCGTCAGCAGCAGAGCCCCGTGCCCAGGCACCTGGAAATTGCATCCATCCCTGGACTGTGGTGGGTCCATGGGGCTCAGGGCGGGGATGGGGCTCCTTCCCGGGCTTCACAGGGGTGGGCTCAGCCACCGCTGTGGGCTGTTTCAGCTCCAGCATTCTCTGGGCCAAGATTAAATGTTAATTTGTAATGGGGTCTGCTGAAGGTATCTTTGGTTGCAGCCGCGAGGCAGATTACTCTGGAATCTCAGTGGAATGAATCAGAGGCCTGCTTTTGGCAGTAAGCATCTGAAGCTTAACCAGGGAAAGATGACAATTTATGCTGCGTCAAAGAGGACGATAGCTTTCTTGTTTTACTGCCAGAAGAACACCATGGGGTAGGGGTCTGAAGATGGAAAACCAAAGCTGTGTCGGCTGGAAAACTTTTGTTTTTATTTATGAGACTGATTTGTATATGTTAAGGCCAATTGGTAGAAATTGGTCCATTTGCAAATTGGCAGACAGAGAAAAATCTTGATTTAGGACTAAAAGCAACGAAGCTAAGACAATAAAAAGAGAATCATTTGCATTAAGTTAAAAAAGCAGACTCCTATTCAAGCCTATTTTCCCTTAAATTCTTAACTTCTCTCATTGCAAATGAGTTTGAGATAGTTTACAAGACACAATATAATAGGATAAAAATAAATAGATTAAGAAATCAGGATGAAGGGAAAATAAAGAAAGGATAATAGAATAAAGCCAGAGAAAGATAATCAACAGAACTATATATGATACTCTTGGGAGCATTAAAAATAATATTTAAAAAACTTTTAAATTGAGGTATAATGTGCATATAAGTAAGAAAGTCTTAAGTGTTTCGCTAGCTCAGTGAAGCTTGTGGACCCAAAATTACCTGAGACAGGTCTCAACCAACTTAGAAAGTTTGTTTTGCAAGGTTAACAGCCTCAGGAGGTCCTGACGACATGTGTCCATGATGGTCCTGGTACGGCTTGCTTTTATACATTTTAGGGAGACATAATACATCAATCAATACATGTAAGATTTACATTGGTTTGATCTGGAAGGAGGGTTCAATTTCAACTGGGATGGGGGGCACTTCCTGGTCATAGGTAGATTTAAAATGTTTCTATTTGGCAACTGGTTGAAAGAGTTACTATCAATAGAAAGGAATGTGTGGGTTATACTAAGGGGTTGTGAAGGCCAAGGCTTTATCATGCGGCTGAAGCCTCCAAGTAGCAGGCTTCAGAGAGAAAAGTTTGTAAATGTTTCTTATCAGACTTAAGGTCTGTGTTGATGATAATGCTGGAGGGTAGATGAGGCATGTACAATCCTCTCTTCCATCACGTCCTGAACTCGTTTTTCAGGTTGACCCTGGAATGCCCTTGGCCAAGAGGAGGGGTCCATTCAGATGGTTGGGGGGAGGCCTTAGAATTTTATTTTTGGTTTACAGGTTTTACATGTGTGGCCACCAGGTGACCACCACCAATAAAGGTATAGAACCCTTGTAGATTCTGTTAGGCTTCCCCTTCTCATCAGCATCTCGGAAGAGGTGGCCACTATTCAAACTTTTCTCACTATATATTAGTTCTGCCTGTTCTTAAGGCTTCATGTAAATCCGATTACACAGTAAATACTCCTTTGTATCTGTCTCCCTTCACTATTACATCTGTGAGATTCACTCACGTTGCTGTAGGCAGCTGTACTCTCCTCTCCCTCGCTGCTGCATAGTACTCTTTATATCTCATGTGAACAACTTATCCATTCTACTGGGGAGGGAAATTTGGGCCATTTCTACTTTTTGGCTTTATACAGGAAGGTGCTGTGAACATTCTTAGGCATGTAATATGGTTTGGATCTATGTCCCCACCCAAATCTCATGTTCAGCTGGAATGCCCAGTGTTGGAGATGGGGCCTGGTGGGAGGTGATTAGATCATGGGGGCAGAGTTCTCATGGGGGGTTTAGCATCATCCCCCACTTGGTACTGTATAGTGAGGAAGTTCTCACTGGGATCTGGTTGTAAAAGTGTGTGGCACCTCTCCCTACCTAATCCCCTGCTTTTCTCCTGCTCTGGTAATGTAAACTGCTGGCTTCCCCTTCACCTTCCACCATGATTGTAAGTTTCCTGAGGTCTGCCCAGAAGTGGATGCTGCCATGTTGCCTGTACAGACTGCAGAACTATGAGCCAATTATATCTCTTTTATTTGTAAATTACCCAGTTTCAGATATTTCTTTATAGCAACGTGAGAACAGGCTAATATAGTATGACTCTTGGGGGCGACATAAACACTCATTTCTGCTGGGTATATATACCCAGGAGTTGGGTTGCTGGGTCCTATTGTATGTGTATGGTTAGCTTTAGTAGAAAATGCCAAGCATCTTTCCTACTTACAGTACAGGCATACCTCACTTTATTGTGCTTTGTGATACAGTAGTTGTACCATTTTAGACTTCTATCAGCAGCACACAAGAGTTCCTGTTGTTTCATATTCTTGTCAACACTTGATGTTGTCAGTCTTTAATTTCAGCCATTCCCATGGGGGCATGGTGGTTCTAGAAGACTTTTTCCCCCTTTTCAGCAATCATTTCCCCTTCTTTGGATGAAAGCATTGATTTCCAATAGAATCCATCATTTGCTAGCCCTGAGAATGATCACATGACACAGATCTAAGACAGGGCATCACTTTGCCCTGACATAGTAATTGGTGTGGTTTGAGCCACTTAGGTAGATGTCTGAGCTGGTCCAATAAGAGTGAATCTCCAGCCTTTTGCCAGAATTTATTAGCTATTCTGTAGCTCTGAGGGGAGAATTGGTCTAAGAACAGGGCTAACATGAGAGAGTGAGCCAAGAAGACAGAAGCAAAGGCAGCTTGCCAATACTGTTGGACCTCTGACTGTGGTTGTGTCCGGAACTACATCTACCCCTAAAGGCTATATTTTCTCTTTCATGCTTCAGCCAGGTTGAATCAGGTTTTCAATTATTTGTCATCCAAAGAGTCCTATTCAATGTCCATCAAGTCCTAAAAGCCCACTTCAGCATTATTCTGAATACAAGAGGCTTCTTCACTCGTGAATCTTTTCTCCACTTTCAGAGCCTCCACGGGGGCTATGACCTCCCCAGAGAATGCTCTTGCTCTCGCAAGCCTGGATCCTTCCCATTCTTTAGGGAAGAAATGTCCTCTCCTCCAATATTCTCTAGCAGAGTTCCCTCCTCTTATTTCTGCAAGGCACTTGTGCTGTTCTTTCACAATTTCTCATTTGTTTATTGGTTATTGATGGAATTTTGCCATCTCTCTGTGATTTTCATGAGGTCAGACACAATCTTTATTTTGTTCTCACCAGAAACCTTGTGCCTAGCAGAGTGCCTGGCCCATCAAGGCATACAATAAATGTTTGTTGAACGAATGAATAATGAATGAATATAACTGTGTCTTAACCTCGGTCTGGGCTCACATCGACCTGGCCTGGAATGATCCAGCTGTCAGGTGAGTTCCCCTGGGCCCATCCCACACATCTGAGTTTGGATTCTCCCAGAAGCAGAACCTGAGACAGACTTGAGAGGAGGTGGGAAGTGAGATAGGGAAGGGGAGCCAGGCAACCAAGAATGTGTTAGAAAGCAGGTGTGGCTCATGCCTGCAGGGAGCTCTGAGAACAAGTGTAGTCAGGCAACCCAGACTTATTTCATCCAAGGGAGAGGGAGCTGTGGTATTTATACCCCAACTACCCCATGTCAGTGACTAAGGGCTACTTACTGGGAGGTATGGATTCCTGACACTTCTAGCTTTGCCCGTGGTGGCCAGAGAAAGCCATCAGACAGGAAAATACAGGGGCAGGCATCGGGAAATGGGACAGCATGCTTTGCAAGGTAAGGGTGAGGGGATAAAGGTGTGACCCCCATAGCATCTGAACCACAGCCTTATTGAGGTTCTTGCCATTACCTGCTGTCCTGGGGAAGCTACTCTGAAGGGCAGAGCACCTGCTCTGTTCCTAGTCTGAACCTACCACCTCCTTTGTTGCTGTGTGGCTTTACCCAGTTCTCTTTACTGGGATGGGCTTCAATTCCCTCACCTATGAAATGCAGATAGCAGGCCACACCTGCAGTGTTGCTGGCAGGACTTCAGGCATGGATAGCTAATATCCATTGGCTAATATCTCCTAAAGTGTAAGTGGGAGGCTGGGATTCGAACCCGTTTTCAGATTCCAAAATTGGAGAGTTTCATCTCTCATCATTGCACAGAGCCACCTCTCTGGTAGAAGGCAGAGAATGGAGGAAAAGGCACCAAAGAGGGAGGGGACCACCCAGCTTGAGGTCAGGGAAGGCTTCCAGGAAGAGGTGATGCTGGGACCGAGGTTTGGCAGGTGGAAGGGGCAAGTATTCTTAGCACCTGGCAAAGGTTCTGGCCATAGCAATTGTTCAACGCTCGGTTTCCTACCTCTCTGCCCAAGGGCTGTTCCTTCTAGCAGGCTTGCGCTGCACTTGTCCTCAAGGACAAGGTGCAAAACAGAAGCTCAGTGTGACAAGTCTGAAGTGAGGGTTGTTTAAAATGCTGGTGGCTCCTGAACATCCCATCTCTGGGCTCTTGTAATTGTGCTTACTGGAGGACATACTTTTCCCACTGACGTGCACTAGGGGCCCACGGCCGGGGATGGCCACTAGCCAAGAGAGGATTAGACCATTTCTGAAAAGTCTTAAGCAAACAAATAACTATCCCCACCACTCCCCTGCCATGCCGGTGGAGAATGCCTTCTCAGTTTAATTTCAAACAGCTCCTCTCTGTGGGCCGAGCAGCCGCGGGCCACATTTTTTTGAGGCACAGGACCCTGAATAGACTTCCCTTTGGATCCCAGCAGAAGACTTTGCCTGGGGGACTTTTCCCGGGGGACTTTTCCCATTGCCAGGAAGGATAAAATTGCCATGACTCGACCCAGAGCTCAAGCCCTTGACAGTTCTCAAAACCCTTTCTTGTCCAGCTTCTCTTTTGATTTCTGAAGTCAGCTCTACTGTGAGCAGGCCAGAGTGGCTTCATTATATCAACTTTGACAAAGATCAAGGGAAGCCCAGAGAGGGAGAGCTACCCATCTAGCATCACACAGCAAGAGCCAGAGTGGGGACCTTGCCTGCTGGCTCCTGCTGGGGACACATTCCCCAGCATGGCCCTCTGCACCCCAATATCAAACCCCCCAAGTTCCGGAAGGGAAGCGACGCCAGGTCCTTCCTGCTTTTAAAGAGACTTCTCTTCTTCTCTCCACCCCCTTCTTCTTTAGTAAGTAGAACCATTAGTTTTTATTGACGGGACTAATGCTTTTCATTTAGGGCCAATTACAATAGGAAGGGAGACGCTTAAGGGTAACTGGGTGATGAAAGGCCCCCATTAGGGAACAAGCTCAGAAGCTGCTGTTTCCCATTTGTAATGCTGGTTCCACATGCGAGTCATATTTAAGCCATAAACGGTGGCGCCCAGGGAGCACTCGTGGATTGCCTTGAGAAACCCAATACTTTTATCAAATCTCCAGATGGCCGTGTATTTGAGAAACCATTTATTTAATTTATTTTTTCCCCTTAGAAATGCTTAGATTTTCAGAAGCTGGCTCCACCTAACCCCATGGACCTTCCAGTAGCATCTATGCTCCTGCTTGAAATAATTGTCTTCTGGGTTTTACTGGCACCCCAGTGGCTGCTTGTAAACTCTTGCTCATTTTTTTTTTCCTTTGCTTTTTGCAATTTTGCTCCATAGGGGAGAAAATAAAGATGTGCTCAGTGCTTTCCTGGTGTTGGCTGCTGGGTTCCACCCTTCACTTACCTTAGATCATTTGGTCCGTGTAGGACCCCACCAGTTGCACCCATTTCACAGATGAGAAAACAGAGGCCCCTTCTCTTGCCTAAACCAGGAAGTGGCAGAGGAGGGACGCCAGCCCAGGGTTGTCTGCCTCCTTTCAGGGCTGCAAATAATTTGCAACCTACACTGAAAATTTCTAATAGCCTGATATATTGTCTATTTACAAAGTATTTTTCCCCCTTTAAACCAGAGACTTGGCAGGGCCCCGTGATTACGTAGTGGTTCCCCAGATGATTATGATGTGGTGTCTGGAATTCGTGGAAAGTTTTGGCATTAGTGGCTGCCTTTTGTTTTTTCTTTTCTTAAGGTTTGTGGAGGTAAACTGGCGCTTGCCCTGAGGGGCCTGGGCAAGTGGGGGCTGGAACTGCTGCAGGAGGGCTAGGCAGGCTGCAGGCCCAGGAAGGGAGGGCTAACATAAACAGAGAAATGAGAGTGTAAACAGCAAATCAGCCTGGGACAGACACTCAAGGGATGGGTAGGAAGGGAATTCTGTCTGGGGTTGGTGGAAAATTAAGAAGGAAGTTGGAATCTGCTTTAAATCCTTTGAATCCTGGGGGCGGACTGACTTCAGGAGGGTGGGAAAGTCCAGAGTGCGTGGGGAAGTCTCCTGTTCCTGCTTGAGATGTCATTCCCAGGGTTGGAGAGTGCCCATGCCCAGCCCAGGAACTACAAGGACAAATGCCCTTCTCCTCTGACGAACTCGAACTAGGGGCAAAGTGCGGATGAACAATGGAATCAGCGCATTCAGTATGTTCTGCAGCAGATAACACAGCCCCACAATTGTGTTCCCATTTCATTTGACACTGCAAGGCTTTGCAGTACCAGTACTGGTCTCATTTTAGGGACAAGAAAGTTGAGTTCCAGGAGGCTGTCATTGGCTAATATCTCCTAAAGTGTAAGTGGGAGGCTGGGATTCGAACCCGTTTTCAGATTCCAAAATTGGAGAGTTTCATCTCTCATCATTGCACAGAGCCACCTCTCTGGTAGAAGGCAGAGAATGGAGGAAAAGGCACCAAAGAGGGAGGGGACCACCCAGCTTGAGGTCAGGGAAGGCTTCCAGGAAGAGGTGATGCTGGGACCGAGGTTTGGCAGGTGGAAGGGGCAAGTATTCTAGGCAGACAAAATGGACTGGGCAAAGGTCTGGAGGCTTCACCCTACCCAGAGTGCATAGGCAGCTGACCAGAGTTTGGAGACGTTGAGGCAATGGTGGCTTTGGTGGTGGAGTGAGGAAGGTTGGAACCCCAAGCAGCCCTGCCTGTCACCAAGCCAGGGTGACGTGAGCTCCTGATTTCACCTTTGTAAGCGAAGTCTGATGGGACAGTGGAGCATGCACACAGGCAGAGGAGCTCCATGCTATGTGTGCCCAGTGTTCCTGTGACCCTTTTTGCACAAAGCATCTGTGAGGCCCCAGAGGCACGGGATGCATAGGAATTCAGTAGGACTCAAATAAGTCCAAGGAAAGCAGGTTACATGTGTGGCTATGGAGGTCGGGGCGGGGCGGGGCGGGGGGTGGGCAGTAAGAAGAAGCTACACTTTCTGTTCCAACCAGGATGTGCTTCAAGTGCAGAAAGAAGACGATGACATTCTAAGCAACGGGAATGACCCATTCTATCCTTGCCTTTTCCTGCTACTTCCTTGGTATAAGACAACCACCTATGCTGACAATGATGACAAAGAAAGAAGAAGAAGGACAGGGAAATCACAGGCTTTTTTCCACTCAGTACTTCCTTAGTCCTCCATAAGCTGAAGGTAGAAAGTGGTGGCAGAATGCATGCATATCAAGACGTGAACTAAAAACAGCTGAATTGGCTTTGTGCAGCGTTTCCAGTTTTGGAAAGAAGGGCATGCACAATACGCCACATGAATGTGTGATTTCTGTGATTTCACCTACAAGTTAAATACTCTTACATGTGCATTAAAACTGGCATCACACACTATGAAGTTGAACCATGAAATTCATGCTAATAATATGAAATTTTAATTTAAAAGCTTACAATGTCATTAAATAACAAATTAAAATACACCACAGCAAGTCCAGAGAGAGTGCAGAAGAATGGAAAACACTTTACATTTCTGTACTTTTTTTTTTTTGTTCTGTTTTTACAACAACGGGCCCTGAGCTCAGCTCCTGGGGGGCTGTTTGCTTTTAGGCCATGGCTTTGTCTCTTGGAGAAGGAATCTTCACAAGCCCTGACACCTCTCCAGGCCTCAGTCTCCCCACTGTTAAAATCAAAGGAGCAGGAAAATAGATCAGAATTGTGGACAGAGAGTAGACTTGGTCAGACAGAATGGGGGTTGGGACCCTGGCTCCACCAGCTCACAGCCGTGAGTTTGGACATATTGTTTAATCCCTCAGAATCTTGATTTCTTCATCTGAAGAGTAAGGCCACCCATGCTCACTTTGCAGTGTGACTGTACGCATTGACCGGGCGTGTGCTGACTCTGGGGGCAATCTTGAGCAAGTTGCCTGACCTCAGCTTTAATGTCTTCATCCAGAAAATAAGGAAAATCATACTCCATAGAGTTGTCATCAGACATTTAGCACCATAGATGGCAAAATACTAAATATTAAGTAAATGATTGGGTGCTATTATTTTAAATTAATTAAAATTATTTGAGACAGAGTCTCACTCCCTCACCCAGGCTGGAGTGCTGTGACGTCATGCAACTCACTGCAGTCTCGACTCCCTGGGCTCAAGCAATCTGCAGGCTTCAGCCTCCTGAGTAACTGGGACTACAGGCCTGTGCCACTACACTGGCTTTTTTTTTTTTTTTTTTTTTTAAGTAGAGAGAGGGTTTTGTCATGTTGCCCAGGCTGGTCTCAAACTCCTGGGCTCAAGCAGTTTGACCAGCTGGGCCTTCCACAGTGCTGAGATTACAAGTGTGAGCCACCACACTGGGCTTTAAATTAATTTTTAAGATACATAGTAGATGCACACCCATGGTGACCACCTGTAGTTTTATGTGCTGGATCCCTGCCCACACAACTTCTTGGTGCAGCACTTATCTGCTTCTAGAATGTTCCCATCCTCCCATTATGTGGTTTCCAGAGGCAGCCATGTTCCCAGGTGATTCCTCCCCTCTGGCCACTGTTGATTAGTCTGTAGGTGTCCCATGACCAACCTCCAGAAATGTGAAACATAAATGTCTGTTGTTTAAGCCACCCAGCCTATGGTATTTTGTTACAGCAGCCCAAATTGAGACACCTACCCCTACTACCCATATATGGTCAACTGATTTTCAACAAACATGTAAAGATAATTCAGTTTCATCAAATGGTGCTGGAAAAACTGGACCTCTAGATGCAAAAATATGAGCCTCAATCTATGCCTTGTATCATACAGAAAATGCAAAATGGATTATAGACATAAATGTAAAACTAAAAGTGCTAAAACTTCTAGAAGAAAACATCATAGAAAATCTTTGTGGCTTTGCTTTATGCAGAGATTTCTTAGACACAACACTAAAAGCACAGTGCATAAAGAACAAATTGATGAATTGTACTTTGTTAAAATTAACAACTCTTGCTCTTCAAAAGACACTGCTAAGAAATTGAAAAGGCAGAGATTAAGAGAAAATATTTGTAATCACATATTAGTAAAGGTTTTGTTTTCAGAATACGTTTAAAAACTCTTTAAAATGAGAAAATAAACATTGGGGAAAATATTTGAACAGACACTACACCAAGGAAAATATGTGTATTAAAAGATGCTCCCTGCTATTAATCATTAAAGAAATGCAAATTAAAACTACAATAAGATACCACTACATACCAACTGGAATGGCTAAAATTAAAAAGACAGACCATCCCAAGTGTGGGTGAGGATGGAAAGCAACTGGTGGGATCTCATACACTGGTGGTAGGAATGTGAAAGGGTACAACAACTATGGAAAACTCTTATTTAAAAAGTTAAACCTACACTTACCATATCACCTACTCATTCTATTCCTATGTATCCCCAAGAGGAACAATGGCATCTGTGCACACAAAGGCTTGTACAGGAATGTCCATAGCAGCTTTTTAAATAATATGAGAAACTAGAAACAACCTAAATATCCACCAATGGGAGAATGCATAAACAAATTGTGGTACGTCTATACAATGGAATACTTAACAACTAAAAAGAATGAACAACTGATACATACAACAACATGCATAACACTCAAAAGCATTATTGCTAAGGTTTGAATATTTGTCCCCTCCAAAACTCATGTTGAAGCTTAATCCCCACTGTAGCAGCATTGAGAGGCAGGGTCTTTAGGAAGTGATTGGATTCATTCATGGACCCAATGGGATTAGTCCATTTATGAATTAATGGATTAATGGGTTATCATGGGACTGGGACCAGTGGCTTTAGTAGAAGAGGAAGAGAGACCTGAGCCAGCACACGCAGCCCCCTTGTCATGAAGTGCCCTGTACTGCCTTGGGACTCTGTAGAGAGTCCCTGCCAGCAAGAAGGCCCTCACCGGATGAGGCTCCTGGACTTTGGACTTCTCAGCCACTATAACTGTAAGAAATAAGAAATAAATTCCTCTTCTTTATAAATTACCCAGTTTCAGGTATTCTGTTATGAGCAACAGAAAACAGACTAAGACACTTATGCTGAATGAAATAAACCAGATTAAAGAGTACACATGTATGATTTCATTGATGCAAAATTCTGGAAAATTCATATTAATCTACAGTGACAAAAAGCAAATCAATATTTCCCTGAGTAGGGCGTGGGAAGGACAGGAAGAAAAGAGTACAGATAGGCATATGGAAAGTTGGGGATCATGGATTTGTTTACTCTCTTGATTGTGATAGTTCACAGATATAGAAATATGTCAATTGTATACAATTGTACACTTAACATATGTGCAGTTTATTATATGTCTATTATACCTCAATAAAGATATAAAGACAAAATTGAAGCAATGCTAAGCACAGTAAATGTCAATGATTGCTAATATTTTTCCTGATAGGATAACTGAAGCCCAGAGAGAGATGTGACTTCATCTCACATTTATTCTATTCATTCACTCATTCATCCTTTTACGCACTTTTTTGCCCCTACAAATATTTCTTGTGCACATACTATGTCCTCAGCCCTGGTTTAGGAGCCTGAGATGCAAAGACGAATGGAAAAGCATCCCTTTCCCCTCTGGACCTCACAGTGGTCACAACTTAATGATCCTAAATGAGAGGCAGCCCTCAGCATTTCTGGGCCTCAGTGGCCTTGCATGGGACACACGAAGATTACATTAGTTGCTGAGAATCCTAGAGACCTATTGGTCCTCACATCCAGATCTCAGACTTCCCCTGATTTGCTCAGTATCTACAGAGGCTGACTCCCACAGGCTGCAACTCCCAGGCTCCATGTCAGCTTAATGGAAGGTTCAACTAATGGAAGGTTCTAGAAGGACACTCAAGGGAAGATTCAGGGAGAAGTGGTGCAGGATCTCTCCCCTTCGTCTTTGCCTCACTGCGTCTCCAGAAGCAACAACACCTCCTGCATGGCTCAGCTGCCATCCTGGGATACAGCACAGTCCACTAGTCCTGGCTCCACTGGCACCATCTCCCTTTGCCTCTGCAATGTAGGGGTGCCAGTGTCTCCTGCTGTTGCAATCTCTGTACATCTGTACATCTGCACACATTTCCTACCTTGTCAAGTCTGAAAGTGGCTTCTACTTTCCTGGTTAAATCTCTTCTGGTTTCTTCCAGATTAAAAAAAAAAATTCAAGAATTTCATACTAGAATTTCAAGCACGGTGTCAGGCAGGGAGGGAGATATTTGGGGGTTGGGAGGGCCTCCTAGAGGCCTCTGCAGGCTCATCACACAGACAGCTGCATTCCTTCTCAGCAGGACCCCTGAGAAAGCATGCCTGGGGCCTGAATCCAGCCCCATATCTGTAGTTCAGGGAAGCATTTGGCAGGAAGCTTAGATGTGTTTCCATCCAGAGTTCAACGCAGATCAAAGTGGTGTGGCAACGCCATGCCCTGTCACTTCAACTAAACTGATCCCAAGGTGCATTGAGGGGACATATTGGGTCCAAACAGACTCTGCCATCCAGCATCAGCTGGGAATTTCAAGTGGAACAGCTGCTGTGTCTCTGTACATATGTGTCTCTGTACACTCACGTGTGCGTCCTCAAGTCTAGGAATCCTATTGATCCTGTGTAACTCTTCTGAAATGGAGATGCCCAGAACTGAATGTATGCAAAATGTTTTCCTTCTTTTCTTTCAAAGAAAGCTGTTACTAAATCCATGATGCTCCTGATAATTGATGGTGCCTTAGAATTGAGTAAATAGGGACTCCCCTCCCCAAGAATACCACTCTGGTTAATGTGCTCCCAGGAAGATCTCGTTGGTTTTTAATATCCAAATTTTATAGACTATCTATATCTCATAGTACTTTGTTTTGAGGGACCAGTGTTTACATTTAAAAGTTATATTTATGTCTAAATAACTCAACATAACATTTTTCCTAAATAAAATGATGAGTAAGAAAAGTCTCCACTTACATCCCAAATAAAATCCGCAGATTGTCAGAATCATATATACACATGTCAACCAAACGAGTGTGTTTTTCAGATGATGTTGGCACCGAAGGAGGCCTTCCATATTCTGCCCGGTGTGAGCCATCTGTGCTGTCGTGTGCTTGTCCACAGTGATGTCAAAGTGCGCCCTTGCTTTTGCCTGGTGTTAAACAATATGTCCCCTCAAGAGTTGAGTATTATGGCAAGGAAAGTGGTTATGGTGGAAAGAAAGACGCTATCCAACAAGAAGTATATCAGCCAGCTATTGAGTAACAAATCACCCCCAAAGCTCAGTGACTTAAAATACCAATCATGCATCTTCAGGGTGGAGGTTGGCTGAGCTAGGTTGGGTGCAGCTGGATGTTCTAGGATAGAATTGGCATTTACTGGGAGGGGAAGACACTAGAAATGACAGGTTGTGGGTACTGGGAGCCTCAGTGGTTGGGTCAAGGGCATGTTCAGTTTGAGAGAGTGAGTAGACATCCAGATAAAGCTGTTAAGCAGGAAGTTGGAGAATTGAGCCTGGGCCTCAGGAGAGAGAACAGGCCTTGAGATTCAAGTTTGGGGAACATCTGCTGATATTTAAAGCCATTACATAGGGTCAAGTCAGCAAGGTCATGAATACGGACAAGAAGAGAAGATACCTGAGCGTATCCAGGACAAGGAGGATCTGGTGCAGTGTGGATATGGGAATTCACAGAGCATCACTCCACTCCTGAGACTGAGGGCAATGAGAAGCAGAAATCACTGCTGCCTCGACTGGCTTCCGAGTGCTTGCCCAAGGGCTGTAAAGTAGCCCAGCCCAGACATGTGCTTTCTCAAACTTCATAGTGTTTTTTCAAAGAATTTGAATTAGCAAGTGGCATTCGAAAATTGAACAATTTCCCCAAAAGGTCTAGATGTTCAGCTTCTGTTGACAGATTAGAAGCTCTGGGCATCATGGGCCTGTATTCCTACCTGGCAACACTCAGCCAGAGCTGAGAAGTAGTTGCCATGGAGGCAGGCCAGAGCAGAGATGTGGTAGCCATGGAGACAGGCCTGGGCGCCTCAGTTCCCCGCAGCCCCACCACTCGCTATTGCCTTACACCCATTGCACTTGGCTCATTTGTGTTTCCTGCCTAACCCCTGTGGGCCCTTAAGTGTGTAAGTCCCTGGCTTAGTCTATGGAAGTTCTCTGCATATCTGCACATCATGTCCCCAGGATTCCTGACCTCAGAGAAGATTTGGGGCTTCTTGAATCTGCCCCACCCATAGCCATGGAGCCCATGGGGTGGCCAAAGCCTCCTGGATACCTTACAACATATCTTTGGAGCATTGGAGCATGAGTTTGCCATTGAGGACCTAGACTGCAAGGCTGTGTAAAACATTTTATGTGAGAAGTGAGGAGCTTTCCTTCTCGGCTATAGTTGGGCTATGTCAGAGCCAAGTCCAGAGTTCATGTTATGGACTAAACTCACCCAGAGGCCTTTAGGAAATGAAGGAGCAAAGCGAGAAGGAAGGAGATGGGCATTTCTCTGCATCGCCCAGGCCCCTTGCAGGCCCTGCCAGCCTTCCCCTGGGACACTTACCTTTTCTGGTACATCAGGGTCTTGAATGACTACAGCATGAAAATGGCAAAGCAGACATTTTTCCCAAGCTCTGTCCTCAAGGCCCAGAGGAATTTTAAATGGCTCTGGGTTGGGGTACTTGGCATAATTTGCAGCACTAAATCCAAAACAGATTTGAGCAGCCACAGCCACAGAGCCACAGTGCTGGGTCCCAGGTCTGGAATGTTGGTGGGAGCAAAAGTTGCCCAGCTTGTTCTGGAAGAATGAGGAGCACTGGCGGGAGAATGGAATGGAGGCGACACAGTCTTCTGGGCAACAGACGCAAGGTGGCCGAGTTGCAGCACTGCAGTCATGGGCAAATCACTTGGCTTTTCTGGACCTCACTTTTCTCATCTCTGAAATGGGAGAGGGGTTGCAGTTGATGATGCCAACGAATTACAATGGCTCAAGGAAGTGGTGTTGAGAGGATTCCCACCTTGGCCCTCAGCAGCCCTATGGGACACTGGGGAGTAGTGTTTAGGGGACTTGGCACCAGACTGGATGAGACTGAGTCCTGCCTCTACCACTTACAGGCTGTGTGGCTTTGGGAAAGTAACTTTACCTCTCTGTGCCTCAATTTCTTCCTCTGCAGAATGGGGATGATCGTAACCCCCACCATATAGGTTGGCAGTGAAGATCGATAATAACGCTAAGATCATGGATGCTTGCCATGGTCCAGGCTCTGTTCTAAGTGCTCTGCAGTTTGTGGAGTTAAAACCTGTTGTGGGCTCAGCACAGCCATGACATGCCACCTCTGTTGGATGCAAGCTGGCCATTGTACTGGGTTGACCAGTGTTCCCCCAGAATTCATGTTTACCTGGAGCCTCAGAATGGGATCTTATTTGGAAGTAGGGTCTTTGCAGATGTAATTAGTTAAGATAAAGTCATACTGGATTAGAGCAGACCCTAAATCCAATGACTATTATGCCTAGAAGAAGCCATAGGAAGAAAGAGGCAGAGATTGGTGGGATGCTGCCACAAGCTAAGGAATGCTCGGAAATCCCAGGAGCTGGAAGTGGCAAAGAAGGATCCTCCCCTGGAAACTTCAGAGACAGCATGGCCCTGCTGACACCTTGATGCCAGCTGCTGGCCTCTACAATTGCCAGAGAATAAGTTTTGATTGTTTAAAGCCACCCAGTTAGTGGTGTTTTGTTACCACAGCCCTAGGAGCCATGTTTATTACTTTATGGATAAAGATAGGGATAATAAGAGATGGGGTGGAGGTGGGGTGAGGTGAACATGAATGCAGAACTTAGCAATTTGCCAGGTATTTGGGAGCTTAAAAAAAAAAGTAGAAGGGAAAGAGGAAGGAAAGTGCTACTTTTTGAGTATCTCTGAAGGATTAGGCAATATGTGATTTTATTCCTATTATCTATGAGAAAATCAGGGCTCAGGAAGATGGAGCAACTCACTCCTGGTCACAAATCTAAGGGAAGGAGGCTGAATTTCAAACCCTGCCTTGGTGATTCCATTGCCCTTGTACTGTCTACTGCCCCTCATTCCCTTCTGCTCACAGGGACCAGGCCAGGTTTGAATTCTCCGTGACTGGCACAGAGTGAGCCAGCTGTAAATATTGGCTGATGAATGAATGAATGTCCAGAGTTCCCTAATAGTACTGGAATTCTAGGTCTCTAATTTTTCCTGTTTCTTAGTTCCGAATTTTATTCCAACTTCAGTCTTATGATTGTGACTCCTGGGAAACAGGAAGGGGATTTTCTTCCCAAACATAATTGTGCTCCCAAAGTTGTGGTCACACTGGCTGCAGCCCCTCAGATCTCCCTGTGTAGAGAACCAGCCATGAGGAGTGAAGTTGGTTGCAGCCCCTGACTGCTGCACCTTTGGGATCTGCTGCAGTGTCCACGCCATGGCCACTCTCCCCCAAGTGGCTCCTGGACAGTGACCTCTCAGAATGGGGCTAGGAGAGCTAGTCATTTCTAACCAATGCCTGCCTCCCTGCTCTTGCTTTCAAATTTTCTTTTTTCTGTTTAGATGTAGAACCCTTTAAAAAATTTCAAATAGATTCTTATATAGGGTTCTGGTAAAATAAAAACTATATGAATGGCCTTTTATTAGTCTACAATAACATTTACTTATAAAACTGTACAATGAGGAAAATGGAGTGGTTATGAACACAAACACTTAAAATAAGGAGTTATGTCTGAGACAGTCTCTCTTAGCCTCCAAAGCTAATTTATTTCTGATTTCTGAAGTTTGTTTGGATTCACTGTATTGCAAGTACAAATGCTCATTCACAAAAATAAATATATGCAAATGGTGACATCCTTCAAACATCTTGTCTCACTGTCTCAGGCAATGCATTAATTAAATACAGAAGAAAGGAGGAGGTTTTTGAGGTGTTTCTTTTTCTTAAGTCTGAATGAAACCTAGTTAACCTGGCAGTCCAAGTTATAACAGATTTGTGGTGGCCCCTAGTGTGTTAAAATCTGTCTCCATCCATTGGATTGTATGTTATTTTTTATTCCATTTTTAGAAGGGTTAACAATTCTATTAAAACATTGAAATATGAAACAAACATCTGATAAATTCTTAAAGAGCAATTTAAAATCACTGGCTGAGATTTTATGAGGATCCTTCCCAGCTCAGACATGCTGTGGTAAGGGGACTCTGTTATTTATTACCACAATAATGCTGCATAATAACACAGTCCTCAGTGGCTTAAAAGAAGAAAGCATTTCTTTCTCTCATGAGTGGCTGTTGATTTAGGCTGGGCTCAGCTGGGCGGTTCTTCTGGTCTTGGCTGGGGTCACTTTCATTTTTGGTGACTGGTGGTAGGCTGGCTAATCTAGAAGAGCCCTTGCTGGGGCAGCTGGGGAGATGGGCTGCTCCACGTGTCTCCCCATCCAGCAGGCC
Organism: Symphalangus syndactylus; assembly: GCF_028878055.3. Lineage (NCBI taxonomy): Eukaryota > Metazoa > Chordata > Mammalia > Primates > Hylobatidae > Symphalangus > Symphalangus syndactylus. Next base: position 17,220,435 of record NC_072438.2, on the reverse strand, counting down.
AGTCCAGGTATGCTTTTGCAGCCAAGGCTGAGAACAAGAGCAGATGGGAAACACATCAGCACTCTTTCAAGTTTGTGCCTGTGTCACATTCACTCCCATCTCTTTGGCCAAAGCAAGGCACTAAGATGAACTCAGACCTAGGGGTAGGGAGACGGGCTCAGTTTCTTCGGTGAGAGGAACTTCAAAGTCATGTGGCAAAGGATGTGGGAAGAGGTAGATCATCAGGGTCATCAATGCAGCCCTATACCATACTACCCTCCCCAAGTTCTTGCCTTGACTCATTGGAATAAGGAAGTTCAACCAATCCCTGTTGGGTATATTAGGTATATTAGTTTGGGGATAGTGGGTATAATAGTTTGCAGGGCTTTCCAAAACAAAATATCACAGACTGGATGGCTTAAACAATAGAAATTAATTTTCTCATAATTCTGGAGGCTAGAAATCCAAGATCAAGGTGTCAGCAGCTTGGGTTTCTTCTGTGGCCTCCCTAGGTGGCTTGCAGACAGTGCCTTTTCCCTGTGTCCTCACATGGTAATCTCTCTGTGTGTGTTTGTGTATCAGTCTTCTCTTCTTATAAGGACCCCAGTCATATTGGATTAGGGCCCACCTAATGACCTTATTTTCACTTAATCACCTCTTCAAAGACTCTATCTCCAAATATGGCAATATTCTGAGGTACTGGGGGTTAGGACTGTGACATATGAATTTTGGATTGGACACATTTCAGCCCATAACAGTTGGAAGAGACTTTTTCTCTTCTCACCACCCCTTATAAGTAAGATTGGACCTATAGGGGCTGGGGTTTTTACACCATGCAAAAAGCAGGCTCTGCTCCCTCTTTCTGTGTCTCCTGTTCTCTGAGAATGCCTGTCCTTGGCCAGAGTGAATTCATTCTGCACTTCTTGTCTCCAGAAAGGGGGCCTCCCATAGAACCTTCCCAGCCAGTAGAAGAGGAAGTTTTCTCCAGCTTCATAGCCCATACTTGCTGGATAAGACCCAAGTGCCAGGGGAGTGAGCTCCATTAGACCCTTGAGGCAAAGCTGTTGTCCTCCAACCCAGCTTACCAGGGGTAATGCACTTTGGGTCACAAAGTTCATGCCACAAGCAGGAATTAGCCCAGTTCTTTGTGTATCTTCTACCTGGGAGGTGGGAAGCATAGCTGATAGCCTACTCTAATCTGTAACATCTCCAAGACTGTCACAATGAAGCCCCTGGGCACGTCCCAGGTGCCCCCAAGTCAATGAGGCTAACATGCACTTTTCTGAGCCCTGGTTCCTCTCTCTGTGAAGACAACTATGTGATCAAGAGCCCTGGCTGAACACCACACCATGCTCCCTCCGGTTCCTGCCACTGCCAGAGCCAGGGAAGGGCAATGTTGGCAGAAACCATGGGAAATACTGGGATGGAGCCATTTTTGGTAATAGATGTGATCTTCTTCTCTTAATACAGCTGTAACATAATGGAATGGCAGGAGGATAACTAGATGGTGGCTGGAATTCTTCCAGAGCTCTTAAGTCTAAGGTGAAAAGTGGAGAAATCCATGAGATGACCACAAAGGCTCTGGATGGCCATGGCCATCCAGTGTGGCTCTTTGCACTCTCTGTCTCCCTGAATGCCTGGCTTAATATTGACTGTGTAAAAACCTAATATATCACTTTAGCAAATTTGTTGGAGCAATTTTTATGAATGGGAGGGATGGGGGCTGGGAAGCAGAATGTTGGAACAGGAAGGTTTAATTGACTTATTTACATTCTATTATTTCTAAACTTCTACTTCACATCAAAAAGGATTTGAGGCCAGGCATGATGGCTCATGCCTCTAATCCCAGCACTTTGGCAGGCTGAGGCAGGAGGATTGCCTGAGGCTAGGAGTTCAAGACCAGCCTGGGAACATAGTAAGACCCCATCTCTAAAAAAATAAAAACATAAGATTAGCCAGGCATGGTGGCATCCACCTGTAGTCCCAGCTACTTGGGAGGCTGAGGCAGGAGGATTGCTTGAGCTTAGGAACTCAAGGCTTCAGTAAACTGTGATTGCACCACCACATTCCAGCCTGGGTGATGGAACAAGACCTCAACTCTTAAAAATAAGATTTGAAACATCATGTTAAGATGTATTTAATACCATAAGAATGGAAACAAAATCAAGGGCATTTAGTGCAATAGGAAAACAGAGGTAAGAAAATAAGAGTGAGCCAAAGCTAAGTTCGGTCTTTGGAGGGAAGCATACCATAGGTAGTGTGTATTTGCCACAGCCATGCTGAGAGGTCAGTCTCTGTGGTTCCTTGTGGCCAAAGCAGAAGGTAAAAGTGATCAGATACAAGATTCACAGAGACTCTAAGACAAAAACATTTGCTCAAACATTTGAAAACATTTGCTCAAAGGAAGCTCAACTGCTCCCAGTACAGAGACCTGTGAAGAAATTTTTCCTGTAAGTCCTCAGAAAGCAAGCCTCTCCAGCTGAGCTCCACAGGGCTGGGAATTCAGGCCTGTCCTGCACATTGCATGAAGCCAACTGAAGCAGGAGGAACGCATGGAGCAGAGAAGCAGAGAGAGGCAAAGGAAGGGGCTGTCTCTGCATCATCAATCACACAGATGCAGAGTCTACCCTGTCCTGGGGGTCGCCGTAGCTTAAGCATGGCTTCCAGACCATCTTTTTTCAAGGTTGGGCAAATGTTTGAGTCAAAGGTGGAAGTGGGTGGCCAAGCCTACCCTGGCCCCGCTGGGGAGGAAGGGGCAGATTAGGGGGGTCTCTGGGTCTCTGGATCCTTCTAGGTGGGGAATTCCCATAAACCCCCTGACACCGGGTGGGCAGAAGCAGTGGAGTCTGTGAGTTTGGGGTTTTGTTTCTTGGGGGAAGAAGTGAGTTTGTTCTAAGTTTGGGGTGAGATGTTTACTGAATATTCAGTGTCCAAAAAGGCAGGGTGTGGAGTCACTTCCTCTCTTTGGTGAGCACAGTACAGGAGTCTCTCCCCGCTTATCTTGGGGGGATATGTCATATGACCCCAGTGGATGCCTGAAACTGCTGGTAGTACAGAACCCTACGTATACCATACAGAAATTTCTTTTTTTCTTCCTAATTTCACAGATAGAAGATTCATTCTTTAAAAGATCTTGGCAACCTCAGCACATATTTTTTTCTCTTTCCTTGTAAGGTCCGGAACTTCACCTTTTTGCTTGGAGGAAACACTTTATGTGCTCTTTTGCACATCTAAATGGCCAGCATCACTACTCCATGCTTCAGAGACATTATGAATAAAGCGGCTGTAGATCTGATAACTGAGGCAGCTGCTAAGTGACTAACAGCATAGTGTAGACAGTATGGATACCTGAAGGCTGCAAATTTCATCAAACGAGCAATTTAAAACTTATGAATTGAATTATTTGTTGCTGGAATATTTCGTTTAATATTTTCAAAGCCCTGTTGACCATGGGTAACTGAAACCACAGAAAGGGAAAGGCAGTTAAGAGAGGACTAATGTACTCAAAGCCCACACTCTCCAGTCCTCCCTTCCCCCACGGCCGACCCCCGTGCTCCCCCACCTTGTCCCGTGGAGTCACATTACTGGTTCTGGCCAATGGATTAGAAGTGGAAGGAAGCCACGCCCCTTCCCAAGCCACACTCCTCCTGGTCAGGTGTGACCCACTTACTGTGCTCTTTTTTGGACCAGGTGGCCCAGTAACCTGAATACCTGGGGTTGACCAGACACATACCGGCTATCTAACTCTCCACATCACCGCTTGAAAGGGCTGCTTGGAGAGCCACCAGGCCAACCGACTTTGTGTCTCTAAGATTGAACACTTAGTTTATTACTGCCACAGATACAGTGGGGACCAAGGCAGACAGGATAGTAAATCTTAGCACACTCCATTGCTGTGGGGACTAAATGAGAGGCCTCCAGCATGCTCTGGAGCCTGTCGGCTTGGGTTTGAATCTCAGCTTTGCCCCCTACTAGCACTGTTACTTTGGGCAAGGAATGGCACCTCAGTTGCTCCACCCGCAAATGGGGATAATCATAGCCCCTGCCAAGAGGGCTGCTGAGAGGGCCTCACAAGACAGGAGACGTAGGCACCCAGTGCCTGCCGAGCACTTCAATTCACATGTGTATGTAAGGTGCTGCACACAGTGTGGCACAGCTGCCAGCTCCCTGCCCCCAGTCCAACATCCCCACTTCTCCAGCCTTCCCCACCTTGTTATCTCATCCTGCATGGAGGGGAAGAGCCAAAGATGAACAATAAACAAAGCTAGACCAAGGGGGTGTTCAGTCCTAAGTGCCTGCAGTGGCTGCACTGATGTGCTGTGTGACCTTGAGTAAGTCACACAACATCTCTGCGTGGCAGTCTTCTCAGCTCTGGAATGAAGGCTGTGCTGGAGTGTGTGTTGTGAACTTGCCTCCCTTCTGCGGGATGGGAACTGCATTTCCCAGAACTCCTTCTCCTATATTGTCCTGTAGAGCTGCCCAATAGGGAAGCTCTGAGTGGGATGTGGGAGGTGGAATGGAAGCTGAGGCCACTGATCCTGGAAGATCATGTTGGCCACACTTGGTGGCAGACTCGGAGGTGTGTGGTTGGCTTCCGCATGTCCTTACTGTCCTGCTCTCTGCATCTAGTTCATCTTCCCAAGTGACAGTCCTGATGGCAAACATCAGCCCAAGCCTGCCACTAGGAGCTTGGTTGCGGGCAGCTTGGAAAGTGGCAGCTCCCAGAGGAGCCAGGTTCTCCAGGCCTCTGCCCCTCGGATGCCCTTCTCCAGATGCATGCCGCTTCTTGGATTTTCCTGCAAGCCTTGGCCTGTCCAGCCCTGCTAGTGCTGGACCTGTGTGGCAAGGTGCTGAGTGATGTCTCTCTCAGGTCCTCAGGCTGCTCCTCCAGACCTCCCCTTCCAGGTGGCCCTCATCTGCGTGCAGGCTAATTCCTGTAAGAAATTCCCTCTTCCCCTAAGACTCCTGCAGCTCTGCTGAACCCTGAGTGCAAGGGTAACCCCCGGCCCCAGGGCGTCATGGAGACAGCCAGGGGAGGGTTGACTCCCTCCTTGCCAACCTTGCCGCTGTTCCTGCTACAGGGCCGGGAGTGGGGGTGCCCCTTTGGCACGGTGGCATGCCTTTCTCATGTCATCGCAAATTCTTTACAAAGATAAATATTGAATGGCTGCTTAGCGGTCCATTGACTAGATGACCCTTAGTTTATTTAACTAGTCCCCCATGGTTGGACGTTTCTGTTATTTCCAATCCTCTAATATAATTAACACTATGGTGGAAGCTTTTGTTCCTGATCTTTATTCAAATATCTGGTTCTTTCCATATGATAGGTTTCTAGAAGTGGAATTCCCGAATCAAAATTGTTTGAGACTCGTTGTATGGACAGTCAAATTGCCGCTAGAAATGCGCCTTTATTACAGGGCTGCAGACTTGGGGCCCAGGGAGGGGCAAGCTGCCTGGACTCACAAAACAAGTCTGGGCAGTGTAGGCCAGAAGGCAGCTGGCGCCTGCCAGCAAGAGAACCCAGGAGTTTGCTGGGGGGCTTGGGTGATGACAGAGCCTGGGGTGGGGTGGGGTGCAGCCAGGGGAGATTGCCGGGAGCTGACAGGGCCTTATGCTGTGGGGACTAAAGACTCTCCGGCATCATCTGAGCCGGTCATTTTCAACATTCGCTTTGGCTCCAGAAGCAGGTGTGTGTGTGGGTGTGTGCAGATCAGTTCATTTCCTCCAAAGATGGGTAGTCAAGCAGACTTGTGCAAAGACTCATCTCACCGTTCATCTCAGTGTTATCCATACCAGAGAAGGCTTGGAAATCACCACTACCATAGCTCTGATGACCGGGGTGGGACCTGAAGCCACTCTCACACTCCTGCCCTAGCCACGAGGTCCCCACGGCCCCACCTGGAATGGTCATGGTGCACCCTTGCCTCTGCTCCCCTGAGCTGGCTCAGAACCCATTCCTGGTTGGGCCCTCCCCAGTGCAAGGCTTGAAAGGCCTGGAGAGAGGGGACAGACACCCACAGATATCCCGACCAGCTCAGCACATCCTGGTTCAGGCTGACATCCCCCTCTCCATTAAAACAGCCCCAGCCCAAAGACAAACAAGCATCCTGAATTTATGGTCCTGTTAGCACCACAGCAGCACAGCCAGGCGTTCCTTCTGGGCCATGCTCTGCAGAGGGCTCCCTGTAGGTCTCCCCTCCTATTAGAGAAATGTCCCACCCAGGCCTCCCCGCCCTGCCCCCAGTTAACTCTGGGGGTCTCAGGCCACTCCCAAGGGCTTGTTCTGTGTGCACCAACTAAACAGCAGCCTCTCATTCAGTGTGCAGGTTAGGGAGGGGAGAAAAACAACCAAAGCCGCTTGGGTGGAAAAAACCAGGACGCGATTGATTCCCAAAGGCCATATTTTATTTGCACTGTTTCCTTCAAGTCTGTGGCCCAGGCGGGCAAGGAGTAATATATTAGCTCCGTTGGTTTAACTGGACAGCAGCATGAGCTTGTAATAAGGATGTGGTAATACACCATGCGAATCTGTAGGCTCATAAAACTTGACCTTATAAATCTCCAAGTGTATCAATTCCATACAGCAGCCACTCCCTGCAGTGGAAGCCACAGACTTATAAAGTGGCCGCTGATAACAGAACAGTTTACCCCCAACCCACCTCCCTTCTTTAAAACTCCCCAAGACAGACTAATCAGGGCACATTCATAATTCCTCCTGAAACAGGAATGCCACATCAAAACATACAAGACCCAAACTGGTCTCTAGGATCAGGGAGTAGCGGCCCAAGAGGTTAAGCAAGCTCATTAACAATTGGGATAAAATGTTCCCTAGGCAACTTCCTCTCTCTTCCACCTGCCTGTCTTCAGCCTCTTTGGGTGTGAGGGCAGTGGTGCTACTGCTATATGGCTCCCTAGATCAGGATTTGTGAAATGTTTTCTGTAAAGGGACAGACACTAGATATTTTAGGCTTCTTGGGCCATTTGGTTTCTGGTGTCTGTCATAACTACCAACTCTGCTGTTGTCAGGTGAGAACAGGCATAGACAATGTGTAAACTAGCGGGTGTGGTTCTGTGCCAATAAAACTTTATTTACAAAAATAAGTAGGCAGGATTTGGCCCTTGGGTTGGCGTTTGCTAACATCTGCTCTAAATGGTGCATCCTCATCCTTAACATCCTGGTCACTGGCAACTCGCCGTCCGAGTGATAAGGGGGCCAGCCTGCAGAATTCAAGTCAGCACCTGGGATTCCCAGCAAGGGCTCCTGACACCCAGAGGTGTGTCAGACTGTTTTCCACACCTCACCTCATTTGACTTGGAGAGGGCGGTGTCATTGCCTCCTCCTATTCCACAGATAAGAAAACTGAGATCCAGAGAGGTTAAGTGGTTTTCCCAAAGTCATAGAACTAGCATGGGTCATGACACGATTTGAGCCGGCAGCTCTGGGCTCACGTGCTCAGGAGAAGGGCAGGGAGGTAGCAGTGACAATATGTGAGGCACTACGGTGACATCACTTCATTAGCCCCAGAATAACATGCGTGGCATATTGTGTCTGGTTTTCTCAAATCCCTGCAAGCTCTCGGGCCTCCCATCGTCAGCCTTCCTCCTGGCTGTCACCACATCCCCACACTTATGTTTTATGTGTCTGTCATTACTGCTCTTTTAGAGTTGATGGGTCCTCGCTCCCAGCTGTGTAGACTTGAGCAGTTACTAAACCTCTCTGACCCTCATCTGCAAAAGGACATAGAAGAGCCGTACTGCAAGATCGTCACAAGGATTAAACAAAACACGTGGGAAAGTTCCTGGGAAACTAAAATGCTGAGTAAATGTTAGTTTATCTAATTTTCTTAACGAGTCTGGGCAGATGACTTGACAGACCTCTTTTCTGAATTAAAAGGCTCTATGTTGGCATCTCCTTTCTGCAGTCCCCCATCTTGGCACGATGCCTCTGCAGGTGGAGCTGAATGTGAATCTGATTATAGTCCCCAGCTCTAAGCTGAAAGTGGACGTGAGCTTTGCTCGCCCCGCTGGCCCCAAAGGGACTTTGAACCCATTTCGAACAGACAGGCCGGTGCAGGGGGCAGCTCCCTGCCGTCCCTTTAGAGGAGGCTCCCAGCAGCATGGGGTTCTACTTAGGGAAGCTGTTTCCCTGTCTGGGCAGATGGCCTGCAGGAACGGGGGCTTGGCTGATCTGGTTTCAACTAATTCTATTAAATGAAAAGTTCTGTAGAGCGGATTCCTTCGCAAGCCTCTGTCCACATGGTGATTTAATCGAGTAAAATTAAAACATTGCTGCTTTCTGTCCAAATTGCTGCTTTCTGCGGTGGCCTTGTAGAGAACTTGGCGGGGGAGGAGGAGAAGTCTGGATCTGGGGTGGGGGTTGGCCGGAGGTGGGGGTGCTGTATGCTCCTGGAGACAGAGGCAGGGCAGAGACGGTGGAAAGCGGGTGGCAGGGAGAGGACCCTGGCCAATTTAGAATTGAGATGGCAGAGCTCACGGGATGATTCAGACCATCCAGTTCACCCCTGGTGGTGCAGATGGGGAAACTGAGGCACAAATGGGGAAACTGAGGCCTAGAGGGGAAGTGATGTGATCAAGATCACCCAGGGACCTGAGAATGTGCAGCGATTTGAGCAAATCAGACGCAAGGAGCATTTCTGCTCCTGGAGCCATTGCTCTCTTGGGAGCCTGAGGAGGTCCATGTGGCATCGTCACATCCTGGAGAAACAGGATTTGTTTCATCCTTATTATTCCTCAAGGAGCTTGGATTCTTCCCCTGCTAAGTCTTGTTCAGCAGTTCTGCCTAGGGCTGTTTAGGGGATTTGTGTCCCCACTAAGTCCACCAGAGGCACTGTGCATTGTTGAGCTTCGGCTTTTAAATTTCTCCGTCAAGAACTAGAACTCTCTTGCACTGAAACCTCATGATTTACCAGGCCAAAAAGAGCAGAGTTGAGTTGGTGGACCCCAAGTTCTGCCCTCCTTGGCCTCTCTTTTTGCCTTCCCCTAGAGGTGACCCTTAAGGGATGTTCTCAGGCTCCTCTGGTTCTTCAGGGCACTGCGGGAAACTCACTGAATTTGGAAAAATTCGGACTTGGCATTTGCTCACTCCTTGCTATCATATCAGGGGAGCCATGTAAAGATATGTTGCCTTAAATTCTCTCATTCCACAGTATTCCTATGAAATCGGGATGCCTTTGATGGACATGCCCTTAAGTTCTCTCATTCCACAGTATTCCTATGAAATCGGGATGCCTTTGATGGACATGCCCTTAAGTTCTCTCATTCCACAGTATTCCTATGAACTCGGGATGCCTTTGATGGACATGCCCTTAAATTCTCCCATTCCACAGTATTCCTATGAAATTGGGATGTCTTTCATGGACATGCACTTCACAGTTTGCACTTCACTTTTACCCATCATCTAATTTCCTGCCTCCCACATTCCTGTGAGATACTCAGGCCAGCTTTAGGGTTGTTCTCATTTAGTGGATGAGGAAGCTGAGGCTCGGAAGGGTGACCTGAGGGCCCACAAGCTCAAATTCCCACCTGGTTGTGCTATCATCTGTGCAGCTATCCATAGCTGGAGACAGAGTGGCTTGTGATGGCCCCCAGCAGGGGATGAATAAGGGGGTGTGGGGTCAGTAGAGGGTCAGTCCTAGACAAAGCTGCAAAGAGAGAAGATTCGGGTTTCTGTGTCCCTCCCCTATTCACTGCCACGCCCCTCATCTAAGCCCCATTTTTACCACGTTGTCCCCAGGGTTAGTTGATCTCTAGGCTGCTGGCAGTTAGGAAGGGCTTAGCAACACTTCAGGCGGGACTCACTACCAGCAGAAGGGCAGCTACTCCTACCTGCCGTGGGGAAGCAGCTTTGCCCGTGAGGGCGGAGGCCAGCCTGGGGTCACCTCCTGGCCCCTTTCATTCTGCTGGTTGCCGTGAGAACGTGGAAGAGAACAGGCAGCCCCAACCCTCTGCAGGTGCCTGCACTTCCGAGAGCCATTCTGTAAGCGCCATCTGTGCCTCCTTCTGCCAGGGCTTTCATGAGAACCTGCTGAGTCAAATGATCCAGTGGATCCACTTCCACCATCAGTGTTTTGACCTTACTCACTGTCATCAGTGGGTGGCCTGGATGGATGTCAATCTTCTCATCCCACCCCAGATTTCACTCTAGCATCCAGCAACCTTCTGTTCTTTATAGGAGTCAGGGTCTCTTTCTATTGCTGTGTTTAACAGGAGCCAGGGCTGTGGTGCACATGGAGAGGGGATCTCAGCATGGGTCGAGGTGGTGTCCACTGCTCATGGGCAAAGATTTCTGGGCACACCTGGCTGCTTGCGGAGGAACATACCCAGGTTGAATCTGGGCAGCTGAGGGTCTGCTGAGGAGAAACACAATCCTAGCAAACGGGGGCTGGGATGCACTATTTTCTTCTGCATGTATGGCCGTTGGAGAAAACCACCTAGTGACTAAGCCCAGTCATCAGCGAACAGTAACCCAGGTTCAGGTAACAGCTCACTCAAATCCATCCCCTGGACAGACCCACATGTGGCTCTAGAAGGAAGAAAGCCTCTAGAAAGAAAAATGGCAGCCCTTCCCCCTGTGCCCACTGGGACCTGAGCAGCACAGCCAGGGACCCTATAGCAGTGTAACCCAAGGAGGGGCAAGGACACTATTCCCCAGCTCTTACAATGGGGCACAGTCTGCCTTGGCACGCTGAGAACTTGGTGAATGAGCTGGAGCCACCATGGACACAGAGATGCCAAGCAAACGTGGGGAAGTGAATTTCAGCAGCACCTGGAAGGAAAGGACTTCACCTGAGATCTCTCCTGTAGGCTCTTGACAGCGCTGGAGGCTCCCTTTGGAGGCCGAGGGCAGGGGTGGGGAGCTAGTGACATGCTAGGGTTAGTAAGGGTATGAGTCCCTCACCCCTTAGGATCAAGACTTGGGGAAATCATGTCTCTAGATCATTGAGACTTGGGGGAAATCGGGTTTGCATTGGGGCATGATTGCTAATCCATGCAACAACCCTATAAAATCACAGATGAGGATCCTGAGCTTCTCCTTTTGGGGCAGGACTCACTGGGACATCTTGAAACCTCGAAGTGTTAGCGCGACATGCACCATGCAGGCACTGAGAAGCAGTGCAAGGCAGCAGCGCAGGTGTTTGCAGGAGTGAATCTCGGCAGCCACTTGTTACTCTGAGGCCTTGAGTGAGTTCCTTGACCTCTCTGAGCATCAGTAGCCTCCTCCACAACACAGGGTGTTGATATCTAATGTCTCAAACACAGCACAGAGATAAACAAATGCAAAGTGTCAAATGGAACCTTGGAAGAGTAGAGTGCAGCCTGGGAGGCCAGGCTTTTTATCGCACTCATAAGGACAGGACTGGATTTGGCCTGTCGGAGAGAATAGTGGGAATTTCTGTTCTGTTCTTGCATAACCTTCAGGCCCTGGTTAATGAATCTAGACTAAGTGTCACTTAAAAGACACACTGGTCCTTTGTTGCCAGAAGAGTTCGATTCAAATCTCTCTGCTGGGCCAAAGCAAGCCATATTTATGCCTTTGGTTCAGACATGGAAGAAACAGAAAATCGATTATGTTCCTGTTGGTTTCATAAAACCCATCATATTCCTGGTATCCTCTGACAGTCTGCAATAAAGCAGTGAGATCTCAACGCTTCCCAGGCCATGGGGATGATGGAATCTGGGAAGCTGGCATCTTCAACAGCTGCTCCCAAATTGGCTGGGCTGTGAGATGAATCCTATCTCCATAAGAAGACACACAAGGATGATTCTCTCTTCCGGATCCCCTTCTTGCATCTGGGCCAGTGAGTCCCTTTCTGGGGAACCAAGTCACACAATGTTAATTCTCTCAGCTCGTCACTTCTTCCGTATTCATTGAATGCTAAGTAAGTGTAAATGGAGTCCAGATTTCGTTCTGCAAATGCCTTAAATATGCAATTGCTCATTTCAGAACCGCTCACCTTGCACACGCCCATGATCTGAAACAGGTTTCTCAGTCGCCTGCTCCTGAAACAGCCCTACAGGTGCCCTGGCTGATCTCTGCGACCTCGGAAGGCTTAGATGCTTTCCAAGGCCTCCCTGAGCTGCCGTTGTGGTGTGAAGAAGCTGGAGGAGGTTGGTTTTAGAAGAAAACAACCCAGCGGTTGTCCAGCTCTGTGGTCCAGCTCTGCCACTTTTAAGTTTTGCTTCATGCTGGAAAACCTTTCTCTTCTGTCAAATTTCAAGCACTAAATTTCCTCAACATACTTTCGAAGGCTCGTGTTTTATCCGTTTTTAATTAACTCATTTTGAAGCTTTCATACTTGCCCCCAAAATATTTTCTTGGCATTTCATGGTCATTGTTTTCCTTGGGAAGGCCGCCGGTGCTGCGGAGGAGGGTCACCGAGCAACATGGCTTGGCATTTGGACACGCTTTTGTTCCCTTCTCCCCGCCAGGCCTCTCTGGGGCTCTTGCATTTACTGTTAAAATATTACAGAGGCCCACACCCGAACGGCCATAATCCACGGTGCTAGACTGTCTCTAATTGATTTAATTATTCATAATTGCTCAGCTGGGCTTATGCATACTTGTGCGTGATTATGGTGAACAGACGGGTCTGTGGCGGATGATGTGTCCCTTCCTGATTAGCGGGTGGATCTGGAGTTTCTGGGGGCCTGTCATGGCCTTGTGGACACTTGGACGGCACCCTTAGAAAGTTGGGATGAAACCCCTTAGCTTGTTGGCTTTAGTATGGTGCCACCCTCGAACGTTTGCTTAAAATGGTTTGGGAAATTAGAATTCTTGGTGCCAATGGAATTTAAAAACAAAAGACAGACAGAAACATTGGCAAAGGGTGGGGAAGGGCAGGGGGAGTTGGGTTCAAAGGAAAGGAAAGTAGGAAAGCAAGACATGGAGTCAATTCAGACACCTGTCAACTAGATAGACCCTCAGCTCATCCCTCACGGGGCTGTCTGTCTCTCCACGCGCCTGTAGAACCACGAATCCAGCCCTAACATACGCCTGAGATACTTTGGGAAAAAACAAACCTGCTGATATCTGGGGGCATGCAGGGAGGGAAATGGGATGCAGAAGCAAATTCCATCCCAACAAGATGAGATATCATCAGCCTGAGGGTCCTCTAATTGTCCCCATACGAGTCTTCTTAATTAATTCAAGACAAGTAAATGATACGAGGCCTCATAGGCTTTGCAGGGCAGCTTCCTGGTGACTAATATTTGAAGCAATAAAAGGAGCCAGAGCATTCCTGCTTCTTAATGGTCTCCAGTCATCCCCACCCTAGACCCAGCCCCACACAGCCCCGGCCTCCTCCGGCTTGGGTCAGAAAATAGCATGGACCAACTTTGGGATGCTTCTGGCTTTCTGGTCATTTACAAAGTGCATTGGCATATTTTCCCTTGTCTGAGCCTTGTGTCAAGTCAGGTAAAAAACAGGAGATTTGGCAGGGCAGGGAGTATGATTCCCATGATACAGGGAAGGGAACTGCGATTCTGGGAGTAAAGTGAGTTGGTGGAGCCACACTGAGGGAAGAGAAGTGAGGACTGGGTTCTAGGCCTGGGGAGACGCTTTCCTTTCATCTGTTCCCTCCTTCCAAGTAGAGGCTTGTGCAGAGCTCACCAGAATATCTCATTCTGGGTTCTATGTTCCTAGGGAATGATGGCGGTCAAAGAAGCCAGGTAACCCACAGATCCCGGAACCCACAGATCCCAGAACCCACAGATCCCGGAAACAGCCCCTCCAAACCACGGAGCGGAGTGAAGGAGGCAGTGTCCAGATCGCAGAGTGCTTTCATGCACACTTTCTCCTAACAGCCTTTTAAATGACCCTGCAAGGCACGCATTCACCCAGGTCAGAGCTCAATAAATACTTGTGGTGTGAGTAAATGAGCCCCAGGTTATAACTGGGGAAATTGAGGCCAGGAGAAACCAGGTAAAGTCATAAGGAAGAGCCAGAACCCCACCGCCAGTCATCTGATGCTCCCTCCACCCCATCACCCCTCAAGGGCCTCTGCAGGCAGCAATTTAATCTGAAGCAAATCCTAAAATAGTCCTCAAGAAGATGAGCGCATCCCAGCTCGAATTCGCCCTCCAGGTGCCTCGAAAGATCTTTTCTAACAAAAACACAGAAATGATTTTTACAAACCAACCAACCATCAGCTCCATGAACCTTGAGAGAGATGGGAAGGCAGCCGCAACCTCTGCGAACTGAAATGTATTATCAGAAGGATGTAATTACAAGTATTTATGTACACTGATTCTGAACCAGAGAATCCTGGGATGGCGCTGGGGCCAAAAGAAAAAAAAGAAAAAGAAAAAAAAAGAGAGAGAGAGAAAGAGAGAGAAAAGGCTTAAAAACTCCTGACAATGAGCAATTCTTCATGGAACAAAACTATTACAATAGCCAGCCTTTGATCTTGCCTGTCTCCTGTTGCCAATTGTATTTTGTCACCATTGGACTGTCACCCGCGAGGGAGCACTTTTGAATTAAGCAGTCTACAGCAATTTAGTCTGCACCGGCTTTGAAGTGCCAACATCAGTCAGGCCAGGACTAACTTTTTTCATTAAAAATTTTTCAACTTCTCTAAGGGAGCTTTTTGCCTTTTTTTTTTTTTAAGCCTGCCGGGGCATTTAGATAAGTTGAGACTCCAACCCATGGCCCCAAGACATCAAAAGGCACGGGGTCCAGTAACGCTGGAGGCAGCCATCACTACGCCCTAATGGAGTGCTTCATTAAGATCGCTTCAAAGGCCCCCGTTTACAGACTCAGAGATTGACTAATTTACACATTGTGGGAAAATTGCTACCAGCTCTGCCCACACCCCAGCAGGGGGAGAGACGCCCTCTTTCTTTGAAAGGCAAGAACTGCAAAAGGCCCCTCTAATTGCAGACTGGCCTTTTCAAGGGAAAAGCTCAGGCCCTGCCCTAAATTTTGCACTCGGCTGCCTTAGCACTCTGCGTCCTCGCACCGACCCTGTTTGTCCGGAGGCAGCGTGGCACCAACCCAGCTGTGTGTGCTTTGGAGCTGGATACTCCTAAACACGTTTGGGTTTGAACTCCAGCTCTGATCCTGCCAGCGAGGAGCCTTAGAGCAAGTGATTTAACCTTCTGGGCCTCAGTTTCCCTCATCTGAAAATGGGTGTGATCAAATCACCTCCCAGGGATGTTTTCCAGGATGAGAGGTAAGGACGGCAGGAGAAGTTCAATGTGCTGGCTATTTTTACCTTAGCGTAAACATATAAGAGAGCGAAAAGGCATCCCTGAAACTGAAGCCATGTTTTCACAAGCTGTCTTTACGGCTTACTGATTATTTGAGATGTTTGCACACAGATTGATTGGGGCATGAGGTCCATAGACAGGTGCGGGTCAGGCCCGTGGCTGTTTTGAGAACTGTGTTACGTGGCCTCAATGGCAGCACATAACAGCATCAATTCATGTATTAATAGTTTTCCTTTGTCATAAAAGCAAGTTGGGAAGGGCGTGTTGAGGCGAGCTCTCTGGGATGCTGTCATGTGGATTCACCCATGGGTCTGAAATCAGGGCTGGCTATGGAAGGTTGTTCACCAGAGGCCCTGTGGGAAAAGCACCAAGCTCAGAGTGCAGTTACCCTTCCAGCCTGGCTCTGTCCCCAACGTGCTGAGCAACACCAACCATGCCACCTGTCCTCTCTGGTCAGCCGGGTTCTCCTGGGACTGAAAGGGCAAGGCCTAGGTATGCCCAAAGCCTCCTCCCCAGCCTGATGCCTCGGGGTCTTCACCCCACTTGTGGCCTCAGCATTTCTGGGACCTTGTGAGAGATGCATGCTCACAGGCTGCCCCAGCCCTCCTGAATGAGAATCTGCATTTGGATGATCCCTGGTGATTCGGGCACACAGTAAAGTGGAGGAGCTCTGCCCCAACGCTTCTTTGGCGCAGGAAAACACAGTGATGGTTATTTCCTCAGGGGATCCGGCCCGGTGACTTTGGCCTGGGAAGTCATGATTTTTGAGACTAACAGCCTGGCCGGCCCCTTGCCCACCACCCAACTGGAACTCATTGTGTTTACATCAGTGTCACGCAGCTTTACTCTCTAGGGTCACGTGGGGTCCCAAGTGAGGTAAAGGAAACCTCTGCATCACTCGTTGAGCACCTACTGTGTTCAGGCATCCTGCTGGGTGCAGCGCACCTGGTAAGTAACTGAGATTGTAAGTCATTTGGTCTTTTGGTTGAGTCAGTTGAGCAAGATTGAGTGACTTGCCCAGGGTCACACAGCCGGTGAGTGGCCTCCTTCCAAGGACCCCCTGCACCACACACCCCCTCCAGGCTGCACAGAGGAAGCCCAGGGTGCCCATTTCTGGAGGTGCCCCCAGGAGAGGCTGGTTAGATGGGGACCCAAGGGGAGGCCTGAACTGCCACGGCCTCCGGTATTGTCCCCTCCCCCTCTACTTTCTATTTGCCCATCTTCCTAATTAGAGAAAAAAAAATCTACACTCACTTCCTCTATTCAACCTTTCACTTAAAAAAAAATGCAACTCCCACCCCCCTGGTTCCCAGCCTCGAAGGGAAGCCGCCCTGGCCAGGGGCAAGCATCGCAGCAAACCACTTAGCAAACCGCAAATTTCAGAGGCCTCGTCACATCTGCATTTTATCAGCTTTTTCCGGATAGTATTACCCTGAGCAATTGTCTGCAGATCGGCAGACAGCTGAGACGTTCAAGCACTGAATTACGGAGAAAGGGCCGGAGATAAAGCCGAGCACATGTATCCCATCAAAGTAATGAAAGCCGCCTGCCGCCAGGCCGCCCTGCTGCCTCCTTCCTAGCCGCCCTGCCGCCCCGCAGGAAGGCTGATTAACCCTTGCGAGGCAGGGGAAGAAGAGCAGGGGTCATCCAATACTCAGGCTAATCAGGGTACCAAGAATGGGAGGGGGGCGGAGGGGGTGGGCCGGAAAGAACAGCCATCGCAGAGGGCCACTCTGACCTCAGGATTAGACCTGCTGCATTTCCTGTCACAGGACTTTGGTGGGACGGCAAAAAAGGTAAATGAATAAAGGACTTGGTGTCCACAAGGTCCCAGAGACACTGCCTGTGTATTAAGCATTCCTAGAGGAGTGAGGGCAAGCAGTTTGCTATGAGCAAACCTTGCCTTGCTGTGAACGGATGCCATGTTTGCAAGAGTTGGTAATAATGTTTGCTGAGCACTTACTATGGACTGGGCACCTTTGTTCCCCTTGCTTCCTGTCCCACCCCATGGTGTGCTATGCCTGGAGCTCGCTGCATTGAACTCCAGTGTTTCCTAGTGAGGGGTGGACACCAGGATGTCCCCAGTCCTCTGCTCCCATGACCAATGCTACTTGGGTATCTGTGTTCTGCCCTTCTAGTGGCCTATGTGACAACTTCCCTGGCATCCACACCTCTACAGCCCAGAGTGGGGTCTCCGGGATGTGAGCTGTACCCAGGACTAACTTATGTCCGGACTGACCAGCACACCTTCAGAAAGACTGTCAGGTTTACAGTACACGAGAGTGCACAGCTCTCCAAGACATTCCAAGCAATGTTACTTCATTGACTTATGGAAATTTGCCTTTCTCATGGTAAGTCTAAAGCAACGCCGCTGCTTTAAAAACGACCAGTCCTTTTTGCTGAGGAGTTTGAACATCTTATTATCCTTGTTAACCATTTAGACCTCTCTTCTGCCTTTCACAACCTGTGGCTATTTTTCTATCAGATCTTTAATGTTTTTCTTATTGTTTGGTAAGAGTTCCGTGTATATTCCAAGTAGTCACCACTCATCAGTTTGACTCTTTGCAGCATCATCCCGTGCGTCCTCTGTCTGCTGCGGTGGCCAGCGGTGCCCTGGGTGGACAGGAATCCTTAGTTTTCACGCAGTCCAATTCTTCATATTTGTCTCCTTCTGTCTTGTGTTCTTAGGGTCTTTTGGAGTGGAATCATTCCTTTTTAGGCACAAAGATATCTCCTTATGCTTTTTTGATTGGCTTTATAATTTTAACTTCACATTTAGGCCTTTAATCCATCTGGAGCCCACCTTTTGAAAGGCTTAAGGAAGAGATTATCCATTTTTATTGAAGTAAGACAGCTCTGTCTGATGCAGTGTGCTGTTGGCTGAACTGGACCTTTGATTTCCCAGCAGGGACCTCAGCTTGCTCTGGGGCACTGTCCTGCACCCCAGGTTCCCCATCAATGTCTTGGGGAGGGGAGCATCACTTAAAGTCTCTTTTCCCAGCCACCTTCTCCACTTCCATAAGCTGCTGCATAGGTTTGGACATCTTCTCTCTGTTTTGTATTCAACCACAATACACACAAACTAAAGGAGGCCAAGATGATAGAAGATGGTCCTGCAGTTAGGACCTCTCCCACCCACCTTCACCCCAGCATTGCAGCCTTGTGTGCATCCTTGCCAGGGATCTTTGCCATTGCAGATCCCTCTGCTGTGAGGGCTTTTCTTTCTTCAGTCCTTCCCATCTGATTGGCCATCTTTCCCCTCAAGAGTCAGCTCATTTGTTCACCAATCTGTGTGATCTGTGCACTAAAGCGTAATGGATATGCTGTATCTGCCAATTTTCTGGGGAAAAGCAACACAGATAGACGCCAGCAAACCTCATGCACCAAGATTTGGAGTAGCTCACAAAAGTCAAGAGAAGTTGAACCATCAGGCTCAGGAAGACAGGAGTTGGGTTGCTCTGGGTTTCTACAGAGTAGGAAGTAAGGGGAGGTCAGAAAAACTTGGTATCAACTCTTATCCCCCCTGGTGTCGCTCTCTCATGCCTGAAGTTCTCAGCAGGGAGCACAGAATTCGTTCAGCTTGGGTCACGTGCTCAAACAGGGTCAGACACCATGACTGACCCTCTGCCAAGACCGCTTGAGACAGGAAGGAGCTGGCTGCTGGAGGAAAACACCTCGCAAGGCTTCTGGCAGCCCAGACACGGGTCATCCCTGATGGGCTCTTTATCCCAGATGTGGCCTTGATGAGTGCCAGACCCCTAGATGGGTCCCACAGTGCCTGCTCAAGGACCTCACAGCCCACTGGAGGAGGCTAGTTAAGTAGAAAGTGCTTGAAACAAGGTAAAGAGTGCTGTGACAGAGGGGGCACATGGGTAGGACCCCCCTAACTCCAGGCAGAGCATCAGAGAAGGCTTCCTGTAGGAAGCAGTGCTGTGCTGGGCATTCGCAGAGCTGTAGTAGCTGGTTGAATGGAGAAGCGGGGGAGGGTGTTCTGAGCAGAGGGTGAGCAAAACACGCAGTGAGAAATAGACAAGCAGTTGATGTGGGAATGCATTTCCTCCTGAGTAACAGAGGGGTCCTAGAATGTTCCATGTGGCCTCGGGATCTCTGGGGGTCTCTGGGGCCCCACTCAGGGTTGGGTTAGAGAAGCCTGAATGCTGGGTGGAAGGAGACTTCCTATGTTCTGATCTGGCTTGAGAGCTTTTTGATGGCTGGGAGGGCCAAGGACTCTTTCTTAAGACATTGACATAACAGCTCCAAAGAGCTGACTTGATCATCAGGGCCAGACCCCTCACCTCAGAGTAGATGAGAAACTCCAGATGAAGGGGAATCTATCTGAATGACTCATCTTTTCCTCCCCTGGGACTCCAGAAAGGATCTGCACTATTCCATTTCAGTGGCAAGATATCTCCATCCTCTTCTCTCTGCCATTTCCACAGAGCTCATTTGAGACACACTAATCTAAACCAACCGGGTCATGTTACAGAGGGGAAAACTGAGGCCCAGAGAGAGGAAATCCCGGCCATAGTCTGTTCCTTGAGTCTCCTTGTTGAGCTTATAGAGGGTCAAGGCTGTGGGGTCAATGCTTGTGTTAAAAAAAAATGTCACATCCTACCTTCATTAGAAAACCATGTTGTTATTCATTCACAACCACTAGGCTGGCTAATTTAAAAAATGGAACACAAATGTTGGTGAGAATGTGGAGAGATCGGAACCCTTGGGTGTTGTTGGTGGGAATGTAAAATGGTGTATCTGCTGTAAACAACAGTTTGGTGATTTCTTAAAAAGTTACACATAAAGCTACCATATGACCCAGCAATTCCACCCCTAGGTATATGCCCAAGAGAAAGGAAAAGCGATGTCAACATGAAAACTTGCACATGAATGTCCATAGCAATGCTACTCTCCACTGCCAAGAGGTAGAAACAGATGTCCATCACTGATGAATGGATAAATAAAATGTAGTCTATTAAGGCAATGGAATATTACTCAGACGTAAAAAAGAATGAGGATCTACGGTGTGGGTGAACCTTGAAGATATTGTGCTAAGGGAAAGAAGGCAGACACAAATGGGTAAACATTGTATGATTCCATTCATATGAAATTTCCAGAATTTGTCCAAGAAAATCCATAGTGGAAGAGAGCTGATGAGTGGTTTACAGGGACTTGGGCGAGGGAAGAACAAAAGTGACTGGTGAATAGGTATGGGGTTTCCCTTTGGGGTGATGGAAATGTGTTGGAACTAAATAGTGGTGATGGCTGCATAGCATGTGAGTGTAATGCACTAAATGCCATTGAATTGTACACTTTAGAATGGTTACTTTTATGCTAGGTGAGTTTTACCTCAATAAAAATTAAAACCAGGCTGGACGCTTACACCTGTAATCCCAGCACGTTGGTTGGCTGAGGCAGGAGGATCATTTGAGCCCAGGAGTTCAAGACCAGCCTGGGCAATATAGGGAGACATTGTCTCTACAAAAAAAAAAAAAAAAAAAAAAAAAAAAATTAGCCAGGCATGGTGGGCGTACCTGTGGTCCCAGCTACTTGGGAGGCTGAGGTGGGAGGACCAGCTGGGCCCAGGGGGGTCAAGGCTGCAGTGATTCTTGATCGCACCTCTGCACTCCAGCCTGGGCATCACAGTGAAACCCCAGCAACCCCAGTCTCTAACTAAATAAATAAAACCATGTTGTTTATGTCTGAGGAACTTTTGAATGCCATTCTTACACTATGTCGATCGAGGATGATGTGAAGTCGCAGTGGAACACTTACCAGTGTGTGCCCTTACAACCCTTACAGCTCTTCTAGGTCTCACAGCAGCCCTGTCACAAAGCTATCCTCATTATTACCATTTTACAGAGGGGGAAACTGAGGCCCTGAATGATAAAGCAGATAGCCCCATGTCATCAAGGAAGGGTGGAGCTGGGATTTGAATCCAAGCAGTTTGGCTCCAGAGCCCATGCACTAAAGCATCACAGTGAGACCCTGACTTCGAGTAAGAACCCACACCACTCTGAGCCCTGATGGTGCAGTGTGGATCAGAGGACTAGGGTGGCGGTGAGGATGGATACCTGGGCCTTGAAGGTGCTCCGCCAGGCCCAGAGCCACCCTCCCTCAAAAGTGCCTTGCTTGGGCTTGGTGGGCCTTGAAACAACAGTTTGAGGCTTCCTATCCATCCCCAAGGGTTCCCTGGGTAATCATGATTAATGCCAGGACTAGGAGCCGGGTACACTCAGGGCCCTGCTCACAGTGATTGGCCCTGTGATCACCCACCCCGGCCCTTCGTTACCGGCCCATGCTGCATAGTGGGCAGCCCGTGGATTCTCTAATGAATTCTATCAGCCCAGCGTGCAAGAGATGGACAGATAGAGAGGCCAAATCCCAAAGTGGATTTATAAGCGGAAATCCAGGGATAAATGTGGGGTTGGGGTAGGTGAGGGGAGTTGACCACATCCACTAATAAATCTCAGATTCCAAGAGGAGCTTAATTCGTAAGGCTATGTGCTAGAAAAGTCTGCATTAGCCACTTTGGCGTGAGTATATCTCTAAAACCACTAATGAAATTGTACTTTGGTCAATCAACATTTCTGGGGCCAGTGGCATGGGTAATCACTGGGCTTGCGTTGTGCTTTTAGACAGGGAAGCCAATGTGGTCCCTGGAACACGCAGTTTTCTTCAACACCGAACGTTTGTTTTTCCATCTTGTGGGTAGTGAGCCTTTCTTGAGCCAAAATATATGTAGCTCACCCATACAAATTGTATTTTGCAGAAAAGGGAGGATAAAAGCTCCATTGACCAAGCATCTGTCTCCTGCCACACTCTGCCTGAGGCAGGCCCATGTGGATTATTGCTTGAATCTGGGAAGTGGTTATTCTTGCAGGTGGGAAACTGAGGCTTTGGGAGATGGGGTACCGTGTGCAGGGTCACAGAGCAAGTTGGGATGAAACAAAAAACCCGATCCAGTTCTGTGAGCCTGAAAAGTGAGTTCTCTCTGCTTCACCAATGGTTCCCGGCAAGTGCTGTGGATCTTCGGGGAGTTGGAGGGCTGAGACTGTCTCCAAAAGTCGGCTTTGGACTGGATGGAGTGTAGGGAGTGAGTGGCAGGAGCTAAGTACAAGACAGGATGGGGCCCAAATGCCTTGCTCAGTGTCTGCAGTGCCCATCAACCTGTTTCCCTCTCCTGGTCACTGGGGAGAGGACTTTGGAGTTTCTTGGATTCTGGAGGTCAAACCATCAGGCATGCACTTCCAATAAGGCCTTACACCTGCACGTCAGTTGAAACTCCAAAAGCTGCAGAGAGCTTTGGAGGACACATCCTGGCATGGCCGCTCACAAGCTGTGTGACTTTGGGGCAAGTTGCTCAGCTTTCTTCTCCTACAAACCTAAACCTTGATCTCAGTCTATTATCAGCCTAGGAATAGCTGCAATAACAAAATAAGGAAAAGAAAAGAAAAGAAATTACTATTGGGATGGATGGAAAAGAATACCTCTCAGCCATGTACCAGCTGTGTGCCCTTAGTCAAGTTACTCAGCCTCTCTGTGCTCAGTTTCCTTACGTGTAAAATGGGCATATTTTACCTACTTTGAAGGTATTGCCTGTCATTAAATGAGATGACACATTTAATCGCATTAAATGGGTGCTCATTAAAGCACTTAGCAAAGCTCCTTGCACATGATGTTCAAAAAACTGGCTGTTTTATTGACATCATCATCATCACCATCACTATAATTACCATCATCATCACTGCCATGATTTCCACTACCATCACAGTTAGTATCAGCATTATCATTTTCATTACCATCCTTATCATTGTCATCATCATCACCACCATCACCATCACAGCCACGATCATCACCATTACCATCATAACCATCACCATCATCACCATTACCACCACCATCATCATAATCATTAGCATCACCATCATCATCACCATCACCATTACCAACATCACTAATGTAGCTATCACCATCACCATCATCACCATTACCACTGCCATGATCGTCACAATCATTACCATTACTATCATCATTATCATCACTATCATCATTATCATCATCATCATTATCACGATAGTTACCATCATCATCACTGCCATGGTTTCCATTATCATCACAATTAGCATCAGCATGATCATTTTCATTACCATCCTTATCATTGTCATTATCATCACCATCATCACCATTACCAACATCATCGTCATAATCATTATCATCACCATCATCATCACCACCACCATCATCACCAACATCAACATCATAACTGTAACCATAACATCATTGTCACAACCATCACCATTACCTCCACCATTGTCATCACCATCATTTGTATTATTGACATCATCAATTGTCATGATCATCATGACAATCAGCATCATCTTCATCATTATTATCCTTTTCATCATCACCACCACCATCGTCATCACCACTATTATTACCATCAGATGGGCTGTTGGTGTTTCCATGGGACAGATCTGTCATGGTAAGTCTGGGTGATGGTTTAGGACTTGAAGCTGATTTTTTCTGGCTTGTGGTAGTTAAAAATACTATCCTGGCATTCTCTCCACTGTTTATTGTTTTAGAAAATCTATTAGAAAATTGCTTTCTTCCCAGTATGGTTCTCAAATAGCCAGCAACAGGATTTTCCACTGGCATCTTGGAAAGTTCTCATCAGAAATCTCCTGAAAGACATGATCGTTGAAGCTGGGAGATTTGCCCAAAGGCTGTCTGGGAACAGAGTTTCTAATGCCAATATTATTTGCTCATGCCCAGCTCTTTCCAGCAAACAGAGGCCTTTCAAACTATTAATATATAAACCAACAGCACAAGCGCTTTGAAAGGAGAAGGGTGTAAATTAGCCGGGCGTGGTGGCGGGCGCCTGTAGTCCCAGCTACTCGGAGAGGCTGAGGCAGGAGAATGGCGTGAACCCGGAAGGCGGAGCTTGCAGTGAGCCGAGATTGCGCCACTGCACTCCAGCCTGGGTGACAGAGCGAGACTCCGTCTCAAAAAAAAAAAAAAAAAAGAAAAAGAAAGGAGAAGGGTGTGGGGGCAGGGTGCATTCATCTACCCAAGCTGCCATGACAAAATACCAAGGACTAGGTGGCTTAAACAACAGAAATCTATTATCTCATAGTTCTGGAGGTTGGGAAGTTTGAGATCAGGTGACAGCAAATTTGGTTTCTGGTGAGGGCTCTCTTCCTGGCTTATAGACGGCTGTCATCTCACTGTGTCCTTTCCTCTGTGCTTTCGTAGTGTTGTGGGGGGTGGGAGGGTGGGCAGGGCAGGGGAGAGAGAAAGGGAGAAAGAGAGAAACCTGGTATCTCTTTCTCTTCTCATGAGGACACCAGTTCTATCAGATTAAGGTCCTATCCTTATGACCTCACCTATCATTTATTACCTCCATAAAGGCCCCATCTCCAAATATAGTCTCATTAGGGTTGAGGATTCAATATGTGAATTGGCGGGGAGACACAAATAAGTCCATAAGAGGGGGAAAGGGCATATTAATGAAGCATGTGCCATGTGCCAGGCATTGAACCAGGCACTTTCGTAGATTCCATTTCATTTGAGTCTCAAGAGGACTCTGTGAGGCAGGTAGCATAATCTCCATTTTATGAATGAGGAAGCTGAGACCTAGTGGGTGTAAGCAAATTGTTCAATACCACACAGCTAGTAGGACCTGGGTTTCTAGTTCAGGTCTATCTGACTTCAAATAGCACACCTTTTTTAATATCAATTATTCTCAGCGAATGGCCCATGGACCCCTGGACATTCTCTGAGGTCTTTGAGGTAAAATCTTGTGTTGATAGTAATATTAATATCATATCCTAATGTTAGTATTAATACTAATACTACTAACACTAAGTTATATTTTACTCTGTTGAGATATCACTGATGATACAAATCCAACAGTGGGCAAACTGCTAAGGCTTAACTGGAATCAAAATGCTGGCCCCAAACTATGCTATGCTATGCTATGCTATGCTATGCTATGCTATGCTATGCTATGCTATGCTATGCTATGCTATGCTATGCTATACTAATAGTTACAGTATTGTTCACCATCATGTAGTCAGTAAAACATAAACACATAATCTTCAATGAAGCAATAAAATTCATTAAGGATTGTCAAATCTCAATCTTTGAGAATGTCTTTTTAGCATTCTGTGTGACAAAATGGGAAGCCTGCATAAAGCACTTCTGCTGCAGACGGAAGAAACACAGTCATGCAGTCATTTGAGTGGTAAGCGAAACGCACTGCCTTCTTCACGGAGTACCCTTTTTATTTGAAAGAATGATTGACAGGCTAACCACGGTTATTCGGACTTGTGTTTTTGGTAGACAATTTTTTTTTTTTTTTGAGAAAAGGACACCAAGGTTTTAATAAGGGGAACAAAAAATTGTTTTCACCAGTATAGATTCACATTACAGTACACCAATATTGACAGCATTCTCTTGTCTATTTTCGGTACAGAAGATGGTATCTCTCGGTAGACATTTTTTGAGAATGAACAAAGTGGGCCTGTTGCTTCAAGGTGAATAGCTAATAGTATTTATCTGCAGAGAGATTTGATCTTTTTTTTTTGAGACAGAGTCTCACTCTGTCACACAGGCCAGAGTGCAGTGGCACAATCTCGGCTCACTGCAACCTCCGCCTCCGGGGTTCAAGCGATTCTCCTGCCTCAGCCTCCTGAGTAGCTGGGACTACAGACACACGCCATCACACTCAGCTTATTTTTGTGTTTTTACTAGAGATGGGATTTCACCATGTTGGCCAGGATGGTCTCGATCTCTTGACCTCATGATCCACCCACCTCAGCCTCCCAAAGTGCTGGGATTACAGGTATGAGCCACCGTGCCAGGCTGAGATTTGCACTTTTAACAAAACTTAGAATTTCAGAAAACTTGTATCCATCATTGTGAGCTTGTTCTCCAAATTTAAAGACTTTTTTTGATGGTAGTATTAGCGAATGTGCTTTCTTTTGATGTTGTAAAATTCAGTGTGTCAACATTTGGCAGATCTTGTAAGTCGGTGAACCAGCATTTTCCAATGACTAACGCATGATGTTTCAGAATCTCACATAGGCAAAAGATACATCCAAAGTGCTAGACAGACTAGTGGATTTTAATGTGACAAAGAACAAAATGTTCACTGATGTGTTTTCAGATTCCACGTTAAAATACTATACTACTGCTTGTCAAGTTTTTTGTAGTATCAAGAAATTATCTGAAAAGCCTATAAAAATACTTGTCCTGCATCCAACAACATATCCATGAGGCCAGATTTTCTTTATATACTTCAATCAAACAGTCTATCTCACAACAGATTGCAGAAGGAGATAGGAGAATTCAACAATCCTCTATTAAACCAGAAGATAAAAAAATTTGCAAAAATATAAGACAATGCCACTCTTCTCACCGATTTTTTTAAAAATAAAAATGAGTTATTTGTGTTAACGCATACAAGTTTTGTTATTATGGTTTTTAAGTGAACTAATAAATATTTAAATATATTTTTAGTTTTAATTTCTAATGCTGGTAGATTTAGTACATAAGCAAAAGCTATTTAGGGGTCCTCAATAATTTTTAAGAGTACAAAGGAGGCCAGGTGCAGTGGCTCACATCAGTAATCCCAGCACTTTGGGAGGCTGAGGTGGGCGGATCACTTGAGGTCAGGCGTTCAAGACCAGCCTGGCCAACATGGTGAAACCCCATCTCTACTAAAAATACAAAAATTAGTCAGGTATAGTGGTGGGCACCTGTGATCCCAGCTACTCAGGAGGCTGAGGTGAGAGAATCGCTTGAATCTGGGAGGTGGAGGTTGCAGTGAGCCAAGATCACACCACTGCACTCTAGCCTGGAAAACAGAGTGAGACACTGTTTCAGAGAAAAAAAAAAATAGTACAAAGGGATCCTGAGATCAAAAAATTTGAGAACCACTGGTTAGTCCATTTTGCAGCTGAGGAAACCAAAGCTGGGAGAGGCTGGCGATGTGGCTGAGGTCGCCATGCTGGAAAATGACCCAACATGATGGCAAGGGCTGGTGATGCGCTGCCCAGATTCCCTAGCTGTTGGAAGATGGAACTCAGCTGTCGGCCCTCTTTGGGGATTTTTTGGCTGAAGAAAACTGAACCTGGACTTGGGCTGGAGTTATCCAAACTCACGCCCCTTTCCAGGGTCAGCTCCATCCATGGCCTGCCCAGCTGGGCATCAAGACCTGGCCTCTAGTCCCAACTGGGACGGCTCTGAAGGATCATCCCTGATACAAAGCCCTGGGGGACCTGCACTGCAGTTCCATGCCTTCCTCCGCTCAGCCTGCTCCCTCCTTGCCCACCTCATAGGTGTGGAGCCCCAGGACACACCCTAAGAACCATCTTGCCCACGTCCTGGGAGACCCACTGTGACAGCCAATGGGAACGCAAACTGGGCACCTCAGACCCCAGTCCCAGGCTCTTCCACTCGAGGAAGGTCTCACAACATCAGCGGAGGGTTTGGTTGACACTGAATACATTTGTCCCATCCTTGATTTGCAAGCCACCACAAAGTCAGCTCCTCATACTCCATTGTTTGATCGACGGGCCGAGGGAAGCCACACAATATTCAGGATCCTTCATACTGGTGGGTCATTTGAAGAAAAGACAGTCCAGTAAAGTGCTGCCTAAAGGGAACTGACTCATTACCCAACTTTTCTCTTGTACCTACTGTGTGCTAAGCATCTTGCCAGACCCCAAGGAGCTCTGTCCCCTTTCTGAGAGGAGCCAGGGGATGGGGGAGAGAAACCTACAGCTACCATTCTCTGCTGCTCAGTTGAGCGTTCTTTTCCTGAGAACCCACAGTCCAGAGTTTGAGGTGTGGCTTCAGAAGCCAGCACTCTGGGCCTCAAACACCTCTCTGCGACTCTCTGCCTTGGTTTCTTCACCTGTAAACTGGGATAGTGATGCACCTACCTCCTAAGGTTACCTTGAGGAACAAAGAACACGTAACAAACCTTTTGCCGATGTGCGCTATTATTAGAACTTCTCCATCCAGCCCAAGTCCAGACGCTGCATGGGGGAGATTTTAGGTCATCTGTAAAAGGATGGGGAAGGGTATTCTGCCATGAGGGACCAGCATTAGCGAGGACCTAGGGTTGGAAAATGTGTGGCTCCATTAGTCTACCAATGTTCCTCAAGCGTCTGCTCTGTGCCGGGTCACACACCAGGCAGGAGGAAGCAGACTTGGCGGCGGCTTCACAGTGCTAACAGAGTTATGCTGGACGTGGCATCAAGCAAAGCACTTAAATAATCACTGTGCAGCCACCACTGTGGCTATTCAGAGAGTGAAGAGGAAGGGAGGGACTGGCTGGGGCTGAGCTTAGGCCTATGTGGGCTTTGATGGAATGTGGAGTGAGAGGGGTGGGGAGGGCCCAGACCAACTACAGTCAGCTCTGAATTCAGATGGAGGAATGCAGACCTGATCCTCTGCTAGCACTAAGCAGCCTTCATCAGATTCACAGCTCTCCTCTGCCTGGGTTTGGGACACTTCAGGGTCAAGGACAGAGAACCTACAACTCAGAAGAGCAGCTTTGAGCCTATAATTCTGGCACTTTCTACCTCCATTCAAAGTGCATGAGAGATGAGAACTGAGCTCCTTCAATGTGCTTGTGTATAAGAGGGGAGTGGTTATCTGATCAGAACTTCCGTCTCTCAGAGATAGGAGAAGTCTGTGCAGCCATTCCTGGATGCATGAATCCACCCTAGGACTTCCCAGACACAGGTGCATGCAACCCTCCTTGCACACCTCCAGCGGCAGTGAGCTCATTACGTTACTAGCTGGGAAGCTCTCTGCATTCTCCTGCTGAGGCGAAGGCCTTCCCTTTGCTGAAGGTCTTCCTCTTCTATCTCTTGCTTTTATTGTGACCGATTTCCCTTCCAGGCTTGCTTCTGATTGACTTTCTCCCTATCTTTTGCCCTTTTGCTCTTCTGCTTCCTTCCTTCCTGTGTTCCCCAGGCCTCCCGCTCCCATGCTTTCCCTGCATCAAACCCCTGGAGTCCCATTCGCTCACCGTTACCTGAGCCTCTCCTGCATGTCGCAGGAACAGAGGGGTTAACTGGGTCAATCCTTGCTCTCACGAAGCTCACAGTGCAGTGGGACCCTGCCCACATGGTGGATGAGGTGTGAGGGGTGAGGGAGAAACCATTTATAAATAAATCTCTCCTAGCCAGAAGACTGGAAAATCACAGCATGGAATGAACATGGAATTCAAACCCAGATCTGCCTGAGTGTGAACAGATCCCATTTCTCCTGCCCCTGTCTGTGTACACCAATGACTTTACTTTTCTGAGCCTCCGTTTCCTCATCTGGAAAGCAGGTAGATTACGATCTACCTCTCTGGCCTGTTGTGAGGATAAAATAAAATCTGGTGTGTGAGCCCCTGGCACGCAGTAGGTACACAGCCCCAGTAAGTTGGGGTCCTCCTGTCCAAAATCAGCAGGGCCTTGGAGCAGCTCCCGAATTCTAGCGCCTGGCAAGTGGCTGGCGGGCCAGATTAGGGACATATGTTAGCAACTTTCCGGTCAGCAGAGGTCGGCCAAGCAATTGCCTCCACCAGACTCTGGGCTTCCCTTAACCAATTTAGACACGAGGAACAGCCACAGCACAGACCTCGGCATTCCTCCTGTAACCCCAGCTCCCACATACCCAGGGAGGAGCCGTAGCCTCCAATGGTGTGGCCAGGCTAACCAAAGAGGGCCAATGTGTGCTGGGCAGCTGCTCCTAGGAGTGGGCACATGCTACCACTTGAAGGCCAGTGTGGCTGAGCCCGGTCTTTCATGCCCGGGGCCTCTCCCCACCACCTGAAAGGCTGGGCCTGGGCTCTGGTGACAGATGCACCTCGATTTAAACTCCCTGCTGCTATTTTCTAGTTATGGTCCTCTGGGCAAGTCATGTCACCTCTCTGACCTCAGTTTTCCCTTCTGTAAAATGGGGGTAAAACGATGCACACTCCACTGAATCACTGTGAGGATGAAATGGGAGAAAGGATACTTAGCACTGCACAGGTGGTCGTTTGGGAAATGCTATTTATTAAGGTGAGTTTTCCCAGGAAGGTCAATGCCAGGAACAGAGCTGAAGAGAATCTGATCGCTCACATCTACAGAAAATGATAAAAAAATGGAGCAGGACTTAAACCATGCCCAGGGGGTAACAGTGAATAGCTGGCAAGGCTTGGCCTGGGGCGGGGGGCTGGCAGGTGGGAGGGGCTCAGCACATACCTGTTGACTAAAGGAATGAGAAGTCGCTCAGGAGGACTTGATCTCTGCCTTCAACTACATGTGAGAAGGAAAAGCCAGCTTCGTCTCTGAGGGGCTAAGAGGCAGATCAAGATGAGAAAGATGTGAGGAGGCAGGGCTCAGGGTGAGGAGGCAGGGCTCAGTGTAAGGAAGTGTCTTCCTGCAGCCAGGGCAGTCCAAAGATAGAGAAAGAAGCTTCTGGGAAAGTGAGCTCCCCGTCACTGGAGGTGTGTAAATCTGGTTGGAAGAATTGTAGGCAGACATGTTATAAAGGGATTCCTGCACTGGGTGGAAACTTTATGTCTGGGATGTCCAAGGTACTTTCCAACCCTGAGAGACTATGATTCTAGGAGAAATTTTCTCTTCCAACTCCATAGTGAAGGTAGCCTAATGTTGTTGCCAACAACTTCGTCACTCATTGCTTCATGCTGTGGCAGTGTATTTCTTGGCCAAGTAACAGCTCCATGCAGGTACTTACCAGTGACCTTCCTCCAGGCGGTGACTCAGGCATCAAGGCTCCTTCCACCTGTGGTTCCACCATCCCTCAAGTCTCTGAGTTCTTAGATGGATCCTGTGCATGTGGCTAAACAATGTGGGAAAAGAAAAAGTGGAGGATCACACGGAAGATTTTCACTGACCAACCTTAGAAATGGTGCACTTAATGCCTCCCCATAGTCCATTGGCCAGAACCGCAAGGGAGGCTGGAAAACGCAGTCTAGCTGGGTGCCCAGGGGAAGAGGAAGTGAGTGTGGTGAGCAGCTAGTCACTACCTTAGGAGCTGGGGCTCTCATTTGTGCATTCATCCTTCATTTATCCATCCAGTGAGCGCTCAGTGAGCACTTACTGTGTGCCAAGCCCGTGCCCTGGGATATAAACATGAATTGGACACAGTCCCCTCTCTGGGAGTCCACACCTAGGTTTGCAGCCCAGGCACATCCACCAGCTATCGCCTGCAGTTTGGCAGTGACAACCATGATCTAAAGACGGGATAACTGATGACCTCCATCCTAGCACCACCATGTGATATGGAAATGATCTCTCAGGGCCCGTGTCCTCATCTGTAAAGCAGGAAGAATACCACTGAGCTCAAAGGATGATGCAATACAAGCAAAGCATGGGAAGCCCTCTGCAAATGGGAGTGAATATTCCCTATGTCCACGTCCTCCAGTATCAGTCCTCTCTGAGTGTTTTGGGTTGGATCAGGAGATGCTGGGTAGCACAGTACAACAGCAGTGGCCTTCCACCACCCCGCAGTGTGGGGAGTGAACATGCGTTTGGTCAGGGATGCAGGAGGCTTTTGCCCTTAAATTCTTGGCTGGTTGGTAGTGACCCCTCTGTCCTCACAAAGAGTGGCCTGAACAGAGGTGCCCAGTCCCAGCTCCACTCACTTCAAGGACTGGGGAGGGAAGAGTCTGAAGGGAAAAGTGCCTGGAGCCGATGTGCGTATTCCTCCATCCCTCAGCACATCAGCCTCACTAGGGAGAATAATCCAGGGCAGTTTCTCTTTTATCTCAGAGCCTAAGCTCAAAGGGTTGCATTACACAGCCCTGTGAGAGTTTTCCCAGAATGGAAAAGCTTAATATCAGAGAGGTTTAGCAAGTTTCCTGCTGTCGCAGAGCTGAGTGGAAGAGCAGGGATTGCCACCCAAGTTGGCCTGCTTAATGACATCTTTAGGGACATGAGTGTCAAACTCCCAGGGGAAACCCTGATTCTAGCTCAGCCCTTTTTGCCTCCTGTGTAAGCACTACTTACTTTCTTTGAAAACAGAGATGATGGCAATGTCTTCCCATCTGGAGAGATCAGTGAGAAATATTTTGTGTAAAATCTTGGCCCCAGGTCCAGCATGTAGCTGAGACCAAACTGGAAGGTGGTACGGTAAGGTAGTTAGGTGCATGGACACTGAGAGTCAGCCTCCGCTGCTTAGTGGCTGTGACAACTTATGCAAATGCATCTTCTTTGTGCTTCATTTTGCTCATCTGTTAAATGGAGATGGTGAAATACCTGGTAAGTATCACGTAGGCATAGTTTTATTCTCATCTGTACATTGATGACGTTGATTCTTATTAGTCTGTTAAGCTACCTACTCTTTGCAAATAGATAAGATGAAGGTGTCTTAAGCTAGAGTTTTGCATTTTTACTTTATGGTGCCATAAATCTCAGCTCTGGGAAGGAAGTTTGAGTAGAGAGAAGATTGAGTCTAGGAATTCAACTTCCTCCACTTTACTGATGGGGAAACAGAGGTCCAGAAAAGGAAAGGGGTTTACCCAGGAGCTTGCAACTCACTCAGTGCTACCCTTGTACGCTTTGCCCACGTCTTTCTGTCTTAGAAAATGATGCCAAGCCTTGGTTAATGTGTGTGATGGAAACTTGCAGAGGCTCTGATGAAGCAGTCCTGGGCCATGATGGGGAAGCCTTGTCTGTCCGATGTTAGCCTGGGCTTTGCATTTATTCTCAATGTGAGTCTCCTTTCTTCTTTCTGTCTTATGCCCTGCACATCCCCTCTCAGGCTAAGGCAAACAAGTTGGAGAATTTTAGAATTGTAGCCACATAGACCCTCAGGCAGCAAGAGGTTCTAGACTCCACATTTCAATCCCACAAACATTTATCATATTAGGCGCCAGACTCCGAACTAAGGGGATTTGGTAGTAAATAAAACAGACATGGCTTCTGAGCTCCCAGTCATGCTGGGAGACAGATGCTAAACAAATAACCACAAACAGGTCTGGGCTGGGCGATCTTGAGCAAGTTGCCCCTCAAGCCTCAGTTTCTCCATTTGTAAAATAAGATGAATGACCCCTACTTCCCAGAGTTGACCTGAGGATGAAATGAAGTGGGTTGAGACAGTGGCCACCACATTAGTAGACATTCTAAAAGGTGGAATTCTTTCCTGCTCTCCCTGACTGCGGAGGGAAAGACTGCACTTGGATTTCTAAGGCTCCTCGAGTAGCTGAAGAAGAAGAGGGTGATACAAATAAACAGGAGGGCGTGCTCTGTGCCAGGCTGGGCCAGGGCCCTCTTGGCATGGCAATTCCACTAGGTCTGAGAAGTTGAAAGCAAAGATTATTAGCTGAAAATGCACCACTGAGCCTGTTCGTTCTCCAGATAATCCAGTTTATGTATCTGATAAAATGGGATCAAAATGAGAAACACATTTCCAAAAGAAGTTGGAAACAGCATTGTCCTTCCTCCAAAGCATTTTACAACTGCAAAATCTTGGTGATTCATGAATATTTCATGTGATCAACCCTCAAGCAGCAGCGAGCGCAGCACTGCCGTTACCCAGGCCAGGGGTGGACTCCGGCTCCACCACATGGAAGCTGGGCAGCCGTGTGGGCGAGTTACAGCTTCTGTGAGCCCTAGTTTTCTCAACTGTGAAAATGGAAATAATCATATCTGCTGAGCAATGTTACTGGCATGTAATTGAAACTCAAAGGGAACTTCAGAATGTAAGTTTATGAGAGGGAAGATTTGGTCTATTTCATTGTGATACCTGCAATGTTAAAACAGTACTTAGAGCATACTAGGTGCTCATTAAAATGTTCATTGAATGAACAGTACACAGCAGTGCTCAGCAAATACTTGTTGAATGAATAATTGAATAAATATAGGCATATAAGTATGTCTTTCTAGCCTCACAGCATTTCTTGGAGATTTTTGTTTGTGGGTTTTTGTTTTTGTTTTTGTTTTTATTTTGGTAGCTGAGACATTTCGACTCAGAGAGGTGAAGTAGTGCATCCTGGCCCATACACCTAATTAGGGGCTGCCTCTTACCTTTGAACCCAGTTGTGTTTGGTCCCATATGCCTTATATATTCCACTGCATCTAGAAGTTTCTTGGAAGTTATATCAATTAGGAATGCTTTCAACAGTATCTTAAGCTATAAAGCGTAGCAGTAGCTTAAGCGATAAAGATGGACTCCTCTTCCACGAGGAGAAGTGGGAGCTGGCAGTTCAGGACTGGGGCAACAGCTGGGCATTGGCATCATGGAACCAGGCTATTTCCAGCTTTCTCTTCTGTCATCCTCCACCAGTTGGCTTTTTGTCCTAATGGTTGTTGCTTTATGGTCACAAATGGCTGCTACAGCTCCAGGCATCACAACCAAGTTCAAAGGCAGGAGGCAGGAAGGAAGGAGGGGGTGGCGAGTTTCCTGAAGTGCTTTCTTCTTATATCAGCAAAGGAAAAAGGGAACCAGAGGCAGCTGTCTCAGAAGACTTCCCCTTAAGCCTTGCTTGTTAGATTGGCCACATGGCCAACCCTGGCTGCAAGGGCGGCTGGAGAAGTGGGCCTCCAGCAAAGATGGACGGGATGGCCAGAGTCGCCCAGGCCAATCACGATTGTTCCACAGGGACAGGCTCACTGCTGCTCTGAACAAAATTGGGGCCAGATGGTGAGGGGAAGGGAAAGGGGTTGCTCCCTTTGAGTTTCAATTACATGCCAGTAACATTGCTCAGCAGATATGATTATTTCCGTTTTCATAGATGAGAAAACCAGGGCTCACAGAAGCTGTGACTCGCCCACTCGGCTGCCCAGCTTGCGTGTGGTGGAGCCGGAGCCCCCCCTGGACTGGATAACTGCAGTGCTGCACTCGCTGCTGTTTGGGGGTCGATCACATGAAACATTCATGAATCACAATGATTTTGCAGCTGTAATGGAAGGGAAAGGGGGTGTGGAAGCCCAGACAGACCTGGAAGAGACTTGGCCACACCCTCATTTAACAAGCCAGGAGACCTAATCCAGTGTGACTGCCCAAGGATAGGATCTGGAGGAGAACTAGCTTTGTACTGATTTTTGGAAGCAATCTCAGTGGGCAGGGTTCCTAGAAGGCACCCCACATGAGAGTGCTGATTTTCTCTGCGTGCTGACACAGCATTCTGCAGCCGAGCAGGAAGGGAGAGTCCCCTCATTCAGTCTGCTTTCAGTTCTTCAGATCACATCTTAGAGAAATGATCAGTAAGTACAATGAGTGATCCTTGATGATTGCTGGGATTTGCAAAGAAAAAGGATCTAAAGAGTATGATTGGGTTAATTGGGAGGAAATTTTAATGTAGATTAAGAAGTACATGATAGAATTGAATGGATGTTAAATTTCCTGAGTGTGAGAATCGTTGCTGTGGTTATGTAGAAGAATGCCCTTGTTCTAGGAGATACGTGCTGAAGTATTTAGGAGACAACTCATGTTTGTCTCATACTTGTCTGCAAATGGTTCACAAAAAATATATATGAATGTGTGCGTATATGCGCACGTGGGCGCATGCACGCACACACACACACAGACCAGTCCCCCGTTATCCATGGTTTCGCTCTTGTGGTTTCTGTTAGCCTCAGTCAACCATGGTCTGAAAATATGAAATGGAAAATTCCAGAAATAAACAATTGATAAATTTTAAATTTTGCAATATTCTGAGTGGCCGTGATGAAATCTCATGCTGTCCCATACTATCCTGCCAGGACATGAGTCATCCCTTTGTCCATTGGGTCCACGCTGGAGACAGTACGTACTGTTAGTCACCGAGATCGTCTGCTCCTGACATCCAGCCATCGACATCATCCTGTCTCTATGATAGAGGATCACCCAAAGCAGGTGTTCCTTCTTCCAAAGTATCATCTGAAGGTAACAGCAGCCTAACCTCCCTTCATCTCATCACGCAGGCGTGTTACCAACTCCCATTGTCACAAGAAGAAGGGGGAGAGCAGTACAAGAAGATACTTTGAGAGAGGGAGAAAGCGTTCACATAACTTTTATTATAGTAGATTGTTATAACTGTTCTATCTTATTATTAGTTGTTAAACTCTTAGTGCACCTAATTTATAAATTAAACTTTATCCTAAATATGTATAGGAATAAAACATAGTATATATAGGATTCGGTACTATCTGAGGTTTCACGTAGCCACTGAGGGTCTTGGAACATATCCCCTGTGGATAAGGGGGCACTGCGGTACACAACTGTGCACATATCTGTATATATACACATACATATAAATACATATACACATATATATACACATGCAAAGAGAGAGAGAAGAGGGTGAGACAGAGAAAAAAGCAAATATCAGCGTTAAGTGCATCTAGACTCTAAAGAAAGGCCATATAAATGTTCACTGTGTTATTCATACAACTCTTTAGTAGGCTTGAAAATTTTCAAAATAAAAAGTTGGAAAAATAATAAATTCAAATTTTAAAAAGTGAGAAAGCTTAAAGAAGTATCAAGTAAACACACAATGTGTTAGTGAGCATTAAACCGAGCCCTGCTGTGGGGCCTCCGGGTGGCCAGTAGATCCCACATTCCAGCGTTAGTCGGCCCCGGGTCTGAGTCCCTCCTATGCCAGATGGGGACAAGATCGGTCACGGCCTCACAGGTGTGTGGTGAGCATTGTATGAATGGCATGTGTAGAGTCCTCGGCACCAAGCCTGCCCCAGAAGACAGGTTTCAAAGAAGGGTGACTGTGGTGTGCGTCCCTGTAAATACTACTGGGCCTGGCACATGGGAGGCAGGAAATTGGATGTAACCTGTGGGAGACCCGAACCTGGTGACTTCACCTGTCTGAGTCCCTCCAGAAGGGGATAGCTGGGGATTAAAGGCACAAAAAGACCCCCCACCTTATCCCCACCACACACACACACACACACACACACACACACACACACACACACACTCATATCTCCTCTTCAGAGAGATCCTGTCCATCAGCTGAGGAGTTGGGGCTGGGTGAGACAGCTGGCCTCTGTGCACTGGGATGGAGCTAATTCCATTTTCCAGTCCTTGTGTCCCAGCACTGGGGTGCCCCCTCCTCCGGGGGAGTGGCCAGCGCCTGGCAGCTCAGAGAAACCCGGAGCTCCTCTTCCCTGGCCCTCTCGGGCAGGCCTGACAATCCCCACTGCCGCGAGGAGGCTCTGCCATCCTTGTGCTAATCCCATTACCCACAAATGAAGATGTAATCACAGCCCTTTCAAAGGGCTCCCAAGGCAGATCCCTCTTTGGAAAGAGAAAAGCAAGTGCAATTGTCCGAGCCGCTGACTTCTGAAGCTCCTGCCGGGAGGAGGGGATGCAGAAGTTATTTGGGGCCGGCAGCCTCTCAGCTGGGAAGGGACTGAAATGGCGGTCAGGGTGGAGACAGCCCGAGTGTGGGTGACGAGTTAGGACCAGGTGGTGGGGTGGGGCGTACAAGGGGCTGAGGCCCCCCAGCTCTCACACTGACCTTACTGCGACCTCGCTAGAGCTACAAGCCTATGCCCTTGGATATAAACATGAATAGGACACAGTCCCTTCTCTGGGAGTCCACGTCCAGGTTCATACCCAGGCACATCCACCATACCTCTGTTAGCACCGTGAAGCTGGGGCCAAGTATCCTTCCTCCCACCTGGTGTGTGACCCAGCACAAAACAGACACTCGAGGAACATTGATAGACTAATAGAGCCACATGATTTCCAAACCTGGGCCTTTGCTAATGCTGGTCCCTCACTGCAGAAGATCCTTCCCCATCCTTTTACAGACGACCTAAAATCTCCCCCTTGCAGGGTCTGGACTTGGGCTGGATGGAGAAGTTCTAATCTTTACTGCGACCTCAGCTAGAGCTACAGAATTTCAGTGCCTCCCATTGTGCATCTTCCAAATGGGTGCAAAGGTCTTATCTGATAAGTTGTTGAGCAGCTGTGTGTGGAGGTGAAATATAAATGGTGACATGGGCACAGATGTGAGGGCCCCGTTGATGTCAACGTCACATTATATGAACAGTAGTAAACTTTCCTCAACACTGACTACATGCCCAGCACTTTTGTGATGCTACTTTCATTCCCATTTTACTGATGAGGAAACTGAGGCACAGAGTGGCCAAGTGACTTGTTCAAGATCACCGGGCTGGAGAATGGTGACTGGTTTTAATGGCCAGCAAAAGCAGGAACAAAAGCTACCATCTGCTTGGAACCATCGTTACTTTTGAACAGAAACTCTGGTGTTTGGCAGACAGCAATGAATTCATCTACTTTTGCACAGGAGTAGGGCTATCTTGCCCTTTGACTGTGCTCTTGTAGGCCAGCAGAAGTTCTGAGATTCAAGGTGGATGAAGGGACTGAACCATGACCTGGAGTGGAAAATGCATCCTTGGGGCTAAGTATGTCCTCTGTGCCCTGGGCCTGGGCTCCACGTGGCCCTCACTGCCTTCTAACAATCATTGCTGACTATGTGTGAAGCGCCTTGTGCCAGGTACTGTCCTGTGTGAAATCAGTGGCATGCTGGGAAATGTTTGACAAACAGCTCTTGGAGATAGAACTCCCACCCACAGTATTTCTCCTCCATGGTGTAAATAATCCCACTTCCCACCATGGTGGATCTCAAGCTATCAACATGAGGTTATTGACAGGGAATTGGGAGGGGTTGCGCACAACTGGGTCTCCTGTGTGGCTCCAGTGCACTGATTCTTAAGAACTCATAGCACCCTGATTGGGGGA
The DNA here is from genome assembly GCF_028878055.3 of Symphalangus syndactylus. Taxonomy (NCBI): domain Eukaryota; kingdom Metazoa; phylum Chordata; class Mammalia; order Primates; family Hylobatidae; genus Symphalangus; species Symphalangus syndactylus. The sequence goes on along the minus strand of NC_072438.2, from coordinate 17,181,513 downwards.
CAGCACTTTTATTATGCCAGTTTTATAGATTAGAGCATTAAGGCATGGAGAGGTTAAGACAAGCACTTCCCAACATCACCTGTCAAGTAAATTCTGATGCTGAACCATTGTCTCCGGGAACCCAGATGAAGATGCTGCCCTCTGAGCAGAGGCCTGTGTCCAGCTCCACTCTTCCTGATCTTCTCAGGGCCAAGTCTACCCCAAGTTAAACTCTACTCTCCTTAAGGGCAAGAATCCCAGCACAAAGCATGAGCACCAGGCACACACTAGGCAATAAGGAAATATTTGGAGAATTGAATTGAATGCTTTAATTTCAGTTGGATCCACAAACTTGTCCAAGGTCACACAGGGAGGAAATAACAGAGCCCATGACTGGAACCCATGACTGGAACTCATGACTGTTGACTTCGGATATGAACCTTAAGTAGCACCTTCAGTGTCAGTTCTGAGATTATTGTCACATCCAAGCATGGGCATGGAGAGTTCTGTTATTCCTGGGAGGGGCAGAGAGGCCATGGCTTTGTACTTTGCATCTTCAATGCACCTTTGCCCCCTTTCTTTTGTTATGAAAAGCATGACCCAGCACCTTGTATGTGTTGGAGGCTGGGCAAAACCAAGGGTACCTGGAGGGAGGAGATCTGAGATTTATGGGCTACTTGATCATTTTCAGGGTTTTTTTCATTTGCTGTGGACTGAGTGTTTGTGTCCTCTCAAAATATGTATATTGAAGCCCTAATCCCCAATGAGATGGTATTTGGAAACGGTGCCCATGGGAGCTAGTGAAGGTTAGATGATGTCATGGAGATGGGATCCCCATGATAGATTTTGCTCTTACAAAAGGAGAAAAAGACAGGATAGGTTTCTCTCCACTGAATGAGGATGCAACAAGAAGATAGTCTGCAAACCAGAAGAGCACCCTCACCAGACACCAAATCTGCTAGTACCCTGATCTCGAACTTCCCAGTGTCCACAGCTGTGAGAAATGTTTGTTGTCTAAGCCACCCAGTCTACGGTATTTTGTTATAGTGCCCAAACAGACTAAGACACATGATGTCAGTGTTTCCTGAAGTAGCATTGCACTGGGGGACAACCAGTGTAACATGGTTGGTGATATGTGAATAAACCTTTTAAAATGTTAATATTTTTGCATTTATTTTAATATGTGTTAAAAGCATTTCTAGTGTATTATATCAGAAACCGTTTTCACTGCAAACAACAAAACAAAAAATAAAGAAAACCACAACAAAAACCAGTGGCTTCAACAGAAGTTTATTTTGCCCTCTGATGTAAGTCAGGGGCTGGCATGGCATGTGATATGGTTTGGCTCTGTGTCCCCACCGAAATCTCATCTCAAATTGTAATCCTCAGTTTTGCAGGAGGGGCCTGGTGGAAGGTGATTGGATTATGAGGATGGTTTCCCCCATGCTGTTCTTGTGATAATGAGTTCCCACAAGATCTGATGGTTTAAAAGTGACACTTCCCCCTTCTCTCTCCCTCTTGCTGCCATGGTAAGACATGCCTTGCTTCTCCTTCACCTTCTGCCATGATTGTAAGTTTCCTGAGGCCTCCCAGTTATGCTTCCTGTTAAGCCTGTGAAACTGTGAGTCAGTTAAACCTCCTTTCTTCATAAATTACCCATTCTCAGGTAGTTCTTTATAGCAGTGTAAAAACAGACTAATACAGAAAATTGGTACGAGGAACGGGGCACTCCTATAAAGATACCAGAAAATGTGGAAGTGACTTTAGAACTGGGCAATGGGCAGAGGTTGGGACAGTTTGGAGGGCTCAGAAGAAGACAGGAAGATGTGGAAAAGTTTGGAACTTCCTAGAGACCTGTTAAATGGTTTTGACCAAAATGTTGATAGTGATAGGGATAATGAAGTCCAGCCTGAGGTGGTCTCAGACAGAGATGAGGAACTTATAGGGAACTGGAGTAAAGATCACTTTTGCTATGCTTTAGCAAAGAGACTGGCAGCATTTTGCCCCTGCCCTAGAGATCTGTGGAACTTGAGAGAGATGATTTAGGGCATCTGGTGGAAGAAATTTCTAGGCAGCACAACATTCAAGAGGTAACCTGGCTTTTTCTAAAAGTATATGCCATATGTGTTCACAAACATAATCTGAAATTGGAACTTAAGTTTAAAAGGGAAGCAGAGCATAAAAGTTTAGAAAATTTGAGGCTTGACCATGTGCTAGAAAAGAAAAACCAATTTTCCAGGGAGAAATTCAAGCCACTGGCTGCAGAAATTTGCATAAATAAAGAGAAGCCTAATGTTAATAGCCAAGACAATGGGGATAAATGTCTCCAGAGCATTTCAGAGAACTTCATGGCAGCCTCTCCCATCAAAAGCCTAGAGGCCTAGGAGGAAAAAATGGCTTCCTGGGCCAAGCTCAGGCCCCACTCTTCTGTGCGTCCTCAGGACACTGTGCCCTTTGTCCCAGCTGCTCCACTCCAGCCATGGCTAAAAGGAGCCAAGGTACAGCTTCGGCCATTGTTTCAGAGGGTACAAGCCCTAAGCCTTGGTGGCTTCCATGTGGTGTTGGCCCTGCGGGTACACAGAATGCAAGAGTTAAGGTTTGAGAGCCTCTTCCTAGATTTCAGAAGATGTATGGAAACAACTGGATGCCCAGGCAGAAGTCTGCTGCAGGGATGGAGCCCACATGGAGAACTTCCACTAGGGCAGTGCAGAGGGGAAAATGTGGGATTGGAGCCCCCACACAGAGTCCCCACTGGTGCACTGCCTAGTGGAGCTGTGAGAAGAAGGCCATCACCCTCCAGACCCCAGAATGGTAGATCCACTGACAGCTTGCACCGTGCATCTGGAAAAACCACAGGCACTAAATGCCAACCTGTGAAAGCAGCCTCAGGATCTGTACTCTGCAGAGCCACAGAAGTGGAGCTGCCCAAGGCCTTGTGAGCCCATCTCTTGCATCAGCATGCCCTGGATGTGAGACATGGAGTTAAAGGAGACCATTTCAGAGCTTTAAGATTTAATGGCTGTCTTGCTGAGTTTCTGACTTGCATGGAGCCTGTAGCACCCTTGTTTTGGCCAATTTCTCCCGTTTGGAACTGGAAGATTTACCTAATTCCTGTAACCCCATTGCATCTTGGAAGTAACTAACTTGATTTTTAATTTACAGGCTCATACGTGGCAAGGACTTGCCTTGTCTCAGATGAGACTTTGGACTTGGACTTTTGGGTTAATGCTGAAATGAGTTAACACTTTGGGGGACTGTTGGGAAGGCATGATTGTGTTTTGAAATGTGAAAAGGACATGAGATTTGGGAGGGGACAGGGGACAGGAGTGGAATGATATGATTTGGGGCTGTGTTTCTACCCAAATCTCATCTCAAGTTGTAATCTGCATGTGTTGAGGGAGGGCCTGGTGGGAGGTGATTGAATTATGAGGGTGGTTTCCCCCATGCAGTTCTCACAATAGTGAGTGAGTTCTCATGGGATCTGGTGGTTTAAAAGTGACACTTCCTCCTTCACTGTCTCTCTCTCCTGCCACATGGTAAGATATGACTTACTTCCCCTTTGTCTTCCACTGTGATTGTAAGTTTCCTGAAGCCTCCTAGTCATGTTTCCTGTAGAGCCTGTGGAACTGTGAGTCAATTAAACCTCTTTTCTTCATAAATTTCCCAGTCTCAGGTAGTTCTTTATAGCCAAGTGAAAACAGACTAATACAGCATGCCACAAGATCAAGGTCCATCTCTTTCTATTTTGTTACTCTGCTATGCAGGGCTTCCATTCTCAAGGTCACCTCATGGTCTAATCTGGCTGCTGCTGCTCTGGCTATCATGCCCATATTCCAGACAGCAGGAAGGAGAACAGGAAAGGAGAAAGATACATTCCTCTCTTTTAACTCACACTTACATCCCACTGGTGAGTACAAGTTATAAAACCACACTTAGTGAGATGGTTATGGTGGCTCATGACTGTAATCCCAACACTTTGGGAGGCCAAGGCTGGAGGATCACTTGAGGCCAGAAGTTTGAGACCAGCCTGGGCAACAAAGACCACATCTCTAAAAACATTTACAAAAACAAAAAACCCACACTTTTCCTTCTAAGGGAAGCCAGGACTGGGAATCTTTATTCCAAGCTACTCTGTGGCCAGCAAAAAAATCAGAGGTTCTTCCACAGGGATGAAGGGGAGAGCGATTATTGTGGAAAAGACACTAGTCTTTTCCACACACATCCAAAGTGTGATTTCATTGATATTATTGCTTGGATGAGATTAGAGTATTTAAAAGTTGAGGCCATTGAAAGAAAATGATTAAGGACATTAAGTCCAGGTGGCAGGTGGGTGTGGTAACCATCATGAAGACAGTAAGAAATGGTGAGCCTCTGCGTTACTCCAGGATCTGGAGTTGGTACCATTAGCATAGCTTCCTTCCTCTTGCAAAGGAGGCAAGCCCAGGCTCAGAGAGGCTGGGCGGCCGGCCCTGCTGCCTCCAGGGCCAAGGCTCACACCCTTGCCTCTTCCCAGGATCATGGCAGCCACTGACCCAGGGCTCTCCCAACAGCACAGCTTCTTTCTGGCCCAGCATCCATCACAGAGGCTGGAAAGGTGGAGTCCTCCCTTTCCAGCCTCCCTGGCAGCTCGGGGTGTCCCAGGGACCTGATATAAGCATTAAAGCATAACATAAGGTAGGGAATTTGGGACTGTCATTGATATTGATTTTGACTCTGGGTTCGCATTGATTTCAGAACCACATATGTCCTCAGGAACTAGCCACAGGCTGCCTGGCCACCTGAAAAGAAACTCATCCAGCAAGTTCAACCTTGAATGATAAAAAGGAAAAAGTGCCAAGCGCAGTGCTTGACACATAGTAGGCACTTAGCATTAGTTTATGCTTTAAATATTCCACACCAGGGTATTCCAAGTGTATTCATTCTTTCCTCAAATGCATTTAATGCATGGAAAGACTTAGACTAGTGCCAGGCATGGAAAGTACTCCCTAAGCGTCAGCCACTATCCTTACGATTATCATGGCATTGTTGGGATTGTCATCATTCATTCATTCAACAAACATCTATTGCACCCCCGTGTGTGCCAGGCACGGTCTTGGCACTGCGGAGTCGGCAATAAAAAAGGCAGTCTCTGCCCTGCTGGGAGCCCAGCCCCTAAATGATTCATTCCACACTTAATGAGCTTGAGTTGTGATTCATGCCAGGGGTCCTGAAAGCATGAAGCAGGGCCACTGAGCTTACCCAGGGCTTTCCTGGGGAGCAGCTGTCATGAGTTGAGTCCTCAGGAACCAGCTGGAGTCAGCCCAGCTAAGAGTGGAGAAGAGCTCACGGGGCTCCAGAGGCTCATCCAGGGCTGCTCAGCAAACCAGGCATGAAGGCCAAGGCCCCTCTGTGCTGGCTGCATTAACCAGCTTGTCAGGCCTCGGCTCCCAGGCCCAGAGTTTGGGAAGGGGCCAGGCGGGCTCAGAGAAGGCCAGGCGTTGGCAGATGCCTGTGTGCTGAAGGCAGGGTAGCACTGCCTGGCTGCCTCCCTGACCTCCCGGGGCATCTGCTTTGTGTGGAAGCACTGTCCCCCATGCCGAGCCCCTTGGGATCCAGTTTCTGTGGAGGCCGACTTGCAAAACCCGGGGTATTGTCCTGTAACAGCAGGCTCTGGGGTGGGTTCAATGAAAATCCAGCCCTGCATGTCTCTGTATTCTAACCTGAAAAGAATTATGTTACATCAATAGATGGTACCCATTATGTGCCAGCATCCAGGGCTCTTAATTGACTCGGGCTTAATTAATGATTGGGAGAACATCCACGGAGAGCCTGAGGCTCCAAAGGGAGGGGCTGGGGATAGATTAATAACATAAAGGACGGGATGGAGACACTCCTTTCAACTGCTGGGCCCTGTGTGGAGCTGGCTTTGGCGTGTGACAGTACAAAGTGGGATGGGAAGATATTTGATGAGAAAATCCCTCATCTTATGCCGAGAGGACCTGCCCCTTCCCTGCTGCTCAAATCAGAAGTTACAGCTTGAGACACATTTGCTGCCTGCCTTCTCACCACATTTAGTGAAGACACCCACTCTAAGAATCTTTGGACAAAGTGACCCCAAGAACTGGACCCGTCTTATCCTCGATAGTTTGGAGACTCGTTAGTTTTTGTTCCCAAGGAATTCTGCAAGTTTTCTTGGAGTCCTTTCTGTGGTTTCTAAGATAATTTAATGCAAGTTCTGTGAACATGTCTTTGGAATTTTATTAGCATGCCATGAGGGTTAGTTAAGAATTCCATGGAAGCTGGGGGATTATTCCAAGTAAGAATTCCACGCTGTTTCTGTGAGAATTCATTAAGGATCACATGGCAACTCTGAGAGGTTTTCATGAAAATTCATTGAGAAATCCATAGGTCTTCTATGAACATTCCATCAGACATGCGGAAAAATTCTATGAGAAGAAGACACAGCTGACATGAACATTCTAGGAGCAGCCGAAGGAAGTGCAGCAGGACTTATGGGAAGGTTTATAAAAGATTCCACGAGGCTGCCTTGCAAAAATTCCATCCAAATGTTTCAAGATTTCCTTAGGAGTTGTTTGGAAGCGTGTAGAACCTTAAGCACATCCACGGCAGAATTTTCTGTAGGAGTCACCACTGCCTTAGTGCTATGTCCACGTGTCAGAATCCCAGCTCCAAATCATTGATCAGGGAGGCTCCCTTGAAAGACTCCTGCTTTCTTTCTCTTTCTTAGTTTCATTTTTAAAATTTCTTTTACTAAAACGAAAATCAGTTTATTAGAAACATATTCATTCTGGATACCTGCTGAGGGTCTAAACACAGCGGATAACTGACTATGGAAGCATACCACAAGGAAATGGAAGAGTTAGGACCAGTCTGAAGAGGAAAGAACCTTTAAATCTTTCACTCCCTATGAATCCTGTGAAGAATGTGTGCTGATTGACAATATTTCTCACATGGTCTGGTATCAGGGGCAAGAACATGGGAGTGGCGGCCAGGAGTCCCTGGTTCTAGTTCCAGGTCTGCCATTAACTCGTTGTATAAGCTTGGGCCAGTCTCTGGGTCTCAATTTCCCCTTTTGTAAAATGAGAATTTTTAGACTAGGAAATCCCCACGGACTCTTCCAACCCTGACAGTCTGTGGTTCTGCAAAGTAATAATGATGGTGCTGGTAATGATGATAATGGTGATGATGGTGATGTTGGTATTGATTTTGTTGGTGGTAATGGTGGCGATAATAGTGGTTGTAATGGTGGTGATGGTAATGATGGTGATGGTGATGGTAGTGATGATGACGGTGGTGATGTTGGTGGTAATGATGGTGGTGATGGTGGTGGTGGTAATGGTGGTAGTAACAGTGGGTTATGGTGATGACTGATGTTGCTGGTGGTGGTGATGGTTGTAATGATGGGGGTGATGGTGGTGATGGTGGTGATGGTGGTGATGGTGCTGACGGTGGTAGGAATGGTGGTGGTGATAGTGATGGAGATGATAGTGATGGAGGTGGTGGTGATTGTAGTGATGTTGATGATGGTAGTGGAGGCTGTGGTAGTGATGGTGGTGGGGATGGGGGTGATGGTGGTGGTGATGGTGATGGTGATGATGGTGATGGTGGTGGTGATGGTGAGGGTGTTGTTGGTGGTGAGGGTGATGGTGGTGGTGATGATGGTGATAATGTTTGAGGTGATGGTGGTGGTAGTAATGATGATGATGATGATGATGATGGAGGTGGTGGTGGTAACAACAGTGATTACCATCCCTGAGCATTTATACTATACGGTCTACTGCTGTGCTAAGCACCTCCCATTCTCTTCTTAAACTCCTATATTCAACCATTTGAGATAAGAACTGTATTTATCTCTCCTAACTTATAAAAGAGGAGATTGAAGCCCCCAGAAATTTGATGAAGGTCACATGGCTGATAACCAGCAGATTTAGCATCTAATCCATGATTGTCCTACTTCCTAGCCTTCTCTTAGGCACCACTCCACACTGTTTCTTCTACCATTTGCTGCTCTAATCTTTTGACTTTCAAGGAAGTTCTCCAATGTATCATGCAAAGGACCTGTGATAGCAAAAGCCTCAGGCTGCCTGATTTGTTCACGTGTTGTAAACACCTACTTTCACCCCTCATCCCTGCTCCATCATGATCTCCCTTTTGTTTGCTTATCCCTGATCCAAGATTCTAATCATGTACCTCTTCTCCCATGTGGTCTATCCTGCACATACCAGGTGAATTTCTTGCAAACGGTGTGTGCCATCACAAAATCCTTATGCTTAGAAATATTTAATGGATTCTCCCAGTGTGAAGGGCTACATAGACTAAGCTAAACTTTTGAAAGTCCCTTAGGACATCCTTCGAGGACCTCTAATATCACAGTCTCTGTGATAGCTCCTTAATGCCCTGGGCTGAATTCCATCTCTGTGACTTTGTTTATGCACATACTGCCTGGAATGCCTTCCTCCTCCCTCTCCATCCTGCTTCTTCTGAAAATGAGACTTACTAGACTATTTTAATCTGCAATCTAGAACATTCACACATTCTTCATCATGGAGTAGCACAATCTGAGGTTGGGCTGCAATGAATATTGTTTGGACAGCTCTTCTCACACTGAATGGACAGGGCAAGTCACTAAAAGCAAGGACCACACTGTGTCAGAGCCATGCAGATCTGACCCTGCTGCTGACTGGCTACATGATCTTGAGCAAGTGGCTTTACCTCTCCTAGCCAATTTCCTCATCTATTACAAAATGGAATGGAAATAATAAAATCTTAGTGGGCAGAGGTATTGTGAAAAATGAAATGAGAGAACAGGAAGATCTTCCTGATAAGCTTTAGAAGTTGTAAAAACAATCAGGAATGTCAGGCACGGAGCACACTGCCTAGACTGGAAAAGATGTTTGGGAATGTGAGTTGATTGCCCTCTCCTACACATCCTCAAGCACACTGCGGGGCACATGGTGCTGTAATAATCATTTAGAGCCCCTGTCCTCCAGGCATTTTGCCAAATCTTGGCATCAAGAGCACTTTTAATCCTTTTTCTCTCCTTTAATTGTTCTGATTCTTTTCTGCCAATATCCCTGTGTTACAGCAGATATTGAGGCTTATAGACAGGATTCAAAGCTGCGTTGGCTCATCTGAATCTTAGCCCCTTGGCTTTGCTGCCTCAAGCTCTTTTATAATCAGCACTAATCCATTCTTAAGAATGTAGCCCTCATAGCCCAAACACCCCCCATTAGGCCCCATCTCCCAACACTGTTGCATTGGGGATTCGATTTCCAGCACATGTGTTCTGGGCAACACATTCCAACTACAAGAGAGGCCGAACCTAGGCAGCACTTGACCATCTCCACGAGCTGAGGTGGTGGAAGTGGGAGTACAGGGAGTACAAGATGGCTAAAATTCATGCAGAGTACCAGAGGTGGAAATAACACAGAAAGGGCTGCACAGGGTCCCTCCTGAGTCTTCATCTGATCCTGTAAGTACTTATCAGCACTTGCATGAGAGGAAGCTACCCTCCTCCAAAGAATTAGAGAAAACATCCTTAGAGTGCAAACAGGCCAGGAATATAGCGTTTTCACCAGCCACAGTGGATAAGCCTCATAGTTAGAAGGATGTCAGAGTACTCCAGAAGGTATTTATGGTCTTAAAAGTGGGCAAAATTAGCCCTAGCATCTAACAAAGATTAAAAACAAAGCTTGAAAGGAACAAATGGCTCCCAAGTTATTTAACCATGTTGCGGGAAAAAATCTCAAGAATGCTTACAGAATATAAAAATGTCTAGCACACAAGAAAATAAATATCATAATATGTGGTATAAAAGAAGCAATGGCATGCAGAGAAACAGTAAAATAAAATGCATGATGAGAGCATCAGTCAATAGAAACAGAAAAATAACACAGGTGATACCATTAACAGACAAGGACCCTAAAACAGTTATTACAACTACATAACAATGTCTAAGAAAGTAGAGAAAAACTGAGCACGTTGAGACATAGAAGGTATAAAAGAATTAAACTTCTAGAAATGAAAATTACAATGCCTGAGATTTTTTAAAAATAAAACAAAACACTTAATGAGATTAACAGCAGATTAGAAAAGATAAGTGAACTTGAAGACCTAGTAACAGAAACTATTCAAAAATGAAATACAAAGGAGAAAAAAACTGAAAAAAACTGAACAGAGCATCACTGAGTTGTGGTACAGATTCTAGTTTGCTAACATATGTGTATTATAATCCACAAAGGAGAATAGAGAAAGGGAGAATAGAAACAGTATTGGAAGAAGTAAGAGCTAAAAAATTTCCAAATTTGATGAAAACTTTAACACACACAGCCAGTGAACCCACTGCAAAAAAAAAAAAAAAAGAAGAAGAAGAAAACATTATCAAGGTACATCATAATTAAATTGCTTAAAAACAATGATAAGAAGAAAATCTCAAAAGGATCCTGTAACAAAAAAGACGTTACATATAGAAAAACAATGATAATAATAGCTGCAGATCTCTCATTGGAATCAACGTAAGCCAGAAAGAAGTGGAGCAAAATATTTAAAGAACTGAAAGAAAAAAAAAACTGTGGATAAAAATCTTATGCCCAGCAAAAAGTTCTTTGTAAAGAAAGGGGAAATAAAAAGAGAGGGGTGAAAAGGACATACAAAAATTAAAAGCAGCACAGCAATATTACAAGAAGTATTAAAGGAAATTATTCAGGCAAAGTAACATGAGACGGGATGAAAACCTGGATCTACACAAAGAAACAATGAACAGCAGAAATAGTAAATATGTTGGTAATGTAAAGGGTTTCTTTTCTAAATTTCTGACCACTTTGAAACGTAATTGGCAGTTCATATTTTAAAATAACAACCGTGTGGTTTATAACCTGTGGAGGCTGAATATGTAACAATAGCAGCACAAAGGCTAGGCGGTGGTTCATTCATATACTACAATGTGAAGTGGTGTAATATTACTTAAAGGTAAACCATGACAGGTGAAAAATGCATGCTATCAACACTAACGCATCACTAGAGAAACAAAGCATTCAACTTTTGCCAAGGTGCCAGGGCAATTCAATAAGGAAAATATAATCTTTCAACAAATGATGCTGTAACAATTGGTTAGCCATATGCAAGAAAATGAACCCTGACGTTTACCCTAAAGCATGTGCAAAAACTAACCTAAACTATATCATAAATCTAAAATGTAAGAGCTAAAACTATAAAACTTCAAGAGGAAAGTATAGAAGAAAATCGTAGTGATCTTTGATTTGTTAAGATTTCTTAAATAGGACACAGAAATTTCCAACTATAAAAGAAAAGCATCAAATTGTATTTAATCCAAATATAAAGTTTTTGCTTTTCAAAAGACACTCAAATGAAAAGGTAAGCCACAAATTTGGCAAAGTTTTTTTGTGAAACATATATCCAGAAAAGGACCCATATCTAGAATATATAAGGAATTATCAGAACTCTGTAAGAAAAATAAACTAATTTTTAAATGGAAGAAAGACTTAAGTAGATATGTGGATAGCAAATACTGACATTAAAAGATGCCCAACATCGTTAATCATTAGGGAATTAAAACCTACAAGGAGGTAGGGCAAGGTGGCTCACACCTGTAATCTTTGTGCTTCGGGATGCTGGAGCCAGAGGATCACTTGAGGCCAGGAGTTGAGACCAGCATGGGCAGCATAGTGAGACTGTGTCTTTAATTTTTTTTAATTAATTGGACATGATGATTAGCACCTGTAGTCTGAGCTACTTCAGAGGCTGAGGTGGGAGAATCATTTAAGCTCAGGAGTTAGAGGCTGCAGTGCACTAAGATGGCGCCACTGCACTCCAGCGTGGTTGACAGAGTGAGACTCTGTCTCAAATAAAATAAAAAGTAAAACCACAAGGAGATACCACCACACACACATGCTAAAATTAAAAAGACTGATTAACCAAGTATCAGAGAAAATGTAGAACAACTAGAGCTGTCATATGCTGCTGGGAGGAACATGAAAAGGTACAGTCTCTTTGGAAAGCGGTTTGGGAGTTTCTCAAAAAGTTACACGCACACCCCCGAATGACCCACCATTCTACTCCTAGGTATTTAGCCAACAGAGATGAAAGCACGCAGAACTGCACACAAATGTTGGGAACACGTTGAGCAGCTTTATTTGCAATAGCCCCAAACTGGAAACTATCCAAATGTCCATCAGCTGGTGAATAGTAAACTGACTGTGGTATATCTATGCGGTGGAATACTACCCAGCAAAAAAGTAATGAACGGTAGTACGTGCACACCGTGGACAGGTAGCAAATTAATTACGTGGAGTGGAAGAAGCCAGACCAAAAATGTATATATTGTAATGGTTCCATTTACATAAAATTCTAGAAAATCTGTCATAACAAATAGAAGATTAGTGGCTCTCTGGAGTATCCAGTGGGGAAAGCAGGAAGGGATTATAAAGATGCCCCAGAAAACTTTGAGGAGATGATGACTTTTACATTAACTAACTTCATTATGATGATTGATTGATTTGTGTTCGTATTCATCTGCTAACATTTTATCAAATTGTACGCTTCAAATATATGCAGTTTATTGTATGTCAATTATATCTCAACAAAGCTGGGATTTTTTTAAAGCTGGAAAGAGAAACTGAAATACTAGACAAGAAGGAGGTAACAGCATGAGTTATGCATTCCAGACATAACATTCTTCCAAGGAAGATGCAAATGGTTCAAAAGAAAATGAGTTTCTAAGAAGAGAGCCAATAAGATTAGACATGTAAATGCTTTTCCTACGGCAAGCTTTGCTCTTAGAGGTAGTCCTGAGCTCACTCATTGCGAGTTCTCAACAATCTCCTGGGGGAGGGACTGTACTGTCCCCATTTTATCGATGAGGACACAGGCACAGAGAAGCGAAGGAACTTGCTCAAGTTCACACAGCTAGAAAGAGGTTGAGTCCAGAAGATGAATCCAAGCAATTGGGCTCAGTGGCCTGGGCGCCTGTTCCTGCCACTCCCTTCTGTCTCTTGCGCCTTGTCCAGGGAGCTGAAAACAGCTGCAATTCTATTCACAGCCCTAACGCCACAGCCAGGGTCTCTGGGAAGCTCTGTGGTTTTGGCCCCCTCTGAGAGCTGTAGTACACGTTCCTTTGTTCTCTTCCCCAGCCTCCTCCCATTACCACTGTACCCCTTAGGAATATCTTAAGAGTTCCAGAACTTCCCAGGACCTTCAAAGTGGTTTCATGCCACCATGCCTGCTTATGACCCTCCTCCAATACACATGCCCTGTTTTGACAGCCAAGCCAGCACCTCACCTCAGGCTCAGCTCATCCATGAAGTCTTGACTGACTCAAGTCCCCATCCCCAAGAAGAATTGGCCCTGTCCTCCTCTGCTCCCGTTCTGTGCCTCGTAGAGACTCTGAACCAGGCCGCAGTTCAAGGGCAGGAGAGCCTGGCTGTGGAGGATGCAGGGTTCTGGGAAAGGCACTAGTAAAAAAAAAAAAAGTCATAGTAAATAATGTGGGACAGGGGAGGCTGATCAGGGCTTAGCTTGCAAATAAAATTTAAAATTGTGAAACAGGCCGGGCGTGGTGGCTTACACCTGTAATCCCCACAATTTGGGAGGCCGAGTCGGGGGGATCATTTGAGGTCAGCAGTTCGAGACCAGCTTGACCAACATGGTGAAACCCCATCTCTACTAAAACTGCAAAAAAAAAAAAAAAAAATTAGCCAAGGTAGTGGCGGGCACCTGTAGTCACAGCTACTCAGGAGGCTGAGGCAGAATTGCTTGAACTTGGGAGGCAGAGGTTGCAGTGAGTTGAGATCACGCCACCGGGTGACAGAGTGAGACTCTGTCTCTATAACTAAATAAATAAAATAACATTGTGAAACAGTTTATTTTACATTTCACAACATGTAGTCCTATGATACCAATGGACTGGCTCCTGGGACCGGTCAAGATGAGAAAAGAGTTGATCCTTCTGGAGATCCTGACAAATTGTAGGACACCAGGATGCGTCAAGCCAAGGACATCATTTTTTACAGCATTCGAGGAGTTCAACAATGCTCCCAGGAGCCTCTCTCAAGTTTGGATACCCAAATCCCTCCTCTGGAAGTGCCTGTGCTGTCCTGATTGAGTGGATCTGCTCTTCATCAAAAGTTCTCCGAGTTAATCCCACCAGATCCTCATGTGTCTCCAGTTTTGCTTGTGGCAGAAGAAATTCTTGAAAAACATTGTGGCAGGTAGAATAATGGTCTCAAAGATGTCCACGTCCTAATCCTTGGAGTCTATGAATATATCACCTTACATGATAAAAGGGACTTTGTGGATGTGATGAAGTTAAAGACCTCGAGATAGGGGAACTCTCCTGGACAGTCTGGGTGGACCCAAAGTCATCACAAGGGTCCTCATAAGAGGGAAGCAAAAGGGTCAAAGTCACAAAAAGTAGATGTGATGAAGGAACCACAGGTTGGAGTGATGTACTTTGAGGATGGAAGAAAGGGCCATGACCCATGGAACACAGGAGGCCCCTAGAAGGAAAGGCGAGGAAATGAATTCTCCCCTAGGAGGAACACCATCTTGCCCATACTTTGATTTTAGCCTCAGGGAGACCCATTTCTGATTTCTGACCTCCAGAACTGTAAGGTAATAGCTTTGTGTTCTTCAAGTCACTAAGTTTGCGGTCATTTGTCACAGCAGCAGTAAGAAGCGGATGCAACCATTTTTATCCACTTCGAGGAAATAGTGCATCTTTGAAAACTTTGAAATTTGCTTTGCAGTCATGGTTGATGTTCTGTGTCTGCACCTCCAGTCATCCCACCCAGGCCCTCACTCTCCTATGAATGTCAAACAGCCAAGTGCTCCCTGGAAACTGCCCTCTGCAGAAGATAGCAGCCTCACCCAAGGTTATGCCCCCTCCACTGGGGCAGCCTGCATTGAATGAACAGTCAATCTCAGGGGAATGAGCCTGGCCTTGATTTGGATAGTTTCAGGCTCATCCCAGCTTCAGAGCTCCACGTGTTGCTCAGTGGTGGCTGCATCACAGTCCAGCTTCTCCCCTGTCTAATGTGCTCCTCTCTCTCCCTCCTGGGCATTGCTGCCCAGAGCACTCTCCAGGAATTTTCTGCATGCAAATCAGCTCTCAGACATGTTTCTTGGTATACTCCACATAAGACAGCAAACATTCAGATTGTGTTGCTTGCAGTCAAGGGAGTCAGATGACCTCAGACTGGTCTGCCTTGAGCAGAGACGTGGTTTGTAGTTTTAACAAGATGATTGGCGGAGGTGAGGAGAGAAGGCCGTTTGCTGGGGATGACAGCATATGTAGTCCATTCACTTGTGAGTCTCTTCCTGTTACAAAGAACTGTGTTTGTTTCCTTTGCTGCACAGTACCTGCCAGGACTTGGATAATGAACCCACATGTAAAGGGACTGAGTAAACTTGTCTTTCTGTGTCTGCACATCCCCTCCAGACAAGCCCAGCTCAGCAGCCTGCTGGATACCCCTAAGTGACCCTCATCAATGCCAAATAAACCAGAGAATCATCCTGATGAACTCTGACCCCTCACTCCCAAATCATAACATAGAATAAAATGTTTTGTGTCACTAAGTTTGGGGCTGTTTGTTATGCATCAGTGGAAACCTGGAACAGTCATTCGGACTGACCTTTGGACAGTCATTTGGAGAGGTGACATCATATTAAATGAGTAGCAAGTACCACTGCAGGAATTAGTGGGGGTGGAGGGAGCACCTCCAGATCGGAAGGGCAAAAAGAAAAAGTTTTGAGACTGTACTAAGTGCCAAGCCTCAGGCAAGGGCTTCCACCTCTGCTATCTCCAGGAGTCTTACAGTCCTTGGGTGAGGTGGGAAGGCCTCTCCCCATTCTACAGAGGGGCAGATGAAGTCCTGGAGAAAGGAAAGGTGACTTGCTCAAAGTCACACCACTAGTTCCTTGCATTCAATTATTTACCAATTAATTAATTAATTCAACAAGTATTTCATGAGTGTCTGCTATACGGCAAGCTCCATGTGAGTTCCTGGGGAAGCATCATGAAAAAAAAGAAAGGGTAGAGTTGGTAACAGGGATTAGGAGTGCATGTGGGAGAGAGGGCTGCAGATGCAAGTCGGGTGGTCAGAGTGGGCTTCTCCAGGAGGGAACACTTAAGCCAGTATGGAAGGGGGTAAGGGTGGGAACTTGCAGTCTAGGAAAGCTTCCCCCACAGCTCTGGGGCTCAGGTCTACAGCCTGCAGGGCATAGATACTCCTGAGCTTTCCTGTATAGAAACCTGCACCGCCTTCAGCTGTGCTGGGCACTGCCTGGGCCCTCCATTGGAGGCAGGGCAGGGCAGGCAACGTGGCACCAGATAATGATGCCTCTGTGTCGCCCACACTGGCCACACCAGCTGCAAGAACCATCCGGTGGCTCCAAGTTAATTGCTCCAGAGCACAAGGGTCTGTATAATTTGGATCAAAGAGCCCCTCTCTTCAAGTCTTAATTGTGGCAGTTCACGCTGCCTGGGGCGAGCTGAGCCACAGCAGTACTGCCTCTGGGGTGGTGCCTCTGGTCTCAGCTTTGCCACTTGCCACTGTGTGTTGTCTACCTTTCCTGGCCTCAGTTTCTTTGCCTATAAAATGGAAGTGAAAAAATCCTCCTTCCCACTACCCCCTATCATAGGCGAGGATGAAGTCAGGAAGTTGGTATGTAAATAATGCCATAAATACATCTTGAATCCTAAGTCCTACCTACACTGGACAAATTGCTTTTCTTTGAACTCACCCTGGTTATTGATCCATCCATCCATTCATTCAGCATTGCCTGTGTGCCCATTTTGTGCCAGGCATGGGTTCTGGGGTTGCAAAGGTGACTAAGACACTGTCACTGGCCTCTGTGAGTTGACTGTCTGGAGAGGGGCAAGGGTTGGGTAGAGAACCACAGTCTTGCTGGGAAGGGGGTCTTTGGGCTGGGCTTTGAAGCTTACACAGGAGTCTGCCCCATTATGGGAGGACATCCAAGCGGAGGAAACTGCATGTGCAGAGTTAAGGCATGATGTGGTGTGTCAGTATGGAATGCTCACTGGACAATGGAGGCAGGGGCTTTATAGGCCAGCAGGGGAGTCTGGACTTCAGAGCCATAGAAGGGTTTTAAGCAAGGGAGAGATATGATCAGCTTTATCTGGGGGGAGGGATCTCTTGTAGCAATGTACAGGCCAAAGAGTGAGAGGCTGGGGGCAAAGAGATCAGGAAGGAAGCAGTTGCAATAGCTTAAATGAGACTTCATTCCTGCACTCCGTGAATACTTTTTGAACACCTACTGTAAGCCAAGCACTGCGCAGGCTCTGGGAAAATGTGAGACAATGCTTGCACTCTAATGGGGAAGAAGACAATAAACATAAATATGTCAGGAAGTGTCAGATGCTGACAAGAGCTCCAGAGAAAACTCAAGCAGACGTGAAAGGGTCCCTGGGGTAGGCAGGCCCTTAGCATCCCTGCTCCGTGCCTTCTGCTTCCTCTTCCTGGACTTCAGGGGCTGGAAAGCTAAAAACTACATTTCCCAGACTTCCTTGCAGTTCTGGATCCAAGACAAATTAGATTCCACCAAATAGATGCATCTGGAGCCCTGGAAAGCACAAGCAGGGCGAGGCCTTCTTTCCAGTGCTTCAGGCTCCTTTTTGTTGGCAGCCAGGGCACGTTTCTGCCGCAGTCGGCGTTCCAGTGGAGTGTGGTTCCTGCAGGTTCCTAGAGGGTGAGGGACAGTTTTAGTAGTGGTTGCAACCTCCTGATTTCCTCTCCCTGATCCCTGATTATAGCCATAGCTGTGGTCCTTTTCTGTTGAGATCTAACCTCCTATATAAAGTGTGCAAAAGTGGATTCTTGATTAGTTTTTTACATGTATACATACACCCATGTAACCACCCCATCATCTAGCTATAAAGCATTTCCATCTGACCAGTGCCCTGGGCCCCCTAAGCTCTGCAGTCGAAGCGATGACCTTCTGGTTTCCCATCTTACCATGGTGGAAACCTTAGTAGCCACCCTGGCCAGTCACTCCGAGGAGGTTCAGCCTCCAGCTCCTCTTTATCCTTCCCAAGAGGTTTGCAAGCACCTCATACCCTGTTAAGTCTCTGAGAAAACAGAAGGGGCCCTGGGAGTTGGTGTTGCTGGATGCAGCACACCGAGGTTTGGGCTGATGCCTCCTAATAAGCTGTGTGGTTCTGGGTAGGCAGGAGGTAGAGAGAGGGGATGGGAGCACTTGGTGGTGCACAGAACAGAGGAGGCAGAACCATGGCTGCTCCCTGTGCAGTTTCCTTGGCCAGAAATTCCCTCCCCACTACTGCCTTGCGAGTAGGAGAGTGGGTGCCACCTTCAAAGCTCAGACGCCACAGCTTCCAGAAGTCCGCTCTGACCCACCAGGTAGATAGATTAGCACCTCTGCACCTGTGAATCTGGGCCAGGGCAGTGCTTTGTTGTATATAATTGTAATTGTGCCTTGCACACAATTCCATCTTTAGGACAGTGCGTCCTGGCAGGGACAAAGGGCAGGGGTGCTGTTCTTCCTTTGTGTTCCATTGTTCACCACCTTACCTGGAGTATCAGTCATCTCAGCTTGACCGTGAGTTACAGGTTCTCAGGGACTTCATATCTTAGTTATCTGGGTCCCTGCGGACCAGCACAGGTCTCATCCTTCTCCATTGCCAGAGAGAATATCAGGAGCCATGTGGCCCAGGCGGGGGCAGCCTCAGTTACCCAGAGCCATAGGCACTGCAGGGAAGCAGAGTGAGGAGCAGGACCTCAGGGGGTCCACGTGGCCGGTGCTGCTGCCCAGGGCTTTCTTCTACATGCTCCAGGCTTTCCTGTGCGTGCCCAGGTAAGTGTTTAGCTTTATGTTCCTGGGGAATCAGATGGCCTCAGTTCAAATCCCAGCTCTGCCACCTGCCAGCTTCAGGGCCTCATGTGAGTCTCTCAACCTTCTGTGTCTCCGTTTTCTCATTTCTGAAAGGGGGACAGCTACTCATAGGGTTTGTCACAGGTCTGGTTCCTTGGGAAACAGATTATGTGATTCATGCACCCAAGATTTTACTGGTGCATCTGAAGGAACAAGGGAAGCAGGGCTCAACAGCATGGCAGAGGTGACAAGAGTCAGGAGGGGCCGCTCCGCAGATATGTTATTATATTTGTGGGGAGCGGCATTCAGGACAGCTCATGCAAACCCAGGCTAACAAGCCCTACAGGTGAGGGAGAGCAGGAGGCAGAGATCACAGGTGAAAACAATCTGTTCCCAAATTCTGGGTGGGACCCTAACTGCAAATGAAGAGACCATCAGTGTGGTGCATCCCAGGAGGCAATGCCAGGGAGAGAGCTGGTGGCTGGAGTTGTCTTGGCTCTGTCCATGTTTCCCAAATAAATAAGTTGTGCACCATGCAATTCCCCACTTAAAAAAAAAAAACAACTCGATTTCCCTGTGGAACGTAAACTATAGCTTAGCATTTCTTGGCAGCCAGTGGTTTCCAGAATTTCATGCAGGTTAAAAATAAAAATGCAAAGCGTTGTGATAATCACTTCTGTTCTTGCAGCTCTTTCCACTTTGCCAAGTATTTTCCCAGCCATCTCGCCCCACAGATCCCCACCGCAATCTTTCCAGGCTGGGAGGTTTATTCCTAATAATAGATGAGAAAACTGAGGCACCCAAGGCCACAGAAAGGGAAGCAAGATCCCCCAGACTCAGGCCAGCCTCGTTTGGCTCCACATGGAGCAAGCTTCTACTTGGCCACTTGTCTTCTTGTTAATGTATTAGGTGAGATTGGGAAAAATACTAAATATCACATCACTAATGTGTTCAAAGCCAACTGGTGGTCCCGGTAGGGTTAAAATTGGTGTCCTTTTCTTTCCAGCCTAAACCTAGGGGACATTTTCCTGTCTATGTCTTACTTGGTGTTACCAGTCAGGGTCCAATGGGAAAGAGTATTTTCAAGTATTTAATAATGAGACTGTTTATAATGGCTGGGAAGTATTTGCAAGGGGATGAGTGTGGAGCTCATCCTCAGCTACAGCTCCATTTTGGGGCCGGGGTCCAAGAACTCAGGGGACTGAGCCACTGTCCTGGAGGAGGGAGAGAAGGGGGCCTGTGAGCTCAGTAGGGGAGACTGGATCCTCTTCCCACTGACCAAGACCATGTAGCCTACAAGATTGGACGAAGGTCACAGGCTCATGGCAGCTGGGCTCGGGGCGGCTGGGTGCTGAACAAATGAAAGGCTTACCAGGATTCAGGTCTCCAGAAATGGCAGCTCAGAAAAAGGTCTCTCCTCCAGGTGGAATCCAGCAGAGAATGTTACCTGGGGCCTGTGGCCATCACTCCAGGCACTCATGGAGGCCCTGGTCTGATCATTTCCTTGCAGAGCTGTTAGCCCATCTCACAGTCTGCTCCACCACTTGCTAGCTGTAGTGGTGTCACCATGCACCTGTTACTCAATGCCTTTGAGCCCCAGGTTCTAATCTATAGAAATAGACTGAGTGCCTGAGGTTGTTAATTCATGAATGCAAGATATACTCAGAGTGTGCTCATAAAGTAATCTTCTGAGAAAGAAATGCCATGAAGGGAAATGGTGGCATGATGTCATGGAGCTGGGCCACACACAGATACAATATCCTATAATTCCTGTTCCTCTTCCAGGAAGTCTCCCCAGACTGGTGTTATCCTTTGTCTGGAGTGAGAATCTCCTTTGGGCTCCCAAATTCCTTATGCCTCTCTCATAGCATGTATGAGTCCACACCTCTGGGTCCCTTGTTCGCCATTCCTCGAGACTGTGAGCTCTTTGAGAACAGGAACCTTGTCCTTTTCTCCCCTATAACCTCAGATCTAGCATATTTCCTGGCACATAGGAGGTGCTATAGACAATGTTTGTATGCCCTCAACATTTATCTGTTGAAATCTTGTCTCCATTGTGATGGTATTAGGAGATGAGGCCTTTGAGGTTGGGTCATAAGGGTGGAACCCTTATGAATGGGATTAGTGCCCTTATACAAGAGAACCCAGAGAGCTCCTTCCCTTTTCTGCCATGTGAGGTTATAGCAAGAAGAAAGGCCATCTATGAGCCAGGAGGTTGGCCCTCACCAGACACCAAACTGGCAGGCACCTTGATCTTGGACTTCCCAGCCCCCAGAACTGTAAAAAATAATTTTTTATTGCATAAGCTGCTCATGTTATGGTATTTTGTTATAGCAGCCCAAATTGACCAAGACAGAAGGCCTATCCCTCATCAAATACTTGTTGAATGAAAAATGAATAAATGAATGAATGAATGTATCCTTCAGCAATGCTGTGAGGCAGATGAAATAGACAGTATTGACCCATCTTATAGAAAGGGAAACAGATTCTGAGAGTAGAAGTGACTCACCCAAGGACACAGCAGCAAGTCTGTAGTTGACCTTGCATTAGAAACTTTCAAGGGTTTTGTAGGATGATAAATCCTGGTCTTGTCTTTCATCTAGCTGTCTTCTAAGAGCACAGCCCTGACCCTAGAGAATTCCTCCTGTTCTGCAAAAAGCCAGTGGAGGCCCAGGGGCCTGAAATAGGCCAGGGGAGCAAGAAAGGGCTGTTTCTCACTCAGAAAATAATGGCACCCAAATCCCTGTTCACCTTATTTAATGCTCCAAATTTTCTGAGAGGCCTAATTGAACATTCCTCCATGGAACCCTCTGGGTGGAACAATTAACCGGCCTCTTAGCAGCGAGTAGCTCCTGGGCAGGCCCCAGATTTATGTCTCCTGGGGAGGCAGCCTATTAGCTGTGGCCATAAATCTCAGGGCCCTGGCTGGCAAGGTGGATTTTAATAAAATCATAGGGGACGGAGCCAGGCTGGGGCAGCAGATTTCCGGGGGGAGAGCCAACATTTGCCTGTAATTAATCAGGACGCCTTTGAGCTCTGGGGAAATGCCCAGGATTTTAATGAAAATTCAGGAGCTGGAAGCAGTGACCAGTTGGCAGCCACATCAGTGTCCCAGCTGGGATTGGGGATGCAAGGAAACTGGGGGAGCTGGGGCCACCCCTGCCAAGAGGTCTTGACATGGGGTGTTATTCAGTGGACACTAGTACAATTATCCTGCTTGTTTAATTGTTAGAATACTTTCATACTAGTTGGTAAATTGTTTCCTCAGCCCCCTACGGGCCTCCCACTTTCTAGGGACCCTTGCACAGGAATCCCTGGGCCTCCTCATAATCCTAAAACAAAAGGGTAGATGACTGGCCCAGCAAGGGGTTTCCTGATCCTTCAGTCTTCTTGGTCAGTGCTCAGGGCCTGAACTTGGCTGTCCTCTTAGCCAGGTCTGCACATGTTAAGGTGCCCTAGGGGCCCACCCAGGAGACCCTCTTTTCATCTCTTTTCTCTCTACATTCTCCTGCCCATCTATATCTCCAGTTCATCCCCCTCTCTTGAGCTGCAGATTCATATCCTCAACCACTTCCTTGACGTTTCCTCTGGAAATCATGGGCATCACCTCTCCAACACATCCAAAACCAAACAGCTCCTCCCCAAACATCTTCCTCTCTTCTCCCTGGGCCCTCCACCCTGATATTAATAAACGCCACCACCTTTGCTTCATTTACTCTTTCAGGCCAAAATCTCAGGGGTATTCTTGGATGCCTCCCTCCATTTCCTCATCCCTCAACAAGTCTTGCCAGTTCTTCCCCCAAAGCTCATGTCACCCAGTTCCTTCCTGGTCCTAGCTGCCATTGGATGCTGCCTGGACAACTGCCATCAACTCCTACTTTGTGTCCTTGGTTCCATTCTTGCCTCCCTGTCTTCTCATCCACACAGTGGCCCAGGAGAGCTCAAATGCCACTCCCAAGAAAGACTTCCTCAACCATGCTAGCATCACAATAATGAGTGCTGAGGCTTCCTGGGCACCAGGCCCTGTCCCAGGTGCTTCACACGCTCCTTGTTCAACCCTCTGGACAACCCTGTGACAGCATGTGCTATTGTCATCCCCATTTTTCAAATGAGGTACAAAGATGTTAAATAATTTGCTTGAAGCCACAGCAAATGGTTGGTTTCAAAGGCTGTGCCTCCTGTTCCAAGGAGACCTCTCCACCCCAGCCTCCTCCTGCCCCAGCTCTTGTCCCAAGTGTCCCCTGTTTGCTGTTTATTTCCCTCTAATCACACCTATCTGTTTGCTATCTGACCCTCAAAGCCTGTGATCTCCTGGAAGTGGGACCTTCACTCTTGTTCACCAGCTCCTGGCACACAGTGGGTGAACCATAAAGATGTGTTAACTTGAACCCATTTTGTTGTCAGCGGATAGTAGGTGGGAAACTATTTTGGAAACCATGTAGTCCCCACATGGGTCCCAGATTGGCCAAAAGGTTTTTCCTCTTTGGGAAGGGATCAGCTGTCATGCTGTATGGAGCAAGTCCCTGGAATCCCACCCTGGGACTAGATATATTCTCTTGTTACTTTTTATTATGGGAGGCAGGGGAGAAAGATGCATGCTGTCAAGGGTAAGATTGGGGATTTGCTGAAAGGGTAGAACCTGTGTTAAGTGTTCACATCACTAAAGGAAAAGGACAGAGGAAGGGAGGGAGGGAGAGAGAAAAAAGGAAGGGAGGGAGGAAGGTAAGGAAGAAAGGAAGAATGGAAAGAAGGAAGGAAGGAAAAGAGAGAGAAAGAAGGGAAAGAAGAGAGAGTGAAGAGAGGAAGTCAGAAAAGTTCATAAGAGTGGGAAGGGACCTTAGAAATTATCTAACCATTACTTCATCCAACTATATTGTAAAAATCAGTGAACCTGAGACCCTGGGGAGTAAGTGACTTGCCCAGGGTCATGTAAGTTCCTGGTTAAACTAAAACTACTTAGGAGCCAGCTCTCCTGTCTCAAAGTCCAGGGTACCTTGTATGTAGCAAAGAGTTCTTCTTATACTCAGACAACACTAAAACTCAATGTCTGGCTTTTTTCTCTATCCCTGGAGAGCTAGTTAAGTGTATCTGGATAAACCAGGCCATGTTCTGGGGAAGGTGTTTCTGAGAGAGGAAGATGAAAACTGTAATCAAGACTAGTCTAAAATCCATGTAAGATAGGCCACTGCCTGGATGGTGGAACTTCAGGAACATAGCAGAGCTTTTTCCTCTGACTGAAAACATCTCCATGGTGTTGTATCCTCACAATTCTTTATCCAGGACAAGGCTTTTTATTCCACAAAATTTGATCTGTTTATTTGTAAATGCCCTTGGTAGGCAAAATATACCTGAAAAGTTGCACTGGGCTTAAATGCCTGTTACAAAGTGTCTTCTTGAGAATAGCTCATGATAGAAATAGTAGAGAGTCAGTTAGTCAGTTGAGAGATGGGGCTCACAGGGAAGTAAGCAAAGAGTTCAGGATGAAAAATTAGAGGATGTAAGGCAAACACCACAATTTACAACTAAGAAGCCCTTGCTCTAATGTACACAGCTAAAAATCAGTCACAAAGAGACAGCAGAAAGTGGTTACTCAACAGAAAAGCCTGAGGTTGAATGTACATGGACTTTGAAGTGAACAATGAAGCGGTGATCTAAACAATGCCAGGAAGACAAAAAAAATGATTTTTATAAAAACTTTAATTATCTAGACATTTTAGACAAACAAAATTGCTCATTGTTATTTAAAAGCAAAAACAAGACAAAAGAATCACAACCAATAAATGACTCCTATTTAATAGCTTTGTTTATGGAGTATATCCAGCAGACCTAAATCCAGTATACAGTGTACAGATTCCAGACTTAAATCTCCAGAGGGCAGAGGAGACATCTGAAGCATCTGGGGTCTTCTGTGCCTGGGAATTGGGGGCACTAGGCAAGTGATCATGTCAAGCAAATCATTCCCTGCAGAGAAGAGCTTTTACTACAGTCTAACAGAAAATTCTCCTAAGATTTCCCTTGTTGGTCTCTTACCACTCCTAGTCAACCAAGTATTGGAAGTTCTGGCCAGGGTAATCAGGCAAGAGAAAGAAGTAAACGGTATTCAAATAGGAAAAGAGGAAGTCAAATTGTCTCTGTTCGCAGACAACATGATTTTATACTTAGAAAACCCCATCATCTCAGCCCAAAAACTTCTTGAACTGATAAGCAATTTCAGCAAAGTCTCAGGATACAAAATCAATGTGCAAAAATCACAAGCATTCCTTTACACCAACAATAGGCACACAGAGAGCCAAATCATGAGTGAACTCCCATTCACAATCACTACAAATAGAACAAAATACCTAGGGATGGAACTAACAAGGGCTGTGAAGGACCTTTTCAAGGAGAGCTACAAACCACTACTCAAAGAAATAAGAGAGGACACACAAACAAATGGAAAAACATTCCATCCTCATGGATAGGAAGAATCACTACTGTGAAAATGGCCATACTGCCCAAAGTAATTTATAGATTCAATGTTATTCCCATCAGACTACCATTGACGTTCTTCACAGAATTAGAAAAAACAATTTCAAATTTCATATAGAATCAAAGAAGACCTCACACAGCCAAGACAATCCTAAGTAGAAAGGAGAAAGCTGGAGGCATCACACTAACTGACTTCAAATTATATTTGATACCAGCATAATACTGGTATCAAAACAGACATATAGACCAATGCAGCAGAACAGAAACCTCAGAAACAACTCCACACATCTACAACCATCTGATCTTCAACAAACCTGACAAAAGCAAGCAGTGGGGAAAGGATTTCCTATTCAGTAAATGGTGCTGGGAAAAGTGGTTGGCCATGTGCAGAAAACTGAAACTGGACCCCTTCCTTACCCCTTATACAAAACTAACTCAAGATGAATTAAAGACTTAAATGTAAAACCCCAAACCATAAAAACCCTAGAAGAAAACCTAGGCAATACTATTCAGTATTGAATAGGCATGGGCAAAGACTTCATGATGAAAGTGACAAAAGCAGCTGCAACAAAAGCCAAAATTGACAAATGGGATCTAACTAAATTAAATAGCTTCTGCACAGCAAAAGAAACTATCATCAGAGTGAACAGGCAACCTACAGAATGGGAGAAAATTTTTGCAATCTACCCATCTGATAAAGGTCTAATATCCAGAATTTACAAGAAACTTAGACAAATTTACAGGAAAAAACAATCAACCACATCAAAAGTGGGCAAAGGATATGGACAGACACTTCTTCTCAAAAGAAGACATTTACGTGGCAAACAAATATGAAAAAAAGCTCAACATCATTGATTATTAGAGAAATGCAAATCAAAACCACAATGAGATACCATCTCATGCCAGTCAGAATGACGATTATTAAAAAGTCAGAAAACAATAGATGCTGGTGAGGCTGTGGAGAAATAGAAATGCTTTTACACTGTTGGTGGGAATGTAAATTAGTTCAGTCATTGTGGAAGACAGTGTGGCAATTCCTCAAGGACCTAGAACCAGAAATACCATTTGAACTAGCAAAACCACCATGGCACACATATACCTATGTAACAAACCTGCACGTTCTGCACGTGTACTTACTGGGTATATACCCAAAGGAATATAAATCATTCTACTATAAAGACACATGCACATGTATGTTTACTGCAGCACTACTTACAATAGCAAAGTCATGGAACCAACTCAAATCCCCATCAATGATAGACTGGATAAAGAAAATGTTGTACATATATACCATGGAATACTATGCAGCCATAAAAAGAATGAGATCGTGTCCTTTGCAGGGACATGGATGAAGCTGGAAGCCATCATCCTCAGCAAACTAACACAGGAACAGAAAACCAAACACCACAAGTTCTCGCTCATAAGTGGGAGTTGAACATTGAGAACACGTGGACACAGGGGAACAACACCCACCAGGGCCTATGGAGGGGTGGGGGTGAGAAGAAGGAACTTAGAAGATGGGTCAATAGGTGCAGCAAACCACCATGGCACACATATACCTATGTAACAAACCTGCATGTTCTGCACATGTATCCTGTTTTTGATTTTTAGAAGAAATAAAGGGGAAAAATATCTCTTGTTGGGCCCCTGAGCTGCAAGACTGACAGTCCCTAGGGATAAGCTGGAAAGATTTGCCTTTCCATCCGTGCTAACCCCCTGACCTCGGTTTCTTCATCTATAAAATGGGAGCAAAGTTCCCTACCTCCAGGCTTAATTGTGAAGATAAAATGGTTGAGGAGTAGATGTTTCATCTGTCTGTCTGGGGGGTGCAGAGGTGGAGCACACTGATGTTGGTCCATCTTGCTTGGAAACAGAGGGTCTGACAGGTAACAGTTCTTTCAACTTGGAGACAGAGAAATGCCTTTTATGTCTGTGTATGGAGTCTAAAAAAGGCAATTAAGCCTGAGCAGTTGGGAATGTTCAGATATCTCTAAGCCAAAGAACAGCAGGGATTTGGGTGGGGTGGCTGGTATGAGTGGACAATCATTTTCAAAGTAATTCTGAATTCCTCTGGGTTCTGAAAGACCCTGCCCATGCTCAGGGACCTGACAGATCATCTAAAGTAGTCAGATACTCTCAGCTCTGCCTATGAAGAAACTGAGGCCCAAATAGGGTGAGCAGTTTTCCTGAGGCCATCTGGGCAAGCCAAAGTATATTTGTGCAATTGTGTTGCTATAAAAAAATACCTGAGACTGGGTAATTTATAAAGAAAAGAGATGTATTTGGTTCACAGTTCTGCATGCTGTAAATGAAGTGTAGTGCCTCAGCATCTGCTTCTGGTGAGGGCCTCAATAAGCTTCCAACAACGGCACAAGATGAAGGGGAGCCAGTGTGTCACATGGCAAGAGAGTGAGCAAGAGAGAGATGCCATGCTCTTTTAAACAACCAGCTCTCACATGAACTAATAGAGTGAGAACTCATTACCATGGTCATGTGGTTTGACTCTGTGTCCCCACCCAAATCTCATCTTGAATTGTAGTTCCCATAATCCCCATGTGTTATGAGAGGGATCTGGTGGGAGGTAACTGAATCATGGGGTCAGTTACCCTCATGATGCTCTCATGATAGTGAGTGAGTTCTCATGAGACCTGATGGTTTGATAAGGGGTTCCCCCCCTTTTGCTTGACACTTCTTCTTGCTGCTGCCATGTGAAGAAGGACATGCTTGCTTCCCCTTCTGCCATGATTGCAAGTTTCCTGAGGCCTCCCTAGCTGTGCAAAACTGTGAGTCAATTAAACCTCTTTCCTTTATAAATTACCCAGTCTCAGGTATGTCTTTCTTAGCAGTATAAGAATGGACTAATACACACAGGGAAGGCATTTCATGAGAGATCCACCTCCATGACCGAAACACCTCCCACCAGGCCCTGCCTCCAACACTGGGTATTACACTTCAACATGAGATTTGGAGGGAACAAATATCCAAACCATATCACCGAGTATCCTGGAATTGCCAGGGGCATGACCCTGCCATGGGGTGTGGTTATAAATCAACACTTACTTTGGATTTATCTTTGAGGCTTCTCAAAGAAACATCACTGACCTCTCCCAAGGGAACCCTTTCTACTGTCCTCTAGTGATGCCTTGCACACTTTCTGGAGGCTCCTCCATTAAAATCTACTTTGCCTGTGAAACATCAGCCTCCTCTCTATTGGTGCTCACCTCTGGTCATGGGGACCTTCCAGAGTGTTGCTGAGCAAACAAATGCATGAATCTCATTGTTACACACCATATAACCCGAAGTAGAATTGGACCAAGTAGGTTCTTTAATGCTATGTTTAGCCCACCCTGGATGTGACATTCTTGTCTCTTGGTGTGCCTTCTCTTGAATTCCTGTGGACATGCCTGGTTCCTGCCCATCATTCTGAGAGCCGGACCTTGTCTGACTCACCAGTTTCTCCTGAAACCCCTGGCATAGTTTCCTGCATGTAGTAGGTGCTCATGGAACAGTGGATGCAAAATGGTGGGGTTTGAAGAAGACCTAGTTTTAAATCTTGACCTCTATAAGTCTCTTATAAAAACTTGACCTCCCCCACAGGTGGATCTGGATATTCCCTCATTCACACCCCACTGACCTGTGCCTCCATTTGTCTGTGTGTCTCTGTCCCATGTCTTCTTAATCATTGTGTCTCTAGGTCTCAGCACAGGCTGGACATATGAGTGGGCCTTGGGTAGTCTTTCAAAGATCTAAAGGACAGAGAGAAAAGCCCATGAGTTGGTGTTCCATTCGATATACCCCTAGGTCAAACAGTTTCATTAAAAAGTAGTGACACCTCACCGACTCCCAAGTCTGCCAACTTAGCTCCCTGCTGGAGTCTTTTTCCTCCTCAAACCCAACAGAAGCCCCCACCCCATCAGCAATGAAGAATCAGGCCTTTACCAGCTGCGGGGGCTGCATAACAGTAAAGCAGCATAATTATATCTTAATAATTGTTTTGCAGCATAGGATTTATAATTACTAAATGTGTGATAACTGCTCCTTAAATGCCCATGCTCTTTAAAAAACCTAATTTATAATTTAAAAAGCTGACACTTCTTGGAGCGCTTTATTTTATCTTGTCGGGAGTAATGGAAGAGTAAGTTATTGAAAACCTTTATTTTTCATTAGCCTT
The DNA here is from genome assembly GCF_028878055.3 of Symphalangus syndactylus. Lineage (NCBI taxonomy): Eukaryota > Metazoa > Chordata > Mammalia > Primates > Hylobatidae > Symphalangus > Symphalangus syndactylus. The sequence continues at coordinate 17,152,031 of NC_072438.2, read as the reverse complement.
AAATTCAACGACAATTAATGTGCCCAATTTGATTATAAACTGCACAAATTAAACAATAAAGAGCTGTCTAATGAGAAATTAATTATGAGGAAGGGAAGGGGAGCGGGGCTGGATAAAAGCAATAACTTATGGCCCGTGGCAGCATGTGTCAGGTTTTAAAGGAGATGAAGGGCTCTCTCCTCAATGTGTGTCTTTGCTGATAGGACCCATCACAGATCAGTTGATCCAGAAACCATAACAGGCTAGTAATTGAAACTGCCAAAATCAATAGTGCTGACAGCCTTAATTAAATTAAATATGGCTGTGATGGGCTCCCAGAACCCGGCATTGGCGGGCCACTTGACCCTCCGGCTGAGCGCGCCTGATGGACTGCAGCCACCGCGTGATGGATCTGACCCCAGGGGACAGTTGGGGACCAGGCTCCTGCAGACAGAGGCTCCGAAAGGAGTGAGACGCTGCCCGCCCCCTGCTGCCTGGCCAGCCCGATGGCTGAGGAAGACTCGGACATGGAGCCAGGATGCCATCCCCCTCAAAGTGTTGGCTCTGTTCTGTCGGGAGTCAGGAAGTCTGTGTCCTGTGGCACCTAATTTGGGAGTGCAGAGGAGCCCCATGCATTAGAGAAGGGGGAGCAGGAGAGGAAAAGACTATGCACCAGTGAATCACTCCTTGACAAATGTGACTGTTTATCATGCCCTTGGATGAGAGGCATTCGTTTTTCACAACAGCCCTGGTGGGAGAAACTAGTCAGATAGGCCAGCCTCATTTTCCTCTTCTGTAGAATGGGTACATGCGCTGAGAGAGTTGCAGGAGTTGGATACATAAAATGCACAGCCTGGGATGCAGAGCCCTGCGTGGGGTAAACAGCTGATGAATGGATAAAGGAGTGAATGAACATGTCGCTGCCACTGCCACTGCCATAGACTGTCATCCCATTTTGCAGCAAACAAGCAGGGGCCCAGAGAGGGAAAGTGAGTCCTTCAGACTACACACTCAGAACCTCTGACCCAGACCCAGGGTGCTTTCTTCATCAACATGGTGCCGCCCAAGCACGAAGCATGTTTAGTTTTGGCAGATACTTTTTCCCCATACAGATCCTGCCCTGCGAGAAAAGTTACGGGGATTTTCAACTCCATTTAACAGATGAGCAAACTAAGCAGCTAGGCAACTTGACCAAGGTCGCTCTCTTGGTGAGTGCCAGAGCCAGGGCTACAACCCAGCAACCCGTTAGAATGACGCCCAAAACCGAAGCCAAGGACTGACAGAGGGACCCAGACCCTTGGCTGGGAGGCCCAGGGAACCACTTGGCACTACAGAGCTGCTAGAATCTGGGACCTAACCTCTCCCCCTAGAAGCCTGGTTTTTTAAAAAGGTCTATTTGCTAAGAAGACAAAGTACAAATCCAGTAGCAGCTCTCGAAGTTTTGTTTTTGGTTGTTCCTGTAATTCCTTTTTCTCGCTGCCAAAAAATCATCAGGTTAATTTTTTTAAAACACATGGAAAGATCTAGGACACACATGTCCCCTCCTGCCATTCCTGTGAATTTGGGGATTAATACATGGGGTTGCTTAGATACCTTGGAGCAAGTAATCCCAGCACAAAGTAGTGGAAAGAACTCTGGAGTTTTCACAGAAAGCCTTCGTTGGATTCAAATCCTGACTCCATTGTTTATTAGCTGTGTGACCCTGGGTGTGTCACTCAACCTCTCTGCTTTCTTTCCCTACATCTGCCCATGGAGACAAGACCTCGCTTCCTCTCAGAACTGATGTGTTATTGAAGCAGTGATGCCCAAGAAAGGGCTTTGCAAATGAGAGAATCTGATGTAAATGGCATCTCCTCTGTTCATGATCAGGCACTGTTATTCTACTTGGTTTAGCCACAGGTTGAGTGAAGGAAAGAAAATTGCACATGATCATGTTCTGAGATATTGTTCTTTCCTTACAAAAAAAAGAAATCAATGACTACAAAAAAACTGGCCTCATAAACATTGGTTTTCACCATAGGAAGCTGAACAAATAAATATCTTCACAGTTTGCTTGGCTGTCGGCAGGCTTGAGCTGACTTCTTAAATGACATGAAATAGGTGGCTCGAGTTCCCCAATGTTTATGTCGGCACTAACAAACTGTCCCTTCATTACAGGCCTGCCGGAGATCAGAGGCCCAGATTATTGAAGGAGACGCCTATGGGATGCCCAAGCGGTTGCTGTGACAACTCTGCTGGAGGGCGGGAGGCGGCGAGGGTGGGCGGCTGACTGTTGGCTGTGGACAGGCTCCAGGCGTGCCAGGCCAGAGTGGGGATAATCCCACCCCAGGTTGCTTAGCTGAGGGCTCTCTGCACATTAAGCACCTTAACTCGCTGCCCTGCTGCACCCCAGCCACAGAGGCCTTGGTGAAGGTGGAATCTTAGAGAACAGCTGGGAAGCCAACAGGCCAAGCAGTTTGATGACTATTTCCTTAAACCTGATGAAAAAGCAACGTGGATAATATTTCCTAACAATAATGGCCAGCAGTTAGTGTTCACTGCCAGGCCCCTGCACAGTACAAAGAGCTCAGGTTTTACATCAGCATGACGTGACCTATGTGGAATCCCTGGCTAGCTCTGTGACCTTGAGCAAAGTCACTCAACCTCTCTGAATCTCAGGCACTAGTGTTGACCATGGACACAATAACACCTTCCACCTTGTAGGTTTGCTATGCAGCCCTGGGGCACTCCTGTGCCAAGCCCCGTGCAGAGCTCAAGCATGGGGGCTCTGGGACCACACTATTGGGGTTCAAACTCCAACTCTGTCACTCTCTGGCTGCATGACCTTGGGCCAGTCACCAAATCTCTTGAGCCTCAGTTTCCTCATCTGCAAAATACAGATACCAGCACCTGATATGGGTTGGCTCTGTGTCCCCACCCCAATCTCACGTGGAATTGTAATTCTCAATGTTGGAGGAAGGGCCCGGTGGGAGGTGATTGAATCATAGGGGCAGACTTCCCCCTTGCTGTTCTTGTCATAATAAGTGAGTTCTCATGAGATCTCCTTGTTTAAGTGTGTAGCACTTCCCACTTTGCTCTCTATCTCCTGCTCCACCTTGTGAAGATGTACCTGCATCCTCTTCACCTTCCATCATGATTGTAAGTTTCCTGAGGCTTCCCCAGCCATGCTTCCTGCACAGCATGTAGAGCTGTGAGTCAATTAAACCTCTTTTCTTTATAAATTACCCAGTCTCAGGTAGTTCCTTATAGCAATATGGGAATGGACTGATACAGAAAATTGGTGCTAGGAGTAGGGTATTGCTATAAAGATACCTGAAAATGTGGAAGCAGCTTTGAAACTGGGTAATGGGCAGAGGTTGGAACAGTGTGGAGGGCTCAGAAGAAGAAGGAAGGTAAGGGAAAGTTTGGAACTTCCTAGAGACTTGTTAAATTGTGACAAGAATGCTGATAGTAATATGGAGAGTGAAGTCCAAGCTGAGGTGGTCTCAGATAGAGATGAGGAACTGGAGCAAAGGTCACTTTTGTTATGTGTTAGCAAAGAGGAAGGCATTATGCCCCTGCCCTAGAGATCTGTGGAACTTTGAACTTGAGAGAGATGACTTAGGGAATATGGCAGAAAAAATTTCTAAGCAGCAAAGTGTTCAAGATATGGCCTGGTTGCTTCTAACAGTGTATGGTCATATATGTGAGCAAAGAGACAATCTGAAACTGGAAACTATATTTAAAAGGAACACAGAGCATAAAAGTTTAGAAAATTTGCAGCCTGACCATGTGGTAGAAAAGAAAAACCCATTTTCTGGGGAAAAGAATTTAAGTTGGCTACAGAAATTTTCATAACTAAAGAGGAGCTGAATGTTACTAGCCAAGACAATGGGGAAAATGCCTCAAAGGCATTTCAGAGACCTTCATGGCAGCCTCTGCCATGACAGGACTGGAGGCCTAAGAGGGAAGAATGCTTTTTGTGGGCCCCGTCCACAAAAACTTGTGCAACCTCCTCAGGACACTGCTTCCTGTGTCCAGCCACTCCAGCTCCAGCTGTGGCTAAAAAGGGCCCAGATATATCTCAGGTGGCTGCTCTAGGGGGTGCAAGCTATAAGAAGCCTTGGTGTTAAGCCTGCAGGTACACAGAGGGCAAGAGTTGAGGCTTGAGAGCCTCCACCTAGATTTCAGAGAATGAAAATGCCCAGACGTCCAGACAGACGTCTGCTTCAGGGCAGAGCCCTCATGGAGAACCTCTACTAAGGCAGTGCAGAGGGAGAAATGCAGGGTTGGAGCCCCCACACAAAGTACCCACTGAGACACTGCCTAGTGGAGCTGTGAGAAGAGGGCCACTGTCCTCCAGACCCCAGAATGATAGGTCCACTGACAGCTTGCACCGTGTGCCTGGAAAAGCCACAGGCACTCAATACCAGCCCATAAAAGCAGTCTTGGGGGCTGTACCCTGTGGAGCCATAGGGGTGGAGGTCCCCTAGGCCCTGGGAGCCCACCTCTTGCATTAGTGTGGCCTGGATGTGAGAGAATTGAGTCAAAAAATATTATTTTGGAGGTTTCATATTTAATTACTGCCCAGCTGGGAAGTATTTAATATTTATTTTTTATTTACTATTTATTTAATATTCAACTACTCCCCTGTATGGGGTCTATAATCTCTTTGTTTTGGCTGATTTCTTCCTTTTGGAATGAGTGAATTTACCCAATGCCTGTACCCCCATTATACAAATATCTTGGAAGTAACTAACTTGTTTTTGACTTTAGAGACTTATAGGCAGAAGAGACTTGTTTTGTCTCACATGAGACTTGGGACTTGGACTTTTGAGTTAATGCTGGAATGAGTTAAGACTTTGGGGGACTGTTGGGAAGGCATGATTGTGTTTTGAAATGTGAGAAGAACGTTAGATTTGGGAGGGGCAAGGATCAGAATGATATAGTTTGGCTTTGTGTCCTCACCCAAATCTCATGTCGAATTATAATCCTCAGCATTGGAGGAGGGGCCCAGCGGAGGTGATCAGGTCATGGAGGTAGACTTCCCTTTGCTGTTCTTGTGATCATGGGTTTTTGTGAAATCTGGTTGTTTAAAAGTGTGGAGCACCTCCCCCTTTGCTCTCTCTCTCCTGCTCCACCATGTGAAGATGTGCTTGCTTCCCCTTTGCCTTCTGCCATGATTTTAAGTTTCCTGAGGCCTCCTCAGCCATGCTTCATGTACAACCTTCAGAACTGTGAGTCAATTAGACCTCTTTTCTTTATAAATTACCCAGTCTCAGGTAGTTCTTTATAGCAATGCGAGAATGGACTAATACAGAAAATACACTCAACTCAAATGAATATGTAAAGTACTGGTGTAGTTAATAAACATTTACTGTGATTTGATATTCTCAGAACTATCAGACAAGGAGAGTTCTGATGCTCACAATCTATGCATGAAGACTCTGAGGCTCCAGGAGGTTAGGTGCCCCCTCCTGGGCCCACACCTCCTGACCAAAATCTCATCACTGGAATTTACATCCCAGGCAGCCTGAGACCAAAACCTGTGTGCTTTCCACTGTGAGCCACAGTGACTGCTATGGGGAATAATACATCACACACATGTGTACATGCACACACACACTCTGCCATATATCATGAATTGCTGGTGACATTATGAGTCCACTGGGCACAAATTACAACAGCGATAGATAAAACACCTTCTTCAAAACAGAGCCTTCCACTGGAGAACTGAGCTGGCTGACCCTGTCAGAGCTGGTCCCAGGCTGCTCTGGCCCTGTGGCTTCTCCAGGTTTGCAGGATGATAGGGGAAGATGTAGTTCACTCCCCCAGTCCAGTGCTGTGTAAATTGCAGTAAGGGAATGCAGAGGGGCAGGTTAACTCAATCAGGTGCAGGGCTATTAACTGAGGTGAGCTTACTGAGGTAATCTGAAAATATCTCAGCTGACTCATTCACTCATTCATTCATTCATTCATTCACGCATTGTTACTGGGTTCCTACTCCTTGTGGTGCTGTGCCAGGGCTGGGGAGACAGGCATGTAAAACATGGCTCCTTCCCTCCAGATCAAAATCACAATGAAATATCAACTCACACCCATTAGGATGGCCACTATCAAGAAAACAGAAAATAACTGGTGGGGTTGGCGAGGATGTGGATAAACTGGAGCCCTTATGCACCTTGTGCACTGCTGCTAGGAATGTCAAATGGTGCAGTCACTATGGAACACAGTGTGGCAGTTCCTCAAAAAGTTAAACATTAAAAAAAAGTTAAACAGAAATCCCACGTCTGGATATACCCAAAGAATTTAAAGCAGGGACTCAAACAGACATCTGTACACTCGTGTTCATAGTAACATTATTCACAATAGCCAAAGGGTGAAAACAACCTAAGTGATCACTGACAGATGAATAAATACAATGTAGTACACACACACACACACACACACACACGTGAATATTATGCAGCCCTAGAAAGGAAATTCTGACACACACTACAACATGGGTGAGCCTTGAGGACATTATGTTAAATGAAATAAACCAGACAGAAAAGCACAAATTTGTGTAATTCCACTTATTTGAGGTCCCTAGAGTAGTCAAACTCATAGAGATAGAATGTGGAAGGGCAGTTGCCAGGCACTGGGGTGCAGGCAGAGAAGAGGAGTTGGCATTTAATGGGGACAGTTTCAGTTGGCAAAGATGAGAAAGTCCTAGAGATGGATGGTGATGGCTGTTATACAATAATATGAATGTACTTAGTGCCACTGAATCATACACATAACAATGGTTAAAATGGTAAATTTTATGTATGTATATTTCACCACAATAAAGAAATGTCTGGACAGGAAATAAAATATACAGTGAATAGAAAGGCCAATTCTAAATATCAGGGACAGGACAGAGATCCACTAAGCAACCCATCAGAATTTATTTCATGCCTCTTGTGTGGGAAAGCAAGCAGGCTAGCTGGGACCATGAGTGAGATGATGTATTAGGCTCTTCTCACTCTGCTAATAAAGACATATCTAAGACTGGGTAATTTATAAAGGAAGGAAGTTTAATTGACTCACAGTTCCACATGGCTAGGAAGGTCTCACAATCATGGCAGAAGGTGAATGAGGAGCAAAGTCACGTCTTACATGGTGACAGGCAAGAGACAGTGTGTGCAGAGGAACTCCCCTTTATAAAACCATCAGATCCTATGAGATTTATTCGCTATCATGAGAACAGCACAGGAAACACCTGCCCCCATGATTCAATCACCTCCCACTAGGTCCCTCCCACAACACATGGGAATTATGGGAGCTACAATTCAAAATGAGATTTGGGTGGGGACACAGCCAAACCATATCAAGTGGGATACTACCTAGGAATAGAAAAGGAGCTCCATGCCTGCACCGCTTGGGACTTGATGAAATGCAGTTGCTGATTCAGTAAGAGGCCCTGGGTCTCTGCATGTCAGCCAGTTCCCAGGTGATGCTGCAATGCTGCTGCAGCATGGGGCACACTGGGCATGGCCGGTGCAACTCACTCAGAGGGGCCATGTGAGGGAGGCAGCAGAACAGTGGCTTGGTGTGAGATGCCCAGCATTTGAATCCCTGCCTTGTTGTTTGTGCTGTTAGTTAGAGTTCTGCAGAGAAACAGAACCAATGGGAGATGATGTCTGTCTGTCTGTCTTGTCTGTCTCTCTCTCTCTTCTTTCTCTCTTTCTGTCTCTATCCATCCACTTATCTACTCACCTACCTATCCATTTGTCCACCCACCCACCCATCTATCAATCCACTCACTCACCCTTCACCTATGTATGTATGTATGTATGTATCTATCTATCAATTCATCTATTTATCCATCCATCCATCTTTACTTGTCTTTGTATCTATCTATCTATTCAACCATCATACCTATATTTATCACTCTCTCATCTTTTAAAGGTCAATCTTATCTACAAAATACCTTCATAGCAACATCTAGACCAGTGTCTGCCCAAATAAGTGGGCACCGTAGCCTAGAAAAGTTGACTCCAAAAATTAACCATTGCCTGGCTCACTGGCTGTATGAGCTTGGCCAGCCACTGAGCTTCTCTGGGCCTCAGCATCTGCCTCTATAAAATGGGGATAACCAAGCCAATGGCATGCAGGGGTTAGCAGGTTTCAAACCAAAAGTGAATTTGCAGTGCTGAGCACCGTACTTGGCACACAGGAGGTAAGAAAGACACATTCAGGCTCCCAGCCAGGTGTTATGAAGGGCCACATGTCACAAGTGGTCACATGTGCCCTGTGCTCAAGGACCCTAAGACAATCTGTGAGAATCAGGCCCAGGCTGACAAAGGCAGGGGGTCTTCCCTGGAGCAAGGGCAGAGGGCCTCATCGTCTTTCAGAGACAGAGCCTCCGCAGGAAGAAAAAAAAAAACAATCCCAGACACCAGAAAAAGGAGCTGCCTCTGGCCTGACCACATTTCTTCACCTTAACTGCTGCTGAGGAATCAATCTGTAGGGTGGCAGAGGGTGGCAGACACATCAGGGAGGACGAGGCCAACACCTTCGAATTCAGCCAACCCTTCAGAGATCAATATCTAATGCCCTCTCTGCATTGCTCTGCGAGGGAGTCTGCCTGTGTTTCCTGAGAAGGCCGTGTTTGTTTATAGATTTGCAATCGAGGTCCAAGGCTCTTTGCCTGGCCTGACAGGTCCCCCATAATCTAGCCCCTGCCTACCCGTCCAGCCCATCTCCAACCAGCACCTCTCCTTGTCTCAGATGGAAGTCTCAGTCACACTGAACCATTCAACTTATACTGGGTTCCGTAGTGTCTCTCCAAACTTCATGTCTTCCTGGAACCTATGAACGTGACCTTATTTGGAAATAGGGCCTTTGTAGATGTGATTAAGATGAGGTCACACTGGATTGGAGTGGACCATAATTCCATGTAACTGGTGTCCTCATAAGAAGAGAAGAGATGCAGCCATGGGGAGAGGGCCATGTGACAATGCGGGCAGAGACTGGAGGGACACATCTGTAAGCACCACCTGTGTTGTTGCCAACCACCAGAAGCTGGAAGAGACAAGGAATGCTCCTCCCTAGAGCCTTCCTAGGGAGCACAGCCCTGCTGACACCTTGATTTGAAGCATCTGGCCTCTCCAACTACGAAGGGGAACATTTCTGTTGTCCCAAGCCACCCAGTGTGTGGTTATTAACTAAAGCAGCCACAGGAAATGTGTACACCATTCATCATGGGCCAGCACAGCTCCCCGCCCACCCTGCTGCAGCCTGGCTAGCCCCTTCCAATCCTCAGGAGAGACATCACCCTCCGGGAAGCCCCCTGTGGGCCTCCAGCCCCAAGCACTTCTCTTTGTCTCAATGCTGATGACAACCCTGCCCTTGCCTGTACCCCTCTGCCTCCCCGCCAAACTACAAAGGTCTCCAGAATGAAATTCCCACTTCACTTATCCTGGGTGCTCAGCACTTCCTGGCACGTAGTAGGGGTCCCCTAAATGTTTGTTCTCCCCCAACACGACCTAGAGTCTAGAGGACAGACCTCTGCACAGCACCTTTCTAGGGCCTGGGCTCAGTTTTGAGGCCATGACAAAAATGTTTATTTCTGGCATCGGTGGCCTGGAGATGTAAACACATACCTGGTTGAGACACAGCCATTCCTATCTTGGACTTCAAAATAAACTCATCTCTGTAATTGACAGTCCCTGCACATTATAGGCCCTTATTAAGCCTGGCAAGACCTCTGAAGGGCAGGGAAGGTCACCCCAGGGCATGAAGAGGAGGCTCCCCACTTCCTAGGCAGAGTCCCATCCCCTAAGGAGGATTTCAGCTCCCCCTGCTTCTCCCTCTCCTCCTCCTCCTCCTCCTCTGCCTTCTCTCTTCTCCCTCTCCTCTATCCTCCTCCCCTTCCCTCCTCATTCTCTTTCTCTCCTTATTCTTCTCCTCCTTCTCCCTTTCCTTCTTTCTTCTTTTCTCCTCTGTCTTCTTTTCCTTTTCTACTTACTCCTCCTTTCCTCCTCTCCCCCTCCTCTCTCCTCTCCTTCCTTTTCTCCCTCCTCCCCTTCCTTTTCTCCCTCCTCCAGCCTCTCCTGGCTTACAGGGGACCACCGTTATCTATTTACACCCCAGGAGCCGTGCAGGCATCCTCTGCACACCCAAATCAGCCCATCGCACAGCCCTGTCAATCCTTCTGTCCCCACCTCTTTTGGAGCTTCCTCCCCGCTCCATCCCCACAGCCCTGTGTCACGAAACACGTTCCCACCTGCTCCTGCTGCTTTCTCCCCCCTGATCCAGCCTCTTCATTGAGTCACAGGTGTCTCTGTCTAAGAAAACCTCATGCCTCCCCACTACATGATCCCTTCAATGGCTCCCCACTGCCTTTGGGTTAAAGATCTGAGTGTTCACCCCCATTTACTTTGGGAAGTGTTTCCTGCCCCTATCTACACTCACCCCTCAAATCCCCAGCCATCTCCAGGTGCCGCCCTGATGTCCTCCTTCCTCTCCATCCAGAATTAGTTATGCTGCACAAAGTGCAGGTCTAAACCCCAGGCATTTAACAGTGCTGTTCCCTCTTCCCTGCATTTTCCCTGTTGATTAAACCCCTGCTTAGCTTTCCAGACCTGGATCAGATGTCTGCGCTTTCCTGAGTCCCTCTTACCCCAGAATTATGCATCCATCCACGGCATTCCCAGCTCCCTTCGTGGAAGGAGGATGAGGGGTGCAGATCTTGCTAGCAGAGCACCCGTGTGGGCCAGCCCCTACAGCTCATTCAACCTGCCAGTCAGACTGCATCTTCCCGGTGTGACACGGAGAACTTGTGGTGTGGTGACAATGAGGAGTGGCTGGCTCCAAGACCCCTGGCCTGTCCTGGCTTATCAAGGCCCTTCCTCATCCTCAAGGGGAATGGGAAAATAGCTGGTTTATCCTTGAATCATCAGAAGTTAGGCTAAGCCTAGAACAAAGTGTGTGAGTAAATATTAATTGGATAACTGAGAAAAATAATCAGGAAGGTAAAGAACAGACAAAAGATGAAAGAGAGTCAGCAGGGAGGATGGAGAAAAGAAAATTGAGGATGAAGCTATACTCAAAGCTCAAAGCATGCTCCTAAAGGACCCATGAAGATACCCATTTTAGAGATGTGGAAACTGAGGCCCAGAGAAGTCCCAGTAAATTGCCCCGAAAAAGCACATCTGTTTGAATCTGAAACCCAAACCCACGTCTGTCTAATTCTCTGTTATTCGAGATCATTGTCATGAACCTCTGCCAAGCCAGGTGCCTCTTCTCTCATTCCTGTGCAATTGAGTTTTCCAATGCTGCTTCTAATTTGCAAATACAATTTTTATTCCTCATTATAAAAGTTGTATGTGCTCATTTTAGAGAACCAGGAAACTAGAGAAAAGTATTTAAAGCAGCAAATATAATTTCTATTATTCCCATCACTCTAGGACAATCCCTATTAAAATTTTAATAGTTTCTAGCCTTTTCTGTGTGTTTATATTTGCTGTATACATGTTTAGATTAGGTTTCTAATGCCATTTAAAATTATGCTTTTTTCACTTAAGACCACATCCTCAGTATTTCTCTACATCATTAGACACTCTAATGCTTTTTAACTTTTTTATTGAGGACTTACTAAGTGTCAAGTCCTGTTCTAAGTGCAGGTTTATGTTCACATTTGCTATACAAATACACCATCACTTATTTGGCCTTTCCTCTATGGTTAGACATTTGAGTGGCTTTGATTTTTCACTCTAGCAGTAATTTCACAATAATTTATATTTGAGACAGGGTCTCACTGTCTCCCAGGCTTGTGATCATGGCTCACTGCAGCCTCAACCTCCTGGGCTTAGGTGATCCTCCCACCTCAGCCTCCCAAGTAGCTGGGACTACAGGCACACACCACCATGCCCGGCTAATTTTTTAAAAATTATTTTTTGTAGAGATAGGGTTTCACATGTTGCCCAGGCTGGTCTTGAACTCCTGGGCTCAAGAGATCCTCCCACCTTGGCCTCCCAAATTGCTGGGATTACAGGCATGAACCACCACACCTGGCCAACAGACTTTTATGGGCAAAAATTTCCACCCATACACGGATAAGCAATTAAGTTTTAACAGTTAAATATTGCTATGGAGGAATTGTGTCAACCCAAAAACTCCTATGTTGAAGGCGTAGCCCCCGATGTGACTATATTTGAAGACAGGGCTCTTAGGAGGTCATTAAGGTTAAATAGGCCACAAGGGTGGAGTCCTGCTCCTATAGGACTCGTGTCTTTATAAGAAGAGGAAAGGGCCGGGCGCGGTGGCTCACGCCTGTAATCCCAGCACTTTGGGAGGCCGAGGCGGGCTGATCACAATGTCAGGAGATCGAGACCATCCTGGCTAACATGGTGAAACCCCGTCTCTACTAAAAAATACAAAAAATTAGCCAAGCCTGGCAGCCAGCGCCTATAGTCCCAGCTACTCGGGAGGCTGAGGCAGGAGAATGGTGTGAACCTGGGAGGCAGAGCTTGCAGTGAACCGAGATCACGCCACTGCACTCCAGAGGAACAGAGCAAGATCTGGAGGAAAGGCCATGTATGCACACAGTGAGAAGGCGGCTGTCTGCCAGCCAGGAAGAGAGCCCCACCAGGAGCCAGCCCTGCTGGCATCTTGACCTTGGACTTCTGGCCTCCACAATGGTGAAAAAAATAAATTTCTATTGCTTAAATCCCCCAGGCTGTGGAATTTTGTCATGGCAGCCAGAGCAGACAAAGACCAATACCATGCTCATGACTTTGGTTATGGTGAAGGTTTCATGGGTGTTTACATTTGTCAAAACATATCAAATTGTGCACTTTAAACATAGATATTTTAGTTTTCTATCATATCTCAATGAAGCTGTTTTTAAAAGTTAATATTAGTGCTTAGACTGAACTACACCATATTTTATCCTAATAAGCCTCTCCTACCCATTGGAATCTGTGGGGATCCCTGTCGGATTTCACACTAGCTCCTCCTGGTCTGCATTAGTGTTTGCAGGCTGCCTCATGCCTTCGGCCACAGTACTCAAGACTAGGCTGCCCACAGGCTCTGCCTGGGTGCCCTTAGGCAATTCCTGCCTGTCTCTGAGCCTCAATTTCCTCATCTGTAAAATGGGGGCAATAACATTTTCCTCTTGGGTCACTAGGAGCTGAGACCTGTTAGTCGCTTTGGCAGAGAGCTTGGTTTATGAGAAGTGCTTGAAACTGTCTGCTTTTAGAGTATTAATCATGAGGAAATTATGAGGCCCTGTCAAATGCCAAATTAAATACAAGCCGACTAAGCCTTCCACCTTCCCTGAATTGACCATCAGTTTCCTTAGTGAAAACTTAGACCTGTGTTTTCAAAGTGCAGCCATTGCATCAGAATCACTCAGGAGGCTTGTTTGTTTATTTATTTATTTCAGTAATTTTTGGGGGAACAGGTGGTGTTTGGTTACATGGATAAGTTCTTTAGCAGTAATTTCTGGATTTTGGCTTTCTAAATAATGGCATTTGCAGCAACCTGGATGGAATTAGAGACCATTATTTTAAGTGAAGTAACTCAGGAATGGAAAACCAAACATCGTATGTTCTCTGTCATAAATGGGAGCTAAGCTATAAGGATGCAAAGGCATAAGAATGATACAATAGATTTTGAGGACTCGGGGGAAAGGGTGGGAGGAGGGTGAGGGATAAAATACTACACATTAGGTACAGTGTATACTGCTTGGATGATGAGTGCACCAAAATCTCAGAAATCACTGCTGAAGAACTTATCCATGTAACCAACCACCACCTGTATATATACCTGTACACCACATTTTCTTTTTCCACTCATTGATTGATGAGCACTTGGGCTGGTTCCATATTTTTGCAATTGTGCTGCTACAAACATGCCTGTACAAGTGTCTTTTTCATATAATGACTTCTTTTCTTCTGGGTAGATACTTAGGAGTGAGATTGCTGAATCAAATGTTAGATCTACTTTTCATTCTTTAAGGAACCCAGGGGGCTTATTTAAAATGCAGATTTCCGGTGCTGGAATAGGATTGCTAAAAAAATTAAAAATTGCAGGTTAAAGGGCTCTGGGCCAGATATACTGAATTAGGCTCTCTAGAATTGGATCCCTGGAGTAGGCATTACACTACATATCTGGAGAGATTCTAAGACCTACCTCCCTGGGAGGGATGTTCATTAATTACATTAATGAGAATATCACCAGCTTCTGTTTAGGAGCATTTGCCTAGCACATTTATCCAACTCAGGAATAGTGCTAAGAATACAGTGTGAATGATCTCAATAAATCCATGTAACACCCATGTGAGGTGGGTCTCATAGTGTCCCTATTTTACTGAATATGAAAATGGGACCCAGACAAGTTGTCACTTGCTGAAATTCACATTGCAGGGCTGAGTTTCCAATCTGAGTCTGTCTTGTTTTGAAAGGCAGTGCTGTTCATTACTACACTATTGTATGCATCCATTCATCAGACCAATATTTATTATTTACTAAGTGTCAGGTATTTACTAAGTGTTTAGATTTGAAAAACTGTATTAGATCACAAAAAATTCTCGTATTGTGATTACAGCAATATTGTAGGTTACAGGTTAATATACAAAAGTCAATTGCTTTCTTGTATGCCTGCAGTGAACAAGTGGAATCTGAAATTAAAAACACAAAATGATTTACGTTTGCACCTGCAAAAATGAAATATTGGATATAAATCTAGTAAAACATGTGTAAGATCTACTTGAGAAAAACTACACAACTCTGATGAAAGAAATCAAAGAAAAACTAAATAAATGGAGACATTCCATGTTCATAGATAAGAAGATTCCATTTTGTGAGGATGTCAGTTATTTCGAACTTAACATATAGATTCAATGCAATCTCAATCGAAGCCTTGGCGAGTTCTCTTATAGCTACTGAAAAGCTGATTCTAAAGTTTATATGGAGAGGCAAAAGATTCAGAAATAGCCAATACAATATTGAAGGAGAAGAACAAAGTTGGAGGATTGACACTATTCTACTTTAAGACTTGCTATGAAGCTATAATAATCAAGAAGGTGTGGCATTGGCAAAAGAATAAACAAATAGAGCAATGTAACAGCATAGAGAGTCCAGAAACAGAGCCACATAAATAGAGTCACTGATCTTTGACTAGGGAGAAAGTCAATTCAATAAAGATCATCTTTTCAACACATGGTACTGGAACACCCAGACATCCACAAGCCAAAAAAAAAAAAAAAAAAATAGAAAAGAAAAAGAAAAAAGGAAAGAAAAGAAAAAGAAAAATTAACTCAAAATGTATCATAAACCTAAATGTAAAATACAAAAGTGTAAACCTCCTAGAAGATAACTTAGGAGAAAACCTAGATGGCCTTGGGTTTGGTGATGACTTTTTAAATATGACACCAAAGGCATGATCCATGAAGTAAATAATTGATAAGCTGGATTTCACTAAAGGTAAATATTTCTTCTCTGCAGATGATAGTCAAGAGAATGAAAACACAAACTACAGACTGGGAGAAAATATTTGTAAAAGATATATCTGATTTAAAAGAAACATTATCCCAAAATACAAAGAATCTTAAAACTCAGCAATAAGAAAACAAACAACCTGATTAAAAATGGGCCTAGAGCCTTAACAGACATCTCACTAAAGAAAATACAGAGATGGCAAATAAGCATATGAAAAGATGGTCCACATCATGCGTCATTAGGGAAATGCAAATTTAAACAACAAGGAGATAACACTATCCATCTATTAGATGGATAAAATTCAGAACACTGAAAAGATCAAATCCTGTAAGAGTGTGGGATAACGGTGTATTAATCCATTTTCATGCTGGTGATAAAGACATACCTGAGACTAGGTAATTTATAAGGAAAAACAGGTTCAATGGACTCACAGTTCTGCTTGGCTGAGGAGGCCTCACAATTATGGTGGAAGGTGAAAGCCGCATCTCATAAGGTGGCAGACAAGAGAAGAGAACTTGTGCAGGGAAACTCCCCTTTATAAAACCATCAGATCTCATGAGACTTATTCACTATCATGAGAATAGCATGGAAAAGACCTGCCCCCATGGTTCAATTATCTCCCACTGGGTCCCTCCCACAACACATGATAATTATGGGAACTAACAATTCAAGATGAGATTTGGGTAGGGACACAGCCAAACCGTATCAAACAGGAACCCTCATTCATTGTTGGTGGAAATGCAAAATGGTACAGCCATTTGCCAACACAGTTCAGCAGCTTCTTACAAAACTAAACATATCCTAATCACATGATCCAGCAATCATGCTCTTTGGTATTTACCTAAAGGAGCTGAAAACTTATGTCCATGCAAAACCGGCAAACAGATGTTTATAATAACTTTATTTGTAATTGCTGAAACCCAGAAGGAACCATGGGGGCCTTTAATAAGTGAATGGATAGATAAACTCTCTGGAACATCCAGGCAATGAAATATTATTCAGCACTAAAAAGAGATGAGCTATCAAGCCACAAAAAAGACATGAAGAAAACTTATATGCACATTACTAAGTGAAAGAAGCCAGTCTGAAAAGACTCCATATTGTATGATTGCACCTATATAACATTCTAGAAAAGGCAAAACTTGGAGACAGTAAAAAGGTAAGTGATTGCCAGGAGTTAGAAGGGAGAGAGAGATGAATAGACAGAGTATGGAGGATTTTTAGGGCAATAAAAATACTCTGAGACTGGGCGAGGTGGCTCATGTCTGTGACCTCAGCACTTTGGGAGGTTGAGGTGGGCGGATGGCTAAAGCTCTGGAGTTTGAGACCCACCTGGGCAACATTGTGAAACCCCATCTCTACAAACAATACAAAAATTAGCTGGGTGTGGTGGTGCATGCCTATAGTCCCAGCTCCTCAGGAGGCTGAGGTGGAAGGAGGCTTGAGCCCAGGAGGTTGAGGTTGCAGTGAGCTGTGATCTTGCCACTGCGCTGCAGCCTGGGTAACAGAGTGAGACCCCATCTCAAATAATAAATAAATAAATAAATAAATAAATAAATAAATAAATAAATACAAAGCAAACACCCTGCATGATACTGCAATGATAAATACACACCATTATACATTTTTCCAAACCCACAGAATGTACAACAGCAAAAGTGAACTCAAATATAAACTTTGGACTTTGGGTGATAATGATGTGTCAAGGTAGGTTCATCAATTGTGACAAATGTATCACTCTGGTAGGGATGTTGATAATGGTGGAGGTTTTAACATGTGCAGGGAAGAGGCATATGGGATAGCTCTGCACCTTCCTTTCAATTTTGCTGTGAACCAAAAACTGCTCAAAAATATTGTCTTTAATTTTTTTAAGTGTATCAGTCAGGTAGGATAGGTTATGCTGCTGTAACAAACAACCCCTCAATCTCCATGTCTAAAATAACAAGTTTATTTCTCGCTTATGCTGTATGTCCACCATGGGTCACCAGGGGGCCTCTGCTTACCACTGGAGGTGGTGACCAGACTGCTGGAGTAGCCAGCTCTCAAATATTGCAGGTCACCATGAGCATGGGAAAGAGTGCTCTGGAGGATCTCACAACAGCTATTTTTTTTTAAGAGACAGAATCTCTCTCTGTCACCCAGGCTGGGGTGCAGTGGTGCAATCATAGCTCACTGCAGCCTCAACCTCCTAGGCTCAAGTAATCCTCCCACCTCAGCAACCCAAGTAGCTGGGACTACAGGTGCATGCCACCACACCTGGCTAATTTTTAAATTTTTGTTAGAGATGCGATCTCACTATGTTGACCAGGCTGGTTTCAAACTCCTTGCCTTAAATGATCATCCTGCCTTGGCCTCCTAAAGTGCTGAGATTGCAGGCGTGAGGTACCGTGCCCAGCCACAAACGGCTGTAAAATCTTTTACCTGCAGTGACACAAGTTACTTCTGCTCACAGTCACATAGCTGAATCCAGTCATGAGGGACAAGGAATGGCTATCCTCCCATTCTCTCTTGGAGGTGGAGAGAATAGCACTGTTGGCTACCACAAAAAGCAAACTGCTGGCAAATGAAGATCATTTGCAATCATGATAACTGCTGTGAAGAAGCTAAAGCAGGGCTTTTGGGTAACAAGAGATGGAGGAGCCTGGTGCAAGGAGCTGCTTTAGATGGGACAGTCTGGGTAAGTGACATGTGAGCTGTTGGAGTAGTAATTTTAGGTTAAGGGAGGCAGGCGACTGCCTTGCTAAACTTTTTCTGGTTGTTTGGAGAACCATCTACGCTTACCAGATTCGATTGTTGAGAAACCCCAAAAGATCTTGGCTCTACTCCTCATTGGGTCAATCTTTTCCTGAGAATCCCCAGAAAAGCCGCTTTCCTTTGCAAATCTCAGTTTCCCTACCTGTGAAATGGGCACACTGGCCCTGTTAAGAGGTCCTAAATTAGCTCCCCCAAGGACAGATCCAGCCTGAAGAAACATTGTTCTTGCCATTAGTTGAATTAATGGCCAGCATTTAAAATTGGGGGTTTTTTCCTTGAAAAAAAATTTTAAAATGAGCTATTTCTAATAAAAATTCAGGTCTCCAGCTTGTCTGAAAATATCAGCAGAAAGGGTGAGCCCAGGTCAGGACTCCCATACAGCCCTGTGACTGCACTGAGGGTTGGCTGCCTCCTTCTTCAGTCTCATCCGGGTCAGCAGAGTCACACATGGCCCAAGTCAACCTGTCCCAGACCAAGTGAGTTTGCCATCCCTGAGTCAGAGGGCCTCTGAGGTTCCTGGTAGCTTTAGCAATCTTGGGTGTCTATAGATTTGCTCTGTTAGAGCCAAAGAAATTCTGTGAGTGTGTGTGTGTGTGTGTACATGAAAGTGTGAGTTGTGTGTTTGTGTATGCATGTGTGTATTTGAGTGTTTGAGTGTGAGTGTGTGTTTGAGTTTGTGTGTGTGAGTGCCTCAGTGCATGTGAGTGTCTGGCTCTGTGTGTGCATGAGCATGTGAGTGAGTACCGTGTACGTGTGGCATGTATGCATGTATACGGGTGTGAATGTACATGCTAGGGCATGCATGTGATGGGTGTCTGAGTGGGTATGTGTTTTAGGGAGGAAGGTATCCAATAAAGTTGGAGGTTGCAAACCAAGACTATGGCTGATTGACTCAGAATAAAAACATTCATTTTTGAGACCCAGAGCAGGGGCAAGAAACACTACACCTCTTTTCCTCTAGTTCCTTAATCAAGCCTTTTAACCCACGTAAGCTTATCCCGTATCTTGCAAATCGTAATCCTGACTCATTAAACCTCAGAACTGAATAGGGAATGGAAGTAGAAGGCATTTCTCTTTGAAAGGACTGAAGTGATAGCAGGTCTGTCTCAGGGGAGGGGCAAGGATGGAGAAAGAGACAAGTCCCAGCTGATGAAAGAGGCCAGGCACAGCCACCCTCCCCCCAACAACTGTGTCTCCAGGGAGCTCCTGGAGCAGGAATTAGGCAAACAGGTTTGGAGGAGCCTGCCGGCCTCCAGGTCTGCACTGCTTCAGGGCAGCACTCCTCACTCCAGCCCTCCCCAGAGCCCCTGGGCCTGGTCACCATAAACCCCACTGCTGCTGCTGGATGAGAGACCCCAGGAGATGCAGAGGGTGGTCGCAGGCCTTGGAGAGCAGCCTGAGTCACATAATCCTCTGACGCCAGCCTTGGAGTGAGTCCCTCCTTCCTCCTGTACCGGAGAGCTCAAAGACTCAGGCCTGGGGCCTGGAAGTGGGAGTGACAGAGGGCATTGCAGGCTGCCCGTTTGGGGGGCTTCAAAGGACACCCTGCCTTATTCCAGAGGAAGGAAATCAAGCTTCGAATGTGGCCACTGACAGAGCTGCCTTGCCCAAATTCCAAATGGCCTGTGGTTTTCTCCTCCTATTTGTAAGCATTTTGATGAGGTCAGAATTAAAATCAGTTTCCATGGTGAGGAAGGAGGGAGACACTTAGAAACAGGGACACAGACAGGCACAGAGAGAGAAACAAGAAAAGGGACAGCTGGGAGGGAGGGAGAGAGACAGAGACAGAGGGAGAAGAGAGAGGAGAGAAAGGCAGAGAGGCTGGGCCAGGGTAGGAGGCTGTGTCCACCTGCACACATCTCCCACAGTTGGTTTTAGCAAATATGTTGACATGACCCAGATGAAAAGATGTCAGGAAGCAGTGGAGATGGAGGCTCTGGATCCACCTGTGAGAAAGTGAGCAAGGGAGAAGCCTTTGCTCCCATGTGCCCGCCCCGGCTCCCGACTGTGTGTGTCCCTGAGAGGGGGTGGGGGCAGGAAGGGAGAGAGGAAAATGTGGAGAGCAGAAACAAGGGAACGGAAAGATGGGGGAAAAGGGAGCTGAGAACAGACAGAAAAAAAGGCAAAAGGGCAAAGGGGGCTGGAGAGCAACACCCTCGAAGATGGTGGTGAGGCATGAGCCAGTGGCCACAGTCTCAGCCAGGAGAGGACTCCCCGCCAGCCCCTGGCTGTGCAGCCTGCACCCGGGCCTCAGGACGCCTCCCTGGAAACCGGAAGGAGCCTGTCTGTGCAGTGGGGATGGCAATAGGGATGGCGTGGGTGGGGGGTTTGAGGATGCCTCCCCGCAAGTCTCAGGAACTTCTCCAGCTCAACCCTTTCCCCATGAAAGCCCCACTTGGGGGCACTCAGCTGTAACCTGAATGAACCCACTGAGGGTTTGCAGCCACACTCTGAAGGAGCTTGGTTCAGTTACCTGCCAATGTGGATGTGTGACCCAGAGAGGTTAAGAAACTGACCCAGCGTCACGCAGCCAACCGGTGTTAGAGCCAAGAGCCAAGCAAGAGCTCCACTCTGAGAAGACAGAGCCCTTTCCCCTGGCCCTGCCGCTGCCCCACCCTGTCCTTCTGGAGCCCCTGCCAGGCCAGGGCAGTCCAACGCCAAGGGAGCCATAGCTGTCGAAGGGCTCTGTAGGCTGTGCTGAGCTGCCTTCCCAGACTTCAGAAAGTATCCAGTTGCTTGGGGGTCTTACTAAAATGCACATTCCATTTCAGGGGTCTGGGAGGGGCCCCAGGATTCTAGCCATTCCTAGCCAATTGCCAGGTAAGGCTGATGATGCTGGTTTGGGGACTACAGTTTGAGCAGAGAGGGACCAAGCCATTGGACGAGTGGAGTTATTCAGGTCTAAGCATTGATTTTTCAAGTCGTGCAGACACTTAAGTGTGGTGGGGGGGCAGCCCTGAGAAATACCCAGCAGAGCAGGGAGGGGTGGAAATGAGGAGGAAGAGGGTCTCAGGATCAGGGGAGGCTGTTAGCTACCGTCACCCCAGGAGTGCGCACTGTTGGGACGCAGGCACATCCCATTTGGGATCCTGGTGCCCCCTTGATGCTGAGTGACCTGGGGGAAGGCAGTTAACCTGTCTGAGCCTCAGCCTTCTCATCTGTGTAATGGGGACTCATATACCCTCTTTACAGCATTCCTCAGGGACTAAAACAAAATCTGAATTCATTTCCTAGGGATGACGTAACAAAGTATCACACATGGGCAGGCTTCAAACAACACAAATTTACTCTCATAGTCCTGGAGCCCAGAAGTCCAAGACCAAGGTGCTGAAGGGGCCGTGATCTCTCTGAAGGCTCGAGGGGAGGATCCAGCCCGGGCCTCTCTCCTGGACTCGGTGCTGCTGCAGTCCTTGGCATCCCGTGGCTCATAGCTGCGACCCTCCAATCTCTGCCTGTCGTCACATGGCCTTCTCCCTGTGTCGCTGGTCCACAGTGGGGACTCAGAAACAGTGGTTCCCTCACTTCCTCCCCAGGCATCTGGTATCAGTTAACTACACATCTCCCTGGCCCCAGCCCTACTGAGGGCAGCAGCATGCCCTGTCCGTCTCTCTAGAGGAAGGCAGATCTAAGTGAACAAGAATGAGCCAAGTACAACGTGGAGGCAGCAGATCACCAACTGCATGAGTCCCCACCAGGGTCCTCCCCTCGGGGCTGTATTTCCTTCCTTGAACCCCAGATGCACCTCAGGGAGGGAGTGGGGGACTCTGCTGCTCTGTGGGCATCTGGAGCTGCAGCCCCCAGCCCCGTGGCTGCAGAACACATACTTCTTTCTGGCCAGGTCTTCCCTGTCAGAAGCATACTCATGGCCTCATCATCTCAGCATAGAAGAAGGGACCCCAGAGTCCCCGTGTGCCTCGCTGTGCCAACTGCTGCACCCACATTATATCCTGTACTGCTCTCAGGAATGCTCCAGGGCAGTGGATTGCAACCTTGAGTGTGCACGGAAATCCCCGGGAGGGCTCCCTCAGCACAGGCTGCTGGCTCCATCCTAGAGTTCTGGATTCAGCAGGTCAGGGGTGGACCCAGTGATTTGTGTCCCTCTCAAGTTGGCAGGTGATGCCCATGCTGCTGGCCCAGTAAGGTGGGTGCTATTATCTCATGGTAGAAATAGATGGGGAATAGCAGGTTGGAAGAAGTCAGGCGATTTGCCCAAAGCCACCTCGTTGCTAAACGCTGCATTCACATATGTGGTCATCTCGCTTGGATTATGGACCATCCCCAGCTGATCTTCCTGTTGGCCTATGAGGTCCAATACATCATCTAACCACTCCCCACCCCACACCCTCCCTAGTACCTGGCATCATCCCCCACTTCCTGGCCTCTGTGCTCAGAGACCACAGAGCCTCTGCCCTGAAGGAGAAGGAACAGACTGACAGTGAACACAGCCACTCCAGTGCCAGGCGAGCAGGGCGGGTGCTACAGACATAGGCACCAGCCAAGAGCTCTGGACACACCTGGGAAAGGGACTACTTCCAGATAGGAAAGAGCAGAATCAGGGAGGGCTTCCCAGAGCAGAGTGGATTCCACGTAATATTTGCCTCCACTGCAGCACACTGCGTTCTAGGTCCAGCCTCCTCCCGGTCCCACTAACCTGGATAGTCTAGCTTGAATGCCCACTCTTAACCAGTTCTCTCAAGGCCCCCAAGCACAGAAAGGAGGGAGGGAGAAATGAAAGGAGGGTAGGCTGAGGTGGGTGGAGCATCTGAGTTCAGAAGTTCAAGACCAGCCTGGCCAACATGGTGAAACCCCATCTCTACTGAAAATATGATGGTGGTGAGCACCTGTAATCCCACCTACTCAGGAGGCTGAGGCATGAGAATTGCTTAACCCAGGAGGCAGAGGTTGCAGTGATCTAACATCGCGCCACTGCACTCTAGCCTGGATAACAGAGAAAGACTCGGTCTCAAGAAAAAAAAAAAAAAAGAAAGAAAAGAAAAGAAAAAGAAAGAAAGAAAAGAAAGGAGGGAAAGGCTCTGTTTCTGGGGCGAGAGGCACACAAGGGTGCTGCTACAGGACAGAGCTCTGGCGCTTGGTGACTTTGCAGCCACCCTGGGAGCCACTGCTGATTTGCAGGACTGGTGGAGGTTAAACACAGCCTCAAGTTGGAAAGCCATTCTTCAATTTCTAATAAAAACCCTGAAGTAGGGATGACGCACAATAAATCAGCCTCCACGAGTCCCATCTCAGGGTAATCTTTTCAATTATCTGCTTGTGAGGTACACGGCTCCTGAGATGATCAGAAGTGTGCAGCAAGGATGCCAGCCCCGGCCAGGAGACTCCGAGCCTGAAAGATGTTTGGCTGAGGGGCCCAGCTGCGGAGCCAAGGGGCCAGAATTAAAAGGTAGCTGAGCGGTGAGGGCAAATCAGACCCCCAAGGAGTGAGCTACCAGGAGTGGAAAGAAGGTTGGGGACCAGGTAACAGTCCTTTGGTTCAGAACAGGGACTGGTGCATCCACAGCTTCTCAGAAAGATGTCTTTGAGCACCCACTAGTTTCCAGGGCCGAGGCACAGAGCAGAGGCAAGGCAAGGCCACCCACCCCCCTCATCGTGGAGCCGGCCTTCCAGCAGTGGAGAGGGACAAAAGACACAGGACAGAGAGTGACCGAAAATAGGCCAAGTGAGATACACAGAAGTGGTCCAGGAAGGTCTTTGTGAAGATCAACATTCGAGCTTCTCCAATGAGCGCTACCACTTATGAGCTGGGTGACGTGGAGGAAGTTAGTTAACCTCTCTGAACCCATGTGAAGGCTCCGCAAAGGAGAGGAGACATCAGGATGTGGTGAGGGCTGTGGAAGACGAGGGTGTTTCCCAGTTGCTTCTTCGCTCACTTCTTGTGCCCAAATCCTCCCCCTTCAAAGAGAGGTCACTGTCTGCTCTGGCTTCCCCTGATTTCTGAGTGGAACGTAATTTCTCCTTCCTCTGCCATGTCCCATTCTCCGAGACAGCCTTCGAGTTCTACTGTGCATCACATGGATTTGGGTTCACGCTCCCACACCTCTACAAGGCTGAGTGAGAACTAGTTTGGACCAAGATCCCAGTCTGACTTGGCCCTGTTGGCCTAGCACAGGATGTGGCTCAGAGACAGACACTCAGCCACGGTCTGCTGCCTGGATGTGTGGGTGGAGAGATGGGTGGATGGTGGGTGGGTGAATGAAAGCCAGGACTTGGGAAAATAAGATCAGAATTAAGGACACGGGGAAAGAGTAGCTTTGCAAGAGAGAAAGAATATTTCTTCTTTAATGACAGAAGAAATTTACTCCAAGGAATAGAGGGGGAATGTGAGCAAACACCTTGATTCATCTTTTCCTTTACTTCAACATGCATTTGGGCTGTATGCTGAGCTTTAGGCATCTAAAGAGACAGGTTTCATGGCTGAATAGCAAATACAACAACTGAATAGACAATGTCTACGTGCTGTGGTCAACACTATTTTGTGCAGAAAGTTTAGGAGACTCGGAGGAGGATCTGCTGATCCCCCCGCTGATTAGTACAAAGAAGGCTGCAGACAGGGCTCCCCATCACCAGGTGACCCCGCATTCCCAGCGCCTCAGTCCTGGCAGGGAGGTGACTTGGCATCATTGCTTTGCCACCTTTGGGCAAGCCTGCCCATGCCCGGGCCTCAGCTCTTGAGCTAATGCCTGCCTGGGGTTCCCAGGGAACTGCCATGAAGCAGATGCTTGCAGAGACGTGGGATTTTCTCTGGCCCTGCCATTTGATCCACATGGGGATGGAATGACTCCCCCATCTCAGAGATGAGGCCAGGAAGCTCAGAAGGTGAACTGTTTTACCCACAGTTACCCAACTGCAGGGCCAAAGAGCCAAATTTTTTATCCAGGACAGGTGATGCTGAACCCCAAGCCCTTCTCACCAGGCTGGGACGCTGCACTGCGTGGATGTTCGGTCTCCGTTGCTAGGGTAACCTCCCTCCCGGCCCAGCAGCCACCCCTCCTGGAGCGTGATTCTTGCACCTGACAGCATAATCTTCTGTGACATCTTAATCAGCACCCCGGCAACCGACAGAGCCTGGACACCAGCATCACACTCGGCGCTCCGGGAGCCAGCAGGGCCTGGAGGGCCCACCTCCTCCTCAGCCTTAACCCTTGCCTGCCCACCCCAGCCCCTGGTGGTATGGTGGGGATGGTGGTTGGTTTTGAAGTCAAACAGATATTGTTTCAGATTTAAGCTTTACCACGGCACATTTCTAAACTTCTGTTTCCTAATCTGTACAGTGGGGATAATGATGCCAGTCCGGCTAGTGTACAAAATTGGATGAGGGCATTGCAAAAGGATGTGAATGGGCCACAACATCTAAAGGAACTGGGGCACCTGGGAGTTTTCGTTTCCATTATTTCATTGGAGCCAGTGGCTTTCAGAGCTGGGGCACCACAGAGCTCCCTGTGAGTAGAAGGGGAGACGCATCTGTCCCTGTTGTGGGTTAAATTGTGCTCCCCCACCATCCCCCCGCCCCGCCACAAAAGATATGCGAGAGTCCTAACCCCTTGGAACAGCGAAGGTGACCTTATTTGGAAATGGAGTCTTTGCCGAAGTAATCAAATTCAGTAAGGTCCTATTGGAGTAGGTGGACCCTTCATCCAATATGACTGCTGTCCTTCAAGAAGGCAGAAATGTGGACACAGACACACAGAGGGATGGCGATGTGGAATGCACAAGGGAACACCATGAGAGACAGAGGCAGACACTGGAGTGAGAAGCTACAACCCAGGGAACCTCAAGGAATTGCTGGCCACCACCAAAGCCCAGAGAGGCAGGACAAGGCTCTCCCCAGGGTCTCAGAGGGGGACGGCCTTGCCAGTCTCTTGGTTTCAGACTTCCAGCCCTCAGATTGTGGGAAAACACATTACTGCTGTTTTCAGCCATACAATTTGTGGTACTTTGTTAGGACCACCTTAGGAAATGAATATGCATCCTAATAGGACAACGTCGATTCTACGCCTCGTGTGATGGGGCCAAAGAGCCCTTGCCCTGGAGTCCCACAGACCCTGATGTGCAGTGGGGATCCAACCATGCTGAACGACTTGCCCCATTCTCCCAGAGCTATGGGACCACGATGCCCTCCTCACAGTTTGGATGGAAAGAGTGAATGAGGGCTGGGTACGGTGGCTCACGCCTGTAATCCCAACACTTTGGAAGGCCAAGATGCATGGATCACTTGAGGTCAGAAGTTCGAGACCAGCCTGGCCAACATGGTGAAACCTCGTCTCTACTTAAAATACAAAAATTAGCCAGGTGTGGTGGGGCAGGCCTGTAGTCCCAGCTACTCGGAGGCTGAGGCAGGAGAATCACTTGAACCCAGGAGGTGGGGGTTGCAGTGAGCTGAGATCACGCCACTGCACTCCAGCCTGTGTGACAGGGCAAGACTCCATCTCTAAATAAATAAATAAATAAATAAATAAATAAATAAATAAATAAAAATAATGTGAATGGCATCAAGTCAGTGAAGCACTGGCCCACTTGGCATTATCACAATTGCTGATTTTTTTTTCTTTCTGAGGTGGAGTCTTGCTCTGTTGCCCAGGCTGGAGTGCAGTGGTGTGATCTCAGCTCACTGCAACCTCCGCCTTCCTGATTCAAGCGATTCTCCCGCCTCAGCTCCCTGAGTAGTTGGGACTACAGGCGTGTGCCACCATGCCCTGCTAATTTTTGTATTTTTAGTAGAGACAGGGTCTCACCATGTTAGCCAGGCTGGTCTCAATCTCCTGACCTCAGATGATCTGCTCCCCTTGGCCTCCCAAAGTGCCGGGATTATAGGTGTGAGCCACCGTGCCCAGCCACAAACACTGATTTTCTAGAAGCCCTCATTGGGAGGCCTTGAATGCCCCATCTTAGGGCCTTGCATTCAGTAGCAATAGGCTGAGCGCCTCAAGGGTTCCTCTTTGAAGGCCCCAACCCCACCTAGGCCCCCACCCCACTAGGGCACAGCAGACCCCGGTGGAGCCAGGAGAGGGGGAGCTTTGATGAGCCTTCATTTCCTCCTCTTCCTGCTCCGTCTTCCTCCCTCTCTCTCCCTTTCATCCGGGCTCCCTCCCTAGGGGAGACCCAGCTCCTGGCTTGGGATTTCAGAGCAGTTCTGTCCGGCCTTTGATGTCTTTGCACATGTGGAGAGGGGGCAATCCCAGGGGGCTTTTCTTGCCAGGGAAAAAGGCAACAAAAATGTTTGTTTCCTTTCATTGTACTTTCACAAGCCTGCCTAGTCTTCCCCACAAAGGGGCAGCTTCCTCTTGGAGGAGACTCTTTTAGAGGCTAAAGTCCTCCCTTGTCTTCCAGTAGTTGAATGACCTTGGGTGAGTGACTATTCACCCCCATTATATTCTCCATCTGTCAGATGGAGACTGTGGTGGAAACCCCATGTGGCTGGCAGGATTAACCAAGGTAATGTGTGTAAATAGCCTACCCCTAGTAGGTGTTTGGAAGCTTCATGGTGGTAATCATTATGCCATTAATTTTCTCCACGTGCCTCACATATGAGAAGCAAACACCATTCAGGAGGCCTCTTGCCATAGACCACAGACTCTTGTGCCGCTGTTTTCTCATCTATTGAATGGGTTCATAGTGCCTGGGTATCAGGGTTGCTGGACACATTCAATGAGAAACTAACAGTGCCTCACACTGAACCAGCATCACATCTCTGCCTTCCGTTCTCACCACCTGTCTTTGAATTGTGAAGGCAAAGCCTAAATGTCAGCCCAAATTTGCCTTTCAAGACAGAAACTCCACAACACCCTGCACCCCCACCACAGGCAACTGGGGGCTACCAAGATCACTGCCAGCCCCAGGAGAGTCCCAGGGAGGGTTTGCTGTCTGCACTCAGAGCGCAGAACTGGCACTCCTGCCTAGGAAGAGGGGAGGGGCCTGCTGGGCTCACTTGTGTGTCCTGGAAAGCTTGTAAACAGGAAAATGAGTGCTTGAGCAGGCAGCTGGAACGACTGTCATTACAGGGGAGACGGAGTCCATGGAAGCCCGTAACGGCCCCGACCTCCTCTGACCAAAGGCTGAGTTGGTAGAAGTGTCAGAAGCGGGGTGGGTTGCCGGAGCCTTGGGGTCACTCACACCCTGCATACCCTGCACCCTCCACCTCCCTGCCTTTTTCCTTTCACCTGCACCTGCTTAGCCCCCTCCACTCAGCTTGGCCAAATCCCGACCCTTCCTCCAGGTCCACATCTCGAGGGCCACCCTTAGCTCAGAGTCTTTCTGAGGGAAACTGCCTGGCACCAGTCCCTGTTGAAGGGGTCAGCCTATTGGAACCTGCCCTCTCAGGTAGGTAAGGTCCAAGGATGTCAGCCACAAGCTTCCAGTCCCTGGATGAGAACTTAGAGTAGGGCCAAGAGAGCTCTCTCAGGAATGTGAAAGACTTGCTTAGCTGTGTGACCTAAGTGTGACTTAACTGTGTGAGAGTGTGTTGACCTCTCTGCTGGGCCTTGTCCTTCCACTTGCAATAAGACCTAAACATCTCCTGGCCAGCTCATGGAGTCACTGAAAGGCTCAGATAAAATACAGGATGGGAAGTGGCTTTATCTTCTGGGGTGAACGATAAAAACCTGGAACTAAGGTTGACCCTGCTCCACTAACTCCACTCAAGAGCAGAAACCTTCTGGAAAGTCCACTCACCTTTTTCAGTCAGGAAAAAAAAAAAAAAAAAAAAAAAAACAGTTCTGCAGGTTTTCTTGGTGCCAGGCACTGCACACACACTTCCCACGCTTTCTCTAGTTTATTCCTCACAACAATATAAGATGCATAGACTTATTAGGCCCATTTTACAGATGAGAAAACTGAGGCTATAGAGGCCATGAAGTTACAGTGAGTACGTGAGAGATTTATTCAGTCATTCAAAAATATTTATTGGGCCACGTGCGGTGGTTCATGCCTGTAATCCTTGCACTTTGAGAGGTCAAGGCGGGAGGATCACTTGAGCACAGGAATTTGAGACCAGCCTGGGCAACATAGCGAGACCCAGTCTCTTTTAAAAATTTTTTATTAATTATTTGCTATGTGCTGGGCTCTGTGCTGAATACTGGAGAGACAGCCATGAGCAGAACATAGTACCTGTCCATATGCGGCTGAAGTTCTAATGGGGAGAGACAGATAAGCAACTAACCAGAGACAATAATAAAATGTTGGATGGCAATGCATACTCTGGAGAAAGTTAAAGCAGGATTTTGGGCCGGGCGCGGTGGCTCACGCTTGTAATCCCAGCACTTTGGGAGGCCGAGGCGGGTGGATCACGAGGTCAGGAGATCGAGACCTGTTGAAACCTCGTCTCTAATAAAAATACAAAAAAATTAGCCGGGCGTGGTGGCGGGCGCCTGTAGTCCCAGCTACTCGGAGAGGCTGAGGCAGGAGAATGGCGTGAACCCGGGAGGCGGAGCTTGCAGTGAGCCGAGATCGCGCCACTGCACTCCAGCCTGGGCGACAGAGCGAGACTCCGTCTCAAAAAAAAAAAAAAAAAAAAAAAAGCAGTATTTTGGAAATGATTGCCTGGCTGGGGAGAGGATTGTCTATTATTTTAGTGAAGGTGGTCAGGGAAGCACTCTCTGAGAACATATCCACTGAGCAGAAACCCTGAAGGGAGGGATCAGGAGGATATCTGTGGGAACAGCAGGTCAGGCAGAGGGAACAGCCACACGGGTGTCTTGAGGCAGGAGTGTGCTTGGCATGTGGGTCTAACTGCAATCCAAGAGTGTGACTGTTGGATTGAGCCAGACATGGTGGTGGAGGTGGCAGGGAATGGGAGATGCGGAGAAGGTAGGACAGCTCCTGTAGAGACCTGAGGCCCAGGACTTCGGGATGGGTAGGAGGAGGAGGCCAAGGACCTACATCCCCAGGTGCGCTGCGCTCAGTCCGTGCTTACACTGGGCAGGTGCTGGATCCTGACTCAAATCCTGAGTTAGGAGCTGTTCAGTGGCCTGGTGGGATAGAAAGAACACCTGCCTGGGGCTACAAGCCTGGGTGGGGACACAGTCTCCAGACATTGGCCAATCTCAGTCCCTGGACCTCTCTGGCCCCTGGCTTTCTTGCCTGTAGAGCAGCACAGTAGTAATCACATTCCAGGGCTGTTGTCATGGCAAAAATGACTTGCTGGGCACCTGGATTTTCAGATCACTGAGCCCTCAGGCTGTGCCCACACAGCTCCAAGAACTTTAGAAGTGTTCATGTTCATTGACTCCTCACCATAATGGGAAACCAAGGCCCAAAGAAAGTCAGTAATTTGTCCAAGGCCACACAGCTGTGTGGCAGGATTTGAACCCACGGAGCAAGCTCCAGAGACTCCTCTGTGTTCTAAGGGTGGATTCACCCTGCCTCTCCCCACACCACCTTTGGCTCCTCTGTGCTCTTGGCTGCCCCACCCACCATCTAAACCATTGTGCCTTACCTGGCAATTGCCCTTCAGGCTGGCTCAGGTTACTAAAGGCCCTGAGGGGTCTGTTTAAACAAGTGTGTCTGAGCAGGAAAGTCAAAGAGACAGGGACCCTCCAGGAGCTGAGGGGACCACCCCGGGGACTACAGCCTGAATCTGATAAGGCCGGATCTATTTTCACTTAATTGGACTGTGGCCAAGAGTACAGCATTTGATCAGATAGGGGGTCTCCCCAGGGATGGAATCTTCCATCAGGTGGGGTGGTCCTACACCCTGGCTGGGACAGGAGAAGCTAGAGGGGGTTAGGAGAATCCTAGACTGGGGAGGGGCTGTCAGGAGAATAATTCTCTCTCCTCCACCAGAAAACCCAGGGAGAGAAACATGGCCTTCCTGGAAAGACGGGGCCTCTGGATGACAGACGCTGCCACATCTTCCTAGGGGATGCTCAGCCCACCTTCCACTCCCACAGCCCAGCTCTGGACACTGGTGAGGAAGCAAGCGGCCCCGGGAGGTGCCTTGGGCAGGGGCAGGCTGCCTTATGGGGACAGCCACTGGGCTTGGAGGCCGCACAGATCGTTCTGTGTGACACCATGCATGTTGCCTGACCTTTCTGGGCCTCAGCTTCCTTTTCAGTGGAGGAAGGGGTAGCTAGACCCATCTTCAAGTGCAAAGGAGATTTAGGCCAGGCTCAGGGGCTCCCACCTGTAATCCCAGCACTTAGGGAGGCCAAGGTGGGAGAATCACTTGAGATCGGGAGTCTGTGACCAGCCTGGGCAACATAGTGAGACCCAGGCTCTACCGAATACTTTTAAAAATTAGCCAGGAATGGTGGCTCGAGCCTGTGGTTCCAGCTACTCAGGAGGCCGAGGTGTGAGGGTCACTTGAGTCCAAGAGGTTGAGGATGCAGTGAGCCGAGATTGTGCCAATGCACTCCAGCCTGGCCAACAGAGTGAGACCCTGTCTGGGAAAAAAAAAAAAGGAAATTTAAACACAGGAGAATAAACAACCGAAGAGGGGTAACTTCAGCTTTCTTTTTAAAATGTCATTCAAGAAATCTGGGAACAACACTCCAATGGATTGTCCCCACCCCAAACCCCCAGGCTTTGCCCTCAGGCATTACCCACCACCTGGGTGCAGCCGCCCATATGTATGGGGTGCTCTGGGTTAGGAGTCCAGCCTGGCTGATGAAGGGTTGACTGCCTGGTAGTCAGCCATTCATTCCCCTCTGAAGTCCCCTCTTTATGTCAGGCTTTGTACTGGTCTCAGGGACCCACATGGGCTCGCTCTGGGGAGCCACCCCCTGGCCACGCACAAGCATAGGCACTGGGGCAGTGAGAAGCAGCCTTCCCTGCCTTTCCTCATCAGGAAGTCCACAGCAGGGAGGCTCTGAAGTGCGACTCATTCCTGAAAATCCCGAGTGCCAGGAGACGCCTTGTTTTATGCTCGTTTTTGCTTGTCTAAACTGTTTAACTCCAGTTTCTCCTGTGTAACCTAGGGATAAAAATAGAGTTGCTGTGAAGATGAAGTAAATTAAGACATGCTGAGAACTCAGAACAATGCTTGACAACAATAATTGTTTAA
The DNA here is from genome assembly GCF_028878055.3 of Symphalangus syndactylus. Classification (NCBI taxonomy): domain Eukaryota; kingdom Metazoa; phylum Chordata; class Mammalia; order Primates; family Hylobatidae; genus Symphalangus; species Symphalangus syndactylus. Next base: position 17,119,835 of record NC_072438.2, on the reverse strand, counting down.
TGCGTGCTATTATTAACAAGTAATAGTCTTTCCCATCCTGGTATTCGGCTCCTTGATTTTCCAGTCTCCTCGGACTCAGATCCTCCTCACACAACTTCGAGGAGGAAGACAGAATGGGGCTTTGCAGGTCCATTACACGGATGCAGCAACTGGGATCTGGGGATGGTCACTTGCTCAGGTCGGAGGTGGAGGCTGGCACCCCCACCCCCTCCCGCAGAGCCCAATGGGGTGAGGTGGAGGGTGGGGCTTCGCAGGGAATCACTGTCCTGCCCCTTCTGCGTGCCCAGGCGACCTGCGAACACTCTAGACCTGGGGGACCCAGGAAGTCCGAGCCTCCCTGACCTTCGCGGTACAGGGAAAACCAAAGTCTGAGACGTTTGCAGCCCCCAGGTCCAACCCACCTCACTGGAAAGCCTACAACCGAGCCCCCCTCCAGCCCGCGGTATACGGGACACTGCGCAATGGCGCCCATGGATTCCAGTCCTGGTGGTCCCTATGCACAGCTGCGCCGCCAGGACCTCCCCGCTTCAATTCCCGGGGTGTCCACTTTCTCATCTGAAAAGTGGGGTGCTCACCTCTGGACTGTCATGAGAATTAACTTTGGTGGTGCATGTGAAGCACCTAGTACGTAGGAGGAGCACGTAGTCAAAGTGGGTTTTCTCCAGGCGCCCCCAGCTCCAAGAACTGAACTCGGGCCGCACCCTCCCCCCACACCAGGGAGCAGAAGAGATGCTCTCTGAACCTACCGGGCCAGAGTGCTGCAGGGTGCCCCACACTTTACAGCCTTTTGCACCCCAGTCCTCACGAATGGGCATGGCCCTTTGCGAGGTCGCGAAGGTGCAGGCCACGTGGCACAGGTGGCTTCTGCTTAGAGAGGCTGGGGAATGCCCCAGGTATCTTGACCTTTCTGGGGATGGGGAAGGATAAGCACCAAGTGGGGTTAGAAAACCTGCACTCAGTACCAGTTCTGCCAGTTTCTGGCTCAGAGACCTCCGGGAGAATGACTCCTGTTTGGGCCTCAGTGTCCCTTTCTATGGAGAATGGGTGTGGCGCCAAATGTCTAGTTTCTTGCAACCCTGGTGTTTTTTTGTTTGTTTGTTTTTGTTTTGTTTTGTTTTCCTGGGCCTAAAGGAAGGCCTGCAGAGGAGTGAGCATGAACATCCCACCCCTCCCCTCCGCAGTCCCTCAGCTTGGTCTCAGCCGTGTCAGTGACCATGGCTCAGAAAAGTGCAAGGACCGAAAAGGGTCACACAGCACCCACACCCCACCCCGGGGTGGGGAAGGACTGCCCTATTCTCCATAGCAAACCCAGGTTGGGGTGGGGGCTGCGGTGAGCAAGAGGCCGTGGCTGGGGGAAAGAGGCAAGGGAGGAAAGAGCCTTGTCCAGGTCTCACCGAGGTCACAGGGACCCTGGTTCATTGGTTCTCCACCTCCCCAACTTTCCCCACTGAAATTCACTATTGGTTTTTTGACTGAAAGGCAAACTCCATGGACTCTCCCCTTCCTCCCTTCATACTCAGCAAGCACTGATTGAGCACTTACTGCATGCAGGAGGCTTCCCAGTCACTGTATCCTCTGGACCTCTGTTCTCTACCCAGAAAGGCCCCCCGGTTAGGTGAACACCCCTCCATCTCGCTCAAGGGCGAGGAAAGCCAGGCCCAAAGATACAGGGCGTAGGCCTGCTGCTGCCTATCCTGGGGCGGCTGAGGTCTGGGCGGCAAGCGCAAGAGAGAAGAGGGCAGAGTCTCCAGGTGGCCGGGGTTGTGGCTCTTCTAGCCCTGAAGACAGGGAGCCAGCAGCCAAAAGGGAACGTGCTGGGGTCCAGCCTGGGTGCCCTGAGCTGTGCCAGCTGCCCCTCCAGAAAACAGACGCTGCCTGCTGCCTCCAGAGGTGGGCTGCCTGGTGGGTTCCCGGTGACCCTTTCGCCCTCCTCGAGATCCTCTGCATTGCCCCGCTCGCACCCTGCAGTTCCCATCCTCGTGTTTTGGGACAGTAGGGATGAATCATTATACGCTGGCTCTTTCTAACTCAGCCTGGCCTACTGCGGCCTGGGCCACTGCTCCTCACTCCTCAGGGCTGCCTGGGGGAAGGTAGTGCATTGTGCAGCGCGCGGTCCAGAAGTGTAAAGGGAGGCGCGGAGATAAGCCGCCGGCAGGAGTTGCCTCTCCGTCCTGGGCCGACCCGGCGCTTTACTGCTTCTCCCGAAGGTGCGCCGGCTGCTCCAGAAATCGCAGACTGCCTCCAGGAAGAACTTGCTGGAGTCACAGCAACTTCTCAGCGACTTGACAGCAGTGATTCAGACTTAAACTTGGGCGGAGGGGCGGGGGAGGTGAAAGATATTTCCAGAGAAAACGACCGAGCGGCAGGGAGGGGAAGAGACCGAGCCACGCGCCTCGAGAAGCAGTGCAGAGAGCGGAAGAGACAGAGGCTGCGAGACCTACCCACAGAGACCAAGAGAGACGCTCGGAGGGGAGACCGCCTTAGGCGCAGAGATTCAGAGGCAGACAGACAGGCAGACAGACAGACAGAAGGATACAGGAAAGGAATGTCGCCGAAAGGCAGGGACAAACCTGAGTCCTAGAAAAATAAGAGACTCCTCCCACCCACCAGGCTGTCCGCGGGCCGCCTTGTCGCAGAAAGGCAGCTCCCCAGCCCCGCAGAGTCCCGACAGCTGCCCCCGCGAAGGTGGGGCGCGGGGCGGATTTTCCGGGGGAAATTCTCTCCCTGGACGCCCCTCTTTTCCAGCCTCAGCTCTGGCCTTTCTCGGCATCCCCAGCTTGCCTTCAGTTTCACTCAATATCTGGGTCTCTCAGAGGCGTCGGGAGGTCTTCGGTTCTCTCCGTCTCCGTGTCCACAGAAGGACCCTCCCCAACCCTCTGTGGCTCTGCGCCTCTTGGGCCAGGGCATCTCTGTCTCCCGGAATCTCTTGATCTTTGCTCCTGCCCGTCCTCGCCCATTTCAAAGACGACAAACAGAGGCTTAGAAAAATTGGCCCTCCACCCTCGGCTGGTTACCTGGCTCGCAACCCTGGGTCTGTTTTCTTCTCAGAGAGACCTGAGATCCTCGACATTTCCTAAATTCATGGAAAACCTCGACAGTGTTCAGGACTCCCAAAGAAGGTGGTGGGCGGAAGGGGGAGGAGCATAAGAGAAAAGCAGTGAGTACGGGCCCGAAGACCCATTTCGTGGATTGGGGGAGGGACGGGGAGGCCGTTCTACACAAATACTGCGAGCATCCTATGGTTTTTTTTTTTTTTTTTTTTTTTTTTTGAGACAGGGTCTTGCTTTGTTACCTAGGCTGGAGCAGTGGAGCGATCGCTGCTCACTGCAGGCTTGATCTCCTGGGCTCAAGAGATCCTCCCGCTTCAGCCTCCCGAGTAGCCCGGACCACTGGCGCGCGCCACCACTCTTGGCCTTTTTTTTTTTTTTTTTTTTTTTTTTTTTTTTTTGGTATAGGCAAGGTCCCTCTATTTTGCCCAGGCTGGTATTGAACTCCTGGGCTCAAGCGATCTTCCCGACTTTCAAAGTACTGGGATTATAAGCGTAAGCCATCGTCCCTACTCGCTATATTTTAATGCATTTCGTCTTTTGAAAGCGCCCGGAGAGAGGCTGCACCCGCGAGTGAAGGGAGTGGATTCCAGGCGTTCAGACCCACCTGCGAACAGATCCTGGTGCCACTACTAACCATCTGTGTGACCCTGAGCAAGATACTTAACCTCTCTGATTCTGTTCTTTCATCTGAGGGGGAGCGGGAGGAAATCTGACAATAATACGTACCTCCCAGAGTAGAGAGGATTATAAGAGATAAAGTTTGTGAAACCTCTGACAAGGGGCCTGACACCCAGCTCAATATAAGTCAGTTCTCTTCCTCGCATTCCCTCCAACCCCCTGCCGGAACCGAGATGGGGCCCACGGCGGGCTGCGCAGGGCAGAGCTGGAGGGGAGAAGGGCCAGCCTTCCTCCGCCGGGGGTGGGCAGAGCCAGAATGGAAGACGTTTGGTCGACCCTGGAGCCTCGGGGTCTGCCTGACATCTCCGGGCTTAAATAACCGTGCGCCTTTGTTATTCGTCGGCAGCAAAGTGGTTCGTTACGCCTGATTGGTCTAATTGCTTTGAAATGGGATATATTATCTATAATTATAGAGCTCTAGGAGAGCCGGCCGGCCTCTCCTTTCATCTTCCCAAGTGCACCCTCACGTCGCGATCACATTAATTTGGGCCATTTGAAAGGGGGGGGAGGTTGGGGCTCTCTTCTCCTGCTGATCCTAGCCCTGCTCACCCCCTTCCAAATTTAAAGACACAAGGAAGCCCGGGCCTGGGACGGTAGGGAGAGCAGAAAGTGGGGGAAGGGCGGGATGGGGGCAGAAGCCGCGAGTGGGGCTTGTCAATTTCGCCCTGGCGCCGGGTGAAATCCACTCCACGCGGACTGTACCACTGCACAAGCTGCACCAACTTTGAGGAGGATTTAGCAAGAAGGAGGAAACATTTTCACATGACTTTTTATTTTGACTTCGCTGTTAAAAGGAGGTACCAAAACTCCTGAAAAGCGCAAGTTCTGCCCAGGGCTCCGGAAAGCAGAACGCTGTTTTTCTCCAGGTCTGTGTCATGGATCTTCAGCCAGTAGCTGAAGACTCCCTGGAGTTCTCAGGGCTCAGAGTTTTTCTCTGGAAAGCTGTGAAGTCCTCCCGAAGTTAGTGACTCCCAGACAGTTTGCTGAACCTGACTCCCAGCCCCTCACTTCTAGGCGACAGAGGCCAAAAGAGTGGAGGATAGCTGGGTCGGGAGTCCCCCTTCGCAGATTGGGAGACCCCGTGACGGTGCTTTCTGTCTGCCCGTCAACCCCCACTCCCTCCCCGGAACAAAATACCTCGTCTCTCTCCCCCTCCGTCGCCCTCCTGGCGATTGGTGAATTCCCACCAAAATAAATCGTTCCGGGTAATCGGTTTTCATAGCACATTCATTCTATTAAAGAGGACTGTTTGGGGCTCGCTAATTGCCGGGGGATCCCACTGAGCTGCACATTTTAAAAAATGCACGCGGGATTCCTGGGCCGAGGTCACAAAATGCAGTGGAAAGAGGGGGAGGGGGCAGAAACAAAAACCCGACGGAGGCGACGACAAATGCCGAAGTGAGAAGCCAGCCTCCAGGCTCTTCCAACCGGTGCAGCAATACCCAGATAGGGATAACCGTCTTTAAGATGGGGTCCTTCTAAAAATTAATCTTTGCACGGGAGTGGTGTATACCTAGCAACACCACCATCCCTGCCTCCATCCCCCCAACCCCCGCAAAATTTTAGGGAAAAAAAAAAAAAACCACCTAAACCCACCACCAGTTTAGTTGCCCAGAAAGTAGACGAAGTATCGATAATCCGTCTTCAAGATCCGAAATGCAGAGGCGCTCTACTTGGGGGCGGGGAGTGCTTTAGGATGCCTGAAAATGAGGGGAGATGGAGCGCGGGGGGAGGGGAGGGAAGTCTAGAGGATGGAAGCGGAGCGCCAGTCCCGGAGCTTTATCTGCTGCGGGCCAGCCCTACCCTTGCCAGGCAAGAATTACTGCCTGGCTTTCTCGGCTGCAGCGGCAGCGCAGAGAAATGCCTGGGGTACGAACGCCTCGAGGTTAGAGCTGGCGGCGAGATAACAGGCTCAGCCCCCGGGCCTGCCTGCTCGCTGAACCCCTGGGCCGGGAAATCGGTAAAGGCCTAGACAAAAAATAACTCAGAGAAGGCTCCCTCTCACTGCCCCTCTAACTCGTGCCTTTCCTCCCCCGGGAACAAACAACGCTCTGGGAAACAGGCAGACATTTTATTTCTTTTATCTGACTCCTTTCTCTTGAGACTGCCAGCACTTTTCTCTCTCAATCCAGGGGCAGAGCAATGGGAGAGCCCCGCGCTTTTCTGACACGGAATCGAGTCTGAACCCCCTTCTCTGCAGATGCACTCTTCTGGCCTAGCAACGTTTACACGCGGTTAACCCGCCGCGCGGGGCGACAGCAGACAGGAACCCAGGCTGAACCTATAAAGAAGACACCGTGGCGTTCAGACTCGGCTCGGGAAGCCGAGGGGCTGGCTGCGGGGCCGGGGCTGCGGGGCCAGGCGATTTGCTCCCTGGAGGCAGGGGCGCGACTTCAAGGGCCCGTGCGCCGGGTGCAGCCTTTGATCCGGCCGCCGCTGGCGCCTTAAAACAACATCCTCGTCTGCCTATTAGGCGCGCTGAGGAATCGTGACACATTGTTTATCCCCGCAATTAGCGATGCGGCCCTTTTCAGGCCGCCCGCCCCCCGGCCCCCCCACCCCCCAGCGCGGCGGAGTCCAGGCCTTGCTGCGCTGCTCAACTGCGACTGCCGCAAGCTCCACACTAGCCCCCGCTGCACCCTGCGGCTCCACTCTCTGAGTTCAAGTCCCCGCTCAGCCCTAAATCAGGGGTTCTTAACTGGAGGACTCCAAGTGGGTCCAGAGCCCCTAAAGTTGTCTGCACCGTTGCTTGTAATGTGTTTTTGTGGATGTGCATTTTTCTAGGGAAGAAGTTCTTGGCTGTATCAGATTCTTAAAGAGACCTGGGAGCAAAACATTTGGAGAAGGAGGGCGAGGGCGGAACTAAGCAAAGACTCGAAAAGGCACACTGCTCGCTTTTTAAATGGCCCCAAAAGCAGATAGGCCTCTGTTTCCTCTCCCCCTTTAACCTGGCGCAAAGGGAGATTCTGGCTGGGCGCGGAGGGGGTTGTTCTGGCGAGAGTTTGATTAGAAAGGGAGCAATAGAAGTTCGCCGTCCTGGAATCGCTTGAACCCGGGAGGCGGAGGTTGCAGTGAACTGAGATCGCGCCATTGCACTCCAGCCTGGGCGACAAGAACAAAACTCCATCTCAAAGAGGAGGAGGAGGAGGAGGAGGAGGAGGAGGAGGAGGAGGAGGAGGAGGAGGAGGAAAAAGAAGTTGTTGTTCGCCGTCCTGGCTGGGCTACCAGCAAGGTATTTGCCCTACAGCCTTGCTCAGCCTCAGCGAGCTGAGCTTCAAAATTGGGTCCTAAGTTCTTCTATCCTTGTACCCTCTCGGGCAAACCTCTGGAGGCCCCGGTGCACCGCGCGTCCAGCAGCCCAACTCGAGCTAGAGGCCCCAACCAGTGCCCAGTGCCTGAGTTGCAGTCTTGGGTCCGTTAGAAACCTGGAGATGAGCGTAAAATTCAGATGCAGGTATTCCCGAACTTCCCCAGGCCTCAGCATATCTCGGCAGCCTGTGGACAGATGGGAGGCTACCAATCGCTCCGGCGTCCGCAGCCCGACCCCTGCCGCCAGACCCCGGACGTCTTCCGGGTAATAAAGTCCCCGCTCTAATTCATTTTCCCTAATCTGGACGCCCCTAATCTACAGCTTTTATTGCGCCCAGTTAAAAGTCGAGGGAATTCGCTGTCCCTCCGCGCTCGGATAATTACCCCTAAATGGCCACGGCAGCCCCTTGTGTTTCCTGGAGATTAGAACCCCGCAGTCATCAATGGCAGGGCCGAGTGAGCCGCCAATCACCTCCGCTCACTCCCTGAGAGCCGCTGGCCTGGGCTGCGGGAGGAGACGCCATAAAGCGACAGGCGCAGAAAATGGCCAAGCCCTGACCCCGCTTCAAGCAGATCTTGCATCTCCCCTGACCCCAACTCATTTTTTCTGTTTTTATTATTATTATTATTATTAACAGCTAACATTAAATGACGTTTTCTCCGAAATTGGCAAAATAAAAGTTCTCAAGTCCCACACCAGAGTCCACCTCCAGGAACTTTCCTCTTTTCCCGGCCCCCTCCCCTAAATGTGCCTCTCGCCTCCAGGATCAGCGACCCACAGATAGGGACATGTCATTGTTTCCGCGGACGCGTTGTTTGAGGTCACGTTAAGGCCAGATCAGTGTTTCATTGACGATTCTGTTGGTTTTATTTCAGTAAGTTCTATATCAAAAGGATCTGGCAGCTCCTTTCCCCGCCCGGGCGCTATAGGTGTTGTGACCTTTGGCACAGAAGTTCAGAGCGAGGGTCGGGTGGGGGGGAAATACACATCGTGTATGAAAACTGACTGCAGATTCTAGATAATCTTACGTATTCTCACATCCTTGGCACCACAGGAAGCTAGCTTCTTCCCGCAAGGTTTACTTCAGCTCTGAGTTAGAGACAAAGGCCCACTTTTACCTCGAGGTAAAGTTTAGAAGATTTCAGAACAGGAAGAAAATGAAGGTTTGGTTTTGTTTCGTTTCTTGAAAAGAAGTTAATAGTATGTCTTTCTTCTAGGATAAATAGCCATGCGTATTTTTTAAAAATATATAAAAGGAATGCGTAAGAAATGACCTCAACTCAAATTATTGTGGTAGAAGAAGAGGGGGGGTCAGATAGTGGAGAGGGGCACAGGGAAACCCAGCCACAGACTAAAGAGAAAGGTAAAAGCAGCAGTAGAGGAGAGAAACAAGGACGGGGGGGTGGGAAGAGGAGCGGAAAAGAGGACTGAGGAGGGGAGGGGAGGAGAGGAGGGCAGAAGAGAAGGAGCGAGAACAAGGGAAAATCCCCCGGGAACACAGAAAGATAAGAGACCCAGGAGGACTCCCGCAGAGAGGGCCTCCTGGGCTTCAGCGCAGAGGAAAGTTTCCCGGGCACCCCCTCTCCTCCCCTGCCCTCCGCCGCCTGGGCCCTGCCCTGCGCGCCCCCAGGCCCAGCGCGCCTCCGGGCGAGTCCCCAGGAGCGCGGCCCAATGGATCGCTCCGGGCCCGCCCCCTCGCGCGCTGATTGGCCGCCGCCGTGCTGGCCTCGCCTTATTAGCAAGTTCTCTGGGGAGCCACGGCAGGGCCCGGAGCCGGCGAGTGCTCCCGGGAACTCGGCCTGCGCGGCGGCGGCGACCCGGGGCCAGGCCCAGCACGCCGGAGCTGGCCCGCTGGGGAGGGGCGGGAGGCGCGCGCGGGAGGGTCCGCCCCGCCAGGGCCCCGGGCGCTCCCAGAGGCGGGCCGCGCTCCCAGCCAGCCCAGAGCCCATGCCCGGCGGCTGGCCAGTGCTGCGGCAGGAGGGGCGGCCCAGCTCTGCATGGCCCCGGCTGCTGACATGACTTCTTTGCCACTCGGTGTCAAAGTGGAGGACTCCGCCTTCGGCAAGCCGGCGGGGGGAGGCGCGGGCCAGGCTCCCAGCGCCACCGCGGCCACCGCAGCCGCCATGGGCGCGGACGAGGAGGGGGCCAAGCCCAAAGTGTCCCCTTCGCTCCTGCCCTTCAGCGTGGAGGCGCTCATGGCCGACCACAGGAAGCCGGGAGCCAAGGAGAGCGCCCTGGCGCCCTCCGAGGGCGTGCAGGCGGCGGGTGGCTCGGCGCAACCACTGGGCGTCCCGCCGGGGTCTCTGGGAGCCCCGGACGCGCCCTCTTCACCGCGGCCGCTCTGCCATTTCTCGGTGGGGGGACTCCTCAAGCTGCCAGAAGATGCGCTCGTCAAAGCCGAGAGCCCCGAGAAGCCCGAGAGGACCCCGTGGATGCAGAGCCCCCGCTTCTCCCCGCCGCCGGCCAGTGAGTAGCCAGAACCCAAGCGCCGAGGGAGGGGGCCGGGCGGGGTGTGGGACCCGAGGGCTCCTGCTGGCCTCCGGCGCCTGCGTACCTGCAGCCAGTGCTAGGGAGCCGTGGGCTGCAAGGCCGGGTCTTGCGCCTCCCTCCACTCCCACCCAGGAAGAAGGTTCCAGACCTCCTCGCCTTGGCCCGGAGACGCTGCGGGTGGGAGTTAACGGATAGGACACCGATGTCTGGGCACCCTGTCCTCCTGCTCCCACCAAACGACCCCGGGGGTCCATCCCTCATCTGATCCCAAACTCTGTTTCACCGGCTTCACCCCAGCGGATGAATGTGTGTGGTGCGGACATCTTCCCCGCACCCGGAGTTTCACTTTCTCGCAGTAGGAGCTGGTGTCCCCCAGCCCCTCTTCCCTTTCAAGTACCTCTTTGCCTAGAGGTTCCGAAGCTCCTACAGAATTCTATCTCCTCATGCCCTTTGAGTTTGAGGCAGATAATTGGTGCTTTGGGCGGATGGATGATTCAGGGGTGGGGACATTCAGGTTCCAGTGGAGGAGGCGGGGCACCAAGTCAATTAGGGGATAGGCGCCCCCTCTAATCCTATCGGAAGCTCCCAAAAGTCTAGGACTGAGCCATTAAAGTGGATTCCAGGTGCCCAAGGCGGTTCGCTCCAAGGCCTCACGGCCCCCTGGCTGCTCTACTCAGAGAACACGCTCCGAGATATTTCAGGAGCACGGGAAATTCCCAAGTTTTCCTCGTTTCCTCCGATTATTTTGCTCGGCATAATAGCAGCCAGATTTCAATGGCGTGATGCTGAGGAATGATTTTTATCTGGGGATTAAACGTCTTTGAAAGGCCAGTCACTCCCTAAGCCTAATGGCCGGAGAAGGTGGCCCCGCTCTGGGTTGTCGCCGCTGAAGGGAATGACGTTTCTCTCGGCGCCCGCCCCTCGGGCGGCCCGGCGGAAAGCTAGTTGGGGGCCAAGCGCTTCCCGGACTCCCGGTGGCCTCCAGCGGGGAAGAAGCGGGGTGTTAACACGAGATTTCGTTTGACTCACATCCTGGTGGTCTGAAAGTCCAAAGGATCCTTGTGTTTTCTTTGTTTTTTTTTGTTTGTTTTTGTTTTTTTTCTGTTTGTAGTTGTTGTTTTTTAGAGAAGTGTGAAAAAATGCATACTTAGGCAAAACCCGCGTGGTGAAACATCTTCGGTTTGAATTCACTTTCTGCCAGGAAAGCTGCTGCATAGGCAAAGTGTCCTTTCCAACGCTTAGGGCCTTGGGCCCCAAGACCCCAAAGTCAAAGCGATCCCGGCTGTGTTGGGAATAATTTGTTCCACATTTTATCCGGGGGCATTCCCCATCGGACCCCATCCCCGACCTGCACTAGTCCTGCACTCTGATGCTTCTTCACTGTCCACCCTTGAGGTTTATTTTGAAGCCAAAAGAAAAAGACAGCTGGGCATGTCGGTGTCTGCTGACTATGCCACAGGTTGAGGGGAGAGGCGATCTCAACACTCCCCCCCCCCAACAACACCAACACACACACACACACACACACACACACACACACAAACGTTTGAGTGGGGCCAGAGGGCCCTGGCGCCAAGGGTGAACGCGATCCAACAGAGGACTGAGACAATCTAAAGAAAAAGCCCATTAGAATAAAGCAGCCCCTCGTTCTCCGCTCCAGATGACACTTTCTATTTCTAAGAGAGCTGGCCACAGTGCACCTTCCATAATGATCTGCGCTGCTCCACCTCTGGTGTGCGGGAACTACTCCTAGAATCCCGTAGGAGCGAAGTGTTCCGGGGAAAGTGTAGAATTTGATTTGGATTCTGTGCCACAAAACGGCCTAGCCCCGCACTGAAGCACTCCGTGGGCACTGATAAATGTTTGACCAACACGTAAAACTAAATGTGCCCTTGGGCTGGGCGCAGGGCCTCTTGCTGCATGTTTCGTCAACTGTATTAACATCCACCTTTCCTCTGGGTGGCCCTGGGAGGAGGCCCGCCATGAAGGCCTTCCTAAGCCACCAGGCAGCACAAAGGTGACTCCACATCTTCCCAGCTGTTTAGGCCCAAGATGTGGACATCGAGGCTTCAACATGGGTATTTTTCTCCTGGAATCTTAGTTTCTTCATTTGCAAAACGTAGACAGGAACTTCTCCCCTGCGGGGTTGCAATAGAAATTGGAGAAAATATATTTCAAGTGCCTTGCACAATGTCCGGCACCGAGGCACTTGGCGACACTCAATATCTGGTATTGTTTGGCTATTATTACTACTTCTTGGGCTGATTATGCTCCAACTCTTCTCTCTTAACCCCTTGCTGTTTTTTTCTTTCGGCCCTCAGGGCGGCTGAGCCCCCCAGCCTGCACCCTCCGCAAACACAAGACGAACCGTAAGCCGCGGACGCCCTTCACCACCGCGCAGCTGCTGGCGCTGGAGCGCAAGTTCCGCCAGAAGCAGTACCTGTCCATCGCCGAGCGCGCGGAGTTCTCCAGCTCGCTCAGCCTCACTGAGACGCAGGTGAAGATATGGTTCCAGAACCGCCGCGCCAAGGCAAAGAGACTACAAGAGGCAGAGCTGGAGAAGCTGAAGATGGCCGCCAAGCCCATGCTGCCACCGGCTGCCTTCGGCCTCTCCTTCCCTCTCGGTGGCCCCGCAGCTGTAGCGGCCGCGGCGGGTGCCTCGCTCTACGGTGCCTCTGGCCCGTTCCAGCGCGCTGCGCTGCCTGTGGCTCCCGTGGGACTCTACACGGCCCATGTGGGCTACAGCATGTACCACCTGACATAGAGGGTCCCACGGTCGCCCACCTGTGGGCCAGCCGATTCCTCCAGCCCTGGTGCTGTACCCCCGACGTGCTCCCCTGCTCGGCACCGCCAGCCGCCTTCCCTTTCACCCCCACACTGCTCCAGTTTCACCTCTTTGCTCCCTGAGTTCACTCTCCGAAGTCTGACCCCTGCCCAAAAGTGGTTGGAAGAGTCCCTTAGTACTCTTCTAGCATTTAGATCTACACTCTCGAGTTAAAGATGGGGAAACTGAGGGCAGAGAGGTTAAGAGATTTATCTAAGGTCCCCAGCAGAATTGGCAGTTGAACAGAACTAGAGGCCGTGTCTCCTGCATAGCTTTTCCCTGTCCTGACACCAGGCAAGAAAAGCGCAGAGAAATCGGTGTCTGACGATTTTGGAAATGAGAACAATCTCAAAAAAAAAGAGACGAGCAAGCCAGGGAGATGAATCCTAGCTTCTTCCATTGGAAAATTTAAGAGAAGTTCAACAACAAAACATTTGCTCTGGGGGGCAGGGAAAACACAGATGCGTTGCAGAGGTAGGTTGAAGGGACCTCTCTCTTACCAGTACCAGAAACACAATTGTAAAATTAAAAAAAAAAAAAAAACTCTTTCTATTTAACAGTACATTTGTGTGGCTCTCAAACATCCCTTTGGAAGGGATTGTGTGTACTATGTAATATACTGTATATTTGAAATTTTATTATCATTTATATTATAGCTATATTTGTTAAATAAATTAATTTTAAGCTACAAAAATTATCTCTTTACTGATTGACTCTTTTATTTTAATTTTGCTTCTTGCTATCTCTTTATGTGTACAGTTGCTTTTCAGTTTGATGGTAGTTTTACACCAGTAACTTTGAAAGGTGATAACAGGGTATGCAGGGATAGAGGGGGTTGTCTTTTTGAACACACAGGACAGATCTGCATTAGGAAAGTCAAGTGGAGAGTTGAAGCAATTACCTAGGATAATTAGGCTCAATTTTCCAATTCACTTTAAGCTGAAATCGACACTTACTCTGGCAACCTATAAGCAACTCTTGCGTTCTTTCTCTCCTTTTAACCTGTCTATGAAAACAAAGCAAATCGCCCAAATGGTTTGATGACTGTGGACAGCTAATCCAGACAATTCCCACCTCCGAAAATCTGTTTTTCCCACAGGAGGCCAGGTGGGGGATGGAAGTCATTGCGTTGCCTCTCTAAATTACCCCCAGTGTAGACGCGGTTTGTGGAACCAATTTCGAGCTGCCAGAATATAAGAACCTTCTCACCCCCTATTCTGGCCGCTACAAACACAACACAACCTAACAAATTTTACAGAAAACCCAGGGCCACCTTCCACTCTCGCCTGGAAAGTCCTCTGCAGGAGCCCTGTTTCCAAGCCCTCACAAACTCGGTTTTTCTTAAGATCAGTCTTCCAGGAGAGTATATTTGAACACGCGCCAAGTTTAGCTTTCCGGGGAATTCTTCAAGGACGCTGAATGCAGAAGATTACCCCCTGATAAATAAAGCCTGTTAAGCTCCAGGCACCGCTCTGTTCTCTTTCGTGTTCGGGCGGCGGCAGACCTGCGCATCCCTCTCCTCCTTCAGCCTGTGTCCCGCGGTGGGCCGCTCCTCCAAACTCCACGCAGGATAGCGCCGGACAGTCTGCATTAAGCCGTTAAGGGGGAGGTCAGTAGACTCAAGATGGTTCGAAACCTGGGTACCTGCGTCGGACTTGGGCAGGGGTGAACAGCTCCACAGATGGAGACGTTAAAAGCAGAGTCCCAAGCGCAGCGCGCGGTTTCTAGCCCCAGGACCCTGAGGTCGGCCTAGGAATTCCCAGCGAGACCAGGGTTGCGGGAACGCGCCCTGGGCAGGTTCTGCACGGGCGCCGGGCATATTCCGGGGCATCCTGGGCTTCAGATCCTCCAGCCTCTGCAGCTCGGCCAAAGGTTCTGTCTTCCCTGGCTGGAGCTGCATTATGAACTTGTTACAACCCCGCTCCTTAAGAAAGAAAAGCTTGCTGTGGGGGGCAGTTTCGCTCTTGGGAAGCCCCGGAGCTCTTGCCCTCGGCCTGGGAACTTCTAGAAAAGCACCAGAGCCCGGGTCTGGGCCTTTTTGCCCCCCAAACGGGAGCTATGCATAACAAGGTCTCAGACTTCCACACCACGCAGCTCTCTAAAGGTGCTTTAGGGCTGAAGTGCCTCGCCGCGTTTTTTTCTTTTCTCTATAAATTAAGTAACCCTCGAATGACTGCGCGCAGGACGCCCGGCTCTGGCAAATCTAGGTTCTTTTCTAGAACACGGTAGAGACGTCCTTGTCGTGGGGTTAGTATTGAACTTGAAGTCAGAGAACCAGTGTGGTTCAGTGTGGATCAAGCCCTCCACTTACTATGAAAGATCACATCATCTCTCTGCACCGCCGTTTTCTCGTCTGTGAAATGGGCCTTGGACTCTTCCCCCTACACCCCAGGATTTGGCGGAAGTGTCGACAAGCCCCCGCGCGGGAGGGCACCCAGGGAATACCGGGTGCATCTGACTTTTCTTGGCTTACTGCGCACCCGCAGCACTGAAGTTTTTTCCGCGCGTCCGTGATAGGGAAATGGCAGGGCAGAATCGGATGTCTCCCCCGGCCCCGGCTCCAGGGCCTCCTGGCTCCTTGGAGTTTGGCAATTTAGGGTAGAGGCAAATTTAGAGCAACATAATTGCCGTAATGAGCAACGGCTCGCGCTCTGCAGACGCGTCGCGGCTCCAGCGAGGCGGTAGCTGCAGGCGAGGCGGGCACGCCTCCCCGCCCCCTCCCTGCGCCGCAGCCAGGGTGCGAGGGCCCCGCCGCCCTGGGACCCCGGCCCGCGCGCGCCTCCGCCTCTGGCTGCTGGCCTTGGATAGGGGCTTCCTTCCACTTCTGGGCCTCCGAATCTCCCCATTTTTGTTTCTGTCCGTCTAGCCCGTTCTTTGCCCCCCCCCCCCCCGCTTGTTTCCGCATTCCCTCTCTGAACAGGGTGTGCACACAGAAGGTGCTCGATAATTGTTTGCTGGATCGGAGCGGCGCGCTGGTGTGGGGAGAAAACCCAGAGCCACAGTCAGCCGGGTCCGGCCGGAAATCGCGGCTGCGCTCCCGGCACTGCTTCTCATCCATCCCGGTCCTTCGAACTCGGTTCCCTGGTTTATCAATTGAGGGCGGAGTGGGCAGGGGCTTCCTGGGCCTGTTCCTTTAGGACCAGTTTCCTTCTCTGGCAAGAAACATGGGATCTACCAGGCGGAGAGGCGGGCCACCTTCCGCGCTGGGAGGTAGTGATGGAGCAGTCTGCACTTACAGCCTACTGTGTGCCGGGAGTTCCCGCTCACGCTGACTCCCAACAAACCTAGGAGATTTTTATAGCGCAAAGGAGTGCGGCTCAGAGAGGTGATGTGGTTTTCCCAAGGTTACACAGTTAATGAAGGACATAGCAGGAATTCCAACCCGGATTCCACTCGAGGATCCGGCTTTTCCCGCATTGCCCATCTCCATCTGGTTGAGGGTCACCTGGTACCTGAGCAGCTCTCCCGCGAAGTGCGCGTCGCGCTGGAAAACGGAGCGCAGAATCCGGGAACTAGTTCTGAATTTAACTCCTTGCGCTCTAACCACGAACAGGCACTGTCCCTCGAGGAATGAGAGGGGCGTCTCACCGGCCCTGCACGCTGTGAAAGCGTTTTCGTTTTGTTGGGGAGGAGACGGAAGCCTCATTTTGCAAATTCAGCTTCTGACCACGCAGTCAAGACCAAAGCAGTCTGTGGCGTGGAAGCGGGGCAGAAGCGAGGTTACCTGGCGGCAAGGGACCTGGAGCGCCTTGAGCTTTGAGCATAGGTCCGCAGGGCGCGGGCAGTTGGGGACCGGGAGGCTGGGGTGGGGCTGAAGAACTCGCGCTAAGAGCTCCTTATTTTAAGGTTAGTTTCTCGGATCGCTGAACCCGGGACTGAAGGCCCAGATTGAGCAGGAGGCCCAGTGAGGACAGTTACTGGTGAGGAAGGGGCCCCGAGTGCGAATCCTGCAGCTGAGCCCTCCTTAGTGACCCAAGGCCGGGAGGTGAGCCCAGCCCGGTCCAGGCCTGCGCCCCGCCTAGAGCCCTCGGGGGCGCAATAGGAAGCGGCGAGGAGAGGCCGCGGCCGCCTTTCAACTCTGCGGCTGGCGCCGGCCTGGCCGGGCCCCCGAGGCCGCACGGCCTCCAAGGTTCCGTCCCGCCCTCCCAGCAGCTCGCATCGCCCCACAGTGGAACAGTCCCCCGGCCCCGACGCCGGACGCCCTGGGAAGCCCCCGACCCCCAAGTGCCACCACCAAGTGCCCACTCTCCAGAGCACTCCCAGGCCCCCACTCCAGACTTGTGGAATTTTTTCCGCTCCACTCAACAGCTCCCACGCCTGCCGCGCACTCCGCCCCCTTCCCAGGCCTAGGGGGACCCTGCCTCCACCTCGCCTGCCTCCCCCACAGCGCCCTCCCGCGGCCATCAGCTCACAGCCAGCTCTCCCAGCGCCTGCTCACTGTAGTTCCGGTGCTGGACGCTGGCCTTGGCTCCCTGCGTGACGAGTAGATCCTCAAGTGCGCACACGCACACGACCAACACACGTCATCCACACGACATACCAACACACACCGAAACAGACACACATGACACACACATGCAACACATATGTATAACCCATATGCAGACACCAACACACACGGTACACACAAACAAATCAACACACATCACCCGCCACACATACCTAGCACATACACACAAGGCTGACAAATACAAACACAACACATAAATCAACACGTATCACCAACACACCCAGCCACGCACAACCAACACATGCTAGACACAAAACCAACACACACCCAACACCCACAATCAACACATCCAACACCCAGAAGCCCTAGTTATAGAGGCAACCATACACACTCAAGGCCACTCTCTAACATCTCTACAGGGGTTCTGGTGACACAGACACATATAATATTGGGAGAAAGGGGGAGGGAGACCCTAGAGATAGACATAGATGGGAGAGAGAACCAAGGAGGTGCTGTATTGAGAGGCTTTCAGACTCAGGGACTCCAGGGAGGAGGAGCAAAGCCCTCAGCGGCGGAAGCTCAATACAGCAAGTGAGAAGCTCAGCTCAGAGTGCAAGGCCTGAGAGTGCTGGGTGCTCTGCTGTGCTGACACCAGAGGGTAAGCGCGGGGTCTGGCTCCACGCACGTGGGGTCAATCTCCGGACACAGTCCTTTTACTGGAAGGCCTGGAGAATCGCCTGAGGGAACGCTGGGAGCCCCCCTCCAAGAACAGCCAGTGACTTCAGCTCTCCTTTCTCCTCCTGGGTCCCCACCTCTGGGACCCCCTCCGGCCCCACCTCGTCCTGTACACCCACCTTCTCCCACCTAGTCAGAGGGTTTCAGAATGCCTTGATCAGACCCAACACCCTGCTCATTCTCCACGGACCAAGGCCAGAGATCTGGAATGCCCATCCCACCTCCCCTGGACAGAGAAGGTGGTACTTCAAGAAGCAGTCGCAGACCCTGGTTAGGGTGGGTGTCGAGTCGCTGGCCTGGAGTCAGATCATCTACTTGCACATTTTGGTTTTGGTACTTACTGTGTGACTTTGGGCAAGTTCCTTAACTTCACTGAGCCTCGCTTTTTCCATATAAAGTGTGGAATCGTCACAATTTCTTCTATTGTTAAGGGAATAAGATGAAATGCTCTGTGAGATGCTTGGCACTGACAGCAATTAACATTGGTTGTGAGTTCTGCACTTAGATCAATTTCAAAGGCCGGAGGGTTATGTCTGTACCTCCCTGGAAACTCCCAAAGAGTCAAGGCCAGCCATTGACTCAGACATGGGGCTGAAATCTAGGTTTCCCCCTTAGGATGAATCTCTGCCCCTAATGCCAGGCTCGCAGGGGCTAGCGCACCAGCGGGGTGCAATAAAGATCGGCATTTATGTGTGTGTGTTGGGGGGGAGGAGTGGGAGGCGGGTAGTTAAAAGGGAATTCAAAAGCCCGCCCTCAATTTGGGTCCTGATTAGGGGCAGATGGAAGGAAGGGTCCCCGACCCTACGTGGCAGCCTTTGTTGCACATTTTACAAGCGAGGACACAGTGGTGGGATCCAAGCCCGCTGCTGTGGGAACTCAGGAGTTGCTTTCTCCTTCACCAGCTGGGTGCAGATTTTGATGATGCACAGGGCGCGGCCGGACAGTGCGTGTGTGCGCCCACCGCGCGCTGCAGCCAGAGTTTGCCGAGTTTAGGGAGCGGGAGGAGGATCTGAGAGACCCCAAAGCCTCCCCTTTGCGAGACCACTCCTTGCTTCCCCCGCCTGGCGCTTCCCATAATCCCCTGCGGGGCCCTGCCTCTTTGTTGCCCCTTAGATGAGTTGCCCCAAGGGCGGGCTGGACTCTGGTGCTTTGAGTCGCTGTTTCTCTGACGATGCTGCTTTTGAAAAGATAACCCCGTTTTGTCTCTGATGACTCACGTGGCCCCCCAGTGGCAGCAGGGGCTTCTCCACCGGAGAAACGGCCACATCGACTAAAAGGGAATGTGTGAGGTAGGCTGAGACTTTGGATGGGGCCTCCCACCTCGCGAGTTTTCCAAGACTCAGGTTCCATCTCTGTTAAATGGACACAGTCATGACCCCTGGCAGGTCCTGAAAGAGTAGAAGGGAAAGGGTTCTCCACGGGCTGTACCATCACTTGCGTCCCCAGTTTGGTGATGATGGTGAGGTCATCACAGTTGTTCCGCCTGCGGTGACTGCAGCTGACATATATGCGCGCTTGCATGCGGATCACAACACTTAGAATCTAAGTTGTCCACGCGGGTTATCCCAACGAATCCTCACTACCAGGTGGGCACGTGCCATTGTGACCCGTTTCATAGACTGAAGCATAGAGAGTTGAATGACCCAGACAAGATCACACAGCTAGTGAGAGTGAAACAGAGCTTCCAACTCAGACAGTCGTTGCTGGGTGCCACCATCTGGCGCCCCTAAATCTCAGTTCCCTGGTCCGAGGAATGGGAACATTTTCGGGCTGGTGCAGAGGAAACTATGGGTGACTCCAAAGGCAGCGCGCGGTGAGAACTCCGGGTGAGAAGGGGAGCGCGCTATGAGAGCGCCGAGCGTAGAGGCAGGATGGTGACCTGAGCGCTCTTTGCTGGCGGGCTCTGCTCCCCGCAGCGCGATTGGAAGTCCTCACGCTCCAGTCCTCCGAGGGTGTGTGTGGGTGAGGGGAGATCCCTGAGGCCGGAGGGATGAGCAGAGTGGAAGCGGAGGAGAGTGTTCTTGCTCTTGGAAAGTGTCAGGAAGGGCGGAACACCATTTTCTGTGCGCCACTCTGGACCCGGAATTAAGACACCTTCACCTCTTTCAGTCTTCTCCCTATGACGCAGGCACTCTTATTAATCTGTTTCAAGTGAGAAAACCGAGGCACAGAGAGGATATGTGACTTGCCAAATGTCACATGGGTGTCTAAGACCCGGCCTGTATTTCCTACCAACCTCTGCAGCTGCCTCTGGCATGAATGCAGAAAGCAGCCAACAGCCGACCAGGCAACTGAGAAGCGAGCGCCCAGGCCAGAGTCGGTTCCTATACTTGGCAGAATTCTCCTTTGGCCATGGTCAAAGTTGACCAAGTTTGCCTCACTCTAGATGCTGGCTGAATCCCTAAACCCACAATGGACTGGGAGCAACTGCTCTAAGCGTTACCTGAGGGATGCTCCATTGTCACCAATGGGCCAACATCCTTCTTTACCGATGAGATACTGAGGCTCAAAGGGGGTTCGTGATTTGGCCGAGGTCCGGCAGAAAGGCTAAACAGAACTGGCATCCCTGATTTTAGTCCAGCTTCCTTAAATTAATTCATTCGGCGGCGTTGAACAAGACCAGCACACTAAGAAATACGAATTCGGGTAGAGCTGAATGCTTCTAAGGGGAAAAGTAACAAGACGGGGGCGGGAAGCACAGTTGGAGCCCATTTTGCGGGGAGCGGTCAAGGTAGGCCTCTCGGCGGAGGCGACTTATGGGTTGAGACCTGAAGGGTGAGGCGGGGCAGTAGCTTGAAGAAGGAATCTCCCATTGAGAGGGGTCGGCAAATGCAAAAGCCCCAAGGAGAGCTGAGGCCGGCGCGGCTGGAACCGGCCTTAGGCGAGTTTGGATTAGGCTTAGCGTTTTGTGATGCTCTGGCGGCCACTTGGAGGAGAAAGATGGGGGCGGGGTAGAAGGGGCCGCATGCCCTTGTAGGAGAGGGAAGTGTCAATGGCCGGCACCGGGGTGGTTGCCTGAGACGTGCCTCGTCTTTGGTGATTCCCCCACCCCCAAATCCGAGAGGGTTCCGGAAGAAACTTCGCAGCCTTGCGGAGTGAAGCATCGCCGGGACCCACGGATGTTTCTCTTCCCTAAGGAGCTCACCCGGATTCCTTGGCGCCCAGCTGCGGCCCCGAACTCGGCTGTGCCAGCCCGGGGCGGGGCCAGCTGAGCCTCAGTTGTGGGGCGGAGTCCGTTGCGGACACCCTCGCCCCCCGGGCAACCGCAGCTCCCAACTCCGCTGGCTTTCCCCTCCCTCTGACACCCTGCGCGCCTCCTGCGGCCCAGCTGCGTGCACCCTGTAGGAGCCTGCTCGGCCTGCGCTCCCGGAACGCAGTCATCCTCCAGGCCCTGCCGCGCCCAGGAAACTGAGGTCTGGAAGCCTGTGAAGGGAGGTACTGCTACGTATCTATCCGTAGCGGATACAGACTCTTGCTAAACTCTCGGTGTGCGTGGTGCTGTTTAATCCTCACATGTGGGATTAAACATATGGGAATATTATCCCATTGCACACATGAGCACACTGCTGCGCAGAGGCACGAAGGTACCTGCCCAGGGTCTCAGCTAGCCCCATTTCCAACCCAGGAAGGCAAGGGAGCAACCCGGGGAGCAAAATGTAAGGAGATACTTTCAGGGTTGTGCAAGTGCGGGGTGGGCACCTGGAGAGAAGGGAGGAGGGATGAACTATCCAGAGAGGAAGGCACCCCCGGCCCCGACTTATCGGAATAATTGTCTCAATTCTGCTTCCGCGGTGCCTGTTGTGCCCATTTAACAGAAGCGGAACATGAGTCCGTATCTGCCCCTCGCCACTGCCACCAGCACCTGGGATTTTACTCACACTTCAATTCCTGCTCGAGGAATTTATGCCAACGCCCCAGTATGGCCCTGCGTGGGGAATCGAGCGCCCCATCCCTTGGTGAGCGCTTACTCTGAGCCTGAGTCTGTGGCAGGCCCCCCCATAGCTACTGTCTGCCTTAATCCACGCCAAGGCCTCTAAAGGAAAACATTGCCTTGGTTCTTGTTCACAGACGTGTCAACTGTGGACCAGAGATGTCAAGCCACGTGCCCAAGGTCACCAAGCAGTTTCTGGATGAGCCCTCGGGGAATCCGAAATCCCGACCCAAACCCGGGATTTCCCCGCGCCCTCGGGGGCCTCCAAGGGGAGCTGAGAGAAGCGTGGATGCAGCGGGAACTTCGGGGCGGGGACGCAAGGAGGCGCTGGGACCAGCTTGCTCTGAGCGCTCCTGCTCCGGATTGCTCCTCGGAGAGGCGGGGCCTTGGGCAGCAGGATCCCAAGCTCCTCCCGGCGGGAAATCCGGCAGCTCCCTTCTGAGGGTAGGGCCAGCAGACCACCTGGCCCAGTAAACTCCACCGGCTTCGGGGGTGGGGAGGGGAGTTGGGGCAGGTGCGCCCTAGGAGCTCGGCATACAGAGCCATGCCTGAGCCACGTCCTTAATTTCCAGGAGGAGAGCCCTGGATTTCCTGACAGCTGGGCTCTCATAGGGGACATCTGAATGGAATAAAGAAAGTCCAGGCCACGGGACCAGCAAATGCAAAGTCCCCCAAGTCAACGAGTGGGCAAAATTGTGAGGCTGTGACCAGTCTTCAACCTTCAGATGACCCTGGCATGATTTGCCTCGCTGAAGGGCCTCTGTGCTGTTCGTGTGAATTCACAGACCTTGTCTCCTCCGGCCTTCATCATCTAGCAGGCAGCAGGGACGGGTTCTCACTGTGCCCATTTTCTAGATAAGTGAACTGAGGATCTGTGACCTGTCCGTGAGTGAGGAGGTAAATCTGGGATGAGAAAGCAGGACTCAGTCATTCCAGGACACCTAGCTGACTCCAGGCAAACGGGTTTAGGAGAGTGCTTAGGCCTATGGCTGCATCTCACCAGCACCTTCATTCCAGGAGGAACAGGGCGAGTGGTTTGGATGAGCCGCAAGAAATCTTCCAGAGCATGGGGCACACAGAGCACGGGACACACAGAGCATGGCGCACACAGAGCACATCACCCTCCTGCTGAGAGAGAGGCCCCTGGAGGAGATCAGGAACTGTTGGTTTCTGAAGGGCGTTGATCTCAGGGGGTCTTTCTTTTTCCTGTATATGGTCTGCCCTACCTGGGTGGGATTCCAAAGATGTTTGGGTCCTTATTCCTTCTGGGAGAAAGCACCTGCCACTGGGGTCCATTCGCAGTCAGGTGGGACGAGCATGCACCTGGCCAGGCTCACCGGGATTGTGTGGGGTCTCTGAAGTCATTTACCTGAATGAACCCCTGACCATTTCATTCCCCCATGCTGGCTTCATGGGCATGGGGCCTGCGCTCAGAAGGGTGCCACACTTGAGGTGTAGTGCTACAGTCACTATCTTGGAGTTCTTAGTGATTTTTATCTTTGAATTTATGCGTTATTAGTGATGTTTGATGGGACAAAGGAGTGTGTTCTGGGCACTTAGACTTGCCTCCAGTGCCTCCCTGGGACAGTTCTCGGTTGCCTGCTTTCCACTCCCTGGGAAGCCACGCCCTGCCCAGCCTCCAGCTCCCTGCCCCCACTGTGACTGCCGCTGCCTGCCACCTGGCAGGGGCCTGGGTGCCAGTGCGAGGAGAGTCAGGGCTCAATGTCCACACCCCCAGCATCACCGGGTGAGGCATGGTGGGCACTGACCTTTCGTGCCCTGGGCTGGCAGTGACATATGTTTCATGGGCAACATGGGTAAGGGTAAGCCTTTCACCCAGCCCTGATCCAGGTACCCAGCACATCCTAGCACTGAAATTGCAATGCCCTTAGAGGTTACCTATCTGCCATGGTTTGGGGCAGTGGCCTGAGGAAAGAGGGGGTAGATACTTGACTTGACTTCTCCACCCTGGGTCAAATTTGTCAGCTGGTGGAAAGCCCTGTGCTCCCATGCCAAGTCACTGTTTGGGGCCCCTAGGTGCCTGTGACAGTCTGCACTCACTTGCGAATATCCCTGAGAATGCATGAGTGAGTGTGGCATTAAATAGGAAATTTAAAAACAACAACAACAACAAAAATCATGACAGGTCAAGAGCAAGACCACAAAGAAAGGAAAAAGCTCTACATGAGAATACCTTTAGTAACGCTTCCCCCCTACTTTAAAACAGAGGCCCTGCATTTTCCTATTGTAGTGGAATCAATAGTGGACCCTACTGATTATGTAGCTGAATGCTGCCCCCATGTACTGGGTGTCTTGACCTGGTCAGCAGGGCTGAGCCACGAGAGGTCTGGGTACAGGCAAGAGCAGCCTCTCAGCCAATAAACATGTCTGCATAAAATAGGATGCCCCCCTTCCTCTGGGATCCTAGCTTTACAAGGAGACACGCTTGGCAGCATGCCAGCAGGAAATGCTGCCTGGTCAGGGCTGACATATCTGCAGCAGGGACTCTGGAAGTCCCAGTCTCTAAATCAGAGAGCTGGCAGGGCATGAAAACAGCCATGGGTACATGTCTTGAGGGGCCACCGGAGGACACTGAGGTCAAGAGGAGTTGGTGACAGCATTACACAAGGAGGTGGAGCTGAGCGGGATAGGGCACTCATGTGGTCTGGTCCAATTTCAGCCTCTTGCTTCACAAATCTACCCGGAGAAGGGACGGCACCCCAACCCCAGTTCCTTCTGAAGCCATCAAGAGAGGAAAGCATCTTCTAGCTGGAAGGGATTCTCAAATCCCCCAACTTGAAGAATCCAAGCACCTCTTTATTTGCCCCTTTTCCAAGATCACACGGGGTCCCTCTGTAGTTCCCGGTGTTACTTCTCTTACTCCTAGCACTCATCATCCCCAGACGTCATCTATTGTTTCCTGTCTCTTTTAGCCCCACTGGAATGTGCAGGGGCTTCCCAGTTTCCCTCATTGCTGTGACCCTGTGAGTCCTTAGGGCTGATACATGGTGAGCAGCCCAGCAATGTTTGTTGAGGGAATAAATGAAACCAACCTCTGCTCTGATGCTTCCTTGTACGTTTCCGGGTATGGGGCACTCACCACCTTGCGGAAACAGTTAATTTGTCTGTCTCTCTATCCATCTATTCACTTAGCATTTATCTTACCTATAATGAGCACCAACCACTTATTGAGCACCAACTATGTACCCAGGACCTGGGCTAGTGCTGGGGACACACTGGCAAAGAGGGACAAAAGCAAGATCTCTGCCCTTATGGAGGCTGGAGTCTAGGTGAGACAGATTTTAACTAAAGATTATGAAAATACACATGAAATGTTCATCTTCATAAGTGACACTGTGCTGAGAGAAAACTCAGCATATATTATACTATTTAATAATCACCTTGGACATGAGGTCACCACAGCACATGAAGACATTCTTTTTTTTTTTTTGAGACGGAGTCTCGCTCTGTCACCCAGGCTGGAGTGCAGGGGCGCGATCTCGGCTCACTGCAAGCTCCGCCTCCCGGGTTCACACCAT
The DNA here is from genome assembly GCF_028878055.3 of Symphalangus syndactylus. Taxonomy (NCBI): domain Eukaryota; kingdom Metazoa; phylum Chordata; class Mammalia; order Primates; family Hylobatidae; genus Symphalangus; species Symphalangus syndactylus. The sequence goes on along the minus strand of NC_072438.2, from coordinate 17,094,828 downwards.
TCTCCTGCCTCAGCCTCCCCAGTAGCTGGGACCACAGGCGCCTGCCACCACGCCCGGCTAATTTTTTTGTATTTTTAGTAGAGACGGGGTATCACCGTGTTAGCCAGGATGGTCTCGATCTCCTGACCTCGGGATCCGCCCGCCTCGGCTTCCCAAGTGCTGGGATTACAGGCATGAGCCACCGCGCCCGGCATGAAGACATTCTTACCCCTGTTCTATAAGAAGGAACACCAAGGCCAGAGAGGAGGAAATTGAAGTTCAGAGAAGACAGGTCACACAGAGGGAGCTGAGCTACAGAAGCTTCTTTTTTTATTATAAATTTTTATTTTGCTTTAAGTTCCGGGATACATGTGCACAACGTGCAAGTTTGTTACCTAGGTATATGTGTGCCATGGTGGTTTGCTGCACTTATCAGCCCATCACCTAGGTGTTAAGCCCCACATACATTAGCTATTTGTCCTGATGCTCTCCCTTCCCCTGCTGCCCCCTGCCATCGAAGCTTCTTGATGACTTATTTTATTTTATTTTTTGAGATGGAGTCTTATTCTGTCACCCAGGCTGGAGTTCAGTGGCACCATCTCTGTTCACTGCAACCTCTGCCTCCCGGGTTCAAGTGATTCTCTTGCCTCAGCCTCCCCAGTAGCTGGGATTACAGGTGCCCACCACCATGCCCAGCTAATTTTTTGGGTTTTGTTTTAGTTTTTGTTTTTGCATTTTTAGTAGAGACAGGATTTCTCCACATTGGCCAGGCTGGTCTTGAACTCCTGACCTCAAGTGATCCTCCCGCCTCGGCCTCCTAAAGTGCTGGAATTACAGGCATGAGCCATTGTGCCCAGCCAATGACTCATTTTATAGATGGGGAAACAGAGGCTCAGAAAGCTTAGAGAACTTTTCTGAGGTCACACAGCTATTAAATATAACAGCCATAGTCTGAACCTTGTCTGGTTGACTTTGAGGCCTGGCTCTATACTCTCCTTTGTCCTCCTAAGTCTTTTCTTTTGCTAAATGTTCCCCTTCCTCCAGTGTCCCTTACCTTGGCCTGCAAGTCCCTACAGGATGTAGCTCCCCTGCCTCCTGTGACTTCAATGACTGATGCCATTGAGTGACTGTGGCTGTCTCTCCAGCACAGCTCACACATCCCTGCCACAGGGCCTTTGAACTTGCTGTTCCCTCTTCGTGGAATGCTGTGTCCTGGTTATTTGTGTGCTTCTTTCTGTCCCTTTTTTCCCTGGCTCAAGTATCTGCTCGGTGGCTCAGAGAAGCCTTTCCTGACCCCTTGCCTAAAATTGTGCTGTTGTGAGTCTTTATGATTCCTCCTCACCTTGCTTTGTTTTTCTCCATTTAAATTACTCCATGGCAGCAGAGGTCATGCTTACATGTTTATTTATTCTTTGTCTCTCCCTCACTAGGCTCTGGGCTCCGTGAGGGCAGTGGCTTCATCTGTGTAATTCCCTGATCTTCCCAGCACCTGGAACAGCGCCCAGCACACGGTAGGACTTTGATATTTGTTAAGTGAATGAAGGATTTTTTTTTTTTTTTTCGAGACAGAATCTTGCTCTGTCACCTAAGCTAGAGTGCAGTGGCATGATCCCGGCTCACTGCAACCTCTGCCTCCAGGATAGGGTTCAAGCAATTCTCCTGCTTCAGCTTCCCAAGTAGCTGGGATCACAAGCACATGACACCAAGGCAAGCTAATTTTTTTTATTTTTTAGTAGAGACGAGGTTTTACCATGTTATTCAGGCTGGTCTCAAACTCCTGGCCTACGTCAAGTAGGTCTGCCTGCCTTGGCCTCCCAAAGTGTTGGGATCACAGGTGTGAGCCACTGCTCCTGGCCTGAAGGATTTCTGTCCTTGTTCTGCACAAGAGGAGCCTGAGGCTTGGAGGAGCCGCAGGATGGCAAACGGGATGCTACTGAGCTCCGAGCCCAGCTCTGGGGCTTGTCCTTCCTGCCACCAATACTCAGAGGAGGCACCACGCAACCCAGGGAGGCCCAGGAGGCATGGAGGTGGGTGCTGAGAAGTCAGCAGCCTCGCCCTTGACAGCTGGCCATGGCAGTCAAGTCCCTGGAACCTGGATTTGGGGGAAAATGATAAAGGTGAAAAAGTTGGCCCTCATTTCCACGTAGGCCTGCCAGCTCCACTAGTATCTTGCTACTTACCTGTCCCGACCAGACACAGGACACTTCAAGGCTCCAAGAGATGGACAGGCTCAGGGTGATGGGGCTTCCAGGGCTGGTGCTGAAGGGAAGTGCCAATCTCCGAGGACTTCCATAAGCCAGAATGTTTATTTTCTAGTTCAATCCCCACAGTGATCCAAGAAGTTGGAATCTTAATACCACCTCCCCTTGGCTCTAAGATGGTGTGTGAGGAGCCACAATTCCCCTTCTTTTCCTTCCGTTTGGGAAACTTCTCTCAATTTTCCTAAAGGTTTACGTCTTATGGTGTGAGAGGAAGTATGAACACAGGAATTGGCTGAGTCTGGGGGCTCAGGAGCCAGGAAGCTTGAGTTCAAATCCCGGCCCCTCACTCCCTGGCTGTGTGACCTTGGGTGGATTTCTGAACCCCTTTAAGTGATCATGATCAGTTTTTTCATCGGGATGACAGGGGCTGTAATAACTCCTGCCTCATAGGATTGTTCTGAGGATCAAATGAGTTGATGCACGTGTTGTGCTTAGAATAGTGCCAGCAACTTAGTGAGGCTGCGATAAGCTGTCTGTCATGGGATTCAGAAGCTGAAAGCCCTGAGGGCTCTTTCCTGTCCTCCCACCCTGCCTCAGCCAGGGTGAGAGCAGAAAAGAGGAGGCAAGGAAACACTGGGAAAAAAGACATACAGATAGTACCTTCACCTGCTCCCTCACCTTGTAGACCTCGCCACAAACCAGTGAGCTTGACGAGGCAGGGGTGTGATTCCCGTTAGCCATATGAGGAAGCCACAGCCCAGAAAGATGGAAGGATTTGCCCAAGATTGCACAGGGAGGGATAGGCCAGAATCGGAATCAGACATTTGGATTCCAGGGCCAGTGCTATATTCTGGTCACATTTGCATGTTGCACCGCTTTTCCTTGGATCTGCCTTCTAAATGGCAATGGACTGATCATGACTCAGATGAGCTAGAACCTGAAGACACAATAGGGAGTTGGACCCTGTTTTATTGCTAATCCTAGGTCAGAGCACAGCCACTGAACTCCAAGGCTTCTCTAGGAGCTTTCAGCAGGCACTATCAGTCTGTAATAGCCATGAGATATGTATGGACAAGGAGTTCCAAGAAATCCTCAAAATGTAGGTGGACGGATGAAATTCCACTTGCACACAATTGTGGTAAAAGTCATTTAAGTAATTAGCGTCTGAGCACTTTTCTGTATATGTGGATGGGGGAAGGGAAGAGTAATTTCTGTTTGCTAAGTACCTAGCAGGTTCTTCAAGTCTGTTCCTGAATCAATTAATTAATTTTTTTTGAGACACGGTCTTGCCCTGTTGCCCAGGCTGGAGTGCGGTAGCACAATCATGGCTCACTGCAGCCTGGACTTCCCAGGCTCAGGTGATTCTCCCACTTCAGCCTCCCGAGTAGCTGAGACTACAGGCATGTGCCACCACACCTGGCTAATTGTTGTATTTTTATGTAGAGACAAGGTTTCATCATGTTACCCAGGCTGATCTTGAACTGCTGGGCTCAAGCGATCCCTCGGCTTTGGCCTCCCAAAGTGCTGGGATTACAGGCATGAGCCACTGCACCCATCCTTGTTCCTTAATTTAAAACACACATCAATAGCTGGGGAAATGAATGTCTGGTTCCAGTTTTTCAGGGAATCCTGGAGCCCAGTGAGAATGAGTCAGTTGCTCAGGATCACACAGTTAATAAACCAGTATCTGGAATTCAAATTAAGTTCTGTGTGTCTCTAAAGCACATGCCCTTTCAATCCACTCACGCTGAGGGACCTACACTTGCGTAAGTGCCTTTTTAACACAAAAATAAGCTCTAAAGGGAGTGTGGAAAGTGGTTGCAAAAATATAAATCAAATAATATGCTTAGAGGAAGAACAAAGAATGTTAACTGAAAAAAACAGCAAACAACAAACAAACTCTGAACCCTTTCCTGGTGTTGATGACTTTCACTGGAGATCGTAAAGAAATAGAAACTCTTAAAACCAGTCATTGGACTTGTTAATAATGAGCTGGTAGGAGAATGCTAATGAAATGTGATGAGTTTTTTTCTTGTTAAAATCTCATTTCAAATAACTCCGTTCGTCATCCAATTTTTACAAGGAATGAAAACAAATGTTTTCCAAAGCTTCAAACCAAAATCTCTGTGTGGGTTTCTTGTTTTGAGCCAAATATTCTGTGTCTTTTCCCAGCTGGGAATTCCCTCCCCCTCTTTGTTGGTCCAAGTCCTACGTGTCCTGCAGGTCCAGCTCCTCCCTCCACCGTCCTCTGACAGAGAGTCAAAGTCCTGGGTTCAAATCCAGTATCCACCCCCCCACTTTTTTTTTAAATTAAAATTTAATTTTTGTTTTAATATAAACCGTTTTTAAATATATTTCCCCTGTAAAGGGATACATATGTTTATAGAGCCTGTTTCCACTTCTCCCTAGAGGTTGTTTTTAAAAGTTGTTTGTAAAATTAATTTTGATTTTTTTAATTAAAGAAGTCATATATCATTTTAAAGGTCAAATGGTTTTCAATGGCATATAATGAAAAAGAGCAGCGCCACCCTGTGCCTGCCCAGCCCAAATATTTTCCTCAGATCGAGCATTTTCAACCTTTAGTTACTTCTTCTGGCATTTTCTTACCTCTTTCTAAATCACCTCTCTGCACTGATAATCCTTGATTTTTTAGTATTAAATATTATTGATGGACTTTCTGTTAGGAAGATGAAGATTAGCTCTTACGCTGCTTTCCCAAATACCCTCTCACCATTCTCATAAGAGTATCATTTTTTCTTAGATCGATATTCTGTGGTTACTATTATGACCACATAAATATTGTCCATAGTTATGCCACCTAATATGCTTTAATTACATTTCCTGTCTTGTATAACCTTTTTTCTTGAAGTTGATAATTGCCTTTATGCTTTCTTTAGTTACCTATGTGCTTGTCATTAATTTCACCTCTTCACTCTCTCAGAAATGGAGAACTATTCTGAGCAAATTTACACACGCCAGGTAACATCCCCATTCCTTTTCTCCTCTCGGAGTCACTTCTCCTGGAGAACGTTGCCCTCCTACCACTGGTTGTCCTGGAAGCCATCAAACAGCTGTCAACCCTGGACTTCCTTGCTCTGTCATCTGAGAAGTCCCCTTTGCCCGTTTCCTGAGTTGGAGCCCCGATTTCCTGGGTTTCAGGCCTTACTTTTGCTTCATTGATTTCCTTTCTCGGAGCATCTCCTTCAGTAGCTTCCTGAGAGAAGCTGCATGGAAGGTAACATTTTCAAAGTTTTGCATGTCTGAGATTGTCTTTATTCTCCTCTTACATTTCAATGACAGTTTGCTTGAATGCAGCATTGTACCTCCTCCAACCGTGGAACCATTTCTCTGTGATCTTGTTTCCAGCTATTGATAGTCTGATGTCATTCTAATTGTTATTTTCTTTCCCTGTGGGGTTTTGAGTTCTTTTCCTTATCTCTGTTGCTTGGGAATTTCATCATCCTGTGCCTTGGTGTGGTTCTTTTTTGTTTTTTATGCTGGGCCCAAGTGAATCCTTTCAATCTGGAAACCTGTGGCCTTCAGTTGCAAGAAAGTATAGGTTAAGCATCCCTAATCTTAAAATCTGAAATCGGAAATGCTCCAAGATCTGAAATGTCTTGAGAGCGGACATGATGTCACAAGTGGAAAATTCCACATCTGATCTCATGTGACATGTCACAGTCAAAATACTGGTGTACAACACATCGTTTATTTCATATCTCCAAAGGAAAAAAAGGCCTTCTCAGCACCCTTCAGCGGTGATGTATCTTTTCCATGCACATCCAGATTCCCTCTGCCCCTCAAGCACTCACACAAGGAATAAAATAGCACTTGCATAGGCTGAGGCACCAATGACAGGTTCCCCACTATGCCCCACACGAAGCCAAGATCTACCTGCTTTACTCACTTGGTTCTTTTTCTTATTCTCTGCTGTGTGGTGTCAAGTTATTGATTAAGGCCAGGCGCAGTGGCTCACACCTGTAATCCCAGCACTTTGGGAGGCTGAGGTGGGCAGATCACCTGAGGTCAGGAGGCGGAGACCAGCCTGGCCAACATGGTGAAACCTCGTCTCTATTAAAAATACAAAAATTAGCCGAGTGTGGTTGCGGGCACCGGTAATCCCAGCTACTCAGGAGGCTGAGGCAGGAGAATCGCTTGAGCCCATGAGGCGGAGGTTGCAATGAGCCAAGATCGTGCCACTGCACTCCAGCCTGGGCAACAAGAGCGAAACTCCATCTCAAAAATAAATAAATAAATAAACAAAATAAAAATAAATTAATAAAAAAAGTTATTGATTAAAATTTTCAAGGCCTGCTGATACTCCCATGGGCTAAAAAAAAAAAAAGTGATAAGAAGAAAAGGAAGCATTTGTGTTTATCTATAACATGGAAAGTCAAGCTGTTGGAGAAGCTGGACAGTGCTGTAGATGCAAAACATCAGATGGAAGAGCTCAGTGTTGGAATGACCATGGCACATGACCTGAAGAAACAGAAGGATGAACTGTCAAAGTCCTATGCCGCAAGTCATGAACAGAAGTTAATGAAAACTAGAAAAACACCGTGTAAAGCCAAAAATGAAGATCTCAGCTGTGTATTGAAAGTGACCCTGTCAGTGTTGTGTGATGGTACCTGATCATGAAACAAGCAAGGATCGGTCATGTTGAACAAAAAATTGAAGGAAACTGTGAATATTCAACAGGCTGGATGCAGAAATTTAAGAAAAGACAACATTAAGCCGAGCTCGGTGGCTCATGCCTGTAATCCTAACACTTTGAGAAGCTGAGGAGAGTGTTGCTTGAGCTCAGGAGTTTGAGCCAGCCTGGGCAACATAGTGAGACCTCGTCTATACAAAACATTTTTTTTTTAAGATTTTTTATTTCCACTGTATTTTTATTTCACATCATCCCAGATTCTTTTTATCTCCTTAAAACATAGACTTACAAGATAATTTAAATATTTTTGTTAAAGCAGTATGGTCAATGCCCCACTGTGTCTGCAATTAAAAAATACATATCCTGAATATTTGGGGATGAGATTTCTGTTTTGATTTTACTCCAGAAAAACCAATTACTATACAAAACTTTTTTTAAATTAGCCAGGTGTGGTATGTGCCTATAGTCCTAGCTACTTGGGAGGCTGAGGCGGAAGGAAGGCTTGAGCCCAGCAGGTCGAAGCTGCAGTCAACCATGATCGCACCACCACAATCCAGCCTGGGTGAGAGAGTGAGACCCTGTCTCGAAAAAGAAAAGAAAAAAATACCAAAATTAGCTGGGCATAGGGGCTCACAACTGTAGTCCCAGCTACTTGGGTGGCTGAGGCAGGAGAATCGCTTGAACCCAGGAGGCGGAGGTTGCAGTGAGCCCAGATCACGCCACTGCACTCCAGCCTGGCGACAGAGCGTGACTCCTTCTGGAAAAAAAACAAAAACAAAAAGCAACAAAAAAAAAGGAAAGAAAAGAAAAGAAAGTTAAAGACAGCATTAAATTTTTAAAGATTTGTGGTAATAAAACATTTGCTGATCAAGAAGCAGTGAAGAAATTCATTAACGAGTTTGCCAAGGTCATCACTGATAAAAATCTGACACCAGAACAACTCTACGATGCTGATGAAACATCACTGTTTTGCTGTGCTTGCCCCAGAAAGACACTGACTACAGCTGATGAGACAGCCCCTGTGGGAATGAAGGATGTCAGGGGCAGAACGATGGTGCTGGGATGTGCTAATGCAGCAGGCACACATAAGTTTGAGCTTGCTGTGATGGGCAAACACTTGCACCCTCACTGTTTTAATGGAGTAAATTTCTTACCAGTCTAATTGTTATGCTAACAAAAATGCATGCAACGCCAATTCTGATTGATTTCACAAATGTTTTGTCTTTTAAAAACTCAATTTAATTTAGTTTAAGAAAATAGAGACAGGGTCTCATTACGTTGCTCAAGCTCCTGGGTTCAAGCAATCCTCCTGCCTCAACCTCCCAAAGTGTTGAGATGACAGGTGTGAGCCACTGTGCCCGGCCTATTTCACAAACATTTTGTACCAGTGACTTGTGCTCAGGGAAGCTGAGCTAGATTATGACCACAAGATTTTGTTATTCCTTTTTAATTTTATTTTAATTTTTTAGAGACAAGGTGTCTCTCTGTCACCTGTGCTCGAAGTGGTGCTATCCTAGCTCACTGCAGTCTCGAACTCCTAGACTCAAGTGATCCTTCCACCTCAGCTTCTCAAGTAGCTAGGGCTACAGCTAATTTTTAAATTTTTTGTAAAGACAAGATCTCATTTTGTTGCCCAGGCTGGTCTCAAACTCCTGGGCTCAAGCACTCCTCCCGCCTTGGCCTTCCAAAGTGCTGGAATTACAGGCATGAGCCACAAAACCTGGCCAGGTTTTGTTATTCCTTGACAACAGTTCTGCTCGTCTTTCAGCTAAAATTCTCATAAAAAATGCTTATGCCATGTACTTTTCCCAAATGTGACTTCATTAATTCAGTCATGTGACCAGGTTATCCTTAGATCAATGAAGAGTAAATATAAAAACCCTCTCTTGAACAGCGCGCTAGCAGCAGTGAACAGTGGTGTGGATGTGGGAGATTTTCAAGAGGAGTTGAGCGCAAAGGATGCTGTAAACACTGTTGCCAATGCTGAGAACACAGTGACTAAAGACACAGCTGTGCATGCCTGGCACAACCTCTGGCCTGTGACTGTATTCAGTGATGATAATAAACAAGCTGGTGACTTCAAGGATTCCATAAGTCAAATGAGAAAAAAAATCATATCTGACCTTATATGTGCAAAATATAGACCTTCAGAGTTTATCAGTAAGCTGGAAAAAGTGAATATAGAAGTTTTTAACATTGAGAATGGGGCTCCAATTGTTCATTTATTGACCGATGGCAAAATAGCTGAAATGTTTCTGAATCAAGGTGATGGTGATAATAGTGATGATACAGATCATGGTAGCACTGCAGAAAGAGTGTCTACACACGACATGATGAAAATGCAGGATGGGCTTATCGAAGGGCTAGGGCGCTGCACATTCACAACAGAACAAAAAAATCATGTCCCCTGATAAAATCAAAGAGAGACTCTCAGAAAAAAACCTTATTAAGGAGGCAGAGGACTCTGCAGGAAACATTTAAAAAGCCATCTCGCTGCCTGGAGGATTCACTTTCTCGTTCCTCAACTGCTTCTCATGTTTTTTCTCGCCGAAAACAAACCAAAGCCAAAAAACAGTTACTAGGCCAGGAACTGTGGCTCACGCCTGTAATCCCAGCACTTTGGGAGGCCAAGATGGGTGGATCACCTGAAATCAGGAGTTCGAGACCAGCCTGGCCGACATGGTGAAACCCCGTCTCTCCTGGGTGTGGTGGTAGGCACCTGTAATCCCAGCTACTAGGGAGGCTGAGGCAGGAGGATCTCTTGAACCTGGGAGGTGGGAGGTTGCAGTGAGCTGAGATCATGCCATTACACTCCAGCCTGGGCGACAGAGCAAGACTGTCTCAAAACAAACAAACAAACAAACAAACAAACAAAACCAGTTATTAGTAACCTTTTAACCAGACAAGACATTGCTGGTGAAGTCGAACGCCGCCTTTGCTGGCTGCTGCTGGTTAGCGGTGACGCAGGAGTTCTCAGCAGCTGCTGCGCTGCTTGGGTACCCTGAACACATAACTTTTCACTGTATTAATGGCATATCATTTTTTTTTACTGTTAAAGTGCTGGTGTGGATAAGTGTAAGAAAATCGTTATTTATTGGTAGAATACAAATTCAGAGCCAGGAATGTTGGTGATGCCAACCAACCACAGATTGTCTACATTGGTGGCTGAGATAATTACACCATTGCTTTCTATCTTTGCTTATTTGTTTGTTTGTTTGTTTGTTTATTTACTTGAGATAGAGTCTTGCTCTGTGGCCCAGGCTGGAGTGCAGTGGCACAATCTCAGCTCACTGCAACCTCCACCTCCCGGGTTCAAGCAATTCTTCTGCCTCAGCTGAAGTAGCTGGAATAATAGGTGTGCACCATTCCAGGCTAATTTTTGTATTTTTAGTAGAGACGGGTTTCGCCATGTTGGCCGGGCTAGTCTTGAATTCTTGACCTCAGGTGATCTTCCCTTCTCGGCCTCCCAAAGTGCTGGGACTACAGGCGTGAGCCACTGTGCCCAGTCCCTGCACCTTTGCTTTCTGATGTTTTAGTGTACACAAACTTTGTTTTCGGGCCAAGATTATTAAAATTATTGCATAAAATTACCTGCAAGCTATGTGTACAAGGTTTATATAAAACATAAATGAATTTATTATTTAGACGTGCGTCCCACCCCCAAGATATCTCATTATGTGTATGTAAATATTCCAAAATCTGATAAAAATTCTAATATGGTTTAGCTCTGTGTCCCCACCCAAATCTCATCTTGAATTGTAATCCCTACATGTTGAGGGAGGGATGTGGTGGGAGGTGATGGGGTCATGGGGGCTGTTTCCTTCATGCTGTTCTCGTGATAGCAAGTGAGTTCTCACAAGATCTGATTGTTTTATAAGTGGCAGTTTCCCTTGTTCCTTTCCTCTTCTGTCGCCATGTAAGACGTGCCTTGCTTTCCCTTCACCTTCTGCCAAGATTGTAAGTTTCCAGAGGCTTCTGCAGACATATGTAACTGTGAGTCCATTAAACTTCTTTCCTTCACGAATTACCCAGTCTCAGGTATTCTTTATAGCAGTGTGAAAATGGACTAATACAAATCCTAAATGCAGATCACTCCTAGTTTCAAGCATTTCAGATAAGGGATACTCAACCTGTACCCTTCATTGCTGATCATTTCTCTTCTCAGAATTCCTATTACTTCCTATTATTTGGATGTTTTGCTGATTAGATCAATCCTTTAATTTTAAAAAATCTCTTAAAATCTCTCCTATGTTCCATTCTAGAAGATTTTCTGCATTTTATCATTCATTCATTTCCTTGATGGTTTCATTTCTGCTGTCATATTCATAGTATTTAAGAGCTCTTCCATATTCTCTGAATGTCACCTTTATTATAGCATCCTGTTCTTATTTCACAGATGCAATATTTATCTCTCTGAGGCTTGGAATTACAGATTTTTTAAAAAATGAGTTTATTCTGCTTGCTGCATTTTCTCTCTTTTCTCTGAGTTCCTTCTCTCTCTCTCCCTTTCTGCTTTCATCTTCCTCTTTTATATCAAGAGATGTTTCCCAAATGACTGGTGACATTTGCCCAAAAACATGAAATAAGTGCTCTGTGGGCATAATCTGGGTTTGTGGGTAAGTCAGGCAATGAAGCAGCGATCCGTCATTTCACTGGGGCTGCCAAAATGGCAGTTTGTGTAGGTCTTTCCCCTTATGCCAGTGGGTTTCCCTAGAGGAGGATCCTTCTGTTTCTTCCCAGGGAAGGGCAGCAAGGGCAGAGCCTGGCTGCCAGATTTCTGGGAGCCAAGTTGGGAAAGGTGCCCAGAGGTCTCACCATTTTGAGTACAGAATTCCTCCACATGTTCTGGGATTAGCCAGGTGTCAGGACACCTCCTTCAGATGTGCTGGTGTTCCTGAAGCCAAAGCCTGTTTGGGGCAATTCCTCCAGAGAGGAAACCAGAGAGGTGGCTCATGAGGACGGGTGGTACTCATCTCACTGCCTGTGATGAGGACCTTCCCACCAGGCCTGTGTGCTCCCCATTCATTTCCTGCCCCTGGGCCTCTCATTCCTGGGCTATTATTCCTGGCTCTAGGCATAAGTGGCCTCCTTGTGGTCACTCCCCTCAAAGGCCGGGATGGAACCATGAGAGAATACATTTACTGTGTTAAAAGACACCCAGCTTGTGGTTAATTGGTTACAGCAGCCTCAGGGAACTAATGATGCCTTTGGGAAAAGTTTTCACAAAAAAGGTATGAGTTTAGAACATCTCAGGATTCTCCCACACATGACCAACTGGATACCTGCTGAACTATGACCTGGTTTCTAAAGACCCAGGGCAGTAATCTCAGGCTGATGTTTCTTTCCAGCTTAGGCTTGGTTAATTTCTTGCAGGCTCTGCAGTTTTCAATGCAGGGTGTATGTGGAAACCACCTGGTTTCCATCCCAGAGGCTACCTGGTCTCCATCTCAGGGCATTTTAAAAGCGGTTCTGTGTGACCGGGTGCGGTGGCTCACGCTTGTAATCCCAGCACTTTGGGAGGCCAGGCGGGCGGATCACGAGGTCAGGAGATCGAGACCACAGTGAAACCCCGTCTCTACTAAAAACACAAAAAGTTAGCTGGGCGTGGTGGCGGGCGCCTGTAGTCCCAGCTACTCGGAGAGGCTGAGGCAGGAGAATGGCGTGAACCCGGGAGGCGGAGCTTGCAGTGAGCCGAGATTGCGCCACTGCACTCCAGCCTGGGCAACAGAGCAAGACACCGTCTCAAAAAAAAAAAAAAAGCGGTTCTGTGTGTGCTTTGGGTTACACAGTCCTGGTGAAGAGTCACGGCTCTGAAATCAGCATTGACCCCCAACAGATAGGAGAGAGGAGAGCAGACCCAGAGGGAGTCTCCTGGCCTGTTCTTGAACTAGGGAGACCTCTGGGAGTGTCAGGGAGGAGGAGTCCTTCGGGACCCAACCTTGTGATTGAGAAACAGAGGCCCAGAAAAAGCAAATGACTTGCTAAAGTCATGAAGCTGGCAAGTGATGAAGCTGGAATTTGAACCAAGCTAGAAGTTAGGTCTCTTGACTCCAACCTCTGGTTTTTGTTTCCTTTGGGCATGTATCTCTGAGACTGGAAAATGTAACCTAATGGATCTATTCATGGTCTGGGGCCATGTGGCCAAATCCCACATAGGTTCCCTCCCACAGAGCCCCAAGATAAAGAGTAAGGCAGAATAAAATGAACTAACTTTAATCAAAAGGAAATTCTCCTTGTGCCTCTTCTATGCTTGGCCAACACTGGGTGCCAGGACTAGGGAGTGAGGTGGTCCTTGCTGTCAAGGAAGGAGGGAAGGAAATTCCCTAAGAGCAGCCTGTGCTGAGCCCATGACACGTGCACCAGACACAGACTCAGGGCCACTCAGCTAGCAGCAGGTGTCGCCACTGAGCAGGTAGGAAAGCCAAGACCCAAAGGGTAACACATACTAGCAAGGGTCACCAAGGTTTAAAGTGGGGTTATGGGTCAAGCGCCTGTCCATATTTATATGCTGAAATCCACAACATTATAAAAATCCTAGTTCCCAGGTCAAGAGATGCCTACATAGCCCACAAACAAGCTCAAATTCATGTGCTGAAATCTAACCCCCAATGTGACAGCATTTGGAGGTGAGGCCTTTGGGAGGTGATGAGGGCTAAGCCCTCATGATGGAATTTGTGCTTTATGAGAAGGGACCAGAGAGCCAGTGTCCCCTCTTTCCACCATGTGAGGATCCAAGGAGAAGTCAGGATTCTGCAACCCAAAAAGGGGCCCTCGCCAGAGCTTGGCTGTGCTGGAGCCTTGATCTTGGACTGGCGGCCTCCAGAATTGTGAGAAATAGGTGTCCATTGTTGATAAGCCACCCAGTGTGGTACTTTGTTATAGCAGCCAGAGCTAAGACAAATGGTGAAGCCAGGTTAGAACTCAGATCTCTCCGATTTACAGCTCATTGGGTCAGAGGGAATGTAAACAGGGCATTGCAGCCTTCCCCAAGATGTACTATCTCAGGTGGTCCTTCTTCCCCAGAGATTCTGCCCATCGCTAGCCCCAGGGGCTAGGTTGAAGGCGTGGAGGGGAAGAAGGATGTGCCCTCTGAAAACGCATCTTCCCATGCCTGTGGGCAAAGGCAGAGCCTGTGCTGAGTTACAGGTCTTTGGCATGAGGTGTCACAGAACTGGGCTGTGTTTATGAATTACCTAGGGATCTCCTGACCTGGGAAGCAGGGTTGTTATCACGCTAAGCCTGGAGAAGGCAAGGGGAACAGGAGTGATCAGAGGACACCTTGGTGGGTCTGACTCAGTTAGTCTCCCATGTCTGTTTCTCAGACCTACTGAGTTCGCCGAGAAGACCCCTGAGGGAGCGGGTGGCAGGCAGGTTGCTTCCTCACAACAAGGAGTAAGCCAGCCCCAGCTGCGGCAGGCCCTGCCCACCTGCCCTCAGCGGGTGAGCGGAGGAGCCCGGTGCTGTCCCGAAGGAGGGCATCTTAGACCTAAGGGCTGGCACACCTAGCTTCTGGGCTGCCCTGTGTGCTCCTCCACTTCTCTGAGCCTCAGTTTCCTCATCTCCAACATGGGATGACTCCGATGATAACACAGTAATGTCTACCTTGCGAGGTTTTTTTTTTTTTTAGAAGATTAAGAAATGCAGTGGGGGAGCATGTTTTTTAAAAACATCAAATCCAAATAAACAACAGATTTCCCTGTCTTATGCGCTCCCATGGCCCCTTCAACAGCACTGAAGTCTGCTACGTCACTGTCAATTTTACTGCAAGTCTCCATGGTGAGGATGAAAGCTCTCTGCCAGCAGGCACCCAGGCTGCTCTGCTCATTGTCACGTTCTTCCCTGATGCTTAGGTGCTTAATAAATATTGGCTAAATGACTATGTGCAAATGTTATTGTTAATATGATTGCACGAGATAGGATTAATACATCTTTTGTCTTATGAATAGAGCATTCTATACTAGATTTTGTCTTCTAGGATATATATAGGGACTCCTTGACAGTCAGTATCTCTCTTGTTCTTTCTCACCCTCTCCAAATTCCACTTCTGTCCATCTATCTGTTGTCCCTGAGTCCAAGCCAGCACAGATCCTTCTTCCTCAGCCCTCCCAGGCAGCTCCTGTCCTTTCCCACAGGGAATTTCCAGGCCCAGGCCTGGCAGAGGTCAAACTATCTGGACCTGGGACCCTCTTGAGTCCAAAGGCAGGCTCTGGTCTGACCCAGTACTGCTCTTAGTGACGGACTGAAGCCATCATAGGCTGTGGCTGGGCACAAACCTCCTGATCAACATGAAAAAGACGTCAAGAATCTGAAAAAAATCTATGTTTTGGCTGGAGGCTTGCCTTAACCCATCATGAGCTGCCTCTGTTGAAAGGCTTTTTTTTTTTGGTTTTGTTTTGTTTTGCGTGCAGATTATCTGAGAACTGCTTGGTACTTGGGAATTTTCCACTGGCGCGAGCTGAGCCTACTAATGCCAAGAAAGGAGAGAAGAAAAATCAGACAAAATGGGTCCCGCTTTCCTGCCAGTCTCAATTTGGGAGACTTTTTCCATCCTTGGGGCCATTTGTGAAAAATCAAGCTCTGAGGCCTTCTAGGGAAAATCTTTGGGCTTTTGATTCTCCAGTGTGGAAATTCTCTGCATTTGAATATTAAGTAGTGAAATGAGAAGGGTGTGGGCTACTGATGCCAAAACAGTTGTGTGCACTTATTTATTTATTTATTTTTCCTTTATCATGGGGAGGCAGCATGCTTTCTGTAGTCTGAGAAAGCTTAATCAAACTGTGGCTTCGTTAGTTACTGCGTGGGTTGGAGAAATTACGTTGTTTCCCGAGCCTCAGTTTACTGCTCTGTAAAAAGAGCTAATGGTACTCATTTTGATGAGTTATTGGGAGGAGTTACTGTGTGGATTGTGTGTGTGTTCTGTGGTCTTCTTCTTCCCGGGTGTGTGTGTGTGTGTGTGTGTGTGTGTGTGTGTGTGTGTGTTTGTCTTTTATGAATGAGGGGCTTGGTGGAGATGGTGTTTTCCTGTAGGAGTTTCTGAGCCCCACTGCTTAATTACCTCTAAAAGGCTCTTCCAGTGTTAATCAAATGAAGAGCTGGATCTTCAGCTGGGAAGCTGAATCTTGGAGGGTGGGCCCTGGGCTGGTAGCGGGGGACTTGCCTGAATCACTTCAGATTAGCATTCCTCAAGGGCAGGTGTGTCTGGCAGGGTGGTCTTTCGGGCAGTGGGTGCCAAGATGGTAAGCAGAGCAGGTCAGAAGCCAGGATGACATAGCCTGCTGAGATGATGCTGTTTTATGTTCCTCTCCATATTTATTTTGGAGTTTAGGGAAAAAAATCTTTATAAAATAGAAACTTTTAGTCATGTCTCAACTGTGCTATGGGATTTTAAAGGGAAGAATCTCTGTAAAGACAGTGAAAATGTGTGGGGGCCCTGAGCAAGCTAAGAGTTTGTCCTCCAAACTCATGTTCCCTAAATGTTGCCTTCATATTCATCTAGGGGTAGGAGTGGCAGGTATGGGGAAGTAGGAATCCTGATTCTGTATCTCTTTTGCTGTCAGAACAATTCTGCTCTGGCCCAAATTTGCAGGCTTTACAGAATAAAATAAAACTATAATTAACTCAGGCCCCTCTACTAAGATTAGATCAACCATCTGTTGATAGTCAAGCCTGCCTTTGGGGGTCTTATTTTTCAATCCAGGAGGCCCCCCAAAGAATTCTTTCCTGTCATACTGCCGTTGAGATAATTTTGCTAAATATAATTCCCTCCATCTTACTCTCCCTGGAATGATCTGGTCCCTCTCATAGATGGCTTCAGAGACATGCTCAGCTGTTGGTTCTTTTTTCTCTCTTTCCTTTTATAGACAGGGTCTTGCTCTAATACTGAGACTGGAGTGCAGTGGGGCAACCGTAGCTTAGCTGAGACCACAGGTTCATGCCACCATGCCTGGCTAATGTTTTTTTATCTTTGTAGAGATGAGGTCTCACTGTTTCCCAGGCTGGTCTTGAACTCCTGGGCTCAACTGATGCTCTCACTTCAGCCTTCCAAAGTTCTGGGATGACAGGCATGAGCTATCATGCCTGGCCTTGTTGCTTCTTAATCTGGCTCTGTGAGGCTGTCTAAGGGGACAACCAATCTCCCCTAGGCCAGAGAGGTGGATCATGGTAGCAGAAACCATCATCGTCCATGAAGTAAAGAGGATTGGGACTGTGGGGTCCCAAACCCCTTCCTTGATGGAGATTCTGTGTGGCAAACTTGAAAGTTAAGGGTTTGTTTATATTAAGGAAACTGCTAGCTTATTATAGTTTATAAAAGAGCACAGGACTGGCATGTAGTAGGCATTACATATGAGGCAACTTGGTGCAGTGTTTATAAGAGGGGGCTTTAGACCAAAACTCTCTGGTTTCAAATATAATCACTATCAGCCATGTGACTTTGGGAAAATTACGTAAGCGCCGTGTACCCCATTTCCCCATCTGCAAAATAGGGATGATGACAGTACTACTTTACTTGGTTGTTCTGAGGACTAAATGAGATAATACTTTAAAAATGCTATCAGTGGGTGTGACATGCTGTGGTAGGCAGAATAATGGCTCCCAAAGATGTCCACTTCCTGATCTCCCGGACCTGTGACTACATTAGGTTCATGGCAAAGGGGAATTAGGGCAGCAGGTGAAATTGAGCTTGCCCATCAGCCATCCCTGAGATGTGGAGCTCATCTGGGATGATCTCAGTGGCCTGAAGTAATCGAGAAGGTCCTTATAGGTGGAGAAGGGAGGCAGAAGAGAGAGAACCAGACCGATTGCAGCCTGAGAAGATTGTGGCCCACAATTGGTGGTTTTGATATGGAAGAGGAAGTCATGAACAAAAAAATGGAGGTGACTTCTGGAAGCTGGAAAAGGCAAGGAAACAGATTGACCCCTGGAGCCTCCAGAAAGGAACGTAGCCCTGCTGGAACCTTGATTTAGACCCGTGCTGGATATTTGACCTAAAAACTATAAGAATATCCATTCTGTTGTTTTATTTTTATTTTTTTTCACTGTTCAAGGTTTATTGGGGGTTTTAGTTGGTATGACACTTGGATGGTTGGTTGCATTGTTTATACGTGGACCTTTTTTTTGCATTGTATGGCAATGTGTACTACTGATATATATCGTCCACAGAATAAGATCCTTTGGAATAATTATGCACAAGACATGCAATATTGGATTTATACACTGGATCCTAGGATGTGACTGATTGGGAAAAAATGTTGGACTAGGCATGTTCGGTGAAGGAGCCAGGAAGTTATATAACACACAGTAAACATCCATCTGGCTCAAGGGGTAACTGCAGCATGTGCAGCATTGGCAGTGGTGCCTCAAAGGTGGTAGACTTATAGGACTATACAAGATTTGTACCATGAAGCATCAGGATATAGCAGTAGGATTTTACAAACCATGCCTCTTTCAACTTTAGGAATTGATGCTTTTCCCAGTCCATCTTAATATTACTTCTTTAATCACAGATCAGATAAAAAGGACAACATGCACAACCTCCAACTAAAATCCTGTTGTAGCCTAGACAGTGAAGTGGTGTGACATCAGAAAACTTTAAAATTGCAGCTCTTTTTGGATCCCCCAAAGTGTATCTGCACTCTTCTTCAAATAGGCCTCTTCCTCAGGAGTCAGAGTCACCTTCACAAGGTCTGAGATTCCATTCTGTCCCAAGATACAAGGAACACTAAGGAAGACATCATGCTTCATTCCATAGAGACCCTTAATCATGATGGAAATTGGGTGTACCCACCTAAGATTCTTCATTATACTCTCTGCCAAATCTGCCACAGAGAGTACAAAGGCCCAGGATGTGTAGCCTTTCAGTTTGATCACCTCATAAGCACGCTTGACCACCTGCTTGTGAACCTCTTTCCACCGTTCCTTATCTGTATCAGTCCCTAAATCTGGATGCAGAGTCCTCAGGGAGACACCAGCAACATTCTCTCCACTCCATACAGACACAGTAGAGTATCCATGTTCCCCAAGGGCCCACCCATGACAGCTTAATGGGTGAACTCCCAGCCTTTCCTCCAGCCCAGTAATGGAACTGGGCTGAATCCAGATTGCAGCCACTTCCAATAACATGGCTTTTGGGGAAGCCACTTGTCTTCCAAGCCACATAGGTCAAGATATCCACTGGATTTAAAACAATAAGCAACTTGCAGTCGGGCTGTATTTTACAACATTAGATAGGATGAATTTAAAGATGTTTACATTACACTGGACCAAATTAAGAGAGCTTTCTCCTTCTTGCTGATGTGCCCCAGCTGTGATAATGACCAGCTTGGAATTTGCAGTTACATTATAGTCTTTGCCAGGACAGTATTTGGTGTTCTAAGGAAAAGGCTGCCATGTTGGAGATTCATCATCTCTCCCTTCAATTTGTCCTCCATGACGTCAACAAGAGCAAGTTCATCTGCCAAATCCTTCATTAAGATACTGATGGCACAGGCCATGTGAACAGCACCAACCTCAACAACTGTAATCATATTCTGGGCGGTCTGTTCTTCGTTTAGAAGGTTATGAATCAGCTGATCCTTGAGAATTGCCATATTGGACTTTGAACCAAAAGGAATCGGGAATGCACATCGGGTGGCCATCGGGGGCACGTGGCAAGGAGATCTGGATTTGGTGGCAGTAGCTCCAGCCATTGTGTTGTTTTAAGCCACAAGTTCTTTGTAATATGTTACAGGATCAATAGAAAACTAATCACATATGGTAGGCATTGAAGAAATATAAACTTTCAATTTTCCCTTTACAACTGTTCAGATGTTTCTTTTCTCACCCCCTAGAGAGCAGACATTGTAAATTAATTTGCAATGACCAGAACCATGCCAGGCATACAGAAGGCACTCTAGAATAGATGAAAAAACAAACTAATGAATATGGGTGTCTTGGTAACTAGCATTGGTTGTGTTCGTAAGGTGTGATGATGTGGTAGGCTGAATAATGGCCTCCATACATGTTTATGTCCTAATCCGAAGAACTGGTGAATATGTTACCTTATAGGCAAAGGGAATTTGCACCTGTGATTAAATTAAGGTTTTGAGATAGCATGATGGTTAATTTTATGTGTCAACTGATGGGGTCAAGTGATACTCAGATAGCTGGTAAAACATTTCTGAGTATGTCTGTGAGGGTCTTTCTGGAAGGGATTAGCACTGAATCAATAGACTGAGTAAAGAAACTCTGCCTTCACCAATGTGTGTGGGCACCAAACAATCTGTTGAGGGCCAAGTAGAACAAAAAAAGTGGAGGAAGAATGAATTTGCTCTCTCTTCTTGAGCTGGAGCATCCATCTCCTGTCTTTGGACACTGAAGCTCTTGGTTCTCGGGCCTTTGGATTCCAGGACTTGCTGGAAGTTACACCATCAACTTCCCCTGGATGGGGGTGGTCCCCGTGGTATAAGTCCTGGAGCCAATTCCCATAATAAACCTCCTTTTCTATCTCTCTATATATCCTACTGGTCTGTTTCTCTGGAGAACTTTTACTAGTACACACAGTATTAGTTTTCTGTTGCTGTGTAACAATGTTACCGCAGATTTAGCAGCTTAAAAGGGCACACGTTTATGAACTATCCTGGATTATCTGGGTTGACCTAATGTAATAATAAGTGTTTTTATAAAGGGACACAGAAGACTCAGAGTTAGAAAAGTGCTGTGATGATGGAAGGAGGGATTTGAAAAAGCTACACTGCTGGTTTTGAAGATGAAGGACGGGCCATGAGCCAGGAAATAAAAATGGAATTTAGAAGCTGCAAAAGATAAGGAAATAATTCTGTCTTAGAGTCTCCCCAGGAGTAATCAGCCCTGACAATGCCTCTACTTTAGCCCAGTGAGACTGATTTCAGAATTCTGACCTCTAGGACTGCAAGCAAGTACATTTGTGTTGTTTTAAGCCACTAAGCTTGTGGTACTCTGTGACAGCATCTATAGAAAACTAGTACAGCTGAGTATAGGAGAATGGCTTCCTTCCCACTGGCTGAGTGTACATCTGAAAGGTGGTGTATTTTGCCCATTTTCAGAGTGGGAAACTAAGACTGTATTAGTTATGTATGATGGTGTAACAATGTTACTATAAACTTAGCAGCTTAAACCACTTCACATTTATTATCTCATAATTCTACGGGTCAGGAGTCTGGGCACAGAATGGCTGGGTCCTCTGCTCTATGCCTTCACAAAGCTGCAATCAAGATATTGGCTGGGGCTGTGATCTCATCTGAGGTTTGACTGGGGAGATGATCTGCTTCTGTGCTCATAGTTTTTGGCAGTTCCTTGTAGACTGCTGGACTGAGGGCCTCACTATCTTTTTTGGATGGAGGCTGGAGCTGCCCTCAGTTCACTGCCATGTGGTCCTCTCCATAGGACATCTTACAACATGGCAGCTTGCTTCTTCACACCCAGAAAGAGAGGTTACAATCTTTTGTATCATAATAATGTGCGTCTCGTCACAAATCACAGGCTCCACTGACACTCAAGGGCAGGGGATCACACAAGAGTATAAATGTATTAGTTGTTTTCACACTGCTGTAAAGATACTACTTGTGACTGGGTAATTTATAAACAAAAGAGGCTTAATTGACTCACAGTTCCACATGGCTGGGGAGGTCTCAGGAAACTTACAATAATGGCAGAAGGTGAAGGAGAAACAAGGATTTTCTTCACATGGTGGCAGGAGAGAGAGTGGGGGGGAGAAATGCTACAGACTTTTAAACCATCAGATCTTATGAGAACCCACTCACTATCACGAGAACAGGAAGGGGGAAATCCACACCCAAGATCCAATTACCTCCCACCAGGCCCCTCCCCTGATGTGGGGATTACAATTCAACATGAGATTCGGGTGGCGACACAGAGCCAAACCATATAAATAAACATCAGCTTATGGGGCCACCCCAGAGGTTGTCGACCATAATGACCCAGAGAGGGTTGTTATGAGTGGGAAGAGTTGAAAGCAGGAAGTTAGTGGTTCTCAAAGGGAGGCAGTATGATAAGGGAGTCAAGAATATTTGCCCAAGGAGACTGTGTTATATCAAATTCCAACTATGGCACTTCTTGACCTTGAGAACATTACTTATTGTGAGCCTCAGTTTCCTCATCTGTAAAATGGGAATGATAGAGCACAGGCCTCGTAGGACAGCTCTGAGGTTACTAGTTGATCTGAATGTAAAGGACTCTGCTCCTTGGAGGCCCTGAATCAATGCCACTCATGTTCACTATATTTCCTCCAAATTGGTTTGTTTTGCATGGTAGGGTGTCTGTAGTTGTAGATTCCTGAAAGCAGTTTGATTGGCAGCAGAGGATGCTCTTGTCTCCCAGTATCCATCAATCCAGTTTCCCTTTGGTCATGGGATCCACCAGTTTGGGTTGGGTACGTGGCCATCTAGCTGAAACCACTTAACACCCCTTGCAGCAAGGGGTGTGACCAAATTTTGATAACAAAATTTTGTCTACAAACTTCAGTCAAGGGGGTGTGAGCAGAGCCCATAAAGGCAGCACTCTTCCTCTTCTCTCTTCCTGCAAGTAGGAATGTGACAAGAGTATGCTTTGACACCAGTCATGGTGACAGCTGAGAACGAGCTAGAGTGCCCTGCTTCCCAGCTCCTCACCAGCCCTGGGCCATCTACTCAGACTCTACACAAGTGAAAAATAAACTATTTCCTTTTGAAGTCACTGTACTCTGGGTTGCTTGTTAAAACAGCCTCATCTGGATCTTATTTAATACATAGTTGTTCACTGGCTTTAGCTGTGAAGAACAATCGCATGCAGCCAGATGGAATAGCCCCTGCTTTAGAATCATGTGTGAATCCTTCCTGAGCCTGGATTCCCCAAAAAGCAGAGCTGGAGACAGAAGCTTTTGTTTGAGGAGTGTTAGGCAGTGTGGTCCCAGGATCAGGTACGGGACAGCAAGGGAGGCTGGGTGGAGGAGTGCCTTGCCTCCACCTTCTGTGACTTCCTGATCTCCTCCAATGATTCCACGAGAATAATCTCAGAGCAATCATTCAAGGTAGAGAGAGTGCAGAAATTGTCCACTGACTTGAAACTCCTGTTGGTTAAAGGTTAGCCTATTTAATGTTTATTCCTCACAGTTCTGAATAGTGCATGTGCCCAGCCAAGGAGGCTTCCTGCGGCATCCTGAGCTCAGTATTAATAAACGTTGGGTGAGATGCTGTCAGGTCACTGTTGCAGGAAGCTGGGGAGAGCCTGTGCAGACCTGGCCATCACAGCTGGGGCCATGATCACAGATAGGTGAGGCCAAGAGGAGCTAAGGTGGTGCACAGGAGAGGGCCCTGGGAGTTATCAGAGGTGGTGGGTCAATGAGCCAAAAGCCATGCTTACTTTCCCCTTAACTCAAGGTGTCAGCAGGGCTGCATTCCCTCACCCCCGAAGGCTCTAGGGGAGGATCCTTACTGCCTCTTCCAGCTTTTGGTGGCTGTAGGTGTTCCATGGCCTGAGGCTGCAGCATTCCAGTCTCTACCTCCATACCCATATGGCCTCCGCTGTCTGTATCTCTCTCAATGTGGATTCTCCTTTTCACTCTCTTATGAGGACTTGTCATTAGACTTATGCCTTACCCTAATCCAGCATGAACTCACTTCGAGATTCTTACCTTAATTACATCTGCAAATACCCTGATTCCAAATAAGTTCACATTCTGAGGTTCTGTGTGGAAATTTCCTTTGGAGGCCACCCCATTCAACCCACTATATACACATTTAAAAACCATCTGGAGGTTTTCCGTTTTCTGTTTTAAGGGTCTGAAACCCAACTGGTTTACATAAGACAAGGGCTGACATGAGACTGGGAAGGATGGGAGTGGACCTGACCTCAGACATGATCAGGCAACCACTTTTTCTCTGTTTCTCTCCACTTCCTTCCTCTGTGCCTTGGCCCTATCTTCTCCCTCTGACAGTGAGCCTTGTCCAATCAGGAGGAGAAGCAGAGTCACAGGCTGCTCCCAGCTCCAGCCAAGCCAGACAGGACAGACTTCCTCTCATGGTGACCATAATGAAGTCCCAGGCAAGGATTCTCTTGGCCCAACTTGGGTCACACTCCTGAAAGGAGGGGCATGCAGGGATGCTGGGGGCAGCAGGTGCCCACAACCTATCAGCTTAGTGCTCATCTCCTGACTCTCCCACTGCACCTAACAATGTTCTTCCCGAATCCTTCATGCTGTCTCCTCACTGTGCCTGGCACATACTGTTTTCCCTGTGTCAGCAGTCTTCCTGGGGAAGTCTTACTGCCCTGCCCCCTGCCCGCAGCCCCCAGCCCTGGCTGAGCTGGGTCTGTCCTCAGTGCTCCCTTGACCTGCTTTGTTTCCAGCAACCACCAAGCTTAACACGTGTGTCCCAATGATTTAGTGTCTCCCTCACTGCACCTGAGCTCACCGAGGCCAGGCACCAGGTGGCATCATCTTAGCAAGCAGGAGCTCAGGGAATGTGCACTGAATGAATGGATGCATGAGTGAAGGAAATCTTGGGCAAGCTGGGAGACGAGTCATGGCTGGAGGTGTGGTGGGCGGTTCTGGGAGGCTGTATTAGTTTCCTGCAGCTGCTGTAACAAATGACCAAAAACTGGTGGCTTCTGACAATAGCAATTTATTTGCTCACAGCTCTGGAAGCCAGAGGTCTGAAATCAAGATGTCTTCAGGGTTAGTTCCCCCCTAGAGGCCCTGAGGGATAAATCATCCCATGCCTCTCTCCTGCTTTCCAGTGGTCATCAGTGATCCTTGGTACTTTCTGGCTCATAGACAAATCTGTCCAGTCTCCACTCCATCCTCACATGGCCTTCTCTCTGTGCTTTCACACATCCTGCCTATAACAACATCAGTCATTGGATTCAGGGCCCACCCGAATCCAGTGTGGCTTCACATTAACTTAAGTAATTACATCTACAAAGACTATTTCCAAATACAGTCATATTCTGAGGCTCCAGGTGGACACAAATTCTGGGGGGACATTATTCAATATGGTACAGAGACCTTCTGTACACATTTCAAAAGGTTCTCTGAGACCTGAGAGCACACCCTCCCCCGCTTCCTCCTGCCTCCTGGGGTCACCTCCCAAACAAATTACCCACACCCAAGCTCTGTCTCAGGCTGTGCTTTTGGGGGGCAGAAAAACTAAGACAGGGTAGAATGCATACCAATTTCAGATCTCTTTTTAGTACTGGCTGTTGGGGCCACCTAGTTCCCCACCCTGCAGCTAAGTCACCACCAACAGCCACAGACCAGAGACTCTATGATTACAGTCAAAGTCAGTTGGGGACTTGGTATGTACAATCACTATTGTCCCCACTTTACAGGCAAGGATACTGTGGACCCGATCCATTCTATCACTTGCCCAAGGCCATACAGCCAAGGAGTGACAGAGGTTGAATCCAAGCCACTCACCTGCTGAGCACAAGTTCCTGCCTTCCGTGTCTCTAGGGACCCCATTGAGCACCTGATTCCCTGTGTCGTTGGGCCAGCCACGTGACCTCTTGACCTGCTACATGTGGCCATTCACCTCTGCTGTGAATTTCGCAGATGTCATGGCTGAAAACCAGGATTCTTGCTGATGTCCACAACAGGGGAGGCTCAAGAAGGAAATTCATGAGTTGTTTCCTGTTCACATTTTTTTTTGCAACTAAAATTGTTATTTACTTATTTAATTGACAATAGTCACATATATTTGTGGGGTATGATGTGATGTTTTAATATATGCATACACTGTAGGAAGTTTAAATCAAGCTAAATAACATATCCATCACCTCACTTATTTATTCTTTTCTCATAGTGAGAAAGTTTAAAATCTACTATTTTAGTAATTATAAAATATACAATACATTATTACTAATTATAGTCACCATGTTATGTGACAGATCACAAAAACCAACTCCTGCTGTCTAAGGGAAACTTTGTTTTGACCCAGATCTCTCCTTTCCTCATTCCTGACTCCCTCTCCAGCTTCTGGTAACCACCATTCCACTCTGTTTCTATGAGATCACGTTTTTTTAGATTCTGCAGGTAAATGAGCCCATACAGTATTTGTCTTTCTGTGCCTGGCTTATTTCACAGAGCAGAATGTCTTCCAGTCTCATACATGTATTTCCATGCAAACAACAGGATTTCCTTCTCTTTTTAATTCTGAATAGGATTCCACTGAGTATATATGCCACGTTTTCTTTATGTGTTTATTCATTAATGGACACTTTAGTTACTTCCATATCTTCACTGTTGTGAATAATACTGCAGGCGCACAGGTACCTCTTTGACATATTGATTTTAATTCCCTTGGGTATATACTCATTACTAGTCCATTTTCAGACTGATATAAAAAACTGCCTGAGACTGGGTAATTTTTAAGGGAAAGAGGTTTAATTAACTGACAGTCCAACATGGCTGTGGAGGCCTCAGGAAACTTACAATCATGGCAGAAGAGGAAGGGGAAGCAATGCGTCTTCTCCACAAGGTGGCAGGAAGGAGATGTGCTGAGCGAAGGGGAGGGAGCCCCTTATAAAACCATCAGATCTTATAAGAACTCATTCACTATCATGAGAATAGCATGGGAGAAACTGCCTCCATGATTCAATCACATCCACCTGGTCTCTCCCTTGACACACGGGGAATATGAGATTTGGGTGTGGACACAAAGATTTGGGTGTGGATACAAGATGAGATTTGGGTGTGGACACAAAGCCTAACCATATCAGCTCAGCAGTGAGATTGCTGGATCATATGGTAGTTCTATTTTTCAGGTTTCTAAGGCACTTCTTTTTTAATTTAATTTAATTTTTTTTTTTTTTTTTTTTTTTGAGACGGAGTCTCGCTTTGTCACCCAGGCTGGAGTGCAGGGGCGAGATCTCAGCTCACTGCAAGCTCCACCTTCCGGGTTCATGCCATTCTCCTGCCTCAGCCTCCCAAGTAGCCAGGACTACAGGCACCTGCCACCACACCCAGCTAATTTTTTGTATTTTTAGTAGAGACAGGGTTTCACCATGTTAGCCAGGATGGTCTCCATCTCCTGACCTCGTGATCTGCCCGCCTCCGCCTCCCAAAGTGCTGGGATTACAGGCATGAGCCACTGCGCCTGGGTTTTCTGAGGCACTTCTATACTGTTTCCTTTAATGGCTGTACTAATTAAAATCCCAACAGCGTGCAAGGGTTTCCTTTTCTCTCTACCTTCACTAACACTTGCTGTCCTTTGTCTTCTTGATAACAGCCTTCACACTTTTTTTATAAGGTAAATGGTGGGTTTGAAAAGACATTCTTGCCTTAATGAAGATCCTTTGTACCCAGAGCATGGCGTAGGGATGAAATCTCAAATTACAGTCACGGGCACCCCTCCCCTCTCTGCCCTGTGCCTTCTCAGGATTCTCAATTTCTCTGGCAC
The DNA here is from genome assembly GCF_028878055.3 of Symphalangus syndactylus. Taxonomy (NCBI): domain Eukaryota; kingdom Metazoa; phylum Chordata; class Mammalia; order Primates; family Hylobatidae; genus Symphalangus; species Symphalangus syndactylus. The sequence goes on along the minus strand of NC_072438.2, from coordinate 17,067,589 downwards.
CTCTCAGGCTCTTGTTTTGCTGACCATGGTGAGGGGTAGAGAGGATGAGAAAGGAGGAAAGACAAGAGGACTGATTGGGAGCTGGGGGATTGGGAAGGGGAGGAGAGAGAAGGGAGAGAGAGAGAAGGAGATAATAGCAATTGTCATTAGACTTTGGGGACAGAGACAGCAAAGAGCTTATTCTATCTTATTCTATTTGTGCAATAAACTCCCCTTTCACTGTTCTTTCAGAACCTCCTTTAGAAGAGGTTGACATTGCTGGCCAGTGGATTGGAGCCAGATTTCTGCTTCTCTTGGTGATGACATGTTGAGAAGTTCCTGCAGGAATTAAGACACAATAGGCTGCAAACATCAGAAGGCCCATTCAAGGTGGCTTACCCTGTAAGTGTGGAACATATTGGCTCAAACACTGGGAAAGCTCACAGGTACAGCAGGCTTCTGGGTTGCTTGGTCCACATATCATCAGATGGAAGCTTAGTTTCCGTATGATCTTCTTGGTTCTGCCAGTCTCTAGGTATCATTCATCAGGTTTGCTCTCAAGCTGGCGTTCTCCAGGGAAGCCAAGGGGTTGCTGGAGGCTCCCAGAGCTACATGCTTTCTCCTTCACTGGAGAAGAGAACAGGATTCTCTTCCCTTAGCCACCAAACAGAAGTTCCAAGCTTTATTCAGAATAGACTAACCCAGGTCACCCACCCATAGCCAGTAAGCATGGCTTGGAGGTTGTGGAAATTCTTCGGTTAGCTCAGTCTAATCAGGGCCCACCCTCAGAACTGGGTAGAATGGAGTGAGTCTTCATCAAACCACACAACTGTTATGCAGTGGGGTTTGAAAAGTTGGGCATTTATGGCTGCCTGAGCCCTTATGGCGCCTTTATGTATACTAGGACAATGTGCCACAATTTGTCCTTTACTTTGAGGGGATGTCCCAGCATACCCTAAATCAGTGAACCTCTCAAAACTTCACCTTCATGGCAGTTCTCACCCTTTGAAACCCATACATCTTAAGGAGGAGTCAGTATGGTGGACCAATATGATATTCTGGGTTGTACCTAGATGGTCCAGGGTCCTTCAGCCTTTCTGTTGCAATAGAAAGTAGGAAAATGAGACTACTCATGCAACAGGGAAAAGCTGTGAATGTGTACTGATACCCATCCCTTGTGAATTCATGCTGTTTCTAGTTCCTTTCCTAATGGATATAAAAAATAATGCATTCTGCACATTAATAGCCACATACCACATATTAGAAGCTGCATTAAATTTCTCTAGTAAAGATACAATGTCTGGCACTGTGGCTGCAGTTGGGTCATTAATTGGTTAAATTTGTCATAATCCACTGCTGTCTGCCATGATCCATCCAATTTTTCCAGAGGTCGGGCTGCTGAATTAAATGAGTATATGATGACCATCTGATTACTCTTAACATTTTTGAGGGTGGTACTAATCTCGCTACATGTGAAATTGACTTTGGTTTACTATCTTCACCAAAGGCAGAGTTGTTTCAAAGGCTTTCCCTACTATAATGGTTTCCTCCCGGATTTTCCTACCATGATAACTTTTACTCCACAGGTAAAGGAACCAGTATGAGAGTTCTGGCAAATTGTCTATTCTGATTATACTTTTGGGAACCGGAGAAATGACCCAGTGGACATACTATGATAGGAACCTGAGCCCCGAGTCCATTTATACCTGACTCTCACCTGTTTCTACCCTCATGGGGTAACCATGATGGCCCTTTGGCATTTTTCAGCGTCAACTTGGACCAGGTATCAAACAGTTCTCAAAAGACTTGGGCATTTCCTTTCCTTGGTGTAAGATCAGCCAAAATAATGTCCAGAGGCTTTTTTGGGAAGATTTCAGGGAATCATTTCTGTATACTCTTCAGTGTTACATGGTCTCTCATCATGGAAACAGGACTCTTTTTCAATGAACAAATTCTAGAGAATCCATTCTTAAAAACGGGCAAAGGATTATGACTTTCCATGGGGATGGCTGGAATCAGAATTCTGCTCATTTATTTATTTATTTGTTTTTGTTGCTACATAGTAGATTTGCATATTTCATGGTGCATATGATAATTTAATACATTTGTATAATTTACAAAGATCAAATCAATGTAATTGGAATATCCATCACCTTAAATATTTGTCTTTTCTTTATGCTAGAAACATTTGAATTATTCTCTTCTAGCTGTTTTGAAATATGCAATAGATTATTGTTATTGTGGTCACTCTATTGATCCATCAAACACTACGTCATATTTCCTCTGTCAAACTGTATATTTGTACCCATTGAGCAGCCTCTCTTCATCCTCCTTTCCCCACTACCATTCCTAGCCTCTGGTAACCACCAATCTACTCTCTATCTTCATAAGATCCACTTTTTTTAGCTCCCACATATGAATGAGAACTTGTAATATCTGTCTTTCTGTGCTTGGCTTATTTCACTTAACATAATGAACTCCAGTTTCATTCACATTGCTGGAAGTGACAAGATTTCATTCTGTCTTATGACTGAGTAATATTCCATTGTATATATGTGCCACACTTTCTTTATCCGTTCATCTGTTCGTGAACACTTAGCCTGACTCCATATTTCAGCTACTGTGAATAGGGCTGCAATAAACATGGGAGTGCAGATATCTCTTCAATATATTGATTTTCTTTCTTTTGAATATATACCCAGTAGTATAATTGCTGGGTCATATGATAGTTCTATTTTTAGTTTTTTGAAGAGCCTCCATACAGTTTCCCACAGTGGCTGTACTAATTTACATTGCCACAGTAGTATATGAGGGTTTCCCCTTCTCTACATCCTCACCAGCGTCCGTCTTTGATGACAAATGATAAAAGCCATTTTAAGGAGAGTGATATCTCATTGTGGTTTTGACTTGCATTTCTCTGATGATTAAGGATATTTAGTATTTCTTAATATACCTGTTGGCCATTTGTATGTCTTCTTTGGAGAAATGTCTGTTCAGATCATTTGCCCATTTAAAATCAGATTATTGTTCTTATTATTATTATCATTATTATTCTTTGCTATTGCATTGCTTGTGCTTTTTATATATTCTGGTTATTAATCCCTTGTCATATAGATGACTTGCAAATATTTTCTCTCATCCAGTAGGTTGTCCCTTCACTTTGTTGATTGTTTCCTTCACCGTGCAGAAGATTTTTCACTTGATGTAATCCTATTTGTCTATTTCTGTTTTGGTTATCTGTGCTTTTGAGGTCTTACACAAAAATATCTTTGCCCAGACCAATGTACTGGACTATTTTTCCAATGTTTTCTTCTAGTAGTTTCATAGTTTCAGGTCTTATATTTAAGCCTTTAACTCATTTTGACTTGATTATTCTTCTGCATATGGTTATCCAGTTTTCTCAGCACTATTTATTGAAGAAACTGCCCTTTCCCCATTGTATGTTCTTGGCACCTTTGTCGAAAATGTGTTGGCTGTAAGTACATGGATTTATATCTGGCTTCTCTATTCTGTTCCACAAATAGATATAACTGACATTTGCAGAACATTTCACCCAGCTGCTTCAGAATACACATTATTTCTATCAGCACATGGAACATTCTTCAGAATAGAACATACGTGAGGCCATAAAAGAAGTCAACAAATTTCTAAAAAGTAGAAATTATATCAAGTATTTTCTCTGACCACAGTGGAATAAAACTAAACAAGAGGAACCTCAGAAAGTACACCAACACATGGAAATTAAGCTGCATGCTCCTGAACTACAAGATGTCAATAAAGAAATTAAGAAGGAGATTAAAAAACTTCTTGAAACAAATGAAAATGGAAATACAACATCCCAAAATCTATTGGATAGAGTAAAAGAAATACTAAGAGGAAGTTTATGGCAATAAATCCCTATATCAGAAAAGTAGAAAGTTTTTAAGTAAACAACCTAACAGTACATCTGAAGGAACTAGAAATGCAGGAATAAACCAAACCCAAAATTGGTAGAAGGAAAGAAAGAATAAAGATCAGAGCAGATATAAATGCAACTAAACTAAAAAAAATACACAAGATCAATAAACAAAAAGTTGTTTTTTTGAAAAAATAAACAAAATCAATAAACTTTTAGTTATACTAAGAGAAAATAAAAAGAAGACCCAACTAAATCAAATCAGAAACAAAAAGGGAGGCATAACAACTGAGACTACAGAAATACAAAGAATCGTTAGAGACAATTACAGACAACTATATGGTAACCAACTGGAAAATCTAGAAGAAATGGATAACTTCCTGGGTGCATACAACTTACCAAGTCTGAACCATGAAGAAATAGAAAGCCACAACAAACTGATAACTGTAATGGGATAAAAGCCGAAGTCAAAAACTTTCTCATCAAAGAAAACCCCAGGGCCTGACAGTTTCACTGCCAAATTCTACCAAATATTTAAAAAAGAGCTAATGTCAATTCTATTCAAACTCTTCCGAAAAAATTGAAGAGGAGGGAATACCTCTAAACTCTTTCTACAAGGCCAGTATAACCCTGATAAGGAAACCAGATAAGAACATAACGAAACAAGAAAACTACAGGCCAGTATCTCTGATGAATACAGATGAAAAAGTCCTCAACAAAATCCTAGCAAACTGAATTCAATAACACATTAAAATATTTTTATCATGAAGTGGGATTCATCCCAGGAATGCAAAGAGTGTTCAACATATGCAAATCAATAAACATGAATACATCACATTAACAGAATCCAGAACAAAAAACAAATGATCATTTCAATAGATGATGAAAAATCATTTGATAAAATTCAACATTGCTTTATGGTAAAAACCCTCAACAAACTTGGCATAGAAGGAATATACCTCAAAATAATAACGGCATGTATGACAAACCCACAGCTAACATATTACTGAATAGGGAAAAATTGAAAGCCCTTCTTCTAAGATCTGAAACAAGACCAGGATACCCACTTTCACCACTTTTATTCAATATAATACTAGAAGTCCGGACAGAGCAATTAGGCAAAGGAAAGAAATAAAGGGCATGTGGAATTGGAAGGAAGAAATCAAATTAGCCTTGTTCACGGATGATTTAATCTTAATTTAGAAAAACCTGAAGACTCCATCAAAAAAGGTTACAACTATTAAACAAACTCGGTAAAATTGCAGGATACAAAATCAACACACAAAAATAAGTAGCATTTATATATGCCAACAGCAAAAATCTGAAAAAGAAATCAAGCAAGCAATATCATCTACCATAGCTACAAAAGTTATAAAATACCTAGGAGTCAACTTAACCAAAGTAGTGAAACATCTATGCAACAGAAACCACAAAACCCTGATAAAAGAAATTGAAGAGGACACCAAAAATATGGAAAGATAGTCTATTCCCGTGGATTGGAAGAATTAATATTGTTAAAATGACAATGCTACTCAAAGGAATTTACAGATTCAAGGCAATCACTATCAAAATACCAATGATATTGTTCACAGAAATAGAAAAAATAATCTTAACATTTATATGGAAACACAAAAGACCCAGAATAGTCAGAGCAATCCTGAAGTAAAAGAACAAAGCTGAAATTAGCCAAATGTGGTGGTGCACACCTGTAATCCCAGCTACTCAGGAGGCTGAGGCAGGAGAATCACTTGAACCCAGGAGGTGGAGGTTCCAGTGAGCTGAGATCATGCTACAGCCTGGGTGACAGAGTGAGACACTGTCTCAACAAACAAACAAACACAAAACAACACAAAACAAAGCAAAAAACAAAGCTGGAAGTATCACACTACCTGACTTCAAAATATACTACAAAGCTATACTTACCAAATCAGCCTGGTACTGGCATGAAGACAGACACATAGACCAAGGCTCATTCATTCTTGTTCTCTTTTGATTATACATTGTGATACCCTTTCTTGGTTTTCTAGCTATCTTACCTTAGGAATGCCATATTCTATTAACTATGTCTATAGGTATTTGTGGATTAGGGACCTCTGGTTGCCTATTTAGGGTAATTATCCTGACAATTAAGTGCTGCCCCTCTACTCTTTTCTGGGATCTTATCATCCCCACTGCTACTAAGTAGCCCAATTTATCATAGCATCTCTCACCATTGGCCCAGATTACAGAGGACAGTCACTAGGAGCTTAATGTTACTTCTGCTGCTCTTCCTAGAGCATTTAATGCAGTCTTGGTAAATGGAGCATCCTTCAAAGCCTTCCTGGAGAACAGAGTTAAGCCAACAGGTTCTCTGGTTTGATATACATATCCATAAGGCACGGCCACTTTTGTTAATCTTTTGATCCCTTCTTCTAGAACATCCTATCACAGTTCTAGCATCTCTAGTTCATGTAATTAGGTCCATCACTTTTCCTGAGCACCTAAAAACAGCATGTTAGAAACTTCTCCTGGGTCCCTTGCCAAGATATTAAATGCTATAAAATGAGAGGGTGTTCCATGCCAATACAATCTCCCGTACCCAGCTTTATATTCCAACTTTTCAATCCAGCACCTTCAGGGTCTACTCCTGAGAAGATGCTCAACTTCCTGCTGGTATATATTAGCCAGTCTGGAAACTTTATTGGGACCTATTATCCTGGTCATCCTTTAGAATACTTACCACTTCCCCACCTGGGTCATGCTGAGATTTGAGCCTACCTATTAGTCTGATGGCTAGAAGAGGAAATGAGGAAGATTCTGAGGAGGAAAAGTGCTGTCTTGTAGGGCATCCACCTCACTAGACCCATGTACGGTCTTCAAGCTATGGACCCCCATTAACTTCCAACAATGGGGATGGGCCACTCTGTAGAGTCAGAGGGCTCGAAGGAATTTCAAAGTTCTCAGTTACATCTATGCAAATATCTCTAATCCAGGCCTCAAGATTCTACTCTGTGCTTCTGTACCTCTATGGCACAGAAGGCTCACCTAGGCTGAGCACTCAATCTTCCTTGAAGTTCTCCTATCTTCCAATTAAGTCCTGTGCCTGGTCTCTGGCTAAGTCCAACTCCAGCTGCAGAGAAAAAAGTCACTGAAACCTTGCCAAAGAGATCTTCTGATTCTCACACTTATCTTTTAATTGGTGATTTATCAATCTGAGCCTGTGGTTTTCTCCCTTCCATTCATCTGTGGCAGGGGTCCCCAGTCCCTGGGCTGTGGACTGGTACCGATCCTTGGCCTGTTAGGAACTGGGCTACACAGCAGGTGAGTGGTGGGTGAGTGAACATTACTGCCTGAGCTCCCCCTCCTGTCAGATCCACAGCGGCATCAGATTCTCATAGGGGCACGAACCCTACTGTGAAATGTGCATACGAGGGATCTAGGTTGCGTGTTCCTTTTAAGAATCTAACTAATGACGGATGATCTAACGTGGAACAGTTTCATCCCAAAACCATCCCCTGCCGCAACAGTCCGTGGAAAAATTGTCTTCTACGAAACTGGTCCCTGATGACAAAAAGGTTGGGAACCTCTGATCTATGGTGTTTAGCAACAGCCTTTCAGTTCCACAGATCTTACCATTGCTGTTTCTCCTAAATCTCTTGTTTTAGTCAGTTTGGGCTGTTATAACAAAAATGCCATCTACTGGGTTTCTTAAACAACAGAAATGTGGCTGGGTGCAGTAGCTCATGCCTGTAGTCCCAGCACTTGGGGAGGCTGAGACGAGTGGATCACCTGAGGCCAGGAGTTCGAGACCAGCCTGGCCAACATGGTGAAACCCCACCTCTACTAAAAATACAAAAATTAGCTGGGCATGGTGGTGCACTTGGGAGGCTGAGGCTGGAGAATCACTTGAGCCCAGGAGGTGGAGGTTTCAGTGAGCCAAGATTGCACCAATGCACTCCAGCCTAGTTAAAATTTAGACTAGTTAGGGCCGGGCGCGGTGGTTCACTCCTGTAATCCCAGCACTTTGGGAGGCTGAGGCAGGAGGATCACGAGGTCAGGAGATCAAGACCATCCTGGCTAACATGGTGAAACTCCGTCTCTACTAAAAATACAAAAAAGTAGCCAGGCATGGTGGCAGGCACCTAGAGTCCCAGCTACTCGGGAGGCTGAGGCAGGAGAATGGTGTGAACCCGGGAGGCGGAGCTTGCAGTGAGCCGAGATTGTGCTGCTGCACTCCAGCCTGGGTGACAGAGCGAGACTCTGTCTCAAAAAAAAAAAAAAAAAAAAAAAAAAAAAAAAAAATAGACAAGTTAGGAGAAAGGAAAAAAAAAGCCAGAAATCTATTTCTCACAGTTATAGAGGCTGGAAAGTTCAAGATCAAGGTGCCAGCTGATTTGGTTCCTGGTGAGGGCTCTCCTCCTGGTCTGGGGACAGATGCCCTCTGACTATATCCTTACAAGGCAAAGAGGGATCATTTCCCTCATATTTCTTTTTTATAAGGGCACTAATCCCATCAAGACACCCCACCCTCATGACCTCATCTAAACCTAAGTATCTTCCAAAGGTCCCACCTCCTAATATTATCCCACTGGGGATTCAGTCTTCAATGTATGAATTCGGGCCGATACAAACATTCAGCCCATAGCACCTCTCAAACTTCAGAAACATTGCACAGGGGGGTGAATTGCCCTTTCACCTATATATTGCCCCAGTGAACACAGGTGAGAATCTTGGCAATTGCACTGTTACAGCATGCCAGGGATGCCCCAGTTACCAGTGATGGGTTCCTCATGGCCATCGGGCTGGGGAGGGATCCAACTCCAGATTCCTGCCCTTAGGGTCTGTTTCCTAGAGCTGCTCGGGTACCACATGTGCTGGGTTGGGGTCCCCAGGATCGGAGCCTGGGACAAGGAATCTGGTGCAATATAGATATCGAGGGAATACTTTCCAAGAAATTGGGAAGAGAGTGAGAGAAGCAGGACAAGGTAGGGGAGCAGCTTGGCAAAGTCATGGGTTCAACTGAAGTCTGGCCTTCCCTGCATCCCATGGGGAGCCCTAGAGTGTCTCATTTTTAGGCAAGGTGAAGAAAACTTTGTATACACGTTAGTCAGATATTGGCTCAGGCAGACCCTGGCCAGCCTGGGGACAGGGTGTAGCACCTCAAATATATTCCAAAAGGCCAAGGGCCATTCTTCAGAGAGGAGGACAGCTGAGAGACATTAGTGGTCTGGGCGGGGTGGGGTGCCCACCTTGGTGAGTGGGGCCTGGATGATCAGCCTCAGCGTTTCTTACTGTTTATCTTTGGACAAATATTATTTGGTTTTCTCATCTTTTAAAGCCAGTGTCTTCATTAGCACCTTTGATTTGAGTCCCAGAAACCCTAAAATGATGTGAAATGAAATCCAATGATGAGCAGGAAAGTAGGAGGAAAGCTGAAAGAGGAATTGAGCTGGGCTAATAGAAATGCTTTCACTCCGCCGGGCACGGTGGCTCATGCCTGTAATCCCAGCGCTTTGGGAGGCCGAGGCGGGCGGATCACGAGGTCAGGAGATCAACACCATCCTGGCTAACACAGTGAAACGCTGTCTCTACTGAAAATACAAAAAAATTAGCCGGGTGTGGTGGCGGGCACCTGTAGTCCCAGCTACTCTGGAGGCTGAGGCAGGAAAATGGCGTGAACCCGGGAGGCGGAGCTTGCAGTGAGCCGAGATCGCGCCACTGCACTCCAGCCTGGGCGACAGAGCAAGACTCTGGATCAAAAAAAAAAAAGACATGCTTTCACTCTAAATTTGTTTCTGGCTGTTAACTAAAAGTCGCTTTTATTCCTCAGCACTTTACTGTTTGCAAAGCACTCTCAAATCTTTTTGATTCGGATGATTTGCACGGCAACGTGTGTGTGTGCAGCATCTCACTGTTCCCAGAGGAGTGAAGTGACTATCCCAAGGCCAAGGTGCTGGTAGGTGGCAAAGCCAGAGAGAGAAGCCAGGGCCTAGCACCTTCCATCAAAGTTAGCCAAGTCCATCCACTTCTACATGTTCACTTAGGCGCTGTCACTCCGTCTCAAACGCCTACTTCTTCCTTCACTCAGAGGAAAATACAAGCTAGTATGGGATGTGATGTTCTTGAGCCGTAACCTAATGTTTTAGGGTTACGATGTGAATATTTCCAAGCTTTTAAAGTTAGCCACCTACGTTTATTTTTTTCTCTGTAAAGGTGAAAGGGCCACGTGGTCTGCTTAGCTGCCTTTCTATCCGCCCACCCCTTTCTGGGTTTAAAATCAAGGTTTGTTTCTCTCTCCACTTGAGAAACGGGCTGGATGTTTTGATCAGTGAAAACATTTGTTCCGTTACCAGCTGACAGCTGCTTGGCAGCACCAGGTGAGGTGATGGACTTTGCACACAGTAGGCAGGTTTCTCAAAGTTCTCAGGTTGGAGCAGAGCAAGGTGGCGTGTCCAAAAAGTTGTCTCCCGGCCGCTTCATTATGCGCAGCTGCAAATCACTACAGTATGTCATGGACATTTTCCACTCGCAAACTCAGCTTGTGACCGTATTTTTCCCCCCCTCCGAATGATAGATGACTACAGACTTTCATATCCAGGCCAGCAATCCTTCCACCCTTCCTGGCTGCAGAATTCCTCCACTCTAGGGACCTCTCTTTTCATAATCTGACCACGTCTCAAAGGTTCTTTGTGATTATCCTCCCAGACACGTCTGTTCTTGAAGCCTGCACCTCTGAAACTCAAGCGTCTCCACGGTCACTGTCTCAACAGTCCACTTTCTCTTCCTTGCCCTCAGTGTAATCATTTTTCCAGGCTATATATTTATGCCATGTCTGCTTCCCTTACTTAGGGGCAAGCTGTATGAGGGCAAGAACTGGGCCTGTCTTGCTCACTGAGGGCCGTGGCACGTGGCCCTTTCACCTTTACAGAGAAAAAAATAAACTTAGGTGCCTAACTTTAAAAGCTTGGAAATGTTCACATCTTGCCCTCATACTTACTGAAGGCAGGCCTCATGCTTTGCATGTCTTACCCCTTGAATCCTGCGCCCCCACACCGGGAAATGAGGAGGCAGGCTGGGAGATTAGATGATGCTCCCAGAGTTACAGAGCTGATTCTAATTCCTCCCAGAATTCCACAGAAGAGGGGTTCATAGCCCCTGCCAAGCTCTGCCTCTAGTGGGCTACACGCTGTTATCTCCTCCTGGGAACACTCACTCTGTACTGAGAGTAAACCCAGACAATGAGCAGACATCCGCCAGATAGAGGTTTGTGGATGCTTTATTTATTTATTTTTAGTGACAGGGTCTCACTCTGTTACCCAGGCTGGAGTGTCCTGGTGTAATCATAGCTCACTGCAGCCTCCAACTCCTGGGCTCAAACAATCCTCCTACCTCAGCCTCCTGAGTAGCTGGGACTACAAACACACACCACCATGACCAGACATTTTAATATTTTTTAGTAGAGACAAGGTCTCACTATGTTGCCCAGGCTGCTCTTGAACTCCTGGCCTCTAGCAGTTCTCCCAACTTGACCTCCCAAAGTGTTGGGATTGTGAATGTGAGCCACTGTGCCTGGCCTCTTGGATGCTTTATGATGGGCAGAATGTCAACAGAGAAAAGTGAGGCAGGACTGGGACAATGTTAGAGCTAACACTACACCCACACTGCATCATCTCAGCAAGATTCCAGGTGAAACCAGGGCACTGTGATGCAGTGGACATGAGCAGAACACCCCTAAAGGGAAACCAGATCCCTGGCCTGTGGAAGAAAAGCTAGTTCTAGACCTCATATGCTAGTGCTGGTGTGGCTTATATTGCATAGAAGAAGAGGATAGTGTTAGCATTGAATGTGTGTGTCTCCCCCAAATTCATATGTTGAAACCCCAGCCCCACAAAGTAATGGAGTTAGAGGTGATTAGGTCTTGAGGCTGGTGCCTTTGGGATTGGGATTGGTGCCTTTATAAGAAGAGGCCAGAGAGCCAGCGAGCTCTCTTTTCACCATATGAGGATTCACAGAGAAGTTGGTGTGTGCAACCCAGAAGAGAGCCTTCGCCAGCACCAACCATGCCCACACCCGGATCTCGGCCTGCCAGCCCCCAGAATCGTGAAAAATGATTCTGCTGTTTATAGTCTGCTGTTTATAGGTCAGCTCTAAGGTACTTTGCTTAGCAGCCTGAACAGACTAAAGTGGATAGAGATCTACATTTGTTTGAGCACACATTAGGTACCATCTTCCCATGGCATATTCCATATTGATTTCTTTGTTGCCCTGTCTATTTATCATCTAACAACCCATGGCCAACTTCATCCTCAGATGACCCAAAGTGACTTGTCATGTTCAAAATCCAATTTGGTTAAAAACAAGGCTGAGAGGAAAAAAACAGGTCAAAGAGGCAATGAGGGTGAGGAAAAACAAAGGCAAGCCAGGGTGAAATTTGTGTGTGAAATTTTGACAATGAGGTCAGGAGACTTGGTAGAGGTGGGTCATAGATTTTGTGCTGACCTCTCTAGCAGCCAGTGCTAAGAGCCATGTGATCAGACACTTGATTGTGTCTGCAAGGTAGCACTAAACGGGTTGCTCAGAAGCCCATATGGTGCTAAGAGTAGCAAGATTATTTCTGGTACTAAAGCTGAACCTGGCTGGGCACAGTAGTTCATGCCTGTAATCTCAACACTTTGGGAGACTGAGGTAGGTAGGAGGATTGCATAAGCCCAGGAATTTGAGACCAGCCTGGGCAACATAGTGAGGCCCCATCTCTATACACACACGCACACACACACACACACACAAATAGCTGGGCATGGTGGTGCTTACCTGTGGTCCTAGCTACTCGGGAGGCTAAGGTGAGAGGATCACTTAAGTCAGTGAAGTCAAGGCTGCAGTGAGCTAAGATTGTGCCACTGCTCTCTAGCCTGGGTGACAGAGTGAGACCTGTCTCAAAATAAGTAAATAGGTAAATGAAATAGAGCTGAACCTTCTCCCACAAGTCTTCATGGATGACACATGGGAGGATGACACTGTGTGAAGCACTGAGCAACGTCCTCAACAACGCCTGCCTAGTAACCACAGTGCACAGTGGGGAGTTTCTTAAAGCAGCTCAGTTGAGGCCCAGGTAGAACAAAAAAGTGGAGGAAGAATGAATTTGCACTCTCTTCTACATCCATCTTCTCCTGCCCTTGGACATTGGGCCTGTTTGTTCTCTGGCCTTTGGACTCCAAAACTTACAGTAAGTTACACCGTCAGCTTCCTGGTAGTATAAGTTCCGTAGCCAATTCCCGTAATAAGCCCCCTCTTATATCTTTCTATATATCCTAACAATTCTGTTTCTGCTGTTCTTAGCACTGAATTTATCATACCAGAATGAAAAATCATAACCTCTTTTTTAAGGGGGATTAGGTGGGATAAAATTTAGACTAGTTAGGAGAATGGGTAGACTCTAACTTCTCCATCAGTACTTTGTTTTCTTCTCAGCTGAGCTTCTAACCCTGCTGCATGGTGGTCCCTGTAGTTCTATTTTTTGTTGCCAATGAGGTGTTCACCTGTCCATTTGTACAGCCATCCACACCAATCTGCATTAATACTCTCTCCAACCCTGTGAGTTAAGCCTCTCTCCATTTTCAGTGGGGCCAAGAGGACTGAGTAACTTGCCCAAATTACCCAAGTAGTAAGTAGCAAACTTGGGTTCAAAACCCCCATCAGCCTGATTCCAAAGCTGGGATCTTTCCCTGCACCATCCCTGTTGGATTCTTCTCCTCCAGGTGACAGACCCAGGGAAAGTAAGAACTGAATGGTTTTACTAATTTTACAAAATGGCAGCCAAGCCATGTCCATTCAGATATCAACTTCCTCACTCCCCAGTAGTCCCCAGGAACCCATGGAACAGCCTGTTCTTTTGACTGGATGGCAACCAGGAGGAATTTCAGTATTTTCTAACCAGGTCTCACCCTTCTCACTCTTGCCTTTGTTTGCTGCTCTCTAGTTTCTCAAACACAACCCCCCTGATTGACTGTGGGTGGCTGCCAAACACATCTGGCCCAAAGGAAGTCCAGAATAGCAGTCAGTCATCCAGGTGTTGGGTAGACCTAGCCAATGGGTCATCTGCGGTCAACAGTGCCACCGCCTGATTGGCCTGGGTCGGGCCCTCCCCGCTCTTCTTTGGAGCCTTCCTCCTGAGGACAGGCCCTAGGGAAGGGGGAGGGAAAGGGACTGGGCCAAACATTTGGAAACACTTGCTTTGCAAAGAGTCAGCCAAAAAAAGAGAGATTTAAACATTTCTTCTACCACACAATTGAGGAAAACTTAGCTTGAAATTCCATAATTTTTATGCTTCATTAAGATAAAGTGTCATAGATAATGTGCAGAACTTTGGTTTGTCTGCAGAGGTAGAACCCACCATGGACCCCTAGCATGGGGAAGCTGCTGGGAACCATGCAGGCTCCAGAGCAAACTCCTCTTATGTAGATGTGGAAATAGCCCAGAGATGGAAAGGGACTTGTTACACTACACGGTGGCCATGCTGGGATTTGACTCTGGGGATCAGGAAAACCAATGCTGTTCTCTCCCTACTCCTGCCCCTCAGCCTCTCCAGCCTGTCCATCAAATGGAAGGGGTCTCCAGGATGGGTGGTGTAGATTGAGCAGGAGGAGGGGCACAGAGTACCAAGGCTTTGTTCAGGAATGGGCAGTCACACTGTCTGAAGATCACTGGCCACGCATTTCCAGAAAATGCCATTGTTTTACAAATCCTACTGTTGTTTAAGTTCAGGCTCCAGGCAAGCCAGTTTGCTGAGCGCCCTTGGCTAGTTGCTTGTGGAATTATCATGACTGACCCTGTCTGCTGGCTCTCTAAGGTTGCAGGTGAGGAATCCAAGGCAGAGGGAGATGATGCAACCCAACAATGGGAGAAAAGCCAGGATTTGTACCCAGATGATTCCTTCTTTCCTCTGGGCACCTGCAAGAGTTTTCAACAACAAAAAATAACATTGTATGTAGCCAAGGTTTTGTAGGAAGCAGGATCCCACCCAAAAGGGCCCACAGAGGCAAAATTTAATGAAGGAACCATTTACAGAACTGTGGGCAGGGTTAAGGAAGCTGGCAAGGGATGTAGAGGCTCTCAGTGCTGGTAACACAGGAAGTCATCACCTCCGTTGGGTCTGAAGAGATGAGGGAGGAAGTAGTGGTATTGGCAGTCAGTAAGAACTATGGCATGGACCAGGGGCTCCCCTGCTGCCAGCCGCTTCTGGGACTTGTCTGGCCCCTGAAATTGTTTAAGTTTGCAACTTGGTCATCAGAAAAACAAATCCCCTCCCTCTCTCCTTCTTCTCTCCCACCGCCCCCAACATCTGTCAGTGTCCTCACTGGCTGACCCCACCTGGAAGGCAGGGTGCGGGGGACCCTGAGTGCTGCAGCCTATGGATTAGCTCCCAAGGATACACCTGCTTTGAACCATATGGCATTTTCTACAAAAAACAGGCTTCATTGCCAACACTTAGAAGTTGGCGCCATCACATAAAATTCTGTATTTCTGGCTTCTTTTGAGAAAGAGGGAAGATTTGTTCTCACTGGAACTGTGTTCCGTTTGGCAGAGGGGGGCTGAAGCTGAACCACTGCCCTGTTTAGGGCTGCTGTGTCTGCCAGCCCCACTCCCTGTCCTCTCAAACCCTACCTTCTTTGTCCATCAATGACTCCCGCCTGGGCCCCAGAGTTTGTCATGTGCTTGGAGAGAAGGTCGAAAAGCAGAAGCCAGGGAGGAGGAGTGACTCCGCCAGGGTCACCAGCACCAGGACTGGCACTCAGGTCCTCTCCCCTGCAGCCCCAGTTGAATGCTCCTTCAAGGCATATGTTGCTGTCTCGTGGGGGCTTTGCCTACTGCAGTGATTCCCCCCAATCCCAACTGGATCTGGGACTCTTCAGCCTGTGCCATGGGGGCACAGACCCCTGCAGAGCCCACCCTTCTCTGAGTTCATGTCAGAGAACTGGGTTTCATTTCAGGGTCAGCATCTCCCAGACGTGCAGCTGGAGGAGGAAGCCGCCAGCAGGCAGGCAGATCTGCAGGTGGCTGGGCTCCAGGTTTAGCAATGATCCTTCCCATTTGTCCTGGTGTTTCATACCTCACAGTACCCTCACAGCCAGTGTCCTGTGAGCACTGGGATGGCCCCGCCAGATGAAGGAGGAGGGCTCCAAAGGGGGCTGCTGGGTCGGGGGGGCAGGTGGCAGCACTGGGGCTGAGCTGGGATTTGACCCCCTATGTAGGTCGTCTTGTCAGGAGTTCACTGCAGCGGTCTCCCTGGAACTGGGTCTGACTGGTTGTGAGGAGGGGTCACCAATTTAGCTTTGGATTTCTCTAGATTGGCTGCATGGTAGTCCCAGGTCAGGTCACTGAATGACGAGGCACAGGAGTCCACACCCAGACTCTTAGAGAAGCTGGACTCACAGTTTGGTGCCCTCTAATGCCACCACCCCTGCCCATCTGTGGCCTACATTCTCAACTGAGGCAGCAATGATCCCAGCTCCAATCTGGACTCTGCTTCCTGGAGTGGCAGGGTCTGTCCTGTTCTGGCAGCACCTGCCCCTGCAACTCTGTTCAGGGATCTCCTTCCTGTATTTCTTGTCCAAGGCTTGGACTCACTCTTCTCAGCTCCAAAAACTCATGTCTTCCTCATTTCCAAGGAGGAACAGGGGCTAAAATCTTTTAAGCCCACTCCCACAGAGTGAGGGCAGAAGAAGAGTGCTCATTCTATATCACAGATTGTGGAGTCCCTGGAGAATCAGATCTGCCCTCAGCCACTATCTAAAACCCACCTCCTGCAGAGCTCCATTTGTCTTCAAAGCCTTTGTCATCATTTGCAACATGATACGTTAACTTGCTTGGTTTTCATTGTGTCTCCCTGTTCTCATGATTGTGAGTGAGTTCTCATGAGATCTGGGAAAAACCACTCCCATGATTCAGTCATCTCCACCTGGTTCTGCCCTTGACACATGAGGATTATTTAATTCAAGGTGAGATTTGAGTGGGGACACAGAGACAAACCATATCATTCCACCCCAGCCCCTCCCAGGTCTCATGTCCTCGCATTTCAAAACACAATCATGTCCTTCCAACAGTCCCCCAAAGTCTTAACTCATTCCAGCAATAACCCAAAAGTGCAAGTCCAAAGTCTCATCTGAGACAAGACAAGTCCCTTCCACCTAAGAGCCTGTAAAATCAAAAGCAAGTTAGTTACTTCCTAGGTACAATGGGGGTACAGGCATTGGGTAAATACACCCATTCCAAATGGGAGAAATTGGCCAAAACAAAGGGGCCACAGGCCCCATGAGAGTGTGAAATCCAATAGGGCAATCATTAAACCTTAAATTTCCAAAATTATCTCCTTTGATTCCATGTCTTACATCTAGGTCACGCTGATGCAAAAGGTGGGTTCCCATGGCCTTGGGCAGTTCTGCCCTTGTGGCTTTGCAGGGTACAGCCCTCCTTTCTGGCTGTTTTCACAAGCTGGCATTGAGTGCCTGTGGCTTTCCCAGGCACATGGTGCAAACTGTCAGTGAATCTACCATTCTGGGGTCTGGAGGATGGTGGTCCTCTTCTCACAGCTCCACTAGGCAGTGCCTTAGTAGGGACTCTGTGTGGGGGCTCCAACCCCACATTTCCCTTCCACACTACCCTAGCAGAGGTTCTCCATGACAGCCCCACTTCTGCAGCAGACTTCTGTCTGGACATAGAGGCATTTCCCTACATCCTCTGAAATCTAGGCGGAGGTTTTCAAACTTCAGTTCTTGACTTCTGCGCACCTGCAGGCTCAACATCACATGGAGGCTGCCAAGGCTTGGGGCTTGCACCCTCGGAAGCCATGGCCTGAGCTGTACCTTGGCCTCTTTTTGCCATGGCTGGAGCTGCAGGGAGGCAGGGCACCAAGTCCCTAGGCTAAAGCATAACAAGAGTCACCTTTGCACCTAAGAAGTTCCCAATAAGTTCCTCATCTCCGTCTGAGACCACCTCAGCTTGGACTTTATTGTCCATATCACTACCAGCATTTTGGTCAAAGCCATTCAACAAGTCTGTAGGAGGTTTCAAACTTTCCCTCATTTTCCTGTCTTCTGAGTTCTCCAAACTGTTTCAACCTCTGCCTGTTACCCAGTTCCAAAGTCGCTTCCACATTTTCAGGTATCTTTATAGCAGCATCCCACTCCTGGTACCAATATACTGTATTAGTCCATTCTCATGCTGCTATAAAGAACTGCCCAAAACTGAGTAGTTTATAAAGAAAAGAGGTTTAATTGATTCACAGTTCCACATGGCTCAGGAGGCCTCAGGAAACTTATAATCATGGTGGAAGCTACCTCTTTACAGCACAGCAGGAGAGAGAATGAGTGCCGAGCAAAGGGGGAAGCCCCTTATAAAACCATCAGATCTTGTGAGAGCTCACTCACTGTCATGAGAACAGCATGGGCAAATTTGCTTCCATGGTTCAGTTATCTCCACCTGGTCCCGCCTTTGACATGTGGGGATTATTACAATTCAAGGTGAGATTTGGGTGGGAACACAGAGCCAAACCATATCACTTCCCCTCTACATGATGTAAACTTTACAGGGGTGGGGACTGAACCTGTGAGGTTCAATGCTGTATCCTTTGTGCATGGAATAGTGTCTGGTATATCGTAGGTGCTCCAAAGTATTTGTTAAATGAATAAATAAATGCCAATACATCGTTTGCCTCCTGTGGGGTGGGTGTCTGCCCCTCATCTCTCCTGTCTTTGCCTGTCCCCACAGGTGCTGCTGCCACTCTGAGCTGTCAGCCCCACCCCCTGGCCACTCCAAACTAAACTATGATGCTGCCACCCCCATTGATTCTGGGGGCTGCTACCTTCTGTAACCCCTGACACCATGCTCCCTGCTGGACTGGGTTAACATGGGCCACAAAGCCTAGATTAGTTAATAATGCAAGAAACACTTCCCTTGGGCCCCCAATGGGTAAGGCTTTGCCTCCTAAGTTTACAATCTAGGGGTTAGAGGAGGCAGAAAAACAAACAACAAGCATGGCACCAGACATTGGGTGTGGCCTGGGGAGGACAACAATGTCACATCCTTCAAGGGCGGGATCTCTGTGGGTTGTTGTGTGTCTGCGGTTGCAGATGTCAGAAGACAAATGTAACCAGCTTAAGTCCAGGAGGAACGTCTATTGGCTCAAGTCCTCAAAGATGGAAAAGGAGCGCAGACGTTGCAGAAGAGCCAGCTCAGCCAGAAACACAGACTGACATTTTCTCCACAAGGGTACCTGCTTCTCTTTGCACACTGTGGCTTAGTTTTCTTCTGCTACAGTTAACGGGGGAGACATGCCCCTGGAGCCATGTCTGACTCAAGAGGAAAGGGTCTTCTGTCTCCTGCTCCCCTCTGGAAAATCCTTTGAAAGGATGAGGTTGGCTCACCTGGGGTACGAGCTCCCCCTTGGGCCAAGGACAGTGGTCTAAGAGATGAGGCACCAGGCAGCCAGGAGATCTCACACGCACCTCTGTGAACAGAGCGACAGGGGCTGCTACCAGACAAGGAGGAAGAGGGCTGGGATTGCACAAAGTGCTCTCTCTAGGCACTCCCTGGGATCTGGGTCTGCAGCCATGTCACACACCCCACTCCTTGGCCCGCCTAATTGGGCTTCTTCCTGCCTGGTGGCCCACGCTAAGGAAGACCTTCATGCCTTGATGCTGAGACTGTACGTGGTATCACCCTGTGCCTAAGGCCACTGAGCTTCCACCCTGTCCCAGAGTCTAGATGCCCTCTGTCCTTACCTGCACAACAGAATGCTCGCTGCTGCCTACCCACCAGCCTCTGCATATGCCCTCCCGACACCCCCGCCCCCACCCCCACAAAAGCAAACTCCTATTACACTCTAACAGTCAGTGCAAGTGCCAGCTTCACCATTCTCAGCTATTCTTGGGCTCTCAGTGCCCCAGGCCCTCCTCAGGCTTCCCTAGGCCTCTGAGCCCAGCAGGCTGCAGAGCCAGGGACTGAGGGCTGGGCCTTGATAGGTCCATGCCCTGGAGCACGGATCTGCAGAGCGGCTCTTTGTGGCTGAGCAGGGTCCATCTTGGTTTAGTGCCTGGACTGGGATTATTTTCCTCTTTTCTCCCCTGGTGCATCTCTCGCCGTCTCTCTGTGCAGATGGGAACCCAGGGAAAGGCTACTGGGGCCCCACTTTAAGTGATGTGCAAAACATCCCAGGGGCCAGCAGGCTAGCGCAGTGAAGGAGAGGCTGTCGGGTATGTGGGGGTAGGGAGGTGGTGGCTAGGTTCCCTTTGCCTGGTTACCTTGGAGCCCATCTTACTAAAGAAGATAGCTTCATTAGCTAGGCCCTGGTGTCCCAGAGTTCTGGGTAAATAAATTATCTTGAGGATCCAACTTCCTGGGTGGCTTTGCCTGACTTTACTTCCTTGGAAGCAACCTTGAGTTCCCGGACACAGTTGTGCCTGCCACTTGCCACTCAGAGCTGTCCAGAGAGGATACAGCAAGCACACTCAGAGTGGGAAGCTCCCAGAGGGCAGAAAGGCCCAGTGGTCAAAGCAAGCAGATGCAATGGAACAGGCTGAGGGAGCCCAGCAACAGTAGCACCAAGAACCCACTGCAGGCCAGGCATCCAGAGAGCACGCTCCGTGCCCACATGCAGCTCACAGTCCAGTGGCTGGCTTGTCTGCGGGACGCCGGTGACTCACTCGGTACTCTTCAGCCAATGTGAATCATGGCGCCGCTGGTTGCCCAGGCCAGGCCCCCGGCCAATCTCTCTGCACAGCTGGGTAACATTAAGAACTTGGCGACGCCCGCAGCATGCAGCAGATCCTCTGGGCCCTCCTCTTGCTGTTGTTGTTGTCAGATGTTGATGGGAGTTTGGGAGGCAAGTAAGGAGCTGTTCATTCTGGGCTGGGTCAAAACTGGGCTGGGCTGAAGGGCAGGGTGGGCCTGAGGTGACAGCCTGCAGGGCATCTGGCCCCTCTTTAGCTCAGTTGTGAGCTCTGAGCCATGGCATCCTGGGTGCATTCATGATCTGCTCCATGCCCCAGCGTCCCCATCTTTTAAAGGGGACACTGGGGGACCCTGGGAGGACTGGGTGAGAATGTATATAGAGAATACCCAGAACAGTGCTGGTACATAACAGCTGCCCCACACACCTTGGCCATCCTGGGTGCCTCAGTCTCTCCTGTGTCCCTTTCTTCTCCCCCACCCTTTCCCATCTGCCACCCCATTCACACATTCACACCAGCCACAGTTGGCGGGCATCCAAGTTCTCTTGAGGGACCACCTGCTTCTTCCCATCATCTCTGTCTCCTCCCTCACCAAACTTTTCTTAATATTCTAAGCTCTAGAGCCCTAGAATGTTCCAATTTCTAGCACTCTAGAACATTCTAGGCCCCAAAAAGCATGTGCCTTTATGTCTTTGCTCACTAGGTTCCCTCAGCCTTCAACACCTTGAGAGCTTGTTTGGAGGCCCTAGCAGGGGTGCACAGCTACTCATATACCCTTGGCTGAAGACCAGTCCTCCTCTATCGGGGATGATCATGAGTGCAGCTTTGGAAGGGACGCATATGGAGTGATGAGGGAGGAAGGGGACACCTGCCTAGCAAGCCAGATCAGCCGAATCAACTTTGGCAATCAATGGGGTGACAGATATCACAGCCAGATCACCCTCACATCCCCCTAGCCTTGAACACCTTTCCCCATCTTCTCCAACTGGCACTTTTTCTTGTGGCAGGAGATGGCAGGATGAGATTGTGGTCTTCCATCCACACAGGTAAGTGACAGTCCTCAGCTCAAATCACCTCCTCTGTGTAGCCTTCCTAACCTCACCTCCCCACCCAGGTGGACTCAGCTGTGTCTTCCTCTGTGCCCCATGGAGAGGTGGACATCTGCACCCCACAATGGCCCACCCCATTGCTCTGTGCTCACCTCCAATTTCCTCCCACTTAGGAGCTCCTGCACAGTAGACAGCCACTGGGGCAAGCTTGTGGGGGCATCCTCCCACACTTTTTGAAAGACTAAATGAAGGACTAACAGGAGGTGTGGAAAACGCTGGCTTGGCAATTAGGAGAGCAAAGCTTCCATGTTCTCCCACACCCCCAATGTTTGTCCTAGACCTTGTCAGGCCTTGCTTTCTATTTGAGGACCCCAGGACTCTGAGAAGACCCAAAGCCAACCTGCTCAGTTGCTGGCTGAAAACCTCGAACTATCAAAAACATTGAACATGGTCTCCTTGGGTGAATTCAGGAGCTTTATGAATGCTGCAATTACCCTGTAGTCGCGTGGTAGGAGAGAGAGATGGAATTGGGAAGAGACCCGAGAAATTTTTTTTTTTTTTTTGAGATGGAGTTTCCCTTTTGTGCCCAGGCTAGAGTGCAATGGTGGGATTTCAGCTCACTGCAGCCTCCGTGTCCTGGGTTCAGGTGATTCTCCTGCCTCAGCCTCCCAGACAGCTGGGAATACAGGCATGAACCACCACACCGAGCTAATTTTGTATTTTTAGTAGAGATGGGCTTTCATCACGTTGCCCAGGCTGGTCTCGAACTCCTGACCTCAGGTGATCCACCCACCTTGGCCTCCCAAAGTGCTGGGATTACAGGTGTGAGCCACCATGCCCAGAAAGACCTGAGAAGTTACCATCATATTTCAGTTAATGAAATCCTTTGACAGCTTTCCACTTTGAGTCCCCTAAAGCATGTACCTCTGCAGGGAGGTGTGGAAGTGAGGCGGGCAGGGGATGTGGGGAGAGGTGGTGATATACCCAGATCCTTACAATCATCTAAGATTATTCAGGATTCATTTTTTAAAAGTTATTCAAAGATACATCAAAGATTAGATTCCTGGAAATGGGGAGAGAGTTCAGTCTCTGGAAGGTTAACACTGTGCAGCTGATTTGTCTGACAGATTTTTCTCCCCGAAAGACTGCTGGGCCTTGGGACCCTGTAATTAGACTGCTGGGAGCCCCAGCCCTCTTGCTTCTATTTCCTTCTCTCCATTGTCTCCTGAATGTCCCAGCCTCCTCCTGGCTAATAGATGCTGATGGCCCTGGGTGACCATCCAAGTGGCTCCAAGCCTTGGATTTCTCTCCTAGGAAACAGAGGATAATTTTTCTCTATCATGCTCATAGGGCGGATGAGGGCTGTGGAGACAAAGCAGGCTCAAACATGAGAAATAACAAATTTCGTATCAAATGTAAAATGGTGAAGAGGAAAAGGAAGTGGGCAGAGAGCTGGGACTTGTGGGTCTGAGCCATGGCTTCCTCTAGTTCATGAAGGGATGGACCTTGTTTGAGTCACTCACCATCTCTGGACCCTGGTTTTCCTGATGTATGAATAAGTGCCTTGGACCTGCTCATTTGGGAGATGTGGCCAGCTTCCACCTTCCAGACCCTGCATACCCCATTTCCTGACTTAGCAGCCCTTGAGGAGAGGTTCCCATCAGGTTTGGTGAAAGTTTCTTTCCAAAGGATACTGCCATGGAATGCTGGGTCAGGATCTACTCAGAGGCTGCGGCTCCCTCCATCTCCGAGTAGACCACGCTAGCAGACTGGGGCTCTCACATTTTGAAGCATGCTATGGAATCTGACCTGGCCTGGATTTCCCGGCAGCGGGGTTATGTCCTTCTGACTTGGCCATCTGAAGTAGGACCCCAGGCAAGAGGACACCTTCTCAGAAACTATTCATGTTTATGAAAGTCATTCATCACTGTTGAGGGGGTGAGGCTCCCTGTTCATGGCAGAATTTCCTCCAGGATTGGTTTATCCAGCTGTGAGCTGTCACGCCAATACCACGTAGAAAGCTTGGCGGTTGAGGGTGCTGGAGTCTTGGGCCAATCATGATGTAAATGCAGACATTAGCTCCAGTTCCTTCCTGGTTTCGCCACTTCCTAGCCATGTAGCCTCAGAGAAGTCACTTAACGTTCCAAGATCTCTGTGTCCCCATAGGCGGAATGGCAGTAAAGAAATTCCCCTGCCCATCTCACAGGGTGGTGTGAGGCTCAGAGGAAACAGTGGATGGGAAGGGGCTTTATGATCTGTGAGGCATTATTGAGTCACGTGCTGGGGTGATTCTTGCTTGTCATGGTTACTTAGCAATGATGATGACAGTACCCTGCTGTGACAAGTCCTCCAATCAAGTCATGTTGCTGAGGACAGGAATGGTTGCAGTGGGACAGACTTTCCCATGTGGCAGAATGGGAGGAGCACAGGAGTGGGAGTCAGACCTGGCTTCCAGCTCCACCACCACCCATCACTGCCACAATTGGAGTGGATCCTAAAATCTGATATGGTTTGGCTCTGTGTCCCCACCCAAATCTTATCTCAAATTGTAATCCCCACGTGTCGAGGAAGGGGGGTGATTGGATCATGGGGGCAGTTTCTCCCATGCTGTTCTCCTGATAGTGAGTGAGTTCTCACAAGATCTGATGGTTTTTTTTTTTGTTTTTTTTTTTTTATTATACTTTAGGGTTTTAGGGTACATGTGCACAATGTGCAGTTTTGTTACATATGTATCCATGTGCCATGTTGATTTCCTGCACCCATTAACTCGTCATTTAGCATTAGGTGTATCTCCTAATGCTGTCCCTCCCCCCTCCCCCCACCCCACAACAGTCCCCAGAGTGTGATGTTCCCCTTCCTGTGTCCATGAGTTCTCATTGTTCAATTCCCACCTATGAGTGAGAACATGCGGTGTTTGGTTTTTTGTCCTTGCGATAGTTTACTGAGAATGATGTTTTCCAGTTTCATCCATGTCCCTACAAAGGACATGAACTCATCATTTTTTATGGCTGCATAGTATTCCATGGTGTATATGTGCCACATTTTCTTAATCCAGTCTATCGTTGTTGGACATTTGGGTTGGTTCCAACTCTTTGCTATTGTGAATAGTGCTGCAATAAACATACATGTGCATGTGTCTTTATAGCACGTGTTTGGAAGTTCCCCCTTTGCTCTTCTCCCTACTGCTGCCTTGTGAAGAAGGTGCCTGCTTCCCCTTCACCTTCCGCCATGATTGTAAGTTTCCTGTGGCCTCCCCAGCCATTTGGAACTGTAAGTCAATTAAACCTCTTTCCTTTATAAATTATCCAGTCTCAGGCAGTTCTTTATAGCAGTGTGAAAACAGACTAATACGTCCCCAAACCTAGCTACCCCATCCATCAAAGAGGGACAATAATAGTGTTGCCCAATAATTAGATTGCATTCCCCCAAAGCAGACCCCAATACACAGATTTGATTGAAGTAATTTATTTGGTGATGACCCAGGAGTCAGGGGTCAGGAATGAGAAGTGAGACAGGAAGGGGGGTAAATTCATTCTAGTGGGAAGATGGGCAGGTCTTCACCGAGGGCAACCAGGCTTGATCCCCCAGGAGCCTCTGCAGGAGTACATGGAGCACACCTCAGAGCTGCCCCACTGTGGGGTGAGGAACCTGGGTGTTTATCCATTATCTATGGGTTGCTCTTAGGGTGTTAGTGCCTCAGAACCCCCCACCTACCAGGTGTGTGGACCAAGCACGCCCCTGTGACCAGAGAACACCCTCAGCCACAGAGATGCAGGCAGCCAAGGCTATGTTTGAGAACTCTAGGGTAGGCAGAGGGGCATGGGCCAGGTGCTGATGGTGCCTGCTGTGCCAACTCAGTTGCTATGAGGGTGATGCTTAGAACAGTGCCTGGCATATGACCAGCTCCAGAGAACTCACTTATTATTATTATTATTAGCTATGCCCCAACTTCCTCCATTCCAAGTGAACCCAGAGTTTGTTTCAGCATCAACCTTTCTCCTCGTAGTCATGGGCTTCAAGGGAGGCTGACTCCAGCCCAGCTCCAGGGCTGGGGACTTGGTTGGTGTCAATCAGTCATGGCCCCCATCTATAGTGCCTTTTCTAAAATTTTCCTCAGGAGAGGAACCAAAGCACAGGTTTACCTCCAGGATAAGCTTCTCATCTTCTCACAGGGTCAATATCCATGTGTCTCCTTCTTTAAGAGAATAAAAGGCTAGGTTAGGGTAGTTCTCCTGGATAATATACTGAAGAGTGTTTTCCAACTTGGTTCCATTCTCCCAGCCACTTTCAGGTACACCAATAAAAAGTAGGTTTGGTATTTTCATATAGTCCCATATTTCTTGAAGGCTTTGTTCATTCCTTTTCATACTTTTTTCTCTAATCTTGTCTTCATACTTAATTTCATTAAGTTGATCTTCAATATCTGATATTCTTTCTTCCACTTAATCAATTCAGCTATTGATACTCGTGAATTCTTCACGAAGTTCTCATGCTGTGTTTTTCAGCTCCATCAGGTCATTTATGTTCTTCTCTAAACTGCTTATTCTAGTTAGCAATTCTGCTAACCTTTTTTCAAGGTTCTTAGCTTCCTTGTATTGGGTTAAAACATGCTCCTTTAGCTCAGAGGAGTTTGTTATTATCCACCTTCTGAAGCCTACTTCTGTCAATTCATCAAACTCATTCTCCATCCAGTTTTGTTCCCTTGCTTGCAAGGAGTTGTAATCCTTTGGAGAAGAAGAAGTGTCTGGTTTTTGGAATTTTCAGCCTTTTTGCGCAGGTTTTTCTTCATCTTCATGGGTTTATCTACCTTTGGTCTTTGATGTTGGTGACCTTCGAATGGGGTTTTCGTGTGGACATCCTTTCTGTTGATGTTGATGCTATTCCTTTCTGTTTGTTAGTTTTCCCTCTAACAGTCTGGCCTCTCTGCTGTGGGTCTGCTGAAGTTTGCTGGAGGTCCACTCTAGACCCTGTTTGCATGGGTATCACCAGTGGAGGCTGTAGAACAGCAAAGATTGCTGCCTGTTCCTTCCTCTGGAAGCTTTATCCAGAGGGGCACCTGCCAGATGCCAGCTGGAGCTCTCCAAGATACTCCTCGAGAAGAGCAACCCCAAGACACATAATCGTCAGATTCACCAAGGTTGAAATGAAGGAAAAAATGTTAAGGGCAGCCAGAGAGAAAGGTCGAGTTATCCACAAAGGGAAGCCCATACACTAACAGCAGATCTCTCTGCAGAAACCTTACAAGCCAGAAGAGGGTGGGGGTGAATATTCAACATTCTTAAAGAAAACAATTTTCATCCCAGAATTTAATATCCAGCCAAACTAAGCTTCATAAGTGAAACAGAAATAAAATCGTTTACAGACAAGCAAATGCTAAAGAATTTTGTCACCATCAGGCCTGCCTTACAACAGCTCCTGAAGGAAGCACTAAATATGGAAAGGAAAAACAGTTACCAGCCACTGCAAAAACATACCAAATTGTAAAGACCATCAACACTATGAAGAAACTCCATCAACTAACGGGCAAAATAACCAACTAACATCATAATGACAGGATCAAATTCACACATAACAATACTAACTTTTTCTGGGGATAGGCCCCCAAATCTGGCCATGAACTGGCCCCAAAACTGACCATAAACAAAATCTCTGCAGCACTGTATTTTATCCTCAATAAAATACTGGCCATCATGCCCACGCTGAAGGTTGTGGGTTTACCAGAATGACAGCAAGGAACACCTGGCCCACCCAGGGTGGAAAAACTGCTTAAAGGCATTCCTAAGCCACAAACAATAGCATGAGCGATCTGTGCCTTAAGGACGTGTTCGTGCTCAGATAACTAGCCAGAGCCCATCCCTTTATTTTAGCCTATCCCTTCATTTCCCATAAGGAATAGTTTTAGTTAATCTATGATCTATAGAAACAATGCTTATCACTGGCTTGCTGTCAATAAATATGTGGGTAAATCTCTGTTCAAGGCTCTCAGCTGTGAAGGCTGTCAGTCCCCTGATTTCCCACTCCACACACTATATTTCTGTGTGTGTGTCTTTAATTCCTCTAGTGCTGCTGGGTTAGGGTCTCCACAACTGAGCTGGTCTTGACAACTTTAAATGTAAACAGGCTAAATGTCCCAATTAAAAGACACAAACTGGCAAATTGGATAAAGAGTCAAGACCCATCAGTGTGCTGTATTCAGGAGACCCATCTCACATGCAGAGACACACATAGGCTCAAAATAAAGGGATGGAGGAGTATTTACCAAGCAAATGGAAAGAAAAAAAAACAGAGTTTGCAATTCTAGTCTCTGATAAAATGGACTTTATACCAACAAAGATCAAAAAAGACAAAGAAGGGCATTACATAATGGTAAAGGGATCAATGCAACAAGAAGAGCTAACTTTCCTAAATATATATGCACCCAATATAGGAGCACCCAGATTCATAAAGCAAATTCTTAGAGACCTGCAAAGAGACTTAGACTCCCACACAATAATGGTGGGAGACTTTAACACCCCACTTTCAATATTAGATAAATCAATGAGACGGAAAATTAGCAACGATATTCAGGACTTGAACTCAGCTCTGGACCAAGCAGACCTAGTAGACATCTACACAACTCTCCACCCCAAATCAACAGAATATACATTCTTCTCAGCACCACATTGCACTTATTCTAAAATTGACCACATAATTGGAAGTAAAACACTCCTCAGCAAATGCAGAAGCATGGAAATAATAACAAACAGTCTCTCAGACCACAGTGCAATCGAATAAGAACTCAGAATTAAGAAACTCACTCAAAACTGCACAACTATATGGAAACTGAACAACCTGCTCCTGAATGACTACTGGGTAAATAACAAAATTAAGGCAGAAATCAGGAAGTTCTTAGAAACCAATGAGAACAAAGACACAACATACCAGAATCTCTGGGACACAGCTAAACCAGTGTTTAGAGGGAAATTTATAGCTCTAAATGCCCACAGAAGAAAGCGGGAAAGATCTAAAATTGACACCCTAGCATCACAATTAAAAGAACTAGAGAATCAAGGGCAAACAAATGTAAAAGCTACTAGAAGACAAGAAATAACTAAGATCAGAGCAGAACTGGAGGAGATAGAGACACAAAAAACCTTCAAAAAATCAATGAATCCAGGAGCTGGTTTTTTGAAAAAATTAACAAAATAGATAGACCACTGGCAAGACTAATAAAGAAGAAAAGAGAGAAGAATCAAATAGACACAGTAAAAAATGATAAAGGGGATATCACCACTGATCCCACAGAAATACAAACCACCATCAGAGAATACTGTAAACACCTTTATGCAAATAAACTAGAAAATCTAGAAGAAATGGATAAATTCCTGGACACATACACCCTCCCAGGACTAAACCAGGAAGAAGTAGAATCCCTGAATAGACCAATAACAAGTTCTGAAATTGAGGCAGTAATTAATAGCCTACCAACCAAAAAAAGCCCAGGACCAGATGGATTCACAGCCAAATTCTCCCACACGTACAAAGAGGAGCTGGTACCATTTCTTCTGAAACTATGCCAAACAATCAAAGAAGAGGGACTCCTCCCTAATTCATTTTATGAGGCCAGCATCATCCTGATACCAAAACCTGGCAGAGACACAACAAAAAAAGAAAACTTCAGGCCAATATCCCTGATGAACATCGATGCAAAAATCCTCAATAAAATACTGGCAAATTGAATCCAGCAGCAAGTCAAAAAGCTTATCCACCACAATCAAGTCAGCTTCATCCCTGGGATGCAAGGCTGGTTCAACATACACAAATCAATAAATGTAATCCATCAGATAAACAGAACCAATGACAAAAACCACATGATTATCTCAATAGATGCAGAAAAGGCCTTTGATAAAATACAACATCCCTTCATGTTAAAAACTCTCAATAAACCAGATATCGATGGAATGTATCTCAAAATAATAAGAGCTATTTTGACAAACCCACAGCCAATATCATTCTGAATAGGCAAAAGCTGGAAGCATTCCCTCTGAAAACCAGCACAAGACAAGTATGCCCTCTCTCAACACTGCTATTCGACATAGTATTGGAAGTTCTGGCCTGGGCAATTAGGCAAGAGAAAGAAATAAATGGTATTCAAATAGGAAGAGAGGAAGTCAAATTGTCTCTGGTTACAGATGACATGATTATATATTTAGAAAACCCCCTTGTCTCAGCCTAAAAACTTCCTAAGCTAATAAGCAATTTCAGCAAAGTCACAGGATACAAAACCAATTTGCAAAAATCACCAGCATTCCTATATGCCAATAATAGACAAACAGATTACAGATTTAAATGTAAGACCTAAAACCATAAAAACTCTAGTAGAAACCCTAGGTAATACCATTCAAAACATAGGCATGGGCAAAGACTTCATGACTAAAACACCAAAAGCAATGGCAACAAAAGCCAAAATTGACAAATGGGATCTAATTAAACTAAAGAGCTTCTGCACAGCAAAAGAAACTATCATCAGAGTGAACAGGCAACCTACAGAATGGGAGAAAATTTTTGCAATCTATCCATCTGACAAAGGGCTAATATCCAGAATCTACAAGGAACTTAAGCAAACTTAAAAGAAAAAACAAACAACCCCATCAAAAAGTAGGTAAAGGATATGAACAGACACTTCTCAAAAGAAGGCATTTATGTGGCCAAAAAACATGAAAAAAAGCTCATCATCACTGGTCATTAGAGAAATGC
The DNA here is from genome assembly GCF_028878055.3 of Symphalangus syndactylus. Classification (NCBI taxonomy): domain Eukaryota; kingdom Metazoa; phylum Chordata; class Mammalia; order Primates; family Hylobatidae; genus Symphalangus; species Symphalangus syndactylus. The sequence goes on along the minus strand of NC_072438.2, from coordinate 17,037,227 downwards.
AAATCAAAACCACAGTGAGTATAAATTAATTCAACCATTATGGAAGACAGTGTGGTGATTTCTGAAGGATCTAGAACCAGAAATATCATTTGAATCAGCAACCTCATCACTGGATATATACTCAAAGGATTATAAATCATTCTACTATAAAGACACATGCACACATATGTTTATTGAAGCACTATTCACAATAGCAAAGACTAGGAACCAACCCAAATGCCCATCAATGATTAACTGGATAAAGAAAATGTGGCACATATACACCATGGAATACTATGCAGCCACAACAAAGGATGAGTTCATATCCTTTGCAAGGACATGGATGAAGCTGGAAACCATGATTCTCAGCAAACTAACACAGGAACAGAAAACCAACACCACATGTTCTCATAAGTGGAAGTTGAACAATGAGAACTCACGGGCGCAGGGAGGGGAACATCAGACACTGGGGCCTGTTGGGGGATGAGGGGCTAGGGGAGGGATGGCATTAGGAGAAATGCCTAATGTAGATGATGGGATGATTGGTGCAGCAAACCACTATGGCAAGTGTATACCTATGTAACCTGCATGTTCTGCACATGTATCCCAGAACTTAAAGTATAATAATAATAAAAAAAGAAAACAAAAGGCTTTGGCATTTTTCGTTTAGTACCCTCCCTGTCTTCACAAAGGTCTCGGGTTTGCTGTCAATGTGGCTGTTACTTGTTCTGAAGTCTGGAGGACTGGGCCTAGAAAGCAGGAAGGCAGTCATTTGTGACAAAACCGAGAAAGTTGGATGAAGCTCCCACATTCTTGCAAATTCTCACCTCTGAGTGCTGCACTTAGCCATGTGCTAAGTATTTCAGCACCTTCTGGGGGCCTGGGAGGCTGGATGAAATTATTGAGTTATGAAGCAATTTTACTTGGAATGAATAGTGAATTTTTTTTCTTGCAACGAAGAGACACCAACATGTATTTTTGTTTTTTGTTTTTTTTGTTTTTGTTGTTTTTTTTCTTTGTAATTAATTTTAGGAATTACTTGTGAATGCAATCAAGGTGAGGGTGGACAAAGTCATACTCGGCATTGTCTCAGAGCTGCAGAGCCAAGCAACAGCCTTAATGAACAAAGCTACGTGGTCTTGGTGTTGGAGGGAAGGTTTATAACTGACTCAAGACCTCAGCAATGCTGGAAGGACACTGAGGGTTCACTCAGGCCCAGAGATGTGGGGAACCCTGGAGGCTGGGAGGCTTCCTTGACCCCTGCATAGAAAAACAATGCATCAGGGAGAAAGCCCTTCACTTTTGTTGCTTTATAATGGCCTGATGGAGCTATGTGGACCCTTCTGGTAAATTGGGACATTGGCTATTATAAAAGAGGTGCATAGGCAGTGAGGGGGAGAAGTTAATAATATTAATAATAATTCTGATGATTACTCTGCACGAGGCACTATTTCTATTCCCTATAGCTCTCCTGCAAGACAGACATTGTTAGGCCCATTTTTATGTGCAAGGAAATTGAACCTCAGAGCATTGAGTAACTTGCCCTGGAGCATGTGTCTGGTAGCAGGGCAATCAACTGTCCCAATTTGGTTGGGACTGTCATGGTTTTAGCACTGAAATTTCGGCATCTCTGGAAACCTTCTGTTCTGGGCAAACTAGGACAGTTGGTCACCCTAGAGGAGTCAGGGCCAACGTGATGGCCAGGTCCACCTGGTTCCCAAGACTGTTGCTCTCAACACCATGCCAGCCTCATATGTAAGGCAAAGCTCTTTCCCGTAAGGCTGCATGAATAGGAAGCTGCAGAGGAAGAATTTGAACCCAGGACTGTCTTTCTCCAGAGTGGATGTTTTCATACCAGGCCATCAAGACAGGAGCACCTGACTGTTGATACACAATGGCAGAAGGTTCCAGAATGCCTTTAGCCCTGTGGTGCTGCTGTGAACCAATACGTAGGCCTAGTGGTTATGCCTTTCCAGGGGCACACATATTCCTGGGGGAGAAGCTGGGGTCTTTGCAGCATCTGCATCCTGGCCCTGATTTTGAGCCAGGCCTGGTGGAGAGCAGGGATGTCCTAAAGCTTTGAGGAGTGAAGGAGGGAGGAGATTGCACACAAGGTTGCTTTCATTTAAAGAGCAACACCAGGCTGGGGAAGGTGGCTCACGCCTGTAATCCCAGTGCTTTGGGAGGTCAAGGAGGGCAGATCACCTGAGGTCAGGAGTTTGAGACCAGCCTGGCCAACATAGTGAAACCCTATCTCTACTAAAAATAAAAATAAAAATAAAAAAATTGGCCGAGCGTGGTGGCACGTGCCTGTAATCCCAGCTACTTGGGAGGCTGAGACAGGAGAATCGCTTGAACCTGGGAGGCAGAGGTTGCAGTGAGTCGAGATCGCACCACTGCACTCCAGCCTGGGGTGACAGAGCAAGACTCTGTCTCAAAAAATAAACAAATAAATAAATAAACAAACAAATAAAGAGCAACACCAATGTTCAACTGCTCAATAATTGGCAGACACAAATACAGATATAAAATAAAGACCAATTTTAGTTGAGGTGTCACTTCTCTTTGTCTCTCTTTGTCTCTCTCTTTCTTTCGCTCTCTCTCTATATAATGTGTATAAATAATATATAACATATTCTGTCACCATATTTATATACTCACAAAAGTTTTTCAAGCTGTTTCTCCTTCCTTGAAGCTGTTTTGAATTTATGAGCAACTAGAGTGGAAAACTTATTCTTCATTGTGGCTGGCATTAAACATCACATTTAGCTCCTTGTCCTAATTATCCCTAGATTTGTTTCTATGTTGTGCTACTCCCCAGAATCCCTGTCTTTCCAACCTCTCTGGTTCCAGGGCCCCTGTGTCCTCATTCCTTGTAGCTAGAAAAGAGCCCAGATAGAAAGATGTGCCAGCCGAGTCTATTTCGAGTGACTGCACCTTGGCTGTTGGCACGCTGCTGGTGTGTTCTGATATCCGTTCTCCTCTCTTTCTATGGTAATAAAAGCCTGACGTTTTGGCTGAGCACACAGCCACCCCCGAAGTAAAGACTACATTTAGCAGCATTCTTTGCAGCCAACTGTGGCTCTTTGACTAAGTTTTGGCCAAAGGGTATGAGTGTGACTTATACAAGCTCTGAGTTATGCCATTAATGGGAAGCCTTATACCCTCTCCAGCACCATTTTTTCTCTTCCTGCTAGTTGGAATACAAATGTGTTGGTGAACTCTTTGAGAGAATTTCTTCATTTATTTAACTGGGATAATCCTGAATAAAAAAGCAAACAAAGAAAAAAGACTCCATGGTGGATAACCAGCAGAAATAAAAGACAATAGAAATAGACCTACAAAGATGTCAGATATTGGAATTCTCAGAGGCTGACCACAAGACAACATCATAGAGATGGCAGAACGACATCCTGGGAGAAGCTTGGGTTCTGATACCTTGGGGGCTGCCTGGCTAGCCTGCATATGTGAGGGAGAAGTCAATGTCTACCTTGGGCTTCTGCTATGGTAACTAACTCCATATCCGAGTAGCATACTGCTTCTCTGTAGCAGCTAATTTCACTCCTGAGTCATTGTCTTCCAATCGGTATGTTAGTATATGCTATCGTTTGGATGTGGCTTGTTTGGCCCTGCCAAGTCTCATGTTTGAATTTGATCCCCAGTGTTGAAAGTGGGGTCTTGTGGGAGGTGTTTGGGTTGTGGGGGTAGATCCCTCATGAATGGCTTGGTGCCATTCTTGTGGGAGTAAGCGAGTTTTCATTCTTAATTCCTGCAAGAGCTGGTTGTTGAAAAGAGCCTAGTACCTCTTTCCATCTCTCTCTCAGCTCCCCCTTCACCATGCGGTCTCCGCATACCAGCTACCTTTTGCCTTCTGACAAGAAGGGAAGCAGCCTGCAGCCCTCACCAGAAGCGGATGCTGGTGCCATGCTTCTTGTACAGCCGGCAGAACTGTGAGCCAAATAAGCCTCTTTTCTTTATAAATTACCCAGCTTTGCATATTCTTTTGCAGCAACACAAGTGGACTAATAATAATATATTTATTAGCAGGGCCATTAACAGCTTAAGCTGACACCAAACAAAATCTTCAACTTCTAGGGCTTTTTAAATCATAATTTTGGTGAGAACCTGACCACTCTTTTTTTAAATGATGGCAATTGCAAGGGTCCAGAAGGCTCTAGAATTGGTTGGAATTGGTAGAAAAAGAGAAGGAGATGATGATGGTGGAGGGGAAGGAGAAGGCATGATAGCATCTAACCTTTATTGAGCAATAACTATGCACTAACACTATGCTAAACACTTTACATATCTACTCCTGTGAGTTTTGCACTATTACAACTTCCACTTTATACGTGAGGAAACTGAGGCTTACTGTGCCCAGTCACACTGGTTTCCCTGCAGGTTCTCTCTAACAGTGTGCTTCGTCCTATGATCATCACTTTGCATATGCTAGTCCCTCTGTCCTGAATACCCTTCCTACCTCAGGTTGCCAGATACACAAACAAAACTCAATGAGTAAACAAAAACCGGAGGTGCAGTTAAATGTGAATATCAGATAAACAATGAGTAAGATTTTATTATAAACACATCCCATGCAATATAATAATGTTATGCTAAACATTATTTGTTGTCTATTTGAAATTCAAATGTAACTGGGTGCCTGGGCAGCCCCATTTCTTTTCCTTTTTATTATTTATTTATATTTATTTATTTATTTATTTATTTATTTATTTTTAGACAAAGTCGCTCTGTCACCAGACTGCAGTATAGCGGTGCAGTCTCGGCTCACTGCAACCTCTGACTCCCTGGTTCAAGCAATTCTCCTGCCTCACCCTCCCGAGTAGGAGGCACGCGCCACCACACCCAGCTAATTTTTGTATTTTTAATAGAGATCGGGTTTCACCATGTTGGCCAGGATGGTCTCAATCTCCTGACCTCGTGATCCGCCCGCCTCAGCCTCCCAAAGTGCTGGGATTACAGGCATGAGCCACCACGCCCAGCCTTGGGCAGCCCCATTTTTATCCCAACCTTCTTCCTTTTTTTTTTTTTTTTTTTTTTTTTTTGAGGGACTCTTGCTCTGTTGCCCAGGCTGGAGTGCAATGGTGTGATCTAGGCTCACTGCAACCTCTGCCTCCTGGGTTCAGGTAACTTTCATGTCTCAGCCTCCCAAGTAGCTGGGACTACAGGTGTGCACCACCAGGCCCAGCTAATCTTTTTGTATTTTTAGTATAGACGGGGTTTCACTATGTTGGCCAGGCTGGCTTCAAACTCCTGACTTCAGGTGATCCGCCCACCTCAGACTCCCAAAGCGCTGGGATTACAGACGTGGACCACCATGCCCAGTCCCAACCCTCTTACTTTACCTGGATATTTCCTGCCTACCCTTCCAATCTCAGCTTGAGCGCAACTTCCTTAGGGAAGCTTTCCCTGACTCATAGCCCAGAAGGGGCCCCTTTCATATAGCTTCTCCGGGACTGTGCATCTTGCCCTCACAGGCTTTATCTCCATTAGACTGTTTGATTAACACGCTCTCCCTCAAGTGGACTGCAATGACCTTGATGGCAGGGTACACACTGGCTTTTGCTCACCACTGCATGTCTCCCCTGCTCCTAGCACATGCCTGGCACATAGCAGGTACATGATAAAAAGAATTGTGAAATGAAATAAAGGGCAGTGGAGTAACTGGCCTAAGACCACCCACTTAGCAAGTAGGAGAATTAGGAGTCAATGCTAAGAAGCAAAGGCAAGAGATGTTTGAAAGGAAAACATCCCTCCTTAGCATGGCCTCTCGGGCCTGCTACCTGCCTCCGTGGCCCCTCTTAAGGAAGGCAGCTCGGTGGGTTAGTCACGGGCCCTGGAGCAAGACTGCCCGAGATGGAACCCAGGCTCAGATGCTGAGAATCTGGATGGTCATGGGCTAGCTACCTCACCTCCCTGGGTCTCAGCTTCTCTGTCTGTAAAATGGTGACCAAAACTTCTCACAGGGCTTTTGAAAGGATTAACTGAGTCAAGACCTATGAAGCCATAGAACAGTGCCTGGCACCTCCTATGTGCCCGGTAAATATGAGCAACTGTGATGCCACCTCCACCTCGCTCACTGTGTTCCAGCTGGGCCTGCAGAGTGCTTTCAGACCCCGGGGGCTTTGCATGTGCTGTTTCCTCTGCCGCTGAAGCACTTCTTATCTTTTTTTTTCCTTGTCAGCTCCTTCTCATCCTCGAAGGGCCTTTCTTCGGCCAGGCGTGGTAGCTCACACCTGTAATCCCAGCACTTTGGGAGGCCGAGCGGGGTGGATCATGAGTTCAGGAGTTTGAGATGAGCCTGGCCAACATGATGAAACCCCGTCTCTAGTAAAAATACAAAAATTACCTGGCCGTGGTGGTGTTCACCTGTAATCCCAGCTGCCCAGGAGGCTGAGGCAGAATTGCTTGAACCCAGGAGGCGGAGGTTGCAGTGAGCCAAGATCGCGTCACTGCACTCCAGCCTGGGCGAGAGAACGAGGCTCTGTCTCCAACAACAACAATAACGACAACAACAACAACAACAACAACAACAGAAACTTTCTTCTTCTCCTGAAGGTTCATACTCTTTCCCTCCCAGTCCTGTTTCACTGGAGCCCTGTGTGCAGTATGTAACAAAACGAATATTTGGTGTGTATTTGTATAGGGTCTGTTTTCTTCTACCAAACTAAGTTCTACAAGGACAAGGACCTCTCCTGATTTGCTCCCCACGACATGCACAGTGGCCAGCATAGCACCAGTCATACAGTAGGCACTCATGGTGAACTAATACACAGCGACAAAACCTGCAGAACCTGGTGGCTGATGGCATGGAGTAGGGAGAAGAGAGGACAAGGAGGGTCCTGAGAAGTGGGGAACAGCTTTGCCTTTAATGGAAGCAGGGCATGGGGAGGGCCCTGGATGCCATTCAGTTCAGTAAATGTTTATTGAGTGTCTGCTAGTTGTTCTACTCCTTTCCCATCAGTTAATCATTCAAGCTAGCTCAGAACATGGAAAACATCTCATGGGCCAAATAACGCAGATGAAAGCTCTATGACCTTGGAAGCTACTCCCATAGCAGCTGCCTTGAGATCTCTATGTGTATCTAGGGACAGATGGAAATAAGAATCATAATTGATGCCAGGCATTGCCAATTTGAAAATATAAATGATATACAATGATTTTTAAAAATCCCATAAGATACATATATTTTCCATTTTGCAGAAATGATAACTCAGTCTTAGAGGCAACAAGAGATTTGTCCAAAATCACAGAAAGTAGCAGGACTGTTGAGATTTTACCCCTTGTCCATCTGGCTCTAAAGCCTGTGCTGTTGCCCCATTTACCCTGCAGTCTCTGAAGAGCTGAACCTTGACGTGATTGGTCTGGCTGCCATTCACAGCTTAGCTCGACACAACAGGAGCCAGAGGTCTCATGGTTCATGCACTCAGTACTGACTAAGCACGCCCTCTAGAACCTACTCCTGGGGGAGCAAACTCAGCAGTCATTATTCTGATTTGCTATTCTTTCATTGATTCTTTCATCTTTTGATTTAGTGATTAATGTATTCATTCATTCATTCAACAAAATGAATTGCACAGGCAGACATGTAAATAGGAAATTGTAGCAAGATGTGATTACCTGGGAGTGGCAGTGTTGGAGCGGATTGGCCCTTGTGCTACCAAGGTTCCCAGGATTGGAGGACCAGACAAGTTCTTGAATCTCTAGGACGGGGTGGAGAAACGGAAATCCACTGGAGACATCAAGCATAGTGCCTCCTGTCGGATCCCTGGGAAGGCCAAGCACATCTCATCTCTTGTTATTCCTCATGTCCTTGCTGCCTTAATCAAAAGCAATCGCAGTATGTGTGACTTAAAAGGAATGGCCAAGAGGGATTTAATTCAAAACAGGCATGTCTAGAACTAAGCACCCCACTGGATGGGAATCAAGTGATTATGTGAACAAAGAGAAGGTATCAAGTCAGAGGCCATCTGTTCATTCACAGGCACTCCTCAAGGACTCAGTGCCAGGGCCAGGGCCTCATGGGGCCTACAGTCTAGGGGGCAGAAGAACAATGAACAATGGCCATGCAGCAAGCCATGTGCTGGAAGGAGGGATAAACGCAGAGCTGTGAGCCTGGCGGTCTGTGGCTGTAACTGTCCATCTCACCACTTTCCACACTGAGGACCTGGAGGGCAGAGCATGCCTCTTCATCGCGTCTGTCTCCCCAGGCAAGGCTGCTAGAGTGCAAAATGAAAATGGCGGGCCCCTTTTTCAAAAAGGAGAAAATATGTTGACATAGATGTGGTGAAGAGGGAACACTTTTACACCGCTGGTAGGAATGTAAATTAGTTCAACCACCATGGAAAACGTGTGGAGATTCCCAAAAGAACTAAAAGTAGAACTACCATTCAATCCAGAAATCCCATTACTGGGTATCTACGCAAAGGAAAAGAAGTCATTATATTGAAAAATACACTCGCACACGCATGTTTATAGCAGCACAATTCACAATTGCAAAGATATGGAACCAACCTAAGTGCTCATTGACCAACGAGTGGATAAAGAAAATGTAGTATATATGCACCATGGAATACTACTCAGCCAAAAAATTGAACAAAATAATGTCTTTTGCAGCAATTTGGATAGAGCTCGAGCCCTTTCTAAGTGAAGTAACTCAGGAATGGAAAACCAAATATCATATATTCTCACCAATAAATAGGAGCTAAGCTAAGAGGACACAAAGGCATAAGAGTGATCGGGGACTCTGATGAAGTAGGGAGTAGGGTGAGGGATAAAAATCTACATATTAGGTACAGTGTAACTGCTCGGGTGACAGGTGCACTAAAATATCAGAATCACCACTTAAGAACTTATCCACATAGCCCAAAACCACCAGTATCCCAAAAAATATTGAAAAAAAAAAGTTACTGAAATATAAAGCATCTTTTCTTTTGTGGTTTTCTTCTTGCCCTGTGATTCTTTAAATTTACTACTAAACTGCAATCATGGCAGGATGCGGTGGCTCATGCCTGTAATCCCAGCACTTTAGGAAGCTGAGGTGGGCAGACCACCCGAGGTCAGGAGTTCGAGACCAGCCTGACCAACATGGTGAAATCCCATCTCTGCTAAAAATTAGCTGGGCTTGGTGGTGGGCACCTGTGATCCTAGCTACTCAGAAAGCTGAGGCAGAAGAGTCACTTGAACCCAGGAGGTGGAGGTTGCAGTGAGCTGAGATCACGCCATTGCACTCCAGCCTGGGCAACAGAGTGAGACTCCATCTCAAAAAAACAAAAACAAACAAAAAAACCCTGCAATCTAAGCTAAAATAAAACTAAAAGTCATTAGCATGAATTTTATCACTTATCTTTAAATTACGTGATGCCAATCTTCCATGCAAATATGAGCACATCAATCTCTTATATAGAATCTCAGGAATTACATGTTCCTATCCTATCTCATAGATCCTCTGGGCACATGTATTTCATTCTTACCTGAACACTGGAAATGAGGCACAAAATATACTCATCAGTTTTGGTTGCACCTCTGACACATGCACATTCTACCAATGCTCTCTATCTGCGCCTTCCTGCTGAGTAAGGAAGGACTGCACAAAAAGGGAATTGTGCCCTGCCCTGTCTTTCTTTCAATGCCATCATCTCCAGTGTTGGTGACTGGTTAATTCAGAGAAGCAACATCAGTACAAAAGGATCGGACAAGGTCCCTCAGTCATTCATGTTTCTTTGAACATCATGGCCCTTTTTCTGCATTTTGACCCAAGTTTGGGTTGTAACAAAAAGCATGGGCTCCAGAGGCAGTCAGAGCCCCTGTTACTGGGACGGAGAGGCCTCATGCTTGCGGTATAGTTGCTCTGGGTGGCGCTGAACTCTCATGCATCATGGATCCATCAGAATTCTGGACCAGCTGAGTGCTTCATGGAAATGGGGTGGCAGGGAATGGTGGGTACACCGGACACATGCTGTAGTATCTCCTCTGCTCATGTGCAGATTCTAATGTTCCATCAGATTTCACTCACAAAACACAAGTTCAAAGACAACGCCCTAAAGAATTTCAAGACTGTGATAGCAAAACATTAAACCAAGCATAGGGCCCAAGGTCTTGGTAAACTTTTGCTGATGAATGAAAACTTTCCCCAAGATGATCGTATTTGACTTAGGATCAATAGGTCAAATGGAAGTCTTCTAGGCAGGGAAGGGGGTAAGATAGGCCTAATTGGAGGCAGGAGAAAGTATAGCATGACGGGAAATTATGGTCAAATTGGCATGGCCAACGGGTCTTGTGCCAGGGAAGGAAGGGCACCTATGAGGCTGAATAGGAAAGCTGGAGCCAGATTGGAGCCATTTTTATCTTCTAAGCTAAGGACGTTGGAACTCTACTCACTGGCAATGGGAAACAAGTAAAATGCCATTAGGTCTTGGGTTCAGAAAGAGGACTCCATTGCAGGGGAAGTTGGATTAGAGGAACTGGCAATGAGACTGATGCAAACAGTCAAAGCCTAGGGCCATGGGGGCTGGACCTGGGTGGGGCTTCAGGACTGGCAAGAGGGGTCCATTTGAGGGAGAATTCAGAAGGACAACGAAGAGAGGGGGTGAGCAGCCTGCAGGAGGCAGAGAGGCAGGTGGGAGCTGAGAGCAATCCATGGCTTGCTTTCCCATTTGGTCAGCTGCGTTTTCTAACTTCTGAACTCAAGAGCTTGGAGACACTACAGGGTTGAGAGACCTCTGAAAATTCCCGTTGGATCCCACTGCCTGCAATTTCTGCCATTTACTGTTTTCTTCTGCTTAGGACGAGAGCATTTAAGCAAGGGAAGGAAAACATTGCACAGGGCATGCTATTTTTTAGAAAGCCCATGGCACAAATAAAAAATATAATATTTAAAGGCTTCGTTTATTTGCAAGGAAGAGACCGTGTCTGCCTATAGGTTCTGGACAGTGCCCCAAACCCCACTGGCCTCTGTAAACACTCTTGGATGGTAAATAATAGTAGCACCAGTGTTAAATCTATTCGTTAGGATCTTGGCATGAGCATACCATGATTTCAGAAGTCCCTCTTGAATTCTAGGAAACAGAACTTACTGCTTGGGGTCTCTACGCAGAGTTATTGCTGGAGAAAGGTGGAAGGGCGTGTTTGTGCCAACGGAAACTTGTTATTTTTATTTACTTATTAGGTCATGAGCATCATCCATACCTTACACTTGCAACATAAATTCTCTCATGCTATATAACTATATAGCATGAGAGTGAGATTTTCCTCACACTCCTAGGTTGGAGCCTGGGCCCCCCTCTTATATGAGAAAACAGGGGCTCCCAGAGGCTAGTGACTTGCCTAGCATCATACAGTTGGAAAACACTAGAACTTTCTCTCAGTACTTCATGGTCCAAGTTTCCACTAGACCAGTGTTTCATTTTTCCATGAAAGCACTCCTGTTAAAGAGCGAGGCTGTCCTAAGGGTTCTGGGAGAAAAGTTTACAGTGGGTTCCTCTAATAAGAAAAATGTGATAAAAATCTAATACTTTATCTTCATTCATGCATACCTTCCATCTTGCTGTATGCTACATCAAGTATGTTTTTAACATAGAAATAGTGCTTTGAATGACTTATCAGTAGGAAAAATGCTTAAGAGCACATGTCACATTTATCTTGTGTCTTAGCCACTAGGTAAGTCCTTGTGCTACTCAACCTCACACTGAGGTGAACAGCTCCATACTGTAGCTGCCACTGAGCCCTAAAAACAGGATGAGAAGATATATATTACCCACAATAATGCTACCTAACCAACAAACCCAGAATCTCAGCAGTACACAACAATCAGCATTTAGTTAGCTCAGAGGTTAGCTGGAGGGTGACTGATCTTGGCCCATGCTCAGCCAGGCTCCCCTGGGGCAGCCCAGCTCAGGCCCCACAGACCTCTCATCCTCCTCCAGAGACCAAGTCTCTAACCCAGGTGTGCTCTTCTCATGGCAATGGTACAAAAACCCAACCATCCAAACACATCCCGGCCACTGGTTATGTCACACCTGTTAGCATTCCACTGACCAAAGCAAGCTACGTGGCTGAACTCCAAGTCAAAGAGTGGGAAAATAGTCTTTTTTTTTTTGAAGAGATAAAACTGAAATAATCATATGGCAAAGAGTGTGTGTGATACAGGGAGGGGTGAGGATTTGGGGCTATTAATGAAATCTTCCATAATCGTGAGATAACTAGCCAGGTTATTATGTGACAGTCCTACTGACTTGTGTCAGGGACTAAATTTTAATGGCAGCTCAGTTACTTTTTAGCTATGTGACCTTCAACAAGGTCTTTTCTCTCTCTGAGCCTTGTTTTTCTTCTCTGTATAGTAGGAAAAATAGCTCATTTTTAATAGAGGTCTTACCAGGATAAAGTAAATGATTTTATGGAAAAGCATATTATGAGAAAGCACTGTGAAGACATTCTTACTATTACCCCACGTCATAGGTTTCTTGAGTTGCTATACTTAGCTCCAAATAACTTCTGATGCTAAAATTAATCAAATCCAGGCTATCGGCTGCTTTAGAACAGGGATATCATTACCAAAAGTAATGAAAGCAACAACCACAGCATCCATGATAAAATAACAGTAGGAATACAGTCGGCCCTCTGTATCCATGGGGGATTGGGTCCAGGACCCCCGAGGATATAAAAATCCATGGATGCTCAAATATCTTCTAATCAGCTCTCAGTACCCACAGGTCCCATGTGGACACCGAGGGCTGGCTTTACTGTCGTATTTACAATTGCAGTTCCTGGTGGTATCTCAAACACTAAGATGTAGTACTTATTCCAATGAGTATTTGCTGAGTGAATGAATGAATGAACGAATGAATGAATGAATTGGCAACAACAGTGATACATTTGAAAAACATTTCTCTGATTTTAAAATTGGTTTCCAAAGGGGAACTCTAGAAAAATATCTAGGTGAAGCATCCTGGGAAGCCAGAGTTTTACCTGCTTTGAGCAGTAATTACTCATCTCCATAGATAGATTGTACATGTTTTCTTCAAAAATCCCTAGCAGGCTTGCAGAGCCACACTTAGTGTTTGTCTTTTCTCTTCAGCCAAGTAAAACAGTTCTTTTAGCCAAAAGTTCTTATCTTTATTCTCTGTAGCACAGTCAAGCCCCTAAACTTTGATAATCGGGGGAAAGAGAAATTGGCATATTATTGACGACCACAGATGTGTCCAGCATTTTCAAATGTCAGTTCCTTGGTTCTCACAAACTCAGGGGGAAGCATTAGAATCCACAATTTACAGATGGGGCTCTGAGCGCAGCAAGATTGTGGAATTTGAACCCAGGGAACAGTTTAGGTTGGTTCTGGCTTTTTCCGTGGCCCACGATGGCACTAAATACTTGCTATTTGATTGCTTTATCAGTTAACTGAAGCTACTATTGAGGCAATAGCAGTTTGGCATGGAACAAAATGATATAATACCTCTCAGTACCCCAGCTCTCAGGGCAACATCCTGAACCCTACCAGGCTCAATGAATGTTGATTCTGACAATGGTGATGTCTTCTGGAACCGAATTATCTTTTTATCAAACCCAGGATTTTCAATTCGGTCAAGCACAACCAGAAATTTCTAGGATTCTTCTGGGTTTGAAAACATCACTGCAGTCCAAGCCCCTCATTTTCCAGATGAGAAAACTAAGCTCCAAAAATGAGTGACTTTTTAGGGTCACACAGCTAGTTAGTGGCAGAGCCTGAGTTTGCAGGAAAGTTCTCTCTCTCTCTCACACACACACAGCCAGGCTGAGGCAGGGGTTGTGGGGTGGGGGTGTGGTACTACCAGCTTCTTAGCGTGAGGGACCAGGCCACAAGCAATGCTTGTCATCACCCCCTGCCTTTCAGAGTGGGGCTGAGAAACTGGTGGAGGCTGAAGGCCTCTGCACCCTGGAGGCCAGGGGAGTCTGTGGACACTGAACACATTTGAACGGCAGCCCCTCAGCCCGTACATTTGTGCAGCGCTCCCCGGGACAGATTTCCCCCGCCGGCTCTTTATTTAAAGCATGACTGAGCTTCAGAAGCAGCCCGGCTGGCAGAGGAGACTTGTGAAAGAGCAGTGGCACGGTGGATTGTGAGCTGTCAAAACAGGAAACAGATTCGCAATGGTGGTTTCAGGCTGGTTGACTCCGTGTGCGAGGGAACCAGCCCGTGACATGAAGGTCTGTTTTGGCAGGCTGTGGGCAGCTGAGGCATTTCTAGCACATGGGTTGGGGCCTTCAAATGGTCCAGCAGCTGCCCCTTTTTGCCTCTCGGAGTGAATGGCTGGGTAGAACTGATTCTGCATAAAGACCAGCTCTGCTTCCTGAGAGAAAGAGCTCTGCCCTGTGCCCTGTGCCCTGTGCAGACTTTCACCACTCACCTGCTGTGTGATCTTGACACATCACTTAGTCTCTGTGGGCCTCAGCCTCCTCCTCTTTCAGATGGGGACAAGAGTAGTGAAGAGTAAGTGAAATGCGTAATTAAATGGTTCATCCTCTAATATTATGGAGATTAAGTAATTTCAAAACCAGAACAATGCAAACAGAGGCACTCAGCACATGTTGGTTAATGCTCTTACCGCCTCTGACCCTGCACCTTCTGATGCAGGCCAATGAGAAGGAGTTTTGGCTACTTCAACTCCACCTGGGGTCATCAACCCAAAGTTTTTGGACCTGAGCATTTATCCCTAAAATTAACATCAGCCACTCACTGAACAGCTCCAGTTTGCCTGGCATTGTTTTTGTCCCTTGTACACAGCATCTCATTTAATTGAAACAACAAATCTGTGCACTAATCATACAATAAAAATAGCCAGTGAGCATTATTTGAACATTTGAGGTGGACTTTTAAACGCTTTGCATGTATTAACTCAATAAATTACGTTTTAGGTATTATTTCCCCTATTTTGCTCATAGAGAAACTTGCAGCTTAGATAGCTGAACTGAACAGAACAGGTCTGGACACTGCAGATCATGGGGAGACTTAATTTCCTCTGGATAAAACCTTTCTCTGTCTCTGTCTCTCTCTGTCTCTCTCTCTCTCTCTCATAAGCCCCCCACACACACACACACACCCCGTCACACATGTGTGCAACTGCATGGAAACAGCATTATTGGAATGGAAGGGAAGGGGTTCCAGGGCAGCCGGACTTGGCCTGTAAGCTCACCTCCCTGGAGCCTAGTGTAGGATGGAAGTGGCTGGGGGCTGGGAGGATGAGCTAAAGAGGCCCATGAGCAACAGAGGCAGGGGTTGTGCCATAGCAGGGCAGGCTGGAGGCTGGAGCACAGTTGAAAGAGATGGTGTATTAGTCCATTTTCACACTGCTGAAAAAGACATACCCGAGACTGGGTAATTTATAAAGAAAAACAGATTTAATGGACTCACAGTTCCATGTAGCTGGGGAGGCCTCACAGTCATGGCAGAAGGTAAAAGGCATGTCTTACATGGTGGCAGGCAAGAGAGAATGAGAGAACCAAGTGAAAGGGGAAACCTCTTATAAAACCGTCGGATCTTGCGACTTATTCACTACCACAAGAACGGTATGGGGGAAACCACCCCCATGATTCAATTATCTCCTACTGGGTCCCCCTGACAACACATGGGAATTATGAGAGCTACAATTCAAGATGAGATTTGGGTGGGAACACAGCCAAACCATATCTAATAGGATGGGGGCCGGATGTCCTGCTGGGTCCTGGCTTGCCAGTTTTTCTGGCATCAGGAGGATCTACAGGGGAGTCTAGATTTTCCGGCAAGCCAAAATATAGCCATGTTTCATTGGCCGCCTTTACTCTGAATGCACTCATCCCTCCCACAGCCCCAAGCTCTCCCTAGTGAGTGAACTTTTGTTCATTATTTCAGATCAATTTAGGGGTTCCTCTTTGACTGCCCAAGAGAATGGTTCCCTGCGCTCCCATGGCATTTGGAACTTTCTTCCACCTGAGCATCTACTTGTAGCCTGAGTTCTGCTCTTGACTGAAGGAACCCTCAGGGCCATCTGGGTTCTGCCCAGCTTAGCACAGGGGCGTGGGACATAACGCGAGATGAATAAAAGTTGGTTGACTGATGAAAAATAGGAAGTCTTGGGGAAGAGGATCCAAAAGGAGTTTTTAATTAAAAAAGGGGAAAGAGGAATGAATACAACAATCTCATTGTACAGATCAGAAGGCTGAGACTTGGCCAGTGTTATGGGGCTGAACAGTGTCCCCCCAAATCCATATGTTGAAGTCCTAACCTCCAGGACCTCAGAACGTGACAGTATTTGGAGACAGAGGCTTTAAAGATGTAATTAAGTAAAACAGAGTGTTAGAGTGGCCCCTAATCCAATATGACTGATGTCCTCACCAAAAGGGGAAATTGGACACAGAGGCACATACAGAGAGAAAACCGCATGAAGACACAGGGAGATGACAGCCATCTAGAAGCCAAGGAGAGGGGCCTGGAACTGATCCTTCCCTCACAGCCCTCGGGAAGAACCAACACTGCCCACACCCTGATCTTGGACTTCTGTCCTCCAGAGCTGTAGGAGAATATGCTTCTGATGTTGAAGGCTTCAAGGCTGTGGTACTTTGTTACACAGCCCTAGCTGATTCATACAGTGAGTTGAAGTGACTTGTTTATTGCCACAGGCCTCGTGGTGGCAGAGCCAAGATTTAAACCCAAGTCAGCTTACTCCAAGGCCCATTTGTTGATCTCCCCACTCTGTGCATCTTTCTTAGGCGTTCTCCCATCTTCCTTTTGGCAGAAGAACTGTTCTTGTATTTACCCAGCCCCTACTACTGGCACTCAAGTGAAACTCCATTTGGTCAGGAGGAGAATGGAGATTCTGAAGCAGGATGGTGAATGAGTTACCTTTCAATGGGCCAGGGGTGGTGGCTCACACCTGTAATCCCAGCAGTTTGGGAGGCCAAGGCAGGTGGATCACCTGAGGTCAGGAGTTTGAGACCAGCCTGGCCAACATGGTGAAACCCCATCTCGACTAAAAATACAAAAATTAGCCAGGCATGGTGGCATGTACCTGTAATCCCAGCTACTTGGGAGGCTGAGGCAGGAGAATCACTTCAGCCTGGGAAGTAGAGGTCTCAGTGAGTTGAGATCATGCCATTTGCACTCCAGCCTGGGTGACAAGAGTGAAACGCCATCTCAAAAACAGACAAAAAAATTCAATGAACAAAACATGTGCTTACTATTTCATCTTGATGAAATTTTTATTGTAAAGACCATCAACCTTTACATTGACCCTTTCTGTGCATCTTATCTCAGGAATGAAAGCTTTACAACTATATTGAAACAAATATGTCTGCGTTAAGTCCCTTCACATATAAAATAATGAACACACAACGAGGGGGACATCAGTGGTGCCTCCAGGCCTGGGGCCCAGCATCTGGACCAGGATGGTTCAGAATGTGGACTAAGACATGGACTGTCTGGGTTCAAACCCTGCCTTTGCTGTTGTAACTTGAGGCAAGGCATTCAATCTCTCTAGGTCTTAATTCCCTCCTCTTAAACATGGGGGCAAAGCTAGTACCTACCTCAGACATTTCCTTTGTGTTCCCTGGGAGGATTGGCTGAGGTGGGTAGTGCAAGCCCGGTGCTTACAATAGTGCCTGTTCTGCACTAGGTACTCTAGTAGGTGGGTTATTGCTATTGTTCTTGTCATCATTGAGATCAGAGGTTCTTGAATGTCTCCACAGGTCAAAGGGGCTACAAGAAATATTAAAATAATTTAAAAATCAATCATGAGTCAATCACACAAACACACTTAAACGTTTGATTTTGTATTTTGCTTCCAAACATTGTTGATACAGGAATGCAGACATTTTGCAAGGCTGGCCACTCTTCCTATTATTACTACAAACACCTCCCTGTGCCTGGAGTTTTACTTGGCACCTTGCACATGTTGAAGCTTCCTTCTCAACTGCATAATTCTGTGTTACGTATTACTGAAGTCCATTTCCCAAGACAGAAAAACCAGGAGGCTTGCCTGATGCAGGACCTTGGGAAGAGGCAGATCTCAGATTCTAACCCAGTTCTATCTTACTCCAGAGCCCTTTTGGGAGGATTATTTCTATAGGGTCAGTTTCTCGAAGTAAAAGACTTCTAATCCTCAGAGCCCATTTTCCAACCTCTATGTTCCCTCTCGGAGTGCTAAGAACATTATAATTCCTCAAAAACCCAATGTCTGGATTGAATTAATGAGCAAAACAAAGCAACAAAGCAATGAGTTTAATTCATGCCCTGCCATGGGTTGGAATGTTGAGTTAGGCATCTTCATGCTTTCAATGACTCAGCCAAGTCGTGGTAGGTTCTGCACTCAGACTGAATGCCCTGGTCCTGCTCCTCTGTCTCCAGTTGGGTGCACCAGGGGAATTTGAATTCCACCTTGGAAGGCTGTTCTTGGCACTTGGTTTGCAGAAAGGAATCACGATTTTGCCTATATCCAACAGTCATTGTGGAAGCGGGTGATGGGGTTCAGATGTTTCTGTTTTTTCCCAAGAGTTTTCCTCTTTCTCTGGTTGTCATTCGTTCCTGGTACTAAGCATTCCATTTTCTGGGAAAAGCTTGGGGATCTGACCATCTCCAGGAGCTGAGAGAGAGAAACAAATTGCAGATCCCTCGAGGATACCTGCAGGAGGAGGGAGAAGAGAGATGTATGAATTCCCCAGCCTCAGAGCTCTGAGGAATTGCAATGTCTTTCTCGTGGGAACAGTGTGAGTAGTTAAATAACTGCTGGCTGTAAAACCATCATGGAAACCAGGCAGTACTTGTCAATAATGGCAATTGCTAGCAATTGGAGGTGATGTCATGGGCTCAGAGAGATAATAGAGGAAGATGTAAAGAGCCATCCGTCTAAATGTAAGGAGCTGGATAATAATGATAAAACCAACAATAACTAGGGAGGCCAACTTGTCTCAGTCTTCCTGGATTTTCCCTGGCTATAAAACCAAAAGTCCTGTGTCCCTGGGCAAACCAGCACAGTTGGTGACCCTAATAATAATGAGTGTCTTAGATAACATGAGTTCATTCAAATAAGGAGATAGATTTGCAACACCTTTTAAACAATGGCTAAAATGCATCATCCTGAAATGTCTCAGGAAGAGGCATTTTGCAGTCCTTGGTTGATAGTTCCACCGTGAGCCCTGGAAAACCTCAGTTGCTCTCAGGCTCAGCACCTCAGAGCCAGCCTTCTCAGGACATTTAGCTCTGACCTATCCCCTGAGACCTCAGGACTCACCAGAAGCCCTGAAATCTTCATCACAGCCCCTTGCAATCTGCGA
Source organism: Symphalangus syndactylus (assembly GCF_028878055.3). Lineage (NCBI taxonomy): Eukaryota > Metazoa > Chordata > Mammalia > Primates > Hylobatidae > Symphalangus > Symphalangus syndactylus. Next base: position 17,017,955 of record NC_072438.2, on the reverse strand, counting down.
AGTGATGCATCGCCCATTATTCTACATCAGTCTCCCAGCAGCCCAGGAAAGCAGAAATAATGGGCATGGCTGGTCTCATTTTTTAGATTAGCAAACTGATATTCAGAGAGGTTTAGCCACTTGCCCAAGGTCACATACCCAGTTGGTGACCAAGCCAGGATTGAAGGCCTGGTCTGGCTGATGCCAAAGTCTGGGGGCTTTTCAACGTGATATCTACAATTTCCCTGAGTTATTTCCTTCACGTGAAAAACCAAGATCTCATGCATCCAACGGACCAAGGCCAAGATTACCTCCACTCAAGGGAGTCTAGGGAGCACCTGGATGAGCCAAAGCCCCACACTCCTGTGCCGGGCCATGGGGACAATGACAAGTTTTCAGGAACCTCAGATCCTCTTGGGGCAGTCACACATGCTTAATGACACTGGTCAGCTGTGCACGGATATAGCATTGGCTGCAGTAGAGGGAGAGTGGCTTTGGAGTGAGATTAAGTATGGTTTAAACCCACCTCCATCCCTTACTGGCTGGGAGCCTTGGTTTCCCCATCTGTAAAATGGCATTATGGTAACCTTGCAAGGTGATGGTGAGAATTAAGTGGGAGGACATTTGTCCACACAGGAGACAGGAGAGCTACCATTCACTGAGCACTACCCTTGTGCCAAACATGGTTCTAAGCACTTTGATGGATGAAATAATTTAATAGTCTCTGCAGAGATGGGTTAGGCTGGTATGTGAGTTAGATGCAGGTCAGCAGAAGTGGGACTGGAGCTGGGACAGGCAGCAGCAACAGCTGCATAGGGTTGCTGGATACAAGTTTTTAGTCTAAGTGTGCTCCATGCAATATTTGGGACATACATAGACCAAATAATTATATGAAATTCCAATTTAACTGGGAACCTTCTATTTTTATTTGCTAAATCTGGCAGTTTTAGGTCTGGACAACCATCTGCAATAAAACCAAAGTGTTTGTGGCTCACCTGCACTGTTCCTTGGGCATTAGACGGTTGGAGGGGCATGCAGGGGGTCAGAAAGCCTTTTAGGCCTTAAACGTACCAAGTCAGGGCATCCATGCAAATAATTAATTTTGCTTAGATCCCAGTTTCTCCAGCTTTCTATGCAGGCCAAGTAGATTATTTGCCAAACTCTCATGTTTGTCTAACTTTCTTTTTTGGTGAAATAGATCTTTCATCTGAATCCCCATTTCTTTTGTTTTCTGATGGCAATCAAAATGATTTGCATAGCTCCCCATTTTTTCTGCTGGTCCTTGCTTATACCCCACAATTATTTTGAGCATGAATAAGGAAGGAAATATTCTCTCATTATCTTGTAAGAAATGTTTTAGGGTACTGATTCTCAAAGTGTGGGCCTAGGTCCACTGGCATCAACATCACCCGGGAACTTTTTGGAACTGCAAATTCATTGGAAACTCTGGGGTAGGGCCCAGCAATCTGTGTTTCCACAAGCCCTGAAGGGCATGCTGAGGCTCATTCAAGTTTGAGAACCTCTGGTTTAGCAGAAACACCTTGCATTAGGGAGCAGGAGAGTTTGGATACCAGTTCTATTCCTCCCAAGCTGATTCAGCTTATGAAAAGCACACACTGTCCTACTCTGTTTCCTTCTGTTGAGTGCAGTGGTGGAACCAGGGCTCCTATTTCCTTGCAGATGAGGGCGACATGCAGGGGATCCCTCAGCACTGTGTCTGGGAGGAGGAGCAGTCAGCTAGGTGGAGGCCCATGGTGCTTCTTGTCCAGACCTAGACACTGCCTGTTCCCTGACACCCAGCCTGCAGGTCCCCAGCCAAGAACAAAATGACGCATGCTGCCAGTTGGCCTTGCAATGGGAGGTGGCCCAGCGCCAGCCAGCCCTTACTAATTGCTAATTTGCACTGAAACAGCAAACAAAGCCCTTCATGTGAATGCCCTGATTATTTGGCCAGTTCTCCCCCAGGGGGCCATCCCCCAAATCTGGAGCCATTCACCCCAGGATTCTAGGAGGCCACTTGGGCCAGGGGTTCTTCTCAGTCCCAAGAAAAGGCAGTTTCTCTCTGCAGCTAATTGGGATTTGGGAGGAGCTTGCTATTTTTCTGTTCTTTTTCTTTCCAATGTTTATGCTTCACCACAAATAAGAGAATATAATGATTTTTCCCCTGCTTTGGAGACAAAGCAGAGAGGTAGGAAGAGCAAGATCCTCAGCTCATTCACATTCATGTTGTAACCTTGTGAATTTCCAAGCTTTTCAGCCTTGCAGAGATTCACTTTCATACCTGTTTCAGGAGTATCCATTGGTGCCTCCCCAGCACTGAGACCTAGGTAGGAATGCCTCCAACTGCAATTCATAGTCCAAGGACCCCCAAATCTCCCCAGGGAGTCTGTTAACCCTGGTTTTACTTTCTCATGGCTCAACTCCCACGTCCTCATTCTCTTTCATTCTCCCCCATCACCCTGATGCACTGAGAGCAGTTCCTTCACCAAGTCAGCAAGAAAAGAGGAATCCACAGGTTCCAAGCATTCTGCAATCTTGTAGCGCAGACAGAAAACTGGCAGGGTTGGAAAGGGTGGAGGAGTTGAGTTGGGTGGCATTTCCCACCCTCTGGCTACCCAGCCCCTGCACCCAACCCTGCCACATGCAGCTCCCCCAGGTCTCTGAAGTGTTCAGAGCTGATCAGGCCATTTTTCCAGCAAGGTTGACTGTGTTTCTCAGAGGAACTTGGTTCCAAGAGCATGAACTTTTCTTCATCTTGTTACATGTCATCTGTGAGAGTGGACTAAGTCCCTTTCTTTTGAAAGCTTACATTTTAGTGGGAGGAAAAGAAAATAACGACACAAATGAGTAATTATAGAATGTGTCAGGTGGCGATAAGAGCCAGTGAGTTTGGATTTGGACAGCCTCTCTTGTACTTTCTATTTTGCATGCCACTAGCATGAAAGCTCCAGGAGACAAGATTTTTTGAGTAGCTTTATTAAGCATAACGGAATATAATAAACTATACATAAAGCACACAATTTGCTAAGTCCTGACAAATGTAGACACTTGTGAAGCCATCATCACCATGGAGATAGTGAACAGATCCATTGCCCCAAGTTTCCTGTGCCCCCTTGTAAATCCCTCCTTTTGCTCCTCCCATCTCCTCCTCATTCCCTCTCATCCTCAGACAACAACTGATCTCTCCCTCACTGCAGATTGCTTGGCATCTTCTAGAATTTTATGTAAGTGGACTCATCTGGTGCATATTCATTTATGTCTGGCTTCTTTTTTTTAGCATTATTTCGATGTTCATCTCTGTTGATACATTCATCATTAATCCATCTGTTTTTATTGCTAAGTATATTCCATTTATGGGTATACCACTGTTTGTTTCTCCACTTACCTGTTGATCGACATTTGGATTGTATTATTATTATTATTTTGAAACAGCGTCTCGCTCTGTCACCAAGCTGGGGTGCAGTAGCACAATCACAGCTCATTGCAACCTCTGCTTCCTGGGTTCAAGCCATCCTCCTATCTCGGCCTCCTGAGTAGCTGGGACTACAGGCAAGCACCACCACACCCGGCTAATTTTTGTAGAGACAGGGTTTTACTATGTTGAGGAAGCTGGTTTCAAACTCCTGGGCTCAAGCAATCCTCCCACCTCAGCTTCACAAAGTGCTGGGATTATAGGCATGAGCCACCACAACCAGCTTATTTTTTAAATTATTAAAAATAAAGCTCTGTGAACATTTGTGCATAAATCTTTGCACAGATGCATATTTAATTTATCATGGTTAAATACCTAGGAGTGGAATGCCTGAATCATAGGGCAGATGTATGTCTAACTTTTTAAAAAATTGCTGTTTTCCAACATAATTGTGCCATTTTACATCTTCACCAGTACTGTATGAGGTCTCCAGTTGCTGCATATTCTTGTCAAAACTTGGTATTAATCAATTTTTAAAAGTATAGACACTGTGATAGGCATGTAATAGTATTTCATTGTGATATAATTTGCATTTCATAATAACTAATCATGCTGCGCATCTTTTCTTGTGTTTATACCATCCAAATATCATCTTGGGTAAACTGCCTGTTCAGATATTTTGCCCATTTAAATAATTGGGTTGCTTTTCATAATATTGTAAACAGACTTTTATTTCAATTTCTGATTGTTAATTGCTAGTATTTAGAGATACAATTGAATTTTCTATATTGATCTTACATCCTGCAAACTCAAAATAAACTCACTTTACCCCAGTAGCTTTTTATTTTTTCGGTATATTGCATCAGATTTGTTACATAAAGGATCATGACATTTGTGAATCAAAATAATTTTACTTCTTTTTTCCCCACTTGGGTATCTATCTTTTTTCTTGCCTTATTACAGTGGCTACAATCTCCAGTACAATGTTGAGGAGATGAGGTGAAACCAGAAATCCTTTTCTTGTTCTTGATCTTAGAAGGAAAACAGTGGATCATTCATCATTAATTATAATATCAAGTATAATTTTGTTATATATGCTCATTATCAGATTGAAGAAGTTCTCATATGCTGACTTGCAGAGATTTTTAAAAATCAGAAATGAAGGTTGGATTATGTAAAATGTGTTTTCTGCATTTGTAATGATGATATGTTTTTTTTCTGATTTGTTCTGTTAATAATGAGAATTACATTGAGCAATTTTTAATGTTGTATTAGGCCATTTCTGCATTGCTATAGAATACCTGAGGCTGGGTAATTTATGAAGAAAGAGGTGTAATTGGCTCACTGTTCTGCAATGTGTTATCTTTTTTCTAATTTCTTAAGTTAGAAGTTGAAATCATTGATTTGAGGCCTTGCTTCTTTTTAAATACAGTTTACATTATACATATCCTTCTGAGATTGCTTTAGGTGAATCCTAGAACTTTGAATATGTTGTGTTTTCATTTTTATTCAATTAAAAATATTTCATATATCTCTTTTGATTTCCTCTTTTAGCCATGGGTTTTTTATCAGTGCATTATTTAGTTTCCAAATATTTGGGGATTTAAAAAGATACTTTTCAGTTATTGATTTCTAATTTCTATTTTAATTCTGTCATAGTCAGAGGGAATACTTTGTGTGTTTAGATTTAAATTGAGTTTAAATTTATTTATTTATTTATTTATTTATTTATTTATTTTGAGACACATTCTCACTCTGTTGCCCAGGTTGGAGTGCAGGCACGATCACAGCTCACTGCAGCCTTGACTTTTTAGGCTCAGGTGATTCTCCCATCTCAGTCTCCATAGTAGCTGGGATTATAGGCCTGTGCCAGCATGCCTGGCTAACTTCTGCATTTTTTTGTAGAGACAGAGTTTCACCATGTTGCCTAAGCTAGCCCCAAACTCCTGGACTCAACCAATCCACCTGCCTCAGTTGGCCAAAGTTCTGGGATTACAGACATGAGTCACCATGCCCAGCCAAGTTTAAATTTATTGAGACTTGTATTAAGGCCAAGAGTATGGACTACTTTGGTTAATATTTTATATGCACTTGAAGATAATGTGTTCTGTTGTTGTTAAGTAGGGTGTTCTCTAAATGTCAATTAGGCTAAGTTGGTTGATAGTATGGTTCAAGTAATAGCTATATTACTAATTTTCTGCTTACTTTTTCTATCAATTATTGAGACAGGGGTGTTGAAATCTGACTATTACGGATTTCTCTATTTGTCCATTTGTCCTTTTAGTCCTGTCAGTTTTTGCTTAATGTGTTTTGAAACTCTGTGATTATGGGCCCGTAAATGCTTAGAAGTTTTGTGTCCTCTTAATGAATTTACTCCTTTATCATTATGAAATTACTCTATTTGTTCCTGGTAATATTCTTTGCTGAAATCTACTTTGTCTGATGTTAATATAGCCATCCTAGTTTTCTTTGATTAGTATTAACATGGTGTATCTTTTTCTAATCTGTTACTTTTAACCCTATTGTGTCTTCATATTTAAATATTTTTTCATTTTGAGGGGGCTATTTTTCAGTTTTTTTTTTTCCCTTTTGGTGGTAGCATATAGTTAGGTCTTATTTTTTTCCTTATTTGATAATCACTCCCTTTTAACTAGTGTGTTAAATGTCATACATTTAAAAGCATTTGACATTTAATTTGTTTATTGATATCACTGAGTTTAACTTGCTGCTTATTTTCTATTAGTTCTATCTGTTTATAGATCCTTTTGTCTGGTTTTGGATTAAATGAGTATTTTTAATTATCCCATTTCACCTCTTTTGTTTACTTATTAGATATCACTATGTATGTATATGTGTGTGAATGTGTGTGTGTGTGCGTTTTAGTGGTTGCTTTAGTTGTTTATATTATTTATCTTTAATAGATCAAAATTTACCTTGTAAGAATAGTATACCATATTGTGTACTGCATAAAAACCTTACAACAGTATGCTTCTATTTCTTTTTGGTCTTTATGCTATTATTATACATTTGGAGTTTATATATGTTATTAATAACACACCACATTAATATCAGTTTTAATTGAAAGAGCTCATTCTTTTTAAAAAGAGATTTAAATCATAGGAGGAAAACTTTTCCTGTTTATCTACATAGTTATAATTTTGAGTGCTCTTCCTTTCTTTGTATAGCTTCAGGCTTTACCTGATATTATTTTCTTTTTGTCCAAGGGACTTCCCTTAATATTTATTGTAGGGGAAGTCTGCTGTTGAGGGATTCTTTCAGCTTTTGTATGTTTAAAAATATTTCGATTTTATCTTCATTTTTTGAAAGATAGTTTTGCTGGGTATAGAATTCTAGGTTGACAATTCTCTTTTTTTTCTATACTCTAAAGATGTTGCTCCACTGTCTTGTGGCTTCATTATTTCTGACTAACAGTCTGCTTATAATCCTTATCATGTTTCCTGTATATATGACATATGCTCTTTGGTTGCTTTCAGTGTTTTGTCTTTATCACTGTTATTTATTTATGTATTTATTTATTTATTTATTTATTTATTTATTTATTTATATTATTTAAAAGATTTTGAGACAAGGTCTCGCTTTATTACCCAGACTGGAGTGCAGTGGCAGGATCATGGCTCGCTGCAGCACTGATCTCCTAGGCTCAAGTGATCCTCTCACTTCAGCCTCCTGAGTAGCTGGGATTGTAGTCATGTACCACTATTCCTGACCAATTTCAAAGCAGAAGAGGGAGGCAGAAGCAGTATAATCAAAGATATGACAGTATCTCACTATGTTACCCAGCCTGCTCTCAAACTCCTGGGCTTAAGCAAACCATCCTCTTTGGCCTCCCAAAGTGCTGGGATTACAGGTGTGAGCAACTGCGCCTGGCCTATCACTGGTTTTGAGCAAGTAAGTTTATGATGTTTCTTAGTGTTATTTTCTTCAGGATTTTTGTGCTTGTCCTGTGTTGAGCTTCTTGGATCTGTGAGTTTATGGTTTTAACCAACTTTGGAAGTTTTTGGCTATTATTTCTTCAAACAGTTTTTCTTTCCATTTTTCTATCTCCTCTGTTTCATGATTCCAGTTATACATGTCTGCTTTTGGGGGGAGGAGGGTTCTTTTTGCTCTCCTTGTGTCAATTTAAATAGCTTCTGTTAAATCTTAAATTTAACAAATTATTTCTTCCGCAGTATCAAATCTGTCCTTAATCCCATCCAGTGTATTTTTTATCTTAGAAGTATTTTTAACCCCTAGAAGTTGAATTTGGGTATTTTAAATATCTTTTGTGTTGCTTCTTAATATGCTCAATCTTTCATCTACATTTTTGAATACATAAAACATAGAGTGAGAATAATTGTTTTGATGCCCTTGTCTACTAATTCTACAACCCATGTCATTTCTGGGTCTGTTTCTATTGATTGCTCTTTCTCTTCATGATATGTTATATTTTCCTACTTCTTTGCATGGCTGGTAACTGTTTGGTCAATGACAGGCATTGTAAATTTTACCTTGTTGGGTGCTAGATATTTTTGTGTTTTGTTATATTTTTGTGCTTTCTTTTGGGATACAGGCAAGTTACTTGAAAACAGTTTAATTATTTTGGTTATTTCTTTTAAGCTTGTGAGGTGGGACCAGACCATCATTTAGTCTAGGACAAATTTCTCTCCACTACTGAAGTAATAGGTTTCTGGTTTTTCTACTGGATGTTCCACAAGTAGTAAGGTTTTCCACTCTGGCTGGAGGGAAGAGGAACTGTTCTTGTACTTAAGTAAGCTCCAGAGATTGTTCCCTCTAATCCTTTCTAGTGGTTCTTTCCCTAGTCTCAGGTATTTTTCTTTTATTCCATACTTTTCCTTATTCCTCTTTTGTAATCTCCTTTGTGGATTCTACCTACTTTAGCTTCCCTGGACTCTCAGCTCAATCACTTCCACTCAAGGTGATCCCTGGGCTCCATCTGGGCTACTGCTTTCCCTGTCACTTCCTGGGAATTCTCTCCAGGCTGGATGTGGTCGGCAGGAAAATGGCTGCCTAAAGATTTCCATGCAGTGATGTGGTTTGGATTTGTGTCCCCACTCAAATCTCATGTCACATTGGAGAAGGGGCCTGGTAGGAGGTGATTGGATCATTGGAGCAGATTTCCTCCTTGCTGTTCTCATGATAGCAAGTGAGTTCTTAGGAGATTTGAAGGTTTAAAAGTGCATGGCACCTCCCCCTTCATGCTCTCTCTCTCTCCTGCCACTACGTAAAGAAGGTGCTTGCTTCCCCTTTGCCTGCTGCCATGATTGTAACTTTCCTGAGGACTCTTAGTCATGCTTCTTGTTAGGCCTACAGAACTGTGAGTCAATTAAACCTCTTTTCATCATAAATTACCCAGTCTCAGGTAGTTCTTTACAGCAGTGTGGGAACGGACTAATAGAGATGGCAAATGGGAATTAAGGTTGCAGATGGAACTAAAGTTCTAATCAGTTAACCATAAAAAGAGAAGCTTATCCTAGTTTATTTTGGTGAGCCTTTGAATAATCACAAGGATTCTTCAAAGCAGAAGACGGAGGCAGAAGCAGTATAATCAAAGATATGACAATATGGAAGAACTTGGTCCAACATTACTGACTGAAGATAGAGGTATAGGACCACAAGCCAAGAGATGTGGGCAGTCTCTAGAAACTGGAAAAGGCAAGAAATCTCCTCTACAGCTTCTAGAAGGGAATGGAGTTCTGCCAACACCTTCGTTTTAGCCCAGTGAGACCTACTTGCATTTCTGACCTCCTAAACTGTAAGATAATCAATTTTGTTATTTATGCCATTAATATTGTTGTGATATGAGACATCAGCAATAGGAAACAATAATACATGTTTGGTACCATAAATGGGGTGATGCTACAGGAAACACCTAAAAATGTGGAAGTCACTTTGGAATTGGGCAATTGGTGGAGTTTGGAAGAATTTTCAGGAGCATTATAGATGAGGGCTAAATTGCCTTGAACCTACTCTCAGTAGAAATAGGGATCTTAAGAACTCTGCTGGTGAAGACTCAGGATCAAGTAAAGGGCACAGCAGGGAAAACCTATATTGTCTTAGAGAATACCTAAATCATCATAAATAGGCTGTTGGTAGAAATATGGGTGCTGCTGGTGAAGACTCAAAAGGAAGTGAGAAGCGTGTTATTGGGAACTGGAGTAAAATGAGTCCTAGTTACAGAGCAGCAGAAGACTTAGTGGAATTGTGACCAACCATTATTTGGAAAGCAGAACTTGTAGACTATGAAAGTGGACATTTAGCTGACAAAATTCCAATCAAAGAGTTGAAAATCTGGGTATTACCCCAAACATATTCCCTCCTACCCCTTCCCAATTGATCCCTGCCCCCACATCTGTAAAGATAACCTCTGTTTCTTCAACTACAGATTAGATTAGCTTGTTTTAGATCTTTATATAAATGGAATCATCTAATATGTACTCTTCTGTAAGGCTTCTTTCACTCAGATCATATTTTGGAGATTATCTGTGTTTGTGGGTGTATTGGCAGTTCATTTTTTTCCAGAGCAGTATATCATTGTTTAAATACCACAGCTTGTTTACCTGCTTTCCTATGAATGGACTGTTTCCAATTTTGGCTATCATGAATAAAGCTGCTATAAACATTCATGAGCATATGTTTTCATTTTTATTATTTCATCTTTAAGTTATGATGTTAATTGGGAAACAGCAGGGCCTTGAGAATTGGAAATGGACACATGGGCAGATTCCAATGACAATGAAAACTTTGAACTTCTAGACTTTGCCAAGCCTCCTTTGCCAGCAGAAGCAGCACTCCTCCCCTGTCTGAGGAGGTTCGCCTCCTGTTGCTTGCAACTCTAGTGAGGTTCACTGAGGTTGTTGCTGATGGGGGGACTGCCAACCCTCCTCAAGACCTCCTGCAAAAACATTTCATTGCATCTAAGCCAATAACAACCCTCAAATTCTGGCATTATCCAGTGGGCTGGGGCAAAGTGTGACCAGGGAGAAAGAATCACACATAACAAGACAAAGTCCAGGATGCTTTCAATGTATGTAAGAGACTCAAAACACATCACATTATTTTTTCACATTAAGGAATCAGTATAAATTTGGTATTAAGATAATTTGATATTTTAGAGTGGTAGTCTTTTGACTCCAATTAAATATACAGTTCAATAATTGATGTATGTTTGTGATTTTAAGTGGAAATCTTACTAAGCTTATATATATAATATAAAATATAGATCTTATATAGATATAAGATCTATATCTTATATCTGTAAGACGTACATCTCATATCCTGTAGATGTCATATCTATGATATAAGATACAGATCTCCTATCTTATATATCTTATATCTCATATATATATACTTCACTATTTATGTAAGTTTATCTGATGTATAAGAATTACTTCAGTATTGGGAAGAGTTGTCAGATCATTGAGATATTTAAAATCAAATTGAGTGTAAGCAATTTATAAATGTAATTCAGAGTTTTGAAGATGTTTAATTATTTGATTTGGTTAGTGGGATCCAGCATTATTTTTGGATCCCTTATAAGTGGTTATTTGCTGGGCACAGAACCAGCTTTTAAAACACTGATAGAAAGTGATAGTGGCTCACCAAAATCTGTGTCTTTTGCTCGTTGGTGGACACTATGTTTCCCCATCTCGTGGCAGTGAAAGTAGCCAAGTAACTAAGTTCTAGCCAAATGGAACTGAGCAGAAGTGATGTGTGCCATTTTCCTTCTTGGCTCATGAAAACCTCTCACAGGCCTTCCTCCCTCCTATTGGCTGGAACGGAGATGATGAAGGCAACTTTGCAAGCAACTAGTTGGAGGGGGTAAAGCCTTGGTCAGCTTGGGTCCCTGAGTGGCTTCATCAAATAAGGGGCATTCCCACATTCATTTTTCACTTGTGCTATTCTGGCACCACTGTGGCTGTTACATAAGCAAGAAATACACTTTTATTGTGTTGGGCTACTCCATGTTTAAGACTATTTTTTACTTAGCCTTCTCTGATGAATACATTAACAGAATACCAAAGCCTAAGAGACAATTAGGTGTTGGTGAGCCAGGCACTGTAGCACATGCCTATAGACTGAGACAGAAGGATCCCTTGAACCCAGGAGTTCAAGGCTGTAGTGTACTATGAGTGCACCTGTGAATAGCCACTGCACTCCAGTCTGGGCAATATAGCATGACCCTATCTGCCGAAAAAAAAGATTAGGTGTTAGAGTTTGTAACTTTGTAAAAAGCAAAGCAAACTTCTGCCCAGACTATTCTTGGTACAAGAATTACCTTTTGCAAAGCTTCACATTGGTGGTGATTTTTCACTTGGGGGCTCATACCTAACAGAGCTGTTGGGGAACGTCACTTTTTCCTTCTTCTGTAGTCTCGCTTCTGATTTTCTCCCATGACAGGACTAAACCCTGCTGTAAGGGAGTTCACAGATCAATAATAATGTTAAGGAGAATGTTAAAATAAAATCTCTTTCAATTTTTAAAGGTAATATGCACTCAAAACATTTGGAAAACATAGAAAAGTCAGAAAAATGTCATAGAAAGTCAACCACTGACAAAATTCTAGTCCTCAGTATTTCAAGCTATTTTTTGTTTTACATAGTGATATCATATTATATACAAAAGGTTATTCTTTTTTTTCTTTTTTATTTCTTTTCTTGAGACAGTGTCTCACTCTGTTGCCCAGACTGGAGTGCAGTGGCACAATCTCCACTCATAGCAACCTCTGACTCCTAGGCTCAAGCGATTCTCCTGCCTCAGCCTCCTGAGTAGTTGGGATTATAGGTGCACGCCACTACTGCCCAGGTAATTTTTGTATTTTTAGTAAAGACGGGGTTTCACCATGTTGGCTAGGCTTGTCTTGAACTCCTGACCTCAAATGATCCACCCGCCTCAGCCTCCCAAAGTGCTGGGATTACAGGCATGACCCACCATGCCTGGCCCAAAAGGTTATTCTTACATTGCGATTTAAGGAGTTCAAAGTCTGGAAACAAGTTGGAAATAGATTTAGGAGTCAGACAGATCTGAGCTTCATTGCTGGAGGGGAGAATTCAGCTTGACTCTGCCACCATACCCAGGCCTGCTGAGGCCTGCCATAGGGCCCTCTATGGGGAGATTTTACCTACAGCAGGACATTCACCTGGCCAACAGCAAGGCGAATCACCACCTCACATACCTTGGAAACTTCAGAAGTGAAAGAGAGATGGAAGACACAGGAAAGTAGTTTTTAACATATTAACATACCCACTTGAGAAAAGTAGATGAATGCATGGCAGCCTCTCACTGCATAAAAAGTCTGCCTCTGCTGTTATTTTTTATTTTTTCATGTTTGACTGATGATGGCTTTTAAGTCTCACCCACCCTTTCCTTATCTGAGCAAACTGATAAAAAAAAAACTGGGTTCTCTCTCCATTAGCACTGGTGGGAGATTCAACGAGGTAAGCCCTTGCCCACAGTGTGCAGGAACTTTCACCCAGCCCAGCCCCCTAGCCACGATAAAATCCCCAAGCTAGTCTCCTTTTTCCAATCTCTCAAGCCATTTTTGGACCTGTTGGAGAGGCCTATCCAGCTCTCCCCAGAGACATTCATGATGTCAGTAATAAACCTTTTGATACCCTTGGGGCATGCATGTGACATCATCAGCCTTAACCTTTGACTGTCTTGGCTGGGAACCCATGTGCCTCTGCAGATGACCCTACAAGTGCCATCTCATCTGTTAGATAAATCATTTCTGTGTATATCTGTATGCATGCACATTTATTTATTTTGCTAACTGACACTACCCTCAGCAATGCTGTGTGTAAAGACATCTCTGGACCTGGAGTTATCCTGTTCCCTTAGGATAACTCATCAGAACGGGGAGAATATAGGGTAAAGGCCGTGCTCATTTTAAGTTTCCTGAGATGTATTGGTGAATAGCTTTTCAAAATGTTGAGCCACATCCCAAGGGAACCAGACAGTGTGGCAATCATGAGTGTGCTGTGAAGACCTCTAAGACAGGGAGCTATGGACCAAGGGCCCCAGCACCTGCTCTCTGAGGGTCTGGGAGAAACTGAAGTTCCTTGACAGTGACTTTGGTTTGAAGACACGACAGTGGCTTTGCTCAGCCCTCTCTAGGCTGCACTTCTAGGGCACTTCCACCAACCTCCCTTCCCTCTCTCCTTCACGGGGGCACCTGGCTATGTAGTTCCCCAGCCTTCCCTGTGTCTTCTTGCAGGTGTTTCTCCTAACAAAAGAGGAAGGTGTTTCCCCTTTGCACATTTCATCCCACCTCGGTATCTGCTTCTTCGAGTATCTGGACTGACACAGAGGGAGGAGTGGGCAGAATAGCAGCTCAGAATCTGAACTCCTGAGTCCCAGGCCCAGCTCTGCTCCTCCCTAGCTGTGGGAACGTGGCCAACTGACCTTCCCTCTGAGTTCTTCTCAGTTCCTGCCTCTGAAGGATAGGGATTCATGATACACGTTTGACAATGTCACTGTGAAAACAGTGAAACTCTGAATGTGCAATGCACACACACGGCCACCTTTTCGTTCCTTTCACATTTCATAGAAAATCTGGCCTGTTTAAACATGTACAAAGGTATACATGGCACAGAGGCACCCATGTGCCCAAGATTCAGTGTGAACCTGAGCTGTCATTACAGGCACCTCCCGATGGGAAACTGTAGAATGTCGCCTTCCAAGTGTCAACCTTGGCCCATGCTTTAGTGACTCATGGGAACTCAGGCCAGACCCCGCCCTGGGCGCCTTGTCTGCGTGAGTCAGGAACACAGATCTTAGCCCATGGCCTTTGGCTCATATCTGGACAGCTGACCTAGGGTGGGGTTTCTAAGAGAGATTGTTTAGAAGACAAGTCCACATGGCGAGAAGATTCGGCAAGTCCCTGACATCTGAACGAGCACAGCCAGGCTAACAGAATCTGTACTGGAGGTAGGGCAGGGACCCATCCTGAAGAATTATTCCAATGACTCTAAATCTCAGGCTGGGAGACTTTTGGCGAGTCACTCTGAAGCTCGAGTTTTAAGTCTGTGGCCAGAGATATATTCACTGCTGCTTGTTCTCCATTGGTCATCTTTTTATATTTAAGACGTCCTGGGTTTGACCTCCAGCTTAAGAGAGAAAGGTCATGAATGAAGAAAGTCCTTAGGGCACTTGATTTTCTTCTTCATATTTGGTAAATATTGGGGATAAGAGATAATTAGTATAATAATGCTCATAGTCAGAAGGCAGCAGCATTTGCTGGGATTACAATGAACCAGAGCTCTCAGCCCATTCAATTCTCACCAGTCTTGTGAGGCAGATGCTCCATTGCCCTCATATTACAGATGAGGAAACCGAGGCTTAGAGAGGGGAAGCAAACAGACCCAAGTGTCAAGGTGAACTTTCATGAATCCCTCTGATTGGACCTTGAGGCACTTCTTGGTTTCCTTCCCTGCGGGTTTAGGCTTCCTGCTGGGACTGAGGGTGGCTGCGAAATGTTCCAGAGAGAAATCCTGGATCCTACTGAGGATAAGCCTTTCTTTTATTTTGTGCTTGATTTAAAATGTTCAAACATGAAAACAATTACTGAGGGCAACATAAGAAAGACCCGTGCTCCACAACCAGGATTTCCTAATGTTAATATTTTCTCCTATTTGCTCAAATTTTTATTTTCAAAAGAAATTAAGCACTGCAGATACAGCTGGAGTCCCATCTCTGCCCTCCTCTGGGCCCAGTCTCTCTGTAGTATCTCAGAGACAACTATTTTCTGAATATGAGGGTGACTTTCCTATCCAGGTTTTCATGTTTTTACATGTATGCATATATTCATAAAGAATACTGCATATAATACTGTTTCCTGGGCTTCAAATTTTACAGATGTTTCTTACTGGACATATTTTTGCACAGCTTATTTTTTTCCTACTTGATCTTCTTCTCACTCTCTAACCTTGATGATCCAAACAGATCTGGCTAGTGTGTTTTAACTATTATATGGCATTCAGTCATATAACTATACTATCACTGATCTTTCCATTTCCATTTTGATTGGTGTATATGTTGCTGTCAATTCTTTGACATTATAAACAGCACTGAAAAGAACATCCTTATTTGTGTTTTCTTGTGCAGAAGTTCTTCTAGCATATAGACCAAGGACTGTACCTGTTGAGTCATAGAGAATATGCATTTTTCTTTCTCCATCTCTCCCTCTCCTGTTGTTTCTTCTTTTATTAGTGCACAGAACTAAACTATTTATCATTCTTGATTCAACAAACTCTTAGTGGTCTATGCATGGCTCACTTGTTTGTTTGTTCTATCTCTCTCTCTCTCTCTCTCTCTCTCTCTCATCTCTCTATCTTTCCATGTATGTATCTATCCATCTAGGTCCAAATGTATCCCCCAAAATTTATATATTGAGACTTAATCTCAGTGTGATAGTAGTAAGAGGTGAGACAGTTAAGAGGTGGTTAAGTCACGTGGGTGGAAGTTTTATGGGTGGAGTTAAGGCTCTGTGACTATGGGAATAAACAAACTCAGTTTCTCTTAATAAATTCTCACAATACGTTTCTGTCACCAGATATGTGGGGATTTTCCTTCCACACATCAAAAAAGCAGTCAGTTCCGTAGTGGACACCAGCAAAATGTCCTGTAATTCAGTTCAATTCTGATATTGTCCACCTGGAAACAGTGTCAGATCCCACAGGTTGAGGGCTCAGTCCCACAAAGCTGCCCCCCCCCCACTTCAGACGCCAATCACAAGCTCCAGATTGTCTTATCTGTGCTTCTGACCCACTGGCTATACACTGGGATTCCCAAGACCCTGTCTTTGGGTTGGATTAATTTGCTAGAGTGGCTCAAAGATCTCAGGGAGATACCTACTTACATTTACTGGTTTGTTATAAAGGATATTACAAAGGATACAGGTGAAGAGATGCATAGGCTGAGATACGGGGAAAGCGGCCCAGAGCTTCCATGCCCTCTCCAGGTGCAACACCCTCCAGGAACCTCTATGTGTTCAACTATCCTGAAGCTATCCAAACTCAGTCCTTTTGGTTTTTTAATGGAAGCTTAATTATATAGGCATGATTGATTAAATCATTAGCCACTGGTGATCAAGATAACTTTTAGCCCCTCTCTCCTTTCTGGAGGTTGGGGTTGAGGGGCTGAAATATCCAATCTTCTAATCCTGCCTTGGTCTTTCCAACCCCCATCCTGAAGCTACCTGGGGCTGCCACCATTAGTCAAGTCATTAGCACATCACTTTGAAGATTCTAAGGATTTTCTGAGTTGGATGCCAGGACACTGGGATGAAGACCAAGACCAAATACATATTTTACAACATCACAAGGGGCCTTATAAAAGGGCTTGAGAGCATGGGCTCATTTCCTTACATCTCTTCTGCCATGTGAGGACAGCATCTATCCCTTTTACCCTTCCACCCTGTGTGGACACAGCAACAAGGCACCATCTTGGAAGCAGGGAATAGACTCTGAGCAGACGCTGAATCTACCACCACCTTGATCTTGGATTTCCCAGCCTCCAGAACTGTGAGAATACGTTTCTATTGTTTATAAATTACCCAGTCTCAGGTATTTTGTTATAGCAGAAGAAACAAACTAAGACACTATCATCTATCTTTTAATTATTTTTAATAACATAATAAGAAATTTGAAATCCATCACTAAAACAAAACCTAACCTATATCTAATACGTGTCTGTCTCTTCCCACCTGAAACATCTAGCCAGCCAGAGACAGAGGGACTTCGTGGTTTTCTTTTTGGTGCTTTTAGGCATCACAAGGCATCTGAGGGTGGCTATAATATAGCTGTTAGACGGCTCTGTGGGTACGGCTATATATTTTTGGTACAAAGCCTTTGTCAGTGATATTTCAACTAAATATTTCAACTTCTCCAAACTGTGTGCATTTTTCATTTTACTGAATATTGCCAGTCGCTCTCAAGTCACTGCATAGGCATACCTTTCTGGAATTGTGCAGAAGTTCCCACCTGCAAACATACATCCCATCCACACCACTGTTATCAGGCTTAACATTGTTTGCCTGTCTGGCGACAGTAGTATGGTGTTGTCTTTGCTTGATCTTGTGGTTTTATGATTCCTAGCAAGAACGAGCATCTTTTTATATGTTTATACACCATTTGGACTTTCTGTTCTGTGAATTGTCTCTCATGTATTTTGTCCATTTATTTTCTATTATGCTGTTTGTCTTTTTCTCAAGGGTTTAAAGGCATTTTAATTTGTTCCTATTCTAAAGGTTGCTAATATGTTCTCTCAAACTGTCTTTTACATTTTTGTGGTGCTTTTTGTCTTACATGCATTAAATTTCCATGGAGTCACAGTTATTCATATGTTTGTGATTTGTGTTTTTTGTTGTTACAAAATACACATCACATAAAACTTACAGTTTTAAACATTTTAAAGTCTATAGTTCTGTGCCATTAAGTATATTCATGTTGCTGTGTAACCATCACCACCATCCATCTCCAGAACTTTTTCATCCTCCCCAGTTGAAACTCTTTTCCCATTAAATACTAACTCCCCATTCCCCTTCCCCTATCCCCTGGTACCCACCATTCTACCTTTTGTCTCTATGAACTGACTATTTTAGGTACCTCATTTAAAAGTGGAATTATGAAATATTTATCCTTTTTAATTGGCTTATTTAACTGAGCATAAAGTATTCACATTTCATTTATGTTGTAGCATATATCAAAATTTTTCTTCTTTTTAAGGCTGAGTAATCTTTCAGTGTGTGTGTGTGTGTGTGTGTGTGTGTGCATGTGTACCACATTTTGCTTATCCCTTATCCATTAATAGACAGTTGATATAGTTTTGGTGTCCCCATCCAAATCTCATGTTGAACTGTAATCCCCACATGTTGAAGGAGGGCCTGGTAGGAGGTGATTGATTCATGGGGGCAGACATCTCCCTTACTTTTCCAGTGAGTGAGTTCTCATGAGATCTGGTTGTTTAAAAGTTTGTAGCACTTCCCCCATCTCTCTCTTTCCCCTGCTGCCATGTGAATAAGGTGCTTGCTTCCCCCTTGCCTTCACCTTGATTGTAAGTTTCCTGAGGCATCCTAGCCATACTTCTTGTTAAGCCTGTGGAACTCTGAACCAATTAAACCTCTTTTCTTGATAAATTACCCAGTCTCAGGTAGTTCTTTATAGCTGTGTGAGAATGGACTAATACAGAAAATTGGTACCAGGAAAGTGGGGCATTGCTATAAAGATACCTGAAAATGTGGAAGTGACTTTGGAACTGGGTAGTGGGCAGAGGTTGGAACAGTATGGAGGGGCCAGAAGAAGATGGGAGGGTGTGGGAAAGTTTGGAACTTTCTAGAGATTTATTGAATGGTTGTGACCAAAATGCTGATAGTGATATGGACAATGAAGTCCAGGCTGAGGTGGTCTCAGATGGAGATGAGGAACTTATTGGGAACTGGAGTAAAGGGCACTCTTGCTATGCTTTAGCAAAGAGACTGCCAGAATTTTCCCCCTGTCCTAGAGATCTGTGATACTTTGAACTTGAGATAGATGATTTAGCATATCTGGCAGAAGAAATTTCTAAGCAGCAAAGCATGCAAGAGGTGACCTGGCTTTTTCTAAAAGTATACACTCATATGTGTTCACACAGATAGTCTAAAATTGGAACTTACGTTTAAAAGGGAAGCATAGAGTAAAAGTTTGGAAAACTTGAGGCCTGACCACGTGCTAGAAAAGAAAAATCCATTTTTGAGGGAGAAATTCAAGTTGCTGGCTGCAGAAATTTGCATAAGTAAAGAGAAGCTGAATGTTAATCACCAAGACAATGGGGGAAACGTCTCCAGGGCATTTCAGAGACCTTCGGGGCAGCCCCTCTCATCACAGACCTGAAGGCCTAAGAGGGAAAAATGGTTTTGTGGGCTGGGTCAGGGCCTTGCATCTCTGTGCACCCTCAGGGCATGGCATCCTGCAACCCAGTGCTCCAGCTCCAGCTGTGGCTATAAGGGGCCAAGGTACAGCTCAGGCTATTGTTTCAAAAGGTTTAAGCCCAAAGCCTTGGCAGCTTCCATGTGGTGTTGGGCCTGTGGGTGCACAGAAGGCAAGAGTTGAGGTTGGGAACCTCTGCCTAGATTTTGGAAGATGTATGGGAATGCCTAGATGTCCAGGCAGAAGTCTGCTGCAGGGGTGGAGCCCTCATGGATAATCTCTGGTATGACAGTGCACAGTGGGGGAAATGTGGGGTTGGAGCCCCACAGAGAGTGCCCACTGTAAGAAGAGGGCCCTCATCCTCCAGAGGTGTGAGAAGAGGGCCCTCATCCTCCAGATCCCAGAATGGCAGATCAACTGACAGCTTGCACCATGCTCCTGCAAAATCTGCAGGCTCTCAGCACCAGCCTGTTAAAACAGCCATGGGGGCTGTACCTTGTAGAGCCACAGGAGTAGAGCTGCCCAAGGCCTTGGGAGCTCCCCCCTAGCATTAACATTCCCTGGATGTGAGACTTGGAATCAAAGAAGATTTTGGAGCTTTATAATTTAATGACTACCCTGCTGGGTTTTGGATTTGCATGGGGCCTGTAGTCCCTTTGTTTTGGTCAATTTCTCCCATTTGGAGAGGAAATATTCACCCAATGCCTGTACTCTGTATTTATACAATGTCTATACCTGATTGTATCTTGGAAGTAACTGACTTGTTTTAGATTTTATGGGCTCATAGGCAAAGGGACTTGCCTTGTCTCAGATGAGACTTTAACTTGGATTTTTAAATTAATGCCAGAATGAGTTAAGATTTTGGAGGACTGTTGGGAAGTAAGGATTGGTTTTGAAATTTGAGAAGGACATTGGGAGAAGATTCCACCCCAGAAGATTGGGAGGGGCCAGGGATGGAATGATATGGTTTAGCTCTGTGTCCCCACCAAAATCTCATGTTGAACTCTAATCCCTATGTGTTGGAGGAGGGCCTGGTGGAAGGTATTGATTCACGGGGGCCGACTTCCCCCTTGCTATTATAATGAGTGAATTCTCATGAGATCTGATTGTTTCTTCTCAAAAAAGGAGGTTTGAAAGTCTGTAGCACTTTCCCCATCTCTCTCTATCTCCTGCTGCCATGTGAATAAGGTGCTTTCTTCTCCTTTGTCTTTCACCATGACTCTAAGTTTCCTGAGGCCTCCCAGCCATTCTTCCTGCACAACTATGAGTCAATTAAACCTCTTTTCTTCACAAATCACCCAGTCTCAGGTAGTTCTTTATAGCAGTGTGAGAATGGACTAATACAACAGTTGAGTTACTTCCAACCTTTTGACTATTGGGAATAATGCTGTTCTGAGCATAGGTATATAAATATGTGTTTGAGTCCCTTCTTTCACCTCTTTTGGGCATAAACCCAGAAGTGGAATTGCTGGATCATATTTTTTATTTTTTTGAGTAATTTCTATTATATTTTCCACAGTGGCTGTGCCATTTTACATTCTTATCAATAATACAACGGTTCCAATTTCTCCACCTTCTCACCAACACTTGATTTTTCTGTTTTTATTTTTTTTAAATAATAGTCATCCTAATGGGTGTGCAGTGGTATCCTGGTTTTGATTTGCATTTCCCTAACGATTAGTGATGTCGAGCATCTTTTCATGTGTTTATTGGCCATTTGTATATCTTCTTGGGAGAAATGTCTATCAAGTCCTTTGCCCATTTTTGAATCGTGCTGTTTCTTCTTTGTTGTTGTTTAATTCTAGGAGTTCTTTATTCTGGATTTAAATCCCTTATCAGATATGTAATTTGCAAAGTTTTTCTCCCATTTTATGAGCTACCTTTTTACTCTGTTGATAGTGCTCTTTGATACACAAAAGCTTTTAATTTTGATGAAATCCTGCTTATCTATTTTTTCTTTTTTAGATTGTGCTTTTGAGTTCATATCCAAGAAATCATTGCCAAATTCAATGTCATGAACTCTCCTCCTCCTTTTTTGCATTTTAAGATATCTTTACCTTCAATAAATTTATATTTTATTCTAAAATGTATTTTTTTTATATTTAATCTTTTGTTGAGAAAAAATATTTTTATGAATGAAATGAGAAAGGGATCCAATGTATTTAGTTTCATAAGGCTTCCTGATTGTTACAAACCATTTCTTGAATAATACTTTTTCTCCAATTATTTGTAACGCTAGCTTTGTACCTATATATGGGAGTGGGGAAGTCTACCTCACTCATGCTCTTTATTCATTTTTACTAATCTGTATCTTGCCCCTGGGTCAACATTACTTTGTCATTAATACAATATATAATTAGTTTTGCTCTCTGGTAGGGCCTGTTCCCCTTTGTGGAGAAAAGAGCTCATATACCAGGCGTGATACTGCTCTCTTTAGAAAGTCCTGCTTACAAAGTTGGCCCTGAAATGATGGTTGGGAACTTGGATTTGGGGATGGTTGCTACCATTTCCAGAACTGATAAGAGTGGCTCACTGTGTCTAAAGCACTTGTACAATCAGTAGGTTCATGTTGACTACCTGCTTTACTTCCAGGAGCCTGGAAGTTTGGTGCATGTCAGGCGGAGGGGGCCCATGTATCCAGTCTTCAGTAAAATCCCTGGACAATGAGTCTAAGTGGCCTTCCCTGATAGATGTGCTGTCATAGCACATTGCTGGAAGAATCAAGTGAGTCCCATGCGACTCCACTGGGAGAGGACCCTTAGAAGTTTGCACCCGGTTTTCTCTGGATTTTGCCCCTGTGCCTTTTCCCTTTGATAATTTTGCTTTGCATCCTTAACTGTCATAAGTTATAGCCGTGAGGGTAACCACATGTCAAGTCCTGGGAGTCTCCTGGTGAATCATTAAACCTGCAGTGGTCTTGGGACCCTGAACACACCCTTTCTCCTACTCTGGTGCCTCTTTCTTCTTCTTTTTATTCAACAATATCTTGGTTATCCTCATATTTTTATTCATTTTTATGACTCTTACAATTCTTGAGGATTCAGTTGACATCTCATTGCATTTGCCAATAAATCTGGGGGTAGAAAGGGATCAATATCTATGTCTGTGCCAAATATTGTGTCTTCATTCTCAGTACCAGCCTCACCATCCTAAGCTCTTCCCTGTGCCTCTGGATCATGGAGCCTGAAAACTACGTTTCCCAGACTCTGTTGTTCATGGGCCCAGTGAGAGTCCATCATGCGAGGCACTGGCATGAGGTTGGAAGGAGGAAGTGAAGGCCTGTTTCTTCTCTCTGGGACTCTGTGTGTATGGCAAAGCACAGACATGGAATTTTGACCACAACTTTGAGCATCCTTTTGAGAAGCACTCACATTGGGCTCCAGCATCTGCCCTGTGATCCCAGAACCCTCAGAATTCCTGACTGTGCCCTTGCTGGGTTTTGCTCCCTCAGCTTTCCAAAGACTATGAAAACCTCCAATTCTGTATCATATCTCTTCATCCTTAGAGTTCCCAGAATGGTTTCTCTTTTCCTGGCCAGACCTTAACTAATATTGTTATATCAAGTTTAGCCTAAAGCTGCCTCCTTATATATTTTCAGTTCAGTCTAAAGGTTTATCTGTACATAATAAACTGCAACCGAATTGGATGTATAAACAGACTAACCTACTCTTGTGCCAATCACTGTGTTTGGGCGAACTAAAGACAGCCAACTGTTCAAACTGTTCAAATAAGGCAAATGCTGAGCTATAACCAATCTAGCTGTTTCTGTGCCTCAATTCTATTTTCTGTAGGTCAATTTCCTTTTTCTGACCATAAATGTTCTTCCACCACGTGGCTGCACCGGAGTCTCTGAGCCTACTGTGGTTCGGAAGTTTGCCTGATTTGCAAATCATTCTTCGTTCAATTAAACTCTTTTAAATTTAACTTGTCCACGGTTTTGCTTTTAACAATATAACACCAGCTGGGCACAGTGGCTCATGCCTGTAATCCCAGCACTTTGAGAGGCTGAGGTGGGCGGATCACTTGAGGTCAGGAGTTCAAGACCAGCCTGGCCAACATGGCGAAACCCCGTCTCTAGTAAAAATACAAAAATTAGCCAGGCATGGTGGCACCCGCTTGTAATTCCAGCTACCTGGGAGGCTGAAGCAGGAGAATTGCTTAAACTCAGGAGGCAGGGGTTGCAGTGAGCCAAGATCCCAACATTGCACTCCAGCCTGGGTGACAAGAGCAAGACTCCATCTCAAAAACAAAAACAAAAACAAAAAACCCAATATAATACCACTCTGGTTCTTCCATGCTCCATCACTTCATTTATTTAGGCATTTTTCATATCCTTGATAGTTTTATAAATTTCTCTATAAAGTCCACCAGCAGAATTGAGCTCCCATTGTCCACAGCAGCATTCGTGGTAACTGTTATGATCTGAATGTTTGTATCTTTCCAAATTCATGTGTTGAAAGCTAATCACCAATATTATAGCATTAGAGGGCAGGGTCTCTGGGAGATGATTAGGTCATGGGGGTGGAGACCTCATGACTGGGACAAATGAGGCCCACAGATCTCCCTTGCCCATTCCACAATGTGAAGATGCAGCAAGAAGGCCCCATCTAGAAACCATAAGAAGGCCTCATCTAGAAACCACAAGAAGGCCTCATCTGGAAACTATAAAGCAGGCTTCTCGAGACACCAAATCTGCAGTGCTTTGGTCTTGGACTTGCCAGTGTCCAGAACTGTAAGAGATAAATATCTGTTGTTTATAAGCCACCCAGTTTATAGTATTTTGTTATAGCAGCGTGAATGGACTAAGACAATATCAAACCCTCACAGTGGTTTCTTTTCCTGCTTTCCTGTCTCACTCGCCTTGTTCCCTTACTCCTGCTTCCTGGGATCATCTTCCTTAATAAGCCACGTGTTTAAGTCCATTCTCACACTGCTATAAAGAAATACCTGAGACAGTCATTTATAAGGAAAAATGTTTAATTGGCTCACAGTTCCATGGGCTGTACAGGAAGCATAACTCTGCATCTGCTCAGCTCCTGGGAAGGTCTCAGAAAGCTTACAATCATGGCGGAAGGCAAAAGGGGAGCAAGGCACCTCACATGGCAGGAGCAGGAGCAAGAGAGAGAGGGGGGAGTTGCTACCCACTTTTAAACAACCAGATACTGTGATACTCACTATCATAAGAATAGCACCAAGGGGATGGTGCTAAACCATTCATGAAGGACCACCCACATGATCCAATCACCTCCCACTGGGCCCCACTTCCAACTTTAGGGATTAGAATTTGACATGAAATTTTGGTGGGGACACAGATCGAAAACATATCACGGTTTATACCTAAATCCCTGTCTCGGCTTGAAAGAAACCCACACTAAAATATGCATTTACTCAGAAGCCATAATAACAATAGTTACTATTACTGGTTGTTTACCATATGCTGGGCATGTGGTTATGCTGACCAAACACTATCTCCTTTTATTCTCCCAGAATTCCCGTGGTCCACTTACTTTATGAACAAGGAAAGGAAAGCACAGAGAGTAGAAACAACTTGCTTGAAGTCAGAAAGCAAGGACCCGGCAGAGCCTGGGTTCTAACCCGGGACTCTCCAACTCCAAATTTTTGAACTTGCCCCACCCCTACTCTGATGTCAAAGTCCAGATCCTTCCATGAATGTGTTGTGTGACTTTGGTTGCTCCATTTTAAATCTCTGAACTCGCCTGGGTCTGAATTGGATGATCTCAAATCTCTTTCTAGCATTAGCAGATGATAGCCCTGTGACTCCAGGATGCTGATCACCTTCTGAGTGTCCCTTCCTCAGTGGTTTGCATGGAACCAAGGACATAGTTCCACCTCCAGTTCTACAGCCCTTGTAGGTCCCCTACACCATGGCTGTCTCACTGATAAAGGCCAGAGCCCAAGTCTGGAAATCCACAATCCACGCAGAAAGACGGAAGGAGCCTGGGAAGAGGGAACGAGCTCCCTCCGTGAGGCCCAGGGGCAAGAGGAGCCCCTTACTGTTCCAGCCCCCACAAGGGATGGCTTTATGCTTCCTGCAGAGGGTAGCCTTGCAATGTGCATAAATTAAGCACGGTTCAGTCTTTATTGCCATGCAAAGCCTTAGGAGGACCGTTTTATATGTCTCTGTTTGCATGGCGTTAGCATCATATAGGCTGAAATTAATTCCACCAGACGGGCTGCTCACAAGCAGAGCCAAGAATTTCCTGGGAAGGAGTTAGGTCTGACTTTGGCAGCCGCTGTGTGCAGTGATAAAGGCCTCTCAGACGGTCTCACACAGCTGGGGCATCCAAGGGTATTATATTCTTCGGCCCCCGAGGGCTATTTCTCCCTCTTCCAGAAAACTGGGTGTGGAGTGTGGGCTTGGAGTCAAGGCTGATCACAGATGGAAAATGGACCCTGGCATTCTCCCTCATCCCCTGGATCAGTTGATCGATGAGGCTAGGGAATCCCAAACAGGCCAGCCATCGTCCCTGTCTCAGAGTGCCGGAGCCATTGGGCCTGACTTCTAGGCTGGCTCCCCTGCCCTGAAACCAGACTATTGCCCACAGGAGATGGTTCCCTGAGCCCTGTGGCCTTGTTTCTGCCTTGAGTTCTGTTGGTCCTTTGTTTTGCAAAGAACTTCTAATATGTTGTCCTATTTGAGGCACCCCAGAGGCCGGGAAAGTAGGGGAGGTGATATTATTAGGCATGCTAATAATCATTGTGATAATCACCACCATTTACCAAGCATTTCCCTCTGTACCAGCCCCCTTGGAAGCACTTTACACCCATGAACACATTGCTTTGCAGAGAGGCCCAGAGAGGAGAATGAAATGACCGAGGGCAGAGACACTCCCAGGGAATCTGCTCTGTGCCAGCCTCCTCCCCAGAAATTTCACAATCCAGAACTGTTGCAAAGCTTGCAGCTTGCCAAACATATTGTGTTAATCTCCATCCCTTTGCTTATGCTCTTCCATTTATGTGTCTAGCATTCCCTGGAAAATGCCTATTCATCCCTCAAAACCCAGCTCAGGATGTGTTTCCTTCTGCAAGCCCTGTTGTATCTCCCCAGGCTGATTGCATCTCCATTCAACTAGCATGTATTGGGAAGATTTCAAAAGGAATAAAGAACTCTTGTCTGCACAGGAGTTTAGTTTAGCGGCTGCTGAGTCCAGTCCCTCTTCAGAGCCACTCCCCTCCCTGACTGTCCCAGCCATCTTCCTCACCCTCCAGATTCCTGTTGAGTTTGGCCAAGGGGCGACATCAGCAGGAGATCTGAGGGTGGGAGAAGAGTGGGAATGGGTATTGGTACCCCTAACTCCCTCTCTGTGTGGTGTATGCACCATGTCTTTTGTGTTCTGTATTCAGATTCCTTGACCTCTGAGGCCTTGCTAATCCTGGAGGGACTGCCCCTCCCAGGGCTGGCCAATCTAGAAATGGTCAACAATTCACTCGAGTGTGCTTTTCAAATGCCAACCAACTGATCCAGAGCCCACACCCTCCACCTCCTCCCCTATGGGGCTGTCACATTCCACCTGCCCTGATCATCCCAGGGCTGGAAACTAGACAACGCAGGGCAGCAACTCTGTGTTCCAGATCAGCTAAAATTATTCAAACCAGCAATCCCAAGCCTGCCTGTCCTGCCTCTTTCGTTCCTTCCCATCAAAACCTCAATGGAGGCTCTTGCCTACCGTGTCTCCCCTCCCTGTCTCCAGACCCACCCAGGTGTTTCCCCTGTGGCTCTTCATAGCATGGTGGGCCCTTTCTTATTGGGAACTCTAAGGGAGAAATGATCTTTTCAGTGTCAGTCCTCTCCCAATCTGCTGGCCTTATCATACCTAAATAATAATAATATGGCCAGGCGCAGTGGCTCAGGCCTGTAATCCCAACACTTTGGGAGGCCGAGGTGGGTGGATCACCTGAGGTCGGGAGTTTGAGACCAGCCTGACCAACATGGAGAAACCCCGTCTCTATTAAAAATACAAAATTAGCTGGGCATGGTGGCACATGCCTGTAATCCCAACTACTTGGGAGGCTGAGGCAGGAGAGTCACTTGAACTCGGGAGGTGGAGGTTGTGGTGAGCTGAGATCACGTCATTGCCCTTCAGCCTGGGCAACAAGAGCAAAATTCCATCTAATAATAATAATACATACATGCCTGCATACATACATACATGAACACATGAGGTTGCTTAGGACTGGCTGCTTCTGTCTGCTAGAGCCCCACTGCTCTGGCCCGTTGCTGCCATCTTGTGCTTCTGTCTCCGTTCCAGTGACCACCCGCTCACTCCCCAGCAGGCCTAGGAGCAGTGACACCACCCCCTGCCCTTAGCCCCTGGGTTCTGCACTGTCTCTTGCTGGTTACCCAAACCTCGTTCACAACTTGGTGAGTAGTCGTTGTATTAAAGTCATCTCAATTACACAGTTTGAGAGTCTCTGTTTCTTGGCGGGGATGGAGCCATGAGAAGACCAGTTGAACAACCTCCTCTCCATCTATCCAACCGCCTTCACTTGCTTGTCTCAAAATCTGCCTCCCGCAGGACTCTTGAGTCCAGCCTCTGCTTCCCACATCTCGGTGTCCCTGCACAGCAAAGCAATCCCCATCCTGCAGGGAGCTGAGACAAGCAGCAGGATGGGAGGACAGCATTTGGTGGTTGGTCCAATGGAGGGATTGACGGAGGAGTCACAGAGGATGCCCAGGTCTCCAGTGTCACCAGTGGTGGGGCCAGACAGAGAATAGGCTTGTAGGGGAAAGAGATGAATTCATTCATGGTATACAGAGCTGGAGGGGCCTGTGGCATCCACATGGCCAGTGAACCAGGGAAGAGCGGGTCATGGTGTGGAGAGACCCCCCAGGAACCATGCAGAGAGGAATGGGAGTGGGTCCGGGGGAGCCAGGCTGGCATGTGGTAGCAGCAAGAAGCCACTGCTGGGGCGAAAGGCAGAGAGAGGAGAGGAGAGGGCAGAGCCCGAGGGCCAGGCAAGGCAGGCTCTCATGGGGAAGTCCCAGGGGCGTGGGCTGAGAGGGACCTTTGAATTTGCCAGCTGAAATATCATGCGGGCCTGTGGTTTTTGCAGCCAGGAGGAGGGGGCAAAGGTGTGTTTGAGCAGGCGAGGATGACCATGGAAGGTGAGTGAGTCCTGACATGGGTGTGCTCAGAGGATAGCCTCGGATACGCGCAGGTGCGTGAGAAACTGTTGAAGGAAAGCAAACACAGGCAGGAGGGGTGTTGGGGGCTACATTGTGTCCCCTCACCCACATTCACATGTGGAAGCCCTAAACCCCATACTTCAGAGTGTGATTGTCATTGGAGATAGGGCCTTTAGGGAGGTGATTAAGGTGAAAGGAGACTATCAGAGTGGGGCCCCAGTCTGGTACAGTTGGTGTCCTCATGAGGAGAGGAAGAGACACCAGAGCCCTCTCCCCTCGAGCATCCACACAGGAAAGACTGTGTGAGGACACAGCAAGAAGGTGGCCATCTATAAGCCAGGTAGAGAGGCCTTACCAGGAACCAACCCTGTTGCACCTTTATCCTGGACTTCCAGCCTGCCGAACTGTGAGAAAAGAAAGTCCTGTTCTTTAAGCTACCTGGTCTGTAGTGTTCTGTTACAGCAGCCTGAGCTGACTAATACAACACGTACAGCCACCTGGCCCAGGTGGGGCAGGTGGGGGAAGGACAGGAAATGGAGACAGCTGAAGGATGGGCAAAGTTGAGTGGCTGAAAGGGTGGGGAATAGCATTTCATGCAGAGGGAATTGCATGTCCAAAGCCAGGCATGGAGCAAGCATGGCTCATTGGAATAATCAAAAAAACGGTCATTTTAGAGTAGGATTTGCCTCTGTGTGTGTGTGTGTGTGTGTGTGTTTAGTTTTTCCTTGTTTTCTTTCTTATGAGCCTCATATGCAGAGGGTTGTGGTGATCATAGCCTTATTTCCTGACCTCATCCCCATCTAGTGGGAGAAAGCCTTTATTTTCACTGATTTCTTCCCTCTTAGCCCCATACCCCAGCTCTGTTCCTCCCATAGTCAACCATTCTACAGTTTTGACATGTACTTTTCAATTATAAAATATGTGCTGCTATTTGTATGGATATATATATTTTTTGTAGGATGTATTGGGTCCCATATCTCGATTTCTCCCTTTCTTCTTTCTTTCCTCCTGTTCTTTCTTCCTTCTCCTTCCTTCTTTCTTTCTTTCTTCCTTCTCAGCCTTGTGTGAGGTCTTAAGATCCATCATGTTGCTGTGAAGTGGTGAAATCTGTCACTTACAGGCCAGGGCATTGCATCCCCCTCCAGTTTTCCCTTGATGGACACACAGGGTCTTTTCCTCTCCTTCTCCTATGGTGGAGATTTGCAGAGTGTCTG
Organism: Symphalangus syndactylus; assembly: GCF_028878055.3. Classification (NCBI taxonomy): domain Eukaryota; kingdom Metazoa; phylum Chordata; class Mammalia; order Primates; family Hylobatidae; genus Symphalangus; species Symphalangus syndactylus. Next base: position 16,988,279 of record NC_072438.2, on the reverse strand, counting down.
ATGAAGGAGAGAGCGAGACAGGAGGCCAGGAACCCCAGGGACGGCAGGATGGGGAGGGTCTAGTTCAGGACAAGGGAGAAGGAGGTCCTATGCCCTTATGTGATTTCTCCAGGGACAGTGTCAGTGGATAGATTTGCCCAGGGTTGGGAATGGCTGGGACCCATGAGATGACAGGGAAGGAAGCAGATGACGGCACCTTCCAGAACACCCTTTCATTTCACCCTGTGAGCAGGGGAGGCCCAACTGAGACTGGCTAGTTGCTCTGGGAGGTGGGCTAACTGGCATCCTTTCAACAGATTGTCTTTAAATACTTGTGGAACGCTTATTTGGTGGGGTGCAGAGAGGAACTTATTTTTATTCATAAAATTTGCATGCCTCTCTGTGCTCAAAATAAGAGATTTATTATGTGCATTTATTATAGTTGATTTTCCAAGCCAGACAGCATCTTGGGAGGCATATTAAAGAGTCTAAAATGTAGATAATAAAATAAAGCCCTCATCTGGGGTCAACAGCCCTACATAATACCTCATTCTGTTTCTGAATGTCAGCTGGCTGTGATTTGCAACTTCACATTCCCTCTTGATGGCTGGAGCCAAGTGGATATAGCTTGCGGAGCCTGGCACAGAAATCTATGGCTGAGGCGGGTCATCCAGAGAATGGCGTGGTTTAATTTCCACTCCAGGCAGTGTCCACACTGGCAGGACTAGGGTTCAAGATCCCATTTGGCCAACTCTGTAAGCTATCGTGAGTGGAGACCTGCGCTAACTGGAGCTGGATTTCTGATTTATGCCAGTGATGTTTTCCTGCCCTTATGAGCCATGTCCCAGGCAGAGGCCTGGCTGACCACCCTTGACACACCACTAGAGGTAGCTGCTGTAGTCCTTATTTTACAGCACAGGGACTCAGAATGGCTAAGTGACTTGCTAAAAGCCACATAACAAGGCTGGGCATGGTGGTTCATGCCTGTAATCCCAGCACTTTGGGAGACTGAGATGGGAGGATTGCTGGAGCCCAGGAGTTCAAGATCAGCCTGGGCAACAAAGTGAGACTCCCATCTCTACAAAAATTGAAAAAATTAGCCAAGCATGATGGCACACACCAGCTACATGAGAGGCTGAGGTGGAAGGATTGCTTGAGCTTGGGAAGTTGAGGCTGCAGTGAGTTGTGATCACACCACTGCACCCCATCCTGGGTGACAGAGTGAGACCTTATTTCAAAAAATGAAAATTAAAAAATGAAAAGCCACCAACGCAAAAGCAATGAAACAGGGATTTGAATTCAGCTGATCTCAGAGCCCTGTTATTGCATTGGGCCTCATAGTATATAAACCATGTCTTTTATTTTCTGTATTCTGATGCTTTCATGTCTGGGACCTTGCAGGCCTTACAGAGACTGCCCCTTCCCAGGGCTAGCCAATTTCTATAGATTGGAAACCACTCCTATGAGTGTGACTTTCAGATGTAAACCAACCAGTCCAGATCCCACACCCCAGCCACCTCCTCTGTTGAGCTGTCAGTCAGGGCCACTGTTCCCCTCTATGCCCCTAGAGAACCCAGGGTAGCTATGCTGCCTTGCCCATTCCTTCCCATGGAAACCACAGCAAAGGCTCTTGCCCACGTGTTTCTGCCCCCTCTGCCTCCTGACTGACCCTGGTGACTTGCACGGAGTGCTGTGCCTCTCATTTCTAGGGATCCGTGAGATAAAAACTTTTTCATTCATGATAGTCACTTCTTTGAGTCTTGCCATATTTGATTAAAACAAATCCTGGGTCCCCTTAAGAATGCATGGATTTTCTAACAATCAATATCCTGTTGATGCCAGGTGCCTGGCTCAGAGCTTTCACCCTCCCTTTTCCATTTTGGGTATAATCACATACAGTAAAACGCCACCCTTCTTATCTTCATCAGCCCCAGCACCACCTCCTATCGTCCCCAGTTTACCCACAAGGAAACTGGATGGCAGAGAGGTTCAGTAATTTGTTGGACATGCAGAATAAACCAGCAGCTGAGAAGGAATCAAGTCAATGTCTCATCAATTCCTCTGACTCTCTAATGACAGGGTGGGAAAATAGCCTCCCATTACTTCTGCTTGTGCACCTGACTGAGCCCCCTCCAAATTCTACAAGAATCACTCACTCATTCATTGTCTCACGTGCTCATTCACTGTCAGTGACTCTGTGCCCAGACCTACGCAAGGCACTTGGGCAATAGAGAAATGATTCCAATGTGGTCCTTGTCCTCAAGGCCCTGCAGCCCTGCTGGGGTCGGGCATACACAGAGAAGCTGGCAAGGCTCAGTGGAGTTGGCGCTGGACTGGGGGAAGCAGAAGCATCCAGGGGCCTCTCTGGCCCCGCATGATAGAGGGAACTTGCAGCCGACATCCCCCGGGCTGGCAGAAATCTCTGCCCGTGCCCTTGAGATCAGAGCCCTCCATGTCCTCTCTTGTTTTAACAAGCAGGGAATTTCCGCATCTTCTACCACCTGGAAGCAAATTCCACCAGCCCCTCTTCTCGCCGCTCTTCCCTTCTCTTCCCGCAAACCCCTTCTGTCTTTCCTATCTGGTACTGAGGGCTGTGCGATGTTGGCTTTTTCCTGCAAATGACGATGTGAACCTTAGTTATGAGGGTATCCAAAGCCACTTTCTAAATTATCACAAATATCAACTTATCCCCTTATCTGCAGGGGATATGTTCCAAGACCCGCAGTGGATGCCTGAAACCTCAGATAGAATCAAACCCTAAATGCGCTATGTCTTTTCCTATATGCTCATACCTATGATAAAGTTTAATTTATAAATTAGGCAGGCATGATAAGAGATTGACAACATTAATAATAAAATAGAAAAATCATAACAATCTACTGTAATATAAGAACGATTATAACAATCTACTGTTATTATAACAATTTACTGTTATAACAATTATAGCAATCTATTATAATAAAAGTTATGTGAATATGGTCTCTCTCTCTTTCAAAATATCTTATTGCACTGTACTCATCTATTTCCAGAGCTCAGTTGATCGTGGATAACTGACACAAGGAAAGCAAAAGTGGGTGAGGGAGGCCTGCTGAATTGGGAAATTGTTAGACAACTTTCTGCAATGGCTGAACAGTGCTTGTCGTTTCAGCGCTGTACAAGAATATTAACTGATGTGGAAAGCTGTCCATTATAATAAAGTTCAAAAAGAACTTGCAGAATACAAGATGCATTAAGATCCCATTTGGTGTAAATATTGGAAATGTACGCATCAGTGTCTAAGCGTTGGGATTCAGGAGGTTTTCCTTTTCTCCCAGCTCATCGGTGGTATTCTCTATTTCTCTAAGAACAGGTATTGTGTAAAACAAAAACATTTGCATTTACTACGGTCCCTCCCTGCTTTCTACCAAGTCTGTGTTACTGGGCACAGAGATGGTCCTGGAAGAAAAGAGATCTTACGAAGGAATGGGCCTGTTCCAGGAGCTGGGAATTTGATTGTTTGCCCTTTTGCCCCACAGTGATCCCTCCAGGTCCCCAGGTCGGGTTGAGAGCCCTGTCACAACAACCTTCGGATGTGGTCCACGCCCATGTCACGCAGTAGAGGGTTCATCTGTAAAGTAGAAATAATCGCCTCCACTCTCCCTGTTGGAAATTGAATGGCTTTATGCACATAAAGCACCCAGCCCGAGGCCTGGTACACACTGAGTGCTCAGTAAAAGCCCAGCCATGGGCACCCTACCTTGTGCTCTTCTCTCAGCTGTCCTTGTGCTTCTCTGCTTCCATTCCTTATTCCTCCTCACTCCGTCTTTTCTCACCTTCCGTCTCTAGTCCTTACTCCCATAATCCCTTCTTTGTTTTGCTGTCTCAGCAGGACAGGAGCAATCCTTGTTGTCAAGACCAAGTGTTTTTCCAATGGTGTTAGCTCATCGAAGCCTCCTAACCTTGCAGTCAAATCAATGGTGTCACGCCCATTTTACAGGAAAGGAAACTGAGGCCCTGCATGATGCACTGTCCATTGGGATTTGTTTTGGATGGCTGTCTCAAGTCTCCAACGATCCTGTAAGCACTAAGGGTAAAGACTGCATCCCCTTCACCCTCTGTATCCCACACCCCCTACTCTGCACCCATCTTGTGAAGCCACAAGAGGTGGGGCCTGGGTGAGCAGGAAGGATCTAGTATGACGGTGGTGGTGAAAGGATTATGCCACAGTGTAGAAAGAGTAGTTAGATTTAGAACTCTTACTTCCTGTTCGGGTGGCCTCAAGCCAGTAACTAACGTCTCTAAGCCCAGTTTCCCCATCTGTAAACCAGAGATAATAACAGTCCCCACCCTCCATGGGCCACTGTGATGATTAAACGAGAAACGCACATAAAACTCCTAACAGGAGAACCGGGTGGGCCATGTGTATGCAGTCAGGTCAGCCGGGTGGCGCAGTGCTCTGGACTGGAGGCGGGGCGGGGTCTTCAGCTTCCTCACCTGGGGCAATGACTCTGCCCCAGCCTTACCAGCCTGGTGTTCTGGGTGCTACAGGAGTGGGGGCGGCACTCAACTGAGGGTTGGGGGCTTCGCAGCAAATTCATTTCCACCCTCCCAGACCATCCCCTGCCCCCTTTCTTACCAGGACTCTTGAAAACCCGGTCGCATTTTCCCTTTGCTCTTGATGAACCAATAACCTTGAACATCTGAAAATAAAACGTCTACGGCCCCCACAGGCTCTGCAGACATTATAAAACATCAAATTAGATGGAAAGTTGCCCGGGGTCCCTGTAAATGAAAATTACTCTTTTATATAGGGGGAAAAATGACCCTTATAATCGCAACAAACAATTCTGAGCTCTTCCTTTTATTAGCTGGCTCACATGGCAAGCAGTATGTTCTCATTCCACCGCTTTGGCCCCAACCCATGTTTTTACCACATTTTGCTCTGCACATTTTCACAGCATTGTAACATGAAAATGAGGTTCTGCCCTTGTCTTGAGTTCCTGTTGGAAGGGGATGTTTTGCCTCTGGAAAGTTTTAGCTTCCTGATGGGTGCTGGCTGGATCCAGGCTTGGCGTAGGGTGGTGAAAGAGCACTGGATAGGGGGTTAGATGACTAAGCCTGCTGTGTGACTTCCGGCTGGTTGCTTAACATCTCTGGGCTGCACTTTCTTCCTCCATGATAGAAGAGGGCTGGATTGGGTTAGGGATGGCACAGTCAATGCCTCTAGGTGCCAGCAAGGTGATGTCCATGTGTGATGGCCCTGTGTAAAACACCCTTGACCTCCATGCGGTCAAGCCAGGGCTTGTGGCCTCCCATTCATGTCCACATCCCGACATAAAAACTTAGGCATTTTTTTTTTCTTTTTTCCTTCAGAACCTCACAAGAATATTTTGGAAACAAGACAAAGCGGGAAGATGCTGTTGGCTGTAGCTCAGAGCTTCTCAACACAGGGCTGATTTCGGCCCTGATTTGGCCATGTCTGGGGCGTTTTGGGCTGTCATGACTGGGCCATCATCTGGTGATGCTGCTGACATCCTGTGTGTGGAGGCCGGGGCTGTGACTAAACACCCCACAGTGCACAGCCCTGCCACCCACACAGGACTAGGTGGCCCCAAACACCCCCAGTGCCCAAGGCTGAGAGCCCTGCAGCAGGGCGGGGTTGGGTTGGATTTGGGAGCAGAGACTGACCGGCCTGGGTGGATCCCTGCAACTGGCTTGACACCCTGTGATGCAAAGCAGTGCCCATGGAGCCTTGGACCACTGGCTGTCAGTCACATGAGTCAGCAGGGCCCGAGCACAGCTTCCACACTCTCTGGCTGTGATGGGCCTACAGACTGACCTCTGTCAGGGGCTGGAAACCTCAGACGCCTGCCACCAAGCCCCAGGCGGAGCCTAAAGATTTGTCAGGGTTGGGGGTGGGGGACCAAAGCTACTGGTTAAGTGTTGAGGAGTGAGGAAGCCACAGTGACTAAGCCTGGGTGCCGTGGGCTGATCCCGATGAAGCCCAGCCAGTCTCTCCTCCACAGTTTTGACACAGTTAGAAAAACTTTCTCTTGTTTAACTGGAAACAGCCACCCACACTCACCCTCTCACATACCGGTTGCCTTCTTGCACATCATAGGAAACAAACTGACCTTTTAAAAAATCACAAGTGAAATATAAGGAAACAGCGTGAGCGGAGGCGTTAGGGGTCTTGGATTCGGCCCGCTGGGCAGGAGTGAGCGGGAGTGAGATACGTGAGGCTGTGTGAGTCCATCCCGCCTCCACTCTCTGTGCTCCCGTCTGTGGAATGGGGCAGTGGACACGGGCTCCTCAAGCCTGCTGGCTCTCTCAGTTTACGTCTCTCCTGATGGGAGTGGGAATCCGGGCAGGGGCGGGCGGCTGCTTCTCAGGGCCTTCTCACGGCTCCCTTCACGGCTCCCTTCTCGGGACATTTCATTCACAGATTTGTGAATCTGCGGTTTTGGGAGGATGCCTAAAGGTCACCTTGTCCAACCTCAAATGCAGATATGCCCTCTACTTTCTTCCCAAGAGGTAACATTGTCTCTCCTTGGTGGCTCCTGGGATGAGGGGCTTACTCCTATGCCCAGGCCAGCCAATTTCATTCCTGGACACCCCTGGACAGCTCTGGCTTCTGTGTGTGCTTTTTTTTTTTTGAGACAGATTCCAGCCTCGCTCTGTTGCCCAGGCTGGAGCGCAGTGCAACACCGCTCACTGCAGCCTCGTCCTGCAGACTCAAGCGATCCTCCCGCCTCAGCTGGGATTACAGGCATGTGTCACCACACCTGACTAATTTTTGTATTTTTAGTAGAGACAGAGTTTTGCCATGCTGCCCAAGCTAGTCTTGAACTCCTGGACGCAAGAGATCCTCCTGCCTCAGCCTCCCAAAGTGCTGGGATTATGAGTGTGTGCCACTGTGCCTGGCCTCCATGTGTGCTCTTAATTCTACTTTTTGGCACCAACTGGAACAAAGCTAATAATCACCTCCAGCCCCAGATGGAAGCAAGGCACACAACCACAGAGCTCTTGGGTATTTATTTATTTATTTATTTATTTTTTGAGATGGAGTCTCGCTCTGTTGTCCAGGCTGGAGTGCAGTGGCGCGATCTCGGCTCGCTGCAAGCTTCGCCTCCCGGGTTCACGCAATTCTCCTGCCTCAGCCTCCTGAGTAGCTGGGACTACAGGTGCCCGCCACCACGCCCGGCTAATCTTTTGTATATTTAGTAGAGACAGGGTTTCACCGTGTTAGCCAGGATGGTCTCGATCTCCTAACCTCGTGATCCTCCCGCCTTGGCCTCCCAAAGTGCTGGGATTACAGGCGTGTGCCACCGCGCCTGGCCAGCTCTTGGGTATTTTATCTGCTCCGAGTCTTCCTAATTTTGGGGTGAGCACCCCGAGATTCTTCATCTGATGCTCCTAGTGGCTATTCGGGTGTGTGTTTGGGGGTCCCTTCTCTTGGCACATACGTCAGTGTTCACTCTGGGTTGGACTGCATGCTGGGACAGGTGCCCTGAGCTGTATCCAGGGGGCATCACCTCCCATATTCTGGCCGCTCTACTCCTATTGATGTGATCCAGTACCACCAGAGCATTTACAACAATATTAGCAAGGCCCTGTTAATTATTTTTAAGTGGGAATAACACAGGTTTTCTATGATCTTGAATCATATTTGTGGCTAACAATCCAAAAAACCATGGGGAAATGCCAGAAGAAAAAAGTGATTTAGGGACACAGGAGGTAGATTCCATTCCACTCATCCAGGTCATGGCCATATAAGATCCAGGAATCATGCCTGTCACTCCCCTGCCCTTCTACTGATTGTTCTGGCCCATGGGCTTCCCATCCCCCACCTGCCACCTCATCTTCAGCTCCCCTGCTGCTGCCTCCCACAGCCCATGGGCTCTCAGCTGGACTAGTGCAGCAGCCTCTTGGGGGGCTCCCTGGATCCTCCAGCCTCCACACAGCAGCCAGAGCAACCTTTCTGGAACACAAGAATGCTCACTCACCTCCCTGGCTTCAAACCCTATGAGGCATAATCATAACAAGCTCCATCTGCTTACGACCCACAGACCTAAAATCACTTATCTCCCTGCCCAACCCCAACCTACCGCCACATGGTCTATACATTAAGCCCCAAGTTGTTGTTGTTGTTGTTGTTGTTGTTGTTGTTTGAGACGGAGTCTCACTTTCTTGCTAGGCTGGAGTGCAGTGGTGTGATTTCAGCTCACTGCAACCTCCGCCTCCTGAGTTCAAGCGATTGTCCTGCCTCAGCCTCCCGAGTAGCTGGGACTACAGGCACATGCCACCATGCCCAGCTAATTTTTTGTATTTTTAGTAGAGACAGGGTTTCATCGTGTTAGCCAGGATGGTCTCCATCTCCTGACCTCGTGATCCGCCTGCCTCGGCCTCCCAAAGTGCTGAGATTACAGGTGTGAGCCACTGCGCCCAGCCTACCCAAGCTTTTTAATGCAGAGCTTGCTTTTAATGCGAAGTCGTGTGCCAAGTGGCCACCTGCCTTCCTCCTCCTTTTCTCTCCTGGGTCCCTGGACTCCCACACCCTTGGTGACCCTGCTCCCTTTCTGTGCACCTTTCTGTGACTTCTACACTTGCTGCTTCCTGGCTTGGACATCGCTTCACCTGGGAAAACTCCTATTTATTTCGAATCCCAGTTTCTATGTCCCCCTGCCTGCCCCCACCCCCCAAGAGCCTTGCTGAGTTTAGGAAACTATGAGAAAGGGATTTCTGTGCCCCACAGCAGTGAGGACACCTGCTCTTGGTCATTTTATATTCGATGTTAGCTCAGAGAAACAATACTAGGAGATAACATTTGCCAACCCCCCCCTCCAAGATTCACTCGCTGATACTAATCCAAACTTGTTCAGTCACGTGTTTGTTTGTTTAATTAACAAATATTTATCGAGCACCTGCAATAAGTTATGTACTATAATAGATGCTAGGGCACAGTCAGGGATGAAACAGACAGAAGTCCTTGTCTCCATGGAGCTGACATTCTGGTTGGGGGAGGCAGCCATTAGGTGAAATGAATAAGTAAACTGTAGACTGTAATAGCAACAGGTGTGGCGGAGAAGAATGAAGTGGCGATGGAGTTGTCAGGTGAGAGCTGCAATTTGAAATTGAAAGTCCGGGGAGGATACATAGGGAAAACCTGAAGCTGAGGACGTCAGGTGAGCTGCTACCTGGGGGCAGTGCGCTCCCAGGGAAGGCTGGTATGTTCCAGGACAGGCATCTGGGCGCTGTGTGGCTGCACTGTGGTAGGCTGAGGAGAGGTAGGTCCTGAGATCTGAGAGGTGACGGCCCAAATCCTGTAGGATCCCAGAGGCCATAGCTGGGACTCGGGTTTTCCTCCAGGTGGGCTGGAAAGCACTGGAGGGTGGTGGACAGAGGATGGTGTGGTCGGATTGCAGTGGGATTCCGTGCATCCCCTGGCTGCCGTGTGCATAAGGAACAGTGCGGGGCAAGGCGGGAGCCGGGAGAACAGGGACAGAGGCTGGAGGCTTGGTCCAGGCTGGGGGCAGTGGGAACAGCGAGCAGGGGCTGGATCTGGGACATAGTCATGGTGATCAGCTGCTGCAAGGAAGTCATTTTATTTTTAGCCCAGTTATAACGATGAATGAAGTAGGGATGCAGAAAGGTTAAGGTCACATTGCTAAAAGGCGCTATGTGTGGCGCCCACCCAACCCATGCACCTGTCCCTCTCCAGGAGTGAGTTTCCCATGGGCAGGCATGTGCCCCTCACTGGGCACAGTGGGTCCTGACACGCAGTGGGAACTCAGCGCTGTTAAATGTGGATTTCACTGAGCCCCACAGGGGGCCCTTTAGGACCTCGGCTCGAGGTCATTCTGGCCAAAGGCCGCTAGAGGGCAGCGGTGCTTTTCCCTCTGCATGAAGTTTGGGACAACGTCCGCAGTCAGCTTGGTCTGGTCCCAGGTCACCACTGAGGGCCTTGCAACTTAAGGAGCAGGAACACGATCGATGAGCACCACCAACCCCAACCCCTTGCCCAAGCCAGAGGAAAGGAACTCGTTCGAGGACCCAGGAGGGAGGCTGGACAGGGCCGTGGAGAACCACAGCATGATCCCCTCCTGAACCCCCGACTTACACCTGGGAAAGCAGGCAGAGAAGGAGGAAGGGATTTGCCAAGGTTACCCCCGGGACTCGCTGCTAGACCCACACCAGCCCTTCTCCCAGGAGACCTTTCTTGTGACCCCAGGGACTTCCGTCAGCACAGCTGACCCTGGAAGGCTGTGGGGTTGGGTGTGCTGGGTGCACCAGGTTAGATCAGTGTCCTGAGAAGATCCCTCTGGGTGGTGGAGAGGTGGGTGCAGGGGCCCAGAACAGTCGGAGAGGAACCCGGCTGAAGTAGCCTGCTGGCAGGTCCTGGCCTGCATTTTATGCCCAGACTGGAGGGCAATAATTGTGAAAGGCAAACAATGTTAAGTTTCTCAGCTTCAGTTATTGGTGGCATTAACGAGCATAGATCGATTTTTAAGAATCTACATACCACTGCAACTTGACCTTGGAGAATCGTTAATCACTTTAGAAATGCACATAGAGAGGTCACACTGATGCTTTGTGTAAAAAATCCCCGCCTAAATAGTTCACAGAGAACCTCATTTGCAAGTGTAAATCTGTTTATAATTAATCACTTTTGGCAAGGCTCCCCCTCCACAGCCTGGCTGGCTTCGGGGGCTCTGGCTTTTGCTGTCCATGCTCGATGTATCCAGGCCAAGCTTTCCCTCTTGCCCTGAGCTATACCACATTTTCCCTGACCCTTTTCCTGAGAGGCGATGCCTGTCCAGGCCCTGCTCAGGCTCCTTGATCTGTCTGCCGCCAGCCTTGTCTCCCTGCTTCCTGGGGGCACCCTCCTGAGGACAGTTGCTACCATCGGTGGTGAGCCATTGGTGTGTGCCAGCCTCTTCTCCGAATGTTCTCCATGAAATAACTTACATGGCTCTTCACACAACTCTATCCAGTAGGTATTATTATTAACCCCATTTTACAGATGTGGAAACTGAAGCCAAGAGATGCTTCGAGGAGTCAGCATCAGGATTTAAACCCAGACTTCTGGTTCAATTTAAACCCAGTCTTCTGGAATTTTTTGTTTGTTTATTTTATTTTATTTTATTTTATTTTACTTTAAGGTCTGAGAGACATGTGCAATATGTGCAGGTTTTTTACATAGGTATACGTGTGCCATGGTGGTTTGCTGCACCTATCAACCTGTCACCTAGGTTTTAAGCCCTGCATGCATTAGCTATTTGTCCTAATGCTCTCTTTCTCCTTGCTCCCCAACCCCTGACAGGCCCCAGGCCCCGGTGTGTGATGTTCCCCTCCCTGTGTCCATGTGTTCTCATTGTTCAACTCCCACTTGTGAGTGAGAACATGTGGTGTTCGGTTTTCTGTTCCTGTGTTAGTTTGCTGAGGGTAATGGCTTCCAGCTTCATCAATGTCCCTGCAAAGGACATGATCTCATTCTTTTTTATGTCTGTGTAGTATTCCATGGTGTATATGTGCCACATTTTCTTTATCCAGTCTATTATTAATGGGCATCCAGTCTATTATTGATGAGCCCTTTAGGACCTTGGCCCAAGGTCATTCTGGCCAAAGGCCGCTAGAGGGCAGCGGTGCTTTTCCCTCTGCATGAAGTTTGGGACAACGTCCGCAGTCAGCCTCGTCTGGTCCCAGGTCACCACTGAGGGCCTTGCAACAACAGAAACTAGCATCAGGACCCAAGTCTTCGCTATTGAAAATAGTACTGCAATAAACATACGTGTGCATGTGTCTTTATAGTAGAATGATTTATAATCCTTTGGGTATATATCAAGTAGTGGGATTGCTGGGCCAAATGGTATTTCTGGTTCTAGATCCTTGAGGAATCACCACACTGTCTTCCACAACGGTTGAACTAGTTTACACTCCCACAAGCAGTGTAAAAGTGTTCCTATTTCTCCACAGCCTCAACAGCAGCTATTGTTTCCTGACTTTTTAATAATCGCCATTCTGACTGGCTTGAGATGGTATCTCATTGTGGTTTTGATTTGCATTTCTCAGTGATGATGAGCTTTTCTTCATATTTTTTCTTGGTCACATAAATATCTTCTTTTGAGAAGTGCCTGCTCATATCCTTTGCCCACATTTTGATTTTTTTTTCTTGTGAATTTGTTTAAGTTCCTTGTAGACTCTGGATATTAGACCTTTGTCAGATGGGCAGATTGCAAACTTTTTCTCCCATTCTGCAGGTTGCCTCTTCACTCTGATGCTAGTTTCTGTTGCTGTCCAGAAGCTCTTTAGTTTAATTAGATCCCATTTGTCAATTTTGGCTTTTGCTGCAATTGCTTTTGGTGTTTTAGTCATGAAGTCTTTGCCCATGTCTATGTCCTGAATGGTATTGCCTAGGTTTTCTTCAAGGTTTTTATGATTTTTAGTTTTACATTTAAGTCCTTAACCCATCTCAAGTTAATTTTTATATAGGGTGTAAGGAAGGGGTCCAGTTTCAGTTTTCTGCATATGGCTAGCCAGTTTTCCCAGCACCATTTATTAAATAGGGAATCCTTTCCCCATTGCTTGTTTTAGTCAGGTTTGTTGAAGATCAGATGCTTGTAGATGTGAGGTGTTATTTCTGAGGTATCTTATTCTGTTTCATTGGTCTATATGACTGTTTTGGTACCAATACCACACTGTTTTTATTACTGTAGCCTTGTAGTATAGTTTGAAGTCAGGTAGTGTGATGCTTCCAGCTTTGTTCTTTTTGCTTAGGATTGTCTTGGCTATATAGGCTCTTTTTGGGTTCCATATGAAATTTAAAGTAGTTTTTTCTAATTCTGTGAAGAAAGTTGATAGCTTGAAGGGAATAGCATTGAATCTATAAGTTACTTTGGGCAGTATGGCCATTTTCATGATATTGATTCTTCCTATCCACAAGCATGGAATTTTTTTTCCATTTGTTTGTGTCCTCTCATTTCCTTGAGCAGTGGTTTGTAGTTTTCCTTGAAGAGGTCCTTCACATCCCTTGTAAGTTGTATTCCTAGACATTTTATTCTATTTGTAGCAATTGTGAATGGGAGTTCACTCATGATTTGGCTCCCTGTTTGTCTATTATTGGTGTATAGGAATGCTTGTGATTTTTGCACATTGATTTTGTATCCTGAGACTTTGCTGAAGTTGTTTATCAGCTTAAGCAGTTTTGGGGCGGCGACAATGGGGTTTTCTAAATACAGAATCATGCCATCTGCAAACAGACGATTTGACTTCCTCTCTTCCTATTTGAATACCCTTTATTTCTTTCTCTTGCCTGATTGCCCTGGCCAGAACTTCCAATACTATGTTGAATAGGAGTGGTGAGAGAAGGCATCCTTATGCCAGTTTTCAAAGGGAATGCTTCCAGCTTTGGCCTATTCAGTATGATATTGGCTATGGGTTTGTCATAAATAGGTCTTATTATTTTGAGATATGCTCCATCAGTGCCTAGTTTATTGAGAGTTTTTAAAATGAAGAAACATTGAATTTTATTGAAGACCTTTTCTGCATCTGTTGAGATAATCATGTGCTTTTTGTCATTGGTTCTGTTTATCTGATGGATTACGTTTATTGATTTGCATATGGTGAACCAGCCTTGCATCCCAGGGATGAAGCTGACTTGATTGTAGTGGATAAGCTTTTTGATGTGCTGCTGGATTTGGTTTGCCAGTATTTTATTGAGGATTTTTGCGTCGATGTTCATCAGGGATATTGGCCTGAAGTTTTCTTTTTTTGTTGTGTCTCTTCCCAGTTTTGGTATCAGGATGATGCTGGCCTCATAAAATGAGTTAGGGAGGATTCCCTCTTTTTTGATTGTTTGGAATAGTTTCAGAAGGAATGGTACCAGCTCCTCTTTGTAGCTGTGGTAGAATTTGGCTGTGAATCCATCTGGTTCTGGGCTTTCTTTGGTTGGTAGGCTATTAATCACTGCCTGAATTTCAGAACTTGTTATTGGTCTGTTCGGGGATTCTACTTCTTCCTGGTTTAGTCTTGGGGGGGGTGTATGTGTCCAGAAATGTATCCCTTTTTTCTATATTTTCTAGTTTATTTGTGTAGAGGTGTTTATAGAATTCTCTGGTGGTAGTTTGTATTTCTGTGGGATCAGTGGTGATATCCCCTTTATCATTTTTATTGTGTCTATATGATTCTTCTCTCTCTATTTATTAGTCTAGCTACCAGTTTATTTTGTTAATTAAAAAGAACCAGTTCCTGGATTCGTTGATTTTTTGAAGGGTTTTTTGTGTCACTATCTCCCCCAGTTCTGCTCTGATCTTAGTTATTTCTTGTCTTTCTGCTAGCTTTTGAATTTGTTTGCTCTTGCTTCTCTAGTTATTTTAATTGTGATGTTAGGGTGTCAGTTTCAGATCTTTCCAGTTTTCTGACGTGGGCATTAATTCTATAAATTTCCCTCTTAACACTGTGTTAGCTGTGTCCCAGAGATTCTGGTACATTGTCTCTTTGTTCCCATTGGTTTCAAAGAACTTATTTATTTCTGCCTTAATTCCATTATTTACCCAACTGTAATTCAGGAGCAGGTTGTTCAATTTCCATGTAGTTGTGCAGTTTTGAGTGAGTTTGTTAATCCTGAGTTCTAATGTCATTGCACTGTGGTCTGAGAAACTGTTTGTTATGATTTTCATTCTTTTGCATTTGTTGAGGAGTGTTTTACTTCCAAGTATATGGTCAATTTTAGAATAAGTGCTACATGGTGCTGAGACTGTATATGCTGTTGATTTAGGGTAGAAAATTCTGGAGATGTCTATTAGATCCACTTGATCCAGAGCTGAGTTCGAGTCCTGAATATCCTTGTTAATTTTCTGTCTCATTGATCTGTCTAGTATAGACAGTGGGGTGTTAAAGTCTCCCACTATTATTGTGTAAGAGCCTAAGTCTCTTTGTAGGTTTCAAAGAACTTGTTTTATGAATCTGTGTGTTCCTGTATTTGGTGCATATATATTTAGGATAGTTAGCTCTTCTCTTGTTGCATTGATCCCTTTACCATTATGTAATGCCCTTCTTTGTCGTGTTTGATCTTTGTTGGTTTAAAGCCTCTTTTATCAGAGACTAGGATTACAACTCCTGCTTTTTTTGCTTCCCATTTGCTTGGTAAATATTCCCCCATTCCTTTATTTTGAGCCTATGTGTGTCTTTGCATGTGTGATAGGTCTCCCAAATACAGCACACCCATGTATCTTGACTCTATTCAATTTGCCAGTCTGTGTCTTTTAACTGGGGCAGTTAGCCCATTTACATTTAAGGTTAGTATTTCTATGCGTGAATTTGATCCTGTCATCATGATGCTAGCTGGTTATTTTGCACATTAGTTGATGCAGTTTCTTCAGAGTATCGTTGGTCTTTATATTTTGATGTGTTTTTGCAGTGGCTGGTACTGGTCTTTCCTTTCCATATTTAGTACTTCCTTCAGGATCTCTTGCAAGGCAGGGCTGGTGGTGACAAAATCCATCAGCATTTGCTTGTCTGGAAAGAATTTTATTTTTCCTTTGCTTATGAAGCTTAGTTTGGCTGGATATGAAATTCTGGGTTGAAAACTCTTTAAGAATGTTGAATATTGGCCCCCACTCTCTTCTGGCTTGTAGGGTTTCTTCATAGAGATCCACTGTTAGTCTGATGAGCTTCCCTTTGTAGGTGACCTGACCTTTCTCCCTGACTGCCCTTAACATTTTTGCCTTTATTTCAACCTTGGAGAATCTGATGATTATGTGTCTTGGGGTTGATCCTCTCATGGATTATGTTAGTAGTGTTCTCTGTATTTCTTGAATTTGAATGTTGGCCTGCTTTGCTAGGTTGGGGGAGTTCTCCCGGATGATATCCTGAAGTGTGTTTTCCAACTTGGTTCCATTCTCCCCATCACTGTTAGGTACACCAGTCAATTGTAGGTTTGGTCTTTTCACATAGTCCCATATTTCTTGGAGGGTTTGCTTGTTCCTGTTCATTCTCTTTTTCTCTAATCTTGTCTTCACCCCTTATTTCAGCAAGGTGGTCTTCAATCTCTGATATCCTTTCTTCCACTTGATTGATTCAGCTATTGATACTTGTTTATGCTTCAAGAAGTTCTCATGCTGAGAAAACTCTCAGCTCCATCAGGTCATCTGGTTATTCTAGTTAGCAGTTCTGTAACATTTTATCAAGGTGCTTAGCTCCTTTGCATTGGGTTAGAACATGCTCCTTTAGCTCAGAGGAGTTCATTATTACCCACCTTCTGAAGTCTACTTCTGTCAATTCATCAATCTCACTCTCTGTCCAGTTTTGCGCCCCAGCTGGAGAGGAGTTGCGATCATTTGGAGGAGAAGAGGCATTCTGGCTTTTGGAATTTTCAGCTTTTTTGCACTGGTTTTTCCTCATCATGGATTTATCTACCTTTGATCTTGGAGGCTGATGACCTTTGGATGGGGTTTTTATGTGTGAATCTTTTTTGTTAGTGTTGTCGTTGGTGCTTTCTTTTGTTAGTTTTTCTTCTAATGGTCAGGCCCCTCTTCTGCAGGTCTGCTGCAGTTTGCTGGAGGTCCACTCCAGACCCTGTTCACCTGGATATCACCAATGGCAGCTGCAAAACCACAAAGATTGCTGCCTGCTCCTTCCTCTGGAAGCTTTGTCCCAGAGGGGCACCAGCCTGATGCCAGCTGGAGCTCTCCTGTATGAGGTGTCTCTCAACCCCTGCTGGGAGGTGTCTCCCAGTCAGGAGGCACGGGGGTCAGGGACCCACTCGAGGAGGCAGGAGGCAATCTGACCTTAGCAGAGCTGGGGCGCTGCGCTGGGAGAATCCCTGTTGGCAGGATCAGCTGCTCTCTTCAGAGCCAGCAGACAGGAAAGATTAAGTCCGCTGAAGCTGTGTCCGCAGCTGCCCATCCCCAGGGAGTTCTGTCCCAGGGAGATGGGGGTTTTATCTATAAGTCCCTGAATGGGGCTGCTGCCTTTCTTCCAGAGATGCCCTGCCCAGTGAGGAAGAATCTAAAGAAGCAGTCTGACCACAGCCGCTTTGACATGCTAGGGTGAATTCCACCCAGTTCAAACCTCCCAGTCTCCTTAGCAAGGAGTGCATCTTCTTAGTCTGGATGCTGTCCTGTGCCTGGCACTAAGCCATGTGATAGCCCTCGGGCTGGCTTACACAGCCACGCAGTCCATCTCCTATGCCCTTCCTGCCCCTCTTTTGTTTGTCTGGCAATTCAAGGTGTCTTCTTCTGTCCTCCCTTCCAGGAAGTCTTTCTGCATCAGGCCCCTTGTTGGTAACTGTGGGGAGTTCTGTGCTCACGGTTCATCCAATCGAGGAAGACTGCTTTCCACACTGCTCTCTACAGAATGGCTGCGTCCCTTCACCAGGCCCACCGCAGGCCTTCTCTCCACTTTGTGAGGCCTGACATGTGCCCACTTTTTGATACCACTGTCCCCTATGTGATACCAGTGCACAGTCAATGGGTTTGTCCCATTTTTTGTTTTTGTTTTTTTGTCTTTTGACCAAGAAGCAGCCAGTAGGTTGGAAGACTTCAGGGTCAAAACAATCCTCACTCCATGCAGCTGGACGCCTCCTGTGGAACCCCGTGAAGTATCCCCAGCTCCCCTCTGCCTGCCGCCCCAGCCACCCACCCACCTAGGGGTGGTAGAATTTAACCATCTCACTCCCAAAACACAGGACACAAGAGAACTTTGTAAAATAATCTTTGAAAACATGGAGGCAGGGCCAGGCGCAGTGGCTCACATCTGTAATCCCAACACTTTGGGAGGCCGAGGCAGGCAGATCGCTTGAGGCCAGGAGTTTGAGACCAGCCTGGCCAACATAGCAAAACGCTATCTCTCTAAAAACATAAAAATTAGCCGGGTGTGGTGGCACACACCTGTAATCCAGCTATTCGGGAGGTGAAGGCACGAGAATTGCTTGAACTCAGGAGGCAGAGGTTGCAGTGAGCCAAGATTGTGCCACTGCACTCCAGCCTGGGCAACAGAGTGAGACTCTGTCTCAAAACAAGAAAAGAAAAGAAAACATGGAGGCCAGAGGGAGTAGGGTTATTCTATAGCTGAGAGGCCAAGGCGCTTGGTGGGAAGAGCCTTGCGTTCAAACTAGAGGAACTGGTCCAAAGCCTGCTTCTGCCAGACACCTGTGCCTTCAGGTGAGCCACATCACTGTCTAAAAATCCCATTTCATTGTAATCTTTAGGATGGGAGATATCCACTGTATTCTGAACAGATCTTTCATTCATTTTGCGTTTGGAACACAAGGTGTATCATCAGCCACCATGTCTGTCCATGTTCTGTAAACTGCAGAGCATTAGAGAAAAAATAGAGGTGCAGTGAAGATAGAGGTGGCCCACAGGTCTGCTGGAATGGGGAGGGGTGGTGGCTTCTTCCTCTAATGCATACCCGCTCTGAAGGGGAAACTTATTCCTCGGGCCCAGTCTCTTTCGAGGAAGCACCACCTGTGGCCAGAGATAGGCAGAAGCTATAAATCCATTTTACAGAGGTCACTCAGACAACAAGTGTGGCTTTATGACATCTGGGCTCCCCCTCCTAAGCCAGGCTGCAGTGCAAGAGAGGCCAGGCCAGATGTGAGAAGCTTATCAGCGATTTCAGGTGGTCTGCAACACTGATAAGAGGCTGACGACACCACAGGGGCTGGCAGTGGGGAGCCATAGGGGGCCGGGGAGTGAGCTGAGGCCGTGCTGGCCGGGGTCTCAGCTCAGCAGGCCAACAGGAGTGGAGGGCGTCCTCTCCCTGGTGGCCCATAACCCTCTGCGCTGATCCTCCTCAGAATAGGTTTTCAATTCGTCACCGGGGTGCTATGGCTTCAGATAAATTCTCTGGCGTCAAAACTGCGCATACAAATTAATTTTCTTTGCTGGATAAGCGTCTTAGCCATCATACTATGCCTTCAGAAGAGGAGTTGCTGCATTTGACTAATTTTACAGTAAACGGTTCCTTCATTGTTTTCCCACTTTTGATCAAAAGAACACTTAGAAAAATAAAATACGCTGCTTGAGGGTGTGAACTTGCAGAATGACTGCAGACCTTTCCATGTGCAGCTGAGCAGAGGAGAGATCGTTTGGGAGGGAAGCATGGGGGGTCAGGTGCTGGGGGTTTGGAAAGTGTAAGAGGCAGAGCCTTGGAGACCCCATGGATACACAGGCGTGGAACTCAGAGGGTTGGTCCAGAATGACGGACTTGTGCATGGAGAGGGGAGGAAAGAGGAAGGATGGAGGGAGGGGAGGGCGGCGGACTTGTCTGGTGGGAACAGCCCGTTGAGTGCATGGCTGGGGAAGGGAATTCTCACAAGTGGCTGAAGACGTGAACACAAAGGGAACACAGAGTGAAAATCCACACCCAACAGCAAAGGATAAAGAGCCAGGGGTCAGCAGGGACAGACAAAGCAGCAGGGATGCCTAGAGCATCATTTCGAGGCCTGGGACCCTTCAACCTTTATTTTTTTCTCCTCTCCTTAGGGAGCAGGTAGGATACCAGGCTGGGACTCGTGTCTGCTGTAGTTGAAGAGGCGCTGCGAGGATGGCAGGGAATGTTCTTCCCTCAGGAGGCGAGGAGAAGGTCTCTCACTCCCACAGCTTCTTCTGGTACTTGCTGGTAGATCTGCCCAAGACCCCTGCTTTGGCCCAGTGGGTGAGTGGACGGCCAGCAGGGGAGGGGTGGGCCTGGGAGGCCACTGACTATCCCAACACACCTCGAGGAGGGATGGGGGTTGTGGGTCAGGGGAGGGGACTCGCGCTTTGGAGGTTCTACAGCTGAGCAGCTGTGTGGCTCCAGGCTTGTCTCTCTACCTCTCTGAGCCTCGTGAGCAATTGTCTAAGCTCCAGGCCTGCCCCTCAAACTCCTAAAGGCACATGTCAGTCCTGAAAAGCCCCCCAAAGGATCTCATCGGGGAATCCCTCCACATGTGGAAAGAGCTGGAGCTCAGGGTCTGGAGACAGAATTCTACCGCTTTTATGTCTGGGCTGCCCTCAGCGAATTACTGAACCTCTTTGAGTATCACTCTACCCCAAAGGCTGTCTCTGGTTTTGTTTTAAATGACGTCAAAGTTCAGCTATGCTCTTTGTAGGAAGATGTGGTACTTTATGTTAAAAAAAAAAAAAGGAGAAAAAACAAAAAGGAAATAATTGAATGATTATGCCATTAATTGAAAGTTTATTTCAGTGATTCCAATGGATATAATTGTTATTTTAACATTTTAAATTCTGGAATAATTGAAACACTGAAAAAAGTCAGAGAACCATAAACAAGCACATGCACCCACCACTCAGATCCAGTACATTTGAACATTTTGTCTTAGATGCTAATTTAAAAAGATCAAAGTTCCTGATGCGGTTGAAATCATCCACATTTCCCTCCCAGCACCATCCCCTCCTCCCTACTCTGCAGAAGCAACTAGTCTCACGTGTGTGATGTGCTTCCAGTCCATTCACCCAATGGACATACACTTTTGCAACTGGTTTTCTTATTAGGCAAAGGTTTTTAAGATTAACACAAATTGAATCTTGGGCATCTGATTCATTTTAACTGCTGTGTGATATTTCACGGGTGAATATATCAAAATTTATTCATTTTTTGGGATAGACTTCTAGGAGGTTTCTTTTCTATTCCCATTATCGCCAATACTAGGATGAATATCCTTGTTCCCTTCTGCTTGTGAGAGTTTGTCTAAGACATATCCGCAGAAATGAAGTAGCTTTTCCAACTATCATGAAACTGTTCATCAGAAAAAATTATATCAGGACCTGAAACTGTAAAACAACTGGAAGAGAACATAGGGAAAAGCTCCATGATGTTGGTCTTGGCAATATCTTGAATATTACCCAAAAAGCACGGGCAGTGAAAGCAAAAATAGATAAATGGGATGGTATCAAATTCAAAAGCTTCTGCACACCACAGGAAACCATCGGGAGTGAAGAAACAACGTGCAGAATGGGAGAAAATACTTGCAAACCATATAGCTGATAAAGGTTAGTATCCAAAATATATAAGATACCCAAACAACTCAACAGCAAGAAAACAGATAACCTGATTAAAAAATGGGCAATGAATTGATATTTCTCAAAAGAAGATACACAAAGGACCAACAGGTTTATAAAGTGCTCAGCATGGCTAATCATCAGAGAATGCAAATTAAAACCACAATGAAATATCACCTCACACTCTTAACAATGGCTTTTATCAAAAAGATGAAAGATAAGTTGTATTTGTCCATTCTTGCATTGCATATAAAGAAATACCTGAGACTGGATAATTTATAAAGAAAAGAGGTTTAGTTGGCTTATGGTTCCACAGGCTGTACGGGAAGCATGACACTGGCATCTGCTCGGCTTCTGGGGAGACTTAAGGAAATTTAAAATCACGGTAAAAGGCGAAGAAGAAAGACACACATCACGTGGCCGGAGTAGGAGCAAGAGAGAAAGGGAAGGAGCTGCTACATACTTTTAAACAACCTGGTCGATGAGAACTCCCTCACTATCTATCATGAGGACAATACCAAGGGGGAGGGTGCTAAACCATTCATGAGAAACCACCCCGATGATCCAGTCACATCCCACCCGGCCCCACTTCCAACAGTGGGGATTACAATTCCACATGAGATTTTGGCGGGAACACAGATACATGCCATATCACAAGATAGAGAAATAAAAAATGGAACTACCATGTAATTCAACAATCCCACTTCTGATTATTAGTTTTTGATTTGATTTCAAAGAAATAAAATCAGTATGTCAAAGAGATATCTGCACTCCGATGTTCACTGTGGCACTATTCACATCAGCTGAATTACAGAATCAGCCTAAGTTCTCCATCGACAGAGGAATGGATAAAAAAATGTAATATATTGGTCGACAGCCAACCTCACCAGCACTTGGGTTTTCCTGTTGAGAGGGGGACTGAGAGACAGGACTAGCTGGATTTCCTAGGCTGACTAAGAATCCCTAAGCCTAGCTGAGAAGGTGACCGCATCCACCTTTAAACAAGGGGCTTGCAACTTAGCTCACACCCGACTAATCAGGTAGTAAAGAGAGCTCACTAAAATGCTAATTAGGCAAAAACAGGAGGTAAAGAAATAGCCAATCACCTATCTCCTGAGAGCACAGCGGAGGGACAAGGCTCAGGATATAAACCCAGGCATTCGAGCTGGCAACCGCTACCCTCTTTGGGTCTTCTCCCTTTGTATGGGAGCTCTGTTTTCACTCTATTAAATCTTGCAACTGCAAAAAAAAAATTTTTTTTAATGTAATATATGTACAGAATGGAATATTATTCAGCCAAAAAGGGGGAAAATCCTGTCATTTGCAACAGGAGGGATGAATCTCAGGGACATGATGCCGAGAGAAATAAGCCAGACACAGAAAGACAAATGCCATGTGATCTCACTCAAACGTGGGCGCTGAAGATGTTGATCTCATAGAAATAGAGTAGAATGGTGGTACCAAAGGTTGGTGTGGGGGGCTGCACAGACATTGATCCAAAGATACAAAATTTCATTTAGACAAGAGATCTATTGTATTGTATACTCGAAAACTGTGAAAAGAGTGGATTTTGCATGTTTTTTACCACAAAAAATAACTGTATTAGATAATAGATACGTTAATTAGTCTGATTTAGTCATTCCACAGTGTACACATATTCCAAAACATGTAGTATACCATAAATATATACAATTTTTACCAATCTAAAAAAATAAATCAAATTTAAAAAATAATTTGTATCAATTTACTACTTCAAAAGCAGCTTATGAGAGTTTCTATTGTTCTCATCTGCACTAACAGTTGGTATTATCAGACTGTATTTTTTTCTCCCTATTTGATGGGTGTAAAATTTTATCACATGGTTTTAATATGTCTCTCTCTGGTTCCTAGAAAGGTTCAACATCTTTTCATGTATTTAAACAGCCATACAACTTATTCTTCTAGATAGGGCAGTCTGTATCCTGCCCATTTTTCTCTCTTACTTATTGATTTGTAGGCAATTTGGATATAGTTGTGAATTAACACGTGATCTTTCTAACTTCTGTTTTTTCTTAGCTTTCCTTATTGTGTCCTTCAAATGTTTTTATACTGTCTTTTTATACTGTCTTGTCAGTGTTTTTCTTTCATGGGTGCACTGTTTATGTCTTGTTTAAGGATGTTTTCATAAGGAATACACAAATACACAAAGGTATTGTCTTGTGTGTTATATGATAATATTGTTTTACTTGTTAACTCTGTCATCATTCTCAAATTTATTTTTGTTTGTTGTGTGAGGAAGAGATACGATAATTATTTTTTTAGCGGATAGCCTATTGTCGTAACGCTGTTTATTGTATTGTCTATTATATTCCCTCTGACTGGTCTTGTATTCTCAGCAATTTACTGAATTTCTATGGGTCTGTTTCTGGGATCTCTCTTCTGTTTCACTGGTTATTTATTATCTTTGCATCAATACCCCATTTGATTAATTTCTATAACTTTATAAGGAATCGTGATACCTTATAGGGAAGTTCCTCTCCCTCCCATTCGTCTTTTCAAAACTTATTGATCTTTTACATTTGTCTACAAATTTTAGAGTACATCAAGATCCATCCTGTTGGGATGTCCACTGGATACACAGAATTTATGTTAATTTGAGATTCATAAACATGACTATCACTTTAGTTATAGAGGACATTTTTAATGTTCTTTAACAAAGTTTCATAATTTTCTCCATAAAGTTTGTATACATATTTTCTTATATTTATTGCTAGGTACCTTATATTTTTTTCTGGTATTATAAATAAGATTAGTTTTAAAATTGAATTTTCCAATTAGTTTTTGATATTTTATGGGAATATCATTCATTTTTATTATAAAATTTTAACTAAATAGTTAAATAAATGTATAAATGTGCATGTATATATATGTATATATATGAATGGTAAAACAGTGACCCATTGTGTACCTACTACTCTGCTTAAGAATAAAGTATTGCTATTAATTTTAAAGTCCTTCTTTAAAATTACTGTTCTCCTCTATCCCATCCGCTTCCTCTGCTCCTCAGGTGGATTCTGTCCTCAAATTTGTTTTAATCACTCTCTTTAATTTCTTTAAAGTTTTAATCCACATATTTCTAGCCCCAAAATATATATTTTATGCTTTTCTGTATTTGTTCTCTACATTCTGTATATCTTCTTCTGCTGCTTGTATTTTCTTCCTCACTTTATGTACCTGAGATTCAGCCATATCATTACATGTCATTATCACGTATTAATTATCATTATCATTGTAAGACTCTACACCAATTTATATATATGCTCTATCATTGACGGGCATTTGGGTTATTTCCAGTCATTTGCTATTATAAACATTCTGCCATGAGCATCCTTAGACATATTTGCTGGCCCATAGGTAAAATAATTCATCTAGGGTACATTTTAGGGTTAAAACTTGCTGTGGTATAGGATATGCACATTTCTAAATGTTCTAGCTAACAAGAAATTGTTTTTCCACGTAGCCGTATTACTAGCAGTATGTCACATCCTGGCTGCCTTATGTCCTCATCAACACTTGATATTGTCAGATTTTGGATTTTTAAGCGTGTTTGTAGCTATAAAAGGATATTTACTTGAAACTTCATTTTAAAATCTAAAGATAGAGACAAACTGTCCTAATCCACTCATTCTAACTTCAGACCCTTCCCCTCCAGAGGAGAATAATTTCTAAACTCTGAATATGTATAACTGCCCAGGCCAGAGGAAGGATGCCCAGTGCTGAGAAAATGACAAAAACTTGAGCCCATGTTCTGGCTTAGGAATGCCTTGAGCCGGATTGAGGCAGCAAAAGTGGAAGTGGAATCAAATGAATTAAGAAGCAATGACTCTGGAGCAAGTTTCCTTGTCTTTGTGTGGCAGCCAGGAAATTATCGAAAAAATAAGTAGACTTGCATTTCAGGAATTTGATTGCAAACATTTTAGAAATGCATATCAACTGCCCCAATAATGCCTGGGATGCCTTCACCATGAAGAAACATAATCTAAGTTATGACTCTGCTGACTTGACCGTTTTCCACATAATTGTACTCTATTTTTTTTCATCTTCTCTCCTCTAACCCTTAATCGATGTCAGGACAGTCCTTTCCTTTCCTCTATCCTGTGTGTTCTTGATCTGACAATCTACAGAACTGAACATTCTGCAAATACAGAAGGGGATTTTGCATTTTTAGCACTTTTGCAAATCAACTGCCCTTAAATGATGAGGATTTTTGCCTAATAATTCTTAGTTGGTTTAAATTGCCCCTGGGTGTGAAGGTGCAATGCTGATTGCAGCAGTCAAAGGACATGATCTGCCTTCCATTTTAATGGCTCACCTTGACCACTGTGCTGAGGATAAGCTGTGTGGGGGCAAGGATGGAAGCAGAGAGACCATCTAGGTAGCCGCTGCAGTAATCTGGGGAAACAAATTTCAGTGATCTTGGATCAGGTGGGCAGCTGGGGAAATGCTAAGAATGGTCACATTCTGGGTTATTTAGACATTAGAGAGAGCAGGATTTCTGATGCCTTGGAAGTAGGTTATGGGAGAAAGAAAGGAGCCAAATTTAACACCATGCTTTTTGGTACAAGCACAAAGATGGTTTCTAAAGCCACAAAGCATGAGATCCCAAAGAGAGTAAAGAGCACACAGAGGAAAGGAAGGGAGTGAGGGCTGAGCTTGGATCACCCCAATGCCGAGAGGTTGTGGGAAGAGAGGACCTAGCAGCAGAAGTGGAGAAATAGCCAGTGGAGTGGGAAGAATCAGAGAGGTGGGGCCCTGGACGCAAAGTGAGAAAAGTACATCAAGGAGGAGGAAGTGATCAGCTGGGGCAGGTTTGATGATGAGTATGATGAGCGTACAAGGATGAAATAAGTACAAGAGACAAAGGTAGTCCAGAAAAGAGAGTTGTTCCTTTTATCAGGGATTCTGCAAAAGTTTCAGGGTACAAGTTACACTTGAGCAGTTGAAAGACCATAGGGGTTTCCAAGGGTGTGGGAGGTGGGAAGGCAGCCCGGCACGTGCTTAGACGTGGAGGTAATGCTACATTCAGGAAACACTTTGTTGTGAGGAGTGGGCATGCGTGTGGGTGTAGGGGGGAAATAGCAGTGGGTGAGATCAGGGAAGGCCAAGGCCAGATGAGGTGAGTATTTAGGGGAGCAGCTGGTGGGCATGAAGCAGAGGAATATTGGAAGCAGATTTGCACCACAGGAAGATTGCTCTGGCTTGTGGGTGGAGGGTGGATTTGGAGGGAGGGAGGAAAACATGAGGACATACAGGAGGGAGCTGTTGCTGTTGTCCAGGTGGGAGGCTGGAACAAGGGTTTATGTTCAACTGTGCTCTTACCTTGGAAAAGAGAGTGCATGGACTTTTGTACTGCAGGTACTCTCATCCAAAAGTAACCTTGGACTCTTCAGCAACTACTGTGTTGGCTTTTGATGGTAATTAGAGCTGATTAGAACCCTTATTTCCATCAGATCCTATAAGTGCTTGAAATGTGTCAATTAATGTTATCTCCCAAATAAGCCTATGACATTTGTATTATTGTCATCTCTATTTCTCAGAGGAGAAAACCGAAGCACAAAGGCGCTAAGTAAATTGCGCACCCACACATAGCTAAGAAGCGGCAGAGCTGGACGAAACCTCTGCACTCACCACTTCCATGGGTGTGCTTTGTTTCACGAGGTGAGGCAAATCAGCTGAGGAAGTAGAACATAGGCCCTAATGACTAACAAGCCTATGAGAAGGAAGTCCCGCTTCTGATGGGGAAGGCTCAGGGGAGAAGGACCAGTGATTGGCAGACCCTCACTTGGGACAAGAACTAATGGTGGGGTAAGACCCACCAAAGGATTGAGTCCTGAGCACAGACACAACTCGGTGTTTGTTCTGAGAAGCTTCTGAACTAAGGTTGAGTCAGAAAGAGGCCAATGGAGAAGTCAAGAGATAGAGAGGAAACAGGGATAACCAGCTGGCTGTGGAGAAAGCTGAAGAAGGAGTCCAGGGTGGTGGCAATGGGCTGGGACACAGAGGGAGGAGCAGTGTCCTTGTTTTCTTACTGTTGTAACCCAAATCAAGGAGGTCCCTTCAGGAAGTGACAGCCTCCAACCATGTCCAATCTTTCTGCCTAGAAAGGGATTCTTCTTTACGTGACCCTGGTCATGCAACTGGTGATGAGGTAGGGATGTGATGCCTGGCAGGCTTTACCACAAGCAAAGCCATTTACATTTGGATCCCTCTACATTTTCAGCTCCACTTCTCGACCTCCCTAACCACACAATGGCATCCAAACATGCCTTTCACCTCCCCTGGAAGCCTCCATGCCTGTGGCGATGCTATAGCTTCTGCCTCTACCCCTTTTCAGCTCAACAAGCTCCCCGTCACATTGCGAGTCCTTGCCCAAATTGCAGATCCTCTAAGAAATCTTTCTGTCCCTTATTTGCGCCTTCCTCTGCTCTCTTTCAGATTTTGCATTTGTCTCCCTTGGTAACCTAAAAAGGAAAATTGTTTACTTTTCATCTCAGTGTTTGTTGAGTTCATAGTAAGCACTTGGTAAATATTGAAGAAGTGAACAAACAAATAAATGTCCTTTGAAGGAATGCAGATGGAGCTGGAGGCCGTTATCCTTAGCAAGCTAATTCAGGAAGAGAAAATCAAATATTGTGTGTTCTCATTTGTAAGTGGGAGCTAAATAATAAGAACATATAAACACTTAGGGGGAGCAACAGACACAGGGGCCTACCGGAGGATGGAGGGTGGGAGGAGGGAGAGGATCCAGAAAAATAACTAATAGACACTAGGCTTAATACCCGGGTGGCAAAACAATCTGCACAACGAATCACCATGACAAGAGTTTGCCTACATAACAAACCTGCACAGGTAACCCTGAACTTGAAAGTTTTTTTAAAAAATTTTAAAAACCACAAATAAATGTCTGAAATGCTTTAATTAGTTCTTGTCTTCACTGGTTTGCTTTTAGTGCCTGGAACTAGCAAAGGGTTAGCAGAGCTATGAAATGACTGTGGCACTTGCCTGTTTGCCTGGAATCCCTTCACCACCACATATTAGCTGTCTGGAGAAATCATGTAACCTTTGAACCCCATTGTGTTTCCTCCACTGTAAATCAGGGCTTATAGCCCCCATCCTGCAGCATCTTTGTGAAGAATCAGTGGGCTAAGGAATGCTGTGTGCTGGGTTCCATGCCACCATATTCGGTATCAGCCAGGAAATGGTAGATGGTGGTGGTGGTGGTGGCGATTATAAAAAGAGTCAGCCTGTTGCATTATTTTCCTTTGCAAAAAGTTATTTATTGAAAGAGTGATTGTTGTGGGTAGAATTGTGTCTCCCAAAAAGATATGTTGAGTCTTAACCCTCTATACCTGTTAACGTGACCTCATTTGGAAATAGGGTCCTTGTAGGTGTTATCAGATTAGGATAGGATTATGTTGGATTAGAGTGGCTCCTAATTTAATAATTAGTCTTTTTATAAGAAGAAACAATTTTGAGCACAGAGACACAGACACAGGGAGAACACCAGATGTTGATGGGGGCAGAAACTGAAGGGATGCATCTAAAAGCTGAGACATGGTGAAGATTGCCACCAGTGACCAGAAGCCAGGAAGAGATGAGGAAGAATCCTGTCCTAAAATCATCAGATGGAGTGTGTCCCCGATGATGCCTTGATTTCAGAACTTCTAGCCTCCAGAACTATAAGACAATACATTTCTCTTCTTTCAAGCCATATAGTTTGTGGTCCCGTGTTACGGCAGCCCCAGAAACTAATAATTCTGTGGACTTCTGCTTCTAAATAGAAAATACAAACTTGTAAATCTTTCCCATAAATCATCTGAGAAGTTAGAGGCATCTAGGATTAAGGCAGAAAATCCTGGTCTATATGTCGAGAAAAGAGGAAAAGAAGCCAAAAGACTCCAATATAACATGTGGAATTTAGCAAAATCAACATTTGAGATATTTTTTCAACAATCCTATTTCTTTTTTTTTTTTTTATTATACTTTAGGTTTTAGGGTACATGTGCACAATGTGCAGGTTTGTTACATATGTATCCATGTGCTGTGTTGGTTTGCTGCACCCATTAACTCGTCATTTAGCATTAGGTATATCTCCTAATGCTGTCCCTCGCCCCTCCCCCCAACCCACAACAGTCCCCGGAGTGTGATGTTCCCCTTCCTGTGTCCATGAGTTCTCATTGTTCAATTCCCACCTATGAGTGAGAACATGTGGTGTTTGGTTTTTTGTCCTTGTGATAGTTTACTGAGAATGATGTTTTCCAGTTTCATCCATGTCCCTACAAAGGACATGAATTCATCATTTTTTATGGCTGCATAGTATTCCATGGTGTATATGTGCCACATTTTCTTAATCCAGTCTATTGTTGTTGGACATTTGGGTTGGTTCCAAGTCTTTGCTATTGTGAATAGTGCCGCAACAAACATACGTGTGCATGTGTCTTTATAGCAGCATGATTTATAGTCCTTTGGGTATATACCCAGTAATGGGATGGCTGGGTCAAATGGTATTTCTAGTTCTAGATCCCTGAGGAATTGCCACACTGACTTCTACAATGGTTGAACTAGTTTACAGTCCCACCAACAGTGTAAAAGTGTTCCTATTTCTCCACATCGTCTCCAGTACCTGTTATTTCCTGACTTTTTAATGATGGCCATTCTGACTGGTGTGAGATGGTATCTCATTGTGGTTTTGATTTGCATTTCTCTGATGGCCAGTGATGATGAGCATTTTTTCATGTGTCTTTTGGCTGCATAAATGTCTTCTTTTGAGAAGTGTCTGTTCATGTCCTTCACCCACTTTTTGATGGGGTTGTTTGTTTTTTTCTTGTAAATTTGTTTGAGTTCGTTGTAGATTCTGGATATTAGCCCTTTTTCAGATGAGTAGGTTGCAAAAATTGTTTCCCATTCTGTAGGTTGCCTGTTGACTCTGATGGTAGTTTCTTTTGCTGTGCAGAAGCTCTTTAGTTTAATTAGATCCCATTTGTCAATTTTGGCTTTTGTTGCCATTGCTTTTGGTGTTTTAGACATGAAGTCCTTGCCCACGCCTATGTCCTGAATGGTATTGCCTAGGCTTTCTTCTAGGGTTTTTATGGTTTTAGGTCTAACATGTAAGTCTTTAATCCATCTTGAATTAATTTTTGTATAAGGTGTAAGGAAGGGATCCAGTTTCAGCTTTCTACATATGGCTAGCCAGTTTTCCCAGCACCATTTATTAAATAGGGAATCCTTTCCCCATTGCTTGTTTTTGTCAGGTTTGTCAAAGATGAGATAGTTGTAGATATGCGGCATCATTTCTGAGGGCTCCGTTCTGTTCCATTGATCTATGTCTCTGTTGTGGTACCAGTACCATGCTGTTTTGGTTACTGTAGCCTTGTAGTATAGTTTGAAGTCAGGTAGCGTGATGCCTCCAGCTTTGTTCTTTTGGCTTAGGATTGACTTGGCGATGCGGGCTCTTTTTTGGTTCCATATGAACTTTAAAGTAGTTTTTTCCAATTCTGTGAAGAAAGTCATTGGTAGCTTGATGGGGATGGCATTGAATCTATAAATGGGACGTATCTCGAAATAATAAGAGCTATCTATGACAAACCCACAGCCAATATCATACTGAATGGGCAAAAACTGGAAGCATTCCCTTTGAAAACTGGCACAAGACAGGGATGCCCTCTCTCACCACTCCTATTCAACATAGTGCTGGAAGTTCTGGCCAGGGCAATCAGGCAAGAAAAGGAAATAAAGGGTATTCAATTAGGAAAAGTGGAAGTCAAATTGTCCCTGTTTGCAGATGACATGATTGTATATCTAGAAAACCCCATTGTCTCAGCCCAAAATCTCATTAAGCTGATTAGCAACTTCAGCAAAGTCTCGGGATACAAAATCAATGTACAAAAATTACAAGCATTCTTGTACACCAATCACAGACAAACAGAGAGCCAAATCATGAGTGAACGCCCATTCACAATTGCTTCAAAGAGAATAAAATACCTAGAAATCCAACTTACAAGGGATGTGAAGGACCTCTTCAAGGAGAACTACAAACCACTGCTCAATGAAATAAAAGAGGATACAAACAAATGGAAGAACATTCCATGTTCATGGGTTGGAAGAATCAATATCATGAAAATGGCCATACTGCCCAAGGTAATTTATAGATTCAATGTCAACAATCCCATTTCTTAATTGAGATTTTATTGTTGGGTTCATAAATTAATTTAACAAGCATGTTTCACCTGCACAGAGCCGAGGTGGCCACGCTGGGAAAGGCATAGGCTTTGGAGTTACACAGGCTTGGGTTCAATCCAGGCTTCCCCACTTAGCAGCCAGTGGCCTCAGGCAAGTTACTTGACCTACATGAGCCTCAGCCTCCTTCCGTGCCCATCTCCGGGTTTGCTGTGTGGAGTCAATAGGTGATATTTGTGATAAGTGCAGCAAAACACTGCCTGTGGGTATGATGCAATCTGCTCCCAATGTATATCCCCAAAGGAAACATCTGTCCTCAACAGAAATCAGAGCATCCCCAACACTTAAAGAGCAGACATTCATGCAGGTGGATGAAGCAGAACCAGAGACACTTGAGCTTGTCTGAAAGAAGGAGAAAGTTGCATCATGCTTAGAGCAGGAGTTTTCAAGAGAAGTGTGAAAAAAAAACACAACCCTGACATCCACCTTGGACAGATACAACAGGACACGTGTTTCTCATTGTGAAGAGATTATTTATTTGATTTTCATCACCTTTCAGTGAAATAGTGGGTCCTGTCAGCACTACATAAAATACTTGCAAATGTATCTTAAGAGCATTAATTTCTTTTTAAATGAAAGAAAGTGAAGAAAGTTTGTGTTAGAAAAAGGCATAATAGAAGCTTGGTTAAATGTAAGCAGGTTTCTATCAAGAAAGAATAAAAGTACCATTACTCCACTAAACCAGTAATAAAAACATACTATTGTGCATGTTCTCAAGATAGTTGCTCATAAAAGAGAAGCTTGTTAGTCCTTTTCTTCTTTTTAGTGGCCAAATCAACATGCTTTGTATCTAACCATCCTGGCAAGACATGAGTCAAGGGAATGAGAAGCATGGTTGCTAACTCTATGCTCAAAGGAGGTTCCTGGGTAGGAATACCAGCCCTGTTTTCCAGAAGGTAGAGAGATACATAACAGTTTCAGATACAACTAACACAAGATCTGTGAGGGTCATGGCTCTGGCCCATTAAGTCTGGGTAGCTGACATAACTTCAGTTCTCTTGGGTTCTTTCTCTGGTCTGAATTGCCTTAGCGCTGACGATCTGGCAGGACCGTAGTCACTGGGATTGGGTATTCCAAGGCATTGCAGTCATCCAACAGGAATACCAAATCCTGAAAAAGATGTGCAATGAGCAGGAAAGTTACTGAAGGTGCAACTGTAGGGCTTTTGGTTATCCTCAAAGGCCATTCAGTTGTTCCCCTTTGTGTGAAAACTTCCCATCCCTTACTCTCCCAAAAAGGGCTAGTCACTTCTTGCTTCACATTCCAATAGAAATTCATGGTTTTTTTAAAATTATTATCACTTACGGAATTCACACATACATTGGTTGACCAGATGGATAGATGAATGGGTGAGGGAGGGAATAAATGAATGAACCTTAGTTGCTGAGCAGCACCCTGGGTCAGGCATTGGAATGACCTCACTTCAGTCAATACCACTGCTCATCACACTGTTATCATAATTGTATCAGCTTCCTATCTTCCCCCACAAACCAAAGGGAGCAGGGAGGAGGAGGAAACTGGGTGTGGGGGGAAATTCATAACACATCTTTCATACAGGATCAAGAAATTATAACTTAATAACTAATTACTACAGTTACCAGAGGAGCTAACTCTGGGCTAGGCATGGTGCTAGGACTTCCATATTTAGTCACCCTATAGGCTTCTTAGGCTCAAAGGAGTTACTGCAGTGCCCACACAAGGTAAGGGTGTAATTATTATTATCCACCTCATGAGATGGGCACTACTATGTCCTCAGTTCAGGACTGAGGAAACTGTGCCTCAGAGAAGTGAAGGGACACTGCTGTGATTTGAATGTGGTCCCAAAAGTTTATGTGTTGGAAACTTAATCCCTCTGCCTTTGTACATGAATTAATGTAGGCTTTGACTTAATGAATGGATTAATGAGGGCTCTGCTCTTATGAATGGATTAATGTCACTACCTTGGGATAGGGTTGCTTATTGCAGGGGTGGCTTTGTTAAAAAAGTGAACTCTCTCGGGCTCTTACCCTCTTGCTATGTGATGACCTCTGCCGTGGTATGATGCAGCAAGAAGGCCGTCACCAGATGCCAGTACCATGCTCTTAGACTCCCCCTAACTCTCCTCCATAAGCTAAACAAACTTCTTTTTTTTAAAAATAACTTACCCAGTCTGTGGTGTTATGTTATAGCAGCAGAAACAGACTAAGACAGGCACTCCCACTTGGGAAGCAGGGCGATGCAGACCCAAGCTCAGGGCTCCCTGATGCTGAAGTCTGTGCCCTGCAATCACATGCCTCTAATTTCCACATTTTAACTATTGCTGATTTTCTGTCCTTTTCCCCTCTCCTACCAGAATCCTCTTATCAGAGCACACCTGAACCTCCTCCTGCAGAGTCTCCTCTAACCTGCCTCACTTGGCTCCTGGCAGAGTCTATCCATGTGGCTGAGGTGTGGTCCTGGGGTGTAGCCCCTGCATCAGTGTGCAGCTCATGGAGACAAAGGGCCTTGTCCTAAACCCCATCACTGAATAAGGCAACCATGGTTGAGGAAGGGCTTTGTGAACTGAAAGCATCTGCGAAATATCTCTGCTCCTCTTCCTTGTTGCCATCTCCTCCCAACCCTCCTCTTTGAAAAGCTCAGAAAGTCTTGGCTGATAGCAAGTAGAAAATGGATTTTCAATGGCATCCACTTACTCTCCTGCAGAACGAGTTCATGATGGTGTACAGCTTCCGTGCTTTGTCCTTCAAGGAATCCACTTGGGCCACTTTCCAACACTGGGGCGAGGCCACAAAGTCCTGCAGCTTGTCCAGCACACAGTAATTCTGGGAGTGGGCAATGGGGAGGGGGCTTGTGGGAGAAGTCAGTAGCGAGAGGGATAGGGGCTGAGCTGCACAAGATCTCTCCCTGACTCTGTGCCACACAGCCAGCAGCAAAGGTTCAGACCTGAGTCCCTCAGCCCCAGACCTCCCTCCCCCAGGGAGAGCCCTCTTACGTGTATGTCCAGGTACAGCCTGGGCAGGTATCTCACACACGGCTCCTGTGGAAAGGGATAAGGGGTTCTGGGATGCCCACAGGGGCACACCTGGTCACAAAAGTCTCCCTGGTGACCCTCTCAACAGCCAGACCAGCCCAGATCCCTGGGGCCCTCCCTGATGCTAAGACATGCACAGTACTTTCTTGCGCCATACGTCACACTCCTCCAGAAATGGGCGACTGCGCTTCCAGAATTAGACTTTTAGAATACAACCTTTATATCATTTGCTATGAACTAGGGAGCTGTTTTATATGCATACCCATTCAGGAATATACATACATGTATATATATAAAAGCAGTCCTATAACTGTAATATAGAAATAGTAATATATAATACAGTAATACAAGTATATATACACAGTATATACATACATCTATAAAACAGTTCTATAACTATTTAGTTATATAACAGTTGTATAAATTAGTTATATAGTAACTTATATAATAATATACTTATATAATAACTTATATAAGTATATTAGCTATATAACAGTTGTATAACTGCATGTAATTATAAACACTATATATACTTACATAAGTAAGATATATGTAATTATACATACTGTTCTATAGGCATTCTATAGCTAATATATAGTTGTATATAGTGTATAATATAGTAATATTGAAGTGCATATATATGCATACTTTTATATTTCTATATTGGGCTTCCGTTTTTGTGCAAAAGCCCTTGTGCTCTGCCCTCTCAGTAATCCCCGTGTGACCATGGGCAAGTGCCTTCCTTCAGTGCTCAGTTGTTAAATTAGAGAGTTAGAATGCATAATCTTTCCACTTTCTTCCTGCTTTGCAGTTCAGAGCCTTTGAATTTTTTAAAACTTTTAAAATCAGATTCCTTTAAAAGATGATTGCGTCTATATTCGATAACAAGAAACTTGTGGGTAAATTGTGGTGAAACTGTACAATAAAATGTTAAAACAAAAATTAACTTATTTGATAGTGTCAGTAAAAAGTAAGTTGCAAAACTGCTTGTGCTGTTTGACCCAAATTTTGTTTACACACACACACACACACACACACACACACACAACACACGTATTTGAATACCTATATGTAGACAGAAAGCTGAAATATGATCCTCCACAACGCTACAGCAGCAGCTACCTCTAGGTGGTAGAATTATAAGCAAGATTTATTTTCTTCTTTGTACATTTTCCAACTGTTCTACAAAGTACAACACTTTTATAATTAGGAAAAAAATACATGTTATTTAACTTTTAAAAAGAAAATACCAAGAAGGTGTTAGCTAGGCTATTGTTGACCCTAACATCTGAGAAACATGTTTTGTTTGAAGCATTTGCAAGTGATTAAAAGACACTTTTAAACTTTACAAAAGCTTTTAATGAGGTTTAATGCATTTTGTTTCGACGGAGAAGCAGGCAGAGGCCTGGGTTCTAGTCCCCAAAAGCCCTTCCGGGACTTCCCCTCTCTGAGTCCCCAGGTCTGCCTCTGAAGATGGTGCTCACATCAGCTGGCATCTGTTGAGTACTTGTTCCTGTAGGCTTGCTTCTGTGAGTCGTGCCTGTGTTCACGCCTGCCTTTGATCGTCAAAGCCACTCTAAAGGGAGGGGTGCTACTGTCATCCCATTTTACAGACAAGAAAACTGACAGGCAGAGGCTGAGGAATATGCCCGGGTCCCTCAGCAGATGAGGGGTGGAGGCCAGTTCTGTGAGCCAGCCCTTAGGGCACACTCCTCACCAGGCTAACAAAAGGAATACACGAGCTTCATTCCTCCGTCCTCCTTAACTCTGATAGGGAGCTGTTTTTCTCTCCCTCCTCCCACTCCTTTTTTTCTTTCTTTCTTTTTTTTTTTTTTACATTTACAACAGATCCTTTGATATTTGCTAGAAAGTTACAAAAATTGTGATGCCTTTACTTTTTCTTGTGTTTTGAAGAAAGCAAACCATTGGTATCATATTTAATAGGAGATGAATAAAACACAAATACTCTTGAGATTTACATTTACTAGAAAAGAAAAATATCCTTTTCTCTCTCTCTCTCTTTTTTTTTTTCGTCTAACGGCAAGGGTTTAAGAACTGGGTCTGCCATGCACCCCTGTCCTGGGCGGGCGGGGGACTCACCGAGGGCTCCGAGACCTGCAGGAGCTGGAAGTCGCGGGTGATCTCCTGGCTCAGGCCCCGCATGCGGGAGTAGCAGGTCGGGGGAGCGGGCTGCACGGCGGGGGCTCCCGCCAGGAGCAGCAGAAGCACGGGCAGAGGCCCAGGCGTCCTCATGGTGCCAGGCGCTGGTGCAGCCTCGCCCCGCCGCCAGCCCCTTTATGCAGGCTGGGGGTGGTCCAGGGCGGCTCCACGCCTCCACTTCCTGTGGGGCCAGCGCAGGCTGCCGTCCATCCAGGGTGGCAGAGAGGAAGCCAGCACGCCCACCGGGCAGGACCGGGACAGGAATCCTCTCAGACACGAAAGCCCCAGGTTAAGAGGAGGGGCTGCTTGGAGGAGGGGGTGACAGAGGGTGGCTTTGCCTCCCCCACACTTTCAGCAAGAAATTTCTTTTTCCACAGGGACTTTTCCTGAAATGGCAGGAACAGCAGATGGAGAGGGGTGGGGGATAAGAGGAGGACAGAGATGGAAGGAGAGGAGGGTCAGAGGAGAGGAGTGGGCAGCCAGGCCTGGGTTTGGACGGCACCGTTTGTCAAAATGGGTATAGTGCCGGGAGGGAAAGGGACTAGCAGGGGATGACTGAGCATCCCTCCCTCTAGGCAGCCCGCAGTGGAGCAGGGATGCAGGGCTGAGGTCAGGCCACTGGTGTCGTCGTCCATCAATCGCTAACCAGGTAGGTGAGCCTTGGGCCAGGGCCCCCCAGCCTCTCAGAAGCCATGTGTGTCTCTCGGTCCGGAGGATGGGTTCACTGAGTGGCCGCACGTGTGGGGAGTGTGAGTACCCCCACCCTCCTCTACCTCAAGCTCCCAGCACAGGCCCCAGTGGAGAGCAGACCCTCAGGAAGGGTTAGTTTTCAAGAAGTGCGTCTCCCTCAGGGCTGACTTCCCAAGACAGTGGCAGGTAAAGGTCTAGGCTCTCCACTTAGAAGCCCTGGGTGCAAAGCAGGGTCACTGCCTTCTGGCTTTGACCTTGGACAAGTTTCTTCAGTGTTTCCTCCATCTCCTTATCTGTGAGATGAGGCTGGTGAGAGTGGCTCACTCAAAAGGCCATAGTGCGAAATCAGCGGGATACAGCATGACTGAGCAAGCCTCATGCCAGGCCTATTGTGTGTTTCCAAGTGATCGGAGCTAATAGCACTGTCTCCGTTAAATCCAGCAAGTGTCTCTGTGAGGTAGGTGCCACAGAAAAGAGTCCCATTTTCCAGGTGGGAAAACTGAGGCTCAAAAGTTCCAGCAACTTGCTGGAGGTCACAAAGCCGGAGGCACATGGGTTGGGATGAGACTTCACGCCCTGTCTTCCTGCTATTCTTCCGCCCTACAGTGCAGGATGGGTGAGGAGCAGGACTCTTGCAGGCAGAGATGAGTTGGGGTCCTCGGGCTGCCCAAGATTAGGCAGCAAGCAAGAAGGAACTGTCAAAAGGGAGAAGAAGATTCTTCCTTAACACTGAACGTGACTTACATACCAGCAGCCACCAGGCCAGCTGCCATCGGGAATGCTATGAGCCTCACAGCCAGCCAATGAAGTGAATGGGGTTATTCCCATTTCCCAGGCGAGGAAACTGAGGGCCTCAGGGGATATGAAGCTGGGAAGAGCAGTGGAGCCCTGGAGCTATGTCTGTACCTTTCTGTCTCCAAAGCTTCCTCCAAAAAGGGAGGAAAGGGGAGCATCCTGGGCAAGCTGCACATTCCCAGAACAAAACAACCAAAGACGCAGCCCACAGGGATGGGTGAACCAGAGCATGGCATCCTGGACACAGGGCTGGACTGAGGATCAACCACAGGGATGAAGCCCGGCTCCAGCTTGTCCCCACTGTATTTGCCAGGAGAAATCCCTTCTCGACCTGGCCTCCATTCCCTGTCTGTAAACAGGATAGCATCACCCTGGGCGATGTCTGAGGTTCCTTCCAGCCCCAATGTTTTATTTATTATTTCTGGTGGTAAAAGCCCTGGGCAGGAACTGTAAGCTGTGCCTTCCTGTTTTGTAGGTGAGAATGTGTTCTCCAAACACCTTTAGCAAGATGACATAGGGACCGCGGCCTTCAGGCAGAACTGTGTGTGCTTGGAGGTGGCAAGTGGAGGCACAGATATGTTTTCTTCTGGGTGAAGGAGTCTCCACACTCCCTCCATGGTAGTGCCTGGGGCATGGGCCTCCCTGGCATACTAGCTGGCCCCAGCTGGGGACTCTAGGTCTGCGTTAAAAAGCTCCAGGGCTTCTGGATGTGCTCATGGAATGGGCTTAAATTCAGTGCAAGGAAGAAAAACAAGCCCATGGACCAAACAAGCCCTGCACCATTAGATCAAGGAGACATTGCTGTGCTGGAAAACAGGAGTTGTTTGTGAGATAAATGTACTGCTGGGAGATTTGACCTTGTTCCACCTGCAATACCGTGTGCAGTTATTCATGGGACTTCTTGGGTAAATCAGCTGAGCTCAGAGCTGCAAGGAGGCTTATAGGCCTTCCCTTTGAGCATGAGAATGAATGAGTGAGTGGCTGTAGCCATAAGCTGTCACTGGTACCAACTGAGACATTGTGGATGCTGGGCCCCTGAGGAGTCACAATCAGTGGGGAGACAAGGAATGAGGCTGCTGTGCACTGGGCCAGGTGCAAGAGAATCACCACCTCTCTGCCAAGCCGGGAGTGGGGTGAACAGGAAGCACCCCAGAGGAGAGGGTATCTCGTGCTGATTCCCAGGGCAGATGGAGACAAGGAGCAACAGCCTGTGCCAAGCCCGACACGCACAAGTTTGCATGCTAAGCCCAACGCATGCCAGTGTGCATCCAGGAATTCTATCTGCTTTCTGGCCCTGTCCAGGATTCCTCCACATCCTAAGCATGATACATTGACTTGCCTCCTGGCATCTGTTTCCTTTAATGACCATGCCCTTCTCCAGGAGAGAAAGATGGTCTTTCTCATCTGTTTCTCAGCACCCAGCACGCAGCCAGGCAGAGCAGATGACCAGTAAGGTGTGGCTGAATGGACTTGGTGACTACTTGTGTTACTCAGAGATTAAGGCACAAGCCCACTAAGAAACCTACGCAGGACAACCTGACGTGGCTGCCCACCATGGGCTCCCTATGAGACGCTGCGCTGGATACAGGATGGTGGAGCCCCGCACGTGTGTTCTGTTCTCAAATGTCTCCTTCACCATGAATCACCTGCATCCTCCCACCAGCTCTTTCTCTGCCCCCTTCTGAGGCTTCTTCAGCAGTTGGTTGCTCTGAATGTTAAAAATCCAGGCAGGAATTTCCCCACAAATCAGGTAAGCCCTTGTCTCCGCCAAAAGGTCTCTTCTGGTTTTCTTAATGTCTTAGATCGGGCACGGACTCCATCATGCCAGGAGAGCTGAAGAGTCAGAGTTAACAAGCAGGTGAACACCTCTCAGGTAGATATCGGCCATTGCCTTTGGATGGATTCTTCATTTGCCAGATGCATGTCTATCTATTTATCGAGAGTCTATTGTGTGCCAGGCACTGAGATGGGTGAAAAGACAGTGAATGACAGAGACAGAGTTGCTGTCGTCTTGGAGGAGATTGATGAGGGCAGCTGACACTCTGGGTAAGTGGTGTAACGGCAGAAATCCTGGTGTTTCTGGAGCCCCTAACCCATCACTGGCAGCTGCTCCCTATCAGGTGAGAGCTGAGAGGTGAGGAATGCAGTGGGGAAATGGGGTGGTTATGAAGGCATGTGTGTGTATATGTGTGTGTGTGTGTGCGTGTGTGTGTGTGTCTGCGTGTGTGTGTGTGTCTCTGTGAAAGACAGAGTGAGGGAGATTGTAAGATATTGTGCTGCTGGCTTTGA
Organism: Symphalangus syndactylus; assembly: GCF_028878055.3. Taxonomy (NCBI): domain Eukaryota; kingdom Metazoa; phylum Chordata; class Mammalia; order Primates; family Hylobatidae; genus Symphalangus; species Symphalangus syndactylus. Next base: position 16,948,097 of record NC_072438.2, on the reverse strand, counting down.
AAACGGAAGAAGAGGTCACAAGCCAAGGAATTCAGGAGGCCTCTAGAAGCAGAGGATGCAAAGAAAAATTCCTGCCTAGGGTCTCCAAAAAGGGCCCAGTTAGACCCCTTCTGAGCCCAGAATTGTAAGATCATACATTCGTGATGCTTGGAGCCCCTCGGTTTGTGGTGATTTGTTACAGCAGCCACAGGAAACAAGCACACCGTCTCTCTGGGGTTTGGTAGAATAACAGAAATTAATGTGGGAACCTAGAAATTATCCAGATCTACCTGCCTGCTGCTTATCTTTCCTTTACAGTCTCCCTGTCAAGTGCTTGTCCAGAATCTGCTTGCATACCTCCCTGGACAGGGAGCTCTTTGCCTCTTACGACTTCCTTCCAGTCTCTGGGCAGCTCCAAATTCTTCCCAGGGTGGAGATGAGATGTGATGACACCCTGGTGCAGGCCTTCAAATCCTGTACCTTCTTACACAGAACAGAGGTGTGGCGATGTTAAGACCATTCTCATTCTTCAGTGTCTCTACCTCCACTCCTCCCTGCCCCTCAAAACACAGTCAACTCTCTTTTGGAGCTACCATCCCCACTTCTTGCACCCTTTTAATGAGAAGTGGCCTCAAGACCCTTCAACTACATCACAATTAACGCCTCTCTGCCTAGAGCCCTATCTCCTCCCAGTGGCCATTTCTGAAGCAGAAATTCAATCTTGCCCCTCCTTGTTTCAAAGTCTCCCTGGTTCCCAGACACAAACCCTGCTGTGTGTCAAGGAGTCTTACACTATGTGGGACCCAGACTGGAACACAACCCTTCCTGGGAGATCTGGTCAGAATGAGGCTATCACCTCCTTGTTTTGAGCCTTTCCTATGTCAGTTAGGACTGTAGGCTGCGTGTTACAAAAAATTCAGCATGAGACACCAAAGTCTGGGTTTTCTGGAAAGTGCAATTTGAAAATACAGAGGGAGCGTGGAGCTCAGGAATGGTTTGATCCAGGAACTCAATGATGTCACTAAGAAATTATCTCTTTCTCTGTTCTATATTGTGATAGTGTTTTCATGTGTCATCTTGACTAGGCTACCATCCTCAGTTATTCTAACACTAATCCAGATGTTACTGTGATGGTATTTGTAGATGTGATTAGAGTCCTTATGCAATAAGCTTTATGAAGGGAGATGATTTTAGATACTCTGGGTGGGCCTGATTTAATCAGTTGGAAGGTCTTAAGAGCAGAGCCAAGGCTTCCCTGAGGAAGAAAGAGTTCTGCCTGTGGAGTAGCTTTGCCTGTTCTGGTGACTTCCAGTTTGCACTTCCTGAAAGCCTACCTTACTACAATTTTGTACTTGGCCAATGTCCACAATCATGCAGGCCAATTCCTTGTACTAAATCTCTTAATGTCTCTCTGCCACTGGTTGTGCTTCTTGGGTTGAACTCTAACTGACACATATACCATTAGCTCCATCCCAAAGCCAGGCCCTGTCCTTAGAAGTAGGGTCTCCCTTGTGACCACTGAAGAAAGTCCTGAGCTTTGTGCTGGAAGCAGACCCTGTCTATGCCCTGTCCAAGCCTCCTCAGCCCTGACATTTAAGGGCAGGTGGGCTAGGCTTCACCTGCCAGCACCATCCTCTGCCTCAGGCCTTCCTCTGGTCATAGGTGCCTGCTCTGCCCACGTTAGAGCAAGCCAGAGTATTGGGGACACTTAATGCCTCCCAGAAGTAGCCCTCAACCGATGATTCATGAAAGTTGGGAAGAGTCTGGCTTCTGATTAAAAACCTACGTGTCATCCATGGGCACTTAAAACGGCTTTACACAACAGGCCCCCAAGGGGATCGGGGAGCTGCCCCCCAACCCCAGGCTTGGGACACAGCCAGAGCTTTGTATGCAATCTCTGAAGGGAGTTGCTATAAAACGCTCAGGCCCCCAAGCTGGCCAAACCCTTTACCTATTTGTCTGGCACCTATTGTTTGTGGGTCTCTTTATCTGAGGACTTGGGCCAGGTCCTCCCCAGGTGCCTCTGCAGAGACCTCCTAGTACGAGAGTACCGGAGGGGGGATCCTTAACACCACTTCCCCCTGCTCTGACTCAGGACCCAGCACTTTCCTACTCGGGGCCCTTTCCCTGCCTCCCCCTCCCCCAGGGTCCATAGACCAGCAGGAACCTTTTGTTGGGGCTCCCTCAACAGTGAGACGACCCCCACCTCCACATCTGTGCTGGTCCACTTGATCTCCTGTAGTGATGTGAGGATGTGAGGATGCACCCATCCAGGGGGGAGGTGGAACGGGGGAGCTGGGCTTCCTTTGGTTTGGCATCTTCCTTAGACCATTGCAGTGAGTGACCAAAGGCTTAACTCTCATTTTTGGCTCTTGCTTTAACTTGGCTGCTCAGACACCTGCAGCTCAGCTCTGTCTCAGCTCAGCTGAGCTCCTAACTCATTGATGCGTAAATATGCCTTCTCCTTTACCCTGTTGGCGGGATAACTCTGAGGTGAGTTCTATAGGGTCTCCCAAAGTCCCCCAACAAGATCAAGCTCCAGGGGTCCACGGTGAGAACTTGCTTGACGGTAATCCATGGATGTATTGGCTTTCTGCCCTCCTCTGTCTCATGTTCCCATTTCTCTACAAGTGTTTTCTGGGCTCACTCTCAAAGAAACCTCTTGCACTCAAATCCTTGTCTCAGAGTCAGCTTTTGGGGAAACCCAAACTGAGACTATAGTACTGGCTCAACAGAGGAGTCCCCTCTAAACTATGGCAAGAACAATGTGATCACGCATATTGGCCTAGCCCACTAATGGGCCATGAAGGTGAGATACACTGGGATGGGGTAAGTGAGGTAGGGGCGGAGACATTACCACAATGTCAAGTGCTCTTGTCTCTTTCTCTAACACAGCCCAGGGCGGTCCAGGACACCATGTCCCATGACCGACACCTCTCTTAAGCCACCTCCCTTCCAGGCCTCCACGACTCCCTCCAGTGCAGGCCTTATTCCAGCAGCAGACATGCACAGGATGAGGAGATCCTTCTGGCAGATACCAAACCTCAGCTGCCCATTGCTTAAGTACATTCTGTTTTCTTCTTGTGATCTAGTATTTTCAGGATCTGAGACTTCTAAAAATCATTTCAGGAGAAAGAGCATTTAACCCTTTCCTGCTAGCTGTTCAGACAGGCATATTCCAATAAGTGATACAGGTAACCAGGGAAATACTCTCGGTTTTCAGTCCTGAGGGGTTATGGGATGTTCCCCAGTTGTATTAGTCCATTCTTATGATGCTATGAATGAATACCCAAGACTGGGTAATTTATAGGAAAAGAGGTTTAATTGATTCACAGCTCTGCATGGCTGAGGAGGCCTCAGGAATCTTACAATCATGGCAGAAGTCACCTCTTAGCAAGGTGGCAGGAGAGAGAATAAGAACGGAGCAAAGGGGGAATCCCCTTATAAAACCATCAGGTCTTGTGAGAACTCACTCACTATCACGAGAACAGTATAAGGGAGACCACTCCTGTGATTTAGTTATCTCCATTTGTTCATGCCCTTGACATGTGGGGACTATTACAATTCAAGGGGAGATGTGGGTGGGGACAGAGAGCCAAACCATATCACCAGTGAACTGTAAGAAACAGCAACCTGCTCTTGGCTCTGGCCTCTTGTGACATGGCTGGAACACAGACTATCACCTCTCCTGCCTGCTCCCTGTGTTCCCATCCTGTGCCCACTTGTGATGGAAACCCAGGCTGAAATGGACATCACCAATCTCAAATGTCCTCTGTTGCCCAACCTGCAGCCAATAGCTGTCTTTGACAAGGATTAGAAGAGTCCAGCAGCAGCTTCCATCTTTTTTAGAAAACATGGAACTAGACCACACGAAGAGTCTGAGTGCTAAGGTAAGAGCCTAGCATTGAACACATCAATGCTCACAAAGAGGCTACCTCTTGTTCTTTCACTTCTGCCTGCATTTGAGGTCAGGAGCCACTAATCAAGCTGACAGCCAGGAGGTGTTGGGGTTGGGATAGACTGAATACCTGGCCGGACATTGCCTCTGGTGCTCCCGTTGATATTGGTATTCCTTTGGTTAAAAGTAACACATCTTCCCCTGTTTATGTGATGTGTTTTTGAGCTTGTTGCTTTTGCTCTTGGCAAACCCAGGTGGAAAGTTGGCCCACACGGCCCAGAGTGAAGGAATGAATACAAACACCAAGGCTGGGCTTTGCTTTTGGGCAGAGATTATGAAAAGCGATTCGTGTTTTAGAAGAGAGATTCCTTCATAAGCCCCCAAAACATGGATTTGAACTTTAACGAGAAACAGCAGGCAGGAGGAGCTGTGTCCCAAACATCCCCCAAGGCCTGGTACACAGAAAGGACTCAGAGAAAGTCCTTTAAGAAGAGTTCCAACTTGTCCTAGGATAAAGACTATAGGCTTTGGAGTAATACAGACTTCAGTTTAGATCTCACTTCTGTTACCATGCAGCTGTGCAAATGTGGCCATTACTCATCCTCCTTCGATGTGGGGTTTATACTACTTATTGCACAGTTTTTGTGACGAAGAAATAAACATGAAAAGCTGGAGTGACTGTGGTTTTTGTTTTTGTTCTTTGTGGTTATCAACCCTGTTCCATAATCCCATCCTAGTCTACTTCCTCCCTCCTGCTACAGGAGTGATGATGGGCCCATGGCCCAGGAGGGACTAATCAGTGTCTCTACCTGGGGTTGAAAGATGCACACAGGATGAGAGCTGCCCTCTCATGCCCCTACCATGGCTATGTTGTGGTTGCCAGCAGTTAAGTCTTTTGCTCTGGAGTGTGCAAGACCAGGAGGTACACAAGCAGAGCTGGGAGATGGATGGAGGAGGAGGATCTTAAGGGACTGCATCCCTGCTTCCAGACCCAGAGGCTGAGACCTGCGTCTCCTTCTTGGACATCATCAGCTGCCCCGCGGTCATTTCTGGCTACAGAGCTAATGCAGAGTTCCTTCAGCTTGAGCTGATTTCAGTGAGGTTTCTTTCCGTCCCTCGCAAATGAAAGAGTCTGACCAATACAGCATCCAGCAGAGTGCTGGGCGCGGAACTGAAGTTCTTACAGCAATTACTTTGTTTTTAGGGACAGGGCCTTCTTCTGTCACCCAGGCTGGAGTGCAGTGGAGCAATCTTAGCTCACTGCAGCCTCAACCTCATGGGCTTAAGTCATCCTCTCGCCTCAGGAGGATCTGGGACTACAGGAATAGCTGGGACTACAGGTGCTCACCACCACGCCCAGCTAACTTAGCTTTTCTTGGATGATTTTCTATTTGTGTGAATCCTCAGTGCTGGTCATCAGATATGTTCAGTTCTCTCTCTCCTGGACCCAGGCCAGGACTGAGTTTCCCTGTCCCCTTGAAGTTACATACAGCAACACAGGTTATTTTATACAAAGTGATGTAAGAGAAAGCGATGGGTTTACTTCCAGGCAGCAGCTGTAAGAGCCTGTGCTTCCTTTTCCACATGCTCTATGATGCTATTGCTTTCTCTCTGCCATGGGAGAGAAAGCCAAGTTTTGCTTGGGCTTTGCTTTTGGGCAGAGATTATGAAAAGCAATTCATGTGGTGGATGCTCTATCAGCCTCAAACTGTGGTGGAGAAGACCCAGAGTGATGCCCAGACAATCTGTGGTAAGGACTAGGAGTTGTTCGTTACAGGAATGTAATCTAGCCCATCCTGACTGTGGCAGGCAGAATTCTACAGTGACCCCTGTATTAGTTCAGTCTCACACTACCATAAAGAAATACCTGAGACTAGGTAATTTATAAAGAAAAGAGGCTTAATTGGCTTATGGTTCTGTAAGCTATACAGGAAGCATGACCCTGCCATCTGCTCAGCCTCAGGAAACTTACAACCGGGTGGAAGGCAAAGGGAGAGCCAGCACATCACATGGCCGGAACAAGAGGCAGGAGGTGCCACACACTTTTAAATAACCGGGTCTCAGGAGAACTCACTATCACGATGACAACATCAAGGGAGATGGTGCTAAACCATTCAGGAGAAACCATCCCATGATCAAATCACTTTCCACCAGTCCCCACCTCCAACACTGGGGATTACAATTGAACATGAGATTTGGGTGGAGACACAGATCCTAACCATGTCATCCCCAATGACCCTTGCAGAACCCCCTCCACTGAGTGGGGGGAGGCCCACGAATAGGATGAGATCTCTCCTGTGGTTAGGTTAGTTACATGGCAAAGGGATCTTGCAGTTGTAATAAAGGTCACTTAATCAAAAGAGAGATAAGCCAGGTGATCCTAATGCAATCACATGAACCCTTTTAAAACAGTAAGTTTTGCAGGCTGGTAGCAGACGAGGGAGTCAGAGAAATTTCAGGTGTGGAAAACATTCAACCCAGTGTTGCTGGCTTGACAGTGGAGGGAGACAAAAGAGAAGGGATGCTGGTGGCCCTCAGAAGTAGACAGTGGCCCCTGATTGACACCAGCAAGGAAATGGGAACCTGAGACCTAGGGCTGTAAGCAATGGGGCACTGTTAACAATCTGACACAACCAGGAAAGGTCCGTTAATAATCCCATACAGCCTGGAAGCAGGTCCTCCCCGACGGCTCCTGCAGACGAGCCCAGGCTGGCCGACACCTTGATTTTGGCCTTGTGAGAGTCAGAGCAGGGAACTCAGCAGATTCCCACCCAGGCGCCCATCTCCAGAGCTGCAAGCTGATAAATGGTATTGTTTAAGCCTTCGAGTTGGTGGTCATTTGTTACACAGTAATATGGTTAGATTTTGTGTTCCCACCCAAATCTCATCTTGAATTGTAATCCCCATAATCTCCACGTGTCAAGGAAGAGACCAGGTGGAGGTAATTGAATTATGGGAGTGGTTTCCCCATGCTATTCTCATGATAGTGAATGAGTTTTCATGAGATCTGATGGTTTTATAAGGGGCTCTTCCCGCTTTGCTCAGCACTCTCTTTTCTGTGTCCTTGTGAAGAAATGCCTTGCTTCCCCTTCACCTTCCGCCATGATCGTTAAGTTTCCTGAGGTCTTCCCAGCCATGCTGAACTGTGGGTCAATGAAACCTCTTTCCTTTATAAATTACCCAGTCTTGAGCAGTTCTTTATAGCAGTGTGAAAATTGACTAATACACACAGCAACTCATTAGGAAACCAATACATGGACCAATGCATTATTATTCGAGGTTATTCACTCAGGTTGATGATTTTTCAAGCTAGTAACACATGTGCCATATTACTCATGCTGCCTTCTAAGGATGTGTCAATTTCTTCATCAGATTTGGAATTTCCTGATAGCAGGAGCTGAGCTGGTCATCTCCGGATCCCCCAGACCTAGCATGGATACTGAATGGAATACTTTTAGAAGATGTGAGTGGCACCTGGTAACATTGTGAAGTTGATGAAACTTTTCTGCCATGCTGTCATATCCTGGCATGATGGTCTGGGTGCCTGGAAATGAACAATAGCTAATGTGGATACAGCGTGAGCTGGGTGTCTGGTGCTTTTCCTAGGGCATTAGGCACTTTAACCAAGGCAATCCTCATAAAAAACTTACAAGGTAGAAGTTGGTATTATCACAGCCTCAATTCACAGAAGAGGAACCAGAAGGTGGGAAGTTAAGTAACTTGCTCAAGGTCGTACCATTAATTAATAGTGGAGCCCAGGTTCAAACCTAGACAGCTAGGTTCAATCTGTGTTCCCAACCACCACATCATCCTGCCACTCAAGACGAGGGACTCAATACGTGTACACTGAAGGGTGGAGAGAAGGCAAGAAGGAAAAAAAGTAATTTACATGAATGCTAACAAGCTGTGTGTATTAGGTTCTCCTAAGAAAGAGAATGCATGTGCGTATAGACACATGCACACACACACACATCTATACATATACATGGAGAGAGAGAGAGAAGGCTGATTTTAAATAATTAAGTTACGTGAGTGTGGAAGCTCAGCAAATCCAAATTTTGCAGGGCAGACTGACAGGCTGGAGACCCAGGGGAGAGGTGAGGTTGAAGCTCTAGTCCGAAGGTCATCCAGAAGCCGAATGTTCTTGCTCTCGGTGGTCTCAGACTTTTTCTGAGCCTTCAACTGATTGGATGAGACCCACCCACATTATGGAGTGTCATCTGCTTTATTTAAAATCTACTGATTTCAATGTTCATCTCATGTTAAAAACCCCTTCACAGAAACATCTTGAATAATGCTTGACCAAATACCTGAGTACAGACTGTGACCCAGTCAAGTTGACACAAGAAATTAATCATTACACTGTCAGACTCTGGGCAAGTGCCTCACTTATCTTGGAACTTTACTTTCGTTGGAAAATGAGGGATGACTTTATTTAGAGGGTTTGAGGCCAGTCTGGGCAACATCGTCTCTGGTATAAAAAAACAAAACTTAGCTGGGTATGGTGGCACGTGCCTGTGGTCCTAGCTACTGGGGAGGCTCAGGCGGGAGGATCACCTGACCCCAAGAGGTCGAGGCTGGAGTGAGCAGTGATCGCATCACTGCACTCCAGTCTAAGAGAGTCTGTCTCCAAAAAAAAAAAAAAAAAGATAAAGATGTTTGGAGTCTGTTCTCCATTATAAGTTTGGTGATTCATTGCTTTTAAGGGGCCAATCATGAGAATGTCAAGTCCTCTTTGCACAGGGACATATGAAGCTGCACGCTACAGCCCGAGTGTGGGTTCATGGGCAGGTCAAGGTCCCACTTAGCAGGCCTGCGATATCGAGAAGGTGCTTGACACCAGGGCCTCAGTCTCCTCCTCAGATCCCTCACCCAGCTGTGGGTGTGAGGATTTAAGTGGAGGCCCGGTTTCAGACAGAGAGGGGCTGCTCACTCAAGGCTGGTCGCTGTCCCCAGATCTGTGTCTCTAGAGCACTTAGAAAATTCCAAACTGGGAGCAGATACCACCTTGCATTACAGACTGTATGTTTTTTACCCTTTGTTTTGCTAATAGAATGCTGAATGATTCACCTAGCAGATTTTTTAAAACAAATTAACAGAATTGACTTAGCTAAACAAATATTTTTTTTCTATCAGTTGCATATACAACGATATATAGGTCCTTTGAAATTAGAACTTGAGACCAGCAGCCAGTTATGACTCCTGAGCTCCTAGAAAGAAAAAAAAAAAAAAAACCTGGCCAGGCGCAGTGGCTCACACCTGTAATCCCAGCACTTTGGGAGGCGAAGACAGGCGGATCACTTGAGGTCAGGAGTTCGAGAGCAGTCTGGCCAAGATGGTGAAACCCCATCTCTACTAAAATACAAAAATTAGCCAGGCGTGGTGGTGCACAACTGTAGTCCCAGCTACTTGGGAGGCTGATGTGGGAGAATTGCTTCAACCTGGGAGGTGGAGGTTGCAGGCAGTTAGCCGAGATTGTGCCATTGCACTCCAGCCTGGATAACAAAGCAAGACTCCATCTCAAAAAAAAAAAAAATTTTAAGAAAGAAAAAGAAAAGAAAAAAGCCCCTAAACTGCATTTTCCATCTTTAATGATTTCTGTTATAATGAAAGATGACCAATTTCTAGAGCTATATTATTTTCCCCCTGTACCTATGAAAAAAATTTTATTGTAGTAAAATATGCATAATATAAAATTTATCATTTTGACAATTTTTACAATTTGGTGTTAAATACATTCACATTGTTGTACAACCATCACCACCATCTACCTTTAGAACTTTCTCATCTTCCCAAACTGGAACTCTGTCCCCATTAAACACTAACTCCCCACTCCCCGCTCCCTCCAGACCCTGGCAACCACCCTTCTATTTTCTGTCCTTTCGAGGCCCAGTTTGATTTAAAGGTTTAAACTCAAACCAGACAGTCGAGCTCTCTGAGCTCACAGACCAGCTCTTTCCCTTCCCAGCTGTGTTACTTTATCTCATTTCTTCATCTATAAAATGGAGGCTACACTTTTACCTCTCACACAGAGCTGAGAGAGGATTCAATGGCCAGTATATAGAAAGGCCCGAGGCTACTGCTGGTGTAAGGTAAGTACTGGAGATTTGCTATTATTATTTATGTAACTTGCAGCCCCACAAACACAGTCCCCAACCACCAAACACCCTCCCTACACTAGCCTATGAGGGCCCCAGGGTCAGGGGCCTTGTGGAAGGAAGAGAACGCTGGCGGAATGAGGGAGTGAATGATGCCCTTGGTTGCCTTTCCACTTACAACACGGTAGGTGACACGGCGTCCACAGCTGCAGCACGGTCACCATAAACAAGCATTTCCCCAGTTGGGCCATGGCCCGTGGAAACCCTGCTTCTCCCTCCAGGTTCCTGTGGACTCCAGCTTCTGGGAAGGTAAGGCTTCCTCCCTCGGGAAGCATTTTGAGTGTTTTGGCCTGTGTCCTTTCAGGAAGCCCTGTAGCCAACACACACCCCAGGACAGGAAGTGGGCGAGAACAACTTAAACCTTGGACAGAAAGCAATTCAGAAACTGGCTCAGCCTCTTTTCGTTGCTGGCATGGCAAGCAGTGTTAAGTGTGAGCAATTTTTTTTTTTGTTTTGAATTTGAATGGTTCCTTTTTCTCCTTCATGAGGAGGCCATAGTTTCTGAGAGTGGGGCTTGCATGTGGCAAAGAATAAGGACGGCAAGAAGGGCAGAAGCACCCTGAGCACTGCAGCTGCTACTGCCAGTGCACTCTCTGTTTACAACCGCCCTGGGAGATGAGAAGAAAACCCCCAGATTATACTTGAAACGCTGAGGCTGGAAGAGGTGACAAGATGTGGCAAAATCACACAGCTGCCAACTGATGTGCTGGCCTGCTGGATCCCAGAGCCAACATTCTTTGTGGTAGGGGAGGTGTCTAAACCATCTTCTTTTGCTGGGGACATGCAAATACATGGAAACTCACACCGGCTGTGTACTTCTCACAAACTTTCAAAAGGTGTTTTGTGAATTGAGCTAAATTCACTGCCGTGCAGGAGATGTGAGGCCCTAAACATGGTATAAAATTCTGTAATGGACACTTTACAAAAGAAGAAGAAAAGGGAGAAAAGCAGATTGAGAAATGTCGCATACGTTTCCAGGCAGGGACATAGATTTCATGCTGTTACGCGGCTTTCCTAATTCCATTTCACCTAGCTGGAGCTTTGCACTCTTATGTAAAGTTGCTTATTCATTTGTTCAGCAGAGATTTATTAAGCAGCCACTGCGACTCTTGCAACTACAGAATTAGTCTTTTGAAAACTGAACCAGAAAATGTATGGAAATTAATCCTGCCTTTCTCACCAAACACACTGTAGTGATAACCTCTCTCTTATATGTGGGCGTCAAATGTTTACAAAACTTGTGCCTTCCATCTGTCACTTTCCTGCTGGCCGCTGGGCCTCTGCACACACAGTTCCCCTGCCTGCAGCGCTCCAAAAATATTCTATGTGGCTCCCCTCCCTACAAATATTTGATGAAGGAATAGCAGAAAGAACACATTCTTTCCATGGTTTATATAAGCGCCACGCTCCTGCCAGGGCTATCTGTCTCGGCTTTTTCCTTTTCACGATGAATAGTACCGCAGTTTGTGCCTGATGCTGTGCAAAAATTGATCTTAACACTTAAAAACAACTTTGCCTGTTGGGTACATGTCAGATGTTTTACAGAGCAATCTTCACATTTTCCTGCTTGAGCGATATATTCAGACATCCCCACACTCATTCAGCTGATGGGAATGTTGGTCTCAGCCCTTGAACAAATCAATCAGGTAGGCTGGAGGGGCATCTTGGATTATTCTCCAGGGTCCATTGTCAGACACTGGTTCTAAATGAATGTTCATGGCAGCCTGGTCATAGAAGTCCCAGAGTAATGTCAGTAGCACTGGATTTACTGGACTTTTTTCCCTGCTGGGGTCTGCTCCCCGCCACTCCACTGACCATCAACGACTTCCTTTGAATGGTGCTAACAATGCATTTTCACGGTTAGATGTAGATTTTGTTCTGGAGTCCCAGGAGTACCTCCCTGATGTCTGGAAACCTGTGCCCCATGGATTGGCTCCAATGGGGAGGTATTTTAGAGGAATGTGGAGCCCTGCAGGCCTTGGCTCCATATGCTTGGTCCAGCCACTTACCAGCAACAGAACTTCAGAACCACGTTGCTTTATAGCATCATGAAGTTGTTAAGCACCACACACCTTTTCCTTTTCATTTTATCCCCAGCACCTGGCAGTGCCTGTTTCATAGTCTGCATGTACATTCATTGAAGACATGAATCTGTGAATCAACTCCTTAGCCTCATTCTCACATATTATAATGGAAAAATAATCTTTCTAGCTTGAGTAAATGATTAAATTAAGAAGATGTTTGCAACATGCTTAATTGTAGTGCTTGACACATAGTAATTGCTCAATGAGTGGGTAATGGGCTGGCACATCGCACAACAGGAGAGGCAGGAGGGATGAAAGGGGGACAGTATGCTCGATTGTGCCTGGCTCCTCAATATTTTGGGTGAAGACCTCCACCCACACATGTGCCTGCACCTAACCATAGGCTGCCCAAAGTGCTGCCCTGGCAGGACAGGCCCTCTGCTCTTTGTCAGAGTCAGGGATTAGGGTGGAGTCACTTCCAGATGAGGAGATGGTGGAGACTGACATTGGAGGCTGGGCGATGGACTTCCCAGCAGAGACGTGCATGCATACTCAACGAGCTGAAGGATCTTTTTAAACATTTGTATTCAAAGTCTGTACAATTAGAATGTATTTCCATCAGAAATGCAAATTAAAGGATCTGTAAATTTTTTTTCTTGGGGGGGACGTAGTCTCACTGTCGTCCAGGCTGGAGTGCAGTGGTGCGATCTCGGCTCACTGCAACCTCTGCCTCCCAGGTTCAAGTGATTCTCCTGCCTCAGCCTCTTGAGTAGCTGGGATTACAGGCGCCCGCCACCACACCCGGCTAATTTTTGTATTTTTAGTAGAAACAGAGTTTCACCGTGTTGTTCAGGCTGGTTTTGAACTCCTGGCCTCAGGTGATCCACCGGCCTCGGCCTCCCAAAGTGCTGGGATTACAGGTGTGAGCCATCATGCTTGGCTAAAATAAAATTTTAATGCTTTTTAATCTATGCTTTCAAAAAGTGTAACTTCCTTACCTTTAACAAATACCACTCCTACCTAGCTCAAAGTCTGTGTAAAGAAAGAATAATACTATAGATGCTAAACCAATCTGAAAGCTGCTGGGTGCAGTGTGCACAGGACTATGCTTGTTTTGTCCCCCACTGAGTACCCAGTACTGAGCATAACCCTGACATGTAGTAGGTGCTCAGTGAATACTGGCTGGAAAAAAATGCTTCAGTTATCACATTTGCACTGGAAATCATCATCCTCGACACAGCAGGCCCCTTTAGGTTCTGATTATGCAAATTGGGTCCAGGTGTCTCTCTGAAGTCAGAAAATAAACTCCACATTGCAGGCCAGAGTAGAAAATGCAGCTGTTTCTTGCTGAGTCATCAAGGAGGCCTGAGAAGTTAAGATTAGGTTCTGCCAGCAACAGTTCATATATAGCTAGAAGGAACTAAAGCTTGTGTCGCTGGTATGTTGAGGCAAAACCTTCCAAAATTCTACTTGAAAGGCACAGAAACACTGTTTTATAATTACATATTAAATACCAAGGCAAGGGTGGATTTTTTTTTTTTTTTTTTTCCCGAGACAGAGTCTTGCTCTGTCATCCAGGCTGGAGTGCAGTGGCGTGATCTTGGCTCACTGCAACCTCCGCCTCCTGGATTCAAGCAATTCTCCTGCCTCAGCCTCCTGAGTAGCTGAGATTACAGGTGCCCGCCAGCACACCTGGCTAATTTTTGTATTTTTAGTAGAGACGAGGTTTCACCATGTTGGCCAGGCTGGTCTTGAACTCTTGACCTCGTGATCTGCCCACCTCAGCCTCCCAAAGTGCTGGGATTATAGGCGTGAGCCACTATGCCCGGCCAAGGGTGGAATTTAAAATTGCACACAACAGCTCTCTAGCAAGAGTGTGGATGCATCCTGTGGAAATTGGCATTTTTGAGGGTCTGGAGCAGGGTGTCTGAGCTATTGACCCTATTGACACTTTGGGAGGGATATTTATTTGTTGTGGGTGGCTGTCTAGTGTACTGTAGGATGCTGAGCAGCATCCCTGGTCTCTATCCACTAGGGCCAGTAGCACCACTTCACGCCATCCTAGTCACGACAATCAAAAATGTCCCCAGACATTGCCAAATGTTTCCTGGGTGGGGGATCACCCCTGTTGAGAAGTACTGGGCAACAGCAATATTTCTCATGCTAACAAATCAGCACCCATTCATTTTGATTAAGCCCCTGGTAGGCGGCAAACACTCTATTGGGTACTTTGATTCAACGTTCACAAAGATAGGAAAAATTGTCCCCACTTTACAAGTGAAGAAACTGAAAGGAAGTAACTGAACAAGTTGAGTGATTGAATAAATTAATGAATGTCCGACAGCTAGTGCGGCCTTGGTCACAACCAGCTCTTCTGATTCCCTAGCTGGAACCCTGAGCCCTCCAGAACTGGTTTACTGCTAATAAATGGCAATTACTCTACAGATGAAGGAAGTGGATTTGGACTGAGGGCACCTGGAGGACTCCGAGAAAGGGCTCTGACAAATGGACTTCCCCAAAGCAAACCCTCTTTCCCATCTGTGTTAAAGTTGGTGAAGATAAAGATGGTTTTCTAGATAGTGGCTCTGGGGACACACTGAAGACTCAAAGATTAAAATGTCACCATGTTTCAGCCTGTTTCAGCTTCTACTCAGCTATGGCACTGCTTTTATTTACCACTGGACTGTTTTCTTCATTGGGCTGTGAGGGTGGGCATGGGGACCTGTTATTCATTTCTGTTCCTGCTGGTGCCTGGCATGTAATGGGCACATGTTTGTTGGGTGAATGAATGGATAACTGAAGGGACAGAAGGGGGAGGGAGTGTGTGTTACCTCTCTTTGCTCCCTCTAAGACGTCCCCACCCATCCATCCTTGCTTTGCCAGACCCTTGGCAAGAAAATGCCAGCCAACACTGTTCTCAAGTGACTCTCAGTTCTTAGAAACAAAATGATGGAATTTCAGTATTGGAAAAATGCTTAGACATGACCTCATCGCTACCCAAGCTGGTTCATGAATCATCCCCATAAAATTCCTGGCATGCCAATTAAAACCATTCAGCTGTTCATTCATTCTTTCATTTTGCTGAACATTTGTTATGTACCTATATCGTTCTGGAGGTAAGGAAGGATGATGATGACAATGATGACCTTGGCCTCAACGAGTCTGCATTTGTTTAGATATGGATTAAGCTGATGAGCCAAAGGAATCCCCAAATTCAAAACATAGTCATGCATTGCTTAATGACGGGGATACATTCTGAGAAACGTGTGTCGGGCAATTTCAGCATTGTGCAAACATTGCTGCACAAAGCATAGAGAATACTTACACAACCCTAGGTGGTGGAGACTACTATATGCCTAGGCTGCATGGTCTAGCCTACTGCTACTAGGCTACAAACATGTGCAGCATGCTACTGTACTGAACACCATAGGCAACTGTAACACAATGCATTTGTTAACACAAAGTATTTGTGTATCTAAATCTATCTAAATACAGAAAAGGGACTATAAAAATAAGGTATAAAAGAAACAATAATAAACTTGGATAGGGTACTTACAGTGAATGGAGCTTGCAGGACTGGAAGTTGCTCTGGGTGAGTGAGTAACCAGTGAGGGAATGGGAAGGCCTAGAACATGACTGTATTATACTTTAGACTTCATAAACTCTGTACACTTTGGCTACACTCAATTTATAAAAACATATTTTCTTTAATAATAAATTAGCCTTAACTTACTATAACTTTTTTTACTTTATAAACTTTTTAATATTTTTAAACTTTTTGACTCTTTTGTAATAACATAGCATAAAACACAAACATATTGTACAGCTGTACAAAATTTCTTTTTTTTTTTTTTTGAGATGGGATCTTACTCTATTGCCCAGGCTGGAGTGCAGTGGCATGATCATAGCTCACGGCAGTCTCCAACTCCTGGGCTCAAGTAATCTTCCCACTTGAGCCTTCTGAATAGCTGGGATGGCAAGCATATGCCATCATCCCAGATATATATAATTTTTTTTTGTATTTTTGGTAGAGATGGGGTCTTGCTATGTTGCTCAGGCTGGTCTTAAACTCCCAGACTCAAGTGATCCTCCTGTGTACCTCAGCCTTCCAAAGTGTTGGGATTACAGGCACGAGCCACCACACTTGGCCACTTTCTATCTTTATAACCTGAACCTATAAGCGTTTTTCTACTTAAAAAATTTTTTAGAACTTTGTGTTAAAAACTAAGACACAAATACACACATTAGCCTAGGTCTCACAGGGTCGGGATCATCAACTTCTGCTTCCACATCTTGCTCACTGGACAGTCTTAGGGGCAATGACATGCATGGAGCTGTCATCTCCTAGGATAACAATGCCTTCTTCTAGAATCCCTCCTGGGGGACCTGCCTGAGGCTGCTTCATAACTAACTTTTTCTTCATAAATAGGAGGCACACATTTTAAAATAATGATAAAAGTATAGTAAGTACATAAACTGGTAACATAGTCACTTATTATCATTATCAGGTGTTATGTACTGTATGTAATTCTATGTGCTAAATTCTATGATTGACAGTGCAGGAGGTATGTTTACACCAGTACCACTGCAAACACATGAGGAATGCATTGTGCTACGAAGTCATGATGGCTGCCATGTCACCAGGAAATAGGAATGTTGAGCTCTGTGATAATCTTATTGTACATGTGGTCCATTGCTGCCCAAAATGTCATGATGCTGCACACGATTGTTAAGTGGCATCACCAAGACAGTGTCTATCCTTTCTTAACAGTCCAGAGGCAGACAGGTGGTCCAGGTCAGGTAGGCCATTCTGCTACATGAGGCTGTCTCAGACCACGGCTACTTCCGTCTGGTTGCTCTGTTATTCCCAGGAGTGCCGTCCTCCCTAGCAGGTCTTCAGGTGGTCATCACAGCCTGCAGGAGTGGTAGGAGATGCAGTCGGTGCATATGTCATTTCCCACATCCTGTTGGCTGGAACTTAATCCCCATGGCCACTCCCACCTGCAAAGGCAATTGGAACACGTAGTCCCTGGCCCGGTGGCCATGTGTTCAGCTAACACTAGGGGTGTATGTCCTATTTGTAAACAGAAAGAAGGGGTAAGTGGATACCATGAATAAGTAGGTGTCTCTGCCACACCGCCAAACTCATTTTTTTCAGTTTACAGATGGGGAAAATGAGGCCTATAGAGGGGAAGTGACTTCTGTCAGTGCACATGATGAGGCAGTAGCAGTAGAATTTTTTTTTTTTTTGAGACGAAGTCTCGCTGTGTCGCCGGGCTGGAGAGCAGTGCCATAATCTAGGCTCACTGCAACCTCCGCCTCCTGGGTTCAATCAATTCTCCTACCTCAGCTTCCCGAGTAGCTGGGATTACAGGCGAGTGCCACCATGCCCAGCTAATTTTTGTATTTTTAGTAGAGACGGGGTTTCACCATGTTGGCCAGGATGGTCTCAATCGCTTGACCTCGTAATCTGCCCACCTTGGCCTCTGAAAGTGCTGGGATTACAGGTGCCACTGCGTCCGGCCAAGCAGTAGAACTTTTAAGGCCTGTCTCCTGCCCTATAGGCCACACACTGGCTACCTCAATATAGTCAGGTGTTGCTTCACCATGGGACATGGTCTGAGATATGCATTGTCGCCACACGCCAAGATGGTACAGTTGACTACACACCCAGGCTATGTGGTGTAGCCAATAGCTCCTAGGCTACAAACCTGTGCAGCATGAATACCCTAGGCAACTGTAATACAATGGCAAGTATTTGTGTATGCACACACAGAAAAGGTACAGAAAAATACAGTATTCTCATCTCATGGGGCCACTGTTGGGCGTGTAGCCCGTCCTTGATGGAAACGTCGTTATGTGTCATGTGACTGTGTCTAGTGCCTTTTAGTAAGTCATTGCTATCACTTCTGCTACATGTGGTTCCTGCTTTCTGAAAGAGGAGTCTCTTCTCATTGATAGAAACGATTCTTTACATCAGTGCTTCTGAGTCCTTTTCTTCAGGGAAATGGGTGGGTTCATGGAGCCTTTTAAAGAGCTGTGACAGATTTCGACTCTCTTCCTATAAAAATACCCAAATATGTGCAAGCAGACAACACACGCACACACACACAAGTTCAAGTACAGTTTCAGAGTGTTCATGATGACTCCCTTAAGCCCCTAAGAATCCCTATAAACCCAGGCAAGAATACAATGAAATACATTGCACAGATGTTGCGTTTGGCAGCTACGGAGCCTTCCTTCTGACCCAGCCTGGTTCACATTACAGCTAGAATTCTCCAGAAACACTTAATTTGAGGTCACCATGGAGCTACTATGCAAATTGTTTTAATGTAAGAACAAGAAGTTCAGAATTGCTGGGCTACCAAGTTCCCAACTATGAAAATGCCTCTAGGGAAGTTTTAGAATGCCAAGAAATGCAGACACACCACATTAGTAGCAATTTATGGACCCCTATTTTGAGTGAGCACTCACGCACACACACGCACACACAAAGACTCAACAATAAAAGATTGCTCTGGAAGTTATTATTTTTAAGTCATTATGGATAATTTGCTATCTGAGTGAGATGATTTTCAACAACAGAACTGGATGTGCAAACTATTTCTTATCTTGGTGTGCCACAAAACAGCCTTTATCTTTTTTTTTTTCTTTACAATGTACAATGCTGCCAAATAGAACATATTGAAATTGAGTGCAAGCAGACGGTATTTACTCTAAGCAAACCAGACTCAAGTTTTAAATAAAATGGGCTTAACATAAACGATAACAAAATCTGATATAGCAGACTCTACAAAATGGCTTGGCACAGAAGACGCCCTGCTCCAGGGAATCACATTAGCTTCTACGGCACGATCGTGTTACATAAAATTAAATGTTACGGCTTTAGGGTTTATGGCTCCAAATGCAAGTATGGTGATTACTTGATTGTGTTCTCAGCAATAGGAATAGCAGCCACAAGACTCTACTCGTGTACATGTAAGTCAGAAAAAGAATCCCAGTTCATATTTCTGTGCCTACATTTGGGAGTTGAGAAGTAACAAGAGTCATGTGCCCAACCCCTTGTTAGAGTCACAGGAGAACTTCTAAACCATAATTTCCATGATCTCTCCATAGTCTACATTCTGGGAAAGCCAAGCAGACTCAGCACAGATAAGTAGTTGGTTTATATTTTATTGTTTTGCACATAATTAGAGGAACTTTATAAAACTTCATCCATCTGTGAGCCAGGCAAGAGGGCAAGACCTGGAGCCAACTTCATCTGGAGCACAGCTGACCCCTAAGTTCCGCCGTTCTCTCTTGTGGAGACTGGATGACACTTAACGTTGTGTAGGAAGTAGAAGGAATGTGCTTACTTCAAAATAATTCTTCCAGATCGTGTCAGTGTTAGGTGACCAATTCCTTCAGCCATAAAGAGCCATGGCTCGCATTTCTCGGGGCTTGCACCCTCAGCTTTCTGCTAAGGAGACCAAAGGTAAGCGAGGTAGAGTTTCACTTGTCATCCTTTGCATACCTGGAGGCTTCCTGATTGAAAATGAGCCTTGCAGGGGGATGGGAGGAAGTCCAGTTTAGGGCGGCCAGGTTAAATGTATGATCCCATCCCTGACAAAAAGCAATAGAGTAGCCAATAGCTCCTAGGCTAGAAACCTGTGCAGCATGAATACCCTAGGCAGTACCTGAGTCTTCACTCAGATACCAGGAGGAGAAGGGAGCTCTCATCTGTCTTCTTTTAGTAGCAGGCTTTGGATTCCAAATGTTCATTGAGTCTCCCTTGTCTCAGTCCTTTCCAATAATACCTGGAAAATTTCTTTCTGTGGATATTAGAGCTCTACTTGCAAGAGTTAAGAACTGGACTCTATTTGGAATGACAATGCATACATTTACTTAGTTTTCAAGCCTATTTATTATGTATTATTCTGAACTGTGCCTATAGTTTTGCTTATATCTGTCATAAATCTAGCTATATGTCTCATAGTCCTTGCAACAAATCATTCCTTTATATAGGATTGGACACCCAGAACACCTGTAAAGCTCCTGCTCTGCTTCCATGACATCTTAGCAGCCTGCTGTCTTAGGAGGTGGTGCATATACTTACTCCAGGCCAGGAGGGCCATTTTGCTACATGAGGTTGTCCCAGATCATGGCTACTTCCATCTGGTTCCTCTGCTACTCCTCAGAGTGCCGTCCTCTCCAGCAGCGCTTCAGGTGGGCATCACAGCCTACAGGGGTGGAAGGAGAAGCAGTCGGTGCACATATCATTTCTCACATCCTGTTGGCTGGAACTTAGTCCCATGGCCACTCCCACCTGCAAAGGCAGTTGGAACATGTAGTCCCTATCCCAGTAGGGCTACCTGTCTTCTCGGGCTCCCAGCCCAGTGTCTGACACATAACACAAGCTCAGGGCATGTTGGCTGAAGGAAGATATAAGAGTAAGGAAGCCTTTCCCAGGCAGCAGTCTAGCCATTGCCTCCACGTAGGTTTTTATCAGGTCTGTTTCTTGAGTTGTCTTCATGGCCAATAACAAACATGCACTGATGGTTTACAATTTACCAGGTGCTGGTAATCTTTCTAGGCATTTAATTCTCACAGCTATTCTCGGAGGCAGGTATTCCTTCGCCAGATGCAGTTGATCCAAATTTCTCTCAAGCCCTGCCTCTGCGAGGGCTCTTCCTTCCTGTCCCTCTCTGTCTAAGCTGGCTGCCTTCTCCATCTCCCCAGCCTCTTCTTGTTGGAGTCCTAGGGTTGATCCTTGCATCTCCAAGACAACCTCCTCCAATCTCAGGGCCTTAAACATCATCAATATGCTCAGGACTCCCAAATTGTAATTCCTATTGTCAACTTCTCTCCTAAACCTCAGACACATCTGCCCAGGGACTGCTACACACCCACCACACAGACCCTTTAAATTTAACATGTCCCAGAGGGGACTCCCAATCTCCACCTCCCCTCCCTCTGCCCTGCCACACCAAAACACAGATATCCAGCCCCACCCTCAGCCTCCCCTGTCTTCATCCTTCCAGTTGTTCAAGCCAAAAGCTTTGAGCCATCTTTGACTCATCTTTTTCCTTCCTCCTCCAACCAACCACCAGGAAATCCCTTTAGGTTTTCCTCTATTCAAAATATGTTCAGGACTGTTTGGGCATGCCGGCTCATGCCTGTCATTTCAGCACTTTGGGAGGCCCAAGGCTGGAGGATTGCTTGAGTCCAGGAGTTTGAGAGCAGCCTGGGCAACACAGTGAGACCCCTGTCTCCACAAAATTAAAATAAAAAGTCAGCCAGGTGTGGTGGTACACACCTGTGGTACCAGCTACTCAGGAAGCTGAAGTGAGAGGATCTCTTGATCCTGGGAGGCTGAGGCTGCAGTGAGCCATGATTGTGCCACTGCACTCCAGCCTCCGTGACAGAGTGAGATCCTGTATCAAAGCAAACACAACCAAAAAACCAAAAGCCCAAAATACGTCCAAGACTAGCCACTTCTCCCTACCACCCCAACCCCCATTGTGCTCATGCCACCAGCATCTCTTGCCTGGATTATTGCAGTAGCCTCAAAGCCAGTGTTCCCCTTCATACCTTTGCCTTGCTTCAGTCTACTCTCAGCAGAGTTGGAGGGGTCCTTTAAAAAGATGTCAGTCATATTGCCCTGTTCAGAGCCCTCCAGTGTGTGCCCATTTCATTCAGAAGAAAGCCCCGAGTCTTTGAGCCACCTGCCAGGCTCTGCCTGAGCAGGCTCTATACCTCTCATCTCTTTCATCTGCTCCATCTTCTGCTTCACACATTCTAGCCTCTGTGGCCCCCTGCAGTTCCCAGAGGAAGTCATGTGCCCTCCGGCCTTTGGGGTTTTGCACTGGCTGCTTCCTCTGTCTGCAATACTTTCATTACTGACATCTGCGCAGCCAACTTCCTCACTGCCTTTTGGAGTTCCTTCTGGTGTCAGCTCAGTGAAGCTTCCCTGACCACTCTGCTTAAAAGTCCAGAGAAAGTTTGATATAAATAGTATTGAATCTATTGCCTATTTTTGGTGTAAAGGAATGCTTACAATTTTTGCAGATTGATTTTGTATCCCGAGACTTTGCTGAAGTTGCTTATCAGCTTAAGGAGTTTTGGGGCTGAGATGATAGGGTTTTCTAAATATAGAATCATGTCATCTGCAAGCAGAGACAATTTGACTTCCTCTCTTTCCTATTTGAATATCCCTTATTTCTTTCTCTTGACTGATTGCCCTGGCCAGAACTTCCAATACTATGTTGAATAGGAGTTGTGAGCTATTTCCATCAAACTACCATTAACATTCTTCACAGAATTAGAAAAAACTACTTTAAATATCATATGACATCCAAGAAGACCCTGTATGGCCAAGACAGTCATAAGCAAAAACAACAAAGCTGGAGACATCACACTACCTGACTTCAAACTATACTACAAGGCTACAGTAACCAAAACAGCATGGTACTGGTACCAAAATAGACATATAGATCAATAGAACAGAAGAAAGACCCCAGAAATAACACCACACATCTACAACCATCTAATTTTCGACAAACCTGACAAAAACAAGCAATGGGGAAAGGATCTCCTATTCAATAAATGGTGCTGGGAAAAGTGGCTAGCTATATGCAGAAAACTGCAACTGGACTCCTTCCATATACCTTATAAAAAAATTAACTCAAGATGGATTAAAGACTTAAACATAAAATCCAAAACCCTAGAAGAAAACATAGGCTACACCATTCAGGACATAAGCATGGGCAAAGATTTCATGGCTAAAACAACAAAAGCAATTGCAACAAAAGCCAAAATTGACAAATGGGATCTAATTAAACTAGCATCAGAGTGAACAGTCAACCTACAGAATAGGAGAACATTTTTGCAATCTACCTATCTGATAAAAGTCTAATATCCAGAATTTATAAGGAACCTAAATAAATTTACAAGAAAAAAACAAACAACCACATAAAAAGTGGGCAAAAGATATGAACCGACACTTCTCAAAAGAAGATATTTATGCAGCCATCAAACACATGAAAAAAAGCTCAACATCATTGATCATTAGAGAAATGCAAATCAAAACCACAATGGGATACCATCTCACGGCAGTCAGAATGGTGATTATTAAAAATTCAAGAAACAATAGATGCTGGCAAGACTGTGGAGAAACAGGAGCACTTTTACCCTGTTGGTGGGAATGTAAATTAGTTCAACCATTGTGGAAGACAGTATGGTGATTTCTCAAGGATCTAGAATGAGAAATACCATTTGACCCAGCAGTCAAATTATTGGGTATATACCCAAAGGAATATAAATCATTCTACTATAAAGACACATGCACACATATGTTTACTGCAGCACTGTTTACAACAGCAAAATCGTGGAAGCAACCCAAATGCCCAACAATGATAAATGGGATAAAGAAAATGTGGTACATATACACCATGGAATGCTATGCAGCCATAAAAAGGAATGAGATCATGTCCTTTGCAGGGACATGGATGAAGCTGGAAGTCATCATCCTCAGCAAACTAACACAGGAACAGAAAAGTAAACATCACATGTTCTCACTCATAATTGGGAGTTGAACAATGAGAACACATGGACACAGGAAGAAGAACAACATACACCAGGGCCTTGCTGGGGGGTGGTGGATGAGGGGAGGGAACTTAGAGGAGGGGTCAATAGGTGCAGCAAACCACCATGGCACATGTCTACTTATGTAACAAACCGACACATTCTGCACATGTATCCCAGAACCTAAAGTAAAATAAAAATAAAAATAAAATAAAAGTCCAGAGGTCTGATTGGTGGTTAATAGAAAGGGGCATCTCACAGTGTTTCTCACAAAGTCTCCATTTCAACACATCTGAAACCATCCTCATTCACTCATTTTTTTTTTTTTTTTTTATTATACTTTAGGGTTTTAGGGTACATGTGCACAATGTGCAGGTTTGTTGCATATGTATCTATGTGCCATGTTGATTTCCTGCACCCATTAATTCGTCATTTAGCATTAGGTGTATCTCCTAATGCTGTCCCTCCCCCCTCCCCCCACCCCACAACAGTCCCCGGAGTGTGATGTTCCCCTTCCTGTGTCCGTGAGTTCTCATTGTTCAATTCCCACCTATGAGTGAGAACATGCGGTGTTTGGTTTTTTGTCCTTGCGATAGTTTACTGAGAATGATGTTTTCCAGTTTCATCCATGTCCCTACAAAGGACGCGAACTCATCATTTTTTATGGCTGCATAGTATTCCATGGTGTATATGTGCCACATTTTCTTAATCCAGTCTATCGTTGTTGGACATTTGGGTTGGTTCCAACTCTTTGCTATTGTGAATAGTGCCGCAACAAACATACGTGTGCATGTGTCTTTATAGCAGCATGATTTATAGTCCTTTGGGTATATACCCAGTAATGGGATGGCTGGGTCAAATGGTATTTCTAGTTCGAGATCCCTGAGGAATCGCCACACTGACTTCCACAATGGTTGAACTAGTTTACAGTCCCACCAACAGTGTAAAAGTGTTCCTATTTCTCCACATCCTCTCCAGCACCTGTTGTTTCCTGATTTTTTAATGATGGCCATTCTAACTGGTGTGAGATGGTATCTCACTGTGGTTTTGATTTGCATTTCTCTGATGGCCAGTGATGAGGAGCATTTCTTCATGTGTTTTTTGGCTGCATAAATGTCTTCTTTTGAGAAGTGTCTGTTCATATCCTCTGCCCACTTTTTGATGGGGTTGTTTGTTTTTTTCTTGTAAATTTGTTTGAGTTCATTGTAGATTCTGGATATTAGCCCTTTGTCAGATGAGTAGGTTGCAAAAATTTTCTCCCATTGTGTAGGTTGCCTGTTCACTCTGATGATAGTTTCTTTTGCTGTGCAGAAGCTCTTTAGTTTAATGAGATCCCATTTGTCGATTTTGGCTTTTGTTGCCATTGCTTTTGGTGTTTTAGACATGAAGTCCTTGCCCACGCCTATGTCCTGAATGGTATTGCCTAGGTTTTCTTGTAGGATTTTAATGGTTTTAGGTCTAACATATAAGTCTTTAATCCATCTTGAATTAATTTTTGTATAAGGTGTAAGGAAGGGATCCAGTTGCAGCTTTCTACATATGGCTAGCCAGTTTTCCCAGCACCATTTATTAAATAGGGAATCCTTTCCCCATTTCTTGTTTTTGTCAGGTTTGTCAAAGATCAGATAGTTGTAGCTATGCGGCATCATTTCTGAGGGCTCTGTTCTGTTCCATTGATCTATGTCTCTGTTGTGGTACCAGTACCATGCTGTTTTGGTTACTGTAGCCTTGTAGTATAGTTTAAAGTCAGGTATCGTGATGCCTCCAGCTTTGTTCTTTTGGCTTAGGATTGACTTGGCGATGCGGGCTCTTTTTTGGTTCCATATGAACTTTAAAGTAGTTTTTTCCAATTCTGTGAAGAAAGTCATTGGTAGCTTGATGGGGATGGCATTGAATCTATAAATGACCTTGGGCAGTATGGCCATTTTCACGATATTGATTCTTCCAACCCATGAGCATGGAATGTTCTTCCATTTGTTTGTATCCTCTTTTATTTCATTGAGCAGTGGTTTGTAGTTCTCCTTGAAGAGGTCCTTCACATCCCTTGTAAGTTGGATTCCTAGGTATTTTATTCTCTTTGAAGCAATTGTGAATGGGAGTTCACTCATGATTTGGCTCTCTGTTTGTCTGTTATTGGTGTACAAGAATGCTTGTGATTTTTGTACATTAATTTTGTATCCTGAGACTTTGCTGAAGTTGCTAATCAGCTTAAGGAGATTTTGGGCTGAGACAATGGGGTTTTCTAGATATACAATCATGTCATCTGCAAACAGGGACAATTTGACTTCCTCTTTTCCTAATTGAATACCCTTTATTTCCTTCTCCTGCCTGATTGCTCTGGCCAGAACTTCCAGCACTATGTTGAATAGTAGCGGTGAGAGAGGGCATCCCTGTCTTGTGCCAGTTTTCAGAGGGAATGCTTCCAGTTTTTGCCCATTCAGTATGATATTGGCTGTGGGTTTGTTGTAGATAGCTCTTATTATTTTGAGATATGTCCCATCAATACCTAATTTATTGAGAGTTTTTAGCATGAAGGGTTGTTGAATTTTGTCAAAGGCCTTTTCTGCATCTATTGAGATAATCATGTGGTTTTTGTCTTTGGTTCTGTTTATATGCTGGATTACATTTATTGATTTGCGTATGTTGAACCAGCCTTGCATCCCAGGGATGAAGCCCACTTGATCATGGTGGATAAGCTTTCTGATGTGCTGCTGGATTCGGTTTGCCAGTATTTTATTGAGGATTTTTGCATCAATGTTCATCAAGGATATTGGTCTGAAATTCTCTTTTTTGGTTATGTCTCTGCCAGGTTTTGGTATCAGGACGATGCTGGCTTCGTAAAATGTGTTAGGGAGGATTCCCTCTTTTTCTATCGATTGGAATAGTTTCAGAAATAAAGATGTTCTTTGAAACCAATGAGAACAAAGACACAACATACCAGAATCTCTGGGACACATTCAAAGCAGTGTGTAGAGGGAAATTTATAGCACTAAATGCCCACAAGAGAAAGCAGGAAAGATCCAAAATTGACACCCTAACATCACAATTAAAAGAACTAGAAAAGCAAGAGCAAACACATTCAAAAGCTAGCAGAAGGCTAGAAATAACTAAAATCAGAGCAGAACTGAAGGAAATAGAGACACAAAAAACCCTTCAAAAAATTAATGAATCCAGGAGCTGGTTTTTTGAAAAGATCAACAAAATTGATGGACCGCTAGCAAGACTAATAAAGAAGAAAAGAGAGAAGAATCAAATAGATGCAATAAAAAACGAAAAAGGGGATATCACCACCGATCCCACAGAAATACAATCTACCATCAGAGAATACTACAAACACCTCTATGCAAATAAACTAGAAAATCTGGAAGAAATGGATAAATTCCTCGACAAATACACCCTCCCAAGACTAAACCAGGAAGAAGTTGAATCTCTGAATAGACCAATAACAGGTTCTGAAATTGTGGCAATAATCAATAGCTTACCAACCAAAAAGAGTCCAGGACCTGATGGATTCACAGCTGAATTCTACCAGAGGTACAAGGAGGAACTGGTACCATTCACTCATTTCATCAACGTATATTTGTGAAGCATCAACTCTGTACCAGTGCTGAGCAAGACCCTGGGGGCGCACAGCCCTGGCTGCCCTGCAGGGCTCCTGGATGACAGGAAAGCCGGGTATAAATCAGGGAGCAGTGCTAGGTGGTGAGTCAACGCATGACCTGGAGACAGCAGCTTTGCCACTGGGTAGATGTGGGGGTTGAACAGTGGCCCCCAATAAAACATGTCAAAGTCCTAACCCCTGGAACTGTATGTGTGATCTTATCTGGGAAAACAGTCTTTGCAAATGGTTAAAGATCTTGAGAAGAGATCATGCTGGATTATCAGGGTGGGCCCTCAATCCAGTAAGTGTCTTTTCAAGAGACAGAGAAGAAATGACACAGGGAGAGAGGAGGTGGCCATGTGAAGATGGTGGCAGAGACCAGAGTTCTCCAGCCTCCACCCAAGGAATGTATGGAGGCACCAGATGCTGGAAGAAGCATGGAGACTCTGGAGCTTGATTTTGACTTCTGGCCTCCAGAACGGTGAGGGAATAATGTTCTGTTTTTTTTTTACTTGTTTGTTTTTTGAGACGAAGTCTCACTCTGTTACCAGGCTGGAGTGCAGTGACGCAATCTTGGCTCACCGCAACCTCCGTCTCCCAGGTTCAAGACATTCTCCTGCCTCAGCCTACCAAGTAGTTGGGATTACAGGCACACACCACCATGCCTGGCTAATTTTTTTTTTTAGATGGAGTCTCACTGTTGTTGCCCGGGCTGGAGTGCAATGGCATGATCTTGGCTCACTGCAACTCTCTGCAGGTTTCAGCAATTCTCCTGCCTCAGACTCCTGAGTAGCTGAGGTCACAGGTGCCTGCCACCACGCCTGGCTAATTTTGTATTTTTAGTAGAGACAGGGTTTCACCGTGTTGGCCAAGCTGGTCTCGAACTCCTGACCTTAGGTGATCCACCCACCTTGGCCTCCCAAAGTTCTGGGATTACAGGTGTGAGCCACCATGCCTGGCCTAATTTTTGTATTTTTGGTAGAGACAGGGTTTCACCATGTTGGCCAGTCTCGAACTCCTGACCTCAAGTGATCCTCCCACTTAGGCCTCCCAAAGTGCTGGGATTACAGGCATGAAACACCACACCTGGCCAGTTTCTGCATTTAAATCTTAGGTCTTTGCACTTCTCAACCATTTGAGTTGGCTTAGCCTATTTGTGCCCCAGTCTCCTCCAGAGCAGGGATGGTGACACACCTACCTCTCAGGGTTGCCGTGAGGGTGAAAAAATCCATGCAGAGCGCTTGAAGTACCAGAGCCTGGCATATTCTCTATGGATGGGGAGCAGAGGAGTGAAGGGGTTGCTGGAGGTCCTAATACCCTGCAAAGGGTTAGCACAGAGCTGGACATGCACAGAGTTCTCAATACACATGCACGCTGTCACTGAACACTGCACTCCAAGACTAATTCCAGCCTCGTGGAACATCCCCCAGCTTGTGCAAAGTGTCCCACTCTCTAGGCCTGGAGAACTTTGCACCAGGAGCCTCCTTTCTTCTTCCTACCCGGTTGATTCCTTGCCCTTCCAGTCTCAGCTCCAGCACCCTCTCTGCCCAATGCCTTTTTTTTTCTTTTCTGTTTTTTTTTTTTTTTTTTTTTTTTTTTGAGACAGAGTCTCACTCTGTCACCCAGGTTGGAGTGCAGTGGCACAATCTCAGCTCACTGCAACCTTCGCCTCCCAGGTTCAAGGGATTCTCCCACCTCAGCCTCCCGAGTAGCCGGGATTACAGGTGCGTGACATTACTGTCATGTGTGTCCATGTGAAGAGACCACCAAACAGGCTTTGTGTGAGCAATAAAGCTTTTTGACCACCTCAGTGCAGGCAGGCTGAGTCTGAAAACAGAGTCAGTGAAGAGAGATATGGGTGGGCCAGTTTTATAGGATTTGGGTAGGTTATGGAAAATTAAAGTCAAAGGGGTTGTTCTCTGGCGGGCAGGGGCGAGGGTCACAAGGTGCTCAGTCGGGGAGCTTCTGAGCCAGGAGAAGGAATTTCACAAGGTAATGTCATCAGTTAAGGCAGGAACAGACCATTTTCACTTCTTTTATGATTCTTCAGTTGCTTCAGGCCATCTGGATGTATATGTGCAGGTCACAGGGGATATGATGGCTCAGCTTGGGCTCAGAGGCCTGACAATCACACCCAGCTAAGTTTTGTTTTTTTAGTACAGACCGGGTTTCTCCATGTTGGCCAGGCTAGTCTCAAACTCTTGACTTCAGTGATCCACCCGTCTCAGCCTCCCAAAGTGCTGGGATTACAGGTGTGAGCCCCCATGCCCGGCCTAGCACAATATCAATTCATATATTCCTCATAACAATGTTAGAAAGGGAAAGTACTCTTATTAGCACCATCTGGACTCAGATGAAGAAACTGAGTCCAGAACAGGTTAAGTAATTTATCCAAGTTAACTGGCTAATGAGGGGCAAAGCAGAATGAAACCTGGGTAGAATGAGCCCAGAGCCCATGCCTGTCCACATTCCTCCCTCTGCTCCTTGAGCTAGGGGCCAGCTCTAGGAGCAGGGCATTGCCTGCTGCACACTGGCCACTCAGTGTATGCTTGTTGGTGGAATGAAAGGCAAGAAATATTTATTCATCATTTATTATATGCCAGGCACTGTTGCCGCTTTTATAAATATTACCTGATACAATTCTCACAGCCAGCCCAGGGAGTTAATATCAATCAGCCCACTTTGCAGATGAGAACTCCAAGGTGGGACACATTGCCAGTAAATGGTAGAGCCAGCTCTGGGTCATGGTGGGTGGGCCTGCCTCAGACCTTCTCAGTTCTTTCCCATTGCCTTTAGGAGTTTTTTTGTTTTGTTTTCTTTATTAGGCTCCCCGGCTTCCCTCACCCTTCCTCCAAGAAAAAGAAAGAAGGGGAGAGAACTGGAGAGAGAGACCAGGTAGGGGACGGGGACTGGGGGACCAGATAGGATGGACTCACAAAGAACCCCTGTTTTCTATCAAAGCACGGACAGTGGTTCCAGGCGGCCAGCAGATGGCAGGATGTGGCCAAAGATTATCTGCAGTCTCGGAGAGCTGGGGTCGCAGGACTGCAAGGCAGGGGGACCTGCCTGTCCCTCGGGGAGCGTCCTGGGAACCCGCGCTCGCCCCACATGTCTTGGGGCGCATCTGCCGCACCCCTTACTTAGGCACCCACAACTGTGGCGCGTATCTCCCGATCCAGGCTCCCCAGCTCCCGCCGCGGGAGCCCAGGGACCCTGATGCTAGCCTCGCCCCTAAATCGGACGCCGATGCCGCCCAATTTTGGGGGAATCCCGAGACTCATGCCCAGCCATTCCCAGGGAGAATGGTTTGGGGCAAACTATGGCTGTCTGGGGCCTCAGTTACCCCATGTACAATGAAGGGGTCAGATCAGTCCCAGAATGAAAGTATGTGTCTAGATACTTCCATTCATTAAACACTGAGAAAAACCTTAAGAGGAACAGCGTCGGCTGGAGAGCCAGCAGACACTCCACTGCCCATCCCAATAACGAATGGGCAAATACAGGCTAGCGGGGAGTCCTGGGACTCCCTTCGCAGCCAGGGCCGACTAACTACAGACCTGAGAGCCGCTCTACCTCTAGACCTCCGTCTACTGCGCTCTAAAATATGAATGATGCTTTCTTACTGCTGGGTTGTTGGAAGCGGGTGTGGGATGGTGCTAACAAAGCGCGTAGCCGGGGCCTGGCCATAGTGGGTGCTGACAAACCGCTTACTGCCTGGCGGGACCGAGCTCCTGGCCGAGGGAGGAGGGCCGAGCAGGGATTCAGATTCTTCCGGGCCGATCCCTTTCTCAGCTCCTTCCGCCCTGCCACCGCCCACTGCGTGCTGCCTTCGCCCGTCCCCTCCTCCCCCTCTCCTTCCCCTCCTCCGCTGCTCCCGCGCCGCCTCGCGTCTCCCGCCCGCTGCAGCCGGCGAGGAGAGCCGCACGTTGGCCCCGGCCCGAGGAGCTCCCGGGTTCCCGGGCGGGCACCGGAGTAAGGACCTGCGAGCGCAGCCCGAGGCGGGGCACAGCGGAAGGCGCGGCGGGCGCGGGGTCCCTGCGAGCGCAGTGCGAGGGGCGCCCAGGAGAGGTGGGACGCCGTCCCCGCCCCTTCACGGCGCTCGGCCCCCTCGGGCTCCGCGCGCGGCTACAACCCGGACTGGGCGCGCCTCCGGCATCCCGCGTCTCTGCGCGCGTCCCACATCTCGCATCCGGCATCCCAGCGGCCGGGCATGTAGCAGCGGCAGCAAAGGCGGAATATGGGCGGGAACCACTCCCACAAGCCCCCCGTGTTTGACGAGAATGAGGAAGGTAAGAGGGCGAGAGGTGCGACTTCCCGCTTCGCGCCGCCCCGTTCGGGCAGGGGCCGGGCATCCCCTCCCTCCACCACCCTCGGCCGAGCCCTGGGGGGCACCGCATGCTGGCCGGCGGGGGGACCCAGGCACGGCCACTTCGCCCAGCGAATGCAGTGTGTGCCCGACCCGTGCCAGGCGCGGCGCTTCCGCTGAGGCAACTCCTAGGTACCCAGTGCCCTTTAGTAGTCGGGACGGTGCCTAGCGCGGGACTGGGGAGGCGGCTTCAGAGAGTTGAACCCGAAACCTGCACTTGGGGGTGTGGAAGGGAGGAGTTGACTTCGGAGGCCAGTCGGGATGTTTCTAGGCTCGGGCTCCCCAGGAAACCGAGGTTTCCTTGAGAGCCTGAGGCTGACGGAGGTGGCCTGGATGGGCGGATTGGACCGTGTGTCTGTGTGTGTGTGTGTGGGCGCGCGCGCGTGCCCACGACGCATTTGGTCTCGTGCAAGGGCCTCTTGGATGCAGCTCTCCTCAATCACCCAGGACAGAGAGAAACTTTTCTTTGCTAAACTCTGTGGTTCCTAGGAGCGCGTCCTGTTCTGGGCAGCCTCCCCCTGGCGCAGAAGTGGTGTAGGCTGTCCAACCTCATCTCAACTTCCTGGCTGGGTCCTTGCGGTTCAGGTCGATAGAGCTCAGTATTTGGACTAGCAGAACCCTCTTTCCAGTGCAGCGTGTCCCTGGAAAACTTACTTCACCTCTCTGAAACATTAGTCCCTTCATTTATGAAATGTGAGTTATGATACCACTTGCTACTTTATAGGGTTGTTTGAAGCGTAACCACTAGTAATCCACGTGAAAAGTGCCTTATAAATGCAAGCAGTACCGAGCTGTGCCGTTTTTTATCTGTTAAGAGCCCTCTGCCTCTCAAAGCTGGTTTCCTACTGTGCTGACTCGCCAGTCTCCTCTGTGCCCCAGGTAAGAGCTGAGACATACTGAGCACTTACTGTGTTCCAGCCATGCTAGCACATAGTGTTCACTCAATCCTTTTCATGCCCCTTGAGGTGGCTACCTTAGAAAGGGGGCTGTCCTGGTCACTGCTGGTAAGAAGTAGAGCTGGGCTTGAGGCAGGACAGTCTGCTTTGAAAGCTGTGCCTGTCATCATTACCCAGGGCACTCGCTGTGTGCGTCCATCATGGATGGCTTCTAGAACTCCCAAGGCTGTGAGTGCTACTCAGATGCCTGCCTGGACAGCCCTTCTCAAAAAGATAGATGAACACAGTCAAGGTTAAGTGAGCACCTGCTGTGTCAGGCCCACGAGAGCCTTCCTTAAAGGAGTTCCTAGTCTGATGGCCCTGAATGACCGTCCATGGTGATAAGGGCATTGAGAAACCAGTGCAGGGTCTTGGGGGCACAGAGAGGCCCCAGCTTTTCCTGATCTTTAGTCTGGAGCATGTGCAGGTAAGCAGGTAAGGAGCCAGTTGTGGACAGAGGAGAGGTGGGCACGGAGGTAATGGAGGCTTTTGCATGTCCCAATAAGAGTTTGAACACTATGCAGCATCACCCTCAATTGCAGGGGCTTGTGGTTCTAGCCTGGGTCAAAGGTCATGCTTTTGCTAATTTTCCTAGCATCTTTCTCTTTTATTTACAGACGAAATTTGCCACCCTTATATTGAAAACTGTCTCTGTCATTTATCCCCAGCTTGAAAATATTCATTGGCAAAATAGTTATCTCTGGTGTGGCCAACCTTTTGATTTTCCTGTTCCTGTTCCTTATTCTATAAGCAGATTGGGTCTAAGGTTAACTGCCTGTTTCAGTGCTTGTTAAAATACAAGGTTATGAGGCCGGGCGCGGTGGCTCATGCCTATAATCCCAGTACTTTGGGAGGCCGAGGTGGATGGATCACCTGAGGTCAGGAGAGGCCTGCCTGGCCAACGTGGTGAAACACTGTCTCTACTAAAAATGCAAAAATTAGCTGGGCATGTTGGTGGGAACCTGTAATCCCAGCTACTCGGGAGGCTGAGGCAGGAGAATCGCTTGAACGGGGGAGGCAGAGGTTGCAGTGAGCTGAGATCGCACCATTGCACTCCAGCCTGGGCACCAAGAGTGAAGCTCCATCTCAAAATAAATAAATAAATAAATAAATAAAAGGTTAGGGCTCTCCTCATTTTGCCATTGTCCAGCCCAGTGAAACATTAACTTGTTTGATTTTGCCAGTGTATCTCTCACACATTTCCTAGTACAGGTGAAACAGTGTTACTTGCCACCGACCGACTCATTTATTTCGTAGGCATTTACTGTTCATATTTTCTGCACCCACCCCTGTGCTGGGGACCAGGAATATGAGGAGATTGAAGGCAAAGTGTTAACAGTTTGCTCCCAGAGCAAGTAAACCACCAGGACAACACAGGGTGTGTAAGTGCCCTGACGTGGGTGAGCTCAGGCCACTCTGATATCCTGGAGGAGGGTCCCTGACTCAGAGTCGGGGGAGGGATCTGAAAAGGCCTCCTCTTTTAGACTGGCATGTTGCAGAAATGGCAGGAGTTACCTGGGGGGAAGAAGTGGGTGATAGAAGGGGGAAGGACGTTTCAGAGAAAGGGAAGAGTATGTGCAAAGGCAGATGGTAAAGAGTAAGCCTGGCTCATGTGGGGGGATTGAGGGGGCTTAGTACTCCTGCATTGTGGAGTGTGAAGCTGGAAGGCACAAAAGATGAACACTGAATGCCTGGCTGGCCTTAAAGGGCCCAGTGGCCATGGTCAGGTGTTTGGACTTGATCTTGTAGGCATTTTGGAGTCACTGAAGGGTTTTAAGCAGGGAGTGACATGGTCCAGTGAACAAACAAGCTCTCCCAAACCATAGTCATTGCGTGGTTGAAGGTTGAAGATGCAAACACCTGCCTGACCAGAACAAGTCTGATTTTTAAGTACTTTGATGTTAAACCACAGCTAAATATTTGCCATTGTGTAATTGTGACAGGACCGTCATCCACATTCTTAAGGCAAAAGTTTAACTCATCGTGTGCAAGTGATCATAGCTGTTCCCGCTCACATGATATATAATAAGCAGAGAAAGGATCATGCCACAGATTAATTGGCAGAGTTGCTTTTTTTCGAAGTGTTGCGTAAAATAATGGTGGCTTTACTGTGGATGGCATCTAACATTTGGTGAAAAAGGGCACGTTAGCTGAGCCTCCTCCAGTTGCAAATGATGGAAAAGCAACATTAAGTGCTTTTTTTGTTTTTAAAAAACAAAAGGTCTCACTCTGTCACCCAGGCTGGAGGGCGGTGGCGGGATCTTAGCTCACTGCAGCCTCAACGTCCCAGGCTCAAGGGGTCCTTCCATCTCAGCCTCCCAAGTAGCTGGGACAATAGGCTTGTATCATTATGCCTGGCTAATTTTTAATTTTATTTAATTTTATTTATTTTTTTTTTTAGAGTCAAGGTCTCACTCTGTTGCCCGGGCTCACAAAGTGCTTTTAGGGGAATAACTTGGCTCTGGCCATTTCTTGCCTTCTCTGTCACTACCATTCTTGTCCAAGCCATGGTCACAGCTCTTGCTTGGATGATTACAGTCACCTCCCTAAGTCCTTACATGGTCTGTCCCTACTCCCGTCACTGTCCCCTCAATGCAGCAGCCAGAATGATCCTGTTAAAACATGCCACGGGCCAGATCAATCCTCTGCTCTGCTCAGCCCACCCTCAAATCCTCCCTCCAGCCCTAGGCACAACTTGCATTGTTAAGAAAATAAAAGCTGAAGTCCTTATAGATGTCCATCAGGTGCTACCCTCTGAGACTGCACCTTCCTCTGTCACTCCTGGCTCACCTGCCTCCTTCCTGCTCGTCTGACGTGCCCTGCACCCTCACACCATAGCCCTGGCATCTGCCCCTCTTGCCCGAGGGCATCTCCTCCCCAGCCCACTCTCACTTCCTTCGGATCTCCAGGAAAATGTTGTTGACTCATTAGACTCTCATTGACCACCCTACTTAAAATGTCATTCCAAATCCTTTTCCTTGCTTTATTTTTTTGTGGAAATTATCACCATCTATCATAATATTTATTTTACTTTTGTTATTGTCTGTCTGTCTCCACTCAGTGCAAGTACCTTAAATCAGGGATCTCCAACCCCTGGGCCACGGACTGGTATCAGTCCGTGGTCTGTAGGAACTGGGCCGTCAGCAGAAGGTGAGTAGTGAGTGAGGGAGCATTAATGCCTGAGTTCTGCCTCCTGTCAGATCAGCGGCAGCATTAGGTTCTCATGGGAGTGCAAATCCTATTGTGAACTGTGCATGTGAGGGATCTAGGCTGTACACTCCTTATGAGAATCTAACTAACACCTGATGATCTCAGGTGGAACAGTTTCATCCTGAAACTGTCCTCCCTCTGTCCATAGAAAATTTGTCTTCCATGAAACTGATCCTTGGTGCCAAAAAGGTTGGGGATCACTGCCTTCAATACAGGGGTCTTATGTGATTGCTTCTTCCTAAGGAATTGCAAGCTCCTTAAGGTAGGAGTTTTGCATAGTTTATTCACTTCTGTATCCCTAAGGCCTAAAATAACACCTGTAACATAATAGATGCCTGGTAATTTTTTGGTGAATAAATAAATGAGTGAATGAATGAAGGTGTCAATCTCATCAGCCATGGCTGGAACCAGGCTCCCCATCATATCAAGAATCTTCATTCCTGGATTCTGTGCTTTATTCTCAGGTGGGCTCTCTCTTCACGGGGCTCCCACCACCTCCATGTTGATAGCTCCAGAACTCTGAGTATGGAAAAGAGAATATCCTTCTCGTAGTAGTTGCAGAAAATGTCCCACGGTTACTTTGATGGGCTCTAATTGAGTATTGGGTATTCTTGAATCAATTACTGTGAGCATGGAGATTTGAAGCTCTAATTGGCTGGACTGCGTCACATGCCCACTTTTGGATTCAGGGGGTAGAGTCAGCTCTACTTGAGGCATTTGGAATAAGGGTCTATGTGAAGAATTTTCCCAAGGGATATTGGAGTATCAACGGAAAAAGGGCAAGTGGATGCTGGGCAGGCAGATAGAAACAAAAAACATCCATTACCCCCCACCTGTTATTATTGTGTTCCTTGGAGCACAGGTTGGGACCCTTTGGTGTATCCTACTTAATCATTGATTCCACATCCATCTTTTGTGCTAGACTGCAACCTCCTAAAGAACAGCACTTAGTTGTTTTCCACCTTTGTGTCTGCAAAGCCTAGAATAAGGCCAACGAGGGCATAGAGCGGCCATTTGTTGAATGGAAGATGAAAACAATCACTTATTGGGGGCCAATTTCTTGCATTCCTTTGGGTTCTGGAGCTATTGAGAAACAAACTGATTTATTTCCAGTAAGGTCATTGGAGACTATGCCTTGGATTTGAGACGAGAATGGCCTTCCTACTCCTGTCCTTCAATTTTGACCTTGAGACTTGCTTGAGCAGAGAACTGGTTTTTCAGAGTGGACCCTACACTGCCAGTAGCTTGGCAGCTCTTAATCATGGAGCACAGAGAACTCACAAGAAATTCCCCAAAAGAGATAGGACATAGCTAAATGGCAGCCTGTGATGATTTCTGACTCTTGCATAGCATGACTCGGGATGTCACCACTCTTCCCAATGAGAGAGAAGGCAAAGCTTTTCCCTGCTCCTTTCTAGGTAAGACAAAATTCCTGCTTTATGGGATCGTAAAGGGACCTAGAGCTCGGGGGTTGGCTTTCCAACAGTATGAGCTGAAGTGAATAGGTGTTAGGATAGAGGCAGGATTTATGTTGAGTCTTGAGGGAAGGGTTTAAATGCCTCAAGAGATAAAGGATCAATATTTTAGCAGGATCAAACAGCATAATCTGGTGCTAAGCCTAGGCATTTTTCCGGGAGAACTGGAAGAAACAGATATTCTTAGCATTACACCATTATCTAAAATCTGGACTTTGAGAAATGGCAGACTGAGATGAAGAAACTGTTCTACAAAGAACGTTGAGGGTCCTAACACCCTAAAGGGATATTCTAGTTTAGAGAACAGAGAGAACAGTGAGGACACATAGTTTAGGATACCAGAGGAGAATTCTAGTTCAGGCAGACCTGAATTACATAAGAAGAGAAAAACACACTCTATTAGACTGAGGTCATTCCGTTAGCTAGAGCCAACCAAGGAAAAGATGGATGTCAACGTTGTTAGCAATCCTGGAGTCTTGCTCTTCTCAGTCCTTGATTTTTGTGACCTCCTTGGAGTACCCTTATGCATTGAAGATTTTGGCCTCTGCTTCATCTCCCACAAGTGCTCCATCTGTGAAGTCATCAATATAAATATCTCATTCTTTCAATGCGGGACAATATCCTGTTTCAACGTGGGAACATTATCACTGTTCACCAACATCCTGTTCCCCTTTACTTTCATGCACACACACAAAATTATACCTCCTTGTCCCCTTGAAGTTATGTGAGACCATGTGACTTGTTTCGGTCCATTTGAGCAGAGATGATATATGTCACATCTTGGAGAAAGTATTGAAGACCTAGTGAGTGTCACTTTATATCACTCTATCTTGGAGCAACCACAATGATCTACATGGTGGAACTTATTTCAGTCTGGTTCCCAGAGTGAGAACAACATGGATCAGAGATCACACTCACTGCTAGC
This sequence comes from Symphalangus syndactylus, assembly GCF_028878055.3. Lineage (NCBI taxonomy): Eukaryota > Metazoa > Chordata > Mammalia > Primates > Hylobatidae > Symphalangus > Symphalangus syndactylus. The sequence goes on along the minus strand of NC_072438.2, from coordinate 16,909,964 downwards.
CAGCCTGCAGTGAGACATGGCATGAGTGGGACAGCCTCTTTTGCCATCTTTTTTTGTTTTTTTTGTTTGTTTGTTTTTGAGACAGGGTCTGTGGTGCCCAGCTGGAGCGCAGTGGTGTGATTGTGACTCACTGCAGCCTCAACCTCCCTGGCTCAAGCAATCCTCCCATGTCAGCCTACAAAGTAGACCACAGGAACGCACCACCATGCCCTGCTAGTTTATTTATTTATTTTTTATTTATTTTACTTATTTATTTTTTGATATAGAATCTCTCTGTCTCCCAGGCTGGAGTGCAGTGGCGTGGTATCGGCTCACTGCAATCTCTGCCTCCCAGGCTCAAGTGATTCTCATGCCTCAGCCTCCCCAGTACCTGGGATTACAGGCAGATGCCACCATGCCCAGCTAATTTTTGTATTTTTGGTAGAGATGGGGTTTCACCATGTTGGCCAGGCTGGTCTTGAACTCCTGACCTCAGGTGATCTGCCCGCCTTGGCCTCCCAAAGTTCTGAGATTACAGGCATGAACCACCATGCCTGTAATCTTTTTTTTTGTTTTGTTTTTGTGGAGCTGGGGTTTTGGGGTCTGTGTTGCCCATACTGATCTTGAATTCCTGTGTGCAAGCAATCCTCCCACCTCAGCCTACCAAAGTGCTGAGATTACAGGTGTGAGCTACTGCTCTTTTGCTGTCTTAAGCCACTGAGATTTGGGGCTGCTCATTACCACAGTGTAAGCACGCCTATCCTAACTGGTACATCTACCCAAACCAGCCCACCCTCAAAGAGAAAGCGTTCACTATTTTACAATTAAGTATTATATTAGCTGCATTGTTATTGTAGATACCCTTTATCACACTGAAGATGTTTCCTTCTATCCTGATTTGCTGATAGTTTTTATTGTTAATGGCAGTTGAATGTAAACAAATGCCTTTTTCTGCATCTATTGAGATGATATGTGACTTTTCTTCTTTTTGTGATCAGACAAAGAATTATACTGATTGATTTTTAAATGTTAAATCAACTTTTCATTCTTGGGGTAAACACCACTTCATCATGATGTGATATATTCTTGGATTTGATTTGCCAACATTTTGTTTATAACTTTTTAATAAGAAGATATTATAAACCTTATGCCAACACATTCGAAGTGGAGAAAATACTCTCTAAAAGCACAACTTGCTGAAAATAATACAGGAGAAAGTTAAATATCAGAATAGAACGAAATCTGTAATAAAACTTTCCCATGAAGAAAAGTCAAGGCTCAGATGTCTTCATAGGTAAGTTCTTCCAAACATTAGAAATAATAATAATCCTCTACAAACACTATCAGAGAATAGGAAGGAAGAGACATTTTTTAATGGCTTTATTAAGTTTTTGTATCAATGTTAAACTGGTCTCATTAAAAGAATTAGGAAGTATACCAAACTTTGGGAGAGTTTGTGAAGGACTGTTATTGTTATTATTATTTTGAGACAGAGTTTCGTTCTTGTTGCCCAGGCTGGAGTGCAAAGGTGTGATCTTAGCTCACCACAACCTCCGCCTCCCAGGTTCAAGAGATTCTCCTGCCTTAGCCTCCCGAGTAGCTGGGATTACAGGCATGTGCCCCTATGCCTGGCTAATTTTGTATTTGCAGTAGAGACAGAGTTTCTCCATGTTAGTCAGGCTGGTCTTGAACTCCCAATGTCAGGTGATCTGCCTGCCTCAGCCTCCCTAAGTACTGGCATCACAGGTGTGAGCCACCGCGCCCGGCCAGGACTGTTAGTATTGATAAGTTTCAAGTTTATTGACGTAACGTTATTCACAATATCCTCTTATTATCTTTTCCAATGTTTGTAGGATCTGTAGTGATATCTCCTTTTTCTATTCTGATTTTGGTAATTTGTGCTTTCTTTTTCATTTTTCTTATTGGCCTTCCTTGGTTTATCAGTTTTTATATTTAAAAATAACTTTTGCTTTAATTTTTATCTGTTTTCTTTTTGATTCACTGATTTAAAAAAATAATTTTCTTCTGTACACTTTTTGCTTTCATTTACTGTTCCTTTTCTAGGTTTTTGAGATAGAGCCTTAGATCATTAATTATATTTACTCACGTATTCTACATTTTATTTTTTATTTCACTTAGGAGTTTCCAATGGAATTAGTTTCCTTTGATGAAGATTCTCTTCCTCATTTTTTTTATTGCATGCTTTATAGTGACAAATTTTCTCACTTTGTACTTGTCTGAAAATGTCTTTATTTAGACTTTACTTATGAGTGAGTCTTTTGCCAGTTATCAAATTCTATGTCAGCAGGTTTTTTTCTTCAGCATTTTGAAGATGTGATTTATTGTCTTTTGCCCTCCATTGTTTCTGAGCAAAAGACAGCTGCCAGTTCTATTTTTGCTCCTTTTAAGCTTTTATGTTTTTCTTGCCAAACTGCTTTTAAGAGTTTATATTCCCTTTCAGAAACCTAACGATGATGTGCATAGGTATGATGATCTGGCCATCTCTGCTTGTTGTTAGTGCTTCTTGAATCTGTATCTTAGTGGCTTTGTTAGTTTTGGAGGATTTTTTTTTTTTTTGTCATTTAACATTGGTTCTGACATTTTCCCCTTCTCCTTACATTATCAAACTCAAATTGCAAAAGTATTAGACCTTATCACTATGCCCCATCTGGCTTTGACAATACTTCTTTGCCTTTTGTTCTTTTTTCTCCCCTTGTTTTCAGTCTGAATATTTTCTTCTGGCCTATCTCTTTTTGAGTCACTTCAGGTCTGTCTGCTATGAAGTACAGCCATTAACTTCTTAATATTATTCATTGTGTTTTTAGTTCTAGAATTGTCCATGGGTTCTCTTTTATGGCTTTCAAATCTCTGCTGAAATTCTCAAACTTGCCTTTTAATGTCTTAAGCATATTAACCAAGTTCATTTGGAAGGTATGTTTGATAACTCCATTATTTGGTAACCCTGTGGGTCTATTTCCATTGTCTATTGTTTCATTTTAAGCATGTCTTGTTCTCTAATTTGCCTTTTTGTAAAAAAATTACATGCTGGGTATTATATAGGAAATAGTATAGAGATGATTTGAGGCTTCGAATGATATTATATTTCCTAGAAAGATTTTCCTTCTGGTCTTTGCAGGCATCTGTGCTAGAGGTGATAGGAATAATGCTTCATCTTAAATCCTCACAGAGATTCAAATGGTTTGGAGTCCTGTGAGGGCTGGTCTATATTTCACACTTACGGCTAGAATGTAGCTCTGTGGTGTTCTTACTAAAGCCTGGGTGTTTACCAAGCCTCCTCCTCTTTGGTAGTTCCTGATGTTCAGTATTTGTCCCCTCCCTGAAGCCTGTGAGTGCTTCCAAAGTAGCTCCTCAGCTTCTTGGAATCTGCTTACCTGATTGGCAGGTTCCACTTGCTGTGCCCATTTCTTTGAACTTTCCTTTCTCCTGGATATTTGTACCAAAGTTCTTTCTTCCCTTGATAGCTCTATAACTCCTCCAAACAGATTTTTCAAAAGTATATTTTATACAGTTACAGTTTTACTTAGCAGGAAGGTTGACCAAAAATATTCCAGTCCACCAGAAGCAGAACTCCTGTCCTCAGTATTTATCTGTACACGAGCGCCTTCTGTTTTAAAGATAAGCTCTCCCTAATCCCCATGCTACCTAAGATCTACTACCCAACTCTCCTCACTTTCATAACAGAGCTTCATGAAAAAGCAGCCCACACTTGGTGTCTTCACTTTCTCAGTGATAACATATTCCTCAAATCACTACATCTAACTTCTCCTCATTTTAATTAAGCAGCTCTCACTAGGGTCACCGTGATCTTTTTGTTTTTGAAGGCAGCAGGTAACTGTAAGTCGTGTCTTTTTGGGATACACACAAAATGAGCCAACTCATGAACCTCACCATCCAACAGAAGAAATAGAGCATGTAGAGTTCCCCTGAAGTTCCTTGAATGTGCTGCAGTCCCTTTCCCATGTTTTCGAACTCCTAAACAATACAATGTTTAGTTTTTTGTTTTGTTTGTTTGTTTGTCTTTTGAGACGGAGTCTTGCACTGTCGCCCAGGCTGGAGTGCAGTGGCACAATCTCAGCTCCCATTGCAAGCTCCGCCTCCCGGGTTCACGCCATTCTCCTGCCTCAGCCTGCCGAGTAGCTGGGACTACAGACACCCACCACCATGCCCGGCTAATTTTTTGTATTTTTAGTAGAGATATGGTTTCACCGTGTTAGCCAGGATGGTCTCGATCTCCTGACCTCGTGATCCGCCCGCCTCAGCCTCCCAAAGTGCTGGTATTACAGGCTTGAGCCACCGTGCCCGGCCAGTTTTTATTGTTTTTGAAATTTATAAAAGTGGTAACATGTTTTATGTGTTTCTGTATAATTTGGTGTTTTCACTCAAGATTGCATTTCTAGAATTCATCCATGCTGCTGTGAGTAGCTGCCATCTATTCATTTTCATTACTGTTCCATTCAGTTACTATAGAGTAACTCATTTATTTTTTCTTCGGACACTGATTGTACTGTACTGCTTCTAGTTTTTTACTTTGAACCATACGGCTGTGAACGATTTTGTGTATGTCTCCTGTTGCACATATATCAGATTTCCTCTAGGATATGTGCCACAGGAGAGCTGCTAGGTCATAGCACAGGTGTGTGTCCAAATTTTATAAGATGATGGCAAATTGTTTACCAACATGATCATATTAATTTACACTCTGGCAAGCCGTGCGTAGGCATTTCCATTGCTCTACATCAGCACTGTTCTATAGAAATGTGACTCAGTCGAAAAATGTGAACCACATATGTAATCTTTAATAATACATTTTATTTAACCAAACATACCCCAAATATTATCTTTCTTTTTTTTTTGTCTTGAGAGAGTCTCGCTCTGTCACCCAGGCTGGAGTGCAGTGGTGCGATCTTGGCTCACTGCAACCTCCACCTCCCAGGCTCTAGTGATTCTCCTGCCTTATCCTCCCGAGTAGCTGGGACTATGGGTGCCCGCGACCATGCCCAGCTAATTTTTGTATTTTTAGTAGAGACGGGGTTTCACCATGTTGGCCAGGCTGGTCTTGAACTCCTGACCTCAAGTGATCCACCAGCCTTGACCTCCGAAAGTGCTGGCCAAATATTGTCATTTCAGTGTGTAATAAATATCAAAATTATTGAGATATTTTACATTAGTTTATTCACACTGTGTCTTTGAAATTGAGTGCATATTTTACACTTTCAGCATGTCTTAATCTGGGTTAGCTACATTTAAAGTGTTCAAAAGTCACATGTGGCTATTAGCTAACTTATCGAACAGCGTACCTTTATTTCCTCGCCAATATTTATTACTGTTGACTTTTCGTATTTGCCAATTGATTGAGCATACAATAGTATTTCATTGTTTCAAATTGTGTTTTTATTGAGGTTGAAGTGTCTTTATATATTCAGTTCCCAGTCACGTTTCTGGTTTTGTGAAGTTCTTGTTCATAACTTTGTTAATTTTTTAATTAGAAGTCGGTCTTCTTTGATTGACTTGTAGTGACATTTCTTTGTCAGTTATGTGCCGCAAATATTTTATTCTGTTTTGCAATTTCACTTTTCAAGCCCTTTATGAGATCTGTTGACATCATAAATGCCTTCATTTTAATTTAGTCATACTTACCAAGCTTTCCTTGTGGTTTCCTTGTGGTTTATATTTTGTGTATAAATATGTATATGCATAAATATGTATATTTATACACTATATATAATATATAAAAATATAATTATATATGATATATATTTATTATAATATATTACATGTAAAGATATATTTATTATATAATATAATTATGTACTTATATAAACATAATATAATTATATTACATAGATACTTATATACATATATAATATATAAATATATACTTATATACATATGTAATATATAAATATATAATATATAAATATGCATATATAATTATATAATATATAAAATATATTTCTCCATAAGAAAACCTTCTCCACCTTACGATTTATGCATATTATTTATGGATGCAATATTTCTTCTTAGTTTCGGTGACATTACACCCTCCAAGGTTTCCCCTGCTTTTCTGGCTGTTCCTTCTCCTTCTTCGCAAGGCTGGCTTCCTGTCACTTGCAACGAAGCCTGGAGTTCAAGACTGAGCAATTGGACCTCTTACTTAGCTTTTTGTACTATCTCCCTAGGTGATCTTGTCAACCCCTGCATGTTCAATCACTCTGTATCAGTCAGGGTGCAGTCAGGACCCCGAACCTACACCAGTTTTCAAAAAGGGAAAATGTAATTCCAAGAACTGTCAACCAGTAAAAAGGTTAACTACTAAGTAGAGTCAAAGAGGACTCTAGGAGGTATAGAAGCAGCAACTTCAGCAAAACACCTAGTCTCTCTAGGGCTGAGGAAGAGTGAACACGTAAAAGAACTCAGAAACTTAGAAGGCGGCCCCCTTCTCTGCGAGGTCTGTGATTCAGATGTCTCTGCAGAAGGCATTGTTGCCAGAATAGGCAGCCCATTGTGTGGCTGCAAGTGGTCCATGAGTGCCACTTAGATGAGGGCTACTAGGTCCCCTAGACACCAACCCGCTGAATGCCACGTGGAAAATACATTGGAAGAAGGAAGAAAAGTCCTTCTTCTCACTCTGATCTTGCAGTGTCTCGCCTGTGCCTTCATTGGCAATGCCTAGCACAAGGCCAGCTGGAAAAGGAGAAATGTCTACAGGGTTCAGCTCCAATATCACAAATTTGATTTGGAGCTGATAGTCAATAAATTAATAACTAACATATATTGCTATATGACAGTGACTCAGTAATTTTTTTTTTTTTTTGAGACAGAGTCTTGCTCTGTTGCCCAGGCTGGAGAGCAGTAGCGTGATCTTGGCTCACTGCAACCTCTGCCTCCCAGTTTCAAGCAATTCTTCTGCCTCAGCCTCCCAAATAACTGGGATTACAGGTATTCACCATCACATCTATCTAATTCTTGTATTTTTAGTAGTGACAGGGTTTCACTATGTTGGCCAGGCTAGTCTCAAACTCCTGGCCTCAAGTGATCTGCCCGCCTCAGCCTCCCAAAGTGCTGGGATTACAGGTGTGAGCCACCACACCTGGCCAGACTCAATAATTTTTTACCTTAATTCATATTTCTCCTCTGATTTCCAAATCTCTGGTTTCCTATTTATAATTCCATTTGGATATCTCAAAAGAATTATTATCTCAAATTCAACACAACTTCACCAAACTTTCTTCCAGAATTTCCTAGTTTAGTGTATAGTATCATTATCCCTTCAGTTACAGAAGACAACATGTCTCAGGTTTTTCTCTTATCCCCACAAATCCAATTAAGCACCTGGCTATGTTGATTTTATCTCCTAAATAGCTCACAAATCTGCCCGTCTTTCCAGCCACACCAACCTCAGTTCAAACATCACGTTTCATGTGGACTCTCCTGGGCTTCCTGACTGGCCTCCCTGTCTTCTCTTGCTCTTTCAGAACATCCCCCACTCAACAGCTAGAAAATAGCTTCAAATCACAAGTACGATCGTGTCGATTCCTTGCTTAACATTTTTTCAATGGCTTCCATTGCCATTATACCTGTAATACATCCTTCAAAACCCAGTATGGTCTAAAACCTGCCCAGCTCTCCCAACGCACCGCAAGCTGTGTTCCCCTTCACTGAATGAGTTCAATTAGTCACTGCACTTAAAGTTTTCAGCCAAATCCCTGGCACATGACAACTGTCCCATAAACTTAGCTATTTCTTCCTGTTGTAATCAATGTTATTATTTATACTGTTCAACCACACAGCCACTCTTTCAGTTTTTAAAAAGTTTACTCCTGCCCCAGGACCTTACTGTATGTTGTTCTGTCTGCCTGAAACACTCTTTCCATCTTATCCCATTTGACTCAGTCATCTCCCACTTATCTTTCTTAAAGATGCCTTATCTGCTTCCTAGACTGGGTAATTCCTCCTAGAAGGTCCCCTGAAATTATCACATGCTCCTTCATAGCATTGAGCACAGTTGTAATTCTGCATTTACTCTTGTGGCTCTTTCATTAAGTCAGTATATTAGTCTGTTTTCACACTGCTGATACAGACATACCTGAGACTGGGTAATTTATAAAGGAAAGAAGCTTAATGGACTCACAGTTCCAGTTCCACGTGGCTGAGAAGGCCTCACAATCATGGTGGAAGGCAAAAGGTACATCTTGCATGGCAGCAGGCAAAGAGGAAATGAGAACCAAGTGAAAGGTGTTTCCCTTATAAAACCATCAGATCTCGTGAGACTTATTCACTACCATGAGAACAGTATGGGAGAAACTGCTCTCATGATTCAATTATTTCCCACTCGGTCCCTCGCCCAACACATGAGAATTATGGGAGCTACAATTCAAGATGAGATTTGGGTGGGGACACAGCCAAACCATATCAGTCAGTCACCCCCACAAGACCATAGACTCCACAAGGACGGGGTCTATGGCTCTTGAGGTGTCTCCTGTGGGCCCCACTGCTTTAGAAAGTGTCTATCATTATAGCTGCTGGTTCTTGAGTATCAGAAAAGACTAAGGAAAATCACCGTGTAACCTTATAAAGGTTACAGGTTCCTTCCCAGTATCTAAAGGAGAAAGCCTAGGGAAAGGGAAAATAAAATTATATTTAATAAACACCTACCATGGGCCAAACATTTTTATACATAATATTATATGATCTTTATTTTTATTTTTATTTCAATAGCTTTAAGGGTACAAGTGTGTATTAGTCCATTCTCACACTACTATAAAGAAATACCTGAGACTGGGTAATTTATAAATAAAAGAAGTCTAATTGGCTCATGGTTCTGCAGGCTGTACAGGAAGCATGATGGCTTCTAGGGAGGCCTCAGAAAACTTTCAATCATGGCAGAAGGCGAAGGGGAAGCAGGCACATCTTACATGGCTGGAGCAGGAGGATAAGTGAGAGGGAGGAGGTCCCACACATTTTTAAACAACCAAATCTCATGAGAACTCTATCATATGAATAGCACCAAAGTGAGAAGTCCTCCCTCATGAGCCAATCACCTCCCACCAGATCCCACCTCCAACACTGGGGATTATAATTCAGCATGAGATTTGGGCAGGGACACAAATCCAAACCATATCAAAGTGGATGAATTGTGTAGGTTACTTTCAATGGCAAAAACCACAATAACTTTTGCACCAACCTATACAATTCATCCGTTGAAAGTTAACTTTCAATGGCAAAAACTGCAATAACTTTTGCAGCCACCTAATATAATGGTGAAGTCTGAAATTTTAGTGCACCAGTCACTGAGGTGGCATACGTTGTACCCAATATGTAGTTTTTCATCCCTCACTCCTTTCCCCTTCTTCTCCCGTCTGACCACTCTGTAAGCTTTTGCATACCTTAGCTCCCACTTATAAGTGAGAACATACAACATTTGGTTTTCCACTCTTGAGTTACTTCACTTAGAATAATGGCCCTCAGTTCCAGCCAAGTTGCTGATATCTAATGTTTAGAATAACAGTGTGAGAGAGGTTTTGTTAGCTCCATTTTATACCTGGAGATATGGGGATTTCCAAGAGGTTAACTAAGTTGTCTTAGGTGACATAATTGTGGTGCTTGGTCTCACTTCTTTCTGTATAACTGAAAAGCTCTTTCCCTCATGTCGGCCTTTCCCAAGACTCAATAATTTGCATCCCACCTGCAGAATTATTATTATTTTTTTACCATAGCCATCGACTACCTGTACTGTTGTTTAATACTTTTCTCTATCTTGATCATGACTTTAATAGAATTTTTTTGCAAGGAAACTTTATATTTCTGCTTTAAATTGGAGCCAGATTGTGACTACTATAAATAGAAAATGAGTTAACATAAAAATTAAGATGGATGCAAAACGATATTCAGTGTAGTGAGATTTTTTCATTAACATATTCATTATTCACATAGTTACCTTTTGTGTGTGCATATGTATGTGGCAAGAACACGTAAGACCTACTCCCTTGGCAAATTTCCAGTATATAGTATGTTATTACTAACAACAGACACCAATGATATTGTTAACCTTTTGTAGACCTTTAGTTTGCGACTTGTTCCATGGATAATTTTGGAATGGATTTGTAAATCTGTGAATGAGCAGTAGTGCTGCATGGCAGTTGTACAGATGCAGGGTTGGACCTGTGGAGAGGTCTGCAAGGTATGCCCAGCTTAGGGGTTTTTGTTTTAGTTCAAGGTAATGGCAATTTCTTTTTCTTTTTTTTTTTTTTTGCGATGGAGTCTCGCTCTGTCGCCCAGGCTGGAGTGCAGTGGCACAATCTCAGCTCACTGCAAACTCCGCCTCCCAGGTTCACAATGGCAGGTTCTTGAGGGAGTTTGAGCCCCACACTTTCTTTTTGACACTGGAGCTGCAGCATGTGCTCTTTTAGGCAGCTCTCTAAACTACGTTCCACCTTCCAGCCCAGCTTAGAGATAGGCTATGGGCCTTGTACTTATGTGTATCTGAGATGTACCAGGACCCCTGTCCAGGTCCATCATGGAATCTTTCAGCAGGGATGCTCCTGACATAGCATGGTGGTTAAGAGCACAGACTCTGAAGCTGGATTGCCTGGAGTTGAAAGTTGCCTCTGCTACTTCCTAGCTGAGTGATCTGAATAAGTTTCTTCACCTCTCTGATCCTCAGTCTCCTCATGTGTAAAATGAGGGTTAAATGGTACTTACTTCATACATTGGTGTCAATACTAAATGAGTTAATGTATGTAAAGTGCTTACACAGTCTGGCAGTAATAAGTACTATGTAAGATTTATTAAAATTTTATGACTGAAGATTCTATGTGGAGATCAAAGGTACAGATTTTGGGATCACACAAGTCTGGGTTCAAATCCTGCCTTTTCTGTGTGTTGGCTATGTTACCTTGGGCCAACTACTTATCCTCTCTGAGCCTCAGTTTCTTCTGCTGAAGAATGGGGATGCACTCTGACATGGTCCGTGTGAGGATGGAGTGAGGTAACCGTATGTCAATGGCTTCATCATACAGTGTACAGCACTTAGGAGGATGCCTGGCTCAACACAAGAGGCACAAAACATGGAGAGAAGGCAGGCAGGGGGCTGCTGTTTATTCAGCCAGAAGAAGGTGGCTCTGGCTTCCTCCAGCTAACATTCCATCCCAGCTGTCAGGCGGTTGTTTCTCATTTCCATTCTCCTAGGGAGCAGCACATTCTTATGGACTCTGCCCTCAAAGCTTCTTTGGCTGAACCCTCATGCTACCTGTCAGGAAGGCGGAGGCCCGTTCTTAGAAGCCTGACTCTGGCAAGTCATGTGGAACCGGTGGTTGGGGAGAAGCGTCTTCTTGTCATGTTGTTGCTGCTGATGTGGATCAAGCTGACTTTCGTGTCCTGGAGTGTTGTTTTTGCAGTATTTCTTGGCAGCCCCTATGGAGAGACTGGGGGCTGGAATGGGAACTTAGGGAGGATTAGATAATGAGCCCCTGTCCTTTAGAAAATGTCTGTCATTTTAGGGGCTTGAGGGGAAAACAAGAAAAGTCCTTGGATGCCTAATGCTGTAGGTCGAATTGTGTCTTCCAAAATAAGACATGTAGAAGCCCGAACTCTCATTACTTCGGAAATGATCTTACTTGGAGATACAAGATAATCAAATTAAAATGAAGTCATTAGGGTGGGCCCAATACAATCCAAGTGGTATCTTAGTGAAGAGGTGAAATTTGGACACAAAGACACAAGAAAGAAAGGATATGGTAGAGTTCCTTGGCGGTTCCATTCTCTCAGAGCATCATCGCTCTGTTTCTGTGTTTGAAGCAAGTTATTCTGGTTGGAACAGAACGTGCAGCCTTTTAGGGCCGTCAGTGTCCCGAGCACCCAGCTGTAGATAAAACCCACTCATTTTGCACTCCCTTTGTATCCGGCGGAACCTCCTGAATCCACAGAAGGCCCTCCCACAAGAAGGCGTTCCTAGGCATGAAAGTGGAGGAATGGTGGATGGGTGCACTGAGCGTATAACCTCTGCTCCTGTACATGCTCCGTGGTAATTGCTTCCAGAGCAAAAACTCAAAGGCGAAAGAGCAATAGCAGATCATTAAAACAAGCACCAGGCCCTCCTGAGTTCAGAATGCTGTATGCACAGGTTGCAGGTCCCTGAAGCTGGCTCTATTAGTAGAAGACGAGGAGACACTTAATGGTTTTAATATGGGGAGTGATGTGACCAGGTTTTCAGTTTGCAATGATCATGCTAGGTGCAGACCGAAGGATGGTTTGGCAGGGGAAGAAATTGGTCACCAGGAAAACATGTTACTCCACAAGAGGAGGGCTACAAATGCCCATACTATTGGCTATGTTTGCATATATGTATACAGTTACTTTTAACCACTATATGTTGATGTACATATGAACACAAAAATATGCCTACAGATGCTTTACAAACCTTCCATCTCCTTGATCCTGTGGAAAATGCCAGTGAATTCTCACTTATAGGAAACAAAGCTTATCAGACTCAATGTAATTGTGCTGCAGTAGAATCCTCTACCGTTCATTTAAGTGGTATAAGATATTTATAAATTCCATTTAAAATGTAATTATTTTTAAGCACACCTTCCAAACAAAATCGAAAAGTCATTGCATGTCACATTTAATAAGTTTCAACACAGTTTCTTAACCCTTCTCTCCAGAGTATAATTACGCCATCAATCTTCCTGGAGAATCAAAGGAGCTTAGCAGAACACACCTTTCATGCATTAACCAGAATTATGTTTGCTCATTTGAAAGTGATTTGCATTGGCATTTTATTTCTTCCAGAAAATAACAAATATTTCTGATCTTTCTGAGGTATCATGGTCTTAAACTGTGGCTATAAATCTTTCAGAACTTATATTTTACCAATTCCTTTAATTTCTGTGATATGATGGGTAGGGAGAGAAACAAAACTATGATTTAGAAACATTGTCCTTTTTTAGCCAGAAAACAAAACACAAGATCAGGCCATGGCATGCAGGTTGCCAATTTGATTTGTTTCTTGTCTTACACCCCCTGGTGACCCTTGTGTGAGATGCCCCAACTCCTCATCTTTCTGGATGCATTTATCTGTTTGTAATTAATGGGAATACAGTGTTAGATTCTGAAATAAATTTATGGCTGAAACCTATAGGGCAGAGGTTTTCAAATAGGGTGTTAGTTTGGGATGAGTTTAAAATAATAGTTATTTAAAATACCACTAGTATATTCTACGCTGATAACTCTTTGTTATTGTTGTTTGTTTGCAGGCTTAACTTGTACCCTGCAGACTCAAAATTTTAATTGGCAACCCCACATTTACATAGTTACACGGGAATCTAGCAGAAACCTCCAATTGCACTCCTGCTTCTCTTCCTATCCCTAAATGTACACCTTCCTCAGTCTTTCCTACTTCAGCAAGTAGAGATTACATTCCTTCAATGGCTCAGGCTTACACTTTAGAGTCATCTTTGACTTTTCCCTTCTTTGCACACTGCAAATACCCCCTTACCTGTGCTGTTGTCATTCATGTCCCTTCACTCTCATCTTTCAGCCTCATCATTTCAACACCAGCATCATTTCAACACCAACATCATTTCAACACTGAGAAATCTAGAACAAGAGTCCAAACAGACTCACTGCTGTCATTTGTCTCAGGCTTCCACTCCCAATTCTGTTTATTTGCAATCATTTGGAGTTTATTCAGACTTATAACTCAGCATTTGATCTACCTTGGTAAACATGCCATCTACACTTGAAAGGAATATATATCTTTCTGTTACTGGTGTACTGTTTCATAAATCTCACTTAGGGTAAGTCTCCCATATCCTTATGGAGTTTTGTTGCTTTTTAAAAAGATAATTACTGAGAAAAAAGTGTTAACATCTTTAGGTATGATTGTGAATTTTCTATTATATTTAATTTTGTCAGTGATGTATTTTCAAATTATGTTAATAATTATATGCACATTTAGGATTACTTTGTGTTCTTGATGAATTGACCCTTTATCATTATAAAGTATTCTCTTTATCTCTGAAAATACTACTTGTTTTGAATTCGACATGGCTGCTATTAATATGATCACAGCAGCTTTTTAATTTATTTGTATCTTTGAATACAAGCATCACTTTAAATAGCATATAGTTGGGTCTTCCTTTTGTATTTTGCCTGGAAACCTCTGCCTTTTAATTAGAGTATTTGGTTTATTTATATTTAATATGATTATTGATGTGGTTGGATTTAATTCTACCACCTTGCTCTCTGTTTTCTATTTGTTTTCTGTGTTCTTTGCTCTATTTTTTGCTTTTTGTATTTTTTGTTAATCTAATGATTTTTTAAAATTCTATCACAACTATTGGCTTTTAAACTGAAGTGCTATAGGAATTTACAATATACATCTTTAATTTATCACAGCCTTACTTGCATTATTATGCTACTACAAATGAAAGTTTAAAAACTTATAATAGTATAATTCCATTTTCCCATTTGTTTTCTTATTTTGTAATATATTTTTATTTCTACATGTAATGTAAAACTCATAGTATGTGATTATTATTTTTTCTTTAAGTACCAGGTTTTTCTTTAAAAAAAGAAAAATGTTTTGTATTTACCCATGTATATAATGTTTCCAGTGCTCTTAATTACTTCCTATGGATTCAAAGTTTTATCATATATTATTTGTCTTCAGCCTGAATAATTTCTATTATGCTTTCAGATAGTATAGGCCTGCTAGGAACAAATATTTTCAGCTTTTATTTAATTAAACATCTTTATTTCACTGTCATTTTTGAAGAATATTTTCACCAGACATAGAATTCTCAGCTGACTTTTTTTTTTATAGCAATATCATTCCATTATCTCCTTGACTTTGTTTTTTTCTGATAAGTCAGCCATCATTCAAATAGTTGTTCTTCTGTAGGTAATGTGTTTTTTTATTCCTGAATTTTTCTTTATCTTTTATCAGTTTCCCTATGATATATCAAGATGTGGTTTTCTTTGCTTTTATTCTTCTTAGGGTTTGCAGAGCCTTTTGGATTATGGATTGATATTTTAAATCAAATTTGGAAGACTTTCAGCCAATATTTTTTCTATTTTCTACCACATTCTCTCTCTCCTCCCACACATCCCTCCCCCTTTTATTTGTCTCTCCTCCTTTTAGAACTTCAGTAACATGTATTTCAGACTGCTTGATAGCATTCCACAGACTACTGGAGATTCTGTTCATTTGTGTGTATATATGTGTGTGTGTGTGTGTGTGTGTGTGCGTGCATGTGTGAAATATATTTCCTTATTTGGCTTCAGTTTGAATACAGTTTTTATTGATCTATCAAGTTCACAGATCCCTTCTGCATTGTCCACCCTTCTCTTTCTAGTCAATGAATTTTAAAATTTGAGATATGATATTTTCTAATTCTAGGACTTTCATTTTTTTCCCCAAATTTTCTGTATCTCTTCTGAAATTCCTCATGCCTTTGTCCACTGTATTTATTTTTTTCCTACAAATTCTTTAAAAATTCTGCTAATTTCAACATTGTAGTCATGTTGGGTCTCTTTCCATGGCTGTTGTTTTCTTTACCATGGAACACATTCTTCTGTTTCTTTACATATCTAGTAATTTTCTTTGTATGCTACATATTGTAGATGGTATATTATAGAAGCAGCATGTATAAAGCACTAAACACATGTCTGGCACAATAAATATTAGCTAGCATTATCATTTCAGAATGTTTTAATGAATACTACACTATTTTATTCAATGAACTTTTTATTTCAGATATTGTATCTCTCAGTTACGTGATTTCTACTTAGCTATCTTCCTCTGAGGAGTGTTGAGTTTTATTCCACTAGGAAAACCAATTTCTGGAAGTTCATTTTGATCTTTAGATATGTGGTTTCAGACTTTGTTAGAATGGGTCTCTTTTGGTTTTGCTTTTCATTCTAGAGTGTATCCTTCACTTCTGGGACTTGGTACTTACTCTTACTACACTTAATTTGAACTTCAAACTCTGTGTCTCCAACACTGGGCAGCTACTGAAATGTCTACTAAGCTCTTTCAATTTTTCACCCATTGTTTCACTGGGCTCCTTGGAGTTTCACCCCATTCATGCCCATTTCAGGAGACCACCAGGGATTTGAGGGGAGCTTGTATGCACATTTTGGGGCACTGAAATTAATTTTTGTGGATTGTTATTTCTTTAGTATAAACTCCCAACAAAGTGATTATTGGAATAAAGGGTGTAAATGTGTTTATAATTTATAACTCATAAGACATTGGCATTCCATTTTTCTGAAGTTTTGTTGCCACTAGTACAGCACAAATGTGATCATTCTGCCATAACTTCTCTTCAAAAACATTTTAACATTGCTGAATTTGTTTTCTTAATTTGGTGGATTTGAAATGAAACCTGAAGGTTTTATTAATGTCCATGACATTGATTCCTTGACAATGTCACTGTTATTCACTTTTTTGTATGTCTTCTGTGAAAATTGCTTTATAAATGTTTCTCAATCTTTTTGCTGTGTTTTTGATTTTTTAAAAATATATCTAAGTAGGTTCATAATTCATTTCAGCCATTAATCCTTGTGTCCACCTTGTGCCCAATTTTATTTTCTCCTCCTTTTAATGATAGTTTATCTTTGGATAAATTGAATCTTAACTAAATTCAATTTTGGTGCAGCATTTTGATTGTTTTATTAAAATACATGCTTATTATAAAAAAATTGAAAAATTTAGGAAACCTGAAAATATTGTCAATAATGGTCATTTTGATAGATTTCTTATTGTTCTCTTTTCAAGAACAGGTTTTTTTTCTTTATTCTTCAAATTCACTTTTTATTCTACTTTCCTCTTAACAATGTCATATAAATATTCTCCTATTCTGTCAATAAATATGTATTACTTTGTCTCTACCTCGCACAGTGCAAGGGTCCATGTAATTACATGTTTGCCTGATTGTTTCAGTCAGTTTTTGCTGCATAACATACCAGCCCAAAATTCAGTAGCATATAGCAATAAACATTTATTTTTTGCTCATGCATCTATGGGACTGCAGCCCTGGCTGGAGATGCAGAATTAACATGGACTAAGTCCTTCTCATGGCAATGGCAGAAGTGCTAAGAGGATAAGCCCAGCTGTACGGGACATTTCACATTTCTGCTTGTATCATGTCTGTTACCATTTCATTGGCTGAATAAAGTCACATGACCAAGAGAACCCAAAGTCAAAAGGTGGGGAAGCATACTGTGCTGACCAAGAGTCGATGGCATCCATGTGAATGTAGAGTATGACTAAGGAGGAGTGAAGAATTGGAACAAATAATCCAATCTACCATAATAATAAATTAATATTATATTTTAATAATTGCATATTATCCTAAGGAGGTACTGTAATTTTCACTTGTCCCCTATTTTGGGGGCATTTAGCTTATTCCTAGTTCCTCTTTCTCATAAATGATGCAAAATTGACCATGTTTGCTTATAAATTTTTTACCTTGCATTCATGATAATTTCCTTACAGTTGTCAATTCCCCAGAGTGGAATTACTAGACAAAAGCATAGGGGCATTTTTAATGTCTTCTGAATCACAATTTGTTGCTCTTTATTGCTGATAAACATTTTTTCTACATTGTTTTTTCACTGACTAGTAAATACTGCATATTCACAAGGCTGATCTATACCAACATAATCTGCATTTCACGTCTTTTCAGCTAATGCTGTGGAAAATGTACAAAAAAGCTGTTGAATTTTAAGTTGATGAACTCTGTACGTGGTAATTACAGGTTGAAAGGTGGAAATGATGATAAACTTCGCATGTATAAATCTTTGCCACAGTTACAGTGACCACAATTTTGAGAGTAGATACTAATATCATAGGATCCTTGGACTTTTTTTATAACTAAGTCTGGATCAAAAGAGAAATACTTATTCCATCATTGTAAAATTTTACTAGGCAGTGAATTTTCTTCCTTTCTATTATTATGGAAAGTCTAGGTCACTAGGGGAAGAAGTTCAAGGAGGAGAGACAAAGGGAGGCTTCCTTGGTTCAGGCCTCATCAGCTGCAGTGATAGCCTCTGGACAGACTGCTTTTATGTGGAGGACTCCAGATTATCTGAGATACATCCCTGAACTGTAAGCTCCATGTGGGCAAGAACCTTTTCTGCCACATTTCTTTCTGTACATGCAGCAACTAGAAAACTGTGTGGCACTCATTCCTTTTTACGTAATATTTGTTGAATGAATAAACGAGTCTGCTAGTGTACTGTACATTTAATATGGTCCCCCATGTCAGTTTACTAAAGAGAGACAAAGCGGAATATCAGCAGAAATATTATCTCACTACCTTGTCCATCTCCCTGCTGCATGCAGGCATTTCCTTTTACAGTCCAACCCTCTTGGTGGTGCTTCCTTATGCCCCAATCTCACCCTAGGCACTCAGATGTCACTGCCGTTGCCACAGTTTCCCCAACCAGCTGTGAGGACAGACACCCACTGAACTCAAAACAGCTTTGGAATTCTCTTTAAGACACTTCCAGGCAGCTTCTCTGCAGCAATCAGAATGGGTGCTTGAGATAGAGCCTCTCCCTGGCTGACCCCATTGCACAGCCTTCCTAGGGGTCCACTTCCCCAGCCCTTTTCCCAAGATCTCTTCTCTTCTCACTTGCAGCCAAGGTTAGATGCTCAAAATACCTTTTACTTATTTCCTAGCCTAAGACACCTGGCAGCTTTATATAACAACTCCAATACCATGCAATCCATAGCAAAGAGGCTGCGGGGGAAGGCAGGAAATCAGGTTTCCCTTATAACATCAGGGAGTCTTACAGCCCTGGAGAATCCCAAACATTTTAACACTTTCAAGCCTATTTTAGGGAAGACTCTATGGCAGGAGCTTCTATCCTGTAGGATGCTTTTGTCTTCAGGTAATAGAAAAGGCAACAAATAATACCTTAAACTGTGAGGATATTTCTTGTGTAATTAACAAGAAGTCCAGAAGGAAGTGGCCCAGGATGCAATAATGTCATTGAAAACCCTGGTTCTTTCTGTCCTGCTGCACTGTTGTCTGATTATGGGCTTTTTCACGCATCTCTTCTCTCAACGTCTTAACATGGCTGCCACAGCTCCCACAAATCCCCACATGACAGTGTCCAGAGCAGGAAGGGCGTAAAGGAGGAAAGGGGTCTTTTCTTCTCTTGCCTCTTTTATCAGGGGGTGCAATACTTCCTGGAAGCTATGTGCAGACTTCCTCTTGTAGCTCATTGGTCATAAGTAGGTCATGTGTCCACACCCTGGACCGATCACTGGCCAAAATGTGCTGGACTTCCATGTATGTCCTGGATCAACAAGGATTCACTCTCTAGAACTTTGTCAAAGAAAACCAGGAAGAAATTAGAATGGCTTTAGTGTAGAAAAACTAGGGTCTGTTAGCTTGAAAAAACAAAAACAAACAAAGACTAAAACAAAACAAAACAAACTGACATGATATGAAAAGATGAAGCTAAAAATTCAAGTAAAATGCAAGGCCACATTATTGTGAAGTTAATATGTGCAAGGTGGGTCTTTGCCACTAGCCAAATATTGATAAGTTCTAGGGGTCTAGATTGTTGGAGATTCAACTATGTCCAAACCTGTCTGAGCTCCAGATTCTGTCGGGCATCTCCTGGTGGCATTTGTTCACTCTGATTTAAGTATTACTTGGGATGCCTCCTTGTTGGATTCAGAGAGAATTTTGTGGACTGATGGAGCACCCTCCATCTACCTGCTTCCCAAGTCAAGGTTGCCAGAGTTTCCCTGCCTGGCCTTGGCCTCCTCTTCTCTCCCCTGCCCACCTTTCCCAGAAGACCCCCTCCACTCTCTATTACCCTTCTCCCAGAAGATCGAACTGTGCCTTTGAGAAGGGGGGGGCAGCACAGGGAAGTGGAGTTATAGTGGAATATATACAATGCTAGCACAGGTTTTAGTGTATTTCAGTTTCTGTCACAACAACCCGTGAAATTAGAATAACTATCTCTGTTAAAAGTAAATTTTTTTTGTATAAAATGAAAGTAAAAATGTTGAAAACGCTGCAGTCAGAAGAAAAAAGCATTCTCATCACCCAGAGACAATTGTTATGCCTTAGCAATTCCTCTCCAAACTTTTTTTAGTAAGCTTTTTTTACATCCTAGTCATACTGCATTACATTTTGTATTGCCAGAATATGTTTTAAACTCTTAAAAATGTTTAATGGCTGCAGAATACTCCATCATTGGGGCATACAGTAATTTATTTAACGATATTCCTGTTGTTGGATGTTTGGGCCCTTTCCAGTGTTTTATTTTCAGAAATAAGAATGTATAAATTGGATACATAAAACTTTGCACTTTTTGCTGTTTTCTTAGAATAAATTTATTGAAGGAAAATATACAAGCTGAAATTTATAAGCATTTTTTATCAATCTTGACTTTATTCCCAAATTATTATTCATAAAATTTATGCCAGTGCTTGGCTCACTGCATCCTAGCCAGGAAAGAGACATATTTTAAAGTTTTGCTCATTAAGAAGGCAAAATTTCAATCTCATTGGTTTAAATGAGATTCTTGTTGCTTTGAGAGTTAGAAAATTTTCATACATGGTTATTACTATGTGTCTAAAACTGAAATCTTTATCTTCACCTTTAAACAGCTGCTGCCTGCAGTTAATGGAAACTCCATCTTTCAAGAGGCCCAGGTCAAAATTTTGGGATCATCTTTGATGCTTTGATTTCTCTTCCACCCCTCATTTCTCACTCAATCTACAATGAATCCTGCTGCATGACCCCCACTGTTCCCAGCTGGGCCAGGCCACTGTGCTCTTTTGTCTGAGTCACTGCAGTAGTCTAGACTATTGCCATTTGCTACAACATGAATGAAACTGATGGACATTATGCTAAATGTAGTAAGCCAGACACAGAAAGACAAATACTCCGTGATCTCACTTATATGTGGTCTCTAAGAAAAGCCAGACTCACAAAAACAGACAGTAGGATGGTAGCTAAGAGGGGTTGGGGGATGGGGAATATAGGGGCTGTTGGCTAAAGGGTACAGACTTTCCCATATAAGAAACTGTTCTGGAGACCTAATGGTACAGCATGGTGACTAGAGTTACGAGAGTTACTAATAATGCATTGTAGCCAGGTCTCAGCACAGCATCCAGGGTCTTCTCATTACACTGTAACTAAGATCATGTTACTCCAGCGCACAGAACCCTCTGTGGCTCCCTATTACTCAGTGAAGAAGCCCAAGGATCAAATTCTCTAAGGCCCTTTATGATCAGGCCCCCTGCCACCTCTCAGACACCATCATCTCCTGCTTTCCCCATCACTCTGTTGCTGGACCTTCTGTATGCCAAGGGCATTCCTCCCTCAGGACCTTTGATCTCATTGTCTGCTGCTGTCACATTTGCTTTCTTGCTGTTCTTTGAACACTCAGGCACTGCCTCAGGACATTTGCACTTGCTACTCCTCCATCTGCCTGAAATGCTCTTTCCCAGATACTTGCATGACTACTTCTTCCTGGCTTTTTTTAGATCTTTTCTGAAATGTCATTTTCTCAAGGAGTCCTTTCAGCTTTCCGCTCTTGCTGATATTTCACCTTGCACCTAGGTAATACATGCTTTTCTTATTTATCTTAATTGTCATTTACAACCCCACTAAAATTAAGCTATTATAAGGCAGATATTTTTTCCAACTTTATTGAGATAACTGACAAATAAAAATTGTACATATTTAAGGTATACAATGTGATATTTCAATATACATACACATTGCAAAATGATTATAATAATCAAATTAATTAACATATATATCACCTTACATAGTTGCCTTTTTTGTGTATGTGGTGGGAAAACTTGAGATCTACTCACTCAGCAAATTTCAAGCCTACAATACATTATTAGTCACTCTAGTAACTCCAGTCACCATGCTGTACCTTTAGGTCTCCGGAACGGTTTGATTTTATATGGGAAAGTCTGTACCCTTTAGCCAACAGCCCCCTATATTCCCCCGCCCCCAGCCCCTCTTAACTACCATCCTACTGTCTGTTTTTGTGAGTTTGGCTTTTTTTAGAGATCACATATAAGTGAGATCATGGAGTATTTGTCTTTCTGTGTCTGGCTTACTACATTTAGCATAATGTCCATCAGTTTCATTCATGTTGTAGCAAATGGCAATATTTCCTTCTTTTTGTTTTTTAAAGGCTGAATAGTATTTAGGGCTGACTAATATGTTTAATATATATGTACATACCAAATTTACTTCATTCCTTTTTCCATCAACAGACACATAAGTTGGAGTTCCCTATGTGTAGTGAGTATCTTTTCTCTTGATGCTCTCAAAATTATCTCTTTGTCTTTCATTTTTAATAGTTTGATTGCAATGTGTTTTTGTAAAATCTTGTCTGTGTTCAACCATTTGAAACTTTAAGCTTCATGTATCTGGATGTCCGTATATCTCCACATATTTGGGGTGTTTTCAGCCATTATTTCTTTAAATGAGATTTCTGGCCTTTTCTCTCGCTTTTTTCCTCCTGGTATTCCCATATTCTCATAGTCCATATATTATTTCTGTTGGTGCTTTCCTGTACATTCTCTAGGCTTTCCTTATTCCTTTTCATTCTTTTTTTTCTTTTTTCTCCTCTGAATGGATAATTTCAAAAGACCTTTCATCTAGCTCAAAGATTCTTTATTCTTCTTGATCAAGTTAGCTGTTGCTGTTGTCTGTTGCATTTTTCATTTCGTTCATCATATTCTTCAGTTCCAGAATTCTGCTTTTAAAATATTATTTCCATCTCTTTGTTAAACTTCTAGTTTTTGTTCATGTATTGTTTTCCTGACTTCATCGAGTTTTCTGTGTTCTCCTATACCTCACTGAGCTTCCTTAAAAACTATTATTTTGAAATCTTTGTCAGACAATGTATGTATCTTCATTTCTTTGGGGTTGGTTAATGGAAAATTACTGTGCTTCTTTGGAAGAATTGTGTTTTCTTAAATTTGTTTGTCTGTTCCTGGCACCCTTGCCTTTCTGTCTTTGCATTTGAAAAAGCAGTCCTCTCCAATTTTTAATGTCTCATTTTAGCAGAGAAACACCTGCACTAGTCAGCCCAGCTAGGATTTTTTAGGCTTTCTTAGACCTCTTATACAGGTCTGCCTGCTCTACATCTTTTTTTCTCTCCCTTGGAGGGATTTCTTAAGATTGGGTTCTTAATCCTGCAGATTCAGGCCAGGTACTGAAAGCCTCCCATTTGTTGTCCCGAAGGAGGTATCCTGAAATTCTCAAGTTTTTGTGACTTTTCTGAATCCTACAGAGTCAGGTCAGCTGTCTGCATGTGCTTGTGAGTCTTCTGCAGAGGTTCACACTTGCACAAGTCCGTGGAGGTGCATGCAGGTGGCCAGCCTCGGCAGGGAGAGTGGAATGAGGCAGATGGAGCATTGTAGGTACCCATGTGCTAATTGAGGAATCCACAGGTGAAGTATTCCAAACAGCCTGTGAGAAGACTTTTTGATGAAGTCTGTGAAGCAGTTAGTAGGAATTGCAGTCCTTTGTTAAGGAGAGAGCCCTGTTGCCATGGGGATTTTTGTCTATCTGATTCACTCCTATATCCCTATCTATTACCTGCTGGAAATGTAATGAGAGCTCTAACTTTTTGACAATGAATGAATACATGTGTACTTCCTTTTCAGGGCATTGTCTGCCCAGGTTCTTTGTGGTTTTTTGTTTGGAATACTGATTAAATTTTTTTCTATCATGAAAGTAGTACATGTTCATAGTAAAAAAAAAAATTGGAAAACATCCAAAAATCACAAAGTAAAAAACTCCACTACTCTGGTCTTAACTTTGAGTGAGAACCAATGTTAAATTTTGCTTTATTTCCCAGGAAGATTTTTTTTTCTCTCCTATGCATAGATATTTTGAAAATGTGTTCATTGTGCAATATGATTTCACATTCCACTTTCCAATTTTCCATTGATTGGTGTGTATTTTCCATGAACAATAGCAATTTTAACATAATGTTTTAGTGATTTCAAAATATTTCAATAAATTAACACTTTATTTTACCTAGTTTTTATTGTTGGCTCTGTTGTTTCCATTTTATTTGCCACTGTAAGTAGTGTGATGAACATTCTAGTGCATATCACTGTCTCTGTCTTTCAGATAATTTTCTTGAACTTGATTTTCTAAAGTAGAAAATGATTACGAGCAGTTTTAAGGCTCTAACATTTTTTCAACTTTAAGACTTTGTTTGGAGAGACCTTGGGATGACTAAAATTTAGCTTTAGTTAATAGTTCCTTTTCAAAATAGATTTAGAAATCTATATCCTCTTTGGTTCATGTTATTTGGGAGATGTTTTCATTTTGGTTTGTGGAGTGTGTTGAACAAAGTCTACTTGATTGTGGAAGGAAACAGGCTCTTGACTGAGCTGTATTTTCGTCTTTGGCTCATTCACATGTTTCTGAAAGACCTTGGGCAAGTTACTTAACTTTTGAGCCTAATTTTCTGAATGTGTCACTTGTTTATAATTACATCTGCTTTGTTGTAAGGGTGAAATCAGATGGACTTCATATAGCCCTTTACACAGAGACTGGCAAATAGTACATGCTCAATAAATGGACATGGACATTACTTCTATTTTAAACTATTAAAGGCTAGAATTATTCCCAGTATTCAGTATGTACATAAGTAATAATTGGGCCAGTCTTTATTCATCTGTGTTTAAATGACAAAAGGAAGAGATAGTATCTATTTTGCTTCCTTAGATATAGACTGCTCTTCTGTTACCTATTTTTTTTTTTTTTTGAGACAGAGTCTCACTCTCTTGCCCAGGCTGGAGTGCAGTGGCACAATCTTGGCTCACTGCAGCCTCCGACTCCTGGGTTCAAGCAATTGTGCTGCGTTGGCCTCCCAAGTACTGAGGTTAAAAGCACCCGCCACCACATCTGGCTAATTTTTGTATTTTTAGTAGAGATAGGGTTTTACCTTGTTGGCCAGGCTAGTCTTGAACTCCTGACCTCAGGTGATCCACCAGCCTCAGCCTCGCAATGTGCTGGGATTGCAGGCATGAGCCACCATGCCCAGTCTGTTACCTGATTTGTTATACTTTCTATGTCTGTTTCTCTCTGCAACACTACTTTTTAGTAATTGCTGGCCCTCCAACCTCTGTATTTAAATCCTTGTAGTTTTCTTGGCTATCTCATATTTTAGATACAATTTGCTTTGGTGAATTAGTGAATTTCTTCAATATTTCCACAAACCTGTCTATATCATATTTACCCCATTTTGACTTCACTTCTTTGTATTGGAGAACTGGTTGCCACATGTAGCCTTGTCGACTGGCATCTCTGTGTGTGTTTTGCTGAGCGCCTTCTGCCAAACTTCTGTATTACAAAGGACAACAGCATTATTTACAATAATGAAAGATGGTTAATAACCTAGATAGTTAACATGAGTGGAAATATTCAGTAAATTATGATAATTCCCTAAAATGGAATATTTTGAAGGCATGAAAAAAATGATATTTATGAAGAATTTGTAATGGTGATAAAATGATTATAATAAAAATATTTATGGCAGGATTCCAAGTATGAAAAGAAAATAAGATCTTCAGAATGCTTGAGTTAGCTAACAGAAACTGGCTCTGAATGCAAGGTTTTAAGATTTTTATTTTATATTTCTTTAAATATTTTTGTTTTCAAATATTATATGCTAAGAACAATTTTTTTCTTTGTTGGAAAAAGTAACTTCTGTAAAAAATTTAGGAAAGCAAGTCTGTAAGATGAACTTAGTCCACTTAGTTTTTGTATGGTTTCATAAATTAAAATTATATTTTTAAACTGTCTCAGAGTAGAATTGTTTTTTAAAGACAACCTTTAATGCTTATGCCAGAGGAGACACTAAAATATAGAAGCTCCTTTGTAATGATAATCTGTAGGTTGAACAACTCCATGCCCCGTTTTTCAATCAATATTTAATGTTGTAGCAAGGGTCTCTGGCATGATTCATGACAGTAAAAGTGTTGAGAAAAGCACAAATCAGTTCCCCAGTTATTAACTGTGCTTTAACTCAGCGTTTTCCAGAATGTACTCTGAGACACATTAACTTTCAAGATTCTCTGCACAAATGTTTCTGTGGTCAAATTAAGTTAGGGAAATCCTGCAGTATGGTTTACAGGACAGCCTGGAAGCTAATTGATTAAATTTCTGACTCTGGAAATTACTCGTTGGAAATTTTTACTTAAAATTTCTATGCCTCCATTTCTTTGTCTATAAAATAGGAAATATGTTATATGGTGGTATGAATAACAAATGATATAATAAGTGTAAAATGTCTGTCACAGTGCCTGGCCCACAATTATCTACTGTAATTATTTTTATACTCTTTCCTCTTCTTGAAGCTGAATAGGGTTGACAATATAGCATATTACGGATTCTGATAAATTGTGCAGTAAGGAGACATGTTTAACTTTATTTAAGGTTAATGTCACAAACATTTCACCACGGGATGCCGTAATGGTTATTTCCCCATGGAACTGGTGTTCTAGAAAACACACATAGGAAGCATGGCTCCGGATGGTTCTAAGGAAGCACCCTGTAACATGCAGGTGCATTCCCTACTATGTTCAAAACAAACACCAACAGGACATTAATGAAAATGGCAGAGTAAGGAACTCTGAAATTCCATAGTTTCATAAAAGCAATAAAAAAGCATTGATAAAATTGTTAGAAGTAACTTTTTTGTAACTCTGGAGATTAACTAAAGGCTTAGACAACCCAAGAGGCACTTATTCAAGAAAAGCAGCTGAACTTTGTTGAGAACAGCAAGCTTTGTGGTATTTTAACTTACCCTAGTCTCATTCCCCATTTACTAGCTCAGCAATAGCCTTAAAAATAACAACCTATGTGCCTTGTACCAGAGAGAGCAGAAGAGACCTTTTCATACAGAATTATAATTTCTTGGTATGTTTGTTGGCTCTCCGGAAGAAGACTAGCTGGAAAGGCTTATCTTTATTTTACTCAACTTGGAACTTTCCCAGTGCTACTTGGGAGGAGAAGGGTAATTGTCTAAAACATTTACAGGAAAATGTTCCAGTCACTACTGCATGAAGTGATAGATAATAGTTGGTGCAAACAATAGACTAAAAAGCTTTAGAAGAAATGCTGGGAAATGAGATACTTAGAGAAATAGGGCTCAAAAGCTTCTGTCTATTTCTGGGAATCTATAGGTTCATGTGCATGCCCAGGGTTGTGCACCTGCCTCAAGAAAGACTTGAGGAAGCCCCAGACTTTCACCTCTGCCTAACCTTGAGGGTCTGTGCTAGCAGGAAGTGAAGGCTAAGCCAGAGCTGTCAACTATCTGGCTGAGTGTTGAGGGTGTGCTGTAACAGACACAACGCTCTTCTGCAAATGGTGGAAGATTTCTTGGTTCTAAAGTCGTTAGATGACCACTAAGCTAATGGA
The DNA here is from genome assembly GCF_028878055.3 of Symphalangus syndactylus. NCBI lineage: Eukaryota > Metazoa > Chordata > Mammalia > Primates > Hylobatidae > Symphalangus > Symphalangus syndactylus. The sequence continues at coordinate 16,882,521 of NC_072438.2, read as the reverse complement.
ACAGAAATGAAAGAATGAAGAGAAATGAACAAAGTCTTAGAGACACATGAGGTGCCATCAAGTGTAGCAAGAGTAGCAACAATAATGGCAACCCCAGAAGTAGAAGAAAAAGAGAAAAGAGAAGAAATAATATTTGAAGATAATAATGGTAAAAAGTAATCCAATGTGACAGAAAACAATAAGCTACACTTCCAAGAAGCTCAGTGAATCCCTAGTAAGACAAATTGAAAAAGAACCACACCGAGATTGATTAAGCTGTCACAGTTAAACACAGAATTTTGAAAGCAGCAAGGGAGAAGTGACTCATCATGTGTAGTAAGATTAACAGCTGATTTCCCATCAAACTCTGTGGAGGCCAGAAGGCAGTGAGATGACGTACTCAAAGTGCTGAAAAAATCTACTGTCAATCAAGGATTGTATATCTGAAAAACTATCTTTAAAAATAAGAAGAAATTAAGACATTTCCAGATAAACAAAAATTGAGTTTGTCACTAGCAGACTTGTCCTGCAACAGATAGTAAAGAGAGTCATTCAGAAATGAAATGTAAGGATAGTATAGAGTAACTCAAAGCTGCATGAAGAAATTAAGAACACCAGTAAAGTTAACTACATGGATAAATGAGACACAGCATAAATGTATTTTTGTATGCAATTCTTTTTATTCCATGTGTTTTAAAAATTGTATAAAGTTATTAAATCTATATTGATAGGCACATAATGAATAAAGCTATAATGTGTGGTAAAAACAGTATAAAGGGGATGAATGAAGAGATATGGCAGCATAGATTTTGTATATAGTTGAAATTAAGTAGTATTAATAGAAACTGGATTATTATAAATTGAGGTGCCAGGTGCGGTGGCTCATGCCTGTAATCCCAGCACTTTGGGAGGCTGAGGTGGGCAGATCACGAAGTCAGGAAATCGAGACCATCCTGGCTAACATGGTGGAACCCCATCTCTACAAAAAATACAAAAAATTAGCCTGGCATGGTGGCAGGTGCCTGTAGTCCCAGCTACTCGGGAGGCTGAGGTAGGAGAATGGTGTGAACCTGGAAGGCAGAGCTTGCAGTGAGCTGAGATCGTGCCACTGCACTCCATCCTGGGCAACAGAGCGAGACTCCATCTCAAAAAATAAATAAATAAATAAATAAATAAATAAAATAAATAAATAAATTGAGATGCTAATTATAATACCCAGGGCAATCCCTACAAAAAATAATAGTGTATATAGAGAGAAACAAAAAAGAAATTACTAGTGGTACACTATAAAACATCTATTTAACAAAAAGAAGGCAGTAATAGAGGAATTGACAAATAAAAAGTTGTGACTTATAGAAAGCAAATAAAAATAGCAAAAATAAATTCTTCCTTATCAGTAGTTACATTAAATGTAAATGGATTAAACTCTACAATTAAAAGGTAGATATTGGCAGAATGGATAAAAAACAACTATATGCTATCTAGAAGAAATTCATTTTAAATTCCAAGGACAAATAATTTGAAAGTCAAATGATAGAAAAAGATATTCCACGCAAATAATAAACAAAATAGAAGCAGAGTGGCTAGACTAATATCAAACATAATAGACTTTAAAAAAAAATAATTACTAGAGTAAATAAGGATATTATATAATAATAAAAAGGTCAACCCACCAAGAGGACATAATAATAACAAATATTTATGCATCTCATAATAGAGCCCCAAGATGTATGAAGCAAAAAGCAATGGAATTGAGGGTGGAAATGAACATGTGAATAATAATAGTTGGAGACTTAAATACTCTACTTTCAAAAATGAAAAGAACAACTAAACAGAATATCATCAAGGAAATCAAAGACTTGAACAATATAAATGAACTATACCTGGTGGACATGTACATGACAGTCCACCTAACAACAGCAAAATGCACATTCTACTTAAGCGCGCATGAAACATTTTCCAAGATAGACCAAATGTTTGACCATAAAACAGTCTCAATAAGTGTAAAAATATTTAAATTATACAGTGTATGCCTGTGATCTCAACAGAAAAATGTTAGGAATTAATAATAAAAGGAAAGCTGGAAAATTCACCAATATGTGGAAATTAACACATTCCTAAATAACCAAAACTAGAAAATAGTTTGAGGTGAATAAAAATGAAAACACAGCGTATCAAAACTCATGGTATGCATTTATCATAGATTTGTGGGATCTAAAAATCAAAACAATTGAACTCATGGACATAGAGAGTAGAAGGATGGTTACCAGAGGATAATAAATGAGTACAAAAAATAGTTAAAAAGAATGGATGAGGCCTACTATTTGACAGCACAACAGGGTGACTGTAATCAATAATAATTGTATGTTTTAAAATAAAAGAATATAATTGGATTTTTAGTAACTCAAAGGATAAATACTTGAGAGGATGGGTATCCCATTCTCCATGATGTGATTATTAATACCTAGTATTTGATTGTACAACAGGGTGAGGCAGTGAAAATAATTTAACCATACATTTTAAAATAACTAAAATAGTGTAATTCCATTGTTTGTAACACAAAAGAGAACTGTTTGAGGGGATGGATACTTCATTTTCCATCATGTGATTATTATCCATTGCAGCCTGTATCAAGACATCTTATGTACCCCATAAACACATACACCTACTATGTACCCATAAAAATTAAAAGTTAAAAAAAAACTTTATGGTATACAGTGAAAGCAGTGCTCAGAGGGAAATTTATATTTGAATGTTTACATTAAAAAGACAAGGAAGATCTCAAATCAATAACATAATCTTTCACTTTAAGAATCTAGACAAAGAAGAACAAACTAAATCCCACACAAGCAGAAGAAAGGAAATACTACGAATTAGAATGGAAATAAAGGAACTAGAGAAGGTTATAACATAGAGACAATCAATAAAGCCAAAAGTTTGCTCTTGGAAGAGGTCTGCAAAATTGTCAAGCCTTTACCTAGACTGACTGAGAAAGAAAGATGACTCAAAGTACTAAAATTAGGAATAAACGTGGGGACATTTCTACTAACCTTACAGAAATAAAAAGGATTGTAAGAGAATATTATGAATAATTATATGCCAATAAATTAGATAACCAAGATCTAATAGACAAATTTCTTTTTTTCTTTATTTCTTCTAAAAAAAAAAAAAAAGGGGATACACATGCAGAACATGCAGGTTTGTCACATACGTATACATGTGCCATGGTGGTTTGCTGCACCTATTGACCCATCCTGTAAGTTCCCTCCCCTCACCCCCGCCCCACAACAGGCCCTGGTGTGTGTTGCTGTCTTCTCTGTGTCCATGTATTCTCATTGTTCAACTCCCACTTGTGAGTGAGAATATGTGGTGTTTGATTTTTGTTCTTGTGATGGCTTCTAGCTTCATCCATATCCCTGCAAAGGACATGATCTTACTGCTTTTTATGGCTGCATAGTATTCCATGGTGTATGTACCACATTTTCTTTATCCAGTCTATCATTGATGGGCATTTGGGTTGGTTCCATGTCTTTGGTATTGTAGCTAGTGCTGCAGTAAACATACGTGTGCATGTGTCTTTATAGTAGAATGATTTATATTCCTTTGGGTATATACCCAGTAATGGGATTGCTGGGTCAAATGGTATTTTTGGTTCCAGATCCTTAAGGAATCACCATACTGTCTTCTAACATGGTTGAACTCATCTGCATTCCCACCAACAGTGTAAAAGCGTTCTTATTTCTCCACAACCTCATCTATTTCTCCACAGCATCTATCGTTTCCTGACTTTTTAATAATCACCATTCTGACTGGTGTGAGATGGTATCTCATTGTGGTTTTGATTTGCATTTCTGTGATGATCAGTGATGTTGAGCTTTTTTTCGTATGTTTGGTGGCTGCATAAATGTCGTCTTTTGAGAAGTGTCTCTTCATATCTTTTGCCTACTTTTTGATGGGGTTGTTTGTTTTTTCTTGTAAATATGTTTAAGTTCCCGTAAATTCTGGATATTAGACCTTTGTCAGATAGGGAGATTGCAAAAATTTTCTTTCATTCTATCAGTTGCCAGTTCACTCTGATGCTAGTTTCTTTTGCTGTGCAGAAGCTCTTTAGTTTAATTAGATCCCATTTGTCAATTTTGGCTTTTGTTGCAATTGCTTTTGGCATTTTCATCATGAAGTCTTTGCCCGTGACTATGTCCTGAATAGTATTGCCTAGGTTTTCTACCAGGGCTTTTATGGTTTTGGATTTTACATTTAAGTCTTTAATCCATCTTTTTTTTTTTTTTTTTTTTTTGAGATGGAGTCTTGCTCTGTTGCCCAGGCTAGAGTGCAGTGGCACAATCTTGGCTCACTGCAAGCTCCGCCTCCCAGGTTCACGCCGTTCTCCTGCCTCAGCCTCCTGAGTAACTGGGACTACAGGCGCCCGCCACCATGCCTGGCTAATTTTTTGTATTTTTAGTAGAGATGGGGTTTCAGCGTGTTAGCCAGGATGGTCTCGATCTCTTGACCTCGTGATCCACCCACCTTGGCCTCCCAAAGTGCTGGGATTACAGGTGTGAGCTACCACACCCGGCCTTTAATCCATCTTGATTTAATTTTTGTATAAGGTGTAAGGAAGGGGTCCAGTTTCAGTTTTCTGCATATGGCTAGCCACTTTTCCCAGCACCATTTGCTGAATAGTTGATCCTTTCCCCATTGCTTGTTTTTGTCTGGTTTGTGGAAGATCAGATGGTTGTAGATGTGTGGTGTTATTTCTGAGGTCTGTGTTCTGCTTTATTGGTCTACATGAAATAGGCAAATTTCTAGAAACACAAACACTACCAAAACTTATTTAAGGACAAATAGAAAATCTAGATAGACTTATAACAAGTAAAAATATTTTGATAATTTTAGAACTTTTAACAAAGAAAAATGCAGGGCCAGATGGTTTCATGGGTAAATTCTACAAACATTTAAATGAAAATTAACACCAATCATTCTCAAATTCTTTGAAAAATATAAAAGGAGGAAACACTTCCTAACTTATTCTATGATGCCAGTATTACCCTGATACCAATGCCAGATTTCGCCTTGGGCAAGTGCTTCTTACAGTTGACTCCAAAAACACAGTAACAAAAAAGTAAAAATAAAAAATATAAATTAGATTTCATCAAAATTAAATATTTTTATGCATCAAAGGACACCAGCAAGAAAAGGTAAAAACAACCCATAGAATGGGAGAAGCGATGTAAAAATCATATATTTGATAAGGACCTAATAAACAGAATGCCTAAAGAACTCTATAATTCAACAATAAAAAGACAACCCAATTTTAAAATGAAAAAGGATTTAAATAAATGTTTCTCAAAAGAATATATACAAATGATGAATAAATACATGAAAAGATGCTCAACATTATTAGTAATTACAAAAATGTAAATCAAACCCACAATGATACACTACTTCATACTCAATAGGATGGAATGATAAAACAGAATAGCAAATATTAGCGGTAATGTGGAAATATTGGAATGCTTATACATTGCTAGTGGGAATGTATAATGGTGCAGGGGCTGTGGAAAGAGCTTGACAGTTCCTAAAAAAATTAAAGATAGAATTACAATATGATCTAGCAAATCTACTCTTAGGTATATGCTGAAGAGAATTGAAAACAAGTATTCACACAAAAACATGCAGAATTATTCATAATAGCCAACAAGAAGGAGTAAGGCAAATGTTGATCACCTGATGAATGGGTAAACATAATGTGGTGTATCCTTAAATGGAATATTTTTGAGCCATAAGAGGAATGAAGTACTGATACATACAGCAACATGGATGAACTTTTAAAACTTTATGTTAAGTGAAAGAAGTCTGCTGGAAAAGGTCACATATTGTATGATTTCATTTATATAGACTGTCTAGAATAAACAAATCCATAGAAATGGAAAGTAGATCAACGGCTGGAGAAGGGAGTGGAATTGAGAGTGACTGCTAACAGGTACAGTGCTTCTTGCTGGAGTGATGAAAACGTTCTGGAATTAGATAGAGGTATGGTTGCCCAGTATTGTGAATATGCTCAAGTTCAATGAATTGTACACTTTAAAATGGTATACTAGTTTATTCTCACACTGCTATAAAGAAATTCCAGAGGCTGGGGGCAGTGGCTCATGCCTGTAATCCCAGCACTTCGGGAGGCCGAGGCGGGCACATCACCTGAGATCAAGAGTTTGAGACCAGCCTGGCCAACATGGTGAAACCCTGTCTTTACTAAAAATACAAAAATTAGCCCAGCGTGGTGGCGGGCACCTGTAGTCCCAGCTACTCGGGAGGCTGAGGCCGGAGAATGGCGTGAACTTGGGAGGCGGAGCTTGCAGTGAGCCGAGATTGCGCCACTGCACTCTAGCCTGGGCGACAGAGCGAGACTCCGTCTCAAAAAAAAAAAAAAAAAAGAAAACCTGAAACTCGGTAATTTATAAAGACAACAAGTTTAATTGGCTCATGGTTCTGTAGGCTCCACAGGAAACATAGTGGCTTCTGCTCCTGAGGAGTCCTCAGGAAGATGTCTCATCTGGCGGGAGGAGCAGCAAGGGATGGTGGGGGTGCTACTCACTTTTAAATGACCGGATCTCGTGAGAACTCACTGTCCCGAGAACACCAAGGAGATGGTGCTAAACCGTTCATGAGAAACGGCCCTCATGATCCAGTCACCTCCCACCCGGTCTCACTTCCAACAATGGGAATTTCAATTTGACATGCAATTTGGGTGGGGGACACAGATCCAAACTGTATCACATCGTGAATTTACATTATGTGAATTATATCTCAATAAAAATATTGGAAAAATAATAAAAAGAGGGCAAAGGAAAGAACAACAAATGTAAACAAACACCATATATGGTTGACCCTTGAACAACATGGGTTTGAACTGTGCAGGTCCACTTATATGTAGGTATTTTTCAATAAATATATTGGAAAAATTTTTGGAGATTTTCAACAATTTGAAAAAAACTTGCAGAAGAAAAACTTGTGTGGCCTAAAAATACTGAAAAAATTAAGAAAAAGATATTTCATGAATACCTAAAATATATGTAGCGACTAGTTTATCACTTACTACCATAAAATGTATACAAATCTATTATAAAAAGTTAACATTTATCAAAACATATACACAGACACAGACTGTACATGGTGCCATTTGAAGTCGAAAGAAACATAAACAAATATGAAGATGCTGTATTAAATCGTAACTGCATGAAACTTAGTATATATTGTACTACTGTAAAAATTTCATAGCCACCTCCTGTTGCTATTGTGGTGAGCTCAAGTTTTTCGAGTATCTGCTCTCAGCAAACTATCACAAGGACAAAAAAACCAAACACCACATGTTCTCACACATAGGTGGGATTTGAACAATGAGAACACATGGACACAGGAAGGGGAACATCACACACCAGGGCCTGTTGTGAGGTGGGGGGAGGGGGGAGGGATAGCATTAGGAGATATACCTAATGTTAAATGATGAGTTAATGGGTGTAGCACACCAACATGGCACATGTATACACATGTAACTAACCTGCACATTGTGCACATGTACCCTAAAACTTAAATAAAAAAATGCCATGTGATGCTAATAATCTCCAGGCGAGCAGTTTGTTGCCCCTCTAAATGTGTATCACCTGTGAATAGTGAGCTCTTACAGTTCAGGAATATTTTTCATCATGTTTAGTGCAATACTTTGAAAAACACCATGAGACCTATATGAAGTGCTAAGAGTGATGCTGGTAGTGCTTCCAAGAAGCAGAGAAAAGTCCTGACATTACAAGAAAAAGTTGAATTGCTTGATATGTACCATAGATTGAGGTCTGCAGGGCGGTTGGTTGCCTGCCATTTCAAGAAAATTAATCCACGATAAAGACCAATGTGAAGCCATTGCTATAGCTACACTGGCAGGCATGAAAACCTTGCACTTTTTGTGAAATACCTCTTTATCTTACATTGAAAGTGCAGCTGTTATATGGGTGCAGGATTGCTACAAGGAAGGCATACCCATAGAGTGTAATGATTCAAGAAAAAGCTGTCACTATATGAAAACTTAAAGCAAAAGGAAGGCGAAGGATCTAAAACCAAAGAATTTAAGGCCAGCAAAGAATGGTTTGACAATTTTAGAAAGAGGTTTAGCTTTAAAAATGTCAAGTTAACAGGAGAAGTGCTTCTGCCAACCAAGAGCCAGCAGATGAGTTCTCAGATGTCATTAAGAAAATCATCGGTTGGCATGGTAGCTCATGCCTGTAATCCTAGCATTTTGAGAGGCCTAGGTGGGAGGATTGTTTGAGCCCAGGAGTTCAAGGTCAGCTTGAGCAACATAGCCAGATATTGTCTCTACAGAATATCTTAAAAACTAGTTGGGCATGGTGGTGTGCACCTGCAGACCCAGATACTTGGGAGGCTGAGGCAGGAGGCTCACTTGAGCCCAGGAATTCAAGGCTATAATGAGCTGTGTTTGTGTCACTGCACTCCAGCCTAGGTGACAGAGAGAGACCCTGTTGCTATAAAAGAATACAATATACAATACTTATACAAAATATGTGTTAATCTATGGTTTATGTTATTCGTAAGGCTGCGATTCAACAGTAGACTACTAGTAGTCAAGTTTTTGGGCAGTGAAAAGTTATACACAGACTTTTGACTGTGTAGGGAGTCAGCGCCCCTAACTCCCACATTGTTCAAGGGTCAACTTATTTTCTGCCCTCAATGGTGTCTGAATCAACAGTGCAATCTTAGGGCAAGTATGGCGGTTCATTAATTCACCCAGCTTGCATTACTGTACACTACTAGCTGCCAGGGCCTGCCCTGGGCACTGTGGGCTCAGAGAGGAATGAGATGCAGGCTCGTCCTTGAAGAGCTCACTGCTGGGCAGGTGAGTGATGTAAGGTGGTGCTAATGGCACTGAGATCAGGTGCTCCTATATGGATTAATTCAGGGGAGCAGCTACAGCTCTGACTGGAAGGAGAGGGCTGTAGGAATGAGGGCTAGGGACATTTTCATGAGGATTTATTTATGGCTGGATTTCAGGTTCAGGTGGGTAAGGGCAGGCTGGGAAGAAATCACCCAGACTCCACATGTCAGGCTGGTGGTTTAGACTGTGATGTAATGGTAAGCTTAAAGTGATATGGCTTTAAGAGTATTAATATAAATTACCTTTTAAAAATGTAACAGGGAGGCCAGGTGTGGTGGCTTACACCTGTAATCCCACCGCTTTGGAAGGTCGAGGTGGGCGGATCACTTGAGGCCTGGAGTTCAAGACCAGTCTGGCCAACACGGTGAAACTCTGCCTCTACTAAAACTACAAAAAACTAGCCAGGCGTGGTGGCACATGCCTGTAGTCCCAGCTACTTGGGAGGCTGAGGCAGGAGGATCGCTTGAACCTGGGAGGTAGAGGTTGCAGTGAGCCGAGATCATGCCACTGCACTCCAACCTGGGTGACACAGCTTGACTCGGTCTGAAAAAACCAACAAACAGAATGTAACAGGGTTCATTTATTAAAATAACACATATTGATCTCTTCTGGGTTCCAGACCTTGTACTTGGCTTTGGGTAAATGTTGGAGAGTAAAAGAGACATTGTCACCACCTGCATGACCGACCCTTTGATTGTGTGATTAGAAGTCTCTGTGGCAGCATGGCCCACAATGAGCAACATACACGATGCGTTTCGGTATCCAATGCCAATGGAGTGGTTAAGTCATTTGGGGACATAATATGATGGAATGTTATTAATCATTCAAAGTAGTGTTCATTGACAATTTTGATGTAATATGTTCAAGATTTAAGTGAAAAAGCTGGTTACATATGAACTGGAAAAAAATACTACTGGATATTAGTGATTTCATAGGATGTGGAATTATGAAGATTTTCATTGTCTTCTGTGTCTGTTTCTGTATTTTCTATTAGAGAAATATTTTTCTACAATGAGCATATGCTATAATACTAAAAAAATTGTTGAAAACATTCTAAGAATATTTTCCACAGTGAGCATGTGCTGTAACATAGTAAAAGTGTTGTTTAAAACACCATTCTAAGACAGCTAAAACTTTGGGTTTACCCTAAAATACCCTTTTAGAATTTTCAGACAGCTAGGATGAAGTGTAAAGGGAGTAGTATCTCAGTGCTTCAGATTTTCTGCACTTTGCTGTTAAAAAAAATAATAAAATATTCTCTCCTCTCCTGGCATGATAGGCTGTTGGTAACATTGCAGGAGCCAGCAGGTGGTCAGCATTTCTGCATCCCCACCGTTGGGAGTGGCCATGCGAGCCAAGGACATTGATCTCCATGTTTCCCGCACTCCAGATGGCCTTTTGACAACAAAAAGCAAACATTCCAACAGTCACCACACACATCCTCTCAATTAGACTCCCTCCTCCCACCCTGGATCTGTTGGAGGGGCTGCATTATTTCTAGATCTTTACTTTGAATTCGAGGTGTGCCTTTGGTCGGCGACAACCTTAGTGGTGTTTTTTGTTTGCTAATTCTTAAGACCTTGGCATCTACGGCACCTGCTGGGGCCAGTCGGGAACACCATGAGGCTTACCTGAGCTGGTAGGAAGGGGGAGGGTGGCGTTTACATTTGTCAGCCCACGTTCAGAGACCCCCAGCCCACTTCGCAGATGGGCACTTATGTGCCACCAAAGAAAGAGCCCGGGTGACTGCCAACCGGCAAAAAGAAAGGAGCAGATATTAACACTTGTAATAACTAAGATTGATTTCCCTGGTGTTGGCCATTTTTAAAGGAGGAAAACACTAACATTTATGGAGCTCCTGCTAAGTGCCAGGCACTCCACATGGAAGCCCATTCAGTCATCACAGTGTCCCTAGGAGGTAAGACTGTTTATTCCTCCTCTACAGAAGAGGAAATCGAAGCTGAGAAAATAAGAAACTTATCCAACTCATAAGAGGCAGAGGTAGGATTTGCACCCCAATTGGTCCAGTTCTAAAGACTTTGATTCTTCTTCTTGTCCCGACTATTGCTTTATGAATGTGAAAAGTTGTTTATTTAAAATGTACTTTCTTGCCTATGGTATTTTTATTGTGGAATGGAAAAGGGAACGTAAAAGTGGCCATTAACTAAATAGGGAAGGCTGTTTGATTTCTGCCATAAATGGATGTGGACATGCTTAATTCATGTTTGTTGAATGAATGAGTGATACACTTTAAATGCATATACCTTGAAAATGGCACGAGTGACACTTCTTGTTATTCCTTGTATTGAGTTTACTCTTTGTTCACAGTTTGCTGAATTTAAATGATCCATCCAACTTCTTTCTTGCTCAAGAGAACACATTAGCTTCATTTAGAAGGATGCTGTTTCAACAGAAATGTCTACACATCAAGAAAGAAAGATCCCCTACTTGTTCCTTGGCAGATTGTTAGGGTCTTACCAAACATCTCTCTCTCATGTGTTGTCCTTGATGTTTTAGCTTCCAGACACCGGATAGCCCAGAAGGAGAGGTCAGAAGCTTGGTTCTTCTCATGAAGTGACATGCAAATCTTAGTTTCTAACTTGGGTGACTCCAATCAGACTCTTCAGAAGGGCCATTTTTTATGGTTTCTGAAAGACTTAAAGGTTAACAGGACCCTGACCACTAACTCGTTAATCATGTCGATATGTGATTCAGATGTTTCTTCAGTCACTAAGTAAGGAGGGCAGTGTATCAGTTAGCTATTGCTGCATAACAAATTGCCCTAAAACCCAATGGCTTAAAACAATAACCTTTTAACATTGCTTAATGTGTCTACAAGTCAGCTGGGGAGTTAACGCTAACCTGGGCTAGGCTTAGATCATCTCAGAGGGGTTCACTCCCGTCTCTGCAGTCAGCTGTTTGTTCAGCTAGGTACTGGCCAGTCTCTAACGGCCTTGGCTGGGATGGATCATCTATTCCACGTGATCTCTTATCTGCTAACAGGCTAGCCTGTGCTTGGCCGTAGACAGTGGCAGGGTTCCAAGAAACATCACTCCCATTATATTTTATTGGTCAAATCAGGTCTCCAATTCAGCCCAAATGCAAGTAATGCAGAAATAGACCCCATCTCTTGATGCGAGGACCTGAAAAGTTACATTGCACAGGGTGTGGTATGGAAAGCAGTGAAAAGTGTTAAAGACAGTGATTTGAAGCAGAAGGAGTTGTTATGTTTACAGTACTACAGGAAAGGAAACCAGGAGTTGGGCTCTATATGTATTATTCATGTAACAGGAGGACCCTGGGAACAAGTATGCCCTGGGGCTAATCAACACCCCAGCATCTCTTGGCTGAGAATGAAAGTTATTTCCTTGGTTACAAAACCCACTATCAGCAGCAGAGAGTGGGTAGAAATGCTGTCCTAGGAGTTTCTTCATGAGTATGTGGTATGCATGTGTGTGCTAAGCATTTGAAATAAATCTCACGACCGCATGCCTGGAGTGTACCAGTGACTTCTCACGAGAGTTCTTGTAAGGAGGTACTGCTAGCTCCACTTTATAGGTGAGGAGATTGAGACTTCTCAAGGTGAAATCACTACTTAAGGTCACCATAGCTAAGTGTAGGCCATGATTCTAATATCCAGTTTCTGAAACCAAAGGCTCTGCCCTCTTCCTGGTCTCCCAGCTGTTCTCTCTTTTACAAGCTGCTTTGTTAGTAGCAGTGCAGTTATGTACCCTGGTAACTAAACAGTGTGGGGTGATGTATATAACACAGCCTTGTCCTGATGTGATTATGGGACCCAGGGAAAGAAGATGCTATCAGATTCAGCATCTATTGGAATATGTGAGCCCTACTGTATGGAAAGAGGAAATATTAGTATCCTATTGCTGCCATAACAAACTGCCATCTCCAGTGGCTTAGAACAACACACATTAATTTTCTTGTAGTTCTGGAGATCAGATGTCTACAGTGTGTTTCACTAAGCTAATATCAAGGTGTCAGAAGGGATAGTTCTTTCTGGAGGCTCTAGGGGAGAACCTATTCATTGCTTTTTCCAGTTTCTAGAGGTGCCCACATTCCCTGGCTCATGACCTCCTGTCTTCAAAGCCAGCAATGGCTATTTGAGTTCTTCCCACACCCCATCATGCTGACTCAGACCCTTACAATTCCATGGGGTCCACTCAAATAATCCAGGATAATCTCCCCATCTGAAGGTCAGTGATTGGCAGCCTCTATTCCATCTGCAACCTGAAGTCCCCTTTCCCAGGTTCTAGGAAATAGAATGTGGGCATCTTTGGGGACCTTATTCTGCCCACCATAGAGAGATTCTGCTAAACTGACAAACATAGATGAATTGAAGTGTCTACCAGCAAGATGTATGCAGTCCTCTGTGTGTGTGTGTATGCGCGTATGTGATGTGTTCACAACTAAGTGGAGTAAAAGGCTGCCTGTGAAAAGTGGTGTGGCAGTTATGCCCAGGAGTTAGGGGAAGGTCACGGAAGAAGATTGCTTCAAATTTTGAGTGGTGGAAAGGTAGACAGTAGCTTTGTGATGGAGGTGGTCTATGAACTGGGCCTTGAAGGACAGATAGGATTTGAAAGAATAAATTTGGTTGGGAGAACATTCTTGGCAGGGGAAATATCCCAGAAGCACAGTTGCTACCAACAGAATGAGTGCTGTACTGTAGGTATATGTGGTGATACCCAGCTTGGCTGCCTTCTAGGGACAGCAGGCACAGGAATGAGAGTTGCGCCCATTCTGCTCATGAGCTCCTGGGTTTCCAAGCGGGACCTGTCTGAGCCAGGGTGGGCAGCCAACACCCAGCTGTTGTCCTGCAGGAGCCTGAGCCAGGAGTGACCAGATGCTTGGTTTTCTGAAGAAGCCAGAAATCTGCATCTTTATTGGAAATGTTCAGATTTTAAAAGTTTATGTTTAATTCAGTTCTTTAAAAAAAAACACTGAATAGGTCAAATAGACATCAGAGGGTCTCCATTTGTAACCTCTGAAATGAGGCACAGAGAGGTGGAATGACTTGCCAAGGCCACACAGCAGAGAAGTGATAGAGCTAGCACAGTGAGCAATCCCTCTTCATGCTCTTGATGCTGCTGCAGATTCCACGGCCACTGTGAGCCTCCTGTCAGAGATGGACGGGCTCTCGTCTCTGGGCCACAGGAAGTGTTCAAATCAAGAGAGGGTGGCCACTAGCTAGAGAGGCAGCACTGTAGGAGCACTGCTGCAGAAGGACAAGGTTACCCCTCCCTCCCTTCCTCCCTTCCCCCCTTCTCCCTCCCTCCCTCCCTCCCTCCCTCCCTCCCTTCCTTCCTTCCTCCCTCCCCACTGCCTTTCTTACCTTCTTCCTCCTTCCTTCCTTTCCTTCCTTCTTCCTTCCTTCCTCCCTCCCTCCCTTCCCTCCTTCCTGTTTCTTCCTTCTTTCCCTTCCTTCCTCCTTCCTTCTTCCTTCTTTCCTTTCTCCCTCCCTCCCCCTTCCTTCCTTCCTCCTTCCTTCCTTCTCTTCCTTCCTCCTTCCCTCCTTCCTCCTTTCTTCCTTCCTTCCCTCCCTCCCTTCCTTCCTTCTTTCCTTCCTTGCCTGCTTGCTTGCTTGCTTGCTTGCTTTCTTTCTTTCTTTCTTTCTTTCTTTCTTTCTTTCTTTCTTTCTTTCTCTTTCTTTCTTTGTTTCTTTTCTTTCTTTCTTTCTTTCTTTCTCTTTCTTTCTTTTTCTTTCTTTTCTTCTTTCTTCTCTCTTTCCTTCCTTCTTTTCCTCCTTTTCTCCTTCCTTCCTTCCTCCTCCCTTGCCTGCCTCCCTCCCTCCTTCCTTCCTTCCCTGCTCTTTCTTTCTTTCTTTCTTTCTTTCGTTCTTTCTTTCTTCTTTCTTTCTCTCTCTCTTTCTTTCTCTTTCTCTTTCTTCCTTTCTTTCCTTCATTCCTTCCTTCCCTTCTTCCTTCTCTTCCTCCCTCCCTCCTTCCCTTCTTCCTTCCTTTATTCCTTCCCTGCTCTTTCTTTCTTTCTTTCCTTCCTTCCACTCCCTTCCTTCCTTGCTTGCTTCCTTCCTTTCCTTCCTTCCTTTCTTTTCTTCCATTCTTTCTTTCCTCTCCCTTCTTCCCTCCTTCTTCCTTTCTTTTCATTTTTCCTTTCCTTTCATTTCTTGGATCTCACTCTGTCCCCCAGGCTGGAGTGCAGTGGCACAATCATAGCTCACTGCAGCCTCAAACTCATGGGCTCAAGTAATCCACCTGCCTCAGCCTCCTGAATAGCTGGGACTCTCAGCTAATTAAAAACATTTGTAGAGATCCGGGGGTCTGACTATGTTGCCCAAGCTGCTCTCAAACTCCTGCCCTCAAGCAATGCTCCTGCCTCAGCCTCCCAAGTTGCTGGAATTAATGGCATGAGCCTGATTCCAGAGGACAAGATTTTTTTTCCCCTCTCAGAGTTGCTGTCATTGCAGGAATATTTGGGGCACACACAGTGGCTTCCCGGGAGGGTCTGCACTGTTCCACAGCATGCCATCGGGGACATTCATTTAGGGATGGATGTACTCTAGTTGTTTCTCTGAAAGAGAGAGGGGAGGGAGAAAAGAAAGGAGAAAGGCGGGGAAGAGGCAGGAGAAGAAGAAGAAAAATAAAAGAAAATTACTTCTTTTGTCAACGCCTGAAGAAAAGGCATTTGGCTCACAAGAAGGGGATGGGTAATTAAGACCATCATTGATATGAAAGTTCATTGGAAATGCTGTTATTTTTTCAAGAAGGGAATGATAGAAATTATTCCTTTATCATTTTTTCTGATACAATAGAAATTTTATCCCATATTGTACCCCAATTACAGGCTATAATGACTTAGGCTTCTGAAAGAGTTTTCTTTCTTTATTTTTTTTTTTAATTCAAAGCATTTCTTTAATTTGCATTTCCACCCTCTGGGGCTGACTAACAAGCTGTGTGATGATAAAACCGCAACCAGAATTCCTGTCCAATGTGAATTGTAGATTAACACTTAGAAGCATGCCTTTTAAGCAAACGCATCCTGTCAGTAAAATTCAGTTTTGTAAATATGCCTTGCTCGATGTCATGTGGTAGTTAAAATCCAGGCCTTCAAGTAAGACAGGCCTGAGTTAATTCATTCAACAGATACTTATTTATAAAGTAATCTTCCATCCTGGTTCACCTGGGACCATCCTGTTTGTCCAATGTCCCCTCAGGTTCGTGTCCTCTTCTGTTCTCAGTTGTGTCCTGGCTCAAACAATAAAGTGTGTGGTCGTGCTGTTTATGGTGGCGTTGCTCTCAGCCCGGAGATAAGAGTGAACCAGTCGGATGATCCCTGCCCTTTCCTGGTAGAACCCCCTCATAGTCCTCTGACCCCGGGCAAGTTACTTCACATCACTGTGCCTCAGTTTCCGCATTTATAAAATGCAGGTAGTTATATCTGAGAAGTGGCAGAGCAAGCACAGTAAACAATCCTGGGCTCTTGATGATCCTGCAGATTCCATGGCCACCATGAGCTCCTCTGAGAGGTGAACAAGCTCCTGCGTCTGGACCACCGGAGGTGTTCAGACCAAGAGAGGGTGGTCACTGGCTAGAGAGGCGGCCCTGTAGGAGCACTGCTGTGAGAGGACAAAGTTGTTTCTTTCCTTCTTCTCCTTCCTTCTTTCCTTCCTTCCTTCCTTCCTGCCTTCCTTCCTTCCCTCCCTCCCTCCCTCCTTCCTTCCTTCTTTCTTTTTCTTTCTTTCTTTTTGACGGAGTCTTGCCCCCTTTCCCAGGCTGGAGTATGCAGTGGTGTGATCATGGCTCACTGCAACCTCTGCCTCCTGGGTTCAAGCCATTCTCCTGCCTCAGCCTCCCAAGTAGCTGGGATTATAGGCACACACCACCATACCTGGCTAATTTTTTTTCGTTTTTAATTTTTAGTAGAGACAGGGTTTTACCGTTTTGGCCAGGCTGGTCTCGAACTCCTGACCTGAAATGATCTGCCCACCTCAGCCTCCCAAAGTGCTGGTATTACAGGCGTGAGTCACCGCACTCGACCTCTCTCCTCCCCCTCCCTCCCTCCCTCCCTTCCTTCCTTCCTTCCCTCCTTCCTCCCTCCCCTCCCCTCCCCTCCCTTCTCCTCCCCTCCCCGCTCCTCTTTCCTCTCCTTTTTGCCCCTTTCCTTTCCTTTTCTTTCTTTCCGCCAGCATCCATGTACTGGCTGCTTTGACCAGCTCATAGGAGGAGAAATATTCAAATGTACCACTCCAAATGTCTCTACATTTGTGGGGAAATTGTGAGACCTCAGGTGTGATCAAGTAAAATTGCCCTTAGAATCCTTCATGGATTTGGGGATCCACGAATAAAATTACTGTTTTGTAAAAGATTTTAAATTGTGGAAGTCGACGTGGCGATTCCTCAGGGATCTAGAACTAGAAATACTGTTTGACCCAGCCATCCCATTACTGGGAATATACCCAAAGGATTGTAAATCATTCTGCTATAAAGACACATGCACACGTATGTTTATTGTGGCACTATTCACAATAGCAAAGACTTGGAACCAACCCAAATGTCCAACAATGATAGACTGGATTAAGAAAAGGTGACACATATACACCATGGAATACTATGCAGCCATAAAAAAGGATGAGTTCATGTCCTTTGTAGGGACATGGATGAAGCTGGAAACCATTCTCAGCAAACTATCACAAGGACAAAAAGCCAAACACCACATGTTCTCACTCATAGGTGGGAATTGAACAGTGAGAACACATGGACACAGGAAGGGGAACATCACACACCGGAGACTGTTGTGTGGTGGGGGGAGGGGGGAGGGATAGCATTAGGAGATATATCTAATGCTAAATGACGAGTTAATGGGTGCAGCACACCAACATGGCACATGTATACATATGTAACAAACCTGCACGTTGTGCACATGTACCCTAAAACTTAAAGTATAATAATAAAAAAAGGAAAAAAATGAGATGTGTCAAACACAAAGACAAGTATAGAAATAATATAACACACCAGTATACCCTGCCCTCAGCTTACGAAGTGAAACATAGACACAGTTAAAGCTCCGTGTTTGACACATCTGAATCCTTCTTCCTTCCCAGGGCTTACCTTGAGCATTTCCTTGCAGGTTTTTATTCTTCTGCCTAATGTTGTATAACCCAGAAGGATATGTCTTATTTTTAAACTCTACCAAACTGAAATTAGATCATTTTTAACCTTGTTTTTCTCACTCCCCATTATTTTTAATGTTTACTCATATGATGCAGTTCATTTAATTTAACTGCTCTACAGTATCACCTGTGATTATGGCGTAATTTATTGACTCATTCCCTTATTGATGATGGATGGGAACATTGTTGTTTGGGTTTCCTTGTGCACATCCATGGGAGTTTCTGTAGGGTACATACTGTAGGATCCACACGCTGAGAAACGGTAGAATTCCTGGGCCACAGAGCTTGCCCATCTTGGAATTTATGAAATATTAACAAATTACTCCATAGTGGGGTAATTTGCATGTCCACCTACAATTTTAGTAGCTGTCATTTACACAGATGTAGCCCACATTTGAATGATTTAGGACTTCCATTATTTTTGCCAGTATGATGAATACGCAATGGTATCTCATTACATATTTTTAAAATTGCATCTCCTAATACTAGTGAAATTGAACCTCTTGTGAAATAGTTACTGTTCACTCAGATATCTCAAATGGCAAAGGATATTGACCATATTCTTGCCTATTTTTTTCTAATAGGTTGAATTGTTGAGTAGCATCTATAATAAGAGACATCCTTGTCTTTTTCCTGACTTTGGTGGAAATGCCACGAATGCTTTAACATTAAGAATGATGATGCTTATAGGTTTTTGATATTAACTATTGATATGGTTTGCCTGTGTCCCCACCCAAATTTCATCTTGAAGTATAACTCTATAATCCCCACATGTCATGAGAGGGGCCAGATGGAGATAATTGAATCGTGGGGGCGGTTTCCCCCATACTGTTCTCGTGATAGTGAGTAAGTCTCACGAGATCTCATGGTTTTATGAAGGAGAGTTTTCCCTGAACAAACTCTGTTGTCTGCCGCCATGTAAGACATCCCTTTGCTCTTCCATCATCTTCCACCATGATTGTGAGGCCTCCCCAGCCATGTGGAACTATGAGTCCATTAAACCTCTTTCCTTTGTAAATTACCCTGTCTCAGGTGTCTTTATTAGCAGCATGAGAACAGACTAATACAATTATTATCAGATTAAGGAATTTAACTCTATTTCTAGTTTGCTAAGTGTTTCATAAAACATTTTGAATGGATAGTAATTCCAACTTTTAAATGAAATATTACATACAGAAAAGTGCATAAGGCATAAGTATAAAGCTTGATACAGTTTCAGAAAGTGAACATATACATGTAATCAGCAGCCAATCAAAGTACAGAACATTAACAGTATAACTCAGAGGCCCCTTTCATGACTCTGTGTCTTCTTCTCTGAGGTCATTCTTATCACAAATTGTAACACGACTGCTTAGTTTTGCCTGTTTTTGAGCTTTATATAACTAGAATTATGAATGCATATTATTTTGTGCCTGGCTTTGTTTTTTCAACATGTTTGTAATGTTCATGCATGTTGCATGTAGCTTTAGTTTGTTTATTTCCATTGGAGTTATGTTCCATTGTAGGACTATACTACATTATATTTTTCTATTCTGCTCTCAATATGTATTTGATAATAGAATAGCACTCATTGTTTGAGTATATGCCTAAGAGTGAAATTTCTAGGTCATAGAGTATGCCCGTGCTCAGTTATCTAAAGCAGTTGCAGGAATTTACATTTTCACTTGCGGTGTAAGAGGGATCCCTTTGCTCCATATGCTTACTGACAATTGTCGTTGTCTGACATTTTAAATTTTAGCTACTGGTAGGTGTGTAATGACATCTCATTGCAGTTTTGATTTACATTTTCTATCATTAACGATGTTGAAGGCTGGGTGCAGTGGCTTATGCCTGTAATCCCAGCACTTTGGGAGGCTGAGGTGGGAGGATTGCATGAGGCCAGAAGTTCAATACCAGCCTGGATACCAGAGCAAGACCCCATCTCTACAAAAATAAAAACTGAAAAACTAAAAAATAATTTTAAAATAATGTTGAATAACTTTGTATATGATTATTTGCATTTAGATATTCTCTTTAGTGAAATACCTGTTTAGTCTCTTTTCTAATTTTTCTATTGAGTTTATCTTTCTTGTTGATGAACAGGAGTCCTCTCTATACTCTGGCTATAACTTCTATCACTGAGATCTTGGCTCTGTGATAGAAATATCTGCTCCTATTCTATATTGTGCATTTTTACTCTCTTGCTGGTATCTTTTTTTTTTTTTGAGACAGAGTATCGCACTCTCACCCAGGCTGGAGTGTAGTGGCGGGATCTCGGCTCACTGCAAGCTGTGCCTCCCAGGTTCACGCCATTCTCCTGCCTCAGCCTCCCGAGTAGCTGGGACTACAGGCACCCGCCACCACACCTGGCTAATTTTTTGTATTTTTAGTAGAGACAGGGTTTCACTGTGTTAGGCAGGATGGTCTCAATCTCCTGACCTTGTGATCCGCCCGCCTCGGCGACCCAAAATGCTGGGATTACAGGCGTGAGCCACCACGCCTGGCCGAACAGATGTTCTTTAAGTCAATCTAATGAATTAATTTTTCCTTAGTGATTGCTTTGCTTACTCTAACATTGTGAAGATATCACAAAATAACAGAAGTATAGCCCTTTCGTATTCATTGCCCATTTTCCCCAATAGATTGAATGTTGAGTAGTATCAATCATAGAGGATATCCTTGGGCAGGTGTGGTGGCTCATTCCCGTAATCCCAGCACTTTAGGAGGCCGAGGTGAGGGGATCACTTGAGATCAAGAGTTCGAGACCAGGCTAGCAAACATGATGAAACCCCACCTCTACTAAAAAAGAAAAAATTGCTGGGCATGGTGGTGTGTGCCTGTGATCCCAGCTACTCGGGAGGCTGAGGCAAGAGAATCACTTGAACCTGGAGGCGGAGGTTGCAGTGAGCCAAGATCACACTACTGCACTCCAGCCTGGGTGACAGAGTGAGACTCCGTCTCAAAAAAAAAGTTTTTTTTTTTTAATCATAGAAGACATCCTTGTCTTATTCTTTATGAAAATGCTTCTAAAGTTTTAACATTTGCAATGATGTTTAAGATTTTTTTTATTGTCAACTATTACCATGTTAAAGAACTTTACTATATTCTCAGTATCCCCCTAGAAAACTTTGGTTTAACTATTTATACTCAGATCTATAACCTACTTGGAATAGATTTTTGCAGAGGTGTAAAATAGAGGTCTTTATCACACTTAATAAAATAAATAATAGTTACTTCATGTCATTCAGTCCATATTCAGATTTCCTCCATTGCCTGAAATATGCCATTTATAGATTGTTTATTGAAGTCAAATCCAAACGTAGGTCCATCCATTCTGTTTCTTAGATCCTGCTCCTTAAGTTTCATTGTCTCTTTTAATCTATAATAGTTGTCTGTCTTTAAATATTACTTTTCCATGCTATTTACTTGTGTAGAGGGCCAATTGTCCTGAAAAATGTTTCATTTACTAGATTTTATTATTGCTTCCTTGTGGTGTCTTTTAATTTGTTCCCCTGGTCCTTAAATGTCCTGTTGAATCTAAATTATATGTAAAGTGTGGATTCGATTTAAATTGAATAATTTTCAGCACGAATTCTTCACTTGTGCTATACATTGTATCCAGTGTTGAGTTGTATCACTTTTCGTGATCCTAAAGCAGGAGTCCCCAACCCCCAGGAACCCTGCCGCACAGCAGGAGGTGAGAGGCAGGTGAAGCTTCATCTGTATTTACAGCTGCTCCCCATGACTCTCACATTACCACCTGAGCTCTGCCTCCTGTCAGATTAGCTCCGGCATTAGATTCTTGTAGGAGCGCAAACCCTATTGTGAACTGTGCATGCAGGAGACCTAGGTTGCAAGGTCCTTATGAGAGTCTAATGCCTGATGATCTGTCACTGTCTCCCATCACCCCAAAATGAGACCATCTAGTTGCAGGAAAATAAGCTCAGGGCTCCCACTGATCATTTTGGTGAGTTGTATAATTATTTTCATTATATATTACAGTGCAATAATAATAGAAACAAAGTGCACAATACATATAATGTGCTTGAGTCATTCCGAAATCATCCTCCCCTTCCCCCATCTGTGGAAATTGTCTTCCACAAAACTGGTCCCTGGTGCTAAAAGGTTGGGGACAACTGTGCTGAGGGATTGATCAGGGAGTTAGGTAGAGACAATCTTATGAGGGTAAAATCTCTCATCAACTTTCCACCTAGTAACTTTACAAGCCATCAATGACCACCGCTAGAATTGATTATTAACAAGAATTACAAAATGGTAACATTTAATATATCATTCTTTCCATGTTTAGTAAGTGAAAGAACTCTACTTCATCGTCTGCTATTTGGTTATCCTGAAATAAAATTCATTCCAGAATGGCAGAATAAATGTTTAAGTATTTCCCTTTATTGATGAAATTTCAAAGAAGTTGGTATCTTTACAAATTCCAGTGTTATCCAGTGAGTTTTTTTCTGCTTTTTTAAAATTGAGGCTCATGTGAACTCATTTTTTTTTGTAAATTCTATGTATTTTAATAAATTGCAATCTTATTTTTATATAAATGTTTATTAAAACATAGCCAGCACACAGATGATTGCACAAAGTATTAATCTACAGCTTGAGGTAGTCCTCACAGGGGGAACACACCTTTATAATCACCGCTTATGTCAATAAATGCAACATTACCAGGCCACAAGAAGCCCCTCTCATACTCTTTTCCACGTAGCCACTCCCAGGGTAACCATTGCCCTGATTTTACCACCACTATTTAGCAGTTTTCTGGTTTGGAACTTTATAAATGGAAACTTGTGCTGTGTCTTCTTTTGTATCTTATATGTTTCCAATGATGTGACCTGTACTGATTCACATAGTTGTAGATTATTTTTGCTGCTACATTATATACCAGTGTTTGAATATATTGCAGTCTATCCATTTTGCTTCTGAGGCAATTTGGATTGTTTCCAGTTTGAGGCTAGAATAAATCTCATATATGTCCTGCACATGCTTTTTGATGTGCCTACAATTTTTTGGATATTTATTTTGGAGGGGAATTGCCAGGTCACGTGTAAATTCCCAGTCTTGGTTGGCGCTGTTAAATAGTTTTCTAAAGTGCCCTTCTCATGTTTGGGTGTTGAGGTTATGCTGATCTCGTAAAACACATTGGGAAATATTCCCCTCTTCTGTTTTCTGGAAGAGTTTACTTAATTTTGTCGTTTTTAATATTTCAATGGAAGAGTTCTCCATTGAGGCCATCAGAACTTAAAGATTTATTTGTGGCAATGTAGTTAATTTTAGATTCAACTTCCAGGTAGAGGACTATTCATATTTTCTACATTTTTTTTTGTTAAGTGGTCCAGTGACTTGCAGAGTCGGTGGTTCAAGTTCATGTGGCATTCCACCTGTCTTAGACTCCAGGATCACCTGAAAACCTGAAATCTGCTGATGCTGTGAGTCTGTTGACTCCACAAAGTAGGCTCTTTTTCCACCCTCTAAAATCACAAGTAGAAATCATGAGCAAAAACAGGAGAGTGGCTAAAACAATAATTAGGGAAGAATAGTTATGTTAAATCTGCAGCACTCATTAGTCTTGAATAATGGAAACCTTAAATGGCAATTTCTATGCAAACACTCCCAAGGCTGGAGCTGCACAAGGCTGCACTCCGTTACTGACCTGCCAAAACCCACTGCTAAGGAGGATTTTTCTCTCTCCTTCTTAATTGCCATAGTCTCCCCAGCTTCCTTGTCCAATTAATGCAGACTAAAGCCACATTCTTATCCAGAGCCTTGTCCAGCAACAAAACTATGTGCTTTATTATCCTGTGAGCCCTGACATCTCAGAATCTCAGGATACAAGACCCAGAAGCAACTTTCTGGGTGTCATGCACAGCTGCCTCATTTTTCTAATGAGAAAACTGACTTAAGAGAAGGGGAAGGCAAATGGCCAGGGCTAGTTATTCATTCATTCATTCATGTATTCATCCAATATTTATTGAACAACTATTTTATGATAGTCATAAAAGACACAAACATGGACGAATGCTCTTGCTAAAGACAGACAATGGAGCTAACAAATGAATACATAAAAATTAGCAAATATGATATGTACTAGGAAAGAAAAATACAGAATGCTGTGATGGAAAATGATAGGCATGTCCACATGAACAGAATTAGGAGCAAGGACCATGTGATCATCTCAGTAGATGCAGAAAAAGCAGATTGAAAAAAAGCTGGATTTTATAAAATCCAGCAATCCTCCATGATAAGAGCCCTCAACAGGCTAGACATAGATGAACATAACTCAGGATAATGGGAGCCATGTATGGCAAAGCCACAGCCAGCATCATGTTGAATGAGGAAAAGTTGAAAGCATTTTCCCTGGAATCTGCAATAAGACAAGTTCCACCATTCAACATAGTACTAGCAGTCCTAGCCAGAGCAATCAGGCAGGAGAGATAAAAGTTATCCAAATTGGAAAAGATGAAGTCAAATTATCTCAGTTCTCTGACAACATGATTGTATACCTAGAAAACCTTGAAGACTCCTCTAGAAGACTCCTAAACCTGATTAGCGACTTCACTAAAGTCTCAGGATACAAAATTAATGTATGAAAATCAGTAGCCCATTTCTGTATATCAATAACATTCATACTGAGAACCAATCCCATTTACAATAGCCACAAAAAAATACCTGAGAATACATTTAATTAAGGAGGTGAAAGAGCTCTGTAAGGAGAACTACAAACACTGATGAAAGAAATTGTAGACAATACAAACAAATGGAAAAACATCCTATGCTCATGAATTGGAAGGATCAATATCATTAAAATGACCATATAGCTCAAAGTGATCTACAGATGAAATGCAATTCCTATTAAATTACCAATGTCATTTTTCACAAAATTAGAAAAAAAATCCTAAAATTCATATGGAACCAAAAAAAAAAAAAAAGCACAAATGACCAAAGCACTCCTGAGCAAAATGAACAAATCTAGAGACATCACATTGCTTGACTTCAAATTATACTATCAGGCCATGGTAACTAAAACATTATGGTACTGGCACAAAAACAGACACGTGTATCAATGGAATGGAATGGAGAATTCAAAAACAAAGCCACATACCTGCAACCAACTTGTCTTGGGCAAAGTTGACAAAAATAAAAAATGGGAAAAAGACATCCTATTCAATAAATGGTGCTGGGAAAACTGGCTGACCATTAAGTGGAAGAGTGAGGCTGGACCCCTATCTCTTACCATATACAAAAATTAACTCAACACGGATTAAAGACCTAAATGTAAGACCTGAAACTATATACGTCCTAGAAGAAAACCTAGGGAAATGCTCTTCTGGACATCAGCCTAGGCAAATAATTTATGACAAAGACCCCAAAAGTAAATGTGACAAAACAAAAAAATAGACAAATGGGACTTAATTAAACTAAAAAGCTTATGCATAGCAAAAGAAATAATCAACAGAATAAACAGACAGCCTACAGAATGGGAGAAAATATTTACAAATTATGCCCTCAACAAAGGATTAATATCCAGAATCTATAAGGAACTCAAGCAACTCAAGAGGAATAAAACAAACAACACCATTAAAAGCTGGGCAAAAGACATGAAAATACATTTTTGAAAAAAAGAAATATAAGCTTCCACAAACACATAAAAATGCTTAACATCACTAATCATCAGAGAAATACAAATTAAGACCACATTGAGATATCATCTTACATCAGTCAGCATGGCTTTTATTAAAAAGTCAAAAACAACAGATGTTGATGTGAACATGGAGAAAGGCAAATGCTCATACACTGTTGATGGGAATTCAAATTAGTTCAACCCTTATGGGAAACAGTATAAAGATTTCTCAAAGAACTAAAAGTAGAACGACTATTTGACTCAGCAACCCCACTACTGGGTATCTGCTCAAAGGAAAATAAATTATTACACAAAAAAGACACCTGCACTTGTATGTTTAGTGTAACACTATTTATAATAGCAAAGTCACAGAACCAATCTAAATGTCCATCAGCAGTTAATCAGATAAAGAAAATGTAGTGTGTGTGTGTGTGTGTGTGTGTATACACACACTGTGGAATAGTATACAGCCATAAAAAGGAAAAACATCGTGTCCTTTGCAGCCACATAGATAGAGCTGGAGGCTATTATCATAAGTGAACTAACACAGAAACAGAAAATTAAATATTACATGTTCTCACTTATAAGTGGGAGCTAAATGAAGGCTACACATGGACATAAAGATGGAGAGAATAGACTCTGGAGACTTCAAAAGGGGTTGGGAAGGGTTGAAAAATTATCTCTTGGGCCGGGGCGTGGTGGCTCACGCCTGTAATCCCAGCACTTTGGGAGGCTGAGGCGGGTGGATCACCGGGTCAGGAGATCGAAACCATCCTGGATAACACGGTGAAACCCCATCTCTACTAAAAATACAAAAAAATAGCCGGGCATGGCGGCGGGCACCTGTAGTCCCAGCTACTCGGGAGGCTGAGGCAGGAGAATGGCGTGAACCCGGTAGGCGGAGTTTGCAGTGAGCCAAGATCGCACCACTGCACTCCAGCCTGGGTGACAGAGCGAGACTCCGTCTCAAAAAAAAAAAAAAAAAAAAAGGAAAATTATCTCTTGGGTAGAACATCCAATATATGGATGATGGGTACACTAGAAGCCCAACCCCCATCATTATGCATCTAATACCCATGTAACAAACAAGCACATGTACCCCTGAATCTAAAATTTAAAAAAAAAAAGAAAGAAAACAATGTCCATGGACCTCCTTGATGATTGTATCTCAGTTTGGGTTTCCTTACAAGCAGATTCTGAGACAAGGATCCATGTGCAAATTGTTTAAGATGTGGTCCCAGGAAACATAGGTAGGAAGAGAAGTGAGACAGGGAAGGGAAAGCAGCAAATAAAGGAGGTGTTATCATGCAGGTGCCACTGTGGGCATGTGCACACTTTAGTAAGCAGTGCATAACATGTCTTAAAATCATCCCACCCTTTGTCTAAGAGACTTGGGATATTGACCCACCCGTGCCCATCAGTCACCAGGTAAGAGCTGCTCTCAGAGTACTTTAATCTCAGACATTTCTCTCCTGCTCTGCAGGGCATAAGGGGTTCTCACTACAAGAGAATGCCCTACAGCAAAGAGAGGCAGGTGGTTGCAGTGTATGGATTGAAACAGTAAGGACAGAGGGGAGATGGGCGGGGGTGTCTGCTGTGAGATTGTATTTGTCAGCATTCTCCAGAGAAACAGAGTCAATAGAATGTATATCTATATAGAAAGAGATTTATTTTAAGGAATTGATTCATGTATTCAGGAAACTAAGACATGCCAAGGTCTGCAGTCAGCAAGCTGGAGAGCCAGGAGAGCTGCTGGAGTAGTTCCAGTCTGAAAGCCTACAGGCTCGAGACCCAAGAAGAACTGACATTTCAAAGCTGAGTCCAAAGAGGGCTGATGTCCTGGCTCAAGGCAGTCAGGCAGGAGGAGTCCCCTTCTACTAGAGGAAGGGTCAGCCTTTTGTTCTCTTTGGACCTTTAGCTGATTGGAAGAGGGTCACCCACATAGGGAGTCAGTCTACCAATTCAAGTGTTAATCTCATTTCCAAACACCTTCACTGACACACTCAAGATAATGTTTGATGAAATATCTGGGCACCCCATGTCCCGGTCAAATGGACATACAAATGAACCATCACAAAGCTAGTCCAAGAAAGCTTCTCTGTGGAGGAAAAATCTAAGCTGAGACTGGAAAAGTGAACCACAGTGGTTTCACAAAGAGCTGATGAAGAACATTTCCAAAGAAGGGAAGAGAAGAGCTTGGCTTGCTGTGGGAGTTGACAGATGAGTGTGACTGATCAAAGTGAACAAGATTCATATATTCAAAAGATATTATTGAATACTGACACTGTGCCAGGCATTGGGGATAAGAGAATGAGCCAAACAGGCAAATATGCTACTTCTTAAGGGAAGAGACTGACAATAACCAAAGAAGGAAAATGTGTAGTAGATGAGATGGAGCCTCTATCAGCTGGGGTCCTGAGTGCTGTCATCTGAATGTCTGTATTCCCCCCACATTCTGACATTGAAACCTAATCCTCAATGTGATGGTGTTAGGAGGTGGGGGCCTTTGAGAGGTGATCAGATCTTGAGGGTGGAAACCTCATGAATGAGATTAGTGTCCTTATAAAAGAGGCCCCGGATACACCCCTCGTCCCTTCCACCATGTGAGGACACAGCAAGAAGATGGCTATCTATGAACCAGGAAGCAAGTCCTCACAAGACGTTGCATCTGCCATGCCTTGATCTTGGATTCCCCAGCCTCTAGACTGTGAGAAATAAACTTCTGTTGTTTATAAGCCACCCAGTCTATGATATTTTGTTATAGCAGTGCAAATGGACTAAGACACTGCGTGAATGCAGCACACAGAGCTGCTTGCTGATCTGTGTGGACACGTAGTATGGGTGAAGAATAAGTATTTCTCATTATAAGCTATTAAGGTTTTGGGTTTATTACATAGCATAACCTAGCCATACTGACTGATGACCTATGTTGTTAAATGGCAAAACTGATCACCTCACTCCATTTCTTTAACGTACACACACTTTCTTCTACTACTAAAAACCCTGTAGGGTTCAACATTGCCCTCAATATAAGAAATAACATCCTCATCCAAGCCTCCACAGCCCTGCATGCTCTGCTCCAGCCTACCTGTACTAGTCTATTTTCATGCTGCTGATAAAGATATACCCAAGACTGGGCAATTTATAAAAGAAAGAGGTTTAATGGACTTACAGTTCCACGTGGCCAGGGAGGCCTCACACTCAAGGCGGAAGGCAAGGAGGACCAAATCAAATCTTACGTGGATGGTGGCAGGCAAAAAGAAAGAGAGCTTATGCAGGGAAACCCCCCCTTTTTAAAAACCATCGGATCTCGTGAGACTTACTATCACGAGAATAGCACGAGAAAGACCCGCTCCCATGATTCAGTTACCTCCCACTGGTTCACTCCCACAACAGATTGAAATTGTGAAGGATACAATTCAAGATGAGATTTGGGTGGGGACACAGCCAAACCATATCACTACCTCATCAGCATCATGTCTTCAACCACCCCCATTCTCTCCAGGCCAGTCCCACCTGAACCTGTCACTCTCCTTCCCATCTCAGTGTCTTTGAACTTGCTATTCCTTCTGCTTGGAATAGATTCTTGTACTTTCCCCAGTTCCACCCCTCCTGCCCTTCATTCTGACTTTGCCCAACTCCTACACATCCTTCTGGTCTCAGTTTAAAGTTCACTTCTTCAAAGGAGCCTTCCTGGACCCAGATGTGTTTCCTCCCATAAAACGTCTTATAGCACCCCTTCTCCAAATCACAGGTGAAATTGCTGTTTAGTGTCAGGCGTCCTCTTATCTATCAGGCTCACCAAAGACAGAGATGATATCTGTCTTATTTGTCCTGGTGTCCCCAGAACATAGCACTGACAGTGACAAAGAATGAGCTCCCAGTAAATATGCATTAAATGAATAAATAAAAGGTCCTTCTGGCAGTTTCCCACTAGACTGCTTTAATTAAATGCCAGGTTTTCTTTTAAAGGGACTCTCGAGTAGAGACATACAACTTACATATAACTTACTTTTGTTCAGTTCAGATCTTTTCAAACAACTCGCTCCCGTCTTCCAATAAAAAGGAGACATTCATATCCAAGCAATACATCTTCAGAACGTGCTGTTCCTCCCGCAGGGGCCATGTAGCTGTTCAGGAAGCCATGTAGTGCTCTAGCTGGGAGAGCCCAGGCTCGTTATTCCATGGGGTGGTGCCATGCTGCATGTCACAGGTTGGAGCCTGTCCTTTGTTCCTCAGCACCCTGCAGCCCAAGCCTCTTCCCACACCCTGACACCATATAATGAACAAGAGCTGGGAGAGAGCCATTGTTCAAACAACTTTATAAAGTTATGGGCTGCAAGAAACCTGCTTGACATGGGGGAGGGACCCTGGAGACATTCTCTCAGACTCTGTCATCTATTTGCAAAGATAATAGTGAAATTATGACTTCATTTTGTTGGAAGCTAAAGGATTTGGGCAATTCTCTGTGAGTGTGAGATCTCAAGCTGTCCTGCATTTTTGGTTGAGTTTGCTGTGTTGGCTTATTATCTGAATGTGGTTGTCACTCTCTAGATGGGAGGAACTCATTCTCCAACTTAGAACTCTGATGCCCCAAGGGCCTCACACAATGATTTGCACACATTGGATTAGGTGCAAGCCCAGTTCTAATCTCTGCATCAGCATACTTCCCAGAGCCCCTGCCCTGAAAAAAACAATCAGAGTTTGTGGGGTAGACACACATATGTGAGCTTGAAAAACTGCTTTCCTACAGCATTACAGGAAACATTTAAATTGGCTCGGTAGGCACTTTGAGTGTAACAGGATGGCACATATGAGCATCTGAACAAAGACAAAGGAGAAAAGCAAAGACAGAAGTGTGTCAGGGGCAAAGCTTGAAATGTGCATCTTAAAAGCCCTCAGCCAGATTTGAGCTTCCTTGAGGGCAACTGGAAAAGTGTAACCTGGGCAGTTATCCACACAGGGAAACCAGTCTCAGTGCAGAGAAGCTCCTGACCCCAGCCCAGGGAGGAGTTTCTCCTAGGGGTGCCACAGGACACGTCCTCAGGAGAGCTGGTGTTTTGCTGGTGGTGGAAACTTGGCAATTCATTTGACTTCTCATTAAATCAAGGACAGGCATCTCTGCTCTTTTTCCCTCCCAGGGCTGCCATGAAGGTCAAATAAAGGTGAAAATGCTTTCTGAACCACAGAGAACGACACCAGCATGAAACATTATTATCTCTATGAAATTGATAGTATTAATTAACCTTTCCGAGCTTCAGTCATCTTAACTGTAAAATTGGGCATAATCAAAACCTCACCAGGTTTTTTTAAGAATGTAAATCTTCTGCTACGTGGCAGGACTGCTAGTAACCTTAATTCTCTCCCTCCCTGGCTTTCTTTCCTTCCTTAGGGGGGAGACTCAGACCCTCAGACTAGAGAGGGTGAGTGGACCCAAATTAGAGTAACATGGTTTCCATTTATTGACTCTATTAAACACTGCTGGTGCATCAGCTGCTCTATATGCTCACTCAGATGTGTGTGTGCGTGCACGCGCACACACACACACACACACACACACGGAATATTTTCCTACATTACCTGCAAGCAAGGCCAGCTTTATGGGTGTGTGACCTGGGTAGTCACACAGGCTCTATACTTAGAAGGGCCCCGTGCTTGGTTTAATGCTCTGTCATCACCATCTTACACTTTTTAATAATTTGTTGTTGTACATTTTATTTTTTAATAGAAAAATAAAATCTGTATATATTTACAGTCTATGGCATGATGTTTTGATATACATATATTTGCGGAATAGCTCAATCAAGCTAATTAATATATCAATCAACTAATGTACTTATTTTTGGGAGAGTTAGAACACTTAATATCTACTCTTATTTTGATTACTATATATTTGTAGTATATTTTGAAATCAGGTAGTGTGATGCCTCCAGCTTTGTTGTTCTTGCTCAAGGTTGCTTTAACTAGTTGGGGTCTTTTGTGGTTCCATTTGAATTTTAGGATTCGATTTAGGATCTCTATTTCTGTGAACATTTTTCTTTGTAATTTTGATAGAAATTGCATTGAATCTGCACACCACTTTGGATAGTATGGACATTTTAACAGTATTGACTCTTCCAATCCATTAAAATGTTTACTCTTCCATTTGTTTGTGTTTTAATTCCTTTCATCAATAACTTACAGTTCTCAGTGTACAAATCTTTCACCTCTTTTGTTAAATCTATTCCTAAGTATTTTATTATTTTTGATGCTATTGTGAATAGTATGGTTTTCTAAATTTCTTTTTTAGATAGTTCTTTGTTAGTGTATAGAAAAACAACTGAGTTTTGCATGTTGATTTTGTATCCTGCAACTTTACTGACTTCATTTGTTAGTTTTAACAGTCTTTTTAAAGTCTTTAGAATTTTCTATAATAAGATATATGTCATGTGAAAACAGAGACAGTTTCATAACTTCCTTTCCAATTTGAATGCATTTTCTTTTTCTTGTCTATTTGCTCTGGCTGGGACCTCCAGCATTATGATGAATAGCAGTGGTGAGAGTGAGCATCCCTGTCTTGTTTCTGGTCTTAGAGAAAAGAGCTTTCAGCTTTTCATCATTGGGTATGATATAAACTGTGGTCTTGTCATATATAGCCTTTATTATATTGAGAAGTATTCCTGCTATACCTAATTTGTTGAAAGTTTTTATAAGAATGTTGGCTTGTGTCAAATGCTTTTTCTGCATCTGTTTAGATGATCATGTGATTTTTTTTCTCCAGCACTGAATTACATTTATTTAAATTTTTGTCAACTCCAGATGAGAAAAAGTAATTTTCCTTGTACTCGTAATTTGCAGTTCTTTGATTAGTGGGACTAAATATGCGTTGTGTGTTTCATTTTATTGGCTTTTCGTATTTCTTCCTTTGTGGTTGGCCTTATTTTTAGCCTATTTTTTCAATGGGGAGATGAGTTCTTATAATTGGTTTCTAAGACTGCTTTATATTTTAGGGATATTTACCTCTTGTCATGTTTGCTCCAAATATTTTTTTCTAGCATAACATTTGCTTTTTAAATAAGTTTATATTTTTTGAAGGACTGAAATCTAAAATTGTATATATTATTGTAATCAAATACACTAGTTTTTTCCTTCATGTTTCTTTTCCTCTGAGATTTTAGATCATATAATCTTTGTTCTTCATTTTGTTAATGTGGTGTATCATGTTTACAGATTTGTGTATGTTGAACCGTCCAGCATCCCAGGGATAAATCCTATTTGATCACAGTGAACAATTCTTTTAATGTGCTGTTGAATTCAGTTTCCTAGAATTTTGTTGAGGATTTTTGCATCTATATTCCTCGGGGATATCAGCCTATAAGTTTATTTTCTTGTAGCGTCCTTGTCTGGCTTTGATATCAGGGTAATGCTGGACTTGTAAAATGAGTTTGAAAGGGTTCCTTTCTCTTCATTTTTTGGGAACAGTTAGAGAAGGATTGGCCCTAATTCTTCTTTAAATATTTGGTAGACTCCACCATTGATGCTATCAGGTCCTGGGCTTTTGTTTGCTAGGGGAATTTTTTCTTCCTGATTCGATCTTTCTTCTTGTTATTGGTCTGTTCAGATTTTTTTGTCTTTATGACTCAGTCTTGGTAGATAGTGTGTCTTTAGGAATGTATTCATTTCTTCTAGGTTATCCACTTTTGACTGGCATGTAAGTGTTCATAGTAGTCTCTTATGATCCTTTGTATTTCTGTGGCATCAGCTGTAATGTAGATACACAAACCTTTTCTTGGATTCTCAAAAATACCGAACTCACTCCTGCCCTAGGCCTTTGCCCGTGCAGTTTTCTGTGCTGAACGTGAATGAGCTTCTCATCAGGCATGGCTGGGGGCTTCTCTCCTTCTAGATCTTGTTTCAGAAGCCATATGTTCAGAGAGTCCTGCCCCAGCCACCTGTGGTGAGCCACCTCCCTTGCATGACTCGCTGAGTCCACCCCCACTTTATCTCCCTCTGCAGAGAGTTGCCACTCACAGTTGTCCTACTTATTTGCTCCCTTCCTCTTTGTCTTCCTGCTCAGAAGGTAAATTCCGCAGGGAACTGGGGATCTGGTTAACCCTGGTCACTGCTCTTTCCCCAGCACCTATCCCATGTCTGACCCAGGTGGGCTCTCCATTATGGCAAGTACCTGTTCACCAGTAACTAGGGTGACTTCACACACATCTGGCCAAGGGGCAGCAGAGGACCTGTGTTGTGCTGTCTTCCTCCCATGCCAGCCTCAGCACCATAGACTAGTGCTTCTCAGCCCTTCTTTCCTTATCACCCCCACCCCACACCCAGGAGCCTTTTTAGACATTTTATTTTCCTAATTGTCTTCCCTACCTACCATAAAATTTGGATGCCATAGATATACTACGTATCTGTTTATGTAATCTGTATGAATCTGTGTTTTCCACATAAAAGGGTAAGGTTATTGTGTCCCCCAAAGCCAGCCTTCACCTTGCTGGGAAGGCAGGCTGCAGGCTCTCCTGATGGCTAGCAGATCCCGCACCCTCACAGGCTGGTGGTTTGGCATAATTCCCACAGCGTTTAGCATAATTCCCACAGCGTTTAGCCAGCACTTTCTGTGCCTTGTCCTGTGTGTGAAATTATGTGGACATTAGACAGGAGAAGTTTGGTATTCTCTTAGCTGGAAGGACTCAAGGAAGGAACTAGAGCACCTCCCACCAACGGGGCTTTAGAAACATTTTAGTACCAGGCCAGAACGTTTTCCATTTCCACATGGAAAAGCGGGAAATAGTTTGGCCTTTCTCTTAGCAACCTTCTGAAAATGAATGCCTGGGAGCTGTGCTTGACAGTGGGAAGCATGAGAATTCCAGAAAGCTTTCATGTCATATTTTTTTCCTCTCAAATATTGTCAGTATCTCCAGGTTTCTGTTCTCAAGGTTTATCTCCTTCCAAGAATCTGACAAAGCCTGAGCATACGCTCAGCAATTTGTGTTACGACTGGTGCAAAACGTTTTGCTTTTTTTTCCTTCTGCTTCTTAAATCAGTTAAATAAGGACATTTTCAGTTCTGAAGGAATGCGGCCAGCTTATAAACATGAGGAAGGACATCATATGTGAGCAACCTAAATTTCAAATGACATGCTTTCATGTTCTGAAGCTAATGGGCTGACTAGAGCTACAAACGTTGCTTTTTTTTTTTGCAAAAACTCCATTTTGTAAAAAGTTTTAATAATTTTTCTCTTTTCTACATGCATTTATTTCAATATGAAATCTACGCATAGGCATTCAGGACTCAAGTACATGAGTCCCCCTTATCTGTGGTTTCGCTTTCCTCGGTTTCAGTGAACCTTGGTGAACCATGGTCTGAAATATTAAATGGAAAATTTCAGAAATGAACAATTTTTAAGTTTTAAATTGCATGCCGTTCTTCTAAGTAGCGTGATGAAATCTGCTGTCCTGCCCAGTTCCACGCAGGACGTGAATCTCTCTTTGTCCAGTGGATCCACGCTATAGACACTGTGCCAGTGACACTGGTAATCATTGACATAATCTGCTCCTGACATCTGGCCATCGATATTGTCATGGCTCGATGATCCAGGATCACCTGAATCAGATTGATCGATACAGCAGAAGGCAATAGTAGCCTAATGCTCTGTCACAATGCCTATGGCATTCACTTCCCTTCATCTCATCACATAGGCATTTTATCATCTCATATTGTCACAAGAAGGGAAAGGGGGAGTGCAGTACAAGAAGAGATTTTGAAAGAAGGAGAAAGCATTCACATAACTTTTATTACTGTATACTGTTACAATTTTCCTATATTTAGTTATTGTTAATCCCTTACTATGCTTAACTTATTAATTAAACTTTTTCATAGGGAGGTATGTTATAGGAAAAAAATAGTATATATAGGATTCAGTACTATCCAAAGTTTCAGGCATCCAGTGGGAATCTTGGAACGTATCTCCCTTGGATAAGGCGGAAATACTGTACAAAATACTTGTGGAGTGAATGTAATGTTTAGAGATGATGTGTGTAGTCATGAGAATTTTTGAGATTTCCTGTGTTAGTAACAAATTACAACTAAAAGCCTAATGACTGAGAAAGTATCTGATGCCAAGCTTTTTTCTAAGCACTTTACATATATGTATGAAATATATATAGAAAATACATATAGAAAAATATACATAATTTCTATGTATTATAAAATAATATTTCATTTAAGAAATTATGTTATAAAATTATATTTTCATTTAAGAATACTTGGTTTTATTTCTTCTTTTTGTTTCAATAGTTTTTGGGGTACAGGTGGATTTTGGTTACATGGATAAGTTCTTTAGTGGTGATTTCTGAGATTTTAGTGCACCCATCACCCCAGCAGTGTACATTCAGTCTAGTCATTTACCCGATATCCAGTCTTTTATCCCTCCCCACCTCCAACCTCCTCAAAGTCCATTATATCACTCTTAGGACTTTGAGTCCTCAGAGCTTAGGGTCCTCAAGACCCACTCATTTATAAGTGAGAACAAATGATATTTGGTTTTCCATTCTTGAATTACTTCAAATAATGGCCTGCAGCTCCATCCAAGTTGCTGCAAAATACATTTTGTTCCTTTCTATGGCTGAGCAGTACTACATGGTGTATATATACCACATTTTCTTTATTCACTCCTTGGTCAATGGGCACTCAGGTTGGTTCCATTTCCTTGCAACGGCAAATTGTAAGCACTTTACATGTATTAAAGAATTTGGTCCCACAACGACCCTGTTATATAGCTGTTGTTATGATTCTTCTATTAAGGATTAGGGAACGGGTCATAAAACTAGTGAAAGAGGAAAAGCTGGCTCCAATTCTGGCTGTGCAATCAGGTCATTATAATAATATTAATGAGAATAGGACCAATTAGCAGTAATCATAATTATGATAACAATAACACCAAGGGCAAAGGATAACAGCAGGCATAATTTCTTGAGCAGGTTTGATCTGCCAGGTAGTGTACTGGACTGGGTGTTAATGACTTCTGAAGGTAAGAGATATTATTGTTTCCACTTCACAGAAATGGAAACAAAGCCTCAAGTCCTAGTGGGTGGAAGGGATGAGGCTGGAGTGGGGCCTGCCTGGCACCAAAGTCTGTGTTCAGTCTTGCTGTGACAACTAAGGAGACTGCTGCCCCCAGGGACAGGCCAGGGACAATCATCCTGTTCAGGAGACTTGTCCTGGGCACCACTTGGCTGCCAGCCACAATTGAGGGGCCAGAAAAGTTGAGGAGAACACAGCCCAGGCCTGTCCATGCAGATCTCACTGTCAGTGGGAAATGGGACAGAAGGGATCAACCTCCACAGAATCATGCAAGAGTGATTGTGTGTTCACAGTGTCCACCCATTCACTCATTCATTCACTCATTCACTCACTCATTCACTAATTCACGTACTCATTCTCTCACTCATTTACTCATTCACTTACTCACCCATTCATTCACTCATTCACTCATGCACTCATTTATTCACTCCTTCATTCACTCCTTCACTCATTCTTTTACTCACTCACTTGCTTATTCACTCATTCATTCACTCACACACATTTACTCATTTAGTCATTCACTCATTCATTCATTCACTCAGCCATTCATGCATTCACTCATTCATTCACTCACCCATTCACTCATTCATTCACTGATTCATGCACTTGTTCACTCATTCACTCATTCATTCACTCACTCACCCATTCACCCATTCATTCACTCATTAACTCACTTCACTCATTCACAACTTATCCATTCACTTATTAACTCACTCCTTCACTCATTCATTCACACACTCATTCACTCATTTACTCATTCATTCACTTGCTCATTCATTCACTCATTCTTTTACTCATTCACTCACTTGCTCATTCACTCACTCATTCACCCACCCACTCACTCACTCATTCACCCACTCACTCACTCACTCATTTATTCATTCCCTGACTCATTCACTCACTCACTCACTCATTTACTCATTCATTCACTCACTCATTCATTTACTCATTCACTCATTTACTCACTCAGCTGTTCCTTTGCCAATGCTTGGAGGATTTACTATGTGCAGGTCCTGGTTCTCATTGAGGTTGCTGGGCTGACTGCATCTGGTGTTGGCCTTGCTGGACCACTCCCTTGCTGCACCCTCCTGCCTGGGTTCCATGATATTCTCCCTGGTTCTCTCCCACCTCTCTGTGCACTCCTTCTCTGCCTGAGTCCCTTCTCCACCTGCTTCAGCTGTTGGTGCTCTTCCACCCTCAGCCCTTGCCTTGGCTCTCTATTTGCTCCATCTGCACCAGCTCATGCATTTCCTCCTGTGGCTGTGGAGCCCAAATCCCAGCTCCTTTTCTCATTTCTCACTGCTGGGTCTCCTTCTTTATCACCACAGCTGCCTCAAACTCAACAGGACCCAAGCCAACTTCCCCACCTCCCCGCAGAGTGGTTCTTCTTTCTCCTGTGGGCTCTGCTCCCTGAGGCCTTGCTGTTCCTGTGTCACTCATGCCCCAAGCTGTGGAGACAGAAGGTGTTGCTCCACACTTCTCTGGCTGTGTCCCGTGGTCTTGCTGGTCAGTTTCCCATGTGTCTCTCAAGTTTCCCTCATTTCTTCATTGCCTGGATCCTACATGCCTCCCGGCTGCTCTCTCTGCACCCGGCTTCATCTTCCTTGGAGCCTCATGCAGCCGGCACAAATGAGGATTGAAGGAGTTGTTTTCCTCCATAACCCGGGATCCTGATGACACCCAGCCCTGTGCTTTTCCAATCACAATGCTAGCATCATTGTTATCATATTTGCTTGTTGGGGCTGCTGTAACAAAGTGTCACAGCCTGGGGGGCTTCAACAACAATTTATTTCTTGTAGTTCTGGAGGCAAGAAGTCTGAGATCAAGGTGTGGGCAGGGTTGATTTCTTCCAAGGCATCTCTCCTTGGCTTTATACGGCCACTTTCCCTCTGTGTCCTCCACGTGGCCACCCTGGGTGCGTCTGTGTTCTTATCACCTCTTTTTACAAGGACACCAGTCATATTGGATTAGGGCCCCACCCTTTTGACCCATTTAACCTTAATTACCTCCTTAAAGACCACATATGCAAATCCAGTCACATTCTGAGGTACTGGGGGTTAGGATTCAGCACATGAGTTTTGGGGGGATACAATTTGATCCATGACAACTATGATTACCACCACCACCACCATCAACCTCCTCATCCTCATGTCATTTCACCTTTTCACCATTCGCCCTCCTGCCTTTTATTGATCACTTAGTATGTGTGGGGCTCAGATCAAAGCCTGTTAGCCTTTTCATGTGTGATCTCATTTAATTTTCACAACACACCTGTGACCTCTGTTTTATAGGAGCAGAGGAGAAGAGAGGTAAGGTAAATTCTCATATCATCTATTCAAAAAGTAAGTCTCTCATGCCCTGGTTCTGCCAAAATGTCAGCATCCTCCCAGCTTGTTGGCCAGGGGAACTATCACAAACCCCATCAGCTTGTTAAGTTGAGCTCACTTCCTCAAATTACATAATTTTGCTCTCTCACAGAGAAAAAGTCCTGAAATCTCTGGCTGTTCTAAGTTCATTAGATGTCCGAGTGAGCAAAAGGTTTCACTGTGTTGCTGAGAGCTATGTGCTTTCTGCTCTTCTCTGTAAAACCATTGGCATTTTCTTAGTTCTGCAGCCTCCCTGACTCTCTTAGAGGTGGATGGACATTCCCTTCTTGGCCCCCAGCCCATTGCTTCCTGAGGGTCCCTCTCTTCTCCCACATCTCATGCAGTGTTTCCTAACCCACCAGAAAGTGAGGGCTTGGGTGGCCAGGACTGAGTTTGGTTTGTTCCTGGCTCAGGGCCTGGAATAGAGCCAGATCCTCATGGAAGGTCAGAAAGGAAATACAAAATAAACAGAAGATCTTAACTCTACAGAGACACCATAGGCCATAGATATAAAGGGTCTCAATGAGGCTTCCCATTTTATTATTCCAGTTTGTGTTAGGCTAGTAAGGGAACAAGACTATGTGTATGTGTGCACACATGTGTACATATGTGTGTGTGCATGCACCTGTATGCATGTGTGTGTTTATGTGTGAGCATGCATATAGATGCACGTGTGTGTTTTAGGGGACATCCTTACTCTTCGGCTGTTCATAACAAAGAATTCATCACCTACTGGGTCCTGTAGGAGGCACAATGTTAAGATGGCCCATCATGAACCTTCCCCTCCAATCTTACTCCTGGGTTATGTTCCATTACATTGTGAAGAGGATACTATGCAAGTGGGCCTAATCTAATGACAGGATCTCTCTCAAAGCAGACAGATTTCTTCAACTAGTAGCAGAAAGGAAAGTAAGGTAGATTTGAAGCAGAAGAGGGATTTGTTGCAGTATACTAGACAAGCCTCTAGGTGCTGAGAAGACTCCCAGCTCACAGCCAGCAAAGACACAGGGACCTTAGTCCTACAGTTGCAGGGAACGGAATCCTGCTAATTATCTTAATGATCTGGGAAGCAGATTCTTCCCCAGGATGTCCAACAAGAGCAGCTTGGTCAACACCTTGATGTTGGTCTTCTGATACCTTAAACAGAGAACCCCATTGATCCTGCTCAGATTTCTGACCTACAGAACACTGAGCTAGTAGATGCATGTTGCTGAGAGCCACTGAATTTTTGATCATTTATTTTGTAGCATAGAAAACTAATACAAGGCTTTCCCACATGTGGCCTCAGGCTAGGAACTGAGAATGTAGAAATTAATGCGACAGGTCCCTCCAGCCCCCCTCCCTGAGCAGCTTATGATTAGAGACAGGAATCAAGGGATTCAGGCAGAGTCATGGGGGCAGCTGCAGCAGCACCTGGTGTGGGTGGGCGTGGTGGACCAGAGCAGCCTTACTTGGCCTGAGGCCAGCGATGCAGGGAGATGCCAAGCAGGCTGAGCCTGCTGCTGCACCCAGTGTTGGCTTTCGGAAGCTATTGGGCCACATGCATATGTCTGGGCTCCAGGGTCATCTGGGACACATCTCCCTGGTTTTCCTCTCTACTCTCATCCCCGCACCTCTATTCTCTCACTTTCCATCTGCTTCTGCTTTCATCAAGGGGTCTGCTTCCTCCTTCATAGTGAAAATAGCTACTCCCCAACTCCTTGCTTCAAACCCAGTGACTTCACTGCATCTGTAACTCTGCCTCCTGTGGACCTCCCTCTCCCACAGACCCCCACGAAGGGGCTGCCTCTCATTCCCATCTAGGAGAATTGTTCAGTGATCTGCCCCCATCAGATCTACTGGAGGCCCTTGCCTCAACCTAGGTTGAGCTTCGCTTTGGCCTGTGGTTGTCCAGTTGCCCTGGCACCATTTATTGAGAAGCCATCCTCCCTCCACTGAATTGCCTCTGCACCTCGGTCAAAAGCCAGTTGGGCACATCATGTGAGCCTGGGTTCTCCATTATGTTCCATTCCTCCATATGTCTGTCTGTCTGCTCATACTACCCAGTCTTGAGTACTAGAGCTACAGAGAAGGCCTTACTATTGGATAGAGTGGGTCCTCCACTTCTTCTTTGTTAAAATTGTTTTAGTTCTCCTGTAGCTAAAATACCCGGCTCCTCTTAGGATAGTCCTTGTGCCCTTTATCTCCATCCCTTCTTGTCATTTTTCTCTCTCCCTCCATCCTTCCGTTGTTCTCTCCACCTCCTTGTCAGTAATACTACTTAGCAGCCACTCCAGCAAGCCTTCAGCCCCTCACTGCCCTGCAGGCCAGCCCTGCTGAGCTTGGCTGGGCCCGCTCGCTTCTCTGGGAGTTGGCTAGTTGTCAGATAGTCTAGGGTGTCTTCGCCAGGACAGCTGTGCTACTCACACTGCCCAATGTCTCACTGTCTAGTGCTGCCTGGGCATGTTCCCATGGCAAAGTAGATGAGCACCTGTGCATGTTAGAGTTGTAGAAATAAAAAGATATTTTGGAAACAAAATTTTGTGATTTAGCTCTTCATTCTGGTAGAGTAGAATCAGCGCTGACAGCGCCAGGTGAGATAGCTTTAGTTGCTTGTTTTTTTGAGATGGAGTCTCGCTCTGTCACCCAGGCTGGAGTGCAGTGGCGCGATCTCGGCTCACTGCAAGCTCCGCCTCCCAGGTTCACGCCATTCTCCTGCCTCAGCCTCTCCGAGTAGCTGGGACTACAGGCACCCGCCACCACGCCCGGCTAATTTTTTGTATTTTTAGTAGAGACGGGGTTTCACCGTGGTCTCGATCTCCTGACCTCGTGATCCGCCCGCCTCGGCCTCCCAAAGTGCTGGGATTACAAGCATGAGCCACCGCGCCCGGCTTTTAGTTGCTTTTTAAACCAACCCTCAGCTGTGCAACTTAGGACACATCAGGTGAATAGAAAGTAACATGACTATATCACCTGTAAAGGCTGCCAATCTCTCAACAAATGATTCGACGGACAGCTCTGCAATATCTAAAGCATGGCCATTTCTACTGAAAACCCAGTTATCAATTTCCTGATCTTTTTAGGGAATGAATAATACAGGGTCTGGGACCTAATTTGTGTTTTAGAGTCTACTGATATTTTTCAGCTCAATACTGAGCAGCAGAAAGGGGAGTGGTGATAGGTAATAGTTGGGATAATGTGTATTCCCTCTCCTTTTGCACAGATGACAGCATTACTCACATAATGCTCAGAATGCTCAATGCTGAGATAAAGGTGCCATGGACATTGGTGCTGCCTAAGTGCTTTATTCATGAGCCATGAAGGGAGCTTAACCAGATGAGAATAAACAAGCTGGGATCTTGATGCCGATGATTACATTTTTACTTATCTTTCCGTTAAACCTAAGCAAACATCCTCCATTAGCTGCCATACAATTGAGCGTCCCAGAAAATTTAAATGTCCTCGTTGTGTAGAATGGATATTAAGCACATTAAGTACTTAAACAACTGACTGCTGGGACCAAATCATTCCTGGTGAGGTTCGCCTGGTGTGAGGGTCTGATAACCAGGCAGCTCTTGAGTGCAGGGGGCAGGGGGCAGAGGGAAGAGTTTGGGGCTGTGGTGAATTGACAGTATTAATTGCCCTGATTCTGCATCACTGGCACAGATGAGGCTCATTCAGTTACATCCAGTCATCATTTATTGAACCTCTTATTCATGTCAGGTGCTGTTTTGGGTTAGCAATTCTCTGAAAATTATGCCCACCCAGAATGCGACCATATTTGGAAATAGGGTCTTTGTATACGTAATTAGTTGAGCAACTTGAGATAAAATCCTGGATTTAGAATGGACCTTATAAGAAGAGAAAACAGAGACAGGCACATAAAGGGGAAGGCCATATGAGGACAGAGGCAGAAGTGGGAGTGATGCAGCTGCAAGCCAGGGAAGGCCAAGAATGGCCAAGGATGGCTGATGATATGGTTTGGCTGTGTCCCCACCTAAATCTCATCTTGAATTGTAGCTCCCATAATTGCCACGTGTTGTGGGAGGGACCTGGCTGGAGGTAATTGAATCATGGGGGTGGGTTTTTCCCATGCTGTTCTCGTGATAGTAAATAAGTCTCACGAGATCTGATGGTTTTATAAAGGAGAGTTCCCCTACACAAGCTCTCTTGCCTGTTACCATGTAAGACGTGGCTTTGCTCCTCATTCACCTTCCACTATGATGGTGAGGCCTCCCCAGCCATGTGGAACTGTGAGTCAGTTAAACTTTCCTTTATAAATTACTCAGTCTCAGTATGTGTTTATTAGCAGCGTGAAAACAGACTAATACAGCTGGCAACTCCCAGAAGCCAGAAGAGACAAGGACAGACCCTCCCCTAGCACCTTCACAGGGAGGATGGTCCTGAGGACACCTTCCCTTTGGACTTCTGGCCTCCAGAACTGTGAGGCAATGAATTTATGTTGTTTGAAGCCACGTAATTGGTGGTAACTTGTTACAACTGTCCTAGGAAACGTACACAGTGGGAATGCAGGAAGGAGGTATTCATAAGGCAGTGTTTGCTTTCGAGGAATCAATAGTTTAATTCTTATTGTCTCTCAAACACGTATTTGATTCTTTTCTTGTCCTGAATTCCACATTTCCACGAGCATCCAAATTATCTTCTCTCGTGAGATTATTGCTGTGTAATATTTTCCTGTATGAATTAGGCATGTGATTTCCTGAATGCTTGTAGATTCAGTGTTTTTGCTGATAAGGGTGTGGAGCGAGGGGTAAAAAGAGGTTTTAAGGCTTTACAAAGCACATTAATCAACTAGAAAACAAAACAATTTTTAATGAGGCAACAAGAGGTGGTTGCAGCTCAGCTTAGCAAATACTGGCTGTCTACTTCGTACCAGGCAGTGCCTCAAGCACATGGGGAGTAAACAGGTAGTGGAGGAAGAGTCCCTTCTGAACAACTGATCGGCTACTGGCCCTGGCCAGCCAGAATGGACACTGGCCAGGAGCCGAATCTCTCTCTGGCTGCTATCAGCTCAGGATATGACTGTGAATGAGGTGAGAAAGGGAAGCTGTGTGCAGACGGCTCTAATCAGAGCCACGAATGTTAGTATTTACCTGTGAACAGGGTGCAGTTGGAATTTCTGGGGTAAAACGTCACCTTCAGCATTTGAAGCAAGGGACATACACGTAGTTTCTCAGTGCGTATTGCCTGGAGAACTGTCGATTCCAGCCCTTGTGTAGCCTGTGAGACTGTGGCCTTGAACTAATAGATTATCTGCTGAGAGACAAAATCACACACCTAAATAGTTGTCTCCATGAGTTATGGGGAAAGCAAGAGACTGATATTTATTGAATGCTTTTCATGTTAGGCAGTGAGCTTTATGGCTTTTATGTTGTTACGAGTAACTCCGATCCACTCAGGAATTTATTTTGGAGTCTAGTGAAAGGAGAGACATTCATTTTATTTTATTTTATTTTTCCCCAGTAGCTAGCCAGTTCTCCTTGCCCTGCTCACTGAATAACTCTTCTCTTCTTTATTGGAGTCCAACCTAGGTCTGTTAACG
This sequence comes from Symphalangus syndactylus, assembly GCF_028878055.3. Lineage (NCBI taxonomy): Eukaryota > Metazoa > Chordata > Mammalia > Primates > Hylobatidae > Symphalangus > Symphalangus syndactylus. The sequence goes on along the minus strand of NC_072438.2, from coordinate 16,837,872 downwards.
TCCAAAGCTGTGTTCTTCCCTCCACCTTCCTCAAGCTCTGGTGGACATTTTTGTGACTTGGTTTCTGGTAGAGTACACATCACCAGAGTTTCTGTCTCTTTTGTTCATTGTAGGCGTCTTATCCTGTGCAATGACTACTGTTGAATGAATAAACTATGTATTCTTACATCTGGTAGGATGAAACTTTTCTCTTCAAAACTTATTTGGCAGAACATTTGACCTATTCTCACCTATTTATTCTCCTAAGAATAATTTTGTCAATTTTGGAGAACAACCTTGATTGTAATTATGTTAAATGTGAACACGAACTTGAGAGGAACTGACATATCCCTTCTTGTGTGCCTCAACCTTTAGTACCTTACCACATTAATCACCTTAACGACCCTAAGAAGTAGGTATCATTGTGCCTATTTTATCAATGACTATGGTGAGATACTTCCTGAAGATATCCTTAACCCCCTAGGCAGAAGTGACCCTCTCATTGCAAATGTGTACAGCCAGCACTCCTTTGGATTTCTCCCATTCAATATTTATTCATTCACTTGTTCTTTCTTTTTTTATTCAATAAATATTTATTGAGTTCCTATTATATGCCAGGCACTGTTCTAGGTGCTTGAGATGCTGAAATGAATGAAACAGGCAAAACTCATAGTCCTCAAGGAGTTGACATCCCAGAGGAGAGGTGCAGACAATAAACAAGTCAATAGGAGAACACTAAATGTTTCTGATCATGACAATTCCTAAAACAGAAATAAAAAATACAAAAGAAACAGCAGTGAGGTAGGGAGTACCAAGGGAGGTGACCCAAATAGGGTGGTCAGGGAAGACCTCTCACCTTCTCCAGGGGAGGGAGGCCTGGGGGATGGGAAGGAGTCAGCAATGGGGCACCAGGGCCAGGCGTTCCAGGCAGAGGGACAGCAGGGCAAAGGCTCTATGATAGTAGAGTTCCTGGGCTGTGGGGCACAGCCAGAAGCCATGTGTGACTGACACACACTGTGGTGATGGCAAGGAGAATGATGGTGGGGAGGTTTGGCAGGAGGGGTGACTGGGTTCTTCTAGGCCATGGTGAGGAGCATGGATCTTATTTCATGCACAATGCGATGCTACTGAAGAATCCAAACCGGGCTTGGGCTGTCGGCTTTGAGAAGGTAGGCAAAAAGCAAAGAAAGTAATCTCTTGGCCTTGGACCTGTGAACAAACTCAGCACCCTGGAACCAATAGGTTCACACCAAGAGGACACCTTCCTGAGAACTGCAGTGGTCTAATCTGTTGTCCAAAATAACCCCTTTCCAAAACCTGAAGTCCCTGGGAGGCCAAATCAGGCATTGGAGAGCAACTTGGTAAACAAAGGGAGGTGGGGCCCCTTGAGCAATGGTTTTTTAAGGCTCTGCTGAGGCCTGACCCTCTCTGCCCAAGGAAATGTCTACCAATCCAGTGGGTTAAGCCTTCCTCCACCCTGCCCCACTCATCCCTTCCACTCATACTTCTGTCTTGCTGTTCCTGGAACTCATCCTGCTGTTTCATGCCACTGCTGAAGATTTTCCTGAAATCCGTTCTTCTCATCCTCTGGGAAATTTTTGTTATTCCTCATGTCTATGCTCAGTGTCTCGTGCTTTTCAAAACTTTCCCTGATGGTCCCAACAGGATGGAATGGATTCTTCTCCCTGACCTTGTGCCTGACTCTGCCACTGTACCCATCACCCCCTTTTGATGTCTGCCAGGACCTGGGCATGCCTCTGCTAGGCAGAGGATCCTTGGGAGCAGAGCCATCACATCTGAAGTCCTCCACTCCTATCAGGGAACTCAGAAAATTTGAGGAGAACAGACCTAAATCCAGTAATGAGAATGCCCCTTTCACTGCTTCCCACGTGTGCACAGGCTGCACCAGCACTAAGGGCTTGCTCTGCCTCCCCCTTTTCCAGGCTGATGTCTGACCACTCACCCCATCTTTTCAATCAGCTTTCATCAGGCAGGCTGAGATCACTGTACAGTTACTGAGATCCTGCTTCCCTAGTTACCATCATGTGGCAATTTTATCTCCATCGGATTACATCTAAGATGCTTTGATTGAAGTTTGAATATTTCCAAACAGCTTAAACAAACATCAACAGACCACATTTTTCATTCTCCTTCTCAGAACCCTGTAGTACCTTCTCATTATGTTTGAAAAACTTCCCAGAGCCCTTACCCCAGCCTGTGAAGCCCTGCATGGCGGGCTTATGACCTCTCCTCTGACCCTAGCTTTCCCACTTTCTCTCCTTCCTACACAGCAGTCCAGCCATCCTTGCCTGCCTGCTACTCCTGGGGACTGTCATGCATGTTTTTTGCCAAGGGCCTTTGCACATGCTGTTCTCTCTTCCTGAAATAACCATCCTCCTCATATCAGCATGGCATCTTCTGTCACTTTATTTATGGATCTGCTCTATTATCCTCTTTAGAAAGGCTTGCCCTGACCACCCTGTCTAAAATTGCAGCTCCTGCCCCAACACAATCACTATCACCTTACCTGATGTAGAAGGAAGAACAACTGCTCCTCAAATGTAACTATGTCTTAAATGTTGGAATCTGTGTATATTACATGGCAAAAGGGACTTTTTAGATGAGATTAACTGAAGGATTTGAGATGGGGGAAAGCATCCTGGATTATACAGGTAGGCTTTAATGTAATCAGAGTCCTCATAAGAGGGAGGCATTTGGTTTTCTGTTCCCGTGTTAGTTTGTGTGGGGTAATGGCCTCCAGCTCCATCCATGTTGCTGCAAAGAACATGATCTTCCTCTTTTTATGGCTGTGTAGTATTCCATGGTGTATATGTACCACATTTTCTTTATCCAGTCTATTGTTGATGGGCATTTAGGTTGGTTCAATGTCTTTGCTATTGTGAATAGTGCTGCAATGGACATTTGTGTGCATATGTCTTTATAGTATGATTTATATTTCTTTGGGTATCACTTATAAGTGGGAGCTGAACAATAAAAACACATGGACACAAAGAGGGGAACAACAAACACTGGGTGGAGGGAGAGGATCAAAAAGCTACCTATTAGGAACTATGCTTACTACCTGGGTGATGACATAATCTGTACACCAATGCCCTGTGACATGCAGTTTACCTAAGTATCAAACCTGAACGTGCACCCCGGAACCTAAAACAAAAGTTAAATAAATAAAAGGGGATGCATAAGGGTGAGATAAGATGTGACAACCAAAGCAGAAGTCGCAGTGATATGGGATCACAAGCTGAGGAATGTGGACACCTCTGGAAGCTGAAAAGACAAGGAGACAGATTCTCCCCAAGATCTTCCAGAAGAAACACAGTCCTGCTGAGAGCAGGATTTCAGTCCAGGGAGACTTCCAGGACTGTAAGATAATAAATTCGTATTATTTAACCTACCAAGTATGTGGCCATTTGTTTCCAGCACCTGGAAACTCATATACCTGGATTTACTTTCATTCATAGAATTTACCACTTTTTTTTTTTTGGGACAGAGTCTTGCTCTGTCAGCCAGGCTGCAGTAGAGTGCAGTGGTGTGATCTTGGCTCACTGCAACCTCTGCCTTCTGGGTTTTAGTGATTCTTCTGCCTCAGCCTCCCGAGTAGCTGGGATTACAGGCATGCACCACCACTCCTGGCTAATTTTTGTATTTTTAGTAGAGATGGGGTTTTGCCATGTTGGCCAGGCTGGCTAGAACCCCTGACCTCAAGTGATCCACCTGCCTCAGCCTCCTAGAGTGCTGGGATTACAGGCATGAGCCACCGTACCTGGCCAGAATTTGCCACTTTCTACCATTGAGTTGCAGATTTGTCTCCTTGCACCAGAAGGTCAGCTCCCCAGATGTAGGTTTATTGTGTGTTTTGTTCAGTGTTGGTTCCCAGTACATAGTACAGGGCCTGGAAGGCAGCATACACTCAGTCATCATTTCAACAAGTGTATACCTACTCAGTAAAAATGTATTTGTTCTCCCCAAAATATTTTTTGAACGAGCGACTAATGGAAGCTTTACATGGTAGATGCCTGCCACAGCTTGGTCAGCCCCCTTTCTGTGTAAACATCAACAATTTCCTGTAGAGAGGGTGATCTCATTTCCCACTCCCTCGGAGAGCCCCCTACCCATTCTCCTACTACTCAATGTAGGTCATTCATTCATGCATATATGTCATTATCTTGACTGAGTACTTAACACAGCATTACCTGCCTGGCACCTGGATTCAGCAATGAACAGGACTGTGGCTCTTTCTTAAGGGGTCATCTGGTTACCTGGATTATTTCTGTACTAAGGAGAGACAAACTCAAAAACAAATAATCGCCATCATTATATGCTGATTATATAATAGTCTTATTCCAAGAAAAATCTTAGCAGAGAGGTGTTACCTCATTGTACAGATGAAGAAACTGAGATTCTGAGATGTTAAGTGACTAGGTTGAAGGCCCATGGCTGGACCAGGGGATTGGGTGGCCACTCTTCAGTGGCTTCTGTTTGCTGAGTTGGCCTTTTGCTACCTCACTGTCTGTGGCCCTCACCCTGACTTGGAGATGCAGGCATCACTACCCCCATTTTAATAAATGGAAAATCTAGGCTTGGAAGTTAACTTATGTCCTCAGGTTCACACTGACTCAAATAGTGGGGCTGGGTTTAAACCTTTGTTTAAACCTTTGTCCAGGGAACACCAAACCCTCCTTTTCATCCATGGCCCGACTCTCTCCCCATTAACAGATGGGACCTCTCTCTGCTGCAGCCCAGTGACCCATAACTCAGATGCTTACAGAATCAGGCAGGAAACAGAGATGCATAAACTGGGCCAGGTGTGACAGTGGTGAATCAGAGAGAATATTGTGGAAAGGCATCGCAGGCCCAAGATTTTTTTGGCAAATCTTCCAATTTCTTGTGGTTTTAATGTGTTCCCCAAAGTTTATGTGTTGGAAACTAAATCTCTAATGAAACAGTGTTGAGAGGAGGGGCCTAATAAAAGGTGATTAGGCCATGAAATCTCTGTCCTTATGAAGGGACTGCTGTCATTATCATGGGAGTAGATTAGTTATCACAAGAGTGAGTTACAAAAGCAAGCTTAGCCCCTCTTGCTTCTTTGTTATCTTGCACTCTCCTGCCCTTCTTCTGTGGGATGATGCAGAAAGAAGGCCCTCATCAGATGCCAGCACCTTAATTTTGGACTTCTTAGCCTCTAGAACTGTGAAAAAATAATTAAAAATAAATAAATTACCCAGTTGGTGGCATTCTGTGATAGCAACACAAAACAGACTAAGGCATGTCAGAAACCAGAATTTGGGGATGACAATGTCTAATTTTTAAATACTGTAACTTATTCAAAACAATTTTAATCATTGGACTAGCCAGACTAAACACACGCATGACCCATCCATGTGCAATCTTGTACCCAGCACCAACTCTGCAAGGAATGAGCCGCAGGTTTCAGGTTTTTAGGAGGGCAGGAACGGGATGTTTGCTTTTCTTGCTTGATGCACACAGTGCTTAAATGCATGTGTTTGTACAGGATGTGGACTGTGGTTTACTTTCCATTAGAGATTGTTTGAAAGAGTTACTAGCTGTCTTGAAAGTTCACTCTTGGCTGTTTGAATAAACAGCTTCATGAATATTGCAGTGTTGGAAGTGTGTTATGAAATTCATTGGAAATAACTGGTCTAGTGGAAATGTGAAAAGAGCCCACTGGCATGTAAAGTAGGACAACAAGATTTACCCAGTGCGATCAGTCACCATCAATAACTAATTAGCACTAATACACTTCCAGATGTATCAGTAGTGGAATATTTTGTCATGATTTAATCAGACCATTGTTGTATCACAAGGGTGACATATGAGGAAAAGCCACTAGTATAGAATAATATTCATAGCAATACCTAATACTTGTAGCCATTAGTTCATGCTTGGTACTATTCCAAATGCTTAACCTTTATCAGTTAACACACCATGTACAACACTACGAGGTAGGTGTTGTATTTTACCCATCATATAGGTGTGGAGGCTGATGCACAGAGAGCCTGAGTGACTTCTCTAACATCACCCAGCCACTGAGTGTTGGAGTGAGAATCCAAATCCAGGCAGCCTGGCTCCTATGTTGTTGTCCCAAATAACTCTTGTTCTTTGGCCTCTTAGTAAAATCGCAGTGGGGCCGGACATTTAACAATAGAATAGTTAGCATTTACTAAGCCGCTGCTATGTGCCTGGCTTTGAGTATCAGAAAGGAATGTTTCCGGCTTCTAATAATAGCCAACCTGACCCACTGAACAAATAAAATTGTTTTGTTATTTTTCCTAATATATTAAGTCCCAAGATAAGTGGTTGCTGGCATGTGTTCAGAGGCTCACAAGAAGGAGTGGCTTCCCTGCATCTGTCTTGGTCCTTTGCTCATGTTTTTGGCTTTATAGTCACAAGATGGTTGTTGCAGCTCCAGATATCACGTCCACATTGAAGGCAGGAAGAAGCGGGAGAGTGGAAGGGCTACTCCAGCTCAGTGTGCCCCTTTCATCACGTACACAAAAAATGCTTTCCCAAAAATGTCTCCATCTCATTGATTAGATCTCATTGATTAGATCTGGATAACAAGGTCACTGCTGGCTGCACTGTGGCTGGAAAAGTGGGGAACACAATTGTCCAGATTAATTCGATTGGTAGTTCCCAAAGTGCAGTCCCAGAACCATCATGCCACCTAGAAACTTCTGAGAAATGCAAATTCTCTAATGCCTCCTTAGAAATTCAGGAGGTGAATTCAGGAGGTGGTACCCACTGATCTCTTAACAAGGTTCCAGGTGATTCTGAAAAAGCCACTGGATTTGATCAATTATGACTTTATTGGGGATGGGCAACTTATCATTCATTGCCTGGGGCTGGCCACAGTGATCCCTAAGGAGAGCTGGGGTTTTGTTACCAAGAAAGAAGGGAGAATTGAGCCTGGCTGAGCAAATAACGCCCCCAATGTGTTGTTCCATTGTCTTCATGATGCCTGGCAAGGCAGGTGCCACTGTCCTTGTGTTTTTGGCAAGGACACTGACACTCCTTGTCTTTGCCTTTGCAGCAGTGCGTTGCCCATTTCTACCCTAGTGGTACACTTTTAGCGGTGTCACCCTTTGCAACTCTCTCTAAGAGTCTGGTGGTGAGATACCACTTTTCAAGAATATACTTCACCTCCAGTCCAGTCACTCTGCCAGCCCAAGCAGTGCTTGTGGCTTCCTCAGATGGAATGGGTTCATGATCAGAAACCAAGGGTGCCAAACTGGTTTTCCCCAGACTGGGTAGTTTTCAAGGACGCAGAACTTCCCATGCTAAAACCAGGAAGATTCCAAGGAAACCAGGACAAGATGGTCACCCAAAGAAACCACTCTTCAACCCTCTCACAACCCCCGGCCAATTCTTCCTACTCTGAGCAAACAACCTCATGTGACAGTGCGATTCTAGGACCCATTATTGGCTTGGCATTTTCATTGACTGAAGCCATTTTAATCTGTTCATCAACCAAGTATTAACTTTTCACTTATTCAAAGTGTCTTCTTTTAGGCGCTATTATGTCAGTATCAGTGTAGTACACCCCAGAGAGATGCCAAATAAATAGGAACCACAGGCCGTGTGCTCAAAGTCATCTAGATCCAATCTAGTCCAATAAGCAGAAAGGCATTCATTAAGTGCCTTTTTGCCCCATACATTGTTAATTTCCCCAAAGGAGCCCACAATTTTGTAGGGGATATGGATGACATGGGTGAGTGGGAAAATTTACAGTGTTATAACACTAATTATTAAAGTAATAATGGCTTTTGGCAGTTGACCATTTGCTCAGTAATTAACACCTCCCTCCAGTTAGGAGACAAGACAGAGGAGGAGGCTGATAGAGAACCAAGTCTCACCTCTACAGCGATAAAGCTGCGGCCAAGGAACATAACTCAGGAAGGCAGTAATCATGCGCTCCCTAATGCTGAAGCCCAGAATTAGCTGGACTTTCCCACCTGGCCAATGCTAAATCTGGACCCCACAGACCTCTCCTCATGGCAGCTGGTCCTGAAAAGCTTCTGGCAAGAAGGAGCAGAAGAGAGGCCACTCCCTAAAGTCAGACTCCACAGAGAGGGCACAGTGAGCATCAGTATGCTGGTGTCATTCCTTTCCCGGTTCACCACTCGGATAACTTGTACCACCTTGGATGGGGCAAGAGGCCACGGATGTGTAAGGCAATATCCCAAATGGAAGAAACCAGAAAAGAGGGAGGGGAATTGCTCCTCACCCCCTAACACAGAGCTAGCACTTTTTGAAAGGTTGTAGTGTGCCAGGCATGATTCTGAGCTCTTTATGGAAGGTAGGCCCCATTTTCCCTATTTTACAAATGAGGTAACTGAGGCACACAGAGGCTAAATGATGCGGCTAAGGACTCACTGACTGAGTAGAGCTGTATTGTGGACCTGAGCAGACTGACTCCAGGAAATGTTCTCCCAAACCTGTTAGATGTCTACAGAAGGTTCAGAGTTACCTCTAAGGAAAAAAAATGGTTAGTTGGAGGTTGGGGAAAAGCTTCCCAAGAGAGCAAGCGCATGAGCTGCTTGTCAAAGGCCAATGAAAAGTTTTTCCCAAAATAAGGGGTGTTGGAGAAATGGTCTTGCAGGCAAGGAAAACAGCAGCATGAAGATATGGCAGCGTGCTGCAGCGTGGTGCCTTCAGGGAACCCATGATGTTCATTGCTGATTTGAGGACCTGACAGTGGTACCTGCCCCGTGGGGACCTCGGGAGCTCCTCGATAGGACATGTGCATTTCCTAGCATGCTGCTGGTTGCATAACAAGCTGCAGTCCAAGCTCATTGCTTTTTTTTCCTCTGACCTTTGGTGAATGAGTAAGGGTGAAAATATGAAATCTCTTTCTTGGCAAGTTATCCTGAAAGGAAATAAATCTAAATCAAAGAACCAAGCTTTTAGTAAGTTAACCATTAACTTCGTCTCTCTATTCTAAGCACGTTAGGCATTCGACCGCATGCTGGATTCTGACTTTGGCTTGGCAGGGACACAACTCAACATAATTATCCTCCATTGCATAAGTTTAATATACAAGGAACTAATTGTATTCATTTACTTCCTCACATCTTTGCTTCCATTATGTGGTGAACTAATCAATTCACTTCATTTTTTTTTGTAAATAACATGTCTTTTCTAGTTATTGGAAACTGGCTGTAATTCAGTCTAATTCAAAAATATTTACCGAACACTTATTATGTACCAGGAGTTGTGTTTGGCACTATGAATATGGAGATTAGTTCATTCAATCATTCCTTCTGTTAATGAATATTTATTGAACACTAACTGTGTACTAAACACTGTGCTGAGTGCTAAGGATACAACAGAAAAAAATAAACATGGCCCTTGAACTCAGGGAGCTTAGAGTCTAGTAGGGAAAAGTGAACTTAATGAAATATACAAAGGTAAAATTACACAAAGCGATGTATTTTGGGGAAAGTTCCACAGTGCCATGAGAGTTTATCATAGGGAGCCAGACCTAGTCTGGAGGGTGAGGGCAGCCTTCTGAGGATGCAGAGAGAACAAGGGTAGGGCAAGGAGGAGAGCACTCAAGGCCTGGGAATGGCTGCTCTCACGTGTCTGGCATTCAGTAGGTGATGGGAGTGAGCAGGGAAGGGAGGCAGGAGAAGCAGCTGGAGCCCTGCGGCCCTGGGGAAGGATTTCCTTTTTCCACTGAGAGCAATGGAGGGGACATCGGAGGGGAGGAAGCAGAGGACAAGCAAGATCACTCGGCTCCTCACACATTTCCCTGAGTGGAAGAGTCAGGTGAGGATGTTGGGAGGCCACCATAGTGGTCCAGGAGACAGAAGATGGTGGATTAGACCAGAGCAGTGGCCATAGGGGTGGACAGGTGTGAGAGACTGTGCAGAGACAACATGGAGCTACCTGCTGAAAGATCGGATATGGGGTAAGGGGAGAAAGGAGTCAAGGATGAGTCCCAGGTTTTGCACATATAGGGCCAGTGAACATTGAGACCACTTATCCTGCATTCTGCTTTGGATCTGTTGAGTTCACGGTGGCTTTGGAACCTCCATGAGGACGTGTGGGCAGGCATTGACACATACAGCCAAGGCTAGAGACACCTTGGAGAGCCACTGCCAATTAGGTGGTCATTGCAGCCTTTGGAGCCCATGACAAGAGAATGGTTGTAGGACAAAAGGCTTGACAGACTCTAGTGTTTAATGCCTGGGAGGACAAGGCTGAGTGTGCAGAAGGAAGTGAAGTGTGAAGGGGAGAATTGAGAGAGTGAACAAGTCAAAGGAGGGGAGGATGTCCATGGGATTTACTGGCAAGGCCGTACATTGTTGACCTGTCTTGGTATAGGGAAGCATGTAGAAGCCAGGCAGAAGTGGGGTGGAGAGTGAAGCAGCAAGACTGCAGAGCCCCATCAAGAAGTGTGGTGTGAAGGGAAGGCTTCAGATGGACAATCTGTGTGCTGGGGAAAAAATGGAATGTGCTGCAAATTCCCTTGTGGATCCCTTCAGGGGTTGACAGCTGCTCTGGCAAGTATAGCACACCTGAGCCAAGAGCCTTTGGAATAGGTGGGTAGGTACATAGGTAAGGATATTCAAGGGGCAATACCAGGTTTAGCAAATCTGACTCGTTTCCTTTTTTGTTTTCTTTTGCAGTCAACTTTGACCATTTTCAGATTCTGCGGGCCATTGGTAAAGGGAGTTTTGGAAAGGTAAGAATATAAATGTCTGGACCACTGGGCTTAAGTATGTGTGTATATTTGTGTGTCTGTGTGTTGGTTGCTGGGCACTGGGAATGTTCTGTTTGACAGTAAGATTTCGACTTGACAAACTTGAAATGTGAAAGGAAGTCTGAATAGTTTCCTTTGGATCTGGTGTAATTTTATTCTGAAAATTAAATTACCACAACAGCCCTGGTTTAGGTGAATTACAATGGTAATTATTTCAAGATTGCCAATGCTATTTGTTCCTTGAGAATCTAAGTGAGGAAAGTCGAATGAAACCCATAAACGTCACAAAGGCAGCTCTTTCCAGCAACATAGACATTTGTTGTTTTGGAAAGTTCACATTTGTGATCTTTGACTATTTTTTTTGAAAGGGTATGGAAGGCTAGGAGAAGACGGCAGGAGTTTTTAGAAAACAAAAATACTCCCCCAGTCAAGCCCCAGTCTGTTCTCACATACTCAGAAATTTTTTTTGGCAATAATTGCTTTGAGTACCTATTCAATGCCAGATATTCTGTTATGTTTTTTCATAGCTATTGTTATTTCCATTTTACAGATGGAAAAGCTTAGATGTAAAACGTAGTCTCTGTAACTCAGAAAGATGGAGCAGGTTACCCTTGGCCACATAGGCAGGAAGTGTCAAAACTGGGATTTGAAGTGAAGGCTGACCAGGGACCTGCGATTTTCAGCAACCCACACTCTTGATTAGACTATTTAAAACTCATAGAGCTAAACTGAGGCATGTGACCTAAGAAGTTGGATAGACCCAGACAACCTCCCTCCCTCCTTCCCTACTTTTATTAATCCAATCCATGCATACTAATTGAATGCAAACCCTGTACCAGGCACTATTTTAGACTCTCTTGATCAGTAGTAACCAAAACAGACCCAAGTGTCTTTTCTCATCGGGCTTACATTTAAAAAATGAAAGAGATGAGAAGCAGATAATTGTATAGCTTTATGGTACATTAGATAATGATAAGTACATTAAAATGCAGTAAGGTAAGGGGAATATGGAGTTATGGGAGAGTAGCAGGGAGAAGCTGCTGTTTTGTAGAGCTGAGCTATCAATAGGGTAGCCACTAACCACATGTGGATATTTAAATGTGAATTAATTAACATTAAGTAAAATAGTAACAATTCAGTTCCACAGCACACTAGCTGCATTTTAAGTGCTCAGTAGCCACGTGTGGCCAGTGGCTACTGTACTGGAAGCTCAGGTTATGACACATTTCCGTATCATAGATGGTTCTGCAGGACAGTGCTCTCATACAGGGTGTCAGGGACATCCTTGATATTAAGATGACATGTTAGCAGAGACTTGAAGGAAGCAAAGGAGGAAGGCAGTCAAGTTCCAGGCAGAGGGAACTTCAAGTGCAAATTCTGTGGAAGGGAGTGTGCTCTGTGTCTTTGATGGGTTTCCAGGCAGTGGGAGTGGTACAAGGTAAGGTCAGTGAAGTCGACAAGGCCCAGGTCTTAGAGGACTTCATCCATGTGGTAAAGGCTTTGGCCATTTCACAGAGTGGGAAGAGAAGGCTTGGGGGGTTCTGGGGGAGTATTTGCATGATCTGTTTGTAGAAGTTCATAGAAGTTCACTTTGGCTGCCATGTGGAGAATAGCCTGGGAGGGGCCACAGCAGCAGCAGGGAGCCCTGTGGGGAGAGGAGGTGGTGGCCTGGGGCACATGGCGGTGCTGGGGGTGGTTAGAAAGAGTCAGATTTTGGATATATTTTGAAAATGTCACCAAATCAAGTGGTCCATAGGTAGGGGGTCTCTGCAGTAGCTCAGAGGCTGTCTGATGTCATCACAGGTCTGGACACTTTTCATCCACCCCCTCCACCTTCCTCAGTGGGATGAGATTTTCTCCTCAGGTTTCCTATCTAATGGTTTAGAGGTTGCTGAGTTCTGTGTATCACATCTTCACACAACTGCTCCTCGCTTCTGTGACTTTGTTAAAAAAGGACTTCCCTCCTGGAACCTCCCCAATCAACCCCTGTTTGATTGGCTATAATTGGTCACATGACCACCGCTTGCTACTGAGGGAAGCACCTTCCATTTTCAGCCTGTAGCTGGGGGAGAGCTCTTCCTTCCAGTAGAGAAGGGCAGGAGGATAGTTTGGATGGGCACAGAAAAGTGCCCTTGGGAATGTCCAATATACTAATTATCCTTGTGCTTGCTGCTTGGGGAGCAAAGTTGAGTAAGACATGGTCCCGACTGACCAGAAACTCATTGTCTTATGGGGTAGATAGTTGTATGGACCAATATGTTCGATGGTCAACTCTATTCCTGGGAAAAATCTCTTCTTCCCTGGGGAGTATTTTCTGATGATTTCTGCTTCTCTTTTGCTTATGTGGACCTTCTTACAGAAGCCTTTCTAAACATGACACGTTTGGGATTAATTCACTAACCAGAAAGATATTGAGTTGTGCCGAGTTCTGCAACTTTAATTTGTCTTTTCTACACAATCCAGACTTCACTGGAGGCACATGGAGGCACCATAGAGCTTCCTGCCTTTTCAGAATCTCATTCTTGAGTTACGCTACATGCACATTTAACAGTTTTGGGCATTTATGTTGTCAAGTGAATTGGGTCACCGGATAATTTAACAGACATTCACTGGGCCACTGAAGGGGCAATGTGCTGCATTAGACACTGTTTTCCTGACAAGACTTGGAACTTGCTGAGGGCAGAAATCTTTTTTAAAAATCAGACATAAAAAACAGTAAATTAGGACACAGTATGTGATGGTTAATTTTATGTATCAACTTGGCTAGGCCATGGTGCCCAGATGTTTGGTCAAACCTCGATCTAGATGTCACTGCGAAGGTATTTTTTTGGATGAGATTAACGTTTAAATCAGCAGACTTTGAGTAAAGAAGTTGATTCTCCACAATGTGGATGGGCCTCATCCAACCATTTGAAGGCTTTAGGAGAAAAAGGCTGACTTCCTCTGATGAAGGAGGAATTCTGCCTCCTGTTGGCCTTCAGACTGGAGTTGCAGTATCAACTCTTTTCTGGATTTCCAGCCTGCCAGCATGCCCTGTAAAAGTCAGAAGTCAGATTTGCAAGCCCCTACAGTTGTGTGAACCAGTTCTTTAAAATAAATCTTTCTCTCTGTCTGTCTGTCTGTCCATCCATATTCTGTTGGTTCTGTATTCTGGAGAACCCTGACTGATACATGGCACAATAGTGGGACAACAAGAGCATGTGCAGGCTCCAGCCCAGGTAGGGAGAAGGAGGGTTCTAGAAAGAGCCAAAGAGAAAAGAGTTCACATGTACAGCAAACTGTTTCACATGAGTTTATTCTTGTCTCCTTGGTGCTTTTGACTCTCTGCAAATGATTATTCAGAAATCATGTTGTATATCTGACAGGTGCCACTTTGGATCCTGGTGAGCCTCCCATGCCTGCTTTTATTCTGGAGCCCACGCATCACACCAGCCCCTCACTTCCTCCTTCTCACACTTCCTCGTGGGTCAGGAAGGGAGGATGTTCAGTTCTCCAGGCTTGGATTGTATGGGTGAAGAGTTGAAGTTTCTCTTGTATGGTGAGAGGAGCCACATGGTCGTGCAGTCTGATAAACAGATCTCAGGACCAGTTCACAGACACACGCCTCAGCCCTTCCTCCCACCTCCACTGTCTTTCCACAGCCCTTGCTCCCAGCCTGCTGTCCTCTCTGCTTGGCACTCACACTATCCCTTAGAATTCCCTGCCTCCAAACTGGCCAGCATGAGGACCTGGACTCTAGGTCTCCTATTTCCTTTCTTACCTGCATTTCCTAAGTGGAAAGAAGTGCCAGGCAAAGTCAGGGCCAAGCTCCCAGAATCCCCAGAGCTCCAGGGGCCTGGGGCTGCCCGGTGGTCCCTGCTGCCCTCCTGAAGGTGGACCCAGGTGCTCCCACTGCCTTCTGGAATTGTCTTTTTCTCCAGAAGGTGGATCTTAGCAAAGCTTCCCCTTACTTCTGTCCCTGACCTTCCATCATTCATGCTGGCTTCTTCCTCCATTAGCACCCTTCTAAAAAAGTGTCTCGAATGAATAACTTGCATTTTGAATGCCCCTCCAGCCTCCACCAGCCGGGATGTTGTGATGTCAATGACATTTTCCCGCTTGAAGCAAGTTCACCATCTGTACCTCACCCTACTCCCCTGACCTGGCTGGAATTGGGCCTCTACTTTAGAGTGGTTTCCAGAGGAGTGATCGGCTAGTCAGTGTTTATAAGGAGTAGCTCATTCTTACATAATACCTTGGGCAGACACAAATTTCCCTTGGGATAGTTACCACCACTGGGAATTCAGCTCAGCAAGTGTTTGTGAGAGTGCAAGGCAGTGTGGCGCAGTACAGAGAGCAAGCAGCTTGAAAACTAGACAAGTATTCAAATGCTGTTCATGCATGCACTTTGAGCCTCTGTGTCTTCACCCGTAAAATAGGCATATTGGTGTCTTCTGCATAGGGCTGTTGTGAGAGGTTAATGAGATGGTATAGTAGAGTGCCTAGCACAGAATCCAACCTGATATTCAATAAATGTTAATTCTCTTGTTGCTTAAGGCTCTTTTCCCCCTATGCAGCAGGGAGTGAGAAAGGGAGACTTTAACTGAATGTGCTTTTTGGCAGTTTGTGGCGTGAAGAGTTCTTGCTTGGAGGGGCACCTGTCTGGACACAAATATTGTACTAGGACAGGCAGGGCTGTTGTGTATACTTAAGTTCCCAGAATATCTCACCATGTGACATCTGTCACTGCTGATAAATGGTGGGATAAGGCCTGGCAAGACTCATGATCTTGCATGACACTCATTCTTCTTGGAAACTGTACAGCTCTGGGCTTAGCACTGACATTGACTTTGTATTTTCTCTAAGTCTGTGTCTTGTCTGGTTATTGGAAGTTTGTGTGGAGTTTATATAAAATCAGGCAGCTTAGGTTCATTTGTTAATTCACTCATTCACTCATTCATCCATCCATCCATCCATCCATCCATCCATCCATCCATCCATCCACCCAACATTTGGAGGACTGATTTGCTCTGGGCCCTATTCTAGGTACTGAGGTTACAAAAATAAACCAGATATGGTGCCTGCCTTTAAGGATCTCTCAGATACACGCAGGAGGCAGAGTAATATACAGTTAACTATAGTCCACTCTGAAAAGCATGGTAGGGGAGGAACACTCATAGTTTTATGGGTGTACAGGGTTGGAGTGGAGGATGCCTAATTCAAACTTCAAAAGCTGTGATGCCCTTGCTTTCAAGAGCTGGGTTGACTGCATACCCAGATGATTTTTTCCCATTATTTTAGTATGAAAATATGCAAACACACAGTGAAGGTGAAAGAATTTTACCTTAAGCACCTATGTCTTCCACCTACATTCCCAATTAACATTCTACCAAACTTATTTTGTGAAACACCTATCCTTCTACCCACACATCAGTCCATCTTATTTTTTGATGCATTTTATAGCAAATTGCAAATATTTGTACATTTCCCCTTAAATATTTCAGCATAGAATTTGCCTATAGTTTTTCTTTTGATGTAAAATGTACATGCAACAGAATGCACACGTCTTAAACTTACATTTGTTGACTTTTGAGAAATAAATGCATCTGAGTAACCTAAACCCATACCAAAATATAGAGTATCACCATCCAAAAGTCCCCTCTTGACCGTTTACAGTCAAAACCTATCCCAAACTCAACTACTCCATCCTTTATAGATTAGAGTTGCCTATTCTAAAATTTAGTATAAAATGGGATCATACAATATATAGTCTTTTGTTTAAAGCTTCATAATGTTTTACATGTTGTATAAATTTTTCAGCATAATGTTTTTGAGATTCATTTGTATTGATTTTTTTGCTATTGTTTAAAAAATGGGGCCGGGCGCGGTGGCTCACGTTGTAATCCCAGCACTTTGGGAGGCCGAGGCGGGTGGATCACGAGGTCAGGAGATCGAGACCACGGTGAAATCCCGTCTCTACTAAAAATACAAAAAATTAGCCGGGCGTGGTGGCGGGCGCCTGTAGTCCCAGCTACTCGGAGAGGCGGAGGCAGGAGAATGGCGTGATCCTGGGAGGCGGAGCTTGCAGTGAGCCGAGATAGCGCCACTGCACTCCAGCCTGGGTGACAGAGCGAGACTCTGTCTCAAAAAAAAAAAAAAAAAAAAAAAAAAAAAAAAAAAAAAATGGGTTGTTTGTCTTACTTAATTGTGGGATACATATCTGGATACCAGTCTTTTGTCAGATATGAGACTGTTTTCAACCAGACTGGTTTACCTGTTAATTTTATTAGTGGTGTGTTTTCATACATGAAAGTTTTCCATTTTGATAAGATCCAATTTGTTGAGTGTTTTTGCTTTTAGGGTCATTGTTTTATGCCATTTGTATAAGAAAACCTGGGTCACCAAAACATACTCAATTCACAAAGATATTTTTCTATGTTTACTTTCTAAAAGTTTTATAGTTTTAGCTTATAAATTTAGTTATGTAATTCATTTTGATTTGATTTTTTGTGTGGTGTGAGGTAGGGTCAAGTTTTTTTTGTTTTTTGTGTTTTTTTCCTGGTATGGACGTCAGTTTCTTGAAAATGATTTCTTTTGTTTATTGGATTGTGTACTAGGATTCTCTAGAGGGACAGAACTAATAGGATATATGTATATATGAAGGGGAGTTTATTAAGGAGAATTGCCTCACATGATCACAAGGTGAAGCCCCACCATAGGCTGTCTGAAAGTCAAGGAGCAAAGAAGACAGTAGTGGCTCAGTTCGAGTCTGAAAACCTAAAAACTAGGGAAACCGACAATGCAGCCTTCAGTCTGTGACCAAAAGCCTGAGAGCCCCTGGCAAACCACTGGCATAAGTCCAAGAATCCAAAAGCCAAAGAATTTGAAGTCTGATGTTGTAGGGCAGAAAGCATATCCAGCACAGGAGGAAGATGAAGGCTGGAAGACTCAGCAAGTCAGTTTCTTGCACCTTCTTCTGCCTGCTTTTTCTAGCTGGACTGGCAGCCAATTGGATGGTGCCCACCCTTGTTGCAGGTGGGTCTTCCTGAGGATGGGTCTTCTCTCCCAGTCCACTTACTCAAATGTCAGTCTCTTATGGCAACACCCTCACAGACATACCCAGATACATCCGGAACCAATACTTTGCATCCTTCAATCCAATCAAGTTGACATTTAATATTAACCATCACAGATTGCTTTGGGGTTCATATGAAAAATTAGATGATTTGTATGTCTTCTTCTGTACTCTTGGTTTTGTTCATTTGACCTACTTGTTGATCCTTATGCAAGTACTAGTCTGTCTTAATTACTGCACGTTTCTGGTGTGTCTTAAAATCAGGTAGTATAAGTCCTCCACATTTATTCTTTTTCAAGATTGTTTTGGATATTCTAGATCATTGATTTTCATAAAAATTTTGGAGTTGCTTGTCAATTCTACAAAAAAATGGAATTACAATTGGTACATTAAATCTGTATATCAATTTGGAAATCATTATATCTTAAGAGTAGGGAGTCTTCTAATCCATGGACATGGTATATCTCTTTATTTCTGTTTATCTCTATTTTTATTGGGTAGTTAAAATTCTATTTTAGTGATGTTTTGTCATTTTTAGGGTAGAGGCTTTGCCCTTATTTGCACTAATATTTTTCCCAAATAGTTCATGAAGTTTTTTTTTCCGGGGGCAGCGGGGGACAGGGGGAAGACACTGTTGTAATGAAATTGTTTTTAATTTAGTTTTTAATTGTTTACTACTAGATATAAAAATACAATAAAATTTTTGTATCTTAATCTCACACCCTGAGACCTTGCTAATTAAATAATTAGTTGTGATAGTTGTTTTATAGTATTCTGGAGATTTTCTATGTCAACAATCATTCCATTTGCTAAGAAAAGTAGTTTTACCTATTTTCCTCTTTATGCTTTTTAAATCTTTATTGCAGGAGATAAAACCAGTACAATATTGAGGAGAAGTGGTGGGAGCAAGCACCATTGTTTTGTTCTTAATTTTAGGGGAAAAAGTGTTCAGTCTTTCATCATTAAGAACATGTTTATCTGTAAGTTTTTCAGAGATGCTCTTTATCAAATTGAGCAGCTCCTTTTTAGTTGTAGTTTTCTGAAAGTGTTTATCATGTCTTGTTGTTGAATTCTATCAACTACTTTTTCTGCATCAATTGAAATGATCATATTTTTTCTCCATATTTTGTTACTATGCTAAATTACATTGATTAATTTCCAAATTTTAAACCAACTATGTATTACTGAGGTAAATCCCACTTGAATATGATACCTTATTCTTTTTATGTATTATTGAATTTGATTTGCTAATATCTTATTAGAGAATTTTACATTTACATCCATAAGGAATATTAGTCTGCTTTTTTGTAATATCTTCATCAAATTTGTTTTCAGGGTTATAGTAGTCTCAAAAATGAGTTGAGTCATTTTCCTTCTCTGTTTTCTGAGAGCACTTGTGTAAGGCTGGTGTTACTTCTTTAAATGTTTGATAGGATTTACAAATGAAATTATCTGGGTATAGAGTTTTCTTTCTAGTAAGGCTTTTGACTACAAAATTACCTTCTTTAGTAGATATAAGGCACTCAGATTTTGTGGTTTTTTGGAATATAACTTTTGGTAAGTTGTATTTTTCAAGAAATTAATTTTCTCTGTGTTGGCAAATTTTTTGGCACAAAGTAATTCATGATGTTATCATAGGATCTTTTTAATTTTTGTAGTGTCTGTGGTTGTAACTCCTCTTTCATTTCTGATATTAGCAGTTTGCCTTTTTTCTTATTTTCTTGATCAGTTTATAATCTTAGCTCTTCAAGATAGAACCTTAGGTAATTGATTTTAGACATTTTGTTCTAATATAAGCATTTTAAGCTATAAATTTTCCTCTAAGGACTACTTTAGTTACACCCCCAAAATTTGATATATTGTATTTTGATTATCATTTAGTTAATAATATTTTTGAATTCCCCTTGTGATTGCTTCTTTGACCCATGAATTATTTAGTTATGTGTTGTTTAACTTCCAAATATTTGGTCTTTGAAGCTTTTTATTGTTATTGGTTCTCATTTTTTTCATTGTGGTCTAAGAACATACTCTGCAATTTCAATTCATTTATATTGATACCCATTTTTTGCCCAGCTTATGATCTACCTTAGTAAACACACTATACCCACTTGAAAAGAATGTGTATTTAAAAGTTATTAGGTGTAAGATTAAGTAAATATTAGTCCAGTCAAAGTAGTTAATATTATTCAGAGTTTCCATGTCATTGCTGAATTTTAAAATCTAGTTTTATTTCTGGACAGTTGTGTAAAATATCCAACTATGATTGTGGAATTATTTCTTCTTCCTTTAAGTCTATCAATGTTTGCCTCTTATATTTTGAGATTTGTTGTTAGATGCATACATATTTATGATTATTTCCTTATGATGAATTGTCCCTATTATCATAAAATACCCTTCTCTTTTTCTTCTAGTACTCTTTATTTTGAAACTTATTTTCTTTGAGATCAGCGTACCCATTCCAATCTACTTATGCTTATTGAATTCAGACATTTTTCTTTATTTTTTTAAAATGCTGTGTAAAGTTAGTGTTACTTTTTAAAATGTTTGATAGGATTTACAAATGAATTTATATAGCCGTTTTGACCTACTTATGCTTACTGTTTCCATGACATATATTTTTCTATGCATTTATTTTCATTCTTTGTTTTTATATTTAACATTAATTTCTTGAGGACAGCATATAGTTAGGTCTTGCTTTAAAAAAATCCATTCTGACAATTCTGCCTTTTAGTTGTATTGTTTAGTTCATGCACAGTTCATGTAATAATTGATATGGTTTGATTTAGGTCTATTGTTGTTTTATTTGTTTTCTTCTTATCTCTTCTTTTTTTCTTGTCTCTGTTTCTTCTTTCATGTATTGTTGTAGATTAGTTGAATATTCAAAACTACCTTTTAATTTATCTATTGACTTTGTAAGTATATATTCCAGTATTATGTTTTAAAATTGTTGCTCTAAAGGATTATACTATACATTCTTAATTTATTTCACAGTCTGCTGAGGTTTAATATTTTACACTTTACATAAGATATGAAAACCTTACAACTGTAGAGGCCCATCTACCACCCTATCTGTCCTTATAGTATAGGTGTCAAATGTATTGCAGCTTCTTAAATTATAAATCTCTAATACAATGTTATAGTTTTTGCTTTAAAATATATATGTATAATTAAATAGAAATAACTAGAATACATTGTTATTAGGTGTAAGATTTTGCTTTTAAAAATTAGGAGGAAAATAGTTTTTGATGTTTATTCATATTTTTAAGGAAAATCTAAGTTTCTCTCTGGTATCATTTCCATTCAGCCTGATGAATTTACTTTAGTATTTTATGTGGGGCATGTCTCCTCTTAATTTATTCTCTTATTTTATTTTATCTGAAATGTATTTATTTCACCTTCTTTCTTGAAGAATATTTCTACTGGATACAGATTTTTAGGTTGACAGGTGTTTTGCCTTCCATTACTTTAAAGATTTTGTCTCATTGTCATCTAACTTTCACAATTTCTAATGAGAGGTCTTTAAACTTTGAATCGTTATTGTCCGGTATGTATTGTGTCACTTTTGTCTCCCTCCTTTCAAAAAGTCCCTTAAAATTTGACTTCTAGAAGTTTACCTGTGATATGCATGGGTGGAAACTCTTGACTTAAAAAAGTAGTTTTTCTTGCTTCGTTTAGATTTCCTATCTTTTCCTTTATTTCAGTCATATTACCCTTTATGTTATGTAGCATAGTCATAGCAACTGCTTTATTGTCCTTATGCTAATTACAACATCTGGGTCATCTTAAGATTCACCTCCACTGATTATTTGTTCTGTTGAGAATGGGTCATATTTTCCTGGTTCTATATATTAAGTAGTTTTGTCTTACATCCTGGACATTGTGGGTGTTATTTTTTAGAAACTTTGAATTCTATTGTGTTTTTTGAAAACATATTTTTAACAAGCAGTTAACTTGGTTGGACTTATATTGCATACTCTGCCTCTTAGGCAGGCACATAAATCTCAGTCCATTTTTTTTTTTTCTTAACTGGACTGCTTTCACCTTGTTCTATATCTGTGATCTTTAGGAGTCAGCAATAGATTTGGTCAGAGGTTATTTACCACATTCGAGGTTCCTCTTGGATTTCTCCTCTTGGATATTCTTGGATTTCTCAGAAAGAGTTGCAGCCCAGTGAAGTTAGGAGGTTTGCCCATAATCTCATGAACAGTGGCTGAACTTAAACAACAAAACAAAAATATTTTAGAGTAGTGTCTCATCTTAACGTTGAGGTTTTATGGCTTCAGGAAAATTGAGACATTCTTTTCAATCCACGACACAGTTAGCATCACAAAGAGGCATACCACTTCCCCCCATGTCATTGAGAGTTTTGTTCCTGAACCTTTTGTACTCCTTCATGACATACTACCAAATCTGTTAGCATGTGGCCGCAAGATTTTCAAATTGACTGTAGCCTGTCATCATCCCTTGAAAATTTAATGGATCTTTTGAGAAATGTAAGCTTTCTAGAAGGTCTATTTCTAAGTTGCTTTTGGGTTATAGCAATTTCTTGATGACACGCAAATTCATACAGAATGTACACAAATGTCCAGTATTCAGCATGAGGTTAGCCTGCTTTAAGGGAATAAAGCATAGCTTTGTTCCGGTCAAAATGCTAAATAATCACTGCCTTTCATAATAAATGCAGGTGAAGTCTACATGACTATTAAAGTTAAGGTGGAGGGGGGCTGGCATAAGATGAAGAAAATCATCCTCCTAATATTGAATGAATATTTTGGCTTTGCTGTCTGCCTTTGGCAGTTTTGATATCTGACATTTATTAAGAGTTTTCCAGAAAGACATTTCATTGTTAAACTATGACAATAGCATTGGTTATCAGGAAGGAACATATGTGAATTCACAGAAATCTTTTTACTGTCATGCTGGAAAAAGTTGTACCTCCTAGTGTAGCACCAAAGTAAACAACTGCTGGCAATCCATTGATTTTTAGCAATAATTTACTCATATTTAAAATAACCATTTTATGACTAAATTCTGGGACAAGTTGAGGCACACCAGATTAATTTCTATATAACCAGTGGAAACAATTTAGATTTTGGAGTCAGGCTGATGCTGATATATGTTAGTGGTGGATACCTAGGAAAGTAAATTAACTTCTCTGCAGCTTAGTGTTCTCATCTGTAAAAGGGAAAGGGAATGGAGAACCATAGTACACTGGAGTGGCTATTGTTTTTGACTCTCCAGCATGCTTTTGGATCCCTTTTTCTTAGTATAATGACATTCCTTCCCCTTGGAGAACACTGCCCCCTCCTCATGTCACTGTGGTCCCCCATGCACTTGAGATGACCATATGATGTGCCTGTGCCAGCCACATGGACCATATTCAGCCAGACATAGTGCCTGGTCCAAGGTGTGGCCATGTGATCCAAGCCCAACCATTCAGAAACCTTCTGTGGAATCAGAGGTGAAAAACTTGCTCTCAGTTATCGTGCACTGTAAGAAAACAGGTCTGCATTTTTTTGGTCATTTTCCTCAACAACTGATGAAGATGAAGGTTTATCTGTAGAATAAAAGAATGAAGCTTAAAGCAAAGAATCAGAAACAGATATGCGAGGTGGGTGAGGAGATGGCATTTTGTTGGTGAAGGTTGACATTAAGGTGAGGCAAGTGAGCTAAACATGTGCCTTGCTTTCTAAAATTTTGCAAACGCAGGCTTGACACTTGCTTCCTTATATTTTGCAACCTGGGCACATCACTAGCCTCACCCTGGTCCTGGCTCTGTTGATGACTGTTCTCACTTAGATTCCTCCAGAAGTTGATTTCGAGAGAAAGAATTTAGTGCAAACTGTTTATTTGAAGATGATCCCAGGAAATATTTGTGAGACAGGAGGAGTGAGACAGAAAGGAAGGCAGCCCATAAAGCGTTTTTGATCAAGCCACTCACCCCAGTGGGCTTCTGGAGCCTACTTCCATGGAGGGTGTCAGGAGATGGTGCAGAGTGTGTGTCTGTTGGATGCAGATGAAAAGTTAATGCATGGATATGCAGTTCTCATTCAGTGACAGTGGAGGGCTGCCCGTGCAGCATTGCCTGTCCCACACCTTTGGCTTGCTCTTTGCAGGCCATTGCAGGTGTCATAGTAAGCCTGAGGTGTGTGGATGTGATGAGAGGGACCTGGGTGGACACAGCAGCACTGCCACCTTCTTATTTTCCTATTCCCATGAATTACCCACTGTCCTTACCAGCTACAGAAACTAACATCCTTTTCCGCTCAAGTGAGATCATGGTGGGCTTCCAGTATTTGCCACCTAAAGAGTCCTGACTAATCAGAAACTAACAGTGATGGTCCTGGCAACTGGAGACCCATTGTCTACCTTGTCCCACTAATAGCCCAGTATGGTGGATGTTATTATCCCCGTTTTACAGATGATGAATCTGAGGCCTGGAGAGGACCCCACTGCCATGCACAGCCTATTTTATTTTCACATGTCCCTCCCAGATACAGAAGTGACATTGAAACTGGCTTCTATCACAGGCACATCTGCTGGAAACAAGTGGGGTCAGGAGGAAAATGTACATCAGTGTCCAATGACAGACATTTGGTTTTGGATGCAACAGGGCATAGAGGAAAGGGTACAGGCTTCCAGATGGGGGAGGTCTGGCTCTGGGTCAGAGCCTGCTTCTTCCAGTCATGGAAACTTGGACCAATCATGTGGCTCCTGCAACCCTCCCTTTTGTCTTCTGAGAAAAAGTGATGATTATAATGGATAATGAACTTTAGGTTCTTATGTGAGAATAAGGGGGCAAGCAACGTTCAGTCCTCAGCATGGTACCTGGCATGTGGGTGGCCTTTTTCTTTCTTTTTTTTTTTTTTTCAATTTGGTAAACTTCAACATTCATTGGTGGGAAAAAAGAAAAAAACTCTAAAGAAAGTAGGGCCTAGAAGGAACTCTCTCAACCTGATAAAAAGCATTTACCACAAACATACAAAGCATTTTATATAATGCTGAAAGATTAAATGCTTTTCCAAAGTAGAAACAAGGCAGAGGTATGACTCTTGCCACACCTATACACATCAACAAATGTCCTAGCTATTACAGTAAGAAAATAAATAAAATCATACAGATTTACTATGAATAAACAGAACTGTCTCTATTCACAGACATGTTTCTTCTACATGGAAAACATCAAAGAAACTACAAAATGTCTACTAGAATGAAAATATGAGTATAGCAAGCTTGAAGAATACAAAGTCAATACACAAAACTGTGTTTATGCTTTGGAATATTTATTTTTATTAAGATAGCAATTCTCTGCAAACTTATATACTTACAGATTTGATTTTTATTCTGTAATCAAAGTCACAGAAGATTTTTTATAGTTATCAATAATAGATTCTAAAATTTATATGGAAAGTAAAGGATCTAGAAGAGCTAAAACAATTTTGTAAAACAAGATCAAAGTTGTAGAGGTATATTACCCAATATCAAGATTTAATGTGAACCTACAATGATTGAGACAGTATGTTATTGATGAAAGAATAAGCATGAATAATAATGGAATTTGAGAGTCCTACTAATCTATGGCTGGATGGCCTTTTTCAAATGCCTTCTGTGTCTTTTTTTTTTTTTCTTTTCTTTTCATGACGGAGTTTCGCTCTTGTTGCCCAGGCTGGAGTGCAATAGCACGATCTTGGCTCACTGCCACCTCTACCTCCTGGGTTCAAGCGATTTTGCTGCCTCAGCCTCCCAAGTAGCTGAGATTAGAGGCATGCGCCACTAGGCCCGGTTAATTTTGTATTTTTAGTAGAGATGGGGTTTCACCATGTTGGTCAGGCTAGTCTCGAACTCCTGAACTCAGGTGATCCACCAGCCTCAGCCTCCCAAAGTGCTGGGATTACAGGTGTGAGCCACCGAGCTTGACTGCCTTCCATGTCTTCTTGAAGCCATCATGGCTAGGATTTTACTTGGCTTGGTGCGTTCTAGAAGGATCTGGGTATCCACGTGGAGGAACATGCCAGGGAGAAGACCTGGGACTGAGGCCCTCCCTGTGTCTGGTACTCCTAGTGTCATCCTCACCATCTCTCCCACATAGCAGCGCCAGGCATGGCTTCCAGGCTGCTGATCTGCCTTCTCCATGTGACTGAGATTCCCAAGGGCCTGGGACCTGGTCATGCCCATCCGCACTTAGCTTGGTGCCCAACATGTGGTAAAGGCTCAGTAAGTGCTGGCTTAGTGAGTGTTCGGGTGAGAGAGGGAAGAGGACAGCAAGTCTTGGTCTAGACAGCAGCCAGGGATGTACACAAATCAAGAATTAGCTTGCCTGGTTGCTGCCTCCCTCCCACTCGCGGTGTGCGCCAGTCCCTCCATGCCAGCCCACAACGTCATGCAGTCTGCCTTGTGCCTGTTTTTCTGACTCTGCTTTCTACCCTCTCTGTCTTCCTGCTCATTCTGCTCCAGCCCTTCTTCAAGTCTCTTGACCATACTGGAGTTATTTCTAACTCAGAACCTTCACACTTGCTCTTCTCTCTACCTCAGTCACCTTTCCCCCAGGTGTTTGCAAGGGTAACTTATAGCATACAGGGCTCTGCTCAGATGTCCACTCTGTGGCGCCTTCCCAGAATGCCCACCCTCTTCGTCTCCACCTCAGCCTTCCATATTTCCTTGCCCTTCTCTTCCCCTTTTCTTTGTAGCACCTATAACTACCTGTGATTCTATTATGTGTTTATTCAGATGTCCTCTTGGTTATGGGTCTCATGCACCAGAACATAAGCTCTTTGAGGGCAGCAATGTTTCCTCTTGTTCCCTGTATTATCTCCAGTTCCTGGTAAGCAGTATACATTCACACACACACATGCACATATATGTACATATACACACCTATCAGTTTATAGAGACATACGTATGTATATGCATATACATATAGACATACCCACTGATATGGTTTGGCTGTGCGTCCCCACCCAAATCTCATCTCGAATTGTAATCCCTACATGTCAAGGGAAGGGCCTGGTGGGAGGTGACTGGGTCCTGGGGGCAGTTTCCTCCATGCTGTTCTCATGATAGTGAGTTCTTACGAGAGCTGATGGTTTTAAGATGTGGCACTTCTTGTTCTCTTTCTCCTCCTGCTTTGTGAAGAAGGTGCCTGCTTTCCCTTCACCTTTCACCATGATTATAAGTTTCCTGAGGCCTCCCTGGCCAAACGGAACTGTGAGTCAATTAAACCTCTTTTCTTTATAAATTACCCAGTCTCAGGTAGTATCTTTATAGCAGTGTGAGAACAGACTAATATATCCACTGAACAGTTCACATATATACACAGTGTCTAACAATATATACACATGTGCATATACATATACATGCATATGCATATACATATATACCTCTCTACATAATATATATACCCACTAAACAGTATATATATACATATACATATAGATCCACCACAAAACACATGCAGTACACATATTCATACATACACATACATGTATATGCATATACATATATACACTCATATGTATACATATACACATATACATACACCACTAAAGTGGTCTATATGTACACACATGTACATATATAGCATATACACATATATGTATCTATGACACAGATAACATAATATAAATGAATGAATATTATATAAATAAATAAATAAAAATGAATGAAGAACTTAACAACCAATCAGCAGATACGATTTTGACACTTGGTTTATATTGATTGACTCAGGTTTAGCACCTAGAGGTGAGTTTCTCTCACTCCTCTGCATGCAAATTTACTTCTCACAGACACTCTTCTTATTTCCACTCACCCCTCCAGCCCCTACTCTCCATTCTCCATTGGCTCCTCTTGACCCCTTTGATGGCTGAGCCAGCAGGAGCGACCAGGGTGAAGTGCTCCACTTTGAGTTAACTCTGTAGTCAGCAGGGCTTCATTATTTCCGAGGGAAGGAGGAAGATACCTTTCGGAGGACTCTGAGGAGTGAGCTTCAAAAGTGTCTTCTTGGATTGGCATGTGGGCCCTCTGCTTGAAGAGCTGTAGGGTCAAAGTGAAGTCAACATGGAGTTAATTAAAATTCATGGGATAGCTGGAGGCAGTCTGCACATAAAATGGTAGAAAGTGGCACAGTGTTATATGATAATAGCTCTTTATGCCCCTCAAAGGAAGATTCTGGATAAACTTGAACAAGAGTTGCACAAATGATAATTCCAGACTCCATACCGCCTTATTATGCAATGATGATCATTTCCAGACCCGAGCATATTATTTCTTGTCTCATTCCACATGAGAATGAGGAAAGCCTCATTCCAGGCTCTCACAGCTGCATGTGAATTCAGAGTGTGAAAAAAAAAGATTTGATTAATAGCAGACTAACCAATTTAGTGCCCAGACTGTAACAAATCCATTTGGGAATTAAGCAGGGATTCGATTTTAGATATATGTTTGTAAGTTTCAATGTTCAAAAGCATTTGGCTTATCAGGGTTTTCCTTAACAATATATTCTTTTAGAATCTTTTTGATCTTTCAAGGTACTGGGTCTCCAGGATAATGGGAGCATGCTGGAATGCCTGGCAGGATACTGAGTTCAACAGTTAATGTTCACGGATCACTGCTCTGTCCTGGCCTTATTCTAGCTACCTGTGAGGATGTGGCAAGAAAAAAGCTGAACAAGGTTCCTGACACTGAAGCACTGACAGTTTAGTAGAAGGAGCAGACTGACATATAAACAATAAGCATGATGATTTCCATTGATGATAGCTGCTCTGCAGAAAATGTGTAGTGCAGTGACCTGCAAGGGTGGGACTGCTTCAGTGGGGGTGAGGGCAACAGAGACAGCCTCTCCAAGAGGAGAAATTTGAGCTAAGACCCAACTTCTGAGAAAGAAATGGGCCATGTGGGGATCTGGGGAAAAGGTCATCACAGACCAAAAGAGCAGCAGATGCAAAGGTCCTGAGGCAGGAACAGAGTTAGCAGTGGAGCATGTAGCAGGCTGTGTATCTCCAGTGCCCAGCACTGTGTCTGCCACAAGCGAGGACTTAGAATGTGTGGTTGCTCTTTGTAGGGAACTGAATGAGTTAATTAGCTCAGAGCTTATTAGTTAAACAGTTTTGACTGCAAAGGATGACAGAGCCGAGTTGGAATTCTGGCCTAGCCACATGACTCTGGTCAAGTTGCCTAACTTCTCTGAGCCTCAAGTTAGCTGCTATTCCTATGTAGGAATCATCTTTGGAATTCTTAACAATGATACATTTACTAGAAGGCTTCATTGTTCGTGCAGACATCTTCATGAAGGTCAGAATCCATTTCTTTTTAATGAAATATTTATTCATTTCATATTAATTAGGTTGTGTTTGGCTTGAGGCATACTTTGGAGGAATGTGTCAGCTCCTGGGGATCATTTTATTAGGAGCTAAATATCACAGGAAATGCAGGCTCACTCACGAATGGCTTGCAAGCATTGGCCAGAGCAGATGATCCATTACTGACCAGCTTGGTGGACCTCATTGCTCATCTGCACTTCTCAGCATCTTCTCATAATGACGTCTCCTTCCATCCAGCAGCCAAGCGTTCTCAGGCCTTTGCCCATCTACAGAGTGTTTCCCAGCTCCCTTTACCCTGAGGGCACCAAGGGGGCCAGTGGCACAGCGCTGGTCCTGGGGTCCCTGTGCCCTGCCTTGGTGTGAAGTTTCCTGACACTGTGATGTCCTTCAGTGTGGGTGAGCAGGGGCATTCACTTATTTTTAAAGCACACCATCACCTCTCTTTGTTCCCCTCCACCTGCTTCCAGAAAGAGCTCCCCACCCCGAAGCCAAATTCTCCACGTTGTTTGTTTATTCCTTTCTTTATTCATTCATTCGTAATTGTATACTTAGGATCCTCTTTTAAAACAGCTCCCCAGTGCTCTCAGAACAAAAGTCAACAGTGTTAGTCTGCTCGAGCTGCCACAACAAAGCACTGCAGAGTGGGGGGCTGAACAACAAAACTGATTTTTCACAGTTCCGGAGGCTGAAGTCCGAGTCAAGGAATTGGCAGGGTTGGCTTCTTCCGAGGCTGCTCTCCTTGGCTTGCAGATGCCATCTTCTCCCTGCGTCCTCACATGGTCATCCCTCTGTGTGTGTGTCTGTCCTGGTCCCTCTTCTTACAAGACACAGTCATATTGGATTGGGGCCCACCCAAAGACCTCATTTTACCTTAATTACCTCTTTAAAGCCTCCATGTCCAAATACAGTCACATCCTGAGGTGCTAGGGGTTAGGACTGCAGCATACCAATTTGGGGGACATACAGATTAGCCCATGGCACCAACCCTTTAAACATATCATTCAAGTCATCTGTCACCTACCCCATCACCCACCTCTGTCATCTCATCTCAATGACATCAGTTATACAATGTTGCAGGTGAATACCAGCAAGCTTTGGCCAACACGGGCTGGAACTCACTGACAAGGGGCAGGAGGACACTGCTTCTCAGCTCCCCATGGGCAGGCCTGCTTGGCTGGAGCATGGCTGGGACACTGTAGGGCTGTGCTTACCAAGGGGGTGCCCCATCTGTGTACGCTGACTGAGGAAACATATTTTGGAATCAAGTAACAAGCTGTTTGAGCTTTGTGTGCTCACTCTTTAAGGGACTGTGGAGAAATGCCAAATGCCAGTACTGGTGGCTACAGTGGCTCCCTAGGCTGGTAGGAAGTTGAATTGAGGTGCTGAATTCTGATCCCGGCTGGCTTATTACCAGATGTTTTACTCGAGGTTCTCTAGTGAAACAGAACCAATGGGGTGTAACTATATATATATATATATATATATATATATATATATATATATATGTTACTGGAGTTTGATTGATTTCATTGATTATATGATTATGGAAGCTGCCAAATCCAAATCTTTAGGATGAACAGTCAGGCTGGAGACGCAGGAGGGAGCTGGGCTGCAGATCAAGTCTGAAGGGCGTCTGCCGCAGAATCCCCTCCTCTCGTGAGAAGTCAGTCTTTTACTTCATTCAGGCCTTCGACAGGTTGGAGGAAGTCCACCCATATTACAGAGGGCAATCCTGCCTTCAAAGTCCACGAATTTAATATCAACCTCACCCCAAAACACCCACACAGACACATTCAGAATGTTTGAACACGTATCTGGGCACCATGGCGCAGCCCAGTTGGCACAGAAAACTAACCATCACAACAGACAACCATGAGCCCATTCCTGAGGCCCTTCTTGGGCCACTTTGCACATCTCCACAATGTCCTGTGCTCTTCAGAAGAGAGATGGATGCTGATCACACAACCATAATGAACAGAATACTCAGTGCTTACCATGGAGCCTTTATAACTGCCCATTAAGGCAAATACCACTCTTATCCCCATTGTACAGATGAGGAAGTTGAGAAAACTACCAATGTGTCAACACGTGCCATGGCATGTCTCATCTCTCTGAACTTCCACAGACGCTGTGCCCTCTCCTGGTAACCCCCTTCCTTCTCCCCCTCCCCACACCTTTGTCCTCATGAGACCAACCCTTGGTGACTGTGCTAAGGTTCAGATGCTACCTTTTCCAGATTGCCTTTCCCAAATCCCATATCTGGTTTAGGATCCCCCTTCTGGGGTCCCTTAGCCCCATGTGCTCACCTCTCTCATGTGTTTTCTAAATAGTAATGACTCATTCATTCAGCCACAATTATCAGCTAGGTGCCTGATGTGTGCCAGACACTGAGGATGTTGCAGTGAACGTAGGAGAAAACTCCCTGTTGTCATGGGGTTCACAACTGAGTAGGGGACGTGGACAATGGATGGACGAAGCAGGAAGCATGTCCTGTGATGGGAACACAGCAGAGAGGGAGGCTGGAGTGCTGGGGAGGGCTTTGCCCCTTCACACAGGGAGGTCAGAGGTGGCTTAGTTGGTAACATGACCTGTGAGCGCAGCCTAAAGGAGGCGAGGGCCCAAGACCTGTGGATGCCTGAGAAGAGCATGGCGGGTACAGGGAAGGAGCAGAAGTCGCTGTGGGAAGTGGGAGGGGAACTGGGGCCAGGCCACTTAGGGCCTGGGGACCCACAGTGAAGGACTTTGGCCTTTACTCCTACATATTGTCTGATTATCCCATTATACCTCGGGTTCCCAGGGGAGAGTGATATCCTCATGGCTGACATGGTACCAGGCCCATGGCATGCACCTAATACATGTTTATCGAGTGAAATATTCATCCAAATAAGTATTTTTCTTGACACCAACTTTTGATCCCTCCAATGAGACCACCATTGATCAGAGCCCACATGGGATTTATGTGCTGTGAAAAGTCATAATTTGTGCATCAGTTGTGGTGGACTCAGCAGCAAGGGACAAAAAACCTGCCTCATGGTGGCCTAAACAAAGAGGGGCTTATTTCTCTCACATAACAAGAAATCTGAAGGCAGGTGGCTCCACAATAGCAGATTCAGCATCTCTGAGACTTTCTTGGCCTCATGGTCACAAGGGGCTGCTGTTGTTCCAGACATTACATCCATGTTCAAGGTAGGAAGGACAGGAAGAAAGTTGAAGAGAAAAAGGTGAGACCATCGGTAGTTATTCTCTTTTATGCAGAATGTAAGACTTTCCCTAGAAACCTCTAGCAAACTAACATCTCCTTGGCTAGAACCATGTGGCTGTTGCTGGCTGTAAGTGCATATAGAATGGATCACATTGCATTCTTGAAGTAAATGGTCCTGCTACAAAGGAGAAAAGGGGAGAATGCATACTGAGTAGTAAAAAGCTTCATCTGCCAAAGATAGTCTTCTTTCAGCGAATTATTTGAGCAATAGTAGCCAGCTTGATCATCTCTTTAGTAACCATATTTAATTCTGTTTTTCTCCCCCCAACCCCTGCCCACCCCAAATCGGTCATTTCCCAGAATCTTGCCCCTGCAAGCATAACCAGCGTCTTTTAATGTCACACTGTAGCTGTTTATTCATTCAACAGTATTTGCTGAGTGCTTCTCAAGCTGGGGCATGGTAGAGGTGGGCAGCACAGAGAACTAGCACAATGTCTGCCTCGGGTCCCATTGATGGGGTAGAGTCAGACCCGCAGCTGCCCAGTAAGCAAGATGAGAAGAGGGCAGCCCAGGCTCACTATGAAAGGATCCTCAAGACTTTGCACCCCATAGTCCTGGCGTTCCGGCACAGCTCTAGCCTCTCTGTTCTGTACTCATCTGTCCTCCTGGAGCCTGGGTTGCCTGAGCTGCTAACCAGTGATTAGAATCCTGCCCATAGAGGACACTGTGAAGACACCAAACAAGGACTTTCTTGAAGATTCCAGTAAAATCATTCTCAACTCTGGCTGTACTTCAGCCTTCCCTGGGACACATCTAAAAAAATACAAAATCCCAGGGCCTCCCAGAGCTTTGGGTGTGCTGCAGAATCATTGTCAGCGCTGTGAATATACCGTAAAGTCAGGACTGTGACCACCGCGTGCAGGTGCGTTGCAGGTTCTCAGTATGCTCCAGCCGTCTTCTCCACTGACTCAGGATCCATTCCCAAATTTCCGACGCTCAGTGTGTTTGGCATGCCTTTCTTACAGCAAATCAGCTGAAATCTGTGCTAGCTAGCATTTATTTATTTGTCCCATTAAGTTGTAATTAATAATGATGACATCAGATCCTAATTGAATTACACTAATGAGGAATGTTAATTGGGTGCTCGCCTTTCAGTAGCAGCTTGGGTGGCTTTTGCCAAATTGCTTGCTGTCACCTCATTAACTGATTTCCTGTGGAAAAGGGCTCTGAGCAGCCCTGCCAAGGACCCCAAACTTAGGCGAGGTGCCACTTGAGACCTAGCTCTTCTATTTTGAAGTTGAAGGTTCCCAGGACCTGGATAGAGTTTGCTGTTGGTGACAAGTGTTCAGCTTCCTTCTAGAACACCTGTTGTGAGCTTGTGAGGCCAAAATGCTACATCAGTTTCAGCAGATCCCTCAATCACATGGTTGTCATGGGATTTTGAGCGGGGAAGAACGGAAGCCTCTCTTCCTACACTGTAATCATGGAGTCACTGAGGACCACTGACCTGCTCTGGGCTATGTGGGACATGACAGACCCAGCATGTATGAAATTCAGCTGCTTTGAGGATTCAAACTTGGAGGTCAGGGTCGGGGAAGCATTGAGGTCAGGCAGTGGCCGGCAAGGAGTGAGGCAGGAGAAGCTTGCAGGGAAGGTATTCCAGGCAGAGTAAGTGAAATTTGCTAAGTGCAGAAACCCATGAGTGAAGGTGTGTAATTAAGGCTCACTTTCACAGGTGTGAGCCCCTGAACAGGAACTGAGTTGGCATGGCCTCTATCTTCAGGGTGCTTGGAATCTGACTGCCAGGTAAAAACGGGGGTTTATAATACAGTGCGTCAAGCCTTACAGTAGAAACAGGACCTATGGCAGCTCAGTGGGAAGGGCACCGCATACAGCTTCAAGGATTAAAGGGAAGTTTCTGGAAGATGTAAATTGGGTGGCAGTAGGTCAGGGAAGGAGGTAACAAGGGCAGGAGAGGTTGGTGATAGAGAAACTCTTCAAAGAAATTCTAAAGAGTTTGAGATAGTCAGAGTGAAGGGTGTGTGTGTGTGAGACAGAGAGAGAGAGAGAGAGATGTTGGAGGGGACAAGGTCTTTGAATGCCAAGACCTTGACCTCAAACATTTTCTGAAAGCAAAAGAATGCCCTTGCAGGCTTTAAGTCTTTGATTTCTCAGACATTCTCGCCAGGCAAAAGGATATCTGCAGAGACCAGAGCAGAGGTGGGGTGGCCAGTTTGGAAGCTATCAGTGAATTCTCCCTATTTCTGAAATTCCAAACATTAAACCTTAAAATACCAGAAATCACTCTAGTTACAGGGACCCATGGAGGGGAGGACACTTTGCCAGAGGCTCAGTGTTTGGGTCCAGGCATCAGACCACTCCACACTCCACCACCCTGTGTTTCCTGCTCCTCCACATGGGCCACATGCTATGGCTGGCTCTTCCCACTCTGTCCCACGGAGACCTGACTGTGGACCTGGTAGGGCCGGTTCTGTAGACCCATTTCATAGTAGAGGAAACTGAGGACCACAGAGTGTTTGGCCAGGTTATTTAGCCACTGGTGGGTGGCAGTGGTGGACCCTTATAGATTGTGATAGCTTCCTAAACCGGGTGGCTTAAAACAATGGAAATTTATTATCTTACAGTTTTGAAGGCCAGAAGTCTTGAATCCAGCTGTGGGCAGGGTAGGTTCCTTCTAGCGGCTCTGAAGGTGGGTCTGTCCCATGCCGTCACCCAGCTTCTGGTGTTGCTGGCCAGCCTCGGCATTCCTTGGCTTGTAGATTCGTCACTGCAACCTCTGCATTCATCCTCACATAGCCTTCCCCCTGGATGTGTCTCCTCCCCTTCCCTTCTCTTATAAGGACACTTGTCATTTGATTTGGGCCCGTCCTAATCCAGGTTGATCTCATCCTGGGATCCTTAACTTAATTATATCTGCAAAGACCCTTATCCAAATAAGGGCACTGTCTTAGTCTGCCTGGGCTGCTATCACACATGCCACAGACTGGGTATCTTAAAAACAAAGATTTATTTCTCCCAGTTCTAGAGGCTGCAAGTCCCACATTAAGGTGGCAGCATGGTCAGATTCTGGAGTGGGCCCTTTTCCAGGTTGCAGGCTGCCAGCTTCACACTGTGTTATCACAGGGTGAATAGCAGGAGCTCTGATGAGCAGAATGAGGCTCAGAGGGGGTGGGCGACTTGCCTATGGTCACACAGCAAAGAGCTGGAATTTAAGCCCTTCTCAGAGTAGCCCCTGAGCTCAAACTCTCTGTGACTCCCTGGAAGACCCTTGTCTCCACTCAGTGCATTAGATTTAGCTTAGCTCTTTGTTTTTGTTTTGTTTTGTTTTTGTTTTTTGTTTTTTCTTCTTTAACCTCTTATCTCCTGGTCAGGTTAATTAAGTTGTTGTTACCAACCCTTCTTGGTCAGTGAGGAAGCAAGTCCGGAGGGGCCGAGGTTTGTGCACAGCCCCACTCATAGTCTGCAAGAGGACTAGGCCCAGAGCCCAGTTCTCCTGACTCCTGGTCTAGCCCTCTTTGCTCTGTGCTCCTGAGAAACATAGAATTTTTCTGAGGTGCCTTAGAGAGCATGAGGTCTTAGCCCTCAATTTACCGAGGAGGTAGTCAAGGCCCAGATGATGAATGGATCCCAGCCACACTCAGGTCTCTGCATCAAGCTGGCCAAGACCCCTGATCCTTGGCCTCTCTTATTTGCAAATCAAAACTTCCAGGCTGCATCCAATAAATATCCTGTATCAACCGCCTGCTTTTGCTTGAATTGAAAAGTCAAACTTCCAAGCTCTATTGAAATCATTAGTTCTCCTTTGAAAGCCAGTTTTAATTTAATTTTGGAGAGTCTCTTCCAATTCCTAAAATGTCTCTGAGCTGAGGTGAGAGCTGTCCCTTGAAACCCAGGAGCGCCATGGATGTCTTTATCTGAAGGGACACAGCCCCGGGGGCGCTACACAGACTCTCTCCCAGCCTAAGCTTTTCACAGTGATGCAGCCAGCTGACAGCCAGGTCCCAGCCCCGCAGAGGCAGTGCCTGCTGTCTCTTCTGAGAAGGCGAATGAGAAGTGAGAGAGTTGACAAATTCTAATTAGTGGGATTATCCTCCCATGACATGTCTGGCTTCAGACGTGGGTCTCAGGGCCTGGTGCCCGGGCCTCCAGAAGTCTTTGCTTGGATTCCCACAAAGCCAGGACCCCTGAGGTACGTTTGCACATCGTACCTTTGCCTCCTTGCATTTTATATTCTCACGTTCACTACTGGAAATGGGCGTTCCGTGGGCCTTCGACCTCATGCCGCAAATTTTACTCTGTGGAAAAAACATCTTTTTGGAGATTTCATGAAATGTGCTATCTAACACATTGAGATGCAGCTGACATTTATCGTCCCTCAGTACCGCCTGGCACTCCCACTTTCCTGTCCTGTTTAGTTTCACCCCAGTGGTGCCGGATGGGTTTTGCTGACTCAGTTCAGACATATGCTGAGACTGAGGCCAAGAGAGGCAGCAAGAACCAAAGCTGGAGTCGGAATTCAGGCTTCTGCCATCGTCCTGTATCTGCCTTGAATAGATTTGCAACGTGTCAAAGCTGAATGGGGTCCAATTTCCAACAGAAGAGCGGCTGTGATGCCAGGAGAAAATCCCGAGTTCCTTCTCTGGGTCCTCAGGCCAACAGCGTTATTGCTGGCGTTTTCCAGCATGTCCCATTTCTCAGGAAGGCCACACTGTGGGTGAAAAGTGACAGCTGGGGAGGCAGAGAGCCTGGGTTTGAGTTGAGCCTCGAGAAAGCACTAAAACCTTTCTAGGCCTCACTTTCCTCTCTCTGTAAAGCGAGGATAGTAATAGTCACTGTCCTTGATGGAACGGTGTCCCACCCCCTCCAAATTCAACTCCTCCTGGAACCTCAGAATGTGGCCTTATTTGGAAATGGCATCATTTTAAGTGTAATTAGTTAAGATGAAGTCATACTAGATTAGGGTGGGCCCTAAGTCTACTCTGACTGGTGTCCTTATAAGAAGATGAATGATACAGAGACGTAGGAGAGGATGCCATGTGACAACAGAGGCTAGGACGGAAGTGCTGCAGCTGCAAGCCAAGGGCACCAGGGGTTGCTGGAGCTGCCCCACTCTGGAAGAGGCAGGGGAGGATCCCCCCAGGAGCCTTCAGAGGGGGCAGGGGCCCTGCTGATACCTTGGTTTTGGACTTCCAGCCCTCAGAACTATGAGCCAATAAATTTCTGTTGTTTAAATCCCCCAGTTTGAGGTACTGTTACAGCAACCTGAGGAACCCACACAATCCCTTCTCGAGGAGTTGGGAAGATTAGCCCATACAATCCTTGCTAACTATCCAAGGAACCAATACAGTCCCTCCTCGGGGTGTTGGGAAGACTAGCTCATACAATCCTTGCTAACTGTCCATGCCACATGTGCATGTCAACTCTGCTCACTTTTCCTGCCGTGCTTGCTGTGTCTCCTCGGCTCCACGCCCTCCTTTACAGGATTCCCTTTCCCTCAAAGCCTCTTCCTTCACCCTTACCATCTTCCCATCCTTTAGAGCTTGCCCCCTGGTTTTGATCCTGCGGAGAGCCTTCTCTGACAGCTCCCATCTTCCCACCCTGCCCCAAACTGCCCCCAGGTAAGGCAGCCACTCAAAAGTCCAGGCCTCATGGATTTGAACCCCCACCCTGCCACTTGGTGGTTTGTTGAACTCTGAAGAAGTTAATTAGTACACTTGGGGCTACAGCTTCCTCATGCTTTATCCATAAGGTTCTTACAGGGATTCAGTGAGATGATCAAGGAGATGATTTGCTCAGTGTCTGGCCTGCAATAAAGTGCTCAATATAGAACCACTGTCATCATAGCTGTCCCCAGCTTCTCCTATGCTCCCTCAGAACGCATGTGCCTGAGTTTGGGTTTCCCCAGAATCAGGCTCCAAGGCAAAGATTTGAGGACAGGACATGGGAGAGGCAGAAAGAACACAGGGAAGGATAGGAAGGAAGATGGCCAGGAAAGGGTGTGCTGTTAAGCTTGTTAGCCCACTGCGGGGCTAGGCAAACTTACAAACTCCGGGAGCCAGTGTAAAACACTGGCCTCAGCCTCATCCCAGGTGACAGGCAAGGGAGAGGGGGTACTGATACTCCAGTTTCTAACAGTCGTGGATCGAGTGTTGCTCTGAGGACATTAATTCCCTGGCTTGGCTGGTCTGCTGCATGGGCAGCAAAGTGGGCCCTACTGGCAAAAGAGAGTCCTCAGGGAGAGAATGCAGAACTGGTGGATGGAAGTCAGGCAGGTGGGTGCAGAAGTGGGAAAGGTGAGGAGATTCAGGTGGGCACAGATAGAGTCTGCAACACTCGTGCACGCCACACATGTCAGGGTTATAGTCACTGGTGCTTTTTGCTTTTATCTATTTTCCTCATGGGCTGTGAGCCCCTTGAGGGCAGGCCTGCTTCTTCCATCTTCTGTGTTTGCATCTCCTCTTTCAGCACTTAGTACATGGCCAATGCTCATGTAAATATTTAATAAATGGATGAATTGGTCCAACTCTTCCATTTTGCAGATGCAGACAGGTTGTGCCTAACTCAGCAGAGCTGCTCCACTAGCAGATTTTAAGAACAGGGACGTGAATCCAGAAGTAAAAATGCAGTGTGGGGTGACTTTTCTCCTTTGTCTTCCTTTTCCTTTGTTGGCTTGAATGTTCTCTCCTTTGGCTGTCGCTCAGGTATGCATCGTGCAGAAGCGAGACACTAAGAAAATGTATGCAATGAAGTACATGAACAAGCAGAAGTGCATCGAGAGGGATGAGGTTCGGAATGTCTTCCGGGAGCTGCAGATCATGCAAGGGCTGGAGCACCCCTTCCTGGTCAATCTGTGGTGAGTGTGGCTCCGTCCAGGGCTTCTGTGGGTTCCTCTGTGGGGAGCCAAATGCAAATTCGGCTCTGCTAGGAGGACTCTTCTCCAATGTAAAGAGAAAGGGATGAAATTTTCTGGGTTCAGTTATTCTTAAGTATTTTGTAGAGTACATGTTCTGATGAAGTCTATAGGCATATGTTTCATTTTCATTTTAATTCTGTCCTCTTATCTGATGAATCAGAGGTGAAAATAAACGGAGAAGGGTTTTGTGTATTTGAGAAGATATGTGGAACGTTGTAAGAGGATGCCGAAGATAGGCTACTAAATGGAGAAGGGTTTTGTGTATTTGAGAAGATATGTGGAACGTTATAAGAGGATGCCGAAGATAGG
Organism: Symphalangus syndactylus; assembly: GCF_028878055.3. NCBI lineage: Eukaryota > Metazoa > Chordata > Mammalia > Primates > Hylobatidae > Symphalangus > Symphalangus syndactylus. Next base: position 16,798,335 of record NC_072438.2, on the reverse strand, counting down.
CTACTAAAGGGAGTGGGGAGCTCGGTGTTTCAGAAAGTCACAGCCATACAGCTGATGGCAGGAAGGGCAACTGGGAACTAGTATTCTACTTCAGTACAGATGGCTGCCCATCACGGACGTACCAAATTCGGAATTCTGTCTCCGGCCGCCAAAACCTGCCGTGACCCATGTTTCAGACCTTTCACTCCAACCCATCCTTGGCTATTATCTTCACTTTAAATTTGCATCCTAGAAACACATCCTGTTGGTGGTTCCGTGCCTCTGTGCTTTTGCATGTGAAATATCTTCCTAAAACACTCACGTCCCCTTCTCCAGTGTCCCCTAACCAACACCTGTGCATTCCTGGCACCCAGCTTAGGAAACCCTTAGGTCAAGAGCCCTTGAAGACCCACAGGCCAGCTGCGTGCCCCTCACGACCTCAGTCTTGTCCTGTGTTTGACCTAACGCCATCTTCATCACAGTGAACCCAGGTTATTGGGTTACTTATCTGTCCTCATACAGAAATTGCTTGTTTCAGGGAGTCTAACACAGTATCTGACACATTGGAGGGACTTAGCAAATGTTTCCTAAGCTGGATTGTGTTGAAGGGGAGAGGGAGGACAGGCTGCTTTAGGAAACGAATTCTGACCGTTTCATTCAGTGGCTCAGTTGACCCACTGACCTTAAGAGTTGGGACGGCCACCCTGGAGGGGTAAGTCTAGCTTTGCACATACTTTACCACTACTGATTTCAGTTGCCCTGCACACTTAGAAGCACTTTGAACACTGGATGATAGGAGAACAAAGAGGAACACAGATTGTCCCATCTGAGAAAATCAAGGTGTGTGTGCCAGGTGCCACAGACGTGGGCATCGCCATGGAGAAAACCCAAACCAAATCTTGTCTGCTGGAGTCCCAGTATCCACTGAGAGTTCGTCTTGTCTCTGTGCAGTGATCTGAACACTTACATTGTTTGGGAGAAATAAACCCCATCGTGTTTTGATTGCTATGCAAGGGAATTTTCTAAAGTAAATCTTTAATCCGAACAGCAACATATGTTCCTGGCAAAATATAGAAAATAAAATATGCAAGAAAACAATAATTACCCAGAAGCTCTTCAGGCTTAGATTAAACTTTGGTGTGTAATTATTTTTATACTCCTTTTCTTGTATTTTTTTTCGTATCAATGACATATAACTATGTTATTGATATATAAACATTCAGAAAAATTTTGTATTGTTTTATTTTCTAAATTAATATCTGGCAGGAGCACTATCTCCTTATTACTGCAAACTCTTTGTAAATCATTTTTAATGGCTACGTAATATTTCACTAAGGAAAAGCACAATAAGCGACCTAATCGAAACTTCATTCTGTCATGTAGGTTACTTGGGCTGTTTCTAATTATTTTGCCAATGGAAATACTGCTGAGATGATTATCTCTGAACCTGAAGTTTTTCAGGTGGGACTCCTTAAGGTGGACTAAGAAGATCAGATGCCTAGTGGAGCTTGTATGATGTATGTTAAAGGAGAGGAATGTGTTGGAGCAGCCTTTACTTAGGCACCCTTTTTAAATTTTTTTATTTTATTATTATTATACTTTAAGTTTTAGGGTACATGTGCACAACGTGCAGGTTTGTTACATATATATACATGTGACATGTTGGTGTGCTGCACCCATTAACTCGTCATTTAGCATTAGGTATATCTCCTAATGCTGTCCCTCCCCCCTCCCCCCACCTGACAACAGTCCCTGGTATGTGATATTCCCCTTCCTGTGTCCATGTGTTCTCATTGTTCCATTCCCACCTATGAGTGAGAACATGCGGTGTTTGGTTTTTTGTCCTCGCGATAGTTTGCTAAGAATGATGGTTTCCAGCTTCATCCATGTCCCTACAAAGGACATGAACTCATCATTTTTATGGCTGCATAGTATTCTATGGTGTATATGTGCCACATTTTCTTAATCTAGTCTATCCTTGTTGGACATTTGGGTTGATTCCAAGTCTTTGCTATTGTGAATAGTGCCACAATAAACATACGTGTGCATGTGTCTTTATAGCAGCATGATTTATAGTCCTTTGGGTATATACCCAGTAATAGGATGGCTGGGTCAAATGGTATTTCTAGTTCTAGATCCCTGAGGAATCGCCACACCAACTTCCACAATGGTTGAACTAGTTTACAGTCCCACCAACAGTGTAAAAGTGTTCCTATTTCTCCACATCCTCTCCAGCACCTGTTGTTTCCTGACTTTTAAATGATCGCCATTCTAACTGGTGTGAGATGGTATCTCATTGTGGTTTTGATTTGTATTTCTCTGATGACCAATGAGGATGCACATTTTTTCATGTGTTTTTTGGCTGCATAAATGTCTTCTTTTGAGAAGTGTCTGTTCATATCCTTTGCCCACTTTTTGATGGGGTAAATGTGTTGAGTTCATTGTAGATTCTGGATATTAACCCTTTGTCAGATGAGTAGGTTGCAAAAATTTTCTCCCATTCTGTAGGTTGCCTGTTCACTCTGATGGTGGTTTCTTTTGCTGTGCAGAAGCTCTTTAGTTTAATTACATCCCATTTGTCAATTTTGGCTTTCATTGCCGTTGCTTTTGGTGTTTTAGACATGAAGTCCTTGCCCATGCCTATGTCCTGAATGGTATTGCCTAGGTTTTCTTCTAGGGTTTTTATGGTTTTAGGTCTAACATGTAAGTCTTTAATCCATCTTGAATTAATTTTTGTATAAGGTATAAAGAAGGGATCCAGTTTCAGCTTTCTACATATGGCTAGGCAGTTTTCCCAGCACCATTTATTAAATAGGGAATCCTTTCCCCATGTCTTGTTTTTGTCAGGTTTGTCAAAGATCAGATAGTTGTAGATATGCAGCATTATTTCTGATGGCTCTGTTCTGTTCCATTGGTCTATATATCTGTTTTGGTACCAGTACCATGCTGTTTTGGTAACTGTAGCCTTGTAGTATAGTTTGAAGTCAGGTAGCGTGATGCCTCCAGCTTTGTTCTTTTGGCTTAGGATTGACTTGGCAATGTGGGCTCTTTTTTGGTTCCATATGAACTTTAAAGTAGTTTTTTCCAATTCTGTGAAGAAAGTCATTGGTAGCTTGATGGGGATGGCATTGAATCTATAAATTATCTTGAGCAGTATGGCCATTTTCACGATATTGATTCTTCCTACCCATGAGCATGGAATGTTCTTCCATTTGTTTGTATCCTCTTTTATTTCATTGAGCAGTGGTTTGTAGTTCTCCTTGAAGAGGTCCTTCACATCCCTTGTAAGTTGGATTCCTAGGTATTTTATTCTCTTTGAAGCAATTGTGAATGGGAGTTCACTCACGATTTGGCTTTCTGTTTGTCTGTTATTGGTGTATAAGAATGCTTGTGATTTTTGCACTTTGATTTTGTATCCTGAGACTTTGCTGAAGTTGCTTATCAGCTTAAGGAGATTTTGGGCTGAGACAATGGAGTTTTCTAGATATACAATTACGTCTGCAGACAGGGACAATTTGACTTCCTCTTTTCCTAATTGAATGCCCTTTATTTCCTTCTCCTGCCTGATTGCCCTGGCCAGGACCTCCAACACTATGTTGAATAGGAGTGGTGAGAGAGGGCATTCCTGTCTTGTGACAGTTTTCAAAGGGAATGCTTCCAGTTTTTGTCCATTCAGTATGATATTGGCTGTGGGTTTGTCATGGATAGCTCTTATTATTTTGAGATACGTCCCATCAATACCTAATTTATTGAGAGTTTTTAGCATGAAGCATTGTTGAATTTTGTCAATGGCCTTTTCTGCATCTGTTGAGATAATCATGTGTTTTTTGTCTTTGGTTCTGTTTATATGCTAGATTACATTTATTGTTTTGCATATGTTGAACCAGCCTTGCATCCCAGGGGTGAAGCCCACTTGATCATGGTGGATAAGCTTTTTGATGTGCTGCTGGATTCAGCTTGCCAGTATTTTATTGAGGATTTTTGCATCAATATGCATCAAGGATATTGGTCTAAAATTCTCTTTTTTTGTTGTGTCTCTGCCAGCCTTCGGTATCAGGATGATGCTGGCCTCATAAAATGAGTTAGGGAGGATTCCCTCTTTTTCTATTGCTGGGAATAGTTTCAGAAGGAAAGGTACCAGCTCCTCCTTGTACCTCTGGTAGAATTCGGCTGTGAATCCATCTGGTCCTAGACTCTTTTTGGTTGGTAAGCTATTAATTATTGCCTCAATTTCAGAGCCTGTTATTGGTCTATTCAGAGATTCAACTTCTTCCTGATTTAGTCTTTGGAGGGTGTATGTGTCGAGGAATTTATCCATTTCTTCTAGATTTTCTAGTTCATTTGCGTAGAGGTGTTTATAGTATTCTCTGACGGTAGTTTGTATTTCTGTGGGATTGGTGGTGATATCCCCGTTGTCATTTTTATTGTGTCTATTTGATTCTCCTCTCTTTTCTTCTTTATTAGTCTTGCTAGTGGTCTATCAGTTTTGTTGATCTTTCAAAAAACCAGCTCCTGGATTCATTGACTTTTTGAAGGTTTTTTTGTGTCTCTATTTCCTTCAGTTCTGCTCTGATCTTAGTTATTTCTTGCCTTCTGCTAGCTTTTGAATGTGCTTGCTCTTGCTTCTCTAGTTCTTTTTTTTTTTATTAATTTTTTTTGCACACAAAACAATAAACATTTTCTAAAAATACATACAAACAAAAAGATGCATATCAAACATATTAGGAAGGTTGCACATGGGAAGACAGGGAATAGAAATGGGGAGTGGGAATTAAAGAAAATAAATGAGAGAGGGACTTTGTATGGATCAATGATAATAACTTAATCCTCTATTTGACAAAGAAGAAGGAGAAGGAAGAGGAAGAAAAAGAAAGTGGGATAAAGGATCAGAAAGGGAGAAAAATAGAAAAAATTAGAGTATGACTCCAGGGTAGACCTGTTTTGTTGTCGCTGGGTTGGTTGGTTGGTTTGTCTGTTGTATTTTTCATATGTTTTGCCATGTTGGCCAGGCTGGTCTCAAACTCCTAGCCTCAAGCGATCAACCCACCTCAGCCTCCCAGAGTGCTGGGACTACAGGTGTGAGCCACCATGTCCAGCCCCCACATTGCCTCTGGCCTCCGTGGTAGACCTCCTAGACGGGGCGGCCGGGCAGAGGCGCTCCCCACATCCCAGACGGGGCGGCCGGGCAGAGGCGCTCCTCACTTCCCAGACGGGGCGGCCGGGCACAGACGCTCCTCACTTCCTAGGCGGGGCAGTGGCCGGGCAGAGGGGCTCCTCACTTCCCAGAAGGGGTGGCCGGGCAGAGGCGCTCCTCACATCCCAGACAATGGGCGGCCGGGCAGAGGAGCTCCTCACTTCCCAGATGGGGCGGCCGGGCAGAGGCGCTCCTCACTTCTTCCCAGACGGGGCAGCCGGGCAGAGGTGCTCCTCACTTCTTCCCAGACGGGGCGGCCGGGCAGAGGCACTCCTCACTTCCCAGATGGGGTGGCGGCCGGGCAGAGGTGCTCCTCACATCCCAGACGATGGGCAGCCGGGCAGAGGCGCTTCTCACATCCCAGGCGATGGGCGGCCAGGCAGAGACGCTCCTCACTTCCTAGACGGGGTGGCGGCTGGGCAAAGGAGCTCCTCGCCTCCCAGACGGGGCGGCCAGGCAGAGGCACTCCTCATATCCCAGACGATTGGCAGCCAGGCAGAGACGCTCCCCACCTCCCAGACGGGGCAGCGGCCGGGCAGAGGCTGCAATCCCAGCACCCTGGGAGGCCAAGGCAGGCGGCTGGGAGGCGGAGACTGCAGCGAGCCAAGACCACGCCACTGCACTCCAGCCCGGGCAACACCGAGCACCGAGTGAGCGAGACTCCATCTGCAGTCCCAGCAACTCGGGTGGCCGAGGCGGGCAGAGCACTCGGGGTCAGGAGCTGGAGAGCAGCCTGGCCAACATGGTGAAACCGCTCCTCCAGCCAAAGGAGAAAAAGCAGGCAGCGGTGGTGGCGCGCGGGGCAGGAGAATCACGGGAGCCGGAGGCAGGGAGTCTGCAGCGAGCCAACTAGATTCCAGCCTGGGCCACAGAGGGAAGAAAAGAAAAGAAAGAGAGGAAGGAAGGAAGGAAGGAAGGAAGGAAGGAAGGAAGGAAGGAAGGAAGGATCTTTTAATTGTGATGTTAGGGTGTCAATTTTATATCTTTGCTGCTTTCTCTTGTGGGCATTTAGTGCTATAAATTTCCCTCTACACACTGCTTTGAATGTGTCCCAGAGATTCTGGTATGTTGTGTCTTTGTTCTCTTTGGTTTCAAAGAACATCTTTATTTCTGCCTTCATTTTGTTATGTACCCAGTAGTCATTCAGGAGCAGGTTGTTCAGTTTCCATATAGTTGAGCAGTTTTGAGTGAGTTTCTTAATCCTGAGTTCTAGTTTGATTGCACTGTGGTCTGAGAGACAGTTTGTTATAATTTCTGTTCCTTTACATTTGCTAAGGAGTGCTTTACTTCCAACTCTGTGGTCGATTTTGGAATAGGTGTGGTGTGGTGCTGAAAAGAATGTATATTGTGTTGATTTGGGGTGGAGGGTTCTATAGATGTCTATTAGGTCTGCCTGGTGCAGAGCTGAGTTGAATTCCTGGATATCCTTGTTAACTTTCTGTCTCGTTGATCTGTCTAATGTTGACAGTAGGGTGTTAAAGTTTCCCATTATTATTGTGTGGGAGTCTAAGTCTCTTTGTAGGTCACTAAGGACTTGCTTTATGAATCTGGGTGTTCCTGTATTGGGTGCATATATATTTAGGGTAGTTAGTCCTTCTTGTTGAATTGATCCCTTTACCATTATGTAATGGCCTTCTTTGTCTCTTTTGATCTTTGTTGGTTTAAAGTCTGTTTTATCCGAGACTAGGATTGCAACCCCTGCCTTTTTTTGTTTTCCATTTGCTTGGTAGATCTTCCTCCATCCCTTTATTTTCAGCCTATATGTGTGTCTGCACGTGAGATGGGTTTCCTGAATACAGCACACTGATGGGTCTTGACTCTTTATCCAATTTGCCAGTCTGTGTCTTTTAATTGGAGCATTTAGCCCATTTACATTTAAGGTTAATATTGTTATGTGTGAATTTGATCCTGTCATTATGATGTTAGCTGGTTATTTTGCTCGTTAGTTGATGCAGTTTCTTCCTAGCCTCGATGGTCTTTACAATTTGGCATGTTTTTGCAGTGGCTGGTACCAGTTGTTCCTTTCCATGTTTAGTGCTTCCTTCAGGAGCTCTTTTAGGGCAGGCCTGGTGGTGACAAAATCTCTCAGCATTTGCTTGTCTGTAAAGTATTTTATTTCTCCTTCACTTATGAAGCTTAGTTTGGCTGGATATGAAATTCTGGGTTGAAAATTATTTTCTTTAAGAATGTTGAATATTGGCCCCCACTCTCTTCTGTCTTGTAGAGTTTCTGCCAAGAGATCAGTTGTTAGTGTGATGGGCTTCCTTTTGTGGGTAACCCGACCTTTCTCTGGCTGCCCTTAACATTTTTTCCTTCATTTCAACTTTGGTGAATCTGACAATTATGTGTCTTGGAGTTGCTCTTCTCGAGGAGTATCTTTGTGGCGTTCTGTGTATTTCCTGAATTTGAATGTTGGCCTGCCTTGCTAGATTGGGGAAGTTCTCCTGGATAATATCCTGCAGAGTGTTTTCCAACTTGGTTCCATTCTCCCCATCACTTTCAGGTACACCAATGAGATGTAGATTTGGTCTTTTCACATAGTCCTATATTTCTTGGAGGCTTTGTTCGTTTCTTTTTATTCTTTTTTCTCTAAACTTCTCTTCTCACTTCATTTCATTCATTTCATCTTCCATCACTGATACCATTTCTTCCAGTTGATTGCATTGGTTACTGAGGCTTGTGCATTCGTCACGTAGTTCTCGTGCCATGGTTTTCAGCTCCATCAGGTCCTTTAAGGACTTCTCTGCATTGGTTTTTCTAGTTAGCCATTTGTCTAATTTTTTTTTCAAGGTTTTTAACGTCTTTGCCATTGATTCAAACTTCCTCCTTTAGCTCGGAGTAGTTTGATCTTCTGAAGCCTTCTTCTCTCAACTCATCAAAGTCATTTTCCGTCCAGCTTTGTTCCGTTGCTGGTGAGGAGCTGCGTACCTTTGGAGGAGGAGAGGTGCTCTGATTTTTAGAGTTTCCAGTTTTTCTGCTCTGTTTTTCCCCAATCTTTGTGGTTTTATCTACCTTTGGTCTTTGATGATGGTGATGTACAGATGGGTTTTTGGTGTGGATGTGCTTTCTGTTTGTTAGTTTTCCTTCTAACAGTCAGGACCCTCAGCTGAAGGTCTGTTGGAGTTTGCTGGAGGTCCACTCCAAACCCTGTTTGCCTGGATATCAGCAGCGGTGGCTGCAGAACAGCAGGTATTGGTGAACCACAAATGCGCTGCCTGATCGTTCCTCTGGAAGTTTTGTCTCAGAGGAGTACCCGGCCGTGTGAGGTGTCAGTCTGCCCCTACTGGGGGGTGCCTCCCAGTTAGGCTACTTGGGGACCAGGGACCCACTTGAGGAGGCAGTCTGTCTGTTCTCAGATCTCAAGCTGCATGCTAGGAGAACCACTACTCTCTTCAAAGCTGTCAGACAGGGACATTTAAGTCTGCAGAGGTTACTGCTGCCTTTTGTTTGTCTGTGCCCTGCCCCTAGAGGTGGAGCCAACAGAGGCAGGCAGGCCTCCTTGAGCTGTGGTGGGCTCCACCCAGCTCGAGCTTCCCGGCTGCTTTGTTTACCTACTGAAGCCTCAGCAATGGCGGGCACCCCTCCCCCAACCTGGCTGTGGCCTTGCAGTTTGATCTCAGACTGCTGTGCTAGCAATGAGTGAGGCTTCGTGAGTGTAGGACCCTCTTCGCCAGGTGTGTGATATAATCTCCTGGTGTGCCGTTTGTTAAGCCCATTGGAAAAGCGCAGTATTAGGGTGGGAGTGACCCGATTTTCCAGGTGCCATCTGTCACCCCTTTCTTTGACTAGGAAAGGGAATTCCCTGACCTCTTGTGCTTCCTGGGTGAGGCGATGCCTCACCCTGCTTTGGTTCACGCACGGTGTGCTGCACCCACTGTCCTGCACCCACTGTCCAGCACTCCCCAGTGAGATGAACCCGGTACCTCAGTTGGAAATGCAGAAATCACCTGTCTTCTGCGTCGCTCATGCTGGGAGCTGTACACTGGATCTGTTCCTATTTGGCCATCATCTTTTTTTTTTTTTTTTTTTTAAAGATGAAGTTTCACTCTTGTCACCCAGGCTGGAGTGCAATGGTGCAATCTCGGCTCACTGCAACTTCTGCGTCCAAGGTTTAAGTGATTCTCCTGTCTCAAACTCCCAAGTAGCTGGGATTACAAGCGCCTGCCACCACACCCAGCTAATTTTTGTGTTCTTAGTAAAGACAGGATTTCACCACCTTGGCCAGGCTGGTCTCAAACTCCTGACCTCAGGTGATCTGCCCACCTCAGCCTCCCAAAGTAGTGGGATTACAAGCATGAGCCACTGTGCCCAGCCTTAGGCACCATTTCTTGATTCTCTGTTCACGATCCCCAAGACACTAACAGATTAGTGACAGATGATGCCCTTTGGTTACATGACAGGGCTGGGTATATAAGAAAATTATCTGCAAATGTCAGCCTCTGGTGGCTTTTATTTTATTTCCATCATAAGCAAGAAAGGGGTGAGCCTACTGCTTGACTTTGGAGTCACCCCTCAGACTCTCTGGGCCTCAACTTCCTCACTTGTCATAATGACATAATAATGCCTTGTTTACCACTAGGAGTGTTTGAGAATTAACTGAAAAGAAGACATGAAAGTATATTTTCTTTAAGTAAAAATATCATTCACCATAAGAGGTTATATATGTGTGTATGTGTATTAGTTCACTCTCATACTGCTATAAAGAACTGCCCAAGACTGGGTAATTTATAAAGGAAAGAAGTTTAATTGACTCACAGTTCCCCATGGCTGGGGAGGCCTCAGGAAACTTATAATCAGGGCAGAAGGCAAAGGAGAAGCTGGCACCTTCTTCACAGGGCAGCAAGATGGAGTGAGTGCCAGTGGGGAAAATGCCAGACGCTTATAAAACTATCAGATCTTGTGAGAACTCAGTATCATGAGAACAGCATGGGGGAATCCATCCTCGTGATTTAATTACCTCCCACCAGGTCCCTCCCATGACGTGGGCATTATAAGGATTACAGTTCAAGATGAGACTTGAGTGGGGACACAGCCAAACCATATCATTCTGCCCCTGGTCCCTCCCAGATCTCATGTCCTCACATTTCAAAGCACAATCATGCCTTCCCAACAGTCCCCCAAAGTCTTAACTTATTCCAGCATTAACTCAAAAGTCCAAGTCCAAAGTCTCATTTGAGACAAGGCAAGTCCCTTCCACCTATGAGCCTGTAAAATCAAAAGCAAGTTAGTTACTTCCTAGATACAATGGGGTACAGGCATTAGGTAAATATGCCCATTCCAAATGGGAGAAATTGGCCCAAACAAGGGGGCTACAGGCCCTACACAAGTCCAAAATCAAACAGGGAAGTCATTAAACCTTTAAGTTCCAAAATGATTTCCTTTGACTTCATGCCTCATATCCAGGTCATAATGATGTGAGAGTTGGGCTCCCCAGGCCTTGGGCAGCTCTGCCTCTGTGGCTTTGCAGGGTACAGCCTCCTTCCCAGCTGCTTTCACAGGCTGGCGTTGAGTATCTGTGACTTTTCCAGGTGCATGGTGCAAATTGTCAGTGCATGTGCCATTCTGGGGTCTGGAGGGAGTGGCTGTCTTCTCACAGCTCCACTAGGCAGTGCCCCAGTGGGGACTCTGTGTGGGGGCTCTGCTTCCACATTTCCCTTCTGCACTGCCCTAGCAGAGGGTCTCCATGAGGGCTCTGCCCCTGCAGCAGACTTCTGCTTGGACATCCAAGTGTTTCTATACATCCTCTGAAATCTAGGCAGAGGTTCACAAACCTCAATTCTTGATTTCTATGCATCCATAGGCCCAACATCACATGTAAGTCACCAAGGCTTGGGGCTTGCACCCTCTGAAGCAACAGCCTGAGCTGAGCTTTGGCCTTTTTTAGCTACAGTTGGGACACAGGTCACCAACTTTCAAGACTGCACAAAAAGCAAGGCCCTGGGCCTGGCCCATGAAACCATTTTTCCCCAGTAGGCCTCTGGGCCTGTGATGGGAGGGGCTGCTGTGAAGGTCTCTGACATGTCCTGGAGACATTTCTCCATTGTCTTGGTGATCAGCATTTGGCTCCTCATTACTTATGCAAATTTCTACAGCCGGCTTGAATTTCTTCCCAGAAAATGGCTTTTTCTTTTCTATCACATTGTCAGTCTGCAAATTTTCCAAACGTTTATGCTCTGCATCCTCTTGAACATTTTGCTGCTTAGAAATTTCTTCCGCCAGATACCCTGAATCATCTCTCTCAAGTTCAAAGTTCCACAGGTCTCTAGGGCAAGGGCAACATGCTGACAGTCTCTTTGCTAAAGCATAGCAAGAGTGACCTTTACTCCAGTTCCCAGCAGGCCACTCATCTCCGTCTGAGACTATGTCAGCCTGGACTTAATTGCCCATATCACTTTCAGCATTTTGGGCAAAACCAACAAGTCTCTAGGTATTTCCAACTTTCCCACATCTTCCTGTCTTCTTCTGAGCCCTCCAATCTGTTGCAACCTCTGCCTGTTGCCCAGTTACAAAGTTGCTTCCACATTTTTGGGTGTCCTTATAGTGGTGCCCTACTACCTCAGTACCAATGTACTATATTCATCAGTTCTCACGCTGCTATGAAGAAATATCTGAGACTGGATAATTTATAAAGACAAGAGGTTTAACTTACTCTCAGTTCTGCATTGCTGGGGAAGCCTCAGGAAACTTACAATCATGGCAGAAGGCAAAGGAGAAGCAGCCACCTTCTTCACAGGGCAGCAGGATGGAGTGAGTGCCAGTGGCGAAAATGCCAGATGCTTATAAAACCATCAGGTCTTGTGAGAACTCACTCACTCACTATCACGAGAACAGCATAGGGGAAGCTGCCGCATGATTCAGATACATCCCACTGGGTTCCTCCCATGACACATGGGGATTATGGGGATTATAATTCAAGATGAGATTTGGGTGGGGACACAGCCAAACCATATCAGCCATATCAGATAAATAGGTGTATCCATCACTTATTTATATAGTATCCACCTATTATCATATATACATGCCTATATGTATGATGCATAGATGATAGATAAATACATAGATGATAGACAAATGATAGATGGATATATTAGATAGATGATAGGTAAATGATAGACTAGATTAACAGATGATAGATATAGTTGATAGATGATTAATGAATAGATGATAGATAAATAGATAGATGATCAATAGGTAGAATGATAGACGATGGCCCTTCAAGCTACAAGTTAAAAGGAGAAAGGTCACCAGATCATTGGTCAGTACTCAGAACTTTGCACACTACAGGGGTCAGGATTTATTTTGTTATGAAGGAGAAAAACCTAAACTTGTTTAAGCACAAAAGGGAATTGGCTTTTATAACTAAAACATTTAGACTGAGAGCTGATGTTGGTCTTGCACTGCCTTCTTTTGCTTTCCCCTGTGTTAGCTTTATTTTCAGAGCCACGAGTCACACTGAGCCCTGGCAGGTCCCATTTCTCCTGCCAGCTGAACAGCCCCAGCAGAGGCTGAGGCTTGTGGGCAGTAACGGACCTGGCTCTGGTCACACGCCCATTCCTGACACAGCAGAGGATGGTGCAGGAGGTTCGTCCCATTGAGTCTCATGGACAGGCAATGATGGAAGGGGCTCTCCAGAGGGAAATTCAGAGCTGTTTCCAGAAGAAAACAAGTAGAGTCTGTGCAGCCCCAGGACTGTTGCCTGCTGCCCACATGCCATGTCCTTGTCCAGGAGACTCCATATCAGCCCTGCTCATTTCTCAGAGACAGAAAGCAGGGCCCCAAGCAGTTTGCTATCTTGCCTGAACCATGTGATTTGTAATTCAGACTCAGACAGACCCACCATGTCCTAATGCTTCCAGTTCTTACAGATGGCTGATTACTAACGTCTCCTGGGCACTTGATATGTGTCTTACTGAGCTTCTTTAATTCTCCCAACAGCTATTTTCATTTCCTACTATTATCCTACTATTTTTGGTCCCATTTTACAGATGGGGCAACTGAGTCATGCCACTAGTAAGTGGAGGAGATGGGATGTGAAGCCAGGCTGTCTGGCTTCATGGCCCATTCTGGTCACCCCTCTACCACAGCTGCTGTGATGGGGCCCTGGCCCCTCCCTGCTCGGCACCACACCCTACCTCTTCCCTGATGGATCTCTTCCAGCTGTGCTTCTCTTTGGTGGCCTCTCTCACCCCAACTGGAAGAGGACACAGTGTGGAATTGCCTGTCGGGGTCATAAGGACACCACCACTTTATATTAATGATATATCAGTTTTTCATCACATTACCTGGAGGGTGAATTACTGCAGCCTTGGAAATCCTGACTGTACACCTTCTTGTTATTCTTTTTTGCTGACATGCTCTATAACTGGCAGAGGCAAAGGCCTGCATTGATTAATTTTCATAGCAATTTTTGCCTCTAAAGAATGAATGATTTGTGCTCCTAAGCCTGTGATGACCCAAGTGGAGTTATCAAGTGCAATATTTTCATTTGTTCTAATGCAAAGCTGTTTTACTCTCTTGGGGTTAAGACAACGAAGGCAAAGCAGAGAGGGAAAGAAAAGCCACACACCCCAGAGAGTGAGGGTGGCCCATTAGTGGGAGCTCTGGTGGGATGGTTGTGGGAGAGGAGGAAAGGTGAGGGGAGAAAAGCAGCATGAGTGTTTCAGCACTTTAGTTCTGAGGTCTGACCTCCCAGGTTCTCATCCTAACTCTGCCTCTTGCTGGCTATGATGCTGCTATGGACCAAATTGTGTCCCCCTGCCTCAAATTCATATGTTGAAACCCTAGCCCCCAATGTCACTGTATCTGAACACAGGGTCTTTAAGAGGTAATTACAGCTAAATGAAGTCATAACAGTGAGGCATTAATCTGATAGGACTGTGGTCTTATAAAAAGAAGAGAGAAAGACGGAGAGTGAGAGAGAGACACACAGAGAGAGAGAGAGATCTCATTAAGGATGCAGCAAGAAAGTTGCCCCTGCTGGCACCCTGAGCTCAGATATCCAGCTTTTAGAACTGTGAGAAATAAATTTATATTGCTGGAGGCCCCCAACCTATGGTTTTATGTATGGTAACTTAAGGTGACTAATAAAGGTCTCCACTGTTACTGCCATTACAGGCATACGTCGGAAATATTGCAGGTTCAGTATCAGAACACAACAAAGCAAATATCACAATAAAGCAAGTCACTCAATTTTTTGGTTTTCAGTGCATATAAAAGTTGTTTATGCTATACTATAGTCGATTAACTGCACAATAGAATTATGTCTAAAAAAATATACATACCATAATTTAAAAATACTTTATTGCTAAAAATGCTAATGGCTCACTGCAACCTCTGCCTCCCGGGTTCGAGTGATTTTCCTGCCTCAGCCTCCCAAGTAGCTGGGACTACAGGTGGCCGCCACCATGCCCGGCTATTTGTATTTTTAGTAGAGATGGGGTTTCACCATGTTGGCCAAGCTGCTCTCGAACTCCTGACCTCAGGTAATCTGCCTGCCTCGGCCCCTCAAAGTGCTGGGATTACAGACATGAGCCACCGTGCCCAGCCCCAAAATGTACTTCTTAAATAATAAGACCTGAAGGTCAAGATTACTCCTTGATCCATGGGCTGCAGAATAGATGTTATATTAGCAGGCATGAAAACAGCATTCACGTCTTGTACATCTCCATTAGAGCTCTTGAGTGACCAGGTGTATTGTCAACAAGCAGTAATATTTTGAAAGGAATCTTGCTTTCTGAGCAGTAGTATTGTTTTCTCAATAGTGAGCTTAAAATATTTAGAAAACCATTCCGTAATCAGATGTGCTGTCTTCCAGGCTTTGTTGTTCCATTTATAGAACACAAGTAGAATAGATTTAGCAAAATTCTTAAGGGCCTTGGGATTTTTGGAATGGTAAGTGAGCATTGGCTTCAACTTAAAGTCACCAACTGCATTAGCCCCTAGCAAGAGTCCGCCTGTTTTTTGAAGCTTTAAAACCAAGCATTGGCCGGGTGTGGTGGCTCATGCCTCTAATCCCAGCACATTGGGAACCCGAGGCGGGCACATCATCTGAGGTCAGGAGTTCAAGTCTAGCCTGACCAGCATGGAGAAACCCCATCTCTACTAAAAATACAAAATTAGCCCGGTGTGGTGGCGAATGCCTGTAATCCCAGCTACCTGGGAGGCTGAGGCGGGAGAATTGCTTGAACTCAGGAAGCAGAGGTTGCAGTGAGCCGAGATTGCACCACTGCACTCCAGCCTGGGCAACGAGAGCAAAACTCCATCTCAAAAAATAATAATAATAATAATAATAATAAAATAAAACCGGCCATTGACTTCTTTCTAGGTGTAAAAGTCCTAGATGGCATCTACCTCCAATACTTTTATGAAGTGAGATGGGGGATGGCCAGTGAGTGGAGCATTCAGAACACACACAACATTTATTAAGTTCACCTCCTTATTTAAGTATAAGGCTGTTTTGTTTAATTGAAAAATCTGTTGTTTGGTGTAGCCACGTTTGTCAATGACCTTAGCAAGATATTCTAGGTAACTTGCTACAGCTTCTCCATCAGCACTTTCTGCTTCACTTTGCATTTTTATATTCTGGAAACAGCTTTTTTCCCCTTTAAACCTCTTGAATCAACCTCTGCTACCTTTCAGCTTTTCTTCTGCAGCTTCCTCACCTCTCTCAGCCTTCATAAAATTGAAGAGAGTTAGGAACTTGCCCTGGAGTAGGCTTTGGCTTAAGGGGATGTTGTGGCGAGTTTGATTTTCTATCCAGACCACTCAAACTTTCTCCGTATCAGCAATAAGCCTGTTTCTCTTCTTTATCATTGGTATGTTCACTGGAGTAGCACTTTTAACTTCCTTC
This sequence comes from Symphalangus syndactylus, assembly GCF_028878055.3. Lineage (NCBI taxonomy): Eukaryota > Metazoa > Chordata > Mammalia > Primates > Hylobatidae > Symphalangus > Symphalangus syndactylus. Next base: position 16,782,313 of record NC_072438.2, on the reverse strand, counting down.
AGTAACTTTTTCTCTGCATGCAAAACTTGTCTAACTGCTCGGCAAAAGAGCCCCAGCTTTTAACCTATTTTGGCTTTTCACATGCCTTCCTCACTAAGCTTAATTATTTCTAGCTTTTGATTTAAATTGAGAGACACAGGAATCTTCCTTTCACTTGAGCACTCAGAGGCCATTGTAGCGTTATTACTTGGCCTAATTTCAGTATTGTTGTGTCTCAGGGAATAGGGAGACCCAGGGGGAGGGAGTGAGATAGGGGAATGACCAGTGATGGAGCATTCAGAACATGCACAACATTTATTGATTACATTTACCTTCTTATATAGGTGCAGCTCATGATGCCCCAGAACAATTGCAGTAGTGATATCAAAGATCATTGATCACTTTGGGAGGCTGAGGCAGGTGGATCACTTGAGGTCAGGAGTTCCAGACCAGTCTGGCCAACATGGTGAAACCCTGTCTCTACCAAAAATACAAAAATTAGCTGGGCATGGTGATACATGCCTGTAATCCCAGCTACTTGGGAGGCTGAGGCAGGAGAATTGCTTGAACCTGGGAGGCAGAGGTTGCAGGGGGCTGAGATTGCACCACTGCACTCCAGCCTGGCGACAGAGCGAGACTCTGTCTCAAAAAAAAAAAAAAAAAGAAGAAAAAACAAAGATCGCTGCCATAACAAATATCATAATAATGAAAAAGGGTGAAATATTCCAAGAATTATCAAAATGTGACAGAGACACAAAGTGAGCATGTGCTGTTGGAAAACATGGCACCAATGGATGTGCTTGATGCAGGGTTGCCACGCACCTCCACTTTGTAAAATATGCAGTATCTGCTAAATGCCTTCAAGAGAAGCACAGGAAAGTGAGGTGTGCCTGTGTTAGCACTTGTCCTTTGAGGCTGGCCTCTGGCTGGTTGAGCACCTGAAGTGAGGTTGCTCCCCGTTTCCGTGTGACTACGTGTTCTCTCCTTCTCCTCCAGCGTCAGACATGAGGACACGGCCTTTTGGAAAATGTGTCTTGTGTTTTTAGCGTTTTTAGCATTAGACTGTTATCCTGATTGAATGTCAATGGGTCAGTAGTTCATTCATGTGTTCGGACTGTATTTTCCAAATCCATTTCTACTTACCTAATTGGCTGTATTTACTAGACTCACTGTTAATCTGTTTCGTTTAAAATTGGAGGAGGGAGGCATCTGTCCCTGTCTACTGCCTAAACAACTGAGAGAATGAATGAACATTCTCAGGATGAGAACAGATGTCAGAAGTGAGTTTAAATGGCTCTCAGGGCAATGTAGGTTTCTAGAATCATATTTGAGTAGCAATGGACTGAGTCAATACGTGGATATCTACTTGCCAGTCTAAGCCAAGAAACAATCACTTAAATCAGAGGCTACATTTTAAGTGTTGAGAGCTTTGATTAAAATAAAACTATATTAAGTATTTGAAGGCAGAGCCGATCTGGCTGAAGCAGTGGAGGGCAGGGAAAGGGACTTGGGGGAGGACAGAGACTGGAAGGCCCCAGGGAAACCTTTGTCAAAGCTTATCAGCCTTACAAACAATTGCTAGATGCTGAGCAGAAGCAATTGTCCCCAGCCTGAACTGTTGCTATAGGCTTCTAACTAGTGTTTCAGTGCCCAGCCAGTTACCCATCACCCATGTGCCCTTCACAGGACAGGTCTTATCAAAGCGTAAGTCTGTGCCTACCACACCTCTGCATAAAATACCACAATAGCTCCCGAAGCCCTCAGAATAAATATCTTTCTGTGACCTAGCCTGTAATACTATGTCCAGTCTCATCCCCTGACCCCCACCCCTACTACTATCTTGGGCCATTTTTGTTCTTGTCCATGCTAACTAGTTTGTGGGTGATCTGTCATACATCCTGCTGTTCTCATCTCTCCAGGCCTCTGCTCAGGCTGTGCCCTCTGCCTGGAACACTGTCTCCTCTTCATTCACTGTGAGAACTCCTGCTCAGCCTCCACAGGAATTCATTCATTAAGTCAATATTTGCTGGGCTCTTATTGGGTACCAGGCACTGTTCTAATTTCTAAGGGTGCAGTGGTGAAGACAGCCAGTATGGCTCCTGTCCTCTTGGAGTTCATAGTCCAGGCCTCACCGCCTCCATCAGCCCTCCTCGGGACACCAGCCCCAGACAGTGGTGCTTTCTCACAGATCCTGTTATGGCATAAAGGCAGCTCTGTCACGGTTATCTGCTGGGGTGTGTGTTTCCTCCATGAGCAGTGGGCCGCTTGAGGAAGGGGACCATGCCTTATTCATCTCTGTCTCCCTAGCATCTGATGTTTAGTAGATTAATTTATGCAGTGCTGTTAAGGGCCCCTGCCATGCCAAATGCTGTGCTAGACCCTGGTGGCAGAACTGTGAGGAAGACAGCTCCTCCCTGTCTTACAGGTGAGACAAGACAGATGCTAACCAGCAGTCACTTGTCTCGCTTGCTCTCTTTCCTCCATCTGGGATGGTTATTGTGCTTTGGTGTCCTGGGATAACTTAAAAACTATAGAGATTTCAAACACCCACCATGCCCTTGAGGGTTAAGTGATATCCTGGTCCATCCCCAACACACAGAGATGGAGAATGTCCCTGGGGTTTTCCCAGTTGCCATTAGTAACATCTTCGTCTTCGTCAGTCTCCAGCGCTCCTGGACATGCCCATCACCATGGTGACACCCATAAATACAGGGGTAAGAGGTGAGGCTTTCCTTCCTAGAGTCCCTCTCTCATTCTTGACCATTCCAGCATTTGTAGCACCATAGAAACTTCATCTTATGCTTTAAAGATACCAGGTGGGTAATGTTTTCTTTGTAAGTGACATGAGTTTGTTATTCTTCAGGGGGCAGGATTGGGGGCTGTGATTGTGGGTCACAGGATGCACCTGCCTGCACTCCGACACTCAGGGGGCCAGTGCTGAGCTGTTCAGAGGGCTGCGTGAGGAGCCAGAGGACACGCAGTGCAAAAACAGGAATTAGGGAAAACACAGCTGGGCTTGGGGGGGATTGACTCTGGTGTGTCAGGAAGTTCCTGCAGGTGAGTGAGGGAATCTGTCCAGTAGTCAGAGAAGCCATGGGGTTTACCCAGGGTCATGTGGAAGAGCCAGGACTCTTCCAGACCTGTGGGCTGTTTGTGGGGTACTCCACTTCTCCCTCACCGCAACACAGCACCTTCTTGTGCCCATTTTCCTGACTGCTCTTCATGCTTTCCCAAGGGTCTTCTGAAACAGGACTCTCTTGATCCATGGGGAATTAGTGAATTTATCCCACACCTATTCAGTAATAGTAGTACCAGTACCATTTGTCCATCACCTACAGCACATGGCTCTTTTCGTATTTTATCTGGATTAATCCTCAGAACCATCGTGCAAAGTGGATGTTACTGTCTCCAGTTTACAGGTGGAAAAGCTGAAGACTAGTGGATTAAGTTATTTGTGCAAAATATGTAGCCAACAAGAGTCAGTACTGGGATTAAAAGCAATGGTGTTCTGGTAAATGCTTAACAACCAGCTCTCCAGGATGGGGTGTGTCAGGGCGGAGTGGCAGGGGCTGGGGGGGACAAGCCCTGTTTGCCAATTTCCATGGTGTAAATAGTTTCTCATAATGGTTGATTTCAAACTAACAATGTGGTGTCAGCCAGCCTGCAACATTTCTGAAGATTTAGCATTTGATTATGATGAGCTAGTATAAGCCGGCTCCAGCACAACCCTGCCAGACTCAGATCTAACACCAAAGCCTATGCTCTTTCTAAAGCCAACTTCTGTGAGTTAGGCCCAAAGCTAAGCCTCCAAAGTAACAAGAGGAGTAATTGATGGATGCTACTATGAGGGAGAGGAAGGAAGCATGGTGATTATACTCAACAATGTAGTAGACGTGGAAAATGGCCTTTCCTCTTCCTAGGTGTGTACCCCTTGAAAGCCTCAGTTTCCTTGTGTAGGGCGCGCCTACAGCTCCCTCCCTTTCATGCTTTGTGAGCTTCAAATTAAATGAGACCCCATGGATGAAAGCCCTGTGGAAAAGATAATTTGCTGGAGCAGCGTACATTATTATTCTTCCTTCTGAGAAAAACCTAAGTGTGAATAATATCCTATAAATTTGCTGGAGAGTTCATGTGCATGAAATTGCTAGTGGGAAGTAGCGACTGTGCAGATGGAGGCCACGATGCTCGATGACCGAGCAATTTTGTGTGAAGATCACATCCCAAAGAGCCACAGAAATAGCATTCGAATGTAATACATTTTAATGGGAAATACTCACCTGCTGTAGTGAGCTTAATTAAATTGGAAACTGTGGCGCCCTTGCTCCTCAAGTGTTTGAAAGTCACGTGGCAGCTCCCCATGGTTTCCCTGACGTCAGGCACACACGCCCCTTCTCTGACCTGCCCCCCACCCCTGGCAGGTCTTTGCACTCACTGTTCTCTCTGCCTGGGTGATTTTCTCTGGAAATCTGCAAGGCATACCCCTTCGCTTTCTTCAGATTTCTGTCTACTGTCAGCTTACATTTCAGGTCTTTTCTCGGACCTCTTAACTTAAAATTATAAGCTGCTCCCCACCTTGGCTGTCCCTAACCCACTTCCTGTGTGGCTACAGTTTCACCTGGGAACACAATATACATTTTACTTGTTTATTTTCTATGCCCCTTTCTTCCCCCACACACAACTAGGAGAAAGATGTCTCTCCATAAGGATGATAACTGCTGTCTTTTTTTTTTTTCCAAAAAGACTTTATTTAAGAAAAACCGGTGTAACATGGACACAGGGCAGGGAACATCACACACTGGGGCCTGTCAGGGAGTGGGGGGCTGGGGGAGGGGTAGCATCAGGAGAAATACCTAATGTAAATGACGAGCTGGTGAGTGTAGCAAACCAACATGGCATGTATATACCTGTGTAACAAACCTGCACGCTGTGCACATGTACCTTAGAACTTAAAGTATAATTTAAAGAAAAAACAGATGTAAAAGTTCACAGCAAAATTAAGAGGAGATTTCTCATGCACCTGCTGCCCCCACCCATGCAGCACCTCCCCCACCACAGTGGTATAATTTTTACCTTTGATGAACCTACGGTGGCACATCGTTATCACCCAGGATCCATGGTATACATTAGGGTCCACTCTTGGTGTTATACATTCTGTAGGTTTGGACAAATATATAATGATGTGTATTGACCACTGTAGTGACATATGGAGCAATGTCACTGCCCTAAAACCCTCTGTGATCCACTGATTCATCCCTCGCTCCCCTCCACCCTGGCAACCACTGATCTTTTCACTGTTTTCAGAGTTGTGCCTTGTCAAGAATGTCACATAGTTGAAATCATACAGTGTGTAGAATTTTCAGATTGGTTTCTTTGACTTAGCAATATGCATTTTAGTTTTCTCTACATCTTTTCATGGCGTGATAGCTCATTTCTTTTTAGTGACAAGTAATAGTCCATTATCTGTACATGCTATGGTTTATTTACCCGGTAACCTACCGAAAGACATCTTAGTTGCTTCCATGTTTTGGCAAGTGTGAATAAACCTGCTTTAAACGTCTGCGTGCAAGTTTTTCTACAGACGTACAGTTTCAACTCCTTTGGATAAATACTAAGGAAAATGATTGCTGGATTGTATAGTAAGAGTAGGCTTAGTTTTGTAAGACATTGCCAATCTGTTTTCCAAAATGGCACAGCCATTTTGGATTCCTGCCAGCGAGGAATGAGAGTTCCTGCTGCTCCACATCCTCGTCAGCACTTGGAGTTGTCAGTGTTTGGATTTTGTTCACTCCAATAGGTGTGTAGTGGTATTCTGTTGTTTCAATTTGCATGTCCTCTGCATTTTTACCACTGTATTCCCAGCATTCAGAACCATGGCTGGCATCTAGTAGTTGCTCAGTAAGTAATTGTCGAATGAACCAATTGAAAGAATAAATGTCCTTGTCTTCACCACAAATCATATGTGGAGAGCTGTACATGATCAGCTCACTTGGTTCCTCACTCACGCTGACCCACACTGAACTGGAAACCAGAATCAAAATAGAACACATTAGTCCTCCAAACCCAACAGAAATGCTTTTGCTAGCCTGTACATTGACTAAAAAACTGGGATTTCGACCTCCATACTTCTGATGCAGGGTAAGTTTGTGAAGGGAAGGAAGGGAAGTAACCTTGTTTATGTTGGTGGGTAATGGTGACAATTTTCATAGCTAACATTTATTAAGCACTTACGGGGTACCTAGCACTCCGCCAAAATTTCTCAGGCATCATCTCATTCATTCTTCACCAGACCCCTGTTAGGCTGGAACTTTGCTTCTCCATTTTGCAGAGGAGACAATTGAGGCAGAGGGAGATTAGAAAACCTGTAAAGGAGTGGGCCACATGCTAGTGCGATCAGAGTGCCCTGTGCCAGGACGTCACACTGCATATGGTGTCATGGGTTCATTTATTCAACATATTAAGCACCTACTATGTACTGGGCACTGTCCTAAGTACTGGCGACATATGCAGAGCAAAAAAGTCATGGCTCACCCTGAAGAGTGCCCGCTTTCTCATTCTGGGCAGGGAGATCAGTAAAACTCAAATCATTATAAACAGAGCTATAATTCAGAATTCTGTCCGGTGCGAATAAGGATGCTCACAGGAAATGCTGAGACTGTGGAGTAAAAGGAACCTTGTCATCCCTTGCAGACATCAGGGGCGGCTCCCTGAAGAAGTAGCACCTCTTGGGTTTTGTGACATTGGACACTCGGAGCAGGTCTCCAAGGCAGGTGCTATTATAGATAGGGAAACTGAGGCTCAGAGAAGCTAAATGATTGTCCGGCGCCACATAGTTTACAGGAAGCGGGCCTGCAATTCATAGCCAGCCTTTGAGACTCCAGAGCCTGCACTCTCTACAACATAACACTGCCTGCACTGTTCTTCCTGATGCAATAAAAGTTGTTTGAAATTGTAAGGAATTTTAGAGAGAAAACTGAGCCCAGCCAGTGGCATCTTATCTGCTAACTTGAATTTTGACCTTTTCCTTCTCTGGGCCTCCGTTTTCTCTGCTGTGAAGTAAAAACCTTAAACTCTGGTTTTCCCTGGTTCCCATGGTGCCATAGGGGGTCCAGGAAGTTCCTTAGGGTCACTTGGGGGCCAATGGGGTTGAGTTGGTGGACCAGGCCTCTGCCTTGCCTTATCCTGCATTCCCTTTTTTTTTTTATTTGAGACAGAGTCTCGCTCTGTCGCCCAGGCTGGAATGCAGTGGCACCATCTTGGCTCACTACAAGCTCCGCCTCCCGGGTTCGCGCCATTCTCCTGCCTCAGACTCCCCAGTAGCTGGGACTACAGGCGCACACCACCACACCCAGCTAATTTTTGTTGTGTTTTTTTTTTTTTAGTAGAGACAGGGTTTCACCATGCTAGCCAGGATGGTATCAATCTCCTGACCTTGTGATCTGCCCGCCTCGGCCTCCCAAAGTGCTGGGATTACTTTAGGCAAGAGCTACGGTGCCTGGCCTCCTGCATTCCTTTTTTAACCTGTTGGTGTTCTACATTTGATTTCATTTAAGGAAGGGTTTCTGCTGCTCAAACATTTCGACAGCTGGTAGCCTAGATAGTCTCTCCTGCTCAGCGAGTCTGAAAGTTGACCACCCGCAGCCTGCTTCGTCAGCTGAGAATTGGGCCCAAGCACAGCCGACTTTGATGAGTGGAGATAGATGACTCAGACTATGTGATCAAATCAAAAAAAGAATTACGAGCTTAACAAAATAAATTGCAATTTGTAAAATTGAAGGCAGCACATGAATGGTTAAAGAAAAGTGTCCTATTCCAAATCCATATTAACTGCTGTGCTCCCAGGTCCATGACCGGCACAGGCTGAGGGAGGGGGAATACAACAGGGGCATGGCACATGCTCCCTGCAACCCCACACACCTTCCCTGTCCAACCAAAGGCCGCACAGTGCCTCAGGGTGTCAGGACTCATGCCCAACTGTAGAGACATAGAAAACAGCACGGAGTGAGCATCCACTGCCAGGGAGGCATGCTTCACTTATAAATGGCCGCCTGGGCTTTCATTGTGGAGAACACTTTGAGATGCCAACACCGAATGACAGGATCAGTTTAAGGATCACATTGCAAGGTCCTGCGTCCAAAATGATCATATTTTCTTAGAAAACCCATCACAAGGGAATGTTGTGGATTCGAGACATTCCTCCTGTTATTGAATTCCCAGCAAGACCCCTGCTGTGTGCAACCCCAGGACACGTTGTACAACACAGCAGCCTGGTCCTCGGGGCCCTGGAAGAACAAGCTCAAGACTTTTCCACCCCAAAGTAATAATGGTGCTTTATTAATAAAAACATAGCAGAAGGTGCAATTTATTTAGAAGACCCTAGCCCCACGCTGTTCTGAGTTCATAACATTTACACACACACTACAGAAAGTCAGATCGCTAAGGGAAATAATGAAGCTGACTCACAGCATCAGTTTAAACATGAGCACAATAGGATATTATTTTTAAATGAAACAATTTTTTTCTAGCTTTATTAAAGTAGGATTGGCCAATAAACATTGTATATATTTATGGCATCCAACGTGGTGTTTTGATATGTGTACACACTATGAAATGATTACCACACTCAAGCTGATTAACCCATCCATCACCTCACTCAGTCACCTTTTTTGTGTGTGGTGAGAACACCGAGTTGTACTCTCTTGGCAAATTTCGAGTACACAAGTCATTCTTAGCAGCTGTAGTCACCATGCTGTTCATTAGAGCCCAGGGCCGCCTCCTCCTGTAACTGACAGTTTATAGTGCCCTTTGACTGGCATCTCCCCTCCACCCAGCCTCTGGCACCCTCCGTTCCACTGTCTGCTTCTATGAGTGTGACGTTTTTAGGAACACGCATAGGTGGAAGTGCCCAATCCGGCCTTCAGATCGCCTCTTTTTCCTCCTGTCGGCTATGGGGGGATGGTCCCCAGTGCCTCCCAGTGCCTTCCCTCACTGTGGCCCATGAAGAAGAGGAACCCCCACCCACTGCACTTTCTAAGACCTGGCTTCCCATCCCTGGGGGAGTGAGGGCAGAGTAGGGTGACGAGGTGATAGCTCCGAGGTGGGCCACTGTCCCCTCGTGCCTCCTGACGCTCTCTCTGAACCTGACCCTTAAGAGTACGTTGGAATCTGCTCTCAGCTTGTGTCACTGATGCTCTGCAGGACTGGGCCTCGTCTCCTCTCCCTCGCCCCTCATCCTCCTCACTCGGCAGATCACTCGGAAGAACCTTCTTCCCCTGCAAATGTGAATGAAAGGGAATGCTGTGAACCAGTAGCTCAGCTTAGTAGATGAACACACTGAGGCCCAGAAAGGTGGAGTACTTCCCCCAGGATCCTCAGGCCTTTATGCGGAGGAGTCAATATTTCAACCTCTGTCTGTTTGACTCCAAGCTTGAGCATCTCCCACCATGGACCTTGCCTCCCAGGTGCCATGGAAGCCTCGGCGTCATGCAGCCTGCAGAGATGGTCAGCAGGGATAACAGGTGTGCCAGTTGCTTCTCCTCCAGCTGTGCTTCTGCATCCTGGAAGAGTCGGTGCCAATGTCCTGGCCCCTGCTCTTGCAGAACAGCCCATAGCCTCAGGGGCTTCTTCACAAGTGAGATTGGGTTTGTATTTCCAGCCACATATGTGAAACTAGAAGAAATTTCTTGGAAGGTGATGACACAAGGGCCATTGTTCCCAACAAATATGCGAGGATTTCAGAGTGTTTGCTGATTCAGAACACAAGTGCATTTGCGGGATGGTGGACACATTGAACTGAAAGCTTACAGAGACTGCTGCATGCAGAAACCTACATCCTTCAGAGACACCTGTGCTGGGCACCACCTTCCAGAAGCAGAATTCCTTTCCCTACCCCACTGTCTTGGCAGGGCGCGTGTCTCATGCTCCTGTATCTCTCAGGCTCTGCTTTGCACATGTTCTATCTGAGCATTCTTAAAGAGGGTCCACAGTTTGTTCATTTCAGGGAGGCCATTCCAAACCATCTGGCCTTGTCCACTCATAGGCCTTCTCCCTCTCTCACTTGCCTGTTTGATTTCAGCACAGCCCCTTTTCATCTCTGATGTTAATGTGTTTTCTTACTTCTTTATAGAAACTTTTTCCATCCCCAGAAAAAAAATGTGAGCTTTCTGAGACCAATGGTCCTGTGTATATTGTTCTCTGCTGTGTTCCCCTGAACAGTATCTGGCACATGTAAGCATTTGATCATATGTTTGTTATGTTGAATTAGATATTTGTACTTGGTCCATAGCTTGGGACTTAGTATGTTCAGAAGTTCAGAAAGAATAGGGTGGAAGAAATGAGGAGTCATCAGTCCTCTCATTGGGCGGAGATTCTCAAGGGTAGGGACCTTGCCCTTTGCTCATCCTCATCCTCGGATCCCAACACAAGACAGTGCCCTTTGCATGGGTGATATATTACCCCATAACATGCTGAGTTTACTATGAAAATGTATGTGCCAGAGCAATTGAAAGATGAGCTTCAATGCGTCTTGATCTCAGGAATTCTCCTTAGTTTTTATTTTTAATTATATTCTCCATAATTCATAGTAGAAGTGTGTATTAGGCAGTTCTCACACTGCTGTAAAGAAATACCTGAGACAGGGTAATTTATAAAGAAAAGAAGTTTAATTGGCTCATGGTTCTCAGGCTGTACAGAAACTGTAGCTGCTTCTGCTTCTGAGGAGGCCTCAGGAAATTGACAATCACGGTGGAAGGGGAAGCGTTACCAAAGATGTCTTACATGGCGGGAGCAGGATGAAGGAGGAGAAGTGCTACACACTTTTAAGCAATCAGATTTCATGATAACTCATTCACTCACTATCACAAGAACAGCATCTAGGGGGTGGTGCTAACCCATTCATGGGAAGCTGCCCTCATGATCCAATCACCTCCCACCATGCCCTGCCTCCAACATTGGGGATTATAATTGAACATGAGATTTGGATAGGGACACAGATCCAAACCATATCAAAGTGTGTGGTTTTTTTCTTTTTGGGATTGTTTGCTTTTCTAGACAGGGTTGTCTCATTCTCTTTTTTCAGGCTGGAGTGCATTGGCACAATCATAGCTCAGCTGCAGCCTCCAACTCCTGGGCTCAAGCAGTCCTCCGGCCTCAGACTGTATTTTCTTTGTGATTGGCAGGACATGTACCTTTGATTTGCCAATATATTCTTCAAGATAGGGCTATGGCTGTTTGCTCACATAGAAGTAGGGAAATTAGGCATTTATAAAATGTATCAGATTTGTGCCTGCTACCTCCTCCCCTTCCTCCTCCTTAGGCCAGCAACCTGCTACTCCTGGGCACTTTTCAACCAATAAAAGAATATTAGAATGGGCCAGGTGCAGTGTCTCATGTCTGTAATCCCAGCACTTTGGGAGGCTAAGGCAGGCAGATCACCTGAGGTCAGGAGTTCGAGACCAGCCTGGCTAACATGGTGGAATCCTGTCTGTACTAAAAATACAAAAATTACCCAGGCATGGTGGTGGGCGCCTGTAATCTCAGCTACTTGGGAGACTGAGGCAGGAGAATCGCTTGAACCTGGGAGACTGAGGTTGCAGTGAGCCGAGATCACGCCACTGTACTCCAGCCTGGCGACAGAGTGAGACTCCGTCTCAAAAAAAAAAAAAAAAAAAAAGAATATTGGAAAGTGATTACCTATGTTCTAGATGATAATTAATTCTGTGTGACGTCCTGGAAAAGAAAGTTGGGAAGGCTTAACATCACAGTGACCTCACTTGGTCATATGTGCACCACCTTCCTGTCTGAGAACCACCTGCACTATTGTGGATTTGACGTTTTTATCAACTCACTTGAACTGGATTCTTAAAACTTGGTATTACCAATGTAAGTAAAAAACAATCTTCAGGTGTCTTACATAGATGGCAACCCTAAACATATATATATATGAAACTTACATGGCTTCATTAAATTCTAACCTTACACTGTTACCTGCCAAAGTTACAGCCTGAGACTTGTCATTGTTTAAAATGGAGATTGACAGGGAGTAGGAAAGTGTTAAAGACAGGCTAGCTTTAAACTAAGACTTTCTCCTCCATATGATCAAGATGGAAATGCAGGTGGAGAGGGAGGGAGTGGCGTTCTTGCTCTGCATTCCACAGGCACCTGGGATCATCTCATGGGTAGCACAGGTGGTGCACAGCCTACATGCTCAATGACACTGAATGCTGAGGGCCTGCGTGGGCTGATGCCACCCCACGAGGTTCTTTTCTTCTTTCCTTTTCCCTCTCTTTCCTCCCCTCTCTTCTTTCTTCAGTTTTTTTTTTTTTTTTTTTTTTTGGTGGTAGGGGGCCCATCTCATAGTTTTGTTCTGAACATATGTAAAACCACTAACAGAAATACTTAAAAATTCAAGATAAGGGCCGGGCGCAGTGGCTCACGCCTGTAATCCCAGCACTTTAGGAGGCCGAGGCAGGCAGATCACGAGGTCAAGAGTTTGAGACCAGCCTGACCAACATGGTGAAACCCCCTCTCTTCTAAAAAATACAAAAATTAGCTGGGCATGGTGGCACATGCCTATAATCCCAGCTACTCAGGAGGCTGAGGCAGAAGAATTGCTTGAACCCGAGAGGTGGAGGTTGCAGTGAGCTGAGATTGTGCCACTGCTCTCCAGTCTGGGCGACAGAGCGAGACTCTGTCTCAAAAAAATTAAAAAAAAAAAAAAAAAGGAGATAAGAAATATTACTACTAAGTGAGAAAACAAAAGGAAGAACACATGTAGGGGATGAAAATTCAGCCAGGAATAAATCCAGGTCCAGGTGAGCACAGCACTCCACGGCCCTAGACGGCTGCAGCGTTGCTGTTGGTCATGACCATCTGTGATGCAGTTAGGGTGGGTGACATGGCAGATTTCATGCCCCGTCCTCTCCTTTCAAATCTCTAGAAGCATCAGGTGTCCAGCCTACCAGGACCTCGATTGGTTTCTTCCAAGCAGGTGGGCTTTAGGAATGGTCTTCACCTTCAGGTGAAGGGTCTTGGTCTTTGGGTCCAAGAGCTGTACCAAATTGGGACTCAAAAACTCAGATGTCTGCAGGGGCAGGCAGGTGACAAATGAATGAAGAAGGACAATAGGGAGGGACAATAGGGAGTGGTGGAGACTGTGGCTAGCAAAGAACTCACTTTGGCACATCATCACTCTGTGGGAAGCGTTCAGGGTGGGGTTTGGTGTGGAGCTGGTAGGAGGTGCCCAGCTCTGTAGATCACTTATGTCTGGGTGACTCTGTGCTAACTTGTCATCCTCTTGGAATCACTTTGCTACATAGCATGACTCAGTTGACCGATCGTTTTCAAGCTGAACTCGATTAGAGTTCTTTAGCTGCTGCAGCAAAAGTCAGGGGGCATATGCAATAGGCAGCTCTTATGGCCACCCAGTCCTTCAATCTGTTCCTCATCACTCTGTATCAGTTTTTTCAGAGCATATGTCACCATTGGAAATTATCTCGTTCATTTATTTGCTTAGTTCCTTATTTATCTCCACCAAAATGAATGCACTATTTTCTGGGCTGCCAGATTTCATCACAAAGAATTCATTCAAGAAATATTGGTAGAAGGCATGAATAATTGAATGAATAGATGAATATAGTCTGCTTTTGCAACAGTTATACCTCTTAACTAGTTCCCTTGTTTGGTGCATTGATAATCTTTGGATGCTATCCTTTCACTCTTGTTTTCTTAAGAGATTTTTATCTTTGGAACTGATTTTGAATTTTATCAGAAGCTTTTTGAAAAATTATAAAAATGCTCAGATGTTTAGCTTCCTTGCTCTTCAATTATGGTTAATGACATTATTCAATTTATCAATAGTGAGCCATCCTGCCTGGAATAAGCCCCATTTATGTTTCATGGTAAAACATGTTATTGTTTTTTTTTTCCAGCAAATAATAATGAAAATATCTAGAATTCACTGCATTTTTTTTCTGCATGTTAGTTTTTCTTCAAAATGCTTGAAATGTGCCATCTTATGCCATACAAACTACCCCCTATGATGAACTGTTCTTATTTCACCAGAGTAGGAACTTCACAAAATCTATATAAAGTGAGGGCATGTTGCCTAACAAAGGATACTTCTCAAAGTTAGCTATTATTATGATGATCAAACTTTGTCTGCATCCCTGATTATCTGCATAGAATATAAATGTCTAGATGTCAGCCAACACGCTATCAAAAAACTTTTGAAACATACTGTGAAATTGCATTTCAGAATTTATACCACTTGACACGCCACCTATGGAAATGCCTCTTTCACCGCCTTCTCACCAACTAATTTGTAATTTGATGTGGCATGGTGGTGGGAAGGTGGTAGCTTATACTTGTTTTAATACGTATGCCTTTGATTCCCAGTAATACTAATAATTTTTTTCAGAGGATTAATGGCCATTTGTTCAACCAATGCTTTCTGCATCAATGTTTGAGTTGCGTACTGAAGGACAAGGGGGAGAAAGCTGCTGTGCTTCGCCATCTGGGGGAGTTGGTCTGTCTAGTAGGAGCGAAGGGTAGAAATGGACCCCTCTCACTCTCTCTGCAGCATATTTAGGCCCACGGCCCACATGGAATCCTGGTGATCCATGGGGTAGTGATGTCACACTCTCTCTTAAAAGAGGCAGAATTTCAAGAGGCAGGTAAAGGAGGAAGGCAGCACCTGGCAGAGGGCTAGACTTGCACAAAGGTCTGGGAGCTTGGCCTTCATGCTCTACTGCATCCAAACACTGTGTCCTCGTGTCACATTTCAGTGGCACTGGTTGTGTGGGGGTCACAATGGCAGTTCTTTGTGTCAGGCTGGCTTAAAATCCCTACCGTGCACAGTGTTTATACAGAGGTGGCTGATCCTGTCTTTCCTTCCTAATTATGCACTTTTGTATGAGGTGCAGTGAAAGGAAACATCAGCCTAAGCCACTCTGACAATTTCCATTTTGTCCACACCCTTCAGGTCTGTACTGAAGGTAATGAGATTTCTGATGAAGCACAACCCATTCCCAGGTTTTGCATGTGGAGGTTAATCTCGGGGAGTCCTGGGCATTACAGAGATCCTTTACGGGACATTATAAAGCAGATTGGTGACCGAGGCTGCCCTTCTCAGCCACAATTCCAGCTAAAGGTACACATAAAATGAGTATTACTTTAATTAAAGATGCAACGTGGTTGTTTGTACAGAAGCAAGCCAAGCAAGGCAGGCTTGTGCATCAACATTGTGCAAAAAGTAGAAAGACTAATAAGGTGTAGCCAGGAGTGGTACCGCAGGACCACAGGGACCTATTGTAATGAATGTTAAGTGCTTGTCATTAGCATATCTTTGTTGCTATGTGACCATGCATTCCTGAATATTTGAAAACCTATTGGTGCCTTATGTGGCTTTGAACTGCTGCCTCCAATCTTGCTTACATTATAAATCAGCTTTGTGAATGCTTTTTTTTTTTTTTGCGTCTCTGAATCACTGCATGTTCCACATTAGTGAAGCCCACCTTGGTAAGATTGTATTCTGTGTCTTTAAGTTAAATTTTCTTTTCACTTCTCGTTGGTTTTCTAATTTGACTGAGGTTTAAAATGTTATTAAGTTAGTTAACCTCACTTTGTGCTTCATAAACTCTGGCCTTTTTGTAGCCTCCAACACCAGATGGTTTCTTATAATTGTCCAGGTCTTTAAATGTGCCATACATTTTCCTAAATGTTCTCCCTCCCCTGCCCACCTGGTGAACTCCCACTTATGCCACAAAACCCTGCCCTCTGCTCATCTGTGAAGCCTTCCCCACTCCCACCTGAGGAATGCCATTTTTGAATTGAGTGACTGAGGGAAATACTGCTTTCCTGGGGAACTGGAATGCTTCATACTTTCCGATAATGAATATGTTTGTGTCTGGCTGTGTCAGTCTTCTTCCCTCTAGTTGAAAGGAAGCTCAGGGCTAAACCACTTTAGCGAGGTCCTGAGGTGCCATAGGAACAAAGGCTCCACCACAGGCAGCCTGAATATGACTCTGGGGTCACCAGCTGCCAGGCTTCAGACAATCTGTTAAGTCTCAGTTTCATCATGTGTAAAATGGGAATAATGTCTAGTTCTTACACTCAAAATGTGTGTTATTGAATCAAGCAATGCCCAATTACTCTTAACAAGTTGAAGTATCTCGGTATATACACTGCCTGCTTTGTTTTTGATTTGCACTCCTCTGCTCTTTTTTTTTTTTAATTGCCTTGCTCCCTACTTGACATTATAATTCCTTGGTCCAAAATCTCTATTCTTATTTTTATCCTCATTTTGTTTTCTATATTTACAGTGTAAGCCACCTAAAGTCGTTTGCTGAACTGGCCGAGATATACTGAAATAAGTGATTCTATTTTTAAAATGGTGTTGGAAGTCCCCAGTGTTGTTTGCCAGGGAGTCGTGGCACCCAGTTCCTCCCACATGCTCCCCTTCTCCTCCAGGTCCAGGACAGTAGAGCAGGCCCACAGGGATCCTGCAGCGGATGGGAGAGCACGGCTTTATTAGTATATTGGCAAAACTCTCATGCCTCATTGCACTGTTCTGCCAAAAGCAGGTTTGAAAAACTTGGCTTAGGCTCAAGGCCAAAATGGAAACTTCTTCCTCCAGCTTAAATCTAGTCGCAGGGATCCAGGGACCCAGATGTAGCTATAGAGATAGGAAAAGTCATGGCAAGTGGCCACTGAATGTACTCACCCAAACAGATTTCACCAAGCATCACATCAGTGGGGAAGCCTTACAGACTCCAGGTCATGGGTCCCCATTCCTCAGGTTTCCATTAATCTGAGACTAAGGTTCAGGCATCAGTAATTGGAAAGCTCCCCAGATGGTTCCACGGTGTAGCCAGAGTTGAAACCACTAAGCCACTGAGCCCCTCAGCAGACAAGTGGTACATATTGGATGGGTGGAGGAAGCAGAGGCTAGGCCGCTCAGAACCCTGTAAATGAAGAAATAGTTGGCAAGAAAATGCACCAACAAATGGATTTTTAAAGCAGTTGCTTTTAATAGTAAAACACGGCTCAGCAATGGAAAGTCAGGCTCTGATCAGTTGAATGGGTCTCTCTTCCTTTGTTTTGGGAGATGTGAGTGAATGGGAAGGAGAGAGATCAGTTATGTTCTTAGCAATATTCTGAAGTGAAGAGGGGCAGGGGATCTCTCCTGTGCCGAAAGTTAGTGTTGCTCACAGAGAGTCCTGTGTCCTTGTCCCTGCTCCTGTTTCTGGGGGTTTAGTGAGCATCCTACAGCCCCATTTGCCCTGGGAGACCTCAGCCCTGCAGGTTTCCATGGGGCCTGGCAGGTTTGCTCAGGACTGCCACAGTATAGGTACAACTGTGGAAGCTTCCAGCTCAGCATCTTGCTTCAGGAAATGTTTCTTTTGATATCCATACTCAGATCAGTGATTGAGGGATGAGTTGCACTCCCCAGTTAATTTATCCCACTCCTAAAAAATGGAGAAGCACAGAAAAAGGAAGCAAAGTGCTCCGGTTCAGGACATGTGTTAGTTCGTTCTCACACTGCTACAAGGAGCTACCTGAGACTGGGTCATTTATAAAGGAAAGAAGTTTAATTGACTCACAGTTACACATGGCTGGGGAGGCATCAGGAAACTTACAATCATGGCAGAAGGTGAAGGGGGAGCAAGGCACATCTCACATGGTGGCAGTAGGAGAGAGAGCCAAACACTTTTAAACCATCAGATCTCCTGAGAACTCACTGTCTTGAGAACCGAATGGGGTAAACTGGTCCCATGATCAGATCACCTCCCACCAGGTCCCTCTATCAAAATGTGGGGATTACAATTTGAGATGATATTTGGGTGGGGTCACAGAGCCAAACCATATCATTCTGGCCCTGGCCTTTCCCAAATCTTATGTTTTTCTCGCATTTCAAAACACAATCATGCCTTCCCAACAGTCCCCCAAAGTCTTAAGTCATTTCAGCATTAACCCAAAAGTCCAAGTCCAAAGTCTCATCTGAGACAAGTCAAGTCCCTTCCACCTATGATCCTGTAAACTCAAAAGCAAGTTAGTTACTTCCAAGATACAATGGGGGTACAGGCCTTAGGTAGATGCTCCCATTCCAAATAGGAGAGAATGGCCAAAACAAAGGGGCAACAGGCCCCATGCAAGTCTGAAACCCAGCAGTGTAACCGTTAAATCTTAAAGCTCCAACATAGTCTCCTTTGACTCTGTATCTCACATCCAAGGCATGCTGTTGCAAAGGTTGGGCTCCCAAGGCCTTGGGCAGCTCTGCCCCTGTGGCTTTGCAGGGTACAGTCCCCATGTGACCCCACCCAAATATCATGGCTGCTTTCACAGGCTGGTGTTGAGTGCCTGCAGCTTTTCCAGGTGCACGGTGCAGGCTGTCAGTGGATCTACCATTCTGGGGTCTGGAGGAAAGTGGCCCTTTCTCACAGCTCTGCTAGGCAGTGCCCCAGTGGGGACTCTGTGAGAGGGTCCCAACCCCATGTTTCATCTCTGCATTGATTGCCCTAGTAGAGGTTCTCCATGAGGGCTCCACTGCTGCAGCAGACTTCGTTCTGGACACCCAGGCATTTCCATACATCCTCTGCTAGAGAGAGGTTCCCAAACCTCAACTCTTATCTTCTGCACACCCACAGGCCCAATGCCACATATAAGCTGCCAAAGCTTGGGGCTGGCACCCTCTAAAGCTGCATGGCAGCCCCAGGTATCATTGGTTGCATCTCCTCATGTCTATAATTTCAGGAGTCCTCTCTGGGAACTTTGGGTAAAATGTAACTATTGATGTGCATCTTGGAAGTGGATGACTGGGCATGGTGCCACAAAAACATGGTGGGTGTCAACAGAAATAGCTTATTTTTTAATATTAACCTCAGCTTAGAACACCTCCTGTGGGCAACCATACCTTGGTTTGGGAAGCAAATTCATAGTGTGGAATTATGGAAAGCGCTTGGATGTTGCCAAATGGGAAACCTGAAATGAAATCCCAGCTCCTCATCTTGGAAGCTTTGTGATCTTGCGCAAGTTAACCAACCTCTCTGGCTTCAATTTCACTCTTCTATAAAAAGATGAAGGTATTTCTTGTTGCTGTAATGAGTAAATAAAATAATGTATAAATAGTGCAGCCTACTTAGGACAACAGTGCTCAACAAAAGATCATCCCTCATCTCAGCTTTCTCAAATGCACCTTTTTAGATTTTCTTTTGATGATTTCCCCCCGGAGGAATTAAATTACTGAAATTTTTGTTTCTGACATTCATTCATTCGTCTTCTCATTCATTCATTTAATAAGCAATTCTTGCACATTCTATTCCCCCTCTCTCAAATGCAGCTCTTTCCCCTCCACACCCACTGTAGCTGTGTCTCCTTTACATGTCTCTTTTTTCAAAAAGCAGCTGACCATCCATTTCCTGGCCCCACCCCTCCCACATTCTTCCAGTACATGCTCCTGTCTCCCTTGTAGTGCTGAGCACTGCTGTGACTGTACAGGGGTTGGGCCCTGCTTTTGATTAGTGCCTGTTTCTCATGGTGAGTTCCATGAGGACAAGTTGCTTTTGCTCTGTTATTCCCTCAGTGCCTACCATACTGCCTGGCGCACAGTATTCAATCATTATTCACTGCAACCTAGAAGTTCTCATTCCTAATTTTGTTGTCATTCCTAATTTTTCTATTCCAACCCAGATCCCTCAGATCATTCCTTTGCTTCCGTGTGCTCACCTCCCCCAGCTTCATTATGCATCACTTCGAAGAGCGATCACTTAAACCTACTTCAGGGAGCTGTCCATGCACTCCTGCAGAGATGCAAGTGCCTGAGAATTCACACACCCCTCCCAGGTGGCCCCATAGCCAGTGGCTGGTGGGCCCAGAACTGTGAGAGCCCAGCTGTCTTGCATTGAGGTACAAAGTCATAACGCATTCTCCAGAGCACCTGGTTTGATCAGGCTGAGGCTGGGTCTTGCTGACACCACACTGTAGCTTCATTTCCCTGCTGGTCTCCAGGAAGCACTCCTTAATAAATCACTTGCAGATGAAGCCTCATCTCAAGGTCTGCATCTGGAAGAACTCAACTAAGAAAGTTGCACTTTCGAAAGAGCAGAATCATGGGTAGAATTGTATTAATAGATCTCTTGAGCTAGCTGGAGTCCTACAGGTTAACTAGAGAGCTCCATAATTCATTTATTGAACATGTGTTCTGTGCTGGGACTGTGGTGGGCTGCAGATGGGGAAACTGAGGCTCAGATAAGGGAAGTGGTTTGTCTGGGGTCACAGAACATGTGAGTGGTAGTGACAAGACAACAGAGTGCCCTGGGGTTTTTGTTTGTTTTTTATTTGTTTTTTGTTTTTTTGTTTGTTCGTTTTTTGTTTTTTGAGATGGAGTCCCACTCTGTTGCCCAGGCTGGAGTGCAATGGCACATTCTCGGCTCACTGCAACCTCTGCCTCCTGAGTTCAAGTGATTCTTCTGCCTCAGCCTCCCAAGTAGCTGGACTACAGGTGCCTGCCACCACGCCTGGCTAATTTTTGTATTTTTAGTAGAGACGGAGTTTCACCATATTGGCCAGGCTGGTCTCGAACTCCTGACCTTGTGATCCGCCCGCCTCAGCCTCCCAAAGTGGTGGGATTACAGGTGTGAACCACTGCTCCTGGCGTGTCCTGGGTTTTAAGCAAAATATAGTCTCAGCTCAGGTTCTTCTTCCTCCTTTATGGACCACTTGTGGGGAGGGGCTCTCAGGGCTCCTGCCTCTTTGCCTCTTGATGGCTGATTTTTTCTATCAACTTGACTGGTCTACAGATTGCTGCAATAGCTGGCAAAATCATTTCTGGGTGTGTCTGTGAGGGTGTTTCCAAAGCAGATTAGCATTTGAATCAGTAGACTGAGTAAACAAGATTACTCTCTCCAATGTGGGAAGTCATCATCCAATCCCTGGAGGGCCCGAGTGGAACAAAGAGCAGGAGGAAGAGCAAATTTTCCCTTTCTTCTAGAACAGGGACATCCACCTTCTTCTGCCCTTGGACTTTCAGAGCTCCAGACCTCGGGACTAGGACCTATATCATTGCCTCTCCTGGTCCTCAGGACTTTGGACACCACTGGGACTTATGTCGTTGCCTCTCCTTTGCCCTCAGACTGAATCACATCACTAGGTTTTCTGGTGTCCAGCTTGCAGATGACAATGGTAGGACTATGGAGGCAGTACAATCTCCATAATCCTGTGAGCCAATGTCTATAATAAATCTCTTGTATCTATATATCTCTTATTGTTTCTGGTTCTCTGAAGGACCCTAACTAATACACCTCCCCTCCCTCATTCTCTCCAAAGACAAGGCAAGGTCCAGGGCACACAGAGACAGGGAGGAGGGGTTGCTCCAGTTCTCACTGACAGCGCTGTGGGTGTGTGGAGCCTGAGGGCCTCCCTGCCTGCTTTCTCTCAGTCTCCCCAGGCTCTGGCTGTGGCAGATATGGTTTTCCATCTCGGTTGAGCTGTAATTTCAGAGATTTGGGGTTGGAGGGGTAGAGGTGACAGAGGAGTGAGTGAGGTGGCAGCAGTGACAGTCCTAGACTAGACGTGTGTGTGTGTGTGTGTGCATTTAGGGTTGTTTAAACTGTGTAAGCCTGGGATTGGGCAATGCCCATGTTCTGTACTCTGGGCCTTGGGGAGATATCGTTCTTGCCTTGGAGGAATTCTCTTTTGCTGATTCTCATCTCCCGTCCTCCTTCCATCTCAAGATACTGGGACAAAAGTTTAGGGCAGGACCCTGGGCCAAAGGAATGGAAGAGGCTTTAATTAGTCCACTTGGGCTGCCTCTACAAAGGTCAAAAGGAATATTCTTGGCACCAGGTGCCGCAGCCCAGTCCAGTCAATGTGGGACCAAGACTTTCCAGCTGGAGGTTAAACCAAAAATCTTTATAGTACTACACCAACAGATTTGGTCCAGAGTGTCCCCTTTGCTATTTCCTTCTCAAGCCTGTGACAGTGATAGAGAAGTAGTTATGGGTCATGGTCAAATATCTTTCTATGTCATCATACCCAGCAAAAAAGCAAAAACCACAAATAACCCTTAGAAGCTAATCAAAGTGATGACTCTCCTCTCTTAGGATAATTAATCAGAATCTTCCTTTTCACTCCTGATTCCCCTCCACAGTAGGATGGTCCTAGGACAGGCAGTGGCTTCCATGGGAGGGTATTTGCAGGAATATCCCGCTAAATATTCAACTTTAAATATCCTCTACTGTTTCCCACTGCTCTGGAGAGCCTCCGTACCCCTTGGAAACAATAATGTGGTCAAGAGTTTATGGCGGTTATTGCTTGGAGAGATCACAACAATCCCCCAGTCTTGAGCTAATGACAGAGGCGTGACTTCTTCCAACAACAGTCATTACCTCTCAGTAGTGGTGGCTGCTGGCTGGCAAGAGAGTGCCTGGCAGATGGATAGGCCGATGAATGGAGGCCTCAGTAATTGAAATGACGAATGGTGAGTCATGCACACACAAGCAGAGTGGGAGTAGCTGCGGAGGGGGATATGAAAAGGCCCATCTGCAAAACATTTCCATAAACCCAGATCTGTTTCTGCTGAAGTGAGACGGCATCTGCCAGAACC
This sequence comes from Symphalangus syndactylus, assembly GCF_028878055.3. NCBI lineage: Eukaryota > Metazoa > Chordata > Mammalia > Primates > Hylobatidae > Symphalangus > Symphalangus syndactylus. The sequence goes on along the minus strand of NC_072438.2, from coordinate 16,759,737 downwards.
ATTCTGCACCCACAAAGACAAAGACATATCCAAGAAGGAGCCTGCCCCTGGGTCTGGGAGAGAACAAGCTCAAGGGCTGGGGTTTGGGCCTGGAGCGCCTCCATCTTCTCTCCTACTTATGCAAATCATTATTTTCTCTTTAACTCCTTCTGTATCATTCTTCTCACCCAAAGTGCCATTCCAGACTCAACCCATTCTTGACCCAATTGTTTCTGAACTGCTTTAGATGCTTCTGGTCTTTGTTCGTCTTCATGGGGTCAGCAAACTATGGCTCATGGGCCAAATCTGGAGTGCCATACATTTTAGTAAGTGGAGTCCTGTTGGAACACAGTCACACACCTTCATTTATGTATCCTGTGTGGCTGCTTCTATGCTGCCATGGCAGTGTGGAACAGCCGGGACAGAGACAGGATGACCCAAGAGCCTGAACCAGTTCCTTCTGAACTGTATTCCTCTGGATCCATCCTAACCCTGTGATATGGTTTGGCTGTGTCCCCACCCAAATCTCATCTTGAATTGTAGCTCCCATAATCCCCACGTGTCATGCGAGGGACTCAGTGGGAGGTAATTTAATCACGGAGGCAGGTTTTCTCATGTTGTTCTCGTGATAGTGAATAAGTTTCATGAGATCTGGTGGTTTTATGGTTTTATTAAAGGCAGTTCCCCTGCACATGCTGTCTTGCCTGCCACCATGTAAGATGTGACTTTGCTCCTCCTTCACCTTCTGCCATGATTGTGAGACCTCTCCAGCCATGTGGAACTGTGAGTCCATTAAACTTCTTTTTCTTTATAAATTACCCAGTCTCAGGTATTTCTTCATAGCAGCATGAAAATGGACTAATACACCCTGGGACACCTGTCCCAGTCCAGGAGAGTGGCAGAGACCAGAGAGGGAAAATATTGTTTTCTCAAAAATGCAGTCTCAGATGCAGTCTCACTTTCTTAATGCTCCAGCATTTTTTTAAAGAAAGTGTCTGAGACTGCAGCTGAAAAGAAGAAGGGTCCCTCACTGGGAAAGAGGACTGTGATCGCTTTTTGCTGCCTGCTCTGGGAGTTCCAAGATGGAGTTGCATGACCTGTGTCATATGTTTGTTTTTTCTCTTCTGGACATTTCATTTTATTACTTTTCTTTTCTTTTGCTTTTCCTCTGTTTTTAAAATCCACACTTCCTTCTCTATACATTTATTCACAAAGGAAACATTTTCTGGGTTGATGTTATGTTACAGGCATGGCTGTATCTATCAGTCAGGATGGGCTAAGCTATGCTGCAGTAAAAACAACCCCCAGTTTTCAATGGCTGAAAAGAACAGAGGTCTCTTTCTTGTTGGATATACTACAGTGTGTCCAACCTGGACTGGGAGAAGGCCCTGCTCACCAGGTGATTCAGGAATGTAGGTCGATGGTACCTCTTGAGCCCTGACCATGTGAGGGCCTGAGGGAAAGGGAACTCAGCCCAGAAGTGTCTCACATCCATTTATTTTCCCCATTAGTTAGTTACATGGCTTCCTCCAGCCACAGGGAGTCAGAAAATAAATTTATACCCCTTGCCTAGAAAGGAAGGAGCGCCAGATATTGCTGAGTAGAATGATTGATCATCAGACACTGGTGCTATGGAAGTAAATAAGAACAAACCATGGTCTGGGCTCTGGAGGAGAACCAAGTCTCATATATGATTTATTGAGTTCTTACTGCATTTACAACACTTTGTAGTTGTTATGGCATTTGATCTTCACATTAGTCACGAGAAGTTTTCTAACTTCAATTTCAGGGCAGAAAACTTAGTCCCGGCAAAACTAAATGACTTTATTAACATCACTCAGCCGGTAGGACTTGAAGGCAAAATTCTGGCTTCAAAGTATGAGCTCTGTGTGGTGCCCCAAGGACTTATGTCTCCCTTCTTGAACCTTGGATTTCCACCCAAGACATCCTCAATGCAGCTGATCAACACGGTAGTCTCAGGGTCTCTTAGATATTCTGGATAGGGAAGAATTCAATGATCGCCCCATGATGGGGAGGGAAAAGATGAGAGATTAATTTGGGTAAATCCATTCTGGCTTGATTCACCCAAATCAAGCCCATCTAGTAAATATGATTGTTTTGTCTTGTGTCAGATAAATGATCATGATGCCTCACAAGCAATCTTCATAAAACTTCATTCTTTATAAAGCTTTTCCCCTCTCAGTGGGCTTCATCAGTGATTCCTCATTGCCTTCAGGAAGAAGTCTAGTTTTCTCTGATTTTCAAAGTCCTGCCCAGTTGGGCACACGCCCCTCTCATGGCCCCTTTTCCTTGTCCAGTGTGCTCTGTCTGGAGCTTCCATCCCAGCTGCCTCCCCTCAGCACTTCTGCATATGGAGAGATTCAGGTAACAGAAAATTGTGAGTCTGGACTAACATATTAACAGTAAGGTTGATGGAAGGGGAGAGATATTGGGAGACTTATGTGTCAGGAAATAGAGTTTACATTTCTTTTTTTTCTTTCTTTTGGGACAGGGTCTTGCTCTGCCACCCATGCTGGAGTGCAGTGGCACAATCACAGCTCACTGCAGCCTCAAAATCGCAGGTTCAGGTAATTCTCCCACCTCAGTCTTTCAGGTAGCTGGGACCACAGGCATGTGCCACCATGCCTGGCTAATTTTTTTGTATTTTTGTAGAGATGGGGTCTTGCTATGTTGCCCAAGCTGTTCTCAAATACTTAGGCTAAAGCGATCTTCCTACCCTGGTCTCCCAGAGTGCTGGGATTATAGGCGAGAGCCACTGTGCCCAGCCTAGAGCTTACAGTTCCTTGAATGGGGCAACCAGTGGTCAAAATTCTGAAGACAGAGAAGGGAAGAATAGTGTACAAGAGAGTAACTCCATGAAACTGCTTTATCCCCTCAACTGAACTGAATTGATAATGATATCAATTCAGCTGAACTGAATTGATAATGATGGTGTTAGAATTCCAGGGGCTGCCATCTACACCAAGCACCTCTGTGATGGTCTCTGTGTTAGATCCTTCATCGACATTATCTCACCTAATTATCATAAAGTGCCTGGGCCTAGGAAGCATTTATAATACCACCATTGACATTTGAAAAAGTAGATTGGATACTTTAACAACCTTGTCCAAAGCTGCAACATGGAAAAGAAACAGAATCAGGATGTGGCCCCCAACTGTCTACTTCCAAAGCCTAGACCGTTTCCTCTATACCACTGCATCTTCAAGGGCAATAGATTTCCTGTTGCTGACACAGGGATTTAGGTCAAATATGTGAATTTCTAGAGGCCAACTGCCTGGTTTGGATGTAACAGCACAATTCCTGGAAGGCTTAAATTATGCGTCATTGAAGCTCTTCCATTGGAAAGTTGAAATGTCAAACACACACCCACAGCTCAGCACATATGCAATTCAGGAGCCATTTCCTTGAAATTAGCATATTGTTACAAAGGCATAATGTTGAAGACTGAATCTCCAGCCTCTGTGTGCTACGTGTCCTCTTCCCCTTGTCTTTCTCCTCCTCCTCTTCTTTCTTCTTCTTCTCCTCCTCCTTCTCCTCCTGTTTTCCTCCTCCTCAAGCTTTTCCATATGAGGTCTCTCACCCACTGTTTACACCTTACCCACCTGACCTTCTGCCCTTCCCCCTCTCCTGGGGCCATGCACAACAGCCTGGGTCTGGTGTTCCCAGTCTTCTTGCCCTTCTTTGTCCCTTTTCCTCCATCCATCTCTGCACATTCACAGCATAGTTAGTCTTTCATCAATATCACAGATAATTCCTTTTCCGTGAAGACTTTTCTTGTCCTGCCCTCACCCAAGACAAACCTGCACTGTTTTACTGTTGTGTCCTCTTATGGTGTGCATTATGAACTCTACTTGTGGGCTTATGTCCGTGATTCCCTTACTAGACTTCAAATTCCATGAAGGCAGGGACAAGGTGTGAAGTCCACTGTTATGAGCCCTGCCCTACAGAAGGCATTGGCAGGCATTCAAAAACAGATAAATTGGCATTTAATCTATTTTCAAATCTATTCTTTGGAACACTTACAGTATAGTTGCAAAAGTGTTTTCTATCCAAATATTGGTGAAGTAAAGTAAGTTTTAGAAATACTTTTTTTTTTTTTTTTTTTTTGAGACGGAGTCTCGCTCTGTCGCCCAGGCTGGAGTGCAGTGGCGCAATCTCGGCTCACTGCAAGCTCCGCCTCCCGGGTTCACGCCATTCTCCTGCCTCAGCCTCTCCGAGTAGCTGGGACTACAGGCGCCCGCCACCACGCCCGGCTAATTTTTTGTCTTTTTTAGTAGAGACGGGGTTTCACCGTGGTCTCGATCTCCTGACCTCGTGATCCGCCCGCCTCGGCCTCCCAAAGTGCTGGGATTACAAGCGTGAGCCACCGCGCCCGGCCTTTTTTTTTTTGAGACAAAGTCTCCCTCTATGCCCCAGGCTGGAATGCAGTGGCATGATTACAACTCATTGCAGCCTTGACCTCCTGGGCTCAATTGATCCTCCCACCTCAGCCCCATGAGTAACTGGGACTACAGGTATGCACCATCATGCCTAGCTAATTTTTAAATTTGTGTAGAGATGGGATGTAACTAAGTTGCCCAGGCTGGTCTCAAACTCCTGAGCTCAAGCGATCCTCCCACTTTAGCCTCCTAAAGTGCTGGGATTACAGATGTGAGCTACTATGCCCTGCCAGAAATACTTCTTATATCCCCTGTCTTGAAGAGTCCCATGAATAGTGGCGTACCAAAGGCTCTCAGAATTCCTTCAGTAAAGAACTTCATTTTCACTTTTTAAACTAGTAAAAACCAAACTTATTTGTCTATTGGCCTGCTTTTCCACAAATACCCATTAGTCCTCAGAACTCTTCCCTAGGTATGCTGTAAGAAATTAAGAAGACAAGGCCTTCCTGGTCCAAGGCTGATGGAAAAGACTTGTAATTCTGGGAGAGAGAAGTAGAGAAAGAGTGGGATCTTCAGCTTCCTGGCAGTATTGCTACCACTTGGGGAGAAATAGCAGTATCAGGAGCCCCCAGAGGTAGTCTTGTCAGCAATGAGATGACCAGAAGAGTTACTTCTACAAGGAAAGAGCCAAACCACTGGAGGTCCCCAGGAGGACCAGGGAGAAAGCACTTGTGTGTGAGTCTGGGACTCTGTCCAGGGAGGTAGGACTAGGGGAGGAGGGGGACGGAGGCTTATTTGCTTGGGGAATAAGAGGCTGTGAAATATGGCCCATCTCCTCCATGTCAGCCTTTTCTCTTGTGTTAACTCATCATGCGCAATGATCCCTTGAGGTCAGCATCATCCTCTCTGGGGAAGAAAGAACAAACACAAACAAGCAAACAAACAATCGTGCTTCACAGTGTAAAATGCACATTTGTTCATTTGAAAAGTAAACAAACTCGCATTTTACACTGTGAATCACGCAAGCTCTAAAATGATCAAGTGACAAGTCTCTCTGATTTTGTTTTTATTTCAGTAAATGGGGCTTTTATAGTTCGTTTTATAAACTGCTATTTATTGGGTATTTGCCATACTATTTTATCTTCATGACAACGTTGAGAGTTAAGACTCACCAATGAAAACTGAAGCCAAGGGGGTAACGGTAATTCATTCAACACTCGTGCGCAAATAATTGTTTAGCTCCTACTGTGTGCCAGGTGCTGTTACAGAGCAGGACACAGGCGATTTTATTTAATGATCGTATTAACTACTAATCTTTTATTAAGCATTTACTGTGTGTCAGGGACTGCTCTGATGTTTTATACAGGCCATCATTTTTAATCCTCACAATTAGTAAGCAAGTAGATGTGATTACTATAGACATTTAGAAGGAGGGGAAACAGAGGCACAGCATGCAGAAAAACATGTCTAACATGGCACAGCTACCAAAGGTCAGAACCAGGATTCAGACCCGAGCAGTTAGGGTTATTTTTGCAAGTAATATTCAGATGTGACACCTCTCAAAACAAGCAATTTTTCCCTACAGTCTGTGGCCTTACTGTCAGCCTTTTAAAGAGCTCTCAAAATGTAAGTCATGACTTTCTGCACTGAGGTGACTATGTGGAACATGTGAAGGGTACGAAAATCGGGGACGAACCACAGTCCCCACAAAGGTTTTCTTGCAGAAGCACCCCATGGCTGCTTAATCAAAGTAAACTGGCACCTCGTGAAGTCAGAATGCCCTCCATATCCTGTGATTTCATCCAAACTTTCCAATTTTGTTATCTTAGCAAAGGCCACCAGGCAATTTCTCCCACATTTGTCATCGTCCCTTAAAACATTATATAATTGGAAGTTGCTGTGTTGGTGAGGGTAGGATGACATTTTATGTGCATTCAATTTGGACATAAATGTCATATTTGCACGAGGTTGGGGCTGCTGGCTGTAAGAGTAAAATTTCATAAGTGATGAGTTGGCCTGCAAGAGATTTCGATGAGTGAGAGGAAACACGCTTTTTACGACCCTGGCTGAGATAAATCAATGATCGCAGGCAGAAGGTCGGCATTGTTTTTTTAAAATCAAGCGTCTGCTCTCTTTGCACTTTCTGGTTCTGTCTCTACAGAATATATTCGCTGCATCCTATGTTCTAAAACTCAGATAAAACCTGATCAGCATGAATTCACTTAGTTGTATTTAAATAATATATATGTACATATAGATAATCTCGAGGAGCTATTGTTTTCAAGACACTTTTAACCCATTATTTCTTTTTACTGTGATTTAATTCTGGGGCTGCTCTTTGATTCCTTCTTTTCCCTCATCCATCACCTCATTGAGTCCAAGGGCAAATGATGTTGGCCCTGACAGCTTCTAATTCTTCTCCTCCTGCCACCAAGCTGCCATCAGCCTTGTCCTGGGTTATGGTGGAAGCCGACTAATGATCATTTTGCTTTCATCTTTGTTTCATACAGTCTATTCTCCATACAGCTGCCGGGCTGAACTTCAAACAAGCTTAAGTCAGGCCATGCCCCACTTGTTCAAAACCATCCAGAATGAAATCCAGATTCCTTTCTGTTGGGACTGGAGCCTAATAACTAAAACCCCACTTCCTTTTAGCTTCTCCAGCTTAGACACAGTTGAGAAATAAGACTAGAAGTGAAGCAGATAGAGATCAATCTATCATGTTTATCACTGGTGAAGAGGTTATTAATGAACACAGCTTGGGTCTGCTTAGGAAATGGATTTCTTATATGCACCTTGATTAAACTTTTTCCCCTTTAGTAAAAACGTGCTTCTTTAAAATCACAAATGCTTCCTTCTTAGAGAAGCTTCTTGTCTCATTTCTGATTACAGCCCTCCCATCTATACGTAAGCCGTTTGCTTCTTTTTAAGAAGGTTGCCTTTTCCCTTATTGATTTATGGGGGGATTTATATGTGATGAATATCTTCTTGTAGTTTGTAGCTTGTATTTATACTTTATGGTGACTTTTGGTTAAAAAATGTTTTAATAAGATTAAATTACCAATTAAATTAAAGATAGTGATTTTATGTCTGCTTTGAAAAAACACTCCCAATCTTGAGGTCACAGTGATATTTTCCTAAATTTTCTTTGAACAGTTTGAAGCTTGGCTTTCACCTATTTAAATTCAGGATTCTGTGCATGGTATGAGGTGCTGATTTTTGTATATGGTGATTGATATGGTTTGGCTCTGTGACCCCACCCAAATCTCGTGTTGAATTGTAATTCTTATGTTGGGGGAGGGACCTGGTGGGAGGTGATTGGATCATGGGGGCGGGTTTCCCCCTTGCTGTTCTCATGATAGTGAGTGAGTTCTCATGATATCTGGTTGTTTGAAAGTGTGTAGTGCTTCCCCCTTGGCTCTCTCTCCCCTGCCGCCATGTGAAGATGTGCTTACTTCTCCTTTGCCTTCCGCCATGATTGTAAGTTTCCTGAGGCCTCCCCAGCCATGCCTCCTGTAACAGCTTGTGGAACTGTGAGTCAATTAAACCTCTTTTCTTTATAAATTGCCCAGTCTTGGGTAGTTCTTTATAGCAGTGTGAGAACAGACTAATACAGTACTGTGTAGGTCCAGGTTCATTTTGTTACTTATAGACAACTCACTATTCCAGCATTATTTATTATAGACATTCATGGTCCCCAGGCACCTGCAGTGCCGTCTATCATTTCCTTCTCTGGGTGGGTTTGTCTGTTCTGTTCCAATGCTCTATTTGTCCAACCCTGCACTACACGCACACTGTCTTAATTATTACAACTTGACAATAACACAAGAAACTTAAGAAGAAGTTAAAAATCACTCGTGATCTCATAATCTAAAGACTATCTCTGTCTCCGTTTCTTTGGCATTTCCTTTTAGTCTTTTGCTTATTTTCAGAAGATATTGTATATACTGATTTGAATTTTCATTTTTCCTTAACATTATATTTTGGCACATATTGCCAAATGCTCCAAATTTTTGTTTGATTGTGAGAGAGGTATGAACAAAGTGTTAAAGTTTTAAGAGGAAGCAAGAGAGCATTTTTATCTTGGGAGAAATCTGAGAAGATTTTGTGTCTCCAGACTATATAGTTACATAGGTATTTTCTTGTTGATAAATGAGCTGTGACAACACATGAAAAGAGATGGATCATTGATTTTAAAAAACAACACAAAGACATTGGGAATTGATGGATATATTGAAAATCTAAACCTTGCTTTTCAAGTTTTTTAGATGGGAGCAAGCCATTTGCTAAATGGGATCTTCATTGAACCATTTCTTTGGGAACAAACAATGACACAAAAATATGTGGAATCCTTTCCCTTCTGCAGTGGGCCCAGAGCTCTGAGAACATAGTGTTTTAACTGGGTTCTAAGTTAGAAAGGAAATTTCTTGGAATCTGCAGGGACAGTGATGTGAACTGCAATTCTCAACAGTTAGTTGATGTGTTGATTATGGTTGGTTGGGAGTTTAAAGATCTTTAGTCACTTCAATCAGATATCACATCTGATTTTTATCCCTAATTTTACTGCAGGACTTCCAACATCATTTTGCCTCCAAATGAACCTATTCAGTCAGCTTCAGTTAAGAACTGGAGGGTAAATGCAGATGGGGCACCTTTCACATGAGAACAATTTCCTTTTGATTTCCAATAGAGGCAGTTTCTCCTCTTTAAGTCTCCTGGAGACAGGGGCTTCTTTGTTCTGTCAAATGGCTTCCTATTTGGAATTAACTGGGTTTTTTATTTACAGTCATTTATAAAATCCTTATTGCTTGGCTTCTGCTGGGATGAGATGGGGGAGTGTTAACGATTTTTGTCGTATTTATGCAACATTAGATGTTGTTTAAACCAAAGCCACTCTGTGCCTTATTACAATCCTTTAAACCCTCAGAGCAGGCAAAATTGTGGCATCTCTAAGAGTCTTAGAGATGGATGGGAACTTAGACACAGCTCACCTTGCCTGACTCAAGACTCCCTTCTCCAGTGTTCAAGTCAATATCCATTGAGTGCTGCCTCTCAGCCAGAAGATGGACCTCCACAATTAGGTGCCTGTGGTGGTCTGCTCACTTTACTCAGTCTGTTTTGTTATATAACTTTTTTAATTGTGAGGAAATCCTGCCTGTCCCTTATCCAAAGCTGGCCGGCAAAGAATGTCTACCCACTGATTGTAGTTTTGCTTTTTGTGGTTGCAGAATGAAAGTCTTGTCTATTAGACTGTGAGTGCCTTGATATTCTAGACTAGTGGTTCTCAAACCTTACTGTGCATGAGAATCACCTGGAATACTTGTTAAAGACCAGATCACTGGAGCCCACCTCAGAGTTCCTTATTTAGTGGATCTGGGTTTGGAACTAGCAGACTTGCATTTCTAACAAGTCTCTAGGACATGCTGATGCTGCTGGTCTGGGGAGCCACACTTTAAGAACTGCTGTTAAAGACCAAGATAATCCCTTTATCTTGGTACCAGGCACTTTGTTAGGGGCCAAGGATGAAGAAACAGACACAGCAGACACAGTGCTTACCCTCATGGAGCGTATGGTCCAGTGGAACTTACTGGACATATAAGCAATGAAGTGAAGTGTTTGTTATGACAAACAGCAGTTGAGAAGCTCTGAGAATATAAAGTAGGAGAACTTATCTGGCATCAGGGTCGGAGTCAGGGAAGCTTTCTTGCAGAAACCTGAAAAATAGATAGGAGGAGTTTGTATGACTGAAAAGAGGAGGGTGGGCAGGGAGAAAAAGAAGCTCCAATGAGTACAGCATGGATGAGGGCACAGCAGAGGGAAGATGGGCAGTGCAGTCTGTACAAGGCACAGAAAGACAGCCAGTGCGATGGATGCACAGAACACAGTGGGGAAGGCTGAAGGAGCTGGAGATGCCTTCTGAACTAGCTTAAGAGGGTTGGGTTTGTACTTCCAGGTTAATAGGAAGCCATTAAAACCCCACCAGGTTTTAAACCAGGTGTGGTGGGTGTGATATGAACAGATTTGTTAGTTTATGAAATAAAGTCTTATTTGGCTCTGTTTCCAGTGCCTATCATTGTAAGTATAAGTGCATGGAGGAGCTTAAGTGCTCTTTGCCTTGTGTATAGTGAGTGCTTGATAAATATTAATCACCTCACATGGTGTGTATGTGAGTGTGTGTTGAACAAGGCAGCATTTTAGGCATCCATGTGTAGGTGTGTGCCAGTGACACAGGAAATAAATACCTTAGGCTCAGCAAAACCGAACTTATGTGGTAGCATGGACTGCCAGTGCTCAGCTTGCTTGAGGCCGATTATGCATTGCCTTGTGGGTAACACCATGGCTCTGGGCCCCTTATACAATACATAATTTGGATTATAGACTAAAATGATTTAGAGGAGGCATAATTTTTCATTATTTCAGGCTTAGAGGCAGGATTATGATTGACTGATATAATTTAAAGTCTATAAAAATACCACTGACCTGTAGAACTGAAATATTTTCAGTTCTTCCTTGCCAGGAGGTCATTCTGCATTTTATGAGAAAGGAAGTCTGCAGAGCAATGAAGGAGGCAGTGGGGGAGGAAGCATTAAAAATGACATTGACCACAGATTTTGCTGTTACTGAAGTGATACAGGAATGCCAGTCCCCTTTTACCTCATTAGCAGTTTTTGGAGAACATTGAGATTTGGAAAGAGAGAATGTACAAGTGTGTTTAGGGCATTGGTTAACATATGGTTTCAATTACAAGATTTGGCCTTTGTACTTATGGGGAGTTGCTTAGGGCAGAACAAATACCATAGTCATACCATGTGGTATCTGACTTATTGTTTTAATAATTTGGAGAACATAAGATCTCACCAACAATAGGACTTGTCTCTTAAGTCTAATGTCTGGACTTGGGGAAGAACATTTGTCAGAGTCCTCAGTCGAAAGGGAGGAGGACTTGGGGATTTCTCATTCAGGAAGAGACAGTGGAAGGAACACAAGTGTCAGCTTCAGTTAGCCCTTCATTTGAATGCTGGCTCTTGTTTATTGAGAAAATTAGTCTACCAGAGCTGTAGTATTCTCATGCAGTGAAACTACTATGAACCTCACAGGATTTTGACACATAATGAAAATTATACATAGAAGGCCTCAGGCTTTCTAAGAATTCTTCTTAAAAGCTGTTATCATTATTATTATTACTCTTGCTATTTTTGTCTGTGTGATGTATCAGTGGGTCAAGTGCCTCATTACCAACCTTTCAGGACTCTTTAAATTGCTTACATCTATACACCTGCCATTCAAGACCCAGTCCTGGAAGTTATGCAGAGACACTTCTGCTGCATGCCACTGGTAACACAGGCTATTGGGCTGGCCAGACTCAAAGGGAAAGTAAATTTATTCCACTTCTTGATGTGAGTAGTGGCAAAGAATCTTGCGGCCATCTTTCATCCACCAAGCTGATTTGTAGTTTTAAAAGATCACTCTGACTGTTATGTGGAAGATGGATTGAGATATGAAAGCAAGTAGCCTATTTAGGAAGTTTCTGTGATGGTGCAGGAAAGAATAACATCTTGGAATAGGCTTGTAATGAAGAAATGGTAAGTAGATATATTGAAATATATTTTAGATATATTTAGAGCTGACTAATGGATTGGTTCTTGAGGGTAAGACTGCAAATTCCTTTGGCCAATTCCTGTAGTTAGGACTGTAGCCTGAAAACGGGAGGACACGGCTCCGGGACCCTACCCTCAAACTGCGTGCTTGGCTGGTTCTCATTCCAGACACGCTGGCCTCCTCATTCAAGTGCTAATTCCTTTTACAATTTCGAAGGAGAGGTGAGGCGAGGTGGATTCCTTTAGCACCCCTTCTTGTTAGTCAGCCTTTCTCTGGAAAAGTTCTAAAAACTTAAACCAGTAACACATTCTTTTTCCTTTAAAATGCAGAGTAGAAGGCGGTTTCCTTGCTGGGCCAAGAAAACGTGAAGTGTTCTGCTTTTGGCATGCTCCTGCCAGGCACGTGGCTTCTGGCTCTCCCGGCTGGCCTGGGAGCTGGGACTGGGCACCGCCTACTCCCCTTTGTCTGCCGGGCCGCATGTGGCACAGGCCCCACTGGCCTCTGAGCTTGTTTTCTCAGCCAGGCAAAGAGGCTCATATTCCCAATGCTGCCCTTGGTACTCAGACCAGCCCCAAATTGTGGGGTGTGGAGAGCCCCCGGTTCACTTGGGTCCATTGATGGTGGACCCCACTGCTGTGTCTGTTGGCTCTGTGCCTTGTGAATGCCGCATCTTTTTTCTGATGTCACTTAGAAAGCCTCTCCAAGTTGGAGTCTGACCAATGTTTCAACCCACGAGGGCTCTCAGCAGTCTGATTGAAGAATGGTTTTCCCCCTACACCTGGGAGGGGCCACAGTCCTGGGGCAGATGCTGGCCTCTGGAGGCCCTGGGTGGCCAGGCCCCCTCATGGGAAAGGACTGGGCATCCCTTTGGTGTGTGGAATTGGGACCTTCCAGCTCCTTCCTGTAGAGGAACCCAGCAAACGTGTGCCTGGCAACACTACATTTTTTTCGGGTTATCAGTTTTAAAAGTTGGAAGCCCGGAAAAAGAGAAGAGCCTTGAGGAAGGTCAAGCTTTCCTTGTTGTGTTTTGTGTGTTACTTAGTTCACTCAGCTTACTGAAGTTGGTGATGTTTGTGAAGACAGACAGCAGAGGGTCACAGAGGTTGAGAACTTCACCAAGGTCACACAGCATTGAGTGAGTGTCAGGACAATCGGCCCAACTTCCGAGCTGGTCCTCTGGGTGCTCCCCTCAGGGCAGTGCCTTTCAGGCCCTATGACCTTGACCCATAGTAAGAAGTCCCTATTAGGGCTGGACTGGACCAGCACCTGCCTGCGTACTTGTCATTGACAGCAGGGCTTCAGCAAGCAACCCCAGCTCACTGCTCCACTGTGTGCACTGCCCCGGAATGCTGTCTTGTCTAATTCATTTGTCAGCATACCTTGGCCCTCAGGATCTGCAGGCTCATTTCTGTCACTAGCTGCTTTTTGGAGATTGTTGCTTTGGTGCAGGCCTGGTAGGGAGCGGACCCTCTGGAACAGGACAGTGGTTGAAAGAATAAATGTGTCTGCAGGATAATTCTTAGCTAAAGGCAGGATGGGAATGAACCCAAGTTTAAGATTGTACAAACGTGCTGTAATTATAAGGCTGTGGGCACGTTCAATTTTATTGTACACACTAAGGCTTTTAATTTTGTTTGAAAGGAAAAAAAGATTGCAAATTCCAGTTTAAAGGATTTGAGGGATCCCTAATGTAAGTTTAGAGTCCCAACAAGAAGATATACACTGAGTGTGCCTAGTAACCATTAGAGCCATAGCATGTCCGAGAACTATCCAGGGTCCTGAAGCATTCACTCCGCTTTACCCATTTATCCATCCAGCAATCTCTGGCTTTGTGCCAGGCACGATGATCCATACTAGTAGTATAAAGACCAGTAGGACAGGGTCCCAGCTCTCAATGAGATCACAGTACTTTTGTGATGATTGCAAGAAATCCTAGGACAGTGTGATGAGTGCTAAGATAGAGAGTAAACAAAGGGGACACCTAGGCCAGCATGAAGAGTTCAGATAAGGCTTTTGGATGAAGTTGACCTTTGAACTGAATACTGAAGGATTAATGACAGGTGTCCAGGTTATAAAGAATCAGGGAGAAGGTATTTCCTCCACAAACAGCTTGCAGTAACAAAATTATAAAATGCAAAATGTCAGATGACTACAATTGAGGCTGGAAAGGCAGGGAGAAGGTCACCAAGGACCTTGTATGTGAGCCTTAGGAATTTAGATGTCATCCTGCAGACAATGAGGAGGCACAGAAGGGTTTTAAGTAGGGAGAGAGACATGGGATGATGTCTACCTTGTTAGCTAGCTCTCCATGGCAGCATAGAATTGAGTGGAGGCAGAAAGAACAGAGGCAGGGAGGTCAGTGAGATCTCTGTTGTAGTAATCAACTAAGGTGATGGCAGTGGGGATGGAAAGTATGAGAAGAATCATTTTCTCCCTCTCCTCTTTATCAGGTTGACTGCTCAGGAATTTCTGCTGAGAATTCTATTCTTTAAGGAACTTATTGGGGAAAGTTGCTACCATCTCTTTCTACCTCTCATAGCCTTATTGGGTTTCTGAGTGATTGAGTATCTAACATAACTTAGTGTCCTTTGCCTTTTAGAAATAATTGTCATATTGAAGTTGAGTGTTCCTCTGAGGGTGCCCGGACCTTTCAGTTCTTCAGAGATGTTCTTCCTGGAGCAATTGATGTTCTTCTCTGTTGCTTCCTCCCTCCCCTAGATTGATGGGTTAAGAATCTGCTCTATAGATCCAACTCTTTTAATGTTCCCACATCCGCTTTTGGAAGGCGGTAATAGGTGGCACCTCTACCTTCACTAATAGAATGAACTATATTCTTCACACCAATTTTACAGCAATAAAATGCACTCATCATTTTTAATGGGCATGCATTCCTGAGATGTCAGGGAAATAAAATTAGCAGGAGTTGGTGGCCAAATTCCTATAGGCTATAGGATATAGGAGATAAGGAAGAGATGGACTCTTAGATAATACCTGTGTTTAAGGCTTGGAATGATGTTACTGTTTGCTGGGATGGATAATACAAATGCTAATAAAGATAATCCGTCTTTTCAGGGAAGACATATTTAGGTGGGAGAGAAATAACTACCTTCAGATGTGAAATGGGGATATAGCAGATGCTGTCAGTGCTTCATGTCCATGTTCATGGTTGCTTTGATTCCTACTATGGTTTTAGTGTGTGCCCTCAAAAATTCAGGTGTTTGAGACCATCCTAGCCAACATGGTGAAACCCTGTCTCTACTAAAAATACGAAAATTAGTCATGTGTGGTCGTGTGTGCCTGTAGTCCCAGCTACTCAGGAGACTGAGGCAGGAGAATCACTTGAACCAGGGAGACAGAGGTTGCAGTGAGCCGAGATCATGCCACTGCATTCCAGCCTGGAGACAGAGCGAGACTCCATCTCAAAAAAAAAAAAAAAATTCAGGTGTTGTTAATGTGATAGTATTAAGTGGAGCCTTTAAGAGATGATTAGGCCATGAGGACTTCTCCATCACAAATAGGATTAAGACCCTTATAAAAGAGGTTTCACACAGTGGTCAGCTAGCTTGAACTTCTGCCTTCTGCTATTTGAGCACCTAGTGTTCCACCCCTCTGGAGGATGCAGCATCAAAGTGCCATCTTGGATGAAGAGAGCAGTCCTCACCAGACAAATGAACCTGCCAATGCCTTGGTCTTGGACTTCATAGCCTCCAGACTGTGACAAAACTAATTTCAGTGTTTCTGAACCACCAAGGCTCAGGTGTTTTTTTACAGCAGCACAAACAGACCAAGACAGAAATTGGTATCAGGAGTGGGGTGTTACTATGCCAAATACCTAAAAATGTGGAAGTAGCTTTCAAACTGGGTAATGGGTAGAGGCTGAAACAGTTTTGAAGTGAATACTGTAGAAACTCTACAATATCCAGAATTGACTATTAAGGGCAATTCTAGGGAGGGCTCAGAATAAAAGAAAAGCTGTAGCAACAGCTTCAGTCTTTATAGTGATTACCTAAGTGGTCATGATCAGAATGTTGGTAGAAATATGGAGAGTAAAGGCTGTTCTGATGAGTTCTTAAGTGTAAATGAGCAATGTCTTATTGAAAACTGAAGGAAAGACAACCTTTTTTACACAATGACAAAGAACTTGGCTGAATTGTGTCTGTTCCCTGGGCCTTCGGGGAAAGCACAACTTAAGAGTGATGAACTGGAATATTTGCTGGAGGAAATCTCTAGGCATCAAAGTGTTCAGAGTGCTGATAACTTCTCTTAATTGATTATAATAAAATGCAAAAAGAACCTATTTAAGGATAGAATTTATAATCAAAATGAAAGCAGAATGTAAAGATTTGGAAAATTCTCAGCCTGGCCATGTATACAGTAAAAAAATGTGGTTAGGAGAACAAAATCAAGGGAATGGTCAAGTGATCATTTGATAAGAAGATTAGTATGGATATAAGGGAGCCAGGTGCTATTCACAAAGATAATAGAAGAATGACCCAGAGATCTTTGGGATAGCCATGCCCATCACAGGCCCAGAGTGCCAGGGCCTTGAGGCAAAGTGGTTTTGAGGGAGAGTCCCAAGGCCCATGTGGGGTCTTAGAGCTCAGGACCATCTCAAGTCTCTGGTTCCCCACATTCTTGTACAGCACTCTTTGGTTACCATAGCCATAGCTTAAGAAGGCCCAGGTGCAGCTTGGACTGCTTCCCAGGAGGGTGCAGATGGTGAGCCTTGGCAGCATCCATGTGGTGCTAATTCTGCAGGTTTGCAGAGTGAACAAGCTATGGAGGCATGACTTTTTCCACCTAGATTTCAAAGAATGTCTCAGAGTCATAAGACTCAGGCAAAGATCTGCTGCAGGGGCAGAGCTGCTGGAGAGAGCCCCTAATGAGGCAATGCCTAGTGGAATCATGAAGGCAGGTCTCTCCTGAAGCCCCACACCTGTAGAACCACTAGCACACAATGGCAGCCTGGGAGAGCTGTAGACTCTAACCAGTAAGACCTGAGGTGTGGATTGTGCCCAGCAAGGCTATGAGGGTGGGGTCCCCTGCAGCCAGTGTGTACAGAAGGGGGATAGGGAGTCAAAGATTATTCTCAGCCAGGCGCGGTGGCTCACACCTGTAATCCCAGCACTTTGGGAGGCTGAGGCGGGCGAATCACGAGGTCAGGAGATTGAGACCATCCTGGTTAACATGGTGAAACTCTGTCTCTACTAAAAATACAAAAACAAAATTAGCCAGGCGTGGTGGCAGACACCTGTAGTCCCAGCTACTCGGGAGGCTGAGGCAGGAGAATGGCGTGAACCCGGGAGGCAGAGCTTGCAGTGAGCCAAGATCGTGCCACTGCACTCCAGCCCGGGCGACAGAGCGAGACTCCATCTCAAAAAAAAAAAAAAAATTATTCTCCAACTTTAAGACTTAATGTTGTTTACCTTTTGGGTTTTGGACTTACTGAGACCTGTTATTCCTTTCCTCTTTCCTATTTCTTCCTTTTGGAATGGGAACGTCTAGCCTATACCTGTCCCACCATTGTATTTTGTAAGCACATAACTTGTTTGATTTCACAGGCTCACAGCCAGAGAAGAATTTGCTTCAGAGTAAATCTCACCTTTGAATCTTACCCATGTCTGATTTAGATGATATCTAGAAGAGATTCTTGACTTTGGACTTTAAAGTTGATTCTGGGATGAATTAAGATTTTGGGGTGCTATTGGGATGAAATGATTATATTTTGTACGTGAGAAGAATATGAATTTTGGAGTCCCAGGGGTGGAATACTGTGGTTTGAATGTGTTCTTTCCAAAATTCAGGTGTTGCCAATGTGATGATACTAAGAGGTGATTAAGGGCTTCCATGAGGGCTCCTCATGTAACCTCCCAATGTACTTAGCTCCAGCTTGTCAGAACCTCCATATCTTTTTTGGAGGGCTCCTCTTAGCCTACTGGAATGTTGTTTGATGCATAAAAAGCTGGAATTGCTTCTGGAGACACTTAGTATAAATTTGTAAATCCTCCAGCTCCCTTGTAGCCCAATCAAGGATCCTCTGAGAAGTGACTCACTGTCCCCAAGCTCCCCCTTAGGATTTCGCTGGAGACTTGGCTTGATATCATATATTTGCTGCTGGTCTTTTCCTTCCTGGTTCCACTTCTCTACTCCCTGGTGGTTTTCCCAGGAGAGCTTGCTAATAGCTACTGTCAGACGAATCTCAGGCCTGCTACTGGGGAATCAAAACAAAGATTGGGAATATCACTAATGTTAATTAATATGATATTAATTATATCAATTCATCATTAATTAATAATATTAATGACAAATATATGGTGATGTATTAATCATATCAACACTGAGTATGAATCATATTAACTTATAGAGTTGATATGATTAATTAATAATACTTATAGAGTTGTGAGGATTAAATACAATCATGCTTATAAAGCATTTTATTACAATACTTGGCACATAGTAAAAATTCAGGAATTGTTAGTTAATTTTTATTAAAGTGGGATTTTAGGAATGCCTATTTGAAGTGTTTGTGGTCATTCATGCAGACGTGAAATAGGCATTTTAGAGCAGTGGTTTTCAAATGTTTGTTCCAAGGACCTCTTATGCTGTTAAAAATTATTGAGGACCTCGAAGAGCTTGTTTTTGTAGAATATATCTACCGATAATAACAATTTTATAAATAAAAGCTGGGCCAGGCACAGTGGCTCACACCCATAATCCCAGCACTTTGGGAGGCCGAGACAGGTGGATCACTTGAGGTCAGGAGTTCAAGACCAGCCTGGCCAACTTGGCAAAACCCCATCTCTACTAAAATGACAAAAATTAGCCACTTGCCTATAATCCCAGCTACTCAGGAGGCTGAGGCAGGAGAATCGCTTGAACCCAGGAGGCGGGGGTTGCAATGAGCTGAAATTGCGCTATTGCACCCCAGCCTGGGTGACAGAGTGAGACTGCGTCTCGAAATAAAATAAAATAAAATAAAACAAATAAATAAAAACTGAGGAATTTTGAGAAAATATTTATTGATAAGTGCATTTTAAAATAGCTTCCCCTTATCAGCAGTTTCACTTTCCATGGTTTCAGTTACCTGCAGTCAGCCAGTCTTTATCTTCTGGTTGGGAAGGAGGGCTGCAGGCCCTCCCGCTGGCTGACAGGTTCAGAACCTTAGAGGGCTGATGATTTGGTGCCATTTTCACAGCATTTGGCCAGCGCTTTCTGTGCCTTGTCTTGTGTGTAAAATTCTGTGGACATTAGACAGGAGAAGCTTCATATCCTCTTAGCTGGAAGGGCTCAAGGAAGAAACAAGAGCACCTCTAACCAACGGCGTTTTAGAAGCATTTTAGCACCAAGCCAGAACATTTTGCATTTCCACATGGAAGAGGGAAATAGTTTGGTCTTTTGCTTAATAACTCTGAAAATGAGTGCTTAGGAGGTGTGCTGGACAGTGGGAAGCATGAGAATTTATCCAAAAAGCTTTTGTTTCTTGTTTTTCCCTCTCAAATATTGTCCATTTCTTCAGACTTCTGTTCTCAAGGTTTGTCTCCTTTCAAGAATCTGATAAAACCCAGGCATGTGCTCAGCACTGTGTGTGATAACTCTTAACACTGTTACAAAGTGTTCTGCTTTTAAAATTGGTTAAATAAGGACATTTTCAGTTGTGAAGGAATGCACTCAGGTTCTGAATGTGAGAAAGGAATATCATATGTAAGCAAACCAAATCTTAAATGACATGCTTTTATGTTCCGAAGCTAATGTGCTGACTAGGGCTACAAAATTTGCTATTTTTTGCAGATGCCATTATTTTCTTAAAGTTTTAATAATTTTTCTTTCCTCCACGTTGCATTTGTTTCAATACGCAATCATTGTATAATCCTTACACGTGGACATCCAGGACGCAAGTATAGTAGTCCCCCATTTCTGCATGGTTTCATTTTCTGTGGTTTCAGTTACCCACAGTCAACCAAGTTCCAAAAACATTAAATGAAAAATTTCAGAAGTAAATAATTCATAGGTTTTAAATTGCCCACCATTCTGAAAAGCATGATGAAATCTCATGCCTTCCCCATCCATCCCACCTGGGACATGAATTATCCCTCTGTCCACTGTGTCTATGCCATCTGTGCTATCTTCTCATTAGTCACTTAGGAGCAGTCTTGGTTAGCAGATCAACTGTCACAGTTTTTCAATCCTTATTTTCAAGTAGCCCTTACTTTACTTAATAACTGCCCCAAAGCACAAGAGAAGTGAAGTTGGCAATTTGGATATGCCAAAAAGAAGCCAAATATATGCCAAAGAGAAATTGTTAATCTCTTACTGGTCCTAATTTATAATGTACACTTTACCAGAGGTATGTATGTATAGAAAGAAACCTGGTTATATAGGGTTTGGTAATATCTGCAGTTTCAGGCATTCAGTGGGGGTCTTGGAACATATACTCCGTGGATAAGGTGGGACTACTGTAACATAATGTTAACATAAGTAACATTTTAACTAAAAATACTTATTTTTTTCAAAATGAAAATACAGTAAGGAAATGCCATTGTTGGCATTCTTGCAAATCTTTCAATACCTGTTTTTATTGAAACCAGTATTCTTATATCTGCTTCATCATGCATTCAATTGCAATGTCATGTTTTGGTTGAAATATATGAAGAAAACCCAACTTCTGACAGATACATAGTTGAAGAAGTGAGAAATTTTTAATAGTTTGTTTTTTCAGGTCATTTGGAACATTCTTTGAAACCACACCATAACCCAACAAGCAGTATTTTCTTAAAGATTATTCGAGTTACAGAATCCGAAATCATGTCAATGAGATTTCATTCTCTCTCACGTTAAAATTCTTTATTCTGTCTTGAAATTTAAGTGGTTCTTTTACCCACGCATGATTTTTGTAGCATAATATATTGGTAATGTGAAAAATAGTCACTGACTTATTTAGACCTTCCACGTATTGGCATATTCCATTATAAAATTTTTAAAATTTAATTTATTAATACCACCACCGAACTCATTAGGAAAGTCTTTAAATAATTGGAAAGCTGTTTAATTCATATGAGACACAAATTTTCTAAAAGACGAATTTTCACTTGAAAACTCAATTTTATTGGCAACAAATATATTCAGATATTTTTCGTGAAATGACAGGCTTCTTTCATTCCTATTCAGGTTTTTCAGGTCACACATTCTGTGAAGTAAAAATGATGTGGCATGCAAAAAGCGTCTAGTTCAGCTTACAACTCAATTGCAAAAGTGCTTTTTTCCTCCCTGGAGTGAAGTACTTTATATGTACTTTCTATTTTGTCAGATGGAATATTAAAAAGCATACTCAAAGGATGAAAATTCAGTAATTTTTTATCCTGCTTCATCAGTGCCATTCTTAAGTGAAATTGGCTTTTATTTACGAATTTGAGGTAGTAAGAAATCCAATGACTACCTGGAAAGCAGTTTGGTGCTGCTGCTTGAATTTGTGCAAAGGAGCCAGCAGTTTCGCCCATCACTGAGTTCACAGTATCTGGGAGAACATTTGTTTTATCATTTATCCTTAGAATAAATGAGATCCAGTATCTGGGAGAACATTTGTTTTA
This sequence comes from Symphalangus syndactylus, assembly GCF_028878055.3. NCBI lineage: Eukaryota > Metazoa > Chordata > Mammalia > Primates > Hylobatidae > Symphalangus > Symphalangus syndactylus. The sequence goes on along the minus strand of NC_072438.2, from coordinate 16,738,175 downwards.
TCACTTATTCTTGGAATATTCATGAATATTCCAAGAATATTCCAAGAATAAATGATAACCTTGAGATTAAAAAGTTATTCCGCACCTTGAATATTTCACCACCACTGTATTTGTGCAAGGTATTCACGTAAAAGGTCTTTGGCGATTAGTTGCTGCTGATACCAGACAAATACAAGCAAAACTGCAAGTCCAGTCATATCTGTTGACTTGTCCGTTTGTAAGACAAGAGTGAAATTCTATAATGAGCGATTGAGTCAGTCTTATTTGCAATTAAATCTTTAATTAGAAGAGTTGCTGTATGTCAATATCATTGGAAACTGGCCATGCTGCAATTTCTTCTGCTGACTTTTCATCCAACAGGGACACCCACATAAGGCTTCATCAGCCTCTGAGCCACCCTTTGAGCTTCGTCAGCCAGTGCAATGGGTAGCTTATCCTGAATATGCTTCAGTGGCTTCTTCATTTATAGTTTGAAAAGCTGTAATAAAATTTTTTTGTCTTTTATGGATCTTGTTTTTTTCTGTATTTAACATAGAGACTTGCCTTGGAGATAGTGCAGTTCAGTTCCAGACCACTGCAGTAAAGTGAATATCACAATAAAGAGAATCACAATAATTCTTTGGTTTCCCAGGGCATATAAAAGTTATGTTTAGGCCGGGTGCAGTGGCTCACACCTGTAAGCCCAGCACTTTGGGAGGCCAGAAAGGGTGGATCACCTGAGGTCAGGAGTTTGAGACCAGCCTGGCCAACGTGGCAAACCCTGTCTCTACTAAAAATACAAAAATTAGATGGGCATGGTGGTGGGTGCCTGTAATCCCAGCTACTCGGGAGGCTGAGGCAGGAGAATTGCTTGAACCTGGGAGTCGGAAGGTGCAGTGAGCCAAGGTCCTGCCATTGCACTCCAGCCTGGGTGACACGAGCGAAACTCCGTCTCAAAAGAAAAAAGTTATGTTTACACTATACTGTAGTATATTAAGTGTGCAACAGCAATGTGTCTAAAATAACAATGTATATACCTTAACTAAAAATACTTTATTGCTAAAATATACTAACAAAGTCAGCACGTCTTTGGAAAAATGATGCTGATAGACTTGCCTGACATAGGGTTGCCAAATACTTTCAATTTGTAAAAACAAAAATGCAATATCTGCAAAGAACAATAAAATGAGGTATGCCTATATTTAGTTTTTTTTTTTTCCTTTTAAACTCTGAAAAAATTGGTGTCAAAATGATGCCACAACTTAACTGGTATCACAGTATTATTCTAAAATGCACTGTTTGGGTTATAGCTATACTAGAAGCCCAGACCTCACCACGACGTAATGTATCCATGTAACAAAACTGCATTGGTAGTTCTTCAATCTGTATAAAAATTCAATGAGATAAATTATTAGTATCTATGATGCTGGAGGAAAGAAAGTAGTTTCCTTTGTTTTCTGACCTGGGTTCTTTGGCTTAGCTTCATCTACTCCAAAGTCAGAACTCCCTGATATGTCAGTTTCACCTTTTCCAGCACGGTTAAACATGGATGATACAGCTTTGGGCTGAGGAAGCATGTATTTTAGATTTTCTAAAGCTAATGAACTATCCTTCAAGATGAGAAAAATACACTGTAAATACATGTTTATTTATTTTAAAGTAAAATGTATTAAATTATAGAATAATGGTTTTAGGCAAATTTAAAATTATATATGTATTATTTTCTGGAATTTATCTTGAAATTATTTCGTAAACATTGACACAAAACTAAATGGCAAAATGCATTTCATTTTTCTGTTTCTAAGTGAGTATAAGGAAAATTTTAGAATTTCAAATGAACAATTTTTGGGGATGATAATGAGATTACAGAGATCAAGTAGTTACACTGAAGATGGCTAATAAGGATACAGCAGAAGTTCTGAGAACAATCTGAGATCATTTTTGAATGTGCATGTTTATGCCCCAAACCTACTACTTCATCTTATTTTATTATTTTTTAAGATGGAGTCTCACTGTTGTCGCCCATGCTGGAGTGCAATGGCACAATCTTGGCTCACTGCAACCTCCACCTCCCAGGCTCAAGTGATTCTCCTGCCTTGGCCTCCCAAAACCTACTACTTTAGAAAACTCTAGCAAACAGAAGAACACTCAAGCATGCATTCCACTTTTTTTTTTTTTTTTTAAGTGGAGTCTTGCTCTGTCACCCAGGCTGGAGTGCAGTGGTGTGATCTCGGCTCACTGCAACCTCTGCCTCCCAGGTTCAAGCAATTCTCTTGTCTCAGCCTCCAGAGTAGCTGGGACTACAGGCGCCTGCCACCACGCTCGGTTAATTTTTGTATTTTTAGTAGAGATGGGGTTTCACCATATTGGCCAGGCTGGTCTCGAATTCCTGACCTCAGGTGATCCACTCGCCTTGGCCTCCCAGAGTGCTGGCATTACAGACGTGAGCCACCGCACCCGGCCACGTTCCACTTTTACAGGACATTGTCCTATGTCATGTAGCCTCTGGAGAACTCCACTATATACTCACGAGAGTATGAAGGTTTGGGCAAATAAAGTCTTTTTATTATGAAAATCATTTTGAACTTCTGGACACCCTGGAAAGGTCTGGGACAGACTTAAAAGCCACATTTTGAGTGCTGATATTGCCACACTTTGGGCTGGAGATGTGGTGTTGAAGCAGCACCTGTGTGCATGTACATGTGGAAAACACTCAGTGCAGATGCTGGCACAGAGCGCTCAGGAAACCTTAGCTGCTGCCATTACAGAGGGGAGATGAATCCACAGAAAATTTCCCCAGAACAGGAGGGGATAAGAGAGAATAAGATGAGAAAAGTGCTCTGAATGGCACCTTCAGGACTTTCACTGTTTATGGAATGAATTGGATGTCCCAGAGATGGGTGTGAAAATTGCCAACAGACAATTTAGAGTCTATGGAAAAGGATACGGACACTTCTGCAGACAGTGACGAGGAAGAAAGTGATAACCTGCAGATGTAGGTATGGCTCAGGTGCCCCAGAGCCCCCCGTGGGGTTGTGCAGTGGCTCACGTCACCTGCCAGAGTGAGGACCCCACTGCATGTGAGAAACTCCGCATCACTCTCACAAGGATTTTATGCCCTCCTTTGATATCTTGCATCACTCTTGCTATTACTTGTTTGACGTCTGCCTCCTGGAGTTCCAAGAGGGAAGAGATCGTACATGTCTTCTTCCATGCTCTGGCTGCCTTGCCTCCATGCAGTAGACACTCAATAAATATCAACTGGCCAAATGAATGGATGGACTTGACTTTAGAGTAGCTCTTAGCCGGGTGCAGTGGCTCACACCTGTAATCTCATCACTCTGGGAGGCCGAGGCGGGAAGATCGCTTGAGGCCAGGAGTTTGAGACCAGCCTGGCCAACATGGCAAAAACCCCATTTCTACTAAAAATACAAAAAAGTAGCCGGGCATAGTGGCACACACCTGTAATCCCAGCTACTTGGGAGGCTGAGGCACAAGAATCGCTTGAACCTGGGAGGCAGAGGTTGCAGTGAGCGAAGATTGCACCACAGCACTCCAGCCTGGGCAACACAGTAAGCCTCTGTCTCAAAAACAAAAACACAAAACAAAACAAACAAAAAACAAAGAAAAGAAAAAGAAAGAGTAATTCTCAATGGAATAGATGGAATAGTTGGGGTTGGAAAAGAAAAAAACAGGTGACCAAGGGCTGAGGACCAATGGTCAGGGAGGAAGCAGAGGATACAAGGGTGACAAATCTTTTCAGAAACCTGACTGTGAAGAGTTGAAGAGAAAGAGATCAATAGCCCATGAGGATCAAGGGACCACAGCGGGTATTTTTTAAGGTGGGGAGGAAGGATTAGCAGAGCCTTGTGCTGAGATGAAAGAGCCAATAGAGAAAGAGAGGACAAAGATACACAGAAGAAAGGATCCCATAATGAATAGTAAAAATTCCTTCCTTCACTGAGAACATACTAGCCGAGTGCCTGTCATGTGCCAGGGCTTGTGCTGGTTGCTTGGGGTGGAGTGGTGAAGAATAGAGGCACGTCCCTTCCTTCACTGAGCTGACAGCCCAGCCCAGACCTTTCTAAACAGGTGTGCCCTGGACCTTTTTGATAGTCTAGTGAAGGCTATGGGGTCCTCTCTCAGAATAATGCTTTTAATTGTATATAATAGAATGCACAGAATTACAAAGGAAATTGATGACAGTCTATTAGATAACATTATTGAAATATTTAAAAACAAATTTGTGATTTAATAATGTATGGACTTTGATTAATGTATTAAATAAGATCTAAGAGCATGGCAAAGTAGTAATGACATATTTAGAAATCTGTGTAATAACTATAATGTGATAATGAAAATATCTGCACTTTCAACTCTACAGAATCACAGACACTGCTAATGCAACTGTGATTTGTTTCTTTCACAATTGAAGGACATGATAATTTCAGTTGGGTGTGAAAACATACATCTTTATTTTCACTAAATTCCAAGTTAAGGGGCTCCTTAAATTCTGTCTAAATACCTAAGGACTCCAGGTCTAGAATCCCTGATGGGATATAGGATGTACTGCATCTGTTCCCTGGGCCTAGAAGGCAGACCCTTCCGGATGGTCAGGGGTGGTGCCAATGGTCAGTAAGTTGGGGAGCAGTGAGTGAGAGCATTTCCATGTGAAGTTGGAGATGAAGCCATTTGCTGAGTATTTGCATGGCAGGGATGGTCTATGTGCTGGACAGCTCTCCTTTGCCCCTTTAGGTCCGCTCTCCACCTGCCTCCTTCCTGCCCTGTGCCCCACACCAATAGGCTCTGTTTATACCTCCTTCTGTTTGGGGAGAGGCCAGTGGGAATACCAACAGGAGATTGAGGTGGGAAGGAGAATGGGATTGAGGCACTTATTCTGCAGCTCCCTGCATCCGAAGGTCACAGCAGCTTTCTCCACACAGCTCCGTTTGTCCCTGGTAATTGTGCATCCTCTGTTACTAGTCCCAGGTAATGCTGTGCTACTTGTGGTTTCCCTAACTCTGCCCACATCTTTGTAAATAGTCCTTTTGCTAAAATAACCTCAGATTACCTAATGTGATGCATCAGTTTGCTCTCATGACCTTGACTATATAGTTTGGGAGGCTTACAAGGACTTGTGAAGGTTTGGAGTAGCAGCAATGGGGAATGGACAGGTTTATGGGCAGTACTAAGATTTTGAATTAAGCTGGGGACCACTGACTTATGCTAAGGCAGGGTTATGTGGTATTCTCCAGTAGCGTTAACCTACAGGATGTCATTTACCAACATCATGGGATTGACGTGTGCTGAGGAATTCTGTGGAAGTGTGGCAGAAAGGAAGTCATGAGCAACAGAACAGTTGACATGACGGACCAAGGACTCTCAGGCAAATAGGAGAGTTTGCAAAGAAAGGAGACAGTTGATATACTGGAATATAGCAGAATGCTTAAAGGACTGGCAGTCTCAATGAGGTCCAAGTTCAAGTAGAGGGGAAGGAAGGGTGTAAGGGAGTTACAAGGATAGGAGCTGTGATGAGTTCAAATTTAATATTTCAAGACTGCAGCAATTAAAGTAGATGAAGAATTCCAAAGTGTAGCCAAGGTAGTGGATAGTTGGAGTGAAGGAGAGAAGTTATCACTGAGGATGGGGACATCTAGTAAGCCAGAGGCCAGAGAGGTGGATAAGCCATTCACATGGGAGGCTGGGGTCACCCATGCAGGAGGAGGGACTTGGGATAGAGAGGAAAGCTGAGATCAGGAGGTGAGGTCCATGGACACAACATGGGGGTTGGTAAGTGGCAGAAACAAGAAGTGATAACAGATGGTGCAGCCAAGCAGTGAGGTCTCCAAGAAGAAGGGTCTTTATCAAGAAGGTGGAGGAGTAATATCTGGAAATGAGATAGCCAGAGTGGGCACAAGTACCCCCTTCTCTGGACCTTATTTAACCTGTGTCTTGCTCTCTGGACCTCCCTGGGACTCCCTCTTGCCCTGACCTGGATCTGCCCTGCCTCCAGCTAAGTCTGACCTGACTTATCTGACCTCATGTGATCTGATGAGGTTTGTTCTGTTCTGGACTATCATCCAGGTTCTTGACATGGTTCATTTACAAATATAAATCATACTTCAGTAGGAAATGAGGTTAGATTATTGGAAGCATTGTGTAGTACAAGTGGCCGCCCTTTTGAATCAACTCTGCTACTAACTAGCTTATGTACAAGTTAGATACTCTTACTGTTCTTGTTTTTTCTCATCTGTAAATAGGTATAATAAATAATAATTACGTCTGAAATGAGCTATTATATACCAAGTGCACATTGCACCTTGCCTGGCACGTGGGAAAAGTTTGGTAAAATGGAAGCTGTTTCTTAACCCCACGTCTTTTACAGATAGTGGCCTAGACAAGGTTAAGTAACCTTCATGAGGATGGAGACTTGTCTGTCATGGTCACTGCTCTATTTCTTTGCTCAGTGCCTGGCACATAGAAGGGGCCCAATAAAAAATATTAATTAAATCTGTACCAATCCAAGCTCATAAAATAATTATATAGGCTTATGAACTCCTTCCTTTTTATTTCTGGATTGTAAGTGGAAAGGATGGATATGGGATAAAATGATTCTTTTCACTCTTACAGACTTTGTTGTTTATTTTTCCAAGCACTTTTACCTGTGCTTTGGTGTTGGGGCCACAGCAGTCCAATGACTTAGCCAGAGAGGATATTCTTATAATCTTTGAATGGGAAGAACTTGGAACAGAAAAGTTGCATTTCTTGCCCAAGGGCACTCAAAGCATAAATGGCTAAGTTGGGTCTCCCAGTTGGGATACATTTTTCTAAGAAATCTTTATGCCCAATGAATTAGAAATAATTTAGAAATACTTTCGGTCCACAGGTTGAATCAAAAGAATGAACGTTAACAACACATAATTAGAAGGAAAGGAGGTACCCTTCCTGAGAACTTTGCATAAACCAATCACAGTGCCAGGAATTTTTACATATGACAGTTGAGTTCATTATGATGTTAAGTAAACCAGAACATTTCGTTTCTCAAGCAGTCTTGCCATAGAGTGGGAAATGTGTGGATTTGGGGATGAGATAGACTTAGATTCATCCTTTACTAATGGGTCACCTTGGGCATGAAGCTTAATGTCTACAAACTTCAGTTTTCTGGTCTATAAAATGGGTACTGTGCTGCCTGTAGCACATGGTGGTTGTGCAAAATGCTGTGTACACTGCACATGTGTGTACGCAGCAGGCACTGGGCAGCAGAGTGTGGTGGTCAAGAGCATGTTCTCAGGAGTCTCAAGAGCATGTTCTCAGGAATACATGATTTTGAATCCCAGCTCCATCATTTACTGGCTGTAGGTCCAGGGGTAAGTTACCCAGCCACACTGTCCTCCATTTCCTCATGTTGGAAAGAGAACGACAATGGCATGCCACTCCTACTGCTTTGGTGAAGATGAAATGTGTTAATATTTGGCAAGCACTTAGACTAGTACAAGGTACACAGATTATCCAAGATAGCCTATTGAATTAGCAACTTTATCTGAGGATTTCAGATAAATAGAAGGTTATACCTTAGCCAAATATATCGGAAATTTGCCTATCCTTAAAAAATTGGCATCCTACTTTAATAAATCCAAGTTACACCACGACTTCTTAAAGTACTTGTCATTGTGGAATGGAGGCTGCTCACAACAGTCTGCTCCAGCCTCATTTTGCTAAAAATAGATTCTTCAATTTGAACCTTTGAACCCAGCAGCACTTCAGATGCTTAACAAGGCTAGTAATGCTTAACAAGGTCTCCTGCACAACTTTCTCCTCCTGAAAGTGGGGATGCAGAAGTGAGGACAGAGAAGCCTGTAAACACATAGGAGAGGAGATGGTCTTTCCAGGGGGGAGGTAGCTTCCTGCCCATCACATACTAGCTCTTTAAAGCAAGCAGGGACAATTGAGCTTTCCACATGGGGGACCAGCAGGAGGGGATAGGAGAGGATTAGACTTCAGGAAAACAAGGTCTGGCACAGCCAGAGCAGCCAGGAGGGGGTGGGTGCCTGCAGGGGCAGTGTCTGGGAGCATCTGGACTCTTACTGGCATGTCAGTTATGGTGCATTGGTGGCAGAGCTGCCTCTCAAGGTAGCAGAACTTGCATGGGGAAAAGTCCTAATTCTCAAAAAGCTCACCCTACACTGAGCTCCATGTGTCTCCCAGTCACTCTCGCCATGTTCCAGCTTTACTTTTCTGAACTTCACACCTTCTACCTGGCACTCACTCAGATATGTAAAGACCTACAGTCATGCCTCCCCTCCAAGACTCTCCTTTTCCCCAGTGAACAGCCTTTGTTCTTTTTTTTAAAACTTACTTAAAAAACTTAAATACATACAGAAAAGTGCACTTATGATAACTGTACAGCTTAAAGAATTTTCAAACATTGAACACACTCATGCACAAACGGGAACAAGAATCAGAACATATCGGCACCATGAGAAACCCCAGGCTGTATTGCCCCAAAATTGCTACTGTTGTGACTTCCAACTGCATCAATTAGCTTTGCCTGCCTTTGTACTTTATATAATGCAATCATACAGAAGGTCTGAGACATATATACAGTATACACAGCACCATGCCTGGCACACACAACAAAGTGACAAGGGTCTTTGGCTTACTTTGTTCAACAATGTGTTTGTGAAATTCATCCAGACTGTCACAGGCAGCTGTAGATTGCTCCCATGCATTGCTATACGGTATTATGTTGCATGAATACACCACAATTTATTGATTCATTCTACTGTTGATGGGCTTTTGAGTTATTTCCAGTTGGGGGCTATTAAAATTACTGCTGCTAGGGACGTTCTAGTATGCTTTTTGGTGCAAACATATACACCTTTCTGTCATATTTACACCCAAATGTAGAATTACTGGGTGGTAGGCTGTGCTTATGTGTAGTTTGAATACATGCTGTCAAACATTTTGCCAAAGCAGCTGTACCAACATCCACTGTTCTTTTCACCATTTGTCACTGATTTTGCTGCACAGGAAGCTCTCTGATGAACTTGGTTTGTAGGAGGAGAAGTGGGGCACACGGAGAAAAAAGATTATCTGGAGCCTCCAGGAGTTTGCCAGGTGGGAGGCTGAAATTCAGCTGGAATTAAGGCTAAAGTCTACAACCTCTGAAAGTCCTGAAAAGGTTGGTTGGCTAGGCTTGGTCATGCACCCATCCCTGAGCCACTCCCTGTGATGGGAGGGAGGCACCATCTGATTGGTCAGCTCAGCTCATGCCAGATTCCTACTGCTCTTCCTGGGTGGGACATTGTGATTGACAGCTGCCTGCAGGGGACTGTTGGGCACATCAGATGAGGGCTTGGATGCAAAAATGCTCAGTGAACAAGGAAAACACTACAGATGTTCATTATTACTGTCCTGCTTCCATCTCATTTATTGTTGTGAAGAGTTTTCATACTTGGGAGATTAATGAGAAAGAAACCCAGCTTCTTCAATGAGGTCTCCAGGCCCAGCTGGGTTTTATTGTTGGGAAATAAAGAACTGGCACTCTGAGTCTTGATCAGAAATATGAAGACAACAAATCTAGGATAAGGGAAATGACTTATTGAAAAGAGAAATGGAAATCTGTGCAGGAAATTAATGTGAGGCTTAATGAGAATGGATCATTACAAGGTGGTGTGTGTCCACAGAGATGTAGATAGCCAGTGCCTTTTCATCAAGAACACGCCATGACAAAGCAGCCTCCCCTCATCATGGCCATCTCTACCTGGCGCAGAGTCTGTGTTGGATGTCTCTACTGACAGGTGTCATGTGTGAGGACGCTGGAGATTGACAGTGAATTTTCTGGTGAAGGACCTAGGACTCTCCTTTTCCCCATCTGACTAATATTTTTCAATATTTATTTGGATGGATAAAATTGAAACAGAATCAGAATACCTTGGCCTGGATCACAGTTGGAGGCCTTTTTTTCCCCCTCTAGATTGTAGTTTTCTTATTTGAAAACGAGAGAGTCTGATTTAAAAATATCCAGGATTGCTCTTACGCTCACATTCTATGATTGTGATGAACACATAGGAAGCATAAAAAGTTGTATTTGTTTCCTAGGACTGCCGTAAAAGATGACCACAAACTGGATGTCTTCAAATAACAGAAATGGATTCGCTCACAGTTCTGGACACCAGAAGTCTAAAACCATGGTGTCAGCAGAGCTGTGCTTTCTCTGAAAGCTGTGGGAGAGGCTCCTTCCTTGCTTCTTCAGCTTCTAATGGGTGGTTCTAGGAATTCCTTGGCTTGTGATGGGATCACTCTAATTTCTGCCTCCTTCTTCATAAGGCCTCTCTGCTTCTTCTCCTTTCTTTTTCTTTTTTTTTTTTTGTCCCTTATAAGGACACTTCTTAGAATCAGGGCCCACCCTAATTCAGAATGATCTCATCTCAAGATCCTTAATTCCATCTGCAAAGACTCTTTTTACATTTTTCAAATAAATTCACCTTTTCAGATTCCATGTGAACGTGACCTCCAGGGAGTCAACATTCAACCTGCTACAGAAGTTTTAAGTGACATCCTCTTAAAGGGATTGTTTAAACTGTGGATGGAAAAATCCATTTGTATCTTTTCTGGCTTAAATTCTGGGTTCAAATCTGGCAATTTAAAATTTAGCTGTGAAAAATACAAAGGCCAGCCTTTAGAATCAGATCTGGTAGGTGGGCCATGATAAATTTTTCATTCATTCATTCATTCATTCACTCACTCACTCACTCAGCAATTGTGTTCTCAGAGTCCACTGCATGTCAGCACCACAAGGCACAGATAAGCATATGCCACTGTTCCTGCCTTCAAGAAGTTTAAAGCCCAGTGGGACTGTGGATGAGAAAACAATTTAAAAGCAATACATTGAGTTCTGTAACAGCAATTAAAAGAGGTACTATGGAAAGTAGAAGAGGAATTCCTTAATGCTTTTGGAGAGATTTGGGAGGTGTCCAGAAGACACGACATTTATCTTACATTTTGAAGGATGAAGGAGTAGGGATTAATCAGAAAAGCCCTTTGGTGTGGGGATGCATTCCATGCTGCAGGAGCAGTGTATGGGAAGCCCTGAGGTGAGAGCGTAGTGAAGGCTGGTGTTACTGGAGCCCAGCGTTCAAGAGGAGGAGAGGGGGACAGGAGACAGAGAGAGGTGAGCAGGGGTAGGTGTTTGGGTTTCATTCTGGGAGGCCACTGAAGGGTTTGAACTAGCACAGAGAGATATTTTGTAAAGATTTCTCTGGCTGCTGGGCAAATAATGCATGGGTGGGAGTGAGGTTATCCCAGTGGGGGGACATCTAGGGGAAGCCAAACGGTCAAAGAAAAAGAAAGGAGAAGAAGCAGAGAGGCTTTATGAAGAAGGAGGCAGAAATTAGAGTGATCCCATCACAAGCCAAGGAATTCCTAGAACCGCCCATTAGAAGCTGAAGAAGCAAGGAAGGAGCCTCTCCCACAGCTTTCAGTCAATAGAATTGGAGGCAGGCAGGAGGCCTGTACCATGTCTGTCCAGGTGATTTGTTCTCTACCTGCAGACCCCTGCTTTTGGCCTGAAGGTGAGGGATAGTTGCAGGGACCAGGATTCAGCCCCTTGGCAGCAGTGTGGCTACAGTGAGGTACTGGGCTCTGGCTCTCCCTAAGTGTGCGGGAGATGCTGGGTCTGGAGAGTGAGGGTTACTTCCAGGGCACCCCAGATACTGGCACTGAGTGTGCACCCAACTGATGCTGGGCAGGGCTGAGCCACAGGTTGTGTGCGCTCTCAGAAAGTCCAGAGGCACGAGAGGGTTTGTGGAAAGAGACTCAGAGGCAAGTTTACAAGATGGGTGTTGGCTGGCAGCTTTAAGTATTTCTATGGCTATACTAAATAAGAGGCAGATTTTTTTTTTTTTTCTGGAACGAATGACTAAAGGTTAAAATCTGGTCCCTGGTCTCCAACTTCATCCCCCAACTTTACATCTGGGCCCCAGTAATATGAACTACTTGATGGGTTCCAAATGCATCATGCACCCTCTGCACCTTATCTCTGCTGTTCCCTCTGCCTGGGACTCCCCATCCTTTGCAAGGTTAACTCACCTGGCCAATCATACAAGGGTTAAATCAACTGTACCTGACTGTCATTCTTTCCCATCTCTCTCTCCCTTTTTTTCTCTCTCCCCCTGTCCTTTCTCTTCTCTCTCTCTCTCTCTCTCATATTTTTCTCTTTATCTTTGGATTTGACATGTTTGACTTCCATGTGCCTAAATGTGATTTCTTTTTATTTATTCTCCTTGGGGTTCATGGAATTTTTTTACTCATCTCTTCAAATAGTTCTGTAGTATTCTGTCATCCCTAAGACTCCTAGCACACATATGTTAAACCAATTGATGTTTTCCCTCCAATCTTGAATCTTTTTTTTCTGCGTTTTTCACTTGTGTGTGTGTTTCAGTTTGGATACAACTCATAAGTATTAATCTTTTGTCAGATACATTGCAAATATGTTCTTCAAGTCTGTGGCTTAACTTTTCACTCTCTTATGATACCTTTTGACATGTAGAAGTTTTCAGGTCCTTTTTTGTTTCATTTTGTTTTGTTTGAGACCGAGTCTCACTCTGTCACCCAGGATGGAGTGCAGTGGCGTGATCTCTGCTCACTGCAACCTCCGCCTCCCGGGTTCAAGTGATTTTTCTGCCTCAGCCTCCCAAGCAGCTGAGACTACAGGCATGCGCCCCTGCACCCAGCTAATTTTTGTATATTTAGTAGAGATGGGGTTTCACCATCTTGGCCAGGCTGGTTTTGAACTCCTGAACTCAGGTGATCCAGCCACCTCAGCCTCCCAAAATGGTGGGATTACAGGAATGAGCCACTATGCCTGGCTTAATACAGTCAAATATATCAATTTTCTGCTTTGATATTGTGCTTCTTTGTGTTTTTCTTCCCTGATCTACAAATTCCACCTCTGCCGTTTGTCTTATTTCCATATTTGTGTGGATCTGTATGTGAGCTCACTAATCTTTTTATTTGGTCTCTTTGTCTATCCTTCTATCAATAACTCACTGTCTTACTAATTTTAGCTTTACAGTAAATTGTAGGTTCTATGCGTAAGTCTTTCCATCCTGTTCTTCCTCAAGAAGAATCTTCTTATCAGGTTAATTACTGTTTTATTGTGTACATTTTTACCTCATCTATTAAAATTATATCATAGTTTTTCTTTTATGGTAGATGTTCATTTTTTTTAATTTTATTATTAGTATACTTTAAGTTTTAAGGTACCTGTGCACAATGTGCAGGTTTGTTACATATGTGTACATGTGCCATGTTGGTGTGCTGCACCCATTAACTCATCATTTAGCATTAGGTATATCTCCTAATGCTATCCCTCCCACCTCCCCTGACCCCACAACAGTCCCTGGAGTGTGATGTTCCCCTTCCTGTGTCCATGTGTTCTCATTGTTCAATTCCCACCTATGAGTGAGAACATGTAGTGTTTGGTTTTTTGTCCTTGCGATAGTTTGCTGAGAATGATGGTTTCCAGCTTCATCCATGTCCCTACAAAGGACACGAACTCATCATTTTTATGGCTGCATAATATTCCATGGTGTATATGTGCCACATTTTCTTAATCCAGTCTATCGTTGTTGGACATTTGGGTTGGTTCCAAGTGTTTGCTATTGTGAATAGTGCTGCAATAAACATACGTGTGCATGTGTCTTTATAGCAGCATGATTTATAATCCTTTGGGTATATACCAGTAATGGGATGGCTGGGTCAAATGCTATTTCTAGTTCTAGATCCCTGAGGAATCGCCACACTGACTTCCACAATTCACTGCTGTTTTTGATTTCCAAGTCAGGGATTTGATTTTGTTAATTATGTTTATAAATGAGGCTGCACTTATCTGGGTTTTGGTATCAAGATGATATACCAGTATAATAAAAAGATTTGAGGATCATTCCCCCATGTCCCATTATTTTCTTTTACAAAAACTGATGTAAATTACATGATAATTTTCTTTAACATCTGTCCCTACAAAAAATATTTGTTGTTGGATCTGACCAGCACCTGGAGTGCAAACAACTGAGGGGAACTTTAAGTAAATTCTTGAGCCAAGATCATGCAGATGGAATCCATTTGAATTCCAAAACTGTAAGGTCATAGGTAGGTCTGTGGTTATAAATTCTTAGGGAAGCCTTTTTTTCTTCCACCCAGAGCCCTGGCCAAGGAGGATCATTTTCTTTTGTGTCTTCTTTTGCTTTTTTTGTTTCTTTTTCCCATACTGCCTATATCTGAGACAGTAGCTCTAAGAGATGCCTGGCTTTACAGTCTCAGTTGCAGCTTTTCTTCTCGCATAGGCCCAGGGCCTTGGCTCATCTCCTTGGGGTGATTAAAACACATGCCTCTTTTTTACTGATATCAGCAAGTATGCCCAGGGCAGCCATGGGTTAGCTTCAACTTACCACTCTTATTTTCAACTCTTCATTATTGGCAACCTCAGCTACAGGTGTATTTATTTCACGCAGCATTTGTACGGTAACATAGTGGGTGTTTTCAGGATATGCAATTTGCCATATTGCTGAGGTCCTAGTGTTCCCATTTTATAAGTGAGAAAATGAGGTTTGGAGTGACATATGAAGTTCCTGCTCGGTGTAACACAGTTGTGAGTGGAGGAGCTGGAACTCAGAGGCCTCCAAGATCCCTGCTCTCTCTAATACATGTTGTTTTCCACAGTAACAAATTCAAGCATGTAGAAACCCTAGGCTTTCAGCTTTAGTAATGCCCCAAGGATAGCTATTTAGCTTTCTAGAGCTTATATGTTACAAAGAAAGGAACCTGGAGACATGATGTACCCTGGTGTGTCTTATGGTAGATGTTCATTATTATTTTTTTAATTTTATTATTATTATACTTTAAGTTTTAGGGTACCTGTGCAAAATGTGCAGGTTTGTTACATATGTATACACGTGCCATGTTGGTGTGCTGCACCCATTAACTCGTCATTTAGCATTAGGTATATCTCCTAATGCTGTCCCTCCCCCCTCTCCCCACCCCACAACAGTCCCCAGTGTGTGATGTTCCCCTTCCTATGTCCATGTGTTCTCATTGTTCAATTCCCACCTATGAGTGAGAACATGCGGTGTTTGGTTTTTTGTCCTTGTGATAGTTTGCTGAGAATGATGGTTTCCAGCTTCATCCATGTCCCTAAGAAGGACATGAACTCATCATTTTTTATGGCTGCATAGTATTCCATGGTGTATATGTGCCACATTTTCTTAATCCAGTCTATCATTGTTGGACATTTGGGTTGGTTCCAAGTCTTTGCTATTGTGAATAGTGCCGCAATAAACATACATGTGCATGTGTCTTTATAGCAGCATGATTTATAGTCCTTTGGGTATATACCCAGTAATGGGATGGCTGGGTCAAATGGTATTTCTAGTTCTAGATCCCTGAGGAATCGCCACACTGACTTCCACAATGGTTGAACTAGTTTACAGTCCCACCAACAGTGTAAAAGTGTTCCTATTTCTCCACATCCTCTCCAGCACCTGTTGTTTCCTGATTTTGTAATGATGGCCATTCTAACTGGTGTGAGATGGTATCTCATTGTGGTTTTGATTTGCATTTCTCTGATGGCCAGTGATGATGAGCATTTTTTCATCTGTTTTTTGGCTGCATAAATGTCTTCTTTTGAGAAGTGTCTGTTCATGTCCTTTGCCCACTTTTTGATGGGGTTGTTTGTTTTTTTCTTGTAAATTTATTTGAGTTCATTGTAGATTCTGGATATTAGCTCTTTCTCAGATGAGTAGGTTGCAAAAATTTTCTCCCATTTTGTAGGTTGCCTGTTGACCCTGATGGTAGTTTCTTTTGCTGTGCAGAAGCTCTTTAGTTTAATTAGATCCCATTTGTCAATTTTGGCTTTTGTTGCCATTGCTTTTGGTGTTTTAGACGTGAAGTCCTTGCCCATACTTATGTCCTGAATGGTATTGCCTAGGTTTTCTTGTAGGGTTTCATGGTTTTAGGTCTAACATGTAAGTCTTTAATCCATCTTGAATTAATTTTTGTATAAGGTGTAAGGAAGGGATCCAGTTTCAGCTTTCTACATATGGCTAGCCAGTTTTCCCAGCACCATTTATTAAATAATTTATTTATTAAATAGGGAATCCTTTCCCCATTGCTTGTTTTTGTCAGGTTTGTCAAAGATCATATGGTTGTAGATATGTGGGATTATTTCTGAGGGCTCTGTTCTGTTCCATTGATCTGTATCTCTGTTTTGGTACCAGTACCATGCTGTTTTGGTTACTGTAGCCTTGTAGTGTAGTTTGAAGTCAGGTAGCATGATGCCCGGGCTTTGTTCTTTTGGCTTAGGATTGATTTGGCGATGCGGGCTCTTTTTTGGGTCCATATGAACTTTAAAGTAGTTTTTTCCAATTCTGTGAAGAAAGTCATTGGTAGCTTGATGGGGATGGCATTGAATCTATAAATTACCTTGGGCAGTATGGCCATTTTCACGATATTGATTCTTCCTACCCATGAGCATGGAATGTTCTTCCATTTGTTTGTATCCTCTTTTATTTCATTGAGCAGTGGTTTGTAGTTCTCCTTGAAGAGGTCCTTCACATCCCTTGTAAGTTGGATTCCTAGGTATTTTATTCTCTCTGAAGCAATTGTGAATGGGAGTTCACTCATGATTTGGCTCTCTGTTTGTCTGTGATTGGTGTATAAAAATGCTTGTGATTTTTGTACATTGATTTTGTATCCTGACACTGCTGAAGTTGCTTATCAGCTTAAGGAGATTTTGGGCTGAGACACTGGGGTTTTCTAGATATACAATCATGTCATCTGCAAACAGGGACAATTTGACTTCCTCTTTTCCTAATTGAATGCCCTTTATTTCCTTCTCCTGCCTAATTGCCCTGGCCAGAACTTCCAACACTATGTTGAATAGGAGTGGTGAGAGAGGGCATCCCTGTCTTGTGCCAGTTTTCAAAGGGAATGCTTCCAGTTTTTGCCCATTCAGTATGATATTGGCTGTGGATTTGTCACAGATAGCTCTTATTATTTTGAGATACGTCCCATGAATACCTAATTTATTGACAGTTTTTAGCAAGAAGGGTTGAATTTTGTGAAAGGCCTTTTCTGCATCTATTGAGATAATCATGTGTTTTTTGTCTTTGGTTCTGTTTATATGCTGGATTACATTTATTGATTTGCACATGTTGAACCAGCCTTGCATCCCAGGGATGAAGTCCACTTGATCATGGTGGATAAGCTTTTTGATGTGCTGCTGGATTCAGTTTGCCAGTATTTTATTGAGGATTTTTGCATCAATGTTCATCAAGGATATTGGTCTAAAATTCTCCTTTTTGGTTGTGTCTCTGCCCAGCTTTGGTATCAGGATGATGCTGGCCTCATAAAATGAGTTAGGGAGGATTCCCTCTTTTTCTATTGATTGGAATAGTTTCAGAAGGAATGGTACCAGTTCCTCCTTGTACTTCTGGTAGAATTCAGCTGTGAATCCATCTGGTCCTGGACTCTTTTTGGTTGGTAAGCTATTGATTATTGCCACAATTTCAGGGCCTATTATTGGTCTATTCAGAGATTCAACTTCTTCCTGGTTTAGTCTTGGGAGGGTGTATGTGTCGAGGAATTTATCCATTTCTTCTAGATTTTCTAGTTTATTTGCATAGAGGTGTTTGTAATATTCTCTGATGGTAGTTTGTATTTCTGTGGAATCGGTGGTGATATCCCCTTTATCATTTTTTATTGCATCTATTTGATTCTTCTCTCTTTTCTTCTTTATTAGTCTTGCTAGCAGTCTATCGATTTTGTTGATGTTTTCAAAAAACCAGCTCCTGGATTCATTAATTTTTCGAAGGTTTTTTTGTGTCTCTATTTCCTTCAGTTCTGCTCTGATTTTAGTTATTTTTTGCCTTCTGCTAGCTTCTGAATGTGTTTGCTCTTGCTTTTCTGTTCTTTTAATTATGATGTTAGGGTGTCAATTTTGGGTCTTTCCTGTTTTCATTTTGCCAAGAAAGAAACACATATTTCCTTTTGCTTTCTAAACATAGGGCCACCATTGCAAAACTGCTGGTCAATTTAACTCCTCATGTTAGTCAAACTGGACACCTGGGAGACACTTTTTTTTTATGCAATGAATATTATTGCTGGACTACTATTCAGTGACTTATTTTAGAGGTTTTCCAAAAGATGAATATAAAGATACTATGCCTTTTTGTATCAATACTTTTGTCGTGTGTTAACACCATTGCTCTCCTGTTGCTGTTGCTGCTACAGGCAAGCATTTTAGTGAATTTTGTGGTTTATGGAAGGTTTCTACCTTCATTAACTCGGTTCTCAAAAGAATTCTGGCCATCGGTTGCTATTACTCAAATATAAGGTATATATAGAACGGGGTTCAGAGAAGTTAATTTTATTAAGGTTGCACAACTAAGAAGACTCAAAGTTGAGTGTCAAAAATCTTGTTGAATACGTAGATTAGTGAATGGATTATGACAAGGGATCTTATGTCTGCCTGCCTGTCTGTCCTTCCTTCCCTCCTTCCTCCCTTTCTTTTTACTTTTCTTCTCTCCTTCCTTCTTTTCTTTCTTAATTATATAAGCATATGCAAGTGTTAGCAAAAACCCAAAGCATAATAGAACTCATAGTGAAACATAGGTTTAACATTTTTAAAATTAATTTTCTCAGCATAATTTCACTCTTCCTTGATCCAGATATCAAATACAGAGGTGAGTTAGAAGCCCTTTTTCCCATGGTCTTAAAAACCCAGATTCTCAGTCTGGCTCTCTCTTAATTTATTGTTTTTCTTTTAGTTTCAGAGGTATACATGCAAGTTTTTTATATAGGTAAATTGCGTGTCACAGGGGTTTGGTGTACAGATTATTTCATCACCTGGGTAATAAGCACAGTACTCGATAGATGGTTTTTGATCCTCACTCTCCTCCCATCCTCAAGGAGGCACTGGTTTCGATTGTTCCCTTCTTTGTGTCCATGTACACTCAATGTTTAGCTCCTACTTATCAGTGAGAACATGCAGTATTTGGTTTATGTTCCTGGGTTAGTTTGCTTAGGGTAATGACCTCCAGTTCCATCCATGTCCCTGCAAAGGACATGATCTCATTCAGTTTTGTGGTGGCATACTTTTCCATGGTGTACATTTGCCATGTTTTCTTTATCCAGTCTGCTGTTGATGGACGTTTAGTTTGATTCCATGTCTTTGCTGTTGTGAATAGTGCTGCAGTGGACATGCATGTGCCTTTATAATAAAACAAATTATATTCCTTTGAGTATATACCCAAAGGTAGAATTACTGGATTGAATGGTAATTCTCTTTTAAGTTCTTTTTTTTTTTTTTTTTTGAGACAGAATCTCGCTCTGTCACCCAGGCTGGAGTGCACTGATGTGATCTTGGGTCACTGCAACCTCTGCCTCCCGGCTTCAAGAGATTTTCCTACCTCAGCCTCCTGAGTAGCTGGGATTACAGGCATGCACCACTACGCTCGGCTAATTTTTGTAGTTTTAGTAGAGAGGGGGTTTCGCCATATTGGCCAGGCTGGTTTCAAATTCCTGACCTCAAGTGATCCGCCCGCCTTGGCCTCCCAAAGTGCTGGGATTACAGGCGTGAGCCACTGCACCCAGCTGTTTTAAGTTCTTTAAGAAATTGCCAAACTACTTTCCACAGTGACTAAACTAATTTACTTTTCTACCAGCAGTGTATAAGCATTCCCTTTTCTCCTCAACCTCTCCAGCAATTGTTATTTTTTGACTTTTTAATAATAGCCATTCCGACTGGTGTGAGATGGCATCTCATTGTGGTTTTCTTTTGCATTTATTTAGTGATTAGTGATGTTGAACATTTTTTCATATGCTTGTTGGTCGTGTGTACGTCTTCTTTTGAAAAGTGTCTGTTCATTTCCTTTGCCCACTTTTTAATGGGGTTGTTTGTTTTTTGTTTGCTAATTTAAGTTCCTTACAGATCCTGGATATTAGACTTTTGTCAGATGCATAGTTTGCAAATGTTTTCTCTCATTCTGCAGGTTGTCTTTTTACTGTGTTGATAGTTTCTTTTGCGGCACAGAAGCTCTTTAGTTTAATTAGGTTCCATTTGTCAATTTTCGTTTTGTTGCAACTGCTTTTGGCATCTTCATCATGAAACCTTTTCTAAGGCCAATGTCTAGAATGCTATTTCCTAGGTTTTCTTCAAGGGCTTTTATAGTTTTAGGTTTTACATTTAAGTCTTTAACCCATCTGTGTTGGTTTTTGTGTATGGTGTAAGGAAAGAGTCCAGTTTTAATCTTCTGCATATAGCTGGTTAGTTATCCCAGCACCATTTGTTGAATAGGGATGCCTTTCCTTACTGCTTGTTTTTGTTGACTTTGTTGAAGATCAGATGGTAGTAGCTATGCAGTTTTATTTCTGGGCTCTGTATTCTGTTTCATTGATCTGGTATTTTTGTACCAGTACCATGCTGTTTTGCTTACTGTAGCCCTTTAGTATAGTTTGAAGTCAGGTAAGCAGGAAGCCTCCAGTTTTGTTCTTTTTGCTTAGTGTTCCTTAATTATTCAGGCTCTCTTTTGGTTCCATATGAATTTTATAATTTTTTTAATTCTGTGAAGAATGTCATTGGTAGTTTGATAGGAATAGCTTTGAATCTGTAAACTTTTGAGCAGTATGGTCATTTTAACAATATTGATTCTTCCTCTCCATGAGCATGGAATATTTTTCCATTTGTTCATGTCATCTCTGATTTCTTTCAGCAGTGTTTTGTAATTCACGTTATACAGATCTTTCACCTTCCTGGTTAGCTGTGTTTCTAGGTATTTCATTTTTTTTCTCTTAATTTGTTTTGTAGCATTTGATAACATGTCAAACTGCATCTAGGCACCAACTTCTTCATCTTGAACTACAATTCTGTCCTTGCTGCTTGTCAGCAGGTAATGCTGAGGTAGAACAACGTCCATGAAAGCAATTTGAGAAGCTAAAGTTGTAAATGGATATGTTTAAGCATTATGTTAAGAAGTTCACATTCCTTGAACTTTTCCAGCCTGACGATCTCCAACCAGTCTTTGAAGAAATCCAGCTCAGGCAGCAACATCCCCCCATCAGATGTCTCAGTTGAGGCGCTCCTGGGAAGAAAATTTAAAAAGAGTAGTTTCTGTGATGAGATACCTTTTCTATTCTCAGAGTCACTACTTTTTATCCCCTTCCCCACATATAAGTACTTGCCAAAGATTTGTCATTATTGGCCATAAAAGCATTATTCAGTGACCCTCCACCATGTTTCAGGGCCAGTGCTAGACTAGACACATTGGATAAAGAACCTCCAATTCTTATAAGAACATTGTGAGATCAATTTCAGTGTTCCTGTTTTACAGGAAAATAAAGCTAAAGCTCATGGCACAATGTCCCATTAGTTGTTCCCATTGAAAGAAGCTGGACCATCAGTGGCACCCATTGGAAATGATTGCCAGTGCTGCTGCACATCATCCCAGTGTGCATTACTGGGAAGGCAGATGATGAGTGGCCCCATCTGCAGGTCTTTATTTCTGTGTCCTCCTCTTGTCCCTTGCAATTTGGTCAATCTGTTTTCCAGCCTGTCCACCTTATTACACGTAGCCATCCCCTCTACCCTAGGCTGTCATTGTCACTTATCTACTTTTAGGAAAATGAAAAAGGTAAGGAGAAAGATCCTGTGCTGTTTGAAGTCACACCTGGACACAAATCCCAGCAGCACCACTTCTAACCTGTGTGGTCTTAGGCAATCTTTTTAGCCTATGCTTTGGTTTCCCCATCTGCAGACTGGAGGCAGTAATACCATAGAATCAGCATGAAGGTTACATGCAGTGATTAAAAAAGTGCCTGGTGTGTTGCCTGTCACTGAGTAAGAGCTGAGTATGTGCGAGATTCTTTCCTCTTGTCTCACCAGGATTGTTGTAACCCGCTCACTGTGCACCATGTCTCCATTCTATTTGTCTCTTCTAATCCTTCTGCCACCACTGCCAGCTTACTCTTCCTAAGGGCTTATCCTTGCTCTTTGTGGCCCCAAAAGATCTACTAAAATAATTCCAGACCTTTCATCCTAGGTTGTCAGGATTTACAAAATTTGGCCTCAACTCTTTCCAATGCTGTCTTCAGGAAGCCTGTGGGAAGCCCTCCAGCAGCATTGGGTTGATCCACATGCTCTGTTGCTTCTGGGTAGAGCTTACATTTCTCCCTCTGTCTAGAGGGAGTTCCCTTCAACTCTGCTTGAAGAAAGCCTACCTGAAACCAAACCTGGGCCTCCAACTAGACATATATTTGAGACCAGGTGTTCTTCTTGGGCAAAGGTGGTTACTTTTTCATCTGAAATTTCCGGAATCTAGCAAAATGTTTAGAATTTTTTTTTTGTTATTGTTGTTTTTTAGACAGGGTCTGACTGTGTGGCCCAGACTGGAGTGCAGTGGCGCAATCTCAGCTCACCGCAACCTCCTCCTCCCAGGCTCGAGTGATTCTCCTGCCTCAGCCTCCCAAATAGCTGGGATTACAGGCATGTGCCACTACTGCCCAGCCAATTTTTGTATTTTTAGTAGAGATGAGGTTTCACCATGTTGGACAGGCTGGTCTCAAACTCCTAACCTCAGGTGATCCACCTGCCTCGACCTCCAAAGTGCTGGGATTACAGGTGTGAGCCACTGCACCCGGCCTCCAGAGTTTCAGTTTGGCAAGAAGGAAAAGCTCTGCAGATCTGTAGCACAATGTACATAGAGTTAACACTACTGAACTATACACTTGGAAACATCTAAGATGGTGAATTTTATATGTTTTTGCCACAACTGAAAAGAAAAGGTTTTACTGGGGATGGATAATGGTATCTACTCTAAAGTGTTGTTATGAGCATTACATGAAATAATGCATGTAAAGTGCCAGGCAACAGGCCCCAGACTAGGAACTCCTCAAAAAATTATAGCCACCGTGTCCAGCTAATTTTGTATTTTTAGTAGAGACAGGGTCTCACCATGTTGGCCAGGCTGGTCTTGAACTCCTGACCTCATGATCCACCTGCCTCAGCCTCCCAAAGTGTTGGGATTACAGGTGTGAGCCACCGTGCCCAGCTGAATCTTTTTTATAGATATAGGACTACTGAGATATTCTATTTTTGCCTACGTTAGTTTTAGTAAGGTATGTTTTTCTAGAATTTTTAAATTTATCTATGTTTGCAAATTTATACCTCTTTATTATATTTTTAATGTCTGTAGGCTCTGTAATGTCCCCTTTTCCATTCCTAGTGTTATTTGTGTATTTTCCTATTTTCTTTATCAGTGTTACTACGGTTTATCAATTTTATTGGTGGTTTTCAAGAATTTGCTTTTGGGTTTATTGATCTTCAATATGTTTATTTGTTTTTATTTCATTGGTTCCACCCCTTAAAAAATTATGTCCTAACTTGTCATTTTTAATATTCTTTTCCTAATTTATGTATATAAATACTTAAATACATACATTGCTGATTTTCAGCATTTTTTTCTAACAAGGCACTTAAGGTGAGAATTTTCTTCCCAGCATGGTTTTATGTAAGTTTTAATATGTCATGTATTCATTATAGGTGACTTCAGATTATTTTCCTATTTCTATAGTAATTTCCACTTCTAATTTTTGAGAAGTGTATTATAAAATTTCTAAACATTTGGAGATTGTTTAGTTTTTTCTTATTGAGTTCCAGCTTAATTTAACCGTAACTAGAATGTAAACTGTACAGTTACAGTGGACTTGGCCAGAGTCAGGTCTTGCTTTCTGGCCTCACAGGTGCTATGTTCTTTGACACAGTTTTTTAGGTTTTATCCATACATTTTGTAAGGTTATAAAAAATGAAATAAAGGATGAGACTCATGAAATTAAGTAGATGTTCTTTGTTTTTCTTTTGAGTTATTCTCAAGCCTCAATAAACTTTCCATATATAGGATTCTTAGCTTATTACTAGTTGATATCATTCACTTATATATATGTTTATTGAGCATCTTATGCACATGAGACATTTAACTAGATATTGGGTATTTCACAGTAATTAAAATCAGATATCACCCCAGACCTCACAGCCCAGTAGGGCAGACTGATATTAATCAATTAAACAGCAGAATGGTGTGTTACTTTAAACTGAAATTAATGGTATGTTACTTTAAACTGAGATAAATGCTCTAAAGAAAATGAACATGCTTCTCTGAGAGCATATAGCAAAGGAATCTTGCCTGCTTCTTCAGGGTTTTGTGGGGACAGGAGGGCAGTTCTCTTACCTATGTATTAAGTTTTCATTGTATGTAGAAAATTTAATGAGATTTGATGTCTAAAAAGATTAATTGCTTGCATCTTGCAAAGCTCTTGTATTATTTTCAGATAATCACAACCATTTGATTTTCTCCTACTGATTAATATTTATCTCATAGGTTTTTTAAAATTTATTTTTTATTGAGGTAACATACATACAGCAAAGTGAATTGATCTTAACCAGACAGCTCAACACATTTCTTATATACATATGCACATCAGTGACAACCACCCAAATCAAGATACGGAACATTATCAGAGGGCCCCTCATGCCTCATTCCCAGTCAATGCCCCACCAAGAGGCTACTACTGCTATTCCAATCTCTAACACAAGCCATTTATGTAACCTCTTTTTAACTTAATGTGAATGGAATCATATAATAAATATTGTTTTATGTTTGGCTCCTTTCACTTAATATAATGTCTTTGAGATTCATAATGTCATTGATATACTATTGTATATAAGTTTATTCTTTTTCGTTATTGCCTCCTCTTCTACTATATCAATATACTCTAATTTATTTAATCATTCTACTGCTGATGGACAATGGGGTTGGTTTAATTGGGGGATTCTATGAATAAAGCTGCTATGCACATTCTTATCCATGGTGAACATACGCATGTATGTCCCTTGAGTATTTTATACCTCATAAAGGTGTTGAATGGAATGACACACACAGAGCCCATAGCATGTGAAGCTGTCACATGCCCCAAAGCGCTATATTGACTATACTGAATCTAAATCGTTACTTGGTTGTCTAATACTCTGAAATTAGAAGAAGGACATTGTGGGAATGGAGCTGTAGGGGTGATGTTTGATCTCATCAGACCTTCCCATCCATGTTAGAGATGCAGATACTGAGCCTAGAGAGAGGACATGACCTTCCCAGGACCACACAGTCATCAGTGGCCTCTGATCACCACATGGGACTTGCAGATGTTTCATCTCACAAGCTTAGTGTCTTTTAAGCCAGAGACCATCTTTCATAGACGTGTGACATTTACTTCACAGAAAATTTTATCATAGACTAAAAACTATCAACAGAGTGTTTAAGCTTGGGCTCCCAGGTGAAGGGCTTGAGTTCATCTAAGGAAGTGGTGGTTGTGGGGTATGGATCTGGAAGGAGTTTGGTACTTAAAACAACATGCCCAGAGCAAGTGGTCTTCAAGTAATTCTTCCCCGGCTCTGGCTTGCCACTATCCCACTGCTTCCCCTGGTGAGTAAATGAGCTATATCCATCAGTGTAAACTCAGAGAATTACTTGCTCTCTGAACCCTCAGCCAGGTTTAAGCACCAGCTGCCCCGTCTGTCTAAATGGTCCTCCACTGCTTTTCTAGCCTTAAGGCCTGAGTCGGACATCCTGTCCCCTGGGAAGTCTTCTCCTGCCTCCTGTCTGAGCCTGAGTGACTGAGTATCTCTCTCTGTGTTCCTGAAGCCTTTTATTAGCTGAACTTGGCTCTAGGCACAAGATGGACTAGGCTCCTTGCATATATGCTCCATGGAACCCTGAACTTCTTAAAAATGAACGATGTCAGGTGTATTTCTTGTCTCCTTTCCTGGTGAGATGGAGCTGTGAGGATGGATATGGGGGCTGCCTTGACTCCACTAGCTCTTTGACAACTAGCACAGAGCAGGTACCCAGTGAATGAGTGAGTGGATGAATAAGGGAGTGAGTGGATGAATAAGTGAATGAGTGGATGAATAAGTGAATGAGTGGATGAATATGTGAATGAGTACATGAACGAATAAGTAAGTGAATGAATGAGTGAGTGAATGAGTGAACGTGAGGGTGAATGAGTGAGTGGGTGAATGCATGAGTGTGCAACTGAGTGAATGAACAAGTGAGTGAGTGAGCAAGTGATTATATGAGTGAATAAATAAGGAATGATTTAGTGAATGAATGAGTGAATGATTAAGTGAATAAATGAGTGAGTGAATGAATGAGTAGATGAATGAGCAGGTGAATGAGTGAGCAAGTAAGTGGGTGAGTGAATGAGTAAGTGAATGAGTGAGTTAATGAGTGAGTGAATGAATTAGTGAATGAGAGTGAGTGAGTGAGTGGATGGATGCAGAGCACTATCCGAAACATGGCAGCTCCTCCCCACTCCACCATAACCATCTCACCAGCCACCATCATCAGCCCTATGGGTCTTCTTGCTTCTACCCTTGGGCTCCTGCATCCTCTGCTCACAGCAGCTAAGGAGACACGTTTCCATCATATCACATCACGCTTCTGCCACAATCCCTTCAGTGACTCCCACTTCACTTAAACAATACAGTGGGGGCTGGGCATGGTGGCTTATTCCTGTGTAATCCCAGCACTTTGGGAGGCCAAGGTGGGTGGATCACCTGAGGTCAGGAGTTCGAGACCAGCCTGGCCAACATGGCAAAACCCTGTCTTTACTAAAAATACAAAAATTAGCTCTGTGTGGTGGCATGCGCCTGTAATCCCAGCTACTCGGGAGGCTGAAGTAGGAGAATAGTTTGAGCCTGGGAGGCAGAAGTTTCAGTGAGCCAAGATCGTGCCACTGCACTCCCACCTGAGAGACAGAGCAAGACTCCGTCTCGAAAAAGAAAAAAAACAATACAGCAGGGGAAATGTGGGCTGTGGTCAGACTTCCTGAGTTCAAATCTCACTCCTTTCTGTGACTTGGCTCAGTTACTTCACTCTCTGTGCCTGTGGATGGCTCACTGAATGTTATGTGGCTCAATTCACAGGAAACACTCAAAACAGCACCTAGCGGATAGTCAGGGACTTCATCGCTATTCATTATTAGTGTTGTGAGGATCAAGTCAGAATAAAACAAAAAATTATAGTGATATTGAGAAGTGACACATCTGAGTTAAGCGTGCAGGGGGACAGTGCCTGGGTTCAAGCCGCAGTGTGTCACTGTCCATGTGCCCTTACAGTACATTGGGGTGGTAATAGTTTGTGCCTCATAGGTTTCGAGACAATTATGAGATTGAATGTCTGAACATAATTTGAACAGTACCTAACGTACCCCCAGTTCTCAATAAGTGTTGCTGATGAATGCTCATTTCATTAGGCTCCACAGCGTCTCAGGGTTCACAGAGCCTGTGCCCTGCCTCCCTGTTGCAAGCTTTCCGTGCATAAAGCTAAGCTCTTGGCTGCTCCCAGAACTGCTCCATTCTCCCCCGTGTGAGCCCTCAAACATCAGTGATCCATGATTATCCTCTTCCTTTCCCTCCCCACATCTAATCCATGAGGAAATCTTGTCTCCTCCTTCAGCACATCCAGGATCCAGCCACTTCTCAGCACCTCCCCAGCTTCCACCCTGGTTCAAGTCACCATCACCTCTCTCCTGGGTGATTGTAACAGCTTCATGCCTGGTTACCCCAATTGTCCCTTTGCCCCTGTTAGTCAATTCCCAGTGCAGCTGCAGGGGATCCTATTAAAACCTCAGCCAGGTCATGTCATTCCTGTCTTCTCAACCAGCCTGAGGTTCCCCATCTCACTCAGAGGTAAAGCTGAATTTCCAGCAATCGTCTATGAGGCTCCACGTGGTCCGGTGCCTGTTATCTCTCCAGCCTCATCTGCTTCACTCACTTCTTCCCAGGCTTGTAAAAGCCTGTTTTTCAGGCACCTGCCTTTGAGCCTGTTGCACCTTCTTCCTAGAACGCTCTGCCCCAGAGTTTTACATGACAACCTCCCTTTCTCCTCCAGTCTTTACTCAACAACACCTTCTCAAGAAAGCCTTCCCTGGCAACCTCATCTAAAATTGCCACCCTCAAAAATTACTCACACACCTCCTATATTTTTTCTATGGCAAGAATCAACATGATATATTTATATTTATGTTTACCTTTTTATTTACTGGCTACCTCATTTAGAGTGTAAGCTCCATGAGGACAGGAATTCTTATGTCTGTTTCTTCTCCAAAATGTTCTCGGCACCTAGAGGTATGCTTGGCACATATTAGGTGCTCAGAAAGTTCATGTCACTTGGTGGATATTCACAGAATGCAGGCAGAGGCAGGGTAGCTTTGTGATTTAGAGCCCAGGCTCAGGTATTTGGCTGCTAGAATTTGATCCTGGTTCTACCACCTATTGACTATGGATTTCGGTTAAGTTATTCAACATCTTTGGACGTCAGTTTCCTCATTCTCTCTTTATAAAGCAGAGAGAATAACAGTACTGTGTCACACAGTTACGTAAAAATTTAATGAGTTAACATTCATGAATCTCTTATAATATTGCCAGACACACAGTAAATGCTCAATGAGTGTTACCTTCACAATAATTTTCAAAATCTGTTTCCTTCCTCATTCTTTCTAATAGCCTTTAGGATGCCAGGCAGAAACCGTGTGCTGGGATGAGAAATCTAAGGCCCAACTCTTCCTTTAAGAGGATGCACTCTAGTGAGGGAGACAGATGCACCAGACTATTTTAATGCAGAGTAATAAGGGGTATATTTAGGATGATCTCAGAACACAGAGTTTGGAGCTTATAATCCTGCTCACAGAGGTCAGGAATGGTTACTGGAGAAGACGCTGTCTGAACAAGACCTGGGGGTGTGGTAGGTGGGGATGGGGCAAGAGTTTCCACACTGAGGATCCTAAGTGTGCAAAGCTGGGGGGATCCACCTGAGGGGGAGATCAAGTCATGCCGATCTCCTTCTTATGACTCTTACCCTCTAATGTGGAAACCATATGCAAACGTATACATGCATGCACACACACACACACACACAGACACATACACACGGAGCCATACACACTAAAATTTACAGCTTCACGAGATTTTCTGCAAGATTATATTAAGTGAAAAAGGGAGAAAGCTGCCAAATGCTTCATGCTCTGAGTTTTCCCAACATTGCAAATTAGCAACACCCTTACCAAATGTCCATTAATCTCCCAGCACTGGGCACGTCAGGATTTTCATACATTAAACAGAAATTTGCTAAGCTTCTGACACGTACCAGATCCCAGTTGAGCACTGAGATGATTGAGATGGGGCCAGAAGGAGCACACAGCTAGTGTGGGCAGCAGACAGCTAAACAGGAGATGACAATACAGTAAGATCAGTGCTCGCAGAGACACAGGCCCCTCAGGACACAAAGGACCTAGCCTTTAACTCTGCCTGGAATGATCGGGGAGGCTTCCTGGAGGAGGCACCATTTGATCTAAAACTTGCTGGGGGAATAGGAGTACACTAGGCTACTAACTTTGAAAGGGCCTTCTGGAAAGGGAGAGAAATATAAGTAAAGGCAGGGACGTGAGAAATGAATGGCCTATTAGGGAAGGAAAGACATCTGGCACATGTCAGACGGGAGAGGTGGGATACTAATCTGGAGAAGTAGCCTGTGTTGCAAGTTGGTTTCTTACGAAGCAGACTCTGAGGTGGAAATTAGCAAGAAGGGGGTCTACTAGGGAGTGCCTAATTAGGAGGTGCCCTGGGGACCAATATCTGGGGAAGGCAAGGAGGCAGAGTTGTTTAGAGGGAGTAGCTGGCCTTGGTGCAGTCTCAGTGAGGCTTCAGTGGACCCCAGGGTGGTCTGAAGCTGGATGGCTCTTCAGAGTTGTCCTGAGTTGGGGTGAGGGGGCCAGGCTTTTATGCACCCATGTCAATCAGCCAATCACTGTGGGCTGCCCAAGGAAGAGGGACATGTTGGTCAAGGTGGCTCTTTAGTGGAGACAACTCCAAACATGGCTGGTAGCTGGAGGCTGTCTCCTCTCAGTACCTCCCGCAGCTGGGGGGCAAGCCTGCAGTCCTATAAGGGGGTCCGGGTAGCACATCTTGGCATCCTTCACTACAGCCTGGCCCTACTCATGAAGGTGGCTGCTCATGAAGGATTCGTGCACCAGTTATGAGGCTTGCAACTTATCCTGAGACTGCAGACAGCCATCAAAATTCTATGAACATGGAAAATATATGCATCCAGATTTGTATGTTAGAAAGACTTGCTGTGTGTCACCTGGAGGAGAGAGGAAGGAGGCAGCAATATCTGTTAGGAAGCTATTGTGTCAGTCAAGGTGAATGGTGGTGAGGCCTTTAGCAAAGATGGTGGCAATGGGGACATAGAGGATTTGTGGGTAAAGGAGAGTAATGACAATCACCATTTATTAAGACCCTGTCACACATCAGACTCTTTAACCTATTGTTTCTAACCTGTCCAATTGTTCTGCAAAGTTTGCATTTTTACACATAAATTGAAGATCAGAGAGGTTTAATAACTTGCCTAAGATTACACAGTAGTAAGGAACTGAGCTAGGAATAAACCCCAATTCTATCCTTCAAATTCTGCACTATTTCTTATGAACTAGCACCTAGAACAGCTCCCCCAAACACTGGACACTCAGAGCGGTAGTTGTTATTATTATTGTTATTATTATTACTTTATTATTATTACTATGGCTACTACTTTTGCCAACATTATCTGAATAAAATCAAGGCCCTGGTACCAGATCTGCATTTTATTAGCAGAAGCACTGAGGATTGCTGACAGCTAATGATGATCTTGACAGTATTAGCAGCAGAAATATTCAAATGCAATTAAAAACTGCAAATATAATAATCAAATGTAAATGAGCGGCAGCCAACAATTACTCGTGCATATACAATTAGCACATATGGTAATTTAGCAGGAGGCATAACTCGCTCCATTTCATTGCCTCTAACAAATTGCTGATTCTCCACCCTCCCCTCCCTCCTTCCCCTCCTCTTTGCTGCTAACAGTTTCCTCCCCATGTTTGTCCACTCTCTCTGTTGGCAGACACAAGTCTAATTAACTGGACTCTCTTGGAGCCAAGATGCATCCAGTTGCAGCTCAGAGGAAGAGCAGGTCCCATTGCCTGTCTGGAGTTGGCAGGCAGGCATAATTTGAGAATGTAGCATCCTCTCTCCCTTGCTGAAAAATAACTAAGCTTATAAAATAGCTTCCAGTGTGGAATTCTGCAGCCATTAAAAATGGCAGTGTGTGCCGGGTGCAGTGGCTCACACCTGTAATCCCAGCACTTTGGGAGGCCGAGGCAGGCGGATCACGAGGTCAGGAGATCAAGACCATCCTGGCTAACATGGTGAAACCCTGTCTCTACTAAAAAAAAAAAAAAAAAAAAAAAAAAATTAGCCGGGCGTGGTGGTGGGTGCCTGTAGTCCCAGCTACTCGGGAGGCTGAGGCAGGAGAATGGCGTGAACCTGGGAGATGGAGCTTGCAGTGAGCAGGGATCACGCCACTGCACTCCAGCCTGGGTGACAGTGCAAGACTCCGTCTCAAAAAAAAAAAAAAAATGGCAGTGTGGACTCATACTGATATGAAGAGACAGCCACAATATATGGTTAAGTATTAACGAATTTTTTAAAAGCATATTAAAACAGCATGTAAATGTGATCTCATTTTCATATTAAATACATAGAGAGCACTTTGCTGGCAGGAAAGACACCATTATAATCATTGCAGAGCTTATCTCTGAGTGATAAGTTGTTGGTTGATGTTCATTTAATACTCAGTGCTTTTTTTCTATTTTATATGTATTTTTCACAGTAAACATTTATTACATTAATAATGAAAGTAAAGTCATTGAGTTGGGTAACACTCACATGGAAGAAGACTTAGCTCAAATATCAACTATCCCCTGAAGCCTTACCTGATCACCCTCCCACCCATCCCAAAACTTGAGCATCTCTTGCCCATACCTCTATTTTAGCATCTTATTTTATTGAATTGGTTTGTAGAGCTCTCTTTCCACTAGACTATGAGCTCCTAAAAGACAGCACCCAACACCGGGAGGGGCTTAGATAATGTTTGTGGATATGAATTGGTGCTCTCTAAGGCAGTGATAAAAGAGGGACCTCTCACTGGAGGATGGCCCATGTGTATCAATGCAGTCCCATATAATTCATATGTATCATCAGGGTGTATCTGAGGCTTGATTTGGTTTTCACTGGGCCAGTGGTCCCAGCTGATGATAAGATCACATTCTGCCCGGTCTCCTAAAGCCACAGCAGGGGTGTCATCGCATGTGTTCCCATTAGCCTCTCCCTGCAGGACTCTGTGAAATGTTGACAGTCTGTTGGAGCACTGATGTCCATCTCTGTAGTGAAATGCAGAGGATGTTCTACTTATTATCCCCAAAATACAGCTGCCACAGGACTCACCTCCATCCACCTATGCAAAATCACCTGGCCTGGAAAATCATCACACTGGCTAAGAGTGATCAGGAAAGCATGCCCTTGTGCTGGATGGCTTCATTCTTTTATTTTCCCTAAACAGTATTTTACATATTATGATATGCAAACATCTTAGTGTCCTGTTTGATTTTGACGTGTGTATTCGATTGATCAGTTTTGACAAAGGACCAGTTTTGACAAAGGTACTCTTGTAACTCACACTCACTTTATAGACTATTTCTATCATCCCCCAAATTTCTTTCATGTAGCCTCCTTGTTAATCCCTATCACTATTATCACTGCCTTCCAGGAAACCACTGTGCTTATTTCTATCACCATACATTGGTTTTGCCTATTCCAGAATTATATGTGAATGAAAATATTGTGCCGGGCTTCTTTCACAAGCATAATGTTTTTGAGATTCAAGTATATCATTGTATGTAGGAGCAGTTTATTTCATTTTATTGTGTAGTATTCCACTGCATGAAGATACTGCAATTTGATAATTCATTCTTCGATAGATACACATGTGGGTTGTTTTGGGTTTGGACTATTATAAATAAGTATGCTGTGAACATTCCTATGTAAGTGATTCTGTGAACATATGCTTTCATTTCTCTTGAGTAAATACTCAGGAGTGGAATTGTTTGGGTATAGAGTAAGCATATTTTTAGCTTTTAATTGACAAAGAGTTTTCCAAAAGTTATCATAAAATTTTACTAGAGTTGTGGTTACTCCATATCCTTACCAACATTTGCAGTTGTTAGTTTTCTTAATAATAGCCATTCTAGGCAGTGTGCATTGGTATTTCTCTGTGGTTTCAATTTCCTTTTCTCCAATGACTAGTGATATTGGGCACTTTTAATCTAAGTATTTATGTATCTTCCTTTGTGAAGTATATGTCTAAGTCTTTTGCCTATTTTTAACACTTTTTTTCTTTTATTATTCTTATACTTTAAGTTTTAGGGTACATGTGCACAATGTGCAGGTTTGTTACATATGTATACATGTGCCATGTTGGTGTGCTGCACCCATTAACTCGTCATTTAGCATTAGGTATATCTCCTAATGCTATCCCTCCCCCCACCCCACAACAGTCCCCAAAGTGTGATGTTCTCCTTCCTGTGTCCATGTGTTCTCATTGTTCCATTCTCACCTGTGAGTGAGAACATGCGGTGTTTGGTTTTTTGTCTTTGCGATAGTTTGCTGAGAATGATGGTTTCCAGTTTCATCCATGTCCCTACAAAGGACATGAACTCATCATTTTTTATGGCTGCATAGTATTCCGTGGTGTATATGTGCCACATTTTCTTAATCTAGTCTATGGTTGTTGGACATTTGGGTTGGTTCCAAGTCTTTGCTATTGTGAATAGTGCCGCAGTAAACATACGTGTACATGTGTCTTTATAGCAGCATGATTTATAATCCTTTGGGCATATACCCAGAAATGGGATGGCTGAGTCAAATGGTATTTCTAGTTCTAGATCCCTGAGGAATCGCCACACTGACTTCCACAATGGTTGAACTAGTTTACAGTCACACCAACAGTGTAAAAGGGTTCTTATTTCTCCACATCCTCTCCAGCACCTGTTGTTTCCTCACTTTTCAATGATGGCCATTCTAACTGGTGTGAGATGGTATCTCATTGTGGTTTTGATTTGCATTTCTCTGATGGCCAGTGATAATGAGCATTTTTTCATGTGTTTTTTTGGCTGCATAAATGTCTTCTTTTGAGAAGTGTCTGTTCATATCCTTCGCCCACTTTTTGATGGAGTTGTTTTTTTCTTGTAAATTTGTTTGAGTTCATTGTAGATTCTGGATATTAGCCCTTTGTCAGATGAGTAGGTTGCAAAAATTTTCTCCCATTTTGTAGGTTGCCTGTTGACTCTGATGGTAGTTTCTTTTGCTGTGCAGGAGCTCTTTAGTTTAATTAGATCCCATTTGTCAATTTTGACTTTTGTTGCCATTGCTTTTGATGTTTTAGACATGAAGTCCTTGCCCATGCCTATGTCCTGAATGGTATTGCCTAGGTTTTCTTGTAGGGTTTACATGGTTTTAGGTCTAACATGTAAGTCTTTAATCCATCTTGAATTAATTTTTGTATAAGGTGTAAGGAAGGGATCCAGTTTCAGCTTTCTACATATGGCTAGGCAGTTTTCCCAGCACCATTTATTAAATAGGAAATCCTTTCCCTACTGCTTGTTTTTGTCAGGTTTGTCAAACATCAGATGGTTGTAGATATGCGGCATTATTTCTGAGGGCTCTGTTCTGTTCCATTGATCTATATCTCTGATTTGGTACCAGTACCATGCTGTTTTGGTTACTGTAGCCTTGTAGTATAGTTTGAAGTCAGGTAGTGTGATGCCTCCGGCTTTGTTCTTTTGGCTTAGGATTGACTTGGCGATGCGGCCTCTTTTTTGGTTCCGTATGAACTTTAAATTAGTTTTTTCCAATTCTGTGAAGAAAGTCATTGGTAGCTTGATGGGGATGGCATTGAATCTGTAAATTACGTTGGGCAATATGGCCATTTTCACGATATTGATTCTTCCTACCCATGAGCATGGAATGTTCTTCCATTTATTTGTATCTTCTTTTATTTCATTGAGCAGTGGTTTGTAGTTCTCCTTGAAGAGGTCCTTCACATCCCTTGTAAGTTGGATTCCTAGGTATTTTATTCTCTCTGAAGCAATTGTGAATGGGAGTTCACTCATGATTTGGCTCTGTTTGTCTGTTATTGGTGTACAAGAATGCTTGTGATTTTTGTACATTGATTTTGTATCCTGAGACTTTGCTGAAGTTGCTTATCAGCTTCAGGAGATTTTGGGCTGAGACGATGGGGTTTTCTAGATATACAATCATGTCATCTGCAAACAGGGACAATTTGACTTCCTCTTTTCCTAATTGAATACCCTTTTTTTCCTTCTCCTGCCTAATTGCCCTGGCCAGAACTTCCAACACTATGTTGAATAGGAGTGGTGAGAGAGGGCATCCCTGTCTTGTTCCAGTTTTCAAAGGGAATGCTTCCAGTTTTTGCCCATTCAGTATGATATTGTCTGTGGGTTTGTCATAGATAACTCTTATTATTTTGAGATATGTCCCATCAATACCTAATTTATTGAGAGTTTTTAGCATGAAGGGTTGTTGAATTTTGTAAAAGGCTTTTTCTGCATCTTTGAGATAATCATGTGTTTTTTGTCTTTGGTTCTGTTTATATGCTGGATTACATTTATTGTTTTGCGTATGTTGAACCAGCCTTGCATCCCAGGGATGAAGTCCACGTGATCATGGTCGATGAGCTTTTTGATGTGCTGCTGGATTCAGTTTGCCAGTATTTTATTGAGGATTTTTGCATCAATGTTCATCAAGGATATTGGTCTAAAATTCTCTTTTTTTGTTGTACCTCTGCCAGGCTTTGGTATCAGGATGATGCTGGCCTCATAAAATGAGTTAGGGAGGATTCCCTCTTTTTCTATTGATTGGAATAGTTTCAGAAGGAAAGGTACCAGCTCCTCCTTGTACCTCTGGTAGGATTCGGCTGTGAATCCATCTGGTCCTGGACTTTTTTTGGTTGGTAAGCGATTGATTATTGCCACAATTTCCGAGCCTGTTATTGTTCTCTTCAGAGATTCAACGTCTTCCTGGTTTAGGCTTGGGAGGGTGTATGTGTCGAGGAATTTATCCATTTCTTCTAGATTTTCTAGTTTATTTGCATAGAGGTGTTTGTAGTATTCTCTGATGGTAGTTTGTATTTCTGTGGGATCGGTGGTGATACCCCCTTTATGATTTTTTATTGCATCTATTTGATTCTTCTCTCTTTTCTTCTTTATTAGTCTTGCTAGCGGTCTATTGATTTTGTTGATCTTTTCAAAAAAACCAGCTCCTGGATTCGTTAATTTTTTGAAGGGTTTTTTTGTGTCTCTTATTTCCTTCAGTTCTGCTCTGATTTTAGTTGTTTCTTGCCTTCTGCTAGCTTTTGAATATGTTTGCTCTTGCTTTTCTAGTTAATTGTGATGTTAGGGTGTCAATTTTGGATCTTTCCTGCTTTCTCTCGTGGGCATTTAGTGCTATAAATTTCCCTCTACACACTATTTTGAATGTGTCCCAGAGATTCTGGTATGTTGTGTCTTTGTTCTCGTTGGTTTCAGAGAACATCTTTATTTCTGCCTTCATTTTGTTATGTACCCAGTAGTCATTCAGGAGCAGGTTGTTCAGTTTCCATGTAGTTGAGCAGTTTTGAGTGAGTTTCTTAATCCTGAGTTCTAGTTTGATTGCACTGTGGTCTGAGAGCTTGTTATAATTTTTGTTCTTTTACATTTGCTGAGGAGTGCTTTACTTCCAACTATGTGGTCAGTTTTGGAATAGGTATGGTGTTGTGCTGAAAAAAATGTATATTCTGTTGATTTGGGGTGGAGGGTTCTGTAGATGTCTATTAGGTCCACTTTGTGCAGAGCTGAGTTCAATTCCTGTGTATCCTTGTTAACTCTCTGTCTCGTTGATCTGTCTAATGTTGACAGTGGGGTGTTAAAGTCTCCCATTATTATTGTGTGGGAGTCTAAGTCTCTTCGTAGGTCACTAAGGACTTGCTTTATAAATCTGGGTGTTCCTGTATTGGGTGCATATATATTTAAGATAGTTAGCTCTTCTTGTTGAATTGATCCCTTTACCATTATGTAATGGCCTTCTTTGTCTCATTTGATCTTTGTTGGTTTAAAGTCTGTTTTATCGGAGACTGGGATTGCAACCTCTGCCTTTTTTTGTTTTCCATTTGCTTGATAGATCTTCCTCCATCCCTTTATTTTCAGCCTATGTGTGTGTCTGCACGTGAGATGGGTTTCCTGAATACAGCACACTGATGGGGCTTGACTCTTTATCCAATTTGCCAGTCTGTGTCTTTTAATTGGAGCATTTAGCCAATTTACATTTAAAGTTGATATTGTTATGTGTGTATTTGGTCCTGTCATTATGATGTTAGCTGGTTATTTTGCTCATTAGTTGATGCAGTTTCTTCCTAGCCTCGATGGTCTTTACAATTTGGCATGTTTTTGCAGTGGCTGGTACCAGTTGTTCCTTTCCATGTTTAGTGCTTCCTTCAGTAGCTGTTTTAGGGCAGGCCTGGTGGTGACAAAATCACTCAGCATTTGCTTGTCTGTAAAGTGTTTTTTAAAAAATTGTTGTGTTGTGACCAGGCGCGGTGGGTCACACCTGTAATCCCAGCACTTTGGGAGGCTGGGGCGGGCGGATCATGAGGTCAGGAGATTGAGACCATCCTGGCTGACACAGTGAAACCCCATCTCTACTAAAAATACAAAAAAATGAGCCGGGCGTGGTGGTGGGCACCTGTAGTCCCAGCTGCTCGGGAGGCTGAGGCAGGAGAATTGTGTGAACCCAGGAGGCAGAGCTTGCAGTGAGCCAAGATCGTGCCACTGCACTCCAGCCTGGGCAACACAGCGAGACTCTGTCTCAAAAAAAAAAAAATTGTTGTGTTATACAAGTACTTTATATATTCCTGATGAAAGTTCTTTGTCATGAATGTATTTTGTGAATTCTTTATCCCAACATATGGCTTGCTTTTTATTTTATTAGTGATGTCTTGATGCCATTATGAATAAGATTTTAATTTGTGTGAACTGCCATTTTTCTTCTTTATGTTCATT
This sequence comes from Symphalangus syndactylus, assembly GCF_028878055.3. Lineage (NCBI taxonomy): Eukaryota > Metazoa > Chordata > Mammalia > Primates > Hylobatidae > Symphalangus > Symphalangus syndactylus. Next base: position 16,700,105 of record NC_072438.2, on the reverse strand, counting down.
GCTTCCTATCCCCTAAGAATTATTACCTACCTCTTATCACAAAGGTAGTCTTCTGTATTCCTTCTAGAAAATATATTTAATAGATCTATTATTGATCTGAAATTATCTTTGTGAATGGTGTGAAGTAGCCATCGATATTTTTAATCCCATATAATCAGTTGTTCTAGTCCTAAATGTCAGAAAATCTTTTCCTAATAAATTTCTTTGGTCCTTCGTTAGAATCTGGACAATAGTGCAAAACACCCACCTCAGAATTACACCACCTGACAGGTGAGAACGCGTGGGTGTTTCTACAACTCCTGAGAGTAGCCGAAGGCTGCTCCTTGGAAAGCGTTAATTCTTTAATCCTTTTAACCTGCTGCATACATGGGCTTCTGCTGGTCCAGATAAATGTTCTCGGACACAGAAGTGTGATACCCATGTGGAAGAAGACTTGGCTCAAATATTGACTATGCCCCAAAGCTTTGCCTGACCACTGCCCCGATCCATCCACCTCCAGTTGGAAGCACCTCAGAGCTAATTGAAATGATGGGGTCCCAGTTTTGTGGACAGGCACTGAAACATCTGCTGTAGAGAGCTACTAATGCAAATATTCCAAACCACACCAAGAACATCGAGATGTTTCTAAAATATTTGGAGTTATGGTAGTCTCACTTTTATTTGTTGCATATTTGTTAACTTAAACATGCTAATAAACCTTTCCACATCTTGTTACTGGAAATTGACTGTTTGCATTTTCTCCCTGTCGTTTTAGTCTTTAGCCTACTTTTATGTAATCTAGTTGTTGTAAACTTTACATTTTTTATCCTCTTTATTTTGGGCTTGATATTCCAAGTGTTTTCCTTATCATAGCATAGTGTTGATTTTAATAGCACATAATATTCCATAATTTGGATGCACTAAAATGTATTTACTCACTGTCCTATTTTTAGATAATAGGATTAGGTAAGTTTAATATTTGGTGATGTATTAAATGATGAGCATCTTTGTACATAAAAATTTTCATTTATTTTGTTTTAGTTCCTTAAGGAAACTTTCTAGGTGTTGGTTTCCTGGATGAAAGGGATAGTATACATTTAGTCTCTTAATATACATGTAGTCTCCCAATAATCAAATTCATTAGTAAGTTTAGGATTTAAACCAAGAATGCTACAGTGAATTTTATCAATGATTTCTCTGATTACCTAATAATAATAACAACAGCATCACTATCATTCGGACACAATTTCTTTGTCTGGATTTTGACAAACAGTGTTCCGAACTGGCTTACAATCTGTCCCTAGAGAAATCAACTTTCTAAGATAGCACAGTTATAAAACTCACTCTGCAAACTGAGCATGTAATGTGGGATTAAAATAAACAGCTCTCTTCAGAGCTGCACAAATGTCTCCAGGGAGCGACTGGGAGTAAAAGGGTTAGGTCTGGTTTCAAAAACAATATACAAAGATCTTAATTAATGATCTGGGAGATCTCACAACAAGAGCTGGTTAATTAAATTCCCACATGGGACTCCATTGAGAGGTGGTGTGAACTCTGGAAAAAGGTGAGGAAATTAGAGAAGGAACTCTGTGAAGTGGCCAAGGAACATACAGTGAATCTGAAGATCTGCAGCTTTCTGAATGAAAATTTTTTAGTCTCATATGAATTCAGTGTCTTACCTCAGCCACTCGTCTCTCTTAGCTTGCCTTGCTTAAAGGAGCACTGAGTATGGGATGGGAATCTGGGTGGGGGTCCTTTCTTTTCATCTTGGTGATCTTTAGCAGTTCCCCTTGGCCTCTTTGAGATCCAGATTCTTGTGTCTTTGCAGAGAATAGTAGTTACATTTACTTTGCAAAGTTAAATGAGAGCAAGAGCAGGGAAATGCCTGGTCAACTCCAACACCAGTTTGAAGTTGCTCATAATTCCTTTTCAACTCTAGCATCTTTTTCCTGAACCTTGATCACATACTTTAAAACATATTTTTGCCCACTGCAGCACAGGTTAAATAAAGGCCAACCAGAGGGCTCCCCATCTCAAACATCTACACTTTTTGGGGTCTTTGGACCAAGATAGGACCTGGGAGGTGACTTCCTGAATCATAAAACCAGGGTGGCATGCAATGTTTGGATGGAGGACATTGTACTAAAAATGTGCATTGTTTGCAAAAGAGAAAACCACATTTGCAGTCATCTTGTTGAAACTGTGAGTGAGGAGGATCTGAAAGATTCCCAGTGAGCAATGGGTATTAAATGGGAAAGAACTGTCCAGTGTCCATTATAGCTGAGTCAGGCTGGGTGCAATGCCACTTGCATGCTCTTAAATTCAGTTCAGTCTTTATATATATATATTTTTAATTTCTCTATTTCTTTTTTTTTATTATTATACTTTAGGTTTTAGGGTACATGTGCACAATGTGCAGGTTTGTTACATATGTATCCATGTGCCATGTTGATTTCCTGCACCCATTAACTCGTCATTTAGCATTAGGTATATCTCCTAATGCTGTCCCTCCCCCCTCCCCCAACCCCACAACAGTCCCCGGAGTGTGATGTTCCCCTTCCTGTGTCCATGAGTTCTCAATGTTCAATTCCCAGCTATGAGTGAGAACATGCAGTGTTTGGTTAAAATTTAATAAAAGGAAAAACATTTATTAGTCTGTGACCTTGATGCTTTTACTTGCCCCTCACTACTTTCCCTGAGTTTCTCAGCTCAATGCCTAATTTTCTTACATGGAGGTTTGTTTGTACCTAAGCTTTGTATCTGGGTACGGAGGGACTCCTGTATTATCAATCTGAGTAACAACAGCTCCCCTAGGAGACTGTGGGAAGATGAGAGCATTCTCACATCTCAGGAAAAGAAATGAAAGCTCCAGTAAATTAAGTGACTCGCCCAGGGTCGCGCAGCAAGTCTGGCACACAGTAAGTCAGTTGCACAGCTGGGACGAAAATCAAGTTTATTCATATATTCTGGTTATGCAAGTCTCCTGATGTCTCATCCGGTCTCACAGCCAAAGAGTAGACAGAGAACAAATCACCCAAGAGTGCGGGGGAAGGAAACTGAAAAATGGTCCCATTTATTATTGTAAATGGCAACCCACTCTAAAGAGACGCTGCTTGTACCATATTTTCTAATGAAAAGAGAATACGTGAATCCTTCATCTGTTCCTCAGCTCCACCATCTCTGGAGTTTGCCCAGAACCTGACAGCTCTGCTGCCTCTCTTTGGGGGATAGAGAGTAGGGAGGATGGTTATCGACTCTGAGAAGGGCTTGCCAGCGATGCTTGGGGCATGCTCTTGGGAGGTTGCTTTGGACAAGGTACAAGAATAGTTACAGGACAGCAGTTGGTTCAGGAGCCATTCCATTCTGCTTGCCAGCAGCCTGTGGGCTGAAAATGCTCTGCTATTGCAGGCAAAGGTAAGCCAACTTCTCTGAGGTTTGTTGAGCATCATTTTAGAGAGAGGAATGTAAAGAAAGTTTCACTTTGATATGTCTTTGTGTGTTTTGGCACAGTTCCACCACACTCCGCTGCATAAGTTTTTCTCTGATGTGGAAGGTTAGAGCAATATAACCCCGGCTTCTCTTGCCACATGCCAGCCACTCTGGCCTTATTATATACAGCAAATGTGCTAAGCTCATTCCCTACTCAGGACTTTAGTGTTTGCAAATGTATCTGCCTCGACTGCTCTGCCCCAGGACCTTTGCATAGTCGCCTGCTCCTCATCATTCAGCTCAGATCCTTCTTTATCAGAGACACATTCCTTGACTAATGTTTGTCCGGCTGTTTTCCCGGCTCCTTTGGTCACTATCATTACCCTGATTTACTAAGCACTATTTGAAGTTGCTCAGTGTGTGTGGTGTGTGTGTGGTGTGTGTGTGGTGTGTGTGTGTGTATGTGTGTGTGTATATAGCAAATATATATGCTTTACGTTGGTTGGCTTTATGTTTTGCTTTATGCTGGTTGACTGCCACTAGACTGTAATCTCCAAGGATGCAGGGACCTTCTGTCCTGTTCACGGTATATTCCTGTGCACATGCCACAGTTGTCAATTTTATGAACATTCCTTTGAAAGATCTCCTCTGCAGCAGAAAGCAGGTTAAGGGCTTTGGCTTCTGGTTGAAATGGGATAATAGGGACCAGATTTACCCTCCTACCTTAAACAAACAAAAAAGGGAATAAAACAATAAGCAATAATTTGGAAGACACTAGACTGGACATCAAGCAACAGAGGAGAGTGATCCCTGAGGGATCAGAAGTAAAAGACGGGAGCTTTAGGATGACCCCACATTACTGACTTGAGGGAGTTTCCAGGTTGTGACTCTGGAAACAGGAACTGAGGAAGAGCCCAGGGGTCTCTCTGAGTAGAAGAGACAGAATTGAGAGTCTGGAAAGACCAAGGCAGCTGGAGTTCATAGATCAGTGTTCCAGAGAGCAGAGCATGCACAGAGACCTCGAGAGATATGAAGAGGGCCTGCCTCGAGTATTCATGTGAGTGCTGATCAGTGGATGTGTGCGAGGATCATCCAAAAGGATTAGTTGTAAATGATGCTCACACGGGGCTGAGAAAACTGCCTGTGTCCACCAGCCAGACCGGAAAACCTCAGAATTCAAGAGGAATTGAGTAGAGAACATAGAAGGGTCTCAGGAATGGGGGGTACTAAGCTTTAAATTAAGTATTACTCCTGCAGTCCTCTAATAAAAAGCAAGACTTACAAAGATCAAACTATTTCCCAACTAAATAAACTGCACTTCAAATTAAGGCTCGGGCGTGGTGGCGGGCGCCTGTAGTCCCAGCTACTCGGAGAGGCTGAGGCAGGAGAATGGCGTGAACCCGGGAGGCGGAGCTTGCAGTGAGCCGAGATCGCGCCACTGCACTCCAGCCTGGGCGACAGAGCAAGACTCCGTCTCAAAAAAAAAAAAAAAAAAAAATAAGGCTCAAGATCAGGAACACAAAAAGGTAATACATACAATGTTTGGCATGCATAGAAGCAAGGCAGTGTGAGGCATTGTGAGGTAATATAGTAATCAACTGAAACACAATTTGTTAGAATTAGCAGACAAGGGCGGTTAAGTGGTTATTATAACTGTATTCCTCATGTTCAAAATAGAGAGATGAATGTTATAAAAAAGGTCTAAATCAAACTTCTAGAGGTTAAAACTGCAATATTTGTGCTGAAAAATACACTGTATAGAATTCACAGCATATTACACATTATAGAAAAAAATTAGTGAACGTAAGCATATAGCAATAAAGGAAATACACCCCAGTTCATTCTATGAGTCTAACATTATGTGATATGAAAACCAGACAAAGATATAAGAAAACTGTAGACGGATATTCCTCAGGAACAGATACAAAAATTATTAACAGTATTTTAGAAATTCAAATTCAACAATACATAAAAGAATAATAGTGAGATTTATACCAGAAATTTAAGGTTGGTTTAGCATTTGAAACACAGTCAGTGTAATTCAGTATATATACAAACTGAAAGAGAAAAATCATGTGATCCTCTCTATAGAAGCAGAAGAAACATTTGGCAAAATCCAACATTCATTCCTGGTAAAAAACTCAAGAAATCTGGAATGGAAGGGATCTTCCTCAACCCAGTTTAGGGCATTGTATTAGTCAGGGTTCTCTAGAGGGACAGAATGAATAGGATAGATGTATATATAAAGAGGAGTTCATTAAGGAGTACTGACTCACACGATCACAGGTGAGGTCCCACAATAGTCCGTCTGCAAGCTGAGGAGCAGGGAAGCCAGTTCAAGTTCCAAAGCTGAAGAACTTGGAGTCTGATGCTCGAAGGCAGGAAGCATCCAGCACTGGAGAAAGATGTAGGCCAGAAGACTAAACTAGTCTAGTCTTTCCATGTTCTTCTGCCTGCTTTTATTCGGCACTGTCAGCTGATTAGATGGCGCCCACCCAGATTGAGGGTGGGACTGCCTTTCCCAGTCCACTGACTCAAAGGCAGATCTCCTTTGGCAACACCCTCACAGGTACACCCAGGAACAGTACTTTGCATTCTTCAATCCAATCAAGTTGACACTCAATACTATCCATCACAGGAGTCTACAGTAAAACTACAGATATCATGATACTTAATGAGGAACAATTGAATGCATTCCCCCTGAGATCTGGAACAAATATCCACTCTCACTACTTTCAGTAAACATTGTACTGGAGGGCATAGCTATTTCTGTAAGGCAAGAAAAATAAACAAAAAGCATTAAGATGGGAAAGGATGAATAAAACTTTATTTGCTGGCAAATGATATGCTTGTCATTTATCTGAAAAATCTGAGTTTACCAAAAAGATAGTAAAACTAATAAGTGAGTTTATCAGGGTTGCAGACAAGATCAATATATAAAATTTAATTCTATTTCCATATACTGTCAACATAATCAGAAACTGAATTTTCTTCCCTCTGCATCCCCTGCACCCCCTGCCCCTCCCGCCCGGAGACGGAGTGCTCTGTCACCCAGGCTGGAGTGCAGTGATGCGATCTCAGCCCACTGCAACCTCCACCTCCCAGATTCAAGCAATTCTCCTGCCTCAGCCTCCCGAGTAGCTGGGACTACAGGTGCATGCCACCATGCCTGGCTAATTTTTGTATTTTTAGTAGAGATGGGGTTTCACCATGTTGGCCAAGCTGGTCTCAAACTCCTGACCTCATGATCCACCCACCTTGACCTCCCAAAGTGCTGGGATTAACAGGTGTGAGTCGCTGTGCCCAGCCTGAATTTTTAAAATATCTTTATGATAACAGAAATATGAAATAGGGATAGATCTGGATAAACATGTAAAAAAAAAAAAACCTGTACACTGAATACCACAAAACATTACTAAAAGAAGGCTTAAATAAATGGAGATGGATGCCTTATTGATGGGTCTTAAGACTCAATATTGCTAAGCTGTCAGTTCTTCGCAAATTTATCCATATATTCCACACAATCTCAATCAAAATCCCAGCAAGATTTTATGTAGAAATTGACAAACTATTTCAAAAATGTATGTGGAAATGCAAAAGACCTGGAATAGCTAAAACAACTTTAAAAAGTGAACAGAGTTACAAAATTAACCACTTAATTTCAAGTATTATTATAAATACACAGTAATCAAGACAGTGTAGTATTGGTGCCAAGACACACAAATAGATCAATAGAACGAATTTTAAAATAGAACCACAAAGATATGATCGATTGATTTTTGACAACGTCTCTGCCCTCACGAAGCTGCCCTTTTAATGGTGGGGGGTAGGGTGGGGCAGACCATATTGAGATAAACAAACTCAGAGACAGGACTAGGTGGATTTCCTAGACTGACTAAGAATCCCTAAGCCTAGCTGGGAAGGTGACCACATCCACCTTTAAACACGGGGCTTGCAACTTAGCTGACACCTGACCAATCAGAGAGCTCACTAAAATGCTAATTAGGCAAAAACAGGAGGTAAAGAAATAGCCAATCATCTATTGCCTGAGAGCACAGTGGGAGGGACAAGGATCCCAGGCATTCCAGCCGGCAACAGCTTCCCTCTTTGGGTCCCCTCCCTTTGTATGGGAGCACTGTTTTCACTCTATTAAATCTTGCAACTGCACTCTTCTGGTCCGTGTTTGTTACCGCTTGAGCTGAGCGTTCACTCGCCGTCCGCCACTGCTGTTTGCCGCGGTGGAAGACCCGCCGCTGACTTTCATCCCTCCGGATCCAGCAGGGTGTCCGCTGTGCCTATTGCCACTCCCGATCGGGCTAAAGGCTTGCCATTGTTCCTGCACGGCTAAGTGCCTGGGTTCATCCTAATTGAGCTGAACACTAGTCACTGGGTTCCACGGTTCTCTTCCGTGACCCAAAGCTTCTAATAGAGCTATAACACTCACTACATGGCCCAAGATTCCATTCCTTGGAATCCGTGAGGCCAAGAACCCCAGGTCAGAGAACACGAGGCTTGCCATCATCTTGGAAGCGGCCCGCCACCATCTTGGGAGCTCTGGGAGCAAGGACCCCCCCCGCCCGCCGTTAACAAAACCAATTATATAATATTAAGTGATGATGTAGATTCAACTTAGTCACATCCTCTCTGGCCTTTTTGTTCCATTATCACAGAGAGATAGAACGAATTGATTTTGTTCCAGTTTGGCAGATCTTATTTTATGGTAGATAATTGTTTTCCAGTCGTGATTTTAAGAATCTGTTTTGTTCGTTTTATTTAAAACTGCCACTAATCAATTTTGATGCAAATATCTTTTTATCGTGGTTCATGTCTGGGCACTCTCTCACCCAGCCTGGGAGGAGGAGAAGAAGCTCTCAGAGGAGGTGCACCCTCTTTCAGGATCGTTTCACGTCTTCACCATCCCCTTGAACTCTCTGTGAATCCGTTGCTTGCTAACTCCTGTTCATACCTCAGATCTTGGCTTTGATGTTGTCTCCATGATTGCCATCATTGCACTCTCATCAGTTTCTGCAGCGTGTGGTGTGTAGTGGGTGCTTTGGACACTTCGGAAGAATAGATGGAGGAATGAATTGGGATTGAAGACTGAGTTAAAGACGCTCTGGAAGGGTCCTCTGTGAGCAGAACCACCCTGCGAGTGGCCCACACTGAGTACTGCTGGTGGTGCCGAGGTCACTGGTGGGGTGAGGAGGGAAGGGGGGGGCAGTGACTTCTCATGTAAGATTTGTAGTATTTTAAACAGAACCTATTTTGGAGCCATGCATACAGTCACCTGTTGGGAGACCTGCTAGTAGAGACCCCAAGTTATCTCTTTTTGTCAAAGAACAAAATGAGAGCACAGCCAGCCTATATTTTAAAAGACATTTAGGCCGGGCACGGTGGCTCATACCTGTAACCCTAGCACTTTGGGAGGCTGAGGTAGGCGGATCACCTGAGGTTAGTAGTTCAAGACTAGTCTGCCAACTTGGCGAAACCTCGTCTCTACTGAAAACACACAAATTAGTTGGGCATGGTGGTGCACACCTGTAGACTCAGCTACTTGGGAGGCTGAGGCAGGAGAATCGCTTGAACCCAGGAGTCAGAGGTTTCAGTGAGCCAAGATTGCACCACTGCACTCCAGCCTGGGCAACAGAGTGAGACTCCATCTCAAAAAAAGAAAAAAAAAATACATTTAACCAGGTTTATCACGTTTTCATGTCTTTAAAAAAATTATCCAGACTTGTTAGAATGTGCATCCTACTTTGGGGAGGTCAGCGAGGGGCCATCTCCTAATATACCATCCTTGCCATGGAAGGGTTTCATTCTAGACACTTCTTGGGGCTATGACTTCAAGATAGAAAATGTGATGTTTCCAGTGTCTGTTACGTAAAATCCTGAAGGAACTCAAACAAAAGGGTAGTTAATACATCATGTTGCAGATTCTTTGCTGAGAAGAAAACCAAAGGACTGAAAACACAAGCAGATTCTTTTTTTTTTTATTTTAATGGAATAGTAATTGTGACTATTTTTCATAAGGCGTCACGTGTTACAAACTGCTGCCACGTGCATCTTTTCATCAGCTTTTCATCATGAGGCTGAGATTTGTTATAATTTTTACAATAATCATATTACCAAGAGGGGAAACGCAGCTCGGAAACATGATGTGCTTGCCCAGAGAGGCACAGCTGGCCAATGGTGGGGTGCAGTTTCCACTTCTCTGTCCAAATGCGCAGCCCTTGTTTTTTGCCTCAGCACTGAATTGCCTCCCAGTGAGAACAAGAGCCTGCAGGGTTTTCCAATTTCCTCATTAATTGAGTCATATAGAGGACACTCTATAAATACGTGTTTAATGCCATTCATTTGGACTGGTTCCCACTGAAGATGAATGCCAGATTTTGGGGTGGGCACCAGTTTCTCCAGATAAACTTTTATCTTATGGAGTTCATTCTCCCTGACTCTGAATCCTTATAATACGTGTGGGGCATTCAAAAGACAACAGGTTGGTTTGTTTGGGCTTTTTTCTTTCTTTGTTTTCAAAATAGGACATAACAAGCTTGTGCTGTGGACAGAATGGTGCAGAGAGTCATGCACTTTCTAGCATTAGCTTCAACATGCATCCTTCATTGGAATCATTTGTGCAAGTGCATAACTCACTCTTTCTTTTCAGCAAAGGACAATGGAGAAGCTATTAGAGAACAGGTCATTTCCAGAACAAGAAAGCTGTCTGGAGTATTTTTTTTTTTCAGCCAGCCAATTCATTCTTTTTAAATTGCCTTAGAAGTGTTAGAACACGATAGTCAGACAGTAGCAATTTTAATGGGGTTTCAGTGGATCAGCTAAAATAGACATTGAGAAGTTGAAGTGTCTGATTCTTTGTTTGCTTATGAATGCGCTCTTGGACTCATTGTCTCCATTTGTAACATGCGGATAAAATCTCTTTTCACCTGCCTACCCGGTTGTGATGTGAAAATTAATAGGATGTGTTTTACTCACTAAAAAAAAATTAAAAGATATTAAAAGCTGCACTTCATCATTTATAGCTGTGCAGTTCATCTTTGTATGGTTTTCGTAGTGTTCAGATTGCCAGATTCTTTAAAAGCCTTTACATTTTATTTTTTCTTTCACATCTGAAATGGTTACATTGACAGATACAGATTTTTAAAAAAATGATATGTTCCTGGCAACCTATAATCTGGTCCTTTGGAATATGCCTTTGACCATCCATAAGAATATTTTGACCCACACTAAACCTGTCACTCAGCAGGTGTTCATTATCATTTGTTCAATGAATAAATGAGTGAGTGACCTAGAAACGAAACTGTTTTTAATGCTGCGTGCGACACTTTACCACATAGCCACCATAAGGCTGCCTAAATGAAAGCAATTGATCAAGAAGCCACACTTTGTTGTACTTATCATTGGCAGTCAGTGACGAGGTGACTCAGGTGACTAATGACAGGCCCCAGGGGTGGCAGGTAGAAGATGACGTGGGAGGTTTTGACTTCTGGCAAGGTGATGGGCTAGTCTATGACATGAAGAGCCTCTCAGTAAAAATGCTGAGGAATGGCGGACAAAATACATTTAAAAATTAAGTACAGCACTGAGCTTGAAAGGAAAACTCTTCATGCACCAGGAAGGAAGGAGGCTTCTGAAAACCAGAGCATTATGGGTCTCAGCCAATGCTGCAGCTGCCCAGGGGGCAGATCAAGAAGCTGAGCTGGTCTCAGTTATGTTGGGAGTTGGGGTTCAGCGCATACGTGGGCGTAGGAGATGATACCTTGGGCCCTTGTGAGACAGGGAGTATGAACTGAAACTGCCACATAAACTGGGGACCTTCCAAAGACTGTGCCTTCATTAAAGAGTCAACTAGAACAACAACAAAAATCTGTCCATCAGCACAAGAGACAATAAGAAGTCTCTAATGGACTCTAGTAAGAAAAAAAAATTCACTTGCGAATTTGAAAACCTAGGCATATACCTCGTAAGTACTGAGGCCTGAATCTATATTACCAATATTGTTACAGAGAGTTATGGTATTAGTCCCTTCTAACACTACTATAAAGACACACCTGAGACTGGGTAATTTATGGATAAAAGAGATTTAATTGGCTCGGTTCCACAGGCTGTACGGGAAGCATGGCTGGGAAGACCTCAGGAAACACAATTAATGGCGGAAGGGGAAGCAGGAACAATCTTGACATGGTGGAGTAGGGAACAGAGCAAATGGGGAAGCACTACACACTTTTAAACAACCATATCTCATGAGAACCCACTCACTATCATGAGAACAGCAAGAAGGAAGTCTGCCCCCATGATCCAGTCACCTCCCACTAGGTCCCTACCCCAACATTGACAATTAGAATTTGACATGAGATTTGGGTGGGGACACAGAGCCAAACCATATCATTCTGCCCCTGACCCCTCCCAAATCTCATATTCTTCTCACATTTCAAAACCAAGCATGCCTTTCCAACAGTCCCCCAAAGTTTTAACTCATTCCAGCACTAACTTGAATATCCAAGTCCAAAGTCTCATCTGAGACAAGGCAAGTCCCTTCCACCTATAAGCCTGTGAAATCAAAAACAAGTTAGTTACTTCCAAGATACAATGGGAGTACAGGCATTGGGTAAATGCCCCTATTCCAAAAGGTAGAAATTGGCTAAAACAAAGGGCTACAGGCCTCAAGCCAGTTTGAAACCCAGTAGGGCAGTCATTAAATTTTAAAGCTCCGAAATAATCTTCCTCAACTCCATGATTCACATCTAGGCCACACTGATGCAAAGGATGGGTTTCCAAGGCTTTGAGCAGCTCTGCCTCTGTGGCTATGGAGGGTACAACCCCCACAGCTGCATCCACAGGCTGGCATTGAGTGCCTATGGCTTTTCCAGATACACTGTGCAAGCTGTCAGTGATCGACCATTCTGGGGTCTGGAGGATGGTAGCTTTTTTCTCACAGCTCCATTAGGCAGTGCCCCAGTGGGGACTCTGTACTGGAGCTCCAACCCCACATATCCTGTGCAGACTGCCCTAATAGAGGTTCTCCATGAGGGCTCTGCCAGGTGTTGCCATACATCCTCTGAAATCTAGGCAGAGGCTCCCAAAGCTCAACTCTTGTGTTTTGTGCACTCGCTGTCTCAGTGCCACATGGAAGCCACCAAGGCTTGGGACTTGCACCCTCTGAAGCAACAGCCTAAGCTGTACCTTGGCCCCTTTTAGTCACAGCTGGAGCTGGAGTGCCCAGAATACAGGGCGCCATGTCCCAAGGCTGCACAAAGCAGCAAGGCCCTGGGTCTCACCCACAAAACCACATTTTCCTTCTAGGCCTCCAGGCTTGCCATGGAAGGGGCTGCTGTGAAGGTCCATGAAGTGTCCTGGAGGCATTTTCCTCATTGTCTTGGCTATGCACGTTTGGCTCTTCTTTACTTATGCACATTTCTGAGCCTTGATTTCCTCCCCAGAAAATGGGTTTTTCTTTTCTACCACATGGTCAGGCTGCAAATTTTCCAAATTTTTATGCTCTGCTTCCCTTTTAAATATAAGTTCTAGTTTCTGGTCATTTTTTTGTTCAACATTTCTCCCAAGTTCGAAGTTCCACACATCTCTAGGGCAGGGCACAATACTACCAGTGTCTTTGCTAAAGCATAGCAAGAGTGACCTTTACTCCAGTTCCCAGTAAGTTCCTCATCTCCATCTGAGACCTCCTCAGCCTGGACTTCACTGTCCATATCACTATCAGCATTTTGGTCACAAGCATTCAACAAGTCTCTAGGAAATTCCAAACTTTCCCTCATCTTCCTGACCCTGCCTCTTCTCCCTGTCTTCTTCTGATCCCTCCAAACTGTTCTAAACCCTTCCCATTATGCAGTTCCAAACCTGCTTCCACATTTTCAGGTATCTTTATAGAAATGCCCCACCTTTATGGTACCAATATTCTGTATTAGTCTATTCTTGCACTGCTATAAAGACATACCTGGCCGAGCACAGTGGCTCATGCCTGTAATTCTAGCACTTTGGGAGGCCGAGGTGGGTGGGTCACTTGAGGTCAGGAGTTCAAAACCAGCCTGGCCAACATGGTAAAACCACATCTCTACTAAAAACACAAAAAAATTAGCCGGACGTGGTGGTGGGTGCCTGTAATCCCAGCTACTTGGGAGACTGAGGCAGGAGAATCGCTTGAGCCCAGAAGGCAGAGGTTGCAGTGAGCCGACATCATGCCACTGCGCTCCAGCCTAGGAGACAGAGTGAGACTCCATCTCAAAAAAAAAAAAAAAAAAAAAGACATACCTGAGACTGGGTAATTCATGGAAAAAGCAGGTTTAATTGACTCAGAGTTCTGAAAGCTATACAGGAGGCATGGCTGAGGATGCCTCAGGAAACTTACAGTCATAGTGGAAGGGGAAGGAGAGGCAGACACAATCTTCACATGACAGAGCAGGAGGGAGAGGGCAAAGGGGGAAGGGCTGCGCACTTAAACAGCCAGATCTCATGAGAACTCATTCACTATCATGAGAACAGCAAGGGGGAAATCTGTCCCCATGATCTAGGCACATCCCACCAGGTCCCTCTCCCAATACTGGGAATTACAATTTGACATGAGATTTTGGTGGAGACACAACCAAACCATATCAGTCACTATGGTATAATAATAACATGATGTCCATTCTCAGCAAACTAACACAGGAACAGAAAACTGAACACTGCATGTTCTCACTCGTAAGTGGTAGTTGAACAATGAGAACACATGGACAAAGGGAGGGGAACATCACACACCAGGGCCTGTTAGGGTTGGGGGCAAAGTGGAGGGAGAGCATTAGGACAAATACCTAATGCGTGCAGGGCTTAAACCCTAGATTACAGGTTGATGGGTGCAGCAAACCACCACAGCACATGTATATCTATGTTACAAACCTGCATGTTCTGTACATGTATCCCAGAACTTAAAATTTAAAAAGGAAGAAATATAATAAGCAATAAAAAATAATAATACCATGATGTAAATTTTAAATCATGCTAAACTCAGCAACAAAGTTGAGAGATATGCACCATTGTATTAATGCTGTAAAAAAACAAGACAAGAGTAAATGCAAAACTCAAATTAGTGTTTCCATCTGGGGGATGGGAGAGGACATAATTGAGGTGAAACACACAAGGTTTAGGTACCATTGAACAGGTTCTGTTTCTTAAGTTGGGTAATGGCTATACCATTTAATTATATTTACAAATCACAGATACATATGTTACATATTTTTTCTATTCTTTGAAATATATTTTTTAAAGTTGATTTACCTATTTTTAATTCATTCTTAATATTTTTATTAACAAGTCATAATTACATATACTTATGGGTTATAATGTGAGGTTTTGATATATGTATACAATATTGAATAACTAAGCTAACGTATCCATCACGTCACTTACCTATCATTTGATGATGAGACATTTGAAATTTACTCTCTTAGTTAGTATAAAGTAGTCCCACTTATCCATGAGGGATACATTCCAAAACCCCTAGCGGATATCTGAAACTGCAGATAGTTCCAAATCCTATATATATTATGTTTTTTACCTATACACGAAACTGGCCCTCTGCATCTGCAGAGGATTGATTCCAGGACTCTTCACAGATGCCAAAATCTACAGATTCTCAAGTCCCTTATATAAAATGCCACAATATAGTTAGCCTTCCATATCTATGGGTTCTGCATCTGTGGATACAGAGGGCCTACTGTGTATACCTATCATGAAGTTTAATTTATAAATTAGGCACAGTAAGAAATTAACAGTAATAACTAACACTAAGAACAACTATACAATCTACTGTAATAAAAGTTACATGGATGTGATATTTCTCAAAATATCTTACTGTGCTGTACTAATGCTTCTTCTTCTTGTGGTGATGTGAGATGATACAAAGTTTATGTGATGAGATGAAGTGAGGGGACTGACACAGGCATTGTGAGGTAGCATTTGGCTACTATTGACCTACTGATGAGACAGAAGAAGGATCATCTACTTCAGGTGATCCTGGATTATCAAGCCATGACGATGTCAATGACCAGTGGCTGGGTAGCATATACAGCATAGAGACACTGGGCAAAGGGATAATTCATGTCCTGGGCAGGACAGAGCAGGATAGTGTGAGATTTCATCACATTACTCAGAACAGCACTCAATTTAGAACTTATGAGTTGTTTATTCCTGGAATTTCCCATTTAGTATTTGCAGACCACAGTTGACTGTGGGTAACTGAAACCACAGAAAGCAAAATCATGGATAAGAGGGGAAACTAGTATATACAATACATTATTATTTACTGTAGTGCCCTGCTGTTCCATGGGTCTCAAAACCTATCCTTTCTATTTATTTGAAACTTCATACCCTTAGATGGACAACTCCCCATCTCCTTCCCTGACCACCCCTCCCTAGCCTCTGATAACCGCTCTGTACTTCTATGAGTTCATCTTTATTAGATTCCGCATATAAGTGAGATCATGTGGTATTTCGCTGGCTTGTTTTGCTGAGCATATGTGCTCCAGAGTCATTAATGTTGTCACAAATGATAGAATGTCCTTCTTTTAAAGGCTAAATAGTATTCCATTGTTATATTACCCAGTCAGCAGAACAAAAAGGAAAAAAAGAACAAAAAAGAACAAAGAAGGCCAATGGGAATTATGAGACACCATCAAGATGTTCCTGAAAGAGAAGAAAGAGAAAACGTCCGAGAAAGCATATTTAAGGAAATAACGGCCCCATATTTCCCAAATCTAAGGAATGACAACAAAAACATCCAGGTATAGGAAGCTCAGAGGTTGCCAATCAAATTTAATCCAAAGAGGAATTCACAACTGCATAATCCAATTATCAAAAATTAAACACAAAGAATACTGAAAGCAGCAGGTCGTAAGAAACAAATCACATTCGAGGGAGCCCCAGGATGGCTTTCAACAGATTTCTCAGCAGAAACCCTGCAGGCCAGGAGAGAGTGGGATGGTATATTCAGCGTGCTGAAGGAAACACAATTGTTAATCGGGAATATTTTACCTGGCAAAGTTGTTCTTCAGAAATAAGGGAGAAGTAAAAAGTCCTGGGCAAACAAAGCTAAAGGAGTTCATCACCATTAGACCTGCAGAAATTGCTAAAGGGAGTTTTTTTTTTTTTTAAGCTGAAACAAAAGGCCACTAACTAATAACAACAAAAAAATGAAAGTTAAAAAAAAAAACTCAGTGGTATAAGTAATATACTGCCATACTCAGAATTTTCTAATTATACCATAAGGGTGGTGTGTTAAGCAATTTTATTCCTACTCAGAGGGTTAAAACACAAAACTATTCAAAAATTGTCTAGGCATACAAATTATAAAAACAAATGTTAATTTTGAAATCAAAATTGTAAAAGAGGGAGAGGGAGTGAATGCATAGAGTTTTTGTATGTGATTAAAGGCACGTTTTTATCATCTTAAATTAGGTTGTTATAAGGATAAAATATTTTATGTAAGCCTCATGGCACCCACAAAGCAAAAAACTGTAGTAGCTGCTCAAAACATAAGAAGAGAAAACCATCAAACCACAAAAGAAGACAGCAAAAGAAGAAGGAAATAGTTTTAAATGGCAACAAGTAAATTGAACAAGATTAAGACAAAAGTAAACTTTAACTCAAAACTAGGTTTAAGAGAAGACTTAGGCAGCAATAATAGAAGGGATAGAATACAATAATAATAGGAGGGATAGAATAATAGAAGGGGTGATATAGTAAAACTACTCAAGGGTTCATATGGTTTTTTTTGTCTTATCAATTACTAAGATAAAATGTACATTAATCTATTATAAAAAGTTAAAACGTATTAAAGCTTACACACGAACCCTTACAGACCGTACACGGGACATTCAAAGTTGATAGGCGTGTAAGCAAATGTAAAGATGTAGTGTGAAATTATAACTACATAAAACTCACTGTAGCACATACTGTATGACTGTAATAACTTTACAGCCACCTCCTGTTGCCAGTGCAGTGAGCTCAAGTGTTGCTTCTGCTTAAAACATCATATGATACTAATCATCTCCATGAGAGCAGTTCATCTTTCCAGTAAATTGCATATCACAGAAAAAGTGATTTATCTCTCGCAGTTCTTGTGTATTTTTCATCAAGTTTAGTGCAATACTATAAACTTTGAATAACACCATGGGACCCATACAAAGTGCCATTTGTGATGCTAGAAACGCTCCCAAAAAACAGAAAAGTCATGACATTACAAGAAAAAGTTGAATTGCTTGATAATGTACCACAGCTGCAGCTGTGGTTGCCCACCATTTTAAACAAATTGTTCATCCTATAAACAGAGATGTAAATTTACAGTATCAATATAAAGTACAGTACTGTAAATGTATTTTCTCTTAAGATTGTCATAATAGCATTTTAATTTCTCTTAGCTTACTTTATTGTAAGACTACAGCACATAATACATATTACATATAAAATATGTGTTAATCAACTGCTCATGTTCTTGGTAAGGCTACTGGTTGACAGTAGGCTCTTAGTAAAGTCTTAAGGCAATCAAAAATTATACATAGATTTTTGAATGTGGGGAGGTGGTTGATGCCTTTAATCCCCATGTTGTTTAGGGTCAACTTTATATAAAATGACAAAAATATATCTGTGACCACAATAGTTATAAACATTCTGAGCTTACTAAAGAATACCCAAATTCTCAGTTTGGATATTTTAAAAACCTATGTGTAGCCTATTTACAAGTGTGATGATGAAAAGCATGAAGATAGTGAAAGACAGGACATAATGGGATAGAAAAAGATAAACCAAGAAAAGAATTATAGTACAAATTGACTGCACAGCAAAAGGAATTTTTTAGGATCCTGAGAATAACCACAGCAATCATAAGAACAATTCACATTTCTGAACTTGTATGCTCCTCACATAAAATTGAGAAATATATGAAGGAAAAATTGCCAGAATTACAAAGAAAAGGAACAAATCTAATATTTGGTGAGAGATTTTTAACTCACCTCCCTCATTAGTAGATAGATCAAATGGTAAGTAGCACTCAATTTAAAAATTCAAGCTAATGGATAGAAATACAACTCTGCATGAAGCAGTAAAACTGCATGTCAGTAGACATCAGACTCATTCTGAATTGCATTCTCCCCAAAATTCTCATGATAAATTGCTAACACCCTATACCTCAGAATATGACTGTATTTGGAGACAGGTTCTTTAAAGACATAATTAAGTTAAAGTGAGGTCATTAGGACCCTCATCCAATATGACTGATGTCCTTATAGAAAGAGGAGATTAGGACCCACAGAGACAGGATCATGTGATTATATGATGAGAAGATGGCCATCTACAAGCCAAGGAGAGAGGTCACTCAAACCAACCCTGCCAATGCCTTGATCTTGCACTTCCAGCCTCCAGAACTATAAGAAAATAAATTTCTGTTGTTTAAGCCACCTGGCTGTGGTACTTTGTTATGGCAGTTCGAGCAAACTAATACACTCTAATCAAAGAAACTCAAATTAAAACTACATTAAAAACCATTTTACACCCAACAGATGAGCCACAAAACTACACTTCTCAATAACAAGTGATCTATAAGATGTGGAAAGTCAGATACTTTAATGTAAGTTTTATGGAAGTATAAGATCTATGGAGAAGTGCACAAATGACTGAGTGTACATATTGAGTCTCACCTGGGAACACCCTAGGTGTTCTCCGTGTAGATCAGTGGCACCTCAAAGTCCTCTTGCCCCCTTTCAATTACTATTCTCTTCCTCCAGGACAAATACTGTAGTGATTTTTACTTAGTTGTGCTTAGTTTTGAATTTTCTACAAATAGAATCATGTAATGACTTTATCTGGCTTATTTCCCTTATCATAATACCTGTGAGATCTATCCATTTTGTTGCATGTAGCACTAGTTTTCCATTGTATTACAGCACAATTTATTTACGATTCTTCTGTTAATGAACTTTTAATCTGTTGGAATTTAAAATAGGACTGTTTTTGTATTGTTGACCTTTACAAATAATTTTGCTATGAACATTTTTGCATATTTTGGTAAATACAAGTGTACCTTTTTTTGTTTTTTTTTTTTTTTTTTGAGACACAGTTTCACTCTTTCACCCAGGCTGGAGTGCAGTGACGCCATCTCAGCTCACTGCAACCTCTGCCTTCCAGTTTCAAGCGATTCTCCTGCCTCAGCCTCCTGAGTAGCTGGGGTTACAGGCGTCAGCTAATTTTTGTATTTTTAGTAGAGACGGGGTTTCACATGTTGGGCAGGCTGGTCTCTAACTCCTGACCTCGAGTTCCGCCCACCTCAGCCTCCCAAAGTGCTGGGATTACAAGTGTGAGCCACTGCGCCTGGCCAGGCATACATTTTTGTTGGGCATATTCTAAGGAGTGAAATTGTTGGATATCTGGGCATGTATATGTTCAGCTTTAGTAGATACTGCCAAGTCGTTTCCCAAAGGATTTGTACCAGTTTACATTCCAGTCAACAGTGAATGAGGCAACAGAGTTGATCTTCATCTTCAGCAACTCTTAATATTGTCAGTCACTCTTTCTTTAGCCATTTTGTTGAGTGTAAAGAAGTATCACATTTTCATTTTAATCTGCCCTTCTCTGACGTCTAATGAGGCTGAACACCTCTTTATATATTTATGTATTTATTGGCCAATTGGACATCCATTTTAAAAGAACCTCTTCAAGCCTCTTGCCTATTTTTTCAGTTTAAATGGATGAATATATTTCTAAAGTTTTTTAATTTTTGAATAGATACATTTATATGGTTCACAATTTAAAAGATGGATATGAGTGTACAGTGAAATGTCTGTCTTTCTTCCCTGAAACCAAGCCATCTAGTGTCATTCCTGCCCCAATCAGTTTCATGAATTTACTTCAAGACATTTTATGTACATGTAAATAATACATATGGTATTTTCTCCTTTTTATAAAATTCTTTTCTTTTTACACAAATGGTAGTATATTAAACATTGTTGTGCATGTTGCTTTGTGGGGGAGGTAAAAGTTTTATTGAGGTATAAATTCACATGCCATAAAATTCATCGTTTTAAAATGTACAATTCAGGAGTTTTTAATATATTCAGAGTTGTGCAATCATTACCACTGTCTAACTTCAGAATATTTTTATCTGCCCTAAAAGAAATCTGATCTCCATTAGCAGTCACTGTTGATTCCCTGCCTCTCCTAGCCCCCAGAAACCACTAACCTACTGTTTGTTTCCATAGATTTGCTTGTTCCATAAAAGTTGAATCATACAACATATAACCTATTAAGACTGATTTCTTTCATTCATCATAATGTTTTCAAGATTCACCCATGTTATAGCATGTATCAGTACTTCAATTCTTTTATATGGTCAAATAATCTTCCGTTTTATGGATCTACCACACTTTGTTTATACTTGATGGAGTGTTTCAATTGTTTCCCTATTGTGAGTAATGCTACTAGGAATATTTGTGTCCAGGTTTTTGTCTGGGCATGTTTTTCACTTCTTTCAGGTATATATCTAGGAGTGGAAGTGAAGGATGCTACAGTAACTCTTTGTTTAACATGAAGAATTGCCAGACTTTTCTGACTGTTTTTACAGTGGTTAAACCATTTTACAGTCCCATCAGCGATGCATGGAGGTTCAAATCCTATGTGCACCTGTGTTATTGTCCATCTTTTTCATTTTTGCCATCTTAGTGGGTATAAATGATGTCTTATTGTGGTTTCGTGTTAAATGTCTCTGATGAGTAATGATGTTGAACATCTTTTCATGGGTTTATTGGCTATTTTGGTATATTTTGATTGGGAAAATGTCTTTTGAAATGGTTTGCCTATTTTTTAAATTGGGTTATTTGTCTTTTTATTATTGAGTTGTAAGTTTTTAAATCTAATTCTGGATAAACATCTCTTATCAGGTATAGAATTTGCAAGTGAGGTTTTTCGTTCTCTGGATTGTCTTTCCACTTTCTTGATAGTGTCCTTTGGAACACAAAAGTTTTTAATTTTAATGACAACCAACTTTCTATTTTTTTCTTTTATCATTTGTGCTTTTGGTGTCCTATCCAAGCTCTTGAAAACCTACACCTATGCTTTTTTTTCTGAAAGAATCTCTCAGCACAAAACAACTGTGTTTTAAAGTTTTAGCTTTATGTTTAGGTCTATGATTTATCTTGAATTTAAAGCAAGTTTTTGTATGGTGGCAGGTAAGAATTCACCTTCATTCTTTGCAAGTGCATAAATGGTGTTTCAGCACCATTTGTTGAAAAAACAGTCATATGTCACTTGACAGGGATATATTCTGAGAAAGGTTTCATTGGGCTATTTCAGCACTGTGTGAATATCACAGAGTATACTTGCACAAATTTTGATGATATAGGGTACTACACACCTAGGCTATATGGTATAACCTATTACTTCTAGGTTACAGATATTTGTAGGATGTTACTGTACTAAATACCATAGGCAATTGTAACATAATGGTAAGTATTTATGTGTCTAAACATAGAAAAAGCATAAGTGTGGTATAAGAGATGAAAAATGGCACACCTGTATAAGTCGCTTACCATGAGTGGAGTTTGCAGGCCTGGAAGTTGCTCTGGGTGAGTCAGAGAGTGAGTGGTGAGTGAATGTGAAGGTCAAGGACATTACTGTCCACTTGGACACTACTGCAGACATTGTAAACACTGTACACTTAGGCTACACTAAATTTATTTTATTCTTTTTTTTTTGAGACGGAGTCTTGCTGTCTCCCAGCCAATAAATATATAAATATATAAAGAGGTGTTCAGTCTCGTTAGACATCAGAGAAGTGCAAATTAAAATGAAAATGTGATAACTCTTTACACCCAACAAAATGGCTCACTGCAAGCTCCACCTCCCGGGTTCATGCCATTCTCCTGCCTCAGCCTCCCGAGTAGCTGGGAGTACAGGCGTCCGCCACCATGCCCGGCTAATTTTTTTTTTTTGTTGTATTTTTAGTAGAGACGGGGTTACGCCATGTTAGCCAGGATGGTCTTGATCTCCTGACCTCGTGATCTGCCCGCCTCGGCCTCTGAAAGTGCTGGGATTACAGGCGTGAGCCACCATGCCCGGCCTATTTTATTCTCTTTTTAGAGCTTTTATTTTAGGTTCAGGGATACATGTGCAGGTTTGTTATATAGGTAAATTGTGTGTCATGGGGTTTTGTTGTACAGATTATTTCATCACCCAGCTAATAAGCGTAGTACCCAATAGGTAGTTTTTCAATCTTCACCCTCCTCCCAAACTCTGCCCTCAAGTAGCCCCCCGTGTCTGTTGTTCCCTTCTTTGTGTTCATATGTACTAATTGTTTAGCTCCCACTTACAAGTGAGAACATGCGGTATTTGGTTTTCTGTTCCTGGGTTAATTTCCTGTTGCGGTGGAGCACAGCCACTGATGCCCATCTTCCAAGGCTCACCCTGCTCCCCTAAATTTATTTTTAAATGTTTTTCTTTCTTCAATAATAAATCAACCTTAGTATACTGTAACTTTTTTAATTTTATAAACTTTTAAATATTTTAAATTTTTTACTCTTTTGTAATAACACATCGTAAAACACAAACATTTTACGGCTAAACAAAAATATTTTATTCCTTTATATGCTTATTCTATAATATTTTTTCTATTTCTGCCTACATTTTTAAACTTTTTTGTTAAATACTAAGACACAAACACAAACATTAGCCTAGGCCTGCACAGGGCCAAGATCATCAAGATATCACTGGCTGATAATAATCTTTATCTCCATTATAATCTTATGGGACCACCATGGTATATGCAGTCCATTGTTGACAGAAACATTACATGGCGCGTGACTGCATTTTTTTAATTACTTAATTTTTAAAAAAATTTTACTTTAAGTTCATACATGTGAACTTTACTTTTACTTTAAGGATACATGTGCTGAATGTGCAGGTAATAAATTAGCAAAAGGAGTACAAGACATTTACACTGAAAACTATAAAACATCATTGAAAAAATTAAATAAGATATAAATAAATGAAAATATTAATGGATCAAAAGATTAAATATTAGGAATGCAATACTCTTGAAATTGATCTACAGATTCAACACAATTATTTTAAAATTTCAGCTATAATATTTGCCAATATTGTAAGCTGATAGTAAAATTCATATGGAAATGCAAGAGATATATAATAACCAAAATAATCTAGGCCGCATTCTTTCTCCTATTAATTTATCTTAGCACTCTGATCAAAATCAATTCATCATAAAGATGTTTGTGTCTGGACTCATTTGTTCTAATGATCAACTTTCCTATCCTTATTTATGCCAATGCCACAGTGTCTTGGTTACTATAACATTGTAATAAGTTTGAAAGTTTTGTCATTTTTTGAAGGATTATTTTGGCGATTATGTATCTCTTGCATGTCCATAGGAATTTTAATACCAGTTGGCAATTTTGGTAAAACTCATAGCTGAAATTTTGAAAATAATTGTGTTGAATCTGTAGATCAATTTCAAGAGTATTTCATTCCTAATATTTAATCTTTTGATCCATGAATATTTTCATTTATGTATATCTTATTTAATTTTTTCAATGATGTTTTGTAGTTTTCCGTGTAAAAGTCTGATACTCCTTTCACCAAATTTATTTATAAGAATTTGAATCTTTTAATGCTATTTTAAATAAAATTGTTTTCTGTATTATATTTTCAGATTATTCATTCCTAGTGTGTAGAAAGACATCTGAGTTTTTGTATATTAATTATGTTTGCTGCAGCCTTACTAAATCCGTGTATTAGTTCTAATAGGTTTCTTTGCGGATTAAAAAAATTGCATACAAATCAAGTAATGTATGATCAGAGATAGTTTTACTTGCTTTCTAATCTAGATGGCTTTTATTTATTCCTCTTTCCTATTTTCCCTGACTATAGCTTCCAAAACAGTGTTGAATGGAAGTGGTGAGAGCTGGCATCCTTGTTTTGTTCCTGATTTAAGGGGAAAGCATTCAGTCTTTCTCTATTAAGTCTGATGTGGTTGGGTTTGTTTTTGTTTTTTGTTTGTTTGTTTTTTCATAGATGCCCTTTATTAAGTTGAGGAAACCCGTTTCTGTCTCTTTTTTTGTTTCTTTTGATTCTGGGGATACATTTGCAGGTTTGTTACATGAATATATTGCATGATGCTGAGGTTTGGGCTGAGGTTTGGGCTTTGATTGAACCCATCACCCAGATAGCGAACCTAGTACCCAATAAGTAGTTTTACCACATTTTCTTTATTCAGTCCACCACTGATAGGCACCTAAGTTGATTCCATGCGATAGGCACCAAGGTTGATGCCATGTCTTTGTTATTGTGAACAATGCAGCAATAAAAACACGAGTGCAGCTGTCTTTTTTGGTACAACAATTCATTTTACTTTGGGTATATACCCAGTAATGAGATTGCTGGACCACATAGTAATTCTATTTTTAGCTCTTTGAAGAGTCTCCAAATTGTTTTCTATGGGAACTGAACTAATTTACAACCCCAACAACAATGTATGAATGCTTCCTTTTCTCTGGAACCTTGCCAAAATCTATTATTTTTTGACTCTTTATGATAGCCATTCTGACTGATGTGAGATGGTGTCTCATCGTGGTTTCAGTTTGCATTTCTTTGATAATTAGTGACATTGAGCAGTTTTTTCATGTTTGTTGACTGCTTGTATGTCTTCTTCAGAGACGTGTCTATTCATTTCCTTTGCCCACTTTTTAATGGGGTTGTTTTTTTGCTTCTTGTTGATGTGTTTCAGTTCCTTATAGATTCTGAATATTAGTGCTTTATTGGGTGCATAATTTGCAAATATTTTCTCCCAATTTGTATATTGTCTGTTTAATATTTTGCTGTGGTAGTTTATTTTGCTGTGCAAAAGCTCTTTAGTTTAATTAGGTCACAATTGTCAATTTTTGTTTTTGTTCTCTTTGCTTTTGAGGACTTAGTCATAAACTTTTGCCTAGGCCAATGTCCAGCAGAGTATTTCCTAGGTTTTGCCCTAGGATTTTTTTTCATTTTTTTAAATTACACTTTAAGTTCTGGGATACATGTGCAGAATGTTCAGGTTTGCTACATAGGTATACATGTGCCATGGTGGTTTGCTGCACCCAACAACCTGTCAGCTAGGTTCTTAGCCCTGCATGCATTTGATATTTTGCCTAATGCTATCAGTCCCCATTGCCCCCTACCCCCTGACAGGCCCTGGTGTGTGATGTTCCCCTCCCTGTGTCCATGTGTTCTCATTGTTCAGCTCCCACTTATAAGTGTGAACATTTGGTGTTTGGTTTTCTGTTTCTGTGTTAGTTTGATGAGAATGATGGTTTCCAGCTTCATCCGTGTCCCTGCAAAAGACATTAACTCATTCTTTTTTGTGGCTGAATAGCATTCCATGGTGTATAAGTGCCACATTTTCTTTATCCAGTCTATCATTGATGGGCATTTGGGTTGGTTCCAAGTTTTTGCTATTGTAAATAGTGCTGCAAAAAACATGTGTGCATGTGTCTTTATAGTAGAATGATTTATAATCCTTTGGCTATATACCCAGTAATGGGATTACTGGGTCAAATGGTATTTCTGGTTCTAGATCCTTGAGGAATCTCCACACTGTCTTCCACAATGGTTTAACTAATTTACACTCCCACCAACAGTGTAAAAGTGTTCCTATTTCTCCACATCCTCTCCAGCATCTGTTGTTTCCTGACTTTTTAATGATTGCTGTTCTAACAGGTGTGAGATGGTATCTCATTGTAGTTTTGATTTGTATTTCTCTAATGACCAGTGACAATGAGCTTTTTTCATACATTTGTGGCCACATAAATGTCTTCTTTTGAGAAGTGTCTGTTCATGTCCTTTGCCCAGTTTTTGATGGGGCTGTTTGTTTTTTTCTTGTAAATTTGTTTAAGTTCCTTGTAGATTCTGGATATTAGCCCCCTTTGTCAGATGGATAGATTGCAAAAATTTTCTCCCATTCTGTAGGTTGCCTGTTCACTCTGATGATAGTTTCTTTTGCTGTACAGAAACTCTTTAGTTTAATGAGATCCCATTTGTTAATTTTGGCTTTTGCTGCAGTTACTTTTATTTTTTTAGTCATGAAGTCTTTGACCATGCCTATGTCCTGAATGGTATTGCCTAGGTTTTCTTCTAGGGCTTTTATTGTTTTAGATCTCATGTTTAAGTCTTTAATCCATCTTGAGTTATTTTTCTATAAGGTGTAAGGAAAGGGTCCAGTTTCAGTTTTCTGCATATGGCTAGCCAGTTTTCCCAAAACCATTTATTAAATAGGGAATCCTTTCCCCATTGGTTGTTTTTGTCAAGTTTGTCAAAGATCAGATGGTTGTAGATGTGTGGCGTTATTTCTGAGGCCTCTGTTCTGTTCCATTGGTCTATGTATCTGTTTTTGTACCAGTACCATGCTGTTTTGATTACTGTAGCCTTGTAGTATAGTTTGAAGTCAGATAGCATGATGCCTCCAGCTTTGCTCTTTTTGCTTAGGATTGTCTTGGCTATACAGGCTGTCTTTTAGTCCCATATGAAATTTAAAGTAGTTTTTTTTCTCAGTGGTAGCGTGATGGGAATAGCATTGAATCTATAAATTACTTTGGGCATTATGGCCATTTTCATGATATTGATTCTTCCTATCCATGACCATGGAATGTTTTTCCATTTGTTTGTGTCCTCTCTTATTGCCTTGAGCAGTGGTTTGTAGTTCTTCTTGAAGGATTTCTTCACATCTCTTTTAAGTTGTATTCTTAGGTATTTTATTCTCTTTGCAGCAATTGTGAATGGGAGTTCACTCATGATTTGACTCTCTGTCTATTATCGGTGTATAGGAATGCTTGTAATTTTTCCCATTGATTTTGTATTCTGAGACTTTGCTGAAGTTGCTTATGAGCTCAGGGAGTTTTTGGTCCGAGACAATGGGGTTTTCTAAATATAAAATCATGTCATCTGCAAACAGAGACAATTTGACTTCCTCTCTTCCTATCTGAATACGCTTTATTTCTTTCTCTTGCCTGATTGCCCTGGCCAGAACTTTCAATGCTATGTTGTATAGGAGTGGTGAGAGAGGGCATCCTTGTCTTGTGCCAGTTTTCAAAGGGAATACTTCCAGTTTTTGTCCATTCAGTATGTTATTGGCTGTTGGTTTGTCATAAATAGCTGTCGTTATTTTGAGATAGGTTCCATCAATGCCTAGTTTATTGAGTGTTTTTTACCATGAAGTGGTGTTGAATTTTATAGAAGGCCTTTTCTGCATCTATTGAGATAGTCATGTGGTTTTTGTCATTGGTTATGTTTATGTGATGGATTACATTTATTGATTTGCATATGTTGAACCAGCCTTGCATCCCAGGGATGAAGCCAACTTGATTGTAGTGGATAAGCTTTTTGATGTGCTGCTGGATTTGGTTTGCCAGTATTTTATTGAGGATTTTTGCGTCAATGTTCATCAGGGATATATTGGCTTGAAATTTTCCTATTTTTTGTTGTGTCTCTGCCAGGTTTTGGTATCAGGATGATGCTGGCCTCATAAAATGAGTTATGGAGGAGTCTCTCTTTTTTGATTGTTTGGCATAGTTTCAGAAGTAATGGTACCAGCTCCTTTTTATACCTCTGGTAGAATTCGGCTGTGAATCTATATGTTGCTGGACATTTTTTGGTTGGTAGGCTATTAATTACTGCCTCAATTTCAGAACTTGTTGTTGGTCTATTCAGGGATTTGACTTCTTCCTGGTTTAGTCTTGGGAGGGTTGTGTGTCCTGGAATTTATCCGTTTCTTCTAGATTTTCTAGTTTATTTGCATAGAGGTGTTTATAGTATTCTCTGATGGTAGTTTGTATTTCTGTGGGATCAGTGGTGATAGCTTCAGTATCATTTTTCATTGTATCTGTTTGATTCTTCTCTCTTTTCTTCTTCATAAGTCTGGCTAGTGGTCTATTTTGTTAATCTTTTCAAAAAACCAGCTCCTGGATTTACTGATTTTTCGAAGGATTTTTCATGTCTCTATCTCCTTCAGTTCTGCTCTGATCTTAGTTATTTCTTATTTTCTACTAGCTTTTGAACTTGTTTGCTCTTGGTTCTCTAGTTCTTCTAATTGTGGTGTTATGGTGTCGATTTTAGATCATTCCCACTTTCTGATGTGGGCATTTAGTCCTATAAATTTCTCTCTAAACACTGCTTTAACTGTCTCCCAGAGATTCTGGTGTGTTGTGTCTTTCTTCTCATTGGTTTCAATGAAGTTATTTATTTCTGCCTTAATTTCGTTATTTACCCAGTAATCATTCAAGAGCAGATTGTTCAGTTTCCATGTAGTTGTGTGGTTTTGAGTGAGTTTCTTAATCTGGAGTTCTAATTTGATTGCACTGTGGTCTGAGTGACTGTTTGTTATGATTTACATTCTTTTGCATTTGCTGAGGAATGTTTTACTTCCAATTATGTGGTCAATTTTAGAATAAGTGTGATGTGATGCTGAGAAGAATGTATATTCTGTTGATTTGGGGTGGAGAGTTTTGTAGATGTCTATTAGGTTCACTTGGTCTAGAGCTGAGTTCAAGCCCTGAATATCCTTGTTAATTTTCTGTCTCATTGATCTGTCTAATATGGAAAGTGAGGTGTTAAAGTCTTCTACTATTATTGTGTGGGAGTCCAAGTCTCTTCATAGGTCTCTAAGAACTTGCTTTATGAATCTGGGTGCTCCTGTATTGGGTGCATATATATTTAGGATAGTTAGATCTTCTTGTTGCATTGATCCCTTTACCATTATGTAATGCCCTTCTTTGTCTTTTTTGATCATTGTTGGTTTACAGACTGTTTTATCAGGGACTGGGATTGCAACCCCTGCTGTTTTTTGCTTTCCATTTGCTTGGTGAATATCCCTGTATCCCTTTTATTTTGAGCGTATATGTGTCTTTGGACATGAGATGGGTCTCCTGAATCCAGCACCCTGATGGATCTTGACTCTTTATCCAATTTGCCAGTCTATGCCTTTTAATTGGGGCATTTATCCCATTTACATTTAAGGTTAATATTGTTACATGTGAATTTGATCCTGTCATTATGATGCTAGCTGGTTATTTTGCACATTAGTTGATTCAGGTTCTTCATAGTGTCATTGGTCTTTATATTTTGGTATGTTTTTGCAATGGCTGGTTTGCAGTGGCTGGTGCATGTTTTTACTTTCCATATTTAGTGCTTCCTTCAGGAGCTCTTGTAAGGCAGGCCTAGTGGTGACAAAATCCCTCAGCATTTGCTTTTCTGTAAAGGATTTTATTCCTCCTTTGTTTATGAAGCTTAGTTTGGCTGGATATGAAATTCTGGGTTGAAAATTCTTTTCTTTAAGAATGTTGAATATTGGCCCCACTCTCTTCTGTCTTGCAGGGTTTCTGCAGAGATATCCGCTATTAGTCTGATGGGCTTCCCTTTGTAGGTAACCTGACCTTTCTCTCTGGCTGCCCTTAACATGTATTCCTTCATTTCAACCTTTGTGAATCTGACGATTGTATGTCTTTGGGTTGCTGTTCTCGAGGAGTATCTTATTGGTGTTCTCTGTATTTCCTGAATTTGAATGTTGGCCTGTCTTCCTAAGTTGGAGAAGTTCTCCTGGATAATATCCCGAAGTGTGTTTTCCAACTTGGTGCCATCCTCCCCATCACTTTCAAGTACATCAATCAGTTGTAGGTTTGGTCTTTTCACATAGTCACATATTTCTTGTTGGCTTTGTTCAGTTCTTTTCATTCTTTTTTCTCTAATCTTGTCTTCAGGCTTTATTTTATTAAGTTGATCTTCAATCTCTGATCCTTTCTTCCACTTGATTGATTCTGCTATTTATACTTGTATATGCTTCACAAAGTTCTCGTGCTGTGTTTTTCAGCTCCGTCTGGTCATTTATGTTTTTTTTTTTTTTAACTGGTTATTCTAGTTAGCAGTTCCTGTAACCCTTTATCAAGGTTCTTAGCTTCCTTGCATTAGGTTAGAACATGCTCCTTTAGGCCGGGCGCGGTGGCTCACGCTTGTAATCCCAGCACTTTGGGAGGCCGAGGCGGGCAGATCACGAGGTCAGGAGATCGAGACCACGGTGAAACCCCGTCTCTACTAAAAGTACAAAAAAATTAGCTGGGCGTGGTGGCGGGCGCCTGTAGTCCCAGCTACTTAGAGAGGCTGAGGCAGGAGAATGGTGTGAACCCGGGAGGCGGAGCTTGCAGCGAGCCGTGATCGCGCCACTGCACTCCAGCCTGGGTGAGAGAGCGAGACTCTGTCTCAAAAAAAAAAGAACATGCTCCTTTAGCTTGGAGGAGTTTGTTATTACCCACCTTCTGAAGCCTACTTCTGTCAATTCATCAAACTCATTCTCCATCCATTGCTGCTCCTTGGCTGGCAAGGAGTTGTGATCTTTTGGAGGAGAAGAGGCATTCTGGTTTTTGGAATTTTCAGCATTTTTGCACTAGTTTTTCCTCATCTTCCTGGATTTATATACCTTTGATCTTTGATGCCGATGACATTTGGATGAGGCTTTTGTGTGGGCATCCTTTTTGTTGATGTCGATGCTATTGCTTTCTGTTTGTTAGTTTTCATTCTGACAGTCAGGCCCCTCTTCTGCAGGTCTGCTAGAGTTTGCTGGAGGTCCACTCCAGACCCCGTTTGCCTGGGTGTCACCAGCGGAGGCTGCAGAACAGCAAAGATTGCTGCCTGCTCCTTCCCCTGGAAGCTTCCTTCCAGAGGGCCACCTGCCAGATGCCAGCTGGAGCTCTCCTGTATAAGGTGTCTGTCGACCCCTGCTGGGAGGTGTCTCCCAGTCAGGAGGCAAAGGGGTTAGGGACCCACTTGAGAAGGCAGTCTGTTCCTTAGCAGAGCTCAAGCACTGTGCTGGAAGACATGCTGCTCTCTTCAGAGCTGGCAGGCAGGAATGTTTAAGTCTGCTGAAGCTGCGCCCATAGCCACCCCTTCCCCCAGGTGCTCTGTCCCAAGGAGATGGAAGTTTTATCTACAAGCCCCTGACTGGAGCTGCTGCCTTTCTTTCAGAGATGCCCTGCCCAGTGAGGAGGAATCTAGAGGGTCAGTCTGGCTGCAGTGGCTTTGCTGTGCTGCAGTAGGTTCCGCTCAGTCTGAACTTTCCTGTGGCTTTGTTTACACTGTGAGGGGAAAACTGCCTACTCAAGCCTCAGTAATGGCAGGCGCCCCTCCCCACCACCAAGCTTGAGCATCGCAGGTTGACTTCAGACTGCTGTGCCGGCAGCAAGAATTTCAAGCCATTGGATCTTAGCTTGCTGGGCTTGTGGGGGTGGGACCCACTGAGGAAGATCACTTGGCTCCCTCGCTTCAGTCCCCTTTCCAGGGGAGTGAATGGTTCTGTATTGCTGGGGTTCCAGGCGCCACTGGGGTACGCAAACAAAACTCCTGCAGCTAGCTCAGTGTCTGCCCAAACAGCCACCTGGTTTTGTGCTTGAAACCCAGGGCCCTGGTGGTGTAGGCACCTGAGGGAATCTCCTGGTCTGTGGGTTGGAAAAACCATGGGAAAAGCATAGTATCTGGGCCAGATAGCACTGTCTCTCACAGCACAGTCCCTCGTGGCTTCCCTTGGCTAGGGGAGGGAGTTCCCCAGCCCCTTCTGCTTCCCGGGTGAGGCAACATCCCACCCTGCTTCTACTTGCCCTCCATGGGCTGTACCCACTGTCTAACCAGTTCCCGTGAGATGAACTGGGTACCTCAGTTGGAAATGCAGAAATCACCCACCTTTTGCGTTGGTCTTGCTGGGAGCTACAGACTGGGGCTATTTTTTCTTGCCAGATCCTTCTTTTTTTCTTTTTTTAAAATCATCTTTTAACAGTGAAAAGGGAAGGAAACAGGAAGCACAAAGGAATTTCCTTCCTTCTTCGTGGGTCCAGGGCCAGTCCCCAGCAAAGTGCTGCAGTGGTGCCCTAGGATTTTTATAGTTTGAGGTCTTACATTTAAGTTTTAATCCATTAGTTAATTTTGTGTATTGTGAGACATGTCAAGTTTTATTCTTCTGCATATGATTACCCAATTTATCCAGCACCATTTATTGAATAAGGTGTCCTTTCCCCATTGTTTATTTTTGCTTTCGTTGCCAAAGATCAGTTGGTTGTAGTTATGTGGCTTTATTTCTGATTTCCCTAGTCTCTTCCATTCGTCTACATGTCTATTTTTGTACCAGAATCATGCTGCTTTTGTTACTGTAGCCTTGTGCTATAGTTTGAAGTCAGGTAATGTGACGTTTCTTGCTTTGTTCTTTTTGCTTAGGATTGCTTTAGCTATCCGTTCTTTTTTTGGCTCCATATACCATGTTATGAAATTGGATCAGTAATTTTAAAAACCTGTCAACCAAAAAGAGCCCTGGACCAGATGGATTAACAGCCAAATTCTACCAGATGTATGAAGAAAAGCTAGTACCAATCCACTGAAACTATTCCAAAAATTAAGGAGGATGGATTCCTGACTAACTCATTCTATGAAACTAGTATCATTCTGATACCAAAATCCAGCAAAGATATAACAAAAAAAGGAAGCTACAGGCCAATATCTCTGATAGGCATACATGCCAATATCCTCAATGAAGTACTAACAAACCATATCTAGCAGCACATCAAAAAGTTAATTGACCATGATCAAGTAGGCTTTATTCATGGGATGCATGGATGATATGCAAATCAATAAATGTGATTCATCACATAAACAGAATTAAAAAACAAACCATATGATCATCTCAATAGATGCAGAAAAAGCATGCAATAAAATTCAAGATCCCTTCATGATAAAAACCCTCAACTAACTAACCATCGAAAGAACACACCTCAAAGTAATAGGAGCAATCTATGACAGATCTACAGCCAACATCATACTGAGCAAGCAAAAGCTGAAGCATGCCTCCTATGAACTGGAATAAGACAAGAATGCGCACTGTCACCACTGCTATTCCACATAGTACTGGAAGTCCCAGCCAGAACAATCAGGCAAGAGAATGAAAGAAAATGCATCCAAATAGAAAAAGAGGAAGTCAAATTACCTCTCTTTACAGACCACATTATTCTATACTTAGAAAACCCTAAAAATTCTTCCAAAAGACGCCTAACCCTGGTAAATGACTTCAGTAATATTTCAGGATACAAAATAAATGTAAATGTACAAAAATCAGTAGCATTTCTGTCCACTAATAACATTCAAGATGAAAACCAAATCAAGAATGCAATTTCATTTACAATCACCGCAAAAAGAATAAAATACCTAAGAATACATCTAACCAAGGAGGTGAAAGATTTCTACAAGGAGAACTACAAAATATTGCTGAAAGAAATCATAGATGACATAAACAAATGGAAAAACATTCCATGCTCATGGATTGGAAGAATTGATATTGTTAAAATGTCCATACTGCCCAAAGCAATTTGTAGATTCATTGCAATTTCTATTAAATTACCCCTATCTATTAAATTACCCATCATTCTTCACAAAATTAGGGGGACATCTCCTTCTATTCCTAGTTTGTTGAATGTTTTTATCATGAAATGGTACTAAATTTTATCAAATGCTTTTTCTGAATATATTAAGATGATCATATAGGTTTTATCTTTTATTCTATTAATATTATATTTTAGACTGATTTTCGTATGTTAGACCAACTTGCATTCCTGGCATAAATCCTACTTGGTCATGATGTGTAATGCTTGTATATGTTGCTGGATTCTGTTCCTAGCGTTTTGTTGAGGATTTCTCTGTATTTATGAAGGATATTTAGTTTTCTTTCTCATGATGTCTTTGGTTTTGGTGTCAGGATAATGTTTGCTAGAAAGCATTGGAAAGTGTTTCCCTCTATTCTATCTTTTGGAAGAGTTTGCGAAAGATTGTTATTAGCTCTTCTCTGAATGGTAAAATTAATCGGTGAAGCCATCTGAGTCTGGGCTTTACTTTGTGAGTATTTTTAAATTACTATTTATGTTACTAATTCAATCTTTTCACTTATGAAAATCCCTTTCAGATTTTCTATTTCTTCTTGAATAGTGTTGATTGTTTACATATTTCTACTAATTTGTCCGTTTCATCTAGAATGTCTAATTTGTTGGCATAAAATTTCTTATACTATTCTTTTATAAACCTTTTATTTCTGTAAAGTTGGTAGTAGTGTTTTCTTTTTCATTTCGAATTTAATGATTTGAGTTTGAGTTTCTTTTCTTTTTTTTTTTTTTTTGGACAGTCTAGCTAAAGTTTTGTAATTTTTGTCACGTTTCCAAAGAATCAGATTTCAGTTCCATTAGTGTTTTTTTTTTGAAAACTGTTTATCTTCTATTTCATTGAAATAGAAAATGCTCTAATCTTTATCATTTCCTTCGTTTGGGTTTAGTTTAGTTTGTTTTTTTCTAGTTTGTTAGGGTAGAAGTTATTAAGATGTCTCTTCCCTTTAATTGTAGTGTTTAGTCCATTTATATTATGTAGTTATTGATAAGGTATTATTTATGTAGCCACTTTGCGATTTTTTCTATATGTCTTGTGGTTTTTCCCCCATTATTCCTACATTACTTCTATCCTTTGTGTAATAAAAACATTATCTAGTATGCTATTTTAATTACTTTGTTCTTTCTTTTACTGTATTTTTGAGTTATTTTCTTACTGGTCACTTTGGGAATAACATTTTTGAGTTAAAACAGTCTGATGTATGTGAGTGTTTTAGCAACTTTTTATTTCCATGTAGTTTCAAAATTACAAAAATTGTAAAAAAAAAAAACACAAAGAATTATATATGCTTTCAGTGTATCCCCAGATTAACATTTTTCCTCATTTGTTTTATATTCTGCGTGTATGTTTTCAGAACTAAAATTCCTAATTTTAATTAAGTTTAGCATATTAACATATTCTTATTATTAGTTCTTTTAACATCCTGTTTAGAAATCTGTCTACCCTAAAGTTATAAAGATCTTCCTTTATGCCTTTTCTAGAAGGTTTATTGTTTTACATTGTTCATTTAGATCTACAAGCCATCTGAAATCATCCGCATATAATGTGTAGTTTTTACCAAAATGTATTTTTCCCTGTATGGATACCCAATTAATACAGAACCATTTAGTGAAAAGATCAGCATTTGCCATTGGTTAATATATTCCTTCCCCCTTTATTTTATTAAATTTTAATAGGTTTTGGGGGAACAGTTAGTGTTTGGTTAGATTAAGTTCTTTAGTGGTGATTTCCGAGATTCTGGTGCACCCATCACCTGAGGAGTGTACACTGTACCCAATGTGTAGTCTTATTTCTTACTCCCTCCCACCCTTCCCTCAAAGCCCCCAAAGTCCATTCTATCATTCTTATTCCTTTGCATCCTCATAGCTTAGCTCCCACTAATGAGTGAGAACCTATGAAGTTTGATATTCTATTCCTGAGTTACTTCACTTAGAATAATGGTCTCCGATACCATCCAGGTTGCTGCAAATGCCATTATTCAATTTCTTTTTATGGCTGAGTAATATTCTATGGTATATGTGTGTGTGTCTGTGTGTCTATGTGTGTGTGTGTGTGTGTGTGTGTATGTGTGTGTATATGTATGTATGTATATCACATTTTTTTATTCACTAGTTGATTGATGGGCATTTGGGCTGGTTCCGTATTTTCGCAATTGCGAATTATGCTGCTATAAACATGTGTGTGCACATATCTTTTTTGTATAATGACTTCTTTTCCTCTGGGTAGATACCCAGGAGGGGTACTGCCGGATCAAATGGTAGATCTGCTTTTAATTCTTTAAGGAATCTCCACGCTGTTTTCCATAGTGGTTGTAGTAATTTTCATTCCCACCAACAGTGTAAAAGTGTTTCATTTACACCACATCCATGCCAACATCTAGTATTTTTTGATGTTTTGATTATGGCCATTCTTGTCAGAGTGATGTGGTATTGCATTATGGTTTTTATTTACACTTCCATGATAATTAGTGATGTTGAGCATTTTTTGACGTTTGTTGGTCATTTGTATATTGTCTCTTTATAATTATCTATTCATGTCCTCAGCCCACTTTTTGGTGGGATTGTTTGTTTTGTTCTTGCTGATTTGTTCGAGTTCCTTGTAGATTCTGGATATTAGTCCTTTGTCAGATATATACATTGTGAAGATTTTCTCTCACTCTATGGGTTGCCTGTTTAATCTTCTGATTATTTCTTTTGCTGTGCAGCAGCTTTTAGTTTAATTAATTCCCATCTATTTATCTCTATTTTTGTTGCATTTGCTTTTGGGGTTTTGGTCATGAAGTCTGCCTAAGCCAATGTCTAGAAGGGATTTTCCAATGTTATCTTCTAGAATTTGTGTAGTTTCAGGTCTTAGATTTAAGTCTTTTATCCATCTCGAGTTGATTTTTGTATAGGGTGAGAGATAAGGATCCAGTTTCTTTCTTTTACATGGACTTGCCAATTATCCCAGTACCATTTGTTGAACAGGGTGTCTTTCCCCCACTTTATGTTTTTGTTTGCCTTGTCAAAGATCAGTTGGCTATAAGTACTTAGCTTTATTTTTGAGTTCTCTATTCTGTTCCATTAGTCTATGTGCCTATTTTTATACCAGTACCATGCTGTTTGGGTGACTGTGGCCTTACAGTATAGTATGAAGTCAGGTAATGAAATGCCTACACATTTGTTCTTTTTGCTTAGTCTTGCTATGGCTATGCAGGCTCTTTTTTGATTCCATATGAATTTTAGGATTGTTTTCTCTAGTTCTCTGAAAAACGATGGTGGTATTTTGATGAGAATTGCATTGAATTTGTACATTGCTTTTGGCAGTGTGATCGTTTTCACAATATTGATTATACCCATCTATGAGCATGGGATGTGTTTCCATTTGTTTGTGTTGTCTATGATTTCTTTCAGAAGTGTTTTTACTTTTGCTTGTAGAGGTCTTTCAGCTCCTTGGTTAGGTACAGTTCTAAGTATTTTATGGTTTTTTTTTGGCAGCTATTATAAAAGGGATTAAGTTCTTGATTTGTTTCTCAGCTTGGTTGCTGTTGGTTTATAACAGAACTACTGATTTATGTACATTAATTTTGTATTCAGAAACTTTACTGGATTCATTTACCAGTGCTAGGAGCTTTTTCGATGAGTCTTTAGGGTTTTCTAGGTATACAATCCTGTCATCAGCAAACAGCAACAGTTTGACTTCCTTATTACCAATTTGGATGCCCTTTATTTCTTTTTCGTATCTGATTGTTCTGGCTAAGACTTCCAGTGCTATGTTGAATAGAAGTGGTGAAAGCGGGCATCCTTGTCTTGTTCCAGTTATCGGGGGTGCAGGGTGCTTTCAACTTTTTTCCCATTCAGTAGAATGTTGGCTATGGGTTTGTCATAGATGGCTTTTATTACCTTAAGATATGTCCCTTCTATGCTTATTTTGTTGAGGTTTTTAATGGTAAAGCAGTGCTGGATTTTGTCAAATGCTTTTTCTGCATCTATTGAGATGATCATGTGGTTTTTGTTTTTAATTCTGTTTATGTAATGTATCACATTTATTGACTTACATATGTGAAATCATCCCTGTATCCCTGTTATGAAACCCACTTGATCATGATGGATTATTTTTTTGATATGCTTTTGGATTCCCTTGGATAGTATTTTGTTGAGGATTTTTGCATCTATGTTCATCAGGAATATTGGTCTGTAGTTTTCTTTTTTCGTTATGTCCTTTTCTGGTTTTGGTATGAGGGCGATACTGGCTTCATAGAATGTTTTGGGGAAGAGTCCCTCTTTCTTTATCTTTTGGAATAGTGTCTCAGTAGGATTGGTCCCAATTCTTCTTTGAATGTCTGATATAATTCAGCTGTGAATTCATCTGGCCCTGCACTTTCTTTTTTTGGTAACTTTTTAATTACCATTTCAATCTCACTATGTGTTATCGATCTGTTTAGGGTTTCTATTTCTTCCTGGTTTAATCTAGGAAGGTTGTGTATTTCCAGGAATTTGTCTGGAATCTCCAGGAATCTCCTCTAGGTTTTCTAGTTTATGTGTGTAAAGGTGTTCATAGTATCCTTGAATGATCTTTTGTACTTCTGTGATACCAGTTGTAATACCTCCCATTTCGTTTCTAATTGAGCTTATTTGGATCTCTTTCCTTTTTGTGATTAACCACACTAATGGTCTATCAATTTTATTCATCTTTTCAAAGAACCAGCTTTTAGTTTCATTTATCTTTTATATTGTTTTTTGTTTGTTTCCATTTTATTTAGTTCTGCTCGGATCTTGGCTATTTCTTTTCCTTTGCTGGGTTTGGGTTTGGTTTTTTCTTGTTTCTCTGGCTCCTTGTCATGTGGCCTTAGATTGTCTACTTGTACTCTTTCAGACTTTTTGATGTAGGTATTTAATGCTATGAACTTTCCTCTTAGCACCACTTTTGTTGTATCTCAAAGACTTTGATAGGTTGTGTCACTATTATTGTTCAGTTCAAATAATTTTTTAAATTCCCATCTTGATTCCATTGTTGATCCAGTGATCATTCAGGAGCAGGTTATTTAATTTCCATGTATTTGCATCGTTTTGAGGGTTCCTTTTGGAGTTGATTTCCAATGTTATTCCACTGCGATCTGAGAGAGTCCTTGCTATAATTTTGATTTTCTTAAATTTGTTGAGGCTTGTTTGTGGCCTATCATATGGTCTATCTTGGAGAATGTTCCATGTGCTGATGAAAAGAATGTATATTCTGCAGTTGTTGGGTAGAATGTTCTGTAAATATTTGTTAAGTCCATTTGTTCTAGGGTACAGTTTAAGTTTATTGTTTCTTTGTGGACTTTCTGTCTTGATGACCTGTCTAGTGCCATCCGTGGAATATTGAAGTCCCCCACTATTATTGCATTGCTGTCTATATCATATCTTAAGTCTAGTAGTAATTGTTTTATGAATTTGGGAACTCCAGTGTTATATTCACATATATTTAGGAATGTGATATTTTCCTTTGGACTAGTCCTTTTATTATTAAATAATGTCCCTCTTTGTCTTTTTTAACTATTGTAGCTTTAATCTTTATCCACCCCTTTACCTTAAGTTTATGTGAATCTTTATGTGTCAGATGATTCTCTTGAAGAGAGCAGATACTTGTTTGGTGAGATCTTATCTATTCTGCCATTCTGTATCTCTTAAATGGAGCATTTAGGCCATTTACATTCAACATTAGCATGGAGACGTGAGGTACTGTTCTATTCATTGTGCTGTTTGTTGCCTGAATACCTTGCTTTTTTGTGTATTATTGTTTTATAGGTCCTGTGACATTTATGCTTTAAGGAGATTCCATTTTGGTGTATTTTGAGGATTTGTTTCAAGATTTAGAGCTTCTTTTAGCAGTTCTTGTAATGCTGGCTTGGTAGTGGCAAATTCTCTCAGCATTTGTTTGTCTGGAAAAGACTACCTTTCCTTCATTTATGAAGCTTACTTTTGCTGCACACAAAATGCTTGGCTGAAAACTGTTTTGTTTAAGGAGGCTAAAGATAGGACCCCAAACCCTTCTAGCTTGTATGATTTCTGCTAAGAAATCTGCTGTTAATCTAATAGGTTTTCCTTTATAGGTTGTCTGATGCTCTTGCCTCACAGCTCTTAAGATTATTTTCTTTGTCTTGACTTTAAATAACCTGATGACTATGTTCCTAGGTGATGATCTTTTTGTGATCAATTTTCCAGGTGTTTTTTGAACTTGTTGTATTTGAATGTCTAGATCTTTAACAAGCCCAGTGAAGTTTTCCTTGATTATTGCCTCAAACTTGTTTTCCAAAGTTTTAGATTTCGCTTCTTCTTTGGAAACATGAATTATTTTTAGGTTTGGTCATTTAACACAATCCCAAACTTCTTGGAGGCTTTGTTCATTTTTTTATCCTTTATTCTTTGTCTTTGTCAGATTGGTTTAATTTGAAAACCTTGTCTTCAATCTCTGAAGTTCTTTCTTCTACTTGTTCAATTCTATTTCTGAGACTTTCCAGTGCATTTTGCATTTCTCTAAGTGTGTTCTTGATTTCCAAAAGTTGTGATTGTTTTTTATTTATGCTACCTATTTCACTGGAGATTTTCCATTCATATTCTCTTTTTTTTATTTTTTTAAGTTGAACTTCACCTTTCTTTAGTGCCTCCTTGATTACTTAATAATTGACCTGCTGAATCCTTCTTCTGGCAATTCACAGATTTTGTCTTCATTTGCATTTATTGCTGGTTAGCTAGTGTGATCTTTTGGGAGTATTAGAGAACCTTGTTTTGTCATATTACCAGAATTACCATATTTTCTGGTTCCTTCTCATTTAGGTAGAGTGTGTCAGAGGGAAGTTATAGGACTCAAGGGCTGTCATTCAGATTCTTTTGTCCCACAGGAGTGCTCCTTTGATGTGGTGCTCTCCCCTTTCCCCTAGGGATGGGGCTTCCTGAGAGCCAAACTGCAGTGATTGTTATTTCTCTTCAGGATCTAGCCACCCAGCAGAACCACCAGGCTCTGGGCTGGTACTGGGGACTGTCTGCAAAGAGTTCTGTGATGTGATCCATCTTCCGGTCTCTCAGCCGTGGACATGAGCACCTACTTCAGTGGAGGTAGCAGGGGAGTGAAGTGGACTCTGTGAGAGTCCTTGGTTGTATTTTTGTTAAGTGTGCTGGTTTTGTGTTGTTTGGCCTCCATCCAGGAGGTGTCACTTTCAAGAGTGCATTAGCTGTGCTTGTATAGAGAGGATGAGGTGATGGGCAGGGCCAAAGAGCTCCCAAGAGATTATGTCCTTTGTCTTCAGAGTTCTTGGCTGTCCCACAGAGCCTGCAGCATCAATCCACTTCCTTCAAAAGGTCTTTGGATTCTCTTGGCTTTCTTGGTATGTTCCTCCAGTAGTTCTTGGAACAGAAGTTCACAAGTGGTTCTCCACATGATACTCTGTCCATCCAAGTGGAAGCTGCAAGTTAGTCCTGCCTCCTATCCACCATTTTCCCGAAGTATGTGACTTTAAGTAATCTACACTCTTCCAATGCCTCAGTTTCTTCCTTAGTAAAATACTTATTTTTGTTTATTCCTCTAGAGTTATTATAAAGATTATAGAAGTAAGTGTGTGGTATGTGTCAATCATTCTGTGTGCTTAGCATCAGAAAGTTAGCGTCATTCATTTAATCACTCATTCGTATGTGCCAGGTGCCTTCTTCTAATTAGGTAACCCCATGGAGGCAGGGATATGATTCCTTTTACTTAATAATGTATCCAGGGCACCTAAACCAATGCCTAACATGTAGTTGGTATTCAATGAATATTTGTTTAATAAATTATCTTGTATACCTCAACAAAATGAAGGCCATACATGACAAACCCATAGTCAACAACATACTGAACAAGGAAAAGTATAAAGCTTTCCTCTAATATCTGGAACCAGACAAGGATGCCCACTTTTACCACTGTTATTAAACTTAGTACTAAATGTCCTAGACAGAATAATTATGCAAGAGAAAAAAAATAAAGGGCATCCAAATTGAAAAGGAAGAAGTCAAATCATCTCTGCTTGTAGATGACATGATCTTATATATAGAAAACCCTAAAAGCTCCACAAAAAAACTCTTATGAGTGATAAATGAATTCAGTAAAGTTGCAGGTAAAAACTGACATGCAAATGTAATAGCATTTCTATACACCAACAAAAAACTAGTGGGAAAAGAAATTAAGAAAACAATTTCATTTACAATAGCTACAAAATAATACATATAAATAAATTTAACCAAGGAGGTGAAAGATCTCTACAAGGAAAACTATAAAACAGGGATGAAAGAAAATGAAGAAGACACAGAAAAATGGAAAGTTATCTCATGTTCATGGATTAGAAGAAGTAATATTGTGAAAATGACCATACTACAAAAAGTGACCTACAATGGAATCCTTATCAAAATACCAATGACATTCATCACAGAAATAGAAAAAATCCTGAAATTTTTATGAAATTACAAAAGATGCTGAATAACCAAAGCAATCCTGAGTAAAAAGAACAAGGTTGGAGGTATCACACTACCAGACTTCAAAGTATACCATAAAACTTTAGTAGCCAAAACAGTATGGTATTGACATAAAACCACATAGACCAATGGAGCAGAATAGAGAATCTAGAAATAAATCCACATATTTACAACCAATGGACTTTTGGCAAAGGTACCAATAACATTTACTGGGGAGAAGGACAGTCTCTTTAATGAATGGTGCCAGAAAAACTGAATATTCATATGCAGAAAATGAACCTAGACACC
This sequence comes from Symphalangus syndactylus, assembly GCF_028878055.3. Classification (NCBI taxonomy): domain Eukaryota; kingdom Metazoa; phylum Chordata; class Mammalia; order Primates; family Hylobatidae; genus Symphalangus; species Symphalangus syndactylus. Next base: position 16,657,461 of record NC_072438.2, on the reverse strand, counting down.
TATCTCTCATTATATAAAAACCAACTTAAAAGGGATTAAGGATTTAAATGTAATAGCTGAATCTGTGAAACTTCTGGAAGAAAATTTAGGGGAAATGCTTCAGGACATTGGTCTGAACAACGATTTTTATGGAGAGGACCTCAAAAGCACAGACAACAAAAGCAAAAATAGAAAAATGGTGCCGGGCGCGGTGGCTCGTGCTTGTAATCCCAGCACTTTGGGAGGCCAAGGCAGGTGGATCACCTGAGGTCAGGAGTTTGAGACCAGCCTGGCCAACATGGTGAAACCTCATCTCTACTAAAAATACAAAAATTAGCCGGGCGTGGTGGCAAGTTGCTGTAGTCCCAGCTACTCAGGAGGCTGAGGCAGGAGAATCGCTTGAACCCAGGAGGCAGAGATTGCAGTGAACCCAGATCACGCCACTGCACTCCAGCCTGGGCAACAGAGTGAGACTCCATCTCAAAAATCAAAAAAGAAAAATAGGATTATGTCAACCTAAAAACCTTCTGTACATCAAAGGAAACAATCAACAGAGTGAATAAACAACCTTCAGAATAGGAGAAAATATTTGCAAATTATTCACCTGACAAGGGGTTAATATTCAGAACATAAAAGTAACTCAAACAACTCAACAGCAAAAAACAAGCAAAGAATCTGATTTAAAAATGGCAAATAAACTTAATAGACATTTGTCAAAAGAAGTCATACAAATGGCAAACGTATGTGAAAAAAATGTTCATCATCACTAATCATTAGGGAAATGTAAATCAAAACCACAATGAGATATCATCTCACCCCAGTTATAATGGCTATCATCAAAAAGACAAAAATAACAAACGCTGGCAAAGATGTGGAGAAAAGGAAACTCTTGCCCACTGTAGGTGGGAATGCAAATTAGTATAGCCATTATGGAAAACAGTATGGAGGATCCTAAAAAAATAGAAAAAAAATGAACTATCATACCACCCAACAATCCCACTACTAGGTATATATCCAAAGTAAAATAAATCAATATGCAGAAGAAGTATCTGCAGTCCCACATTTATTGCAGCACTATTCATAATAGCCAAGATATGGAATCACCTTAAGTGTCTACAAATAGATGAATGGATACAGAAAATGTGGTATATGTACATGATAGAGTACTATTTAGCCATAAAAAAGAATGAAATTCTGTCATTCATGGCAACATGGATGAGCTTGGTGAACATCATGTTAGATAAAATAAGCCAGGCACAGAAAAGAAAATGTCACATATTCTCACTCATGTTTACACATGAGCTAAAAATTTGGTCTCATAGAAGTAGAGTAAAACAGTGGTTCTTAATGGTGGGGAAAAGTGGCAGGGAAAATTATCATGGAGGGAGGATAGCCAAAGGTTGGTTAACAGATACGAAAAATACATCTGCCTAGGAGAAATACGTTCTATGTAGATGTGGTATAGAAAAAATTCTGTACCACTATAGAATTACTTTAGTTAACAACAATTTATTGTATATTTTCACATACCTAGAAGAGCAGATTTTGAATGTTTCCAACACAAAGAAATGATAAACATTTGAGATGATGCTTATGCTAATTACTCTGATTTTTATCATTACACATTGCATACATGTATCAAAATATCACACAGTACCTCATAAATACAATTATTATGGGTCAATTAAACATAATAATAAAAATTAAGGCCGGGCGCGGTGGCTCACGCTTGTAATCCCAGCACTTTGGGAGGCTGAGGTGGGCGGATCACGAGGTCAGGAGATCGAGACCACAGTGAAACCCCGTCTCTACTAAAAATACAAAAAAAAAAAAAAATTAGCCGGGTGTGGTGGTGGGCGCCTGTAGTCCCAGCTACTCGGAGAGGCTGAGGCAGGAGAATGGCGTGAACCTGGGAGGCGGAGCTTGCAGTGAGCCGAGACTGCACCACTGCACTCCAGCCTGGGTGACAGAGCAAGACTCCGTCTCAAAAAAAAAAAAAAAAAAAAAAAAAAATTAAAAGAGAGCAAAATAAACCCAAGGCAAGCCGAAAGAATGAAATAATAAACAGTAGAAATCAATGAAATTGAAAACAGGAAAGCAATAGAGAAAATCAATGAAAGAATAAGTTGATTCTTCAAAAATATTTAAGAAAGTTGATCAAGCTCTAGCAAGACTGACAAACATAAAATGAAAGAACAAATAATGAAAACCAGGAATGAAACAGAGGCTACCAATACAGATTCTGCAGCCATTAAACAGATAAAGAGAATATTGTGAACACATTTTTATTCATAATTTTGATAGCTTAGAAGAAATGGACCAATTCCTCAAAAAGCACAAACTACCAAAATTCAACCAAGGAAAAAATGAACACTCCTATATCTGTTAAATAAATTAAATTCGCAGTAGCTCCTGAAAATTAAATCAGGCTCAGATGATTTCACGAGAGAATTCTGTCAAACATTTAAGGAAGAATTAGCACCAGTTTTACACAATTTCTTCTGGAAATGGAAGAGAAGTGCATACTTTTAAATTCATTTTATGAAACTTGTATTATCCTGGTAACAAAAGCAGCTGAAGACAGTATGATAAAAGAAAGACCAACATAGCTCATGAATATAGATACAAAAATCTCAACAAAAATATTATTAGGTTGGAGCAAATGTAAATTGTGGTTTTTTTGCAAAACCCACAATTACTTTTGCTCCAACCTATTATCAAGTAGAATCTACCAGTGTACAAAAAGAATTACACACCACAACAAATTGAGATTCACTGTAGATTTGCAACACTAGTTCAATATTTTTAAAGCAGTCAATGTAATCTACTATGTTCAACAAGCTAAAGAAAAAATCCTATTATTATATCAATTGATGCAGAAAGAGCATCCCTGTATCTAACATCTGTGGTAAACATTCATGATAAAAACTCTCAGGCAACTAGAAATAGAGGGTAACTTTTTCAATTTATAAGGAACATCATGGTGACAGACTGAATGCTTTCTCCCTAAGATTTGGCACAAGGTAAGGATTTTTGCTTTTACTACTCTTATTTAGTAAACTGCTGGAAGTTCTAGCCACTGCAGTAAGTCAAGAGAAAAATAAGGCATATAGATTAGAAAAGAGAAAATAGAACTGTCTCTATTTTCAGATGGCATAGTTGTTTACATAAAAAAAAGAATTTATTAAAATTAAAATATCCTGGAACTAAGAAGTATGTATGTGTATGTGTGTGTGTGTGCAGTTGTGACAGCAAGGTTGCGGTCTACAACATTCATGCATAAAGATCAACCTAGAACTGTGACAGCAACATTACAGTATACAGCACTAACATCCAAAGATTCATCACATTTCTGTATACTAACAACAAACGTGGAAAGCAACAATTTAGAAATCCCATTTACAGTCATTCCATAGATAATAAACCTAGATATAAATGTAACAAAAACATTTACACTATTTATTTGCTGAAAATCATAAAATGCTGATTACAGAAATCAAAGAAGACCTAAATAAGTGGGGAAACACACCATGTTCATAGATGCAACATAGTAAAGATAACAATTCTCCTCTAAGTGATTTAATGCAATCGCTATGAAAGTCCAAGAAAAGTTTTTTGCAGACATAGGCAAACTTATTTTAAAATTAATGTGAAATGTCACAGGGTCTATAATAGCTAAGCAATTTTGAAAAAGGAAAATAAAGCAGAAGGAATCAGCCTACTCAATGTTAAGTTTTATTATGTAACTACAGTAATCAAGACAATGTGGTATTAGCATAGGAACAGACACATAGATCAATGGAACAGAATTTCAGCTGCACAAACATGCCAAACTGCAAAGTTTCAAAAGCAATATCAGGAAGGAAGGATAGCTTCTTCAACAAATAGCAATTGGATGACTGTAAGCAGAAGAATGAACCATCACCAAACCTCATGCCTTACATATTTTTAAAAAACTCAGTTGGGCACTGTGGCTCACACCTGTAATCCCAGAACTTTGGGAGGCTGAGGCAGGTGGATCACCTGAGGTCAACAGTTCAAGACCAGCCTGGGCAACATGGTGAAATCCTGTCTCTACTAAAAATACAAAAGTTAGCTGGGCATGGTGACAGGCGCCTGTAATGCCAGCTACTCGGGAGGCTGAGGCAGGAGAATCACTTGAACCCAGGAGGCGGAGGTTGCAGTGAGCCAAAATCACGCCATTGCACTCCAGCCTGGGTGATAAGAGCAAGACTCTGTCTTAAACAAAAACTCATAATGGATCATGGATTGAAGTGTGAAGTGTAAAACTATAAAACCTTTGAGAAAAAATATCATAGGAGAAAATAGAACCAGTCACATAGCCAACAAAGTAGCAAAACGGGCTTGGAAATTTGCAGGGTATTTTAAAACTTTCTATTAAGTGAAGGAGATAAAATAAAAATACAAATTTTATTTTAAAAATATAACATTGATACAAAAAGTGAAGAGTGAAGAGCCAAGTGAAGAATCTTCAGCTTGACACCAAAAACATGTTTCATAAAAGTAAAAATTGATAAACTGGACCTCATTAAAACTGAAGATTTATGCTCAGCAGAAGACTCTTGAAGAGGATTAAAAGACAAGCTACAGAGTAGAAGAAAATGTTTGCAAACCACATATTTGACAAAGGACTTGTATCTAGACTATATAATGAGTTCTCAAATCTCAACAGTAAATTTTTTTAATCCAATTAAAAAATGAGCAAAAGACATGAACAGACATTTCACAGAAGAGGACATACAAATAAACACATGAAAAAGTGTTCATCTTCCTTCTCCATTAGCGAAATGCAAATTAAAATGCAAATTAGCCATTAGGGAAATGCAAATCAGATGTGACTACACACCTGTCAGAATGGCTAACTTAAAAATAGTGATAACATCAAGTGAAACAAACAGATCTATATGTATCTTGGATAAATTTTACAAGAATTTCTTTAAAAGGGAAGATAAGCCACAAAACAGTAACAATAGTACTCAGCAACACTTACTATTTAATTATATGTCAAACACTGCTTCAAGTAATTAATATGCATAAACTCAATATTATCTAAAACTGTATGTTACGTTTATCTGTTTTACAATTTTATGTGATTTATGGATGCATATATTGTAGTAAAATTAAAAAGAAATAAGGGATATCTCAATATCAAGTACTAATTATTAATATGTCTGGAAAGAGTAGATGAAGGAAGGAATAGATGGAGTGAGGCAATTCTTGAGTATTTTCTTTTTTCTTTTTCTTTTCTTTTTTTTTTTTGAGACGGAATTTCATCCAGTCTCCAGTTTCGCCCTGAGACTCTAGCACCCAGGCTGGAGTGCAGTGGTGCAATCTCAGCTCACTGCAACCTCTGCCTCCTGGGTTCAAGCTATTCTCCTGCCTCAGCCTCCTGAGTAGCTGGAATTACAGGTGCATGCCACCACGCCCAGCTAATTTTTGTATTTTTAGTAGAGGTGGGGTTTTGCTGTGTTGACCAAGCTGATCTCGAACTCCTGACCTCAGGTGATCTGCCCGCCTCAGCCTCCCAAAGTGCTGGGATTATAGGTGTGAGCCGCTGGGCCCAGCCAAGTATTTTATTTTTTAAAGAGAGCTGACATTAATAAGGCAAAATGTAATGTCTGTTTAGTTTTGATGGAGAATATGTATGTGTCTGTTATGCTACTTTCTGTATAAATATATATATATATATTCAAGTTATATATAAATATAACTTGAAAAAAATATGTAAGGAGGACATTAGGCTTAACCACTGAAGCAACACTCAATGAACACTTCTGCCTTGGACCAGGCCCTGAGTGGATGCTGGAGGATTCCAGGGAGGTCAGACAAGGTGCCATCTGCAAAGAGCTCCTATTCCTGTTTGGGAGGCTTCTTGGAGAAGGTGACAAGTGATTTCCTTATTTGAAGGATAAACAGAGTTAAGAGTTATTGACTTAAAAATCTGTTGATGAGCTGCTGTGTTCAGTAGGCATTCATCTAAGCGTTTGGATAGAACTGTGAAAAATGTACTTTGGCACTTCTCAAAGTGCTGTCCCCATACCAACAGGATCAACATACCTGAAAATCTGTTAGAATTGCCAAATGTCAGGTTTTATCCCAGGCCTACCAAGTCAGAAACTCTGAGGTGAGGCCAGCAATCTGTGTTTTCACAAGGTCCCCAGATGCTTCTGAATGCCTGCTGAAGTTTGAGAACCACTGGTAGGGAAAGCCTTGGCTCTCAGGGCTTGCATTTGTGTGTGCTTGTGCACATGCGTGTGTGTGTGTGTGCGCGCACTTGTGTGAATGCATGCACTTGTGTGTATGTGATTGGGGGAAAGGGCAGACAGCACACAACAAAACAGGTGAGTAAATGAGATTATTTCACGTAGGGATAAATGTTATGAAGGGAGGTTTAAAGGGGCTCAGAGAAAATTATAGGATGTCAGAAAGAAGTGGGGCTTCTAAAAACAGGCAGTGAAAGAAGGCCTGCCTGGGGAGTTGTCTTAGGAACTGAGACTAAATGATGAGAAGGAGTGATAGGAAGATGGAGCAAGGAAAAGAACTGTAGGCAAGGAGACCAGAAAGTGCAAAGATCTCAACCCTGGAACAGAAAGAAGAATGAAAGCCAAAATAAATAGATTAAGAAAAAAAAAGTCAGGAGCAAGATAAAATGAAATTGGAGAGTCCTGATCACGCAGAGGTTTGTAGGCTAGGTTAAGGGATCCTGAATTTATTCCAGATATATTGGGACATCACGGCAGTGATTTAAATGGTGAATCGGCTAGACCCAGAATCACAGGGTAGATACTTTCAGATAAAGGAACAGCATAAGAAAAGGTACAAAGTATGAGAGAGAAAGCACATTTGACTAACTCCAAGTCCCTCAGGATGACCAGAGCAAAGAGTTCATCCTGAAGAAGGATGCAGTGGGCTGGATTCATGGCAAAGTTCTTGAGAATAATGAAAATAGCAAGTTTTTTTTTTTTTTTTTTTTTTTTTTTTGAGACAGAGTCCCACTCTGTCACCCAGGCTGGAGTGCAGTGGCGTGATCTCCACTCACTGCAAGCTCCACTCCCTGGGTTCACACCATTCTCCTGCCTCAGCCCCCTGAGTAGCTGGGACTACAGGCGCCCGTCACCACGCCCGGCTAATTTTTTTTTTTTTTTGTATTTTTAGTAGAGATGGGGTTTCACCATGTTTGGCAGGATGGTCTTGATCTCCTGATCTCGTGATCCGCCCACCTCAGCCTCCCAAAGTGCTGAGATTACAGGCGTGAGCCACCACGCCTAGCCAAAAATAGCAAGTATTTTTCAAGCACTCATTATGTGTCAGTCACTTTTCCAGTCCCTTGACTCATAATAACTCATGAAATCTTTGCAACACCAGGATGTAAACACTGCAGTAATCCCTGTATGACTGATGAGGATATGGGGCCCAGAACCTAGGACTTTGCCTCCAGAGCCTGTACACTTCAAAAGGGTTTGTGTGCTCTCCTGAATAGGGCTTATCACTGCTTACCAATGAAGCAATAATGCCTCAACTGCTCCCTTGCCTAATGCAAAGGTCCTCCAACTAATCGGATCTGTAGTCGCCAGAGCAGCTGTTCCAAAACTGAAATCTGACCAGGACTTTCTCCTGTTTCCAAATCCTCAGTAGCTTCCCCTTGTGCAAGAATAAAGTCCAAACTTCTTATCATGACTTACAAAGCCCTTCTTGAAGGGTCTTCTCCTTGCTCCCATCTTACCCCTCTCCAGCACTCACCCCAGCCATCCAGAGCTGGAACCCATGCTCACTACTCCTCTTGGCCTTTGTTCATGCTGTTCCTTATTTCTGGACCATTGTCCCTGCTCTCTGCTCTTCTCTGGTTGTAGCAACCAGGGCTCAGCTTTAAGGAAGAGAATACAGTCTAGTTAGTTCAGAAGAAAGAGATTTGTTACAGCATATGAAATGTATTCTCAGAATCCCTGGGAGGCAGAAGAGCTGACTCTGGGCTGAAATTCTGAGAGCTCTGCCCAAGGTCACAGGGAGAACTGACCTGCAGAGGATGTGGCTGCCTCTGCTGCAGTTGAGAAGCTGCCTCCCAGAATGAGACCTCAGACCTTGCCCCACTTAGCTGAGTCTTACATGGATGCAACTTACTGAGAAACCTAAATCATGCAGGAACTCTAGCTGCAAGGGAGTCTGTGAAATGAGCTTGGCAGATTTCTAGCCTTTGCAGTTATAGGAAAGCACTCTTGCAGAAGGGTGGAACAGACACTGATGAGCCAATTCAAGTCCCCACTCTACCTAGACGTCTCTTCCCCTTCAGAACCCCTCCCCTTTTTTGATAGGTCCCTCCCCTATGTGTTTCTACACTACCTTATCCTTCCCCTCCTAGAGTACAATGAGCACCTTGAGTAGAGTGGCCACATCTGGTTGATGAATGATTCCCCCTCCCATGATAGGGCCTGGTACATAGTAGGTGTTCAACAAACATTCAGGCATATTCACCCTGCAGAACACCTCTGCACTTAACATTTTCCTGGTCAAGTGCCTCTTGATTTTTATTACTAAGGCTGCATGGACTGTATTAGGTTGAACCATATGAAATTGTTATTCCGTAGTCAAAACTGGGTAAGCATTGGCAATTTCACATGGCTCAACCCTGTGTGTATCTATCAATACTTTTTCAGCTATTGTTTATATGGAAAAAAATTATATTTACAGCCTTGAAACTCAACATAACATTTTTAACAATGTGATATCAGGGCAAGTCTCAAGTTACATTTCAAATACAACTGGTGAAACGTCAGAACCAAGTGTAGTCAGTTTGAAAAATCACATTAAGTATCTATCGCCACAGGGATGTGGGTCTTAGACACTGCTGAGGGTAAACAAGACCATGTTACTGCAAAAACCCAAAACGAAAACATCATTAACTATATTTAGTGTTTGATCATGAGAATGGAATGGAAACATTTGACATATTAGCAGATGGATCTCCTATCTATTTTGTTGTGTTTACATTGTATTTTAAGAAATTGGTTGAGAAATTTGGGTTGAAGAGTGATGCATTGTAATTTTTCTCACTTAAATAATGGGAAATACATTCTTAGTGTCTTCAAACAGAATGACTGGTTTTTAGGAACTGGTTGATTATGTTCAATAGATGATGCATGTATCCTGAATGATGAGAGGTGTATCACTGTAAACTCAGAAGGGTATGTATGCACTGTGTGGTTGAAGGGAAGAGTCTTTGAGAGAGTACAAAAGGGCTTTGAAGATGTGGTTGGCAAAAGGATTTCAGAGGCAGTGGTTGGAGCAAAGCTGAGTGCAACCCTAGGCAAGTTACTCAGCTTCTCCGAACCTCAGTTCTGTCTCCTCTAAAATGGCCATAATAATGCCTACACCAAAGTATTGGAAGATTATGTGAGATCTCCAATGTAAAGAGCTCATCACATAGAGCAAGGAGCCTCGGTCAATGGTATTTTAAAAAGCACTTAGGACCATGGCTAGTACATAGGAAGCACTCAGCATATGTGAGTTATCATTTTTCCTTTCCCATTCTTTCATTCAATGCCCCTTGTAAGAGAATGCAGGTTATAAATGTCTTTTGGAATTTGGCCCAAGAAGAGCAGTTTGGCTTCATTTTATTTAATGAAGTGGTGAGAGCTGGGTTGGTCATTCCGCATTGCCCTTTGCTTTCTTTCCACTGCTAAGGGAGCTGGAGCTACTGTTTCAGGCTCCCTGTCTGTCCCCGTGAACAGTATATGTGCCTCTCCTTTGTTGTACATTTTTGCCACTATCTCCTCTATGAGTCTTACTTGTCGTTTGTCAGCCACTTCAAATTCTTTAGAAGTATGAAGGATATAGATTGAAATAAATAAAACCATGAAGCCACGAGAGCAATGTTCTGCATTTATACAGATAGAAAGCACTTTACAGTCTGCAAAGCCCCTCCATGGAGTGGGACGGGGGCAACGTGGACCTGAAGCCTGCCTTCGCCTCATCACGCGATTGCTCTGCCTGGAAGTGCTGGATGGCTTTGAGAGGTTCCCATCTTGTCACCTTGGTCTACGGGAGGCAGTTGGAAGCTAACCAGCTTCTTTCGCCTTCCTGGGAAGGAGGTAGGAGGTGAGAATCAGTCCATGTGAAGAACAATGAGAGCCGTCATGTTTGAGTGGCTTCAAGACTTTTGTGCCTCAAGTCAAATTAAAAGAAAAGGCAAAGGGGGCAGGGGGTGGGCTGGCTGAACACAGTGGCTCACACCTGTAATCTCAGCACTTTGGGAGGCCAAGGCAAGAGGATTGCTTGAGGACAGGAGTTCAAGACCAGCCTGGGCAACACAGCAAGACCTTGTCTATTAAAAAAATAATAAGAAGCTTATCATTGTAAATGTTATTGAAGACCTGTATCAAGCACAAGTCCGGCTTGATAAGCTCTTTTTTCCTTGTACAATATGAGCTGTCAGAAAGCCCAGTGCTCCATTGTTGGATTTCTGTAGCCTGTGAGGCTATTCTTAGCTCCTCTCTTGCTGGCTGTTACATTTTTTTTTTTTTTTTTTTTTTGAGACGGAGTCTCGCTCTGTCGCCCAGGCTAGAGTGCAGTGGCGCGATCTCGGCTCACTGCAAGCTCCGCCTCCCGGGTTCATGCCATTCTCCTGCCTCAGCCTCTCCGAGTAGCTGGGACTACAGGCGCCCGCCACCGCGCCCGGCTAATTTTTTTTTGTATTTTTAGTAGAGACGGGGTTTCACCGTGGTCTCGATCTCCTGACCTCGTGATCCGCCCGCCTCGGCCTCCCAAAGTGCTGGGATTACAAGCGTGAGCCACCGCGCCCGGCCGGCTGTTACATTTTTAAGAATCGCTGGAGGTGAGCATAGTGAGTGAGACCTCCCCTCCATCTGCTGCCCTCGGAGGTCAGATGGAATGCAAAATGACCTGAGGAGATGCTCAGCTCATTGCCCCTGCAGATGCCACACAGTAAAAACACAGGAGATGACTGTTGTAGACACGTGGCTTGTCCTGGATGCAGAGATTTTCTGAATCCCACAGAGTCATCTCTGGGCACCCAGTGACTTTTGCCTCAGGAAGAAGAAGTGGAGAAAGGTGGCTGTTTCAAATAGTTCAAGTGGCATTGTGCTGCCTGGAGACTAAGAAAGGTTTAGGGTTTCCTCCAGACTCTTCCTTTCCCTTTCCAGCCCTCCCCTACCTTTAACAACTGCACAAGGTTTGTGGATGCTCCACTGTTTGCTAGGCCCTGGGCAAGATGAGATGGAGAGTCAGTCACTCATCAGGTAAGAGGAGGAGCTGAACCAAGCTGTTCCAACTCCAGATTTCCCCCAGCAACAGGCACTCCCTCCCTCATATGTGTTCACGTATATTTCATTTGTTATTAGCATGGCTGACCTTTAGTTTGTAAGCAGCCTCCAAGGCTGATGATTGAGTACATGACATGCTTTCCAAGAAAACCGACCTAGCGACCTTGGACCAGTCAACCTCTCTTGGCCTTGGTTTCCTCCATTGGGCAACTGAGGGTGATAATGCCCACGTCCCATGGTTAGATGGGACAAGTGTTAAGGGATGAGCAGGGGGTCTGTGAAGAGCACCTCTCCTCCCTTCTCGATCGTAGGACTAATTGACAGACAGGAGTCTGACAGGTGGAGATGGAAGTATCCACTTCACGCTGACAGTCAATCAGAGAAACCCACTTTAGATTGGTAGCCAAAACGGCTTTCTAACTCTTGAGTTCTGAAATGGAATCACCTCTGAGGCACAGGAAACGGTGATCACCTGCAAGTTCCCCTCCACCAGCCAGGCCCTGGCTGTTGCAGAGAGCAGACAGGAGTGTAAGCCCTCTATGGGCAGGTCCTGAAGCAGAGGGGGAGCCTGAGGGGGCTGTGCTGAGCACGGCTGCTGCTTCTGGACTCGCTCATCAGATCTATCACTTGTGCACCCTGCAGGGTGTCCTCACAGGCTACAGTGATAGACAAGAGGCCATGGGGAGAGACTGGTGAATCACTCAGGCTAATGGGAGTTCCTGGTCTCTGTGACAAGAAGAAGCCAGACAAAAAGGAGTTTCCTGTAGGCAGTGACATAAACAGCAGGGCCTAGCACCCTTCCTTCCCCATCAACCTCTGTCTTTTTTCTGTACAATGCCTCACTTTTGTGTAGACATCATTGACTGACCCAATGTGCCACACAGAATATGGTGGTTTGGGTGTTTGTGGCCCATTCATTCTGGAGTGTGTGGGATGCTCCTGGCTATGTGCTAAATGCAGGGGATGGTGCTGAATTAGCTAGGTCCCTGCACTCAGAGTTCACTGGCTGATGGGGAAAAGAGACCAGGAGAGCAATGGTGACTTGGCCATAAGGAAAGTGCTATAGGGCATCAGGCACAGAGTCTAGGTTCTGGACATGGACTATCTTGGCTCAGTCCCAGCTCTGCCATTCCCTGGCTGTCACCTTGGACATGTTACTTAATCTCTGAACCTCAAGGTCTTGAGCTATCCAAGGCAATTTGTAATAACTCCTACCTCAAAGGATTGTTGGGAGCAATAAATGAGTGCATATACAGAAAGCACTTGGGCCGGGCATGGTGGCTCACACCTGTAATCCTAGCACTTTGGGAGGCCTAGGCAGGCGGACCACTTGAGGTCAGGAGTTCAAGACCACTCTGGCCAACATGGTGAAACCTTGTCACTATTAAAAATATAAAAGCTAGTCGGGCATGGTGGCACGTGCCTGTAATCCCAGCTACTGGGGAGGGTGAGGCAGGATAATCGCTTGAACCCAGGAGGCAGAGGTTGCAGTGAGCCACGATCGCACCACTGCACCCTGGCCTGGGCAACAGAGGGAGACTCCGTCTCAAAAAATAAAAATAAGAAAATAAGGCACTTAGAACGGTGTCTGGCACAGAATTTGCACCACATCAGTGTTAACTGTTATTATTATAAGGGACTAGGGGGTCACCCGCCTCAGTTTCCAGGGTTAGGGAAGGCTTCTTAAAGAAGGGAGCATCAGTCTTAACCAGGGTTTTTCAACCTCAGCACTGTTGCCATTTTGCAGTAGGTGATTGTGGTGGAGGCCGTCCTGTGCATTGTAGGATATTTAGCAGCATCCCTGGCTCTAACTCACTAGATGACAGCAGCACCCCTCCCAATGTGACAACCAAAACTGTCTCCACACATTGTCTAATGTCCCCAGGGGAACAAAACTGCTCTGGGTTGGGAACCCTGCACTAACCTGAGAAGTGAGTGATGGACAAGAGGACAGAGGTGGTGCTCCAGGAACAAGGAATATTATCGGTAAATGTGTAGAATTGTGAGAGTGTGGGTCCATCCAGGGACTCGTCCTAACATGACAGCAAAATCTGGGCTCCCTTATGAAATCTTAAGCCCAGGTGAGCACTCATGTGCTTACTTCTCCCACTAAATCCTTGGCTTCTTGCAAGGGCCAATGCATGGGAGAAGCCTACTGAGTACTTGCTGCTGTGTGTGTGAGCCCGTCTTTGTGAGGTAGTCCCTGAAGAACATTCACCTCGTGCTCTGCTCTAAATTTATCCTGGTATGAAGAAAGTTCATCCGTGAGCATGACGCACGGCCTCATTGCTTTGCCCCATGTAGTATTGCTTCTATGAAATTGGATTTTTAATGCCTTCAGCCTACCTTGAAGTACATCATGCAAAAAAATTCCTGTTCCACTTATTACTGTGTTTAGAGTTATTTTATGTGGACTCGTGGTTCACCACATTACAGAACACCATCTTCATAAGAATCCAGTGGAAGAAATTTCCCACTGATTTCAGTAACAGGACAAAAATCTTGCTTTTCCTAAACAATTGTTTTTTTTTCCACATCAGCTCTGAATCATGTAGCTGATCATGTTTCTCATTTTGCTCTGTTTGCTGGGGAGATTTGAGACACATTGATGACCCATTTCTGGGAAGCATACAGGATCTTGAGGCATAAATTGGGGTATTTTTTCCTGATTCTATTTTCTTGGATTCCTTTTTTATTCTGTGACTTGGTCTTTGTCTTCCTTATTTTTAATTCTATTATGTTATATACATTTCACAAGTCACCTGAATCCTTTCTGGAACAAAGTAGGAAATTAATAATTTTTAAAAAAATAAAACATGGAAAATTGCATTCTTTATGCAGTTCTATTGCAATAGCCAGGCCAGGATTTATGCCTTCACAGCACACAATTTTCTTGGCTCTTGCAAGGAGAGCCTAATTTTACAGATTTTTCCATAGGTCAGAGTTACTGTGATAGAGCTTAGCTTTCTTATTTGTGATCTCCATCATTTCCATGACAATGTTCAGCACTATTATGAGAATATAATTATAATTCTAATACAAGAAGAAGCAAAAGGGACAATGTCACAAAGCTGTGGAATAGTGCAGTACTACAGAGATAAATGAAAGGTCATTCTGTGTTCTCCAGTAATAATATTGAGTTTCCCTGGGAATGTAGGGTCTGTGGCCTGGAGAAGAATGTGGATCTGCAGCAAGAAACAGCCACAACCTGAATTATTGCTTAAATTACTGTTCTCCTAGCATTTTGATTTTCCTCTTTAGAATTCATTCCAGTATGCAAGTTTCCCTCTGAAAATTCATGTTGCTCCTCCAAAGAGTTCTGATGGCATACTGAATGAGATGCCCTTTGACAGTTTAGCTGTGAGTTGAGAGTACAGAACTCACTGGTTATTAATGTAATGTTTCAATAGTCCATCAACTATTAGAATACAAATTGTGCATCTGTAGGAGGCATATTATATTTGATTCCTGTGGTTTCTTTTGGAGCATCTGTATTCTTCTATCCGGTAGCAAATACATGAAAAGTTGTAACTCAGTTCCAAGTCACAGAAATTCAAAGTAAAGTAGCTTAATTTAAAAAAAAAAAAAAAAAAAAAAAAAACAGTCATTGCCCTTGTAAATGTGAAGTTCAGGGATAGATCTTTCTTCTGACTAGGTGGGAGCCAGTACCTCCAACAGTGCCTCTTTCTGCATTTAGCTCCCAGCCCTGCTTCCCTCTCTGCAGGTTCTTTCCCCAGACAGGTCTTATTGACATTTTTTTGTTTTCTAGTGCCTTTAAAATTATGTTTATACTACACTGTACTCTATTCAGTGTGCAACAGCATTATGTCTAAAAAGTGTAATACTTTCATCTAAAATACTTGATAGCTACAAACACTCATCTGAGCCTTCTTTCAACAAATCACAGTCTTTTTGCAGGTGGAGGGTCCTTCCTCAATGTTAATGGCTGCTTACCGATCAGGGTGGTAGTTGCTGAAAGTTGGGGTCACTGTGAAAATTTCTTAAAATAAGAAAACAATGAAGCTGTCCACGATGATGGACTCTTCACTTCATGAAAGATTTCTCTATAGCAAGTGGCGCTGTTTGATAGCATTTTGCCCACAGTAGAACTTCTTTCAAAAGTACAGTCAGTCCTCTCAAATCCTACAGCCGCTTTATCAACTAAGCTTATGTAATATTCTAAACCTCTTGTGTCATTTTAACAATGTGTACAGCACCTTCATCAGGAGCAGATTCCATCTCAAGAAACTCGTTTCTTCCTTATCCTTAGGAGAAACAACTCAACTCCTCATCTCTTAACGTTTTATCTTGAGATGGCAGCAATTCAGTCACATTTTCAGGTTCCACTTCTGATTCTAGTTCTTTTGCTACTTTTACCACATCTGCAGTTCCTTCCTCCACTGAAGTCTTGAACCCCTCATAGTCATCCATGTGGATTAGAATCCACTTCTTCCAAACTCCTGTTAATGTTAGTACTTTGACCTTTTCTCATGAATCATGAATGTTCTTAATGACATCTAGAATGGCGAATCCTTTCCAGAAGATTTTCAATTTACTTTGCCCGAATCCATCAAAGGAATCACTATCTATGGCAGTTATCGTCTTACAAAATGTATTTCTTAAATAATAAGCCTCAAAGATAAAAATTACTCCTTCATCCATTAGCTGCAGGATGGTTGTTGTTTTATCATGAAAACAACATTAATCTTGTACATCTCCATCTGAGCTCTTGGGTGACTAAGAGTGGTAATATTTTGAAATGAATATTTTTTTGAGAAGTAGGTCTTAACATTGGGCTTAAAATATTTGGTAAATTTTGCTGTAAACTGGTGTGCTGTCATCTAGGGTTTTTTTATTCCACTTATAGAGCACAGGCAGAATACATTTAGCATAATTCTTAAGGGCCCTGGTATTTTCAAAATGGTAAGTGAACATTGACTTCAACTTAAGGTGACCAGCTGCTAAAACAAGAGAGCCTCCCTAACAAGAGAGCCTGTCCTTTGAACCTTTGAAGCCAGGCATTGACTTCTCCTCTCCAGCTATGAAAGTCCTAAATGACATCTACTTCCAGTATAAAGCTATTTGCTATTTTTTCTACTTTGAAAATCTCCTGTTTGGTGTATTCACCTTCACCAATGATCTGAGCTAGATCTTCTGGGTAACTTGCTGCAGCTTCTCCATTAACACCTGCTGCTTCACCTTGTGCTTTTATGTTCTGGAGTTGGCTTCTTTTCTTAAACCTCATGAACCAACCTTTGCTAGCTTCCAGCTCTTTTTCTGCAACTCCCTCACCTCTCTCAGCCTGCATAGAACTGAAGAGAGTTAAGGCCTTGCTCTGGATTAGGATTTGGCTTAAGGGAATGTTGTAGCTGATTTGATCTTCTATCTAGACCACTAAAATTTCCTCCATATCAGCAATAAGGCTGTTTGGCTTTCATGTCTTACATGCATACATTGGAGTAGCAATTTTTATTTCCTTTGCATTTATAACTTGGCTAACTTTATGGTGTAAGAGTCTAGCTTTCAGCTTGTCTTGGCATTTGGCATATCTTTCTCATTAGGCTTAATCATTTCTAGTATTTGATGTAAAGTGAGAGATGTGTGATTCTTCCATTCACTTGAACACTTAGAGGCCTTTGTAGAGTTATTGACTGGCCTAATTTCAATATTATTATGCCTCAGGGAATAGAAAGGCCCAAGGAGAAAGTAAGAGATGGGAAACTACTGGTCAGTGGAGCATGAGAACACATCCAACCTTTATCCATGAAGCTTTGGTTGCTATATGGATGCCATTTGCGGATCTTCAAAACAATTGTATAGTAACATCAAAGACCATTTATCAGAGATCACTATAGCAGATATAATAATGTTTGAAATATTGCAAGAATTACCAAAATGTGACACAGAGATACAAATTGAGCACGTGCTATTGGAAAATTGACACTGATAGACTTACTGGAGGCAGGGTTGCCACAAACCTTCAATTTGTAAGAAAGTGAAGTGCAGTAAAACAAGGTGGTCGTGTGCTTCCCAGCAAGGCTGTGTCACTTATGTGCTCCTCTCTTTGTTGAGGAGCAGGAGCGTGAATGAGGTTATACTGGCCCTGAAACGGATCTAAAGTCCAGCTGGTGGCCGGGTGCGTGGCTCATACATATAATCCCAGCACTTTGGGAGGCCCAGAGTGAGAGTGAGAATAATAATTAATAATATCAACAATAATAAAAGCTTTCTGGGCAAACAAAAATATTCTCACTGAAACTTCTAGAAATAGTCCCTTGAAACTGTGACCAGGAATATTGGGAACGTCTGGGCAGCAATGAGGCTTTGGGCTGCCCCTGGGTACTCCGGGTGCCTCTGCCTAGAAAGGCAGAAGGGCCTCTCAGCACAGAACAGCCTGAGAGAAAGACGGCAGCTTCAGCCCTGTGCCCTCCACCCTAGCAGCACTTCCTGTGAGTCTGTGATAGGGGACACTTCATTCCATCCCGTGAGGTTTGTTCCAGTCTCTAATTCCATGAGGAGCAGGGACTGTATCTTACTCCACTGCTGCCCATCCATGTCACCACGGTGACTCCCAAAGGTGGCCCTCCACTGTTTGTGCAGGTTGTGGGTACTGGGCCATGATCTAGCCTCCCGCCATGGGTCATGCTGTTTCTCTGCTGGGTCACACAGCCTGTGCGTTCCTGACCCAGTAAACCCCTCATGGGTAAAGACTTTCCCAATTCCTCCCACCCACCTTCACCTGCTGGAGCACTGGCCTCCTTCTTTCCCACACTCCCCTGCACCCTGGAAAGACTCCTAGAATGCCAGCCCGTGCATTGTCAGTGACTGTCAGCCCAGCCACTCCCAGGGCACTGTGCACGCCTCCAGGGCGTAGACAGTTTCTTTGTCCCAGTGTCCCCAGCGCGTAGCCCAATGCCTATCAGACAGTAGGTGTTCCATAAGCCTCTGGTAAATTCATGATCTGGGGACGCAATAAACAGCCGCCTTCCTTGCCTTAATTCTGAACAATTATAAACAATGGGTAAGATACACAAAGTGGATATGACTTGTGTCCAGCCATCTCCTCTTTCCTGGACCCCAGTCTCTGTAATGGGAGCTGGAGGGGATTTGAGGTCCTTCCAACCCTGGAATTCCCTGTCCTGTAGGCATGTGGTTCTGTTGCCTGTCCTGGGACCAAATCATGCACCAGTCTCTCTCCCCAGGGCCGCACACCCAGGATACTGGAACATAGTGTGGGTGCATTACAGCAACATCCCAACAGTATATGGTCATCAGGGCACTGCAGCGAGTGAGAGTCAGGGGATTTGGGTTCGTGTCCCCACACTTACACTGACTCACCAAGTCTCTTCTTCCCTCTGGGCCTCAGTTTCCTGTTCTCTTAAGTGAGGGGAAGGACCTGGCTGATTCGGTCTAATATCTGAGGATCTAAGACACAGGTCTAAGCTTCCATGATTACATTATGCAATTCTGTGATTATATTACATGATTCCATTATTATACCCCATGAATCT
The DNA here is from genome assembly GCF_028878055.3 of Symphalangus syndactylus. Lineage (NCBI taxonomy): Eukaryota > Metazoa > Chordata > Mammalia > Primates > Hylobatidae > Symphalangus > Symphalangus syndactylus. Next base: position 16,638,674 of record NC_072438.2, on the reverse strand, counting down.
ACAAGGAACTTGACAACATTTTGTGATGTGATGCTATACTACAATTGTTTAACAACAGTCTCAGATTCTATATGTTGGCTCTTCAGTCCTTAGAAAGCCCAAATGCATTTTTTTAAATGAATTCGGTACTGTATCAATTTTCTACTGTTTCAAAAACAAACAAAATACCACCCTAAAACTTAATGGTGTAAAAACACCACCATTTAATCATCTCATGTTCTGTGGGGTAACTGGGCTCTGCTGGGCTGTTTTTCTGCTCCATATGATATCTGGGGCTGCCGTGGAATATCAAAATGCCCAAGGCAGCTCACTTGCATGGCAGGCAGGGGTGCTGGCTGTCACTGGGACCTCAGCTGGGGATTTGGTTTTCCTTCTCTTGGCCTCTCCCTGTGGCTTGGATCTGGCTGGGTTCCAAGAGGCAAAAATTAAAAACTGCCCATTCCCTTAAGGCCTAGACTTGGATATCCCATAACACCACTGCAGTCAAGAGTTGCAGAAACAAGCTCCATGTGGAGAGCAGCATGCATATGCAGGGAATGGAGTGAGTGTTTGGGAGGGGAGTGTGTCTTTGGAGGCTAGCTCCTACAAACACTGACACCATCTAATTAAAGCACCTGCTAAAAACAGATGAAGAAACATGCTGGAGTCCAGTAGTAGTTAAACTGTCATCTGTCTGCTAGAGCCTGGGAGCTAATGCTGGGTACTCCTGCTTGCCTTTGCTATGTGAGAAATGAGGAAACCCCAACAAATGTGGAGGCAGCCTGAGGATTGAAAGCCTTTGCCCCTTCCCCTCCACTCCCATAGCATCACAACTTAGGCAACTCAGTGCCTGTCTCTGAGCCTCAGTTTGCTCTTCTGTAAATTGGGGGCATTGGTCTTGAGGGTGCTGAAGGTGCCTCCACCCCTAATCTTCTGTGTCCTTCTGTGCTCCTAGGTACTCCTTCCAGGACGAGGAGGACATGTTTATGGTGGTGGACCTGCTCCTGGGAGGCGACCTGCGCTACCATCTGCAGCAGAATGTGCATTTCACAGAGGGGACTGTGAAACTCTACATCTGTGAGCTGGCACTGGCCCTGGAGTATCTTCAGAGGTACCACATCATCCACAGGTAAGTGGGCTGCTGGCGGGATGCCTGAGACAGAGGGACCATGGGCTAGGGTGTCAGGAGCAGTCTGCAGTAGTGGGGAGAGAATTTTGTCCTTGACATGGTTTAAAAGTGGTAATGCATGAGGGGAAAAAAGCAGAACACTTTTCTTCCTATTTTTTTTTTATGCTCTCTACAACCAGCACCTACACCTCCCATCCTGTACCCATACACTACTGCTTAGAGACGTGGCTGGTGGCCTTATCATCTGTGCTCCAGTATGCCTGGGGAAGCTGGAACATTCTGTCCCTCTTGTCTCAAGTCAGAAGAGTTACAGCAGCATTATTATACTAGTGAGCTGGGAGTGTGAGGGATTCTACTCTCTTTTTTTCCGTACTTAGAAATCAGTGCTGTGCATCGTGGAGGATTTCTTTCTCTTAGGAAGCCTCAGTGCTGGCTCTGGGCCTTGCATAAAAGCTCTGAGTTTCTGTAGCCTCCTCAGGGACCTTACTTCCCCCTGCTATGCACAGCAGTGCCATGTCCTCCACAGGTGAGCAAAGTGACTTTGCCTGCAGAAGCTGGAACTCAATGAGAGGCTTTGGAAAGTGATTGTATCATTCATAACTCTTCTCACTGACCCCAGAAGAGGCAGCTGGTGTGAGGGGCTCCAAGTTAGTTTACCCGTGGTCTTGCACTGTGCTTAGCTGATCTCCTTGTAACTTAACTACTTTTGGAAGATTTGGAAAAGATGAGGACTTGAACTTCCAGGTAAAGATGACAGATTAAGCATATATGTCTAAATTTTTCCCTTGCTAAACTCCATTAAATGACAGTAAGGAATATTTGAAAAGTGATAAAGTGATGAAGATAGGGAACACTGAAACGGGACTACAGTGAAAACCGTAGGGGAAGCTGGAAAGAAAGATGTAGAGTGATCGATGACTTAGGATACCAGAAACTGAATTTAATGTTGCTAGTGGGGAGAGTCGAGAACTAATAGATGCTAAAGAATTCCCCAAAAGCTCAGGAATTGGCAGCACCTGGTATCTATGGGATGGGGGCAGTTGGTGAAAAGAGGCTATAATGTGAATTGTTGAAAACTTCTTTTTTTATTTTTTATATTTTTTTATTACTGTACTTTAAGTTTTAGGGTACATGTGCACAACGTGCAGGTTTGTTACATATGTATCCATGTGCCATGTTGGTGTGCTGCACCCATTAACTCGTCATTTAGCATTAGGTATATCTCCTAATGCTGTCCCTCCCCCCTCCCCCCGCCCAACAACAGTCCCCGGCGTGTGATATTCTCCTTCCTGTGTCCATGTGTTCTCATTGTTCAATTCCCACCTATGAGTGAGAACATGTGGTGTTTGGTTTTTTGTCCTTGCGATAGTTTACTGCGACTGATGATTTCCAGTTTCATCCATGTCCCTACAAAGGACATGAACTCTTCATTTTTTATGGCTGCATAGTATTCCATGGTGTATATGTGCCACATTTTCTTAATCCAGTCTATCGTTGTTGGACATTTGGGTTGGTTCCAAGTCTTTGCTATTGTGAATAGTGCCGCAATAAACATACGTGTGCATGTGTCTTTATAGCAGCATGATTTATAGTCCTTTGGGTATATACCCAGTAATGGGATGGCTGGGTCAAATGGTATTTCTAGTTCTAGATCCCCGAGGAATTGCCACATTGACTTCTACAATGGTTGAACTAGTTTACAGTCCCACCAACAGTGTAAAAGTATTCCTATTTCTCCACATCCTCTCCAGCACCTGTTGTTTCCTGACTTTTTAATGATCACCATTCTAACTGGTGTGAGATGGTATCTCATTGTGGTTTTGATTTGCATTTCTCTGATAGCCAGTGATGATGAGCATTTTTTCATGTGTCTTTTAGCTGCATAAATGTCTTCTTTTGAGAAGTGTCTGTTCATGTCCTTCGCCCACTTTTTGATGGGGTTGTTTGTTTTTCTCTTGTAAATTTGTTTGAGTTCATTGTAGATTCTGGATATTAGCCCTTTGTCAGATGAGTAGCTTGCGAAAATTTTCTCCCATTTTGTAGGTTTCCTGTTGACTCTGATGGTAGTTTCTTTTGCTGTGTAGAAGCTCTTTAGTTAAATTAGATCCCATTTGTCAATTTTGGCTTTTGTTGCCATTGCTTTTGGTGTTTTAGTCATGAAGTCCTTGCCCATGCCTATGTCCTGAATGGTAAATGCTCCAATTAAAAGACACAGACTGGCAAACTGGATAAAGACTCAAGACCCATCAGTGTGCTGTATTCAGGAAACCCATCTCACGTGCAGAGACAAACATAGGCTCAAAATAAAAGGATAGAGGAAGATCTACCAAGCAAATGGAAAACAAAAAAAGGCAAGGGCTGTAATCCTAGTCTCTGATAAAACAGACTTTAAACCAATAAAGATCAAAAGAGACAAAGAAGGCCATTACATAATGGTAAAGGGATCAATTCAACAAGAAGAGCTACCTATCCTAAATATATATGCACCCAACACAGGAGCACCCAGATTCATAAAGCAAGTCCTGAGTGACCTACAAAGAGACTTAGACTCCCACACAATAATAATGGGAGACTTTAACACCCCACTGTCAACATTAGACAGATCAACGAGACAGAAAGTTAACAAGGATACCCAGGAATTCAACTCAGCTCTGCACCAAGCAGACCTAATAGACATCTACAGAACTCTCCACCCCAAATCAACAGAATATACATTTTTTTCAGCACCACACCACACCTATTCCAAAATTGACCACATAGTTGGAAGTAAAGCTCTCCTCAGCAAATGTAAAAGAACAGAAATTATAACAAACTGTCTCTCAGACCACAGTGCAATCAAACTAGAACTCAGGATTAAGAAACTCACTCAAAACTGCTCAACGATATGGAAACTGAACAACCTGCTCCTGAATAACTACTGGGTACATAATGAAATGAAGGCAGAAATAAAGATGTTCTTTGAAACCAACGAGAACAAAGACACAACATACCAGAATCTCTGGGACACATTCAAAGCAGTGTGTAGAGGGATATTTATAGCACTAAATGCCCACAAGAGAAAGCAGGAAAGATCCAAAATTGACACCCTAACATCACAATTAAAAGAACTAGAAAAGCAAGAGCAAACATATTCAAAAGCTAGCAGAAGGCAAGAAATAACTAAAATCAGAGCAGAACTGAAGGAAATAGAGACACAAAAAACCCTTCAAAAAATTAATAAATCCAGGAGCTGGTTTTTTGAAAAGATCAACAAAATTGATAGACCGCTAGCAAGACTAATAAAGAAGAAAAGAGAGAAGAATCAAATAGACGCAATAAAAAATGATAAAGGGGATATCACCACCGATCCCACAGAAATACAAACTACCATCAGAGAATACTACAAACACCTCTACGCAAATAAACTAGAAAATCTAGAAGAAATGGATAAATTCCTCGACACATACACCCTCCCAAGACTAAACCAGGAAGAAGTTGAATCTCTGAATAGACCAATAACAGGCTCTGAAATTGTGGCAATAATCAATAGCTTACCAACCAAAAAGAGTCCAGGACCAGATGGATTCACAGCCGAATTCTACCAGAAGTACAAGGAGGAACTGGTACCATTCCTTCTGAAACTATTTCAATCAATAGAAAAAGAGGGAATCATCCTTAACTCATTTTATGAGGCCAGCATCATCCTGATACCAAAGCCTGGCAGAGGCACAACAAAAAAAGAGAATTTTAGACCAATATCCTTAATGAACATTGATGCAAAAATCCTCAATAAAATACCGGCAAAACGAATCCAGCAGCACATCAAAAAGCTCATCCACCATGATCAAGTGGGCTTCATCCCTGGGATGCAAGGCTGGTTCAACATTCACAAATCAATAAATGTAATCCAGCATATAAACAGAACCAAAGACAAAAACCACATGATTATCTCAATAGATGCAGAAAAAGCCTTTGACAAAATTTGACAACCCTTCATGCTAAAAACTCTCAAGAAATTAGGTATTCATGGAACATATCTCAAAATAATAAGAGCTATCTATGACAAACCCACAGCCAATATCATACTGAATGGGCAAAAACTGGAAGCATTCCCTTTGAAAACAGGCACAAGACAGGGATGCCCTCTCTCACCACTCCTATTCAACATAGTGTTGGAAGTTCTGGCCAGGGCAATTAGGCAGGAGAAGGAAATAAAGTGTATTCAATTAGGAAAAGAGGAAGTCAAATTGTCCCTGTTTGCAGATGACATGATTGTATATCTAGAAAACCCCATTGTCTCAGCCCAAAATCTTCTTAAGCTGATAAGCAACTTCAGCAAAGTCTCAGGATACAAAATCAATGTACAAAAATCACAAGCATTCTTATACACCAATAACAGACAGAGAGCCAAATCATGAGTGAACTCCCATTCACAATTGCTTCAAAGAGAATAAAATACCTAGGAATCCAACTTACAAGGGGTGTGAAGGACCTCTTCAAGGAGAACTACAAACCACTGCTCAATGAAATAAAAGAGGATACAAACAAATGGAAGAACATTTCATGCTCATGGGTTGGAAGAATCAATATCGTGAAAATGGCCATACTGCCCAAGGTAATGTATAGATTCAATGCCATCCCCATCAAGCTACCAATGACTTTCTTTACAGAATTGGAAAAAACTACTTTAAAGTTCATATGGAACCAAAAAAGAGCCCTCATCACCAAGTCAATCCTAAACCAAAAGAACAAAGCTGGAGACATCACACTACCTGACTTCAAACTGTACTACAAGACTACAGTAACCAAAACAGCATGGTACTGGTACCAAAACAGAGATACAGATCAGTGGAACAGAACAGAGCCCTCAGAAATAATGCTGCATATCTACAACTATCTGATCTTTGACAAACCTGACAAAAACAAGCAATGGGGAAGGTATTCCCTATTTAATAAATGGTGCTGGGAAAACTGGCTAGCCATATGTAGAAAGCTGAAACTGGATCCCTTCCTTACACCTTGTACAAAAATTAATTCAAGATGGATTAAAGACTTACATGTTAGACCTAAAACCATAAAAACCCTAGAAGAAAACTTCTTTAGTATTGAGAAACACAGACCTCTTTCTTAACTCTCCAGAGCCGGGTGGTTGCCCCCTTCCTTACCCAAAAGGCAGACTAAAGGTTAGTCTGCTAATGAGGGTAAAATTTAGAGTGTCTGGGCTAAAGGACATCAAGCCTGCCTGGGTTGGGATACTGTACTAAAAATGGCAAGATTATCTGAACATATACGTACTAGATGCTGAAATGACACCCACACACACACACATACACACACACACACAACTGAGATCAAAGAATGGTGTCTTTATGCCTTCATCCTCTACACAGGGAACTCAAGTGATGTCAATGGGAATGTGACTGAGCCCGAAGGAAAGAGACTGTGCCATCAAAGGTTTTCCAGGACACCTTAGAGTGTAGGTTATAGTAAACAAGCCCCATTCATTCACTATCAGCTTCCGCTTAAGTTAATGACAACATAGGATTATCAGACATCCAGGGAAATCTTCTAACTTGAACATCAAGATCCAAACAACAAAATGGAAAAAAAAATAAAGCTTAGACTAAACAGCGACTCTGGAAACATCAAAATAACTATGATCAGTATTTTCAGAGGATAAAAGAAAAATTTTGCATGTGCGAAACAAGAAATAGCATTTTTTTAAATTCAGGGAACAAACATCAGAGCTCTTATGAATCAAAATTGTGAAAGCAGAAATTTAAAGAACTCAAAATATATGCTAGAAGATAAAGTCTTTGTATTTTTCTATAAAGTAGAGTAAAAAGACAAAAAGGAAATATGAGAGAAAACAAAGTTAAAGAATCTACAGATTTCAACACAAGAAGCAATAAAGAGCAAACATAGAGGAAGAAATCATCAATGAAACAATGAAAGAACAATCTCCTAGACCTGAAATACATGATTTTCCATATTGAGAGAGCCTACCAAGGGCACAAAGTAATGGCTAGACACAGACACATACCAAAACAAATGTCAGATCTGATAAGCTTCCAGAGAAAAGCCACAGGTCACAGAGGCTGAAGAATCAGAATAGTTTTGAATTTCTTTTGTTTTTGTTTTTGTTTTGTTTCTTAAGACAGAGTTTTGCTGTCATTCAGGCTAGAGTGCACTGGTACGATCATGGCTCACTGTAGCCTCAGCCTTCTGGGCTCAAGTGATCCTCCCACCTCAGCCTGCTAAGTAGCTGGGACCACAAACACACACCACCATCCCTGGCCAATTTTTTATTTTTTATTTTTTTGTAAAAACAGGGTTTCAGCACGTTGCCCAGGGTGGTCTCATACTCCTGAGCTCAAGCAGTCCACCCACCTTGGCCTCTCAAAGTGCTAGGATTACAGGTGTGAGCCACAGCGCCCAGCCAGTTTTGAATTTCTTAAATGCTAGAAGGCAGCACAAACATGCTACTCAACCATGTGTGAGGGTATACATTTTCCCCAGGTCTCAAAAAGTGGTCCTCCCATATACCTTTTCTCAAGTACTAGGAAAATGAGATGGACTCCAAAATGAATGAATGAATCAAAGAGGATAAAGAAATGGAATACAGAAAGCTGGAACTCCAGCAAAGCAGATAGGCATAGGAAAACTCCAGGATGGTGCTGATGGGCTGTCAGTTGTGCCTCACATGTATACCATGACCAGTTCTGATTAGTGTGGATCAGAGACCCTGGGAGAGACTTCTTCAGGAAAAGTGAACTGATAGAATTCCTGATGCACCTGGCCTTGAGAGATTTATTTAGCTGGTAAAGAATCTGAAGTTGAGTTATGAGAGGTTCGGGGGAAAAAAAAAAACTCAGTAAAAATAACATTATTAATTTTAGATAAGGAAAATGTTGCACAGGACAATATCTGTGTAGAGTACAGCTTACTAAATGGGTCAGCTATGTATATAATACCTAATTCTATCACCTAAACCCTGAAAATCTAACCAAAAACTCAATGATACTCCATTGAGAAACTGGGGAAATGAGAAGGATGACTCAGTCTCCTGGGATTGGAGAAAGACGGCTAAATCTTTTATCTTCCCTAGTAGGAAGTCCAGTCTCCAGGGAGAGCCTAGAGTTAAAAAGTGAAGGAGTCATTAGAAGTCTATCATTTAGAGATAAGGAGTGAGATACCAAAATTATAACCTGGAACAGATGAGTGGATAGAGAAGGATAAATGGGAGAGAAAGTGATAGGATTAATGCTATTGTAACAAAATGTGTTTGTAACAGAAAGTGATAGGGATTGTTGTATTGTAACAAAACTTGCAAAACTATTGGCTCTTTGAACTATTTGCATATAACTTTGATACAAATAACAGAAACAAACAGCAAAATGAAGAAGGAGGGGAAGGAGAATAGTAGTAGTAAAGATATTGTTCAGCGTAATACACAACTGTTCATTCACTTAGTCATTCACTAGTTTTTGAATGAATGCAGGCATTCTGGTTCTGGAATCTGTGCTTTTAAGTGCGATGCTCTGCTTCCTAAAGAAGGTCACACCTGGGTAGAGTATACTTCTGTTCCTTGATGGGGCTTCTTTGAAGGTGCTGAAAGAGTTCTTTACAGATCAGTTGTATATGTGTCATTCATGAATTACTGTAGCCATTCATGAACTAGAGTGCAATAGGTAGGTGATTCATGTGTCCAAATTCCCTGAGACACTAAGTCATGTGGACATTGGTGAGATAAATGCCGATGTTCCGGAGCTGAGCCAGGGATGAACAAGGCAGGAAATGGAACCATTGCATGACAGCATGGCTGGCTGGAGCCATTTCATTATGATTCACCAGATTTCAGAAAAAGTTTTAAGTCATTCTCAAATATTCCTCTGGTAGAGGTCATCTGCTCTTAGATTCCAGATCTACCCTGGGGAAAAAGAGATATCCAGTAATTTATGGGAATGTTTTAAAGTCTACTAGGCAAATGTGTGATGATTAATTTTCTGTGTCAATTTGACTGGGCTAAAGGATGCCCAGAGAGCTGGTGAAACATTACTTCTGAGTGTGTCTGTGAGGATGCTTCCAAAGGAGATCAGCATTTGAATAAGTGAACTGCATGAAGCAGATGGCCCTCCCCAATGTGGTGGGCATCAACAATTCCTCTGAGGGCCTGAATAGAATGAAAAATTAGAGCCATTCACTCTTTCTACTTGAGCTGAATCATCCATCTTCTCCTGTCCTCAATCATCACTGCTCCAGGTTTTTGGGCTTTCAGGCTTAGACTGGGACTTAACACTAACAGCCTCCAATTTCTCAGTTCATACTTGAACTGAATTACACCACTTGCTGTCCTGGGTCTCCAGCTTGCAGATGGCAGATCATAGGACTTCTCCGCCTCCAAAACCACAGGAGCCGATTCCCATGATAAATCTCTGTTATATATGTATATCTATATTCTAGTTCTTTTGTTTTTCTGAAGAACCCTGACTACTGCAGTTGAATTACCTTCCCAATTCTAAAATTATAAAGTTGGCAGAGATTTGAGTCAGCCTTTTTTACCCCCTTCCATATGGTTCATAAATCCCCCTTTCAATGTGTGTATTTGTAGATTTGAAACTGTGTATCTGAACACAACCATGTGTGAGGATGTATGGAAATGCTGTGCAATGTTTTGCATCAAGAGCTGAATTTATGAATCCTCTACCGCGTATGTACCAGACATTTTCAATGCCATATTTATACCCTCAGATGAGTGTTGCTTCTTTCAAAGTAGCCACACTTGGAAGTGGAGGAATTATCCCACAAATGTAAGCCTGGGTTGGATTGCCAAGGATATTTATCTTCCATCTCACTAGGCTTAGGCGGGCTACTAAACTCTGCTCAACTTTTTGGACCTCGATTTTCTAATCTGAAAAATGCTTCTGATTAAACCTACTTCTTGGGCTGTTATGCACATTTTATGAGAAAATGTTCATAAAGAATTTATCTGTGCCTGGCTTCTTTTAGATGCCTCATTCTTATTTCCTCTGTCTGGGGGAACTGGCCTTGAAATCTGACATTCACTCTTTTCTATATACTCTGGGTGACAAAACTCCATCCTTTGAGGATGGTGTTGTAGATCTTTAGAAAACAAAAGGTATTTTAGGGCATAGCCCGGTGACTTCAATAGTGCCCAAGCAGGGAAATACCACTGTCAGTCCAAAACAAATTGTTTTAAAGCAATTAGAAGATTTACTTTTCATAGCATTTGAATTGGCCCTTCATACTTTAAACGCCCATCTGGGCCAGGCTGTGTACCAGCTCCTGGGAAGAAAATGCTGAATGAGACTCAACTTTCTGGGTGGAACAGGCACCCTCATAAGTGATTGCAGCCAAGGATGATGGCCATGACAGAGCACTACACAGCACCAATGGGAGCTTCAAGGAGGGGCGCCCAGCCAGCCTGAATTGGGGAGTGGGGCAGGGGCCGAGTGGGAGAGGCTTCCTCTGCCACACTCGGTCTGTGATTTGTAGGATAATTAGGAATTAGAACTAGGAAAAGGAATGCAGGAGGCACTGGGCAGAAGGGCCCAAACCTGACAGGCCCCAGGTGGGTGGACCCTGTATTGCAAGAGTCAAGGGTGGTAGGGAGCACACCCTAACAGACCCTGCTTTTCTCATTTATTGATGGGTTGAAGCTTGGGAGTGATATGGTCTAACCTGTCATTGAGAAGGATCTTTCTGAAGGCCCTAGAAGTGCATCCCAAGATGGATCTTCATCCAAGGCAGGATTCCTTGGCTACGTATCCAGGGTATACAAAACTAAATAAATAACAATAGTGACAATGAATCAAATTTATTAAACAATGAATCAAGTTTATTAAAATGTATTGACAGTACTTTATACATATACATACATGTGTTTGCATATGTGTATATATGCACATGGGGTATATACATGTGTATGTACACATATAGTATATATAAATATTTATAAACACCCACACATATATAATACACACACTCACATACATGCACACACACAAATACCTCATTTAATCCTCACAGCAATAAAATGAGCTAGGTAGTATAATGACCCCATTTTGCAGAGAGATTGGGTGATTTGCCCCAGGACACACAGCTGGCAGGTCATGGAACCCTGGCTTTGAAACAAGGCGTTCAAACCCCAGATCTCAGGCTGATGACCACTGAGCATACAGCTCCCTTATTGTTCAAATTGCACTGAACTGTTTACAAAATGCTCATAGAGTGAGTGCCTGCATATATTAACATACAAATGAGCACATATGGATTTCATCGACTCCTCACATCCGCCCCAGAGGAAGGCACTGTTCCCATGGTGTGGACAAGGCAGCAGGCATTTCTGGGAGCTAAGCCTCTAACCCAAGGTCGCACAGCTAGTTAGCAGTGGAATTGGAGCTTTTAACTGGAACATGACTTGTAGTAAAAGGCTCTCTCCACTACACCTTGTTGCCTTCCCAGATGCAAAAGCAAAACTAAGGTTATGTCCTGTTCACAGTCACATCTGCTAATTATTCATGGATACCCAAAACAGGAACCAGATGCTCACTTCTTCACTGAGTGTCCCTGACCACATTTTATCTAGCTAGGTTCTCACTTTACTCCTCACCACATACTTTCCCAAAGCACTTTGTCTGCTTTCTTCCTGGCATGTAATCCTAATTGATAATGATTTCGTCGGTAACTTACTCCTAGGCAACCAAGGAATAAATTTGCTATATTAGGCTGTTCTTGCATTGCTATAAAGAAATACATGAGACTGAGTAATTTATAAAGAAAAGACGTTTATAAAGAAAAGAGGCTTAATTAGCTCATGGTTCTGCGGGTTGCATGGGAAGCATGCTGCTGGCATCTGTTCGGCTTCTGGGGAGGCCTCAGGAAACTTGCAATCATGGTGGAAGGTAAAGGGGGAGCAGGCACATCACATGGCCAGAGCAGGAGCAAGGGAGACGGGGGAGGTGCCATACACTTTTTTTTTTTTTTAATACTTTAAGTTCTAGGGTACTTGTGTACAACGTGCAGGTTTGTTACATATGTATACATGTGCCACGTTGGTGTGCTGCACCCATTAACTCGTCATTTAGCATTAGGTATTCTCCTAACGCTATCCCTCCCCCCTCCCCCCACCCCATGACAGGCCCCAGTGTGTGATTCCAAAGTCAGGAAACAACAGGTGCTGGAGAGGATGTGGAGAAATAGGAATGCTTTTACACTGTTGGTGGGAGTGTAAACTAGTTCAACCATTATGGAAGACAGTGTGGCGATTCCTCAAGGATCTAGAACGAGAAATACCATTTGACCCAGTGATACCATTACCGAGTATATACCCAAAGGATTATAAATCATGCTACTATAAAGATACATGCACACATATGTTTATTGTGGCACTATTCACAGTAGCAAAGACTTAGAACCGACCCAAATATCCATCAGTGATAGACTGGATTAAGAAAATGTGGCACGTATACACCATGGAATACTATGCAGCCATAAAAAATGATGAGTTCATGTTCTTTGTAGGGACATAGATGAAGCTGGAAACCATCATTCTTAGCACACTATCACAAGGACAGAAAACGAAACACCTCATTTTCTCACTCATAGTTGGGAACTGAACAATGAGAACACTTGGCCATACACCTTTTTTTTATTATTATTATACTTTAAGTTCTAGGGTACATGTGCACAATGTGCAGATTTGTTACATATGTATACATGTGCCATATTGGTGTGCTGCACCCAGCAACTCATCATTTAACATTAGGTATATCTCCAAATGCTTGGCCATACACTTTTAAACAAGCAGGTCTCATGATAATTTGCTCACTGTCAAAAGGACAGCACCAAGGAGACCGTGCTAAACCATTCATGAGAAATCTCTCCCCAGGATCCAGTCACCTCCCAGCAGGCCCCACCTCCAACACTGGAAATTACATATCAACATGAGATTTGGGCGGGGATGCACATCCAAACTATATCATCTGCCTAGTCTGTAAATTCTCTAAGGGAAGGCACTTTTTCTACCTTGTTCATCTTCATATCTTCAACACCTAATATAATGCCTGGCACATAGTAAGTGCTTTAGAACTATTTGTTAAATCAGTGAAGAACTAATAAAGTAAGAGCCTACCTTGCTTGAAATTACTTGACAATAGAGGTTCATATTTAATAAATCAATATCGATATCCTGAACTGCTTCCTAGAACTTTTCTGACCAAATATTCTTTGATATATGGGAAGCTAGCTCCTGAAAAGTTTGTGAGGGAGGGGTGCAAAGTAGCCTATCACAAGTATGACATTCCTTTGAAGTCTTATATGTTATGTTAAAAATTTCTCTAAGTTTTGCATTCTACTCCATTATGTAGTCATGATTCTTTTAATATATAAAGTAGTGCTTAAAGCTATGATTCATATGAAAATAGAGCAAATGAACAATGAAGGCTGTTCAGAGTCTCCACGGTCCATAGGCAGTGCTGTTGCATTGCATCCATCAATTTGGGGAAGATGAGCTGATTCAAAGAGAACTCATGCCGCATGTGAAGTGCAGGACCCTGATAATTCTTTCCTTTCTCTGGCCTCTTAAAATCCAATTCAGAGTCACATAAATATGAAGCTATAAATAGCAACCATTTGTTCACTGTTTTGAACAGAGCACTGATCTAAATACCAATCAAAGTGGGTTTGGTACATTTTCAGGCTTTTTTGGTTAAAATTTTTACCAGTAGCGTTACCTGCATGAAATCGTGTCTGAAATGCCTGAAACCTGTTACATAGTGTCTCTTACTATCTTGGGAAACATCTTCCAGTGAAGTCCGATGACCTAGATGCACTGTATTTTGCTCCTGACTCTGAATTTGCATCCCATGTAAATTAACTAACAGTCTCAGTACTGATGACCCACTCACTTCATCAGACTCACAGTCTTTTTTTACAAGGCAGGAACCTTGACATGTACAAGAAAACCTTTGCCTTAGAGTTGCTGATTCCAGTCTTGGGAAAATATTTGCTTATTAAATCAAATATTTATGAAGGCTTCTTTATTATTGAAGTGAATTATGAACCTTATCTGAGTTTTTTCTTTTTTCCATTTTTTTCTTTTTGGCGAACTTTGTCAGAAATCTTTTTTTTTTTTTTTTGTCTTTTAATCATTAAGAGCAGTAATAGATTAATTCTGAAACACTAGCCAACACCTTTCTTTAGTTAAAACAGTATTATCTATGCAAGCATTCAAAGACACTTCTCATTTCTCAAGGCCAAGTGTGGTGGCTTACACTTTGGGAGGCCAAGGCAGGAGGATCACTGAAGCCCAGAAGTTCAAGACCAGCCTGGGCAACATGGCAAAAACCCGTCTCTACAAGGCTACGTGGGAGGCTGAGATGGGAGGATCACCTGAGTCTGGGAGGTCGAGGCTACAGTGAGCTGTGATAGGGCTGCTGCACTCCTGCCTGGGCAACAGTTGAAAAAGATTAAATAATATAATTTAAAAAAAAAAGAAAACAAAAATGCTTCCCATTTCTCTACAAAATTGTCTAAAAGATAAGTATAGAAAGGCTAATTTTTATACAATTTATCATTTTTATCATCTTATTGAATTCAATAAGAAAATTTTACAGTAAATTCTTTTTTTTGCTATGACGGTATAACTGGGTTTAAGCCCAGATATTATTTTAAATAGATAATATGTGTACATGTTATAAAATGTAAAAGATTCAAATGTTATAAATGAAAAATAAGTTATAATTCTCCTTTTTTTAGCATTTTCATGAATTTAAAGCAGATACTTCAAACTCTGTCTTTAAATTCCTTGTTCCTGTTCCTATGGACCACTTAATTTTAAAATGTTAACACATTAAAAGGCAAATAAAGGATACACTAAAAACACATGCATATTTGAAATATGTTATTGGAAATTAGAAGACAAAATTGTTTATGAGACATTAGACAATGATGATAACCAACATTTCTGAGCATTCTGCATGTGCCTGGTTCTGTGTTAAATCTTCTGCAGGTGTGGGTTCACCTAGTCCTATTAGTAGTCCCATTTTACAGATGAGACCACAGTGTCTCCTGGAGGGTGAATAACTTGTCTAAGGACAAACAGGAAGTGGCCACCCCAAGTCACCAAGCTTGAGGGCCTAAGCTCATCCTATCTCTATTCTGATAACCTATGGTAATCAAGTTCTCCAACAACATGTATCCATAGAATTGATCTGCTATCCAAGCTTTCATGATGGAAACGTCACATGGATGACTCTCATGGAAAAATGAAATTCTTTTGCTTTTGCTTGTGCATGAAAATAAATATGTACTTTAAGTGACACTATTCAACATCCTCCCTCCCTGAAGTTCTTGGCATTCCCTGTCATATTGTGGGACAGTGGCCCTTTCCCGTTGAGTTTGCATGAACTGATGGGGGAATATCATTGTGTTCCTATATTGAAATGCTTATGGGTGTATGGTTGTTATTTTCACATACAGATTTTGAGCTTGTGCCTCCTGAATTTTGGAAAGGCAAACTATCTTGACTCCTGATATTTTGGCAAAATTTTCTGTGTCTGTCTGAGAAAACTAATTGCAGAATGGGGCTGGGGTAGTGGTTCCCATTTGCCAATACTACCTTGCTGAGAAATCAAGTGTGTTCAAGCTGTGGGGACAAGAATTATACCAAGTAGCAAGTATGATCAGGCTTCTGGTCCCATGACCTTTTTGACAAAGGCTTATCACTCATTTAATAGCAGTGTACGTGAAGGAATGTAAGAGTCCAGATTTTCTCAAACAGTGGCTTTAGTGGCTTAAATTGGGCCTTGGGCAGTATCCTGCCCTCTCTGGGTCCAAGTCTGGGTTCCTCCTGATGAGCAGTGGAGTTTGTAAACAAACAAACCCAAACCTCTGACTTAGTTCCCAAAATAGTGGGACATAGGAGCAAGACTGTGAAGTGGACAAAGCCCAGATTGCATAACTGACGCACGGAGGGATTGGGGTCACCCTGTGTGTAGACAGGGTCCAGGCCTGGCCACTCACCACTGTAAAGAGCAGTGCTAAGAGCCTTTACATCTTGTTCTAGCTCAGAGACCGTGGGTAAGTCAGTGACTGCTCTGGACATGATTTTGCTACTCTATTAACAAGGAGGAGTGCTCACCTCCCACAGAGTTGCTGAGGGATGGAATAAACTGAATTAAGTGTCAGTCACTGTATTAGTCCATTTTCACACTGTTATAAAGAAATATCCAAGACTGGGTAATTTATAAAGAAAGAAGATTTAATTGACTCATGGTTCTTCATGGCTGGGTAGGCCTCAGGAAACTTACAATCATGGTGGAAAGGGAAGCAAGCATGTCTTACATGGTGGCAAGTGAGAGAGAGCACATGTGAAGGAAGAACTGTCAAACACTTATAAAACCGTCAGATCCTGTGAGAACCCACGTACTATCATGAGAACAGCATGAGAGAAACTGCCCCTATGATCTGGTCACCTCCCACTAGGTCCCTCCCTATACATGTGGGGATTATGGGGATTACAATGTGAGGACATGAGATTTGGGTGGGGACACAGAGCCAAACCATATCAGTCACCATAAAAAGTGTTCACCAAGTGCAGCTCATTTGTCTTGGGGAGCTGGAAAGCTGTACAGTTAGAAGCTGGATTCAGCTAAAAACAGAGCCTGATTCTTAGATTTGGCTAAAGACAGCTGGCACCTTTGTTGTGAGTTCAGGCACATCATCTAATCTCCCTGAAGCTTTGGTTTATTTTCTATAGATAAAAATACTATCTACAGTGAACATAAACATGATCTCCCCAAAATATCCACATTTTAATACCTAGAACCTGGGAATATGCTATGTTATACAGCAAAGGGAAATTTTGGTGCAGATTGAATTAGGGTGGCTCATCTGCCATTATTGAGATGGAGGAGATTATCCTGGATTATTTTAGTAGAGCTTATATACTCAAAGAACCTTCAAACTGAAAGAGGAGTGTTTCAAGATTGCTGACTACATACATCTGGTAATCATCTCATCCATGGAGAGTGATATGGTTTGGCTCTGTGTCCCCACCCAAATCTCATCTTGAATTGTAATCGCCATATGTCAGAGGAGGGGCCTGGTGGGAGATGATTGGATCATGGGGGTGGATTTCCTCCTTGCTATTCTCATGATACTGAGTGAGTTTTCACAAGATCTGATAGTTTAAAAGTGTTTGGCACTTCCGCCTTTGCTCTCTTTCTCCTGCTCTGCCATGGTAAGACATGCCTTGCTTCCCCTCACTATGACTGTAAGTTTCCTAAGGCCTCCCCAGTCATGCAGAACTATGAGTCAATTAAGCCTCTTTAAAAAATAATAAATTAGCCAGTCTTAGGTAGTTCTTTATAGCAGTGTGATAATGGAATAATACAGAGAGGAAACAAAATAATGAGTACATAATCACTCTTTGAGTAGATCATCTAAGAGAGAACACAGGAGTTCAACGGAAAAGTGATGGGAAGCACCAAAAGCAAGGAAGGAGAGGGAAGCAGGGCAACCCATTTGGCTGGGATAGGCTGTTAGGAGAGGTTCTCTAATGCTGGAAAATAAAAAGTGAGAGACCCCTCGGGGTCCAAATTCCCACAACAGATTCCTACAATCCTAGCCATGGGAGAGCCCCTCAATCTTTCTGGCCCTTGAGACTAACATAAGGAACTGCATGGAGACTGTGGGAAGGCACTGCTCCAGAGAGGGAGTCCATTCTGTGTCCCACACCTTCTTCCCAGTCCTAAGCAGCTGCAGCAGGCTGCCATTTTGAGAGCCCAGCCACACCAGACTGCATTCTTCCATAGGGCCCAACACCCCTTGCACTTTTGCATCTCTGGAATCCCATGGACATTCCCCACCCATAGCCATTGCTGTAGGAACCAAGGAGGGAGCAACTGGCAGTGACACCACCCGACCTCCAGTAGAGGGGTGGCTGCGCATTTTTATGTGCCGTGAGGACAAATTCCCACCACCGCTTCAGGGTGCTGTGGGGCTGAAGTGCAAGCAAAATGCACACCCCCAAGTTGCCTGCTTACAGCTGCTCCCACTAACAGCATCCCCACACTACTCAGTAACAGAGCTTCAGCACAGCCACTGCCACCTTCACCTGAGCATTCCAGCAGAGGCCTGAGGATCACCACAACCCTGCCTACAATAGGCAGCATCTGCATGCACCATCAGGGGGCCTGAGGGCAGTTCTGCCTTTCCCAGCTTCATCCTTCACCAGTACCTGAGCATGCAGTCGAGGGGCCTGGGGGAATCATCATCCAACCCAGTCCACCACTGATGGCACCTTAACACTCCTCCCAGAGTCTGAGGTCAGGCCTAGTCGGCCTGCCACTACCATCACAGCAGGTACCCACTCACATGTGCCACCTGGAGGTCTGAGGGCTGGCCTGCCCAGCCCATCACTGCCACTACAAATACCAGCATGGACTGTTTGGGTTCCAAAGGGTTGTTCTACCATTGCAACTGCCCATCATTCATGTCATGCCTGCTGCCCAGGAGCTTGAGAACCCACCAAACTTCCTGGCCCACTACTGCCATTCTCAGCACCTGAGAAAGCCACCTAGAGGTCCAAGAACTGGCCTGCCTGGAACAAATAAAACCAATGCCAGTATATGCCACCCTGGGGCCCAAGGACAGGCACATGCACTCCATCACTGCCACCAATGTGGCCCAAAGACTGGCCCACCTTGTATCCCAGTGCCCAGCAAAACTTCAGCAGAGCCTCCACAAACAACAACATACTAAGCCACCAAGGAAACAACAGACACTATCAATGCTGTTTTATACCTGAAGAAACCATACAGAGACTACAGTGCTGCACCCACCCAGAACCAAAGCCAAAGTTCTCTACACTGCCAACACAATATACACATCTTTAGGAAAAAGTCTTCCCCTATGAAAGCAAATTCAAAAAATTGAAAAAAGTGACTATTATGCCAGATGCACAGATAACAATGTAAGGACACAGGAAACATGAAAAAGCAAGGAAATATGAAACCCCAAAGGAACACAATAATTATCTGGCAACACAGATCCCAATCAAAAACAAATGTATTGAATCCTAAAAAAAGAATTCAAAATATTGACACTAAAGTTCAGTGAGATATAAGAGAATATTGAAAAGCAATGCAAAGAAATTAGAAAAGCAACTCAGGATATGCATGAGAAATCTACCAAAGAAATAGATATAAAAAACAACCAAGTAGAAATTCTGGAACTGAAGAATTCATTTAATAAAATACAAAATACATTCAAAGGCTTCAGTAACAGACTAGATCAAGAAAAGGAAAGAACTTGAAGACAGATCTTTTGAAATAAATTAGGCAGACAAAAATAAAGATAAAAGAATAAAAAATAATGAGCAAAGCCTATGTGACATATGGGACACCATAAATCAATTGTATATTCAAATATTCAGTGTCCCAGAAGGGGAATAGAGAAGGAAAGGGAAATAAAACCTATTTAATGAAAATTCTCCAAGTCTAGCAAGACATTTAGACATCCAGATACAAGAAGTTCAAAGGTCCTGGCATAGATACAATTCAAAAAGGTTTACTCCATGACATATTATAGTCAAAATGTCAAAAGTCAAAGAAATTAAAAACAGCAAGAGAACAGCATCTAGTCACTTATAAAGGACTTCTCATCAGGTTAATAGCAGACTTTTCAGAAAAAAATTTTTTTAACTGCAAGTCAAGGATGCTACACTCAAAGTTGTCTTTCATAAATAAAGGAGAAAGAAAGTCTTTCCCAGACAAGCAAAAGCTGAGATAATTCATCAGCACTAGACTAGCCCTACAAGAAATGCTTGAGGGAACCCTACCCCTGGGAGTGAAAGAATGATAACTCCCACCATGAAAACACACAAAAATATGAAAACCACTGGTAGAACAACGCACAAACAAAAAATGGGAAAAATTCAAATGTTACCAGTAGAGAATACCACCAAAATGCAGTGTCAAACAATAGAATAGAAAGGAACAAAGGATATACAAAATAACTAGAAATCAGTTAATTAGATGACAGGAATATACCCTCACATATCGATAATAACCTTGAATGTAAATGGATTAAACTTTCTACTTAAAATATATAGACTGGCTGAGTGGATTTAAAAGCATGACCCAACTATATCCTGCCTACCAGAAACTTATCTCATCTGTAAAGACACATATAGACTGAAAGTAAAAGGATGGAAAAAGATATTCCATGTAAATAAAAACCAAAAATAAGCAGGAGTAGCTCTACTATATCAGATAAAACAGACTTTTATATATATATATATATATATATATATATATATATATATATATATCATTATATAATGATAAAGGGCTTAATATAAAAATATATGCACCCAATAGTGGAGCACCCAGATATGTAAAGCAAATTTTATTAGATCTAAAGGGAAAGATACACTCCAGTACAATAATAGTTGGGGACTTTAACACCCCACTTGCAGAATTAGACATATAACTTAGACTGAAAATTAACAACAACAACAACAACAACAAAACACATTGGGTTTATACTCCACATAAGACCAAAAGGACCTACCAGACATTTAAGACCATATGTTAGGACACAACACAAGTCTCAACAAATTTTTAAAAATTGAAATTATGTCAAATGTCTTCTCGGGCATCCATGGAATAAAACTAGAAATCAATACCAAGAGGAACTTTGGAAACTACAAATACATGGAAATTAAACAACATGCCCCTGAATAACCACTAGTTCAAGAAAGAAGTTAAGGAGAAAGTCAAAATACTTCTTAAAACAAATGAAAATCAAAATACACATGCCAAAACGAATGGGATACAGAAAAATCAGTGCTAAGAGGGAAGTTTATAACAATAAATGTCTGCCTACATCAAAAGAGTAGAAAGATTTCAAATAAACAGTCAAATGATTTACCTCAAGGAATTAGAAAGAAAAGAACAAACCAAATTCAAAATTAATAAAAGGACAAAATAATAAAGATCAGAGCAGAGCTAAACAAATGAAATAGGGACTACACAAATACAAATGATCAATAAAAAGAAAAGTTTTTTTGAAAAGATAAAATTGATATATCGCTAGCTTAACTAAATAAGAAAAAAGAGAGAAATCCAAATAAAATCAGAAATGACAAAGACGACGTTACAACTGATAACACAGAAATACGAAAGATCATCAGATACCATGATGAACAATTATGCACTAACAAACTGAAAAACCTAAAGGAGATAAATTTCTGAACACATACAACCTACCAAGATTAAATCAGGAAGAAATGGAAAACCTGGACAGACCAACAGCAAGTAATGATATTGAATTAGTAATAAAAAGTCTCTCAAAAAAAGAAAAGTCCAGGACCAGTTGGCTTCACTGCCAAATTATACCAAACTTTCAAAGAACTAACACAGTTTTCCTTAAACTATTCTAGAAAAGTGAAGAGGAGGAAACTCTCCCTAACACATTCTATGAGGGCAGCATTACCTTGATACCAAAACCAGACAAGGATGCAACAACAACAAAAAATTATAGGCCAATATTCCTGATGATCTTAGACATAAAAATTCTCAACAAAATACTTGCAAACCAAATCCAGCAACACATCAAAAAATTAATACACATGATCAAGTAGAATTTATCTCAGGAACACAAGGATGGTTCAACATATGCAAATCAGTAAATATAGTACATCACATCAACAAAATTAAGGAGGAAAAACAAATGATCATCTAAATAGATGCAGGAAAAGCATTTGATAAAATTCAACATCCCTTCATGATAAAATCTCTCGAAAGACTAGGCATAGAAGAAACATCCCTCAACACAATAAAGGCCATATGTGACAAAACCCCAGCTAACATCATACTGAATGGGGAAAAGCTGAAATCCTTTCCCCTAAGAACTGGAATGAGACAAAGATGCGACTTTTACCACTCCTATTCAACATAGTACTGAAAATCATAGCCAAAGCAATAAGAAAAGAGAAAGAAATTGAAAAAAAAATCCAAACTAAAAAAGAAGTCATTTGTCCCTCTTTGCTGATGATATGATATGATATCTAGAAAAACCAAAAGACTGCACCAAAATACTCTTAGATCTGATAAATAAATTCAGAAAGTGGCTGGATACAAAATCATCATACAAAAATCACCAGTTTCTATTTCACCGCTAATATTGTTAAAATGACCATACTACCCAAAGCAATCTACAGATCGACAGCAATCTCTATCAAAATACCAACATCATTTTTCACAGGAATAGAAAAAACAATCCGAAAATTCATAGGGAACCAGAAAAGAGCCCAAATAGCCAACGTAATCCTGAGCGTAAAGGACAAAGCTGGAGGCATCAAAATAATTGACTTCAGAATATCATAAGGCTATTATAACCAAAACAGTGTATTATTGGTATGAAAATAGACACATAGGTCAATGGGAAAAAAATAGAAAATCCAGAAATAAATCCACATATTTAAGGTAACTGATTTTTGACCAAGATGCCAAGAACGTACCTGGGGAAACAACATCCTCTTCAATAAATGGTGCTGAGAGAATTGGATATCCTATGCAGAAGAATGAAACTGGACTCATCTCTCACCATATACAAAAAACAACTCAAGATGGATTAAAGACTTATATGTAAGACAAGAAACTATAAAACTACTGGAAGAAAACAAGGAAAACACTTCAGGATATTGCTCTAGGCGAAGATTTGATGACTAAGACCTCAAGCACAGACAATGGAAATGAAAATAGACAAATGGGACTATATTAAACTAAAAAGCTTCTTCACAACAAAGGAAGCAATTAATACAGTGAAGAGGCAACATTTTGAATGGGAGAAAATATTTGTAAACTATTCATCTGACAAAGGACTAATATCCAGAATATACAAGGAACTCAACAGTAAAAAAATAAAAATAAAAAGTGGGCAAATGACATGAATAGATATTTCTCAAAAGAAGATATAAAAATGACCAACAGGTATATGAAAAACTGCTCAACATCACTAATCATCAGGGAAATGAAAATCAAAAGCACAAGAAGATATTATCTTACCCCAGTTAGAATGACTACTACTAAAAGGACAAAATAACAACAGATGCTGTTGAGGATGTAAAGAAAAGAGACCTCTTATACACCGTTGGTGGGAATGTAATTTAGTACAACTACTATGGAAAACAGTATGGAGATTTCCAAAAACTAGAAGTAGAACTACCATCCGATCCAGGAATCCCACTACTGGGTGTTTATGAAAAGGAAACGAATCAGTATATCAAAGGGATACAGGCGTGCCAATGTTTATTGCCACACTATTCACAACTGCGAAGATATGGAATCAACCTAAGTGTCCATCGGCAGACAAACGGATAAAGAAAATGTAGTACGTCGAAACACTGGAATTCTATTCAGCCATGAAACAGAATGAAATCATGTCATTTGCAGCAACGTGGATGGAACTGGAAGTCATTATGTTAAGTGAAATAAGCCAGACACACAAGGACAAATTGTCAGTGTTCTTACTCATGTGCAGGAGCTAAAAATGTTGATCCCATGGAGATAGAAAGTAGAATGGTAGATGCCAGAGGCTGGGGAGGGTGTGTAGATTGCAGGGGATGAAGAAAAATTGATCTATGTATACAATTTGAGATGGAGTCTCACCCTGTGGCCCAGGCTGGACTGCCATGGCGCCATCTCAGCTGGCTACAACCTCCACCTCCTAGGTTCAAAGGATTCTCCTGCCTCAGCCTCCCAAGTAACTGGGATTACAGGTGTGTGCCACCACGTCCAGCTAATTTTTATATTTTTAGTACAGACAAGGTTTTGCCATGTTGGCCAGGCTGGTCTCAAACGCCTGACTTCAGGTGATCCGCCCACATCAACCTCTCAAAGTGCTGGGATTACAGGCGTGACCACCACGCCTGGCCCCAGTGGAAGGTAGAAGTTCTAATGCTCCATAGCAGAGAAGAGTGACTTGTTAGCAACATTATATTGTATATTTCAAAGTAGCTAGGAACTTAAGTTGTTCCTTAAAATACTTCATATTTGTCATAGAAATGATAAATACTCAAGGTGATGGATATCCCAAATATTCTGACTTGAACATTACATATTCTATGCACGTTAAAAAAAATTGTATGTACCCCATAAATAGGTCAATATGTATCAATTAAATTTTTAAAAATTGATATAAAAACTAAAAAATAAAGTGAAAGAGGGAAGCAGAAGAGGGTGTCAAATTGATGCAACATGAGAAAAACTCAAACCTTAACCCACTGTAGCTGGCTTTGATGATTTCATGAGCCAAGAAATGCAGACACCTCTAGAACCTGGAAGAGGGAGGGAAACATTCTCCCTAAGACCCTCCAGAAGGGACACGGCCCTGACAACACCTTGACTTTCCATGCTGGTCTTCTGACCTCCAGATACATTTTGTTGTTTCCGTCCATGAAGTTTGGAGTAATTTTTTAAAGCAGCAACAGGAAACAAATCCTCTACCCCACAGGGGGGTTGAGAAAACAAACTGAAATAACGTGTGCCACATGTTTAAGCTTAGTACCTAGTGAGTGATCAACAAATGTGAGCCACTGTGAAAACGTTCATTGCTGTTATCGTTATAATATAAGAGGACCTTATATATAAGCCTGCCTCATGTCCATCTCTCCAGACTTGACTCTTGCAACCCTCGTCTGGCTCCATGCACAGACCCTAGTAGTCTACATGCCCAGACTACCTCCATTTCTTCCAAGTTCACATGTTTTCTACCTCTCTTCTTCCTTTGCATGATTATCTGTCTTTAAGAAATGCTTTTATTTGTCCCATCCACCTGGTTAACTTTTTCTTATCTGTCAGAACTTACGATGAGATTCTGAAGGCACTGGCAGAATTTCTCAACCTTGACAT
The DNA here is from genome assembly GCF_028878055.3 of Symphalangus syndactylus. Classification (NCBI taxonomy): domain Eukaryota; kingdom Metazoa; phylum Chordata; class Mammalia; order Primates; family Hylobatidae; genus Symphalangus; species Symphalangus syndactylus. The sequence goes on along the minus strand of NC_072438.2, from coordinate 16,613,645 downwards.
TATTGAAATTTTGGACCAGATAATTCCTTGTTATGGGGGCTGTCCTGTGCACTGTGGGATGCTTAGGTGGAGCTGTGGCTTCCCCACCCTAGATGCCGGAAGCATCTCCCACTCCTTTCCCCCAAGTTGTGATAATCAAAAATGTCTCCACACATCATCAAATGTGATCCAGAGAGTGACATCACCCCTGGAGGAGAATCACTACATTAGGAGGATATGATACCTGAATCCTTCCCTGAACCACAGTTATGCAACCTCTCAACTTCCTTGAGGAACACAATCCTACAGAAACCTCAAGCACCACTTTATTTATAGCTGAGCTGGAGCCCCAAACCTTGATGAAGACATTTCTAGGAGCAGCAGTGGAGGACAGGGAACCTCATTCTGCTGAGCTAGTTAGGACTCAGCACCTTCAGACCAGAGGCCAAATGTACCCAGGAGGATGCCACTGAGAGAGGCAGGCACTAGGATCAGTTGGTCCCATGGCAAGCACTGAGCAGACTCACACCCTGGCTGTGACCATCTCCCTGGGCAGGGCTGCAATGTGAGAAATAGATCAGGGAGGAGATGGCTTTATATCTGACTGCATGGAAGGGACAGACAGATGAGAGACACCTTTCTTGCCTTCTGGTAGCATTCCTCAGCCTGTGGCAGCATCACTCTGATTTCTACCTCCATCCTCACATGACCCCATCCTCCCTGTCTTCCTGTCTCAAATATATCTTTCCCTTAAAACAGCACCAGCCATTGGATTTAGGACCCACCTTAAATCCAGGATGATTTCATCTCCAGATACCTAATTTAATTACATCTTCAAATACGCTGTGTCCAAATAAGGTCACATTCACAGACGACTGGGACATAGATTTGGGAAGACACCATTCAACCCACTACAATCATGTTTTGGCTCCAGGACTACTGCTTTGTGAAGACTCCCGACTGCCCCAGGAAGAGCTGGGTGGACCCCTCTTTGAGCCTCTTTATGCGCTACACTCACCCCTTCACTAGGGCTTCCCTGCAGTTGCTTATTGTGTATATGGCACATCCAAATTTGCAACCAGGTGGTCCTTCTGGAATTACCTCTATTTCCTGGTTACCTATTACAGGTCTCAGCACACGGTAGGTGTTTAATAAGTGTATATTGCTGGGCGTGGTGGCTCACGCCTGTAATCCCAGCACTTTGGGAAGCCGAGGCAGCTGTATCACCTGGGGTTAGGAGTTCGAGACCCTCCTGGCCAACATGGTGAAAACCCGTCTCTACTGAAAATACAAAAAATTAGCCAGACACGGTGGCGCGCACCTGTTGTCCCAGCTACTCAGGAGGCTGAGGCCGGGGAATCACTTGAACCCAGGAGGTGGAGGCTACAGTGAGCCGAGATTGTGCCATTGCACTCCAGCCTGGGCAACAAGAGTGAAACTCCATATATATATATATATATATATATATATATATATATATATATATATATATATATACCTTGAGTGAAGGCTTGAAGCCCCAGGAATTGAAAGGATTTGCTCACACAGTGAGTTCTTTCTGCCCTGGCAGGCTCTGAGGTAAACCAAATGGCAGGTTCACATTCAGTCAGTCACATTTAATTGGCATGTACTGTGTTCCAGACAGCGCAGTAGAAACTACAATGCATAAATACACGGTCCCTTTCTTCAAAACCCAGACACTCTGTGAGTACGCATTGAGCAGCTACCATGTGCCTGCTATGGGGCTCGCAGTTGGCCTAGGGAGGCAGGTGTGTAGTGACAACTACAGTTGATTTGGGAGGTGCTAGGTGAGAGTACAGAACATGAAGGAGAAAGGATAACATTTGGCATCAAGGATCAACCAGGCTTTTAGATGATGACCCAGATTGGGTTTTGCCTTTTGAGGGAAGGGGATGTTTCCTAAGACAAAGCATTCTGAAAAAAAAAGTGTTCTCTGGGCAGTCCGAATATATATTTACTAATGGCAGTAGAAACTGTTACAGCCCTTTTGGAATGACATCTGGCAATAAGAATCAAGTACTTTTTAAATATTCACACACTTTGACCTGCTAGTTTCACTTTCTGGTGTTATTGGCAGTGAATCCATACAGGTCTGCAGCAACCTCAATTCTTTGCTTCCCCAGAAGAAAGAATTCAACCAAGGAGGCAGAAGGCAGAAGGAGAGACTGAGGCAAGTTTTAGAGCAGGAGTGAAAGTTTATTAAAAAGCTTTAGAGCAGGAATGAAAGCAAGTAAAGTACACTTGGAAGAGGGCCAAGCAGATGACTTGAGAGATCACGTGTGTGGCTTGATCTTTTGACTCATGGTTTTATACGTTGACATACTTCCGGCGTCTTGCATTACTTCTCCCTGAATTGGATTCTTCCTTTGGGGTGGGCTGTCTGCATGTGCATGCTTGAGCCAGCTTGCCCGCTCCTGAGATCCTATCAGAAAACACTGATCACTGGTTTCAGGTGTTTTCTATTAGGAGACTGCCGTTCTCTGGCACTGGCTGTGACCAATTATTATTTTAGAGACCATTAACAACCGCCTGGACCATCACCTGATGGTTGCCTGACATTACTGACGTGTACGTGTAGGCGGGGTGAGCCCTTTTCTGCCCTGCTCATGCCTGATTAACTACCTACTGTAACACTGGAATGTATCAAACGGCTCCAGTCTGGCCTGCATAGAAAGTTTTGAGCATGAGGATATTTATTACAGCATTGTTTATGATAACCAGTAATCTTGAAATAAGCTAAAGGAAAGGAATTAGCTTAATAAGTCATATACATCCTTTTAAGCAACTATGAGACTGTGACGCATCCTTATCTAATGCTTACTATGAAAATCCCGCAATATTGAAAAAGGTTATTTTTACAATCTTGAGAGAAAATTATAGCTTATAAAATGTGTGACTGTGTAAGGAAATGTCTGCTTATTAAACCAAAAGAGACTAAGAAGCAGTTTCCCAATGCATTTGGGTAAAAGGGAGATTCCAAGTAATTTCCCTTGTCTTCTTTTTTATTTATTTCTAAGGTTTTTTTTTAATAAGCACGTCATCCTTTTAACAAAGAAACTCAAAGTATGATTAACTTTCTCCCTAAAGGGAAGGTGTTTATCAAGCATGAGTTTTAGATTAGACAACCTGGATTGCAATCCTGGTGCCACCACTTAAGCCAGCTGCGAAAGCACAGGAAAGCTAATCTCATTATGCCTCAGTTTTGTCATCTATGAAATGGGCTATGTGAGAATGGAATGAAATGATTCATGTAGAACTCATAGCACAGTTTTGTCTATCACATACTAAGCCTCAATAAGATCAATAATGAGATAGTAATAATTAATAAACAGGGAAAACTGATATAACCTATTTTTGTATCCCAGATAGCTCCCCACCACACCTCCCATCACTGTACCAAAGATAAATTGCCAATTGTCATCTGGTTAAAGAACGACTTAAGCGGTACTCTTTCATTACCCTGTGGTTCAGGGGTCATATCAACTAGGAAAAAGTATTCAGACAAAAAAAAAAATTGAAGACCTGCAGATGTGTCATTTAGGATGAAAATTCCAATTCAATTTAAGGCACAACTTTGTCATTTCTGGGCACAGAGCTTTGGTTCCCTTATGTTGCAGGCTAGCATTTTGAGAATTTATGGTTTTGTGATGATAGAAAAGTGAGATACAAGAGAATCCAATTTATTCCCTAAAGGGATTGTTCCATCTCCTGTGTATAAATTGCACCCGCAATTGGGTGGAGAGTGTTTATGTTAGATAATAAATTTTGGAAATAGGGACTTGGGTCTTAAGTTAACGTCGGAGAAACTGGAATGAAATCTGAAAGCAGAATATGAAAGCAGGAAACAAATCTTTAAAAGGATCCAATAAATTAGAAACTGTTTTACAGAAGATGTTCAAAAGCAAGATGATGAATGTGGCATCAGTAAATCGGGTCAGCATTTTGGAAATGTCAGCACACAGTGAGAACAGTAAGATTGTTAAAGCTTTATTCCCATGTTCTCCCTCCAGCTCTGAATCCCTTCCCCAAGTGGAATCTTTCATTCATTAATCTAGGCACTCAATACACGATAATGGGAACATTTCAAAGCTTGGGCATTAAGAACAAAGACATTAAGATGGGGAAAAAAAAAGCTCCTCTACCCTTGCGAGGCTTCAATCCTTGTGGAAGGAGATCATTGGATATTAATAATAACAGCATATTTGGGTTGTTACCTCCAGGACATGCCAGGACACATTCACACACACACACACACACACACACACACAGGCACACAGTTGCACATATTTATATCATGTTACAATCCAGTGGAGCCTTCCTTTCCCCATCTTGAAAGTGAGGAAAATGTAGGGCTAGAAAAGGTATGAACGATAACAGAGACAGGTAGTGACAAAGTGCTCTGAGACTTCTAAGAAGTAGGGTAACACATATGCTTTATGTTTTGCCTGGGCTCATACAGAAGCTGAGCTTTGAAGTCTGAATAGGATTTTGACAGGTACAGATGGTGGAGAACATTTTTCAGGAGGAGGAATTAACATAGGAAAGGGATTGGCAGATTCATTGACCAGCAAATGTTCTACGTGGGCTCACTTCAAGTCTTCTTGTGCAGGACCTTGAGTGCAAGGTTATTAAATGTGGGCTTTATCTTGTAACAATTGCCACAAGGATTTTTGAAACCATTCCTTAAAGTCAGATTGGGGTTAAGAGCAGGAAATAAAAGAGGAAAATGGTGTATTTTTCCATATTTATAGGTTGGTGATACTAACCATGGAACTTGCTGTTCTCTTCCTCATGCTCAACCTGACAGCTTGTGCAGTCTTGGAAAAGCTGAGCCATTCATTCATCCACTCACTCATCTACCCATCCATCCACCCATCCACCCATCCATCCACTCATCCACCTACTCATCCATCATCCATCCCTCCCTCCATCCATCATTCCCTCCCTCCCTCCATCCACCCACCTGTGCACTCAATAGTGATGTACCAAGCACCTACATCATGCCAGTCTAATGATGCAGCAGTGAACTAATTATCAAGTTTCTGCCATCTTAGTGCATATGTTCTAGTGGAGGGAGGCAAACAACAAAGAAAAATCTGTGTATGTAACATGTCAGGCAGTGATAAGTGCTATGAAATACTGTAGGAGCACAGAAAGGGCCACAGGAGGGGGTCTGTTTTGCTGCTGTGTTACAGAGACCAGAGAAAGACCTCTTTGATACAGGGACATGTGAGTAAAGAGCTGGAGGAACTGAGGGATGAGGTGTGACAATCCAGGGTACATTTCCAGGCAGAGGTATAGAGGCTCCAAGAGGAAGTGTGCTTGGTTCCCTCAGGAACAGCAAGCAGACCAGTGCAGCTGGAGCAACATGAATATTGGGAGAGTGGTAGGAGGCCAGGCCAGGGGGAAAGGTGAGACATGAGGTAATAGGGACTTATCAGCCTCTGCTTTTACTCTGAGAGAGTGGAACGCTATTGCCAGTTTTCAGCAGTGAAGAAACATGATTCGATCTGTGCTTTTGATAGAGGAGCACACTGGCTGCTTTTTAGAGGATCGTTCAGGCTGCTGTGTGGAAGATGGACTACAGGCAGGAGGAGAGTGAAGCAGCCTTTCTACCTACAGGTGATGAGAAGGCAAGGCTCTTGCTGAAGATCAGAGGAATATTCCAATGGAAGCTCAGATAACCCACCGTGTACCTCTTTTGGCCAAACCAGCCACAGTTCAGTTGTCTGGAAAGACAGACTCAAAGAACACTTGTCCATTTCAAAAATTCCATTGTGAAGTGCCAGACCCAGTGCCATGTTCTGGGATGACAGAATTAGGGCACAACCATGCCAACCTGAAAAGTACTCCATGGGGGCAGAACCATGCCAGCCTTCAAAGTACTTCATGCCCAGCAGGGAAAAGACTAGATACGCTCACAGATTACAATAACAAGGAAGACAGTGCCAAGTGCTTTGAGAGGGAAAGCCCTATGTCAAGAGAATGTCACTGGACCAGCCAGAGGAGGGAGTGCAGGTGGGATCAGACAACCCTTTGTGGAATAGACTGTGTGCACTCTGCTGTGAGGGGCTGGTTGTTGTCTGATAATTGGAGATGTGGGGTGTTGGGGCCATTACTGATGCAAGAGGTTCACAGCATGTTTGATGGTTTTATAGCTGGGAGAGAATGAAGCTGGAAAGCTGGAATAAAGATGTGGGGTTTTTAAAAATTAGCTGGGCATGATGGCACATGCCTGTAATCCCAGCTACTCGGGAGGCTGAGGCAGGAGAATCGCTTGAACCGGGGAGGTAGAGGACGCAGTGAGCCGAGATTGTGCCATTACACTCCAGCCTGGGCAACAAGAGCAAAACTCTGTCTCAAACAAACAACAACAACAACAACAAAAGCTGTAGTAAAATACACATAACAGATAATTTAGCACCTTAACAGTTTTTAATAGTATTAAGTCCATTCACAATGCTGTGCAACCAATCTCCAGAACTCCTCATTTTGCAAAACCGAAATTCTGTACCCACTAAACAATTCACCCCTCTACCCAGTCCCTGGTAACCACCATTCTACTCTGTCTCTATGATTTTGACTATGGGTACTAGGTACTTCATATAAGTAGAATCATACAGTCTTCGTCCTTTTTGTGACGGGCTTCTTTCACTTAATATCTGCAAGGTTCATCTGTGTTGTAGCATGTGTACATCTGTGTAGCATGTAGAATGATATTGCATTATATGGATGTATCACATTTTGTTTATCCATTCGTTGGTCAATGGACACTTGGCTTGCTTCCACCTTTTGGCTATTGTGAATAATACTGCTATAAACTTAAATGTACAGATGTCTCTTTGACACCCTGCTTTCAGTTTTTCTGGGCATATACTCACAAGTGGAATTGCTGGATCATATAGTAATTCTATTTTAAATTTCTATTTTTATTTTTGATTTTATTTATGGTGTCATCCAGGCTGGAGTGCAGTGGCATGATTGTGGCTCGCTGCAGCCTTGACCTCCCAGTCTCAAGCGACCCCCCACCTCAGCATCCCAAGTATCTGCGACCATAGGTGTGTGCCATCATGCCCAGCTAATTTTTCTATAGAAATGGGGTCTCACTATGTTGCCCAGGCTGGTCTCAAACTCCTGGGCTCAAGTGATCCTCTGACCAATGACCAATGGCATAAGCCATAGTGCTTGGCCTATTTCAAATTTTTTGAAGAATGTCTGGACTAGAATTCTATAATAAAGAGCTTAAACTGGACTAGAATTCTATAACAAAGAGCTTAAACTGCTGGACTAAGGAATTCTGATTTTATTATATAGGCCATGGGAAAGCAATGGTGTACTCTGGGAAGACACACATAGTAGGTATTCTAGGAGGGTAAAGATTTAGGTCGGGGTAGATCATTAGGAGATGGCTACAAATATTAATATCATGTGATACATATATAAAACATAATGTCAAAATCAGCATTGCAATTTGGAAGATGCTAACCATTAGAATTAACCTTTCATATTCATACTAATTGAGGTTGCTTCCTTTTTTCACCACCATGAAACGGACTTGCAAATTATAAATGTTTTGGTGCAGAAAATAAATTTATCTCTGGAATGGTAAACAAGCTTACTTTAATGTATGAGAGACTTCATCATCATCAAGATGTATAGAACACTTTTTTAAGCAAAAAAAATTGTATGTTGAGAGCAAGGAACTCTCCGTGGTGCTGAAAATAGACATTTTACTTGTGTTCCTCGATTTAAAGTTGGAAACGCAGATATGAAGGCACAAATAAATCATAGACAGTCAGCTAAGCCCCAGACATTGAATGAATAAATTTCAGTCTTTATGCACTCATGATCTATTTGCAAATTGTCAAGTGCCCCAATTCTTCCTTTCCCATTCCAACATCCACTGAAATTTAAAACCCTCCTGGTTCACCTCTCTGCCTCAATGCATCACCATCTCTCATTTGGGCTAATTGATGCGCCTTTGGGTAACTAAGGGTACAGGTAGAAGACAGAAACCACCATGAGTCTTTCAAACAGAGGGCACTTTGTACAAGAAATTAGTGACACAGATGCCTTCTGTATTGTGGAGCAAATGGGATGATGGAACAACCCCGAGATTAGCAGCAGCCAGGTCCCTGCAGTGGAAACTAGACCTTCAGAAGACCTGCTGGGTGAATGCTGGGCAGCCACCACAGAGGCAGGGGCTGTTTGATAAAAGCTAGAAAAACAGCAGTGGAAGAGATGCAGTTCTTCCAGAGGCATACCCAAAGAAGGCTGGGGTGAATACCCTGAATCCTCCCCAATTTCCACTCTCTAGTCTTCCATCTATGCCTTCCCTGAGGCAAAGGCACCTGGGCACTGGAGATCTGATCACTACCAGGCACATGACTAGCATAACCTTGTCTCTATGGTTATACTTAGTGCTTTCATCAATTCAACCTCCATACTGCCTGGGTGATTTCCCAGAAACATTTGTTGTGTTGTCACTCCAAACTTAGGCATTATGCCCTCCATGACAGCTACCATGACTTCACAGGAAACACATTGGAGATCTCAGTGCTTTGCCCTCTCTGCTGCCAAAGCATCTCACACACAACCACATTCCTGCAGTCTTCACTTAACACATTTCTCCCACTAGGTTTCTGTCCCATGTTCTCATCATCAATATATCCCCAAAGCCTAACACGGTGCCTATCAGGAATGTTTAAAGGGTGAGCATAGAATGCTGTCATGAAAGTATACAAATTTTATAAATACATCTTTTATATAGATGTTTCAATAGTTTGAATTTTAACTTTAAAGGGTCTTGCATCATTTAATTTAATTTATGCACCTATTATTTCACTTTGGCTATATTTTATGATTCCACTTTTTAGGGGTGTAGAAAATAAACATTCAGAAGCTATGACTTGCCAAGGCCACAGGGTGATCCAGGGTTGGCACCAGATCCTGCCACTGATGTGTGACTGAGAGTCCAAAGCCTTGATGAGCTGTGTCCTGTGGGTTCTGGGCAGACTTTAACCATTAAAGGCAGACTCCAGACTTGGTGCTAGGTTCATGTCTTAGCTCAGTTACTAAGCCTGACATTGTTTTTTTTAGAAATTACAGGGCTTGTCAAAGGCTGAGGCTTTTAGGCCACAATAGAATGACTTCTAGATCAAGACTATGAAGATGAGCTGGAGCAAACATGCTCTAATCAGCCAAAGAATTATGGGTGGAGAAAAGCATTTTTGAGCCTTCCTATTGTGACTATTTTTTGTTTTCTTTATTAATAGATGTGCTTGCTAATTTTAACACATGTCCTCTTACCTGTGGGGGTTCTGCTGTGTGAGAGATTTTCCTTTGAAGTGTTTACCCATTGTTTGCCATAGAAGAATCCAATTTTCATTGCCAATTAAATAATCTTAGTTACTGAGAAGGAAAACTGCCTCCTGGCATATTCAGATGAAATTAGCAGTTTCAAAATATGTATTCTGTCTCTGTCCCTACTAAGTAGGTTGAGGCTCTGTCAATATTTACATAAACTAATGAATTATGAGAGATACATTGATCCATCCCCCTGCTGGAGACATCCTTTTGAAAAAAAAATCAAACCATATCACTTTGCTTCTTAAAAACATTCACTGACCCCCCCCCCATTGTCCACAGGACAAAGTCTTAATGCCTTAGCCCTGTCATTCAAATCCTTCAAGATTTGACCCCCTTAATTCTCACTTTTCCCACTGGTGCTTTAAGCTACCAGGGTACAGCATCTTGTCATAATTGTTTGCACAAAAATTCAGAATGATAGAAACCCAAATCAAGCCAGTTTAAGAAAAAAGAATTTTATTTTAGAAATAAAGTTCAGCGTATCTGATATTATTATTGGGCCTCAGTGAAAGAGAGAGAGAGAGAGAGAGAGAAGGGGAGAGAGACAGAGAGATCCTGCTTTGCAGGTCCCTGCTAGCTTCATTTGTCAAACATGCGCTCTTCAGTGGGCTGGCAACATGCCTGCCAGCAAACCCACACTGCCTGTGTCCAGCTGGGCCATTACAGTGGAAGGGGGTTTCTCTTTCACCAAATTCATATACCAACCCAAGAGAAGACTCCGATTGGTTATTTTTGAGTCACACAACTAGCCTAGAGAAAATTCTGATTGGTTCTGCCCAAGTCACTTGACTATCCCTGAATGAGTTGAACCACGTACCACCTCTCTGGTGGGCTGTGCCCCAGGGACAGCCCCTCTAGAATCATATTCAGTAGGGAGAAGGATCCCCAAAGGAGCTAGAAGAAGAGAGCAGGAAATCATGCTAAGCAGAAAAAACATGCTACTCCAGTCCCAACCCACACATATACCTTCAGGCCTCCATGTGTTCACAATGGTCTTTCAGTCTGAATGTCTCACTTCTAGCATTCTAGCAACCCTGCCTGGAAAAAAATGTTATTATTATTATTATTAATTATTATTTAGATGGAGTTTTTGCTCTGGTTGCCCAGGCTGGAGTGCAATGGTGTGATCTCGGCTCACTACAACCTCCACCTCCTGGGTTCAAGCAATTCTCCTGCCTCAGCATCCCGAGTAGCTGGGATTACAGACATCCACCACCACACCTGGCTAATTTTTGTATTTTTAGTAGAGACGGGGTTTCACCATGTTGGCCTGGCTGGTCTCAAACTCCTGACCTCAGGTGATCCACCCACCTCGGCCTCCCAAAGTGCTGGGATTACAGGCATGAGCCACAGCATCAGGCCAAAAATATTATCTCTTTAGTAAGCCTTACCAAATTCTACTGAACAATGTAATTACTTCCCCTTCTATGTTTTCACGGAACTTTTGCATACTTCTATAATAGAAAAGATTTATTTACATATCTGCCTCCTCCACCAGACCAAGGGTTTATTCATTTGAACTGTTTGGCACATTTTGCGCTCTTCAGTGTGTCACACAGTGCCTGGCACACAGTAGGTTCTTGGTATGTCCAGAGGAAGTGAGGGAATTGAGCAATTAGAACCTCTAACATTTCTCTAAAGGAAACTAAATATAACCTCGTTTTATTCTTATTTTAGAAGTCTGTCAATGTTCTCACCATTCATTCTGTTCACCTGCATTCTTAAAAACCTGCATATCAAATAACATTCTGTTTTACAGCAGTGAATTAGAGTCTGGGCTGGAGAGGAAACTTTCATGTTTGCAAACCTTCAACCCCACCAATTGCATGAAAATACAAAGAATTTCTATTGAAAGTGGAAGCAGGTGGCGTTCTCAACATTTTAACACCCATTTTCCTGTGGAGCATTGAAAAGTTAACTTGGGAGCTTGTCTTTGCTGTTGATGTTACTCATTTTTCAAAAGGGACTGATGAGTGAGTCACTGGGAAGAGGAAGTTACAAACGCGAGCGTGTGTGTGTTTGCATGTCACAAAGGTGTGCTGCTAAGAATCAGGCCGAGGGTGTGGGATTTTAAAGGGCAGCATGAAAAAGGACTTGATTTAGAGATTGTGACTCAGCACTCCACACTCCTCAGTGTTTACAGATGTGCCTGAAGAGTTGATGGGCAACTCACAGTTGTGCAGACTCTGGATACATCCTCCTGCCGTGTATTTATTTCTGTAGGATGCATGCCTACCTGGAACCTACTTACAAAAGAAACTAGGCCAACCTGTCAATGGAAAGAGAGCAGGAGAGGTGGTGAGCCAAGGGTCCTTGATCCCCCACCTGTTGGCTGTGCTCCTAGTGGAAAGTGGCCTCAATCCCCTGGGCCTTGATAGAGTTGGCATCCCTAAAAATGGGGATGGGGATGACCGCCTCAGAATTGCTGTGAGGATTAAAGCGATAAAGGGAAAGAGTGCTGAGACTTGGGTGTGTCCCTTCACAGTTCAGTCTGTTTGCTCGCACCTCCCTCCTCTTACCTTCTCAAAGGGCTTGACAAGGAGGAAAAATTAAAACACAGTGGAATATTTATTAAGTAAAGCTTGAGCTTGGAGCTTGGCTCTGCCACTTGATCTCTGAGTCACAGGAACAAGCTTATTAATCTCCTGGATACTCATTTTTTTCCACTGCTGACAGTGGAGATGAGACAAGATAACACAGAAGATTCTGGGTGCTTTGGAGGTGCCAAGGCTACACCCATGAGGGAAAAAAGCGCACAGCAACCCTACCGAGGGGGGCAAGAGGCACGGGTGGCCCAGTCACCCGGCCCAGGCGATGACTCAAATGGCTTATTAATGGGCTCTTTACAAACATCACATTGAGTGAAAGCCCTGGGCATTTCACAAAAACAGACATGGGTCAAAATCCTGACCTTGTCTTTGTTGAGCTTGTTGCCAGATTCCTTGACTACTGAGTTTGGAAAGCAAATCCAAGTAAACGATATCAGTAGTGGCCCTGATGGTAGCTGCCATCTGTTGCGTACACAGTGTGTTACAGGGTTCTACTGGGTGCATCCTGTGTACCTTCTCATATAATCCCCACAACTACCTGGTTTGTTAGCATTCTTAGCCACACCCCTCCCATTTAGCAGCTATGAGCATTAAGGCCCAGAAAAGTTAAGTAGGTTGTAGAAGATTAAAATGATAGTAAGTAGTGAAGGGAGTTTAAACTCACATCTGCTAACTCCAGTGTCCTCCACCTCCCCTTCTAATTAAATTAATTAAAATTAGATTTTAATTGCAGAAGAAAAAAAAGAAAAACTTCTTTTTCTCCCAGAAATAATTCACATTTCCCCCTAGAACTAAGCTAAAATAGAAATGTAACACATGGGCCTTTTGTAAGACGTTGAAGTTGCTCTTGTCACTGTCCAGTGAAAGGTCGGTTAGCTCCATGGTTTGGAAATACCACAGGGCAGCTCCAGGATAGTTCTTTATGCCTTTTGTTTTGTCAAACAGAAGAGGAAAGATGCTTAAATGTGTGGTTGCACAGACAGAACTGGAGCGAAAGGGTGAACGTGACGGGGATGCTGGGTGGACTGTGCATCAGGTAGAGAAGGGTTTTGAGCTATCCATTCCTGTAGCCAACACTCTTTCAAGACTGCAGCTTGCTCCTATTGACCGCATGTCAGTGGAGGTGGGGGGATCGCTGAGTTGGATGCTGTAGAAAGGATGGATATGTGGATGGAGCACAGGACTGGAAGGCCAGCAGACTCAGCTGCCTCAATGCTAAAGCTCCCTCTGGCTTGTTGATACTAACCCAGTCAAGCCACCCATAGGGCTGCTAAACCCTGCTGAGTACCGGTCAACTTTTAAAAGGAAAATGTGTGTATGGCCAGTTTATTATGTGATCTCTGCCACCGGGCTATTTAAATAAAATAGTCTTTATTTTTCTTGTATCCTTTCCTGTTTGTGCCATGGCAAATGTCTTTTCTCTGCTGGATAGCATAGCCCATCTTGGGTGGATTCCATCATATTCCAGAAAACTTTAATAATTACAAGTCCAATCTAGTCCAGTTTAAAACTCCAATCTCATATAAGATTCAGACCTCTCCCTGCCCACATCGCCGCCCAGGGGTGGCTTAAGGACCCTGAGGTGGGGAGGGGGTTTCACTGCTCTGTCGTTTCTTTTCCCTCTGTCTCTCACCTTGAAATGTGAGTGTGGAGGTCAGGGTCTGCCTCTGAGATACCCACCCCTGATATCTACCCCTTCTGGGTTTCTTGCATCTCTAATGTGTAAGTCAAAGAGGGGAGAGATGGAAAGGAAATGGAAAGCAAAACCCATATTTGTCCTTTTGCTGTTGGATGACTGGATTTTGACATCCTCTACCCGGAGGTGTCCCAATAATAATCACAATGGCAAACTCACCACTTGGTAGGTCTGCTTCTAAGGGCTTTGCTTTCAATAACTCACTAGTCCTCACAACAACGTCATGAGTTAGGTCTACTATTATTCCTAATTATAAATGAGAGCTCTCAGGTACAGAGAGGCACTGCAATGTGCCCAAGGTCATATGGGATGTAAACCCAGGTAGCCTTGGTGGTTGATGGCCTCATCTCTCATGAGTCATGAGTGAGTTCTTAAGAGGGCTAGCAGGGACTCCTTGGCATGAGTATTCCAGGGTGAACCCTCCATATTCCACCTTCCTGCAGTTCCTGTCCTCTGAAAAACACCCCAAAAATCAACTGCTGGTGTCTTCTTGCCTGGGGACACTGTGCAAGCCCAGCTAAGTGCTTTCATATGTTCTGCAGGAAGCTCATGCATCCTTGCCATGCCAGATCCTGGGGCAGAGGAGGGATTGCTTTCCCACTCTCCTCTTCCTCTTCCTTGCTGTGGCAAAGATGGCGACTGTCCTCCAGCAGCTGTCCTTCCCATGGTCTGTAGTATTAGAATTGTAGCTGGGCATGTGGACACACAGCTGTCCACATCGCACCCCACACTCCCTGCCTCCCTTGCATTAGCTGTGATTGTGTGACTGGGTCCTAGCCAATGAGGTGTGAGCAGAAACATGGCAAGGCATCTTCCAAGAACTTCTTGAAGGTCTGGCTGACACTTACTCTTTGCCTCTCCTCCCCCTCTTCCATCTCGCTGCTTGGATTGGAGATATGAGGCCTGGAGCTTCATCCTAGTGGGTAGAGAACCACACCCTAAGGATGGCAGAGTGAGCCTGGTTCCCCCAAAGATTTCACAGTACCCAGCTGAGGGGCCAGCTCCAAATCAGCTACCTCTAGATTTCTACATGAGAGAGACATAAACTTCTTCCTTTAGTTAAGCCACAATTATCTAGGAGCCAAAACTAATTCTTGCTCATCTGTCTACATCTCATTTTCATTCTTTCTTCTGCTGCTTAGATCAGCAGAGGGCAGGCAGCAGGCTCACTGCCCAAGCAGCCATGCAGCCAGGGGACAGAATGCAACTCATCAGTTCTTGCAGATGGCTCTGATATTTACCTGTGGGACTCTTTAGCCCCTCTCTTGGCTTCAGAAGGTGGGCATGCTCATGGGCAGGGGAAGAAAAGGTATAGCTCCTTCTCCATGCTGACACATCATGCCTGCTGGTTTCTGCTCTACCCTCATGGTCTTTGTATTAATACATGAGAGTTTGGGGTGAGGGGTGAATGGTTGCTGGAGGGGGGCAGACCAATTGTGCCGAGATGTGATGCATCCCTTCCTTGAGCCTGGTGGCCAGTTCTTAGGCAACATGAGGATTTCAATTATGATCCTATTAGGTGCTGTTTCCAGATGTGGGCCAAGATTAATCATCAAGGTAGCTATCAAAGAGTACATTAAGCAGAATTATATGGAGCAATTCACCAGGCTGCAAGGTCCTTGCAGACATCTTGTTCACTGTGGTATTATCATTGGCTGACTTGGTACCTGCCGCATTGGAGCTGCACCATATTTGTGAATGAATAAACAAATGAATGAATAAATTCTTTAGAAACTCTTTGGAGAGAGGTAAATCCTGAAGAGTGACTAATGACATCAATGGGTAAAGATGGTTGTGAAGAGAGTGAGTCAGAGGTTTGTTTACACTTCTGTGACGATGAACAATCTTATTCAAGCAAATGGGAGCCCCAAATTCAAGCCCAGCCTTCAGTGTGTAAAAGAAGCTTCTGGGCTTGGATGCTTCCAAGAAGCAGGTGACACAGAGTAAAATCACTGGACTTCACTGCCACAGAACATGGGTTGGAGCCCTGGTGTTGCTATGTACTGGCCATGGGACCTCAGATGAGGTTTTCACCTCATCTGTTAAAAAAAATTGTTTAAAAAATTATTCTGACAGCCGGGCACAGTGGCTCATGCCTGTAATCCCAGCACTTTGGGAGGCTGAGGTGGGTGGATTGCTTGAGCCCAGGAGTAATCCCATCTCTACAAAAAATAAAAATAAAAAAATCAGCCAGATGTGGTGGTGCATGCCTGTAGTCCCAGCTACTCAGGAGGCTGAGATGGATGGATCACTTGAGCCTAGGAGGTCGAGGCTACAGTAAGCCATAATCATGCCACTGCACTCCAGCCTAGGTGACGAAGCAAGACACTATCTAAAATATATATATATACGTATATATATATGTGTATATATATATACATATATATACACATATATATATACATATATATGTATATATATATATACGTATATATATATATTCTAAGACTTGTTAAAATGGTGGGGAAGACTTTATTCAGGAGTATTGCAGTGAGTGTAAAGATTATCACAGTATCGCAGAGAGATGGAGTTTAACTCAGAACCACAGCAAAGACAGCTGGGATTACAGCCAATGAGCAGGAAGAGGGACCAGTAGATGGAAAATGACTAAGAGGAGACATCAAGGTGGGGAGCTTCTTGATAAACTGACTTAACAGGATTCCTGCTAAAGACAGGCCAAGGGCTTATACATCAAAGGTGGGGGAGGAGGAATTTGATCAGGTATGGAGGGTGATCCAATATCAAAGGTGAGGGCTTCTTGCTAAAGTGACTTAGCAGGAATCTTGCTAAAACTGGATTTAGCAAACCCGAGATGGGTCTCGAGGATGAGGCCTAGGAGAAAAGCAGGTTCAGGGGGGCCTGTCTAAAGTTTGGTCAAGGAGAGAGTCTTTGTCATTCCCGAGCCTGATTCTTGTCTTATTTCCTTCGCGTGGTTGTTGTAAAGACAACACTAGGCCCAGCTGAAGGGGAGGTGGGAGGTTGGAATCCAGCCCTGGCTGTGCTCTGCATGTCAAGCAAACATTTGCCAAAGGGGCCATATCATAAATATTTCAGGCTTGCAGACCATAGGGTCTTTGTCATAATTACTCAACCCTGCCACTGCAACAAGAAAGCAGCCGTAATAAACCGTACATCTGTGAACAGCATTGACTGAGTTCCAATGAAACTGTATTTCCAAAAGCAAGACTTGAGCCCCAGGACAGAGTTTGCTGACCTCTCTCTCTGGAGGGAGACTTTTCCCAATTCAGACAAAAGTATTGTGTAAGCTCATTTCCCAGGTGGTGGCAATACCCCATGGGGCTGAAAGCACCTCCATGCAGAACACACACAGATGACTGCAGAGATGTCCTTCTGGGCACAAGCAACTTCTCTCCAGCCCTGGAAACAGGCCAGGATGTGGGCTGCATTGGTCACACTCACATCTGCAGGCAGGGAAGCAGATACAGCAGATGGCACAGAAGGAATGAACACTATAACCTTAGCCAACAGCTGAGCAACCCCTTGGAGGAGAATGCATACCTGCAGTCAGAAGGGCTTACATGTGAGAAAGTAAAGTCAAAGGATTGGGGACCGTGGCAAGCAGCAATAGAACAGTAAATGTGGAAGCAGAGAGTCAGGTGCAGATTCTGATGAATGTCTGACCCATGAGTGAAGCAGGAGCAGCACCTTTTGAATCATGCTGTAGCCCTGGGTACTCCCCTGGGTCCTGCCACCTCTGTCCAGCCGGGCTGTAGGTGGACTTGGTTAATTTACTGAAAATGCCATGATGGTGCTGTCATTCTTTTTGCAGGAGCCCTGAAGCTTCAGGTAGCCCAGGACTCCCGACCTCTCACTCCCTTAGCACGCATTCACATTCAAGACACAGCCATTACTATTCAATATTACCATCCTATTAAGGAAAGTGTCAGTAATCTAATATTTCATCATACACTAGACCAAAAATTTCAGAATGTTTAAAAAGGAGAAGATGACAACTCTGTTCCCATCTTTTCTGGGTCAATGGACTATTTAATAAAATTTCAGCTTCACCTCTATCATTACAGTAATAACTGCATCTACACACTTCGAGCTCATGGCCTCAGCAGGAGAAACGGGGGTGGGGGGAGGGTATTTCAGACTAATAGGCCCAGCTCTTCCTTTCTGCCACGCATCAGTATTTCTTTCTTGAATTCAGATTGATTTTTGCAAGGGATTTTATGCTATGGAGCATGAAAGCCTAGTTTTCTGCCATGAGCCCAGTAAAGTTTATGATTGGGTTCAGTATGGTTGAGCCTCTTCAAGACATAAGACCCATGACCCAAATGAGGAATCCTCATTTCATTCATTTGAAGTCAATAAAGATTGAATATTGAATATATGTCAAGCATTTCATTCACAGCAGTTGGGAGATGTGATTGGAATTGCTGTGGGGTCAGCCTATAAAGCCAGAAAAAGCTTTGTGGAGGGTGGGGAGGGGAGAAAGCTTTGAAACTGTGATTTGGCCACAAGTGGGACTCGCACAGAAAACAGAGTAAGAAAAGGATGCTGTGGTTTCTAGGCACTCATGCATATAGCTCACCCAGCTATATTAGGATTCTCCAGAGAAACAGAACCAATAGGATGTGTGTGTAGGAGGAAAGGTTTATCATGAGGAATTGGCTCAGATGACTGTGGAGACTGGCAAGTCCCAGGATGCGCAGTGGGAGCCATCAGGTTCAACACCCATGTGAGCCAATGGTGTAGTTTCTGCCTGAAAGCTGGCAGATTCAAGACCCAAGAGAAACACCCATGTTTCAGTTTGAGTCTGAAGGTAGTAAAAAGCCGATATCTCAGTTTTAAGGCAGTCAGGCAAAAAAAACTCCCTTTTTCTCAGGGGAAGATAATACCTTTTGTTCTAGCCAGGCCTTCAACTGATTGGACAAGGCCCACCCCCTCTTAAGGGAGGCAGCCTGCTTTACCCCATCCACCAATTTAATTATGAATCTCATCCAAACACCTGGTAATCACTGGGAGCAGACATCTGCATAACAGCCCACACACCTCTGTGTCCCCCTTATCTCCCATCTGCGGGGCCCGTAGGAAATATCTCAGGAATCTGCCTCTCTCCCCCTCCCACCGATTTTGTCCCAGATCTTGACTGATGCAGTCTTCCCTGCCATTCTCACTCCACACAGCAACGTGCTGTCTCTGCAATCTGAGTATGTGGGTCCCCCATGATCATGCTTCCAAGATGGTTTCAACCTTTATGATTTTTGCTCTATCCGCACACCACCAAATACTACCTACTGTAATTGAATCATGTTCCCACAAAAGTAATGTCCACCTGAGACCTCAAAATGCAACCTTAATTGAAAATAGGATCTTTGCAGGTAAGAATGAGGATGAGGTCATACTGGATTACAGTGAGCCCTAAATTCAATGACTGATGTCCTTATAAGAGACAGAAAAGGAGATGCAGAGGGGAGAAGCCCATGTGAAATGGAAGCAGGGAAGTGAGTGATGCAGCCACAAGCCAAGGAATGCCAGGAACCACCAGAAACTGAAAGAGGAAAGAGGAGGTCCCCCCTAGAACTTCAGGCTAATACCTTGACTTTGAAATTCTGGCCATTGTATTTTGAAGCCACTCAGTCGTGGTCATTTGTTACAGAAGCCCTAGGAAACTAATACTCTATCTTCATGATTGTTGCTTTATCTGGAAACCATCTGTACTACTATTTGAATAACATTCTATAATAGACAAAATTCTTTTTACTAAGATAAGTGTGTTTCAAAATACGCTACACATCAGCCCCTTAAAGAGGAAAGAGTTTTGTCATAAATATAAGGACTAATAATAGAATGGATTGATGACTTAGCCCATTCAGGCTGCTATAACACAGTATCTTAGACTGGTTCATTGAAACAACAGAAATCTATTTCTCACAGCTCTGGAGGGAGGAAGTCCAAGACTGAGGTGCCAGCAGAATCAGTGTCTGGTGAGGGCCTGCTCCCCATAGAAGGTGCTTCTGTGTGTCCTCACATGGTAGAAAGGGCAAGGCAGCTCCCTTCAGCCTCTTTTATAAGGGTATTAATCCATTCACGAGGGTGGAGTCTTCACAGCTTAATCATCTCCTAAAGGTTCCACCTCTTATACTATTGCATTGAGGCTCATGTTTCAACATGAATATTGGCGGGGGGGAACACTAACGTTCAAACCACGGCAGTGACAGTAAAAATAAATACAGCGAGACCAGAAAAATGCTGTTAAGTGCCAGCTAACACCATGGCCTGCCAAGGTGCCTGACAATGTCTGTTCTTTCTTCCCTAAAAGGGGAGATTAGCAAGCGTCCAAAGTTAAGGAGATACTAGAATCCAAATGAGACTCCTCTTTGAGGTAATTAGAAGGATTGAGTAGGAATTTCTAGAGAAGAACCTTCTCCTCCCATGAGCCAAGGAACCAATGAACCTGAGTGAGGTCAATGTGAGCACCTATAAGTCCTGTCCCACCCCTGGTGGTCTCACCATCTGGCTTCTGAAACTCCAGGCGTCCAACCTGCCATGCACACCCTTCCATGATCTTGCCACCCCAACTGCTGTCCAGCCTCATCCCCCACTCTGTCTGCTGGTTCTGCCCGCAGTCCTTCCAGCTCACTTGTAATTTCACAGCCATGCCCTTCTGCTATTCCCCACCATGCCTGTACACAGCCTGCTCCTAGAGCCCCCACACTGACCCAGGAATACACAGACCGCTCTGCTTCCATGGTGCTCTCTGCCCCAAACTCCTATTATTTGGATAGTGGACTTGTTGATAAATCTGCTATTTTTCTTTATCATTTTTCTCTTATTTTTCCATCTCTGGGACTTTTTACCCTGCTTTCTTGACTTCTCTTGATTTCTCTTGACAAGAGAAATTTTCTTGACTTCATCTTCCAAACATTTCTATGATTTTTTTTTCAGTTCACATATACTTGATTTCCAAGAGCTCTTTCTTGTCCTAAAATTACTTTTTTCATCACATCTTCTGTGTTTTATGAACACAATATCTTCTCCTACCTCTCTGAGGATATTAATTCAAGTTATTGTGAAGCTTCCTCTTTGCTGCCTTTGTTTCTGTTTCCTCTGAGGTCCTTTTTTCCCTTTGCTTTGGCCTCTGTTTTTTGAAGGCTTTCCACAAATGTCTACTGATCACTGATGACTGTTCTTCAGTATTTAAGAATGAGATGGTAAAAAGTTGACTGGTCAGTCCGGGGTGGGGAGTGCTCCACGATGGAGAATCAAGCAGCAAGAGCCTGGAGGGCAGGTTCCTCCATGGGATGATGAGGAGGGCAGGGAAGGAAGTAGGGGTTGGAGACACCACTCACAGTTCAGACCTTGGTTTACTCCCCTACCCATTTACAGCCTATGCCCACCTCCACCCTCATCTCTGTATGTCCCAGCACCACAGGACTGCAGAGTAGATTTGTGAGTCCAACACTCTGGATGCAGAGTTCCCACTATCCAGCCCCCAGCACACCCCATCTTCAGTGGTCCCCTCCCCTTCCAGGTCTGGAGATTTTCCAGGGTCCTGTGGGGGTGCTCTGCTTTGCTGGGATCCCCTCTGAGAGCCCAAAAATCAGAGTTCCTCCACTCCGCCGGACCAGGTTCTCCATCTGCTTTTGCTTTTTAAACATGTGCTATAGGAGTTCCTCCTTTGTCCCTGTGGATTTATGCTTCCTTTATTCTTTTATAGTCTTGCTAGGGGACTCATTCATTGCCAAATAAATATTTACTGTTATGACAGGTGCTCAGATAGCACTGAGCAAAAATACAAAAATCTCTGCCTGCCAGGACACTTTCTCTCTCTCTCTCTCTCTGTCTCCGTCTCTCTCTTTCCTGCCCCCCCTCTCTCCTTCTCATTGCTCCCATTTTGGCCTAGGCTTCCACCCGCCAGACAGCAGGTTGGAGAGGATCCACTCAGAGCACTGGCAAGACCCAGGGACCAGGGACCCTACCCATCTTAGAAAGGCCAACACTTAGTGAGATTTACCTCTTTCCTCCTCCATAAGGGCACACGGATCCCTGGGAACTGTCAGAAATAGGGTGATTTGTCAGTATCAGGATGATGGAAATGAGGCTGGAGGGAGCAGAGGACCCCCAGGATATTAAGCCCCTTTTCAGGTCGTTGGTCAGACTTCGTGTCCACACCTCCACCCCACACTCTCCAATGCCAAATAGACAGGTCACCACCATGTTAGAAATTCTCCAGTGGCTTCTCTTCAAAAAGCCTAGCCTCCTAGACCAGTTCTCCCCACACCCCCTCTGGCCCCATGCTCTGCCCTCGGCTGCCCCAGCCTCCACCTCTGCCATACCCACCTGCTCTCCTGTTTGATGGTGCCCTGCAGTCCGCCCAGGGCCTCTGCCCCTGCTTCAATTTCTGGTTAGTTCCCAGCTCCAGGAAGTCCCCTCTGAGCCCTCCCTACCAAGAAGGGCCCGACTGTTACACCCCTGCCCCCAGCTCTCCCTGCAGTCACCAGAGCTTCCTGGCAGCTCTCTGTGCTTCATCCTGAGGACTCTATCTATGGCCAAAGGAGTCTTGATTCTAGAGGGGGTCATTGGACTTTTATATGGTGTGGTGTGGTGCATCTAGAAATATTCTCCCTTTAAAAATACCCAACCCCAATGCTAACATTTCTCCATTAAAAATTCACACTTTTAAATTGAGGCACAGCAAAGAGTCTCAAATTAAAAATCATAGCAAAAGGGTGAAATATTAAGAACTTACCTTCAAAGGGATTAGCTTCCCACATTGTGTTCCAGGCTGGCAGATGGTTAGAGAAATGGTTCCCAATTTCAGATTCGGGAAACCCTTTCTCAATGTCTGTCTTACCACAACACCTATAAGCGCCTTCTTACTTTTTTTGTCAATTCTTTTTCTTTCACTTAATGCAATTATTTTAAAGGAGGACTTTATATCAGTATCCTCAGTGGGAAACCAATCTCACTTACTTTCTGCAGAAGATATCCAGTGATATTGTTCGTCTCTATGTCCCAACCCCAATCTCATCTCAAATTGTCATCCCCATAATCCCCACATGTCAAAGGAGGGCCCAGGTAAGAGGTGATTGGATCATGGGGGTGTCTTCTCCCATGTTGTTCTGGTGATAGTGAGTGAGTTCTCATGAGATCTGATGGTTTTAAAAGGCAGTTTTCTTTGCTCTTGCTCACTCTCTCTTGCCTGCCGCCATGTAAGACATGCCTCTTCCCCATCTGCCATGATTGTCAGTTTCCTGAGGCTTCCCCAACCATTTGGAGCTGTGAGTCAATTAAACCTCTGTTCTTTATAAATTACCCAGTCTCCGGTATATCTTCAGAGCAGTGTGAAAATGGGCTAATACAACCATAAAAAATAAGTAAAAACAAAATAGTAGTACCAAATTGTGGTTAGATTGGATGCCCACCAAGGATTTGAGCTGGATTCTACTCTTGCTTTGTATTAAAAAGGGTAGTGGGAATTAGCAAATGTTACTGAGATGTTAAAGACGTAATAGTACCAAGTTGAGACATTCTTCCTGACATAATTAGGAAAATTAAAAAGAACTGAAAAAGGAGTAACTGCCTCCCCCTCTGCCTGAGTATTCATTCATGTCCAGTCCAGTAGCGCCCACTGGGGACAGCAGGCTCTTTGTGAAAGACAGGCGTTAGAGGGGAGGGAAGACAGGCAAGGAGGGAACTGATGAGAGGGGACAAGGATGACAGTCCATGGTAACGGTTTTCACACTTGAGGCTGCAGATCCATCACTTGGAAGCTTCTTTAAACAAAAGGCAGACCAGTAGCCAAGCTCCTAGAGATTCTGAAGCCCTGTGCCTGGGTCGTAGCCCTGGACTCTGCATTTTATTTTCTTTTTTCCTTTATTACATGAGTTAAATCATTTACATTTATCATGATTCCTGATGCATTTTGACTTGTTTTTTTCTAATTCCTATGCCCTTTATCTTTCTGTTTTCTTCTTTTTTTTGCATTCTATAGTATTGATAGTGTTTGTTATGCCCTTTGTCTTCTCCACTGGTTTGGAAGCCCATTTTTTTCTAATTTTTATGGGTGCATAGTAGGTGTGTATATGTATGGGGTACATGAGATGTTTTGATACAGATATGCAGTGTGAAATAAGCACATCGTGGAGAATGGACTCTGCATTTTAGTCAGCACACCTGCTGCTCGTTGGTGGAAACTTCTTTGAGAAATGCTGGCTGGGTAGATGAGTTTTTGACGGGGAGGGTTTCTTGCAGCCCCATCCCGAAGCCCCAGGCTTCACTGCTGACTGGAGCTTGTGACCCTGGCACGCTGCTGCCATCCTTACAGCATTAAAGGCGTCATCTGCAAAAGGGGTGACAATTCTACCCTGCCTCTGTGAGACCCCAGGAGATGGCTGACAAAAAGCTCTGTGGAGAGAGGTCAGTCCCTGGCTGTGCTGATGGTGAGCTCTGAAAGAGATTCCAGGGTCAACACCAAGGTCAGGGAGAAGGGAACACCAAGGAGAGAAATCCCAGAATTTAGCCCTGAACCAGGCTCCCCTGCTCCCTACCTGCTGGTCAGTGACAATGAATGAGGTTGGTAGTAGCGAATGATTGGGCATTTACTCTATTCCTTATGAGACTGTCAGTGGAGCTGGACTGGAGCCCAGGTCTCCAAAACCTGTGGCATTGGCCTTTGTGCTACCCCTGGCTGCCCTTCCCCACGTTCCCTTTCTTTCCAGAACTTTCACCAGGGCCCCCTTGTATCCAGCACATGGTCCACACTCTCCAACAGCCTTATCTTTGTGCTGACTGCACGCTCCCCTCCTTGATTTCAGGAAACACAGCTCCTCCTGGGCTCTCTATTCCCCAGGAGGTGTCCAGAGCAGGAGGCTCCCCCACGCTGGTATCCTATGGTCCATGGGGTTCCCATCTCTCCACATAAAAGTCCTGTGAGAGAGTGCTATGGGATGGATTGTGCCCACCCCCTCATTCATCAATTGAAGCCCTAACCCCCAGTACCCCAGAATGTGATTGTATTTGGAGATAGGTCTTTATAGAGGTTATTAAGTTAAAGTGAGGTCATTAGGATGGGCCCTAATATGTAAAATATGCCTGGTGTCCTTATAACAAGAGGCCATTAGAACACAGACACACACAAAGGGAAGACTGGGAAGACACAAGACGAAGATGGCCACCTGCAAGTCAAGGAAAAGGGCCTCAGAAGGAACCAACCCTGCCAACACCTTGATCATGGACTTTTGGACTCTAGAATGGTGAGAAAGAAAAGTCTGTTGTTTAAGCCCCCCGTTCGTGGTGTTTTGATATGGCAGCATTCTGTTCTCCTCCTGCTGCATGTGATAAAGCTTTGGGATCACCTTGCTTTGGGATCACCTTAGCGATGACTGCCAACCTGGGAACAGTTCAGAGCAGCTTAAGGCTATGGCACTGTGACTCCCAGGGTTGCAGCTGGAGCCACCACTGTCAGAGACAGGCCCTGAGGAAAGCCACTGCCCAGATCACAGGGCCATGCTCACTGCGCAGAGCATCTCCCCAGCCCACTGCTTGCTTCTCAGGGACAATTTGAATATGTTTATTATTCTGGTGAAGCCGCTCCTAACCAGACCCATCCTGCAGCTGGCTGCAAGCTATTTCATTATCTCTTCACTTAGCAGATAAAAAAGAAAATGGAACTGAACATGCTATGTCAAAGCAACCCCATCCCCATGGCCACACACACCCTGATCTGTCTAATCCAGGCCCTCGCTTCCCTCCCAGCCCTCCTCCCGAACCTCTCCAATGCTACCTAAGAGAATGCAAAAGGCCAGGCTTCTGCATTTAAAATTATACTATGAAATAGAAGAGCATTACTCTGAAGAGGTACAGGAATTTTCCTGATGCTATGTCTAATTTTGTGAACAGATATTTTGTAAAGTGACTTGGACAAGAATCCTGTCCAAGCACCACACTAATAGGACCTTGAGCCAGGGACTTCTCGCTAAGCCCCTGATGGTGTGCAAAGCAGGAAGTGCAAGTTCCACCACACAGGAGCCGCTGGGACTGAGCACCCATGACACGCAGATGCCTTTACCAGGGTGGCTGGTGGCACAGGGCCCCACATGAAGGAGGGTCCATGTTTGATTTAATGCCCAGCACTTGCCATCTTGAAATCCTTAAAGCTTTGAACAAAGAGCCCCACATTTTCTTTTTGCACTGGACTCCACCCATTATGTAGCTGACCCTGCTGTTACCTACAATCATGCAATCCTTACAACAGCCTACAAGGTAGAACTTAGATCTTCATGGTGTGGTAAAGAAATTGAGGCTCAGAGGAGGGAAGGCGCCTGTTCAAGGTCCCACAGCTCATCATAGTTGTCAGTGCGAACGTCATCGTCATCCTCTCCAGCAGCCCACCCCTCCTCCCAGCTCTCTGGCCCACCCCCGGGAAGCAATTTGCAGAGCAGTTACACGTGTAAATGACCACGTTGATCATTTGTTTTCTTCCCATTCCTTGTCTTTCCCTACTGGAATGTAATCTCCATGCGAGTAAGAACTTGTCTGAGTTGTGTCCACTGTATTTTCAGTAGACAGTAGTGCCTGGCACACAGTAAGCTCTGAATATGTGATATGGAATGAATGAATGGGAATAGATGATTTCCCAAGACTCCCTGGTTAGGAACTGTGCTGTGACCTTGGGTCCTTTATCTTCATTATTCTTTAGGTCTACACCTCAAGGAAGAACTGCTGTCCCTGTTTGATGGATGAGGAAGCTAGATTTAGAGAATTTAAGTCTCCAGGTCAGATTGTTAATAAGAGGCAGAGCCAGGCTTAGAACCCAGGTCTCTCTGATGCTGTTGAAGGGAGCACTTTCTCGTGATGTCTTCAACTGAGCACCAACCAAGACAGCAGCAGCCCTGTCATCTGCAGCACTAGCACAGTAACAATCCCCACAGCCCCAAGGGGCTTTAGATTGAATGAGATCATGCCTATGCAGTAGCCAGTTCGGTGTGGCATGGAAAACGAGGTCAATGCATGCTAGGGGCTGGCCACCTTTGTCCCTGTGTCACCTCCACCTTCCTATGTGAGACTCTGTTTATTTCTTGCCTTCCCTACCCAGAGGTGTGGATTCAGGAAATGGCACATGGATTATTTGTAATACAATTCTTTTTCTGAGAGTGGCTCTGCCATGTCTGCCCCCATCTTGCTCCCACCCTGTGTCCTTGGGGCCCTGTAAAGATGGTAGTGGGTACGGATTCTGGAAGCAGCTGTCTGGGTTTTTAATCCTGGCTCTTCCAGCACTTACTAGTTGAGTGTGGTAGTCAAGATTCTCCAGAGAAACAGAACCAACAGGATGTGTGCATATGAAGGAGGGAGGGAAGGAAGGAGGGAGAGAGATTTATTTTAAGAAATTGGCTTATGCGATCATGGAGGTATAAGTTCAAAATCTGCAGGCAGTCCAGCCAGCAGGAGACTCAGGAAAGGGCTGATGTTGCAGTTCAAATCCAAAGGCCATCTGCTGGCACGGTTCCCCCTTGCTTGCAAGAGGCCAGCTTCTGTGCTGTTAAGGCCTCTGACTGGTTGGATGAGCCTGCCCGTATTATGGAGGGCAATGTGCTTTACTCAAAGTCAACTGACTTAAATGTTAATCCCAGCCAAAAATACTCCCACTGAAACACGCAGAAGAATGTTTGCACAAATATCTGGGTACTGTGGCCCTGTCAAAGTTAACTCATAAAATTAACTATCCCTCTGGTGACCCTGGGAAAGTCACTCAAATTCCTTGAGCATAAGACTCCGTAGCTATAAAATAAATAAAATGAGTCAGCATATCCTATACCACACAAAACTGCTATGAGAATCAAATGAAATAATACATGTAAAGTGCTGTGAATGGTGCTGGACAATACAGCCACAGTGTTGCCGTCGGGTCATCCACATTCCTCCAAGGGCAATTGGCTCCTTCTCTCTCATCTGTGTCCTCCTTCCCCTTGGGTGGCAGGAATGCAGGGAGATGTGAGAAGGTCCCCTGGTCCCTCTCTGTGGTCAGGGGTCCCTCTCTGTGGTCTTCCTAAAGAGCAAAATTCCCAAGAGTTCTCAGTAAAAAAACTCCAGCTTTTATCCCGGTCTCAGTTTTACTGCTTTCTCTAAGACTCTGTCTGGTATTTCTCTTCTCCCGAGCAAGGTTTTCTTATTTGGAAATCGAACATGTTTAAATGTTGGATGTATTCATTAAGCTCTCACCATATGCCAAGCCTGGACTCATTCTTTTGTATGCATCATTGCATTTAATTCTCACAACAGCCATTACAGATGGACATGATTAGCTCACTTTACAGATGAGGAAACTGTGGCTCAGAGAGGTCAGGGACCCGGGGCTGTTGCTTCAGACAGAGTTAAGGTCCCTTCCAGTGTCGACAGCCAGGGCTCTCTGACTCTTATGCGTTTTGGCAGCATGTCCCCTTGGAGGATACTCACAGAGAGATTGGGCCCTAAAAATAGCAATTCTTAAAATATTAATTCACTGGAAGGTCTCCACGTCGACTCTGCTTTCAAACCAGGGCTTCCACATTTCTAGTAAAATCAGGAAAGAGAAATCTCTGGTTTTGTGGGGCCACCCTGGGCCCTGCAGTCAGCCGTGGGTAGGTGAGTGTGTGTGTCCGGGCCTGGAGGGTGCGTATTTTTCCACTGATCTGTGTCCACCGCGCCAGCTTGTCTGACTCCCACATGCGTATTCATGTGGTGCCTCAAGAGGTGATGCTCCTGCCCTACCCTGTCACACGAGGGAAACTGAACATGCCTGGCTCCTGGCTCCACGTACCCGTGGGACTCGACAGCTATAACAGTCATCCCAACCGGCTCCCAAAGGAATCTGAGCTGACCACTGGAGCTTCATGTTTTAATGAGGCTATGCCTACGTGTTGGGGGTTGGCAACTAAGAATTCCAAAAAAAAATTCCCCTGAACGAGCCCAGGACTTGTAGCATCCTGTTGTAAGCCAGCTCAGATGATCTTTCTTGCCCAGAAGCAGAGCAGGGCTCTCAATCCCCAGGAGGTATTGGAACTGCACAGGGGCTTGTGGGAAATGCAGGTACCAGGCCCTGCCACAAAGGTGGAGGCTGTGACCGGCCTAGGGTGCTGCACTGGTAATAGGGACCCTTGTTTCTGAAACCACTAGGCAGTGGACTCACCCTGAAAAGACAAGTGATGAGGCATCAGCAGGGGCAGGGCCATCCTGAGTCCTGGGCCTCTGGGGCTGTGTTTGATTCATCCATTCAACTATCCACGCAGCTCTTTACTGAACGTTTTTGTGTCAGACGCTGTTGTAAGTCCTCATGATACAACAGTTGGGGGATAGAGTCTCTGCTCTCATAGTTTTACATCCTAATGGGGAGAGAGACACAACACGTGGATACAATGTCAAGCATGATAAGGGCATGGAGAGAAATGAACGAGGGGAGGTGATAGGGAGCACTGGGGAGCTGGGCAATCATCACAGGGAGAGAGGGAGGGGTCCTGTGCACATCTGGGAAATGGGCCTTCCAGGCCAGGTAACAGCAAGGCAGGGGCCATAGGGTGGGACAATGCTTGGCTCAGCAGACCAGTGCAGCCAGACGAAGTGAGTGGAGGGAGGATGGAGGGGGCAGGCCCAGCTCATCAGGGCCCTGGAAGCCTTTGAGAGTACCTGGGTTTTACTCTACAGAGAAGTCCCGAGAAGGGTGTGGGCAAAGGCTGACAGCTCTGGCCTGGTGATCGTGGGCTGGAGAGGAAAGGGAAGATGCAAGAACCTGGAGGGGAAAGTGCTCTGCAGTTAGAAGCAGCAGGGTTTGCTATTCAGGCGGATGTGGGGTGTGGGCGGTGTAGTCAATGGTGACACCAAGACTTCAGGAGTAAAAGGTGCTGGAGGTTTGAAAAGAGGGAGAATGCCCTCTAAAATGGAGAATGAATGAACAAGGAGGATATCCTGGGGTTGGGGCAGCTTGAAGGACCCACAGAGACACTGTTAGGGATTGCGGATTTACAGGGAAACTCACTTCCCTGGTTGTATTTTTCTGCAGCCACGTTCAGCTGGGTGGGCGCAGTGCGGAGTCATCAGGAAGTAGAAATTAACCAGGTTTTGGGTTCCGCCAGTTGAACAGGCGAGGGAGTCGAGGATGTGGGAAGGCGTGACTTTAGTGAGAGACCATGGAGTGTGGGCTGGGGGAGTCGGTGATGACCCTGACGGATAGCAAGGAGGTAAAAGGTGGGTGGATTGTGGGTGCCCATGGGACTGAAGAATTGCAGAAAACAGAAGGAAGGGGCTGTGATGATTCCAGAGTGGGATGTTTGAGGAGACAGGAGGGGCCAGGTATGGCCATGGAGTGAGTGGCGGAGGCAGGTGGAGATCGAGATCCTGGGAGGAAGAGGAGTCAAGAACCTAAGAGGCCAGATGCCCAGTCACACGGTTGTTGCCATCACCAGGGTCATTGCTGGAGCTGTGTTGCAGATGGCAACAGTGACCAGGAGCGAAACCCTCGAGGCGTGGTGGGACTTTTCAGAGCGTCCACAGGAGACTGCAACAAGGAAGGAAGAGACGGGTGACATGATGGCCCTGACTCTAAAGATGGTAGGGGTTGGGTAGGAAGGAACAAGGGTGACGCTTTCCCTCCTAGTCAGAGCTAGAGAGAATGGGGAGAAGAACAGGGGGGTTTAGATTAGGGCAAGAGGGTGGGGGAAATGTTCGAAGAGAGGGACCTGATGCGGACCATGAATTCCGGGGGGACAGAAGAGGGTCTGGGTGTCAGGGCAGGTGAGGGAAGAAGTCAGATTGGGGGATGTACCTCTGTTTAGGACAGGATTCCAGGACAGGAGAGTGGCTCCAAAGCCCTGTGCCCAATGTAAAGGGATAAAGGGCATGGTCCCAAGGTGGGTGACTATGCTGAGGTTGTGAGTGCTGGAGGGAGGGGGGTTTTGGCATTTGGTTGGGGGTTCTGGCTCCCTCTGCTCCCTCAAGTGCAGATGGCTACATCAGGAAAGGGCAGTGTTTCCAGAGGCCAGGCATGCTTCAGCAAGATTACTAGGTTGGAGTTTTATCACCTGGGAAATGAAATGACCACACTCCTCCCAGGGCTGCTGTGAAGACAGGTGTGGTGTGTAACCCTTCTCCTCTGCAAAGATCTCCAGGTCATTTGTTGCACTTAAAGCAGAGATCTAAGGCTCCTGCACTCAGTCCATCCTCATGGAACCCACACAGCCTCCTGTGCTGCTCCACCTCTCCTGGCCTATAGCCCCCACACACACCGTCAACACACAGCCCCACCCACAGCTCCACTTAAAGCCCCCACCCATAGCTCCAACCACAGCCCCCACCCACAGCTTTACCCACAGCTCCACCCACAGCCCCCCACCCACAGCCTCACCCACAGCCTCACCCACAGATCCACCCATAGCTCCACCCACATCCCCCACCCACAGCCTCACCCACAGCTCCACCCACAGCCCCCACTCAGAGCTCCACCCACAGCCCCCACCCAAAGCTCCACCCACAGCCCCCACCCAGGGCTCCACTCACAGCCCCTACCCAGAGCTCCCACCCACAGCCTCCACCCACAGGCCCCACCGACACCCACAGCCCCACCCATAGCCCCTACCCAGAGTTCCCATGCAGAGCTCCACCCACAGGCCCCACCCACAGTTCTTGGCCCACAGCTCCTGGCCTTTGTACTCCCTGGACTCTTCCCAGCCATCTCTCTCTCACACAGCACCCTCACTCTCCCCCTCTGTTTCCCTCAACGTATCGCATTATGCAGTTTTATCTTTGGCTGTGTCTTGTCTTCTTAGCTCCTGGGTAAGAAAACTGAGACCTCCAGAAGGCAGGTCTCAGTAAGTGTATGTTGAATGCTGGAAAGAGCTCCCAGCTGGTGTGAGTCCAGAGCCCATGCATAGTGCAGGGTGGAAATGGTGGGCCAGAGGGAGGGGGAGTGGGAACCATGGTAGAAGCAGGAAAAGGTAATTCTTGATGGTCCAAGAGCACTGGCCATGGAGAAAGACTGATCCAGACCTGAGCCCGATTTGAAGCGCACATATTTGTAATTTGACCAAGTAACTGAACATCTCTCAGCCTCATTGTCTTCATCTGTAAGGAGAGGGAGAAACACAATTATTTCTTAGATCCCTTTTGGCTCTAAAATACCTTTCCCAATGACCCAGATAAAATCCACGCTGTCAAGAAGTTTACAAGAGTCAGGAAAGCAAATTTCAAATCCCAGCTCTGGCACTAATTCCCCAGACAACTCAAAGGAAGTTACTTAACTCATCTAAACATAGGTCCCCTCATCTGGAAGATGACCAGGTCATTCCGGGTGGTGGCTGGACCCTCCATTGGGTCCAACTCTCGGATTCCAATAGAAGTCACGTGGATAGAGTCGGATTCAGCCTTGATACGGACTTGAGATCTTTCCCGCATTGTCCTCAGAAAGCTGGATGAGGAACATGAGGCCATGGCCTGAGCATCTTCACAGAAACAGGAAGCTCTTGAAGAGTCACAGCATCTCGCAGGCCCAGCCACTTGGAGCCTGCCGGGAAGACTGGATCCAGGAGGAAAATGAGAGACCACGTGATCGTGGCAAGATGCACACTACTGAAAGTGAGTGACATCAGACAAGAGCTGGGCGGTGGCCCCTGGGAAAGCTGGGGCTCACAATTAACTATGATTAACTGTCAGCAGGAAGTGCTCGGGGACCCCACCCTGGACCAAGGCCTGAGCCCCAAGCCAGGACCTGACACTGATTGGCCTTGTACGGAAGCGTGGGCCTCTCTGGGTGCCTCATGATAAATTTACAGACGGGATAATGCCACCAGTGTCTGTTGAACACCTGCTGGATGCTGGGTGCTGTGCCAGGGCTGCAAATCTAGGAATGGGCCGTGATTCGATGGAACTCAGCACCTACTGGGAAGGACAAGCCTCAGTCAGATAATCACACAAGCACATGTACCCTGTGCTCGCTGCCATGCCAGTGACATGCAGTGAGGTACAGGGAAAACGCAGACTGCAACCTGGTGCACCCAGGGCTTCAAGGAGGGCTTCTCAGAGGGAGTGATGCCCAAACTGAGAGCTGACGGGTGCAGAGGAGTTGACCAGGCAGAGATTGGGGGCTGGAGGAGGGTGCTCCAGCCATGCACGCAGACACAGGACCCTGGTGTATTTGAAGCATGCACAGGTTGGTCAAGCGACTCTGCCCCTAACATCTCTGCCCCACCCAGAGGATGGAAATGGAAGAGCACCAGATGGGCATCAGAGGAGCTGGGCTCACATCATGCTTCTGCCATGGTTTTGTTTTTGTTTGTTTGTTTGTTTGTTTGTTTTAAGACAGAGTTTTCTCTTGTTACCCAGGCTAGAGTGCAATGGCACGACCTCGGCTCACCGCAACCTCCGCCTCCTGGGTTCAAGTGATTTTCCTGCCTCAGCCTCCCAAGTAGCTGGGGTTATAGGCACCTGCCACCACGCCTGGCTAATTTTTGTATTTTTGGTAAAGATAGGGTTTCACCATGTTGGCCTGGCTGGTCTCAAACTCCTGACCTCAGGTGATCCCACCTGCCTCAGCCTCCCAAAGTGCTGTGATTACAGGCGTGAGCCACCACTCCTGGCCACTTCTGCCACTTTTTAACTATGATCATGGAGAAGTCGCTTGACCTCTCCAGGCTGCAGTTTCCTCATCCATCAAAAAGAAGATAATACTGGGTCTCTAAGGCTGGCAGGTGGATTAAATAAATCACAGTATGGGAAGGGGCTTTGTGAACTGCAAAACTGCACAAATGTTACAAATGGTCATCATCATTTTGGAGTCAACTCCTCCATGTTTCTTTCTGCCACCTCCTTTTCCTTCTAAACTCCCTGCTAAGTAGGGATGGGTGCAGGGCATGGGAGAACTAATCATCACTTATTGGGCATCTTCTATATCCTAGGAACTGAGTAAGTCCTCACATACATTATTTCATTTTATTCCCATTTTACAGATGAGAACAACTGAGACCCACACAGTATTGGAGTAAGGATTTGAACTGCTGTTCGTGTGTGAGGGGCTTCAAAACATGACCCATACTCATGGGCTGCCTTGCAGTCACTGCAGGACCATAGGACCCCAGCTCTCCACACCCTTCTATTGTTTTCCATGTGCTACTACCATGGCTCCAGCCTTGGGGAGCTCAGGGTCTGGTGAAGCAGGCTGACTCACGGATCTATCATTGCAATTTAGTGTTCTAGTTGGAAGTAGAAAGAAAGAAAACAGATGGGTAGGTCTGTGCAGGCTACGTGGACTGAGAAGGTCTGAGCTTCTTAAGAAGATGACTCCCTCATTGGGACAAGTGAGGTGTCACGGGGCTCACCCATTCATGAAGGAATTAACTGAGCCTGGTGTATCCTTGCACGTGTTTGCGAATCCCAAAAGCTTTGAAATCTCCCTGAGATATACTTGGGAATAATTAGCTGAATGCAATTGCCTTAGTAGCCAAGTTAACATCCACGCCCCATGGAGTGGCACAGCTTTTGAATTGAATTAATCATTGTCATCCAGGCTGATGTTTGTTCTTTGCAGGATTAAAAAAAAATCAACAACCCCCAAGCATGGCTTGACTGGATGCATTTTCTCTCCCAAAGGACAAAGCAAGAAGAAAATGATTTGAGTAGCAGCATGGGGTTTTACAATAGATATAAGACAGAACTACATTATTAGGCTGTGTGTACATTTAAAAAATTGTTGCCATGCCTTCAAATTAAGTCATGGATCTCTAACTGGTATATCCTGGCTGTCCCACATACGGACTCCGTGATGACTCCTCTCACCTTGGTTTCATTGTCCACTAAAATAAGGGTAACAATACTGCCTACCTGTGTTTGTCTGCTAAAGCTGCCAAACAAAATACCACAGGATGGGCAGCTTAAACAACAGAAATTAATCTTCTTACAGTTCTGGAAGCTGGAAGTCCAAGATAAGGGTGCCAGCAGGTTTCGTTTCCTCTGAGGCCTCACTCCTTGGCTTGCAGATGGCTGCCTTCTTGCTGCTCTTCACAAGGCCGTTCCTCTGCACACAGGCCCCTGATGTCTCTCCATGCATCCTACTGTCCTCTTCTTATAAGTACACCAGTCAGATTGGATTTGAGTCCACTCTAATGTCCCTACTTTACCTTAATCACCTCTTGAAATGCCCTGTCTCCAAATATGGTTGCATTCAGAGACACTGGGAATAGGGACCTCCACTTAGGAATTTGGAGGAACACCATTCAATCCATCACACTACTTGGAAGGGCTGTGCGATAGACTGAAAGTGCCCCCCAAAAGATGCCACATCCTAATCCTCATAATCTATGCCTGTGTCGCCTTACAGGGCAAAAGGGGCTTTGCAGATGTGATTTAGGTAAGGATCACGATGTGGGAAGATTCTGCTGGATTATCCAGGTGGGCCCAGTGGAATCACAAGGCTCCTGCCAACAAGCAGGTAGTGGGGTTGGAGAAGCAGTAGGATATGTAGCTGCAGGAGCAGAGGTGGGAGTGCCACAAGGAGGTGCCAGCAGTCAGAGAACCTGGGCAGCCTCCAGAAGCTAAAAAGGCAAAGAATAGAGCCCCTCTGTGGGCTCCAGAAGGAGGGAACACAGCCGGTTTACTCTTGACTTAGCCCCTGAGGCTCACTTTGGACTTCCAGCCTCCAGAGCTGCGAGAGAATGAAGGTGTGTTGTTTGGAGTCACTCCATTTGTGGTGATTGTTACTGTAGTGGCGAGTCCCTGATATGGGTAGTTGTGAGGATTACACAAGGAGCACATGCCCAGTGCCTGGAACAGTCATTGGCAGAGAAGACACACTCAGTAGGGCTCAGCTCTGCTGGCCACGGCCCAGCCACAGCCATCCCAATTGCAATGGGCAGTTTGGGCAGAGGCTCCATCGACAGGAGCTGCAGAATTTCCCCTTTCACACTGATGCTTCCTGCGCCATTTATCAGGGTGAAGTCAAGGTCCCAGAGGGTTGAGGACCCTGGGAGCTTCACAAGCTTCAAAGTTGGAGGAGGCCGTGTTCAGCCCTTATGTAAGGTCTTTCATTTTTTCATATTTTCAGTAACCCTTTTCTGAATAGCAGCCTGGCCCTGCTCAGAGGGCTGGTACTCTCCTGGTCCCTCTGCCTCTGTCTTCATGTGGCCCTCTCCTCTGTGTGTACCTGGTCTCCTGGCAGCAGGGAATAAATGGAAAATATCAAGCTGTACCATCCGTACCAGGACATATGAAAGCAGGGAGGTGCAGGGGGCCAGAGGAGGTCTTTAAGTAACAGAGACTGTATGGCTTTAATCAACAGGAGTGTATTCTTTTACAATTCAGGAGGGGAGGCCAGAAGTCCAAAATCAAGCCTAGAAGCTCTGAGAGAGAAGTCCCCCGCCTCTCTCCCAGTTTCCAGTGGTCTCAGGCAATCCATGCTATGGCATGGGCTGTGAGATGCATCACTCTACATGCTGCCTCTGTCCTTATGTGGCCTTCTCTGTGTCTACCTGTGTCTCTTTTCTCTCTTATAAGGACACCAGTCACTGGATTTAGGGCTCAGCCTAATCCAGGACAACTTCCTTTTAACTTAGATGCAAGACAGAACTACCTTACTAGCAAAGTAATAGTTTTCTGGCAAAGACACTATTTGCTGGGCACATATAGACACACACTTTCCTGCAAAGACACTATTTCTAAATAAGAACACATTCTCAGGTAGCTGGGTAGACATGAATTTTGCAGAGATTCTTCAACCCTCGACAGTATCCCAGGAGGAGATTGCAACTGAGCTGTGTCCTAAAACCTGGGTCAGAGTTCAGTAGGGAAAAGGATGTGCCATCCAGAGATAAGGCCAGGGAAAGACTGAGGCACCCGGAGCATCCAAGGTGGTCTGGCCTGGCTGGGCCACAGGGCGCAGAGGGCCAAGCCTACTGGCCAGATCAGGAAATGCCTAAAGGCCTTTGGAGTCTGGCCATTGGATCAGTGCTTTCTAAACACTTGACCACTAATGGGCCTGGGGCGTGTGACAACTGTGCTTCCATCTAAAATTGTGTCTTTGTGACTCTTCTGGGCTAGAATGGCTCCCTCTGCCTCCCCTCTCATGCACGTATGATGGTAGCACTTGGTGGTTATCATTAATGACCTTAGTTGTCAGATTTTAAAAGTTGACAAGCACATCTCAGTGTTCACTTTTCATCTCTGAGATTATATTGGAACATCAAATCTGGAGTCTCGCACCAGCGCCATAGGCACCACAGGGCCATTAGGAGGATTTATGTAGAGAAGGGACAGGGTCAGATTTGTGCTTTGTAAGGACATTTGAGTCATATTAAAAAAGAAATGCAACCTTGCATGTGGATGGTGTAATAAATGATAAGTTTCCTGAAATGAATAACGTAATTTTTAAAACTCAAATCAGAACAAGCATGGTGGCTCACTCCTGTAATCCCAGCACTTTGGGAGGGCAAGGCGGGTAGATCACTTGAGGTCAGGAGTTCGAGACCAGCTTGGCCAGCATGGTGATACCCCGTCTCTACTAAAAATACAAAAATTAGTCAGGTGTGGTGGCGCACAGCTGTAGTCCCAGCTGCTTGGGAAGCTGAGGCATGAGAATCACTGGAATTCGGGAGGCAGAGGTTGCAGTGAGCCAAGATCATGCCATTGCATTCCAGCCTGGGTGACAAAGCGAGACTCTATCTCAAAAAATAATAATTTATTAATTAATTTAAAAATCAAATCAGATCTTTATTATAAGCATGTTCCTCAGATTATCACTGCCTACTTTAGAATTCTAGGAACCTTGATTTATTCCTAATTTATTTTTTTTTTTCATTTCCCCACCCACAGAGAGAGAACATTGATCTAGAGACCAACGTGAGAGTAGGTCTTACCTCTACTGGCGTTTGACCTTTGACAAATCACAAGGAGGAACCAGACACATCACTGACCCTCTGTAAATAATTCTCTCTTTATCAGTAAAACAGGAGTAGCAATACCTATTTCTAAGAGTTGTGTCAAGATAGTGACATATGGAGTGCCTCCCCAGCACCTGGTAACAAATAGCCACACTGCACATGGCTAAATCCACATAACACACTTCAGATT
Organism: Symphalangus syndactylus; assembly: GCF_028878055.3. Classification (NCBI taxonomy): domain Eukaryota; kingdom Metazoa; phylum Chordata; class Mammalia; order Primates; family Hylobatidae; genus Symphalangus; species Symphalangus syndactylus. The sequence goes on along the minus strand of NC_072438.2, from coordinate 16,575,980 downwards.
GTCCCTGACACACAACCAACACTCGATAAAGTTTAGCTGTTAATACTGTCAGTACTGCTATTAACACTGAAGCATCATGTTGGCGGCTGCTGTTTGTACATGGTCCCCACCTCCACAGGAAGCAGGAGACAGAAGGGAGAAAGAAGTAATATTTAATGAGTACACATGATGTGTTGTCATTTCTTAATTATCACTCAGTTTCTAGGAGAATGATCCATGCCAATACAGTGAGAGATTCTAAGCATCCTATCCCACATCAGCTTGCTGATGGATGGGTGCCAAGTCCCATTTAAGCTGGCTAAGGCATCGGTCAACAGCCAAGGTGAAGCCCTCCCATTCCTCCCCAACCCCCAGTAAATGCCTTTGGTCATCCTTTCCCAGTGCCTGTTCTGTTGGCTCAACCTCCTACTGAAATGTCTTTGCCCCACTCTGTTATTATTAACAATCGTGCCTTTCCATGTGCCTGGCCCTGTGCTGGTTGCTGTCATGAGAACTATCTCATCCAATCCTCACTGTAGCCATAGAGAGGGCATTATTATCCAACTTATAAGTGAGGAAGCTAATGTTCATTGTCTTAGTCCATTCTCATGTTGTTATAAAGAAATACTGGAGACTGGGCTGTTTATAAAGAAAAGAGATTTCATTGACTCATGGTTCTGAGGGCAGTACAGGAAGCATGGCAGCATCTGCTTGGATTCTTGGGAGGCTTCAGGAAACTTACGATCATGGCAGAAGGCAAAGTGGAAGCAGGCACGTCTTACATGGTGGGAGCAGGAGCAAGAGAGACAGTGGGGGAGGTGCTACACACTTTTAAACAACCACAACTCACTGTCATGACAATAGCACCAAGGGGATGGTGCTAAACCATTCAGGAGAAACCACCCCCATGATCCAATCACCTCCTACCAGGCCCCACCTCCCACACTGGGGATTACAATTCGACATGAGATTTGGGCGGGAACACAGATCCAAACCCTATCATTCACCCAGGGCAGCATTCTCCTGTCTGCATGGCCAGCAAGAGGCAGACTAAGGACTGGATCTCAAGTCTCTCTTCTCTGTCCTTTGCTACCTCCCTCTCCCTCTTGCATGCATATGGATAGCATATTCTCTTCACTAGTTATAAAATAGCCGCAGATTTTTACTTCACTTAGTCTAGCTTTCCCCTCCAGGTTTTTGTATTTCTCTTTACTGCTGCATAAGATTGCCAGCATAGAATATTGAGAAGCCCCCTGCCAACAGACACATACAGAAACGTCCTGGTGGCCCTGCTTTGCAGTCTGTGCATGGGTACCTCTGGATCAGAGCCATTTCTATGCTGTTTTTTAAAATATCCCAGCTGACATTTTATGCTTTGTTTTATTTGAGGGCTGGGGAATAATTCAAGAGCAGCACCGGGTTTTATAGCCCTGCATGCATACTTTCCATCAAAGTGTCATTTTGCCCAACTCTGAAATTATGGGCCTGTCCTCAGAAAACATCGTCACCGCCTTCCCATCCATGCAATGCTCCTGATGCCCTTTCTGAACGTTCAAACCCATTTTCAACAGGATGACGCGCTGGAGCTGAGATACGATCAATGTGAAAAATAGAGCTGGAGGAAACGGTCCTGAAACTGGCTAAACTAAAGGCTCTGCTAAGATGCTTTACCCATAAAATGCTATTCTTATTAAATCCCAAGTGATTCAGATTCTCCATCTCCTCCACGTAGCTTTGCAGGCGTCTGCCCAGCAGTCTCCTGTGAAAGAGACTTAATTTGCTAAAGGCTCAAGAATCTGCCAGTCTGCCTCTGAGTTCTCCCTAGCTCCTTTTGAAAGAGCAATGACAGTCCCATCACTGTGACTTATTTCAGCACTTCTTCCACACTGCACTGGGACTGTGTGAAGTGCTGAACAAATGTCATCTCATTGTACACTCAGCAACAGTGAGATGGCTGTTGCTGTTCCCATTTCCCAAATGAGGAAAACAAGGCTGAGAGTAAGTGGCCCAAGATCATATATCTAGAGAATTAGTTTTCTATTGTTGTGCAACTAATTACCACTAACTTAACAACTTAAAATAACTCACGTTGATTTTCCTTCCATTTCTGTGGCCCAGGAGTCCAGGTGGGCTTAACTGGATCATCTGCATAGGATCTCATAAAACTACAGTCCACATGCCCACCAGGCTGCACTCCTTTCTGGAACATGAGGTGGGGTCCTCTCCCAGGCTCTTGTGGTTGTTGGCAGATTTCAGCTCTTGTGGCTGCAGGACTGAGGTCCCATTTTCTTGCTACATGTAGGCCAGCGGTCACTCTTCCTCCCAGGGACACCTACATTCCCCGCCGTGTGGCTGGCTCCCACACGGCAGCTCATGTCTTGAGCTCTCACTCCAGTCTGCCAAGACAGAGTCATATAATGTAACGTATACCCGGGACTGCCATCCCACCAACTTTGCCCTGTAACATAACCAAATTAAGGGGTGACACCCATCACCTTTGTCAGCTTCCATGACTAGAACCACGTCACAGGCCAGTTCATTTATTCTGTCATCCTCCTACTTCCTCATCTGCAAAATGAGAACTTGCTCACTAGATGGTGCACAGCTGGCCTTTTCTTGCTATTCAGATGTCAACCCAATGTCACCTCTTCTTAAAGGTCTTCCTGACCATCTACCAAAACTAGGGTCCCTCTATTAGTCTTTTTTCTAGACTCTGGTTTGCCTTCTTCACCTGCCACAACTTACAATCCTGCCATTGATTCATGTGCCTTCTGGCCTGCCTCTCCTCCTAGAATGCAAGCTCCATTCGGTTGGGTCTGTCTTGTTCATGACGTGTCCTTCATGACCGCAAAAGGGACACCCCATAAATGCTTGAGATTCCACTCCGTGCTAAGAGCCAGCACAGAAGCAATGTGTGTTATGTATCAGGTATTTAATCCACACAGCAAAGGAAACTGAGGCAGAGGCAGGGATCCTGCAGATAGTCAAAAGTGAGGCTGGAGTTGGAACCCAGACTGTCTAGCTCATGGGCTGAACTCTCCCAAACAGAACAGCCCCTTTCCTTGGCTCTGTGGGGTCTAGGGACCAAGCTGGCCACATCTGTGCCCCATTCGGTTCTCAGGATATGAGACACTGTGCGCCGGTGCAATGTGGATGTGGGGGTTTGGCCAGGCGCTGGGCTTGTCCAAGGCCATGCTGTGGTTAGTGGGGCCCTAGCTGCCCTTTGAGGTTTGCCCTCCCCTCTATCAGCTCTCCTTCCACCGTGCCAGCTGTGTTAGCTTCCGGGGACTGCCACAGCAAATTACTGCAAAATTGGTGGCTTAATACAAATTTATTCTCTCATAATTCCGGCCAGAAGTCCAAAATCAAAGTGGAGTCACGGCTGTGCTTCCTCTGGAGGTTCAGGAGAGAATCTGCCCCTGGCCTGTTCCAGCTCTAGGTGGCTCCAGGCGTTTCTGGTTCATGGCTGCATCACTCCAGTCTCTGCTTCCATCTCCCCATGACCTTCTTCTGTCCTGTGTCTGCATCCAAATCCCTCCCCCTACTTTCCTCCCATAAAGTCTTTAGAGTTCTCCCTAAATCCAGGATGATTCATCTTGAGATCCTTAAGTAATTACCTCTGCAAAGACTCCATTTCCATATAGGGTCCCATTCTGAAGTTCTGGGTGGACATGAATTTTGAAGGGACACCATTCAACCCAGTACGCCAGATCACATCTTCTTGGGTGTGTCATCCCACCCTCACCTCACCTGTGTCCTGACTCTAACTCTATCTTTAGGCTGTGGCCCTTGTAGGCATTTCGTAGCTCACATTCCCTGGGCCACAGCCACCTCCTCCCTGGTCCCCACACCAGACATTAAATCATCTCAGTCCCAGTGATACCTTAAGAGGTAAGCTTGAACATTTGCTGCTGTGTTTTCATTCTTGACACATATTTTATTATCTCTTTTCTCACCTTTTGTTGAGAATCCCTGCTGGGAGCCACCCTGGGCAGGGACCAAGCATTTGCTGACTTCATCCACAAGCACTTGACTCTAGGTCTTCTGCCTTTTGTTTTAATTTTGTAAGTTCTCAAGTTCATCCCTCCCATGTGGCTCCCTGCGGGTCTCTGCAGTAATCTCTTTGTTCACAGTGGAGGCTTTGTGACCTCAGCAGCAGGGGCCCACGTACTCAGTGCTCCTCGGTACTCATGGGCTTGAAAAGTCACAATGAAAATAAAAATTTAAATGTACAGGTTGAGCACTTCTTTCATCCCCAAACCCATAGACATTGCATTGCATTACTACAAATTACCATAGTGTGTTTTCAGGTAGAATTAATATTTGATAAACTCAGGAGCAGTTGCTCTTTATTTTGAAGAAAGCTATCATTAGTCTCAGTAGATTTGACATTCGTTATAAATGAGTGAAAATTTATTTATTTGTAAAATCTATGGTTTTAATGCAGAGCTTCACCAAGTGTGTACGCATCAATAATAAGTAAGCTGGGGTTGAACTTGTTCTTCTCTCACTTTCATTCCTCCATCCTTATACTCAGTGATGTTTCACGTGTGTCTACCACTGTGTCGGGCACTGTGCTAGGTACAGGCATGTGGACGTAAAGAAAGCAAAGCCTCAGCCTTCAAAATGTTTCACTTTGAATTGAGAGGCCTTTTGCTATAATGGTGATGTACAGCAGAACTTTCCAGAAACTCCTCAGCCCAGATTTTGCCCCATGTGGGTCAGTATGTTACCCTTAAAAGAGGTCAGCAAACTTTCTCCATAAAGGGCCAGATAATCGACACTTTAGGCTTTGACAACCACATTAATCTCTGTTGCATGTTTCTCTGTGTGTGTGTGGGTGTGTGTATGTGTATATGTTGTTTTGTTTTTACAGTGCTTTAAAGATGTTAAAGTGATTCCTAGCTCCCAGGCCATACAAAAACTGGCCCAGGGCTGGATTTGGCCAAGAGCCGTAGTTTGCCCATCTCTGACCACGACAACTTCCAAACCCTCATTGAGCTCGAGTGGATGCCATGACACCTGCAGGGAGCCCTGGTGGGATGGCTCAACTACCTCAGGGTGGGCAGGTGCCTCCCCTTGCTGGTGCTGATCACATGCTCAGTGAGCAGTCACTGCTGTTACCATTACTGCTGGAGCTGAGAGGCTAAAAATTAAGAATATTCAGAAAAAAAAAATTCAAACAATCCACTTGCACTTCCAGGAAAGAGAAGAGACGATAAGAATACAGGTGTCCCATTATCTTACCAATTACTCTCCCGCTCCCTGTCTGAGGCTTCAGGTCAGGGAGAGGTGAGCAGCCTGGGTGTTCCAGCATTTGTCCTGATGTGGTGCTTGTCGATGTGCTCATCTGTGGGCTCAGGAACCACGTTGCCAGCTTCTTTGTTTTCTTTTACAGAGACATCAAGCCAGACAATATCCTGCTGGATGAACACGGTAAGCCTGCTATGAATCCTTTACAGGGACTCTCAGTGGAAAGTTTGAGGCACTGGGAAATGGTGCGGGGGTGGGGGTTGGGTCTTGCTGAGTTGGACATTAGCATTGGCTAGAAACCTTCTCTTGTTTCAATCCTGGTGGATGAACATCTGTGTAAATTTCTGCTGCATGTCCTGTCGTGGTAAGTTGAATCAAAGTTATTTAAAGCGTTTGCATCTGAAGTCATTGCTGTTCATATCCCCATGTGAGGAGGACAGGGCCGCCGAGAGGATGAGCATGGGGTCCCGGGGTTCCAACCCCAGCTCCCTCACCTATGAACGTGTGGCTTCAGAAGTCACCCACCTCTCTGAGCCTCAATGTAATTTTCTGTAAAATGGGGAAAAGGCACCTCCCATGCAGGGTGGTCATGGGGATGAAATGAGAGTACACACTCATTTCTAGCAAGCAGAGCGTAATACTTGATAATCCACTAAGCATTTACTCATCTATCAGCTATGTCAGGCTACTCAAAATTTCCTTTATGTGCACACAGATCTTCTAGGCATCTTCTCAAACTGATTTAGTAAGTCTGAGATGGTACTAGACTCTGCAAATTCCAGAGTCTGCAAAGCTCGCAGGTGGCTGATGCTGCTGGTCCATGGACCACACTTTGAGTAGCAAGGCACCAAGTGAATGGCTCTCCAACTCTGGCCTTACCAGAATTACCTGGGGGACCTGGTAAAAGTCAGAGGTCAGGCCCAGTCCTGCTTCAGCAAGCCTGGGCTCCTGTGTTCTGGATCAGAATTCTGGGGATGAGATGCCCAGCAAAGTTTAAGAACCATGAGCCTAGGGCTCAGACCAAGAATGCTCAGTGGACTTGACAATCAATTGCAGCTGATGCCAACAGGAGCCTTACAGCCTTGAGAACTAAATTCACTGGCGTTGCTTCCGGGGCCCATCTGTCAGGGTCTAACATGGGGTTGGCTGGAGGGAGCAGGTGGGGATTCTTCTGAAGTAGGGATTCTCATCCCTGCTGAGGCCTTCAGGGATGAATGTGTCACATTTTCTACGCAGCTCCCCTGCCCTCCTACCCCACCCCTGCAGGCTGAGGTCATGGTTCTATCTCAGAGCTCCTCTTGAAGCTTCCATGTGCCAGCAGCATAGCTTGGGGCATCCTAACCTCATAGTATGCATCCCTATATACAGGAGTGGTGGATGGGACCATTTGCATCTCTGCATCAGATGCTGGAACCAGACTAAGTGCTTTGGGGGCAGTAGGATTGAACTCACTGTGCTCCTGAATGGAAGGTCAGCAGTGGCCCCAAGATGCCTGGAGCATGGACAGAGCTGAGGATCCAAATCAAGGCTGGAAACAAAGCAAAAGCAATGTCTCCAGTTTGTATCTAAAAGTCAGGATCTTCATATGTGGCACTCAGCTGAGCCCCCAGGCAGCTGAATGTCCTTGGGCCAGTCTCTGTGCCTCCGTGTCTCAGCCTTCCCAGCAGTGAGGTAGAAGCAATTGACCCACCTTGCAGGGTGGTGAAAGTCTCATCTTGGGTGGTCAGCCACCCATCACAGTATGCAAGCGCTCAGCAAGGGATAGGTAACTCGCCCTCTTCCTGTCCCCTTTCTCTGCTCAGGGCCAGGCAAGGTCAAATCACAGAAGCAGGATAAAGAGGAGGTGAGAAAACACAGAGTCTGGTTCTGCTTGGCTGTCTGGAAAGCAGGGGTCTGGAAGGCTGGGTTCTGGGCAGCGTCCTCAAGGCTCTATCCAACTGATTAAGAGAGACCACTAGGGGGAGACTTCCAGGCCCTGCAAAGCGGTTCAGAAGCAAAATTCAGGCAGAAACATTAATAGCAATAAGCCAGCCATTGCACTGATGAGAAAAAGTGACACAGAGTATGGGGGTAACCCAGGACTGCCTGGCTTCATAGTTCTGGCTCCATCCTCACAGACCTTGGCCACAGCTCCCCTGAAGCTGCTGCACAAAAGATACAGGCAGGTGGGCTGCTCCCAGGCAGCCTCCCCTAGGTTTTCTCTTTCCTGCCTTTTGGATTTCCATCCATCGCATTCCACCTCCCTTTCTGCGCCCATTCTGAGCCTCCACCTCAGCCTTCCCCACATTCTTTCTGCATCTTGTTCTGCCCCCTTGAGCTCCTCATATTTTGCCACCCCCTGCTTGGCCTTCACAGAAGGCCTTCTGGCTTCTGGCTATGCAGCACCCCACACACTCCCCAAGTGCCCCTGCATCTAGTCTTCTCCCTCTCCAGCCTCCCATTTCATCGAAAAGTCTCTGCTAGCTGGTGGGACAGAGCGTTGAATATAATATTTCATGCTAAGAGGTGAATGGCTGATAACCCTTGCCCACTCCAACACTCAATGAGTGGCTTTGCAGGTGGTACAGAAAAGAAATTTAGGATCAGGGAATTTTGCTTAGAAAAAGAAGAGTGTCCTTTCTGGAGAAAGAAGAGAAAGAGAGAAGTCTATGCCCATGGCCCTCCTTTACCTGCTCTTCTGAGGGGAGCTGATTGTCTTTTTGAGCAGAACCTGAAGCTGGCCATTCTTGCCTTTGTCTTTCCCTCAGTAAATATCTCTTGAGCACCTGCTGTGTGCCAAGTTCTGGTTAACAGAATGATGAACAAGGCAAACAGGGTCCCAACGGTGGTGGGTTGCATGGTGTTGGGGAGAGTGTGGGGAAGCTCAGGAGAGGTCGAGGGCAGAGGGGAGAGGGAAAGGTGTGTGCCGGGGTTGTCTTAGAGGCACCCCCATGACAGTGGGATCCTGAAGGCATGACAAGGCCAAACAGAGGAAGGTGCCTGGATGGACAGGTGGTAGAGACAGTGGGGCAGAACTGCAGGAACAAAAGGGAAATGGCTGTTTGAGGAATACAACAGCAGTTTATTTTGTAGGTTTATAACATTTAAAGTTATCTTATGCCTTCAAAACCTTCACTATGCTCTGGGACACGTTCAAAGCAGTGTGTAGAGGGAAATTTATAGCACTAAATGCCCACAAGAGAAAGCAGGAAAGATCCAAAATTGACACCCTAACATCACAATTAAAAGAACTAGAAAAGCAAGAGCAAACACATTCAAAAGCTAGCAGAAGGCTAGAAATAACTAAAATCAGAGCAGAACTGAAGGAAATAGAGACACAAAAAACCCTTCAAAAAATTAATGAATCCAGGAGCTGGTTTTTTGAAAAGATCAACAAAATTGATAGACCGCTAGCAAGACTAATAAAGAAGAAAAGAGAGAAGAATCAAATAGATGCAATAAAAAACGAAAAAGGGGATATCACCACCGATCCCACAGAAATACAATCTACCATCAGAGAATACTACAAACACCTCTATGCAAATAAACTAGAAAATCTAGAAGAAATGGATAAATTCCTCAACAAATACACCCTCCCAAGACTAAACCAGGAAGAAGTTGAATCTCTGAATAGACCAATAACAGGTTCTGAAATTGTGGCAATAATCAATAGCTTACCAACCAAAAAGAGTCCAGGACCTGATGGATTCACAGCTGAATTCTACCAGAGGTACAGGGAGGAACTGGTACCATTCCTTCTGAAACTATTCCAATCGATAGAAAAAGAGGGAATCCTCCCTAACACATTTTACGAAGCCAGCATCGTCCTGATACCAAAACCTGGCAGAGACATAACCAAAAAAGAGAATTTCAGACCAATATCCTTGATGAACATTGATGCAAAAATCCTCAATAAAATACTGGCAAACCGAATCCAGCAGCACATCAAGAAGCTTATCCACCATGATCAAGTGGGCTTCATCCCTGGGATGCAAGGCTGGTTCAACATACGCAAATCAATAAATGTAATCCAGCATATAAACAGAACCAAAGACAAAAACCACATGATTATCTCAATAGATGCAGAAAAGGCCTTTGACAAAATTCAACAACTCTTCATGCTAAAAACTCTCAATAAATTAGGTATTGATGGGACGTATCTCAAAATAATAAGAGCTATCTACAACAAACCCACAGCCAATATCATACTGAATGGGCAAAAACTGGAAGCATTCCCTCTGAAAACTGGCACAAGACAGGGATGCCCTCTCTCACCGCTCCTATTCAACATAGTGCTGGAAGTTCTGGCCAGAGCAATCAGGCAGGAGAAGGAAATAAAGGGTATTCAATTAGGAAAAGAGGAAGTCAAATTGTCCCTGTTTGCAGATGACATGATTGTATATCTAGAAAACCCCATTGTCTCAGCCCAAAATCTCCTTAAGCTGATTAGCAACTTCAGCAAAGTCTCAGGATACAAAATTAATGTAGAAAAATCACAAGCATTCTTGTACACCAATAACAGACAAACAGAGAGCCAAATCATGAGTGAACTCCCATTCACAATTGCTTCAAAGAGAATAAAATACCTAGGAATCCAACTTACAAGGGATGTGAAGGACCTCTTCAAGGAGAACTACAAACCACTGCTCAATGAAATAAAAGAGGATACAAACAAATGGAAGAACATTCCATGCTCATGGGTTGGAAGAATCAATATCGTGAAAATGGCCATACTGCCCAAGGTAATTTATAGATTCAATGCCATCCCCATCAAGCTACCAATGACTTTCTTCACAGAATTGGAAAAAACTACTTTAAAGTTCATATGGAACCAAAAAAGAGCCCGCATCGCCAAGTCAATCCTAAGCCAAAAGAACAAAGCTGGAGGCATCACGCTACCTGACTTCAAACTATACTACAAGGCTACAGTAACCAAAACAGCATGGTACTGGTACCACAACAGAGACATAGATCAATGGAACAGAACAGAGCCCTCAGAAATAATGCCGCATAGCTACAACTATCTGATCTTTGACAAACCTGACAAAAACAAGAAATGGGGAAAGGATTCCCTATTTAATAAATGGTCCTGGGAAAACTGGCTAGCCATATGTAGAAAGCTGCAACTGGATCCCTTCCTTACACCTTATACAAAAATTAATTCAAGATGGATTAAAGACTTATATGTTAGACCTAAAACCATTAAAATCCTACAAGAAAACCTAGGCAATACCATTCAGGACATAGGCGTGGGCAAGGACTTCATGTCTAAAACACCAAAAGCAATGGCAACAAAAGCCAAAATCGACAAATGGGATCTCATTAAACTAAAGAGCTTCTGCACAGCAAAAGAAACTATCATCAGAGTGAACAGGCAACCTACACAATGGGAGAAAATTTTTGCAACCTACTCATCTGACAAAGGGCTAATATCCAGAATCTACAATGAACTCAAACAAATTTACAAGAAAAAAACAAACAACCCCATCAAAAAGTGGGCAGAGGACATGAACAGACACTTCTCAAAAGAAGACATTTATGCAGCCAAAAAACACATGAAGAAATGCTCCTCATCACTGGCCATCAGAGAAATGCAAATCAAAACCACAGTGAGATACCATCTCACACCAGTTAGAATGGCCATCATTAAAAAAATCAGGAAACAACAGGTGCTGGAGAGGATGTGGAGAAATAGGAACACTTTTACACTGTTGGTGGGACTGTAAACTAGTTCAACCATTGTGGAAGTCAGTGTGGCGATTCCTCAGGGATCTAGAACTAGAAATACCATTTGACCCAGCCATCCCATTACTGGGTATATACCCAAAGGACTATAAATCATGCTGCTATAAAGACACATGCACACGTATGTTTATTGCGGCACTATTCACAATAGCAAAGAGTTGGAACCAACCCAAATGTCCAACAACGATAGACTGGATTAAGAAAATGTGGCACATATACACCATGGAATACTATGCAGCCATAAAAAATGATGAGTTCGTGTCCTTTGTAGGGACATGGATGAAACTGGAAAACATCATTCTCAGTAAACTATCGCAAGGACAAAAAACCAAACACTGCATGTTCTCACTCATAGGTGGGAATTGAACAATGAGAACTCATGGACACAGGAAGGGGAACACCACGCTCCGGGGACTGTTGTGGGGTGGGGGGAGGGGGGAGGGACAGCATTAGGAGATACACCTAATGCTAAATGACGAGTTAATGGGTGCAGGAAATCAACATGGCACATGGATACATATGTAACAAACCTGCACATTGTGCACATGTACCCTAAAACCCTAAAGTATAATAAAAAAAAAAAAAAAAAAAAAAAAACCTTCACTATGAAACATGACCTAGCCATAAGATGAGCAAGACAGTATGTGTTCCTAAATGAGTCCTAAGGGCACCCCATTTGTGCTGGCATCTACTTGCACCTTTTGTAAACTGCATGACAAAACCTTTTACAAACCAGTAACTGTGTATTGCTATTTCAAGAGTTCCATCATTGGTTGCATTGAATACTTAGAGAACAAGTTGGTCAGTTGTGTTTCAAATGAAATATAAACATAATTAAACAAATGCATTAATATTTTTTAATGATGTCCAAGATCTCCTAGTTACACAAAATCCAAGCATCTCTCACAAGCTTCTCTGCTCCCCTAGTGTCCGTCTTTCTTTCTGATCTTTCAGGGTTTTATGTCTTAGAATGGATGCTGTAATTCTGCTCTGAGATTTGAGGTCTCTGAGCCAGCTGCAAAAGCAGAGAGATACCATGCATTGAGGTAAAATAGAGTGAAAGAAGATACAGCATCTCAGAACAAGGCAGGGAAAAGAGCTGAGTGCATTTTAGGCTGAGGGTCATGAGATCAAGACAATGGGGAATTTAAAGACATAGAGGGAGTGGGGAAGCAATTGTATTGATTTTCTATTGGTACAATAAAGCTGGGTAATGAACCACATAGCTTAAATGGCATAAACAAAAAACATCCAGTTAGCTCACAGCATCCTGTGGTTGAGGGGCTCTAGTCTGGGCTTGGCTGACCTTGGCTGGGCTTGCTCCTAAGACCAAGGTTGGGTAGGCAGTACTGTTGATGTTGGCTAAACCCACTCCAATGTCTGAGGCTCAACTGGCTGTCAGCCAATCCCCTCTGGCCTTGGCTGGCTGGCCGGGTGACTCAGCCCTGCTCCTTGAGCTTATCCCCTGCAAGTTCATCTGCATGGCCTGCTCATGGCCATAGCAGGAGCAAGAGCAGGAGAGCCCAGCCACTCAAGCCTCCACCTGTGTCGTGTTTGCCACAATGCAGGAGACAAAGCGAGTCACTTGGCCAAACCTAGAGTCAGAGGGACTAGACACTGCAAAGGCACATGGCAATGGGGTGATCCAGAGAGGGGTGAAGAATTGAGACCGTTAATGCAGTTGCCTACCACAAGGGTGATGGAAGAGGCCAGTGGAAATGGAATGGATGGAGCCACATGCACAGGCCGGTGGGTTAGTGCTTTCCACACGGGAGGTGGACTTCCCCAAAGGTGGGCAAGGAGAGAAGAGTGAGAGATAGAAGGAAAGAGGCTATATTTTGCCCTTAAGTGCCACTGAGGGCCCTGGTTCAAAGGTCATTTATGATGACAATAAAGAATGTAGTCCTCGTCCTCTTTGGGAAGTGGTTCGTTTGTTGCACACCTGCCATGGCCAGGCATTGTGTCCAGTGACCACAGAAGGCAGAGTCCCTGTGGCCGAGGACTTCATGGTCTGGGGTGGCTGTTCTCTGTCCTGGTGGCACATCACCTGGGTCCCAAGACCTCACCTGGAGAAGCTGTCATTTGATTCCTCTTACAGGACAGAGTGCTGAGTAGTGGATCTTTTACAGTTCCCGGGTGGATCTAGTCTGCAACCAAGGCTGTGGGAGGAGTGGAAATGTAAACAGTTGATGATGACCCGTTGGGGTCAAGGCCAAGACAGAGCAAGCATGGGGCTGTGGGGCAGCAGAAGGTCACTGAGGCCAGGAGAGTAGTGCAGGAGGGCTTCCTGGAGGAAGAGACATGTACATTGGATTCTGAAGCATGCTGGAGGTCAGTAGAGCCTTTGAGGGATGGCATTCCAGAGGTACACACTCATTTCTTGTGGCTGTGGGATGGGTACAGTGGGGTTCAGAAACCTGACCTGGATCTTCAGCAGCTGGCAATGCAGCAGCCGCGTGGTCAGAGTGGATTTGTTTTCTTTATTTAATATTCCATGTCTTGTATTTTCTGTATTCTGAAGCTTTGGCCTCTGGAGCCTTGCTAAGTTGATGGGCTGCCCTGCCCAGAGCTGGCCAATCCTAGAGCTGGTAAACAACCTGCCCCAAGGCATGCTTTTCAGATGCCAACCAACCAATCCAGAGCCATACCCCCAACACTTCCTTTATCCACTTTCCTAGGAATTTTGTGTTCCGGGCCCCTCCTCACCTCCCCTAGTTCCCCTAGGTACCAGACAACTAGAGACAGCCCCTAAAACCCAGAGCCCACTGAAATTACTCAGACTAGTCAATCATAAGTCTGCTAACCTTGCCTCACCCATTCCTTCCCATGGAAACCACAATAAAAGCTCTGGCCCACATTTCCCCACTCCCCATCCTCCTGAGTGGCCCTGATGCTTCCCTGTCTCCCCTGCCCATGACATAGCCTGCCCCCTATTCTGGGAACTGTAACAAACTATCAGTCATCTCCTGATCTGGTGGCCTTATTGTACCTCAAATTTTCTATTAATACCTTTATCTTATAACACTCATTAACTGGACTCATTTCAAAGAATTACCTTTCCATCTGTTACTAACGTATTTGTTGATAAATGTGATGAGTGCTCCCCAAAATGGCCATGCCCAGCCATGTCGACACCCACCTTTCTCTTGTCAAAGCATTGTATGTGCTACCCTCAGCAGGCCAGGAGGAAGAGACTCCAGGGAATTAAAAAATTGGGCATGTACTGCTTATGAAGCATCAGATGTGGGGACTGTAGCAGTTGAGAAGGAAGGGAGAGGAAGCCACTCATACAAGTTGGAAGGCTGAGATGTTTCTGTTAAGCCTGAGGAGCCAGTGGTGGATGTCTTGGAACCATATGGGTCCCAAGACGGTAAGGATAAGCACATAGTAATGCACTTTAAAGCTGTTCTACGTGTCCTGAGGAAGATTGTAGTGAGATTCTTTCCAGCGAGCTGCCAGAAACAGGGTTTCTGCTGCAGCAGTGTGCCAGGGGAGGGTTATTAAAGTCCTAAAGACATGGTATGTGAGACACTGAGGACACCAGCAAATAGCCCCTGTATTTTCTAGGGCTACCATAACAAAGCCCCACAACTGACAGGCTTAAGCAACAGAAATGTATTGTCTCATGGTTCTGGAGGCTGGAAGTTCAGGATCACGGTGTCAGCATGGCCCTGCTTCCTCTGAAGTGGGTGGGAAAGGCTCTGCTCCAGGGCCCGCCTCTAGCTCTGGCAGCTTCTTGGCTTGTGGCAGCATAACTCTGCTCTTCACATGGCATTTTCCCTCTGTGTGTGTCACAGTCCAAATTTCTCCTTTTGATAAGGACACCCGTCATACTGAATTTGGGGCCTACCCCATTTCAAGATGACTTCATCATAATGTGTGTATATAAGCAAGTATTAGTTATCCCTCAATCAACTGTAATACACTTGCATACAAATCAATCCCACATGAATGTCGACCAGTACTGAAAATCCTTAACATTACATAGTACATTCATTCATTGACTAGACATAGCACATTTCAGTCAAATCCACCCTCATCAACATGGATATCCCCTTCCATATTTTGGTCTCTTAATCTACCAACCTCCGAGAAATCATCCCACTCAGGCGTCTTACTCCTCGCTCCAGGCCCGTGACACTTGGGGGCATAATGACCTCATCATCTGTGATGACCGTATTTCCAGATAAGGCCACATTCCATGGTAATGGGAATTTGGACTTTGGTATGTGAATTTTGGAGGAAAAGTGACTCAATTAAATTCATAACACCCCTGTGTTCTCTGTATGTGATTTTTTTTTTTGAGATGGAGTCTCATTCTGTCACGCAGGTTGGAGTGCAGTGGTGCTGTCTTGGCTCACTGCAAGCTCCATCTCCTGGGTTCACGCCATTCTTCAGCCTCAGCCTCCTGAGTAGATGGGACTACAGGTGCCCACCACCACACCTAGCTATGTTTTTGTATTTTTAGTAGAGACAGGGTTTCACCATGTTAGCCAGGATGGTCTTGATCTCCTGACCTCGTGATCCACCCACCTCAGCCTCCCAAAGTGGGGATTTTCGCAAATAAGAAATAGGCTAGGATGTGTGTGAGACCTAATAAGGGCTTCCTAGCCCAGGACCCAGACAGAGGCAGATTCACCACCAAGATTCCCAACCCTGCCTGTGTGGAGTGAGGGACTGCCCAAGTCAGACCAAGAGCTTGGAGGACCAGGAGAGAGTTCCCATTCCTAGTAAGAGGAACCTGGGCAGACCCAAGCTAAGTAGGGCCAGTTTGCTCACCCTAAATTCACCCTTCACATCATCACTTCACCTCCCTTGGTGAAGGAGTTCTATGGTCTGAATGTTTGTGTCCCCACAAAATTCAAATCTCAAAACTGTAATCCCCAAGGTGATGGTGTTAGGAGGTGGGGCAGTGTTAGTCCATTCTCACACTGCTATGAAGAACTACCTGAGACTAGGTAATTTATGAAGAAAAGAGGTTTAATTGACTCACAATTCCACAGGTTGTTCAGGAGGCATGGCTGGGGAGGCCTCAGGAAACTTATAATCATGGCAGAAGGTGAAGGGGAAGCAAGCACGTCTTCACATGCCTGGCAGGAGTCAGGGGAAGTGCTACACACTTTTATAAACAACCAGATCTTGTGAGAACTAATTCATTATTATGAGAACGGCAAAAGGGAAATCCGCCCTCAGGATCCAATCACCTCCCACCAGGCCCCTCTTCCAACACTGGGGATTACAATTAGACATGAGATTTGGGCAGGAACACAGACACACACCATATTATTTCACCTCCAGCCCCTCCCAGATATCATGTTCTTCTCACATTTCAAAATACAATCATGCCTTCCCAACAGTCCTCCAAAGTCTTTACTCATTCAAGCATTAACTCAAAAGTCCAAAGTCTCATCTGAGACAATACCAGTATCTTCCACCTATGAGCCTGTAAAATCAAAAACAAGTTAGTTACTTCCAAGATACAATGGGCATTACAGGCATTGGGTAAATACAACTGTTCCAAAAGGGAGAGATCAGCTAAAACAAAGGGGCCTCATGCAAGTCCAAAACCCAGCAGGGCAGTCATTAAATCTTAAAGCTCCAAAATAATCTTTGACTCCATATCTTACATCCAGGCCACACTGATGCAAGGGGTGGGTTCCCAAGGCCTTGGGTATCTCTGCCCCTGTTGCTCTGCATGGTACAGCCCCCTCGGCTGCCTTCACAGGTTGGCATTGAGTGATTGTGGCTTTTCTAGGTGCATGGTGCAAGCTGTTGGAGGGTACACCATTCTGGGGGTTGGACAACTCCACTAGGCAGTGCCCCAGTGGGGACTTTCTGTGGGGGCTCCAACCCCACATTTCCCCTTCACACTTCCCTAGTAGAAGTTCTCAATGAGGGCTCCACCCCTGCAGCAGACTTCTACCTGGACATCCAGACATTTCCATACATTCTCTGAAATCTAGGTGGAGGCTCCCAAGCCTCAACTCTTACCCTCTGAACACCCACAGGCTTAACACCACATGGAAACTGCCAAGGCTTATGGCTTGCACCCTTTGGAGCAATGGCCTGAGATGTATCTAAAGCCTTTTAGCTATGGCTGGAGCTGGAGTGGCTGGGATGTAGGGAGCAGTGTCTTGAGGTTAGGCAGTGCTGCAGGTCCCTGGACCTGGCGGCAAAACCAGGTTTTCCTTTTAGGCGTCCATGCCTATGATGGGAGGGGCTGCTGCAAAGGTCTCTGGAATGCCTTTGAGGTATTTTCCCCATTGTCTTGGCTATTAACATTCAGCTCCTTTTACTCATGCAAATTTCTGCAGCCAGCTTTAATTCCTCCCAAGACAATGGGTTTTTATTTTCTACCACATGGCCAGGCTGCATTTTCCAAACGTTTACATTCTGCCTCCCATTTAAATATAAGTTCCATTTCCAGGTCACTCTTTTACTCATAAATATAAACATAGGCTATTAGAGGCAGCCAAGCCACATCTTGAACATTTTGCTATTTAGAAATTTCTTCTACCAGCTGCCGTAAATCATCACTCTCAAGTTCAAAATTCCACATATCTCTAGGGCCTCCAACCTCTTTGCTAACACATAACAAAAGTGACCTTTGCTCCAGTTCCCAATAGGTTCCTCATCTCCATCTGACACCACCTCAGCCTGGACTTCATTGTTCATATCACTCTGCATTTTGGTCACAATTTAACAAGTTTCTAGGAAGTTCCAAACTTTCCCTCATCTTCTTGTCTTCATCTGAGCCCTCTGCACTCTTCCAAACTCTGCCAGTTACCCAGTTCCAAAGTCGCTTACACATTTTCAGGTGTCTTTATAGCAATGTCCCACTATTGGTAACAATTTTCTATATTAGTTTGTTGTCACACTGCTATAAAGAACTACCTGAGACTGGGTAATTTATGAAGAAGAGATTTAATTGACTCATAGTTCTACAGGCTGTACAGGAATCATGGCTGGGGAGGCCTCAGGGAACTTACAATCATGGCAGAAGGTGAAGGGGAAGTAAGCAGGTCTTCACATGGCTGGCAGGAGTTTGGGGGATGGGGGAGAAGTGCTACACACTTTTATAAACAGTCAGATCTTGTGGGAACTCACTAGTACAAAAACAGCAAGGGGAAAATCCAACCCCATGATCCAGTCACCTCCCACCAGGTCCCTCTTCCAACACTGGTGATTACAACTGTCCCTCTTCCAACACTGATGATCACAATCAGACATGAGATTTGGGTGGGAACACAGACCTAAACCATATCAGAGGCCTTTGAGAGGTGATTAGGTCATGAGGGTGGAACCTTCATGAATGGGTTAAGTGCCCTTATTAACGGGACCCCAGAAAGTTCCCTCCCCCTTTCCACCATGTGAGAACACAGCAAGAAGTTGCCACCTCTGAACCAGGAAGCAGGCCCTCCATAGACACCAAATCTATCATGGCCTTGATCTTGGACTTCCCAGCCTCCAGAATTGTGAGAAACACATGTCTGGTTTTTTTTTTGTTTTTTTTTGTTTTTTTTTATTGAGACAGAGTCTTGCTCTGTATCCCAGGCTGGAGTGCAGTGGCGCATCTCGGCTCACTGCAAGCTCCGCCTCCCGGGTTCACGCCATTCTCCTGCCTCAGCCTCCCGAGTAGCTGGGACTACAGGCGCCCACCAACACGCCCGGCTAATTTTTTTGTATTTTTAGTAGAGACGGGGTTTCACCGTGTTAGCCAGGATGGTCTCGATCTCCTGACCTCGTGATCCACCCGCCTCGGCCTCCCATAGTGCTGGGATTACAGGCTTGAGCCACCGTGCCCGACCAATTAATCAGTCTATGACATTCTGTTACAGCAGCCCAGATGGACTGAGATGGGGAGTGAAGGGCTGGAAAGAAGCTAATAAGGTACTTAGGACAAATCCTTCTGATATGGTTTGGATCTGTGTCCTCCCCCAAATATCATGTCAAATTGTAATCTCCAATGTTGGAGGTGGGGCCTGGTGGGAGTTGATGAGAGCCTGGGGGTGTTCTTATGAATGAGTGAGTTCTTGTAAGCTCTGGTTGTTTAAATGGGTGTAGCACCTCCCCCCATCTCTGTTCCTCCTGCTCCATCCATGTGACTTGTCAGCCTCCCCTTCGCCTTCCACCGTGAATGTACATTTTCTGAGGCCTCTCCAGAAGGCAAGGAGGTGCCATTATGCTTGCTGCGCAGCCTGTAGAACCATGAGCCACCAGTTAAACCCCTTTTCTTTATAAATTACCTAGACTCAGGTGTCCTTTTATAGCAATGCGAGAACAAACTAATGCACCCTCCTCGTGGAAATTGAAAGTGAAGGACAATCCTTCCCTCCTATATTGCTACTAACACTGAGTCCAATTCCAGCTCAGCCTGGTAAGAATAATCTTAATTATGCACTGTTCCCATGATGGTGTTTGATACTGGTCTGGAGAAACATGTGGCCTAGCCCCTGGCTTCATGAGGCACACCTGTCTGGAGAAGAGCCCCATATGATGGAATGAGTTAGGAGCAGAGTAGAGGAAGCATCTTGCCACCCTATGACCCAGGGTGGAGGCAGTGCCATCCCTGTGCAGCTGCCTATTCTCAGTTCATTTTACCTATCGGAGCTTCATTGCCCTCAAGAGAGAATGGCTTAAAGAAGTAGGAAGACAATGGGCCTCAGAGTGAAACCTACCTAGGGCTTGAATTCTGGCTGCAGGAGCTTGAGTGAGACACTTTCTCAACTGTTTACACCATGGATGGGATGACTAGACAATGTTCAGACAGGCCCTGCCCCAGTGAACTCCTCCATCTATTGAGATTGCTCTGCCCCCAAAAAGATGGCTTCTGCTTGGCTTTCACGAATTCTCACCTGAGTGCATCTCATCAGCAGAATCGAAATCTCGGCCAGAACCCTTGCTGCAAGAGAGTTAGAAAATGCATTTTTCCCCTTCTGGCTCTTGTGATACAGGAGGTAGCAAAGAAAGGAGTGGGAGAGGATGCTAAGTGAGAATCTAGTGTCCAGCATGGTACCTCCTGGAGTCATTGCAAGGAGTAGATCATAGTAGGGAAAGCATTGCAAAAACTTGTCCAAAATGTTACTAACTGTGATTAATATGATTCATAAAATCACATGCTCAATACAATGAGATAGAAAGGAAGTGTATTAGTCAGGGAGCCTTCGCTCCGCAGCACTAATGAACGTCAAAAGCTACTGGCTTGACATTAAGGACATTAAGAATCATGGACATAGAGAAATGGTGGAATAACGCTAAAAATTTCTGAGGTCTCTCAAAAGCCTTGGACTGCGTGCTTTCCGTGCAGCATCAGCTCAAACCGGGGGAACATGCCTGGCAGGCTTTATGGAATCACAGGGCATGGGGGCACCAGAATTAGCTGGGGATGAAAGTGTCCCTCCCAAATCTCAGCGAAGGAGCTCGGTAAAGCCCAGAAATGTTGCATTTCTTGTCACTGGTTGTTGTTTTCCACTCTTCACCTGTGCATGGGGACAGCCTGGAGCAGACAGATGATTTTTTAAGGCCCTGCATTCCTACCCCACGACCAAGGTACAGAAGGAAGCCAAATTAATGGAACAGAGAAAAAATCAAAGGCTCATTTTATTCTTTATCAGGCAAAGACACGTGCTGAAAACATAGTCTTCCTACTGTCATAAGCCAAAAGAAGCGTGGATAAGCTAGTGCCATGGAATTTGATTGGGTTTCTTTTCTCCTTTTACCATTGTCCTGTGATAAGTTTGCTGTGATCTCCGTGAAGATAAATGAGAAGAAAAGAATAGTTCTGTGTGGTGCCCAGAATGTTTGATCCTGTGTCGAACAGCGGCAGCCAGTGTTACAATCAGCACCCACAGCTCCAAAGTGCAATTATTATTAGCAGAGAGCCAGGGTTGCTGGAAACGGCTGGAGCCTACCAGGGGAGGGAGCTGAAGGGCCCACAGCCCTGATTCTCATCTCTTTTGGGCTTCAGCTGCTTCTTTGAAGCAGCACCACTTTGACCTCTGGCTTAGGCATAATTTGGGTCCTGTAAGCCAGCTGAGATGGGGAGAGATGTTCACCTGAGATTTATTCCAAATGCAAGAATGATGAAAGTGAAACCAGCCAGAGAATACTTGAAAGGAGATGACCACGTGTAGATTCCCTTTCATCCTAACTCTTGGTCTTCCTTCCTCTAGAGGGAGCAATATTTGCACCCCTTTCCAGGAATTTCTAGGGAAGCATGGCACCCATAAAAGTGTTCATAAAAAGATCAAGGCCTGCCCCTACAAGCAGACATCCTGTTCTCCCAGGCTGTGGCCTTGGAGGTCCCAGTAAGAATGCTTTACCAGGCTACAGCCAGGCTCGAATTCCTTTGATAAACACCATGTGTGGTTATTCCATCATGTTGCTGCAGTATTAAAAGTCAAAAGCTAAAATGGAACGTTGTCAATACTCCTGTGACTATTATGATATCCCTACAAACAATAAGGAATGAAGAAAGGTGATAGGATTTGACTGCTCAAAGGTCTCTTTCATTTCTGGGTAGTTTATAAATAATAGAAGTTTATTTCTGACGGTTCTGGAGGCTGGGAAGTCCAAGGTCATGGGCAGATTCAGTGTCTGGTGAGGGCTGCTCTCTGCTTCCAAGTTGATATCTTGTAGTTGTGTCCTCACATGGCAGAAGATGGAAGATCAAAACGGTGAATGCAGTGTGAGGCCTGTTTCATGAGGTGAATAATCCAATCACCTCCTAAGGGCCCCATCTCTTTTTTTTTTTGAGATGGAGTCTCACTCTGTCACCCAGGCTGGAGTGCAGTGGTGCTATCTCAGGTCACTGCAAGCTCCAACTCCTGGGTTCATGCCAGCCATTCTCCTGCCTCAGCCTCCCGAGTAGCTGGAACTACAGGCACCCACCACCACACCCAGCCAGGGCCCCATCTCTTAATGTAGTTGGCCTTCTGTATCCATGGGTTCAATTCAACCAGCCGTGGATAAAAAATGGTCAAAAATGATTTTGTAGCAGACAAAAAAAAAACAATGCAACAATAAAAAATAATACAAATACAAACATTTACAACTAAAAATCGCTACTTGCATAGCATTTCCATTGTATTAGGCATTATAATTAATCTAGAGATGATTTAAAGTATGTGGAAGGTTGTACGCAGGTTAAATGAAGTACTAAGACATTTTCTATAAGAGGCTTGACTGTGCACAGATTATGGTATTCCTGGGGTGTCCTGGAACCAGTTCCCCATGTGAATACTGAGGCATGGCTGTAACTTATCACATCGGTAATTAAGTTTCAACATAGAAATTTTGACAAATACATTTAAACCATAGCAGGAGCCCTCACCAAGAACCCAACCATGCTGGCACCCTGATCTCAGACTACTGGCCTTCAGAACTGTGGGAAAGAAATGTCTGTTGTTTAACTCACCCAGTTAAGGGCATTTTGTCGTAGCAGCCCAAACTGACTAAGACATAGAGATACCACTCTCTGTGGTAGTGCATTTCCTGGTAGTGGAAGTATGAGTGCAAAAACTAGAGTAGAAAAAGCTAGTCTATCAATAGTGTAAGTCCTGGGGTCAGTTTTGAAGAATTAGTGGAAATCTACCAGGAAGTCAAGAGGGAAGAACATTCCAAGGGGTGTCAAAGGGTTGGAGATGAGATGAATTTCCATGTGTTCAAAGAAAAGAGAGATGCATGTCTGGAGTACAGGGTACGTAAACAGGCCTGGGAGCATGGTTATTGATGGTCGATACTCCATTAGCACTTGTATTAATGGGTCATACACAATGTCCTGATCTCCTCTTTGATTTTTGGATGCTTTCCGTTTATGGAAAGTAAACCAGTTCTTATTTTCGCATTCTATAGTAAACTTTCATTCTCCTGAGAAGGAACTCATAGGAAATCTTTTTGGGCACCAATTTTCACTTTCCTACATCTTCGGTTGCCCATTAGATGAGGCCCACTGGGAAGTCACAGCTCATCAGCACAGCCAGGGGAAAGCAGAAGTGGAATCCTGCTGTCTGTCATGCAGGGTGTTGCCCACTGTACCTGAATTCCTGGGTGGAAACAGCACGTCTGTTCTAGAGCAACCTCCTGAAGGCCAGGAGGTAACGAGATCAGGACAGTTTGACCCAGCTCTGTAGGAGGAGAATGGGACAGGGGGAAAAGCTCCACTCTGGCTTCTGCATGTATCAGCCTTGAGACCTTGGCCCCGACACCAGTGACTGGAACTTCAGGTTATTATTCTGTAAACACAAGGATACTAATACCCTCCTCTCAGGGGCACTTGAAGGATTAAGATGAGATTTGGCACCTATTCTGCACCAGTTATTGACCCTAAATAACAGTGGCTTAAAGGAGCCAGGGGTTGCATTTTCCCCCTCTTTATGAGTTTCCCTGCTTTGGTCCTTGCCCCTTTAATCCATTCACAGCAGCTGAAAGAGTATTCAAAATTGAGTCCGATCATATCAAAACCCTCTCACTTGGAGTGAAAGCCACCATCCTGTCTCAGCCCAGAAGGCCTGACACATTTTTCCCTTTCCTTCCTGAGCTCCTTTCCTACTCCTTCCCTTTTTCTCCCTGGCATCTTTGCTGGTTCCCCACACAGCCCTTGTGCTGACAGTCCCCTCTGCCAGCTGCCCTCTTCCTCCAGCTTGCTTTCCTCTTCTTCAGATCTTTGCTCAAATGTCATGTTCTCAGTTCCTAACCATCCTGTTTAGCCCTATAACTACCCCACGAGTCCCCTATTAATATTACAGATGAGGAATCTGAGGCTTTCACAGCTTAAATAACCTGTCTAAGTCACATAGTCAGTAAGGGTCTGCATCAGTTGGGATACCAGCAGTGGCAAGGAACAGAAAGCCCAGTTTAAACAGCCCTAAATAATAAAGGGTATTTTTTCGTTGAAGTACAGTGGAATGAGGCTTCAGGCAGCGTTTGATCAGGCTCTGGCACCATTTCCCTGCTATACTTGAAGCTCTGCCTTCTCCATGGACAGCCTACATCTTTATACTGTTTTTCCTTGTGGTCTCAAATAGCTTCTGCAGTTCTAGGGAATCATATCCATGCATGACACTGTCCAAAGACAAAGAATATCATTTTGGGTAGCTCCTGAAAATTGGAAAATTATAAGAGAAATAACACTTAAAACAAAATTAACATATTATTTGCATTTTTAAAACTTCTTTATAGCAAAAGGCACTATAAACAAAGTCAAAACACAAACAATAGGCTAGGAGAAAATATTTGCAATACACGTACCAGAGAAAAGGGCAAATGTATCTTGGAGACAAGGAGCTCCCAGTGAAAACTGACCAAGGTTCCGAGAGGCCGATCACATGGGAAACGGGCAGCCTCCTCTGCAGCAAGATAACATTTCTCACCATGTAACTTGCAAAACATAAAATCACTGATAACAACTAGTGCTGGCGAAGTGCAGAGAAATACACATCCTCATATTCTGTTTATAGTGCCATCAATTATAACTTTTTGGAACATAATATGCATAGCCTTGGACCCAGCAATCCCACTTCTGGGGATTTACTCAGTCAAAATAGAAGTACTAATATGTAAAGATATATTCAGGAATTCTTGTCACATATTCTATAGTAACAAGACAAACAATTAAGCAAGCAAAATTGGAAACAACTTGAATATCCATAATAGGGAATTGCTGAATAAATGATGCATTGTATGATACAGACATCCTATGGAATACTGTGTAACTATAGGTCCATGGCTTCTTATCTGAAACCCTTGGGGCAGATATGTTTTCATAATTCAGAATTTTTTTCAGATGTAAAAATTCATTTATATTAAATAACACATGATAATATGAAATAACATGTTTAACACAATATGTAATAATATCTTAAATAATATATTTTTATACTATGTAATACTCCATACAGGTTTGGGGGAACACCTTGTACTCAAATACATTAATATTTCTACAGCAAAACATGGATATTCATCCAAAATGGAATAAGTAAAACTAAAAAGGAATGTTTCAGATCAAATCTTATCACCAAAATAATTGTGGAAAAAATCGGACTTAGAATGGAGGATAAAGGATTGTGGATGTCATAGGTAGACCTATGTATACTAGCTTGGGGGACATTGGGGAGCATTGTGGGTATATATTCTTAGGCACCCTCCATGATACATGGCTAAATTCAAAAGTAACTTTCAGAGTGACCCATGAAGTTTGACCTCATTATTGCAAGAACAAACCAAAGCCCCCATATGTATGGATATACATTTGCATAAGCAAAGAGAAATCATGGAGGAGCCAGATAAATTATGTGATTGATTGCATGGGGGTGGGAGAGACACTGAGGGGCATAAAGGGCTAACCCAAAAAATGTCTGTATTCTTTCGCTTATTTTAATGAGCTGGCATCACTTTCATAATGAAAATACCAAACTTTTGAAAGAAGGAGAAGGTGCAAGAAAACCAAACAAAAGCCATATTTGAAGGCTTCATAGTCCTCTTACAATGCTGACATGTGCCACTCTGTTTGGAACTATGTGGGTGTGGGGTACAGCAATGACTACAACATACACTCACCTTCACGTGCCTCAAAGTGCAAAACAGTAATGAGTTTGCTTTCTTGTTGGTATTAGAAATAAGGGAATAGGAGGGTGCAGGGGATAGATTGATCCTCGCTGAAGAAGATGGGTTTCGAACCACTCCTTGGCAGGATAATAATGCTAAGAGCAAACACTTATGAGAAGCTTCCCTACTTCCTGCATGTCAGCATCACTCTAACCGTTTCATGTGTATAAACGCCCTGATTTCTGCAACAGCCTTCTGAGATGGGTATTTTATTATCATCATCCCATTTTATAGTTGAGGAAACTGAAGCCCAGGGAGATTAAGTTATTTGGCCAAGGTTATACAGCTACTCCCAACAAAGCTGAGGCCCAAACCAAGGCAGTCTGGCTCAGAGTGTGTGCACCCAACTACTACTACACACTGCCACTTTTCAGACAGGACCATGGATGGTTGAATGGAGACATACTCATTTCAGCCACAGGGAGGGGCCTGAGGAAGCCCCAGAGGCTAAAGCAGCCTGGGTATGTTATAGGAATGTTACCTACGCAGGAATACTGTGCATCCCAGCAAAGACCTGGCTGGGTGACTTAAGCTTCATCCACAAGTACCTGAAGAGTATTATGGATCCTCACTGAATAAATACCTTGCTGCTGCATCTCACCTAGGATCACTGGACAGATAGCTGGCTGAGCAGCTTGCTCACATGTCAGTGCTGGCAGTTGAGTCTGAGATTAGAGGGTTGTATGTTAAACTGCTGGTGCTTTTTTTGTCCACTGTAGCTGGTCACATCAGGCATGCCTCTCCCATATGTAGTCCCATGGGTTTCTCAGCATGCCTCAGTGCACCTGCTCCAGAATGTGCTCTCCCATCTCTTGGTGATGACTTCCAAGTCCCTCAAAGTCAATTTTGCATGTGCCACCCATCTGTGCATTTAAGTCCCACATCCCAAATGCCACTCTCAGGTTTGGTGAAAATCCAACCAGCCATTTTCACATGATGTGATTGATGACAGACAAATAGAGAGAAATGTAATTGCAGTTATAGCTATTATCCAAGGCTCTCTGAGCTGGAGTCTTATATGTACCAAATTCCCCAAAAAGCAAGTACTGACCAAAATTTCCCAAAAAACAAGTACTGACCATTTGGGTGTTTCCTTCCTCCCTGTCCCCTTCCTTCCTTCTCTTCTGTTTCCCTCTTTTACCTGCACATCACTTACTTTCCTTCCCTTCTTCTCTTTCCCGCTTCCTTCCTTGTCATGTTTCTTGAACAGCTACTTTGTAGGTGCACCCAGCCTATCCATGCCCATCTGCTGCCATCACTTCAGCCTGGACGGAAGGTGGTCTCAACTCCCCAGCCTTCTCCCTGCTAAATTCATCAAGTACAGTACTAAGGTCTCCAATGACCATAGGGGACAAACAGCAGAACAAGCAGTGTCCTCTGGGTGGGAGAATCCTCTTCACCCACCCCTGCCCCAGCCACAGCCCACCTACAGTTTTCCTGAAAGAAGGCATCCGGAGTGACCTGTCTCATTTATTTCTGGGAGCTTTAATTCTCCATATCAGTGTCTCCAAACTTTTAATCCATAAAAAATATATCCTGCCTCTCAATATATTTATGTAAAAATAATATGCATATGTTACCAAGTGAATTTGCATTCTGAAACATGCACACAAAATAAACATTTTTAAAGTATCAGATAAGATAGTATTATAAATAGAAGTTCTAACGTTTTCTTCCCGGTATCCCACCTTGCAAACCACAGCTTTAAATAACCCAGCTGCCTGCAGCCCATGCTAACTGGAGTTTCTGTTTCTGTATTTGCAGGACATGTTCACATTACAGACTTCAACATAGCGACGGTAGTGAAAGGAGCAGAAAGGGCTTCCTCCATGGCTGGCACCAAGCCCTACATGGGTGAGTGTTCCAGGCCCCTTCTTTTCATGTGATCAGGCTCAATGCCTAAGACTCAGCATCCTTCTCTTGTTTCATCTGCCACTGCCTGCTGCCACATACCCTCCCATGCCCACATGAGGTTCCACAGTCCCCAGTAGATACAATGCTCTCTCGAAGCTCTGGACCTTTTCCAAGCTGTGTCTCCTCTGCTAGACAACCCCTCTCTTGGTTTTCTAGAGAACTCCTGCTCATCCAGAGAGCCATGGCTCAGGCTTGAGAGGGTAGCAAACAAAACAAGTATTTTCTTTTCCATTTATGTTCAGTATTTTCCAGAATTTAACTTGGTGGTGGTCATTCTGGGTCTATATTCTTGGGCACACAGTGTTCTTTCAATGTGTAGTTTTAAACGGTTTTTTAAGGAATTTTTATGGAATTATCATTTTTAGTTTGCATTCTGTTCTCTTGCTTTTATCTTCTTGGTTATGGATGCCTCTTATCTGAATGCTGGATCTTCTTTGCCAATCTTCAACATTTGTCAGTGTCCCTCAAATCTTTATTACGTCTTCCTTCGTTTCTTTAAAAATGTTCTCATTGTTCTATTTCTCTTTCTCCCAAGGCATTATCTATTGTGTTTATTTGTTTTGTGTGTTTTCTAGTGAAGTCTTCATTTCTGAAAACATTTTCCCTTTATTTCTTTCTCCCTAAGGTCTCTCACCTGATTTCTTGAGTTTTTAATTCTAATTTATGTTGTTTTTCATGTCTTATATAATTTTGTTAATGCCTTTATTACGTATTAATTCTGAATGTCTATATTGTTATCGATTACTGTGTGACAAACTGTCAAAACATAGCGGTTTAAGACAATCACAACGTTATTTCTCACAATTCTTTTGGTTGACCCAGTGGTTTTTCTTCAGGTTTGGCTGGGCTTACTCATGAAGATGCATTCAACTGGTAGGTCAGCTGGGAGCTGGGTTCAGCTAGGACAGCTGAGATGAACATACCACTCTTTCTCTATGAGGTCTTTCATCATCAAAGTGGCTAGAGTGAGCTTCCTCATAGTTTCAAGATGGTAGAGCCAGTTCCCCCATGCTTCTCAGGACTCTGCCCGCTTCACATTTCCTGATGTTCCGTTGGCCAAGGCAAGTCACATAGCCAACCATGTGGAAGGGAACTGCATGGAGCATGGGTATCAGAAGGCTGATGCACTGGGGAACCGTTAATGAAGCAACCCGTCACTGTGTCTTTTAACTCTTTTGAAACGTAGGCTATAGTTTCATTCTGTTTTATCAGTACATCTTTCTGTGTGTTTTTATTGCAATGATGTTATTCTGCTCTTCATTCTCCTTTTACTTATAATAACTTGGTATGGAATTTGACTTTGATACTTTTCTGTTGCTCTTTTGTTTCAGTAGTTGTGGATGATTATTAATATATCATATGCATGAGTTTTATGCCTAGATAATCCCCACTTACCATTACAAATGATGTAAGAAATACATGTTTAAGGCTAGAAAATGTAATCAGTGCTGCACAAAGGTGCACAAACATTTAAAGCCCATATTTCTCCATATCTTTCTTCCAAAGGTTACTGCTATTAATGTTTTCCTTTTATTTTCCTTTTTCAAATGGAAGAAGGAGGCCTTAGGAAGCATAGAATCTGATAACTGGATGAAGCATTTATAGGTAGTACCTAACCAGAGATACAATTTTTGCCGCTAACCACTGGGATGAGGAGTCCACCATCTTGGCTGAACTCTCTGCTGCTGTCTGTCATTCAGCAGTGAAAATGCCCTGTTCCCAGTTTGGTCTCACTTAACTCTGGCCAGGTTGTGCCTTATAGGGCACTGTATATTGAATTAAACAACCAAAATCTTTCTTCCCTGATCACATAAACAGTGCCTAAAACCCCCTGGAGGAGTTAGAGTTGCACATGGGTATTGCAGTGGGGGAGGAGGCTTAGTTTGGACATGGTGGAGGGTTTGAATTCCACATGGCCTGAGGAAGAAGAGACCTCCCTGAGCCCTTGGCAAAGCCTACATTCCAATCTATCTTCATGAACACTAGGTTTTTGGGGATCCACTGTAACTTTCTTATTCTCTTCCTTACAGATGAAAAAAAAATGCCTATTTCCCTGAAAGGATAAATTCCACCTTTAGACTCGAGATCGAAATAGAGCCAGCCGAGAGGCCTCCAGCAAGAGAGAGGGGTAGAAATTGCTCATTTTATGTGAACTTTGTTTTTCTAAACTTTTAGAAGGTGGTGTGGTTCAGGATAGCATTCTTAACTTAACAGACCTACCCCTTGTGTTGTTTGGTGAAGTGTCAAAATCTAAGGCAGCTTGCTATCCAGGTTTTCTGGCTCTGTTCTCCTCTCCCATTTTTACCTGGAGTTCCTCTTTCCTTTGTCTGTAGGGTCCCTGTCCTGATGCATTTTGGTTCTACTTTACACAGTTTTTCCTTGGGGCTTTTTCCTGGAAGGAGTTGTGGCTGGGTGGATTATAGACTTTTCATGTCCCAGACTCTTCCATCTCTTTCAGAATTTATCAAGAGCCCTTTCAATGCCCCGATACTAGACTGGGCAAACTCCTACCAGCTTCAGCTGCTGTTCTCAAAGTGGTCATCTGTGTTTCCCAGTGAATACCTGCTGAGTATTTTGGAGTTCTTTGTTTTCTCGTCCATAGAATGCTGCTTTGTTGCTTCTCTTGGTTTCTTTCTGTGTAGAAATCACTACCATGCACTTCTTGTCACTGTTGGTGTTTTGCTGCTACCCACTTGTATTTTGAGGGTTGTGGGGACAACTTATTTTTGTAGCAAATGCATCCATGAGTTTTTGGTTTAGCGATCTATTTGCTCTGTTTTATATGCAGGCTTGGGGAGATTCAAAATCTATACCATCATCTCCCTAGAATCCACTACTCATGTCATTAATCTTTCATTTATTAAATAAATTGAATAAATGAAGTTTGGCTATAAATACCTGCAATGGTATAAATAATAGGCAACTTGCTTTTGGGTATTTACTATGTGTCAGGCACCGAGCTAAGTGCTTTCCACCTATAATTTCGTTTAACATGAAGACAGGCACATTAACTATAACCTATAACTTCTTTTAATGCCCTCAAACATGAAATAGACACAAGTATTTCTTTCCATTTTAGAGTTAAGGAAATGGAGGCTTAGGAGGTTGGGTGACTTCCCCACCTTGACATTGTTGGCAAGAGTCAGACCCAGGTCAATGTGACTCCAAAACCCAAGCTCTGAAGTACTTCTCAACCTGGCCTCCCATGACAGCAACTCCTTTTTAGCAAAAATCCCAGCAGATATCCATATAAGTGAATTCATTCACTTACAAGTAGTCTTCATGGGTGCCTGAACACTTACTCCAACAAGGCTTTTTTTGTCGACGACCTTTCTGAGATCGCTTTCTGGAAGGATCTGGAGCTGAGGCAAGTGACCAAAGAGGTCACTGCCTTGAGATTGAGGAGAGATCAGCTGGGCGAGATTCAGCAACTGATGGGATGGAGAATGGGGGCAAAGGCGACTTCCTGGGTCTCTGGATTGTGCAGCAGAGTGGTGCTCACTCTGTAGGGGACACAGCAAGAGCAGTAGGTTTGTGAAGTGGCATGATGCAGACTGGACATGTGGATGGAGAACCTGCCAGCACTGAGATGCAGCACTGCCATGGAAGTGGACGGGATCCCCCAAGGAGGATGCAGGAAGGCAGAGAAACAATTCTGAGGCTCAAGAATGCCATGCTGGAAGGGGCATATGGAGGCTGAGGGGGACATCCCACAGGAGAGTGCTGAGAAGAGAGACGCCAGGTAAGGGCAGCAGCTCCCATTAGAAGCCTCTGTATTCCTACCGATTCATTCTGACTGCTTTCACGCTTTTTCCAAAAAGCAAATTGACGTCAAGAAGTATAGATCCTGGACCACTAGAGAAGTTCAAGACAGTCTATGTTTTGTTTTGTTTTGTTTTGTTTTTTGAGACAGAGTTTCACTCTTGTCACCCAGGCTAGAGTATAATGGCATGATCTCAGCTCACTGCAACCTCCGCCTCCCAGGTTCAAGCGATTCTTCTGCCTCAGCCTCCTGAGTAGCTGGGATTACAGGCACATGCCACCACGCCTGGTTAATTTTTGTATTCTGTTTTTGTTTTTGTTTTGAGACGGAGTCTGGCTCTGTTGCCCAGGCTGGAGTGCAGTGGTGTGATCTCTGCTCACTGCAAACTCCATCTCCTGGGTTCACGCCATTCTCCTGCCTCAGCCTCCAGAGTAGCTGGGACTACAGGCACCCACCACCACACCCGGCTATTTTTTTTGTATTTTTAGTAGAGACAGGGTTTCACTGTGTTAGCCAGGATGGTCTCAATCTCCTGACCTCATGATCTGCCAGCTTCGGCCTCCCAAAGTGCTGGGATTACAGGCACCCGCCACCACGCCTGGCTAATTTTTGTATTTTTAGTAGAGACAAGGTTTTATCACGTTGGCCAGGCTGGTCTTGAACTCCTGACATCAGGTGATCCATCTGCCTCGGCCTTCCAAAGTGCTGGGACTACAGGCGTGAGCCACCACACTTGGCCAAGTTCAAGGCAGTTTTCTGCCAGCCCTGATGTCTCTGCCTGCACGTGGCACCGTGCCTAACAGACTCACGCGAGCCTCCTCAAAGGCTCTGCTCGGGCTTCCTGACCTCGCTCCTCCCTCACACTGTCGGAGGCAGCCCAGTCCAGGTTCTTGGTCTCCAGGAAAGCAGAGCCATGGGGACCCAGCTGGGCACTCTCCTCCATGGCCCTGCTTTCAAAAGGGAGAAGAAATCTGACCTATATTGGGACCTCACTACCTGCCTGTCTTCACATTTAATCCTCAGAAGATTCACACGACGTTTCTACATCTCTTATTTTATGTGTGAGGAACCAGAGGTCTGGAGAGGTTAATTAGCCTGCCCAGGGCCACACAGCTGGTCAGTGAAGGAGCTGGAATTTGAAGCCAAGTCTATTTTAATCTGAAGTCTATGCTTTTGCTACTACACCAAGCTGCCTTTTTGATACTGAGCTCCTGAATTGTAAAGACGACTTTCTCAGCCAAGAAATAAGTTCATTGTCCCAGCTGTATGTGAGAGTCAGGGTTACTGATGTCCTTGCAATTAGAAAAGCTTCAGGCCTGACTTAATAGCCAAATGTACAGAAGAGATTTTTATAGGTTTTAGAGGACACAGCTGATTTTCCTAATGGTTGCATTTTCAGACACTGTAGTTGGGGAACAGTACCAGGCAGTGGGAGTTTGGTGGGGAAGACAGGGTTAAGGGAGAGCTCTCTCAGTAAAGTCAAATCTTGCAGCTCCTGGGGCTGTAAATTCCTAATGCCAAGTGGCAGGTTTGTTTATTTCACTCACTTGAGCTGTTCAGTTCAAAGGCCCAATAACAAGTTCCCAGAATGTTCCCAACACAGATTCAGAAAATGGGCTGATGAGTAAGCTCCCAGAGGTAACTCACAAAAGATGATCCCGGAAGAAAAATTTGCATAGGGCTGAATTTTCATTAATTGAAAGAGCAGATGGAATTTGCAATTGGAGAAAAAAAAGATCTCTCTAAAATGTGCCAGATTAAAAGTCAGAATGTTCCAGCAGCCACGTGGGGCTTCCGAGTTTATTAATTTGAGGTGAAATGAAGAGCAAGGCATTCATTCAGTAAACATTTACAGAGTGTTTGGGAGGCACAGGGCTTAGTTAGGCACTGGGGCTGCAGAGGGGAATACTGCTCTCCCAGTCCTCACACAGATTGTATGAACATAGTTGTACACAGGTCACACTCAAGGAGGACAATGGTGTGGCTATTGGAAGGAGGTGCTTCTGGCATGAAGAGGGGGAGATGAGATCTTTTTGGACAGTTTTAAGACAGTTTCCTGGAGAAGGTGACAATCTGAATTAGACTTTAAGAATGTGCTCTGTTGGGTAACGATAGAGAGAGGGCATTTAGGCAGTCGGAACAGCCCATACAAAGGCAATGAGGAGTGAAGCACCATTGTGTGAAGGGAGAACTTGACAGCTCCATTGTTTTACAGTTTCTAGGACAAGAGGAGGTGGGGAGGGAGAGAGGAGACAGGGCAAAGCATAGGAGTCTTGAATGCCGTGGTAAGAGCCCAGGGAACCAGTGGAAGGTTCAATGCTGGAGACCTCTGTGATCAGACTCATAGGATTAGAGCCTCAAGGGTGGTGACCTTGGAGAAACAGATGAGTAACAGGAAAGCATCAGGGGTCAGGCTCAAGGGGGATGGATCCAGGTGAAGTGTGGGCTTCAGCATGGGGCAGTTGGGTATCTTCCACTCAGTGGCTGAGTGAACCTGGGTGATTCTCATTACCAGACATAGTGCACATAAAGCACTTACCATGATGAACACTCAGGAAATGTTGGCCGCTGAACCACAGAACCGCTCAGAATCCTCGTCTGAGAAATGGGATTAATAGTTTATGCAGTCAGCCTCAGGAGGTTGCTTTGAGGATTTATTGACATTAATTATAGAAGGCATATAGCATAATGCCTGATGAAAGGTAACTACTCACAACTAGTAGCCAATATTAATGTTGTTGTTGTTCTGATTGCTAATAGTTCGATAATTATTTAGTGTATGCTAAATACTGGGAACACAGAGCCAAATCCAACATTCTCCTGCCTTATGGAGCTCACACTGTAGTTGCAGAAACAGACTAACCAAATCCCAGTTCACTGCAGGGGCTGGGTTGACCAGGGGATGGTGGGTGCACCAGGGAGATGATGGGGCTGTTGCATTGTCAGCGCTCACCAAATGTCAGTTCCCTTCCCCCAGGACACTGCAGTGAGCCCAGAGGGATGGTGGTGGTGATGGAAGCAGAGGCCTGTCTGCAGTGCAGGAGGCCCAGCCAGGGCTCCATGCTCCACAGAGCCAACAGGAGCCAGGAACAGGTGGAAGCCCCGCCGCCCCCTTCTGGGTTGGAGAGGCGGGATCCCTGCCCTCCTGGGTGCAGCTGTAGTTACTCAGCTGCAGCTGTAGATCTGGGCATCTCTGTGCTCTCAGGGAAACCCCATTCCCCCCGTAGGCTCAGGGGCACCTGTTCCTGCTGCCTGGACTCTCCCTGCTCCTGGTGCCCGCTCTGATTTCAGAGTGGGGTTGTGGCCAAGCCTGGGTACATACCAGCCAGGTATGCACATGCTCAGGGCAGCACTGACATGCCAGCCCCCTGCTACCTTGGCCCCCTTTGGACATTGGGCACCAACAAGCATGAAAGAGAGGCTAGAGGGGTGCTGAGGGTGGCTCAGAACTGGCCTGCAGGAGCCCATCAGCACAAACAGCCTGGCCACCATGAAGAGTGGCAGGAGGCAGACAGGCTTTGGGGTGGAAAGGGGTGGGTCCCCATGAAGCCCCACTTTCAAGCCGGGATGGGCTGAAGCCTGGGGGCCAGGCTGCCAGTTCCATGGACTGGAGTGAGAACTTGTGGTGCTTTTTCCAGGCCCACCCATGGACCAATCAGCACATACTTCCTCCCCTCTGAAGCCCATTAAAAACCCCAAACTGAGCCAGACTGGGGCAGATGTTGGGACAACCTGCCTATGGAGAGGAGCTACCCACCGTGGGTCTCCTCCCAGCTGAGAGCTGAACAGACATCTGCACGACCTGCCTGTGGAAAAGGGCTACCCACTTCAGGTCTCCTGAGAGCTGTACTGTAGCTCAATAAAGCACCTCTTTGCATTGCTTACCCTCCAGTTGTCCATGTACCTCATTCTTCCTGGACACAGGACAAGAACTCAGGACCTACCAAATGGTGGGAGTGAAAGAGCTGTAACACAAACAAGGCTGAAACATGCCCTCCTGCTCACCACGTTGTGAACACAAGAAGGAGAGAAGGGAGAAGGAGAGAAGAGCTGTGGCCCTACAGGGAGGCCAGACTTAGGAGCTCCCCAAGCCAGGGCTGTGATGCCCTCTTTGGGGCTCTGCAGTTCCTGGCATCTCCAAGCTTCTGGGCACCACCAAGTTCCCCAGTGGCCACAGTGGAAGCCACTTGTGGTATGCCTGGAGCTGTTCACCCCACCACAGCCAGCATGCCTAGCTGTGTGCAGTGGCCGGACCCCATGCTCACTCTCTCACACAACCCTCATGGCTCTGTGCCTGGCTTGCCCTTGGCAGGCTTGGGATCTGGACCAGTAGCACAAGCTGAGTGCAGCCTGCCAGGCCAAGTGAGCAGAATGAGCCATTCAGGCCTAAGCAAAATGCAGGTGAAGGTGCCACCAGCCACAGAAATTTCTGGCTGGTGAAGCAACACCCCAAGGATCCTGTGACAGTGGGGCCACCATGGCAGTGCTGTGCTCTCCTTGTAGATATTATTGAGGCCAGGGAAAGTGAAGTTTGCTTCCCAGAGAAAGTGGCAAAGCCGGCATTTGGCCCTGGGTCAGTGAGGCTCCACTGTCCATTATCTTTCCTGAGAACCATTCATTCATTCCTTCATTCAACAGAGATTTGCTGAGCACCTTCTACATGCTAGGCAGTGTTCTATGGACTGAAAACACATGCGTGAATAAAACATAAGTATTCCTACCCTCATTGGTTTGGCTGTTTGTGAGGGAGAGAGTCAGTTTAAAAATCACCAAACTGATAAATATGTAGTTTGAGATGCTTAGTTGAGGAATAATTTTCATGCAGTAAAATGTACTCTTTTAGTGTATAGCTCTCTGAATTCAGACAAACACATACAGTCATAGATAAACACCAGTATAAAGATATAGATGGCTTCCATCACCCCCTCAGAAGTTCCTCATTCCTAGTCCCTGGCAACCAGCAATTGATTTTCTACCCCTATAATTGTGCCTATTCCAGAAAGTCGTATAAATGAGATAATATTGTATACAGCCTTTTGAATGTGGCTTTTTCACTTAGAATGATGTATTTGAGATTTACTCATGGCGTGTGTATCAGTAGTCCCTTCCTATTGCTGGATATACATACACGTGTTTATCTGTTCATCAGTTGAGGGGCACCTGAGTTGTTTACAGTTTTACATATTTATGAATAAAGCCATTATGGACATTTGCATACAGGTTTTATATGAGCTTAAACTTCCATTTCTCTGGAGTAATTACCTAAAAGTGAGATTGCTGGATCATTTGGTAAGAAACTGCCAAATTGGTTTCTAGAATGGCTGGACCACTTTACATTCCCACAAGTAGCGAATGAGAGACCCGGTTGTTCTGTGTCCTCGCCAGGACTTGGTATTGTCCCATCGTTGAGGTCATTAGGCATTCTAATAGGTCAGTCGTGATTTCAGTTTGCAAATCCCTGGTAACTAATGGTGTTGAGTATCTTTTCGCTTGCCTATTTGCCATCCATATATTTTCTGTTTGGAATATGTGTTCAAATCATTTGCCTGTTAATTTATTGGATTATTTTGGCTGGGTGTGGTGGCTCATGCCTGTAATCTCAGCACTTAGGGAGGCTAAGTCAGGTAGGTCACTTGAGACCAGGATTTCGAGACCAGCCTGGCCAATATGGAGAAACCCTGTCTGTACTAAAAAATACAACAAGTTAACTGCGTGTGGTGGCATGCACCTGTAATTCCACTTACTCAGGAGTCTGAAGCCCAGGAGGCGGAGGTTGCAGTGAGCAAAGATCGCACCACTGCCCTCCAGCTTGGGCAACAGGGCGAGACTCCATCTAAACAAAAAAAAAAAAAAAAAAAAAAAAAAAAAGAAAAGAAAAGAAAAAAACATTTACTGGATTATTTTATTTCATTTTGAGAGTTTTAAAATATATCCTGGATAGAATTCCTATATCAGATATATATTCTATAAATATTTTCTCCAAGTCAGTGGCTTGTCTTTCTATTATCTTAAAAGAGTCTTCTTAAATTTATTTTTATTTGTTTTACTATTCAAGTGAAGCAGTGGGACTGCTAAAGGAACAAAGAAATTTGTTACCACTTGTGATCAGTTAGTTATAAACACCACTGTACTTAGACCAATTTAACAGTCTTTTTTAAAAGCTGAAGTTTTAAATTATGATGTCAACTATAAGGTTTTTGCAGTTCCTTATAAGGTGAAGAGGTTCCCTTCTACTTCCAATTTATTCCGTTTTTTAAAATCGTAAATGCATGTTGAATTTGGTCACATAGCGTTTCTAAATCCGTCGAGATAATCCTGTGGTTTCTCTTCTATAGTCTGTTGAAATACTGCTGACTCGCTTTGAAATGCTGAACCAGCCTTACCTTCCCAGAAGGAACCCTGTTTGATCATAACGTAGTATCTTTTACCTATAATCCTGGAATCAGTGTACTAATATCTTGTTCATAATACTTACATCTAGGTTCTTGAGGAATTTTTGTCTGTAGTTCTATTTTCTTGTAACAACTTGGTGTGGCTTTGGTATTAGAGTAATGCTGGCCACGTAGTTGGAAAGTGTTTCCTTCCCTTCTATTTTCTAGAAACAATTATGCCCAAGATTGGTATTATTTCTACCCATATTTTGTAGAATTATGCAGTGAAGATATTTGGGCCTGGAGTTTTCTTTGAGGGAAAGTTTTTCACTATGGATTCAATTTCTTTAATAGACATAGGACTATTCTGTTTATTTCTTCAAGAACTAAGTAAATTTAAATAAGATTTGGTAGTTTATGTCTTTCAAGGAATTTCCCTAGTTCATCTAACTTTTCAAATGTTAGGGCATACAGTTATGTGTAATATCCCCTTATTATCCTTTTAATGAGTGTAAATTCTGTAGTGATATCCCCTCTTTTAGTCCTGAATTGGTAATTGATGTTTTCTCTCTGGTTTTCCTGGTCATTCAGAGTACAGGTTTATCAAATGTATTGATCTTTTTAAAGAGCCAGTTTTTGCTTTATTGATTTTCTCTATTATTTTTCTATTTTTTATTTTACTGATTTCTTCTCTCTTACCTCTATGCCGTCCTTGTCTCTGCTTACTTTGAATTTAATTTATTCTTCTTATTCTAGTCTCTTAAGGTGGAAGTTTAGATAATTTATTTGAAACTTGTCTTATTTTCCACTATAAGCATTTAATGCTATAAATTTTGTTTTAAGTCCAGCTTCAGCTGTATCCCACAAATTTGGATATATTGTGCTTTTAATTTCATTCAGTTAAAAACATTTCTAGGCCAGGCGCGGTGGCTCACGCCTGTAATCCCAGCAGTTTGGGAGGCTGAGGCGGGTGGATCATGAGGTCAGGAGATCGAGATCATCCTGGCTAACACGGTGAAACCCCATCTCTACTAAAAAATACAAAAAATTAGCCAGGCGTGGTGGTGGGCGCCTGTAGTCCCAGCTACTCAGGAGGCTGAGGCAGGAGAATGGCGTGAACCCGGGAGGTGGAGCTTGCAGTGAGCCGAGATAGTGCCACTGCACTCTAGCCTGGGCGACAGAGTGAGACTCCATCTAAAACAAAAAAACAAACAAACAAAAAACATTTGTCTAACAATAGTTGGGAATTTTTAATATATCTTTCATTGATGTTCAGTTTAATTCTGTCATGATTAGAGAAAATATTTTGTATGATTTCTTTTCTAAAAACTGGTGAAGTTTATTTTATGGTCTAGATATGATCTATCTTGGTTAATATTACATGCAAACTTGCAAAAATACTGTCTTCTTTGCTAGACAAATGTCAATTAGGTCAAGTTGTTTGATAACATTGCTCAGGTTTTGTATATATTTTTGTTGATTTTTTGTCTACTTCTTCTATCAATTACTAAGATATGAGTGTTGGAATTCCCAGCTATGATTGTAAATTTCTCTGTTTTTCCTTGCTTTTCATTTAGGATCATTACATTTTCTTGATAAATTGCCCCATTTATCATTATATAATGTCCTTCTTATTCCTTGTTCTAAAGTCTGCTTTGCCTGATATTAATACAGCCACTTCAGCTTTCTTTTGGTTAGTGTTTACATGACATATCCAGTGGTGTGCTGGTAAATGTCTAACAGCTAGTTCTCTGGTAAAGAAGAAACAAATCCCCCTAATTTATAGATTTTGATTTCCATGATATAAGGACTCCACCATGGCTGATTTCAAGTTAGCAATGAGACATCATCAAACACAGAGTTGGGAAGAGACGTTAACAATATATTCCTGTCAGCCAGTATAACCCTACTCTAGTACATCGCTGATGATATCTTTTTCTATCCTTTCATTTCTAACCTATCTCTTTGTCTTTATTTTTAAAGTACATTTCTTGTAGGCAGTCTTTTAAATCCAGTCTAACAATATCTGTCTTTTCATTGATATTTAGACCACTTATATTTGATATAATTATTGAGATAATGTTATTTAAATCTATCATCTTGCCTTTTCTTGTATTTGTTTCATTTGGTCTTTGTTCCTATTTTTCTTCCTTATTTTGGATTAGTTGATCCTTACTTATGATTCCACTTTAACTTCTCCATTGGCTTAGTTTTTATACCTCTTTAAAAAATAATATACATCTTCAATTAATCAAAAAATACCTTAAACCTGTTACAGCATGTGTAATCTTATACCCAAATTCATTCTATTCATCTCTTTTTACTATAAATATATAAGTCATTGAATTTATTTTTGCTTCAACTAGTCAATTATATTTGTAGTGGTTAAAAATTTAAAAAAACTTTGCATTTACCTTCTTTTTGCTATTTTCATATTCTTTCTTTGTGTAGCTTCAATTTTCTAGCTGTTGTTATATTCATTCTACCTGGAGGACTTCCTTTAACAATTCTGACTATTAAAATCTACTGGTAATGAATTCTTTCTTTTTTTGGTTTGCTTATATAAGGAAAAGAATCTTTATTTCCTTATATTGTTACAAGATATTTTAATTGGATGCAGAACTCTGGGTTAAGAGGGTGTTTTTTTTTTCCTTAGTCGCTTAAATATTGCCACTCCATTGCTTCTGATCTGCAGTATTCCTGACAACAAATCTGCTGTAATTCCTATCCCTGTTCCTCTGTAGGTAATCTGCTTTTTTCCTTCAGCTGACTCCAAGATTTTCTCCCTCTTTTTTGTTTTAGATATGATGCACCAAGGCACATTGGATTTTTTTTCTTTTTGATGTTTACTCTGGTTGGTGTTTTCTGGGCTTTTTGGATATGTGGTTTGATTACTCATCATAT
Organism: Symphalangus syndactylus; assembly: GCF_028878055.3. NCBI lineage: Eukaryota > Metazoa > Chordata > Mammalia > Primates > Hylobatidae > Symphalangus > Symphalangus syndactylus. The sequence goes on along the minus strand of NC_072438.2, from coordinate 16,535,468 downwards.
TTAGAAAATTCTTGGTCATTATCTCTGCAAATATATATATTTTTGACCCATTCTCTCTCTACTCTGCTTCTGGGATTTCAAAACCCAAAGTGAGATGTTTGATATTTTCCCTCACAATATTTGCATGCCCTCTTCTCCCCATCCCCCACCACACTGTTGTCTCTTAGTGTTTCGCTTCAGGCAATTTCTTTTGACCTATCTTCAAGTCTATTGATAAACCTATTGGAACCATTGTTTATCTCTGGCACTATGTTTTGGCATTTGTCTGTTTTTAGCATTTTCATCTGCTTTTATAGTTTCTATCTTTCTATTGAAATCCCCGTCTGTTAACACGTGCTGTCGACCTTTCCACTAGAGCCTTTGAAATGTTTTAAATTCCTTGTTTGTTAGATCTGACATCTAGTTCATATCTGAGTATGATTCTGTTAATTTCTTTGTCTCTTCTCAGTGAGTTTTTGTTTTTTTGTCTTGTGTCTGATAATTTTTTATTAAAATATTTGCATGATGCAAAGGAAAATGTTTATGCCTGGAAATGGACATGTTTATTTTACTACTACTACGCATTTAGTTTTCTTTGGAGGAGGAGGTAGCATTGAGTCAATCTAATTAGGAGTTGAGCTTGACTTGAATTTTGTTGTTCTGTGGTTATTTTCAAAATACCAGCTTTAGAGTTGGGTTTCAGTGTGGTTACCAAAGTGTTTTCCTCAATGTTCCTGTTCCACCTTCGACTTAGGGTTTCTCTGTGAATCTGTGCCTTAAATAGGGTCTCTCTCTGTGCTCCTGTTCTCTAGCAATAGGCTTCTGTTTCTAGTTCCTTGACACTTGCTGATGTGGCAGAGGGCGGGGAGAGTAAATGTTCTCTGCTGCTTTGGTTCAGTCTGTCTTAGGTAGGTTCTGTGTCAATGGGTCTTGAGGATCTTAGGGGTATTTCAGATTGATCCTATCTTTCTCCCAGCAATAGGAAACCACTAATGGTCTGATCCCAGGATCATGGCAGGGAAATGAAACTGCATTTGCTAAGGCCCTGAGGCAAAAGAAGCTTGGCCCGTGGAACCAAAAGAAAACTAGTGTGACCTGAGCAAAGTCAGCAAGAAAGATAACCCTTGAGAAGTGTATAGGGCCAGATCATGTATTACCTGTGTGCTACATTATAGCTTTTGGTTTGTTATAGCAAGTTCAATGGAAAATTTTAAAGAACATTAATTGTCTTGGGTAAATAGAGAATTTGGAATCCTTTAAGAGAGTGGTACTGGATAAACTAACTTTTCTGTCATCTCATATGCTATTTAGAAGTTCTTCTCAAGTTTCACATATTGACTGTAAAATACACTGATTTTAATTCTGTGCTTCCAGTTAGAACATCATTTCTCCATGAAAACTTCCAAAAGCCTTTTTTTTTTTAATTTACTAGTTGAATCAGACACATTTAACATGAAGTAACTTTCTGATACTGGTGCATCATTTATTTCTGCCCTTTATCAGAGTTTACCTATTTACTCATTAGCCAATTAAATGTTCTTTCCTCTTCTTCCTATGCATAACTGTGAAATACTAATGGTCAACAGCGAGCAGTTTCTTGCATACTTTAGTGAAATGAGTTTTCTGTTGTTAGCAATGCTACTAGCATCTCCCCAAAAAGAGAAATTATCAGACTGATGCAGTGGTTTCATGTTATCTCAAATTAATATGTAAGCGTGTGACACCTGAGTTCATTTGACTAGCCAAGAGCCAAAGAAATATAAATTACCCCCCAAAGGATTAAGAGAGAGGCCAGGCATGCTACTTATCTCTTCTTTCCACAGCTTCTCGGCACACTTTAATGCAATGAATTATGACAGAGCTCTTGAATCATTACCTTGATGAGTTGGGCTTCCATTTATGCATTCATTTCATTGTCCATTCAGTAATAATGAATTACTATAACAAAAACTAGCTCACATCTGTTGAGAACTTACTTTGTGTCAGTCTCTGAAGTAAATGCGTCACATAAGTTGTCTCATTATGGGGTAAGGGCTAGTATTATTCCATGGAATCTGAAACTCAAATGCTTGCCCAGTGACAAACAGCCAGCAAAGGTAGCCATTGAAACTCAAAGCCAGAACTCTGTGACTTAAGTCCTTTGCCACTATGATGCATTAAGCATCTACTTCTAGATCAGCTACATGCTAATCCCTTTGAATCTGGAGCTGACTTAGTCATGTTTCTGCCTTCAGAGAGCTACCCAGTGGGGGAGATGGACATGTAACTATTAATTAAAATATAGCATTATAAGGAACTAGCAAAGGTTTAGTAAGAATCTAGACCATAGACTGATGTATTAGTAGTTTGCCAGGAGAAGAGGGTAAGATGGGAAACAGGAATAGCAAGGAACTTGATGAACATTCCATAGTGAAATGTGGTCTGAGTCATGAAGTATGAATAGGAGTTCGTGAGTATGAAAAGCAGGGTAAAGTCATTGATGATTCAAAATATAGTATATCCTATTCTTTGAAGCTGGCACAATGGGTGTAATAAGAATAGTGGCCAAATATGATGGTGCCTGGGGCCTGTTTTTAGGAAGTTTTCATGCTAAAAAGCTTGAACTTTATTCATAGTAAATAGGAAACTTGGAATGATTTTGAGCAAGTATTTGAACATGTGAATAATAACAACAATAACACTAGATACCATTTATTGAGCACTTACTATGTGCTTAATCAAGATATACATAGCCGTTTTCTCTTCACAATAAGATTTTGTAGCAGACATTGTCATTCCTTCTTACAGATGAGTAAACTGAGGTACATATAAGAGGTTAAGCAGTTTACCCAAGGTCATTGTGCCAGTAAGCATGGGAGCTGAGGTTCAGTTGTAGGCCTGAGTAATTACCACTTTCGTAACCCCTCTGTTTCACTGATTCTACTACTTACAAGTCTCTCAGGGGCGGTTGGAATTGGGATTGAAGAGCCCCAGGCTGCAGACAGGCAAGTGGTTGAGGGAGCAACAATGAGGCCAGACAGCGATGAAAAAGGACCAGAGTAGAGGATAGAGAGGAGGATAGAGAGGAAGTTTCTGGAAGGGAAAATAAGTCTTGGTGACCAATCGAATGATCAAATACAAAGGCTAAAAGAGTCCTAGAGTCGAAGTTGACTCCCAGGTTTCTGACTGTGCTGCTGAAAAGACCCTTGTGGCTGAGATTGAGAACCCAGAAGAAGGGGCAGTTTGAAAGCTTGCTTCAGATAGGTTGAGTTGTGCCCTTGGGACCTGTAGGTGTAAGTGTCCAGTGGGTGTCAGCTACCCAGATCTGGCCATCCTGCCAGCCAGGATGTGCAAGCTGGAGACATGGTCTTTGCTTGAAGAAAGTATCAGTGGGTAGGAGACTTGGGTTCTAGACCCAGCTGGGCCAGAAGTCATTTAACTCCTCCATTCGGACTTGGCCTCCTTGTCTATAACATTTAAGGGAGGAAGGAAATTACCTGAAGGCCCCCTGTAGGCCAAAATTTGGTAATTCTTTGTTCCCAGTCAAGAAGAGAGCAAACACCTGTGGAAACAGATCCTGGAAGGCTGTCAGCTCACAAGCTAGATGTTAAATAGCATTTCACACTCCACTGCAAATATCAAAACCTTCAGCAATATTCACAGAGCTCACTGCAGCAGGCTAATAATTATACTTTAGGAGGTGATTGTATGCTTTTCATATTTTTAGTCTAATGAGGAAGTAAACTCTGTGTGGTTAGTGAGGGGGCAAATCCCACCACACACACATCTACATTTCTGAGGGAAAGAAAGGCAATCTCTCATTTCACGCCCCATGTTCCTGCTTTTCTGGAAGGCCCATTATACGATGCCCTAATGCTCCTTGGCATCAAAACTCACTTTTCATTTCAAACTTTCATTGGCATAATTGCTCAACCATTGGTAGAGATGGTTAGCAGGAGGTGAGGCTGATCTTTCCAGGCCATTGCAGGGCAGCCAGAGTTCCCTGGTGCCCAGTGTCCGCCCAGTGTATTTTGGGCTCACAAGAATCCATAGAGCATGCACCATGCACCCCATGCAGTGAAAGACAATGGGCAAGAAAGCAGGCAGTGTCAGGGAATGTGAATCAAGATCCAGTTTCAAGAGGATTTTAAATAATTTTTATTAATAGCGAAACCACATTTATTATCCTTCTTTTATCTACTAATTCAATTGGAACCAAAACTAATAGATGACTAATTCAATTGCAACCAAAACTAAGAGTGTTTATGAACATCAGGAAATATTGGAATATAAAACATAGAGAGTATATGCTATATGTGTGCATGTATATATATATGATATATGATTTTTATATTCAGCATGTTTATAAAGATGGCATAATTGCTGGAAAATATATGGCCTCTGAAGGAGACAGAACTAGGTTGTCATCATTCTAGTTGATCTTGGGTAATGGAACTGGGTTCAAATAAGCCTTAGTAGCTGTGTCACCTCAGATGTGGTACCTACTCTCTCCAAGCCTTTGCTTCCCGAAATGGAGATAGTACCCACCTGACAATGTCCTTGTGAGATAACACATAGGCACTCATAAGATAACACATAGACACTCAGCACAGTCCCTAGCATCTAGAAGTGCTCTCTAAACGTTAGCTTTTCCAAGACATGAATAGCATATGTAAAGAATTAAGAAGAGCTTCTGGCACATAGTAGGCTCGATAAATGGCCACATTAATATTGCAACTATTGGCATTGTCAATAAAGCCACTATTCGTAATAATAGTGGAACAGCTGTATTGAGCCCTGGCCTTAAAGTTATAAGACTGACATTCTGGTCTGGGCTCCTTCACTCATTATCTCCATGGCCCTGAACATACCCCCTAATCTCTGTGGGCCTCAGCTTCTTCATCCATGGCCTATGGTGCTTCAAGGATGGGAAGACTGACATGTGGAGGCATCTGTTCCCCACAAAGCCCTGCACAAATGCTGTGGACATGATGGCAGTTACAGTTGGTGTTTCCAATGGCTGATAAATAGATTCAGGGTTGGCCATTCCCCTTACCAAAGCATTGGAAGAAGCTTTAGTTGTTGTGGTTTCATGGAAGGCCTTGGGGAATTTTATTCATTTATAATCTAAGCAGGTGTAACTAGGCTTTGGACCCTGGACTACCTTTCTGGGCATGGCCACAGCCTACCACAATTATCTGCTTGATCTGTTGTTTGCTGCCCCGGTGAGCCAGGGCTGCCCCAGAGCTGCCTTTATCACACACGTGCCCCGGGGGGTCCTCAGTCCCAGCCTTTTCTGTGTCATCTCAGAGCAACTGGCTCGTTCCTCTGCAAGAATCCTGACAGCTAGCTCAAAGCCCATGTTATGAAGATGAATCACTACTCTTAAAACAAGACTTTGCACAGAGCAGATGCTCCTTAAAGATTAACCGTTTTAATTAGCAGGATGTAAAGAGCTTAGACAGTGCTTGGCACACAACAAGGGCAATAGAAGTGTTTGCTATTTTTATTATGACCGTTTATTTAGTCAGTTAACAAATTTTTCCTGCATATCTTCTTGGTACCAGGCAGGGGATGAGGCATCAGAGAGAACAAGACAGTCTCTGCCCTCAAGGAGCTTGGAGTCAACAGAAAAGGGAGACAACTAAGCAAAAATGCATGAGGAGATGAAGAGTATAGGGGAAATGAGGAAGCCCCTGTCTAGCCTGGGCAGAAGGGAGATGGTAAGGAAGTGATAATAGCAGAGACCTATTCTGAGGAGTCCACTGTACCTGTGAAGAGCCTTGTCTGGCACATGGTAGGTTCCTGGAGGACGAAAACCTAGGGCTGCACCTTCTGTGAGTTGGGAAAGAGTGTCAGGAACAGAGACAGAGACAGGGTGTTCCAGGAACAGCACGCAGCATGGAGCCAGGGTGGCCATAGGCAAGAGGGGTGGCACAAGACAGCTTGGGGCCTCAGTGCTGGGCCGTGGATTTGAACTGCCCTCTGGGCCAGACTGGTCCCCAGCCCTAGTACCTTGTGTTCCACCAAAAATTAAAAATAGGAAAGATTCAAGGATTAAGTCAAATACATTTCCAAGCCATGCCTGCTATTGAGTTGGGCCCCTGTGAACATCACCAAAGCACATCAGCACACGAAAGGCTCTAAGGATGATGATAGAACACAGCAATATTGATGTCATAATCCCTATGCCACCAAAATGATGTCATTGGCTGCTCAGAATCCCAGCACTTAGATGCGAGAGAACTACACAGATTTAGAGCTGGAAGGACATGGAGCCAGTGGCATTGCAAGGAACACAGTTTATGAAACAGCCACCGTGATGGGAAGATCTTTTAGCAGGGAATACCATCATCTGTGGCATGTCAGAAAACTGACTCCCCGGTCAGCAGTGGGAAGGACAGATTGGAGGAGTCTCAGCTGGGAAGCTATGCTGCTCCTAGGGGACTAGAAGGGAAAACAAGCATCAGAACATGAGCAGCATGTGAGCAAAGGTGAGGAAGGGAGGGTACACACGCTATTAGGAGGTAGAATCATGTAGAATTGGCAGCTGAATATCACTGTGACAGTCATGGGAATTCCCTGAACCTAGGAGTCAGGACCAAGAATTCTAGACTTGACCTCAGAGGTACTACTGGGTGGTTGAGGCAAGACACTCCTCTTCCTCGGGCCCAGTGTCCAATTCTAACAAGGAGGTGTGGAGAACACGATGAGTTTCAAGGGACCCTTCAGCCCTACGATGTTGACATCTCGAGATGCTGTGAGCTGTTTCCATCTCTGATGCAGACATCAGTGAGCCAGACAAGCCCTATGGCATCAGGGTGAAAGAGCCAGTCCACACATTTATTAAGTGCCTTCTGTATACTGGGCTGAGCACCAGGCCCTGGGAGGGAAGGAAGGAGCAATTACTCCTGGCAGTTGCCCAGTACAGGGGAAAGGACCCTGGAGTCAGAAAAGCAAGAGGTGCTAATCCCAGCTCTGCTGTGGTAGCTGGGTGACCTTGGCAATTTCCTTACCCCTTGTATTCATTTCTTGTGGCTGCGAAACAAATTACTACGAACTGAGTGGCCTGAAACAATAAAAGTTCATTTTCCCACAGTTGTGGAGGCTGAAAATCCAATATCAAAGGGCCAGCAGGGCCATGTGCCCTCGGAAGGCCCCACGGGAGGATTCTTCCTGCCTTTTTCAGCTTCCAAGTAGCTCCAGGCCTTCCTTGGCTTGTGGCCACATCTCTCCAATCTGCCTTTGTCTTCACATGGCTGTCTTCTCTGTGTCTCAGATCTTTCCTTTCTCTTACAAAGACATCAGTCGTTGGATTTAGGGCCCAATCTAAATCCAGGATGATTTTATCTTGAGATACTCGATTACATTTACAAAGACCTTATTTTCAAATATGGCCCTATTCACAGGTCCCAGGAGTTAGGACTTGAACATAGCTTTTAGGGGACAATGATTCGGCCCACTACACCTCCAAATGCCTCTGCCTCCTCATCAGAAAAATGAAGATCATCGTAGCATTTATCCTGTTGGGTGGTTGGGAGAATTAAAGAGGTAATACACATATAATCCTTAACGTGGCACCTGACAAATCACGTTTGCTATTGTTCACATATGTGGCTCACACCTGTCCTTCCAGCTCTAAACCTGTGTAGTTCTCTCACGTCTAAGTGCTGGGATTCTGAGCAGCCAATGACATCATTTTGGTGGCATAGGGATTATGACATCAATATTGTTGTGTTCTATCATCAGCTCCAAGTGTGTGGAGGAGGAGGGAATGTCACCCTCTCTAGGACTGCAGACATTTGTCACTTGACTGGTCATGACAGCTAGGACAGGATCACTCTGCTGCTGCTTCTACCCTGAGTTCTGAATGGACTTGGGGCTGCCAGCATGACAAGGATTGATGGGGAACACCTCAGCACACACAGCCATTCTGCACTGCTGGGTGCACCCTTCGCTATTGGAGCTTGTGGGCTGGGCCAGCATGACGGGACTCCTTTTTTCTCAAGCCCTCAGGACTGAGAAGAGGAACAGGCACACACTCTGATGCAGGGAAGGAAGTCCCTGTAGGCCGAAGCCCAGCTTCGGGCTCAGTGGTGGGATCCAGGTGGGATTCGGAATAGCACAGCTCAGTGCCCAGCATGTACTAGGAAAGCATTAAATATTCACTCATCCGATGCTTAATGAACAAGTGTGATCACTGACTTTGGAGTCAGGATGATCTATCACCAATAGGAAGAGGCAGACAAAAAGATGCTGAAAATACAAAACACACAGAATTTGGAGACTGATCATTCATGAGGCTGAGGAGGATGGCATTTAGGAGGGTTCCCAGATTTCTGGTTTGGGTAACTGATGGACGATGGGGAGAACAAGCATGGCAGAGGAAGCAGAGGTTGGAGTGATGATTCGACTGTTAGTAATGCCTAATGTTCATGGAGCACTCACTACGGGCCAGGCATCCTGCTAAACTCTTGGTATAAACTATCTTATTTAATCTACTTAATCCTCACAACAGCCCAATGAATAAACTATTATTATTATCTATATTCTACACAGCTGAGGCAAAGAGAAGGTAAGTCGCTTATTACTAACAAGTAACTCCAGCAGCGCCAGCGGTCTTCCTGTTTCACAGGGCACAATGTCAGTTCCTTTGTAAGGACCAAATAATCTAAGGGTCATGTTCTCAAATTCCCAAGTGCACCATTCCACCATGTGGCACTGAGTATGTAGTTTGTGCTGAACGAAATATTGGACGAACCTTACTTCAAACAGGAATTCAGCAGACCTGTAAGGTGCATCTCAGCTTTGCATTTCCTGGCTGTGTGACCTCTTCATACTGCTGGCCCTCTCTGAACCTCCCCTGTAAAACATGTCCCCGGAGGCTGTTGTGAAGAGGAAAGGAGAGCCCGTGGGTGAAAGTGCACTTAGAAAATGTGAAGCAAATGGAGAATATCGCCAAGGGGCAGCTAGAATGTGGCTGCTGGTCAGACTCAAGTGTGAAGCTGCCCAGCCAGTGCCCCCAGGTCAACTCATCCTGGATCTTCTTTCCATGCCGAGTGAATGCCCATCTAGAAACTGAGTTGAGACAGCTTTAATCACAACAGGTTGTGGCTCTCCGGGGCAGATTTCGGCTGCCCTGACAACTGTAAAATGGAATTATGCCTGCAAATTAATTTACTAGAAATAATCAACATTTCACAAAATGTTCCTGGAAGCCCACATAGACAATTAGACCCTACAATGCACTCCTGGCCTAGTGAGACGGGGGTGAGGCACTGAGATAACCCACCACTCAGCCCCTTGGAGAGTAATCAAGGACAAGGACCCCAGGACAAATGCAGTACCCTGAAGAATAAGGGTCCACCACTCTTGGGCCTCCATCCCCTTCGCTGTACTTTTTCTATTGAGGTGAAATTCACATAAGATAAAATTAGCCATTTTAAAGTGAATAACTCAGTAGCATTTAGTACATTCACAATGTTATGTGACCACCACCTCTGTCTAGTTCCAACCCATTTGTTTTCATCAACCCCAAAGGAAAACCGGTACCCATGAAGGAGGTGCTCCCACCCTCCGCTCCCCACCCGCAGCCCCTAGCAACCTCCAATCTGCTTTCTGTCTTGTGGATCTACCCATTGTGGGTATTTCATGTTAGATGTTACCTATGCTAAAATATAGTTGTCCCTGAGACAGGCCCCAGGCACAGAGAGCTCTAAGTGTCCATTTATCAAGGTTCTCAACCCCTTGAGGGCTCTGTTCCTCTTCTTCACTCTGGGTTTACTCCACCCGTTCTCCCAGCAAACATGCTCCAACAACCCACCCCCTCCAGGGGCATGTCTTCCCTTTTGCCAAGTGGACGGCCCTTCCACGCCCCCTCAGGGCGTCCCATCTGCATTCCACCCGGCAGTGTCACGCCAGTGCTTCCTGTGATGCCTGTAACTTGTTCTCAGACAGCTCATGGCTTACTGAGGATAAAAACCACATGGCATCGTAAAAAAAGTACAGGTTTTACTGTCCAAAAAAGCTAGATTTCTGACCAGATGCGGTGGCTCACGCCTGTAATCCCAGCACTTTGGGAGGCTGAGGTGGGCAGATCACCTAAGGTCAAGAGTTTGAGACCAGCCTGGCCAACAAGGTGAAACCCCATCCCTACTAAAAATATCAGAATTAGCCAGGCATGGTGGCAGGTGCCTGTAATCTCAGCTACTCGGGAGGCTGAGGAAGGAGAATCGCTTGAACTCAGGAGGCAGAGGAGCCGAGATTGCGCCACTACGTTCCAGCCTGGGCGACAGAGCAAAACTCTATCTCAAAAAAAAAAAAAAAAAAAGCTCTATTTCTCTCCTTGTCCCCTCTCTAAGGGGTGGTGGCCATAAAGTGGGACACACGATGATGTTCTCTTTGTCCTCTCATTGGCAGCTCCAGAAGTATTCCAGGTGTACATGGACGGAGGCCCGGGATACTCGTACCCTGTCGACTGGTGGTCCCTGGGCGTCACAGCCTATGAGCTGCTGCGGGGCTGGGTAAGACAGGCACCTGTGCGGTGCACACGAGGGGCTGTGCAGTGGGGGCTCAAGTTGTACCTGGACGGGCAGAGTCGGCAGGGCATGTGGTGCAGGAAGGAGCACTGGTGGAGTCACCGCCCCCCAGGTTTCAGTCCTGATGCCTGTGTGCCACCTATGAACGCCCTGAGCTTCTGGTCCAACCCCCTCATTGTACAGATGGGAAAGAGGCATCCAGTGGGGGAGGGTCCTACACAAAGGCCCACAGTGGCTCAGTGACAAGTCAAACATCAAAACGCCTTGGCCTCGTGGTTTCAAACACTGTCCTCTTGGAACCCACAACACAAGGTCTCCATGTCTGATTTTCTAGCTGAGTGGAAAATCTTTAAAGGTGAAGATCATGCTTCTTTTTTCTCTTTGTTTCACATCTTCCCTGAATATGTAACTCAGTGTCCTATAAAAATGGGACATTCAGTACGTATTTGTATTTTACTGCATTTAAATTTACAAGCTGAAGATGATTAATGGGGCCATTTGGCGGCTGTAATGACACGTATTTTTATTTGAGCAGAAAGTATTAGGTCTAGGCCGGGCCCAGTGGCTCAGCACTGTAATCCCAGCACTTTGGGAGGCTGAGGTGGGAGGATTGCTTGAGCCCAGGAGTTTGAGACCAGCCTGGGAAACATAGGGAGATTCCATCTCTACAAATAATAATAATTTTAAAAAAATAGCCGAGCGTGGTGTCACTCGCCTGTAGTCTCAGCTACTTGGGAGGCTGAGGCAGGAGAATCACCTGAGCCTGGAAGGTCAAGGCTGCAGTGGAGCCATGATGGCGCCACTGCACTCTAGCCTAGGTGACAGAGTGAGGCCTTGTCTCAGAAAAAGAAAGTATTTTGACTAAAATTCATTTTGAGGTGTTATTTCTTTGCACAAGTATCGTTTGAAAAGGATGTCACTTCACCATGTCTCAGGACCATGGTTTCCTCATTGGTAGAATGCGGATAATAAGATCCTTTCTGTCTATTTAGCGGAGCTGGAGTTTTAGGATTCCTGGGTTCCTGGACTGTGGGAGACATGGTTTGCCTGAGACTTGACTCCATAGCGCCAGTGCCCAGCACAGAGCTGACAGAAGCAAAGAGCTAGATTCTCCCACGGGCTAAAATTTTAAGTTATTTCAGTCATTTGCATACGTGCATATTCATGCCCATAGAAGGTGCCTTCCTTGAGGGCATGATGGTGTCTTATTCATTGTGGGTGTCCCATTGCATGGTTATAATGGGTGTTGACTGAATGTTTGTTGAATGAATGAATGAATGAGTGATGAGAGCAGTTTGTACACCATGAACACTGTGAGTGCAAATAAGTATTATTTGTCACCCCGTAGTTACGCAACAATTTTCTGCTCTTGATCTCAATTATTTCCCCTGAATTCCTCAAAAACATAATTATTATACATTGCATTCTTAGAATGCAAAGAAAATATGAGCTTGTTCACTGAATGAAAAGAATTAATGTCCCGCAGGTTTACCTGTGAGCTGCTGGGGGGCTGCGTAAGATGGGTGCCTGTGTGGTGTTCCTGCTCAGTTCGTTTCTTGTCAGCTGTTTCCTTTGATATATATGCTCAGAGGAGGAATATGAGAGTCCACGATGTCATAGGAACCAGAGCACACAGGCATCTGCCAGAGGCTGTTAATCTTGTGTAATCAATCACAGCAATGACCTTGGCGAGCAGTTGCCCTAAACGTGACTGGGCTCCTGCCAACAGAAAAGATATTGGCAGTCATTCCTCATGGGTCAGCGCAATCAAAGATGATAGCTTGGCAAAAAGCCCCAAGGATGGAGTGGTCCCTGCTGATTCACAAACTATTTTATTTTATTTTTTGATTCTTCTGAGTTTTCTGCTGAAAGATCCAGATGCTATTTTCAAGGACGATGCTTCTTGGAAGAGGAATAAGCAAATGATGGGGGATCCAGGCCTTTGGCATGGAGACAAAGTAATGGAATGAAAGAACACCACCTGTTATGTACTACTGTAAATCTTTCTCCCTGATATATTTGACTGGCTTCTTCTTTGACCCAAAGGACAACAGGTTTATGCAAATAATTTATTCTCTGTTTTTCATACTGGAAACAGTTGATTTAGTCAAAAAGCTATGCTGAAAAACACTCATATTTATCCATAGACTATGTAAATTTAGGAGTTATCCCCCGCCCCTTGCAATTCCTCAGTCATGTCAGTGACAACATCCTTGGGTAGGATCCAGGGAGCTCCTTACGTCCAAAAGAGGAAAGAAAGTCATAATGGAGGCTAGGCACGGTGACTCACATCTGTAATCCCAGTTCTTTGGGAGGCCGAGGAGGGCGGATCACCTGAGGTCAGAGTTCGAGACCAGCCTTGCCAATATGGTGAAACTCCACCTCTACTAAAAATACAAAAAAATTAGCCTGGCATGGTGACGGGTGCCTGTAATCGCAGCTACTCGAGAGGCTTGAGGCAGGAGAATCGCTTGAACCCGGGAGGTGGAGGTTGCAGTGAGCCAAGATGGTGCCACTGCCTGGGTGTGACAGAGCAAGACTCTGTCTCAAATAAAAAGGTCATAGTGGGAATTCCCAATATTGAGAATCTTAAAGTTGGAACGCATTGAAAATAATGGGTGCAAAATTGATACTAATATGGCTTGTTGGCCAGGGACCCAGGAAAACAGCTGTTTCTCCTCATGAGGAGCCAATCACTCTTTATGGACAGCAGAGGGGCCAAGTCCCATTGGCAGGTTTGAGACCACAGTGCAGACCAGGGTTCTCCAACCCCTGGGGCTGGGTACCGGCCTGTGGCCTGTTAGGAACTGGCCACACAGCAAAGCGGGGGTGAAAGTGAATGGCAAGTGAGCCAGGGAAGCTTCATCTGTATTTAGAGCTGCTCCCCGTCACTCACATCACCACCTGAGCTCCACCTCCTGTCAGGTCATCGGTAGCATTAGACTCTCATAGGAGCTCTTGTGAACTGTGCATGTGAGGGATCTAGGGTGCATGCTCCTTACGAGAATCTAATGCCTGATGATCTGTCACTGTCTCCCATCACCCCCAGATGCGACTGCCTAGTTGTAGGAAAACAAGCTCAGGGCTCCCACTGATTCTACATTATGGTGAGTTGTATAATTATTTCATTATATATTACAATATCATAATAATAGAAATAAAGTATACAATAAATGTAATGCACTTGGATCATCCTGAAACCATCCCCGCAACCCTAGTCCATGGAAAAAATGTCTTCCACAAAACCAGTCCCTGGTGCCAAAAACATTGGGAATCACTGATGCAGAGAACCCTGTGCTTTTGGTTGGAGCTTGTAGGCTAGACAAGAGACATAAGTAGGATCCAACTTCTCTCTGAGCCAAACTAGAATCTTAGCTCTTGATAAGAGAGCTATCCTGGCAGGCCTGCTGAGTGAAAGAAAAAGGCCCAAGTAGGTGCCACTTGTCAGAATTCCTTTTGGTGCCCCAGTCACCCTGGCACTCTGACTACTGCCTCTCCAGAGAACATTATGGAAAGAGATATGAGGAGATCTCCCTTCCCCTCACCACATCCACAGAGAAGAGATGGACAGATCTTTAGCCAGCCATTGTCCCAACAAACCTCAAAGTCTCTCTGACAGGTGAGCACCCAACTGTTCATTGATTATCCTCAGGATCCAGGGAGTGCCATACCTTCAGAAAGAATCTTTTTCACTCTTAGACAGCTCTAATGGCTAGAAATTATTTTCCCCTTAGTCAAAAGCTGCTACCTTATAATAGAGAAAAACAATCTTAGAGGAATCTCACAGGTTCAAATCCTGGCTCTAACCAGGTACCCCATCTGGGTTCCCAAGCAAGGCTTTTAAACAGACTGAATATTCAGAATCCTTTTGTGTTAACAAGAAGAAATTAGTAATTATATCTACCCAATAGGATTGCTTTGAGAATTAAATGATTCTGATTATGTTAACTACCCAGCTCCATGACTGATGAATGGCTGTCACTCAGGAAACTTCCCCCTAGTACTTCTACCCAGGAAGGACCTGCTGGAAAGCCTGTGTTCTTCCCAATTCAGCATCTTTCAAGCATTCGAGGCAGGCACTGAGAGCAGAGGCTAGATCACACCTGCTTGCTGACCATTAGCAAGTAAGGCCAATGGGCTTCATGAACAGAGATGGGTTCCCATCCATACTCTGTGCTTCTTGGTGCTGTGATTTGGGCTAAGTCACTTACCTCATCTGAGCCCTGGCTTCCTCATTCATAAGAAGGTTTATCAGGCCCACCTGCAGGGTCACTGTGAGATTACATGAGAAAATGCGATCAGGGCATAGGCAGTGTCTGGCACACAGGAGACATGCAGATTATTATGCAAATAAGTAAATACACACACAGCGATGATTCCACAAGACAGGTAGATGCAGGTAAAGCTCTGCTGACTTAGGTTTAGAGGAGCAGGGGAGAATTTCAGGGAGAGGAGACATTGAAGTTCGGTGACATATGAATGGTTGGAAGGAATAGTGTGAGCGCAGGTAGAGAAGTGGAAGCTAGGGCTGATTCAGCAAACATTTTGGCCTACCCACCTGTTGGAAGGATAGTGAGGGGACAGTCTATAAAGGGCCTGAGGCCAGCTGGAGGCATTTGGCTTTACTCTGCAGGTAGTGTGGTATTATCCATGGTACCTAAGCAGGGAAGTGACAGCACAGTGGTTGGGTTACACATAGAACCACATATGTCTGGGTTCAAATCCTGACTTTGCCACCTAGACTGTCAATGATCAGTGAGCCTGTTTCTTACCTATAAAATGGGGAGAACAGTAGTACAGGCCCGTGGCATAGGTTTCTCCACCTCGGCACTATGGACATTTGAGGCCAGATGATTCTTTGTGGTGCGGGGCTGTCCTGTGCATTGTTAGGATGTTCAGCAACATCACTGGCCTCCACCCATCAGACGCCAGCAGAACTCCCCACCCAGTTATGACCACCCAAAATGACTCCAAGCATTGCCAAATATCCCCTGGGGGACAGTTGTCCCTGGTTGAGAACCACAGCCGTAGAACAACCAGAGGACTAAGTGGGATCGTGCACGTGAGGCCATTAGCACATCGCATTGCACCTCCATGGAGTGGGCTTTCAAGGACCCCTCGCCCCTTTCACATCCCCCTAGGACTTCCACCCTGGGAGGACCTGCTTGAAAGCCTGCATCCTTCCCACTTTAGCACCCTTCAAGCACTAGAGACAGGCACCGAGAGCAGAGGCTGCATCATACCTGTTTGCTGACCATTAGCATGTAAGGCCTATGGGCTTCATGAGCAGAGATGGGTTCCCATCCACATTCTGTGCTTCTTGGTGCCCACTCCATGGGGACATGAGGACTTTACCCTCTTTGCTCACCCAGCAACCACATCCCTGACCTGGTGTTACCCTTGCCTTTGACCCCAGTCAGCACTTCTACTTAGGAATGGGTAGACAGAGAAGGTTGAGGGTACAGAGAGGCCAGTGAGTGGAGGGAGGGCCCCCAGAGCTCCCCTGAGAGGTGAGAGTGCAGCACTGAGTACCACTGGATGTACAAGGCGTGGGTGGGCTGAACCTGGAGAAACAGGACCATGTAACCTCACCAAGGGGGCCAGTAGAGCACTGTGCCAGGAGTCACAAGCCCAGGAGGTTAGGGAGTCTGTGATCTCCATTCAAAGGAGGAGGAAGGACCTTTGTGAATTTTTCAGTGTTTTCAAGCTGTGTTTCCCAGACTCTAGGACCCTGCAGAGATGATTCAACGGTTCCAGAGGCAGGGAAAGTGTTTCTCTGGGGTTTGGAGGTTTAAATTGCCTAAGGAACTGTTCTTCACTTTCATCTGTTCTGTGTTTGGGATTTTGAGTAAAAAGATTTTGGGAAAAAAACATTGGATTAGATGGTCTCCAAGGCCCGGCTCAACTTTAACAGTTAAAATGACAGACATCCGGCAATTCTTTTCCTCTGTCTTCTATTTTTTGGTAAATTGGCAAAATTTTTTTGGAAACCGAGTTTCCTGGAATAGAGACACACCCACACTCCATCCTAAGTATGTCCAATGTCCCACTGCTAAAATTGCTTTTACCAGCAGTACATGGAATTACTTTACCTTGTAAATACCACCTGGTGTTCTGACGCAGCACATCCGAAGGCCAGCGCGTGAGAACTCAGCATCAGTACCAGCAGACAGGATATTGATCTTAACATTTGCCAGTCATCTTATAAAAGAACCTACATTTCTCTACAACCACTCAAACAGATGACGGCTGAACCTGGAGCCTAAAGCTGTGGAACTGGTTTTAGTCATCATGTTCCAAACTCATTTCTAAATGTATTTCCTGCACTGGCTTCCTAGCCCACTGGAATTATTATTATCATCATTGTTTTTGTAATTGGTCCGGTTGCCTCTGAAAGGAGAGAGAATTACAGAGATTAGGGAGAGAGAGCGAGAAAGAGAAAGAGAGTAGCTCCCACGGAGGTCCAGTGGAAAAGCAGAATTGATGAGCACCTTGAATGACCAGTAAGGAAACAGGGAATGAAATGTAAATGATAAGAAAACATTTACATTCGTTTCTGGCTGGTGTTCAAGTTGGGTGCTTGGATTCTAGGTCTCTGGTGGCACCGCAGAAAGACCAGGGGATGAGAATCGGGGACATTGGGAAAGTCTTTTTCATTTCCCAGCCTCAGTTTCCCAATGTTTGAAATGAGGGCTGAAGTGCTGCGTCATTGTCCAGGGTCTTTGCACCTCCAACAGCTGGGCTTTCAGGGTAGGGGTCGGACTGTGTTGGGCAGAACTGTTTATTGAAAGGCAAAAAAGACAGGAAGGAGCAATTCCAAATAGTCCAAAACGGCCAGATGCATTGGCTCACATCTGTAATCCCAGCACTCTGGGAGGCTGAGGCGGGCAGATCACCTGAGGTGAGGAGTTTGAGACCAGCCTGGTCAACATGGTGAAACCCGGTCTCTACTAAAAATACAAAAAATTAGTGGGGCATGGTGACGTGCACCTGTAATCCCAGCTACTTGGGAGGCTGAGGCAGGAGAATCGCTTGAACCCGGGAGGTGGAGGTTGCAGTGAGCCGAGATCATACCATTGCACTCCAGTCTAGGCGACAAGTGTGAAACTCTGTCTCAAAAAAAAAAAAAAAAAAAAAAAAGTGCAAAACTGAACTCAGCCCCAACTCATCTCCCAGTGGTAGCCCTGAGCTCTGGGTCTCCTGCCCCTGCCCCTGCCCCTGTTGAGATTATAGAGAACTCCCCTTCCCCAAACATGCCCAGCAGCCCCATAGATTCCCTCCCCAGCACTCATTCCACCCCGAACCACTCTTTATTGCCCATCTCCCTCCAAGACAGTGAGCTCAGTGCAGGAGGGACCATGTCTGTCCTGCTCACGCCGGGCCCCATCTACAGAGGGCACCAGTTCATCACAGGAGCAGAGTCGAAGTCAGCCACCTCCTAGAGTGAGAGCTGTGTGTGTGGATGGTGAGGGCTGCTGTTCATTACCTGTGATGGCCATAACTAAGATCCACACACTGGGTGGCATAAACAAAAATTATTCTCTCACAGTTCTGAAGGCCAGAAGTCTGAGATGAAGTGGTTGGCAGGGCTTGTTCCTCCTGAGGCTGAAGGAAGGACCTATTCCAGGCCTCTCTGTGTGGCTGATGGATGGCTGTCTTCTTCACATCGTCTTTCCTCTGTGTGTCTTTCTGTGCCTTAAAGTCCCCCTTTTATAAGGACTCAGGACATGTAGAATTAGGACTGACTCTAACGACTCAATTGGATTACTTCTGTAAAGAGCCTGTGTCCAAATAAGGTCACATTCTGCGGTCCTGGGGGCTAGGACTTTAGCATATGAATTTGGGGGACACAATTTCCCCTGTAACAGTAATGGTCAGAGGCGAGCCTTGGCCAGGCCACTGCCTGGTCTTTCACCTCCGTGCCCAGCTCCAGGATATAGTGCCTTGGTTTTGTCTTCTGTGAAATGGTCATGTTAACAGTCACCAGCTCATAAAGATTCTATGAGCTTTGTGTCACATAAGGGGCATTTTCAGTTAAGACCGGCTCTCATCATTCTAACTACGGTAGTTGTTTCTGGCGAAGTGCAAAGGGGTCTCACACATGCAGCAGTGGGCAGAAAATGCTCATTCATGGAAGTAACCACTTCGCATTAGATTTAAAAAATTGAAGAAAGATTTTTTAAATGTTAGTGTATCAAGTTAATTAGCCTTTCTAGAGAGCCCACGAGTTTTGGTTTTGCTCTGCCTATTATACGGTGAAATGGACAGGTCCTCACTCAATTAACAGATAAGAGAGAAGGCGCCAGTCAGGAAAAAAAGAGCTGCCTTCTGGGTGTGCACTTCTGAGGGGGCACAGGCGCACCCCTCAGGGCCAACATCTTCTCCAGGGCCCCCTGTTTGGTAAAGATAAAGGTGTCCCTTCACTCCAGGGAACTGTAGCACTCCCAGGGATCAGGACCCCTTGCCCCTTTGGGCTGGCACCTTCTATCTGCAGCAGCCCCGTGGGAATTGTGGTTCCATGAAATCGGAGCCAGAGCCTCAAGTGCCACGGTGTTACCCACACAACGTGTGGGCTTAATCATGTGGTGGGTGACAGTCCAGTGACCACAACCTGGGAGGGTGGCCAGTAAGGTCAGCGCAAGCAGATCATGCTTCTACATACGCCACATGCATAGGAAATCAGCTCCTCCCCAGGTGGGGTTTTCAGCATGGAGATAAGGGGAGTTAGTTCCCAACTCAGGCATCTCCAGATCCTACTGGGTTGCAGGGCTGGGCTTCTTCTTGGAACTTTTCTGAAGCAAGAACTGAAGGTGCAGCCAGTACAAGTGAGTGCTTTTTCACAGTGTGTACCTGGAAACCCCGAACCCAGGGACCAAGGTGGCAGTGGGATCCCAGTATGGCGTCTGACTCAAGGTCAGCGTTCGCCCAGCACCTGCGGAGGGACTGAGACGTTCGCTGTCGCCGTGCTCTGGGACCCTGCCCGATGACAGACACTACTGAGGCCCCAAGAACACAGAAATGAGCATGGTCAGATTCCCCCTTTGAGCAGCCCACAGCTTCGTGGAGGAGACAGACAGCAATAATTTTATTGGCACATACTAATGGCAATCAACTTCATATGGGTTAATCGCGAATTCATCGCTCAGATTTCTCCAGGATCAGTTTGTTGCACCACCACACGTGCCAGGGAAACTGTTGCTTTTGTCACCCCAAGACATGTGGCCACGATACCAACCTGGAAACATCTTGGGCTGCAGTTCAGCTGGAGAGGCTCCGGGAGAGACATTCATGGGGGTCGGGGCAGGGGGAGTGGGGACTGGGCGTGCACTGCTGCTCAGAAGCCCTCCAAGCCTTGTCCCCAGAGTCACAGTCAAGAAAGTCTTCCTGAGCTTTGAGAGGGGCTTAGAAGCAAGAAACTGCACGCGGCAATGTTGAGAAAACACGGTCAGGAGGCTTCATTTTCTACCGAGTTCGGAAATTGGGAGAGAGCAGAGCTTACGCATCCTCACCGTGGGGAGGGGAGGGCAGGGGACGAGGCTGGAGTCCTCCCATCCTTCAGCCCAACCACACCCAGATACTGGCCATCTCAGCTCTGTCCACCCCATGGGCCAGTTCGGCCAGGACAGGGAAAGTGGAGGCCAAGGCCCAGCAGGTGGAGGCTATGACTGGAGGTGTCCCTCAGTGCCTGGTGGATGGCAAGAGTCAGCCCCCAAGCCTGTGACTGGAGCAGGGACTCTGGCGTTAAGCTGCTGAGAGTGAGTCCTGCCTCTGGCATTTATGGGCTGTGTGATCTCGGTGAGCCACCCCTAACCTCCTGTGGCCACAGGAGTGCCACCCACCTGCCGGGTCCTGCACTGCCCCCTGGGCCTGGTTACTGTTGGCACATAGGTTCAGGCCAGCTGCTCTGCCATGAAAGAGAAGCACCCACTGCTACTTGAAGAGGAAGAATAAACCATCCCTCATAATCACACAATCTTAAAATGCGTGGACGGTGCCTTCCAGTGGCTCTCTCTCTCTCTCTCTCTCTGATTCTGGCTGTTGTCCTTTGGTTGCAGAGGCCATACGAAATCCACTCAGCCACGCCCATCGATGAAATCCTCAACATGTTCAAGGCGGAGCGTGTCCACTACTCCTCCACGTGGTGCAAGGGGATGGTGGCCCTGCTGAGGAAGGTAAGGGGGCAGCTGCCAGCCTGCCCCGCCAGGGAGCTACAGTGAGTGTAGAAACAGCCATATCAGCAAACGAAGGGGTGAGAATACAAATGGCATACCAGGGGTAGAAATGATCAAATCAGCTGCATTCAAATGCCAAATGCCGTGGAATAAGCGCTGTTATGGGGGTGCGTACAGATCAGCACACCTCGGAGGACAGTGGTGGCTGTGCCAGCAAGCCTCTAGGCTCTTGTCGCTCTGCTATGAGCTCCTAATCAACAGAAATACTTAATGCATGTGGGTTTTTTTTTTTTTTTTTTAGATAGAGTCTCGCTGTGTCGCCCAGGCTGGAGTACAGTGGGGCGATCTCGGCTCACTGCAATCTGCGCCTCCCGGGTTCATGCCATTTTCCTGCCTCAGCCTCCTGAGTAGCTGGGACTACAGGCACCCACCACCACGCCCGGCTAATTTTTTGTATTTTTGGTAGAGACAGGGTTTCACCATGTTAGCCAGGATGGTCTCAATCTCCTGACCTTGTGATCCGCCAGCCTTGGCCTCCCAAAGTGCTGGGATTACAGGCATGAGCCACCGCGCCCAGCCTGCATGTGGGTTTTTTAAATCTGCTGCATATAGTCTTTTCACTCAATGACCTTTAAGAAATTGGGTATCTCGGCTGGGCACAGTGGCTCATGCCTATAATCTCAGCACTTTGGGAGGCTGAGGTGGGTGGATCACATGAGGTCAGGAGTTCGAGACCAGCCTGGCCAGCATGGAGAAACCCCATCTCTCTAAAAATACAAAATTAGCCAGGCGTGGTGGCGCATGCCTGTAATCCCAGCAACTCGGAGGGTGAGGCAGGTGAATCACTTGAACCTGGGAGGTGGAGGTTGTGGTGAGCCGAGATCGCACCATTGCACTCCAGCCTGGGCAACAAGAGTGAAACTCTGAAAGAAGCAAGGCGGAAGGGAGGGAGGGAGGGAGGAAGGAAGGATGACAGACACTACTGAGGCCCCAAGAACACAGAAATGAGCATGGTCAGATTCCCCCTTTGAGCAGCCCACAGCTTCGTGGAGGAGACAGACAGCAATAATTTTATTGGCACATACTAATGGCAATCAACTTCATATGGGTTAATCGCGAATTCATCGCTCAGATTTCTCCAGGATCAGTTTGTTGCACCACAACAAACTGGAAGGGAGGGAGGGAGGGAGGAAGGAAGGGAGGGAGGGAGGGAGGGAGGGAGGAAGGGAGGGAGGAAGGAAAGAATCTCCTTGACTTTCTGCAGGAACTGTTGCTATTAGAATAAAGCAGTGGTTCTCAAGGTATGGGCCTAGGACCAGCCAGCATCCACATCATGTAGGAGCCTGTTAGAAACGCACATTCTCAGGCTCCACCCAGATGTGAATCAGACGCCCAGGGTGGGTCCCACTGTCTGTGTCTCCATGAGCTCTCCAGGTGGTTCTGGTGTGCACTTCAGCCCGGCGTGGGCAGGAGATCTTGGTGCCCTGCCTTCAAGGCTCCCTTCACATCCTCCACGATGCATGGAGCTGAGTCTTGCGTGAGGTTGGCACCCAGTTGTTTTTAAAGGAATGATGACAATAGCAGCCAGCACTGTTGAGGGTCCTGTGTTCTGGGTCATGTGATGGTTCTTCTCCCTTACTCCTCCCAAGCCCTGTGAGCAGGCGGAGTGTCATTGTCCCAGTACCAGAGATGAGAAAGCCGAGGCATAGGAAACCAAAATCATTCAGTCAATGCCACAGAGCTATTAAAAGGCAGAAGTAGGATTTTAATCCAAACCCTCCTAACTGCAGGTCCCAGCTTCTAATTCCTACATGGCTATAATGCCTTGTTGAATTACTAATCGGTTAAATTATTTTAAAGGAAATCCACCACCTGGTTCTTGAGAGCTTGTGTGGAGGTTCTAGCAGAGGAGCACAGCTACTCATATACCCTTGACCGAAGACCGATCCTCCTCTATTGGGGATGGTCGTCCTCTTTGACCGAGTGCACAGCTTTCGGAGGGACACACATGGAGCCATGAGAGAGCAAGGGGACACCTGCTTAGCCAGCCAGATCAGCCACATCAGCCCTGGCAATCAATGGCGTGACAGGTGTCACAGCCAGATCACCCTCACATCCTATTACCTGGTTCTTAAAAGTTAGTGTCTCTTAACCCTGACTGCTCATTAGAACCACATGGAAGCCTTATATACCACCAATGCCTGCACCTCCCATCCCACCCAAGTGACTCAGAATCTGGCCCTCAGGTCTGGGCATCAGCATGTTTTCAGAACAGCTGCCCTGAACAGTGAACTTCCAGATGGCATTGAAGTGGAACCTGCTTAAGTTGGCACCCACTGTTTTGGGACAGCCCCTAAAGAGTGGCAGCCATGATTAGCGGATGCAACCCCTGCTAGCTATCCCTGTGGGCTGTGACTCCAGCCACTCAGTGGGCATAGCTGGGAGATTTCTGCAGCGACAGGTGTGTGTGAACTGGCAGGGGGCTCTGACTTCCAGCTCCACCTGTGGACCCTGGTGTGCCCCCCATTTCTAAGTATGTGCCAGGTCCTTACCAGTCCCATTTGGTCTCATCCTACCATGAGCTGGAAGTGGAGGAGTCTCCATTATTCCCCCTGCTTTCAGGGAGGCAATGAGCCCAGGGCACCCAGCAGCTCACCCAAGGTCACAGCTGTTAAATGGCAGTCCCGGGGCCAGGCCTCTGTCTTTTCATTCTTGGCCCCTGTGCTTTTTCAATAGATAAGCTACAGGGTTTTGGCAAGTTGGGAGGCCCGCTGGGATGCCAGGTCATAGTCTTCAGCTGTTCTTATGCTACGTCACTCCTTATTAGCTGAAACTCAATTAGAAGAGAAGCTAAAAAGTGTCCCCTTGGCTACAAATGGGGCGACTTCATTAGGTCACAGAGGTCACCTCATGGCTGTCCAGGGGTAAATTTTATTACAACTTGGTGCCTCCCATTACCAAGTTGGAAATCCTAAGATGAGGCAGCTAATTCTTTCTATTTGTAATTGGATGCTTCTCCAGACATCAGAGAGGCAGCCTGTTACAGGCTCCAGTCCCAGAAAGGAACATGGGAGCTGAAAGTCTGGTCCCTGCCCTAACAGTCCCTCACTGGATGACCTTGCAGAAGCAGCCTGACCTCTCAGTTTCTCCCTGGCTATAAAGAGATGTGTGCAGATGACGCTTCCAACAACAGCAACCCAGACGGGGCACGACATCAATAGAGCATGAAGAGCAGAGGCACATTAATTGCCCTGAGACCCCTCCTTCAGAGTCCCCGCTAACTTTGAGGGATGCCCAATTCACGGAAACTAATTTGCCCTCTGACTGCAGCTCCTGACCAAGGATCCTGAGAGCCGCCTGTCCAGCCTTCGTGACATACAGAGCGTGCCCTACTTGGCCGACATGAACTGGGACGCGGTGTTCGAGAAGGCACTGATGCCCGGCTTTGTGCCCAATGTGAGTGGAAGCCCCACCTGATGTCATGCCACCCCTCTGCAGGGTCCCCACCTTGGTGCAAAGCAAGACTTTGGCAGCTGGCCAGTGAGCCCTCTGCTGGCCACGGCCACCTGAGCACCAAGGGCTTATGTCTTGCTGGAATTCGGGGGTGAACTTGGGCCTGATTTCCAGGGTCCCAGCCGTGCAGCTTCCCTCTTTGTGGTAGGTCCTTTGGGTGTGCCAAGCCTTCCGTCTGTCATTGAATCCCACCCCCAGGTGCTCGGGTCCAGGTGCGGGGGTAGCAGGCTGATCTACTCTTCTGCCTCCATGGAGCTGACTGCCCAATAGAGGAAGACAGGAAATGACCTACCCCGACAAGGCAGTCAGGACTTGTCGCACAAGCTCGGAAGAGGGAGAGGTGGGGTGGGAGGGGCAGAGGCAGGGGCTTCTTTTAGGGAGAGGCGGCAGAGACCTAGAGGTGAAGTGAGGGAACCAGGACTGCAGGGATGGGCACTGAGCCTTCCAGGCAAAGGGATCGCCAAGATCACACTCTTGAAGGCAGCAGAAAGCCTGGGTTTCAAAGAACAATTTTATAGCATTTAAGGGAATAAACCAGAGGGAATATAATAGGAAATGGGGCCAGGAGGGAACACATGCCACACCAAAAAGGCTTCCAGAGGCCACGGTCAAGGTTTTAGGTTTTGTCCCCTGGAAACTGCAGTGTTTAAGGCAGGGAAGTGAAAGCATTGGATTTACATTTTAAA
This sequence comes from Symphalangus syndactylus, assembly GCF_028878055.3. Classification (NCBI taxonomy): domain Eukaryota; kingdom Metazoa; phylum Chordata; class Mammalia; order Primates; family Hylobatidae; genus Symphalangus; species Symphalangus syndactylus. The sequence continues at coordinate 16,510,601 of NC_072438.2, read as the reverse complement.
GGAGGGTTCTGGCAGGAGCCGGATCCTGGGTCCTCCAGGAGAGACGCTGAAAGTTTGGACCTGCCTGGAAGCCTCCTGTGGTCCCTTCCTGCTGAGCAGTTGCATTTCTCCTGGAGGGAATTGCAGAGAACACCTGGGGAACAGTGAAAATTGGGACGGAAATCCTGGGTGACATTCCAGTTCAGCCACCTCTGCCACCTGTGACCTAGGAGAGCACACCCCACCCGCTCACCTGTCCTTGCCCTGCCCGGTAGCAGTGGTGTGAGCAGGAAAGAGACCGTAACATTTGCTCTTTGTTGTTGCCCGTTCCAGCCCCATATTATGTGAATGGAGGTGGAGACTCCAGCCTGGAAGGCAAGAGATTTCTAGGCTGGTTCCTGGGGAGCCTCAGATGTCCCCGGCTGATGTTTCATGTCAGTTTATTTTAAAGACTTCTGTCACTCCTTTTGGTGCAAAAATAATGTTTCCCCACATCAGTTTCTCCAAGAGTGCCAGGCTTCCAGACCCTTTTCACAAACCGTGGTAGCAGCGCACACACACGTTTCTGAACACAGACCCTCCCCACAGCCTGCCCAGTGTTCGTCACTGAATCCAACCGAAGCCAAGCCTGGCTGACGCTGGCTCTAGCTGCCAGGGGGCGGGAGGCGGGGGTATGGAGCAGGGAACCAGGGCAGGAAGTTGGGCAGATTTTGAGCTGAAATTGTATTCTTATTTAGAATGATTTTTGTAAAAAAGATAGTAATGACAGGACAATGTGCATAGGATAAAATAACAAGTGAAAAAATCAGATTCAAAAACTGAACTCAACCTAGTATGAAAAACAGGCATAGAAAGGGGCCTAAGGAAATACCTGGATGTTAACAGGAGGGTTGCCCCTGGGGGACCATGTGTGTAAATAAATGATGTATATAGTGAGAACGTGTTGCTTTTTATCATCAAAAAACAGAAACAAAGGTAACCTGTGTATCCAACAAGAGTAGTTCATCATTACTTGTTGAATGAATGAATGATCGAATGAATGAAAAGAAAATTCAGTGATGGGTGGAACGCAGCAGACCATGTTTTCTTTTCTACTCCCCTTTAGAAAGGGAGGTTGAATTGCGATCCCACATTTGAGCTTGAAGAGATGATTCTAGAATCCAAGCCACTTCACAAAAAGAAGAAGCGGTTGGCAAAGAACAGATCCAGGGATGGCACGAAGGACAGCTGCCCGCTGGTGAGCGCTTCACAGGAGCCATTCCGGGAGAGAAATCCTGGCTCATAGGGAAATGACTGAGCCAGGTCACTTTTGAGCAAAAAGGGGACATTTCACTTCTCCCTTCCAATTTCCTTATTTTGCAGTAAATAAAATGCTACCATCAAACAAGTAGGGGGAAAAGAGTGAAGGAAGGCATTCACAGTCCTGGCATTCCTTGAGCGCTATTCCTACAACAGGAAGCTTGGGTAGCTCTAAGGCACGGGGAGGGACCCAGTGGTCCCGCTGCACCCTTGAGAAAGATTTTGTACCGCAGAGGCCCCCGGGGATGCATGATGACTTTTGTGGGTCCTGGGCAGTTTGCCTCTGTGGGCCTCTGTATTTGTTTCCTGGGGCTGCCACATGCTGAATGGCTTAAAACAACCCACGTTTATTCTCTCACGGTTCTGGAGGCCAGAAGTCCAAACTCAAGGTCTCTGCAGAGCCCGGCTCTCTCCAAAGGCTATAGGGGAGGGGCCGTCCTTGGCTCCCCAGGCTTCGAGTGGCGGCCAGCCCCCTTGTCCTTCGCTGGCTTGCAGCTGCATGGCTCCAGTCTCTCCCTCCATCGCTGCATGGCCTAATTCTCTGTGTCTTCGTGTGTCTTCATATGGCCTTCATATAAGGACCCCAGTCACTGGGCTTAGGGTCTACCTAATTCACTGTGACTTCATCTTAACTGGATTACATCTGTAAAGGTTCTATTTCCAAATAAGGTCGTATTTATAAGTACTGGGGGGTTGGGACTCAAGATACCTTAAAGAGGACACAATTCAACACACAACACCCCCCTCCCCTGTAAAAGTCTATTAAAAGTTGAGCCCCTGGCATGATGGTTGTGAATTTCTGGTTTTCCATGCCTCTCACGTGGGTCTTAAGTGGTCAGGAAAATAAGCTCTTGAATTTCAGCCCATATTCCATTCTAACATGGCTTTTAAGTTGGATTTAATGGCTTAACGTGGAGAAAAGCATCTTTGTCCACCAGGCTACCCTTGGACACAGCCACCCATGCAGTCAGGGTCAGCCCCAGACACAAGCATCTGAGGTTTCCATCTAGGTCAATCTGCCGTCCTCCGATGCTCCATTACCGTGTGTACCTGGACCATGCTTTGTCATTTAGTCACCTCTCTGTGCTCTTTGACAGAATGGACACCTGCAGCAGTGTTTGGAGACTGTCCGGAAGGAATTCATCATATTCAACAGAGAGAAGTAAGTCCTTCACACTGTACCCCTTGGGCAAAGCCCGTCCTAAGTGACCCAAGGTCCCCCTGGCAGAATCACGGTCCCTGACCCCCAAACCAGCCTTGACAATGAAAGGGAAGGTATCACTGAGGTGAGACACAGGGCCCTGGTGGGGATGAAACTCCTGGATTTTGAATTAGACAGGGCTCTAATCCTGCCTCTGCTGTGTGGCCTGAGCCAGTCTCTGGGAGCTCCCATGAGAATGGGGAGGCGCAGCAGCCCTGAGCGGGCACACAGGAACAAAGGCGGAGAGGCAGGCTCACTGTGATGAAAAGTAAGAGCGCTGGGGTCAAGTTGCCTGGGGCCAAGTCCTGGCTCTGCCACTGCAGAGTGACCTTACCCTGCCTGAGCCTCCTCCTCAGCATCAGCCCAGTGGAGTGGCTTCCTTAACATGCAGAGCTCTGAGAATTAAATGAGGCTATTGTCCCACAGCACCTGGTATGGAAGGGGTTCTCAACACGGGAAGGTAATGACCATTGTTACTAATATTGACTTGGGTAAGGTCGGTGGGGGATGCTGGAACCTCAGCAGCCTGGGATGGGAAAGGAGACACAGGGAGTCTGGGAGGGGCTAGGTGGGGTGTGCCCTGGCCATGGGGCTGCCCTCTAAGGGGTTGGTCAACAAAGCAGGCAGACACCTCAGGCTCGGTTCCAGCCAATCATAATATCTAGGGAAGGCTGGGCGCGGTGGCTCATGCCTGTAATTCCAGCACTTTGGGAGGCTGAGGCGGGCGGATCACGAGGTCAGGAGATCGAGACCATTGTGAAACCCCGTCTCTTCTAAAAATACAAAAAGTTAGCTGTGCACAGTGGCGGGCGCCTGTAGTCCCAGCTACTCGGGAGGCTGAGGCAGGAGAATGGCGTGAACCCGGGAGGCAGAGCTTGCAGTGAGCCGAGATCGCGCCACTGCACTCCAGCCTGGGCAAAGAGCAAGACTCCGTCTCAAAAAAAAAAAAAAATCTAGGGGATTTGTGGCTGTGGCTGACTTGTCAGAGCTGGGGCTCCAGCAGGGGCAGCTGATGAGCCCCATTTGACCCACACTAAGCCAGGCTTTGGGTTGGTAGAGGCAAATCAGAGATGCTTCCTGCCCTCCAGGAGATTCAAATATTGATTGACTCAAAAATTCATTGATTGCAGGCCCTTATGCAACCCCCAGTATTCAACCGTTTTGGCTTTCAGCAGATGCTAGCAGCGCAGGGAACATGTGCTAAGGCCAAGGGCTGCCCAGGGCAGTGCATGTCACAGCAGACACCTGGCTCAGCCTGGGTGGTTGGGGAAGTTCTCTAGGTGGCGTGCTGGGCCAAGTCCTAAGGGACATGTAGGGGAAAATGTGGCATTCCAGGAGTGGAACAGTGCACAGAGAAGGAAGACAGCGTGGCTGATGCAGGGCCATGCAGCTGGTTAGGAGGCTTGGATTACCAGAGCCTAGAGAGTGGGGAGAGGTGAGGGATGGGGCAGGGACAGGTGTTTGGGTTCCAGCCGTAGGCCAGTGGGCAGGACAGGGCTCCAGTCCCAGTCGACACTGGGGAGGAAAAGGAGGCAGCAGCCTTTCACTGACTGTGGGTGGCTACAGTTCTAAGGGCCAGTGGGTGCCCAGATCAGCACAGACACACACACCAGGCTTGGGCAGCAAGCCTCACCTGCTAGGGGACCACTTGCTGGGGTCTCCCAGCTCTGGCCAACAGCACAGGAAGGGCCTCTGCAGCCACAACCCATCAGACTTGGGGAAGACGGGGGCTGACGTCGTGAGTGGTTTCGGAGCTTATCCCAATCTCCCTGCGGTCCTGCCTGCTCTGAGGCTCATGGCCCTTCCCCCAGACTTAGAAACCCAGACCCAGGAACTTCTGCTCAAAGAGCATCAGTGATCTTGGGCTCAGGCAGCCTTCATTCTCTGTGTGTGGGCCATGGAGTCCAATGAGAGCAGCTGCTGGCAAACGTGAGCCTGCAAAAAGCTAAGCTGTGTGGGACCCAAGCAGACAGCAATCGCATTTCACCTTTTGCTGTGTGCCGGAACATGCTTCAATTTGGATTCTTCCTTTTAAAAGGAAATAAAAATGAGACGTCCCTCCCTGTGTCATTTAGGAGTTGCGTCTGGCTGCTTTTAGCAGAAACCCCACTATATAGGAGCTTCAACCAAGTAGATGTTTTCTTCCTCACGTGGAAATGGGAATTGATGAGGGAAATGCAATCAGCTTATGGACGCCCTTGAGATTTGCAGTCGGCCTATGGACACCATTGAGATTTGTCATTGGGAATTGGAAGTGAGGCTGGCATAGTTTACAGGAGTCAGGAAAATAAAGAAAGAGGGCAGACGTCATGGGTTCCTGATAATGGGGAGCCACAGAGAGCATGGCCATGGGGGAAGCTGTTGGCTGGGGTCTGAGCTGCAGTTCCTGCTTCTTCATCCTGTCTCTACTTATCTATGTGCTTCCTCTGTGGCCCTGATGGCTGATAGGCTTCTTGTCACAGCAGGTGTGCAGGCTTACTGCCATATAAAGGTGTCCAGGAGAGGGCTTTGCTGTGTCCCCCAAGATGCATCAGCCGACCCCATCCCCACCTCAGCTTGTGGGAAGAGAGCCATGCTCCATCTGCCCACAGTCCTCCCTGCTGCAGTTTCTCAGTAGTAAAAAAATGCCTATGAGAAGTTGATTCATGACACATGATTGCCTCAAAACAAGCTTTTTTTCCTTTAAACCGAGAAAAAAGTGAGACCTGTTTATCCTCCACTTCTGTCTGGAATCCCATGTTAGAGGCACCTGCTATGCTGGGACTTGAGTAGCTGGAAAATTCAATCGAGCACCTTCTTCCCCACTTGAGCAGTGTGGTGAGTCGAGGGCTGGTCAGGGGCCGCCAAGCATCAAGCCAGGCTTGTCGTCATGCTCCGCCTGGACCACGTCCCTGGTCCCCAGCAGTTCTGCCTCCTTTCAGTCTCTGCAGACCTGGCCGTCAGCCTGACACCAATAGCTCCTGCAGAATATGGAGAGGGATGCAGGCTCCCTGCATAGTGGGGGCTGCAAAGATAAATCACACATCACACAGGAGGGCTACAGTCCCAGGGGGGGCAATCAGAATTGCCTGAGGGCCTGTTAGCATCTAGAGATATTGCACCTGCTGCAAGTTGCATGGTGTCCCTCAAAAAGATACGTCAAAGCCCTAAGCCCCACTACTTCAGAACATGACCTTACTTGGAAATAGGGTGGGTGCAGATGTAATGAGTTATGATAAGATCAGACTGGAGTAGGGTGGGCACCTAATCCAACATGACTGGTGTCTGTCCTGACAAGAGAAGAGGTGCTGGCATGGGGAGAAAGCCATGGGAAGATTGTAGTGATGCAGCTACAAGCCAACGAGCACCCAGCATTGGCGGCCATCCAGAGCTGGGAGGAAGGACTGGAGCGAATTCTCCCTCAGAGCTCTCAGAAGGAGCCAACCCTACCCACACCTTGATTTCAGACCCTAGCCTCTAGAGCTGTGGTGATTACGTTTCTGTTGTTTAAAGCCACCCAGTTGGTGGTAACTTAGTTACGGCCACCCAGAGAAACTAATACAGCCAATACAGCTCTCTAATCCATTCCTTCCCCACCAGAAGCTGCGAGAGTAAGCATGGGGACCAGCATTTTAATATGTCCCACAAGCCATTCTGATGCTTAACAGTTTGAAATCTTCTGCAGGAGACAAGGGTGTCTAAGTGGTGCATCCTCTAGTGGGTTCTGAGTTGAGTCATAAGGACCCTGTCTAAAGCTGCAAACCCTCCCAGCTCTGGCTCCCTTGCCCTTAGGGGTTCATCTGCAACTGCTACATTGAATGTATCTTGAACCTGCTATACATGGTTTTAGCAAAAGCCTACTGGCTGCAGGATGCTCCCGGGGGCCTTAACTTCCCTGCACAGCTGACTTCCTCTTGCACAGGCCACGTATGCTTCCTCAGCTAGAGAAAGCTCTTGGGGAGAGAGACGGTTCCTGCAACTCCCACTGTAGTAAAGCAGCCATCATCTGCATGAAGCAGCAAGTGGGAGCTGAGAGGACATGGGCAGGGCATCCACTGTGTCAGCCCTGCAGGACAAATGCATTCAGTCATTTGACAGCTAAATCATAATCCTGGACTAGGACTCACACAGAAGTGAGTCTTCAGGACTCGTGTCCTCAGGATGCCCACAGCCTGCAGTGGGGAGGTGTGTGCCATGTGTGCCATGAAGCAGACAAACAGTGCGGTGTGTGCCGTGAAGCAGACACACAGGGGCCACTGTGGGGACAGGAGGAGGTGCCCTGGGGCTAACCTCTCTGGACCTTTGTTTCTAAACAGAGAACAAAATTAAAATTAGCACTCCCTACTTTTTTGGAAATGCAGCTTCTTATTGGCTAATGGTCTCAGCTGGCAAAAGGCCACTGAGCTAGGTGGGGCATCTGCTTCCAGGGCTGGTCAGGGCTCTGAAGGCCTTGGCAGCTGAGACTTCCAGTGGGTTGAGAAATGCACCAGGGGGCCCGTCCTCCTATTCTTGGCCAAAGATCTGAGCAGGGCTGATTCTTCCAAGAGGTCTTTTCAATAGCATTTGACAACATTTTGCAGAATAAGAAGCTCCTGGTGAGGAAGGAATTTAAGGGGCATTTTCTATCTTTGCTATCTCTTGAAGAAACAAAAACAGACTTAAAATCTTATAAAAGCTACCCCTGGAGTCCTTGAGAATATCACATTTAAAAAATCTAATATTGCATTTGTTACACCAAATAATACTATTAATGCTAATAACAATCATCATTTGTATGTGACTTTACGGTTTTAGATCATGTTCCTTTAATCTAGGGTTTCTCAACCTTGGCACTGACTGTTGACATCAATTCTTCGTTGTGAGGGCCATCCTGTGCATTGCAGGATACTTATATAATTTCTGCCCTCTACTTACTAGATACCAGTAACACCTTCAGAGAGTGACAACCAAAAATGTCTCCAGATATTGCCAAATGTTCCCTGGCAGGCAAAATCACCCCCAGTTGAGAGCCAGTGCTTTAGTCCTTACTTATCACATTTCCGTAAAAGAAATATCATTGGTATTCTCAAGGTCTTGCAATATGAAGAACTTGAACTCTAATCTCCCATCTCCTAGTTCCCAGGCTCTTTCTGCTAGCTGTGCTTTCATCCAGTTGTTTGGCAGATGTTTATTGAGCATCTCCCTGGGGTCAGGTACAGGGGATACTGCTGGGAGCAAGGCTCCTGCTCTCATGGAGCTCACACCCTGGTGGCACGAGCTTTCAGAAGTGCAGGAAGGATTGCTTTGCACAAGTGGGTGGCCTTGAGGGTTCTCTCCAATGCACCCAGTGGGCAGTGGCAGGCGTGGCAGAGATGGTCATGAGAGCTCCCTTTTATTGGGTGTTCACTCTATGCCATTTAGTCTGTACATCCATCCTCTGAGCTGGTTATGCTTATTCCCCCCCATTTCACAGGTTAGGAAGTACAGGCCCAGAGTGGATTAAGGGCACACAGCCAAGAGGTGGCAGAGCCGGGGTTCCATAGAGACAGTGTGGCTCCAGAGCCCCAGGCTGAATCAAAATAGCCCCTGGCCATGTACATTAAATGTTGGGCAAGGAATTGTCACTCTCCCTGTAGACACCGTCTGTTGGCAAACCCAGACGTTTTCAGGTGCAAGATTATACAAATTAACATGACCACAATGCATCCTCCTTACCCCTCCTCAGACCACACAATGGCAGCAAACCCCAGCCCATTTGCTGTGGATGGAAGGTGCCCTGACTAAGGCTGCAGCAGGGTAAACAGTCAAAAGATATTTAAAGGCCAGACACGGTGGTTCACGCCTGTAATCCGAGAACTTTGGGAGGCTGAGGCAGGTGGATCATCTGAGGTCAGGAGTTTGAGACCAGACTGGCCAACATGATGAAGCCCCATCTCTAGTAAAATACAAAAATTAGCCTGGTGTGGTGGTGCCTACCTGTAATCCCAGCTACTTGGGAGGCTAAGTCAGGAGAATCACTTGAACCCGGGAGGCAGAGGTTGCAGTGAGCCAAGACCGTGCCACTGCACTCCAGCCTGGGAGACAGAGCAAGACTCTGTCTCAAAAAAAAAAAAAAAGAAAAAAAAATTAATGTTGGCTGACTTCATCTGCTTAGATGGCCTGCCTGGAGGACTCTGGCCTTGGAGGATCCCAGCAATATGATAGGTACCCTCCAGCATGGCCTGGAGCCCTCGTGAGCCAGTGCCAATGAGGCACGAGGGGTGCAATTCATCACAGGCTTCAGAATCTGATGGGCCTGGGTCAAGTCCTGGTCTTGCTGCTCATGGTGCTGTGACCCCAGTGAAGCTCCAGCCTCTCTGAGCCTCGGACTTCTCATCTGTGCCATCAAGGGGCTGAACAGATACCAATGACTTTTTGACTTTACCAAGGTCTGTGCCATCTGCAAAATGCTTTGACATTTCTCGTATCTCTTCAGCAACCCCACTAGTAAGAAAAGGAAAGGTTAGTCTTTGTATTAATCTGCAAAATGGAGAAAACCCTTTGCACTTAGTCCCTTCCCCACAAACCTCATTGCTGGGAAGTAGCAAACTTCAAAACTCTAGGCCTCCCAAAGTTAAGGCCAGCACATGTAGGTTCTGTCCAGTCTTTGAATTAAACAGTGTGGTCCAAACTTAATAGAAAAGGCAGTTAGCAGTGAAGACCACCTTCTGTGTGCTGGCCATGGGGGAGCCACCTGCACCCATTTTCTCATTCCATTCTCCTTGAGATTCTATCCGTAGGTATTTTTATTCCCGTTTCACAGTCAGCTAAACTGATTAAAACACAATTCTGACTTGAATGGTGTCTCTGAAACTCAGAAGTCTAGAGGATTTACTGCCCAATGAGGTGGAGGGGAGGGCAGAGCTTAGGCAATTGAGCAAGGCAGGGCCGGGCTTTCTGGGAACCCTGATACCGCAGAGCAAATGCCTTTCGAATGACTGGGGAGAATCAGCTCAGTGACCTGACGCAGGGGGAGGAATTCCAGCCAGAGATGAAGGTAGTCTAAAAGGCTGTGTGGATTGCAGAATCTTAATAGTGCCACAAAACTCACAATCAAGACACTACACGGGAATTAGGGCCCGGTTTAAAAAGTGTGGCCAGGCACGGCGGCTCACGCCTGTAATCCTAGCACTTTGGGGGGCTGAGGCTGGCGAATCACGAGGTCAGGAGTTCAAGACCAGCCTGGCCAACATGGTGAAACCCCTAGCTATACTAAAAATACAAAAAAAATTAGCTGGGTGTGGTGGCGTGCGCCTGTAATCCCAGCCACTCAGGAGACTGAGGCAGGAGAATCGCTTGAACCCAAGAGGCAGAGGTTGCAGTGAGCCAAGATCACGCCACTGCACTCCAGCCTGGGCGACAGTGCAAGACTCCGTCTCAAAAAAAAAAAAAAAAAAAAAAAGCATGACTGGCTTGGGAGGCTGAGGTGGGTGGATCACTTGAGGTCAGGAGGAGTTCAAAACCAATGTGGCCAACATGGTGAAACCCTGTCTTTACTAAAAATACAAAAATTAGGCGGGCTTGGTGGTGCACGCCTGTAGTTCAGCTACTCAGGAGGCAGAGGCAGAAGAATTGCTTGAACCTGGAAAGCAGAGGTTGCAGTGAGCCGAGATCACGCCACTGCACTCCAGCCTGGGCGACAGAGCAAGACTCCATCCCCCCACCCAAAAAAAAAAGCGTGACCGATTCTGACAAATCTCAGCCAATAAAAGATGTGGAAAATAAAAAAAAAGACATAGGAAATACTATCATTTTTAAGTGTATCGAAAAGCTGTTATGTGCCATGTACTGTGCTTGGTTGGCATTTTAGATATATTCACATTTGATCTACAATTAATCCTCACCACAATCTTTTTGTTTGTTTTTTAAATTTTTTTGAGCTGGAGTTTTGCTCTTGTCACCCAGGCTGGAGTGCAATGCCGCAATCTTGGCTCACTGCAACCTCTGCCTCCCAGGTTCAAGCGATTCTCCTGCCTCAGCCTCCCAAGTAGCTGGGATTACGGGCACCCGCCACCACGCCCGGCTAATTTTTGGTTTTTTTTTTTAGTAGAGATGGGGTTTTGCCAGGTTGGCCAAGCTGGTCTCGATCTCCTGACCTCAGGTGATCTGCCCACCTCTCAGCCTCCCAAAGTGCTGGGATTACAGGTGTGAGCCACTGCACCCAGCCTCACAATCTTGATTTATAAGTCTTAATGTCTGGAAAGAATAAGTCCTCCGTCTGAGGTCACTAGTAAAGTGTTTTAGCTAGAGTGGGGATTCCACACATAGGTCTGAGGGATTCTCAAGCCCATTTTCTGTTTCACTATCCCGCTTCTAATGCTCACTTTTAATTTTTTAGAAATACAGAACCTGTAATTACAATATCCAAGTGAAGTAAAGGAGCAGTACTGCTGGGAGTGTATGTAAAATACAGAATGCAAACAGTGAGGTGTTCTGAAATAAGCACACAGGGGCAATTAGTAACTTCTCTTATGGGTTCTTAAAGTTGATTTTCACTGCTTAATCCAGCTATCACACACTCTGGCTTCTGATGAAAAAGCCTTAGACTGAGAACCCTGTGTTGTGAGTTGAATTGTGTCCTCCTGAAGGATATGTTGGAGACCTGTCGCCTAGCACCTGTGAAGATGACCTGTCACCTGGCACCTGTGAAAATGACCTTATTTGGAAACAGGGTCTTTGCAGAAGTATTAAATTTATGAGTGAATATGACCTTATTTGGAAACAGGGTCTTTGCAGAAGTATTCAATTTATGAAGAGGTCACACTAGATTAGGGTAGGCACTACATCCAATGACACATAGGGAAGAAGGCCGTGTGTAGGTGCAGGGAGAGACAGAAGAGAGGCTGCCACAACCCAAGGGATGCTGCCACCAGATGCTCCCAAGCCAGTCATGCTTTTTTTTTTTTTTTTCTTTTTTTTCAGACGGAGTCTTGCACTGTCGCCCAGGCTGGAGTGCAGTGGCGTGATCTTGGCTCACTGCAACCTCCACCTCTTGGGTTCAAGCGATTCTCCTGCCTCAGTCTCCTGAGTGGCTGGGATTACAGGTGCACGCCACCACACCCAGCTAATTTTTTTTGTATACACTTAAAAATGATAGTATTTCCTATGTCTTTTTTTTTTATTTTCCACATCTTTTATTGGCTGAGATTTGTCAGAAAATCTGTTAGAAGTTGGCAGTATAGGCAAGGTTGAACCATGACTCCCATTTTACAGACTAAAGTTTGAAGCTCAGAAAGATGAAATGCCTTGCCCAAGACCACTCAGCTGGTGGAGCCTAAAGTCTAACCCAAGACTCCCCATCACAGCTGTCTGCCACATGCTGCCTTGGAAATCTGGGGAATGCAACAAACACTAGTTTGAGTGAGTGATCAAACTGACAACAGATGATGAGGGTCCATGGGAAGGAGAATCTGTGCCAAGAATTCTAAGATACTATCTCTTGTTCATGAGCAAATACTTGCAGAGCTTTTGCCAACCATTAAGCATTTGGGGAAAAGATACTAGAATTTTGATCTGAAAAGATCCCATATGAAAAAATCTATACTTTCAGCCTCAAAGGACAGCATATACATACAAATAATAGGTATTCATGAAAATAATGTTTGCAAAGGTGTTGATTCTTGAGATTGGCTGAGAAGAGCTAGAAAGAGGGTTCTACCAGCAATCAGACCTGCATTCAGTTCTGGTTCTGCCACTGGTTGGCTATGTGGCCTTAGTCAAATGACTCAATGTCTCTGAACCTAACACTTCATGCACAAAATGGGGAGAAGAAAAAATAGTAATTCTGTGTTCCCACAGAGTTATTCTGTGCAACCAATAAGACAGTGAAGGGGACACGGTTTTGTGAAAGTTATGAAAAACATAAAGAATTGTTTTTTAAATTGTATTACATACAAATATAAGATGTATGCCAAAGAACTTTGTATGTTGCAAAGCTCTATAAGGATATATCTTAACTGGTCCCATTACTTAGCCTAGAAAATTGTGGCTTTAGGAGGTTAAAGAGACAGATTGGTGTCTGTCTCAAATGACGGATTCTGTGAAACTGCTATGGCTGTGAGGACTAAGCTCTGATTGTTTGTCTTGCCTAAATTCCTATCTAAGGGGTCTGGGGAGTCTTACCCTACAAACCATAAATTCTCATCAGATGGGTTTCATTTGACCCTGTATATCGTGACTTACTTTCCAATCTGACTGTGGCATAACAAGGAAGAAAATCAAAATGTTTTACCCCAGAATATATTTCCTTCCCATACCTTGAAATTGCCGGCCGGGCGCTGTGGCTCACGCCTGTAATCCCAGCACTTTGGGAGGCCGAGGCGGGCGGATCGAGACCATCCTGGCTAACATGGTGAAACCCCGTCTCTACTAAAAATACAAAAAATTAGCCAGGCGTGGTGGCAGGCACCTGTAGTCCCAGCTACTCAGGAGACTGAGGCAGGAGAATGGCGTGAACCCGGGAGCAGAGCTTGCAGTGAGCCGAGATGGCGCCACTGCACTCCAGCCTGGGGGACGGAGCGAGACTCCATCTCAAGCCTTGCAAAGTCTCTTGTGGGAAAAATCCACATTCTGTAGAGAATCCTCTGTCCCCTTTGTGTTTTTTTGTTTGTTTGTTTGTTTGTTTTTCCTTTATTTCTAGATCCAGGAGATAGTTAACTAAGAGCCAGGCACTCTTTCAGGTCTGAGAGTAAATATTTTACAACCTGCTCTGTCTCTCTGAAGTCTGCTATCTGAGAGATTCCTCTGCACAATAAAATTTGGTCTCCACAGTCCTTTACCTTAACCTGAACATTCCTTCCCATTGATCCCAGGTCTTCAGATAAACTCAACTAATTGTCAACCAGAAAATGTTTAAATTTACCTATAGCCTGGAAGCCCCTGCTTTGAGTTGTCCTGCCTTTCTGGACCAAACCAATGTATTTCTCAAATGTATTTGATTGATGTCTCATTCCTCCCTAAAATACATAAAACCAAGCTGCGCCCTGACCACCTTGGGCACATGTTCTCAGGACCTCCTGGGACGGGCCATGGTCACTCATATTTGGCTCAGAATAACTTTCTTCAAATATTTTACAGAGTTCAACTCTTTTCATCAACAGCTGCAAAGGATGGAAATGAAAATGAAACCACTTAGGTGAAATAGGAACTTATTAGAAGACTCATATAGCCACAGGAAGGGCTTGGGTACAGTGGGACCTAAGGTAACTGGGACCCAGACCAGGAAGCTTAGGAGCACTCAATCTTTCCTTCTCCCAGCTATTCCCCTTTCTCTGCACATTGAATTCATTTTCTTCCATTATAAACCAGTCCTTTCCACACAGTGGAAGATGTGAGTGTTGAGAGCTCCAGAATCTCCTGGCTCAACCAACAAACCCAAGAAAGTGGATAAAACAGGGAGCTCAGGAAAGGCAAAAGGAGAAAGTTTTTCTGACCTCAAATTCAAGTATCCCAGGTAATCGTTCTGATTGGCCCAGCTTGGACCAGTTGCCATTCCCTGGGCCAATCAGATCTGGCCATTGGAGGAGGATTATGATTGGTGCTGCCTCGACCAGGTGCCCTCCCTTAGACCGATGGCTATGACCTAGAAGGGAAGGTCTATGAAAAGGTGGCAGCGCCTGTTTAAACCCAGTGTTAGAAAGACAAAATAATGGCAGTCCACTCTACTCGGAAAATAAAGATGCTAGTGTAGGGTTCATGGTGTCCAGGAGATGAAACAATCGAGAGCGACAGATGCTGAGGGCTGGACAAAGTAATAGAGAGAAGGCAGGTGGTCTCCTCACCTGGCCCCTCTGCTCCCAGCTCTGGGCAGGTGGAACACAGTAACTAGAGATGGATGGGGATGTCGGGAAGGAGAACTTGCAGGGAGGGCCAGCTGCTCAGGCATGGAGGTAGCAGTCCCACAGTGGACAACTAACTCATGTAAAATACAGAATACAAGCAGTGAGATGTTCTGAAATAAGCACACAGGGGCAACTAGTAACTTTCCTATGGGTCCTTAAAGTTGATTTTCACTGCTTAATCTAGCCGTTAGCACACACCCTGGCTTCTTATGAAAAAGCCTTAGACTGCCTGAGACCCCTGTGTTGAATTGAATTGTGTCCTCTCAAATGGCTTAAAACCCTCAAATGCCTCATTTTCTGTCTAGAGACACAGTCTAGAGGTCCTGATGGGAGCTCTGGCTCAGAATGGCTCAGAGTCCATTATTCACCACCCACCAGCATCTGGATCCCCAGATCCCCTCTCTGAGCCCATAACCAGGTACAAACGCAGTTTCAGTGACTTAACAACAACCAAGTGTGTTCCTTGTCCACGCTGTATGTCCATGGCAGGTCAGCAGTAGGAGTGCAGCTCCTATATCTTCCTGCTGCTTCTCACTCCCCTCCGTATGGCAGTGATCGTGACAGATGGAAGAGCCCTCTGGAGAGTTTTGCCATTGGGAATTACACACTCCAGCCTGATGGTAGCACGCAGCACTTCCATTAATGCTCACTGGCCGGAACTAGTCATATGGCCTTACTTAACACCAAGGGAGCCCAGAACTTCAATCTTGCCGTGTGCTGGGAACGGGCCAGTGTGTGTGGTCAGGCCCCCAGTGCAGGTCCTTCCAGTGCCCCCACCCACACCATGGAGGACCCAGCAAACCTCACCCTTAAGCCAGCTGAGGCAGAAAAGCTCAGCCTCACCTCTGAGTCTAGGGAGAAATCAACTGGTACCAGTGCCCAGAATGGGGCCGTGGAAAGAATGCTTAGCTAGGAAGAGGGGAAGAGCAGAGTTCTGCATTTGAACTCTCGACTCCCCTCTGAAAAGCCGTGGGACCTACTACCAGTCGCCCATCCATTCTCACCCTAAAAATGGGCCTGGTTCAGTTTTCTCCCAAAGGATGGGATGTAGGTTTTAAATGAGAAGTTGTGGAATGAAGAAACACTCAACAAATAGGGAAAATCAATCCCCCATGACTCAGAAACCAGAGACTGCTGCCCTTCAGTTCTGCCAGAGCCGTCTCATTTGCAAAGGGGCGGAGAGAGGGAGAGGAGAAGATGGTAAGAGAATCCCTTGCGTTTTGCATTGTCGGCATTTAGCACCCAGGGTTTGGCTGAATCCAGCCAAAGACTCCCTCAAATGTGTTTTGCTTCAGGCAACAGCTGATAAGACTGGCAGAACTTTAATGCTTCTGGCCAAAGGCTGTTATTGAATTCGTGAGATCAGAATTGCCTACAAGGTTATCTCCCAATAACTGTTGAGGTTTAAAAGTGGAACCGCCAGGTATACTGAGTTTTTACTTAGAAAAGAGAAATCTCTGGGAGACTGGAAAGATGTTGTGTTAGAGTCCCAGAGAAAACACTCAAAGGATAATTTACTTACAAAGAATCGTTTGCCTGGAGTGGGTACAGAGACACCACAGTGGCTCTGCAGTACCCTGGGGCTCCATAGAAGCCAAGGTGTTACTCCCTGGAGGCTGGAGGAGATGAGGGGATGGAGACCCTCAATCAAGGGGCTGCCTTGACTGGAGCAGTGACCTCCAATGTTCCCAGCAACTCCAGGCGGCAGTGCAGGGAGGAAGCTAGGGAACCAGTGCCCACACTTGGCACCCCTTGCTCTCTCTGACTTCTGCTGGGGCTTCCCATTGGCCATGCCCAGCTGGAAGCCCACAGGCATGGGCACCTAGGCTATGGCTCCTCCAAGTCAGACTCCCAGGCTGACAAGAGGTGGAGGTGGTACAAAATGGATCCAGGGGGAGGCAGGAGACAGTTAGTCCCGGGGAGTTCTTTTTTCTTTTTCTTTGTTCTTTTTTTTGTTTTGTTTTGTTTTGTTTTGTTGTTTTGTTTTTAAGATGGAGTCCTGTTCTGTCACCCAGTCTGGAGTGAAGTGGCATGATCTCGGCTCACTGCAACCTCCGCCTCCCGGGCTTAAGCAATTCTCCCGCCTTAGCCTACCAAGTAGCTGGGATTACAGGCACCCACCACCACGCCCGGCTAATTTTGTATTTTTAGTAGAGGCAGGGTTTCACCATGTTGGTCAGGCTGGTCTCAAATTCCCGACCTCAGGTGACCCACCCGCCTCAGCCTCCCAAAGTGCTGGGATTACAGGTGTGAGCCACCACGCCCAGCCTAGTCTAGGGGACTTCTAAGAATTGGAGGAATATCCCATGAGAAAGAAACTGGAAT
Organism: Symphalangus syndactylus; assembly: GCF_028878055.3. Taxonomy (NCBI): domain Eukaryota; kingdom Metazoa; phylum Chordata; class Mammalia; order Primates; family Hylobatidae; genus Symphalangus; species Symphalangus syndactylus. The sequence goes on along the minus strand of NC_072438.2, from coordinate 16,493,960 downwards.
CATCCAAATATTTAATAGTTCCAGAAAGCAGACCTCAGGCCAGTGGAGGTGGAGTGGAGATGGAGCTCTCGGGCAGCAGATTTCTCCATTTCAATTCTATGTGAAGGAAAAGTTTCTCAGGACTTCAGCTCTTCCCAGATGGGATGGGCTGCCTTGGGAGGGTGGGAGCAGGGCTTGGGTAAGACTGGCTGGGTCTCTGCCAGGGATTCTAGAGCAGGGATTCTTGCAGTGTATGCACAATGGAACTGAATAACTTTTGCGTTTTTCTCTTTCAATATCCACCCTCCATTTCCAACTCGATTACCATTATTCAATTTGGTATGTGTCCTCCCACAGCTTTCCAGTCATTTCAACTCTGTGTTTGCGGTTTTTTGGGGTTTTGTTTCGGGGCGATTCTTTTTTAACTACAGAGAGGCAGGATATGTAAATGGCTAAAAGCACACACTCCGGAACCAGACTGCCTGGGTACAAATCCTGATTTTAGCTTTGTGGCCTTAGACCTCAAACTAGTGCCTCAGCTTTCTAATTGTAAAATGGGGTATTAATATGTACTTCATAGGATTGTCTTAAGAACAAATGGCACACATCTTAAGCATTTAACAGCCTCAGTGACAGCACTACCCAATGTTTGCTAGTAATATTAATTATGTACAAAGTTATCAGACCGATATAGTGCCATTCAATTAAGTATTGTGTCAAATATTATCTTCTTTTCATTTTTTAAATCAACACACACTGTTGACAGAAAGAGTCAAACTCTGTAAAATATTTGAAGAGGTTTATTCTGAGCCATATATGAGTGACCATGGCCCATGACACAGCCCTCAGGAGGTCCTGAGAACATATATGTGCCCAAGGTGGTCGGGGTACAGCTTGGTTTTAAACATTTTAGGGAGGAATGAGACATCAATCAAATACATTTAAGAAATACATTGGTTTGGTTCAGAAAGGCAGGACAACTCAAAGCAGGGTTGGTGGGGGAGCTTTCAGGCTATAGGTAAATTTAAACATTTTCTGGTTAACAATTAGTTGAGTTTATCTGAAAACTTGGGATCAAAGGAAAAGAACGTTTAGGTTAAGATAAAGGATTGTGGAGACCACGTTTTTTTCTTTTATTATACTTTAAGTTTTAGAGTACCTGTGCACAATGTGCAGGTTAGTTACGTATGTATACATGTGCCATGTTGGTGTGCTGCACCCGTTAACTTGTCATTTAACATTAGGTATATCTCCTAATGCTATCCCTCCCACCTCCATCCACTCCACGACAGGCCCCGGTGTGTGATGTTCCCCTTCCTGTGTCCATGTGTTCTCATTGTTCAACTCCCACCTATGAGTAAGAACACGCGGTGTTTGGTTTTTTGTCCTTGTGATAGTTTGCTGAGAATGATGGTTTCCAGCTTCATCCATGTCCCTACGAAGGACATGAACTCATCATTTTTTATGGCTGCATAGTATTCCATGGTGTATATGTGCCACATTCCCTTAATCTAGTCTATCATTGTTGGACATTTGGCTTGGGTCCAAGTCTTTGCTATTGTGAATAGTGCCATAATAAACATATGTGTGCATGTGTCTTTAAAGCAGCATGATTTATAATCCTTTGGGCGTATACCCAGTAATGGAATGGCTGGGTCAAACGGTATTTCTAGTTCTAGATCCCTGAGGAATCGCCACACTGACTTCCACAATGGTTGAACTAGTTTACAGTCCCACCAACAGTGTAAAAGTGTTCCTATTTCTCCACATCCTCTCCAGCACCTGTTGTTTCCTGACTTTTTAATGATGGCCATTCTAACTGGTGTGAGATGGTATCTCATTGTGGTTTTGATTTGCCTTTCTCTGATGGCCAGTGATGATGAGCATTTTTTCATGTGTCTTTTGGCTGCATAAATGTCTTCTTTTGAGAAGTGTCTGTTCATATCCTTTGCCCACTTTTTGATGGAGTTGTTTTTTTCTTGTAAATTTATTTGAGTTCATTGTAGATTCTGGATATTAGCCCTTTGTCAGATGAGTAGATTGCAAAAATTTTCTCCCATTCTGTAAGTTGCCTGTTCACTCTGATGGTAGTTTCTTTTGCTGTGCAGAAGCTCTTTAGTTTAATTAGATCCCATTTGTCAATTTTGGCTTTTGTGGCCATTGCTTTTGGTGTTTTAGACATGAAGTCCTTGCCCATGCCTATGTCCTGAATGGTATTGCCTAGGTTTTCTTCTAGGGTTTTTATGGTTTTAGGTCTAACATGTAAGTCTTTAATCCATCTTGAATTAATTTTTGTATAAGGTGTAAGGAAGAGATCCAGTTTCAGCTTTCTACATATGGCTAGCCAGTTTTCCCAGCACCATTTATTAAATAGGGAATCCTTTCCCCATTGCTTGTTTTTGTCAGGTTTGTCAAAGATTCAGATGGTTGTAGATATGTGGCATTATTTCTGAGGGCTCTGTTCTGTTCCATTGGTCTGTATCTCTGTTTTGGTACCAGTACCATGCTGTTTTGGTTACTGTAGCCTTGTAGTATAGTTTGAAGTCAGGTAGCGTGATGCCTCCAGCTTTGTTCTTTTGGCTTAAGATTGACTTGGCAATGCAGGCTCTTTTTTGGTTCCATATGAACTTTAAAGTAGTCTTTTGCAATTCTGTGAAGAAAGTCATTGGTAGCTTGATGGGGGTGGCATTGAATCTATAAATGACCTTGAGCAGTATGGCCATTTTCACGATATTGATTCTTCCTATCCATTTGTTTGTGTCCTCTTTTAATTCACTGAGCAGTGGTTTGTAGTTCTCCTTGAAGAGTTCGTTCACATCCCTTGTAAGTTGGATTCCTAGATATTTTATTCTCTTTGAAGCAATTGTGAATGGGAGTTCACTCATGATTTGGCTCTCTGTCTGTTATTGGTGTATAAGAATGCTTGTGAGTTTTGCACATTGATTTTGTATCCTGAGACTTTCCTGAAGTTGCCTATCAGCTTAAGGAGATTTTGGGCTGAGATGATGGGGTTTTCTAGATATACAATCATGTCATCTGCAAACAGGAACAATTTGACTTCCTCTTTTCCTAATTGAATACCCTTTATTTCCTTCTCCTGCCTGACTGCCCTGGCCAGAACTTCCAACACTATGTTGAATAGGAGTGGTGAGAGAGGGCATCCCTGTCTTGTGCCAGTTTTCAAAGGGAATGCTTCCAGTTTTTGCCCATTCAGTATGATATTGGCTGTGGGTTTGTCATAGATAGCTCTTATTATTTTGAGATATATCCCATCAATACCTAATTCATTGAGAGCTTTTAGCATGAAGTATTGTTGAATTTTGTCAAAGGCCTTTTCTGCATCTCTTGAGATAATCATATGGTTTTTGTCATTGGTTCTGTTTATATGCTGGATTACATTTATTGATTTGCATATGTTGAACCAGCCTTGCATCCCAGGGATGAAGCCCACTTGATCATGGTGGATAAGCTTTTTGACATGCTGCTGGATTCAGTTTGCCAGTATTGTATTGAGGATTTTTGCATCGATGTTCATCAAGGATATTGGTCTAAAAATTCTCTTTTTTTGTTATGTCTCTGCCAGGCTTTGGTATCAGGATGATGCTGGCCTGATAAAATGAGTTAGGGAGGATTCTCTCTTTTTCTATTGATTGTAATAGTTTCAGAAGGAATGGTACCAGCTCCTCCTTGTACCTCTGGTAGAATTTGGCTGTGAATCCATCTGGTCCTGGACTTTTTTTGGTGGGTAAGCTATTAATTATTGCCTCAATTTCAGAGCCTGTTATTGGTCTATTCAGAGATTCAACGTCTTCCTGGTTTAGTCTTGGGAGGGTGTATGTGTCGAGGAATTTATCCCTTTCTTCTAGATGTTCTAGTTTATTTGCGTAGAGGTGTTTGTAGTATTCTCTGATGGTAGTTTGTATTTCTGTGGGATCGGTGGTGATATCCCCTTTATCATTTTTTATTGCGTCTATCTGATTCTTCTCTCTTATTAGTCTTGCTAGTGCCCTATCAATCTTGTTGATCTTTTCAAAAAACCAGCTCCTGGATTCATTGATTTTTTGAAGGGTTTTTTGTGTCTCTATTTCCTTCAGTTCTGCCCTGATTTTAGTTATTTCTTGCCTTCTACTAGCTTTTGAATGTGTTTGCTCTTGCTTCTCTAGTTCTTTTAATTACGATGTTAGGGTGTCATTTTTAGATCTTTCCTGCTTTCTCTTGTGGGCATTTAGTGCTACAAATTTCCCTCTACACACTGCTTTGAACGTGTCCCAGAGATTCTGGTATGTTGTGTCTTTGTTCTCATTAGTTTCAAAGAACATCTTTATTTCTGCCTTCATTTGGTTATGCACCCAGTAGTCATTCAGTAGCAGGTTGTTCAGTTTCCATGTAGTTGAGCAGTTTTGAGTGAGTTTCTTAATCCTGAGTTCTAGTTTGATTGCACTGTGGTCTGAGAGACAGTTTGTTATAATTTCTGTTCTTTTACATTTGCTGAGGAGAGCTTTACTTCCAACTATGTGGTCGATTTTGGAATAGGTGTGGTGTGGTGCTGAAAAAAATGTATATTCTGTTGATTTGGGGTGGACAGTTCTGTAGATGTCTATTAGGTCCACTTGGTGCAGAGCTGAGTTCAATTCCTGGGTATCCTTGTTAACTTTCTGTCTCGTTGATCTGTCTAATGTTGACAGTGGGGTGTTAAAGTTTCCCATTATTATTGTGTGGGAGTCTAAGTCTCTTTGTAGGTCACTCAGGACTTGCTTTATGAATCTGGGTGCTCCTGTATTGGGTGCATATATATTTAGGATAGTTAGCTCTTCTTGTTGAATTGATCCCTTTACCATTATATAATGGCCTTCTTTGTCTCTTTTGATCTTTGTTGGTTTAAAGTCTATTTTATCAGAGACTAGGATTGCAACCCCTGCCTTTTTTTGTTTTCCATTTGCTTGGTAGATCTTCCTCCATCCTTTTATTTTGAGCCTATGTGTGTCTCTGCATGTGAGATGGGTTTCCTGAATACAGCACACTGATGGGTCTTGACTCTTTATCCAATTTGCCAGTCTGTGTCTTTTAATTGGAGCATTTAGTCCATTTACATTTAAAGCTAATATTGTTATGTGTGAATTTGATCCTGTCATTATGATGTTAGCTGGTTATTTTGCTCGTTAGTTGATGCAGTTTCTTCCTAGCCTTGATGGTCTTTACAATTTGGCATGATTTTGCAGTGGCTGGTACCGGTTGTTCCTTTCCATGTTTAGTGCTTCCTTCAGGAGCTCTTTTAGGGCAGGCCTGGTGGTGACAAAATCTCTCAGCATTTGCTTGTCTGTAAAGTATTTTATTTCTCCTTCACTTATGAAGTTTAGTTTGGCTGGATATGAAATTCTGGGTTGAAAATTCTTTAAGAATGTTGAATATTGGCCCCCACTCTCTTCTGGCTTGTAGAGTTTCTGCCAAGAGATCCGCTGTTAGTCTGATGGGCTTCCCTTTGTGGGTAACCCGACCTTTCTCTCCAACTGCCCTTAACATTTTTTCCTTCATTTCAACTTTGGTGAATCTGACAATTATGTGTCTTGGAGTTGCTCTTCTGGAGGAGTATCTTTGTTGCATTCTCTGTACTTCCTGAATCTGAATGTTGGCCTGGCTTGCTAGATTGGGGAAGTTCTCCTGGATAATATCCTGCGGAGTGTTTTCCAACTTGGTTCCATTCTCCCCGTCACTTTCAGGTACACCAATCAGACGTAGATTTGGTCTTTTCACATAGTCCCTTATCTCTTGGAGGCTTTGTTCGTTTCTTTTTATTCTTTTTTCTCTAGACTTCCCTTTTCCCTTCATTTCATTCATTTCATCTTCCATCACTGATACCCTTTCTTCCAGTTGATCGCATCAGCTCCTAAGGCTTCTGCATTCTTCACGTAGTTCTTGAGCCTTGGCTTTCAGCTCCATCAGCTCCTTTAAGCACTTCTCTGTATTGGTTATTCTAGTTATACATTCGTCTAATTCTTTTTCAAAGTTTTTTTTTTTTTTTTTTTTTTTTTTTTTTTTTTTTTTGAGGCGGAGTCTCGCTCTGTCGCCCAGGCTGGAGTGCAGTGGCGCAATCTCGGCTCACTGCAAGCTCCGCCTCCCGGGTTCACGCCATTCTCCTGCCTCAGCCTCTCCGAGTAGCTGGGAATACAGGCGCCCGCCACCACGCCCGGCTAATTTTTTGTATTTTTTTTAGTGGAGACGGGGTTTCACTGTGGTCTCGATCTCCTGACCTCGTGATCCGCCCGCCTCGGCCTCCCAAAGTGCTGGGATTACAAGCGTGAGCCACCGCGCCCGGCCCTTTTTCAAAGTTTTTAACTTCTTTGCCTTTGGCTTGAATTTCCTCCTGTAGCTCGGAGTAGTTTGATCGTCTGAAGCCTTATTCTCTCAACTCGTCAAAGTCATTCTCCGTCCAGGTTTGTTCCGTTGCTGGTGAGGAACTGCGTTCCTTTGGAGGAGGAGAGGTGCTCTGCTTTTTAGAGTTTCCAGTTTTTCTGCTCTGTTTTTTCCCCATCTTTGTGGTTTTATCTACTTTTGGTCTTTGATGATGGTGATGTACAGATGGGTTTTTGGTGTCCTTTCTGTTTGTCACTTTTCCTTCTAACAGACAGGACCCTCAGCTGCAGGCCTGTTGGAGTTTGCTAGAGGTCCACTCCAGACCCTGTTTGCCTGGGTGTCAGCAGTGGTGGCTGCAGAACAGCAGATTTTTTGTGAACCATGAATGCTGCTGCCTGATCGTTCCTCTGGAAGTTTTGTCTCAGAGGAGTACCCAGCCGTGTGAGGTGTCAGTCTTCCTCTACTGGGGGGCACCTCCCAGTTAGGCTGCTCGGGGGTCAGGGACCCACTTGAGGAGGCAGTCTGCCTGTTCTCAGATCTCCAGCTGCGTGCTGGGAGAACCACTACTCTCTTCAGAGCTGTCAGACAGGGACATTTAAGTCTGCAGAGGTTACTGCTGTCTTTTTGTTTGTCTGTGCCCTGCCCCCAGAGGTGGAGCCTACAGAGGCAGGCAGGCCTCCTTGAGCTGTGGTGGGCTCCACCCAGTTCGAGCTTCCAGGCTGCTTTGTTTACCTAATCAAGCCTGAGCAATGGTGGGCGCCCCTCCCCCAGCCTGGCTGTGGCCTTGCAGTTTAATCTCAGACTGCTGTGCTAGTTAGCAATCAGCGAGACTCGGTGGGCATAGGACCCTCCAAGCCAGATGCGGGATATAATCTCCTGGTGTGCCGTTTGTTAAGCCCACTGGAAAAGCGCAGTATTAGGGTGGGAGTGACCCGATTTTCCAGGTGCCATCTGTCACCCCTTTCTTTGACTAGGAAAGGGAACTCCCTGACCCCTTGTACTTCCCGAGTGAGGCAATGCCTCGCCCTGCTTCAGCTCGCGCACAGTGCGCTGCACCCACTGTCCTGCACCCAGTGTCTAGTGAGATGAACCCGGTACCTCAGATGGAAATGCAGAAATCACCCGTCTCCTGCATCGCTCACACTGGGAGCTGTAGACCGGAGCTGTTCCTATTTGGCCATCTTGGCTCCACCGACCTATAATCCCTAGTTTTACATAAGAAAGCTGAGGCTAAGAAGATAAAGTGACTTGACTAACATAACTCAAGTAGAAAGTGTTGAGAGCCAGGATGTGAGTTGAGTTCTTCCCTGCTCTAAAAATTCTCACTGCCTCTTTAAATGTCTCCATTCCGTTCTTGCTGCCACCATCCACATGCAGTGACAGCTGCGGTACAGTGAATGAACTTTAACTTGAAGGTCAGAAACAGAGGGATATTGACATCTTCCAACATGTGAAAGGTGACCAAGTGGCCAACTGCTAGGAAATGCAATCTTTGGAATCATCCCTCTCAAGATAGTTTGTAATAGGATATTTTGTAAGTCTGTGTTTAACTGTTTGTGAAGGGCGACAGGCTAGTCAGAGACAACACCGGTGGCAGCCAAGAGATCTCTATTGGAGAGGTAGCGGTCAGGTCGCGCGGGGGAGAGAGAGAGCTGCTGGGGCTGAGTATTTATGTCCTTTAGGGTGATGTGGTAATTGGTGATTGGTCAGAGGGCGGGACCTCGGGGCTAGCAGGAGGTGTTTCCTTTGATTGGGTGCTTATTTGGCAGGCTGTGCTTGGTGGGTTTAGGGGGCGCCAAGTGGAGGGGGAAGAACCTGGAACCAATGCCTAAGATGGCATCTTTGATTCCTCCAATATTCCTCCCTTTTTATTGGTTTAAAATGGAAAGTGGGCATTGTCGTCTTTCTGGCTGCTTCCTGCTGAGAAGGGGCGTTGTGAGGGGGAAAGTGGAAGGGAGTTTGGCTTGGGAGGGTTGGGGTATAGTAGGAGTATGATTCCGAGCAGTAGGGATAAAATTTCTTGGGGTGTGCCTTGTAGGTAGAGGTCGCTGAGTGCGGTGAGCCACCTTAGAGGTAAGGTTGGATCATCGATGAGCCAGCTGTCGGTGTGGAGATTGGTTAGGAACTGATGGAACTGGTTAGTGTCCATCTTTAATAGCCTGGGGGTGGGCTATGGAGCTGTAGGAAAATAAAATGACAGTTTAATTTAGGGTGTGGGTTGTAGGAGGCTTTAAGCAGACATACCCTTGTAGAGGCAACTTGTGACGGCGAGCTGTTGATGGACGGGGTGTCAGCACTCTGTGAGGTTTTCTCTAGAGCCAGTTGTGTCTTCACACGTTGCTAGAAGTTGGTAGTTTCTAAGGAGAAGCTGGTTAAACGTTTGGTTAAATATTGAACCTAGTAAGGCAAGGGAGTAGAGCACAGCACGCTAGGGCCCCCAGTAATGGGCCTAGGAAGGAAAGAAGCCAAGCCATGAGAGGGGGTTTAAGAGTGTCCCAGAGGGAGGAACATGCATGGTGGGGGGACTTTAGGCTTCTGGAATGGGCGGAAGGGATGGCACTTTGGAAATGCAGAGTTTGAGAGGGCTGTGAGGTATGGGTGTGCAAGTGTATTTTGTGGAATGTGAGGAGGCGGCTAGACTTCTTGTTTGATCCGGGTTCATGGCTGGTTTTAACCTGGAAATGTGAAGCCAAGGAGTTAGATGCCCTGGTGATTCTTGGAGCTTAGTGGCAGTAGGGGTACAAAGCACAATTTGGAGGGCCCCTTTCCACTTTGGGGTTAGTGGGGCTACTTGTGTGTGGCTTGGTAGAGAGTAGAAAACCCATTCTCCTGGCTTGAGGGGAAATGGAGGTTGTGGGTTGGTGGCATCGGGAAGGAGGCAGTCTTGCCTTTTCCATAGCTCACCACGGATGAAGGACAGGAGGGGGTAGCTGATGCCTGCTGGGACTATTTTTGAAGTGGGCTCAATGCCAGGTGGGAGTGCCGGGCAACCATACATGATTTCAAAAGGGGACATAAGGGAAGGCTTTTTTGGCAGAACTCGGAGTCGGAACAAAGCTGTAGGCAATAGCTTAACCCAGTCTAGATGTAATTCTAAGGAGAGTTTGGTAAGGGTCTCTTTGAGTGTGCGATTCGTTCGTTCAACTTTCCTGAGGACTGGGGGTGATATGGGATATGGAAGTGCCAGGGGATATTAAGTGTAGTTGTTATGTCTTGTGAAATGTGGGAAGTGAATTTAGGGCTGTTGTCAGTTTGGAGAGAGGTTGGGATTCCGAATCTTGGGATAATTTCTGATAAAAGGATAGAGGCAACTGTGCTGGCTCTTTTGTTTGTGGTTGGGAATGCTTCAGCCCACCCAGAAAAGGTATCTACGAGGACTAAGAGATAGCTAAGTTTTTTTACGGGGGGCATATGAGTGAAATCTAGTTGCCAATCACTTCCCGGAATATGTCCTCTGGATTGGTGAGTTGGGAAAGGTCCCGGCCTTAGTGGGGTTTGTGGGTTTGTACGTTGACAAATGGAGCAGGTAGATGTGAGCTGTTGGAGGAACAGTAGATCTGAAGAATCGAGGGTGAAGAAGGAGCTTAGAAATGTTTTTAATGATTGGGGGCTTCTATGGAAGATAGAGTGGAGGTATGAAAAGAGGGTGTGCTTTGGGAGGTTAGGTGGCTGTGAGTGTTGTGGAGGGTCTTGTGTGTACTGTGAAGGGTTTGGAAGTCTGTTTGTTGTTATCATGATTGTGCGGGGCAGAAACGACAGCACTGCCTGTTTTGCCTCTTGGTCAGCTTTATTATTGCCTTGTGTTATTGGGGACGAGTCGGCTTGGTGGGACTTGCAGTGGACTATTCCTATTTTGGTAGGAAGTAGAGAGGCTTGGAGAAGGCACGTGATGAAGGTAGCATTGGTGATAGATGTTCCTTTTGTTGTGAGTAGTCCTCTCTCTTTCCAAATAGCAGAGTGGGAGAGTAAGATGTGGAAAACATATTTGGAGTCTGTGTATAGTGTGAGTGAGGAGTCTGCTGCCAGTTGGAATGCTTGAGTGGCTGCTATGAGTTCAGCTTGTTGGTTGGTAGTTTGGGAGGGCAGGGGCTTTGCTTCAATGGTCTGGGTTAGGGAGACTATAGTGTACTCTGCTAGGTGCTGTCCGTTTAATGAGAAGGAGCTACCATCGGTAAACCATGTGTGATCTGGGCTATCTAAAGGTCCTTCAGAGATGTGGCTTGGACACGGTAGGAGGGACTCTAAAGTCTCGATACACTTATGTAAAGGGGGGGTTTGTGAAAGAGGTAAGAGGGTGGCGGGATTGAGGGGCACACAGGATTGGAATGAAACAGTAGGATCGTGTAGGAAAGAGACAAGTAGTGACAGGACGTGGCAGGCAGGGAGTGTTTGCAGGCTCTTGTGTGTTAGAAGTTCCTTTAGTTGGTTGGGGGAGGTGATGGTAACGTTGGCCCCAAATGTGAGTTTTTTAGATTCTACGACCAGCAAGTAGGCAGCCGCCAAGGCCTGGAGGCAAGGGGCCCACCCTCGCATGGTGGGGTCCAGTTGTTTGGACAAATATGCTATTGCAGCGAATGTGGGTCCTTGCATTTGTCCCAAGACTCCTAGGGCTAGGCCACGGTGCTTGTGGACGTATAAAACAAAAGGTTCTTCTAAATTTGGAAGGTGTAGAGCTGGAGCTCTTAACAGTGCTTGTTGAAGTGAGTGGAAAGGTCGTTGGGCTGCGGAGTCTATGGGCTCGGATGGGGCTCCTCGAGACAGGTCGTAGAGGGGTTTTGCTAGGAGGGAGTAGTTAGGGATCCATGTTCTAAAGTAGCCTGCTAGTCCTAAGCATGAGAGGATTTCTTGTTTTGTTTTGAGGATGGGGAGGTTTTTGATGAAGCTTTTGCAATCTAATGTGATGGCCTTTGAGTCTTGAGAGAGAAGGACTCCTAGATAGGTGACTTGTGTTAATGAGAGTTGGACCTTTTGAGGGGATACTCGGTAGCCTTTGTCTACGAGGAAATTGAGAAGGGAAGTAGTGTTGGCCTGGGAGACGGCTAGAGAAGGACTGCACAAAAGGAGATCATCTACATATTGCAGGAGGACGGATTGGGGAAGTCTCAGTGTTTTTAGGTCTGAAGCTAGGGTTTGGCCAAAAATGTGAGGGCTATCTCTGAACCCTTGGGGAAGAACGGTCCATGTCAGTTGTTGTGACTGTTTGGTGTCTGGGTCAGTCCAGGTGAAAGCAAAGAGATCTTGTGATTGGGGGGAGAGAGGAATGGTGAAGAAAGCATCCTTGAGATCAACTAATGAGAAGTGTGTGGCGCTTGGAGGAATTGAGGACAAGAGAGTATAGGGGTTGGGGACTAGGGGGTGAATGGGTTTAACGGCTTCATTAATGAGCCTGAGGTCCTGAACGAGGTGGAATGTGCCATTGGATTTTTTTACTGCAAGAATGGGGGTGTTGAATGGCGAGTGGGTCTAAGGAACCCCTTCCTGAGGAGATTGGAGATAACTGGTTGTAATCCCCTCAGACTAGAGGTGGGGAGAGGATATTGGGGTTGGCTGGGAAAGTAATGTGGCTTTTTGACGAGATTTGTATGGGGGTGCATAGTGCTAACAAAGGGGTGGTAGCATCCCAAACTACAGGATTGACACCTGTTGGGAGCGAAGGTGGAGGAGGAGCAGGAGCCTGGCATATGGAATCAGCAACTAAGGCAATGAGTGAGGTGGATTTTGGGAGGGTGGCTGGATTAAAGGTGATAGAGGTTTTGAATTTAGAGAGGATAGCCCTTCCTAGTAGGGGAAGGGGGCATTGGGGCATGACTAGGAACTGGTGAGAAAATATGTGGCTGGAGAAGGTGCAGGAGAGAGGAGGGGTGGCTCTCGGACGTATGGTTTGGCCTCCAACCCCGACTATAGGAGATCCAAAAAGGGAAGTGACACCCTACAATTCCCTCAAAACCGAGAAGGTAGCTCCGGTGTCAAGGAGAAATGTGATAAGCCATCCATCTACTGTTAACGAGACCCTGGGCTCCTGAGCAGTGATGATTTGTGTCGGGAGAGGAGTCCCAAGGCCCCGTCAATCTTCGATGGCCAGACCTAGGAGGTCGGGTGTAGAGCTGGAGGCTGGCCTGGCTCCCCTTCGGGGGCCAGGGCAGTCTACGGCCCAGTGGCCAGACAGGTGGCATTTGGGGCATGGTTTGTTGGGGGGACTGGGACTTGGGCACTGCCAGGCCCAATGTCCCTCCTTTCCACATTTAAAGCAGGGACCAGAGGGCTCATGTGTGGGCCGATGACCAGACAACGCCTTGTGGCTGTGTGATTTTATTATGGGCTGAGAAGGGGCCTGGAGGGCCTGTGCTAATAATTGGTATTTTTGTTTTCTTGCCTTCTCGTCCCGGTTATGATAAACCGTGAATGCCGTTGCTAGTATCTCGGATTGGGGAGTGAAGGGGCCTCTGTCTAGCTTTTTTAATTTGTTTCCGATATCAGGGAAGCTTTGGGCAAAGAAGTGGGACATGAGGAGTTGTTGTCTACCGTTGGGGGTTTCGGGATCTATAGTGGTATATTGTTGAAGTGCCTTTGTAAGGCGGTCAAGGAAAGCGGAGGGGTTTTCATGTTTGTCCTATATTATTTCATGAAGTTTTTCAAAATTGACTGCCTTCTGAGCTGCTTTACGCAGTCCAGCTATTAGGCAAGTGGCGAAATGGTCTCGGGCTGCTGTGCCGTTTTGTGTGTTATAGTCCCAGTTGGGCTCCTGTTCTGGCACCGCCTGCTCCCCCAGTGGCAGGGCTGGGGCTGTTTGGTGGACCTCATCTGCATGAGCGCAAGCATGTTCCCAAACTCGCCTACGCTCTTCAGGAAGAAGGGTGTTAGAAAGGACTGTGTAGATGTCATGGAAGGTGAGGCTATAAGCTTGGCAAAGGTACTGAAATTCTTTGATGTATGAAGAAGAGTTAGAGGTGTAAGAACCTAAACGTTTTTCTATTTGAGATAGGTCAGCTATGGAGAAAGGGATGTGGATGCAAACGATGCCCTCTGCCCCGGCCACTTCTCTGAGGGGGGCGAGAACAGGGTGGGAAGATTTTGAGCGAGTAATGGGAGGGCTAAACGACGAGGAGAGAGCGGGCAGTGAGGAGGGTGAGGAGGCGGAAGTCGGGGGAGGGGAAGCTGTTGGGTGTTGGGGTTGGACGGAAGCCGGAAGGGTGGCGGCTGGAAGGCGGGGCGGAGGGTGGTGGTATGGCAGGGGCTCGTCGGCTGGGTCGAAGGGGGCAGAGGGAGGGGTTGGCAGTTTAAGAGCGGCAAGGAGCTGTTGGGGTTCGCAAGGGAGGCAGAGGTTAGGTCTGTCCCATAGGAGGAAGAAGCCGTGAATATATGGGATCTCTACCCATTTTCCTGTTTGCATGCAATAGTTGTTGTAGAGATCCCGAAGAAGATTAGGATTGAGAGAGCCATAAGGAGGCCATTTGTTTTGGTTGTCTAGGGGATAGGTGGGCCAATCTTGAGTACAAAACTTAATTAGGTGTTTTGGTTTGATGTCTGAGGCGAGGCCAAGGGCCGACAAATTATTTAGGAGACATTGTAGCGGGGAGTCGGCCGGCAGGGATGCAGAGCCTCCCATAATGAGAGGAAGGAATAGACGGCGATGAGCTAGGCAGGGCGCCCCCTGCTGGCTGCTTGCCACGGAGCGAGTCAGAGCCTCTGGATCGATCATCACCGAAACGGAAGGACTGAGGAGCCTCTGAGAGGCGGGAGGCCGTGGGTCCCCTGGTACCAGGATTTTAACGAGTGAAGGAGAGGAGCCCAGGCCGGAGACGCGAGGAGGAGAGGGAGAAAACTCTGTTCCCTGCAGGCCGAGGTGGAAGTGAATGAATGACAGGGGCCTACCACTGCCATAAGGGCGTCGGGCAAAATGTGTCCATCATGGGAGCAGCTAGGGTCTGGCGATTTGCCCAAGAGGTAGGCCCGGGAGGGGAAAACTTACCGAGATGAGGCCGGTGGTGGGCAAAGAGCTCCGTGAACAGGAAAATGGGTGGAAGCTGGCCAGAGGTCTAGACTGAGCCTGGGAAGGGGATCAGGGTCCCACCTAAAGGTGGGGAATCCTGATCCGAGTCACAGCACCAAAATGAAGAGCGACAGGCTAGTCAGAGATGACACCGGTGGCAGCCAAGAGATCTTTATTGGAGAGGTAGCGGTCAGGTTGCATGGGGGAGAGAGAGAGCTGCTGGGGCTGAGTATTTATGTCCTTTAGGGTGATGTGGTGATTGGTGATTGGTCAGAGGGCGGGACCTCAGGGCTAGCAGGAGGTGTTTCCTTTGATTGGGTGCTTATTTGGCAGGCTGTGCTTGGTGGGTTTAGGGGGCGCCAAGTGGAGGGGGAAGAACCCAGAACCGATGCCTAAGATGGCGTCTTTGATTTATCCAACAGTTTGGATATTTGTTTGTGGGATTATTTGATTAGTGCCTGTCTTCCCTTTTGACAGTGAGCTCCTTGAGGACAAAGAATATGACTGTTTGGCTTGCCAGAGGATCCCCTGCTCCTAGGCATGGTGGCTGGTACACTAGTGGGCATTTAATACACGTATACTGAATGAATGACACCTGGGACTCACCACCTTTACTGACTGTGAGCTTGGGCAATATAAATATATGATACATACAAAAATATAAATATGTGATCTCAAGTAAACATCACAAGGAACCACAAGATGGGAATTATTATCTCCATTCTATAGACAGAGAAATCACTATGCATTAAGTAACTCACCCAAGTGCGCCTGAGCTGTGCTTTGATCCAAGGCCCATCTGGCTCCAGTGCACAGTACCCTGGATGCCTTAATGATCAATCTTCCCAGGCAGGGGAAGGTTTGAGCTGAAGGCTCTGCAGTTGCCCTGCCTGCCCAACCCCATGCCGCACCACTAACTCAGATCTGTGCTTGTTTGCAGGCTCAGGAGGCAGCAGGGACAGGGCAGCCAGCTCTTGGACACCGACAGCCGAGCTGGAGGCCAGGCCCAAAGCAAGCTCCAGGACGGGTGCAACAACAACCTCCTCACCCACACCTGCACCCGTGGCTGCAGCAGCTAAGCCCACACTTGTTGCTGCTCAACAGGACTGCACTCGTCTCTGCCCTGCCCACCCAGAGCCCCTCTTTGTGCCCTGATGGTCCCTGTCTCACCCCTGAAAACATGAGATGCAGAAAAAGCCCTGGACTTGGAGCTGGGAAGCCTGGGTTCTGGTCCCATCTCCATGACTGACTCAGGTGTGACCTCAGACAAGTCACGCCCTCTCTGTGCCTCAGTTTTCTGCATCTACTAAAGGGGTTAAACACTTCTGCCCCACTTCAAATGACAAGATTATGGGGAGAACCCAATTAGGTAGGAAACATGAAAAACCTTTGATAGTTATAAAATCATTTTTACATGCAAAATATAACCTTAATATTTGAAGTGACCCCATTCCCCAAAGCAATCAGACCGTCATGACTTTGCAATTTGGCACATCCTAGCTTGTTAGAGGGCACTTTCGAAAAACACAGCCCTGACAGCAAAATAAAGGTCTGATATGTTGGCCCCTTCTATGGAAACAACACTGCCAAATCCTGGAGCAAAACCTGAAGTGTCTTCATGTGCATTCTCTGGCAGGCCACAGTCCTTCTGAGCTTGTAAGGGTGCAGCATGCAGACCAGCCTTGTCCCCAAGGTCTCAGCGCTGTGGTCTCACTCCTCCCCTCATTTAAGAAGACTATCCTTACCTTTTAATTTCAGCAGTCCTCACCCCCACCGTATCCCCAGTGCTGGGATGGCACACAGGTGTCCATTCAGATGAGAGTCGGGTCGCTGAGCGTTGGTTACTCCTACGGAGTGTAATCAGCACCCCATCCAACTGGCCCGAAAGCCCAGACCTGCAGCAGAACTCTCCAACTCTATCAATCAGCTTTCAGGGTTTTCTCTCTTGGGAAGGGTGTAAAATCAGCTTGTCAGTCAGCATCTTCGTACAGAGAGTACCCAATCGGTATTGGTGGGGCGGCTCCCTATTTATACATTAGGAAGCATGGGTGCTTAGAAAGTTTATTTCAGGAGGAAAAATGGGTTCACACAAAAAGCAAACTACGTTCTGATCGGCTCAGGGAGAAGCTTGCCTTTGAACTGGAAGATGCTGGGATGAGCAGGGAAAGCTTAGACTTGACTTTGGAGTCAGGTTTGTGTTCAGAATCCAGCCCTGCTGGCTACTAACCGGGAGACCTTAGGCAAAGCATGCAATCGCTCTGAATGGCAGTTTCCTCATTTTTAAACAGGGACAATAAAACTAACATTGCAGGGGAGTTATAGGGTTAAATAAGATCCTGTGTGTAACCCCAAGCATTGGATGACTCGTGGACTTTTTTGTCAGCATAATCATCATCATTATTTAGATACTTTCTTCCTTCACTCACCCGGCAGGTCAGTTTTCTGTGCAAACAAGCCTCCTGTTTGTTTAGGATTCTTCCAAATGTTCTTCCTGGAGTCTTTGATATTTGTTACATCCTGCTGAAGTTCGATTGTGTTTGTATTTTTTCATCTGACTTCCATTTTTCACTTTTTATATGATTACTCAATCCTTGGGGCTGTCCATGTCATCTCTTAGATTTCTTAAAAGACATTTTAATGTATGGTTAGGTTTCATATTTTTGTTTTTTTAAAAAGAAATAATAGTCATTGTTTTCCTCCTTTGAACTGAGGCTATTTCTGGATTGTGTGCTCCTCGTCAGTTGACTTGTTTTGCACACTTTTCTTTACTTCATGTTCCCATGAACAACCGTCCTGCTACCCACCTTCCCCAGGAAATAAGGGGCCTGCTCCTCTCCTCACTGTGACCCTGGAGGCTCTTAAATTTTTTTTATTGGGCTGAGTTCACGAATTAGGGGCAGGAGCTGGAAGTCGCCCTAGGAACACCAGATTTCCTGGTTCTGTTCAAGTTGGCATTTCTTGTTTGGAATAAACTATTTCTTGGACATTGCTTCTCACCACTTTGTTCTTAACTCAGGGTTGGGTGGGATGGGCCACGTTCCTTTTAGCGTGAAGAGACTCAAGTTTAATTAGAAACACAAAAATGGGCATGGTTGGTGGTGTGGACGCCAAGCCAATGATGGAATCACTTTGACTGGTGGTATGGACACCAAGCCACAGATGAAATCAAACTTAGCTTGGCAATTCAAGGCTCTATCTAACTTGATCACAAGCTACATGATTATTGTTACTATTTTATATTTCCTAAGGTACCATCTATTCACTAAGGAAAAAGTACAGAAAATTCTTCATCCAGAGAAAGACACTCTTTAACATTCCCTCAAATTACCACTCAAACCTTTATACAGCACACACACAGGTGCAAATGAACCACTATTTTCCTTTCCATACAGACTTGTTGATTTTCCACTTTCCTGCTTTCATTTGTCCTGTTCTCTCTACTGGGGATGCCTTTCAGCCCTCGTCTGCACATATTAAAATTGGCCTTTCTCAAAGGCCAATTCCATTTCTCCCATGATGTTTTCTGGGGCTTATGGCACCACCCACCCAAACTAGATGCCACCTCCTCCATGAACTCTCACACACACTTGCTGTCACTCACGGCTCTGCTCGCTGACAACTGCACCATCGCATTACTCTCGCCCATGCCTCACCCTCCTTACCTTCAGGCTCCCTCAAAGAAGCCGGGTCAGATTCACGTCCGTCTCCTCATCCCATCCTCCTGTCCTGACAGTGCCTGGCTCCTAAGGAGCAATCAACAAACACTCTGCTTAGGGACAACTTACTTTTGGCACCCTCCTGTCTTCCACCTGGCTCCACTGTCACTTCCCAGAGCTTTTTCCTCTGCAGGTGCCATTGTTTCCCAGGGTCTACCCTCCAGTGGCATGCTCAGTCCTCATTCACCCCCTTCAGAGCCACCTTTCCATGATCTCCAAGTTCCAAATGAGTTTCGCCCTTCCCTCATCTGAACCCCCACTCCCAGTAGAGCACTGGCAAGAAAGCAATCTGACTAAAGAAATCCATTCCCATGCAAGAATTTGTGTTAGGATTTACCTTGTGAATGGAAATTCAGGTGCACCGGGGCCAGCTGTAGACCAGTGGTGCACCAGGACATGCTGACAAAACCGAGTCAGGGTCCACGCTGTGAGTAGCAAGGATCTAGAACTTCTGCCTGTGGCCAAACCAGCCATGCCTGTTGATTTCTGTATCGTGTGTGGTTGTTCTCTTGCTACAACTGCAGTGCGGTGCAGCTGCAACAGAGACCCTGTGGCCCACGATGCTGAAAATATTTATCACCTGGCCCTTTAGAGAACAAGTTGCAGAGTCCTGATCTAGAAGACACATCTGGGACACTAAGTGCATAGATGGCAAATGCACATTTGCTTCGCTCACCTGCAAAAGCCAGGGGGTCCCAGAGCTTGGCAATTCAGCCCTGTGGGTTCCCAGGGGGAAGAATTTGCAGGGGAATGTATAGTCGATTTGCCCTCACCGGTTGACCCTTGAGCTTTTTCCAAACTGGGGCCTTAACCAGTAACGCTTCCCAGGTCAGTATTATTGAAAGTCTCTGTATTACTCTGTTCTCACATTGCTATAAGGAACTATCTAAGACTGGGTAATTTATAAAGAAAAGAGATTTAATTGACTCACAGTTCCATAGGCTGTACAGGAAGCCTGGCTTGGGAAGCCTCAGAAAACTTAGAATCATGGCAGAAGGCAAAGGGGAAGCAGGCATGTCTTACGTGGCTGGAGAAAAAGGAAGAAAGAGTAAAGGGGGAGGCGCTACATACTTTTAAACAACCAGATCTTGTGAGAGAACTCACCATCAGGAGAACGGCTGGAGGGAAATCCACTCCCATGACCCAATCACCTCCTGCCAGGCCCCTCCCCCAATATTGGGAATTCCAATTTCAAATGAGATTCAGGGCCGGGCCCCATGGCTCACGCCTATAATCCCAGCAATTTGGGAGGCCAAGGTGGGCAGATCAACTGAGGTCGGGAGTTCAAGACCAGCCTAGCCAACATGGTAAAACCTCATCTGTACTAAAAATACAAAAAAATTAGCTGAGAGTGGTGGCACATGCCTGTAATCCCAGCTATGCAGGAGGCTAAGGGAGGAGAATTGCTTGAACTCAGGAGATAGACATGGCAGTGAGCCGAGATCATGCCACTGCACTCCAGCCTGGGTAACAGAGTGAGATTCCATCTCAAAATAAATAAATAAATAAATAAGATTTGGGTGGGACATAAATACAAATCATATCAGTCACCTTCTTCTTGTGACCCTCCTCCCATGTAACCAGGCACTCCCAGAAGTCCTCTACACAATCTCTGCTTCATGTAGTTTGGTTTCCATGGTACTTGTCACACTGCCCAGTTGATGGTTTTGTGTCCCACTTCTCCCTGCCGCAGGCTGTGGGCTCCATAGGGTGGGCTATGCACAGGCGGCCCCCAGCACAGAGCTGCCTCAAGGCGGGTCCTCAGTCGATACAGAAGTTGCACAGACACGCTCACCCTAGCCCCCAACTTGAGCCATGTTTAGCAAACACCCATCACTTTGATGATTCAGCCCATGCACTGTGCCTCTCCTGTGGCATCATTTGCTATCTGTCCCCTTTCCTCTTCCAATCTCAAACATGAAATCACAGCACAGTCTCTTCCATGTTTAATTAGTGACTGTCACAAAGAACAGATAATCTGTTTCTTCCTGGGTGATCACAGACAAACATGATTAATGCATTTCCCTCTCGGTGTCTCTGCATTTCTTGTTTATCCCCTGCCTCTCTCAACACCCATTTTCTAATTCTTTCCACCCAGCAGGGAGAGTGGCAAGTCACACATGAGCCTTTCCTGGGAAGCATAGCTGCTATCCTTGCATCATCCTAATTCTAAAAATCGATTTGTGCAGCCACCTTCTGTGCTTAATTCAATAGCATTTTCTAAACAAATTAATTTCACACATTGTTTTAGTCTGAATGTTTGTGTCCTTCTAAATTTCATATGTTGACATGTCAACCTCCAGGGTGATGATATTGAGAAGTAGGGTCTTTGGGAGGTGATTGGGCTATGAGGGTGGAGCCCTAATAAACAGAATAGTGCCCTAAGAGATGTCAGAGAGCTTTCTGGCCCCTTCTACCATGTGAGGACGCAGGGAAAAGGTACCAAAAAGTGGATCCTGCCAAGACACCAAATCAGCCATAATCCTGGACTTCCCAGCCCTCAGTACTGTGAGAAGCAAATTTCTGCTGTTTGTAAACTACTCAGTGTATGATATTTTGTTATAGCAGCCTAAATAGACTAAGACACACATCATATTTTTAATTAATTCTTGACAATTAAGAGTGAGGTTGGGAAGTTCTCTAACAAGAGTTTTGGCTAAGACCAAGAGAAATCTGAGTCCTTCCTGATCAATCAGCTTTCTCCATCTTTCTCAAAGCTCTCTTCTGTTCCCCACCACCACACCATGTTCCCAAGAGAGTCAGGGAAACCGCAAAATAAGAATCAAAAAGACTATATCAATATTGAAGCCCCAACATATAACCCTGCTAGAAGGTCAAGTCAAAGCAAGAAGCACAGTATCAAAACCTTAGCAAGGCCCTGGAATCTTCCCAAAATTTCATTTTGGCACCAGCAGACTCAAGGGTGCCAAGCACAGCAGCCCAATCCATTAGTAATAGTGGCCCCATCAATGGCTCAGGTTCAGACCTGTCAGAAGGGACATTTCTCTTTCATTGTGGGAGAAATGAGTAAGGGTGCAGACATGCCTGGCAGAGGAAAATGTACAGAGATTCCCTTTTTCTTTGTATTACTAAGCTGTCAGAGAGTCCTACTCTCTCACAGAAACCAAAATCAAATAAACCCAGAATGTATTCACTTGCCTTCTAGACATCTTCTTCCATAGAATTTCCCCGGTCACTCTTTGTGGTCATGACAAGAATATATTGGTGGATATGCTCTTCTATATGACATTTTTGTTTTGTTTTGTTTTTTGAGACAGAGTCTCGCTCTGTCGCCCAGGCTGGAGTGCAGTGGCGCAATCTCGGCTCACTGTAAGCTCCGCCTCCCGGGTTCATGCCATTCTCCTGCCTCAGCCTCCCGAGTAGCTGGGACTACAGGCACCCGCCACCGCGCCCGGCTAATTTTTTGTATTTTTTAGTAGAGACGGGGTTTCACCGTGGTCTCGATCTCCTGACCTCGTGATCCACCCGCCTCGGCCTCCCAAAGTGCTGGGATTACAGGCGTGACCCACTGCACCCAGCCTTATATAACATTTTATGTCTATACCTCTGAAGTATTAGCCCCAGAGCCCTCCAAGCCTCCATCTTGGAGGGCTCTGGATGTTACTAAGGTCTTGACACTGGCCCACCTGCCCACACAATAACAGGGCAACCTAGACAGGGGAGCTACCTTGGTATGCTCAATGAACACCTTTGTCAAGACCAGCAAGTTGGAAAAGAGATGATGGAGGATGCATTCCAGGCAAAGAAGACCAACAGGCAAAGGGCCCTGAGTTCAGAGTTACCCTCAGTTCTTCCAAGAACAGTAAGGAGGCCAAGGTGCTGGAACTTAGTGAGTTGAGTGAAAAGTGGTACAGAGGTAGCTGCTCAGCCAAGCAGGACCAGATTATGGAAGTCCTAGGGAACCCCGGGGAAGAGTTTGGATTTGTGTGATGAGATGCCTTTGAACTGTTTAGGGAGGGGAGTGGCCACTGTGTAGACAAAAGACAAAGGGGTAGGGGTAGGGACAAGGGTAGAAACTGGGAGGATACCAGTTGGATGGATGATACAGCAATCCAGGAGAGACACCATGGCGGGGTGGCTCAGTGGGGGAACCCTGAAGATGTAGATGGATCAGTGATGTAGAGCACATCACAGTGATCTACCACTACATCACAGTGGCTCTCAAATAGATGGATCTGAGACATTTCTGGAGAACTTGAAGGTTGGATTCGGGTGATAAAGAAAAGAAGCAGGACTTTAGAGTCAGACTGACCTGGCTGTGTTACCTCGGACCAGTAATTTGAGATTTCTGAGTCTCAGTAATAATATGTTAGAAAACCAGCATGCAGATTAAATAAAGTCATGTATTTAGAGCTCCCATTGCCTGACATGCAATATACACTCTGTGAGATGTATCCTCTCCTCTCCTTCATCTCTCTCGCAAGAGCAATAAACGCTTTAGAAGCTTTGGGTTGAGCTCTTTTCTCGCATCTGCTTCTCTTCTCAGGGAGTTGGCTTTCCCTCTGCCCAACACCCATACCCTGCCTCTTCTTCCCCTTCAGCCCCCGATTCCCACACTTTACCTCTCAGATAAAAACATCAGCCTTGTTGAAAGGAGATCCTAGTAAGAGTCTCTGCTGTGGTCTTCTGAAAAGATTGCTTGTTTGCAAGAGGATTTTTCTAAAGGTGTGCGGTACCTATCTGCTTTCTGCTACAAGCAACGGAAAACCCAACTCTGACTGCCTTACAGGAGGATAAGTGTTACCCACTTAATAAGGAGTCCAGCCAGGCACAATGGCTCAACCCTTGTAACCTCAGCATGTTCGGAGGCCTAGGCAAGAGGATCCCTTGAGGCCAGGAGTTCAAGACCACCCTGGGCAACAAATTAAGACCCCCATCTCTACAGAAAAAATTTAAAAATTAGCCGGACACAGCGGCATGCATCTGTAGTTTCAGTTGTTTGGGAAGCCGAGACAGGAAGATCACTTGAGCATAGGAGATTGAGGCTGCAGTGAGCTATGATCACGCCACTGCACTCCAGGCTTGGCAACAGAGCAAGACCTGATCTCTAAACAAACAAACAACAACAAAACAATGAGTCCAAGGGAGGGAAAATCCATGGCACAGAATGGGGTTTAGATCAACATCATGGGAGCCCAGGTTGGTCCATCTCACTGCGGTGATGTCCTTAATGTGCTGGCATTGTTTTCAAGCTGGCAGCCCTCGTGGTTTTAGGTGGTGCCACAGACATGCACATACTATCCAGACACAAGAGCACTCAGGGGACATAGAAGGGGCTCTGCCCTCCTATGGATCTCTCTCAAAGCAGAGAAGTTTGTACCAGAGTGCCCTAGACTTTCCCTCATAACTCACCCGAATTTGGGTCACAGGCCCGTCCTGAACCAATCATAGGCATGGGGATTGGGATTGCTATGATTGGTTTATGCCAATTATAATCCACTCTCTTAACCAGGAGATGGGCTCCCCTTCCCCTGTGTGATGTGGAAATGAGAGACGCACGTGGCCAACATTGAAGTTCTGTAAGGAAAGAGGAGAAGATATGTTGGCTAAGCACATAGCTCTTAACAGAGGGAAACTGAGACTTCATTGAATTTGAGAGAAATCATTACAGTTCTGTTAGCAATGGTCCCCACATAGACCTTTCCAGCTTTGATTTACCAAAGAGAGACAAAAGGCACGGAAATTATAACTTTGTGTTTTCTTATTGTTTCATCACATAAAATCCCCTTCTGTGAACACAATTAGCTCATAGTCGTTTATGCTCTATGGTGACTATAACTTGCCAGGCTTCAGCGCATCAGAGATGGAGGACCCATGAAGAGCTTGGACAAAGGGAAACTGGTATTTATTGAGAACCAACAACATGCTGGGCCCTGGGCCACGTGCTCGGCCTGGATCATCTCATTTGATCCTCAGATTTCTGCTGGTCAATATTGTTATCCCCTTTTAACAAAGGAGGAAACTCAGATCCATTCTCTCATACCACAGAGTAGCTTTCTGTACATGATGAATTGAAAAACTGCCCTCAGTGGGTCTCTAATCCTAAAAATTAGGCACCTAGAGAGAGAGAAAGACTGTCTACTGTGTCTTCCATGTCCAAAGTCTCAGAAAATGCACTCAATACCCAACTTGGTTGAGGAAACAATCCATCTACCAGTCAGGAGTTGCCAGGGGGCTGTACAGGGAAAAGCATGGTAGTCATCCTGGAACCCTATGGGCTGGACTCAGAGATCACCTCTAACAAACAGAGCATGGAAAAGGAAAGCAAGTAATGTTAAAGTGGAGAAACCCAGCAGACCCCACCTAACCAAGTGATCAAAGATATCACTGACAGAACAAGTCACGTTGATATCATCTATCCCCTGAAAAGATATGATGGGAAGGGCATTTCCGTTCTGTCATACACTTCCGAAACATCCACAACTTCAGCCTCTCAATGAAAACACATCAGATAAACCTCAATTGAAGAACATTTTACAAAATACCTGACCATCACTCACCAAAGGATCAAAATCATGAGAGATAAGACAACAAAACAAGAAATTACACAGATGACAAGAGATGAAGGATAGCTGACCGTTAAATGTGATGAGGTGCCCTGCATTGTATCATGCCACAGAGAAAGCACATTAGTCGAAAAACTGCTGAAATCCATATGAGTCTATAATTTAGTTCACAGTAATGTCTCAATGATAATTTCTTAGTTTTGACAAATGTGCCATGGTTATATAAGATGCTGGAATTAGGGGGAGGTGAGTGAAGGGTATATAAGAACTCTTTTGTGCAATCTCTGGAGCTCTTTGATAAAACTAAAATTATTTTAAAATAAAAAGTTTTTGAAAAATGTCTGCAGAACTGCCTGGCATCAGCCCCCCTGACATCATTCCCTCTACCCTCACCCAAGCAGTAGCATCATTTTTTTCTAAGACTGACCTTGGAATTCTGCTTTCTAAAGAAACAAAGATACTCCTGAGAAGGGCAAACTTTCTAATTGTAGGTATTGGTGGAGCTCACATGTGCAAGGAGAAGCATCACCCCTTCTGTCTGTCCTGGTCTGTACAGACTGACATCAAGCCTGCTGGCTGAGAGGTCCCATCCCCAGGTGGAAAACTCAGCCAACCTTCCCCTTGTTGGGGAAGCTGAGAGACCATACACAGCCACACAAGCATGGCAGAATCCATGGGGCCACCTATGTTCATCAGCTTGGTCCTTTATTGATCAATTGAAAGCACAGGCCAGGATCACCCAGGCACTGGGGGGAATCAGTAGCACAAAAGAAAGGGAGCAGGCAAGATACACACAGAGAAGCTCTCCACAAAGGACACAGTTGATTTGGGGAAAAGAAGAGAACTTTAAAAGATTGAATTCATCTCCTCAGAAAGATTTGAGAGGACACTGCAGCCATAAAACAATAGAACAAACTACTCTGAAAAAGAATGAAAGAATATGAAGGAATTTTTGAAAGGTGATGGCAATCCCAAGTACATGGAGAAAACAGAGACCACACAAATTTTATGGAGGTATTAAATTATCACTTGTACCCAAAGACTATATACATCTATTACGCATCAGTAAAAGTTTTTTCAATTATTGCCAAAATAGAAAATTCAATAAAAGAGCTGAAAGAATAAGTAGGATAAATCCCACAGAACTTCAATCATCTCAATAAACACAGAAAAAGCTTTTGATAAAATCCAACATCCCTTCATGATACAAACTCCCAACATCCTGGGGATTGAAGAAACGTACCTCAAAATAATAAAAGGCCATCTATGACAAATCCACAGCCAACATCATACCGAAAGGGCAAAAGCTCAAACTATTCCCTTTGAGAACTGGAACAAGACAAGGATGCCCACTCTCACTACTCCTGTTCAGCATAGTACTGGAAGTCCTAGCCAGAGCAATCAGGCAAGAGAAAGAAACAAAGGCATCTAAATAGCAAAGCTATGTCCCTTTGCTGATGACATGATTCTATACCTAGAGAATCCTGAAGACTCTGCCAGAAAGTGCCTAGAATCAATAAGTCAATTTAGTAAAGTTTCAGGATACAAAATCAATGTAAAAAATCAGTAGCATTTCTATACACCAACAATGTCCAGCCTGAGTGCCAAATCAAGAACATGGTCTCACTTATGATACCCACAAAGAAAATGAAATACCTAGAAATACAGCTAACAAAGGAGGTAAAAGATATCTTCAAGGAGAACTGCAAAACACTTCTGAAAGAAATCAGAGACCACACAAATAAATGGAAAAACATTCCATGTGCATGAACTGGAAGAATCAGTATAAAAATGGCCATACTGCCAAAAACAATTTATAGATTCAATGCTATCCTATCAAACTACCAACATCATTATTCACAGAATTAGGAAAAAAAACTATTCTACAATTTATATGGAATTTGGTTTTGGAAATTTTATCAAAAATGTCAAAAAAGTTAAAATAATTAATTAAAACACGATCATAGATCATGACATAATACCAAAGTGACAAAAGATTTCAGAGGCAAATACAGAAAGTTGCATCGCCATTAAAAAAAAAAAACCAACTTTAGCTTTGTTAATATTGAGAAAACTTAGTTTACTTAAGTAATCAAAGACAATAAAGACAATGTGAAGGGCAGGAAATTATTTTAATTAAACACAAAATCTCTGTTTTCTAGGCAAATTACTTCAAGCATAAAGAAAAACACTTTGGCCAGGTGCAGTGGCTCACACCTGTAATCCCAGCACTTTGGGAGGCCAAGGCAAGTGGATCATATGAGGTCAGGAGTTCGAGACCAGCCTGGCCAACATGGTGAAACCCCATCTTTACTAAAAATACAAAAATTAACTGGGCAGGGCGGTGCACGCCTGTAATCCCAGCTACTCGAGAGGCTGAGGCAGGAGAATTGCTTGAACCCAGGAAGTGGAGGTTGTAGTGAGCAGAGATCAAACCACTGCACTCCAGCCTGGGTGAGAGAGTAAGACTATGTTTCAAAAAAAAAAAAAAAAAAATTTAATAAATCTCTTATCAAGAGCAGATCAATGATCAAAAAAAATTTTGTCCTCTTAATTGAGAAGACAAAATTCCAGTTTTGCATCAGTTTGCTTATGATATTAAGGGTCATTTTTAAAATGCTTATAATAAATTCATTCAGTTTAGTCAGCTTGACTGTATAAGATTCTCTCTTTAGCTCTCTATCTCTAACATTTTATATGCATCCAGTTTTTATCTTTTATTTATTGATTCATCCTGAAACAACCTTTTGAACCTCAAAACTGATAAAATTATTCTTTTCCTCAACGATAGCAAAAAAACACAACTTTATTCCTTATAACATCTCACTTTCATTGTAGCTTTTCATACTGAGGTATTTCCTTTATGATTTCTAGCATTTTTTGTATTAGAATTCTTAAGTCTTAGTGACTTTAATTTCTAGTAAAAACTAGAAAGCCAGGAAATAAGCAATTGTAAACTTCTATGGATTTGTGAATGCATTATTTCGTTACTCCTAGAAATATATATGCTTCATTGTTGTATAGATTTTCAGTGTGGCACAGGACATATTTATTAACAGACCCGAATATCTTTTGTTATTCTGTAATAAGAAGCCAAAAGAATAGAAGGTTAAACTTATGTTCAGCAATTAATGTTTCAGCATTATATCTTATTTGGAAATGATCAAGATATTCAACAAATGTCAATCATTTAATTTAATCATGTACAATTTTAAGGTTTTAGCTTGCAAAAAATATTTTGGAAACTAGTTTTAAGTACACATATTTTATAAAAACATAATCATTGTTGAAATGGTCATTTATAAACTTTTGCCCTGTTCACATTTATTAAGGCTACTTGGTTTTAAAAATCATGTCTGAATTGTTAATGAAGACTTCATGAGACATTAAACAAAACTAGTCATTATCTTATTTTCTTATAGACAAATCAGCCAAGTATCCAAAAAAAAAAAAAAAAAAGAAACAAAGACAAAGGTACAACATATGGCTCTTTTCAATTTTTAAATTGTCATGTTTTTCATACATCAAGCAACTTATTATTTATTATTTTGTTCTTAGGTTGAATTTATAATTGTATACTCTTAAACATACATAAGCTTTTAGATTAGTAAGTCCAGGTAGAAGAAGCTGTACGTGTGCGTTATATTTAATGTTGACAATGCAGAAAACGTGCCTGGTTTAATTAAATCAGCAAACTTTAAATAGGTTTTTATTTACCAAAGATTATCTAAAACCACGTGAACTTGAAAAACACTTAGGTTAATTTCTCTTTTTCTGAGATAACAATTTATGTAAGTTTTTTTTTTTTTTTCTTTTAAGCCAAATCTTCACCTAGGTACCAATATGACAGTTACTTAGGATGAGAGTTCTCTTAAAAAAGAATACTTTTAGATACAAAAGTCCAAATCTTCAAAGGTATACCTACTTCAATTTTGACTCAAAACTGATCATCCTTTATGGTTTAATCATGGACAAAAGAGGCATCCATAAAGAGGGTACAAAAGTCCCACCCCCCCAGATCCAAAGTTTCTTCCAAGGATACCTAAGAAAGTAAAGACCCTCATTGCTAACAGGGCAACAAAGGCTGAGACAATTATGACAAACTGTCCTGAGAGCTGGCGCAGTTCATACAAAGAGACACTTCATGTTTCAGAATCCTGGATTGCTGGCTAACTGCTGGCCACAAGCCCAACAGCTTGGGCCCCAGGCTGATAGAAACCAAAGAGCACATTTTCACTGATTACAAAGCCAAACCTTTATGACTTCAAAGAAGATGGAGAGTCTGATACAGGACAGGTGAGCCTCAAAATAGGGGATCAGCCTGAGAGGGTTCTTGGCTTCACCCAGGGAAGAACTCAAGGGTGAGCCAGTGGTGAGAGAAAGCAATGTTTATGAAGCCACTGCTGCTCCTTGCAGAGCAGGGCTAACCCATAAGCAGTGTGCCCAGAGTCAGCAATGTATAAGCTGTTGGCAGCTGTATTTATACCCACTTTTAATTATATGCTAATTAAGAGATGGATTATTCAGAACATTCTGGAAAAGGGGCAGAGAGCATCCAGAACCATATATGGTAACTTCCAGGCCATTGCTATGGCCCATTGCCATGGCATGTGTAAACTGTCACAGCACCCATGGGAATGTCTTTATGCTAATGAGTAGTGAGGGCAACTAGAGGTCACTTTCATGGCCATCTGCTTATTTTGGCTGGCTTCTTCACTGCATTCTGTTTCAACCATATCCTTTCAAACCAGATCAGCGGGGTCATGACCAGAAAACAAGCCTTGCCAGCCTCCTACCTCAAATCTAATTAATTATAATTTTCCTCCTTATGACAACCCACACAAAAGACAGAGATAAGAAAAATAAGGACTTCCTGGGAGGCTGTGGATCAATTACCAATGGACACCCAGAAGCAAATTCACAAGACTCACAATTCAAAGAACCAATTTTTTACCATTTTTTTTCCTGTCAGTTGAATTTGGGAAGGAAGGAACAAGCAAAAATTTTTACCTTCTTCTTTCAATTGGACACTACAGACGGAAATCCAGGAGAGCTGACCTTGGTAAGAATTCCTACTTTCTTCCATCGTTTATTAGGTCCCTCAGGATCCCATCTGTAGGCTCTAGAGTGAGTCAGAAGGTGCTCAACCTTTTAGGACAGAAACTGTTGGGACAGAAGAATACTCCTTCACCCTTTCAGGGTCCCAGGACGGTCCAAGAATTAAATTGACATAACGTAGATTAACACGAGCAAAGTACAACACAAGTTTTACATAGCATAGGAGCCTCATAAAGAAATAAAGATGCAAAGAAGCTGTCAGAGTCAGTTAATTCTTTACCAGATTTGACAAAGAATTATAAACTGTAAACATGTGATCAGGCAAAGGGTCTTGGGCTAGGGTGGTTAACTGGATAGAGAAGTAGCCAGCATGACAAGTGTTAGTTGAACAAGGCTCATTTGTACAAAATTCGTTCCACTTCAACTTTCTTGTCCTTCGTGATAAGAACCTTGCTTCTTCTCTAGTGTAGGGAGGACACCTTTCACATGGGAATTTCATCTTCTGCTTTTAAGAAAATGACATTCAGACTGATCTCTTTGCACCTGCTGTTTTTCAAGTGCCTTTAACTGAAATAGTCAACCTACCAAAATAGCATATTTTAGCCCCTTCAGGAATGTTGATTTTGTTTATTTTCATGCATTGCTTTTATAATTATAAAAGCTCATTTTATAATTATATAAAAGGAGACCTGGGAACACCAGCCTTCTTCCTTCCACATACAGGAACTGCAGACACTGCAGATAAAACACAGCCAGAATGCTTTGCTGCCAGCTGGACCTTTGACCCAAACCCCAGTGCGACTGTCTCTAGTGCTCACTCAACTGGAATGCATCAATGAAGGTCACTTTCTGTCCAGATCATGGAGTCTACATGAAAAGAATCAATGCAATCCTGTTTTTTTTTTACTGCTTTCTCTCTCTCAATTCTTGGATTAAAGAAAAACATAGCAGACCATGATGGTGCCCAGCTCAGACTCCCTCTGAAGCCTTTTACCAGCCCTGTGCATCCAGCCTAGCCCCTGTATGCCCTGCTGCTAAGGGTTTCCCCTGAGCACTGGGGCCTTCCCTGGAGAGCTGGAACAACTTGGCAACTCATTCTCAGCCCTTCCCATCCCCACTAACCCACAGCCAGTGACTGACCATTGGGGGAATATAAAAGCCCAGCACCTGTGCTTTGGAGAGGACAAACTCTGAGATATCATCTCTGCTTCAGCATACCACTCAAGACCAAGATGAGGCTGGGGTATCACCCAAGATGATACACTTGTTGAGTCTCCTCTCCTCCCCTATTTGTCCCCCACCCCCAACTGCCTCACTGGTACATCTTGGGAGCACTTCCTCAACAAATCCCTTGCATTGAATCCTTGGCTCAGGCTCTGCTTCTAGGAGAATATGACCTACTGGGGACAATAGTAATGCTGAATACAGTGGTGAACCAAACCAAGCAGCCTTTGACTTCATGAAGCTAATGGGGAAGAATAACTATCATTTCATTGATTGGATGCTTGGCACAGGAGGAGTGAGTACTTATATTCATAGATGAATTCTGTCAGGCAAGGTTGGGGAGTTGCTTCAGCCATCCTCTTTGGTGCTTATTCTAAGTGTGCTGTTTCCAGCATCCCAGCTTCTCAAAGGCACTGTGCTGCCTTCAGACACAGGGCCTATGGAAAGTGTGTCCACATTTAATGGGAGGTGGAGAGCCAACCTTTGCCTTTGTGCCAAGTCTCCTAAGAACAAACATGCGGAGCCTGCTCCCAGATGGACAAAGTTCCAATTCCCTTTGTCTTCCCTTTACAAGGCAGTCTCCTGAGACTCTGCCTTGAAGAAGTAGGATTGTGTCTGATGTGTTTATGTTTGTGGGGTTTTTATGTGTTTTCTTTTTTATCTTCCCTAGGAAAACAGAACTGAGCATCGGCAAAAAGCTGAGAATGACAAGCTCAGGGGATGAAAGACTGCCTTTCCCCCCAATTCTGAGCTTTTCTGACAGCTCCCAGCTGGGAGAAACCAACATGATGAAAAGAAAAAGAATACTGGAGAAGAGAGAGGGTGGGCAGAGCCACAACCTCATCCTCCCAGTGGTTCCTCTTGAGTTTGATTTGACAAGATGCCTTCCTACCCAGGTGACCCTGTGGGAACGTGCCAGTACCTCACCCCATGACCTCACTGAGTCCTCACAACAAATCCAGGGTGCAGATTTTTTTCCCCACTTGGAGATTACAAATTGAAATGCAGAAAGGTTAAAGAGCTTGCCTGAGGTTGCTTAGATAATAAAAGAATCTGGATTAGAACCCAGACCTACCCAGCTCAACAACTGAGTCCTTTTTTACTGGATTACACCGATCTCATGGGCATAATTTTATCTACAGTCTCTCTCTATTCCACTGTTTAAGATAAATCCTGTGAGGGTTAAATGAGATCCTGCATGTTCAGCACTTAGCCTGGAGGCTGGTGTGAGACAAGCACTCTATAAATGCTACCTAGCATTGTTATTGCTGTTGATGGTGTTGCTGCTGTTTTTGTTATTGTTACTGCTGCCGCTGCTGCCGCTGCTGCTGCTGTTGCTGCGGATTATGTGGCTGCTGTTTTTGATGTTGTTGATGACAATGTTTTCAATACTGTTCTTATTATTGTTGATACCACTGTTGTTGCCATTTTGTGGCTGTTGTTGCTGCTGATGTGCTGCTACTGTTGCTGTGATTATGCTGTTGACATTGTCACTGTGGATTTTGCAATGATGCTGTTGACAGTGTTACTGTGGATGTTGTGGTGATGCTGTTGACATTATTACGGTGGATGTTGTGATGATGCTGTTGATGCTTTACTGTGGATGTTGTGATGGCGGTGTTGACACTGTTACTATGGATGTTGTGATGATGCTGTTAACACTATTACTGTAGATGCTGTCATGATGCTGTTAACACGGTTGCTGTGGATGTTGTGATGATGTTAATGTTACTATGGGTATAGTGATGTGCTGTTGACACTGTGGGTGTCGTGTCACGATGAGGCTATTGACACTATTACTACAGGTGTTGTGATGATGCTGTTGATGTTGTTTCTTGATACTGTTATGTTGCTGTTGATGTTGTTACAATGGAAGTAGTGATGATGCTCTAGACACTGTTTCTGTAGATGTTGTGATGATGCTGTTGGCATTGTTACTGTGGGTGTTGTGATGACGCTGTTGACATTACTGTGGGTGTTGTGATGATGCTGTTGATGCTTTACTGTGGATGTTGTAATGGTGCTGCTGACACTGTTACTGTGGATGTTGTGATGATGTTGTTAACATTGTTACTATGGATGTTGTGATGGTGCTGTTAACACTATTACTGTGGATGTTGTGATGGTGCTGTTGACACTTACTGTGGATGTTGTGATGGTGCTGTTGACACTGTGGATGTTGTGATGGTGCTGTTGACACTTACTGTGGATGTTGTGATGGTGCTGTTGACACTTACTGTGGATGCTGTGATGGTGCTGTTGACACTTACTGTGGATGTTGTGATGGTGCTGTTGACACTTACTGTGGATGTTGTGATGGTGCTGTTGACACTTACTGTGGATGCTGTGATGGTGCTGTTGACACTTACTGTGGATGCTGTGATGGTGCTGTTGACACTTACTGTGGATGTTGTGATGGTGCTGTTGACACTTACTGTGGATGTTGTGATGATGCTGTTGACACTTACTGTGGATGCTGTGAAATGTTAACACTGTTACTATGGGTATTGTGATGATGTTGTTGACACTATTACTGTGGGTGTTGTGATGAAGCTGTTGATATTGTTTCTCTGGATCCTGTTATGTTGCTGTTGATGCTGTTACTGTGGAAGTAGTGATGATGCTCTGGTGATGCTCTAGTGATGATGTTTCTGTGGATGTTGTGATGATGCTGTTGGCATTGTTACTGTGGGTGTTGTTATGATACTGTTGACATTACTATGGGTGTTGTGATGATGCTGTTGACACTGCTACTGTGGATGTTGTGATGATGCTGTTGGCATTGTTACTGTTAATGTTCTTGCTGATGTGGTTGACAGTGCTATTGTTGCTATTTTTATTCTTGTTGCTGAGATGTTATTCTATTATTGTTGTTGCTGCTGTTGGCACTACTGCTGTGCTGCTATTGTTGATGTGATAATGTTGTTGATGTTATTAATGTTGACGTTGTTGTTGATGTTGGTGTTAATATACCCATCCAGATTCACTGCTTTTGTTACACATTTCCATACCAAATTTAATTTAGGCATAACTTACTAGTCACACAAGGATCTATATATAGCTTACCCCTCATGTTTCCATAGAGGCCAAGAATTTCCATTCCACTCTCCGGGAGAGATTTTGAGAGCCATCTGTAGCCTCTGCCTCCTCGCTGAATGGGGCACGCTCCTCTCAGCCATCCCTTTCAGAAATCTGTGCTGGCCAATGGTACATGTGACTGGGAGAATGAGTCTACCTCATTCAGGGGGTAAAGTAGGAGGAAACCCATATGGCTACCCACCTCAGGTACATGGGTCAATTCAGCCTTTCAGCGTGGCATTTTCATCCTCATGTGTCTCGCTCCTGTGTCTTAATTGGTTCAAAATTAGGAGATGAAGAAAGAGGTGCTATATTTACCTCCAAGACACCAACAAAGTCTTCATGATATAATTCAATGGCTTTTTACCTCCCCAAAGAATCCTTTCCTTATTTATACAACCCACAATGGTCTCACCCACCTATGAAGTTTTATAGCAGTTTGTTATTTACTCACATGCCAATAAATATTGTGAAATATGTGAACCTGGCTAGACTGTGAGCTCCTTCAGACTAAGAACATATCTTAAACATCCTCTCACTTATTGTGGTTCTAGACACATAGTACGTGCTCAATAAATGCTTGTAAAGTGAAATACATTGAGAGCTTAATACTTAGGATTGTTCCCATGTGGCTGAGTTTTTATGCCATCCTATGTTTTTGAATAAAAAATATTAATTGGAAATTTGTGTTCCAGAACTTATATATGATACATGAATGCCCTTGATGATACAGAAATG
Organism: Symphalangus syndactylus; assembly: GCF_028878055.3. Classification (NCBI taxonomy): domain Eukaryota; kingdom Metazoa; phylum Chordata; class Mammalia; order Primates; family Hylobatidae; genus Symphalangus; species Symphalangus syndactylus. Next base: position 16,459,299 of record NC_072438.2, on the reverse strand, counting down.
GGAAGAACTGATTAAGTTCTTTAGGTTTTTGGGGTTTTTTTGTTTTTGACGGAGTCTCGCTATTGTCACCCAGGCTGAAGTGCAGTGGTGCGATCTCGGCTCACTGCAACCTCCACCTCCCAGTTCAAGCGATTCTCCTGCCTCAGCCTCCTGAGTAGCTGGGATTACAGGTGCCCAACACCATGCCTGGCTAATTTTTTAACTTTTAGTAGAGACACGATTTCGCCATGTTGGCCAGGCTGGTCTCGAAATCCTGACCTCAGGTGATCCGCCCTCGGCCTCCCAAAGTGTTGGGATTACAGGTGTGAGCCACTGCGCCTGGCCAGTTCTTCAGTTTCTAAGGTCCGTCAGTTGCTATTAACTTCTTGTCATTACATGCAATTCAATAAAAGCATAATTTCTTACCTTTAGGGGCACTGCGATGGATGCCAGGTTTCCAAAGTTGAGTGTAAAATCCCAAGGGGTTTCAAGGTAGGCCATTCTCCAATGCTTCCTTTTACAACAGACATTGTGCCTGCAGGCTCAAGGGGCCGTGGGGCCTAAAGAGGATCCCATGAACCTTTCCACAGAATCGAGGGTGTGGCTTTGTATAATGCTTACCCCTCATCCCTCTAGGATAATTGTTTATTATTATATCTATTTAAGGAATACAGCATGATGTTCTGAAACACATGGTGAAATGACAACTAGTCAAACAAATTAACATATCAATCTCCTCACATAGTTAATGTGTGTGTGGTAAGAACACATAAAATCCAGTCTCTTACCAAATGTTCAGCATACAATACAATATTATGAACCATAGTCCTCCTGCTGTGCATTAGGTTAGACTTACTCATCCTACATGACTGCAAGTTTGTACTCTTTGACCTATAATCTCCAGGATTTTTCAATTCCTGAATTTGCCAGCAAATTTCAGCTGATTGAGGTTACCAGACAGCTGACTACCTCATAAGGTAAATTACTGTTTCTCAAGTATTTTAAGCTTTTTGTAGGTCTGGGTTCAATTCATACTTACCTGGTGAATAAGGTTTCAGTAATTTACAAATAAATATTGTGTTAATAGTATCATCTAACAGGTGCTGAGAACTTGGTGGGAGCCACACTCACCTAGCAAGCTACTTACCATGCTGAGCAGTTTCATGGATTTTCTCAGTCCTCACTCCTGATAGTAAAGACCAGTGCATCTCTAGCCTTCAGCACTCATGGGCATTTAATTCTCACAATAACACTCTGAGGGTGGTTATTACTGTTATTACCCTCCCAACTTTGCAGAGGAGCCTGGAGCATGCAGGGGTTCAGTTATGTGCCCAAGGCCAGGAGCTATTGAGGGAGTGGCGGCCCATATCAGCTGGCTCTGGAGGCTGTATCAGTGACAAGCAAACTGAGTCCCAGGTTCACTAAGGCATGAAAAGACTTCCCTTGTATTACTCAGGGTGCTCCAGGGAAACAGAACCAACAGAATGTGTATATATGGTCCTCCCTTGGTTTCAGGAGATTGGTTCCAGGACCCCTCGCAGATATAATAAAATGGTGTGGTATTTGCATGTAACCTACAGCACATCCTCCTATGTACTTTAAGTCAGGGGTCTCCAACCCCTAGGCCACAAACCTATCTGGCCTATGGCCTGTTAGGAACCGGGCCATACAACAGGAGGTGAGTGAGGTGAGTGAGCAAAGCTTCATCTGTATTGACAGCCCCTCCCCATTGCTTGCTCTCATTACTGTCTGAGCTCTGCCTCCTGTCAGATCAGTGGTGGCATTAGATTGTCTTAGGAGCACAAACCCTATTGTGAACTGCACATGCAAGGGATCTACGTTGCGTACTCCTTTTGAAAATCCAGTGCCTGATGATCTGTCACTGTCTCCCATCACCTCCAAATGGGACCGTCTAGTTGCAGGAAGACAAGCTTGGAGCTCCCACCAATTCTACATTATGGTGAGATGTGAGATGTATAATTATTTCATTATATATTATAATGTAATAATAATAGAAATAAAGTGCACAATAAATATAATGGTTTGAATCATCCTGAAACCACCCTCCTGCCAGTTCATGGAAAAATTGTCTTCCATGCAACCGGTCCCTGGTGCCGAAAAGGTTGAGGACCACTGCTTTAAGTCATCTCTAGTTTACCTATAATACATAATACAATGTAAATGCTATGTAAGTAGTTTTTACATGTATTGTCTGGGGAATCACAACAAGGAAAAAGTCTGTACACAACATTCATGGGTCTGACTAAATTTTTGATCTGCAGTTGGTTGAATCCACAGATGCGGAACCATGGATACGGAGGGCCACAGGTATGTTGATAGAGATTTACTTTAAGGAGGCTGGGAAGTCCAAAATTTGCAGGGCAGGCAGGAAGGCTGGAGATCCAGAGGAGAGCTGAGGCTGCAGCTACAGCCTAAAGGCCATCTGTGGGCAAAATCCCACTTGCTCAGGGGAGGTCAGTTTTTTCTGCTGTTCAGGCTTTCAACTGACTGGACGAGGCCCACCCACATCATGGAGGGCAACCTGCTCTGCTCAAGCCCACCAACTTAGATGCTAATCTCATCCAAAAACACCCTCACAGAAGCATCCAGAATCATGTTTGACCATATCTCTGGGCACTATGGCCCAGCCAAGTTGACTCATAAAATTAACCAGCACACCCGGTATCACACAGATATAACAGACCCAAGACTCAGGCCCTTGCAGTGTGACTGAGCCTGCATGTTCTTACACACGGGACTGGGAGCCTCTGTTTTCATCAGCTCTGCAGCCCACCCCATCTGCCAGCAAGCAGGAGTCAGATGTGCCCTTCCTTCTAAAGCTGACTGTCCTTGTCCTCTCCCCAGCGGCTGCCTAAGTGTGGCCACTGCTGCCTCTGCACTGACCATCTAGCAGAGAGAGCTTAGCTGCTGTTATTTATTGTCTTTAAGACTTCGTCAAGCACAGCCCTCAGGATGCTCAAGGTGAAGAGCATTGATCGAATCTGTTTCCTGGGCTGCTTGTCTTGGGTGGGAAGCCAAGCATGCGAGCTGAGCAGGGACGGGACCAGAGATGGCCAGCACCGGCAGGCAGTGTGCTGGACTCTAATGCCTGAGTCTCACTCCATATTCAGTACCCCGATATGAGGAAGGGACTCTGACTATCCCCTGCAAAGAAGAGGAATAAAGGAACCGAACCTTGTCCATTCATTCATTCATTCATTCAGCAGATCTGCCCACCATGTGCCTGCATTCTAGATGCTAGAACGTACCACTGACAAAACAGACAGAAATCCTTTCTCATGGAGCCATCATTGTGGTGGAAGGAGACAGACAATAAACCAGCAATTAAGCAAATGACAGTATGTGACAAGCTGATGAGTGCTAAGGGGAGAAATCAATGAGGGGAAAGGGACACGGGTTGGGGAGGAGATGGGGTTGCAATTTTTAATAGGGCAACTAGTGAAGGTCTCGCTGAGATGGTAATGCTTGAATGAAAGCTTACGAGCCACGTGGGTGTTGGAGGAAGAGCATTGCAGAAAGAGAAAGCAGCAAGGGCAAAGGCCCAGAGGCAGCCATGTTCCTGGCTGCTCAAGGAACAGCAAGGGCAGAAGTGGCTGGAGCAGAGCCAGTGTGGGCTGGAGTGGGAGAAGAGGTCAGGTGAGGAATGGGTCCAGTTGGATGGCTTTACAGGGCAAAGAAAGGAACCTGGCTTTTTCTCTGCCTGGGCTAGGAAGCCCTTAAAAGTCTTTGAGCAGAGTAAAGACATGGTCTGGTTTCCATATTCCAAGGACTGGAGGGATTAAGATGCTTGTCTCACGCCCTGCAGCCAGTAAGGGGCAGAAGAGCCAGCCAGTGCGTCTAGCTGTGGATAAGAGCTTGTTCTCCTGCACCACCCATGTATCTGCCAGAGTTCGTTTGCTAGAGTCCATATTGCTGCTAAGAAAGCTGACTGCCACAGCCATGTGAGAAAGAAAACAGGGCATGGGGGAAAGAGGGGTGGGTGTGTGCTAATTCAGGTACGGGGACAAGTCCCAAAAGGCCTACTGGAGGAGGTGATATTTGAGCTGAAACCCGAATGGTAGAAATCAGCCAAGGAAATACACAGAGAGCAGAGTGTTCAGAAATAAATGGTGCAAAGGTCCTGAGGCAGGACCCTGCTCAGAGTCCTGGGAGAGCAAAGAGAAGACAAACGTGGCAGAATTGCGATAAGCAAGGGGGAGATGAGGTCACAGAGGGAGCCAAGAGGCATATCCTTCACGGTCTCATAGGCTCTGGTAAGGAACTTGGATTTTATTCTTAAGAGCGATGAGGAGGCACTAGAAGATTTTAAGCAGGGAGTGATTTACATTTTTAAAAAAGATCAGCCTGGCTGCTCTGTGGAGAAAAGACTGGGAAAGGGCTTACAGGCTGCATGACTGGCACCTCACTTTTTTGTATGAAAAATGACACTGATTTTAGAGAGTTGCTGTATGAAGCTGTGAGAGAATGACATGAGAATGTTAACTCATGGAAGGGTGGGAATTTGTGGGTCCTTTTCACTGACATGTCCCCGATTCTGCAGCAGTGCCCACAGCAGATGCTCCAGCAACTATTGGTTCAGTGAGTGAGTGGATGGATGGATGGATAGATGGATGGATGGAGAGATAGATGAAAAGAGAGGCATCATATAAAGGTGAGAGACTGGGATGTTTCAGTGACCATCAAAAGTTAAAGCATTGCCCAACAGAACCTTCCTCACAGCAGTGAGAACTAAAGGGTTAATGTGACCTCTGAGGATTTTTCTTCCAGAGGACTGTGATGCAGTGCTAACAAATTTCCTGTGACCTTGTTAGGGGAAAATAATAAGCCCCTGCTAATGTATCAGATTAACATGTTTGGGCTTCCTGTTCAGAAACCTCAAACATCTCACCTCCATGTGGTCTGCAGAAAATTATTTTTTTAGATGCAATTGCGTTGAGTGATGGAGGCTTTGTGGCCTCTAATATGCCCACCGGTGGAAGAGTTCTGATATCCCAGTTTTTCCTCTGCAGTTCACAGTGGTCTGGCACTTAGCATAGCATCTGGTGGAGAAAAAAAAAAAAAAAAAAAAGCTAGATTCCTATTTGAATGAACAAAGGAAATGGTTAATGGCCATAACACAAGGGTTTTCTCTCATCTCTATTTTCTAGGGAAAACAGGAGGATTTTTAAAAAATTATCTCCCTTTTCTGTCAGCTGTGAAGAAGCTGCAAGTTTCAAATATGCCACCTTGCTGACGAGCCTTAAGTGATGGGAAGTAGGCAGAGGTTCCCTCAATACCAGTTCAAAGACATTAAAGACCCCTCCCCAGACTCCTCAAAGAATACCATATCCAGCATGAATGTTCAAATCCCCTGGCTGGTCACCTGCAGTGAGGACCGCCCATTGCCATCTCCAGTGAACACAGACATCTCAGCTCCCAGTGCCGACTGGGAGGCTGGACCCTGGAACCTCAGCCCTCTGAAAGTAACCTCTGCTGTAATCCACACCAGAAAGTGGATTTGTCAATGTGCTTGCCTCATCCAATCATTTTTCTCTTCCGAATCAAGGTTTTATGTGAGTGTGTCTGATTCATGAGGCCCAACTCACTTACCTGTCCTGAATCTCGAGGGAAACTGAGAAAGTGAGTTACAGGCTTCTGTTTTAGGGAGGCACGTGTGGTCTCAGTCGGCTCGGACTGCTATAACAAATTATTATAGACTGGGTGGCTGAAACAACAGACAGTTATTTCACACAGTTCTGGAAACTGAAAGGCCAAGATCAGGGTGCGGTATGGTCCTTGGTGTGTACATGCTTAGAGACAGAGGAGAGAGAGAGAGAGAGAGAGAGAGAGAGAGAATCTCCTGTTCTTCCTCTTTCTTTAAGGGCACTAATCCCACCATGGGGGCCCCACCCTCATGACCTCATCTAAACCTAATCACCTCCCAAAGCACCACCTCAAAATACCATCGCATCAGGGGCTAGGGCTTTAACATATAAATTTTGGGGGAGAGGGACACAGTCATTCAGTCCAGAGCAGAAATCATAAAGAGGGATATTTTCCAAATATAGGCTAGATAATTCAAAAACAAGGTAGCCCCAAAGATGCCCATACCCACTGCAGCCTTTCTCTTCTACAGCTGTCTCCTACACAGTGCCTGACACATAGCAGGTGCTCAGTAAGTGACAGCACCTCCTTTCCCTTGCCATGCTTCCCTGTTTAGCCTCTGCCCATCTCTACCTACAGGCCCGTCTGCTTGGGTTCCTGTGCTTGGAATTTTTTCCCATGGACACTTTCACTACAACCAGCACTTTAAATGAAAGAACAATTGAATACAACATGCAAGGTTCACCATATCCAACTTTAGCACCAATTTTAAACATAGATCCATGCAAATATTCAATGCAAATACATTTCTAAGATACCATTCTCTAAAAAATGTGGGTATTGACACTCTACTTATTATATCAGAACCTAGAGTGCCCCTCACCCAAGAGATGTTTAAAGAGCTTATTTGTATTACTTGGTTTCCACCTAATGTGCTTATTTATGTCTTTTGTTTTATAAGAAATGCATTTAATAATTTAGAAGCAATAAGGGAAAATATTTTTACATAAAAATATAAAAACATTTGCACGACAAAAAACATAAAAATTAAAATGACAAACATTACACTGGAGAAATATTTGTAATTTAAATCACAATACACTAAAAGAGTTATTATCCCTAACATATAAATCTCTGTCGGATTTCCCAAAGCCTCAGGAGAAAGAAAAACCCTGGAGAAAAATAAGCTGAGAAGTGAATAGACAATTCACAGAAAAAGAAAAAGCATCTTAATTGTATGAGAAGATGATAACCTTGTCATCTGAGAAAGGTAAATTAAAAGTAGTCTAAGATTGCCAACAAACACATAGTAATAAGGATCAGATTTATCTTCCCACTTGGAAAATATATATATATATATATATATATATATATATATATATATATATTTTTTTTTTTTTTTTTTTTTTTTTTTGAGACGGAGTCTCACTCTTTCGCCCAGGCCAGACTGCAGTGGTGCTATCTCGGCTCAATGCAAGCTCCACTTCCCGGGTTCACGCCATTCTCCTGCCTCAGCCTCCCAAGTAGCTGGGACTACAGGCGCCCGCCACCATGCCCGGCTAATTTTTTGTATTTTTAGTAGAGATGGGCTTTCACCGTGTTAGCCAAGATGGTCTCGATCTCCTGACCTCGTGATCTGCCTGCCTCAGCCCCCCAAAGTGCTGGGATTACAGGCGTGAGCCACGGTGCCCGGCCAGAAAATATTTTTAAATGGACAAAAGGTGCAAAACAATAGTTTTCAAGGTGTTAGACATTAGACAACAAAGGATAGTGACCCTGGAAGGCAGGAGAGAGAATGAGGTGAGCCTAGAGTTGCCCTGCTTTCTGCCTTGGGAGACTTTCCAAGCACTGCTGCAGGGAAGGGAACCCAGGCAGAGCCCAGAGGAGTTCAAGAGATTGCAGGGCAGAGTTTTGGAGAGAGGAGAGCTATGGAGAGCCAGAACACTGGAATCTGCAGGGGGCTATCCTCAACTATTCAGCAGAGTGACATCAGTACATGCATTGAGAAAATTACTTGAGGCCAGGGAGAGAATCACCCAAAAGGATTCCAGGGAACAATATTCAGTGCTCACACCAGCCGGGAAATAGTGCTGTTTCCCACCAGCCAGACTTGAAGACCTTGGAAGTCAGGGGTCATTTGGTAGAGGACTCAGAACAATCTTGTCCCAATAGTGGGGAATCATTAGCCATAGACTAAACATCTTAATAAATTATAAAAGCTAAACTCAAAAGGATCAAAGTATTTCCAAGTTCTTAAGTGCATACCAGAACAAAGCCCAACAATAGTTACAAGAACACAAAAATACTCAGCACCCAACAAGTTAAAATGATTGGCATTCAATCAAGGAATACCGGGCAAGTAAAGAAGCAAGAAATGTGGTGCAAAATAAATAAGAAAATCAATCAATTGAACTCAGTCCCGAACTGACATTATTGAAATTTGTGGGTGTCACTAACACATTTACTAGAGAGAAATTTATGGCACTAAATCCCATATTTAGAAAAGAAGTCTCAAGTCCATGACTTCGGATCCCCCTTCAAGAAAATAAAAACAGGAGAGCATCTTAAACCTAAAGTAAGCCAAATAAAGGAAATAACAAAGATAAGAGCAGATATCGGTGAAATACAAAACAGAAAAACAATGGAGAAAATCAATGAAGCTATAAGCTGATTCTTGGAAAAGATCAGTAAAATTGATAAACCTCTAGCCAAACTGATCTGGAAAGAAATAGAAAAAAAAGAAAAGGAAAGAAAAAACTGGTATCACTATAGATTCCACAGAAATTAAAAGAATAATAAAATATTATGAACAGCTTTATGCCAGTAAATTCAACCAATTAGATGAAATGAATAAATTCCTTGAAGTACATACATTACCAACTGTTATTCAAGAAGAAACAGATACTGTATACTCAAAGAAATTTAACTTTTAGTTTAAAATCTTCCAATAAAGAAAATGCCAGGCACCAAAATTCAAAGGGGGTAATTTGAACAAATATTTAAGGAAGAAATAATAGCAATTCTTCTCACACTCTTCCATAAAAGTTAAGTGAGAATATACTTTCAAACTCATTTTATGAGGCCAGTGATAGCCTGATTTCAAAACCAGACAAAGACATTACAAGAAGAGAAAACCAAAGATCAATATTCCTTGTGAACTTAGAAGCAAAAGTTCTTAACAAAATTTTAGCAAATAGAAACTAACAATAGATTGCAAAAAAGAGTAGTACATCATGACCAAGTTGAGTTTATCCCAAGAAGGCAAAGTTGATTTAATATTTTTTAAAAAATCAATCAATATAATTTACTCTATAAAATGATGAAAAACTAAAATATATGGCCATCTCAATGGGGAAAAAGCATTTGACAAAATCCAATGTCAATTTCTGATTAAAATCATTGACAGAGTAGGAATGAAGGGAAACTCTTCCCTACAGTAAAGGTTATCCACAAAAAACCCACAGCTAATATCACACTCAATGGCGAACAACCGAATTGAAACTAGTGGGTTATATCCGCTCTCACCAACTCATTAAACATTGTCCTGGAAGTTTTTGCCAGTAAAGTAAGGCAAGAAAAAGAAATAAAAAGCATTCAGATTGGAAAGGAAAATTTAAAACTGTCTTTATTCAACACCATGGTTGTCTAAATAGAAAACCTGATAGAATCCACAAAAAAGCCACTAAAGCTAATCAGTGAGCCTAGAAAGCTTGAAAGATTCAACTAAACCAACAAAAACCAATTGGATTTCTATACTTTAGTAATAAAAAACAGAAACTGGAATTTTAAAAGGCAGTATGATTAATAATAGTATTCCAATACTTAATATTTACAGTTGAATCTGAACAAAAGTACACTGAAACCTATAAAACATTGCTGAAGGAAAATTTTAAACATTTAAGTAAATGAAGAGCTAGACTGTATTTGTGGACTGGAAGACACAATATTTGTTAAGATGTAAATTCTCCCTAAACTGATCTATAGATTCGACACGATCTGAATCAATCACAGCAAGATATTTTGGTCAGAATTGACAAGTAATTCTAACATTTGCATGGAAATGCAATGGATCTATGACAGCCAAAACAACTTACTTTGCAAAAGAAAAAAATATATATATCTAACACAACCTGATTTAAGAATTATTATAAAGCTACAGTAATCAGGAAATGGTGCTATTGGTGTCAAAATAAACAAATAGATCAATTAAACAGAAGAGAGATATAGAAATACACTCACTCATATGTATATGGCTGATTTTCAACAAAGGCGGAATTCAATTCGGTGGAAAAAAATACTCTTTTCAAAAAATGATGTTGTACAATTGGATGTGCAAAAAAAGAGAAATGAACTTTGATTCATAGCTTGCACCATATACTACAAAAAAAAAACACACATGCACACTTTAAAATGTGACCTTGAGTTGAGCAAATATTTCTTAGATAGACACCAAAGCAAAATCCATAAAAGAAAAAGTGGACAAATTGGACTTTATCAAAATGAATAACTTCTGCTCTTCAAAAGATACTGTTGAAAGAATGAAAAGACAAACTGCAGAACTGGAGAAAATATTCCCAATCCATATATTTGACAAAGACTTTGTATCTAGAACGTACAATGAATTCTCAAAACTCAAAAATAATAAAATAAACAACCCAAAAGATCTAATCAGACACTCCACCAAAGAAGACAAATGGTTGGCAGGCAAACACATGAAATCCAAATTAAAACTGCAATGAGAAATCGCTGCTTGACTATTAGCATAAGTAAAATTTAAGAGACTGACTACACTCAAGGTGTGTGAGAATGTGGAAGAACCAGAACTCTCCTCCATGGCTAGTGGACTGTAACATGGTGCAAGCACTGTGGAAAGCTGTTTGACAGATTCTTACAATGTTTAATATACACCTGTGATATGTTCTAGCCATTCCACACAGATATATATCCAAGAGCAATGAAAGTTTATGTTCACATAAAGATACACACAAACGTTTGCAGCAGCTTTATCTGTAATGGCTGCAACCTAGACCAACCCAGATTTCCATCAACAGGTGAATGTGTAAACAATTGATGGTACATCCATACCGCTCTGCAATTAAAATAATGAACCACTGATACATGTGACAAGTGGATGAAAATCAAAATAATTATGTTCAGTGAAAGAAGTCAGAGTATATGCTGTTTGGTTCCATTTATATAAAATGCTTTAAAATGCAAACGATTCTACAGTGATAGAGCAGGTAAGCTGTTGCCTGGGTGTGGGCAAGGGGGTGCCCTAGAGGGAGGAATTACCAAGGGCCACAAGGAAATTTTTGGGGAGGATCATGTTTTCTTAATTGTAGTGATGGTTTCACAGCCATATCCATATTTCAAAGCACACCAAAGTGTATATCTTAACTGTGCAATTTATTATATATGAATTATACCTCAATACAGTTTTAACTGCCTTAATATACAATGTCTCACCCATCAGATTGCCGGAATTCTAAAACATGAACACCATCTACTGCTGGCAAACTTGTGGGGAGGCAGAGCTTCTTTTCAGAGAAGCCCTTTAGGTTTTAGGCTCCCTCCCCCAACCAGGGTCTAAGCATTCCCCATCATCACACACTCATCCATGCTAATGAATTTTTAAATTTTAATTTTAGCTTTTCCAGCTGCCTCTGACCTTTTCAGACAGCAGAGTGTTAGTCTGACTGTAGTGATAACATTGCTGTGTAAGAATACAGCTTTTTAAGGGAGGAATCGGGGTATGCAAAAAAAAAAAAAGAAGCCATTTCATGGATTCACTCATTTGCATTCATTCCACAACGATTTATTGACTGCCTAGGAGGTGCCAGGCACTGTTCTAGGCACTGAGGATACAGCTGAGAACAAGCCCCACAAAGTCTTTGTTCCCATGGAGCTGACAGCCCAGCGCCGGGCTACAGACAATAAAAACCCATCAGATCAATAGGGAGTGCGTCCAGTGGTGAGGAACTGAGTGAGAGGGAAGCTCGGAGGGAGTTGTTATTTCAAAGAGCAGGGTCAGGCAGGTCTCAGCGAAAGACAACGTTTGAGCATAGACTTGCAGAGAGCGAGTGCTGGAATAAGATGATTCAGAAAGGTTGAAAACAAGCTTCTTTGAAAGCACGTGGCTTCCTTTCCCTGCGTACGTGTTTGGAATATGCAGGAAGGACTTCACATCCTTGTGTCTCAGCCTCTCCACCTTTCTACCATGGCTTGAAGCAAGGTTTTTGATGTGTATGGGTTTGTTTGCCAATGTAAACTCAGCGTCCCAGGCCTCGCAGTGCCTCTCGCCAGCTTAGCCACTCTGGGCAGGTCAGTTCACATCTCTGAGCCTTGTTTTCCTTTTCTGTAAAAACAGATGATTAGGAATTCACCTGTTCATTCAACCAATATGTATTAAGCAGTTACGTGCCAGGGCCTGTGCTAGGTAGTAGGACACAGTGGTCCCTGCCCTCACTGAGTTTATATCCAGAGCAAAGGACTGAATGTGCGTGCCCCCCTCCCCAAATTCAATTCATATGTTGAAACCCTAATTTCAATGTGATGGTTTCAGGAGGTGGCAATTTTGGTAGGTGGTTAGATCATGAGGTTTGGCCCTCATCCCATAAGGATGGGGCCTTATAAGAGAAGCCAGAGAGCCAGCTAGCCCTTCCTGCCATATGAAGATAAAATGAGAAGGCGGTCATCTGCAACACGGAAGAGAGCCCTCACCAGTATCTGACCATGCCAGCACCCTGATTTCCTGTTTGCAGGTAGGATGTGGTGACTCACACCTGTAACCCCAGCACTTTGGGAGGCTGAGGTGGGAGGATCACTTGATCCCAAGTTTGAGACCAGCCTGGGAAACATGGTGAAACCCCACCTCTAGAAATAATTTTTAAGAAATTACCCAGGCATAGTGGCGCACGCCTGTGGTCCCAGCTACTCAGGAAGCAGAGGTGGGAGGACCACTTGAGCCTGGGAGTTTGAGGCTGCAGTGAGCGGAGATGGTGCCAGTGCACTCCAGCCTGGGCAACAGAGTGAGACCCTGTCTCAAAAAAGAATCTTCATTTGCCAACACCCACAGCTTTGATGGGGACCTCCTAAAAGGGCCAAGAGGCCCATCCCTCTGGGGCCACAACTCACCCTTGTCATCTGAGGAGGATGCAGGTTCATGGAGTAGACTGCCCAGGTTCTAAGCCTGGCTCCATCACCTACACGCTGGAGAACCTGTGCCCAGTATTTGATGATCGTGCCTCAGTTTCCCCATCTATAAAATGGGGATGATAATAGTAGACCTGACCTTGCAGAGCTGTTGTGAGACATTCACAGTTATTACACATGAAGTGCTACTCAGTCCCTGGCCACAGGGTCAGTTGTCAGGATTGGCTCCTCCAAGCCATCCTCGTCATGAGGGCCGTGGCATGGTGTCGGGGCAGTGTGCCCACAGCTGGGCTCACAGGAACAACAGCAGCTCTCCCAGGCCCTTCCTTGGTGTTCCGGGGCCACTGCCAGGCTCGGCAGCATCAGTAACCAATGATTTTCTCTGCCCTGCAATGTAAACAAGTCCTCCCACACTTCTCCCCTCCACCCACACTGTTAAGTGATGCGGGCAGAGCAGAATCCTGTATTTTTCTGACTTACTATTATGCAAACAGAGGCTCCAAGGACTGCAGTGCTCAGTCCAAGGTAACTCAGCTATATTTGGGACAAACTTGCAGGTAAGTTCTCATTTTTCAGACATCCACTCAATTAATCCAATCTCTGGAGTCCCTACCAGGTACTGCCAGAAGCTCTCTTGTTTCCCTGACCTGGAACAGGATACAATTCTGGTCTAACCAAAGTCTCTCCCATCCCTACCCACATTGTACCATCGCCATCCACCCCAAGCCGGCAGGAGCACTCCATAAACACACTCTTCCCTTCTGAATGACACAGTGAAGATCGGGGTTAAATTCTCAGCCACTGACTTCCAAAATAAGCTCTTGAAATCCATAGAAGACACAATTTTGAAGCCCAAAGCATTCAACAGCAAGAAGCTAGCCTACAGGGTTCAAAGTGTTTCACACATCCAGGAGTTGGTGGGGATGGGTTCTTAGTATACAGAGTATACCACAAATAACAAAATTGGCAAAAATACATTACGAAGAAAAACCAGTTTCCTAGCCCAACAAGAGGTAAGGTGCCACGGGGACGAGGAAGAGAGGAGAATGGGGAAAGAGGCTGATGGGAGCGTGCTCCAGAAGGAGTTCCACACCAAATCCCTCCAGGCAGAACCAGGGGGTGGGGGATAATAGGGAATATTATAGAAACCCCAGGTAGGTAAGATGTCAGGGGAACCGGAGAGGGAAATGGCACCTGCTTCTTAATTGCAGTTCCAGCCCCTGTGGGGTTGGCACCAGGGCTGCGAGGGGCATCTGGGCAGGACACTGTCACAGCATCCACCACCCCTGCGTAGCACATTTCTTGTGCCCAGAAAGGGGTGCAGGCCTCAGGTCTCAGGTCTCAGCTAAGCCCGAGGGCTCCAGGGCCATCATAAGGAGACCCAAGCACAGGTGACAGTGTGGGTGCCCTGGTGACCAGTAGAGAGGAGATCGACCACAGAACATCAGGCTGGCAAATTGTGCACCTCCAGGTGCTCATGTGGTGGAACTGGGCACCAGACACCCACTTGCCACATGAAAACTGAAATCTATGGGAGAAGAGGGAGGGAGACACCCCGCGGTCACCCGAGTTTAAACTAAAATTTACTAGGAAATCACTGAATTTGACAGGGCTTACCTGGCCACAACTTAAGGCTTTTTGCAAAATGAATGTTGGCTAGAAATGGAAATGAAGTTGTTATGGGGAAAAAAAAACAAAGAAAAAAATCTGTTTTCACAACCTTTATCTGCAAGTTGTCAAATAGTGGATCAACAGCAGAAGGAATTGATCCGTCCCTGCTTTCACAGAGCCCTCTGAGATTCAAATTTATTTTCTCTGGAAATAATTTGATTATCCATCTCACGCTACCCCCCACACACACGCACGCACACAAGAGGTGCAATTCTGTGGAAAGTTTGGGTACCTCCCATATTCATTAGCCTTCAAAACAAGTGCAACATAATCAGTGCAGGAGTCAGAGAGCCGAGAGTGACTCCGCGGGAGGCCCTTGGCTATTCAATCCTCCCAGGTCCCCAAGAGGGAAGAGTAAACTCCCATAATTCAAAAAAATGAAACAGCTTCAGGACAAATCACCAGAGTTCTCCGCGTATCAATTGGATGTTCACTTTGTAAACTCCAAAAACAGAATCACAGAGAACTAAACAGGGAAGAGAGGGGGTGAGGAGTTACCAACACTGTGGGGAAAACATGGAGTGAGTGACCACCGTTGGATGCTCAGGATTGGGACCCACAGATCAAAACTCGGTTTCTCAACTTTTTCCTCCCAAGGACATACAGGTCCAGCCCTGCAGCCCCCAGGACCAGCCCTGCCCACCCTGGCTCCCTTAGCTTCAGAGCCTCCTCACTCCCATCACTCCAGCCACAAAAAAATCCCTACAGCACTGGCACTGCACCTCAAGCCTGGGTACATGCTGCTCCTTCTGCTTGCAACACCCTTCACTGACACAGCCTGCTCGGCGCTCCAGGCTCAGGTGCAACGTTCTATTCTTCGTGTGGTTTTCCTGAGGCACTCCCAGAAAGACGGCTTCCTTCCACGATGCTTCACAACACCTGTAGATGGTCCTGTATGGGATCTGTGTCTCCATGTAGACACTGAGCTCCTCTCCAGGAGACATTCACCTATTCACTCATTCATTCATCCATCCATCCATCCACTGAACAAACATTTACTGAATATCTACTAGATGCCCATAAATAAATGACACACAGAAATGGTTGAAAGAATAAATAATGATTCCATTTTCAGGCCAGGGAGGTCAGGATGGTGTATTGGAAAGAACACAGGCTTCCAAGTCAGACAGATGAGTTAGAAGCCTGACTCTGGAATTTGCTGAGCTGGTGACTCTGAGGGAATTACTCATCTGAGCCCATTTTCCTCAGATATAAAAATGAGAACAGTAACAGGTAATATTTGCTTCTGATATTATTATTCGTTACTCAAAACACAGAGTTATCAGGAGGAAGTGAGAATCTGTGCAGAAGCGAGGAGCTTCCTGTCCCTGTAAGAGAAGAGGCTGGACCATCTCTGGTTCCCTGCTGGTCACATGGGAATTTGGCAGAGACGAGTTGCCTACACAAACCCTTTCTCCCTTTCTATCATACTAGAGAGTCCCAATTGAAAATGACCTTTCTTATCATCCCTTGCAAGCTGGGGTGCTCATGGGACTTAGTTCTGTATAAAGATTTAGTATAAAGATTATACCACAAATAACAAAATTGGCAAAAATACATTATGAATAAAAATCCGTTTCCTAGTCCAACAGGAGGTAAGGTGCTGCAGGGATGAGGAAGAGAGGAGAATTGGGAAATGATTTGCAAGCAGATGTCACTAAGTGGGGCTTCTGGAAAAGCTCTTTAAAGGGAACTGACATAGCTATTATAGTTTGCTCTTTTGCTTTCTCCATCTGACGGCAGCGGCAGCCTGTCTAGAGTGGCTGCTGCTATCATGCTGGCTGCAGCAAGGAGGCGCAGCCAGGGCTGCAGGAGGCACACTCAATGGAGCTGGTGGGAGCCAGGGACAAGTGGGAGCCCTGTACCTTCCGGATTGGTGGGGCAGAAGCTCCCCTGGTGCAGCCACGGCTGCCCAAGTTGTGACTGTGGAACCAGGCCTCCTACTCCATGAAGCAGGCAGGAGCCCCACCCCTGCGGGCACAGCTACAGCCTCCCAAACCACAGCTGCAGACTCAGGAATCTCTGCACTCTTGGGGGTCCAGGAAGGCCCCCATGCCCTTGCAGACTCAGAAGTGCCTGCTCCCACCATCTGGCTTCTCCCTGCTGTTGGTGCCTGCTCCGATCTCGGAGCAAAGTCAGGGCCAAGTCACAGCTTGGCCAGGTGTGCACACACTTTGGGCAGTGTTGACACACCAGCCCCCCACTGCCTCAGCCCCCTCTGGACTTTAGACACCAATAAGCATAGGAGGGAAGCCAAAGGGGTGCTGAAGGCAGCTTATGGCTGGCCTGCAGGTGCCTCCTGGGCGCCATGAATGGCAGCAGGAGGCAGAGAGGTTCCTGGGTGGAAGGGGGCAGATCCCCAGTGAGGCACCACCTTCAGGCCCTCCTTCAGGGAGGGAGGATCTGAAGGCTGGGGGCCCAGCTGCCGGACCCATGGACCAGAGTGGGAACTTGGGGTGCCTTTTCCGGGCCACTCATGGCCACCTATGGACCAACTGGCATACACTTCCTCCCCTCTGAAGCCCATACAAGCCCCAGGCTCAGCCAAATCTGAGCAGACATCAGGGAGACCAGCTGCAGAGCGGAGCTACCCACTCCTGGGCCTCCTCTGAGCTACTGTGTCACTCAACAAAGCTCCTCTTCACCTTGCTTACCCTCCACTTGTCCGTGTACTTCATTCTTCTTGGACAAAGGATAAGAACTTGGGACCTGCAGAAAGCGGGCTGAAAGAACTATAACACAAACAGAGCTGAAACACACCCCTTGCTCGCCATGCTGCGGGTGAAGAGGAGAGAAGAGCTGCAGCCCTTCGGTGAGCCCAGACCTGGGAGCTCCCTGAGCCAAGGCTGTGACTTCCTCTTTGGGGCCCAGTGGTTCCTGGATTCTCCAAGCCTCCGTGTGCCACCGCATTCCCCAGTGGCAGCCATGGAAGCTACCTGTGGTGCACCTGGACTAGCCACAGCCTCGCGGAGAGGTGGTGTCCATGCCGGCACCTGGAGCTGCCCACCCCACTGCAGAAGCTGGTGTGCCTGACTGTGCACAGTGGCTGGACCCCTCACTGGTTCACTCACACACCCCTCGCCACTCCATGCCTGGCTGCCTTTGGCAGGCATGGGATCTAGGCTGGTAGTGTGAGCCGAGCACAGCCTGCCAGGACAAGTGGGAAGACTGAACCCAGTAGGTCCAAGCAAAACTTGGGCAAAGGTGCCATCAGCCACAGAGATTTCCAGCCAGAAAAATGACACCCCAAAGATCCCTCAAAACTTCTCTTCACCTGGAATGAGGAAGAAATGGTGGGAGCTGCAGTAGCCACTTTGAAACCATGAGACAACGTTGAGGGTGGAAGCCATGCACCTAGGATGACCAAGCAGAAAGATGACATTAATGACATTGTGAAGCTCTTCTCCAGGCCACATTGCCTACTTCTAAGCTGTATGTCACATGTGAGGAAATTAAACACATATTTTATTTAAATCACTACTATTTACATGCAGTGGAACTCAATGTTTATCTGATGCAGAGAGTGTCTGCAGAAAATTTACCCAATCATAGAAAAGTACAATAATTGCTAAGAAGAATCATTTTGTGGTTGATTATTGTTATGTGAAATGGGTTTTAGATACTCCTAAGCCAGAAATATGATTACAAGGTAAAATATGAAAAAATATTTTCTCTATTCCAAACCTGTGATTTCAGATATCATTTTTTGTGCTCTTATCTGATGACAAAGGCAACAGAGATTCATTTACACAAATTTGGAAGCTACCGGAAGGCACAAAGGAAAAATAAAAGAAAATCACCGTAGATGACCCTCCAGGGACAAGCAGTGCTAACATTTACTCTACTTTCCTCATTGTTTTTATTTATCTGTACTCACTTACTAAAACAACAGTCCCTCCCTTCCTTCCTTCCTTCCTTCCTTCCTCCCTCCCTCCCTCCTTCCTCCCTCCCTCCCTCCCTTCCTTCCTCCGTCCCTCCCTCCCTCCCTGAATAGACAGTGATTGAAGGCTGGGTACTATTATTTTATACTGCTTCTTTTTTTATTACCATTATTTACTAAAGCTTTCTCAGGTCATCAAACATTCATTAACATAATTTTGAAACTGAATAGCAACAATAAAACTAACCTACAATTTTTATATTATGATATATTGTTATAATGTCAATATAATTTCATCAATAATACAACACAACTAGCCATCATTGATTAGGCACTTAACCAGTACTGGGTACCTGGGCACAGGAGTTTGCTTTCTATTTTACTCCTAGCAATAATTGGAAGATGAGGACTGTTTCATATCCTCCTTCGACAGGGGAATACAATGAGTAGTAAAGAGGTTGAAGAACTTGTCCAGGGTCTCACAGGTGGTCTGAGGGGCTAAGCAGAGCCTAACATAGGGGCTGTCCCCTGACAATGCCCACATGTGCATCTCCCATTCCGCCACACAGATTTTCTTCATAGTGATTTAAAGCATTTACCCATTTTCCAGTTGATGTGCTCAGCACTGGACATTTAGTCTTTCTGATCTTCACGATCCACTTACTTAGCTAATGATATAGTCACCATTTTACAAATAAGAAAAATGAAGCTGTGAGAGGTCAAACCCTCAGGAAGTGACAGAACCTAGAATGAACCCAGAATTCTGATTCCTAATACCAAGGACTTTGAGGTTTTTAATAAAAGTAATGCATATCCAAAGTTTAAAAGTAAATAACTGAATGAATTTTATGGCATAAGAAAACAGGCCCTGCTCACTCTTCCTTCCCTTTATATGGTTTTGCTCTATCCCCCCAAATCTAATCTTGAATTCCCACATGTTGTGGGAGGTAATTGAATCATGGGAGCTGGTCTTTCCTGTGCTGTTCTTGTGATAGTGAATAAGTCTTATGAAATCTGATGGTTTTAAAAACAGTTTTCCTGCACAAACTCATTTTGCCTGCTGTCATCCATGTAATATGTGACTTGCTCCTCCTTGCCTTCTGCCATGATTGTAAAGCCTCCCCAGCCATGTGGAACTGTAAGTCTATCCAACATTTTTCCTGTATAAATTGCCCAGTCTTGGGTATGTCTTTATTAGTAGTGTGAAAATGAACTAATACAGTAAATTGGTACTGGGAGTGGGGTGCTGCTGAAAAGATACCCAAAAATGTGGAAGCAACTTTGGAACTGGGTATCAGACAAATGTTGGAACAGTTTGGAGGGCTCAGAAGAAGACAGGAAAATGTGGGAAAGTTTGGAACTCCATAGAGACTTGTTGAATGGCTTTGACCAAAATACTGATAATGATATGGACAATGAAATCCAGGCTGAGGTGGTCTCAGATGGAGATGAGGAACCTGTCGGGAACCAGAGTGAAGGTGACTCTTGTTATGTTTTAGCAAAGAGACTGGTGGCATTTTGCCCCTACCCTAGAGATTTGTGGAACTTTGAACTTAAAGAGATGATTTAGGGTATCTGGCGGAAGAAATTTCTAGCAGCAAAGCATTCAAGAGGTGACTTGAGTGCTGTTAAAGGCATTCAGTTTTAAAGGGGAAACAGAGCATAAAAGTTTGGAAAATTTGCAGCCTGACAATGCAATAGAAAAGAAAATTCTATTTTCTGTGGAGAAATTCAAGCCAGCTGCAGAAATTTGCATAAGTAACAAGGAGCCCAATGTTAATCCCCAAGACAATGGGGAAAATGTCTCCAGGGCAGGTCAGAAGTCTTCACAGCAGCCCCTCCCATCACAGGCCTAGAGGCTTAGGAAGAAAAAGTGGTTTTGTGGGCCTGGCCCATGGTCCTCATGCTGTGTGCAGCCTAGGGACTTGATGCCCTGCATCCCAGCTGCTCCAGCCATGGCTGAAAGGGGCCAACATAGAGCTCAGGCTGTGGCTTCAGAGGGTGCAAGCCCCAAGCCTTGGCAGCCACGTGGTGTTGAGCCTGTGAGTGCAAAGAAGTCAAAAATTGGGGTTTGGGAACCTCTAACTAGATTCCAGAAGTTGTATGGAAATGCCTGGATGGCCAGGCAGAGGTGTGCTGCAGGGGGGACCTCTGCCAGGGTAGTGTGAAAGGAAAATGTGGGGTTGGAGCACCCACACAGAGTCCCTACTGGGGCATCATCTAGTGGAGCTGTGAGAAGAGGGCCACCGTACTCCAGACCCCAGAATGGTAGATCCACTGGCAGCTTGCACCATGCACCTGGAAAAGCTGCAGACACTCAATGCCAGCCCATGAAAGCAGCCAGGAGGGGGGCTGCACCCTTCAAAGGCACAGGGGTAGAGTTGCCCAAGACTAGGGGAACTCACCTCTTGCATCAGCATGACCCGGATGTGAGACATGGAATCAAAGGACATCATTTTGGAGCTTTAAGATTTGACTGCCCTGCTGGACTTTGGGCTTGCATGGGGCCTGTAGCCCCTCTCTTTTGGTCGATTTCTCCCATTTGGAATGGCTGTATTTACCCAATGCCTGTACTCCCATTGTATCTAGGAAGTAACTAACTTGCTTTTAATTTTACAGGCTTATAGGTGGAAGGGACTTGCCTTGTCTCAGATGAGACTTGGGACTGTGGACTTTTGAGTTAATGCTGAAATGAGTTAAGACTTTGGGGGACTGTTGGGTAGGCATGATTGATTTTGAAATGTGAGGACATGAGATTAGGGAGGGGCCAGGGGAATGATAACGGTTTGGCTATGTCCCCACCCAAATTTTATCTTGAATTCCCACGTATTGTGGGAGGGACACGGCGGGAGGTAATTGAATCATGAGGGCTGGTCTTTCCCGTGCTGTTCTTGTGATAGTGAATAAGTCTCATGAGATCTGATGGTTTTAAAAACAGGAGTTTCCCTGCACATGCTCTTTCTCTTTGCCTGTCACCATCCATGTAAGATGTGACTTGCTCCTCTTTCCCTCTGCCATGATTGTGAGGCCTCCCCAGTCATGTGGAACTGTAAGTCCATGAAACCTTTTTCCTGTATAAATTACCCAGTCTTGGGTATGTCTTTATCAGCAGCATGAAAATAGGGTAATACACCCCTCATTCCTTTTTCCAGAAACAAGTACTTTCAATTGTTTAGCTATTTCTTATGATTTTAACATTTATATTTCTAAAGGAACATTTGTAACTTCTCAGTGTTTTGTTATCCATTTTACATACTGACCTTCTACTGTGGAGATGAGGACTAAACTCTTCTTCTTATATGTATATACACACATATACATTCTTCCTCTCTCTCCAGATATCTAACGCAATTCAAGCACAATTTAAGTAAACATTTGGCATTTACAACATTATAACTAATAACTAATACATTTTTATTTAAAGCTGAGCCATATAATGCAGTTGAGTTAAATTTCCTTCCTGGTGTACCTTTTTCTATTTCTTAGAGTTAATAACTGGCTTGTATAAAAAAGGCTTATCTTTTGTAGATATATACAAATATTTATGGATGAAATTATAAGGTATCTGGGATTGACTTCAAAATACCCTGGAAGGGCTCCTGGCTATGATAGAGTCACAGAGGCTGAATCTACACTCCCAACTTAAACAACTAGAGAGCTGGCCAAGTTATAGGGAACAGCTATTCTCAGACAGGCAACAGATGGCACAGGACCATGAATAAATGAAGCAGGACCACGAATAAATGAAGCAGAACCACAGCTGCCTTTGATTAGTGCCTGGAGGCAATTTTAAGGCTACAGATCAAGCAGGGGAAACCCAAACAGAGTCCGCAGGTCCAGATGAGCTGAGGAGACAAACAATGAACTGAGACAACTAGAATTTATGAGACAGAATACTGAAGAGGAAGGCGAGGTAGAG
Organism: Symphalangus syndactylus; assembly: GCF_028878055.3. Taxonomy (NCBI): domain Eukaryota; kingdom Metazoa; phylum Chordata; class Mammalia; order Primates; family Hylobatidae; genus Symphalangus; species Symphalangus syndactylus. The sequence continues at coordinate 16,437,094 of NC_072438.2, read as the reverse complement.
AGAGAAAGAACATTAGATAGCAACAGAAGGGCCTCCATAAGTCTTTGAGTGACGATCTGTGCATACAGAGAGGAAACTAACAGAGCAGGAAAAGAAGCACGATACAGTAAGTTCCAAGCAATTCCCAAAGTTCACAAAGAGCCAGGAATATTTCATCTTCCCTCTGGTGTGTGATAGATCAGCTTGAGTCCTCTGATGGATACTGCCGGTATTGGTCCTTTCTCACATTGCTATAAAGAAATACCCGAGACTGGGTAATTTATAAAGGAAAGAGGCTTAATTAGCTCATGGTTCCACAGGCTATACAGGAAGCATGATGCTGGCATCTGTTCAGCTTCTGTGGAGGCCTCAGGAAACCAAATCATGGTAGAAGGAGAAGGGGAGGCAGGCATGTCTCCCATGCCAGGAGCAAGAGCAAGTGGAGTTGGTGGGGGGTGGGTGCTTTTAAACAAACAGACCTTGCGAGCACTCACTCACTATTGTGAGGACAGTTCCAAAGGGGATGGTGCTAAACCATTTATGAGAAATATGCCCCCATGATCCAATCACTTCCCACCAGGCCCCACCTCCAACATTGAGGATTACAATTCAACATGAGATTTGGTGCACATGGACCCAAACTATATCATTGCCTTAATAATGGGAATACATTAACTCTGGACTTTACCATGACAAGGCTAAAAACCAAGTCTCAACAAATCTGTAGAGACAGAAAGCCTCTAGGGCTGGGGTGGGGGTAGGCAGGAACATGAAGTTTTGGGGGAGTGACTATAAGCAGGTACAAGATTTTTGGAGGAGTAATAACATTTTTCAAAAATTAGATTATAGTTATGATTGCACAACTCTGTCAATATACTAAACTGTTCACTTTAAATGGGTGAACTCTAGAATATGTAAATTATATCTCAAGCTGTTAAAAGAAAAAATAAAGCCTTAAACAATTCAACTGATCCCAACTGACCTCACAGCATGCCGGAACAAAATCCAAAACTATTTACAAGTATCTAACAAAATCCAGCACCCAATAATGTAAAACTGCAATGTATGCATGCAATAAAAAATCCCCAAGCATGCAAAGAAGCAGGAAAAGATGACCCATATGCGTAACAAAAGTTCATCAACAGTAACTGACCTGGAAATGACAGAAATGAAAGAATTCACAAGTGAGGGCATTGCAACAACAAATATGCATTGTCATATGCCAAAACTGGAGGAAAAAACAGGAACATGACAACGAGAGAAATGGAAGACAGAAAAAGGAATCACGCCACTTCCAGTTTCAGTCCCAACATGTAAAGGGCTAGGAAGTTGGTGTTCCCACTCATAGGACAAGGAAAAAGTTGAGAAAACTGAAAATCATTGTCTTTTCTTGGACCCATCCGAGAACTGAGATCAAAAAGCCAACCACTACTTCCAAATCTGGAAAGACAAGTTCACCTACAGCGTCACAGCTGAGACCTGCTTATCTGGAGTTAGAAGGTGCTGGAACCATAAGCAGTAAGAAAACTTCATGGTCATTTTAATGAATTGTTGAGGGCTGAAAGTAGATTGGCATAACTTGCCCTGTAAGAAATGTTAGAAGTTCAGGAAGAAACTCTAAGGGCCTGTAGTCTTAAGGGGCCCCTCACACTTTGTTTGGTTTTACCTATAGCAACCTCACCAGATGCTCATGATAGAGAGATAAGAAAGATCCCCTAGTGGCTCTGGGAGAAAGAGTAGAAAAGCAAGCATTGTATAAGCCTGAAGCATCTGCATGACCTTATCCCCTTCCCCAGCACACCACCAGAGGGAAGACATTTTCCTGGCTCCAGCCCCCTCAGTCTTTCCTGTCTCACTTGAGGGAAGTGAGGAGAAGCTAAGAAACACTTGTGAAGGTCACAGCCCGGAGACAGAGAAGACTGGGAATACATTAAGTCTATCATAGCCAGAAGCCCTTCCAGAGTATTTTGAAGCCAATCCCAGACAACATATAATTTTATCCATAAATATTTGTGTGCATCTCCAAAAGATGAGTCCTTTTTATGCAAGCCAACTATTAACTCTAATAAAAACAAAAAGTTACACGAAGAAGGAAATGTATTTAATTCAAATGCACTATATGGCTCAGCTAAATATAAAAATTTATTAGTTATTAATGTTGTAAATGCCAAATATTTACTTAAAATTGTGTTTTAATTGCATTAGATAACTAGAGAGAGGAAGGGTGTGTGTGTGTGTGTATGTGTGTCTGTGCACATGCATGTGTGTTAGGAAGGAAGAGTTGGGTCATCATCTCCATAGTAGAAGGTCAATATATAAAAGCGGATAATATATATATATAAGGTCAATAAAGTAGAAGGTCAATATATAAAAGGGGAAATAAGTGTAGCCACCAAAGTCATTTTAAGTATAATTGATATGTTAAGAGAGGAGATAAAATAGAGTAAGAGAAAATGATTAATCAAAACCAGAGAAAGGAGAAAAAGGGAAGGGTGGGAAACAAGCAATTCAGCAGTGAATGGAAAACACTTGAAAACATGGCCGATATTAATCCAACTATACTAATAAGCACTTACAATGTGAATGGACTAAAAACAACTATTAGAGATTGTCAGATGGATTTTTTAAAGAGATCCAAATATATGTTGTCTACCAGAAACCCACTCTAATTATAAAAACGGAGACAGGTTAAAAGTAAATGGATGGAGAAAGATATACCTTGCTAACACTAACTAAAAGAGAGCTGGGATAGCTATATCACCTTGAGACAAACCAGACTTCAGAACAAGGAAATTTAACAAGGAAAAAGAAGGGGAATACATATGGTAAAGGGATAAATTCATCACCATATATAAGGCATAATATGATAGAACTGCAAGGAAAAATATACACAATATTTTTCACAATATATGCAAATTCAATATACACAAATGCACTACTATAGTTGGAAACTCTAACAGCCCTCCGTCAGTAATTCATAGATCAAGCAGGCAAGAAATTGGAAAGAACATAGTTGGACTGAACAGCACTCTCAATCAACTTGATCTAACAGTTACAGAAGAATCTCTTCTACAAGTACAGAATATGACATCTTCTCAACTTGGGTTGAAGCATTCACCAAGATGGGCCACATAATGACAAACTTAATGGCCGGGCGTGGTGGCTTATTCCTGTAATCCCAGCACTTTGGGAAGCCAAGGCAGGTGGATCATGAGGTCAGGAGTTCAAGACCAGCCTGGCCAACATAGTGAAATCCCATCTCTACTAAAAATACAAAAAATTAGCCGGGCATGGTGGCAGGCATCTGTAATACCAGCTGCTTGGGAGGCTGAGGCAGGAGAATTGCTTGAACCCAGGAGGCAGAGATTGCAGTGAGCCAAGATTGTGCCATTGCACTCCAACCCTGGGTGACAGCGCAAGACTCCGTCTCAAAAAAAAAAAAAAAAAAGACAAAATAATAGCAATTATACAAAATATGCTCTCAGATCACCATAGAATTAAACTAGAAATCAATAAAGGGAAATAATAGAATATAGCATAATATATTCAGATTAAGTAACACATTTCTAAACAACACATGGGACAATGAAGTCTCAAGAGAATGGTAAAAATATTTTGAACCACATGAAAATGAAAATACAACTTATCCCAATTTGTGTAATGCAGTTAAAGTAGTGCCTAAAGGGAAATTTATACTATTAAATGCATATATTAAAAAAGGAATAAAGACTTAAAATTAATAATCTAAACTTCCACCTTAGGATACTAAAGAAAAATGAGTAACTTAAGGCCAAAGCAATAAGAAAAAAAATGATAATAAAAAATAGAGCAAAAATCAGCAAAGATGAAAACAGAGAACATTTTATGAAACCAGAAGCTGGTTCTCTGAAAACATCAATCTAATTGACAAACAGCTAACCAGACTAACCAAGAAAAAAAAGAAAACATGCAAATTACCAATATCAGAAATGAAAGAGCAGTCTCACTACTGATCCCATGGACAGTAAAAGCATCATAAAAGAATGCTGTGAACAACTCTATGACCATAATTTTGGTAACTTAGGTGAAATGAATGAATCCCTTGAAAGACACAAACTACAAAAATTCACACAACGTGAAGGAGATAACCTAAATAAACCACATCTATTAAATAAACTTAATCTATAATTGGTACCCTTCCAAGAAAGGAAGCCCCAGACTCAGATCATTTTACTGGTGAATTTTAGTAAACGTTTAAGGAAGAAATAATACCAATTTTCCATAATCTCTTCTAGAAAATAAACACAGAAAGAATACTTCCTAACTCACAGGGCTAGTATAACTGTAATATAAAAAACAGATAAAGAAAATACAAGAAAGGAAAACTAGAGACCTATATCTCACATGAACATAGATGAACAAATCCTGAAAAATATATTTACAAATTAAATCCAATAATTTATAAAAAGAATGATACACCATAACCAAGTGGAATTTATCCCAGGTATGCAAGGCTGGTTCAACATTCTGAAATCATTTAATGGAATACATCACATCAACAGGCTAAAGAAAAAATCCTATCAATTGATACAGAAATGCATTTGATGGAATTCAATATACACATACGATAAAATCTCTCAGCACATTATAGAGAGGCACTTCCTCAACTTGATAAAAAATACATAAAAAGCCTATAGCTAATCTCATACTTAAATAATGAGAAATTGGATGCTTCCTCTTCAGATCAAGAATAAGGCAAAGATGTCCTCTTACTACTTCTATTCAATATCATATGGGAATCCTAGCTAGTGTAATAAGACAAGAAAAGGAAATAAAAGGTATACAAATTGGAAAGGAATAAATAAAACTGTCTCTGTTCTCAGATGACATAATTGTCTACATAGAACATCTCAGAACTGACCAAAAACAAACAAAAAACCCCCAAAACTAATTGGTGAGGATAGTAAGGTTGCAGGATACAAAGTTAATATTCAAAAATTGATTGCTTTCCTATATATCAGAAATAAATGACTGGAATTTGAAATGTTAAAAATACCATTTAAAATACCACCAAAATAATAAAATAATTAGGTTTAAATCTAAAAATATGTACAGGATCTGTATGCAGATAGCTATAAAACTCTGATGAAGGAAATCAAAATATCTAGACAAATGGAGGAGTAATATTTCCTATTCATGATTTGGAAGATTCAGTATTGTGGAGATGTCAATTCTTCCCAACTCAACCTATAGAATCTATAGGTCTATAGAATATCAATCAAAATTCTAGCAAGTTATTTAGCAGATATTGACAAACTGATCCTGAAGTTTATATGGAATGCCAAAAGACCTACAGAGTCAACACAGTACTAAAGAAAAACAAAGTTAGAGAACTCATACTAATTTCAAGACTTACTATATAGCTACAGTAATCAAGATAGTGTGGTATTGGTGAAGGAACAGGCACATAGATATTGGAACAGAATAGAGAGCCCAGAAATAGACCCACACAAATATAGTTAACTGACCTTTGACAAATTCCAATTATAAGGACATTCTAGAAAAGGCAAAATTATAGAGATAGTAAAATGATCAGTGATTGCCAGGGGTCCAGGTGGAGGAGGTAAAAGATTGAATGTGTGGAACACAGGAAGTTGTTTAGGGTAGTAAAACTACTTTGTATGATAGTGTAATTGTGGATACATGGCACTATGTGCTTACTAAAATGATTGTCTAACATTTTATACAAATTTGTATCATTTTATACAATCATTTTAACAAATACATAATGCCATGTCAATGCAAAATTGACTTTATCATATGCAGATTAAAAACATCATTTAAGAAATCCAGAGAATTCCAGGAAGCAATGCAGAATGTGTCAAAATAATCTAACTGCATTTCAAATGTAAGAAACAACTTTACTGAAGAGGCTGGAAGAAAACGATGCTGACCTAAGTGACTTCGGAAATGAGTGAAGTCTTTAAATGCAAAAGAAACTGCACATAAGTACTCTACTCTACGGAGAAAGTTGTTTCCCACATGGGTCCAGGTTATCAAAACCCTGATAATGCTCCACATATGTACTGGAACTGACCACATAAGTAAATGGCTGGGAAATGATGGGAGCCACATTTTTCACTGTTGGAATGGAGAGGAGAAGGGCCAGGTGTGGTGGCTTATACATCTAATCCAAGCACTTTGCGAGGCCAAGGCGGGAGGATCATTTGAGTCTTGGAGTTTGAGACCAGCCTGGGCAACATAGTGGGAACCCATCCCTACAAAAACGAACAAACAAAAACTAGCTGGGTGCAGTGGCACGCACCTGTAGTCCCAGCTACTTGGGAGGTTGAGGTATAAGGATCACTTAACTCGGAAAGTCAAGGCTGCAGTAAACTGTGATTGTACCACTGCACTCCAGCCTGGGTGACAGAATAAGACCATGTCTCAAAAAAATAATAAAAAAGAAAAGGGGGGAAAGCCAGAATGATCCATGTGGCAATGGATTTGTGTTGGAGATATCAGTAAATTCATATTTAGCATAACATAGACACAGATTATTACATTGAAAATATTAATGGACATGTGTATATAAACACGTTAGTATGTACACATATATTTTCTTGCTCTGTCAGCTTAGAGGGCCTAGAAGTAACAATACTCCAGTAGCAATAAGCACATCTAGGGCTCAGAGTTTACTTTCTAATGCCATTCTCCAACAAAAGGAATCAGACTCCTTGGAGAAATGTCTGATTCTAGGACTGGGACAGGAAATATAAACGATGAGAATCTTTTCTAGTGCTCATCTTTTATAATGCTCACCTTTTAGACCATCTTCTAGTGCCAGAAAATAAGGAAGTACTCAGAAAAACTTAAAAGTCTGCACTGATGGGGTTATGTTAAAGGGATATGGGAGACAACAGAAAGAGCTCCCAATGTTGAAAGCTGGAACAATTAGAGCAACAAATTATTATTGGATTATAACTCAAAGTATAAAATAAATATCCATGAGTCTATACTGATAGAAATAAATAATTGAAAAACTAAATGGAAAAGAGATCATCTCCCATGCAGAATTCCAAATAATCTATGTAGACACTTTGCCCTCAAGGAGGTAGACTTATGTCCCCATTCCTTAAATGTGTGCTGCTCATAGTGACTTCCTTCCAAAGACTGCAGTGTGGAAACGTGGGGGAGTCGTAAGCACGAAGCTGTCCCCAATTGACCCCTACCAGGTTTAACCTCACTCCCAAATTCCCACGGCAGGATTTTCGTATGTGCGTCTTACGCCTTGCATTTACCAATTATTTATTTTTGTGTTAGTCAACGCAACTAGATCGAACTCCTTAAAGACAGAATACACAGGGAGCTGAGCCCCTGCTTGTAAGTAACAAACCCCAAACTTGAGCTCAAGTCCTCTCAGTCCAAGTTCCTTGGAGCTTCTCTCTCACGAGTAGGCTTCTGTGTGAAGATACAGCCCTTCAAGAAAACAGCCTTCACCTAGAATGGCAAAAGGAATGAAAGAACACTTCATTCTCACATTCCTGTGAGGAAACATGAGACTGGGTAATTTATAAAGAAAAGAGGTTAAATTGACTCACAGTTCCACATGACTGGGAAGGCCTCAGGAAACTTACGATCACAGCAGAAGGCGAAGCGGAAGAACAGCACCTTCTTCACAGGGCAGCAGGAAGGAGAAGGAGTGCCAGCAGGGGAAATGCCGACACTTACAAAACATCAGATCTCATGAGACTCACTCATGAGAACAGTACAGGGGAAACCGCCCCCATGATCCAATTACCACCACCTGGTCCTGCCCTTGATACGTGGGGATTATAAGGATTACAATTCAAGGCGACATTTGGGTGGGGACACAGAGCCAAACCATATCAGATGGATTTTTGTAAAGATGTTAAAATATAATAAAATAAGCTACCTGATTGCACACCAACATTTCATCAGACATTACAGACATAATATCTAGTATCTTCACTCTACAACATCCCTACTGTGAAGTACAACATTAGGATCTTTGTTTTACAGATAAAGAGACTGAAGTTTAGAGTGGTAAAATGACTGCTAAGAAGTTGTAGAGCCACAATTTAAACCTGGTCTATCTGATTCCAGAAACACAGGCTTTCCCCAACACATCTTGGCATTATTTTGTGCAGTGAGTTTACAAAAGGTAAATCAGCAGTTAGTGTTTCTCTGTCTATTAACATAAGGAGTTATTATTAGGTTCAAATGCTAGATTTTGAGTGGCTTGGGCACCTCCTGTTGTTGCTAACAGCCTCTTCAATCAGGCTTCGGCCTATAATTTTGAGCCATTTTTTGAAATCTTTGCATGCAATCTACTTTCAACTATGCATAATTCTATCAGAGCCCCTGTAGAAGCCGGAAATTATCAGAAATGCAGGTAATTACCATAAAAAGGTAGAGAAGAACATAGATGTGGTGGACTTTACAGATCCAATTATATCTACTTGCCCAAGAACACATGGCCCTCAAGTAGTGGGGCAGGATTTGAACTCCAGTCTGCTTATTCCCAAGACCATGCATTCTCCACTCTGCTGTCCTGTGTGTAAAAATCACTCCATTTTCTCTGTTCTCACTCGAGGCCCACTGGACCTTCTGATGGATGGGAAAACTGGCGCCATCATCTCTTCTCTCCTGCATTCAAACTGCTTACCTGCACCTTCCCGTCAATGCAGTCATGCAGTCAAGTGGCAGCTGAAGACGGTGCGCAGCTGCTGTCCCCTGGGAGAAGTGCAACCCCAGCGAAGGTCCTTGTCGGGGTGCTGCATGCATGCTGATGGGAAACTGCAAATAAGACTTGGTCTTCTGGTTGCCAATGGAAACGGGACATCCATGGCAGATAAGCATTTTAGTTACAAAACTCAGGTTCAAATTGAGGATTCCTCCCATATAGGTGGTTTGATTATAGGCAAATTATTTAAACTCTGAGTCTCAGCTTCCTTGGCCGTAAAATGGGAATAGGGATACTCACCTTGCTGGGGTATTAGTGATCATTAAAAAGTAGGTTAAAGTTGTTGGAAGGGTCTAGCGGCAACTCTCATGTGATGGGTATTTGATTTTTTATCAATCATCCCTTTTTTCCCTTGCTGGTGAGAGGACTCTCATCCTAACCATCCCCTACTGTCAGAGAATACCCATTGTAATTGTATTATTTGCCTGGCTGATACTATGATATGGCCCAGCCCCAGTGAGACATCACTGGCCTCAGGCACTACTGTGTGGATGGGAAGGGTCAGCATTTACACAAGCTCTTGGTAAAACACAAGCACTTGTATGGAGTCTGTTTATAGGTAACTGTGTGGGGGCTGTTATGTGTCCCTGGATCAAGGCCAGGAGAAAGGACAAGGTTTGGGGGCCATAAAGTGTGAATCCTGATTTTGCCATTTATGAGCTTTATGATCTTGTAAAAATCACTTCAGTTTTCTATGCCACTGAATTTCCTCATTTGTAAAATGGGAAAATAACCCTGATTTGAATTGGTGATGGTAGACCCCAGGGGCTGACACGTTTTGGCAACTGGAGTGATGGAGGGCGAATCTCTCTATTGAACACCACACAGGGAACAAAACGTTAAGACAATTTCAAATAAATGCTTCCTACATAAAGCAAACATGGGTTTTATAATAAACAGCTTTGTGCAAAACACATTTATTTTTTAAAATTCCCTTTATAAAAATAGAATATGTAACAAATACAAAACATAAGAGCAGAGAATCTGGCTATCAACACACAGCCCATAGCTTATGCAGCAGAGGATGGGGTGTGGATTGCAGGGTGGAGGTCTCCTCCAGGGCCCTGGGGAGGTGGGGCTGAAAGGAAGGAGTGTTTATGTCCTTGTGATATGGAAGAGAGGGGGCCATCTGGAAATTCATGAGACAAGATTAAACCAAGTCCGTGGAAGTCGGCATGCACTGGGGGGTCTGTGCCTTCTGCATGTGCAATTTATATTTGTGAGTTGTACATTATAAACAAACACTGGTGGGCAGGAGAAAATCATCCCTTCTGTCTTCAGATGCTCCCTCGGGGCTTTCCCTTGGGCTAGTCCATGCCCAAGGCCCTCGTGGCCTTTTTGGCATTCAGAAAGTTCTTCTTTTTCCTGGGAGGAACGTGCAGTGAGATCTCTGGCTCCTTTGGATTTCTGAATATAAAGAGCTTCTCTCCTGTGTTTAATATATCAATGGTTTCTGCCCCTACAATGGGTACAGGGGCCAGTTCGCCAATGGGCTCCAGTGACAGGTGTGGCCAACTTCCTTTTCCAGAGAATATCATCCTCTCTCTGAGAGGGAGACATGTCTTCTGTAATATGCTAAAGAAATAGCAAAAGATCAAATTCAATATTTTTGGCAGTGTACCCTCTGGAGTGTTCTGAGTTCTCCAAGAGAATCCCTCCTTGGGTCCTGAATTCCCCAACCCAGTGCCATTTTAAGGAAAGGTTATTTTTCCCCTTGGTCACCAGATTGCTGTAAAATTAGCTGAAGCCTATAACAGTGGTGCACTGTAGTCAACTCTTCCTGGCTCATGACCATTCCATTTTCAGGAGTTTTTTGTTTTGTTTGAGATGGAGTTTCGCTCTTGTTGCCCAGCTGCAGTGCAATGGCACAACCTCAGCTCACTGCAACCTCCGCCTCCCGGGTTCAAGTGATTCTCCTGCCTCAGCCTCCTGAGTAACTGGGACTACAGGCGCTTGCGACCATGCCCAGCTAATTGTTTTTAATAGAGATGGGGTTTCACCATGCCGGCCAGGATGGTCTTGGTCTCTTGACTCCATGATCCGCCCACCTCGGCCTCTCAAAGTGCTGGGATTACAGGCGTGAGCCACCACACCCGGCCCATTTTCAGGAGTTTTGCGAGCCCACTGTCGTCATGTTGTTAGCGTGACATCAGATCAGCCATGGTGGGAATATTTACACCATGGAAATTGGCAAATGCTACAAATCAGAAATCACTGCCCTCCTCCCCACCAGCCAACTGTTAAACATTTATGGGCCTCACTCTAAAAGCAGGCTGATGAAACCTGGTTACAAAGCAACAGTTAGAAGTCAGGCAAAATGTGTTTGCCATAGAAGAGTGTGGCACACTTTGAGAATGTCCCATAAAAAGGTTGCTGGAATCCTGGCCATGGGCAGTCCAACCCAACTCCCAGGCTGCTCTTGATAATGATCGTGACTACCACCAAGAGCCCTGTGCATCCTGAAAGCCACAGCGCTCTCTCTCTGCCCAAGCAGGGCAGGACAAGGCCATGTCACTGGGGATGCACCTGCTGCATGTCAATGGCAGGCTTGCTGACCCTCCCAGAAGGTATGTGGTAGATTCCACTCCATTGCCATCACCACTAATTACTGCCCTTGGAGCTAGTAAGTCTGCACAAGGATTCAAACCCAGCTCTGTGTCTCCACCATAGGTCCATGGTGCCTCTAGGCAGAGCAAAGGCCTGCAGAGTGAGCCAGGGCAGTGGGACTATCATGTCTCTTGATCTGTATCCACTCCACTTCTATTAGTGCAGCCTAGGAATGTTCCTAATGGAATATTTTAGAGTTCTATAGAATGAATTTAATTTTCTTTTTCTAGGATTGCATGTACTTCTCTTGGCCAATATCCTGATCTAACTTATCTGAGACTATATTATGATAACCAGGCTACTAATGGTTCCAAGCGTTTTATCATGAATAATCTGTGAAGCTTGGTCTCAGCACCTTCAACTGAGCTCTGAGAAATTGTGGAAGGGGCAGGACTGAGGTAGACATGTCCCTTGAACAGCCACTGTTTCCGGAGTACACACCGATATCACTGCTTAACCCCTTATGAACCTACCTGATGTTGCTTTTTGTATCCACATCTTCTCTAGCTGGAATCACAGAAGACATTGGACAACGGTCTGCAGCAATTTAAGGCCACTCTGCCCCTCACTTCCCTCTGCTCTGTAGGTGTGTGATAGCCACAGCCAAGGAAAAAGGCATTGGGGTGAAGGTAAAGAGTGCAAGGCTGGAAGTTTAAGGAAATAAAGGGGGCAGTGAGGCAGCCCCAAATCTCATGGCCACTGTTTACCAGCTGTCAGCCTGGGGCCTCTTCTTCTGACCTCCCTGAGCTTCCATTTTATCATCCCCACTTTCTGGAAGGCTCAATGCAGCAAGACATGAAAGGACTTTGTGAACAGTAGCTATAAGGAATTCTTCTAATTACATTCCATTAAAAATAGCCATTAGCTAAAATAAATACAGTAATGTAAATGTTCATAAATGTTGAGGACATTCTCTCACTGCTAGCCACAGCTCATCTTCAGCTTCTAAACTCAGCCCACTGAATAAAGATTTGTGGTCTTCAGGGTCACAAATCTTCATCTGTTTGCAGAAACCTCCTTTCCTTGTCACCTGCTGCCTCCCCAGCCTGGCCCACAGGCAGCTTAGCTCACCCCCACCCCAGCCACATGAGCAGGTGCCCATCATTACCTCTGCTTCCTCTTGCGGGCCCACAGCATCTTTTCTAATCCTCTGCTTATCAGACCTCCTCGCAGTTTGCTGTCTAAGGCTTGCCACCAGCTCTGGTGTTTCCTGTAGGCAAGAAGGGAGTCTTATAGTTTCAAAAATATAATCTTTCGCCAGGCGCAGTGGCACATGCCTGTAATCCCAGCACTTTGGGAGGCCGAGGCGGGCAGATCACCTGAGGTCAGGAGTTCAAGACCAGCCTCGCCAACATGGGGAAACCCAGTCTCTACTAAAAAATATAAAAATTAGCAGGGCGTGGTAGTGGGCACCTGTAATCCCAGCTACTCCGGAGGCTGAGGCAGGAAGAATCGCTTGAACCCAGGAGGCGGAGGTTGCAGTGAGCCGAGATCACACCATTGTACTCCAGCCTGGGCAACACAGCAAGACTCCATCTCAAAAAAAAAGAAAAAAAAAAGAATAGAATCTTTAAGTGATGAGTAATCCCACCCATCTCTCAATGCCACCTTTGGTTGCCACTAGGACCCCCCATCCCCAGAGTGTTCACCATTTATTCTTTCACTCATTCACTGCACATCCATCGAACGCCTTCTACAGCCTCATCAAGATGCAACCTCTGCCCTCAAGGGGCCAAGTCTAGGGGATCACAGACAGAAGAAGGCTGACTGGGGATGGGGGAGACATTTGAGCAAAGGGAGCCCTTGGGGCACTCACGAAGGAATGGGATCTGTGCGCTGACTTACATACTGGCTGCCTCCCCCACTGGGATGAATGCTTTACGCAACAGGGCTTTGTCTCTTACCCTCCACGTAGCCCTAGTATCTAAGACAGAGGACACAGTGGGAGCTTCACAAGTGCCTTATGCATATACAAATACAGAAGTTGGGAAAGCACAGGGGAAGGTGGGCTAGGCAGGGAGCCCTAAAGCCATGAAGGTGCGTGGTCCTAGACTGAAGGAGAGGGCGTTGGAGAGTGTTGCCCAGGAAAGTGGGAGGCACCAGGTCAAGCCAATAAAGGATGTGCTAGACTCATTCCCCTGCCTTGGTGACTCACACTTGCTCAGCTGGTGGTGGAGATGGAGCCTTCCTACACTGGGCCAGGCAGGCTCTCTCCCAGGAGTCTAACTCCTGGAGCACAGAAGGGCAGTCCTCTGAAGGCAGCACCCCAGAGAGGACGCCCTGAGTGCTTCCCTGGCCCTGCCCTTCCTGGGGCCTGAACACTGCCTCTTTCCTGGATTCTGACATGGCCCTCAATACACTCCATTGTTGCTTGGATTAATTATTCAGTTCCCATTGCTTGAAACCCAAGACTCATAACTGATGTAATGGCCGGATGCCAGGTGCTGGGGACACAAGAATAGTGTATGCCCTGCCCTCAGAGATTGGGTTAGTGGCCTGGGACTCCAGAGTCATCCAGGCTGCCTGGCCATGAGGCTGGGCAAAGAAAGGCCATGCTCATGCCCATGATGACATTGACCTCAAGCCCTCTTGCCTCGTCCTAGCTTGGCCTGTCCATCTCTCCCCACTGGCCTCTCAAACTAAGCTGGCTGAAGGGGAAGCACCAAAAACAAGGTCCACAGAGGTGGTAGGCAGGCGGAAGTGGCCTCCCTGCAGCCACACACGTTCCTACTCCAGAGTCACCTTGAATACTTGCCACCTGCATGTCCGTGCAGGCAGGCAGGCAGGCAGCGCACTGGGAAAACCAGGCTGTGAAAGCTGGTTTTATTTTTAATATTATTAATAATATTAATATGATTGGCTCCTAATATTCCATGGAGGGGAGTAGCATAGAGCATGTAACTGTCATCCTGTCACTGGACATTCAGTTTGGCAGAGGTGGCCTCCCTCTGGCTCCCTCTTGTTCCTCTGACCAGCCCACACCCAGCCCTCTGACCAGCCCACACCCAGCCCTCTGACTGCGGTCCACATCCCACTTCCTGCCTATGCTGGGCCCCAAGGCCACTGGGAAGGCTCTTCGACCCTGCGGCCTCCTGCCCACACCCGCAGCTGTTGTTCCCTTTTCCCCACCCTCCCCCTCACCCCAGTCAGACTCTATTCACCCTCAGCAGTGCTTCTTGGCTTTTGGGGTCAGATACTCTGATAAAAAGTATCTCTGATATGGAAAACATTACCCCTTTTCTCAGGACAAATGCTATCTACACAGTCATGATGGTTCAGCAGGCTCTCGGGCTCCCAGATGCCCTCCTGGCCTCCTCTGCATCCTTGCTGAGGCTGCGAGCTCTGCAGCCTGGTGCTCAACGTTTTCATCCTGGCCATGGCTTTCCTTGCAGCCTCATTCCCCACCTACTCCATCCTCAAGGGGGCACTGCTGGCTGCCCCCCAAACCCACCTCACTCCACACCCCTTCCTGCCTTTCCCCATAAAGAGCCTTTACTGACCAAATTCACACCTGGGGCGCCATCCTAAAGGAGACTGTCTATGCAGAGTTACCCATAATTAAGGAAAAAATGGGCCCGAACTGAATGTCAAGTGACAGGATGACAGTTACATGCTCTATGCTACACCCCTTAGCATGAGGAGCCAGTAAAAATAATATCCACCTGTGCCACGTGTCAATAACATTGAAAGAATAAAATTTAAATTAATAACACTAGCAGGAAATATAATCTAAGTAATGGGATAAGAATTATATAAGGGGATGTTTGCATGAGAGTTAAAAGGTAAGTAGGAAAATCGCTTGTGCTGTAAGATTCTGAAAGGCAGAATGTAGCAAGGCTGTATCCACAGCATGCTCACTCCATACTCGACACACAAATACACATATTTACATCACAACACACTCACACATTTACGTACCAACACACAAACACATGCTCCCACACTTGCAGACACACACTCATAAAACCCAGCAGAGAAACACATTCTGGAGGAAGAAATGTAACGGCATGCTAGCAGTCATTTTTCTAGGTGGTAAAACCATGGATATTTCTTTCTCTTCTTCCTCTTTTTATGCATTTTTTTACATTTTCTTTAATGGGCATGCATGAAATATTTATGGCTCTGGGTAAACTTATTTTCTTGACTCTATTTAAAAAATAAATTGGTGACAAAATTAAAAAGTATGGACAAAATACATGGGCCTCCCATGACCTCGAGGACTCATGGGGACCCTTCTGGACAGGGACGTGCCCTGGGAGGCAGCCTCTCCACGGCACTCACTTCCGCCTGCCCACGTCGGCCTGCTCCGCTCCGCCATCGCTCTCAGCTGCGTGGTCTGCATGTCTCTCGGTGGCTGAATCCAGCAGGGCCAGCAGCTGAGGCTGTGAGGCTGTGGGCAGTACCACACTGAGGAGCCGGCGAAGTGTGGCCCCGGGCACCACGGCCATCCTCGCCAGGTACGATGCCAGTCTCAGCTCCTACAGGAAACAACAGAGGGAGCTCAGACCCTCGCCGCCTCTCAACTTGAACCGTCATTTTTAATTTATCACATTCTGAGGACATTCTGTCCTGGAGTGATAAATATTTCAGTAGCTTAGTCTGGAAAACATGTTCCCGAACTTTCAGAGCTGTGAAAAAAAAAAAAACCTATTTGGTCAGCAATCTTGGCTCCCCAGGACGCTTCTAAAGCCTCCGTCCATCCCGTCCAGCTGCTCTCAAGTCACTGGGGCAGTACCCAAATCCCCACAGCAAAAGCCCTGCAGCAGGGCGATTCAAAATGAATGTACTTTCTCCTCTTCCTCACATTCTGTGAGGCCATTAGGCACGAGGCAAGCAGTGCAGGCTCTGGAAACAACAGAAGTGTCCCTAACTAGTGGGCGATTAAAGACACTGTGCTATACCCATGCCACAGGATACCACTCTGCAGTCAGAAGAAAGAACTGGAAGGATCCCAGGGGCATTTTGCCGAGTGGAAACAGCCAGTCTCCAAAGGTCACGTGCTGCGTGATTCCATGCATGTAACCACCTGGGCGTGATGAGACTTGGAGCTGGAGAGCGGCAGTGGATGCCAGGGGTGGGGCAGGGGAGGTGGGTGTGGCCTTAAAGGGGCAGCCCAGGGTGGCCTTTGTGTTGGTTAACAGCTCTGTGTCTTGATGATGGTGCTGCTGGTTACATGAATGTACATAGGATAAAATGACAGAGAACCATACGTACATTTTATATCGATGTCAACTTCCTGGTTCTGATGCTGTCTGACAGGAACCATTAGGGAAAACTGAGTGAAACTCTCTGAAACTATACTAGCTTTGTAACTTCTTGTGAATCTAAAATAATTTCAAAATTAAAAGTTTTGGCCAGGCATGGGGGCTCACATCTGTAATCCCAGCACTTTGGATGGCTGGAGAGGAAAAGAGGCCCAAGGACAGAGCTATAGGGTGCCCAAAGGCCATGAGAAGAAGCAGTGTCCAGCAAGGGGCAGCCAGGGGTGGGAGGGAACAAGTCCAGGTGCCGGAAGCCAAGGAGAGAACGTGTTCAGAAGGGTGGGCTGGGGGTCCAGAGACCACAGAGAGGTCAGGAGAAACAAAGACAGGGACTCGACCCCTTGGAAACATGGGGTCGCTATGACCTTGGTAAGTGCTTTCAGTGAAGGCACGAGGAAAGGTGCTGTTCCAAATACCAAAGCTCCTTCCATGTCCTGACGCTCCCCATCCATGGCCTCCCTCCACTGTCACACTGAAATACTCGTTCTTGCCTGACCGTCCTGCTCGCCCAGGCCCCTGAGCCCTTACCCATGAGCTTCCTTCAGCCTAGAGTATATTTCTCCCAAGCTACTCTCTGTCTCTCTCCAGCGCATTCTTTTGGACTCTACATGAGTCTTCCCTGACCCCATCTTCTGGGTCAGGTGTCCCTTCTCTGATCTCGCATTGGTTTTAACCAGCTCTGCTGTAACTGTCCCATTTCTAGTGTGCCTCTGGAACCAGGCTCTTAGGATGAAGTCAGTGACACATGCTTCTGTCCCCAGCACTTAACCCTGTTCCTGGAACAGAGAGAGTGACCAACAGACATTTGTTGGATACAAGATGGATAAACAGTGACTTCATAAACACCCGGCAGATTCACCTCTTCCTGAGGCAGGGTCTAAACCGTTATAGTTGGGATCCCACCAGTCAATGTGGGGACAGGCCAGCCCATTGTCACAGCCCTTCCAGCTCCAGTAATCCTCCAGACAAGTCAATTCACCGGGTCAAGTCTTACTAAAATTGGTGACACAAAAAGCATTCACATGGGTCATGAGCTTTGAATCTGATGCCACCATCTACAGACAGAAATGGACCACAAAGGGTGAAAAGGGAACACTTTTACACTGCTGGTGGGAATGCAAACTAGTTCAACCACTATGGAAAACGGTATGGAGATTCCTTAAAGAACTAAAAGTAGAACTACCATTCGATCCAGCAATCCCACTGCTGGGTATATGCCCAAGGAAAAGAAGTCATTGCATGAAAAAGACACACAGACATGTATGTTTATAGCAGCACTATTCACAACTGCAAAAATATGGAATCAACCTAAGTGCCCATCAGCCAACAAGTGGACAAAGAAAACGTGGTATATATACACCATGGAATACTACTCAGCCATAACATGGAATGAAATAATGGCCTTTGCAGCAACTTGGATGGAGCTAGAGGCCATTATTCTAAGTGAAGTAGCTCAGGAATGGAAAACCATATATTGTATGTTCTCACTTAGGAGCAGGAGCTAAGCTATGAGGATGCAAAGGCATAAGAATGATATAATGGACTTTGGGGACTTGGGGAAGAGTGGGGGTGGGTGAGGGATAAAAGACTACACATTGGGCTGGGCGCGGTGGCTCACACCTATAATCCCAGCATTTTGGGAGGCTGAGGCGGGTGGACTGCCTGAGGTCAGGAGTTTGAGACCAGTCTGGCCAAGGTGGTGAAACCCTGTCTCTACTAAAAATACAAAAAAATTAGCCAGGCGTGGTGGCATGTGACTGTAATCCCAGCTACTCGGGAGGCTGAGGCCGGGGAATCGCTTCAACCAGGGAGGTGGAGGTTGCGGTGAGTCGAGATCGCGCCACTGCACTCCAGTCTGGGTGACAGAGCGAGACTCCATCTCAAAAAAAAAAAAAAAAAAAAAAGAAAAGACTATACATTGGTACAATGTACACTGCTCAGGTGGTGGGTGCACCAAAATCTCAGAAATCACCAATGAAGAACTTATCCATGTAACCAAAAACCACCTGTTCCCCAATTAAAATATAAAAACAAATGTAAAGAAACGGACCATAAAGCAACACAGGGACACAGCTCTCTAGGCAGAGGAGAGTGACAGAGAGGCCCGGAGTGGCCAGTGGACAGCCTCTCTCCCACTTCCTCCCTGCTCCTCTCCACAGGATGAAGGAGCAGCAAGAGGAGGAAGGACAAAGAGAGAAATGGAGGACTGAGCTTCCCTGATGATTCTTTTCTCTGGTACAAAAAGAAAATGGCAAAATATGGGGCTTCCTCCAGACTGGATGTGCTGGTTCATTTTATGTGTCCATTTGGCTGGGCCACTGTGCCCAGATATTCAGTTAAGCATTCCTCTTGTTGTTTCTGTGGGGGTGTTTTGGGATGAGATTAACATGTAAATTAGTGGACTCTGAGGGAAGTCGATGGCCTGCCATAATGTGGCTGGCCTCAGCCATCAGCTGAAGGCCTGGAGAGAACAAGAAGGCTGACCAGTCCTGAGCAGAAGATAATCCTTTCAGCAGATGGCCTTAGGATTCGAACTGCAACTCCTTCCTGAGTCTCCAGCCTGGAGGCCAACCCTGCAAAATTTGGACTCACCAGCTTCCACAATCACGGGAGCCAATTCCTTCAATAGATCTCTTTCTCTACAGAGACGCATCCTATCAGTTCTGTTTCTCTGGAGGACTCTTATTAATACACAGGAGTTGGGAAGAAAGAAATTCAGCTGAATAGATATTATTGGGCAGACTATACAAAGCACCAAGTTGGGGACAGAGAAAAACAACAAGCCTACCTGGTCCCTGCTGCCCAGAGCTTCTGGTCTGGCAGTACTTATTCCGCATAGAGCCAATTCTTCGGCAGAGTGCTATTGTCTGAACATAACTCATGTCTCTTCCAAAACTCATGTTGAAACTTAACCACAAATGCCACTGTTAGGAAGGGGGGCCTTCTGAAGGTGATGAGGTCATGAGGGCTCTGCCCTCAAGAATGGGATTAGTGTCTTATAAAAGGGCTCCAGGGAACTAGCTTAGCCCTTTTTGCCTTCCCATCCCCTCTGCCACATAAGGACACAACTTTCCTGTCCTCCAGAGGATGCAGCAACAAGGCACGATCTTGGAAGCAGAGCGCAGTTCTCACCAGACACTGCATCTGCAGGTACCTTCATCTCAGACTTCCCAGCCTCCAGAATTATGAGAAAATTGATAAAGAATTTCTATTCTTGAGTCGCAGACGCAATGGCTTCAAGGTTACTTCGCAGAGCTGGAGCACAGGCCACGTAGGCCCTGAGGGCTCGCGGCCCCAGTGGCGCAGCCACAGTGCGCTCCATGGCATCTGGAGGTGGTGTTCCCACTGATGAAAAGCAGGCGACTGGGTTGGAGAGGGAGGTCATGCTGGCTGCAAGGAAGGGACTGGACCCATACAATATACTGGCCCCAAAGGGAGCTTCCGGCACCAGGGAAGACCCTAATTTAGTCCCCTCCATCTCCAACAAGAGAATAGTAGGCTGCATCTGTGAAGAGGACAATACCAGCGTCGTCTGGTTTTGGCTGCACAAAGGCGAGGCCCAGCGATGCCCCCACTGTGGAGCCCATTACAAGCTGGTGCCCCAGCAGCTGGCACACTAAGCACCTGCACTCAATTACTCGAAATGTGCTATAAAGTTTCTTCTTTCCAGTAAAGACTAGCCATTGCATTGGCTCCTTCTCCCATAAAAAAAAAAAAAAAAAAAAAAAAAAAAAAAAAAATTCTATTCTTTATAAATTATCTAGTCTAGGAATTTTGTGTAGCAGCAGAAACAGACTGAGATGCATATAGAGTTCACAATTTAAAAGGGCCCACAGTCTAGAAATGAACCTGGGTGAAATTCCGCTGGTGACACTGGCTTTCTGTGAAGTCTCAAAGTAACAAAGGAAAAGGTGGGGGAATCAAAGTTGAGAGTGGGAGATGGCTCAGTTACGCAGAGACACAGGCCGGGGTGGTCATCTGCTTCAGACCCTTTAGAGCTGGTCAGGAAGAGCAGAGTCTGTGCAGCACCAAGCTGGGCTGAATCCCAAGCCCCCCATGAGCAGTGGTGGGCCCTCATGCCCTCACCACCTCTCTGTCCCTCAGTCCCTTTATTCATAAAACAGGATAATACTGCCTGTTTCCCATCTTTCTGCAAGGATTAAATGAATAACAGGCATGGCAGGTATTCAGGAAGCACCAGCTCCTCCCCTGCCCTGTTTGGACACTGTCACTCCAGTGCTAACAGTGGCACCTTGTTTGGTACAGTCAAGAGAATAATGACCCCTCCCCAAAATGTCCATGGTCCCATCCTGGGACCTGTGTAGATGTCACCTTACAAGGCGAAGGGTACTTTGCAAGTGGGAGTAAGGTCAGGGGCCTTGAGACAGTGTGGGAAAGTGGTTATCTTAGATTAGCCAGGTGGTTCCAACATAATCACCACGTGGGTCCTTAGAAGTAGAGACCTTTCCTGCTGTGTTAGGTCAGAGAGAGATGTGACGAGGACGGAAGAAGGGCCAGAGAGATGCAATTTTGCTGGCTTTGAAGATGAAGAAAGGAGGCCATGAGTCAAGGAATGTAGTTGTCACTGGAAGCCAGGAATATCCCCCGGCTGGCAGCCAGCGAAGAAACAAGGACCTCAGTCCTACAACCACCATGGGCCAAACCCTGCCAATTACTTAAGTGAGCAGGAAACAGATTCTCCCCCTAAAGCTTCTGAAAGGCAGGCAAATCTGCCAACACCTTGATTTTAGCCTGGAGAAACCCATGTTGGATTTCAGACCTACAGAACTTTAAGGTAAGTCTGTAGCTGTGATAAGCTGCTGTTTGTGGTCATTTGTGACAGCAGTGATAGGAAACGAATTCATTCGGGAAGCTGGGTGTGCCTGTGGATGCAGCCGGCTGGACATCTAAAAGCGCCCTAACCCCTCCTTCCTGTTGACTCCCTTCTTAGAGGCGGGGAGGCAAAGTGACTCGCACCTCCCCTGCAGCTAGCAGGGCCCACAGGCCAGCTCTCAGGTTGCAAGGGGAATCTGCTGCAGGGACTTGGGGGCATTTGCTTCCTTGATGAGAAAGAACAGACATGGTGGCAGTTCTTTGACCTCTTCCCTCCTTGCTCTGAAAGTTATGGCAGCTGGAACTGTGAGAAGGAACTGTGGAAAGAATCGCAGAACATGACCCTGATGTCACTGCATCAGCAAGCACCTCTCTGGAGTCATGTGGCTCGCATTTACCACTGTCTGAAGTTATATTTCCTGCTACTTACAGACACCAGAAGCACAGGAAGCCCATCGCAGGATGCGTATAAAACCCGATCGGTAGCAGACGGTCAGGTACATGACTGCATAAGGCTCCGTGCACAGCCTCAGGGCTCTGTATCAGGAAGGGAGGTGAGTCTGCAACTCTGGCCAAGGATGAGAAAGGTTGGCTGATCTCAACTCAGAGAGGTGTAGTGTGGGGTGCAGTATCACTGATTGATGGCTCTGGCCCAGTTTTCTCTTACCCACTTTGTTCCTGGTAGAACCTACTTTTTGTATATTAAACTTAGTTAAAGATTGAGAAGAAGGAGAATATTTGGGTGCCTGCCGAATCACAGAAAAGACGTCGACTGGGGCACATGTGATTACGGTTGCAGTTGCCGCCATTAGCACTGATTGAGCGTCCTCTGTGTGCTGGGCCCATGCTAGAGGCTTTGCACACATCTGCTCTGCAGGTTCCAAGGCTGGCTTTTCATCACCATCCTGGAGGTGAGGAAATGTGGATTCTGAGAAAAAGATGAAGTGACGTGCTGGCAAGGGGCGGCCTCAGACCCGGCCAGTACCTTCTCACCTGGCTGCACAGGGTCGCGAAGGTGTCTGCCTCCATGTTTTCCAACAAGTCTTCTAGCACGACACTGTTCTGTTGCTCCTCTCTCAAACTGGAGTGAAAATAAAATACACGTGAGTTCACTTTTGTTATAAAGTGATACTATGAGATCTAGTTATTTAAATAACAAAGAAGCACACATCTAAGCCACATGATTTTAAAAATATGTCCATAGAAAGAGACGGCCTTCCTTTTCTTGCCTAGGCTACTTTGCAAATAACATGTCAAGGAGGGTTCCCTAGGAAGGAGGCTCCTCGAAGTGAAAAGTTTCATGAGAGCTACAAGGAGACTTTCCTATGGCTTTACAGGGTGATCTCTGTGATGCTGCTTTGAAAACTCTGCACCAATCCTCACGGTGATGACCAAGAAGACCAAGATCTGGGGTCTACACCCACATGTGCCCTTGGATTGATGCAAACCCAGAACCAAAGGATGACACCTTTTCACATGAGGCTTCCTGACGCCCACACGAGGGGGTCTGCTTAACACATGCCTTAGCTAATTCAAGTCGGCTTTGTGGATCAGCCTCATGCTCTTCCTGGCTAATACACCCCAAACCTTCTGCAGGTGCAACTCAAATCAAAAGTTTGATCAGAAGCCATCTCCTCCAGGACATATGAATACTATATGCCCTAAAATCCCAGGTTAAATCAAGCCAATGCCTTTGAGCATTTCCCTCCAACCACGCAGATGGGGCACCCTCACAATTATTTCAATGGGACAGAACTGCACTTTGATGCATTTACACAGAAGATCGTGATAGGATGAAAAAAGTCATCTGTAATCTCAGTGCCCAGAAATCACATCCACTGAAATTTGGTCTATTTCCTTCCAATTAGTGTGTGCGTGTGTTTGCAAAAATTAACCACACTGTGTATAGACTTTGCCACCAATCCTTTCCATGTCCATCTTTTATTCACAGTGGAAAAGTATGAAGCTGTTAAAAATTGTGTTTTTCCAAGGATTCTTAATGCCACAGCCAAGGCTAAGTGCCTAATGTGAATTGAAAAACAATGTAAAGAACAACAACAACGAAAAGACTGGGGGTCTGTCTGTTTTATAATTTTACAAAAGCAGGATATAAAATACTATGCTTATGGTGAAACTGCAATAAGGCCTGTAGTCTAGTTCACCGTCTTGTGACAATGTCAATTCACGCATCATTATTATGTCAGATGTTACCAAGAAGGAAAGCTGGGGGAAGGGTACATGGCACTCTCCCTACTATCTTTGCAACTTCTTGTGAGTCTATATTTCAAAATAAAAAGTTTAAAAATATTACGTTTGGTAAAACTTCAATGATATTAAATGTAGAAAAGAAGGGCATCAGGGAAGAAAGAGTACGCTACAAAGCCAGCAGCTCGTATTGGAGCAATGGGATGACACCTTAGGCAAGAGGGTGAGAGCCCAGGTGGGTGCAGTTGGGCTGAGTTGGAGATGCCAGGTTCTCCAGGCCTGCTGGGGACTAATATTTTTGAGTGCTATGGGGCACACAGCATACCTCTGTTGATGTTGCTCCAGTAATGTCTGGCTCTTGCTCAGGGCTTGCTGCAGGACAGTAGAGACCTGCCTTTCAGAATCCACCTCCCCAGGTTCGTTCAGAATCCCGGGACCATCGGCCACCCACTGCTGCCAGCTTGCCAGGGCCTGCTGCTGCTGGGCCGCCTCCTGCTGCGCCAGCTGGTCCTCGAGCTTCCTCTCCAGCTCCTGGAGCTCCTACACAAGGAGGGAGCAGAGGGTAAGCCCCACTGCACAAGGTGGGTGGGGTGGAGGACAAAATCTGACCTCCTGGGTGTCTTGCTACGAGCCTGGCATGACGCTGTCTTGCCTGGTTCCCCATCCAGCTGTGCCACATGGTGCAATGTGAGTGCACCACGATCTCTCACCCCTGTGTCACCTCCATGCCTCCACATAGGCCGTTCCCTCCACCTGCAGTGCCTTTCTCTGTCTGCCTGACCAATCCCCAGTCTTCTTTCACCCCTCGGCTTAAGAAGAACCTCCTTGGTGCAGGGCTCCTCAGCGAAAGGATCCCTGAGTTCCTTGGGAGACGCAGATGCCCTCTCCTCATGTGTCCACTCACTACTCCTTGCATGCACTCCGTTTTCTGTCACCTGAAATCACTGTCCTGTGCCTTTCTGCTAGAGTGTGAGCTCTTTGAGGGCAGGGCTGTGTCTCCTTCTCCCTGCCTGCAAAGTGCCTGGCGGCTGGCACCTGTCACTGCAGATGGTGGGGTATCTGCATGCACCCAGCATGGACGAAAGCCAGGCTGGAACACAGCAACTATGGCAAACACCGCCAGTACCGTCAGGGTGCCGGGCACTGCTCTGTGTACTTTTCATACATGAATCTCACTGAACCCTTACAACAATGCTTCAGAATACATACTCTTAGTTCTCTTGCTTTATAGGTACAGAAACTGAGGCAGACAGAGTTAAATTAATTTGTCAGATGATGTAACTATTGAGTGGCAGATCCTGAATTTCAAGCCAGGCTAGCTGGCTCTGAAATTGTATTCTTAACCACTAGGCTGCACTGTCTCTCCTTGGCCAAACAGAAGTAATCTGCATTCTCGGGCCACCAGGATTAGATGGATTAGATAATCTCACACAAGAAACTGTCTACAGCCTGCTTAGGTGGGTGGTGGGGGGAGGCAGGAGGGCCCCAGGCCTTGGAGAATGCAGGCACATTTTTTTTTTTTTTTTTTTTTTTTTTGAGACGGAGTCTCGCTCTGTCACCCAGGCTGGAGTGCAGTGGCGCAATCTCAGCTCACTGCAAGCTCCGCCTCCCGGGTTCACGCCATTCTCCTGAATGCAGGCACATTTAACTCAGTATTTACCAGATTGGTCAGTACTATAATTAGGACTGGAAGGTGGACAGGGTGTTAAATCCTAAGAGGCCTTGGTTGGACTTCACCATGGGAGGGTGGTCCTTGATCCTTCTAAATAGGTACAAAATGGTCTAATTTTCTGCAAAGAGGTCAAAGCTTGCATCAAACACCCAAAAGGGTCTCAAAGCCCCCTAAAGACTCTGAAACACTATTCAAGAACCATGGCAGAAGAAAATCCGCCAGAGATAGACTGCATCTCTCTGTAGCATGGAGGCCATAGCATGGAGAACCTTCTATCCCACCCAAGCATTTGGGTGCTGAGCCTTCGAGAACTCCGGAACAGGGCTCCCAGCATGCTGAGATGTGGAACTATGACCATCCCTCTCGCTGCAGCACCCACAAGGAAACACAGCCCAGTGGAGTTCCAGCAGTGTGTGCCGTCATACTGTCAGCATGGCCAGGAGCTGGAGGCAGAGACCCCACTTCTACCCAGATGCCAGCCCCAGCCCACCTTGAGGAGAAGGGAGGCTCACACCTGAGCCTGTCTGTGTCACCAGAGGAACAGTGGAACACACAGAGCTTTTCAAGCACCAGGAGAGCCCTGGTTAGGAATGGAATATAAGGTGGAAATGTGTCCCACGGTTTATAATCTGCTGATGGTGTCCCCAAACCCCTGCACCCTTACACCTGCCTGCCACCTGGCACAACTGGAATCTGAAACTTGGTTCTGGAATTGTCTTCCCTTATAGCTGATTTCCTCGCCGGATTTTAAATGCTGAGGGCAGGGACTCAGGAGCATCGCTGACATGTTCTCCTCTCTCCCCAGCAGTCAGCACAGTGCATGGCTCATGGAAGAAGAAACAGCAACAATAATAACAATGATGATGATGATGGGATGACAGCAGCTGGCATTTACTGAATGCCAATATGGTGCCAGATGTATCAGCAGATTATAAAAGTTACATGAATTAGTTTGTTTAATCTTCACAAAATAACACAAGATAGGAATTTTTCATCATCTAATTTTATATATAAGGTAACTGAGGCAAGACAGTATAATGAAATCTCCTGAAATCACAGAGCTGGGCAAGAGGCAGAGTCAGGGGTGATTTCAGGTGTCTCTGACTCTGGGTCCCATCACTCAGCTCTAATGCCCCAGTAATCACTCCACAGGTATCTGCTGAATGAATGAATAGATATATAGATGTTGATGATGGATGGATGGAAGTGTGGATGGAGGGAGGGAAAAGGGAAGGAGGGGAAAAAAGACACAGAAACGGGGAAAGAGAGATAATAGATGGATTGGGGGATTCAGCGATGAACGAGACATGAAAACTCACTGTCTATTGAGGGAGAGACTCACGTCAACAGTTGCAGAGATGGGAAATCCATCATCTGCTTTGGGATGGAGGGTTACGGGAGCTGGAAAAGACCAGCTCTGCCAGGGGGAATCAAGGATGGCTTCACAGAGGAAATAACATTTGGGTTTGTCGTAAAATATGGATAGGAGTTTGCAAGGAGGTAGAGCAGAAGCATTCTAGGCAGAGGTCCTTCAAAGGGACACATGCCTGAATGTGTCTCCAATGCTTAGGGGGCAGCAAGAAGGTCCAGGGGCTAAAATGCAGGATCTGAGAGAGGGAGCAGTGAAAGGTGGGATTTTTAAATGTAGAGCTGGGGATGGGGCTGTGAATCATCACTTTTATTTTTCAGAAACATCGCCTTGGCCACCGTGCAGGGGGGTAACTGGAGTAGGGAGAAAGGAAGGTAGGCAGAAATTGAGGTTAGGACAGGAGCATGGGCTTTGGAGGCAGGTTTAAAGCCTGCTTTTCAGCTGTGGGACCTTGGTGAAATGACTTAAACTTCCTAAGCCTCAGCTCTTTCATCTGTAGAATGGGTATGAAAACGTCATGAGATGGACATGAGGTTTAAACACTTAGCCCACGGCTTTGGACATAATGAGAGCTCCATTGATGCTGGCTAATATCAAGGTTATTTCTGTTGTTCTGGTCTAGATACATCAGACTAACGAAGCTGGGCAGCCAAAGGTGGAAAGGAGAAAGCCCAGGCAGAATCAACAGATGGTGGCCAGTGGTCCATGGGGAGAAAGGCAGAGGGAAGATCAGAAGATGCTGAGGCTGGGCGTGGTGGCTCACCCCTGTAACCCCAGCACTTTGGGAGGCCAAGGTGGGAAGATCACTTGAGGTCAGGAGTTCGAGACCAGCCTGGCCAACATGGTGAAGCCTTGTCTCTACCAAAAATACAAAATTAGCTGGGCATGATGGTGCATGCCTATAGTCCCAGCTACTCGGGAGGCTGGGGGAGGACAATCAATTGAACCCAGGAGGTGAAGGTTGCAGTGAGCTAAGATCACACCTCTGCACACCAGCCTGGGTGACAGTGACTCTGTCTCAAAACAATAAACAAAGAAGAAGAAGAAGAAGATGCCAAGTGAGGCTCAGGAAAGTAAACACACAGCAATTTAAACTGAAATGCAAATACAGTGGGTACCATTTGTTTGGGGTCACATTATCTGTTAGGAGTAAGTCCATCCCATATAAATTTGCCTATCATTGTCACTTGGCCTTCTGATCCAACTAAGCCTTGCATATGTTCCAATTTTGCAAAATGAGCCTAAATCTTTCATCAGATGAGGTACACTTGACACAGTTTTCTTAGGAGTAATTTCTTCCAAAGCATTCTATTTCATGCTTTTTTAATTCTCCTGAATGTTTAACAGCCTAAAAGCCCATTCCCAATAGGAAAGTGGTTTACACAGAATGAGCAAATTGCAGAATGCAAGTCTAATATCTGGAACAAAACAACAGGCTTGTCTTCATTTCAAATGCAAACTCAAGTAAGAGTGTATCATATGCATTGCCTTACCACTCATTTAACAATAAGGCACCATCTGATTTATCAGCTGTTCCCAACTCAGGACACATTAACTCTCTGTTCTAAACAAACTGGAGGTAGGAGTTACTCAAAAGAGTTTTAGGATAAAATCGAAAATGTAAGTGTTGTACTCTCCAATTATTATACTAATAGAAATCAGTGTGGTCTCAAGTAAAAAGCAGAACTATGTGTTTCAGGGCTGTACTGAGGGTGTTTCTTGGGCACTTAGGATGAGCAGATGAATCATGCGCTGGAGGCTAAATGTTCCTGGTGTCTCACTCTGCCCCTAACTCACTAAATGACCTTGGACCTGCTCTTCCCTCTGCAGGCTCTATTTCCTCCATCTGGAATTCAGGGCAGTGATCCGCCTCCATGTTAATCACCTCGAGTGTAATACTTGCTGTGGGCTTTGGCTAAGTACTCTGTGGAGGTTTCCTCCTATTATTAATTTGCTACGGAATTTTATCTTGAATGGGTGTTAAATTCAATTAAAGACTGATATGGTTTGGATTTGTGTCCCCACTTAAATCTCATGTTGAATTGTAATCCCCAGTGTTGGAGGTGAGGCCTGCTGGAAGGTGATTGGATCATCGGGGTGGATCCTTCATGAATGGTTTAGTGCCATCCCTTTGGTGCCGTTCTTATGATAGTGAGTGAGTTATAGTGAGATCTGGTTGTTTAAAACTGTGTAGCACCTCCTCCACTCTCTCTTCCTTTTGCTCCAGCCAAGTAAGATGTACCTCCTTTCCCTCTGCCTTCTGCCATAATTGTAAGTTTCCTGAGGTTTCCACAGAAGCTGAGCAGATGCATCATGCTTCCTGTACAGCCTGCAGAATCATGAGCCAATTAAATCTCCTTTCCTTACAAATTACCTAGTCTCAGGTATTTCTTTATAGCAATGTGAGAACAGACTAATACAGAAAATTGGTACTGAGGAGTGGACATTGCTACAACAATACTTGAAAATGTGAAAGCAGCCTTGGAATTGGGTAACCAAAGGAGACTGGAAGAGTGTGGAGGGCTCAGAAGAATACAGAAAGATGAGGGAAAGTCTGGAACTTCCTAGAGACTTGTTACATGACCAAAATGCTGATTGTGATATGGACAATGAATTCTAGGCTGAGGAGGTCTCAGATGGAGTGAGGAACTCATTGGGAACTGGAGTAAAGGTCACTTTTGCCATGCTTTAGCAAACAGACTGGTGGCATTGTGCCCCTACTCTAGAGATCTGTGGAATTTTTAATTTGAGAGTAATGATTTAGGGTATCTGGTGGAAGAAATATCTAAGCAGCAAAGCATTCAAGATGTGACTTGGCTGCTTCTAACAACCTATGCTCATATGTGTGAGCAAAGAAATGACCTGAAACTGGACCTTATATTTAAAAGGAAAGCAGAGTGTAAAAGTGTGGAAACTTTGCAGCCTACCATAGACAAGAGAATGGGAAAAAGAAGGCTTTTCAGAGAACTTCACGGCAGCCGTTTAATCACAGCCCCAGAGGTCTAGGAGGGAAGAATGGTTTCCTGGGCCAGGCCCAGTGCCCCACTGCCCTGTGCAGCCTTGGGACTCTGCTCCCTGCATCCAGCCTCAGCTCAAAGGACCCCAGGTACAGCTTGGACCACTGCTCAGAAGATGCAAACTGTAAGCCTTGGCAGCTTCCATGTGGTGTTAAGCCTGCAGGTGCACAGAATGAAAGAGTTGGGTCTTGGGAGCCTCTGCCTAGATTTCAGAGGATATATGGAAAAGCCACAATGTCCAGGCAGAAGCCTTCTGCTGGGGCAGAGCCCTCATGGAGAACCTCTACTAGAGCAGTGTGGAGGGGAAATGTGGGGTTGGAGCCCCCACACAGAGTCCCCATTGGGACACTGCCTAGCAGAGCTGTGATAAGCGGGGCACTATCCTCTAGACTCTGGAATGGTAGATCCACTGACAGCTTTTATCTGGTGCCTAGAAATACTGCAGGCACTCAACACCAGCCCTTGAGAGCAGCTGTTGGGGCTGAATCCTGCGAAGTCACAGGGGCTGAGCTGCCCAAGGCTTTGGGAGCCCATCCCTTGGACCAGCATGTTCTGAATATGAGACATGGAGTCAAAGGAGATTGTTTTGGAGCTTTAAGATTTGATGACTACCATCCTGCATTTCAGACTTGCCCCGATGGGGCCTATAGCCCCTTTCTTTTGGCCAATTTCTCCCTTTTGGAACAGGAATATTTACCCAATGCCTGTGGCTCCATTGCATCACTGGAAGTAACTAACTTGTTTTTTAATTTATAGGCTCATAGGTGGAATGGACTTATAATTGTCTCAGATGAGACTTTGGACTTTTGAGTTAATGCTGGAATGAGTTAAGACTCTGGGGGACTGTTGGGAAGGCAAGATTGTATTTCGAAATGTGAGAAGAACATGGTATTTGGGTGGGACTACATCTCATGTCGAATTGTAATCCCCAGTGTTGCAGGTGGAGCCTGGTGGGAGGTGACTGGATCACGGGGGTCCTTCATGAATCGTTTAGCACGATCCCTTCGGTGCTGTTCTCGTGATGGAGTTACTATGAGATCTGGTTGTTTAAAAGTGTGTGGCACCTCCTCCTATTTCTCTTCCTCCTGCTCTGGCTACATAAGACATGCCTGCTTCCCCTTCACCTTCTACCATGATTGTAAGTTTCCTGAGTCCTCCCAAGAAGCTGGGCAGATGCATCATGCTTCCTGTATAGCCTGTGGAACCATGAGCCAATTAAACCTCTTTCCTTTATAAATTACCCAGTCTCAGGGTATTTCTTTATAGCAATGCAAGAACAGATTAATATAAAGACTTATTCTCTATATACTAAAATGATCACGAGTCACTCCCCTTTAATTTGTTAATCAGGTGAATTTTGGAAATGGATGTTTTAACGTTAAACCAACCTTATATTCCTAGAATAAACCCAACCTGTCCATAATGTATTAATTTTTTATAGATGGCTGTATTCTGCTATTTTGTTTTCAAATGGTACATCTATGTTCACATGCAAGATTGAAGTATAATTGTTCTTTCTGGTACTGTTCATGTCTGGTTTTGGTGTTAAAGTTATCTAGCATGATAAAATAAGTTGAGGAATACTCCCTATTTTTCTAACACCAGGAAAAATTCATATATGAGATTGGCAAAATACTTTAAACTTTGGCAATGCTCATCTACAAAACTACTGGAGTTGGGTGTCTTTTGTGTGGGTTTGGAAGATTTTAAAGTACTGAATCAATTTCTTTCATGGCAACAGGGTTATACAGACTTTTTTTCTACTTAAGCCAATTTTGGTGATTTGCATTTTTCTAGGTTTTGAATTCATTTCAGTTTTTGAATTCATCTGTATAAAGTTGTTTCATAACATTCACTTATTTTAAAAAACTCTACTGCATCTATAGTCATGTTGCTTTTTATACTCTTAATATTATTGTCTTTTATATTTTTTAATGGTTACTCTTGCCAAGGGTTTGTATATTTTATAAGACTTTTTTCAAAAAAATCTCTTCACTTTATCAATTCTATGGTAGTTTTGTTTTTTATTTTGTTTATGCTATATTTCAGAAGAAACATACTTTTTTTTTTTTGAGAGGGAGTCTCGCTCTGTCTCACCCAGGCTGGAGTGTAGTGGCGTGATCTCAGCTCCCTGCAACCTCCACCTCCTGGGTTCAAGCGATTCTCCTGTCTTTATAAGTATAACTAAGTAAAGAATCATTAACACTGAAGTGAGAGCATGTCTATTCACAACTTAGGAGTGCTTCCCTCCCCATACCAGGGTTTCAATAAATGTGAGGGTTTTTTTCCTTATTATAAGTAATTATGATAATAATAGATAATAAATGAAATTCTAAAATCTACACATAAAAGACCTAAAATTAGTCACCAAAACAGTTATTATCATAGCTTTTGTTTTACGGATATACCTCTCACATTTTGGAAAGAATGTGGCATGTTGCGATAATGCTAATAATTAGAATTTTTAAAATAATAAATAACCCAATACATTGTTGCATCTAGGATGCTGCTAATTGGAAGATACACTGTTGTCCTCCCTAGCACAATGAAAGAAACAATACTGCCAATGAAACCATGGCACCTGCCAAGTTTCAGAGATGTTAAAATCCAAAAGGGTTACTTCTCAGAGCAATGAAATAGAGCCATCTTTGGTTGAGAGAGTGCAAAGTACTCTCCAATAAGTCACTTCATTTAATCCTCACCACAATCCCGCAGCACAGACAGGACAGGGGTTGCAGCCTATTCCACAGGGGAAGATGCAGAGGTAGGTACCAGAAAGAACCAGCTCTGTCCCCCTCTCCTTCCCAGCGCCTGCACTCACCCGGCTGTGCGACTCCAGGATCTGTGTGCAGGCCGACTTGGTCAGCATCTCAGATGCACTGAGCTCTTCCAGGAGCAAGTCCTGGATGCTGAGGAGGGCGGTGTAGGCCGAAAGGGTCTCGGTCACCCGGGCCGCCTTCTGGAACTGCAGAGCAACAAGCGACCGTGCAAAGCCTCCCTCCTGTGCCTCCAGCCGCTGCACTCTCTCCCGCAGCAATTCACCTCGAACCTGGGAGGGGACAGGGATGGACCCAAACCCAGAGAGCAGTGAGTAGAGGAGGGTGGAGGAGAACAAACAGCCTTTCAGAGCTCACAGACCTGGGATTCTGAGAACCACCAAAGGTTTACAATGGAGACACCCTGGGAACCTGCAGGGAGCAATATCAGACAAGACTGTCCCTGCTTATGAAGACGCCAGGGGGCTTGGGGAGCCCAGCCATCCTTCATCCCATATGTATCGTCCTCAAGAGTCACCTGAGCCCATTGCTCTCCTTCTGAAAACACTTTTAAGCCTCTCCATGTCCTAGAGGATGGAAGTTCAACTCCTTAGCATGGGATCCAAGGAGCTCCCCACCCCAGTCCCAGCCAAGGTCCCCCTGGACAGGTCTGGTCTGTTCTTCTGCCCCTACCCCACTCACACATGCACAACTGGGACTCCCCTTCCCAACTGCGTGCTGTGCTGTACACACCATGCACTTTGTGTCTGTGGTTCGTGGTCTTTGCGATGACTGAAATGTCTTCCCATCCTCCCTTCCTGAAATTCTACTATTTGTCCTTTGGGTTATAGTTCCCACTGAAGCGGTCTCACTTCTCTATGTTTGTTTTGTTCCATGTAGGCTTCAAACCAGGTGCCCAGGGTTTACTTGACCTTGGGCAAGTCACTAAGCTCTGCATGCCTACGCTTCTTCATCTATAAAGTGGAGAAAATAATACCATCCAACACACAGAGTTTAGTTTGTTTTTTATCAGAACAGCTTAATTGAGGTATAACTTCTTTACAATAACCTGCACAAATTTACAGTATACAATGTGATAAATTTTGACATATTTCTACCCCTATGAAACCATCGCTACAACCAGGGTAGTGAATACATCCATGTTCTTGGTAATCCCACCCCCTGCCCCCCACTCAGCAACCACTGATGTGCTTTCAGTTACAATTGACAAGTCTGCATTTTCTAGAGTTCTTTTTTTTGATAAGTGAATTATACAGTACCTATTTTTTTATCTAGCGTTTTTTTTGTTTTGTTTTGTTTTGTTTTTTTTAAGACACAGTCTCGCTCTGTCACCCAAGCTGGAGTGCAGTGGTGCAATCTCGGCTCACTGCAACCCTCGCCTCCTGGGTTCAAGTGATTTTCCTGCCTCAGCCTTCTGAGTAGCTGGGATTACAGGCATGCACCACCACGCCCAGCTAATTTTTGTAATTTTAGTAGAGATGGGGTTTCACCATGTTGCCCAGGCTGGTCTTGAACTCCTGGCCTCAAGTGATCCACCTGCCTCAGCTTCCCAAAGTGCTGGGATTACAGGCGTGAACCACTGCACCCGACCTGTCCAGCCGTTTTGACTGAAGATAATTATTTTGAGATTTACCTTTTACCAACTTCTTCTGGGTTGAGGATCTCTTATGCTTCCCCCTTCCCTCCCTTTGTTGCTTTACTAACTATAGCTCTGTTTTGTTATTTTAGTGGCTGCTTTAGGGTTTATAGTACACATCTTTGACTTATCCCAAGTACCTTCAATTGATATATCACTTCACATGGAGTACAAGAACCAAAAATAAAATTCTAAGCCCCCCGCTCAACCATCTGAATGGACCACTCCTCTCAGCAAGGGTATTCCAAAGTCAACCTGAAAAACCAGTTCAGGCCATGATGGCAAGGGGGAGCTGAACATGCCTCCTTATACCCTCCTTTCCTTTTGGAATTTCAGTTAGAACAGACTCTTTAAGTCTGGTAAGAAACATTTACAATCTATTCTCTCTGAAGCCTGCTACCTGAAGGCTTCATCTGCATGATAAAACCTTGGTCTCCACAACCCCCTTAGTGTAACCCAGATGTTCCCTTTTTTTTTTTTTTTATTATACTTTAGGTTTTAGGGTACATGTGCACAATGTGCAGGTTTGTTACATACGTATCCATGTGCCATGTTGTTTTGCTGCACCCATTAACTCATCATTTAGCATTAGGTGTATCTCCTAATGCTGTCCCTCCCCCCTCCCCCCACCCCACAACAGTCCCCAGAGTGTGATGTTCCCCTTCCTGTGTCCATGAGTTCTCATTGTTCAATTCCCACCAGATGTTCCTTTCTATTGACAATAACTCTTTCAACCAATCGCCAATCAGAAAATCTTTTAATCTAACTATGATCTGGAAGCCCCCACTTCAAGTTGTCCCACTTTTCTGGACCAAACCAACGTACATCTTACACGTATTGATTGATGTCTCATGCCTCCCTAAAATGTATAAAACCAAGCTGTGCCCCAACCACCTTGGGCACACGTCATGAAGACCTCCTGAGGTCGTGTCATGGGTGTGTGTCCTTAACCTTGGCAAAATAAACTTTCTAAATTGATTGAGACCTGTCTCAGATACTTTTGGCTTACAAACGTTATGCTAATTTACTTCCATTTCGTGCTTCCTGGTCTTTGTGCTATTTCTGTCATACATTTAATTGTATATACGTTATAAACGTCACACTGCTTTGTTATTATTTTCATTGAAACAAGTCAATCTTGAAAATTTTCTTGTATTGAAGTGAAATGCACATAACATAAAATTTACTACTTTAAAGTCAATAATTAAGTGACATTTAGGATTGAGTAGCCCCCACCTCTATTTAGCCTGAGAACATTTTCACCATCCCTAAAGCAAAAGCAAATGCCATACCTTTTAAGCAATTATTCCCCAGTCTTCCCACCCCCAAGTCCTTGGCAACTACCAATCTTCTGTTTCCATGATTTTCCTTATTCTGGATATGTTATATAAATGGAACTACAGAATAACAACCTTTTGTGTCTGGCTTCTTTTACTTCGCATAATGTTTTCGAAGTTCATCTACCTGTTGTATGCAAACTTCATTTCCTTTTTATGGCTGCATAATATTCCATTGGATGTACAATCAGTCAATTTTTGGAAGATTTTTAAAATTCAAAGAGAATCTAACATAAGTACCCATGTAGTTACCATTCCCATTGCTCATTTTTTTGTGTGGTTCTGTAGCAGGAAGAGCTGCAGACAAAACCCCTCAGACACCGAGTTAAAGAAGGAAGGGGTTTTTTCGGCCAGGAGCATAGACAAGATGCCTGTCTCAAGAGCCGAGCTCCCTGAGTGAGCAATTCCTGTCCCTTTTAAGGGTGCACAGCTCTAAGGGGGTCTGCGTGAGAGGGTCGTGATTGATTAAGCAAGCAGGGGGTACATGACTGGGGGCTGCATACACCGGTAATTAGAAAGGAACCGAACAGGACAGGAATCTTCACAATGCCTTTTTTATGCAAATAACTAATTAGGTCAGGGGTCAATCTTTAACTACCAGGCCCAGGGTGTGGCGCTGGGCTGTCTGCTTGTGGATTTCATTTCTGCCTTTTATTTTTTACTTCTTCTTTCTTTGGAGGTAGAAATTAGGCATAAGACAATATGAGGGGTGGTCTCTTCCCTTAGTTCTAGATTTCTATCTGTTATGAAAATCCTTCTGCCTGATTTCCTATTTCTTGCAGTATGAATCTCTTAGTAAGGAAAACTTTCAGCATTTTAAGTCTAAAAAAATGTATTTCATCTTCATTCTTGAAAGATATATTTTCTGAATAAAGAATTTTAGGTGGCAGATTTTCCTTTTTGTTTTGAAGACATTGCTCCATGGTCTTCTCACTTGCATTATTTGAAATGAGAAATCGGCTGTCAACCTGCTCTTTGCTTTGTAGTGTATCTTACTCCTTTAGTTGCTTTTAAGATTTTCTCTTTATCAATGGTTTGGAGCAATTTGATTATGATGTACCTTGGAAAAATTTTCCTCAAGTTTCTTATGCTTGGGATTCACTGAGCTTCTTAAATCTGTGAGTTTATAGTTGTCATCAAATTAGGCAAAATTTTAGCCGTTAATTCTTCCAATATGTTTTCATCCTTCTTTTTCTCTCCTCTTCTCCAGGAATTCCAATTATCCACACATTAGGCCACTTGAAGCTGTCTCCTGGTTCACAGGTACTCTGTTCACTTTTCTCTGTTTTCATTTTAGATAGTTTCTATTGCTGTATCTCCAAGCTAACTACTTTTTTTCTGCAATGTCTAATCTGCTGTTAATTCCCATACACACACACACATATGTGTGTGTGTATGCAAATCAAACTTCTAGAGAAAAAAATGTGTGATATAGATGTAGACATATATATATATCTTTTTACATCTTCCATATCTATACTTAACCTTTTTGGAACACATGAAACACAATTATAACTGTTTTACCCCATTTATGCTGGAGGTTGCAATTTTTTGTGTGTGAAAAATCAGAACTTGGTGATGCCCTTGAGCAGTACAATATAAATAACTCCCACAAGCTTAGCATTCCAATAGTGGGACACTAGGCATAAATGGGTTAATGCCATTCTCTGTCAATCCTAACATCTGTGTCAGATCTGGATTCGTTTCAATTGATTGATTTTTCTCCTCATGAGGAGTTGTATTTTCCTGTTCATTTCATGCCTGGTACTTTTTAACTGAACTACAGACATTGTAAATTCTACCTTATTGGGTCCTGGATAGTTTTGTGTTTCTATAATTATTCTTCAGCTTTGTTCTGAGATGCAGTTAAGCTACTTGGAAACAGGCTGACCTTTTGGGTTATGTTTTTAAGCTCTTTTATGTGGGACCAGCATAGGGCTCATTATTTGCACTGCCGAGGCAAGGCCTTTTTGAGTACTATATTTGATGTCCTCTGAATTGAGGCTTTCTAGTTTGGATGGAAGGAACTGTCACTATCCCCAGCCTGGTGTGAACGCTGGGTACTCTTTTCTCTAAGTATTTTGGGTGGTCTTTCCCCTGGCTTTGAGCAATTTTCTTCCATGGAAGTGCTAAGCAGGTCTCAGCAGAATACTCAAAGGGACCCAGTGGACACCTGTGGAGTCTTCTCTATGCAGCTCTTTCTTTTCTGGGATTCTGTCCTGTGAAATCTAGCTGACTTGGCTTCCCCAAATGCTTAGCATTGTCTCTTTTACTCAAGGGGTCTACCCTAGTAGACCTGCTGGGTTCCTTCTTGCTGTGCCTCAGCCTGGAAACCCTTTTAGGGCAGTAGGCTGGGACAATGACAGGGCTGAACTCCTTTATTTCTTATTTCTTAGGGATCAGTTTTGACTGCTGCCCAGTATCCTGAGAATCACTGTTCCATAGATTTTGTCTGTTTTGTTTTAGGTGAGGGGTAATTCTGATACTTTTTATTCCATCTTGGTCAGAAGCAGAAGTCCCTCATAGGGTTATTCTGATTATTAAATAATCTAATATTGTTAAGTGCTAAGAACAGTGCCTGACACATTGGAGTGTTTAACAAATGTTGCTGCTGTTGTCCTTGGTGGTGGTGCTGGTGTTAATACTCTTATTACCGAAGGTGAAATATGGTGGGATCTATAAGGAAGGTCCATATATGGTGCTGTGTGGTTTAGAGAAAAGAGAAGGTGGAGGGGTCAGGGAAGGTCGTGACAACACTGGCATTTGAAGCAGACACTGAAGGATCCAGGCATTCAGGAAGAGGAACAGCATGACCAGAGGCACTGAGGCAGGGGGCCCTACAGAGACTTGTGAGGCTGAATTAGATAAAAGCTAAGAGGGAAAGTGGGAGATGAAGCCGTAAAGGTGGGGTGGGGAGAAGAACCCATACTGCAGAGGCCCTGAACTGTCAGGGACAAGAAGGCAGAAGCTTCCCCTCAGACAGTGAGAAGGGCAAGAGAGCTGGATGTCCCTGAACAGGAAAAAGTTGAGTGATGGGCAAGGCATGGAAAGAATTGGGTAAGAGGTGATCAATAAAAATAAAATTCTAAGCCCCCTAACTGACTGAATGGGCACCCTGTTGGCCAAGGAGACCCCAGAAAAACCTTGGAAGTTGAGTTCCCAGCCATAATGGGATGGGAGGTTGGACACACCTTGCTACACCCCCTCCCTCACTAACCATCATTAGGTTTTCTTCCCTAAAGGCTAAACAGAAACCAGCTCTTCCAAAAGACTCCACCCCGATATCAACTAACTGCCTGACACTGCCCCTCCTTTTTGCTGTTTTGACAAAGCAACCAACCAGCATTCCTTCCTGATAACACACACTGACCAGAGTGGTTCTGGACAGTCTATGGAGGATGCTCAGTGAGGGTTTTAGTGTCCTCTTCTTCACATTTTGATGTCAGAAGGTAGAAAACACCACCCTTAGATCATGCTAGCGCCACCATTTTTTTGTACATGGGACCTGTATTAGTCCGTATTTATGCTGCTATAAAGTGAGTAATTTATAAAGAAAAGAGATTTAGTTGCCTCCCCAGCCTTCAGGAAACTTACAGTCATGGCAGAAGGGGAAGCAAACACATCCTTCTTCACATGGCAGCAGCAAGAAGTACCAAGCAAAAGGGGGAAAAGCCCCTTATAAAACCATCAGATCTCATGAGAACTCACTCACTATCACGAGAACAGCATGAGGGTAACTGCCCCCATGATTAAGTTACCTCTCACCAGGTCCCTCCAATGACACACATGGGGATTATGTAAGCTACAATTCAAGACGAGATTTGAGTGGAGACACAGGACCCATGAAGCTCAATGACACTGGTGCATGTTTCTCCTTTCATAAATATTCATGACTCCTCCTATAGCTTATTAAATATGTATATTAAGCCACCCTATTTAGCATAAATTCCTGTTCCCTTTGCCCCTTTCTCTAAGTGCCTGTTTTCAGCTTCTAGCCAGAGGCTATGCTTCCTAGCCTGTCAGAATGGCCACCCTGCAGGCTACAACCCATTATGAGAAATAAAGGTCTCCTTTCCAAATTTATGAACCTCATCATGCTTCAGCTGACAGAAGTCTTCTTTATTACATGCCTGCCATGCGCTAAGGTGTTCACGTTATCTTTGTGTGCTCTCCATCTTCCCCTCTTGGGTGAGTGGGTGGTGGTCCAAGTGTCCAATAAGACCCAGACCCCTGCAGAGGTGCAGAGCAGAGGGCAGAATGAGATGGTCGTAAGGGAAACCTCAAGATTTATTTACGTAAATGCATGCATAAATGTGGGTGAAGTGTAAAGCCTTTTGTATATACTATATGAACAACATGGACAGTGAAATTAAAAAGAAAAAAAAAGCTTCTCCAAAATTCTTTTTTCTTCTTTGGAAAGCTTAAGTTTGTTAGTTCTAGCACCATGAGAATGTGTCTCTAGAGAGGGTTTTAATCCTTTGTCTAGAAGAAATCCGGGGAAACAACACAGATTTGCATTTCTATGAGGTATTAATGACAGGCTTCATTAAATATTCAAGCCACTGAGACTAATACAAATTCATTTGCAAAATGATATGCTGCTAAATACTCTTTAAACAAGAAGTTCAAACAACTTCCTTACTACTTTTCCCTGACAACATGTGGATTTCAAAGGAAAAGTTTCTTCTATGCATTATAATGTCCTTTAAACATATAGTAAAGTCTACCTGTGTCAACCAGCAGAGAGTTATTGGGATTCTAAAGAGTTTAATAAATCACACCTCTCCTTGCCCAAGTTTGGAAACAAATACAACTAGATGCAAGGGTGAGCCAGCTAGGCACCTAATGTCAGCTTTCATATTGATGAAAACTAGATTGGAGAATGTGGCTCACATCTGTATCCAAACAAATTCACAATCCCCCAAGAGTAGGCCTCCTTACCAAATTCATCACTTAAAAAACAGGTAAGAGGGGCTTCCTACAGGAATGCTGGCTCCCAAAGAGGAGGGGGCTGAGCTGAGCCTGCCCCATTCCTTCTTTAATCCCACCAATCACAAATGCCCTCCTTGGAGAAAAGTGGGCCAAGGGATGGAGAATCTAGTGGTGCCATTAGCAACATCCTCCAGTGGCAAGAGAGGCATTGAGAGAGGTCTTATTGTTACAGTAGGTAACTAGTCAGACATGAGCAGGGCAGGAGAGAGCCCCGCCAACTACCAGGAATGTCAGGTGGCCATCAGGTGATGGTCAAGTGGTTGTTAACTGCCTCTTTAAAATAATAATTGGTTACAGCTGGTGCCAGGGAACAGCAGTCTCCCAACAGATAGCAAAAACCTGAAACTGGTGATCAGCAGCTTCCCGATAAGAACTCAGGTGCTGGGCA
Organism: Symphalangus syndactylus; assembly: GCF_028878055.3. Classification (NCBI taxonomy): domain Eukaryota; kingdom Metazoa; phylum Chordata; class Mammalia; order Primates; family Hylobatidae; genus Symphalangus; species Symphalangus syndactylus. The sequence goes on along the minus strand of NC_072438.2, from coordinate 16,396,275 downwards.
AGTGGGCTCACACATGTGCACTAAGAGGCAAAATGGCAGAGTATAACTAGTATATCATCTTCTAGGAACATTCTACTGGTAAGGAAGAACGCCTCAAGTGAGCATGTGCACAACTTCTGTAAAAACACTGCATATGTGGCTCCTCCCAAGTGCTGGCAGGTCATTGTGCATGTGAACAGCCCACCCCAAGGGAAGAATCACGGGAGAAGGGATGTGATATGGTTTGGCTGTGTCCCCATCCAAATCTCATCTTGAACTGTAGTTCTCATAATCCCCACGTGTCACAGGAGGTAACTGAATCATGGGGGTGATTACCTCCATGCTGTTCTCCTGAGAGTGAGTTCTCATGAGATCTGATGGTTTTATAAGGGATTTTTCTCTCTCTTTGCTCTGCACTTCTTGCTGCTGCCATGTGAAGAAGGATATGTTTGCTTCCTGCTTCTGCCAGGATTGTAAGTTTCTTGAGGTCTCCCCAGCCCTGCAGAACTGTGAATCAATGAAACCTCTTTCCATTATAAATCACTCAGTCTCGGGTATGTCCTTATAGTAGGGTGAGAATGGAGTAATACAGGATGCAACCCTCCAGAAGTATGCCAATGTATAAAACCCCAAGTCAAAGGTTAAGCTGTGCAGTTGGTCTCTCAAGTCACCTGCTTGCCCCTCTTTCAAGTATGCTTTACTTCCTTTTCTTCCTGCTCTAAAGCTCTTCAATAAACATTTACTCCTGTTTGAAAACTTGCCTCAGTTTATTTCTGTCTTATGCTCCTTGGTTAAATTCTTTCTTCTTAGGAGGCAAGAATTAAAGTTGCCACAGATTCGTACAGATTTGCTGCTGGTAACATTATCAAGAAACTTGCATCCAAACATTGGGAGAAGAAGGCTAAAGAAACACTGCTGAAATATAAATGTGCATTTGAAGATTCCCATTCTAGTGGCTGGTCCTCTTAAAAAGCAGGTTAGTTTAATCCACGTTCTGCTGAATGGGTTCAAGATACCCAGAGCAGGTAAAAGGATGGGAAATGTTTAAAACTCCCTGTGGCATACTGTATCAGGAGGCAAGTAGATTCACTGATGGTCCATTGGGTTAATATTTGTTGAGTGAAATACTATCTTGCTAAATAAGCATCATTAGTGCTTAAATTTTAGACGTAGACAAATTAATTTATATGCCTAGAAAGATACTTCTACCACCCCTATCATCTATATTATCAAACTGCAAATTCCCCAACGAAATGAGGGGCATCACCTCACATCACTTGGCATAGTTTTGCTTTGTTGTATTTTAAGGTTGATCTATTAACTCTTACATACAAACTTACCACTGAACTAGCTGTGTGACCAAGGCAAGTTGCTTAACCTCTCTGAGTCTCAGTTTTTCCTGTGAAAAGGAAATAGTATCTGGTGCCTAGTGAGTACCTACTAAACAGTAGCTGTCATCATTATTACCACTTTACTATTTTCACTATTTCACATCATTATTAAATCGGATTTCTTTCAAGTTGCACAAAAAAGATAAAAATAATGGTTTGCCATATTGAGTGTTTCCCCCTATTTCAAAGAGGCTTCTTCAATTCTAATGATGAAGTACATGCACAATATAAAAAAATCTTTACAGTGGAGATTCCTAGTGAAGAACAGTGAATTTTTAAGATGCATCCAGTGCTTTCTTTAAGGCAGAGGGTAAATATGGGGGAAATGAGAGAGGAAACAACAGTGATAAAATTTTGAAAGTTAGAAACTGGATGACTGATTGGGAAAGAACTATATAGATCCCAAAAAACTGAATCCTAAGTAAGCCATGGAGTAAGCAAGAAGCAACATAATTTATACTGCAGAATCTACCTTCCCAAGTCTCAGAAAATGTAGTCATCAGATACATCTAGAAGTGGGAGGTAAAAGATGGAGCTAAAACAGAAGAAAAGGATAAACATCTCATTAGGAAACAGGCTCCCAGAATTCCCCCACCCATCCTTTGCTCAGCAGGCCACTCTCTTCCCTACACCCAGCAGATGACTGGAGATTTAGTCTCAGGAAAAGTCTCTGAATTTAGGGAAGGAAACTCACGCACATCTGAAAACAGAGGGCCCTAGTGAAAGTTTACATACTGACTACTGAAACCCCAGCTCTCTTCCTGCATTTGGCTTCCCAAATGTTGGGCAGCCAGGCCTTTACCATCTAGACAAAAGACTTGGAGTGGTCTTCTTTGGGAGATTCAACAAGACTTGATGAAAGATCTAAAGATACTCACACTGGAGATTCCCCTACAGAGTGGCCCAGCCCAGCCACCAGAGTGAAGGCCACAGTCTACAAGCCCTGGCTGTAGGCTCAGAGCCTTAAGGCAGTTTCTTATTATCCCACTCTTAAATATCATCAGATCACCGAAGATGACCACATACCTGGGAAAGCCTCTAATGAACACGGAGGTTAAGAGTGAACATGCAGGAATTTAAAAAAAAATCATTAACATTATCAGAAAGATATAGCAAGTGATAGCCTCAAAATAATAAGAGAATGTTTTTTCTTTAGGAAGACAGCATTGGGACGATGAAGAATTAGAAATTGAAAACATAAATGAAAAACTCAATTAAAGGCTTATAAGATAAAACTTAGGCTATCTCCCAGCAAGTAAAGCAAAAAGACAAATCGTAAAAAAAAAAGGAAAAAAAGAAAGAAATAAAGGACAAGAGGTCAACACTGGAATCCTGACAGTTCTAAAAAGACGAATTAGAGAATAGGAGATGTAATCATTAATAAAATTCAGGAAAATTTCCCAGAATTCTAGATTGGTCAAACTATCAGTTGAGTACGAGGGCAGAATAAAAACATTTTCAGTCCTGGAAAAATCTGAAAAACTCCAAAATACTAAGTTTCTTATGTGCCCTTTCCCAGGAAACTAACAAAAGATGTGTTTCACTAAAAACAAGGATGAAACCAGGAAAGAGGGGTGAAGGGAATTCATAGTGTGATCCCAAGATGGCAGCTGTGCATGAGGCACAGAGGTCAATTTCCAACTGGAGCACATCAGAGGCAGAGAGAGAGATGTGCTGTGAAAGATGGGACTAACAGAAGACATGACATGTGTGATGGTCCTGATAGGGGTATTTGGTCTACTATCAAGAAGAGGATTAATAAAGCTGGGCATCGTGGCTCATGCCTATAATCCCTGCACTTTGGGAGGGCAAGGCAGAAGGATTGCTTGAGGCCAGGAGTCCAAGACCAGACTGGGCAATGTAGTCAGAAACCTGTCTCTATGAAAAATTTTAAAAATTAGGGTGGTGCATGCCTGTAATCCCAGCTACCTTGGAGGCTGAGGCAGAAGAATCACTTGTACCACCCAGGAGTTCAAGGTTACAGTAAGCTATGATTGTGCCACTGCGCTCAACCCTGAGCTACAGAGCAAGATCTTGCCTCTTAAATTAAAAAAAAAAAAGGAAAAAGAAGTGGATTAAATTGGTGATAAATACATAGAAAAGTAACCAAAAAGGAAACTAAAGAACAATATTAACTCTAGGAAAACCAAAAAGTTATAAAGTAGAGAAAAAGGATCCCAGTTTTCTACAACATTCAACTGTGAATAATATTTAAGTGCTTATAATCACAGAAACCATAAATACTGATCTAACTATGGTGGGGGATGAGGAAAGAGCTGATATGTGGTCCAGGTTTAGAGAAGAAAAAGAGTAAAATAGTTTCCTAAGGAAACTAAAGGACAATATTAACTCCGGGAAAAACAAAAAGTTATACAGTAAAGAAAAAGGATTCTAGTTTCCTACAAGATTGAACTGTAGGTAACATTTACATGCTTATAATCATAGAAGCCATAAATACTGACCTAACTATAGTGGAAGATAATGAAAGGGCGGATATGTGGTACAGGTTGAGTGAAGAGAGTAAAATAGAGTAAATCCTCACCTTTTATAAAGGAAATAGATAGGAAAAGGAAATAGATAATCCCAAATTATAGAAATCAAGAAGTAGCAAAGCAAGTATGCTATTTAGAGTTATGGAGGTAAGCACCAAAAGACCAAGCTAAACAGTTAGAAGCTGTTAACTCTGGGGAGCTGAAAATGTGTGTGTGTGTGTGTGTGTGTGTGTGTGTGTGTGTGTGTGTGTGTGCATGTGCATGGCTGGGGGAAGCTACTCTTTTTTCAGCACAAGCCTTATAGAATTATTTGACTCTTTAAAAGAAAGGCATGTGTATGTTTGATAAAAATGAAAAGTAAAATTTAAAAATAGACAATCTAAAAAAGTGGGAGAAAAGTTACTAAATTAAAACCATCCAAAGATAGCCATGGTAACCTTTTGGCATGTGAAAGGTACAAACTGAATAGATTAGAAAGGTAAGATGAAGTCTGATCATGAGGCCTTGAATGCCAAGCTCAGGAATCTGAATTTTACTGGGTTCAATGGGAAGCTATGGAATGTCTCTCAAAATGGTGCTTCAGGGAGATGAATTTGACAGAGGCTGCCTCAAGGGATAAGGCGGGGCAAGGGGAGATGTGAGGATAACTGTCTGCAGACTTTCCCAATCTTTATGAATGGATGGATTTTTCGCTTCCCTTCCTAAATGGATTCCCTTTCAACATGCCTTCTTTTCTGAGCTCTTTAAGGACTATCAGGGTTCTCTCTTGTCAGGTCACTGAAAAGCAGCACATTATTCTGATGCTTAAACTCTAGTCCCTTCTGAAGTCAGAGAGTGTGAAGGGCCATTCCTGACAAGAACCAACTACCCAGCTGCAGAAACACAATAGGATGCACCGTCGCTGGCAATCAGGAGTTCCACTTCTGAATGAAGGCATTTCTAGTGAACGGTGCATGCATGACACATCATGAAATCTGGAAACAGTGAATGAATAATGGATGGGTGAACAGATACGTGGTAGATGTGCCATGCAGACAGAGAGCAAGATCATTATAATAAGACCAGAAATAATGGGTGAAGAGGAAATATGGTTATGTCATTTTCATTTATATTTAAGTGTTCCTAAAGATTATTTGTGAGAGATTTGTGTATACGCTGTTCAAAAACAGCACAAGAATCACACCAAAGAGGAACTGACATGTCCTTTCATTTCTGGATCCATCAAATGGATCTGCTAGCTAAATGCAGGGATGGAAATGGAGAGGCCCGTGCTTTAGGCTCTGTTCTACCATGTACCAGCTTTGCGACCTTGGATAAGCCTCTCACTCTTTCTGAGCCTCAGTATTCTCATCTGTGAAATGGAGATAGTAATAGTTGCTCCGACTGCTTCACTACAGAGGGTGTAGGATATATGCAGAGGGTCTAGGATTGTTTAAAACATCAAGGGGTTGAAAACAACCTAAATATCCAGTAGTTGAGAGCTGACGAAATCACTTAAGGCTCACATATACGGTGAAATGCTATGCTGCTGTGAAAAGTAACAAGGGAACTCTCATATATTGATATCAAAAATCTTCACGTTTTGGAGTAAAGCAAAAGGCAGAAATAGATAATAGATAAGTAGATAAGCAGTTGACTCTTGAATAACACAGGTGTGAATTGCCTGTTTCCACTTACATGTGGATTTGCTTTCAATTAAAGTTACGTCAATGTTAAGTGAAATAAGGCAGCCACAGAAAGACAAACATCACATGTTCATACTCATATATGTGAGCAAAAAGAATGGATCTCATGGAGGTAGAGGGTGGAAGGATAGTTACCACAGGTGGGGAAGGGTGTAGGGGAGACGAAAGAGGCTGGTTAATGAGCACAAACATACAGTTAGATAGAAGAAATAAGATACAGTGTTCAATAGCAGATCAGGGTGACTATAGTTAATAACAATGTATTTTCTATTTCAAAATAACAAGAAGGGAGGACTTAAATGTTCCCAACACATAGAAATGATAAATACATGGGGTGATAGATATCCTAAATACCCTGACTTGATCATTATACATCCTATGTATGTAACAAAATATTACCATGCATCCTATAAATATGTACAAATATTGTATCAATTAAAATATTTTAAGTTACGCTGAGTGTGTCTGCGTTTCCTGCCTCCCCTTCCACCTCCTTCAACTCTTCCACCTCTGCCACCCCTGAGACAGCAAGACCAATCCCTCCTGTTACTCCTCCTCTTCCTCCTCAGCCTATTCAATGTGAAGATGATGAGGATGAAGACCTTTATGATGATCCACTTCCACTTAATGAACAGTAAATATATTTTCTCTTCCTCATGATTTTCTTAATAACATTTTCTTTTCCCTAGCATACTGTCTTACACATATTTAATAACACACAAAATATGTATTACTCAACTGTTTATGTTATTTGTAAGGCTTCTGTCAACAGTAGGCTATTAGTATAATGGCATATTTGGGGGGAGTCAGATGTTACACACGAGTTCTACTCATGCACATCATGTGCAGGACTTAGCCGAACACTTGAGGATGCCCTGCAGATCTCTGGAGTGTACTCTGTCTCTTTCTGTTGGAGCTACCTTGTCTTTGGGAACTCTGCTCCACAAATCATAGAAACAACAGCCTCTGAAACTTTGATTTTTGTTTCTTTAACGTGGTGAGCCTGTTGGGCTCCACCTGTGTGGGAGGGGTCAGCACCCCAACCCCCATGTTGTTCAAGGGTCAGATAGACAGATGACAGACAGATAGATGGATGGATAGATAGATAGATACAGACAGACGGATCTATTTCCAATCATTGGTAAGTAAAACATGAACCGCATAATTTGTGCTGTGTCTCCAATCTGCTTTGTGGACTTGCTCAAATATTGAGGCAAGAGAAAGAAGGCACATTCTCTGTCCTGCCCAGGAACTCAGCAAAGAAGGGCTTGGCCAGGAGGCATTTTGAGTGACAGCCTTACAGTCCAACAGATCTGACAAACTTGCCCCAAGCTGAGGAGACTGGCTTGAGGCCAGGGCAGGTGGCCAGAATGTCCCTGCACCAAGTGGACACTGCACTGGGGAGGGTGGTGGGACTGACCCAACTGAGCATCACTTACAGCAACTTTGACATTCTCCCCTCAGGTTAACCGTATCCTTGCTGTGGCATGAGACCTTCCTGTGCCACGGGCACCTGTAGGTTCACAGAAGCCAATCCCCTTCCTGACGGGACTGCTGTAACTTTCAGCACAGGCTGACACACAGAAGGAAAGGACTAGGTCAAACTAAGATGAGGCCCAAACCCCCTAAGCCAACCACAGCAGAGGTTAGGAGACGAGGACGGACCAACAGAGACCACCCCACTGGTACTCCCCACCAAATATTCTCTACAAAATGCCTAAATCTGGTTGATTTTACTTCGAAATGTCTGAGATGCTAAGTGCAGCCTTGCAGACCTCATGACCCGGCTCCCACCCACTTCCTAATGCTTCCTTTTCCACACTCAGCGGAAAACACCCAGCCTTTTTGAGAACAAATCTTTTAAAGCAGACCTAGTATAAAGCCACAAGGTAAGCCTCAATACATTCCAAAGAATCTTTATACATACTTTGATCTCTAACTAAGATGCCATGAAATTAGAAATCAATAACAAATCAATAACACTTTTGGCGGAATCCACAGACAGGCATCACCTTGGTAGTGGGAATAAATTAGTCTTGATTAAACACAGCTGTTAACCCATGCCAACAGCGCTTAAAAGCAAGTCTTCAAAGGATAAAACTGATTCCAGGTAATTCAACTACTTGTCAGAGCTCTAACCCTACTAAAGAGAACACAATGAAATCCAGCATCCAACCCATGAAATTTACAATGCCCAGCATCCAATCAAAAATTACCAAGCATGCAAAGAAGCAGGAATATAAGATCCACAAACCAGAGAAAAACCAGTCAATAGAAATGAGGGAGATGGTGGAACACGCAGATAAGGACATTGAAACAGCAATTAGAGAAAGAAACAAGGTGTAAGAATTGGGAGGCTACAAAGTTGTAATCATTTGTTGACATTATGACTGCATAAAACATCAACGGAATCAACAGATAAATCCTAGGAGGTAGGCGCTTCTATTATCCACACTTGAATGATGAGTACATTAAGGGGGAGAAAGGTTAAATAACTTGCTCAAGGTTACACAGCTAGAACATGGCAGAGCTAGGACTCTGGAGCCAGCAGTCTGGCTCCCGGGACAGCATACAGGAGTCTGGAAAGGCTGATAAAAATTAGTTACATGTTTTATGCCAGCATTGAATAATCTAAAACATATAATCGAATCATTCACAATTACAGCCAAACCTATACTGTGTCTGGGAATCACCATAAAGAATACACAAGACCTTATGTATAAGGTCACCATATGATTTCTCTCCTAAGCTGAGAGAGAAAGGGAGGGCATGGGAAGGGACATGGGGATGATAAGGAAACTGGGACCGTCTCAAGCAAATTGAGATGTACGGTCTCCTTACTCATGAAAACAACTGTAAAATTTCACTAGAGCTCCTAAAAGAAGCTCCAAATAAGAAATATTCTACATTTTTGGATAGGATAGGCAAGTACTAAATGAATCTGTAAGTTTAATGCAATCATAATAGAAATTTATTAAGAAACTTGATTAACTTATTCTAAAATATATATATGCCCTCCAATGCCTTCCAGGCTGCAAATTCTGTGTCTGTGCATTTGTAATCAGTCCATCGGAAGGACCAGACATCTACAGCTGACTTTCCCATTTCTCATCTGGTCACTTTGGCCCCATGGGATAGCTACCTGTGACCAGAACTGACACCTTCCTCCCTTAATCCACCAGCTGTACAGAAAAAGTGGCAGCCAGAGGCTCATATTTGTCGGTCTCTCCTTTCCTCCAGGAATCAGTCACACAAGTCTTTCTGAATTAGTTGCACAGCCACTCGTTCAAGGTAGAGTTACACAGTAGTCAGGAGGGTTTTCTATCTGAAAGCAGGATGCAAACTTCCAAATGCTTGATGAAAGAACTGACTGCTTACCTGAAACTGTGAACATCTCAAAAGTAGAAACTTAAAACTGCCTAGCGCAGAGAAACCACCACACAAAACATTGCCTAAAGAAGGAAGCAGAACGAACAGGCATGGGGGAGAGCAGAGAAGGGCAAGGAGAAGATAGAAAATGGGAGAAAGGGGAGGAGACGGGAGGCAGTGGGAAGAACACAAAGAGTCATCTTGGGAAGTGAAGGCCTTCTCATCCTAACAGCTCCCTGCAGTCCCAGCCACAGGCCTGGGCTATGGAGGCAGACACACCAACTCCACCACTCGATGCTGGTGTGGCTGCGGACAATTCTCCCAATGCCTCCTGGCCTCTCTTTCCCCTTCCGTTGGATGGAAGAGTCCAGACAAGGGCCACATCAATTTGGGGCTGAGGGTTGGCATGGATATATGCTGAAGATTTCAGTAAAGGAAGGGGTCACCCAGCAGGTGCTCCTAGTCCCAGCATACTCTGCTGCCCAACAGTAAAGTCAAAAAGTCAAAGTCCCTCTGGGGACACCACACGGCCTGCCTGGCGTGGGCTCCACAGTGGGCCTCTTGGGCAGTGTCAGCAAGATGCAGCTCCATCTTTCCAGCTTCATGAACTCCAAGGGACCTCCCACTCTCAAGACATGACTGTGATGGTTAATTTTATGTGTCACTGAACTGGGCTAAGAGGTGCCCAGGTGGCTGGTAAAACATTATTTTGGGGTGTGTCTGTGAGGATGTTTCTGAAAGAGATTAGCATCTTTTTATTTTATTATTCTATTTTATTGAGACAGAGTCTTGGTCGGTCGCTCAGGCTGGAGTGCAACGGCGCAATCTTGGCTCATTGCAACCTCTGCCTCCCAGCTTCAAGCAATTCTCCTGCCTCAGTCTCCCAAGTAGCTGGGATTACAAGTGTGCACCACCACACCCAGCTAATTTTTTTGTATTTTTAGTAGAGACTGGGTTTTAACATGTTGGCCAGGCTGATCTCTAATTTGACCTCAAGTGATTCACCTGCCTCGGCCTCCCGAAGTGCTGGGATTACAGGCATGGGCCACCATGCCAGCCTGGAAGAGATTAGTATCTGAATCAGCACATAGTAAAGATTACCCTCCCCAATGTTGGTGGGCATCATCATTCAGGGCCTGAATAGAACAGAAAGTTGGGAAAAGGGTGAATTCTCTTTCTCTTCCAGAGCTGGGACATCCGTCTTCTCCTTGCCCTTGGACACCTAAAGTACTCCTGGTTCTCTGGCCTTGGGTCTCTCAGACTTAGACCAGCAGCTCCCCTAGTTCTCATGCCTTGAGACTGAATTATACCACCAGTTTTGCAGGTTCTATAGCCTCCAGATGGCAGACAGTGGACCTTCTCAGCATCTATAATTGCATGTTCCAATTCCCTGAATAAATCTGAAAAAATATCCTCCTATCTATCTGCCCATTTACCTCCCTATCTATCTATCTATCTATCTATCTGCTATGGGTTCTGTTTCTCTGGAAAACCATGATTAATATCATGATCAAGCAACTCTTAGTTATGGGCATTCACAGAACGAGAGCTGTCATTTTTCCCTCTGCAATTATCCTGCAAATAAAACATCTGAACAACCGCCATGCAAGTGCTAAGAGATGTAATCGATCAAATTCAGCAGGAACATCAAAGCTGTCAACTCAAGAGTGCCTATTCTCTTGGCACCTGCCACAATGAAATAGCCAACTGTGAAGATGGACTGTCACGAAAAGGTCACAGATGACAAATGCCTCGTGTCTGCCTTTCTTTGTGAGGCCTGGATCACGTAGCATGTGGAGCTGCTCCATTAGTGGGAAAGAAGACGAGCACTGCAGCCCACTCCAAAGTTAAAAGGCACCTCACAAAAGCCCTGCAACTAGTGGGCTATCATTGTCACAAGCCGCATTTCACAGATGCAGGAGCCAAGGCACGCTTACCCTGCAATGTCGCACTGTGGGAAATAACTGTCATTGTTTGGTGAAAACATTCTTTGACAGTTCTGATCAGGGCATGTGGTCAGGAGGTGGCGTGACAGTGGCACAGCACAGAGAGCTTCTGCTTCCCATGCTGGGTCTGCCACTGCCTGGCTACATAAAGGAACCTGGGCGAAGTCACTAACATCTCTGAGACTCAGTTTCCACGTTCATAAAACAGGGACGTTGATGGTTCTTACTTGTGGTGGAAGTTGGGAAGGGTAAAGCACGTAATGAACAAGGCACGGGTCAGCATAGCAGCAAGAATGCAGGTTTGAAGACCAGTCGTGACCCTGCAATCACTTCACCTCCCTATGCCTCAAAGTCCTTATCTCTCATAGAGCAATGACAGTGGCACTTCTGTTACAGGCTGTATGAGGATTAGAGTGGATAGATGGAAAGCACTTAGCTCTCAGTACACCTCACTAGCATATATATGGACTATGGACGTACATATAGGTACTCACATTTAGAACTCACATGTGGATGGCTCAGATGTACACACACACACATACATATACCTCTATTGTATGCATATATTAATACATACACATACACACATATACAGTGTCTAGCAAGGTGCCTGGCACTAAAATGCAAACAAAGGAAGTAGGCACCATTCTTACTAAAATGCCATCATATTTTAGGAAGGGAGGTAAGTTCTTCAATCAGTGCATAAGACAAAAACGAAATCTAAATCACCCTTGGAAACACCTTGGGGAGCAACAACTGGCCAGTCCTTCCTCCAGTGCTGGAGCAGATGGCTGTGTCTTCAGCCCAGGACCAGGTGAAGGGTCTGGCTTGTGCATGTGGGCTGGGAGGTAGGACAAAGATCTGCCCCAAATGTAAACCATGGACGTGAGCTCAGGGCAGGGGAGGGTGCCAAGACAGGCTCAGGGAATCGCAGACCTCCAGCTCCCTTCACCTCCCCGTCCCTTGAAGGCCTCTGCTCACCTGCCGGGCTCACCTGCCTGGTTCAGCTGGTCTTTACTCTTGCACTGTGTTCTTCTTGGTCAGTGTCTTATGTCTTGCTCCTTTTTCCTTTTTTTTTTTTTTTTTTTTTTTTTTTGCCAAATGCCTCTTGTGGAACTTCCTTAGGTGTCTATGAATGTGTGGCAAGTAGACTAGGATGGGTGAGCTGGAAAGGCCCAGGTTTCCTATCCAAATGGACGTGGCTTTGAGTTGCAAGGGTCACAACCCATTAGTTGGATGGTCCTAAACAAGTCACACAGCCCCCTGGTGATGCTGTCCCTCATGTGTCAACTGGATAAGGTGGCCCAGTACACAAGGATTCCCAAGGCAGGCTGTCATTGTGTGTACCCTCTGCAGCATGGAGATCCTCAGACGTCTCTTCCCCATTTGCCTTGGATCCCTTGTTCATGCTATGGAAGAAGTGATAACTAGTATGTTACATAGGACCAGGATGCCAGTGTGAACTAGGAGACGCTGCACAGAGGGCTGAGGCAGACCTGGTCACATCACATGCCTGGTGGTGGACCCTGGGTTGGGCACTAACCTTTTTGAGCTTAGAATGGACCTCAAGATGCCGTTGTTGCAGCAATGTGATGAGTGTGGAGATTCATGCTCATGAAAAGCATCAGCTGTAAGACTGGTATCTGACAGGAATTTGATAGAGACTAGAAACAGTTTTTCTTTTAGTATCACTATGTCATATTAGTACAGTGTACTAAGCCTATTTAATTATACACAGAGCCCTCTTCTATACACTATCATGAAAGCAGAGGCCTGGGAGAGTAATAAACTTCTAAAGGACCATAAGTGACAAACAAAAAGAATGAGGTTAAGGTATTTTCAGTAATAATACTGAGTCCTGGAATTAAAAACTAAAGAATAATTGAAAGAAACTAAGAAAGAAAAGTGGTAATGTGAGGTATAAAGCATTGAAAATGTCTAAATAAAACAAAAATCCTGAACAGGGCAAAAACAAAGAGAAAAAAACTAAAAGGCAAAGAAAACAATATTCTATACTTGCCACCAAGAGAAAATGTAAATGGTTGTGAAAATAAGTAATCTGAAACCTAAGTTGCAGAAACTTTAAATTATTGGGTACCTTAACGGAATATGATTATAGGGCCTGAGTCATGTGACAGGCAGCTGTAACCTAAGCTGCTGAGCTTTTGTTTCTCTGATTACAGATTAGCCTTCTTCCCAGACTACATTGTTTTGTAAAATGCTGTAAATGACTAGAGGGCATCAGAAAAGACCCCTTCCCTCAGCACTGTTGATCTTCCTTATAGATTAACTTCCCACTTCTCTCACACACAGACTTCATGGCTATCACATTTGCCAAGACAGAATGTTAAATATACTCTTTTAAATTGGAAAGGAAATGAAAACAAGCCATACAGAAAAGAAAACAAACCGTAACTAATTAAACTGTTGTAACTTATAAACTAGCCTTGTGTAGAAAATGTTGTAATCCTGTTAAATCTCTTTATTTTATTCTTATACAAGCAAGACCTTAACTTTTAGCTTTAGAGTGCTGACCCCATTTCTCTGCAGTCTGTATTTCCCAGATGGCAATTCCCAGGTTTTCTCTTGGATAAACTCTCGAAAACTGGGTTCTGATTCTTTCAATTATTTCAGGTTGACATGGTTTTAAAAAAAGAAAAAGAAAAAACTACAGGAAGGAATGTGCTTAGTTCCTTCTATTAAAATGACTAGTTTTGGCCAAAAAGGAGATGGGTCTGCTGGTTCAGGATCCGTAAGGGATTACAGCTGGGCTTTAGGAAGAGGGTGCTCCCTGCTGCAAAGGAGAATTAATTGGAAGGAAGGGGGAACAAACAGGAAACAGGAGGGAGCCTGCTGCATGTATCTAGGCAAAAATGATGCTAGGCAAGGCTGGAAACAGAGGAGATGGATTAGAAATAATTATGAGAGGCCAGGCGTGGTGGCTCACGCCTGTAATCCCAGCATTTTGGGAGGCCTAGGCAGGCGGATCACGAGGTCAGGAGATCGAGACCATCCTGGCTAACGTGGTGAAACCCTGTCTCTACTAAAAATACAAGAAATTAGCCGGGCATAGTGGTGGGCGCCTGTAGTCCCAGCTACTCGGGAGGCTGAGGCAGGAGAATGGCGTGAACCCGGGAGGCGGAGCTTGCAGTGAGCCGGGATTGCGCCACTGCACTCCAGCCTGGGTGACAGAGCGAGACTTTGTGTCAAAAAAAAAAAAAAAAAAAGAAAGAAAGAAATAATTATGAGACAGAGCAGGGGAGACGAGGTAGGGGCCAGGGAGGGGTTATGGAGGATGTTGAGGTCCAGCCTTGAGCCACTGGGTGGGAGCAGTGTGGTCTGCACCTGATGTCCCCATGGGTTACCACCTCTGCATCACCTTCTCGCTCAGACATTCATCCTGTGACTCTGCTCCAAGAGTGCTGGTGAGATAGCCCTTATCTTTCTCAGCCTGGCCTTTAAGAAGGTTCCTCCACGGGGCTGCTCCCCCATCCACTGGCCATGACCCAGCACTCCAGAAAAGCAGCCTTGTCAGAGCTTCAGCCCTCTGGATTCCCTCTGTGCACTGTGGCCTCCAGCACAGTCCAGGATACCCACTCCCTCTGCCAAACCAAACCCCAGCTTTCCCTTCACCTGCAGCTCTTCTCTGACAAGAGTCACCTTCACTCTGGCGGGTTTCGCCTCTTACAGAGGATCACAAAGCAGCCGGTACTCAGGGAAATGCTTCCTCTGCCCCCAAGTGTGGCTATTTCCTCCCTGTGCCAGGAGCTCAATGTGCACAGAACCCAACCTCTCTCCAGCTCTCTCCTCTTCTTGCTGTAAACTGGGAATAAACTGGGACAGCTTGGCTTACCTCTCTCACTTCTCTTTGGGACCCTGACTTCTGCTCTGCTTCCCTAGGGGTAGGCTGCCCCCAACAAGGAAACCCCTAGTGATATTGTGATTGGGTGATGGAGTTTGTTTAATTCTCAGGTAGTTTAGCAAGCCCACTGGCTCTCACATTGATGTATACCTCTTGAATTAGCCTTTAACAATAGGGAAGATGACATTTTGCCTCTGTCTGCCTAATCTTTGTCTTACTGTTCAATTTCATATAGAACCTAGGTGAGAATAGGGTTGCCACTTCCTGGATCCCTTAAGACATCAACAACCTGGACACACCTGATGGGAGACACTGAGCCCAGAGCAGTTTCTATGGCTCTTGGCCAGATCATGCATTCGTGTTCTGAGAAATACACCAGCACTAAAATAAAAACAAGCAAAAAAGCTAGAAAAAGGAGATAGATGGAAGGTAAGAACAAAAACAGCAGCTCTAAAGCATGGCTTCATACATTCATTCACTGAACATACTCCTGTTGGGAATCCACCCTTTGCAGGGTGCTGGGGAAGGCAGACAGGCACCCAGGCTGCGGTCACATAGCGTCTACTCTTAAGCAGCACCTTTGCAGAGGAGACCTTGCCTCCTTTCCTACCTACAGTCCACCCCGCTGCCAGCCTAATTCACCTGTAAGGTCACATTATCTAATTTCTTTCCTTAATAGCACTGATGACAGTCTATCATTTTAAGTGTTTATCATCCATTTCCCCCAACTAGAACGGGCTCTCCTCTACTGGAGAGCAGGAACCAGGGCTGCCTCAGTCACTGCTGCAACCCCAGAGTTAACTGACACAGTGCCTGGGACACTGTTGCCTCCCCAAAATACTTGTGGAACAAATTAACCATGTGATAGGTACTATGGTAAGGAAGAGTTGGAAGTGGGGTGGAATGAGTGGGAACATCTAGGATGTTTGGGTAAGGCTTCTTGGAAGGGGAGACATCCAAGAGCTGAGGGAACACCTCAGGACAGCAAGGACACAAGTTATTTATCCAGGTAAATAAAGGCGGAAAAGTAATTCCACAAAGACAGAATACAGATTAAAGCATCCTAGGAGACTGTGTGGTATGTGCTAGAACATCACGTATGAAATGGGGCTGGGCCAGGCACAGTGGCTCACGCCTGTAATCCCAGCACTTTGGGAAGCTGAGGTGGGCGGATCACCTGAAGGCAGGAGTTCGAGACCAATCTGGCCAACATGGTGAAACCACATGTCTACTAAAAATACAAAAATTAGCCAGGTGTGATGGTGGGTGCCTGTAATCCCAGCTACTCGGAAGACTGAGGCAGGAGAATCACTCAAACCCGGGAGGCAGAGGTTGCAGTGAGCCGAGATCACACCACTGCACTCCAACCTGGGTGACAGAGCGAGACTCCATTTCAAAAACACAAAAAACAAACAAACAAACAAAATGGGGCTGAAGGGAGAGCCCGGTGAGTTTGTGGGAGCATGGAGGAGAGTGTGAGAGAGAAAAAGAATGTGATGGAGGTGAAATGGCAGATGCACACGCCCCAGGATAGAGCCAGGCACAAATACAGCAAGTGACTCAGCCAGTGGAGGCAGCACCCGAGGTGAAGCCTGAAGGATCCTGTGAGATCCCCAGGCTGAGAAGTGGAGGGAGAGGGTTCCCAACAGAATGCACAGGGAAAAGGCCTAGGGGGAGGGTCTTCCAACTCTTTCTTACCATAGCACCTGAGTGAGTGAGTGGTTGCGTGGAAATGGACGGCACAGTCCCAAGGGCTCTGTGTGCCTGCAAATGTGTCAGCTATCAGACCAGCCCCGCCATGTGCAGAGAGAAACAGTGGGTAAAGCAGATGTACTGACCTTTTCCACCAGGTCTTCAGAGGCCTGTTCCTCACAGAGGTGGATTTTGTCTTCGATGCACTTCTTCAGAAGCTCTCCCTTGCTTTTACTCTTGGACCGTGACTTTCTCACCTTGGACTGTTGCTGGAGAGGGGTTGGGGAAGACACTGCTAAGAACGCAATCACCAGCAAGTCCATGCAGCCCCCCAGGGCTTTGCAGGTCAAGAGAAGTTTCTGCAGCTCCCAGAACTGCAAAACTCTGCCTTAGGCCAGAGAGGGGAGGAGAGAAGTATGTTCTTCTGGAAGGAGCTCAGTTTCAGAGCCTTTGATCTTCACATAATCTGGTGGGCTCCTCCCACCAAAGGGAGCAGAGGGAGCCTGGTGGGCAGAACCTCAGCTCTGCAGTCAGACAGCAGACCTAAGCCGTGTCCACCTCCTCACTAGCCACGGGACCTCAGACCTGTCAGCCTCTCTGAGAAGGGGACGCGATGAATGAGGTCCTTGTTCTTGCAATGCTTCCATGACAGTGGAGAAAACAGTCTGAAAACATGGAAACTAAATAAGGACACTAGGAGCAGAACCACGTTGGCGGACGGGACCTGGAAGCCCGTGGTGTAGACTGGGGCTGGGAGTGGATAGCCCTAGAGAGGGCCAGGCAGGGAGCCCATCGGGCACATCTCTGCCCATCTCCCAGGCATGATGTCAAGCCGGTAGCCTGAAACTGGCCTTGGGAGGAGGATTTACACCATGGAAATGGGCGAATGCTACAAGGCAGAATTCCCTTCCCCAACTTCCCTCTCCTCTGAGAGCTTTCCCAGCACAGGGCTGGTCAGGGCCCAGGCCACAGGGAGCCTTGAGGCCATGTTGGAACTTGGATCCCAGCTCAGAGGGCCGCAGAAAGGGCTGAAGGAAGAGGGTGGTGAATCTGACTTGCACATCTCTTTAGAGTTCGCAAGTAGCTTTGAAACTCATGTCCGTGAGTGGTCTGGGAGCCCTGGGGGCCCAGCAGATGAGGTCGAACAGTAGACACTACCTGTTTTGCGGGCCTAGATCAAAGAGAAGTGTGCAGGGAAGAAACGCAGGGGTTCCCTGGCGGTGACACAACAGGTGGGTAAGAACGGCCAAGTGATAGGGAATGCACTAAGCATCCACTAACATTGCTCCACCTGGCCCCATATACCCTCATTACACCCATTTTACAGACGAAAACATGAGGACTAAAACAACAACTTTATCCCCAGGCCTTGGTGCTTAGGAAACTGAGAGCAGGCTCTCCCACCACCTTCTCTGCCGCTATCTTGGGACTGAGCAAGTGAAGGGAGCTGAGGCTCCATCCGTGCAAAAGCATGACCGTGCTGGCCCAGCCTTCCCGCTAGAGAATGTGGAGCGAGCACCTTCATGACAGGGAAGATGACATCTGTCTCCTCTGAGGCAGTGGCCACAGCCATTTCCATCTGAAAACCAAGCACCTTGGGCAACTTTGAAGGCAGAAACTTCATTCCTGCCGGGACTCACCAGCTTCAAGGTAGGGGAACCAGCGGCTCATGGACTCCCTCCCCTCGCTTCAGTGAAGTGAAAATTATTTTCCCCCGTTGTTCAAAAATATTTAAAATTTTTGATAATTTACTCCTTACTCTTATTCTGTATCTCCCACATCCTTGTAAGAACAGAAGTAGGAAAAAAAAAACAGTACTTAAAAAAAAAATTAAAAGAATGTCAAAGATTCCAAGTTGTTTCTGCATCCACTGGTTTATATTCAGAAATAATATGTCTGAGTTTTTTTTATTTCTCTGAAGGAAAAGAAGTGAATTTAAAGTCAGGAAACACCAGCTCCAAGCCCAGTTCTCTATCTCCCATAGGGCCACTCACTTTTCCTCTGCTGGGCTGTTTTCTCATCTGTAAAATGAGACACCATATTGACCTCTTAGCATTGCTGTGAACTTCAGGTGAGATCATGTAAGCTTCAGTGATTTTCATATGTTTTCAGTCTCAACTATTATTACTTTAAGAGAAGCCCCGATGTTTTGTACACATCTGGTGCTTGGCTGGTGGGATGTTTAAGCCAACAAAATTTACTGCGCACCTACTATGCACTTAGCACCCTTGAGTGGTGAATGGGCCGCAGAGCTTACTTTTAGTGGAAACCCAGAAAAACGGGAAGTCAAGGAACCAGCACATTTCAGATAATGATAAATAAAATCATGAAACCCAGCATGTGATAAAGTATGCCTAGCGAGAGGGTAATTTTAGACAGGTGCTCAGGGAAGGCTTCTTGGTGGAAGTGGCATTTGAGCTGAGACCTCAACGGCCTACAAAGCATATACGTGGCAGAGAAAACAGAAGTTCGAAGGCCTTATGTTGGGAGCCCCAGAAGCAGAGCCCGAGGCAGGGATTAGGTGCACGTGGTTTCCTGAAGGAGTTCTCTTTAGGATCAACCTGTTGGGGAACAAGGGAACAGGACAGGAAAGGGAAGAGCCAAGCAAGGCTGTGGTCTCAGGTAAAGTTGAGCCTAAACTGGTCCCTGGGGGCTTTGGAGCAAAAACTGCACCAAAGAACTGTCTGCCCTCAGGCACATAATAGCTGCTCATTAAAAGGCAGCTGCCAGTCATCATCCTTTAAGACCCTGTGCAAAAGCCCCTTTCCCCCACCCACCTGAGCTGAGTTGAGCAACCCTCCTCTATGCCATATAGAAAGGCCTTTTGTACCCAGAGTCAGTCATTAGCTGTGGCTGGAGGAGGGGGCAGGAGAGACAGAGTAATATCTCAGGCCAGGCAGCTTCCATCAGGAGAAGATTGTGGCTGAGCGAGGCTGACACTTATGGCTGCTGGTGGATGGTGCAACAGCCCAGGCGTCAGGATCAGGGCATAGCACCAGCAGTGTCCACTATAGACTTTAAAGTTGGGACAGCCCTGGAGATTCCTGGAATAGCTGGACACCAATGCGGCCAGAGAGGAGAGGACGGGGGAGCATGAGGTGAGATGGGCTCAGGGTGGTGGAGAGGCCACACCCTCTAGGGCCAGCAGCTGGGAGATGGCCCTGCTTCTGTAATCAAGAGGCCACTGACAGGTCCATCCTACCTGCAGCTCAGGGGCAGCCAGGGCCTGGTCCAGCTTCATGAACTCTGCTTCTCGCCACGCAGTCTGAAATTGCTGCAGCAGAACTCGGGCCCGGATTTTGGGGAGGGCCAAGCTCCTGTCCATCTGAGCAAAGCAGCCATGGACCTCCTGCTTCATCCTGAGCAGCTCCTCTTCAGACAGGGAGAAGACTGAGGAGCAGAGCTTCCTGGGAGGAAGAATAGAGACACGCTCTTACACAGAGAAAGCCTGGGGGCTGGGCTGGGGTGATGAAGCCAGAGATGCAAAGCTCATTCCTCAAATCCATGTCTGCAGAAACAGCACTGGCTCCTTAATCATGCATTCCTGCCACACGCATTCCTTGAGCACCTAATGCATGTCGTGCTGCATAGGACATTGTATTGGAGCTAAGAATGAGAGCTGAATGAGGCCAGGCTGTGAGGGGGTCTTTGAGGAGGCAACAGGCCTTCCAGTGCCCACGACCTTGCAATTAACCTGGTCTCACTTCAGAAACAGACCTGTAAACAAAGTGCTGTCTGTGGAGCCTGGCCAGCAGCATTCTCTATGTAGGACCAATGGACAGAGGAGAGACGCACAATACTCAGCTCAGGGAGGTCAGGGAAATGAAAGTCCCTTATGATTGGTTCCGAAGGGTAATGACTGACAGCTATCATTCAGTGAAAACCGATTCCATGCTGGGAGCCATGCTGAGTGACTTAGTGTTATGGGTTGAATTGTGGCTCCCAAAAAGATATATTCAAGTCCTAACCTGGGACCTGTGAATGTTGGTTTATTTGTAAATAGGGTATTTACAAATGTAATTAAGAAGTGAGCTAAGATGAGGCCATACTGGAGCACAGTGGGCCCTTAATGCAATATAACTGGTGTCCTTATAAGAAAAGAGACAAACACACAGGGAGGCCATCTGACATGCGGGCAGAGATTGGGGTGAGACATCTACAAGCCAATGAGCGCCAAGGATTGCCAGCAACACCAGCAGCTAAGAAAAGGTATGGAACAGATTCTCCCCTGCTGCCTTCAGAGGGAGCACAGATCTGCCAATGCCTTGATCTTGGACTTCCAGCCTTCAGAACAGCGGGAGAATATATTTCCGTTGTTTTAAGCCGCCCGGTTTGTGGTACTGTTATGTTACTGCTAAGAAACAAATGCAATGACATCATTGCTGTTCCTTACACCAAATTACAGACAAGGAAATGGATGAACAGTCCCTCTTCCTTTCCAGCAAGGCCCACAGCCCACTCTAATGGAGAGAATGGCCACACAACTGCTTTCTCAGCCTCAAGGGGGCTGGTTCTGGCCCACGAGATGTAAGAGGAAATCTGCTCAGAAAGTCTGGACAGAATTATTCATTGAACAAAGATTCTCTGTAGATTTGTTTGAATGTTCTGGTTATGTTCTGCCAACGCAGCCAGCATTGACGGACGCTTTAAAATTCAGAATTATCTGCAGAACACCCAATGTGGTTGGCCAGAGTCAGCTTTACCATACCCAAATCTCAACGTGGGAATGTGGCTCTACAAGAAAGGTCTCTCGTGGAAAGAGAATGAGACCTTCAGAGACCACGCGAGCCCTCTGCTGACAACAGTCTGAGGCCTGACCCCATGTCATGTGACACCCGTCTTGGGTTCCTCACTTCATGGGGCCCAACGATTTTTAAAGCAACCTTTGGAAACTGCAGCAGCCCCCTTGCACCTTCCCTTGTGCAAAGCCTTTGCCCCGCTGTCTGCTGATTATGCCAAACCCAAAGTGAAAGCAACTCTGAGATGACTCTCAGTCATTATTCCTGCCACTTTCAAACCAGATCGGCCCTGAGCACTCTTGTCTTAATCCTCTGTTACGTAGTGCCAAGAGAATACAGAAATACAGGGGCGAGATCTTTGCCCTGAAGGAGTTTGAAATCAAGACAGGAACTTCGGAAAGAAGGCTCAAAGACACACTTTCTCTTGCAAAGATATTCCTCATTATTTCCTACTTTAGCCAACCAGTTTTACAGCAACCCCATCTTGGTTGAAATTGGAAAGCTTCTAAAAATGTGTTTCAAATCTATTGTGCAAAGCCACTTTTGTATAATGCCTCGGAAATAAAGGCTGCAACCTTTTAGAATCTTAAATAAGCAAAGTATATAAGCAGACTCACATTGCGTGCATTGTGAGTTGATCCTCTTTAACCCTTGGAAAAATCACACGCTTTTCTGACAGCCAAGTGAGAGTTCTCTTTTTCCCATTAAATGGCTAAATCAGCAGTGGCTTTAGTAACACTCCCTGCAAAATGAATCCAAATGAACTTGAAGAAAATGACCAGCTGGTAATAGGAATGCCAAAGTGAATTCACTTGCTGCGAAGAGTCCAAAGCAAGTTTCAACATGAGAAGAGAATTTTCTGGAATGTAGGCTAAGCTGAATAAATACTGTTGAGGGCAATTCATGGGAATAGGAAATGGCATTTAAGGATCTGATTTTTATGGACTAAGAGAAGATAGAATCTTGTTTTCTTTGTCAAGAAAGCTAAAGCTAACAAGGATTAAAAAATAAATGAGGCCAGAATCACAAAAGAGAGAGATGGGAAAGGGCCAAATGTCACTCAACGCAAACCGAGATAGTATCAATCTTTGCAAACACGTGGGGACCTATTTTCCTGGTAGCAAGGTCAGACCCCGGGGATGCAAACTGTATAGGAAAGGAAAGGACATTAAATGGTGGAGGCCAGCAAGATTCTAGGAGATAACTTCTACAAGGGAGGAGGGAAATTGCAGACAGATCCTATGTCCACTAAAGCGTCCAAGATGAGCCCAGGCTCTTACATAAACATTGTCTTCACATTTAAACTACTTGATAGTGTCACATACTGCCAAAAGCACCTTAAATGATTTGATTCAGTTTTTGTCGTCTTCATTTTACAAGTGGGAAAGCTGAGGCCCAGAGAGGTTAAACAAGTTGCACAAACATAAGTGGTGGTCCTGGGTCTTTTGGTCTACATTGCCCATGTCTCATTCTACACTGGCTAGGTTAGAGGCCCCTCCAGTTTCCAGTCTGTTGCCAGCCCCAAACAACCACCAAAAGCTCTGTTGGTCTCTATTACAGCACAAAAGGCTCCCTTCCTGGGCCAGGCCAAATCCCAGCGTGCACAAAGAGCTGGCAAATGTTTCCGGGAAGTAAAGGACTGTGGGCACTGGCCCCTCTGGAATATGACTCCCAACTTGTCTTGTTTCCACCACTCTCTCATGTCTTTAAAAAATTATTTGTGAAATTTATCTTGGGGGGCTAAGCGGGAGGATCGCCTAAGCCCAGGAGTTTGAGACCAGCCTGGGCAACAGGGTGAGACCCCGTCTCTACAAAAAATAAGCTAGATATTAAAAATAAACGTATCCATTATTTTCTAGTTACTGCAGCAGGAGTGTTAGGTGTGGTCCACTGCATCCCACTCAAAAGTGGAAGTCATTACATGGCTCTTGAATTAATAATAAAGATACATAGCCCGAGGGACCAGGGATGAAGGGGCCAGGTGAAAAGATGATGCAGTGTGGTGGAAGAACTAACACGCAGGTCAAGATCATGAGCAGCCTTGACGCCTGGTGAAACTAGCAGGGCCTGGAATGGCCTAACCGCAAACTCCCCTTCCCCCTCTGCGCCTGTGGATCATGTCCCCTCCCCAGGTCCCCCCAGGGAACACTTCTTATTAAGGGAACCAGCACATTCCCATTTATCCCTGAGTAGCTCCCTGGAGTTATTCAGCCCAGGGAATTATTCAGACAAGTCAACCACATTTTCCCCTGGAAGCCAGGAGCCACCCATCCTCGTTACTACAAACCCTGTGGGCCTGGTTCTGCACTCTGCTCAATCCTTGTAGGGTCCTGCATGACACTCGAGGTCCTCCCCGCGGGGCGTGAGTTTATATGACTAATTAACGCTGGTAATCTCATCTGTCTGGGGCCAGGTGTCTGATGCTTGGCCATCCCCACAACCACAGGGCAGGAATCTCCCCAGCATCAACGGGGTGGGGAGGGGTGATTAGGACCTGCAGGGGCACTCACATGAAGATCAGGTGCTCCCAGCGTCTCAGCTCCGCCTGCTCCTCCGTTGCGGCCTCAGGAGCATCATCCTTCAGTCTCTGCCTCACACTCTGGACACCCTCCTGGTCCCTGTCCCTCTCCTCTCCCTCCAGCTGCTCAGCCCGCGCAGCCATCTCCTTGCCGTGCTCCTCCAGGATCTGCTGCAGGAAGAGCCAGGGCACGCTGCGCTTGAGCAGCTCCTGGGTCATGGCTGAGTTCTGCAGGCGCCGCAGCTCGTCGGTGGCCTTCTCAAACAGCGAGAGGGTTAGGGTCCTGAGATCGTCCAGGGCGGCCTGGTCCAGACGCTCCTGCAGCTCCTCCAGGGCGGCGCCGTGCTCCTCCATCAGGCTCCTCCACTGGCGCAGGTACTGGCCGGCATCCTCAACCGCTTGGAAGGTCTCGCCGATGGAAAGCTGCTCCCTGCGCTGCTCCCTGTGCTGGAGTTTCAGAAAAGAAAATTACGTGGGGGTGGGGCTTGGCGGGTACAGCCCTTTGGCTGAAACACTTTATTACAGGAGGCACGGAATGTTTATAGACTTTTCCCCAACAATCTCACATTTGGAAAGTTATTCTGTTTTTTTTTTTTTTGAGATGGAATCTAGCTGTGTCGCCCAGGCTGGAGTGCAGTGGTGCGATCTTGGCTCACTGCAACCCCCACCTCCTGGGTTCAAGCGATTCTTGTGCCTCAAACACCCAAGTAGTTGCAATTACGAGCACGTACACCATGATGCCAGGCTAATTTTTTTTTTTAATTTTTTTTTTTTTTTTTTGAGATGGAGTCTTGCTCTGTCCCCCAGGCTGGAGTGCAGTGGCGCAATCTCGGCTCACTGCAAGCTCTGCCTCCCGGGTTCACGCCATTCTCCTGCCTCAGCCTCCCGAGTAGCTGGGACTACAGGCGCCCGCCAACACGCCCGGTTAATTTTTTTTTGTATTTTTACTACAGACGGGGTTTCATCGTGTTAGCCAGGATGGTCTCGATCTTCTGACCTCGTGATCCGCCCGCCTCGGCCTCCCAAAGTGCTGGGATTACAGGCTTGAGCCACCGCGCCCGGCCGGCTAATTTTTTTTAAATTTATTTTTTTAAATTTATTTGTATTTATTTATTTATTTTTGATACAGGGTCTCCTTCTGTCACCCAGGCTGGAGTGCAGTGGCACTATTGTGGCTCACTGCAACCTCCGCCTCCCAGGTTCAAGTGATTCTACTGCCTCAGCCTCCCCAGTAGCTGGGATTACAGGTGTGTACCACCACACCCAGCTAATTTTTGTATTTTTTGTAGAGCTGGGGTTTCACCATGTTGGCCGAGCTCCTCTTGAACTCCTGACCTCGAGTGATCTACCCACGTCAGCCTCCTAAAGTGCTGGGATTACAGCTGTGAATCACTGCACCAGGTCTAGAAAGTTACTGTTAAAAAAAAAAAAAAAAAAAACAGTAGAATCCTTATGTGTTCACCATTCATCGAACATGTATTTGTCGAGTAGGTAAAGTACAGGAGACAGACTGCCTAGGTTCCAGTCCTGGCTCCCCCATTCACAAGCTGAGTGACCCAAAGCAGGTATTTTACCCTCTCTGTGCCTCCATTTCTCTATCTGTAAAATGGGGATAATAATAGGACCTCCCTTTCAGAATAGTTGTGAGGATTATGTGAGTTACTTAATACACATACAGCTCTTAGAAAAGTGCCTGACATAGAGTAATTTACGCCAATAAATATCTGTTAGTGTTATTACTATGTGCTAGGCACACAGGATCTGCAAGTTGTAATATTATAAAGGGGGAACCAAAAAGCTAAGATCATTGAGAGACAACTTAAATGAGGTCAGTGAAGTTTTTAAGGAAGAAGATCTAAGTGAGATCTAAGAAAGGAGGTCTCATCTGAATCAGGTTAAGAAATGGGGAAAGAACCTTCCTGGGAGAAAGAACAGTTGGTGCAAAGGCCCCATGATGGGAAAAAAAAATGAGATGTATAAAGATGTCCATTATGGTGTTATTTATAACAGTGGGTCCACAGATAGTCTTGGTTCTATTTTGAGAGGACAGAAGATGCTCTTCCAAAGTAAGAACTCAATGAATGTTAGCACCAACCATTATCATTAGTCACTCAAGCCAGCACTCCTATTCCCTTGCCCATGCAGACATTACTAGTCTACCATAACCCATGTTCATGGGTCCTGGTGACCAGAGAGTGTCAATTCATTCATTCTACAAATACGTACTGAGCACCTACCAGGTGTCAGGCAGTGTTCTCAACAGTGGGGATGCAACATAAGTTTTTGCCTTCGTGGAGCTACATCCTAATTCTGGGCCACTTGTAATGTTTATCAAAAGTAGCTGCAAGAAATAATATTCACAGAAGACTTCCAGAATCTCCTATAAGATGTGGAGTCCATCCTTCTTTCTAGACACTTACCTTGGATCAGGCAAGACAGTAGGGAAATGGAGCCCTGGGCCCCACTGTTTTAATCCCTTAACCAGTGGCTCAGAGATTAATGGTGTGATGCCCAAAGATGGCAAAGATGGGGTATGCATCAGTGATCAAGGTCAGAATCATGGCTTTCTGTTGGGTCCCAAACTTGGTAATAAAGAGCAGAGTTTCTATTGATCAAATTTGAAAGTTATTCTTCATCCCCTCCCTGCAAATGGTGTCAACCAACTACTTGGTTGTCACCCTGCATGTCCCATACATTCCCTGAATCTGTCCTTATCCCCTGTACTCAGGGCTCTGTGTCAGTTTAGGCCCTCATCCGCTCACACCTGGCCAAGAACCAGAGCCTCCCATGGGGTTTGTATTCCCAGGTTCCTCAACTCCATCTGACATGGTGCTCACCTCAGCTTCCTAAATCACAGATCTGATGTCTCTCTCACCTCCTGAAGACCCTTCAACATTCCCCACTATCCTTGGATGGAAGGTAACCCCTTAGCCCAGCACATCATGCCCTGATTGACTTGCTGCTGCATTCCCTTCCAGGCCCTACCCTCGTCCCTCTGCACACTCCAGCCTCATCATATTCTTAGAGTCCCCAAATACATGCCACTCATGCCACTTACTATTTGACCTTGACCACAACACACACACACACACACACACACACACACACACAAACCCAGTGGTATCTCCCTCATAGGGTTAATATAGAGATTAAACAAGATATCTTACATAACACGCTTAGCACAGTGCTCATTAAGCACCCAATAAATGTTAGCACCTACCATCATCATTAGTCACTCAAACCAGCATTCCTAATTCCCTTGCCCATGCAGATATTACTAGTCTACCATGACCCTCTGCTGTGCTTGGGCTGGATAAGAATTGTAGCATCCTGCTGAACACTGCATTCCAAAAAGTCGCTACCAATCAACAGTAGATGGGACATCATGGTGTCTGCCCAGCTGCCCTTCTGATCCTAGTGCACCAATGGCAATGTCTGGCACAGTAGCTGGCACTTGATAGGTATTAGAAAGTGCTTATGCAAAAAATAAATATAAATAGCATCGTGCCTTATATACCTTTTGTAGCAACTCTCGTCTTCTCTTAGTTATTAATTTTTGGTGGAGCTTTTTCTTTTCCTGCTTTAAGTCATTGTCCATCTTCTGCTTGATTGAAAAGACTTCTGTCTGAGCCCGCTCCAATAGCATTTCCATCTGGTCTTCATCCAGGTACCCCGCTCTAGATGGAAAGGATGTAAAGTTAGGAATGTGGTCTCCAAACTCACCTGTAGCTTAACTGCTATTGTGCCTGAACACTCAACTCCATATTGGTTTTGTTTGAATCAGAAAATCTTTACTCTCCAGAAGAATTACGAGAATGGGCAGCTAAGACATTACTAAAGTACTAGCAGAGTAAGGGCAGAGAAAGCTCAACACAAGAGAGACATCATTAGAGTGGAAGTTGGCAAGAGTTCTGGGAGAAAGCAACATTTGAGAGGACCACTCTGGTGCAGACAGAAGTTTCCAAAGGGAGATGGTGGATTAAAAATCCTGGTGTCAAGAACAGCACAAACAAAGTCAAAGAGGCAAAAGCAGGGAATACTCTGTGTGACGGTTAATTTTACGGACCAACTTGACTGGCCCAGATGAAATGTTCTTTTTTTTTTTTTTTTTTGAGATGGAGTCTAGCTCTGTCGCCCAGGCTGGAGTGCAGTGGTGCCACCTCGGCTCACTGAAACCTCTGCCCCTCCAGGTTTAAGCGATTCTCTGCCTCAGCCTCCGGAGTAGTTGGGATTACAGGCGCATGCCACCACGCCCAGCTAATTTTTTTGAATTTTTAGTAGAGATGGGGTTTCACCATCTTAGCCAGGCTGGTCTTGAACTCCTGACCTCGTGATCCACCCGCCTCAGCCTCCCAAAGCGCTGGGATTACAGGCGTGAGCTACTGCGCCTGGCCAAAACATTCTTTTTGGGTGTGCCTGTGAGGGTGTTTCCAGTGGAGATCAGCATTTGAATCAGTGGACTCAGTAAAGCAGATGGCCCTCCCCAGCATGAGCAGGCATCATCCAATATGCTGAGGTCCTGAATAGAACACAGAGGCAGAGGAAAGAGGAATTTGTCCCTTTTTTTTCTGCCTTATAGCTTACAGTGGGACCTCTCATCTCATCTTTTCCTGCCCTTGGACTGGGACTTACACCATCAGCTCCCTCTGGTTCTCAGGCCTTCAGATTTGGACTGAATTATACCATTGGCTTTCCTGGGTCTCCAGCTTGCAGGCAGCAGATGATGGGATTTCTCAACTTCCATAATCGCTTGAGCTAGTTCCTATTTACATAGGAAGCTATTTGTATGGCAAGCTGGAAACAGCAGATGATGCTGTCCATATGTTTATATATCCTGTTGGTTCTGTCTCCCTGGAGTACCCTGACAAGTACACTCTGCTACCAGCATTACCACTATCATTCCTAGACTGCCTGCATCCCTGGGCTGAGTCCCCAGCTTGGCCCAGGGAAGACTCTGAAAGGAGGTTCCTTGAAGGAATGAACAGGTGAAGGAATCAGTAGTAGATACACGCTTTAGAAATATAATTACGTCTTTTAAAATAGAATTTGAAAAGAAGAGATGAAGCATCTTTCCCTGGTGACTGCTCACAACCAGCTGGTGGGCCCTTCAGTTCAAGGCAAAGAACTGTTTCTTTCACTTGAGTGCAAATTAAAATCAGGAATGCCAAGTAAATTGCAGTGATAAATTCATTAGCATCTTTAGGTGGGGAGTGTTTGCATAATTTGCACCTTGCCGAATCCTCACTAAACAGAGCAGGAGAGGGTCAAAGTCCCAATAAGGTTACCTAAGTAGCAGAACCACAGTAAAACAACAGATTATCATAAGAAAGCTGCTTTACAGTCATGTCCCTATTCATTTCAGAGCTTCTTGTAACCTAAAAGAATAAATTTTGTTCTTTACAATTAAGTCACCTCAAAGAATGGGTGAGAAGGAATGCTGGAGAGAGGCAAAGGATGGCACTTAGAACTCTGTGACACCACCATACACCTGACCACAGGATCCCAGGTGCTGCTCATTTGGAATCCGAGACAAGCATCTCCATATTTATACTTCGTGTCAAAGGTGAATGCGAGAGCCGGCAGTGTGCTAGATCTTAAAGAGAAGTGGGCTCTTCCATCACATGGTCCATGTGAGCCTCATCACTGATTTCTCCAGAATATGTTGTTGGAATTCTGCCTGAAAATAATCCGGGGTGGGGAAGTGTAGCTACATCAAAATTGGCCATGAGTGGGACTCATTATACAGTTGTCTAGACTATTGCATATGGTTTCAAAATTATGTAACACAAAGGATTTTCATAAGATAATTCCTTAGAAATGATAAGTGAGGAGCAGTCAGCACATACGCTGAATAAACAGAAGTAGTGGGTCTCCAGTGAGGAAGGTTTGTGTCAGGCAGTTCATTTGTGCCGTGGTGTGAATGTCACCTTCAAAACTTGAAATTTAATTGCCATTGTGACAGTATTAAGAGACGGGACCTTTACGAGATGATTAGGTCATGAGGGATCCACCCTCGTGAATGGATTAATGCCATTTCTGTGTTAGTTATCACAGGAGTTTGACCCCCTTTTTCTCTCTGCCTCACACATGCACTTCCTCCCACATGATGCCCTTCCACCATGTTATGATGAAGAAGGCCCTCACTAGATCTTGAACTTCCCAGCCTCTAGAACTGTGAATCAAATATATTTCTTCTATTTATAAATTACCCAGTCTGTGGTATTCTGTCATAGCAGCAGAAAACAGACTACGACAGTTTGCACTGTTGGGACAGTGTTGAGTGGTACCTCTCGTGCTTCTGAATGAGGTGAGTCAGCTGGGCTGCAGCGGTGCTCAGAAGGCCCTGCACACGGGTCTCTGATGACTGGAGGTTCTGGACCAGATACTCCCTGTGGCCAAATCTTTTACTTAGATGATATCTCTTACTAGCCTGGAAAAAGTCCATTAACTCTTCTACATTCTCCTGTCAATTAAAGAAAAATCAAGAAAATATGCCTAATTAAAATTTAGAGCATAATCTTTCTAGACATTTAAAATATTATTTTTCCTTTTATAAGAAAATACACAAGAAAAGAAACATGAGAATTAACACCTTTAACCTCCCTGCCTGTAACAGAGGCTTATGAGAAAATTACATACAAATAAGAAATGGGGGCTTTGAAAAGTGCATTCTAGACCCAGATGGTAAAGAGTTATCAGAACAACTTTACTGCCCTATGGAACATAAATTTCACTCATTCAGCCATTTATCCTTCACCCATGCACACACCCTTTCCACCTGTGGAGTTCCTACAAGTGCTGAGCACCAGCATGAGGTGCTGAAGTTCTGGGAGAAGTCAGCCATCAGCCCAACCCCAAGGAGCTCCCACCACCACAGAGGAGACAAGACCAGGATGGGCACAAAGAAAGCAAGAAGGTTTTTCCTCAGCCTACAAAGTGAACAAAACCCAGTCAAACACAGGAGAGTAACAACCTAGCTAATGCGTGGTGTGTTCTCTAGACCTCACACGGGGCCAAGACTGTTTCACGTCTCATCTAACTTAACCTAGGGAGACAGTACTGTTATTCCCATTTCACAGATGAGGAAACTGAGTCCACATCAGACAAATGGCTGAGCAGGGATTTGAACTCAGCAGTCTAATTCCAGGACCTATGCTCTAATATCATAATAGGCTGCTTCCAAAAATCCCACTTTAACCAGAGGCATAGTAATGAGACCAGGAACGTCAGTAGAACTACTCTATGGACTGGCCTGGTTGTCCTTTTTCCATCTGTGGAAATATCACCCATACAATGGATAACCAAAAGTGTCAACGCTTTGTTCAACAGGGAACACAGGACAGCATGGACGTTCTCCTTCCCACATAAGAGCTGTAACATCTCCACATCTCAACACTTGGGGATTAGCACCATCCAGTCACTGAAAAGCTGCATGGTCAGTCAGGTGTGGCTTCACACACAGTAGCATCTCCCTAAGAGCCACTGGCACCAGAATCCGTATAATAGGAAGGTTGCAGCAATGTTCCTGTCTCCACAGAGTGGGGCCCATGCGTGTTGACTGACGGGAGCCCATGTCGTAAGGAAATTCAGAATTGGTATCCTTAAATACTCTCACAGCTCTGGTCAAAAAAGCTTGTACGGCAGTACTGTTATCACCTGTGGAGTTACTTTTCGGCATAATATCATACACAATAGCATGCATTCTTTTTAACTTGAGTGCTCTGGCATTGAGAGTCAGCCACTGCTCATCATGAGAGTAAAATGACAACAAATCTGTGAATATCTAAGTAATGCCATGGTGTCTGAATACCAAGCTATGAATACGACAGAATTTGCGCTTTGTGTATGCTCACTGAGGATTTAGTGGGAAAAACCTAGATTAAATGGAGGGGGGAGCTCGTTCTCTTTCTGTCCTGGGTGCCTTCTGGGAGTGGGAGGCTTCTGACAATTACTTGGTCTCCTCCTGGGATGGCTCTGATGTCTCAGCCCTCACGCACTCAGCCTGGTGCTGGCTGCAGGTCCCCGGAGGATGGGCAGGGCCAGCCTTTGTCTTTGTAGTTGGGTGAATGCTGAGGACCCGCTCACAGACGCAGGGAAGGCCACCTGTGTCCACACCTCCTCTGGATGTTCCAGTTCATCTTTCGCCACTGTCTTAGCAATGGAGTAACAGAGGCTGGTCATGAGCCTTGATTCACCCTAGGTGGATGTGGCTCATTCTGCTATGGGTGGAATCTGTCCTTCTGGCACAAGTAGGGAATTTCAAAGTGGGAAAATTAACCAGAAAGCCAACTTTCTGGAATGATTTTCACTTATAAAGATAAAAATGAAATAGCAGTGTCCACCACATCGAAAAAGCACTGCTCAAGAACCACAGTGATGCACTCGTGACTGTGAACACATGACTGGACTGAGGAACAAATCAACCCCTGTGGGCCTGACTCTGCCAGATGCTGCTCCAAGGCCTCCAGCACCATCCAAAGGTACCCTTGCTGTTCTAGAAACAGAGGTTGGCTCATAACCTGGAAGAGGCAGCCTGTCTAAAGAATGACATTTGCATTTCTCAAACATCTTATTGACAGTCAAGATAGAAAATTCCATAAAGTAAAATAAGAGTCTGCTCACAATTACTCTTACCATCAGCTAGAGCAAGCTATCAGCACCCGCGATACTGCTGGGGCCAAACAACAAAGCACATTCTTGTAAAGCAGTGATGTCGCTCTGTGTGCCTGTGTGTGCACGCACTTGTGCATGTAAAATCCCTCACACAGGCCGCCTAAGAATTTCCACAGTGATGCTGACAGTTTCAGATAGACTATTTTCACTACCGCCTAAGAAATTATTCTGTTCGGCTAACAACATTCACACTCAAGCTGACATGCAAAAATACACAAATCCATCCAAGTATATCCAGGCACAGATACTAAACCCTACATATACATCAATACATGCACACATACATGCATGTATATATATATATTTTATTTGAGACAGGGTCTGGCTTTGTCACCCAGGCTGGAGCGCAGCGGTGCTATCATGGCTCACTGTAGCCTCAACCTCCTAGGCTCAAGCAATCCTCCCATCTTGGCCTCCTAAAGTGCTGGGAGCCACCAAGCCTGACCTATATTTACTTTCCACTGCTCTATACGTTAAACATATGTTATGCCAAGCACTAACTTTCCATGAGTCAGCTCATCAAATTTCCATCACACTCTTGTGAGTGTGGGAATTCTATCACACTTATATTATAGGTGAGGAAACTAAGGCTCAAAGAAGTGAGGTAACTTGCTCAAGTTCACACAGTAGACTGGTGGTGGAATTGCAATTCGAATCCAGGTCAGCCTGAGTTCAAGGCCTGTACTCCAAGCCTCATTTTCCCTGCTTACTGGAAACCCACACACCAAGAGATAGAAGAGAAAGCTCACTAGTGCACAGTACAAAGGAGAGGCAGGACCGAACTCCGAGAGAGGAGACATTTACTGAAACAATTCAGAAAAACTACTTTTCCATCACAGCCAGGCTGATTTATTACCTGTATTTTAGAATAATTTTGCAGCAGCGTTTTAGCTGCCTCTGGCTTCAATTCCCCTTTGAAAATAGCACTTTTTATCTGGGTAAAAAAGATACTGTGCAGTTCGTTTCTCTGGAAAACAGCCAGCTGTCTGTGAGCTTTGGCAAAGTCTTCTTCTTGTTGCAAAGCGAGAGACTTCCTCAAGTGCTCCTGTTCCAGGCCATGGAGGGTCCGCAGAAGGTTGTTGCACTCTACAGCAGACTGGAGAGAGGAGAGGGAGCGCGTGAGAAACTGACACACTGAACATGCACCTACATGTGCATGTAATGCAATGTGTACAGGCACATGTGCACACACAATTTGTACATGAACACACAGATGCATACACATATGCATTACAATATATACACACACGCACATGCAGTGTGTGCGTGCATATGTGTGCACAAGTACATGTGCACACACAGCATATACACACGCAGCAAAAACAATGCACACACACAGACACACACGCAGTCCCAAGCTGACAATAATGAGGTTACTAAGCCCTGGAATATGCTGTTCCAATCTGTCCTCCCCTGTTATCTAAATGCTTTCTAGAATAATCTCAGAGCAGAGTATTTACAGGGGTGGAAATCTGCAAATCAAACTGCTAGAAAATAGCCTGCAAAAAATGGAAATCTTTTTTTTTAAAAAAATGGAAATATCTTCACTATCAGTGGATCGTGCTGACAAAATTATTTCCCCTATCTTTCATTCTCAACTTTGCTGAAGAGAAAAATACCAGCAATCAGGCCCAAGTGCAGATCCTTTGGATAAAGAGAAGCAAAAGAGGTGTTAAGAAATGGCTGCTTGGATGCCTGCATAGTATGAGGTCCTGCGTGAGGAAAGAAACGAAGCTCCCCTCTACTGAGCTCCTGATCCATTTGCATACGGCCTCCCCCCAATTATCTCAGTAAGGAGCTGAGATATCAGAGGGAGCTGTTCTTCACTCCACATGGGTAGGCAGGATTCTAGAACGGCCCCCGATTCCCAGCCCCCAGTAGACATGCCACATAAATTCCCTCCCCTTGAGCATGGGAATGAATCTGATTAAGTCACTCCTGTGATTGGTTTACATTATATGGCAAAGTTAAGGGTGTCTTGATGATGTAATTAAGGTCACTAATCAGTTGACTTTGAATTAATCAAAAGGAAGACTCCTGGGTGGGCCTGACTCTTTAAAAGAAGCACTGGAGCCTTCCTAAAGAGAGAGACCCTCTCCTGCTGGCTTTGAAGAACCAAACAGCCATGCTGTAAACTGTCTCCGCAGAAGGGAAACTTCTGGGAGCTGAGGGCCTCAGTCTTGTACCCACAAAGAAGTGAATTCTGCAAACAGCTTGAATGAGCTTGGCCCAGGACCCTAAGCTCCAGAGGAGAATGCAGCCCAGCCAAGACCCTGATTGCCAGCCTGCAACATCCTGAGCACAGGTCACAGTGAAGCTGTGCCCAGACTCCTGACCATGGACACTGAGACAGTGTCACTAATGTGTGTGGTTGGTTAGGCAGGAATAGAAAACTGACACCCTCCATTTTATAAGAGAGGAAACACAAGCTTAGAGAAGGTAAGAGCTTTCCCAAATTCTCACCCATGCTCAGCTAGGGGAGGAAGCGTGTTGAAAGCAAGTGTTCAGGCTCCAAGCTCTGAAACCACTCCAGGCAGTGACAGTGGAGCTTGTTGGTGAAGCGAAGGCAGGGAAAGGCTTACGCGTGCAGGATGCGTGGGTACAGCCATCCCAAATGGCCAATAGAGGCCTGGCCTTGGGAAGCAGGCAGGTGTGGCATCATGCCATGGCTGGGCTGAGTAGAAGCCCAGGGAAGGCAGAAGGGGCTCCGGTGCAGAGGGCAAGGGCCAGAGCTCCTTCAGGCTAAAAAAGGTCGGAATGCTCTATCAGCCACCAGAATTCTCTAGTTTCAGTAAATAGCATCACCTGCTCCCCAATTTCCGAAGTCACAGACCTGCTCACCTCCACTTCCAATAACTCACAGAAGCTCACCAAGGTGATATGCTGATCTCTAGCTTTCTCTGTCTCTCCAGTCCCTTTTACTTATTGTTTGATTTGTTCAGAATCTGGGCCAGAAAGACAAGCATTATTTAGAGGCTTCCAAAGAGGTCCAAGGGCCAACAAGTGGCATCCCCTGCCCTGCGGCTGCTCACAGCAAAGCCTAGTGGATGACAACAGGGGCCAGGAGGCTAGAAGTCAAAGGCTTTTATGTGCATCCTCTGGGCAACTCTGTCAGGACCCGTGCCCATACTAATGGTTTGCCTTGCCCACCAAATAACAATTCAGTCTTTTTAAGAAGCTGATTTTATAACAAAGGATTAGATTCGACATAATGAGTCACTCTATTACAGAGAAATGGTATTCACAGCTGACTTGATCTAAATCAAAGGATGCAATTCACCAACAACCAGGAGGGTGGTCAGGACCCTGAGTCTGGGCACCGCAGGGGCATTCCACTACGAATGACTAGCTGGTGCCCAGTTATGTCGGTTCATCCATCAAAGTGACCTTCTTTTTTTGACAGTATAGAATTTGACAAGTCCCAAACTTCAATTTATTTTAATTAATAGAAATGAAATATGGGGTAATTTCCATTTAGCTTCTCACAGGCAAGATAAAAAGCAGACACACACACACAAATCCTAAAATAAAATTTTGGGGCTTTTTTTAGAATCATATCTCTGCCGAAGAATAAAGTATGAGGCAATGACGTATTTGTGCCATAGTGAAACACTCTCTAAAATACATGTGGACAGGACTCCCATGCCCACTCCAAAAGGGAGTTCAGAGCCTTGCAGATGTGAGTTCCACCCCTGACCTAGTTCAACCTCCTATGCCAGATATGAGAAAACTAAGCCCTAAAGCACACCCCTGGGCCTGCCAAACAGGGGAGGTCATGTTTGCAAATGAGTGAGGCTGCCTGGTGTGACAGGCACTAGGAAGTATTGGGGACTGGGGCAAAGTGCAAAGAGCACGCCCTGCCTGTAGGAGCGGCCTCCATCCCGTCCACCAAAGGGCTCTGCAGGAATATGGACTCAACACAGCTCAGTCTTCTCATCCTTTAGCTGGAAATCTGGGTTTTCTTACATAAAAGTTTATATTTTAAATATTGTCAACAAATGTGTTTTTTTTTTTATTATTTTTGAGACAGAGTCTCACTCTTTCGCCCAGGCTGGAGTGAAGTGCTGTGATCTTGGTTCACTGCAACCTCTACCCTCTGGGTTCAAGTGATTCTCCTGGCTCAGCCTCCCGAGCGGCTGGGATTACAGGTGTCCACGACCATGCCCAGCTCATTTTTGTATTTTTAGTAGAGGCGGGATTTCACCATGTTGGCCAGGCTGGTCTCAAGCACCTGACCTCAGGAGATCCACCTGCCTCAGCCTCCCAAAGTGTTGGGATTACCACACCTGGCCACAAATGTGCATTATAAAGGAATGTGAAAGTAATGATTACTCACCCCTAACCCGCTATTGAACTTCTCAATAAAAAAGACTTCAGGGAGATAAGGCACATGTATCCTATGGCTTCCAACACCTAGAAAAGCAAGTGTCCCCTGGAGGGAGTGTCCCATGGAGGGAGTGGGGGGCATAAACCTTAAGGGAGGATACAGAAGTTCCACTGTGAGAAGCACAGGCCTGCATCAGGCTAGCTGGAGCAGCTACCGTGCATGTTGACTCTACAGCATCACAAAGTGAAATCCCGCTCAAAAGTGATGACTGTGCTGTCGTACTCCCCATACTCAGCAAGACAGGCAAACTGTAAAAATGTTTTATAAAAACAAATCCATCAGAAACGGTGAAAATGTCAGAATTCTTGTGCTGAGGACAAAGACTCACCCAGGGGTTAGAAAGCCTCAGGCAGCCCAGGGCAAGCTATCTGCTGGGCCTCCTTTTTAAGTGGCAGAAAAGCAGCAGAGAGCCTGGGTATAGAAGACGAACCCCAGAGGACGGACCCAGCTCTGAACTGGATGCAGGAAGCTGGGTTGCCAGTCACTTCCACTCCAGGCTTCGGTTTGCCCACCTTCAAGTAGAAAGAGTTCACATTCTGTGTTCTATGCCACGGGCATCTTTAAAAATTACATTCAGTTATGAATCATAGTAAACCCTTGTCCAAGGCTGACTCAGTGCCGAGCAATGGCTGAAGTACTACACGAGAATTAACTTACTTATTCTCACAACAGCCCTCTAAGGCCTCAGGCATCATGATTATTCCTGTCTTAAGGATGGGGAAAGGAGAGCCAGGGTGACTGGGTAACGTGCCTACTGGAGGAAAAGAACGAGGAAATAAACCCCAGCAACCTGCCTTCTGTGCCTATATCCCCCAATACTCTCCCTAGGGCTTCTCAATGGAGAAATGCGCTGAGAACTATAAGGCATTATATATGCATTTAAATATTATAATATGAACAAATTTCAGCTCTACACTAATTACAGTCAGCTCTCTGTATCTGTGGGTTCTGCATCCATAGATATAACCACGTGCAGGTAAAAAATTTCTGTGTGTATTGAACATATACAGACTATCTTTTTTCTTGTTATTCCCTAAACAGCATTCCCTAAACTACTTTTTATGTGTTTATATAAACTATTTATAACTACGTAACATTTATATCGTATTAGGTATTACAAGTAATAGAGATGATTTAAAGTATACAGGAGCATTTGTGTAGGTTATGTGCAAATACGACACCATTTTATAACAGAGACTTGAGAATTTGTGGATTTTGGTATCCGTGGAGGTGGGATACCGGTGGGGAGGGTCCTGGAACCAATGCTTCCTGGGTATCAAGGGAGGGATGACTGTACTGTACTAAACTTTACTCAGTATTGTACTAAACTTTACTCAGGAAAGCTGATACTGCTCCTTTTGCTTTTCTTTTTTAAAACTAATTCTTGGTGGAATAATACATCTAAAATATTTTTATGTATTTTATTTAAAGATGACTATAACACACGACAGATAATTATAAAGTAGTCTGTGGTTTTGTGAGATGGAATAACTTGCATGGACTGGAAGGAAACTAGTTCTATTAAATTCTGCAGCTCAGATACTATTTCTGGAAACAGACTGGTTCAAATAAGGTGGCGGCTTGTCTTTGAACAGAGTGACCTAGGAAATTTAGAGTGATGGTGCCCGCCCAATACACACTGGCGGGCATGGTGGTGTGGGTGGGAGAGAGGTTGCAGAAAAGCCCTGGAGAGGGCAGGGTCAGGAAGCCCTGAGGAGGAGAGGGACTGCGTGACAGATGGGAGTAGGCCACGGACCCAGCATCCTATCCTCACACTCTCTGCATAAGAAAGCATTGCCCCAGGCAGTCTTTTGATAGCAAAGGCACTAGAAACATTCTAGATGCCCCACAGGACAGGTTCACATGGGGCGCACAGCAGGGCGGTGTAACCTCCACTGCAGGAGGGGGCAGTGTGCACAGTGGTTGGGGGCGTGCTGCTGGACATGAGGCTGACTGTCCTTGGGCAGGTGAACCTTCCCCAGCTCAGTTTCCTCACCTGTCAAAGTGAGATCCTCTCAGTCCTTACCTCACTGAGTTGTTGTGAATGCTAAAGAGACAGTCAATGGGATGTGCTTGGAACAACGCCAGACACACCGTGCATGCTAAGGAAGAATGAGCTGTCATTGTTATCCATCGTATTTTTTAAAAGTATTTAATAAAATCAGCAAATGTGTATACTGTGATGTAAAGTGAAAACAAGAAATATATACAATTATACAAACTGCATAATCCTTACTTTATAAAAATAAACGGATAAAGCAAAAGGCTAAAATGTATGCCGGCACCTGAGGGCAGGTGTGAAGGCCGCCTGAGCCATCCCTGTATCTCCAGGGTTAGGTATACAGTAGGAACTGAATAATGGGCCGAATGAATGATCCTCTGCCATTGAGTGGTGGGATGGGCTTCCCTTTATTTTTTTTGTTTTCAGGGCTTCTTCTTTTTAGCTTTGGATCTGAAATCAGATAGCCTTTCTGTAAGGGGCCATATTTTAGACTTTGCCACCTGAGGTCTCTGTTACGTATTCTTATTTTTGTTTGTGTATTTGATTTTTAAAACTCTTTAAAAATGTAAAAAACAGTCTCAACTTGCAGGCCACATAAAAACAAGCTGGGCAAGATTGGGCTCTTGGGTCCTTGTTTGCTGACTGCTGCCTTAAGGTACTGTCCAAGCCTCCCTTGTTGAGCATGAAGTATTTTTAAAGGTAAAAACAATTGGCTGTGCGTGGTGGCTCATGCCTGTAATCCCAGCACTTTGGGAAGCCAAGGTAGGCAGATCACCTGCGGTCAGGAGTTTGAGACCAGTGTGGCCAACATGGCGAAACCTTGTCTCTACTAAAAATATCAAAATTAGCTGGACGTGGTGGCGGGCACCTGTAATCCCAGCTACTCAGGAGGCTGAGGCAAGAGAATCACTTGAGCCCAGGAGGTGGAGGTTGCAGTGAGCCAAGACTGCACCACTGCACTCCGATCTGGGTGACAGAGTAAGACTCTATCTCAAAAAACAACAAAATAAATTGTAACAGATTTAGGAAAGAATCAAAAGAGAGATAATGGGATCATTTAGGGGCTGAATCACAGAACAGTGCATTCAATACATTCTTCCTAAGGGCTCAGCTCAAGGATGCGTGATGTTGAGCAGCAGTCATAGACAGGGCATTAGAGGGCAGTGTCGGCGAGGGAGGCTGCAGTGGACTGAATGGTGACACCCCCACCCCCCAAAAAAGGTATGTCTAGATCCTAACCTCAGGACCTTATTTAGAATAAGGGTCTTTCCACATGAAATTAATTTAAGATCTTATGAGATCATCCTGGATTATTTAGGTGGGACTAAATTCAACGACAAATGTCCTTATAAGAGATAGGAGATGAAAGGGTTACCAGGGAAAAGGCCACAGGAAGACAGAACAAAGATTCAAGTGATGCAGCTACAACCCCAGGAACACTCAGAGCCACCAGAAGCTGAACCAAACATGGAAGGATCCTACTGACAACTAGATTTTGGACGTCTGGCCTCCAGAACTATTATGTAACAGAATAAATTTCTGTTGTTTTAAGCCACTAAATTTGTGGTGATTTATTATGGCAGCCACAGGAAACTAGGACAGGAGAACCTAAAATGAGATGGTTCTGAAGGTAAGGGAGGCCCCAGGAGCAAGAGAGCAGGTGCAGGCAGGACAGTGAGGACCTCGCCCCTTTTCTTTTTTTTTTTTTTTTTTTTTTTTTGAGACGAAGTCTCGCTCTGTCACCCAGGCTGGAGTGCAGTGGCTCGATCTAGGCTCACTGCAAGCTCCGCCTCCCGGGTTCACGCCATTCTCCTGCCTCAGCCTCTCCGAGTAGCTGGGACTACAGACGCCCACCACCACGCCCGGCTAATTTTTTGTATTTTTAGTAGAGACGGGGTTTCACCGTGGTCTCGATCTCCTGACCTCGTGATCCGCCCACCTCGGCCTCCCAAAGTGCTGGGATTACAAGCGTGAGCCACCGCGCCCAGCCAAGACCTCGCCCCTTTTCTTTACTGCTCATCCCATGTCTGACCACAGATGACCATCTGTGAGTCACCAGTTGTTAACAAGAGAGCTGCTTATTTACTCCCAGGGGCATCCGTAGATGGCCACAGTCTGCGGAAGGGAAGCTGAGTTCAGAAGCTTGTTCTTAAGTAGTTGGAAGCCCTCCCTAGGGGAGTAGATGTTCAGAACAGGATATGCAGGCTCAGGTCACATGAACTGAATAAGCCATCTCTTTCACAGAGGAAAACAGAAATCAGGTTTGATTTGGTACACTCAGGAAAAACTCTAGTTCTTTCAAGGCAGCAACTGACACAACTTTTGGAAAAACAAGAGCTGATTTCTGAGCAGTCTAGGCCAGCCCTGGGAAGGCTGACCAGTGAGAACTCCAACCGAGCACTGTGAGCTGAGAGCCTTCTGCAGCCCATGGGCGCCAGGCAGCTGCTTTTCCTACATTGCTTCTCCCACTCACCCTGAGAGGTGGCTTGCCATTAGACTTGCAGTGCCTAATTAAGGCCTTCAGGAGCAGAGACGGAATGTACTAGACTGTGAGTCCAGGTTTTTCTGACTCTAGAGCCTGTGCTGGAGAGAACTGTAACCTAACAGGCTATATAGTACAGAGGAGGACAAATGGACTCTGACATCACAACTTTCTGTGAACCATGCCCTCTACAGACGTGCTCTGCTATGAATGAAGCCTTTCTTCTCTACCCATGAATTCTACAGCAATGTGAACATACCTCTATTATAACATGACTGAATAATGTCTCATTTTTTATGTGTACTGATTTTTTTATAAGATTATGAACTTCTTGAATGGAAGAACCATGTCTCATTGTTCCCTATACCTTCACTGCCTAGCCCAGTGCCTGAGAGACAGTAAGTAATCAACACATTTTTGCTAAATGAATTCTGGATAGATGGATGGGTGGATGAATGATAATGGGCAGATAGGTGGATGGGTAGATGGATGGAAGCATGGGTGAATGAGTAAATGGATGAGTGGATGGGTAGATGGCTAGATGGGGAATGAGTGGATGGGTAAATGGATGGGTGATGGGTGGCATGGATGGGAGAGTGAATGGATAAATGAGTAGGTGGATGAACAGACAGATGGATGTGTAGATGGACAGATGGGTGAATGAGAGGGTGGATGAATGGATAGGTGCACAGATGACTGGATGAGTGGGTGGATGGATAGTAGGCGAATGGGTGGATGGATAGATGATGATGGATGGACGGTGGGAATGGCTGGATGAATGAATGGAAGGATGAATAGATGAATGGGTGGATGGTTGGATGGATGATGGGTGGATGGATGATGGGTAGATGGATGGAGGAGGCAAATGGACAGATGAGTGGGTAGATGGATAAATGACAAATCCCTGAGAGAAAGGGAATTGAACGCCTTCCTTTCAGACCTGTCTTACCCTCTCACTAGCACGTTTCAGCAACTCTTCTGCTTCCTCCATTGCCATCATCTCTCTCTGGTACTGGTTTTCCATCTTCTTTCCTGTTTCCAGGTCACATTCAGCTGTCAATGCCACCATCTTCCGATCGTACTCCTCTTGTATTTCATTTTCCAGCAACAGAAACTGCTTTTTGAAAACAGCACTCATTTTTCTCTCTACTTGGGGTGAGAGGTGGCCACTGCTGGTAAGATTTTTCAGTAGAAGGGCAATGACATCCTTGCTGATTTGTGTTCGACAAGCCTCCAGATCTGCATCTGCCCGATTCAGGGTTGCAATCTCCAACCTAGGAAACACAAAAATCAAAAGAATTCCATTACATGAAATTGCAACAGAAACCAAAGGTCTTTCAAAGCTCTGAGGTTTTAAATTATGTGCAGGCAAGGGCTTTCTTCATCTTCCTTTTCTTCCTTTCCCCGCTCACTTCTGCTTCATCCAGTTATTGAAGGCCACTAGCTGACTCTTACTTAGTAAATTTGTAAGGTACCACGTGATGTACAAAAAGGAATATAATCAATATAAGACGTTTTTGTCAACAAGTAACAAGTCAACAACAACAAGGAAACCAAGGGAAAAATGGACAGCTAATATATTTGGAGGATTTAAAAATAAAGTTTATTTTACTTTTCTTCCCATTAAAAATTAATTTATGGACATGACTAGTACATGTAATGTCATATCCTGGATGGAATCCCAGAGCAAAAAAAAGGACATTAGATTAAAAACTACGAAAATCTGAATAAAGCATGGACTTTGATAACAACTGATACATGATCACACTGTATCAACATTGATTTGTTAATTTTAACAAATGTAACAGACTAACAGAAAATGTTAATAATAGGGGAACCTGGGTGCAGGATATATGGGAATTATCTGTATTATCTTCTCAATTTTTTTGTAAATCTAAAACTGCTCTAAAAATAAAGTCTACTTGAAAATATGTATGAGGTAGTTCACAGAGTCACAGTGTTCTGAAACTTGACTGGCGGTAGTTGCAAAACTGTATATACTTCCAGTAACACATCAGACTGTACTCTTAAAATGTGTGAATTTTATGCTATGTTAATCATACCTCTACAAAGCTAAGAAAAGCTACATAAAAAAATTAATTTATGTACATGGTAAAAATACATCTGAAAACAAAGACAAATAGAAAAAGAATTCATTCACTGTGAATCCATCATTCAATCAGAACTAATGAAGGCATTTAGTTATTTTTTTTTTTATTTTACTTTAAGTTCTGGGATACATGTGCTGAACGTGCAGGTTTGTTACACAGGTTTACATGTGCCATGGTGGTTGCTGCACCTATCAACCCGATATCTAGGTTTTAAGCTCCTCATGCATTAGCTATTTGTCTTAATGCTCTTCCTTCCCTTGCCTCTCACCCCCTGACAGGCCCTGGTGTGTGATGTTCCCCTCCCTGTGTCCATATGTTCTCATTGTTCAACTCCCACTTATGAGTGAGAACATGCAGTGTTTGGTTTTCT
Organism: Symphalangus syndactylus; assembly: GCF_028878055.3. NCBI lineage: Eukaryota > Metazoa > Chordata > Mammalia > Primates > Hylobatidae > Symphalangus > Symphalangus syndactylus. The sequence continues at coordinate 16,352,577 of NC_072438.2, read as the reverse complement.
GTTCCTGTGTTAGTTTGCTGAGGATAAGGGTTTCCAGCTTCATCCATGTCCCTGTAAAGCATATGAACTCATTATTTTTTATGGCTGCATAGTATTCCATAGTGTACATATGCCACATTTTCTTTATCCAGTCTATCATTGATGGGCATTTGGGTTGGTTCCAAGTCCTTGCTATTGTAAATAACGCTGCATGTCTTTATAGTAGAAGGTCATCATTCAATTAGAACTAATGAAGACATTTTGTCATATTTTCTTCCAGCCTTTTTTTCTATGCATATTTTTTTCATAAATGTCCACTATTTACACAGATGCATGCAAATACAATTTTACCCTCTTTTTTCCCAATTAACATGGTTATAAGTATCTTCCAGTGGTATTTAAAAATTAAATGCTTCTTTACAAAGGTTGCAAAATATTTTATCATGTGATACACCACCATCCAATGACCATTCTTCTATTGTTGCACATTTGGATTACTTGCAAATTTCAAAATCTAAAATAATCCTGAAGTAAATTACTTTTTACAGAGCGCTTGATATTCACAATAATTTCCTCAGTACAGATTCCCACGAGAGGAACTGCTGGGCCAGATGTCAGCGACATCCATAAGTCTCCTGGCACATCCAGACAAACTGCTTTCCAGAAGAGACCCCCAGCCATACATCAGGATCCTCACACTTAGCCCCACCCTCCACCATGTCAAACATCTTTGATAATTTGATTTGGTATATGATTGTAAGAATACAAGGATTTTAAGAAAACTATTATAAAACTTGCAAGGGCTTAAGTATATGACTTCCACATTAACCGGGTTCAAAACTCGTCAATATTGACCAATCTTGTTTTCTCTACTGCCTTTAATGTTTGAGCAATTTAAAGCAAATATCAGATCTGTCATTTTACCCATAAACACCTCATTGAGCATCTTTAACTGTCAAGGAGTCATACGTAGACAGACCGATCAACAGACAGATGTGTGTATGTCTATCTAACAAGTAACTTGTCTACATGAATACGTACATGCATATCTACTTTACCTAACCTGGTTGCTAAAGGGTGGTAAAATATACTACCCCAAAATGTGGTGTTCTGGCATACTAACTATTTTCAGTTAAAGACACCTCAAAAGACAAACAAACTAGCAAGTATCAGATCACTCTGAGCTTCAACCTGTTTCTTAAAAGCAAAGGGATAAAATTCCCACGTGAAGGATGCCATCCCTATATTGGAAGGAAAGCAACATTCTTATCATCAAGCATGAAAACTTGAGACCAAGACAATTCTATAAAAATAGACCTGGTTAAAATAATTCTTATCCTTCTTTAGCCTCACCACGTAATTTAGTTGTTTTTTTCACAACATGCTGTTCTTTGTCCAACTCAGTATATTACCATTCACCTCTAACCGCATCTTTGGGTCTTCATTTCCTTATGTGGGCTCCAGTGTCGTGTCAAACTTATACTAAATTTGCATGTTGTTTTCCTGTTAATCTATCTCATGTCAATTTAATTCTCGGGCCCAGCTGGAGCCCCTAAGAGGGCAGAGGTAGAGTGTGACTACCTACACTGTCATTAGTATATATAAAATATTGAAAACAGGCCGGATGCAGTGGCTCACACCTGTAATCCCAGCACTTTGGGAGGCCAAGGTGGGTGGATCACTTGAAGCCAGGAGTTTGAGACCAGCCTGGCCAACATGGTGAAACCTCGTCTCCACTAAAACTACAAAAATTAGCCGGGTGCGGTGGCAGGTGCCTGTAACCCCAGCTACTCAGGTGGCTGAGGCAGAGGTTGTAGTGGGCCAAGATTGCACCATGGCACTCCAGCCTGGGTAACAGGGCAAGACTGTCCCAAAATAAAAAAGAATTAAAACAATCCCAATAATTAGAAATGTCTAGTTACCTGCCATTATTCAGACTACCTCAAGTGCCTCAAAATGTCTTTTTACAATTGAACATTTAATTCAAGAACCAAACAAAATCCCATAATGCCAGTTAAGTTTCCTTTATTCTAGAACATTCTGGCTATCTTTCCTTCTACAGCATTGATGTGTTAGGGAAGTCAGGCCACCATCCTGCAGAATGTCCCATGTTCTGGATTTGGCCAGTTGCTTCCATGGATGTCACCGTACCTCTCTCTATCCTCTGTATTTCCTATAAACTAACAGATCTAAGACCTTCATTCAATTCGTTTTCCTTCTTTTTTTTTGAGTGACCTTTAAAAATTGAGACAAAATATACATATATAATTTACCATCTTTTATTTTATTTTTTTAGACGGAGTTTCACTCTGTTGCCAGGCGAGAGTGCAGTGGTGCGATCTTGGCTCACTGCAACCTCTGCCTCCCAGGTTCAAGCAATTCTCCTGCCTCAGCCTCCCGAGTAGCTGGGACTACAGGCACCTGCCACCATGCCCGGCTAATTTTTGCATTTTTAGTAGAGACGGGGTTTCACCATGTTGGCCAGGATATCTCCATCTTTTGACCTTGTGATCCACCCGCCTCAGCCTCCCAAAGTGCTGGGATTACAGGTGTGAGCCACTGCGCCCGGCCACCATCTTTTCTTTAAGTGCGCAGTTCAGTGGTAATAAATATCTTTTATTTATATTCTTGTTTTCCTTCATCTAAACCTACCCCTTTCCATGCCTGGGCTCCAGTAACCACTATTCTATTCTGTATCTTCACAAGGTCCACTTTTTTAGCTCTCACATATGAGGGAGAACATGTAATATTTGTCTTTCTGTGACTGGCTTATTTCACCTGACATAATGACCTCTAGGTCCATCCACGTTGCTTCAAATAACAGGAATTTGTTCTTTTTTACGGTTGAAAAACATTCCATTGTGTATTTATACCATATTTTCTTTATTCATCTGTTGATGAGCACTTAGGTTGATTTCACATTTTGGCTATTGTAAATAGTGCTGTGATAAACATGAGAATGCAGATATCTCTTTGATATATTGATTTCCTTTCTTTTGGACATATACCCAGTAGTGGAATGGCTGGATCATATGTTAGTTCTATTTTTAATTTTTGAGGATTCCCCTACAGTGGTACTATATTCATACTGTGTGCTTCCTTTACGTCCATACTATAGGGTAAGGCTAGGGTGAATCCATAGGTTCAAGTGGTGCCAACATGATCCCTGCATTATAATATTTCCCATCAACCATGCATCTAATGATTTTAACATCCACTTCTTTTTTTTTTTTTCTTCACTTTTAAGTTCAGGGTAAGTACAGGTAGTACGGGTAAACTTGTGTCATGGGGGTTTGTTGTACATATGATTTTGTCACACAGGTATTAAGCCTAATACCCATTAGTTATTTTTCCTGATCCTCTCCTTCCTCCCACTCTCCACCCTCTGATAGGCCCTAATGTCTATTGTTCCCCTCTATGTGTTCATGTGTTCTCATCATTTAGCTCCCACTTAAAGTGAGAATATGCGGTGTTTGGTTTTCTGTCACTGAGTTAGCTTGCTAAGGATAATGGCCTTCAGCTCCATCCAAGTTCCTGCAAAGGACATGATCTCACTCTTTTTTAATGGCTGCATAGTATTCCATGGTGTGTATGTACCATATTTTCTTTATCCAGTCTGCCATTGATGGGCATGTAGGTGGATTCCATGTCTTTGCTATTGTGAATAGTGCTGCAATAAATATAAATGTGTACATGTCTTTATGACAGAATGATTTATAGACCTTTGGGTATATACTCAGTAATGGGATTGCTGGGTTGAATGGTAGTTCTGTTTTCAGGTCTTTGAGAAATTGCCACACTGTTTTCCACAATGGTTAAACTACTTTACAGTCCCACCAACAATGTATAAGCATCCTTTTTTCTCCACAACCTCGCCAACACTTTTTTTTTTTAATTTTTTTTATTTTTTGAGACAGAGTCTCGCTCTTGTCAGCGAGGCTGGAGTGCAATGGTGTGATCTTGGCTCACTGCAACCTCCACCTCCTGGGTTCAAGTGATTCTCCTGAGCCTCAGCCTCCTGAGTAGCTGGGATTAAAGGTGTACGCCACCACGTCTAGCTAATTTTGTATTTTTAGTAGAGACTGGGTTTCATCATGTTGGTCAGGCTGGTCTCGAACTCCTGACCTCAAATGATCCACCTCCTTCAGCCTCCCAAGGTGTTGGGATTACAGGCATGAGCCTCCACGCCCGGCCTATTTTTTGACTTTTTAGTAATAGCCATTCTGACTTGTGTGAGGTGGTATCTCATTGTGGTTTTGATTTGCATTTCCCTAATGATCAGTGATATTGAGCTTTTTTTCATATGTTTGTTGGCTACATGTATGTCTTCTTATGAAAAGGGTCTATTCATGTCCCTTGTCCACTTTTTAATGGCTTTTTTTTTCCTTGGGAGACCAAGGGAGGTGGATCAAATGAACTAAACAATCAATTGTTATCTAGATCCATGATTTCATTAGGGGTTTAAAAATGCACATTGTCTAATTCTATCATTTCTTCTGCATTTTTTAAGCTGAAATTCTTCAAAAAAGAACTTTCATCAATAATTCTGTTACTCTGAAATAAAGTTCATAGAGATTTATAATTATTTCTCTTCTATTTTATCAATTGTCTAATTAAAGGGTTGGTGTCATAATGAGTTTGGGTTTGTTTATCAGCTTGTTTTGTTATGTTTTAGCATGAGAGCAAAGGTTTATAAAACTTTTCGCAGCTTCCTGAGAATCTGAGTTTTAGTTAACTCTTACTCAGAAATCTACTAAGAGGACGAATATCAAACAGGTTACCAGGCAACATGGCTTATGGTAAAAATAATGCCAGATTGGTAAATTACACATGGATGAGAAGACTGGGAAATAAACTAAATACCTAACAGGGATGCCATACTTTGTACCTCCCTGACGAAGATGACTCTTGGAACTGGGCATATCTCTTGCAGGAACCTTGGAAGCTATGTCTGTGAGTTGTTACAAGAGATATTGCCACCTGTGGGGTAGGAATATTTTAAGTCAGAAAGACTCCTGCACCTGCTTGATATGGATTGCATCTCCCTGCACCTGACCTGTGTCACCTGGGAGGAAAATATCCCCCAAACAGTTGTGTAGGCTGTTGTGTGACCTGTGGCGAGGATACCCACAGGGGAATAATGCTGTCCTCACAGCAAGCAGTGTTGCAGCCCCTCAAACCTTCTGGGTAGATGAGGCCACGTATGTCCTGTAAGAGTCTTGTGAGTTCAAATGTTTAGCTGAACCTAGGAAGCCCCACCGCCTCTGCATAGTGTCACTATGAAATTGAAGATTTTTATATATTTGGTAGGTTTTGATCAACTGCAGTCTTTATTCTTTTTGATGCCTGAATTTTACCATCTTAGATTAAAATAGCTTCCGTCCCCTTAAGACACAACTTAGCCTAGTTTTAAACAACAGCTCATTCATTTGCTACTTTCATTTTCTCAAAAAGTGCTTATTGAACATGTGTCTATGCAACGAGTGCTTTGCAGGTTACAAAGGAAGAAAGAAACACAAGAGCTGCCTCAAGGCAGTGTGTGTATGGCTAAATGTCAAATGAACTAAACAATCAATGTTGTACAAGCTCAGAAAACAAAATCCCTTCTCTACTCTGAGATGACAGAATGGATTTCACACCTTAAACAAAGACTTACGTGGCAGGGAGGACAGTACCCCCACAAAGACATTCACAGCCTAATCCCCAGAACTGCAAACACATTAGGCTTCATGGCAAAGGGGAATTAAGGCTACTCATCAGCTGACCTTAAGACCGAGATCAAGAACAAGGCCTTTTAAAATAGGAAAACAGGCAGAAGAGGGGTCAGAGTTGGAAAATGCCATGTGGTGAAGGAAGCCGACATAGGAGTGATGACATCAGCTTTGGAGATAGAAGAAGGGGTCCCAAGTCAGTGAATGTAGGCAGCCTCAAGAAGCCGGAAAAAGCCAGGAAGGGAACGTCCCCTAGAGCTGACATCTTTTTTTTTTTTAATTGACAAGTAACAGATGTACACATTTTCTGGGTCTATGTGATAATTTAATACATTCATTTAATGTGCAAAGATTTAATCAGGTTAATTGGAATAGCCATCACCTTAAATATTTGTCTTTTCTTTATGCTAGAAACATTAGAATTCTTCCCTTCTAGCTATTCTGAAATGTGCAATAGATTATTATAGATGATAGCCACCCCACTGATCTATCTAGAGCTGACATCTTGATTTTTACCTGGTCAGACCTGTATCAGAGTCTGACCTCCAGAACTCTATAATACATTTATATTGTGGTAAGCCACAGAATTTGTGGTAATTTGTTACAGCTGAATAGGAAACTAACACACCTTACTTAACCACTCCATCCATCATTCATTAATTCATTAAGTTACATGAGCAAATGTTGCGGCTGCTTGTGTTGGGAAAACGGCAGGTGCTGTACCAGGTGCTTTACCGGTGGTTTGCTGTGAAAGCACCTGCTAGCTAAGGGGCCTGGGTAAAGAACTTAGTTTCCACACCAGCACAATGAGGACCACCCTCATAGGTTGTTGTTCAGAGTTAAAGAAGAGAAAAAACAGAAGGCACACAGCACAGCCTGGCATTTTGCTGGTTCTAAATAATAACAGTCTCCTCATTCTTGGTTCTTCCCTCTCACAGAATACTGGCTGCAGAATAGAGTAGGTGCCCACAGCTCACCTTCCCAGCTGCCTGGGAAGACAGTCCCAGAGGCACTCTTCACTGTAACAGTTTTAATGTTAATCACTATGGATAATCTGTCAGAAGAGGTGATGATAAAAACTGTCAGCGTGTTCCAAAGCCCCAAAAGACAAGAAAATGTCCCTCTAAATCGATTAAAATACCATGCCACTAATGAAGCCAACTCTCATCCATTAATTTCCCAAAGGGCTGCAAGAGAGGAAAACAAATATTAAGAATTCTTCATTTCCATACAGGATCAGGTCCACTGGTGAAGAGTTAAATTTTCATTGCCCCCTATGGCATTTTGCCATTTTTAATTATTCAGACAACAACGAAATACACATATTTTTCCATTCCCCTAAAAGTCCCTAATGATCCCATGAGGCGGACAGAGACATTTTGGGTTACATATGCTGGGCTCTGACTCTCGGGCATCTTTACTACTTCAACAGCCCGGCAAAGTTAGCAGGATTCACTCACTGCTTTCCTAGGAACATTCGTTTTTTGAGTTCACAAAAATGTCATCTTGTCACTGTGCTTCAAAGATGAACATATTTTCTCTGGCCAGTTTTGCCAAATATACAAACTGTACAAGTGATATTCCTCCTGGAAGTGACTGGAGTTTAGAATCACGTCCAGCACACAGGAAGCACTTACTAAATGTAAGCTATGAAAACTTGCCAATGATAACATCTTTCAAGGGAAACAGTACCGCTTAAATTATCCAAAAACTGATTAATACTTTGATTAGCTACTAATGATAAAAAAAAGAGAGAAGATGACATTAATTCTTTCTTCTTACTTATTCACATAAAAATTAATCCATTTCTCACCAAATGGCAAGCAAGGTGTCAGAACAAAATTAGGATAGAATTTGATACACATGCAGCAAATGTTCTCCAGAAAGTGAAGGAGGACTCATTAATCAACATGGTGGATAATGAATTCAGAAGGAAAATGAAATCACCATGGCCATTTTTTTATAATATAAATCTGGCATCTCCAAGGTAGCAGGTATAAGCACAACAGACCCCCAAAACCAGTTCAATATGAATGAAACCGAAATTTTCCTCATCAGAAGCTAATTCCAACAGACAGATAATACTGTAAGATTCCTCTCTGGGACCGTCAATCATGTTTATAAACTGTCCATTTGCGGGCATGGCAATGGAAATTTGGGGAGAAAAATACCTCCTGAGTATATTTGCTGTCCAAATTGTAATGAGAGGTTAAATGAGCGTAAAAATAGTCACCTACATGAGCAAAACACCAATAAGACTTACGACAAACCATTAAATTTCTAGTTTGGTAAAACCTAGACTGCAAGGTACAAGAAGTCAGCAGTTTGCATCTTTCCTCGCTGACAATTTTCCTCTTAAAGATTTCTGTGTTTAGAAGTGGGATTGGGCCTTCCCTCTCCAGGCCTCGAGCTACTCCTTAAAGGGGGCAAAGGTGCACACAGATGCCACTAACTCTTCCCTCCTGGGGTTTCACTGCCCACTCCCTACTCCACCCACTGGCCAGACTGTGACAGAAGGGTCAGCCCTGGAAGAGGCCAAAAGGAGAAGAGGGACTACCTCCCTCTGCCTCAAATCCTCCCTGTCCTTCATCCTAATCAACTTTTCCTGGGTGATATTTTATTATGTTTGGAAGCACGGGCTTGGAAGTCACATTAACTTAGCTTCTAATTTCAGCTTTACCCCTCAGGAACCGCATGAGCTCACGTGGGTTATTCATGTCTCTGAGCCTAGTTTCCCTGTTGGCTATGTGAGAATATTATCACCTACACCAAATGAACATCACTGAGAGGATTAGTAATAGTGCCTCTTATGATCAGGCTTTGTTTTAATCGCTATGTTTGTGTATGTATATATATATATATATATAGCCATTTAATCATCACAAAAAAATCTTATAAGGTAGGTGACTAACATCTCTCTTACAGGTGAAGAAACTGAGGCATAGAAAAATTAAAATACCTTTTTCAAAGTCATATAACTATTAAATGACAGAACTGGGATTTGAACCCATGACATGTTGCTCCGGAGTCCTTGCTGTATCACCTGTCCTACTGTCTCAAAACGGCACACACGAAGCACTTAGCCCAGTCTCTGGCCCAGAACAGACACTGGAAAATGTGATTTCTCATTGTTGTTGCTGTTGTTATGTCTGTCATGTCTTTCTTGACATCATTCTTTATGGCATAGAAAAGAAGATGCAGGGGAAACCTGATAAACACATGGATGGATGGGTGGATGGCTATATGGGTGAATGGACAGATGGGCAGATACGTGAATGGATAGATGGAAGGATGGATGAGTGGATGGGTAGACAGATGGAGGGATGGATGAATGGATGGATGGATGACAGATGAATGGATGGAGGAATGCATGAGTAGGTGAATAGATGGGTCAATAGATGGCTGGCTGGATGGAAGGAAGATTGGATGGGTAGATGACGGATAGATGATAGATAGATGTGTGGGTGGATGGATATATAGATGGATGGATGATAGGTGGACAGGTGGGTGAATGGGCAAATTGATAGATGGGCAGATGGGTGGATGAGTAGATAGAAGGATGGATGGATGAACAGATGAATGAAAGAATGGGTGGGTGAAAAAGATGGGTGGATGGATGGATGGAGGGGTGGAAGGACAGATGAGTAAATGGATGATGGATGGGTGAATGAGTAGGTGCATGGGCACATGGGTAGGTGGAAGAACAAGTGAATGGGTGGGTGGGTAGACAGATGGATGGATTAGTGGGTGAATGAATGACTGATAGGAAGGTAGGTAGAGAAATAACATTTGAAACTCTTATTTGGAAAGGCAAAGTGTGCGCCACCTGAAGGTTAGATGACAATCACAGGAAAGAACTGTAGCATGGAAAATGTAAAGGTGGCTTTAGAAATGGAATAAACCTTGGATGTCAGCTAAGTAAGTCACCTTTCCAACCAATACCTGGGTTTTCTGAACATCTTCTCTGCCAGGCATTCCCCAGCCTCTGCTATGTGCACCCACCACAATGGGGAGCTAGCTGCCCCTCCAGGCTAACTCCCCTTATAGCGGAGCTTAGAGAAGTAGAAAGGCCTGCTTCATAATTAGGTGACATTTGTCTCCCTAAAATTTCCATCATTGTGCCAGGTTCCACTGTCTTACCCATGACAACCTTGCATATATCTGATGATTATAATCAGGTGATCACAAAATATCACCAATCCAGGCTAAACAGCCTTAAGCATCTGACACGGAGCCTTGCAAGCCATGGTGGGGATTTGAGTTTTACCAGGGGACAGGGGGAAGCTGGCGAAGGCTTTTCAGCACAGGTGACCCAACCGGGTTCACTGAAAAGGTGCCTCTGGCTGGTGTGTGAATGGACTGGACGGTCAGGGATGGACGTGAGTTGGTGGTAGAGGCCAAGAAGGAAATAGCAATGGCTGGGACTCAGGTGCTGGTGATGAGGTGTTAAGAGGTGGAGAGCTCCAGGAGGGAGAGGGGAGAAGTCCCGAGCAGGGACCAGTGTGGAGGTGAGGAGAGGCTGCGTCAGGATGGCACTGCAATTCAGCCGGTTGTTTGTGGTAAACACCATGTTTACCACATGTGACACTGTATAAATGGATTTCCGGTTAAGGACAGATGCACCCTCCGGGGACTGTCAGCTGCCCAGCACTGAGATGGAGAACTGCATGTGTTTCCTGTGGCTGCTGTAACAAAGTACCACAAAGTGGGTGGCTTCAACCAACAGAAATGTCACCTCACAGCTCGGAGACCAGAAGGCCGAGACGAAGGTGTCAGCTCATGCAAACGGTAGGCAGCTGTGCCAGGAAGTTAACGTCCTCAGGAGCATCCTCCAGCCAGCAAGGGCTTGGAGCTGCTGGTGGATAAAAACCCCAAGGTGAGGGAGATGGCAGGGAGGGTCTGCAGCCTTAGACGAGGATTCTTGTGACTCAACTCAGAACCAACTAGAGGATGCATCAAACTAGAGGATGCATCATTGGGGTACTCTGCTGTCCTGCAGAAGTTCTCAAACTATTAAGCATCAGAATGACCAGAATGATTTGAAGATATAAAATGCAGCTCCCTAGGCCTGCTCTCAGGTTCTGGTTCAGAAGATGTGGCTTAGGGAGATGTATTTGTTTCGTAGGGTACTTTCTTACGTAGCCAAGTACCATCAGCTGGATGGCTTAGAACAACAAACATTTATTCCCTCACAGTTCTGGAGGCCAACGGTCCAAAGTCAAGGTGTTGGCAGGGATGGTTCCTCCTGTGGGCTGTGAGGGAGGATCCGTTCCATGCCAACTTGGTGCTGCCAGCAACCCTTGGTATTCCTTAGCTTGTAGCTGCATCATTTCAGTGTGTGCCTCTCTTCACATGGGGTCCATCCTGTGTCTATGTTCAGATTTCCCTCTTCTTAGGAATATACCAGTCATGTTGGATCAAAGCCCACCCTAATAGTCTCACCTTAGTGAGGTTACAACTGCAAAGATTACACTTCCAAATAAGGTTACAGTCACTGTCCGAGGAGTTATGACTTCAACATAGCTTTGTGAGGGGACACAATTCCACCCATGACAGCAACCCTGAAGGGACTGCAGTCCCTCTCCATCCATGACAATATCCAAGTAGAAATGGGTTGGCCATCTATTAGGCATACCAGAGACTATTCCTGCTGTAGCCAAGAATTTGGGCCGGATGACCACTAAGATCCTTTGCAGTATCCATATTCTAAGATTCTGTTTTCCTGGGAAGGTGTAAACTGCTTTATCTTCAGGTTAGCTCTTAACTCATGAGCTGGGACAATGCTCTTTCCCCTAGGAAAGGTAAGGCCATGGTAAAAAGTCTTTTCCTCTGGACAGAAAAGGGGCATTTGGTAAAAACTAGGGAAATCTGAACAGACTGTGAACTTTAGCTAATAATAATGTATTAATATTGGATCATTCACTGTAACAAATGTAGCATGCTAATATAAGACATGAGTACTAGGGGAAACGGGGTCTGGGAGATATGGGAACTCCGTATTCTCGTCTCAATGTTTCTATAAATCTAAAACTGTTCTAAAAAATAATCTATTACGTAAACAAAAAGTACAGCTGGACTCCTTAATGCGTGCCTGTTACAAACGAGGCCCACCCTCTCTTCAGCACTGAGATGCCAAGAATCTGGAGCTGCAATGGGAACTTGAAACGAGCGGCTGAAAACAGGCCGGGCATGGTGGTTCATGCCTGTGATCCCAGCACTTTGGGAGGCCGAGGCAGGCAGATCACCTGAGGCAAGGAGTTCGAGACCAACCTGGCCAACATGGTGAAACCCCATCTCTACTAAAAATACAAAAATTAGCTGCAGGTGGTGGTGGGCGCCTATAATCCCAGCTACTCAGGAGGCTGAGACAGGAGAATCGCTTGAACCTAGGAGGCGGAGGTTGCAGTGAGCCGAGATTGTGCCACTGCATTCCAGCCTGGGTGACAAAGTGAGACTCCGTCTCAAAAAAAAAAAAAAGAGGTTGAAAACAGCCTATATATCCTATACGGAGAAGAGGGGGCCTGGAGTCAGCCCTGGAGCCCAGGGAAGGCCCCCTGGCAGAGATGGCAGTTTTTGAGATGGGGTCTCTCAGAAGCTCCTCTTTGAGAGAAGAAGGAGGGCACACATGAATTTCTCCGGGTTCTGGAATCCACAGTGCCAGAGGGGACCTCTCACTGGAGACGCCTCTCCCTTGCATTTACATCCTTGAGGTTTCAACTTAGCAGTCAGCTTCTCCGTTCCCTAAGGCGACTCTGCCCACCTGCCTTTTCCTTGCATTTCCAAGGGTTTCCTCCAATCCTTGGTGGGCAATGGCAGTGCAGGCCAGGAGCCCAGGGGCATCACTGCGGGGGTGGCTGGAGTTTTGCTGATGTTTTCTGAATTCTACACTGTGCCTGGAGTAAGGAGAATCCTATGGACTGTGCCGTTGAGGAAACTTGGAACCCAGGCTTGGCTTGGGCATGTGGGTCACGGTTAATCCGTGTCCAGGGGTGTAAGCACCATTCCAGGCCGCTGAAGGAAGCCACTCTGTTGTTGAGTCAGGCCCCGCTGGCCATAACTGAGCAGAACGAGCAGTTGGGGACAGAGTGAGAAACATGCTGAGTGTCATGGGTGGGGTGGAAGCTGCCACTGCAATGCTGGTTCCACCTCGCGCTGTACGCTGCACCATGCTTCTTGGCACATGAGTCTTCTCTTCCTGCAGACAGTGGGTATTGAGAGGCTCCCTGCTTTTCTTGGCTTCCTCCCTGGCACCCAGCCTACATCATGCCTAGCGCTGAGGGAGAGCACAGTAAACACTTGCCAAAAGAACAGAAGGTGTTTTTCAGACAGAACTCCTCAAGAAATCCTCACCTTGCTGGCAGATGACAGCGAGAGTTGCCGTGGGAACCCAGCAGGCGTTCCCTCTGCTCTGCTCTCCAGTGACCCCTTTACAAACCCCATAAGAACCCCATCATTTCGGGTGCTGCACAGGAACCTGCCACCTCTCAGGAAATCCAGAAGCAAGGATCAGGTTTGAGGATAGGGCTACTGTCCATCGTAGCTGACCTTTGCTCCTGCCAGCCATCTGGTGCTCCAGGTGAACTCTGATACTGATGCATCCAGAAAGGTAGAAGGGCCTAGACACAGGTTATCTGTATCATGGGGCTGGAGTGAGGAGGGATTCAAGGGTCCACGAGGACCCCCTTTCACAGACTAAGGCCTCTTCCCTGCCACCACCTGTATGTCCAGCCTCCTGCAGTCTCTCCTCTGGCACTCGTTCCCTCTGCTGGAAATGCCTCACACACATTCTGACAAGTCCTAATGGCCCTTTAGACCCAGCCCAAACATGCTGGTTGAGGTTCACCTGGTACCGCCAGGCCTGCGCCACCCAAGGGACAGGGTTTGGTGTGGGAAACAGACACAATCCGAGCATCACAGACTGTGCTGAGAGCCTCAGAGGCAGAGCACGCATACACAGCCCCTGGCATGGACCAAATGCTTAATCCACATGTAAAAAAAAAACGGAAGGAAGAGAAGGAAGGAATGGAGGGAGGGAAGAAGAGAGGGAGGCAGGGAGGAAGGGAGGGAGGGAGAACAGAGTTTCAAAACAGCTTAGAACTTGGAAGGGAAAGAGAGGGGCATTATTTATGGGCCTCGTAAAACTGACCACCACCCCACAACGATCTCCAGTGGAATATATCACAACAGGTCATGAAGTGAGATGGTTCAATCCCAGAACTATTTCGTGAGCATCTGCCATGTGCAAGGAACCAGGTCTATCCCGCTCAACTCTGAGGGAAGTGGGGGAGGTGGGCGAGCTGCATTCTAGACTCAGAGAAGAGCTGCTTCCACTCAGACCTTAGGCTCTTCCCTCTTTGTGAGTCTCCTCTTGCATGATCTAAGAAGAATCTCCACCAAATGGTCCACAAACAGCCAGGAAGCACCAGAGGATGTCCTGGCCTTGGAGACAGAACACCTGGGTTTGAGCCCTGGACCAACCATTGCTGATGGACAGGTAACTGTTCCCAGCATGCCAGTGTCTAAGAAGACCCCTCAGCTCCTCAGAAACATTCCATAAACCATTCTCTGACACACCCCATCGAGTCCTCTAACCGACTGACACCCTCCTTTCACTTCTTCTCGAGGTCCCTCAAGTCTCCACTTCCTTCCTCATCCTCTTGAGATATTGTGATCACTTCTACCCAAAGATTTCCAGCCCTAATTCCTGGAACCTGGAAATATGACCTTCTAAGGGAAAAGGGCCTTTGCAGATATAATTAAGTGAAGGATCTTGACACAAGGAGACTATGCTGGATTATCCAGTGAGCCCTAAATCCAGTCCCAAGTGGCCTCCTAAGAGAGAGGCAAAGGGAGATTTCATACACACAGAAGAAGGGGAGGTCACGTGCAGGCAGAGACAGAAGTAAGTTGGCCACAAGCCACGAAGTGCTGCAGCCTTGGAAGCCCCAGAAGCTGGCAGAGGCAGGAACAACCCTCCCAGAGCATTTGAAGGGGGCATGGCCCTGCTGATACCTTGATTTCAGCCCAGAGAAACTGACTGGGAACTCTGGCCTCCAGAACAGTGACAGGGTGAGTTTCTGTTACGTGAAAACACCAAGGTCAGAGTGATTTGTTACAGCAGCCACAGGATACTAATACAGCTAAGTCCCTATCCCTCTCCCTCTCACCTGGAGAAGCTCTCCAGCTCAGCTCTTGTCCTGGCACCGGGATGAGGTCAGCACTGCATCGCATTGTATAGATAAGGCAACTGGAGTCACCAACATGGTAAGTGGCAGAAATGGGACTCAACCCCAGCAGTCAGGCCTGGGTTTTAACCACTGGGCTCTATGCCCTGCCTGCCAGTGGCCTCCATGCCTCCATCCAGACCACTGAGACCACTGCAGGGGAAGGCACCTCGTCCAGGCAGGGAGGCCCACCAGCCTCACACGGGCACTCCATGCTGCTCGGCAAGTCTGGGTTTCTCTAGTAAGCCACTTCCCCATGGTCAGGACTGTTTCACACTTTTTACATTCCCGCCTTTTCCTCCCCTGCTGTCCTTACCTTGAACTTCATTGAGAAGCATCTGACAGGTTCATCCCATGTTCCCTCCCCAAGCCACACACCTGCTGCATCTACACAGACTCTGCCGTCCTTCCTACCATGATAGATGATGGCCCAACTCCTGTCCAGTCCTTCCATCAAACAGAATCTCCCTGCAAGAGTGTCCCAGCCACAGGACATCCTTGGAGGAAGCTGGGTAGCCTGAAGAGCCACATCACATCTGGAAACATGTTGTGTTGTCTTCTGGTTTGAGTAATGCTGCACCTCCTCCTAATCTTTGCTATCATGTATCTTATAGCCTCAAATTTTCTCTGCAGGCGACTTTCCACCAAGAACACCATTGTGTAGAGGCACCTACTGTGCCAGGCACTGTTGGAGGCACTGGGGATGAATCAGCAAGCAAGACAGAAGGTCCCTGCACTCACAGAACTTACTGCTCAGGTGAGTAAGATGAAATACAACAACATTAATTGAAAAAAAAAAAAAAAAAAAAAGAGGTAGTTTCCGGCAGCCTTGAGTGTTGTGAAGAAAATTAGAATTTCAGGATAAAGAATGGAGGCAGTGCTGCTGTAGGGAAGGCCCCTCAGTGGCTCTGATGACTCTTCAATCTCTGTGCCCTCTACACCTCCCACCCTGGCCTGGTCCTTTTTTGGGTCCTCAAATGTCCACATCCCTTCCCACCTCCTGTGCATGCTGCCCACTCCAAAACGCTCATCACCAGCTCTCAGCTTAACAAGCCTCCTTTAGAAGAGTCCTCTCCAAGATTCTTTAACAGAGCCCCTTGCCCCGTCATAGCTCTGACCATAGTGTAGAATCAAAGAGTTACCAGCGCATGGGGTTGTGTTTGCTTGTGTACGCTCAATAAGGACAAAAACCAAGACTCTTACTTGCTAGTGTCCGCCAAACAAGAGTCTTGGATCTACCACAGTGCTTGGTGCAGAAGGAGACCTCAGCAAGAATCTGTTGGATTCATCAATCCATTAATTGCTTTTTTAAAAAGTACTGCATGCATGAACCAGCAACCCAATCAAAGAACAAGTGAACAAAGAACCTTGGATGAGTTGTTTAATTTCCTGGGCTTCAGGTTTTTAGAGATGAGGAACAAAATCATTTCTCTAAAGTGTTTACAAAGAATAAAAAGAGTAGTAGTTGTAAAAATATACCATATGGTTGGCACATAAAAAACTACTAAACACACATATTTAAAAGCCTCAATTTGACAAATACTCATGGAACACTTACTTTGTACAAACACAATTTCGAGATAGTTTAGAAGCAATGTTGGTAGCATCCAGAAAGAGTCCTAAGCTCGTTCTAATAATAGAGGAAACAGACATAGATCTGAACTTCTTTTTTTGTCTTATGTTCTTTGACTCTGAAAAATCTAAGCTCAGTCTTTTCAAAAAGCTGTTCGGTCAATAGAAGAAAAGATTGAAAACACTCAGGCCTAAGCCAAATCCATTACTATCTGTGTGACCTTAGGGAAAAACCAATAAACCTTTCTGAACCCCAGCTTCCTGATCTAAAACGAGAGAGTGGTGAGAATTAAATAAGATCACAGGCGAGAGGTGTGTGGCAGTGGTCAGGCCCAGAGTAAGGCTGGAGCTAAAACACGCTCGGCACTCCATGCCCCTAGAAGCTTCCAGGACCAGCCAGTCCTGCCCAGTTCCTCCCTCCTCCTGGTCCCAGCATGTGCTGGGACTGAGTCCACCTCCATTATAACCACGGTCAAGGAGCCTGATAAAAATCAAAGGAAATATTCCTTCCTCAAATCCTCTCTGTAAGAGACAGCCTATGAATAAGCAATGTAAAAGATAAACCACCACGCACACCTAGGAAATGCTCTTTGTCAAAAATAACTCAGCAGGATAGAGCAAAGTTACGGCTCTGATGGGGCTTGAAACGAGAGGGCAATCAAGTCACCTAATGGCATATTTCGAATCCCAGCTAAGCTTCATGTTAGAATTACAAATGGGATAACTGATCTGCCAGAGAAAAATGCTATTTTTAGTGCAGAGTGTATCACAGATTTCCATGCATACTAAGCTTCTGCCATTCTGAGTGACATTTTCTTTCTGGGAGCATCTAAGCAGGACTACACAGCAAGATGGAAAGATTAAAAGTAATTGGCAATGCTATAATTGAAAAAAAAAGGCTGGGTTCTTAAAACTAGTGTCCAACCACAATGCCTGAAACTGAATTGGCGTTCAATAAATATTGAATGTTGGGACAGGAGGGAGGATGGGAAGCTGGGGGAGAGGAAGAGAGGAATGAATTTAGCTCACAAGCTGAACAGTCTCGGTGCATG
This sequence comes from Symphalangus syndactylus, assembly GCF_028878055.3. NCBI lineage: Eukaryota > Metazoa > Chordata > Mammalia > Primates > Hylobatidae > Symphalangus > Symphalangus syndactylus. The sequence goes on along the minus strand of NC_072438.2, from coordinate 16,335,039 downwards.
CTTGATAATCAATGCTAAACACTCTTCAGGCAAAATAAGACAAGCTCCCAAGAGAAATGAATATAAAATTCCAGAGGTACAAGAACAAAATCATTATAAACTTCAACATTCCTATTGTACTCAAGCATCAGGACTGGCAAACTGCAGCAGCTGCTTATAATTTCATATAATGTAGGGATAAAGAAAGACTGGGCTTCTTATGCCCCATCACTTTTTGAATAAAAAACAAAGACAGGAGGATTAATACTTTCCTATTTTAAAGTATTAATTACTTTAGTCGGAAGGCTATAGAGTACCACACACTTGCAAATTAAATATCCAGGTGCTGATTGCATGATCCAAATCATTTCACTCTAGTTTTCATTTTCATGTTTTGTAAGAAAACAGACTTTTAGCTCTGAAATCATTTGATAATTAGCTGCTCACACCACTTAATATAATAAGTGACATTTATGAACCTCTGCCAATAACTTCGCCTCCCATTGCTCGTCCATTTCTCCCTACTACTTCAGACAAGGTGGCAAATTTTAATTTGTAATCCTTGGCATTCTGATTAGGGAATTAAGTGAAAACGAAGAATGGCATCTGGATGGCTGCACAAGGCTTAATTAACCAAGCCAGACAACTCTGGCACCCAGAAATGGATTAACAAGCCCTGACTCCCCTCTTGGTGCAAGGTCAGCCCTGCACTTACGAGGCTCCAGGCTTGGCTCTTCACCAGGCACTCAGTGAGGAAGGAGCAGCCATTCAAAAAAGAGGAGAGTCCCTTTCTTCTGAGAACAGTCACTGAGCTCACAAAGTGGCATCAGTCAGACATAGCAGAGCTCTTCTCTCAGGCCAGTAAGTAGTTGCTCCTGAAAAGGATGAGGCAGAGCCATTTCTGGTTCTACCTAGGATCTGCCACTTTGTGTCACAGGACACCATTTCCTGGACCCAGGGAGATAGGATCAGGAAGCTGCTCAGTTTTGCTTCCCAGGTCTCCCATTTTCAGTATGCTTTCAATTCTCTTGAGAAAGACTCAAGGAAGGGCTAATCACCCTGACCACTTCTCTTTAGGGTCTGCTAATCTGACCAGGGCTCACAGGCAGCTATCACCATAAGGATGCATCCCCATCACAAGTCTCTTTCACATCATTACACATGACAGTATCACAAGGCTCTAGGTTATGGGTTCCCCATTTGAGAGATAAGAAAACCAGGCTCAGAGAAAGTCTGTAAAATATAAATGTGCCTGAGCCTAAATAGTGAGGAAGCTCAAGTTCCATTCTTCACTCACTACATGTATCACTGTGGGTAAACCTCTCAGCCTAGCTGAGCCTCAGCTACCTCAACTATCAAACACTGAAAATAAGATGCCATACCAAAAAGCAGTACCAAATTAAATAAGGGGTGTGACATGAGCACCAAATTAAATAAGGGGTGTGCACATTTCTAAATGCGACATAAACATAAGGTATTTTATCTGAAAACATAAGGCATTACAGTTTATTGTCATCTTGATGATTCCAAATTCACAGAAATTATCCTCCAGTGGGTAGTGAGTGGACAGTAAGCCACACACCTTTAATCTAGAATAAAAAAGGTTTCCTATAAATGGAATCCAATTTGAAGGGTTCACATTTGGCCCCATTATTAATCATCAGCAGTCTAACAAGAAAGCAAAGAATGTTAAAATAAAAATAATCAGATATACCAAATAAGAATTTGATCTGGGAGAAATGAAGCCCAGCTTTGAATGATCTCAATCTCTGATTGGATTAATATAATCCATAATTATGTTGCTAGCCACTCAGAAGAAGATAACATCACCCTCGCCCTGAGATTGTCTTCTCAACTTCCTATACAATGTCTAGCACATAATCAAAAATACACAGAGATACGAGACAAGAAAATATGATCAAAAACTGAGTGGTACTCTAGATAACAGACACAGAATGAGGGTATAGATAATAATGTCTTCAGTCAGAGACTTCAAAATAATTTTGTTTGGGAGTAAATAAAAAAATAAGATTGAGATTTTTGGCAAAAAAAAAAAAGGAAAATTACAGAAAATATAAAGAAGTCATCTTAAATATCTGATGAAAGGAAAGAAGGAACGGCAAGACCATGCTGATGAACCTTATCTAGTTAAGGTTACCTATTAGACTGTGACCCACGTGTCCATCCAGGAGAAATCTTGGACAATGATTAAGAGCCTGGACCATGGAGCAGATGACCTGAGTTTAAAACCTGACCCTATCATTTACTACTATATGCCCTTGGGCAAGTTACTTGATCTCTCTCAAGTTCTCATCCATAAGATGTTACAGAGAGCAACACCTACTTCATGGGCTTGTTAAGAGGATTATACGAGTTAGTTCTGTAAAGTTCTTAAACAGTGTCTGGCACTATCTGCTATTGCACATAGGGAGTATGATGTTAATATTCATTAACTACATAAGAAGAAATGAATTCAGTTCAGCACACACTCACATCACCTGGTCTAGCCTCTCACCCCTGCTGCCTCTTCTTTATTTTCTATACTCAATACCCCAATCTGCACATCAGCCACACTTGGCTACTGACATCTCACCAAACGCACCTTGCTCCTTTCACATCCTTACATCTGCCCTTTCTTTCCTCTGTCTGAAAATTGTTTCCACGCTTAATCAACTTGGAAAGCTTCTTCATAAGCTTTCAGAATCAATTCAGATTCTCTCCCTCTTAACTAATGACTACTAGACTTAATACCTGGATGATGAAGTAATCTGTACAACAAACCCCCTGTGATATGAGTTTACCTATATAACAAACCTACACACATATCCCTAAACTTAAAAGTTAAAAATAAATTTTAAAACAATTTTAAATAATTAGTTCAATGCCACCTGCTCTGGGAAGCATTTCTATGACTTTCTCAGAAGTAATTACTTCCTCTTCTGTGCTCTGCCAGCCCTGACCGTCCCATTAGCATGGTGGTCACCCAATTTTGTGGTCACTTCTGTTTATGTTTCAGTCTTTCCTACTAGATCAGACTTCCTTAAAGCAGGAAGTATGTCTTCTACACCTCTTTTCCTAGACGCCAAACATCCAGTACATAGCAGTTGTTGAATTACGACTACAGAGTGACGAATGATTAACTGAATGAATGAAATATACTCAGTGTTTGGCCTTATGTCACTGTCGTTAAAACATTCATCACATCTGTGAAAATATAATGGGATTTAGAATTCTTACTCTTCTAAGGCTTGAAGCATGCTCCCAGGGTCCTCGGAAGACAGAATGTCTATCATTTGGTCATTAAGGGAAAGGTCCTCATTCACGCCATCAGCTGAGGTGAACGGCAAGGGTTCCAGCTTGCTCTCATACTGCCAAACCTTCAGGAGAATTGCAGAAATAATAATTGATTGGGCTTTCTTGTGAGTTCCATGTGCTGAGAAAGCCAGGAGGGAAGGCCAGGGGTCTGCAGTCAGAGCACCCAATCAGCCCCACCCCTGTGACCACGGTAAACCCAGACAAACCTTTGCAAATGTCCCCGAGCCTCCGTTTCCTCTACAAAGAAATGGGATCATAATTCCAATAGCCCTGCGTGAGGATGTTGTGTGGGTAAAGTGGAACAATGGACAGAAAGAACTTTTCAACCTGTAAGACCTATAAAATATTTCACTATCATCATCTTTATCATTATCAGGTAGAGGAAACCTCACAACGGGTATGGTGGACCTTGACATCAGAGACCTGGCTGGTTTCTAATCAGAATATAGGATTGAGCAGGGCGTGGTGGCTCACGCCTGTAATCCCAGCACTTTGGGAGGCTGAGGTGGATGGATCACTTGAGGTTAGGAGTTGACACCAGCCTGGCCAACATGGTGAAACCCTGTCTCTACTAAAAATACAAAAATTAGCCAGGCGTGGTGGCAGGCGCCTGTAATCCCAGCTACTCAGGAGGCTGAGGCAGGAGAATCGCTTGAACCCAGGAGATGGAAGCTGCAGTGAGTCGAGATTGTGCCACTGCACTCCAGCCTGGGTGAGAGTGAGACTCTGTCTCAAAAAAATAAAGAAAGAAAGAATATAGGATTGTGAGCTGGAAGTGACATTAGAGATAACTAAGCCCAACCCTCTGATTGGATAAGAGATATATCTGTTTTGTCTCCAACATCATTAACTCTGCAAAAATGCATGATAGCTATAGCTAACCTTTAACAATTCTTGTCCCTGTGCCAGATATTATTTTCAGTGCTTTCTTTGTGTTATCGTGAAGCTGTTACAACAACGAAGTGTTGGTGCTCCCACTTTACATATAGGAAAACTGAGGCCACAGAAGTGAAATAACGTTAGTGAAGGTGACACAGCTCAAAAGAGCCCGGTTGATTTTTGACCCCAATCCAACTCTGAAGGCTGCCTTCTGTTTTAGTGCAGGCCACTGACCACCACTACGCTGGCAAAAAAATAAAGAAAAATGTGAGAAGAGTTCATTCTGTGACGCCAGGGAAAAGGTACTGCAAAGTCTTCAGGCCTTAAATCAAATTCATACTCTTGCTTTCCTCTGTGCAGTTCTCATGATCTGCCTTAATCTCTGGAAAATGAATCCTGCTCTGACATCAAAGCAGCAGGGTGCGTTTAGTTCCTCTGATAACAGCTTTGGGAGAATCAGTACAAGGTCTGATTAGATGGGACGTTTTTCTTCTCACTTTTGCCCGCCAAGGAGATTGTAGGCTGACCTCATTTTGAAATGACAATCCTTTCCTCCAAGAAGCAGGGACAAAATGAGCAACAGGCTCCTCACACAGGCTGGGGCGGAATTTCCAGCCTCCAGAGCCCCTGGGCAGGACTAAGTCCATCAGGACCCAGGTCCCTGATGAAACACACCCTTTAACAGCCACCTTCCCTTTCTGCCTCTCTTCCCACCCCCTCCCCTTATGTCCTGGGATCACTTCCCACATAAACTATTTGAATTGGAATTCTAGTCTCAGGTGATGGGCTGCGTGTGGGTGACGGGGTGCGTGTGGGTGATGGGATGCGTGTGGGGTGACGGGATGCGTGTGGGTGACGGGATGCGCGTGGGGTGATGGGATGCGCGTGGGGTGATGGGATGCATGTGGGTGACGGGCTTTGTATGGGGTAATGGCTGCAGCGGTTCTCCCCCTGGTTGCTGGTTAGAAATTTTAAAAACGACTAAACCAGGCATGTTGGTGCGTAGCTGCAGTCCCAGCTACCTGGAAGGCTGAAGCAGGAGGATTGCTTAAGCCCAGGAGTTCCTAGTTGTAGTGTTGTGTGATTGTGCCTATGAATTGCCACTGGACTCAGCCTGGGCAGCACAGCAAGACCCTGGCTCTTAAGAAAAAAAAAAAAAAAGAATGATGGGGATGCATCCCAGAACAAACATCAGTTTTGGAGGTGGGCCCTGGGCATGGGGTTTTGTGCACAGCTCCCTCAGCGATGCTGGTGGGGATCCAGGGCTGAGACCCACAGAAGTGGGGGATGAACTTCAACCTGACATCCACCACCTTCCAAACCACCCTCAGGGAAGACTCACCCGATGTCTGGTGAGCATGTTTCCCTTCAGACACTGATAGCGAACCATGAGGAAGAGGGCAGCCCAGGTCAGCACAAGGGAGAAGAGGAAGGCGATGAAGAATCCTGCTGCGTGGAGGCCATGGTGCGGCAGAACCTGTGGAGACAAGACGAGAGCAGGATTCATGCGTGGTCAGACTGCATGTCTCCCAGGCCACACAGATGATAGAGTGTCAGAGCAGACCAAGCAGGGAGCCAGGGGACTCACTTGCATTTGAGTCCCGCTCTGCCAGCTACCAGCTGGCTACCTGGAGGCCCTCGCTGGTCCTCTCTGAGCCTGAATTTCCTCACTCAGTGCATGACAAGACTGTCAAAGACCTGAGGCATGGTGATTTGCACACAACAGCATCATCCAGCCGCAAGCCTAGCACATCACAGACACTCAATAATGTTAAGTTCCCAAATCAAATACACGATAATCCGAAGGAAGCACTAGGGATCTGTGACATTTTCTGAGAATCATGGGTAGAATTTTGCAGATGCCAGAGGAAGAACCCATGGCACTCTCACCTTCCCGCTACCCTCTATAACTTTAGATTAAATAATTAAACGCCAATTTTTACGGTATTACATTTAGAGAAAATCTCTTGTCTTCTGACTGGTGAGATTAGTGGGCCACATTTACCCCCACCCCTCCTTCCCTGCTTCTGCCTTCCAGCATTTTTTAAGTTTATAGCATATATATTTTGTTCTGCAACCAGAATTCAATCCTGATTATTGTTTATAGGTTAATCCCAGCAACTACAAATTTTAAAAGATAATATTATTATTATGATTAGGCAAATGTTGCTCACTGCAGAGTAAAGTAATTGGATCCAATCCTGTGTCACTAAATATCCGCCCCTCAAAGGAGTATGTTCCTAATTCAGTCCCTTTTCTCACACTTTATCAATTATTCCAAATCAGGCTACATTTTTAGTTTGCTTCAATGTGAATTAGCACTTACTTGTGTGACATTTTGTTTTTCCTGAAGTTTTTCATGGCGTATCTTTTTTCTTCCTAGCATACACCCATGTTCGTAATAATACTATCTGTTACAGAGAGTCAAATTTACGTTTTCTTAAAGTCATCATTCCAGAGTTCTCTGACTTTCTGATCTAATCAGACCTGGCTACTTTCTAGGTTTTCTGGTATCATAGAGAGCTTTTTCTTTTTCTTCACTGCCTTCTATATTGTCACAGCATTACTCATTGAAGAAAAACTGTTTCTTGGATCCCATTTCTTCCTTTTTCTTGGATAATTCTTTTTTATTTTAATGAAGTATCCTAAGTATCTATTTATTCTCAAGTAAGTTTGTTTAGAGAAGATGTTCTTTTCTCACATCTGGCAATGCTGTCACTTAGTTCTCAGTTTGATTGACAGTATGGCTGGCTACATAATTCAAGGCTAAAATAACTTTCCCTCAAAATGTTGATGGTGCCACTCTACTGTCTTCTGACAGAAGTGTGCCTGATGACCTTTTAGAAGGATCTGTTTTTGTTTTCTGGGTGCTTTTTAAGATTTCCCCCTTTTCCCTATAGTTCTGAATATCTTAACATTTAAAAGAAGATATTTGAATACATTTCTAATAATATATAAAAAGACTTATATACTAATGTAACTTTGCAAAAAATACACACAGTATAATCTCCATTTCACTAAAATAATGTGCATATATAGATATACATGTGTAAATTATACAGAAAATCCTCCAGAATTTTATTTGAATGTAATTTCTTGATGAGCTTTTCCACCTTATTTATGCTTGTTTTCTAATATTTCTGCAATGGCTAGGTATTACTTGTGTAATAAGAGATAATTATTATTATTACTACTATTATTATGACGATTATAAAAAAAAGTAAGGCAAATTTGATAGATGAAAATCACCCAGACTGCTGAGGCTTTGTCAACCCAAATCACAACCCAACTTCTTCCTGTTTTCAATCCTGCTCCTTTCTTTTTCCTTTCATAGGGGGTCACTGATTGTACCAAGGGTCCCCAAGGCCACCTGCATACAATCCCACCCACAAGTATGGTTTATTACAGCAAAGAGATACAAAGCAAAGTCAGAAAAGGGAAGAATGGAGTAAAGCCCAAGGAAAACCAGGCATAAGCTTCCAGACTCCAGCGGAGTCACAAAAGACGTGCTTAATTCCCCCAGCGAGGGGTTGTGACAACTCATGTGAAATATTTTCTACCAGGGAAGCTCATTAGTGACTCAGTGTCCAGGGTTTTTATTCGAGGCTGATCACACAGGCACCCTGTGCCTGGCATGTACCAAAATTTCATACTCCAAGAAAAACAGCAGGTAGTCAGCATAAACTATAGGTGTAAAAAGCAGTTCAGGCACAGGGAGCCACTCTTAGCAGTTTTAAGAAGATGGGAATTCTGAAATCCACGTTTCCAGACATCAGCCCAGGATCAATCTTGTAAGAAAGCTTTTCTAAGGATAGCAGCCTTCAGTTTGATATGCTAACTCTTCTCTGCACAATGGAAAGCATATTATACCCCCAATTCTGCATCAGCATCTCTCTCCAGAAAAGCCAACCTGTGACAATTAATTTAATTCAAAATGGCTCCAGACCATGGGATACCGAATATATTGTTTAGGAGCTAGAAGACAATTAGCCTATTCCTCATTCTTGCAGCCACAGTGCAGACTGTAGTCAAGGTTACATTTTTTCTGACAGACCAATGAGGCCACCCTGACCTTCTAGATTGTCAAAGCTAAGTTAGGTCAAAAACAGGAGCTTCAGTTCAAATGCTTATTGAAACCTGAATCAAAGTGTGATGCCACTTATAACTCACCTTTGATAAATCAGCCTCTGTCCACAGAGGCTGTTATCAGAGACTGTCAGAGAACCAATTCTGTTTTCTTGCTCTAACATCCTCCTGATCCTAAATCTTGAATTTTGATTAGCACCAAAATGAAATCCAAGTACTCCATTTGTTCTAGACATGTCCCTCTGCTCCCTAAGCCCTGATTGTGTACCTACTAGACAAGAAAAAAATCGATAAGTGAATAAACATAAATAGCATTGCATGGAGGTTATGTCAAAATATTGATGGAAACTAAAAAAAATCTGTCTGTAAAAGAACACAGTAGCTAAAGATCAGCAATCTGTTTTCAAGATTGTTAATCGTTTTTTCATCTTCGAGAAGAGGGAATGGGAGGTAAAGGGGATTAACAATTTTGGTCACCTACAAAACGCCAATCTCTGGGCTAGACAAATGTAGTGAGTTGAGTTGAGTTGTGCTCTCCAAAAAGACATGTTGAAGTCCTAACCCCAATAGCTATGAATGTGACCTTATTTAGAAATTGTCTTTGTAGATGTAGTCAAGTTAAGATGAGGTCATACTGGGTCACAGTGAGTCCTAAATCCAATGATTGTGTCTTCATGAGGAGAGGACATTTGTAGACACACACAGAGAAGATGGCCATGTGAAGATGGAGGCAGATACTGAGTGATGCTGCTATAAACCAAGGATTTCAAGGAATGCTAAGGATTTCTGGAGCCACCAGAAGCTAAGAAGAGACAAAGGAAGATGCTTCTCCAGGGTCTTTATAAAGAGCGTGGCCCTGCCTGCCTACACCTTAATTTCAGACTTCCAGCCTGCAGAACTGTGAGAAAATTAAATTGTTGTTTTAAGGTACCAAGCTTGTGGAGATTTGTTATGGCAGCCTGAGGACACTAACACAATGCTTCATATACTTTACTTCATTCAATCTTCTGTAATCCCGTGGAACACATATCATCCCTGTTCTACTGATAAACAAATGGAGATGCAAAGAGATTAAAAAATTAATTGAAGTCCACAGCTAAAACAGAATTAGTTCTGCTGGACTCCAATGTCTACATCTGTCCCACTAGAGCTGGACACTACTTACTGTCCAGGGGGCTGTTTTTCTAAAATATTTTTAGTCCTAATCTCCCACACCATGGTAGAAGTTAGTTGTATGATTGACATTACATATGGGCAGCATCACTCTACTGTAAAAGGCAGGAAAAGAACTCTCTCGTATGTTCCTTCTCCCCTTCTGTCTCCCTGCCTCCCTCCCTCCTGCTTCATGAAGTGGAAGTGGACAGCTGAGTCAGGCTACCTCAAATCTCTTCCTCTTTCCACTTCCAGCTTCTAAATCCACATCTTGAGATCTTACTTTCCTTTGGCCACAAGGGCATTGCCAAGAAAAACTGAAGAGTAGAGGTACTGTGGGCAGTTCAGTGGAGCAGGGTCTAGATCAACGCTTAAAGTAGCAACACAGTTGTGGGAATGGAAGCCTGGATCTAGCAAGAGGGAAAAACCAGGGCCAGTTCTGCAGATCCCATCACCTTTCACACCCTTCTCTTACAATTCCTGCTTACTGACACCAAGTGACAAGCAAACCTAGGTACAGCCTACCTCCATGGGGCAAACCCACTCATGACCCTCACTTTCTTCATTTATCTGTGTTGTTAAATTATGTTAGGTCCTGCCCTGCCTACAACGCCTCTACTCTTCAATCTTCTTCCTCAGTGAAGAATGACCAAAGAAGAGTAAGATTTCAATATGTAATTTTATGAGAAGGAGGAGGCTCCATATAATCACTACCATCACTATCATCACCACCAACATTAATATTACCACCATGATTATCAACATCATCAATATCCCCATCATCACTACCTTCACCATCACCATCATGATCAACATCTTCATTAACACCATCATGATCACCATCAGCAGCAGCATCACCATCAAATTCATCATCACCATCACCACCATGACCGTCACCACCATCACCATCGCCACCATCAATATCAACATCATCAATATCTCCATCATTTTCATCTTTACCATCACCATCAACACCATCATGATCACTATGAGCAGGATCTCCATCAAATTCATCATCACCATCCCCACCATCACCATCACCATCACCACCATCACCATCGCCACCACCATTATCAACATCATCAACATCCCCATCACCATCATCTTCACACTGGCCATCACCACCATCACTATCAACATCATCAATATCACCATCATCTTCACCATCACCATCAACACCATCATTGTCAACATTATCAATATGCCAATCACCTTCACCATGACCATCACCACCATCATTATCAACATCATCAATATCCCCATCACTATCAATATCCCCATCACCATCAACACCATCATCAGCAGCATCACCATCAAATTCATTATCACCATCACCACCATGACCACCACCACCATTACCATAGCCACCATCATTATCAACATTATCAAAATCCCCATCACCATCATCTTCACCATGACCATCACAATCACTATCAACATCATCAATATCACCAGCACCATCATCTTCACGCCTACCACCATCAACACCATCATGACACCATCAGCAGCAGCATCACCGTTACCATTGTCATTTCAGAGAACATGTATTATGCAGATACTAAGCACCAGGGATGGATCCAAGTGCTTTACATGTATTAATCCATTTAATCTCCACAATAATACTCTGTGATGGGAACTATTTTAACCCCCACTTTATAATGTCATTGTAGAAATAAGTTTTTAAAATGGCCCAAGGTCACAGAGAGAGTAAGTAGTAGACCCGAGACTCACATCCAGCAGTTGGGGCTAGTGGCCTTCATACCCCACCTGCCTCTCCTAGGCTGGCCCTTTATCAGTAGCCCTGCATCGAGCCATCAAGGGTTTGTGCCCCTGTTAACACTTTCATTCCCACTCTGAGTATGCAGCTCACCTTTTGGGGGTGAGGGAGTAGTAGCAGGGCAGGATTTTGGAACTCCTGAGTCTCTGGCCAAAAGCCTTCCTAATCCCTTCAAATTTTAATTTTGTCCACAGACCAGGCTTTATTCCCTTTTTAATATTTCAAACAATACCTTATTTATTTTTGAGATACAGTCTTGCTCTTGTTGCCCAGGCTGGAGTGCAATGGTACAATCTCGGCTCACTGCAACCTCCACCTCCTGGGTTCAAGCAATTCTCCTGCCTCAGCCTCCCAGGTAGCCTGCCACCATGCCCAGCTAATTTTTGTACTTTTTGTAGAGATGGGGTTTCACCATGTTGGCCAGGCTCATTTTGAACTCCCGACCTCATGATCTGCCCACCTCGGCCTCCCAAGGTGCTGGGATTACAGGCGTCAGCCACCACGCCTGGCCTCAAACAGTATTTTAAGTGCAGAATTCTTACATCCATTTCACATGTGTAGAAACCAAGGTCTGCTATAATTTTGTTTGCCTGAAACTCTCTATTTAAGTGGATACATCAAGTGGGCTGCCAGGTTTGACCCCGTGTTTTGATGTGACACTACACTTTCCTGATGTTAATTCAATGAGTCAATGGAGCCCTGTACTGGGTGCTGGAAGAATGAGGAGGAACCAGAGCCAGGCCCTACTCAAGGAAGCTCACAGCCCCACAGAGGAATGAACAGGCAGGCAGATGCTGATGCCACAGTGTGTCTGGGCTGAGGCTGGGGAGCCTGGAGGACTGGGGGAAGGAGGGGAGCTCCTCTCCTAGCTCAAAGGACAGGAGAAGGCTTTCCAAGAGGTGATCCAGTGGGCAGAGGAGAATGAGCTGGGCCAGGGGGAGGGCGAGCCTGGAGAAGGACTGGCCTGAACAAGGCCTGAAGCCAGCAAGAGAAGCAGCCCCAGCCCGACAGGGCCTTCAAGAGCAGGTTAGGGATTTGCTGTGTTATCCTAAGGGAATCAGGGGAACAACTGAGAGGCTTTAAGCCATGAAGAAACATAGTTAGATCAGTATTTTAGAAAGACAACTCTGGCCGCTGTATGACTTCAGCCTGGAGGAAGGTAAACCTGGATGCCAAGGGAGAAATGGGGGGCATGAAAAGAGGCTGCAGGAGGCAACAGGACACGCCAGCAAGGACCATGGAATTTGGCCTTTGATGGGGGTTCAACTCTTAGATCCACTCCCTTCCACACTGTGGGAGACTGGGTCTCCCCAGCCCTGATAGGCAATAGGTTAAAAATAGAATTACCATACAACCCAGGAATTTCACCCCCAAGCATACACCCCAAATAATTTAAAACAGGTATTCAAACAAAAATCTGTACTCCGATGCTCACAGCAGCACTGTTCACAATAAGCCAAACATCCTGATGAATAAAGAACATGTGTATATCCATATAATAGAATATTATTCAGCCATAAAAAGGAATGAAGTTCTGGTGCATGCTACAACATGGAGGAACACTGAAAACGTGATGCTAAGTGAAAGACGCCAGACACAAAAGGACATGTACTGTGTGATTCCACTTATCTGAAATGTACAGGATCGGCAAATCCAGAGACAGAAGCAGATGAGTGGTTTGCCAGGGGCTGGGGGAGAAGGAAATGGGAAGTCACCAATGGGTACCAAGTTTCCTTTCGGAGTGGGGAAAATGTTCTGTAAGCAGACAGTGGTGATGGCTGCACAACACTGTGAATGTAGTAACTGTCAATAACAGTAAATGTTATGCTGTGTATACTTTACCACACACACAAAAACAGTGCCTAATGTTTAGGGTTATGGTACACAGAAGTCAGTAAATCTGAGCCGCTATTACTACTACTGTTGTTGGCTGGTGGGAAGGGCACAGATCAGGAGACAGAGTCAACGGAGTGTCGTGATGGAATGGATATGTAAGAGGCCAGACACGGGAACCAACAATGTCCCTGAATCCAGCTCGGGGGGCGGGATGCTGGTGGGACCCACCGCTGCAGTGACGAGTTCAGAACCGGAAGTGGCTGAGAGCACCAGAATCAGCCCCATGTTAATCATACTTCTGAGATTCCTTTAAACATGCTGCAGCCAAGTTCCACTGAGAATCACTATAAGTACAGATTCCAAAGAGCATCTTTACCTTAAACCTCATTGTCTAAGAATAAAGAAAAAGAGATGGTTATCCCAGCTTCCCATCCCCCAGAGTCCTCCTCACTTTCCTTCTTGTCTCTGGAAAAGAATCATCCGCGATTACCACCCTTTAATCACATATTAGCAGGAGCAGATGCCTTTGATGCATTCTGTCACTGCATTTATGAAGAGCGATGCCGGATAAACAGGCCTTTCAAAACGAATGCTTTAAATGCTCAGAATCCAACACCAAGTTACAAAAGCATGATGAAGAATTGTTTACAGAGTTTGACTTCACTTATATACTAAATATATTCATAGTCTTGTGGATGGCGAGATGTGAACATGTTAGCAATGGTTCTCCCTGCTGGTGGGATTATGGCATGAAGCTATTTTATTCTTCCAACTTTTCTGTACGTGGAGGGTGGTGGTAAGAAGAGGACATTTCTTCAAAATGCCCACAGTGGCCTTATATTAAATCCCACCCACCCAACCCTTCAAAACACAGAAAATGCTTGATGAACACGGGAGATGACATGAATGTTTCCTCCAGAACAGTGTCTAGGAATCATTTACTTGAAATCTTTTACTTTGAGCTTGAGACCCAAGAAGCAGAGAGGTAAGTGGCTTGCTGGCCCTTGTCACACAGTCCTTGAGGGGCAGCCCTGAGGGCAAAGAGACCCTTGGCCTCCCAGCTGACAATATGGGCAAGAGTGAGATCTCGAAGGTAATCACAGGCAGAGACAATCACACTTACCAACGCAGCTTTGCTAATTTACCAATCTAGCGAATAGCATCTGGAGTAGAGAACACATCACACAGCATGATTCTGACTGCAATGATGTTGAGTTCTGAACCTGGCCAGTTCCCAGAGCCTCTCTGGACCACAGGTTTTTACTCTAAAATGAGAAAGTTGGACTAGATAATCTTTAAGGTCTCTTCCAGTTCAACAATTCTATTCTGATGTCAACAAAAATGTATTAAGTGCCATCCAGAGAAATAATCTCAACTTCACACAGTGCCAGGCTTTAATAAATGATCCAGTGCAAAGGACCCCAGCCAAGGGCACAACTAGCTGGCCAGGGGAGGGCTAGGGCATCACAGTGTGCAGACGCTGGTCAGGGTCCAGAAGGAGGTTTACAAGTTGCCCAAAGAACAGGTAAGATAAGAACAGGATGTGCAAAACCAGAGCGTAATAGAAAACAAAGGCACCCAGTGGCCCTGGGAGATGGTTAGCAGGGGTCAGCTTTCCTGACGGATCCTGAATGGGGGCCCCTCAAGAATAGAAAGCAGGCAGCTTTGTGTTTTAGGCAAGACCACTCCAGCGTGGACAATGGGCTGGGTAGGGAGGAAAACGAGGCAGAAAGGATAGGAGGCTGGAGCAATAATCAAAACAAGAAATGCAGATTAGGGCAATGGTTAGAATGTCCACAGAGAAGGCAAAAATGATAACGTGCAATTGTGTACAAACCCCCAGGCCTACAAATCCAACTCACGGCCATGTGATTTTGCCTACAGAGTGACACGGGCCACCACTGTGCTTCAAGGGCATCTCGTAAGCCTCGTCTTTGGGAGATTCTCATATCGTAGACAGCTAGCTATTGTGGCATTCCATCTCTCATAAATTAATGTTAAGATGTTCTTTATTAAAAAAAGATGCTCTTTACATATTAAAAACATGAATCTTTTGTCTCTTATGTATATTACAAATATTTCCCCAAGTTTTTCACTTATCTGAGTGCTGTTTTTAAATGTAAAGTTTGTAACTATGTGTACCTAAATCCACCGTTTTCTCCAGATCATATCCTATTAGCCCATATTTACTTTTTATAAATTGTTATATTTACTTAGATTTTAATCTAATTAGGAAATTCATCTTTATCTTTCAAAAGACCCATTCAGTTGTTACCAAGTTCATGTATGATACATCCTCCTTCTCCCATTGGTTTAAAACATATTTATAGATGTGTGTGTAGATTTTATCTCTTGTTCCATTGGTCTGATGTTTCTTGTAGCAGTCAAATGCTGCATTAATGTAGCTTTGTAATATTTTTAATATCTGCTAGGGTAAACCTCCCAAATTACTCTTCATTTTCAAAACCTTCCCATCTGGGTTCATAATTTATATTTTCAGATGAAACTATGATTTTTTTCACATCCCCTCTAAAGTCCCATTAAAATTAGTATTGGAGGCTGGGTGTGGTGGCTCACGGCTGTAATCCCAGCACTTTGGGAGGCTGAGGTGGATCACCTGAGGTCCGGAGTTCAAGACCAGCCTGACCAACATGGTGAAACTCCATTTCTACTAAAAATACAAAATCAGCTGGGCCTGGTGGTGGGTGCCTGTAATCCCAGCTACTCAGGAGGCTGAGGCAGGAGAATTGCTTGAACCCAGGAGGCAGAGGTTGCGGTGAGCTGAGATCGCGCCACTGCACTCCAGCCTGGGCAACAAGAGCAAAACTCCATCTCAAGAACAACAACAAAATTACTATTGGAATTGCACTCTAAATGAATTGGGGTACCATCACAATTGGTTTAAATGTCTCTCTGATTAGACCTGAGATCCTGGCAGCAGAACACTGTGACCTGTTCTCCTGGTGCCCAGCACAGTACCCGGCTCTTTCATGGGCACATGTGATGAACACAGAAGGGGATATCTAGTGCCATCTGAGACCTGCATTCAATGTGTGATTCTTATTGTCTCTCAAAAAGACAGTACTCTCATCCAGGGGACAGAAAGGGGAAGATGACTTCTTGAGAAAAAATGAGAAACAATTTCTTGGGGACTCGTTTTCCTTGGCTGACATGTGTCAGTTTCACCCTCAGGAAAGTAACAGGAAATTAAGGAGATAATGGGGTAGCTCCCAAATGCGGCAGAATCTCTGTTTACACAATGGAAGCCTCACGTCTTTACCCTGTATTTTTAAACTGCCTGATGCAAATGTCAGGGGTGCTGCCACCCTCCTGGCAAGCTCATCCTATTCATCACCATTACACCTGTCTGGTGTAATTCCACTATCTCTTCAGGTCCCCCCGTCAGCCCTGCTGGAACACTTGCTATGACTGCCATGGCCTTGCCTCACCCTTATGTATGTGTCACCCAGTAGTGTTTGGTTCATGCCTGACCAGCAGTCAACACTGGCTTAACCTAGAAGTCAGATCTTCCGCTGCCCGTTCTCCAACTTTAATTAAATTTTACCTTCAAGACCTAATTGAATTCTTTCTCCTCCAGGAAGCCTGCCAGTCCACCCAGCCCATGGAGTTCCCTCTCTCTCTGCTGTCAGTGTCCATGGTACAAGCAATCTATATTTCAGGTCACAAACTCACAAACTCAGTGAGTGCTGTGCATTCTTCGGTCTTTTTTTTTTCATGTACTGCCTCATTGTGAGGGTGGGGATGGTAGGTGACAGGCAACCCGAGTGTCCATGCTGCCGCACACTCCATTACTTCCTAGAATCTTGCACTGAGCCTGACATATACTTATAGCACCTGTGTGGCCCCCGTGGGCACTGGAGCATGAGGCCCTGATGCAAAACATTCATTTTCAGCATCACAGAACATTTGGCACAGCTGTGTTGTTCTCATGTGTAAATAATAGTAATAATACTGCTGACGACAACAGCTGACGTTTATGGAGCCGTCACAGTGCCGGGCACTGTGCTGAGTACTTTACATCCCTTGATCCATTTACCTCAACAACCATCCTATGAAGTGAATATTGTTATTACTCTCATTTCACAGTTGGGGAAACTGAGGCCCTCAGAGGTAAGTGACGTGCCCAGGGTCACATGCAATCAGTGGAGGGACAGGGATTCAAAGCCAGGCCTTATGATCCAAGGGTCTGCTGGGCCCACACAACGCCATAGGGCCACCCTGTGCGTACACCTCCTCTCCCCACTCAACAGGGAGCTCCCTGAATGTGGTCCACAGCCTAGGGACACCTGTCTTGGCGGCTGGTGTGGCTGAAATCCAGCCCCAGCTCCACGGCCAGGACTTGCATCCACAGGTCTGCATCCCAAGGGGCAACTATTGCTCTTTCTCCTGAAGGCAACATGCAGGTGACGGGAAGCCTGGAAGACCTCAGCATGGCTCAACTCCATCCACAAGTGAGCCTGCGGCCGCAGGGAAGAGCTCAGAAATACCCTTACATGAGCATTCTCTGCCTTTCATTACACTCATACAGCGACCAACCACCTCCTCCTGAGCCGCAATCATCGTCGTTGACGACAATAAGCTCAATCACGGCATATTTACCTGTTGTGTGCCACCTACAAGGTACCGCACAGTGGGGGACACGGGCGGATCCGACATGGCCTTCCCCGCCAGGAGCTCACAGGCTACCAGGAAGACTTGTTACCAGTGCACCTGACCGCCCCACTAAACTGAACACTCGCCTAATGCCAGCCTTGTGCTTTCTCTTCATCTCTCCTGTGCAGGAGTCTGGCTCTCTGGGAGGTGGTGTGGCCCAGTGCCTGAGAGCAGGGCTCCGGAGCCAAACTGCTTGGGTTCAAATCCTGGTCCTGCCACTTACTAGCCATGCAGAAAAGAGTTAACATCTCCAGCCAGAGACTGGCATCCTCTGAAAGCCCTTCCTGTAGGGCTGGGCCTCAGCTGACGCCTGGGAACATGGATTTTGGGGTTTCCAATATTTTCTGGTAAGAGTGACTCTCTGTTTTCAAACAGTCTGTGCAAACAGTGTGGCTTATGCTGAGCACCTGCTTTCCTTCTGGGAGTCTGGAATCTTGGTATATGCCAGGCAGAGAGTGCCTACGTGGCCAGCCCCCAGTGAAAATTCTGGCACTGAGTCTCTAAGGAGCCTCCCTGGTAGACAATACTTCACACGTGTTATCACAACTCATGCTGGGGGAATGAAGCATACCCTCTGTGACTCTGCTGGGAGAGGACTCTTAAAACTTCCAGGTGATTTTCTCCAAACTTCTCCCCATGCAACTTTTCCCTGGGCTGATTTTGCTTTGTATCTTTTCATTGTAGTAAGTCATAGCAGTGGGTACAACTACAGGCATGCAGCACCTAACAACGAAGAGATGTTCCTAGAAATGCATTGTTAGGTGACTTCCTCATTGTGCAAACATCACAGAGTGACTTACACAAACCTAGATGATCTAGCCTACTACACATCTAAGCTCTATGGTATAATCTATTCCTCCTGGCTACAAACCTGTACAGCATGTTACTGTACTGAATACTGTAGGTAACTGTAATACATGCTAAGTATTTGCATATATAAATAGATCCAAGTATAGAAAAGGTACCAAAGCCTGTAATCCCAGCACTTTGGGAGGCCGAGGTGGCCGGATCGCTTGAGGTCAGGAGTTCAAGACCAGCCTGGCCAACGTGGTGAAACCCCATCTTTAATAAAAATAAAAAAACTAGCTGGGTATGGTGGTGGGTGCCTGTAATCCCAGCTACTCGGGAGGCTAAGGCAGGAGAATCGCTTGAATCTGGGAGGCAGAGGTTGCAGTGAGGTGAGAACGTACCACTGCACTCCAGCCTAGGCAACAAAGCAAGACTCTGTCTAAGAAAAAAAGAGAGAAAGAAAAGAAAAATATGTATAAAAGACAAAAAAAAAAAATACACTTGTATAGGAAATTTACTGTAACTCGAACTTGCAGAACTGGAAGTTGCTCTGGGCCAGTGAGTGAGTGAGTGGTGAGTGAATGTGAAGGCCTAGGGTATGACTGTACTCGACTATGGACTTTAGAAACACCGTACCCTTAGGCTACACTACATTTATTTATTCATGTTGAGACAGAGTCTCACTCTGTTAACCAGGCTGGAGTGCAGTGACATGATCTCAGCTCACTGCAACCTCCACCTCCCAGGTTCAAGCAATTCTCA
This sequence comes from Symphalangus syndactylus, assembly GCF_028878055.3. Classification (NCBI taxonomy): domain Eukaryota; kingdom Metazoa; phylum Chordata; class Mammalia; order Primates; family Hylobatidae; genus Symphalangus; species Symphalangus syndactylus. The sequence goes on along the minus strand of NC_072438.2, from coordinate 16,315,790 downwards.
TGTCTCAGTCTCTGGTAGACAATACTTCACACGTGTTATCACAACTCATGCTGGGGGAATGAAGCATACCCTCTGTGACTCTGCTGGGAGAGGACTCTTAAAACTTCCAGGTGATTTTCTCCAAACTTCTCCCCATGCAACTTTTCCCTGGGCTGATTTTGCTTTGTATCTTTTCATTGTAGTAAGTCATAGCAGTGGGTACAACTACAGGCATGCATCACCTAACAACGAAGAGAAGTTCCTAGCACCACCATGCTCAGCTAATTTTTTTTGTATTTTTAGTAGAGACCGGTTTAGCTATGTTGGCCAGGCTCATCTCGAACTCCTGGCCTCAAGTGATCAGCCCACCTCAGCCTCCCAAAGTACTGAGATTACAGGCATGAGCCACTGTGCCTGGCCACTAAATTTATTTTAAAAATACATGCTGTGCAGGTTTCTTCAGCAATAAGTTAATCTTGGCTTATGTAATTTTGTATTTTTTATTTTATTTTACTTTAAGTGCTGGGATACATATGCAGAACGTGCAGGTTTGTTACATAGGTATACATGTGTCATGGTGGTTTGCTGCACCTATCAACCTGTCATATAGGTTTTAAGCCCCACATGTAATTGCCCTTAGCCCCCAACCCCCAACAGGTCCCAGTGTGTGATGTTCCCCTCCCTGTGACTTTATTACCTTTGTAATTTTTTTTTTTTAACATTTTGACTCTTTGGTAATAACACAGCTTAAAATACAAACACACTGTACAGCTGTACAAAAATAGTTCCTTTCTTTATATCCTTACTCTGTAAGCTTTCCACATTTTTAAGGTTTTTTTAAAAAAAACTTCTTCAACTTTTTTGTTAAAAACTAAGACACACACACATTAGCCTAGTCCTGCACAGCATCAAGATCAATATCACTGCCTTCCACCCTGACACCTTGTCCCACTGGAAGGTCTTCAGGGGGCAATAACAGGCATGGACCTGTCATCTCCTAGGATAACAATGCCTTATTCTAGAATCCCTCTTGACGGACCTGCCTGAGGCTGATTTATAGGTAAGCTTATTTTGGATTTGATCAGTGGAAGGGATACACTCTAAAATAACAATTAAAAGTATGTATAGTAGGCCAGGCGTGGTGGCTCAGGCCTGTAATCCCAGCACTTTGGGAGGCTGAGGCGGGTGGATCACGAGGTCAGGAGATCGAGACCATCCTGGCTAACACAGTGAAACCCCGTCTCTACTAAAAATACAAAAAATTAGCTGGGCGTGGTGGTGGGCACCTGTAGTCCCAGCTACTCGGGAGGCTGAGGCAGGAGCATGGCATGAACCCGGGAGGCAGAGCTTGCAGTGAGCCGAGATTGCGCCACTGCACTCCAGCCTGGGCGACAGAGCGAGACTCTGTCTCAAAAAAAAAAAAAAAAAAAAAAAGTATATATAGTAAATACATAAACTAGTAACATAGTCTTTTAGTATCATTACCAAGTATTACATTTTGTACATAATTGTATGTGCTAGACTTTTTATGATTGGCAGCACAGTAGGTTTCACACCAGAATCACCAAACAGGTGAGTAAACGCACTGTGCTACGATGGATGTTACACAACCACATTATCACTAGGTGACAGGAATTTTTCAGCTGCATTGTAATCCTATGGGACCACCTTCATATATGCAGTCCACTGTTCACCAAAATGTCATTATGTGGCGCGTGCCTGTATATGTAAGTCCCATGAGTCAACCTAGAGAATCATCGAACCCGGGGGTGGGTGTTGGGGACCCTGACATTCTAGCCATGGGATCTTGGGCCAATCACTTGACTTTAATGTGCCTCGGTTTCCCCATCTAAAATGGCAGAGATTTTAAAATAGAATCTGTCTCACAAGACTGTGGTAAAGATGACATAATTCCACGTATGTAAATTGCTTAGAATGCTTGGCACCCAGTTTTAAGAAACGTGAAGTGTTATTACCTGGTGAATTAACACTTGGTGAATACATGAAAGAGTGAACATGTGAGCTGCAAATGATTAAACTGAAGAACAGAAATGGAGAAGTATTAATGGTGAACGGCAGAAGCAGAGAGACCCGCCCACAGACTGCAGGCTTTGGGAAGATCTGGGAAAACACAATGTCACCAGCACCTTGACCTATTGGCAAACACTGGGGATAGGTAGAAGCGTGGCTGGACAGTAGCACAGACAGGCAGTGGAGCCTCAGCCTGTCCCGCCCACAACTCACCTGCCTTGTCCAGGTGGAGGGTTGTCCAGGGAAACCAGTCAGATAGCCTCAGGGCACACAGGGGACCTGAGAGACTGCACAGAGTCCCAGTCTCAACGCGTAACTGGGGGGCCAAGGCCAGCAGCTGGCCACTCCCCATGGCTCCAAGGATAGGCAGGACCCACATAGCACAGGTGTGCCCTGACGGTGCTCAGGGCATGTCATGTCTCTTACCGTTATGTTTTCTTCTGCTGTTATGGAAAAAAGTGCTTTCAGCTGTGTTCTGTTCTAGAAAAGGAAAAAAGAAAACACTTTCAGCAACAGTTTGGGGTCTGACACATGGGATAACATTTGGTGCGATTTCCAACCCTCCAAGCCTGGAGCTACAATCAGCCCTAACTGCTGCACAGGTCAGAGCTTGTGAAGGTCTCACCATCGGGGGAAGGGCCTGTGGGGATAGGATCCCTCCCTCTCTACAGGAGGCCGTGTGAAATCCAAACACCAGCTTCACTAACATCCAAAGAAAGTCATGGCAGCATGCCCTTGTGGAGAAATGCTTAGGGTTGGGCGCTGACTCCAAGCCTGTGACCAAGGCAGGTCATCTCCACTCTCCCAGCGTTTGCCTCCTTCACAAAGGTAGACGGAATCCTGGGCTCTGACTGCACTGCACGTGTTCTTCTCTCACTCAAATGCACTTGATTCTCCAAGCCCCAACCCGCTGTGGGTCTATTCCTAATGCTCTCTAATATTCCTCTGCTGAGAAGATACAGGAAACAGAAAAATAAAGTGTGTCATGGTATCCACCTGTCTAACCGCATGGTGACCGAAAAGACCCACCATGAGAACATACTTCTTCCTGGGGGTAAAGGCAGAATAGCTTGCCACTGACAGGCCATCTATAGGGTGGTGGTTAGGGCCAGGCTGTCTAAGTTCATACAGGACCCCACTGCTCACCAGCAGTTGGACCTTGGGCAATGTATTAGCCTCTCTGTCTCTCTGTTTTCTCATCTGTGAAATGGTAATCATATTCAATTCACAGAATTGCTACGAGGATTAACTTAGGTAATATAGAACCCTGAAGAGTGCCTGGCACTAGGGAGCGCTATAAAATATTACTGCTATTGGTGGCTGTAGGTAGTAGTAGTAACATTAGCAGCAGCAGCAGTAGTAGTAGCAATAGCAGGCCAGGAGTGGTGGCTCACGCCTGTAATCCCAGCACTTTGGAAGGCCAAGGCAGGTGGATCACCTGAGGTCAGGAGTTCAAGACCAGCCTGGCCAATGTGAAACCCCATCTCTACTAAAAATCAAAAATTAGCCAGGTGTGGTGGCAGGCACCTGTAATTCCAGCTACTCAGGAGGCCGAGGCAGGAGAATGGCTTGAACCCAGGAGGAGGAGGTTGCAGTGAGCTGAGATCATGCCATTGCACTCCAGCCTGGGTGACAAAAGTGAAACACTGTCTCAAAAATAATAATAATAATAATAATAAAATTTTTAAAAAGCAATAGCAATAGTAACAACAGTATCATTATATAGAACCAGACTGGCTGGGCGCGGTGGCTCACACCTGTAATCTCAGCACTTTGGGAGGCCGAGGCGGGTGGATCACCTGAGGCCAGGAGCTCGAGACCAGCCTGGCCAACATGGTGAAACCCCGTCTCTACTAAAAACACAAAAATTAGCCAGGCGTGGTGGTGGGCACCTGTAATTCCAGCTACTCGGGAGGCTGAGAGAGGAGAATCGCTTGAACCCGGGAGGCGGAGGTTGCAGTGAGCCCAGACTGCGCCATTACACTCCAGCCTGGGTGACAAGAGTGAAACTCTGTCTCAAAAAAAAAAAAAAAAAAAAAAAAAAAAGAACCAGACCTTGGGACTTAGAGCTTGCAGCCCAGTGAGCTCAGCAACCCATGTAATTCTCATTACAGACACGACTAAGGCATTTTTCTGTGACCTGAGCTATGCTCCTCCCAAGGTAGCAAATCTCCTGACCCATGCCCTACAGATGTTATGGCAGCAGCACTAGGAAGCAGTGGGACTTCCCAAATCCACCGTGGGCCAGCAGGTGACCTCATGGAGGCTTCAGAGAAAATCAAAATACCCTAAGTCCTCTTTTCATAGCAGGGAAATGGAACAGTTTTAGAATATGACTCTAAAGAAGAGACACCTCTGAGGCATTCATTCACTTGGCCTTTTCTGTTGAGTTACCTCTGCTTTGGAATACGTACGGTGCCTTGGAGTCTCAGGGTCTCCTGAGCTGGAGCCTGAGGCTAAGTTCAGAGCCCACATTCTAGTACATTCTGCTGTGTTCCCACAGATATGCAGATAGGAGCCTAAAGCGTGCTATCAAAGCTTGTCTTCAACTCTTTGTAAAACATAAATCCTCACTCCAGTAAATGCATGCAGTTACATGTTTTAGTTCCCAGCATGAAGCCAGAAAACACGGACCAAGTGGGATTCAACGCAATGTTACTGAGCACCTATTATGTACAGGGTTCTCTTTTTGGCATTGGAGACACAATTGTGAATAGGACACACTAGGTCCCTGGTTTCATGGAGCTGACATTCTAGTGAGGAAGGGAGGGGGTTCCTAAGGGGTAGAGTCAATATCACAGACAGGAACCAAACAAAGTAACAGATGGGACTATTTCAGGGTGGGGCAGGGGAAGCCACGAGGAAGGTCCTCCCGGAGCATGCAGGGAGCCAGGCTCCGCGGAACCACAAACCTCCCCGTCCAAGCCAGCCCGGCCCAGGAACACACACACACAGCTGCCCAGGAACACACAGGGCCGGCCGGGAACACACAGGGCTGCCCGGGAACACACAGGGCCGGCCGGGAACACACAGGGCCGGCCGGGAACACACAGGGCTGCCCGGGAACACACAGGGCTGCCCAGGAACACACACAGCTGCCCGGGGGCTTCGTGATCCTGAGGCTCCTGCCTGAGGACATGGAAGCTTCCATTTCATTTCATTCAGAGTTTCTGATTTGCTTTCTGATGGTTACCTTGTCTTTTCCTTATCATTATCTTACCTTATCTTGCTAATTTACTTGGTTTCCTGTCTTCTGAAATTGCTGAGATTTCTTCTGGACCATTTTATCCCTATTTTCAAAAATCTGTCTTTGTTCTCTATTTTTTTTAACTTTATACTGAATTATTTTCTGGGAGAATTGTCCTTTCCAATAGTTTTATGTAATTTTCTTGTATCTTGTACTTAGCCTCTTTCATGTTATCTAAATTTATCTAAGGTTTTTTGTTTTGTTTTCCCCTCATTGCAGCAGAACCCCCACACTGGCCTCGCAGCCTCAGGGTGGAAGGAGGCCTCAGGAGGAGGCTGCAGGGTACAATCTGATTCTGTTATGTGACCCGGGGCAGTCACAGTCATGCTGTGAGCCGCATCTTCCATGTCCGTGAATAGGGAAGACTTTCTCCAGGGGCTGAAGCCACAGTAAAATGACAAAAAGAAGCAGAGCATCATGATCTCCTTGAAGTCAGGGACCACATCTCCTCCAGCCTGTACCGGGGGTGGGCAGCACCTGCCAGGACAGGCAGCCAGCCAGCGTTCACTGCATAAGTGAACCCACCACAGGGGCAGTGAGAGATGGGGAGACTCACAGTAATGGTGTTATGGGCCAGACTGTGTTTCCCAAAATTTGTATGTTAAAGTTTGAAGTCCCAGTGCCCTAGGATGTGACTGCATTTGGAGAAAGGGTATTTACAGAGGTAACAAGGTAAAGTGAGGTCACTAGCCTTGGTCATGGTCTTGTATGCCTGGTGTCCTTATAGAAGAGGTTGGGACAGACGTGCAGGCAGGGAAGGCCTTAGGAAAACACAGGGAGAAGGCAGCCTCCACAAGCCAAGAACAGGTCTCAGAAGGAATCAGCCCTGCAGACACTGTGATCTCTGGCTTCCAGCCTCCTGGACAATACATTTCTGTTGTTTTTAAGTCTAGTCTGTGGTACTTTGTTATGGTAGCCCTGGAAAATTAATAGTAATGGTAACTACCAGTTAGTTGCTTACAGTGTGCAGGACACAGGGAAGAGAATTCACATGTACTGATTACCTATCCTTATGATAACCTTGTGTGAAGCCCAGAGGGGTTAAGTAACTTAGGCAAAGTCACATGGGCATTACTAAGGGAGCCCGGCTCATGGCAAGGTGTGTGAGACTCCAGGGCCTGTGCCCTTATCTGCTAGGTGGCATCACTGAAGGAAGGAAGGAACAGGTCTCCTGTCTGTCTGAAGCGTCCCTGTTTCTAAAACAACCTCTCTTGGCAGTGGCAAGACAGAGATTAAAGTAACAAAAGTAATACCCGTGACGAGCTCTGAAAGGTGAGTTGGGCAGGAAGCTTGAGGCTCTCCCCGATCCCGAGGTCTCCAGCCTGGAGCGTGGCTGCGTAGCTGACAGCAAAGGCATCTCCCGCTGTGCAGAGAAAAGCACGCGTGACTCAGGGAGGGCTTGGCCATGCCCCCGGCTGTGCCCCACCACACCCCAGACACATCCTGGCCCCTGGCGTCAGTGGTTCCAAGGGAGGTCACCATGGCAGTGATGCCTGCAGCAAGGAAGCCCTTTGTATTGCACACAGCTGGGTGCAGGGAGGGAATTCTCTGAGTGGTAAACTCGGGAGAGTGAGCTGGGTGGACTCCTGGACTCCCAATCCTGACGTTTCCATTCGCAAGTAGGGGTGCACTACCCGCAAAAGGGCTGGCTCTCCCAGCCCTTTCTCACTGTGCAGCGCACCTTGAGAGGTGACAGTGTGCTGGCAGTCCTCACAGCCCTCACTCACTCTCGGTGCCTCCTCTGCCTGGGCTCCCACTTTGGTGGCACTTGAGAAACCCTTCAGCCCACCACTGCACTGTGGGAGCCCCTTTCTGGGCTGGCCAAGACCGGAGCCGGCTCCCTCAGCTTGCAGGGAGGTGTGGAGGGAGAGGCGCAACGGGAAATGGGGCTGCACGTGGCGCTTGCGGGCCAGCTGGAGTTCCGGGTGGGCGTGGGCTTCGCGGGCCCGCACTCGGAGCAGCCGGCCAGTCCTACTGACCCCGAGCAATGAGAGGCTTAGCACCCGTGTTGGGTGGCGCAGACACGTAAGGTACCACAAGATGGCGACAGTTCCGGGTTCTTCCTCCATCTCCACACCTGACGCAATGTTAAACCCGCCAAGAAAGACCCAATAAGGGCCGGGCGCGGTGGCTCACGCTTGTAATCCCAGCACTTTGGGAGGCCAAGGCGGGCGGATCACGAGGTCAGGAGATCGAGACCACAGTGAAACCCCGTCTCTACTAAAAATACAAAAAATTAGCCGGGTGTGGTGGCGGGCGCCTGTAGTCCCAGCTACTCGGAGAGGCTGAGGCAGGAGAATGGCGTGAACCTGGGTGGCGGAGCTTGCAGTGAGCCGAGACTGCGCCACTGCACTCCAGCCTGGGCGACAGAGGGAGACTCCGTCTCAAAAAAAAAAAAAAAAAAAAAAAAAAAAGAAAGACCCAATAAGAAAATAACACCTCCCCACCTCCCACTCCCCCTGCTCATCCCCAGGCCCGCCCCCCAGACCCAATCATCAATACCCACGTAGCCCTAAGGGATATAAATATCCCATCCCAACAGCACTCTCTCTGCGTGACCTGACCTGACTCTGCTAATAAAGATCTCTTGACTGTGTTTGGTGTGCTCTGGGTCTGCCTTTACTGTTTCAACCCGGGCCAGCGGCTGTGGAGGGTGTACTGGGTCCCCCAGCAGCACCAGCCCACTGGCACTGCGCTCGATTTTTCGCCGGGCCTTAGCTGCCTTCCTGCGGAGCAGGGCTGAGAACCTACAGCCCGCCATGCCTGAGCCTCCCACCCCCTCCGTGGGCTCCTGTGTGGCCCCAGCCTCCCCGATGAGCGCCGCCCCCCGCTCCACAGTGCCTAGTCCCATCGACCACCCAAGGGCTGAGGAGTGCGGGCGCACGGTGCAGAAGTGACAGGCAGCTCCACCTGCAGCCCCGGTGCGGGATCCACTGGATGAAGCCAGCTGGGCTCCTAAGTCTGGTGGAGATGTGGAGAACCTTTATGTCTAGCTCAGGGATTGTAAATACACCAATCAGCACCCTGTGTCTAGCTCAGGGTTTGTGAATGCACCAATCGACACTCCGTATCTAGCTACTCTGGTGGGGCCTTGGAGAACCTTCATGTCTAGCTCAGGGATTGTAAATACACCAATCAGCACTCTGTATCTAGCTCAAGGTTTGTAAACGCACCAATCAGCACCCTGTGTCTAGCTCAGGGTTTGTGAATGCACCAATTGACACTCTGTATCTAGCTACTCTGGTGGGGCCTTGGAGAACCTTTGTGTCAACACTCTGTATCTAGCTACTCTGGTGGGGACATGGAGAACCTTTGTGTCTAGCTCAGGGATTGTAAACGCACCAATCAGCGCCCTGTCAAAACAGACCACTCGGCTCTACCAATCAGCAGGATGTGGGTGGGGCCAGATAAGAGAATAAAAGCAGGCTGCCCGAGGCAGCAGTGGCAACCTGCTCGGGTCCCCTTCCACACTGTGGAAGCTTTGTTCTTTCGCTCTTTTGCAATAAATCTTGCTACTGCTCACTCTTTGGGTCCACACTGCTTTTATGAGCTGTAACACTCACCGCGAAGGTCTGCAGCTTCACTCCTGAAGCCAGGGAGACCACGAGCCCACCGAGAGGAACGAAGAACTCCAGACGCACCGCCTTAAGAGCCGTAACACTCACCACGAAGGTCTGCAGCTTCACTCCTGAGCCAGCGAGACCACAAACCCACCAGAAGGAAGAAACTCCGAACACACCCGAACACCAGAAGGAACGAACAACTCCAGACGGGCCACCTTAAGAGCTGTAACACTCACCGCCAGGGTCCACGGCTTCATTCTTGAAGTCAGTGAGACCAAGAACCCACCAATTCCGGACACAACCTCATCCCATAGTAAGTTTGGGTAGGCCGTGCTCAGCCCATCCTGCACGGGAGACGCTGTACCAGGACTGGAGGCCTTCGCCTGATGTGGCCAGGTGGGTGGCGGAGCCTGTCTAACTCTGCCAGTCACTGTTCTCACCTAAGCTTGTCCTCCAATCTGCCTTTCTCCCTAACAGAGTTTACTTATAGCCCTAAAATGCCACAGTATGCCTCATTTCTCAATGTATGCTCACTTGGCCTAAGGAATCACTGGCATTTTTGTTTTAAAAATCTTCAACATTTTCATTTTTATTTAAAATTTTTATTTATTTATTTCTGAGACAGGTTCTATGCTGCCCAGACTAGTCTCAAACTCCCAGGCTCCAGCGATCCTCCTGCCTCAGCCTCCTGAGTAGCTGGGACTTTAGGTGTGGACCATGCCCATCTCATTTTATTTTTATATATCCTAGAGCTAAGATAACGAACGTAAAGTGATAAAGATAATGGCAGTGACAATGACAATGACAGGTAAGGTAGTCATAGTCAGACCTTCCCCATACAGTGATTTCATCACTCTCCACGTGCTGCACCTGCATTAACCCAGCTGATCTCCACACACTGCCCTGAGATGGATGGAGAACATGTGATTTTCTGCAACATACAGAGGAAGAAACTGAGACTGAGAGACAGTGACTGGCTTAGGATCACCCCGCTGATGGACAGGGAGCCACCTGACCCTCTGGGTCCCATCATCTTTTCCCCAAACAACACTGGCTCTAATAAAAGAGAAGCACCAAATAATAATAATGATGAGGTCAGAATGTCAATGAACTGGGACCTGACTGGTCATTTGATTTTACAGTTATCTACTTATGCTTTGGGAAAAAAAAAAAAAAAAGTCTCCTGAAAAAAAAAAAAAAAAAAAAAAAAGTCTCCTGTGCCCCAAGGTGAAAATCAATGTCACATTCCTTGGCATAGTGGTGAGTTCACAGATAAATATGATTTGGACACTGCCCTCAGGGAATGTAGAACCCAGTAGGTAGAGCTAAGCATGGGCATAAATAACAAGAATGGAGCAACAGGAATAAAAATAACACCAACAGTGGCCGGGCGTGGTGGCTCACGCCCGTAATCCTAGCACTTTGGGAGGCCAAGGCAGGTGGATCACCTGAGGTCAGGAGTTCATGACCAGCCTGGGCAACATGGTGAAATCCTGTCTCTACTAAAAATACAAAAATTAGCTGGGCATGGTGGCACACGCCTGTAGACCCAGCTACTTCGGAGGCTGAGGCAGGAGAATCGCTTAAACTCAGCAGGTGGAGGATGCAGTGAGCCGAGATTGCGCCACTGCACTCCAGGCTGGACAACAAGGAGGAAACTCCATCTCAAAAAAAAAAAGAAAAGAAAAGAAAAGAAAAGAAAAAAACACCAACAAAATACCTCTTAACACCAGGAGCCCAGGAGCACTTTCCACAGCCGGGCTGCGTCACACTGCTTTAACTCCCTTACCCTCACAGCGCCTTCCTAGGTAGGTGTTATTAGCATGCCCAGAGAAGAGATGGAGAGCCAAGGTTCAGACACATGCAGTGTGCACGTGCCAGAGCAGAAGTCCATGAATTCACGTGTGGAAAGTGCCTAGAATAGCACTAGGCTCCAAGCAGGGAAGCAGGAAGGGGCAGGTAATCTCTGTGGAAGTTTGGAGGCAGAGGGGTGACTTTGGGACAAGGGATTGGGTAGGGCTTTCTAGAAAAGGTGACACCAGGGCCAGGTCCCACAGAATAGAGATGATTTGTATATTCGGAGTTGGGGAGAGGTGCTTTCCTGACCCACACAAGAGCAAGAGTAGATGCTAGGAGATAGGAGAAGGGTAGGAAGCTGGGTCTGGCAGGAGCATGGACCATGAAAGGTCTGCGGGGAAATGAGATGAGAGACGTGCAGGACCACAGGCTGGAGAGGGTGTTGGACACCTTCCCTTTACCAGGCAGAGTGATTGGGTGACATTGTCTCCTTGATTCAATCTCTACGACTCCACAATGGACTGATATTCGCATGACCAGAGCACTTCAATAGCTTTCCAGAAGCCATGTAGCTTCTCAGTCACAAGGCTGGGAGTCACCCAGGTCCATCTGAGGCTGTGTCTATGCTCTGCTCGTGGCTCCGTGCTCCATGCTTTGAACACGAGTTAAGAATAGCGGATTCATCTTTACATCATTGAAGGCAGGAAAGCACTGAAGGTCACTTAGCTGGGACATCTCATAACAACTTTTATGACATCATTTAAATCAGAGCCAGCAAAAAGGTCACTACTTGTGGGCAAGCTCCACTAGTAGCTTCTGTCAATAATAGCGTGTGAAGGAGGATTCTGAGGCCTTATCTAGGCTCAGAGGGAAGGAGCAGCACGACCGATGAGCAATGTGTGCCGTGAGTACGGCGGCATGGAGTCGGTAAGAGTCCAGGCGTGTGAGAAGCATGACGGTTTAATGGTTACCAGGGTGCACAGGGAAGCCACACTGCCTGAGCTTGACTCAGCCTTGACAGTGGCCAGCCCTACGACCTCGGGCAAGCTTCTCAGCCACTTTAGTCCCAGTCTCTTCACCTGTAATGAGGTCCTACTAAGAATAAAAGATGTCTTTGCCCTCCTAGGGAAACTGAGTTCTGAAGCCATGGTACCAACTGAATCCCAGAATTGGTTTTAAACCTGCTTAATTGACCACTAACAACCCACCTCAGGAAACGAACCTCTGAAAGCCAACGAGTGAGGGTGGCAGAGTCTACAGGCCAACCAAGCAGCCCTGGAGTTACCCCAGTGAACATGCTTGAATACACCTGAACACACCTGGACAGCTCAAGAACATGCTACTGAGACGGATGTCAACCCACTCCCACTCTGTCCAGCACAACCCAAAACAAACTCTTCATCTTCCTGAGTGATGATTAATTTTGGTGATCTGAGTGACAGGTATACTGAGGTCCACTGTAAACTCTATCTTTGTGTATGTTTGAAATTTTTCATAATAAAAATTGACTATATATTTTCAAAAATTTCCCACAACTCTTTCCCCAAATCCAACATCTCTCTAAGATAAATGAGAAATTCAGCTTTTTGGTTACAGATATTGAATGTGGTCTCTTTTTTTGATAGTCTAATAGTAAGATCCACTGTGAGGATTAAGAGAGTGAACACGTGTAAGGCTTTAAGAACATGCCTGACCCAGAACACATTCACCTGGAAGTATCTGTACATATTCTCACTTGTCATCCCTGACTTCAGAAGGCTTTGCTGTTACCTTGCAGAAACTTCTTGCTAAAAGCCTGGAATCCTTCCGAGGTCCTGTTTCCGATGGAGTCCCGAATGGTGAGACCAGCGATGCTGTCCAGCAAGAGCAGCTCTGAGAGGTTGGCTGACGAAGGTGTCTTGGTGTTGTTAACAAGCAGCCATATGTGGGCTGTCTGTGCTTTGCTTGGCCCAGACACCTAGGGCAGAAGGAGAAGGCATGAGGGCAGATTTACTGACAAGTCCAGCTTCCTGAAATGGGGCATGAGCCCAGCCTGTGCACATTAGGCATCCAGGAAGAAGGAGGGTAGCACGGTCTCGCAGACGTTCTGGGAATTTATCAGGCTCCATATGATTTCAAAGACCCCCAAGAGGGTTTTGACCCACACTTGCCAAGCTGTTGCTTGGAGACAGTTTCAAAGAAACTGAGATGCTGAAATGCAGTGAAATCATCCCTGCAGATAATCCTAGAAGAAAAAATCTCCAAGTGCAGAACAGTCAGGTTGGGGAGATTGTGACAACCAGCGTTACCAAGCAAACAATGGCTCTTTGGCACTTAGTTATTTTGAAGATTCAGCCTCAGCCCAGGGTCTATGATGGTCATGTGATCTCCAGGAAGGACCTGAGCAGCTCATCTGCCTCTTGGATCATCTCCCACATTCAGGCTTTGCCCAGCATGTGTCTCAATGGCTCTACTGCCGGAAGCCATCCAGTGGCCCATGCAGCAGGCTCATCACCTGGGCTCTGCACTCTTGCCCTGCCTTCCTCTCTAATCTTGTCTCCCAGCTCTCCCGCACCAGCTTCTCCCCAGCTCTGCTGAAATACATGCAGGAGCTGGAAAAAAGAGAAGGAAGCAATGTGTGTGCTGAGATGAGTGAGCTCTGGAATATAAGAAGTGATAAAAGCAAGCGTCAGAACTGTGTGTGTGATATACTGCCACCTATGTGAAAAAAAGTGGGGGAGAAAGAAGGTACACTTCTGTATACACGCATGTGCACACACTTATAACTGCATGCATATGGCAAAAAAAGTCACTAGAAGGATATACAAGAAACTAACACTGATTGCATCCAGGAAGGCAAACAATGTAGTTGAGGGCCTGTGATAAAATGAGGGTGGCACAGGAAAGGCTTAAATCAGCAGGCCTGGGCTGTCCAAACCCTCCACATTCAAGAGAAAGGACCGGCCCTTCACCAGCTCCTGAGAGCCTGCAGAATATGTTTGCCTGATTACAGTGTGGGTTTTTTTTTTTTTTTTTTTTTATGCCTGGGTCCTTTGATCCACCAGATAGCTGATGCCAATGATTTGTGGTGGGTGCCTTGGACCCTGCTGTACTGAAATGACCTCTGGAGGGGCTGGAGAATGAGTAACTTGAGGTCAGTCTCATGGGTGCTCCATGTCTATGTGACTGAGCCTGAGAAAAACTCTCGACCCCAAGGCTCCAGTGAGTTTCCCTGGTTGGCAATATTCCATCCGCACTGTCATACATCATTGCTGGAAGAACTAAGCTCCGTCCACACAACTCATCCACTGAGAGAGGACAGCTGGAAGCTCATGCCTGGTCTCTCCTGGGATCTGCGACATTCACCTTTTTCCTTTCCTGGCTTTAATCTGTACCCTTTCTCTGTAATGAACTGTAACTGAGCAGAATGGCTTTTCTGAGTTCTGTAAGTCCTTCTAGAAAATCACTGACCCTGAGGCAGGTGCTGGAGACCCCTGACACAAGGATGATATGTGGGATTAGTAACCATCTTGTGGGATTAGGAAGGTTAAAGACCTAAAAAACATTAAACGACTTTGAAAACTGTCAGGTACCCTATTAATGATAATAATCTGAAACAAAATATATCATACTTTTTTCCCATTCTAAATGATCACTGTGGATTTTTGCTGACAATTATTTAATTATAACAAAAATAATCTCAGTCCTAGGGTTGCCATATGAGATATCAGAGACCTTGCTGTTTGTTCATTACTCATGTGTCTAGACTTGTGTAGGTAAGCCCATGATTTATAAGTTCTTAAATACATGACTCTACTAAAATGATCTGGGCAAAATCCAATTATTTTCTCTTCAAATATACAACACCAATGGAAACTTACCAGTGCACATTTCTGAAAAATTACTCCATTCTCAGAAGTCCCTTGAACTTCTCTTGAAATGTCCCCATACTACAATAAAATGTGAAAGTTATTAGAAAATAGAAAATGAGAAATATTTCATGCTATATATATTTAATAAAAGTACAAGATAATGAAATTTTTACAGAGGGTAGAAGGATTACTGCTACTAATCCTTAAGTAATCTTGAAGTCTTATTTTTAAAAGAGCATTAAAGGATTGGAAATTAAAACTTATGGAAAGAAGAATATGGACATGAGCTTACACCACAGTGTATTCCTGGTCTGGGTGCATGTGTGGGACATCTGTTGTCACAGGGCTCAGCCAACCAAGACTGATATACCAGCAAGGGGTATGTGGGCAGACCAGTGAAGGTATCATTTTACATGTACCGGGTGCTTCCCAGGTGTGGGCTGACAGTACACCTGTGCACCACGGTGCGCTGGAACAAAGGGCAGTGTGTCTGGGGGCTGGGGGCAGCCTCTCTGTGAGCTTGATCCGTCATCAACATAGGGAATCCTCCCGCCAAGGCTTGGCTGCCTCCAGCCCTGCAATGGCTCAGCTTCCTCCAGCCCTGCAATGGCTCCTATGAAAAGGTTCCAAAGGAAATCCAGGGCTCATCCATCAAATACAAGCCTCCTGCTGCCCTTGAAACCACAGGTTTCCTTTCCCTTTGACTAATAACAAATATCTGTTCATTTCTGCTCTTGCCATACTCCGTAGCTACCCCAGGGCCCTGCAGTATCCACACACCTCCTTTAAATGGGACTAGACCCTTACTTCATCAAGGAAGCTCTCCTTGGCTCTCCTTGCTGTGATGACCACGTCTTTCCCACTCTCTGCCTTGAGCACCTGTCACCTGCAGTGGAACAAGCTGTATTCTGAGTCACGGACTCTGGCAGCTCTCAGTGATATTAATAATCATATGTTTTGTTTCTTTTTTATTTTTATTTTTATTTTTGTAGAGATGGGGTCTTGCTGTGTTTCCCAGGCTGGTCTTGGACTCCTGGCCTCAAGTGATCCTCCTGCCTTGGCCTCCCAAGGTGCTGGGATTGCAAACATGAGCCACCACACTGGGCCTAATAACCATGAAATGTCTGTCATTGGCTGAGGGCCAGGCATGGCACCCATCACTTTACACACACGAGTTCTATTACTCCCATTTTATAGATGAGGAAACTAAGGCTCAGAAAGGTTAGCACTCTTGCCAAAGGTCATGCAGGCAGGAAGCTCGAGACTCTACCCATGCCTGTGTGACTCCAAATCCTGTGATCTTTCCACAACACGCATTCCCTCTCCACGGTGTCACCCTCTCATTGTATAGAAAATTAACAAAAATGATTATCTCAATAGATGCAGAAAAGGCCTTTGACAAAATTCAACAACGCTTCATGCTAAAAACTCTCAATAAATTAGGTATTGATGGGACGTATCTCAAAATAATAAGAGCTATCTATGACAAACCCACAGCCAATATCATACTGAATGGGCAAAAACTGGAAGCATTCCCTTTGAAAACTGGCACAAGACAGGGATGCCTTCTCTCACCACTCCTATTCAACATAGTGCTGGAAGTTCTGGCCACGGCAATCAGGCAGGAGAAGGAAACAAAGGGTATTCAATTAGGAAAAGAGGAAGTCAAATTGTCCCTGTTTGCAGATGACATGATTGTATATCTAGAAAACCCCAGTGTCTCAGCCCAAAATCTCCTTAAGCTGATTAGCAACTTCAGCAAAGTCTCAGGATACAAAATCAGTGTACAAAAATCACAAGCATTCTTGTACACCAATCACAGACAAACAGAGAGCCAAATCATGAGTGAACTCCCATTCACAATTGCTTCAAAGAGAATAAAATACCTAGGAATCCAACTTATAAGGGATGTGAAGGACCTCTTCTAGGAGAACTACAAACCACTGCTCAGTGAAATAAAAGAGGATACAAACAAATGGAAGAACATCCCATGCTCATGGGTTGGAAGAATCAATATCGTGAAAATGGCCATACTGCCCAAGGTAATTTATAGATTCAATGCCATCCCCATCAAGCTACCAATGACTTTCTTCATAGAATTGTAAAAAACTACTTTAAAGTTCATATGGAACTAAAAAAGAGCCCGCATCGCCAAGTCAATCCTAAGCCAAAAGAACAAAGCTGGAGGCATCATGCTACCTGACTTCAAACCATACTACAAGGCTACAGTAACCAAAACAGCATGGTACTGGTACCACAACAGAGACCTAGATCAATGGAACAGAACAGAGCCCTCAGAAATAATGCCTCATATCTACAACTATCTGATCTTTGACAAACCTGACAAAAACAAGAAATGGGGAAAGGATTCCCTATTTAATAAATGGTGCTGGGAAAACTGGCTACCCATATGTAGAAAGCTGAAACTGGATCCCTTCCTTACACCTTATACAAAAATTAATTCAAGATGGATTAAAGACTTACATGTTAGACCTAAAACCATAAAAACCCTAGAAGAAAACCTATGCAATACCATTCAGGACATAGGCGTGGGCAAGGACTTCATGTCTAAAACACCAAAAGCAATGGCAACAAAAGCCAAAATTGACAAATGGGATCTAATTAAACTAAAGAGCTTCTGCACAGCAAAAGAAACTACCATCAGAGTCAACAGGCAACCTACAGAATGGGAGAAAATTTTTGCAACCTACTCATCTGACAAAGGGCTAATATCCAGAATCTACAATGAACTCAAACAAATTTACAAGAAAAAAAAAAAACAATCCCATCAAAAAGTGGGCAAAGGACATGAACAGACACTTCTCAAAAGAAGACATTTATGCAGCCAAAAAACACATGAAAAAATGCTCATCATCACTGGCCATCAGAGAAATGCAAATCAAAACTACAATGAGATACCATCTCACACCAGTTAGAATGGCCATCATTAAAAAGTCAGG
The DNA here is from genome assembly GCF_028878055.3 of Symphalangus syndactylus. Lineage (NCBI taxonomy): Eukaryota > Metazoa > Chordata > Mammalia > Primates > Hylobatidae > Symphalangus > Symphalangus syndactylus. Next base: position 16,298,362 of record NC_072438.2, on the reverse strand, counting down.
AAACAACAGGTGCTGGAGAGGATGTGGAGAAACAGGAACACTTTTACACTGTTGGTGGGACTGTAAACTAGTTCAACCATTGTGGAAGTCAGTGTGGCGATTCCTCAGGGATCTAGAACTAGAAATACCATTTGACCCAGCCATCCCACTACTGGGTATATACCCAAAGGACTATAAATCATGCTGCTATAAAGACACATGCACACGTATGTTTATTGCAGCACTATTCACAATAGCAAAGACTTGGAACCAACCCAAATGTCCAACAACAATAGACTGGATTAAGAAAATGTGGCACATATACACCATGGAATACTATGCAGCCATAACAAATGATGAGTTCATGTCCTTTGTAGGGACATGGATGAAACTGGAAACCATCATTCTCAGTAAACTATCACAAGGACAAAAAACCAAACACCGCATGTTCTCACTCATAGGTGGGAGCTGAACAATGAGAACTCATGGACACAGGAAGGGGAACATCACACTCTGGGGACTGTTGTGGGGTGGGGGGACGGGGAGGGACAGCATTAGGAGATACACCTAATGCTAAATGACGAGTTAATGGGTGCAGCACACCAACATGGCACACGTATGCATATGTGACAAACCTGCACATTGTGCACATGTACCCTAAAACCTAAAGTATAATAATAAAAAAAAAGAAAATTAACAAAAATGCCATTTTCCAAAGAACACAGGGACAATATGCAACAGCATCAGCCTGCCCCAGGCCTCTGATTCAGTTGAGCTTCCATCCACCACACCCACCCTAATGCCTTTTTAACGTGCTAGGACCCTAAGAGAATTTGCCAAAGCCCTCGAGCACGGACCTGGCTTTCTCTTCTTCTGACCTTCATATAGCATCTTGTAAACAATAACTAATAAATACAGCTTGTGGTGCAAATAAACACAGAAGAGATGACTGAGTATGGAGGGTGCTGCCTGGTGAGGTGACGAGTTACCTGCAACTGGAGAGGACTGGAAAGAACAATGAGTACTGTAGCGGGTTCAGAGATGGCCCCCAAAGGGCATGTCCGTGTTCTGATCCCCAGAACCTGTGCATGTGTCCTTCCTTGGGAAAGAGGTCTCTGAAGATGTAATTAAACTAAGGCTCTCAAGAGATCATCCTGGACTATCCAGGTGGGGCTGACATCCAATGACAAGTGTCCTTATAAGTGGTACATGGAGAAGACACAGACACAGAGGAGGCCAAGAACAGATGGAGGGAAAGAGTCTAGCGATCCAGCCACAGCCAAGGAAGGCCTGGAGCCACCAGAAGCTGGAAGAGGGAGGAGGATGCTCCCCTAGAGCCTGCAGAGGGAGCGTGGCCCCGCCAGCACCTTGCTTCCAGACTTCTAACCTCCCCAGCAGCGAGAAAATACATTCCTGTTGTTTTCAGCCATGCTGTTTGTGGTCACTTGTTACAGCAGCCCCAGGAAATTAACATCACTACTTAGCAGGGAGCCCAAAAAAGGGCCCTTGGCCATCGTAGCTCATTGGCCAAGCTCAACGGTTCTCATACCACGTTAAGTCACTGAATCCACGTTACATAAAACAGGACAGAAAACACAGCAAGAGTATGGAGCTCTGCCACTTCTACCTGTGGGACATGGAACTAGTTTCTTAATCTGTCTCATCCTCAATTTCCCATCTGTAAAATGAGAATAAAAATATTACTGTTTAAGAAACTCGGCCGGACGCGGTGGCTCACACTTGTAATCCCAGCACTTTGGGAGGCCAAGGCGGGCAGATCACGAGGTCAGGAGATCGAGACCACGGTGAAACCCCATCTCTACTAAAAATACAAAAAAAAAAATTAGCCGGGCGTGGTGGCGGGCGCCTGTAGTCCCAGCTACTCGGAGAGGCTGAGGCAGGAGAATGGCGTGAACACGGGAGGCGGAGCTTGCAGTGAGCCGAGATTGCGCCACTGCACTCTAGCCTGGGCGACAGAGTGAGACTCTGTTTCAAAAAAAAAAAGAAACTCATAATGAGGCTCAAGTGAGATTATACATAGAAAGTGCTAAACCCAGTGCCCAGCCCATAGTAAATGCTTGTGAAATGCTCACTGCTCTTATGGGCACAGTCATCTTTAATAGCTGGGAGTCACTCCGTCTGGTTAAAGCACAATCCAATCCCTGCTTCAGAAACACCAGATGAGGCAGCCTAATGCTGAGTCAAACCTCCTCTCCATCTAAATACTGTATGTTGTGTAGCAGAAACAGCACCTTGGAAAAATAAATGGATTTGCTCCCCAATGATAACTATATTTAGTGAAAGATGAGGAATAGGGTTTTTTTAAGCAACAAAAGCTTGTGCCATTTTATACATAGCCCAAAATTGGTTTCTTTCCAACTTCTGGTATTTGTGTTAAAGTATTGAACTTACTACTTACCAGGTGGTGTGTCATAGGAGACTCTCTTTTAAATAAGTTCTTCTTAGGCCAGGAGGGTATAAAAGCAAATAAGGAATGAGCCCATGGTCCACTAGAGGCTGCAGAAGTTGAGAGTGAGATAAAGACTTCCCTTTTCTTGTCCAATTTCATTCCAAGTGGTGCTTCCACTGCAAAAGAGCAACACGCACATCTTATATAATGTGGAAAGACAGTAAGACATAGAGCTTAACCTCTAATAACAGACTACAGGGTACATGGAAGGCACCTGGAAGATGTTTGCTGGGTAAGTAAATGAATGAATGAATGATATCATCTCTTTGCCAGGAAAATGAGACATGCTCACTGGGACGCTACAGAACTTAAGAGCATTTTTCAAAGCCTCATCTCCTTACCTGGGTTGGGCGGCCCCACTAGGAATCAGAACCGCTGGGCAAGAACGGTGCCTGGGGTGATTCTTGCACACATGACATTAGACAGTCCTGGGCTCGAGTCCTGGCTCTGCCCCTCCAGCTGTGAGTCCTTGGGCATAACCTCTAACCTCTCTATACCTCGGTTTGCTTAATTCTAAGGCAAACAGCATAGGTCTCACCTCACTAGGTCCTTCTGGGCACCTGCCTACTGCAGAGTAAGCCCTCAGTGAACACCACCAACCACCATCCTAAAGAGGATGTGTGCATGGCCAGACACAAATGCCTGCTGAGCCCTCCAATAGGAAATGACTCCCGGGCCGGGCGTGGCGGCTCACGCGCGTAATCCTAGCACTTTGGGAGGCCGAGGTGGGCAGAACATGAAGTCAAAAGATCGAGACTATCCTGGCCAACATGGTGAAACCCTGTCTCTACTAAAATACAAAAAATTAGCCTGGCGTGGTGGCGCATGCCTGTTGTCCCAGCTATTCAGGAGGGTGAGGCAGGGGAATCGCTTGAACCCGGGAGGTGGAGGTTGCAATGAGCCGATATCATGCTGCTGCACTCCAGCTTGGCGACAGAGCAAGAATCTGTCTCAAAAAAAAAAAAAAAAAAAAAGAGAAATGACTCCCTTAGATTTTTCTCTGTGTCAATACATTTGGAAAGTTCATGAGCATTGTGTGTAAAGCACAGGAATGTCACTTAAAAGGTCCTGGCTGGGCTGTCGGGTCCCTCTTCAGTGGATGTGGCCCAGGTGCTGATCAGCTGTGGGACCTTGCACAAGTCAGCTGAGTTGTCTGGGCCTCAGTTCCCCTCACCTGGGAGTGTGGTTAAGATACCAATCAGACAGGGCTGTTGTCTGAGCAGCCAATCAAATGCCACACTGCACATGAAAGTGCTTAGATGTATCCAATGCTTCAAGTCAGCAATTTTAGTTTTGAAATGACCTGGATGGTGGCATTGCGCCTTCTTCAACATTTGTCTTCTATTCAAATACAAACTAATTTGACTGAAAATAAGAGGTACTTTTCAGTCTTTCTTACCCAGCATATTGATGGTAAAGACTACAAGTGCTTTTGAAACTTTCTGTAGAATTTCAAAATACATGCAGGAAAAAAAAGTAAAATTTGATAAAAAAGTTGTGGAACTGGGTCCTAGATTAAATTACAGTATTTTTTTCCTTCCTTGGGTTGTATCTGGGGGTGATTCAGTTCCTCGGGGTGGGATGGGATAAGGGCTCCTATTGCATCAAGCCTCGGGGAATTGATGGCCCTCGCCATGGAAACAAGTGAGTGTTCCACCAGGTCAGCGGCTGATTCAGAGCCATCAGGAATGTCTGAGTAGAGCGCATGGGTGCAAGTGAGACTGGAAATCCATCTCCGGACCCCAGCACAGCACCTTGGGCCAGGGCACAAATGCTTGTGCAGCAAGCATGCAGGACATAAAATCTTAAGGCCATACCTTACCCTTAAGCGCTCCATCTCTGGTGCACCCATTTATGCCTCTCTGGCTCTCCTGGTCCTCAGCTTTAATGAAGACTCCAAGATGATCCCTCCCTTCAGAGAGGAACCCTCCTCTATTCAGCAAGAATCCCGCTCAGTCTACAGAGCTAAGTGGGGCCCACCCGAATCCCAGCCCATCCCATTCCCCAGGACACCAGAGTTAGGCACAGAACCCAGAAAACCCCAGCCAGTGGCCCCAGGGATAGGTTCAGGGACAGGCTGGGGACCCACACTGAGCCCAGGGGTCTGCACTGGAACTGTCATAGCCACTGGGAAGTCTGTGCTGCAGGTGCCAGCCATGAGGCTCAGGAGCTGGGGACTGCCCGTGGCATCTTTCTCGTCATGGGGAAAGGACGGACCTGCCTGCAAAAGATGCTCACCAGAGGCAGGGCGGCTGAGAGGGAAGGAGAAAGGCAGAGCCGTAGGAGCATTGAGAACTTTGTGCTCCCGGGTCCAGCAGTGCCAGGGCCTGCGCGTTTCAGTTACAGATGCCAATCAATTCCTCTTAATGAAATGAGTGTCAGTTGAATTTTGACCACTGAGTGTGGCAAGCTGAATAAAGGTCCACAAAGATAGCCAGGTCCTAACCCCATGAAGCTGTGATTGTTATCTTAGGGTCACAGACACTTTGTAGATGTGATTCGATGAAGGGCCTCGAGATGGGGAGATTGCCTGGATTATCCTAGTGGGCCCTAAATGTCTTCCCAGATGTCCTTATAAGAAGGAGACAGAGATTTGAAAGACAGAAGAGAAGAAGGCCAAGTAACTACTGAGGCACAATGCCATGCTGATAGCTTCCAAAATGGAGGAAGGCAGTATCCCTAATCCAGCCCTAAGGAATGCAGGCAATGTGGCCATAGATGCTGGAAAAGGAGAGGAAATGGGTTCGCTTCTGGAACCTCCAGACGGACCAGACAGACACCTTGACTTTGTCCAGTGAAACTGATGTTGGACTTCTGCTTTCCAGTACTGTAAGAGAATAAATGTGTGTGGTTGAAGCCACTGTTTGTGAACATTTGTTAGGGAAGCCACAGGAAACGGATACACCCAGTTAATCCGCACATTCTGTTTCATTCACCAAATGCCTTCAGGGGATATCAAAAAGGGCCTACCTCACCCCAGGTTCCACTGTGCACTAACGCTTCAGCCAGCTTTGAGGTGGAGGCACACTGCCCTAGTTCTGTAAGGTCAGGGAATGATCTACTTGCCCAAAGTAGAGAGGTGCTGGAAGGATCAGCAGAGTGTGAGGGAGCTGGAGGAAGGAGGGCTTCAGGCTTCTGGTTTTTTCATGCTCAAAACAGGGGAACAACCAGAAGAAAAACTCACCTGCAGTCTTAAAGTGACAGCATTCCACTTTGGGCCAAATCATACAGGGCAAGTCCTAAAAAATTCAAAAGACACAAAGTCATTAATGGAACACATACTTGTGAGAAGTGGTACTAAATAATCTTTGTAAATGGCTCACATGGAGAGGACATGCAGTTTTTTGTTTTTTTTTCTTTAGACAGAGTCTCGCTCTGTCACGCAGGCTGCAGTGCAGTGGCGCAATCTCGGCTCACTACAAGCTCCGCCTCCTAGGTTCACGCCATTCTCCTGCCTCAGCCTCCCATGTAGCTGGGACTACAGGCGCCCGCCACCACGCCTGGCTAATTTTTTTGTACTTTTAGTAGAGACGGGGTTTCACCGTATTAGCCAGGATGGTCTCGATCTCCTGACCTCGTGATCCATCTGCCTCAGCCTCCCAAAGTGCTGGGATTACAGGTGTGAGCCACCACGTCCGGCCAAGGACCTGCACTTTCATCCAGAAGTGTGAAGTAAACTTTTCTAAGTCAGCCATCCCCAGCAGCTTCTGAGTAAAGAATTCCCTTCTCTTACCCAGGGAAAGAATCAGCACCCTCATGAATGCATTTCTGGGAGCTGTCAAGGGAGGCCGCACCATGTGATTGAAATGTATTATCATTAGACAGACCTGGGTTCAAACCTCAGCCCTGCCCTCCATCAACTCTTTGGACCCTGGGTAAACCAACAGCCTGCGAATTCCCAAGATCCTGCAAGTTTCCAGGGTGGTAAATAAGACACTAGATGAGGCGTGGAGAGAACTGGACTCTAGCTGGAACCATTTATTCACTGTGTGTCCTTGGCTAAGTCTCTCAGCCTCTCTGAGCCTCAGATCCCTCTTCTGAAAAGTGACCTCAAAGCCTCCTCCGAGTCTGCTCGGCCTCATTGGTGATGAAAATTGGTCTAAACTGAGCCTGGCGAAACCCTTCCAATTTACCTTTGTGAATCACTGGGCTCTAGAAAGACTCAGACCTCTCTACTGAATAATAATAAAAGCTCTCCCCGATGGAACCTTCTCCATGTGCCAGTGCTTACGCTATATGCACCGAGTGAACTGTACAAGTAGTCCCTATAGAAACGCATGAAGCATTATACTCATTTTACAGCACTATCCCCAGTCTACGGTAATGAGATAACTCACTCCAGAGCCTGGCACGCCAGCAGCCTGGCCCAGCACGTGTGCTCACCCTGCACGCAATGGCTGGTTTCTGTGTAACAGAAGGAGAAAGATGTGTGTGTGAGCTGAGCGGGATGCTCAGGCCTGGCTTTGGGTCCAGTTCTGATGACTAGTCCATGTGGCTACTGTTCACGTGGCTCTCACGCGGGCCAGATGCCACAGAAAGCTTGAGATGGGACAGGATCGATGGGACAACTGTTGTGGCCACTGTCTGTGTGTTTCAGACTCAGTCCTTACAGGCCTCCAGGACCCTGGCTTGGGCAGTTCTGCTGGTGTGACGTAAGCCCAGCTGGGCTGGAGGCTGATTTTCCCCCAAAGGCGTGGAGGAGGCCCACCCACAGAGATGGAGACTCATGGAGGGACACAGAGGAAATGATGGAAATTGCAGAGACAGAGGCAGAGACAGGCAAGAGGTGTGGGAAGAGGGAAAACGGGTGCAGTTCAATCCAGACAGCCTTCTACCAAACACACCCCAGCATTCCCCATTGATGGAGCCAAACATTTGGCTTCAGTTTGTTCACACGGAGCTTATGTTATGTTATGGACAGCATAAAGAATTCTATTTAAAATAGTAAATTATGGTACAAACATTCTATGGAGTACCAGGCAGCTATTAAAAAGAATAAAGCAGCATGATTCAGAATTCCACTTCAGGACATATATGCAAAATAACTGAAAGCAGGGTCTTGAAGAGGTATTTGCACATCTGTGTTCACAGCAGCATTATTCACAACAGCCAAAAGTGGAAGCAAGCCAAACGTCCATCAGTGGATGAATGGATAAGCTAAATGCAGTCCATCCATAAAATAGAATATTAGGCAGCCTTGGAAAGGACAACATAGGGAGATTCCATCTCTACAAAAAAAAAAAAAAAAAAAAGAAAGAAAGAAAATTAGCCAGGTGTAGTGGCACATGCCTGTATTCCCAGCTACTTGGGAGGCTGAGGCAGAAGGAATTACTTGGAGCCCAGGAGGTCGAGGCTGCAGTGGGCTATGATCATGCCACTGCACTCCAGCCTGGAAGACAAAGTGAGACCCTCTCTGAAAAAAATAAATAATAAATATTAATAATAAATAATAGGGTGGGTACAGTGGCTCACGCCTGTAATCCCAGCACTTTGGGAGGTCGAGGTGGGCTGATCACTTGAAGTCAGGAGTTCGAGACCAGTCTGGCCCACATGGTGAAAACCTCCCTCTACTAAAAATACAAAAATTAGCTGGGCATGGTGGTGGGCACCTGAATCCCAGCTACTTGGGAGGCTGAAGCAGGAGAATCACTTGAACCCAGGAGGCAGAGGTTGCAGTGAGTGGAGATTGCGCCACTGCACTCCAGTATGGGTGACAGAGCGACACTCCGTCTCAAAAAAAAATAAAAATAAAAATAAAGAAATAATAATAGGGGAAACTATGTATGTGTGTGGGCGGAGGAGGTATATGTGAACTTTCTGCGCTATGTGTTCGATTTTTCTGTAAATCTAAAACTGTTCTAAAAATTACAGTGTATTACTTAAGAACAAATACATCCATGTGGTCTCTCATATGAACATTTGCCAATGGATGGCAAAGCATCCATTGGATGGTGCACTGAACTCCACACAAATGTATGTTTGTACAACCTCTGTCCCCTGGAACTTTCTATCCATTCTTTCAACCAGCACCTGCTGTTTGTTAGGCACTGTGCTAGGGATCACATGTCAGGCAAAGCAGACCTGGCCCCTGACCTCGCCCAGGGACAAAGCTCTCCTTACCAGTGGACATTGCCACTCAGGAAGAAGAGGCAGGTTCCCAGGGAGCAAAGGACCCAGGCTGACCTCCATGAGAACCCTGGGCCAGGCCTCCCAGGGCAGTCTCGCTGGTTTCTGGGCATCTCTGATTCTTGTCCTCACCGCAGTCCCCAGCCTGGGGAGGTGCCTCTCTGGGGACTCTGGCCACTCTGGGCAACTGCTCCCACAAGCACCATGCTAGGTGCAGCCCATAGCACCTTCCAATAGCCAGCCTGCCCCTCCCTGTCATCCCTCTCTCCAAGCTGACACAGCTCCTGTTGAGGTCACTACAGCCACTCCAAGGTTCCACTTAATGACCAGTCCTCCTCATCGCACACACTTACCAGCAGCATTGGGTATGTGCTTATTCCAGCTTCCCGTGGCTGCTGTACAAATTATTGCAAATGTAGTGGCTTAAAACAATACACATTTATTCTCTGATAGTTCTAGAGGTCAGAAGTCTGACATAGGTCTCAATGGACTGAAGTCACAGTATTGGCAGGGCTGTGCTCTTTTCTGGAGGCTCCAGGGGAGAACCCATTTCCTCTCCTTTTCCAGCTTTCAGAGACTGCTGCGTTCCTTAAGTTCATGGCCCCTTTCTCCATCGTCAAAGCCAGCAGTAGCTGAGTCCTTCTCACGTTGCATCTCTCTGACCTTCTTCCAACATCTCCTTCTGACTCTCTCCTCTGCCTGCTTCTTCCACTTTTAAGGACCCTGATGATTACATTGGAATCATCAGATAATCCTGAATATATTCCTTAAGATCAGTTGATCAGCAACCTGAATTCCTTGTATAATGTCAACTCCCATGGCCATGAAACCTAACATATCCACAGGTTTCAAGGTTCTAGACGTGGGCATCTTTGGGAGCCATTATTCTACTGACCATGGTGAGCCCTTTCTCCCTTCCTGAAATGCTCTCCACCCTTGACCTTTGGATCACAGTCCTGGTTCCCTTTTACAGGGGCCACATTTTCTCCACCTCCTCTGTTGGATCCTTTCCTCTTCCTTTGTTTTTTGGTTTTTTTTTGAGACGGAGTCTCGCTCTGTCACCCAGGCGACAGAGTGCAGTGCCATGATGTCCGCTCACTGCAAGCCCCGCCTCCCGGGTTCACGCCATTCTCCTGCCTCAGCCTCCGGAGTAGCTGGGACTACAGGCGCCCGCCACTAGGCCCGGCTAATTTTTTTGCATTTTTAGTAGAGACAGCGTTTCACCATGTTACCCAGGATAGTCTTGATCTCCTGACCTCGTGATCCACCCGCCTCGGCCTTCCAAAGTGCTGGGATTACAGGCGTGAGCCACCGCGCCCGGCCTGGATCCTTTCCTCTTCCTACTCAAAAGTCCTGGGGTTGTTCCAGGGCACTCTCTCCAGTCGAGAGTTCCTCCTGAGGTGAGCTCATCCAGGCCCTCAGATGTTAAAGGTCATTTATACACCAAATATTCCCCCATGTAAATCTCTAGTTCAGATTTCTCCCCCCAAATCCAGACTTGAATGCCTAAGAGACAGTCGAACTCAACAGCAGTGATTTCCAACCTGAGGCTGCTGCACATTAACCAGTGGCATCTCCTTTCTCCTATTTGCTCAGGCCAAAATCCTTGGATTTGTCCTTGAATATTCTCTTTCTCTCTCTCAACCCAGAACCAATCCCAGTAAACCCCACTGGCTCTACCTTGAAAAAACATCCACAATCCAGCAACCTCTCAGTAGCCCACCATTACCTCCCCAGTCCAGCTCCCCTCCATGGCCCCCTGGCCTCCTGCCTGCCTGCTCGCCACTTTCCTGCGCACACATCTGCCTACCATCTATTCTCACCCCTGCCACGGGGGTGCTTGGACAGGAAACATGAGAGTGGGTCACTTTCTTGCTCAAAGCCCATCCACAGTGTCCCATCTTACTAGGAACAACTGTCGGAGTCCTGGCCAGAAACACGGCCTTGCCCATCCCTCACTCCATTCGGGGATCTGCTCAGCTGTCACCTCCTTGAAGCACCTTCCCTGCCCATCCTGTCCATATCACGAGTGCCCCTCATCTCTCAGACCACTCTGCCCACTGTGTGCATCTCTACAGCCCCAACCACCAGTGGACACACCGCATAGTAACATGATTCCTGCCTTTTTCCTGCTCCAAGAATGCAGGTTCCTCAAGAGCTGGGGCAGGTCTTGGTCTGCCTTGTCCTGTTGTATCTCAAGCATTTAGGACAGAGCCTGGCACCTAGAAGGCCCTCAATAGCCATTGTGAATGAATGGCCCAGAGTCCTGGTCTCTACTCCCCCCTCCACTGCCTCCTCCCCTTCCAATCAGCTTCCAGTAGAACGGTCCGCATTGATGAAAATGGTCTAGAATTTGAGCTGTCCAATATGGTAGCCACTAGCCAGACGGGGTCATTTGAGCATGTGAAATGTTTAAGTTTAGCCATACATGGCTACTGTAGTGGACAGTGCCCTTTTAGACCATCTGGGAAATGGTTGTAATTGCCTCTTAGTTCTCCCTTTGTAAGAAGAAAGGGATGATAAATTAGCACAGAAATCTTGTGTTCAGGTTTACGAAGCACTTTCTTGTAGAGCCTAGACACTGACAACAAGTGCTTTGGGTTAGGCAAGTCTGGGCGGGCATCTTCACCTCACCCAGAATCACTGCGGCCTCAGTTTCCTCATCTGTAAAATGGGTATATTATACCTTCTTCATAAGGAATTTTAAAAGATTAAACCAGAAAATAAATGTAAAGCTTAGCATAGTGCCCAACACAGAGTAAATACACAGCAAATATACAATTGTTATTATTGCTATTATTACCACATATTATTATGTATTGCCATTCAGTAAGTCCTTACTTAACATCGTCGATAGGTTCATGGAAACTGTGACTTCAAGCCAAATGGCATACTGTATAGCAAAACCAATTTTACCATAGGCTAGTTAATAAAGACAAGAGCTAAGTTCTTACAGCACATGGTGCCTCTTTTTGCTTAAAGTCAAAGTATCCAAGAACCTATTGATGTTCCCTGAGGACTTACTGCATATCATTGAAACTATTATTATCACTGCTCTTGTTACTGTTCTTATCATCACCAACATCATCATCTCTGATAATGCCAAGAAGTAACTATAAAATCGCCACTTTGTAGATGAGGAATGTGAGTCTCAAAGCTGGACCGAGCACCAACTTCAGGAGAATAGAGACTCAGACACATTGAGTGCTATATCCCCAGGAGTTGCACAGAAGCATCAAGAGTACCTAACAAATATTTATAAATTGACACATGAAATGCTCAAGTGTCCACAGCTAGTAAACAGTAGAGCTGAGGTCAGAACTCACATTTCTAGACTCTCAGCCCAGGTTCCAATCCCTCAGCCACTGCCTCACCACTTCCTGCCAACCTCAGTTACTTCACTTGCATTCATTCATTCAACAAATACTTTTGATCACCTACTATGTGCTATTTTGAAAATGAGGATACACTGCCAAACAAGACATCAAAAGCTCTACTCTCAAAACACTATTTAGGAAAATTACAAGCAAAATCATAGTATACTATATATATATTATACAAACAAAACAGTAACATACCATATATAATATATTAGAAGGTGATAAGAACAGTGGAGCAAAATAAAGAAGGAAAGAGGGGCAGAGAGTAATGGGGGTTGCCATTTTAAATGGGGTGATGTTGAAAGGCCTTACTGGGGTGACAGAGTGGCTGTCAGGGTATCAGGGGGAGGAGCATTCGTTCAGGCAGAGGAAAGATACATGCAAGGGCCCTGAGGTGGGAACACACCCAGGGTGTTGAAGGAACACAAGGAGGCCAGGGTGCCTGAGCAGAGCGAGTGAGTGGTTTCTGCTCTGGGGACAATGGGAAACCACCGTAAGCTACTCCGTGATGAGTGGCATAATAGCCATTATAAATGGGACACTCTGGCTGCTCAGTTGAGAACAGAGAAGTACTCAAGGGGAGACGCAAGGAGGTCAGTCAGGCGGCTCCACAATAATCCCAGAGAGAAGGTGGCAATTCAGATGAAGATGGTGTTTGTAAAGACAGGGAAAACTGTGTTGATTGTGGGTGTGTTTTGAAAATAAAACCCATGCGATGTGCTGACTAAATGTGGGGCTTGGGGAGAGGGAGGAGGGGAGGAGGGTGCCAAGGCCTTTGGGTCCAGCAAGAAGAAAGACAGAGGCACCACTAGCAGGAAGGGAGGCAAGGGGCAGGATTTAGGTTCTGCCTTGGTGCATGAGTTGTGGAGTGCCTGTGAGCCTCCACGGGCCATGTCAGGTAGGCATGCAGATCCACGGTGGAGCTCAGAGAAGGTCTTGGCTGGAGATGGAAATTTGGGAGCTGCCAGGGGATAGATCACCAAAGGTATGAGTGTTGACAGAGGGAGGAAGAGAACCCAGCACTGAGTCCTGGGGTGCTCTGGCCATTAAAGATCAAGTGAAGCACATATATCCTCAAGATCTCCATCTTTCCTGACCAAGCTCTCAGGAAGTTTTGTTTTGTTGTTGTTGTTTGAGAGAGGGTCTTGTTCTGCCATCCAGGTTGGAGTGCAGTGGTGAGATCACAGCTCACTGCATCCTTGAACTCCTGGTTTCAAGCCATCTTCCTGCCTCAGCCTCCTGAGAACCTGGGAATACAGGCATGTGCTATTACACCCAGCTATATATATATATATACGTTTTGTAGAGATGGGGGTCTCACTATGTTTCCCAGGCTGCTTTTGAACTCCTGACCTCAAGTGATCCTCCTGACTTAGCCTCCCAAAGTGTTGGGATTACAGGCGTGAGCTTATTTGACTAACAGTTCCCTTAACTCGGAATTCCAGGGCTGCAATTTTGAAGCTATGGTAATTACACAGTGTAACAGATAATGTTAACATCATATCTGGCTGACTTTTTGTTGTTCTTTTCTACAAATTTGGGACACACCCAATCCACTGAACTTGGCATCACAACCAACCTAAATTACTGTTGTGTGGTACTTCAAGTAAAATAACAAAATGATACTATCAGCATAATGAAATGGCGAAAATGATTAAAGGATCCCATTCTGAAATAGACACTTATCTTTCAAAGGGGCCGGGTGGTTTCTTTCATCTCTAATTCTTGGGACATCAGATAGGCTTGCTACTGAGCACTGATTTCTCCGACTTGTTGGTCTTGGGACTCCTTTACACATTTTCCAATTATTGAAGACTCCAAAAAACTTTTGTTTGTGCTGATTATATTTATTAACATTTACTCTCTTTAAATTAAAGGTGAGAATATTTTAAAGTGTCTAGTGATTCATTTTAAATAGGAATAACAATGCCATTGCACATTAACATAAATAGCATATTTTTTGAAAACTAAATAAACTAAAACTGTTTTATTTTCTAAAATAAAAAAAGTGAGAAGAATGGCATTTTTTTACATTTTTGCAAACCTCATCTATGTCTGAGTTAATGGAAGGAGCTGAATTCTCAAATCTGCTTGTACATTAAATCTGCTGCAACATCACACCTCCTGTCGCCTTGGAAAACCCCATCGCACAATTGTGAGAAAATGAGTAGAAAAAGTAAGTAATATCTCAGTATCTCAGTATTACTGTGAAAATAGCTCTGACTCCATGGACCCCTATAACAGTTCAGTGACCCCAGGGTTTCCCTGGGCCCCACCTTAAGAACCACTGGGGAATAAAATGCATTCCCAGTGGGCATCAAATGATGAAATTAAAAAAGGTAAAATCCCTGCCCACAGGAACTCACAGTCCAGCAAAGGAAACAGACAAGCAGCCCAAACAATGTGGTAAATGTTCTCACCAAGAGATATCCCAGCATCGGGGGCCAGAGACTTGGAATATGCCAAGCCCCTCCTACATGTGGGCCACACCCATGACGATGCCTCCACCTGGGATGCTCTCTCCTGATTCTTTCCCTGGCTAAACCTGCCCATCTTTCAAGTCTCGACTGATCTCCCAGACTAAATGACCTCCTTCCTCCACCCTCTCTCACGGCTCCCCACCCTCCTCCTCACAGCAATCACTGTGTGCAATTAGGCATTGGGTCTCCCAGCCCCCTGCACACAGCATGGGACTTAGCAAAGGTGCAATAAATATATATGTATAGATACTGAATGAATGGATGGACAGATGGCATCAAATAATTACAATAGGAAGAACTAACCTGTGCCTTTGGGAACTGTCCTCTGGAAACAGCCCTTACACCATTGCTTAGAAGAGGAAGCAGAGACCCTGAGCGTGACTTGCCCCAGGCCCCACAAGAGGGAGTGACCAAGGCTGGGACACACATGGCTGGAGTTCTTTCCTGCACAGTGTGCAGAAGGGCTGTCCAAGACAGGCCCAGAGAGATGGAGGAAGGCTGGTCCCATGAACAGCTGGGATGGGCGTGGGCAGGGCCAGGGCCCAGGGGACGTGCTCAAGATGCCAAGGGCACCTGAACACAGGTGCTCATTCCCAGATTCCTGCAAAGGCAGGGGCAGCCCTTGAGGGTGGGGTACTCTAGACCCACCATGGTCCTAGATGGTTTCAGGCTCTTCCCAGTAGGCACCGTCCCTCCCTTCTGGCAGGGACCACCCTCAACACCACTGTGGCTGACAGTTCAGTGTGCACCAGGATCTTCTGACACTGGCTTCCCAGAAGGAAGAGCTTGTGCAAGGCAGGTGAGGCCAGGCACGCAGGCTCTGAACTTGAGGGCCAGGGAGAGAGCACAGGACAGGCCTGGGGACGAGGCTCCCTGAGCCTTGGTTTTGTCACCTGCAAACCAAGATACTCCCACCTCACAGGGCAGATGCAAGTGAAAGGACCCAGGGAACATGTTCTGTCATTGGACTTTTGAAAGCTCAGGACACTGACATGGCATTTCTCCAGTGAAAACCTAAAGACAGAAAGGGAGCAGGGCCTCTTTTAAGAGACTAAACCTCTGCCAGTGTCGCAAGTGTCCTGGGGTAGAGAACACAGCAGGACAAGACCCACCACCCTGGGAGAGAGGTGGGAGGACCTCAGGGCAGCATCAATGCGCCAGACCACTGGCCAGGGCAGTCCTGGGAATAGAAGCCTGGGTGTGCTGCCAGGGGCAATAAGGTGGAGGAGGGAAGAGTGCCAGCATGGGATGGGGGTGGCAGGATGTCTACCAGGACAGACCACTCCAGAGGTCTGGGGGAAAATGGATGGGAGACGTGGGAAAACCATCACCAAGGGCTGGAGGTGAAGTGGTGGGACCTGAAGCCAGGGGGTGGCAGTGGGGAAGGAGGAGGGGCAGACATCCGAGCTGATTTGGAGGAAAAGGCACTAGGACTGGTGACCAGCTTTGTGGGGGCAGGTCAAGTCTAGGGTTACAGCCAGGGATCTATCCATGCCTTTCGAGTTTAGGACCACAGAGGGAGGGCCAGGGTGAAGTAGGAACTGGCTAAATCCATCAGCCAGGAGAGTTCAGTCACCTAAGAGTCCAGCCAAGAGTCTCCACTTTTAACAACCGCTGCAATTTCCCAGTGCTGGCCTCTGCAAGGCGCTCTGCATGCGTGAGCTCATCTAACCCACTTCCACCCTCTGGGGTGGACGCCGCGACGGCCCCGTTTCAACGATCAGGAAACTGGGGCACAGGAGTGACCTGCCCTAGGTCGAAGCTCGTAAAATGGAGAGCAGGATTCGAACCGGAGTCGCTAGTGAAGTCCAAGCCCGCAGCTGCCACGCCCCGAGGAAGGTCTCCAGTTTCCCTCCAAGCTTTCTGGCTCTGAGCAGGATACACCTAAGGGCCCCGAGGCACCCTATTCAGATCCTGCCCTCCCTTCCTCATTCCTTGCGAAATACTAAGGGTCCTCCCTGCCACCGCCGGTGTAGATGCAGTCAAACCGCTAGAGTCAGAGTGGAGCCTGGGGGCGGGCCTCCTTACCTGCGTGCTGCTCTCGGGCCCCGCCCCGCTCCGCCCCGGAGGGGTCCTCAGGCCGGGCCCAGACGCAGGAACCACCTGGGGATCCCGGGGTGGCTGCGCGCCGAGGGGGCGCCAGCGGGGACCTGAGCTGGCGGCGAGACAGCCTCGGCCCCCCAGCGCCAGGGCCACCGCCAGGAGGCCCCCGGCCAGCACCCACGTGGCGCACCCCCGGGAGCGCGAGGGGCCCATCTCCTGCCGGGACCCGCTACCCCAAAGCGGAGGGTGCCGCCGAGTCGCCGGAGCTTCCGGACCCCAGGCCCGCCCCGCCCCGCCGCCGAGCATGCTCAGTGCGAGCCGCCGCGGAAAGTTTTCTGGAACCAACACCCGCATCTGGGGCTTGGCGGGCCGGGAGGTGCCGGACGGGCGTGGGAGGGGGAGAGTGAGCTGGCGCTGCCCGGGCGCCGGGCGGCCAGGCCTGGGTTTGCTTGCGCCCAAACCAAATCAGAGCGGGTCATTCCCCTGCTCCCCAAGGTTACCAAGGGCCCCTCCGCTACTGCCTACCCGGGTCTGTAAGCCTCAGCTCAGACGCACTTCCCCTGGGAACGGGTTCCTGACACACGGATGTGAATCCAGAGTTTCCCTATCCCTGCTTAGAAAACGGAGGCCAGGAGTCCTGGAGCACCCAGAGGGTTCAGGACAGCTCAGGGAGGAGGGGGTGGCGCGGAGAGAAGGAAAAGGTCCCTCACTTCCGGTTGCAGCCCAGCTGAGCACCCACTGCCCGAGCCTGCCGTGGGTCAGCCCTGGGCCTGCCCGGGTGCCCCTCGCATTCCCAGTGGGAAACAGGCCAGCTGCTGGGCCACCTCTCTGGGGACCTAGAAAGAGGGGAGCTGGTGTCTGAAGTCGCAGCCCTGAGCAAGCTCTCCCTGAACTCTCCGCGGGGACAGGGATTTGCTTTGCCAAGGGAGGCAGGAGGAGGAGAAAGACTCAAAAACGGGACTGGTGGAGCCTTTTGTCCACTTCCTCATCCTGCCTAGGTCCTGGGTGACAGCTGACACCTGTTGACGGGAGAGGGCTCCACTCCTGCCAGCCTTCCTGCGGGGCAGCCTGTTAGGCTGTCTAAAGTCTCAGGCCAGCGAGCCTGGGCCCTGGCAGCCTCTCCCCCCATAACCCAGACCATCCAAGGACAGGGCTTTCCTGACCTAATATGGACAAGGCCACGGGGTTTGAGAAGCTGAGAATTTATAAGCCAGGTTCCCCACACCAGGGGGTATGTGGCAGCTGTCAGCATGAGACAAGGCCACAGGCTAAATGCCAAGCATGTTGCTGGACTATTGGTGTTATTTGACACTCAGTAATTTAAAGGTTAATTTAATAGTCAACAATTTTATAGTAAAATAACCCTACATTTTAAAAATCTTCTTATTACTATTTTTTATGGAGTCAGGGTCTCACTATGTTGCCAAGACTTGTCTTAAACTCCTGGGCTCAGACAATCCTCCACTTTAGCCTCCCAAAGTGCCAGGATTACAGGCGTGAGCAACCACACCCGGCTGTAACACCACATGGAAATACCCAGTGTAAAACAAAATCGTCAAGTTATTGCCCCCATACACGTCCCCAGGAACCTTGGAGATGCTTCTAAGGAAATATATAAGAAGCTCCACATAGCAGAGTTTGCCCTGAAGCCAGGCACAGGTGTAAATTGGACAAGAATTCTGTCCCACTCCTTAATTGCAAGACCTTAAATGAGTCACCTCTCCTCTCTAGCTGTCAGTTTCTTCATTTATAAAAAAGATGACGAATTTGGGTAACAGTTCCCATCTTGCCATGAGGAAATGATGAAACAAACTAGAAACAAGCTGGACATCCAGGCTGAAAGGACAGAGCCCTCCTCTGCTGAAGCAGATCCCCATGGTGTCCGCTAGCCCGGCCCGCACAGGGAATTAAGCTCCACAGGGTAGGAGCACACGTGTGTGTGTGTGCACGTGTGCCCCTGCGTGCAAGTGTGCAGTCATGCACATGCATGTGTGCTTTACCCAGGCACCCAGGACAAAAGCAAACATCCAGTAGCTACCCCATAAATGTTTGTTTAAAGCAAACACAGAGTGATGAACTCGTCTAATTGTTTACCCCTCTACACAACTGTGAGATACTCACTAGCCTGGACACTGCCTGGCTTTCGGCTGGCCTATCCCCCAGGCTGCAACACACACACAACAGATTCTCTCCAAGTGCTGAGTAAATGAATGATGGTGCAGTGTCCTGGTCCTAGTGGGAAGCGGGTATAAGGGTCTCTGTCAGGCCCCTGAGCCCAAGCCAAGCCATCGCATCCCCTGTGACTTGCACGTATACACCCAGATGGCCTGAAGTAACTGAAGATCCACAAAAGTAAAAATAGCCTTAACTGATGACATTCCACCATTGTGATTTGTTCCTGCCCCACCCTAACTGATCAATGTACTTTGTAATCTCCCCCACCCTTAAGAAGGTTCTTTGTAATTCTCCCCACCCTTGAGAACCTACTTTGTGAGATCCACCCCTGCGCGCAAAACATTGCTTTTAACTTCACCGCCTATCCCAAAACCTATAAGAACTAATGATAATCCATCTCCCTTCGCTGACTCTCTTTTTGGACTCAGCCCACCTGCACCCAGGTGAAATAAACAGCCATGTTGCTCACGCAAACCCTGTTTGGTGGTCTCTTCACAGGGACGCGCATGAAATTTGGTGCCGTGACTCGGATCAGGGGACCTCCCTTGGGAGATCAATCCCCTGTCCTCCTGCTCTTTGCTCCATGAGAAAGATCCACCTACGACCTCAGGTCCTCAGACCGACCAGCCCAAGAAACAACTCACCAATTTCAAATCCGGTAAACAGCCTCTTTTTACTCTCTTCTCCAACTTCCCTCACTATCCCCTAACTTCTTTCTCCTTTCGATCTTGGCACCACACTTCAATCTCTCCCTTCTCTTAATTTCAATTCCTTTCATTTTCTGGTAGAGACAAAGGAGACACATTTTATCTGTGGACCCAAAACTCCGGCGCTGGTCGTGGACTGGGAAGGCAGCCTTGTCTTGGTGTTTAATCATTGCAGGGACACCTCTCTGATTGTTCACCCACGTTTCAAAGGTGTCAGACCATGCAGGGATGCTTGCCTTGGTCCTTCACCCTTAGCGGCAAGTCCCGCTTTTCTGGGGGAGGGGCAAGTACCCCTCAACCCCTTCTCCTTCACCCTTAGCGGCTAGTCCCACTTTTCTAGGGGGCAAGAACCCCCAATCTCTTATTTCCACACCCCAACCTCTTATCTCTGTGCCCCAATCCCTTATTTCCGCACCCCGACCCCTTTCCTGCTTTACTGGAGGGTAAGAACCCCCAAACCCCTTCCCTCCGTGTCTCTACGCTCTCTTCTTTCTGGGTTTGCCTCCTTCACTATGGGCAACCTTCCACCCTCCATTCCTCCTTCTTCTCCCTTAGCCTGTGTTCTCAGGAACTTAAAACCTCTTCAACTCACACCTGACCTAAGACCTAAATGCCTTATTTTCTTCTGCAATGCTGTTTGACCCCAATACAAACTCGAAGGTAGTTCCAAATAACCAGAAAACGGCACTTTCAATGTTTCCATCCTACAAAATCTCAATAATTCTTGTTGTAAAATGGGCAAGTGGTCTGAGGCGCCTGACAGCCAGGCATTCTTTTACACATTGGTCCCTTCCTAGTCTCTGTGCCCAGTGCAACTCATCCCAAATCTTCCTTTCTCTCCTGCCTGTCCCCTCAGTCCCAACCCCAAGCGTCGCTGAGTCTTTCTAATCTTACTTTTCTACAGACCCATCTGACCTCTCCCTTCCTCGCCAGGCCGAGCTAGGTCCCAATTCTTCCTCAGCCTCTGCTCTTCCACCCTATAATCCTTTTATCACCTCCCCTCCTCACACCCGGTCCAGCTTACAGTTTCGTTCCCTGACTAGCCCTCCCCCACCTGCCCAGCAATTTACTGTTAAAAAGGTGGCTGGAGCTAAAGGCATAGTCAAGGTTAATGCTCCTTTTCTTTATCAGACCTCTCCCAAATCAGTGAGCATTTAGGCTCTTTCATCAAATGTGAAAAACCCAGCCCAGTTCATGGCTCATTCGGCAGCAACCCTGAGATGCTTTACAGCCCTAGACCCTAAAAGGTCAAAAGGCCATCTCATTCTCAATATACATTTTATTACCCAATCTGCTCCCGACATTAAATGAAACTCCAAAAATTAGAATCTGGCCCTCAAACCCCACAACAGGACTTAATTAACCTCACCTTCAAGGTGTACAATAATAGAAAAAAGTTGCAATTCCTTGCCTCCACTGTGAGACAAACCCCAACCACATCTCCAGCACACAACAACTTCCAAACTCCTGAACCGCAGCAGCCAGGCATTCCTCCAGAACCTCCTCCCCCAGGAGCTTGCTACAAGTGCCACAAATCTGACCACCAGGCCAAGGAATGCCTGCAGCCCAGGATTCCTCCTAAGCCATGTCCCATCTGTGCAGGACCCCACTGGAAATTGGACTATTCAACTCACCTGGCAGCCACTCCCAAAGCCCCTGGAACTCTGGCCCAAGGCTCTCTGACTCCTCGGCTTAGCAGCTGAAGACTGACGCTGCCCGATCACCTCGGAAGCCCCGTAGACCATCACGGATGCCGAGCTTTAGGTAACTCTCACAGTGGAAGGTAAGTCTGTCCCCTTCTTAATCAATACGCGGAGGCTACCCACTCCAAATTACCTTCTTTTCAAGGGCCTGTTTCCCTTGCCTCCATAACTGTTGTGGGTATTGATGGCCAGGCTTCTAAACCTCTTAAAACTCCCCAACTCTAGTGCCAACTTAGACAATACTCTTTTAAGCACTCCTTTTTAGTTATCCGCACCTGCCCAGTTCCCTTATTAGGCCAAGACACTTTAACTAAATTATTTGCTTCCCTGACTATTCCTGGATTACAGCTATATCTCATTGCTGCCCTTCTTTCCAATCCAAAGCCTCCTTTGTGTCCTCCTCTTGTATCCCCCCTTAACCCACAAGTATAAGATACCTCTACTCCCTCCTTGGCGACCGATCATGCACCCCTTACCATCTCATTAAAACCTAATCACCCTTACCCTGCTCCATGCCAATATCCCATGCCACAGCATGCTTTGAAAGGATTAAAGCCTGTTATCACTCGTCTGCTACAGCATGGGCTTCTAAAACCTATAAACTCTCCTTACAATTCCCCGATTTTACCTGTCCTAAAACCAGACAAGGCTTACAAGTTAGTTCAGAATCTGCACCTTATCAACCAAATTGTTTTGCCTATCCACCCCGTGGTGCCAAACCCATATACTCTCCTACCCTCAATACCTCCCTCTACTACCCATTATTCTGTTCTGGATCTCAAACATGCTTTCTTTACTATTCCTTTGCACCCTTCATCCCAGCCTCTCTTTGCTTTCACTTAGACTGACCCTGACATCCATTAGGCTCAGCAAATTACCTGGCTGTACTGCCGCAAGGCTTCACAGACAGCCCCCATTACTTCATCAAGCCCAAATTTCATCCTCATCTGTTACCTATCTCGGCATAATTCTCATAAAAGCACACGTGCTCTCCCTGCTCATCGTGTCGGATTAATCTCCCAAACCTGAATCCCTTACAAAACAACAACTCCTTTCCTTCCTAGGCAGAATTCTTTTTTTTTTTTTTTTTTTTTTTGAGACGGAGTCTCGCTCTGTCACCCAGGCTGGAGTGCAGTGGCGCAATCTCGGCTCACTGCAAGCTCCGCCTCCCAGGTTCACGCCATTCTCCTGCCTCAGCCTCTCCGAGTAGCTGGGACTACAGGCGCCCACCACCACGCCCGGCTAATTTTTTTGTATTTTTTAGTAGAGACAGGGTTTCACCGTGGTCTCGATCTCCTGACCTCGTGATCCGACCGCCTCGGCCTCCCAAAGTGCTGGGATTACAAGCGTGAGCCACTGCGCCCGGCCCCTAGAATTCTTACACAAGATCCAGGACCGCACCCTGTAGCCTTTCTGTCCAAACAACTTGACGTTACTGTTTTAGCCTAGCCCTCATGTCTGCGTGCAGCAGCTGCCGCTGCCTTAATACTTTGAGGCCCTAAAAATCACAAACTATGCTCAACTCACTCTACATTTCTCATAACTTCCAAAAATCTATTTTCTTCCTCATACCTGACGCATATACTTTCTGCTCCCCGGCTCCTTCAGCTGTACTCACTCTTTATTAAGTCCCACAATTACCATTGTTCCTGGGCTGGACTTCAATCCGGCCTCCCACATTATTCCTGATACCACACCTGACCCTCATGATTGTATCTCTCTGATCCACCTGATATTCACCCCATGTCCCCATATTTCCTTCTTTCCTGTTCCTCACCTTGATCACGCTTGATTTATCGATGGCAGTTCCACCAGGCCTAATCGCCACACACCAGCAAAGGCAGGCTATGCTAGAGAACTAAGCCACTAGCCCGCCTCTCAGAACCTCTCATTTCCTTTCCATCGTGGAACTCTATCCTCAAGGAAATAACTTCTCAGTGTTCCATCTGCTATTCTACTACTCTTCAGGGATTATTCAGGCCCCCTCCCTTCCCTACACATCAAGCTTGAAGATTTGCCCCCACCCAGGACTGGCAAATTAGCTTTACTCAACATGCCCCAAGTCAGATAACTAAAATACCTCTTAGTCTAAGTAGACACTTTCACTGGATAAGTAGAGGCCTTTCCTACAGGGTCTTAAAAGGCCACTGCAGTCATTTCTTCCCTTCTGTCAGACAAAATTCCTCAGTTTAGCCTTCCCACCTCTATACAGTCTGATAACACACCAGCCTTTATTAGTCAAATGAGCCAAGCAGTTTTTCAGGCTTAGTATTCAGTGAAACCTTTATATCCCTATGGTCCTCCGTCTTCAAGAAAAGTAGAATGGACTAAAGGTCTTTTAAAAACACACCTCACCAAGCTCAGCGACCAACTTAAAAAGGACTGGACAATACTTTTACCACTTTCCCTTCTCAGAAGTCAGACCTGTCCTCGGAATGCTACAAGGTACAGCCCATTTAAGCTCCCGCATAGACGCTCCTTTTTATTAGGCCCCAGTCTCATTCCAGACACCAGACCAACTTAGACTGTGCCCCCAAAAAACTTGTCCTCCCTACTATCTTCTGTCTAGTCATATTCCTATTCACCGTTCTCAACTACTCATACATGCCCTGCTCTTGTTTACACTGCCGGTTTACACTGTTTCTCCAAGCCACCACAGCTGATATCTCCTGGTGCTATCCCCAAACTGCCACTCTAAACTCTTGAAGTAAATACATAATCTTTGCTGGCAGGACTATGCTGAATCTCCTTAGGCACTCTCTAATCAGATGTCCTAGGTCCTCCCAATTCTTAGACCTTTTGTACCTGTTTTTCTCCTTCTCTTATTCCATCTAGTTTCTCAATTCGTCCAAAACTGTATCTAGGCCATCACCAATCATTCTATATGACAAATATTTCTTCTAACATCCCCACAATATCACCCCTTACCACAAGACCTCCCTTCAGCTTAATCTCTCCCACTCTAGGTTCCCACGCCGCCCCTAATCTCGCTTGAAGCAGCCCTGAGAAACATCACCCATTCTTTCTCCATACCACCCCCCCAAAATTTTCGCCGCCCCAACACTTCAAGACTATTTTATTTTTCTTATTAATATAAGAAGGCAGGAATGTCAGGCCTCTGAGCCCAAGCCCAGCCATCGCATCCCCTGTGACTTGCACGTATACACCCAGATGGCCTGAAGTAACTGAAGATCCACAAAAGTAAAAAGAGCCTTAACTGATGACATTCCACCATTGTGATTTGTTCCTGCCCCACCCTAACTAATCAATGTACTTTGTAATCTCCCCCACCCTTAAGAAAGTTCTTTGTAATTCTCCCCACCCTTGAGAACCTACTTTGTGAGATCCACCCCAGACGGCAAAACATTGCTCTTAACTTCACCACCTATCCCAAAACCCATAAGAACTAATGATAATCCATCTCCCTCAGCTGACTCTCTTTTCGGACTCAGCCCACCTGCACCCAGGTGAAATAAACAGCCATGTTGCTCACACAAAGCCCGTTTGGTGGTCTCTTCACACGGATGCCCATTAAAGTCTCTTTATGCATTGTCTCAGAGGGGAGTGGGTATATGGGTCTCTATACTCTTGGTCCTAGTGGGGACTAGGTGTAAGGGTCTCTCTACCCATCCTCCTAGTGGAGACTGACTGTAATGGTCTCTCCACCCATTGTCTTGCCCTTCCCTGGGAGAAAATAAGACTAAAACAGGAGTCTTCGCGTGAGCAAGTTCAGAGGCGTGGAGGGCGGGGTGGCCCCGGGAAGGCTGATGGGTAGAGGTTAGGGGCAAGGGCAGGGGGTTGGACTTGAATTGGTCCCAGCGTCTTCATCAGGAGGATGGGCGGAGCACCCACCACGAGGGTTATTGAGAAAGTTAATGAGATCATTAAGCTAAATGCTTAGCATATTCTAAGACTCAATAAAGTTAAAGAGCCTTCCTCGCTGGTCGGGGTCTCTCTTTCTCCCCAGGAACCCAGGAGTCCGGGTGGAAACCGGGCCCCCTCCTGAAGGGTCCGGGGCTGGGAGGCGCGTCTCTCGCTGGGCATGCTCAGTGCAGGGGCAGGGCTGGGGCGGGGGTGGCTGAAAGTTTTGAGCGGTGATTCAGGCTCCTCCCTCCGGCTCGGCGAAGCAAGGAAGGGGAGAGGAGCCGGAGTCAGGAGACTGCACAGGCCGGAAAGTCTGCGGAGCGCGCCAGGCCCCTGGCTCGCCCGGGCTCCAAGTCCCGCGTCGCCGCCCTGGCGGGGACGGTGCAGCAGGCGGCGGGATGCGGCGGGGCGGCAGCCTGAGCGCCCCCGATGGCCCGCGGCGGGGCGGCCTGCAAGAGCGACGCGCGGCTGCTCCTGGGGCGGGACGCGCTGCGGCCGGCGCCCGCGCTGCTGGCCCCAGCCGTGCTGCTGGGCGCCGCGCTAGGCCTCAGCCTCGGCCTCTGGCTCGGCTGCCGCGCGGGCCGCCCGCGCCCGCGACACCAGGTGGGTTGCCGAGCAGAGAGCGGCGGGGCGGGGCGGGGAGCGCGGAGCGCGGGGCGCGTGGCTTCTGGGTCCTGCGGGCCCGGAGCCCCGGCTCTGCGACTCCTTGAGCCTGGTTGGGAACTTCGCGCGCAACCGCTTAGGCGTCTGGTTCCCCCTCTGCTCCAGGAGGGAGGTGGCGGCGTGACTAAAGGGCATTGGCCTGGGGTCCCCTGCGGTGCCTGTTACATCCCACTCGTTTGGGTGATCCTAGACAGCAGCCCAATTGCGCCACGCCTTGGTCTCCTCATCTGCAGCACCAAGGGTTTGGGCAGGATGCTGGCCCCGCTCACCGTGGTGGACAGAAGGACGGCTGGGGCTCCCATGCCTGAATGCCTATTCCTGCTTCTGCCTCTTCCACCGTTGCGGTGTGGGTTACGTCGCCCGGCCTGAGTCCCAGCCGCCACATTGGCATTCATTTTTTCATTCATCCCACAGTAAAAGTTTTCGGGCACCTTCTACAGCCAGTCACTGGCCTAGGGACCACATTCATGAGCAGGAGAGACCCTGCCTTGCCTGCTTGAGGTTCACAGCCTCAAGGAGAAGGACGAATTGCAAGTTTGCAAGTAAACTATCGGTTATGACACTGCATGGGGAGTCTGCGATGGAACGCTGGCAATGCTAGCGTTTATTAAGTGCTGTGTACCAGGCACTGAACTAGACCCTCTGCCTAAATGATCTCAATGAATCTCCGCCACAGTTTGAGTTGATTTCATGAATGCCTCTGCTTTGCAGATGAGGAAACTGAGGCACAGAGAGCTTAAGTAGACACTAAAGTGACAGACGTGTCTAACCCCAAAGCCACTGTGTTCTGCATGGATGAGGGTCGGGGTGGCTGCCTAAAGGAGACCAGTGGATGCTTCATATGCAAGTGGCCCTCATGGAATTGGCTGTGCATGGCAACACCTGGCATGTGGCAGGCATTCCATCAATAGTGGTATGGCCACTATTTTAGGTCCTTGCAAGCTTCTGCCGCTTTGGGGTGGGAGGAGAGTAAAGTCTGCACGATCAGAAACAAGATGGTGTGGTCTTGCTACCCCCATTTCTGGCCCCTGGGAAGAGGAGACAGATCCTGTGCGGGTTCCAGGTAGGCACAGGCTCTTTCAGAATGTGGTGACTCATGGAGAACATTACACTGCAAAGGACTGATCAGGGCTGAAGCTGAGACAATGCAAGATGCTTGTAGGTGAGTTGGGGGTTGTCAGATCCTGCTGTTGATTAAGAGACACTAAGAGATGCTGGCTTGTTGCATGGAGGGCGAAAGGGAAGTAACACACAGACTTGGCTGGGTGCCCTATGCAGTGTTTATAGACGTCTGGTTCTTTATTCTCCGGCCCACGAGGTGGAGGAACTGCCATTATCCCCACTTTACAGTGAGGCAGTGGATGCTGTGCAAGGTTATTTGTCCAGGGTGCCACGATGAGTAAACAGTGGGGCTGAATTTCAACCCTAGTTGGTTCGAACCCTAAAGCCAGAGCCTTAAGCATCTGCTACATGGTGAGGTGGTGGTTAGTATCCCATTTGCTAGCTGAGTCAGCTGAGGATTACCGGGATTAACCAAGCCATCTGGGTTTGCACAGCTAGTCAGTTGAGGGTGATGGCGGCTCAGACCAGGGTGCAGCCTTGGAGGGGTCTGTGGCTCAAAGTAGGACTAATAGGATTTTCTTACAGTTTGATGTGATCCTTGCAACAACCTTCTTTCTAATGAGATTCGTTTCCTCCTGTCTCCTCCCTCTAGTGTTTATTTATAAAATGTACGTCAGACAATATGACTCTCCTAATTAAACACCTCCAGTGACTCCTGGCTTCCTGCAAAAGATAATGCCCGGGCCGGGCGCTGTGGCTTATGCCTGTAATCCCAGCACTTTGGGAGGCCAAGGCGGGCTGATTAACTGAGGTCAGGAGTTCGAGACCAGCCTGGCCAACGTGGTGAAACCCTGCCTCTACTAAAAATACAAAAATTAACTGGCGTGGCGGCAGGAGCCTGTAATTCCAGCTACTCAGGAGGCTGAAGCAGGGGAATTGCTGGAACCTGGGAGGCAGAGGTTGCAGTGAGCAGAGATTGCACCATTGCACTCCAGCCCAGACGACAGAGCAAGGCTCCGTCTCAAAAAAAAAAAAAAAAAAAAAAAAAAAAATTAGAGACCAGCCTGACCAACATAGAGAAACCCTGTCTCTACTAAAAATACAAAATTAACCGGGCATAGTGGTGCATGCCTGTAATCCCAGCTACTGGGGAGGCTAAGGCAGGAGAATCGTTTGAAACCAGGATGTGAAGGTGGCAGTGAGCCGAGATCATGCCATTGCATTCCAGCCTGGGCGACAAGAATGAAACTCCATCTAAAAAAAAAAAAAAGATAATGCCCAGTTTTCTAGCATGGGGCATACAATGGCTTACCTTCTCCGGAGCACCTACCCTGACGCACGTGTGCCCAGCCACTTGCCTCATCCTGCTCTCCAGCCACTCAGGACATTTCCCTGTTCCCCGTACACCTCTGCACTTCTGCACATCTGTTCTCTCTGCCTGCACTGGCCTTTCTCAGACTCCATCCTGCTCAGCCCTCAGGACCCAGAGAGATCACCTTCTTAACCAGGGAAGCCTTAACCTTCCGCGCTAGATCAGGTACTTCCCTGCTTTCTGGGTACTCTTTGTTTTCCTCCTCTATTCCAAGACACAATTTTATCTTGCACTGCTTTCCTTTTGCTGTTTTTGTTTTATTTTCTTATTTTAACTCATTTCATCATTAAATCTGTTTTATTTACATCAAAGTTGTTCATGCACATAATTTAAAGTATTAGTTCAAAAGGAGCAATAGCCCCACCCATTTTCTACTTCTCAACAGTGGTCTTGTTAACTCTTTCAGCTGATTATTTTGGGAATTTACTTCCCGTTTCTAAATAACATGCCTATATTGCTGCTGTTGGCATTTTTTTTTTTTTTTTTTTTTTTTTGGCTGCGTGTAATAGCCGTTGACCCTCCACTATGGAAAGGAAGAGGACTTAGCTCTGTTGCCTCCCCTCCTCCATAAAATGTCCACTTATCCCAACACCACCAGCACACTCCCGATAGGTTATAGGGGAATTTGGTTAAATTAGTATTCAGTGTTTCCATTATTACAATTCTGCAAACATTATTTACTGTAAGTTAATGATCAGTTATGGTTATGAATACCTTCTTTTCTTGCACAACATTTTGTTTTTTCCTGAAATTAATAGTTACTCTCTTTTTTTTTTTTTTGTTTTGTTTTGTTTTTTGTTTTGTTTGAGATAAGGTCTCACTTTATTGCCCAGGCTGGAGTTCAGTGGCATGATCACGGTTCACAGTAGCTTTGACCTCTTGGGCTCAGGTGATTCTCCCGCCTCAGCCTCCCAAGTAGCTGGGACTGCAGGCTTGCACCACCATGCCTGGCTAATTTTTTTTTTTTTTCTATTTTTTGTAGAGTCAGAGTTTTGCCATGTTGCCCAAGCTGGTCTCAAATTCCTGGGCTCAAGCAATCCTCCTGCTTTAGCCTCCCAAAGTGCCAAGATCACAGGTGTGGGCCACCACATCTGGCCTCGGTTTTTTCATTTGCTTAGAGTCTGTGTACTTATCATTCATTTAACTCTTCCCTATATATGTGCCTTTGTGTTCAAGACGTTTGAATGCATTAGATATTTGATCCATTTTATCTTCTTGAGAAAAATATCTCTCCCAGAAACATTCTGACAAGCTCTAGTTTCTGCTGGTCATTCTCTAGACAACTCTCTAAAGTGTGGACCAGACCAGCAGCATCAATATCTTGGGGAGCTTGATAGAAATGCAAATTCTTGGGCTCTACCCCAGACTCACTAAAGGAGAATCTCTAGGGATGGGTCCAGCAAGCTGTGTTTAGTAAGCCCTCCTGGTGATTTACATGTTCTTAAAGTTTGAGAAGCAGCTACTCATCATGCTGGGACTTTCTGACGTCTCTCCTGGGTTGAATCCTGTTTCAGGGATTCCCTGGCACTCCCCTTTCGTTAGCTAATTTCATTGCATGCCTGGAGCACATCCTTCAGTAGCTTTTTCGAAAAGGGATGGATGCAACTCTTCAGAACTTCTATGTCTGAAAATGTATTCTTCTATCTTTATACTTAATTTGGTAACAATAATTAGATTGGAAATAATTTTGCTCCAGAATTTCGAAGGCATTTTTCCATTGTCTTTTTTTTTTTTTTTTTTTTTTTTTTTTTGAGATAGAGTCTTGCTCTGTCACCCAGGCTGGAGTGCAGTGGTGCAATCCTGGCTCACTGCAACCTCCACTTCCTGGGTTCAAGCGATTCTTCTGCCTCAGCCTCCCGAGTAGCTGGGACTACAGGTACGCGCCACCATGCCCAGCTAATTTTTGTATTTTTAGTAGAGACGGAGTTTCACCATGTTGGCCAGGCTGGTCTCGAACTCCTGACCTCATGATCCACCTGCCTTGGCCTCCCAGAGTGCTGGGATTACAGGTGTGAGCCACTGTACCCGGCCTCCATTGTCTTCTAACTGTTGTAGAACCAAACTGGGTTCCACTCACCTGGCACAGTAGGACCAGATAGTGACACTGAGGTTTTGCAGGGGTAAAAAGGAAGGTGTTTATTCACAGGGCACCAAGCCAGGAGGACTAGGCAGCTCACGCTCAAATCCTCACCTCCCCGATGTCTTCCAGGTGAGGTTTTTAAAGGTAGAGGTAAATTTCAGGAAAGCAGAAGTTACAGGCAAAATTGTAAATCAATACATGAAGGTTACAACTGGTTTTGGCCTAAAAGGGCCGGACATCTTGAAGTGGAGGCTTGCAGGTCAGAGGTAGATTCAAAGATTTTCTGATTTGCAGTTTTGTCAAGGAAGAGAAGATTTGTTTTAAAATGTAGGTTCGGCAGAAAAGAACCTTAACTCGGGCTCCTGGGCATGACTTCCTCTGGCCCCCCCAGGAAGAACTTTATAACAAAGAATGGTGCTCAGAGTTCAGATCTCAGATAAGTGGCAGCTGAGGACCTCAGCCATGGATCCTCAGAGTGGATCCATTTGATGGGGGTCCAGGTTTCTGAAAAACAACTCAGGGACATATGTTAAGATGTTATCTTTAATTTCTACAGGGAAACCAAACATCTCCTGACTCTAACTTCCTTGGCTATTGTTTTAAGCTACTATTACCTTCTTGCTTATCAAGTTGCTGATAATTTCCCTTAAAGAAAGTCAGGATTTTCCTTTATTTCCAGGCTTAGGGCAAGGGATTTGCAGGCCCCTAAAAAGGGGGGGACTCTGCTTCATCTCATAATTTCCATGGTTGCTGTTGAGAAAACTGATTCTATTCTGATCCCTGATACTTTACACTAAACTTCTTTTCCTTTTGTTCCTCTGTAGAATCTTAAAGAACCTTTACCTTTGCTACCAGTAAGTGAAATTGCACCACGATGGTCTTGGTGAAAGTCGTTTGTCAACCACGGTGCCAGGCATTTGGAACGTCCTTTTGTTTTTGTTTTTTTTTTTTTTTTAATTTTATTATTATACTTTAGGTTTTAGGGTACATGTGCACAATGTGCAGGTTTGTTACATATGTATCCATGTGCCATGTTGGTTTGCTGCACCCACTAACTCGTCATTTAGCATTAGGTATATTTCCTAATACTGTCCCTCCCCCCTCCCCCCACCCCACAACAGTCCCCGGAGTGTGATGTTCCCCTTCCTGTGTCCATGTGTTCTCATTGTTCAATTCCCACCTATGAGTGAGAACATGTGGTGTTTGGTTTTTTGTCCTTGCGATAGTTTACTGAGAATGATGGTTTCCAGTTTCATCCATGTCCCTACAAAGGACATGAACTCACCATTTTTTATGGCTGCATAGTATTCCATGATGTATATGTGCCACATTTTCTTAATCCAGTCTATCGTTGTTGGACATTTGGGTTGGTTGCAACTCTTTGCTATTGTCAATAGTGCCGCAATAAACGTAAGTGTGCATGTCTCTTTATAGCAGCATGATTTATAGTCCTTTGGGTATATACCCAGTAATGGGATGGCTGGGTCAAATGCTATTTCTAGTTCTAGATCCCTGAGGAATCGCCACACTGACTTGCACAATGGTTGAACTAGTTTACAGTCCCACCAGCAGTGTAAAAGTGTTCCTATTTCTCCACATCCTCTCCAGCACCTGTTGTTTCCTGATTTTGTAATGA
The DNA here is from genome assembly GCF_028878055.3 of Symphalangus syndactylus. Taxonomy (NCBI): domain Eukaryota; kingdom Metazoa; phylum Chordata; class Mammalia; order Primates; family Hylobatidae; genus Symphalangus; species Symphalangus syndactylus. Next base: position 16,266,622 of record NC_072438.2, on the reverse strand, counting down.
TGGCCATTCTAACTGGTGTGAGATGGTATCTCATTGTGGTTTTGATTTGCATTTCTCTGATGGCCAGTGATGATGAGCATTTTTTCATGTGTTTTCTGGCTGCATAAATGTCTTCTTTTGAGAAGTGTCTGTTCATGTCCTTTGCCCACTTTTTGATGGGGTTGTTTGTTTTTTTCTTGTAAATTTGTTTGAGTTCATTGTAGATTCTGGATATTAGCCCTTTGTCAGATGAGTAGGTTGCAAAAATTTTCTCCCATTCTGTAGGTTGCCTGTTGACTCTGATGGTAGTTTCTTTTGCTGTGCAGAAGCTCTTTAGTTTAATTAGATCCCATTTGTCAATTTTGGCTTTTGTTGCCATTGCTTTTGGTGTTTTAGACATGAAGTCCTTGCCCACGCCTATGTCCTGAATGGTATTGCATAGGTTTTCTTCTAGGGTTTTTATGGTTTTAGGTCTAACATGTAAGTCTTTAATCCATCTTGAATTAATTTTTGTATAAGGTGTAAGGAAGGGATCCAGTTTCAGCTTTCTACATATGGCTAGCCAGTTTTCCCAGCACCATTTATTAAATAGGGAATCCTTTCCCCATTTCTTGTTTTTGTCAGGTTTGTCAAAGATCAGATAGTTGTAGATATGCAGCATTATTTCTGAGGGCTCTGTTCTGTTCCATTGATCTATGTCTCTGTTGTGGTACCAGTACCATGCTGTTTTGGTTACTGTAGCCTTGTAGTATGGTTTGAAGTCAGGTAGCATGATGCCTCCAGCCTTGTTCTTTTGGCTTAGGATTGACTTGGTGATGCGGGCTCTTTTTAGGTTCCATATGAACTTTAAGTAGTTTTTTCCAATTCTGTGAAGAAAGTCATTGGTAGCTTGATGGGAATGGCAATGAATCTGTAAATTACCTTGGGCAGTATGGCCATTTTCACGATATTGATTCTTCCAACCCATGAGCATGGGATGTTATTCCATTTGTTTGTATCCTCTTTTATTTCATTGAGCAATGGTTTGTAGTTCTCCTTGAAGAGTTCCTTCACATCCCTTGTAAGTTGGATTCCTAGGTATTTTATTCTCTTTGAAGCAATTGTGAATGGGAGTTCACTCATGATTTGGCTCTCTGTCTGTGATTGGTGTACAAGAATGCTTGTGATTTTTGTACATTGATTTTGTATCCTGAGACTTTGCTGAAGTTACTAATCAGCTTAAGGAGATTTTGGGCTGAGACAATGGGGTTTTCTAGATATACAATCATGTTATCTGCAAACAGGGACAATTTGACTTCCTGTTTTCCTAATTGAATACCCTTTATTTCCTTCTCCTGTCTGATTGCCCTGGCCAGAACTTCCAGCACTATGTTGAATAGGAGTGGTGAGAGAGGGCATCCCTGTCTTGTGCCAGTTTTCAAAGGGAATGCTTCCAGTTTTTGCCCATTCAGTATGATATTGGCTGTGGGTTTGTCATAGATAGCTCTTATTATTTTGAGATACGTCCCATCAATACCTAATTTATTGAGAGTTTTTAGCATGAAGGGTTGTTGAATTTTGTCAAAGGCCTTTTCTGCATCTATTGAGATAATCATGTGGTTTTTGTCTTTGGTTCTGTTTATATGCTGGATTACATTTATTGATTTGCATATGTTGAACCAGCCTTGCATCCCAGGGATGAAGCCCACTTGATCATGGTGGATAAGCTTTTTGATGTGCTGCTGGATTCGGTTTGCCAGTATTTTATTGAGGATTTTTGCATCAATGTTCATCAAGGATGTTGGTCTGAAATTCTCTTTTTTGGTTATGTCTCTGCCAGGCTTTGGTATCAGGATGATGCTGGCCTCATAAAATGTGTTAGGGAGGATTCCCTCTTTTTCTATCAATTGGAATAGTTTCAGAAGGAATGGTACCAGTTCCTCCTTATACCTCTGGTAGAATTCAGCTGTGAATCCATCAGGTCCTGGACTGTTTTTGGTTGGTAAGCTATTGATTATTGCCACAATTTCAGAGCCTGTTATTGGTCTATTCAGAGATTCAACTTCTTCCTGGTTTAGTCTTGGGAATGTGTATTTGTCGAGGAATTTATCCATTTCTTCTAGATTTTCTAGTTTATTTGCGTGGACGTGTTTGTAGTATTCTCTGATGGTAGATTGTATTTCTGTGGGATCGGTGGTGATATCCCCTTTTTCTTTTTTTTTTTTTTGAGACGGAGTCTTGCTCTGTCGCCCAGGCTGGAGTGCAGTGGCGCAATCTCGGCTCACTGCAAGCTCCGCCTCCTGGGTTCACGCCATTCTCCTGCCTCAGCCTCTCCGAGTAGCTGGGACTACAGGCAACTGCCACCACGCCCGGCTAATTTTTTGTATTTTTAGTAGAGACGGGGTTTCACCGTGGTCTCCATCTCCTGACCTCGGGATCCGCCCACCTCGGCCTCCCAAAGTGCTGGGATTACAAGCGTGAGCCACCACGCCCGGCCTCCCTTTTTCATTTTTTATTGCATCTATTTGATTCTTCTCTCTTTTCTTCTTTCTTAGTCTTGCTAGTGGTCTATCAATTTTGTTGATCTTTTCAAAAAACCAGCTCCTGGATTCATTCATTTTTTGAAGGGTTTTTTGTGTCTCTATTTCCTTCAGTTCTGCTCTGATTTTAGTTATTTCTAGCCTTCTGCTAGCTTTTGAATGTGTTTGCTCTTGCTTTTCTAGTTCTTTTAATTGTGATATTAGGGTGTCAATTTTGGATCTTTCCTGCTTTCTCTTGTGGGCATTTAGTGCTATAAATTTCCCTCTACACACTGCTTTGAATGTGTCCCAGAGATTCTGGTATGTTGTGTCTTTGTTCTCGTTGGTTTCAAAGAACATCTTTATTTCTGCCTTCATTTCATTATGTACCCAGTAGTCATTCAGGAGCAGGTTGTTCAGTTTCCATGTAGTTGAGCGGTTTTGAGTGAGTTTCTTAATCCTGAGTTCTAGTTTGATTGCACTGTGGTCTGAGAGACAGTTTGTTATACTTTCTGTTCTTTTACATTTGCTGAGGAGAGCTTTACTTCCAACTATGTGGTCAATTTTGGAATAGGTGTGGTGTGGTGCTGAAAAAAATGTATATTCTGTTGATTTGGGGTGGAGAGTTCTGTAGATGTCTATTAGGTCCATTTTGTGCAGAGCTGAGTTCAATTCCTGGATATCCTTGTTAACTTTCTGTCTCGTTGATCTGTCTGATGTTGACAGTGGGGTGTTAAAATCTCCCATAATTATTGTGTGGGAGTTTAAGTCCCTTTGTAGGTCACTCAGGACTTGCTTTATGAATCTGGGTGCTCCTGTGTTGGGTGCATATATATTTAGGATAGTTAGCTCTTCTTGTTGAATTGGTCTCTTTGCCATTATGTAATGGCCTTCTTTGTCTCTTTTGATCTTTGTTGGTTTAAAGTCTATTTTATCAGAGACTAGGATTGCAATCCCTGCCTTTTTTTGTTTTCCATTTGCTTGATCTTCCTCCATCCCTTTATTTTGAGTCTATGTGTGTCTCTGCACGTGAGATGGGTTTCCTGAATACAGCACACTGATGGGTCTTGACTCCTTATCCAGTTTGCCAGTCTGTGTCTTTTAATTGGAGCGTTTAGCCCATTTACATTTGAAGTTAATATTGTTATGTGTGAATTTGATCCTGTCTTTATGATGTTAGTTGGTTATTTTGCTCGTTAGTTGATGCAGTTTCTTCCTAGCCTTGATGGTCTTTACAATTTGGCATGTTTTTGCAGTGGCTGGTACTGGTTGTTCCTTTCCATGTTTAGTGCTTCCTTCAGGAGCTCTTTTAGGGCAGGCCTGGTGGTGACAAAATCACTCAGCATTTGCTTGTCTGTAAAGTATTTTGTTTCTCCTTCACTTATGAAGCTTAGTTTGGCTGGATAGGAAATTCTGGGTTGAAAATTCTTTTCTTTAAGAATGTTGAATATCGGCCCTCACTCTCTTCTGGCTTGTAGAGTTTTTGCCGAGAGATCAGCTGTTAGTCTGATGGGCTTCCCTTTGTGGGTAATCCGACCTTTCTCTCTGGCCGCCCTTAGCATTTTTTCCTTGATTTCAACTTTGGTGAATCTGACAATTATGTGTCTTGGAGTTGCTCTTCTCGAGGAGTATCTTTGTGGTGTTCTCTGTATTTCCTGAATCTGAATGTTGGCCTGCCTTGCTAGATTGGGGAAGTTCTCCTGGATAATATCTTGCAGAGTGTTTTCCAACTTGGTTCCATTCTCCCCGTCATTTTCAGGTACACCCATGAGACGTAGGTTTGATCTTTCCACATAGTCCCAAATTTCTTGGAGGCTTTGGTCGTTTCTTTTTATTCTTTTTTCTCTAAACTTCCCTTCTTGCTTCATTTCATTCATTTCATCTTCCATCAGCAACACCCTTTCTTCCAGTTGATCGCATCGGCTACCAAGGCTTCTGCAATCTTCACGTAGTTCTCGAAACTTGGCTTTCAGCTCCATCAGCTCCTTTAAGCCCTTCTCTTCATTGGTTATTCTAGTTATCCATTCTTCTAATTTTTTTTCAAAGTTATTAACTTCTTTGCTATTGTTTTGAATTTCCTCCCATAGCTCGGAGTAGTTTGATCCTCTGAAGCCTTCTTCTCTCAACTCATCAAAGTCATTCTCCGTCCAGCTTTGTTCCGTTGCTGGTGAGGAACTGCGTTCCTTTGGAGGAGGAGAGGTGCTCTGCTTTTTAGAGTTTCCAGTTTCTCTGCTCTGTTTTTTCCCCATCTTTGTGGTTTTATCTACTTTTGGTCTTTGATGATGGTGATGTACAGATGGGTTTTTGGTGTGGATATCCTTTCTGTTTGTTAGTTTTCCTTTTACCAGACAGGACCCTCAGCTGCAGGTCTGTTGGAGTTTGCTAGAGGTCCACTCCAGACCCTGTTTGGCTGAGTGTCAGCAGTGGTGGCTGCAGAATAGCGGATTTTCATGAGACCACAAATTCAGCTGTCTGATATTTCCTCTGGAAGTTTTGTCTCAGAGGAGTACCTGGCCGTGTGAGGTGTCAGTCTGTCCCTACTGGGGGTTGCCTCCCAGTTAGGCTGCTCAGGGGTCAGGGACCCACTTTAGGAGGCATTCTGTCCGTTCTCAGATCTCCAGCTGCGTGCTGGGAGAACCACTACTCTCTTCAAAGCTGTCAGACAGGGACATTTAAGTCTGCAGAGGTTCCTGCTGAATTTTTGTTTGTCTGTGCCCTTCCCCCAGAGATGGAGCCTACAGAGGCAGGCAGGCCTCCTTGAGCTGTGGTGGGCTCCACCCAGTTCGAGCTTCCTGGCTACTTTATTTACCTAAGCAAGCCTGGGCAATGGCGGTCGCCCCTCTGCCGGCCTCGCTGCCGCCTTGCAGTTTGATCTCAGACTGCTGTGCTAGCAATCAGCGAGACTCCATGGGTATAGGACCCTCCGAGCCAGGTGCGGGACACAATCTCCTGGTGTGCCGTTTTCCAAGCCCATTGGAAAAGCGCAGTATTAGGGTGGGACTGACCCGATTTTCCAGGTGCCGTCTGTTACCCCTTTCTTTGACTAGGAAAGGGGACTCCCTGACCCCTTGCGCTTCCTGAGGGAGGCAATGCCTCGTCCTGTTTCAACTTGCGCACAGTGCGCTGCACCGACTGTCCTGCACCCACTGTTTGGCACTCCCTAGTGATATGAACCCAGTACCTCAAATGGAAATGCAGAAATCACCTGTCTTCTGTGTCGCTCACCCTGGGAGCTGTAGACCGGAGCTATTCTTATTCTGGAATGTCCTTTTGATCGAGAATTATTTTCTTGATTTCTCTGATGATTCTTTTCCTTTTATATGTTTTCTTCTTCTAAGAACTCCTCTCATTTTTTTAGGTGAATTGGGCTTCCAATCTTAGTCTTTCTGTGTCACTTCGATTCTCTTTGTCTTTTTTACGTTACCTTCGGAGAGACGTTTCTCAACTGTATACTTGTATTGAGTTTTTCATATTTTCAATTTTGAAGAGTCATTTTTTTGTTCTGAGAATGTTCTATCCTGTTCTTATTTTATGAATGAAATACCTTTTCTGATCTCTTTGATAATATTTTAGTTGTTTATTTGTTTAAACTTTTATTCCCTATGTAGTGCGTTCCCTGCTTGCTTTTTCCTTTTGTTTGTTTTGGATTTTATCTTTTATTATTAGAGTCTGTCCTTCAAATGGCTGGTGACCCTCTAGACATTTTCAAGTGATGCTGATGCTCCCTCTGTGGGATATATATATTTTTTCCTCAATGTCTTTACTGTAGGACACTCTGACTGGGTTCTTCTTTGCAGGACCCTTGTACTGGCCAGCCATGGTTGGTAAACAACCCCCCAAATCTCTTGCCTCATCATCTACCCCAAGACCCACCCCAGACTGCTGCATCTACACAGGTTTTTCTCCATAGCCATCATGGCCTTGCCTCCAAGGCCTTTGCACTTGCTGTTCTCAGTCTCTAGAATGCTCCTCTCTGAGATATCTCAATGGCTCACGGCCTCACTTCTTTTAAGTTCCTTCTCAAATGCCACTTTGTCCAAGAGACTTTGTCTCCCATCATCCTTCATTCCCCCACCCTCCACTGTTACTCTAGAATACGATTGTCCCTGAATTACTATGTATTTTTTCATTTGTTTGCATTTTTCTTCTCTCACTGCAATGTCAATGCCACAAAAGCAGAGGCTGTGTATTTTGTTCATTACTCTATTCCCAGTACCTAGAACAAGGCTTGACACAAAGCAGATGCTTGGTGATAGTAGCTGATTAACTCAGTGACAAACTGGTGATATTTCTTCAGTTCAAAGATTATATTCATGAGCAGCTAGTGATTAAAGAGGAAGTTGAGAAGTGTCTGGGATAACAGAATTTTAAATATAGTCTATTCTCCTTATTCATGGTAGTTATGTTCTGTAAACTCGCTGAGAACACAGCATTAGTGAATACTGAACCATTTGCTCGCAGAGGAAAAACGGGGTTAGGTTCCTACAAGCCTCTGGTCGCAACATTTCCATTAACCAGTCAATACATAGCATAGTTTTATGTATGTTTCTGTTTAAAGATACCTTATGTAATAGATATTTTTAATTTATTAACAGTGGACTCACAGACATCAGCACTGTAACTCATACCTGAATGAAGCTTCTGTAACACACCCATTTCTCCAGAGGGCATGTCATAGTTTTCTTGTGTTTCAGGAGACTAGACAGCACTTCTGCACTGTGTTTGGTGGTTATTTTAAACAGTAAAGTCACTGAGAAAAAGCACAGAAATGCAAAAACTGTGCTACTAGAGTATGAAAAGGATGTTTGTTTATAGCATGAGAGCAGAGACAAGAAGGCAGAGTGCTACCTTGTTCCGTCTCAACTGAGCACGTGCATGCCAGGCAACTCAGATTGTTCATGCTCTGTGTGTATCCGTGAATAACTGTAAAAGCTCCATGAGCATTGGTTTGGGGGTTATAAATAAATTTTAGCAAGTACAGGAATTGGCAAATACAAAATCCATAAATAATGAGCACTCATTGTAGTTCAGAATAGAAACTACTCTATAACTTAAGGTCACCTAACATATTTTCTTAAAAACCATTCAATTGAATGATCAAGATCAACAGGAAAATTAATATGCATGTGCCATTTCCCATGCTTAGTTGTTAAATCCAAAGAGCTCCCAGTCCAATGGGGTCCCCAACCTAGAAGAAAAATGGAACGAGCTTTGCTCTGCCTCTTGCCTCAAGTCCTGAGGGTGCACTGAAATGGGGCATCCTGGAGGCCTTAGGGGAACTTCTCAGGAAGGTGACCTGTGCAGTCTTGAAGGATGTGTAGCGGACCCCACGTGGGGTGGGAGGCATCACACACAGAAGACCAAGCTTGAGAAGCACAGAGGCGAGCAGAAGTGGCCGATGGACTGGGGGAGTTGACTGGCAAAAGTCACAGTGGGGACCAGGCCGACTGACCTCAATGTTGTGTTTCTATCCACCCCCAACTCCTGACCTTTCGGTTTTAGAAAGACGACACTCAAAATCTGCTCAAGAATTTGGAGTCTAATGCGCAGACCCCCTCGGAAACCGGCTCCCCATCGAGGAGGAGGAAGAGAGAAGTGCAGATGTCGAAGGACAAGGAAGCTGTTGATGTAAGCTTGGTGTTGGTGTTTGTTTGTGGAGGCACATGTGGGAGGTGGGGTATTCCCCCTGGCAGCCAGGTGTCATGTAGACAAGCCTCTGACAGATACAGTTTCTCAATGGGCTGCTTTTCTGAGGCATAATTTACATACAATCAAATGCGCAGACTTTAGGTTTTACAGTTTGATGAGTTTTGACAATTGCATACCCCTTAGAACCAGTACCCCCCGCTGAGAATGTTTTCATCACCCAGCAAGTCCTCTAGTGCCCCTTTCGGGTCACTCCCCACCCCCACACACTTCCAGAGGCATCCATGCATGGGATTGCCATTGGTTGGTTTTGCGGTTCTAGAACCTTATGCAAACGGAATTGTGCTGTTCTGTGCCTGTGTTCCCTCCATAGAATGCCTTCAGATGTTTCCCTTTCGTTGTGTGTATCAATAATTTGCCCATTTTTATCGCTCAGTGGCAGTCAACTGTATGGATGTGCCACGCTTTGTTGATTGCTCACCATTTGGTGTGTATTTCATTGATGGACTGGGCTGTTTTCAGAATTTGGCTGTGATGAATAAGCCTACTATGAATGTTGGTGCATAAGTCTGTTTATTTTCATTTCATTTTACTTCCTTTAATTAAATCTCTAGGGGTGGGGGTGCTGGGCCTCTGGAAGAGATGTTAAAAAAATTCTCTTTGTTCCTGCCTGCCTGGAACCTTTATCCACAGAACATCGCTTTCTGGGTGAGCCCCGTGGGTGGAGAGGATGTGACATTTCTTGTCACCTCCTTGTCCCCTAGAAAGTACTGCAGGCTTCCTCTTCTGGAATAAGGGGAACAGATTGAACTAGCATTATTTTTTAGCATCTACTTATGCCAGGCAGTTTTACACCGCTCACCTGTGAGTGATGCCAACACTCGCGTGAATGATCTCTTGCCCTTCTCTCAGCAGCCAGGTGAGGCTGATATGATTTATATTCCCATTTTCCAGATGAGGAAGCCGAGGCTCAGACGTAGGCTGCTTTCCTGAGTCCCGCAGCTGGGGAGTAGCCAAGCTGATATTTGTCTTTGGGTTTGCCAGGCCCCTGCTCGGGAGTGCTGCATCCCCACACCTGACTCCTAGCCTCTGCCCCTTTCCAACCTGTTCCATCCTGTTCTACAGCCTCAGCTTGCCACAGAAGAAAGTGGGCTTGGGATTTAAAAACAGATTTCCCCAAAGATCCAAAGTCAGTAGGGCTCAGCTTCTAGTTACTCTGAACAATCACCTTTTGCCTCAGCCCTGCATCTCCCTCCCTGGCTGGTGAGATCCCTGTGGAGGGGGGCATTGCCCTGCCCTTGGCCAACATGGACGGGGCGGGGAGAGATAGGGAAGCCTCTGCTGCTATCCCGGGACATGGCTTGCAGGAGACGAGTCTGGAACAAGCAGGTTTTTAACTTTACCCTTGGTAATTATTAGCTTGATAATGGGCATCTGCTAGATGTAGCTGAATAGTAGTGAACAGGTAAGACATTACTAGGCAGGAAAATATGAGTTAACTTTACAGCAGGGTAAAAAGACTTAGGTCTCCCTGCAAACACTGAGCCCCTGTTTGAATGTGCCCTGTGCTGTTTCTGACACTGTGTGCTTGCCTCTCCACGTGTGTCTGTGTATGTACCTGTCCATCACTCTCTCATATGTCTCTGTGGGTCTTTGTGTGTCTTTGTGACAGTATGTGAGCGGCAGTGCACGGCATCTCCCTGTCTCTGTGTCTCTCTTCCCCTCCTCTCTCTCTACTGCTCTGCCCCCTCCCACCCTCTCACACTACTAGAATCTGCTGACAGATGTGAAAACAGATGTCCACCCAAAAACTTGTACACAAATGTTCAAAGCAACACTATTCACACTAGCCAAAATGTAGAAACAATCCAAATGGAAAAACTGGAAAAATAAAATGTGATATATGCAGACATTGGAAGGTTATTTGGTCATAAAATAAAATGAAGGGCTGATCCATTGCTACAACCTGGATGAACCTGGAAAACATGCTAAATGAAAGAAGGCACTCACAAAAGACCACATGTTATAGGATTCCATTCCTGTGAAATGTCTAGAACAGGAAGATTTATACAGACAGAAAGTAGATTAGTGGTTTCCAGGGGCTGGGGCAGAGGAAGGGGAGGGATGGGGTGACAGTGAAAGAGGACAGGGTTTCTCTTTGATGCCATGAAAATGTTTTAAAGTTGACTATAGGCTGGGCATGGTGGCTCACGCCTGTAATCCCAGCACTTTGGGAGGCTGAGGCGGGCAGACACTTGAGGTCAGGAGTTCGAGAACAGCCTGGCCAACATGGTGAAACCCCATCTCTAATAAAAATGCAAAAATCAGCTGGATGTGGGGGTGCGTGCCTGTAGTCCCAGCTACTTAGGAGGCTGAGGCAGGAGAATTGCTTGAACCCAGGAGGCGGAGGTTGCCGTGAGCTGAGATTGTGCCACTGCACTCCAGCTTAAGTGACAGAGCGAGAGTCTCTCTCAAAATAAATAAATAAATAAAGTTGACTATAGTGATGGCTGCACATATCTGAAGATAGGGAAAATGATGAAATAGTATACTTTACATGAGTGAACTGCAGGGTGTGTGAATTAAATCTCAATAAAGCTGTTAAACAACGCTGCTCACACATAGGGTACCCTTGAATGTGATGAAAACAGTGCTGGCTTTGGAACCTAGAATCCTGGAAGCCAGTCCCAGCTCTGCCACATGTTTGCTGTGTGATGTTGGGCAGGAAGCATAACCTGTCTGAGCCTCAAGTTTCTCATTTAAAATGACGGCAGTGATGGTGCTCCCCCCGCCATCCCCGAGTCACCCAGCGCTGAGTTGATGCGTGTGAACATTCCTGTCACAGAATAGGTGTTCAATCAGTGTTTGCAGGGGGGCCTAAGAATTTCTACCCTGCTGTAAGTTTATTTTTTTCTGCCTAGTAATGTCTTTCTTGTTCACTATTCAGCTACACCTAGCAGATGCCCATTATCAAGCTAATAATTGCCAAGGGTTAAGTGAAAGATCTGCTTGTTCCAGTGACTGGCTTGTCAGAATGCTCTTGCTTTCTGCGGACTGAGCTTGTCAAAATATGTGGTCAGGGCTGCTTTGGCCCAGTGGGTTGAGCTATAACTTTCTTGTCCTCTAGTGCACAGAAAACCAGGGCCTTGTGGTTCCTGCCACGCCTTGGATGACCTCTGTTTAATGAACAACTTATCTCAGCCGAAAACAAACAGAAAATTCCAGAAGGCACTGAGGCATGCTATTCCACAGCCTCCGTCTCTCCATCCCACTCCTTTGCTTTGGAGGGAGGGAGAGTGCCTTTAAGGATGCATTTATGCATTCTCTGAAAAGAACCCCTTTATATTGGTGATGGAAATGGCTTTTCCTTTCCTGCAATTATACTTTAACCAATTTTCTGAATAATTGCATTGCTCCAGCTGAGGAAGTTTTACCTTGTAGATTTCGCTGCAACCAATTTTCTAAATAATTGTATTGCTTCGGCTGGGGAGACTCTCAGAATTTGGAGGACACCTGACCTTAATGAGGAGAGCTTTAAAAAACTTAAGGCAGTGGCTCCTGTTCAGGTAGCAGAGCCCGCTCCTTCCCTGATTTCAGGTGTCACATGCTCCTGCGTCCTTCATCCTCTGGCAAAGACCGTGACCGTCCTTGGGCTGGCCCTGCAGGGGTTGCAGTCTGCAGGTAGACAGATCAGATGGAGCCTTCCTGCTAGCTGGGATGTGTTTCTGATGCCCATTTCCCGGCTCCTCCATCCCCAGGTGCTGTGCCTACAAGTCTCGGGTGGACCCTGCACCAACAACATCCTTTCCTTTTTTTTTTTTTTTTTTTTTTTTTTTTGAGACGAAATCTCACTGTTGCCCAGTCTGGAGTGCAGTGGTGCGATCTCAGTTCCCTGCAACCTCCTCCTCCTGGATTCAACTGATTCTGCTGCCTCAGCCTCCTGAGTAGCTGCGATTACAGGCATGTGCCACCACACCCAGCTAATTTGTGTATTTTTTAGTAGAGACGGGGTTTCACCATGTTGGTCAGGCTGGTCTCGAACTCCTGACTTTGTGATCTGCCCGCCTTGGCCTCCCAAAGTGCTGGGATTACAGGCGTGAGCCACCGCGCCTGGCCCTTTCCTTTTCATAATTAGGTTTTTGTTTTGTATTCCCCTCTCGAAGGTCAACTCCTGGGAAGCAGGGATTTTGCTTTTCTCTCATGGTCACCCTTTTCTTTGTCCTTTCTTTTCTCCCCTGTTTGTAGGAAGTTAACAAATGCACAGGGCCCTTTTGCTTTTGTATCTTTCCCTTGAGCAAATGTGTCTCCCCTGGACAGCCAGGGCTGGTGTCCTGGGTGTGACCTGTGAGGTCACAGGGACCACGCTCAGATAGGCCCACTCTTGGCTGGTGGAGTCTGCTGTCACTATCTTAAAATTCTTGATCATTATTAAATAAGAATCCCCATTTTCATTTTGCAGTGGACCCTGCAAATGAGTCCTGAGTTCAGCCTTTTCCATCTTCCTGCCATTCCTTGTTCACTGACAAAACTCCAAGCAGAAAGTGGGCCAGAATGCAGGGGATTGAGAGCAGGTCAGGCTCTGTACCCTCAGGTGAGAGGGAGGCCAGGAAGGATTTTAAGAGGCACATCGACGGAAATTCATGTTTCAAAGAGCATTCCATTCCCACAGGGAGAATGAATTGGAAGGTGTTAACCTCTGATCCTCAGTTCGCAGCACCATAAGGTGGGCATGATAATAACAGTCCCCACCTTCCCAAGCTGACTCATGTGTGATAATTAAATGGGCAAACATGTATAAGGTGGCTGGAGATGGTAGACCCTCAATACAGGGATGAGGAGCTGGTTAGGAAGTGATTGCAGCCCTTCAGGGTAAATATGTTGGAGGCATAGGCCAGGGCCATGGATTCGAGAGAGATATAGGAGGTTAGGTTGATGGGATTGGTGGTCGGTTGGATGTGGGGACTTGGGATGTGGGAGTGCGCGGTGCCTCAGTATCTGATGTAGGTTCCTGAACATGGTGAAGCCAAGCCCAGGGACCTTCTCTACGAACCCCCCACTTCCCTTTAAACTTCGTGGCACTTACTCTTGCTCTTATTCGCATCATGTTGACAGAGCCAGCATGGCATCGGTTAAAGAGGGCGGACCTGGGGCCAGCAAAGCTGAGTTCAGATCCTGGTTCTAGCAATGATTAGTTGTGTGACCTTAGGCACGTGGCTTCACCTCTCTGTGACTCATTTTCTCTGTCTGGAAGTGGAGACAGTGGCCTCTGTGGCAGGGTCCTTGGAAGCTTAGGGAGGTAGTGTACGTTGGTGGTTTTCCCTGTTATTTTTTTTTTTTTTTTACTTCTTGAAACCTTTTCTTCAACTTTTATTTTAAGTTCCGGGGTACATGTGCAGGATGTGCATGTTTGTAACATAGGTAAACGTGTGCCATGGTGGTTTGCTGCACAGATCAACCCATCACCTAGGTGTTAAGCCCAGCATGCGCTAGCTATTCTCCCTGATCCTCTCCCTCCCCTCTCCCCTGACAGGCCCCGGTGTATGTTGTTCCCCCAACCCAATGTGTCTGTGTGTTCTCATTGTCTAGCTTCTACTTATAAGTGAGAACACGTGGTGTTTGGTTTTCTGTTCCTGTGTTAGTTTGCTGAGGATAATGGCTTCCAGCTCCATCTATGCCCCTGCAAAGGACACGATCTTGTTCCTTTTTATGGCGGCATAGCATTCCATAGTGTTTATGTACCACATTTTCTTTATCCTTTCTCTCACGGGTGGGCTTTTGGGCTGATTCCATGTCTTTGCTATTGTGAATAGTGCAATGAACATACACATGCATGTATCTTTATAATAGAATGATTTCTATTCCTTTGGGTAGATATCCAGTAAAGGGATTTCTGGGACAAATGGCATTTCTGCTTCTAGCTCTTTGAGGAATCACCACACTGTCTTCCGCAATGGTTGAACTAATTTACATTCCCACCAACAGTGTAACAGTTTTCCTTTTCCTCCACAGCCTCACCAGCATCTGTTGTTTCTTGACTTTTTAATAATTGCCATTCTGACTGGCGTGAGATGGTATCTCCTTGTGATTTTGATTTGCATCTCTCTAATGATCAGCGATGTTGAGCTTTTTTTCATACGTTTGTTGGCCACGTGAATGTTTTCTTTTGAGAAATATTTGTTCATGTCTTTTGCCCACTTTTTAATGGGGTTGTTTTATTCTTGTAAATTTAAGTTTCTTGTAGACTCTGGATATTAGACCCTTGTCAGATGGGTAGATTGTAAAAATGCTCTCCCTTCTGTAGATTGTCTTACACTCTGATGATAGTTTCTTTTGCTATGCAGAAGCTCTTTAATTAGATCGCATTTTTCAGTTTTTGCTTTTGTTGCGATTGCTTTTGGCATTTTTGTCATGAAATCTTTGCCTGTGCCTGTGTCCTGAATGGTATTGCCTAGATTTTCTTCTAGGGTTTTTATGGTTTGGGGTTTTACATTTAAGTCTTTAATCCATACTGAGTTAATTTTGTATAAGGAATAATGAGGAGTCTTCCCCCATTCTTGTCACCCAAGTCTTTTTGTGAGTTGTAAGGTACAGAGAAACGACAAGAACAGGAACCCCTGGTGTGGAGCATCCCTCCCATGTTGCTCACAGGACATCACGGTGCAGCTCTTCCTGGAGACGTATCTAAGCCACGGTGCTGGCTCAGTGGAGGCTGTGTCAACACCCCAAATTAGGAGCAAGTGATCAATCCTTCTGTGTTTCCCACGATAGGATGTCTTATACCAAGGTGAACTTTGTGATTGGAAATTGGTCATTGGTGATGGAGCTCACTCTTCAAGACATGGTTGAGAAGCACTGGAATTGACACAGATGCAGTTTTCTTCCATCAGTGTGTTCAGAATTGCCCAGTAGAGATTTCTCATGGTCTGTAGCGCCAGGCTTCGCGCTTGCCTGTCTGCTTATCTTCATTCACTATCTGGTTGTTTCCAAAGCATTGATTCAGCACTGACTTTACAAAGTGCAGGGCTGGGGTGAGGATGACCCAACAGGAGAGAGATGCAGAGGATGTGGGGATATAGGGCAGGCCATGGATAAGTCCATCCAGCTTCTTATTAATGAGTCAGGGGAGGTGATTCCTGAGCAGGATTTGACAGTGGTGCGTTGTGCCACTATACAAAGCAGCCCACTAATGAGTTTCTTCTTTTTTCTAGCGACTCAGCAGGGTGCTTCATGTATGTGGTCTTCGAGGGCAGATACTCTGCTGGTTTACTATCCGGGAAGACTGAGGTTCAGAGAACTTAGAAGACTTGCCCAACCACTTCCTTTTGTTTAAGGGTCTAATCCCAACTCTTGTGTGAATATGACTGCATGTGCTTATACCCCTGGCAATGCTAAAATTATTTTGTGTGTTTGCTTTTTGTAATTCCTTAGGAGACTCTCCTGTTAATTAGTCTAAAGTTATTCAAATCCTAATTTCTTCCAAAGCTGAAGAATTGTAGTTAAATGAACATTGTGCCATTCTCTTTTGATAGCATTTGTCTGTTCATCCATCTATCCATATACCCATGTATTTTTTCATCCACCCATCTATCTCTCCACCTTTTCATTCACCCATCCGTCTGTCCATCCTTCCAACCACCCATCTATTCATCTGTCTACCTATCCATCCATCCACCTGTCTATCCATCTGCCCACCCACCCATTCATTCACCCACCCATCCATCCATCTATCCATCCATCTGTTTGTCCACCCATCCATCCATTTTCCTTCTGGCAAGGAAGAGCTAATATGAATCTAAATGTGCCTATCATGGTCTCTTTCTGAGGCTGCTATGACAAATGGGATGTGGCATTTTGGAAAAACTTGACAACTTATCCTTCATTTTACAGAAAGTTTCCCATGCCTTTTGTGTTTTTCCCTCCCAGGAATGTGAGCCGCCTTCCAACAGCAATATCACAGCATTTGCCCTGAAGGCCAAAGTCATCTACCCCATCAATCAGAAGTTCCGGGTGAGAGTCCTGAGCTCCATCGTAGAAAGCCAGTTACTTCCATCATGTGCCAGAGATTGGGAGGAAAGTGGGGGGATTAACTGTGTGATGTTTGGTCCTGTTTGAGGGTTTTATGGCAAGTTGTTTTAACAGGGGTAGTTTTGAGGCTTTGTAATGGAGCAAAACTTAGGGTTAATCTGTCTTACAGCAGTGTTATCAGGAACAGGACATGCCCATAGTAACCACGGTAAGGAAGTTCCATGGTTCCTTGTATCCCCAGGGACACAAGGTGACAGCACAGTAGGACAGCTCCCTCTCTGCCTTTTTAACACTAATACAAACACTGATACTGACTCAGTTCTGAGCACTAATCCTCATTCACAGAGCCCTGGACTAATGCCAGCAGCTGGCACTTACTGAACACTTCAGTGCACAGGGCCAGTGTCGTGCTAAGTATTTGTCATGCATTAGGCATTTCAGCTTGGTGTTATGCCTATCAGGTAAATAATGTCTCCACTTTACACGTAAGGAAACTGAGGCCCAGAGAGGCGAGTGACCTGAGGTCACATGACAGGAAGTGGCAGAGCCAGAGTCAGACCCCAGCACCTGGCTATGGTTACACCTTCCATGGCGCTTCCAGGAGCCCTCAGCCTGGGAGGTGCTTTGTGCAAAAAAGTTTCCTAGTGAAATAAGTTTGAGAAAATGTGGCTTGCCTTCTTGGCTAGGCAGCCACACGCCAGCTGAGAACTCAATTACTGTAGAAGTAGGAGAGAATGGACAGTGGGGAACTGCCATCTCCAGGGATCATCCTGAGTAACTCTCACCATCCTCTCCTCACAGGCAGTCTCTAACCAGTCACCATGTCCTTGTCCCTTGGGTTTAACCTTCCAAGGGTCACAGCAACTCAATCCTAACCCCATCTCAGCCATTCACCGTGTGGTGTTTCCTGACTTCTCCTGCCTCAGTCTCCTTATCTGTGAAATGGGGATGATGGTGCTCCTGCCTCGCCCAGTTGTTTGGGTGTTACACAGGATAACATACATAAGGGCTCAGAACAGTACACAACATCTAAGCACTCAGAACATGTTAAGATCTTTCCATTATTAGTTGCTTTTGAAGACAGCCAAAGCCTATTGGAGGTTCTGAGAATTCCTGCACCAAAGGAATATTTCACCTTGTTTAACACAGGCTTTCCTGAACCAATTTTTCCATGGAACCTTTGTGGTGAGCAGTAACTGGCTCATGGAACTGTTCCCTGGAACCCACATTGGGAACCACGTCCTTCACGTGGTTGAAGGGTGGGATGGGTGGGTGGATGAAAGGCATTTCTCCATCCTCTGAGTAGGCCCTGCGTGGGCCCTGGGGATCATGCCGTAGTCAGCAGAGCGTCAGCCCCACCCTGGAGGCCCTCACTGCCTGGGTGGATTGGAATACACTGAGAGTACAGGACAATGCATGATGAAATAGGCAAGAGGCAGATGCCCAGGGACCTGTGGAGCCAGTATGGGGTCCAGGATCCACGCCTGGAGGAAGAGACGCTTCTGCCCCGCAAACAACAAATGGTGGGTGTTTCAGGTAGGGGGACCAAAGTCTGGAAAGGCCCAGAATTATGAAGTGACCAGGAGCATCTAAGCCAGAGCCACTTCATTGTGGCTCGGGCACCCAGAGGTGGATGCTGACATTTACTGGGCCCTCTAGCCGTGCCAGGCCCCAGGCTGTGACCTCCTGTGGGCCTAGTGTGCGTGGTGCTCCAGTTTCTTGATTAGGAGCGTGGAGCCTGTCGGTGGGCAGAGGGCAGGAGGGTGACTCCTGCTCTGTGCAGGCAAAGGACAGGTGGTTGGCAGGATTCGTGGAGGGAGCAGGCCAGGGGTCAGACAGCAGGGAGAGAACTGGGTCAGGGCAGGCGGTGGCTATGGAGGAGGTCAGAGTTGGCAGCTGGGAGGAGGGTGCGCTGGGTGTCTGGGGCACAGATCCAGGTTGGCAGTTTAGGGGAAGGAGCCTGGTGCAGAGGGCCTGGCCTTGTGAGGACAAGTGAACTGTGATTCGGGCCTCTGGGGTGTTGGTGTGGCAGAACCTGGGACGGAAGCTCTGTGGTGTCTGCTGGCACCCTGGCCAGTCTCCTCCAGGCAGACCTTCCTGTGAGTGGCTAGCGTGAATCACTGGTAGAATTATGAATACTAGATCAAATCCCTGAGGCATCACACGGACTGAGCATGACTTTTCTACTGCCACCTCAGCCTCTGGCCGATGGCTCCTCCAACCCATCTCTGCATGAAAACTTAAAGCAAGCTGTTTTGCCACACCAGCCAGTAGAAGCCTCTCCTTCCAGCAGCCTGGGGAGCCTGAGCCAGGGTGAGAAGGACGACTGCAGCTCCTCATCCAGCGTCCCCTCGGCCACCAGCGACGACAGGTTTCTTAGCCGCACCTTCCTCAGGGTGAATGCCTTCCCTGAGGTGCTGGCCTGCGAGAGGTAAGGATTGGGGGCAATGGAGGATGAGGCTTCCAGTCCTCTTGGAGTGGGCCGGGGGTCACATCATTGTCAGAGGAGGAAACAGAGGCCCAGAGAGGTTCAGTGACTCTGCCAGGGACACACAGCGACCCAGCGTCACCGTCGGAGCCCCAGATGCATTTGTCACTTCCTGTGCCGTATTGCCCAACACTGGGGTTATGGAGTCAGGCCTGAGCCCCGGGGAGAGATGACAAAGAGGCCTCATTTAATCACTGGCGTGCTCCCAGCCACTGGCGAAGTTGATTAAGTGGGTACTACTGAGTACTGGGCAGAGTGCTAAGCACTTTACAGGGATTAATGATCTCATGAGGATTTTGCCCAGTGAGGGGGAGCCTGGGACAAGTTCAGCAATCAATAAGTATTAATCAATGAATGAAGGAATTCCTCTTAACACCCCTATGAAGTTGGTACTGTCATTTCCTCCAGTTCACAAAGAATAAAGGGAAACACAGAGAGGCTGCGTGACTTGCTGGTCACACAGCAGTGAGTGATGGAGCCGGGTTTGACCCAACCCAGAGCAGGGCTCCGCATGTGGTAGGGGCTTAAGAAACTCAGCCTGGCTGCATAGTATTCCATGGTGTATATGTGCCACATTTTCTTAATCCAGTCTATCGTTGTTGGACATTTGGGTTGGTTCCAAGTCTTTGCTATTGTGAATAGTGCCGCAATAAACATACGTGTGCATGTGTCTTTATAGCAGCATGATTTATAATCCTTTGGGTATATACCCAGTAATGGGATGGCTATGCAGCCATAAAAAATGATGAGTTCATGTCCTTTGTAGGGACGTGGATGAAGCTGGAAACCATCATTCTTAACAAACTATCGCAAGGACAAAAAACCAAACACCGCATGTTCTCACTCATAGGTGGGAATTGAACAATGAGAACACATGGACACAGGAAGGGGAACATCACACTTCGGGGACCGTTGTGGGGTGGGGGGAGGGACAGCATTAGGAGATACACCTAATGCTAAATGACGAGTTAATGGGTGCAGCACACCAACATGGCACATGTATACATATGTAACAAACCTGCACATTGTGCACATGTACCCTAAAACTTAAAGTATAATAATAATAAAATAAAATAAAATAAAATAAACTCAGTCTGGCAGGTTCACACACCAGGCCTCAGGCCTCTCTCTGCTCCAAAATTCCGTTGAGTCCAAGGGGTGGGATGATCCAGGGCACAGACTCTACTCAGGGCTGCTGCAAAAAGACTGGGCTCAGCGCCTTGAGCCTGAAAGTGGCCCAGACAGAAGGGACTTCATTGAAGAGGGGCCTTCTTGGACTAGGCAGCCCTGGCTTAGAACGGCTTTCTTTCAGCATTTGGACTTAGAGGATTTGAAACTGTTTGGGTGGGAGAGTCATCATTTAAAATGCATTTGCCTATGAGGGAAAAAAGGTCAAAGACTTTTACACTCTGCCATGTATCTGCCCCGTTGACCCTATGATGGTCACTTGATTTCTCTGATTCTCTCTTCCCTGAGTCATTTTCTGCATCTGTAAAATGGGCATGAGAATGTCTCCACTAAGACACCGAGGAACAATAACATGTGATGATAGACATGAAAATGCTTGAGGTTGGGCACCGTGGCTCATGCCTGTAATCTCAACATTTGGGAGGCCAAGTTGGGTGGATTGCTTGAGCTCAGGAGTTCAAGACCAGCCTAAGCAACATAGTGAGACCCCATCTCTAAAATAAAATACAAAAATCAACCGGGTATGGTGGTGCATGCGTGTAGTCCCAGCTACACGGGAGGCTGAGGTGGGAGGATTGCCTGAGCCCGGAGGTGGAGGCTGCAGTGAGCTGTCATTGTACCACTGCACTCCAGCCTGGGAGACAGAGCAAAACCCTGTTTCTAAAAAGATAAGTAAATAATTTTTTTTTAGAAAATACTCAGAGGAGGAAACGTCATTTTTATTTCTCTCCCTTCCCTCTCTCCATTGGTTTTCTCTTGGAAGTCCCAGGCAGCTATGTCTCTGACACCTACTGTTCTCTTCTGGCCATTAGTGGGTTTCAGACAGCTCATTTGATCCCTTCTTATAAACCTGGAGTGAGTGTAAGGACCTCAGCATGCTGCAGAATGAGAGTTTGAGGCAGGGTGTGCTGTGGCTTGTACTGATTAGGGACATGCCAATATTCTTACTCTTCATTTCCGATACCCTGAAAGTCTTTTCCGATTGTCATTTTATTTTGCAGTGTAGACATCGACCTGTGTATCTACAGCCTTCACTTAAAAGACCTGCTGCATTTGGACACGGCACTGAGGCAGGAAAAGCATATGGTAGGTGGAGATGTTCTCATTCCCTCCTTTTCATGGGGACAGGAGCTGAGAGACAAGGACTCTGTGTGCAGTGAGTCCCAGAGACCCTTGAGAGGCAGACATCAGTGGAAACAGAGCCACTGTGAGGTGGGGGAAAGCGTCGCTGTCAGGCATCCAGCCACAAAATGGAAAAGCACTTCACGCCTGTTGGTGGGGCATGGCCTTGACTTTAACCAGAGCTTTAGGGGCCTCAACAGAAAGATGAGTGCCTCCTCCCGGGGTACACCTCCTGCTGGAGATAGAGATAAGAGATGTTTAAGAGAGAACAATATTTTTAAAGGAATGATAATAATGATAAGAATGTTTATGAACGTGAATTTTCTTGAGTCTTGCTATGTACTAGGTTCCAGGAGTATTACACTTAAACCTCAGACAACCCAGAGAGGCGGGTGTCATTATCATCTCCACTCTAAAGGTGAGGAAACTGAGGCACAGGGCGGAGGACTTACCACAAAGTTATACAGCTGCAGGGGTGGTGCCGAGATGAGAAGTTCAGTACCTTTTTATGGGGCCACGTGTTCTCTTGACTGAATGAACAAGAACTCAGAACTGTGGATGTGGGGAAAACAACATTAGTCTCTGCCAGATGTACCTGGCCTCTGATTGAATCAACCGTGGACCTGAGCTATGGGAAGCCAGAGAGACGAGTCCCACTGTAGCTGCAGAACCCTGGTGGGTTTAGTCAGGCATCAAGACCACAGGGGTTAAAAAAAAGTGTTATTTCTCCATAAGGCACATTCTCTGAATTACTGAATGAGGGATGAGACCCTACAGAGAGAAGGCAGATGAGAGAAAGAGGAGAGCTAGGAACAGAGGTGGACAGACACACAGATATGTCTACAGGGCACTCTTATAAACTGGAGAAGGGTAAGAATGTCACATTGGAGGCCACACTTGGTGGCTCATGACTGTAATCTCAGCTTTGGGAGGCTGAGGTGGGAGGATAGCTTAAGCTCAGGAATTTGAGACCAGCCTGGGCAACATGGCAAAACCCTATCTCTACCAAAAACACAAACAAACAAACAACACTTAGCCTGCTGCAGTGGTGCGTGCCTATTGTCCCAGCTACTCAGGAGGCTGAGGTGAGAGGAACACTTGAGTCCAGGAGATGGAGGCTGCAGTGAGCTGTGATCACACCACTGCACTCCGACCTGGGTGACACAGCGAGATCCTGTCTCAAAAAACAAAAACAAAACAAGAATAGCACACTGGGGATGTGCCTGGAAGAAACTTGGGCTCTGTGTGAGCAGGACTGACTGGCCTCGTAAACGGTTGCCAATGTTTGAAACCGTAAATATGCTAGAATTCAAGAAATAGAGCATGGCCCTTCACCCCCTCTACCCCCAGCCCTGTGGAGGTCCCTGGATGGGGGCCACCAGGCAGCCTGTGTCTGTGTCTGCAGCCTGCCTCGGTGAGCTACACCTGGCCCTGGCTGTTTTCTCCAAGGCTCCATGCTCCCTGGGAGTACCAGTTGTTTCTGGGCTCAGAGCCCATCCAGTTGGCGAGCACAGTAGTCCTGGCTGGCCTCGCCCCACAGCCAGCAAGTGCCCACAGGGAGCAGCTTGCAGTCCTAGAGGGAGTGTTCACCATCACTCACCATCCAGCACGGGGGCTTGGCCTCTGCACACTGTCAGGCATGGTGTCAGACACCAGGGGCAGCCTCTGCCTTTATGGAGCCCACTCTCTGGGGCAGTGGGGAGGGCAGTAAACAGATGTCACAAAATAAACAGCGGCAGGCAGCATGACAAAGGCCTGTGGCAAAGCATCATGCGAGTGTGAAGGGGGCACCTGAGAGAGTGCAGAGCTGGGGAGATGGTCAGGCTTCCCTGCGGGGAGTCTCGTGGGCAGAAACCCAGGGAAGTTCCAGGAGCACTGGATTAAGGGACAGAAACCTGGACTCTAGTCCACCCTTTGACAACTAGGAGCTGTGTGACTTTGGGTAAGTTGCTTCACCTCTCTGGGCCACTTTAGGAAAGGCTTAAAGAAAATATCCTTTCAGCTATTGCTATATGGAGTTACTGGGAATTCAAGCTGCCCCGCTTTGAGAGGGTTCTGTGGGTAGAACTCTGGGCTCTATGTCACAGCTGTGTGGCTGGCATGGTCACAGCAGCAATTATTCTGCATGTCCACTCTGGTAGGCTCGGTGCTTTAAATCTTTTACTTTGAAGCTTTACGTGCCACTTCGCTAACAAGGAACCTGAGGTTCAGAGAGGTTAAATCACTTGCCCAAGGTCACACAGCTGATGATGGCAGAATCAGACCTGGACAAGGTCTGTCTGAGTGCAAGGCCCCTGTGTGCCCAGGTGTGGCCCTGCACGCCAAAGATGCTTGGGAGAAATGTGTTGCACGTGTGATTGGCACCGCCCTGAGAGAGCTGCTTCCCAGCACAGTCCTTCCTGCTCTGGGGAGCATAACTCTATCATCGCGTGCTGGGACTGTAAGAACCTGGTGAGCCTCTGGGAGCTGTGCTGCCTGGAGACCTAAATACTCTGTTTCTCTGGTAGAGATGAGCTGGGGTTCAGAAGTTATTCAGACCACAGGAGACCCTCATGCATCCCAGAAGCTTGGAGCTCCCCGGCTGGCCCTGAGGAGGAAGAAACTGGCTCTGGGCTTGTCCAAGAGGCAGGAGAAGCTGGAGCGTAACTCTATAAACAGTGGTCAGGATGAGAACAGATTGGGGACATGGAGGAAGGTTAAATAAAGGGGAGCAACAGCACTAGGGGGTTCTCATGGTGCTGGAATATTACTTTGATTGTGGCTGCACTTACGTGAATCTATACATGGGGTAAAATTGCATAAAACTACACACACACACATGCACACACACACATGCACACATGTAAATGTGCATAAAAATGGGTGAAAACTGAATAAGGTCTGTAGACAACAGTATTCAACCAATGGCAATTTCCCAGTTTTGATACTGCACCATGGTGACATCAGAACCACCCCTGGGGGAGGAGCACACGGCACTTTGTGCAGGCACACCTGGCGTTATTGCATTTCACTTAATTGTGCTTCAGAGATGCTGCATTTTTGTTACAAATTGAAGGGTTTTGGCAACTCTTCATCCAGCCAATAGACTTCTATTGGCTCCATTTTTACAACAGCACATGCTCGCTTCATGTCTTTGCGTGACATTTTGGTAATTCTTGCAATATTTCAAACTTTTTCACCGTTATTGTGTTATGGTGATCTGTGATCAGTGACCTTTGACGTTACGATTGTAATTGTTTGGGGACACCACAAACTGCGCCTGTATGAGACAACAAACTTAATTAATAAATGTTCTGTGTGTTCTGACTGCTCCACCAACTGGCCATTCCCTCTCCTTGGGCCTCCCTATTCCCTGAGACACAGTAATATTGAAATTAGGCCAGTTAGTAATGCTGCAATGGCCTCTAGATGTTTGAGTGAAAGAGAGTCGCGTGTCTCTCACTTTAAGTCAAAAGTTAGAAATTGTGAAGCATAGTGAGGAAGGCAGGTCGAAAGCTGAGATAGGCTGAAAGCTGGGCTTCTTATACCACACAGCTAAGTTGTGAATGCAAAGAAAAAGTTCTTGAAGGAAATTAAAAGTGCTACTCCAGTGAACACAAGAATGATAAGAAAGCAAAATAGCCTTGTTGCTGATATGGAGAAAGTCTGACTGGTCTGCATAGAAGATCAAACCAGACACAACATCCCCTTAAGCCAAAGCCTAATCCAGAGCAAGACGCTAACTCTCTTCAATTCCGTGAATGCTGAGAGAGGTGAGGAAGCTGCAGAAGAAACATTTGAAGCTAGTGGAGCATGAGGTTTAAAGAAAGAAGCTGTCTCCAGAACAAATAAAAGTGCAAGGTGAAGCAGCAGCAAGTGCTGATGGAGAAGCTTCAGCAAGTTACCCAGAAGATCTAGCAAAAATCATTGAGGAAGGTGGCTGCACTAAACAACAGATTTTCAATGCAGATGAAATAGCACAATATGGTCATGGAAGAAGATGCCATCTAAGACTTCATAGCTAAAGAGGAGAAGTCAATACCTGGCTTCAAAGCTTCAAAGAACAGGCTGACTCTCTCTCTAGGGGCTAATGCAGGAGATGACTTTAAGTTGAAGCCAGTGCTCATGCACCACTCTGAAAATCCTAGGGCCCTTAAGGGTTATGCTAAATCTACTCTGCCTGTGCTCTATAAATGGAACAACAAAGCCTGGATCACAACACAGCTGTTTATAGCATGGTTTAAGCCCACTATTGACACCTACTGACACCTATTTGAAAATAAAATTCTTTTCAAAATGTTACTGGTCATTTTCAAAACCCCTGGCCACCCAAGAGCTCTGATGAAGATGTACAAGGCAGTTAATGTCATTTTCATGCCTGCTAACACAACATTCATTCTGAGCCCATTGATCAAAGAGTAATTTCAACTTTCAAGTCTTATTATTTAAGAAATACATTTCCTAAGGCTATAACTGCCATACATAGAGATTCGTCTGAAGGATTTGAACAATGTAAATTGAAAACCTTCTGGAAAGGATTCACCATTCTGGATGCCATTGAGAATATTCATGATTCATAGGAGGAGATCAAAATATCAACATTAACAAGAGTTTGGAAGAGGTTGATTTCAATCCTCATGAATGACTTTGAGGGGATTCAAGACTTCAGTGGAGGAAGTCATTGGGAATGTGGAAATAGCAAGAAAACTAGGATTTGAAGTGGAGCCTGAAGATGGGACTGAGCTGCTGCAATCTCATGATGAAACATGAATGGATGAGGAGCTGCTTCTGTTGGATGAGCAATGAAAGTGGTTTCTACAGAAGGAATCTGCTTCTGGTGAAGATGCTGTGAACATTGTTGAAATGACAAAAAGGATTTAGAATATTATGTAAACTTATTTGGTAAAGCAGCTGCAGGGTTTGAGAGGATTGACTCCAAGTTTTAAAGTTCTACCGTGGGCAAATTGCTATCGAATAGCATGGCACGCTGCAGAGAAATCTTTTGTGAAAGGAAGAGTCAGTTGATGTGGCCAACTTCAGAGTGGTCTTATTTTAAGAAACTGCCACAGCCACCCTAACCTTCAGCAACCACTACCCTCATAAGTCAGCAGCCATTGAGACAAGACCCTCCACCAGCTAAAAGATTACAACTTTTTTTTTTTTTTTTTTTGAGATAGAGATCTCAACTCACTGCAACCTCCGCCTCCCAGTTCAAGCGATTCTCCCGCCTCAGCCTCCCAAGCAGCTGGGACCACAGGCGCGCACCACCACGCCCAGACAATTTTTGCATTTTTAGTAGAGATGGGGTTTCACCATGTTGGCCAGGATGGGTCTCAATCTCTTTTTTTTTTTTTTGAGAGACAGAGTCTCGCTCTGTCACCCAGGCTGGAGTGCAGTGGCGCGATCTCGGCCCACTGCTAGCTTCGCCTCCCGGGTTCACGCCATTCTCCTGCCCCAGCCTCTCCAAATAGCTGGCACTACAGGCGCCCGCCACCACGCCCAGCTAATTTTTTTTTTTTTGTATTTTTAGTAGAGATGGGGTTTCACCATGCTCTCGATCTCCCGACCTCGTGATCCGCCCGCCTCGGCCTCCCAAAGTGCTGGGATTACAAGCGTGAGCCACTGCACCCGGCTGGTCTCAAATCTCTTGACCTCATGATCCGCCTGCCTCCGCCTCCCAAAGTGCTGGGATTATGGGTATGAGCCACCACGCCCAGCCCAACAACTTTTTTTTATAATCATCTTACGCTCAGATGACCATTAGCATTTTTTAGGAAGAAGATATTTTTAAAATCAAGGTATGTACTTTTTTAGACATACTGCTATCGTACACTTAGACTGCAGTATAGTGTAAACATAGCTTTTATATGCACTGGAAAACCAAAAAATGTTTGTGACTTGCTTTATTGTGATATTCACCTTACTGAGGTGGCCTGAAGTCAACCCTACAATGTCTCCATGGTATGCTCGTATTATTTTTGTACCTTCATTTGAGTCTATAGCTATCTCAAAGTTGGCACTATGGAAAAGGAGAGGATGAGGGCTGTAAACATTACTGACTCATTTGGGGTCAGGAAGAAAGTAGACTCAAAACTAACATCTTGCAAAAATAGTGTTATTATATCTTATACCATATCAGTCTTCAGTGGGTAGAAAGCCAGGACACCACTTTCTCCTTAGAGCTCATTGTCATTGGCAAATATAATGAAGGTTGGTGGGCAGAGTTCTGGGTTCAAATCTCAGCTCTGTTGCATGTGGCTGTGTGGCAGGAGGCAAGTGGCCCCTGCAAGTTGCTGGGCATTTTCTCATCTGTAAAATGGGGAAGATGGTACCAACCTCCCCGCATGCCATGGAGATCAAGTGATAGTATATATAATACATACATCAGGCTGGCCCAGAAGAGTGATTAACAAGCCTTAATCCATTAAAAAAAGGATCAAAAACTGTGGCCCTTGAGCCAAATCTGGCCATGCCCCTTCTTTTCCATATTGCCTTGTACACCTGTGTGGCATATGCCACAACCACAGAACTGAGTAGTTGCAAAAGAGATCATATGGCCTGCAAAGCCAAAAAAATATTTGCTATGTCACCCTTTACTGAAAAAGTTTGCTAACCCCTGCATTTAAAAATGCCTTACCAGGTGGGATGCAGTGGCTCATGCCTATAATCCCAGCACTTTGGGATGCAGAAGCTGGCAGGTTGCATGAGTTCAGGAGTTCGAGACCAGCCTGGGCAACACAGAGAAACCCCGTCTCAAAAAAAAAAAAAAAAAAAAAAAGCCTTACCAGTTCACAAAAGAAAAAGAAAATGCCTTATTATATCTAAATGACCTTTGACAAAGAGGCAAAAGCACTTCAATGGAGGAATGATAAGCTTTTCAATAAATGGTACTGGAGCAATTGGACATCCATAAACAATAACAGTGACAAAAGAACCTCAACCTAAACTTCACACCTTATACAAAAATTAACTCAAAAGGGATCACATACTTAAATGTAAACAATAAACTATAAATGTTTCAGAAAAAATACTGCCAGGCATGGTTGGCTCGTGCCTATAATCCCAGCACTTTGGGAGGCCGAGGTGGGTGGATCACTTGAGGTCAGGAGTTTAAGACCAGCCTGGTCAATATGGTGAAACCCTGTCTCTACTAAAAATACAAAAATTAGCCGTGTGTGGTGGCACATGCTTGTAATCCCAGCTACTTGGGAGGCTAAGGCGGGAGAATCACTTGAACCCGGGAGGTGAAGGTTGCAGTGAGCCAAGATTACACCACTGCACTCCAGCCTGGGCAACAGAGTGATACTCCATCTCAAAAAAAAGAAAAAAGGAAAGAAAGAAAAAAATATAAGAGAAATTCTCCAGGATTTAGACCTAGGCAAAGAGTTTTTAGACTTGACACCAAAAGCGTGACACATAAAAGGAAAAATTAACTGGAATTCATCAAAATTAAAAACTTTGCTTTGCAAAAGACCTCGTTAAGAAGATAAGAAGACAAGCTACAGAGTGAGAGAAAACGTTTGCAAAACAGATGTCCACCAAAGGACTAGTACCTAGACCAGAGAAGGAAATTTCCAAACTCAGCTGAAGACAGGAATCAATCCAGTTACAAAATGGGAAGGACATGAACAGATATTTCACCAAAAATGATATATAGATGGTAAGTAAACACATAAAAAGGTGTTCAATGTCATTAAGCCAGCATGAAAATCCAAGTTGAACTCACAATAAGATATGACCACACACTTGTCAAAATGGCTAAAATAAAAAATAGTGACACCACCAAATTCTGGCAAAGATGTGGAGACTGGATCACTCATACATTGCTGATGGAAATATAAAATTTCCTACAGCCATACTGGAAAATGTTTTGGCAATTTCTTATCAAACTTGCAATTACCAGAAGACCCAGCATTTACACTTGTGGGCATTTATCTCAGAGAAATGAAGACTTACATTCACATAAATATTCACAGCAGCATTGTTCATAATAGCCCCAAACTGGAAATAATCCAGATGTCTTACAAGGGTGGATAGATCAACAAATTGTGGATACAACCCCCTCTGTACTTCCTGGGTATCCACACTTATGGGAGGGTTCTTCCTGGTTTAAAGGATGTCTCCATCCATTGAAACAGGAGACTGACATGGATAACTTTGCATTTCCAGTTCCATGTAACTATCCCGCTGATTCCTTCTTCAAAGAAGCAAACCCTCCTTTGCTGTTTTTTTTTTTTTTTTTTGTGAGACGGAGTCTCGCTCTGTCGCCCAGGCTGGAGTGCAGTGGCACAATCTCGGCTCACTGCAAGCTCCACCTCCCCAGTTCACGCCATTCTCCTGCCTCAGCCTCCTGAGTAGGTCAGACTACAGGCGCCCGTCACCACGCCTGGCTAATTTTTTGTATTTTTAGTAGAGACGGGGTTTCACCATTCACAGGATGGTCTCGATCTCCTGACCTTGTGATCCGCCTGCCTCAGCCTCCCAAAGTGCTGAGATTACAGGCGTGAGCCACCACGCCCGGCCTCCTTTGCTTTCTATATTTTCTTCACACATGGAAATGGGGGATGTGGAGGGCCTTGCACAGAGTAAGCACCTAGTATTTGTTGAATACATGTATGAGGAAGAAACGAAGCTTTTTAAGGACGCGTCATGAAAATGTAATCCATTATGGGCCGTTGTCATGATTTATAATCTGAGGTCCTTTCCTTCAGCAAAAAATATATGTGAAGAGAGGGTGAAAGAGAAGAAAAGAAGGAGAGAGGCAACGAGGGAGGGAGGGAGAAGAGACAACAGAAAGCAAAAGACAAAAATATCATTGGTTAAACTTTTGTTATCTTTCCTTTCTTGGCAATAGATGTTTATTCAGATTTTTAAAATGTGCCTCCTTGACCTTCTTCCTAAAAAGAAGTCAGATGATGAATTATACCAGAAGATCCTTTCAAAACAAGAAAATGTAAGTAAGTCTTCAACCTATGTTTCAAGGTAACTTAAAAATAGTTTATTATAGTATATACAACTTATGATACAAAAGTATTTTTCTTTCATGTATAAAATAGCTTATTACAATATATACTTTTTAACACAGTATAGTGAAATATAAAAGTTTGTATACAAATATTTAAAAAGTGTATTATTAAAATTTGGAATACTATTTACAGCAAAGAGAAGAATATTGGTCATATCTACTACTCAAAGACGGTCACTGTTAATGTTTTTTCTGCACACGTTTGGGATATTTCTAAAGACATAATTTATTGGTTATAGCTATGTATACTACTTTGTATTCTATTCTGAGTCTTTTATGGAGAGTTTATTTTGTTTCATGCACAGCAGAGTCAGGGCTTGGAGTCAGACTGGTTAAGGTTGGTATCCTGGCTTTATCTTTTACAAGCTCTCAGAATACTAGTTTCCTTTTTGTGTAGTGAGATAATTCCTGTTCTGCGAGAGTGCAGAAAGAATAAGAGAGATGTGTATGATACACCTAGCAATGTCATAGTTGGCTGTGAATATGTGATGGCTGCTGTCATCCTCATTATCACAACCACCACCAAAATCATCATCATCTTCATTATCACCACCATTTTTATTTTGTACCACCATCACCACCACTACTACTATCACAGTTCTCTTCTTCATCATGTCATTGTTGTCATCACCGTAACCACCATCATCTTTGCTGTTGTCACCACAGACATCATCATTCTTTGTCTTTACCACCATCATCATCCTCATGACCACTACCTTCACCAACACCATCACCATCCTTATGTCCTCATTACCATCATCATGAGCATCATTTTTATCATTGTTGTAATTATTGGCATTCTCATTACTACCATCACCACCATCATCATCTTCATTACCACCATAATCATCATCACCATCCTCATTACCATCACCACTACCAATGTTGCAGGGCAGGCAAGCTCCAGAATAGGGTTTAGCCTGGGAGGGTACTTGGCTTCACCCAGGAAGGAATTCAAGGGACAGCCAGTGGTGTTAGACAGTAGTGTTTCAGTGAATGGTGGCACTCCTTGAGGAGCAGGGCTAACCCACAGGCAGTGTGCCCAGAGTTGGTAACATATGGGTGCTTGGCAACTGTACTTATACTCATGTAAACCTGCTTTCAATTACATGCAAATTAAAGGGCAGTTCATTGCAAATTGAGGGACAGGTTATTTAGAAGTTTCTAAAAAGGGGACAGTAACTTCTGGGTTGTTGCCATGGAAAGGGGTGGTAACTTTTGGGTTGTTGACATGACATTTGTAATCTGTGGTTGTGCTGGTGGGAGTGTCTTATGCTAATGAGCAATGAGGGCAGCCAGGGATCACTTTCATCACCATCCACTGGTTCCTGCCGGTTTCCTCACTTTATCCTGTCTGGACTAGATCCCGTTTTGATCAGCAGGGTTGTGATCAGAAAACAAGTCCTGCCAGTCTCCTACCTCACCTTATCCTCACCGTCATTGTCATCATTATTCTCATTACTACTATCACCAGCCTCTTACTGTTCATCCCCTGCCATCATTTTCATTATCATCATCATTGTTATTCTCATCATTTTCATTACTGCTATCATCATCGCATCATTGTGATAGTCTTCATCAGCACCACCATCACCACCATCTTTATCATCTTTACGGCTACCTCTACTTTCACCTTCATGAGAGTCCTCATCGTCATCATCATCATCATCCTTGTTCCCACCACCGTGAGACCTGGGTGTTTGGGAAGGAATGTTTCTTCTTTGCTCCACTGGATTCCATGAGGAAGGATGACTCACTGCATCCCAGGAAGGAGGGAGGACATCATCGTCTTCATTGTCATCCTCAGTATCACCACCATGGTCATGGTCCTCAGGCAGTGCATGTCATGCGTGACATACATTATTTCATTTAAAAGTTATGACAGCCCTGTGAGTGGCCATTGTTATTTTTGTTTTACAGCTGAGGAAACTGAGACTCCATGAATTCAAATGACTTTCCAGTGGCAAAAATGATAATGATGACGATGACATTTATAATGGTATTAGTAATAATGAAACAATACTGTCTGTTATAATGGAAAGAATAAGAGCCTTGGAGTCTGCAGACCTCAGATCACATTCCATCTCTACCAGTTAAACAAGGCTGTCTGAACTTGAACAAGCATGTTAATTATAATAGTGGCTACTATTTATTCAGACAGTCTAGCCAAGTGATTTAAATGCATAATTTCATTTAACACTTGCAGTGACCTTAAAACTTTCAGAAGAGGACAAGGAGTGCCCAGAATTTGGAAGAGTAAGGACAAGCCTAGCACTGCCCCTTCCTGCCTGGGCGTCTTTGGACAAACTATCTTACCTTCCATAAACAAGCTTTCTTACCTTCCATAAACAAGCTTTCTCACCTGGAAATGGGTCGTAATTTCTCTTTTGCAGAGATGCCATGAGGATTAGAAAACACATATGGCCTCAGCTTGGGTCTTCAATAGTAGTTTATATCAATGTTATTTTTCCTAGTGAACCTTGACCCATGTCACACTGTTGGCTATGTGACAATGAACATAGACAAAATAGAACTGCCTCCCACACTCTATCTTGGGGTTTGTAGGACTCTATACTTAGGATTCACCTTTTCCTTCCTGAGTTGAGAATCATTTGAGAGAGTCAGGACGACAGATAGAGAAATGTAGCTTTATTACTGATTAGAGGCCAGCTTGGAGGACGTGGCTTAGATGCACAGCTCTCATGGCTTCCTAATACTGAATCCCAGAATTCACTCAATTGCCTAGCTAGTCATGGGCAATGCTGGGCCACCTCAGGCTTCCCCACACATAAACAGGGCCTTGGCTACCCAGCTCACTCTAGGCTGATATAACACCAGAGCAGTGGCCTCCCCTGATTGGCCCATCACAACCAGGAAGAGGCTGGGCAAGTTTCTGGCCTTTAAACCAACCAATCAGATACACACTACTTCCTGCCCTGGGGTGTTGTTCTTTCCTGGGAAAACCAGAAGAGGAGCAAAGAAACATTTCTTCCCAACCCACTGGATGTCATGACATTTTCCAGGACTTCATAATGATTGAAAGATACTATTTTATTTATTTGTAAAGTATGGTCTAGTTTTTGTTTTTGTTTTTGTTTTTTTTTTTTTTGAGGGAGGATATAGAAGAAAATAATCCATTATTCTTGAGGCTCTATGTTTAACGAGAAAATGGGTCAAACCTCATGTACAACAACCCACAGAGCATTTAACTGTTGTTTAAAAATATTTTGTGAAATGCGAAAAATAAAAGCATTTATTTTTCTAGAATTTAAGACACACTAAACTTTGTTTATTTCCTTCTTTTTTTCTTCTTCAGGATTTGGAGGAACTAGAAAAGGGACTTCGGGTCAAACTGTCAAACACAGAAATGTCGGGGGCTGGTGACTCTGAGTACATCACCCTGGCTGATGTGGAAAAAAAGGAGAGAGAATACTCTGAACAGCTAATCGATAATGTGCGTGCCGGACTTTCTTTCCTGTACACAAATTTTGGTTTCTAAAACAGTTAAATTGGCTAAATTAAAGAGATGATAGTTAGAAGTGTGCCTAATACTTGAATTCCCCTATCGCATTCTGCCCTTGAGGCAGGATCCAGTTTCTGATGCTAAGTGATAGGGAAGAAGTAATTAAGCAGCAAAGATTCACAAAGGGAGGTTTATTTTTTATATCATGAATTATCCTCATTTAAATTTCAGATTGGTCTTTTTATCATTCAAAGCAAAGATTGCTATAACCCCTGATGTCATCACTGCCCTTTGGAATAGAGTAGAAGAAAGCTGCTAGGCATCGCTCGTGAAAGCAAGTTTTAAATTCCAGGCAGAATGGCTTCTCTGAAACATCTTTTTCCTTTATTTTGGGTTCCACCACCCCCTGTTCATATATTATGTATTAAACAAACATGTCCTTGGCACTTGCTCTTCACCAGGGATTGTGCTGGGCACTGGGGACTCAAAAATCATTTAGACATGGCCCTGCCTGAGAGAAGCCAGGAGAGACAGACAGGTGAGCAGATGAGGGCTTCACCAGGTGACACGTCTTGTGATAGAAGGAAGCACAGGAGAAGGCCGGAGGCAGGCACAGTGGAGGGAAGAATTCATTTTACCCCAGGCTTAGGAAAGCCTCCATAGAAGAAGGGACCATAGAGAGGCTGGCTGGGAGAAGTGTGGGTGCTGGCCAGTGGTGGGGCGGAGATGGGAGCTAAAGAGGGCTGAGAGCAAGTCGAGGTAAGGTAAAGCCAGAGGGATCTGGCCAGAGGGCTTGTGTCTTATGCCAGTGAGGTGGGAGTCACTGAAGCTTTGAAGCAGGGGGTGGCTGAGTTTAGCTTCTGCTTTAGAAGGGCTGCCCAGGCACTGAGTGGAGGGTGGTGAAGAGCTACTGGGCTAGTCCAGCAGGAACTTTATTAAGGCAACTGCAATAGGACGGAGAGGTGAGGAAACGTGCGAGAGAAGCTATGGTGGTCTACCATGGGGTGGCAGGTGGGGAGGAGCAGGGGGTCCAGGGTCAGTGCTGCTGAAATAAGGGCCTCAGAGCAAGAAGCTCATGGGAGGGAGGTAGCCAATGCTCCTGTCCTCCGAATAGGTCCAATATTGAGAGGAGAGGCTTGGAGATGGAGGGTCTCCATGAGAGCCCAGGTTAGAGGACCTGGAGGGCCAGAATGTTCTTAGAACTGTGGGCCGGGATACTAAGGAAGAGGGCCAGCCTGGATTCCAGTAGTCCACAGAACCCCCAGCGCTGTGTGCAGTATCTTATCCATGTCTGCCTTTCTCAGGGACAGGGTTCAGAGTTTTCATGAGATTCTCCAAAGTATTGGTGACCTCCAAAAATGGTGACCTCTGGCCTAGAAGTGGTGTGTAAAATGGGAAGAGAAAAGAGCTTGGTGCCAAATCCTGGATCCTGCCCATATTTAAGGAGGAGGGGATGAAAAGAATTGGGACAAGAAAGCAGAGGAGGAATTGGGTGGGCTTTGCAGAAGCAGGAGAAAATCATGTCATGGACGCCAAGAGAATCAGGAGTTTGTAGGCAGAGCGGGGTGTGCAGAGTTGGTGGGGGACAGTCTGCAGTCTCATGGCAGGTGGAAGGCCGTCATCTGATGGCTTCAAGGGGAAGAGCAGGGTGAGAGTGTGAGGGTGCCAGGCAGGTTCGAGGTCCCTCCTGGCAGGGATGAGAGGAGGAGCTGACCAGCAGCATGTATGGGGTTTACTGGGAGGCAATGGGGCCCGGAGATGGGAAGCCGCATTGATGGAGGGCATTCATCTGGGTGCAGACTTCCTCCTGGCAGAGCTAGACCGACGCCGCAGTTGAGGCTGACAGAGTTTCATGATCTTGAGTCACAGCAACAAGATCAGCATGGGTTTCTGGTGACACTAACCCCTGCCCCCTCCCATGCCTGGTCCAGCCAGAAGTGTCCATTTCAGCCTCTGAGAGGCTGAGCCAAGATGGAGGCAACCTCAGCCATGGAGTTAAATGGACCTGAACCAAATCCTGGCTTTCACTGGCTCCATGACCTCTGACAAGTGACCTAACTCCCCCGAGCCTTTTCCTACACCTCCAGATACATACTTTATCATGATATCAAATGTGCGAAGCACAGAGCCTGGCGAACAGCCTGCGGGCCATGAGGGAAAGTTGTTCCGATTCCTAGTGTCATTGTCCTTAGAGGTCTGACTGGCTGTGATGGTGCAATTAAACCTCCTGCATTCTAAGCCACTTGGGAATTCCCAGCTCTGCTCCTGCTAAAATGAGGGGGAGGGAAGATTTTAAAGCAAAATGTTTTCATGGTCAGCATCCTCTCTGCCATAGTAAGCTTTTGCACTTTTAGGACAATAATATTTAAACATCTGTTTATGCTTTTACTTCCAGGAAGTATTTAATCCCTTTTAAAATTCCCAAAGCTTCCGTGAGCACATTGTCACATTTCATCTGCCCCTAAGTAGCTGTAATGACCTGTGCAAGAGTCTGTAGGCTGGACAAGCTACCGCTTTCTTTCCTTAGCAGCAGTGCTTTCGTGTCTGCTGAAACACGGTTGCAAAACTGACTGACACCTGCAGTGGAACCAGAAGGAACTTTACTTGTTGCCAAGTATCTTGGTGATTGTTGCCAAGATAAACTCACTGAAATTGTAGAATTGTTTAGAATCTTTGTTTGTGATAAGGAGTGAATTGTAATTCCCGAGCACGCACCGTTTGGCTTTCTTAAGTAAGTTTTTCCCCTCACTTCTTGCTGCTTGTGCTCATTTCACAGATGGAAGCTTTCTGGAAACAGATGGCAAACATCCAGCAGTTTCTTGTGGACCAGTTTAAGTGTTCCAGCTCCAAAGCCCGACAGCTCATGATGACTCTGACGGAAAGAATGATTGCAGCCGAAGGGCTATTGTGCGATTCTCAGGAGCTGCAGGCTCTGGTAATGCTGGAGGGGGCGGGAGGGAACATAAAGATATTCAGACTAGAGATTTGGAATTCCGAGGCTTAACATCATTAAATCTAACAGATTCATGTTGTAGCTGGTTATATAGAGCCTCAGGGAAAAAAAAAAACAACAACAGTAAATTCATTCATCTATTTATTTACTTATCCATCCATCCACCCGCCCATCGATGCTTCCATCCATCCATCCATCCACCCTTCCATCCATCTACCCATCCATCCATCTGCCCTCCCACCCATTTATCCATCCATCCATCCATCTGCCCTCCCACCCATTTATCCATCCATCCATCCATCTACCCATCCATCCATCCATCCATCCACCCGTCCATCCATCCACCCATCCATCCATCCACCCATCCATCCATCTGCCCTCCCACCCATTTATCCATCCATCCATCCACCCACCCATCCATCCATCCATCCACCCACCCACCTATCCATCCACCTACTCATCCATCCATCCATCCACCTACTTATCCATCCATCCATCCATCCATCCATCCATCCATCCATCCATCCATCCATCTATCTGATGATTGAAGGCTCTGGAGCATAGAACACTGTTCCTAAACCTGAAATTACACATTGAAATTATCTGGGAGCTTTAAAAAGTACTGATTCTTGGGCCCCAGATGGGTCTCCGTCCCAGAGTTTCTGACTTAATCAGACTGGGGTGCAACCTGGCTGGGCATTGGGGTTTTTAGAGCTCCCCAATGATGATGGTGGGCTCTGGGGTTGACGCCCACTGGTGTAGACAGAGCATTGATTTACTTTCCTGACTGCCCTGTTTTGCCTGCAGAGTTCTTTAACAATGCCTTTTCCTGGCCTTCATTCTGAGGTTCTGATGTGATTGGTCTGGAGTGGAGGCCCTGGCATTGAGGGTTTTAAAACTCCCTGAACTATTCTGATGGGAGGCCAGGGATACAAACCCCTGGTGCATGGATGTCCAACCTTTTGGCTTCCCTGGGCCACATTGGAAGAAGAAGAATTGTCTTAGGCCACACATAAAATACACTAACACTAACGATAGCTGATGAGCAAAAAAAAAAGAAAAAAGGTCCCTGCTTATTTTTGTGAAGCCTGCCAACCACAGAGAAGCAAAAAAGTTCTCAAATTCAAAGGGTTGGACACCGATGGGAGAGAAATCTGCAAATCCAGCTTTGACTCTGGGCTCTGTTGTTTGGAGCTGTGTGATCTTGAACACATTACTTAACCTCTCTGAGCATCTGTTCCTCTATTTATAAAATGATAGTTGCTAAGAGTTGCCACAGACCGGGCCTGGGTAGGTGCTGAGTGACTCCTAAGACCCCAGTCACCATTGGGTTCCTCTTGGTACACATTAGGCTCATCCTGTGTGTGCCAGTCAGTGTGTACTAGGCCCAGGGAACGAGCCCTCTGATGCTGCTCTGCACCCATTTCCCTGTCTTATGCACCAGCCCGTGTGGCAGCTCGGCTCAGAACCCTCCATTGGCCGCCCTGCCTTCAGCACAGACTCAGCTCCTCAGACCCGTGGGAAAGCCAAGCCTCGGCAGATCCTTGCCTCCCCTTGCACACCGCAGGTCTCTCCCAATCCGCTCTGCTCCTCCCAGTGTGATCCACAGACCACAGCATCGGCAACACTGGGAGCTGGTTAGAATGCAGAATCCTGCCCTCCACCATTCCCAAGCAGGATCTGCGCTTTCACAAGACCCCCACATCCACACAGTTGTTTGAGAACTTCATATGCTTTTTCTCAGCATATACACACATGGCCTTCTTTTTCTCTCAACACTACCAAAAGATAGGCCTGGAAGATATTTTATTGACAGCACACAGATAAGGAGCCCACTCAGTGACCCACCTAAGATCCCCATCCTGTCTGATGACATCGCTGAGCCTGGGCCTGAAGCCTCCTGGTTTGCTGCCCAAGCCCCTTTGAATTGGATTTCAGTTTGATAAGGCTGCTGACTCATATTAATGCTCTGCAAAGGTGAAAGACTTTTCTTCCTATATTTTTTTCTTTTGCTATCAGCAGGATATTGATGCAGAAAAAAGAAAATACATCCTTAGCTGACTCTGGCCAGAGTATCAGCCAATAACTTCCAAATAGGAAGAAGGAAAGGGATCATCCAGTTTAACAGCATGACTGTCCTTCAGCCAATGTTTAATGAGCACCTACTGTGTACCACATGCTGTTAATGGAAACCATATTGCAGAGGTTAGGAATGCAGGCTCAGGGAAGAAACTGGAGCTCCCACTGCAGTCTTGCCACTCATTAGCTGTGTGATCTTGGGCAGCTAATTTAACCTCTCTGTGACTTGGTTTCATCGTCTGTGAGATGGGGGCTGTGATAGCACCTGCTGTCTCACAGGATAGTTGAGAGTGTTAAAGACTTGGCAGTATGTAAAGTTTTTAGAGCGGAGCCCAGCAAGTAGGAAGCATTCAGTACTTGATAGTCATTAGAGTCCCGCAGGCCATATGTCAGCAGAAGAAATAGACAACAACAAATTATCGTAATGATGCGTGGACAGGGCTACACAGTCTATGTTTGTATAGAAGAGGGATGGATTCACTATGCCTGCATACCGGGCACCAAAGGGGAAAAAGATTGCTTCCGTATCTCAGAAAACAGAAGAGTTGGAATTCCCAGAGCGACATCCCATCTTCCTGGCCTGGGCATTTGGTGCTGGAATGTGCATCTCTAAATATTAAAACTGGAAGAGCCCTTCAAAGGGACCCTGATGGTCATCAGATTCAGGTTCTTGAGACACACAGGAAAAAAACAGCTGCCAAGACAGATATGGGGACTGGCTGTAGATAATGATGAAAACAGCTGACACTCAGGGAGGCTCACTGTTCCCTGGCTGTTGTTCTCAATGCTTGACGTATTTTGACTTACTTAATCCTCACGTCAAATCTGTGTGGCAGGGGTCAGGTCAGGAGCTTGTGCCCAGGTCCTGGGAGCCAAGTCTGAGCCTG
The DNA here is from genome assembly GCF_028878055.3 of Symphalangus syndactylus. Lineage (NCBI taxonomy): Eukaryota > Metazoa > Chordata > Mammalia > Primates > Hylobatidae > Symphalangus > Symphalangus syndactylus. The sequence goes on along the minus strand of NC_072438.2, from coordinate 16,227,290 downwards.
GCACTGTTGAGGACTCAGCCACATGTCAGAGCACGTCAGGGCCCCCTTCCCCCATTCCACGTCCCTCTTCTCACGCAACTCTCTCCACTCCCATCCTTCCTCCAATATAAGCGCATCGATTGCACCACCACTGCCGACCCCAGCCAGCCTGTGTTGGGTTCTCAACATCCTCCTATGCTCTTTAGAGGTGTCCAGAGGCCGCCCTTCCTGCGGCCCACCCGGCACTTCGGCTTATCCTCTTGCGCCCTCTAGGGGTCACAGGCTGCTGGAATGAGCCTCACTGTCCTTGTCCATCACTGGGGGATGTTCTTGCCCTAGTCTTGTGTTGTGGGAACAGAGGCCAGTGCAGCTCAGCGCACAGTGTGGCCGTGGCTGGTCAAGGGGACATGGGCGACTCAGGCCTGGCCCCTGTCTTCAAGGGCTCTCAGTCTAGGCTAGGACTGCCCCTCACAATCACCTCCTCGAAGACGGGAGCCCTGGGGCAGTGGAGAACAGAGTAGGGGACGAGTGAGGGTGGGGACAAGCAGGGAAGGGCCACAGAACCCGTGAGGACGAGAAGGACCTGGCCGGGCAGGGGAGTGAGAGGAGGCAGTGAGGGTGTTCCAGGAGGAAGTCCCCGCGTGCGCAGAGGCTGGGCAGCCGGGAGCAGGCAGGTGTGCAGGACAAGGCCCCACAGAGCTTCCTGCACCATGCCCGGGACGCTGGACTTGATCTCAGGGCAGCAACAGGAGGGTTTGGGGCCATGGCTGACAGAACCATCAGCATCTCTGAAAGGTCCCCTGGTTTGTGAGGTGGGGGCAGAGATGGGAGGCTGGGGAGCAGGACTGGCCTGTGGCTTCGGCCCAGCACAGAGGTGCCTAGGCCTGAGCCTGGCGTGGCTGGGAGTGGGGGGTGCAGAGTCTGTGCCGAGGGAGATGCCAAGGCCCCCTGCCTGCTCCTCCTTTCCCCCTTACTCTCATTCCACAAGCAGCTGCTTTCAGGCATGCAGGGCCCTTGGCTGCCTCAGGTTCACATTTCCCCCTGTCTTTTCTCAGAGTCTGTGAAATGATGAGGTGGGGCTGGGGAGGGCCTTCTGTAGAATCTGACTGCGGGGAGTCATGTTGGAAGCCAATCATTCGAATCTTGGCCGTTCTCAGCAGTCAGGCTCTGGGGCTCTAACGAAAGCCAGGAACTGCTGGCACTTTGCATTTCCTCCGCAGCCCTGTGGGGGCCACAAGGCCAGATTGGCCGGGGGAGATGACTATAAGCCAGGTGGCGTTTCCTCCTTGACTGTTTGCAAATCTGGATTCCCTCCTAGGAGGGTGGCCCTCTGGGGAGCGCTACTGGCGACTAAGTGCCTATATGCTAAGCAGCGTCAGCCTCCCCACACCCTAGGCGAGACACTTAATCCCACCTCGGGGGCAGACCCAGATCTCACTCATGAAGGAGAAGGGGAGTTATTCCTCTGAGCTCCGCTCTCCCAGGCAGTGCCATTAGTTAATGACCCTGGTGGCCTCTTCCCAGCTGTTAATTAACGTGCCCTGCTGGTTCCCAGAACACCCCAGCTATGGTCCTGTGTGTTTCTTTTTGCAGGATGCCCTGGAGAGGACGATGGGGCGGGCACACATGGCAAAAGTGATTGAGTTTCTGAAGCTGCAAGTCCAGGAGGAGACCAGGTGCCGGCTGGCTGCCATCTCCCGCGGCCTGGAGCTGCTGGCTGGTGAGGGGAAGCTGTCTGGGCGGCAGAAGGAGGAGCTGCTCACGCAGCAGCACAAGGCCTTCTGGCAGGAGGCAGAGCGCTTCAGCCGGGGTGAGCCGTGGGCATGGGTGCCACGGTCCATGACACTGGCCTTCTGGGTCCTTGGGGCTGTGCAGTGAGAGGGCTGGCAGCCTGGGGCAGTGTGCCCATGACGCCGGGCACAGGCTGCCTTTCTGCTTCTGCCCTAGGGGCTGGGTCACTGGGCTGCTCTCTGGGGCACTCTTTCCTTCTGTGTACAGCAGAGTCCATGAGGGCTGCTGCCCAGGGCAGAGGTCACCTGCTGCACTCACTCACCAGGGATTCAGGCTGATTGAGTCCCCATGTCCTGCAGCAAAGCCACCAGGAACTGCAGAGGGACAGAGGAGGGTGAAGGGTCTCTCACACTAGAAATTTATACAAAGTGGCCCCTGTCGCCCAGTGGCAGCTCATGGTCATGCCGGAGTCATGTGGCCCTGCTCAGCGGCAGGGTGGGTGAGGGTGGGCCATGGTCCAGCGTGTGGGGCAGGAAGGGGAGCCGTGCGTGTGTCCCACACATGCTCCTGCCCCAAGGCTGACCTTGGGGTGGGGGGGTGGGCAAGGCTCAAGACGTAGAGGCATCTGGGCTTAGCTGAGGTCACACTACTAGTGGGACCTACAGAAAGAAACCCAGGTCTGTCATCGGCAGGGCGGGCACCATCTTCCCAGCCAACACCAGCCTCCCCAACCTCCGGACAGTAGAAAGCACGAGGGTCCCCACTGAAAGTCTGGCTCACAGAGTCACCTCCTGTGCTGTGGCTTTTTTCAATCCCAGAGTTTGTCCAGCGAGGCAAAGACCTGGTCAAGGCATCTCTGGCTCACCAGGTGGAGGGGACGGCAAAACTCACGCTGGCCCAAGAGGAGGAACGGAGAAGCTTCCTGGCTGAGGCCCAGCCAACTGCTGACCCGGAAAAGTTTCTCAAGGTGACTCACATCCCCAGCCTCTGCACGTGTGGGTGAGCCTGTTGTAGCTCTGTTCCCGTGACTGAGCACGGGAAGCCAGAGGTATTCATCAGGCATGAGGTTGTCTCCCTACTTCCCATGTGTCAGCCGAGTGACTGAATCTCAGTCCCTTAGCCCCTACGTCCCTAGGGTCCTGGTGGACTGTAAGCCGGTGATAAGAGTTGTGCTGCCCTCACTGGGCTGCTGAGAAGAGGAGGGGGTAGGATCTGTAGAGAGCTTGGCAGAGTGCAAACGCATGGCAGGAGCGCACAGATGGTGGCAATGGCGTGAAGGGAGCAGTGTGCGGTCCAGAGAGGACAAGCATGTCCCAGAGAGTAAGGCAGGCTCACACACCCAGGGACAGGGCCCTTGTGGGTCGGCTGCAAGTCCAGGAGAAGGAAGGGAGCTCCCAGCCTTGCATGTGGGGTTGAGTGGTCAGGGCCAGGCGGTGGCCAAGGTCGGAGGTACCTTTGGTCTTGCCTGAGAAGGGGACAAGAAGACCTGAAGGAGGACAAAAAGCAAGATGTCACCTTCCAAGGAAAAGGAGTCAGCTGGCCCCAGTGCAGGCTCTAAGGACCTGGGCTCGCCAGTTATCAGATAGACCACCAAGCTCTGGTTTCGCTCTGTTTGCTTTCACTAGTAATGGGCAGTGGGGCTGGGAGAGGACCAGCTTGTCCGTGACCGTCTTGCAGGCTGGTTAGGCACTGGGCGCTGAGGCCAGCCACACCTGGGTTTGGGTGCTGACTCTGCCACTAAATAGCTGGGTGACCTTGGGCATGTTGCTTACCCTCTGGCCCCTCAGCTTCCACATCTGTGAAATGGGCATAATGGCACCTATATCACAGCGTTGTTAGGATTTAGTGAGACTAAGGAAGGGGCAGCCCGAGCCTCACTGTTTGCCTGGGTCTGCCTGCCCCCCATCAACACTTGGTACAGCACATCTCAGTTCTGCCAAGGGGTGGACGGCACCATGTCTGAGTCCAGGCTCAGCCCAGAATAGAGGCCCAGGGGCCCTCCCTGGGGGCCAACCTGGTGGTGGTGGCACCACTGCAGTGAGAAGCCAATGGAGGGGTCCCCTGAGAACAGAGGACAGGCCTCTAGGTCCCTGGTCCAGCTGCCTCCCTCACCCAGGGAGCCTCTTCCAGGCCCACACTTGGATCTTCTGCATTTGCCACAAAGGGATAGGGTAGATTTTCCATCTTTGAGACCCATTTGAAATAAGAGGAAGATAAGGCTATTCAGCTCCTCATTGCTTGGATATTTCTGGGCCCCTGTCCTTGACGTCACAAAGCCCAGTGTGAGTCCAGAGTGTGGAGACAGTGCCTGGGTGACCTCGGTGTCCCAGGGCCTCGGTACAGTCCTCAGAACGCCTCGGCGCTGGCGTTCAGGACACGTGGGACGCAGGCAGGGAAGGGTGAATGAGCGCATGTGTGCATGAATGAACCAGGACATGGACAAATGGGCAAACAAGCGAATGAAGGAAGGAGGATGGAATGGGTGGGAGAATGAACGAATGACACCAGGCTCCCAGCACACACTCAGCACCCACCTTTTTCCAGTCCTGCCCTTCTCTCTCATCTCATCTCCTGCCCGTAGCATCATCCAAGATCCTCGGGGGTTTACCTCCTAGTCTCTGCTGCTGCTCGCTGAGCCTGGCTCCCCATCTTCCCTCCAAGGAGTCCTTCCTTGTCCTTAGAGACTCCATTGAAACATCTCCCCCACAGGGAACTTTCTCCTGGAGCCCTTCCCTGAGAAGGGTCTGTTCCTCTGTCCTTCTGCCCCGCCTCGCCCCTCTGCTGGTGCCGGGGCCTCTGCTGCTCTGTTTAGGGCTGGCTGGGTGTCCCTCTGCTGATGCCCAGGGTAGCCCAGTCTCCTGCTGCTCTGCTGGGGTCCTCAGGGAAGGGCCTCCACCACGTGGTCAGAGTGGGGCCTGGCTGGTTGCTGACTGCACTGACCTCCAATCGCCAGTCTGTGTCACCCCTGCTGGGTTCCCATCAGTGGGTCTCCCATGGCCTGGGTGGTCAGAAAGTGATGTCTGCGTGGCTGCAACCAGGACAGAGGGGTGACAGAAGTGGCCCAGTGGCCCCTCCTCATCCTGGGTTTAACAAAAGCATGGTGGTTTGTGGTGTTTCCTGGAAACTGGATTTGCTGGCCCTGGCGTCAGTTGTGAAAGCCATGTGACAGCCCCATGCCTCAGTTTCCTTGTGTGTAATACAGGCACCAACATCCTTCTTTCTAACCTGAGACGCAGGGGACGGTTGGAGAACCTTCTGGAAAAAAAAACCCTGCATGTTTCTACCAGACTCAGCTCTTGTTTTCCTCACAGGCTTTTCACGAGGTCCTGGAGAGGCAGAGTCTGATGCGGTGTGACCTGGAGGAAGAGGAGCACGTCAGAGCCACTGAGGCTGTGGTTGCGCTCTGCCAGGTACGTGGCCTCCATCGGGACCAGCAGAGAAGCCCCAGGGTCTGTGTGTGTGTGAGAACCTCACATCCTTCTGGCCGGGGACCCCAGAGGTGGTTCAGGTCCAACCCCAGCACTCGTTGGCTGGTGATCCGGGCAGGCCACGTCCCCTCCATGTGATCCTCCTTGTCCACGTCGGAAACCGAGGCGGTTGGCCTTGGTCCTCTCTGAGGCACCATCCATTTCTGGGGTGCTGAGGATTCTTATCTCCAAACATCCCTGTCAGCAAAGCTCTTTGGAAATCAGTTCTCCCCAGGTGAGAAATAGGCCCAGGATTTCTGGGTGTCATCAGTGTAAAGTGGTGATGAAGAAGGGGTTCTGGGCTGAAATGGGGGTGTTGGAGATCACATGCCACACCACCTCTTTCCCCTGTGCAGCCATGTGCAGGTCTGGGGTGGGGAGGTGAAGCCGGCCATGCTTGCCCTGCAGGGTGGCTTTGAGAGAGCAGGAGAAGGCACCCGAGCCCTCCTTAGGGGCAGGAGTCACAGGATGCCATGCTGAGCCAGACAGAGCCCCCAGCTCAGGCAGCACCCTCAGCTGTCGGAAAGGCAGGAGTGTGGACACCGGGCTGTGAAAGAATCAACAAGTGGGTGTTGGGCAGCACTGGGAGGAGGAGACGGCCTGGGTCTGTGTCCTGGCTCCCTGCTTCCTCACTGCGTGACCACAGGAGCATCACCTGGTCTCTAGCTCTCAGTTTCCCTATCTGTGAAATGGGGACAGTCATAGTTCCTCTTCATGGTGTGCCAGGAGGACTGTGTGTGGGGCCCCGAGACAGCAGCTGGCACTCGGGACACCCCAGGGCACGTTGTCTCCGGTGACAGCTTCCCTGCTTCTGAGTGCAGAGGAAGGGCAAGGGGCTCCTGGGTGAATGTGACGTCAAGGACAGCAGCCTGCAGGAGGCAATGCTGAGCCAAGCATTGGATGAGACCAGGCCCAAGTGGACAAGAAGTCAGTGGGCATCCCCAGCAGGGAGAAGCTCATGCAGTGGTGGGAAGTGCAACTCCTCACCCGGATGGGAGCTGCCCTGGGTTCAGTCGTGTCTCTGTTAACCTGCTAGGGCTGCCGTGGTGAATACCACTGACTGGTGGATTAAACAAAAGAAATGTGTTCTCTCAGGGTTCTGGAGGCTGAAGCCCGAGATCACGGTGCCAACAGGGTTGACTTCTGGTGAGGCCTCTCTTCCGGGCTTGCAGACAGCTGCCTTCCCGTTGCCTCCTCACATGGTCATTTCTCTGTGCTTGGAAGAGTGGAGGGCAGGGGAGAGAATGAAAGAGAGGGCTCTGGTCTCTCCCTTTTCTTATAAGGACACCAGTTCTATGGGATTAGGGCCCCACCCTGATGACCTCATCTAACCTTAATTACCTCCTTAAAGGCCCTGTCTCCAAATACAGTCACATGAGATATTGGAGGTTAGAGCTTCAACATAAGAATTTGATTACTTAATTACCTCCAAATACAGTCACATGGGATATTGGCGGTTAGAGCTTCAACATAAGAATTTGATTACTTAATTACCTCCAAATACAGTCATATGGGATATTGGAGGTTAGGGCTTCAACCTAAGAATTTGGGAGGGAGACACAATTTAGTCCAAACAGTGTCCTTCAAAACATCATGTCCATCTGGAACCTCAGAATGTGGCCACACTTGGAAATAAGGGCTTTGCAGATGTAATTGGTTAGATGGCACAGTTGGTTAGGTCCTACTGGATTCAGGTGGGCCCTAATTCTAATGGCTGGTGTCCTTATAAGAAGGCCATGAGAAGACATACAGACACAGGGAAGGAGGCCATGTGAAGACAGAGGGAGGGACTGGAGTGATGCGGCCACAAGCCCAGGAACACCTGCAGCCACCGAAAGCCAGAAGAGCCCAGGAAGGGCCCCTCCCAGAGCCTTTGGAGGGGGCGAGGCTCTGCCAACACCTTGGTTTCTCATACGGTTGCCCTCCAGAACTGTGAGAGAATAAACTTCGTTGTCTTAATGCACCCAGTTTGTGGCGCTTTGTCATGGCGGCCACAGGAAACTAAACGGAAACCGATCTTTGTTCAGAGCTAGCTCCTTAAGTATCTCTTGCGTATTTGATTATTTAATTCTCATGAGATTCAGGAGGAAGACACTGCATTTTCCTTCCTTTCCAGATGAGGAGTGAAGAAGTGTTTTCTCCAGAAATGGGTAGGATGGGGTTCAATTTGTCAAAGCCCTGGGGCCCACAGACAGGAAAGGAACAACTTTGTCCCCAGAGGAATCAAGACTCAAATCCCTGGCTGCGCATGAGGAAACCGAGTTATAATCTTCCTCTGAGTGCTAACATGCTGTGTGACCTTGGCTGGTTACATAACCTCTCTGTGCTGGCCCATGTATCTTGCCCGGGTTTTACACAGCCAGCAAACAGGGAAGATGAGATTTAAAATAAAGGCTTTCTAATGTTAGTGCTGATGTGCTCACCCCAAGCATGCTGCTCGGTGTGTTGACGGCTGTTGTGAAACCTCGGTTCTTGTCTTTTTATTTTAAAAGAATGTAAACAAGAGACCACAGCAAAGGGGATGCAGCACAGAGCAATTTATTGCAAAGGAGAAAGAATGTTCTGAAAGTTAGGTGCAGAATAGACAGGATGCCCTGGGAGATGATTCAGAGCAGATGAGACAGCCTTGACTGTTACCGAGGAAACTCCGTTTCTGGGGAGTCTTATGTGATTATTCATAAGGGGGTGGGAAGAAGCGTTATTAGTAAGCATGTTGCGGGGCGGGGCGGGGCGGGGGGGGGGGTCCTCTGAGTGCACATGCGCAGTAGCTGTACACACTTGTTCATACATCACATGTCTCATTAGCATCTTAAGTCTCCATCCAAGGGTGTGTTTTTTACTATTATAATGAGCAGAGGGTCAGTCTGAGGACAGATAAAATCAAAGCGCATGTGCCATCTGCAGGAGACGTTCCCTACTGCAGGTAACTGTGCTTGAAAGAGCCAGACTACAGTGTGAATGCTGTGCTTGGAAGAGTGGAGGGCAGGGGCTTATTGTGTTGATGGTTTGGTCGCCGCATCCCAAGGACATGGTCACTTCCTTGACTACCTATCCTGCCTCAAGTGTGGGCTTGGAGCATAACGGTGAAGCCCAGGCTCTGGAGCCAGACATCCTGGGTTCAAATCCCAGCCGGGCCACTTATTGTCCCCTGCCGGAGGTGGGACCAGGTGGCCCAGAGGCTATGGGGTGGGTATCAGCAGCATTCTCCTCCTCACCTGCTATGGTAGCTTATTGGATTCTCACCCATCCTCTCTAAAGCAGTTCTCAAACCTTGCTGTGCATCAGAATGTCGCCAAGATTGAGGAAATTGAGTTACAGGTTAGATCACTTGCTCACTATTACACAACCAGGCTGACAGCCTGAATAAAACCCTATCAATGATTGCTGCAAAGTGTAAGCCAAGCAGTAGATAAATGTAAACCCAGAACATCTGAGACGGGTCTCAGTTAATTTAGAAAGTTTATTTTGCCAAGGTTGAGGATGCGCACCTGGGACACAGCCTCAGTAGGTCCTGATGACACGTGCCCAAGGGGGTCCAGGCACAGCGTGGTTTTATACATTTTAGGGAGACATGAGACATCAATCAGTATATTTAAGAAGTGCATTGGTTTGGTCAAGAAAGGTGGGACAACTTGAAGCAAAGACAGGAAGACTCAAAGCAGGGAGGGGCTTCCAAATCACAGGTAGGCGAGAGATAAACAGTTGCATTCTTTTGAGTTTCTGATTATCCTTTCCAAAGGAGGCAATCAGATCTGCATTTATCTCAATGAGCGGAGAGATAACTTTGAATAGATGGGAGGCAGGTTTGCCCTGAGCAGTTTCCAGCTTGAGTGTTCCTTTTTGCTTAGTGATTTTGGGGACCCAATATATTTTCCTTTCACAACAGGAAAGTGCCTGGCCAGCCCCAGTGGGTGCTGGTAAATACATCAGTTTCAATAAAGGATTGTCAATGATGCCAAAATGACATCCTTAGGAAGTTATGCATTTGGTTTTTCCCTGTGTGGGCCTAGTTGCTGGGCCTGTGAGAGCTTCAGCGAAGAAAGTGAAGACAGCCTTTTAACGTAACGTCAGGAAAGGGTGACAGGTGTGACGAGGGGTGATACCTGCTGGAGTCTGTCTCCTAGGAGGAGGTATATGAAATGTACTGCATAAGAAGGTGTCGAGGGACACAGTGGAGATGGGCGTGAAATTCTCCACATCTATGTGGGTGTTTTTTTTGTTTGTTTTTTGTTTTTTTCAGACAGAGTTTAGCTCTAGTTGCCCAGGCTGGAGTGCAATGGTGCGATCTTGGCTCACTGCAACCTCCGCCTCCCAGGTTCCAGAGATTCTTCTGCCTCAGCCTCCCGAGTCGCTGGGATTACAGGCATGTGCCACCACGCCCAGCTAATTTTGTATTTTTAGTAGAGACAGGGTTTCACCATGTTGGTCAGGCTGGTCTCGAACTCCTGACCTCAGGTGATCCACCTGCCTTGGCCTCCCAAAGTGCTGGGATTACAGATGTGAACCACCGCTCCCGGCCTGGCCCAGGGCCTGTGTCAGCTTGTCTCCCAGAATTAGTCTGGAGGGTTTCCTTAGATTTACTTTGCCATTTCATCACAAGCCTTTAGGTTCCAGGTTGCTTGGCATATTTTACATTTCCTCAATTTGGAAATTTTTGCCTTTGGTTACTGGAAACTGCTTTTCCTGATATTCCATAGGAGCAGGCTAAAATCCTCCATTGCCGATTGGAGAGCTGGCTGCACCCTCCTGGCTGGGCGGCCTTGGGCCAGAGCCTGGACTGCTCTGAGCTCTGATTTCCTTCTCTGTGCAATGGGGACTGGGAGCCCATTTACCTTGGTGGCTGGGGGTGCCGAGGAGAGCAGGTCCAAGGCCCAGACCTGGCACATGGTAGGTGCTCAGTGAATGCCTCCCAGTCTGCCCCACAGGGAGCATGATCTCAGGAGATGCTGAGCCCAGTGGGGATGAGCCCAGATCTGGGTCCAGGGTCCTGGGTGTGAATGTCAACCACCAAAATGAATGACTGAAGCAGGTGTCACAATCAATCAAGGTTTATTGAGCCAGCTTGAGGGTGCACCTGGAAAAACACAAGTCACAGACTTGGCTGTTTTTTCCAAAGAGGTTCTCAGGAGGCTTAATATTTATACATTTTCCTTTAAACGGGGGAGCGGGGCGGGGGGGAGTGGTTGGGGGGCAGGGCAGCAATGAGAGGAACAGTTACACACTTGAAAGGCTTTAGTTAGTGCCTAGTAAATCTACAGTTTACGTAAGATCAGGTGAACGTTTGAAGAAAAAGAGAACAGAGGAAGCAGGCGTCTCATCTTGTCTTTGTTCTGTACCTGGGAAGATAAGCCAGCCATCAACATGATCAGCATGGAGTCTTTTGAAAGGGCTGGTTTCTGTTTAGTCCTTAGGGAGGAAAGCCTTATGGTGGTTGGCTAGCGAGGGAGAGGGTACAATGAGTTGTGTTCAACCTCCCATCCCGTCCTTTACGGCACCGGGAATTCAGCTTCCAAGGTTTCTCTGGGGTCCCATTGGCCAAGAAGCCCCAATTGTTTAGTCAGTTGGCAGCTTAGAATTTTACTTTCCTTTCTCAGTCTGTTAACCAGACACCTTGGGAGAGTTTGTGCATTCATTCATTCATTCATTCAAGTATTGTTGAGCACAGCTTTGTGCAGCATGTGCATGCTTGGGGTTGCAGCAGCAGCAGCAGTGAGGCCAGTGTAAGGGCAGTGGGGAAGCTGGGGAGCAAGGCAGGGAGAAAGGGGCAGAAGAGGAGGGGATGAGTCCAGAGCGCCTCATCTTGGAGGACTTTGCAGACCGTCCCAAGATAGTTGCATTTACTTCTGAGTGAGACAGGAAATCACCAGCGTGTTTTGAGCAGGGAAGTGACTTGCTTTATGTTGTACAAGGACCGCTGTGGTTTCCATGAGGAAGACAGACTGTAGGGGCAGAGGCAGAAGCAGGGAGCCCTGGTAGGAGACTGCTGTGGCCCATGAAAGAGATGGTGCTGCCTGACGGGGCAGGGAGAAAGCCTGGAGCTTTGTGTCTGTTTGGACAATCGATATCCCGCCTCCTCTCTGTTAAAGTGGAGCTAATAGGCCTCCATATGGGTATCAAGAGGTTTAAATAATCTGACATGGGTAAAGCATATAGAAGAGTGTTGGGCACACACTGATACTCAAAATGTATTCTCGGCTGGGCGCAGTGGCTCACACCTGTAATTCCAGCACTTTGGGAGTCTGAGGCAGGCAGATCACTAGAGGTCAAGAGTTCAAGACCAGCCTGGCCAACAGGGTGAAACCTCATCTCTACTAAAAATACAAAAATTAGCCGGGTGTGGGTGCCTGTAATCCCAGCTACTCGGGAGGCTGAGGCATGAGAATCGCTTGAACCCAGGAGGTGGAGGTTGCAGTGAGGCGAGATCACACCACTGTACTCTAGCCTGGTGACAGAGTGAAACTCCGTCTCAAAAAAAAAAAAAAAGAAATATTCTCATTCATCATCATTCACCATATAGAAAGGTGTCTGTGCACAGAACAAGCTCTCAAGGTACCCTGCCTTGCTGGCTGGCTGGCTGTGCCCAGGCCCAGGCACACACAGGCATCATTTTACCCCTTCTTTGGGCATGACACTGATCATGATATTGCAGGCACAGTGGCTGTGAGATACATTTGATGGTCACCTATATTAATTTGTTCTCACACTTGTAATAAAGATATACCCAAGACTGAGTAATTTATAAAGGAAACAGGTTTAACAGACTCACAGTTCCACGTGGCTGGGGAGGTCTCACAGTTATGGCGGAAGGCAAATGAGGAGCAAAGTCACATCTTACATGGCAGCAGGCAAGAGAGAGCATGTGCAGGGGAACTCCTCTTTATAAAACCATCAGATCTCATGAGGCTTATCCACCGTCACAAGAACAGCATGGGAAAGACCCACCCCAGTGATTCAATTACCTCCCACTGGGTCAGTCCCATGGCATGGGGATTATGGGAGCTACAATTCAAGATGAGATTTAGGTGGGGACACAGCCAAACCATATCATAACCTAATGGTTCTCAGGGCTGCAGAGAAAAGTGCATTTTTTTGAATCCCCACTGTCTCTCGGCCTCTAGACAGTCCATTTTTAGTTCAACTGGGATGGATGCTGTGCAATTGCGTGAGCTCTGTGGCTCGGCACCTCACGAACAGGTTGCTGCACCAAACCCAGCATCATCCCAATAACAATGGGGCTCTGGGCGGAGTTTGCTGTCATCCCATTCCAGGGGCCACACAACCCACCTGTTCATTTGGATGTCATGTCTGACTGTCCCCTCACTGCTATTTCTCTTGAAAGGCTCCTGGGAGAAGGTGGTAAAATCACAGCCCCGTCATGCAAGGACTTCTCAGCTTCACACTGTCCCAGGAAGTTAGGGCTGAGAAAAAGGAGAGAAAACATTCGACTCCATCCTTGAAGAACACAGTCATAATAACAGGTGCTTATGTAGTGTCTGAGAGTAGTTCCCAAAACACCTTCACTTCTTCTGATGTCAGCTGCAAGTCTGGGGGTCCTGAAGATCCCCCTCAGGCTCTTTAACTCACCAGAGGGACTCCCAGCGCTCCCTGACAGCTGCTGTGCTCAGGGCCAGGCTGATGATAATGGCAGGCTACAGACTAAAGTCAGCCAAGGGAGAGGCATAGGGCTCCAGGAGGGCTCCCTGCACAGAACTTCTGAGTGTCCTCTCCTGGTGGAGTTGGGGGCAGCACTAACTCCTCCTGGCCACAATATGTGACAAGGCACACAGTGTCACCAAGCAGGCAAGCTTGCCCAGGCTTCAGTGTCCAGAGTTTTTATTGGAGCTCAGCCACATTGGCATGGCTGACCTGCCCCGCCCCCCACCCACACACACAGCTGCCCTGCAGCCCTTCAGAGGTCAAGCTGAGACAACATGCCCTAAGGCCTCCCTGCCATAAATCACAGTGTTACTGTAGACTGTCAAGGCCTCCAGGTCAGCAAAGAAACTCCAATCAGACCAAACATTCCAGGGGCTGAGAGGTGACCTACCAGGGGCTGAGGACAGAGGCCAGACCCCTCTTAGGTCAAGATTATATGCTGCACAGCACTGGAAGTCTAAAATGTCTGTTCAAGGTCACTCAGCTGTGGCCTAGGAGTCAGGCCCAAGACTCATAACATTCAGTGGGAAGTAGTGATTCAGGGAACACAAGAAGGGAGAAGGAATGTGCCCTCCTTGATGGGAGGGCTGAGGCTTATTCATTTCTCTACCCCTGGGGTCGTGCCCAGGGGATAACCCACTGTAGACAATCAGTCAATATTGATGAATACACAAATCAATCAATCAGTTAATGTATCAATGAATTGGCTGGGCATGTTGGCTAACACCTGTAATCCTAGCACTTTGGGAGGCCGAGGTGGGCACATACACCTGAGGTCAGGAGCTCAAGACCAGCCCAGCCAACATGGCAAAACCCCATCTCTACTAAAAATACAAAAATTAGCCAGGCATCATGGGGTGTGCCTGTAATCCCAGCTACTCGGGAGGCTGAGGCAGGAGAATTGTTGAACCAAGGAGGCAGAGGTTGCAGTGAGACGAGATCGCACCATTGCACTCCAGCCTGGGCGACAGAGCGAGACTTCATCTCAAAAAAAAAAAAAAAAAAGAAAGAAAATATATCTATATCAATGAGTCAGCTAAACGATTATCATTCTGAAGATGGCGTATTAGGTATTAGTTTTCTATAGCCACTGTAACTAACAACCACAAACTCAGTGGCTTAAAGCAACACAAAGTTATGTTACAGTTCTGGAGGTCAGAAGTCTGATATGGATCTCACTGGGCTAAAATGAAGGTGTCAGCAGGACTGACTCTTGGAGGCTCCAGGGGAGAAACGGTTTTCTTGACTTTATCAGTTTCTAGAGGCCACCCGCATTCTTTGGTTCAGGGCCCTTTTTTCTATCTTCAGGGCCAGCTATGGCACCACTCCTGCCTCTGCTTCCACCATTACATCTTCTCTGACTGTAACCCTCCTGCCTCCCTTGTTCACTTATAAGAACGCTGTGATGACATTGGAGCCAACTGTGTCATCCAGGATCATCTTTCCATCTCAGGATCCTTAACTCAATCCCACCTGCAAAGTCTCTTTAAAGTTCCATGCTCAAAGGTTCCAGGGATTGGGATGTAGACATCTTTAGGGAGACATTCTGTGTACCACAGAGAAAAACAGTACATTTCCAAAGGGTGAACAAAACTTGTTTCTTTTTTTTTTTTAATTAACTAATTTATTTTTTTTAATTTTATTATTATACTTTAGGTTTTAGGGTACATGTGCACAATGTGCAGGTTTGTTGCATATGTATCCATGTGCCATGTTGGTTTGCTGCACCCATTAACTCGTCATTTAGCATTAGGTATATCTCCTAATGCTGTCCCTCCCCCCTCCCCCCACCCCACAACAGTCCCCGGAGTGTGATGTTCCCCTTCCTGTGTCCATGAGTTCTCATTGTTCAACTCCCACCTATGAGTGAGAACATGCGGTGTTTGGTTTTTTGTCCTTGTGATAGTTTACTGAGAATGATGTTTTCCAGTTTCATCCATGTCCCTACAAAGGACATAAACTCATCATTTATGGCTGCATAGTATTCCATGGTGTATATGTGCCACATTTTCTTAATCCAGTCTATTGTTGTTGCACATTTGGGTTGGTTCCAACTCTTTGCTATTGTGAATAGTGCCGCAATAAACATACGTGTGCATGTGTCTTTATAGCAGCATGATTTATAGTCCTTTGGGTATATACCCAGTAATGGGATGGCTGGGTCAAATGGTATTTCTAGTTCTAGATCCCTGAGGAATCGCCACACTGACTTCCACAATGGTTGAACTAGTTCACAGTCCCACCAACAGTGTAAAAGTGTTCCTATTTCTCCACATCCTCTCCAGCACCTGTTATTTCCTGACTTTTTAATGATGGCCATTCTAACTGGTGTGAGATGGTATCTCATTGTGGTTTTGATTTGCATTTCTCTGATGGCCAGTGATGATGAGCATTTTTTCATGTGTTTTTTGGCTGCATAAATGTCTTCTTTTGAGAAGTGTCTGTTCATGTCCTTTGCCCACTTTTTGATGGGGTTGTTTGTTTTTTTCTTGTAAATTTGTTTGAGTTCATTGTAGATTCTGGATATTAGCCCTTTGTCAGATGAGTAGCTTGCAAAAATTTTCTCCCATTCTGTAGGTTGCCTGTTGACTCTGATGGTAGTTTCTTTTGCTGTGCAGAAGCTCTTTAGTTTAATTAGATCCCATTTGTCAATTTTGGCTTTTGTTGCCATTGCTTTTGGTGTTTTAGACATGAAGTCCTTGCCCATGCCTATGTCCTGAATGGTATTGCCTAGGTTTTCTTCTAGGGTTTTTATGGTTTTAGGTCTAACATGTAAATCTTTAATCCATCTTGAGTTAATTTTTGTATAAGGTGTAAGGAAGGGATCCAGTTTCAGCTTTCTACATATGGCTAGGCAGTTTTCCCAGCACCATTTATTAAATAGGGAATCCTTTCCCCATTTCTTGTTTTTGTCAGGTTTGTCAAAGATCAGATAGTTGTAGATATGTGGCATTATTTCTGAGGGCTCTGTTCTTTTCTATTGATCTATGTCTCTGTTTTGGTGCCAGTACCATGCTCTTTTGGTTACTGTAGGCTTGTAGTATGGTTTGAAGTCAGATAGCATGATGCCTCCAGCTTTGTTCTTTTGGCTTAGGATTGACTTGGCGATGCGGGCTCTTTTTTGGTTCCATATGAACTTTAAAGTAGTTGTTTCCAATTCTGTGAAGAAAGTCATTGGTAGCTTGATGGGGATGGCATTGAATCTATAAATTACCTTGGGCACTATGGCCATTTTCACGATATTGATTCTTCCAACCCATGAGCATGGAATGTTCTTCCATTTGTTTGTATCCTCTTTTATTTCATTGAGCAGTGGTTTGTAGTTCTCCTTGAAGAGGTCCTTCCCATCCCTTGTAAGTTGGATTCCTAGGTATCTTATTCTCTTTGAGGCAACTGTGAATGGGAGTTCACTCATGATTTGGCTCTCTGTTTGTCTGTGATTGGTGTACAAGAATGCTTGTGATTTTTGTACATTGATTTTGTATCCTGAGACTTTGCTGAAGTTGCTAATCAGCTTAAGGAGATTTTGGGCTGAGACAGTGGGATTTTCTAGATATGCAATCATATCATCTGCAAACAGGGACAGTTTGACTTCCTCTTTTCCTAATGGAATACACTTTATTTCCTTCTCCTGCCTGATTGCTCTGGCCAAAACTTCCAGGACTATGTTGAATAGGAGTGGTGAGAGAGGGCATCCCTGTCTTGTGCCAGTTTTCAAAGGGAATGCTTCCAGTTTTTGCCCATTCAGTATGATATTGGCTGTGGGTTTGTCATAGATAGCTCTTATTATTTTGAGATACGTCCCATCAATACCTAATTTATTGAGAGTTTTTAGCGTGAAGGGTTGTTGAATTTTGTCAAAGGCCTTTTCTGCATCTATTGAGATAATCATGTGGTTTTTGTCTTTGGTTCTGTTTATATGCTGGATTACATTTATTGATTTGCGTATGTTGAACCAGCCTTGCATCCCAGGGATGAAGCCCACTTGATTATGGTGGATAATCTTTTTGATGTGCTGCTGGATTCGGTTTGCCAGTATTTTATTGAGGATTTTTGCATCAATGTTCATCAAGGATATTGGTCTGAAATTCTCTTTTTTGGTTATGTCTCTGCCAGGCTTTGGTATCAGGACGATGCTGGCTTCATAAAATGTGTTAGGGAGGATTCCTTCTTTTTCTATGGATTGGAATAGTTTCAGAAGGAATGGTACCAGTTCCTCCTTGTACCTCTGGTAGAATTCAGCTGTGAATCCATCAGGTCCTGGACTCTTTTTGGTTGGTAAGCTATTGATTATTGCCACAATTTCAGAACCTGTTATTGGTCTATTCAGAGATTCAACTTCTTCCTGGTTTAGTCTTGGGAGGGTGTATTTGTCGAGGAATTTATCCATTTCTTCTAGATTTTCTAGTTTATTTGCATAGAGGTGTTTTTAGTATTCTCTGATGGTAGATTGTATTTCTGTGGGATCATTGGTGATATCCCCTTTTTCATTTTTTATTGCATCTATTTGATTCTTCTCTCTTTTCTTCTTTATTAGTCTTGCTAGCGGTCTATCAATTTTGTTGATCTTTTCAAAAAACCAGCTGCTGGATTCATTAATTTTTTGAAGGCTTTTTTGTGTCTCTATTTCCTTCAGTTCTGCTCTGATTTTAGTTATTTCTAGCCTTCTGCTAGCTTTTGAATGTGTTTGCTCTTGCTTTTCTAGTTCTTTTAATTGTGATGTTAGGGTGTCAATTTTGGATCTTTCCTGCTTTCTCTTGTGGGCATTTAGTGCTATAAATATCCCTCTACACACTGCTTTGAATGTGTCCCAGAGATTCTGGTATGTTGTGTCTTTGTTCTCGTTGGTTTCAAAGAACATCTTTATTTCTGCCTTTATTTCATTATGTACCCAATAGTCATTCAGGAGCAGGTTGTTCAGTTTCCATGTAGTTGAGTGGTTTTGAGTGAGTTTCTTAATCCTGAGTTCTAGTTTGATTGCACTGTGGTCTGAGAGACAGTTTGTTATAATTTCTGTTCTTTTACATTTGCTGAGGAGAGCTTTACTTCCAACTATGTGGTCAATTTTGGAATAGGTGTGGTGCAGTGCTGAAAAAAATGTATATTCTGTTGATTTGGGGTGGAGAGTTCTGTAGATGTCTATTAGGTCCACTTTGTGCAGAGCTGAGTTCAATTCCTGGATATCCTTGTTAACTTTCTGTCTCGTTGATCTGTCTAATGTTGACAGTGGGGTGTTAAAATCTCCCATAATTATTGTGTGGGAGTTTAAGTCCCTTTGTAGGTCACTCAGGACTTGCTTTATGAATCTGGGTGCTCCTGTGTTGGGTGTATATATATTTAGGATAGTTAGCTCTTCTTGTTGAATTGATCCCTTTACCATTATGTAATGGCCTTCTTTGTCTCTTTTGATCTTTGTTGGTTTAAAGTCTATTTTATCAGAGACTAGGATTGCAACCCCTGCCTTTTTTTGTTTTCCATTTGCTTGATAGATCTTCCTCCATCCCTTTATTTTGAGTCTATGTGTGTGTCTGCACGTGAGATGGGTTTCCTGAATACAGCACACTGATGGGTCTTGACTCCTTATCCAGTTTGCCAGTCTGTGTCTTTTAATTGGAGCATTTAGCCCATTTACATTTAAAGTTAATATTGTTATATGTGAATTTCCTCCTGTCATTATGATGTTAGTTGGTTATTTTGCTCATTAGTTGATGCAGTTTCTTCCTAGCCTTGATAGTCTTTACAATTTGGCATGTTTTTGCAGGGGCTGGTTCCGGTTGTTCCTTTCCATGTTTAGTGCTTCCTTCAGAAGCTCTTTTAGGGCAGGCCTGGTGGTGACAAAATCACTCAGCATTTGCTTGTCTGTAAAGTATTTTATTTCTCCTTCACTTATGAAGCTTAGTTTGGCTGGATAGGAAATTCTGGGTTGAAAATTCTTTTCTTTAAGAATGTTGAATATCGGCCCTCACTCTCTTCTAGCTTGTAGAGTTTCTGCCGAGAGATCAGCTGTTAGTCTGATGGGCTTCCCTTTGTGGGTAACCCGACTTTTCTCTCTGGCCGCCCTTAACATTTTTTCCTTGATTTCAACTTTGGTGAATCTGACAATTATGTGTCTTGGAGTTGCTCTTCTCGAGGAGTATC
Source organism: Symphalangus syndactylus (assembly GCF_028878055.3). NCBI lineage: Eukaryota > Metazoa > Chordata > Mammalia > Primates > Hylobatidae > Symphalangus > Symphalangus syndactylus. The sequence goes on along the minus strand of NC_072438.2, from coordinate 16,208,319 downwards.
TTTGTGGTGTTCTCTGTATTTCCTGAATCTGAATGTTGGCCTGCCTTGCTAGATTGGGGAAGTTCTCCTGGATAATATCTTGCAGAGTGTTTTCCAACTTGGTTCCATTCTCCCCGTCATTTTCAGGTACACCCATGAGACGTAGGTTTGGTCTTTGCACATAGTCCCAAATTTCTTGGAGGCTTTGTTCGTTTCTTTTTATTCTTTTTTCTCTAAACTTCCCTTCTCACTTCATTTCATTCATTTCATCTTCCATCACTGATACCCTTTCTTCCAGTTGATCGCATCAGCTACCGAGGCTTCTGCAATCTTTGCGTAGTTCTCGAAACTTGGCTTTCAGCTCCATCAGCTCCTTTATGCCCTTCTCTTCATTGGTTATTCTGGTTATCCATTCGTCTAATTTTTTTTCAAAGTTTTTAACTTCTTTGCTATTGTTTTGAATTTCCTCCCGTAGCTCGGAGTAGTTTGATCGTCTGAAGCCCTCTTCTCTCAACTCGTCAAAGTCATTCTCTGTCCAGCTTTGTTCTGTTGCTGGTGAGGAACTGCGTTCCTTTGGAGGAGGAGAGGTGCTCTGCTTTTTAGAGTTTCGTTTTTCTGCTCTGTTTTTTCCCCATCTTTGTGGTTTTATCTACTTTTGGTCTTTGATGATGGTGATGTACAGATGGGTTTTTGGTGTGGATGTCCTTTCTGTTTGTTAGTTTTCCTTTTACCAGACAGGACCCTCAGCTGCAGGTCAGTTGGAGTTTGCCAGAGATCCACTCCAGACCCTGTTTGCCTGGGTGTCAACAGCGGTGGCTGCAGAACAGCGGATTTTCGTGAGACCACAGATTCAGCTGTCTGATAGTTCCTCTGGAAGTTTTGTCTCAGAGGAGTACCTGGCTGAGTGAGGTGTCAGTCTGTCCCTACTTGCGGGTGCCTCCCAGTTAGGCTGCTCGGGGGTCGGGGACCCACTTTAGGAGGCATTCTGTCCGTTCTCAGATCTCCAGCTGCGTGCTGGGAGAACCACTACTCTCTTCAAAGCTGTCAGACAGGGACATTTAAGTCTGCAGAAGTTCCTGCTGACTTTTTGTTTGTCTGTGCCCTGCCCCCAGAGGTGGAGCCTACAGAGGTAGGCAGGCCTCCTTGAGCTGTGGCGGGCTCCACCCAGTTCGAGCTTCCTGGCTGCTTTGTTTACCTAAGCAAGCCTGGGCAATGGCGAGCACCCCTCCCCCAGCCTTGCTGCCACCTTGCAGTTTGATCTCAGACTGCTGTACTAGCAATCAGCGAGACTCCGTGTGCATAAGACCCTCCGAGCCAGGTGCGGGACACAATCTCCTGGTGTGCCGTTTTCCAAGCCCGTTGGAAAAGCGTAGTATTAGGGTGGGACTGACCCGATTTTCCAGGTGCTGTCTGTTACCCCTTTCTTTGACTAGGAAAGAGAACTCCCTGACCCCTTGCGCTTCCCGAGTGAGGCAGTGCCTCGCCCTGCTTCGGCTCATGCTCGGTGTGCTGCACCGACTGTCCTGCACCCACTATTTGGCACTCCCTAGTGAGATGAACCCGGTACCTCAAACAGAAATGCAGAAATCACCCATCTTCCGTGTCTCTCACGCTGGGTGCTGTAGACCGGAGCTTTTCCTATTTGGCCATCTTGGCTCCACCCCCCAGAAACTTGCTTCTTGACCATGAATACCCCGATTTTCTGGGCAGTAACGTATTGGAAGCAGATCTTGAGAGGAAATGATAGAAGCCTGGGCACCACGGACCTCCCCGTCGCTGGGAAGCAGGCGTCCGTGGGCGCTGCAGAGTGTAAGGCAGTTTCCATGGTCCTTTATTAGGCTTAAAGGGTTATACACCATGACCAAGAATGCAGAGACTGAGAAAAATAGCCTGGGTGATTCATATCTCCCTTTACAGTAACAGGCTAAGGGAATGTGGCTTTTTATTTTATATTATTATTATTATTATTATTATTTTGATAGGGAGTCTCACTCTGTCGCCCAGGCTGGAGTGCAGTGGCGCGATCTTGGCTCATTCACTGCAAGCTCTGCCTCCTGGGTTCACGCCGTTCTCCTGTCTCAACCTCCCGAGTAGCTGGGACTACAGGCGCCCGCCACCATGCCCGGCTAATTTTTTGTATTTTTAGTAGAGACACAGTTTCACCATGTTTGCCAGGATGGTCTCGATCTCCTGACTTCGTGATGCGCCCGCCTTGGCCTCCCACAGTGCTGGGATTACAGGTGTGAGCCACTGTGACTGGCTGTGGCTTTTTATTTTAATTTAGTAAAACTACTGGGGTAAATGTGTTTTGTTTTCTTTGCAGAAGTACAACTCACAGTGCCCTTGTATCATATGCTACCCCTCTTTCCTTTTGGTAATTTTCACAACCATCTTACCTCCTTGCAAAGAGGTACAGAGGGGAGAAGAGTCATTCAAGAAGCAGACCAGGTTATGGGCCCATTTCAGCTGTATACCTGCTGTGTGGCCTAGTTCATATCACTTAACCTCTCTGATCCAGGAATTCTTGTCTACCTTCCTTTTAAGTTCTTAACCATATGAAAGAGCCACTTAACACCCCAGAATGCATCCTGTTGCTCTCGAGAAGAAGTCCAACATCCTTAATCTGGCCCATCATGACCACTTAGGCCCATCCAGCCTGTCCACAAGATGCCCCCAACCTGACCCAGAAGGTCCTTCTGGCCTGACCTATGACGCTTCCACCCAAGCTGGCCCACAGAATCCACCTGTCCAGCCTGGCCCATGAGGTCCACACAACCTGGCCCACTCATCACCCTTCCTAAAGTTCTGTCCCTTGCTCCCTGACTTCCAGCTGACCTCAGATATCTCTCAGTTCCCCCATGAGTGCCCTTGTCCATCCCACCCCAGTGCCTGAAACTGTCTTCCTCCCTTCCCTGGGCTTTGCCTGGCCAGCGCATTCTTGCTCTTTGAGTCTCAGCTGAAATGTCACTTCTTTAGGGGAGCCCTTCTCTAACCTCTCCCCAGACCTGTCTATCTTAGGACTTTCATTCTCCCATTCATCACATATGTCACAGCCTGTGGGGAGCATGTGTGCAGTGTCCCCTGTTGGGCTGTAAACTCCCTCGGGTCTGGGTCCACACCTGCCTCGGTCACCTCACTGTCCCTGGTACAGGGCCTTGCCTGCAGTAGGTGCTCAGGAGACATTTGCAAAATGAACGTATGCATGCTGTGAGGATGAAACACATATTTATCTCAGAGCTTTCACGTTTAGGACCCCCTCCATTTACTGCTGTCCAGGTAACTATGATCAGAGTCATGCTGTGTAACAAGACACCTGGAAACCCAGGGGCTGGAAACAGCAGTGATTTGCTCTCATGGTCTGCAGGTTGGCCAGCAGTTGGCTGATCTAGGCCGGGCTTGATTAACTTGACTCAGCCTTGCCTCGTGTCTCTCCCATCTTCCCCCTAAGACCTGTGGACTAGCCTGGGCATGTTCTTCTCATAGCAATAGCTGAGGTCTAGCCTCCAAAGCAGCACACCTCACTTCCACCTCATTCTGTTGGCCAAAGCAAGTTACATGCCTGAACTCAGTGTAGCAGAGGCAGGGAAGTGCTCTCCATTCACCCTGAGAAGTCCCTGCAAAGTTATGTGGTAAGGGGCATGGGTGCCGGGAGAGAGACTGGGAGGCGGTGCACTGAGCTGCCCGGGTGTTTTGTGGGATCCCCCATAGTCCCTGCAAGTTTGTAGTGCAGGTATCCTCCCCTCCTTTTTAAGGGAGTTGGTCCATGGTCATGCTTCTGTTGGATGGCCCAGCACTGCAGGTGCCGGAGCTCCTGCCCCTTGTTCAACCCACTTTCCATTTTTAAGAGACCTAAGCTCACCTGTGCTCTCCAGGACCCACTTGTAGGGGGAACTTGAGCACACTTTACTCTGAAGTCATTAAAGTTGCATCTTCAGAACAATCAGGCTGGGGTCCCCTGGGAACATTCTTGGTTCCTGTGATGAGGAACAAAAGTCTCCCAGGGGCCAGACCATGTACAGGGCATTCCGCAAAGATCCATTCCATGGACTGTGAACCTTCGTCAGTGCATCTTTAGCCCTGGCCACATCCTTGCCTTGCTTGAACCCCACCATGGTCCAGTCTGCCAGGTCTCCACTCGGCAGTGTGTATTTGGGTCCTTCGTATGGTTTTGGCCCCCTCACTAGTCCTGTGCCTCCCCAGCACTCTATACTTCAGTCCCACTGGGCCACCTGCCCATTTCTGGCCTTGTACCTCTCCTCCCTTCCCTCCCTCCCATCTCTCCCCTCCTCCTGCTTGCCTTGCAAACAACTGAAACAAAAACTGCCTCTGCTCAGAGGGAATTATTCTCACCTCTTTTCCCCCAAATGCTTTGTTCCTAGAATGACAGTAGCAGTGGATAACACTTCTTGAGAACCACACACTAACGTCTCCAACTTTTATCTAACGATACTAGCTAGCATTTATTTTTTTTTATTTTTATTTTTTTCTATTTTTATATATATTTTTTGAGACAGAGTCTCGCTGTCGCCCAGGCTGGAGTGCAGTGGCGCGATCTCGGCTCACTGCAGGCTCCGCCCCCCGGGGTTCACACCATTCTTCTGCCTCAGCCTCCCGAGTAGCTGGGACTACAGGCGCCTGCCACCTCGCCCGGCTAATTTTTTTGTATTTTTAGTAGAGACGGGGTTTCACTGTGTTAGCCAGGATGATGTCGATCTCCTGACCTCGTGATCCACCCGCCTCAGCCTCCCAAAGTGCTGGGATTACAGGCTTGAGCCACCGCGCCTGGCCAATACTAGCTAGCATTTATTAAGTACTTGCTGTGTGCTGTGAGCCAGCCAATCCCCATAAATCCTTTCTAATCCTCATAATCAGCCCTCAAAGCAGGTATTATCAGCCCCCTTTGACAGATAAGAAGACTGAGCCTTGAGTAGGTTAAGGAAGCTTTGAAAAGCTCTAGACTATGGGTACCTTCCCTGCCCCAAGTCCCTGCTCTGTGAGAAACCTGGGGAGGGCAGCTGGTGGTTTGAATGAGGCTGCAGAGGAGACACCTGAGTGAAGGAGCAAGTACAAAGTGAGCAGTTTATATTTGCCTGGGCTGTGTGTGCTTCTGTTTGAGGGGAAGCGGATATCCCCCTAAGCTTGGGGGGTGAGGCTCAGGGCCAGCCTCTGTCCTGACCCCTTTACACATACTGGGAAAGCAATAATGCAAATTAGTTCTGGTTCTATTTCAGGCACAGAATAAATCAGTATCTCCCAAGTGACACATGCCAGCATTAGTGGGAAGCGATGTGTTTTATGGCCTGTCAGACCATGTGACAAAGAATGCAGACTTGAGTCTTTCCAAGGAGCAGACAGGATCCAGCACATTTCTTATTAGAAGGAGCCTAAGCTAATGGACCCTGTTGTTTTTATAAAGCTAACCCTTCTCTAATTTACAAATCCCGCATAGTTTTGTGATTTGACCATTGTGAACAATAAAGAAAAAGGTTTGTCCGAACCACTGCTGTAGAATAAGAGAGTCCAAGAATGACAGTCAACTTAAAAATCTGTCTCCTGGCAGAAAATTGGGATTCTCAGAGGTTGGAAAATAATGTCCATCATCCCCATTCATTGAAACTGTTTTTATTGTGAAATATAACACATATGAATAAATAAAGCATAATCTTACAAATTAACAAATGATTATTGTAAAACATTTACGAAGTCATATAGAGCAAGAAAGAGAATGCAGCTTGGACCCCAGAACACTCCCAGTGCCTCCTCCCCATCCTAACACCCTGCCCGCTCCCAGGAACCATCATCCAGCTGATACAGAAATCAGATCCTTAGTTTGATTTACAGTTGTAAATCTCAGAGCACATCCTGGACATTGTTGGGCAGCTTTGGCAGTTTTTGAACTTTATATAAATGGAATTGTACAGCATGTGCTTTGTCCCATTGGCCTTTCACTCAACTTGATATTTGAGAGATCCATCCATGTGGTTGTATGTGGCAGTAGCTCATTCTTCCTCATTGCTGTGGAGTGTTGTGTTGTATAAATACACTGCTATACATTTACCTATCCTACAAGTGATGGGCTTTGGGGTCTTCTTGTGTTAGCCTATTACACATTGGCTGATGTGAACTTTCTTGTAGAAGCTGTGTGTATATATTACTCTTGGATATACCAAAGAGTGGAATTACTGGATTAAAGAGTATGTGTAGCTTCAATTTATATCCCATATAGTTATTGATTAAGATTTGGAATTTATAGGTCAATTTGAGGAGAATTAATGTCTTTACAATATCAAGTCTTCCAATCCAGAAACATGGTATATTGCTACATTTATTTAGGTCATATTTAATTTAGTTTTTCTTAATATTGCTTTGTGGTTCCTACCATTAGGTACAATATGTAATATAGCTGTTGTTTTTTTCTTTAATCAAGTTAAGGAAGTTTCTTTCCATTCCTAATTTGCTAAGTGTGTTTCTCAGGCATAGCAATTAAATTTTGTAAAATGCCTTTATCTTCCTCTACTGAGGTAATCGGTGTAATATTTTTCTCCTTTATTCTGTTAATTTGGCAAATTTCATTGATTTGGTAATGTTATTAACTACATACAAATTTATGACTTTTTCATTTTTCCAGTGAATTAAACCTTTTAGCAGCATTAGGAAATGACCCCTTTGTGTCTAGTCATATTTTGTTTTGTTTTTCTTAAAGACTATTTTATCTGCTATTCATGTAGCAAAAAGTGACCTTGTGTTTACTAGATGCTGGCTCTTCATTTATTCATTCATTCACTCATTCATTCTTTAAAAAATATTTACCTGAGTAGCATCAAGGTCATGGGCACTGGAACCCAGCGGTCAGAGCTGTGTGTAAACTTGTGCAACTTTTTAACTTCTCTTTTACATGTAAAGAGGAAGCCTCAGTTTCCTCGTCTGTACATTTCTTCCATCAGTTTTGGAAATTTCATTATCTCTTCAAATACTGCTTCTACCCAGACTTTCCCTCCAATCCTTCCGAGACTCCAATTTAACATGTTGCACCTTCCCATTGTATGTTCTGTCATTATCTTTTCCTCCATATTTTCCATCCTTTAGTCTCTCCTTGCTTTGTTCTGCTAGTTTCTTCTGATCTATTTTCCAGTGTGCTAATTCTCTCTTCAGCTGCACCTAAACTGCTATTAAACCTGTACATTGAGTTCTTAATATTGTACAATATTTTTCAATTCTAGAACTGCTAGTTGGCTCTTTTTAAACTAAGTAGTGTTACTTTTATAATTTCCAGCTCCTTACTTAAAGGTTTAAGAGTGGTTTTTAACTTCATGAGCATAGTAAGCATTGATATTTTAAAGACCATGTCTTGTAATTACATGCTGACTTGTAATTACTCTCTGAAGTACCTGTGGGTTTGTTTCTGATGCCCGTTGTTTGTGTAGGTCTTTGAGCATGTTACCTTATCTCCTCATGTGTCTGTTTATATTTTGTGTACTATATTTCAAATTGCACATTTATTTGTAGAAATATTTTCAGGTATATAGTGATACTGTCCTTCTCCAAAGAGGATTTTCCTTTGCTTTTGTCAGATATCAGCACCTCTAGTGATCCAGGGTCACCTTAATTCAAAGTCAGGGCTTAAAATATCCTGGGCAATCTAAATAACTTGACTCCAGGTTACAGTTTTTATAATGAGTCTGGACTGGTTCCCTTCCATTTTACTAATATTTCTCCAGTGTGGCTTTTTGGATACCAACCCTAAGTGTGGAATGGTTTACCGGGCCCCCACCCATAATGAACAATGAACTTGAACTTTGGTCCCCTGACAGCTTCAGGCTATCAAAAGGCCTGCTCAGCTGTTCAGCCATCCCCTCTGAATCAACCAACACTCCCTAGGTAAAAGCAGCCCAAAGGCTGGGCATGTCCCTCCAGATGTGTCTTCTTAGACCTTGGCCCATGTACTCGTCACAATCTTGTTAGCTCTTTGCAACTTTTATGAAGATTTAATAATTATTTTGTCCACTTATCTTTTTCATTCACCCCTAGTGAAAAGATTGGTCCAAGTTATCTGGTTAGCCATATCAGAAATATAATCTCTAAATCTTTTAAAAGAATGTGGGTTCCATATGCCCTTGTCATGATCACTTTATTCTGACCAAAGTCAGGGTTGGCCGTGAGCTTAAGAGTGTGGCATTCATTAGGTTGAATTAACATTAATTTGAATGAAATTTAACTTATATTCATTGAGCACAGCAAGTATGACCTAGGTACATTCACCATACTAAGTGTATGTGTGGGACTATGTTTATTTTCCTTTCAAAAAACCAATTATCCATGTAGCACACTGGCTAAGGGTATGAGTCCAAGAGTCCAATGGCCAGGACCTACCATCTATAAACTGTGTTCCAGTGACTCATCTTCTCTGTGCCTCAGTTTCCTCATTTGTAAATGATGATAATTATAATAGAATGCCTTGATTGAACTGTTGTATGGATTGAGTGATATTATGCAAAAACAGTGTTCTTGACTCAAATTAGTAATTCTTAACAATTATATTTATTATCACCTGTCATTTTCTGGGGACTCTGCTAGGCCCTGCAAATGCAAAGGTGGTAAGAGGAAACTCTGTGGTCTTGTCCATGAGAAGGACAATCATACAACCAGTGCCTGCAAAGGGTGGTGAGTGCTGGAAGGGCAGCAGCAAAGGAGGGGCACCTCTTCAGGGGTCCTTAAGATGACCAGGTTCAGTGGTTCACTAGGACAGCTCATGGACTCAGCCTGTAGTTGTACCCATGGCTAAGACTTATTGCAGTGAAAGGATTCAAAGCAAAATCAGCAAAGGGAAAAGCTACAAGGGGTAAAATCCAGAGGAAACCAGGCACAAGTTTCCAGAATCCTCTCCCCATGGAGTCACACAGGATGCACTTAATTCACATGAGTTGTGGCACCATGTGTGAAATGTTGTCTACCAGGGAAGCTATCTTGAGCTTAGAGTCCAGGGATTCTGTTGGGATCAGTCATACGGGCACATCTCCTTCCTGTCATGTACCAAGATTCCAGACTCCAGGAAGGAAAGCAGATGTTCAGCTAAGCCACATTGCACCTAATGAGACCCTGTGGTCAGGGTGCCTTGCCAGAAAAGGATACCTCGAATTGATTTTTGGAACATGTGAGGAGAGTTTCTGGGCAGAGGGGAACGTGGGTGCTCTATTTGTGTTGGGGCATGGCGTATTCAGGGACTGCCAGCACGTGCTTGGTTGGGGAGGATATGAGATGTGGGTGCAGACCCTAGCGCGACAAAGCTGCTATCTCAGGGAGCTGTGGTCTAGGGGGATGACAGATAAACTGTGGCTTAGATACCCTGGTAGGCTAACCAAACAGCTGGTGGGAGCTTGGGGTCAGAAATGCCCATGTTAGTGGCCCAGGGGAGGCTCCAGAGAAGGGATTATTTTGGAGGGATTTTCAGGGTGAGGAGTCCATTGTAGGTGTGAAGTGATTGGAGATGGGGCAAAAGGAGTGGCTTTAAAAAGCTCCTGGGCTGGGCGCGGTGGCCCACACCTGTAATCCCAGCACTTTGGGAGGTCAAGGCAGGCAGATCATTTGAGCTCAGGAGTTCGAGAGCAGCCTGAGCAACATAGCAAAACCTCGTCTCCACAAAAAAATATAAAAAATGAGCCAGGCATAGTGGCATACACTCCTATAGTCCCAGCTATTTGGGAGGCTGAGGTGAGAGGGTCACCTGAGCCCAGGAAGTCGAGGGCGTGATCACACCCCTGAACTCCAGCCTGGGCGACAGAGGGAGATCCTGTCTCAAAACAAAAAGCATCTGCATGATGAAACATGCAATGAGATGCCATTTATGGGTGAATGAACACACACACCAAAAGCCACCTTTATGAACATGATATGCAGGGGAAGTAGAGACCTGTAAACTGGAGAGAGGGTCACTGCATTCATGGGGATGGCTGTCTGAGGCTGAGAGGGAGGGGAAAGATTGCAGGGAGCCATAAAGAATTCCAACTTAACCTGTAAAGTTCCACGTTTTTTGTTTTTGTTTTTATATTTTTTGAGATGGAGTCTCTCTCTGTCACCCAAGTTGGAGCACAGTGACACAATCTCAGCTCACTGCAACCTGGGCCAGCTTCAAGTGATTCTCCTTCCTCAGCCTCCCAAGTAGCTGGGATTACAGACATGCGCCACCATGCCCGGCTAATTTTTCTATTTTTTAGGGGAGACAGGGTTTCACCGTGTTGGCCAGGCTGGTCTCCAACTCCCAACCTCAGGTGATCTACGCACCTCAGCTTCCCAAAGTGCTGGGATTGATTACGAGCATGAGCCACCATGCCCAGCTATCTGTAAGGTTCCATGTTTTTTTTGACCAAGTCTCGCTCTGTCGCCCAGGCTGGAGTGCAGTGGCACAATCTTGGCTCACTGCAAGCTCGACCTCCCAGTTTCACGCCATTCTCCTGCCTCAGCCTCCCACTTCCATGTTTTAAATGAAAAAAAAAAAAAGATGTGAGTGGTGGATTCACAGGTGTTTAATATTATTATTGTGGTGTGGGTTTGTTTTTCATAGTTTTTAGAAAGATATTGGGGTGGGGGAGGTGGGATGAAGGCAACAGAATGATGAGACAAGAGGCAGGACAGCCGGGGCCATCTCTGAGCTGCCCGGAAGCCCTGCTGGGTGATCCTGAGTGTGAGGGGAACAGAGGTCTTGCACGTTATTTGAGCCAGGAGGACTCATGATAAGACGTGAAGTTTATGGAAATAACTCACTTAAGCATGGAGGGTGGAAGGGAAGACAAAGAGACCAGTGGGGATTGTAAAAATAATCTAGACAGTGACCCAGGGGAGGCCCTAATGATGGTTTTGAGGAGATGCCAGAGATGGAGAGCTCACTGGGGGAGGAGAGCAGGTGCGAAGCTTGGCAAGGAGAGCAGGTGCAAAGCTTGGCAAGGATAGCAGGTGTGAAACTTGGCGAGGAGAGCAGGTGTGAAGCTTGGCTGAGTGGGGCTGAGAGGGCTCTAAGGTGACGGGTGCATCCCAGGGCTGTGCGTGTGTGTGTGTGTAGGAGTGTGTCTATATGTGCAAGTATGTATGAGTCTATGTGTGATTCATGTGAGTGTGTGTGCACTTGTCTATGCATGGATGTATGTAGGAGTGTGTGCATGGGTCAAATGTGAACGAAAGTGTGCATGTGTTCGTGTGTGTGTGCATGTGTGTATATGTGCCTGTGTCTGCATGCATATGTGTATGAGTAATGTGCATGTGTCTGTGTGTACAAGTGTGTGTGCATGTGGGGGAGTTACTTGTATGTGTGTCTGTGCATGCTTGCATACGTGTGACTTGAGAGTTCCTGTCTGTGGATCTCCTTGTGTCTTGCGGGAGGCTTGTGGAGGAGAGGCAGAGAGCAGCTCAGGCCCCACACGGGGTCCTGCCATGACCTGTAACCCCATCTGTGGTTCTCGGCTTCAGGAGCTGTACTGCAGCACCGTGGACACTTTCCAGAAGTTCGTGGACGCCCTGTTCCTTCAGACGCTCCCTGGCATGACTGGCCTCCCCCCGGAAGAGTGTGACTACTTGAGGCAGGAAGTCCAGGAGAACGCTGCCTGGCAGCTGGGGAAGTCAGATCGCTTCCGGAGGCAGCAGTGGAAACTCTTCCAGGAGCTCCTAGAGCAAGACCAGCAGGTGCGGGCATTTGGGAACCCAGGGGCTGGGGTCTGCATTTTAGAAACACATGAAGAAGCGTGAGAGATCTCACATCCTGAACACCCACTAGTGCCTACTGTAGGTGCTCTATGGAGATGACTGTTGCATCCCTTTCACAATGGCCCACCACAGGGGCGGGATGAGAGAGCAGAGCCCTCATCTCCCTCAACAGGAAGTCGGAGATCATACCTTAAGTTGATCGATCAAGAAGAACAGCAAAGCTTGTTCCTTAGAATGAGAGAAATAAGTAGCCAACCAAATGGCAGGAAGGAAAGAGGTTAACAGGGAGTGGGCTCAGTGGGGGTGGGGGAAGTGGCACACACAAGACTCCTGTTTTTCCATGAGAGTCTGATTATTAAGACCATGGATTTATGCTGAGACAGAATCGTGACCCCTCAAAGATATCTATGCTGTGTTCCCTTACAGGGCAAAAGGCAGGTGCAGTGGAGTAAAGGATTTTGAGGTAGGGATGTTTGTGGGTTATCCTGGTGATCCCAGCGTAATTGCAAGGGTTCTTACAGGAGATAGGCAGAAGGGTGGGAGTCAGAGAAGGAGGGTTGATGTTCTAAGCAGAGGTCGGAATGGTGTGGCTGTGAGCCTAGGAACTCTGGCTGGTTCTAGAAGCTGGAAAGGTCAAGGAACACATTCTCCCCTATAGCCTCCAGAAAAGAGTGTAGCCTTGCTGACACCTTGATTTTAACCCATTAAGACCCATTTCAGCCTTCTGGCCTCAAAACTGTAAGATGGTAGATTTGTGTTGTTTTCAGCCACAGCTTGTAGCAATGTGGAACAGCAGCAATAGGAAACTAATACAATACACATTGATTTTTTTTTTTTTTTTTTTGGAGATGGAATCATGCTCTGTTGCCCAGGCTGGAGTGCAATGGTGTGATCTTGGCTCACTGCAACCTCCGCCTCCCAGGTTCAAGCAATTCTCCTGCCTCAGTCTCCCGAGTAGCTGGGATTACAGGCGCATGCCACCACGCCTGGCTAATTTTTGTATTTTTAGTAGAGAAGGAGTTTCACCATGGTGGCCAGGCTGATCTCAAACTCCTGAATTCAAGTGATCTGCCCACCTCAGCCTCCCAAAGTGCTGGGATTACAGGCATGAGCCATTGTGCCCAGCCCACATTGATTTTATCTTTAAAAAATTAAAAACTGTTAAAGAAGGCATTTCCAAATTCAGCATCCACCAAGACCACCCGCCAGTCCTTTCTCCCCTGCCTTCAGCCCTCTAGAGGCTGTGAAACTAACATCCTCAATATCCATATCCCTTGCAACTAGCCATGGCTGAGTGACACTGCTCTGGCCTTTGAAACAAGGCAAAGGGCTTCTGTTTCCTGTTAACAAAGCCGGTTTTGCTTGGAGCAGCCCCCTTCTTCAGTGTCCCATTCTTCCTTCCTAGAATGCACGGGAGGCCTGGAGGTGCATCAGCCTTTGTCTGCCCTAGAGGCAGCCTGCGTGAGCCTGGTGGGCTCCAGATTGTGGAGCAGTCTTAGCCCCAAGCCCCTGGCGATGCTGTTGAGCCATTGCCGCAGCCCTGAACCGCCCGCCCCTACATGCTTATTGTCAGAAACAAGCCTTGTTTCTTTAAGTTGGGTTTGCAATTAGTTACAAAAGACCAGTCTGACTGATGCATCCATCTAAAAGAGGTTTCCTAAAACAATTCCTTGGGGCAATAGAAGGTACAAAGTAGATAAAGGAAAGCATTGTGTGAATACATGACCACTCACAGCTGTGGGGACAGGCACAGGGCCTAGTTGCCTGCCCGAATGAATTCTTAGACCTCCTTCTAGTTCATTCAGTCCTCTGTCAGTGGCATCCGGTTGCCCTGTCGTAGGTGACTTGTCTGTCTCCTGCATTTGGCTATGAGTTCCTTGAGGACGGCAACCCTGATTTTCAGCCCAGTGGCTGCAATATGGTAAATGCTCGGGAAAACTTGTTGCATTTCCAGCAACAATAATGCAGCTTTGGAAATGATTACAGTGTTGCCTTTGCCCTGTATTCTTCTAAGGGATCTAAATGAAGCTGAATTCATCCAATTCATTCCAAATCCTGGGCCACAGACCAATTCATTTACAGTCTTTGGGGAGGGAGGAGGACCTGGGCCTCAGTGTCCTAGAAACCAGGTGAACCTAATGGGCCTCTGAAGTGGACCCACTAAATGAGTGTAGGGGCCTTTTAGAGACCATTGTGGTTTTGCAGCCAGGCCTCTAACCTCAGAAGCCTAAGACATGGGTTTGAGCCAGAGCAGACACATTAATGGGCTGTGTGACTTTAGCCAGTGAGCTGACCTCTTGCAACTCTGTGATTTTACACAACTTGCTAAAAATACCTCAGAACTCCAGCTTCTATGTGAAAACTAAGGGTCACAATATCCAAATGATTGCATTGAGATAATGCAAGTAAAGACCTTTTGCACAATATCTATTGAATCATTTAATGGTATTGACAGTGAAGGAATCCAGAATTTCATTTCTGACAAAACACCTATGATTCATCTAAAACTCCCTGGTTAGGAGTCTTAAGTTATTTTAGGCAAATAGTAGACTATGCACAGCTCTGTTTTTAATGTTTTATTTGTTTACTTTGTGAGCATATGATTGTGAATTTTTCTTGGCGTGTGGGGAAGGTTTCTGGCTGAGTTTTGCATGCAGGAAGCAAGCAGGAGAGTTAATGACCTCATCAACTGATTGCATAAGTATGACCCAAGACTGTTTTCTCAAGGTGTCTATGTCATAGTTAATTTACTGATTACTTAACTGCCTTACATTAACATATGATAGCTGGGCACGGTGGCTCACACCTATAATCCCAGCACTTTGGGAGGCCAAGGCGGCGGATCATGAGGTCAGGAGATCGAGACCATCCTGGCTAACATGGTGAAACCCCATCTCTACTAAAAATACAAAAATTAGCCAAGCATGGTGGTGGGCGCCTGTAGTCCCAGCTACTCGGGAGGCTGAGGCAGGAGAATGGCGTGAACCCGGGAGGTGGAGTTTGCAGTGAGCTGAGATCGCGCCACTGCACTCTAGCCTGTGCGACCGAGCAAGACTCCGTTTCAAAAAAAAAGAAAATAACGCACCATAGTTAGAGATCCACCTGCCATATTTCCTCATTGATGAAAAAAAGAGAAATGAGCTCTCTGTCGTTTAGATGAATATTAGTCATGAGAAGAAAAGCACCAGCGAAGCTATTCATGGAAAATCAAAAACACAAATTGCCTTTCCCACATTGTTTTCTATCCAAAAAGACAGTGGTCGTTTCATATCCCATTGCTCAGGGAAGTTGTTAAAAATTATGGAATTTGTGAATTACGCCGTTGGAACAGGTTGTAGAATGGTGTTTCTCAAAATGTAATCTGCTCTAATGCAGATTTCTGGGCTTCTCCCAGTCCCCTTGCTGTAGGCAGCTATAATGGCTCCCTAAAGAGGCCCACATCCTGATCCCTAAAACCCGTGAATATGTCTGGTTACAAGGCAAAAAGGACTTTGCAAATGTGATTAAGCAAAGGATCGTGAGATGGGGATATTCTCCCGATGATCTGTCTGGGCCCCATGTCATCACAAGGGTCCTTATAAGTGCAAAAGGAGCAGCAGTGCCAGAGTGAGGCAGTGAGGAAGACTCTGCAGCCATTGCTGGACTTGAGGATGGAGGAAGGGACGGTGAGCCCGGGAATGCAAGTGCCCTCTAGGAACTGGAAAAGGCAAGAAAATGGATTCTGCTCCAGACCCTCGGGGAGGAGCGCAGACCTGCCGACCCTCATTTCAGGCCTCCGATCTCCAGAAGTGTAAGGTAGTAAGTGTTGTTTTAAGCCAACAAATTTGTAATAATGTGTTACAGCAGCCACAGGAAACTAACACACCAGCGGGTAGGAGTGGGGCAGGGAATGTGGCAGTTGGTGCACTCCTTAGCATAACAGTAAAGAACACCAGTGCTAGAGGCAGTCTGTCTGAGTTTGAATCCTGGTTCCCCACCTCACTCTCGTCTCCCTCTCTCTCTGCACCCCACTCCAGGTGGTTTTCATCATTTCCTCACCAAGTCTGCTCTCCTCTGTGCTGAGCTTTCAGGCCTCCTCTTACTGGACTCAGTGGTGGCGTTTGGCCAAGTTGGTCTCTTCCCTCCTCCTTGAAACACCCGCTTGACTCTCTTGCTTCTCCTCCCAGCCCACTTCTTTCTCCTTCTCAGTCTCCTTTGCTGGCCCCTTCCCAGCTCCTTAATTTCTGAACACTGGAGAGCCCTGGGGTGCAGTCTTCAGTCCTCTTCTTTATCTACATGCACTGTTTCAGTGATCCCATCCAGTCACACACCATCTGTATTAGTTTTCTAATGCTGTGTAACAAGTAACCCCCAAACTAGAAGCTTAAAACAACATGCACTTACTGTCTCTCAATTTCTGTGGGTCAGGGGTCCAGGCACAGTTTAACTGGGCCCTTTGTTCAGGGCCTCTCACAAGGCCACATCCAATCTCTGGGCTGGGGCCAGAGTCTCATCTGAAGGCTTGACTGGAGAAGAGTCACTTCTGTGCTCACTTACATGGCTCTTGTCAGGTTTCAGTTCCTCAAGGTCGCTGGACTGAGAGCCAACAGCTTCCAAATTTATACGCTGAGCTCAGGATCATTCCTGAACTCATATCTACGTGAAGTCTCCAGTTAGATGATTGACAGACATGAGAAATTGGTGTGTCAAAAACAGCTGTTGTTCTTCCTGCCAACCTGCCTTACCCACAGCCTTCCTCCATTTTTCTACTAAATTGGGGCAAAAACCTTGGGGTCATCCTTGACTCCTCTTTCTTTCACACCCTACATTGGTTGACAAGAAATCCCATTGGTTTTGCCTTCAGTCTAATCCTGAATGTGACCACTATTCAGCACCTCCCCTCTTAGCACCCTGGTCAAAACCACTCTTGTCTGGGTTACTGCAACAGCTGACCAACTGCTCTACCTCCATTCTCAACCCCCAGCCAGAGTGATACTTTTAAGACAAGCTTGTCCAACCCACAGGCTGCATGCAGCCCAACACAAATTCATAAACTTTCTTAAAACATCATGAGATTTTTTTGCATCTGTTTTAGCTCATGAGCTATCATTCGTGTTAGTGCATTCTATGTGTGGCTCAAGTCAGTTCTTCCAGTGTGGCCCAGGGAAGTCAAAAGATTGGACATCCCTGTTTTAAGACATCCTATATGCCACTAATTTTTAGGATACATATTTAAAAATGTTTTAACATCCCTGAAATCAAGATACATTTTAATTTAATTGGCAGTGACTTTTCTCTGTTAGTGATACCGGAAATAATTGGGCATCTTACAGTCATCAGCACAATAGATTTGATAGGGAACACTAAGTCACATCATGTTGCTTCTCTGCAGAACCCCCAATGGCTTCTCATTTCACACAGCATAAAAGCCAGAGTCCTCGCCACACTCTGCAAAGCCCACCATGTCAGGTCCTGGCTGCCTTCTGACTGCACCTGCATGCTGCCCCCAGCCCCGCTGGTTCCTTGCACTCCTCTGGCTTTCTGGGCGTGCTCCTGCCTCACTCCGTCCTGCTCTGGGTCTTTGCTCCATGTCACCTTCACAGCGAGGCCTACTCTGACCATGCTGTTTAAAACTGCAATGCCCCCCTCACCCCCAGCACTCCAGTGTTTGCCTCGGGAGTTGATTGTAGAGTCCACCCCACCTAAAAACCCTCCCTGTTTCTTGGAGGACACTAACAAACTTTCAGCACATATTAGGCATCAATCAATAGCTCTTTCCCTTTCTCCCCATAATACATGAGAGTTTGAAACAAAGAGTAAAACTTACTTGAGGCCACAAAATGACCTGGCAGCAATGACCAGCACTCTAGCCCGAGGAAGCACTTCTTCTGAATGTAAGCATTTACAAGCCTGCATTTGATGATGCTGAAGGGGTTTGTGTAACAGCTGCAGGCACCATCTGGTCCAGAGATCTTGACCTTATCGATCATCATCGAATCCTGTTGCTAGTTTAAGCTGCATTCTCAAAACACACAGCAAAGACCCCTATATACTTTAGTGGCAATGCAGACTCACCTTTCAAAGAATCAAGACTGGCCAAGCATGGTGGCTCACACCTGTAATCCCAGCACTTTGGGAGGCCGAGGCGGGTAGGTCGCCTGAGATTGAGAGTTCAAGACCAGCCTGGCCAACATAGTGAAACCCCATCTCTACTAAAAATACAAAAATGAGTCGGGCGTGGTGGCATGCACCAGTAATCCCAGCTACTTGGGAGGCTGAGGCAGGAGAATCACTTCAACTCGGGAAGCGGAGGTTGCAGCAAGCTGAGATCGTAGCACCTCACTCCAGCCTGGGCGACAGAGTGAGACTCCATCTCAAAAAAAAAAAAAAAAAAAGACGACGACCGTGCAGAATTTTCTAGAACGTTCTGGTTTCCCTAGCACTCTGACAGATTATTGTAAACTTCTCACAAGAGGAGTCAGAGATGGGATTTAATGAAATGTTCCAGATAGCACAGTGTAGTTTTGTGAGAGTTAAGTGCAGGTGCTATGAATCACAGCGTCCACCAGAACTGAAGTCTAGGCTACAAGTGCTTCTGTCCAGGCCTCCGTGTTTAATTTGCATTCCAAATGCAGCATGCGCCATCTCCAGGATGCCAGAGGTAGAGCCTTTTACAAAGCCATGGAAAAGGGACGGATTCTCACCTTAAGGATGGAGTCCTTGGTTGTAGAATGGTCTTGCTGAGTTAGGTGCATCTGGTGATGTCAGATCGTCAGGGAGGAGCATGGTGGATTTAGAAAATATTTCAGCTTTGGAGACAGAAAGATGTAGATTTCAGTTCCTGCCCCACTGTTTATTAGCTGTGTGACCTTGGACTTCATTGGAATGTGCTTGTAACGTGTGTTCTTTTCAAAACAGAGGAGATTAATAGCCCTAAAAATAAGACACTATGAAACAAGACAAGGCACTGAAAAAATATACTTTATGAATGAAGATTATAGTCATGAGGCCGGGAGTGGTAGCTCACGCCTGTAATCTCAGCACTTGGGAGGCCGAGGCAGATGGATCACTTGAGGTCAGGAGTTCAAGACCAGCCTGTCCAACATGGAGAAACCCTGTCTCTACTAAAAATACAAAACATTAACTGGGCGTGGTGGTGGGTGCTTGTAATCCCAGCTACTCGAGAGGCTGAGGCAGGAGAATCACTTGAACCCGGGAGGTGAAGCTTGCAGTGAGCCGAGATCTCACAGGAGATCACTTAGCCTGGGCAACAGAGCAAGACTCCATCTCAAAAAGAAAAAATTATAGTAATGAAAACAGAAATCTAATTGGATTAGTTAATAGAATAGCAGATTAAATTGTGGCTAAAGAAACAATGTGCGAACTAGAAGATAAATGTGAGAAGGTGGTCCCAGAATACAGCTCAGAGATCTAAAGAGATGGAAAATACAGAAGAAGAGACATGGAGAATAGGATGACAAAGTCCTATAGGAGTAGAAGAGATATCTAATTCTATAGAAATAAAATAGACAATTTTTAAACAGTGAGAACAGAGGGAGTGAGGGAAATAAGAAATAATACTGGGCAAAGGAACATTGATGATTCAAACAATGAACTGAAGAGTTTAGAAATGAGCAGTTTAGATGAAGAGTTTAGAAGACAGTGCAGAACCAAAATAATGAAGAGCAGTATCCAAGAGCAGAGAGAACACTGGAATCCTATTTCTCCTTCTAGTCTGGGGGAGGGCAGAAGTATTAACTTTATATTTACAAATTAAATATACAACTTAAAAACTGAAGAGTAATCACGTGGAAGAGAAAAGAACAGCCCCTCCCATCCAGGAGCCAGCCTGTTACTCGCAGCTGGGCCTGGGATTCTCCTATTAACAACCAACCACCGAGCATCTACATGATAAGGCCCCTCTGTTACATGAAAGATGGAGCCAAAAATGAGACCACCCTGCCACCATACCTGAACACAGACCAAACGTGAACACTGTCCAACTCCCCACCCCTGAAATGCCCAGACACCCCATCCTGGCTGAGCCAAGCCAGGCTTCATTAAACCCTCCCCAAATCACCTCCTACAGCCCACACCTGGGCCTTTCTAACCCCTCTACACATTCTCCCTTGCTGCATCAAGTGATAACCCAATCTGTTCAGCCTTAGGGGAGCTCTGATGGCCTTTGCAGTGCATTGACAGAGTAAAATAACTAAGTAGAATATGTGACTTCCAAGGTAGAGAAAAAAGTATCCCAAAATGCAGGTTAGACACCTAAAAATGGTGAATCCAATAAAAGAGAAAAACAAGTTGGGAAGAATGCACATTTCATAATATCTAGAAAACACAAGATTAGATGGTGGAAAACAAGTCCAAGCGTACCATTAGTCACAATAAATACTAGCAGATCCATTTAGATTGCTAAAAAACACATTTCCTAATCTAGCTATGTGGCATTACAGGAGACACAGCTAGATCATCAAAAGTTAGAAAGTCAAGGGAAGGAAAACAATATCCCAGGCAAATATCTACCAAAAGAAAGTGCATGATACTAAGATCTGACAAATTATACTTTAGGCAGAAAACATTTTTTAGGGATAAAGAGAGTCATTACATAGTGTAAGAGGAACATTCAACAATTTAGCCACAAAACACATGAAGCAAAATTGGACAGACTTGAAAGACGAACAAATTGAAACCATGATGGAAGATTTTAATACCCCATCTCACAGAAAATAACAAACCGATCAGACCATAAGTCAGGCCATGAAATGATCTGTTCTGAACAACACAGTCAATTAGGATGAGCAGATGCTCCTACATCGAATTTTATGCACCATATTTATGGATAGATAATATGAATGTCTCTATTGAAAAGCCAAAAGGATCTACAAACTGTCACAGCTATGAAGATTGCTCTGAAATGTCACCACATACAAAATCAATATCCCAAACCAGTAGATTTCCTCCATACCAGCAACACCCAGTGATAAAGAAAGATCATCTTAAGAATCAAAGCCATAAGCTACCTAAAAATAAGTTGACCAATATGTATAAGAGCTTAAGGAGACGTTTATAGAATGTCATTGAAGGCATGAAGAAAAATGAGAGAAATGGCATGTTTTGGGGTGGAAAACTCAGTTTTCCAAAGATGGCGATTCTCTTCAAATTGATCTGTAAAATCAACCCAATTATGAGAAAATTCCAAAGAGTCTTTTTTCCCCTAAACTTGACCAGCTGATCCTAAAAGTCATATGAAAGGAAAAGCAACCAAGAATAGCTAAGGCAGCTTTGAACAAGAGGATAAGGCAGGACCTAGCCTCGCTGCATTGACGTTTAATTGCTACAGTGTTAGCAAGCATGGTATTGGTGCAGAAATAAACAGACCAATAGAACAAAATACAGAAGCTGGGACCAGATGTGTGTGTATATGTTAATTATACAAGACAAAGTGGCATTAGAGGAAAGCCAGAAAAAAAATAAATTATTTAATAAACATTGTTGGGACAATTAGTTATCCATTTATCCAGAGAAAATTAGATCCCTTCCTCACTCCACAGAAAACAAATTTTAGATACTTCAATTTAGAGTATTTAAAATTTTCCTATTTGCATTTTTCCTAAATGCAAATAGGAAAGATTTTAAGGTTTTAGAAGAAAATACAAGAGAAAATGTTAGTGAAATCGGGGCAGAAAGGGATTTAAAAAAGAAACAAACACACACACACAAGAAACAAAATGCACAATCCAAGCAAGCAGGATTGTTGAAGTGAGTAACCACATACCTGCTCTGTCCCTCTGTCCTGAGTTCAGGTGTGGATGGAGGAGTGTGCGCTGTCCAACGTGCTGCAGACACACCTGCGGGAGGACCACGAGGGCACCATCCACGGCGTCTTGGGCCGACTGGGTGGCCTCACTGAAGAGTGAGTACAGCTCCCTGAAGGCCCAGGGCTTTGTGTCCTGCATGATGCTCCGTGCGGCCTCAGCGTCCTCATCTGTACAATGGGCGTGCTGACTGCCCCTTGGCTTCCTTTGAATGTAAATGACTTAATGTTTCTTAGTCTCGATTTCCTCATCTATAAAATGGGCTAATGATATCTATTTCATAGAGTTGTCTGTCATAGGAACTTTTTTAAACAGCTTTTTTCAGGTATAGTTTACATACATTTATTTTACGAGTACAATTCAATGATTTTTAGTAAATTTTACAGAGTTCTACCCCATCACCACAATCCAAATTTAGAACATTTCTATCACCCCAAAAATTGCTACATAGCAATTGTAAGAAGATCTCTTGTGCCCAATTGCAGCCACTTCCCAATTTATTATCAGGTTTTATATTCATTTTTCACGTTTTTGCTATAACTATTAGTGCAATATGGTCTTTCCAATTTGCTGGAAAGTATTTTTTTCCTTCTTTCATATGAGAAAAAAATATATATGTATATATTTTTATATATATGTGTATTTTTTTTTCTTTTTTCTCAAGACAGAATCTCGCTCTGTCGCCCAGTCTAGAGTCCAGTGGCACAATCTCAGCTCACTGCAACCTCCCTCCGCCTCCCGGGTTCAAGTGATTCTCCAGCTTCAGCCTCCCAAGTAGCTGGGATTACAGGTGCCCGCCATCATGCCTGGCTAATTTTTGTATTTTTTGTAGAGATGGGGTTTCACCATGTTGGCCAGGCTGGTCTCAAACTCCTAACCTCAAATGATCCACCCACCTCAGCCTTCCTAAGTGCTAGGATTACAGGCGTGAGCCACCATGCCCAGCCGAGAAAAAAATTTTTGATATAGCTATTTTTTAGTTTTATTTTTTCAACTTCTATTTTAGATTCAGAGGGCACATGTGCAGGTTTGTTACAAAGGTATATTGGGTGATGCTGAGGATGGGGTACAGCTCCCATTACCCAGGTAGTGGACGCAGCACCCCATAGGTAGTTTTTTAACACTTGGCCCCCTCTTGTAGTCCCCAGTGTCTATTGTTCCCATCCTTATATCTATAGGTGCCCAATGTTTAGCTCCCACCTATAAGTGAGAACATGCAATATTTGGTTTTCTGTGTCTACATTAGTTTCCTTAGGATAATGGCCTCCAGTTGCATCCATGTTACTGCAAATAACATGATTTCATTATTTTTTATGACTGTATAGTATTCCATGGTGTATATATACCACATTTTCTTTATCCAATCCACCATTGATGAGCACCTAGGTTGATTCTGTGTCTTTGCTATCGTGAATAGCACTGCAATGAACATATAAGTACATGTGTCTTCTGGTAGAATTGATTTTCAATTTATTTTCCTTCAGGTATCGATATAACTATTTTTTAGTTGCCCAGACCTTGGCAGAAAACAAATTGTGTATGCCATCAAGAAGCAGGTGTCTAGCTATGGAATTGGATAATACAAGGGAAACATCAGAAGAGGATGGAGGCTGGGTGTGGTGGTTCACATCTGTAATCCCAGCACTTTGGGAGGCCGAGGTGGGCAGATCGCCTGAGCTCAGGAGTTCAAGATCACCCTGGGCAACATGGTGAAACCCTGTCTCTACTAAAATACAAAAAATTAGCTGGGCGTGGTGGTGGGTACCTGTAACCCAGCTACTTGGGAGACTGAGGCATGAGAATTGGTTGAGCCCCGGGGGCAGAGGTTGCAGTGAGCTGAGATCACACCATTGCACTCCAGCCTGGGCTACAGAGTGAGACTCCGTCTCAAAAACAAACAAAGAAGAGGATGGAAACATAAGTAGGCTTGGACCAGGGACACCTGGTGAGCCATACTGAGGACAACAGAGCGATTGGGGAATTTGTCTAGCCTGAAAAGCTGTGTCTTTTAATTGCATTAATATTTAGTCCATTTATGTTTAATGTAAATCCTCATGCTGATATATATTTGGGTTTTCATATCAGTTTTTGAAAATTCTCAGATGTTTTCTCTTTAGATCTTCCCCTGCCCATTCTCTCCCTCCTCTCTTTCTGGGACTCCAGTGACAGAATTTATGAGGCTTTTCCACTTTATCCCATATGTCTCTTACATGCTACTCTGTATTTTTGATTCTTTTCTTCTCTGTGGTTCAGCATGGATATTTTCCTTTGAGGTATCTTCCAGCCACTCTCTCTTCAGCCATGTTTTATCAGCTGCTAAACCCATCTCCTGAGTTGTTCATGTCAGTTATTGCGTTTTCAGTTCTAGGATGTCCATTTGATTCCTTGTATAGTTTCCAGTTATCTGCTGAAATTCTTCATCTTATCATTTAATTTCTGGAACATACTAATCATAATTAGTGTAAAGGTCATGTCTGACTATTCTGTTTTCTGATATCTTGTGGGCATGTTTCTGTTGTCTGTTTTTCTCTTTATTTTTAGTTAATTCTCCTCTATTTGCATGTCTGGGTATTTTTATTGGATGATGACCACTAAGCATGAAAAATGGTAGAGATAATTTAAGACTTTAAATGATACGATCTTCTTCCAGAGAGGATTTATGTTACTTCTAGCAGGAATTTCGGATAGTGGAAGATTCACTCCACCCATGTTGGAATTTAGCTGATTCTGAATTAGGTCTTAGTGGGGAACGGCTTTTATTCCTAGGATGAAGGCACCCACCAAAAAGCCTGGAGCGTTTTCCAGCCTCTTCTTGGCAGCTGACTGTCAGACCTCTGTTCACCTCTCAGCCTCTCAGCAGACACCTCAAGTTATACAACCAAATGTTGAACCTCTCTGGCAGGCTGAGTTTTTTTACATGAATCACTGAAATAGGAACTCAAAAATAGCTCAAGATTTCAGCTTTGGATGTGCTGATTTAGAGTCATACCATTAATTCTAGTGGCTGCATACCATAGGCTGCTGTACACATGTATTGGACAGCCCGGCAGGATGTGATGAGGTTAAAAAGATTAATAGACAAGCAGATGGTGGCGTGGTGCCCAGGGAGCACCCATGCCTAAGAGGATGGCAGCAGAGGGTGGTGATTCCAACCTGCTTCCTTTTGGAGGGGCTTCTTGTGGGCTGTGGCTGTTTGGGGAGCTTGTCACTGGCTCCATGAAGCCAAGGGCATTGACCCCACCCCTCACCTGCTTTCCTCAAAGGTCCACGCGGTGTGTCCTGCAGGGGCATGACCTGCTGTTGCGCTCAGCCCTCCGGAGGCTGGCACTCCGTGGCAACGCCCTGGCCACCCTGACGCAGATGCGGCTGTCGGGGAAGAAGCACCTCCTGCAGGAGCTGCGGGAACAGCGTGCACTGGAGCAGGGGTCCTCCCAGTGCCTGGACGAGCATCAGTGGCAGCTGCTCAGGGCCCTGGTAAGACCAGCATGGTGGCCCCACCCATTCCAGACAGACGGTGCCCCTGCAGCAGGCCCCAGCTTCCAGCAGGTTTGCCAGAACCCGAATCCTACCACCCCTGGTGCTGCAGGGTGGGGTATTCATTCGCCAGGGGCTGCCATAGCAAGGTCCCACAGACCGGGCAGCTTACACTGCACACATTTCCCTGCTCACCATCCTGGAGGCCAGAATTCTGAGATCAGGGTGTGGGCAGGGCCGCTTTGATTCTGAGACCGCCCTCCCTGGCTTGTAGATGACGGTCTTCAACCTGTGTCCTCCAGGTCCTTCCTCTGTGGGTGTCCCATCTCTTCTTATAAGGACACCAGGCATATTGGATCACGGCCCACGCTAATGACCTCACTTGACCTTAATTACCTCCTCAAAGGCACTATCCACTTACTGACCTCCCATTTTGAGGTACATGGGGTCAGGGCTTCAACATATGAATTTTGAGAGGACACAATTTAACCATAACAGGTGGAGACAATGGAGCCCCTATAGGGGCCACCCATGTACCAAAAGTTTTTAGTATCACTGATATAATGAGAAATATACTGGAAACACCATATGGAATCAGAGGGGGACCGGTGCAGTTGTCACTGGGGGTGTGATAGAGGAGGCCTCTGTGGTCTCTTTGAAGTGTGATAACAGATCCAAAGAAAGAATTAGTAAGTTGTAGAGCTGGGAGTTACACCCAGGTGGGCTGGCTCCAGGCCTCCTGCATGTAGCCACCACGCTCTGGGAGCAGCTGCTGCTCTTTGACCCACGAATGAGGCATAAGCCGACAGTCTCTTTAGCTCTATCCAGGCAGGACTCACGGACCTCGCTCCAGCCCCGCTCACTTCTTTCTCTCTTATTTCTACAAATAAAGGCAGTCCTCGGGGCCCTGTGTGCCCTGCCTCAGCTTCTGTGATATCCTGAGACTCACATCTGGCTTCAAAACCTGGTTCTGCTGTGTGACTTTAGAAAGTTACTTCTCTGAGCCTTCGTGTCCTCCTCAGTGCTAGTGTTTAGGTCTCATGACGTACTAGAAGGATGAGCAAGACCCCCATCTTGTGAGGGGCCATAGATGGTACTGGGCACACAGTTGGTGCTCAATAAATGCCCTTTTTCTGGGGACACAGACACCTAACCTCATCCATTGATTTTTGCAAGCCCAGAGGCCACCTCTTTCTGCCCTTTCTCTATCCCTTTTCCAACCCCTGGGCCCTGGATAGGACCAGCCCCACATCCCAGGCCTGGCCAGAGCTTCTCTGTGAGAGGAGTACTTGGCCCCTGCTCCCAGTTTTTTCCCTTCCAGGAGGCGCGTGTGCTGGAGGAGGCCAGCCGGCTGGAGGAGGAGGCGCAGCAGACGCGGCTGCAGCTCCAGCAGCGGCTCCTGGCCGAGGCCCAGGAGTTGGGGCAGCTTCTGCAGCAGCACATGGAGTGCGCCATTGGGCAGGCGCTGCTGGTGCACGCACGGAATGCGGCCACCAAGAGCTGGGCCAAGGACAGGGATGACTTCAAGGTATGCACTGACCTCTGTCCCTGGGGACACCGAGGGCAAGAAGGTTCAGGGTAGGGTCCATGCCTGGGTCTGCTCCTTGCCACACCGTTCACGGAGCTTGTGGCCTAGTAGACTTTACCTGACTTCTCCATGACTGGATTTTCTCATCTGTAAGATGGGATCTTCTCCCTCGCAGAATGGGGAGGATCAGTCGCAGCAGATCACAGGTTCTGCTCCTGCTGTTAGGCCCTGAGCTGCATTGTCCTGAGCACTGGCTCTGCTTTACAGCAGCACTGAGTGAGACGTGGTGTCACCCAGAGCCACGCAGCTGGTCAGTGGCAGAACCAGGATCCGAACCCAAATCCCTCTCTCAGAAAGAGAGACGTGTGCTTTCCCTGCCCCTGGCCGCCTCTGCTGAGACATTGGAGCTTTCCGGAGTTCATCCTGACGGCTGAGCAATGCCGCTAAAAATCAGTTCAGCTTGAGTAGACAGTGGTTTAACTCTTTATACTGACAATAATCATAAATAATAGTGATAAAAATGATAACAGTAAGAAGTCACATTAGCATTGCACTTAAGTCTAACTAAGGGCTTTTTCCTATCTCATCTTGTTGGATTTTCCCCACAATCTTTGTATAGTCAGGATCATTTTTCTTCCCATTGGGAAAAAGAGGCCTACGATTGGGCAAAGGATACATTTCCAGCCTCCAACCTAGTGAGTGGCAGCGCGGGGGCTGCAGGAGAATGACCAGCACACACTCTGCATCTGCCTGGTGCCTCCCTTACAAGCTGTAAGGAGAGGTGGGGCGCCCCTTACAGCACCTCGCTCCCTGCAGGCCACTGTAGGGATGGTGTCTGTGGCTGGCAGACAGTAGCAGGTTACAGCCCTGTGCCCAGCAGGCAGCCCTGGCATCGGGAAGTGCAGGAGCCCTTCTAGGAGCCCTCCAAGGGGTTCCTTTCTTTTTTTTTTTTTATTTTTTGAGAGAGTCTCGCTCTGTCGCCCAGGCTGGAGTGCAGTGGCGCAATCTCGGCTCACTGCAAGCTCCGCCTCCCGGGTTCACGCCATTCTCCTGCCTCAGCCTCTCCGAGTAGCTGGGACTACAGGCGCCCGCCACCATGCCCGGCTAATTTTTTGTATTTTTTAGTAGAGACAGGGTTTCACCGTAGTCTTGATCTCCTGACCTCATGATCCACCTGCCTCGGCCTCCCAAAGTGCTGGGATTACAAGCATGAGCCACCACGCCTGGCTGGGGTTCCTTTCATCTCAGTAAAATGAGTCACTTTGCGTGTCTGTGCAGCAAAGAGGCTGGACTCACATTTCTGCAACACCCTGTCTTATTCTAAATATCTCACATTTGCCTCAGATTATCCAAACATTAGGGCTGTGCCTGGCTGGCGATGTTGGGAATGTCACCCCGTCCCTAAAATTGTTCACATGTTACCTAATAGTAAATGCTCGCTGCATGGAAATGGAACAAGATATAGGGGTGTCATATTTTGTCCTCAGCTTCCCAGAGGGATTTTGAGTTGAGATTGGAAAATGAGTACCACCACAACTTCACACTTACAAAAAAGTAAAAGTAAAGTGAGGCTGGGCGCGGTGGCTCACGCCTGTAATCCCAGCACTTTGGGAGGCCGAGGCTGGCAGATCACGAGGTCAGGAGTTCGAGACCAGCCTGGCCAACACAGTGAAACGCTGTCTCTACTAAAAATACAAAAATTAGCTAGGATGTGGTGGTGTGCGCCTGTAATCCCAGCTACTCGGGAGGCTGAGGCAGGAGACTCACTTGAACCTGGGAGGCGGAGGTTGCAGTGAGCCAAGATCACACCACTGCACCCCAGCCTGGGTGACATAGCTAGACTCTGTCTAAAAAACAAAAAACAAACAAACAAAAAACAAACATTGAGTTTAGTTTCTAGAAGAATGGTCATTTATTCAGCCTGTATTCAGGGGCTTCCTGGAACACTAGCGCAAATGTGTGTGCCGACAGGTACGGGGAGACTGGCCAGAAAAAAACTGAGGAGGAGGAGAGAAGGGGTGGCCAAGGATGGACAGCCTGGCGAAGGGAGGAGAGGTGGGTGCAGAGTGGGGTGTCCGCCGCTCTACTGTGGCAGGAACGCAGGTGCACACAGGATGTGAAGATGTGGGTGGGCTTGCTGACCTTCGGAAAAAGAGGATGGGAGCTCCCGATAGGAAGTGCAAGGCTGGAGCCCAGGTCCTTGGAGGGGTGGAGTGGGAGCCCCCTTTGCAGATGGGGCAGAGGAGAAGGAAAGAACCATTGGCAGTAAGGGATGAGCAGGGGCTCGGGAGTTTGAAGAGCAGCTCAGACCTGCACTGCCACCCCGGGCTGTACAGTCTCCTCACCTCCGCAGCCTCCGCTCCACACCTGTGTGCTCAGGCACCTTTCTCAGATGCTGCAGTGAGAGTAAGTGGGTATTTTTTCTTACCCAAAGCCTTGCACCGTCCAATAAACATTTGTCGAAATGGGGATGAGCTTTTCTGGCTTTTGCCTATCCTCTTATGAAGAAAAGGATGATAACTTTGTCAGTGCACAACCAACACATCCCCAATCATGGGATGTCTCAGGGTCTCCTGTCTTTTCTGCTTTGGTCTGAAAGTGTATCATGTAGAAATGCATGTAGCTGCAAGTAACATGGCTCAAAGAAATAGAAGTTACCGCATACCACAGGAAATGTGGAGGTGCGTGACCCAGGCTGCCACAGTGGCTTTGTGATGTGACCAAGGATGAGGCTCTTTCTTTCTGACCCTGCATTCTTGCTGTTAATTTGTTGCTTCATAGTCTTAAAATGGCCACTGTCACTCCAGACATCAGGGCTGCATTCCAGGCAGGAGGAGGGAACAGCAGTCTTTCACCTGCCGATCCTCCACCTTAATGTTTAGAAACAGAAGGCCTCGGCAGGGCGTGGTGGCTCATGCCTGTAATCCAAGCACTTCGGGAGGCCAAGGTGGGCAGATCACCTGAGGTCAGGAGTTTGAGACCAGCCTGACCAACATGGCAAAACCCCATCTGTACTAAAAATACAAAAAAGTAGCCAGGCCTGGTGGTGCATGCCTATAATCCCAGCTACTTGGGAGGCTGAGGCAGGAAAATCACTTGAACCTGGGAGACGGAGGTTGCAGTGAGCCGAGATTGTGCTCCAGCCTGGGTAACAGAGTGAGTCTCCATCTCAAAAAAAAAAAAAAAGTGGGGAAGGCCTCTTAGCCGACTTTCCGTAACATCACATTTCATTGGCCCTAAACATCCCTGACCTAGAAGATAGGATTCCCATGACTAGTTTAAACCAGCCATGCACTCTCTGCCTGCTTCCTGACTAATCCAGGTTGGTGAGTAGGTGGAAGATCTGAACCAGGGCACGGGGAGGCAGGGACTGGATGGGCCGTGGGTGGCTCCCACATGTGACTTCTCTGCTGTCCCCGTCCTTCCTTTCTCCCCTCAGAGGACACTGATGGAGGCGGCAGTGGAGAGCGTCTACGTGACCAGCACTGGTGTCAGCCGCCTGGTGCAGGCGTATTACCAGCATATCGGAAGGATCATGGAGGACCACGAAGAGAGAAAGCTGCAGCACCTGAAGACCCTGCAGGGTACGGGACGCCCCGCAGGGAAGCCCTGGAAGAGACTGGCAATGTGTGCTTTTAGTCTGGGGCACAATAGGATGTCAGATGTTGTGAATTTTATTTTTGGGAATATAATTATTTCAATGTTTTAATGTATTTATCCCCTGCTTTGTCTCAAAAAGCCTTTTTCAAAAGGCACTTAAAGAAACATAGGCATAAGGACACATCCAGTGCAGTGGGAGTGTTTTAAGTCAATCGCTCAGGACAAGGATAGGATACGGAGATAGAGTCAGGGCCAGGGCTTATCTAGGGCAGCAGTCCCCAGCCTTTTCAGCACCAGGGACTGGTTTTGTGGAAGACTATCTTTCCACAGACCAGGGTGAGGGGGAAATGGTTTCAGACGATTCGAGTGCATTGTATCTACTGTGCATTTTATTTCTATTATTATTACATTGGAATATACAGTGAAATAATTATACAACTCACCATGGCCCCTGATCTAGGACATCTGCCTGCAAATCCTAATTAGACGTTCACTGATTTGTCTGTGAGCTTCCTGGTGGTCAAAGAGATGGACACCTACTTAGTTAAAGCCACCACAGTGACCATGAGCCCAGTGGCCCAGGGGGTGTTCGAGACCCCAAGAATTTTCCTGCATGGGTTCTTGTAAAAGGTCACCCTGGCGTGATAGAAAGGATGGTATCCCCAGTTCCGGTAAGATACAGATAAGCATGGTTGGAAGCCAATTTCTTAAACGCCACTTCTTATAACACCCTCCCCTGAGTCCAGAGCTTCCAAGCAGGTGGGATTCCACTTCTCTGATGGGCTTTGCCTGTCATGTCCAAGGACTAGAGTTGGAATCAATCCTGGGAGAGTCTTCCCTGAGAGTTTCTCCTCTCAGCTGAGCCCAGAGGCCACCTCTATCTTCCCCTTCTCCTGAGGAATTTGAGGCCTAGATTCAAATAAAATCTGGGCACGTTCCCAGAGATCTGCCAGGTTTTCCAAAGGAAGAGTTGGGCTCATTTAGCAGGAGACAGACATGATTTCTGCTACTGCAGAACATTCCAGAACTGGGGCATGTCTCTGTCCCTCGGTAGGCCTTGGTTTCCCCATCTGTGGGACTAGGGTTGGACTGCCCCCCCCACCCCCCACTCCCATCTCCCCTATGCACCCTCTCAGCTCTTATTTCCTGCTTCCCTGATAGCCCAGCTCTAATGCAGGGATTTCACAGTAAACACATTGAAACAATATAGCTTAACTTAAGCCACATCAACTCCCTTTTCCTTATTTAGTAATCTGTTTTATTTAAGAGTCAGAAATGCAGCTGGGTGAGGTGGCTCACATCTGTAATCCCAGAACTTTGGGAGGCCGAGGTGGGCGGATCACCTGAGGTCAGGAGCTCGAGACCAGCCTGGCCAACATGGTGAAACCCTGTCTCTACTAAAAATACAAAAATTAGCCGGGCGTGGTGGTGGACGCCTGTAATCCCAGCTACTCAGGAGGTTGAGGCAGGAGAATCGCTTGAACCCGGGAGGCAGAGGTTGCAGCTGAGACAGCACCATTGCACTCCAGCCTGGGTGACAAGAGCGAAACTCTGTGTCAAAAAAAAAGGAGTCATAAATGCTTGCCCCTAGAGGCCATCTGGGTTAAATCACTCTGTAAGTGCCAGCAAGCTCTCCCAGCTAGTTAAGTGTGACAGGTCTCCTGCTGTGGCCACAGAAGCTTGAGTTGGGTTTTTGGAGGAGAGGTACCTTGAGGAGGTAGTCCTATAGTTAGCTGTCCAAACCAGGGGCTCTATTAATAATTAGGCTGGGCTGACAGATCTAAACCATGCCTGTCCTAGGCAGCCTCATCATTTCACCTTTTTTTTTTTTTTTTTTTTTTTTTTTTGTGAGACTAAGTCTTGCTCTATTGCCCAGGCTGGAGTGCAATGGCATGATCTTGGCTACTGCAACCTCCGCCTTCTGGGTTCCAGCAATTCTCCTACCTCAGCCTCCCAAGTAGTTGGGATTACAGACACATGTCACTACGTCTGGCTAATTTTTGTACTTTTAGTAGAGACAGGGTTTCACCATGTTGGCCAGGCTGGTCTCGAACTCCTGACTTCAGGTGGTCCACCCATCTCGGCCTCCCAAAGTGCTGGGATTACAAGCGTGAGCCACCTCGCCCGGCCTCACTTTACTTTTAAAGCTTTTAAAAGCCAAGAGTTTTCTGAGCAGCTTAACCTGCAAACAAGAAGGAGCTCCAAGAAATGGGGCATAACTTCAGAGCCCAGACTTCCTAGCTCCTTGGAGAGCACCCACTTCAGCACTGTGCCCTCACTCTGCCTGGCCAATCACTTTTCCTTTACAGTGTGGCTTTTAAGCTCTTTGTGGTGCCTTCTCAGTGTTGACTTTTTCTCAGTCGGCCCTCCTTTCTCCTGATACAAGAAAGCTAGAGGTGGAGCAGGTGGAGCAGGTGGACAGGGCGCATCATAGTTTCTCTCTGCAGTGCCTGGTCCATGATGGAAGCTGTGTTGTTTGCGCACACAATGCCCTGTCCCTGTGCTGGTGGAACGATACACTCTTTGAGAGCTGGTGTGTCCCACTTACCCTGCACCCCAGCACCTGCCCCAGACCTGGCACAGTCGATCCTCCAAACAGACCCCTTGATTGTCCTGTGTTAAATGGTCTAGGTGAGAGGATGGAAAATTACAAACTGCGGAAAAAGCAAGAACTCAGCAACCCTTCATCGGGCAGCAGGACGGCCGGTGGTGCTCATGAGACCTCCCAGGCAGTCCACCAGAGGTGAGGTCCCAACTGAGCTCCCACGGAGGGGTGTTCTCTACCCCTTCACGTGGCGTATCTCTCTGTGGTGCCGTCAGCAGGTGCCATCGCGTGCATTACCCGTGGACTTGGGGGCCATCGGCCTTCCTCACCCGCTGCCTCTGTCCTGGTCTCTGCCCTCCATGCAGCACCTGGAATGGCACCTGGCACAAATGAGTGAGCAGGTCAAGGTGTGGTGGCGGCTTCATTCCCAGGTTTAAGTGGCATTCACAGCCCGGACACAGGTCTAAGCCATGTTTAGACACGCGCCTCCCCTCTCGTACTTTGGGCATTTTCAGAAGCAGACCTTGACGAGGATTTGGGGGCAGGTTGTTTACCTGGGAAGTGACCTGCAGAAGCACAGTGAGAGGGCAGGGAAGTGAGGAAGAGGTGGCTGCTTCCTGTAACTGTGACCATCACAATGAACGCAAATGTAACAGCCCAGGCCATGCAGACTCCCTGTCCCACAGTGCTGGAGGTCAGAAGGCAGGCTTGGCTCTCCTGGCTTCTCTGGGCCTCGCAAGGCCTGAGTGAAGGGGCCCGCCAACCGGGCTGTTCTTAGGAGGCTGCTCAGTAACAGGTGTCGAAACGCCCTGCTGCAGGGTTTGCACAGACCGAATTTGCCCTGACTTTCCAGGCTCCCAGCAAACTACGGTCCGGCAAGTCCTCAGATGTGGGGCACAGAAGCATCACCCAGCTTTCCTGCGAAACTTGCAGGTTCTGGGCCCACACCTGGAGACTTGGGCTCAGAAAGTGTGAGGGGAGCCCAAGAATCTGAATTTTAGCTGCACCTCTCCCCACCAAGGGATTCTGATACATGTGGTCCAAGGGCTTCACCAGGTGATCCAAGAGAAGGAGCCTCAGCAGCCACCTGGGCCAACCTGCCTTATGGAAGAGGAAAAGGAAGCCCAGTGTTGGGAGAGGGGGTGCATGAGCCCATCTGTGACTCACAGCTTATGTATGGCTGTTGACGCCCTTCCCTCCCTGCCACACCTCCTTGAATTCAGAGAGGCAGTTTCTTTTCTTTTTATTTTTTTTGAAGGAGTGACAGTACAATTTTGTGACATAGCTATATTGAATAGTGAAGTCTGAGCCTTTATTGTAACATCACCCAAATAGTGTATGTTTTACCCATTAATTTCTCATCATCCACTCCCCTCCCATTGTCCCGCCGCCCTTCTGTGTCTCTGTTGTCCATCCTTCCCCTCTCTCTCTTTTTTTTTTTTTTTTTGAGACAGAGTCTTGCTCTGTTGCCCAGGCTGGAATGCAGTGTCGCAATCTCAGCTCACTGCAACCTCCGCCTCCCGGGTTCAAGCGATTCTCTTGCCTCAGTCTCCCGAGTAGCTGGGATTACAGGCGCACATCACCATGCCCAGCTAATTTTTTTGTATTTTTAGTAGAGACGGGGTTTTACCATGTTGGCCAGGCTGGTCTCAAACTCCTGACCTCAGGTGATTCACCCGCCTTGGCCTCTCAGTGCTGGGATTACAGGTGTGAGCCACCGCGCCCGGCCCGTCATTCTATTCGCTGTGTCCATGTGCACACATTATTGGGCTCCCACTCATAACTGAAAACATGAGATCTTTCTGTTTCTGAGTTGTTTCACTTAAGAAAATGGCCTCCAGTTCCATCCATGTTGCTGCAAAAGACATGATTTCATTCTTTTTCATGGCTGAGTAGTATTCCATTGTGTATATGGACCACATTTTCCTTATCCAATCCTCCATTGATGGACACTTAGGTTGATTCCATATCTTTGCTATTGTGAATAATGCAATAAACACACGAGAGCAGGTGTCTTTCTGATACACTGATTTATTTTCCTTTGGGTAGATACCCAGTAGTGGGATTGCTGGATCAAATGGTTGTTCTATTTTTAGTTCTTTGAGAAATCATGCTGTTTTCCATATGGGCTGCACTAGTGTATGTTCCCACCAAAGGTGCATAAGTGTTTCCTTTTCTCCACATCCTCATCAACGTGTTATCGTTTGTCTTTTTAGTGATAGCCATTCTAACTGGGGTGAGGTGATATCTCCTTGTGGCTTTAATTTGCATTCCTCTGATGATGGGTCATGCTCAGTGTTTTTTCACATGCTTCTTGGCCATTTGTGTGTCTTCTTTTTTTTTTTTTTTTTAAGAATGTCTATTCATGTCCATAGGCACGGTTTCTAGTGGAACTCGGCCTCCTTGAAGGTGTGAGAGAGGCTGCAGTCTGGAGCGCTGGCCTTAGCTGGGCCACATGAGTGATTTGTTTACTGTCCACCCTCCTTCTTGCCACTCAAACTAGAGCTCCATGAGGACAGGGACTGTGAGTCTCTGTTCACACCTTTGTCTCAGAACCCAGCACAGCACCTGGCAGGCCAGAGATACTTTAATGAAGGAATGAGTGGATGGAGGGAGGGACGGAGGGAGTGAGGGGTGGAGGGATGGATGACGGGGTCTGTAGGATGCACAGGAATTTGCTGGGCAAAAACAGAGGAAAGGCGTTACTGGCAGACAGAAGAGGTAGGAGCAGGGTGGCATTTTCACACCTCGGAGCACTCCACATGCACAGGTGCCTGTCCATGCTAAAGGTGGCCCTGCCTTCAGATCTAGAAATTCAACCCCTTTCAGAAAATCTGCCCTAAAAGATGGGAAAGAGGCAGGCAGGGAGCAATAATGGAAACAGGGTGGCTGGATTTGGATGTTCCTGTTTGCTGAGGACCTGAGGGCATCCAGAGAGGGAGGGGGGCCCTGGGGCTCAGGGACCCGGCCTCTGCTCCAGCTCTGTCCCCCTCTCTGAGAGTAACAGGGCTGCCTGCCATATGCGGGATTTCCCAGAGGCTGCATCCCAAGAAGCTTCTCATTTTACGAGGGAGGGGCCAGGGCAATTCTGAGATTTGCAGTCAGGGGTGGGTAGCCTGTGGCCTCTGGTGCTTTTAGGAGAACGCTCCTCCCTGGGGTAAGATTGTTTTCTCATGAGAAGATGCCACCTTCTGCTCAGCCACTTCACAGATGTGTGTCCTCAGGGAGACCCCCACCTCTCTGGGCTTCTTCCCCCTGGCTTTTCTACTCTGTGCTGCTGGTGTCGTGAAGCTCCTCCGAAGATCACATGCAAAGTGTGTGGGCAGGACTCTGTAAACTCCCGCGTCCACTTTGTAAAGAGCGTCCACTTTGATGGAGAGGCAGCCTGCCTGTGGGGACTGGAGCTGGGGCTGCTGTGAATGGTGCCCCCGATGGCCAGGCCCCACTTGGGGCTCCCAGGGATCAGCGGCCTCCCTGCCTTCCTTCTCCCTCCCTCCCTCCCTTCCTTCCTCCCTCCCTTCCTTCCTGCCTACCTGCCAGCCTGCCTGCCTTCCTCCCCACAGGATGCTGTCCCAGCAGAAGAGGTTCCTGGCCCAGTTCCCGGTGCACCAGCAGATGCGTCTGCACGCCCAACAGCAGCAGGCAGGAGTCATGGACCTTCTGGAAGCCCGGCTGGAGACCCAGCTACAGGTATAAGTTACAGAACTGGACCATCAAAAAGTGGTGGTTTAAAGAGGAGCAGAAATAGCCGAAGCCAGCCTGTGACCGCGGGTCAGCCATGGGGACTGTTGTGAGGGGACCCCTTGGTCCCTGCACTTCCCTGCCTGTGGCATCGTTGACCCACAGAGTCTCACCTGCTAAGGGTGTGTCGGCCTCACCTTAGGACCCTGAGCCCCTGGAGGGCAGGTGTGGCCTGTGTGGATCCCTCCAGTGGCTGCAGCACCACAAGCAGGGCCAGGCCCTGACCAGCTGGTCAGGCCTCATCTATGGAGCTGACAGAGAATTGAGCATTCCCCTGTGTGCGCATGGCCACCAGGAGGCTTCCGGTGTAATGGTGACCTCTGTGTCACTCAGGCAGTATTGGTGTTAGCTAAAGTTTACACTTTATTTACAGCAAACAGGAAGCTCAGCTCTCATGATATAAAGTGCATATTTCATCACAGAAAATCCCATTTGTGTGAGGTTATACAGTGAGATGTAAGGTGAGAGTATAAAGTGTGGCTAAGCAAAGTGGCTGCCTTTAAAAAAATCAAATCTTCCAGAATGGAAGCATTTAGCAGAGTGTTGGCCCTTTCAGAGTGTTCTCCACTGGCGATGGCAATCGCAGAGTGACAGTGATAAGAATACAGCAGTGGTGGCCGATAGGTACTTATTGAGGGTCTATGATAGACAGTCATGAGCTGAGAGCTTTGCACACACTTTC
This sequence comes from Symphalangus syndactylus, assembly GCF_028878055.3. Classification (NCBI taxonomy): domain Eukaryota; kingdom Metazoa; phylum Chordata; class Mammalia; order Primates; family Hylobatidae; genus Symphalangus; species Symphalangus syndactylus. The sequence goes on along the minus strand of NC_072438.2, from coordinate 16,171,276 downwards.
CAACAAAAGAGGTTACTGCTATTGTCCCCATTACAGATGGACAAACTGAGGCACGCATGGGTTAAGTTGCTATCCAGGGTCACAAAGTTAATGCGTCATGGAATTCTGGTGTGTCTGTTTACACCACGGTGTTGGCAGTTAAGAGCCCAGCCTGTGGAGTCGGGCAGAAGTGGGTCCCATCCTATTCTGCTGCACCTGCTCCAGGCAGGTCACTGAGGCCCTCTGACCTCAGTGTACTCTGTCAACTGAAGACCGATGGCCGGTGTGAGTGAGGACCCACAATTATGCAGCAGGAGCTGGTAGATGTCCGTGTGTCCTCCTGCTCCTCTCCTCTCTGGGATGTATCTTAGAAAATTCTCCTCCATACTGGGGACGTGGTCCCCAGTGGCCAGCCTCGAGTGTCAGAATTCACTCAAGTGGAGAGGGATTTAGAGAAGTCAGAGGGAGACCCAGCTGAATGCTCCTCTCTGCGTGCATTTCAGGAAGCTGAACAGAACTTCATCTCCGAGCTGGCAGCCTTGGCCCGAGTGCCCCTCGCTGAAAGCAAACTGTTCCCCGCTAAGCGTGGGCTGCTGGGTGAGTCATAGATGCTTGCACTGCAGCGGGAAGCACTCTGGGCTAAGAGATATGGGTTCCAGTTCCACACTGGCTGCTAACTGGCTGTGTGGCCTTAGGCATTGTGCCTAGGCTCTCTGGGCTTTTGTGACCTTGTCTGTAAATGAGCAGGCTTGGCTAGGCCACCCCACAGGCCCACTTGCTCTCTAGCATTTGATAATTCCAGTTCCTGGGTCTGGTGTTCACTGGCTGTGCCCCCTTACTGACTGCATTTTTCCATCTGTAAAGTGGGGATAATAAGCCCTCCTCCCACCCCTGGCCAGTGACAGTTCAGTAACATCACAGGATGTTTTAACCTGGTAATGGGAGAGTGACTCAGAAGGTGGTGTAAGAACACAGAGATCTACTAAAACAAAAGCTATCACACTGGTGCTGGGTTTTCAGTTGCTTGCTGCTTCATTAAGTCTTCCAGTCAGCTGGGTAGAGTAGAAACCCAGGGCGAGCCTAGCAGACTGGAGCTCAAGCCACAGCTCTGCCACTTACTGGCTTGTGCAGGCTTGGGAGAATACGTCACCTTCCCAGATCTCAGTTTCCTCATTAGTTGAGTGGCTGCAGTAGCATAAGGTACCAAGCACACACTTGGCCCACACAACATGCTCAAAAATGTCAGGCTGGGTTGGCGTGAGGCTGCACGAAGTTGTCACTTGTCTAAAGTCACAGAGCCATGCCTGGGTTCATCTGTCCTCTACAGAGAAGCCCCTAAGGACTAAAAGGAAGAAGCCCCTGCCCCGGGAAAGAGGGGACCTGGAGGTGCCCAACGATGAGGACCTTGCCTCTGGGGACCACACCTCAGGCTCACTCAGGTACGACTGGGCCCCAGGCCTATTGCCTGTGGCTGGATTTGGTAAATGCACTCAGCTGCTGTGTGCCAGAAGTCTGGGCAGGAAAATCATCAGTCCCCTCAGAGGCATTAAATGTAAAGGTTTAAGAAATGACAGGTATGAACGCAATTTGTGGGCAGTAAGCCATGATGATACCAGGGGTGCCACATGGCTGTTACCCTTTCTGTTTGTGTCTCATTTGGCCAGATGAGCCTTGACCTACCTCCACACCCCATTGGCATCCAGCCTGAAGTGTTGGGCAGTCAGTCCCCTGTTTGACCAGGGCTGGCTGTGGTCATGGCACTTGGATGACCTCCTACCCAAGAGAGGGAAACGGGTTTTATTTGTTTCTTAACAACCCATGTCAAAGTGAAAATTGTTTTGATCACCTTTGGCTGCATTTTCATTTAATCCAATTGGGTAAGTTATGGCATCAGGATGGGCATGGAGTCAGCATTCTAATCGGCTGCCTTTCTTCCCTATTTTAAGCAGCAAAAGGCTGAGTCAGCAAGAAAGTGAAGCTGGGGACAGTGAGAACTCAAAGAAGATGCTAAAGAGAAGAAGCAACTTATAGTTTAAGACCAGTCAGCGGGACAGGACCTGAAGCCCTGGGTCTGGGTGTGAATTCCGCCTTCCCTCCTGCAGTGCTGAGACGCAGCAAGGACAGAGAGGACAGCAGCATCTCTAGGCTCTTCTGAGAGGGACGGAGAAAGAAAGAATCGAAATGTGCCCTAAAAGCATAAATGAGTATGGTGGGCGCTATCTCCTGAGAAAATTAGGCATTCCCGTGTTGGAAACACGTCTCTGTGAGTTTGCATTTCATTTGGCTTGGAGCCCTGGCTCGATGCCTCATGGATCTTTCTCCCTCAGGAGGGACCTCTCGAGGGGTCCGAGCCTCAGGCCAAGGACCCCTGATGCAGACTCTGGAATCCCTGGCCCAAAGGCCTGTCCTGGCCCATCTGGGGCTGAGGACACACAGATACATAATGACACCTGCAGAAATGTATTCTCTGAGGACACTTAGAATATGAGGAAGAGGGTGTGGCCCAACCCTCACTTCACCTGGGGAGGGGCTTCTTCCAGACAGTACACACCCTGCCCCTGCAGAGAGATGTCGTGGGGGCACCTGCTCTCCCTGATAGATGTTGACAGCATCCAGAAACTTCCAGACCAGCCCTCCCACCACACCCAGGAGAGGCCGTTCCCACCTGGAGAGAAGCTTCCAGACCAGCCCTTCACACCACAGCCAGGAGAGGCCTTTCCCACCTGTAGAGAAGCTTCCAGACCAGCCCTTCACACCACAGCCAGGAGAGGCCTTTCCCACCTGGAGAGAAACTTCCAGACCAGCCCTTCACACCACAGCCAGGAGAGGCCTTTCCCACCGGGAGAGAAGCTTCCAGACCAGCCCTTCACACCACAGCCAGGAGAGGCCTTTCCCACCGGGAGAGAAGCTTCCAGACCAGCCCTTCACACCACAGCCAGGAGAGGCCTTTCCCACCGGGAGAGAAGCTTCCAGACCAGCCCCTCGCACCACAGCCAGGAGAGGCCTTTCCTGCCTGGAGAGAAGCTTCCAGACCAGCCCCTCACACCACAGTCAGGAGGAGCTGTTCCCACCTTGAGAGAAGCTTCCAGACCAGTCCCTCACACCACAGCCAGGAGAGGCCTTTCCCACCTGGAGAGAAGCTTCCAGACCAGCCCCTCACACCACAGCCAGGAGAGGCCTTTCCTGCCTGGAGAGAAACTTCCAGACCAGCCCCTCACACCACAGCCAGGAGAGGCCTTTCCCACCTGGAGAGAAAACTACATACCAGCCCCTCTTACCACAGTCAGGAGAGGCCTTTCCTGCCTGGAGAGAAGCTTCCAGACCAGCCCCTCACACCACAGCCAGGAGAGGCCTTTCCCACCTGGAGAGAAAACTACATACCAGCCCCTCTTACCACAGCCAGGAGAGGCCTTTCCCGCCTGGAGAGAAGCTTCCAGACCAGCCCCTCACACCACAGCCAGGAAAGGCCTTTCCCACTGGGAGAGAAACTTCCAGACCAGCCCCTCACACCACAGCCAGGAGAGGCCTTTCCCACCTGGAGAGAAACTTCCAGACCAGCCCCTCTCACCACAGCCAGGAGAGGCCTTTCCCACCTGGAGGGAAACTTCCAGACCAGCCTCTCACACCACAGCCAGGAGAGGCCGTTCCCACCTGAAGGGAAAATTGCTCCTTTGGTGGAGGTTAGGGACTGTCACCCTCAGCACTGTGAACATATCGGGCGAGATCATTCTTCAGGAGAAGGAGCTGCCCAGAACATCACAGGATGTTCCAGTGTCCCTGGCCTCTGCCCACCAGATGCCAGCACTCCCACCAGTCGTGGCAGCCAAGAATGTCTCCAGACACTGCCCCGTGTCCCTAGGGTATCACCCACTGCGCTGAGTCAAAGGGTGCCTGCCCTGGTCAAATCCAGGACATAGCCATGGATATGTCCACAAATCCCCAGAACCTAGTGAGCCCAATGGCTCTGGGAGCCCCTGTCTCAGGGATTTTCTGGGCCATTTGTGACTTTTCATTTCTTAAAACCTGAAATAGACTCTCTTAGTCAAGAACGAGTGACTCCTTCCCAGAAGTGGCCAAAACTTAATCATCAGCGCTCTTAGGTTCCTCACCCATCAGCCAGTGGGCTCTCCAAAGTTAACCAACAGCTCCCTCTTGTGGTTCACTAAAAAACTTCGTTATTCCATGGAGTTGTGCAAAGCTATGGCTTCCTTGGTGCAATATTCTTAGAACCTGCTTTGCATAGAAATCACTTTTTTTTTCTTTTTTTGAGACAGAGTCTTGCTCTCTCGCCCAGGCTGGAGTGCAGTGGCGCGATGTCGGCTCACGGCAATCTCCACCTCCCGGGTTCAAGCGATTTTCCTGCCTCAGCCTCCCCAGTAGCTGGGACTACAGACGTGTGCCACCACGCCCGGCTAAATGTTTTTTGTATTTTATTTTAGTAGAGACGGGGTTTCACCATACTGGCTAGGCTGCTCTCGAACTCCTGACCTCGTGATCTGCCCGCCTTGGTCTCGCAAAGTGCTGAGATTAGGCGTGAGCCACCGCACCCGGCCAGAAATCACTTTTATATTGTCATATGGGCCCTCTGCACAGAGCCCGATGGCTCCCCCAAGGGAAGCCTGATTTTGTGACGTGTGTATGGTAAATGCAGGCCTTCCGGCAGCACCATAATTGGTCAGTTACCCTGAGCCCAAAGCTCTGAAAGCATCTGTGGAATGATCAGGGGACCCTTCTCCTCTGAGAAGGCTCCCACCTGCCTCCCCGCCACCGAGCTTGTAGCCTGACTGCCTGGCTGTCGCATGGAGCATTTTGCTTCTGGGGTGTCTTCCTTAGCCAAAGGGAATGTGTCATTTGCTGCTCGACCCTGGCCCACCCTTGCCGCTCAGCTGTTGTGCTGGGCACAGTCTGGGGCACAGGCCTCCATGACGAGGACGCATGGGCTGTCGGTGCTTTCATCCGTCACAAACTGGCACCTGTACCTGCCAGCGGGAGCATGATGGGGACTTCCACGCTGGAATTGCTCCCTGATCAAAATGAGATATGGCTATCTGGAAGACACTGCATGCTAGCCAGTGTACCTGGGCACAGACTTGGGGCCACCCTGAAGCTGATGAAGGCCTGAAGGACTGAAGGGCTGAGCCACATGAAGGCAACACTCAGGACCAGGGGAGAGAGAAGAGGATCGGCAGTGCAGCCCCAGGACGCCTCGCAGGTACCCTGCCTCCATTTTGGTTACCATCCCCAGTTCTTATTATGGGCTGTGGGCTGTTATGGTGATGGATGGATGTGGATTTGGAAGGGAACCATGAGAGATGATGTATTATGATGAACTTGTGCTTTAATTCTTTGGTGAAAATAGCACCCTCTGACCTGTACTTGAGACCCCAGGATGAAGCCAGTGTGGTTTTTTGTACTCTTCCAGGGTGAGTACACTCTCCCAGGACCCTCCTGGCCAACCAGGGGTCACGTTCTGCACGGCATTCCTTCTGAGGCCCTGGCCAGAGCGATGCTTATCTTGCTGCTGCCACAGAAGCCTCTCCTGCCCCTGCCATCTGCCCATCACATGTTCTCCAACACAAATCTGCCTGGCCTTATGGGCGGCGTTCCCTGGCTCTTAGGAGAAAAAGCCAGATCTTTACCATGGACCATGAGGCCCAGAGAGGTCTAGACTGAGCCCACCCCTGCGGCCTAACAGATGCCCTTCCCCTTCACTCTGCACCTGGCCCCTGTCTCCTCTCATGGCCTCACATGGGCCACACCCCTGCCCCCCACTGGGCCTTTGCTCATGATGTGCATTCTTTCTGGAAGACCCCTGCCCCCTCCCCAGCCCTCTGCCCAGTGGCTCCTAGCCACTCCTTACATGGAGTCAGGACTCACATCTCCAGAGATCCCCCCTCTGCCTCCAACCCTGAACAACATCAGGGCCCCCCTTAGATTCTAGGTCCTGTGTTCTTTGCTGCTGGGACTGGGGTGGGGTCGGGGGGGGCGGTGGTATAAATAACCTTCCTTTATTTCTTGTCCAAGTTCAGAACTATACACAGAGGTGTACAGCGAGACCCACATAAACAATCCCACTAAACCCAACTCAACTGGCCCTTACCTGAGTCCTCCAAATGTCCCAGGCTTCCCTAGTGTCACCTGATTTGCAGTGGCATCAGCGGGAAAGGGAACAGTGGTCTTAAGGATTGCAGCTAAAAGATCTGACTGTGGCATTGTAAGCTATAAGGAATGTGTCAGTGAACCCGTGGCTAAGCCCACTCCTGGGCCTTGGTGGGGGTCTGTGCACAGGTGTCAGAAGTGTGAGCTCCATTAGCTTTACAGTGAATCAGCTGTGGGGCACAGAGGTCAAGCTTTTCCTCCACCCTATGAAGGCTCCTTGAGAAAGAACTGACCAAAGGCAGACCAATAGGAAAAAGAAAAGCATTCCAATGTAATGTGCATGGCATGGGGAATTGCAGGAGAGTGATGGCCCCGCACATCAGTGAGGTCCAGGTGCTTCCACACCCTCACAGGGAGATGGGAAATGGGGGAAATGTGGCTGTTTAGAGGGTAAAGCATGATTTATAGGGGGAACGAATCGATCCAGAGGCAGGCACTGTCTTGGGAGTAATCCTTCCCAGACTGGCCAATCAGGTATTTCTCCTCCCCAGAGAAGAATAAAAGAGAGGGAGACGGGCTAGGGAAGTCCCCTATGCTGTCCCCCAGAGAGTGGAAGCCCCTCCCTCTATGGAAACCAGAGGAGTGGGAGATGGGATTCTCTATTCTCCCCTAAATGTTTCCTCTATAGCCCTTAACAGAGTGTGCAGTTTGGTGCTTTGAGTAATCATTTGATTCACACCTGACGTCCCCCCTGGAATGTACACTGTTGACCGGCCACATGCCACCTGGCATATAACAGGCATTCATGGTCACCTGGTGGAAGGAAGGGAGGGAGGCCTGGGAACATTCCTTTCCTCCCGTGGCATATGGATTGGAAGGAATGGAGGGAGGAAGGCTGGGTATATACTTTCCTCCTGTGGTGTATGGATTGGAAGGGAAGGAAGGGAGGGAGGCCGGGAATACTATTTTCCCCCCGTGGCTTATGGATTTGGCTGTGTGTCAGCATTACCCAGGGGCTCATTAAAAACAACATTCTTAGCCCCATCCCAGAGATTCTGAGTCAGCAGATTGGACAGGAGGCCTGGGGATCTGTGTTTTCCCCACTGGGCTCTGAGGAAAGGCAGGGCAGGTTGGGAGAAGGAATCAGTGAGGCTGAGGCCCCAGCCTAAAGGTCACAGGGACACCTGGCCCAGGAGAAGTCCTCTGCACCAGGCATTTGCCCACATGGCTACAGGTAAATGTTGGGATACGGAGTGTTCTTTTTTGCTATGAAACTGGAGTCATGGAGGTCCTAGTCGACATTCTTCCTTCCAAATACAATGGCCTGGATGGGGGAGGGTGGTGGCTATAGAGGCTTCCTGCACCGTGTCGGGGCTCTTGTCCATTGTAAGCCGGGACCCCAAGCTACCCACGTGGTGTTTGGCTCCTGTCTGATAGGGAAAGACTTTGAAGTCCACATCCAGGCATAATGGATAGCCAGGCTGCCTGAGTGGTTTGATAGATCTCCCAGAAAATTCCCAGATGGGCCATGGACGCACAGCCGTGCCACAGCTTTCCTCCTCTTGGGAACAGGCTACCAGCGAGAGGCTTTACTTTGAAGCCAGGTGCACCAGGGCCCCTGTGTCTTTTCCTCTAAAATCTCTGCAGGCCTGCACTAAGAAAAAATAGAAACTTCAACTTGCTAAGAGCCCCTTTTGCTTAGGAAACTTCTTTTCATGCTTTTTCAGTTCATAAATGGACTTGATTGGAATGAACCTTTAGGCAAATGACATTGTCAATGGGCAACATCACAGCCACACTCTGCCTTGGAAAGAGTAACACAGAGGAGGGTTACGCACTTATGTCAGAAGAGCAGCTCTGTTGAGTCTATAGAGATTTGGCCCCAGGCTAAGGGTAGCACCTTCTCTTGTCCCCTGTCTATGATCAAGGTGGCCAAACCAACCCTGGGGGCTAGAACATGGTAGACCCTGCTGGTGACATCTGAAAATGGTTCAGCTTTACATAGATGAGGGAAAAGTATGTGCAAAGACCTTGCCCATTCTGTCTCACTTTTTAAGAGTCAATATGCAATCTGGAGGCAAAGATGGACAAACCAACTGATGTGGTTTGGCTGTGTCCCCACCCAAAATCTCATCTTGAATTGTAGCTCCCATAATTCTGTGATGTGGGAGGGACCTGGTAGGAGATAACTGAATCATGGGGGCAGTTTCCCCCCATACTGTTCTTGTGGTAGTGAATAAGTCTCAAGAGGTCTGATGGTTTATAAGGGGAAACCATTTTCACTTGGTTCTCATTCTCTCTCTTGCCTGCCACCATGTAAGACGTGCCTTCTGCCATGATTGTGAAGCCTCTCCAGCCACATGGAACCGTGAGTCCATTTAACCTCTTTTTCTTTATAAATTACCCAGTCTTGGGTATGTCTTTATCAGCAGAGTGAGAACGGACTAATACACCAACAAATGCAGAGGGGCCAGAACCAGCCCTTCCTGGGACATCAGAGCTAACAGTTAAGTGGTCTGAATTCCAAGCCCATTTACTTCATGTTGATAGGTTGAAATTGGCCATGGCGAGAGACATACGTTGAAACTTAATACCCAATGTGGCAGTACTGAAAGGTGGGACCTGTTAGAGGTGATTGGGTCATGAGGGCTCTCCTTTCATGAATGGATTAATTCATTCATAGATTAATGTATCAATGAGTCAATGGATTAATGGGTTATCATGGGAGTGGGACCAGCAGCTTTACACTCATCCCCCTCACCATGTGATGCCCTGCACTGCATTAGGACTCTGCAGAGTCCCCACCCGCAAGAAGGCTCTCACCAAATGCACCACCACCACCCCAACGTTGGACTTCTCAGTCTCAAAGTCTGTAAGAAATGAATTCCTTTTCTTTATAAATTACCCCATCTCAGGTATTCAGTTACAGTGATGCAAAATGGACTAAGACAGAAAATTGGTACCAGAAGTGGGGTCCATAGAACCTAGCAAACACTACAGACAAGGGCTTTCTACCCCACCCACCTTCACCCATTGTTCAACATTGATTTGGCGGCACACTTCTGGACCACTGAATCCAAAGGGTCTACACAGATATAAATCACCTGACTTACAACAAAGGCCCCACTGCATCTTAATGGGGGAAAGAATAGTCTTTGCAATAAACGGTGTTGGGTCAATGGGAGATCATATGGGAAATGGAGAACCTTCAGTCCTACCTGATATTGTACATAAAGATTATTGAGAGATGGCCCACAGACCTAAATGTGAAAGATAAAACTTCTAGAAAAAACCTAGAAGACTACTGTGGTAGGCAGAATAACGCTCCCCGTCCCTGCCACCAAGATGACTACATCCTAATCCCTGGGCCTGTGAGTATGTTATGTGACATGGCTGGGAAACATCAGCAACTTTGCCTGATGTTTTTATCCCTCCTTTAGCGTATCTCTAGCTCATGGAAATGGAAGGAAGAAATGTGACGTTTAGGAGGTTGGAGCTTCCAGTCTGAGGCTGATCCATACAATACAAGAAGAAAGAGAGCCAGGAAAGGCCAAACAGGAGGGAATCAATGCAAGATTTGAGCCTATTTTATGGAAGCCCGCCCATCGGCCGTCTTCCCTCTCCTCCTTGGGTCTCAGGAACTCAGCCTTCAGAAGTCATGAACTGAATCTCTCCTCCCACCCCCACATCCACCAGTCCCTACCAAGAGTGAGTCCTCAGGAAGCAGCCACCACCATTCGTTATCATGTGGGGGGACTGCCAAGCATTCGTACCCAATCCAGACACCACTGAAATGAAAGTGCCCTAGTCAGGTCAGTGGGCAGTTCATTTTCTTTATTTTTCCACAAGCTTTGAATTCAGAAATAAGAGCCACAACAAGTTGGTTGTTAAGTAAAAATGGGAGTGATTACAAAGGAAAACTTTGTACAAAACTTTAAAAATCTGACTGCCCCATCAACTGCCTCGGAGGGACCAGGACTCAGGCCACCCAGGGGCAGCCATCACCCCCCCATCGTCAGCCCCAAATGGGGATGGGGAGACCTCTTTCTGAGTGTGAACCTGGCTCGGCCTGAAGCCTAGAGCTGGCTTGAAGAACACACACAGACCAGAAGACAGCACGGTGAGTTACAAGTGCCACGGAGACCAGGGTTTCTGACACAGGATGTGGAGGATGCTTCTCTGCAACCTAGTGCAAGGCTTCCCCTGCCATTCCGAGAATTCACGGCTCTCACAGGTGGAGGTGGGGCGAGCTTCTTTCTAGTGTGGACCAGAGGTGGGGGCAATGAGTAAACATCTTCACTGTAAGAGTTTTGGGACTGCCCCTCAGGGCTTGAGGTCTCGGCATCGTGTCTCAGTCAGTCCTTGGCGATGTCCCCTCAGACGCACTCACAGACTTGCATACGTAATTTAGTAACATGCATCAGCTATCCTAGAACATCTACAGGGTGCAAAGGAACCACCACTCAGAGAATCATGGAGCCAGTGGAGTTAGAAGTGGAAGGGACAGAACAAGACAATGCTAAAACCTGTGGTTCACTAGGAAGGGGGAATGAAAACGCCATGCTCCGAGGTGGATTCAGCATGAACACAACTGTGGGGCAAGGAATTTCCAAGCAAACACACCACACTAGTACCACTTCTTCCTAAACAGAAAAGGGAAAGAGCATCCTTCGACTTCCCCCTCCCTCCATCAGCACCAACTAAAACTGTGGGTTTCAAAAACACTGACAGGAAAAGGGATGGACATGATTCCCAGAATCCTTCAGGCTAGCTCCTCCGCGCATCCGCATTCAACCCAGGCTGGTGATGTTGGAGCGGCCACCAGGGGGCGCCACGATGCGGTGGCCGGTGCGTCTGGGATTGTTGTCATCTATCTGGGCACCTGAAAGAGAGCGCCAGTCGCTGCTGGATGGGATCTGTTACCATCAGTTCCACGCTGCTCCTGGAAGCCATGTACTCTGCCATGCCCCCCACCTTAGCTGAAGTCGTGACCCCTCCCCATCTTCAGGTGTTCTCCACTGGACCAACCTTCTTCATTCAGGGCTCAGTCCAGGACCAGCCATGGGAAGCTCCCTGGCCTCCACAGAGTCCACTGCTCCCTCTTCTGTGCCCTTTAGTCCCTGGGCTCTCCCTACTTCAGCCCTGACCACTTTGTGTTGTTCTTGTCAAAATCCCCAGTAAAATCTGACATTCCTGAGACAGGTGATCAAACACTTCCTGAGTGCCTACTGTGTGCAGGCACACATTTGGTGCTTTAACATGTTACTGCATTTAGGGCACACAATCATATGAACGGGGTGTTTGTACTCCCAACTTATGGGTAAGCAATTTGAGGCTCAGGCCACGCGTCTTGCAGGACACAAGTGTTGGGTGGGGAAGCCAGGATTGAAGCCCAAACTGGTTGGTTTTCAAAGCCCATGCTCTTAGGCACAGTGTCCCACACTCCAAAGGTATTTTACATACTGTGTGTACACATTTGTATATGCATGTGCATATGTGTGTGCATGTGAACTACGCAAGCTGGATTTACTTCCCTCATTGGCAATAGGTGGATCTGAAGGGGGGTGTGGTGTGCAGAGGTTCTTAATTTTAATCTTTCAGAACCAACCATCCATTCCAATTTTACATATTCTCTTGCATAAAGATGTAAAATTCTAGCAGCAAACTCAGTGCCTGGAGCTCAACAAATATTTATTAAATGAGTAAATCATGAAGGGTGGATGATGCTGAAAGGTGGCAAGTATAGAGTCCTTATCAGGGAGGGGAAGTCGAGCTGGCGGAACCAGGGAAAAGCAAAAAGAGAAAGCAAATAAGCTGTAAGTCTGCCTTTCTTCATGGTCTAGAACACAGTCTTCCTGCACAAATAACTCACAATCTTCCTGCACTCAACTTATCACCAGACCCTCAGCTAATAGAAAGATGTAAGTTAGCTCACTGCAAACGCAGCATTATCAGTACTGCACAAAGCCCTCTTCAGCACACAGCACAAGCACCATCCTATAAAATCCCCAGCAAGCCTTTGTTTCCTTGTAGTCAGTCAGCTCCTCTTGCTGACCTACCCACTGCACCCTTTCATACTTTTTCTAATAAGTCTGACGTTCTTTACCTACAACTGTCTTGGTGAATTCTTTTTACTAGCTGTGGAACACTGGCCCCAGATAGTTGCCACCTGCAACAGGAAGGAGACTCAAGTTTTAGTGCTAATCATGCCTTGAATTTGGGCAATTTGGAGTAAGACACCACCCCACTCCCTTGGCCTCACTTCCTTTTCTGCACAGTAAGAACAGTAGACTAGATGATCCCCTTCCAACTCTGACATTATATGATTTGTCTATGTAAGCCACTGAGAATTTGGTTCAGAGTACTGACTTTTCTTTTCTCCCATTGGTTCACTGGTAGTATGTCTTCTTGCAATACAAGAATCCCCTAAAGGCCTGGAATTAGGCCTAGCACTTAGTACCTTTTTCCTTATAACCATCTGTACCTTGCTGGTTACATATCTGTACTTTGAAAATACCTGCTGGAAAAAGGACACTAGTATAGTTTGGACTTTTGTCCCCCAAAACCTCGTGTTGAAATTTGATCTCAAAGTTGGAGGTGGGGCCTAATGGGAGGTGTTTGGGTCATGAAGGACAGATCACTCATGAATGGCTTGGTGTCAGCCTCACAGTAATGAGTAAATTCTTGCTCTATTAGTTTTCAGAAGAACTGGTTGTTAAAGAGCACCTCTGCCTTCTTCCTCTGTCGCCATGTGATCTCTGCACACGCTAGTTCTCCTTCGCCTTCTGCCATGCTGGAAGTAGCCTGAGGCCCTCACCAGAAGCAGATGCTGGCACCATGCTTCTTGTACAGCCTGCAGAGCCGTGAACCAAGTAAACCTCTTTTCTTTAATTACCCAGCTTCAGGTAATCCTTTATAGCAATGTAAATGGACGAAAACAGACACTAATTCATGGTACAGCTCTATAATGTAACATACGCAGATATTAAAAAGGGCATCTGTGAGGTTGTTACTGATGTTGGAAACCATCTATGTTATTGTTGGTACCAAATGAAGTCACCTATCAACCTGCCAACAGGCTGGCTGACAGCAGTGGTGCTGTGGGCCTCAGGAGGACTAAGAGTGAAACTGAGAGAACGAGAGTGGGGAGGGGCCCTTCCAGGAGGCTTTTAACTTCATTGTTATTCTTGTTCTAAGAGCAACGGGGAGGAGGATTTTCTGTCCATGTTTAATTGCATAACTCCAGAACAGAGGTCCAGTTTGCAAACTCCTTGAGAGCTTGTCTTGTTGCACCCAGACAGCTTTTCCCAGGATTGAAGCCAATCCCTCTTTTGCTGACTGAGCATCACATGACTATTAGCATTCTATTTAGGGTCCATTTTGTGCAAAAATATTAAACACTGGAAGCTCTTCCATGAAAGTCTTATGGAGAGTGAGATGAATGGGGAGGCCTCCCTGATTCTTGCCCCCTCTGCATAATCACTGAATCAGACACTTCCTGAATGGATAAGAGGTTCTGCCACCACGCAATCTAAATTGATAACGTCATCCTCTCTCTCTCTCTTTGCCCCTTCCACTCTCTCTTTTGCTAAGCATATCGCCTTTCCTGACCAGGAGTTAGCAAACTGGTCCATTGACCAAATCCAGCCCACTGCCTGTTTCTGTACAGTCCATGACCTGAGAATAGTTTGTACATTTTCAAATGGCGATTGAATATAACATCCTAGTTGTTGACATCCAAGATGTTGCCTCTTAGCTTACAAAGCCTAAAGTATTTACTATCTGGCCTTCTAAGAAAAAAAATCATCATATTCTTAGTACCTAGCACAGTGTGGAACCCATGCAACGCCTCAAAGAGTTTGCAGGACAAAATTCCAATTCAACTTTCTCAATGTGTGCGTGCCTGCCCTCATGTGGCCATCTAACAAAATCGCAGATACACCACCCTGAGACCTCAAGAAAGTTAGGAGGGATCAGGTCAGTATCTAATTTTGTTCCCACACATTTGTTGAGCACCAAGTCCTGGTATTTTGACACTGGATTTCTTGGGGCTTCCGTTTCCTCTTTAAATAAATAGAGTATAATGTTACTCTATGGAGTAGTGAGGATAAAATAAAATCATGGGTTATGAAAGTGCTTAGTACACTGCAGTGGGTGAACAGGCTAAAGACGTGCGCAGAGCGCATGCCCTGCGAATGGCGGCTACCCTCATCTCTTGTTCATCCCCACCACTCCATGTTGAAGAGTGTGGAAGTGTCCCCAAATGTGTGTAAGGATGAGCACTGGGACAATTTTGGTACCTCTCTTTGTAAACCCAGATCACGTACCACCATATTGCCCCCCTAACATGGACCCCCCTCTGCTTGGTGACCATGCCAGCCCACTCTGCCCCACCAGTGAGAACAGGCTCGGGTGGGGCACACTCCCTTCCCTGCTTCTTCATCTAGTGTCCAAGGCCACGTGTCCATTTCCTCAGAAGCAGCAGGAAGGACTCGGCCTGAACTGCTGCAGTTGTGGGGAGCCTGGGCCACCAGTCGTTCCTACCTGATAAGCTGAAGTTGGACTGGTGGAGGTTTCTGATGGGTGGGGGCTGGTGTTTAGAAGGCGAAGATTTGGCTGAAGGAGCGGGAGTTGCATATTTGGGTGTAGCTGGTACCTCATACACAGGACCGTCATACATGCCCCTGGAAACCCCTTGCAATCCAAAAACCTAAACAGAGGAAGGGAGAGCGTGATTGATCGACTCTGTGCACGTGTGCCCTTCTGGGCAGATAAAGCAGAGCCCTGTGGGCGAGAGAGAAACCTGAGGTCACTTCGAATGTGCATGCACACACACACACACACACATTTGCACCTCACACACATGCACCCACACACAGGCATTCATACACACAAGCATGCATACACACACATCTACATACCCACATGCGTACATATAGATGCACACACCACACACATGCACTCACGTACATGCAGTCATGCATATATATATGCATGCACATGCAGTAAACATGCCTACACAGTAGCATACACAAGTGAACACGCACATGCAGTAAAAATGCCTATAGTAGTATACACAAGTGAACACGCACACACACTTAAACACATGTACAGGTATTCACACTCAAAGGCATACACTCACATGTATACACATGCATACATGCCCACACACATACATACACACTCATACAGATATACACACCCGTATATACACTTACACACACGTATACTCATACACATACACACAAAGCTTCATGCAGGAGGACCCCAAATCCCTTCCAAGAAGAAATCACTTTCCCCGACACTGCTGTCTACCCACCCCCGGAAAGGACCCCTGAATCCCAGACAGGCAGCAGCAAAGGGCCCATCTTCATGTATGTTCTTGCAGAAGTCAACAGCAAGGCAAAGATTTGGGGGGGCAGGTAGTTTGTTGGGAGATGGTTCCAGAAAGGGGGAAGGAGTGGGGAGGTGAGATAGGGAGGGAGAAAACTCAGTACAGAGGGACAAGGAGTTGGCCAGGTCTGTGGGGGCAGGGCTGGGGACGCCATGGGGAGCACACCTCCGCACCGGCCTGCAGGAGGATGGGGAAGGAGGGCAATGGAGCCACAGCCCCAGCCCCATTGGGAAAGGGTTGTGGGGGCGGAGACCCTGAAAGCAGCAGGGCTTCCAGGCAGGAGGCTGTCAGCCTGCTGGGAACGGCCAACAGCAGCCCAGGTGACCTCAGGGGTGGCCAAGGTTGGGAGGGCACCTGCTCCAGACTCTGGAGAACAGCATGTGTTCAGGGACCTGTACAGGGTCCCAGCATGAGTCAGTGGCAGTGCCCTAACCCAACATGGGGCTTCATCCTCTACAGCAGGTGACAGTGCCCTGACCCCAGCCCTGGCTCCCTCCTCTGCAGCAGGTGATAGCAAACTGATCCCCAACTCTGGGCTCCTGTCTCTCCATAGGAGGAAGCCTCAATTTTAGCACTAAGTTCAAAGACCCAGCACCTGCACATCACGTCGACAGCCCTCCCCTCTGTCCCTGGAGCCCTGCTCCCCGACTCTCTGAGCCTCACTGTATCCTGTCCACTCTCCTCTGTGGCTGCGGCACTGCTTCCTGGGTGAGGCCCTTCATCACTCCCTGAAGCTCAGGTGGCCAGAGGCAGGCTCTGGTGCAGGTCTCTCCCTCACCTGGCCTAGCTCCTGCAGGCATGAAGGAATCCCTGTGCAATGGGACCCCCGATCCTGTTGCTCCTGCAAACTGCTGTCTTGGCATTTGGGGTCAGATGTCTGCTCTCACGGAAGCTGACTGTTAACCGCAGGCCTCAGGTTCAGACCAAGAAGGAAATGAAGCCAGCCAAGGGGTGTTTCTGCCTCTTCGGTGGGTGTCCTAGCCAGGGATCTCCATGAGTCCCCTGTCCTCACATGACCTGCTGCCTGTGCCTGGCCTTGTCTCGGATCTGACGTGTTGCTGCCCCATCCCTTGCTTCCCCATCCGGTGCGAAGCATCTGTGTGACTTGGTGTCTTTGACCTGGTGCTACACCTTATGGAAGCTGGGGAGGGACCAAAACCAGACGCAGAGCCTCCCAGTCGGGGCTGGAGCCTGGGAATGCAGGAAGGTCTCTGGACTTTTCCATCTCAGTTGGTGCCACTTAAGAAGCACACAAAGAGCAGGACCACACAGGTACACACACGCCACACACACACACACTCCAACACATGCACACACATCCCCAAATGCATGCATACACATGTGCATGCATGTACACATGCACACATAACACACACATACACACATGTACACACATACACACACACACGAAGCTGGCCTTTCTGGCAAACATCAGCTGTCTCATGGGGAAAGCAGCTGCCATGGGGATGGGAGGGCCTGGCTAGGGAAGATGTTGGCCACGGGTGGGAGTCTCTCTCGGCTGTGAGAAAGTTCCCTCCTCTGAGTTGCTCTAAAGTTAGGAATAGAGCCCACTCCTTCCCTTTGACAGATGTCCTGAGGTCAGTGCTAAGGTTGTTCAAGGAAAATAAGGAACGACAGGGCAGAAACATCAAGGGAGGAAGGAAAGGAAGAAAGGGTGGATCTGAAGGGAGACACCAGGGGTAATGCCTTGCTGCAAAGGGCCAGACCCGAGGGTTCTGGGCCGTGACTCTGGCTAAGCCCTTCATGGCTCTGGGCTGCAAAAGGAGGATCACAGCACTTCCAGTGGGTGGGCAGGATTGCCTAAGACGACTCAAGACAGCACCCAGAGCAGCTTGGTAAGCGTCCTTCCCATGATCCACCCACCCTCACGGGTGCACACCCCTCTAACAGTTTGCGAAGCCCGGGAACTTGCAGGTCCTCATTTGATGCTCACTCCTGTCCTGAGACAGGAGCCCAGACCAGCGTCTCAGCCCATTTAACAGATAAGGAAAGGGAGGTTCCCAGGGCGATGACATTATTAACTCCGCACACGTCAGATCTCGATTCCCCAAGAGACGCTGTCGGCTCTGGTCCCACGGGTGGGCCCACTCCCCTGCAGACACACTCACCTTATTCCTGATTTTGACGCGCTGGTACAGGTGCTCCGGGAACGGCTTCCGGGGAATGAAGCGGCCCATGCCCTTGTTGACGTTGATGTTTCCGTCTTCAAAGACGATCTTGCCCTGGCTGATGACCACTAGTGGGGAGCCGTGGCACTCCATACCCTCGAAGATGTTGTACTCCACCGCCTGCACCAACAGCCTCAGCGTTACTTCCCAGGGTTTGCTCTGCTCCAATCGAGCTGTTCATAACAGCGATTTTGCCTAACATTATATCATAAGTGTGTTCCAATGTTTTTTTTTTTCTCTCTAAAAATACCTTTTATTGACTGTGTAATATTCCACTGTATGGTCCACAGTGTATATAACCAACAACTCACCATTGGGCATGTCGGCTGCTGGTGGCTTTCTATAATCAAATCAATATTGTTCTGGGGCATCACAAACAGGAAGGGGGTCCCCCTGGGGTTATGCAATGTGGCTGCTTTGACTATACTGGACATAGAAATAAATAAAATGTTCTTTATTTAAAACGTCTCTTTAAATATTTTTTTTCTCTAGGATAGGTTTCTAAAATCAAATTACTGGGTGAAAGAACATGAGCTGTTTTAAAGCACGTGTGCCATATGGCCGAATTATTTTCCCAAGGGTTCAGACCAATTGACACTATATCGGCACTTACCCCCTCCAGCATTGGGTAATGCCATTTTTTTCTTTCTCTGCTAATGTGAAAGACAAAATAACATTTCCTTTAAAACACACATTTGGCCAGGCGCAGTGGCTCATGCCTGTAACCCCAACTACTCAGGAGGCTGAGGTGTGAGAACTGCTTGAATCTGGGAGGCGGAGGTTGCAGTGAGCCGAGATCGTGCCACTGCACTCCAGCCTGGGGGACAGAGCGAGACTGTCTCCAGAAAAAAACAAAACAAAACAAAAAACACACATTCTTTCCATTATTCTTAAAGTGAATGCTTGACAGTTGGGTGTCAACTGTCACCAACCGCTTTTTATTATTTTAAAAGTAGGTCACATACATGGTTGAAAAAAATCAACTGGTAAAAAAGATATTTGATAGAAAGGTAAGTCTGTCTTCTACCTGAGTCTGAGACACAGACCTTGAAAAGTTTCTTCTTTATCTCTAGGTATATCCGAGGCATGAATAATTGTCTGACATATACACATCTCTATACAGACATTTCTCAGCTTAATTTTTCCTTACCTCCGTAATTGTTCCATATCAGCACACATACAAAATACTTTTACACTGCTATACCGTATTTCATCAGAAGGATGTACTACCATTTATATGCCCAGTTCCCAAGGATAAACCGTTGGGTCTTTGCCATGCCTTTGCTAAAAACAATGCTGAAACAGACTTTGCATCCACAATCTGCACACGTGAACATGTTTCTAGATGTGGAGTTTGGGGCCAAAGAGTAAATGGATTTTCATCTTTGACAGATTTGCCCTCCGAAAAAGACAACACTAGTTTCCATTCCCAACAAAACTGTGAGCTTACCTGACAGCCTTTGGTAAACAGTATCTATGTATATTAAACTCCTGATCTCAGTTGCTGGCACAGGTGAAAAATACTATCTCTAGGTTGTTATTTGCATTTGTGACTGAGACTGGGTCTCTTTTTAAATCAACATATGCCATTTCTATATTTCTTACTGTGTCACTGTGTTTTGCACATTATTCTATTTCTCAGGGTCTTGGCATTCTTCTTACTGATGTCTAAAAGTACACACTCACTGTTAAAGAATTTATCCTTTGTTATGTGTGTTGCAAATATTTCCTCCCTCCCCGGTCCTCTGTCTCTGGAACTCATATGAAGTAATTGTTTTTGCCACACAGATTATTTTGTATAATTTTTGTGTAGTCAATGGTCAAACAGACCATTCTTTTCCTTTACCATTTCTAAGTTTTGCGTCTTGCTTAGCAAGATCCTTTCCCCTTCAAAATTATCATTCTTTCAAAAAATGTGTGTTTTATTCTAATCCTTTCATAGCTTTATTTTATCTTAATCTTTGATCCATGGTTTGATTTGTTTGGTAGTAAACAGTAGGGCAGAGGTTAAGCCTCATGGGCCAGGTGTTCTAACACAAGTGGATGAGTAACTATCCTTTCCTAATTCTAATTGTCTCCTTTATTGTAAAACAAATTTTCATATGCAGTCAGTCTATTCCTTGGCTCTCTTTTCTTGTACCCATGCCAAACTGGTTTATTGCAGCTTTATGACATGTTTTAATAACTGGGATGACTGACAACCCGGCGCCCAGTCTTCCCTTTTTTTCAGAACTATTTCAGCTACTCTCACATTTCCCATCTGGGAACTCTGCTTTCCTAGCTACACAATTAAATTTTCTGATGGGATCACATCAAATTTATAGATTAGATTAGAAAGAATTGATATGTTCATGATATTGGATCTTCTCAGTGTAAAGGTCCTTGAATTTAAGCAAGTCTTTAGTTTTTTATGTTTTTGGGTTGTTTGTTTTGAGACAGGGTCTCAGTCTGCAGTGCAGTGGCACGATCATGGCCCACTATAGCCTCCAAGTCCTGGGCTCAAGCAGTCCTCCTGCCTCAGCCTCCCAAGTAGCTAGGACTACAGGCATGCACCACCATGCCTAGTTAATTTTTTTATTTTTTTGTAGAGGCAGGGTCTCACTATGTCACCCAGTTTGGTTTCAAACTCCTAGCCTCAAGTCCCCCTACCTGAGCCTCCCAAAGTGCTGGGTTTACAGGCATGAACTACCATGCCAGGCCAAGTCTTTAGTTTTTATTGTTATTACAGGATTTTGATTTCCATTCTATTTTCCAAAGTGATTTTTGATTCTTCCATAGAAAAACTATCACTTCTTTATATTGGTTTGTAATCTGATGGTGTTTGATGATTTTTAGGTGCATTCTTGGGGGTTCCAGGCAATCACGTCTCCTACACACAGCTGCTGACACTGTGCCAGCCTCGCAGGACCCAGGCAGACGTGTGTTTCCAGTGTTAGCATTTGCTAACCTAATTCTCCCTCACCCTAAAGTGGCTCTACTATGGAGTGATTTGTAACTGTGCCGGGGGACACATGGATTGTGAATGCGGAGGGGCGGTGCAAGGAACCAGTCACCCATCTCCCAGCTGAAACTGGCCAACCCTTGGGGACCTGGGCTGCTGTCCCTACTCCTGGGTGAGGAACATGCTGTGCTTTGGTGAGAGTCCCAAGCTGCAGAGGTGTGAGGAGGCCCTGGTCATATCACAGATGCCACACCCTGCATTTCACAACTACACTGAATTTTAAATGTCAGTTCCTTCATTTCTTAAAGGTAATATACAAACAATGTAAAAATTTAAACAACACAAAACACTATGATGAAAAAACCTCTTGCCATCCATGAGCCCCAGTTCCCCGGTCCCCTCCAGGGAGGACTGGTTTCTTTTATACCCTTTAAAATGCAGCCAGTCAGCTCATGGGTGCACAAACAAAACGTGGTCCATCCCTACGAGGGGATATTATTCAGCCATGAAAGGAACATGGTACCCATCCATGATATAGCATGGATGATCCTCAAAAATATGATGCTAAGTAGAAGAAGCCAGACATAAAAGGCCACATATTGGATGATTCCATTTATATGAAATGCCCAGAATAGGCAAATCCATAGAAACAGAAAGCAGACTAGTGGTTGCTAGGGGATGGGGGAGAGAGAGGGGGATTGATTGTTCATGGGTACAGGGTTTCTTTTTTGGAGGTGATGAAAACATTCTGGAATTAGTGATGATTGGACAACCTTCTCAATATACTAAAAGCCACTGAATTGTACACTTCAAAATGGTGACATTTATGGTATGTGAATTATATCTCGATAAGAAAGTTTAAAACATCCAGATAGTCTATGAAATACAAACATGTATGCATGCATACCCATGATGTGGCACTTTGATGTGAATGTTTTCCACAAAGATAGGAAAGAATAAAAGTTGTGTTTTATAGAAAAGTAGATCTAAAATCTCATCACTGGCCAATATACAAGAAATGATCTCTTTTCATTGTTAAAAGTAATATATTTTTTAAAACATATAAAAACAAAACTAACCTCTAACAGCATTTCTCAATCCATGTTCTGAAAAAAATTGCAATTATGTGGATGGCATTGCTTTGGACGGAGAAAATGAAGCAGACAAAATCCTTTGGTCAAACCACCTCACGGAATCCTCAACTGTCCTCTTGCTACTATGAAAAGAATTCAAATCTTGCCTCACACAGAGAGGGGATGCTTCCCCAAGTTTAACCTGAAAATAATTACCTCCCAGATGGGTAACCTTGGGTATATTACATATTGTTATGGGTTGAATCGTGCTCCCAAAAAAGACATGTTGCAGTCCTAACCCCCATTACCTCACAATGTGACCTTATTTGGAAACAGAGATTTTGCAGGTGTAATCAGTTAAGATGAGGTCACATTGGGGTATGGTAGGCCCAAAATCCAATGACTGGCATCCATAAAAGGAGAAGACACAGCAGAGAAGGCCACACAATGACAGAGGCAGACGATGTAAGGGATGCCTTACACGCCATGGAACCAAGTACTGCTGGGGACGTCAGACACTAAAAGAGTGGCCTGGAAGGGATCTGCCCCCAGAGCCTTCGGAGAAAGCATGGCCTGGCCAACACCTTGGTTTCAACTTCTACCCTCCAGAACTTTAAGAGACGAAATTTCTTTTCTTTAAACCACCCAGCCTGTGGCACTTTATAACAGCGTCCAGAGGAAACTTACACACGTGTCCTCTCTCTGTCCATTTTCTCATTTATTAATAACAATATACCTAACTTAGAAGATCCTGAGGATTAAATGAGATGATGCATGGGGAATGCTAAGCACGGAGTAACTACAAAACAGTATTTGGCTGGATTGTGATGATCATCAGAGTGCCCACTCCTGAGCATGGAATCTGGTGTGGCCCCGGATCCCACATTGAAATAGTAAGACAGGCTGGGCACCGTGGCTCACACCTGTAATCCTAGCACTTTGGGAGGCCGAGGTGGGCGGATCACGAGGTCAGGAGATCGAGACCACCCCGGCTAATGTGGTGAAACCCTGTCTCTACTAAAAATACAAAACAAAATTAGCCGGGTGTGGTGGCGGGCACCTGTAGTCCCAGCTACTTGGGAGGCTGAGGCAGGAGAATGGCGTGAACCCGGGAGGCAGAGCTTGCAGTGACCCGAGATTGTGCCACTGCACTCCAGCCTGGGCAACAGAGCAAGACTCCATATCAACAACAACAACAACAAAAGGAATAGTAAGACAATCCCAGCTCAGTCTACTTCCTTCTGGGGCCTTGTCCGCTGACCTTTGACTGGCTGACACAGACATTCACGTTCCTTTCTAGATGAGGGTCACCTTGTGAAGCAAGGGGCAGCTCCCACAGCCAGATGGCGGTAGGAGTGCACACCCTCTGCTATGGTTGGAATGTCCCCTCAAAATTCAACTGGACATTTAATTGCCATTGCAGTGGTATTAAGATGTGAGATCATTAAGAATTGATTAGGTCATGAAGGCTCTGCCCTCATTAATGGTTAATGCTATTATCACAGGAGTGAGTGAGTTATTGTGAGACTGGGCTTGTTATAAAAGCAAATTCAGCGTCCTCTTGATATTTCTTTCACACTTGTCCTGTCTTGTCCTCCTGCCCTCCGCCATGGGATAACTCAGCAGAAGGCCTCTGCCAGATGCTGGCATTTTAATATTGAAATTCCCAGCCTCCAGAACCGTGAGCCAAATAAATTTGTTTTCTTTATAAATTACCCAGTCTGTGGTATCTGTTACAGTAGCACAAAATGGACTAAGACACGCTCTCACTGGCAAGACCCTCTCAGACACATTGCATCTCCTATGTGCACAGACCCCAAGCAGTGTGTACACACGATTCATAATAATAAATAATAGAATCGCATGCTCTGCTGGACTGTACATGTGAGTGGCATAAACCTTTCTCCATGGGAAAACGACCTCAGGCACCCCGTTCCCTGGACATGGGGGCTGTGGGAAGCCAGGGAGCAGTGTGTATTATAAGAATGACCTGGATTAGTGAGCCGGACAAGGGTGTGCGCTCCTACCGCCATCTGGCTGTGGGAGCTGCCCCTTGCTTCACAAGGTGACCCTCATCTAGAAAGGAACGTGAATGTCTGTGTCAGCCAGTCAAAGGTCAGCGGACAAGGACCCAGAAGGTCAGTGAGCAGCTACCGAGACTTCTGCTTCTGCAGGCCATGTCTCTTGCAGCCAAGTGGATACTCCAGGGCCATGTCCGTGAGCGGCTACAAGTGTTTCCTGTGGCTTTCTTATGAAACTTCCTTGTGCCTGGTGTCCTGTCCCCATACCTGTGGTCTCCTTCTCCAATATGTGAGCCCAGGGGCCATGGGAACACCCACTGCAGCTCCATCACGGTGTGGCCTGTGTGCTTGCACAGACTCCAGTGAGCCAGGGGCCACTGCGGCCTCTCGGGTCTGTGAGTGTAATTGCTAATCCAGACCCAAGGCCATTGCTGGCCATGCAGGAGGGTGTTAAAGTAAGCCCTTCAGGGAAGCACAGGTGTCTTCTGCCATCTCTGCATGCACCCTTTCTGTGCATGCATCTTTGGTAGGTTGCTGGATAAGCGGAGAAATCAAAGGCATATAAGATACAAAGCAGAGATGGCCCATAACTATGGGCATGGGATGTGAAAAAGTGTGCACTTTAGGGCCAACCCTTTCCTGTCTATTAGCAGCCAGCCACAAAACTGAGTGGGAGGTTTCTGATATACCAACCAAATCCTTTCCAGCTTGATAATTAAATTGAGAACCTTAGACCTAATACTTTCCCTCGCTGAGCCCTGAAGCTTACACATTATAAGCAGTGTCAGATGGCTGGGAACGCACGCATCCATGGGCAGGAGCAGAGAGAGAGAGAGAGAGAGAAGGAGAAGCAGCTTAGCTGAGCCTGCTCAAATCCCTCCTCCCGATCTCTCCAACTGGAGGAGAAATGGGAATGACTGAGTCAGGCTAGATATCAGATCACATCCTAGGTGGAAAATTCAGATATCATTTTTAATCAGTCTTTTAAAATGATTACAATGAAGAATCACTTATCTCAGCAGCTCAAATAGGCCAGGACTTACCGACTTGTGACTTTTGGCTGTTATGGTCTTCACCTTGTCAGGGTCCCAGATGACCACGTCGGCATCCGAGCCCACGGCGATCCGCCCTTTCCTTGGGTACAGGTTAAAGATCTTGGCTGCATTGGTGCTGGTGACAGCGACAAACTGGTTCTCATCCATTTTGCCAGTAGCCTACAGGCAAGACCCACAGATGAGAAGAGCATCTCATAATGGGGCCAGGAGGAGGGGCGGCTGGGCACAAATGGAAGCCTGCCAGCTGCAGCCCTTGCAAGGCTTGGAATTCTCTCCTCTCCCAGCTAAAAACGTGCCATCATCAAGAACCCCCAAGGGCCCAGCCTCATCAGAGAGGACATTTAATTAACCGCACAGAGGTATGTTGACACAAGAGCCACTATGACATCTTGTCCATGTCACCAGGCCCCAGTTTAACAGAAGATTAAAAACCTTTGGTTTCAGGTCAGTGATGAGAGTGAGAGCCAGCTCTTCCTCTGCAACAGGAATTCTCTCTCTACCCACTCAACATCCCAACTGCTAACACGTGTGCACATGCATACACACAGCGTTACAGAGCCATTTTCACAGGAACTAAGACATGGTTGAGAAACAAAACATTTCTCAATCTTAAGATATAAGGGACAAGGGTGACATCCGCGAATGCACAGGCCTCTCCCGGACTTGAGCTACTTTCTCACAAGTTATGCGTTCCCTCCTGCGCTCTCCTAGTATATCTGCTTCCGCCTCCATGTAAGAAGGGAACTTTTAAGAGTCCAGCATGCATAATGCATTGGCTTTCCAGGTAGGGTGTTTCTAGAATGCTCCTGAGAAGAGATCCAGTCTTACCACCGCCTTGTCCCAGACGACGGTCATCCGCTCCTCTATCCCGTTGACACCCTCAGGGATCAGGGTGAAGTTGTCCTTGCCCACCGCCTTCTGGGCAGTGCTGTAGGGACAGTGGCCGCTGCCTGTGACCTGCAAGTCCCCACTGGCAAGGACAAAACAAGGTAGAGTTCAGACCTTAGTTCATTTTGAAGGCAAACCCTGACTTCAGACAGGTACATGCAGCATAGCCAGTGAATGAATGGATAAGGAAGCCAGTGGGTAAGAGAGACTCTCCAGCGTGTGCCTGCACGTGTCACAAGTCAGGGATGCCCCATTTATGTCACTGGCCTCATGCTTTGCACGTTACAAAGCGAGTAATGTGTGCTGACATTTGTCTTCTTGACATAAGGCAGTTGGCATAAGGGCTGGCCAGTGTGTGCTGTGCTTGCAGAACAAACACTATTCATTGGTTACAGCAAAGTGGCACAAGTTCACTGAGATTTACCCTTTTGTCCCCTGGTGTTTTAAAAACAAATACTCTTTGATATATCAGGTGCCCTGAGCTGAACACCTAAGACAATAAAATGAATGGACCAGGCTGAGTGTGGTGGCTCACGCCTGTAAACCCAGCACTTTGGAAGGCTGTGGCGGGTGGATCACCTGAAGTCAGGAGTTCGAGACTAGCCTGACCAATATGGTGAAACCTCATCTCTACTTAAAAAAAAAAAAAAGGAAAAATTAGCCAGGCATGGTGGTGGGCGCTTGTGATCCCAGCTACTCAGGAGGCTAAGGCAGGAGAATTGCTTGAACCTGGGAGGTGGAGGTTGCAGTGAGCCGAGATTGCGCCATTGCACTCCAGCCTGGGCGACGAGCAAAATGTAGTCTCAAAAACTACACTAAACTAAACTAAACTGAACTAAACTAAACTAAACAAATAAAATAAAAATAAAATAAAATAAAGTAAAGTAAAATAAAATAAAATACAAATGGACCATTATTAGTGGTTCTAAATGCAGGGTGAGGACGGTGAGGCTGCCCTCCAATCCAGAGGTCCAGGAAATATTAGCAATTGCCTAGATGCACAGGAGTATATTTAGAAGTTATCTTCACTCGTTTATTCAACAAAATTGTGTTGCATGCTTCCTATGTGCCTGGTACAATTTAAGGCATGGGGAGTGCATCTAAGAACAGAGAGAGCATCTGCATGTGTCAGCTATTCTGAGGGATGGGGGAGTCTGGCAATAAGCAAAGGCGAATGGGGCACATGGGCACTGTCAGAGTGAGTGTCAGGGATTCAACCAAAGCAGGTGGGGATGAGGCGTGCTGGGGACAGGCTGGGGATGCCGTTTCCAGGAGGATAATCAGAAAATTACATCGCTGAGAAGGAGCCTTCCAGCAAAGATCTGAAGGAAGTCATAGGGCAAACCATGTGGTGTCTAAGAAAGAGGGAACTAGCCAGGGGTTCCCATGAGTGTAACGGCCCTGAGGCGGGGTCCTGCCTGGGGTTCAGGGTCAGCATGAAGCTGGGACTGGACCGAGGGAGCCAAGGGCAGAGGAGGCCCAGGGAGGGAGGTTGGTCAGGGTATGTGCACTGGATTGAGTTCTGCCTCGATGGACGTTGTAGGGACTTGGGTTTCACTGGGAAAGGACTTACTGGTTCCGAGCAGAGGGGTGTTTGATCTAATCTAGGTTTTAAATGTCTGAGCACAGACTGTGATGGGTGCGGGGGTGGGGGGTGGGCCTGTGTGGAAATAGAAAGGCTTGGTAGGAATCCAAGGATGATGGTGGCCTGAGCCAGGATGGCCACAGCAGACAGGTGAGGCGTTGTCAGACTCCAGGGCCTCTGGTCTGTGTTCCTGACATTTCCTGAGATGGGCAAGACTGTGGGGGTAGCAGCTTTATGGGGGAAGATCTGCAGTTATTTGTAAACGTGAGCTGCCCACCAGACATCGGACTGCAGATGTTGAGTAAGTCCTTGGCTATGCTAGTCAAGGGTTTCTGTATCATCAGGGGGACAGTGATTTCCACATGGGCACACACCGCTGCCCCCTAGTCCAAGGTTCCTTCTGCCAAGAAGCCCCGTCTCATCCTCCCCTATTGGGCAAACTCCTACTCATCCCCAAGCTTTAGTCTTGATGCCACCTCCTCCAGAAAGCCTTCTGCAAGCCTCCCAGTGGGTTCTGAGCATGCATCTCTGCTTCCAGAGCGGCCTGGACACTTAGCCTCGCTGTGTGGCCTTGCTATTGCTAAGTGCTCTTCCCTCATGGTGGCTAACAGAAGGGAAGGGGCTGAGGTGCTGGGCTCCACAGTGTGCATGCACCACAGCAGGTGTGCTGCAGGCAGCAGCGGCCACTTCTGGCGCCCTCAGTTCCAGGTCCTTTTCCTGCAGTGTCTCATAGGCAGCTCTGCCACAGGTACTGTCTGCTTCCACTTTGAGTAAAATGAGGGAGACCGAGAGATGTTACGGGTGATGTGCCAGGTCCAGGGTGACACAGCCTTGTCTCCATCCCTAATCCTGAGTGCTTTCCCATACACCAGGGTGCCTGCCACAGAGCAGGTGCTTAACAGTAGGTTGGCTCAACAGGAGGTGGTCAATAGATGGGAATGGAACAGTTACTGGATGCCATAGATCTTCAGCTCTCTGAAGGCCTGCTGTAAGCCATACAGGTGCTGTCCTTTCAGAGCACGGGGCAGAGCCTCCTCTACAATCATGAGTCCAAACCAGCCTGCAGATTCCCACCATTAACTCTCTGACTCCAAAGGCCCCAGCTGCCTCCCCAAGCCCCACATTCTCACAGGTCTCACCAGGCCAGTAGGGAGGTCAAGTAGTCAGGCGTGGTGGGGTCCGGGCTCAGGGGAGGGGAGGTCACGAACGCCGCAGCCTTGGCCCAGTTCTTGCTCCAGTAATGGGTGCCATCGGTCCCCAGGCTGGCGGCAATGGGCTCGCCAAAAACTAGGGGCCCTTAGGAGGGGCAAACACAAACAAGCCTGGTTAAAAGCAAATACTCTCTTGAGGCAGATGTCAAAGGCACAAAATTGGAAGACGGTGGAGGGAGAACGGGGCTGGGTGAAGGCCAGAACACTGGCCACTGTTCTTGCAGGCATCACCGCCTGCACCACAGGGACCTTGGGTGTCCGGGCCCAGCTCCACCACATTGTTGGCACCCCGCCACACGCTCCACGGGGCATACGGCAGCTGACTCACCCAGCAACCTTGTGGATACAGCTGTTGCTTTTAGGATTCGGACATTATGATGTCCTTTCATAGATTTATAAGCCAAGCCACAGAGACATGATTTGCTCTCTCAGTTTGGGTTCTGCCAGAAGCAGATCTTAGGAATCTAGTTCAAGCGTCTTATTTGGGAGGTGATTCCAGGAAACACTGGCTGGGGATTGAGGAAGTGACATAAGGCAGGGAAAGCAGCCAATAAAGGGAGATTTCTCATCGAGGCACAGCTGAGGGCCCTGGCACTCAGTCCTGCTTGGGAACTCGTCTCAGGGTCGTCCCACCCCAGGGGAAAGGGAGTTGGATGTGTTTCTATCAGCCCAGTGCCAGAGGGCGGCTTCCCGAGCACTAACTTCCCAGAAGTTACTGCTTGTCTTTCAAGGAGTGGGCCAGGAGGGCTTCTTCCAGAAAAGCCTGCAAGCGGAGGCTGGGGCTCCCCAGGAAAGATCTTTGCATCAGAGACCAAGGGCAAGAGATGTGGCCCAAGACCCTGCTGCCCTTGCCCGAGGCCACCTGCTGCCCAGCAGGAGAGGCGGATGCAAGCTCTGCCCGGCTCTAGGGCAGCCCATCAAGCAGTGCTCTCTGCAGCGAGGGGGGTGCCCTGCATCACAGCTGCCCAACCAGCAACCACTGGCCACATGTGGCTCTTAAGCTGGTGTGGCTGGTGCCACTGAGGAACTAACTTGTTCATTTTACTTAACATTAATTAATTTAAATTTAAATAGCCACATGTGGCTAGTGGCCACTTTATGGCTTCCTGTAGCTCCAGAACCTGCCTGCTTACCCACTCCCGGCTGGTACTGCTTCCAGATTTCTGTAACCTCTCTGAGCCCCGGTTTCCTTATCTTCAAAATGGAGCTAGTTTCAGGCAAGCTGTGCTGTTCTAGCCTCTACTTGTCAGCTTGCCCTTAAAAACACTAAAACAACATATTTGGGGTCCACAGCTGCTCTGTCCAATAAGGCAGTCCTGAGCCACATGTGGCCACCAATAACCTGAGGCTGTGGTTAGTCTGAACTGAGTTGTGTACATGTAAAATACACACTAAATTTTGAAGAGTACAGAAAACATCATGTAAAATATTAATGATTTTTACATTGATGACATGCTGAATTAATATTGGGATCCATTAGATTAAACATAATATATTATTAAAACTCTCTTTAAATGGAGCTGAGCTTATCGAGGTGAATGTCCTAAGGTCATTGGGACCAAAGGATTCCAGCCACCATCCTTGTGTCAGGAGCATCCCTTCTCCACCCCTCCCTCCTCCGGCTGTCTGTCTGAGTTCGGGAGGGAGTGAACTTGAACCTGCAGGACACCCCCTTCCAGGCCCCAGCTGCCCCCAGAAGGCCCAGGGCCGGCTGCATACCTTTCTTCCTGGCCAGAGCGATGATGTCGGCTGCACTCTTGCTCATGACCTTGGTGATGTACACAGGACAGTTGATCCGGCCCGCAATGGTGATGGCCCGGAACACCGCCTCGGCCTCCAGCTGAACAGGGTACACACAGTGTCACAGGAGGGAAGGTTGGGGGGCACAGCTACCACCCATCTCCATTTTCCTTAATTAAATGTGATCAGAAGGGAAATCTGCTCCACCGAATGAGAAGGACATACTGAGTCCAACAGTGCTTGACAGTGCCCCCTGCTCTCCGGGGTGGAGCACTGGTTTCATGCTGGGATACGGCAGCAACATCCAAGCGCTGTACAAGTTTATAGCACTGCCTCCCAGTTCTGTCCTGACCTCACCACGGGCCAGGAACACACAGCTCGTGGCCATCCGTGGACTGTGGAGCTCATGAAGAACACTGGGTGGGATCTCAAGCCCCTCAGGACACGGAACCTGTCCACTCACGTCTGTGTCCCTTGTGCCCAGCAGACACCAGGCCCAGGGCATGGGCCCAGGAGACTCGGTAATGACCTGATGGGGGCATCAGAAAATGTCCTCATCTTGACCAGGCGCAGTGGCTCACACCTGTAATCCCAGCACTTTGGGAGGCCAAGACGGATGGATCACTTGAGGTCGGAAGTTTGAGAACAGACTGGCCAACATGGTGAAACCCAGTCTCTATTCACAAGGTCAGGAGATCGAGACCATCCTGGCTAAGACGGTGAAACCCCGTCTCTACTTAAAATACAAAAAAATTAGCCGGGCGTGGTGGTGGGCGCCTGTAGTCCCAGCTACTTGGGAGGCTGACGCAGGAGAATGGCGTGAACCCAGGAGGCGGAGCTTGCAGTGAGCCGAGATGGCGCCACTGCACTCCAGCCTGGGCGACAGAGCGAGACTCTGTCTCAAAAAAAAAAAAAACAACAAAAAAACAAAAAACACAAATTAGCCAGGCATGGTGGCACAGGCCTGTGCCTAGTAGTCCTAGCTACCTGGGAGGCTGAGGCAAGAGAATCACTTGAACCCAGGAAGCAGAGGCTGCAGTGAACCGAGATCATACCACTGCACTCTAGCCTGGGCAACAGAGAGACACTCCATCTCAAAAAAAAAAAAAAAAAAAAAAAAGAAAGTAAAAAGAAAGTGTCCTCAACTCAAAGGATGGCTTCCAGGGTGCCCACTCCATTCCATGCCTGATCAGCTTGCCTTTCTCCTTCCACGCTCCCTGTGGGTGTGTGCGCATACACACACACACACATGCACTCACACACACTAACATACACACACTCACACAAACACACACGCATTCACACACACACACAGACTCAAACACACACATGCACTCTCACTCACACACTCACAAACATACACACACACACTAACATACACACACTCACACACACACACAGCCACTCCAGGGGAAGGCATCCTTTTCCAAGGCCTGGGAACAGGGCAGGAAGTGGGAGTTGTCTCCTGGGTGCTGGGCTTGGGCATGCGGCTCCACTTTCCTGTCATCCACTACGCAAAGTCCTCCGTGAGAATCCGTGTCCACTTGGGACACTGAAGCACCCGCGGGGCCTTGGAGTGAAGTTCCAGGACCCTGGGAGAGGCAGCACCTCTTCCTGGCCTCTCCAGCCAGCAGTCCCCAGGGTTCCCGGGGAAGACAAGATGGTTTGGGATGGTCTGGGAGAGGACATGGGAAGGAGCTGGGTCCTGGCTGGGCTGTTCCAGCTGGAACAGCATCAAGGTGAGTGCTCAGTGGTGAGTGTCAGAGTCATGCCTGAGTTGAGGAGTCCTTACCTCTTCAGGTCTGCTCAGGGCATGGCCCTCGGGACCCATGATGCCCATCTCTAGGATCCGCTTTTGTTCCTACAAGACAAGAACAAGTGAGTTAGCGACTGGAGGATGTCAGAGCTGGGAGAAGTGACTCCTCCAACCCCCTGGTTAGACAGAGGGGGCAGCTGGGTCCCAAAGAGGTGAGTGGCTTGCACCAGGTTAACAGTGTGCTGGGTGAGGGCAGTGAACTGTGTCTCCTCCACTACACACCCATCCATCTTCCCCTTTGTAGCCGTGCATGGCTCCATCTGCACCTGCTTTATATTGAATCTCCCGGAATCAATGAGAGGAAGCAGGGTTATAAGACACGAGCTTCCAAGACCACCCTCTCAATCTCGGAGTCTCCCTGCAGGCCTCTCCTCTGGTTAAGAAATGTGGTGTTTGGGTGCAACATGGGTATCTTCAACTAGGAATAGTACTCTAGTCTTTGATGTTGAAATCAAAGATCCCGAAACTGGGAGTCCAGATCCAGAACAGCCAGCTCTGTGACTTTGGGCAGGTTGGCTAAGCTCTCAGAGCC
The DNA here is from genome assembly GCF_028878055.3 of Symphalangus syndactylus. Classification (NCBI taxonomy): domain Eukaryota; kingdom Metazoa; phylum Chordata; class Mammalia; order Primates; family Hylobatidae; genus Symphalangus; species Symphalangus syndactylus. Next base: position 16,138,753 of record NC_072438.2, on the reverse strand, counting down.
TCAGTCTTCTCTTCCGTACACTGGGGATAACAATGCTTGTACTGCAGAGTTACTGTGCTGATCAGATGAACGAGCATATGAAACACGCTCAGCACAAAGCCTGGAGCTGAGTGAGCGCTCGCTCATTCATTGGCAGCCGGCTCTCATACCTACTTCAGCCGCCTCTTCCTGGCATCTGTCTTTCTGGCAGGAAACCACTACCTCAAACTTATCATATCACCTTGAAATGGTTCCCTGGGCTGATGGCCTAGATTCAAATCCATCTGGTCCAAAGTTTCTTTGTCCCAGGAACACTTTAATTTCTAAAAAAAATAAAAACATTTTTTGACATTGCCCAGATGCCAGCTGTGCTGCTAATTTTAACTTCCTCAGTGTCTGTGTCATTGTTCTTGGATGTAACCCCGTCATGAACCCTGGGCCCTATCAACTATGAAAAGAAATCACAATTTCAACTGTGCGTCTATGGTTATTAAGCTCGAGGTTATTACAAGAATATAAATGGGAAACCATTTCAAAGTCTAACAGCTGGGTAGATTTAAGTAAACAATGGAATAATTTCAGCTACTGAAGATGCTGTTTACAAAGCATTTTTAGAAAATGTTTACAAAAAGATTTTAGAATACCGAGAAATCCCTGTGTGAAATTGTTTACATGTCAGTTACTATTCTGGAAGGAAAGAGGAAGTAAGGAGGGGGAGGGCAGGGGAGGGAAGGGGAATGGAGAGAAGGGGAGGAAGGGAAGAAAGGCAGGAGGGAGGGAGAAAAGGGGAAGAAGGGAGGATGAAAGATGACATAATGAGGAAAAACAAAGACAAGAGTAGGATTTCTAGTAGAAAATAATGGACTACACACATGCATTTGTTTCACTGCCTTCCAAAACACACTGAAGTCACAACAGAAAGAGATACACAGGAACCAAGAAAATACAGAGAAGACCACAAGAACAAAATGTTGAAAGCTGGAAAGCAGATGTCCAAAAGGTGACAGATGTGCTGGAGCTGGAACAGCTAAATCTCTGCTGGCAGTGAGGAGAGCCAAGCCCCTGATGTGCCACTCAGGAGCTGGGGGCTGCAGGCTGGACCTCTCTCACACTGGCCGGTGGGAGGGGGGGGGGCGCGTGCACGCCGGAAAACTGTGTAGCAATAACCACTAAAGCTCAATCTACACACACCCTAGGACCCAGCCATTCCTCTCTTAGGTATATACCAGCTGAAGATGTGAACCTATGTTTAACAACAGGCTGAACAAGAGTGGAGCAAGAACAAGCACAGAAGCCTCACGCATCATGGTGCCAAATGTGAAACTATCCAAATATCCAACAACTGGAGAATACATTGTGCAGATTTGTGTGGTGGAATTCTACACACCGATGAAATAGAAAAAGCTAGTGCTATGCCTGGCCAAAGATGGATCTCACACGCCTCGGATTGAGCAAATGGAGCCAGACATAAGAGAGTGTGTGCTGTATGGTTCCATTTTTAGAAAGTTTAAAATCAGCTAAGATTTGTGTGGCAGCAACTTCTAAGATGACTCCCAGTGACCCCACCTCCTGCTTTCCAAGCCCCTGCAGGGTCCCCTCCCCTGGAGTGTGGGCTGGACCCAGCACCTTGCTTCTGAGGAGCAGAACAAGACAAAACGGTTGGGCTGTCACTCCCAAGGTCAGGTTACAGAGACTCTGGCTTCCGACCTGCTCACCTATTGCTTTTTGGTTAATCTGCTCTGAAGGAAGCCGCCTCGCTGGGGCTGCCCATGTGCGAGGAACTGAGGGAGGCCTCTGGCCAGCAGCCAGCGAAGAACAGACCATCACATTTGCCTGACAGCTAGCAAGGAGCTAAATCCAGAAATACACCACCTACGAGAGGCTGGATGCAAATCCTGCACCAGCTGAGCCTTGAGATTCTCACCGCCCCCCACCTGCCACTCACTATGGCCTGTGAGACCCTCAGCCAGAAATAGCTGAGCTGCACCTGGAGTCCGGACCCACAGGACCATGAGATAATTTGCTTTAAGATGCTATGTTCTGAAGTAATTTGTTATGCAATCACGGATGACTAGTACGTTTTGTTACCAGAAGTAGGGTGTTACCATAAAAGATATCTAAATGTGTGGAAGAGGCTCTGGAACCAGGCAGCAAATGAATTCTGAAACAGCATTTTAAATAGCCTTGAATGGACTCTTAGAAGAAACAGGGCCTCTGAGGACATTGCCAGTGAGTCCTCACAGGAGGTGAGAAGCAGCCATAAACAGTCTTGCGATGAAACCAAGCATGTGACTCTACAGCCCCTTGTTAAGAACTCAGAAAGATGAGGGGTGGTGCCTCCTAGTATTATCAGCCACAATAAAGAGATCCTTTAAATAGGGATCTTTTAGGCTGGGCATGGTGGCTCACACCTGTAATCCCAGCACTGTGGGCCGAGGCAGGCAGATCACTTGAGGTCAGGAGTTCGAGACCAGCCTGGCCAACATGGTGAAACCCCATCTCTACTAAAAATAAAAAAATTAGCCAGGCATGGTGGCACATGCCTATAGTCCCAGCTACTCAGGAGGCTGAGGCACAAGAATCACTTGAACCCAGGAGACGGCGGCTGCAATGAGCCAAGATTGTGCCACTGTACTCCGGCGTGGGTGACAGAATGAGACTAAGTCTCAAAAAAATTTAAAAAAAATTTTTTAAGAGACATTTCAAAGAGATGAAGGCTGTGCCTGTGGACCATCTCAGTCAAACTACAGGGCCTCTAGGAAGCTTGCAGTTGTGTCTCTCAGCCCTCTCATCAGGGTAGCGGAGGGATTATCTGGAAGAAGTGGGTGCCTTTTGTCTTACGGTGTGAACCCCAGCGAGATTCACAGGAGGTCCACAGATTTTTAGGAGAGTTGCCTTAGCAAAATATTGGAAGCTGAGACTGAACACAGGCATGTGATATGAAAAGAAGCAACTGGATCCCCAAATTCTTTTTTTTTTTTTTTTTCAGACGGGGTCTCTCTGTCACCCGGGCTGGAGTGTAGTGGCGTGATCTCATCTCACTGCAACCTCCACCTCCCACATTCAAGCAATTCTCCTGCCTCAACCTCCCAAGTAGCTGGGATTACAGACACCCACAACCACGCCCAGCTAGTTTTTTTTTTTTTGTATTTTTAAGAGAGGCAGGGTTTCGCCATGTTGGCCAGGCTGGTCTCAAACTTCTGACCTCAGGTGATCTGCCCGCCTCGGCTTCCCAAAGTGCTGGGATTACAGGCATGAGCCATCGCGCCTGGCTGATCTCTGAAATTCTACTGAGCAAGAAGCAGGCTGAGAAAACCACTTGGATGCAGACATGTACTATCTTTCACGAAAAAGGATGGATGACTCAGAGGATGGAAGCAGGGGCTCAGAAGGTAGAGCCAAGAGCTATGGAGACTTATTCTCAGGCTTTGAGACCCAGTCAAGGAACTGCCAACATTTCCCAGCCAGATTTCAGAACCGCCATGAACCAATGACTCCTCGGTGCCTTCTATTTTCCCCTTTTTGAATAGGAATGTCAGGTCCACCACTGCATGTCGTATGTCAGGAGGGTCGGGGAGATATCTTCCTTCTTTAGCTTCATAGACCTACAGATTATGGGAAATACAGCCAAGGAGCCTCATCCACACCTGGTCCTGGTTCGGATGATGAGATTCCAGACTGTGAGCTAATGCTGTTATGAGATTTTGGGGAACCATGGGAGGGGGTGATTGTAATCTGCATGGGAGAGGAACATCAATCATGGGGGCCAGAAGACAGATTGGGAAGAAGTCTCAGATGTGGCCCTAATAATGCCCACTTCCTGACATTCCTGCCCTTATATAATCCCTTCTTTTTGAGTGTGGGCTGGAAGCAGTGACCTGTTAGCAATGAACAGAATACTCTTGCATGATGGTACTAAGGCATCGTTTGTTTTTTACATTGAATTTGAAAGAATTTCAATTCTGCAGAAAAACTACAAGGACTCAGATAAGAAGAAGGGAAGTCAATGAAGAACCTTAATGGTGAAGCTTTAGATCTCCAGCACTGAACCATCATGTTGTCTTCCACTGCGCTCTGGAACCAGAGGGAACTGGTTAACATCCTAGCTCTACTGCCCGGTGAGCAACAGTAAGCAACTTATTCATATCTGAGCTTCAGTTTCCCTGTCTATAAAATGTGGATAATTATATCTACCTCATGGTGTAGTTGTATCAGTATGTGAAGTCCTTTGCATCATGTCTGGCATTAACTACCTTTACTGGCTGCATCCAAACCTTCCCCTATATGCCTGGTCTTGATTTACAGCATTATAACCAATCCATGCCTCTGCACCAGAGACCCAGAAGCCTGCCTGACTTCTTGCTCTTCTTCCTCCACCCAATCAGTCCATGGGTCCTCTAGACTGTGTTTCCCTCCTGCCATGCTCACCTCTTCCAACTCCCATCTCCTCTCCTCATTTCTTATGAGACTTGCTGAAATAGAACCTAGCTAGTCACCATGACTTCATTTTTTTTTTTTTTTTTTTGAGACAGAGTCTCACTCTGTTGCCTAGGCTGGAGTGCAGTGGCGCGATCTCAGCTCACTGCAAGCTCCACCTCCCAGGTTCAAGCAATTCTCGTGCCTCAGCCTCACACCTGTAATAGCTGTATTCTCACCTGTAATAGCTGGGATTACAGGTGTGCTCCACCACACCCAGCTAATTTTTGTATTTTTAGTAGAGATGGGGTTTTGCCATGTCGGACAAGCTGGTCTCACCCTCTTGGCCTCAAGTGATCAGCTCACCTCGGCCTCTCAAAGTGCTGGGATTACAGGTGTGACCAACAACTCCCAGCTTTCATTCTTTTCCCAACAAATTCTCCACCCCACAGCTAGAATTATCGAAATATGTTCATGTCTCATTTTATCCCAAACTTTTGCATGGCTGCAGTCCATTATGTGTCAGATTCTGAACCTACATACATGATGTCTTACTCTGTTTTCTGATGCTATAACAGAATACCATAGACTTGGTAATTTATACAGAAAATAAGTGTATTTCCCATGGTTCTGGAGGCTGGGAAATCTAATAACAAGGTGTGGGCATCTGGTGAGGGCCTTCTTGCTGCATCATAGCATGGCAGTGGACAACACATGAGACAGCAGGTGCATACCAGCTCAGGCCTCTCTTCCTCTCCTTATAAAGCCACTAATCCCATCATGAGGGCCCCACCCTGATGATCTCATCTAACCCAAATTACCTCCCTAAGGCCTCGCCTCCAAATACCACCAAAATACTAGCTTGTGCATTAAGTTTTCAACATACGAAATTTTGAAGGACACAGTCAAGCCATGGCACATAATATCATTTGATCCACACAATAACACTGCCAGGGGGGTGTTTCTGGATGAAAAATGAGAGTGTTCATGGGAAAAAGTTCCTTGCCCAAGGTCACATGGCTGGGAGATGGAAGAGGCTGGCCTGAAACACGTCCTCCATGCCTGGGCTTTTCCATGATGCCCGCTTCCAATTCCTGAAGACAATGAGGAACACCAGCTTCCATGTGCATTGCCACTGGTATGACCTAGGTTTGCAAAGCATTTTCATTCATATCTTCATTCCCTCATGCAAACCCTTCAAGGTTCAAAGGGCAGTTATATTATGCTCATTGTACAGGTGAGAAAACAGGTTCTGGAGTATATGTGGCCTGCCAATGGTGTGTGAGTGACTCTCATCTGGTGTGTCTGATATGACACCCAGTTCCTGGCTTGACCTTTCATTGTAGAGCCTGCTCACTAACCAATGCTCTTTTATCAAACCTTTTGAAACAAGGAGAATCAGACTGAGGTAGAAGGAGTGGAAATTCTTGCCACTCACCTGAGCTATCAAATCTCCATTTTCTGCATGGACCAAGATCACAGCTCCCAGGCCCTTAAGGAAGGTAAAGGCTTCATAGAGCTACGGAGAGATAAACAGGGGTTGGTGTGAGATTTAAAAAAAAAAAAAATCACAGCGTGTGCACTCATGAAGACCGTTCTTCCACTCACACCCATTCAGTCATTCACCTGCCAGCCTGTGCAGACACATTCATATGGATGGAATATGCTGCTATACAAGTCAGACTTGGAAGGATTGTTCCTTGACCCCGACATCTTGCAGACCCAAAAGCAGGAAGCTGAGGATGGGGCACAACTGGTCCAAGTCACCCCAGGACATGAAGACAGACTCAATCTCAGTGCCTATCTATGCCTTTTGCTGTCTTTTTGGGTTGGCTTTTTTGAAACACCTGTAGGTGTTCATGGCAACAACTGGTCCTGAGAAGTCACTGTTAGTTTTACAGAAATTATCTAACTAAATCTGCTAAGCCTGTACCATAGCCACCCACATGCCACAGAAGATATGTGCATCCTTACACAAATGTGAACCCATGCCTTTTATAGACAATGGTGGGGTGGGGGAAACAAGCTGTCTAATAACTGCAATACTCAGATAATATATAGCATGCCAACCATCCTCTCAGTTAGCCAAAACAGGCCCTCCCCATTGCCCAGTGTTCTCTTCCTGAGGAGAATCTGCATTTGGGCATTTGCCCCAGTAAGGGCCAGAGCCACGAAGCTCCCTCTCCAGGGGCACTTGAATCTCAACTTTGTTCTCCATGCATGCAAGACAACATCCCTTGGGATGTCTGCTTTCCAACACACATCCCTATTTCAGCAAACAGGGAAGGCACATGGAGGCATGAAGCACTTTTGAGAACCCGCACCCAGAGGCTGCTCCATTCCATCCATGCCCGGGACTCCAGTGGTTAGAATGAAACAGGTGAAAATCACAATTATGCCAGCACATCACATGCTGTGTTTTCTATGTAACTGGACCAATTTTCAGCTCTTTGAATGTCTTTTGTTGATTGTATCAAAGGCCTCCAGGACATCTTGGAATAAGTTATTTTCTGTAACCCCAAGTGTTTATTTGAAAGGAAGGACATAAAGTGTTTCTCCCATTGCCCATCTATCTCCATGGTAATAACCAATTACCCTGCTTACTGACGCCTGTATGGCACCATTCTGTGCTAGGCACCATCCTGCACTTTACTCTTCTTATGAAATCATTCAACTGCCGCTATAAAGCAGGGCTATCATGAGCCTAAAGCACAGAGAAGTTGGGAAAGCTGCCCCTGGCTGCACAGCAAGCAGCCAGTATGGCCAGGGCTTGCAGCCTGGCTTGGCTGTAGCCTCCATGATTTTCTCCACCACACTAACAAGCAGAGCAAAGGAAAGTGACGATGAAACACAACTAGGAGACCCAGTAGTATAAGAAGGCCAGGTGTCCTGTAAGTCGTAACTGCTACTCCTGAAGAACAGCTTGCAGCTCCATCTCCCTTGACTTGGTGCATCTATGTAATAATTGTTTGCTGTTGGCAGGGTCAGAAATGTTCCATCTTACAAATGTGAGGAGATGACTTGCTTAGCATGTCGCAGTTGCTGTGAGGGAAGGCCAGGCAGTCTCTCTTCCCGTGTCAGAGCTCATAAATGGTCCCCATCCTTGCCTGAATCCCAGAATCAAATGCAGAGCTTTCAGGAAGTACGGGCTCCTGAGCCCAACACCCAACATCTGGAACATGCACTAAGAATCTGTATTTTGAGCGAGCTCTCCAGATGATGCTGAGGATAAGCCGGGTTTGGGAGCCACCAAACCAGGGACCCCCTTCTGCATGCCAATCACACAGTCAGAAAAGAACAAAGCCCAGCTGGGACAACGACTGACACCATATCACACAGCCATTCCGTGCCAGAACCAGGACTCGAACCCCGCGGCTTCTCACAATCTCCCTTGCCCTGTGCTGCCCGGACTGGCAATGCTGGCCCAGTCCTGCCCAGACAAGAGAGGAGAAGGTGAGTGTGAGGGACCTACCTGGCTGTCGGACATTTGGTAGAGATCCTTATAGGCCATGTAGACTTGGAAGGAATTGACACCTGTTTCAAGATAAAAAGAATAGAAAAATATGCTTAAGAAAAAACAGAAGCATGTCTTTCCAATAAATCAATGACCACAGAGCAGAGTGGTAGTCGCCAGGAGAGATGAGTGCCATGGGGATCCCCAGTGGGGCACCCATCCAGCCTGAGGGTGTGGGCGAAGGTCAAAGGAAGCTTCCAGGGAAGGTCGCACCTAAGCAGAATCTGAAGGTGATGGAGGAGAAAGGGAGGAGAAGAAGGAGGAAGAGGAGGAAGAGGAAGAGGAGGAGGAGGAGAAAGAGGAGAAGGAGGAAGAGGAGAAGGAGGGGGAGGAAGAGGAGAAGGAGGAGGAGGAAGAGGACGAGGAGGAAGAGAACGAGGAGGAAGAGGAGGAGGAAAAAGAGGAGGAGGAAGAGGAGGAGAAAGGGAGGAGAAGGAGGAGGAAGAGGTAGAGGAGGAGGAGGAGGAGGAGGAGGAGGAGGAGGAGGAGGAAAACTCCCCAGGCTGAGAGGGAGGGGTGTGATAAGGATAAGGAAGGGTGTGATAAGCATCTGCAATAAGGAAGATGAAAAGACATTAGTCATGCAGCTTCTAGAAAGTGTCCTAAAGCATGTGGTTTTTTATCCCATTTTTTTAAAAAATTGTGTTTGCAATTCCCATAAAGACATCAACAGTGACAGCTGCTCCGTCAGGGAGAGCTGAGTTCAGGCCTCAGTTGCTGTGTGGCACTGGAGAAGTTACTGCACCTCTCTGGGTTTCACTTTCCCCATTTCTGCAAAGAGGACATTACACCAAACGTGTTGGTTTCCCATCCTGGAAATGCTCTGCACTGGACTGCACAGTACACTCATGACAAATAGCAAGATTTCTGGGCAAGCCCTTCTGACTCAGAGAAGGACGCACTAAGGACCAAGGAAACCAGTCGTGCTCCTCCCTCCTTTCCTTCTCTCCCTCCCTGCTTCTCTCTCTCTTTTTCCTTTCCTAACTTATTCATGTTATAAACACTTATTGAGAGCTTGCTCTATGCTCGGCATGTGCTAAGCGCTTGGAATACAGAAGTTACTAAAGGCATCTTTCAGGAAATCAATCAGCTGGTTCACTGATATTTGATGAAACTCTCAGTGTGCAGGCTCCAGCCATGCAACTGTAAGACGACAAGTTCCTGCCCGTAGGGGGCTCGCCATCTGGGCTGGGGTGTGGGAGTATCAGCAAGTCCACAGGCAAAGACAACTTAATTCTGACGATCCCTATGTGGGGGATGCATGGGGGGGCTGCATCTGTCAGGGGGCTTCCGGGAAGGCTTCCCAGGGGAGTGCAGCTCAGCACGAACAGGAGAATCGCTAGGAAAAGGCAGGGAGACTGTTCCTGAAGGAGCCAGTGCTCACTCACACAGCCCCAAGAGCCAGAGGCAGCCTCAAGCAGATGGGAAACGGAGGTGCAGGGGGCCGGGGCTCTGGGCCCCAGGAACTGGAACAAGCCAGTCTGGAGGAGCAGGCGCATCCTGATGAGCCAGGCAAACAGCTTGCAATTTATTCTGGGGATGATGTGGAATTGCTGAGAGCATTTAAGCTGATTAGAAAATAAAAACACAGCTGGGAGCAGTGGCTCACGCCTGTAATCCCAGCAATTTGAGAGGCCAAGGCAGGTGGATCACCTGAGGTCAAGAGTTCAAGACTAGCATGGCCAATATGGCGAAACCCCATCTCTACTAAAAATACAAAAATTAGCCGGGTGTGGTGGCAGGTGCCTGTAATCCAAGCTACTCGGGAGGCTGAAGGGGGAGAATCACTTTAACCTGGGAGGCAGTGAGCTGAGATCTCACCATTGTACTCCAGCCTGGGTGACAGAGTAAGACTCCATCAGAAAGAAAGAAAGAGAGAAAGAGAGAGAGAAAGAAAGAAAGAGAAAGAAAAGAGAAAGAAAGAGAAAGAAAAAAGAAAAGAAAGAAAGAAAGACAGACAGACAGACAGCATCTAAGAGATAACAAGTGTTAGTGAGGATGTGGAGCAAAGGGAATTCCTGGGCACCGTTCGTGGGAATGTCAATTAGCAGAGCCACCTCAATGGAGAACAGTACAGAGGCTCCTTACAAAACTAAGAACTGAATTACCATACGCTTCAGCAGTCCCACTACCGGCTGAAAATCCAAAGGAATTGAAATCAGTATACCCAGGGGATACCCCCACTCCCGTGTTCATTGAGGCATTATTTATAACAGCCAAGATTACGAAGCAACCTGTGTCCATCAGTGAATGAATGGATTTTATAAATGTGGTAAATGTACAAAATGGATGCCTTAGTAAAGAAGGACATCCTGTCATTTGCAGCAACAAAGTTGAAGCTGTGGAACCCTATGTTAAGGGAAATAAGTCAGGCACAGAAAGGCAAATACCGCACCACCATCTCACTTGTATGTGGCATCTAAAAAGTTGATTTCATAGAAGCATACAAAGTAGAAAGGTTGCTGCCAGGACCTGAGCACCATCGCCATTCGCCTGCTGGTGACCCAGCCCAGATGCGCACGGCACGGGGCTCCCTGGATGCCTGCAGGCAGCACAGACGCACTAGGCCTCACAGAGCCCAGTATCTTTCCCTACAAACTCCACAGCCACTCCAGAGACCCTCCCATCTCAGTGAGGGGCGCCCTAAACGACCATTTGCTTAAGGCAGCAACCTGGGGAAAATTGCTTAGAACTTAACATTAGGTAAGGAAAGTAAGATACAAGACTGTCAGTTTCCTTGGATTGTGACTGTTATGTAGTTGTGGTGAATCACGCAGCAACTGCAATACAAGGATAATGTCTTTTTCTTTTAAAGGATAGGGTCTCACTCTATGAGCCAGGCTGGAGTGCAGGGCTCACTCCAGCCTCAACCTCCCAAGCTCAAGCAATGCTCCCGCTCAGCCTCCCAAGTAGCTGGGAGGCATGCACCACCACTCCTGGCTATGTTTTTTTTTTTTTTTTTTTTTTTTAAATAGAGTCGTGGTCTCACTATGTTGCTGCCCAGGCTGGTCTCAAACTCCGGGCCCCAAGCAATCCTCCCTCCTCAGCCTCCCAAAGTGCTAAGATTACAGGCATGAGCCACCATGGCCAATAATGCCTTCTTGATAGAAAGAGCTTAAACAGACATATGAAAATACAAATTGACAAGTGGGCAAATAATACAATCAGATATTCACATATGGAAAAATGTATGCAAAATGTTGAATGTAATCAGTAAAGAATCGCCATGAAAACCACAATGGTGGTGTCTTTCACCCATCGAATCGGCAAGGATTTCATAGAAGCAATAACGCCCAATGGTGCAAAGGTGCAGGGACCAGAGATTCTGGCATAGGATTTGCAGGGGTACAAGGGGATGCAACTTTCAGGAAACCAATTTGGCAATAAGTGTCATAATCTTGAAAAATGTTAAAACCTTTGACCTTCTAATTCCACTTCTGGAAATCTAAAGAAAAACTAGAAATGCAAACAAATGTTTATACACAAAGATGTTCACCATAACAGGATTTATAATAAAAGGAATAGAAAGCATAAATGCCCAATAAAAAGAAAATAGCTAAGCAAATTAACCATTATATTGTACATTATGAGCCATTAAAAAGTTATTGATGAAAAGTAATGTGACTCATAAAATGTTAAGTGAAAAAAGAAGGGTTCCACATAACAGCTATTGCACAACCACGTAGGGAGAAAATCATCCAAATACACAGGGAATGGAAAGCAATAATCCTTCACATTAAGAGTGAATTGTGATTGGGGGTAGAACCAGAAGAAAACAATCTTTTTCCTTCCATTTTCCAACTTTCTTTAAATATTGGGGATGATACTGTTATTATGAGAAAACAGCACAGGGAAACACACCCTCGCTCTCCTTGAAGCACCACCATTTGAGGCTGCCTCCTCAGAGGGCTCCCTGACTGCCCCTGTCTGGACAGATCGCTCATGCCCTGTCTCTTTCCGTTCTGTTGTTCTTTGCTTCCTTTGTGTCTTCTGATCAGTTCCCCTCCATTCGATGTAACACACACCATAAAGTGTCTACACTGTGCTGGTGTGAACCCAAACAGAGGGGAGCCAAGGTGGGAAGCAGGGACATGGTCCCCTTCCTCATAGAGCTCAGGGTTTGGCAGGAGAGCCAGACAGACAACCCATGTCTCATAATCCAGGAACAATGGAAAAAGTGCCCCAAAGGAGGCCTAAGTAACCGGCACTGGCTCTTGAAGGAATGAAGCAATGGGAGAAGGTAATGGTTGAGTTGGGTCTTGAAGGTGAGTAGCACCGGGCAGGCAGAGGAGAAAGGGCATTCATTCCTGGCAGGGGATCCACACGAGCAAGGGCCTCGCAGCATAGCCAGTTTCAGGGATGGCAGCCAGGCTAGTGATCCGGGTGATGGGAAAGAAAAGCGAGGTTAGATCAGCAAGGGCCTGGCACAGCAGGCTGCAGAGACTGGATCTGCTTCCGAGAACAAGGACACCCCCAGAGGTTTCCAAGGAGAAAAGGATGGACTCTGTAAAGGGACTGGCCTGTTTCCTCACTGTCACGTAGCAGAGTGCAGCTCATAATCAGGCTCAGAACAGATGCAGACAGGGGGATTTTTCACTCCACATAATCTTTGGATCTACCAAAGAACCAGAGATTCCCCAAAACCCCGTTCCGAGGCTTTAACTGACCTTTGTCCTGCACCAGCACCTCCAGCTCCTCCCGAACGCCATTGTACCAGCTTGTGATGTCCACGTGGAGGGAGTAATCACAGCAGGATTTAGTGTCAGCTGCTTCGTGCCACTTCTCGAAAGAGGTCAGTAGGCTGGACCCAGGTTCAGGAACAACATGGTCAACTGGGACAGAGAAATATGCATCATGATGCTTCAGACTCAAGTGTTCCAATGGTAGCCACATCATTACCACTACCACCATCATCGCCATCATTACCATCACCACCATCATCATCATCATCACCATAATTATCACACCATCACCATTATCACTATGACAGCCACCATCATTATCACCACCACAATCATCATCACCATCATTATCAACCCATCACCATGACCATCATTACCATCACCATCATCATTACCATTATCACCACTACCACCATCATCACCATCATTATCACCCCATCACCATCATCATCATGACCACCACTATCATCACCATCATTATCGCTCATCACTATCATCACCTCCACCACCATCACTATCATCATTACCATCATCACCACCACCACCATCCACTATCATCATCACCATCCACTATTATCACCACTATCATTATCACCCCACCACCATCATCACCATCACCACCACCACCATCATCATCATCATCACTATCACCACCACCACCACCATCATCATCACTATCACCACCACCACCATCATCATCATCATCACTAACATTATCACCACCACCATCACCATCACTAACATCACCACCACCACCATCATCATCACTAACATCACCACCACCACCATCATCATCATCATCACCACCATCATCATCATCACTAACATTATCACCACCATCATCATCACCACCATCATCATCACCACCATCATCACCATTACCATCATCACCACCACCACCATCCACTATCATCACTACTATCATTATCACTCCACCACCATCACCATCCCATCACCACCACCACCATCATCATCACTAACATCACCACCACCACCATCATCATCACTAACATCACCACCACCACCATCATCATCATAACATTATCACCACCACCACCATCATCATCACCACCATCATCATCATCACTAACAATATCACCACCACCATCATCACCACCATCATCACCATTACCATCATCACCACCACCACCATCCACTATCATCACTACTATCCACTATCATCACCACTATCATTATCACTCCACCACCATCACCATCCCATCACCACCACCACCACCATCATCATCACTAACATCACCACCACCACCACCATCATCACTAACATCACCACCACCACCATCATCATCACTAACATCACCACCACCATCATCACCATCACTAACATCACCACCACCATCATCATCACTAACATCACCACCACCATCATCATCACTAACATCACCACCACCACCATCATCATCACTAACATCACCACCACCATCATCACCATCACTAACATCACCACCACCATCATCATCACTAACATCACCACCACCATCATCATCACTAACATTATCACCACCATCATCACCATCACTAACATCACCACCACCATCATCATCACTAACATCACCACCACCATCATCATCACTAACATCACCACCACCATCATCACCATCACTAACATCACCACCACCATCATCATCACTAACATCACCACCACCATCATCATCACTAACATCACCACCACCATCATCATCACTAACATTATCACCACCATCATCACCATCACTAACATCACCACCACCATCATCATCACTAACATCACCACCACCATCATCATCACTAACATCACCACCACCATCATCACCATCACTAACATCACCACCACCATCATCACCATCACTAACATCACCACCACCACCATCATCACTAACATCACCACCACCACCATCATCATCACTAACATCACCACCACCATCATCATCACCATCATCATCATATCATTATCACCCCATCATCATCATCACCATCATCATCTTCATCACCACCATCCTATCACCATCATCATCATCCTTATTATTACCCATCACCATCACCACCATTATCATCACCACCATCATCACCATCCTTTTCATAATCACTCCCACCATCATTATTGTCATATTGCCATCACTGTCACTATCATTAACCATAACCATTAGCAATGACATCATCACCATCATCTTCAGTCTTCATTACCACCATCATCACCACCATTGTCATCATCATCACCATCATCGTAACTATTTAGGGAATGCTCACTATTTGTCAGATAATGCCACAAAAGCTTGACATAAGTTCGTTCATTCAATCCTCACAACTGTCCTGTAAAGTGAAAATTAATATCCCCATTTTGCAGATGAAAAACTTGAGGCTGAAAGGGGGGAAAGCAATTGTCCAAGAGCATACAACTAGTAAGCAGAAGAAAGAAGGTTATCCAAGACCTGTCAGATAGTCTGAACTCTTACCCACTGCTCCAAGCTACCTCCTTTGGCACAGAATGCCAAGATGAAAAGGACCTCCGAGACCCAACAAGTTCACTTCATCATCCTTTTTTCAAATAAAATCTTAAATGTAAAGTAGATGAGAAAGGGGAGCCTCCAGTCTTTTAAACCTCCCTTGAGGCTTACTGCCCTGTTTCTTCGCACCCCCACCCTTCACAGGCAGATGTCAAAAAGAGAAGTCTCACCTCTCCTCTTCCCACTCACATCTCCATCCACCTAAAGCATCAGCCTTTGCTAATATGACCCTCACATCTCTAGGTCTAATGGGGAGCATGCAGTCCTCAGTCTCTTGGCCTCTCAGGGCAAAGAGAGTTCCTTCCTCCTTCCTTAAACTCGCTTCTCTCCAGCTTCCATGGCAACGCCGCCTTCTGGCTTTTTCTTTCCTTTGTCCTACTTCTTTGGCTGCTGCTTCTCAATCATCCTGAGGACTCCATCCCCTACTGTTCACTATGCTTACTAACTGGATCCCTTTTCTTTGTGCCAGCTCATTGAAACACACCACTTGCTCTGAGCTACAGAACTCTGAACCCGGTTGTGTTTTTGGCTTCTCCACCAAGATGACTCAAAAGCTCCCCCAAATCAGAATGTCCAAAACCTCATGCAGTACTCTCTCCATCCCAACCCCAGCTGTGGTGGACATCACCAACTAACGGTTCCACAGCCAGAGGCCCAGGTCACCCGTGGCACTTCCTTTCCCTCGCATGCCCCTGTGTGTGACCCAGCACCGAGGGCTGTTGACTGGCCTCCTCCATATCCCTGGAACTGTCCAATTCTGCCCACTCCATGGCCACGCCACCCTCATCTCTCAGCTGAATTATGCAATCGCCTTCCAACTGTTCCAGACACATCCCATCCAGGCCACTCTATTACCGGTCTCTCCAAAACGCAGAACAGTTCACATCTCTCCCTGCTTAAAATACCTCAACATTGCCCATCACCCATATGAGAAAGAGCTACAGCCTCATCAGGCCATCAAGGCCCAGGGTTGTCCTCTCCTTCCAGCCTTGCCTCACAGGATGTCATCCCTCAATCTCGACACCCCTGCGTTGCGGGCCTCCCTGCAGTCTCTGGAATGGGAGGTGTGTTCTCACCTCAGGGCCTCTGCACATGCTATTCCCTCCTCCTGGGGCTCTGCTCTTCTCTGCCCTCTTCTCCCGGTTAATTCCAACTCATCCTTCAGATCCCTGTACGAATGTCACTTCTTCAGAGAGCACTTCCCTGAGACCCTGCCCCTCAGTTCAAAGCACTGTGCACTCTTCTTTTGTAGCAGGAGTCACAGTTTCTAGTCATACATGTGGATGATTAGTGACTCCCCGAGAGATGGCAGTCCCCTTGACAACAAGCATCATTCCTGCTTTTGTTCACCTGGTACAGTGCCTGGTGCGGACAACTCTTAATTAATATCTGTTGAATGAAGATGGGGAAGGGCGGGGACCCTTTCAGAGCCCCGGACTGTGGTCCTTGTGTGCATTCATAGGCTCTTCGTGTTCCATGAAACACACTTTGGAAACTGCCCTTCACAGGTGAGGAGGATAAGGCTTACAGGGCAGGGCTCCCCAGGGTCTCACAGCTGGTGATGCAGAAAAGCAGGGGACGTCCCAGGAACCCTGGCTCCTCGTCCAGTACTCTTTCCCCTGCCCTATGCAGTCCTCCTGAGCCCAGAACTTTCCGTGCCCATCTCTCAGAACTCTCATGTCCCATGCACTACATGAAGGAATCTCATGTACGTCTCCAAACCACCCTAGGCACTTCCCACCATAAGGCCCACATTACAGACGAGGAAGCTGAGGCTCTGAGAGGCTGAGTGCTGGCCACAGTCATGCAGCTGCCTGCTGAGTGCCAGTGCTCAGGTTCAAACCCTGGCCACTGGGATCCAAGTCCAAGTCTAGATCCTCCCATTTCCCATCCAGCAGATCCACGGGCTGCCCTTTGGAAGAGGGATCAGGACAGTGCTTGCCTCAGAAGTCGAGCCCCACCCTCCTGGCTCAGGGACTTGGCAAACTCTGCCCATGGCAGTGGGCTCCAGCCCACAGACCACGCTTCCAAAGGGACTCCTTTGTGAAGGAGCGGGAGAGATGGGCAGGGTTGGGGCCAGCTTACAGACAGGCTGCCTGAAACTGAAGAGCCTAACAGTTGAAAGAACACTTACAATAAACTGTGGCCTATTTAATTAAAATTGCTTATTAAAATTAATCCAAGCAAAAGCAGCTCTTCAAAGTCAACACAAGAAACAGCAATCGGGCTGCAGAGGGCAATGCAGGAGGAGTCCAATTTCCCAGACCAAGCACTGTTGGGGAGTGGTCTCATTGCCCACAGTGTTTCCTTCCCTCCCCAACCTCACCAGGGCTCTCTGTGGCACAGTGTGCCCCTGTCAACACTGGGCTTGGCCACGTGACTGACCTTGGCCAATGGAATGTGGGTGGAAGTTGCAGCATGGAAGTGAGGAGATGAGGCAGTGAGAGAAGAGGCAAGTTTCCGCCAGAACCCCCTGCATTCTGCCATTCACCAAGAGAACAGAGTGGCTGGGGAGTCACTGGGTCCAGAATGGGAGACCCATGGTGCCCGAGTCCAACCCACAGCTGAACACAGCCACTCCAGCCCCACACCCACTCCTGCACACCCTCAAATGAGAAAAACAAGTGTTGCTTGAGATTTGGGGGCTGTTTGTTACACGGTGTTATCACAGTATTACGGCAGCAATACTAATACAACCACTTCCCAGCTGCGTCTCCTTGGGCAAGTTGCTTCACCTCTCTGAGCCTCTATTCTCCCATCTGTCACAATATAATACCTATGTCACTGGTCCTGAAACCACAGCCATCTTCACATCATGTTGAAGGACTTTTTCTTTTTTGCTTCATCTCCCCATAATCCATGTCTTCTTTACTTAACACTTTTCTTTAAACAAATTTTGTTTCTAAAAATCTAAATGCGACTTCAGTCTCATGCTAAGCAATTATACCAATGAGATGTTGTTTTATTTCAATATTTTAAAAATAATTTTTTAAATTGGTGCCTATAAAACCATATTGTTTATTAAGCCATCTTGTGTGGCCCCAGTGGCACACATGGTATATACTCTGCAAAACAGTGACCTGTGTCATAGGGCTGAGGGGAGAATGAAATCCAATGGCACCCTGGGCAGAGAGCCTCGAACACACTGAGCACTTGTGATGCTGATGATGAGGAGGAGTCCTCACAATCTATGTCCCTAAGGCATGGGACAGTGTCACTCACTGATCATCGTGGTCCCGCCCACCAGTGCTGCCCTGGTCCCTTGGAAGAAGTCATCAGCCGCAGTCATCCCCTGGGAGGGCTTCTGCAGGTACGTGTTGACATCGATACCTCCGGGAATAACCATCCGCCCGTTGGCTTCAATGGTCTTCACTCCACCAGGAACGATTAAGTTCTCTCCTATTTGTCTGGAGGCAAACAACAGAGACAGCCTTGATTCTTAAAGGAAAAGTAGAATGGGCAGTCAACCCGCAGCTTCAGTTCTGTTAAATAAACATTTCTGAGCCAGGCTCTTCACAAGGCCCTGGGTAGACAGAGATAACTCAGGCAGGGCACATGCCCTCAAGGGGCTCATAATCTAATAGGAGGTAAGGCAGGTGGGCAGACTGTTAGAACCCAGTATAGCAGAGACGACGAGGGGGCACGACGAGGGGCCCTTTCATCCAGCCTCGTTATCTAAGAAGGCCTCCAGGTGGAAGGGGTGGCAGAGCTCAATCCAACAGAAGTGAGACCAGCATGATGCACGTGCTGACCGTCACGTCTATTCTGATGTAACAGGTGCCTGAAAACTTCCTTTGGAAGGAGGGTAAATTCCAAATGGGGAAGGAGGGAAAAGAGCCTATGAAATGAGAAACCAAGCCCCCAGGGATCTCCGTGGGTGACTTATTGATGACCGTGGCTTCTGGTTTCTATTTGCTGGCACCAGAGTCAGGAGGTCTGTCAAGGCACTGGGGGAAGAGGCTCAGCCAGAACCAGGAAAGGAACCCTGCAGCATCCAAGGTCTAGGTCTGGCTCAGACCATGAGATCTGACTGCGGGTGATTTTTATTTTAAAAAAAATCCAATTGTTGTGAACTCTTGAGATTGGGCAGCATATTAATTTTTTAAGTCACATAAAACCCTAGTAATAAAGACACAGGAAGACGCTGCTTCAGTGACCAAAAGTGCAGCTCTAGACAGAATCCACAGCCAGGCAGCCAAGACAACAGCCTCTGCCCTCCTGGGCTCCCGGGAGAAGCTGGGCCAGCAAGCAGGCCCCAGCTGGGGCTCCTCTGAAGAAGTGGGTGCCACACACTGTCCTCTTAACCCAGGAAATAAGCCTAGGACCGCACAGTGCCAGGGACAAGGTGGACACCCAGAAAATGTTACCACACATGTCCACCTCCACGAGGATCACCACCGCCGCTGCTTTTAATAACCAATCCCTTACCCCCAGAATGTCCACCGCCACTGTTTATACTAACCAATCCCTTACCCCCAAAATGTCCACCGCCACTGCTTATACTAACCAATCCCTTACCCCCAGAATGTCCACCGCCACTGCTTATAATAACCAATCCTTTACCCCCAGAGTGTCCACCGCCACTGCTTATACTAACCAATCCCTTACCCCCAGAATGTCCACCGCCACTGCTTATAATAACCAATCCCTTACCCCCAGAGTGTCCACCGTCACTGCTTATAACCAATCCCTTACCTCCAGAATGTCCACCACTACTGCTTATAATAACCCCAGAATGTCCAACTTGACTTAGGGAAATCCTGTCTTCCCCAATCCTCCTGCCATCCTCTCCAAACATGTGGGCTTGCCCAGAGCTGAAGGGAAAGGGGTCGGGAAGACACCTGACCCTTAACTTAAAAGGAACAGCAACTGGAGAACAGTGTCTTCTAAGCGCATCACGGCTTCTCTCATTGAAGGCTCACAACCAGCTCTAACAGAGGACAGGGTAGCACCCCAAATGCCAACTCAGGCAAAGGCCTGGGCACGGTCCAGGCAGAAGGGCCGCTGGCAGTAGACATGCATGTGGTGTATCTACACAAGGGCACGGACCCACACGTGAGTGTCAGCGGAATCACAGCTCAGCCTGATTCAAGCCTGTAACCAAGTCACCATGCTGTGGGGGCCAACAAGTACTCCAATGAGAGGTTCTTTTATTTATTTTGGAGACAGGGTCTCTATCAGCCAGGCTGGAGTACAGTGGTACAGGTCATGGCTAACTGCAGCCTCAACTTGCTGGGCTCAAGCAATCCTCCCGCCTCAGCCTCCCAAGTAGCTGGAACTACGGGCGTGCACCACCATGCCCAGCTAATTTTGTTTTTTAATTTTTTTTGTAGAGATGGGATCTCTCTATGTTGCCCAGGCTGATCTTGAACTCCTAAGCTCAGGGGGCCCTCCTGCCTTGGCTCCCCAAAGTGTGTGAGCAAACATGCCTGGCCTTTTTTTTTTCCCTTTAAACTTTTTTTTTTTTTTTTTTTTAAAGAAACAGGACATTTCCTGAGCAGCCTGGTTGGCCATAGTCCTAAGATGCTTGATGTTCAACAGTGAGTGCCATCTCTGCAGCCAGAGGCTCTTTCTTACCAGGCACAATCATAGCCTCTTAACAAACCCTCTCTGGTCTCCCACCAGCAACCCTGCGAGGTAGGAGGTATTCCCATTTTGCAAAAGAGGACAACACAACTCAGAGAGGTGTAGTGACTCATCCAAGGTCACACAGCAAGTCAGCAATGGGCCCGGATTCAAGCCCAGGTCTCCCCAAGCCTAATATCAGAGCTCTGACCAGCAGGCTTTACTGCTGCCCTGCTTCCCTTATATAGGAACCAGATTCTCCCTGAACTGGGATTACACTAAACAGGACCCCCAGTGAATCAGAGGGACTCACTGAATGGCGCTCAACAGCAACGTCCTGGAAAGGGAAAGAGGAGAGAGGAAGCTCAGCTCAGCGAATGAGACAGACACCCCTCCCCCAACACCATCACCTCACGGTGCAGAAGAAACTCTCAACCACCGGCACTAGATTCACCAAGGCTAAGCGAATTAAATGGAAACCTTGATGAATCATAATTCAATGAATCACAACAGCTGAAAGGCTCTTAAGAAAACTTGGCAAATGGCCACAGAATTAAAGGATTCTTGAGGTTTCATTCAAGTGAAGGAAAATAATTGTGCCTCTGCATCCCAGGTGGTCCCTGGGGTGAGCACAGGTGGTCCCTGGCTCTTCCACACCTACCTTTCTCAGCCTGCAGGATGCACGTTCAGAATAAACACCCAAGGGCCCTGCGAGGCCTCAGTCACCGTCACTCACTCAGCTTCACAAGGCCGGAGGAAGACTGCCTAACACTCAGAGAGCTTCTCAGCAACGGGTTCAAGTAAAAGGGGTTTACGACCAAGAGGGGCTGACAGATAATGAATTTAGGGAAACTGCATATTTCCTCAACAGCCTGGTTAGCCAGAGTCCTAGGACTCTTGATGTTGATACGTACAGCAGGCACTTAATGAATGCAGCTCACTCGATGGCCACTTGCTCCATCTGTATACCCCCTGCGACTGCAGAGCTCTATAAGGGGGCCTGGCCCGGGAAGGACGGGGGTGGGTGTGGTCAGATCAAACTTCCAGCAGCAGGTGGTGTGTGGGATGCGGGGGCCCATGAGATCATTCTCAGGGTCATTTTACCTTTCAGGCTTCAGAAGCCCAGAGCCCCCCACACAAAGGGGTGTTCCCTCGGAGTTGCTTTCTCTCTATCTAAGCCATGGTTGAGTTAGAAAACCTCATTTTTTGACACATCCTGACACCCTTCCCCACCCCCAATCTGCCTTCCTGACCGTTCGGGATCCAGGTGCCCTGCAGCTGACAGGAGCATCCTCACCACCTGATGGCCAGCATTCATTTGTTTACGCTTTCCCTGAATCAGCACTCCAGGACCTACAGGTGCTGGGCCCCGGGGCGGGAGCCACAAGGCAAGGCCCTGGTCAAGGAGCGATGCAGTGTGACAATGGCTGCAATAGACAGCAGCTCACGGACTGTGGGGACAGAGGGATGCACCCCACACCGTCTTGGGGTCAAGGAAGGCTTCCTGGAGGGGAGGAGTCGCATGAGCAGGGCCCACAAGGACAAACAAGAGATGAGGGGAAGGCAGAAGGGCAGGGGAAAAGGCGTTCCAGGCAGGGGACTGATGGGTGCAAGGCTCTGAGGTGACAGCAGCCTGGCAAGTCCCGTGAGTCCCGAGTTTTCATTATGGCTGGAAGAGCAAGCAAGGAATGAAGCCAGAGGAGGGGAGGCCGGAGCTGGATTTGAAATGGTCAAAGTCTGGGACTAGAATTGGGGGGTGGGCTTGGGGGAGGCAGGGAGGGCTCAACTGCTCTGGGTATCCCTCTTCACTGGGTGATTTGCATATGTGGTCCCTTTCAATGCCCCCAATACTCCACAGCCCCTTTCCCCAAGCCTCCTCCTCCTCCATCATCATCCCCAAAGCCCACACGGGCCCCAGGATGATCCTGTTAAGTGTCAATCCCTTTCTGCCTTTCCCTACCTCCAATTCCCCTCTGCCTTTCCTTCTTGTACCAGCCACTCATGCTGGATCCTGAAACAGGGTCCTGCTCTTCTCTTCCAGATTTCAAGGGAAGAGGCTGAGCACCCAGCAAATCCAGGTTACGACTCACAGAAAGAGAAGTGCACCGATCCTCACCCACCAGTAAAATGTTAAGGCCAGCCAGGCGCGATGGCTCACACCTGTAATCCCAGCACTTTGGGAGGCCGAGGCGAGCGGATCACGAGGTCAGGAGATTGAGACCATCCTGGCCAACATGGTGAAACCCCGCCTCTACTAAAATACAAAAGAGTAGCGGGGCATGGTGGTGCATGCCTGTAGTCCTAGCTACTCGGGAGGCTGAGGCAGGGGAGTCGACTGAACCCAGGAGGTAGAGGTTGCAGTGAGCCGAGATAGCGCCACTGCACTCCAGCCTGGCGACAGAGTGAGACTCCGTCTCAAAAAAAAAAAAAAAAAAAAAAGGCCGCTGCCTACAGACCCCTGCCTGGCGTTATGGACTGAATTGTATCTCCCAAAATTCATGTTGAAGCCCCAGCCCACCCCATGGGACTACCTTTAGAGACAGGGCCTTTAAGGAGGTGATTAAGGTTGTTAAGGTTGAATGAGGCCACAGGAGTGGGGCTGTAATCCAGCAAAACTGGTGTCCTTAGAAGAGACCCCAGGAGTGTGCACACACACAGAAAGGGCCCTCTGAGGACAGCCAGAAGGTGGTGTCTGCAAGCCAGAAGGTGGTGTCTGCAAGCCAAGGAAGAACCTCCGGAAGAAGTTCAGGAAGGCCTCAGGAAGAACCAACCCTGACGGCAGCTTGACTTCCAGCCTCCAGGACTATGAGAAATAAACTTCTGCTATTTAAGCCACCCAGCCTGTGGCATTCCATTCCAGCAGCCAGCG
This sequence comes from Symphalangus syndactylus, assembly GCF_028878055.3. Lineage (NCBI taxonomy): Eukaryota > Metazoa > Chordata > Mammalia > Primates > Hylobatidae > Symphalangus > Symphalangus syndactylus. Next base: position 16,115,227 of record NC_072438.2, on the reverse strand, counting down.
CTGGCTAAGACACCTGGGTTGTCGTAAGCAGGGCTGAAGAGGGAGCCAATGAGAAGAAAGTGAAGGAAACTCCAGCCCCAATGTCTATCTTTTCTTTAAGTGCCAAGGCTGGGCTTGGAAGCCACACATTCCTCCTTCCTCCCTGCTCCGCTCAACCCAATTCCAGAAACTGTGGGTAGGTGGAAGAAAGAGCTGTGAATTCCGTTGTCTTAGGGTGGAATCTGGGCCTTGACCCTAACTCACCCCGTCATATGGGGCCAGGTACCCAGACTCATTGGCCTGCCGCCTCCAAAACCACAAAACAGGAAATGTGTCTGCATTTTGCAGCCTTTGTGTGAGCATTGCATGAGAGGAGCTGCCTCGGCCATGTGGCAGGGAGCCTAGCCCAGGAGGGCACCTCAGAAACACCAGCCCCTTCTCTACCCGCCGCGTGCACCCCCCCCAACCTCTGTGAGGTCTCTACCCCGAAACACAGGTACACAGCCCCATCATTCTAGGGTAGAATGCCAGCCTTCTGTTCCATCTAAGGCCAGGCAGCCTGGCAACACAGGTTTCTTAAAAGGTCCGTTTTGATCAACCCACTTGATAAGTCCATCCTCCAGGTAGACGTCAGCATAAAGGGATTGGTCATCGTTGATGATCCGTCCACCTTTGATGAGGAGTCGGTCACTCTGCAAAGCAAGGCAAAGTATTAAGGATCCTTGGTGAAAAGCCAGGAGAAAGTTTTTTCTTTTTAATTTTTAATACAAGAATTATCAAATATTTTCAAAGGTAAAGGCATTTAACTGCCCCACCCCAGATTCATCACCAGCTTCAATACTTGTCTATCCAATACTTCCTATTCTCCTTTCACCTTTCTCCTCTCTCACTTTGTTTTGTTTTTGCTGAGGTGTTTTAAAACAAAGCACAAGCACTGTATCTTTCCACCTATAAATACTTCACTAGAGCTCTCTCACTGTTAACCCATTTCCCCTTTGCCCCGAGACATGAGTGTGGGCAGCAAGCTGCACTTTTTTTTTCTTCTAAACAGGAAAGGGGTAAGGACTTTTTAAAGAAACAAAACCAGAATCCATTATCCCAACGACCCAATTAACTTAATACCTTTCTTATCAGTCAATAATCAGGCCCTCTTCAATGTTCCTTGATTGTCTCATAGACGTCTTTTTGTAGTTGGAGGGTTTGAATCAAAAGCCATACCAGGCCCCACAGCACACCTGCCTCATCATCTCGGCAGCCTCTGTCAGCATCTGCACTGGCCCCTCCTCCCTTTTGAATGTCATTCATTTGTTGAAGAAATTGGGTCATTTGTAGAACAGGGAGTTATCCAGGTATTATTAAATATGATAATGATCAACTTAGAGACATTTTAAAAGATAGTGAAGAGACTAAAAAAGAAAACCCCACTTTTCCAGTACAACTCCCAGCTGACATTCTGATGTCTCCCCACTCTTTTTCCTGTTTGCTTCCCCCACAGTGCACACATCCACTCACTCATCCAAGCACCAATCAGCTACCGACTGATGCTCTCAGCTCCAGAGGGGACCAGGCACAGAGCTGGAATCTGCTTTCAGGGGGTTGACAGATGGAGAGACAGATGTTTATCAAGTCATGGGGTATGTGGGGTTGAGGAGGAGAAGAGTGGGGACCTGCCATGGAAGCCAACCAAAGGGGCTGCCAACCTTATCTGGGGCGTCGGGCAGAGAAAGCACAGACCCAGAAAATAAGTCTAAAAAAGAGTCTATACTTCCTATATCTACACTCTGTATGACTATAGATAGATAAATGGATGTGTCATTAGAGGAAGGTGGATAAACACACACACACACACACACACACACACACACACACACACACACAGGATTGTATGAGTATGTCTGCGTAAATATTCATGTATTCAGATGATGTTCCCCGAAGGATGTTTTCAATCCCCTAGCCTATCCTAAGGGCACAGACTAGGCTTTCAACCCTCTTCTATTTGTCAATACCATTCCAGAATGGAACTCAGCCACAAACATGTTTATGCATAAACATAAACAAAGCTTCACCATATGGAGTGTTCCGGGCAGAGGGAATGATATGCAAGTCAGAACCCAGACCATTATGGGAACCAAAAAGAACACAGTTCTGTTCTTTCTGCATTTTACCATAAGCACATCCCAACTTGCTGTACATTCTTCATGACTATATATATATATAATTTTTTTTTTTGAGACGGAGTCTCGCTCTGTCGCCCAGGCTAGACTGCAGTGGCACGATCTCAGCTCACTGCAACCTCCGCCTCCTGGGTTCACACCATTCTCCTGCCTCAGCCTCCTGAGTAGCTGGAACTACAGGCACCTGCCACCACACGTGGTTAATTTTTTGTATTTTTAGTAGAGAAGGGGTTTCACCATGTTAGCCAGGATGGTCTGAATCTCCCAACCTCATGATCTGCCTGCCTCGGCCTCCCAAAGTGCTGGGATTACAGGCGTGAGCCACCGTGCCCGCCCCACTTCATGGCTATATTTTTTAAATAATCATAAAATACTCCATCTCAGGGATACATAATAAATTGTTTAATATTTCCCCCATGGTTGGTTACTGAAGTGATATTCTGTTTTGTACAGTGATACGTATTTTGCTGCAATGAACTTTTTGTGCACAAAACTCCTTCCTTAGTTCGAATGATTTGTTAGGCAAGGTTCTCAGAAGCTTAACAACTGGGTCGAACAACGTAAACCTTATTTACAGCCCTTGATAAAGATGACCAAACAGCTTTCCAAAAGGAATGCCCCATTCTTTGCATGAAAACACTAAGCACTCTTGTTTATTATTAATGTTTGTTACTTTGTGTTCCTTTTCTTTTTTCTTTTTTTTCGAGACAGAGCCTTACTCTATCACCCAGGCTGGAGTGAAGTGGCGTGATCACAGCTCTGCATCCTCAAATTCCTCAGCTTAAGTGATCCTCCAGCCTCAGACTCCCGAAAAGCTGAGACTATAGGCAATGTGACACCACACCTGGCTAATTTAAATTTTTTTTGTAGAGATGGGGTCTCAGTGTGTTGCCCAGACTGGTCTTGAGCTCCTGGCTTCAAGCAATCATCCCTCCTTGGTCTCCCAAAGCACTGGGATTACAGGTGTGAGCCACCGTGCCTGGGCAATTTCCATTTCGTGAAGGCTTGTAATTTTTTTCCATGTGCTTATTTACCATTTGTATTCTCTCCAGGCTGGAGATGTGATGAATAAGATACAGTGTCTGCCCTGAAGCCCATCCCTTGCGTGGGGAAGAAAGAAGTAAATTGGGCCAGGCGCGGTGGCTCATGCCTGTAATCCCAGCACTTTGGGAGGCCGAGGTGGGTGGATCACGAGGTCAGGATAGAGACCATCCTGGCTGATACAGTGAAACCCCATCTCTACTAAAAATACAAAAATATTAGCCAGGTGTGGTGGCAGGTGCCTGTAGTCCCAGCTACTCAGGAGGCTGAGGCAGGAGAATGGCATGAACCTGGGAGACGGAGCTTGCAGTGAGCCGAGATTGTGCCACTGCACTCCAGCCTGGGCGACAGAGCGAGACTCTGTCAAAAAAAAAAAAAAAAAAAGAAGTAAACTGACAAGAACAACCCACAGTAGGTGGTGGTCTGACAGCAGAGCCTGAGTCAAGAACCTGGAGGCAGGTGGTGCATCTGGGAGGCGGTTCCAGGGACTGGAGGGAGGGTATCCTGTTCACTAAATGAATCCAATAAAGAGTGCATATTGACCTGGCTAGCACTGTGGGCAACTAGAGCTTGATCTTGCCAAGGCTGTCTGAGGAAGTGCACACAAGGTACTTCAATGGTCCCCTGGACCAGGTCCCATGGTCTTATGGCATCAGCCACATTGCCCTGCAAGCCCAGAGAAGAAGAGTTTAACCCAAACTAAGGAATCAGAAACACATCATGCAGTCGGCTGCTCAAAGCTTCTTGCATCAGAATCATACTTCCCTCAGAGTGAATGCCAAGGTCAGCAAGACCCCAGTTAATCTGGAGTCCCAGGATCCTGGCAGTCTTCCTGCTCTTACTTTCTTTGGGCCCTGCTTGATGTTACTTAGATCTGAGTGCCCTCCGCTCAACTTCCCCTGTTTGGGACAACACACACCATCACCCCGCCAGCTGACCCTACATCCCTTACCCGTTTATGTATTCACAGTACTTATAGCACATCTGGCAGACTATGTATTTCTAGGTCTGTCTAAAATGTGACTTGCCACGCTGGAATCACAGCGTTGGTGTGTTACCCCACTGGCAGTGCAGGACACGACTCCCCAGGGGACACATGACACAGGCGTTGGTGGGGACGGCACTGCCTGGAGTTTGCACAGCACTTGTCTTTACTAGACTGTGAGCTCCACGGGGGCAACGGACTTTGTCCGTTTTCTTCACTGCTGCCTCTCCGGCATCTTGGACACAGCCTGGCTGGCTGGCTGGGTGACTGAACTGATTCTTGACAGATGAATGGGTGAAGATGGAGAGAAAGGCGTCACAGCTGTGAGCCGAGGAAGAGCAGTGTGAAGAGGCACATCCTGTTCTTCAGCAGGAGGGTCTCTGGAGGAAGATGTTTCAAGGTAAGTTGCTCCTAGGCCCCACAACCTATCTGTACCCCTAAAAAAGATGTGTGCATCCCCAGGGAGGAAACTCACCAAGCCTCTTGACGGCACTCTAGGACCAATGGGAAAAAGAGGCCCGGGCTCTGCACGTCCAGGAAGCACCCACAAGTTGGCGTGCATGTTTCCCCGGCTCCAGAACAGGAAACATAAGTCACCAGCAGCTGGTGCATGGCTTCTGGAACACGGCCGCCCCGCAGGCACCCATCTGCCTTGTCACATTTAATAGGGGGCTTTTCGGGCTCAGCCTGAAAGGTGGTATTTTAATGCACTGTGTGCCAGAAGATCGGCCCAACCTGCTATGCTCTTCCTAGAATCAGATGGTGGAGCTCGTGTTCAAATCCACCCCCTCCCTAACTACCAACAGACACTGCAAGCAGGCGCGCCCAGGGCACCAAGCCCTGAGTGTCTCTCAGGTGCTGGTCTACTTCTGAAAAAATAAGCCCATAGGAAGCCAAGCACTGATTCAACCTCTTCATGTTCTTTCTTAAAATTAGTAGTTCCTTTGCCTCTTAAACAAGCATTTTCAAAGCCGTGTGCTTCAGAACTCAAGCTCAGAGAGATTTTAGTAGGTACAGGCCCAGACAGGGGTTCCCTGGTGCCGTGAGTTTAGAAATCTCCAGGTTAAGGCCGGGTGCAGTGGCTCACGCCTGTAATCCCAGCACTTTGGGAGGCCGAGGTGGGCGGATCACGAGGTCAGGAGATCAAGACCATCCTGGCTAACATGGTGAAACCCCTTCTCTACTAAAAATACAAAAAATTAGCCGGGCGTGGCGGCGCACGCCTGTAGTCCCAGCTACTCAGGAGGCTGAGGCAGGAGAATGGCGTGAACAAGGGAGGCGGAGGTTGCAGTGAGCCATGATTGCGCCACTGCACTCCAGCCTGGGCGACAGAGTGAGATTCCCCACCCCCTACCCCCCCAAAAAAAGGAAAAAAAAAAAAGCAATCTCTGGGTTAAGCAGAAGCAGTGATGTCTTTATGACAGAACTTTTCAGATCTTTGCCTCTGCTGATATTTGATATGAATATTCAAAAGGAGAACTGAGTTGATATCTTTTCCAAACTCAGGTCCCTTTGTGGTGTGGAAAATCTGAAGAGATATTTTCCCACAGAAGAGACCGTAGGAAATGGGCTTTGAAGGAGTTACGTGCTTCGTGGCCATTTGCATGGAATGGTCAATGTGGAATGTTAGGTCTGATCCCACTTCCCAGGGAAATGAGGTCCACGGACAGGTGTAACCTCCACGTTCACACAACTAGTTAGGGTGCAGGCTAGAGCCAAGGGCTGGTTCCTAACGGCCTGTCCAGCATTCCAGCCACCAAGCCAGGCTTCTGTCCCATGTTTAAACATTCCCAAACTCTAGAATCCGTGACACCTCATAAGAAGATAGAACTTAGAACCCTCCCCCACTCAAGTAATAAGATCAATGGGCCTTGCCTTCTAAGGCTGCCTTTCTCATGCAGCAAATATGAGTGCACAGAACTGTATACTAAAAAGTAAATGTTACATAATATATGTTTTAAAAATTAATAACACCAACTTCACACATTTATATAAAAAAATAATACTGGTGCTGTCTGTTGCCTCTCACGGGATTACTGTGAGGGGAAAACAGCAGATGTGAACAATGGTACACTCTGCATAAACATTATTATGTATAAACTAGGCCGGGTGCGGTGACTCATACCTGTAATCCCAGCACTTTGGGAGGCCGAGGTGGGCGGATCACCTGAGGTTAGGAGTTTGAGACCAGCCTGGCCAACATGGTGAAACCCCGTCTCTACTAAAAATGCAAAAATTAGTTGGGCATGGTGGCAGGCACCTGTAATTCCAGCTACTTGGGAGGCTGAGGCAGGAGAATCGCTTGAACCCAGGAGGCGGAGGTTGCAGTGAGCTGAGATCGCACCACTGCAGTCCAGCCTGGGCAACAGAGTGAGACTCCATCTCAAAAAAAAATTATTATGTATAAACCTTGAAGAAATAAAGCATCTCATGAAAAACTCAGCCAAAGTCTAACAGCTGAATTGATTAACTAGGGCGTGTCAGAGATGCCAGTTCATTCCACGGCGACAGCAATGACCTTTAAAGCAAATCATGTTCTTGTGTCAGCGCCGCTTAAAAGCAAAACGTCCACACTCAGACAGAGGTGGGTTTGGATCCTGACTCCACTTATTATCCATGTGACTTACGGAGCCTCAGTTTCCTTGTCTATGAGATGGGGATAATCGGCTCTGCGTCCTAGGCGTGTATTCGAAGTGCTTACTCAGCCCAGGCCTGGCCGGTGAAGAGCTCATTGTTCATTCTCAGCCATTTTCTGTGGCTAGAACTCCATGCTATAAATCATTGTTTAAGGATGGGTGTAAGCAGCTTAAATGCAGCTTGTGCCCTCAAGGGGTGCTCAGGCCAGTGAGGGAGGCTAAGTCAACAGCTGGCCTTTGCCGCCAGTGTGGGAAGTGCAGAGGGCCACAGAACACGGAGGCAGCCTCCACGTCAACTCTGCTAAGGGGGAAAGCATTCCCTCTAAGCTTAGAGGATGAGTAGGTATCAGCCACACAGCAAAGGCGAAAAGGGATCCCAAGAGAGGGAAGCACATGGTGTATTAGTCCATCCTCACAATGCCATAAAGAAATGCCTGAGACTGGGTAATTTGTAAAGAAAAGAAAAGAGGTTTAATTGGCTCACGATTCTGCAGGCTGTACAGGAAGCATGATGCTGGCATCTGCTTGGCTTCTGGGGAGGCCTCAGGAAACTTACAATCATGGCTGAAGGCAAAGTGGGGGGTGGGGGGTGAGCACCTCACAGGAAGAAGAGAGAGAGTGGGGAGGTGCCACACTTTTGAATAACCAGATCTCCTGAGAACTCACTCACTGTCACAAGAACAGCACCAAAGGGGGAAATCCGCCCCAGTGATTCAATCACCTCTCTCCAGACCCCACCTCCAATACTGGGCACTACAATTCAACATGATATTTGGGTGGGGACACAGATCCAGACCATATTGCGTGGGGAAAGACACAGAGGTCAGAAGCAGCCTGGCATGCCTGGGGATCTGTAAGTGGTCTTCTTTGGCTGAAGGGTGACCTCAAAGTGGGGAATCTGGAAAGGATTGCAGAAACCAGATCTCAGGGACCCAGTGCCGTGTGTAAAGGGGAGTTTGGGCTCCATGGTGAAGGTCATGGAATGGTTTTCATCAGGGAGGAACCAGAACATAGAAACGTTTCCGAGCTAAGACATCACATGAGCGCTGGGTGGAAATGGAAGAAGGGAGAGGAATCGTCTTTATCTTCTCCTCAAAGCTGGGATTCCTCAGTAAGAATATGTGGCAGCCAAGTTTGCAACAGGTATCAAAGGCCTTAACAATGTTCATGTCCTTTGACCCATAAATTTAGTGCTGGGAATTTGTCCTCCAGAAAATATCTAAAACAGGGTCACAAAATGATACACAAAGACGTGATCCAGAATTAATTACAATGGTATAACCACACCAGTAATGAAGTATCATTCAGCTACTACAGCTACTAAAATATTTTCCAGGAAGTTTTAAGCACGAACAAAAGTGCTAGATAATAAAACGTGAGGAGAAAAAGCAAACTACAAACTTCTGCGTTAGGAATTCAAAAGGAAGTGGATCTGGAGTCATTGGCTTCCCCTACGGAGACTTTGGGGTCCTCCCCCATGATCTAACCGCCAGTATAACGCACAGCTCTCTCCCAATGCACAACCCTCCCCCAATGGTCACAGTTCATGTGCCCATCTCTCATTGGGCTGGACACCCCTTCATAGCCAGGGGAGTTCTATGTATTTCATCTTTATATCCTCAGGAACCAGCCAGGACCCTTACACAGTATTTAGCAGATGTTTGCTGAGCAGGAGGGGAAGAGGGAGGCAACAGACAAGAGGCAAGGAAAGAGGGAGAAAGTAGAAAGAGAAAGTTTGAAAAGAGAGGGAGTGCAAAGGAGAGAAAAGGAAGATGAGATAAAAGAAGGATAAAGAGGAATGGAAAGATAGAAGGAGGAGGAAAGAAAGGAGAGAAGAGAGAAACAAAGGGAGAAAAGCATAGATGGACACACAATAAATCTCTCTTTTCTGCTTTTCAAATTCCTGAAAACCTAACCCCATTGGCTGGGAGAGAAGCCTGACAAGTGCAAAGCCTGCACACTACAGATGCTGCAGGAAGGCGTCCTCGCGAAGACTCTACCAAAACCCTGTTGGGCTGCATTCGTGTCTCTGCTGCCAAATGTCTCATGAGTCAGAGGAGCAGCCAGGCAGGAGAAAGGGATTCTTCTCCAAACCTACTGTTATCTCCATCCAGCCCCCACTGGGGGGAGAGAGCTGACATTGACAGGACGCTTTTGTTCTTTTTCACAAACATTAAGCATTAGGTTGAGCTCTGCTTACAAAAACTAGCCTTTAAAGCTTCAGGCATTTTTTTTTTTTTTTTTTTTTTTTTTTTTTTTTTTTTTTTTTTTTTTTTGAGACGGAGTCTTGCTCTGTCGCCCAGGCTGGAGTGCAGTGGCGCAATCTCGGCTCACTGCAAGCTCCGCCTCCCGGGTTCACGCCATTCTCCTGCCTCAGCCTCTCCGAGTAGCTGGGACTACAGGCGCCCGCCACCACGCCCGGCTAATTTTTTGTATTTTTTTTTAGTAGAGACAGGGTTTCACCGTGGTCTCGATCTCCTGACCTCGTGATCCACCCGCCTCGGCCTCCCAAAGTGCTGGGATTACAAGCGTGAGCCACCGCGCCCGGCCAGCTTCAGGCATTTTTATCCACAGAACAAAAAAACAAACAGCAGCAACCGCAGTCAGCCTCAGCTCAGTGGGGAGGTTCTGGATGACAGTGAATGTTCTGCATCACTGTCTATTCCTGAGTGAGGCATTAAACCTCCCCGGGTTTTTGTTCTCCCTCTTGCATGGTGGGAATAAATCTGTCATCTCCACCATGAAGGTGGCTGTCAGAAGGCATACAAAATCTATTAAGGTCTAGATTTCAGAAAAAAAAAAAAAAAAAAAAAAGAGATGGGATGCTATTCTTATCCAATCAACCTCTATCCAAAAATCACTGGTTTAGCAACCTTGGCTATCCGAAAAATAGCAGAGAACCAAAGCTGTTATTACAGTGACAGAGAAAAGACCGTGGCTATGTCATCAAGGAGGGGAAACTTGAGCTGAGTTCCAAAATATAAATAGGAGTTCAGAAATCTAGAAAAATTGGGAGAGGAGAAGGGAAGCATCCCAGCCAAATAAACATTAGATACAGAGACGCCGTCTTCTGAAAGTTCCAGGTACTGTGGGTAGGTGAGGAACAGGTGGGGATTGGTGCTGTCCGCGGTCCTGAATTGACACTGGGCACAGAAACCGTGAGTTTTCTCCAAACCCTGATGCTGAAGACCCCTCAGCCCCCTACCGCATCCAACCTTACAGTTTCTTACTGCTTTTCTTTCTCAGCTTCTTTAAAAAGTCTTGTTTCAGCTGGGCGCGGTGGCTCACGCCTGTAATCCCAGCGCTTTGGGAGGCCGAGGCGGGCGGATCATGAGGTCAGGAGATGGAGACCATCCTGGCTAACACAGTGAAACCCCGTCTCTACTAAAAAACACAAAAAATTAGCCGGGCGTGGTGGCGGGCACCTGTAGTCCCAGCTACTTGGGAGGTTGAGGCAGGAGAATGGCGTGAACCCGGGAGGCGGAGCTTGCAGTGAGCCGAGATCGCACCACTGCACTCTAGCCTGGGCGACAGAGTGAGACTCCGTCTCAAAAAAAGAAAAAGTTTTGCTTCAAAAATTCTTCTTTTGGCCTTGCAGAGTCAAAATAATCATGACTTATGTTTCCAAGTGGACAAAGCTGGCTTCAAGTACTTTTCAGTGTTGGTAGATCAAGACCTTACACTACTTCCAATACTTTAATTCTCCCACTCCAGGAAGTTGGGGTGAGGGCAAGCAACTCCCATGGCCCCCACGTGCTCCACTAGAGCAGTCATTGGAATCATGAACAGGTGGGTGTCAACATAGGGTCTCAGAGGCCATGCAAATTCAGATGAGATTGCCTGATTCCTCAGTGGGAAGGGCAGGAAATCTCATGGTAAATGACCAGTCTCTTCTGGAAAGATGAAGAAACTCTTTCTTTCCAAAGAGAAGCAGGGAAATGAGCCTCAAAAAGATCAAAGGAGCCCATTTTGTAGAAATGTGCTTATCCAAGCATTGAATGCAGGGGGAACTGCTTTCTTTTAGAACAAAGGAAATGTCAAGGTGGGTTTTGAAAGTTTTTAGTCCTTTAAAAACCACATACTCATGATGTTGAGGCTCACATTCGCAATTCAAAACTTCAAGATGATCGGTACGCATACCCCCCCGCCACCCCCCTTCCTGAAAACTGACAGCACGACACCATGGCCCAGCTGGTCCTCAAAATGCCCTGGAATTGCCTGCTAAAAATTCCCATCGGGGCTTTTATCAAGATATTCATTCACCAGATCTAGATTACAAGCCAGGAATTTATATTATTAACAAACATCCCCAGGTAATTTCAACACAGACCCTCTGTGGCAAGTCCTCACCATGCCCCAAAGTGGGTGCGGTGCAGCCCCCCTGCCCCACTGACTGTGGGTGTGCTGCCCATGTGACCTGCTTTGGCTGGGAGTGCACCAGTCTGAGCACAAGCTTTAAGGGGCAGGTGGGTTCAGCTTTCCTTGACAGTCCACCTCCCGCCATGAAAACACAGGACCCAAATGGCAACCGCAGAATGAGAGGATTTGAGGAGCACACCTGACCCCAACAGAAGACTGAAGACAAATTGAGCTGAGCCCTGCTAATAAGCATCTACCACCCACAAACCCAATGCCATAAATAAATATTTGTTGCTGTAAGGCACAGAGTCTAGGAGGGGTGTTTGTTAGGCAGCATCATCGCATCAAAGCGAATTAATACATCGTAAAGGTTCTGTGCTGGGAGCCACAGGGGTTGCTGCATGAGAGGTTTTATAGCTCAAATACGTCAAACTTCCATGACTTGGTCCCTACCTTGAATAACCAGAGCCTTCCCCTTGAGCAAGCTCCCCGCTCTGGCCTCCTTGCAACGGCAAGTGCTGCCATCCCATCCAGCTGCACACTCATATTTATTCACAGAAACCATCCATTTGCCTTTGATTTTGCCTACGGGGACAGCCTGTCAGCCAGTGGCCCTTTGCCACACTATCCAGGAATGCAACCCACGCAGTGGCAACCAGTATGAGCCTGAATCTAATTAACACACATTCGTTCCCCCTCTCATGGGTAGGGGACAGGGTGGCTTTCCCCCCTTCATGAATGGGAGATACAGGTGGTCCCCATGGACTGCAGGACTTTTTTTTTTCCGAGATTATGCCTGTTTCCATGACAACTGCAGTTATAAGTGCACAATTTCAGGTCCCACTGTACCAGCAGACTTTCAGGGAGCACTCCCTGATGGACTGAATATCTGATTTTAAAACAGCACACCTCTGTCACAACCCCAAGAGTGGGCAGGGCCTGCACGCTGCATGGGGAAAGATGATGCTAGCTGCATGTGTGATTGGTGACTTGACCCATTTCTCTGTGTTCTGGTCTGAGCTTCTTGCTTTATAGAAAGAAATCTGAACAGAACTCCTTTGCCTTAAGAAGTGCACATTCCTTAAACTCATATGAAGGATCAGTTCTGCATTACATGGGTTTTCATTTTTAATTCTTAAATCACCTTAAAAGTGGGAATAAGTATGACAAGTGAGGAAACTCAGAAGTAATTTGCTCAAGGTCACACAGCCAAGAGATGGTACAGCAGCTAGGATTTGAACCGAATTCCACCTGGCACCTATACAGAGACCACCCCACTGCCTCTCGGTGGTGAGACTAGAACAGTGTTCTCTTCAGTGTACCTAGTTGATGCATCTGAGCCTCAGTTCCCCACTCTGTAAAATAGGGACAGGCAGCGATAGACTACACTTATCTGTTCAGTGTTTATCAAGTACATACCCCAGGCCTTACACCTCACCTGCCCTCTTGACACGATTATTGTGAAAGTGGTCAAAAGTGGTTAAGGCAGATTAAATGCCTCTGAAAACTGCAAAAGACTTTCTAGGGGAAAGACATTGCATGCAGAAACCTGTCACCTAATAAACATTGCCAATGCCTCCTGGGAGCCAGGTGCTTATATTTACTCTCTCCTTGCATGCTCATTTAACAAAGAGGCGATGTTTGGATATGAAAGCAGAGGCCAGACTGCACCTAACAACATGGGTGCAGAGGGCAGACTACCTAGGGTCTTACGTGGCCCCACACCTCCAAACTGTGTCACATGGGTGAGTTCACCTCTCTGTGCTTCTGTTTCCCATCAAATGCAGAGGAAACTTTTGAATAAATGAAATGAATTAACCCATGGATAGCACTTCACACAGTGCCTTATTTTTTTTTAATCCTTGCAACGTGGGGTAACAGATCTCATTAAAATGCTCAGTTCCATTTTCAGCTTCTCTCTAATCTGTCCCACCTCAAACCTAACTCTTTTTTAGATCTTGTTGCATCTACTCTGGAACTGTTCTAATACCTACCTGCTGACTTTCACCTCCCAATGCACCTGCCCCAGTAAGCCCTCACCCCATCTCCCTGACACATAATATCTTGTCCGCTCCATATGACAGGCAGAGTGACCTTTCTGAAATGCAAATCCAACCATGCCTCGCCTCTCCTCAAAATCCTTCACCAGCTTGTCCTCATCTGTAGGACAAAGCACACCTCCTAGGCTCTTCCTGGCCTGAGCCCTGCCCTCTCTCGGCCACGCCCCACCACATCTATCTACACACACCACACTCCGCCTTCCTAACTGCACCTTCACAACCTGTGCCTTCATCTGTGGCCTCCCTGCAGCATGGATCTCTGGCCACATCTGCTCTGTTCATTGCTTTCCAACTTCTTAGTCACGTGCAGTGTCTTGAGTCCAGGATCACAAGGTCACTCCTTGGAGTTCCCACAACATGAGGCTTGCACCTCTGGTCAGCATTTGTTCATGACGCTCATTTTCCAGCTCACTTTAATATATCTTATTTCCCCCATGAGACTGAAATCCTTGGCACCAGAGACAGCAGCTTATTCCCACATAGCTTCTTAGCAGGGTGATCTTTGGCAAGATACTTAATCTCTGTTGGCTTCAGTTTCCTCATCTATAAATGGAACCCATCAAAATACCTACCTCACAAGATTACTTGAAATAATATGTAAAAGCACCCAATACACTGAACACTGGCCTATGAAGTCTAACATTCTATGCCAAATGCTCTAACATTCTATGCCAAATGTTCATGCATTTGAGGATGCAGGAAAAAGCTTCGATTGCTTTTATCAGCTTCTCAGAGGAGTTGACGGCCTTAGGAAGCCTTTAAACTAGTTAAGAGGTCCCCAATAATTCAAGTTTTATTTAGATTCCTTTTTATTCTGCATGTTCAGAAATAAAATATAGCAAAACAATGAGATGAAAGGAAAGGAAAATGAAAGAAAGTAAAGGAAAACCTAACACCGTATGTGGAAATCATGATAGAGGAGGAATAAAGAACTGGAGTGGTTTTGGAAAAGAGAAGGTCCTAAGTAATGGAGAAACATCTTCCAGTGCCTCTAGGAATAGCAGTGTGGAAGAAGAAACTTGGGAAGACTCTGAGAACAAAAGTAGGGCATGAGGCAGAATCCCACTCTACATAAAGAAGAGCCTTCTAACAACAGAGCTGTACAAGAGTAAAGCAGGTTGCCATGTAAAGTGGTGATCTCCCTGTCATTGGAGGTATGCAAAGAGAGCATACTGGGAATTTCTGCACTGAGGGCAGAATGGTGGGGGCAGGGGAGAAGCAGTAGACAGACACTTTTTCCTTCCTCCCTAATTGTACAACATAAAATTTTACATAATTTAAAAGTTCCATTCAACCTTGAGGTTATAGAAATCAAACATTTGCTGAGATTTTATTAGACCTTAAGCCCTAAGAGTCTATGGATACGGTATGATCTAAAAATACACAGCAACATAATTTGGGGGCAGGTTCAAAATTTCCTCAAATAGCCACCTTTTTGCTGTATGCAATTCTGCATCAGATCCAATGAGTCTTCCCATGGAATTGACTCCAAGTTCCAACACCAGGTCATTATTTAGTCAAGGCCCCAGGGAGAGGGGAAGACGTGCAATGTGCTCGTGTGTAAAAAGTACGTTTTGCAAAAGCTTCCTATTCGATTTGAAATGCAGCGAAGCCCATTACTAAACCAAATCTGCCCTCTCCCCATTGTCAAAGCACCACTTCAGGGGCCCCCACACCTTCTTTTCTCTTTGAGCTCCAAAACTCCTCATGCCACCTCCATCTCCTTCTGCATAGTAACTACCTTCACTTTAAATCCATAGATAGTGCCTTGTTAAGGAAGACTAAATGCAGTTGTGGCTGAAACCTCAATCAGCAAAGAAGTCCACAATCTTGGTCCCATTCACTCACTCACACAGTGTGGCATCCCCGCTGTGAATCCCCAGTGTTCCTGAGGGGCTCCTGAGGAGAATCAGACAATTTCCCAGTCTTCAAAGTATCCACGGTCAAGCGGAGCAGATGGACATGAGCAACAAGCCAAAGATACTGAAATCGAAGTGCTCACCACCCCCAGCCCAGGAAGAGGGATCCTCTATAGAGAATGGACACAGCTGATACAAAGGCAGAGGGCCACACATGGTGTGCCAGGTCAAGGTGAATGCTCTGGATGCCTGGGACACAGGCCCAAGGAAGGAGTGGGGAACTATAATCTCATATATCCACAGACATTGCTTTCTTCCTTTTAGCTGCTTGCTGTTGTTTTCTAGACCAACTTCTCTATGAAGCATCCAAGATCCCACTCCACTTCCCAAACTACCAACACCAATTCAGAGTTGTTTCTTCTCAGAGCAAAGCTATGATTTGGTCATTACAGCTCTCTAGGGCGATGGTTCTCAACCTTACTGTATTCAGGACATACTTCCAAATCACATAAAATTTTGCAGCATTCTTGCAGGATTAAAATTACACCAAGTAAGTCTGCAACCATCACCATGCCCGCCCACTACAGTGTGACTGTGGCTGTCTTACAGGTCTATAATAGCTCTGATTGCACTTGGTTACTGTTCAGCACCATGGTGCTGTCCACTGCCCTGACCATGTTCTTTTATATGCTCTCAGGGCAAAGTCCTCTGGTGTTCCTCTTCCATGACAAGAGCTGACTTTTACTTACAGCAAATTAGACTGTATTCTACATCTCTCTGCTTGTGAATACTCAGGGCTCCACCTGAGAGATGCTACAATAATTTGTAGACTTGGTTGTAGCAAACATAAACTTTAAATGCTGATCAAAATTTAGCAGCACATCTGCAGAGAATTTTTTTCAGTACACCACTGTGCTTGCAGCACATAGGCTGAGAACCACTGGTTGTTGAAATAGCTTGCATTTTTCTGTCTTCTACCAATACCTTTTGTAATGGGCCCCTGATAGCTATCTCTGTCCCTTGCCTCTCACCCTCATTCCAATCTATTCCTTATTGTCCATTGAGACACCTCAATTTGGAGCTTGCTACCAAATCCAGTTCAACCTAAGAACCAATGGTGGGATTTTTCTTCCAAACTCAATCCCTGTGCTTCCTGACCACCTCATCATCAGCTTCCATGGGTGTGTATTAGCATCTTTTACATGTCAGAACTTTCACATTTAATCCTCACATCTCCTCTAGAAAGACTGACTTTCTGCTTCTCTCCCACTGATTTAGAGCTTGATCATACAACTTGCTTTGGCCAGTACACTATCAGCAGATGTGAAATATGCTATATTTGAGTAGAAGTTCTTAAAGATATTTCAGGTTGCTGCCAATCTCTTGTGCTTTTCTTCTCCTTCAGCCTGGGTTTCAAAGTGAGGAGATGCAAAGAGCAGACTCACTACCGACCAGTAAACAGGGGCAAAGTTACAGCCAACCCACAGCCCTCATGTAGCATGAGCAAAAAATAAGTGTATATTGTTGAGACCTTGGGGTTGAGTGCTATGTAGCAAAGCTAATACACCATCCCACAGTAATAATAATAAGAGCTAATCCACATTGTATTTAATATGTGCAGGCACTATTTTAAGCATCTTACACATATTAAGTCATTTAATTCTATGGGGAAAAAATCTTAGGAAATATCATTCTGATTTCCAAACATAAATCTGTACAGATAAAATTGATGTATAGAAAGAATAAGTGACTTGTCCAATTACACAGCTAGTAAGTAAAACAGCCAGTATTCAAAGCCAGATAGTCTGAGTTCAGAATCCACATTCCTACAAGCTGCTGTCATAATAACAGCCTCTTACCTCAAGAACTTCCAGTGCCTTCCTATTAACCACAGAAGAAGATCAGAGTGGCCTAGAACTTGGAACTGAATTATCTAATCCAACTCTCCCTGTCAAGAAAAGGAATCTAAGGCCCAGGGAAAGAAAGTGACTTGCTCAACATCAAATAACCCATTCATATCTAAGACACACTTAGAACCCACGTGTTATTTCCATCCCCTTGGGTGCATTCTGCCTGATTTTCAAAGCTTTATAGAATCCCCCCATAGCCCCACCCACTCACATGTATTTCCAGTTCTGCATCCTCTGATTCACCTGTGTGAAATATTCCACCCACCTTGCATGCCCTTCCCTTCCCTCAACCAATCAAGTCCCTCAACACCTGGCTGATGTCATCCTCCAAATCCCAAGAAGCCATCTCTTGTTGCTTCTGCCAGGGCTGAGTCATCTCTTCTCTGAATTCCTCTGACACCTGTGCCCTGTTACGCAGCCTGCCTCCCTTCCTTCCTTCCTTCTTTCTTTCCTTCCTTCCTTCCTTCCTTCCTTCCTTCCTTTCTTCCTTCCTTCCTTCCTTCCTCCCTCCTTCCTGTCTTTCTTTCTCCTTTTTTTTTTTTTTTGAGAGAGTCTCGTTCTGTCGCCCAGGCTGAAGTGCAGTGGCATGATATCAGCTCACTGCAACCTCTGCCTCCCAGGTTCAAGCAATTTCTCCCGCCTCAGCCTCCCGAGTAGCTGTGATTACAGGTGCCCGCCACCATGCCTGGCTAATTTTTGCATTTTTAGTAGAGACAGGGTTTCACCATGTTGGCCAGGCTGGTCTCAAACTCTTGACCTTAAGTGATCCGCCCACCTTGGCCTCCCAAAGTGCTGGGATTACAGGCACCCTTTAGTCTTTCTTAAGTTGTTTTATGTGCATGCACTTTGTCACTTAGATGGCAAGATAATTAAGGTCAGGGACACACACACACACACACACACGCTTGCCCACCACACCTGCTGGTTAGCTACCATTCTGAATTTTCATTTCCTCAAAGACACAGCCTGAGTTTTCAGAACAGAGCTATGACCTGTTAGGTATTTACTATGTGCCATGCACACTCATGTATGTTGTATTGTGTGTGCTCCATGTATTCAGTCTTGGCCATGTTCATTAGAAGAAATGGGCATTCAGGGTTAAGGTAGCATAGTTATGTCACTTTCACTTTTATGTCCCCTCTGAGACATTTTTAAGAATTTGATTTAAACAAAATAATGTTTTCCCTAAAAATGGTCCACTTCTCCCTCTCTGATCATGACCTTGACATCATGGAGGGTGTTTGCTTCTCTGCCCTGGATGACAGATGCTCAGAGTCAGTAGTGGATGACTAATCATGGACACTCCAGTGTTCTAATCACTGGCATATTTGTTCTGTCCTTCCTTGATCCTCAGTCCTGCTATTCGACTTCCATCTGATTTCACCATATGCATGACAAATCACTGTGGACATCTCAAATCCTTTGTGTAAAAAGGCAGGGAATCCACTGGGTATCCATAGATGGGCCGAATGTCACCCTTGGGAAAAAGCATAACAGGCCTCACACATTTTTTGCATACTTGCAAATTAGAGCAACTAATCCAGCCTGATGTGATTTTTACTTGATCTTTCTTTCCTGATCATCTTCACTGTTTAATCAAACACACACACACACACCCCCACACACACAAACACATTTAAACACCAAAGACATACACTTACATTTACATACACACTGGCACTCACACACACAGCTATGCACACACACACACGGGCAGTGGTTTTCCTAGCACACAGACCAGCCCATCTATCCTCCCTGCTTGAACGTAAGCTCTCCTTCCTCCACTGGCCAATGAAGAACCTTTACAAGCCTCTGAATCTCTCTGAGCCTCAGTTTACTCTTTGGGAAAGAGGGGTGATCTACCTAGGCTGCCTTTCTCACAGTACCGTGCTTAGAACTAGGTAAGAGATAATGGCAATTGTGCCGAATGCTTGGACTAGAGCAAAAACACATGTGACCGGTACTCATGAAGCTTTATTTTTAATAATACTCCGTCATCCTCATGGTGGACACTCTTTGCTCCTCTCACAACTGAGCAGGCCTCCCCCCTTCGGTGGCTCTATTCAGAGCCAACAGCTTCTGCAGGGCTAGGAAGCCATGTGCCTTTGTTTGCTCAGAGCCACACCCAGGATGCTCTACTCACTGCAGTGGGCACAAGAAGCCGCTTCAGCTAAGTTAATCCCCAACTGTGCCATTCATTAAAAAAAAAAAAAAGCCACGCATGAAAGAGAGCTTTATAAATATTTCAAACAGCCCTTGCGGGCAGGAGCTAAGTGTTTCTGCTTTTTTGCTCTTCCGTCTCTAACCGGCTACTATATTATCTCAGAAAACATGGAAAAAAGAGGAAGACACCACCATCATCGTCAACATGAGCAGAACGATCAGCCTCCTTGCCTTTGCGATGCTGCGCCCCTGCCTGTGATGCCCCTTCACCTCCCCCACTCTAGCTCCCACCTCTCCAGTCTCTGAACTCACTGGCAAAGCTACACCCTTATCCCCACTGTGCAGATGAGACAGCTGAGGCTCAGAGGGGCACAGGATGACCCAGCAACAAGCAGGTGGGGACCTGGGGATGAAGCTGAGAGCTATGCCTGCTACCCCAGCACTTCTTCCCATGAACCACACTTGATCCTTTCTAAGCCCCCAGGTCTCTCCACAGGCCACACACCATGGCTGTCAGAAACATCTCAACTGCCTTCATGATTTGATTTAACTGTGCAGAGGTTGCCCTGGGAAGCAGAGGGTGGGCTCTCCGGAGGCCGTCTTTCCTTCAGTTTCTCCAGCATGCCAACTCCCTTGCTGCTGGGGTCCCACGGGCTCCACGAAGAACCCTGCTCTCCTCCTATCCCCTCTGTCTCCCCTAGGACCAAGCTGAGTCTCCCTGCTGGGGTCTCCTCCGCCCCTCCATATGATACCCTTAACACTTCACTACCACTTCAGGCTGAAATGTCAGCCTTGGCTAAGCTCTAGAAGGGCCAGGGCAAACGCATTCACCTCCTTCCCACTCTTCCTGGCACCCAGCACTGTGCTTGGCATGGCAGTCATTTGACAAATTAATGCAAACCCACTAACAGCCAATGGGTTTGCATTAACTTGTCAAATGCCTACTATGGAACAGGTTAAGGTGCAGCCATTTGAAAAGCCACAGTGCTCACCCATTTGTTACATGGTATTTAAGGCAGGGATCTGGTTCCTATCACAACACGTGTATGTGTGTTATTAGCAAAAGGTACTCAGGAAGATGAAAGGTCCCACAGTGAAGCCCCATACAAGTGGATCCTCTCTGATTTGTTGAAGGTTTTGATTTGTTTAAAACCACAAACCCTTCTGGCTGATGTGGGCCAAATGAACACAAATGATCCTCATCAAGGCCCTCTTTCCCAGGAACTAAGCATAACTTACAGCCTCTCTCCTTCCCATGCTCATTGAAATCACCTTTAGAGGCTGCTGGAACCACCCATTTGATTTCTCTTTACACACAAGTTGACTAATTGTTTCACATGAAGAACTAAAGCAGCAAGACCTGTCAGCAGATCTGAAGCCCTTGTCATGCACCTAGCACACTAAACGCTTTGGAGGGTCACCTAGGATGTTCAGGAGTCCTGTGAAGGGGCCTACATCGTACAGCAGAGCATTGAGGTTCAGAGAGGCATCAGACACCCAGCTCCATCAGCTGGAAAAGCGTAGGCATCTCCACTCCAGAGGGTGACAGCCAGTAGGCCCAGTGCGCACTTCAGCTTAGCAGACTGGGACTGCACACTTTCGGAGGTAGCATCCCACAGACCTGCCTTGCAGGCCATCCTATTAAGTTTCCGCCTTGGAGACTGGGCACCTGAGAGCACTAGAGACCTGCTGTGGGCACACAGCCTCAAATCCAGAGCTCCTGACTCCTGAGTCACTGCCTCACCCTTGACCCCATCACCTGCCTCAGTTCCCTTGGGAGGCAGGGTTAGAGGGTCCCAAGGCAGGGACTTGCTCAAATATCACCTGCCTTCTTCTCACATTGCCCAGGAGGAAGCAACCATATGTCTTCTAGTGATTCTCGACCAACTACAGTGTTTACGAATGGGCCACTTACACCTCTACGTCTCAGAGGGCAGAGCTGAGGGACAGAGAAGAGGTGGTGCCCACCCTCCGGATGGGGGCTTGGCAGAGGCCTGCTGGCAAGAGCGGAGGCTGGGCCCTGAAGGAATTTTCTAACTCAAGACTCAGCCCAGAGCCGGGGCGGATGCAGGACAGTGCAGGGGAGGCAGGGGGCCTGGGGTCTCTCTTGACCTTCCTGTGGCGGAGGCCTTCAGCCTATGCTCCAGCCTCAGGGAGCTTTACGTGGGTAATGCCATCCACAAAGCCTTGCTGCCACGATTTAAAGAAACAGGCCTGCAATACACAGGACAGGCCACCGGCAGGTGAGTGGAAGTGTCAATCCCTCCGCCTACCTAAGGCTGCCCTCTGGCAGGTGCCCTGTGACTGTCCAGGAGCCTGAATTTTGCATAAATGAGCAGGCTGGGTCTCCCTCCAGTAGTCAAACCTCAGGAGTCACCCTGGAGGATTCCACCACGCCCAGAATCCCGCCTCCCGGCCCTGGGCTGCTCCTGCATACATGGGCTCCAGTGGTCCGCATGGCTCAGGAACAGTCAGGCTCCACGCTGATGCCAGGCAGGACCTGGGGCGGAGGGCCAGCTCCTGACCGCTGCGCCCTCAGCTCCCCACCCCGAGACAAAGCGTAAAGACGGGGGTTCCTTTGTTTCCGGCCACACCCAGGGACGCAGCCCGGCTGTTCTGCCTCCACCACCGTCCCCACCCTCTCGCGGCCCAGCGTCGGCAGCATTAACCCTTCCCGGGCCGCAGCCGCCAGCGTCGCCCCATTAGGTTATTTTTAGCTGCGGGGAGGGGTGGACCGAGCTTCCATCATGGCGCTGTCCCTAGGTCCGGACTTCCACTCCATCAGTAAAGGCGGGGAGTGGGGAGCGCTGGTTGATCTTTTTCCCTCCTCTGGCTGGGGAGGTACTGGGCTGTGGGGTGCATGGGCCGGACGGTGCGGGGGCCGAGAGAAGGAGGCTCAGCTCGCCCTCCCACTCCCGCGCGAGGCCTGCGGGAAGGGGGTTCGGACCCCCGCCCCTCCCTCTTTTGTTCGGCTCCGCATCCTCCCTGTCCACGCCATCCTCTGGCACATCCCGTGGGGGGAGGGGGTGGCAAGCCCGCGGGGAGAGGGACTCCCGGCTCCAGCCCCGCCCCGCCATGCGGGGCTCCCCCACCCCCATTGTCCCCAGAGGCTGGGGGAGGGGGCTGAAATCCCAAGACCGGCCCCGCCCCACCCGCGGCGACGCAGGAGGCCTCGGGGGCCGCCCCTGCCGGCGCCCAGTGGATCTGGACCCTGCCGGACGTCCACTCCCAGCCCACAAAGGCCAGCGCGGGGCGGCGGGGGCGGGGGCCGCTTACCGTGATGTGCGGGATGCTCTTCTTGCCCTGGTACGACATGGCCCCCTCTGGCGCCCTCGGCCCGGCCGCTGACCTGCGGAGCTGTCTGACTCGGTCCGGCGCTCTCGGCCCCGCTCCCCGCGGGCGCGCTGACAAAGGCCCGGGAGGGATAGAGAGAGGGACGGAGGCTCGGCGCCCGTGGATGCCCACGCGCGGCTGCCCCGGCTGCTCGGCCCGCCCGCCGCCGCTCCGGCTGCCAGCACCGCCCGGCTCGGCTCGGCGAGGAGGGCGGGAGAAGGAGGAGGGAGAGGCGAGGGCGGGAGGAGGGGGCTGCAGACAGCTCCTCCCGGCGGCGCGGAGCGAAGCCCGATTCGCCCCTCTCGGCTCGAACCAGGAAGCGCTTCCCTTCGGATCTCCCACTCCGCCCCCCGCCCCCCACCCGCCCAGCCCCGCCGACCCCCGCCCTGCGCACACGCCCTTGGCGGGCCCTGGCCTCGCTCTCGCGATCCAGAGAGTCTGGTTTTCAGGGCTCCTTTAAAAGAAAAAGACGGCGCGGTCAGGGCCCGCGGGCGGCGCCACAGGTGTGCGGCCGCGCGTCTGGAGGCCTCCCCGGAACATCTGCGGGGGTGTGGGGGGAGGGAGTGTGGGACAGGGGCCAAGGATCAGCCCAAGCTGCTGGGAACGTTCTTGGCCCTCCAGGATCGCACCCAAGGACCGCTCCCCTCTTGCCTCTCCTTCCATAGCCTCCGTTTATCCTTCCCGAGTGCCACTCCCTGAATGCACCAAGCACTTTTTCCATCTCGGACCCCAAGCCTTTATTCACGCCGTACCCTCTCCCTGAATAGTCTACCCCAGACAAAAGGCTGCCCACTCCCCTGGACCCATCTCCAATGCCTTCCCCACCACGAAGCCTCTCCCTGCCACCCTCTCCATCCTAGCATTGAACCAGCCCTCCCTGGGGGCCTCTAAGGTGGAACCCCCTAACTGGCAGGGGGAACGGCAGGGACAGAAGGGTACGGCCTTAATTAATGCTGACCTGTTCTACTCCAACAGCAGCTCCCTGGCCACACAGCAGCCTGACATTGGGGCCAACAGCTCACCCCACAGAATTGCCTCCAAGACAGCAGGTGTTTGGAGGGCTGGGCCACTGGCACCAAGGTCTCCACAGCCCGGGGACAAGCTGGGAGTCAGGAGGAGGACTAGGGTGCTCCTGCCTCACAGCAGTGTGGACACCAGCCCCGGAGTCCATGATCCAGATCTTGCTCCAGAGGGAGGTGGGCAGGAAGCCAGGTCACAGCTTGACAAGGTTCACAACAGCAGAGGGGAATAGATGAAAGATGGAGGAAAAGGGGAAGCCCCAGCAAGCCCCCACCTCACTGGACAGGTGCCCCAAGTTCCCAGGCAGAATAAAACACCAACCTTATCCACCACTTCGTTGTTCATTTTCTGCATGCGAAATCCAACCCCACAGGTCCTATGAAACGATTCACCTTTTCTGCTTTCAAGTTGCCATCCAGAGCGAGGGTGGCCTAGGCTTGGTACAGCTCCCCCAGCACCGTGGTTGGGGGCTGGGGCCCTGACCTCCACCACCCCAGAGGCCAGTCCCCTAATCCAGGGCAGGAGGCCATAGACACCTGGGCCTTAAAATAGAGGTGAGGTTTTAGCTTCACAGAGAAGCCAGCTCAGTATCCCAGGAACACTAGGCATAATTTTCCCATTTTACAGATAGGAAATTGAGGCTTACAGAGGTAAAATGATGTACCCCGGGTGCAAAACATATTAGCTGCAGCAAAGCAGCACGGAGATGCCAGGTTCCCCTACACTCTGTTTACAACTCATTTCCCTCCACGCATTCATGCATCCCTGGCTCTCCGCGGGGCCTAAAATCCTTGTCAATGACCGGAAATTGCAGGTGGGGACACTGTCCCTCCCCAAGTCCTACACTCCCTTCCTTGGAGTTGTTAAGTCCTAGGTTCCACGTACCAGGGCGTTCCCTGGGGTCAGTGTGGAGATCTGAGCAGAAAGCTCCCAGAGCAAGGGACAAGACCACGTGCGTATCAGGGGGAGGAGCATCCGCCCGCCACTGGCCAAACAGATCGCTGCTCCCAAGCAGATTTCGCCGGTACAAAGCGCCGCAGCCGCTCAGCCTCCGGCAGCGGCAATCGTTGCGCCTGCGCCGCAGAAACCCCTCCTGCAGCACAGGGAGAAGCCTGGTGGGCGGGGGGGAAGGGCCGGGGCACCCGTTGCAAAGCCCTGGAGCGGTGAGGCCCGCCCCGGAACTCGAGCCCGCTGTAACCCAAGCCTCAAGGCCGCTCTGCCCGCAGAAAGTAAAACCCTCCCTCCGTGGAGATCGCGAGCCCCTGAGTTCCACAGTCGCGAAGCTCGAGTGCTTTCGGAGCCCCGGGCGCGCCAGAGGCG
Source organism: Symphalangus syndactylus (assembly GCF_028878055.3). Lineage (NCBI taxonomy): Eukaryota > Metazoa > Chordata > Mammalia > Primates > Hylobatidae > Symphalangus > Symphalangus syndactylus. The sequence continues at coordinate 16,090,388 of NC_072438.2, read as the reverse complement.
CTGCCTTTTGTCCGGTCCCTGAGAAGCCATGGAGAAAGGCAGAGGGGACCACAGGGAGAAGAGGAAGGAGTAGCGGAGAGGAACGGGAGAGATGAAGCGACCAGCGTCCCCAAGCGTCAGGGCGCAGCTGCGGGGCTGGCCCAGGCTGCGCCCTGGGGGAGATGCTGGCGTTGGTGACATTGACCGCAGCTCCAGAGGAACTCTCCTTGGGACAGCTACGGGCCGTGCACAAAGCGCCCTCGTCTCCCTGGTACTCCACCACGCTTTGAGGAAGGCCGGGAGAAGACGGCCACCCCCATCTGACAGATGGAGAAGCTGAGGCTCAAGAGAGCAAAGCGCCTTGGCTGGAAACCCGGATTCCCTGGTGCTGGTCCGGCTTCTCGGCCCGCGGCCCAGAAGCCTCCCCATCGGGCTCGGGAGTTTGGATCCCAAGAGAGGTCGGACTACCAGGGAAGGTAGTGGACAGGGGGAGATAAAGAAGGGGTGGGGGAAGAGGAGGCTGGACTCTCGCACCGTCTCCCTTTCTGACCACCCCACCACCACACACACACACACACCCTTGCTGTTGGACCTCTCCCTTGCGAGGCTCCGGCTTCAGGACCACGGAGAGCTCTGGAGCTACAGAAAGCCCGCCCTCGAAGGGATGGGGCCCGAAGAGGCCCACACCGTGTCTACCAGTCCCCTGCTCCTATTCCTCCAGGAAGCCCTCCCAGATACCTGCCCCGATCAAGCTCTGCTTCCCTCCAGGCTCACTCTGGGTCACTCATAGCATTTAAGAGCGGAAGGTTTAATTAAAATGATAATGATTGTAATAAAAGTCAACAACAAACATTTATTGAATGCTCACTACCGACCGGCATTATCTGATTTAATTCTCACAATGAATCCGGCGCTCACTCTAGCCTGGGAACTTCTGGAGGGTGGGGGCCAGGTTGCTGAGCCAGGGACCTAGCGCCTACCCTGGGCCTGGCACCTAGCAGTGCTCCGGCATCCAGGTCTGGACCAATTCGAAAGCTCCCCAGCCCTCGGATGCTCCAACTTCCGTTTTTCTGGCGCCTGACCCTGGCTCTCGTCGGTCCGTCCAAAGGCTACGTCGTCCATCCGCCCTTCTTTCCCCAGTTCCCTGGTGACCCCCAGCTCAAGAGAGAATACCCACAGGGCCCAAGCCCTAGCGTTCCCTCTCCCTGATCCTCCCGGCCCCATGCTAAGGTCTGGGAGGCTAGAGACCCCAGTTCAAATCCCAGCTCTACCTCCACCTTGCTCTGTGAAGCAGGCACATCGGTATGTGCTGTGGAGCTCAGGAGTGCCCCTTGAATCTATTGGCGCTTGAGGGTAGGGGTTTACGGCTCCAACTGCCCCACGAACTAAATCCTTAACCAAATCCTTCCCCCCAGCAAGCATGAGGGGAGCGGTCGGAAAAAAGCTCCTTCCAGCTTTAAGCTGTGTGGCCGCAGGCGACTCGCGGAACCTCTCCCGGGGCCCGGCACACAGTAGGTGCTCTATAATTACTACCGAGTGAGTGGATGGATGAATGGACCAACGCGGAACGGAGCTCCAGTTCTTTTCACAAAACAGAATGAGGGGCCTGGGTTAGATTCATCCCAGAGGTTCCTTCGCGTTTTAAGTGTCCATGCGGTGGCTTTAGCCAACTTCCCCTCTCAGAACCTCGCTCTCCCTTTCTGCAGAAGAGGAGCCGGGACCAGATCCGGGAGATCCCTTCCGAGTCTCACGGACCACGCCGGCCAGCCCCCACCGAGTCGCCCCAGCTCTGGGAACCTCTTGCACGATGAGGTGGGGGAGGGGCCGCGCCGTGGCTCTCCCCAGCCTGGCGGCCGCTGCCCCAACACCAGGGCCAGGGCATGGCCCTCGGGCGCCCCATGCCCTGGGTCCTCCCGGGGCCCGCCCCCCTCGTCCGGCCCGCGCGCGCCCCGAGGGTACCTGGCCATTGTCCCGGCCGAGGGGCAGGTCGCGGGACGCGGGGCAGCGGATGCGCAGCGTCGACGGCCGCTCGTCGCGCTCTCCGGGCGAGCTGACCGCAGAGCCCGAGGGCTCGCTCACGTCGCTGGCCGTGTCCTCGCTGCCTCCCGGCCCTGGCAGGCCGACCGCGTCCGGCCGGCCAGCGCTGCGCGGCGTGCGCGCCGAGCCGCGGCGGCCCACGCTGTAGGCGTCGAAGTCGATGGTCTTGTTCTCGTAGGCGCCCTCCACCGCGGCGAACATGCCGCCGTACTTCTGGCGCGGGGTCTGCGCCGCGCTGCCCGGCCGCGCCAGGTACACGGGCAGGTCGTCCTCCGTGTTCCACGCGCGCCGCCGGTCCGCCATACCCGTCCAAGGCCGGCCACCCACCGCGCTCCCGCCTGCCTGCCCACCCGCGGCCCTGGCCACCGCCGTGCGCCGCGCTCCGCGCCTCGGTGCGGGCCTGCGGCGGCCCCGGCGCGACTGCGGCCCGGGGAGGGGAGAGGCGGGGCGGGGTGCGCGCCGGGGCGGGGCCGGGGCGGGGCCTCCGGGCGGCTGCGGGCTAGCCGCGCGGACAGCTACAAAGGACCGGGAGGCGGGGATCGCGGCTGGGGCGGGGAGGGACTGTGACGCGCCAGAGCCGCAGCGCGGAGGGCGGGCCACGGCACCGCAGTGCCCTCGCCGCACTCCCCACTCTCCGCCCCTAGGCGGAGCGCAGGGCGCGAGGAGAGCGCGGGGCAGGAGCTGTGTGCGTATACTCGCGCGCCCACACGCCCTGGAGGCACACGCGGGTTCATACCTGCACACCAATTACGCCAAACACATGAGAGATGCACAGATATGCTGGCACACACACGAGAGTCAATCACACATGCTCTCCGGAGATACATAGGGGCTCGATCGTGCACACCACACTCAATGTTGCACACACATACACATATATGCTTGTGCACATTCCGAGTTCATTACAAACACACAACAGAAATCCTCATTGTCTCACAACCCCACTCACACACAGTATCACACCAAGATTAATTGCACAACTGGAGAGGCACATACGTTGGACACACCGTTCATTCCGTCAGTATTATTTTGCTGAGCGCCCACTAGTGCCTAGCACTGTTGCAGGAGCTGGGAACAGAGCCATGGACAAAATAGACCAAGTGCCTGCCCTCCAGGAGCTGACCTGCTAAGGAGGGGAATTGGATACGAAAGCACCCATATGGTGGGCCAAGAGGTGGTAAGGGCCAGGAAAGGTGGTGCAGCAGCCAAGAGGGACATGCTAGGGGCACACTCCGACAGACACATAAGAGAAGCATATTCTTGCATGAGAACCAGTGACACACACATACACGTGCACGCCAATGACACCACACAACACACCAATATCAAAGGCAAGCTCAGGGCGATTCCACACATGTGCATCATAAACTGGCAACAGGACGCCCACACACAAGTCCACACCGGGAATAAAGAAAGTCAAAAGCTTAAATGAAAACGCTCCAGAGAAAGGCACACAGAGACAGAGATGACCACACACACACAGCTGGCAGTCAACCAGACAGACAGATATTCCCTCATTGGAGGGGCACAGTCCACCTTTGTTGCTCCTGGAGCTTGCAGTCTGGGCGTTCTGGGGTTCCTCTGTTGTGGAGGTCGCTCTGCTGGGGCTCTCCTCTAAGGCCAGACACCACCTGCCTCCTATAGACACCTTCCCTTATTTCTCCACGATTATCAGGCAGAGGATCCTGCAAGTCCCTGGGGACCCTGCAGTCCCAGCTGCACTTCCTGGAGAGGCAGAATCGCCAGCTGCCGACCCCCTCGTCGAGCCAGTCTAGACAACCAAAGTCAGGACTGGGTGGGGACTGCAGAGGGGAGCATCAGTGCTTCTTGCAATGTCCCCCCACTCACAGCCTTCCATGCTGGGAGCTGTCCCTTCAACCCCGGGCCCTGCCAGCTGCAAGCCAGAGCTCCCGCAGTGTGGCCAAGCTCCAAGAATACCAGACAGACAGATGGATTCATGTTCTTGTTTTATGACTCTTGGGCCCCATGGACTTAGGATCCCGGGGCCATCAGATCCGTGGCCTCAGCTGACACCTCCCTGAATCTACTGTCTTTCAACCCTGCAACAAGGGGTCTGTGCAGCAGGTAGGTATTGTTACCTGCCCCCTCTTGGAAGAGGAAACAGGAGGGGAGAACTCCCTCAGGGCCTCAACCTCAAGGAGGTTCAGCCAGGCCTAGAGCGTGGGCTCATCCACTCGGTGGGCATTTAGCAAGTTCTTTTTCTATGCTTGAGAGAGAGGCTAGTGTGGGGACACAGATGAGTATTTCTAAGTCTCTGCCTTCAACAAGTGTATAGTCTAACGGGGGAGAGAGTGTTGAATGTGAGAACAGAAAGTTCCACACACAGCCTCCATCTGCCTTCCACCCACCACAGCTGCATCCTGGCTCCTCTCTCCTTGTGTCCCTGGGTCCGCTGTGCAGATTTGCCAGAGGCACTCCTCTTGAGGCCCGTCAGCCTCCAGGCTATCTTGCAAGTGTTTTCGATTTTTCAATGAAAATTTTTCTCTGTCCTGTGAAATACTATTCCCAGCCCATTCCAGGAAAGAACAATTCATGTTGAAGACCACGTAGAAACTTCTAAAACCCCTCAAATGTTCAGGGTGACATAACCCAGAGAAATATCAGAAAACTCAAGAACCTGAGTTAGGCAAACTTTGGAGGCCAGGCCTCCTATTGCATGCTTGAATCTGCTCTCAATATCTTGAGGACACAGTCTCTCAGGCTTTGCTGGCCCTTCCTTCCTCTTCAAATCTCTCTCACTCTGACCTCTGCTTCTGTTCTCTGATCTCCTTTCCTCAGACTCCAACTCTCCCGCCTCTCTCTCACTTAAAAGGACTCTTGTGATGACACTGACTCCACCAGGTGACCCAGGATCATCTCCACATCTTAAGATCCTTAAGCACAGCCACAGAGTCCCATTTGCCACGTGGAGTAACATGGGCAGTAGTTCTAGGGATTCAGGTGTGGGCATCTTTGAACATCATTATTCTGCCCACCACAGTCCCATATGTAATCTTACTGCTTTTAAAGAAAACCCTTTCCATTGTGAGAAAGGGCTGGGCAGTTGCCAAGACTAGAAGGAGTGACACGAGGAAGGAGCTGAGAAAGGGCTGTCTTTATGCAGAAGCAGGAAAGGATCTTCATAGCTTCTGCTTATAGAAAGTTTACTACATGCCCGGACCATTGTAAGCGCCTAACAGATAGTAACTCTTTCATGCCTTGCAGCAACCTTGAAAGTACCATTTTAGCCTCATTTTACAGATGAGAAAACTGAGGTTCAGAGACATAAATAACCTGTCCAGGGTCACAGCTGGCAAGTAAGACTTCGAGGTTTAAACAGAGTAGTCTGGTGCCAGAGTCCACATCGAAACAACTACCCTTTCCTCTCCCCACGAGCCTGACTGAGGTGGTCCCACTGGGAGATAGGAGATAAAGGGACCTGGTTTAGTCAGAAGAGTCTAAGTGGTTGAGTTAGAATCCTGCTTTCTATGCAGTCTTGGGCAACTAATCATTCGACATTCACCTAACACACCTTTGTGGCGCCCATTGCGTGTCACTGACTTTATATCACTTCCTCTCACTCTTTTCTCCCCGTGCAGAGGAGGCGATCGGACCCTCCTGAAACTGCATCCTGTGCATAAGGGTACTTGCACACACAGTTCATTTCCGTGCATCATGCTCTGCCTCATACACTGCTGGCTCCCTCAGGCAGCCCCACATGGCAAACCAGACCACCTCCATCTTCAGGCTGGAGCGCTGAGGATGACAAACCTTAAGCCCATTGCTCAAGTGAACCACCGGGAAGTGACTAACCTGGGATTTCAGCTCAGGTTTGTCTGAGTTTTTTCCACACCATCTCATCTCAAGGTCAGTAACCCAAGCGCGCAACAGAGAAATAGAAGTAGGAAACAAAACCCAAGAAATGCACCGTCCAGTTTGCAGGGCAACAGAGAGGAGCAATATCTGCCAGGGACCGACAGAGGCAGCAGGGGAAGCCTGACCCCATCCCGACGACAGCTGTGACCTCCCTCATCCCCCAACCCATCCTCCAAGTGCTCCCAGTCCTCCAGGGAAGGAGTTCTTATAGGTGAATTACAGCACTACATTTGGTGAAGGACAAACCTTGAGCTCATCCTCTCAGACACGAAACCTTCTTCCTGGGTGATGGCAGAGAACAGAAAGGGACATGTCAGATGGGAGAGGACAAGAGGCCCGTTCAGGTCCAATGTGGATTTTGTTTCAGAAAAAAAAATAAAATAAAATAAAAAATAAAAAATAAAAAAAAAAATTCATTCATTCATTGCAAAAAGAATGTTTTCAAAAAATGAAGGAAAGGGGATTGTAGTTTATCATCAGGGATATAGTAATGGATTATTGTCCTCATCTCAGATATAAGAAAAGATGTTCAGAGAAGTTAAACAAGCTGTTTGGTTATATGGCCAGCAAGTGATAGAGATGCAGTTCAAATCCAGGCTCATTTGACTTTTAAATGTCTGCTTTTTTCTGTGGCCTCCAAATTCGTACATATGGGACTGTGGTGGGCAGAATAATGATGCTCAAAGATGCCCACACCTGAATCCCTAGAATACTGCCCATGTAACTCCACATGGCAAATGGGACTCTGTGGCTGTACTTAAGGATCTTAAGATGTGGAGATGATCCTGGATCACCTGGTGGAGTCAGTGTCATCACAAGAGTCCTTTTAAGTGAGAGAGAGGCAGGAGAGTCGGAGTCTGAGAAAAGGAGATCAGAGAACAGAAGCAGAGGTCAGAGTGAGAGAGATTTGAAGAGGAAGGAAGGGGCCACAAGCCAAAGAATGTGGGCAACTCTAGGAGCCAGAAAAGGCAAGGAAATACTTTCTTCCTGGGGCCTTCAGAAGGAAGGCAGCGCTGCCAACATCTTGGTTGTAGCCCAGGGACTCTGACTTTCAGAACTACAAGATAATGAATGTGAGTTGTTCTTAGGCAATGGGTTCATGGTCATCTGTCAAAGCAGCAATCAGAAATCACTACAGATATATAATGGATTATAAAGGAAATCATTTAATTATTTGTGCAAAGTGGATTTAAGTATCAAGAAAAGCATTTATTCCCCACCAAAAATCAAGGGAGTCCTACCTCCTTTGCCTTTTTGTGTTACGTCAGGGTCGACAACACTTTGTAACAAACCATCAATAAATAAAACATTCAAAAGGGAAAAAAAACCCTTTAATTGTGAAAAAGCATACATTTTAATGTACAAAATTACACAAATTATACATTTAACTAACATAGAAAAATACATCTCAGTAACAAGAGAAAATGCCGGCCTATTTTACACAAAGGGAGCGATCATTACAAATCCTGAAAACCCAGAGGGAGGGTTGAGCCCGACCCACAACCGGTCGGGAATCCAGCGAACATCTCCACGGACTGATGGTTTCACTGCAGGCGGGCCCCGGAGGATAGCTGCCCCAGGAACCGAGGCAGGTCCTGCTGAAGAGCTTCCGGAGGGGAGATGTATGGTCCTGTCTCTGGACCACTCCCATGTGAACCAAGGCGGCTCACTCCGGGGAGGGGCAGGACTTGGCCTGCCAAAATTCTCAGCCTTGAGTTTATGAATGAGGGTGCATAGGAGACCTTGTAGATTCATGCAACCGCAAGGTGTACAGTTATTGTGCATTTGGGATTCAGCAGGAAAGTACACAGTTTCTAAACTGATGTCTGTGCTTCACAGCTTTCATGTGATTTCTGCCCAGGATTCAACCTGGAAAAACTAAGGAGCCCACAGAGGTTCTACCTAAGTGAACTTGCCAGCCTTGCTTATCGCTCTGCCAATGACACTCACGCCTCTTCCCTGCCTTACCTGCAAAAGCTGGTTGTGCAAACCCGAACTGTGGAAGAGATCATCTTATTCCCCCAACTCAGGTTGGTAGGATAGGCCCCAGCCTCCCACCAAAATGTGTTTGTGCAGAGCCCATTTTCAAAGGGGTGAGGGAAGGCTCCCAACATCCGCTGACATGCTGAGTGCTTTAAGAAACGTGCTATTTCTTTAATCTTCACACCTTACCCACTATTTCCATGGAGGACTTTGAGGCTAAGAGAGGTAGGTACCCTGTCCAAGCTTGCACAGTTAGTCGGTGGCAGAGCCGTCGTGTGTCTGGCCCCATAACTCACTCTCCTACTTCTGTTAGGTGCAGATCTTGTCCTTGTCCATTAAATAATTAATGATTATAAAGTCACTGCATAGACATTTATTTCCCCCATCACTTTCAATGTCCTATTTATAAATAATGTATTATATTACTTTAAAAAGAAAATACTGACTCAAAGTTGATATCAGGTTTTCAGCCATTTTTAACAATCCCATTAATTTGTCTCTCTCTTCCCCTGTTCTACCATCACATAAAGGGATCATCAGCCCATGCTTGGACACAGCCTGCTGGTGTTTTCACAGACAAAAAAAAAATGGTGTTGGAAAAAACTCATTTTTGAGCTATCAGTTCTTCCATTAGTCTTTCCATTACTCAATACATTACATTTACACTAAGGATGCAGAAGTCAGAGTAGGATTTAGGGAAGTTCACACAGGAAAGAGAAAACCCAATCCTTCAATCCCAAGTCTACTGAGTTCTTGAAAGCGGTTTTAGGTCCAAGGTACAAATTATCTGTTCTTAGAAATTCCCGTAACACAGAGAAGAGAAGAGGACTAAATACATTAACAAACCCCAGGGATCTTTTCCTTCTACACCACCTTAAGGCACCAGAGAACTTCCAATAATTTATTTCAAAGCCAGGTAGGAATGCAGTTGGCCATTGGTGCACATGCTGAAGACAAATCTACTTTTGTTTGCTTACCCAACTGGCAGATATATCTATCATAGAATATCTCTTTCTGGATATTCTGGAGTTTAGGATGCAAACAACTGCACCCAAGAGATTCATTTAGTGTGTCTATTGTACCACCCAATTATATTATCTGAACTTTCATGGAATTGTGCAGTGACCAGTCACCAAGAGCTCAGCTCCAGGCTCTGCCACAGTGGAGCTCAAAGCAGTAACACATCATGCATTTCATTTCTGTAAGAACCACCAGCTGTTTAAAAGGCCCCCTGAGGGTAGAGTTACAAAGCCAACTCATGGTCAAAAATACTCCAAAGATGAGAAGTTTCCTCCTGTAGACTCTGAGGACACATTTCTTTCCTAGCTAGCAGCATAAATAAATATGAGTCTAACACAGAAGAAACCCACAGTAGCATTTTAGAACTTAATTAGCACAGGGAATGGGGGAGTGGAAAGAGACTATGTGACTGTATTCCCATGGTTCTCCCCCAGCTGCCCATTAGAATCACTGGGGAGCTTTTCAAATAGATCTCTGCCCAGGGCCCCACCCAGTACAACTTGATTTCAGTGGCCTGGAGTGAGGCTTGGGCGTCAGTTTTTTAAAAATCTCTGCAAGTGAGTCCAACATGCAACCAGGGTGAAGAATCATCAGTACGGAATGTGGTCTTTACATCCTTCAAATGACCTGGAGGGGGTAAGTGGCAGGGCTGCAGCCCCTCTTACCCTGCCTGGACTCCCAGCCCAGAGCCCTTCCCACTGCCTGGCACTATCTCAACAGAGAAAAAAAGGTTGTGTCTAAAATATGTCAGAAATGTCTAGCACCCTATTCTCAGAAGTTGGCTGAGTTCTCAGAAGGTTTCACATTTCAGACGTAGAATTTCACCCTGGAACCAAAGGGGAGCTGTGAATCTCTTAAAAGAAGCTCACCAGCCTGAAGGTGAAAAGCCCCTCTCAAGTTTATAAAAGTTTACTCAATAAATTCCTGAGTAAAACAAATGGAAAGGACCTCAGCTGTAAAAGGACTTGGGTTCCCTGTTCTCTGCAATGATGGGCAACTAAACTCATATAATAATCTCATTCCAAAGCAATTCAAAATTTTTTATTTTTGATCAGCTTTGATGCTTGATTTCACACTGAGAAACTAGGTAAGGAAGGCTATGGAAGGGTGGATTTAAAGCTCAATCATGTAAGTCTAGCCACAAAGTAGGTGAGTTTCCAAGATATCCTGGGATTCAGGGCTTCCCCAGGGTGAAATGCAGGCATGAATTCCACACAAAATGAAAGAATTCCTTAAACTAATATCTATTGCTAGATGATGCCATATAGATTGTAACCCAATAGAAAATTAATTGCATCAGACCAAGACCTAAAATTCTGAATCAGAAGAGCCTGCCCCATGGCACAGTTGGAGAATACTGCATAATGACATCCAAACCAGGTTCAGTCCCATTTGCAGTCAAGTGGCTTTGTCACTGGACCGCAGATGTCAGTTAACCTCATCTGGGAACCAGTTTCCTCACCTGTAAAATGGGGAGGAGAAGGATGCTTACACTAGATGAAGTCTGAGCCTGTCTCCATCTCCAACAATGGATGTTTCCAGATCTGTCACCTTAATCACTGCCCTGCTGGCTTGCCTGGGAAGGGCAATGGCAGGGCCACTCTGAGCACACAGCCCACATTGGTCTGCAGAGCAATCAAACCACACTACCTCAGCGTGTCCTCGCTGCCGCCACACCTCCGACATACCTATTTTAAGAACAGTGCCTAGCAGTTCATGGGGAAACGTTGCTATGCCAACTTGCTGGCTGTTGCTAATCATAATCTATGAATGTGCAGTACAACCATCTGACGAGTATTTCTTCTCTTCCTTAGCCTGTGGACTTTCTTCCAAATTGTCATATGACAGATCACCTCATTCATAATGGCACACAGTAGGTGTATAATAAATGTGCATTAAATTAATGACATGAGTAAAGTATACGCACAACATGTAAGCCTGCAAAATGCCTTGCCATCCAGTTTTTCCATTACTGCGCACAGTAGGTGCCGAGATGGGTATCTTATTATCTCCATTTGTCCAGCAAGTAAACTGAGGAGGGGAGGCCACTTTCCCTAGTCTCGGAGCCAATAAGTTGCAGAACCCAGATTGCAGGCTAGCTATTCTGGTCCTAAACCCCAACCTGTTTCTCCTACATCGGGTGGTCTCTGTTATCTCTCTAGAAGAAAGTCAAATAACGCCAATCCTGTATATACATGTAGATCTTAAGAGTTTACAAAGGGCTTTCCATCCACATTCCCATTTCATTCAAAGTCTAAAGGTAAACTAAGAGGCAAGGCTCTCTGGGGCCCACACCTGGCCCACAGGGTGCCCTGTGTGCAGTGGGATGGACTGTTCACCACAGGAGTGCTTCACTGGCCTTGCCCAGGGACCCTGGAAAGGACTGAGGGGATAACAGAAGCAGCTCAGGTGGGCAGGATCACCATGCTGCCTAAAGGTCGGGGCCCAAGACAGGTATATTCTCTGGTACTGGCAGAGAAGTGGGTGGGGTCCAGATATGCCAGAATCACACAGACAGCAACAGATGAGCCTTCCAGGTAAAGCCAGGGCCCTTGGAAAGGCAGCTCAGAAGAGGCCCTTAATGAGAACTCATGGAGCGACTGACCGATTACGCAGAAGCCCACCCACCAGGGCAGCAATGTGGTCCACTCTGTTCTCTCCCAGAACCCCAGGGCCTATTGTGGTGCCTGGCACTTAGTGGTGCTCAATCAATGCTTGTTCCCTGAATGAGTGAATGAAAACTGGTGACTGACAAACCTCAGTGGGAAGCTGGAAACCACACTTTTCCTTGTTCCCTTTTTTGAAGATACTTGGAAAACATGCCATCTTTTTAACCTAGAAAACAGATTTCTGCTGGGAAAGGCAAGGAAAGGAATTAGACTTCATTTAATGTCTACTATGTGCAAAGCACCTTCCGTTTCTCATTTCCCCCTGTGCTGTCAAGGACAGTGATATTTTCCCCACTAAACAATGGAAGAGTTTGCAGATCAGAGAGATGGGCTCACCTGCCCAGTGCCCTCAGTGGCTAACGCGTCAAGCTTAGGTTTTGAAACCAGGCCAACAGACTCTGAAGCTGGTCGTTCCCATGATGTTACATCTCTTCCTGGGTTGTGTCCTGCAGGAAGAGGATTTGGAACCCTTGGACATGACCTTACTTGTTAAGAAGTAGCATTTGTGAAGCGTCTGCTGGGTGCCAAGCCCTCTGCCGGATGCTTTTATTTTCTTTCCCTGCCTCAGTTAATCCTTGGAATAGCCCAGTGGGGAAAGGTGTGGCCCCTTTTCCTGTCTTGCAAATGGGAAAACAGACCCCCAGATGCTAGGTTGCCTGACATGGCCTGTGCTCTTAGTAACACCCCTTCCCATCCCAACTGCATTCAATGGTCAATACACAGCATCTCCTTCTGTCTTCACAATACTTCACGAGGCTGCAACAGAAGGTGCCATTTCTCCCATTTTCCTCCAAAGAGGAAACTTAGGTTCAGAAAGTTTAAGTGCTTTGTCCCAGGGACGTGGGACAAGCAGGTGGCAGAGCTGGAAGTAGAATCAAGGCTTTGCAATGCCCAGTTGCAGGCCCTTCCTGCATTTCAGCGGTTGTATCACTTCCTGGCCTGTGAGACCTTGGGCCCCAGCCACCCTTCCTCCCTGGGCCTCTGAACCTTCACCCATAACATGAGGGTGCTGAGCAGGCGAGGTGTCACCAAGCCACAGCCTGTGGAAACCAGGCAGGTTTTGCAGTGAGTGGAGGGGAAAGGAGTGGGGGCCCTGCAATCCACTGGGTGGGGTGCCTCTCAGTGCGGGAGGGAGCGAGCTGGCTTCATTCATCTCTGACTGTGGCCAGGCAGATCAAAGTCCAATGCTGTCAGATACACTGATTTTCCAAGAGAAGCCGGAAATCCAGATTTGTATATGAAATCTCTTGGTTTTTAAATGTCACTTGCTAACTCCAATATTTAAAAATGCAACATAGGTATTTGTACACCTGTGTTCATAGGAGCAATATTCACAATAGCCAAAAAGGTGGAAGCCACCCAAAGGTCCCTCAATGCGTGAATGATAAACAAAATGTGGTCCATCCACACATCAGAATATTATTCAGCCTTAAAAAGGAAGGAAACTCTGACACATGCTGCCACATGAACCTCGAAAACATTGTGCTAAGTGAAATAAACCAGTCATGACAGGACAAAGACCGTATGATTCCACTCACACGAGGTCCTAGGGTGGTCAAATTCATAGAGACAGAAAGTAGAAGGGTGGGTGCCAGTGGCTGTGGGACAAGGAAATGGGGAGTGAGTCTTTCATGAATATGGTGTTTCTAATTTTGCAAGATGAAAAGGTTCTGGAGATGGATGACGGTGATGGTTGCACCACAATGTGAATGCACTCTGTGCCACTGAAATGGATACTTAAAAATGATTAAGAAAATACATTTTAGGGTTTTAGAGAAACGTACCTTCTTAATCATTTTTAAGTATCCAGCTCAGTGGCACAGAGCGCATTCACAATTAGAAAAAAATTAAAGGTAAGCCAAACATGATACATTTGTGGGCCAAATCTGGCCCAAGGGCTGCCAGTAACCACTGTGGACTGGAAACTCTCTAAAGTCTGTAATGTGATGTGGGGCCTGCCTGTTGCTCACCCAGCACTGACCACTGCCCCAGGTTCTGCGGAGATCTGAGACACCCATGGCCAACTCCATCCACCAGGCCTGACTTCCGGGCACCACCTGCTGTCTCACAGCAGCCAGGGCAAGAAAACATGTGGCTCACTGACGTTTCCCTGCTCAACAGCTGGAGTTTCACTGCATCTTCCTGGGTGATGCTGAGATTTCACAGGTCACTGTCAGGCCCCTGGCTGCCAGTGTAAGTGGGCCTCACAGCCATGCAGTTTACAGGGAAATGGTGTCAGAGGAAGAAGACTCTCTGGGTCCAAGCACAGCAACTGGGCTGCGATGCCCTTTAACTGCAGAGCAAAAGGAGCTGAGATGAGGCTGCATGCCTGGGCACTTTGGGGTGCTGTGGTCAGTTGGGCGTAACTCATGGACACAAGCTGAGAGAAGAAGAGCTCTTCACTGACTCTGGAAGCAAGAAGGCTGGGTGTGGAAGCTTCCCGTCTGGCCAGAGCCTGCCCCTCAGTAGGAACTCGCAACTGGAAGGCTGTGCCACACCCATTTTACAGATAAGGAGCTGGGGCGGATAGAGGCCAAGGGACAGCCTTAAAGTCACCAGCAAGTTGGAGGCAGAGTCCGTCTCTGAGTTTCAAGACAGAGTCCTTTCTGCCTAGACTGGGGTGCTTGGCTACTAGGGTGCTTGTCTACCAGTCTTATTTGCAAATCTGATGAAATCCATGTTCCTTCTCCCTAGGAAAGAGTTCACATGCATACAACTTTTTGTGCAGGTTGGGAACTCCATCCTAGCCCAAGCTTTTTCAGGAGCTCTATAATATCAAGATAACTACTACAATGATTTTTTAAAACCATCATCCTATCATCCCCTCATCACCCATCTTGGATGGAAGCTATGCAGAATGGTAAATCAATGAGTCCTTATGGCAGAGTGCATTCCAGGACAACCGTCAGTGAAATACCTAAGTTGAAGGAACTGCATTTTACAAACACAACAAGGATCCTGACACGTGGAAAGAATCTTACAGTGTTCAGGTGCTTTTCCAGCCATTAGCTAATTTGGTTGTCAGAGCAAAACTGTCAAGTAGGTATATGACCCCCAAACAGATGAAGAGGATGTTGGAAGAAGGTAAATTATTTGTGCACAGCGACCCAGCGCAGGTGCAGCAGAGCCGACAGGTCTTTGGGACTCCAGACCCGGCTTCCTGCCACTCATTCATGGCATTAAATATGGGCTTCTTAAAGTCAGCAGCCATCTCTTGGGTCCCCAGGTTGGTATCATACACAGTAGAAATATTCCCTATTAGTGACTTGAGACAGGAAGATGCTTGCTTGGCTTATAATTTGGCTCACTGGAAAGGATCATAAATCATAGGCCACCTCTGCTCTGTTGGTCAGTTGAGAAGGATGTAAATATTTTCCAGCTTGCTGTGTTTGCCCCTGTGTTGTCTTCCTTCCTGCAATGACAAAATCAGGGAAACAGGTTCTTAAAGGGAACATAGCAACCGGTGTGGCTTCTACATGAAGCCATCCACATGCACACACCTTTACGTCACTAGGAGACCTGCTTTAAACTCCATATGTGGTGGACTTATATCATGCAGTATCTATCATACAATTATCAGCTGCTCTCCAGAAAAATCATAGCTTGGAATTATTAGATAATGCTCTCTTTATTTGGGGTGCTTCACACCCTTGACATGATATGGAAATTTTATGTTACTAAGCATTCATGCACATTGTGTAGAGAGGGTTTCTAGCTTTCAGGAGCCTCTCAAAGGGGCCAATGGCCAAAAGAAGGTTGAGAACAACTGAAGAAGAAAGAGACAAATTAGGGTGCTCCGGGATGTCTTCATTTGGGCACCTGCTGTGTAGTAGTCTCTGTGCTAAGCACAGGGGATGCCCTGCTTGCCCTCCTCAGGTTACAGAGGGTGACACAGGAATCATCAAACAAATGCGGGTCCCAGGTGCTGCCGTAAAGGAGGAGGGGTAACAGTGGAGGTGGGGGCAGCAAGAGTTGGTGTCAGGGTGTCAGGGGAGGAGCCTGCAGCCTGTGCAAAAGCCCTGGAGAGAGGGAGGGAGCAGGAGAAGCCGGTGTAAAGAAAACAGAGAAGCAAAGAGCGATGTGGCAGGAGATGAATCTGTGACGGTTGGCAGCATGGCAGATGCTGGCATGGAGAGAAGGGGGGGAGGGGACTCCAGACACCGTAAGGGCTCAAAAATTATTTTGCAAGGGGAAAGGAAGGAAGAAAACGAAGGAGGGTGAAAGAAAGACTGTCTGGAGACGGTGACATTCGAGCAGTCTTGGAGACAAACAGGAGTTTTCTGGGCAGAGGAAACAGCTTGGGCAGAAGCCAAGAAGTATGGGAGAATACAGGCTGGGAGGGGCTCAGCACAGCGTGAGTAGCGGAGAGTGGGTCTAAAGAGCGCAGTTTGCCAAGAAGAGCCTTCATGGATGCGCCGGATTAATAAACATATCTGAGCAATGTGACAGTGTGCAGAGAGGGACCCTAGGAAAATCAAAACCCTGTCTGTGCACAGCATCCCTTTGCAGTCCCACAGTTGCCCCATGACTGACTTCACCAAGCCAGGCTTTGCTGCAGTGCTAAGGGTCTCAGAGCTGGGCAGAGATGGCTCACACACAGCTCGTGGCCGCATCCATCCCAAGGGTGTTAGTGAGGAAGCCAACCTACTCAGGGCATTGTTCGTGTAGGTGTCTTTAGTCTCCTTCTCAAAATGTATTTTTATCTATCTGTAGGTACACAGCTTCAAATCCTTTTTTGAGGAAGGAATAAGCAAGACAAAAATAAACCAAATTTAAATCCTTGAAGCTTATAAGACCATTGGTATCCAAACTTATATATAAATCAGAATCACTTGGAGAGCTTTACAAGAATTCTGATTCTTAGGCTCAATCTTAGATTGATGAATTCTGTGTTCATGAGGCAGATCTCGGAAATCTGTGTTTCCAATGAGTTCCATGCTCATGCATTAAGCTGGGGGGACTCTTATGTGTTAAGCTCATAAGCACCTGGCATCTGGGTACTGCTGCAGTCAGTGATGCTCCACTACGAGGACAAAGCAACAAGTTAAGCTTGTAGTAACTGTCACTAGAAGCAGGTGGGTGATATCAAACACAAGAAGGCAACATTCTTTCCCTACATTATACATGATAACATATAGATACTGCATTCACCAATAAGTTAATGGAGCAACCGTTTAAGAAGTAGCAAGTACCACAGGGTCGCTTCCAAAATCCATGTGGGACACTAAAAGATGCTAATTTCTGGTAAAGTTTCACCTAAAAAAATTACAAGAATTATAGATATCCAACATCTGAAAGACAATCATCAGATGCAATAAATAGGATAGATCACTTCTGGCGGGGGGGGGGGGTGGGTAGGGTCATGTAATAGGAATTCTAAAAGAAGACTTTAAAATATTAATGATCACAATATTTACATATATGTTCTGTAAATGAAAAATAGAATAACTGATAGATGATCTCTACAGGCAAGCTAAACAGTAGACTAGACACAAATGAAGGCAGATTTAGTAAGTTGAAAGGCAGATCTGAGGAAATCATCCAGAATTCAGCCCAGAGAGATAAAGAGGCATATGGGGGCTGGGGGAAGAGGTGCTCTAGATTGAGTTGTTAGTAAAGGTCTTTCTGAGAAGGTGACATTTGAGTTGAGACCCAAATGACAAGAAAGATCCAGCCATGGAAAGCAATAGGGCCAGGGGTCTTGGGCATAAAAGAGAGAAGTGCAAAGGCCCTAAAGCGGGGTCAAGCTGGGCAAGAACAGGTTGGCATGTTCAAAGAACAGAAAGCAGACCCCTGAGGCTCCACTCTATGAGAAGGTGCCATGAGGCAGAGGAGACTGCTCTGCATGCAGTCAATGAGTAGAATCAGCTCAGAAAGCTGGTTAACAGGAGACATATTTCAGTTGAAGGTAAAGAAGGACTTTTTAACAACAAGAGCTGACCATTCACTGATTCACTCATTCATTCATTCATTTGCTTGTTTATTCATTCACTCATTTATTTGCTCATTTTCAAGCACCTACTATATGCCAGGCTCTGTGTTCAAGGCTATGGAGAATGTTGAGATGAATAAAACCCAGACACATGTGTCCTCAAGGGCCTTATATCTGAGTGAGTAAAACAGACAAGCAAGCAAGTATAATGCCAGAACAGAAGGAAATGCTGGGTTACAGAAGTAACAGTGTGCCAAAGAGAGTCAGACGAAGGATCCACTTGAGAAAGCTGACTAAGACATTATGACAAGGTACCTGCAGGAAGCTCACTGCACTGCACTGCACATGTGAGGATATCAGAGAGGACCTCTGACTTTATCCAGTGGGCTTTGTGATGTGACGATTCTATAAAACCACAGCAGGCATTCATATGCCCTGGGGAGTTGGGAGCGACTAGGCTACAGCCTCCCTTCAGAGTCCAGTGGAGGAAGCAGATGTGTGAAGCAGACAATGGCAGACTCCAAGCAGGGAGACGACCATGCAATGGGGAGGGAGAAAGCCCTAGGGTATCAGAAAACGAGGGCAAAAATGGGGACACTAGTCCATGACCTACTTAGTTCCAGACCTTTGTGAAGACAAAAGCTCCTCAATGAAAGAACACCATCCGATAGGAGAGATCAATACATACGCGACTGCCCTTGACACCATTCACCTAACTCCCAAGGTCATGTAGCCTTCAGTGGGGATGCATAGGGGATGTTGGAAGGTCATACTTGGGGACCATTCTGCCACTGCCCTTTCTCTCACTCTGATCTGTAAATCAAAGAAGAACCAGCCTGACCTACTTCACAGATTTAAAATGCCTGGAAAGTATAGAATGGGGGCTACCTGCTCTGTCATTCACTCCCCTGAATGGCCATTGTCCCAGCCCAGCCCATGACTGCCTCTTAGCTGGACCACAGAGAGTTTCCTAACCAGGCTCCCTGCTTCAGGCTGTCCCCACACAATCCACTCTACACAGCAGCCAGAATTCCTGAGAAGCTGATGACATCATGCCATTGTTTCAAACTACCACATGTCTTTCTCTGCTTTTAGGATGCAGCCTAACTTAGCAAGACTTACAGAATATCCTGTCATGTCTAGCCCTGCCTATGTCTTTGAGTCCATCTCTTGAAATTCAAGCCCTTCTACGTCATGCAGGGGCCACATGACCTCCTTGCAGGCTGAGCACACTGGCCTTGACCACCAAAAGCAGCGTTAGGTGTCCAGAGGGAAATAAATCATCTAGCTGTTGACTGCAGCCAGATCTTTTGCCCATTTTAAAATCAGATTGTTTGTTTTTCTGTTGTTGAATTGTTTGAGTTCCTTGTATATTCTATATAGCAATGTCTTGTTGGATGTATAGTTTGCAAATATTTTCTCTAATTCTATAGACTCTCTCTTTACTCTGTTGATTGTTTCCTTTGCTGTGCAGAAACTTTTTAGTTTGATATAATCACAGTTGCATATTTTTGCTTTTGTTGCTTACACTTTCAAAGTCTTATTTATAAAATCTTTGCTCAGACCAATGTCCTGAAGTATTTCTCCCATGTTTTCTTCCAGTGGTTTCATCGTTTTGGGCTTACATTTAAGTCTTTAATCCATTGTTGATTTTTATAAGTGGTGAGAGATAGGGGTCTAGTTTCAATCTTCTGCATGTGAGTATCCAGTTTCCCAAGCACCATTTATTGAAGGGATTGTTCTTTCCCCAATGTATGTTCTTGGCACATCTGTTGAAAATCAGTTGGCTGTAGATATGTGGATCTGTCTCTGTGCTCTCTATTCTGTTCCATTGATCCATATGTCTGTTTTTGTACCAGTACATACTGTTTTGGTTACCATGGTTTTGTAGTATATTTTGAAGTCAGGGAGTGTGGAGCCTTAGCGTTTTTTCCCCCCTCAGGATTGTGTTAGCTATTTGAGGTCTTCTGTGGTTCCATGTGAATTCTAGAATTTTTTTTTCTATCTCTGTAAAGAATGGCATTGGTATTTTGATAGGGACTGCATTGAATCTGTAGATCGCTTTGGGTAGTATGATAATTTTAGCAATATTAATGGAGCTGAGATTTTAAACAAGATCTGTCAGACTTCAGGACCCATGCGCTTGAGCAAGACACAGAGAAACATACATAAAACAACCCCAAGAGAAACTGTTCATGAGAAAATGTGAACAGAGCAGGTGCTGACCAAGGACAGGTTAAACCCAGTTCAACTTAATGTGATTTTTACTGAATACAACATGGTTCCAACATATTTCCTCAGGGGATAGTTAGCATTTCTCATAGGGAATTAAATCTAAAATTTAAGCCTTTCAAAAAGCTTCAAAATTTAAGAATCTCGTCAATCTGTTCCATCTGGTCACTAATTTTTATACTTTAAGTAATGTTTGTGTTTATGATCCACATTATGCTATAAACAGAATTGGTGTGAATTGTGGTGTTTTTAAGTAACATACTAGTTATTCCTAAGGAATTATCTAGAGTGTGTCCTCATATAATCAGTTGAGGAAAGAGATTTTCAAAGAGAAAATGACCCCACAATAATCACCCCGCTCGATCATGGCTGAGCTTGGAGTGGCCTCCCCAATTCCTCAACCAATAACCTCTCTACCTCAGCCCCTGCCAGCATTCTTCAAGAATCTTCTATGTGTGTAGCCCTGGGCAAGAAGCTTTTTTGGTGTTTGAGGGGAAATAAGAGAAAGTCCCTGCCCTTAGGTGCTCTCTTTTTTTTTGTCAGTGGGGGTGGGGGGGATGCCTCTCTATTCAATTTGAAAGTAGCACCATGTCCCTATTTGTCTAACAGATGTTTCATCAGAGCCAATGGGTTTCTTCCCTTTTTTTTTTTTTTTTTTGAGACAGAGTCTCGCTGTGTCGCCCAGACTGGAGTGCAGTGGCGTGAACTCGGCTCACTGCAAGCTCTGCCTCCTGGGTTCACGCCATTCTCCTGCCTCAGCCTCCCAAGTAGCTGGGACTACAGGCGCCCGCCACCACGCCCAGCTAATTGTTTTTTGTATTTTTTACTAGAGACAGGGTTTCACCATGTTAGCCAGGATGGTCTCGATCTCCTGACCTCATAATCCACCTGCCTCGGCCTCCCAAAGTGCTGGGATTACAGGCGTGAGCCACCGCGCTTGGCCTCTTCCCTGTCTATTCCTTTTGAACTTGTGGGGTTTTCTGGCCCTTCTCAAAACCAGAACCCCCACATCGAGCATCTGTGGTGGATGGTTACCCAAACATGGATGTGTCCTCTGATAGGCAGCCCACCAGCTGTGCCAGGGAAGCCTGTTTCATGGACAGCTCTAACTATTGGGGAATTCGTTCATGAGTGAAATTACAATGAGACTTGCTAGAATGTGTGTGAAGCCAGGGAGGGAATGCTTCACATGTCACTTAAAACCCCAGCAAGGGATCCCTTTACAGAGAAGGGCCTCTCTTCAGATAGGTGAGCCCAGTTCCCTGGCTGTCTGCAGGTCCCTCAGAATGAGAAAACATGCAGAAAGGCCCAGCTTGGCCTGCTTCACCGCTCAAGGTGGCAGGATCCATTTTGCCTGCCCCAGGTAAAAAGATGAAGAGGAAACTTGCTGCTCTCAGGCCCTGGTGGGGAACAGAAATGGAGAACCACAGTGGTGAGCTAGCAAATGTTTAACAACTGTCTCTCAAAACAAAAACAAAAACAAAAACAAAAACAAAAACAAAACAAACAAACAAAACACTGGGCCTGGTGGCTCATGCCTGTAATCCCAACATTTTGGGAGGCCGAGACAAGCAGATCACAAGGTGAAGAGATCGAGACCATCCTGGCCAACATAGTGAAACCCCGTCTCTACTAAAAATACAAAAATTAGCCGGGGATGGTGGTGCGTGCCTGTAGTCCCAGCTACTAGGGAGGCTGAGGCAGGAAAATCGCTTTAACCCGGGAGGTAGAGGTTGCAGTGAGCCAAGATTGCGCCACTGCACTCCAGCTTGGGTGACAGAATGAGACTCCGTCTCACAAAAACAAAACAAAACAAAACAAAACAAAACAAAACAAAAAAACCACACAAACAAAAACAAACAAACAAAAATACCAGACCTGATTTTCGGCATTTTTAAATTTCTGTGGTGTAAACCCTCCCACCATGGCTGATTTTAAGCTGCTGATATGTTGGTAAGAGATGCATGCAATTGGCTCTCAAAAGGCAGGAAGAGCCAGCTCCAGTCTAGCACTCCACTGTGTGTGTGTGTGTGTGTGTGTGTGTGTGTGTGTGTGTGTGTATTTGGGGAAGACATACATGTAAGAATGAATGAAAGGATGCATGAATGAATGAGAGCAGGATACCAATTTTGCAAATGTAATAGGAAAGAATTGGAATGAGCAAAATATTTTTATAACTGCAGCGGATAGGCCTTTATGAAGAAAATGAGCTGGGATGAGTGTACAAGGCATTTTCAGCAGTGTTTCCACCAAATTACTTTCAAGGAAATATATCTGTCCTTGTAAAAGGGGTATGATGGTAAAAGAGTGCACCAGTGTTCTAAAATGCACCCAGTATTTTGTTTTAATCAGGTATGGTAATGTGACAGACATAGAGACAACTGTGTTTGAAAGAAGAGTTTATTACTCACAGTTCCCTAGAGGAAGGGGCATGCCACACCATGCAGGGCCACAGAGGGAAGCAGGAGGCAGAGGAGTGCAGAGAGAGCCTGGCCCAGAGCCTTTATTGTGAGTTCTGCGGGAAGAAATGGGTGAGGCAGGGGAGGCAAGCCTGAGCATGCCCAGGACTGGAGAGTTTTAAAATTGTTGCATGCTCTGGGTTATATTTCCACATGTTCTCTAGTTGTTTGACACCTGGGCCTGGGATGACATGTGGCCAGGGAAATGTTGGCTTGGTGCGTTAGATAAAGGAGGAGACTGGAAACCTGCCAGGCTCTAGATTGTCTGGCTTGCATATGAAAGGCGTGCTCACAGGGGAGTCATTTCCGTTTCTAGAAATTAGCCAGCCCTGGCAGGGGCCGTATCTCTCTGGCCAACAAGGCCCCAAGATGGCAAAACATCACCAACTATAGAAAATAAAACTTTATTAATACAACCAGCTTTGGAACCGACTACCTGTGTGGCCTTGGGCAAGTGACTTAACCTCTTTCTTCCTCAGTTTTCCCATCTGTAAAATGAGGATGACAATGCCTACCTTATAGGGCTGGTGTAAAGACTCAGAGGCCTTAGCAATGGCAGAGCTGGCATCTGATCCTGGGAAACTACTGGAAACTCCAGGCCATAGCTCCTTGATGAGGAGGAGGCCGTATTTCTAGTGCTCTGCACAAAGCCTGGGGAATGGCAGGCAGGCAATGACTATTCTGGGAATACATTTTGAGTGAGGGTAGTGGTGGTCAGAGCAAGCTCTAGTGTGTAGAAATAGCATATACTATGAAACAGATGAACCTATTCAATTTCCATGAGCTTCCTAATCACATGGGGTATGGAAAATATAGATGAGATAAAATGCTTTCTTCTCAAAATGCCCTAATCTTTGTTTCAATATCAAGATTCATTAGGGCCATTTTCACATTCGCTGTTCGTAACATTCTGGTCCAATTGATGGATTCGTTCAGGAGTCTGGGTCCCTTTGAATCTCATTACACTAGGGCTCCTGGGTGTATTGATCCTATTTAGAAATAAGGCAATAAATCGTCCACAGACGTTGAGACCAAACCTCCAGGCTGCCAAGGGAAAGAATACAGAAAGCAGGGCTTTCTCGCCGCATTGTCTGCTTTTAATTTAACTTTTAGCACAAGTTTGAATTTCTGAACCAACAATAGGTATCAACAGCTTTAAAAATGTTTATTCCCTTGGAGATAATAATTCAATTTCTGAGAATCAATCTCCAAGAAATAGTCTTCTATGAAGACAAAGATTTATAGACAATGATAATCATGTCATTGTTTATTATAGCAAAAAAAAAAAAAACAACCCAGCAGCCCAAATGTTCAATAACAAGGGTTGAGAAAGGTTCATGTTATGTAATCATGAGAAGTAAAGTTTATGAAGACCATGTTAGCATGAAAAAATGCCTACAAGACTAGATGAAAAAGTAGATAAAATTATATCTTGACTATGATTATGAATATTGTATGGAAACTTACCCATGGGGATAAAAAAGAGTATGAGCCAAGAGGTTAACAGATTTTGTTTTTATGGGTTTTTTTTTTTTTTTTTTCTGGAGTCTCGCTCTGTCGCCCAGGCTGGAGTGCAGTGGCGCAATCTTGGCTCACTGCAACCTCCGCCTCCTGGGTTCACGCCATTCTCCTGCCTCAGCCTCCCGAGTAGCTGGGACTACAGGCACCCGCCACCAAGCCCGGCTAATTTTTTGTATTTTTAGTAGAGACGGGGTTTCACTGTGTTAGCCAGGATGGTCTCGATCTCCTGACCTCGTGATTCACCCGCCTCGGCCTCCCAAAGTGCTGGGACTACAGGCATGTGCCACTGCACCTGGCCTTTTATGAGTTTTAATGTTTTCTTAACTGCTTTTCTCTGTTTTCTAGTTTTTCTGTAATAAGCATACATCACTTAAAATTGATTATCACAGTTTGAATTTTTAATACCTATATAAGTATACCATGTTCTCTCTTACAAAGCCAGCATACCTATCTGAAGAAATGTGTGCAATGGTGCTCCTCATTTTTCATGTTAGAAATACGGAGAGGGTATAACATCCTATTCTACAGCATGAAAGTTATTTGTACTTGATCTCACTTGGACGTAACAACCTTGAGCTTGTTTGACAAGGCTGAGTCAGTAACTTAATGTAGGCTGGGATTTGCTTATGCACACAGAAATGCAGATAAAAGCCATTTCCATCACATCAAAAATCAGATGAAGGTGCCATCTCATAGTCTATTTCCCCACTAGGATAAATTCTCCTGTATTTCTAATGAGTTTTAGTTTAATCTCCGTTTTCTGTCCGGTCACTTCCTTGATCCAATAAGTAGCTCAGAAAGTAGTTACTCTAAATTCTACACCTAAAAATATAATCTTCAATACACAGGACAGGCACTGCAAATGTCTCTCTCCTGCTTCCATTTCAACTCTCCTCCTAACCACCCTCCAGAGAACAGCCAGAGGGAGCTTTCTAGACTGTAAATCTAGCCCTGAAATAACCCCTTCCTGGGTCCACCTGCCTTAAGAGCCTCAGTGGTCCCCAGGGCCATGCCAGGGCCCCCCTTCATCTTGCCTGTCAACATCACCATTTCCCATCATTTTGTCCACACACTCTTAGGTTTGATCATATCTAGTTCCTTCCATTTTCAGACCCAGTTTGTTCTTGATACCATTATGTGCACACCTGCTACTAGGGAAAGACATGGTTTGTTGGCCAACCCACAGCTACTCCCAGTTCCTTTCTCCTTTGTCATCTCCTAGACTAGAGATTGGAAAGAGGGATCTTGGCTCTTAGGTAGGAATGACCATGGGACACATTTGTGGGCATCCCTGGCCAATGTATGCTGGAGGTTTGCCTTTTCCTTTCTTCTTGGGACACGGTTGTGAAGACTGAAGCCACAGCAGCCACCTTGCAACATGAGGCAATGACCACCAGGAAGAAAGTCTAGCAAACTGAAGACAGTGGTTCTGAAGGATGGAAAGCAGCTGAGTGGTTGGTGGCATCACCAAGCTACCAAACCAGCCCTGATGCCATGCACTTTGGTTTCCCTGATGAGTGGGTAATAAACACGTGCTCATTTCAATAGGATGTGTCCTGTTTCTTGCAGCTAAGTGTCTCCTGCTTGACTCACTCTTCCCTCACAGGAGGTAAGTGCAGTGCCTGCAACATTCTAGAAGTTCAATCCAGGTTACTTCCCTCTCCTCTTTTTCCTGAGTGATCCTTTTAGGCTACACTTACCTGCTGGGAAGTACACTGTACCTAGAACCATGGATCTCACTGAGATAGACCAGGTTTTGTATCTGCATGCGCAATTTGGCTGCTTGTGAAAGGAACCAAACTGACGTTGCCTAGGCAAAAATGGCACAGGAAGGCGAGGCTAGTCCCGTAACAAGGGATCGGTGTGCAGCTACCACAGGGGCAGAGCTCGGCTCCACACAGCAGTGACCAGGGACCCAAGCACTGCTAAGAAGCCCTACCATCTTCCTGGTTCCTGTGGGCTGTGACTTCTTTCTTATTCTGCCCTGGCTTCCCTCACTGGACAGGGAACAGATGCACCAACAGCTCCTGGTTACTCTGGGGGGTCCATGCAGAGAGAATCATAGTTTCAGAGTGAAGAATTCCCATCGCCTTGCCTGGATTTGGTGTCTGGCTGTTGACCAATCAACTAGGAGAGGGGTGGGGCTTAACCACGCAGAACAGGCAGCCTTGGGTCCCTGCCCACCACAGAGAAGAAGGCTGGGAGCCAGGACCTGCCCCCAGAGCTCAGACCCCAGGCACTGGTTTGTTCTCCCTCACATCGCAGCCCCCTGCCTTCTTCCCCAGGACACAGAGGAGAACCAGGTTGCCTTCAGGGCAGGGTGACACCCCCAAGGGCAAAGCTATTACTCTGCAAGTTCCTAAAAGCTGCCTGTCTTGGATTGGGTGCCCTCAAAAGCAGACCCTGAGACCCGGACAGGGGTGCAGGTGGTTTATTTGGGAGGAGATCCCAGAAGTAGGAGTGAGGGAGCAGGGAGGTGAGACAGGGAGGGCAGAGAAGACAATATCCAGATGGGTACTGAGGTCAGTCCTGCAGGAAATAGGGTCACGGCCCCGAGAGCACTTCTGTGAAGAGCACAGAAGGCCTTGCAGATCTTCTGCTTAGAGGACAGGAGCCTCTGCTTGAGGTGGGCACAAGCAGAGTCTGAGCTTGCCAGCAACAAGGCACTGCAGCTGAGAGCAGAGGCAGGCTGGGGACAGTGCCATCGGGCCCCAAAGGCATTGCTATGTGGACTGAGGAGGGTGGAAATCCAGAGCTGCCTTTCCCTAGAAGTTGGAAGTTTTCCTGGTTCGACACCAAATTAGCCAAACCTAAGTAAGGATTTGGCCACAAGAAAGTGGATCCAAGATTTCCAGATCACCTACATCATGCCTACGCTACCAGAGGCCCCCACATTTTCTGATGTAATTCTCGAATTGTATGAATACTGTATCCTTATCCCCCTGTTATAGATGAGGAAGCTGAGGCTCAAGAGTCATTGAGGTGAAACCCCGTCTCTACTAAAAAATACAAAAAATTAGCCGGGCGCGGTGGCGGGCGCCTGTAGTCCCAGCTACTGGGAGGCTGAGGCAGGAGAATGGCGTGAACCCGGGAGGCGGAGCTTGCAGTGAGCCGAGATTGCGCCACTGCACTCCAGCCCGGGCGACAGAGCGAGACTCTGTCTCAAAAAAAAAAAAAAAAAAAGAGTCATTGAGTACCTTGTCTAAAATCTGAGAAGGTGGACTCATTCACACAGCCCCGCTCAGCCAGCCTGGGGCTGCAAAAGCTAAACATTTTAAATCTTTAAAATAAAATGTGTCTGTGAACCATAATATACAGGAAAGTATAACTGAAAAATATACATGATCCTTCTTAAAAAATAAGAACCTGAAGCCATTGATGCAGGAGAGTCGCAGGTTTCAATTCCTGTGTTTCTTTTTTTTTCTTTTTTCTTTTTTCTTTTTTTTGAGATGCAGTCTCGCTCTGTCACTAGGCTACAGTGCAATGGCATGATCTCAGCTCACTGCAACCTTTGCCTCCCAGGTTCAAGTGATACTTCTGCCTCAGCCTCCTGAGTAGCTGGGACTACAGGCACGCATCAGCACATCCAGCTAATTTTTGTATTTTTAGTAGAGACAGGGTTTCACCATGTTGGCCAGGATGGTCTCCATCTCTTGACCTCATGATCCGCCCACCTTGGCCTCCCAAAGTGCAGGCACGAGCCACTGTGCTCGGCCAATTTCTGTATTTCTACCGAAAGCTATAGTATGGTTCTTTCTTGAGCCTTGAAAGCACACACCCAACCCCAGAAGGCATTTAATTATCGAGCACTCCAGCGTTTCCGCTGCGCCCACCCCGGGTCCTGGTTTGCACAGGTCATTAGAAGTCATCCTGCCTTCGACTTCCATAAATCATCCCAGGCCAAGCAGGGGCCCAGGCGAGAGGTGGCGTGCAATTGGCACAGAATGCAATGAGATGTGGCTGGTCATTCATCAGAGAGCCGGGGACTGGCCCGACGCAAATGATGACTAAGAAAAATGATTCTAGGGCCTCAAGGATGAAGCAGGTAATGCAAGGGCAACATTCGATAAAGAAACTGGGCTGTCACTTCTGCTGTCAGGAAGCTATGGGAAGAAGCCCTCAGAAATATTAGGCCCCCAGAACTCAAAACTCAACCACAAGAAACAAAAGAGGAGGCGAGGTCATATCGTACAACCACCTCCCACCACAGCAGGGATGGTGAGCTTCAGTTATCACACAGCAGAAATAACATCGGCCAGTTCAAATCCAGGTAGCACAATTCACACCTCAGGTCTTATTTCACAGATGGGGAAATGGAGTCACAGAGCGGGAGGGCCTCGCTCAAGGCTATGCACCTATTATAGAAAGCAGTGCCGCTGGAATTCAAACCTGGGTAATTTCACTTCAGAACCACATTCCTAACTGGTTCACACTGTCACCTTTGGAAATAAAAACAACCCAGTGTCCTCCCACAGTTAAGTATTTGCAAGTGGCTGAAGTGGGCTCATTCACTGGTCATGAACTGGGCTCCTGGTCTTCGTCCAGCCACAGTGGCTGCAGCCCAGAGAGGAGTGGAGCTCAGGGCTGTGCCTGGTCTGGGCTTACCTTGTGATTTTCAGAAGGAAGCTCTAAGGGAAATGAGAGAGCAAATCCCATCTTAGCTGGGGCTTGTAAATCGACTTTTTGCTGCATCCAAGCATCCCAAAGGCACACTAAGGAAAATGATGACCTCTCTCAGCCCTTCTGCATTTAGCTACTGTACTTCCTTTGCAAATGGGCCCCACCACAGAGGTCACTCAGCTGGTGCTTCTCAGCCTGGAGGCATGCCAGAACCACTGGGGAGCTGCGAAAAGTGTCCATCCCTGGGCCATTCCAGACCAAATGAATGGAGTCTCCTGGCGGGGACTCCAGCAATGCTATCTTTTAAAGCACACCCCTCCCAGGTGATTCTAATGTGCATCCAGAGCTGAGAATCACTGGTCCAGACTGCATTCCTCTGCACAGATGGGGAAACTGAGACCCGGAGGAGTCAAAGGGCTTGCTGAAGTCTCGGTGCTTCTCAAGAGAACTTGCTGCTATGGCTCCTGGTTGGGACAGACATGGCTTCCTCTTTCCCAGGTGGGACATTGCTAGTGAGTGGTAGCGGGGAATGCTGGGGTTCGGGGGCAACGTCAGATCGCAGGACTCCTCTCTCATTCAGGGCCCCTGGCTGTGCCATTTCCGGAGCTGAATGTATTCGGGGGCCTGTTTCCAGTTCAGAGGAGCCCCAGGCTTGAGAGTTGGCAGATCCAGTGCCTGGTTTCCATGGCTACCACAGCTCAGGAAGGTTCTAGAAGTCTGGATGAACTGGCGTGGGGTGTGTATCACTTTCCAGGTGACACATTAGATCTTCTTTCACTCACTCCGTGTAGGCAGTGGACTGAGGCAGGGGCAGGTGGCGGTGGGGGGCACACCCTTTCCTAAGGGGACTCACCTGCCTCATGCCTCGGCAGCCCCACAGAGACCCTGCAGGAGGCCATGTCAAGGATGTCTCCCAGGAAGGTTTCCCAGAGCAGCTATCAGCAGAAGCATGGGTGGGGAGGAAAGCTGCTGTCTCCAGAATCTCCCTTCCAATGCAACCACCCTGACCCCGGGTCAGCAAATGCCACGCTGAGACACTGAGTTGTCAGGCTTTTGCAGGGCTGGCTGCTGCAAACAAGAATTGGTACCTACTGGGCCCTGGAGGGACCACACCAGCTGAAAGCGCTGCCATGGCAGACAAGAAAATGCTCTCTCGCTGAGCTCCCACAAAGCCCATGGGAGAAGACGCTTCACCAGAATCAACTCTGAAATAGGGGTTCCTTCCGGCACAGGTGGCCCTCCGTATCCATGGGTTCCACATCCATGGATTCAACCAACCAGGGACTGAAAATATTCAAAGAAAACTTAGTCTGTGTTCAACACGCACAGACTTTTCTCGTCATTATTCCCTCAACAACACAGTATGACAACTATTTAGAGAGTATTTACATTGTATTAGGTATTATAGTAATTATAAGTATTTTAAGTAATAGAGATGATTTACAGCACACAGCGTGTAGGTTACATGCAAATGCTGTGCCATTTTCTAACAAGGACTTGAGCATCCTCAGATGTGGGTCTCCTTAGGGGTCCTGGAAACAATGCTGCATGGATACCAAGGATGACTCTATGTGCATTAGTGTTTGTTGCATAGCAGTTGGGAGCCCAGGCTCTGGAACGAGACTGCCAGGTTCAAATCCCACCTCTGCCACTCACTAGCTGTGAGATCTGTTTTTACATCTGTGAGGAGGGTATGACAGCCATGTCTACTTTGGAGTTGGTTGCGATGATGAAGTGAGTTGAGGTGTGCACCTGGTGCCTATAACAGGGCCTGGAACATGGCAGGTACCTACTTCATGCTGGTTGTGATGATTATCTCAGCGTGGAGGATGAAGGGAGAGAATAAATATTGCTTTTTTTTTGGAGATGGAGTCTTGCTCTGTCACCCAGGCTGGAGTGCAGTGGCACAATTTCAGCTCACCGCAACCTTCACTTCCTGGGTTCAAGCTATTCTCCTGCCTCACCCTCCCAAGTAGCTGGGACTACAGGTGTGTGCCACCATGCCCGGCTAATTTTTGTATTTTTAGTAGAGATGGGGTTTCACCATTTGGCCAGGCTGGTCTCGAACTCCTCACCTCAGGTGATCCACCCATCTTGGCCTCCCAAAGTGCTGGGATTACAGGCGTGAGCCACAGCACCTGGCCAAATATTGCATTTGGTTTTCCGAGCACAAGTACCATGACGGTAGAGCAAACGCAAACAACTCTGTGCTCAAAAACTGCTGACTGCAAAGGTGTGCTGTGAGCTCCGAGGGGTACTAGATTTTGGTCTCACTGGTCAGGGCAGAATGGCTGAGCCCGTGGGAAGCCTCAGGTTGTAAGGTGCTTCCAGGAGTGGCAGGAGCAGTGGACAGTCACCCTCACACTGAAGAACTCTGACCACAGCCGGGATTTCTCTGGGATGTGGCCTGCTTAGCTGAGTGACCTGATACCTTGACACCTGAGCGACTAGCTGGTCCAGGAAGAGCCAGGCAACGTCCCAGGAGCAGTTCCAGCTCCCCATCCATTGCTGGGCCCTTCCGCGCTGAGGGAGGATCCCAGGGGATGACAGGTGTCCGGCGGGGATGTGTGGTTGCCTGTGATGGGCTTGATGACGTGTCATCCTCCTGGGCTCCCTGACAGACTTTTCAGTAAATCTGCATTGCTCAGTCCTGCCATGCAAGTGGATTCTGTTCAGGAACTCAGAAAGAAGCCAAGAGCTGCCTCCCAGTCAGGCGGTGGGCTGGGGGAGGAGCCTGAGGCCCCGGGACAAATGGCCTCCGGGATATATATACACACATGCGTGTCTGCATGTGTAGATGGTGGCACATGTTCTGTGCACATATAGGGGAAGGGATGAATGCCGTGAGACAGTGCAGATAAAGTAACAGAATGCAAAGTTAGAGTTGGCTTCCAGCTGACGGACCCTGCCAGCATCAAAAAGCAGGAGGGCTTCGATGTGGGGAAAGCTTCCAGGGAGGCTCGGGGGCGGGGAGATGCTGACTGTGTTTCAGGAGGAGCCACGGGGTGGGTAAATTGGCAGGCAGAGCTGGAGAGAGGAGGAGGAGGTGGGGACACTCGAGAGGGTGGAAAGCTTCCATGGTAAGGTAGAGAGTTTGGATTTTACCCTGCAGATAAGAGGGGGCGGATATAAGAAGTATTTTTGCACACAGGAGTGATATAAAAAGTGCTGCCTTTCTAAAGAAAGAGCAGTCTGACGGCCGGTGCTGGGAGGTGAGGAAACGGGGCCAGGGAAAGCTGTGATAAGGGTGTGGCCAGAGGGCTGCCTGTGAAGGCAGGGAAGGCTCAGCTACTGCATCAGGCACGAAAGGCAGCAGAGTATCTCTCTGATCCCACTTGGAAGAAAGCCCCGGAAGGAACCTAGTGACTAGGAACAGCAGCCCCTGCTCTGCCCACAACATGCTGCTTTCTGGTCAAGCAGGAAAGATGAGAGCCCAGAGGAAATACACGCTTGAAACACATCCCGGGCGGCTGCCCCAGCTCAGATCCCAGTGGCTGGAAGATGAGCCTGCAGGGTGAAGGCTGTCAGAGCCCAGAGCACAGGGGCCTCATGCAGGGAAAGTTAATCCCAGAGCGGCTGGCTGGGACCCACTGCAGTGCACGTGACAGTGATGGATGAGGACAGAGGATGGGCCCTCCCATCTCCTCAGAACCCCAGCAGGTGTGTCTTTCAAAACAACTGCCTGAAAAGATGCAAACCTTAACTCCGTGTTTCCTACACAATGAAAAACAAATAACCTTGTGGGTCGGGTAACCCATGCCTGGCCCTCTACTGCACAGAAGTCAGCTTTCACTGAGTTGGTCCAATTTGACACTTACTTATCAAACACCTTCTAGGTGCCGGGCCCTGCATCAGGTTTTGGGGCTATGCTGGGAAATAAGACAGAGTCCTTGGGGGAATCGGACCCCCGGAAAGGGGCAGGCATGGCATGCAATGGGCAACTCTGCAGAAGAGGTCTTCGGGGAGTGTGCCTTGCTTGTAAACTGCCTATCTAACCATCTCACCTGTAGATGGTAAGCACCATGAGGGCAGGAGAAGGGTTGTCCTCCTGTCCCCTCCAGCTCCTGCATCCATGGCAGTGCCCGGCTTGGAGCAGCCCTCGTGGCATGCTCATCAAATGGGCAGATGGATGCTAGACTCCAGGGTGGGAAAGGACCCAGGGAGTTTGCTGGACTCCAGCCTCCTGGCTCTGAGTAACACACAACCCACGGTCTCCTCATCAGCTCTCTCTCCTCCCAACCCTGCCCCATGGTTCTGAGAGACCTTTGAAAGGCAGGAGCCTAGACCTTCACCTCACCCCAGCTTCTCTCCCAGCTGCCCTAAACTGTAATTAGTAATCATCATTCTAAACATTTTGATAGCACTTCAGCATTCACAAACCACTTTTCACACTATCTCCCTGGGATCCCACAGAACTCTAAGGAGGGACACAGAATGAACTTTCCTTCAGTAGACGCGATTTTCCCTGTTCCAGGAGGGAAAGGGACCTGACATTTTGCACGTGTAATTAATTTAATTATCTCAGCAACAATGCAAGAGAGCGATTATAATTCCTGTTTTATAGGTGAGAAACGGATATTCAGGGAGGCTACAAATGTGGCCCAAGGATTGCAGCTAAAGGGTGGTGGAGCTGGGATTCGAACCTGCTTCTGACTCCAAGTCCAGTAATACCAACAAGAACAAGGACAGAAACAATGACGGCAATGAGCCCTGAGTGTGTGAACTCTGGACCAAGCGCAGAGCCTGGCACCTCACGCGTGCTACTAATTGTGTTCATTGCTAAGAAGGGGAAGAGGGATGCGGATTAGACAGACTCAGGGAGGAGGCTTTTGTGGCAGGGGTGGCTGGGGACAGGTGTGCATTAGTGCCTGCCTGGACCCCACCCCACCAGCACAGGTGCAAGCAGATGGAGAGAATGATAGAAGGGAGGCAGAACCCACAGGGCTGGGCGAGGGATCGGGGGTAGGGGTGGAGGGGAGAAGGCTGGCCTTGTGCCAGGCATGATCCATCAGTAGGGAATGTGGGAGGCTGTGTGGTCACTCCTAACCCATTCCCTCCCACCGATCTTCCTTCCAATGCCTCCAGCCTGTAGACTTAGGCCACACACATTGAGAGCTGTGATGGTTAATATTGAGTGTCAACTTGATTGGGTTGAAGGATGCAAAGTACTGTTCCTGGGTGTGTCTGTGAGGGTGTTGCCAAAGGAGATTAACATTTGAGTCAGTGGACTGGGAGAGGCAGACCCACCCTCAATCTGGGTGGGTGGGCACCATCTGATCAGCTGCCAGCGTGGCTAGAATAAAGCAGGCAGGAGAAGAGGGAAGAGCAGACTTGCTGAGTCTTCCAGCCATCATCTCTCTCCCATGCTGGATGCTTCCTGCCCTTGAACATCAGACTCCAAGTTCTCCAGCTTTTGGACTCTTGGACCTACACCAGTGGTTTGCCAGGGGCTCTCAGGCCTTGGGCCACAGACTGAAGTCTGCACTGTCGGCTGCCCTGCTTTTGAGGTTTTGGGACTCGGACTGGCTTCCTGGCTCCTCAGTTTGTAGACAGCCTATTGTGGGTCTTCACCTTCTAATCATGTGAGTCAATACTCCTTAATAAACTCCCCTTCATATATGCGTCTATCCTATTAGTTTTGTCCCTTTAGAGAACCCTGACTCACACAAGAGCCAAGAGGCAAATGGAAACCAAAATCGATTTCTGATTAAACTGCAGGAGCTGATGGCTTAGGCTTGAGGCCAAAAGTAGGGGCTCCTGGACCCTCCCCACATCCAGCCCTGGAGGCCTATCTTAGGGAGAACTGGCATGGGCACAGCACATTCCCAGCCTGCCCCACACCCAGGGCCAGCAGGAACAGAGAGCAGGAAAGGCCGAACGGTCTGTTGGAGTCTGAGCAAGGGTAGAGAAACCTCCTGGCCTGGTCCCGAGCAGGAGCCGCTGTGAACTCCCAATCCCTGGTTACAGGGCTCTCAGTGCTGAGGGCCCAGGGCGGGCCTGGAGCAGCAGCCCAGGTCTTCTTCCATCAGAGTGGGGAAGGAAGGAGGAGGGGCTCCTGGGCTGGGGACCGAGATCAAGTTCCACGTGGATGTGGGGAGAGGGGTATCCACTTGCACAATACGGAGCGGCTTTATAGACGAAGATGCCAAGTCCAGCTGTAGCTCTGACTTTCAGTTGCCCACGGAACATCCAAGTGGGAACAGGAAGGTGCATTATTACAGAACAGCAGGTCAGAGGGTCTGGAGCTTAGCAGGGAGGTCCCAGTGGGCGCCAGGTGCCAGGGCAAGGGTGGAACCCTGGGAAGGAGCACTTGGGTGGCAGGTGTGCAGCTCGGGAGGAAGCCTGGGAATTCCCTGGCCAGGAAGGGGAGTGGGAGAGGTTTGGGAGGCGGGGCAGGAGGTTCTCAGCAGTGGCCATGTACCAGGTGGGAGAGGACCAGGAAGCTGCCTTTGGGTTTGCCAAGATGTTGGTCTGGGCCACTTGGGTTGGGAGGGATAGGCCAGCAGAGGGAGTGGAGAGAGATTTCACTGAGTGGGGAAGAGAAGGGACTAGCTGATGGAGGGCCTTCTAAGATGGGCAGAGGGGAGGGATATGGCGCTCAGCGAGGAGAGAGCCACATTCCCTGAAGCAGCAAGGAGGTGTGGTGGGGGGTGAGCTCTAGTGGGGAGGGCTGTTGGGGGACCCCCAGGCCACAGGCTCCCCAACTCTCTTTGCCAAGGACCATTCCAGGCAGGGAGGCACGGGGAGCCCTGAAGCTTGTGTGGGAACTGGTGACCATACATTCCACAGCGCGAGAACTAGCAAGATAAACTTGAAGCAAGGCCACAGGGCCTCAGGACCAATGGTCGCCCTGTTGGGAGGACGGTACCAGTGGACAAGGACTGGCAGAAACAGCCAGCCTGGCCCCGGGAAACGCCAAGAGGAGGATGACTGTGTCCCACGAGCAGATCCTGTCCTTTCGCCAAGCATAACACTAGGTTTCTATGGCAACCTGCCTCTCCCACCAATGTGAGCTTCCACCCAGCAATGCCTGAGCACGGCCCTGTGGTCACAGAAATGCCCAGGGATGGCCCTGGCCTTGGGGGGGGCCCACGGTCTGGTAGGGGAGACAGACACCTACACCAGGGTTTGGGAGCAAGGACCAGGTTTGGGGAAGCACTGAGCCAGGCCCGGGACCCACCCTTGGGAGCGGGGGATGAGCTGGAGTTCACCAGGTGATGGAAGTTGGGAAGGGGGTCTTAAGGACTGGGGAGGGCTGGGAGGAGATGCAGACCCAGGGCAAGATCTCGGCAATGCAGAGAAACCTGAGGCCTCACAGGGAAGGCTGTGACTGTGGGCAGAGAGGGGCTCCTGTGGAGATCGGCAACTGAGTCTGCCATGCAGAAGGCGGGGCCACGCACAGATCCATGCACATGACATGATAGCTGGAAGGAGGGACTCTAGGGGGTTTCCTTTTGCCCAATGTGTCTTTCAATAAGGTTTAGATTTTTATAATGAGCACCTATTAATCTAGTGACCTAAACACTCATAATAGTCAAAAAATGAAGACAACGAAAATGTTCATCAGCTGGTGAATGGATAACCTAAATGTGGCCCATCTATCCAGGGGAACATTATTTGGCCACGAGAAGGAATGACGTGCTGTCACCTGCTATGGCGGGGGCTGACCTTGAAAATGGGACGGTAGGTGAAAGGAAACAGACGCGAAGGCCACGTGGTACATGATTCTATTCACACGAAGGGTCCACAGCAGGCAGACCCACAGGGACGGAAGGTGGACCGCCGGCTGTCAGTTACCCCAGAGCGTGGATGGAACAGACAGGGACTGCCTAAAGGGCCTAAAGGGGACAGTGTTCCTTTTTAGGATGATGAAAATGTTCTGAAATTAGTGGTGATGGTTGTACAACATTGTGAAGAGACTAAAAGCCACTGAACTGTGCACTTTAACGTGGTTCAAATGGTGAATTTTACGTCATGTGAATTTTGCCTCAATTTTTTTTTTAAAGGGCAGATGACCAAGCACAGTAACTGTGTCCCTGGGCCCACAGACAATATTTTTTAAGCCAAATGACAAGCGCAATAAAATGGTTGAAATAAACCAGGCTATAAGTTCAAAAGCAGCCCCCAGGCCCACCCTGCCTGCATGACCACTCATCCTTCCAGCTGTTTCCCACACCGACAGGAAACCTGAACTCTGGCCTGAGGCGGAACCAAAGTGGCTCTGCAGCTCATCCATATTCATTCATTCACTGACCATTCATCCGATCAGTAAATATTTTATGACTGCTTTCCATGTGCCCATGTTTCTGGTGAAATGCATGGAAGTTCCTGCTTTTACGATGCTTACTGTGGAAGGGGAAGACAGGGAGCAGATGCATGCTTGTCAGATGGTGGTGACCACAAAGCAAGAGATGGAGGTGGCAGAGAATGACTGGTGGGTGCAGTCTGCCCTGGAGCTAGCTGTGCCTGGAGGCCAAAGGACAGGCCATGGAAGAGAGACTGCGGAATCAGGGCTGAGAAGCAGGTCTTATGGCAACAGCTCAGAGGGTCATGTGTGCAAAGCCTCCAGGCCTTGCTCCTTTTCCAGCCCATCTCTGACACTGACCACTCCCCTCTCCAACCACACTCAACTCCCTGCAGTCTTTCTAACCTCTCCCCCATGCCCCTTTGTTCCCCCTGCCTGGAGCTTACTCGCTTGCTTTCTGTCTCTGCCCTCTGCTTGATGACTCCTATCCAGTGACATGGCTTGGCTCTGTGTCCTCACCCAAATCTCATCTCAAATTGTAAACCCCATGTGTTGAGGGAGGGACCTAGTAGGAGGTGATTAGATCATGGGGGAGGTTCCCCCATGCTGTTCTGGTGATAGTGAGGGAGTTCTCATGAGATCTGATGATTTGAAAGTGGGAGTTTACCCTGCTCTCCCTCTGTCTCTCTCTCTTTCTCTTTCTCTCCTACAGCCATGTAAGATGTGCCTTGCTTCCCCTTCTCCTTCTGCCATGATTGTAAGTTTCCTGAGGCTTCCCCAGCCATGCGGAACTATGAGTCAATTAAACCTCTTTCCTTTATAAGTTACCCAGTCTCAGGTAGTATCTTTAACAGCAGCGTGAGAACAGACTAATACACCCATTCTTCATGCCTCAGCCAAGACATGGCCTTCTCCAGGAAACCTTCCTCAAATGCACAGCCAATCCCCTCCCCAATACCTGCCTGGGTCCCTCCCCTGGGGTCCCAGAACCCCCATGTGCCCTGCCACTGATGTGTCCTGAGTCGACAAGCTCCACTGCACAGGAAGCCTGCCTCCCTCACCTGAGTACCAGTTACGGCTTCCTGCAGG
The DNA here is from genome assembly GCF_028878055.3 of Symphalangus syndactylus. NCBI lineage: Eukaryota > Metazoa > Chordata > Mammalia > Primates > Hylobatidae > Symphalangus > Symphalangus syndactylus. Next base: position 16,052,726 of record NC_072438.2, on the reverse strand, counting down.
CCTCTGCAAATACGGAGCTCACATTAATGCGTGGAACTTGCAATGTATTAAGGAACATAATGTTTATGGTCCTCTATAAAGGGTAAATGTTCATAATACACCTGAAAATTTAATTCAGATAGCGCTCATTACGGCAAAAATAAAAATCTTTCACAAAATTACTCGGAAACAGTATCCATTTTCTATTCACTGAGTGTCTACCATACTCAGGATCCTGGAATACAAACTGCAAGGTAATCTCATAAGGTCAAAGGCAAAAACTGTAAACAAAACCTTTCATGGGCTAGCTCTTGCTCTTCCCCTCTCATACACACACACACACACACACACGTGCACACACACACACACACACACACCGAAGCTACCTCAGACAGCAGCAGCTGGGTTCCAGGTCACCAAGGGACTTCGTGGAGCAGATGATGAAAGACCTTCGTGTGCTCTGACCAAGTGCTTATGGAAACCAGCCGGCAGATCTGTGTGCTGACAGGGACAGGCACGGAGAAGTCGTGACTTCCCATGAGGCTCTGGAGGAAGAAGGATGGGCACCGGGATGAGCTGAAGGCATGAACATCCTGCATGCTTCCCAGTGAGAAAACATCTCCCTGGGGCCAGAAGGCATTCTACTGCAGACGGCACCGTCTCCTGTCACTTCCAAAGATGCAGTGACTTATGGTATACAGACACAATTCCTAACAGGGGAACCTCCAAATGACCATGTCAAATGCTTTTTTAAAAACTTTCTTGTTTTTCCCTACTAGAGATGTTTTATGTGTGCCTTACAGATATTTGGAGAAAGAGATAAAAACAAAAAATAAGTCAACCTTCCCAGTGTTTTGTGTGCTTTCAACAAAATTGAGATAATAACATTTCTGGGGGGTTTTGACTTTGCATTCTAAGATTTCCCCAAAGCATCATCTTTGTAGCAGTGATTGCTAACAACTGCATCATTTTCCCACTCATCATTGCATAGCTACCTCCTAACACTGTCCCTGATACCCACAGTAGGCATTCGATAAAAATGTGCTGAACAAATGTGAAAAGGCCACTATTTCATGGAGTGAATATGTCACTTCCTCACCCATTTCCAGGAAGTTGGACATTCAGATTGTTTCTAAGAACTCACTATTATAAATCACACCATGATAAATCCTGCAGTTAGTTAGATCTGTGTCTCGATGACCAACCAAGAACCCCCAGAGCAGCTAGTACTGGTCAGTTTTCAAAGGTGTGAATATTTTTCAGGCTCTGATGCGCCTGTCGGCAGACATTTTTTTCAAGCCCATATCTGCATCAGTTCGAAGGCGGGAAGTTATGTAAATATTCCTTTATCCCAAACCCAACAACCAAGGTAGCCAGAATTTACATTTTCTTTTGCAAAAGCGAGCACATTCTCCTTTAGGAATAACATTAAATTTCCTTGACTTTTATGCTCAATATGAAATATGCACTTTTATAAACGAGAACTGACTGAAGTGAATTGTGTTTTAATAACAGGGACTTGTACTGGAAACAAAAGGACAGAAGGAAAGGAGAAAGGAAATTTACAATTTACTTCTTATAAGCAGAAAAAATAAAAGTGAGAAACTCCAGGAAATGCAGCTTTTATGAATGAAGCACGCCCTGAGTAAATAGAGTGGCAGTGAACTCCAGGCTGCCCAGAGCTCTGTGAGCGCCAGCCCTAAAAGGCACTTGTGAAATTCCCCATCTGTGTGCACCACCAAATAAATAGGAGAGAGTCAGAAGTTCAAGAGATTGGTCCAATTATCTCATTCTGCAATGATCTAATAAAGGGCAATTAAGTGTTGAAGATGCTAGACCATTAAGCTGTGTTGTGACAATAACCAGCTTTACATATTAGCTACCCCACAGTGAGCAAATTTTACTGGGCTCTACTAGAGATGCCAAGTTAGAGGTGGCTTTTACTTGATAGGTTTATATCCTCGTGAATGTTTTTGGCCTTTAAATTGTGCTCCTGTATCTAACAGGACGCAGGTGATACTTCCAGGCATGATCACAACCAGGTGTTTCTGATAGAGAAAACACTGGGCTCATGACAGAGGCTGCTCCGTAAGGTGGGGAGTGTGGGTGTGCAGTGCTGAGAATCGGGGAGCCTGGACTCAGTGTCCTGTGGCTGCCTTCCCGTTGACATCTCTCTAGGCCTCAGATTCCTCCTCTGTTCAACGAGAATGTTAGATTGGATGGTCTCTGGGCACCTTCCATTTCTTTGGAAAAAAGCAACCAATTATAAGAGGTAACATTACCTACTGAGTGTCTTTATGTGTCAGGTGCTATTTGGACAGCTCTATAGGGATTAACCCTGACTTCCGGCCCCCATCCTTGCTTGACTTCCTATCCCTGCAGGCTGACTCTCTAGCTTCTGATATTGGCTCAATCCACCACCAGACTTTTTTGAACCCCTTTCTTATGTTCAGCTGACCACTTCATAAAGTTGTTAGAAGAATCAAAGTGTTCAGGTTTTGTGAATCTTGAAACACTAGACAGTTGTAATAACTTTTTTTTTTTTTTTTTTTGAGACGGAGTCTCGCTCTGTCGTCCAGGCTGGAGTGCAGTGGCGCAGTCTTGGCTCACGGCAAGCTCCGCCTCCTGGGTTCACGCCATTCTCCCGCCTCAGCCTCTCCGAGTAGCTGGGACTACAGGCGCCCGCCACCACGCCCGGCTAATTTTTTTGTGTGTTTTTAGTAGAGACGGGGTTTCACCGTGGTCTCGATCTCCTGACCTCGTGATCCACCTGCCTCGGCCTCCCAAAGTGCTGGGATTACAAGCGTGAGCCAATAACTTTAATCAATGTGTCTGAGCGGTGCCTCCCGTGTCTCACTGTGGGCACGTGTGTAGCAGCTCTGCATAGAGCAGGCGTGGAGCAAGTGCCGCTGGGGCCCCGCCCACTCTGGGTGGGTCTGCTCATCACCCTCTGGCTATCTCCAGAGCCGGATCCCCCTCCATGAGTGAAACATACGTGTTACGGTTTACAGTGTTGCACTCAACTCCAGTGCCCGTCTCCCCTGGGAGCATGTGAGCACCATGAAGACAGGGACCATGCTTAGATTCACCTCTGCTGTCCATGATGCACAGCATGGGCCTGGCAGGTGCTCCTCAAAATGTTGAAAGACATAAGAGGAAGAAGAGTGGTGGGAAGCGGAGAGGCAAGGGGTAAAGGGATAAAGAAGTAAAGAAGGGAGGGACAGTCCTGGCCAGGAGTGCACAAACGCCTCGTGCATAAATGAGCAAACAGTTCAGGTCCAGCTGGCAAAGCTCACATGAAAGTGGGAGTGCCTAAATCCGTCTCAGTGAGACTAGGATGAAAGAGCCATGTCCCGGATCCTTCAGGTCACTGGAATCCACCTCTGTCAGGCCCAGCCGAAAAGGAACTCCCCAAGACTGAGGCTGAGCTGAAAACACCCCCTGCAGTGAGTCTCTGCAGACTCAAAGTCCAGGCTACTTGGCTGGTGTGTTCCCGTGACCTCAGGGGTTTGTATTCAGGGCAAAGGAAAGAGAACCAAGAGGTGGCCCCCAAGCACTGATGCACAGGTGCAAGGGACACCTTGTAAGTATCAGTTAGGGAATCTATGAGCGGTGTTTGTTTCCCATGTGGAAGAACACATCTTTGCATTTGAACAGCGCTTTATGGTTTGCAAAAACTTTTCACTGTCAGTTTCTCAGGTGCGAAGATAAAGTGATTTACGAGGCTTCTCATTTCACAGAAGAGATAAAGGAAGTTTAAAAATATACAGCAATTTTCCCTAAGGTCGTGCAGCCCTGGCGAGGCCGAGCTGAACTAGAAACCTGCCCTCCGCACTTCTAGCCTGCCATGTTTCCACGCTCCAAACACAGGCTCTGCGCGGCTGTTTTCCTCCTGTCCTTCCACACATCAGCCATCAGCAGCCCCTGTGATGTCTGAAGGGGAGGCCCACTCCACCCTCCCTGCAGGGGGATCCCTCTCGTTCAGCTCTGCCTCCTCCAGGAAGGCTTCTGAGGAGCCTAAGGTTTGCACACCCCTCCCGCCCATCTTCCCCGTGGATCCAGGCTCTCCTTTAGGCTTTGACACAGAAATCACCACCCCGGGGTGTCACTGTCTCATTCAATGTCACTTCCTCCTTCTATTCATTGATTCCAGAAAATCAGCAGAGCACACAGAGAAGGGGAAGCCAAGGCTGGAAAGGGGAGCCGAATTGTGCAAGCCACACAGAAGGGCAGAGGAGAAGATAGGCAATGTCACCAGCTGAGTGAGTATTTACAGAGAGTTGTCACCTGACCCTGAAACGCTAAGCTCTTCTCAACGCCCCCCAGCCCCTGCCCCTGCCAACTGTCTCTAATTTCCATGCAATGTTTGGCCTCCTGCCCCTCCTCTCAGGTGAGAAAGGCAGGTGTAACTTACTAACCTGCCAGGTGTAAACCCACTGGCCGGCTGTCTTCAGAGGCAGGTGAACCATGCACACAGTTCTTGGCTGAATGCCCAAGAGAGCAGAAGCGTGTTGCATTTCCACTCTGGCACACTCTTTCCTTGGCCCATTTATGGAGCACGCATATGAGCAGCAAGGCTGGGCTCCCTAAAGAATCCAGCCATCAAAGAGGGAGGCAGGCAGGGGACAGCTTGTCTGGTGCTGTCCAGGTGCCCAGGTCCTGAACCTGAAGTGACCAGGTGATCATCTACCTGGAGAAGGAAGGCATCAGACTGTGGTGGGAACATGACAGTGTTTGTTTGTTTTGGAGACTGGCTGGAGTGCCGTGGCTCCATCACAGTTCACTGCAGCCTCGACCTCCCAGGCTCAATTGATCCTCCCGCCTCAGCCTCCTGAGTAGCTGCAACCACAGGTGCATGCCACCACGCCCAGCTAATTTTTATTTTTTTAATTTTTTATAGAGATGGAGTCCCCCTGCCTTGCTCAGGCTGGACTTGAACTCTTGGGCTCAGGCAATTCTCTTACCTCAGCCTCCCAAAGTGCTGAGATAACAGGTGTGAGCCACTGCACCCACATTACAGTATTAAAAAAGCAAGAGAGCTGGATTTCGATCCCAGATCTGCAGAAATAGAAGGTATATTTTTTGAACTTCAGTTTTCTTCTGCACAGAGGAGAATATTACTAGTTAGCTTCACAAATTGTTACAGGGTTTAAATGAGATAGTGCATTTATAATGGTGGTGCAGCTCCTGGCATACAGCAGCCACTCAATAAATGGCGGAAACCATATTATCATTAATATTAAAGACCATCATTTTCTCTCGGGCTTATAGTTTTTGTAAACAAATTTCTCCTCAGAAGAGTTGCTCCCAGCACCAGGGATCAGGACCCTGACACCAGAGCCCTGACGGGAGCCTGGTGCTGCCTGGTGCATCCTAAGCAATCCCAGTGAACCTCCTCTCTGCCACTGCATTTTCTCTTCCATGCGATGTCTTAGCTGCCCTCGTCTCTCACAGAGGGTGGAAGAAGGATCAGATGCTGGGATGCGTGTGAAAACACTTTGTCAAGAGTGCTTTTGAAAATTAGCTTCATGGAACATAAGTGCAGTGTTTGCTTACTACCACCCCACTTAGAAACTCTGGAAGGCTCCCTACTGATTCTGGGAAAAGATCCACGGTCCCGAGTCTGCCACTCACAGAACTTTGGGATGGGGCTTTTCCTACTTCTCCAGCCTCTATGAATGGCAGCTCCTGCCTCCACCTCCCGTCCCTACTCCCATATTCCCCGTCTGCTGTGGGGCTGACCCCTGACCCTGACTCTGGGCTTTCCCAGCACACACTGGTACACACCAGACTCCACACCAGTTACCTGCTCATGTGGCTGGAGTCCCTGAGGGCTGGAGCTATGTCGCTCATCCCCGTGTCCCCGACTCCAGCACTCGGCCAGCACAGACCCTCTAATGTCTGCTACTAAGTGAGCTGGGGGTAAGGGGCATGCTCAGCAGGAGTTGTTTTGACTACGATCATGCCTCCCTGTGGAGCTCAGGTGCCCATGGGAAATGGGCTGGACATAGCAAGGTCCCCTCTGGCCCAGACCCCCTTGAAGGACACTGTTCCCAAGACCTGCACTGACGCAGCCCTGGGAGGCATGGGAGTGAGCCAGGGATGGTGAAGTCCCTTCCCAGATAGAATAAAAGCCAATGTGTGGGTCCTGGTGACAAACCTGTGGGGGAGAAGAGTGGGAGGAGGAGGTCAGGAGAGGACGAGACAGGAAGAGGAGAGGGAAGGAAGAGATGACAGAGAGGAGATCAGAAGCAGGAAGAGAGAGAAGGGTGTCTGTGAGCAAGAACCACCTCCCTACTCTTTTCTTCTAAAACTGGAGCAGCAGCGTGGTGTAGGGTTAAGGACACAGGCTCAGACGTCTTCCCACTCCAACACAGCCCCTGGCAATTCACTTCGCCTCCCTGCACCTCGGTCTCCTTATCTGTAAGAAGGGGTGAGCAGCTCACTGGATGGCTGTGGAGAATAGACTGCTGCATGGTAAGGTGAGGTGAACGGTGTTTGGCGGTGACCCGGGAGTCACGGCTGCTCTGAAACTCCACGACCGCCCACACACGCTGGCCCTTTCCAGGTCCTCGCTGTCGTTATTCTCTTCCTGCTCAGACGGCATCGCCTGCAGATTCCTCTGCAAGCTTCCTTACATTGGAAAACTCAGCACAGAGTTTAGCATTTTAAGTAAATCAAGCTCCACTCCTCCATAAAAGGACTTTGTGTGGCTTGTCATCCCTGCAGGAGAAGCTCCAGGCTCGCTGGTCTGGCGCAAGTGTCCTCTGCTGTCTGGCCCCTGTCTACCTTTTTTCTGTGTCCTGCCACTCCTCCCTGCACCCTCCTCCCGGCCACACTTAACCCCTGGCATGTTCTTCACCCATGCTTTTTCCTCAGCTCCAAACCACCTGCCCCAGGCCAGCTACAGGCCCTGCACCCTTGCCATAGCCAGGCTGGAGCACAAGCCTCCCTTCCATGTTTGTCTGGCTGCCCTGGCCCATGAGCTCCTGAAGCCTGGAACCAGGGTTTACTTGTAAATAAAAACAGCAACAACAATAATAATGGCATTTATAATAATAATGCCAGTAGCTATTATCGTGTACTCACTTTCATGGGCCAGGATCCAGGCAGTGTCTTCCCATAGCCTGAGAGGCAGCCCGGTATAGGCTTAAGCGCATACATGTGACCCTAAACTGCCTGGGTTCAAATCCCAGCTCCTTACATTTCTGGCTGGGTGACCCCAAGCAAGTTACTTAGCAGCTCTGTGCTTCAGTTTCTCCAGCTGTAAAACATGGTTAATAGTGTGCAGATACAGTTGTCATGAAGGCTAAATTAGTTAAAATATGGAAACTGCTTAGAACAGCACTTGGCACACAGGAAGCTCTAGGTTCATGATTGCTGTGGTTAAGGTGGCCTTATTTTTTCTTCTACAGGAGGAGCAGATCTCACAGGTCAGTAAAAGAAAACCCACATGAGCGATGGTGCCACTGCCACTCCTGGAAGGCTGCCCTGGCCTCTGTCAACCAGGGGATGCAGTTCGACATGGACACAGACAGAGTCAAGGAGCTGGAACTGAGCCAAGGGCCTTGGAGGGCTATCCCCTCAGTAACAGGGGGAATTAGAAGATAGAGAGGAAGTTTGTCCTGGCTTGAGTTCTAGGTGAGGAGAAAAAAGCCATCCTTAAGAAGATGTAACCATAGTCCTATATCTCATGAGAATTTGGGGTTGAACTCCCTTGAGCCTGTGATATACTCGGGACTGACGTTGAGACGCACAGGATTCCTGCAGATAAATCCCCAGGGCTGGGTGTGGTGGCTCACGCCTGTAATCCCAGCACTTTGGGAGGCAAGGCAGGCAGATCACGAGGTCAGGAGTTCGAGACCAGCCTGGCCAACATACCACTAAAAATACAAAAATTAGCTGGGCATGGTGGCGGGCGCCTATAGTCCCAGCTACTCCAGAGGCTGAGGCGCGAGAATTGCTTGAACCCAGGAGGTGGAGGTTGCAGTGAGCCAAGATTGTGCCATTGTACTCCAGCCTGGGTGACAGAGTGACACTCTGTCTCAAAAAAAAAAAAAAAAAAAAAGCCCCAGAGGCCAACATTACAAAACACCCAAGAAAACAATCTTTTATGAATGAAGACATAAGATGTATTTGTCAGGAAGGTTAAGTTCCCCCAAGAACATCAAATAGTAGAACTATTGAATAGAGATCATAAAGTGGCTTCTTAACATAATTAAGGTAATGTCTAACTAACTTGGATATGGCACTTACGATGGGACAGTACAACTCTAAGAGCTTTATCTATAGTGACTTATTTAACCTCAAAATAATTTTAGGTTATTTTGGTAGGTGGGTGGAAGGAACCCACTTTGGTAGTAGGTGGAACTCCCACTTTAAAAATGATGAAACTAAAGTATGGAAAGATCACACGGCCTGGATTTAATCCCCAACAGTCTGGCTACAGAGCCTTCATGCTGCAGGGGGAAAAAAAAAATGAGCTTCAGGATTTATCTAATGAAATTACCTAGAATATAGCTTAGAAAGACAGAAAGAGGATGGGTGTGGTGGCTCACGCCTGTAATCGCAGCACTTTGGGAGGCCTGGGCGGGTGGATCAACTGAGGTCAGGAGTTCGAGACCAGCCTGGCCAACATGGTGAAACCCTGTCTCTACTGAAAATACAAAAATTAGCCAGGCGTGGTGGCGGGTGCCTGTAATCCTGGCTACTCGGGAGGCTGATGCAGGAGAATTGCTTGAACCCGGGAGGTGAAGGTTGCAGTGAGCTGAGATCGCACCACTGCACTCCAGCCTGGGCAACAATGGCAAGATGCCATCTCAAAAAAAAAAAAGACAGAGTTAGATATAAGTTAGATATAGAGGTTATGAGCCACAAAGGAAAAAATGGAGTCAGTCTAAAACTGTTAATAGGAATTTCAGAAGGAAAGAAAAGACAAGGGGTTTAAGGTGTAATATTCAAATACATAATAACAGAATTTTTCAGAAATGCTGAAAGATACAAATTCTCAGATTCAGAAATCATGGACCCCAAGTAGGAAAGATAAAAATGAATATTTATCTTATAGCAGAACTCCAGAATCAAAACGACAAATAGAAGATGCTAAAAGCAACCAGAGAGAGAGAAATAGATTACCTAAAAGTACATAGCAGTTACACCAATAACAGGCTTCTTCATGAAAGCCAGAAGACAGTGGAATAGCATTGTCATATTACCAAGAAGAAATAATAGAGAATCTAGAATTCTATATTCAGCTAAATGATCACCTAACCATAAAAACAAAATAATGACATTCTCAGGCAAAGACTGAGAGGTGTTTACTGCTAAATGCCTTGCTAAAAGAATACTAGTAAGGAATGTGCTCCCGGGAGAACCAAATTAAACTCAAAAGAAAAAAAAATTCAAGAAAGGATGGCAAGTAAAGAAACTGGTAAATCTAAAAAGTATTAACTATATAAAATAATAATAGTGGCTAATGTGAAAAGTATAAAAATAGAGTGAAAATATATTCCTGGGAAATATGAAAGATGCCAGGGGAGGTATGAAAATTAAAGCCTTCTTAGGATTTTCTGTGTGTGAGGAAGTTAGAGATGTCAAGCCGAGAATGCACACTGAAATATTAAAGGGTAGCCACTAAAATAATAGAAATATAATGTACACCTAGGGTGAAAAGTAGAATAAAGAAAACTTAATCAGTTGTATATAAAGCAAGAAAAGGGAAAAATTAGAAGCATAGCAAAGGCAGGGTAAACAGTAAGCACACAATAAGATGATGGATAAATATATATATATATTTATCAGCTATAATATATATATTCTGATATACATATATCAGTTATCATAATCATTATAATGGACTAAACTTTCCACTTAAAAGACAAGGATTGTTCTAAGCTTAAAAAATTTAAAATACAGCTATATGCTGTTACTAGAGACATACTAAAAATATAAAGACAGAGAAGGATTGACTGTAAAATAATGGGAAAAGGTGTACCAAGCAAATACTAGCCCAAGAAACTCAGAATAGCCATATTGACATTAAACAAAATAGACTCAAAAGCACAAAGCATTATTAAAGATAACAAAGGTTACTACCTAACTGTAAAACAAAGATTCATAGTATAATAGAAAAATACTAGACTTATAAGCACTAAATATTAATAATATAGCCTCAAAACGTATAAGGCAAAAACTAAGAAAATTAGAAAGAGAATCGCCATAGTTGGGTATTTAAACACATCTTCTTCAGAACTTGACAGATCAAGCAAACAAATGTGCCAATGAGGAAACAAAGAAAATTTGAAGACCACGATGAAGAAGTTTCATGTAATGGACATATATATAAAGTCAGAAACATTATTGTAGTAACCAAATACGTAATATTTTCAAACATACATGGGACATTTGCCAAATGCATTTATAATATTGGAAATAGAGCAAGCCTTGACAAGTAAAACAAATGGAAATTATACGAACCATATTCTCTGGTTACAATGGAATTAAAACATAAATAATAAGAATAAAATAAGGAAAACCCCACATATTAAGAATTTAAAAGTATCCTTCTAAGTGACTCATAGATCAAAGGGACCATAACAGGAATTAGGAGAATCATACAGTCTTTGTCACCAAGGGGCTCTCTCTTCAATAACCCCCTCCAACAAGTTAACTATTACAATGTGCCAAGTAGGACCCAAAGATCCAAGGGTCACAGCAGGAGGGGCCCTCTGATCTAAGGAGGCGGCCTTAGGAGGGGGAAAGACAAGCCTTCCCACCATTGGATACCAAAGCCTGGCAGAGACAAAACCGAAAAAGAGAATTTCAGACCAATATCCTTGATGAACATTGATGCAAAAATCCTCAATAAAATACTGGCAAACAGAATCCAGCAGCACATCAAAAAGCTTATCCACCATAATCAAGTGGGCTTCATCCCTGGGATGCAAGGCTGGTTCAACATATGCAAATCAATAAATGTAATCCAGCATATAAACAGAATCAAAGACAAAAACCACATGATTATCTCAATAGATGCAGAAAAGGCCTTTGACAAAATTCAACAACGCTTCATGCTAAAAACTCTCAATAAATTAGGTATTGATGGGACGTATCTCAAAATAATAAGAGCTATCTATGACAAACCCACAGCCAATATCATACTGAATGGGCAAAAACTGGAAGCATTCCCTCTGAAAACTGGCACAAGACAGGGATGCCCTCTCTCACCGCTCCTATTCAACATAGTGCTGGAAGTTCTGGCCAGAGCAATCAGGCAGGAGAAGGAAATAAAGGGTATTCAATTAGGAAAAGAGGAAGTCAAATTGTCCCTGTTTGCAGATGACATGATTGTATACCTAGAAAACCCCACTGTCTCAGCCCCAAATCTCCTTAAGCTGATTAGCAACTTCAGCAAAGTCTCAGGATACAAAATCAATGTACAAAAATCACAAGCATTCTTGTACACCAATCACAGACAAACAGACAGCCAAATCATGAGTGAACTCCCATTCACAATTGCTTCAAAGAGAATAAAATACCTAGGAATCCAACTTACAAGGGATGTGAAGGACCTCTTCAAGGAGAACTACAAACCACTGCTCAATGAAATAAAAGAGGATACAAACAAATGGAAGAACATTCCATGCTCATGGGTTGGAAGAATCAATATCGTGAAAATGGCCATACTGCCCAAGGTAATTTATAGATTCAATGCCATACCCATCAAGCTACCAATGACTTTCTTCACAGAATTGGAAAAAACTACTTTAAAGTTCGTATGGAACCAAAAAAGAGCCGCATCACCAAGTCAATCCTAAGCCAAAAGAACAAAGCTGGAGGCATCACGCTACCTGACTTCAAACTATACTACAAGGCTACAGTAACCAAAACAGCATGGTACTGGTACCACAACAGAGACATAGATCAATGGAACAGAACAGAGCCCTCAGAAATGATGCCGCATATCTACAAGTATCTGATCTTTGACAAACCTGACAAAAACAAGAAATGGGGAAAGGATTCCCTATTTAATAAACGGTGCTGGGAAAACTGGCTAGCCATATGTAGAAAGCTGAAACTGGATCCCTTCCTTATACCTTATACAAAAATTAATTCAAGATGGATTAAAGACTTACATGTTAGACCTAAAACCATTAAAATCCTACAAGAAAACCTAGGCAATACCATTCAGGACATAGGCGTGGGCAAGGACTTCATGTCTAAAACACCAAAAGCAATGGCAACAAAAGCCAAAATTGACAAATGGGATCTAATTAAACTAAAGAGCTTCTGCACAGCAAAAGAAACTACCATCAGAGTCAACAGGCAACCTACAGAATGGGAGAAAATTTTTGCAACCTACTCATCTGAAAAAGGGCTAATATCCAGAATCTACAATGAACTCAAACAAATTTACAAGAAAAAAACAAACAACCCCATCAAAAAGTGGGCAAAGAACATGAACAGACACTTCTCAAAAGAAGACAATTATGCGGCCAAAAAACACATGAAGAAATGCTCATCATCACTGGCCATCAGAGAAATGCAAATCAAAACCACAATGAGATACCATCTCACACCAGTTAGAATGGCCATCATTAAAAAATCAGGAAACAACAGGTGCTGGAGAGGATGTGGAGAAATAGGAACACTTTTACACTGTTGGTGGGACTGTAAACTAGTTCAACCATTGTGGAAGTCGGTGTGGCGATTCCTCAGGGATCTAGAACTAGAAATACCATTTGACCCAGCCATCCCACTACTGGGTATATACCCAAAGGACTATAAATCATGCTGCTATAAAGACACATGCACACGTATGTTTATTGCGGCACTATTCACAATAGCAAAGACTTGGAACCAACCCAAATGTCCAACAACGATAGACTGGATTAAGAAAATGTGGCACATATACACCATGGAATACTATGCAGCCATAAAAAATGATGAGTTCATGTCCTTTGTAGGGACATGGATGAAACTGGAAAACATCATTCTCAGTAAACTATCACAAGGACAAAAAACCAAACACCGCATGTTCTCACTCATAGGTGGGAACTGAACAATGAGAACTCATGGACACAGGAAGGGGAACATCACACTCCGGGGACTGTTGTGGGGTTGGGGGAGGGGGGAGGGACAACATTAGGAGATATACCTAATGCTAAATGACGAGTTAATGGGTGCAGGAAATCAACATGGCACATGGATACATATGTAACAAACCTGCACATTGTGCACATGTACCCTAAAACCTAAAGTATAATAAAAATAAAAATAAATAAAAATAAAATAAAATAAAATAAAATAAAATCACACACACACACACAAAAAAAAGAAACAATATTAGGGTGGTTTTGTAATCAGTTTACTAGGTCCCTTGAACAGGCCATTTTTTTCTCCCTGGGCCTCAGGTTCCTCAAATGAGATGGATGAGCTGATTCATCTCCAAGTCTCAGATAACCTTTTTTAAATTTAATTTTAACCTGTCCTCAGTTTTAATTCTACTTAATATCACACTAATCAAGACAAATTTTTCTCTCCCATTTCCAAATCTATCAAACTCCTTTCATAATATGATATCAGTTTTCTTTTCTTTTTTTCTTTTCTTTTCTTTTCTTTTTTTTTATATAATTTAAGACAAATGATGCCTCTTTTCCACCTTTGCTTTCCCCTAATCCTCCCAAGTTTGCTGCTGTGACAGATGACGTCTCCATCAAAGAGCTTGCCTTCCTCTGCCTGCTCATGCTTCTCTGCTTTTTTGATTTATGAAAGAAATGGGGGCAGGGCTCAGTGGCTCACGCCTGTAATCCCAGCACTTTGGGAAGCCAAGGCAGGTGGATCACCTGAGATCAGGAGTTCAAGACCAGCCTGGCCAACATGGTGAAGCCCTGTCTCTACTAAAAATACCAAAAATTAGCTGGGCGTGGTGGTGGGCACCTGTAATCCCAGCTACTCCAGTGGCTGAGGCCGGAGAAACACTTGAACCTGGGAGGCGGAGGTTGCAGTGAGCCGAGATCGCACCATTGCACTCCAGCCTGGGCGACGAGACTGAAACTCTGTCAAAAAAAAGAAAGAAAGAAAGAGAGAGAGAGAGAGAGAGAGAAAGAAAGAAAGAAAGAAAGAAAGAAAGAAAGAAAGAAAGAAAGAAAGAAAGGGAACACAGCAGTCTCCACAACCAGACAACACCCTCTGTCACTGTCCCCTCTCCACTAGTTTCCCATCTCTTTCAATCCTTTCTCCACAAGGATCCAAAATGGTCTTCCTAAACCACAAGAAGTCCTTCTCTGTTTGAAACTCGCCCTTGGCTTTGAGGGCACCATGGGGTCAAATATCAACAGCAGCCAGGTGAGAGCCCAGTGTGCTCACTGACGGCTTCTCTGGCAGAGCCTTGAGACTGATCCTTTTCTTCTGGGCATCTAGACTATGGAAAACTCTGCTCTGCTGTTCAGAGGCTTTCTCATTCCATTTCCTACTCCCCACCCTGCACAGCTTTGGAATGTGGCAAACGTCTGGAGGAGAAACCCACCCTGGCCTTTGAAGCCCCTCAAGTCTCTACATCCCCATCAGTGGTCATTGCACTGAACCAGGCCTGGATCCTCAGCCCTGTCCCCGGTCCCCAGACTGTAGAAAACCCCAGCAGGAGAGCAGCACTGACTGGCAGAAGATCTCCCTTCTCCAGGATTTGGCTCTTTTAGTCCTCACTGCTTCAGCAGTGATAAGAAACCACCAACCATGCAGTGGTTCTGGCCAGTCTACAAACAATATGCGGAAAGGGTTTTTGCATCCTCTGCCCCACCTTTTGATGTCAGAAGGCTGAAAACACCCTCAGATCATGCTAATGCTGCCATTTTTGAACGTGGGTCCCATGCAAAAGCATGAAGCTCAATTGCACATGTGCATGTTTCTCCTTTCATAAATATTCATGACTCCTCCCATAGCTAATTAAATATGTATATTTGGCCACCCAATTCAGCATAAATTTCTGTTCTCTTTGTCCCTCACTGGAATTGCCTGTTTCTGGCTTCTGGCCAGAGGTTATGCTCCCTAGCTTGCCAGAATGGCCACCCTGCAGGCTGCAATCCTTTATGGGAAATAAAGCTCTCCTTTCCAAATGTATGAACCTCATCATTCAGTTGACACACTTGTAGAAATCTTCCTTCTTATTTGTAATTCATTATACTGTTATGGTTTTCCTAGAATTCTGCAATTCTCACTGACAGAAAGAACCCAGGTGCCCTTCCCCCAGGCCCTGATCTGCAGCCTGAATCCCACCATCTCAGATGCCTTAATGGCTTGGCAGACTTGGCCTGATTATAGTATTCCTGGTGACAGTGAAGTCCTCGCCTCACCATTTTGCTATGTGGATAACATCTGTGGAAGTTGAAGGGCTGGTAAGTAATCAGGGCCTCAAAATGTCATTTCCTGCCAGCAAAAGACTGTTTGCAAAGCTGGTTGCAAGAATCCCTCCCACCTCTGTGTGCACATTCATTTGCAATGTGACTCCCCTGCCCCTCCCAGCTAGAGGTGGAGTCTAGTTCTCCACACCCTGGACTGGCCTTGCCACATGCTTAGACCAATAGAAAGATGCAGAAATGACATTGTGAGAGATTTGAGCCTGGGCCTCAAGAGACCTTGAAGCTCCTGCTCCCTTTTATGGAACCATGCCTTTAGACCACCATATGCAGAAACCTGAGCTAGTTTCTGGAGGCTAAGAGGACACATGGAGCAGAGATGAGCATTCTAGCTGAAAAACCAGTCAACTGATGGCTAGCACCAATGGCCAGACACAAAGCCCTCCTAGACTACTCAGCCCCAGAAGAACTATCTGATGAATGACCCAAGTGAGACCAGCAGAAAACCACCCTGCAGAGCCAATCTACATCTAATGTGTATACATGAATATATAAAATGGTTGTGGCTTTAAGCCAGTGAGCTTTAGGGTGGTTTATTACCCAACCATATCTAATTTATCTTCTTTCTTCTAATTAATAAAATGTTCTGATAATGATGATGATGATTTACATTACTTGGGTGCTTCCTTTGTGCCAGATTCTATGCTGAGTGTTTTATAAGTTTAAAGCTCTTGTCATTCTGACAACAACACTGCGAGTTAAGTACTATCATTGTCCCTATTTGCTCACAAGGAAATTGAGACTCCAAGAGATGAGGCAACTTGGCTACAGTTGCAGAGCTTGCCAGGAGCAGAGCTGAGACCGGAACTCTGGCATGCTGGTTCTGGTTCCTGCACCCGTTGCTACTCCTTACATTGCTTCTCTCTTATTCTACCATCTCCTCCCTCAACTTCCCACACCCTCATCTCTCATCCTCATAACTATTCCCTGGTACCTATGTAAGACGGTAGGTAGGGAGAAACTAACATTTATTTGTTAAGTATTCATTTTTCCAATAACATTTCCTCATGCCTGCAGTGTGCCCAATACTCTTCTAGAAATTAAGGGCACCAGTTTCTACAACACAGAAGACAGGGCTTCTGCTCTTAAGAGTCTAAACTCATGCCCAGCACATGCTAAACAGTCCAAACACATTTCTCTCCTATTTTACTCACTGCAGCCTTGTCTGCATTGTACGGAGGAGGCTGAGGGGAATAAACTCACTCAAGGTCACACAGGGATTGGAACAAAGGTTGGCCTGGCCCCAGACCAAGGCTTTTTCCAATTTACAATGGGACTCCTCCTCCTCTCACTTTCACTAGGTACTCCTTGGGACAGTAGGGTCCAAGTCTTCTCTTAATGAAATACTCCATTTCCTTTCTTTGTCTTTCTTGGGTTTTGGTTTCAGTCCCAAAAGCGTCTCCAATTATCAATGTTTATTTTTTAAAAGTGGCTTTCAGCTCAATTGTGCATGCATTTACGGAATGCCAGGCATCTACCAGGCACTGGAGAAAGGGTTGCTCCTGGGGGAATCTCAGTCCCAGCTGCCTAAGGAAGCTTTAGGGAGAGGTGGCAGCTGATTTGAAATAATCAGAGGTGTGGGGCGGGTTACAAATGGATTGAAAAGGCCTCCTTTCCTGCATACACAACCCCAGGTAGCAGCAACAATCAATGTCAGACAAATCAATAGCAGCATCCACAGTGCCAATCTGGTTTGCTTAGAGCTAAGATCAGGAGCAGGGTGGTCTGGGCACAGTCCAAGGCCTTGGGGCTCATACAGGACCTGAAGGGGTTTGATTCTGGCTTTGCTGATCCCTGTATGACTTGGCAAGTGACTTGTCTGCTCCAAGTTTCAGTTTCAACATCTGTGAAATGGGAAGCAGTATCAGTTTCTTGGCATCATTTAGAAATTCAATGTGACAACACGCATGAAAAGACCTTGGAAAACGCCCAGCACAAAGTAAGTAGTGGGGATGAGCGAGGGAGGCTTAAATAATTTTACTGAAATAATAATAACATCAAATATTTAGTGAAAACTTGCTTTATGCCAGGCCCTGTTCTAAGCACTTTACATATTTAGTTTGTTTACTCCTACAAGAGTATAAAAAAGGTGCTGCTCTTATTCCCATTTTATTTAGGAAGAAATGGAGGCATAAAGGGATTAAGAACTTGTCCACAGCTTGAGAGACTATTCCAGAATCCATTATCTTAACCAACATGCTATCTTGTCCCTATAAAATAGCATGTCAATACTGCATGTTGAATGAGACATGCTTTAAATATCATCACATACAGTACGATCTCGTTTTTTAAAAAGCCTGGATGTGTAAGGATAAATGTCAAAATGTTGAAAATGAACATTTCTTATTGGTGGAATTCCATGTGTTTTTGTCACTTTATTTTAATTTTCCAAATTCACTCAAATACATATATATTAATTTTTATAAGCAGAAAAATGTTGTTTAAAATATGTTTCTTTCTCTCTGCTGTGCCAGGCTTGGTTAGGCACTAGGCATATATGAAAGGATATTTTATTATCCTAGTGTTCCAGGCAGGATCTTGGAAAACTTCTAGGCTGAGCCAGAATCAATGCTCAATAAACATTTGGCCTCATTCCTCACAGAAGCAGCAGCTGTTTCCATGTTGCTACGTGTCCGTTAGGCACCCTCAGTAGGCTTCTTCTTAAAGTGATCACATCTTTTCTAAAACTGTTCTGAACACAACAGAACTGAACAGTATCTTAATGGTTCTGTTTCTTTGCATCCACTTTGAAGCTAAGCCCCTGAGTTTTCCCAGGGGTTCACATTTGGAATAGCCATATTTAAGTTTTGGATTTTACTGGCTATGCACCTTTGCACTGATGTCCAAGCACCAGGGGTGATGTCTGGGACAGCCTGAAGGTCCGATTTCCAGGGAGCTGGGGGATCAGAGGAAAACCAGCCTCTTCCCTTCACCCCAACTGTGTAATCTTGGGAAGATTCCCAGACCTCACTGTGCCTCAGTTTCCTAATCTGCAAAATGGGTATCCTCTTCCTTGTTCCTCTCTCCTCACAGCTGTGACACTCAAACAAGAGCACACATCAGGAGATGCTTTACAAACTGTGAATTCCTATCTGAGAGGCGGGAAGTACTTTTGAGCATCTCAGCTACGAAGCCTCTAACACACCCAAGACGTAGAAGTCAGAAAAAGGACAGGAAATTGAGAACCTGACAATACTCCTTTATCAGCTCCAGAAATCACATTCAGTTAGCAAGCACTGCCCTGTGCAAGATTAGACTCATCAGACTTCATCTTATTTCGTTAAACTACAAGTTCCTTTTGAGAGTGAAGATAAACCCCCCACAGCTGTCTAGATACGAAGATGGATGCTGACAGGGCATGGCCAGACAGTGGGGGCCAAAGGTCCCCCTCAAGCAGTCCTTGCTTACCTGTCATGTTACAGCTGGGCAGTCCCACAGTGGGCTCTTTGGGAGGCCTCTGGCAGTCCCCATCTGAACCCTGTCTCTCTTGCCACATGTCTCTGACATACAGAGACAAATAGACACACAAAACCCTGGCGAGGAAGTCACAATACCTGCGCTCTGGGCATCAAGTGTCCCTGCCTCCTGGTTCCTCCCTGCCCATGGAGAGTCATAGTGACCAGTCTCCAAGCTCCCTTCTTCTCTCAAAGGCTGGGCTCTCAGCTTCTCCTAGCTTTCCCTGGGGAATTCCTCCCTCAGCCCCCCATGGAGGCTGGAAGCCCCTTCTTGCCCCTCAGCCCTCTGCAGGGGAATGACTTGTTTATATGGCTCATGACTCTGTCTCATTCTCTCTCTCCTTCATTCTCTGCCCCCCAGGAGTTATCCCCCTATCCTGTGCTCCCTGGCACCTTGGAGACGCTAGGTGAACCTTTGTGGAATGAAATGATCGATGGAACAAATAGAAGGAGTGAGTGAGGAGGCAGCCCCCAGATAGAAAGCATGGCCCAGAGTCACATGGCCCACCCTTCGCTATAGCTGGTGAGCACAAGCCAAACCCTGGTTCATACCTCGGAGAACCTTCTGGAAGCCCCATTGGAGGAAGCAGCATCCCCCATGCCTGGCCTGTGCTGGGATGGAAGATAAGGATTCAGCTTGGTACCCACATGAACCAGATGCACCCACACCCTTGAGGAGCAGGCAGCCTGCTGGGAGACAGGCAGGTGACAAGGAAACAGAAGAGGGCAGCTGGGACAGGGCTCAGCGGTGCGGCGGGAAACGGAAGCTGGCAGTTCAGAGGCCTGGGGCAGAGGGGTCTGGGAAGACTTCCCCGAGAAAGGGAGATCAGAGAGGAGAGGACTAACACTTCCAAGCAGCCAAGATGGATGAGCCAGCCTGCTGCCTGATTGACTTGGTCCTTACCAAAGTCTATTCCACACGGAAAGAAATGGAGGCACAGGCCACCAAGACCTGCTCCAGGTCTTGTAGCTGGTAAGTGGCATGGCTGAAATTCACACCAAGGCTCCACACCTGTCCTCAGATTTCCAGAATGATTCTCCACAGGCCAGAGGCTCTAGCACTGGAGCGTGCGTGGGGAGGTGCCTTGGGCTGACGGTTTTGCAGTCCTTCCTGGGAGGAGGAAGGTCCAGGTCCTCCGAGCCCCCAAGACGCCCCTGCATGAAACAAGCTGAAGCAGCGGGAGAGGGTTTCCCTTAGTAAGCAGCTTTCGGATTTGAGTGCCTGGCACTGGCATGACATCTTAATCAATCTTCCCACAGGGCTATTCACGATTCAGCTTGGTACCCACATTCCCGGGGGACCCCACAGCGGCTAGAACCCAGGCCCTGGCTGAGGCCACATCTCAGGGGACTCACTTCATTTTCTTTTATGTCCTCTCCTGCATTTAAGTAGCCTGGCCCGAGTGCTAGTGCCCGGAAGAGGGGAAACCTCCCATTTCATTGACAAACATGGCTCCTGAATGTGAGCCTGGCACCTGCAGATCGGAGACCCACATGGAATCTAGTGAGCAAAATGAGTCCACGGGGCCCCGTGGAGTTGGGGCGGGTGGATCTCTTCCAAGGCCTTCACTTTGGAGATGAGGAAACAGAGGCCCTGAAGGGTGAGGCCTGCCCAAGGAGGTGAAGATCAGACTTGCCCCGGCCCCTGCCCCCTTACCATCAACCTCCTTGTTGCCGTCTCAGTTGCTTCTATTAATCATTTGAAGGAAACCTGCATTTTTCTTGACCAGCTGGCAGGCTGGGCCCTGGGCTGGGCTGGACCTCGGGCCAGTGCATCTGCCTTCTGTGTTTTCTCACACTCGGCTGTCCTGCTGGCTGTTGTTCTGCTCAGCCAACGGGAGGCACAAGGAGAAGGCTGGAGAAAGGGAGGAAAGAAGGTTCTAGAACTTACTCTCCACCCCATCAAGAGTAGGTCCCACAGAGGCCAGGCTCCTCTATGGCAGCCCCCAGCTCTAGCTCTCCCAGCCTCCAGGAGTGGCAGCACCCTCTCCCCGCCCTCTGATCCTAGGGTGGTCACTGCTTCCCACGCTTGCCACCCTGTTCACCCCTTGTCCTGCCCCTGAGCAGGACACACCCTCTGCTTCCCAGGACTGCACAGTCAGCTGTAGGAGCTCCCGGGGTGGGAGGATGGCAGCCAGGCCAGGGCTTGAGGGGGCCTGGAAAGGACTGGCGGGAGGGTTTAGTGCCTTCTTCAAAACCCAAAACCCCTAGACCTTCAATGCACCACCTGTGCTGAATATGATAAAAGACGTGTGTAGAAAGTAAAAGTTCCTCTTCAAAGTTTCCCTTCTCGTTCAAGAATAAATCACAAGTGTTAGAAATAATAGTTTCTTTTAAAGACTAACTTCATGCTAGACATGCTCACAGGCATGTAGTACATTCTATGTCCTTGTACTTTAACCAAGATGTCCATGCTGGACACGCTCACAGGCATGTCCCAGCTTGCAGCCTATGCCCCTCCCTTATTTGGGAATGTTATTACTTTCCTAAGTCCTTTCATAAGCAACTTCCTCTTTTCCTTTGTGTTTCTATTGCCTTTACCTATTTAGAAAAGTTTTAAACTGTTAGCCAATCGGGTTTTAGTTTAGATTGTGTGGTCTGGCTCCAGCCAATGGAGACAGGACACAGTAGCAGGGACAAACTGCATAAGGAATAAAAATTGCTTCCCTCCTTTGTTCGGATGTGCTCTCCCCATTATTACATCTGCGATGAGCACCCTTTCTGCAGAAAGTAAAGATTGCCTTGCTGAGAGAATTAAATTTATGTTCAAGTGCTATTTCTTTGTGGCACCACGGAATACGCATTTACATATAACAACGTGGGAGGTGATAACACACATGGTGCTCTTGGCCAGTGCCCTTGGAGAGACCACCATTTAAATAAAGATGACAGCCAGGGAAGGTCACAGGCTTGGCCTGCACCCCATCAGAATTCCCACTGACTCATTCATGGAACCTATTCAAGATGAAAGGTGGAATATTCTGAACAGTAATGTATTATTTTATTCTTCTTTTTATTATTTGAACAAATAGACTCCCTCAGTCACCTCTTTCCTGCTGAGACCCCATTCATGAGATGAGGAAGCTGAGCTGCATGACCTCCAAGAATAAAGCTGAGCTGTGTGACCTCCAAGAATGGCCTCCCTTACTGACCCCAATTTGAGCAGTTGGAGAGTTTTATATCAAGCCCCCAGCAGGGTTGCAGATTTGTTAAGAAGAACACAATGCCCATGGCCCTGGAAGAGGCAAATGCTCTTAGATGAGGTGGCTGATGAGAAAGGAAGTTCAGCATAGGAGGAAAAGACCTGTGATGCTTGGGGAGCGTTGGGGAAAAAGAATGCAGCCTCCAGAAATATCCCTGACAGCCAGGTGACCTGTCCATGCAGGCACGCGTGGAATGCAAGCTCAAGCAACAGATGGGAAAACAGCCCCCCAAGAGGCTAGGGAGCCCCTTCAAATCACCAACTGGTGAGAGGCAGAGGCAGCTCCCGCACTGCAGCTCCGAGGGCCTCCCATACTCACAACCCTTCCTTTTGCTGTCTCTGAGGTCCTTTTCACTCCCACTGGAGCCTCATCCAGGCTGTATCCTAACACTTCTCCAAGTCCCGGAGATGGAAGGAAACCCCAGGATATCGGCTGGATCGTCCCCCTGGGAGCCCCTGATAAAATCAGGACTGCTTTATCTGCTTTCAGTTTCAAAAAACTAAACTTAGAAAGTCCAAAAGTGGGAGCTGTCAGCCCAGCCCCCAGGGTCCCTGCCAGCCTCTGCACGAGATCAGATGCATCCAGATGCAGGCACCTCTTCCAGGCACTCCTCACTTCCAGGAGGGTCTGTCCCCTATGTGTGCCCACAGGATCTTGTCAGTACCTCTACCTCCATGGTCAATTTGGGACGAATCCACCAATGTACCTGTTTTTCTCTCCCACAGGTCTGTAACAACCCATGGGGTTGGGGACACTTCTCTCTGTGACTCCAGCAAGAGGCACAGAGCAGGCAGTTAGTAAACACTGGAGACTGAGAGAGTGAGGCTCACACATCACGTAAGCTTTGCAGGTGCAAAAATTCAATTAACTGAGGAACTGAAGAGGGGGCAATGGGAAGTGCTGCTAGAAGGAGTCTTCCAGCGGATAAGTGATGGAAGAATGATATTATAGGACACCTCGAATTCGTAACTAATGAGCTCATGATCTAGGTATTGGGCATTAGGGATGCTAACATCACAGAAAAAGAGAAAGCCAGGGCTGGGCACGGTGGCTCACGCCTGTAATCCCCACACTTTGGGAGGCCAAGGCGGGTGGGTCACCTGAGGTCAGGAGATCAAAACCAGCCTGACCAACGTGGTGAAACCCCACTTCTACTAAAAATACAAAAGAGTGCAGTGGCTCACGCCTGTAATCCCAGCACTTTGGGAGGCCGAGGCAGGTGGATCACCAGGTCAGGAGATCCAGACAATCCTGGCCAACATGGTGAAATCCCGTCTCTAATAAAATACAAAAAATTATCTGGGTGTGGTGCCATGTGCCTGTAGTCCCAGCTACTTGGGAGGCTGAGGCAGGAGAATCGCTTAAACAGGGAGGCAGAGGTTGCAGTGAGCTGAGATTGTGCCACTGCACTCCAGCCTGGTGACAAAGTGGGACACCATTTCAAAAAAAAAAAAAAATTAGCCAGGTGTGGTGGTGGGCACCTGTAATCCCAGCTGCTCGGGAGGCTGAGGCAGGAGAATCACTTGAACCCGGGAGGCAGAGGTTGCAGTGAGCCAAGAACGCACCATTGCACTTCAGCCTGGGCAACAGAGTGAGACTCCATCTCAAAAAAAAAAAAAAAGAGAAAGAGAGACGGCCAGACATTTGCCCCTGATGGAAGAACTTAACACCACCTTTAAAGGAGTTTTGAAAATAAAACCATTGAATCTGGATAAAATCAAAGCTCTAGAGCTAATGGCCAATTCAAGGACAGACAGCAGAGGGGAGAGCGCAGCAAACACCACAGCAGGGACACAGCAGCAAGACCCCCGCCCTGCGCACATGAAAAACTGTAGCACAGTGACCTGGTTTCCTCAACAGCATGCTACAAGAAAATAAAAAGAGAAGGAGGCAGAAGCTATAGATGAAAAGACTTTAAAGACACACCACCAGTGTTCACAGATTGATGAGTGAACAAACAAGATGTGCTTCTCCCAGACAAGGGAAGATTATTCACCCTCAAAAGAAGGAAATTCCGGCCCACACTCCAACACGGATGAACCTCAAAGACACTACCGAAGTGAAACAAGCCAGTTGCTCACAAAAGGACAAATATTATGTGATTCTGTTCAGATCAGGTCCCTAGAGTAGCCAGACTCATAGAGACAGAAAATGGATTGGTGGTTGTCAGGAGCTGGCAGAGATGAGAATGAAGAGTTAGTGTTTAATGGGAATAGAGTTTCGGTTTGGGAAGATGAGATGGGTTCTGTGGGTGGATGGTGGTGATGGTTGAATAACAATGTAAATAAATGTATTTAAAGGTTAAAATGGGAATGTAAATAAATGTACTTAAAGGTTAAAATGGGCCGGGCCCAGTGGCTCATGCCTGTAATCCCAGCACTTTGGGAAGCCAAGGCAGATGGATCATCTGAGGTCAGGAGTTTGAGACTAGCCTGGTCAACATGGTGAAACCCCATCTCTACTAAAAATACAAAACAACTAGCTGGGCATGGTGGCGGGTGCCTGTAATCCCAGCTACTCCAGAGGCTGAGGCAGGAGAATCACTTCTGGAAGGCAGAAGTTGCAGTGAGCCAAGATCGTGCCATTGCATTCCAGCCTGGGCAACAAGAGTGAAACTCCATCTCAAAAAAAAAAAAAAAAAAAGTTAAAATGTAAATAAAATGTAAACTTTATAGGTTGGTGCTACTTTTAAATAGCAAAAACCGCAATTATTTTTGGACCAACCTGTATGTTCTGTATATTTTATCACGAAGACAGACAATCACAGTGTGAAGACCTTATTTATATTCTGATTCAAATAAACTGCAAATAATTTTTTAAACTATAAAACTGACAGACCACTTAAAAATTTGAACACTGATTGGATATTTGATGAAGTGAAGGAGTCGTCATTTGAGGTGTGACGGTGGTATCATGACTGTTTAAAATATGAATTAAATGATATGATATCTAGCTTTACTTCAAAATAATAGGAATGGAGAGAAGGGGGTGCTGTAGAAATGAAACGAGATTATTCTTGAATTGGTCATTGCCGACGTTGCCGATGTGAGGTTCCTTTTATTATTCTGTGTACTTTTGTAAAGGTTCGAAGTTTTTCAAAACAAAATATTTTCAAAAATGGGGTTGAATCTGTTCTTTCACTCGCTAAGTCCTCCTGGGCAAGCTACTTCACCTCTCTCCTGCCTGCCTTCTTCAACCAGTTTTCCACTCAAGATGGCACTTCCTCCAGGACGCCTTGACTGATAACATCCAATAGAAAAGGTCACCCTCCTCGTTTCCTACTCACTGTCTCCACCCTGTTTTTCTTCCCTCACAGCATCAATCAGGACTTGAAATTACACAATATATATGAATCTGTGTGTAGCCTTTCTCTTCCTGATGACTTGTTCATAGCTGAATCCCATACACCAAGAAGCATGACTGCACATAGGAGACGATCAGTAAGCATTGATCATGGGAATGAATGAATGGAGTGGATGAATGAATGAATGAATGAATGGATGGGTGGATGAATGAATGAATGAATCACCCACGGCATTAAGGCAATGACAAGAGTCCCTCCAGGTCAGCATAAGCATGAGTGAGATAAGGTGCTCAGCCCACACACAGAACAGAGTAGGGGCTCATGGCCACAATTTCATCCCCAAAGCAGCATGTGCTTTTCTTGCACTTGTTTTCATGGACCCTCAGCTCCTAGCTGGATGGCTGGCTGTCTTCTGGACCAGAACTAGAGTCCCGTCGAGAGTCCCCTCATTCTATCTCACTGCTCCCAAACCTGCCAACTTGAAAGTTTCTCTATGCCATGAGCGTCCTATTTACAAACTACAAAAGGTAGTTTTCTGTACAAGGTTGAGAGACTATCAATCATTCACAACTTAGTGTGAAATAGCTAAACCAAGTGGCTTTTCTCATAACAATATAGTAAAGCCACCTGCATTGAGGGAATGAAGCGGGGGTGGGTGGCACATGATTGTGAAACAAGAGAGACTCTGGAATGAGAAACTGAGGCTCAGAGAGGCTATGTCACTTTAGATCCCAAAGCTAGTTAATGACAGATCTGGTACTGGTATCCCAGTCTGTCTCATTCCAAGTTATTGTTGATTACCCTGCAAACCAACACTCGGAGAATAACCTTCATGAGCAAAGAAATACAAATGTGAAGCTGAGAAAGGAAGTCACTTTATCTATGGGGTGAAATTTATGGCCCTGTTAATAATGGCACAGATAAAATTCCATAATAAATGGTCTAAGACAGACGGTATGAAATAAATAACAGTCCTTCCAACAGAAAAATAAAATTTCAAAGCTGAAGAGAGTCTAAAGTCTCCCTGCTCTACCACCCTCCACACTTCCTGTTTCTTCTCCATCCCTTCCTATAATGCATTCACTCTCCGTCCTACCTACCTTCTTGCTAATCCAGACCTCTTCCTCAACCCCAGCAAAACTCGGGCCCTCTCCTCCTTCGGCAGCAGGTGGCAATGTGGCAATGTGCAGGAGGAGCTGGGTTCCAATCCCTCTCCTCCTCTGCTCTTCCCTGAACCATTGCCTTCCTACTCCCTCTACTCCCAAAGCAAAAATAAAAAGGATGATAAAATTTTCTCATCTAACAGAACTTGCACTAGAGACAGTGAAAAACAATAAAATATGTGCTTGGAAGTGCCATTAAAATAAAATGAAGCAACTAGTTCATGGAGTCATTCAACAAGCATGTATTGAGCCCTGGGAGGAGGCCAGCACTGTTCTAGGCACCAGGGATGGAGCTGCCAACGAACCAGGGTCAGGAGTCGTAAGAGGCAGCTGGATCCCGGGTGGAGGCGACAAGACCTACTGATGGAGGCGATCTGAAGATAGATGGGTAGATGATAGATAGATACATAGATAGATAGATAGATAGATAGATAGATAGATAGATAAGAAGAGAAGGATGAGAGAATAGAAGTTAAGTTACTTTTCAACTTTCTTTGCTCTACTGAATTTGCACAGAAAGCCAATGAGAAGCCAGCTGAATTGCACCCCAGAATCCCAGAAGGGCTGGCAGTGGGGACGGCAGGTGCCTCCAGAGCAAGGGAGCAGGGCGAAGTGCATGAGCACTGGCTGGCCCCTCCTCAGAAGCAGCGGGGCTGGTCTCTGGCCCCAGGCGGCACAGTCAAGGGACCACCGCTCCCCACCTGGCTGTGGGTGGAAAGTCCTTGGCTGGGGACCTCCATCCACTCCATCCACCCCTTCCCTCACCACTTCCCTTCCTTAAGGGAACCTGGGGGGAGATATTCCAAACTGCCTAAAAGGTCAAGCGCTAAAGAGAGAAACGGGCTGGCTCCTTCGAGGACTCCATCGTTCTTTTCTGGACGTCTCTACTTAGATCCTCAGGGAGAAGCCAGAAACAAAGCCGGGTTTCCGGGAGAGGAAGGAGCGTGCTCAGAGAGGCCACGGACATGCACAGTTCCCGGCACCGGCACTCCCTCCTCCAAGAACAACTCGTTTTGGCACCGGCTGCGTGTGTCCACCTCTGACTCCACTTGAATTCCCTATCATAAGTATTGGTTTTGCCTAGAAATATTTTATGCCATTGTGAAGATATTCAAGGAACAGCCAAAGGGAGCCAAAAGCTGCTGGGAGCCTGCTCTGTGATGAGCACTATTTTCAGGTGGCTGCTTCTGGTCTTGACTCCTGTCCTGCATGGGGTGTCCTAGGTCTGCTGTGAGAGGCAGGAGGCTGGATGCTCTCAGTTCTTCCTCCTCCTGCCATAGCAGAGGAGTGTGAGTCCCCGCCCCACTGATGTTCATGCGACTTACTGTGGCATGGAGCGGGCCTGAATCCCAGCCCTCTGCCTGAAGCAAAGCCTCCCAGCTGAGCCCAGCCTGGTCAGCCGAACCCTAGCCGAGCTGCAGACCAGAGAGTGAGAAAGAATGGCTGGGAGTCACTGAGTTTGGGCTGGTTTGTTACACGGTAGTATTGCGGATACAGTTGACTTACACAGAGAGGTTAAATGACTCACCTAGAGACACACAGCTATGAAGCAGCAGCTCCACGACCATCCCCACTGCTTTGGGTCCTTGTCCAGTACTAACCTGGCCTCAAGCTGGGCACGGGTGGAGTCACAGTAACTTCCTAAAGGAGGACCCAGGATGCAGGTGCTGGGACTATTTGGGGATAAAAGGCAGGATGCAGTGACAGCAGTATCCTAATCCCACCAGTGAGCAGAGAGCACCGTCCCATCATCCCACGGCAGGACTGCTCGCAGGCCAGGTCCTGGGAGAGTGCCAGCCTCCTGAGTCTGGCAGGAGGGCGCATGGGGGCAGGTCCAGCCCCTCTGGCACCATACAAACTAAGCTGGAGGGCCCTGCTGGGAGGCCTCGGGGACTCCAAGACCTGCCCACCCCAGGCTGCTGACTCAGCATCGCTAGGTCTGAGTCAGCAAAAAACACTGTGCTGGGCCACACAGTGCCTTTGTGCAGAATTGCAAAAACATGCCCGCTCCAGGTGGACATAGGTAGCAGGGCTTGGCCAGGACGGCTGAGGCAGCCTCTGTAAAAGGCACTGTTTCCTCCAGACAGGCACAGCCCAAGGAAAGAGTATTTCAGCCCCTTCTGCCCCTGGACCAAGTGACTTGCTTAGGACACAACCTGAACAACCAGACGCAGTAGCTCTGGAAGAGCGGGGTCAATGCCTCTTTGGTTCCTGCTGCTGACAGTGAGCCCCACCCAGCAGCCAAGCTAAGAGCTGGCTCTGCCTCCCCAGCTCCCAGGACAGCAACAGCACACAGTAGGCCCACAGCAGTCAGTGTGTGTGCCATGGATGGACTATCAGTGACAACAGGGAGTGGCTACTCTAGGCTCCTGTCTGCAGCCTCCCCTTGTGTGTGTCAGGCTAGGGGTGGGGTATTGATCTGGGGTCTGATCCAGTGTCCAGCAAACACCAGGAACCCAGCCCCAGGGCTGGGCATGGGGAAGCAGAAGCAGCTGGGAGCCCAGCTCCCCCCACCCCTGACCTCAGCCCTGCACCTGCTGCCCGATGCTAAATTACTCTCGGCCACTCAGACAGAGCCATGGCTCGAGGGCCCCAGGGAGCAATGGGCTGAGATTCTGTAGCAGATGAGGGAGTTGATGTGTGTTGGGAGGGAAAGGAGAGGAGAAAAGATGGACTGGGAGGATGGGGGAGGGGGATCAGCTCCAGGCAGCAAAGCTGACCTCCACTCCCATCTAGGGCTCCCTGGGCAGGCAGTGCATGGAGAGGGGAGGGCTCTGGAGTGTCACATGCCAGCCTGTATTTGATTCATTCGTTTTTAAAGGGTCAAATCAAGTAAAAGTTACTGGCCCAAGCAGCAGGGATGCAAATTCTTCCAGATAAACAAATGTGGACATTTAGGGAACAGAAGATGCCCAGCTCAGCCCACCTCCAGAAGGCCCAGACAAAACAACCCTCAAATCCAAGGGAAAGGCTGTTCCAGAAAAGACAGACCAGTGGAAAGGACCAGAGATGCTGGTTGGGGGAGACCCGAGAGAAGCCTCAGCAGCCGCAGGCATTGAGCTCCTGTTACTTTCAGGATTAAAGCTGAGAAGGAAACCTCCGGACAGGCTCGTTACAACCCCTGCAGACCTCTGCTGACCTGCCCTGTGCACAGGCCCGAAGCAGCAGCCTTGCTTCCCTCTGACCCCTGCTGTCTTCCTCGTGAGCTCTTCAGCTGTGAGCGTGTCTCCCTCTGAGCGCCTGCCCCTACCTCTCCTTCCCACCCGCACCTTAAGTGATTTGTTTTCATTCTGTTTTTTAAAAATGACAAGCATGGAGATAAAGCAGTGGCGGCATTTCTGTAGCTCTAAGCATGTCACAGGGCCCCCCTTGAGTGCTTCACAGACCCTAACTCACTCACACCTCACCACCGCCCTTGGAGGCAGGCAACCCCATTTTACCAATGAGATCACAGAGGCAGGGAGAGGTAAGGGAAAGAGCTGGGGTCCAAAGCCAGGCGGGGGTGTGTGCTTGGCTCCTGGGTCACCTGCCTCCAGCGTTACGGGGGAAAGGATGAGGGGTGGTCACACACCTCGGCTGTGAATGCCACCGCCGGGCACTGGCCACGTGATACCTTTCAAGGCTCCATGAGATAAGATGATGTCACAGGGCTGTAATTTCCATTTTCCCAGGAGGAAGCCAAGCCTGAAGGGGCCAGGCAGAGGGCCCATAGCTGCCGCGTGGTGGATGGGGATAGGAACGCAGGACCATATAAGCCTTCCTGGCTCAGCCCAAAGGCCACTTCTCAGCGCCTCACCAGCCTCCAAATTGCCCAGCGCTCTATCAGTCATCCCCGGCAGCCAGATCCCAGCTTCCCAGCTGAGGTCACTCCTGCTTGTGAGCACCTGCAGGTGGAAACACAGCTGGCCCCTCCGGTGGAGTCAGCAAGCAGACACCTGCTTGCTAACTCCCATCTCCCCCACTCAGAAGCATCCTCGTCAGCACAGCGCCCTGTCTGTGATGCTAAATAGAATCCACACATCACAGGCAGGTGCTGGCAGGGTTGGGGGCCCCAGGCACCCCCAAGCTCTGCAAGTAGATTAAAACACCGCTACCACTTCAAAGAGGGTGAGGAGTGGAGTTTGGCCAAGGCCAACAAAATGACAAATGTTAACTTCCTCTGACCCAGGATTTCCTCTTAGCAATTTACCCTCAGATACACAGTCATGCATATAACCACGGGGATAGGTTGTGAGAAGTGTGTGGTTAGGTGATTTCCTCATTGTGGGAACATCAGAGAGGGTCACACAGCAGGATCACAAAAAAGGCAATGTCTTCCTTCTGGAAGCTTCCACTCCAGGATTACAGAAAGCCATGTATCTCTACCACCATTTCCTACCCCAACCCTACCTGGGCTTTTGCTCATGATTTCTCCTAGCTTGGAGGCCTCCTCTCCCAGGCTGATCCCTGCTCATCTCCAGGACTCAACTCAGAGGGTACTTCCTCCAGGAAGCCCTCCCTGACTGCTCATTGGTCAGCCGCCCACTCCATGGCCCCTGGGCCTTGTGTTGTCCCTGTTCATGTTACTCGGCTAGAGCAAAATCTGGAGGACAGGAACCTGGAGTGAGACTTCTGTGACCAAACTGCAGCCCTTCACCTGTCCTGACAAGTGCTCAGAGAAGCATCTGCTGAGCAGAACTCCTTTGCAGCTCAAGCAGAAGGCCTCCCAGGAGCACAGGAAAACAAGCCAGGCAGCAGGGAGGGACCTTGCACTAATGCTTCTGCTGCTTGGCCTCAGGCCAAGCCAACCCTCTCCTCTGATTTGCTTAAAAGCCGAGGTAGGGCCCCTTTATGCAGTGGGGGAGGGGTGCATTTACCTTGCAGGGTTTAGGGCTCCGCCTCCAGGGAAGTCCACCATTGTTGTTTGCTGACAGTTCGTGTGACAAATTGTTTTCTGCCGCAGAGCCAGGCTGGACCGCCTGAGACCAGCTCCTGTGTGCCAAGTTCCTGCCTGAACCTGCTGGGGTGCCAGAGCAGGTCCTGCCCCCGGAGCATCTGATGGATGGCAAGGAGCCACCACGTGCACTTCCAAAGGCTGGGGTCTACAGACCAGGCGAGGGGAGTCCGCCATCCTGTACTGTGCCCCAGGGAGCCACGGCACAAAGCTTGAGCGGACCCAAAGTGCTAGACCCAGATGGGAATTCATGGCCTGGCAGAATAAGTGGCTCTGCCTTGGAAACATGATTTATTAGGGAATCATTGTGTTAAGCTGCAAAGGTCGTCTTGGTTTGCTTTAATGGATTTCCTCGGTTGCCTTTCTGCCCAGGCCCAGCACGTGAGCACGGCAGAGGGGGGCATGAAGTGACAAGACACCGGATGTCTGAGCTCCTGGGAGTCCTGGAGACCAGATGTGGTGGCACCACGCGCTGGCTCAGCAAGGGCTCAGCTGGCTGTCCTCGACTGCACCGGGTTTCTGTCCTCTCTCTGTCATGTTCCTGATGCTCAAAGCTAATGACATTGCCCCAAAATACAGAGGGAGGCAGAAGGCGGATCACCAAACCAGTGCTGCAGGTCACTTCCTGCTTGGAAATTGTAGGGAAGCCCTAGGGTGGTGGAACCGACACAGGGATCACCGCAGTGGTTTCCAATCTGGGGATCCTTGAGGGGTGGTAACGGGGCCACAGGGTCTCCAGAGGGGTCCCTGAAAACCTAGGTGGACAGCATCATCTTTACTTCTTCCCCAGCAGCATCCAGCCAGACACTCGCCCAGCAGTCACTAAATGCATATTGAATAAATAAATAGATCTGTGGGTAAATCAATCCAGGAATACATGGATGAATGTGCTAACCCATCAGGAAACTCCATAAACGAATTTAAAGGGTGGAACTCAATGTGCCGAGGCCGCGTTTCTTAACGTCTCAATGGCTCCCCAATTTTCCTCGAAATAAAACCCACTAGTTTCTATAATTGTACAACATAAGTCACATGAGATGTTAACATCAGGGGAAGCCCGGGGAAGAGTCTACGGGAACTCTGTGTAATTTTCATTTCAAAACAGAAAGCTAAACTATGTTAAAATAAATCTATGCACTTTGACACTTCCTGGGGAGCCCTCAGTTCCTTGTCCCTGTCCTTGTTTGTCCTTCCATGAAGGGACAGCCACTTCCAGGAGAGGACAGAATTGGACAGGTAGCGGCTTTGGCCTTTCCCTTAAGCCCCTCCGCAGCCCCTTCCCAAAGTGAGAAGTGACATCTCTGGTAGGTGAGCCTGGGTCAGGGTCTGGTGTGTGTCATCCAAGCCCCCAGACTCTCTTTTTGGGGGGCTGCCCTCAGGATAGAAGTGCTCTTCTCCTGGGTCGCCCACCTGATTCGGGGCATGAGTCTCTATTCTCGATGGAAGGAAGGGGTGCTGGATGGGACTGTTTGCAGCTGGCTTGACAAGAGCATGCTTTGCCCACTTCCCCGCCAGGGGCACATCCACAGTTCAGTTTTATACCTCAGGGCCTTTGCACGTGAGTTCCCTCATACAGCAGCACCCTTCCCACCTCACCCACGGGACGATGCCCAGCCATTCCTTCGTGGCTGACTTCCAATTCTCCCAAGCCAAGTAGAACAGACCCTTGCCTTCATCCCATCATTCAGGGCACATGTGACACTCGCGTACGTGCTGATTTACTCACAAGAGTATCTCTCCCATTGTCCTGTGAGGTCCCCGGCGCCAGGATCAACATTGACTTGTCTCTTCTCCTTCATGCCACATTGCCTGGCATCCAGTGGATATCAATAGACGTTTTTGGAGTGAATGGACTGATTAGAAAGTTCTGGTTAGTTTTAACGTTTTTAAATGTAAAATATATAATGACTTAGGTGTTTCACTTACTAGACAAAAATTCTTTTAAAACGTGGGAAGGACCCTGGGGGCAGAAAAAATAACAAAACAATTCTCCATGGCTGATCATGTTCGGAGCTGTGAGATCTGTCCTCGGCTCTCGACCTCAGCATTGGCGACCCTTGGGCTGTAATTCTTTGATGTAGGAGGCTGGCCTGGGTATTGTAGGATGTTTCATAGCATCTCTGGCCTCTACCCACCAGATGCCAGTAGCAGCGTCCCAGCTGTGACAACCAAAAATGTCTCCAGACATGGCCAGATTTTCCCTGGGGGGCTAAAACTGCTCCCAGTTGAGAACCTCTGGACCAATCATTCAATAGGTTTTGGTACAGTAAATATTTCCTATGCTGACTTGACATAGCCAAAGCCAGACTCCTCAGAATTTGCCAGGCACAGGCCAGCATTTCTCTCAAACTCTGACAATGAACACAAAATCCCAAAGCCGAAGACAAAACCACTTGCCACTAAATGAGGGCTTTGATTGCTACCAATTTCTTAAAGCACTCTCTGAAGGTTCTGCTTCAAATATTTATGGAGTCTATGAAATGGCTCCGGAGAATGAGTGGCCCTATTACATTTATAACTCCAGTGGTGATTTATGGACCTGGGAATTGCTGCAAATGCTTTGTCTAAGCTCTTGGTGAAAAGCCAGGATCCTCGCTGGGCTCAGGAGCTCGGAGGGTGCTGAGACGTTATCGACTTGGAGGGCAGGACAGGGCATTCCACCTTTTTCTTGCAGACGTTGCGTGGGGAGTCCCGGTTCCACAGTGACTGCTGCCAGGCACGTTCCAGGATCAAGTGTGGACACCAAGGACAGAGGGAGCTGCAGGCAAGAGGACAATGAAATGGTCTCTGTGTCCACATGTTTGTAAAAGCCCCTCCATTCACAAGTTTAATCAAAGGAAGAGATGACAATGATAGCTAACAGTTACGGGGCACTTTCTGTGCCTGGCACCAAATACTCTTCACACATTGGCTCACTTCCTTTGGTGACAGTTCAATGAGACACACGCTGTCATCACTGCATTCTGGGTCAGAAAATGAGATTGGGGCAGCGTGAGGCTCCCTCTCCATGTCATGTGGTAGGTGCCTGACAATACAGTCATGAGCGGGCGTTCCTGTAGAGTGGATATCCTCTATAAATTTTCTCCTTCCCAGTGATAAGAGAAAGTGACCTTCCCTTGAAAGGGGAAGTAATGTCTTGCTGGTTGCAAACCTCATGCCCAGCACATCTCGGGGCTTTCCCCAAATGTGCCGTCTTACTTGCCTTCACTTAGTTCCCCCAACAAGCTATCATCAGGCCCACTTTATAGATGAAAACCCACTTAACAGTTTAAGAGATTCTAAATGCCTTCACTAAATGTATTAGCTCTGAAGTGGCTGGCTTCAAGTTCAAAGCCAAGCCCATCTGATTTCAAATCTCCGCTCTTTCTACGTCTCCTTTCCAGTCACTATTGTACCTGTGATCCCTTCACGACCAGCATCTCACACCTCTCAGGCACCTTCCCTGCAAATGACAGGAAGGACCACCTCACTAGGTAACATGGTAACATGTGAGTCCTGCTAATGCCTCTTCTCCCTCCTCTGAAGGGTGTGGCAGGTGTGTCGGTGCCTTGCCAGACAGATGAGCAGAATGGAGCCAACTTCTCCACCAGTCCTGGGAGGCAAGAGCAGCCGCAGGTTTGCAATGAGCAGGGCCTTTTGCCTCACCGGTGGAAGACGGCTGAAAAAGAGGCTGGACAGCAGAGGCAGGGAATCGGCGATCACTATGTGCCAAGCCTGACCTTGTCCCTGCCCTCAGCACTTCCAATCCAGTGGGAGAGGCAGACACATAAACTCAATATTATGCTGCAGTGTTCAAGCCCGAAGAGAGACCCACACAGGTGCTGATGAAGCCTCCAGGACGGAAGTGCTGACTGCACATTGCGGAGCTGGGAGGGCCTCATGGAGGCAGTGTCTGAGCTCGGCTTTTGGGAAGGAGCAGGATTCTGTTATGTGTTTAAAACACAAGGTCATTCCGGGCTGACTAATGTGCGCGTAGGAGTCTGGATTCCATCTTATAATAATAATAATGATAGTCTGCCAGGCTCATGCCTGTAATCCCAGCACTTTGGGAGGCTGAGGTGGGTGGCTCACCTGAGGTCAGGAGTTCGAGACCAGCCTGGCCAGCATGGTAAAACCCTGTCTCTATTAAAGGCGCTACCTGTCCAATTCTGTCCCCTCCTGGAAGTGGCTGTCCCTTCATGGAAGGACAAACAAGGACAAGGACAAGGAACTGAGGGCTCCCCAGGAAGTGTCAAAGTGCACAGATTTATTTTAACGTAGTTTAACTTTTTGTTTTGAAATGAATGTCTCCACTAAAAATACAAAAATTAGCTGGGTGTGGTGGTGCACGCCTGTAATCTCAGCTACTCAAAAGGCTGAGGCAGGCGAATCGCTCAAACCTGGGAGGCAGAGGTTGCAGTGAGCCAAGATCGTGCCTCTGCACTCCAGCCTGGGCAACAGAGGGAGACTCCATCTCAAAAACAACAACAACAATAATAATAATGATAATGATAGTTTAAGCCATATGAAATTACTGTTTCTGAGGGAAAGAGTAGTATAATATTGGCAATTTGCTAGGGTTCAATCTACAACAGTGAACATTTACTGAGCTCTTGCGATGTATCGTTCCAAGCACTTTCCACATATTGATTCATTGCATCTTTACAAAATCCAAGGAGATAAGTGCTATTATTATTATCCCATCATACAGATGAAGCAACAGAAGCCCAGAGAGGTGAAGTGCTGTGCCCAAGGCCACACAGCTAATAGGAGCCTGCTGCAAGATTTGAACCCAGGCCATACGGCTCTCAAGCCTGCCTGATTCCCCACCACAGTGACAGCTGAACCCAGGGATGTAATGTTGGATCTTCAGTGGCTGAGTGATAGGATGAGGCTAATGATATAGAGGGCGAAACATTTCCTCACTCACTAAAGATTTGTCAGCCTTTTCAGGACATGTTTGCGTACTCTTAAGCTCTCTTCTTTTTTCACTAAGCTCAACCGTACAGTAATAGAATTGTGTGACATGCGGCAAATTTAGTTACTGCCCTTGAAAACTCCATGGCCTCATTTTCCTTGTAGGTCACTAAACCCCTGGTGTCATTATTTAACAAGTTTGTTTTCAGCATGGGAAGCTCTTCCCCCAAACCAGCCCAGATACATGGCTTGCAGTCTGTTTTTGCCCAGGGCAGGCAGCTCTGTTCCCAAATGCTCATGACGACTGGACAGAACCAAGACTGCAGCGAAAATGCAGTGCTGGGAACCAGGAGCACGTGCCGTGCGCCTTCCAGAGAAACAGCCTGATGGTCCCTGTCTCTGGCTAACTACTTACCCGGCAAGTGCTTCTGAAGGCCTCCCATGGGCCAGGTACCATGCAAAGCATGGGAAAAACGTTTAAATTGACATTCTGCCATCTTGCTGCAAAGAAACAGAAGTCCTCTATGGACTTGAAATGATTTCCGACAGAGGAAGGGTTTCCAGTCCAGTGGCATTCTGTGTTTTTAGTGATAACTTTGAAGAAAGCTGAAGAACACCTGACAAACTTGGAACCACAAGGGTATTAAGATGCATTTTTGGTTTATCCATTCATGCAATATATTACTCCAACTATGTCCTCAAAAGCTTTGCTGCAGGTTTCTGGCCAGTATCACTGAGAGCAGACATTAGAGGGTTCGTTCTCACACTGAGCTCCAGATTGGAACTTTGAGGGAGGGAAGAGGGACTGCTCCTCTTCCCGCAACCCCGCCCCATCCAGGCCACGCCCCATCTGGCCACAGAACGATCAGAGGGCCAGCTCCGGAGCCAGGCGCCCCGGGTTGGGAGCCCAGCTCTGCCGCTTATGAGCTGGGTGACCTTTGCCCCCTCTATGCCTCACCTTTTCTCACAGGTAAAGTGGAGCTGATGCTGATATCTATTTGGTGGGCCCTTTGTGGGACTGGATGAGCCAATGTCGGCGCAGTAAGATTTGGGTATGTTTTCTGTTTCGCTGCTGTTGCTATCACTGTCATCATTATCCTCTTCTAGTCTCCTCTCTACCTCCTCATACTTTATACTCCAGTGATGTTGCTTGCCATGCCTCCAAATGCCTCATGGACACTCACCCTCCCGTCTTTTTGCAAGTGCTCCCTTCGCCTAAAATATTTTCTTCTTTTTTTTTCTTTTCTTTTTTTTTTTTTGAGATGGAGTCTCACTCTGTTGCCCAGGCTGGAGTGCAGAGACACGATCTTGGCTCACTGCAACCTCTGCCTCCCAGGTTCAAGCAATTCTCCTGCCTCAGCCTCCCGAGTAGCTGAGACTACAGGCATGTACCACCATACCCAGCTAATTTTTATATTTTTAGTAGAGACGGGGCTTCACCATGTTGGCCAGCTAGTCTCAAACTTCTGACCGCAAGTGATCCACCCTCGGCCCCTCGAAGTGCTGGGATTACAGGCGTGAGCCACTGCGCCCAGCCTGCCTAGAATATCTTCTACCTGTTGCTGATGAGGTAGATCAAAATAAAAAATCAGAGGTAATTATCCTAGGAATGATCAAAGCTTTGTTTTTATTACTAGATAAGAAGTCATTTAAAATGAAGTTTACCCATCAGAAAAAAAAGTTTAAGGTCAATAACAATAGCTATCTTTTTTTAATACCTCCTCTATTTTTGATTCCAGGCACTATAATAAATACTTCATATGCATGATTTCATTGAATTGTCACAACAAGCCTGAGAGGTAAATATTGTTGTCTCTTTTATCTTCTAGATAAAATAAATTAAAGTAATCATGGAGACAGGAAAGAAGCCATGGGGATAAAAGAAGGGAGAAAAATTACAATCGGCTGAAATAAAATGAGTAAGAGCAGTTTTCCTTCTGAGTAATGGCTGCTTTCTCCTTTTTACTGTGAGCACCTCTGGTGTGCCAGGCACACACTCAGCTCTACCTGCCTGATTTCTCCTCTTAACAGTAGGAGGCAGGCAGCCGCCTTTCACAGCTGACAGTTACGTGCAGGCAGATGAAGTACCTGCCCAGCATCACACAGAACTAAAAAGGGGTAGGGCTGGGACTTGAACTCAGATCTGCCAGACCCCAAAGCTCATAAGTAAAGTAAGTTTTCTCTGGGAAGACAGAGGGGAGTGCTGCTCTGGCAATGACTGATTAGGGTCTTTGGGACCAAACCTGCAGTATGTGCAACTAGAAAAGCTGGGGGGAAACGTAACAGAACATTTGTCTGAAGCCATCTGAGAGCTACCAAGGCCATGAGGACTTGTGAGACCAAAATTGAAAACAGAACAGAAGCCAAGAAAAGCGAGCAGGGCACTTGAGGACCTATTTCCCCTCGAGGTGAAGGCAGGGTCTGTGCAGGAAGGAGCCAGCTGAGAGGGTGAAAAGCGAAGGAGAGCTCTGAGCAGCCTCTTGGGGCCGACAGGGGAAAGGGCTCTCAGATACTCGACAGGCTTTTATGCCCTAGGAGTGAGCGTGAACCGGAAATGCAGCAGACCTCCTGAGCACTGGAACTCCTCTTCGACTCAGCCCTGATGTGAGGAAGATGGCCTGCCCTGAGCAGAACAGAAGAAGTCCTCTGTGGATGGAGATACTGTCAGGCCTCAAATTGTGTCATCAAGGTTTCATACATGATGTCCAACATCCACTAAAAGTCGCCAGACCAGCCGGGTGTGGTGGCTCATGCCTGTAATCCCAGCACTTTGGGAGGTCGAGGTGGGCGGATCACGAGGTCAGGAGCTGGAGACCAGCCTGGCCAACAGAGCGAAACCCCATCTCTACTAAAAATACAAAAATTAGCCGGGCATGTTGGTGGTGGGCGCCTATAATCCCAGATACTCAGGAGGCTGAGGCAGGAAAATCCCTTGAAACCAGGAGGCAGAGGTTGCAGTGAGCCGAGATCGTGCCACTGCACTCCAGCCTGGGCAACAGAGCAAGACTCCATCTCAAAAAAAAAAATGTCACCAGACCTAGGACACATGATTTGACCAGAAACAAACATTAAAATTAGATCATAGAAGGAGACTGAGGGTGAAACCGGGGGGCTGTTCTGGAGTCGGTTGTGTTCTATTTCTTGACCTGGTGGTGGCTTTCTGGGTGTATACCGCTTGGATAATTTGCTAAGCTGTAAATGTGTTGTACTTTCAATAACAAAGTTCATTTAGGAAATGAGGTGACAGGTGCCTTCTCACCTTCAGAGAATCCAGCTGGGCTGTCTGTGCTGGCCACTCCGGCTCGGGAACAGGCCGGGACTCTGAAGACAATGAGCTTTGGAGGACACTGTCCATTTCAGGATTCAAGAGGTATGTCTGAGCTGGAAGGGAAAATTCTCAGTCAAGCCTCCACCCAGGAACCTAGGTGAAAAGTCTACAAGTGTCTGAGCCCTGTCATAACCTTCTTCACTCTCTAGCCATTCCCAGATCATTCCCAGTTTCCATGCCCCGGGGCAGAGGTCCTCTCAGATGCCTTTGAGCTCTCCAAGGACCTCACCCATACGCCTCTGATGGTGCTGTCATGATCTTGGGGCATCCCAGAAAACTGCCTGCCTGCCTACCTCACCTTTCCCTATCTGGCTGCAAGCTCATTCCATGCAGGGACCATCACCTTTGCAAGCTGGCTTAGCTTCGTAAGCCCAGCAACACCTGTGCGGGATCTGGCACGTGGCAGCCCTCCAGAAATGTCCAACAAAAAAATAACCCAATCAGTCTAGCGCGTTTCCTTCTTTGAAACGGGATGAAGCTGAGCAAGAGAGGGAAGGAGACTTGCCTGGGGCCACAGAGAGAAAATTAGTGGCAGAAGCAGACCAGCTAGGATCTGCGCCTCTCCAACTGTGAGAACAGGCACCAAGTCAGGCTGTAGGGACAGAAGGCCAAGGCAGAGAAGGACAGGCCCATCCTGAGGCGTCAAAGACTGAGAACATGTTTCTCTGCTCCTGTCCTGACATCCTGCTATGTGCCAGGGGCCAGACACTCCAGAGGAAGTTCATATTACCTTCCTCTTAAAAGAGTGTATGGCTCAGAGAGGTTAATGAACTCATCTAAGACCACACAGCTGGCAAGAATAGAATCTAATAATAAGAACCACTAGATGAACAGATCTCAGTAGCAGCTCGGTCTTAAAGGTAACACCATCCACACATTCTACACGTTTTTATCAAGCACCTGATCCGAACACAACACTAAACAAATCCTTAGGAGCCCCATCCCACCCCCACACTGAGGGTAGTAAGCTGCGCTTCAACAAGGCCCAATCAAATACCACCTGTTCCCCCAAAACTATTGAAATAAAAAAGAGTAAAACAAGGCCCAGGAAAATTCTGTCTGGTCAGGTAGCAGCTTCATTTTCTTCCTAATAATAAAAATAGGCTGGGTGCAGTGGCTCACGCCTGTAATCCCAGCACTTTGAGAGGCCAAGGCAGGCAGATCACATGAGGTCAGGAGTTCAAGACCAGACTGGCCAACATGGAGAAACTCTGTGTCTACAAAAATACAAAAATTAGCCAGACATGATAGTGGGTGCCTGTAATCTCAGCTACTCAAGAGGCTGAGGCAGGAGAATTGCTTGAACTGAGGAGACGGAGGTTGCAGTGAGCTGAGATCATACCGATGCACTCCAGCGTGGGCGACAGAGCAAGACTCCATCTCAAAAATAAATAAATAAATAAATAATAAAAACAGCGGAATTAAAAAAAAGCACTCATGTTACCAACTCTCTGAGTAACCACGGCTAGTAGTTTAGTTGCTGTCCTAGCTTAAGTTGCAGATCAGACCCAGACGTGCACATCGAATTATACAGTTATAATTATATGAAACATTCCATATCCTAAGAGTTGTGTGTGTGTGTTTTCTTTTTTCTTTTTTTTTTTTTTTTTTTTGATGGAGTCTCGCTGTTTCGCTAGGCTGGGGTACAGTGGTGCGATCTCGGTTCACTGCAACCTCTCCCTCCCGGGTTCCAGCCATTCTCCTGCCTCAGCCTCCCGAGTAGCTGGGACTACAGGCATGTGCCACCACGCCCAGCTAATTTTTGTATTTTTAGTAGAGATGGGGTTTCACCATGTTGACCAGGATGGTCTCCATCTCTTGACCTCGTGATCCACCTGCCTTGGCCCCCCAAAGTGCTGGGATTACAGGCGTGAGCCACTGTGCCTGGCCCATATCCTAACAGTTTTAAACTTAGTAGAACACGGTAATTCCCATGCTGTTGCATGGCGTTTCTCAGTACCATTTTAATGACTATGTTGTATTTCACTGATTATATAGGTTCATTAACAATACTGAGGTTTCCCTCTAATTTTTCACTATTATAGATGCACTGGCAGGAACATGCCTGTCCACAGAGTCTTTCCACATACAGAATTATCTACTTAGGATGAGTTTCCAGGAGTGAAACTCTAGCACTGAGGAATTTGAATGTTTGTATTTTTCCAGTTGTGTTCTCTCATTGTGAAATAAGAAGGCAATGCCACATAGGAAAGGGGGAGGGAGAAGTGGGTCCCATTCCTTTTAGTAGCATGAACGCGACAGTGGGCATCTCCCCCCTGGCCCACCTGTCACAGCGTCCTGCTGGCCTGGACTTTTTCTGAGCACACAGACTTTTCCTGATCAAAAATCACACTGACCTCTTAAAGCTGCCGTCATCTCAGACTTGACGTCCGGGTGGTGGCTTGTCTGCAAGAAAAGACATCTTGGCAGTTATTCTGCATGGCTCTGGAGGGACAGCCTTGCACAGAGGACTGCAATTGGACCAAGCAGGGCCATCACCCCTCCCCGAAAAAAACTGCATTCTGTGTAGGACCAGCCCTGCCTGTGTGCATGAAGACCTCCCTCCTCTTCTCTCCAGGACGCTCAAAGGAAAACAGGAATTGGTTTTGCTCTTAGGAAACATGGGCACAAAAAAATGATTCCATTTCCTTTTCTCAAATTAAATCTCCAAATGGAGACAGTAATAAAAGTGCTTTAGAAACTGCTA
Source organism: Symphalangus syndactylus (assembly GCF_028878055.3). Taxonomy (NCBI): domain Eukaryota; kingdom Metazoa; phylum Chordata; class Mammalia; order Primates; family Hylobatidae; genus Symphalangus; species Symphalangus syndactylus. Next base: position 16,010,345 of record NC_072438.2, on the reverse strand, counting down.
TTAAAAAATATTTTAATGAGGACATCCGGTGCTCTGATGTCTCCCCTGAAGCCCCTGATTCAATCACCCAGGAATTCAGGTCGGGCTTGAATCTGAGTGCACCACCTGCACCGCCGCACAGACCAGTGTCCTCCTGGTTCCGCACTGCACGGGGCAGGTGAGAAGTGAGATGGCAATGATCACTCAATTGGTTGGCCCACGGCCCCCAAGTGGTTGAGCAAGAGCAACTGCTGGATCTTCAAGGCGGGTTAGAGTTGTTTCCAGACCAGCAGCCTGGATCCCGCTTCCTCTTGGGTGTTTCTGACGGGGCAGGGGCCTGTGTGCCGCGCTGTTTTGATAACTGTCTTTCCTGTCTCCACTTCCAACACCCTGCTCACGCTCTTCCTCCAGGTATAGGAGGCCATCTCCATGTCTGGAAGGGCTCTGCCCACTCTCTCTGTCACTGGTGAACTTCTACTTAGATGTCAAGGCCCAATTCAAATGTTGCCTCCTCTGTGAAGTCTTCCCTGACTCCACCTGGCAGAGTTCAGCCACTTGCCTCTCACACAGCGCCTCCTATGCTGCAGTGACACCTGGGCTCTATGAGGGTCCCCTCTAACCTGGATTGACTGGTGGAAGGCCTAATACTCTGGGGCATGGGTTATGGCTCAGCCGTCTTCTGGTAGTGACCGGATCACACCAGCACTCCTGGGAGGCTTCGGTACCAGGCACAATGCCTGCTCCTGAACGGCGCTCTTAGAGCACTTTGCTGTCACCCTTTCAACAGTGTTGTGTCTTCAAGCACCCTGGACTCTCCCACCCCCGTGCCTGTGCCCATGCAGGTCTTGCAGCCTTGAGACCTTCACTCCATCCTTCCAGCTGTTAAATCCTGCTTTCTGTCCTTCGAGGCCTGGTCTGAGTGCTTCCTACTCCAGAAAGCATATCCTCCAATCCCTCTCTCTCTCCTCTCTGCTTATTTCCAGGGCTTTGAATGAATGCCTTTTATTGCCCCTGGGTTTAGAGTCAGGTGTGTCCTCATTAGATAGAGGCTCCTTCAATGCGAGACTGAGGTTTTGTTTGCCTTCGTAGAGGATACACCGGCAGAGTAGCCTCAAGCACACTCAACTGACTTCTGGGTGGCCCTGCATTCGGTATGTGGTTGGGTTGCAAGGACCCTTGTCTCTTCCAGCCCCTCAACTACCACATTGGCCTGGAGTGGCTGCAGAGCCGCCGGGCTTTCTCAAGTTGGGTCCTGCCTCTGCCACTCACTGATTCCATGCCAAGTCAATTGAATTCTCTGAGCCTCACCCTCTCCATCTGCGGAATGGAAATACAGTACCAATATGTCCTTTGTAGGGGTCCACCAGAATGACATGAGAAGGAACGTCCACTGAATGCCAGTGACACAGAGTAAGGGACAGATGAAGCCTTGTGCTACACTCTCCTGAGCCCTGCCTCTCTCCCCATGCAAACTTTTAGGGGAATATTCCAAGTTTCATAAAAGACAGGAGTTAAAGAGAAAATAATTGCCTGGATCCTTGGAGGCCCAGGCTTGGGGATTGCTGATTTAATGAACTGGGGGAGTTCAGGGCTTTGAGGGACAATTCTTCAATTGTCTGAGTATGACTGCTCCTTTTTTAGACCAGATTCCATTTCCAAAGGCCTGCAACTAGATCTCGTTGACAAATACCCAGAGGAAAGCAGGAGGTGGCAGGAGGAGGAAACAGCAGAGCAAGAGGAGGTCAAATGAGCATCTTCCTTACTAGGTCACCTACCTCTTTGCCCCGACTGGATGACTCTCCCCTGCTAGTGTACCCAAGGCCCCTGGCTGCTCCCAGGGGAGCAAAACTGACGTTTTGCTTGAAGGTGCCCCAAAAGCTGTTGGGTGCCTGTGTGTGACAGGTGCTGTGCCAGGCATTTGACATGGGGTCTTTAGTCTAATTCAAACCTCACAGAGCCCCATAGGGTACAGCAGCCCCCACCTGGCCTAAGACAACAGGTGGCTTAGGTAGGTGAAGGGCAAGTGCCAAGTTCATGAGATGGGTCATTATTTAGAATCAGGGTGTCATCATCTGCAGGTGAATCTCCGTGCCCAGGGAGAGGACAGGAAACCACCCAGCTAGGAGCACAGGAAGCTCAGGAGTTCTCTGTTCTCTGACGGGACCTTCCATCTGTGGAGTGGACCACAGGCCAGACCCTAGGGGTGGGCAGGAGAGCCAGCTGCCATCTTAGCCAGTGCTGTGTCCCAGGTGAGCCCCGGCAACCCTCTTCTCCTCTCCTTTGGTACCTGGACCTCTGCCTCCAAGGTCTCAGGGATGGGGAAAGGGGACGATGTAACCGAATACAAATAGCAAAAGTGTCTCATTTCATGCTTGTGAATATCAGCAGCCTAGGTCCAGGCAAAACACAGGAAAAAAAAAAAAAGGTCTGCTGGGGCTAGGGGTCAGGGGGGCATAGGAGAGGAAGCAAAACAGGCCCAAGAAGGTGCCCTGAGCCCTGCTCACTCAAGGCGTCCAGGGGACAAGGTGGAATTAAGAACTCCAGACAGGTTTTAGGAATCTGAGAACAGCAGGAGCCTGCCTGCCCTGACGGCCCATCTCCAGCTAACATCAGGGAGGCGGCAAGACCCGTGTTCTCAGCAGAAGGAAGAGTGACCTCTGCCGTGGCCAGGCTGACCTCGTGGGATTCCCTCCATCTCCAGAACAGGCACCTGAGCTGGAAAGAACCAGCAGAGCAGGAGGAAGGAAGCCAGGGCAGAAACAAGGGTGACCCATGGAGACTAGTGACCCGGATGGCACAACAGCAGATGCCAGCACCGACGGTGGCGCCAGGACCCGTGGCCCCCAGCCTATCACCACAGCCTGCAGAAAGTGCACTGGGGCCGAACGAACTGAGGCTCAATTTCCACCACGCACCCAAACCAGGAGCAGAAAAGAAAATGGAAATACAAAGACTCAGTCACGTGCAGGGAGGGGAGGTGGTCACCGACTGCTGCCTGCATGGGCACCAGGCCACGCCACCTCCTCCTGAAAGGGTTGAGCTTAGGGGCCCCAGCCCGAGGCCCAGCCCCCACCCCCTCAACAGCCCTGGGACGTGCTGAGGCTCAGGGTCCTCCGTGGAGCTTTGCAGCAGGATGCTGGGAGGGTGGAGTAAGCAGATCCATGGAGAGTGTGCGAGGGGGACGGCAGCGTGAGCCTGGGCCGCCATGGCTTGGCTGGATAAATGAAGGCAGCCTGTTCGGTCAGGACCCTAGCCCAGCCCATGCCTCCTACCCAAAGGCAGGGGCCAGAGAATGGGAGCGTCTCAGGACACTGTGGGCAACAGGAGCCCAGGACCCTCCAGGGGTGTTCCTAGAAGGTAGGTACATCAGCCCTCCACTGCCTGGCTGAAGTTCCCAGGACCTGTCCCTTGCTGCTCTGGCACTTCTCACCCCCAGCTCATCAGAGTCTCCCCAGCCATCCTGGCAGTCCCCCTGGGCTCCTAGCCAGAGCCCAAAGGCCTCCATCGGGAATTCCATCTGTGTCCTCTGAAGCGAGACTTACTGTCCATCAAGCAAGCAGCACTACACCCGCTTCCTGCCCGGCTACCGGTAGGAGGAGTGGCCAATGCCACTCCCACCCTGCTCTCCACTAAGAACCAAGATGCAGACACCCTGCCGGGGTACAGGTGCCTGTGGCCTCCCATCAGCCCAGCCTCCCCCGTCTCCTCCCCTGCGGACCACACTGCAGCCAGCCTGGAGCTCTCTGAATTTCTGAAACATATCACAATTTTTTTTTTTTCACTTTCAAAAGGTCTGGCAGGGACACCCTGGTCCACGGAAGCATGTCCGGGCCCAGAAGCACATCCTTATAGGAGATGAATGAATCTGTCCGATGACGTTATTATAATAACTCTCCCTGCTCTCATTCTGGCCTCTCAAGTGACAGATGAAGAAATGAATGAAAAAATTTGATTTTCCAGATAACTCAACTATAAGGAGAGAATATGCTGACAATTTTTCATCCATTCATCAGATACTTCAACCTGTGTAATAGTTCTATTTCTCGCAGGAAATTTAAAAATTAATATTCCATTGTATACATCATTCTCTGTGAGTTTGGTCATTGTAAGTCAGCCTATCCAACCACAGTGAACATTTCAATTCTAGTTCCAGGGCCTGTGAGAGTGAGGAGCAGCCCTTGGAAGGTGGGCCGCTGCTATGATGTCCCCTCAGCAGCCAGCCAGCCGGCCTTCCAGGGTGACACCTGCTGCATTTGCTATTTGATACTTTCACAACCTGGAACTCTGCTTTCCATTTTTTTTTTTTTTTGACGGAGTCTTGCTCTGTTGCCAGGCTGGAGTGCAGTGGTGCGATCTCGGCTCACTGCAACCTCCACTTCCCGGGTTCAAGAGATTCTCCTGCCTCAGCCTCCTGAGTAGCTGGGACTACAGGCACGCACCACCATGCCCAGCTAATTTTTGTATTTTTAGTAGAGATGGGGTTTCACCATGTTGGCCAGGATGGTCTCAATCTCTTGACCTTGTGATCTGCCCACCCCAGCCTCCCAAAGTGCTGGGATTACAGGTATGAGCCACTGTGCCCGGCCTGCTTTCAATTTTATCTCACTTAACCCCCAGATATCTGGCCCCTAGTGGATCCCAAGGACTATGCAGGCACTTTGACAAAATTCTGCTCTCTTTTCTCACCCTTATTCTAGTTCTGAAGGAGTCTTGTACCCCTCGGGCAAAGAGAAGAGCAACAGACTGGGAGTCTGGGGCTCTGGATTCAAGTTCTGCCTATGAATCGAGTCAACAAATGGCCTTGAACATGCCTCTTGGCCTCCAGGCCTCCATCTCTGCTGTGCAATGATTTGGACCACAGGGGACCTCTCAAGGCTGTGAGGGAAAGGAAGGGTCAGAGGAGGTTGGCCTTGCAGAGACCAGGCTGGGCAGAGCTGCAGAGGGAGACTCAGACTTGGTGCCAAGGGGCTGAGAGCAAGCCCTATAGGCAGAGCCTGGAGGGACCGTGGAAAACAGCCCCAGCTGTGTTTACTGTGGGAGCTGGTCTCGCCCGTGCACATAAGGAGCGGAGCTAGTCTGGCGGGGGCGTTGCTGGCTTGTCCCCGGGAACGGGGCTGCAAGTATGTGTGTGGGCAGGCACGGCTGGGCACCGTGGGTGCTGACTGTAGTCAGGAGAGCTGGCACTTGTCCCCACGTGCACTGCCTGTGTGACCCGGAGCACATCTCCTAACCTCTCTGGCCTCAGTTTCCTCTTTTGTTGACCACTGGGAGAGGAGATTCTCATTCATTTGGTTCATTATTTCATTCATTCAACAAACATTCTTCCAGGTTTGTGGCAGATTCTCAGAGCCAGGCACTGGGAAGACAAAGATGGCTATGGAGTGGCTCTGGGCCCATTGGAGAGGGGCCCACAAACTCCTGCAACAGCGGGAGAGCTCCCTGCTCATGCCCTGTCACGTGGGGCCACGTGCAATGGAGCAGAGGGAAGGCTGTGGCTAACTCTCTGGTCTGCGGGGCTCAGAGCAGGCTGCCTGGGCAAGGTCACACCTGTACCTTGAAAGATGGACAGGAGGTCATGGAGCGACCGAAGCAACCTGCCAGAAGAAGTGGCCAGTGCACAGGTCCCGGCACAAAAGACCCGTCTTCTGACACACACGCAATGAAGCTTGTATGACGCTGAATTACAATCACTGTTTACATCTGTGCCCTGCACCATTTCCTGAGCAGTGTAAAGGGTAAGGATTGCCAGATGCATCTTCCCATGCCCACCCAGGGCATGGGCACGGGCACAGAGGAAAAGCCAGGGGGTGTCTTCTTGGGTAGTGTCTGTGGATGGAGGGAGGGAGGAAAGGAGGGGCTGTTCCAGTCAGGCAGGGGCATGCAAGGGACGCGCCCACACTCCCATAGGAAGCAGAGACAGGGCCATCTCTGGGACTTTACCTCTGGGACTTCCGGAGCCAGGAAGGCGGCCGCGTACTCAGCCAGTGCCACGTCGTTGAGCATGTTCTGTGCCAGCTCGGAGAGCAGGAGGTTCCCCAGCCCATGTCTGTGCAGCTCCTGCAGCAGGTGGGTGATCAGGCGGTTCCTCTCCCGGCACTTCTGGACCAGGGAAGCTATCTTGGCCTGAAAGGGAGGGAGGCCATGGATGCCGAGCTCCCACCAAGGCTGCATGGCTGAGCTGGGGGGCTGGGGGCCAGAGGGTCAGCTGAGGCCCCTGCTCACCATCTCCAGCTCTGCCTCAGCTCAGCGGAGCAGCCTCCTCCCTGCGACGCCTCCCTGCCCCCAGAAGCCAGGCTGCTTTCAGAGCAGACGGCCACAAACCCCCAGGGGTTCTGCACTGCCCCTTCCATGGGGTCTAGGCCCAAGGCAGCAGGGGTTAAAAGCGTGGATTCGGGCCCCACCACGGACCAGCTCTGTAAGCAAGCTCCTCTCTGCACCTCGACTTGCCCATCTGTACAATGGGGGTTGTCATGGACACCAGGATAAAAGGAGACGGTGCAGGCAGGCACCTACCGAGTGTCGTGTTTCTATCCTTATCTCACATTTCGATAGCACTTTAAAAGGGATTGCGGTCTCCATTTAAAGAAATGCTCCACAGCAAATGATGACGATGAGAGGGGGGAGGAAGGGAAGCCTTGCACTGTGGGAGCCTCAGGGTCTGCTCTGCACCTTCCCAGCTACCACGTCTGCAGGGGCTCGGCAGGAATTATGACGATTTTTATTTTACAGGCGCCAACTCGAGGCTCAGACAGACATGGAAATGTGGGGTGGGAAGTAACTTTAGGAACTGTGTGGCTCATGTTTCTGATTTGACGGCTGACGAAACTGCGGCCCCAGAGGGAGGATGACTCTGCAGGTCGGCGGGAGTCCAGGGCATAACCAGGTTCTGCTGATGCCCAGTCCAGGGCACCTCCCTCTCCACTCTGCCCTGAGGCCAGAGAGAAAGAGCAGAGCCCCAGCTGCTCCCCAGATCCAGACCCATGTTTGAGATGAAACGTGTTACCTTAACCAAATTCTGTGTCCTGCTAGCAAAGAACATATTAAACCCCATGGGCGAGTAATGACATTTCCAGGAATTGATCTTAAACATAAATGTCTAGATATGTGGAGAAAACCTTTCTGAGAAAACCTGTAAATCAGCCGGATATGGTGGCTCACGTCTGAAATCTCAGCACTTTGGGAGGCCAAGGGGGGTGGATCACCTGAGGTCAGGAGTTTGAGACCACCCTGGCCAACATGGCGAAACACTGTCTCTACTAAAAATACAAAAATTAGCCGGGTGTGGTGGTGCGTGCCTGTAATCCCAGCTATTTGGGAGGCTGAGACAGGAGAATCACTTGAACCCGGGAGGCAGAGGTTGCAGTGAGCCAAGATCATACCATTGCACTCCAGCCTGGCTGACAGAGTGACACTCTGTCTCAAAAAAAAAAAAAAAAAAAAGGACATCACAGTGTTTGTATACAATTAATGATACAAAAGAGAGAGCGATAGAAAGGAAGGGGCTTGAGCATAGAGCGCAGGGGTGGTGATTTTGTGGACGAAGGCCTCTCGCGCTTCACCCCAGCATGAACAGTGCAGCCTCAAAGGCTGGGACCCACCTCCTAGGTCACCCCATGGAGTGCGAACGTACGAACGTACAGCAGGAGGCAAACGTACAGGCATCGTAGGCTGTCAAACACATGGGAAACGTACTGGAGGAAAAGACATGGAACTGCCATGTGCAAGCAGGAGCTGCTGCTTTCTGTCTCCTTCATTCTTCTTTGCGGTTTTTTTTTTGTTTTGTTTTGAGTCAGGGTCTTACTCTGTTGCCCAAGCTGGAGAGCAGTGACGTGATCTCGGCTCACTGCAGCCTTGACCTCCTGGGTTCAAGCAATCCTCCCACCACAGCCCTCCCAAGTAACTGGGACTATAGAAGCATGCCACCATGCCTGGCTAATTTTTGTATTTTCTGTAGAGATGGGATTTTGCCATGTTGCCCAGGCCAGTCTCAAACTCCTGAGCGCAAGCAATCCACCCGCCTCAGCCTCCCAAAGTGCTGGGATTACAGGTGTGAGCCACCATGCCTGGCCCTATCCAGACTTTTACACAATACAAGTGGATTACGTGTCTAATAGGAAAAATACTAAACTCTCTTTTGTTTTGAAAGAGGCATTTCATATTGATTTTATGAACACATTACCTTCAGGGGAGTCACCGCCAACTTTGCTTCATGTTGCTTTTTCTGAAGTTCTTCAAGCTGAAATAAAAGCGACATTTTTGACAATACTGCACTGTCACTTACCACTGTCCAGAGCTTCCCCAGGCAAGCCGGGCTCAGAGCAGCTGGCGGTTTCCTGCCCTCTTTACCCTCACGGGGACTCAGTGCCGGGAACAGGGGCCTTTCCCACCACCTGCCTGGCAGGATCAGGGGAGGACAGATGCTCTGAATATTCAAGAATCAGCTCAGCTGGGCGCAGTGGCTCACGCCTGTAATCCCAGCACTTTGGGAGGCCGAGGCGGGCGGATCACGAGGTCAGGAGATCGAGACCATCCTGGCTAACACGGTGAAACCCCATCTCTACTAAAATAATACAGAAAAAAAATTAGCCGGGCGTGTTGGTGGGCACCTGTAGTCCCAGCTACTCAGGAGGCTGAGGCAGGAGAATGGCGTAAACCCGAGTGGCAGAGCTTGCAGTGAGCCGAGATTGCGCCACTGCACTCCAGCCTGGGCGACAAAGCGAAACTCCGTCTCGGGAAAAAAAAAAGAAGAATCAGCTCTGCCCAGCTGCAGTGGCTGCGGCCAGCTCCAAGCCCTCTTCTGAGTCTCCAAGCAGCCCGGCAGTTTTCTGGTCTTGTGATAAACATACAAGTTCCTGAGCCAGACAGCAGGGGTCCTAATCCCGGCTCAGCCAGTAGCTAGAACTGAGATCTTGTGCAAGACACTCTCTCTGCCTCAGTCTTCTCATCTGTGAAGGGGGCTCATATGAGTGCCCATCCGCTGGTGAGAACTGTAGTGAGGATTCAGTAAACCCATTCATGTAAAGTGCTTAGAACAAGCCCTGGCACCTGTCAGTGATCAATAAACTGATGTTACTATTAGGCGCAGACGAAAGCTGGACACAGATTCTTTGAGACTGCTCCCCATGGAGGGGGTTCCTATCCCCTTCCCTCAGATCTGGGCTGGCCTGAGATGCCTTGACTCATAGAACGCAGTGGAAGTGGCCCTGGGGCCTTTGTGGGCCCGGCCTTGAAGAGGACTGGCAGCTTCCACTTTGGGTCTCTTCTGTTTCTGAGCCAGGATTTAAGAATTCCAAGTGCTCGCTGGGGACACCGTGAGACATGACAGAAAAGTGGGAAGGCACCAGTGGGAGCTGCCTTCCGCCATCCTGTAGAGGGGCCAGGACGTGAGTGAGGCCACCGGGGACCCCCCAGCCAAGCCTGGCATCCAGCTGGATACCACTAAGTCATGCCCACTGATCCCCTGGAGGGCGGAACGGCCTAGCCGAGTCCTGTCTGATTTCTGGACCTGTAAGATACAACAAAACAGGTGTCGTCTGAGTTCTTCTAACTCTCTCAGTCCCTTTGTAGTCAGTCAAATAAAAAGCCACAAGCCTCTTCCTCACCCCCAACCTCTTCTGACCAACATACCCATATGGATCAGAATGTGTGTATATGAAATTATACCGTGCAAAAGGTCTTGTATCTTGCTTCATAATTAAATAATATGCAAGATTTTAAAAGAATGAGATCAGTTTGTATGTGATACAAAACTTTTGATGTTATTGTCACATTAACACATAGAAACTGACCTCATTCTTTTAAAATCTTGCATATTATTTAATTACAAAGTCAAAACAAAATTGATTTAACCAGTTCCTTGTTTATGGAAATTTATATTAGTTCTGTTTCTTTGTTTTACAAACAAGATTTCAATGCATATTTCCATTTATCTGTTTTGGCACACCATTCCTAATATATTCAAAGAGTAAAATTCCAGCTTTAAGCAGACTGTCTTATATTCAAAAGGCACTCAATCATATATGCAGGCTTGGATTAAACCTTCTGTCTGCTTCAGTTTAGGAAATAACATAAATATGCCACAGTGAGATAAGTATTGGGCATTTGCAATCAAAAAGTGAACAAGAAGAAATTAAAAAGATAACCTACAGAATTGGAGGAAATATTTGCAAATCATGTATCTAAGAAAGGACTTCTATCTAGAACATAAAAGGAAATCTCACAACTCAACAAAAAGAGAGTCAATTAACCCTATTAGAAAAATGGGAAGAATCTGAATAAACTCTTCTTCAAATAAGACATACAAATGACCCACAAGCACGTGAAAAGATGTTCCACATTATTAGTCATCAGAAAATACAACTCAAAACCAATGAGAGACAATCTCTCACTAACTAGGATGTCTATGATAAAAAAGACAGCTAGTAGCAAATGTTAGTGAGGATGAGAAGTTGGAACCTTCCTACACTGCTGGTGAGAACATAAAATGAAGTTATCAGAGACACTCTTCCTCTTTAAAGCAACTGCAATTGAGATGTTCAGGAATTACATTACAAAAATTTCATCATAAAACTGAGAACTACAAAAAAGAATCATAGGGAAATTCTCGACCTGCAAAATAGACTAACTGAAATTAAGAACTAAAGTGAGTTTAAGAGTAAATTAGATTCATCCAAAGAGTATTATTTAGCTGGAAGAGAGATTCGAAGGAAATATTGAAACTGAGCAGAAAGAAAAAAGAATGAAAATAATTTGAAATCTACTTAAAGTCTAATTCATGTGTAACTGAACTTTCCACACACACGCCCTCCCCACAGGCCAGTGACAGATAAGAGAAAAAAGCAATACTAGCCCTTGTGTTGGTTGAAGACACGGTGAACAAGACACACTCATTTATTGCTGGGGGCATGGAAGTGGATACCACTACTTTGGAAAGCAATTTGTGATATATAGTTAAGAATCAACAATATTCCCACCTTTGGAGCCAGTAGTCCCAGTTCTCTGAACTGTTATATATAAACAGTTATGTGTAAGTTCATAGAAATAGCTCTAGATGCAACAATTGGGGAATAGCTAAGGAAACCACATCCACCCAATAGATTACTACACAAACAATCATAGACAAACAATCATAGATTACTACACAGTCAAACAATCAAACGTATGAAGACTATGCAGCCACATGGACAAATGAACGCAAAACTCTACATATAACATGCTTTGATCTTACAAAGAACACATGGGAGAAGAGCTAGAAAGTATACCGTAATGCTGAGGCTGTATTTTTCATCCATCGACTTGTCCAAAAGTTGTAAAGTTGCTAACATTCAGGATAACAAGTTATGGGCAAATGAGTAGACTCGTTTCTTCTTGGCGGGAGTATAAATGATGCTATAATTTTGGAGGGTTACTTGCCATTACCTATCACAGTTAATGATTTATGTATCCTTTCTTTTGCTAGAAATTTGCCATTTAGATATACAGCAGAAGTGTCTGCCGAGAGAAAGAGAAAAATGTTCACTGGAGCTGTGTTTGTAATGCAAAGAAACGGAAACAACTTGAATTTCCACAAACAAAAAACTTGATTAAATAAGTTATGATTTGGCCTCATGATGGCATAATTAACACACGATTTTAAAGGAATGAGGTCACTTTGCATGTGTTGATATGAAATACAACAAGATTCTTAGTTAAATGAGAAAATGAAAAGCAGAATAGTTTTGTACAGTATAATTTCAAACATGTACACATAGACACACATTCAGAAAGTGGGGAGATAGAGTTGAAAAAATATTGGAAGTCAGAAAATGTTGAGGTTGAGGAGAAGGAAAGCTTTTATATTTTAGATGATTTAGATTTGCAGACAGTTGTAAGAAATAATACAGAGAGCCCTCTTGTACATGTTTCTTAGAGACAGGGTCTTGCTCTGTCGCCTGGGCTGGAGTGAACCTTGTACATTTTGCCCGGTTTCCCCCAGTGGGAATATTTTGCAAAACTATAGTGTCATGTCACAACCAGGAATTGAAATGGCCACAATTCACTGATCTTTTTCAGACCTCTCCAGTTTTACATGTGTGCGTCTGCGTGTTAAGTTCCATGCAATTCTGGTAACTGTATAGGTTTGCATCTGCACCACTGTGTCATAGTCACACCCACTTCCTTCCAACAGAGGAAGGGCTTTGACTTTTATTTATATGACACTGTAAACCTGCTTGACTTTTTGAAGAAACCACATATGTGCATTTTTTAAATTTAACAGTGACGGAATCATAGAGCCTGCGTTTTTTTTTCTGGTACTGTCCTATACTTTAAAAATCCAGTACCTACTCCCAACTGGCTGGGTCAGGGAGATCTCAGCAAATCCTTGTTCACTTCCAAAACGCCCTGGGTGTGGGAGCCCTGGCTGACAAGAGGGGAAAGAAAGCACTTCCCACACCTTGGCCTGGAGCTCCTCCTGGAGGCGGGTGGCCTCGTCCAGAGACGCCTGGTGGGCAGCAGCCTGGTCCCTGAGCTGGCACTGCAGGGTCAGCACCCGGTGATGGAGCTGCTGGGCGCGCACCCTGGGATCCTCCTCAGTAACCTCGGCCTCTGAGTCCTGGAGCTGCAGAAAGCACAGATTTGAATGAAATGTTTAGGTTATCTTCCAAGCAATTTGCCTCAGCCAACAAACTGTACTTGTTTCCCCACTCCTTAGTGTTTTTTTTTTTTTTTTGGCTTTTTTTTTTCCCCCGCTTACATTTCTCTTACAGTAAAACAGTTTTAGAAGATAAGGTAGCAGAAATCACTCCCAATCCAATTATCCTGCAGAAGCTTTATTATCCATAGATTTTCTGCAGACTTCCTGCTAAGCCCCTCGACATGTGCATGTATGGGAGTGGGTGGTTCTGCTTGGTTTCTGGAGGGGGGCGTTGGGGAGGTCCTGGAGAGCCCCAGAATAACAACCTGGAATATTAGCTTCAAAAATATGTGCAGTGGGGTGGCATTCCAGAATCTGCTGTAATAGATGCCAGTCACTGTTATACTGAAACAGTGTGATGAGTGAAATAGAATGTTCCAATCAAATTATGAGATGCTTATGATGCTAAAGCATAATATATTTATATAAAACAGAAGATACTATATCTCCCACAGGCACTTTTCTTAAATGAATACACAATTGCCTGTCACTCTTCTTGGATCTAACGTGAGATTAGCGGGTTTCATTCAGATGCCAAAGGGAATTTCTGGGAGGGAGGACAGTGAGAGAGAACAGGCTGGCTTTGCATTGTGGGAAGTGTGGCAAAATGGGAGAGGTGCTACTGCCCCCAAATGGTTTTGAAGTCTAAATTCTTATTTTTTAAAATAACTCACATACATACATACACACAAGCATACATAAACATATATACTAACATATTTTTCTACATAAAATTTAAAATATGATATATTTCTTTTGTTTTCTGCTTTTCCCCCTTAACAAAATGTCCTGGGCGTTTTTCCATGTTACCAAATACTGTTGAAAATGCTGTTATTAGTATATACGCAGCCTCCTGGGGCCGTGCTGAACACTCAGATTATTCTAACATCTTGCTGTTATAATTGGAACTGTGACAAAGGCCCTTGTACATAAATACTTGGACATACCTCTGATGCTTTCCCTGAGACCATCGGGGGGTATTTCCGGGTCAACAAAGTGAGCATCTTTTTTTTTTTTTTGAGATGGAGTTTCGCTTTTGTTGACCAGGCTGGAGTGCAATGGCATGATCTCGGCTCACCGCAACCTCCACCTCCCAGGTTCAAGCGATTCTCCTGCCTCAGCCTCCCGAGTAGCTGAGATTACAGATATGTGCCACCACACCCGGCTAATTTTGTACTTTTAGTAGAGATGGGGTTTCTCCATGTTGGTCAGGTTAGTCTTGAACTCCTGACCTCAGGTGATCCACCCGCCTCAGCCTCCCAAAGTGCTGGGATTACAGGCATGAGCCACCACGCCCAGCCCGACATGAGCATCTTTAAGCTCTTGGTTCATGCTGCTAAGGCGGCCTTAGAAGGGAACAGCACTGCTAAAAGTTCCGTTTGTGAAGATTTAGGAGCCCAGAAACTCAGACGGTTCTCAAATGCCCTTCCCCCTTGCGATGGCAGCTCTCTTTTCCTTTAAGGCAGCTTCCCTGGGAATTGTAAGGCCCCCAAAACTTATCCTGACCTAGCAGGGGTAGGTAGGAGGGGGAACCCAAGCTACCCTGCTTGGGAAAGAGAGACGAGGGAGAAGAGGAGGAGAAGGAACAATTCAGGTGACTCCAGGGCTGCTGGGGCATCTCTCATAATAAAATATACAATACCAGAAGATTTTTTTTTTAATTAATAGAAATATACACCACATGGGCCTGAGATGCACAGGCTGGGCCCTGTTAAGAACAGATGGGTGCTCCGAATGGTCCCGTAAAATTCAGCTTCAAGACTTCAAAACAACTTGACCTTTCTGGGAAGTACATTGCCTCCTCTGCCTGCCTCCTCTGCCTCCCTCCTCTGGCAGTGACTTGGACCAGAGCTTTGTCCCATGGGTCCTCAGAGAGCACCCAAGTATCCTCTAAAGAGAATGGCTGTGCGGGTGGGGCCAGCCTGCTGTCCCATGGGACCACCCCACACAGCAGCCCTGTGAGCTGCCCAGAGAGTCTCCTGCTGTCTAGCAGACATCATGAGCATGTGTGCAGGGTGTACGCTGGCCTGAGATGGGCAGTGGTGACACTGCCCTCCAGGAGCTCAGGCTGGTGTGGAGAATGACAGGCAGGTAGTTCAACATTCAATACAGCCTGATAAAGGGAAGCCAGGAGGCTGTGACAACCTGAAGGGGGCACTGAACAGAGACATCATCCAGTTGGGGGATGGCAACTGTACAACAACCACATTCTGAGTTGGGGGGACAGTACCAATTGGTAGCATTTGCCAGTTTCCATGGTGTGAATATTCCCACCATGACTGACTGCAAGCTACCAAAATGGTATCATTGAAGGCAGAGTTGGGAGGAGACACACATGAGTTGGGAGAAGACACACATGAGTCGGCTCTGACTTGTCTCTGCACAGAACCCAGCCTGGGGGTGGGGGCAAGCTTTCCAGAACAGATGCCCCCCAACAGGAGACCTAGAGGAGAAAGCTGGGTTCAGGGAGGGGTGGATGAAGAAGGTGAAGAATGAGGGCAGAGGTGGCAGCATGGAGTGTGGAGGCTGGGGGTATAAGCAGCAACAGTGGAAGCTCCCGAGGGTCTCAGGGGCCAGAACACTGCTCACTGTAGGAAGTTTGGATCTCATGCCCAGTGCAGTAGGAAGCCACAGAGGGGTTTAGGTCAAAGAGTAACACATCAGGTGTTGGTGACTTCCGGTCCATCACCAAGTCCCATGGACTCCAGCTCCAGTTTTCACTGCAAATTCCTCAACCCCAGTGTCACCTCTTGGCTATCCAGCCACCAACTCCTCTCAACTGTTCTCCTTCAATCCACCCGAACCATTGTTCTTGGAGCAGACAGATCTTTTCACAGGATAAACTGGGTCACATTATTCTGCTCAAAACCCTCTGATGGCTTCCTACCACATCTAGAAAAGATCCAAACAAGGGCCTGCAAACCTTCTGCAACCTGCCTTGTGACAGCTTCTCCAACCTCATTTCACACTACAACCCTCCTTCCATTGGAATCCAGCCATGCTGGCTACTTTCTGTTTTTCCAATGAGCCAGCCTCTGTCCTGCCTCAAGGCCTGGCCACTTGCTTTTCCCTCTACCTGGAATGCTCTTCCTTGCTGCTCTTTTCTAACCTTCAAAGTCTCAGCTCAGCATTCAACTCCTCAGATTTCCACACTCCTACTCACTGGTATTGGAAAACTATAGAATCTGGGGAGAATATATACAAGTAATGCTTTGCAGGCATTGGAAGATGACTGGTACAGGGCCACAATCCTTAATAAAAAGCATGCACAACAAGGCAGGCTCCACATTTTCCCTAGGTTTCTCTCTGAAACATTTTCCAAACAAAGGTGCTGAAAATAGAGCCCAAGCTGAAAGTGGTGGTCCTGCTAGATGGAGAAATAGAACTTGGAGTTTAGGGATGCTCAGACTGCTGGGGTTTGTGGGACAAAGTAACAGGGAAGAGAGAGTTGCAGAGAATAAAAGCCCAAATACTGTCCTAGAAATGTCCCTTGGGTCCTTGGCTGAATCATAAGCTATGTGACACAGTAGAAGACTCTAAGCCTTGCAAAGAACAGCAGCTTGGAAGTTAATTGGTGATGAGATGTCACAGGTCACACACTTCTGAGAAGATGGCAGAGTTCTGGCAAAGCCAAAATGGAGAGGACTTGGTGAATGCTGTGGAACTCAGCTGATATCACTGACAGGCCATGCCCTAAGAGCAAGGGCCACACCTTAGTAGTAATATCAAGCCCTACTAGGTCTGAGGGCAAAACTTAAATAGGCCTACACAAGAATAAGATGATCTGCTGATCATGCAACTATCTGTCAGAATAAAATTCACTCAACATTCTTTGGAGAAAGACAATAATCAGGAATCTTCATAACATACACAATGTTCAACATAAAAGTCTTTGAAATTCCTAGACATGAAGAAGCGGAAAAATGCGACTGTTAACCAATAAACAAAATAGTCAATAGGAGCAGGCAAAGAGATGATCCAAATATTGGTGTTAGCAGCAAAACAAACAAACAAAAAACCTCAAGGTCTTCAAAATAATTATGATCTATATATTTTTTAAAACATAGGAAAAATAAAGAAAATGGATGTGAAGATGGGCTATTTCAACAGAGAACCAGAATCTCTTTTTAAAATAATAAAATGGATATTCTAGAACTGCAAAATACAATAAATGAAATTAAGAAATCATTGAATAGATTTAACAGAAGATGGGACACAGTAGAATACAGGATTAGTGAACTAAAAGGTCAACAGAAAATCCAAACAGAAACACACATTTTTAAAACTGATACAGGATTTTTGAAAGATGTGAGAGAGAGAGCCAAAAAGTCTGAATTTCTAGAAGGAGAGGAAAGAAAAATAGAACAGAATGAAATATTTGAAGAAATAATGTTCAAGAATTTTCTAAGTCTGATAAAAAGACATAACTACACAAGTTTGAGAAGCTCAAAAAAAAATAAATAAAAACAAGCAGGACAAAAACAAATAAAACCATATCTAGGCACATTATAGTGAAACTGCCAAAACTCAAGGATAAATAGGAAATTACAAAAGCAGTCAGAGATAAAACAACACATCTATTTCAGGGGGAGTGAGGGAGAAAAACAACGACAATTACGACTGATTTCTGGACAGAAACTATGAGAGGCAGAAGACAATGGAATGAGATCTTTAAAGAGCCAAAAGAGCAAAATGCCTGGCTACCTAAAATTCAGAATCCAATGGGAAGAAAAAAATTTAATGAAGGTTAAAAAATTGTTTGCATAAAAAGAAATATGAGAAAATTAATCACCAGAAAATTCTCACTACAAAAACCCCACAGTTCTTAAGGCAAAAGGAAATCAGAGCCACAGAGTAAGAAAGAATGAATAGCACAAGAACATGTAAAGATATGGGTAGATGAAAAAGATACGATTGTTTAAAATAACAGTGACTTATAAGATTTATTCTACGTAGGAGTAATATATAACAAAAATAAATAAAAAAAGTAAAAAGAGAATAAATGAAATTAAACTACTGAAAAATTTTTGCATTAATCGGGACACGGTAAAAAAGCTAAAGTAAATTTAAATAATTACTAGATACATTTTGAAATGCTGAGGGTAACCACTAAAAGAATAATACTAAAACATAAGCTGATGGAGAAGAAAAATAAATAACAATATATAATTAATACCAAAAACAAAGGGAGGAAAGAAAGAATAAAAGAAAACAGAACAGATGAGACAAATAGAAAAAGTAGTAAATAAATAAAATAAATTGGCTGGGAACAGTGGCTCACATCTATAATCCCAGCACTTTGGGAGGCTGAGGCCGGTGGATCACCTGAGGTCAGGAGTTTGAGACCAGCCTAGCCAACATGGTGAAACCACATCTCTACTAAAAAATACAAAAATTAGCTGGGCATGATGGTGGGTGCCAGTAGTCTCAGCTACTTGGGAGGTTGAGGCAGGAGAATCACTTGAACTCGGGAGGCAAAGGTTGCAGTGGGCTGAGATCACACTACCGCACACTCCAGCCTGGATGACAGAGCGAGACACCATCTCAAAAATAAATAAATAAAAATTAAAGAACATTATAATATATAGATTTCTAAATAACATAACTAAAAAGAGAAATACACAAATGCACACTCAGAGTGGAAGATTTTAAAACATGTCTTGGTTAATGACAAAACAAATAGACAACATATCAGCAAAGATAGAAGAGATTTGGCTAGGACAATTAACCAGCTTGGCCTAACTGATATGCAACAATCAAACAATATTCATTCTTTACAAGGGCATGTGGGATATACCGTTGGCCACAGACGATAACCCGGTCAATAAAACAAGTCTCAACAAATTTCGGAAGACTAAAATAATATACTGTATGCTTTCTGACAGCAATGAAATAAAACTAGAAATAAAGGACAAATGTATTAACTGAAAAATTACAGAGATGCTTAGAAATTAAGCAACATATTTCAAAATAACCCATGGGTCAAAGAAGAAATCATAATAGAAATTAGAAGCTATTTTAGGTTTTTTGCTGTTGTTGTTGTTGCTTGTTTTTATTTCATCCTCTTGGACTTTAATTCCTAAATCAGTAAAACAGGGCTAGCTATAACAATGTCATTTTTTTTTTTTGAGACGGAGCCTCGCTCTGTTGCCCAGGCTGGAGTGCAGTGGCACAATCTCGGCTCACTGCAACCTCCACCTCCCAGGTTCAAGCAATTCTCCTGCCTCAGCCTCCCAAGCAGCTGGGACTACAGGGGCATGCCACCACGCCCAGCTAATTTTTGTATTTTTAGTAGAGATGGGGTTTCACCATATGGGTCAGGCTGGTCTCGAACTCCTGACCTCATGATCCGCCCTCCTTGGCCCCTCAAAGTGCTGGGATTACAGGCGTGAGCCACCGCACCTGGCCCTAACAATGTCATTTTGAGGCAATTTTGAGGAATAAATGATAGTATATAAATTTCCTGGCACATAGTAGATAGGCAATACATATTCCTTATCTCGAATCCTTAGAAACTATTTTGAACTGAACAGACTTCATCTCAAAATGTGTGGGATGCTTAGAGAGAAATTTATAGCTTTAATTGCATAGATTGCAAAAGAAGAACAGCTGAAAATCAATGACCTAAGTTTTCAACACAAGAAGCAAGAAAAAGAACAGCAAGTTAAATCAAAAGAAAGTAGAAGAAAGAATATAATGAGGCCTGGCACAGTGGCTCACGCCTGTAATCCTAGCACTTTGGGAGGCCTAGGTGGGTAGATTGCTTGAACTCAGGAGTTCGAGACCAGCCTGGGCAACATGGTGAAACCCTGTCTCTACTAAAATACAAAAAATTAGCAGGGCATGGCGGCATGTGCCTGTGGTCCCAGCTACTTGGGAAGCTGAGGCAGGAGAACTGCTTGAACCTCGGAGGTGGAGGTTACAGTGAGCCAAGATCCCGCCACTGCACTCCAGCCTGGGTGACAGAGCGAGACTCTGTCTCAAAAATAAAAATAAAAATAAATAAAAATCTAAGAAGAAACCAATAATAAAATATAAACAATAAATAAAATTAATAAAACTAAAAACAGATTCTTTGAAATGATTAATAAAATTGTTGGGGGCAGGGAGGAAAGAGAGAAAGGAAAGAAGGAAGAGAGAGACAGAGAAAGAGGGAAAGGGAGGCAGGAGGGGGAGAGCAAGAGACAGCAAGATGGAGAGATAGAGAAGGAGACACAGAGAGGGGAAAGGAGGGAGAGAGGGTGGAGCGAGATGGGACCAAGAAACAGAGATAGAAAATGGAATGAATGAATGTAAGGGTCTCAACACTAAATATCCTACACATATTTACACAGGGTGTAAATATCCCACACATGGCCACCATAGGAACATTATGAGTGTTTTATCCCAGGACTCCCAACAGTCAAGAACTGTCCACAGATGAGGAGAGTGACTCAGAGAAGTCTGCATGTGGCCTAAAAGTCACAGCTCTGCAAGCACAGAGCCGGGTTGGAACCCTGTTTTCTCATGCTCTACAGTCCATTGTTCTTTTCACTGCAACTTTCAAGACCCAATGTACAGAATTAGGACTTGGGCCACTTGAAAAACCCCAGGGTTGGAAAATGCAAGATCTGATCTTAAAGTGTGAACACTCCCTAAGTGCCCTCCTGGAGCCTAAGAAGAGGGGCAGGCTTGAATCTCCCATGGCAGGTGGGAACAGAGATCCCGGGACCAGAGCGCCCAGGTGTGAGTCCCTGCTCCATCCCTCACTGGCTGTGCGACTGCAGTGACTGCATTTCTCTATTTTCTTTGTACCAACCTCTTCTCATCTGGTAAGTGGAGAGAATGATTGTACCTCCCTCACAGGACTCTGGTGAATTGCATAAGTGAATGGGGTGGCCCCTGGAACAGAGTCACGTGTGATGAGTAAGCAGATATGCAGACCCAACCTACCGCGGGGCCGTTGCTGGGGGACCTCAGAGCTTGCCCCTGAGCCTCAGAACACCTGGGCCTCTTCTCCTCTTTCTCCAAATGTGCTTCTTTCACTCTTGCTCCGCCGACATCTTGCAGGGCATTGGCTCCACCAGCGTTTCTCCAGACCAGTGATGGAGGGGGAGAATCAGCACCGCGTCTGGAATTCCCGATGCCTGTGGAAGGTCCTGTCTGCCCTGCAACCAGACTCGTTTCCTCCTCCAAGGCTGGTCCACAAGCTCTTGAAAGCAGCTGTCCTGTGAGTGGAGTCACCTGCACCTCTTTGTCTACAGCATGCATCTTGGCTTTTCCCTGGAGGTGCTCCCTTCCCCTAACTAAACGCCCCTGATCCATGCTCCTCTGCAAGGTGACTTCCCTCTCCAGGACATGGACCCTGCGTAGAAGGTGCTCGTTCTCCCCGCTTAAGGCCCGGATCATGTCTTCTATTCCTAGCACGATATCCTTTATCAGCCCTTTATAACTGACGCCAAGCTTCAAGATCAGCGTCTGGAGCTTCCAGTTTTCCAGGGTGACTTGCTCCATCGTGTCTTTGGATTTCCTGACACTCTCAGACATGACTTTCTGGAGTTGGCCCAGATTCCCTTTCAGTTTTTCATTTTCCTCTTCAAGGTCCAAAATTTTGCCATAACTCTTCCCATTGCAGTCTTCAAGGTCAGAGATGGCCTGTAAATATTGGTCCAGTTCTTTCTTTAACTGAGAGATGTCCTCTACCAGCCTGCGGTTATCCCGCTGGAGCCTGGATATTTTTGTCACCTCTCTCTCTCTCTCTCTTTCAAGGGCGCACACTCTTTCATGGAACCTCTCTTGGTCTCCGTGAAGTTTGGTGTTGTCGTGTAAAATCTGGCTTCTCTGTTTCTTCAATCCAGAAATGAGCTGACGAAACCTGCTCCTCACTCTCTCGAGGGCACCCCAGGGCTCAGCAGGCCCCTGTGGAGGGTTTGGGCTGGCTTCAGCCCAATCAGGCAGTGTCCCTGGGTTATCAGGAACTTCGCTGGTGCCCAGGGCCGTGGTCTTTCCCGGCTTATCACCTTCACCACTCTCTTTAGGCTTTGCTTCTTCGTCGGAACAAATACCCTGATTTCCCCAAACCTGCTGAGAGTGAGCTCTGTCCCCGCCACTGTGCCACTTCCGAGCAAAGCTCCAGTTCTCTCCCCCACACGCAGAGGCTGAGCGCTGCCAGCCCCTGCTGCCCGGCTGCAGGGCGGACAGCTGCTGGAAACAAGCCTCCACCGCCTGTGCAAGCTCATCAATTGTGAGTGCACACCTGTCGTGTCCTTTGCTCACAGCCTGTGGATGACCATGACCAGTGGGCTCGCCCCCGTCAGCTGGTAAGGCAAATCTGGGAAACAGTGGCAAACCTGTCTCTCCCACGAAAAAAAGCATTTCCTTGCTGTCATGTTCCTGGGAGTCAGGCTCCTCGGGGGCACGCCTGCATCCCGGACTGGACGCTTCTTGATGTGGCACCTCCTCCTCCTCCTCTAGCCCTTTGTCCTCCAGGCTTTCTCCTGGCAGAAGCGGAGCATTTCCAAGCCACACTTGGTTTTCCTCCTTGCCCCTGGCTGTCCTCCCAATGGCTCTGCCTCTCCCTGCAATGAGCGGACTGTCTGTTGGCCACGGCTCTGTGGTCTCGTGAGCCCTGGAGAAGGTGGCTAGGGGCGCTGCTTCCTCCTTCTCTGATGACAGTCCTCCTCGGAGACCCCAGACATATCCTTCCACCCTTTCCCTCCTTCTCAGGGATTCGGGACCCTCCTTTGATACTGAGGCCTCCCCCCGTAGAAGAGGCATCAAAAACTTCTGCCAGGGCCCAGGGCGGCAGGCGGCGGCCTTAGTCTCTGAAGCCCCATTCTGGCCCTGCACGTCCTCTGCGGCTCCAGCCCCATTCTCCAAGCTCAGGTTCTGACGGCTTTCCTGACTCAGCTGGTGCTTGTCACCAAGGATTTTCGCATTCCTGCCCAAAGTCCCCCTTGCCTCCCCGTCTTCAGTTCTCCCCACTAGGCTTCCTCCTCCATTGTTCCAAGTGTCTTTCAGATCCCTGGGGTGTTTTTTTGGAAATCGTTGATTTGAAACATGGGGGTCCTCGTGGGAGAGGGAGGCTCTGCGGCCTCTTGCCTGGTGACAATCCCAGCTGGGGTGTCCTGTGGCTTTGGGAGGAGGCGGGGACCTGGTGACCAACTCTTCTTGGGTTTGTTGTCCGTCTGAGGGAACCTCCTGGAGCAGCAGTGGTGGCCAGGAAGTGGAGTCCCCAGCCGGCTCCCAGAGAGGGAGTGCGGACGTCTGCACCAGGAGAGAGGCCTCTGCAGCCGGGTCAGCCGCTAGACTCTCTGAAATCCGGGCCAGGTCCATGGGGAGGAGTGACTCATCCAAGCACTCCCCTGGGGGGCAGCCACAGACCAGGAGAAGAATCTGTTCATCCAAGCTGGGCTCTGCCAGAGTAAGCTACGAATGGAGAGAGAAGATGAGGTGTGAAACAGCCCCTTCCTCCATTGAGCACCCCCACCCCCACTCACCTCCTGGGGTTCTCCGTGTTTCCTCACCAGCTGCACAGGGGACAAGCTCTTTCCCACACAGGACACAGCTGGTACCGCCCCAGGGCCTTTGCACACGCTCTTCGCTCTGCCCAGAACGTCCTTCCCCCAGATACCCTCATGGCTCACTCCCTGGCTTCATTCACATCTCAATGCAAATGTGACTTCCTTGAGAAGGCCCTCCCTGACCGCCCTCCCTCACTCTCAGGCCATCCACCGCACGTCATCTTCTCCCACAGCACCCTCCATGCCCTCACACCATATTACATATTTCTGTCTATATCATCTAACTCCCCCCATAGCCCTGCCCCATCCAATCCACTAGTCATGGGCCACATGGAGCTCCTAAAATGTAAAGTAATTAAATCAAGGTTAACATTCAGTTCTGCGGTGGCACTAGCCCCGTGTGGCTTGTGGCTACCATCTTGGGCAGCACAGACGCAGATTTTGAGCAGTGCTGCAGAAGGCTGTCGTGGATGGGGCTGGTGCAAGCTGTCCACTCCCTGAGGACAGGACTTCATCTCTGTTCAAGTCCTGGGCCTAGAACAGTGCTGGGCACACAGGAGGTGTTTCCTCCATATTTTTAATGTATTTTTATCTTCACTTATTCAATGTGTTTATCCAGAGAGGAGGAGCCCAGCTCACAGCAGAGGCCCCGGCTGGGCTGAGGGAGGCCTGAGGATGAAATTTGCCTTGAGCTAGGCTCACTGTGAGTCCCCAGGGGCTGCTCCCAGACCTGGCAGGCTGCAGGCAGTTCTAGGTGTAGCCCCTAGAATAGCTGGGAGAGGCTCAGCAGGTCTAAAGACACAGATGAGAAGGACACAGGGAGCATCTCAAAGGACAGAGGGGCTCTGAGCCTTTGGAGGTTGACATACCAGCAGGGGAGCCCCTTCAGGCAGAGGGGGCTTGAAGGCCAGGATTGCTGCCCCTGCCTGGAGGGGCCACTGCATCCCTGCTCCCTGGAGCTGCCAGTGGGCAGCACCCCATCCTCTGTTGTCTTTGCCTTTGTCTGCAATGTCCTTGAATCCAGACACCAAGGCACTTCCCAGCTGCCCACAGAGAAAAGAGCACTTGCCCCAGAGAGGTACAGACCTAGAGACCTGGCTTCAATCCTGGGTGTGACCTTGAGCAAGTTCCTTAACCTGCTGGAGCCTCAGCTACCTCACCTGTCAAATAGGCCACCTCCGTGTTCTAAGACATTGCCCTGGGCTTCAAGGGAAGGGGGCGGTGAGGAGCGGGGCATATAGGGATGTGACATCCAACAGCAAAAATAAGAGATGCGTCGTGAGCGGGACATGAATGAATAAAGATATAACGGAGGGCCTCTCTATTTAGAACCACACAACCACAGCCGGGCTCGCGGGCCCCAGCACAGCTCTGTTCCTCAGGGTCGAGAAGATGGAAGTGGAGAAAGGCTATGACTGCCTCAGCCTCAGAGTGAGCCGCGGGAGGTGGGTCGGGGCGCAGGCTCCTGACCCTCAGGGCCAGCATGGGGCAGTGTGGGCCGTCGAGCCTGGATCTCAGAGTCCACCTCCAAGCTGGGGGCCTCGGGGAGTCACAGCAGCCCTTGGAGTCTCATCTCTTCTCCAGAGCAGAGGTGGCAGCAATGCCTCGTGGGTGCCAGGAGGTGTCAACGAGATGAAGCCTGTTCCATGGCAGCCCAGGCCTGGCACCCAGTTAACCCCCTTCCTCCCCACTCCCCATCCAGATCTCAGGATGTTTCATTTCCTCTCCTCAAGTCTCTCTCTCAACTACTTCCAGAATGTTCTTCCAGACCTGGAGCTTCTTTACCCCTCCCACCTCCTGCAGGTGGCTACATAGCCTGCATGAGGCAGGGCTGAGGGGACCCGAGGCACTGCACACACTCGCAGAAAGCCTCTGGCATCACCTGTTCACGGTTGGATCCCGCCAAGTCTCCGGGGAGCTCGCTTGTGGTCTCTGGGCCTGGAGCCAAAACAGAAGAGGCCCGTCCAGGCCTGATGCAGCTCCAGGTGCAGGGCCCCTCCGGGGACTGGCCTGGAAAGCAACAAGACCCTGGGGGTTACAAAGACGCTCCCAGGGACTCTGCCATGATTGCCTCTAGGGACCATGTCCCCTGGGCTTGGGTAAGATGGCACCCCCGCCACCCCCGACTGTGAGCCTCCCAAGGACAGACTGATGACCACCAGCACCTTGGTCAGGGGAGGAAGCTGAGGCTCAGAGACGTGAAACAGCCAACAGCAGGTGGGCAGAGACCCCAGGGCTCCATGCCACCTCTGCGGCCCACAGACTCCTGCATGGGACAAAATCCACCAAACCTTTCTAAGCCTCAGCATCCTCATCTGTCAAACAGGGTATGAGCCTCATCCCAGCCCTGCACAGCTGGCATGAGGACACATCTGCCCTGGGTCGACGTGGCAGCTCTGCTCCCCAGAAATGAGATAAAGGGAGAACGCTGGCTGCATCAGTCAGCAGCACCACTGTGCTACACATACCCGGGATAACGCCATCCCTAACAGCCCTTGAGGTTGGAGGGCTGGAAATAAACCACAGATGCCCAGTTGGCTGCCATGGTTGTCAGGCTCCCTGAGTGCAGGGGCACTGGAAGCCATGGCTGAGGCTGTTATGAGATATTGGCTCAAGCCGGGTGCGGTGGCTCATGCCTGTAATCCCAGCACTCTAGGAGGCTGAGGCAGGCGTATCACATAAGGCCAGGAGTTCGTGACCAGCATGGCCAACATAGCAAAACCCTGTCTCTACTAAAAATACAAAAGTTAGCCAGGCATGGTGGTGGGAGCCTGTAATCCCAGCTACTTGTGAGGCTGAGGCAGGAGAATAGCTTGAACCCGGGAGCTTGAGGTTGCAGTAAGCCGAGACCACACAACTGCACTCCAGCCTAGGTGACAAAGCGAGACTCCATCTCAAACAAACAAACAAACAAACAAACAAAAAACCCGAGAGAGAGATATTGGTTCACATCAGGGACAAGAGGCTTCTAAGCCCCAGCAGCTTCCAGACCTGCCAAGTGCGATTCTCACTGCCTCACACTGGAGGTGTCACCTGGGAAGTGAGGGGACAGGACGGCTCCCGGCCATCATACGGACTTCTGTGAAAGCATGTCCCTGCTGCCAACCTGCTGGCCTGTGAGGCCCCCTGGCTGGCACCCTCCCGAGGGCCAAGGGTGTGAGACTGTGTTCAGCTGAGCCCGAGCCAAAGGCCCCTGGTGGAAGCTGCATACTCTGATCCCACCTGCAGCAGCTGTGTGACCCTGAGAGAGGGACCCTACTTCTCTGAGCCTCGATTCTTGTCTGTAGAGAGAGGGACCACCCCCTCCCCCTGCATCATCGGGACACGATGAGGAGGAAGTGAGCTAGTTATTCAGTGGGTGCTGCCCGGGACCCGTCCTGCACGCACCGCAGTACCCGCGCACCTGCTGGGGCCCTTTGTCCGGGGGCATCATCGGACCGCAGGGAGCTCTGCCAGTCTTGACTTCTGCAGGGGTCCAGGGCCTCCTCCCTGGGCAGGGGCAGTGAGTCACCCTGAACACAGCCCAGAGCGTCCTGGAGGAAGACAGGGGAAGTCAGGAGTCATCAGTGTCCTGGCTGAAGTGTACACTCCAAGCCCATCCCCAGGGGCCCCTCCCCAGCAGGGAGCTTGAGTCCCTTCCATAGGTGAGGAAACTGAGGCTCAGAGGGCAGAGAGCTCACAGCCTGGCAGCACAGCCCCGGCCTTGTGCTTTTGGTTCCCCAGGCCAAACTGCCCCCTCTTAGCACTCGGACTCCTGTCCACAGACAACGAGGGCAGCATTCAGTCCTCGGAGGAGTGTGTCTGTCCAGCCAAGAAGCACCCAGATCCCCTAAAGCAGGGTCATGGACCAGACTGGTACAGTCCATGGCCTGTTAGGACCTGGGCCTTATGGCAGGAGGTGAGCAGCGGGTGAGCAGGCATTACCGCCTGAGCTCCACCTCCTGTCAGGTCAGCAACGGCATTAGATTCTCATAGAAGCGCAAGCGAGGGATCTAGGTTGGGTGCTCCTTGTGAAATTCTAACTAATGCCTGGTGATCTGAGGTGAAACGGTCTCACCCTGAAACTATCCCCCGCACCCCCTGCCCATGGAGAAAATGTCTTCCATGAAACCAGTCCCTGGTGCCAAAAAGGTTGAGGACTGCCGCCCTAAAGGGCACCAAAGGCTCCCAGCTCCACCCTTCCTGTGCAGGGGTCCAGGGCCTCCTCCCTGGGTGGGGGCAGTGAGTCACCCTGAACACAGCCCAGGGCACCCTGGAAGAAGGCACCTTCCTGTGCAGAGGTTCCTTCCATGTCCCACCCAGGGAGGGGGGTGTCTTCCAGGGGGTTTGGACCGTCCCGTCCTTCAACTGTCAATAAGCTCCAAATGCGACTGCCCGGTACCTTGGCAGCGCCCTGTCCCCTGGACTTCTCCACAGTGTGGAGCTTCCCCAGCTGCCGCCCTGCTGCAGATCAGGATAATTCAGAGGCAGCTCCTTCCCCCCTGCTACAGGGTAGAGTTGTGGGACTGCCAAAAAAAAAAAAAAAAAAAAACTCAGCTGTCACCCACCACCCACGAGGGGCTGGGCACAGGTCTCCTCTGGGTTCCCACAGTCCCGGCTGCTTCCACTATGGTGCTCCAGCCTGGCGCTGTTGGCTGGCTCACCTACCTACTCCACTGGACTGTGGGCTCCTTTAAGAAGAGAACTTGGCTTCATTTTGTCTGCACCCTCACCCTAGCCTGTATACAGTAGGTGCTTAATAAATGTTTCATCATTGGGTGGACAGATAGAACCTGAGGAAAAGTAGATGTTTTAGATTTACGAGTGCATTCATTCAGAAAACCTTTATTAGGCTCCTACTGTGTGCCAGGTGTGGTTCTAGGCCAGGAGGAAACAGAAGTGAACAGGTAAGTGCCCTGTCCCCTTCTCACTTGCTCCCCAGGTCCTCACCTTCTCTCAGCAGACCCAGCATCGGACTCCTGGCTGGTCCTCCTACCTCCTTCAGGTTCTTCTTGCAGCTACCAGGGAGACCCGCTGATCACCCAGGCTTCCCTTGGCTCCCCTCTGGCTACAGGGTCAGCATGAATGCTGAAATTAGGTACTGGTGCCCATCTGTGGGCTGTCATTGCTGCCTGGGCACCTTGTTCCCACCTCTACAGCTTTGCGCCAGCTTCCCCTCACAGCAACCTGCTTGCCTTCCCCAGTGAGTCCGTGGTCTCCCTGGCCTCTGCACCTTCCCATATGCTGTTCCTGCCACCTGGCTGGTGCATCCTTCTTCGGAGGGGCCTTGATCGCTTGCCTGCTGCAGGCAAAGCTTTCTCTGCTTCTTGCTCCCGGCCCCTCCCTTCCACGCACCACTCAGCCCCCAGCGATGGCACTAAAATGGAAACTGGATCTGGCTGCTTCCTGCTTCTCACCCTTCGACGCTTCCTGTTACACTGAAAGAGAACCCCCCGCCAGCCTCACTGCCCCCACCTCCACCCTGCTACCACCACCCATGTCTGTGCTCCTGGAAGGGACTCTTCTCCCCACACCTCAGAGCCTTTGCACATTGTCTGGACCTCTCTTCCCACCCTCCTCCCCTTCTGGGACCTGCTTAAAGGCCGATCCTTATTGAGGCCTTCTTTGGCTTTCATCTCCTCCCACTCTGGGTTGGTGGCCTCCTGTTGATCTGTATGATGGTTTGGGTCTCGTCCATTTCTTCTCATAGGCCAGGGGCCTCAGCACGGGCCACATCATGGAGTCACCCAGAAACTTTAAACAAGAACCAGTGCAGAAGCCTCAACCCAAACCTATTAACCTAGAGGGCCTGGGCAGCGGCATCCTGTCCTGACGGCCACCTGCCTGCACCCAGAGGGCCTGGCTGGCTGCTGCAGCTGTCCATGTTCTCACGGTCCCATTCAGCTGCCTCTTGTCTTTATCCATTTGGTTCCCACTCAACCAGAATTGCACATTTGTCAGCTGCTTAAAATCATCATTGGAGTGAGAGGGAAAAGAGAAAATGAAAGAGAGGAAGAAGGCATCAAAGAAAGGAAGTGAAAGAAGGTGAATGACAAAGGAAAAGGAGAGGGAATAGGATAAGGAAAGGAAGAGACAGAAATTCAAAGTGAAAGCAGGAAGAGAGAGAAGTCAAAGGAAGAGGAAGGACTAGATAAATAGAAAAAGGAGGAGGCTGGGGAGGCAGCGTGGAGGCCTCTCCATAGCGCAGAAGATAGAAATGGTCACTGGTGGTGTATTTTTTGGATTGTTATCATACCCAGGCTGACTTCAATGCAATTCAACAAATGCTTGCTGAGCACCTACTATGTGGCAGGCCCTGTTCTGGAGCTGGGGACACAGCCATGGATAAACACACCTAGATCCCTGCCTCGAGGAGGTGACACCCAGTGGAGACAACCTAGAAGACAACGCTGTACTGAAACATTGCCCATTGTCTAGTTTACTCCCTCATGTCACAACCAATGAAGGCAGTACTCAGTGAGGGTGAGCCACTTGTCCAAGGTCACACAGTAAGTCGATGGGAGAACAGAAGCAGAGCTCAGGTTTCTAAACCTGATCCGGAACTTTCTCTCTCCCAGCCTGCTCTATCAGTCCATCCTACATTTCAACCCTCAAGAAAACATTTGCCTGTAACTTAGTCTGGACCCAGCTTTCATGTGCAATTATAAGCAAAAGGAAGAAAATGAGAAATATCAGGATATCCAGGCATAAACACGAACGTGTTAGAGGCCCTTCTGGGCTTTTTTCTATGCATAGACATTGCGAAAGTTCTATTTATACAAAATGTAAATTTTTACTTTGTGAATTTTGCATTTAATGATATAGAAGGATCATTTCTCTACAGGGTCTTCTGCAGTGTGGTTTTTATAGCTAACTAATATTCTCTGCTATAAGGGAGAGGAAAAAAGGGAGATAGTTCCAGATCAAATCAATTCCCTCTTATTGGGCAGTTGGGTTGTTTTGAATTTTTACCAACTATAAGCAGAGCTGAGATAAACATGACTGTACATGACTCTTCTGCACCCTCCAATCACTTTTCGGATATATTTGTGGAAGTCAAATGGCTGAGACGCAGGCACAGATCTTTTTTAAAGTCACTTAATACTTATTGGTTGACAGCCCTTCCAAAGGGATGTGTTCATTTATACTCCTGATAGTTCAAACACCACATGGCTGCAGGCCCTTTTAACCTTTGACAGATATACAGAAGAAAATGGGATCCTGAAGTTTTTCTCATTGGTGTTACTTTTTAACTAATGGAGCTGACCATATTTTTTTTAATAAGACCACTGGCCATTTTGTACTTCCTTTTATATTATTTGCATGTTCATCCCTTTTGCCTGTTTTATTTTTTGACATTATTAACACTGTTTTTTTAAAAGCTCTTGCTTGCTGCTGGAGTTAGAAACAAATGCAAAAAACTGCACAAAAGCAAGCAGTGAGCAAGGCTGCCTGCAATTCACCCAACAACAAAGAGATTCACTTAGCTGCCACCAGGGGTCACTCTATGCACACTGCCAGGGCACAGAGGCCGGTGGGATCATTCAGTAACTCCTAAAACCCCTGACACTGGATCGTGATCTCAGCTCTGGGATGACAGTGGACAAGGACTTTTTAAGAGCCTGGCTTTTCATCTCTCTGCATGAGCATCTCTGGGACCCTCCAGGCCAGGCACAGCCCTGTGCTGCCCTCTGCCGTAGCATCATTGTAGTGTCATGGTTTGCACCTGTGTCTGTCTCCTCTATAAGCTTTTGGAGGGCAAGGTTCATGCCTGGCTCACTGTGGCTGGGACATGGCAGGTGCCCAGTGCACGCTCACGGGAAAGCATTCAGATCCATCTGCAGATCAACCACGTTTGTCTTGCCAACTATGAATGGTTCTTACTTCCTTTTACCCTGAGCAGAAACCCTGTCCCCAAACTCCTCCCCATGTCAGGGTTTGTCCTTGCAGTGGCCCGTTCCTCTGGGGATCCAAGCAGGTTCCAAGTGACCTGCTCTGAAACATGTGACCTCAGGAGGAAGCATATGACCCTAGGCAAGTTATAGGAATCCTCCAGACTACAGGTTTGTGGACAGGGCACTGCCCCGGCTACCTTGCAGTCCATGAGTTCCTGTTTAGGAAAGTGCTTTGTGAATATGAAGCAAAGGAAACACATTCCTATAATGACTGCCCTTGCCATAGTTCACACCACGGCTCCCAGAGCACATCAGACATAGCCGAGGGGTCACTGTAGGTGGGGCCAAGCCTGTGCCTCCTTTCAGATACTGCTGCTTCCACTTCCTTGGGGACGTGACTTTACCTCCCTTCCTCAGTGTCCTCCTCTGCAAAATGAGTATCAATAATTCTACTGCCTCATAAGCTTGTTGTGGAGAACGCAACACATTACCACGCCGGGCAGGTAATAAACACTCCAAAAGCTGATGAAAGTCAGCTTTCGTGATGATTTTCTATCTGTGGCACACATCTCTGGGACTAGACCCTCCCCACCATTTCCCCAATTCTATGCCTCACTTCCGAGCGTTGCCACTGTGAAGCAGTCCCTTCAGCCAGAAGCTTCCTTTTCGCGTGGGCAGTGGAGCAAATAACTTCACTGATGCATCAATGCACTCACTCATCAAGCATTTCACAGCTGGTGGCCAGGGACTGGGAATGGAGCTAAAGTGAATCAGTTTTTGATGATGAGGGGCTCACAGCTGAGGGGGTGGGCATCTGGGCACAGTGAACATCAGGGCCACCAGAGGTGGCTCGTGTCACCACGGAGGCACTGAGCTGACGTGAGATCAGGGAAGTCTTCCAGAGGAAGCAACATTCCCAACAAATAAAGAGAAAGTAGCAAGGCTTTCCAACAGCCTGAGTGGGGATGGGCACTAGAGGCTTCCAGACACAGGGAAAGCTTACAAGGCAGAAGAGCCTGGCACATTCAGGGACCTGCAGCTCAGTGTGACTGAAGTGGCATACGGGGGACTGAGCTTGAAGGAGCAGGACACCAGGGGCCTTGAATGCCGTGGATAGGAAGTTGAACTTGATCCTGAGGCCGTGGGCAGCCATGGCGGGGTGCTTATGGAGGGAGATCCTTTGACAGTCACCACCGCTGTCCAGAGCAAGGTGCTGAAGACCTGTGTGTGGCTCTCGGTCCTCCTGGGTCACTCCCAGTCCTTTGAAGATGCACTGGCAGCCTTGGGCAGTCACACAGCATGCAATGCTCTCTGGACTCTGCAACTTCACAGATGTGCAAAGGCCTGGAAGCCAGAGCCATGGGCCACTGAGGCTCATGCAATTTCCACCAAGACACGAAGGGCCGCATCTGGCTTTGCAGTTTCCTTAGCGATGAGTTCTAACACTTTAATTTTTAAATTCCAGGCTGCGTTCAACCTGAGAGCTGGTGGCTGGCTGGCGCTTCATATTTCCCAGTGGCCCTCTCAGGAGGAATTCTTCCTTTCCAGGCAGCCCTTTTTGACCTCAAGATGCTGTTTGTGGGGCATCGGCTTCCCTCTGAGAGATGGACAGAGTCTGGCAGCCTTGTCACATGCTGCAGCCTGGGTCCAGCCCCTACTCCAACACCAGGGTCCTCCCCCAGTGACCCACGGACTCCACAGGGCTCGTTTCCTTGCCTTTCCTCTGCCCCTACCCCCTTCACCCAATCTGTTTTGTCATCTTGTGGGGCAGGGTCTTGTCTCACTCCCCAGCCCCTGTACTGAGCTCAGACTGAAGCCAAGAACACGCACCAAGTGGGTACCATCAAATACTGACTGTTGACCTGTTGACCAGTATTTACTGAAGGAACAGGGCGTGGGACACAGCTATGGGATCAGCCCACCAAAGGGCAAATCCTGGTCCCACCATATTACAGTCTGAATTTTCATGTCCTCCCAAAACTCATCCGTTAAAACCCACATCCCCAAAGGAATGTTATTAGGAAGCGGTGCTGAGTCCCCTCCAAGGACAACCCATCGGTAAGTGGCAGGACAGCCCACCAGAAGTTAGAGCAAACGATACCAGAAATACAAAAGCAATGATAAAATGGATACACACAGCCAAAGCAAGCCTCTTGCTAGTCGAAATTCTCCTAAACTGGTTTTTCAAGGGCCATGGTTTTAGATTGCTAGAAGGCAGAATCATTGATTACCCAATGACATTTTTTCTTTTATTTTTTGAGACAGAATCTCGTTCTGTCGCCCAGGCTGGAGTGCAATGGTGCGATCTCAGCTCACTGCAACCTCTGCCCCCCAGGTTGAAGCGATTCTCCTGCCTCAGCTTCCCAAGTAGCTGGGATTTCAGGTGCATGCCACCACGCCTAGCTAATTTTTGTATTTTTAGTAGAGTCAGGGTTTCACCATGTTGGACAGGCTGGCCACTTTAGGTCAGGAGTTCGTGCTCCATGATATTTTATGCTGAGAATGTTATCCAGCGTTTGTTCAGTGGGGTCCTGCAATCACGGTCTCTTGGGTTCTTCCCTCTGACACCACCAGGGAGACAATTGCCGCCATTTCTCACCCAGTAGAAATCCACAGGGGAGGTGGCATGTCCCAAGAAACTAGTGTCCTAAACGAGCCGAGAAACCAGATCATCTGTTTGCAACCTCACAGGGCTGAAAAGGGGCCTGAACCCACACAGGCTCCAGTAACTGAGAGTCAGTGCTATCTTCCCTCCTTGCACTTAATAAATATTCACCCAGCACCTCTTCCGTGCCAAGGACTGTGCTAGTGCTGGGAATGCAGCAGAAAATAAAGAGGACAGTGCCTGTCTTGCAAGATGCATGTTTTGGTGGAAGTAAATGAATGAATGAATGAATGAATGAATGTATAGCATGTCAGTGTGCCTGCGGCACTCAGCAAACAGCGGGAAGGCAGAGCGCACCCAGCCCCAGCCCTGCCCTTAGGAGGCTCAGCCCAGCACTGACAGCAGTGCATGTGAGGGACCTGGTCAGGGAATACCTGGAGAGGAAACTCCTGGTCAGAGCATACCTGGAGGAGGAGAAGAGACCATAAGCCATCATCTGCCACATAACTTTGTGGAGTGGGTTGAATTGTGCCTTCCCAAAAGAAATAGTACCTGAGAGTGTGGCCTTAGTTGGAAAATACTGTCTTTGCAGATGTGATCAAATTAAGGTGAGGCCATACTAGATTAGGCTGGATCCTAATGCAATAAAGATCTGGTGTCCATATAAGAAGAGAAGAGACACAGAAACAGACACACAGAGGAAAGAGGCCAAGAGAAAATGGAGGCAGAAATCAGAGTGATGCGTCTGCAAGCCGGAGATTGCCAGAAGCCACCAGAAGTTGGGTGTGGCAAGGAGCAGACTGTCCCCTAGAGTCTCAGGAGGAAGCACGGCCCCACTGCCACCTTGATTTCCGACTTCTGGCTCCCAGACCTAGGAGAGAATGAATGTCTGCAGTTTTAAGTCAGCAGGTTTGAGGTACTTTGTCACAGCAGCCCCAGGAAAATAACACGCTGTGCCTTGCCTGTTTCCTCAGGGCCCAACCTGCAGCCTCGGGAATACCCTGGGTGACCTGGCCCTTACCTGCAGCAGTTAGCTCCAAGCCAGCTGGGCACACCTTGCCTGCCACTGTCACACTGTGTCCCCAGACCTGTGGCTGGTTGGGGCCCCTCCTGCCCACTCAGACAATGCTCTCCTGCCCCAGAGCTTCCCCCCGCCAGGTGGGCTCAGAGCCCCAGCAGCCTGACTCAGGGTCGCTGCTGGTGCCATCCCCATGCCTTTGGAGGGTGGCTGTCAGCTGCATGAGCACCCACCTCTGCCTCTGGGAAACTCCCAACCCAGGAGGCTGGGTGGATATGAAAGGAAAGGCAGGGAATGGGAATTACATTGGGGCCTCGCTCCTTGGTTGTGTGACCCTGGACAGGACACTGCATCTCTGAGCCTTCTGCCTCCTCTATGAAGCAGACAGGAGGATACCTACCTGGCCATGTTGCTTGAGGATTAAGTGAGTAACAGATGGACAGCTCCCAAGATGAAAGCCAGCCCCTTCCCCTTGCCTCCTCTCACATCCCAGGTCTTCTGCCAGCCGGGGGCTTCACCCACCTGCTCTGCCCTGCAGCAGACCCAGGTAAAGGGTCTCAGCTCCTCGGCCCAGAGAGCCGCCCCCAGATGGCCCTTTGCACAAAGCCACTGCAGTTCTCTCAGTCTCCCCAGCCTATGCACAGGCTGCTGGGTACAGGAGCTGGTGACCACAGACCCTGTCCACCCCGGGGACCTGTTGGCCTGAGCTCCCACCAGCCATGCAGGCAGCTCAATGGTGACAAATTACACTCACATCTAACCTACTCTGGTCCAAGATAAGCCCTCAGGAAAAACAAATAAAAAGTCAAGAGAGAGAAAATTACAATATAGGTAGTGAGGTTGATTTACTCAACATCCTACTAGATGAGCACAAGCCCAGGAAGAGATGAGGAGGAGGGTGGCAATGGTGATGGTGATGGTGATAGTGATGAGGGTGGTAATGGTGATGATGGCGATGGTGGTGATGATGATGGTGATGTTGGTGATGATGGTGATGGTGGTGATTGTGATGGTGATGTTGGTGATGATGGTGATGGTGGTGATGGTGATGGTGGTGGTGGTGGTGGTGATGGCAGTGATGGTGATGGTGATAGTGATGATGGTGGTGGTGGTGATGGTGATGATGATGTGATGGTAATGGTGATGATGGTAATGGTGATGATGATGTGGTGGTGATGGTGATTGTGACTGTGATGGTGATGGTGATTATGGTGATGATGTGATGGTGATGGTGATGATGATATGATGGTGATGGGCTGATAATATGATGGTGATGGTGATGGTGGTGGTGATGGTGATGATAATGAAGACAGTGATGGTGATGATCATGGTGATGATGGTGATGATGATGGTGATGATGTGATGGTGGTAGTGATGATGGTGATGATGGTGATGGCGATGGTGATGGTGATGATAGTGATGATGATGTGATGATGATGATGGTGATGGTGATGGTGGTGGTGGTGATTGTGATGGTGATGTTGGTGATGATGGTGATGGTGGTGATGGTGATGTTGGTGGTGATGGTGGTGATGGCAGTGATGGTGATGGTGATAGTGATGATGGTGGTGGTGGTGATGGTGATGATGATGTGATGGTAATGGTGATGATGGTGATGGTGATGATGATGTGGTGGTGACGGTGATTGTGACTGTGGTGGTGATGGTGATTATGGTGATGATGTGATGGTGATGGTGATGATATGATGGTGATGGGCTGATAATATGATGGTGATGGTGATGGTGGTGGTGATGGTGATGATAATGAGGACAGTGATGGTGATGATGATCATGGTGATGATGATGGTGATGACGTGATGGTGATAGTGATGATGGTGATGGTGCTGGTGATGATAGTGATGATGGTGATGGTGATGATGGTGATGGTGATGATGGTGATAGTGATGATGGTGATGGTGATGATGGTGATGGTGATGATGGTGATGGTGATGATGTGATGGTGATGATGGTGGTGATGGCGATGATAGTGATGATGATGTGATGGTGATGATGGTGATGGTGGTGGTGATGGTGATGGTGATGATGATGATGGTGATGATGTGATGGTGATAGTGATGATGGTGATGGTGCTGATGATGATACTGATGATGGTGATGGTGATGATGGTGATGGTGATGATGGTGATGGTGATAATGTGATGATGATGGTGGTGATGATGATGATGGTGATGATATGATGGTGATGATGGTGATGGTGATGATGATGTGATGGTGATGATGGTGATGGTGATGATGATGGTGATGATGTGATGGTGATAGTGATGATGGTGATGGTGCTGGTGATGATAATGATGATGGTGATGGTGATGATATGATGGTATGATGATGATGGTGATGATGTGATGGTGATGATGGTGATGGTGATGACGATGGTGATGATGGTGATGATAGTGATGATGGTGATCTGATGATGGTGAAGATAGTGATGGTGGTGATGATGTGATGGTGATGATGGTGATGGTGATGATGCGATAGCGATGGTGATGGTAGTGATGGTGATGGTGATGGTGATGTTGGTGATGATGGTGATAGTGATGACGTGATGGTGATGGTGATGGTGATGGTGGTGATGGTGATGGTGTGATGATGCTGACAGTGACAGAAGCTAGATTCGACTGATCACTCAAAATATACCGGGCACTGAGCTAAGAGCTTTCCCTGTGCTTTCTCATTTCATTCTCACAATCAGGATGCACTAGTATTATCATCATCCCAGTATTAATCCCATTTCACACTTGGGAAACTGAAGCACAGAGAATTCAGGAACCCATCCAAAAGCATCTCAGGTGGTAGGAGGCAGAGCTGTGCTGGAATCCTCCATCATCTCCGCTCTCATTCCCGCCTGCACCTCTGAGTGTGAGCATCTTGCTCCACTCCAATGTTGAAGGCTCAGCATTCTACACTCCACAGGTTCCTGAGTTGCAACTCTGCTTTCTCAGCTACTCTGCTGATGAGAGACCGAGGCAGAAGTGGCTGGGGACCACACTTG
The DNA here is from genome assembly GCF_028878055.3 of Symphalangus syndactylus. Lineage (NCBI taxonomy): Eukaryota > Metazoa > Chordata > Mammalia > Primates > Hylobatidae > Symphalangus > Symphalangus syndactylus. The sequence continues at coordinate 15,972,686 of NC_072438.2, read as the reverse complement.
ATGGGCAACTTAGGGAGCTTTCAAAGAAGTGTGACTGTGCAGGCCAGCCTAGAGCACAGCCTTAAGAACGGAGCCCCACATGAGGTGCAGTTCCCCTGGGTCACTGGGACTTTTATAAGAGGAAGCATGAAACCTTGAGAAGGTCACAGACACACAATGACAAGGATCCAGTGAGCTGATGGCATAGAATCTACTAAATCCAGCCACTGCTGGTGCCCCAGGCTCCTCAATAACAAACTGACCCCAGGATCTCAAGGTGCGGGCAGCAGGCAGAAGTCACGGCTCTGCTCTGGCCATGTCCTCTTGCTGGCCAGGATACTTAACAGCTGGTGCCTATGATGTTGTCACTTAAACTTCCTGGGTCTCAGCTTCTCCATCTGTTCAATGGGTAGACAGCACCTGTCTCACAAGGCTGTCCTAAGGATTACATGAGAAAACAGAATGGCCAAGACATGAGCAGGTACTTCCTAAATACATAGGTGCTCGTGCTATCTCCCAGATAACCATCTTCAAGAAATAGCAGGTCGCTATTTCTGAGAAGTGCAACTGTACACAGCAGCCTGCAGTGCAGCCTTGAAAGCCAAGCCCCATGTGAGGTGCAGTTCCCCTGGGCCACTGCGACTTTTACAAGAGGAAGATAGGATGAATGGAGAGATTGGGGGAAGAAGGACTTAAGCCCACAGTCTAAAGTCTTATGTTTAGGAAAATTACAGAGAGAATTTTAAATGACATTTCCATCTATGCACACTTGTTTTCCAAAATTACAGCAAGTTGCCAATGTTACACACTTTGTTTTCCTTTTATCTGATGAACATAAGGAAGAAGAACAAACGGGAAATGTACGACAGTGAGAATAGGAGGATAAAGCAGTAAAAAGGTCAACTAAGACCACCGATGAAGCCATTAATACATTACTACAATCCTGAGAAAATTCAGATCATTTAAGGTTCCAGGTAATTTTAAATGGATTGTCCAGGTTTAAAGATAAATTTTATTTCCAAAAAATGAGCACTTCTCTTTGGGCTAACGTTGCTCACTCATTTTTCCTTAAATGCAAATTGAGCCACAGGAGAGAAGCAGGCTGTAGATCTCTTTGTGGGAACTGTGTTAGTGCTTCCATTGCAGAAGGCAGGCTGCTACAGTAGAAATGATAAACTTTGGACTCTCATCAAATTTTGATCACATTCCAGTTCAGTCCCTTAATAGCTGTGTGACAACCGTTAAAAGATGCTGTCCTCTGTGCCTCAGCTTCTTCAAATGCAAAAGGAAGATGCTAATATCACCTGCCTTCATAAGCATTAAATGAAATAATGTCTTTGCAAACACCCAGTATGGAGCCGAGCACACGGTAGGAATACATAAAATGTAAGCTTTTACCCTCCCCTCAATCAAATGAATCAATACATGTCCAGCCTGCCCTCCAGAGTTTAAGAAGCTTGCCCAAGGTCACACAGTGAGTAAATATGCAAACCAGAAAGAGACCCTACCCTGTGTGCTCTCAACTCCACAGTCCTGGGGCCCTCCTGTGTGCTCCTATGGGGACTGAAGCTACAAAGACCATCATGTCTGGACCCTGCCCTCAAGGAGTTCACAGTCTAAAGAGGGAGAACTGAAGATGCACGCACAGAATTGCCATCAGGGTACTGTTGTCACCTTTGGTGCTACAGGTAAAGTGGGAGAAGAGGTGACTGCTTCCAGAGGAGAGGGACTGGACTTCACAAGCACATATGAGTCCCATGGCACAGCATGTTGAAGATCTTGTCTAGTGCAGGGCCTGGATGTCAGCAGGAACTCATTGGATGTTGGACAGATGGATGGACAAGAGTGAGTGGACAATAAGGGATACAAGGTGGCTGGTTGGCTGCCTGGCCAGTGGCCAGAAGGGTAGATAGATGAACAGATGGTGTGGTGAATGAGAAGATAATGGAACGTGGCTAGACAAGTGGGTGGGCGAGTGCTAGGGTCTGAATGGCTGTGTTCCCCCCCCTACCAAATTTATGTTGAAATCCCAATCCTCAATGTGAGGGTGTCAGGTGGTGGAGTCTTTGGGAGGTAATTAGGTCGTGAGGGTGGAGGCTTCATGGATGGTATTAGTACCCCGGAAGGCTCCCTCTCCCTCCTGCCCTGTGAGGACCCAGTGAGAAGGCACCATCTGTGAACCAGGAAGCAGGCCCTCCCCTGACACCAAATCTACTGGTGCCTTGATCTTGGACCTCCAGCCTCTAAAAGTGTGAAAAATAAGTTTCTGTTGTTTATAAGCCACTATCTATGGTATTTTTTATAAAAACCCAAACAGATTTCAACAATGGGAAAACAAGTGGTTTAGTAAGTGGGCTCATAAGTGGCTGCGTGGACAAGCAGGTGTTAGGATGAAGGGCAAAATGATGGTGGGTAGGTGGGAGAGTGGTTGGATAGGTGGATGGATGGATGATGGGCAAGTGTGTGCATCTGAGGATGGACAGATGGGTGGACACGGTTGGTGGATGGGTAGTGAGGTGGGCGTGCACTGAATGAGTATGTGAGGTTAGATGGGAGGATGGGTGGGGAGGTGAGTAGATGCAGTGAAGGACGATGGACAGGGCTGGCAGGATTGGACGGGTGTAGGAAGAGGAGCCCGGGGAATGGATGGGTCAATGACTTGACCAAGTGGCTGGAGGAGAAGGAGAAAGGCAAAAGATCACTCCTGCCCTGGGTTCCCGCCACTTACCAGGCTGCAGTGACCAATAGGGGCCTGAGCTTCCAACTCCTCTCGCAGGCACTGGTTCTGCTGGGCGAGGTCCTCCACCTGGCCCTGCAGGCCGATCTCTGACAGCTTCAGCCCATAGATGCAGCAGCGCAGCTCCTCCAGCTGCCCGCGGAGCTGGCGCTCAGTGGCCCTGTGCTCCTGCAGCCTGTGCGCCGCCTCCTCCCGCTCGCGCTCGCTGCGCTCTGCCCTCGCCTGCAGGGCGCGCAGTTCCGCGGCCGCCCCGGTGGCGCCCTGGGAGCCCGGGGCCGCGGTGTCCCACTGGGCCAGGAGGAAGCCCGCGGCGCGGCAGAGGCGCCGCACGTCGCGCTCCAGCCGCTGCACCTGCGCACGCAGGACGCGCTCCTGCTCGCGCACCAGGCCCAGCTGGCGCTGCTGGGTCCGCCGGCAGCGCTCCAGGGCCGCCGCCTGCTGCCCCAGTGCCTCGTCCTTGCGCCGCAACCGCTCCTGCAACCGCCGCAGCCGCCACTGCTGCCGCCTGGCCACGCTCTCCTTCTCCCGGATCTACAAGTTGGCAGTGGATGAGGGCGTCAGCAAGCCCAAAGGACACACCATGGCTCACATTGATCCTGTCTTGACTTAACATTTCCGTATTTTGTGCATGGTGCGTTTTTGCATTTTCTGCATTATAATAGTGCATCAAAGTACTATCTCTTTGACTGTTTTGGCATCCTCTTAAATTTTACATGGAGGCAAGTGTCTCCCTCACTTCATCCACCCTAGTCTGGGCCCTGCACCTTCAAGAGCTCCCTGGGTCCTGGAAGGGAGCTGTGCAGGTGGCAGGATGGCCATCAGCGAGTACACACCCTGAGCGTCGCTGGAGATGTCCCGATACTGAATACGTCCGCACCTGAGTGCACACAGCTGCTCCGGAGCCTCCCGCGTGTCCCCACTTCCACCCCAGAACTGCCCCAGAGATCCCCATTTCCTACCTACAGGGTCAATGCTTGGCCCACCCAGGGTCAGCTGGCCCCAGCAGGTGAGTCACGACACCAGTGCCACAGCAGCTGTCATTACTGTGGACACTCTACCTGGAGGGAGGTATGTTACCAGCCTGAGAGACACTCAGAAGTGACTTGCATATCACGCAGCTAAAATTCACTGCAGCCAGGATGCCAAGCGCCTTGTATCTGACTCATGCCTTTTCTTCTTTCATCTGCCCACCTGCCTGGCCAGGGAACACATCTGCCTCCTCCCGCCCATGGGCCATGAGCTGGACTGGGGTGCACCACCCACTGCGAAAATTAGAGCCGTTGCCTACCTTTCAGAATTAATTCAAGCAAAGGGACAGAACTACCTCTACGTTAATCTTTCAACTGCCGTCACTTGCCACTGCTCTTCTGCCAGGGAGCTTCCGGAAAACAAAAACAAACAAGCCAAGAGCAAACGTGAAAGAGGAAACCTGGGAACAGCTCAGACAAGCTTTGTTTGATAGTTTTGGGGAACATGGGGCAGATAAAAGTTGGGGTTAGAGTCCCTGGAGGAGAATTCTCCTGGTCTTCCTGAAGGCGTGTATTCTGTAATGATCTTTGCATGGTGCCTGGTGGAGGGATTTCAGAGCCTAGATGGTCTGCCTTTGACAGCTTTCAGAATGACCGCAGGTCACTACAGAAACAAGGCATCTTCATATGCAAATGCTTACTGGAAACATTGACGGCAACAAAGCAAAACTGCTATTTGGTACATACAGGTGCGAAGGGCATGGAAAACTCGCTCATGCACTCCTGCAAAACTCACTTCAAAATACAGATGTTTGTAGTGACAGACTTAGGGTTAGAGGGTTGGGGGCTGGGTGGCAGCTGGGCCAAGGGGCAACTGAGAGACCCTAAGCAATTTCCCTGTCACTTTGAACATCTGCCGCCCCTCTGGAAATGGGGTTTTGTGATGAGTCTTTCCCAGGAGCATACACAGCACATGAGACAGATTTAATAAGATGACACGTGTAGAAAAGGGCTTAGTGTTCCCCTGCAGAAACTGCTGGTCCCTGCAGTACCTTTCACTCCCTAACAGCATGTCACTTGCTGTCACCCTCATCTTTTGCCCCTCATCACATTGTGAACACCATTACAGGGCTGGGTCCAATTCACCTTGGAAATCCTACATTCACACAGGGCACGGCTCAAAAAGTATTTATGACATTTTCCACAGAGACATCACATCAGTGGCGGAGGAGTCCCACTCAACACTACTCTACGTGTGTTAAAACTCCCTTCCAGATGGTAATGATGAGGTACTATGAGCCAAGGAGGAGAAGTAACTCGATTTTCTGCACCTGAAGTTCAGTATAAAGGGGAAAAAAATTCCACTAGGATGTCTCCCTGGCATCTCAAGGACTATTTTCAATTTATTTGGAATCCTTATATTTCCACGTCTACTTCTATTTCAGCTAATAGCTATGTCAAGTGCTTTTCCAGCTTTTCTGACAGTTTCCCACTATAAGAAACATGTATGAAACACCTATGAACATCATGCCCATTATACACACACCTGTGTGCAGCTGAAACAGGTTTCTCAAAACAGCACTCCCTCTAGCACGTGCGATGTGCTTTTATATTTCTAAGTCTATGTTGATTTGATTTTTAAGTGCTAGTTGTGAGCCCCTGAATAGATCTCACATCCCACAGATGGGTTGCAACCTGCAATTTGAAAATCTCTGGCTGCATTCTAAATAGCAGCAGACTAGAACAGGATGCCTCCAGCGACCGTTGGGTGCCGCATGCAGCTACCTTGGCGTTTTGTGGTTTTTGCCTCTGTAGCCTTTCCTAAAAGTGGCCTGCCCTCCAGCCCCATCGTCCTTCCCCTGGAAAATTTCAGTAATGGCTAATAATTATAAAAGCAGATAGTGTCATTTAAATACTTACTGTTGGGAGTCTTTTACATGTATCAACTCATCCCACACAACATCTGAGGGGGTTGATACTATATCATTCCCACTTCACAGATGAGGAAACTGAGGCCCAGAGAGGTTAAGTCATTTGCCCAAGGTCACACAGCTAGCAAGTGGCAGAGCCAGGGTTTGGCTCCAGGCCTCTGCCTCCAGAGCCCCCCACCCTTAACTGCCCACTGCTTCTCCAGGGAGCTCTCGAACTTCTCCCCCTGCCTCCATCATCTCTCTCTCCCATGCAGGGAGAATGGCATTCCCCAAATGACCATCTGACCCCAAGGCTTCCCTACTTAAGTCCTCTAAAGCTTGTTCCCCATTGTATTCAGAATTGGGCCATGCAGCGGAGTTGGCCACCTGGCCCCTCTGGAACTTTCCGACTCACCCACTCCATCCCCAGCACGGTGATATCCTCTGTGTTCTCCCACATCTCTGTGCTACGGCCCATGCTGTCACCCACGCCTCACATGCCCTTCCCAACAAGGCCCAACTCACATGGTCTCAGCTCTCTGTAGCTCTCCTCAACTCCCCCAGCCCCCTGAACACATGCCATGGGGGATCCCACACTCCTCCATGGCACCCCACATCCAGGTTTAGAGTTACTTGTTTCTTATCAGTCTCTCCAATCTGCATAAGAGCTCCAGAACCCAGGAGTCCTGCATCAGCCAACTCCTGTCCTTAGGCTGTGACCTGGCGCTGAGGTCCTCAGGCACAAGAGCTTCCAGCAAGCATGCAGCCCCCACAGATCACAGCCCCTACCCCCACATCCCTGCATGCCCCAGGCCCCGAAGTCACGCCATGCACCATGAACTTAGGGTCTCTCTAACCCTCCTGACTGGGCTCTCCCAGGCCCACCCTGTACTGTCTTTGCCCAACTGCAGCTGCTACTGAGTTCCCACGGCTCTGCTGGACAGGAAACAGGGACTGGAAAGGAGAAGGAAACGGTACCTGGCTGGCCAGCTCCCCCTGCAGCGCCGCCAGCTTCTCCTGGGCCTGGAGCCAGGCGCTTCTCTCCTGGGCCACGTGGGTGCTCAGCTGGTCCACCTTCCGGAGGAGTTTCCTCTCTGACAGCTCCAGCTCCTGCATTCTGCACCATGGAAAGCAGGGACGCACTTGCTCAGGGTGCAGTCAACATGGCCTCAGGTTTTGCAGACACCAGGGTCAGATTATTATTATTATTGTTTTTGTCGTTGGGCCAATTTGATGTTCTGACAAAATTACATTTTGCATAATATTCATGTATATAGTTCTAAAGATTATCTACAATACTTCAAAGACGTCATTTGAACAAATAAGTACCATGCATCAGAAATCTTCAATGTCCTCACACCGAAGCCAGTAATTGCAGATTCAGGTAATGCCAACTCAGAGCACCTGAGCTTGAGCCATTTAGGCTAAGAGCTTTAACTTGGTGGTTTCAATGAATCCTCACATTACCAGCCTGCAGGTGGGTTCTGCTACCCCTACTTCACCCATGAGGAAATAGGATCAGAGGGGAACTAGGATCAGACTTTTGCCCAAAGTCACACGGCATTATAGAGTCTAGTCGGTCTTACTTCCGGACTCAGCATTGTCATCCTCTGCTCTGCTGTCTCCCATTTTAGCTACATTCTTATAAACCTAAGGAAATGATTGAAATTCAGAAAAAGGTTTCTGCAACTGAAAAAAATTAATTTCTGAGTTACTTAGTCTTCTAGGTGAGAAGCTGGAAGTGGCTTAACTGTCTGTTAGGAATGGCTAAGTCACAGGAAGGCTTTGCATGGTCTTGCAAACACACTGGGGCTATGTCACAAGCAGACGTGAACCCAGACTGAATGTGAACCCTGAGTGCAGCTCTATGGGAGGGAGACACAAGCAGCGTGGGGGGAGAAAGTCTGAAAAGAAGGACCGGACTCCTGAACCTACAGGGAGAGGAGGCACTGAAAAGACTGGCCAGTCTCCCATTGTGCCTAGTTTCCAAGTCCCCTTAATGGGTCAATCTTGCCTCTATAATAGAAACCATGATACATGTGAAGGTGCATTCACAGCCTCCATGCCTAAGCTCTGCATATCCTCAGTCCTTCCCCAGGTCCACGCTGGGCACCTGCACATCCAGGACAGATACTGTTGCCCTGGGTGAAGAACTAGCTTTGCCTGCTGGCTCTGCCATTCACCAGCCATGGGGTCTTAACAGGGCCAGTTCAGCACTATGACCCTCAGTAACTTTATCTATAAAATAGAGGTCATTAACCTTGTTCAGTAGGTTTTCATGAAGATTAAATTATATGATGCATTATTATTAATGATAAGGCCAAGAGTCCCTCTCCTATCCCAGTTCTCATGCCCTGAGGAAAGGTCTCAAGGGTGGCAGACCAGAGTGTGCTCTCTGGTGAGGATCATAATCAACATCCTTCCAAACTGGACCACAGGAGCAGCTCCAGTTAGCCAGAGTCAGGCTGAGCACTTTCCGATGAGTTATACAATATGGGGAGATTTGCTAGGAAAAACAAAAGCCTTTCTTTCTAGTTCTGAGACCAATCTGTAACAATAAATGTGAGAATAGTATTTAATTCTGATATGATTCCTAATCTTAAACGGAGCAGAAAATGACGAATTTCACTTTGGCAGGGCAAATTTTGGCCGCAAGTTTATCCAGGCCCTAATTCCTGGAACCTATGAATGTTACCTTAAAATGCAAGAGAAACTGCAGATAGGATTAAGTCAAGGATGGTGACATGGGGATATGGACCCGGATTCGCCAGCTGGTCTCTAAGACCAATCACCAGTGTCCTTGAGAGAGGGAGACAGAAAGGGTTGAGTCTAGGGATGGCAGCGTGGCCACCAATGTGGGATTGCACGCAGCTGGCTCCAAAGATGGAGGCAGGGCCAGGAGCCCAGGAATGCAGCTCTAGACCTGGAGAAGACCAGGAAATGGATTTCCCCTCCAGCCTCGGAGAGGGCTTGGCTCCACTGACAGCTCGACTAGCTTAGGAAGACTCATTCCGACTTGTGGCCGCCAAGCTTGTGGTGACGCGTTACAGCAACCGCAGGAAGTTAACACACTCACAAATGTGACATAGACAGTGAAGGACCACTGTTCCCTGATTAAACCAATGACAAGTGCGGATGATACTTTTACTGTGTTTTTAGGTTTTTTTATTTTTATTTTTATTTTATTTATTTATTTATTTTTTGAGCTGGAGTTTCACTCTTGTTGCCCAGGCTAGAGTGCAATGGCGCGATCTCGGCTCACTGCAACCTCCGGTTCCTGGGTTCAAGCGATTCTCCTGCCTCAGGCTCCCAAGTAGCTGGGATTACAGGCATGCGCCACCACGCCTGGTTAATTTTGTATTTTTAGTAGAGACAGGGTTTCTCCATGTTGGTCAGGCTGGTCTTGAACTCCCAACCTCAGGTGATCTGCCTGCCTCTGCCTCCCAAAGTGCTGGGATTACAGGCGTGAGCCACTGTGCCCTACCTTGTATTGTTTTAAGGATTAATTATGTTAATACTTATCAAACCTGTGAACAGTGGCTTGGTACTGAACAAGTACTCAGTAAGTGCTTAGCTGTCATTAATTTTACTGCATTTAGATGGGGAATACATATGCAAAATGATAGTGTTATGAAGATGGGAGTGGCATTTTCTTCCTCACATTTCTTACAAAGCTGTTATATTATTTTGAGAAGAAATACTTTTGTGCTTCAACTCTTTAATTAAAGTGAACCCAAGACATACTACAAGGCCTTTCCCCTGCCCCAGCTAGACCCAAATACGTTGTGACATTCACCTGAAATCTGTGCTCAGAATTGTGCTTTCAGACCCTGGCCTCAGCTTTTAGCAGCCCTGGATCACTTGGTATTTCATCCCTCAGCCTCAGTTTACTCATCTGTCAAAGGAGATGATGTCACCCTATGCATCACAGGGTCTAAGAGAACCAAGATGGGGCAAGTATGGGAGGGCCTAGCCCTGTGCCAGCTCCCTTTTCTCCTCCCCCGACCCCCTCTCCTGCAAGATGGTGTACCCCATCTTTAAAGACAACAGAGGACTCGAGCCCACATTCCCCCACAGGCTCAGTCACAGAGGCCCCTCCTCCCTACAGCTCATGGTGTCCCCCTGGGAATCTCTGTCTCCCCCTCCCATGGAGGGGTGTCCTTTGGCTGGGGTTCCCTGCCTGTCTTCCTGGGGTCCGTTGATCTTCTGGTTTCCACCACCAACCTTTCTAGAAGATTTGAATGTACAACCCTGTATGGGCCTACGCTGCTAGTCTCTCAGGCCAGGGCCCTGCCTTCCCCAGCTCTCAGCACCCAGGACTTCTGTTACGGGCTCAATGCATCCCTGCAAAGCTCCTGTGTGGAAGGCCTAACCCCCAAGTTCCTTAGAATGGGATTATATTTGGAGACAAGCCCTTTCAAAGAGGCAATTAAGTTGAAAGAAAGCCATGAGCGTGGGCCCGGATCCAATCTCACCGGGGTCCTCGTAAGAGGAGGAGATGAGGACACAGACTCACACAGAGGGATGACCACGTGACGACACAGGGAGAAGGTGGAGTACACAAGCCGAGGAGCGAGGCCTCAGGAGAAACCAACCCTGCCGACCCCCCGAGCTTGGGCTTTTGGGCTCCAGAAATGTGAGAAAATAATTTTTTGTTAAGTCACCCAGGTCCGCAAATAATGCCATTTCATTATAAAGTTGATGAGAGAAAAAAAAAAAAAAAGATTCCCAGCCAGGGCCACTGTCTATGTGGAGTTTGCCCATTCTCCTCCCCATGTCTGTGTGGGCTTTCTCGGGGTACCCTGGTGTCCTCCAGCAGCCCAAAGCTGTGCACGTTAGGTGAGCTGGCGTGTCGACATAGTCCCACCCTGTGTGAGTGTGCACATGGGTGTGAGTGTCCTGTTCAGGTCTTGTACCCTGAGCTGCCGGGAGAGGCCCCAGCCACCTGTGACCCTGAACTGGAACAACTGGGTAAATAATCATCTTACTTGTGTTTTTTTGAGTCTTTCTTAAATTTAAATTTATTTGAGCCTTTCACTTTTATTTCAATGTTTAACATTAGAAGTGTTTGGGGTCTTTATCTCAAAGCTTGGTGATGTTTTTGTGACCTGAAATATGCTGTAGGAACTTAACTCTTATTTGTACCAATTAGCCTACGGTCAAATTAGTTTTGTGGCCAGGCGTGGTGGCTCATGTCTATAATCCCAACACTTTGGGAGGCCAAGGCAGGCAGATCGCTTGAGGTCAGGAGTTCGAGACCTGTGTGGCCAACATAGTGAAACCCTGTCTCTACTAAAAATACAAAAATCAGCTGGGCGTGGTGATGGGCACCTATAGTCCCAGCTACTCAGGAGGCTGAGGCAGGAGAATGGCTTAAACCCAGGAGGTGGAGGTTGCAGGGAGCCGAGATTATGCCACTGCACTCCAGCCTGGGTGATAGAGTAAGACTCCATCTCAAAACAAAGCAAAATAAAAAAACAAAAACAAATTAGTTTTGTTGTATGCTGCTTCACTTAGTTTCCAAGAACCTATGGACAACGTTCAGTGAGGACTTACTGTGCTTTGTCATGGCAACCCAGGCAAACTAACATAACTTAGTATATGACTCTTGGAGGGTAAGTGCGTTGCACAATGAATGAAAGAATGGGCAATCACATAGAGTAACAGAATAATTTTTCTGATTTGTGAATTTCTTCATGCATAAAATTTTACCAAAAGGAAGAAAAGTAAATCACATGTGCATACACATTCAATGGCCTGCCTTTACTGAAACAAAAGCAAGTACAAGAAAATGGGGGAAGTCCCACAAAAGTTCAAGGCACGTGGCTGCTGAGATTTGAGTAACCTGTCAGAATCGATCCCCGCCGTCACTGCACTGGGCTTCCATGCTGGGTTTCTCTGATCTATATGCAAGGCCCCACCTCGTTCTGCCAGTCTGGGTGTCAAGACATTGTCAGGAAAGAGGAAGGGCTTTAGAGAAAGACCTGGATTCAAATGCCCCACCTTGGGACCAGGTCAGCTCCATCAGGCAAACAGAGCCCACACCAAGAAGTTCTACAGAGAGAAACGAATGCGGAGAACCTATTTCAAAGACCACAGCAGAGTCCAAAGGCCAGACAGAGATGACAAGCAGCCTGGATTAGCAACTGCCGGAAGCCACTTCTGCCCCTGGGGCTGGACAGCCACACAGGGAAGAGATGATGTTACCAGGGCAGGGCGGAGCAGCCAGGCCACCCAGCGGGAGCTGGGACCACAGAGGAAGCTGAGAGCACGTCTGAGTTACAGCCACAGTGGGAGATGTCACTGTGGGAACAAGAGTGACTTTATTTTAAATGCTAATCCAGCACGTGACTCTTGACTAACCCTGAGTCCACAAATGCCTCCAAGATGTGGAGTTGATATAGTTCTCTTTAAATAGAAACACCTATTCGTTGTGAGTTTCCTCCAAAACAACCCTTGTCGTGGCAGAAACCGTAGGCTGTGATGCCTGTAGCCACCTATGCAAGCCTTCCAGAGCACACATGCTTTTTCCCCAGGATATAAGCCCCGGGTTGGGGGTGGAAAGTTTGCTCTGTGGACGTCTACTTGTCTGGCAGCTGCCTAAAACCATGCTTCTGTCTGCAAGTTCCCCTAAAAAAATCATCCCAAACTGACAAACTGGATTTGTCTGCCTCTTTCTTTGGTTTCTCAGTTCCTTCTGCACTTCCAGGTCACTTTGTACATAGGGCCTTTTCATGGAACAGTCACCCAGAGAAGAAGAGAGGGAAAAGACCTGGCTTCTCCCTGCCTCCCTCCATTTCAGGGCCTCCCATTGGCTGCACCTACATGGAAGCCTTTGAGCAGAGGAGCCCGGGCAGCCTCATCTGCAGGTACAGAGCAGAAGAAGGAGGGTGGGAGGAGCAGAAGGCAAGTGACTGCGTGGGCAGGTTACGTGCCTTTGGTGAGCCGGTTTCCCCAGCTGTGTGGTGTGATTCAACACACCACAGTGACACACTCTGATGGCCCTGGGGTTTGTGAAATACACACAGAGATCAAAATGGCATCGCTACCTGCTTCTCATCCCGGACTCTGATGTCACGTACTTGTCCTCCGCTGCCGACAGCTTCTGCTCGGAGGACTCCAGCTGCCTCCTGAGCACCCCCATATCCACGTCTGGGCGACCAGCTGCTTCCTCCTGAAGACATTCCCACTCCTCAGCACTATCTTCCATGTCCTGGAATATCCAGGATGTGTCAATCTTCACATCAATGTTCATTGTGTCCAACCCCTCACTGCTGGGGGCTCTGATGACGTAGCTGAAACTCTTCTCAGTCTGTCCCTTAGCTGTTGGCTCCATCTCAGAAATATTTCATGGGGCAAGACTTAATAATAAAATTAAGTGAGTTTGCAACATTGACTTCCTGGAGATTTCAAGGTGGTGTTTGTGACTTCAGATTGTTCAGGAAAATATCCTTTGAGAAGGGCAAGAACAGGTGGATTATTCATGAGTGGGTGACTTGGGTTTCATCTGCACAAGCGTCATACAATATGAATGAAAGCCTCTCGTTTTACAAGTCAGCATGCCAGAACTCACATAAAGCAATAAAAAGTTGCAGAAAAATCACTTGAGATGAAATGCCTAGTGATGAACAGAGAGGAAAAATAAGACCTCCAGGTAAGGCCATCAGATGTTAGAGACTCCCAGTAGTCAACGAAGCTTATCTTTTTACCACATAATGAATAAGGTTCCACACCTTCTCTTTGAGCACAGCACATATTTTTCAAGGACCTAGAGTTTGCTAGGGGAAGAGGATGGGAAATTTATGCTGCCCTGGGTGCCGTCTGTGCCCGGGGCGGGGACCTCTCATGTCTTACCTAGTCCAATTCTCCCGGTGACCTTATGAGGTGGGGGTTAACATGACCATTATACAGATGGTCAGATGGAGGCTCTGGAAGGTGAAGGAGCTTATCCGGGTTCCACAGGTGGGATGGGAAGTAGCAGAATCAGGATTCAAATATGGATCTGACTCCCAGACTGGGGAGTGTGTGTTCTGACACAGGAGATACAGTAATAGGTGAGCAACGAGACTCCAAAATAGGAGCAAACGCGTCCTTTGGGCACCCTGAGGAGGGGGAGGGAGCCCGAGGCTGAAGAGATTGTAGGAGGAATGGGGAATTACAGCACAGAGAGCTGGGGAGGAGACTCCCCCAGGTGGGGAGCATCCTTAGGCCACAGCCCCGCACAGAGAGGCAGGACAGGTGACGGGAACAGGAGGACCAGACTGAGCTGGCCCGGTGGACACACGGAAGGAGGAAGTGAGGAGTGAGGACAGAGGAGGCTGGGCGCCATCTTCTCTCAGGCACTCAAGGACTCTGGCGTTTCTGTGGGCCCCTGGGAGAAGGCAGGTGCCCCGTCAAATGTCATTTTGAGGATCGAGCACTCTGGGGTTTGCAGGAGCGAGATGGAGGCAGCTGGACCTGTAGGAGGATGCAGCGCCACAGACCAGGCCTGGTGCAAAGAGGCGTCAGGACCGACAAATAGAAAGTAAGAGGCTTCTGTCTCCCTGTTAAAAATAAGAGACGTCCCCCCTCCCTTTTCTTAGAGCATCTACTTTAGAAAATTTGTAAGTTCTTTCTTTGTCCCTTTGAAATATGTGTGAATCCTTTTTAAAGCGAAATAAGCCTTTTGCCAGCTTTATGACTCAGGAATGTTTCCCTGAAGGACCTGGGCACCGCCTCTTTGAGATGTAAATTCGAAGGAAAACAGCGCCCCTAGTGTTCAGTGGGAGGAAGGAGCCTAAATGGGCAGGAGCCTGGCTCCAAGATGCAAAACCTGTCACAGGAAGTGACGGAAGGGTGGAACCCAGGTGCAGGAGAAGTTTTTTTTTTCCTTTGTATAAAACAAATTAATGAACACAGAGGGTTGCCCTAGTTGCCAGGTGAGTTTAGGATGAACCATGTGAAACAATGACGCTATCAAGTCCTTTTCCGTAGGGATGAGAGAGGATGTGTGCATGGATTGTGCCTGCCTGGCTATGTAAAAGGGTGAGACGTCTTTCTGTCTTTGCAATCTCTCAGTGGGTTGCCTGTAATGCATCTCATATCTTGGTTTAATGCTTATTCAATAATAAACCTTTTTTTTTCTTTTCTTTGTGATGAAGTTTTCTGCACTGGGAGAAGCTTTTGTCTTTAATCATATTTTCCCAACAGTGGCCAATGTCTTGTTGGCCACAAGGGGTTTCCGTGGACCTGGGGCGGTCAGAGGTGGGGGACGGGGGTGCAGTGGAGCCACTCAGATCCCAGGTGCTGGGACCAGGCTGCCTGGGTTCCAGGCCTGTCTCCATCGCTTCTCAGATGTGATTTTGGACAAATTACTTAACTTCTCCAAAAAAAGGAGGGTAAAAATCGTGCCTAAGTGAAGAGCTGTTGAGGAATAAATGAGTCGATTCCTGCAAAGCCCTCAGCAGAGCACCTAGCACACACTAAATACAGCATGCTGTTTGCTGGGTGGGGACAGACGCAACACTGTCCAGCCGTGTCCAGCTTTCACGCCTACTTGCCGCATGATCCTAGGCAAGTGACTTGGTCCCTTGCAAAATGAAACTGACAGCAGTCCCCGCTCCCCGCTGAGGCGATGACTAACTGAGCTCTGGGGCGGTGGTGGGGGGTGGTGGCTGGTCCTGTACCTGCACTGCACCATGAGCCCCCAGGAACATCAGCCAGGAGGAGCCAGTGCAGAGCTGGAGGACTGAGTGACAGCTGAAGGCAACAGCAAGAGACTGAAAAATTACCCCAGGCCCACCAAGGGGAGGAGCTGTTCCAGCCTTTCCTTGGGAGCAGCCCTGAGGGAGGGCACGTCCTTCCTTCTCACCTAAGGACAGGGGAGCAGGCAGGGCCTGTCCCGGGGAAGTGTTCTCAGGCTTTTTAGGTAAGTGACAGAGGCTCTTGGGGGAAGAAGAAGGTCAAACAGAGAAAGCCCATGGTTTACTAACATCTGTGGTACCCTGGGGTGAAGATCTGAGCCTGCAGGCCCCTCAGAAGTGCAGGGCCTGGGCGGGAGAAGGGGACAGATTGACGTGCAGATGTAAGGATGGGGTTCTGCCCCCTTGGGATCCTTAGGGAGGTTCCCTGAGACTGAGGGTGGTGACAGGGAGGACACAGGCCACGGAAGAAATCAAGAGTCCCCGTTTCTGCTGGAACAACAGCCCCTGAGAACTGGGGGGAGGCAGGGAGGAACGGAGGGAGGTCTGGCCGTGTGAAGACCTGGGCTCCACCCTACTTCAGAGCCGGAATCTGGGGCATAGAGAAGGGCCCCACAGAAAGCCCCAAGAGTCCAGACAAATGGGCAGGGGGGAAAAGGACCCCACAAGGGCACATTTGCGATTTCCCACCCAATTTGGCAGACCCCTGGCAACCCCTGTTTAAATGTGAGAACATAACCAAATATCAGACTGGCCATTGTTTGTCCTGGGAGTGTCAGGCAGGATTGCTTCTGGTTACAGAGGGGTTATGGCAGGTGAGGGAGAAGCCGGGGCCACAGTCCTGGATGCTCCCGGCAGATAGAGGAGCAGCGGATGGGGGCAGATATTGAATTTTCTTGGGAAGGATGGGAAGCCGGAGCTGAAGCGGGGTGTGCCACCAGCCAGGGTGAGCCCTGCCCCTGACTGGGGGAGGGGTCCACCCGCCCACATGTTTGTGTTCCTCCCCTCCCCTCAGGGCCCAGCACCGAGCTGGGGCCAGGCTGCGTAGGATCTCACACCCTTGAGTGTGAGCTGACTCTCAGGGCATCCGTGTGAAGCACAAAGCCCATTTCACCTAAGGTGCTAGGCACGGGCACTGTGCGTCTCAGCCAAAACACTTGCGGCCAGCTGGAGACCCGGAAGGGAAGTGGGGTTCGGCGAGAAAAGCCTTGCACCCATGGGGGAACGACCTCCCAGTTTGTCCAGAACCTCCTCCATTTTAAAACAGGAAGTCCTCTGTTCCCGGAACCCCCGCTGTCCTGGACAAATCAGCCTGGCTTGTCCCTGCACAGCTGGTCTCCCGGCCCCAGCCCCGGCCTCGGCTCCTCAGCCCCCAGGAGGCTGCCAGAGTGGCAGGGACAGAACGCTGTCTGATCCCTCGACTTCTGTGCCCCAGCTCCTCCCTGGTCACCTTTGGCCTACAGAGGATTGAGGTGTAAGAGAGAGAAGCGGAAACCTATGTTTGTACCACGGACATCTCTCTGCCAGGAACGTTCAGGGCTGGCTCTCCACTAAACCTCCCAGCTGACTTTTGGGCAGGGCTGCGCTAAAGTGTGGAGCCACACTTCTCCTTTCTACCTGAGGAAGTGACCTTGGGTTCCCCAGATTTTGTAACTCTGCTGCCCTGGAAACCACATATGTGTTACTACACAACAACATCCAAAGCCCTGGTAGATGCGCCTGACCTGGGCACAGGGCTGTGGATGAGGGGTGAGTGCACTGGGGCACAGCACAGCTCTGAGGCTCCCTGCATACTGGGGTCCTTGCAACCAGAACTGTGCCTTGCAGGGAGCCGGGAAGCCACGGCTGGGACTGTGACAAGAAATGCTGGTTCCTAACAGGGACTCTGGATTTCTATGCAGGGAAACTCCCATACCTGCCAGTGTGAGCCTCATGCTTCCTCCTGCGCCGCCTCTCGGAGGGCCAAAGAGAACGGGTCCTGGCCCCGGGCCGGCCGTATGTACTCCTCCGAGGACAACTCCCAAGGAGAGAACAGCAGATGCTATGTCTCCCACCAGCAGCCACGGTGGCCTGTGGGAGCCTGCGGGTCTAACCGTCCAGCTCAGACCTCTCCCAAGGCCATGCATGGGAACTATCACTACCATTCCTCAGAGCGGCAAGGACATTGCCAGTGCAACGTAGCAGGAAGAGGCCGGGCTGGCAGGGACAAATGGGTCTGACATCAAAGCCAAGGCCATTTCAGTCGCATGATCTGAGAGGGAGAGCCCAGCAGACACAGACACTGCCCTTCATCCGCTGAAGGACGGGGACAGGCAGGCATGAGGACCGCACTCCTGCAGCGGCTGCAAGGGTGCTGGACCGACATTCCAGAGACCCATGGGTGCCCCTAGACTTCTGCCCGCAGAAGTTAGCACAGCAACGCCTCTTGTGCTTCCCGGCCAGAAAGAGTAAGCGTGCCTTTGTTTTCACTCACTGTGTGATCCCACACTCCCATCGCCCCCTAGGCTGCTAGGATGCCTGTGTTTTCAACCGACATCAGTTTGTTTGTATTTCATCACCAAGTGTTGGTAAGTCACAGAGGCTGAGCCAGTGGGTGCTTTGGGGTTTTGACTTCAAAAGAGAATGGGTAATACTGGGCCATCCTGGTGCATGTCTGCTTAGAGATGGATCCTGGGATGTGGTGTGAGCAGCCCTCCCCAGCTGGCAGGGCCCCTTCTGTGCAGGGTACTGTGTCCTTCTCCATCCGTGGATCTGGCCTTCTGAGAACTTCTAGCTCCTCTGTCGCCTTCACCCCATGAGTTCCCTCAACTGCCTAAAATTCAGTAATTTCCCTTTTGTCCAAAGGTCCTTCTCACCAGAGACCACAGAACTGCTCCTTCCACCTGATGAGCAGGGCCTGAGCCCGTCCACCTGCAGCCAGCTGAGGATGGCCCGGCCTGGCCCTCAGCCGGCTCTTCCCATGCAGACACAGCCAGCCTCCTCGTCACATTCAGTCTTCTATTTCACTTCGTCTATTCTAATTCCAAATATCTTCCCGTGCAGAAATTTGGGAGAGGCATCCTGTGAGCAGGTGGCTTCTTCTGGAGATGCCTCCACCCCCTCCAGCCTAGAATAACAACAGGAACATCATCAGAAAGGAACTTGGGGAATTTCCTCCTGGGCTGACCGTCCCCAGCTGCGTCCAGCTCTCTGTGGCTGTTCCACTCCATCCACTCTCCAGAGGCCTCCAACACCCTGACAGCTCTCCCGGCTCCATCCAGGGGTGGCCTCCCAAGGCAGGAAGATCTCACTTCCCCCCCGCAGTGGTGAGAGCAGGACCTGGTCTCGGGACCACCGTGGAAATAACCTAGTTCCTGCAGGTGCTTCAGTGTCTCTTCCTTGGCAGCCCCTTGCAAATTACGATCAAGATGCAATGCAGGCCCAAGTGTGGCCTGGTTGGTGGTCATATCTGCTCTATCAGTCCTCAGTCCACCTGGTCCCAGGGACAGTCATGCTCTGGGACTTTTGCTGTGTCACACCCACAAGAGTGACAGAGTCCTCGGCCTACCTTCAGAAATCTGGGGTCCCTGAGGTCAGCTTCTCCATGATGGGCAAGGCTCCAGCCCCTCCTCAGAGTCCTGCCCTCTCTCTCTGGCTGCCAGCTGCTAAATCCAGCTGTGCACAGATTCAGAGGTTTTGCTGACCAGGACTTGAACTGGGGTTCACATTACAAGGACACTTGCAAGTCGCTCCGGCAGACAAACTCCAGGACGAACACAGCACGGTTCGTGGAGATTTATGTACACAGGGCAGAGATGGCACCCACCCGGGTCCAGCTGGACACACACACTGCGGCCTGGGGAGGCATCTGGCATGGGGACGAGGACTCGGGCCTGTCCCCAGACAGTGCGGTGGCTGCCGATCCCTTGGTTTCTGGTAATTGCACTTAGTTTCCTGGCATTCAGGTCTCTGCCCCCTTGGGCCTTCAAGGTGCCAGAGCTGGGACATGGATATGGTTCCAAGTTTGACAAAATCCCCATCATCCCTGCCGAGTCCTTACGGCTTGGGCTGGCCAGGACCCAGCCATGCGTCCAAAGGCTTCCCCTTAAAGCTATTGTCAAATATACATAAATTCTGTTTGCAGTCTCTGGACTTTGAATAGCTTGTTTCGCTGTTGAATTTGGTTTGAGTGGGGTTGGGGTTGCCGTAGGGACTCAGTTTATTCCATAAACTTTTTCTATCCTGTAAGAGTAAAACATAATTTGAAACGACACAAGAACCAAGGGTTAAAATGGCTGGAGGACCTCTTGGCTTTATCTGCCCCCTGCCCCTAAAGCTGAGCCCTGAGGGACCTTCCCCCAGGAGAAGCAGCAGCAGCAGGATCAGATCCCCCATCCCCCAACACCCACCCACCCCTGTGGTCACCCCACCTCTGCTCAGATCTGACTGAGTGTCAGCTGTCTTCTAAGACCTGAAATCCTTCCTTTACTCAGTCCATAAACATTGAATGAATATGACCATGTGTCCAGCACTGTCCCAGACACTCGGGTACAGAAGGTACCAGACCAAAGCCCTTGTGGACTAGGGTCAGCCTCAGGGACGCCCATGAGGACATCAGGCAGGGCCCTGGCCTCGGAGCTCAGCCTAAGGGGTCCAGGTAGCTAGTGGGTGCTGCAGGCATCCCCGGAATCCAGGGGGCCCTCAGCCTGGGCTGGATTCAAAGACAGAACTCTAGAGTGTAGGGGTCCTGGTAGCCCCCGGCTCTGAAATGGTCACTCTCAGGGAGAATATGTAAGGGTCCAGGTGTCTAAGGTGGGAGCTGGGTCCTGGGGACACACAGGGCTCAGTGGTCAGAGGAGGACCAGATGCTGACATGGCCTTATTCCAGAGGTCCCTGAGCATGGCACAGGTGTCAAAACCCAGCACAGGACAGGGGTGAGAGGGGGAGGGAGCTGGGTGGCTTCTTACACAGGCTCCCTGGGCACTTTGCACATAAGTGGTAGTCTAGGCTCATGAGCCGTTTGTCCAGCAACTTCCTGCTCCTGCAGCCCTTGGCCCTGGAAGCCAAAGACCCTGGACCCTACAGAGGACTTACTGGTCCACACGGCAACAGAGAGCACCAGGGACTGAGGCCAGACTGGAGAGAACCTTTGGAATAAAACAGAGTCCCCCTTTGGGGATGAAACCCACAGAGGAGTCTCTTATTCCAAGTGAGAGCCCCTGATCCCCCTCCCCAGGGCGGGCCTTCCCCCCAGTGACTGAGACCCATGAGCTGAGGCATCCAGCACAAGGCCACCTTCCACGGTGCCTCATCTCTCAAGGAACGTGACAGTCAGGGACTGGGAGGACTCCTCCTGTTTTAGAAAATCATCATTTTCATCTGCAAAAAGGAAAGGATACCAACCCGAGGTCTTGGCTCACTGAAGTCATCAAGGCCACAGAATGAATGCTAGTGAGAAAAACAAAAAAAGGAACAAAAACTATAAAATAATACCAAAAGAAAATGAGGAAAAGAGAAGAAAAAGAAAAGAAAACAGATGTAAGATATGTAGCATGGAACGCAATGGCAGCATTCTACAAGAACTATGACACTGAGTTGTTGGGTTCAGAAAGAGAAATGGGAAGTAAACAGGCTTTAGGAAGTGATCTCCCCTGGGAAACGCATCCTGGGGTCTTCCACGCTCAGGGTGGGTTATCCCGACCCACTGCCCAGACATGCAGCTAACTCAGACAGGGGAGATTGACACTCTGGACCGGGACAGGACTTTTTGGTGCTGTGATGTGGCCTTCATGCAGAACTTGGGCAGGCCAGTATAAATAGAGGAAGGCCCAGCCAATGGTCACGGTCAGCAGTTCCCACCAAGAGACGGGGGCATGATGTGTGCACCAAAGATCAGGGTAAATTCCACTCAAGGTCACCCAGTCCAACTTGCAGACAAGTAGAGCCCTTCTGCTTACACCATGCTTGCCCAACCCTCTACCCACAGGCCCCATGTGGCCCAGGGTGGCTTTGAATGTGGCCCAACACAAATGTAAACTTTCTTAAAACATTATGAAATTTTTTTGCATTTTTTTTTTTAGCTCACCAGCTATTGTTAGTGTTAGTGTAATTTATGTGTGGCCCAAGACAATTATTCTTCCAATGTGGCCCAGGGAAGTCAAAGGATTGGACACCCCAGCCCTACATCATCTTTGCCAGGGTTCTTTCTTCCAAGAGAGTCACTATTTAAAGTCTTTCATGCCATTTGATTAGTCTACTTACAGAGAAAAAAAAATCAGGGAAAAATGGTCTTAATGGGAGGAAAAATTAAACACGTCGACTTAAAAGTAGAATTTTTTTCTTACCCTGCTCAGGACTTGCTTTGTTCAAAAGGAGTTGCAAGTCATTAGGGGAAACATATCTGAACATCAACTGGGGTTTTTGAAAATAATCCTTGAGTTTTTTTCCCCCGCAAAACAAGGTAATATCTCCCTATATTATTTATTGGAAAAGTCGAAACTAACAGCCATCAACTTCTAAACAAGGTGTAGGATCATTGGAAGTCAGAGCTAGAAGGGGCCTTGGGAGTCACCCAGCCCTTCATCTTCCACGTGGGGAAACTGAGGCCTAGGGAGAGGGAAGAATGCATTAAGACCATTCAGTGTGGGTGTGGCAGGAAAGAGTTTCTGGCAATGACGAAGGAACCGATAAGCCAGGGATAGTGGTGGCTGGAGCTATTTCCATGGTCACAGGCCCCAGTGCCTATAAGGAAATGAAGGTGGCATGAGGCATCTTGGAAGGTTTCCAGCCCTACAGGCCTCGTCAGGCATCCATCCTGGCCAGTCCCTCCTGCCCTGCATGCCAGCTTCTGCAACTCCCTTCTGTGGCAAAAGGAGACGACCAGACCCCAAACACTGGCTTTGAGAAAAGAGTCAAAAAAGAGCCAGAAAAACAATTCCATTTCCCAGGTATTCTCACTGCCGAGGATATAGTGAGTGTTATTTGAAGTGTGTGCTCATTCCACCGGACTTTTAACATTTTAATCAGCAAGGATGACCTTGGGCATGTTTTAAGCCTTTCTTTTATCAGGTCTGGCTCTGTGACCCATTTTACCAACAGAAGTGGTAAAGCTACCTAGGAGATGGGAAGAACCGGTGCTGCCAGTCCACACACGTTGCCTGGGCCCTGGGCTGCAAACTTTCATATCCTCAACCTAATTTCATCCCTACATCCACCCTCAGAGACAGAGAACCATTCCTAGCAGCACATGAGAACACCAAGGCCTGGGGCAGAGGGGTGAATTCTGTGGGGCAGAGGGGTGAGTTTCCCAGGCTCTCTGGGTCCACCTGGGCAAGGTCAGAGGACAGCCCAGGCTCATCTATCTGCAAAGCCAGCTCATCCCTCAAGCAATTCTTAAATTCAATTATACTTGAGACCCCTTTGGTTTCTCAAAATATCCTTGGGAGGCTGGTGGGGGTGGGCATCTGGCAGACGGGGACTCTAGGAATCAGCTAAAACTGGGGTTCCCATGAGGGCGACCAGGGAACTGGCAGGCGAGCCCTGCCCCTGCCCCTGCGCACAGATCCTCGGTCTACTTGCGACCCAGCAGGGCCCTACGCCTCCAGCAGAGATGGGAAGGTGATTTCATCTGCATGGAGCCGACTCTCATGAGAGAAGGGAGAGGAAGCATCTGAAACGGAGGTGGAATCTCAAGAGCTGTCCCATCTCTCTGGGCACATGGTTTGATTCCCTACAGGACTGGAAAGGCTGTCATCCCATTTTTGGACAGCCCTGGAATCTGCCTTCCAGAGATTTCTGCCCTGGTTTGTCCCTGAAATGAATCAGCTTCCTCTCTCACAAGACCGGCCTCAGACACATGAAGCCCAGAGATGCCCTTTCTACCTCCTCTTCCCAGGGCTGATCCCCTAGTGCCCTTTGAGATTCAGGTGGGACCCCCTCTTCGGGCACAGGCATGCCGGCCCCGGACCTCCTGGATGGGTTCAGCAGCTCTCCATCTTGTTGCCACACTTGAACTTACCTCTGTGACATTAAATAGGCAATTATTGTTTTTCTGTACTCCTCTAGAATCATTTGCTTACTCATCCACAAACATTTGATGATGCCCTATCCTGTGGCAAGAACTGTCTTGAATGAAGAGATGAACACCACGTGGTCCCTGTCCTCAAGGATTCACAGCCATCAGGTGGAAGAAGGTGAAGGGCAATGCCATGATAAAGCTGCTTTGCATGTGTCCTGAGCAAGACTCATGTGTCTGTCTGGACCAATGTCATATGGAGGGGCAGGGTGGGATGGCTATGATGTCCATGGAGACCCCAGCCATCCCTTCCTAGGGGTGGGACCATGGACGGGTGTCCTAATCTATCTCTGCCTCACTTTCCTCACCCATAAAATGGGCATCATGGTAAATGGGCTGGTGGAGCATACCAAAAGCCCAGCGAGAGGCCAGCCTCACATCCTCTCGGATGGGAGAGGCCGTATCTTCCAAGAACATGCGACTGGTTTGGGGCCCATAGAAGGTATTTAAAAAGTGAATGAGTCCACGGAGGAGAACCTGTGTCTGTGGTTAGGGGGATGCCACTGACCTCATTGGGCTAACATGCTTCACCTCTTTCCTAGTGAGACAGCAGGGGAGGGATTCAGGGGAAAGTCTTTTGTGAAAAAGACACACAGAGTTGGCCCCGGCCTGCAGAATTTTTGACAGCCATTGAGAAGGAAATGCCTTTACCAGAAAGGAATTTTTGAGGAACTACCGATTTCCATGAGGTGCTGATTTAGGGGAAGAAGGGCAGAGAAAGGAGGGCTGGAGACAAGAGTCTATGCTTTGGACGTTATGAAATAAAATGATTCCGTGCTAACATTTCATGGAAAGAAACCTGGGGACAGTCTGAGCCGCAGTCACCTACCTTTTCCTCCAGTTCTTTCAGGTGCCGCTTCTGAAACTCCAGTTTGTCCTCCAGTTCTCGGATTCTCTGAAATACACCAGGTTATGTGTCAGAAAAAGTAAGTTCTCCAGGTTTAAAACCTCTGTTTTTATTTTTTATTGTGGTCTAGCACAGAAGCCATAAAAGATACCAACACTGTGGGCAGCCTGATGAGCTCTGATACGTGCACAAGCCCGTGTCACCACCGCCCAAAGCAAGACAGAGAGCGTCCCAGCTCCCAGGAGGCCTTGGTCCCCCGGCTGTATTCCAGCTCTGCAAAGGAATTCTGTTCTGACTTCTATTGCTAATAATGGATCGTGCCTGTTCTAGAAGGTTGTGGAAACAGAATTACACAGTACACATTCTTAAGAGGGGATCTTTTAAAAATAAAACATCAAGACTGGACCAAAACATGTAGGCACCCTGAGCAGCTAATAAAGGGCATGGGTGGGATGTGACACCAAGTCACGTACTTGTCCAAGACTTATTTAGCTGCAGCCTGGGGGCTGGGGGGAGGGAGGGAGAAGGGCAGAGGAGGTCAATGCTGGTGGGAGCCACTGCACGAGCATCCACCCCGCCCTCTTAGAACCCCACTCAGCATGTGGTACCAGGGTGACCGACAGACCCGGTTTGCCCAGGACTTTCCTGGTGTAAGCCCCAGGAAACCCCTCAGTCCTGGGCAAACCGGGACTCTTAGTTACCCTCTTTGGCGCCACACCTGCAGAATTAATTCCCCGGGTGGTTTACCGATCATTCCTCCCCATCCCACACAGCGTCTCCACCGAGGGAATCTGGTGAACTCCCCCATTTCCAGATCTTCATGTGCTCACAGGGCTTCCGCCCCATCAAGGGCCCCACCAAGGTGGGTATCCCTGGGGCAACTCTGCCCAGCGGGCTGCTGGCCCTTGTCTGCCCCACACGGGATAAAGACCTCATACATTGAGACGATGCTGGGAGGCAGAAGGGTGGATGAGTTCAGCCAGCAAAAATTAAACGTGGGGTCACCATAGGCCTTTATTCAGGCCCGGAGAAGCCATCTCGCATTCTGTAGGGCAGTGATTCTCCAGCCTGCGTCAGCATCACCCAGAGCGCCTGCTCAAATGCAGATTGCCAGGCCCCGCCCACAGAGCTTCTGCCTCAGCCCAGCTGGGGTGGGCTTGAGTGAAAGTTGCACTCCAGCAAGCTCCTGGTTGATGAGGACGCGGACGGTCCGGTGCCCCTGCTTTGAGAATCACCAGTGAGGGCACATTTAGTCACTCAGTAAATAGGGTTCCATATGCCTGGGCCTGTTCCAGTCCTGAGGAGAAAGACAAAGTCCCTCCCCTTATAGTCCAATTACGGTTCAGACAATAGCAGCATACACATAAATAGAAAGGGCATCAGATGAATACAAACGCCATCAAGAAAACCAACAGGGGCCGGGCACAGTGGCTCAAGCCTATAATCCCAGCACTTTTGGAGGCCGAGGCAAGTGGATCACCTGAGGTCAGGACGGAAGACCAGCCTGACCAACATGGTGAAATGTCTCTACTAAATATATAAAAATGAGCCGGGCATGGTGGTGCGCTCTTGTAGGGAGGCTGATATAGGAGAATCACTTGAACCTGGGAGGTGGAGGTTGCAGTGAGCCGAGATTGCACCATTGCACTCCAGCCTGTGTGACACAGCAAGACTCCATCTCAATAAATAAATAAATAAAAAGGCGTGAGAAGGGGTGAGATATCGAGCCATGGGCTGGAGGAGACGTGGAACCCAGCAGGGACTTTCGATAGTTCACCAGATGCACAAGAGGGGAAGGGAATTTCAGGTGGATGCAACAGCGTGTGCAGGAGGCCAAGAGGCCTGAGGTGGGGGGTCGGGGACAGAGTTCAGAGGGTCTGGAATGGCCCATGTCCCGATGAGGTGCTCACAGCTTTGGGGTTGCCATGGGGAGCCAGTGACAGGTTCTAAGCAGGGAAATGATGAGCTTTTGATTTCAGGATGATCACAGGGGCAGCCGAACAGAATGGATTCCGCGAAGGAGACAGAAAAAAAGATGATTCTCTCAGATCCGTGACCTTGGGCAGTTATTCTGCCTCCCTGAGGCTTGGTGTCCTTATCTATAGATGGGTGCTGCCCACATCTAAGGATTTAACAAGCGAATTTGTACCAAGTGTTTAGAGCAGAGCTTGGCATTGAGCACTCCATACGTTATTTTTTTTAACTGGTAATTTTCTACTCTCTCCCACCCAAAGGGAAAGGTGTGACCTTAGTCTGGTAGTGGCAGGAGTTTCCCGGCAAGCCCCTCACATGCAGGGTGACTGAGGAGCTGCTGAGGAAGCAAGGCCTGCAGCCTGAACCCCGCTTGAATTCTGGGCCCCAAATGTAGCAGCTGTTGCGCTCTGGGTGAGTGACATGATCTCTCTGTGTCTGGACCCCTCTGCTACAATATCTGTGTGGGACCCCGTGACACCGAGGGTGAAATGGGATCTGTAGGGCCATGCTTTGTAATCTAATGTCTGGCTTTACAGCTTCCAAAGAACTTCTGAGAATCCCCCAGGAACAACTCCTGGGCTTTAAAAATCAGCCTGACAGCCGGGCGCGGTGGCTCACGCTTGTAATCCCAGCACTTTGGGAGGCCGAGGCGGGCGGATCACGAGGTCAGGAGATCGAGACCACGGTGAAACCCCGTCTCTACTAAAAAATACAAAAAAATTAGCCGGGCGTGGTGGCGGGCGCCTGTAGTCCCAGCTACTCAGAGAGGCTGAGGCAGGAGAATGGCGTGAACCCGGGAGGCGGAGCTTGCAGTGAGCCGAGATTGCGCCACTGCACTCCAGCCTGGGCGACAGAGCGAGACTCCGTCTCAAAAAAAAAAAAAAAAAAAAAAAAAAAAAAAAAAAAAAAAAAAAAAATCAGCCTGACAACCTGGCTCTCATTCTAATATTTCTTGATATTCACGCTTAGGAAACAGTGTCTCATCAGAGTGTGGGAGGCCAGAAAGAGCAGTGGGTAAGAGTGGCCTCATCTGATGACCTGGGTTCACAGTTGAGCTCTGTTGCTTCCTGGCTGTGTGACCTTGGACAAGTTGCTTACCTTCTCTGAGCCTCACTCTGCTCCCCTGTGAAAAATGGCATCAATGACCTGTCCTCATAGGACTTGTGTGAGTTTCATTCAATGAATGTCTATTGAGCCCCTTCTGTGGGTCAGCGCCAGTCTGCCTTCCTGGGCTGGAATATTGCCACAGCACCTAGAACAGTGCTTGGTACACGAATGTTAGAACAACTCAGAACAAAACAAAACAAAACAAAACAAAACACAGCTCCATGATGGCCAGCAGAGGCATCTCTGAGAGAGGTGGACAATGCAGCTGTGGCGGTTGGAAGGGGCTCTAGAGGGCTTCGAAGGTCAGACTAAGCAACCCAGACTTTGTACTCTGGGCACTAGGGAGCCAGTGAGGGTCTCGGGGGAGGTGCTGTGGTGGTGCTCTGTGTTAGGAAGGCTTTGGCAGAGAAAGAGACAATGGAGAGGGCATTGCCATCATGAATTGTCCCAGCAGATGTCTCTGCAGGCCAAGTGTGGCTAGGAAGTGAAACCAATGCTACTGAACCCTCAGAGAGGGTCAGGACAAAGTGAATTTACACCAGTGGCTTCACTCCAACCTTCACTCAGGCAGAACCTTTTACAAAAGTGCAGAATCATTCTGTTGGGAAAGGTGCCATTCACTAATGGATGTTTTCACATCCTCTTTTCCTCTTAGTTAACAGGGCTGGAAAATGCCAATTTCAGCTGGGGCCGGGCAGGGGACATCACTGCACCCTGTGGGCCGGATTCCAGGCGAAATACAATGGTAATGTCCACAGCAAACTGGGAGACTGGGAGGGTCTGTCCATGGTTGAAGCGGGCAGCCAGTGCTTGGACCAGATCAGAAGTGGAGTGAATGTTGCCAGAGCACCTGGTTGTACTATGTAGTGTCGCCCGTGTTGAATACATGAGTGTTAGGGATTATTATGAATATAAAGGTGAGAGAAGACATGATAATGATTAGGTTGCGTTAAGCCAAGTGCAGCAAATGTTAGCTGATATTCATTGAGTGCTTACTTTGTGAGCACTTTAGATAAATTCTCCATTGACCACAACACTTCAAGTTGTGTGCGTTGATTGTACCCATTCTACAGACAAAAAAATTGAGGCTCACGGAGGTGAACTAACTTGCCTCAGGTTACACCATAACTAGGGGCAGGATTTGAATAAAAACCTGTCTGACCCGAGAGACTATGGCTCCTAATGCTGCATCATAGCTTTCCACATATAAACTTTAAAACATTAATTTTTATGTTCCTAGAGGGGAAAAAAATCACTGTAATGCAGGTTTGAATTCCTTCTCTTTGGGAAAAAAAAGGTAGGTTTTGCAATACTCTTTTGAAAATACCAGATTTCTGGAGACTATCAAATGATAGCAACTAGCAAAGACTCGCAAAACATCAATAGTGAACCCTTAGGGGGTCATGCAGTGCGGAGACCAGGGCTCTGGCAGTGGACTCAGGATGGGCCTGGCCTGGAAGGGTCGCTTTGTGGCTAGCTGACCTTCATCCAGCTGTTTCGTCTCTGTGCCTTCATCTCTCCATCTGTTTAAGCTGGTTTGAAGACTTAATTAGGTAGCCAAACACCTGTTTTCAAACAGGTGTTTTAATGAGGCTCATTACAACCACTGTTTCAGGGTGGTGGTTTCTCTGTAAAATCTTATATACAGGGTACTACTTTTGAAAATTGCAGCCGTTAGAAAACATAAAGCATTTCCTCAACCACAATCAACTGTTCCCACCTCAGGGGCTTTGTACTTGCTGTTCTCTCTGCCAGGTGGCTGCCCGGCTCACCTCCTTGCACCATTTCAGCCTCTGCCTGTTTCTGACATCCTCAGTATTTATTCGAGTCTTGCTTGTTTCCCCTCCCCGGAATCTAAGAACATCCTCTCCACAGAAGCAGGACTTTGTCCACCGTTCAACTCCCAACAGCCAGAACTGTGCCTGGCATAGGGTGGGTGCTGTACACATAGTTGTTGAATGGAAGCCAGAAGCAGCAGCATCTCATTTCCCCAGCACCATGTGGCCACTGGGCTAGCTGGAAAGTCTGCCCTCTGCCCCAGAATCATACCTAGACCACCCACTTCCAGGAAGACCTGTTAAAGGATGCATCCAGTAAAACAGATGTGCTGCTAA
Organism: Symphalangus syndactylus; assembly: GCF_028878055.3. Classification (NCBI taxonomy): domain Eukaryota; kingdom Metazoa; phylum Chordata; class Mammalia; order Primates; family Hylobatidae; genus Symphalangus; species Symphalangus syndactylus. The sequence goes on along the minus strand of NC_072438.2, from coordinate 15,943,316 downwards.
GTCTGCACCTCTTTTATGAAGGTTCCAGGCTACTGCCTGGGGGCTCCGGGCTCCTGTTGCTACTACACATGTGCAGCACTCCACGGGGAAGGGAAGCAAGAGTCAGCACACATCATGGCATCATCAGTTACACTGGGAGAGTTTGGCCAAGCTTTTTCACCTGCAGAGCCACACTGGAGCCTCAAGGCAATGCCCGAGGTGCGGCTGCTCAGAACTACCCATAGTAAGATGCAGAAGCTGAGGTCAGCAAACGTTAAGCCTTGCTGACAGTTCTGGAGCTGAACTCAAAGCAGGGAGGAGGTAGAACCCTTTGCCCTGGATTCTGCTGCCTGGTGTGCTAGAAGAGGGAGACAGGGTGATGGGGAAGGGAAGGAATAAGAACTCATTTTCTTACTAAACCAAAAAAGTAACAAGACACTTACATCCCCCTAGAACTCACAGCCATGCATCTATAAGACTAAGTAAGGTTTGACAACTTGAAGTTGCACAGAAATCACCATGGGATCTTCTTAAATATGGAATCTGATTCCATAGGCCTGGGACAGGGCCTGAGATCCTGCATTTCTAGCAGGCCTCAGCATCATGCCAATGTCCCTGGTCCATGAACGACATTGAGTGGCCAGGAGGCAGGCAGCACGCTACCTTGGGTATTGACATCCATGCGTTATGACATAAAGAGAGTCCTCTTTCATTGAACACCTACCATGTACCAGGTGAATTGATTTGCATATCTTATCTCATTAAAGCCTCAGAGCAATGTATTGTTGAATAAATGTATTGACTTCAGCTTATATGTACATATCACTGTATTTTAATAAAACTGAGGTCAGGGAAGTTTCAATATTCAGTGGGAGAAAGGAATGTCTACTAATTACTTTCAGCAGAATTCTCAACTAATTTGAAAATGATCCAAAGACAAAGGAAAAGCAATACCAACCCTGGTTAAACTACTGTTCAAGCTTCTCCATGCAATTGACTACACAGTTTGGTAAAAGGAAGTGATTTATCCCACATGATCTTACAGAAACACCGCAAAACACTTGCATTTTAAATGACTCTTTTCTTTAAGGGATGCTAGTCCTCCACTGCCCAGCAGGCAGACACCGCCATGGCTTGCTTTTTGGCTTTTTAAAAAATCACCCAGATCCTGGGTTCATTTCTCAGCATGTGCAGCATGGGGGCTTTACCGGGAGTCACAGTGGAATGTGGCATTGCCCTGTATCTTTACGGTGTCCTCTCTAACCCATCATACATTTCAGACTTAGGCCACCAAAAGCAGCACATTCCATGAGATTTGAATCCTTGAGTGGGGTAACGATTTTTTTTTTTTGGCTCAAACACACAAACGTCACTCTGTTCTTTGAGCTGGATCTCCTGAACACAAAATCAATTCCTTCATTGGCTGCACACTCAGTGAGCAAGTCCTGAAAAGAAGGTACAGTGCTTGGCCTTAGAGACAAGCCGGCACCTGGCTCCTAACTCCCCATCTGCTCCTGCTACCTCCACCCACAGTCTACACTCAGCAAGAATCCATAGTGGTCTGCACTTACTGAGAGCAGTTTACAAGTAATAATTTTCTAAACCTTACCATGCCCCAATGAGACAGGCATTGTCATCATCCCCATGAGGACGACAGTGAGGCCCAGAGAGGTTAAGTAATTTGTCCAAGGCCACACAACTAAGTGGGAGAGCCAGAGTTCAGAGCCTGGCCGTCTGGTCCCAGTGTCTGTGTTTTCAGCTTCTTTGCTGCCCTAAGCTGACCCACACCATGCTGCTCTGCTGCCCAGAATGCCCTTTCCCTTTGATGGTGATGATGATTGATTTATGTTAACTTGGCTAGGCCATGGTACCCAGATATTTGGTCAAATATTCTGGAAGTTGCTGGGCGCGGTGGCTCATGCCTATAATCACAGCACTTTGGGAGGCCTAGGTGGGCGGATCACTTGAGGTCAGGAGTTTGAGACCAGCCTGGCCAACATGGAGAAACCCCATCTCTACTAAGAATACAAAAATTAGCTGGATGTGGTGGCGGGTGCCTGTAATCCCAGCTACTCAGTTGGCTGAGGCAGAAGAATTGCTTGACCCAGGAGGCAGAGGTTGCAGGAAGCTGAGATCGTCCCACTGCACTCCAGCCTGGGTGATAGAGTGAGACTCCAAACAAACAAACTAGATGTTTCTGTGGAGGTCTTTTTTAGATGAGATAAACATCTAAATCGGTAGACTTTGAGTAAAGCAGATGAGCCTCCATAATGTGTGTGTGTGGTTCATTCAGTCACCCGAAGGCCTTGAGAAAAAGACTGAGCTCCCCGAGGAGAGGGGCATGCTGCTAGCAGACGGCCTTCAGGCTTGAACTACAACAACTCCTCCCTGGGGCTCTGGCCTGCCCTCCAGACTGTGAACTTGCCAATCTTAATCTACAGTTGCATGAGCCAGTTCCTTAAAATAAGTCAACCTCTTTCTCTCTCTCTCTGCCCACATCTCCCTTCTTTTTTCCTTCTGTGACATCTCTCCCCAGCGGTAATCTAGATCCTTACTATCTGGGTGACCTTCAGGCACATGAGTTAACCTCCCTGAGCCTCAGTTCTCTCGTCTGGAAAATGGACATCATAGTGCCCACCCGTAGGGTCCATGAGATAAGGGATCTGCAGTGCAGGGAGCCACCGCCTGACACACGGTGAGCACCCGACAAATGCTCTGCATGCTGCTGCTTCTTTCCCTTCCTTGTCAATCAGGAGTCATGAAGCCCGCAGCTCCCCGTGTGTTCAGTAGCACATGAAACTCACACGCAACATCGAACCTTGGAAGACATTGAGGTTTTCAGACGTACAACTGGTACAGCTTCCGGGCCCAATCCTCAAATGAGCTGCCATCACAAAAGGCAGCAAAAAAGCAAACCGTTCAGCGGATGCCTCCCCGTAACCAGCATCTGCCCTGGAAACAGCGTGCAGATGCTGGAGGAGGAGGGCCGAGGGAGAAGGCACTTTGGTTTGGGTGAATGTTTCAGCGTTTGCTCTATAGAATGCCCAAGTGCTCCACGTCTTGCCCCGTCACAGGGAGTTATGATGGGCATCTATGAAATCTTGCTTCTTAGAAACTTGCTTTACCCCCAACTCTCCCTGGAACGAGCCTGGGGCACTCAGAGGCCCATCAGGGTGCCAAGGTGCACACAGGACGACAAGGGTGCCAGGGGTGCTGTGGGCACAGCAGCTGTTGCCGCCTACCTGCTGGGCCTGCTGCAGAAGCTCCATGCGCTCCCGCAGGATCTGGCTGTCGAACTCGCGGCTCTGCCTGAGGATCTGCCTGCGCACCTTTTCCACAGCAGCCTGCAGGTCCTCCCGCTGGCCCTCACTCAGCGCCTCACCGGCCCTCCGCCCCGGCTCCTGCTGCAGCGCTGTGTACAGTGTGGCCTCCAGGTCTTGGATTTTCTGAGGACCCCAGATCACACAGACAGAGGAAGGTCACAAGGAGGTGGACAGGAACCACCAGAAGGCTGCTGCCAGTGGAGGCACAGTCAGGGAGGGGGTTTCGGGCAGGGAGGGGCAGCTGGCAGGGGCCAAGCACAGGGCCAGCAGTGCCCGGGGCAGCAGGCTGTGAGGGAGCAACTCGGCCCCGTGCACTTGTCATTTTTTACTCTATTCAATCTAGATGCCCCTACTATGCACAAGACGGGACAAGGGCAAGAAGAAAAAGTAATCATAACATTCCCTTAAAATGCATGACTCAAACAGAGGTGCAATTCACCTGGGTTTTATTTCATCCTTGGCTCCCAGTTGGCTCTCCTCACCTTGGAAATGAATCTCCCCTTTTCTAATGGGTGCCAATGGGAAAACATGTCTGGATTTGCACACATTTGGTTTTCAGCTGCCTTAAGAATGCAACTCTAGCCCAAAGCAAGTAGTGGCGATGTTTTAATTGCCCCTAACCCCCAACAAAAGCAAAACACCCTTTGTTGGCAAAGCTGAATGAGACATTAGTGACCACCTGGGGATCCTTGTGAAAGCTGAGTTGTCATCATTACAGGATGTTACTCCTTTTCACAGCAAGACACTTAAATATAGCTATCTTATGGGAATGTCTAAGGACAAAAGAAAATTACCTACTTTTCTGCCTTCCTAAATCCCCACCCACATTCCTTACTAAGGAACAGCTACTTCTCTCCCAAAGAAACTACAGGTGGTATAGAGGAACCATGAGTTTTAACAGAAACATGCCACCGAGGCAGAGGTTAACCATTAGCCCTCCGTCACTGAGGCAGAGGCTAACCGGTAGCCCTCCATCACTGAGGCAGAGGCTAACCAGTAGCCCTCCGTCACCGAGGCAGAGGTTAACCCAGTAGCCCTCCATCACCCAGGCAGAGGCTAACCGGTAGCCCTCCATCACCGAGGCAGAGGCTAACCCAGTAGCCCTCCGTCACTATCAGGCCACTTGCTCTTCAAGTCTCCTCTGGCTTCTCCCTGCTGGGATCCCGGCCCATAGGGCCAGACTGATTTTAACCAACAAACATGATCACCTTCAGCTCTGCCCACCCCAACAGTTGCCCCTGGGGAACTAGAAGGCTGGAATCTGTTCCCTGGCAGAGCTGCGGGGCCCCCAGATGGGCTCCACACGGAGCAAAGCTTGTTGATGCCTGCAGGCTCACCCCTTCTCTAATCAGCAGCCAAGCTCCCAGGACACCCCTGCGTGGCCAGTTTCCAGATGGAAACGCACCACCCGATTCTGGAAACCCTGTCGCGGGCCTGCCCTACCTCACTCAGCTCAGTGACAAAGGGACACAGGCTTGCATCTGGCACCTGCTGTCCTGGCCCCAGCATGGACACATGGCCCTGTCACTCTCTCAGAGTGTTTCACTTCCTGACTGTTCATGAGAATCCAGGGCTGCGTCAGAACTCCTGTGTACCCGTGCGACTGAAATCCCACTGGGAGCACAGTGCCCACGGCAGGCTTTCAAATACTCCAAGTGTGAAGGTAGCTTCTATATGGTGGCAGAACTAGCATGCAGGGCCCTCTTTTGCAGATCCAGCACTCTGAGGGGCCCCTCAGACCTTCCTGAGTTGGTGCTTAGACAAAGGAAGGGTGGACCCCAAGGTGTCCCGAAGTGCGTTTTAGGAAATGCCAGTTCTGCAAGATGTCCCTTGACAAAAGGTTCAGTGATCCACTGAACTTGGCACACCACTTGCTTACATTCCTCTTGGAGCCTCAACTCCCCCTTTAGCACTCTAAGACCCCAAGAAGTCCTTCAGAGTTTTCCAACTTACTCTATTGTGCTATGCTTTGTGGGACCCTAGCTTCCATCTAAAATCACATTCCTTGGAGATTTTTGGGAAACGCTAGAGAAGAACAGGGATGCATGACGGAGATGGACAATCCTGCGGGGTGTTTTCAAAAGGACCAAGCCTGGACCAAAACAAGGAACAACCTAAAAGATTAGAGAGGCAGGAGACAGACCAGGGTATAGATGAAAATGTCTCCATTCGTTAGTTGCCCTCAACACTACTGAAACATCGTGTAACCAGAAACAAGAGCCCAGAGGGAAATGCTGTGTCTTGATAAGGCTTAGTTCATTCTGATCTTCTACATCTCCTGCTCCTAGTCTCAAGGGATTCAAGCCTCACAGCCTCAACAGGAAGGGCCAAGGGTCATAGCTAGTTGCACCAGCCTTCACGTCTAGAATCTCCTGTCCATTTGAGCTAAGCCCAGGCTACCTGCTCTCTGTCTTCCCGGAGCCTGTCATGGGAAGTAGAGTTTTAAAGTCATTTTTTTTTAGTGATTGGCTCTGCATTTTTGTAGATGCAAATCCATTTTTGTAAAATGATTTTAACTACAAGTGATCTGGGCAGAGATTTGCTCAAGACTCTGTATCACACTAGCTTCTTCCTACAAGGAATAACATTGAACTCTAAATTCTCTCTCCTGCAGGGACAAGTTTCTATGATCTTACTCAACTCCCCGCCACCCCCAAGGAGAATTTCTCTCTGTGCCAGGAGCACTTAGCTTTGGGTGTGAGGACACAGGAGCCTGAACATCATCCCACTGTACTTTAATCACCAGGATGCCCAGAACCAATTTTGCAACCCAAATGCAATATTACATCCGACCTTACACCTCGTCCCTTCGCTTCTGAAAATCACCTGGCCTCATCTAATTGCTTTACCTCTGCATTCCTTTGTGATCATCTCTTTTTCCTCTTTGTAGAAAAACTTGCTTTGGGACTTTAAGTCTAAATATTTAAGTAAAATCAAACGTATAAGAAATATAATTTCTTCTCATTCATCTCAAATGATTACTAGAATTTAAGAAGCATGTCTAAGAAAACCATTAAAGTAACTTTGAATATTTTTGAAAATCACGATTGATTTGGAAAAAGGGACAATCTGTACGGTCATTCACAAGGTGGAGATGGCATTTTTATCGCTCCTGTTTGGCACTGGGGAGCGCCCTAAATGCGGTTTCAGCCCCAGAGGAAAAAGCAGCCTCTAATGTGGAGTCTAAGAAGCCAAAGTGTCAAACCCACTTCTGGTCCTACCAGGTAAGCCTGGTCAAGGGCTTGCTTCCGGTAGTCGAGCTCCTCTTCCAGGTAGCCCTTCTGCCTGCTGAACAGGTCCTGAGAAAGAGGGAGGCGCCATCAGGGACCAGCGTCAGAACAGGAATCCATGACAGCTTCAGAGCCCGTTTGCTAGAGAGTGGCAGTCTCACCGAATTGGGGGCACTCAGATAAGAAGGGACTTGGTGCTCTTCCCCGTTTGCCCCCACGTCAATCACCAGCAGGAGCCTCACTGACCTGGGGCACCCTTGACAGCCACACCTGGATCCTTGGTCAAGACTATCCCATTCCTCCTGCTTCCCTGCCGCTTGGGTACCTGACTGTAAAGAAGGGACCCACTTCAAACCCAGGCGCAAGTCACAGGAGTCCTTCTAGGTTCCTCCTGCTATGTCCTAGTGGCCCCTGAAGACTGTCTTCATGGTTCTCAGATGTGGCTCTTCCTTCCTGCCTGAATTGCATCACCCACCTCCCGACTGGTCTCACTGAGCACACTTCTCCCTGCCGCCCACATACCTGGGTCACTCTCTCAGACCCTGCAAGCATGATCTCTCCAGAGTGCAAATCTCTTTTTATGACTGATTTGAGGGTTTCAGGGTTAGAATTCATCTCCTGTAGCCACTTCCTTTTATAGACAAGGAAGGAGAGAGCCAGGGAGGACCAGAGCCTTGCCTTAGATGCCACAGTTGAGTGATGGCGGAGGTGGGAGTAGAAACCCAGGCCTTCTGGCACCAGTCAGGGCTCTTGCCGCACCATACCCTGCTCCTAGACCACACTAGTTCTTCCACCTTCCTCCTTCTCCTCCCATTTCCATTTCTCCTTGGAGAACTCGAATTGGCCTTTGACTACTCAAGAACCACGTCTTCTGGGAAGCCTTCTCTGTCCTCCCCAGGCTCCCCATACATCCGTAGTCCCAGTGAATAACCACCATCACCATTTATCAGGTACCCAAGGTGCCAAGCACAGTGCAACCCTGGTTATGTATGTAGCATTTTTCATCCCACAACCCAGCACAGCACAGATTGGAATTTCCCATTCATCAATGAGAAAACTAAAGTCCAGTTTCCCAAGCTTTCATGGCCAGCAAAGGTTTGAGCCTTGCCCACATGTTCCTAGAGTCACTGCGCCAGCATTTCCATATCTGGGCTGTGTCTCTCCTAACATCCTCATGCTGCATTCATGTGAGCTCATGAACGCATGACCCTGCAGGCCTGTGAGCTTGCTCCTGGTGGCAGGGACCCCACTTATTCATTACTAAGCCTCTAATCCTGGCATAGCACCTGGGACACAGCAGAGGCTCTGAAAATATGTATTTGATGAGTAATTGAGTGAGTGAAAGAGTAAGTAAATGGGTGACAATTACTTAGAACAACCACTGGGGCAAAAGCAAAATTGAGAAATGCAAATCATTAGGAAAACACATGCAAAGCCTTCCTGCAAATCAACCTCTCTGAGCTCTTTGAACCCTCTCCCCTACCCCCAGGCAGTCAAATTTTTTACCTTCTCCTTCTCCAGGTCCAGCATCTTCTGGGTCAGGGCGGCCTCGGTCCCCTCTATTTGCTTCAGCCACTAGAAAACAGCAGGGACAGGAGGGGTGCAGCAAAGTGAGAGTCAGAACCCAAGGGGCTGTGGAATTTCACAGGCGTGTGAATTTCACAGATGAGCTTCCTCAGAGTGTGCTCAGGAATGGGTCAGGTCACGGCACACACATGCCTGACCTGTGGATGGTGTGGTTGTGTGTGCATGGTCCAGCCTGTATGTGCAGGAGGTCATAGGTGTGAGTGTGACATGTACGTGGTGTGGAAGCTGGATTGAGCCTGGGTGGACTTGAGTGTGGGCGGCTGCGAGTATGTGCAGCAGAGGAAGTGGCGTGGTATAGCTGATGTTACTGAGTGCCTGCTCTGTGCTGATGCTTCACGCAGGAGACCTCATCTGGCCCTCTTACGACCACCCCATGCAGTAGGCAGCGTCACCCCCATTTTGCAGGTAAAGACATGGAGGCTGAGTTAAGTAACTTGTCCAAGGTCACACGGGTGCAGAATGGAGATTTGGAACCTAGCCTGCAGGATGCCAAAGCCACTGCCATCATCCCTCCAGCAACGTGAGTTGGAGCAGCCCAGAGTGCCTGGTGCCACCATGAGAGGAGGTGGAATCACACACAGGGTAGGGGGTGTAGGAGCATGAAAGCAGGGTTCATGCCAGGACATGAGGGCACAGGCACGGAGAGTATGGGGTGAACAGGTGGGGCATGCACCTGAGCAGCAGCTAAGGGAGTGGGAGCTCTGTCCACATTCCCTCTGGGGTCTGGGCTGGGGGTAAGCTCGGAGGCAGGTGTCATACGCGGATGTGCCTCCACGAGGAGCCCCTAAAACGGGAGGAAGTCCAGGCCAGCACAGGGTGGCTGCCCTGTGGGGGAGGGCCGCGGGGAGGTCAAGGCACCGAAAGGTGTCCGGGTTTGATAACACCATTGACCTCCTCATTGCTAAGGCTGTCGGATGGCCTCCTGCTGCCAGGCCCCAGCTGCGGAGTGCCCTCTTTCCCGACCCCAGGCCCCGCTGTAGAGTGCTTTTCCCGACCCCAGATCCCGGCTGTGGAGCGCCCCCTTTCCTGACTCCAGGTCCCAGCTGCAGAAAGCCCCCTTTCCTGACCCCAGGCTCCTCTAGCTTCCTTGTACTCCTTGCTTTCCCCCTCTTCTGGCGGCAGCTGGTCACCCTCGCCAGGTCACCCTGCACTCGTGAGGTCCTGGAGCCCTGCCCTTGGCCTTCTCCACCTTACTCTGCCCTCCCCCAGGATCCATCCTCCCTACTGTCTCTGAAATGTCTCCTACCCAGATCTGCCCCACCACGCCCTGTGTGCCGCTGCCTCCTGCACCCCTCCACTCCCAAGCCTCAAGGCATCTCTAGGGCCTGCCAGGACCCCTGATGGGGAAAAGTGCCCCCTCCTTCCTTCCGTCCATTTCCAACATATTGGCTTTGCCTCCTTCTGGTTCTCAAACCCACCCACAGCACTCCCTCCCCATCACCAAACCCCCATTCCCCTTTCAGCCCCCGGGTTCATATCTGAACTCTCCCTACACATCACAAATCCCTTTCTGCCCCCCAGCCAGCAAGTTCCCTAAAAAACACACATGGGCTCATGGAACCTCCCTGCTCTGCTCAGAGCCCTCCAAAGGCATCCCCTCACCCCCGACAACACTGGCAAGGCCCCAGTGTGGGGTGGCCCCTGCAATGCTCACAGCCTCATCAGTCAGCACTCTCCTGTTCCCACTGAAATCCCAGGCCCTGGTTATCCTAACTACACAGAGCTCCTCGAACGTGCCCGGCCTTTCCATGTGCTGTCCCTACCTCTCCTGGCCCCAGCCTCAGCCCCAGGCCTTTAACGAGCTAGCATCACTCAGTCTTCAGGCCCTCAGCTAGCTGTCACCTCCTCCAGGAAGCCTACCCTGCCTGAGTCCATGGGGTCAGCTAACCTCCATGATGCCCATGTCAGTCATCTTGTGAATGCCTGGTCACAGCACTCACCTGACAAGCGCTGTTGTCTGTTTCACCCCTAACCCCGCTGCCCCCCTTGAAGGCGGGGACCACATTTGCCTCCTGTTGGACTTCCTTGCCTGGCCCAGGGCTTGACACAAGCAGGTGCCTAATAAACTTCCGTTGAATGAAGGAGAATCAAGGGTATGCAGCCTGGCGTGGTGTGTGCTGTCTGTACAGAGGGGACTAGAACTGGTGGGCTTCTGTCACAGAACTCCCTCCCTGATGTCACAGTGAGCTCAGCCCCCAGTACGGGTTCTGTGCCAGCCATGGTGGCAGCACCAGCACCCTGAGCCAGCCGCTGAGGCCAGCACTTCCTGAAACAAGGCTCAGACAAGATGCGTGGTTTCTTAGAAACAGACAAGCGTATTTTGGATGGGGAGTTACAGGTATTTCATTTTTAATATCCTCGTGCAAGCAGTCGTAAAATGAATAAAATTAAAATGGGAAATTCGGGCTTGGATGATTACAACAAGCTGCTCTCAGAACAGTTTCTACAGAACAGTGTTGAGCTTTGTTGTTGCTGTCGTTTAAAAAATTGCATATAAAAAATAAATTTAACAAGACCTTTTAGGCAACTGGGAGAGAACATGAGAGCAGAGAGAGCTGGCCATGAGGACCCCCGACCACGTGAGATCAGAAATTTAATAACAAAGAGTTTGGCCAGATAGCTGTGGAGCCTCAGTCACTCCTGGGAGAAACAACGTTCATGGTTCTGCTCCAACCCCAGGAGAGGGGGTCTCAGGCTGGGGAGGAGAAGTGAGTCCACCCACAGGGAGGTGCTGATGAACTGAGCAGCCTCGCGGGGGCAGTCTGCTGCAGGGTGGGGGACGCTCTCTGAGCCCCGACTCCCAGGGCCCCTCAGGTGCAGAGCCTGGATCCCCTGCGACTGGTGGGGCTCATCTCCCCCCTCTCCCTTTGGGGATGGTCCCAAGACTTTGACTCAGGGCCAACTATTAGAAAGTTAGACTATGGCTCAGACCTATGCCTCATTCTCCTATCCATCTTTAGTAGTGAGAACACGGCCTTTAAGACATTCCCACCAGGCTGAGGCTGGTGTCTTTTTCTCGATCCACTTGGAACTTGAGGGAGAGGAGATATGACTGCTATGATTTAAAAACCCTCCAATGTCTCGTTCAGTTTCTCTGCAGGGCACGTGCCATGTGCCAAGGTGAGTGAGACCTTGCCCTGATCCTACATGTGGCTGACCAGAGTGGGGCTGATGGGCGCCAGGACTGGTGCCTGTGCCCTGATGACTGGGCAGGGCCTCAGTGGGCAGAGATGAGGAAAGCACATGCCCAGGGCAAGATGCTGTTTGCAGCGAAATCAACACAGGCACATCATAGGACCTTCCTTCAGGTTGCACTTCACCTACACACTAAGCAATTGGCTTAGAGGCCGGGTGAGGTGTCTCATACCTGTAATCCCAGCACTTTGGGAGGCCAAGGCAGGTAGATCACTTGAGGTCAGGAGTTTGAGACCAGCCTGGCCAATGTGGAGAAACCCATCTCTACTAAAAATACAAAAATTAGCCAGACATGTTGGCGTATGCCTGTAATCCCAGCTGCAGAAGGCTGAAGCATGAGAATCACTTGAACCTGGGAGGTGGAGGTTTCAGTGAGCTGAGATCATGCCACTGCACTCCAGCCTGGGTGACAGAGTGAGACTCTGTCTCGAAAAAAAAAAATTAATGCCTCTAAGGGAACATTGACATTGACTTCCACTTATTTGGATACCCGTATGGAATGACAATTTTTAAAATAAGGAGTATTTAGTGGAGCAGGGCTTAACTGGGGCCTGTCAGCAAGCCTTCTCTGGCAGTGACATTGCAGGTGCCCACCCCCTCTGCAAACTTCCCTGCAGTGCCTGTCGGCTCTAGGGTGACCAGCTTGTCCTTGTTGGCCCATGACTGTCCCTGTTTTAGCACTGCAATTCTCACGTCCCAGGAAAGCTGTCAGTCCCAGGCAAAGCAGACCGTCAGTCCCCTAGCGGTCCTGCCAGGTTTTCAGGGGGTCCCGCTGATGCAGTTCCCACCCCGCATGAGGGTCCATTTCTGGACCTGAGGAGCTCTCACACCAACATCCTCTCCAAGCTGGGAGAAGACGAGCGGCAACTCCCAAGCTTACTGGACCTTTATCCACAGACAAATGGCAGGGCCAGTGTCTCCTAGAACCCAACCTGAGAAAACTCTGGTTTAAGTCCATTCCTCAAAGATGCGGAGCTGGGAACCTCTGTGCCAGGCTCAGAATCGGGGCCCCATAACCGTCAGTAGGGGTTGTGAGGGGCTGGCAGGCTAGGGCGACTGGCATGTCTCTCTAGCGTGTAGGGCACAAGCCACGGCACCAAGCTGACCAGCTTGGGGAGGTTGGTGGTCAGGGGCAGGCGGGCGGCAGTGGGGGTGGGCAGGGTGCAAGCGGGGAGGTGGGCAGCTGCCAGGCGAGCAGAGCATGGTGAGGGTCAAGGCAGACAGTGGTCGGATCCCAGACAGGTTCTACCTCCTCAGCTGTCCTAGAGTGCTGCTAATCTCACAGATGCCCAGAGGATGAGGAGCGCTGGGGACCTAAGGTGCAGGCCTGGAACAGCTGCTGTGGGTCAGGCGTGGGGAGGGGCACATCAGGAATGGCTCAGGTTGGAGATCTCAGCGTCCTGCATAGGGCTGTTCTCACTGAGGCTGAAAGCCTCCTGCCAGCTGGTGCCCTGGCCCTCCAATGCCCTCTGCCCCAGCCCCATGATGAACCAGCCACCCTGAGTCACCAGCAGGTTCCTGCTCCTTGCTCACCCGGCCCACAGGCATTGACCAAGCATCTCCAGGAAGCAAGCATGGCCCCAGGTGCTTGATTGAACCAGATGGCAATGCCTGATCCTACTGAAATATGCAGCCTCCCAGATTCCAACAGACACTGTGAGCCACCAGGATGCTCGGTGTCATGGCTGAGAGAGACGTGGTGAGAAACCGGCTGAAACCCCTGCAGCTGGCAAGTGGTGTGGCCAAGACCCAAGCCAGGAGAGGCCTCCCCGACATCAAAGCGGACACTGGTGGATGTGACATCTCCACGTCTCCCAGGGCCGTGCTCAGCACTTGACACTAAGATGCTGTTTCTCAGTAAATGTTCCAGTAGATGTTGAGTAAACTGAGTCATAAGTGTTTAATCAGCACTTTGTGTGACTACACAGGGCACTGTTGGAGGAGCCTAGACAGCCATGGAGGGTTTTGCTGCTGGAAAGGAAGGTGTGCTGAATGTGCCCCATGTGCCCCGCCCCGTGCCTGCACCTGCACCTGCACCTGCACCTGATAGCCACCAGCCGGCCAGGTGTGAGTCATCCCCGTCCCGCAGTTCACCTGAAGACACAAGCTCAGCCAGGTTTACTGATGATAGGAACAGGAGAAAGCTGAGTTCCAATCCTCTCATTGCCTACCAGTGTGACCTTGGGCAAGGTTTGGCCAAACGTCTTGTTACCAACATTTATTATCCTTTACTTGATTGAGGGATTGAACAGATGCCCTGGGAAGGAAACTGTTTCTATTTTAAATGCCTTTCCAGAGATTCTGGAATGAATCCCAACTAAGATCATTAGGACCTCGTCACTGCAAAAATAGCATTTTAAAGTTGAACTCATGTGCTTTGAAAGGAAAAGGTCTTTAGCCATAAACAGTTGTGTATTTCTAACACACCGTAAACCAATGTCAAAGGCAAACAAATCAGGAATGTGTTTTGTAACCAACAGGTCAAAAAGTTAGTATCTTTAATATGTGAAGCACTCAGAGAAGTCAGTAAGAAAGACAATGATTTGTCAAATGAATGAATGGATGGATGGGTGGACAAATCCAATGGAAAACCCTCAAAATAAATGCAATTACAATTCACAAGGAAGGAGAGGAAAATAGATAATACACATAAAAAAACTCAGTATCACTAGCACTCAAATAAAAATTAAAACAATGACGTGATACGGTTTTCACCATCAAATCGGCAAAGTTCTTTGCAGCAGTAACATGCCATGTCAAGCATAAATCAACAACGTGTAAGGCTGCAGGTAGAAGGGTATCTGGTGCCGCTTTTCTGGACACTGTTTTGACAATGCCGAAGTCCTTCAAGACATTCTTACTATTTGTCCCAGTCATTCTGCTTCTAAAATATATCTTATGGGCATATTTTAAGATGTAGATAGAAATTTATGTGTAAAAAATGTGCAGTTTACCACTGCATGATGGTAGAAAAAAAATATCTAACAGCTAAGAGGGGCTTAAGTAACTAATGGTATAACCGTGTGATAGAGAGATGCACAGCCATTTAAACACATTTATGAACCATGTTAAATGGCATGGAGGATGTTTCTAAAGCCTGATTGAAAACTGGATGTCAAGTATCATTTCAACTAAGTTTAACAACAATGGACGCAGGGAAACCACTGGAAGGAAATATACAAAAGTGACAGACTGTTTCTGCCACCGGGTTTTGATTTCCTCCTGCGTCTCTGGGTTTTCTACAGTGAGCATGTGGGACTTCCGTCATGAAGAAAACGGAAAGGCATGCATGTGCACGTGCAGACGCAGACGGACTGGAACGCATGCTCCCACGCAAAGCAAGACGCCAATGTACAGTTTCTTGTATGGTGCTGGGAAGCTGGGACAAGGTGTGAGCACAGAAATGCCGCTGGCTTCTACCTTTTCACACAGGGCAAGCACAGTTCCAGCTTGGATTATTGCAACCTGTTCTTCGTTTCTCAAATTCTAAAACACAAAAATGGGCAAGGGCATTTGACACTGGATCCCAAATCCACGTGCAGACAGTCAGCACCAAGCAAGTTTTTTTTTTCCTGTTGTTGTTGTTGTTGTTTGTTTTATTTTGTTTGTTTGTTTTGAGACGGAGTATCTCTCTGTCACCTGGGTTTGAGTGCAGTGGTGTGATCTCGGCTCACTGTAACCTCTGCCTCCTGGGTTCAAGTGATTCTCTTGCCTCAGCCTCCCGAGTAGCTGGGATTACAGCAGCTGGGATGCACACCACCACGCCTGGATAGTTTTTGTATTTTTAGTAGAGACAGGGTTTCGCCATGTTGGCCAGGCTGGTCTCGAACTCATGACCTCAGGTGATCCGCCCGCCTCAGCCTCCCAAAGTTCTGGGATTACAGGCTTGAGCCACCATGCCCGGCCAACACCAAGCAACTTTCCTAGCTTCTCTCCGAGCTGCACCTGAGGGTCAGCTCCCTCTCGCTAATGGGGCTAGCACCTCAGGCAGACAGCTCCTGTCCCTCTGGTCAGGAACATTTCACAGAGTGGCACTAAGCTTTTGTGAAACATGGCTACATTCAAGCTCATCTTTCAGGACGGCAAAAAGATCCCTTTCTGATTTCAGCAATCTCGTGTGACTCCACCTGAATTCTGGGTAGGGGTTCTGAGGCCTTCCCGTCCCCTCCTCACTCACAGGCCAGGGGAACCTAACTTCGGAACCCCACTTCTGACGAATGCCAACCCCACCACCCACACAGGAACACGGCCATACAAAAGCCTTACATTGTACTTCTTAGATCTCTTACATCAGAGAGAAATTAAAAACAAAACAAAACAAAAGTCACACAGAATACACCCAGATCAAAACAAGAACACGAAAGCAGAAACCGATCGCTCATAGTTACCCCGTTATCGCCAAGGATATCTAATTTCTTCATAAGTTCAGAAACATTCACATCCTGGAAGAGATTTCCAAGGTTCATTTTTGTGTGAGCTACAGAGACCAACCAAACCAATTTCTAGGGCCACGGCCTTTCCTCTCGACAAGACACCGCGCTCTTTCTTTTCCGGCCAAGTTTTGCACCCAGCCGTTCCTCTGGGGAGTGAGGGAGAGAAGGCATAACTGCTGCTCATTTGCTGAGCTCATTTACACCAGCATAAACACTGCTTTCTAGAAAGGCCATGGAATCGGGTGAGTCAGGACGCTGTCCCTGGGGCTGAGCAGGGCTCTAGGACATGGCAAACCCCGGGCCCTTCTGGCAACCACAGCCACCATCTACAGAACCTTGCTGCATGCCAGGCACAGGGCCAGGCACTTGGAGTCTGTTCATGATCTAATTTCATCATCACCCCAGCTTCACGGTGTGGGTATTGTCATTTGGATTTCATAGCGAAGAGGCTAAGGCTCTGAAAGTTTACAGGCCAGAGCAGTGGTGGAGCTGGGGTTCACGCTCAGGGCTATAGGCCAAGCCTCTGCTGTTTTAAACATATGGGTCAAAATAGAGTCACATTTGGTGACCCTTTAATAAATGGGCAAACTGTGACTTTCAACACAAGGGGTATCTCATGAAAATCAATTCTATCCCAGCACTCCCCCTTTACAGCTGAGCCGGGCACTGAGCGAGCCCTTGGCTGGCATTTAGCAGAGGCACCCCCCAGGCACGCTACCTTAACTCCTTCCTGGTGACAGAACAGCTGGAGAGCGCTGCTGTGGTTCTCGGGGAAGGTGGTGATTTGGAGGTTAAATGCTGGCGACCTCCTCTCTCTCTCCTGGGGAAAAGATTCGGTTTAAAAACAGAATGTGACCGGATTATTTACCACTTGCCATTTTCCCACGTTACTCAGCAAAAACCAAGGAATTCCAGTGGGCACAGATGTTACTAAAAAGCGCGAGTTCGGACTAGAAGCAGCCTCGTCCGTGAACTACGACGTTTTCACGCCTTCCCACGCAGCAGTTCTCCTTTGGAAATGTGTTTACTTCTTCCCTATTCATCTAGGGAGAAATGGTTAACAGGGTACCATGTCTTTATCCATTGTGAGATCAAAACCCAGGAAGTCACAGAATTACAAATTTTAAAAATCACAGTTGCACTAAATTTGAATAGATAGCAAAAGCCACCATCTATGGTTTATTACTCTGTGCCAGGCACACCACTCTCCCGTTTAATCCTCACACAACCCCAGGAAGCAGGCTCATTGCTTTCATTCTGTAGACAAAGAAAAGGTGGTGGCTCAGGGAGGCTGTGTCTGAGGTCCCAGGCTAGCAAGTGGCAGGGCCAGGACCCCAAAGGCTGACTTTCTTTCTTTTTCTTTCTTTTCTTTTCTTCTTTCTTTCTTTTTTTTTTTTTTTTGGGAGGGTGTTCCGTTCTTGTCACCCAGGCTGGAGTGCAATGGCACAATCTTGGCTCACTGCAACCTCCACCTCCCAGGTTCAAGTGATTATCCTGCCTCAGCCTCCCAAGTAGCTGGGATTACAGGCATGCGCCACCACGCCAGGCTAATTTTTTATTTAGTTTTTTTTTTTTTTTTTAAAGTAGAGATGGGGTTTCACCATGTTGGCCAGGCTAGTCTTGAACTCCAGAGACCTCGGGTGATCCACCCGCCTCGGCCTCCCAAAGTGCTGGGATTACAGGCGTAAGCCACCTCGCCCGGCCCCAAAGGCTGACTTTCTCTTCTTTCTAGTACAATCTGCCAATACCATTCACAATTTTTTTTTGAACCACACTAACACAACAAGTGATCATTCTACCCCTGCCTTAGACTTACAGCAAAGCTCAATTAATTACTAAGGGAGAAAGAAGAGCAAGCCTTTTTCCCAGAAGAGGTATTTATTAATCATACATAAGTGACAAGTTTTTAAAAGGTCGGGAAAACCTAATTACTTACAGGGCTAAAGCATAGTGGCAGAACAGGACTCAGGTCTCAGATGTGTTTCCTGCACAGAATGGACTTTAAACACTTTAGCGATGGACAGATTTGTCATGGTGGGGCAGCAGAGAAAACCTTTTCAAATTACACCTTTAAATCAAACTGCTTTGGTTTGAGCAAAGTTACGGTAAGGTAAAAAATAACACGCTTTGGGCCATTCTAGCAGAATCTAGCTATGGAACCAATGGGCTTCTTGAATAATTCTACTAAGAGATGTAGCCAAGAGAGGCACGAATCTAGACAGCAGGGCTTAAGAAGATGCTCTAGGATGAGCCTGAAGGAAAGAGGGAGGGCTGAGCACTAATTCAATCAATTTCCATGAAGCCCTAACCTGACTAACCTAGGTTTGAAACAGTCTAGTAAGAAAACCTTATTTCCCTTATTAGCCAAAATAAAAAAATCAAAAACAAACGAACAAACAAAAAAAAACAAATTTCATGATGGTTCCATTCCACAGATGCCTTTCTACCAGCAAATTTACTTAAATGGCGTCTCCATAGAAAAAGTGGCCCCAAAAGCTCAGATTTTATATGAACAAAAGTCATTTTGTAGGCTGGGCATGGTAGCTTATGCCTGTAATCCCAGCACTTTGGGAGGCTGAGGCAGGTGGATCCCTTGAGGTCAGGAGTTTGAGACCAGCCTGGCCAACATGGCGAAAACTGTGTCTACTAAAAATACAAAAATTAGCTGGGTGAGGAGGTGTGTGCCTGTGATCCCAGCTACTAGGGAGGTTGAGGCAGGAGAATCACTCGCACTCAGGAGGCAGAGGTTGCAGTGAGCCAAGAGTGCACCACGCCACTGTCCTCCAGCCTGGGTGACAGAGCGAGACTCTGTCTCAAAAAAAAAAAAAAAGCGATTTTGTTTCTGGTGGTTCTGAAGGATGGTGGAGACCATTAAAGAAAACTCCAGTAAACTGGGTAGTGCTTATAGAATTCTCATGAGAAAGACTCATAACAAGGATTTGTGAAAGGTTCTCTAACAGCGGCAGGAGTATTAACAATGACCTCACATAACTTGCAATTCTGTCGCACAAATAAAATGCTCATGTCATGCTGAGCCAAGAGCTGAGTCACTCTTGGTGTGAGAAATACTCAGGCCACAGGTCCCTGCCCACACGACAAGGTACACACGGTCAGTTCTAATGCAGACAGAATTGTAACTCAAGCCGGGAGGAGAAAACAAAATTGGGGAAGCCACAGACACTGTGAAGGTGCTCACTTTGAGGGTTTCACGCATGCAGAGGTTTCAGCTGAGAGACAGCAGAGCCGCGCCACTACAGGTGCTTAGAGAAACTCATCACAAACTTAAGTGATGTTTAAAATGCCAATGATTTTTCAACAGAAACAAAAAAAATATTATGAAGTACCATGAGAGCAAGGCAATACAGTAACACACCCGAGGTAAGATTTCAGTTGGAAGCAGTAAGACCATTAGTATTCTTTCACTGAATCTCACTCGGTGCATTGGGGCAGTTCCTGAAGGAACAGAATTTCTACAGGTGAACAGCAACTGATCTCCCTCCAGTAGTTTTGAGTTGCAGTTTGAGTTGCAAATAGTAATTTCTTTAGTCCAATATTGCTGCAATGCCTGGGTCTGTATTTACTGGATAAAAGAGTTTGAACAACGTAACTAGTTTTCTTAAACGCCTATGCAAATACATCCTTCTACTCTGTCTTTACTTACCTTGTGTTTACCTTGGCAAATAGAAAATGGGCCCAGACTGGCATTAAACACATTCTAGAGTCAATTGCTGGCTCAGGTCAGACTCTGCTATTTCAAAAGGTGAGATTTACTGCATGCAAGATCACTTAAAAAGGTGTGTTATTAATTGCAACAGTGCTTCCGTCTGGGTGTGCAGAATGCGTACCCGGTGACTACGCATGCAGGAAAGAAGTAGTTATGGAAATGAAACACAAATAAAAAAGGCAAAATATTGCAAAAACAAATTATTTTATTAAGTGCAAAACAAGCCATAGGCAATAAATATATTAGCTCTGGTACATGTCCATAGACTTGGGTGAGCACGCTCTCCAGAACACATTAAGGCAGTGAAATTATTCTGAACATACAGATTTAAAAAAAAAAAGAAAAAGAAAGAAAGAAAGAAACTATAACATGTCCCCTTTACACATGCTTGAAAACATCTGAGAGCTTTACATGAATTTCAGTTTGGGTTCAAAGAGAATGTCTGCTCCGTTTGAGAGTTTACAACAGATAGAGTCTCTTACTTCGAGTTCTAGCACTCTGAATTCTAACAGCTCGTTCTGATCCTTGGCGTCTTGCATTTCATTCTTCAGCTGGTTCTCTTCCATTTCCAGTCTGTAAATCTAGAGCAAAGATACCTGCGGATTAACAGGATGGGCGGGAGCACTGGGGTCCCCTGGTCACAGGCCACCTAACTGAGTGGCTGGAGGGAAACGGAGGACCGGCCATGGGGGCAAGGGGCAGGAGAGGGCAGGGTTTGCAGCAAGCAAACGAATGAGGTAGGCGCTGCAGGTCCTTTTTGCTGATGTGGCTGGGAATGAAGGAGACAGAGGCTGGGCCAGGTTCACCCCTGCACCTCTGAGCCTGGCACAGTGGAGTAGGGGCTACTTATATATTTGCTGAATAAATGAATGATGGGGAAACTGGGGCATGGAGCTATTAATCCCTCCCTTGAGGCCAAACACTGGGAAGCAAGAGTGCCACACCCAAAGCCTGTCCGGGTCTTTCCAACTCAAGCCCCACCAGATTCAGCCCACCCAGACAGAGGCCCAGCCAGCTGCGGCACGGAGGCACCCTCCTGCTTCCCCACAGAGCTTGCGGAAGAAGCCCTAAAGGCAGCAGTTCCCTGAGAGCACAGATCAGTGTGGGAAGTGACGCTGCCTGCATCCCAGACCCAGCTGGGAGACACTGGATCACTTAGCCCACTACTCCAGCCCTCAGCTTCTGTCCGAGAAGGAAAACAGCAGCACCCATCGCCTGGCAGCAGCGAGAAGTCACTAAAATAACGCATGTACACGAGGGCTTTGAGTAAAGCCTCATAGCACCATTACAGAAGGCTAGAGGGGGGCCCTCTGCCAGGTGATCCCACTCCCGGGAGACCTTTAGAAATGGGATGGGGGGTGAGGGTTTTCCATGGCTCCCAGAATTTAGTGAACAAGACACCAAAGATGCTAAAATTCTCCCAAGGCCCGGGGCTGCTCGCTGTCCCAAATGCCCTTGAGAAATGCAGGGAAGGGAATGGGGCCACATGCTGGTTAGCAGCAGAGAGGGGGCTGGGCCGAGGCCCCCACCAGGGCCAGGCCAGGTTCCTCCAGTCCTGGTGCTCCAGGACACTTAAAAGCTGAGGCCTAACCTAGGGTTTGGCTCCACTTACTTGCACCATCCAGAGACAGTGGACTGGAGGCTGCCAGGGCCCGGGAGGCAGGGCAGAGGGGGGACTGCACACGGGCAGGAGGGGTCTTTATCAGGCTGATAATGTTCCAAAACTGCATTGTGGTGATGGTTGCACAACACAGTAAATTTACAAAAAGAATCAGTGAATTGTACACCAATTAGGAAAAAATAAGCTATGATTTTAATTCCAAAGCATTAGAGCTACTCCCCAAGCAGACTCTCCGAGAGCTCTGGAAAGTTCCACAACCAGGAAGAGAAGAACAGAGGCCCAGTTCCCATTATGGGTCAGCTGCACTGGGCTAAGATGGCCTGAGGATCTGCCCATGGACCTGCCTCCGGTGCCCACCACACTGGTGGTTGAAGGGCTCTGGACCATAAAGCCACAGCAGAGGTGGCCTGGAGCCCAATGTCAGGAAGATGGACCAGCCCAACAATAGGCCAGCCCTCCCCATTTCTGCAGGTGTCCTCAGAGGACAGGGGCAGCCCTCCCTATTTCTGCAGGTGTCCCTAGAGGTCGGGGCAGCCCTCCCCATTTCTGCAGGGTGTCCCCAGAAGACAGGCCAGCCCTCCCCATCTCTGCAGGGTATCCCTGGAGGTCGGGGCTGCCTTCCCCATTTCTGCAGGATGTCCCCAGAGGACAGGGCTGCCCTCCCCATTTCTTCAGGGTGTCCCTAGAAGTTGGGGCAGCCCTCGCCGTTTCTGCAGGGTGTCCTTAGAGAACAAAGAAGCTCTCCCCATCTCTGCAGGGTGTCTGCAGAGGTTGGGACCTGTCCTCCCCATTTCTCCAGGGTGTCCCCAGAGGACAGGACCTGCCCTCCCCATTTCTGCAGGTGTCCCCAGAGGATGAGGCAGCCCTCCCCATTTCTGCAGGTGTCCCCAGAGGACAAGGCCAGCCCTCCCCATTTTTGCAGGTATCCCCAGAGGACAGGGCAGCTCTCCCTGTTTCTGCAGGGTATCCCCAGAGGTTGGGGCAGCCCTCCCCATTTCTGCAGGGTGGCCTGGGAAGACAGGCCAGGCCTCTCCATTTCTGTGGAGTACCCCAGGAGGATGAGCTAAACCAGCTCTGCAGACCTGGTCCCAGAGGATAGAACCACGGATGCGGCTTTGATTCCATGTGAGGAAGACATCTCTCCTCATGGGAGGTGTGCAGGACCTGAGGCCCTGGTCACTGGAGTGCCCAAATGGTGCTGGGCACAATCCCTGTGGTCTGAGCAGGCCCGTGGGGTCCCAACTGCCCTGCAGCTCTGTGCTTCCCTGAAGTGGGGTCACGCACCTTTTCCAGCAAGTCTTGGTTTGTTCTGATGAGCAGCTGCTTCTCTTCAACCCACTTGGAATCCTAAGGAAAAGCACTAAATATGGTCATATTCATGGAAGCAAACAGATGGTCAAGTAACAAACTTTTAGTGAGAAAGATCACTTTCTATGAAACTGACTATGGAAAGGTCATAGAAAATGACAACAGTGATGTGTCCTCATTGTCCCTGTCAACTTTTAAACCCCAAAAACAGAAATGGCTGGTTTGTGGGGCATCCCTTCTCCACTTTGTTTACATTCCCAAAAACACAATGACTCCATTCTGTCAGTCTGATTGACAGAAACATGGCTCCAGGGTGACTGGTCTACACTGGCAGACCCTCCATGCATGCGGAAGGCTGACCTCATACCCCGTGGACTGGCCAGAGCCACACTGATATGCTTTTGTTCATTCTACTCTCTCTGCCTGAGACGCCCTTCCTACGTTTCTTTGCCTGGTCATATCCTCTTGCATAAGTCCTGTGAGCACATGGCACCAAGTCCATCTTGTCACTGTGGCATCCTGAGCCTGGCACAGTGCCTGGCTCATGGGGACAGGGGGACTCAGTGAATCCTGGAATGGGCAGATGAAGGAATAAGTAAAGGCAAAGGATGCCCTCTCCAACTTCCTCCTCCCTTCTCTGCTGGTCAGCCACAGAGCTGGGGCTGGGCCAAGGCCCCTCCCAACCACCAGGCCAGGCTTGGTGTTCTAGAATGCTGAGAAACAGAGGCCTGGCCTAGGGTCTGGTCCCAAGCACATGGAATGCACAGAAGAGGCCCTGGTTGCCTCCAGGTTTCTGTCTCCCTGGTACCTGGCACCTGCATTGTCCCCATGCTGACCCATATGTGGGCCTCACCAGGCTGCAAGCACCTGTGAGGAGTGGCTGTTCTCCACCCATCTTTTGTCTGTGGCATATTATGGCCAAAAATGGCTGCAATACTCCCTCCCACCTCTGCGTGCACCCCCTTTGCCATGTGACTCGGCAGCTCCTCCCAGCAGGTGATGGGGTCCATTTCTCCAACCTCAAAGCTGGGCTGGGCCATGCCATGCTCTGGCTACTGGGATGTTAGCAGAGGTGACCTGAGCAGAGGTTTGGACCATGCTAGGGCCTTGGGCTTCCCATTTCCCTTGCCCCCAAACCATGGGGAAAGAAGCCAGGTGGGCCTCCCTGAGGCGGAGGCACCTGGCCGGGAGCTGGCAGTCTGTGCCCAGCCTGAGCCCAGCCCAAACTGCTGATCCACAGAACTATGTGCAAATGGAATCCTTGCTGTTTTAAATAACTAAGTGTTGCGGTGGTTTGTTACTCAGCAACAGCTAACTGATCCAGCGTCCCAGGTACCAGCACTGGGCCTAGGATGGGCGAGGGTTCTGGGAAGTGCTTGCTGGATGAATGGCCACAGGCTCTGCCTCAGACTGGTGCTCTCCTCCAGCAGGCACGGAGGGCAGAGCAGGCCACACAGAGAGGACCCACCCCCCTGGGGGAGGCAAAGTGTGGAAAGTAAAAAAGTTCCTCTTCAAAGTTTCCCTTCTTATGAAAGAATAAATCGTAAGTGTTAGAAATAATAGTTTCTTTTTAAAAACTAACTTCCTTCAAGCCTCCTTGCTTTTATACTAATAACTCTTTGTTAAGCCCCTCCTATGTAGCTGTTAGATATAAGGGAATAAGTACATTCTACGTCTTTGTACTTTAACCAAGGATATTTGTTATAGACATGCTCAAGCATGTCCCAGCTCACAGCTTATACCCCTTCCTTATTTAGAAATGTTATTACTTCTCTAAGTCTTTTCGCAAGCAACTTCCTCTTTTCCTTTGTTCTCTATTACCTTTACCTATGTAGAAAAGTTTTAAGTTATTAGTCAATTGGGTCTAACTTAGACTGGGAGGTCCAGCTCCAGCCAATGGAGATAGGGCACAGCAGTAAGGACCCAATGCATAAAGAATAAATATCTCTGCTTTTCTTTGTTCAATGTGATCTCGTGGCAGGATTGCTGACAGGCAGCACCCATTCCGCAGAAAGTAAAATTGCCTTGCTGAGAAAACATTTTGTCTGAATGCTAATTTTTCCTTGCAGTGCCAAGGAATAAGCATTTACTTACAACACTAAGTCATAGACTGTGATCAGGCAAGTTACAGATATGTGGGCTCAGCCTGGAAGAGGGAAACTGAGGCTAGCAGCCTCAAAAAAAAAAAAGCCTTATCATCCTGCACCTGGATCTCTGCCCCAGCTACTCCTGGGTTCTTCTCTGTCCTCCTGCTTAATGTGTTAGGTATTATTGTTAGCCCCATTTTAAAGATGAGGAAACTGAGGCACAAAGAGATTATGTAACTTGCCCAAGGTTATGCAACAAGGAAGTGGCAGAGCTGCCCTCTGACCCAGGTGGCCAGCTATAGCATGTAAGCTCTGCGTCATGATCCCACCGCATGGAGGATGCAGACCACAGTTTAGAGAAGCCATTCCAGAGGGCCAGGCACTCATATTCCCCCACGCAGTCCATTGGTAAAGTCTGCTGTGGTGACCTGCTCTGTGCCAGGCATGCATGCTGGTCGCTGGCCATCCGCCTCCATGGGAACCTCAGTCTCACCCTGAGCCCTGTGGCAGCCGTTCTGAGCCACCGGCTTTGCAGCTTTGCAGTGCTCTTCCGGAGCTGCTTCTGTTAAGCCGCCTGGAACCTCTTACACCCTTTGCTTCATGCCTGCCTCCTCCCACTGTGTCCCACCGGGCCTAGGACCTGTGGTAGACCTCGCCCAGCCTCCTCAGGCCCCATAGATGCCTCTCTGCAGGTGAGGGTGGGGGCCACCAGACACTCCGTCTGCCCACACCCTCCTTGGCACCCTCACTGTTAGTGGGGCCACGTGACTGATGAATTTTGCTGAGGCAGCAAACAGCCAAGCAGAGGAAGAGTTCGAGATGGGGCAGTTCCAAGATGGTGGTGCCTCCTGCCCTGCATCCCTGAGAGGCCCCGGGGAGAAACAGGAGTGTGAACAGAATACACCTTGTCACATGGAGCCAGGGAGATGTTCAGGTTATGTCACCACAGCAGCACTTCTGACACAGAGGAGGCTGACCCATACTAACCTTCGCATGCCACCCTCTGAGAGGCCAGATTTCCACCCAGAGCCCTCTCTGGCTCCCCGGCTCCAGGGGACAGGTCTAGGCCCAGGCATTGCTTTTCTGCTGTGTCTTACTGTCAACCGGGCCTTGCCTAATCAAATGCAGTGAATGGGTAGGTGCAGTTGGCTCTAACCTGAGCAGCACAGGACCAGACTGTTCTAAGACACAATCAGAGGCCAGAGGTGGGGCCTCTGCAATAACCCAGGGTTAGTCATAGGTGCTGGTTCATTTTCACAATTAAAATCTTGAAAGGAAATGACAGCTCTTCTTCAGGTTCAAGTCAAAAACAGTTTTGATCACACCTTTGCTTTTGGAATTACCTCTTTTTTGTGCATTTGGCAAACAAACAAAGAAAAGGCCAAGTTAGAATGCCATACCTTGTTTTGATTTTTTAACTCGGCACACAGGCACAGTAGGAAGCACATTCGTGCCTGGGTTCTGCTAGTGTTTTTTCCTCTAGTGTCTCTGGAGCTCCTGATCCAGCCCCACAGAATGTCCCCCTTGGCACATGGGCGAGCCCCAGGGATACCACCAAGGGGACAGAAAGGCAAAGATTCACAGAGCACAGATCACTCCTGCTCACCTGTCCCTTCTCAACCAGTAACTTCTCCAAATCTTCAATTTTGGCCTGACACCTCAGCAGATCAGCTTGTAGCTGCTCCCGAGTCTGGAAGGGAAAAGACCAGGCAGTGAGCAGGTCACCTCCAGTGGGTGACAGAGAGGTAGAAAGCGTCATGCTCCAATGCAAGCAATGCGTAGGGTCCTTATAGGCAAACCTTAGGAACAGGTACACTTTTAGCAGCACATATTCAACGTTTTTTTGTTTTTTTTTTGTTTGAGACGGAGTCTTGCTCTGTCTCCCAGCCTGGAGTGCAGTGGCGTGATCTTGGCTCACTGCACGCTCCACCTCCCAGGTTCACACCATTCTCCTGCCTCAGCCTCCCAAGTAGCTGGGACTATAGGCACCCACCACCACACCCGGCTAAATTTTTTGTATTTTTAGTAGAGACGGGGTTTCACCATGTTAGCCAGGATGGTCTTGATCTCCTGACCTCGTGATCCACCCGCCTCGGCCTCCCAAAGTGCTGGGATTACAGGAATGAGCCACCACGCCCGGCACATATTCAACCTTGGCCTACTAGAAGCATGCCTCAGCTTCAAACACAAAATCATTAAGAACGGAACAGCCTTGAGAGTTTGACAGGTCCAAATTGCTTGGTTTTACAGACAAGGAAAATGAAGCCTGGAGAAGGGACTCTGTTTTTGAAGGGGGTGAGTGAGCCAGAAGCCAGCCACACTGGGGGCCCAGGCCCAGCTCTCTGACCAAGTCCAATCCTTACTGAACCTGAAGCTCATTCAGCCATTATCAGACTTCAACACGCCTGCACAATTGCGTAGCCCCCAGCCCAGGCCCCTTATCACCTACAGCAGGGGCTGAAAGCAAAATACTTCAAGCACCAAGCAAGTCATATAAATAAGGGAAGTCAACTGGGTGTGGGATAACAGGGAGTGGTGGGGACTGTGGCAAGCCAGAGGCACATGTCACATCTCAGGGAGACGCTGCCACTCAGCAGCAGCCACAAGAAATGGGACGCCTGTTGCTGCCAGATGTTCTGACCTTTCAAGAGAGGTCAGGAACCTGGATTTCTCTATGGAATCTCTTTACTTTTAAATGTTGGCAAGTAGATGAAATTTAAAAAGCAAAACAAAAATTATTCAGCCCACACAAAGCCTCACAGTTTCCCTCCTCTGACCTAGATGACAAAGACTGGGCCTTTTATGGTGGGACAAGAAGCTTCCCTCCCTGCTGACCTCACTCCCCCTTACTCCTGGCTCCCCCCTGCAGGGCCACTGCTGCCCCTGGAACAAACTCCACATGGGCGTGGCCTCTCCTCTCCGCCTTTGCCATCAGATTTGCCAGGTAATGCCCCATTCTGGCCCATCGCCTTTAAGACTACCAAAATCCATCCCTTTGTGGAATTCCTAAACAGAACTATGAAAAAGAGCACAGGCCCTGAGTCCGAGAAACCTGGCCTTGACTCCCAGCTCCGTTCAGCAGCATCTGGGTATCTGGGGGCAAGTTGCTCAGTTCTGAGCCTGTTTCCTCATTCGGAAGCTGGTGTTAATTCCTCCTGCCTCAGGGGGCCAGTGTGGGGGTGAGATGGGGGAGGGGATGCAGGGAAGCACCCCTGTGTGCTCTCCGAGAGTCGCCCGCACTCCCAGGAGGAAGGGAGAGCAGGCCCCAGTCTATGTGACTCCCGAAGGTGGGAGAAGGGCCAGCGGGTGGAAATTTCCAGAAGGCAGAGCTCAGCCCAGCCTGAGGAATGGCGTGGCCTGGACTGAGGTGGTCACAGGGCCCAGAGTGCCTTGGTGGCTGGGGAGCACCCTGAGAGTCCCTGCGAGTGTTCTGGTGGATGTCCCAGAGGGCGGGGGGTTCGCAGCCCTGGAGGGAGGGGAGCCTGAAGCCTGTGAGCCGGCCAAGTCTGTGATTTCATCACTTAGTCTTAAATTCTGAACACGTGCTCTCCTCCAAACAGATGGCACAGGTGATGTGTAGCGTTGCTTCCTCTAATAGCTCAATGTTCCAGAGTGCCTGCCATCACACCGAGGATGCAGAGAGGCATCTAGAATGTCACCACAGCAAAGACCTTGCTATAGGTTCCCCATCACCTCTCAGAATCCCCTCTGAGTGTCCATGCCAGGGTATGTCACACTTCTGGAAAGGACCTACATGACCTGGCCTTCGGCCCCTCCCTCGAGCCCTGAGGCTGGCTGCACTCACCCGGGCCTCCCTCTCAGCATCCAGTGTGCCCCCAACCTGCTCTTGGAGCAGGGCGTAGGCACGTTGCAGGGCCTGGTACTCCCGGGTCAGCTGGCAGAAGCGCAGATCGGCCTCCTCTCGGGCTGTGGCCTTCACATAATGGAGAAGAAAACAAATAATCAAGTGCATAATTACAACAATAAATGATTTATGATTGATTTTAATAATAAACATGAATAATCAAACCCTTGCTGTGGCTTTGAGTGCCGGGGTCAACTTAGACAACATCAAACGGCCACATCTCACAGTGCTGCCATCGAGTGCTTAAGGAGCCTCGAATTGCCAGGAAGCAACTAGGGCATTGGAGGAAAGGGCTGCCGGGAGGAGGCACCTCCTCAGCCATCAGCGCTACTCCCAGGAGCTCCCACCCACGGGAATCACTGGAGTTATGTGGGAGCAGGTGGGAGATAAAGGGCTGGTGCCATGGAACCAGCCCCAACTCCAGAAGCAAAGGTCTCCATTGTAAAGGGTGTCCCCTCCCACCCAGCACCTCCCATTCTGGGAATTTATCCTAAAGAGATGGCCGGGCATGGTGGCTCATGCCTGTAATCCCAGCACTTTGGGAGGCTGAGGCAGATCACCTGAGGTCAGGAGTTCGAGACCAGGCTGGCCAACATGGTAAAACTCCATCTCTACTAAAATACAAAAATTAGCTGGTCATGGTGGTGGGCACCTGTAATTCCAGCTACTCGGGAGGCTGAGGCAGGAGAATTCCTTGAGCCTGGGAGGTGGAGGTTGCAGTAAGCCGAGATCATGCCACCACACTCCAGCCTGGGTGACAGAGCTAGACTCCGTCTCCAAAAAAAAAAAAATGGCCACATAAGCGTATAAAGACACAAATACGAAGGAGCTCCATGCATGGTTCACAGGTGTGGAAAACGACACAGCATAAATCCCTCATCAGTGCATGCTGCTCATCCATGGGAAAGCCCCACATGGCCATGAGAGAGGATGAGGCAATCCCATGTTCTGGTGCTGAAAGATGCCTATTACACATCACTGGCTGGGAAAAGGCAAGCTGAAAAGCATGCATCCTGTTTTAAGTTAAACATAAAAGGCCCATGGCTGAGAACAAGACCCTAAAGTCTGAGTAGCCCAGTCCAGACCCTTGTGCAGGACAGGCTGATGGACTGTGGTGTGTCTCCAGCACCAGCGAGGCCCCTCCCTCCAGCCGGCACTTGGGCTGAGGCTGGTGGACTGACGGGGAGGATGGTGTGTCTCTCCCAGCATAAGAAGGGATGTCCAGGGGACGACCTGCAGAGGTGACATGTGTCCCCTAGAGTTTTGGCACAAGATGGAAGAGCAAAGAGAGGGCCATCTTGGGGTCGGATGTGCCAGCGCCCACAGCATGTGCCACATTTTCCTATGGCAAATAGACCCATGGGAGGAAACCAGCCTAGAAGTCATTCCAGAGGGGACTCCAAAGAAAAGGCCACCAGGAGGGGACAAGGACAACGAGCAGGGGTTTGTGGGAGGCGGACCATTCAGAGTCTTGGGACATGGGGGCACAACGAGCTGCAGTGCCCAGTCCCTCACCAGGAAGCTGTGGGGTGCAGCACCGCAAGGGGAGCTCGTGGAGACCTGGAGAAGTGCTCCCCTGAGAGGCAGCGTGATCCACCTGCCCCTGCCAGAGGGCACTGCCCTGAGGGCCAGCTGCCCTGGCACATCCGCACTCCCTTCCCATTCTTGCCCTTCCCTGGGCTCAGAAAAAGCCACCAGGGGCCTGCATGGGAAGAGGCAGAAGAGCGAGGTGGGGAAACAGCAGCCAAGCCTGACACAGGCCCCGGTGGCCAGCAAGGGGAAAGTCTGCGCTGAATGAAGTCTGCAGTTTAGGAAATTAATCAAATGTGATTATTCCCGTCACTGGAAGGCATAGAAGCCCACAAGGTCTGCCTGAGATGTAATTGGTACTCCTGAAAGAATTCACCTGGGGAAGGTGAGTGAGAATGAAGCTGGTCTTTGCCCCCTCGCGAATCCACCTTGCTCAAGAAGCTGGCTATGCACCCACATGGGCACAGGTGGTCGGGACAGGGTGAGGCAGCGACCTTGGGGTGATGGGACTTCAGGGCTCTTCACCTTCTTCTTTATATATTTTTGGATCACATGCTTTATCTTAGTCAAGAAAGCAATGATGCTGTTTCTGCCCAGTGGTGTGTGCGTGTGTGCACACATGCGTGGAGACCAGGGAGAGATCATTATGCAGCAGTTTTAATTGCAAATGGTGAGGAAACCCAAGGCAACATCCCTCAATGACTCAGCTTGAACTTGACAGCCACAGATTTCCTTGGTGGGAAAATCAGTGCTGGGGAAAGAAAGGGTCCCCACGTGCTGCCCTCCCGTCGCCATTCATGGAGTCCACAGCTGTGGGGGCCTCCTTCCCTTCACGCCATTGGCTTTGATAATGCACTGGTAGGAATGGGTCATCTGGGGTTCAGAACTATAGGCAAGGAAGCGAGACTTGCAACTATCAAAAGCAGGAGGTGCTGCCCCGAGAGCATCTGGGGTGAGGTCCCGCCCCCTCTGCAGTTTTGCTTACATCGTCCAAGTCTTCTTCGGGCGTGGCTGGGGTCCTGTCTGTCCTGTCTGTGTTGTAGGATGTTTCGGACAATGTTTCTGAGTCCACAGACTCCTCATCAAATCCAAAAAATGTCTCCACAACATGCTTCTGTAAAATGCAATTTGTATGATGTTAGCAATGACTGAGGATTGCCAGAGTCTACCAGTCCCTGGTCGTGGGCATGCCAGTGCAGGGGGGTGACAATTGATATTTGGGCCACTGGTGCATCCCAAGATGCGGTTGGTGGGCTTCGTAACTGACTGGGTGGGATAAAAGGTGGCAGCAGGTGGCAGATGACCCTAGGGTTTACAGCCTGAGTGAGCTAGTCTGGCCCTGGCCTTGGCTCTCCAACTGTAGATCTGTGCAAACCACTTGGCCCCTGGAGCGCCAGCCACCTTCTCTAGCAAATGGAGTGAGAAGCCACCTCACCTGTGAGCACAAAAGGGGGCCATGTGTGCCCTGTGCCCAGAAAGCAGCCCAGCACTCCATTCCGCTCCATAAGCAGCGCACTGGCTGTACCAAGGAGAAGGGGGACAGGGCCCAGGGAGACGTCGAGTTCCAAGGAGAAGAACTGGATGAATATGGACAGCAGAGGGGGCAACAGCTTGAAGGAGTGGAGAACCCAGCCATAGTCCTAGTACTCTGACTAGTGTGGCTGTGTGTGGCCCAAGTCCTGGCCAGACCCACACTTAGAGGCAATCTCTGCTTAACTTTTTATTATAGAAAACTGGGAAGATTCACAGAATGAGAAGGAATCATGTAATAGACCTTCACACGACCATCACTCAGATTCAGAAGCAAATTGTAAGGCTCTATGTGCCAGCCTCTGAGTTGCCCTGCTGGCACTTCTCCCACTCCAAATGTCATAGGATATGGGGCTTCCTTCATCTGTCTATCCATTCATTCACTCAGCAAACACTGGCAAAGCTCCTTCTATGGGCCAGACACGGGGCAGGCCTGGGGAATACAATAGGATCATAACCAGGCCAGGTCCCTGCCCTGAAGAGCCTGCATCCCCTAGGGGCTGCAAACCTCCACCCACAATCACCAGATCAATGTCCCTTATTTTAGGAACATAACTTTTTTGTTTTTTTCCCAAACAGCCCCTGACAAGGATTTTTATTTGTTTTTACAATCAACGAATGCCTTTCAGACCATGAAGAATGAATCAAAACTAAATTCCAGAGCCCAGCCCGAGGCTCTGCTGGCTCATCCAAAACATGACTTCACCCAGAGCTCCCCCAACCCACAGAGAAAAGCCAGGCACTCCCCACATACTAAGGGCCCCTCCCAGCCCATGTGTTTTACCCAAATATCTGTAAATGTGAGAAAAATGTGACTGGCACAAGAATTAATAATGTGATTAGGAAATAATTCAGACATAAGGCAAGGAAGAAGATGCAGGGACATCTTTGTCACCTTACTCCGTTTCTGAAGGTGCTGCAAGGGAGGCACCCACCACCACACGTCACCCAGAACGTTCTTGCATTTGGCATCTGTCTTTCCACGCACTGCATCCCCCAACCCCCACATTCCTCCTTGCTTTTTAATATGCATGGGGAATACGCCTCTCCCCTGAACTCCAGACTCATACGTCAGCTGCCTCCTTTATGGCACTGTGGAATCCTAGTGGGCGGTGACTTACCCCCAACACCGCGCCTCCCGTAATCTAACCTGAGTCCAGCAGCAGCAGCTCATGCTTCAGTTGCCCAGGCCCCAATCCCAGGAGGCCCCCCCCCTCTCTTCTCCACCTCTCATGCCTGCCCTCCCTGGGAGAAACCCTGCTGACTTCACCTTCAACTCAGAATCCAGCCCCCCCACCCCCTCTCTCCATTGGGACCTTCATCTTGGTCCCAGCCACCAATATCTCTCTCTCTGATATTATTAAAACCACCAACATCCATGCAGGCTACAAGTGGTCTGCGAGGCCCTGCAGGATCTACCTCCCATCCTGCCCTGGCATCATCCCTCCCTCTCCTCCTCGCCTCTCCTCCTCTGCTCCAGGCTCCTGCACCCCACAGACACCTGCCACGGGGCCTTTGTGCTCCGAGACGCTCTTCCCCAGAATCCACATGGCTCCTTCCCTAGATTCCCTTAGGTCTCTGCACAAATGCAACCATATGAGAAAAGGCTTCCTGGCCACCATACCCGGGTCCCTCCTGCTTCATCCTCACCCCAGCCTCTGGGGCCTCCTTCTTTATTCCTTTCCATAGCACGTCTCCCCACTGACGTAAGATCTGGCAAGCTGTTGTGTTCACTGATGGTCTTCCCCCCACCCCCTGAAATGGAAGCTCCATGAAGGCAGGGGGTTGGCCCTTTTGTTTCCGACTGTATCCTAGTGTTAATGAACTCAAAGCCACACTAGTTTGTCTATCCACAAACAGATTTTGTTTTGCACATGACACCCTTTCCATTCATTCACACAGCTGGCATCAGTTGGACACCATGTGGTTACATGCCCCAGATGAGTCTCACTGGCAAGTACGTGAGGACTATGGGCACCATCAACTTCAATGTCATTTCTCTCCTTGCAGAGGCTGGAGACAATCATCTACTCAAATCTCCCCTCCAGATGAGGACCCCACCTGACTTCAGGCATCATGGACTCTTCCAATGAGCTCTAGAGAGCAGTGGTAGTGACATCCCATGGTGACAATGGCACCCACAGGAGTGATGCATCTGCAGCACTCAAGCTCTTCTGCACACACAGGTCACCCCCCTGAGCTCCAGGTTCCACATTTTTCAGAGCAGCCACTGAGCTGACCTTATTTCTTGTAAACACTGCTAATTGCAAGGCCTCTAGGGACGAGTCTGTTTGTTGCTGTAGTCCAGGAAGCATCATCAAGTTACACACTTTCCAAACATTTAGGACACACTGCTGGGCTGTGACCATCCATGTCAGTGTCAGGGACCCTCCTGGGGGCAACGACTCAATGCTCAATTACCTAAGACGATCCATTGTGAAGGCCCTGCAGGACTACCAGTTAAAGACTAACTCTCAAGCCCTAATACAGGGCATTAACTACCAATGCTGCCAAAGACCCTACAGGACTGCTAGTTAAGGACTCAACTCCCAAGCCCTAATACAGGGCATTAGCTACTCATGTTGCTTGCCGCCTGTGTTTAAAGTAGAGCAGGCTTCGCAAACAGCCTAACTCCAGACCCAGTGGAGCCCCCGAACGTATCATATCATATGGCCCCAGAGACCAAGACTCCACAGAATTATGCTGCTCTGAGGGAAAGAGGAAGCAGCTCTTAGGGCAGAAACCAAACACAAAAGGGCAGTTCAATTCGAATCCTGCAGCAATGCAGAGGAATCCACAGCCAGGCACGGCACACACAGAGTTCCCATAGCAGCAAGGAGTTGTCTGGGACCCAACCCCTCAGGTTTTTATGCTGGGTATTTTTAAAAAACATTTTAACGTTTTTTTTTTTTTGAGACAGAATCTCCTTCTGTCGCCCAGGCTGGAGTGCAGTGGTGCAATCTCAACTTACTACAACTTCCGTCTCCCAAGTTCAAGCGATTCTTCTGCTTCAGCCTCCTGAGTCGCTGGGATTACAGGTGCGTGCCACCACACCTGGCTAATTTTTGTATATATATATTTTTTTAAGTAGCGACAAGCGTTCACCATGTTAGCCAGGCTGGTCTTGAACTCTTGACCTCAAGTGATCCGTCTATCTCGGCCTCCCAAAGTGCTGGGATTACAGGCGTGAGCCACCACGCCCAGCCTTGACTTTTTTTATAACATTTTATAACACTGGGTTAGTGTTTATAACATTTTATAACACTGGGTTAGTTGGTTTCCTTTAGAGAAAAGTTTTGTTTAGTGATTATATTATGCAGGAAGCCTACATGTACTTGATATCTCAATATGTTTGTGCCTTTATTAATAAAAAATAGAAAAGATATATTAATATTTAAAGTGAAAACACAGTGGCTGTCTTCCTTGAAGGCAATGCAACTGGTGTTGCACGGCATTTTCGAAAAATGCAGGAAATAATTCACTGCCTGCTTCTCAAGGGATGAGGGGAGAACCGCCTAGAAAATATTGTTTCTTCTCATGATTGGCACATAGTGGGCTTTAAAAAAAATGACAAACATGAAAGAAACTGTTCATTTTTCTGTGTCTCCACTCTTCTAAGAGTCTCTAGGTTTTTCCTCACAAGAGATACATTAGGAGCAAAAACGTCCACCATTTGCTCATTCTGAGCCCATCTACTGAATAAAAAGGTAATTCCTCTAGCCTTCCATGTTCCTTGCAACCAAAGCCTCTCCTCGTTGACTCGTTTTTACAGATGAATCCAGATTCAGATTAAGATTTAGTTTTGGCCGGGCACAGTGGCTCATGCCTGTAATCCCAGCACTTTGGGAGGCTGAGGCAGAAGGATCGCTTGAGCTCAGGAGTTCAAGATCAACCTTGGCCACATAGTGAGAATCCATCTCTACAAAAAGTTATTTAAAAAGTTAGCTGAGTATGGTGGTCGATGCCGGTAGTCCCAGCTACTTGGGAGGCTGGGGTGGAAAGATTACTTGAGCCTGGGATGTTGGGGCTGCAGTGAGCTGTGATTGTGCCACTGCACTCCAGCCTGGGTGACAGAGCAAGATCCTGTCTCAAAAAAAAAAAAAAAAAAAAATTCAGTTTTGGCAAAATGAATGAAGAGTAAACATGTCTCCTCCATTTACATTTTGAATATACAGAGGTGCTCTTCCTTAGCAGGTCAAATGAAGCAGAGGGAAAAAGAGGAGGTACCCCCAAAACAAATAGCCCCTCAACCGGATCCAGTCTCTCTCAGCCACCTGTCTTCTCATCTTCCTTTCATTTTCAACAGAGCTGCCTGTCACAGGCAGGAGCATCGGTTGGTCACAGCCAGGGACCACCACAGAGACTCAAAAAACAAAATGCCAAACCAGCTGCCTACCTTCATGCTTATAGGTCATCTCCTGGCAGCCAGAGAAGTACAGGCACACCAGGGCGCAGAGACACAGGAAGAAAGAGAAGTACAGCACAAAGAGGACATATTCCATGGTGGCGTGATGCTGCAGACACGCCAGCCCCTGTGCGTGGGCTTAGGCAAAAGCCACCTCATCGGCATCCATTTTCAGGGCTTCCTCCAGTCCGAGGAAAAAGCACCAGTTCTCTCCCCACGCACTCCCCTTTCCTCTAACACACCCGCCCTAGGGTCTCCACGGCTTCCTGTGGATCCGTCTGCTGCAGAGTCCGGAGAACAGGATTGCGCCGGAAGACGCACCTTCAGTAAAAGGGAAGCCAGCTCCAGGGCAGAGCCCAGATGCTGGCCACGCCAACCGCGGGCTGAAGGGAGTGGTTTCCAGGGGCGGGCCGGGGTGCATTCGTCACAGAGGACAGCTTCCGAACCAGTTTATTCTCTGGGGACCTTCCTCCCAGATCCCGTCCTCCCTGAGCCGAGAGCCTGTTGTCAACACCATGGCACAGGCCCTGGGTCCCCAGACAATCACAAGGCCCCCGGGGCAGCACTAGCAATGCCAACGCCATGAGAGATTCTCCCCCAGGACCCAAACCGAGGAGCTGCCTCTGTCCTCATGTGTTTGAGAAATTTCTCTGCTGTTCCCCGATCACCTCATAGGCACCATAGACTTGCCAAATTCATTGGCTTCTCTACCATCATTTTGTCAGTGTTTTACCATTTTTGTAGGCCAAAACAAACCATTATTTAATAGAAAAACTGATTTTTTTTAACTAGATCAAAGTCTTCAGATTCACCTGCCCAGAAGGGGTGTCTCTGAGAGTCTTCCATCTCTTGGAGAAGCGTCACCAGACATAATATCAAAAGCAAAAACTCTCATGCTGGAGAAAAAATGGACAGACTTCACCATAAAAAAGTAAAACATCTGTACTTTGACAGATACCAAAGCAATATTAAAGGGCAATGGACAATTCATAAAAGAAGAAATGTACATAGCAAAGTTCATGTATGTTTCAACTTCAACAATGCGTGATGCTGTATTCCTTTGGAAGTATCCGTCAGATGAATTGTGTGACTGGATTGTGCTACTCAATTTAGTGCTGACTACCCTTTAAGCCACGTTTCCTAATGAGGCACCACCCAGCCAGGCAGTGCAGACCTGAGACAGCTGGGTCTGGCCCCAGGCAGTGCAGACTTGCGACAGAGGGGCCTGGAGGGGCGGGGCTACAATCTGGAACCTTTGCTTCAAGTCCCTCCCCACGGGGCCTGAAGTCACCTCCTGAAACCAGGCAGGAGGCCAGGCACCTACAGATCCAGCCTCTGCAGCAGCTCCTCCCGGAGACCAGGACTCACCACCCTGCTCACTCCTGGCACTGGAGTTTCCTGCCCTGTGTGAACAGATTACCTAGAACCACCATAGGTAATGGCACCTGTCCCTTCCCAAGTCTGCAAATGGGAGCCAGATGTCCCCACGGTGTTTGCTACCCTGCACAAGGTACCCAGGCGGCCTCTGTGGCCAGGTCAGGCTCCCGGAGCTCTGCTCCACCCACACCAGCTGCAGCTCCTCTGGCGGTGCCTCCAGGACCGGCACAGACAGTGTGTGTGCTTGTCTGCTGAGCCACCTGGGTGTGGTCCAGAACACAGCCCCTGTCTCTTCATAATCACCCCAGTGTCCTATCCCCAGGACCCACATCTTCCCTGAGTCCTTTACCAAAGGGCCCCCAGCAGGTGGGACATGGAGCAATGCTCAAAGGGGACTCCCATGATTCTGGCACAGAGCCCGCTGTGAAAGGAACATAAAAACTCTGAACCCCAGTTCACTCCACCAAAAAGAAAAACTTAAGCTGAAAGCTGAGTCATGCAAGAAGCTGCCTTTCCTTTTGTTCCTAAGCAGAGAGCTGCAGAGAAAACGTTAAGCATCTCTACAGGTAGCTGCTCCGTGTTCACCTTATCTTATGTAAAGTGCTGATTTACTGAGCACAAGACAATTACATAATTTGGACTATTCCCCTACCTGCTCCTTTTCTCTCACAACCTGTGGATTCAGTCATGTGACCACACCCCCCCTCTTTCCCCTCCAGCCCGCTTTTCCCCTTTAAATGTTGAACCCCTCAAAATCATCTTTGGAGAAAGGCTCAGATCTGTCTCCAGGGTACATTTTTAACCTTAGCAAAATAAACTTCTAAATTGATTGAGACCTGCCTCAGAGACTTTTTGATTTACATCAGCCACTCAGCCGGCGAGGCTGGCACAAAGTCCTGCTGCCTGTGCCCTCTTTACCTTTGATCAGAGCTGCGTGAAATGAGTCCTGATGGCTGCTGTGGAGGAGGGACCAGGTGACAGGGACACTGCTGAGCCAGGAGGGAACAAGCCCTCTCCCCTCCCAGCAAAGGGCCCACAGTTACACAACTGAGGCCAGCCCTGTAGACAGACATGAAGTAGCCACTGGTTTCACGCAGTCACTACTATTAGCCCCTCTGAGTGCAGGGCACTGTGCCAGCAGCTTCGAGTAGCTGGATCCCAGGGCACCATCCACCCCTCATGAGTTCACAGACTGGTGACAGCCGTGGGGAAGGCAGCCTAGGAATAAGATCAACTGCAAACAACCACGAAGGAAAAAATGGGTAGCTCTGGCAAAACTTGCAAATGAAAAATGCATGCACATGATGAAAAAATGTTTGACTTTGGGAGGCCGAGGCAGGCAGGTCACTTGAGGTTAGGAGTTTGAGACCAGCCTGGCCAATATGGTGAAACCTTGTCTCTACTAAAAATACAAAAAAAATCAGCCAGGCCTGGTGGCACACTCCCAGCTGCTCAGGAGGCTGAGGCATGACAATTGGTTGAACCCAGGAGGCGGAGGTTGCAGTGAGCTGAGGTCGATCGCGCCACTGCACTCCAACCTGGGTGACAGAGCGAAACTCTCTAAAAAAAAAAAAAAGTGCTTGAGCTTCCTAGGCAGGCAAAGGTACCGTACAACCAGCTGCCAGTGTCTGTCCTTCCCTCTACCAGGCAGCAGGCTTGGCCTCAGGGGCGTGGGGCTAGGGGTCAAGTTTAGATATGTCCTGTGTGTTTTGATAGGTCCCATCAGAATGGATGCAAAAGTCACTGACAAAAATGGCCCGCCAGACCTCAGGCATCCTCCAACCACTGGCAACAGCAGACCCAAGGTCATTCGGGGAGGAGGGGACACAGCACTGATGCACTGGCCCAAGAAAGGGCCTCTCCTTCCGATGGTGCTTTGATGGTTCCCAGTGCAGCTCCCCAGTCCTCCCTTAAAGGATGATTACTGCAAAAGGCATTGAGATCCCACCTCACTATTATAAATTAGTGGGGGAGGCAGGGTGTGGGCATGGCCTGGGAATCTGCATTTGACAGGCCCTCCAAAGGAAAGTTGTTGAGCTATAAGGTAAAGGAAGAAGGAGACACTCTGACTTCCTGATCACCTGCTATGCACCAAGCAAAGAACCAGAAGCTTCCTTAGATTCCATGGATATAATGTTCATTTTAAGAATTAAACTGAGGTTCTGAGAGTTTAGATGACTTGGTCAATCCCATCCAGCTAGTAGCTAGGGTCTGACTCCCATACTGCTTGGGGCTACAATTTCCCAACCTTATCCAAAATGATGGGTCCTTCTTTCAACCAAGGTGTGTGAGTAAACTGTACTAATTTTTAGCTATTATGCATATGCTTAGAACTCTGTGATGATATAGCTTCTGTGCAAGTTCCAATAGCCTGCAACACAATTTACTGCCACATGGCCAGAGGCCCAGGTCCTGAGCAAGCCCCCTACCCCAGTGTCCAGGGCACAGCCCAAGGAACCACTCAGGATCCTTCTCCCACAACCTCTCCCTTGGGGCTAACCTGAGTCCATGCTGAACCAGCAGGCTCCCCGGGAAATGAGATAATCGACACCAATCTTGTCCCTGGAGGAGATCCCATAAGGGGACTGTTGGACAGGCCCAGTAAGACAGAGTCATGGCCCTCAGGGACACAAACGCCCTGGGAAGACAAAGGCGGACACCCTCTGCTTTGCCCTGACTGCATCTTCTGCAAGCTGGGGTGTGGGAGTGGACTGGAGGCGCCCTCCTGCAGGGAGTCCAGGGAGGTTTGCTAGGGTCCTTCTGACAGAGTCAGGAGCTGGAGAGCAGGGATGGGGCTGTCAGATTTCTGGAAAGTTCTGGAATTTTCAATGCATTCACCACAGTGCTCTGTCAAGCAAAGCCTTTGGCGAAGTGTTAAAGCACTTCCATGTGTGATGGACAGAGAGTGGTGGGGGCATTTCAGGGGAAAAGGAAACCAGTCTAGTCATCCTGCGGTATCCATGGGGGACTGGTTCTAGAACCTCCCACGAATACTAAAATCCACGGCTGCTCAAGCCCCTTACACAAATTGGTGTAGTACTTGCACATAACCTACGCACATCCTCTTGTACACTTTAACTAGATGACTTATAATATTGTGCCTAATACAATGCAGATGCCCTGTAAACCCAGTCATGTGCAGCGTAACAGCATCTCAATCCCCAACAGTATACAACAACGGTCCCATAAGATCATAATACTGTATTTTTACTGTATATTTTCTATGTTTAGATACACAAATACCATTGGATTACAACTGCCTACAGTATTCAGTACAGTAGCATGCGGCATAGGCTTGCAGCCTAGAAGCCACAGACTAGACTGAATAGCCTAGGTGTGTAGGAGGCTAGACCATCTGGGTTTATGCAAGTACACTTCATGATGTTTACATGACAAAGTCGCCTAATGACGCATTTCTCAGAATGTGTCCCTGTTGTTAAGGAATGCATGACTCTAGTTTTAGACTGTATTGTTTAGTGAATGATGAAAAGGAAAAAAATTCCGGGAGGTGGAGGCTGCAGTGAGCCAAGAGCATGCCACTGCACTCCAGCCTGGTCAACAGAGTGAGACTCCGTCTCAAAACAAAAAGAAAAGGAAAAAAAGGCTGTATGTGTTCAGTAGAGATGCAACCATCCATTTTTTTTTTCCTGAAGGTTTTCAATCAGAGGTTGGTTGAATCCACGGATGTGAAACCCACAGATAGAGAAAGCCACGTGTACGGAATGCCTGTGGCCTGTGGTAGAGAAGAAAGAGAAGCTTCTTAGGCCTGAAAGGCAACCCTGGATTACAAAACCTGCTCGGCCCCGAAGGATCCAAGTATCAATTCCATCCAGCCCTGCACAACGCCAGGATTAAGTAGGAACATGGGAGAAAACTTGGTCCACACGGAAGTCTACACTGAATCTTGAGAAAAAGAAAAAATGCTGGTGGGCCCAGGAAACAGTGAATAGAAAAGACCCTAAACCCACTTGGAAAGTTTCTACACAGATCCCCAAATTCGGCCTCCTAATGACACGGAACTATCTTCAGTAAAGTGACCACACATCACCGTTCTTCTGGGACAATCCAGTGTCATACAAGTACATTTTTCCAGTAAAGTCAATTCGCTTA
Source organism: Symphalangus syndactylus (assembly GCF_028878055.3). Taxonomy (NCBI): domain Eukaryota; kingdom Metazoa; phylum Chordata; class Mammalia; order Primates; family Hylobatidae; genus Symphalangus; species Symphalangus syndactylus. The sequence continues at coordinate 15,902,012 of NC_072438.2, read as the reverse complement.
TTTAGCCAACAACTATTTAGGGACTATTTAGTCAACACCTACTCTGTGCCAGGAAGTGAACAGGCCACAGTGGGCAGGACAGACACAGCCCCTGTCCTTGCCTGTTGTACAGGCAATGTAGCAAATCACGATTCAATTCTAACCCTTTGTGAATTTCTCCTCCAATAAACACATTCAAAAATCAGGAAGAATGGCCGGTTGCGGTTGCTCATGCCTGTAATCCCAGCACTTTGGGAGGCTGAGGCAGGTGGATCACTTGAGGTCTAGAGTTCGAGATCTGCCTGGCCAACGTGGCGAAACTACGTTTCACCGTCTCTACTAAAAATACAAAATTAGCCAGGTGTGGTGGCACATGCCTGTAATCTCAGCTACTTGGGAGGCTGAGGCAGGAGGGTCACTTGAACCTGGGAGGCGGAGGTTGCAGCAAGCCGAGATCATGCCATTGCACTCCAGCATGGGCAACAAGAGCAAAAATCTGTCTCAAAAAAAAAAAAAAAGAAAGAAGAAAGAAGGAAGGAAGGAAAGAGAGAGAAAAGAAAGAGAGAAAGAAAGAAAGAGAAAGAAAGGAAGGAAGGGAGGGAGGGAGGGAGGGAGGGAGGGAGGAAAGAAAGAAAGAAAGAAAAAGAAAGAAAAAGAAAGAAAGAAAGAAAGAAAGAAAGAAAGAAAGAAAGAAAGAAAGAAAGAAAGGAAGGAAGAAAAGGAAAGAAGCCAGAAGATGGGGAACGGGGAAAGGAGCCTCTGTTTAATCCAGGCATTCTGATACAGACTTTAAAAATAAAGTCTTGGCTCAACAATGGATTTTTCAAAACCCCATATGGAGGCTCTACGGGGTGTGTAATGCCACAGCACATCCCGTTAATGGGACAAACTGCACAATCTTTAGATTTGTGCCTTTTAAACATATGTCCCATGGTGAAAATGGCTGTTACACACACTCCCAGCAGCTGTGCAGAATGGTGCAACTCTTCCATGAGGCAGTGGGGTGGGGTGGGGGCGATGCTCTCTGGTCAAAGCCTTCTCACCCTCTGAGCCATATTTCAACTTCTGGGAATCTATGCATGGAAACGATTCTGATTACGGACACAGCTTTCCAGACAAAAGCTGGTTGCCGGGCCGGGCGCGGTGGCTCACGCTTGTAATCCCAGCACTTTGGGAGGCCGAGGCGGGCGGATCACGAGGTCAGGAGATCCAGACCACGGTGAAACCCCATCTCTACTAAAAATACAAAAAAAATTAGCCGGGCGTGGTGGCGGGCGCCTGTAGTCCCAGCTACTCAGAGAGGCTGAGGCAGGAGAATGGCGTGAACCCGGGAGGCGGAGCTTGCAGTGAGCCGAGATCGCGCCACTGCACTCCAGCCTGGGCGACAGAGCGAGACTCCGTCTCAAAAAAAAAAAAAAAAAAAAAAAAAAAGCTGGTTGCTGTGGCGACATTTACAGAAACAGCAAGTCCAAACGTAGGGGAAAGGGTAGCTAAATAATGGTATAGTCACTTAATGACATGTTCAACAGGGAATAAAATAGAGCTGGGCCAGAAAGAGCTGTCTGCGTAAACAGAAGCACAGATATTGCAGCATCATTCATAGGGCTGAGGAGCTGTAAGCAATGTGCCCAACAATCGCAGAACAGTAAACCAGTTTATGCTCCATCTCCTCAACAGATTATGTAGCCATAAAAATTTATATTTACAATGACAGCTATCACAGGACAAAGGCTTGCAGTCTAATGTTAAATAAAATCCAGGGTGCAAATGTGTATACTGCAGTTCCAGCTGGGGAAATGAATTAAAACAGCAACACCAATGTGCCGGGGAGGCACTGCGGTGATAGATCACTTTTTATTTCCCAGATATTCTATAATGTGGTTCTATGTCTTCTATAAAAGTATATATTTAAATATAGGCCGGGCACGGTGGCTCACACCTGTCATCACAGCACTTTGGGAGGCTGAGGCGGGCGAATCACTTGAGGTCAGGAGTTGAGACTAGCCTGACCAACATGGAGAAACCCCGTCTCTACTAAAAATACAAAATTAGCTGGGCGTGGTGGCACATGCCTGTCATCACAGCTACTTGGAAGGCTGAGGCAGGAGAATCGCTTGAACCTGGGAGGCAGAAGTTGTGATGAGCCGAGATCGTGCCATTGCACTCCAGCCTAGGCAACAAGAGCGAAACTCCATCTCAAAAAAATAAGTAAATAAATAATAAAATAAACAAACAAATAAATAAACATAGACAAGTTCTACTCAAACCACTTCCCATTTCTGAGTTTCTAATGTCAATGTGCAGAAATTTGCCCTGTGTTCGACTTGGCTTGGTGGGAAAAGCTTGGGCCTCGCAGTCTCAGACTTGAGTTTGAAACTCAGCCTTGTCAATTTAATTTTTCTGAGTTTTTTCTATATTTTATATCTATATGGCTTCTGTAACTGTAAATTTGAAAAAATAATACCAACTACACGGGGTGGCTGTGAGAATTCAATGAGATTGTATAAATACCCACTCATCTGAGAATCCAGGACCTAGCAAATCATCAACGAGCCAGGCCACTCTAAGTGGCATTACCTGAACGCTGCAGTAAAGGCCACCAGGAGGCAGCCTGGGAGCCAAATTGCACCCATAGATATATTTCATGTGGCCCACAGGTATAATATATTTTACAGGCTGAGTGTCCCTTATCTGAAATGCTTGGAACCAGAAGGAATTTTGGATGTTTTTGCAGATTTTGGAATATTTGCATAAACAGAATAAGGTATCTTGGGGATGGGACCCAAGTCTAACATGAAATTCATTTGTTTCATATATACTTTATATATAATACATAGCCTGAAGGGAATTGTATAAAATATTTTAAATAATTTTGTGCATGAATCAAAGTTTTGACAGTGTTTTTACTGCAACCTGTCACATGAGGCCGGGTGTGAAATTTCCCTGGCCTCATGTTGGTGCTTAGAAAGTTTCAGATTTTGGAGCATTTTGGATTTCGGATTTTTAGATTTTGGATTAGGGATGTTGAACCTGTATTCGGACATTTAAAATTACAGACATTTAAAATCCAACATTTAAATCCTTCAATTTCACATAAAGTAAGGTGTTATGGATTAAACTGTATCTCCCAAAAAGATAGGTTGAGGTCCTAACCCTAGTACCTCAGAATGTGACTTATTTGGAAATAGGATCATTGCAGATGTAGTTAAATTATCATGAGGTCTCACTGGAGTAGGGTGGACTCCTAATCCAGCATGAGTGGTGGCTTTATACGTGGAGCCACAGAGATACACAGGTAGGATGTCACTGACAATGAAGGCAGAGATTGGAGTAAAAGCTGCAAACCAAGGACACCAAAGATTGCTGGGAAGCCACTCTAAGCTAGGAAAAGGAAAGGAAGGGTCTGCTATAGGTTTTAGAGTGAGGGAACATGGCTCTACCGACACGACACCTTAATTTTAGCATTCTGGTCTCTAGAACTGTAAGGTAATACATTTCCTTTCCTTTTTTTTTTTTTTTTTTTGAGACAGGGTCTTGCTCTGTCACTGAGGCTGGAGTGCAGTGGCACAATCGTGACTCACTACAGCCTTGACCTCCTGGGCTCAAGCAGTCCTCCTGCTTCAGCCTCCAAAGTAGCTGGGACTTCAGGCGCCACCACATCCAGCTAATTTTTTTAATTTTTTGTAGAGACAGGGTCTTGCTGTGTTGCCCAGGCTGATCTCAAACTCCTGGGTTCAAGCGATCCACCCACCCTGGCCCCTCAAAGTGCTGGAATTATAGGCATGAGCCACTGTGCCTGGCCTTTTTCTGTGGCTCTAAGCCACTGATTTTGTGGTACTTTGTTAAGGCAGCCCTAGGAAGCTAATAGATAAGGATTTACATTTATCTTGAAAAACTGGACTATCTGATGCCATCGGTCCACCTTCTTAGAGCAACCAGGATTCAGGGCCCAGTTTGCCACAGTCCCCACCATTCCCTGTTGTCACCCTGACACAAAGACCACATGTCTTTGGCCATTCACTATCACATTTGCACAGCTGTTTTCCTTATAGATGAGAAATATTTCTCTATAACCACATCTCAATCAAAAAATAAACCAAAGGGGGCACTTGTGTTCAATAAAAAGGAGAGGAGACCAGCCTAGCCAATATGGTGAAACCCTGCCGCTACTAAAAATACAAAATTTAGCCAGGCGTGGTGGCTGAGGAAGGAGAATCATTTAAACCTGGGTGGTGGAGGTTGTAGTGAGCTGAGATGGTGTCATTGCACTCCGGCCTGGACAATAGAGTGAGACTCTGCCTAAAAAAAAAAGAGGAGAGGAGACCTGTGTCTTTGTGGAAGCCAAAAATAGGTTTACGGGTTTAAAGGCAAACTATACTTTTTTTTTTTTTTTTGGTATCAGCTCCAGTGTGCTCTTTACCTTCCAGATTGGTCCCTGTGGGCATTTGAATTTTACAAGCCCAGCTCCTTCAGACACCGTTACTAGGAAATAGCAGCAGACCTATATTTTCCAAAAAGACTACAGTTCTGCATGATTCCAAAAACACACAAAGCTCCTGATTTTTTTCAGAACAGGATATGCTCTGATATAAACCAACCCTGAATGTTCCTTAAATCCTTCAAAAGGTTTAAGTATTTATGTTTTTAATTTTGGGTGAATATACCCTGAGACTTAAGTGGAGAATTCATCAGGAAGTTTTCCATGAATAAATTACAATAACTAGGTCGCATGACACGGCCATATTTATGTTGCTTTGAGAGACGGTGATGACAGGCTTTTCATCATCGGGCATGCAGAGATGTGTGTGTCTGCTTCAGGACCCCTCTGTAAAACCTCCCCACTCCACGACCCATCTGCCCTGCAGATGCGTGACACAGCGGAAAGGCAGGGCAGGTGCACCATCGCAGGCTCACCTTGGGCGGTTTCAGACTTTTCCCTCGATGCCTTTTGGAGCGCAATAGCCGTTCTCTCTCCTAGAAGGAAACACAACGGTTGGCATTTCCAGCCAGCCTCACATCTCACGAACCAAAGCCACTGGCTCTCAAAGGCAGCTGGGCCTGCCCATCCACACCAGCCATGGCTAGTTCAAGTTCTAAGTGCCCAAGTGATGGCTGCTTCTCTGAACTGAGAGCTACAGGGAGAGTTTATTATCCACCTTTTGACTTTATTGTTATTTCATTGAAATATATTTTTCATCCTAAGCTGCAATGAGTCTTTTGTATAATGAAGCAAAGATGGATGGATAGATAGATGGATGCATAGATAAGTGGATGGAAGGATGAAAGAATGGGTGAGTGGATGGATGGATGGGTGGATGGATGGGTGGGTGGATGGATGGATGGACGGGTGAAAGGAAGAAAGAGAGAAGTTAAAGAGGTAGAGGGAGATGGAGGCAGGCAAAATGAACATGAAAATTATAATCAAAGCCTTTTCTAGAATTTTGATCACTAGCTTTTCTATTCTTTGAAGACCAGTGCATGGAACCATCACACGCCCACTTCGGTGAGCAGAACACATTCTGCTTCTAAGATCCAACTAAAGCTCCCTGCAGGTGTTCTCTGCCTGTTGCCTAAGTTCCTTTCACAGAGAGCTGTGGAATTCTCTGCATGTAATTCCCCACCTGCTTAGGACATGCTCAACCCCCTTTGATAGATGTATGCCCCATATACACATCCAAAACTCACACAGGCAGCCTTAGCAAGGTGCTGGTCTGATTACAAGGTTCAAGTGTGTGGGCGCAAACTCACAGTCTGCAACTGCTAAGCTAAAAACCAACCAAACAAACAAACAAAAACCCTTCTCTGGAACAGATCATGCCCAGTCTCTAAAGGCCAAAAGACATTCTTAAAACTGATGCTTCTTAACCACAGCAAGCCAGGGAGAAGATGTGAGAAAAGGGTAGCCATGGAAACTGTCCCCAGGTACCAGTGATCTCATTTAAGCCAAGGCTGCTTGATGGCAGAATGAAGCAGGAATGTGCACACCAGGGTGAGCTTGGTGAGTCCCAAAGTCAGCACTGCCTGACCCTGACCCAGCTCAGCAGCATCACCCTGAGCCCCAGCGCCTGTTCCTGACGCCCAAGTCAGCCGGTGCCACTCCCGCCAGGGGCAGCCGCGCCAGCTGTGCTAGATGTACCAGTGAGAGGTCGTCAATGACGTGCTGCTGCTCCAGCACCTGCAGCCTCAGGAACTCGATCTCCTGCTCATCCCTGGTCAGGCTGAGGTCATTCAGGGAGGTGTGCCGCTTCAGAGATGCCTGCGCTGACAGCTTTTCTTTCTGCAGCCACAGGGAGACAGAAAACCACAGGGTTACCCGCCAACAATGTTTGTTAGGGACAGTGCTGGAGTGGAGCTCAGGGGTGCAGGGATAGAAGGATGGACGGGAGGATAAAAGAGATGATGGCCTGATATGGTTTGGCTGTGTCCCCACCCAAATCTCATCTTGAACATTGCAGCTCCTATAATTCCCATGTGTTGTGGGAGGGGCCAGGTGGGAGATCATTGAATAATGGTGGTGGAGTCTCTCATGCTATTCTTGTGGTTGTGAATAAGTCTCTGATGTTTTTATAAGGGGTTTCCCCTTTTACTTGGCTCTCAATCTCTCTTGCCTGCTGCCAAGTAAGACGTGCCTCTAGCTGTCTGCCATGATTGTGAGGCCTCCCCAGCCACGTGAAACTGTGAGTCCATTAAACCTATTTTTCTTCATAAATTACCCAGTCTCAGATATGTCTTTATCAGCAGTGTGAAAATGGACTAATATGTGGCCACCTTGTCCTGTGCTGGGAGAGGGGACAGGGCAGACCAAAGCCAAGCCCAAGGTGGGGCTGACCATGCACACTCTTGACAGGAAGGGATGTGCAGGGCCTGGGGGTGGAAGATGACATTTGAAATGAGCCTAGAAAGCTGGGAGGGGAAGGCAGGGGAAGGAGAGGACTCCACACAACAGCAATTACACACACACAGACACACACATACACATCTGCACCTGCTACAGTGCAGACAGCAGAGCACGTGTGGTGACAGAGCCTCCGTCTTCCCGGCTGTAAAGTGGGGGTTGATACTACTCTGAACAATGAACCTGAAATCATTCTGTGAACTGTCAACTACAAGACACCCGCCCTGACCACAAGCACCAGGCATCCTAGCTGGAGGAGAAACCCCTCTGCAGGGCATCGCCAGCGATCATCGTGATGGCTTTCACACGCTGGGTGTCCTCTGGGCCCATTCCCTATGAGGTCTTTACATGCTGTCATTTCACCCTCTTGATGATCCTCCAGTGTTGCTATTTTCATTCCCATTTTATGCATGAAGAAACAGAGGCTCAGAGAGAATGGGGGATGTGTTTAAGGACACAGCTGTCTGACTCCCTCTGGGCACAAACACCCACAGCACAGTGAATGTGAGACGGGTAGAGAGAAAGGAGAGCCATCTGTGACTAACACTGCGCCTGGTGCTTCGTGAGGAGGTGGGCAGCAGGTGCGCCCCAGAACATGTGAACCGGGAGGTTCAGGGCTGAAGAATCCCAGACAGAGATGAGAGTACCAGGGCTGGCCCCAAGGGGCCCACGGCTTACCATTTCCACGTTTTCCCGCGTGAGGTTCTTGATTTTCTCCTCCATCCTCTGGATACTCTGCAACAAATCCTCATTCTTCTTGTTCATCCGCTTGTTCTTCTCCACCAGGGGCTTCAGCTGAACCTCGGTCTCCCGCGAACGTTTCAGCTGTGGTTGGAAACAGGCATAGAGGTTCAGACAACTTGACGACGGACGGCCGAGGTCACAGCACCAAGGTGAGCAGAGACTCAACCCGGTTAGGACCCCTTCTGAGGCCAGTGTCCTGGGTGACACATTTGTTTGCTAGTTGCGTGACAATGGGCAAGTTCCCAGCCTCAGTTTCCTCATCTATCAAATGAGAATCATGGCAGCTCCTGTCTCCTAGGCACACGGTGAGAAGTGAATGCATAGTGGTGGTCTCCCAGTGTTATTTTCATGGAAAGAATTAGAAACAACTTAAATATCTATCAATATTATGATAACCACAGGCACAGCCAACACATGTGAAGGGGCCACCTTCCCCATCCCCACTTTGTAGACAAAGAACCTGAGCCCAAAGAGAGGAGACAATAGGCCCAACTTCACAAAGAAAGTGCCAAGAATGCTTTGCACTTTTGCAAAGATTGGTGGTTTGAGTTCACCAAGAGTCAAACACAAGAGACTGACTCTAGACCCCTGTGTTTACTCCCCAGGCTGTAACTGTTAAGGTAAAATATTCTGATGGTATAGGTTGAAATAGAAAATGTACCATGTGACCCACGCATTCTACTTCTAGAAACCTACCCCCCCCCAAAAAAAATGCCATGTAGAAGGTACATGTGTCTTTACTGACTTGAACCTTTATTTAAAGTCAGTAAAGACCCATATGTATCTTCTACATGGCATTTTTTTTTTGAGACAGAAGGTAGGTAAAATGACATGGGTCATTTTGACAAAGGGTCTCACTTCGTTACCCAGGCTTGAGTGCCGTGGCGTGATTTCAGCTCACTGCAGCCTTGACGTCCTGGGCTCAAGTGATCTCCTACCTCAGCCTCCCAAGTAGCTGGAACTACAGGTGTGCACCACTGCGCCCAGCTAATTTTTTTGTACTTTTAGAGATGGGGTTTTGCCATGCTGCCCAAGCTGGGCTGGAACTCCTGAGCTCAAGGAATCTTCCCATGTTGGCTTCCCGAAGTGCTGAGATTACAGGCATGCGGCACCTCACAGAAATCCAGAAAGCAGCAACAGCCTAAAGATCCAGCACTGGGAAGAGAGTTGAACAGACCATGGTATATCCACACAATGGACTACCAAGCCACTGGTAAAAAGACAAAGACAGATCTCTAAGCACTGATGGGGAGTGATGTAATTGATCAACGAGGTGAAAAAAGCAAGTTGCAGAACAATACACAGCAGGGAAAAAAATCCCAATTCATAACCATAAAATAAAACAAAGTCTCTTGGTGAGTTTCAAGGCATTTATTTAAACATTAAGAACATGTAAGAACCACTCCAAACTAGCAGTAGTTACCTCATGATTTTAAGATTGAGGCCAGGTGCGGTGGCTCACGCCTATAATCCCAGCACTTTGGGAAGCTGAGGCAGGCAGATCACTTGAGGTCAGGAGTTCAAGACCAGCCTGGCCAACATGGTGAAACCCCATGTCTACTAAAAATACAAAAATTCACTGGGTGTGTTGGCAGGTGCCTGTAATCCTACCTACTTGGGAGGCTCAGGCAGGGGAATCACTTGAACCCGGGAGGCAGAGGTTGCAGTGAGCTGAGATCACGTCACTGCACTCAAACCTGGGCGACAGAGCAAGACTCCACCTCAAAAAAAAAAAAAAGATTGAAGCGTTGGCAAACTTATTAGTTTCTACTTTTAACGACTTCAGTCTGATCTGACATGTTTCCAGAAGCCTGTGTTTTTTCCTAATCCACTCAGTAAACTATTATGCAGCTCATGAGTATTTATGAGCTTATAAATATTTAAATGAAGAGTAGAGACATAATATTAGATGTACAGTCTGATTAAAGCCAAAAGAAAAAACCTTTAAAAATACTGGAAGGAAGTAAATTTATTTTGATCCTGTTAAAGTTGTGAAGAGGTGATACTTATGGACACTTTTCACCACTCATTTTTTTCAAATATTCTGTGGATATACTTCTCTTCATAATAAAAATTAGAATAAACTTAAAAATTATGAGGCATCTGTTAACAAGTTGATGTATCAACTGCCATTACATAAAAATTAGTTTTGCTGTTATCCAGAAAATGTGAACATATTCATGAAATTGCTATTTTTACTGGAGATTTCTTTTTTAACCAGAAGTCCATGTTCATTATTTTTAAAATTAATGTATAAGTTTTAGTTTACAAGTATATAAAATTTTATGCAAAAAGTAAATAGATAAGCACAAATTAAAATTACCCATAATTACACCACCTGAAAGAATAACTTCTAGCCAGACGTGGTGGCTCGTGCGTGTAATCCCAGCACTTTGGGAGGCTGAGGCGGGCAGATCACCTGAAGTCAGGAGTTCAAGACCAGCCTGGCCAACGTGGAGAAACCCTGTCTCTACTAAATGTACAAAATTAGCCGAGCATGGTGGCGCATGCCTGTAATCCCAGCTACTTGGGAGGCTGAGGCAGGAGAATCGCTTGAACCCAGGAGGTGGAGGTTACGGTGAGCCAAGATTGTGCCACTGCACTCCAGCCTGGGCGACAAGAGTGAAACTTTGTCTCAAAAAAAAAAAAAAGAATAATTTCTAATATTCAAGACGATGACAATGTATTATTGTTCTGTAAAATGCATTTTTCACTTAATTTACTATGAACACGTTTCCATTTCAATTAAATAGGGTCTCCATCATCAATCTTAATGATAGTCTAGAATTCATTGTATAACTATTCCATAATCGCTCTGCCCCATGCCTTAGTATTGAACAATTGGGTTTTTTGGTTTTTTAATTGTTGATTTTTTTCGGTTTGGGTTGACATAAACAACACTGCAATGAACATCCTCTCCACGCTTCTCATGGAACTTCTCCAGTTGTTTGCTAAAGATAAGTCCCTGCAAAAACAAATGGCAGTAAGAGATTTCTTCAATGAGCATGTGTTAGATTTTTAATCAAAAAGAAGTAAGAAGGAAAGTTCAGAGAACCAGAAGGCTTCTGCATTAACTTTCTGTGCAGCGCATGTTTCAGGGACTCAGGGCCCCTTCCTTGCACCCGATGAGGCGCCGCCTGTCTCTTGGGGCTACTTACCAGTTCATTCCTCTCATCTGCCAACAGCGTATTTCTGTCTTCCAGCTTCCGTATCACTGAATTCAGTTCAGCAATTTTTAGTTGAAATCGCCTCACATCTCGCTCGTCCATATGTTGATCCTAAAAAAAAAAAAAAAAAAAAAAAAGTCAAGACGTAAATGTACTTTGAAGAAGTTGTGTGGAGCCTTCTTAGAAAATTCACATGACATAATGGGTGAGATCCTTATTCAGGGGCCCACATGCCACACAGCAAGGTGGGGAACACCCAAGCCCACTGCACACCTGCAGAAGACTCCATCTAGATGGCCACTGAGACTTCAAACCCTTCCGTGGCTCCCTGGGGACCTTGTGGTCAGGCCCCTCCCACCCTGTATCTCTTACAAAGGCCACCACGCACCGGCACCTTACACAGTGTCCAGCACAAAGAATTTGTAACATCCCCTCCAATACTGAGTGAATGAATGAGTGAATGAATGAATGAATGGTGTGAATACATGCTGACTCAGTATCCTCTGTGGCTGACCAGAAGAATGCCACATAAATGGGTGGGGGACCAGCCTGAGGCTGGCACAAGCTGCTGCCCCTCACCTGGACGCCCATGAGCTCCACCATGTCCCCGATCCCAGGGGGCAGCTCTCTCTTTGGACTACTGTGGTGCCGCTCGGCCTCCTTGACCTGAACCAGCTGCTCATCCAAAGCCTCTTTCTGCAGAAGCAGCTTCTGGGTCTGCCCAGCCTGCACGCCAAGTTCCTTCTCCAAGGCCAGAATCACACGGTCTTTCCCTTTGATCTCATCCATCTAAAAGGAGAAAGAATAAGCAGTCAGGCCTAGGGGCTCATGACCAAGGAAATCTCTCCCCCGTTTGGGGCCTTCGGCCCAGGGAAAGGTCAAAGCAGTGTCTTGGGCCTGGGTCAGCTGAATTCAGTAAACTCCAGACGCAGAGCAAGCATAGCCTGCAGCCCAGGGCTTGTTCCCCATCACTTCTACAAGACAGAGGAGACAGAGCTAGGGGTTGAAGCACGTATATATTCAACCTGACATGCAAACTGGCATCAATGTATGCTTCTGTCTCTCTCACTTTAATGAAATACAATAAAACACTGCCAGCCCCCAGCCACGCCTCTGCAGCTCAGCTTCTTGGCAGAGTTGGCTTCTCTCTCCGTCTCCAGGCCCATGTCTCCCTCTCAGTCACTGACGCTCTCCTGCCTGGCCACAACTCCCCAACCCTCACCACCAGACAGCTCCTGCCAAGGTCACCAGTGCTCTCCTGGCCACCGAACCCACTGGACAACGTTCTGTCCTCCCGCCCTCACTCCGTCACCCACTCCCAGACTCACGACCTCCTGCTCCCTCTCCCCAAGGCCACTTCCCAGTTTCTATCTTCTTTATAGACTGTCTTGCTCTGGCTCTCATTGAAGCCTGGAGTTTCCAAGGCTTGGCCCTCTTCTGACTCTGTATCCTCTCCCGGGCAGCCAGGTCCTCCCTAACGGTATCAACCCCACATATGCAGCAGATCTTAAACACATGCCTCAGCCCTGGCTTCTCTCTGAGCTCCACAATCACAGAACCAGCTGGCTGCCTGACACCTCTGCTTGGATCTCGGAGGGACCACAGCCTCTCCACGTACAAACCTGAACTTAATCTTCAGTTCACTCCCAGCCCTGTCTTGTCCAGCCTTCCTACGGGGGAGTGTCAGAAAGGACACAGGTTCAACACAGTGGGCCGGGTGACAGTGAGGAACCACACCAAAAAAAGTATGCAGAGGAAGTGTCAGCCCCAGGTCAACCACTCTAGCTTTTTCTGGATGCTCCAGTGAGGGCACTGTCCTGGTTGAATGGCAGGCCCCCAAGACCCATGGCCTTCCTGGAACTTCAGAATGGGACCTTATTTGGAAAGAGGGTAACTGCAGGTGCAATTAGTTAAGATGAGGTCATCCTGGAGCAGAGTGGGCCCTTATGACTGGTGTCCTTATGAGAGGAGAAGAGAGAGACAGAGGGGAAGGCCTTGTGAGGACGGAGGCAGAGGCTGGAGGGACACAGCCTCAAGTCAAGGAACTCAAGGTCAGCCAGCAACACCAGCATCAGGAAGAGGCTGGGAAGGATCCTCTTCCACAGCCTTAGGGGGAAGTGTGGGCTTGCAGACACCTTGATTTCAATCTCCTGGCCTCCAGAACTGTGTGGGAACACATTTCTGTCATGTTAAGCCATGAAGTTTGAGATTATTTGTTGCGGCAGCTGCAAGGAAACAGATGCAAAGCCTCCTCCCGCTCAGCCCGCTCACGTAGCAGGTTACATTTCAGTGGATTACAATCCAAAGCTCTTACTTCTAAAGCATAAACCTTGATTTCAGACACAGACTGACATAGCAGAGAATTCAGGTGAAGGGCCCTCTTCTGACAGCAGAGAGAAGGAAGCTAAAATCCCACCCACCCCCCAACCCTGACCATATGACCATGGGCAGGTTGGGCCACCTCTCTGACTCAACTTCTGTCTCTGTAAAATGTGGACAAGAAGAAGACTTTAGAACCAACTCTGTCTAACTGTTGAGGAGCTTTAGAGCAATTTGGGAAGAATTTGGTACAGTGCCTGGCATATCGCAAGCCTGCCATCAGTGTTCACTGCCACTGTTAATCTCTTCTAGCCCCTAGGTAACACGAGGCTATTTTATTTTAACAGAAGACCACTAAAAACTAAAAAATATCATAGAGATGAGAGAAGAAAGGAAATGGTGCCCCTAGATTCCAGACTGAGAGGTTTTCCAGCCACGTACCATGGTGCTACAGTTCTGATGTGGAATTTCCGTCACTTGCAACCAAAATAATCCTAATTGACATAGAGTTCAGGAAAGAACAACAAACTTGCCAGTGGTGTCACTTCTCTCTTAAGTGCTAGTTGTAAGCTAGGTACTAATTTGTACTTAAGAGCTCTCTGAGGCACCTTTCTTTGGAAGACAAAGGCTGTTTCCATCTGCCAGGATCATCTCCTGGCCCCTGCAACGGGTGCCCCATGCAGCTGCTCCTAAGCAGCCGCTGCATGTGCCCACTGCTCCCCCTGGTGATGATCCACCAGCATCTATGTGCTTGGGCCAAATCCCCAGTACTGCAATTTCCAAATGGGTAGGAGCACTGTCCCTTCCACAGGAGGAATCTTTAAACATGCTCAAAACACCACTGCCAACATAGATGCCAACCCCAAAGCAAAAATCATGCAGAAGGAGTTTATTCATTTAATTCACTCAAGCACACTTTCATTAACTCAACACATACTGAGCTGAGCACTATCAATGGGTGCTGAGAAACATCAGTGAGCAAAAGAGATCAGCCCCCCTGCCCTGGGAGCTTCTATTCTGCTAGAGGGGGGAGCAGGCAATAAACATAATAAATAAACAGACATTGTAGCGATTGGGAGTGATTTGTGCTATGAGGGGAATAACAAACAATAACAACATCAAAACGAAGGAAATCTGTAGGGGCAGTTGAGGGTGTTGCAAGCCAACAGTCTGTCCATCACGGGTAAGGGAGGGTTCTCGTCTGCCCCTCAGTAACAGCTTTGCAGTGAAGCCCGCACCACTGCCTTCCACTAGCTCCCCACAAAAGGCAGCACCATCGCGAGCAAGACATCTCTAGGATCCCAAATTCTCCACCTGGAAGGGCACCAATTCCCCCTTGTCCTAGTAAGTGAGACAGAGGGCTTCTGCCCCAGTCATCACAAGAAAGTTTCCTGGAAAACATTCTCAAACAGCAGAGACGGCATCTAGAAACAGACGGACAGCCAATGCAGAACAAATTCCGGAGCCAGCATGAGAGTCCTGAGGCCCCAGAGGTTAAGACACTGGCCAAGCTCATGTAGCAAGAGGCAGGCACACTCACAGTTCACTGACTTTACTCCTGGATCACAAGCTGAGCTCTTAGTGATCCTATCTCACTGCCCTTGGAATACTGATGAAATCCTGAGCTTCCTGGAACTGCTCAACTGATGATATGGAACATCCCTCAGCTTCCTTCCTGCATCTATTTCCCCTTCTCCCACACGCCCAGTCTCAGCATGTGCAGTAGGAAAGGGGTGGAACTAACACCACTGCAAGTTCCCAGGGCAGTCCCCGATTGGCTCAATCCACCCAAATGTCCATGTCCCAATAGTAATTGCTTCAGGAATGGATACACAACCCAATCAGAACCAACGGCTGGAAGAAGGCAGCACCAAGATCCTCCTGTTTTTCTTTAGGAGTTAAGAAAGGGACTCTGGGCTGTGTGGTGTAAGAACACGGGACCTGGCACAGTGGTGGCATCCCCTCAGCACAGCATGAGAGCCCACAGCCTGGGAATGATGCAGCAGGAGGCAGAGCAGAGCCCAAGAACCCAGGATCCTGGATGACATCGTTAGTGCACCTGGAGCTGCACCTACAGCAAATCCCATGACTTCAGTTGGGAGAGCCAACAGACACCCATGGCCTAAGCTGGTTTGATGGAATTTCTGTCACTTGTGACCAAAAGAATCGCAATCAACAGAGTTCAGGAAAGAATGACAAACTTGATGTTGGCTATCATTCCTCTCTTAGTGCTAGCGTGAGCTAGGTACTCATTTGTACTTAAGAGACATTCTCTGAGTCTTTAAAAGATCCTCAAAGTGGACATCATTTACCCCAAGTTACACACAAACTTGAGGCCCAGAAAGGGGAATGTGCTAACACTCTAGTTAGCAGCAGAACCATGACTCAAATGCAGATTGTCCTCTCCAAGCCCTCCCTGTCCCCTCTGCCGCAAAGGAAGAGAGTCCGGTTGTTTCTCAGCAGTCAAGTCCACCAGGAAATGTATCTCAGTGAAAACAAGCCCACTGACCCATGACTGATTTGGTGAGCTCTACTTTATTGCAAAGTTTGGGGGAATCAAAGACTGAAGCAGAGGCCACCACCTCAACATCCATTCTCATTCTTGGTACCCGTGGTGGGTTAAATAATGTCCCCCCAAATGTCACGTCTACCCCAAAAATCAGAATGTGACCTTATTTGGAAATAGGGCCTTTGCAGATGAAATGAAGATGCAAATTAAGATGAGGTCATACCAGGTTAGGGTGGACCCTAAACCCACTGACTGGCATCCTTAAAAGAAGAGGACACCTGTAATCCCAGCACTTTGGGAGGCCGAGGCAGGCGAATCACCTGGGGTCAGGAGTCTGAGACCAACCTGGCCAACATGGTGAAACTCTGTCTCTCCTAAAAATACAAAAATTAGCCAGGTGAGGTGGTGCATGCCTGTAATCCCAGCTACTCAGGAGGCTGAGGCAGGAGAATTGCTTGAACCTGGCAGGCAGAGGTTGCAGTGAGCCGAGGTCATGCCACTGCACTCCAGCCTGGGTGACAGAGTGAGCCTCCATTTCAAAAAAAGAAGAAGAAGACAAGCTGCAGGGGAGAAGGCCAGGTGCAGGCAGAGACTGAAGTGGTGCGACTGCAAGTCAAGAAATGCCAAGGACTGCCGGCCACACCAGAAGCTGCAAGAGGCCAGAAAACACTTTCACCCCAAAGCTTTCCAAGGGAGCATGGCCCAGCCGATACCTTGACTTGGGACTTCTGGACTCCAGAACTGTAGAGAAAATAAATGTCATTGTTGTAAGCCTCCAAGTTTGTGGTAATTTGTTACAGCTGCCCCCAGGAAACTAACAGAGCACCACACCAGGGTTTCTCAGAAGCCACAGGCCACGCAGTACGGGCTCCAGGATCACCTTAAACAAGAACATCACTGTCCCATGTTGACCATGATCACCTTAAACTATAGTGTCACTGCCTCATGTTGACCATAACCACCTTAAACTAGAGCGTCACTGCCCCACGTTGACCATGACCGCCTTAGAGCGTCAAAACCCTATGTTGACCATGACTGCCTTAAACTAGAGCATCACCACCCCAGGTTGACCATAACCACCTTAAACTAGAGTGTCACTCCCCATGTTGACCATAACCACCTTAAACTAGAGTGTCACTCCCCATGTTGACCATAACCACCTTTTCTTCTTGACTTTTACTAAGAGGCATCCTAATGTGTAGATAAAAGTCCAAAAGCCTTCTTGCATTTCTAATCCAATCCAGCTGACAAAGAAATGAAACCAGCAGCCCATCTTCTGAATGTGTTGCCATGGGCAACAGGTTTGCTTAAGGAGTGACATTTATCAGACAGGGTGTGGGTGAATAGGAGAAATGAACATTCGATTTTTTTCACTCCTTCTCCTAAGTGGACCATTTTGGGTGAAAACCATCCACACAATGACATACCTGAATGGGGGAGATTTTTGTTTGGCACTGAAATGGAAATGGAGCCTTTACGATACTGGATCCCTGGCACATTTTAAATTAAGCTCAAACCGTCTCTTGTGCAAATACACAGGGTTTTTCCCCCATTTTATTTCTCTTAATATATATTTTTCCTATAACAGAAGAACACATTTTACAGGTATCCTCTTACAGAAACTATAAGCTGCTAGATGCTTTAGCTCACTTGCTTGTTTAATTCTAACTCTCGGCAGATATGGGAATACCCCCATTTTATAGGTGAGGTGCCAGAGGCTTGGAGACAGTGTCCCAGGGTTGCATGGCAAACAAATGGGGAGCCCAGAATCACTCAGGGCAGCCTCCCTCCAAAGGCTTCTCTTCCCACCATGTGATGACGTCTCCCCTGAACACACATCCGTGAACATATGTGATAGAGAAAAGGGGCTGGAGACCGTTCCTGAGGACTCAGCATTGGTGTGCTTGCACTGTCTATAAATTAGAAATTTTAAACTGACACACAGCTCTTCTGCCATTCTTGGCACAGTATGGAGTTAAGGCATGAACTGGTGGTTTGTCACCAACTGTGGGACCCGGGCTATAGATGGATGAGGACTTTAAAAGGGTGCCTTGTCACCTGCCTCCAGTCCCAAAATCTCTTCCAGCATCTCATCTCCCACAGAGGGCTCCCAGCCCCAGTTTACACTCTCCCCATGCTGGGACACTCACTACCTCCCCAGGAGGCTCTTAGTTTCTAAGAACCTTTGGAATCTCAGAGTCTTTCCGATATTGAGGGTGGGGAATAAATGAATATATCCTCAAATCATCAGGACTTTTTAAAAGGTAAGAAAAAGAAAAGAGAGAACTCCCTTCTTCCCCAGCAACACCCTCAATGCCTTTCACTGGGTGTCCCGCCCCCTCCCTCCCAGCCAGCCTCACCTGAAGAGCACACTCCAGGTGTGGTGGAATCCCGGCCAGCCCACAACCTGCACGCAGAGGAGCCCTGTACTGTCAGTGAGAGGGGACCAGTGTGGGTACAGGCACTTCTGCTCCCTGAAGTCATTCACTTTCCCTAGATCTCCTTCCTGTGCTACAAAATGAGACACTGGGCGAAGAACCATTTCCTGCCAATGGGCTTGTATACCCAGAGGAAACCGGAGCACCACCCACCTGCAGCCGCAGGCTCCCCTCCCCATGGCCACGCCCGCTTCCTGCTCCTCTGGGAATGCATGGGGCTTGGCAGAGGTGGGTTTTAAGCCATTGAGAGAACATTGTTGGTTCTGCCCAGCAATGAAAGTCTATAGGAGGAAAAGATAGAATATAAGCAAAATACCCTTCATCGTTATTCTGTCCCTGAAGTGCTCAGTGCACAGCATAGTGAGGTCTGCAGGGAAGCACGGCCCCGTCTAAGAGGGTCCTTGACCCCAAGTCATTGGAAGGCAGAGAATAGAAAACCTTTTCAGTGTTCATGCAGACCCACTATATCGGTCATCATCACATGCGTGGGAGGTAGAATCAGAAACGCATTCCTGGAAATCATTCCCCCAGA
This sequence comes from Symphalangus syndactylus, assembly GCF_028878055.3. Taxonomy (NCBI): domain Eukaryota; kingdom Metazoa; phylum Chordata; class Mammalia; order Primates; family Hylobatidae; genus Symphalangus; species Symphalangus syndactylus. Next base: position 15,883,429 of record NC_072438.2, on the reverse strand, counting down.
TTCAGGTGCAGCGGCCTCGATTCTACCTGTGATGCTTTATCTACTGTGTGGTGGGCACAAGGTGTTTGTTTGTGATCTCATCTACACGTTTTGCTAGAAATATTTCACACCTTTAAAACTTCTATTAAAAGTAAGAAAATAAAGTCTCCAGTATTTGACAACAGGATTCCATTATATTTTCATTTTGTATTTTACTGGGAATCCAAGTACCAGATATCATCATGGCTATTTTAGAGATATGGTTAAAATGATCACACCATGCCCCTATTACTTCCAAACCTTTGCCAGTGTTTCTCCCTCGGCATAGGATCACCTAACAAACTCCTATGCATCCTTCAAAACCCAGCTCAGACCTCACTTCCTCTGTGAAATGACTCCCGCATCTACCCACAGAAGTGATCACATCGTTTTCTTTGTTGCTGCCTCTTTGGCTTGCATGGTCCTATTACCAAACCGTCCTGCTCACACTAGAATAATCTGCTCACACTCCTGTTAACTGTAAGCTCTTTGCTGCCTGGAATCATGTCTTATTTTTCTCTATAACTCAGTAAATAAATATTCAACTGAGAGGGAACTGTCCTGCCCAGGGCTATATGTGTTCTTGGGCCATTCTGACTGACAGCAAATTTCATTGCTGTGGATGACTATAAACAGTGTCCAGCTCCCATTAAACTGATTGTTTACTATTAACATGCAGCAATTGGCAGCGAGTCCAGATCATGTGCTGCTTCCGAGGCTGATAACCAACCCAACGAGATGCCCCAAAAAGAGAGCTTCAGAAACAATCTCTCAAATTCTTATGCAAAACAGTCGCCTCATAAAGGTCAGCAGTCTCTTAAAGTTCAGGGTCCTGAACCAGACACCTCCTGTATTACAATGAATGACCTCCACCTGGACAGGGAGGTGTAGCTGCCGTGCCCTGAAAAGTATTCCGTCTATGCTTACTTGGGAAGAGGTCACTTTCCTCAAAGAAGGAGCCAGGTTTGCAAGTGGTGGGAGTCGGTAGGGGACAAGTCCTGGCCCGGTGCCTCTGCCCACCACCACTCAATGTGTCTGGTCAACCTGTGAGCAGGGCTCCAGAGTCCCACCTGCCCGGGAAGGCTGCATCTTCCCACTTTTCTGCTGCCCCGGCTGGGCTGGGCAGTCCCCAGATGTCCTGCCCTTCACTTCCCAAGCTGAGATCACATGGGAGCAGGTGTCACCTGTCACCCTAGTAGACCGCGAGCTCCCTGCAGATGGCCAGGCAGGGTTTTAGTCACGGCCCCCCATGACTCCCCCGAGAGGCTGGCCCAGCAGGCATCTATATAGGGAACATGTATCGAACACATGCCACTCTCAGTTCATGAGTTTTAAAAACAACCATTATGGTTTTATAAAAGCATAAAATAAAATCTCAAACAATCTGTGCTAGCCCTGGGTCTAGCTCACAGCAGGTGCTCACCAAATGGAGTGCCCGGAAGATATATAGCCTCTCTTCCGTAATTTTCTGGCAAAAAAAGAAAGAAAACACTCTCCTTTATCTCCTAGCTGCCTGAAGCTAGATGTGAAAGGGCCACTGAGAAGGCCAGAAATGGGCCACTCCTACCCAACTGACAGGAGGAATCGTGCTGAGAAAACAGCCCGGCCCCAGTGAGAGGGCTTGGCAGACAGTCATGGGAGTAAACAAACCTACCAACCTCCGGGGCCCCTGGGGTCTCAGGAGCTGTGGGCACCCAGCCTAGGCTGGCCCATCGGCCCCTCTTCTCCTAGTTGAGATCCTGAGGCCCATGGCGTTAAGCTGTGCCTTGATTCCTCCTGCCTTGACAAACTAGTTCCCAACAGTGGCACTCTTTTAAAAATAAAGTTTTAACTCTTATTAGGAAACGAATGCAGATCCATTATAGAAAATGAAAAATACAGCCAGATGCAGTCACTCACGCCTATAATCCCAGCACTTTGGGAGGCAGAGGCGGGAAGTTTGCTTGAGCTCAGGAGTTCCAGACCAGCCTGGGCAACATGGAGAAACCTTGTCTCTGCAAAAAATACAAAAAATTAGCTGGGCATAGGTGGTCCTGGCTATTCAGGAGGCTGAGGTGGGAGGATTGCTTGAGCCTGGAAGGTAGAGGCTGCAGTGAGCTGTGATTGCACCACTGCACTCCAGCCTGGGTGACAGAGCAAGACCCTGTCAAAAAAGAAAAAAGATAGAAGAAAGATAAAAAGGAAGAGGGAGGGAGGGAGGGAGGAAGGAAAGAAGGAAAGTGGAAGGAAGGGGGAGTGGGGGAGGGAGGAAGGGAAAGAAAAGAAAGAGGGAAATGAAAGAAAAGAAAGAAAGAAGTAGTAAAGGAAGGAAGAAGGGAAGGAAATAAAGAAGAAAGTAAGGGAGGGAGGGAGGGAAATAGAAGAAAGAAGGAAAGAAAAGAAAGGAAAGGAGCAAAGGAAAAAGGGAAGGAAAGGAAGGAAGGAAGGAAGGGAAGGAGGGAGGGAGGGAGAGAGGCAAGAAGGGAAGGGGAGTGAGAGAGAGCGAGAGAAAGAAAGGAAGGGAGGAAGAAAGGAAAGAAAGAAGAAAGGAAGGAAGGAAAATTAAAAATACAACAAAGAACAGAGAAGGAAACAGAAAGCCCCCATGATGTCAGGACCCAGAGGCAGCCCCTGCCCACCTGTCACCAGCTTCCCCTCATTCTACTTCCGCAACACAGAGTCCTGTTTGCAGCCATACATCCTGTTTTTTAACCGTCTGTGTTCACTTTCCCAAGTCCCTATAGCTTGTCATAAATGCCTGAGTCATTGTCCTGACTCAGAAACTCGAGGCAGCAAATGCGGATGCAATAGACCACTGGCAGAACACACACGGCGCCATCTGATGTGTACGTAAGATTTTGTGCATGCTTTTGCACATTTCCGTCGGTAGACTCCTGGAAGTGGAATTAGCACACTAAAGGGCAGGAGCGTGCATAAAGCTGTTGTTTGCACAGAGGTGCGGGGCATCTGCTATGCCCCACACTGCACAGGCTCTGGGCTTTCACAGTGAACAAGACAGACTCAGTCCCTGTCCTTACAGAACTTGGATCCTAGTAGGGGGAAACACAAGAAATAATCAAAGAGAGACAGATAAAAATATCAGATGAGAAGTGCTGTGGCAAGGATGGGAAAAGGTGGCATATAACTGAGTGACTCGGGGCTGGTCTAGATGATGCTCAGGCAGGCCTCCCTGCACAAGGGACACCGAGGTGGGAGCTACTCAGTGAGAAAGAACCAGCGGTGCAAAGATCGGGGGTGGAGCACTCCTGGCCAAGGACACAGGAGTGCCTGTGCAAAGGCCCTGGGGCTGAGAACAACCTGCCAAAGGCACCTGCTGTCTTCTCTTTTGACACTTAAATTTTACCCTACCTTTAAAAAAAAAAAATCCTGGCTACTTTGATTGGGAATGATAGCATCCTGCTGTTTTAATTTGCATTTCATGACTGGTGAGGTTAAACTAATTTTTATATTTAATAGGCATTGCTTTTCTTCTTTGTGAACTGTGTGTTCCCATGGCTTGACTAATTATAAATTCCCATTGTTCCTTTTGCAAACTTGATAAACTTTTTATACACTGAGGATATTAACCCTCTGCCACATTGTTTAAAGACTGTTTCCCAGGCTATATCTTCACTCTCCATTTTTCTAAAGGCCTGCTTGCCATCTGTGCATCAAATACTCTGTTGAGGAAACTGGGGGTAGAATATTTGTCATTATCATTATAACAAATTCATTTTCAGATCCCATTGGACATTGCTTTTAATCCTGTATCATTCAGAATTGAGTTTTTAAAGAGGATCAATGGCCTGAGGCTGAGTATAAAATTCCCACTTAATTTTACCCTCTAAAATGGGAGTACGGGTTGAGTATCCCTTATCTGAAATGTTTGGGACCAGATGTGTTACAGATTTGAGGATTTTTAGATTTTGGAATATTTGCACATACATAGTGAGATATCTTGGGGATGGGACCCAAGTCTAAACATGAAATCCATTTATGTTTCACATACACTTATATATATAGCTGAAAGGTAATTTTATACAATATTTTCAATAATTTTGTACATGAAACAAAAGTCTGTGTACATTGAAACATCAGAAAGCAAAGGTCTCACTGTCTCAGCCACCCAAGTGGACAGTCTGGGGTTTTTTGGCATCACCATCATTCCTGACAGTGAATTTATTTATTTATTCAAGACAGACTCTCTTTCTGTCACCCAGGCTGGAGTGCAGGGGCATGATCATAGGTCACAGCAGCCTCAGTCTGCTGGCTTCAAGCAATCCTCCCACCTGCGCCTCCTGAGTAGCTGGGACTACAGGGGTATGCCACCACGTCCGGCTAATTTTTAAATTTTTTGTAGAGGCAGGACCTCACTGCCCAGGATGGTCTCAAACTCTCAGCCTCAAGAAATCCTCCCACCTCAGCCTCTTGAAGTATTGGGATTACAGTCATGAGCCATCTTGCCCAGTTCTGACTCTGAATTTATATGCTACCAATATGCAATCATTTCTTACACTTATTCACACATACCATTGATACAGTGGAGAAGATAATGTGTTCATGGTAACATGTGAGCATGCTTGCATGGGAAGTCTGGGTGTGTATGGAAGCTATATCACATCTGAAGGGGGCTAGGGGGATCTTTTATCCCCTTGGGTATGCTGAATACACTGCGTTGTACACCTGCATTTTGACTGTGATCTGTCACAGGAAGTTAGGTGTGCAATTTTCCACTTCTGGCTTCATGTTGGCACTCACAAAATTTCAGATTTTGGAGCATTTGGGACTTTGGATTAGGGATGCTCAACCTATTTCTATATCACCTTTGGAAAACTCCATAAGGACGGGGGAAGCTTTACAGATCACTGCCCCATTTTGCAACAATAAATGCAATAAGAAGTGTTCGTTCTCATCATCATTTGACAAATGGCGTGAGTCAATCATTCCATGGGAAAAGCCAGGCCCGTGCTTGCTTAGGCAGCTTGGAGGAATGCAATCTGGTTCCCTTGATCAAAATCACTCAAGACCAGGATGTCAGGTTTTTGTCTGGCTTTGAATATTTCAGAGGTAGTGAAAGCTCTCTCCGTGGAACCGGAAAGAATAATTAAAATGCAATGCCCTTTATGGCTCACTTACATTGTGGGACAAAAAAGCATTGACTGTGACTTGAATCAGAGATAACGAAAGTGTAGTGTCGAGTTTGGAGTTCAAGAACATGGTTCTGATACACGAGTCTGATTTAACAAGGTGTTGTCCAAAACCACGACTGCCTGAGCACACTTTATGCAACTACCACCCAGGTCAGGAAAGAAACATTCCTGGTTGCGTGTGGTGGCTCACGACTGTAATCCCAGCACTTTGGGATGCCAAGGCAGTGGGATCACCTGAGGTCAGGAGTTTGAGACCAGCCTGGCCAACATGGCGAAGCCCTGTCTCTACTAAAAATACAAAAAAATTAGCCAGGCGTAGTGGCAGGCGCCTGTAATCCCAGCTATTCGGGAGGCTGAGGCAGGAGAATTGCTTGAATCTAGGAGGTGGAGGTTGCAGTGAGCCGAGATCACACCATTGCACTGCAGCCTGAGCAACAAGAGCGAAACTTCATCTGAAGGAAAAAGGAAGGGAGGGAGGGAGCGAAGGAGGGAGAGAAAGAAAGGAAAAAGAAAGAAAGGAAAGAAGGAAGGAAGGAAGGAAAAGAAAGGAAAGAAAGGAAGAAAAGAAAGAAAGGAAGAAAAAGAAAGGAAAGAAAGAAAGAAGAAAAAGAAAGAAAGACAGAAATAAAAAGAAAGAAAGAAGAAAGAAAGAAAGAAAGAAAGAAAGAAAGAAAGAAAGAAAGAAAGAAAGAAAGAAAGAAAGAAAGAAAGAGAAAAAGAAAAAGATTCCTGACGCTCGAGAAGGCTGGCTCCTGCCGCTTCATGATCAGCCCCACACCCGGAGGTCATCCACACTCTTATTCTAGCACCTTAGATTAGTTTTTACCCTTCTTAAACTTCATGTGAGTAAAATCATATAGTATGTAGCTTTTGTGCTCATCTTCTTTGGTCTGGTTCTGACACCAAGTCTAGGAAAGTCATTCATTTTCTTGCCTGTTTTGGAAATTCATTTTTCCCCATTGCTGTGTAATACCCCATTGACTAAATACACCTTTATCCACCCTATTGCTACATTTATTGCTCACAGAGCATATTTTCTATCCTTTTCCTTCAGGGAAAGTGGTTCTTTATATTTAAAGTGTGACTTTTGTATCCACTCTGACAATTTCTGCCTTTTAACTGGTTTAGTCCATTTACATTTAATGTAACTACTGATATGACTTGTTTAATTCCACCATTTTGCTGTCTCTTCTCCATTTGTCCTGTCTGTTTTTTTCCCTGCTTTGGTCCTTCTTTGCTACCTTCTTTTAGTGCAAACATTTCTTTAGTCTCTCATTTTATTTCCCCTATTTGCTTTTTAGCTGTGCCTCCCTGTGCTGCCTTTTTAAACCTTGATTTGTCACAGCCTCCTTCAATTCATAGCGTCACGCACCCCCTCAGACAAGATTGAAGGACTGTGCCAGAGCACAGATCCATTTACCACCAACCACGCCACCCCATCCTTTCTACATTATTTTATGCATTTTACTTCTGCATATGTCATAAACCCCACAATACAGTGTGATTGTTTTGCTTTAAATAGTCACTTGTGTTTTACATAAATTGAGAAAAAGAGATCGTCTCAGACTTTGACTCTCCTTTACCCACTTCTCCTGTTCTTTATTCCCTTCCAAGAGAACTAAATTCCTGTCTGGCATTGTTTCTCTTCACCTGCAGAACGTCCTTTAGCATTTTTGGTGGCACAGCCTCTGGCAACAAATAATCTCAGCTTCCTTTTACCTAAAATGTCTTTATTTCACTCTTATTGTAAAATAATGTTTTTTGCTGGATAAGAAATTCTGAGTTAACATGTCTCTGTTTCGTTTTAGGGCACTTTAGTGTATGAGATGCTACCGGGGGGCACGGCTGCTCCACGTCCTTGCCATTTCTCGGCACTGTTAGCTTTTTAATTTAGCCATCCTGGTGCCTGGGCAGTGTTATCTCATGTGTGCTTTTATTCCTCTTATAGATATGCTCATTTTAAATGCAAATACAAGATCCACCATTAAACTTTTATCAATCCTATTTAAATTTCCAATTTTTCTTGTTTTAAACATTTTAGAGTTTAATTTATATATCATGAACTTCACTGATTTTTAGTAAGTCTTCCAAGTTGTGGAGCCATCATTACAATCTGTTTCAGAAGCTTCCTCACCCAGTAAGATCCCTCATGCTCATTTACAGCTAATCTCCTTTCCAACTAGTCCCCGTCAGCCACTAACCTACTCTCTCTCTCTATAGATTTGGCTATTCTGGAGATTTCGTATAAATGCAAGCATACAATATGAGGTCTTTTTTGTCTAGCTTCTATCATTTAGCATAATGTTTCTGAGGTTCAGACATGTTATAGATATTGAAGCGTATATCAATATTTCATACCTTCTCATTGCTGAATCACATTGTGCTATATAGACATGCCACATTTATCCATTCACCAACTGAGGACATTTGGGCTTTTACCACTTATTGACTATTCTAATGCTATAAGCATTCACGTACAAATCTTTATATAGATATGTGTTTTCATTTCTCTTGGGTAGATACTTAGGAGTAGAATTACAGAGTCCATAGGTGTCCTTGTTTTAGACTTTTTAAGAAACTACCAAACCATTTATCAAGGTGGCTATACCATTTTAAAGTCCTATCAGAATGACAGTACCCATTCCTCCACATGCTAGCCAACATTTACTATTGTCTATTGCTTTTTTTATAGTCATTCTAGTGGATGAGAATTTGTATCTAGTTGTAATTTTACTCTAGTTCCCTGATGATCAATGAGGTAGAACACCTTTTCACATATTTGTTAGTCATTTAATTATCCTGTTTTTGAAATATTCTTTCAAGTTTTTGCCCATTTTTAATTGAGTTATTTCTCACATTGTTTTATAGTTGTTTTTATAATCTGCACAAAAGTTCTTTGCGGTATAGGTATTGAACATGTCTTCTCTCAGTCTGTAATTTGCCTTGTCTTTTATTGGTGCCTTTTGATGAACAATGATTATTTCATGTCCAATGTACAACCCTCTCTGAATAGTATATTTATGTAAATAGTGTATTGTGTCCTGCTTAAGAAATATTCACCATGTCCCAAGATCATGAAAATAGTCTGTTTTCTACTAGTAGCTTTATTGTTTTACTTTTTACATGTAGGTCTATGGACCACTTTGAATTAATCTTTGTGGGTAGTATGACATAGACTTCATACTCTATATAGAGAGTGTGTGTGTGTGTGTGTATTTCCTGTTATTTTTTTTCCTACAGATAGCTAACCAGTCCAATATTGTCCACTGAAAGATCATCCTCTCCATAGTGAACTGCCACGGTATCTTTTTCCACATACGTGAAGATGTACTTCTGGACTATTCTGTTCCATTGACCTGTCTCTCTAACCTTCAACCTTACTGTCTTGATTACTGTAGCTTTGTAGTAAACTTTGTTATAGGTTGTATGAAACTTCCAATTTTTCTCTTCTTCAAGATTGTGATTCCGCATCCTTTCAATTTTTACATCAAATTTAGAATCTGCTTGCCAATGTCTGCATTTAAAAAGTCTGCTGGCGGCTGGGCGTGGTGACTCACATCTGTAATCCTAGCACTTTGGGAGGCCGAGGCAGGTGGATCACTTGAGATCAGGAGTTCAAGACCAGCCTGGCCAACATGGCAAAACCCTATCTCTACTAAAAATACAAAAAAAAAAAAAAAAAAAATTAGCCGGGCATGGTGGCAGGCATCTGTAATCCCAGCTACTCGGGAGGCTGAGGCAGGAGAATTGCTTGAACCCAGGAGGCAGAAGTTGCAGTGAGTTGAGATCACGCCACTGCACTCCAGCCTGAGCAACAAAGCAAGACTCAGTTAAAAAAAAAAAAAAAAGTCTGCTGGGATTTTGGTAAGGGATAGCACTGAATCTGTAGATCAATCATGGAAAAACTGATATCTATACTAAGTCTTCTAATCGATGAAAATGATATCCCTTTCCATTGATTTAGATTTCCTTAAGTTTTTCTCAGCAATGTTTTATAGTTTTCAGGGGAGACATCTTACACAACTTTCCTTAGATTTATTCCTAGGTATTTGAATTTTGTGGTGCTCTACTGTAAATGATATTTTTTAAGATTTCATTTTCTAATTGTTCACTGCTGATATATTGAAACAACTTATTTGTGTGTATGTACCTTGTATACACAGACTTTGATAAACTCACTTATTAATTCTAATAGTTTGTACGGTCTTGCCATGTTCTGAATGTGTCTCACAAAAATTCATACATTGAAACTTATCACCCATGTGATAGTATTAGGAGGTGGGGCCTTTAAGAGGTGATTAAGTCATGAGGGCAAAGACTTTATGAAGGGAGTTAGTGACCTTATAAGAGAAATATGAGCTGCCTGCCTCTCTTTTGTCATTCCACTCCTTCTGCCATGTGAGAACATGGCATTCAAGGCACTGTCTTAGAAGCAGAAACTGGACCCTTGCCAGATACTGAACTTGCCAGTGCCTGGATCTTGGACTTCCCAGCCTCCAGAATGGTAAGAAATAAATTTCTATTATATATAAGTTACCCAGTCTGTGTTGTTTTGTTATAGCAACAGTAATGAACTAAAACAGGTCTCTTGGATTTTCTACATCACAACCATAGCACTTGCAAATAATGAGTTTCCCTTTTTTCTCCCTCTCTAAAACTTTTTTTTTTTTTTTTTTTTTTGAGATGGAGTCTCGCTCTGTCGCCCAGGCAGGAGTGCAGTGGCGCGATCTCGGCCCACTGCAAGCTCTGCCTCCCAGGTTCGCGCCATTCTCCTGCCTCAGCCTCCCAAGTAGCTGGGACTACAGGCGCCCGCCACCACGCCTGGCTAATTTTTTGTATTTTTAGTAGAGGCGGGGTTTCACCATGTTAGCCAGGATGGTCTCGATCTCCTGACCTCGTGATCTGCCTGCCTCAGCCTCCCAATAAAACTTTTATTTATTTTATTTTGTATTTGACATCCTGGCCAGTGCAATGTTGACTAGAAGTGGTAATAGTCAACATCTTGTTTTGACCTTGAACTTGGGTGGGAACTGTTCAATATTTCATCATTATGTATATTGCTTGTGACAGATTTTTGATAGAACCATTTATCATATTAGTGAAATTCCATTCTATTCCTGGTTTTCTGAGAGTTTATATCATGAAGTTGAATTTTACCAACAGATTTTTCTGCATCTATGAAGATGATCGACCACATGGTTTTTTTTCTTTTTTATCATATTATTATGTTGAATTATATTCAGTGATTTTAGAATATGAAGCCAATCTTTATATTTTCAGAATAAACCCAGCTGGGTTATGACTTATTAGCCTTCCTATGTATTGCTGGATTTGATATGTTAATATCTTGCTCATACTCTTGTATCTATGTTCATAAAAGGTAATCCAAAAGTTTTCTTATCCTGTAATGTTATTGCTTTTGGAATCAGAGTTACACTGGCTTCATAAGTTAGTTAAACTGTGTTCCTAATTCTCTATTTTCTGGAAGACTTTGGCTAGAATTAGTTTTACTTCTTTCTTAAAACACTTGAAAGAATTCACTTGTGAAGCCATCTAGGTCTGGGCCTTTCTTCATAGGAAAATTATTCATTACAGATTTAATTTATTTAGGAGCTATAGGACTACCTAGATTTTCTATTTGTTTCATGTCAGTTTTGGTACATTGTGCTTATTCAAGGAATATGTTCATTTTATGGAGGTTTCAAGTTTATTGGTATATGCTGTTTGCTGTGGTTTTATTGACTGTAGGAGCTGTGGTATTTCTCCCTTTACATTTTTGATATTAGTAATTTATTGTCTCTGTTTTGCTTTATCAATATTGCTAAATGTTTGTCAATTTACCAGTTTTAATTAACTCTTGAATTTGTTGATTTTCTTTATTGATTTTATTTCACTGTTTCTTGCTCTTTAAAATTTCCTTCCTTCTACTCTCTGAAGTTTAATTTGCTGTTCTTTTTCTTTCTTCCTGAGATAGAAGCTTAGATGCTTGATTTTCAGCATTTCTTCTTTTTGTCTAAAACATGTTTTGCTCTAAGGACTAATTACAACCCACAAATTTTGAAATGTGGTCTATAGTGATAAAAGTATGTCGTGTCCACAGTATTCTGCAGTTGTGGAATAGAGTGCTCTGTCAGGTAAGTTCACGTCGGTTAATTGTGTTGGTGAAATCATGTCTTTATTCCTTCTTTGTCTGTGTGTTCTACTGTTTGCTGAGAGAAGTGTGTTCATCCCCAACCATAAGTGTGGATTTGTCTGTTTCTCCTTTTAGTGTTGATAATTTTTTTCTTTTAGACATTTTGAGGTTTTGTTATTGAATGCATTCCCACTGAATTGACCCTTTATTATTAAGAACTGTCCTTTTGTGTCTTTAGTATTACTTCTTGCCTTAGAGCATTTGACATTAATACAGCCAGACCAGCTTTGCTTTTGGGAAGTGCTTGCACAGTGTATCTTTCCCCATCCTCTTATGCTCCATGTCACCATGTCCTCATAATTAAGATGTCTCTCTTGTAAATATCACTGTTACTGTTTGATCCAGTCTGAAAACCTCAGCTTACTTTACTTCTTAGCCTCCTGCCCCACACAGCTTCAAAGTGTGACAAACGCCCTGAGGGGCAGACTGGTCATGTGTTTGTGGCGGGCCCCCTGCCTTTGTCTCCTACGTCCAGTGAGGGCATGGGAGCTGTCACTCTGCCTTTCCAGCTGGGCTCACCAGCCTCCCCCTTCACTCCAGGACGCAGGAGGACCTCCTGTGCAGCCAGCTGGCCTAGGTGGGGCTCCTCTGGTTTCCATTCTTTCATGCCCACTCTGAGATGGCAAAAAGTCCTACTCGTCTCTCTTAGGACATCCAATCTTCAGCCCACACCCAGAATCCACAAATGCCCCAAGGGAAGAAAGCAGCTGGCAATTAGGCCGCCTAGGCAGGGCTCTTTCCCCTTCCCTTCGGAATTTTAGTTCATCCACACTCCACAGCTTTCACAGATCTCCAGTATCTTTCAAAACAGGACTATTTGCAATTTATATTTTTCCCTTGCTGTTGCAGCCAGTTGGCCGGCCTGCCCTGACCTGCGGCATCTTACCTGGAGATGGACGTCTGCTCATGGTTGTTGAAGTAAATGAATCAATAAATGCCCGGCACTTAGATATGCCATCACGATGCATTTGCAACAACCCTCCCTAGTCTCCATTAAGCTCCTTTGACAAATGGGGAAACTGTTCTTTGAGCCGATTGCCTGCAGCCCCAAAGCCTCCTTACTACACCTAAGACGGCAGGGACGTCGCTGGGGCCCCAGTGCTTTGAACAATGCCCGCAGCACAGCAGGTCCTCGGAGCTCCGCATTTCCCCCATGCGTGCAGGGAGGGAAGGCTGCGTGCCCACGGGCGGGGGAGGGGGGCGACACGTACCAGCCTGCGGATGTCGCGCTCGCACTCGCGCTTAATGCGGTGCACCTCGTCTTGGTGCGCCTGGTAGGCGGCACGCAGGTCGGCTGCCTTGGTCTTGTCAGCCTGCATGCAGTTACTGAGCGCCTCCTCTGCCTGCTTGCGCGCTGCCTTGAGCTCCAGGATCTCCTGCTGCAGCCGCAGGCGCTCTCCATCGAAGGCCCTGCGCGCCTCCTCGCGGGCCTCGGTCAGCAGCGCCGTCTTGACCTTGTCGGCCGCGCCGTCGCGCAGCACGTTCAGCGTGGCCTGCAGCCGCTGCAGCTCGCCCTCCTTGATCTTGGCGGTTCGCGCCGCCTCCTGCTCGTGCTGCCGGATGAGCCCCTCGCGCAGCGCCTGCAGCTCCTTGGTCTTCTCCTCATGCAGCTTGGCCTTGAGCTCCGAAATGTAGGCCGTGTGCCGTCGCTGCTCCTGCTCGCGCTCCAGCTTCGCCTCCTGCAGCCGCTCGCGCAGTTTGCCCACCTGCAGCCAGAGCGGCGAGAGAGCCGGTCAGGGTCAGGGTCAGGGTCAGGATCAGGGTCACAGCTGGCGGAGCTGGCCACAGCCTCCCCACGCCCAAGACACCCACCTGGGCCCACGTTCCCATGGATTCCCCCTTCGGCAATGCCCTGCAGGCCTGACCCTCCTGCCAGCCCCACTTAGAATCTCTCCTGCTAGTTCCCTGAGATTTTCCCTGGGGGTGGAAACCCCCTGAGGATGCTGGAGAGGCATTCAAGCCTTTGGCATCTCTTCCAGGTTGTAGATTGAGACAACTGCTCAATCACAAAACACACCCTGCAGAAATCATCACCAAGACCCAAAAGATTGTAAACCAGAAATATATTTCCAGGGCCCCATGCACGGACTCTGGAGTTGGAGAAGACAGACCAGGCTTCTAAGTCTTGGGGGGCAGTGAGCAGGGGGCACCATTCTTGTTGAGCGGGGTCCCTAGCTGGGCCGGGGGCTCCAATGCATCACCCACATTGCCACATTAACCCCTCACGGTCTTGGGAAGGAGGTAGCGAGCTCCCTCTCTTTCTCCCTCTCTCTCTCTCTTCCTCTCTCTCTCCTCTGTTTTATCATGAGGCAGCCAAGGATCAGAGATGGTCTGGTGACCAGCCCAGGGTGAGGGATGAGGACCCTGTGCTGCCAGCCGACCCACCCTGCCTTGAGCCTATTTATTTTATGAGCAAACAATTCAAAACATTACTTATAAAACGTCCCAAGGGAATGTGTTCTTAAAACACTTCAAAATGCTTGCTTTAACCTTTTTGTTTCAAATATCACTCAACACACATTCCACAGGAATGCTTGACAAGCCCTTATTTCCTGAAATCTTCCCCTCTCTGAAGACCTGAAATGAATTGCCTCTGATGGACAAGCTGCTTCCAGGGAAAATGGCAACGTTTTTCCCCAGACCACACTGTTGATAGCATAGTAACATGTTAAAATTAATTTTAGGTGAGAAGTTTTACAATGGCACCTGAGTATTGATAAATCCTTACTTATAACAGCAGATAAAGAAGCAAATAAAACCAAACCAGGCAAACACACAAGATCAACATCTCCTTTCACCAGATACTCACAATTATAGGAATGAAGCCAGGAGACCAGTCTATGCTCTGTCCACCTTACCCTGGGGGCAGCAATCAGCATCTTTTCCTAGTGGATTTAGTAGCAGGAAGCTAGAACTTTAAGTATTTAACATAATTGTCCCGGTTATGGACAAAATGTTTTTGACTGTTCTCCCTCCTGCGAGGCAACACTGTCTTAAGTCCCTGGTTAATGCCGACAGCCACCTGGGGTCAGCAGGGTCAGATCCAATGAGATCCTAATCTGCTTTGATGAGCTGTGTTTCCCCAGGCAAATTTCTCTACCTCTATGGTGGTTGATGTTGTGGGTCGACTTGGCTGGGCCACAATGCCCAGTCGTTTGGTCAAACACCAGTCCAGATGTGGCTGTGAAGGTATATTTTATAAGAGATTAACATTTACACCAGTAGACTCTGGGTGAAGCACAGTGCCTTCCACAATGTAGGTGGGCCTCATCCAATCAGCCGAAGGCTTTAAGAGAAGACCAAGGTCCCCTGAGGAAGAAGGAACTCTGCCTCCAGACTGCACTGGGACTCAAAGCTGCAAGATCAACCCTTGCCTGAATCTCCAGCCTGCTGGTCTGCCCTACACATTTCAGATTTGCCAGCCTCACAATTGCATAAGCCAATTCCTTAAAACTAACAAACAACCTCTCTCTCTGTGGTGTGTGTGTGTGTGTGTGTGTGTGTGTGTGTGTGTGTGTGAGAGACAACCTATTGTTTCTGTTTCTCTGAAGAAACTGACCACACAATCTTCCAGAGCTTCAGTTTCCTCTGCTAGGAAACAGGGATGTCAACAGCTGCCCCTCAAAGGCCCGTTGGGAGGAGGAAGATGAGGTGACTGTGGGTGGGTAAATGGAAGTCTGTTGTTATCGTGGTTCTGACTTTGTGCTTCAGGTGTGGGCAGCCTCGTGTGAGAGACACAGGTAGAAAGGGGGTGAGGAACACGGAAGGGTGGGCAGAGGCCTGTGCAGGGCAGCCCGGGGGGTCTAGGGGCTGCTTCCTGGAAAGGGCAGAGGTGCTGCTGAGGCTGGTGATCCAGGTGTGTAGGGCAGGGATGGTGACAGAGAGGCAGGGGCCTGGGGACAGGGCCCTGTTAGGTCCCTCCAGCTCTGCCCAAAGCTGCTGAGGAACAAGCCCAGGTGACGACCTATGCCACAGAAGCAGCAGAGTGAGGCTGGGGTGACCCCTGATGGGCACAGAGCACTCCCTCCCACCACCACTCCATCCGGCTGAGCAGGCCAAAAAGAGCCGCCCAGCACTTCACCTCCAGCTGCCTCCAAGCTACCCCAAGTGTAGAGGCACCCACACCAGCCGCTCCTCAGCACTTGGGCTCTAAATGCAGTCATAACACAAAGGCCAAGACAGGGAGCATGCCCTGGGGGTGTGGGGAATGGTGTGGAGAAATTATCTGAACCACCGGCACCACCCCCACTTGCCATTCCCACTCAGAGAGTGAGTCAGATTCGTCCCTTTCCATCCCCATCCCCATCCAATCCAGCAACGCTGGCTCTCCATGCCCAGGCCTGGCCACTTCCCCACTTCCCCCTTGCCCAAGCCACCTGCAGCAGCCCTTCCCACCACACCCTCCATGCTCAAAGCCCTCCAAATCTCATGGGTACCAGTTAACTACTCTGAAACCATCACACATGTATAGTGTTGAACAAGAAAGTGATGGCAGGTGGGGAAGCCAGGTTTCCCACTTGGAGTGAGAGGTTACAGACAAGCAAGAGGAGGCTGAAGTGAGCCATGTGGCAGTGGGTGCGTCTTGGGACATCTATAAGAACTCATGTTTGACTTTGTATGGATATAGATGTCATATATGGAAATAGTTACAGGCATGTGTACATACGCAGGTCAGTACACACATATATTTCCTTGTTCTGGCAGCTGAGAGGGCCTAGAAACAATGACACCGCAGCAGTGATGGGCACGCCTGGTGCCCAGATCTTTGTTTCTAATGCCATTCTCCAACAAAAGGAACCAGGACCCCTTAGAGAAATTGCTGGGTCTAGGACTGGGGGGTAGGAAATATACAAGATGAGCCTGGGGCATCTTTTTTTTTTTTTTTTTTTTTTGAGTCGGAGTCTCGCTCTGCCCCCCAGGCTGGAGTGCAGTGGCACGATCTTGGCTCACTGCAAGCTCTGCCTCCCAGGTTCACGCCATTCTCCTGTCTCAGCTTCCCGAGTAGCTGGGACTACAGGCGCCCGCCACTGCGCCCGGCTAATTTTTTAATATTTTTAGTAGAGATGGGTTTTCACCATGTTAGCCAGGATGGTCTCGATCTCCTGACCTCATGATCCGCCCGCCTCGGCCTCCCAAAGTGCTGGGATTACAGGCGTGAGCCACTGCGGAGCCTGGGGCATCTTATAATGCCAGAAAGTAAGGAAGTGCTCCACAAAACCCCCAGAAAACTGCCCCTGCGAAGCCTTGGGTTCTGCTTGTCCCTGCACTATTTTCTAAAACCTCTGATGCAATGTGCCCAGGGCTGCTATATTGCCGGCTTCCTGTGAGCCTCTGTACCCATCTGACCTGAGGACAGGGGCTGTCTCTGAGTTACTTCCAAACACTTCTCACTCAGCCCAGGCATGGAGCATGCGTGCCAGGGGCTTGCAGATGAACAGACAGACACGTTTATCACCCTCCCTCATCCTACAGTGTTCAACAGGGATGCTTTGCTAAAATACCAGCACTTTAAATGGGACATTGACAGTGATTGTGAGATCACATCAAAGTAACACTTCAATGCAATTGTAAAGTTTGCATTTATGTTTTTTGTGCCGGTCAATAAGCACGTTGCAGAATTCTCAGAGAATTGAAATTCTTCCAGCAGCCAGATGGGTAAAGTCAACCTGAAGGGGCCACAGGGATGGCTGGATTGAGAAAATAAGCAGCCAGCGTGCATCCAAGTGGAAATTGCCACACGTCCGAGAGGCAGGGAGGCAGCCTGGTAACGGGGAGGCCCAGCCTGGGGTCCGCATGG
Organism: Symphalangus syndactylus; assembly: GCF_028878055.3. Classification (NCBI taxonomy): domain Eukaryota; kingdom Metazoa; phylum Chordata; class Mammalia; order Primates; family Hylobatidae; genus Symphalangus; species Symphalangus syndactylus. The sequence continues at coordinate 15,866,292 of NC_072438.2, read as the reverse complement.
GCCTGGCTTTCAACCCAGCAATACCACCTACTGTGCTGGCCTCGTGTGTGGGGCTAAACTGTGTCCCCCTGAAATTCGTATGTTAAAGTCTGAACCCCCAGGACCTCAGGATGTGATTGCATTTGGAGATAGAGCCTAATGAGGTCATTAGGGTGGGCCCTAATCCAAGTTGCCTGGAGTCTTTGTAAGAAGAGGAAATACAGACACGGACACACACAGAGGAGAAAGCCACGTGAAGACACAGGGAGAGGGCGGCCATCTGCAAGCCAAGGAGAGAGGCTTCAGAAGGAGCCAATCCTGACACCTGGATCTGTGGCTGCCAGCCTCCAGGACTGCGAGACAGCAAACGTCTGTTGTGTAAGCCGCCCCATCTGTGGGACTTGGTTACTGCAGCCCTGGCAAGCTAACACACCTGGGCAAGTCCCCGCCCTCTCCAGCCCTTGGTTTGCTCACCTGTAACACGGGGGAAGCCACACCTGACCTCTCAGGTCACTGCCAGGGTCATGACACCCTCTAAAGCACCTGATGCTATCTGCACAGTAGGCATGTAAATGTCACCCTGATGGTCATGTGAGAGTATGACAGGCAGCACCCAGGCCCTGTGTGTGACTGACTTATTCATTCCTCAAACAACCCAGGAGGCAGACACCTTGGAGGTCCCCATCTACAGATGGGAAAACTGAGGCAGGGGGTTACACAGCTTCTAAGACCTCAGGCAGGGGTGGCGGTGGAGAGGGGATGGAGCCCCGGCAGTGTGATGTGAGTGAGCAGCTTTCCCTGTCACCACAGCTGCTGTGGCTACGTCCAGATACAAGCTGCCAGCCCTTACACCCCCAGCCAGTCAGCCCCAGCCCCAGCCCCGGAGGTGACCTGGCCTCTTGACCTGGCTAAAGGGTGAACAGGTCATCATCACCAGCATCCATGTCTAAAAGAGGCTGGGTGCACTCGGCCTGGAATCTTGAACACCTAGGGATGGAGACAGGTGCATCTGTGCCCAAGTTCCAGAAGCCCAGTCCCCTGGTCTAGAACTCAGCCTTTGCTCTGTGCGGCCATCCTGAGCTGGGGTTGGAGCCAGATCCCAGGCCCCAGCCCCGTCCCCACCTGGAAGCTGGATCTGGCCCAGCACTCCATTGGCGGCCTGAGTCCCAGCTCAACAAGACAGGGACGCCTGCTACAATCCCCCAAGCAGCCTCCACCCATCACTCCAGGTACTACAGCAGGAGCCAGAGGGCACCTTCAGGGCTTCAGGTAGACCTTCAACTGCTCGCGCCACCCAGGAGCAAGCCTGCATCTCCGTCCCCTTTCTGTGCTCAGCCTGGCTGGCAGCTCCTCTCTCGGCTCACAGAGCCCTGGGCTTGCTCTACCCTCAAGCCCACCCAAGTCAGAACCAGGCCACCAAACAGGACTGCAGCTGTGCCTGGGCACCAGATGTTGATGGGGCTTTTTATTGCATCCATTAATCAGATCCTCATGACCATCTTAATCCAGACAGCTATTATTACACCATAATAGCTGGTGTCAGATGAGAAGACACAGGTTTTGGAGACTTTTGGTCACCTGGCCAAGATCATGAGACCAGTTAGGGGACAAGCTGAGGTTTGAAGCCAGGTCTGCCTAGAAAGCCTGTGCTCCTCCCCTCTGTGACAGCCCGTGCTTTAATTAGACTCCCAGCACCCAACCAGGCACTGTCCTGACCAGCTCCAAAGCTCAAATCTGCTTTAGGAGAGAGGAAAGTAGCTCACACCCCAGAGCCAGGCTCTGTTCCAAGCTCTTTACCTAGCAGAGCCCTGAGTCCAGACCACAGCCCCACCACATCTAGGAAAGCAAATATATGGCTTAGAAGACCTCAAGGCAGCATAAACCAAAAATAAACTTTGAAGCTTCCTGACCATCTGAACGGACCCCTCGTCTCCACCAAGGGTCTTCCAAAGTTAACCTGAAAAGCTAGTTCAGGCCATGATGGGAAGCGGGGAAGTGGGACATACCTCACTAAGCCCTCCTCCCTTTTGGAATTTAGGAAAAGCTGGTACCGCCATGACCCTGCTGAATTAAACTAAACTTAGCCTGAGGATGCCTTCATGCATGAGTTCCTGTATAATGAACTGCAACCTAACTCAGCAGGCAAACTAACCGAAAACCTGACTTGGGAGCATTTTTAAACAAATAGCCGAGGCTCAGCCAATCACAGCAGCTGAGCATGAGTAAATCACAGGTGAGCCACGGATCAAGGGTCAAGCTGTAACCGGTCAAGTAGCCTCAGCACCTCTTCTGTTTTCTGTCCCCATAATGAATGCTGTCTGACCACATGCAGGTTTCTCTGAACGTGTTCTGTGCTGGGGACTGCCCCGTCCTCGAATCGTTCTTTGCTCAGTTAATCTCTGCTAAACTGAATTTGTCAAACATTTTTCTTCTGACAACCCCCATCTTGCAGGTAAGAGAAATCAAAGAATGGGGTGTTCAGTGGCTTGTTGAAGGTCACAGCAAGCACTGGTGGGGCCCAGACTCCTGCCCAGCAGTCTCTGTACTGCAAAGGGACAGACAGCAGGGCAGAGAGGTGAAGTGGCCCCCCTTGGCCCCCCTTGTGGAACAGGCTCTCCACACACATGCCTCAGGGGCAACACTGCCCAAAGGGACATTTGCAGCCCAGCCGCTGCTGAGCTGGCGCCAGCCCCCACCTTGCTCTTTTCCTGCTGGAACTCGATCTGAATGCTGGTCAGCTTGGCCCGCAGCTCCTCGTTGGCCATCTGCACCGCGTCCGCCTCCATCTCGGGCTTCTCGCCCTTGCTCCGGCCTTTCTTCGACATGCTTCCCCTTGGGTCAGAGTGCTGAGATCCTGCGGTTCACACCCGTTCACGCACGCCAGCCAGCAGGCGTGGCTACCAGCTCCACCGTGCTAACCAGTCGCGCGGGACTCAGCTCGCCCTCCGAGGAAACCACCATCACTTGGGATCCTGAAGGAAGGAGGGAAACTGAGTTAGCAGAGAGAGAAGGGTGGGGAGCTGGTGTCCCTCCCTCGGGCACCCTGGGCCAGGCACCTGCCTCATCTGGAGCATGACCTGCCACTCCCAGACTGGCCTAGAGCCTTCCCGATGGGGGCTGCAGCAGAATCACTTGGAGGTTGTTAAGGCGTGGAGTCCTGGGCCCACCCCTAGAGAATCTGATTTGCATTTCTAACAAGCTCCCAGGTGAGGCTCCCAGGTGACCACACCTGGAGTAGCTTCAGTCCATCCTGCTCCCATCAGGATGGGACCAGCCCATCTCAGCAGCCTGCAGACCATGGTCTGCCAACATCAGTGAGCCTGTGTCTCCCAAGGTGCTTCTTCCAAAAAGCAGGGCCCTGGGCTTCATCCAGAGCTCGAAGCATGAGGAGCATGGTGGGCCAGGGAATCTGCATTTCCATCCACAATCCCGGCAATTCTGGAGCAGGGTGTGAGGACCACACTTAGAGAAATGGACTTTTCGATTTCAGGGGTTAGTGGTTTCCTTCCCTACTAGGTAGGTGATGTCACCCAGTGTTACAGATGAGGAAACTGAGACACACAGAGGTTGACTGCTGGTGATGTCACTCAACTACTGAGAGAGGAAACAGTAGGAACCTGATCAAGGTCCACAGCTGGAAGTGGGTGAGCCAGGACTGAGCCTAATCACCACCCCAAGCGGCCTCGGAAAGCCCGCCTCTGCTCTCCCTTCCCTTCACCACTCTCCTTCTCATTTTCTATCTGACAAACTGTAATTGACTTAGTTCTCATCTATGTCCCCTACATGAGGACGGGTTCCCAGTAAGCAGGGCCTGGGCCTGCTCTGCCCCTGCTGTGTCCTCCATGCCTAGAACAGAGGGCAGCAGGTAAGATGCATTCTATCAGGATCCGCCAAGTGCATGAATGAATGAGTGAGTGAGCGACAGCAGGAGAGTCATGAGGCACCCATCAGGTGCCAGGGCCTGTGACAGGAGCTGGGAATCCTGTCCTATCATCCTTGGAACACCTGGTGAGAGAGGATTTTACTAGGCCCATTTTAGAGATGAGGAAATGAAGGCACAGAGAGGTGAAGTCAGCTACCTAAATCCACACAGTCAGTGAGTCGTGGCGTTGGGATTAGATCACGTAGGGAATGAATGCAGAGCGAGGAGGGAACACTCCAGTGTCAAGGAATGCTAACTTGGGAGGTTGGGCAGATGAGACAAAATTGGCAAGGAAGGCCAGGAACAGGACGGAAGGAGAGAAAGCCCCGGGGAGGCTGCAGAAGATCGTGTGTCTAGAAGAAGGACGGCTCCAATAGCGGGCAGCCCCAAAGAGGTCAAGGTGAGGACCTGAAGCTGGACATTGGACTTGGCCTCCTGGAGTCCATGTGACCTCAGCCTGTGGACAGGAGATGCAGGAAGTACCGGACAGGGGTGCCCAGGAATGGTCTGGGGTGGGGTCTCCACACCGCCAGTGCATCCAGCAAGTTGCAGATGCTCAGTGGCCATGAACTGAAGTCAGGCGGGACCTGCTAGCCCTGGGGCCCTGGAACATCCCTCCGAGCTACAAAATCTGGCAGGCAGTGATGGAGGCCGGCTGCCTTCCTCCTGAACAGGAGAGAGTGGTGTTTCTCAACACACCATGAAGGATTATTCTGGGCTAATCAACATCACCGCTGATCGATTCCAGAAAGGTACATTCTGTCTTCAGATAAGTATGAACTCCATTTGCCTTGATCTGACTTAGAGCTTGATACATAATTCATTCCTCGCCTCCGCTGACGTGCCGCTTTTATAACCACAGCGGTTCTCAGAAGTCAGCCTTTGAGTCTGAAGTGCACCTCCCCATACCCTGATGGGCAGGAAGACACACAAAACACAACACCAGAAAAGGAAGCTTGCTCCTTTTTACTCCTTTATGTGGCCACTTCTAGGAATGTGCTTTAAGGAAATACCAGAGATACAGCCTCTGATAGAAACACTTGGATGTCCATCCCAACAACACAACACTCAGCCAGAAGGGATAGATCAAGTAAATGACGTCTAAGCCCCGACAGAAAAGTCCACATGGGGACAAGGTCAGTACCACAAAGAGTGAAAAAGGTGAAATAAAAAAACAGGCCGGGTGCGGTGGCTCACACCTGTAATCCCAGCACTTTGGGAGGCCGAGGTGGGCAGACCACCTGAGGTCAGGAGTTTGAGACCGGCCTGGCCAACGTGATGAAACTGCTTCTCTACTAAAAATATAAAAAATTAGCAGGGCGTGGTGGTGCGCGCCTGTAATTCCAGTTACTCAGGAGGCTGAGACAGGAGAATTGCTTGAACCTGGGAGGCAGAAGTTGCAGTGAGCCAAGATCGTGCCATTGCACCCCAGCCTGGGAGACTCCATCTCAAGATAAATAAATAAATAAATACATAAAAATAAAAAACAAATACAACTTATAGTTTCAATTTTCTGCTATATATATATTTGCTCATTATTTTCACTCAGTCACAAATATGTGTTGAGCACCTGCAAGGTGCCAGCCCTGCACCCTGGGGATACGGTGGAAAGGACATGGCAGCCATGCCCCCAGGATGCTGACAGGGACCACCTGGGGGATGCAGTTATAGGTGATATCTATTCTCTTCTTTAGACTCTTCTAGGTAAGTACAATTTTCTACTTCAATGACTGCTTTTAAGAGGAAGCAGTGCAGTTTTTTTGTTTTGTTTTGTTTTGTTTTGTTTTATAAGAAAGGCAAGAAAAATATCTGCAATTAGCCAGGAAGGACACCACTAAAAAGCTGAAGAGAAAGCAAAAGGACCACATCCACAGGAGCGGCCCACAGGCCTCGCAGGCAGGATGGGGTGGCTGCAAGTCTGCCAACTCTTTGGGCTGCCGGTGGCGGAAAGGGCTGCCCTGCCCTGTGTGTCAACTGTCAGCTCCTCTGGGTCAGAACCTTAGCTCCCACCTTTGTGCACCCCACCCTATGCCCAGCCCAAAGTCCAAGCTCCATCCAATTCCAGGATGAATAAATCTCCATGGGCTGATGCCAAGCCTGGTACTCTCAACACCCCATGCCAGACACTGCCAGGCTGGGCCACAGTGAGTGTGGAGATGAATGGAGTGCAGGAGGGGAGGATGTCCAAAGTTCTGGGCTAAGTCAACCTCGGAGCTCAGGGTGGGCCTCAGCAGCCAGCCTCTGTGCCACGGACACACTGTTGATAGTCCTGACGCTCACAGTGCCACACAGCATCACTGTGATCAGGCCCTCTGGCTGCGGGCTGCACAAAGGTCTCGTCGGCAGGAGCAACAGCAGGGAACTCTCCTGCTGAGCTTAGCTTGGTGTCTGCTGTGCCCAGGATTTTCACTCTGAGCCTGCTGCCCACCAAGCAGGAGATGGCACAGCCCACTGTTGAGGAAGGGGCACGGCACTGGCTCAGCGCCTCAGGCTGGAGGGTGACTGCCCAGGACACACAGGAGGTGGAGTCCTCAGAGAAGGCTCCTTCCTCAAGGCACAGGGAGCCCCCGCTGCTGACCCTGGACCTCGTCTGGCATAGAGGCTAAGGTTGGCGAATATTCATCTCCCTTAAACCAGTCCTGTTGGCCCCAGAACTGAAATATCTCTGCAGCCCACCCATCTCTGACATCACATGTCCCCTGTCCCAGCCTCCATGTCGTTTGTGCCTTGGCAGTGCGGGTGCCCTTTAATTGCCCACAGGAAATTAATATACTGGGCATGCAGGAGGACCAGACAAGGTCCCGGCCATCACAGAACTATCTAGTCAGGAAGACCACTATGGAAATGAATACAGAAAACAATGATGGCTTGTGGTAGGTGCTGGAAAGAACAGTCTATAGGTCACTGTGATACACAGCTATCAAATATCACCTGTCACGGGCAGGCGGTGGGAAGGGAAAACTGCCAGACCACATGGGGGTTCTACACCAAGCACAGAGTCAAGACCAGCTACGTATTTGCAGCCCAGTGCAAAATGAAAATGTGAGGTTCCTTGTTTAAAATTATTAAGACTTGCATGACGGCAACAGCAGAGCATTAAGCCAAGAGCCAGGCCCTCTGAGTGTAGGCCCTGCAGGACAGCACAGCTCCTGTGCCCGTGAAGCTGGCCCTGGACAGAGTTCAAGCCCTGCCCTGAGCATGCTGGGAAGCCATTAGCAGGGTGTGACTTGGATTTCCATTTCGCTGAAGTGCAGATGGTAATAGCTCTACCCCACTCGTGGTGGCGAGGGTGAAATGGGTCCCTGCTTGTCACACAGGAAGCACTGCAGAGGCTCTGCGACTATCATCCTACTGTTTAAAGGGCACCCGGGCTGCTGAGACACAGACAAATGACATGGAGGCTGGGACCAGGGACATGTGGTGTCAGAGATGGGTGGGCTGCAGGGATATTTCAATTCTGGAGCCAACAGGACTGGTTCGCAGAAGGTGGATATTCGCCAACCTTGACCTATATGCCAGGCTCTTGGGCCTGACCCCACAGCCTTCCACAATGCCCACCACCAACATCTGCCCATGCACTGGGTGCAGGGCCTTGTCTGGCCTTCTCAGGCCTGCTGAAAAATTTCCTCCCTTCATTAAAGCACAGCTTCGTGGTGACAACATTGTAGAGGCAAGCAGAAGGGCTGGGACACTGGACTGAGGCCACAGGAGGCAAGGGCAGAGCTCTGGTTGGCCAACATGGGCGAGCTTCTGGCTGATGAGGGCTGAGGAGGGCTGAATTGTGGCCCCCAAAAAGATACAATCACATCCTGCTCCCCAGAACCTGCAGATGTGCCCTTATTAGGAAAAAGGGTCTTTGAAGACGTAACGAAGTTAAAGATCTCAAGACGAAATCATCCTGCAGTAGGATGAAGTCTAAATCCATTGACAAGAATCCTTCTAGGAGATGCGCAGAGAAGACACACAGAGAAGAAGCCCACGCGAAGCCAGGGAAGAGATCGGAGCGCTGCAGCCACACCAGGGAAGCCCAGGACAGCCGACAGCCACCCAAAGCTGGAGGGGGGAAGGACTGACAGCTATTTTTAAGGGAATTCGACCCTGCCAGCATCGTGATTTGGGACTTCTGACCTCTAGAACTGCGAGAGTAAATTTCTGTTTACCACCCAGTTTGTGGTCATGCTTTATAGAGGCCACAGGAAATTAATATACCAGGCAAGCAGGAAAAAACCACTCCTGGGGCCGGGCACGATGGCTCACGCCTGTAATCCCAGCACTTTGGGAGGCCGAGGCGGGTGGATCACCTGAGGTCAGGAGTTCGAGACTAGCCTGACCCAACATGGAGAAACCCCCTCTCTGCTAAATATACAAATTAGCTGGGCGTGGTGGTGCATGGCTGTAATCTCAACTACTTGGGAGGCTGAGCCAGGAGAATCGCTTGAACCTGGGAGGCAGAGGTTGCAGTGAGCCGAGATCACGCCATTGCACTCCAGCCTGGGCAACAAGAGTGAAACTCGGTCTCAAAAACAAACAAACAACAACAACAACAAAAAACCACTCCTGGGACACACTCAGCACTTTTTTTAATGCCCGAAGGCAACCAGCTCCTCAGAACATGAGTCTGAATAAACCTTGCCTTGCCCCTCTCCACAGTGTGTGTAATATCATCAAGAAACCACAACGCCTCCCTGCTGAACAGCTCACATCCCTCTACAGTCACAATTCACAACCTACAAGGTGAGATTAGAAGGGACCTTTGCCTCCAAGGTGCAGATGAAAAAAGTAAGGCTCAGAAGGCAGAAGTGAGTTGCCCAAGATTGTTGGATGACCCGGTGGCTGCCGTGGGATTTCCAGCTCAGGTCTCCTGCCTCCAGCCCCGCATGGCCTGACAGTTTTACAGCAGGATTCAAATAACACAGGCACAAAAAGAAAATTAGCTCCTTCAAGACAACTCAAGTTCAAATAATATCTGACAAGCAGAAATTCCAGCCCATCACCAAGAGGTCTTTGTAACACTTCCTGCAAACTTCACCAAAAATTACATGGAGATCCCAGGGGTCTCCCTGGAGAAAATACGAATGGGGTAGGTTGGTAGAGTCAAATCCTTTCTGTGGACAGAAAACAATTTATCCTAAAGAATCTAGCCATACTTTTTTTTTTTTAACAAACGTTCATTACTTAATGAGCCCTTAGGAAAAAAATCTCTCTCTGAGTAAGTACATGACTTTGGTTTAAATAAATCCAAATTGATTGTGCTGACTTAAAAAGCTACTACCATATTCCTACCCCAGGCGCAGTAATATGCTTCCTGAAATTTATTCTAAGGAAGTAATTCCCGAAAGGAAAGAGCAATCTGCCTAAAGATGTTGCGAGTAGCATAATTTGAATTGTTGATGGCAATGGAAAACTGGAAATAACCTCAGGACCCAAAAGTTATTGATGGCTGAACGAGCAAAGGCACATCAGCTAACTCAGAAACAGCCCAGGCAGAGACACGGAGGGAGGCCCACGGACAACAGTGGCGTGTGAGCCCTGCCGGGCAGCACCTGGAGAGATGGGGGATGTGCTTCTCATCAGTTCACATCCCGCGATTTTCAGTTTCGCTTTAAATCCAGTGATGGTGGCCGTGCTGTTTATGCAATCAACAAAATAATGAAAGAGATGGTACTGGGTTCTCTTTTGAGCAGAACTGAAATAACAGAGTGAAGCGCACACCCCAGGCCAGCTTCAGCTCCTTCCATGAGTCCTTTATGGCCCAAGTGGAGACTCAGAGGCTGTCAGAGTCCCCACTCCGCAGAGCTGCTGGAGGCTAAGTGCCTTCAGGTTTGGGCATTTCTTGGCACACTTCCTGGCACAAAGCAATGCTCAAAAAATGGCAGCAGGCCGGGCACAGTGGCTCACACCTGTAATCCCAGCACTTTGGGAGGCCGAGGCAAGCGGATCACCTGAGATCAGGAGTTCAAGACCAGCCTGGCCAACATGGTGAAAGCCCGTCTCTACTAAAAATACAAAAATTAGCCATGCGTGGTGGTGCGCACCTATAATCTCAGCTACTCGGGAGGCTGAGGCAGGAGAATCGCTTGAATCCGGGGGGCAGAGGTTGCAGTGAGCCAAGATTGCACCACTGAACTCCAGCCTGGCCAACAGAGCCAGACTTTGTCTAAAAAAGAAAAAAATGGCAGCAGCTTCATCTTCATCATCATGATCATTCTCATTGGCATGTGCTGCCAGATTTACCAACAATGTCCATAGCTTGACCCAGGATTTTTCCTATGACTCTATCAACAGTGGGCTGTGTAAGGAGCAAGGGCGTCAAATGGTCCTCAGTGTTCAGGCCCAGAACAAACAACGTGACTGTTTGGAGGCCAATACTCTCTTGCCTTCAACTTCCCTCTCACCTTCCGAAGAATGGTGCCAGGCATCAGGAGAGCAAAAGTTGGAAGCAACCTAAATGTCCCGCCATAGGGAATTCCTTGTACTAGTAAATCCCGTGATGGGTATGCAGTGGAGGAGTGTACACCATCACAGACATGCGGCCTGCCCCCGGACCTAGCAGGGAGCACATAGCAAACATGCAGGAAGTCACTGGAGTGAGCCCTCGGCACACGCCATCTACTCCAGTGATCGCAACGCGGCTCCAGGGATGTCCAAGAGCATTAAACAGAGGAGCCAGATCTGATTTTTCCAGAGAAAGCTGACATTGATTTTTATGTGAAATTTTCCAATTTGTATACGTTAGAAATGAATTCACGTAAATTTGTTTAAATATTTTTCAGCCCAAACAAAAGCCATCTGTGGACCAGATTTGACCTGTGGGCATCACTCTGCCAACTCTGAGGTTTGCCACCTATTAAATGGAAAAGCAACTTATACAATTGTACATACAGCATACTACAGTGTATACGTATATATAATGTGTATATATACTGCATATAATATACACTGTATATATGTGCATTTGTAGGCAGGCTTATATTTAAGTGTAGGCACTTAAAATAGCATAGACAGGGCCGGATGCAGTGGCTCACGCCTGTAACCTTAGCACTCTGAGAGGCCGAGGCGGGCGGATCTCTTGATGTCAGAAGTTCAAGACCAGCCTGGTCAAGATAGCGAAACCCCGTCTCTACTAAAAGTACAAAAATTAGCCTGTAATCCCAACTATTCAGAAGGCCCTGGCAGGAGAATCGCTTGAACCTACGAGGCAGAGGTTGCAATGAGCCAAGATTGAACCACTGCACTCCAGCCTGGGCGACAGAGTGAGACCTGTCTCAAATAATAATACTAATAAAATAGCATAGACAAATATTTACAATCCATTGAGAGTGGACATCTTTGAAAAAGGTAAGGGTACTTGGGTTTTTCCTTCTTTTTGGATTTGATTTTTGCCTGGATACATTTTCTAAAGGGATTACAAAGACTCTGCATTGCATATTTAGCATGAAATCACAAAAGATTCTTGTCTTTAAAAGATGGTGCCGAGATTCAAGGCATGGCAGAGGCCTTATGAAGAAAAATAACATAATGTGATATAAATAGAGGTTAGAGGGAGCAGCTGCTGACCTGAATTCAAGTCCCACACAAGCAAGTGCCGGCTCTAGGATGCAGGAGACATCAGTTCATATCCCTTAACTGTCATTTAATTAGCTGCAAAGCTGGGAGGACAGCGCCCAGCCCATGTGATGTGGAGGTCACGGAGGGGGATGTGGAGGGCAAGAGCACGGGCTCAGGGGCCAGAGTGACTGGGTGGATTCTTAGCTCTGCCATTTACCAGCTGTGTGACCTCAGGCAGGAGACTTCACCTCTCTGTGCCTCAATTTCTTGATCAGAAAATGAGGCTAGTAATAATTCCTTCCTCCTAAGGTTGTTTTGGGCATGAAATGATTTCTACTTTTAAGGCATTCAGAACAGGGACCAGACTGTAATAAGGACTTGGTAACAGTTAACAATTATAATGATTTAATTGCAAACTACAAAACCCTTTAAACGAAAGATGTCACTCGTTAACATTCTAATAATTTAGGAAATGCAAAAGGCTCTGTTAGTTTTTCTATTTTCTGCCAATGCTACTAGTTTGCAACATACCCCCAAAAATGCACACCTATCTGGAGGTTGTACAGTCCCATGGAACAGAGCTGTTGCCACTGGCAAAGGAGGCATGGCTTTTGGGGGTCCCAAACCCCTCACCCAGAGCCAGTGCACACCACACAGTAGGCAAAGTCCCCGTCCCAGGGGCACAGCTTGATTCTCAGGATTTTCACTTAATCCTAGCAGCTGAGCTGTCTGTTCTTCCAGCCCCGGGGCCTAAGGGACACAGGGAACTGGAAGACAGCATTGTGCAAAAGGCGAAGACACAGGCAGGAAAATGAAAGGCAGCAAAGATTTTCCACCATGCCACCACCCCAAAAGAGAGAGAGGAGATTAAAATAAAGTCTTTTAATACTTAAAAAGAAGAAGCCTCAGGCCGGGCATGGTGGCTCAAGCCTGTAATCCCAGCACTCTGAGAGCCCAAGGCAGGAGGATGGTTGAGCCCAGGAGTTCAAGACCAGTTTGGGCAACAGAGGAAAACCCTGTCTCTACGAAAAAATTAAAAAGTTAGCTGGATGTGGTGGTGCAAGCCTGTAGTCCTAGCTACCCAGGAGACTGAGGTGGGAGGAGCACCTGAGCCTAGGAATTCAAAACTGCAGTGAGCTATGGTGGCACCACTGCGCTCCAGCCTGGGCGACAGAGCAGTGACACCCTGTCCCTAAAACACACAAAAAAGAAAAGGCCTGGGAAGTCTAGGAAATTAACTTTCTTAGGAGACCTCATTTTCCAATTACAGGAAATTAACAAGGTGCTTGCTGTCCCTTTTTATACTGATGCAAAATAGTTAGAGGGAGTTTTAAATGAAACTTCCATAAGGCGTAGTCAATAATGTCAACCAAGTCAGGTTTTCCTAACACATACTCTGGGCTTGGAGGTGACCCGGAGAGGAGCAGGAATGAGGAGCAGGTCCCAGAATGAGGAGCAGGAGGCTTAGTCACTTGCCCCAGCTCTGCCACCATCCCCTCCATGGCCCTGGCCCGGCTGTGTTCTCTCCACGCAGGACTCTTCATCCATAACGGGGGTGGGCCGTGCAGACGGCACCACGTGGAACGAGGGCTGGCGACCATTGCTCATCCTAGAGAGGGCCACCTGTGGCCAGGGCTCCCAAGCCCTGTGTCCCATCACTGATGCCAGGAGGTCACAGCTGGTGGGTCTCATCAACATAGAAATGACGACAGAGCAGCCACCTGCACCAGCACATTCAGGGAGCACTTGGTGACCTGGACCCAGTTCCATGCTTAAGCGTGTCATCTTAATCCGTGAATGGGCCTCAGGCTTCCCCAGCCCTCAACATCCAGCCACCAAAAGCTGTCCCCTATCACCAGTTCTCAGAGGTGTCCCCTACTGCCACTGCCCCAGCCAGCCCTCATCCTTGCCTGTCTACATTCATGTGACACAGTGGCCTCCCCTGGTCTAGGCCTACATGCCAATCCATCCAGGCTCTAGGGCCATGGGGAGTGACCCTCCCCACCGTTCCCTGCTGATGCCCTGTCGGGGAAAACGTGTCCATGGCTACAGCAGCCAGGCCCTGCACTGCATCCTGCTCCTTGCTCCAGCCTGGGCCACGCCTGCTGTCCCCTGCAGGCCTCTGCATGTGCCCTTCTCTAGCTCACAGGCCACCTGGGATCACCTCCTAACTGTCCCCAGTACTTGGCTTGGGCCACACCTCTTTTGGGCAAACCTCTTCTGCAAGGTTGGGCGTCCCTGAGGCCCAAGCCTGACTCTAGGCCACCATCGGGTGACCATCTGTCTCCAGGACTATGAGGCCAGCTGGGTTGAGATTGCCACAGGAGACAGACCCATTTTACAGATGAGAAAACTGAGGCCTAACAGGTCAGGGCCTGTAGGTCACAGAGGGAGTAGGAGAGGAGAACCTGCCTCTTCCCCACCAGTGGTCAGCCAGGCTATGGTCAAAGGCCATAGGGCGGGCACCACTCCACATAGGCACCACAGTCCCCAGCCCCAGCTCTCTGAGGTGCCCTCAGCTCCCACTTCCCTGGGCAATTATGTCATCAGCACTGCAGCAGCCAGAGCACCCCCACCCGGGCTGGCTGACCCCTCACCCAGGACCCTCCCATCCCAAGGGCAAAGACCCTCAAGCCCCTCCCTGCAGACAGGGCCACACGGTCCCACCAAGCTGGGACATAGGCCACTCGATGCCACTCTTCCAGCTCCATCTATGGCCACAGTGACCCACAATGTCTGGACTTCCTGTTTTGGGTCAGGTTGTTCATTCTGCACCCAACAAACACCTAAGAGTCTCTCATGTGTACGGGAAGGGGTGATTCTGTGCATGTTACACACACAAACATGCATGTACCATACAGAAACACACACACACACCATACACACCATGCAGAAACACACACACACACCATACACACCATGCAGAAACACACACACACCACACACACCCTGCAGAAACACACACACACCACACACACCCTGCAGAAACACACACACACCATACACACCATGCAGAAACACACACACACCATACAGAAACACACACACACACACCATAGACACCATGCAGAAACACACACACACCATACACACCATACAGAAACACACACACACACCATACACACCATGCAGAAACACACACACACACACCATACAGACACACACACATCATGCAGAAACACACACACACCATACAGAAACACACACACACAAACACACACCATGCAGAAACACACGCACACACCATACACACCATGCAGAAACACATGCACACACTATACAGAAACACACACACCATACATACCATGCAGAAACACATACACACCATACAGCAACACACACACAAACACACACGATACAGAAACACACACACACACACCGTACACAAACACACAAACACACACCATACAGAAACACACACACACACACCATGCAGAAACACACACACACCATACAGAAACACACACACACCATACACACCATGCAGAAACACACACACACACACCATACACACCGTGCAGAAACACACACACACACCATACACACCATGCAGAAACACACACACACACCATACAGAAACACACACACACACCATACACACCATGCAGAAACACACACACACACCATACAGACACACACACACACATCATGCAGAAACACACACACACCATACAGAAACACACACACACAAACACACACCATGCAGAAACACACGCACACACCATACACACCATGCAGAAACACATGCACACACTATACAGAAACACACACACCATACATACCATGCAGAAACACATACACACCATACAGCAACACACACACAAACACACACCGTACACAAACACACACACAAACACACACCATGCAGAAACACACACACACACCATGCAGAAACACTCAAACACACACCATACAGAAACACACACAAACACACACCATACAGAAACACACATACAAACCATGCAGAAACACACACACACACCATGCAGAAACACACACACACAAACACATACCATGCAGAAACACACAACACACGCCCCCACCCCCACACATACCCATACATACACCACTCACAAGCATGCCCACACCATACAGAAACACATGCACACACACACACCAGGCAGAAACACAACACATGCGCCCCCCCACACCCATACATACACCACTCACAAGCGCACGCACACACACACCATACAGAAACACAACCCATGCACCACACTGCACCACACAGACATTACATATGCATCATACAGAAACCCATACCACATATGCCACACACACACCACAGATACACACCACACACAAATATACCCATCATATACAAACATACACCCCATACAACACACACACACCACACCATACACAGACAATCACACACATCATACAGAAACCCATACCACATATGCCACACACACACACACACACACACACACAGAAGACACACCTCCATACCACACCCAGCAGCACAGAGTTGGTGGCTCCGAGCAGGGCAGGCTCCCCAGCAATCCCTGGCCAAGGATGTCATTCTCTTTCTTCTGGGGGAGAATGGGCTGGGGGGCTTCAGAGCCTGGCATGTCGCCTGGCCAGCGAGCCCCGTCCACCTCACTACGCGCTGCCCACCCTGCCCACCTGACCCATCTGAGCCACAGCAAGCCGGAGGGCAGGCAGGGCATAGGCTGTTCCCCCAATTTAGAGATGAGAAAACTGAGGCTCAGAGCCACAAGCATGGCACACCCCACACACTGAAAACTCACACCATAGGGTTTGCTGAAAAGCTGGCCATTCTGGAAGGAAAGATGGGAAGCAGAGGAGACAGGAGATACTGTGCCAGGGGAAGCCTTTGCCTGAGGGAGCAAGAAGGGGCACAGGCTGGGCCCAGCAGGGGAGGATCGGTTGTCAGCCTCGGGCTCCCTGGCAAATGGCTTGGTGGGACCTCGCTGGCACCTCGGTGAGGCCCAAATGGGGCAACAGCTGTGGCCCAAACAGGGCAAGAGCTGTGACAGGACTTGGCAGGCTGGGAGGTGGCCTGAAACTGTGGCCCCGCACCGTGTGAAGAGAAACGATGCGAAGGAACACAAGGCCAGTGCACACCTGGGAAGGCCCCACAGGCCACGCCCCCCCTTCACTCCTGTGGGATTCCCTCCTTGATCCCCTTTCCCCAACACGCGGTCCCCCAGCCTCTCTCGAAAGTCCTTCCAGTGACAGGAGTCCCCCCTCTGGCTCACCCTTGGCAGCTCTCACTTCAGAAAGCATTTCTCATTTCGAACCAAAAAGAAACAAACAAAAACCGATGCCCGTCTAACCTCTGCCCTTAGCTCCTCCAGGCACTCGGAAGCCCCCAAAATGTGTCCACTCCCCCTCCTGCACACAGGAGCCCTTTAGAGATAGGTAAGTTCCCATCCCACTGCGCCCGTCACTGGGTAACACCTGCTATTTATCAGGCGCCCCATCTGCCTTTCACAGGACAATCTCATTTGACCCCCACAACAGTGCCCTGTAAAGGCTGTGATGCCAAGATTACCACCACCTCCACCTGCGGGTGAAGACTCTGGGGCCCGAGACAGAAACTGGCCACAGTGATGTGGTTAGAAAAGGGCCTTAGAGCCAGACAGACATGGATTCACCTCCTAGGTGGGTCACTCGGGGTCTAGGGTCAGTTCTCTGAGTTGTCTGGGCCTCAGTTTCCCCATCTGTGAAAGGAGGATCTCTCACTGCATCCAGGCTCCTGGACTATCAGAGTCCCACAAGTGGTGGCTCTCCATGGCGTCAGGGCAAGGGAAGTGTCCCCACAGGTGTGTTCTCCAAACAGGTGGACAGAAGGCCACCTGCTTCCATAGCTGGGGCCCAGGGGCTGCAAGCAGTGAATGAGCTCAGAAGGGACCAGGAGCAGGGAGGGAGGGAAGGGGACTCTTTATTGGCACAAGGTCCAAGCCCATGGCCTGGGAAATTTGTCCCCACAACAGGAGACCCAGCTGGTCTTCAATGTGCTTCTTCAAGTGGAAAAAAAATGAATAGATCCATTGTCTGCCTGACAAAGCCCCAGGCCGGGTGAGCAAACACGGGAGCCACGTGCCTCCTCCGTCCATTCCCTCCGGGGCTCGCTCCCCACGTGCACTGCCCAAGTCCCATGCTCCATCTGCCAAGTCCTCTCTAGAGTCCTTCTGGTGCCCCCAGCCTTGCCACCTGCAGCTGGCTGACCTCACAGGCCTTCGGGGTCTCCCTGCCCCTCCTCCTCCTAGCCACCCCCCCAGGGCCACCAGAAGGCACCACCCACAGCAAGCATTAGCCACACCCCACCCCTGCACAGAGATAAAACAGCAGTAACAGGAACCCGCCTGTGGCGGCCCACTGCCCAGAACCCCTACACCCAGGGGGTGCCTCGCCCAGCCCCTGGCCATCTCACCTGGGCATCGGGTCCACTTGCAACCTTCAGAGCTCCTTCCACACCATCAGGTTTAGTTGAGTCTCCAGTACCAGGCAAGGTGCCTTGCCCTGAGCAGGTGTCAGTACCCCTGGGAGCCCTCTTTGGATGCCTGCTGGATGATGAAGACATTACATACCCCACTTTCACTCTCGCCCTGTGGGGTGTCTTCACATCTACAGAGTTCAGGCAGGAGGACACACGCCATCCAGCCATCAAGGGACACAGGTTTCCTGATTCCTTGATAAAAACAGTCCCCCCTTCTGCAGAGTCAAGTACAACTGGACAAGAGCTGGCACATGTGTGGTCAGATGCTGGGCGTGGCCCCACCCCATGCCAGCCAGGAACCATTGATATTTAAATATGACCTTTGGCTAAATGGTAAGGTATTGACCATCAAGGGTCCTTGGCCTTGCTCTTGGATAAACAAAGCCATGAGTGTTTGATCTCTATAATCTACAAGGTTTGAGATCACATTGAAGTCAACTGGTTAAACACATCACCCCATTATCTGTTGGCACAAGTTTCTGCCATGTCTCCTGAAAGCCAGGTGCCATGCTGGTACGGGGACCAGGATACCAAGCAGGACCTACCATGACCTGCCCTCATGATGCTGATGGCCATTCCTGCTGAAAGCTCATTCGTCCAGACCCCCACTCAGCTGCTGTTCTCAATATTTCCCTACACAGATCAGGAGGAAACCATCCCTCTGCATTTGGTAAATATGACCAAAGAGGTTATGATGAGATTTCTCCATGGAGCACCACTCCTGTCCCTAAAAAAGTATTCTGAGGTCAAAACACCCTTCCTGTTTCTGGCAGCCTCAATTGCCACCATCACCTGTCACTGTCCCCCAGTCAAAGAATCATCACGTTCACCTCTGCTGTGGAGGACTGCAGGAGACACAGCAACAGCTGAACACCGCAACGACCCTGCCCTTAACAGCCTCCTTCTCCTGGTCCTAACAAGTCCATCTTGATATGTCCCAGTGAAGCCAAGTTCAGGAGGAGAGGCCTCTCTAAATTTGGAAGACTCTGGAACACCTCTGGCCTCATGGTCAGAGACTCACAGAGCCCAGGTCCAAGCTCATCATGCCAACCCCAAAAAGATCAGAGAAACTTCCAGTTAGGGCAATACTCTGCACTTACCTGCCCCAGGCCACTTTGGCAAAGTCCTGCCCAATGAAGTGGGGGACTCTATACAAGAGGAAGGGAGGCAGGGGAAGAAGGAGGGAGGGAGGACGCAATGAGAATTGAATCAAACTTTTAGTTTCTGGTCTGTCACACAAGGAGCTTAGAAGCATGACTCCCATCTAAATAAGGCAAGTTAAACAGAATGCAAATCAAAAACTTTTCTTGGATCCATCAGACAACTGAGGTCATAGGACAAACTACTGCTCTAGCATTTGGAGAGGCAGACAGGCAGATACACAGAATCACAACGTACCACAGCAACAACCTCCACAGGAACCAGTTTAGGTTCCTTTTACCAAATGCATCATGTCTGGCTCTCAACAAAAAACGTTCCAAGGCATACTAAAAGGCAAAAAAGAGAGCCCAAACATTGGAAGCAGACATGGGAGAGAAGCTGGAATGATCAGACTGGAACTTTAAGAGAACTATGATTAATATGCCAAGGATTCTAATGGAAAGAGCAGACAACATGCAAAACCAGATGGGCAATGTAAGCAGAGACGAAAATTCTAAAAAAAGGATAAAAAGGAAAAGCTAGAAATAAAAAGCACTGTGACAGAAATGAAGAATGCCTTTCATGGGCTCATTAGTAGACCGAACACAGCTGAAGGAAGAATCAGTGGGCTTCAACATACGTCAATAGAATATTTCCTAACTGGAAAGCAATGAAAAAAAGGACTAAAAATAAATAAATAAATAAAACAGAATATCCCAGGACAGCCAGGTGCGGTGGTTCACACCTATAATCCCAGCACTTTGGGAGGCTGAGGAAGGCAGATTGCTTGAGCCCAGGAGTTCGAGACCAGCGTGGGCAACATGGCGAAACTCTGTCTCTACAAAAAATACAAAACTTAGCTATGCGTGGGGATATACACCTCCCACCTCAGCTGAAGTGGGAGGATCACCTGGGCTCAGGAGGTTGAGGCTACAGTAAGCCATGATTGCACCACTGCACTCCAGCCTGGATGACAGAGTAAGACCTTGTCTCCAAAAAAAAAAAAAAAAAAAAAAAAAAAAAAAAAAAAAAAAAAGAATATCCCAAGACTATAAGACAACTACAAAAGGTATAAACACATATAAAAAAAAAGAATAACAGGCTAAGAAAGAGAGGAAGAAATTGAAGAAATATTTGAAGCAATAGTATCTGAGAATTTCACAAAATTAATGTCAGACACCAAACCACAGATCCAGGAAGCTCAGAAAATAGCAAGAAGGATAACTGCCAAAAAAAAAAAAAAAAAAAAAAACCTACACTTAGCATATCATATGCAAACTGCAGAAAAGTAGAGATAAAGAAAAGATACTGGGGCCTGGCATGGTGGCTCACGCCTGTAATCCCAATGCTTTGGGAGGCTGAGGTGGGTGGATCACTTGAGGCCAGGAGTTCGAGATCAGCCTAGGCAACATGGCAAAACCCCATCTCTACAAAAACTACAAAAATTAGCCAGGCATGGTGGTGTGTGCCTGTAATTCCAGCTACTCAGGAGGCTGAGGCATGAGAATCACTTGAACCCAGGCGACAGGGGTTACAGTGAGCCCAGATGGTGCCACTGCACTCCAGCCTGGGCGACAGAGTGAGATTCTGTCTAAAAAAAGTTATTAATACATCTGACTTCCCTGCAGAAACCATGCAAGCAAGAAAGAGGAGAGGGAAATTCTTAAAGTGTTGAGAAGAGGAAAAACTCACCAGCGTAGAATTCTGTAGCCTGTGAAATTATCCTTCAAAAATGAAGGAGAAAGAAAGTCTTTCTCAGACAAACACAAATTGAAAGAATTTGCCATGGACAACTGCCTTGGAAAAAGGAAGATTAAAAGCAGCTCTTCAGAGCTGAGGGAAAATGACAAAGGTCAGAAACTCAGACCCACATAAAGAAAGGAAGAACTTTAGAGAAGGAATATGTGAAGATAAAATAAAATCATTTTTTATTCTTAATTGATTGACTAGAACAGTTTGTTTGAAATAATAACAGCAACAGTGTAATTGATGGGTACAGCTTATGGATAAGAGCAATGAATGGGAGAGACAAAACGGGACTCATGTGTTGTGAGATGCTTCCACTACACAGGAAGCAGTGTGTTGTTATTTGAAAGTGGACTTGGATTAGTCGTGAATGTATATTGCAAACTCTAGGGTGACTCCTAAAGAAAGTTTTTTAAAAAGTACACTTGATATGTTCAGAAGGACAGAGCATGGAAACGTTATTAAAACCACAAAAGGCAGCTGGGCATGGTGGCTCACACCTGTAATCCTAGCACTTCGGGAGGCCAAAGCAGGCAGATCACTTGAGGTCAGGAGTTCAAGACCAGCCTGGCCAACATGGTGAAACCCTGTCTCTACTAAAAATACAAAAATTAGCCAAGAGTGGTGGTGCACACCTGTAGTCGCAGCTACTTAGGAGGCTGAGGCAGGAGGATCACTTGAATCTGGGATGTGGAGGTTGTAGTGAGCTGAGATCTCACCACTGCACTCCAGCCTGTGTGACAGAGCCAGATTGTCTCAAAAAAAAAAAAAAAAAAAAAAAAAAAAAAAAAAAAAAAAAAAAAAACAGAAAGCGGAAAAGGAGTAGAAGACAAAAATAGAAACAAAGATTAAGGGTAACGAATAGAAAATAGTAACAAATACAATAGATATTAATCCAACTCTATCAATAATCACTTTAAATGTCAACGATCCAAATACACCAATAAAAGAGACTGTTGGGGTGGATCAAAAAACAAGGCCCAACTTGTGTTATTTGTTTCTGTGCTACAAGAAAGCACTGCATTTCAAGACTCACATGCACAAAGCCAGCCAACTTCTACACATTCATAGTCAATTAAGGGAAATGGAAGCAGCAATTAATTCCCAGCCACTGTTCATCTCTTGGTGTTGACACAATCTCTAAACTACAACCAAAAAAGCAAGCCTTATTTTTTTTTAATTAAAAAAGATCTTTGTAATAAATTCAATCAGATAAAAATGTCATTATAAAAATGATACTCGAGGAGCTCATAATGAAATAATATGGCCCAACAGAACACCAAAAAAACTCATAATGACGAATCTGAATGAAAATCACAAAGACAATGCCCGTGCCCACCAGAATTTTCAAGTTAGCTAAGCTCCTGAATATTTCATAGGCAGACCTCCCCTCCTGCTCAGTGCCAAGGTACCTCCATTGATAATGGGGATGGTGACTCTGAGCACAAGCTCTTTAAATGCCTTAGAAGACACACAACCATAAACATTTTGTTTCTATATGAAAAAGGTTAGAACAAGTACTCCGTATTATTTATACTTTCAGAGGGAGGGAAGAAGAGCAATAGAGAGAGGGAGCCCATGTTAAACTCAATTCCTTAAAAAGCAAATGAGCAAGAGTTCTCCAAGAAATTAATCCTTCCCAGCCTGATGCAAGCAGATTCATTCATCTTCGCTCTGCAACTCTGTTCCTTCTGTGGGTCTAGTTTCTAGCCATGATGTTAATACCTGATAGTGGGTAGTGGGCAGGGGGCGCATGGAGGGAGAATCATTGTTTTACCAAGTTTCTTGCAAAGCTAATTTTGCCCTGGGACCATGCTTCCCATCAACACTGTGTTCTCCTGGCCTTGGCACCCCAGCAAGTGTGTTCCCCACGGTGTCCTTGGCAAATCCTCCACACAGTTCCTGACATTTCCCAGATTGCCTTGCAGGAGGTAGGGGTCATATCACTAGACCTGACCTGTGTCACTTCTGGGCTAAAGCTCTTAAAAGCTCACATCACTCTTCTCTCTCTTCTTGGCTGCAGGGACCTTTGAAGCCATGCATTGAGATGGTTGGATGACCAGATGGAGGGGGCTGGATCCCTGAATCACCCATTGGAGTGGGCCTGCGCAAGAGCATGTGTGAATTAGAATGGACTGATATGGTTAGGCTTTGTGTGCCCACCCAAATCTCATCTTGAATTATAATCCCCCTGATCCCCAGGTCGAGGGAGAGACCTGGCGGAAGGTGACTGGATCACAGGGGCAGTTCCCCCATGCTGTTCTCATGATAGTGAATGAGTTCTCACAAGATCTGATGGTTTGATAAGTGTTTGACAGTTCCTCCTTCACATACTCACTCTCTCTCGCCTGGCGCCATGTAAGACATGCCCCTTCCCCTTCCACCATGATTGTAAGTTTCCTGAGGCCTCCCCAGCCATGTGGAACTGTGAGTCATTAAACCTCTTTTCTTTATAAATGACCCAGTCTCAGGTAGTATCTTTATAGCAATGTGAGAACAGACTAATATACAGACCTTTTGAGGTTTCTTTGTTACCGCAGCCTTGCCTCATCAAACCTGACTGACGCTCTCTTCTTGAAATGCCCCTCCCTCTCTTTTCCACCTGTTCATCTTCTTTAAAATTCAGCTTAGGCATCACCTCTTCTGGGATGCTTTAGCTGGCACCACTTCCCACCCCTAGGCTGGGTCAAGGGCTTCCTCTGCATACCGATAGTTCCTCAAGCTTCCCTGTCTCACAGCTCTGATCATGCTGTGCTGGCATTGCCCATCCCCCTCACCAGGCTCAGTGCCCATGACAGCCAGGCCTGTTGCCTCAACCTCCCAAGAGCCTGGCTCGGTGTCTGCCAGAATCAAAGCAGCTCTTGAGTGCCTGTGAAATGGACTCAATCTGTCCACACAATGGTGCCGCAATGCCCTCTTTCACACATGCAAATACTGCACCAGGCCTGGGGAGGCAGAGATGAGCCACATCCTCTCTCCCCCACCAGAGCCTCAAGCCCAACATGGGAGGGTGGCACATGCATAAATAAAGACAGCCCAAAACACGCAGTGTAGATGCAGATAAACCACTGTGGATGCCCAGAGGCAAGAGAAGTGTCTTCTAGCTGGGGACTCCACACACAAGACAGAGTCTGGGCTCCCCAGCAGGCCCTGGACATGTAGAGACGGCAGGTGTGGGGCTCACTGTCTCTAGTCTGATATAGCTGGGGCAGAGCTGCTCAGTCTCCGTGGGGGCCAGTCCTCCCCATCCGCTCCCATTTTCAAGCCATGGTATAGGGGCTGACTTGTGTCCCTCCAAAATTCTTATGTTTAATCCCCAACCCCCAGCACCTCAGGACACGACTTCGTGTTTGGAGACAGGGTCTTTAGGGAGGTAAGTTAGGTAAAATGGGGCCGTGGATTAGGGTGGGCCCTAATCCAAGATGACGGATGTCCTAACAACATGAGGAAGGCCGGGCGCGGTGGCTCACGCTTGTAATCCCAGCACTTTGGGAGGCCGAGGTGGGCGGATCACGAGGTCAGGAGATCGAGACCACGGTGAAACCCCATCTCTACTAAAAAAATACAAAAAAAAAAAATTAGCCGGGCGTGGTGGCGGGCGCCTGTAGTCCCAGCTACTCGGAGAGGCTGAGGCAGGAGAATGACGTGAACCCGGGAGGCGGAGCTTGCAGTGAACCGAGATTGCGCCACTGCACTCCAGCCTGGGCGACAGAGTGAGACTCCGTCTCAAAAAAAAAAAAAAAAATGAGGAAAATAGGACACAGACACATAGAAGGAAGACCATGCGAGGACATGGGGAGAAGACAGCCGTCTACAAGCCAAGGAGAGAGGCTTCGGAAGAAACCAACCCTGGTGGCAGCTTGATCTCGGACTTCCAGTCTCCAGAATTGGGAGCAAATGTCTGTGGTGTGAGCCGCCCGGTCTGTGGACTCCGTCATGGCAGCCCTTGCAGACTGACACAGAGATAGATGCTCCTTGAGCTGCCCGACCCCACTCCAGGGATGGGCATTTCGCAGGTCCAGCCTGGCCTAGCCTTGATAAAAAAGCCATGTACACAGCATTTTGCAGATTAAAATAATGTAGTCCCCTGCATACCACTGCATCAACCATACCACCCCCACTGAGAAGTTGCTTCTTGCCCCATGTTACCTATGAGAAACCAGAGGCTCTGAGAGCCACAGCCAGCCTGGACTTGAACCCAAGCCTTCTAAAGCCCATCCCACTGGTTCTTCCCCCAAACCACACTGCCCAGCACAACGCTGGCTCACACAGAACTTCTTACTAACATTTTCTGATAGCCACCTAACACCTTGGCAGAGGCTGGTGTCACAGGACTTAAGAAATGGTGGGAGGGAGGCGGGGGGGCAGCAAAAATAAGGAGTGAATGAAGTGTCCCTTCAACATGGACCGAGGCTGGGCACAGTGGCTCACACCTGTAATCCCAGCACTTGGAGAGGCCAAGGTGGGTGGATCACTTGAGGAGTTCAAGATCAGCCTGGCGAACAGGGTGAAACCCCATCTCTACTAAAGATACAAAAATTAGCTGGGCATGGTGGTGGGTTCCTGTATTCCCAGCTGCTGCGGAGGCTGAGGCAGGAGAATCACTCAAACCCAGGAAATGGAGGTTGCAGTGAGCCAAGATCACGCCACTGCACTCCAGCCTGGGCAACAGAGTGAGACTCAAAGTAAATAAATAAATATATAAATAACACGTACCAAAGTGCTTGACGTCTAAATGCAGGCATCTGTGAATCCATATTTCAGTCTGCTTGAACCCGAAACACCATGGGAATATTTAAGCACTTCTGACAGATCGGCACCCTGGTGACAGTATCTCCCACTGGGAGCAGGAATGAAGGAAGCAAAGCCACAACATTGAGGGACCTGCTGGAAGGAACTTGGTGTCAGCCCACAGTGATCTATTTAACCTCTCAAGGTCCCAAGAGGGAGGCCTCACTTCCCGTATTTTGTATCTGAGACAATTTGGGCACTGAGTGGCTAAGTTCCTGTCCACGGTCACACAACCAAGGATGGCTCGTGTCACCTGCCCCTTGCTCAGCTATCCTTTTCTTGCCTGCTTTTCTGGTTTTTGATGGTGATTAGCACCCAGTCAGGAGCCACACTAAAGAATCTGGAATTCCAAGAAATGACCTGTCCAGGAAAAATAAATAAATAACAAGACCTTCCTCCCTGTCCAGTCCAGCCAGCTGACCACAACCCACATCGTGGGGGTCCTGACTACACAGCCCTCAAGAACCACTGGCAGAAAGCAAAACGCTAGTTACCAGCAGCAGCACTACCCGTCACCTAACAGGCATTTAGACACAGTTGTGTTGAAGTTTGGCAAGCCCATGGGATTCCACTGACCATGCCATTGTATAGATGAGGAAACTGAGGCTCAGGGAGGTGGCGTGGGGAGCCAGGATTCCACTAGGCCCCTGGGACTCTGCAGCCTACTCCCTCCGGTGCTCCTCTGCACCAGTAATCAAACTCCCACACGGTGTCCCCTCCGATGTCCCCCCACCGAGGGAATAATCACTCTTCCTCCTCAACATCCCCCTCCTCGTTTTCATGGTAAGGTGCTGGATGTTCCCTTGCCTTGCAGAGCCTCCCCCACAGGGCCTTGGAATCGAGCCACGTGCAGCTCTGCCTGCTCCACCTGACAGGACATGTGCTATGCCAGGTCCTGGCTTCCCTGTGCCAGCAGCCGGGCTCACCAGGGCCCACTGAGCCACAGCAGCCATAGTGGCTACAAGATGGCACGCACTGGCATTTTCCTAACGGACGGATCAGGTTTAGACGGCGCTGTTCCCGTGCCTTTGCTGGGATTCAGGAAATTCACGGCTCTGGCCCACGGAACCTTAATTACGTCACACCTGATACAGTTCCTGAAAAGTCGTCTCACACCCCGGGTGACAGCACACGTGCTAAGTAGGAACCCCCTTCAAGTCCTTTGCTCAGGGAAATCAGGAGCTGTGATTTGGTTGAACATTCCAGATGACCTCACTCGGGAGATGCTCTTCCTCAGCCAATCCACACTCCCTCCGCACCTGGAGGAAATGACCCCCACAGGGGACCAAATGTGCTATCCTGAACTGCGGAGGCTAAACAGCCACAAACCACATCTCCCAGACTCCCTTGGAGCTAGGGCTCTGCACATCACTTAGGTTCCGTCATTCATTCAATTCATCAGTCCTTCAATCACACAGCCCTGTCCTGAACACAAGTGAGAGCCAGGTGGTGATGGGGCAAGGTGCCCACTTGCTGGTATGGGCCTGGCAGACAAAGTATGCTCTGGTGTTGGGGGTCCAACCATGGCCTTCTCCTTCCTGGCTTGCAGCTGATGCTGTAACCAGCTCTGGGACAGGGGCTCCCAATCCCCCAGCTCCCAGAGGTGGCAGAGGGGGCAGCTCCTGAGAGGCCAGCTCTGGAGTGACACTCTGGGGGTCAAGCCTAAGCCCAGACAAGACTCTGCTCCCTGACCTTCCACTACCGGCACCTACTTCCCTGTGCTCCGTCCCTCTACTTAAAGTAGCTGGACACAGTGGCTTCTGTTATCTGCACCTGAACACAGATGAAAGCTGGGGTACCCCAGAACCCAAGTTAATTTAATTTTTATTTCTTTTTCTTTTTCTTTTTTTGAGACAGAGTCTCACTCTGTCACCTAGGCTGGAGTGCAGTGGTGCAATATTGGCTCACTGCAACCTCTGCCTCCTGGGTTCAAGCGATTCTCCTGCCTCAGCTTTCCAAGTAGCTGGGATTACACCACACCTGGCTCATTTTTGTATTTTTAGTAGAGACAGGGTTTTGCCATGTTGGCCAGGCTGGTCTCAAACTCCTGATCTCAGGTGATCCACCGGCCTCGGCCTCCCAAAATGCTGGGATTACAGGCATGAGCCACTGCACCTGGCCTAGAACCCAAGTTAAAATTAAAGAGGGACACACGAAACCATTTTAAACACAGAAGCAGAAAAACAAATATTTTGATGATGTTAACTACAGACAGACCCTCCACACACCTACATCCACTGGCAGAACTTCACGTTCTAGAACCACGGAATGGCTGTGCAGTGGCGTGTTCTCAACGGCCAGCTCTGTCTCAGACTGGGTACGAATCTTGACTCTACCACTTGTTAGCTGTTTGTCCTGGGGCAGGTGACTTGTCCTCCCTGAGCTTCAGTTTCCCCCAACCTGGAAAAATGAGGAAAATCATAATATCTGCCCCGGCAAAAGTGAATGCGCACAGAGCACTTTCAACAGAGCAACGCCAGATGGGCGCTAAGCAACTACTGCTTACTGCCCTGATTCCTGGGCTTACTGAACTCTCGCGAGCCTCTTTCTGGCTGGAATATGTCTCCCCACCCCACCCTGTCTGTTCATCCTCCATGGCCTTAGTCAAGCTGTTATTGTTTGCATGTGACATCATTAGAAACACACACACACACACACACACACACACACCCCAGCAGGTCAGCCCTGCTCTCCTCTGGACTCCTCTTGTGCCTGAGCCCCACTTTCCCCCTGAATTTTAACCTGCTTTGGGAGGTTTCCCGTGGGCTTCAGAAAATTTCACTATTTAAAAGGGTTCTGCCCCAGTTAAAAAGCATTTGAGAACCATAGCATCAGAAGAGTATTTCAAGGACATTGAAAAGTATTCTTGATTTATGTTAAAGGGTTTAAATTGTGTCACTCCCAAATTCATACGCTGAGGTCCTAACCCCCAGTACCCTCAGAGGGGGTCTTACGGGAGACAGGGTCTTTACTGAGGTCATCGAATTGAGATGAAGCCAGGAG
Source organism: Symphalangus syndactylus (assembly GCF_028878055.3). Taxonomy (NCBI): domain Eukaryota; kingdom Metazoa; phylum Chordata; class Mammalia; order Primates; family Hylobatidae; genus Symphalangus; species Symphalangus syndactylus. The sequence goes on along the minus strand of NC_072438.2, from coordinate 15,837,694 downwards.
GGTGCGCCTTAACCAATATGATGGGTGTTCCTACAAAAAGAAGAAATGGGGCTGGGTGTGGTGGCTCATGCCTGTAACCCCAGCACTTTGGGAGGCCAAGGCAGGCGGATCATGAAGTCAGGAGTTCGAGACCACACTGGCCAACATAGTGAAACCCCATCTCTACTAAAAATAAATACAAAAATTAGCCAGGTGTGGTGGCGCACACCTGTAGTCCCAGCTACTTGGGAGCCTGAGGCAGGAGAATCGCCTGAACCCAGGAGGTGGAGGTTGCAGTGAGCCAAGACCGTGCCATTGTGCTCCAGCCTGGGTGCAGAGTGAGACTCCATCTCAAAATATAAAATAAAATAAAATAAAATAAGGAAATGGGAGCACAGAGACACAGAGACAAGGAGAACGCCATGTGACGATGAAGGAGGAGGTCACAGGGCAGATTCCACCAGCCAAGGAATATCAAGGACTGCCACCAAAGCACAGGAAGCCAGGGGAGAGGCCTGGGGCAGAGTCCCCTCACAGCCTCAGATGGAGTCAACCCTGCCCACGCCTGGATCTCAGACTTCCAGCCTCCAAAACTAAGAGACCATCCATTTCTCTTGCGTATTCCACGGTACGGTGGCCCTAGGAAACGAATACATTTATTAGATGTATTGAGATGTACTGAGAATAGCTATGAACTATTGTCCCAGTTTTTTGGAGACCAATTTCATACATACAGGGGAGAAAGGCTGACAGCAGCAGAAACAATCAGTGTTCACGCGGCTCTCCACCCGGACATCTGGGCTGCTCCCTATTTTTCTTTTTTCCTGTTTTTTGTTTTTTTTTTTCCTGTGGGGAGGGACTTTCACCAACATTTGTGTGATACACATCTTCCCACATAAATCATAATGCACACCTGATGATGGGCCGACCATAAATCCCCCCACGTGGCGAGGCTGGCTCAGCGGGAGCACTGTCCCTGTTCCCCCAAAAGGCCCACCACAGACCCCCACCCCAGGAGCGTGTGCTCAGGGCCTGCTTCATCAACACTGAGGGTCAGTGATTCTTGGTCCCCCTTGACCAGCTTAAGGCTCCTTCCAATAATGTGCTCGGGTCTTTCTGCAGGGTCAGATGGAAGTCTGCCCACTAGGTGACAGTGGTTCGCAGTGTGAGGACCTCTGTGCCCACTGCTCCTGGAGGGGTGGAGAAACACATGATTTTTTTTTTATCTCCTTTTGATCTGTCTTCTCCAAGACATTTTCCACAATGAAAATGTAATGCTTTTACCTGCAAAAGGGATGACAAAGCATCCCAGACAAGTTGGTAGAATAATATTCCTCTCGTCTGGTGTCATCCTTTGGGCAATAAGAAAGATGCAATTAAGTAGGCAATTGTCATAAAGAAAATTACTGACCTCAGGTCAGCCACAGGCACTGGTTGGAGCTCATCTGTCCTCAGCGCAGTGCCTAGTGTATGGTAGACACTGGAGCATGGCGGGGTCCCTCTCTTCACAAAATCAGAAGCTGAGGTCCAAAGAGGGAAAATCACTTGCCTAAGACCCCAGAGCTAGGTGACGGCAGAGCCAGACCTGTGGGCCAGGCATCTGGGACCTGTAACCTCAGCAGCCAGCATGGGCCCCCTGCCCAGCATTCACAGCGAAGAAGCCTCAGTCAGTCGCTACCCTCCTAATTGTATCACGTAGAATGAGAAGCAGCTACCAACATTCAAAGTGGTAGACGAGGCCGGGCGCAGTGGCTCATGCCTGTAATCCCAACACTTTGGGAGGCTGAGGCAGGCAGATCACTTGAGCCCAGGAATTCGAGACCAGCCTGGCCAACATGGCGAAACCCTGTCTCTATTAAAATACAAAATTAGCCAGGGGTGGTGGCGTGCATCTGTAATCCCAGCTACTTGACAGGCTGAGGCAGGAGAATTGCTTGAACCTGGGAGGCAGAAGTTGCAGTGGGCCGAGATCCTGCCACTGCACCCCAGCCTGGGCGACAGAGTGAAACCCTGTCTTAAAAAACAAACAAACAAACAAACAAACAAACAAACAAAAACAAAAAACAAAGTGGTAGATGAAACCCTTCCTGAGTTGCTGCTTTACAAAACAAATATTGACTACAGTCCTCAGGACCCCCATAAAATTAGGGCAACAGCACCTATGCCCCAGGGCCTGGCCTGTGAATGCCCGTTCTCCTCCACTCCCAAATCCACATGATTCTCCATCTTAACCTGCCGGTAGCTGGCCCAGCCCTCGTCCACAGAAGCTAGGTGGAGAAACGCAAGAGCTATTTCTGCACCAAATGGAAAGTGGCCCCAGGACACTGATGCCGAGGATGCTGACTGTCCACCCTTCGGCAACCTCCCCGGCCACTGAGCAGCCCAGTGGGAGCCGAAGTTGACGTGGAAACCACTCATTTCTGCCATCAGGCTCTGGCATGGAGAGGAGCTTATGCTTCTTAAGGGCGTTAACCGTCTCTCTCTCATTTTAAGAATCAAGTTCACTCCAAGAAAGAAACCTGGGAGAACACAGAAAAGGAAAAGGAAGAGAAAAAGAAACTTCTCTTCCATCCCCCACCCCCACCCACCGTGAACACTCCACTGACTTCCTTCCGGGCTGCTTTTCCAGGGGTAGGTTTTACTCAAACTCCTGTCTATCAGTCATTTTCTAGCTTGTCTTTTCCTCTTCATATCACGAAATAAGAATTTTCCAAGACGCTCTGAAGAGTGGTGGAGGCCTTCCTACCTCGTTCCATCCTGGATTTAGGGACATTTTGGTTATTTCTGAGGATTTTGTACAGATTTAGAATTTTTCCCCATGGAGAGATTCCCTTTCCAATCCACTGGCCAAACGCTGCAAAGTTTTGAAGAGGCTCGTACCCACATATGCCGCACAGGCAGGGGGAAAGGGAGCCCCCGGGAGCTCTGTGCTTTAAAAGGGCAGTTTCTCGTGTTCTGTCCTTCCCGAGTCCAGTGTTTTTCAAATGATTGGTTTTTGCACCTCCAGCCAAAGTCTTACATGAATTTGTCACATGATAGAAGTCCTACGTATACTCAGCAATATGAAAAAGCTAAGGGATTTTGCTTTTATTTCATAATATTGGCGCTTTTGTTAAGCTACCATATCACAATAATCAGAATTCCAACCATAAATCCTTAAAATACAGCTGGAGTCTCTGCTCTCGGACTTAAGAGGCAGCTGGTATTGGGATCAAGTGTGTGGCCTCTGGACAGGCACAGCTCTGCTTCCCAGCTGCCACCCTGAGGTTTCCAGGACATGGCAATGGATGGGGTTCTCTGGCCACGGGGCCTGGTCACAGGCAGAGATCAGTTCACGAAGGCTGAGCTGGTTATGTGACAGATCCTCCGAGGAGTACAAATGGCGTCACAGGATTTTCAACAACTTCATTGCTTACAGATGAGGAAACGGAGGATGGAAAGGTTTAAGGGACATGGCCGGCAATGACAAAGCCCAGCCTGGAGTCCTGGGGCACCTCAGTCCAGCACTCTGTGTGTGTGTGTTTGTGGCCTCTCATCTCTGACTATACTATCAATACAAAAAGAAAAACTGCCTCAATGCCTTCTGGGGGCAGCCTGGTGGACTCTGAAAGGCTGAAGCTCAACACAGACTCTGGCTCTGCCTCACTGTGTGACTTTGAGCAAGTTTCTCAGCCTCCCTGAGCCTCTGCCACCCACCTATTAAGCGGAAAGCAGCACAGCTCTCCCCTGTGAGTACGAGCTAAGTTAACCCACGCACAGCACCTTGCACAGTGCCTGGTGCGTGGTAGAGTTTGCAGAAAGCACTATCTTAATTTTTGTTTTTATTTTCCTTTGGACACATTCTAAAAGCTTTATGAACAGACTTGGGGGCTTCCTGACTTCCTGTCTGAATCTCAGCCAATTCTGGGATCTGGGTGTGGGAAGCCTCCTTTGCCATCAGCAAGGCCTCGAAACTCAGCTGCCACCAACTCCTCTCTGGGGCCATGTCTGAACCCAGGCTGCTAAGAGTCACTGGGTCCCCTCTGGAGCCAGCATGTGCCACCTCACACTCCACAATGGGACAAGAAGCAGGCCTGCTGGATCCGGCCTGGGTCCCACCTGGCCTCTTTCAGTTACGCCTCCGGCCCCTGGATAATATTTTTAAACTTTTCAGTTAATTTTGGCACCTCCCCTAGAACAGCAGTTCTCTGAGTGGGATCCTTAGACCAGCAGCATCTGCATCAGCTGGGAGCTTGTCAGGAGTTAAAATTCTTTGGCCTCAACAGTAACCTACTGAACAGAACCTGGGGGTGGACTCAGCAGTGTGGGTTTTAACAAGTCCTCTGAGTGATTCTAACACACGCTGCTCTAGAACAGTTTTTTATTTAAATAGAGAAGAAAAAAGAACAATTTTAGGTCATCAGGGAATAACAGAAGGCTTGTAGGACCCAGGCCAGGCAAGCCCCATCCCTTCCATTGATTGGCTGATGGCTCTGGGTGAGTGCCTTCCTTCCTTCTCAGTCTACAGGGCTGGGGCAGGGACCACAGCATCTGCCTCACAGGCATGCCAGGGAGTCAAAGCAGAGAGGCTCACTCGGGCCCAGCTCAGAGCCTGGCATGGAGAGGAGGCTCAGGAAGGAGGAGCTGCATCATGACACAGAGGTTTGCTTTGGACAAACCATAGGCCCTTCTGGCCCCCACATCCTGTATGTTAAAAAAAAGTGCAAATCTGATGCAAATTGGTCCTTTAAAAGCCCTGGCTTTGTCAGCCATTCCCTTCCCATTCAGGTAAAACTGTAATGCCACAACAAAAAGTTGAACACAGTAGTATGCTAAACATACTTAACACCTAGATACAAAGAAAAGCACAGGCCTAGATGGCTGCAGGGGTGAATTCTATCAAATGTTTGAAGAGGAATGAATATCCAACTCTTTCAAAAAGTAGAAGTGCAAAGAACATTTCTCAACTCATTCTGTGAAGCCAGTATTACCCTGATATTGAAACCAGACAAAGATATCATACGAAAACTACAGACTAATATCCCTTACAAATATAGATGCAAAAATTCACAACACAATACTAGAAAACCAAATCCTGCAATATATAAAAGAACTATATGCCATGAGCAAGTGAGATTTATCCCAGGAATGCAAAGTTGGTTTAATATCCCAGAATCAATCCATGTATTATACCATATTGATGGAATAAAGGATAAAAACCACATGACCAGTAAATAGGTACAAAAAAGACATGTTACAAAATCCACCAGATTTTCATGATAAAAACACTCAATCAGCTAAGAATGAACAGATGGGACTTTCACAACCCAATAAAGAGCATCTACCAAAACCCCATAGCTAACATCACTCTCAATGGTGAAAGATTAACACTTTCCCTTAAGATCCGGAACAAGACAAAGATGTCTGTTCTTGCCAATTCTATTCAACATTGCACTTGAGGTCTTAGTCAGGGCAACTAGGCAAGAAAAAGAAATAAAAGGCACCCAGATCAGAAAAGAATAAGTAAAATTATCTATTTCTCAATGACATGATCTTGTATATAGAAAATGCTAAGGAATCTACTAAAAAAACTATTAGAACTAATAAACAATTTCAGCAATATGGCAGGATACAAGCTTAGTATACAAAAATTAATTGTATTCCTATACACTAGCAATGAACAACGTGAAAATGAAATAAGAAAACAACCGGATATAGTCTAGAAGACGCAAGTACCTTTTTGCATCACCACTGGATCAGCATGATCATTAATAATGAATCGTAGAAACAGCCACTATGCATAGGCACCAGCCCCATGCAAGGCACTGGGCCAGGCCCTTTCCATGCAGCATCGCCTTCAACATTCACAAGAAATGGAGCTCTCCCCATCTGACATATACATGATCTCTGGGGTGAAGAGGTAAAGTAACCTGCCCAAGTCACAGAGCTGATTAGTGGAGGCACCAAAATTTGAACCCAGACAGTTTGACTCCGATATTCATGTCTTGTCCCTGCACTGAGCTCACACAGCCTTCATAGTCCCAGTGGTTCTTGGCCTAGGGTGCTCTCAAAAATATCCATACCTAAAAAAAAAATTACCATATGGTCCCAGAATTCCACTTCTGGGTATATATTCAAAAGAATAAGAGCTGGGTCTTGAAGAGATATTTGTGCACCATGTTCACTGCAGGATTATTCACAATAGCCAAGAGGTGGAAACAACCTATATTTGTGTGCTAGGCTGCCACAACAAACCACTACACATTGGGTGGCTTAAATACCAGAACTTTTTTCCTCGCAGTTCTGGAGGCTGGGCATCTAAGATCATGGTATTGGCAGGGTTGGTTTTAGTATAAGACCCTCCTTGGCTTGTAGACCTTGTCTTCTTCCTGTGTCTTCACATGGTCATCCCTCTGTGCATGTCCATGTCCTAATATCTCCTCATAATCACACCAGTCATATTGAATTAGGGACCATCCGAATGATCTCGGTTTAACATAACCACCTCTTTACAGGCCATATCTCCAAATACCATCACATTCTGAGGTATGAGGATGAAGGCTTCGACATAGGAACTTTGGGGGGACACATTTCAGCCCATAACACATCACAAGTGTCTCTCAGTAGATGAATAGACAAATAAACTGTGGTCTATACATTCAGTGGAATATTCAGCTTTAAAAAGGAACGAAATCCTGACACATGGTATAAGATGCATGAACCCTGAGGACATTACGCTCAGTGAAATAAGCCAGTCACAAAAATAACGGAGAAGTCAAACTCATAGAGACAGAAAGTCGAATGGTAGCTGCCAGGGGCTGGGGGGAGGTGGGGGAGGGATGAGGAATTGTTGTTTAACAGTATAGTTTCAGTTTTGCTTAATGAAAAAGTTATTTATTTTGAGACAGGGTCTCACTCTGTTGCCCAGGCTGGAGAGCAGTGACACAATCATGGTTCACTGCAGCCTTGACCTCTCGGGCTCAAGTGATCCTCCCACCTCAGCCTCCCAAGTAGTTGGGACTACAGGCATGTGTCAACACTCCCAGCTAATTTTTTATTTTTTGTAGAGACAGGTTTTCACCCTGTTGCCCAGGCTGATCTTGAACTTCTGGGCTCAAGTGATCCTCCCGCCTCAGCCTCCCAAAGTGTGGGGACTACAGGCATGAGCCACTGTGCCCAGCTGAAGAAGTCCTGATAATAGACTGTGGTGATGGTTGCATGACAATGTGAATGTACTTAACACTACTGGACTATACACTGAAAAGTGGTTAAGATGGTCAACGTTATGTTACACACAGAGGATCTGAGGTAGGTGGTCTGGTCTGCGGTGGGGCACAGATGTTGGTATTTTTCTAAAGCAGCCAAGGTGATTCCAGTGGTGGAACAGGATTTGAACTTGGGTGTGAACTCCAAATTCCTCCCTCTCCCTACCATACACTTGAGGTAACATGAGGAGATGGCATGAGAAACTTCTCTACCTCATTAAAGGATGAGAATTTTTAAAAGACAAGCTATTGAAATACAATCACTTATGAGCCTAATTCGGTTTTTTGTTTGTTTGTTTTTTGGGGGGATGGAGTTTTGCTCTTGTTGCCCAGGCTGGAGTGCAATGGCATGATCTCGGCTCACTGCAACCTTTGCCTCCTGGGTTCAAGTGATTTCTCCTGCCTCAGCCTCCCGAGTAACTGGGATTACAGGCGCCCACCACTATGCCTGGCTAATTTTTTTGTATTTTTAGTAGAGACAGGGTTTCACCATGTTGGCCAGGCTGGTCTCAAACTCCTAACCTCGAGTGATCCACCTGCCTCAGCCTCCCAAAGTGCTGGGATTACAGGTGTGAGCTACCGCACCAAGCCTTAACTCAGTTGTGTTTTTTTGTTTGTTTGTTTTGGTTTTGTTTGGTTTGGTTTGGTTTTTTATTTTAAAGGCACACATCAGTAAGTAACAAGGAAATAGTAACTGGCTGTCCATGCAGAACACATCTGTGCCAGTCATGAAAATATGGGAGAATGTCTGGGCAATGGCCTGGTGAATTAAGAGCTGAGGCCAGGCTGGGCTCTAACTGACAGCCTCATCTGTCTCCCAGGCTCTGCTGGCCCAAATGTCTTCCACGTGGTCCTCAAGAGCCTCCCATTGTGTCACTCCTGTGACTAGATGGCTCCAAATGGTCCCCCAGGCTCAGGATCCAGCTCGAGCCTGCTGGCCAGGCAAATAAAGCCCTAACCATCCGCATACTCTGAACACCTCTGAACGGCCTCTGAACACTCAATGTCCCCCACCCGGTCCACACCAACTCTCAGGCCACCTAGGTGTGGGTTCTGTCTCCGCACCTCCCTCTGCCCAGAGGGCCCGGCCTGGGTCCGCACGCTCTCTCCTCAGCTCACAAGTCTCTCCCATCATCTGCTGCAGGGCACCCAAGCTCTTGTGCTTCCCTCTGACATGGCCATCCTGGCCCCACAGGGCTGGCATCAGACTTGTTCCCATCCAATTATTCATTCATTCAACAAATATTCATTGAGCCTCCCCTCTGTGTGGAGGATGCTGTTCTCAGCACTGAGAACACAAAACAGACAGAAATCCCTATCAGCCTTGAGCTCACATTCTCTGAATTTTCATTCCTTAGGAGCAAGGACCGTGTCTTAGTCATCTTTGTGCTCCTAGGACCAACTACAGGTACTAAGCAGGTGCTCAGAGAATAGCGAGTGCAGAACTGCAAATTAGGCCTGATCTCCACTGCTAAGCAGCTTTCTGAAGATGTCCTGGGTTGGGTAACACGTACCTGCTAACTGGACTCTCGTGTACCCCCAAGTTGAACAGCAGCTGGAGTGGAGTGATGTGATGGCTGTGGTGCATCTGTTTCAGACCAAGAGCAGGGCAACTGCATGTCCTGGTAAGATGCCCCAGGAGGCAATTTACCTACAGTCTTGAAGGCTGGCTCATGCCCAGAACAGTTTCCTAGCACAGAAGAGTCACCATTTTGCATTTCTTTCTTCCTAAGCAAATGAGGACTTCAAGCCTCGGCCTCAGGGCTCCAGGAAACGCATACACTCATTACTATTCCCCACAGTCCTTCGAGATACACGGGACACCACTTGGAATCGGAATGCTTTGTATGGGCACAGACTCTGCGCCAGGCGCGTCCTCCTTTTCAAGGTGGCAGAAGCCAATTTCTTTCGCTTTTCCATCCAGTTCCATTCACCAGCATTTCCTGGTGCCCGCCACTTGTGGGAAACAGGAGGAGGGGAAGAAGGGAGGCTGCAGGCTGAGCCTGCAGGAGCCCCAATAAACGGCAGCCTTGCATTCTTGTTTATTTTTACGTGTTTCTCACTGTGCCTCCAACTCCCACCCGCACACCCATCACACCCGAGGCTGCAAGGCCCAGGCAGCCAGGACCTCGTCTGCCAGCATGACCACAGCATCCTCAGGCCTGGCCTAGAAGAAGCACCCGTTTTATTTATGAATGGACAGATGGACGTCCACGCACAGACATGTAGAAAAAGGAGGAGTATTTTCTAGCTAGGGCATGGGGGCTGGATGTGGTGAGAGGGGGAGGAGTCAAGGAAGGCATCTGAGTTTCTGGCCCAGGTGACAAGGTGGTGCCACGGATGCTTTAGGTTTGCAGGGGAGGTGGTGGGAGTTGAATTCCAAGAGGCCATGTAACCGGCAAGAACACAGCCCCAGGAAACAGTGGCCGGGTTTGCACTGACGTCGGCCACGGCCTTAGAGAAGGGCCACTGGGGCTGGACAGCTGGGCAGGACTAAGCTGAATGCTTTGTTGGGTCTTTTTAAAATAAGTAAGCTTTTTAACTACATACAATTAAATTAAAATGAGTAATTTTAATAAAAGTAAAATCATACTCATCAAATAAAAAATGTGAGAGTTTCAGAAGAGAAGACAAAATAAGTGTCTACTCTCCCCACAGGCCAAAGCAAAGGGCTTTCTCCCAGAAGGAAAAGACAAGCCGGGAAGGAGTGCTTGGCCCAGGCCCAACCAGGCCACCTACAGCTGACCCTCGCCATCTGTCGCAGGAGAAACCTCACCAGATCCAGGTGAGAAAGTGGAGTCCCAGTGAAATCTAGGGATGTGGCCCGAAACCAGCAAGTAAGAAATACTGAATTTGGGACCTGAAACCAACGCGCACTCGAAATCCCAGTTTGCTACACACATGCTCAAGATAGAAATGTCCATTTCATCTCTCTTCTGAAGATTAAAGAAATAGGGCAAAAAGTTCCTAATTTAACATTCAATATTTATATCGGCTCATAAAGTCCAAAGTATATCAAGTTCCCTTTCTCCCTGCAGGGTTTTTTACTCCTGATCTGGCCAGCGCCCCGCACCTCTTGACCCCCCACCAGCAACAGAGCAGCCCTCCTTTGCTACTGGGCTGGGGAAGATGAGGCCAAACACTTCACGCCCAGGCTCAAAAGCATCTCAGCAACTGCATCAGGCTGATGGTCAAGATCCTAGAATGCTGCCCCGGTGACCTCTCCCATCCAACTCCAAGCTCTCCCCACCCATGGCCCACCCTCCAGCTGGGCTTCTCCTCCTGCCTCCGCTCTGCACCTTCCACTGACCCTGCTTACCAGGAACATCACCTGCCAATTCCAAATCTCCCCTTGCCTAAATCTCACATCCTCCAAGGTCAATTACACACTCATTCTTCTAACAAACACGCCCACAAGTTTGCAGAGTGCCTGCCATATGCCAAGCTCTGGGGAAGAAAGTGAATGATACAGGTAGTGCCCCCCTCGGCTACTTCCCCACAGCACACAACATTCTCCTCCATCAGAGAGACAGAGAGAGAGAGAGAGAGAAGAAAGTGCTGGCACAGGCCCCATGCTCTGGGCTTACGTGTATTAGCTCAGTAATCTTCATAATTCTTTGAAGGAGGTGCCAGCTTCCCTCCCACCCAACCTCCCAGTACAGAGAAGGAGAAACGCCTCAGAGAAAGCAAGCAGCCTGCGGAGACCAGGGGCTGGGGCTGGCCCCCGGCGTCATCTTCTATCTAAAACCCTTACCGTGCAGCAGGCTTCTCAAGGACGGTGTCCACGGCTCATCCGCCTCTACGTCCCCAGGGCCCTGTCCCGGGCCTGACACAGCAGGCACACAGCCCTGTTTGCTGAACTGAGTGGTTTCTGCATCCAGGAATAGACACCCGCTTCTTAATCCCTGCCTCGGAGGCAGCTCCCACGGCGCTCAACCAACTCCTGACCTTCATGAACAGACCACGGGGCCGGCAGCACCTGCATCAGCGTCTGTCTGGCTTCCTCTTCGAAACCCAACATACTCTATCTGGGCCCCAGAAAACTGCCCCGATGCTACAGGTAGGAAGAAAAATCTTTTAAAAGCACGTTAAAAGGCAGGCCTCTAAAATCAGCTTCCTAGACCATGGCAGGAAGAAGAAAACGGACAAGAAATTTCCGCATCCCAGCCTCAAGCTCCTCCACTTGAGCAAGACAGTAATAATGTCTCCCACTGGAAGACACCCAGTGCAACACCTGAAGCAGTCAGCATTGAGTGTGCCCAGGTGACACACATTTACAGCCCCACCAGTGGGTCCCTGTCATCCACCAAAAGTAAAACACCTGGTGAAGGCTGCTGGGGATGGAAGCTCTTTCTCCTCAAGCTTTGGCTTCTATGTGACCTTGTGCAGCCCCTCTGCCATACCTTCCCCAGTCCCCTACTGTCTCCAGGCTGTGGCCCAGGTACTTTGGCCTGGCATTCAAGCTCCTGAGCTTGTCTCCTGCGGCCCTCCCAACTGTGACACGGCCATACCACCCTACATGCCAAAAATGAAAACAATGGCCACCATGTCTATGTTCCATACAGGACCTCATTTAATCCTCTCAAAAACCCTATGAAGTGACTTCTATAATTATTCCCATTTTCCCTATGGGAAAACTAAGGCTTAAAGAGTGTCTGCAACTTTCTCAAGATCTCAAGCCCAGCAATGGCAGAGCCAAGATGAAAGACGAGACCAGACTCCCATGTTCTTCCTCACTGCACCACAAAATCCTGCCTCCAAATCCCCAAATGCTCGGTGCCCTCTCTGATGTGCCTCCATGCCTCTGCCCAAGCTGTTCTCTCTGCCCAGAAGGCCCTCTGCTCGCTCACCCACCATTCTCACCACCCTAGACCTGGCCAACTCTAGCCTCAATGTCACCTCCCCTAAGTCTTCCTAGAGCTTCCCACCCCACATCTAGTTGCACTTACAGCACTGTGACCATCACAGCCGCATTTAAGCTCAGAGTCCTCCAGTCCTCCTGACTGGAACGACCTGTTCTCCTGTCTGCTGTTCAAGTTCTCTGAAACTTAGAGTTGAAGGTGGATCTCAATAGCCATTGAAGCTGGACGGCAAAGTGGCTAAGGGTATGGAGTGAGACCTTAGGCCAGTGAGTCCTTCCACTTGTCTAGATCTGTTTCTTTACCTGTAAAATGAGATTATTCAATAACCATACCAAACTCATAGTGTTGTTATGAGAATTAAACGAGACAATATAAGTAAAAGCAGTGAGCACAGTGCCAGGTACATGACACTGACATTCTCTGAACATTAGCTGCTGTTGTTATGATGACTTTTACTTGGTAACCACTACGGGGCTTGCCACTATGCCTGATACACTGTAACCACTTAATAAAGGTCTCAGGGTTGGAAGGGAGAAAAGAAGCCGGGGAAGGAGGAAGGAAGGGAGGGAAGAAGAAAGAGAGAGGAGAAGGAAGAAGGGAGAGAGGAAGGAAGGAGAAAGGGAGGATGGGAAAAGAGGAGAAAGAGAGTGAGAGAGAGCAGGGAGGGAGGAAGTCAAATCAACTCAGAATAAAACTATCTAACGAGCAAACGCTGCTCTAAATGGGAGTAAAAAGGTGAAATTTCTTCCACTTGAGGCCATGACCTCCCACTGGGACTCTGATCAAGAGCCTCACTCATCTAAGCCTTCCTTTCTTCCTCTTTGGTGGAGGCTGCATTACCTAAGCCTGTAGCCCCGACTCCTCGAGCTGCCCTTACCCAGCCCCACCACCAACTGGCTGGGGAGCTGCCTGCTGCTCTGCATCCTATGATCAGAGATAAGGCCTGGCATTGGAAGAGTTTGTGTCCGCACGAATAAAAGGCAGGCAGTCTCTAAGAGAAAACCCGACCTCTGATCCTGATGCTGGGGAATATTTATGTGACCCTTTAACCCCTATATTTAAACACTAGTTCTTTGATCTCAATACTCAACACTTGACTCTTGCAGTAGATCTTTGCAATATTCTCACAGAAGTGGGCATCCTGGCCGAGTGTGGTGCCTCACGCCTGTAATCCCAGCACTTTGGGAGGCTGAGGTGGGTGGATCACTTGAGGTCAGGAGTTCGAGACCAGCCTGGCCAACATGGCGAAACTCTGTCTCTACTAAAAATACAAAAAAAAAAAAAAAATAGCCGGGCATGGTGGTGGGCGCCTATAATGCCAGGTACTCAGGAGGCTGAGGCAGGAGAATCACTTGAACCCAGGAGGCAGAGGTTGCAGTGAGCCAAGATCACGCCATTGCACTTCAGCCTGGGCAACAAGAGTGAGACTCCGTCTCAAAAAAACAGAAAGAAGTGGGCATTCCTTCGCCCCAATTCTAGGAACATCACCTTCCTGTTAACCTGAGCTCAGTCTGTTTTTCTGCGACCAGCCCCACCCATGCACACCCCCCTCCCCTACCTGCCTGAAGACTACACAGGCAGATTCACACTTGCCAGCCAAGGCTTCAAAATCAAGCTCCACCAGACTCTCCTGGCGCCCAGCTCACCAGAGGCTGACACCTGCTCACCATTTGACAGCTCCCTGATTCCTACACAGAGGCCCCGCCATCCCTGCCCCTGGGCCTCAGCTCCAGGGGTCTCCCCGAGCCTGGCCTCCTTCACACAGGCCTTGGTCACAGGCAGATCTGGGTGGGAAGAGGAGCTACACTGAGCATCAGGAGCCCTGGGATTTGAAGCCCCTTCTTCTCTCCACAGCCTTGTGACCCTGGCCCTCTCCAGGCTTCAATTTCGTGTCTTGAAAAGTGAGCACTGGAGCCAATGGTATTTCCCAAACCTCAGTCATCAGTTGCCGCCGCTGTGACTTCTGCACAAAATGCACGGTTCTTCCTTTCTTAAAATCAGCTTTCCGGAGGTGTAATTTGCACTGTAAGAGGGTGCACCTCAGAGAGCCCTGACAATCCGGACAGAAAACATTTTGTAGAAGGCCATCACGTTCCCGTATGCCCCTCGGCACCTTACCTTTATGTGCTTAGTACGTTTCTTTAACACTACTGACTTTTGAAAAACCTATACACTACTTCAGCCTTATTCTAAGCAAAAATATCCCCCAAATCATAGGCTTCATGTGCTATATTTTCTAACTATAAAATAGTTATATTTTCCTTAATGCACACTAAAGTATTATTAAAATAAATTATGTTTGGCTACTGTCACCTAAAATCTCAAATCGCAACACTGGTGAGCACTCCCACGGAGAAATGCGGAACCAGCTACCCGCTCCCTGAGGCCCGTTTCGGCTGGGAAAGTCTGGATCCTGCCTCTTACTTGTCACAAAGTCTGCCCGGGCCTTGTATGCAGCAGGTGCTTACTAAATATTGGCTGCTGAACCACAGTGAGAGTCCAAGGCCATCTCTGCAGCCCCCAGACCATGCCTGGCTGACTGCATCCTGCTGCCCGTGGTGAGAAGGCACGGGCTTGTGTCCTGCAGAGCTGATAAACACTGCACTCAGGGAGACATTGGCCCTCGCAGGAGGAAGACAGAGTGGAGCTGGACACAGGCGGAGGCTGAAGAAAGAAGCAAATCACTGGACGTGCAGAGAGGCTGCAATGGGGAGAGTTGCTCCTATTTTAGGCCATTGAACTATTTTAATAATTTGGTCATTTTCACATCAAAACCATTGCAAGGAAAACCCCCTAGGATGTTAAATCTGCGTGCCCAGAAGGGATTTACCACAAACAGCGTGAAGAGACCAGTCCCCTTCCAAGTCCCCATTTCACAACAAGCTAAAAGCCGAACAGAAGCCTTTAGTTCCCTGAGTGATGGACAAGGAATTTGTCAGATGCCTATAGTCCTTTAAAAAAAAAAAAAAAGCAGGGGGGATATAAAAGGAAGAGGGTGCATTTCAGCCTTGAAAAAGACAATACTGAAAAGGCAGACACCAAGAAACTTAGTAAGGCTTCCAAGAGTCCTACACGCACAGCCCACCGCACGCAGGGACCATGCCCTACTCCGCAGCCCTGGCAAATGCAGCTCTTTTCAACCCGGCCCACTGAACCCCTCTTTCAGTTTACTCACTACCCAGCCCACTCCTAACTCCCCACCCCCAGCCATCATGAACTACAGACAGTGCCCTAAACATCCTGTTCTGCCTTCGTATCCAGTGGACAGTCCTTCCTTCCTCCTCCACTTGGGAAGCTCCTATTCATTCCTCGAAGGCCTATTCATCCATCGCCTCCCACAGGAAGCCCCCCAGAGACCCTCTCACCCCACAAACCAACACAGAGCACGCAGGTAAAGGTGCGGGGTCGGGTGGGGGGCTTAGCTGGGGTGGAGCCTGAGCCCCAGAGGCTTCCTTCCTTGTCCTGTGGATGAAGGAATTTAAAGCTCATTCCCGAGCAGTGGGAAGACAGTCGGGAGATGCCAGCCCAGCCTGCTGGGAAGATACTTCTGGTGACAGTGTTGGGGTGTGCTGAAATTGGATCTGTGACAATGCAGTCGACTCTCCGGCATCAAAAGGCCTATACATGAATGCCTGGCTGGAGCTTCCCTCCACAGTGACCCTGCTGTGTCCAAGAGGAGGACGAACGCGCCTCCTGAGGAGGAAACAGCATTCCCTCCTCTGCGCTCAATGCCTTTTAATACCAGCAACCACCACTCAACCACCACCCCCGCAAATGTCTACCCTGCCCTTATCCTGTGTCAGCTCTGCTCCAAGCACTTTATATTTAACCCTCACGAGAACCCTAAAACGTAGGTGTTTTAGAGATTTAAAAAGCATGGAAAGGCTAAAACACTTGTCCAAAAGTGCACAGCTACTAAGCAGGACTCAAATCCACACAGTTTGGTTCCAGGGTGGGTTATGGTGGTTGGAGAAATGAAAGCAAACTCCTGACTGGCTCTGAAAACTTCTAAACACCCAACACTGCTACCTGATTTCCCCTAAAGAACTCACGGAGGATTTATGCGCATATTCAGCTGCAGGGACATGCATGGATGTGCTGTTTACAAGAAGGAAAATAAGCAGCCAACTAAATATTTGCTAAATATTCACCAACAACTGCGTGTCCCATGGCACATTTATAGAACGAGACATTACAGAGTCCTTTAAGCTGAAGCTCTATCATCTCAAATTTTGGTCTGAAGGCCTGTGTATCCTGATTCCGGAGTGTGCTTGCTAACATGCAGCCTTCCTGGGTCCCGCCCTAGACCTCATGAATGGCATTGTCTAGAGGCGGGGTCTGGCAACGTTAAGTTTGCACATACATTTTTCTGCGCGGTAATGTGTGAGAACCACTGCTGGGGACGAATATCTACTGCCATGGAAAGGGTCAGCTCTGTGACTTCTGTCCGTGGTGGGTTCCTCAGTGCCTAGAACAGTGCCCAGCACAATAATGGATCTTCAAGAAATATTTGGTGATCCAGAGAACCCATCAATCAACAAACTCTTCTGAAATAATCTGTTGGCATTTCTAAATACCTGACCCATCTGTGTGCTTCTTGGGAGCAGAGACCAGGAACATCTTCTCACCATAGCACGCCCAGCACAGAGCCAGCCAGCCACGCGCAAAGCCAGCCAGCCACGCGCAAAGCCAGCCCTCGGAAATGGCCCACCAACACAGGAACAAGTGAATGCCACTGTATTACACTGATCTTAAGGTAACGTTTCTGAAATCAAGATTCATCTCACATTCAATGCCCCATCATCATTTAATGAATAACACTTTTTCCCATTTCTTTAGTGGTACAAAGATAATGATGCATGTCCCAATTGACAGCAGCTTAGATTTAATAAAATACAGTACCTAACAGAGTCCAGAATTCTGATTTGAAAGTTTAAATTAGCTGCCAACACAGCTAACAGATTGTTGTGCATTTCCTTTCTTATAATTTGCAGAAATAAATCCAGAGCCTTCTGTTCTGAGCATTCGGCTTCAGCCCCCAGTCGTTCTGGTGACCCAGGGCTTAGCTGCTGAGATGCAACTCAAAGATCTGATGCATGTGGAAGGCTTTCATCTGTCTTCACCCAGGAAACGTCTGACAGCATCCCCTGAGATGTGGGAGCTAAAATATCTCCTTCATTGAAGGCTGTAGGATGCACAAGAAAGGTCAGTTCTGGGCTAGACCTTGGTTACATCCCAGCTCCACTGTCCCCAGATGTCTGGTCTTGGGAATCTCATGGCCACACCTGGCACATGGACATGGTCTGCCCATGACAGGTGTTGGTCACGTTACAATTGTTCAGTAGACCCACACTCCACTGGCCAACAGCCATAGCCCTGAATTTTCTATAACAAGTTCCATGGCTAGTGGTTTGAATGTGTCCCTCAAAGTTCACTGTTAATCCCCAATGCAACAGTGTTAAGAGGGGGGACCTTTAAGGGGTGATTGGGTCATGAGGGCTCTAACCTCATGAATGGATTAATGCCATTATCACAGGAGTAGATTCCTGAGAAAAAGCTGAGTTCAGCCCCCTTCTCGGCTCTCTCTCTGGAACTCTCTTGCCCTGCTGCCTTCTGCCATGGGATGCGGCAAGAAGGCCTTCGCCAGACGCAGGCCCCTCCACCATGGACTTTCCCAGCCTCCAGAACTGTAAGAAACGCATTTATTTTCTTTATAAACTACCCAGGTGGTGTATTGTGTTATAGCAACACAAAATGGACTAAGACGAGTGCACCCGGGCAGGTTACTCCCTCTGCAAAAAGGCGCACGGGATGGGAAGCTGGCCCACAACACAGGGTTGTCACAAGAACCAAAGGAGATTAAATTGAAAACTCTCTAAAAAGCAGCCATTTCTATGGTAATTCAGGTAATGTGTGATATTTAGGAAGCTACAAATTATAGATATAAGAATCTTCAAATTTTCAAATCAAACTTTGGTGTACACTTTCCATAACACTTACCTTTTTTGACTAAGAATCCATCATTTTCCTAACCTTTTCATGAGCCACTGGCACAGACCATCACAACTCAGAACCGGGATCTCTGAGCTACAAACCTGCTAGAATCCTAGCTCAGCCATCTTCCCCAGCATAGCCCTGGCCATGCTACCTAACCCCTGCTTTCTCCTGTTTAAACTGTGCCAGTTGTCTGTGGTTTCATATTCACTGTGCAGGTTAGATCTGCCTCTCCGTAAACACCAGCCACGAAGCAGCACACCCAGTAGGGTGTGAGTGAGGGACCGCAGAGTCGAGAATTCCGATGAAAAAACTTAAATTAGATGCCAACACAGCTAACAGATTGTTGTCTATTTCCTTTTCTTGGGCTCTGTTAGAACCCAGTGTGTCTTGCTTTGCATCAGCAGCACTAACTCCTGATACAACAGCTTTCTTTCTATGGATCACTTCATTCTCCCAAAGAACACAGCTTCCACAACTTCAGAAGAGTTATCTGGGCCACATTTCCAGGGCTACGTGATATGAGGTAGGGCTCAAGCTGTCAGCCAGTGCTGTCCCTTTCCCTGTGTGAGACGCTGGTCAAGTTACTCCTGCTCTCTCTACCTCCTCTCCTGACCTGGAACGCAAGGATGGGGAGAACGGATTGCCTCACAGTGTGGAGGGCAGACCATGCTGTAGGTCATGCAGTGCATGCTCCATACATCCCAACTTTGCCCTGTGGAAACTACATGCTTCTCACCAGGAGTCACAAGCTCAGCTATGAAGCACTTGAAGGCCCAGAACCTAACATCATAGGGATGGTAGTGGGATGGGGTGGTGGCTGCCTCCCAGTCTGTATCCATGTAGGAATCTCAGTGATGGCCACAGGTGAACGTGGCTCCAGGAAGGCTTCCAGAGGCAGGACCCCTGTGATGTTCACCTGGCCACCCATAGCACAGGGCCTGGCTGGATGAGATGGACAGCAAATTTTGGAGTAAAATAAAGGGCTAGGGCTTGGGTTTGAAGTCACAGGTGGAACATGATTCACTGGAAAGAAAGGATGAGGATATTCCAGAGGGCCTGGAGGAGTGGTCGACTCCATCCCATAGGGCCATTTCTTCACCCCCCACCCCCACCAGCCCCAGCTAGTAGTTGTCATTTCCACAAAGGAAGTCCATCTTTTTAGATTAGGAAAGAAAATTTGGTTTGAAAATTTATTGGATAAAAATAGGGCTATTTGATTGATCAGTGAGACAGAAGAGAAAGTCCAAAAACAGATCCAAGGATGTACACAGGAATTTAAAACACATAATGGGCCAGGCGTGGTGACTCACACCTGTAATCCCATCACTTTGGGAGTTTGAAGCAGGAGGATCGCTTGAGCTCAGGAGTTTGAGACCAGCCTGGCCAACATGGTGAAACCCCATCTCTACAAAAAATACAAAAATTAACTGGGCGTGGTGGCATGCACCTGTAGTCCCAGCTATTCAAGAGGCTGAGGTAGGAAGATAGCTTGAGCCCTGGAGGTCTAGGCTGCATTGAGCCACGATGGTGCCACTGCACTCCAGCTTGGGTGACAGAACAAGACCCTGTCTCAAAAAAAAAAGAATTAATTAAAAAAAACACACATAATGGTGAAAAAATAACAGCTGACCAATAAACACTGGATTAACACTGGACAAAAGACTAGCTATTTAGGAACAAATAAAACTGGATAGCCACCTACAGCCTCACAGCAAGACAACTTTCATGTGGGTTACAAATTTAAATACAGAGAAACCACAAATCTGCTTAAAAAAATACTTAAAAGACTCTGGAGGAGGAGAGAAAAGGTGTAAGCATCTACAAAAGGCAAAAATTTTAAATCTCTGTACAGCAAAAGCATCATCATAGAGCAAAAACATCAAACCGCAAGTTGGAAGAAAAAAATCTGTGACACATAACAAACCCCAGGTTAATAATAGATTAAGAGGTTTCGAAGTCAAAATTGCTTTAAGCAGCATGCAGGTGGAAAAAAATAGTATAAATAATGGAGAAACAATTCTCAAAAGAAGAAACGCAAATGGCCAATACACAGACAAGATATTCAGCCTGCCTGGTAACTAAAGAAACCAGAACCAGGATACAAGTTTTCACTCATCATATTGGCAAAAATTTTAAAGATTTGCTGTTGGCAAGGTTCTGGGAAAGTGCTATTCTCATTCACTCTTGGGTACAAACTGGCACATGTTTTCTAGGGTGCCGCTGGGCAATTTCTGTTCAATGTGGACTGCTTTCGCTAATAGCTTCACTCTGAAAATCTATCCTAAGGAAATAATCCACAAAGATGGCCCTGGCAAGAGACTGGTTAAATAAATCATAGTAGATCCAAACCATGGGGGCCTGAGAGATGTTCATCATACCTGCTGTAGGGAAAGTGGGTCACAAACAATATGATCCCATTTTTCATGGAGAAAAACCCACATCAGACACTCACTGACGTCACAACCCTAACGATCAGGATTAAAGCAAGAAGGTGATTTCCTTTTGCGAGTAAGGGAATTAGGCTGTTTGAAAAAAAGAGAATTCTTAGAAAGAGAAGGTGGAATGCTCCTAGCAAGGACAGGGAAAGTAAAAAAGAACTGAGGAAATAGGAGAGGGTAAGCTCAGGCCAAGAAAACAGAGAAGAAATTAGGTCAGAGAGAAAAACATCAATGGCACCCAGCAGGTGAAAGTCAAAATGTCAGGTCTGAGATGTAACTGATGGGATTTTTAGAGTTCTCCCAAGTTGCTGGGTGAAGGAAAGTGCCAAAAAGCATAATGTTCTTTCCTCTATACCAGCAACAACCAATTAGTGGATAAAACTGGAAGAGGATCCCATTTATAACCGAATCGAAAGGAGCTAGGAATAAATTGCACAGAATGTTCAGGAAAGAGAAGAAAATGCGATTTCTTTATTAAGGACACAGAAGAAAACTGAAGTGCAAGCTAGATGGGATCACCCTCGAGCCCTCGCTTCCATCCCACATGCTGCATGCCCTGCTCCCTGGCCCTGGACCCCTTCTCATTCCCACCTTTTCCCAAACCCTCCTTTATCCTGGCTCCTGAAGCATCCCTCCCTCCAGGACCCCTCATCATCAGACTCTCAACACGCTTGCTCATCCGCATTCAAACAAAACAGGTCTTCCTGTGTCCCCAACAGGCCAGCCTCCACCCCTCCCTGCCCCTCTACAGTCCTTCCGGATGGTCTCCACCTGTCGTCTGAAGTCTGCACTGCCTCTTCACTTCCCTGTGAGGGGGCTTCAGCTCTCCCACCCCCACTCACCTCCCCTGACCAACTGACCTCCACTGACCTCCCCGACCTCCACTCGCCTACCCTGACCTCCACTCACCTCCCCGATCTCCAGTCACCTCCTCTGATCTCCACTCACCTCCCCGATCTCCACTTATCTCCCCTGACCTCCACTCACCTCCCTGACCTCCACTCACCTCCCTGACCTCCACTCACCTCCCTGACCTCCACTCATCTCCCCTCACCTCCACTCACCTCCCTGACCTCCATTCATCTCCCCTCATCTCCACTCACCTCCCTGACCTCCATTCACCTCCCTGACCTCCACTCACCTCCTCTGATCTCCACTCACCTCCCCTGATCTCCACTCATCTCCCCTGACTTCCACTCATCTCCCTGACCTTCACTCACCTCCACTCACTTCCCCTGACCTCCACTCACCTCCACCCACTTCCCCTAACCTCCACTCACCTCCCTGACCACCACTCATCTCCCCTGACCTCCACTGACTTTTATGGCCTCCACTCACCTCCCCTAGCCTCCACATTGCAAGATTGAGCCAACTTTTTGTGGTCTGACCTATCTGGCTGCCCCGTGGGCTTTGGCATAGCTGGCAGGTGTGCTAAAGGAAAGGAGGCTGGCCCAATGGGAAGGTGGGAGAGCCACACCTGCCTGAACGGGGAGGTCCCCAAAGACTCTGACCAAGAAGTTATGCTGAGCTGAGTTCCAAAGAAGAAAGAAGGCAAACCCAGTGGAAAAAAAAAAATAGAACATTCCAGATGGAGAGAGCTGGTGTACAAGCAAGGAGAGGGAAGGCAAGGAACCCATGGAGGGCCTGGGTCTCAGGACCTTGGACTCAGGAAGTCCACCTTGCTGTCCGAGGGTGACCAGAGCCACCGGGTGCTCTGAGCAGGACTGTGTCCTCATTGGTCCTGGGGTTTGAAAAGGTCCACTCTGGATGCTGTGTGGAGGACGAACTGGAGGGTCGGATTAGATAAGGTAGAACCCAGGAGGTTGTCACTGTGTCCCAGAGATAAATGGTGCAAGTTTGGGCTGGGCTCATGGTGCAGAGGTGATGAAGAACAAGTTATGTTTGAAAGCTTTCTTGCTGGGATACCTGAGAGGACTTAGTGATGTACTGAACATGGGGTCAAGGAACAGGTGGGATCAAAGTTCTCCATGGTGTCTGCCTCATACCACGGGTACATGGTGCCTCCTTGATGGAGCCGAGCAGGAAGGAAAGGGGTGGACTGCACAGGCCAGCCATGAGCTCAGATTCAGCCATGTCTGGGATGGGATAGATTATGGGCCAGACAGGGGGCCAAGAGGTCAGCAGGGCCTCAGGGAAGGTCACCAAGGGGCTGTGATCTTGGACCTCATCCTGCTGGAGGGCAGTGGGAGCTACTGTAGACCACTGGTCTTGTGAGGAATGGGACTTCTCAGCTGCTGGAAGGCCTACCCAGGTGGTGACAGGGCCAGCAGAGGAGGGACTCACCAGGACACTGCACTGCAGCCGAGCTTGCATCTATGCAGCTAAGGCAGACAGAGCCTGAGAAACTCTCGGCACCCATTTCAGCCCAACCCTGGTCTTTGCTGGTGAGGGTCCTGGGGAAGTCACCTCCAGAGGCCACATGAGCCAAGTGACGGGCAGGTGGAGGCAGGGCCCTTGGTCCCTTCTACACCATCCAAATGAGATTACACATGTTTCATTCCAAAAAGAGAATGCAGTATTAGTATTCTGGTTAGCAGGTTAACTTGGACAAGGCAGTCATGTCAACAGGGCAAAGGCACCATCTCATTCAATCTGCCAAGCTCGATGTGGCACTGCCCATCTGTTAGCTCCTTAACCATCACAACAACTTGTTAAGGGCATAGCATTACTATCATTGTCATCATTCCCACTTTACAGGTAATGAAACTGGCTCAGAAAAGTTAAGTGACTTGCCCAAGGTCACCCAGCCAGGAGCCAGGTGTGGGACCCAAGTGTTCCCGATTCCAAAGCCTGGGTCCCTAACCATCAAGGACTCTCTTGAATCCAAAGCCACTCACTGCCACTCCCTCCAATCACCAAAGAAAGCACATCTGTACTAGCCTGCGAGCAGCAAGGCTTCCAGGCAAAGCCTCATCATGGTCATGTGAGGCCACAGCATCAGACACGGGAAGATGCTGGGAACATCTGGCTCTGTTGTCTGCTAATCAAATCCAGCTTCAGCGTTTGACATGACTCTCAACAGAACAAAACAGCTGTACCCATGAGAGCTGCCAGCCCAGGGTTCTGCAGAGTTCAGCCACCGGGGCTCCCATGATGGAGGCTGTGTTAGTTTCCTGTGGCTGCTGTGATAAGTCACAGACATACCTTGTTTTATTGCACTCAACTTTATCGTGCTTCACAGATATTACGTTTTTCACAAATTGAAGGGTTGTGGCAACCCTGTGACGAGCAAGTCTATCCGTGTCATTTTTCCAACAGCCCATCTCGTGTCTCTGTGCCACATTTTGGTAATTCTTGCAATATTTCAAACATTTTCATTTTCTGTCACGGTGATCTGTGACCAGTGATCTTTGATATTATTATTGTAACTAGGGACATCATGAACCATGGCTATATAATACAGAGAACTTAATGGATAAATCCTGAGTATATGCGACCGCTCCACTGACCAGCCATTCCCTGGCTCCCATCGCTCTCCCTGGCCTCCCATCACTCTCCCTGGCCTCAGGCCTCCCCATTCCCTGAGACACAACAATGCTGAAATTAGGCCAATTAATAACCCTACAATAGCCTCTAAGTGTTCAAGTACGAGTTGCATGTCTCTCACTTTAAATCAAAAGCTAGACATGATGAAGCTTCATGAGGAAGGCAAGTGGAAAGCTGAGATAAGGTGAAAGCTAGGCCTCTTGCATCAGTTAGCCAAGTTGTCAATGCAAAGGGAAAGTGCTTGAAGGAAATTCAAAGTGCTACTCTGGTGAACACACAAATAATAAGAAAGTGAAATAGCCCTATTGCTGATATGGAGAAAATTGGAGTGGCCTGGGTAGAATATCAAACCAGTCACAACATTCTCTTAAGCCAAAGCCTAATTCTGAGCAAGGCCCTAACTCTCCTGAAGGCTAAGAGATGTGGAGAAGCTGCAGAATAAAAGTCTGAAACTAGCAGAGGTTGGCTCAAGAGGTTTAATGAAAGAAGCCATCTCCATAACATAAAAGTGCAAAGCGAAGCAGCAAGTGCTGATGGAGAAGCTGTGGCAAGTTACCCAGAAGATCCAGCTAACATCATTGATGAAGGTGGCTACACTGAACAACAGATTTTCCATGCAGATGAAACAACCTTATATTGGAAGAAGATGCCATCTAGGACCTTTTGAGTTAAAAAGGAGAAGTCGATGCCTAGCTTCAAAGCTTCAAAGCTTCAGAGGCTGACTCTCTTGCTAGGGGCTGATAGAGCTGATGACATGCCAAAGTTGAAGCCAATGCTCATTTCCCATTAGGAGATCCTAGGGCCCTATGCTCTAAAAATGCAACAGCAAAGTTGGGATGACAGCACATCTGTCTGTAGCATGGTTCACTGAATATTTTAAGCCCACTGTTGAGACCTACTGCTTAGAAAAAAAAGATTACTTTTACAATGTTATGGCTCATTGACAAGAGCTCTGATGGTAATGTAGAGGAGATTGATGTTGTTTTCATGCCTGCTAACACACCATCCATTCTGCAGCTCATGGATCAAGAAATAATTTTGATGTTTAAGTAGTAGTATTTAAGAAATATATTTTGTGAGCCTATAGCTGCCATAGATAGTGATTCTTCTGATGTATCTGAGCAAAGGACATTGAAAACCGTCTGGAAAGGATTCATCATTCTAGATGCATTAAGAACATTCATGGTTCATGAGAAGAGGTCAAAATATTAACACTAACAAGAGTTTGGAAGAAGTTGATTCTAACCCCTGTGGATGACTTCGAGGTCAGAACTTCAGTGGAAGTAATCGTGTAAGTGGTGAGAAAAGCAAGAGAATTAGAATGAGAAGTGGATTCTGAAGATGTGAGTGAACTGCTGCAATCTCATGATCAAACTTGAACAGATGAGGAGTTGCTTCTTATGGAGTAAATGAAGTGCTTTCTTGAAATGGAATCTACTCCTGGTAAAGATGCTGTGAACACTGTTAAAATGACAGCAAAGGATTTAAAATA
This sequence comes from Symphalangus syndactylus, assembly GCF_028878055.3. Classification (NCBI taxonomy): domain Eukaryota; kingdom Metazoa; phylum Chordata; class Mammalia; order Primates; family Hylobatidae; genus Symphalangus; species Symphalangus syndactylus. Next base: position 15,812,175 of record NC_072438.2, on the reverse strand, counting down.
TTATCTAAACTTTGTTGATAAGGCAGTGGCAAGGCCTGAGGGGATTGACTCCAATTTTGAAAGAAGTTCTACCGTGGGCAAAATGCTGTCAAGTATTGTGTGCTACAGAGAAATCTTTTGTGAAAAAGTCCATCGATGGGACAAACTTCATTGTCTTATTTTAAGAAATAGCCACAGCCACCCCAACCTTCAGCAACCACCACCCCGATCAGTCAACAGCCATCAACATCAAGACCCTCCACCAGCAAAAAGATTATGTTGAAGGCTCAGATAATCATCAGCATTATTTAGCTAAATAGCTAAAGTTATTTTGTTTTATTTTGTTTTGTTTTGAGACAGAGGCTCTGTAGCCCAGGCTAGAGTGCAGTGGCACAATCTCAGCTCACTGCAGCCTCCACCTCCTGGGTTCAAGCAATTCTGCCTCAGCCTCCCAAGTAGCTGGGACTACAGGTGCACACCACCACACCTGGCTAATTTTTGTATTTTTAGTAGAGACAGGGTTTCACTATGTTGGTCAGGGTCTTGAACTCCTGACCTCAAGTGATTTGCCACTTCAGCCTCCCAAGGTGCTGGGATTACAGGCATGAGCCATGGCACCCAGCCCTAAAGTATTTTTAAATTAAGGTATGTACATTGTTGTTTTAGACATAATGCTATTGTACACTTAAGAGACTACAACAGAGTGTAAACATAACTTTCACATGCACTGGGAAATCAAAAAATTCATGTGACTCGCTTTATTGCAATATTTGCTTTATTGAGTGGCCGGGAACAGAACTTACAATATCTCTAAGGTCAGCCTGTACCACAAACTTGGTGGCTTAAAACAACAGATTTGCATCCTTTCACAGTTCTGGAGGCCAGAAGTCAAAATTCCTTATCACTGGACCAAAATGAAAGTGTCAGCACCTCCTCACTCCCCTCCAAGGCTCTAGCAGAGTCCACTCTCACCTCTCCCAGCTCCTGAGGGCTGCCGGCATTTCTGGGCTCGTGGACGCGTCACTCTGCCCTGCACTCCACTTTCACGTCACCTCCTGGGTGCCTGTCCAGTCTCCCTGTGCCTCACTCTTAGAAGGATCCTGGTCCCACTCAGAAAACTCAGGACGAGCTCCTCCTCTGAAAATTCTCAATCACATGTTTTGCCACATAAGGCATATTCACAGGTTCCAAGAAGCATGTGGGCTTAGCTTCTGGGGGGCCTCCATTCAGCCCGTGATAGATTCGACATGTAAAAGCCAACCTATTTGAACCCTGGGTTCTGAATCCAGTATCATGTCCAGCTTCGTGAAAGCCTCAGCCACCTTAGATAAACCCAGCCAGCAGCCTGCCTGAAGGCCCCCTGGGCTCCCCTCCCCAAGCAAGACTGGCCCAGGAAGGGAGTGGCCCAGGCCACTTCCTGGAAAGGCAATAGCCAAAGAAGGAAGGTCAATAAGCTGCCTGAAGTGAAGATACCCCTTCGCTGTCCCACCCAAGCAATGACTGTGGCCAGGGACACAGGAGCCAGGATGTGTGCAGGCCCAGATGGCCCAGGTGGTCAGGGCTCTCTACCTGAGGTCATAGGGGCGGGAGGACCTCCTGCAGCCACGCTGAAATCTGCATGCATAACTGAATAATAATGAGAACAACAGGTGTGTCATTCATTATCTACTATGTCAGGCAGCATATGTGGCATTTTATGTGAATCTTCTCTATCACGGTGTAGAACAAGCAGCACCATCTGCAGATGGGAAAACGACAGGCAAGGTCTGTGGCAGCTGCAGGGGTGCTGCACACTTTCGCTCAAATGGCCACAGGGCCTAAAGGCTAAAGCACAGGCTCCAGGCTCACCTCACCAGCTGTGTGGTCTCGGGCAAGTTTCTTACCCTCTCTGTGCCTCTGTGATATTCCATATAGCCACCTCCCCACCCACCTCCTCACCCCCAACTTCCCCTCCTCCACCCTGGGACAGCCACCCTTCCACAAAGCAAACCTGCCTCTGATCGTCATTCAGGATAGGGGTTATAACAACCCTTACCTCCTAGGGTCTCGCGAACACTGTATGTGCTACCCCACATCAAGTACTTGGAACAGTGCCTGGTGTGTAGGGGGCACTCAGGGTGGGCTGCTGGTATTATTAAAATTCTTGAAATCCATTGTCTTCCCCTTCTCCTCCTTCCAGGGCCCTGCCTCCGCAAAAAGCATGATGTTCTGGCCACTCATCCAGACCCACGGCCTGTGAGTTCACCTGGAGCACTCCCTCCCTCCCTCTTGCATCCAACCAGTCCCCAGGTCCCATCAGAGCTGGGACTTCATCCTTCATGTGGCTCCTCCTCCCCCTGACAGTGGCCCTTGTCTGCCTCCAGCCTCCTCGGCTCTGGCCTGGACCACTCCAGCCACCTCCTCACTCACCACCCTACCCTCAACTTCTCCTCCTCCACCCTGGGACAGCCACCTTCCCACAAGGCAAATCTGCCTCTAATAGTGGTTAAGGACGCAGACAGGGATGGTGTCACAGCTGTGCAACCTGGGCCACTGCAAAGGGCTCTGAGCTTTGAAGGGCCCGTGCTTAGTGCTCTTCCGATGCCATCTTGAAATTCTTAACCATTTTTTAACAAGGAGCCCCAAAAACTACATAGCCGTTTCTGACAACCACCAGCCCTAACCACAGGCTTCCATGGGCCGGGCACTGAGCTTAGAGGGACACGTGTCAGCTCCCTCCACCCCACCATGAATGTACTGCTATCCTCAGTTTACAGATGTGACCTGCCCAAGGGCACGTGGCTTTTCCACGGCTCTATGGATGTCTTAAATTTCACTTGAGAGCATCTCAACTTGAAAATTAAAAGACAACTGAGTGCACTGACTGCTTCGGTTTAGAACATGCCAGAAATCAGAGCTGGCTAGGACCAGTCAGGCTGACGCGCCAGATCGCTGCACCAGTTAGACTTTGTCTCCCACAGCTGACAGCATGAAGACAATGAGGAGTTCTCCCATCCTCCACATCACCCCATGTCCAACAGAGAAGACACACAAATGGCCAAGGAGCATCTGAAGAGATGCTCAATGTCAGCAGCCCTCAGGGTAATACCAATCAAAACCGCAGCGAGATGGCACCGCACACCACCCAGGATGGCTGCAATCAAAAAAGCGCACAACAAGTGTGGGTGAGCATGTGGGGAACTGGACCCCTTATGCATTGCTGGTGGGGTCATGAAATGATGCAACCACTTTGGAAAACAGTCTGGCGGTTCCTCAAAATGTGAAACGCAGAATCACCATGTGACCTTGCAGTTCTACTCCTAAATATGTAACTGAAAGATGGGAAAACATATGTGCACACAAAAACATGTACACAAACATTCATGGCAGCATGACTCCTAACACCCAACACGTGAACGCAACCCAAATGTCCATCAGTTACAGATGGATAAGCAAAATGTGGTCTATGATATTCCATAGAGCAGAACAGTATTTGGCCATCAGAAGGAATGAAGTCCCAACACCTGCTACGACATGAATGAACCTGGAAAACATTCCACTAAATGAAGAAAACCAGTCACAAAATACCACAGATTGAATATTCCATTTAGATTAAATGTCTAAAATAGGGAAATCCATAGGGATGGCCAGGTGCGGTGGCTCACACCTGTAATCCCAGCACTTTGGGAGGGCGAGGCGGGCAGATCTTTTGAGTCCAGGAGTCCAAGACCAGCCTGGACAGGATGGTAAAACCATGTCTCTACAAAAAAACACAAAAATTAGCCAGGACTGGTGGCATGACCCTGTGGTCCCAGCTACTTGGGAGGCTGATGTGGGAGAATCACATGAGCCTGGGAGGCTGAGGTTGCAGTGAGTCATAATCACACCACTGCACTCCAGCCTGGGTGACAGAGTGAGAGCCTGTCTCAAAAAATAAAAACAAAAAAAAATCCATAGGGACAAGAAGTAGATGTAGTTGCCAGGGGTCATGTGGAAGGAAGAGTAGTTGGTGGTGAGGACTGTTAATAGGCATTGGATTTCTTTCTGGGGAGATTTTAATGCTCTGGAATTAGACAGTGATGATGCTTGCATAACACTGTGAATACATTAAGAATAGCTTAATTGTACACTTTAAAAGGCCAGATTTTATAGTACATGAATTATATCTCAGTAACGCTATTATTTTAAAAATGTTTATGTATTGGGTTGAATAGTGCTTCCCCCAATCTCATGCATGTCCTTCACACAATCTCAGCTTGTGGCCATATTTGTAAATAGGGTTGCTGCAGGTGTCATGAGTTAGGAGGAGGCCATGATGGACTAGGGTGGGCCCTGTATTCACTACGACTGGGGTCCTTATAAAAGATACTCAGACAGACGCAGCAGGAGGAGTCCACATGACGATGGAGGCAGAGCCTGGAGTGACGCAGCCACAAACCAAGGAGCTCCAAGGACTGTCGCCACCACTAGGGGTTGGGAGAGGTGAAGAAAGATCCTCCCCTAGAGCCTTCAGAGAGAGCATGGCCCTGCCCACACCTTCATCTCAGACTTCTGGCCTCTAGAACTGTGAGAGAATACATTTGTTTTATGCCACCCAGTTTGTGGAAATTTGTTACACTAGCCCTAGGAAGTGTGTGTGTGCGTGTGTGAATTTTTTTCAGATGACAAAACTGCTGGTCTAAGAATCACACCTAGGGTAACCCCAGCTTAGTGCAGGCCCTGAAGCCAGTCTACCGGGGTTTGAATCCCAACTCTAGTATGTACTAACCATGTGGCTTTGTGCCTCAGATGCCCCACCTGGAACATGGGGCTAGTGGTGGTACCTACCTCATAGGTACAACAACCCTATGTTGTTATGAGTAGACATCAGATTAATATAGGTAAAGTGCTCACAAGAGTGCCTACAATGCACTCTGCAATCTTTAAGTTTTTCTACTACCACCAATACTACCACTACCACCACTCTCACCACCACCACCACTATCACCACCACCCTCACCATCATCACCACCACCACTACGACCACCACCACCCTCACCACCACCACATTCCCATTACCACCACCACCATCACCACTCTCACCACCATCATTACCACTCCACCACCAGTGCCACATCCCCATCATCACCACCATCACCATCACCACCACTTCCATCACCATCACCACCTCCACCACCCTTCTCACCACCTCCATCACCATCACTACCACCATCATTCTCAACACCATCATAATGCTCTCCACCATCACCACCACTCCCCCCACCCTTCTCACCACCACCACATCATCACCACCACCACTACCTCTATCACCACCACCACCACCATGACTATCACCATAACAACCATCACCATCACCATCATCACCACCACCACCATCACCACAATTACCATCATCAGCACCACCACCATTACCACACTTATCACCCTCACAACCACCCTCAGAACCCTTACCACCGTCACCACCACCCTTACCACCATCACCACCACCATCACCACCATAATCACCACCACCACCACCTCCATCATCACCACCACCACCACCATCACACCAACCATTGTCCTCACGAGTGTCATCACCACCACCATTAACATCAACACCATCATCTCTACCATCATCATCACCATCACCACCACCATCGCTATCATCACCACTACCATCACCACCATCATTATCATCACCACCCCATCACCACCATCACCACCACCACAATTACCACCCTCACCACCCTCACAACCACCCCCAGAAACCTTCTCACCATCACCACCACCATCACCACCATTATCACCACCACCGCCACCTCCATCACCATCACCACCACCACCACCACCATTACCACCATCACACCCACCATTGTCCTCACCAGTGTCATCACCACCACCATTAACATCAACATCATCATCATCACCTCTATCATTACCACCACCAACCCCACCACCTTTCTCACCTCCACTATCACCCTCCTTATCACCATCACCACCAGCATCCCCATCCCCATCACCACCCTCACCACCACGACCACCACTACATCCCCATCACCATCCCACTCTCACCACCACCACCACCACACTTCCATCACTATCACCACCATCCCAGAAGCACCACACCACCACCACCATCCCCATCACCATGACCACCATCCCCATCACCATGACCACCATCACAATCACCACCATCACCTCCACCACCACCATCACCATCACCACCACCACCAGCATCCCCATCACCATAACCCACTATCACCAACACCACCATCACCACCCTTACCACCACTGCCATCACCATAATCAACACCATCACCACCCTCACCACCATCACCATGATGACCACCATCACCACCACCCCCATTACCCTTCCTACTAATACCATCATCATCACCACACCACCACCTCCATCACCAGCACCACCACCATCACCAACACCATCTCCATCACCATCACCACCACCATCACCATCATCACCATCACCACCACCATCACCATCACACCTACCACTGTCCTCATCAACGTCATCACCACCACCATTAACAGCAACACCATCATCGTCTCCACCATCACCACCACCAGCCCCACCATCCTCCTCACCTCCACTACCACTCTCCTTACCACCATCACCACCACCACCATTATCACCAACCACCACCATCATCAGCACTACCACCACTCTCACCACCATCACCATCACCACCACCATTTTCACTATCACCACCAGCAGGCATTGCCAGTATGTGTCCAGCCATCAAAGATCATCAGCATAGTGGAAAGGTAGATGAGAAATAGAGAGGGAAGGATCCAGAGCCCACTGTGATGTGAACCATCTCGATCCCCTCCAAGTATGTGTCTAGCAGGGAATGCCAAGAGCATGAGTGCACAACAGTGATAGGTGTGTGAAGACAGAGTCTTTTCATGTCTTGAAGGTTGGCGGTTCACTCTCAAAAACTACCAAACCCAGGAGTGCCGTGCAGGTAGGACTGTGCTTCTCTCATCTCAAAAGCCAACTCCCTGCCTGGCACGGAATCGAAGCTCGTTTGTTGGCTGAATGTGTTAACAATCCCTGACTTCACAAAAATTACGTCACCACCCAGTTTATGACTCCATTAAGTGGGGACAATGCCTGTTTCAAACCTGGTGATGTGTATATTCTTGCAAAGCCATGCAGACATTTAACAGCCATGCATTACTGATTTTTTTTTATTAATAAGCAACAACTAACAGAAAGCAGAATTCCTTCCATCAGCATAGTGGAAAGGTAGATGAGAAATAGAGAGGGAAGGATCCAGAGCCCACTGTGATGTGAACCATCTCGATCCCCTCCAAGTATGTGTCTAGTAGGGAATGCCAAGAGCATGAGTGCACAACAGTGATAAGCAACAAGCTCCCCACGTGATACCTGATTGTTGTTCCCTGGACACATCCCACACTAGGCCACGCAGGAATTCTCAGTCCCACTCTTTTCTCTTAAGGTAAATCCTTCTGAAACACTGGTCCAATGCTTCTAATGTCTAGGATCCTGTGATCAGGCCAGCACAGATTCCTCTGGTCTGACTTGGCAGGAAAGCTACTCAGGGCAAAGGATGCTTTCCTCCATGCTGCCTGAGCACTGGCCGAGAAGCCAGTCCTCAGCTTTACATCCTGTTCAACTTTCAACTTCCTTCAGCTGGTAGTGACCTGGTCCCCTAGCACCCACCAGACGATCTGCAGATAACATTAATAAATCCCAGCTGCAGAAAACAGTGCCTGTAATGACGAAGGACTGGGAATCTCGGAAAGACAAGAGACCCAGGCCAGCCCATGTCTAAATCCCATGCTGCTCCAGCTCTGGCCTGGGTTTCTTCCAGTCACCCCTGAGAACCCCAGCCTGTTCTGATCCCTGGGGAGGAGAGAGGACGCAGCTCTGGCCCCCTCTTTAGGTAGCTCACGGCCATCTCATCTGCCCCACCCATACAGGACACTGTGCAAGCACAGAAGCAGCCAGGGGATGGGAGCCCCTAGTGGCAGTGACCAAGGTCCCCAAAGTGACCTTCTGTCCCGAGGTGCTCAGGGCCCTAGGACTCTGTTCCCAGAAGCTGGAAGAGATGTTTGATCGAGAAAACTTATCTTACCTGCAAGCTCAGCTTATGTGGCGTCCTTACCCAAGATGCCCCACCCCGCCCCCATGTCACGCCACAAACACTGACTGTGCATCTCTTGGCTCCCAGATCGAGTGCAGAGGGTGAAACAGGAACAGCGGCTGCTCTCACACTACCCAAGATCAGTTAAAGGAGGAATCTGGTAATCAGATGATTGCACTGGGGTGAGGTTGGAGCTGAGAGCCTGGGGGCTTCCTGGATGAGGTGATGCCCCAGCTGACACTTCAAGGTTAGCAGGAGGCTAACCTGATTAACAAAGGATAAACAATGAAAAGAAGAAACCAAGCCCTACAAGATGTTCATGCCTATCTGTGTGGGTTCCTGCAAGCACAGGAAAAAGTTCAGGAGATTTCACCTCCCACTGGTTACCATACAGGGGGTAGAATCTGGAGGGATGGAGAGAAAGAAGGTCTGTTAATGTCCTTAGTCTTTTCTCTAATTGAATAGTTACAACTACAAACACTACTTCAGTGATCTTACAAGGCAATCAAACTTTAATAAAAATGTAGGGGAAGGAAAGAAATGAAAATTTGAAGGAAAATGGGTCTGAAAGCAAAGATTCTAAAAATGTAATGATTTCTCTATGGGGAGAGGAACAAACTTCGTCAAAAGCCTCTGGCTTTATGTCAAAACTGCTCCCTAAGAGGATGCCAAATATGAACTATGGAGCAAGCATTCCACTCTGCCTCAGGTGACCAAGACCACAGGACTGACAGATGGATACAGCCTGGCCACCAGGAACACCTTTTTAAAAATGTCTTATTGCAAAATTCCAAAACCTACAGAAAAGTTCCAAAGACAGCAAACAATGAATCCCTTTACACCTTCATCTGGATTCACCAACTGTTTAATTTTTCCTTATCCCATTTATCTATCTATAAAGATAGATGTATGTATTTCTATCCTTGTGGGCCGTTTGACAGTAAGCTGCAGACACCATGACATCTCACCCTAAATGTTGTGACTTTTATCTCTGAAGAAAAGGATGTTTATAAAATCATAACACCAGCTGGGCATGGTGGCTCACGCCTGTAATCCCAGCACTTTAGGAGGCCGAGGTGGGCGGATCACTTGAGGCCAGGAGTTCAAGACCAGCCTGGCGAACATGGTGAAACCCCGTCTCTACTAAAAATACAAAAAAAAAAATTGGCCAGGCATTGTGATCTCAGCTACTTGGGAGGCTGAGACAGGAGAATCACTTGAACCTGGAAGGTGGAGGTTGCAGTGAGCCAAGATGGCAACACAGAGCAAGACTCCATCTCAAAATACATACATACATAGGTACATACATACATACATAAAATCACAACATAATGATCAAAATCAGAAATTTTATCACTGATGCATTTCCTATTCAAACATCACCAATTATTGCAATACTACCCTATATAGCAAAATGATGATGTGAGGCCTTGACCCAGGCCTCAGAACTTATTAACATGAAAGAGCAGTTGTAAATAGGATGCAGCCAGGTCTCTGTCAGAGGTATCGTGAACCACAAACTCCCAAAATAAGCGGAAACGTAAAATTTAATGACAATCAGGAATAACTGCCATCACCAGGGCAAGAGTCAGGTGTGACATATGATGAGGGAGGGCTGCTGGGAGGGTCCAGGCACATGGAGAAAGGACCGTGAATCCTTGGCTGATGCCAGACCTGGTCTTCGGCTCTGTGTTTAAGAAATCAGAGGTCACATGCCCTCAGGCCCAATGGTTCCCTCTTGTCCTTGGGAGCTGGCCACATGCACCAGAGCGAACCAGGGTGCAGAAGAACAGGCCTGGGCTCGCAGCTCTCAACCTGCTGGGTCCTGTGGAGAAGTCGCAACACTGCTGCAGCCCTCAGTTTCCCCATCTCTAGAGCCTTAAGTCTTCCCCGAAACCCCTTGGAGCAGCTAAAACATGCTCCATTACCCCAGGCTCTCCTGAAAGGGCTCCTGGGAGTGTAAAGCCCCACTCCCCCCCTGCTCATACCTCAGCACCCCAAACTAGACCACGACACCCAGCTCCCAGGTGACCCCATCATGTCAAAGACTGGTTCCTTCCGTCTTCCCAACTGTTTTGCACCCTGGCCCCTTCCTCACCCTCTGCCCACCCATGCAGCCCCATCTGCCCCTGGACTGTGGCCACCCTCAGCCATGTGGAGTTCTGACCAGTGTCTCTTGATCTTGGTGATGGCCACTGCTTTTCTGAGGAACAAAAAACAGTTAAACATAACCGCAGACTATCCTTGGTTTCCCCACTGCCCTGCAGGTAAAAACCAAACTCCTTAGCCTGGACAAGGCCCTTCCTCATCTAAGCCCCCACCTCCCCTTCCCACAAGTCCCCCCAAACTCCCCTCACCTGCCAAACTGACCAACATCGGGGGCAGCAACACAGCACCGACACACAGGCAAGTGACACTCTCCAGGCCCGCTGAGGCCCTGAAGGCTCAGAAAGGTTGAGGAACCTCCCCAAAGTCACAGAGCTCCCATGTGATAGAACCTGGACACAAGTAAGTGAGCTCCAAATGAGGTCCCTCCATTCCGCAATAAAAAGTAAAATGTTTCATCTCTACCAACGGTCTCTACATTCACGCTGCCTCTGGACAAAGCCTGAAAGAACAGCAACACAGCAGTTCAGCGCTGGGAGTACAGGTGAATGCCACTTTTCCTTTTTGCAACACTTTCATGAATTTTGTAGACAATTTTCAAAATTCCCAGTAGCAATACTGACTAGAAGTCAGCAGACACTGAGGGATAAGGAGTCCCCAAGCATCTCACTCATTACTCATCACTGATCTGCTCTGCACAGGAGATAAAAATGGTGGCCTGCTTTCAGCCAAGGACTCACTCCAGCATGGCTGGCACCAGGCAGGATTTCCCACCTACCCAGCTCCACCCAGGCAGACGGATGCTGCCTTAGAACGCCAGCACCCTGCTCGTGCCTGGGGCATGCCTGCCAATCCGTGGCTCTCTCGGCACCTGGAAGAGACAGGATTCAAAACTCAGACTTTTTTTTCCAATTAAAGTAGCAGATGCCTTGGAACTCTCTTTAAATAGATTAAATGGTTAAATGTAAGTTTACTCAACAATCATCTTGACCCATCAAGGCCCTTGTCCTCTCTGAACCAGTTTCCTGAGGTTCCACATAGCAGAGATAACAGTGCTACCACTGTCCACAGGGCTGTAAATCGAGAATCTTTATAGCAGATGAGGTCCCTTGCTCATTATAAATACAATGGTAGTCAGCATCAGTATTGTTTATTGAAAAACCTACTAAGTGCCAGATACTTCCCAGGCATTAAAGATACAAAAATGAACACGGTGTAATGCCGCCCCGGAGTAGTCACAGATCTAGTGAGAAGAAGGGACTACAAATCTCTAACAGGCTTGAGTTTGACTTTGAGCACAGTGGGGAGCCATGGAGAGGGTTACACCTGGGTGGAAAAGGACAGATCGCCCCCTCATGCGTTTCAGACCAGCTGCTCCAGAGTCAACATGGAGGACTGCCTGGCAGCAGGTTCCACGGTGCCCCTAAAGGCAGAGACAGTGTTTAGGCTGTGTCCTGGTCTGGTGGGGTATGAAGATCCCTGAGGTGAACCATGAATACGAACATTTTAGGAGGCAAAACCAGATAGGACCTCCAGCCTAGCTGAACGGGACCAAGGAAGGATTTCCGAAGTTCAGCTGTATTGTACATTTTAATCTATTTACCAAGCTCCTCAGTACTCCTACCACAGGACTGTTGTTCTGCAGAAACAAGATGCAGCACCGTACCACATCACCCGGACACACTCAGAATGGGGCAAAGGGGTCAGGGAATTAAGGGCTGGGAGATAACTCCATGTTTACAAATGGGGAAACTGAAGCTTGCAGTGGTAGAATGACTCACCCAAGGTTCCACTGAACATGCAAAAGGACCCAGGATTTGCCAGCCTGGGTGGCCAGCATGAAATTGGAGCCTATGTCAAAATGGTGGGAAAAGCTGGGCGCCATGGCTCACACCTGTAATCCTAGCACTTTTGGGGGGCCGAGGTAGGCGGATCACTTGAGCCCAGAAGTTAGAAACCAGCCTGGGCAACATGGCGAAACCCTGCCTCTACAAAAAATACAAAAATTAGCCAGGCATGGTAGCATGTGCCTGTAGTATCAGCTACTGGGGAGGCTGAGGTGGGAGAATCGCTTACATCGGGGAGGTTGAGGCTGCAGTGAGCCATGATTTGTGCCACTGCAATCCAGCCTGGGTGACAGAGTAAGACCCTGTCTCAAAAAAAAATTTTTTTTTAATGGTGGGAAAGGTACAAACCTTGTTGTCATGAGCAGTGACCATGTGACCATGCCTAGACACCCACTGGCATCCTGAAACCAAAAGGGAGCTTTGGGTAGGAGGGTGTTGGTAGACAAATGTCAATCTTCCCAAAGGGAAAAAATACTTAGCAAATATTGATGTAGAGAAGTGAGCTCCAAAGTTGGAGAGAACTTTAAGAAAGGCCATCTGATCCAACCTCCCCATTGCACAGATGGGATGTGGAGTCCAGGGAGGGCGTGGCTAATCCAAATGTACACAGAAGGACAGGATTTGAACCCAGCCCCTTTACTGCCAGTCCTGTGCTCTAATTACTCTGGGCCTCAAACTTAGCCTAGTAAAGGTTCATAAGCCACATCATCACCTACTCCAGCAAGCCCTCCATGTTTGCCACGGCTTCTGCCTCTGAACATTTGGGCCTCCTGGGAAGGGTGTAAGAGAAAGAGCCTGGGCTTCCCTGTCCGTTGGACCTAGAGTCAAATCCTAGATCCAGCCCTTCTGCTGTGTGACCTGCATCACCACCTCACTTCTCTGTCCTGAGGCTATTGTGTGGATTAAACGAATTAAGGCATCCACTGCAGGGTCTGAAGCAGAACAGCCCCTCCCACAGACTGAGGCAGATCATAGCCATCCTAATAATGGCTGCATCCCCCAAACATCAATGTAACCCCCTCCACTCCATCCCCAATGCCACTACCCACATCAGAGCCACCATCTTCACAGTGACCTGGGCGGTCCCTGCCTCCGCACTGTCTCTGAGCCTCTGCACACGCTGCAGGCTGTCCCTCTGCCCACAACTCCTCTCTTCCCCAGCCCCAGCCAAGATGTCTCAACTCAAAGTTAATTTTGTGTAGAAGAGATTAACCCTAACCGCTCAACCTGACACTTCCACCTCCAAGTGCATCTGGCTTCACTTCCGGCTGCAGGCTTTTAAAGTCAAACATGACTCCTCCCTTCCCACTTCCTGTCCAGCCCCTAATCCCGCCTCCTCGGCCACACCCACTTCATGCTTCCTGTCCCCACCCCTCCTCCCTGGAGGCAAGGGATAGGAAAGAAGGAAACAGAAGCCCAAGGCTTTGATATAATTAGCCTTGTCCCCCATGGGTATAAAAAAGTGATCCTTTAATGTTTTGTATCTCATTTTTGAATTGAGAGACGTGGCTACCTTTCAGGTAAGCAGTTTTTCCTTTGTTACCCTATGATATGGTTTGGCTGTGTCCCCACTCAAATCTCCTCTTGAATTGTAGTTCCCATAATCCCTATGTGTGGTGGGAGGGAACCCTCGGGAGGTAATTGAATCATGGGGGCAGTTTACCCCATACTACTCTCATGATAGTGAGTAAGTTCTATTTGATGAGAATTTTACGTGGGTTCTGAATATGTTACGAGTAGCAATTTTATCAGAAATTATTTGTGTTTGTGGGTGTATTTGGTGCGGAATTGAAGTAGGTGGTTTTCTGCTGATATCGGAAGCATTTCATGAACTGGGATATTTCGAAACTGCATCTCCCTGATACCGCCAGGTGAAAAAGGACGTGTTTGCTTCCCCTAAGGCCATGATTGTAAGTTTCTTAAGGCTTCCCCAGCCATGCAAAACTGTGAGTCAATTAAACCTATTTTCTTTATAAATTCCCGTCTCAGGTATGTCTTTATTAGCAATGTGAGGACAGACTAATATACCCTACCATATTCTCTAGGTCATGTCCCCAGAGAGGCTTCCACTGACCTCATCCCCACACAAACCTCCCCCATCTCCCAACCTCAGAGCACCTCATACTTGATTAAGTTCCCTCCCTCTTCATATGGGATTATTCACCAGCTGTCTCCCTGCCCCAGCACAGTGCCTAGCTCGGAGGGCACACTCGGTCATTCATTTATGAATTGTTTCTCTGGAATGTCTTCAGAATGGATTGCCACATCCAAAAAGATCAGGTTACAAAGCTAGTATAGCATATTCCCAGGAAAAAATTAAACTGGGGTATATGTTCAGAGACTGGTTGGGAAAAGAATGTGCTTTTCAAACCTTTGTTGCTCTTTTTCATGAAATGGCCTTAGAAGGACCCACAGGCACACCTAGGTCTCCCATGCCACCTTTGCTGAAACCACCTGGGCAGCCCTATGTGGCTGGAGAGCGGGTGAGATTCTCATCTCAAAGCCCCAGACTCACTAACTCTAACCCCTAAATGACTGTTAACCTCGTGGGGTCTTGGTTTCCTCCTACCTTCTTGCATGGTGGTTGAGAGGCTTAGTGAGGAACCTAAAACACCCGCTCAGGTGAGTACTCAGTAAATGCAACAGCCAAGAGGCAGACTGGATGGAACAGGACAGGAAGGCTGAGCCCCAGACAGGGAGACCCTGCCCCATCCACCACCACCTCCTTCCTATACCTTCCTGACACCCCCCACAGCCACCATCAAGGGACAACACTGCAAAGCCACAAACAAACCCACAGGAAACCAAGCCCATTGCCCTGACACAAACCCACCTCCTCTGCAAAAGGTGACCCTGCTCATTGCACCAGGCAGAGAACAAGGGAAGGGAAGTAGCCCAGCAGTGGCCCTGAGTCAGGCTGCATGAGTCTCTTGGGGTATCACTCCTGCCCCCAGACCAAAAGCAACAGCTAAACCAAGAGCTGCCACTCAAAAGAGCCTATTCTATGCCAGGCAGTGTGTTGGGTACACCTCATCTCAATCCATCCTCAAAGCCTCCTTATAAAACAGGCAGCAATAGTATCCCCATTTGACAGATAAGGAAACTGAGGCTCAAAGAGGTGAAGTCACTTTCTTAAAATCCATAGCTTGTAAATGACAGAGTCAGGACTTGAACCCAGGTCTTTCTGACTCTAAGACCAGTTCCCAGCTGCCCAAAGAACTGTGTCTGTTTTGTTTTCCATCCCTAAGACCAGCAGCATGCCTGACATCCTCTTAGAAGCCATGCAGGAACATTTTCAGGAATAAACAGCAGGCTCCTTCCTACACAACAAGCCATGGCCCTCTTAGAACAAAGCATATTGACAGAAAATTAAGTGCCACTGAATTAGCCCCAACACTTTCATAAAAAAGCAATTTCAAAATATCCCAGTTCATGAAATGCTTCCAATATCATCAGAAAACCACCTACTTCAATTCCCCACCAAACACACCCACAAACAGAAATAATTCCTGATAAAATTGCTACTCGTAACATATTCAGAACCCACAAAAAATTCTCATCAAATAGAAATGAGAGTTGTTTATCAACATTCAAGAGAACATAATGAAGCTTCCTTTAGAACATTCTGTGCACGTGAAGTCTTCTTTCTTATTGAGATTTTCACTATAAAATCTTATCAGGTGGTGAACAGGAGAGAAACTTGGAGGTGAGGATAGGCAATGGGGACTGATATGTGTGCTACAAGAAGAATTAAGCACCATAACAACACAGACACCCCTCTCCCATCAGATAATTTACTACAATTCAACAAACATGCACCAAGTAATAACAGTCACCATTTATATAGCTCTCACTGTGCAGCAGGAACTGCTTCAAACTCTCCAAATTACCTAGTATTCTGCAGCCCTGTGACAAGAGTATTCTTAGTACCCCCATTTTAATGGACCAGCAGGAAGGGGTAAAGTACTTTGACCAACATGACCCAATTAGCAACTGGGGGTGGAGGTTGTAGCAAGTGGATGTTGCAGCTAATTCAGTGACATTTAATTTTCTGTCAACATGCTTTGTTCTCAGAGGGCCATGGCACGTTGAGCAGGGAGGAGTCTAGCTGCTCAAGTCCCAAGCTTAGTATAAAAACTTTTTCTTTTTCAACTGCTACTTGCTGGCTCTTGGCCAACTCATTACCTCATTTTGGAATCTCCCCTTTATTAACGTGCAAAGGGCCCTTAAGAAGTCCCAGAAAAGGCCCCAGTCATCAGGTCATTTCTGTCTCACCTCTGCTGAAATGAGTCAAGAGACTAGCAAGGAACCACACCACCAAGAACAAGAAGGGGTAGTCAGTGACTTGCAAGCAAAGGGCAACTTTTTTGTGGTTTCTACATCCTTTCTATATGCACCACCCTGTGTGGACTTGATATGTCTAGATGCTGAACAGGGCGCTCCTTGACAGACACCTACCAAATACCTCCTGTGTGCACAAGGCTTTGTGAGATGTGCTGGTGGACGCAGTTCACATTTCTCAGGCTTCCTCTCAAGAAAGCAGTTCCAGAAAGGGTGGAGGGGAGGGTCATGCTGAGACAGGAAGAGACCAGGGGCTCGAAGAGTAACACTAATTACAGGCCTGGAGTACATAAACCAAGATGAGCTTACTGCCAGGTTACTACCAGGTCACTATCAGGTTACCACCAGCTCAGTACAGAAGGAAGTCCTTCTCAGGTGCAGACATTTGCAGAGTCCCTCAATGTCCCAGTGGCTCCCCCATCCCTTGAGGAGCTCCTAGCCAAGCAAAGGAGACACTGTAACAAGCCCAGGTGATAACTGGGAGACCAGGGCCTATGGGTGCCAGCGTGGTGAAGGAAGGGACATCCAAAGTGGGCTCTGGCAGGGGTGAAATCAAGATATGCAGATAGAGGAGCAGGGGTCAAAGAAAAGCCGATCAGCATCAGAGAGGGAGAGCAGCAGCAACGCAAGCTCCATTCATTCATTCATTCATTCAACAGCATCCTAGTGCCTGTTCCATGCCAGACCCTGTGCTGAGCCTTAGACATGAATCTCACACAGCCCCTTCCCTCACAGAGCTCCAGCCAGCGGGGAAGAAGACTGTGAAAGGCATCAGTCACACACTATGACCATGGCTGTGGCAGACAGATGTACAGGGAGGGACCTGCCCTGGCCTTCGGAGGATGGGTGATGCCCAAGGAGATGAGCCTGTGCAGACGGGAAGAGGAGGGGTCTGGGCACGTTCAGGGAAAGCAGAGCATTCCATAAGGTAAGGGACAGTGTTATGGAGTGAATGTTATGTCTCCCCAAATTGATACATTGAAACCCTATGGTGGGTAATTAGGTCATCAGGGTGAAGCCCTCATGATGAGATTAGTAACCTTATAAGAAGGGACAGGAGACCAGGCTCGGTGGCTCACACCTGTAATACCAGCTCTTTGGGAGGCCGGGGAAGGTGGATGGCTTGAGCTCAGTTCAAGACCAGCTTGGGCAACATAATGAGACCTCGTCTCTACAGAAAATAAAAAAATTAGTCAGGTGTGGTAGTGCACATTTGTAGTCCTAGCTACCTAGGAGGCTGCGGTGGCAGGATCACTTGAGCCCGGGAGCTCAAGGCTGCAATGAGCAGTGATTGCACCACTGCACTCCAGCCCGGGTGACAGAGTGCGTCCCCGTCTCAGAAAAAAAAAGAAAGAAAGAAAGAAAAGAAAAGAAAAAAAGGAGGAAAGGAGGAGGACACAAGAGAACTTACTTCCTTTCTCTCTCCACCATGTGAGGGCACAGTAAGAAGGCAGCCGCCTGCGAACCAGGAAGAGGGGCCTCATCATGAACCAAATTGTCTGGCACCGTGATCTCAGACTTGCAGCCTCCAGAATGGTGAGAAATAAGCTTCTGTTGTTTCAGCCCCTCTGTCTATGGTATTTCTGCTATGGCAGCCAAATGGTCTGAGAGAGTAGGTAACAGCAGGAACATCAGGAGATAAGGCCACATCTGTGACGACAAGGAGTCTGTGCTTTATCCTGGGCCATGGGGGAGCCCCTGGAGCAGTGTAGTGACAGCGCGGTGTGAGTTTCAGAAACATATCACCCTTTCTAGATACAACTGCTCCTTTTCCCAAACACTCCCTATAACTCCACAGCCATTCTGAGGAAGAAGGGAGCAGATATGACCTGGAGATGCCTAGGAAGGCACAGGTCCCTCAAGGTCTGCTCGCAGAGACTTGGAGGTCAGGCCAGTGCCAGCTCCCATGGCAGCCCTTCCTCCCGCTCAGCTCAGCTCAGCTCAGCTCAGCCAGTGATGATCCTGGAGGCTCCAGGTTCCCAGGTCCCATCTTAGTAATACAAGGACTCTTGAAGGTTGAGACAGAACAAAGAGCTAAACGTGATACAGGCAGATAACAATACCACAGATACCTAGACACACAGACACAGGTGCCCTGTGAAGGGGTGCTGGCTGATGTCTAAACTGGTGGGCTCATACCTGTAATCCCAGCACTTTGGGAGGTCGAGGCAGGCAAATCACCTGAAGTCAGGAGTTCGAGACCAGCCTGGCCAACATGGTGAAACCCCATCTCTACTAAAAATACAAAAATTAGCTGGGCATGATGGCAGGCGCCTGTAATCCCAGCTACACGGGAGGCTGAGGCAGGAGAATCGCTTGAACCAGGGAGGTGGAGGTTGCAGTGAGCCAAGATCACGCCATTGCACTCCAGCCTGGGTGACAGAGCAAGACTCTGTCTCAATAAATCAATAAATAAATAATTTTTAAAATGAAGGTAAAATGGAACAGAAACTTCAGCACTCAGGGTGCTGGGACTTGGTTTTCAAACCACCTTCCATGGAGTCCTGGTACTCCCTGAAGATGTTTGGGGGGGCTAGGAGTCAAAGGTCTGGAGCAACAAATGCTTGACTTCCTTTTTCTAGGTGTAATAATTTTAAACTATGAAAATATCATACCAACTCAAATGGGCTGCAAACCCAATATTAACCCTAGTAGACCCCACTGCAGGGACCTGGGCTGCCAGGTGAATACTCAGCTTTCTGCAGGGCTCGGGGGACAGCCTCTCCTGTCATCTCCAGTGAAATGCACTCTGAGAATGCAAGGCAAGTCACTCCCAAAAACAGAATCACAAATGCAGTATGCAAATCGTCAGAACAGAATATTTTCACAACCACAACAAAGTCCATTAATACTCAAGATGCCACAGCTGTTCAGATTGCAACTGTCACCCTATACTTTTCGTGTTGAAAGTTGAATTCATCAGAGCAACCTCACTATCCTCATTGACTGACCTTATAACTAGTAAATGTTGTCAGTTTAAAGTCATAAGATAAATGTGAGAATAAACCATCACTTCTGTGTTTTGTATATTGGAGCAGGGTGGTTTAGCTATTTAAAAATTTTATTTTTGAAAAGACTTCATTTTGCAGACGGGAAAACAAACCCAAAGAGAGGTGAGGGTATCACACTGTCCTCTGAGTATCATCCCTTCTCAATGGGCAGAAACCAGGTGCCCAGCACATAGCAGACACTCCACAAGTGCCCTAGGGAAGGAAGGACCGCTCCCAGGCACCACAGCCAGGAAGGGGGCAGGACTTGAACACAGGCCTCCCCACTCCCAGCCCACTGCTGGTTTTCAGACTCTGCCACCTTCCCGCCTTTCCTAGAAATGACAATACAGCCCACACTCAGCATCACAAGGAGGGAGAGGGGGCAAGGCAAGTGCAGTACAAGAGCCAGGGCACCTTCCCTCTTCCTCAAGAAAATACTAGAAGCCAAGCACACCCTTCACCCTGAGTGCCAGTGTGGGATGTGTGCTATATGGATGGGAAGAGCTGCCATCTGCACTCTAGGAAACAAGGGTCCCCTGCACTCACCTGCAGATTCGGCAAGAGAGCAGGGGTGATTGTGCCTATCAAAGGGAAGCAACCAATTGTCAACTATTTTCGAAACAGCCAAACAGAATGCATAACTACAGGATAAGTGGAGTGATGGTTAATATTGAGTGTCAACTTGATTGGAACGAAGGATACAAAGTATTGTTCCCAAGTGTGTCTGCGAGGATCTTCCCAAAGGAGATTCACATTTGAGTCAGTGGACTGGGGGAGGCAGACCTGCCCTCAGTGTGGGTGGGCACCATCTAATCAGCTGCCAGCACAGCTAGAATAAAGAAGGCAGAATTTGGAAAGAGCAGACTTGCTGAGTCTTCCGGCCTCCATCTTTCTCCCGTGCTGGATGCTTCCTCCCCTAGAACATCGGACTCCAAGTTCTTCAGCTTTTGGACTCTTGGACCTACACCAGCGGTTTGCCAGGGCTCTCAGGCCTTGGGCCACTGACTGAGGGCGGCACTGTCAACTTCCCCACTTTTGAGGTTCTGGGACTCGAACTGGCTTCCTTGCTCCTCAGCTTGCAGATGGCCTAATGTGGGGCTTCACCTTGTGATCGTGTGAGTCAATTCTCCCAATAAACTTCCTTTCATATATATACATCTATCCTATTAGTTCTGTCCCTCTAGAGAACCCTGACTAATACAAGTGGGAACCAGCCCTGTCTACCCTGGTTCTCAAACTGGAGAGTGTATTGGAATTGCTCTGAGGGCTTGTTAAAAGCCAGACCCCAGGGGCTGGGCACGGTGGCTCACGCCTGTAATCCCTGCACTTTGGGAGGCCGAGGCGAGCAGATCACAAGGTCAGGATATCGAGACCATCCTGGCTAACACAGTGAAACCCCGTCTCTATTAAAAAATACAAAACATTAGCCGGGCGTGGTGGCGGGCACCTGTAGTCCCACCTACTCAAGAGGCTGAGGCAGGAGAATGGCATGAACCCAGGAGGCAGAGCTTGCAGTGAGGCGAGATCGCACCACTGCACTCCAGCCTGGGCGACAGAGCGAGACTCCGTCTCAAAAACACAAAAGCCAGACCCCAGCTGCAGAGTCCCTGATCCAGGAGATCAGGGTGGGGCCAGAGGACCTGTGGTTCTGAGCTGCTCCCAGGTGAGGCTGCTGCTGGCCTGGGACCTCATTTTGAGAACCACGTCTCAGATCTGTTCATTACAAACCCTCCTGATTAAGGCTCATTAAGGCAGGTGTCCTAGACAATACCTTTAACAGCCCACAGCCAAGTTTTCTATCTAAACTATTAAAACTACACTGAGAAAATATTTATAGACTACAATTAAATATGAGACTAGTTCAGACTGGACTTTTTTTTAATTACCTCACTGTGGAGGTCATTTCCCAATTGTGCTGGACAATAAGAGGGAGAAGAGGGGCACTCCATTCAGCAATGGAGATGAAAGTGGACACAGCCAGCCACTCAACACAGTGTCTGGTTAGGGGCCACAGGAAGGAGAATGAACAAGGTGTGGTGAGAATTACCCAAGTCCCAAGCAGGGAAAGCTCCCAGCTGAAGTGAGGGGAATGGAGGAACAGCAGACGAGGCTTCCCTGGAGCTTGCCAGGGGCAGGTCAGGCGGATGGGCAGGACGCAGACTGAGGAGACACAGCAGGGTGGGGAAGTCTGAGGAACGGGCATTCCAGGAAAGTGGGATGGTGAGCAAAAGCATGGAAGTTGGAAAAGGAGGTGATTAGAATGAGGGAAGTAGTCAAGTAGTCAGTTTGCAAAGGGAAGTGAAGGGGCAAGCAAGAGTGATGGAGGATGAGACAGGAAGGGAAAAGTGGGGGCCTCTGGTGTCTGACTGGCAAGAACCGAACATCAGCTACAGGCCAGGCACAGCTTGATGCTACTGACTTCTAACTTCATTGCATTGTAGTCACAGAACATGCTTTGGTCTTTTGTTTGCTTGTTTTCTCTCCTTTTAATTTTATTGAGGTTGTATTAGGGCCTAGCATATGGTCTATCCTGGAAAATGATTCATGGGCACTGGAGAAGAATATTTATTCTGATGTCCTTGGTCTAGTGTTCTATAGGTTTCTGCTAGGTCTAACTGGTGTACAGTGTTGTTCAAGTTCCCTGCTTCCTTGATGATCTACTGTTGTGTTGTTCTATCTGTTATTGAAAGTGAGTGTTGACATATTCAACTATTATTGTTGAATTATCTATTTATCCCTTCATTTCTGTCAGGTTTTGTGTTTGTTTGCTTATTTGTTTGAGACAGTCTGTCACTCTGTCACCCAAGCTGGAGCGTAGTGGTGCAATCACAGCTCACTGCAGCCTCAACCTCCCCAGGCTCAGGCGATCCTCTCACCTCAGCCTCCTAAGTAGCTGGGACTACAGACACACAACAGTTTCATCATGTTATCCAGGCTGGTCTCAAACTCCTGGGCTCAAGCAATCTGCCCACCTCAGCCTCCCAAAATGCTAGGATTTCAGGCATGAGCCACCATGCCCAGCCCACTTCTGTCAGTTTTTGCTTCATATATTTTGGTGCTCTGTTGTTAGGTGCAAATATGTTTATAATTGTTATATATTTCTGATGTATTGCACTTCCTGTCATTATAAAATGTTGCTTTTTATCTCTAATAACTTTTTTTGTTTTAAACTCATTTTGTGTAATATCAGTATAGCCCCTTAGCTTTCTTATGGTTGCTATTTGCATGATATATTTTTTCTCATCCTTTCACTTTCAATCTATTTGTATCCTTGAATCTAAAGTATGTCTCCTATAGATAGTGCTATGATCTGAATGTTTATGTACCCCAGAATTCATATGTTTCTAGTCACCAGCATGATAGCATTAGGAGGTGAGGCGTTTGGCAAGTGATTAGGTCATGAGGGCAAGCCCTCATAAATGAGATTAGTGCCCTTGTAAAAGAAACCCTAGGGAGCTAGCTCACCCCTTCCACCACGTGAAAACACAGCAAGAAGACTGCTGTCAATGGGGAGGCAGGCCCTCACCAGACACTGAATCTGCTGGTACCTTGATCTTGGACTTCCCAGCCTCTAGAACTGTGAGAAATAAATTTCTATTGTTTATAAGCTATCCAGTCTAAGGTGTTTTGTTATAGCAGCCTGAAAGGACCAAGATAGCATATACTTGGATCATATATTTTATCCCTGACAACATCTACCTTTTGATTGGCTGATTTAACCTATTCATCTTTAATAGTATTGATATAGTTGGACTTATGTCTTCCATTTTATTTTGTTTTCAATATGCCTCACGTCATTTTTGCTTCTTTATTCTTCTATTACTGCCTTCTTTTGCACTAAATGAATCAGACACCATGTTGGCCACGTAAGTCAGGAGCAAGGACTTCAAAGAGGTATGTCTTTTAAATTTAGAGAGCAGAATTACCTTTCTGACAATGTTAAGTTTCTTAAATGGCTAATTTTCAAATCTGTCATTTTTTTTTCTTTTTGGTTCCAGTAAATGGGAGCCAATCAATTATTTATCCAAGAGTCTCTGAACCCCATCTACAAAAATGTCCACTACCAGCTTCCTGGGTTGGAAGATTGGAAGTCTACAGCTTGACCTTCTTACAAGGAGGCAGAATGGGGCCATTATATTTTCGAAATCCCCTTTGTGACATGTGGTGACTGGAAGTGTGGAGACAGCTCAGTGCTTCAGACTAAGGTGGTAAGGGATGGTCAGGATTCAGAACAGAGTCCACAATTATGGTGTTTTCAAATGCTGTGGCATTGTTCTCACAGACACCTGCTCAGGAGGTTCTGATAAGGAGAGGTCCTTTCTCCACTTCCAACAATAAACAGATAAGACACCACCCCAAACTGTTCAGCCCACATCCTTAGCTAAGAGTGACTTAACACACCCCAAACCTCCTTGCCACTTGACCTCTTAGCATACCCCCAAAGCCCTCTGCTCACTAACAATGATGAAGGGAAGCTACAACCCAGGAGCAAATGAATCGTGAAATTCCAAATTAACAACTTATTAATTTGGGGCACCTGAGGTTTGGAGCACCTGCATCCCTCCCCCATCTTCTGGCTAGAGCACCCCAATTTCTAATATCCTATCCAGCAATAAGACTTGTTTGTGTCTTCAGTCTGAAGTGTCTTGCGTTCGTTTTTAGCCATCCCTATAGAAAAATCCGGGGCTCTGCAATGCACAGGCTCTCACAGACTTGGTTCATCCTGGGTGCCTGTGGTACTTCCTGGAGAGATAGATCATGTCAGGAAAGCACCCATCCGCCCAGTGGTTTAAATAGATTAGGCACAATGTGGGGGCATCCAGGCCCTTTTTCAAAATAAGATATCTGGTTTGCAAAAAGAACCTCATCAAGCCCTGAGCCTGGAAGGCTCCAAGACTTGCTGCAGAAATCCAATTACCGCTGGGCATAATGAGCTCACTCACCCAGCGCCCTGGCCCAACAAAGCAGTCCTGCCAACATCCAGAAAGAAGGTTTGTCTTCCAAAGTGCATTCGGAGGGTATGGCTTGGGAGAAAGAGAAAAACCAGGCTAATGGAATAAGAAATGTGGCCTTCCGGGAACACAGGAACGCGGTTTGTTTCTGAAGAACAGCATTCTAACATTTTTCTGCTCCCTTAAACTAAAAGCAGGCTGCACCGTAAGGTAGCGAAATCCCAGTCTGACGAGGGAAAGGGAAACTTTGAGTTTTACAGAACCTTCGCAAATGTCATCTCTGGACTGATACAACAATCTGGGGTATTCCCACCCCAAGCATTATAGTATCTGAGGCTCAGACAATTGACTGTCACTAGAGGTGGCTTCTGCAGAGAACAGAGTGATGTTTTTTTAAGCACAGATTGGACCTGATGCAAGCAATAGAGAGAACAAACATACTGTGCTCCTGCTAAGGTCCCTCCCAACACTGACATTATGGGAATCTGAGACTAAAAGCCAAAAAATCTATTAACTACCTACTGTGCACCTTGCCCTGGCCAGGGTCTGGGAGTCCCAGTGTGAATCAGAAAGCATTCCTACCCTCATAGAGCCCTCTGTCTAGCGGAGGAGTCAGACAAGTCATTGGCAGCTGCAATACACAGTGGCCAGGGCAGACGGTGGCGTGGGGCAGAGAGGGCCCTGGGGTTATGCCTGGCCCTGCCTGGCCCAGCCTGGGGATGGAGTTTTCTGGAGGAAGGTGCATGCTGGATCTTAAGCACAAGTGGATGGGGCTGGGGGAGGTGAACAGGCAGATCCATCAAACGGAACAGCATGTGCAAAGGCCTGGCTCAGTCGAGAGCAGCCGGGGCACTACGTAGCTAGACACAGGCTCTGCTGCAGGCATGGCAGGAGAGGGAGGCGGCGTGGGCCATGCCACACTGGCAAAATAAGAGGAGGGAAGGAAGCCCCATTAGTCCATTCCCTGCCCCTGGGCCTGTCTGAATCTAGCCCCAGTGACTTCATTCACTCAATCCTCATTTGTAGAGTAAGTAAGTGGGTCTCTCTCCACTCCTGGGGCCCAAGAAGGATGGAGAAGTGGCACCCGAAGAGCAGTGCTCAGGAGAGGCTGTGGTTCATGGGGGAAATGATGGGACCTGAATTGGGAGCAGGCCATGGGGGGCTGCAATGCCAGGCTAAATTTACAACATGATGTTACAGGCTGCATATAGATCATAAGATGGTTACTATAGTGAAGCAGATTAACATATCTCTGTCTAACAGTTACACATTTTTTGTTGCAAGAGCAGCTAAAATCTACTTATTCAACAAAAATCCCCAATAAATGCAACTGTATTAACAAAGTCCCCATGTTGCACTTTTCCTCTCTAGACTTGCTCATCCTACACTCTTTCCATAAGTGAACAGCACCCTTAGGAGTAGCCAGAGCTAGGCTGAACCCGCCACTGCCATTTCCACCTGTGCAAGCTCAGATAAGTCACTTGTTCCCCAGCAAGGAGGTGGTGGAGGTCCGAGGAGAGGCCTGGGGAGGAAGGTCTGCTGCCATCGTCGATAATCACCTGGGGCTCTTCCTGCTGATTTGTGAGCACACCCCGCCTCCCACCCCCAACCCCAGCAGGCGGCACAATGCCAGGCACCTGAGGGCAGGTGTGCACAAGGAAAATTAGGATGACAGTGTTTGCTGACCCCTACAAATCTCAGGACAAAGTTGCCCCCAGGCGTCGCTCCACGTGGAACAAGCACACACACCCAGTGACAGGGATGGGGTGATACCCCAGGACGCCAGAGCTCCCAGGCTGATGTGACATGTCTCCCTCGTGGCTCCTGGCTGGGTTGGGAACTCAGCTCATAGTCCCCTCCTGGGCCTGACAGAAAGCAGTGGAGACGGGGTCCAGAGCAGAGGGGGGGCATCAAACAAGAGCACAGGCAGCCTGCACCACATCCTGAGAATCAACCGCCCTCAGCAATCAGAGCTGGTGTGGGGCAGTTCCAGGATGGGGACAAACAGCAGCTTTGCCCACACTAGGGGATGCAGGGAATGCAGAAAATGAACATGAGGCTGCAAACTCTTAAATCCTGGTGCAATGGATATTGCAAAAGGCTTACACAGGCTGGAGCCACTGAGTGGCCAAGAGGTAATAGAGTGGCCCCACACTCTTGGGCCACGCCAAAGTCATGGGCTTGGCTGCCAGTGAGTGAGAGCCCAGTGTGTGTCAGGCTCCAGACTCCAGACAGCTCTACCCCTGTGCTCCTCAACAGGCCTTCCCAAGGGCTCACAGCCAGGGACGCAGCTCCCACCACCAGTGTGACTGTCCCCTGCATGTCCCTCCCAAAGCCCTCAGAGAACTCATCACAGGCCTTAGTGGCTGGGTCAGCCTCTATATTTCACCTGTGGAGGCTATGGGTCTCCCCTCCCCCAGAATGTAAGCTGCTGTGGGCAGAGACCATGCCACCCCTTGTCCTCATGGGGCCCCAGATCCTAGCAGGGCACAAGGTGACCCTCAAAGGTGCATTGTCATTGTTTGTCATCAGGCTGAGTTTCTTGTTTACAGAGGAGGAAACTGAAGCACAAAAACCATTTCATTAACTTGCCTGAGGTCACAGACCTCATAGAAGGCAGAGCTGGAGGGTGAGCCCCATAGACCTGAGCCTGGACCCTGCCCTCTGGAGCTTACAGCTACAGCAGCAAGGCCCAGTGGAATACAACATGCATGCCACGTGTAATTTCACAGTTTCAGTAGCCACATTTTAAAAGGTAAAAAGAAGATGAAATTAACAATACATTTCATTTAGCCCAAATACACAAAATAGCATCATTTGGAAGTGAAATTCATGTGAAAGTTATTACTAAGATATTTTACATTCCATTTTTTTCATACATCTTCAAGCCCAGGAGTGCATTTTATTTATTTATTTATTTATTTATTTTGAGATGGCGTTTCGCTCATCACCCAGGCTGGAGTGCAATGGCGCAATCTTGGCTCACTACAACCTCCGCCTCCCGGGTTTGAGCTATTCTCCTGCCTCAGCCTCCCGAGTAGCTGGGATTACAGGCGTGTGCCACCATGCCCAGCTAATTTTTGTACTTTCAGTAGAGATGGGGTTTCACCATGTTGGTCAGGCTGGTCTTGAACTCCTGACCTCAGGTGATCCACCCTCCTCAGCCCCCCAAAGTGCTGGGATTACAGGCGTGAGCCACCGTGCCTGGCCAGGGTGTATTTTTCACTCACAGTCCATCTCAGTCCATAGGAGCCACACTGCAGTGCTCAATAGCCCCTACCAGTGAGTGGCTACCGGAATGGGACAGCTCAGCTCCAGGAGGTCCACTGGCGGCCTTAGGACAAGCGTATGAGTCACCTGGCATTAGGAAACTCATTCACAATCACGATGACCATGACTTCCACAAGTAACACCAGCAGCAGCGCCGGCTGACAAACACCCACTGCACGCAGACGCCACTGAGCCTGTTTTGGTTTTGGTCTACATCCAAAACCAACCCCAAGAGATAGGGACATTCTCTTTATTTCACAAAAGAAGGAAGTGAAGCTCAGAAAGATGAAGGAAGGAGCACTCGAACACAGAGCTAGCAGGGTGGAGTTCGGAAATTAAGTCAATAACAGTGATTACTTATTGCACACCTGTTCTGTGCCAATGCCCAAGGCTGACAGAGGAGGGGAAACCCCATAGGCAGGGTTCCTGCCCCCATAGTGCTTGATTCTAGCTTCTGGGGAGGGGAAATGAGAATAAAATCATTTCAGATCATGATGATTCTCAAAAGCAAACAGGGTACTGATGGGGACCGGGGCACAGCCACTATCTGGGACGGTCAAAGACCTCCCCAAGGAGGAGAAATTTAGGCTGAGACATTGCGATGGTTAATATTGAGTGTCACCTTGATTGGTGAAGGATGCAAAGTATTGCTCCTGGGTGTGTCTGTGAGGGTGTTCCCAAAAGAGATTAACATTTGAGTCAGTGGACTGGGAGAGACAGACCCATCCTCAACCTGGGTGGGCACCATTTAATCAACTGCCAGAGTGGCTAGAATAAAGCAGGCAGGAGAAGATGGAAGAGCAGACTTGCTGAGTCTTCCGGCCCCATCTTTCTCCCATGCTGGATGCTTCCTGCCCTTGGACATCAGACTGCAAGTTCTTCAGCTTTTGGACTCTTGGACCTAAACCAGTGGTTTGCCAGGGGCTCTCGGGCCTTTGGCGACAAGCTGAAGGCTGTGCTGTTGGCTTCTGTACTTTTGAGGTTTTGGGATTCAGATTGATCCGCCACTGGTTTCTTTGCTCCTCAACTTGCAGACAGCCCATCGTAAGACTTTACCTTGTGATTGGTGAGTCAATTCTCCTTAATAAACTCCCTTTCATATACACATATATCCAATTAGTTCTGTCTCTCTAGAGAACCCTGACTAATACAGACATGAGGGATGAAAAGAAGCCAGTCTGGGCCAGGGCAGGGATGAACATTCCAGGCAGCAAGCAGCTCACACAAGCGCTCTGAGCAGCAAGAATCCAGCATGTTTCTGCGACCGAAAGAAAGGCGGCCAGGGCTCCCTGCGCTGTGCCAGCTGCCTCTCTGGGGCACTCAGCTGGCCCCTGCATCGTCCCTCCTGCCTTGCGGCGCTCTCACGCTCTTGCTTGGAAAATAAGGAGCCAACAACCATTCTGCAGGCTTCAAGGAGAAGTCAAGGCTGGGAGCCCCCAGCTGATCATGAGAGGCTGAACTGATGCATTAGTGAGCAGGGGAGGAGAGGGCGGAAGAGCCTGCAGAACAGGACCTGGGCAGCCAAAGCCCTGGGAAGAAAATGTTAACACCCTGAGCACTGCTTCCAACACCAGCCACAAAGGTGAGAACAACCCCAATGTCCATCCACAGATGAATGGACCATTGTGTTATATACACACCATGGAATACTACTCAGCCATAAAGAAGAAGGAAGCACTGACACTCGCTACAACACAGGTGAACCTTGAATATATCAGGCAAAGTGAAAGAAGCCAGCCACAAAAAGCCACATACGATCTGGTTCTACGTCTGTGAAATATCCAGAATAGGCAAATCCAAGGAGACAGAGCGCAGATGGATGGGTGCCGGGGCTGGGAGAGGGGAAGTGAGGAGTGACTGCCCATGGGCACAGCGTTTGCTCAGGAGTGAGGAAAATGTTTTGCAGCTAGATTGAGGTGACAGATGCACAACATTGTGAATGTAGTAAATGCCACTGAATTGTATAATTAAAAATGGTTAATTTAGAGTAAATGAATTTCACCTCAATTTTTTTAAGAAAAAGAAGGGGAAAAAGAATTGCTTCAATGGAAGACACAGGTTATGATCTCATTCAATACAGCCCCATGTCAGAACAAGCAGAGAGGGGCGACCAGCCACCAGATGCAACAGGATAGGGTGGGAGAAGACAGGAGACAGAAGCTCCAAGGGTAAAAGATAGTGGAAAGCTACTTACCAGCTCACTCCTTGCCTCCACTGTCAACTCCTCAGAGTCCTCACGGAAGGAAACCCCGTAGTGATGTGTCCCACCCTCTCCAGCGCTGAGGAGGGACCCAGGGCCAGTCCAGGCTCCTGACTCAAAATGCAGCCAAGGGAGAAGCTCAGAGGCCAGCACACCGAGCCAGCGCCTCCCTCTGACCTGGCAGGCATAAGGGTATTTCCGCCACAATGAGCACCCGCTGGCAGTCCCTGGCTGGTGCACACAGAACCCCTTTCATTCCTTAAAGTGGCCCTTCAGCCAGTCTAAGCCACAGTGGGAGACAGGAGAGCAGGCAGCCTGTACCCGGGTCCTCCCAGGCCAGTTGGGAGTTTTAGGATGTGCAGTGGGTCCTGAGGATGCTTGCGGGCCCTGGAAAGGATAAAAGGGCCACCTCAGATCACACAGAGGGGAACGGGCTGACCTAACACAAGTGGGTGGTGGTGCCCACCAAAGGGACTCGCCAATGCAGCTGCTGTCCACGGCATGATGCTAGACCAGGCCTTTCACTCCTGTTCTTTAATCTCATCCTCACAACCGGGGGATGTGCAGGGACCAGACTGGGGTGATCCCCATTTCCCAAATGAGGAACCTGAGTTGCAGAGGGTTCAGGGGGCTGCAGACAATAGCACAAGATTAGCCGGTAAATGGCACAGCCGGTGCTCAAACCCAAGTCTGATGTCAAAGCCTTCTCTGCTAAATTACGATGCCATTAACATTTGTTTTATTCCACAAAACTCCCAAAAGACAGCACAGGGCATCCGTGAAGAATGTGGGCTGCAGGTGGGGATGATAGAGAGTTCTAGAGGTGGACAGTAGCACTGGTTGCTCAGCAGTGTGGATGTACTCATGCCACTGAATTGCACGCTTAGAAATGGTTAATATATTAACCATGATTAAATATTTTAATATATTTAGTATATTAACCATGATGAAAAAATATTTTAAAAAATGATCAGGCGCTAGGCTATCAAGGAATTGTCAACAAATTTTTGAAAATAGATATCATACATACCACATTCTCTGAACATGGTAAAATTAAATTAGAAGCTAATAAAAATATACATCTCCCTGCTCCTGTCCCCCCCCCCCCACCAAAAAAAAAAAAAGAATATGGGCTTCTTGGCTTCAAATCTCTGCTCTGGAACATACTCACTTTATAATCCCTGGCGAGCTTCGGAGCCCCTCTGTGTGCATCTCTAAAATAGAAAGGCAGGTGCGCGCCTCCCTCTGGGACTGAATGGGTTCAGTCAGACCAGGGACAGCACAGACCAGCGGGAGGCAAACTCCTCCTGGAAAAGGCCAGGGAGTAAATGTCTTTGGCTTCACAGATGTCTCCCCCAGCTGCTCAGTTCTGCCAGTCTGGCACAAATGCAGCCACAGACCATACATACACAAATGGGCGTGGCTGTGTTCTAATAAAACTTTATTTACAAAAGCCCCTGGCATAGATCCTGGCACTTGCTAAGTGCCATTCACACATGTTAACTGTTATAATGAAGAAAAACAGCCTTTCTGTCAATTCACCTCTACAGACTTACGAAAGGCATAAGACTTCGGATTTCAGTTCTGAAAACCAATACTAACATTAAAGGCAGGAGGGAGCCCCCGGCCCCACTGGGGAGCTGCCCCTCCCACACTCTGAGCTGCCCCTAGGTGCTTTCACCATGGGCCCTTTCTCCTCTACTTTCCAGTATGAGGTTGGTGCAAAAGTAATGGCAAAAACCGCGATTATTTTTGCATCTAATAGTGACCTCTGTGGCCACTCCCTGCAAGCGCTCCTGCTTCCCACCTCCTACGGGAGGGGTTCCTAACCCAGCCCTTCACAGCATGAGGCCCCCAGAGCTCCTTCCCTGTCCCTGCCCCTCCCTGCTGATCCATGGCCCCTGCACTGTCCACCTGGCCTCAGAAAAGAATGAGCAAAGAAAACACTTTCTGAAGGCATCCAGGGCTAGAGTCAGGATGCTGTGGTTCCACCAGTGGCCAGCCCTGGGGTCACCGTCTGAGCCTGCGCTTACAGCAACACCAGTGGTCACTATGCACATGATGGTGACGTGCTTCCGTTAAAAGCACCGAGAAGGGGCCAGGTGCGGTGGCTCACGCCTGTAATCCCAGCACTTTGGGAGGCTGAGGCAGGCAAATCACCTGAGGTGAGGTCAGGAGTTTGAGACCAGCCTGATTAACATAGTGAAACCCCGTCTCTACTAAAAATACAAAAAAATTAGCCAGGCATGGTGGCAGGTGCCTGTAATCCCAGCTACTTGGGAGGCTGAGGCAAGAGAATCACTTGAACCCAGGAGGCGGATGTTGCGGTGAGCCGAGATTGTGCCACTACACTCCAGCCTGGGCAACAAGAAAGAAACTCTGTCAAAAAAAAAAAAAAAAAAAGCACCGAGAAGGCTTTCTGATTTATTCTCATGCCATCCCTGTTGGAAGGTCATTTTCCATTACAAGGGTCAGTGTGCTCCGTGGGGCAACATCTGAGGCCTGGAGTCAGGGAGCCCCACGTCTGAGTCCCCCAGTGTCCTAAGACTCGCCTCCCTCTCCGGCGTTCACGTAGACCTCACCCTGTGTGCTGCCGTGCAGCGAAGATGAGATAACCCGAGGCAGAAGCGGGAGGTTAAGTGATGATATTTCCTTATGTGGCCCTCATTCCCCTTATCCAGACAAAGGAAGTGAGTACAGGGGCTAAGTGACTTGCCCAATGTCACACTGTCAGTAGGATGGGAGCTGGTCCTCAAGACAGTTCCACTGACCTAGCCTGGTCCCTCATACCGCTCAGCCCACCACAACGGTGGCTGCTGCTCTGATCATTAGTTTCATCGTTAGCTAAAGAAGGACCCCAAATGTGGGTGTGGGAGTTTGCTCTGTGACAAGGCTAAATGAATAAATATTCTCATAGCTTCTTCACCATCATCACCCCTCATAAAGCTGCTACCTTCGCTCAGGGACCACACATCTGATCCCCACACCAACCTAGCCAAAGAAATACCACTGCCCCCTTTTATACAGGAAATGGAGGCTCAGAGAGGTTATTCCTCTTACCCAAGATCACACAATGATAAGGGATAAACTACAGGCGGGTCCAACTTCAGAAGCCCTGCAGGTTGATCCCATCGCCACTATGGGGGCAGGAGTGACCCAGGAGAACTGGGACACACTGCGGGTATCCTCAGACTCCCCAAGGGAAGCCCTCATTTAGTTAGGAAGCCCAGCAGGGAGGCACTTGCCCAATCACAGCTAAGTGAGGCAGGGCCTAAATGGGAACCCTGGCAGTCTGGCTCAGACCCTGAAGACAGGCAAGGTCCCACCCTCAAGGAGTTAAACAGATAGCCATAGCCTGCAGTGGCAATCACTGCTGGCTTACGCATTAGAAATTGTTCCCTCTGCCACTTGTCCCACAGCCCAATCCACCCTTACACACCAAGAGAGTGGGGCCATGGTCCTGCCACTTCCTCGTGCAGCCTTCCTGGCTGGGCCAAGGGGGGACCTGTCCCCCTATCTCCTTGCACATGGCTCTCTGACAGCACGGGCAGTGTCTGTGTGGTCACCTCCCCAGGAAAACAGAGCCCCCACCTAAGTGGGACCATCTCTCAGGCCACCTCACTGTGTCCTGTGTCCCCAGTCTCTAGTGGACAAGATCTGCTTAAGGAAAAACTACACAAACAAATATCACACTGTATGTGTATAAAAAGTTCTGAGAACACAAATGAGAGAACCACACAATCTTTCCGGCAGAGTCTGGGAAAATCACAATGATGGAACCTAAGAGCTGGGCTTATTCATGAATCGTTCTCCAGATACTCAAGGGAGAGCAGCATTGTTTCAGACGGGAAAAATAAAAAAGCATGTGGGGGAAAAACCCAAGTGTGAAGACATGTATACACAACACAGAGGCAGCAGGCGTGGCTGAGACATCGTGGCAGGAAGAGGGGAGAGAGAGGCCAGGGAAGCCAGGATGTGAGGAACTGGTGAGGTCGTGGGGGCAGTGGGAGTCATGGGTGGTTTGTGAAGGAGGAAAATGCCAGTCATCTCATGCATTGGGTCCACACTGTGATCCTTTGGGAGCTGCTTACTGCAAAAAGACTACAGGTAAGAATTACCCCAGACTCCAGAGTGGAGATGTTCCGCATTACAGACCGGTACACACCTCAACAGCAACAAAAATCTTGCAACAAGCCACAAGCCTCCACTGTGCGCTACAACATCAGTCTCTGCAGAGCCGCAGGTCTCCAGGAGGGTGACAATGCCCTGCTAGGAAAGGATCCTAATTCCCCCACTCCATCCCCGAATGTGTCACTCCTCTTTGCCCATCCCAGCTGGTGGAGCCACCACCCACCAGCCCAGCGTGCTAGAGGAAGGGCCAGCTCCTCCCATGGCCTCGCCCTCCACACCAGCAGGTTGCTCTGACTTAGGGGGGATGGCCCCGCTATGCCCAACATTCACTGTGGGTGGAGCCCTGGGAGAGGGGCTGAGGCTGCCCTGCCCTCCTCCCCACCTCCTCCTCTGTTCTGGAAGGCAGAGGCCATCAGACGGTAACAGCATCCTGGGACAGCTCCACGGTCCAGGAAAGCTCAGGAGGGGCAAGGGGATCTCCCTGACCTTAGTCTACAAGGAGCTGGCCAGCTGAAGTTAGGGCATTCCCGGAGAGAGCACAGCACTGGCAAAGGCCAAGGACAGCGTGCCTGCGAGTGTGCGCAGATGGGGCGGGCGGCGGAGGAGGGCTGGCGGTTAGATACAGTATCGCTGGAGCTCAGAGAGCCGGGCAGAGGCTGGCGGAGAGCCGAGGCTGGCCCAGCCTTCAGGAGACCGGCGAGCTGGGGTGTGTGGGAGCGAGATGCTTCTAAGGCGAAAAGAAGCGCCAGCCTCGTAAGCAGCCTCTTTCTGGGCTGCCCAGGCCGGATCCTCAGGAGCCCACAGCAGGGGGGATGGAGCGAAGGACCGAGGGGCTGGGAGGCGAGGCCGCAGCGCACTGACGCAGGCCAGCGAGGCCGCTGGCCCCGACGCAGGGCGCCCGGCAAGGTGTCTGGCACCACAGGAGTCAATCCTTGCGCGCCATCTCCGGAGGCCAGTGCGCCCAGGGCGCGCCGGCCCGGCAGGAGGGTGGGTGCCAGCCTTTCTTCCCATCTCTCCAGCCTCCTCCCCGGCGCCCACGTGGGCGGAGCAGCGCGAGGGTGTGCGTGGAAGGGGCCGCGGCGGCGTGTGCCGTGCGTGGGGTGGGGTGCGGGCTGGGCGGCCTCGCCTTCGGGCCCCCCGCCGCCGGGGCGCGGCCCCCAGCTCCATCTTCTTTGCCACCTGGGCGGGGATCTGGGGGACTGCGACCTACCCTGCGGAAGACACGGAGGGGACCGGCCGGCCACACCCCCCGCGCCACTCCGGCAGGCACCGGGTGGGTCCCCCTCCCGCTCCTTGGCTTGGGGGCGGAATCCGGAGAGGAGTGGAAATAGGGGTGGCGTGAAGGAGAGCTGGGGGCTGGGGGCGGGACCGGGAGGGGTGTTGGGGGAAGCGACGCAGCGGCTGGGAGATTTTGCAAGGGGGTCTGACGAGGAGAGGGGGATGGGTATGGAAGGGTGGGGGACCACTGAGGTGGGATGCGAGAGTGGAAGGGGGACCCAGAGGGGGCGCGGTAACCGGAGGAGGGGGAGATGGACGATGGGGCGGGGCGGCACCGGTCGCCGCGTCCCTCGCCGCCGGGTCCGCCCCTCGGTCGCCGGGTCCACCGGTTCCCTCTGGCCAGCGCGCGCCTCCCGCCCCCCGGCGCACCTGTACCCACCTGCTCGGCGCTCAGGCCCGAGCCGGGCAGCAGCAGCGGGCGTAGCGAGCGCAGCCCCGCGCCGCATCCTCCGGCCGCCCCCTCCCCGCTGCGAGCTTACGGCGCTGTCGCCGCCGCCACCGCCTTAAAAAGGACAAAACGGAACAGAAAATGAATGCATGCACAAAAAAATCGTAAAAAGCAATTGAGGAGGACGGCAGCCGCGCCCGGGGCTCGGCGTGGCGGGAGTCGAGAGGCCGCGGCACTGGTAGCCGCGATCGGGGCAGGCGGCCGGCGCGTGCCGCACGCGGGTGGCTGCAGCTCCCTCGGCCGCCGGCGCCCGGCTCAGGCACGGCCCCGCCCCTTCCCCGGGGAGCTCCTCCGATTGGTCTATCTTACTGCCAGTCAGGCAGGAGGGCGCGGAGCCCGCCCCGCCCCGCCCCCGCCCCCGCCCCGGGCAGATGCCGGGAGCGCTCCTGCCACCGCGGGAGGGGGCGCTGAGCTGCCGGAGCGTGCGCACTGGGCCAGCGGGCGGCCGGGGCAGGGCTGAGGTACCGGCGCTGAGCGCCCCCAGCCGCGCCGGGCACCCTGGCGCCTCGCTGAGTCGGAGCAACCCCCGGCAGGAGCTTTCAGGCTCTGGTCAAGGCTCGGGCCCCGGGAAGCTATGCCTGCCCTCGGGGCCTCGAGCCTGGAGCGGGGCTTGCAGGTAAAGCGGGGCTGGGGCGGTCCTGGCCGTCAGTGGTCAGGAAGACGCAGCGACCCCGGAAACCCATGTCCCCCTCTGTACGGATGAGAGGTCTGAAGGTCAGAGGTAAAAGCGCACGCTAAAGGCGGCAGAGCCAGCAAGCGGCAGAGCTGGGCGGATGCCAGCCTAGGGAGCCTCCCCCTACCAGTCCAGACTGCCCCCAGCAAAGCCACATCACCAGGTCATAGCCAAATGAAAGATGTGCTGTCGAGCTGAGACGGGAGGGGCAGGACTCAGCTGGGCAAACACTCATTCATTCAGTGTCATTAGACAAATATTTATTGAGCACCTGCTGTGTGCCAGGTAGTCACTAAGATGTGGGGACACCACAGTGAACAGCAGAGAGAAAGCGACTGCCCACCAGAGCTTACTTTCTAGCAAGGAGAAGCCAGGGAAGAGCACCCACCAAAGGGAGCAGCATGGGGGAACACCCTGACTGCGGTGAATGGGACGTGTTTGAGAATCTGATGAAAGTATCTGGGCCACAGAATGGTGAGAGGGAGCATGTGGAAGATGGGGGGCGGGGGCACAAAGGGGCAGGGCTTGCAAGGTCTTGCAGGCTGGCGAGAGTTTGGAGACTGTCTCACCTGGAAGGTGGTCCCATGGACCATTGTCAGATTGATACTTTTTAAAGTGCATCAGTCAGGATAAGCTATGTTAGCCACAGTAACAACCAAACCCAAATCTCCCCGGTGTGTCTTGCCCACATCATACATCCTGCCTCTGTCAGTGGGGCTCTGTTCATCAGAGTGGTTGGGTGCCCAAGCTGCTGGGGCTGTCTCCCAGCCGAGCACCCACATGGTGCAGCAGTGTGAATGAAAGGTGACAATTATGCTGGCTTTGAAGGCTTCCGCCCGGAAGGGACTCTCATCACTTCTGCTCACGTTTCATTGGCCAGAGCAGGTCACATGGCTATGCCTAACTTCAGAAGAGGAGGAAGTGCAGACCTCTAAGGTTCAGGGGGTCAGGAGGAACTAGGATGTTTGTGAGTAAATGTGAGACTATCTTTAGCAGATGCCCTGGCTGCCCTTGGGGCATGGGCTGAAGTAGTCAAGAGTGCAGACAAGGAGGCAGTGTGGGGGCCTCCTCCAAGCTGATACAGTGAAGTATCAGCGCATCAGAGCAATCTGGGTGCAGAATTGGCAGGACATGCTCATGGCTTGGACGTGGACAGGAGGGAGGGAGGGACAATCAGGGACAATGCCCAGGTATTATGAGATGAATTGTGTTCCCCCCACCCAAAAAAAAAAAAAAACTCCTATGTTGAAGTGCTCACTCCCAGGACCTCAGAATATGACCTTACTTGGAAATAGGGTCGTTGTAGATGTAATTAGCTAAGATGAGGTCACAATGGAGTAGGTTGGATCCCTAATCCAATCTGCCTTCTATCCTTATAAAAGGGGGAAATTGGATACAGAGACACAAGCAAGGGGAGCATGCTGTGTGAACATGAAGGTAGAGATCAGGTCAAGGCATCAGCTAGCCAAGGAAATGCCAAAGATGGGAGCAAACCCCGGGAAGCCATGAGAGGGGCCTGGGACAGATCCTTCCCCAGGGCTTCATAGGGAGCGTGGACCAGCTGACACCTGATCTCAGACTTCTAGCTTACAGAAGTGAGACAGTACATTTCTGTTGTTTAAAAAGCCCAGCTGGTGGTACTTTGATACATGCGTATAGGTTAAGGGTTATGTCTGGCTGTGAGTAATCGGGGTCACAACTAGACAGTGGCTTAAACAGATTTTTATTCTCTCTTAACAAGAAATCCAAAGGCAAGCTGTTCCTCACTTTATCCTCTCTCACTCCTTCACCCTCAGGATGTAATTTTCTTTTTCAAAATGTCTTCTATGTGGCAAGTTGGCTGCCTCTTCCCAGACATCTCATCACTATTCCAGTCTAGAAGGGGAAGAACAAAAGGCATACCCACACTAGGTCAGCTCCACTTCACCACTTTCCTGAAAACTCTCCCCAGAGAGCTCTATTTTATCTCATTGGCTGGGACGGTGTCTCATGGCCAGCCCTGGCTTCAGAGGAGGCTGGGATTATTATTTTTTTTTTTTAAGATGGTGTCTTGCTCTGGTGCCCAGTTTGGAGTGCAATGGCGCGATCTCGGCTCATTGCAACCTCCGCCTCCCGGGTTCAAGTGATTCTCCTGCCTCAGCCTCTCAAGTAGCTGGGATTACAGGCCCACACCACCACACCCAGCTAATTTTTGTATTTTTAGTAGAGATGGAGTTTTGCCATGTTGGCCAAGCTGGTTTTGAACTCCAGACCTCAGGTGATCCACCCGCCTTGGCCTCTCAAAATGCTGGAATTACAGGCATGAGCTACCACGCCCAGCCAAGGATTTTTTTTTAATTGAAGGTACATTGCTGCCTGAAACGAAGTCAGGGTTCCATTAGTGAGGAAAAGAAGAAGAATGACTTTAAACAGGCAACTAGTGGTTAGTAGATCCAGGTTTTGTAAAACCTGGAGCCTCTACAGTCCCCCTTAGGAAGAAGAATTTAAAAACCCCAGTACAAGACTTGGTACAAAAAGGAAAACTCATTTAGAATAATAACAAATCACAACAAATTTTAAAATATTTTAAGTTGACAAATATCAAAAACATTGCAAAAACATTATAAAACTAATATAAAATTGTATTAATTGGATACCTGACATCCACCTTTATCATATCTTTTTTTTTACATTTTTTGCTTCTTCGTCATTTTTGATTACCTCTTTGGAAGCCAATGATTTTATAACATTTTTCCTGTGGAGAAAATAGATAATTCAGAGTACTCCTGTAATGATGGGAACAAATTTTAATGTTGGTTCGAAAACTTTGTCAGCCTCATAACTCATTATTGGTAATGTCAGGTAGTTTTTTGAGATTGTTTTCAAATTTGGAGAAAGGTCTATCATTCTTTCATAAATGAATGCTAATACTTGGAAGAATTCTATTTCTTCCAGGTTTCTTATTGGGATTTTATTAATTTTCATGATGAAAAGCAAGTGAACAATTGCAAACCAGAACATGACTCGACTAACACCTCCTAAACCTCAGTGCTGGTGCCTGTCACCTGGAGAGGCATAGGAGAAATGCAGATGCCCAGGCTCCTCCACATCCCACTGAATTGAAACCTCAGAGTAGCAGGGTCCAGGAATCAATATTTTACAAAATGCCCCATGTGACTCCTGCTGAGCAGTCCTGGGCTATGCGACACCTGCAGTTGCCTTTTGACTCTGAGGATCTGCAAATCCAGACCTCTCCTGTTGGAAGAATTACATTTTCAACACAGAGTCTCTTCCTCTGCCCATAGACTCCTGGTGCCAGGCACCATAGCACACATTGCCAGTGCCATGGCAAGGAGGGCACTCCTGGGAGCCATTAGCCTGTTCAGGAAGCAACAGCTCGACCCACACAGACTGACTCAGACCTACATAAACACATCCCACTAAACCCAAACCAAGGCATCCCCAATTCAATCCCCCTTCAGCTACATCCCCAAAATGCCCTAGGCCTCCCTAGCAGCTCCCAAGTGGGAGGAAGCATGATGAGGGCGGCATAGGGAAAGAGACAGAGGGTGTTATGGGTTGGATTGTGTCCTCCAGAACTTGAGTGCTGAAGCCCTAACCCCCAGGAGCTCAGAATGTGACTGTATTTGGAGATAGGACCTTTAAAGAGGTCACTGAGCTTAAATGAGGTCTTTAGGGTGGGACCTAATGCAATATGCCTGGTGTCCTTATAAGAAGAGATTAAGACACAGAAGGAAGCCCCTGTGGAGACTCAGTGAGAAGATGACCATCTGCAAGCCAAGGAGAGGGGACTTGGAGGAAACCAACACCTTGATCTCAGACTTGAAGCCTCCTGAACTGTGAAAAATAAGTTTCTGTTGTTAAAGCTCTTCAGTCTGTGGAACCCTGTCTCGGAAACCCTGGCAGCCAGCTTAGTCAGTTACAGCTCAAATATCTCGCTTTTGGAAAATATTTCCAAACACATGACCACATGAACCCAGAGCTCAGGCTCTCCCAGGCCTTGGAAGTGTCTGTACTTAGCTTCACAGAGAATCCACCCCCACTGCCACCACGTGGTCACTACATAACCCTCAGGACGTCCTACGAGGCAGGGGGGCAGGTACCACCAAGATCTCCCTATTAGGAACGAGAGGCTGGGGCCCAGGGGCTCACTCACAGCAAGCAGCGTGGAAGCCACGAGTCTTCCGAAGCCAAAGCTGCTCTCCCCGCCCCATGTGCCCTGAGCTCACACCTAGAAGTGGTAGGGAGGCAGGTTTCAGCTCCCTATAAAGACCAACATTCTCATCAGAGGGGCTCCTCTCTGGGAGGCTGTGAGCACCCAACACCTGTGATGGGATGGCCGCTTGCAAAGATGCTGGAAAGAAACTTCAGTTCCTGCTGCTCTTGCAGAGTAGAGTGTGGTCACCACCACCACTGCGAGGTTGGGCTGCTGGGATTAAATTCCAGCTTTGCCAGGTACCCTTGGTGACCTTAGGCAAGTAAGTGAACCTTTAGTTTTCTTATCTGTAAGATTAATCTTATAATCATAATAACTGCAGAAGTTTGGGTGGGGATTCAGTGAGTCAGTATGTGTGACTCTGGGTTTGTTTCCTGGGCTGCCCTAATACAGTATCATAGACCGGGAGGCCTGAAACAACAGACATTTATTTTCTCACAGTTATGCCTGGCCGGAGTCCACAGTCAGGGTGTCGGCAGGGCTGTGCTTCCCCTAGAGGCTCTAGGAGAGGATCCTTCTTGGCCTCTTCCAGCTCCTGGTGGCTCCGGGAGTTCCTTGGCTTGTGGCCGCATCACTCCAGTCTCTGCCTCTATATTCACATGGCTTCCTCCTCTTTGTCTGAGTGTCTCTTATAAGGACACTTGTCATTGGATGAAGGACTCACCCAGATAACCCATGAGGGTCTCTTCTCAAGCTCTCTAACTTACTCAGACCTGCAAAGACTCTTTTTCCAAATGAGTTCCCATATCACAGTTTCCAGGATGTGGACATACCTTTAGTTATTGTGAATTATACAGTTATTTATCTACAGCTGTGATCATTCTAAAGGAGGAAGAGAAGGTGGTAGGAGACCATGTAACATGGAGCTTGGCTTGGTCTGAGGGGCGGAGAGTCTTCCTTGAGGAGGTTAGCTTGAGTATTAGCTAGCTAGAAGAAGAGGAAGAGAAACAAGGTCCCAGGGCCGGTGAACAGCAGCATGAAGGCCCAGAGTTTGGATTTGACCTTCCAGTTGAAAGGGGTTCTTGACGCAGGGCGGGAGTGGCAGGATTAAAGGAGGCCTGTGAGCATGTGTGGAAGAGCAGCCTGACCTCATCAGCCCTGTGGAAGATCCCACCAAAACCGGTGCACATCTACTGTGCTGGCACTCTGCCTAGGCACCAGGAACACAGCAGGGAAACAGCTGTTTCTGCCCCCAAGGACTCATGGGCCAGTGGGAGAGACAGAAGGGCACATGGATCGTTATGATGGGGTAGCCCTGGGCTATAAAAGTGCAGAGGAAGGGGCCAGGTGCAGTATCTCATGTCTATAATCCTAGTGCTTTGGGAGGCTGAGGCAGAAGGATCCCTTCAAACCGGGAGTTCAAGCCAGCCTGAGCAGCATAGCGAGACCTTGTCTCTACAAAAAAAATTACAATTAATTAGCCAGATGTGGTGGTAAGTGCCTGTACTCTTAGCTATTTGGAAGGAGTTGAGGTGGGAAATTCACTTGAGGCCAGGCCAGGAGTTCAACGCTGCAGTGAGTTATGATCATGCGACTGTACTCCAATACGGGCAACAGAGTGAGACCGTGGCAAAAAATAAAAAAAATAAAAATAAAAAATCGCAGAGTAAGGACTGCTCAGGGAGTCCAGAGAGGCTTCCTAGAGGAGAAAACCCTTGAGCTGAGGTCAGACAATGAGAGCAGAAGCCATGCAGAGGGCCCAGCATGTGCAAAGGGCTGGAAGCATGAGGACCATGCCATGAATTCCCCACCTGCGTCCCCGAGAGGGCAGACAAGGTTGGAAAGTCTGGCAAGGTCAGATCATGGGGAGCCCTGAAGGCCACACTGGAACATCTGCTGATTTGTGAATTTTGAACAGGGCACTGCACCACTGAAGCTGGTGCAGCCTTTGCATGGAGGCTGACGGGAAGGTGGACACTAGAGGCTTTTGAACTGATCCAGATGAGGGAGGTCAAGGGCCAGAGCCAGGGCAGTTTGAGCCACGGTCCCAGAAGGACAGGCCAGGACTCTTTAAGTAGCGTTACTCTCCCCTCCACTGGGTGGTTGAAACTGATCCCCCTTGTAAGTCCTGCCTTCTGGGCAGTGGGCTGTGCTTCCGGGGCAAGAGGGAGGATGGCAATGACACTGAGAGGAAACATGGCCAAGCTTGAGCTGCAGCAAGCACTGATTTAAATACTTTCCAAGTTCATTGTGGGTTTTTCGTTTGTGTTGTTATTTGTTTGTTTGAGACAGGGTCTCTGTCACCCTGGCTGGAGTGCAGTGGCAGGATCACAGCTCACTGCAGCCTCAACTTCCCGGGCTCAGGTGATTCTCCCACCTCAGCCTCCCAAGTAGCTGGGACTACAGGTGTGCGCCACTACACCTGGCTAATTTTTTGTAGAGACAGTGTTTCGCCATGCTGCCCAAGCTGTTCTCAAACTCCTGGGCTCAAATGATCCGCCCACCTCAGTCTCCCAAAGTAAAGTTGGGATTACAGACGTGAGCCACTCTGGCTGGCCTCCAAGTCTTAATCCTCACAATAGCCCTAGTTGGAGAGTTCGCTTAAGATCACACAACCGGTAGAGCCAGGGCTAGAGCCCAGACAGCCTGGCTCCAGGGGTAAATAAAAACTCATATTGTTAATAACAATAACGTTGACTGAGCACATACTGTGTGCCAGGTACTGGGCTGAGCTCCATATATATTAACTCATTTTAATCCCCACCCTACCCTTAGAAATTGAGGGATGTAGGTCGGGCATGGTGGCTCATGCCGGTAATCCCAGCATTCTGGGAGGCCAAGGCAGGTGGATCACTTGAGGTCAGGAGTCCAAGACCAGCCTGGCCAACATGGTGAAACCCTGTCTCTACTAAAAATACAAAAATTAGCCGGGGGTGATGGCGCGCACCTGTAGTCCCAGCTACATGGGAGTCTGAGGCAGGAGAATTGCTTGAACCCGGGAGGTAGAGGTTGCAGTGAGCCGAGATCGTGCCATTGCACTCTAGCCTGGGTGACAGAACAAGACTGTCTCAAATAAAAGAAAGAAAAAAAGAAATTGAGGGATGTGAAGGTTCAATAACTTGCCAAAGTTTACCCAGCTGGAAAGTGGTAGAGCCAGGATTCACACCAGTCAGCCCAGCTCACAATATCTACTCCCCTCCTTTCATCTCCTATGTGGCAGGGACCTACTTCTGTGCTTCTGGGAAAGCTCCAGACAAGCCCCTGAGGCAGAGGGACCCAGAAAAGCCAGTGCTGGGGAAGAAACAGGGAGTACCAGGCTTTGTCGTTGGCTCAGCATAAGTTAGCTGTGTCCCTAGGACAAGTTCCTTCACCTCTCTGAGCCTCAGACTTCTCTCTATCAAATAGAGATGGTGCCACACCCCACGCCTGCCAGGCAGTCTGGGACTGGAATCCTGCTTCCACCACTCGCTCCCTGCATCACCTGGAGGCCCCACTCCCCCATCTGAGTGCTGAAAGGAACAGAACCTACTTCATAGGCTAGTTAGGCTGTTTCAGGAGATGATACTAATGGCGCACCTAAAACAGAGTTTGGCACATCGAATGTGCTCAGTTGGGGAGCACTGCCAGCATCCATGGCAGAAAATCTTCCCTCCTTCCATCCCTGCGCTAGTTCCATGTTCCAGAGGAGACAGAGGGAGCATAGGTAACTTGGCCATGTTCACTCAGACAAAAAGTATTGGAAAGCCACACAAAGTTCATATTCTCCATCAGTTCACTTTCAATTCCAAAAAGACAGGGATGAGAATTATGCCGAGTGAAAAAGACAGTATGATTCCATTTATATAACTTTATCAAAATGGCAAAATTATAGAGACAGAAAACAGATCCATGGTTGCCAGGACTTGGGGAAGGGAAGAGAGAAATGGCTGTGGCTATAAAAGGGTAGCTGAGG
This sequence comes from Symphalangus syndactylus, assembly GCF_028878055.3. Lineage (NCBI taxonomy): Eukaryota > Metazoa > Chordata > Mammalia > Primates > Hylobatidae > Symphalangus > Symphalangus syndactylus. Next base: position 15,767,765 of record NC_072438.2, on the reverse strand, counting down.
CTTCTTTGTTTTAAGCTGTTCTGTATCTTGACTGCAGTGCTGGGCACACAAACCTACATGTGATAAAAGACATAGCACTAAACATGCACACACAAGTTCATGTTAAACCAGAGATGTCTGAATGAAGGGGGATGGATATGGGCTCTCTCTGTATTATTTCTTACAACTGCATGTGAATCTATAACTATCTCAAAAATTTTAAAAGATGCCGGGCGTGGTGGCTCAAGCCTGTAATCCCAGCACTTTGGGAGGCCGAGGCGGGCAGATCACGAGGTCAGGAGATCGAGACCACGGTGAAACCCCGTCTCTACTAAAAATACAAAAAATTAGCTGGGCGCGGTGGCGGGCACCTGTAGTCCCAGCTACTCGGAGAGGCTGAGGCAGGAGAATGGCGTGAACCCGGGAGGCGGAGCTTGCAGTGAGCCGAGATTGCGCCACTGCACTCCAGCCTGGGCAACAGAGTGAGACTCCGTCTCAAAAAAAAAAAAAAAATTTAAAAGACTATGATGAGCACTGTCCATCTTTTGGTGAATATGGAGGTAGCTGATCTAGGCTTTTGCACGGCATAGGGCTCCTGCCTGGGGCAGGGAGATGGGACCAGGGAGCCTGTGAGATTTTCCTCCAGGAAGAGGGTAGGTCTGGCCAAGGTGACTCTCACCTGTAATCCCAACATTTTAGGAGGCCGAGGCAGGTGGATCACCTGAAGTCAGGAGTTTGACACCAGCCTGGCCAACATGGCGAAACCCCATCTCTACAAAAAAAAAAAAAAAATTAGTTGGGCATGCTGCCACATGCCTATAGTCCCAGCTACTCGGGAAGTGAGGCAGGAGAATTGCTTGAACCCGGGAGGTGGAGGTTGCAGTGAGCCGAGATCATGCCATTGTACTCCAGCCTGAGTGACAGAGCAAGACTCCGTCTCAAAAAAAAAAAAAAAAAAAACCAGGGTGTATCAGCCATGAGGGCTGTGAGGCAGGCTGAGTCTCCAAGTTCTCTATCACAGACCAGCACATGGAGAGCCTGGCCAGCGACAGGGTCCCTAGGCCTGGGCATTCTTCTTTCTTTTCTACCTTTCAATGAAAACAGATTTCTGTGGGCTCTTTCTGTTTCCATGAATAATACATGCCATTGTAAAGAATTCAAACAGTAGAGGCAGATATAAAGAAGAAACCAAAGGTCACCTTGAATCTTGCTAGCCAAGGGTAATCCCGCGAACACTCAGGTGACCCTCCCTTCGTGCTTCTGCTCATGAGTAGATACATGTGTGTAATTTTCCAGGAATGAGCTTATTTTATGCATGATGTTTTTATTATGGATACTTCCTCCTCTCCCTCCCATATCATATCCCCCACCAAATAGCTCATGTCAACAACCTAGCTTGTTTTATTTCATATTTTTTATATTTTTCTCCATAAGAATAAATAGCAACATTCATATATACATACATACATATGGGGCGTTGGGGTCATTGTTTTACAAAACGAATTCATGATAATCACATTTTCTGCTTCTCACTTTTCACACTCATCAACACCTGGTGCAAATTCCTGCTAGCATCTGGGGAAATCTCTAGACTGACAGGCTGAGGCCATCCCACAGTTCATAGAGCCTTTTCCTATGGGTTAATGTCCCTTTGTCATTACCAACCGACAGCCATGGGCTTAATATTCTTCCACAAACCCTCAGATAGCAGGACTACTTTTATTTCTATGGGATGGATTCCCAGGAGTGGAATGGCTGGTTGGAAGGTCTAAACTTTTGTCTGTTTGTTTGTTTGTTTGTTTTTTGTTTGTTTGAGACAGAGTCTTGCTCTGTCACCCAGGCTGGAGTGCAATCTCAGCTCACTGCAACCTCCGCCTCGCAGGTTCAGGCGATTCTCATGCCTCGGCCTCCTAAGTACCTGGGATTACAAGCACACACCACCACCCCCAGCTAACTTTTCTATTTTTAGTAGAGACGGGGTTTCGCCATGTTAGCCAGGCTGATCTTGAACTCCTGACCTCAAGTGACCCACCCGCCTTGGCCTCCCAAAGTGCTGGGATTACAGGTGTGAGCCACCGTGCCTGGCCAAGAAGGTCTAAACTTTTTAATTTACATTTTTAAATTAGCAAATAATAATTGTCCATATTCAGGAGGTACATAGTGATTTTGTGATATATATAATGTGCAGTGATCAGCTCAGGGCAATTAGCATAGCCATCATCTCAGATGTTTATCATTTCTTTGTGTTGGGACCATTCAAAATCCTCCTTTTTGAAAAAAATAAAACAAAAACAGGGGCCAGGCATGGTGGCTCATGCCTGTAATCCCAGCACTTTGGGAGGTCGAGGCGGGTGGATCACCTGAGGTCAGGAGTTCGAGACCAGCCTGGCCAATATGGTGAAACCCAGTCTCTACTAAAAGTACAAAAAAAAAAAAAAAAAATTAGCGCCAGGCATGGTGGCGGGTGCCTATAATCCCAGCCACTTGGGAGGCTGAGGCGGGAGAATGGCTTGAACCCGGGAGGCGGAGGTTGCAGTGAGTGAAGATCGCGCCATTGCACTCCAGCCTGGGCAACAAGAGTGAAACTTCATCTCAAAAAAAAAAAAAATATAGGCAGATTACCTTCTCAAGATTCTAACACACACCCTTCTGCTTCAATGTATTTCCTGCATTGCCAACCTCAACCCACGCTGCAGCATGTGTAAATGTTGTCACTCTGATGGGTGCAAAATGATGTGTCCTTGTCATTTTAATTTGCGTTTCTCTGTCCATTGGTGGATTTGAGCACCTGGAGATATATATATATATATATATATATATATATATATATCACACATTATATATATATTACATATATACACACATATATATATATATATGATTTTCTCTTTTAGATTTGATTTGCGCTTTTGAGGATTGTCTATTCTCTCTCCTTTGCCCATTTTTAGTTGGGACGTTTTGTCTTGTCCACTTTTACAGCTCTCAGCATAACAATTACCCCTTTGCCTGTCGCCAACGTTCAAGCACTTTTTCCAGATCCAGCATTCATCTCTTGACTTCATGGCATCTTTTACCACACAACAACAAACTTTTTATATAGTTAAATATGTGTCTCGCTTTTTAAAAATAGCTTCTGAGTTTTATTCTTGGTAGAAAGTCTCCAGGACACATAGACTCATTATGCAGCTTCCAAGATTTTCTTGAGAGTACAAGAAAACTTAGTTCCATTGGACAGTTATTACACAGTGCTTATTTGCAGTACAAAAAAATTTAAAAGTGGTTTGGCTGGCAAATATGACCTTATAAAATACCTTTAAGTAAAGAAGTTTTCTATTATTTTAAAAATGTTTTTAGTATGAAATGTTGTAAGAATGCCAACTATCATATATATATAACACATATATATTCTCTAAAGTACAATAAGAGGATTTCATTTGCATTCATATACTGCCTCTAAGGAAAGGCACGTGTACACACATACACACAAACACACACACACACACACACACACTCAAAAGGCAGTGGAATTATACCATGTGCAAGTGGTCCTGGAATGACCCAAGAAAGCTTTGAATGATCATAGTCCCGTCTATATTCACCGCCCCTCCAGACAGTGAGAAGTTCTGATTATCCCTTTTGAAAACAGGGGCTGGTCAGAGAACAGGATCCAATCACTAATTGTTGAATTGTGATATCTGTACTATCTGGGACATGACTTCAAGTTTTTACTATATTCAACGAAGAGAAAATAATAAACAAGCATACATGGACCCACCATTCAACTTAACACGTAGAGTATTAGCCATATCCCACACGCCTCTCCCCATTTGGTAACCATTATCTTCAAGCATGTGTTCATACGTCTTCTTCCACATTTTACTTTTTAATTAATGTCAAGTTTTAAAATCGATTTTGATATCTGCGGCTGAACTGGGAATGGAGATTAGTTTTATTCATTTTACACAGTGCCACTGTGGACCCCTGCATTCTTATCTTCTGATGCACATGCATAAGATATTTCTAGAGCAGAGATATTCAACTGCAAAACTATCGACCTTTGGGCAGGATAATTATTTATAAAGGCGGGCTGTCCTGTGCATTGTACAATGCATAGCAGTATTCCTGGCTTCTACTTAAGAGCTATCAATTGCATCCTTCCCTCAAAATGCGACAACAAAAAGTGTCTCCAGACAGTGCCTTCCAGAGGGCAAAGTCACCCCTGATTGAGAAACATTATTCTGGAGTATATGTTATAGAGATGGAATTGCTAAGTCATGGGCATGAACGTTGTCAACTTTACAAGATGCTACGTTTTCTAAAATGTATATGCCAATTTCTTATCCAACTACTAAGGACTGAGTTTTTGTGTCCCCCTAAACTTCGTATGTGGAATCTCTAATCCTTAATCTAATGGTATCTGGAGATGGAGTCTTTGGGAGATAATTAGGTCATGAGGATGGAGTCCTCACAAATGGGATTAGTGCCCTTATAAGAAGAGACAGGAGAGAGATGATCCCTCTCTTTATCATGTGGGGGACACAGCCAGAAGGCGGCCATCTACAAGCCAAAACAGGGGCCCCCACCAGAACCTGACCATGCTAACACTCTGATCTCGGACTTCACCCTCTAGAACTGTGAGAAGAGAATTTTTGTTGTTCAATCCACCCAATTAAAGGCATCAGCCAACAATCTATAAGAAGCCAGTTATTTCACATATTTGCCAATGTATAGTATTGGCTGAATGTTAAATTTTTGCCAACCTGGTGGTGGTAAGGTAGGTACATGTTTTGCATTTATTCTTTTTTTTTTTTTTTTTTTTTTTTGGGGGGGACGGAGTTTTGCTCTTGTTGCCCGGGCTGGAGTGCAATGACATGATCTTGGCTCACTGCAACCTCCGCCTCCCGGGTTCAAGCGATTCTTCTGCCTCAGCCTCCCACGTAGCTGGGATTACAGATGCCCACCACCACGCCCAGATAATTTTTGTATTTTTAGTAGAGACAGGGTTTCACCATGTTGGCCAGGATGGTCTCAAACTCCTGACCTCAGGTGATCCACGCACCTCAGCCTCCCAAAGTTCTGAGATTACAGGCATGAGCCACTGCGCCTGGCCCCTTGCACATATATTCTTTTAAGGGCTTGTCTTTTCAGATTATTGTAGTTTCCTTTGGGTGTATAGAAATGTTCACTATAATATAATAGGGCCAGGCACAGTGGCTCACAGGCTCACACCTGTAATCCCAGCACTTTGGAAGGCTGAGGCAGGCAGATCAGTTGAGGACAGGAGTTTGAGACCAGCCTGGGAAACATAATGAGACCCATTTCTATACAAAAATTAAAAAGGTAGCCACGTATGGTGGTGCATGACTGTAGTCCCAGCTACCTGGGAGGCTGAGGCTGGAGGATCACTTGTGCCCAGGAGTTCAAGGCTGCAATGAGTTATGGTCACCCCACTGCACTCTAGCCTTGGCAACAGAGTGAGACTTTGTCTCTAAAATAATAATGATAATAATATAGTCAATATTTTCCTTTGTGATGTGAGCTTTTTGTGTTTTGTTAAAGAAATGCTTCCTTTTCTTGAGGCAATAAAAATATTCTCCCATATTCCCTTTTAAATGTCTTCAAGTTTTACTGCTTGTTTTGAGAATAAATGCTTCTGGAATTGCGTTTTATGTACAATGGGACCTAGAGAGTCTATTTATTTTTTCTCTCATGGCAATGACCAGTTGCCTAACTAGTTGTCCTGGCATTACTTATTTAGAACTCCATCCTTTCTCAGTTCAACCTGTGACATATATTAAGCTTCCATGAATGCACGGCCTGCTTATTTTATTCCATTCGTCTATTTCCATGCTAATATCACACTGGCACAATTACTTTAGCTTTATAGCAAGTCTTGATATTTGTCACAGTAAGTTCCCCCAACTTGTTCATCTTCTTCAGAGCAATTAAGCTATTCTTAGTTCTTTTCTCTTTTGTATAAAATTTGGAACTAGCTTGGCAACTTTTGCAAAGAACCCTGTTGGGATTTTGATTGGAATTGCATTGAACCCATCACACAATTTGGAGAGGCACGACATCTTATAAGACTGAGTTCCCCCATTTATGAATCCTCCTATTTATGTAGGTCTTCTTAAACATCTTTCTATATGGAAGTATAATTTTCCATGCAAAAGTCTTGCATATATGTCAATAGATTTATTTTCAGTAAATTTTATTTCACTATTGTAAATGGTATCATTCTTAAAATTATGCGTTCTTTATATGAGAGGCAGAGGATTCTGTGTGTGTTCATTAAATTAAGAACATTAATTGTGTTGTTCAAATCTTTTCTATTCTTACCAATTTTTCTTTTTTACTCTTTGGCCTGTCAATGAAAGAGGTATGTTGAAATATCACACCCATTAGGATGGCTGCTATGATTTGAATGTGTCCTCCCAAAGTTTACATGTTGAAACAGAATCTCCAATGTGATAGTATTAAGAGGTGGGGCCCTGTGGGAGGTGATTAAGTATTGAGATGGGACCTTCATGAATGAGATTAATAAGAGGCCCAAAGGAGTCTGTTTGCTCATTCTGCCATGTAAAGACAGTGCCAGAAGGCACCATCTATGAAGCAAAGAACAAACCCTCACCAGACACAGAATTTGCTGGTGAGTTAATCTTGCACTTTCCAGCCTCCAGAACTGTGAGCAATAAATTTCTATGGCTTATAAATCACCCAGTCTATAGCGTTTTTGTTATAGCAGCCCAAACAGACTGATGCAATGGCCATTATTGTTTAAAAAACAAAAACAAAAAATAGGAAGTGTTGATGAGCATATGGAGGAATTAGAACCCTCATATGCCGTTGATAGGGATCCAAAATGGTTAAGTCACTGTGGAAAGCAACATGGCTATTTCTCAAAAAAAAAAGCATAAAATTAACATACAATTCTGCAGTTCCACTTCTGGGTATACCTAGAAGAAGTGAAAGCAGGGACTTGAACAAATATTTGCACACTCATGTTCATAGCAGCCTTAGTCACAACAGCCAAAAGGAGGCAACCCAGGTGTCCATCAACAGATGAATGGGTAATAGGATGTGGCTTGTACCTGCAATGGAATGTTATTCACCCTTAAAAAGGAAGACATTTTGACACATACTATAACATGGATTACATTATGCTAAGTGGCATAAGCCAGTTACAAAGAACCAATATTTTATGGTTCCATTGATATGAGGTTCCTAGGGTAATCAAATTCATAGATACAATCTAACATCCTGGTTGCCAAGGGGTGGAGAGAGGGGTAATGGGAGTCAGTGTTTAATGGGTACAGAGTTGCTGTTTCGGATGACTTAAAAGTTAAGGAGATAGGTAGTGGTGATGGCTGCACAACAATGTGAATGTACTTAATACCACTGAACTTATAACCATTTAAAAATGGTTAAAATGGCAGATTTTATGTTATGTATATTTTACCACAATAAAAAAATTTAAGTGATATGTTAAAATGCTCCACTAAAGAGTGAATTTGTCAATTTATCCTTTCAGTTCTCTCAATCTTTGTTTTATGTATTTTTGTTTCATATACAACGTCATGCATGAGTTCTAGAATTGGGATCTCTTCATGGTGAATTTATTATTTGGTAGTAAACCTCTTTATCCTAATTATTACTTAATCTAATCTTAATCTAATGATTTTGTCCAATATTCAGAGCTGCTGCAGCTGTCTTTTACTTCACGTGTCTTTTTCCATCCTTTGACTTTCAACCTTTCTGTGTCCTCCTCATGCTTTGGGTACATCTCTTGAAAAGAGCATACAATTGGGTTCTGTATTTTTATCCAACCTGATAATAAGCCAGCATATTCACCTAAACAGACTATAATTACAGATATTTTTGGAGTTCTTTCTACTCATCTGATTTTGTGTTTTTACTTGTCTTGCTTTTTCTTTACTTCCTTTTCTCCCTCTTTTCCTTCTCCTTTTGGATTGATTGGGCTTTTTTTCCTATTTCTTTTTCCTCTACTGTCTTAAAGTTATACAGTTTACTTCCATATTTTCAGTGACTAACATAGACATTTTACCATATTTTTATGGTAAAATAAATCAAATCCTACAGGAATCAAAATCTCAATTGTCATCTCAAACAATAAATGCTTTAACCTCAATTTCTTTTCTCACAGAAACATGTGTAAAACACATGCTATGACATGAATTACATTATGCTAAGTGAGATAAGCCAGTTACAAAGGACAAATATTTTATGATTCCATTGATATGAAGCTTTCCTAGAGTAGTCAAATTCATAGGTACAATGTAGAATGGTGGTTGCCAAGAGGTGGAGGGAGGGGTAATCGGTATCTGTGGTTTTCGTCCAGGTTTTCAGTTTTAACATCTACATTTTTAGCATACAAATTAGACCACTAATTTTATATGCACAGTACGTATTATCATTCACTCTTAAATATGTTATTATATTTCTCCTCTTTTCAATCATTCTTTTGATTTCTTCCTTGACCCGTGTATTATTTAAAAGTGTTTTGCTTAATTTCCTAATATTTGAGGAGTTTTGTAGACATCTCAGTGTTACTAAAGTCCAGTTTCAAACTACTATCATCAAAGAATAATTTGAAAAAGTTCACATTTTCATGTTTCATTTGTCTAATAATCTTTCACGGAAGCTGGACATTGTGATCATTATGCCGTTGAGTGTTTAGTTTTGTTTTCTTCCTTTAAAGAATGCTTGGCTTTCTTCTGTCCAACACTTAATTTACCTGCAGATCAGTTTGATGCCTTTGCAGTTTAGTTTTAATTTTTGTTAGGTTCGGTGCTAGGGTTGCTTTTACATGAGCCCTTGGTCAGCCCTTTACCTAAGTCATGACCATTCTAGGCTCTCTACTGAATGCCAAGGGAATTCAGCAAGATCTTTCCACTCTGACTGATTAGAACTCAAATGTCTCCCAGCCTTGTGAGAGATCCAGTAGTTATTCAATTTTCAGCTCCCTTGTAGCTTGTCTTTGCCTAAATGCAAAAAGTTTCATCTGTTATATGTTTGGCTTAGTATTCATTCAGAGACTCAAGAGGACCCAAATGTAGAGTTTTAGAGCTCTTTATGTGCATGGCTCCCTCTTGTCTGATACTCTACCTCTCAAATGCCAGCTTCCTTGGCTTTCTCTGCCTTCTACCTCTCCTCAGCTCAGCAAAATCACCATGTTCTGCTTCAGTTCCTCTTCTTACATTACAGTTGAGAAAGTGCCAAGTCATCATAGAGTTCACCTTATTTGCGTTTCTTCTCTCAGAGATTACTATTGTGCTCTGTTTGTTGCCCAAGACCTGAAAACAAAATTTTTTTCATATAATTTGTCCAATTTTCCTCATGGATAGGCACAGAAATCTCAACTCTTCATTTTCTCTCAGCATCTTGAACATATTAGTTCTCTGTCTTTGGGTTTCTATTGTTGCTGTTGACAATTCTGTGGCCAGTTTACCATATTTCATTCATAAATGTTCATAAGATACCACTGAATATGCAATCCATCATTATTTTATTAACAGTAAGGAATAAAAAACTGCCAATTATAATTGTAAGACTCCATCAAATGATAAGATTAATCCCAATGTCAAATGTGTTAAATTGTGGGAAAATACATATCTTGGAATTGATGAAATATGGTCACTTTTATTTTTTGTAGAGTATCTTTTCTGTTTTTGTTGCTTCTTGATTTCTCTTGATGTCTTCTTATTTCATCTGAAATTATTATATGTAGATTATTTTTCTTTATGCTGCTTGATATACTTTGTTTTTCCTAGATTTGAAGTTTGTCATCTTTGAACAGTTGTGAAAAATTCTTAGGCACTAGCTCTTCAAATATTGCCTCTCCTCGGCTTTCTCTATTTTAATCTTCTGGAACTCCAATTAGACAAGTGTTAGACTTTCATATTTTGTCATGCATGTCTTCAAACCTCTCTTATTTCTCATTTCTTGTCACTTTGCATTGCATTCTCGGTAATATCTTCAGATCTGTCCTCTGGATCATTCTGTCTGAAGGCAATCTGATCTGCTATATAACACAACAATTGAGGTTTCAATTTCAATCATTAAATTTCTTTGTTTGTTTGTTTCTTTGTTTGTTTGCTTTAAAGACAGAGTCTCACTATGTTGCCTAGGCTGGTCTCAAACCCCGGCACTCAACAGATCCTCCTGCCTCAGCCTCTTGAGTAGCTGGGACAATAGATATGTGCCACCATGCCTAGCACATTCACTGTATTTCTTACTACAAGATGCTTTAGTTGGTTCTTTCTCAATTCTTCCCGGTCGTTTTGTTTGACTTTTGCTCTTTGAACTTTTAAATTCCATTTTTAATTTCTTAACACAGTTTATGTTTATACATGATTATTTTTGCTCTCTGAATTAGATGTCTACTATCAGAAATGCTTGAGGACCTAAATATATTGTTTATTATTCAGCTGATTCTTGCTTACATTGAGCCATTTCTCCCTGTGTTGGGTAATTTTTATTATGAGCTCAGGCAGCATATGTGGTGATGGGACTAGATTGAGGATGCTTTTCTCCAGACATCACTGGCATTTGCTTCTTCTAGGCTCCAGGGGGCGCTACCAATCTGTAACTATAATATTTTAATTTTGTTGCCTGGGTGATGTTTCTTGACATTAGGGGCAGTATAAATTTGAACCTCAGACACACAACAGAGCAGTCCTCTGGCTACAAAAGTTCAGGAAAGACTCTCTAGCATTGTGTATGTGTTTCCACCCAGAGGTAGCAGAGATGGCTTTGTTCGTTTGTCCTCTATATCCGTATGAATCCCTCCAGCTTGAAGTTCCTGTTGCAGGTGCCTGTACCCATCGGGGCCTGGATTTCCATTTTCATAGCCACTCTAGTTTGGGCTGATTATTCCTCTTTTTTGTGAAGAGGCACAATCTTTGGGCATTACTCTGGATCTCCTGTGAGTTTAGCAGGGCGTTTTGAGTTTGTTGTAAATAGTTTCCCATCTCCATATTTTAATCTGTGAAGGTGTTTCAGTTGACATTTTCAGGTGAGCATACCATTGGAATCCCAAAGCCTTCTTGCAAATTTTTTATTGTTTACTTTATTACATTTAGGTATTTAATCTGTCTAAAATTTACTTTTGTATTTGGCATAAGGCCAGAGTCCATTTTCCCCTTTCCAATGGCTAGCCCGTTACCAGCAATATTTATTATTAATTTATTCTTTTTTACTGAATTTAGCCATTAGATTTGTCATAAACTAGGCTAGCACATGTTCTAGATTTAATTCTAGTTCCATCTTCTGTTTGACTCATCTATTTGTCCATTCCTATATCAACACCAATTACTGATTAGATTCCAGTGGCTCTTTGTATCCTCTGATGTAGGAACACTCGAGTCTCACTTGAATGTTCTTACATTTTGTAATTTTTAAACTATTCTCAAGGATTTGTTTTCAGAGACTATTTTGTACTCACTTTGGTAAGGAGGCAGTCTCAGCATGTATTTGCTACACTTAATTAGACTAAATTGAGAAGCTTCATGGGGAGGTAGACAGAATTTCACTTGGACAAGCCACTTACCCTCTTCCAGACTCAATTTCCGCCACTGAGGAAGGATGGGCTAGTGCCCTAGACCTCTGAGCTCCTTGCCTGCTCTAGAATTCCAGCCCAGACTGGCTTCTCCTTAAGCACTGGACAACATGCAGTGATAAGAGCAGCTGTTTGTGTATGTGTCTTTTTGTTTGTTTTAGAGACAAAGTCGTGCTCTGTTGACCAGGCTGGAGTGCAATGGTGCCGAGATAGCTCACTGTAACATCAAAACTCCTGGACTCAAGTGATCCTCCTGCCTAAGCCTCCCAAGCTGGTACTACAGGAATGTACCACCATTCTGAGCTAATTTTTAGAAAAGAGATGGGGTCTTGCTATGCTAGCCATGCTGTTCTCAAACACCTGACCTCAAGTGATTCTTCCCACCTTGGCTTCCCGAAGTGCTGGGATTACAGGTGTGAGCCACCGCACCCAGCTTTTTTGTGTTCTTATTGGCCAGGTAATGCATGTCAGGTGTCCTGCTCAACCAGTTATGTATATTCACCCCTCAGCATCTCATTTAATCCTCAAACATCCCTGGGAGACAGGTGCTATTCGTACTATCTCCATTCTATAGAGCAAGGAACTAAAGAATGCAGAGCTGTACTGACTTATTTGCTGAAGATATTGGTTGATTAAAAAAGGAAACAAAGGAATGGAGTGGCGAGCTTTGGGGGAATATGCAAAGACCAAGTTATGTTATTACATAATTAGTGCACATTGTTCTTGATACATGAAGAAGACCTCAGTAATGATAGCTTACTCGTTTGTTGAGTGCTTCCTATGTACTTTAGGAATATTAAATCATTAATCCCACAACCTTCTTAGCTAATAGGCACTATTATTATCTCCAGTGTACGGACCACGAGATTGAGCCCCAGATATGTGAAGTCACCAGCCCACCGGCACCCAGCAGAGGTGGCTGATGAGCCCAGACCGCTGGGCTCCAGGGACTGTGCCGTCTCTAGGCAACCGCAAAAATTACCACCCACAGATATGGTGAACCCTGTGATTGTCACCAGCTCACCTGTCTCGGGGGGGAAGGGGACGTGCAAACATGGAAGCGTTGCCATTGGAAGGAGGGATGGAACTCGTGGCCATTTCTAATGTTTAAAACTATCGTTTAAATTATACTTTGAACGTTTTTATGTAAAGGAAGTGCACCAAAGGGTTAACAGGTGGTTGACTCTGAAAAGGACTCCCGGAGAACAGCTGCTCTGAATTTTCTAATTTCGCCACAGTGGTGATGTATCATATATTCTTGTGTGATTCGAACATGTTAAAAGTCATATAAATAATGTAGAAGACGACCCTTCGCGGGCGAGGCCCCCCTCTCGCCCGCTGAGGGCAATTACGTAACTGCAGGGCGGGGGCAGGCCTCCTCCGGGTGAGCGGCAGGCGGGGGCGGGGCTGCCCGGAGCCTCGGCCCCGCCCACTCCTCTGCCCCGCCCACTGTCCCCGCCCAGCCCCGGGCTGCTCCGAAAGGCCGGAGGCCGGAGCACAGCAACGCGCGGAGCGGCCCGGCCCCTCTGGAGGTCCCGCCCACGCGACCCAGGCGCAGCGGCGGGCGCCGGACAGCTGCCCCGGCGGGCGAGCGACATGCAGCGGGACCGCGGGAGGCTGCGATTCGGTGGCTGGACTTGCGTGCCCCACCTCCTCTGTCGCGCGTGCCCCGCTCCCCAGTCGGGGAGTCCTGGGGATGGGATCTGGGCTTCCGGCGCAGCGCGGCTGAGAACACCCGAGCGGTTCTCGTGTTCTGGCACGTGGCTCGGGCCTGCCCCCCTGGCCTGGCCGCCTCCCGGCGCGTTCTCCGGTGCAGGTGCCTGGCCTGTGCCCCGCCATCCCCGCCCGGCGCCGCCGGTGCTGAAGGAGCCACGCCCCGGGCTCCGGATCCTGCCTCTGCAAAGTCCAGGCCCGCGGCGCGGGTCAGGGTTGCTGCTCCGGGCGGACGGGGACGAGCGGTCGCAGGCAACTCCTGTCTTAAGGGCAAGTGAGACAGGATCAGGGCTGGTATGGAGGCATCTCCATTAGCAGGGGACCAGACTCTTTCCATCTGACTGCTCTGCTATCCTTGGCGTGCTGCCTCATGGTCCAAAGTGGCTGCTGCGCACCAGCCCTCGTGTCTGCATTCTAGCCAGCAGGAAGGAGGTAAGAGTGAAAAAAGATGCCATTTCTTTATGAATACGTCCCAGAAGTTCATATAGATCACAAGAAGCCAGTCCACTTTACAGGCAGAGGTGGACTCCAAAAGGTCTGATGACTCTCAGAAGGTAATGTGTGCAGCGGGGGAGCAGGATTCAAATGTAAGTGGGCTGCCATCCGTACAATAGCAGCCAACCGGAGGGCTCCCTGCACTCCAGCACCTATCCAGCGCTTACCTAGTCGTTTAATCCTCACAGCTAGTGAGGGAAGAGCTGGTTACCCTATTGTACAGAGGAGGTCACTGAGGCTCAGAGAGGGTAAGTGATGTGCTCATGATTTCAGAGCCAGTACGTGGAGAGGTTGGGACTCCAATCCGGGCAGTCTGCTCCAGAATCCACACTTTGACCACCACCTTCCACTGTCACTCAGCATTGTAAACTCTCCCCTTGGAATCCTGTCTGCAAACCTGGTTGAAGCTGAGATGAGAAATGAGGCAAGGGAGGGCCATTGGTGTCTAACAGTCTCGTGTTCAAAAATAATAAAGTACAGCGTGGGCAACATAGTGAGACCACCGTCGCGACAAAAAATAAAAATTAACTGGGCGTCGTGGTGTGTGGCTCTAGTCCTAGCTACTTGGGAGGCTGAGGTGAGAGGATCGCTTGAACCTGGGAGGTTGAGGCTGCAGTGAGCCAAGTTCACACCACTGCACTCCAGCCTGGGTGACAGAGTGAGACCCTGTCTCAAAAATAACAACAATAATAATAATAAAGTCCTTCTTTTGCAGTGTATTCGTCACCTTGGACTGCCATAACAATATGCCATAGATGGAGTGGCTGAAACAACAGAAATTTTCCCCAGTTCTAGAGGCTGGAAGTCCTAGATCAAGGTGCCAGCAGGGTCCAGTTCTGGTAACGAACTCTCCCTGGCTTGCTGGCTGCCTCGCTATGTCCTCACATGGTGGAGAGAAAGATTTCTCTGCCTTCTTCTTAGAAGGTGACAGTCCTATGGGGTTAGGGCTCCACCCTCATGATCTCATTTACCCTTAAATACCTTCTAAAGACCCTATCTACAGATACAGCCATATTGGGGGTTAGGACTTAAACATCTGAATTTGTGGGGGCTGAGTGGAGGATGCAATTCAGTCCACAGCACAGGGTTAGTTTACTTCAGAAATAAATGAACTAGAATTTCAAAGTCAGGACTACAGTATCAAAAGGTGAGAACCCAGCCTTTAACAGTTTAACTTTTCTCATGGTGTCTAGAACGATGTAATCAACATGCCCACTGTTCAGATGGGGAGACTGCTGAGTGCCCTTGACAAAGTCCTTGGGAATAGCCAGGACCTAGACTTTGCTAGGGCAGTTGTTTGTAAACCCACAGAGGCCATGGGCCATTTCCTGACAGTGATTGTCATCATCTTCCGAGCTTGGCTCTGGCTCCCAAATGATACGTTGCATAAACTAAAATACTTTTCCCTTTGAGGCTCGCTCAGCAAGCTGCAGAATCTGGTTGATCGGTTTGTACTTGAGTTTTTTCCCTTCCTGGTAAAGAGAGAGAGGGAAGGCATGTGTCGAGTTCGGCCATGTGCCAAGCCCTTTGCAAACATTAGCTCCCCGACCCCACCACTGCTCCTTGTTGCTTCCCAGTTAGCGGCTTCGGGGTAAAGGGGCTGTCCGGGTCACACCATATCAGAACTGGAGGGTGAGCCCAGAGCTGTCATTCAAGCCCCTGTTTGCTTTTGCTCCTGCTGACCCCCAAAGGAGCTTCTCTTCGTAAAACAAAATTCTGTTTAAAAAAACTAAATATCCAAAATTCACCATCTGTTGCAATCTCAATGTATTATGTTGGTGCAAAAGTAATTGCAGTTTTCAAAGTAATTGAAATTGCCATTGAAAGTAATGGCTTAAACTGAAAATACTTTTGCACCAACCTGATAAAAGGGCTGTGCTGGTGAAAACTGTTGGAATTGATTTTTCCCCTTGGAATCTTGCCAGTCAATTAATTTGCAGCTCTGCTACTGGCCTTTCTAAAACTTGAACCTGGGAGGTTGAGGCTGCAGTGAGCCAAGATCACACCACTGCACTCCAACCTGGGTGGCAGAGGGAGACCCTGTCTCAAAAAAAAAATAGGTTTTTCAGCCTTCCCTTGCTGGGCCATGCTCTCTTCCTCTGTTTCCTCTGTAGCTGACACACTCCTGTGTGTGGGCAATGTTCTCCACGTAGTAACACCCTGTACTAATGATGAGTGTGCTGTCTACGTGACTCTATTTAGGGCAAGGCAGTTCGTTGTAAGTCCTGCATGAGGAATTCAACAAGAACAAAAAGCTTCAGAGAAAAACATCCTGCAGCCTTCCCCTTTGTCTCAGTAACTATGGTTTCTGGGCAAATTAAGAAAACACTCAAGAAGGTTTTCTTTTTTTTTAATGGAGCTGAAGCACAGAGCCTCAGATGGGCACAAAATGATGAACACATTTATTTTGATTTTTTTACTTATAATACTAGCATATAGAGAATTACAATAAATATAATATTCCCTCCAATTAACAACAACAACAACAAAAAACCTTCCCTGTGCCAGAGCAGGGAGGCTGACCAAGAAAAGAGGAGAAGATGGCCACTGTGCTCCAGGGCAGAGGATACCTGGCCCACCTTCCCCTGACCTCAGAGAGTTGTGGGGCCTCTGTCAGGAGGCACCAGCTCTAATAAGAACTGTGGGTGTGCTCTGGGCTTTCTGCTTGGCACTGCTGCTCAGTGATCAAATCACATCATCTTTCTGAGTGTCTTCTTGTGACCTGCAATGATGATATTTGCTTCAACTAGAAAAGGCGAGACTCAGATTCAAGGATATGTGTGTATTTGAGAGCCCTGGTGAACTCAAGCTGTAGAAATAGTGGTCGTTAGCAGAATCCATTAGATGAAATTAGAGCCGACCCAGGACCTTGGGAGCTCTCCGGGGTGCTGAAAGGATTGTCCTCAGACTCCAAGGATCAGCATAGTCTGTGCATAGGAGTAAGCCAGTGAGAATGTCATTTACTGAGCACCTACTGTGTGCCTGGCGCCTGGCTTCCTCCGCAGCATTACCTCATTAACACATATGGTTACTACTAGGCTGTTAGCCTCTGCCTGGCCTCAGCTTGGCCCTCCTGCTCCTGAAGCCCCCAGTGCCAGCCGCTGCCTCAACCTGTGTGTGGCTTGACCGCCTGTCCTTTGGTCTCTAGCACAACTGGCTTGCCTGTGGCAGTGCCACCCAGCCAGCCTGCTGGGCTACTGACTTGCTTTGTATCTCCTGGCCTTGGAAAGGCTGACATGGGCATGTTTGTGAGGGAGCTTGGAAAACTGGAAGCTGAGGTTCTTAAGGTCACGTTTTGATTATTCTGTACCATTTTTGTCATGTGTGTTTGGTTCAGGAAAATTTGAAACTGAACCATGAGGACAGGGGCATCCAGGCTATCATCCTATAACCCCACTCCCCTGTGCTGGACTGTTACAATTATTTCTATAAAATTAGCCTCCCCATGGCACTGTGAGCCACTTGAGGGCAGAGCCTGTGCCTTATCCAGCCCTCTAGCTTCTGAGCCTGGCACAGGCTCCTGATGATAGTGGGGGCGCAGTCACCGTTGATGAACCCAGAAATGAAATGGATGGAAGAGTGAGCCCACAACTTGGATTTCTGTCCTGAGAGCTGGCGTCTGTTGGAGAGGGTTCTGTATACAGGCATGCCAGCCTGCACTCACTGAACGCTTGCTGGCTTCTGGCTCTGTTCTCAAAACTGCATGAATATCAACATTTCTAATCCTCACTGCAACCCACGAGATAGGGACTATGATCCTCATTTTACAAGAGGGGAAACTGAGGCAAAGAGCTATGCATAACTTGCCAAATACCACACAGCAGGTCAGTTGCAGGGCTGAGACGAGAACCCCAGTGGAGTTGCCAGCTCAGTTGTCAACCCTCTGCACCACCGGTCCCGGTGCCAAGGCTTCGTCCCATCCCCCATATACCTAGTAACTGAAACTTTGGGTGACTTTCTTGATTGCGCCCAGTGACCATCACGCAGCTTGGATGGGAGGGAAGGTCCTGGCTCCCACACTGCTGGGCGATGCTGGGGGGAATCACTGCATCTCTCCATGCCTCAGTTCCCTCAACTTCAGGGGGAGGCTCACTCCCACCGTGGAACTGCTAGGAGGTCATAGGCCGTCTGTGTGAAGCCCAGGGCCCTGTAGTAGCATGATTGTATGCTGTGATCTGAATATGATCAGTCATTATTGATGATCTTGAGGTTTTCCTGTGTGGTGTTTCTGTTTCAGAAAAGGAAAGGGGGCTGGCCTAAAGGCAAGAAGAGAAACCCTCCCGAGGGACCTTGCTGCTCCGTGCTCCTATGACAGGGTAAGATGCAGGGAGATTACTCTGACCCAACGTTGACGTAATCTGCAGGGCTCACCATGTGGCCTGGGCCGCATAGCTAGGTTGGCACAATCCCATCTCAGCTTTTACCTGCTCTTTTAGGGCCCTTGGTTAGTTAGGGGGCCTGACACCACTGGGAGTGTGGGGTGGGCTGCTTAGTTCTTTAAGCTGTAATGAAGTCCTAGTCCTGGAAGAGAGAGGACAGAAGAACCAGGCTTGGGTTCCAGACAGGAAAAGGGGTAGGTGTGGGCTTGGTGGGTCTGCTTTCCATCCCAGGCTTGAAGACAGGGGTGCTCTGTGGCACCTGTGAGCAGGTGGCATTATGTTCATTATACAGAGGGGGAAACAGAGACTCAGATGGGTTAAGTGATTTGTCCGCATAATGCAGCATGGCTATTTGAACGTGTCCCCTGCCAGACACAGCCACCCAGCCTTCATACACCTCATGCCCTATGGGGAGCCCCTCTTCTTGTTCCTAGGCCTTTTACGAGACTCTGGGTTAACAAGCCATTGGAGGATGTTCCCCTCTTAGCCTTCAGTTCTCTAGTTAGACTGAAAAAGATGGGCAAACCTGTGACTCGTTATGAAAACCAGAAAGTGGAATGAGCTGCCCCTAGCCGGATGCCTTCCCTGCCGGTTCCCAGAGCCACGTATGTCCCTTCCGTGGCACAGGTAATTGATATTCCTGAACGAGCAGAGAAGTCAGCTGAGTGCCACACACCCCGATCTGCCTTTCACGGAAATCATGAAGATGCTGGCTGCTCAGTGGGCTCAGCTGTCTCAGGACAAAAAGGGGTAAGTCCTGTTTTATGTGGTGAATACAAAGCGAATCCCTCCCTGAAATGGGGCCTGGGCAGCCTGCAGCCACCACCAGGGGCCGTTCCCTCCTAATCCATTTCTCACACCAGAGCCAGAGGGAACCCTCTAGAGTGCAGACATGAGGTACCACTCACTCACCCGTTTAGAGCAATTAATGGGTTCCCTTGCTTTTGGCAGCATCTCCTAAACTGGGTCAGGCAGAATGGCCCATCCAGGAAACATGGGCCAGCTGTCAAATAAGTCTAGGAAATTCTGGAGGAAATCAAGATCGTAGATTTCTCCCTCAACAGGACATTTTTGGTGCACATAAAATATATTTGTGTAGCACTTGTTATGCCTGGCAGCATGCTAGGTGCTGGGGATACGGCCACGAGCACGGCCGATGGGGCCCCTGCTGTCCTGGAGTGAGGCTGTGGAGGAAGAGGCAGCGCCAAGCGTGTAAAGGGGCATGAGAGTCTCTATGTGTGAGCACTGGTGTGCGGTGTTTCTCAAACTAATCTACCAAGGAGCCCTCTTTTTCACAGAGCACCTGTTAACCTCCTACAAAAGCATGTTCTGGGGGCCAGGGGAGGAACGCCCAATTATGGCATAAGGTCAAAGCCCATTTCGCCTGAAATACTGTTACCGTCCAATATCACTTCTGCCACCCCCAGCTGTACCTTCCAGCCACACTGAACAAACGTGTCATTTTCTGTTCGAGCCATGCCTGCCTCAGTGTCACCTCCTACAATAAGCCCTCCCACACCCCTAAGAATATCTGACCTCAAAGCCCATACTTTCCCCAGAACAGCACCCTGCCTCCAGTGTCATTTCCTCCAGTCAAATACAAAGACCCTGATGTGAACTTCTTTAAACCTCTACAATTTCGTCTTGTTTTAGTCATAGAAAACTCATTTACAGTTGACAAAATCCTAATGGGGGGCTCAGTTAGTAACATCCCTCTCCTTCCTACCCACGTTTTCAACCAACTAGGAGCTATCCAGTAGCCAGTCAGATGGAGATTAAATGTCAGCTGTATTCACGCAAAGCGAGGTGGAGGGTGTCTTTGGATCAGTGGCTCCAGCTGCTGGCAGTGCCGGATAATTCCTGGCACTAGGTCAGAGCAGGCCCCTGAGCATGTGGCCAAGAGCAGCGCAGAGCTTTCGCTGCCTGCCAGCAGATGGCAGGGGCAATGAGAGAGGGAGGAGCTCCACTCAGCATCCCAAGGCCTGGGGTTGGATCTGATTCATCTGTCACTAGTGCTCAGCCCAGGACCCTGTGCAGGGAAAAGTGCTGATGTTTGCATGAGGGATCATTGTAGAGAAGTCTAAGGTTCCCCTGGCGGGAACTGATAATGCTGCCCTTCTCTGCAGTCATCACACCAAACCTGGAGAATGGCAGTGGCCACAGCGAGGAAGATGCCAGTTGATGGGAAGGAAAACAGTGCCATTCAAACAAGGAATGAACTTGCTTGGAGGTAGTAAGTTCCCTGTCCCTGGAGGTGTGCAAGCAGAAGCTGAGCAGTAGCTTCTTGGGATCATCGTAAAGAGCCCCAGGGAGGTTGGACAAGAGGATGCCCAGCCTCCATCCCCATCCCAACCCCAAATCTGGAGCGCCTCAGAATCTCTGTGCTCCTTCCTCCAGAGGTATGTGTCTCAGGTGGACGAGGACAAGTAGGGCTATGTCTGCGAGCCGCAGGCCTTCCGGAGCTCTGAGGCCTACCGAGCCTTGCTGCAGAGGTGTGCAGCCCACAAGGCACTGTGTGGGATGCAGGGGTGGACTGGAGCTCACCCCTCCCAAGCCGGGGTCTGGAATGCTTATGCAGCAGAAAGTGCACTGGGAAAGCCCTTGGTGTTACTCCACCTCCTTCAGCCACGTTGATTAAAGAGCCAAAGCAGTTGACATCCAGTCTTCCTTTTCAGCCCATCCTGAACAGGTTAAAGACTAAAGATATGAGGCAGCTTGTTCCCTCCTACCTGGGAGGGTCAGTGGACATTCAGAGAGTGCTGGGGCAGCAGTTACTTTGTAACGTTTAGAAAAGGGAAAGGAATCACAGTGACAGGCCTGGCACTTCTCAAATTCCAGCATGCACACGGTCACCGCGGGTCTTGCTGGTAGGCAGGTTCTGCTCCAGCAGGTTCAGGGAGGGGCCTGGGAGTCTGCGTTTCTGACACGCCCACGGGCCATGGCTGCTACTCCAGGGCCCACACTGACTATGCTGCAGGTTGGTTCCTGCAGCACTCACCACTCCTACATGCCGCAGCACCCTCCCTAGCCCAGCATCTCTGCTGTGGGCTTTTCTCAGATGGCCATGGGGCCAGATGTGCAGGGCAGAGCTAGCGAACTGAACATCTATGTAAACCCATGCAGACAGCTTTCCACCACCACCGACATGGTGAGACAAATCCCAGGTGGATTCTATACCCCAGAGAGTTCCCATGGGACTGAGCCCCGTTCCTGTAATGGCCCTGCCCAGCCACCTGACTCACTCCCAGCCCTACCGGTGCTTCCTGAGATCAATACCCAAATAAACCATTGACACCAAAATCCTCATCTGGGGGACCCGGCTCTGCCCCCAGAGCCTGAGGCAGAGGAGGTAACCCTATCCGTTGTCTACTCACTATGCCTTCGCCATGGAGGACAATTTCCACTCATTTTTCTTTTTCATCCATTTTGAAAGTATTCTCAATCGCAGAGCCCATCAGAGGCACATTTACGTTGAGACCCACAGGGCGGCCACCAGCCACCAGGATTCCAGTCTCCTCTGAGGGGCACAGGCCCGCAGGGCAGCATTGAGGGGCCCTTGTCAGTGGCAGTCCAGGCACCAGTCTCTGGCCCCACCAGTGGCTGCTCCAGGGCAGAGGTCGGCTTCTCCCAGTGGTCCTGGGTCCACCCCCATTCGCCCTGCATGTTCCTGCCCTGCGCTCTCCATGGTCAGGGCCGGCCCACCTCCCTAGGACGTCACAGCAAGGCCTGCCTATCCTTCACGTTGCTGCCTCTTTGGCTGAGCACCAGAGGAAGCATGCATCAGGGCTCTGCCATCCACGAGACTCCAGGACCAGCCACGTGTGTCCCATGCTCCCATTGGGACTGGCTGAGAGAGCGGCCTTCCTAGTCACCAGGGTGTGGGCTCCAGAGTCCAAGTGCCCGTGTTGGAATGCCAGCTGTACCACTTGGTGGCTCTGTGGCCTTGCACAAATTGCTGGAACACTCACTGCCTCAGTTTCCTCATCTGAAAAATGGGGCTGTCACAGGCCTTTCTCCTCAGGGCTCAGTGAGGATGAATGAGCTAAACCACAGAGAGGTTGGTACTCAGCGCCTGGTACATGGCAAGTGTGCAGTAAGTGTTCACACTTAGTGCCCCTCCCTGTGTGCTGGGGCACAGCCCCCACCCTAGCTTCCTCCAAAGCAGGGGTCAGCAAACTTTTTCTGGAAAGGGATAGATAGCAACTGTCATAGGTTTTGTGGGCCACATGGCCTCCATCTCAGTCATTCAACTCTATGCTTGTAGCAGGAAAGCAGTCATAGACAATATGTACACAAAGGGCCGTGTCTGCATGCCAATAAAACTTTATTTATAAAAACATACAGAGGGCTGAGTTGGTCCACAGGTAGGTCTACTCTGGCCTGTCGTACTTATTGGGTTTCCACATAACCTTTGTTTTCAATCAAGTGCCTGTAGATAAAAATAATCAACTGGAAAATCTCTGGTCTGGCATAGAACTAGCAGATATACCCACGCATGGTGGCATCTCTGATGGTTCCAGGGGAGCTGCAAGGCCTCTGGTCCTCATCATGAATGTCAGATCTCTTGGTACCAGAGTTAAGCAGAGGGTGCCTGAGAACAGCTGTCATTCCTGCTGCTGGTTTTCTCCCAAAATGCCATTTGTGTGAGCTTAGCAGAGAACCACTTATCTTGCTGAATTCTTCATTCATGCTGAGGCCCTGCAGCCTTCTCCTTATTTGGGGGATTGTTTGTAAATTGTCATCATGCAAAAACCTGGTGTGTTACAAGGAAAGGTCACTCCAACACAGCAGCTTGGTCTTTAAACAAATAAAATATATCACTGCCTTATTTAAAACATAGTAATTTTAAGAGTTTGCCATATAAAAATATATTAGTGGTCAATATACATTTTTAAAATATCACCTAGAATCTGCCACACTAAAAAATGAAATTTTCATTCTTCCTTGTTTCTCCCTCATCTTCATTTCACACCTAGCCAGGTCCTTATACATTGACATCAGAGGTACCTGCTGTTCCCTCTTGGCTTATTGGGGTTTACAGACCTCAGATTAGATTGAACAGCATTGATCAGCCTCTGGCAGGTAACATGAAGACCCCTTGAGATGATGTTTGCAATCAAAGAAGTCACCTCTGACCCTCTGATTGGTGTCCCCCAAATAGGGCTGAGCCGTTTCCTGCAACAAATTCTCAAAACGCACCTCTATCTACTGAGGACCTAGCACTTTCTCTCTCACCCGATGACAGAGGTGTTGAGATGAACTGAAATTCTCATCTGTGCTCAGAAAGGTGTCACACCTAGCATGGAAATGTACAGTGGGGAAATGGAGTCGCAGGACCCAGCCCTGTCCACACAAAGCCCATGTGTCTTTTTCAGCTAATTTTATGTTCAGAGAAGGCTGGATCGCCTGAGCCTCCTCCCTGCTCACCTGAAACCCTTTCTGTCCTCAGGGAGATAAACGCAATGATCTGTACTGCGGGACCTGCAGGCAGCTCTTCAGCTCCCTGCGCAACAAGAAGGAACCTGCTGCAGAGTCAGCACCTGCAGCACCTCTCAGGTAACCAGCCTAGGCCAGGCCGCTGAGCCGCAAATGCTGGCCTTGACTCCACCTGCGCCAGAGGTCACCAACGGGCAGCCCACGTGATGCCTCTTGTTATTAAAATGCAATTTTAAGACAGACTCTAGTCAAGCCCACTTACCACCAGGCGGGTGTTTAGGACAGGGTAGGTGTTCCACTGTATCTGTTTTCCTCTTAGTTCACCAGGCCCGCCTGCTCTGGGCCACCCAGGACACAGACCTCAGCTTCTCCTGGAGCCCTTCCTCACTTAATTCCATCTCTACGAGCTCCTTCACTATCTCAGAGCACCCCAGGCCCGTGGCCACCTCAGGTCTGGATGCCGCATTCTCTGACATGTGGCACATTCTGGGTGCCCATGATTATGATGAAGTTCTGTGCCCATGTGGCCTCAGGGCTCTTGAGACCACCCTTCAACCAGGTCTTTGCTCACCTGTCTCCTGCCCAGGGACGCCAGCCAGGTCACCGGTGCAAATCTCCAGCCCCTGCCCGTTTCTCTTCCTGATTGCATTGCCACCTCACAGCCTCCTCCACTGCTCACTCCTGGTGTTATTGCCTGTCTCCGTCTGGAGGAGAAGGCTCTCGAGTTCAGTGATTGTTTTGCCTGTTTAGTTCACTGTGGTGAACCCCAGGCCTAGAACCTCGCTTGGCACTCCCAGTAGGTGCTCAGTAAGTATCCAATGAGTGGACAAATGAATGAACGTGTTCAACAAATGACCCTAGAGCATGTATTCCTTCCAGGGACAGAGCGAGGTACTAGGGACACAGGCAGGACGAGGCAGAGCTCCATGCTGACGAAACTAAGGGCCAAGCATGTGGGTGAATACGAACATCCTGGCATTAAAACGTCTTGCATTCTAGTGAAATGAGACCCACTGGACACAGAGAGGCCCGACCACAATTGCATCTGTGTAAAATTGAGACAAAGATGGTGAAAACAGCCGTGGCAGGTGCTGGACTAAGGGGTGACATTGGGTTTTCTCTCCCCACCTATCCTTTAGGGTTCTTAAAACAGAAATAGATCTCACGTAGGCCCCTGCTCTGCACCCTGCTTGCTGAGTCACACAGGGCCAGTTACGCAGCTACCCTGTGCTTCCCCGGCCTCATCTGTAAAATAAGGTTGACACTGCCTGCCTGGCAGGGCTCTCCTGAGAATACACAGTGCCTCGTGCAGGGCCCAGTGCAGCTGAGAGGTCACCTCCTCCAGGAAGACTTTCCTGACCTAGACTTGGGGTTGGGCCTCCCCAGGGTTCCTAAGGCTTCCCCCATATACCCTTCACTTTGCAATCATCATCCCCTCTTACTGTCCCACAACACACATTACACACAACACCATACAAACACATGCATTCTACACACACACAACACACACATGCACTGCATATAACACACACTATACACATTACATACACAACACATACGCCACCCTTCACACTCATATACACACGTACACCACCCACATACACTCCAAACACTCCGCACACGTACAAACACATGCTACATACAACACACTCATACCACACACATGCACACACGGGTCTGGAGGGCGGTGCTGTGTGGGGCTCGGCGCATCCCTGATCCATAGCAGATACTGAATATTTGCTGAAGGAATATCCAGGAGACTCATGCTACGTCTGGTATTTGAAAGGAAATGAACTGTTCTTGGTAATGTCTTGTTTAGGGTGAATAATGGTACTGAAGACAGAAAATGCATCGTATCACCTGCTCTGGAGCAAAACATGTGTGCTTGGATGCGTAGAGTTATTCTGTGTCAATTACCCACCAGAGAGAATTCAGGCGTATTTCAAAATCTATAAAACCGTGTGCTGGGGGACCAGGAAAAGTTGTAGATGCATGTGGCCGTGAACCACTGTAACTCTCTGGGGGCCTGTGTGACTATTTGAAAGGAAACAGACAGGGGCAAACCTCGTTTCATCTTCCCTCTAAATCACCTGCAATTTTACAGTAGCAGTCAGGCTCTTGAGAGCTTTCCCATTTCCACTTTTCTTGGTGGATCTTGCTGGAAATCAGTGCTTCTGGCAGCTGCAGTCTCTGAGGCGGGGCCCTGATTGGGGACAGGGTGTTAACCTTGCATTCTTTGGGTTCAGGTCTCAAATGGCTCTTCTAGCCCTGGGATCTGAGGAGCAAGACCAGGACCCAGCTATCTCCACCCTGGAAGAACCTTCTCTGCTCTTCCACATCCAGCCCAGGCCTCTGGTTCCTTGTCTGCAAAACGAGGGTGCTGAGAAGATGGGACCAGGGGTCCAGCGTTTTCTTCGGCAGGGCTGTTGAGATGTAAGTCCCATGCCATAGTGCCCACTGGCTGAAAGTCTATATAGTTCAGTGGTTTCTAGTATATTTTAAGATATGTGCAGCCATCACTGTGGTGGGCTTTAGAACATCTCTGTGACCCGAAAGAGCAACCCCGTTTCCATTGGTGCCACTCCCCCCGCTCCGCATCCCCAGCCCAGCAGCCTAGGACAAGCTTTCTGCCTCTGCAGGAGGCCCCCAAGTTTCAGGTCTTGATGTCTGCTTTCTGTGGGGAGTCCAGCAGACATCTCCACCTTAGGGACAGATTAGTGGACAGTGCTGTGTCACCATCAAGGGCCTGAATCCCCGCTGTCACCTACTACCTCTTTTACCTTGGGCAAATTCTTCACCCTTTGCCTTGGCTTCCTCAGGTGAAAACGGGATCATCGTGCTGACCTCAAGGGCTGCTGTAGGAATCGTTGTTCCTCGTGTCACAGTCTCTAACTGTGTGGCACATTCTGGGTGCCCATGGTTACGATGATGGGTTTGGGGGCTGGAGAGATCAGTGACTTTCTGCCTCTACCCCCTCTCGAGGAACAGCAGGTTGCTAAGGAACCCCACAGGCACCTGCTGTGTGGCTCCCTGCACACCGCCCTTCTCCTGCTGTGGCTTTTCACCTTTGTGTGCCAGTCTTGCACCTGTTCATGCCTCAAAACCCCATCAAAAAGACAATAACAGGTGCTGGCAAGCATGTAGAGAAACTGAAACCGTGCTGCTCTGGCAGTGTCAGAGGGCACACTGCATTGGAGAACGGTCTGACAGCTCCTCAAAAGGTTAAACATAGAGTTGCCGTGTGACCCAGCAATTCCGATCCGGTGGCCAATCTGAGGTTTCAATCCAGGCTGTCTGGTTCCAAGGACTCTGTTCTTTACCACTTTCTATGTGTATACCCAAAGAACTGCAAATGTATGATTAACCAAAAATATGAACGTGAATGCTCATCGCTGCACAGTTTGTAACAGCCGAAAGGTGGAAACAAACCAAACGCCCAACAAGGGTTGAATGGATAAACAAAACGTGGCCCATCCTTACAACAGCGTAACCTTGGGCCGTACAGAGGAGTGAAGTGTGATATGCGCCACGATGTGGAGGAAACTTGAAAACACGGTAAGTGAAAGAAACCAGACACAAAGGATCACACACTGTGTGATTCCATTCACACCAGATGTCCAGAGCAGGAGATCTGTAGAGGCAGAAAGGAGATTGCTCGTTGTCTAGGGCTGGGTTTCGGGAGGATAAGGGAGTGATAGCCAAAGGCTGCGAGGTTCTTTTTGAAGGATGAAAATGTCCTAAAATTGCAGTGATGGTTGCATGTCTGTGAATCTACTAAAAACCACTGAATCACACACTTACTTTATTTATATTTATTTATTTATTTGTTTATTTATTGAGTCAAGGTCTCACTCTGTCGTCCAGGCTGGAGTCCAGTGGTACAATCACAACTCACTGCAGCCTCAACCTCCCAGGTTCAGGTGATCCTCCCACCTCAGCCTCCCGAGTAGCTGGGCCTACTGGCGTTGGTCACCATGCCTGGCTAATTATTTTGTAGAGATGGGTTTTACGCCATGTTACCCAGCATGGTTTCGAACTCCTGGACTCAAGGGGTCTGCCCACCTCGGCCACCCAAAATGCTGAGATTACAGGCGTGAGCCACTGCACCCAACCATGATGTGTGAACTAGATCTCAATAAAGCTGTTAGGCAAAAGAACAAAAAACAAAACCAACCAACCAACCAACCAAACAAACAAAAACCACCATCTCAGTCAAGGACCCTTCCTCCAGGAGGCCTCCTCTGCTGGCCTCTGCCCCTGCCTGGTCCTGGCATGCTCTGCTTGTCTGTCTCTCTGTCCACCAAACGGGGGACCCTGAGGCACAGGCTGGTTCACCCACATTTGGAAAGAGGGCCAGGCCTGGAAGTGCTGCTCATTCTCTGCTCGTGGGCTGACCTCTGTGACAGGATTTCTTTGCTTTTTAGGGAAATTCAAAAAAGATCCTGCCACGTACTCAAAGCACCCGGAGCCTCTAAAGGAAGAGATGGGACAAATGAGGCCAAGTCAGAGGAGGAAGCTGAGGGCCCCGAGTCCCTTCTGCTCAGCTGTCCACATCCAGAGAGGAGTTCTGCTTCTCTCAACCTGTGTTTCTTGCAAGAGTTTATCTATAAATTGCTGAAAAAATGAGTAATCAAGTTCAGCAACTCCCTGGCATCTGTGATGACCTACGGTTTATAATCCTAGTCAGAATCACCTACATAAAGTTTATAATATTAATCAGAACAAAACAGAAAAGTCGCTAGAGGAATAACAATAGTAAAAATTACAATCAGATGAAGAATAAAGTTTTCAATGAGGCACAGTTCTAAGCACTTCATACAAATAAACTGTCTTAATTCTCATAAAAGTACTGCAAGGCAGGTGCTAATATCATCTCCTTCTAAAGATAAAATGCAGCACAGAGAGGTTAAGTAACTTGTCCAAGGTTGAACAGCTAGTGAGTGGCCAATCTGAGATTTAAATCCAGGCTGTCTGGGTCCAAGAACCCTGTTCTTCACTACTTCTCAACAATGTCAACCATGTAGAATGATACACACACATAAACCCACATCAGTGGTAATGGTGGTTATCTCTGGCTGGCAAGATGAAAGAAGACATTATGTAATTCTTCAGTCCTTTCTGTGTCTGCCACATTTTCCCCAATGGATAGATGTCACTTAAATTATCAGAGGAAGAAAAACTCTATTAAAAGGAATTTCAAGGGCCAGGCAAGATGGATCACACCTGTAATCCCAGCACTTTGGGAGGCCAAGGTGGGAGGATCACCTGAGGTCAGCAGTTCGAGACCAGCCTGGCCAACATGGCGAAACCCTGTCTCTACTAAACATACAAAAAAATTAGTCGGGCGTGGTGGCACATGCCTGTAATCCCAACTACTTGGGAGGCTGAGGCAGGAGAATCGCTTGAACCTGGGAGGTGGAGGTTGCAGTGAGCCGAGATCACACCACTGCACTCAAGCCTGGATGACAGAGCAAGGCTTCATCTCAAAAACATAAAATAAAATAAAATAATTGTTTTATTCTGCTTATAAAATTAGCATATTCATTGAAGCTAGGCACGGTGGCTCCTGCCTGTAATCCCAGCCCTTTGGGAGACCAGGGCAGGTAGATCACTTGAGGCCAAGAGTTCGAGACCAGCCTGGCCAACATGGTGAAACCCCATCTCTACTGAAAATACAAAAATTATCTGGGTGTGGTGGTGGGCACCTGTAATCCCAGCTACTCAGGAGGCTGAGGCACAAGAATCGCTTGAACCCAAGAGGCGGATGTTGCAGTGAGCTGAGGTTGCACCACTGCACTCCAACCTGGGTGACAGAGCGAGACTCTGTCTCAAAATAAATAAAATAAAATAAACATATTCATTGAAGAAAATTTTGAAATTTCGGAAAAGTATATGAAGAAAACGTAAACACTATCAGTAGAGAAGCGTCGTTGACATTTCAGTGCAGCGTTTCTAGTCTAATTTTCTGTAAATATCTGAATCTACCTGCCTATTTCTCTATCTCTCTACCTAAATATATCTGCATGTTATTTGTATATCTGCATATTTATCTTGTATTTATCGAAATAAATATATCTAACCATATCTGTATATAGACATAGAGATAGAAAGATGGAGAGAAAGAGAGATAGGGAGATGGACAGGAGGGTAAAATCCATCCTGCAGCTTCCATGAGCATCTTTACGTCTCCTTCGACGTTCTTTTACGCATCGCCCCTCCTGGCTGCATAATATTTCATCATGTGCATCAGCCGCACTGGCTGCCCAGTTCCTGTGTAGTTGTTTGTTTGTTTGTTTTTTGTTTTGAAACAGAGTCTCACTCTGTCGCCCAGGCTGGAGTACAGTGGCATGATCTCGGCTCACTGCAACCTCCGCCTCCTGAGTTCAAGTGATTTCCGGCTAATTTTTGTATTTTTAGTAGGGATGGGGTTTCACCACGTTAACCAGGCTGGTGTTGAACTTCTGACCTCAAGTGATCCGCCCTCCTCAGCCTCCCAAAGTGTTAGGATTACAGGCGTGAGCCACCACGGCTGGCCATTATGACTGTCCGTTTTGGTGACACCTGGTTCTTACGTTAGAAATCGGGCTGCTGAACGTTCTGCTCTGTGTGTGTCTTTGTGCCCATTCTTGTCGGCTTCCTTAGAGAGATTTCTGGAAGTTCGATGATCATGTAAAAATCACAAGCCTTGCTGGGACCCTGGAGAGGCGTTGGTGTCTGTCGTGGTTAGGAGCCCAGGCCCTGGCCTGGCCATCGGGGGCTGGAATCCTGGCTGTGTCCTTCGCAGCCATGTGCCTCAGGCACCTTTCCTCACCGCCTGCCTGTCATCTGGGGATGCAGGTAGGTCCTGCTCCATAGGGTTGCCATGGCGATCACAGAGACTTGTCCGTGTGGACCACCTAGAGCAGTACCTAGCAGGGCACCTGACACCCTGGGGTCACCTTGGATCAGGGTCGCAGCTGGCCCACTCCCATCCCTCCCACAGGCCCTTCAGCCCAGACTTTTGTGCACCCCAAATTCCATCAAAATCCCTTTTCCTTTGAGAGTAACTTTATTCCTTTCCCTGCAGCTTGTTAATTCTGAAGAACAATGGGTGTTAAATTTTTTAAAAGAAAGAAAACATTCCAGTAATCCAAAGCCATCACGCAACGGCCCACCTGAGGGAGGTCACTGAAAAACAGCCCACAGGGGTCCTTGGGGTTTGCGTTTTGCTGTCCACGACCCTCTGAGCAAGGTGCCTCACCTGGTGGAGCTCCCGAAGACAAGAGCTCCTGAAGACAGGCGCCCCCTCCTAGGATGCCAAAGGTCAGAGGCCGCAGTGGGAGAGGCCTGGCTGACAGCTTGTATTCCAGTGGGCTGGAGCCTCCAGAGCCCTCACCCCTGGGCTGCCCCTGCTCTTGGCTGGGCGGAACCCGATTTCCACCTGCACAGCCCTGATGAAGCCACGCAAAGGGAACCTGAGAAAGGCTCAGGTCCAGAATTGGATGGACACAACTGTGGAACTCAGCCCTCCTCCCCGGCTGGGGGCTCTGGGCGGGTCCCTGAGCCCCTTGGACCCTTGCTCCCCAGCCTACAAAATGAGGCAGGCATGCCTCTCTGAGGGTCTGGTGCGCTCTTGAGGTCCTGCAAAGGGCCCAGAGTGAAGTAATAGGATTTTTTGAGCCGAATTCTCAGTCTGTCACTCAGGCTGGAGCACAGTGGTGCAACTGTAGCTCACTGCAACCTCCACTTCCTAGGTTCAAGTGATTCTCCTGCCTCAGCCTCCTGAACAGCTAATTTTTTGTACTTTTAGTAGAGACAGGGCTTCACCATGTTGGCCAGGCTGGTCTCAAACTCCTGGCCTCAAGTGATCTGCCTGTCTCGACCTCCCAAAGTGCTGGGACTACAGGCATGAGTCACTGCACCTGGCCAGAAGTAACAGGATTTTAACGAGTGGAGACAGTGTGGGTGGGGCCATTATTCCACTTCCTGGAGAGGAAGAGAGATCCTGGCGATGTCTGCGATGTCTGTAGATCTCAGGTGCTCTGCAGGGCATGAGCGTATTTATGTACGTATTTATTTACTTGCTTATTTATTTATTCACCTATTTATTACTATGTACTTATTATTTACATATTTACTTTTGATTTGCTGACATATGTATTTACTTATTCATTTACTTATATATGTATTTATGCACTTCATTCCCTTTCTTATTTACTCTTTCACTTGTTGCCCGTCCATTCATGACATCTGAGTGTCTCTCTCCCAGTTGAGGTCAGGGCGTGTACCTCTCATGTTCCTTTCAGAACCAGCAGTAGAGGTTGGAGGTGGAGCTGGCAGGGCTGAAGACCTATGGGGAGGGGGGTCCTGGAGAAGGAGTTTGAGCCCCTCAGCATGGTGCTGATGCTGTCACACGTCAGCCTGCAAGCGATGGACACCGGGTAAGCCAGGCTGTGGAGGGCGCTCGCTGCCCCCTCCACTCTCCCTTTTCCCCTCTCCCCTGCCGCATGCTCCTCCTGGTCCTCACTAGGCCATACAGCCAAGGCCCTGGGAGACTCCTGTCTGTCCATTGACTTATTCGTGCAAGCTTGTCTCTTTTCTTCACTCAACAAACATTCCTGTGTGTCAGCACATCCCAGCTATGCTGGGTGCTGGAGGATGGGGAGATAGACAATGACTCCGATCATCCCTAACCCAGCCCCATGGGTGCCAGGGCCTGAGCTGGGCACTGGGTGGAGGAATGCAGAGATGAAGGAGCCCCTGGTAAGGAGCCTGTCAGGGGGCAGGGGCAGGGGGCTGGAGACTGCCTCCATGGACAAGGTGCCGTGGGCACTCAGGTGGGAGGCAATGAGTTATGTAGCAGGGTGGCTCAGCGAAGGGCCAGATAGAGGCCAGAGCCTTCCAGCAGGGCCCATGGGGACAGTTACAAACTCCTTCATCAAAGGGGACACCAACACGCAGGCAGGAAAACCTGTGCATGCAAAGGGAAGGAGATTGGAAACGCAGAGGGAGGGAGGGAGGAGAGCAGTAGATGATGCATCCTTGTGCAGGATCGGAGGATACACGCTTTTTTTTTGTTGGTTTGGTTTGGTTTGCTTTGCTTTGGTTTGCTTTGGTTTGCTTTGGTTTGGTTTTGACGCAGTCTCGCTCTGTCGCCCAGGCCGGAGTGCAGTGGCGTGGTCTCTGCTCACTGCAAGCTCTGCCTCCCAGGTTCACGCCATTCTCCTGCCTCAGCCTCCCGAGTAGCTGGGACTACAGGCACCTGCCACCAAGCCCAGCTAATTTTTTTTTTGTATTTTTAGTAGAGACGGGGTTTCACTGTGTTAGCCAGGATGGTCTCAATCTCCTGACCTCGTGATCTGCCTGCCTCAGCCTCCCAAAGTGCTGGGATTACAGGCGTGAGCCACCACGCCCAGCCAGATACACTCTTTTCTTTAAAGAAAAATTCATGAGTGCCATTTCATCCTAAAATATTCAGACACAATCCTTTGGACAGTCAGAAACTGCAGCCATTCCCCTTCCTCTCCCTGGAAATTTTCACTGTTAACATCTTCATGTGCATCTTTCCTTCCAGGCATTTTTCTATTTATGGATGAATGGGTTGATAGTTGAATATTTGAAAACTGGAACTTCTCAGGATGCCACCAGCAAACAGGCTTTGTCCTTGGAGCAGGGTCCCTGGGGGTCATGTGCTGAGCCAGGTTTCAACACCTTAGATGGTGGAGGGTCCAGGGGACATTTGCCAAACAGACCTGATGCGGCCTCACTAGTGCGTTTCTGAGCAGCCGTCAGCACCGTACAAACACTAGCAGAGAAGCTCGCCTGTCAGCAGTGTGATTGCTATTTCTTACCCATGGGAAGACGCTGTTCATATTGTCCTTAGTGCACTGTTCTGTGCCTGACTTAGCACTCCTTCCCATCTACACGTAGTCCCCTTTGTTGTCACCTGTATATGGTGTGATGCAGCCAACCCCAGCACCCTGTCCCCGTTGATGGACACTGCAGTGGGGACAGCCTAGGGTTACACCAGCACACTATGGTGCAGTGACTCCTAGGGTACACCATGGCTGGACACAGGCTGGAGCACTCCTGCTTTCAAACAGTGAAGCTCAGGCCCAGGCCCCTGGCATGAGAGGGGTGGGTGGGTCCTGCTGCTGCAGAAGCTTAGAGAGACCCTTTCCCTCCATGCCCCTCTCATTCCCCCGACTTTGAGTGCGAGCACTGGCCTTGGAGTGATTTCCAGGTGAAATTTTACACATACATCATGTAGGATTGGACAAAAGTGTTCAGGCTTGAGGGCTACTAAGGAAGTAGGAATAGGCAGCCTTGGGTCTTACTGGATGCAGGGAGCAGGTAGGAGGCACGCTCTTTAGTGTTAATAAACCCACCAGCCCCCATTCTTTCTTCCTTGACACTCAGATGCAATTCCTGCAGTCATGACATTGGCCACTTTGGGAAGCAGCTGCAGAGTGCCGTGGGCTGTTGGGCAGTGGTGGGGGCGCTGGCTAACGTCAGGTGCATTCACAGCGTACCCACAGGGAAGGTGTGATGGAAGGTGCTGGAGCTGGTACCTGGGCAGTGTGATGAGAAAGGAACCTGGCTTTTAGAAAGCAGAGCTACAAATGCGTCTAGCATCAAGTAATGTCCAGAAAGCAGTTTTGCCAGGTTCAGCTCCTTCCTGGCTCCAGCCACTCTCTCTATTTCCTGCAGTTCGTACTCCAGTCCACTCACTCAGTTCATTCCTTCCAGAAGACATCTTCTGAGCACCTACTGTATGCCAAGCCCTGGGCTTGTGCTGGAAGTCCAGAAATTAGAGATGTTTTATGACTTCACAGGGCTCTGAGTCTCAGAAGCATGGCACAGGAGTAGTGAATCAGGGGTACTGGTGTGGTCAAGGCATCGGGGTGACCTTGAGTCATGTACAGCAGGGGTACCGGGGGTGCCAAGGTGGGGAGCAGAGCTTCAGCCTTCAAGACCCAGTCCCAGGGCAGAGCAAGCATCCAAGTCCTTTCCCAGGCCCAGTAGGTCTCCAGGAGGGTTTAAGAAGAGAGTGAGTTAATTAAGATCAAGTGAGGTTGGTGCTCCCCCAGCTTTGTCCTGGCAGTAACTCTTCCTCTCCCTTCCCAACTCTGCAGCATAAGGCCATGTCCTGCCCCAGGACCAGCCTCCAGGACCCCTCCCAGGTGCTCAAGAGTGGCTTCCATGGCAGCAAAGGAAGGATGCAAAGTCCCAGGGCTTTGCAGATGGACAGTCAGACAGCTTCGCTGACCAAAGAGAAAATAAATTGTGAGTGTGTGTGTGCATGAGTGTGCGTGTGCGTGTGCATGCATGTGCATGTATGTGTGCATATGTGTGTGTGTGTGTGTGTGTGAGCAACTGGCTCAGTCTTTGTCTGTGTCTGGGGCTCAGCAGAGCATCTGCACTGTAAGTGTTCCTACTGTGGACTACATCCTGGGCAGCTTTGATTTGGGAAGATTTTGGTAACATGGCTCCATCTTTCCACACCTGACATCCCTTAGAGGGACATGTACACACCTACTCTGACCATGTGCACAGGTGCCAAGCAGCCATGGGGACCAGACCTCTTATGGTCTTGGCCTCTGGAGCCCTGATTTTGAGCCCATTGCTACCTCCTGTGGGCCATCATGGTGACTTGGGGCACAGTTGGTTTTCTCCATTGAGGAGACAACCAACAACATTAGGACAATAATCGCTACTTGTCAGCCTCAAATGGTGGGGTGAAGACGGAGTAAGGCAATCAACTTGTCCAAGTTTGGGTCCCCAAGAAACCAACCCTGAGATCAGCATTTGCCTGCAAGTGGGTAATTTGGGAGGTAATCCCAGGTAGGGGATGTTATAAATAAATTTTCATGGCATTCAGACATAAATTTAATTTTCTCAGCAAGGCAGTTTTACTTCTATAGAAGGGTGTGATTCGTGGCTGGAGCAATGGCGAAAGCACACCTGAACAAGGGAGGGGAAGGGGTTTTTATTCCTGACTCAAGTAGCCCCTACTGCTGTGTCATTCCCCTATTGGCTAGTGTTGGACTGCACAGTCTAAGCTAATTCCGATTGGTCATTTCAAAGAGAGCAGGGGTACGAGCTGGAGTGGTGGGGTGAGTAGTTTGGCAGGAAAGACAGTTACAGAACAGGTGACTCAGGATGACTCAGGTCAGAGCAGGTGACCAGGGGTAACCCAGCACAGAGCTGGTGATAGAGGCAAGGAGGGGGTTGTTTACTGAAACTAGGGGCAAGGAGACAAAAAAAAAAATGAGGAAGTTAAACTTTAAAATGAAGAACAAAGAACAAGGGAGCTGAACATACTGATACACTAGTTATTTGGATAGGATCTCAGAACTCATTGTACTTAACAATTTACAGGCTAAAACCTTTGAAGAGGAATTTATTATATGCTATAGGGAGTTAGGGAAGAGAAACTAGGAAGGGAAGACAGCTTTGTGAGTTAGGGGGTTATCCTAGCCACTGGAGCTGGGAAAGCCAGAAGCCAGCCCAGCGCGTGCATCTGAGAGTCAACACGTGATGGCGAGGAAGCCAGGGTGTTTGTGCAGCAGCTCCCTCCAGTCTGCAGGAGGACCGCTTCCAGGAGGACTTCCGGCCTGCTGCACCAGTGGCAACCTGCGTACAGAAGGCCAGAAGAGCCCCTGGGCAGGGAGTGCGGTGCTGCCCCCGGGAGCCTGTGCCCTGGGTGCTCGGGTGTGGGGGTCGCCAGCGCGCCTGGGAGCCGATTCAAGGGCGCGCAGCCCGCAGTGGGAGAGGGGGTTCCTGCGCAGCGCGGGAGGAGCTTCCAGGCCGGGAGCTGTCTGGGGCAGAGCCCTGGCCACGGTGGCCTCGCAGCACAAGGAAAGCACAAGGACTGCGCAGTCGGGAGGCGCTCGCTCTCCGTGCAGCCCCCTGGGTGCGCCGCCGCCCTGCCTCGCGACTCGGGCATCGCCCCTGCGCTCCAGGCAGGACTAGAGCTTCCAGAAAGTCCCAGGGCGCCCCTCGCGCATCCCAGGGGCCAGGCGGGCGCTGCAAAGCCTGCTGGGAGGTGTAGTTTTCGCTGAAGACGGGGCTGCCCAGAGCCAATTGGCTCCAGAGCAAGAAGCCGTCGTGGACGCGGCGTCTGCGGGAGGAAAGCAGCTTCTTCTGGCCTCG
Organism: Symphalangus syndactylus; assembly: GCF_028878055.3. Taxonomy (NCBI): domain Eukaryota; kingdom Metazoa; phylum Chordata; class Mammalia; order Primates; family Hylobatidae; genus Symphalangus; species Symphalangus syndactylus. Next base: position 15,731,051 of record NC_072438.2, on the reverse strand, counting down.
CGAAGGCCGCCTAGTCCAGGAGCCCCAGGGCCCTTCCCCCAGCCAGGTGGATGACAGTTCCCAGCGCCTCGAAGGCCTGCTCTGTGCCGCGCGCCCTGCACACACGATTGCATTTCCTGCGCGCAGCCCCCCGGCGGGGCAGGTCGAGCCGTTTACAGATGGAAGAGAGGAGCCCAACACCTCGTTGGAGGCGCCGTCAGCAAAGGCGCGGGCTTCTTTTCCATCCTGACTGTGTCTGTTCTCTGCTCGGACCGCGGGGCCTGCAGGACTGTTAGCCCCATTTGCAGGACGAACCGCACCCTTTTCTTTCCAGATCGGTCTCTCTCTCCGGTCAGTTACCACCTCCCCGCTACCGGCCCTGCCTTCCCACTTTACCCCTCCCCACGGTATCGGGCATTGTCCCTGCTTCCCCTCTGGGCTGGGAGCTCTTCCAGAGCCCGGCCCCTGGTGCCAGCTGGGCCAACTTTGATGAGTGATTAACACTCAGATTCTCCAAATTAGACTATGAATAGGATTGACAGATAAAGCAGATAAAAATACAGACACCACCAGCTAAATCTCAATTTCAGATAAACAACTCTCAGTGTAAGTCTTACAGTAGGTAGGTAGTCAGACAGGAGCAGGGCAGGAGAGCCTCCCCCGCCCCCCATGCAGCCAGGGCCAGGGAAAGGCGGTCTCCCAATCCGTAGAAACACCCGAAGCTGGTGATGAGCAGCTTTCCAAATAGATCGCAGGAGTTGGGTGAGTGGGCTCAAGCATGCACACTGAGGCAAAATGGCGGAGTTTAACTGGTCTGTAACCTACTAGGAAAACTCCACTGGTAAGGGAAGCACAGCTCAAGAGAGCATGCGTACAACTCTGGTAAACACACTGCAATGCAGCCCCTCCCAAGTACTGGCAGGCCACTGTGCATACAGACAGCCCACCCCAAGGAAGAATCAGGGGGAAGGGACATAACCCCGTAGAAGCATGCCAACATATAAAACCCAAGGTCAAAGGTGAAACCGCACAGTTGATCTCTCAAGTCACCCGCTTGGCCCTCTTCCAAGTGTACTTTACATCCTTTCCTTCCTGCTCTAAAACTTTTTAATAAACTGTCACGCTAGCTCTAAAACTTGCCTCGGTCTCAAACTCTGTCTTATGCCCCTAGGTTGAATTATTTCTTCTGAGGATGCAAAGAATTGAGGTTGCTGCAGACCCATATGGATTTGCCACTGCTAACGTAAGTATATCCCTTGCAATATTTGGGATATACTTATATAAAAGTTATCCGTTGTTTATGTGAAATTCTATTCTAACTGGATGTATTAGTCTGGGTTCTCTAGAGGGACAGAAGTAATAGGATAGATCTATATATAAGGAGAATCTATTAAGTATTAACTCACATGATCAGAAGGTCCCACAATAGGCCATCTGCAAGCTGAGGAGGAAGGAGAGAGCCAGTCTGAGTCCCAAAACTGAAGAACTTGGAGCCTGATGTTCGAGGGCAGGAAGCATCCAGCGTGGGAGAAAGATGTAGGCTTGGAGGCTAAGCCAGTCTCTCCTTTCACATGTTTCTGCCTGCTGTATCTTCTAGCTGGGCTGGCAGCTGATCATATGGTGCCCACCAGATTAAGGGTGGGTCTGCCTTTCCCAGTTCACTGACTCAAATGTTAATCTCCTTTGGCAACACCCCCACAGACACACCCAGGGTCAATACTTTGTATCCTTCAATCAAGTTGACAGTATTAACCATCACACTGGGCATCCTGTATTTTATCTGGCAACCCTAACACTGACTACGTAGCTCATTTAGTTCAGCCCCTTCCTGTCATCATAGGGAACACAGGTGCCCAGAGGGGGAAAGGGGTCCTCCCAGACACACAACAAATTGGTAGTAGCTATCCCCAGGCACCTGGAACTGAGATAGGGCTTTTCCACAAAATAACACTAAAGTGGCAGTTTCCAAGTGAGGAGGGAGCAGTGCCATGGTCCAGGAGGTGCAGTGTGTGTCTCGGGCAGCAAGTGGAAGGATTTACCTGCAGATGGTGGGCAGGGTTAATTCTGGCCTTGGTGCTACCTCCAGAAGCCTGCAGGACCTGAAGCCCACCCCTTCACCTTTTTTCCCCACTGCCACAAGCGAGTTAGAATAGCTGGGGGATCTAATACTCCCAGTCTCATGTCAGCAGACATGCCCAATCCCCACACTCAATCTTATTTCCACCTTAGCTCAGGTGGGGCACTGAGAAGGGCACTCCCTCTGTGAGCCTCAGGTTTCAGATGTATAAAATGGGATATCAATACCTGATGGGGTTACTGCAACGATGAAAGCAGATGCATTTTTTTAAAGTGCCCTGCTTGATGCTTGTATCCTGCAGGGGCTCTAGACCTAGTTATTCATGTTGTTATTGACAGTCACTCTCCCAGGATCAATTCTGGGAGATGCAGTGATAATAAAACCCAGATGGACTGCCTGGCATGTGCCACACCTGGGCTGACTGTCTCGTGTAATCCCTGTGGTTGAGCCTTATTGCTAAAGTGATTCCATTCACAGTGCACCTTGGGGTTCAGGTTGGGCCTTGGGTTTCATGTCTGGCCAGCAAGCAAGCCCCCCAGCTGAGGCGCCCACACATCTCCACCCAACGAGCCAGCACTTACAGGACCTAGGGTCACCATTCTGGGTCACTGGGGATGAAACAGCCAAACTTGGGCCTTCAGCATTGCGGGTGAGGCCAAGGAGCAGAGAGGAGTGACAGTCACAGACACTGGTGCACCCTCCTAGTGGGCTGGGTCGTCAATGCCAGCCTGGCATGTACCTGGAGCTTGGGTCCCAAGCCTCAGCAGGACATTCTTCTCTAGGCAAATTTAAAGTGCCCCAGGAAACCAAATCACTAGGGGTAACGGAGCACAAAACAGGACCATGCTGCCCTGGGACAAAGAGGAATGAGCCGGGTGGGGAGGCTTCCCTGGCAACAGAAGGAGAGATGACTGCACTCATTGGTGAGCCACAAGTGTGCCCCCTAGCAAGCAAAGCTGTGGCATCACAGTCTGAGTCACCCTGCTAGGACAGGAGGCATGGTAAGAAATGAATTTTACATATGACCGAGCACACAGATATAACTAAGACCAAGCCCTTGCCCAACAATATTTACTCCACTTCAGAGGTGCGCTCTGACCCTTTGTTTTCTTTTCTATTTCATATGTTTTAGCTACTGCGCACAGCCCATTGAATTGCTTTCAGGACTTCCTAATAAAGCATGGGATGCAGCTGTAAAATCTTAGACAATCCTCATCACACCCCTTTAAATTTGACGACCCACTTTTATGGCCAGACAAGTTGAAGTCACGGGCCTGAACTATTTCCTCTCTTCATGCTGGGAAGTGCCTAGACCACAGTGGGGGGCTGGCCAGCCCTTCCATCCCAAGAGCCAGCCCCTGTGGCTCCTGCGGCCCCTACATAAATATGGAACTCTCAGGCCAGGATGGGAACTGCCAGGGCTCAAGCAGTAAACTTTATAAGTTATTACAAAACAGAAGTGTACACAGGGACACTGTAGTAAAGCATATTGGGAATTACTGGAACTCTCCAACGAGTTTAGAATCTCTGGTTTCAAAAACTATTGCAACATTGTAAGAAGCAAATACCCAAAAGCTTAGAAATAGAAATTGAAGATAAAGATGGTCACATTTGACCAAAAGAACAATATTTTCCTACCAAGCTTTGATGATACAATTATTAATGAGGAAGATAATTTTAAAATTAAATTTCCCTTGTAATTCAAGATACAGTGATACAAGGCATAAACGGGCAATTACACTATAGTGCATTCAATCCTTAAAGCCACTGCTGGTTTTTTGTATAACCCCCACGGGTTACAGGAAGGTCAGCCGTGAAGCATTAAAATACCACTGTCTGTCTACATTTAAAATTAAATTCAGATTCACACAAAAATGATTTGTAGAAAGAGTTAAATATTTTTAGAAAAATTGTTCTGCAAGAATCATCAGCTCTAGATATACTAACATTTGTATTTCAAAATTATAAAAAATGTATCTCAAAGTTATTACAGCCTATAAGATACTCTTAATAGGTCCAATAAAAAATGCATCAGCAGAAAGGTCCTTCTTAAAGTGAAAAGTGTCTTAAAATGATTTGTGAGCTTGTATTTGCCAAGAGCAACTGATGTCACATTCAATTATATCGATTGAAAACAAAGTTGCTAAAAGTATAACCTTTGATGGCCTAATAAATGAATTTGCAGAAAAGTGAGCCAGGGAAAACTTCTAATCCAGTTATCACATTAATAAAGTATTATTTGTTTTATTGTATAAATAATCACACCCAAAATATTATTTTGACAAATTTGTAAGTTTATGTTGTTACTCATGCATCACTGTTATCCCTATTACATTGCATAAATAATAAATTTTTCAAGGGAAAAGCTTTGTATTTCACTCCTGTAACTGCACTTTCCTCCGGCTTTTTGAATAAGGGGCCTGAATTTTTATTTTGCACTGGGCCTTTCAAATTATGCAGCAAGGGATGACCCCGCAGGGGGAGAGGTCTGAGCTCTGAGTGGACTGTGCCATTCTGTCTGTGATAACTGCTAACACAGAATGTCTTCCGATATGTTACTGTGCATGTGGGGAGTATTGGCTTTGAATCAAAAGATCCTTGGTGAAAACCCCTGCCTCACCACTATGTGTCCTTGGGGAAGTCACCTCTGCACCTTTTCTTTGGCGTCAGGTAGTGAGATGGCACAGGGAAGCGCCTCCTGTGGGCACCTGCGTAGAGGGGAATGTAGGTGACTCTTAAGTGCTGAATCTCTTCCCTACACAAAAGTGTCCTCTAAGCACCAGCCGCATCGACATCACCTGGGAACTGGTTACAAATGCCGAATCTCGAGCTCGCCCCAGACCTATTGAGACATAATCAGCATTTTAATAATATTCCAAGATGATTTGTAGGCCTGGGAGTGTCTAAGAAGCGTGGCCCTAGACAAACGGCTTGGGGCAGTATTACCTGAGTACTTTGCCCTTTAAATTTAGTCCTAACTATTGCTATTCAAAGTATGACCACTAGAGGGCACAAGAGTCAAGTGATTAGTTGTTTGATTTGCCAACCAGGAGCTTGGAAAGAGAAAAATAAAATGTCACAAACAGGGCTGTGAGTTACCTGCAAGAGTCAAATCCTCCTCTACACCCCCGATCCCCACCCCAAAGACAAGAGCTTTCTGCTGACCTCCTGAAAAGCATGGGTCTTTTTTGGGAGGGCCAAGGTGAGGGTTGGGTTTTTTTGTTTGTTTGTTTGTTTGGGAGGTTTTGTTTTTGTTTTTTCGAGGCAGAGTCTCGCTCTGTCACCCAGGATGGGGTGCAGTGGCGTGATCATAGCTCACTGCAACCTCAACCTCCCGGGCTCAAGCAATCCTCCCCCTCAGCTTCCCAAGTAACTGAAACCACAGGTGTGCACCACAACGCCCAGCTAATTTTTTTATTTTTATTTTTGTAGAGACATGGTCGCACTATATTGCTCAGGCTGGTCTCGAACTCCTGAGCTCAAGCGATCCTCCCACATCAGCCTCCCAAAGTGCTTAGATAGCAGGTGCGAGCTTCCGTGTCCAGCCTCAAAGGCATGTTTAATCGGCAATGTGCATTGGCTATGGGCCTCCAGATCTGAGGTCGGAGGACTGATTTTCACAGCGGAGGCCCTACAGTTGAGCCAGCCTGCGGGGATGTGGGAACCCAGGACTGGGGGTCTGGGGGCTTGCATGGCGCTCACTGCCACCAGGTGACCTTGGGCAAATCACCTCTCTCATGGCCCGTGTGCCTCTATCCTTAAAGTGCAGGCAGTTGGCGCGTGAGATTCCCAGGGTCCCTCTCAGTTTTAAAGCCTAGGCTTGCATAGTATGGGTCTTTTCCTGTTGCAGCTTTCTGGTTTGTGCCCCAGAATTTGCCAGGGAAATAGAACCAAGCCCCAAGTTTATGTCTCCAGAGATAAGATGGCCTTCTCTTCCTGTCATTTAAGGCCCTGGGAGGCCCTAGAATTTGGAGTGTCTGGCAGGCCTGGACTGTTAAGGTGCCTAGCATCCCAGAGGCGATGGCACATTTGTCTGTGTCAAGGAGGCTCTGGGCATGGGTAGGGAGGTGTGAGGTAAGAGAGGGCAGACCTGAGGGCACAAATCCAGCCATTTCACAGATGGGAAAACCAAGGTTCAGAGGAGGACATGGCTGTAGCCCGGGTCCCTGTAGCCCAGAGTCAGTGGTGGAGCCAGGACTTGAACTCAAGTATTGGAGTGCAAAAGGCGGCAGCCCAAATGCTGACAGCGTACTTGTGAGGGCTCTGAGCCCTGGAGTCGAGTGGGTGCTTGTTGCCTGGGTCTCTGGGGGAGCTCGCACTCCCTGGCATTCTCATGGGCACCTCTTGCCCTGAGCAGAGCTCCAAGCCTTGGCCAGCAGAGCAGGACAGGCCTGCAGGGGCTGCCCACGGTCCTAGTGTTCTCGGGGTTTCTGCCAAGGTAACAAGAGCAGGGGGCTCCCTCCCCATGCTGGGTCCTATCCAGTCCTCTGCTTGGCTCCAGGGGCACTAACTGGGACCCTCGAGCCTGCTGGGCCACAGTGGTAGGCCATATCATCCCAGAGCATGGCTCTGACCAGGCCACTCCCCTGCTTAAAAGCCTCTAGGGGCCGGACACAGTGGCTCACTCCTATAATCCCAGCACTTTGGGAGGCCGAGGCATGCGGATCACAAGGTCAGGAGTTCGAGACCAGCCTGGCCAGTATGGTGAAACCCCATCTCTACTAAAAATACAAAAATTAGCCAGGCATGGTGGTGCCCACCTGTAATCCCAGCTACTCGGGAGGCAGGAGAATCACTTGAACCCAGGAAGCAGAGGCTGCAGTGAGCTGAGATCGCACCACTGCACTCCAGCCTGGGCAACAAGAGCAAGACTTCATCTTGGCGGGGAAAAAAGCCTTTAGGGGCTCCCTATTGCCTGGGTGATACAGCAGGTGACACCCACACTCCTCAGCCTGGTGTTCAATGCCTTTCGGCTTGGGACCCACCCTCCTTGGCCATGCACATCAAGCTGTCATGTCCAAGGGAATCTCTTGCTGGGCCCACCTAAGCCCAAGCCTGCCTGCCCACCTCCCTCTTTCCTTCTCTATTTATAGAGCCCCTGCCGGGTGCAACAGTGAGCAAACAGAGCCCTCCCTCTTTGGACTCACGTTCTAATGGGAGGCAGGCAAAGAAATCAATAGCTAAGCTTATGGCACCCAGCAGAGAGGAAGGAAGGGGGACGGGATGGGAGGGCTGCAGTGTCCCCTAGAGTGGCCAGGGAGGGTGTCTGAGAAGGTGGCACATGTGTTGGGATCATGAACTCTGGGCGTGGCTGTGCAGCATCCACGCAGAGGGAACAGCAAGTGTAAGGACCTGAGGGAACAGCAAGTGTAAGGACCTGAGGGAACAGCAAGTGTAAGGGCTCAGTATGTTCCAGGACCAGCAAGGCCAGCTTGGGGCCAGTGAGCAAAAAAAGGTGGAGGTGGGAGATGGGGCCCACGGGTGACACCGCCAGGCCATGCAGGGCCTTGGGGGCATTGGAAGGACTTTGGCTTTTACATTGAGAAGACAGAAGCTCCTGGAGGGCTTTGTCCAAGGACTGATGAGCCCAGACATCACCGGCTGCTCCGGTGAGCCTGGAGGGCAGACAAAGGAGGAAGTGGAGAGACCATGGGAGGTGACCCGTTTCCATAAACCTGAATCCCTGCAGATGCTGTTCCATCTACCTGAGCCCCTCCCTGCAAGCTGTGTTCGGAGGACACCTATATGTTCATGAAAGCTAAGCTCAAATGCCACGTGCCTGCTTCTTCCTGCACCCCAGGTAGAAATACCCTCATTTGCCTCTCAATTCCCACTTTCTTTGAGCACTGGTTTTGAAAGCACCTGCTTTGTAGACCCCTACAGAAATTCTCACTTGTGAGCGTCTCCTGCTCTGGTACCCGATGCTGAGCCCTTGCACGAGAGCAGGGGGCTGGGCTGGTTTTGCCACCATGGAGCGGTGCACCTGACCTTCTGCACAGGCCCCCAAGCCACCCAGCAGGGCCTCCTGGGCAGCCTCACCCAGACTAACGGAATCAAAATCTGTGTTGGGGGGTCGGGGGTTGAGCTTCTGCTTTTAAAGTTCTTCCAGGGGTTTGGGTTAATTTGTCTCCCTGGGGCTTTGTGTTAATTTGTCTCACTGGGAGTAGGGCCCAGGGAGATCGACCTAAATTCAAATCCTGCAGCAGCCATAGTAGCTGTAGGATGTGTTCACTTAATCTCCCTGAGCCTCAGTCCCTCTTCTATAGCCCCAGGTGCCCAGCAGGCCAATAGAGGCTGTGGCCGCCTCTCCCACCTCTTTGAATTGGGAAGAGAGACAGACGTGCACCATCCAGAGAGGACCATCAGGCTGAAGGAGGCACAGCTAGTGTCTAACGGGAGGGTAGATTCTAGGGAAGCAAAGATTTATGAGAGAAATCAGTGAGTGTGATCATGTGTCTCATACCACAGTGTGTGAGCCTGTGCAAACACCATGTCTGTCCTCTCTCAGGAGAACCCTCTCTTGGAGCTATGAAAATCCTTACCTTGCCTCATTCAGACTCTCAAAGTCTGAACTCTGTCACTTTAGAGCACAGGACTCAAACGCGACTATGCTCAGGAATCGGATGGGCGTTGGGTTAACATGCAGATTCCCATGGGCAGGTCCAGGGCAGGGCCCAAGATTGCATTTCTAGCTCATCCTTGGTGATGCTGGCACTACTGGTCCACAGATGGCACTTTGAGTAGCAAGATTGCAGCCCCTAAGCCCTACTGACGTAGAATCTGCAATGTAACACTATCTCCAAGAGAAGCGTTTGCACGCTAATGTTTGAGAATTACCAGTGCAGAGACTTGGAAGAATGCTTATTTTGGGGTTCAGCATGCCCTAGAGAGAGGCCAAGAATACGTTTGTCATTCTGATCTCCTTTCAATAACTGTGAGCACCTCTTGTTTTATTGTTAGACATCGAGTTATTCAGATAATTCCTAGTCGGCTCCACAAAAGCCCTATGTGAGTGTGTGCAATCATGTCTGGCCCCCAGTGGAGGAGTGACAGAGGGTGTGCGATGGCCCGGGAAAGGTGTGGGTTCTGCAGAGAGGGAAATTAACTTTGGTTAAGGCTGCTTACTGGGTGCCAGCTTTCGTGCAGATCACTGCGCCTGGATTAGTTACTGTGTGTACTCCTCATAGCAGCCTTTGGAGGCGGATATTACTACTGTGTTACAGATGGGGAAACCAAGGTTGGGAGGAGGAAAGGCACTTGCCCAAGGCAAGCTGGCTAGCAGAGGGTGAGACTGGGATTGAAGGCAGGCTTATCTGTGTGTTAGATGGGGCAAGGCTAGCTGCGGCAACAAATCAACCCCAGATTGCAGGAGCCTGGCAAACAGAAGTTCGTTTTTGTTCCATAACAATGCAAGCTGGTGCTCCTGGTTGGTGGGCCACCTTCCTCCACATGGTGACTCAGGGACCCAACCCGCATCCAGCCTGTGGCTTCACTCTCCCCAGGGCCTCAGAGAGCCCCCTCCTGGCTGGCAGTTGGAGGATGACTGTGTAGAGACGGTAGGGGCTTCTTTAAACCCATAGCGCAGAAGCAGGACTCATCATTTCCCAGGCTTCCCATTGGTGAGAAGAAGTCACATGGTCACACGCAGGGTGAGGGCACTGAGAGCTGTCACCCAGGCTGGAGTGCAGTGGTGCAATCACAATTTACTGTAGCCTTGAACTCCGGGGCTCCAGTGATCCTCCAGCCTCAGTCTCTAGAGTAGCTGGGGACTACAGGTGCGGGCCACCATGCTGGCTAATTAATTATTTATGTATTCATATTTTTTGTAAAGACGGTGATACGGTTAGGCTTTGTGTCCCCACCCAAATCTCATCTTGAACTGTAATCTCCATAATTGTCACATGTCAAGGGAGAGACCAGGGAGGTGACTGAATCATGGGGGCGGCTCCCCCCATGCTGTTCTCATCACGGTGAGTGAGTTCTTTGAGATCTGATGGTTCTATAAGGGGCTCTTCTCCCCTCGCTCGGCTCTTCTCTCTTCGCTCGGTGCTTCTCCTTCCTGCTGCCTTGTGAAGAAGGTGCCTTGCTTCCCCTTCACCTTGCACCGTAGGCCTCTCTGGCCATGCTGAACTGTGAGTCAATTAAACCTCTTCCCTTTATAAATTACCCAGCATTGGGCAATTCTTTATAGCAGTGCGAAAATGGACTAATACAGACGTGGTCTCATTGCGTTGCCCAGGCTAGTCTGGAACTCTTGGGCTCAAGCGATCCTCCCACCTTGGCTTCCCAAAGCACTGGGATTACAGGTGTGAGCCACCATACCTGGCTGGGGTTGTGATGTTGAAAAATCACACAGCCTTGGAGTGAGAAAGGCTCTGAGGTTCTGTTCATCCATCCGGCACCTGAAGCTGCTCTGCAAAGCTGGCAAGATGATCATCCAGCCCCTGCCAGACACCAGGCCACAGCAGGCCCAGTGACCTGGAGTCACCCTCTGGTAAGGCTGCTGCCCTGGGACCTGCGTTTCTGGTCTGCTGCTGACCTCCGCCCTCCAGGCTGACCTGAGGCTGACTGGGAAGCCCAGTGGTTCGAGAAACGAGGAAAGGTGGGAGTGTAGGCCCTCCCAGTCACCTCTCACCCTCCCCAGGTCACAGTGATTATCTGATTCATTCATTGATCAGTCAATAGATACCCTGGACTGGTTGCTAGGGACAGTGGGTGTACTGGTTGAATGGCCCCTAAATCTATGCCCACTTAGAACCTCAGAATATGACCTCATTTGGAAATAGGGTCTTGGAAGAGGTAAGCAAGGGAAGATGAGGTCATTATGTGACCAGTGGCAAATACTCTGACATTCCTAGTGGGTTGGGGAAGCCTTCTCCTGCCCTGCTTATGTCTGTCTCACCACCTGTAGCAGCTAGGAGGGGTCCTACTCTGAGGACTGGTGCCCTTTTAAGAAGAGGAGGCCGGGCACAGTAGCTCACGCCTATAATCCCAGCACTTTGAGAGGCCAAGGCAGGCTGAGGTCAGGAGTTCAAGACCAGCCTGGCCAACATGGCTAAAACCCATCTCTACTAAAAATACAAAAATTAGCCGGGCATGGTGGCAGATGCCTGTAATCCCAGCTACTCAGGAGGCTGAGGCAGGAGAATCACTTGAACCCAGGAGGCAGAGGCTGCAGTAAGCCAAGATTGTGGCACTGCACTCCAGCCCGGGAGACAGAGCAAGATTCTGTCTTAAAAAAAAAAAAAAAGAGGAAACTGGATACAGACACAGAGAAGCTAATGCCATGTGAACAGAGACAGGGAAGACTCTGTGGAACAATGGGGACGCGATGGGAGTGATACCGCCACAAAGACCACCAGCAACCAGCGAAGCCAGGAGAGAGGTAGGTAGCCAGGAAGGAGCCAACCCTGCCCACACCTGGGTTGCAGACTCCTGACCCTAGGACTGTTTGGGAGAATGCATTTCTGTTGGCTGAAGCCACTCATTGTGGCGCTTTGTTACGGCAGCCAGGGCACCACCAGCGAGGGGCAGAAACCAGCGGGTGAGCCATCTGCGGGCCAGGAACAGAGAAAGAGGAAGACGCAATTCACAGGCGAAGACACAAACAAAACACAAACAAGGGAGACCAAGAGAGCCTGCACTGAGCAGGGGTGGGAGGGTGCGGCGGAGGGCAGCAGGAGAGGACGCTGTGTGAGGGTGTGAGGAAGGAGGGATGAGAGTGGGCGCCTTCGTGAAGCAGGGACTCTGGGCAGAGAGAACAGCATGGACGAAGGCCCTGGGCTGGGAAAGAGCTTAGTGTGTTCAGGGGACAGGAAAGAGGCCGGTGTGGCTGAGTGGGTGGGAGGGGGCAGACAGGGGCCTGAGCTCAGCGGGGAGGGTCACTCTTGGAGGCTACAGGAAGGAGTGGGCATTTTCTTCTAAGTGCATCAGGAAGTCTTTGGAGGGTTTTAAGCAAGAGAGTGACATGATGGGATTGATGTCATTTGGACTGCTGTGTGGAGGATGTGAAAGCATTCATTCATTCATTCATCATTTCAACAAGTAATAATACAAACAACCTCAGGACCGTGACCAGGCCTGTGGATGAAAGAAATGGCAGAGATCACAGCCTTGGGGAGTCAGGGCTGTCGGAGAATTCCCTTCTAAGAAGACCTGGAGCAGGGGCCTGGAACAGCCATGGGAGGGCTAGGAAAGGGTGTTCCAGGGTGGGCAGCGAGCACAAAGGCCGGCTGGCAGCTCACACCCCTGCAAGCCCTCTCTCCTCCAGGCCGGAGGCGGTGCTTCCTACAATTACTTCTCACGACTTTCTCATTTTGTGAGAAATTCCTGATAATGATGCTCTCAGCTTTCTATCAAAGAGCTCAATCGTTCCTCAGGCGCTACAGATCTTAATCGTTATAGTCAAGAAGTTTTATAAGCACTTTTTAATTTTTTTATTTTTTGAGACAGAGTCTTGCTCTGTCGCCCAGTCTGGAGTGCAATAGTAAAAGCTCACTGCAATCTCCTCCTCCCAGGTTCAAGCAATTCTCATGCCTCAGCCCCTTGAGTAGCTGGGACTATAGGCGTGTGCCACTACGCCCAGCTGATTTTCATAATTTTAGTAGAGACGGGTTTCACCATGTTGGCCAGGCTGGTCTTGAACTCCTGACCCCAAGTGATTCTCCTGCCTCAGCCTCCCAAAGTGCTGGGACTACAGGTGCGCATCACCATGCCCGGCTAATTTTTGTATTTTTAGTAGAGATGGGGTTTCACCATGTTGGCCAGGCTGGTCTCGAACTCCTGACCTCAAGTGATCCACCCTCCTTGGCCTCCCAAAGTGCTGAGATTACAGGTGTGAGCCACCAAGCCTGGCCTTATATGCACTTTATAATTTGCAAAGCCCTTCTGCAATTCAGTTCAATAGCCCTTCCCTGGCCCAGAGGTGTGGGGAGAAGGCAGATGTGCACACAGATCTCATCTCACCTTCAGGAAAGTCTGACTCCATCTGGTCATACAAGATAACCGCTGTGCAAGTTCCAAAGCAAGGCCAACATAGAGACACATGCCCAGGTGCACTGATGTGAAATGTTCACCCGTCATTCAACTCCCAGAGGGACCTCAGAGGCAGCAGTCTAAAATGTGGCAGGTTGATAACGAGCTGGTGGTCAGGGTGTGTCTGTGGGCACAGAGCTCCCTGCCAGGAGGGAGAAGACAAGATTTGGTCCTTGGCTCTGTGGCCTTGAACAAGTGTCTTAACCTTTCTGAGCCTCAGCTGCAAAAGATCGATTCCATTTGATTCTCACAGGAGGCTCTGAGCTGTGAAGGGTGGGTCAGCCTGGGCCTGGCACGGTGGCTCACACTTGTAATCCCAGCACTTTGGGAGGCCGAGGCGGGCAGATCACCTGAGGTCAGGAGTTCGTGACCAGCCTGGCCAACATGGTGAAACTCCATCTCTACTAAAAATACAAAATTAGCTGATCGTGGTGGCCAGCGCCAGCTACTTGGGAGGCTGAGGCTTGAGATTGCTTGAACTCGGGAGGTGGAGGTTGCAGTGAGCCAAGATCGCGCCACTGCACTCCAGCCTGGGAGATAGAGCAAGACTCCGTCTCAAAAAAAAAAAAAAAACAGGCTGGACGCGGTGGCTCACACCTGTAATCCCAGCACTTTGGGAGGCTGAGGCGGGCGGATCACGAGGTCAGGAGATTGAGACCATCCTGGCTAACATGGTGAAACCCCTTCTCTACTGAAAATACAAAAAAAAAATTAGCCGGGCGTAGTGGCGAGTGCCTGTGGACCCAGCTCCTCGGGAGGCTGAGACAGGAGAATAGCGTGACCCTGGGAGGAGGAACTTGCAGTGAGCTGAGGTCGCGCCACTGCACTCCAGCCTGGGTGACTCCGTCTCAAAAAAAAAAAAAAAACATAGAGTGGGGTCAGGCTGGGCATGAATTCCGCCTCTATCAACTACCACCTGATCCCAGACAAGGCAGTATGGTTTCCTGAACCATAAAGTAGGGGGAGTGATGGAACCTACCTGATAGCTGTTCCTTCTTTAAGACTGAGCTCTGGTGTCACCCTTTCCCCAAGCCCCTCAAAGTCCATCTCCGGACCCCACCGTCCATGCTCCGCACTTGCCACCCTGAGCCTCATTCTGAAAATACCTGCATGTGCTGCCCTCAAAGCTCAGCATGTCTTGGGCCCCCAGTGTCTCTCCAGGGAGGGTCTCTGCACAGATGTCAGGCCAGACTGTCCCTCTTTGCTCAGGGACAAAGAAGATGAGCTCTCAAGGTGCCAGCCTGTGGTCCCTGCACTGGGGCAGGACAAAGGTAAGTAGAATCGAGAGTCACCACCAGGACTACATTATCCCCAGGAAAAACCTGAAACGAGTTCATGTAGCATTTTGGATCCCACCAGAACAGCAGCCCTAGAGAAAGTGCCAGGAGAATTCCTATACCCAAGTTTCTTCTCTTTCTCTTACCAGAAGCTCTTTGGCATTTCACAAAGCAAGTTGCAACCAGAGTCTGGCAGCTTCCATTGTATTGAACAATTAAGGAAAACAATGATCTGTGATCACGGCAAGCTTCTGGGTAATTTATATTTCTAAAGATTGTCAAAAACAATATCTCCTTTGCTAAAACTGTTCAAATTGCTCCCACAAACATCAAAAGTGCTCCCCACCCCGCCCCCCACTTTCTCTGCCCGTCTCTATGGCAACGTGGAGCTGTGCTATTCTGATCACTGCTACCAAGCCAAGCAGGTGTCCGGAAAGTTTTGGGGAGGATTTTGAGTTGGGTAATTTTTGGCTCTTCTTGACATTTCCTAAGTGCCGTGATGTCTAAAATTTTGTTCTATTGGTTCCTGCTAAAGTGAACAAGAAGTTCCCTCTCCCACCAGCTGTTTTTTTTTTTTTTTTTTTTTTGAGACGGAGTCTTGCTCTGTCACCAGGCTGGTGTGAATTGGTGCAATCTCAGCTCACTGCAACCTCCGCCTCCCGGGTTCAAATGATTCTCTTGCCTCAGCCTCCCGAGTAGCTGAGACTAAAGGCACACGCCACCATGTCCAGCTAATTTTTGTATTTTTAGTAGAGATGGGGTTTCACCATGTTGGCCAGGATGGTCTCGATCTCTTGACCTCGTGATCCGCCTGCCTCAGCCTCCCAAAGTGCTGGGATTACAGGCGTGAGCCACCGCACCCAGCCTAGCTCTGGGTTTTGAAACAATGACAGGAGGGACTCAGGGCTGAAAGAAGTGAGGGAGGAGGCCAGGGTGGTGGCTGTTGCCTGTAATCCCAGCAGTTTGGGAGGCTGAAGCAGGTGGATTGCTTGAGCCCAGGAGTTCAAGACCAGCCTGGGCAACATGTAAGACCTCATCTCTACAAAAAATACCCCCCCCCAAAAAAAGCTGGGAATGGTGGAGTGTGCCTGTAGTCCCAGCTACAGGGTTGCTGGGATGCTGAAGTAGGAGGATTGCTTGATCCCAGGAGGCTGAGGTTTTGGTGAACCGAGATCACGCCACTGCACTCCAGCCTGGGTGACAGAACAAGACTCTGTCTCAAAAAAAAAAAAAAAAAGAAAGAAAGAAAAAAGAAAAGAAAAGAAAAAGAAGTAAGGAGATGCTGAAAATGCCCCCCCACCCCAAACCACACCTCAGGGGTGTTTGTCTAAGAAAACATCTTTCGTGACCTGTGTGTTACCTTCTTTACAGGCACCTGAAATGCAGAAGGGAGCTTGCTGGGTTTCAGACATGGGTAAGTGTGGGGTGGCATTGCAGCAGGGATTGGAGGCCGTCAGACCAAAGAGGTGACCCAGAGTGGCCATGGGCACAGGACTCAATCTCTCAGAGCCTCTGGTTCCTGGTCTATAGCCTGGGGACGATCTCACCTCCCAGGTTGTCGTGTGGATTTAATGAGCCACCAGGTGTAATCAGTATTCAGGAAGGGGTGGTAATGGTCTCTGGTGTGGTTATGGAGGAAGCTGATGTCCACCAGCTCCACTTCCACACAGGTTAGCTCCCAGGTCTTCCCAATAACCCTTTGGGACAAAGGATTTACTGAGCTGATGCTCAGGGAGGTCCAATGAGTTGCTCCAGGTCTAATGACATTGCCTAAGCATGTCATAACCCCTCCCCATGCTCAGTTCCCTGATTTAAATCAGTGCCTCTTGGAAGCAATCACAGTGCCCTTCGGGAGGTGAGTAGATACATAAGTGGATACGTAAGCTGTGGTCCATCCAGACAATGGAATATTACTCACCAATAAAGAGAAATGAGTTATCAAGCCATGGAAAACCATGGAGGAAGCTGAGCTGCATATCACGGAGTGAAGGGAGTCAGGCTGAAAAGTCTACACACTGCACCATTCCAACTCTGTGACATTCCAGACAGGGCACAACCATGGAGATTGGGAAAAGATCCGTGGTTGCCAGGAGGCAGCAGGAGGGAGGGATGAATCAGTGGAGTGTAAAGAGCCTTAGGACAGTGACGCCAGTCTGTATGATGCGGCAGTGGTGGTCCACGTCTTTCTACATTTTTCCAAACCCACAGAATACACAATGCCCAGGGTGGCCCCCGATGTAAATGCTGCACTCTAGGAGATAGCAATGTGTGAGTGCATGTTATCCATTGGAACAGGTGTGGGGAGGCTTTGCATGGGGAGATGTGGGGTCTATGGGAACTGTCTGCACTTTCCACTCAGCTTTGCTGGGAACCCCAAACTGCTCTTAGAAATAAGGTCTATTAAAAAGGGATAGGGGGTGGCTGGGTGTGGGGGCTCACACCTGTACGCCCGGCACTTTGGGGGGCAGAGAGAGATGGGAGGATCACTTGAGCTCAGGAGTTCAAGACCAGCCTGGGCAACATGGCAAAACCCCTTCTCTACAGAAAATACAAAAAGTAACTAGATGTGGTGGTGTGTACCTGTAGTCCCAGCTACTTTGGAGGCTGAGGTAGAAGGATCACCTGAGCCTGGGAAGATCACACCACTACACTCCAAGGGAGTGAGACCCTATCTCAAAAAAACCTGGGGGGAGTAGGGGGCAGAATAAAGCCAGCACCTCCTCCAGGGAGCCTTCCCTGACCACCATCACCTGCTGCAATTTCTCCCCCTGCCAGGAATCTGCAGGCTGTCATCACTTCTCCTCTGTTTAGCCCCTCCCCAGAATAACAGTGGCTGGGGTTTCCAGCTTCTGGACCTAACAGGCCCCTCCAGAGCAGGTACGGGGCTATGTGCCTTAGACCCTTCCACCTCACACCAGGGCACCCAGCGAGACCTGTGAGGGAGTGGGTAGCAGGTGTTGAACGAATGCCCCGTCCTGCCAATGACCGACGTTTGTAAGAGAGACTCAGCATGAAATGACAGCTGCACGGGGTGGGCACATTGATGTGCTCAGCAAATGAGGCCCCTGCTGCTGCTGTGTCCTGTGTCCAGTCCTGGTGACACAGCCCTGGGACCTGAGACCTGTGCCCAGGCCCCATGCTGGCTGCTGTCACGGTCACTCCTCCCTGCATCCAGGGCAGGCTGGGCCCATTTCGAAGGGGAGGGCTGGGGGAGGTGGGGGATCTCAGCTGGCAGTGCTCAGTGACATAGGGGCATGACTGGGACACAGGCAGGCCTGGGAACAGCGACTCTCCCCACACAGGCATTTTCCTTCTTCTGCCTCAAAGTTGCTTTTGCATCCTGGCTTTTTTTTTTTTTTTTTTTAATTCCCCAAATGAAACTTCCCAATGCACTTGGTGACTCATCTGCGGGCTGTTAAGTGGCATTCGCTGTCTGCCTTCAGAGATGAGCACATCACGACTCAGACCCATGGGAGGGCTCAGAACTACCCGGTGACAATGCAGTACATGTGTGTGGCAGGTGGGCGTGTGCATGGGGGTGTGTGTGGAGGTGCTGGCAGGCGTGGGCCTCTGATGTGGCACCAGCCCTGGTGACACAGAGCCGTGTGACCAGCACCAAGCCCCCCATGACACCCCCACCAGCCACAACTCCAGCCACTTGGGCTGTGATTCCAAGGAGACTGTGGAGTGGGCAGGGAACTCAGGTTTATAAAGGGAACATTGGGAAGGAGGGAGGAGTGGTGGGCCCAGGGTGGGATATGAGCAGGGAAGTGGGGGAGGAGGAAGGAGGGGGGTGGGAGCCCAGAGGCTCTACGGCCCAGCAGCTGCAGGGTGTGTGATCTTGGGAAGCTTCCATACCCTGAGACCCTCGGACAGTGAGGGAGGCCGCCCTGTATGTCACATTGTGTTAGGAAGATCTGTCGGGGTGTAACAGCAAAGAGAGCTTCCTACCTTAGGCATGGTCAAGGCCTGGTGGGATGGCCTCAGGAAAGAGGCAGTGGATGGGGCACATGGCCTGAGTGAGCTCCAGACCTTGCTAAATTGGAAAGGCACCCATGCAGCTCCTCTGCTGCACCCCTCTCCAGGACTCCCCATAGAATGCAGACTTCTGGTCCAGCTGGCCTGGGCAGGACAAGCTCTCCAGGTGGCTCTATGTGCACAGCCTGAGCTAAGCACCTCCGGCTTGGAGCACGGCTTCTCTATCTTGCTTTATTTATTTATTTAGAAACAGGGTCTCACTATGTCATCCAGGGTGGTCTTGAACTCCCGGGCTCAAGCAATCCTCCGGCCCAAGCCTCCCCAGTAGCTGGAACTACAGGCATATGCCACCACTGGCTCCAACCTTAATGTGCATGCAAATCCCAAGGGCATCTTATTAAAATGCAAATTCTGACTGAGTAGGTCCATGGTTGGCGCGGGATTCTGCATTCGTAACAGGCGTCCAGGTGACTGAGGAATGCTGGATGCTCATGTTGCTGGTCTGGTGGACCCACCACACTATGAACCACCCTGCTTTATAGTCATGGGTCTCAAATGCTCCTATGTCTCACAAACCCCCCAGGAACCTGGTAAAATGCAGATTCCTGGGCCTGGCTCCCAGGGATGCCGACAAGGGTAGTCCTAGGGTTTCGCTGTGCTAGAAGTCCAATGTGTGGCCAATATGTCTCAACATGTTCTGTTCTTTCTTTTCTTATCTCTTTTACTTTTTCCCTTCCCTTCCCTTCCCTCCGCTCCCCTCCCCTCCCCTCCTCTCCCCCTCCCCTTCCCTTCCCTTCCTTTCTTTTCTTCTCAGACAGGGTCTCACTCTGATGCCCAGGCTGGAGTGCAGTGGTGCAATCTTGGCTCACTGCAGCCTCAAACTCCCCAGTTCAAGCAATCCTCCCATTTCAGCTTCCTGAGTAGCTGGGACTACAGGCACGTGCCACCATGTCTGACTGATTTTTAAATTTTTTTGTGGAAATGGGTTTTTGCCATGTTGCCTAGGCTGGTCTTGAACTTCTGGGCTCAAGCAATCCCCCTGGCTTGGCCTCCCGAAGTGCTGGGATGACAGGTGTGAGCCACCACGCCCAAGCAGCCCCACATGTTGGGTTTTTTTTTGTTTTGTTGTTTGTGTGTGATGGAGTTTCGCTCTTGTTGCCCAGGCTAGAGTGCAATGGTGTGATCTCGGCTCACCGCAACCTCAGCTTCCCGAGTAGCTGGGATTAGGGGCATGTGCCATCAAGCCCGGCTAATTTTGTATTTTTAGTAGAGACAGGGTTTCACCATGTTGGTCAGGCTGGTCTCGAACTCCCGACCTCAGGTGATCCATGCCCCCCCCCCCCACCCAGGCCTCCCAAAGTGCTGGGATCACAGGCGTTAGCCACCATGCCTGGCCCATGGTGTTCTTATCTCATTAACTCAGTGGGCTAAAAACTCATTGCCACACTCAGTAGCTTAAACCACAGAAATGGATTCTGCCACAGTTACGGAGGTCGGAAGTCTGAAATCAGTAACACTGGGCAAAAGGCAAGGAGAATCTGTTCCCCGCTCTTCCAGATTCTGGGGACTGCCTGCATTCCTTCACTTGTGGCCACATAATTCCTATCTTCAATGCCAGCATCTTGGAATCTGTCTCTGCTCTATGTCCACATCAACTTCTCTGTGTGTGGTCAGATCTCTGTCTGCCTCTCTCCTGCAAGGAGACAAGCCAGGCTAGTGGCCCCTTCTCAAAATCCTTATTTAATCACATCTGCAAAACCCTTTTCTAAATAAGATACCACTCACAGGCTCCAGGAAGTGATCTCTTTGGGGGCCTGGTACAGCAATAGCCTGTAAACCCCCAAACTCTGCTCTCTTTCAGATGGTAACTCACCAAGCCTCTGTCTTCATTTTCTTTGAATACTTGGCATGTAGCCCAATGCCTGGAACAGGTAGGATGTCACTAAATGTTTATATGTTTTAATTTTTACTTATTTTATTATTATTGTTATTATTTTTGAGATGGAGTCTCACTCTGTTGCCCAGGCGGGAGTGCAGTGACGTGATCTCGGCTCACTGCAACCTCCAGTTCCTGGGATCAAGCGATTCTCCTGCCTCAGCCTCCCATGTAGCTGGGATTACAGGCATGTGCCACGACACCTGGCTAATTTTTTTTTGTATTTTTAGTACAAATGGGGTTTCACCATGTTGGCCAAGCTGGTCTCGAACTGTTGACCTCAAGTGATCCACCCACCTCGGCCTCCCAAAGGGCTGGGATTACAGGCGTGAGCCACCACACCCGGCCAAAAGTCAGTAAATGTTTGTTGAGTAAATGGAGGTAGGTTTTAAATAGGTGCAGGGAAGGAAGTGGGGCAGGAACTTGAATGCAGAGTCTGAAAATCATGGGCAGACATCAAAGGACTGAATTGTGGGGGGCATATTTGGATGTCAGGTTAAAGAGTTTGGACACTGTCCTATGGGCAAGAAAGAGCTTATATGAATTCCTTGCATAGCTGACTCATCCATCCATCCACTCATTCATTCATTCATTCAATACTCAACAGCAACATGCAGAGCTCAGCTCTTGGGGAAATGAGGACAGGTGTCCTAGAAGAGATAGCATCGAACAGCTGGCTCTTTCTTCCACCAGAGGTGTGTTTTAATAAGTTCTAGTATTTCTAGCAGTTATTGCTTTAAGTGTGTGGCTACTAGATTTTCTGGCTCATTCAGATTCACGACAATGAAATCTTTGTGGATTGTGCCTGGCACCCTTACATAATACCACTCTGTTCCCGTGAATGCTTTCCACCATGTGTTCTTCCTTATCAGTAGTAATTTGCCATTTTTCAAATGTCTGCTGTGAGCTTCTACTTCTCAATATTTTTGGTGCGTTTTCTTGTAAATAGCGCTTAACTGGACTTTAGTTTTTGCCCCAATCTTACAGACTTTGGATGGGAAATTCAGCCCATTCATCTGTGTTACAAAGGCTGGTAGCCATGGCTTTATTTATTTTATCTCATCTTATGTTTACTGTTATTAAGCTTATTGTTCTTGCTATTATTTACTTTTCCCCCTTAATTTTGCTTCCTTACTCTCCCTCCACCCCTCCCCCAACTTCTACCTAGTAATTCAGGAGTTCTACTCTGCTTCTTTCCCGTGAGTTGCTACTTTCCAATTCCTGAGAGTCATCATTAAACCAATCTTTCCCTGCTAATGTATTAAAAGTAAATGGTAATGAAGCCCCCCTCCCCACCACCAATAAGGCTTTCCTTCCCCACCTGAGAGTCATAATTAAACCAATCTTTCCCTGCTAATGTATTAAAAGTAAATGGTAATGAAGCACCCCTCCCAACCACCAATAAGGCTTTCCTTCCCCACTCACCAAATCAGATCCTTTACTTCCTCCTTCTCCCCTCAACCAAATGTGATCTTAAAATATTCTGACTTCTCCGTGATAAGATTCTATTTTTTTTTTAGTTCCAGGCTAATACAACTTTCTCTTGCAGCATGTAGCTTATGTTCTAAGAATCCTTATGTGGCATTGCTAGTACCAAATCACAGGCACATGTGGCTTAGCCATACTGTATATTTTGCAAGGGTCATTGCTCAATACCACTTCCTGTTCTGAGCGTTTGCTCTGTCTTGAAATCTCTACTGTGATTGAACTGTCTCGGTGACGGGGGAACTCTGAATATCTTCCTCTGAAAGGGGACATGGCTGGGGTCCTTTCTCTGTCTTACCACGTTGGATATTTTCTCTCTTTTGTCCAGACAGATGAATCCTGTAGTAGCCTTGATCCTATCATCAGAGTCCCTGGACATTGCTCCAAAGTCCCCTAGGAACCACTTCGACTTTCCTCCCCTTAGATGTGACCTGTTCTTTCTGGAACTCTGCAAGACCGTCTCTTTATCCTTGGCATCTGCGATTCCCAGGGACACTTTCTCCTGGCACTTTCCTAACCTCTGTTTCTCCTCCAGCTCTTCCTGGAGTACCTGTCCTTTGCGCAATATACTTCCTGGAACTGTCTTTCCAGTCTCTGCTTTTTGTCCCGATGATTTTCGTGTGCTTTTCCTCTACATCATGCAGCATTTACTCCACATTATCTTCCAGTTTGCTCAGTTGTCCTCACCTCCACTCTTCTCTTTCTGAATTTGCCTGTTGCTTTTTCAGTCTTTTAGCTCCACGGAATATGTTCAGTGTTGCTGTGTTCTGATAGAGGCTCCTTAAGCCGTCTTGTAGATTTTTGTTGTACTTTCTCTCTTCCCTTAGACCTCCACAGGAGGAACTTTCCAATCTGTCCTCTTCTCTCTGCTTAATGAGCCCCTGCAAAGGGTTTGTGAAGTGCCTCAGCCTCTCTGTGATTGTGTGTTCACATTAATATTTACTATTTTCTTAAATGTGCATATATCTCAAAATGTGAACAGTGATCATCTTTGAGTGATTTTTTTTCTCCTTCCTACTTTTAGTAATTCTCCAAATTTCCTACAGTTAGTGTATGATAAGGTGGAAAGACATCTTCAAGACTTTGGGCAAATAACTATGTCTGGGCCTCAATTTTCACATGAATAAAAAATGGGCCCAATGCCACCTCCCTCCTTGGGTCACTAGGGGGGCCCTTGAAAGCTGTGAAAGCCCCTAAGCCAACCTGGACAGAGCAGGCGAGGCTGATGGCAGGTGTTCTTCCTTCCTCTGTGAGCCTCACAGAGTCACAGGTGAACATTGGGGATCGGGGGTGGGCAGTGGGGGCAGCTGGAGAATCAAGTGAGGTGACTGACTTGAACTACGCCGCTTTGACAAAAGTCCTCCGAAGTAGTGTGTTCAGAACTCATCTCCAAAGCCATCTGGAATATTTGCTCCCAACACGTTGGTAAGTATTATCTCTGACAGTCACTCCGAGCCGCAGTTTCTGCTGTGATAACTAGGACAGGTATCTCAGGTTGGCTGTGGGGATCAGAGACAGAGCAGGCAGGGTCTCACATTCCCGAGGGCCTCTCAAGGATAGACCCTCGCCCTCATCTCCAAACCACGCTTCCCAGACATGAACCAAACGAGAGTCTCCAAACTGCCTGAGCCTTGCTCACTCCCTGGGCTAACACACGCTTTAAAGGAATCCCACAGTCACCGTGTGAAAAGCTTGCTACACTGCATTTGATTCTGGGCACTGAAAGCAGTACTTGGCTGCAGACACTCGTTCCAAACAGGCCCCATTTTTCCATCTCTGCTGCTGTTATTAGGGGAGCCCTTAGACTCTCTTGCAGCGCTGGAATAGGCGCTCAAGACGTGTGTTAATATTGCAACAGCAAATATAATGAATCTGCAGTTGGGGCCGCTGAGGCCGGAGTGGTGGATGAAAGGTGGCCGGAGCCTTTTCACGGATCCAAACCACCTGTTACAGGAGAAGGCGAGCGGCCTCGCTAAGCAACTGGACGTTCTGCAGGCGGGGCGGGGCCGGGGCCCGAGTCCGCTCGGAAACTTTCGCTGTGGGCGAGCCGGAACCGCCCTCTGGCCCCTCGGGCCCAACCGCGCATGGGGAGTGCCGGCCCGCAGCTAGGCGAGGCGCACCATGATTGGCGGAGGTGTGGAGTGATTGGCGGTTGCTCCGGCCGCTCAGCAGGCCGAGCTGGCGCCGCATCCGGGGGTCCGCGTCTGGAGTGGAGGAAGGCTGAAGGCCCCGCCCCTGCCCCGCCCCCTCGTGCAGAAGGCCGCGCTAGCCGGCTCTTCAGCAGCCAGTGCAGGTTGCTACCCCGCGGCCGCAGATCTCCCGGTTGCGCCGCGTTCAGCTGCTCCCGAACAACTTTACTAACGGCCCAGAGGCCCCAGGGCGTCGCAGCACCGCGTGCGGCCCACTCACAGGCTGGTGAGTACTTCGGGGCTGGGGCAGTGGCGCGGTGGCTGTGGGCAGCGCGCAGGAGGCGGGCAAGAGCCCTGAGGCACTGTCC
Organism: Symphalangus syndactylus; assembly: GCF_028878055.3. Lineage (NCBI taxonomy): Eukaryota > Metazoa > Chordata > Mammalia > Primates > Hylobatidae > Symphalangus > Symphalangus syndactylus. Next base: position 15,706,788 of record NC_072438.2, on the reverse strand, counting down.
GCCTCGGGCCTCAGTTTCCCCTTCCGAGCTGATGGGTGGCAGGCCCCAAAGTCCCGGCAAGGTCCCCGAAGTTGGAGGGCCGGGGGTCCCGCCCGCTCTGCAACGCGCGAGGCGACCCCTGTCCCGGGCCCGAACGAGTCACCCGGGGGGCGCGCCCCGGTCCCCCGCGCGCTGTCGCCTGGAGCCCCGCCGCGGGCGGGACAGCAGGCCCGAGAGGCGGAGCGGCCGGCGGCCAGGCCCCCTCCCCTCGCCCCGCACCATCCCCCTCGAGTTGCCCCGTCATGCCCCTCCCCCGCGGTCCCAGGACCCACGGCCGCCCTCGGTGCCTGCCCGGCCGCTGGAACGCGCCTGGGCCCGCGGGAGGTGTTGTGGGGGGAAGGGGGGTTCAGTCCCCCAGGGGGACCCGGCCCGCCCGAGGGGCAGCTTAGGGGACACTCTGAATCCTCACAGCCCACTTAGGAGCGCCGTGGCAGTTCCTCTCCGTCTCCCGGCCTCACAGTAGAGAGTTGAGAGGTTTCAGTGGCAGCACCTGGACCCTGCCTCGTATGATGAACTCCACCCTCTGGATCATTAGCTTTTTGTTTGATCAACGAAAACTTTCTGGAGAATCCTGCCCAGCTGTTTTGGATGTGATGGCGCCTTGGCCTCTCACCCACTTAGTAGTTGATGTTATGAATTCCAAGGAAGTCGCATTTGTGCAATCCCCCCACCACCCAGATTTAACCCTCTCAGTAGCCTTAGGCGGAGAAGTTATAGTCCCCATTTGACACCCCAGGAAGCTGAGGCTCAGCAGGGTTTGGTGCCAGCCCAGGACCACGAAGCTGATCGGGGCAGAGCCTGTGTGAAGCCTCTGCCCCATGTCTCCAGAAGCAGCCCCGCCTCTCCTCACCTTGGACAATGACCCCTGGCATTTGGCCCAGGGCTTTGCAGTTTGTAAAGGGCTTTCTCTTCTGCCAGCATCCATCACTCAAAGAGCTGTGCCCTGGGTACCCCATGTGCTGGCTGCCTGTTCTCTGCAGCAGGGGAGGGAGCCCACGGGAAGCCCAGAGGCCACCTTTGCCACTGTCCCCACCTGTTTACTTTTGTCTCCAAGGGTCTGTTATTCCCATGGGGTCTCCATTGTATCCAACCAGGGATTTAGAGGGAGGCTCCTCCACATTTCCGCCTCTTTTCCCTGCCTGCTGGTTTGTCCTCCTCCCTTCGCAGACACAGGAAAAGTTGGCTGGGAGACGCCGTCTCACCTTCTTTCCCAGGATGGAAGAGCATGGAGGGCATCTCTGACTTAGGCCTCCCCTGCCCATCCTGGACCAGGGCTGGACAGGCTTCTGGGGCTGGTCACAGAGGGGACTCCAGCTCAGTCTCAACCCCCAGAGATGTCTGCACTGCCGGACAGACCCGAAACACCCATCCTTGACGGTGGCAATAAGAATTATAATAGGTCGGGAGCTTTATGTCTACACGGCTCCCCTCCCCTCCCACTTCCCTACCTCCGGAAGTGGTACCACTACAGCCAGCCAGTCCCAGCCACAAACCAGACCACCCCCTGTGCCCTTCATTCCTCACTCCCAGTTGGTTCTCTCCTGTCTCTCCTGGCTCCTGAGCCTCACTGGGATACCTGCCCTGGTTCAGGACCCTTTCCTCTCCCTGAACGGCCCCCAGGCTCCTCCCTGGTCCCGATCCGGGCCTGGCTGCACACAGCCCTGCTGTTCTTCAGCTGCCACTTCCCTCTGGGCTATCGGGTCAGGTCCGCCTCCTGAGCTGGCATTCCTTCGGGCCCTCAGGGACCCACCTCGCCTCGCTGCTCACTCAGCCTCTCCCTCCTGTGTCCTCTCCCCAGCAGTCACCTCCCAGCCACCTGTGTGTTCCTGGCCACAAGGCTGGCTCACTGTCCCTCTGCTGCCTCCTCTTCTGGGCACAACCCCTGCTGGAATGCCCAGCCACCTCCCACCTTGCCTGGCTCCTGCCTGCTTGTCCAGAGGCTCAGTCAAGGCCTCATGCAGGATTACTGGCCTGCCTCTTCCCACAGTGGAGTGAGGGCCCCCTTCTGTGCCATCTTTGTGGGTGTCTGTTTAGGTGTTACCCTTCCCATCTAGATGAAGCTGCTCCAACGCTGGCCCTGGACAAGACTTCTCTAGGGCAGGGGGCCCAGCACAGCGCTTGGCACAAGATGGACCTACCCTCAGTCCACACCTGCTGCCCATCCAGGCCAGGCCTGGAGCAGGTGCCAGGTGTGTGGTGGGGGCTTGGCCACTGTGGCTGTCATGACTGCTGCTTGGGGCAGTCCCAATTCAAATCCCTCTGTTCCTGTGAATGTACCACATTGGATAGAGCTGGAATGTTCCTTGGTTTGTCCCTTAATGCTCTGAGCAAAAATAGGTACCTGGGATCCATCAAGGGCTTTGTGCCCTTGCCTTGAGGAGCAGCCCTGTGCCAGGGGGCTGGGTCAGGCCAGGCCAGAGCAGACATCCCAGGGCCGGGACCTCCTGGGCCTGCTCCCTTAGGGCTTGCTCACAGATGGGTTTTAAAATAATATTTGCTTTAATTTCAAAAACATTACACATTCATTATAGAAAACTAGGGAAATATGTTTAAAAGAAGAATAAAATGAAACCGCGCCATAAGCTTTATCCCCAGAGACAGCAAGTATCTTTTTTAGGGGGCGTTTTCTTCCATTTTTTGGCAGATAAATTTTGTTTTCATCCTAAACAGACTCCGGCTAATATCTTCTGCTGCTTTAAATCCTGCCTTAACAGTGTCATGCCCACCTTTTCCTTGTCTCGAAACGTTCATGTACGAGGTCACGTTTACCAGCTGTACCGCGTTGCACCATATGGAGGGGTGTAGGCTTTATAGCCAGCCCCTTTCTGGACAGTGCTGAAAGTGCCATGGGACGGACATTGTGTGTGAGCCCCAAGGGCATCTCCAGTGACTCCCCTGGACTGGCATCCTGGAGGCAGAGGCACTGATCAGAGAGAGTGTGAACATCATCTCGGCTTCCTAAGGGGGCTGTTTCTGAGGCGCTGGCTTGGGAGGTGGGGTTGCCCCCACAGAGAGAACAGAATGGGGGTGGCCTGGGTGAGGGCCAGAGCCCTTAGGGCAGAAGGCCACATGTGGTCATTCTGCTGCGGGTCTGAGTGGATGCATGGTGCCTGCAGCCCTCTCCAGGTGGCGGCCTCTCAGCTGAACTCCCTGGTGCCGGTGTTTGTGTTTGGATGGGATAAAAATACGCCTCAGTGCTCATGGGGAAAGAATGCTAGCAACTTTGCTTTTGTGGATCTTATACAGTGACGGCTTCTAAGCCATTGCTCTGGTCACCAGTAGGGAGTTGGGGCTGAGTGCCCCACCGTGCAGGTAGGGATCTGAGGGTGCAGAGTGGATGCAGCTGAAGATGCCTGGATGCTGGGGTTTGGGGGAGGGACTTGCTAAGGTCCCACGGCATTATTGCCTGGATGGTGCTCCTGCCCTAGGCCAGACTGCCTCAGGCTTCTGCCCACGTGCATTAAGTGCTTAATGTATTCCTGGCAAGGCAGCAGGTCTTTGAGTGGATAAGCTGCAGCCCCTGCCCTCAGGGCTGACAGTGGCTGTCACACGCAGGAAGACTCAGAGAGGGAAGGACCAGACAGCAGGTCCTTCACCCGGAGATCTTTTCTGATCTTCATTGTTCCTGTGACCAACCGTGACCAGGAATTGTTGTGCTTGTTTTGAAATAACAAGCCCTTTGATCCAAACCAGACTTGGCCAACCCTCAGAGAACCTGAAAATTAATCCTCCTGTATTCATCCATTCTTACTAACCAGAGATTTTACTTTAAACAGTTTTTTTTTTTTTTTTAACTGCAGTGTGACATACATGGTACATAGGCCAGCTAGAATCTGTTTTCCTGAAATCCCTTTTATGAAGTGTTTTCCAACTGAACATGCCTTTGTTTAGCACCTGGGAGTAATGGCTTAGGGTTTTTCTTTTTTTTTTTTTTTTTTGAGACGGAGTATCGCTTTGTCACCCAGGCTGGAGTGCAGTGGCGCGATCTCAGCTCACTGCAAGCTCTGTCTCCCGGGTTCACACCGTTCTCTTGCCTCAGCCTCCCAAGTAGTTGGGACTACAGGTGCCCGCCACCACGCCTGGCTAATTTTTTGTATTTTTAATAGAGACAGGGTTTCACTGTGCTAGCCAGGATGGTCTTGATCTCCTGACCTCGTGATCCGCCCGCCTCGGCCTCCCAAAGTGCTGGGTTTACAGGCATGAGCCGCTGCGCCCGGCCGGCTTAGGGTTTTTTTAAATGCCCAATAGTTTGCTTTCTCTTCTGTCACATACGTAATCCCCATAGCACCCCTATGTGGGAGGTGCTATCCCCATTTTACATATGGGGAAACAGACACAGTGAGGTCATGTGGCCACTAGTAAGGGTAACTGAAACTGATGCCCCATGCCATGTTGCTTCCAGCTGTAACCTCTAGCAGAGGGAGGGCTCTGATGAAGAGGTGATCACCTGAGTGCTGTGTGTTTACCTGGGCAGGTGAGGAAGACAAGGACTCGGGACAGACATAGCTTGGAAGCTCCCACAAAGGAGGTATCGCTGGAGCTCTTGACTTGAAGGGTGCTTAGGGTCTAGGCTGGGGGAGGAGGGTAGGAAGGCATTCCGGGAAGAGGGCCCTGTGGAAACAGAAGTGTGGAGGTCAGCGTTTGTGTGCTGATGTTGAAGGGTAGCCAGTGTTTTGCAGTGAACGGGCCCTGGGAGAGAGGGTGCAGTGGCGGTCGGATTTCAAAGTCGTCTTTTTCAGAAATGAGCTTGCAGAAGCGTTAGAATTGGGCAGGTCTGGATTTGAATTTCAGGTCTGGTATCTGGAGCTGTTTGACCTTGAGCAGGTCCCTCCCCTCCCTGCACCTGCGTTCCTGTCTGTGAAGTGGGGTGAGGTTGAAGGATAAAACATTTCCCCATCTATAACTCTGGGATGACAACGGGATCTACCTTCCAGGTCCATGCGAGGAACTCACAACAATAGGACCTACCTTCCAGGGCCATACGAGAAACTCATGAGAAAAGACAAGTACCGAGAACAGAGCTGTTGGTCTTGATAGCAGAGATGCCCTGGCGTAGGTCACCCCTCAGTTAAGGTACCCTCTCTCTGTCTGAGAAAGTGACACCTGACTTGGGGGCAATGGGAACCATGGGAGAGAAGGTAGACATGGCCACATGTCATTTGAAGACCTGACTTTTTACCGTCTCAGGTGGTCCGGTGGCCTGCAGGACCATGGTTCTGTTTGCGATCCTGTGTGGGTTCTATGTGCAATCCTGTATTTCTCTGCCGCAGCTAAGGGGACACTTAGGTCTGCACGTGCAGTTAAATGGCTGCTTTTGTGGAAGGTGCCAGTTCCCGGGAGCTTGGAACTTGGAAACAGGATGGAGCAGGCTCCCAAGCTTGACCATGCATTCTTTGCACCTGGGGGATGTTTTAAACTAAGGGCTCAGTCCCTCTGAGGGAGGAACGTGTGGATTGAAATCTGCAGAGTTCTTGAGCAGCAGAGTTCTGAGCGGCACCGATCTGATCTTTAGGACCCATTTGCAGCTGGGAATGGAGCAGAAATTGTTGTGTATGGAGGCTGGGGCCACTCCTGACTCTTCCAGTCACAGCTGCCCCCAAAGGTGACCTCTGGGCACCTACTCGGATCCGGCCCCGTGCCAAGCGCTGGGTGTTCAGAGGCGGCCAGGGGACTCCCTCGTGCTGCCCATGCTGTCTGCTCTCACTGGTCCTCACAGTTGCCCCGTCCCCATTTTCAGATGAGGAGGCTGAGGTGCAGAGAGGGATGTGGGCTGCTCAGGACCACACAGTTGGTGGGCACAGAGCCAGGAGCACAGCGCCGCGGCAGCTTGGGGCTGGGAGCAAGACTCTCTGTTACCAGCCTCTCCCTGCTCTGTGCCTCAGAGGATGGCTGTGGACCCTGAGGTCCTTGGGATGGTCATTTGGGAATCTGAGGAAAAGTTTCCACAGCCTCACAGCAGCAGGTCCAAGGTTCAGCAGCGCCAGGGGTTTGCATCCCACCCCTAACACAGCTCATCCAGGGCCCATCCGGGTCTGGGGCTCAGGATCCTGCAGCGCTTTCAGCTCTGTGTCTGTGGCCGGTGGTTGTCCTTCATTACAGGGATGGTGGTGTTTTTCCATGTTGCTAAGCAGCATGTGAGGGCCTCTGTTGAATAAAATAAAGCCCTTGCTCCAGCGTGACATGGGTCACGGGATCTCTGCGCACTCTAGTCTCTTCTGATGCCCCCGCCGCACTGTTTGCCTTAGTTTGCTTTTTACTATGTGTGTTGATTTCTGGGGCATCATTCCTGTGACTTCGGTCCTGTGGCTTGGGCCTGGGGTAGGGGCTGTGGAGCGGCAGATCTGGGTATGAATCCCGGCTCCACCCATTTGGCTCCCCCTCTTCTCTCCCCTGCCCTCTTCCACCCTCCCCAGCTCCCTTCCCCTCTCATATTTACTTAACTTTACTCAGTACCAGCGTATTAGTTTTCTAGGGCTTCTGTAAGAAACTACTGGAAACTTGGTGGCTTAAAACAACAGAGGTTTGTTCTTTGATGGTTCTGGGGGCAGAAGTCTGAAGTCAAGGTTTGGGCAGGGTGGGTCCCTCCTGGAGGCTCTGAGGGAGGCTCAGTTCCTCGCCTCTGTCCAGCTTCTGGCAGTGGCCAGTGGTCCTCCTGCTCCTTGGCCGCTGTCACCCGTGTCCGCATTGGCTCTGTTACCCTCCTCTTCCTATAGGCCATTAGCTATTGGAGCCAGGGCTTCCCTACTCCAGGCTGATCTCATTTCAAGATCCTTAAATACATCTTCAAAGACCTGTTTTTCCAAATAAGGGCACATTCACAGACATTGGTGGGCACATGATGTGGGGCCCAATTCAGCCCCCTGCAGCCGGGCTTCACATGGGTGGGCTCTGGGTGTTGCTGCCATCATCCCCGTTTCTTGGATGAGGGAAGGCCAGGGTTGCGTGGCTCATGCCCAGTGAGGCAGGGACTCCAGGCCTCGGCGTGTGCAGGTCTGAGATGGTAAGTGCCGTGCCATCTGTAGAGTCACGTGGGTGAGTGTCCTCCCATGGTTTCCTCCCTGGAAGCGGGGCTGGCCCATGGGGACAGTGCTGAGTGTTAGCGAGATCCTGTATGGAGTGTCTGGCAGCTCCCACCTGCCTCCCTCTGCTTTTCTGTCTCCAGCAGACACTAAGTGCCAGAGCGGGCTCTGCCGTGCTGCGTGTGCCTGACCTTGACTTTTCTTCCAGGCAGGATGGACTCCAACACTGCTCCGCTGGGCCCCTCCTGCCCACAGCCCCCGCCAGCACCGCAGCCCCAGGCGCGTTCCCGACTCAATGCCACAGCCTCGTTGGAGCAGGAGAGGAGCGAAAGGCCCCGAGCACCCGGACCCCAGGCTGGCCCTGGCCCTGGTGTTAGAGACACAGCGGCCCCCGCTGAGCCCCAGGCCCAGCACACCAGGAGCCGGGAAAGAGCAGACGGCACCGGTAAGGGGGCAGGCTGGGAAGCCCAGGCGGGGCATGTTCAAGGATAGCTGGGTTGGAACGGGGTTCAGCCACCCCTGGAGGGTCCCCCCGCCAGGTCCTCTGCAGTTCAGCATTGTGCAGCTCCCATGCTGTGCACAGGCATCCATCCACTGGGGCTACCCACCTCCTCAGAGCCTTGCACCAGCCACCTGTGTGGCACCCACTCGAGGTGGTGCTGGTGCCCCCACTCCTCTGCAGTCCTTCTCTTCCCAGGGCCTCTGCAGCACTTCACAGCTTCCATTTGCAACAGCGTCCAAACGTGTGGAGTAAATTCACGGGCCTGCTGTAAACAACTAGGGTGGCAGGCCAGAGGTGACAGCCACACTCTCGGGAGTGAGGCCACGTGCGGGCGAAGCCCTTGGTGCTGAGTTTCTCCTCTCCCTGAGGGAGACTTGTGAGGGACGGGCGTCCTTCACCTCCATCCTGAGGCAGGATGCTGGGGCCCTGGGTGTTCACAGGCAGAGCTGACTGAGGCCCTTGGTCTTCACAGGCAGAGCTGACCGAGGCCCTGGGTGTTCACAGGCAGAGCTGACCGAGGCCCTGGGTGTTCACAGGCAGAGCTGACCGAGGCCCTTGGTGTTCAAAGGCCGAGCTGAGGCCCTTGGTGTTCACAGGCAGAGCTGATAGGCTTGTTGGTTCCCGGGTGGTGGTGTGAGGGTGGTGGATATGATCAGGGGAGTCCGGCCCCTGGGCACCTTCTCCAGCTGACTCAGGCCTCGGTCAGCCTTCACTTTCGCTAGAGAGGCCGCTGCCAGGGAGGCTCAGTCCCAGCTCATCACTGCCCCTCCTGCCCATGCAGAAGCCCCAGACCTATGGTGAGTGCCTGCTGTGTACACCAGCCTTGCCCATGTGCCAGGGCGGGACTCCTCATGGCAGTCCTGAGAGGGGAAACTGAGGCACTGAGTCTAGGTGACTTGCCCAAGAGACCCAGCGGGTGAGAGACGAAGTGCTCGAGTGGCCCAGGTTTCCTTCTTGTCCCAGTCACCTCACTGGCAGGGCCGTGGGGCCTCCCTGCTGTGGTCGCAGCGCGCTGAGGCTCCCATGTACCACTTATGCTGGGCGGGCCCTCGGAAACTCACCACAGCCCTGGGCCCTGTTTGTCTTTGCATCTCCTTAAAAGATCACTGTGCTCCTGTGCTTTGTTTTGGAGGCCTCTGGGCAGACGAGGGTCTGACCCCGGGATTTGGGCCCAGCCTCACGGCTTCAGGGGAACAAAGACCAGGGCTCGGAAGCTTGGTTTCAATCTGGGTAATGAGAACAGCCCGCAAAGGACAGAGTCCAAGACTGTGTGTTTCAGATAAGAAGAGTCAGGAAGCAGCTGTGGTTTGTTTGGCTTTGGTCTCCAATGTTGGGGTGGTGAAGAGCAAGCCCTGGGCGCCGCCTGACAGCCCAGCCCCCAACACTGGGCCTACAGCTGGGGGCAGTGGGCATCCCGTCTCCCAGTCACTGGTCACTGATGTGGCCACAGCAGGCCTGGCCTTGCATGCCCAATGGCCGCAGGGAGGGCAGGACCCAGGGTCCCTGCCAGTAGCAGCTGCTGCGAGAATCTGTTATTTAGCTCCCCCATCCTGCCAACATAGGTGGGTAAGCATCAATTAAAATACCAATAGGTAACAACAAGGGTAGCTATTTAACTGATACTTCCCCAAGCCACGTATCTTTTTAGGGCATTAGCCCACTTGCTTCTTTAACAGCCCTGGGAGGCAGGCTCTGCTGCTGCCCCGTTTTTCAGATGGGAAACCGAGGGATAGAGGGCTTAAGTAGATGACCCAGCGTCCCATGGTTGGTGAAGGGTGGAGGGGAGATTTGAACATACCTGGAGCCTGTGCTCACTATGGGCCTCAGGTCAGCTGTGCCCAGGGATCCCCATGTCCCAGACTCAGAGAAGTGCACAGAGCAGGTTGGCCTGTCCCTAGATCAATGCCTGGCCAGGTCCTGGTGACAGGAGTGAAGGCTGAGGCCTGCCCTCCAGGAGCCCTGAGCAATATGAGAGACAGGAGTGAACAAGGAACTATATTCTGGGGGCTCATGTAGCGTGGGGGACAACCCACATTGCAGTCCCCTAGGGGCCCCCCAGGAGAGCCTGGGCATTCTTCAGGGCATCAGGAGGACTGCCTGGAGGAGGCACCGTCAGAGCCCCCTCTGAGCTGCTGCTTGGCCTGTACACTTGGGAAACAGGAGAAGAGCAGCCTTGGGTCGCCCTTCTCTGGTTGCCTCCCTGAGGAACTGACCCCCTTTTCAGCCCTCCATTCAGCAAGGTTGGGGAGGGGCTGCTTCAGAAACTTCACTGGGTTGGAGCCCCACACTTCCTTCCCACCCTGGCTCTGGGGCCTTGGCAAGTCACCTGCCACCTGGGGAACCACTGCCGATGGGTCAGGGCTTGGAAACTCAGGGGCTCCTGGGCCCAGACAGGTAAAGAAAATAGTGACTCAGGCTAGAAAGGAGACCGCAGGGAGTTGTGAGGCTCTTGGGCGTCCCTGTGCCAGGGCGGGACTCCTCATAGCAGCCCTGAGAGGGGAAACTGTGTCCTGTGTGGAGTGTGGTTGCCCATGTGCTGAGAGGTGTTGTCTGTTGTGATTTTTGACAGCAGCCCAAGTGATGTGCCAGTGGGCCAGGGCCAGCACCTGCCTGTCCATGGCTGCCCCAGGGCTGATGGGCGGGGGCCGTTTCTTCACAGGTAGCTGTGGGGAGTCCTGTGATCACCTCAGTGTTGTCTTCAGCCCTGGGGGGATCTGTTGTTCTGCTCAACAAGAAAAGAAAGCTGAGCTCGTCACACCTGGTCCTAGGTGACCCAGCAGGCACAGAGAGGTAGAGTTGACGCCAAGCCCCACTCAGCCACCATGACACTGCTGTGCGAGTCCACGCCCTGGCAGAGAGCCTGTTCTGGGCCTGTTCTGTTTAGCCCTGGGGCTAAAGGGCGGGCTCAGATGCACAGAGGGACAGGCCTGGTGCAGGTGGGAGGAAGGAAAGCAGACCATTTCATCGTCTCAGCTTCAGGCTGGGTGTGCTGTGGCTATCATGTGCTTAGCCGGTGCTAAGTGTGTGCTAAGCATGTGGCTCTGGCAGGCACTGAGGCCTCCTGGGCACCAGCCGAGGCCCCACCCCTTCCCACTGTGCGGCCCTGAGCTCTCCTGCTGCCTCGGTCATTCCCGGGTCTACCGGTAGGACACGGCCCGGGGTTGGTGGAGGAGGAAGGAGGCGAGATTCGGGAGCTCTCCGAGTTGTACCCGCCACTCCATCTCTGAGCAGCAGCACTGTCATCTCTACAAGTCTCTACAGCAGTGCTGCCACCACCTCGACCAGGGGCTCACCCTACTGTGAGGTGGCCCAGCTCACTGTGAGACTCTGGGGCAGTGAATGCCCTTTCTGTTGACCCCAGTGGGCGGCCAGCCCACACGACTGCTGAATCTGCCAGGCCTCCCAGCCACTGGGGGTAGGGGGATTGCTTTGGCAGCCACAGGGACACAGATGCGGACAGGAGCAGGAGCCCTGGGGAGGAGGTGCACCCCACCAGGAAGCACCCACCAATGCTGACTGAGGCTGCACTGCCAGTCAGAGCCGCTGGGCGAGGGACAAAGAAGGGCCTTTGGGTGTGGGGAAAGCAGGCACCCCAGCTCCTACACTGAGGACACCCTGGGCAGAGAGCGAGCTCAGTGGGGGGCACCCAAGACCCATGAGGAATTGGCTGTGGTGTCAAGAGGTCAGCCAGGCCAAGCAGGACCCTGAGGGTCAGGGAAAGGAGAGGGCATTGTTGTGAGTGGGGCTCAGCTGTTAGATGGATTGTTTACATTAAAGGCCAGCCAGGAGGTGGAGCAGAGAGAGGAGTAGCCAGGCCACAAGAAGGCTGAGGAACAGTTAGACAGGGAGGGGAGAAAGCCAGGGTGGCCTCCAGGTTTCTGGCTGCGGCTGCCAGGTGGACGGTGGTGGCACAGCCTGAGGTAGGGTTCTGGGGGTGGTTCCCAGCGGGGTCCGAGCTTAGTCTTAGATAGAGGATACAAGGGGGTCCAGGAGGGGCTGGGGCTCTGATGCAGATGTGGGAGTGCACCCAGCCCCCGCTGCCCTGGGGACAGGCACAGCAGGAGGTGCTGCTCGGGGCACCCGCCGTTGATTATTTAGGAAGCAGCTGTCACGCCTGTTCTTTATCCTGACCTGGCCCATCTGATTGCTGTGCTCCTGCTGAGCCCCCCACAGCACACTGTGAGGACTGGCCACAGGATCTGGTGGGGCTCAGTCTTCTGGGAACTTGGCAGTGTGCCTGTCCTACTTGCACTCCAAGCCTCGGACGTCACCTCCAGGAAGCCTCCCACCGCGGGTGGTGTCTGCAGTCACCTACACAGCCCCAGCCCTCACGGGTGGACGTGCTCGTTCTCGCCTGGCCCAGGGCGGGCCGTGGAGAACTCAGGGGTCCTGACTCTCAGTTTGGTGCCCTCGGCTACGTAGGGCATGTTAGAAGGGTGCCCTCCCTGCCAGGGCCTCCAGGCCACTGTCTGCCCTGTTCCCGCCTCAGAGTTCAGCCAGCCATAGAAAGAGAGGGCTGAGGACCATTCAGCCTGTTCATTCACGAGAACCATTGTTAGTGTCACAGAGGCTGATGGGATGCCTGTGGTGCAGGGTGACCCCAGCTTCCCCATGTGGGGGATGCGCCGGTGGTGCAAGACCACCACCTTATGCCCTGTCTCTGGCACAGGGATGATGACAGCACGCAGCACATCCTCTTTTCTACCTTTCCCTTTGGCACAGCCCCCTGTGGGTGTCACGAGAGGCGCAGAGAGATCGTGGAGGTCAAGGGCTTGCCCAGGACCAGTGAGGGAGGGAGGGAGAGGGCAGCAGCACCCTTGGACATGGGAGGATTACATCGTATTTATTTACTACATGCCTAAGATGACACTCTTAAGAGTGTTTGACATACATCCAAAAATTTTTAAACACTATGGAAGCATGTCTGGATGCATCAGTAATGTGAAAGTGGAAGCCAGCTGCCCTGCTCCCAGCCCACTTTGGGAGAATTTTGTGCATGTTTGGAGCCAGCTGTTTGGGAAGGGAGGCCCCAGCCATTGCCCCTCGGGTGGGTTTGATGTTCTTTGTGTGGGAAGAAGCCTTCTCTCCATCCTTTTCCATTTCTGCAGAATATCTGCTCAGTCAGGGAGTTGAGCTTGGCAGTTCAGCTGCTCAGCCAGGCAGGTGCTGTGTCCTGGACTATGCTAGGATTTCGGGAGGAGAGAGGGCAGCTGCAGGCCCTGTTTGTAGTGGCTCCCTCCTGGGATCCCCGTTGTTCCTCCCCACATCTGCTCACTGTGTACTGTCCAGCGTCGTAGTGGAAGCTGGGGGCGAGACGGGTGAGACCCATGGACATAGATGGCATCCACGAAGGCTGGCGGAGCCTGTGATAGACGATGGACAATGTCCCAGGTTCCAGCAAGAAATGGCAGTGGGTATTTCTAGTTCTAGATCCCTGAGGAATCGCCACACTGACTTCCACAATGGTTGAACTAGTTTACAGTCCCACCAACAGTGTAAAAGTGTTCCTATTTCTCCACATCCTCTACAGCACCTGTTGTTTCCTGACTTTTTAATGATGGCCATTCTAACTGGTGTGAGATGGTATCTCACTGTGGTTTTGATTTGCATTTCTCTGATGGCCAGTGATGACGAGCATTTTTTCATGTGTTTTTTGGCTGCATAAATGTCTTTTGAGAAGTGTCTGTTCATGTCCTTTGCCCACTTTTTGATGGGGTTGTTTGTTTTTTTCTTGTAAATTTGTTTGAGTTCATTGTCGATTCTGGATATTAGGCCTTTGTCAGATGAGTAGGTTGCAAAAATTTTCTCCCATTCTGTAGGTTGCCTGTTCACTCTGATGGTAGTTTCTTTTGCTGTGCAGAAGCTCTTTAGTTTAATTAGATCCCATTTGTCAATTTTGGCTTTTGTTGCCATTGCTTTTGGTGTTTTAGACATGAAGTCCTTGCCCACGCCTATGTCCTGAATGGTATTGCCTAGGTTTTCTTGTAGGATTTAAATGGTTTTAGGTCTAACATTTAAGTCTTTAATCCATCTTGAATTAATTTTTGTATAAGGTGTAAGGAAGGGATCCAGTTTCAGCTTTCTACATATGGCTAGCCAGTTTTCCCAGCACCATTTATTAAATAGGGAATCCTTTCCCCATTGCTTGTTTTTGTCAGGTTTGCCAAAGATCAGATAGTTGTAGATATGCAGCATTATTTCTGAGGGCTCTGTTCTGTTCCATTGATCTATGTCTCTGTTGTGGTACCAGTACCATGCTGTTTTGGTTACTGTAGCCTTGTAGTATGGTTTGAAGTCAGGTAGCATGATGCCTCCAGCTTTGTTCTTTTGACTTAGGATTGACTTGGTGATGTGGGCTCTTTTTTGGTTCCATATGAACTTTAAAGTAGTTTTTTCCAATTCTGTGAAGAAAGTCATTGGTAGCTTGATGGGGATGGCATTGAATCTATAAATAACCTTGGGCAGTATGGCCATTTTCACGATACTGATTCTTCCAACCCATGAGCCATAAAAAAAATGATGAGTTCATGTCCTTTGTAGGGACATGGATGAAGCTGGAAACCATCATTCTCAGTAAAGTATCGCAAGGAAAAAAAACCAAACACCGCATGTTCTCACTCATAGGTGGGAATTGAACAATGAGAACTCATGGACACAAGAAGGGGAACATCACACTCCAGGGACTGTTGTGGGGTGGGGGGAGCAGGGAGGGACAGCATTAGGAGATATACCTAATGCTAAATGGCGAGTTAATGGGTGCAGCAAAACAACATGGCACATGGATACATATGTAACAAACCTGCACATTGTGCACATGTACCCTAAAACCTAAAGTATAATAATAAAAAAAAAAAAAAGAAAGAAATGGCAGTGGGTTGTGCTGGGAAGGGGCACATCCTGGAGGAGGCCCTAGGTAGTGCCTCAGAAAGTGAGGGTCATTGACTGATTCCGCGTGACATCCATGAATTTCTCAAATCTATAGGGCCCGTGCATGAAAAATAATTAAAAAGATGAAGGGTGTTCTCCGTGGACCCTCACAGAGGGAAGGAGACCTACCCATGGTATCCAGCTCTGATCACACTGCTATTTTGTGATTGATAGGCAGACTTTCAAAGAATGAGTTAGATTCAGGACCCTTTTAGTTGCAAGTGACAAAATCTCAATATAAATTGACACAAGCCAAAAAAGTAGAGGGGCAAGGGATTGATGAGTCCATAGATCTGGAGAGCCTAGAGTAGTTTGCTTCAGGCATGGCTGGATCCAGGGGCTCAGATGATGTCATCAGGAAGTACTCCCCTGCCCCCATTCCACTCTGCTTTCCTGTGCTGCCTGTCTCTCAGGGGCTCTGCCCACAGGGTGACCCTCCACAGTTCAAGCCGGCATCCACGTGCCAAGATCAGCAGAAGGTGAAAGCCCATTTCCCAGCAGTTCTAGCACAAACCCCGCTGGGCCGTGTCCATCCCTGAACCAGGTGCTGTAGTCAGGGAGATGACCTGGCAACTCTGATTGGCCAGCTGGGGGTGCAGGCCTTCTGTGCAGCACAGGGGAGGGGGCAGTGCCACCCAGACCGTGAGGACTGAGAGTTGGGGGGAGTTCCCCAAAAGGGGCATCAAGGTGCAGTCATCAGAAAAAGCAAGGAACAGAGGTGGAGCACACAAAAAACATGTGTGTTTGATGGTTCTTGGTGGTCCACACTGATGCAACCGGCTTCTGGGGGTGATCTTTCTGGCACTGAGCAGTGAGCATGCTGGGATTTGCCTTTGAGCCCATGAAGGCTCCTGCTTCATGGACTAAGCTAATTGTTCTGCAGGACAAGCCCACCACTGCCATATGGAAGCTGGAATAATGAAGAGGGTGTGTGTCCATCTCAAAGAGATTCTGGGCTGGGTGCAGTGGCTTGCACCTGTAATCCCAGCACTTTGGGAGGCTGAGGAAGGTGGATCACCTGAGGTCAGGGGTTCGAGACCAGCCTGGCCAACATGGTGAAACCCTGTCTCTACTAAAAATACAAAAAAACTTAGCCGGGCATGGTGGTGGCCGCCTGTATTCCCAGCTACCCAGGAGGCTGAGGCAGAAGAATCGCTTGAACCCGAGAGGCAGAGGTTGCGGTGAGCCGAGATTTTGTCATTGCATTCCAGCCTGGGTGATGAGAGCGAAACTGTGTCTCAAAAAAAATAATGAAAAAAGAAAGATTCTGTATATTGGGGAGATGCCTTGAAATGTCAGGCTATGAATAACTTCTGTGAAAAATTAATTATGGACTGGAAGAATCTTTTTAGACCACCATATAGACTTGGACCTTCCATGTTTTGATTTTTTTAAAAAAGGGAAGAATAATATGACTTGTGAACTTAGTCAAGTAAAGAGACTTGAATTCACTAGAGGTGCTGGCGTTGTGGTGGGAAGTACAGCAACAGCCCTGGGGTCTCCTGGGGAAGTGGGGAGGGAAGAGAAAGCCTCCTCTTGTGAACAGCAACTTTGGACCACTCACTGCAAAGCATCTCTTTTCATCATAAACCATCCTATCAGATTGATGTTAACGATCAGATTGAAGCTGCTTTGGAGCAGTGATGTGACCTGCAGCAGGTCACACAGCACCTTACTGTGGAGCGTGGATCCACACGTGCATCTGTGTCATTGTGATCGCTCGCGCTGCTCTGTGGGCCCACGGCCTTGGTGCCTGCAGGCTCTGTGTCTGCAGTTCCTCTAGGGATAGTGAGTCTGCTGCTGAGCCCGCAGCCAGAAAGCACGCTGGGGGGCTGGCAAGGCAACAGCAGCAAGGAGGGAGAACTGTCCTTGATGGGTTCAGGGAGCACTAAGGTGTGGGGGCTCTGGGGAGGGTGGGTGTCCAAAAGGGCTGCCCTGCGGGACCTGATGCCATCTCTGAGCAACGTCCTTGAAGACGCCAGCAAGGAAGCAGAGCCCGAAACTCTGTGTAAGAGTTTCGTCCAGGGAGAGTTACATCCGGGGAGAGTTACGTCCAGGGAGAGGGGCGTCCAGGGAGAGGGACATCCAGGGATGGGGGGATCCAGGGAGGGGGCATCCAGGGAGAGGGGCGCCCAGGGAGAGGAGCCTCTAGGGAGGGGTACATCCAGAGAGGTGGGCTTCCAGGGAGGATGGTGTTCAGGGAAAGCAGCATCGAGGGAGAGGGGTGTCCAGGGATGGGGGCGTCCAGGGAGGGGGGTATCCAGGGAGAGGGGCCTTTGTGTTGGTGAGTTGTCCATCCATAGGGCTGGAGTGCGTGTGCCTCACCACGAAAGCTTGTGAAGAATCCATCTAATTCTTCCCTTCTCCAAATGCATGCCTTACCCACACAGCCTCACCTGTGAGGGCCTCACCTGCTGCCTGCAACTTTGAGTTGTCCCAGCCTCCCTCTGCCCTCTCCAAACTGGGTGTGACCCCTTCTCTCTGCCTTTGCACCTGGCCACGTCCCATGCTGTCTCCCACTGGAGTCCTGTCTCCTATACACCTGGGTCATCTGAAGGCAGTGGCCAGGCAGCATTTGGTGCTGCAGAGCCGGTTCAGAGCCTGGCATGGGATGGTTCTGGAAAAGCCCTGGGTGAATTGGACCAGAAAGGCTGGTCCTCATTGTGGTGTTACTGGGAACCATGCAGCCCGTCCCATCGTCAGCCAGGCTTGGGTGAAATGGGCAAGACTGCATGATGCTTTTGTAAATTCAGATAATTTCTTAGGAAGTAAAATACAGCACGAAATATAGTTGATGTTTGGACCCTTGGTCTAATAATTCAACTGGAGAATCTGTGCTAGGAAAATAACTTCCTAAAAGAGAAGAAACAGTTCATGGCACCATTGTAGAAAATAAGAGGTTATTGGAAGCAACCTACAGACCTGATGGAGAGGAGAGGAGAGGCCCAGTCACCTGACTGTGTCTCCTTGATGGATCTAGGAGCCACCAAAATGGTGAGCTGACTGCAGCGCATCGTGGGAAACCAGAGAACAATCCCCTGCTGTGGACTGAAAGTTTGTGTGTCTCCCAGATTCTTGTGCTGAGATCCTCACCCCCAGTCCGATGGTATTAGGAGGTGGGGCCTTTGGAGGTGATGAATCATGAGCGATGGCTTCACGGTGGAATTAGCGCCCCTATAAAAGAAACCTCAGAGAGCTCCCTTGCCCCTTCCACCCTGCGAGGACGCAGCCAGAAGACCTGAACCAAAAAGCAGGCCCTCAGTAGACACGGAGTCTGCAATGCCATGATCTTGGACTTCCCGGTCTCCAGAATCAAAAGAAATACATTTCTGATGTTTGTAAGCCACCAGGTTGGTCCATGGTGTTAATATTTTTGTTATAACAGCTCGAACAGACTAAGGCATTCACTCTTAAGGAAAAGGTAATATCAAGATATATATACACTGATTATAATCTCCAAAATGTTTTTTGTTGGTACAATCATGGAAAACATGAACTTGATTTGTTGGGGTTCTGGGCTTTGGGTGCAGGTTCTTTGTATTATTTAGGTCATGAGCTGTCAAACTTGAGTCCTTGGATCTTTGTAGAGCCCCAGCTACAGCAGGCCTAAGCCAGGGGGCGTGATGGTGGGACTTGGCTCTGTGCTCCCCTCCTTCCCATGCCTCTCACCCTGAGAGCTTTGAATTGCTGTTGAATCACCCCACCCGCGTCGAGTTTGCTCATCTTGCTCTGGGGCTGCTTGTGATCGGAAGGCAAACGGTGGCTTTCTGGGCATCTTCCCTGTCTGTGTCTGTGTCTCTCTATACTCCTGGCCTGGATTTGAAAGTGACAAGCAGCAGCAGATCTGAAGACCCTCCTGCCTTGTCCCCTCCGTCCTTATGGCAAGCGACAAAGTCTGGCTTTGTGACGTGTGTGTTTGTTTGTTCTGTGTTAAAGGGCCTACAAAGGGAGACATGGAAATCCCCTTTGAAGAAGTCCTGGAGAGGGCCAAGGCCGGGGACCCCAAGGCACAGACTGAGGTGAGGACTGTGGTGCCGGCGGGGACTTCGGGACGCGGCCCCCAGCACAATGGGCCTGGCCACGAGCTCCACAGCCCACAGGGAAGTGTTGGTGCCTGAGATCGGGGTCAGGAGCCAGCATGGTGCACCCTATCCCACTTGAGCCCTGTGTTGGTAGGGTGCCCATGTTCACTGTGCCAGTTTTCCTCCTGGCACCCCTCTGGGGAGCAGCGGTCATCTCCCTTTTGTCCAGCTCACACCTCATCTTGGGCATCACCTCCTCCAGGATGACCTCCTGGCTTCCTGCAGCTGCCTGCTCGGTGCCACCCCTCAATATACACTGTGTATGCTGCACACTCTTGTCTCCCTGACTGGCCTTTCACCTGGCTGTTGGCTGTGTGCACGGGGCCCTCAGAACGGTGACCATTCACTCGGGCATCAGCCAAGGGCTGGGCTTTGTGCCTGTGCTGGGGACGTGATGTGGCCCTCTCTTCATGGGTGGCAGGTTAGTGGAAGAAGCAGACCCAAAAAACCCAAGTGGACAGACACAGAAATACAATGATTTTGAATTCTGGTGAGGGGAGAAGCCAGTAGAACGCTGAGACGGGAGGTGGCCAGGGGTCCTGTGTCCTCTGTGGAGGCAAGTGCTCACCACCTCACTCTGCCCCCTTGCACAGGGCTCCAGCAAGTGACCACAGTTATCCTGAGCAGTTTCCCGCCCCCTCTTCTCCCTAAAGAGGAGACAAGCTTCCACGCGAAACCATAAATTAAGAATTTCTGGCTGGGTGTGGTGGCTCACGCCTGTAATCCCAGCACTTTGGGAGGCCGAGGCAAGTGGATCACCTGAGGTCAGGAGTTCGTGACCAGCCTGGCCAACATGGTGAAACCATGTCTCTACTACAAATACAAAAATTAGCCAGACGTGGTGGTGCATGCCTGTAATCCCAGCTACTTGGGAGGCTGAGGCAGGAAAATCACTTGAACCCAGGAGGTGGAGGTTGCAGTGAGCCGAGATCACACCACCGCACTCTACCTGGGCGACAGAGCGAGACTCCATCTCAAAAAAAAAAAAAAAAAAAAATTTCTTTCCTGACCTCACAGCCATATTGTGCTTTAAAGTTCCTCCCACATCCTTTTGCCCAGGCATTTGGAGGCTGGGGGAGCATAGTGAGCCCTTTTATGGGCTCTCTGTGCCCTGGGCCTTTTTCCATCTGTAGAATGAGAAGACTGGACCATTTCAGCAGGGATTTTTTTTTTTTTGCAAAGGGCCAGATAGTGAATATTCTGGACTCCGCGTAATCTCTGCCGTGTTGCTCAGCTTTGCCGTGGAGCACATAAAAGCAGCATGGACAACATGTAAATGAATGATTATGGTTGTATTTCAATAAAACTTTATTTGCAAAAACAGGCAGTGGGCCAGTGCCAGCCCCTGGTTAGCTGGCCTCTCTCCAGCCCTGGCTTTCTGTGGTCCCCTGACTGTTTTGAGAGGTGTAAAGGACCCAGTCATGGTTCTGATTTCCATGCACTGATGGTGAGCCTTGGCAGGCGGGAGCAACTCAAGGAAGAGAACCTGTACCAGTCAGAGCCCATGACGTCCTCCCTGTGTGGATGGGGTGGCCACACCTTCCTCACCGTGTTTTGAGGAGGAGCGAGTGGCTGGAGGCTCAGTAGGGCCTAGCCTATCGGACATGCCTGGTGTGACCCCATTTCCGCCCCTTCCTTCCTGGCCTGGGTGACAAAGGGAAGTAGGTGAAAGGAGGTGGGCTGGCTGGGAGCGTGGGGTGGGAGAGAGTCTGAGAAGCTGGAGGCTGACTGGTGCCTGGCTTGCAGGTGGGGAAGCACTACCTGCAGTTGGCCGGCGACACGGATGAAGAACTCAACAGCTGCACCGCTGTGGACTGGCTGGTCCTCGCCGCAAAGCAGGGCCGTCGGGAGGCTGTGAAGCTGCTTCGCCGGTGCTTGGCGGACAGAAAAGGTGGGTCTGCATGAGGCTTAGAACAGCCTCTGGAGGGTCGAGCAGCTTGTAATGCTGCTTGCTAACTGAACAACTAAAATCTTACCAAACCTAATGGTGGTGATGCTGTTGGGAAATTTCAGTTTCTGTTTTGCTGGTGGCCTTGTCATTTTAGACACTGTTTCTGGACCTAACATGGGATATTTAACAGACCAAGCCATTTTCATTCTCTTTGGCTTGTGTTGGTGTCTCCAAGTGGTAACTATACATCCTGCTTTCCTGCTGGGTTCTGATCCAAACTGAGACATCGATCCTGGGTGCAGCTGCAAGGCAGCTTCCCTGAGGCAAAGCTGGAGACTGTGATGTGGCCTGCAGTCAGAGCAGACCATGCCCCTGAGCTGATGTCCATCCAGTCTGGGCGGACCAGCTGAGGGGCTGTGGGCCAGTGCAGACCTGGGCAGGTGTGCTCACTTTTGGAGGAGGCAGGCTGACCCTTCATAGACAATCTCTTTCAGAGAGGCAGGGGAGGAAGGGAATGCAGCTCAGGCCACGGGTGGTCAGTTAGGACGTTGTCCTGCGCAAGGGAAATGGCTGTCCCTGGTGCCCTGGGGCAGCGTGCTTCCCAAAGGTTCTACGCCTCAGGGAAAGATGAAAGTGGGTGTCACAAAGGTGTTTTTTCTAATGACACCTTTTTTTTCAGATTGTAAAAGTATTTTATGCTTATCATAGAAAACTTGGACTACGTAGAAAACAAAGATACAAATTACTCATAACCTTGAAGCTCAGAAGCAGCTCCCCATGTTTTGGTGGTTTTTGTTGTTGTTGTTGTTGTTTTTGAGATGGAGTCTCACTCTGTCCCCCAGGCTAGACTGCAGTGGTGCGATCTCAGCTCACTGTAACCTCCACCTCCCTGGTTCAAGCAATTCTCCTGCCTCAGCCGTTTGAGAACCTGAGATTACAGGCATGCATTACCACACCCAGCTAATTTTTGTATTTTTAGTAGAAACGGGGTTTTATCATGTTGGCCAGGCTGGTCACAAACTCCTGACCTCAGGTGATCCACCCGCCTTGGCCTCCCAAAGTGATGAGAGTACAGGCGTGAGCCACCGCGCCCTGCTTGTATCATAATACTTTAAAAGTTACATTTATTATACAGAGTCTTTCTTTGAAAATTAAACTGATGATTTTGAAAAAAACTAACAGTGGCATTGTTAGCCAGAATTTCTCACCAACTCAGCCTGCTGATTCCAGAGCAGGTGGAATGACCTGGAGGGGGCTCCGGCGGCCCACATGGCTCATTGTCGGGAGCCAGGGATAGCCCAGAGGCTGCTGGGGCAGAGCGTGCAAGGGAAGAGGCTGGTTGGCCCCCCGTGTTCCCCCAGCTGCACACACCTTCTGATGTGCAGTTGTGCTTTCTGATTTGAAAAGAAATACATGCTCACGTGGAAAATTTGGGAAATGTTCAAAAGGAGAAAAACATCCAGACCTCCATGCGAGTCCTCCTGCCCTCTGCTTGGTTGTGCCGGTGTCCCAGGACGTTGAGGGTAAAGGGAGGAAGGCAGCTGCTGACCAGTGGTAAAACCTGCTCTCCCTCTCCCCACTGTCCAAGCCTTCCTTAGAAAGGGCTGGGCCGTGTGTGAGACAGAAGAAAGCTCTGTGGACACAGGGGTGGCCCTGCCAGTGCACCCAGGCTGGTGACTGCAGTGAGTCCACCCTGGGTTCAAGACAGCTCTGCCTCTTTCTGACTGTGTGACCTTGGGTGAGCCAGAACACAGGCCTGTGCCTCGGTGTCTGCACCTCTGAGAGGGGGATAGCGGCACCGGCTGGGAGGGTGAAATGAGCAGGAGGAGGAACAGGAAGAGGCTGCCTTCTTCGCGCCAGCACGTAGGGGGCACTTGGGGGTGTCTGGTGTGAGACCAGCCTGGCCTCCCAGCTGGAGAGTGGGCATGGCAGGGGCATGGCACGATGTCCTCTTGGGTAAGGTGTCCATCCATCCTTCCCTGGTAACCAAGTCCTGACACCTTGTATGAGTCTCCCTCGAAAGCCTTCCAGGCAGAGTTGGCGGGGTCAGAGCAGCACTGAAAGCTCTAGGCATGGCACACAAGGCCTTGACCACATCCTGTCCCTCAGGCATCACGTCCGAGAACGAACAGGAGGTGAGGCAGCTCTCCTCTGAGACCGACCTGGAGAGGGCTGTGCGCAAGGCAGCCCTGGTCATGTACTGGAAGCTCAACCCCAAGAAGAAGAAGCAGGTGGCCGTGGCGGAGCTGCTGGAGAACGTCGGCCAGGTCAACGAGCACGGTGCGAGGATTCACCCTGGGCACCAGCCTTCCCACGGGCCAGGACCTTCCCATAGGGGCTGGGACCTTCCCTCAGGGGCTGGGTCTTCCCACAGGAGCCGGGACCTTCCCTGTGAGGACAGACGCCTTTCTTACAGGGACCAGAACCTTCCTGTAGAGACCGTGCCCTAGTGGCGAGGTGTGTGGGTGGCATTTTGACAGCATCTGCCCTGGCTCAAGTACTCATTCATTGAAC
This sequence comes from Symphalangus syndactylus, assembly GCF_028878055.3. Taxonomy (NCBI): domain Eukaryota; kingdom Metazoa; phylum Chordata; class Mammalia; order Primates; family Hylobatidae; genus Symphalangus; species Symphalangus syndactylus. The sequence goes on along the minus strand of NC_072438.2, from coordinate 15,683,814 downwards.
AAGCCAGCGGGTATTCTGCCCAGTGCTCTGTGACCACATCTACCAATGGGACGGACTGTGCCCATCACCAAGTGGGAGCATGCTACAGGGCGCTGAGTCCACCCTAGCAGCTGGAGGTGCAGAGATGTGGTGGGCCCTGCACTGCCTGCCCTGGGGGCCCTGTGATCCCCAGAACGTAGGATGCCCCTGGAACTGGCGTGCCCTAGGAACAGTGTGCCAGTTTCTGATGGGCTGCAGGGCATGAGGGGATAGTCAACCTGTCTGTTAATCCACCCTGTACCCTGCAGATGGAGGGGTGCAGCCAGGCCCCGTGCCCAAGTCCTTGCAGAAGCAGAGGCGGATGCTGGAGCGCCTGGTCAGCAGTGAGTGTGAGTGCAGCCCCTGCCCCGTCTCACCCATGCCTCCCAGCCTGCACCTGCAGGGCGACCTCTCCTTCCTGTGCGACCCCATCCTGGCCCTGCCCCGTCTCACCCATGCCTCCCAGCCTGCACCTGCAGGGCGACCTCTCCTTCCTGTGCGACCCCATCCTGGCCCTGCCCCGTCTCACCCATGCCTCCCAGCCTGCACCTGCAGGGCGACCTCTCCTTCCTGTGCGACCCCATCCTGGCCCTGCTAGGATCTCAGTCTGTTTGGGGGTCAGTGTTCTGGACGCTGGGAGTGGACCCTGTGCACCTGGAGCACACGCACTGGAGGGAAGGCAGACACAGGACAGAAATCATGATGTGCCAGTCCCTCTTGGACAGGGAAATACTGGGGGTGGGGACTGGCGGGGGAGTCCTGAGTGGGGAAGGATGAGGAGGGCATTAGGGGAGGGGGGCTCCGGGCAGAGGGAACAGCATGAGCAAAGGCCCAGGAGACCCAGCAGGGTGTGGAAGGGGCTCTGCCCCAGCATAGGCCCATTGTAGATAGGCAGGGAATGGAGCGGGCAGAGCCTAGGCGGGGGGATAGAGTCTCTGGGGCACACTGAGCTGGGGGTGCCTCTGGCATGTTTGTGGTCAAAAAATGAGAAGAGACTTCACATCCTCCACGTGCAGCTGGCCAACCTCACTGTCTTCCATCCACGTGGGGTAGACTCTGCAGTCTGAGGCACTGGGAGCTCCTGTCCTGGAGAAGACAGACAGGCAGGGGGCTCGGGGGCTCAGTATCAATGGGGGGCTGGGCCAAGACCCAGGTCTGCCACAGACTCTTCTTGTGACATGGGCAGGTCTCATTTTTCTTTCTGGGTGTCAGTTTCCCCTTCTGAACAGCGAGATGATCAGACTAGGGGACTGAAGGACCTCGCCTGTCCTAGGAGCCTCTGTGGCATGTAGGGCAGAGTACGGGTGGGAGCACAGATCCCTCCTTCCCACTGGGCCCCTGAAGAAACCGTCCAGAGGGTGCGGTCAGAGCCCTTGCCTCTGCGTGGGCGGACATGGATGCTTGTGCTGCTGTTTTCCTGCTCCATTTGGGGGAGACAAACGCCTCACATGGAAATGGGAAGAAATCTGTGACTCTCGGAAGCCCGAGGACCAGAGAGGCTGTGACAGTGTCCTGCCACCGAGGTGGCATGGTGCCTGCTGTCCTGAAGTGAGGCGCCTCTGGGCAGGAGCAGCCCAGCCTGGGTCTCCATCCTGGGAGCACTGCAGGCAGAGTCTGGACCCCAACCTCACCTCCCAGTCCCACAGGGGTTTGTGATGAGCTGGGCACACCTGCTGCTAGACCCAGTCGCTGTTGCTGGGGGCGAGTTAGGAGTCAGTGCCACCAGCCTGTGGTCCCCTCCGCCAGGCCCTCAGGGACAGGGCCCCGGCACCCCCATTGTTTCCCCTCCATCAGAACGTTCCCATCAGGCATCATGTTTCTCTGCCTGCTTTTCCAACAGAACTTCCAGAAAGGGGTCTCTGTCGTCCCCTTCTCTCGTCCCCCCTCCTTTGCTCTCAGGCCTCTCCTACGTTATTCCACCAAAGCGGCTTGTCTAGGCCATCAGTGACCCCCTTGCTCGGTCACTTCTTGTCCTTGTCTGACTTGATCCGTCAGCAGCATGGGCAGAGATGACTGCTCTTCTCCTTAAGCCCTCTCCCCCACCAGGCCCGGAGCCCTTGCTGCCACACTGGCTGCTCTTTCTTGGGGTTCCTAGACTGATGTCCTGTCCTGCCCAAGGTGTTCGTCCCCATGAGGACAGGGGCCTGCCTTGTGGGGACCAGGGTCTTCCCGTAGGGACTGTGCCCTGGTAGGGAGATGTGTGGGTAGCGTTGGTGATCAATCTCGTGTGTCAGACGCTGTCCTCAACCTGCAAGCACCCTGCCCGCCCAGGCTGCATCCAGCCTGTGCTCCTTCCTCATCTCCTGTACCTGGCTGTCCTATGGTCAGCTCACAGCTCAGTCTACAGTGAGCTGCTGAGGCCTGTGCCACATGCCACCTGTGTGGGCCCCCCCAAGGCTGCCTCATCTCTCTTTGCTGCCACTACATCTGGGTGCTGCCCCGACTCCTCTCCTCTTGCACACACAGCTGATCCATTAGGAGGTCTGTCAGCGCCCACTATCACGGCTGCCATCTTGGATGCAGCCTGTCTCCTCCCTAGGGTTTCTGCAGCACCCTGGCTTGTCTCCCTCTGCCCTGCCCCAGCATGGGCATTTCTTTCCCATCCTTCCTATGGAGGCCCTCCTGGTCACCATCTCACCACGGCAGCTGGGGTCCTTCAGGGGCCTCATTCCCTCCTAGGGGATCTTGTTGGATAGAGGGGTCAGTGGGCATGTAGCAGGCTCTTGGTGGAAGATGCTGGATGGGGGGGTAAGTCAGCCCATGGCAGGACGCATGTTGAATGGATGGGTTAGCAGGCATGAAGTAGGCCCATGGCAGACACATGTTGGATGGAGGTATTAGCAGGCACATAGTAGGTGTGTGGCAGATCATGTTGGATGGAGCGGTTAGCAGGTGCACAGTAGGCCCTGGGTGGATCATGTTGAGTGGAGGGGTTGGGGGCGCACATCATGTTGGATGGAGCAGTTGGCAGGGTGCTGGTCTACGGGGCGGCTTGTTACCTGTGCTGTGAGAAGCCCCATGCTGGCTGGCGGAAGAGGAGGGTGTCAGCATGCACTGGAGATGCAGGTTGTAAGGCTTGGCAGGTGAGCTGGGTGAAAGGTGTGGGTGAGTGGCCCCAGGCATGAGGAGCTAGGCAGAGAGGGACACTTGGGGTGGGGGACAGCGCACCCAGGGGCTGGGGGCCAGGAGTGGAGGCTGGCACTCAGCAAACCTGCCCCCTCCTCCTCACCCAGCCTGGTCCTCAACCGTCAGGCCGCCCAGGGAAGGGTTTCCTCCACCTGAACCCACTCAGCTCCTTTCTTAGCTTGGCCCCACGCCACCGTCCTCAGCCCATTGCTCTGTGTGAGGGCGGCAGTGGGGCTCCAGTGTGGGGTGCCCATGCTGTTTTCTCTCATGCTTCAGCCAAGAACTACATCGCGCTGGATGACTTTGTGGAGATCACTAAGAAGTATGCCAAGGGCGTCATCCCCAGCAGCCTGTTCCTGCAGGACGACGAAGATGACGACGAGCTGGCAGGGAAGAGCCCTGAGGACCTGCCGCTGCGCCTGAAGGTGAGTGACCAAGACCCCGGCCAGGCCAGAGCCTGCCTCCCAGGGAGTCGCCCACCTTAGGCAGGGCACCTTCCAGGAAGCTGCAGGTGGGGAAGATTCTCGCCTAACACAAAGTGTCTCACAGCCACGCCGCTGGTATCTTGGGGCATCATCTATCCTCATAAGGATGTGCCCTCGGGAGAGAGCCCTTTTCTGCGCCGTCAGGCTCAGAAACCAGGGGCGGTGTTGGGCAGGAGTGCTGGGATGGCAAGCAAGGGGCCCTCGGGTCTTTCTGTGCAGAGTGTAGGGGGCAGTCGGGCGGGCTGGAGGCCGACTTCCATCTAGGCTTCATCACTTAGCAGATTTCTCCGTGTATGGTCCAGAGTGGAGGCCAGTGCCTTGAAGATGCCTTCCCCGAAAACAAAGTGCCTGTGTCCGTCGGGCCAGGGAGGACGTGCAGAGGCGCTACTGCCCCTGGATCTGCAAGGGCTCGGAGCGAGGCCAGTGTGGGAGTGTGGTGGGCGGCACTTGTGCAGGGTGCCATTGGGCACACCTGGAGGACATGAGCAGCTTGGGCGACAGGAGGAAAGCAGGGAATGGGAAGCCCAGCAGTGTGGCCCCTACTCCTGGCCTGACAGCTTGTTTTCTTGGCCATGTGGCCCTATGGCCTCTCAAGAGTTGCGCACGGTTCAGCTCGCATGGTTGAATTAGATGTGTGCCTGTCTCACTCTGCAGAGAACACCAGGATTTCCAGAAGCTTGGCCTCCTGACTCAGGATCCCCAAGCTGAGGCCAGCAGAAGGGGCCCCAGCAGATGATTGTCAGAGCCTGCGGGCAGTATCATGCAGACAGGTTCTGTCTTCTGAACTGACTGAGAACCTGGAGGAACTGCCATCAGTGTATTCAGATGGGCGCGTGAGTCAGGGCCAGGACCAGGAGATGGTTGGGCCACCAACTGTCAGGCAGGCAGTAGGCTGAAAGGTCACCGTCCTCGAGCCAGGGAGAGGGTCAGAGTAGGCCCGTCCTCCGGTGGGGGGAAGAGCAGGAACCCAGGTGCTGCAGGAGCAGCTTCAGCCCAAAGAGCAGCAGGCGCAGCAGCCCTGCTCCAGGGACTCGGAGCCAGACGGGTCTGAGTGTGAGCCCCCCGAGTGCCCAGAGCTGCGTGTCCTTTAGGGTGGCAGGTGGAAGGCTCTGCTCCTCTCACTTGGGACAGGCTATATGTCTAGGGTATGACACCGACTGGTCTGCAGAGGTTTTGAGACATGGGCCAGGATGGCCAAGAACTTGAACCAAGGGAGCACGTGGTTTTTACTGATGGTCTGCTCAGAGCTCGCCCTAGGCAAGCATATTCACAGATTGGGTGCCATCATCTCCTTAGTAACGGGAGATGAGGAAGCTGGGGTGCTGGCATGGTTTTGGCAGACACTCCTGAAATGAGAGTGAGGGTCACAGGTGAAAGGGTAACTTGGAGAAGACCCTTGGGCCAGGCGGCCATGGCCCAGTGTCCCAGTTTATGCCATCTGGTGTAAGTACTATTATAATAATGCCTCCTTGCGTATGCGTCCTGTTCGGAAAATTATGTCACCTAGTTATGGATGGTGAGTCCAGTGTTGTGTAGCATCTGAAAGCCCTATTTATGTTACTTAATGACAGGGTCTCGTTCTGTTGCCCAGGCTGGAGTGCAGTGGCACGGTCACAGCTCACTGCAGCCTCAACGTGTCAGACTCAAGTGATCTTCCCACCTCAGCCTCCCAAATAGCTGGACTATAGGCATGTGCCACCATACCCAGCTGATTTTTTGAAAACATTTTGTAGCGATGGAGGTCTCACTATTGTTATCTACACTGGTCTCAAACTCCTGCGTCAAGCGAGCCTCCCACTTTGGCCTCCCAAACTGCTGGGATTCAGGCGTGAGACACTGTATCCAGCCTGAAAGTCCTTTTTAGAAGGGAGAGATTTAAACTGTTCTGACAAGAAGTAAACAAGGCTCTGTTTCCCTTCAGTTTTTGATGCTGTCAGAGCACTTTGATTCCTTCGCAGTTTGTCTTCTTAGAAGTCTCTTGTGAGGGAAGTAATGAATCCTCACAATTATCTCCCAGGGCTGAGAGCTGTCCCAGCTTTTAGTAGCCTTTTGCAGAACAAGGAGAGGTCTTCAAAGTGAAAATGACAGATGCCTCTTTGTGAGCCAGCCTTACTCCCACAAAGAATGTTCCAGACTCCACACAGTTCTCTTCTGGAGCCTGGAGGTGCAAGCTGTCATCGTAGATAAAATCCTCTGAAAACAAAATAATATCTTAAAATCCTAACATTTTTAACGTTACATAATTGGAAGATCTGACACGGGAACATTTTTGCCCACAGGTTTGAGCAGAATCTCATCTTGGCTCCCTTCCCCAGCCTGCCTTCTTCACGGGTCCGCTCGGCCACCTGTGTGGTGACGCTGCTTCCTGGTTTCTCGTGGCAGCAGAAGGGCCGATCACCACAGGCCCAGACAGGGAGCTCTGCAGTGTTCTATTCATAGAGGCAGACTCCTCACTCATATTTTTTAAATTTCATTCTTTTTCCATCTCAGGAGTTGAATTCATTTGGACCTTCTCTGCAGAAAAGGAGACTGAACTTTTTAATCCCATGTCAGAGGAAGGTCTTGGGTGGACACTGCAGGGAGCAGAAATTGGGACTTTAAAAAGGGGATCGTTCCCTGGTCATTGAGTTCAGGTGGGGGACCAGCCCTTCCACACTGTCCGAGCAAAGGCTAGACGCCATCTGACATGTTCTAGAATCTTCCTTGTCTTTTAAAGGCCCTCTCAACCAGGTGGTTGTGTGTGGAATCCTCTAGGCAAAAGAATGTGCATGGCTTTAAGACGGGATTTCAGGTTAATTTTTACCAAGGCCACCCCCTCGCTACTGTGGCGGTCGTGCGTGAGACAGTGGTGGTAAGCAGTGGCGGGCCGGGCCACCTTTAGTTGTCCCGCTGTTAGCAAGGCCCCCACCCAGGGATTAACTGAGCAGCCTGCTGGCTGACGCACATGTTGACTCGTGTAGCTGTTGATTTTAGCCAGCTGGCCTGGCGTCATAGTACAGGGGCTCGCCCCAAACAAACCCTGGAGTAGGTTGGTTTTCATAAATGCCCTCTGGCAAGCATTGGAAATGCCCTCAAACCCTGTAGTGCCTGGTCTTCCCTGGCCATCTCCTGGCAGTGTGAGCGCCTCTCTGCTCGTGTAGAAGGTTGTTGACCCCAGAGAGAGCTGGGGGAGCTGTTAGCTGCTTTAATCATTTATTTGCTTGTTATAAAACAGATTAAGTGGACTGTCACAAATACATACGAAACAGCAGAGCTGTTCCCCCACACGTGTAGACGTGCATGCACGCACTCCTCAACACTTCGTTTCCTCCATGAGCCTGCCCCTCTCATCTGTGGAAGACTCTGTCTTCTGGTTGTTTCCAGGTGTTCTGGTCCTCCAGAGCTGACAGCCAAGGCTCTTGGCAGGTGAGGGCCACATTCTGGTGTTGTCACCTAGTTGCCATTCACCTGGGATCCCTCCTTGGCCTTCTGGTGGGCCGGGTGCAGAGAACCTGCCCCAGGGGATTTGTGGGGTCTGGTGCTGCCCTGAGGCCCTGAGCTGATGGGGTGCTCCAGCCTGGCTGTGTCATGTAGCCCCTCAGTGGGCTCTGGACACGCAGCCAGGCTTCCCTACCCCCATGTGGGGCCGCCCCCTAGGCGTCCACTTCCCGGTGTTGGTCCAGGCCCCTGGCACTTCTGAAGATGCACAGACCCTGCTTTGTATGCCACGCCATGCCGCGTGAGCACTGGCACCATGGCCACTTTCTCCCCCATCCCCGGCAGGCCCTCTGCCTGGCTGCCCTGTGTTCTGGCAGGGCTCAGGGCCTCTGAGTTCTGCACAGACCAGGCAGGCATGGGGGCCGGGCCTGGGTGGCAGTGCTGCGTCACCCCATCCTGAGGCTGCTCCCAGCGTGCCTCCCTCAGCCCTCTGCTCCTCTTGGCTGTGGTGAAGGCCAAGAGCTCTTTCTGACCTTAGCGCTGCATGTAGAGCAGGGGAGCAGGACCCACAGGTCGAGGGAAGGCAGCCTTTGGCCGTGACTGTGTGGGATTGTGTGCCTATTGTAAGCACTATGGGGGGCGGGGGTGCGCTGGTGTGTATGTGTAGGTGCACACGTGTAGGGTAGGTGTGCACATGTGTAGGGGTGGGTGTGCATGTGTGAGGGTGCACATGTGGGGGTGGGTGTGCACTGTAGGAGTGGGTGTGCCCTTGAGTGTGCACTGTGCAGGGGTGGGTGTGCATGTGTGAGGGTGCACATGTAGGACTGTGCATGAGTGTAGGGGTGAGTATGCATGTGTAGGGGTGGGTTGCATGTGTGAATGTGTAGGGGTGGGTTGTGTGTGTGAATGAGTGTGTGTGAATGCATGTGTGTAGGGGTGGGTTGTGTGTGTGTGAATATGTGTGTATAGGGGTGGGTTATTTGTGTGAATGTATGCATGTGTGTATAGGGGTGGGTTGTTTGTGTGAATGTATGCATGTGTGTAGGGGTGGGTTGTGTGAGTGTGCACGTGTGTGTAGGGGCAGAAGGTGGCCTGGAAGCTGCTTCTCAGGGTCTCCTGCCACAGGGAGGGCAGCTCACCCGGCCGCCCCGTGCAGCTGAATGGTGTCTTTGCTGGGAGAGGGGTGCTGGCCCCTCTGCCTGTGTCTGCACTGAACTCCTTTTCCCTAACGCTTGCTCTGCCGCCCCTCCCGGGCCTGCCTGCGGCTTCCCCTCCTACAGCCCAGCCTCATAAAAGTCGCCATTTCCCTTCATGGAGGCTCAGGGAGGTGACGTCCTTGCTGCAGGGCAGAGCTGGGTCACAAAACCAGTTCCCAGACAGGCACCTCAGAGCTCTGTCATCTCTTCATGTGGGTGACCCTGAGGGGAGGGAAGTGGGGAGCCCCGTGGGTCCCTCCAGGTGCTGGAGGTCTTGCAGGGAGAGAAGCACCCATGCATCTAGTCATGCTGGTAGAAGGGGGGGAGCCAGGCATGGGGCAGAGCGGGGGCTCCAGGCCCAGAAGAGGGAGGGGCTACAGGGACCGTGAGCGTGGGGAGGACCACTAGGATGGGGCTGGTGATGGGAAAACGCAGGGGTGCGTGTTCCTTTTGTCCAGAGGCAGGGTGGTCAGAGGGAGGCGTGAGATGGGAGCAGTGGGGGTCCTGTCCCAGCCTGGTTCCCATGTACCATCTTTCCCCCAGGTGGTCAAGTACCCCCTGCACGCCATCATGGAGATCAAGGAGTACCTGATTGACATGGCCTCCAGGGCGGGTATGCACTGGCTGTCCACCATCATCCCCACGCACCACATCAACGCCCTCATCTTCTTCTTCATCATCAGCAACCTCACCATCGACTTCTTCGCCTTCTTCATCCCGCTGGTCATCTTCTACCTGTCCTTCACCTCCATGGTGATCTGCACCCTCAAGGTGTTCCAGGACAGCAAGGCCTGGGAGAACTTCCGCACCCTCACTGACCTGCTGCTGCGCTTCGAGCCCAACCTGGATGTGGAGCAGGCCGAGGTCAACTTCGGCTGGAACCACCTGGAGCCCTATGCGCACTTCCTGCTCTCTGTCTTCTTTGTCATCTTTTCCTTCCCCATCGCCAGCAAGGACTGCATCCCCTGCTCGGAGCTGGCTGTCATCGCCGGCTTCTTTACTGTGACCAGCTACCTGAGCCTGAGCACCCACGCGGAGCCCTACACACGCAGGGCCCTGGCCACCGAGGTCACCGCCGGTCTGCTGTCGCTGCTGCCCTCCATGCCCCTGAATTGGCCCTACATGAAGGTCCTTGGCCAGACCTTCATCACCGTGCCTGTCGGCCACCTGGTCGTCCTCAACGTCAGCGTCCCCTGCCTGCTCTACGTCTACCTGCTCTACCTCTTCTTCCGCATGGCGCAGCTGAGGAATTTCAAGGGTACCTACTGCTACCTGGTGCCCTACCTGGTGTGCTTCATGTGGTGTGAGCTCGCGGTGGTCATCCTGCTGGAGTCCACAGGCCTGGGGCTGCTGCGCGCCTCCATCGGCTACTTCCTTTTCCTCTTTGCCCTCCCCATCCTGGTGGCCGGCCTGGCCCTGGTGGGCGTGCTGCAGTTCACCCGGTGGTTCGTGTCTCTGGAGCTCACCAAGATCGCAGTCACCGTGGCGGTCTGCAGTGTGCCCCTGCTGTTGCGCTGGTGGACCAAGGCCAGCTTCTCTGTGGTGGGGATGGTGAAGTCCCTGACGCGGAGCTCCATGGTCAAGCTCATCCTGGTGTGGCTCACGGCCATCGTGCTGTTCTGCTGGTTCTACGTGTACCGCTCAGAGGGCATGAAGGTCTACAACTCCACACTGACCTGGCAGCAGTATGGTGTGCTGTGCGGGCCACGCGCCTGGAAGGAGACCAACATGGCGCGCACCCAGATCCTCTGCAGCCACCTGGAGGGCCACAGGGTCACGTGGACCGGCCGCTTCAAGTACGTCCGCGTGACTGACATCGACAACAGCGCCGAGTCTGCCATCAACATGCTCCCGTTCTTCATCGGCGACTGGATGCGCTGCCTCTACGGCGAGGCCTACCCTGCCTGCAGCCCTGGCAACACCTCCACGGCCGAGGAGGAGCTCTGTCGCCTTAAGCTGCTGGCCAAGCACCCCTGCCATATCAAGAAGTTCGACCGCTACAAGTTTGAGATCACCGTGGGCATGCCGTTCAGCAGCGGCGCCGACGGCTCGCGTAGCCGCGAGGAGGATGACGTCACCAAGGACATCGTGCTGCGGGCCAGCAGCGAGTTCAAGAGCGTGCTGCTCAGCCTGCGCCAGGGCAGCGTCATCGAGTTCAGCACCATCCTGGAGGGCCGCCTGGGCAGCAAGTGGCCTGTCTTCGAGCTCAAGGCCATCAGCTGCCTCAACTGCATGGCCCAGCTCTCGCCCACCAGGCGGCACGTGAAGATCGAGCACGACTGGCGCAGCACCGTGCATGGCGCCGTGAAGTTCGCCTTCGACTTCTTCTTCTTCCCGTTCCTGTCGGCGGCCTGAGGAAGGGCCGCCACGAGGAGCTTCCAGTGCATGTTGCCGTGAGGCCCTTCCCCAGTGTGGCCCCAGCCCGACAGGCGTGCACCAGTGCCATGTGTGCCCACGTGTGCAGACCGTGGCTGCAGAGACCTTGTGTCCATGTGTAGACTGCGTGGACTCCGACAAAGGGGAGGCTGCTGTGTAGCTCTGTCCACCGTGAATGCCAAGTGTGTTGGGAATTGCATGTCATCTCCACCCCGAGCCTGACCTTTCCGAGTGATGTGGGTGTGCCAGGCTAGACTAGGAGGTTCCGGTGTCTCAAAAAGCACTTTACAGATGAGATTCCCTCTCCTCCCCCACCTTCAAGCACCCTGTTGCCTCTTACTTTCGTGTTGGATTTGTTGGTTGAAGAACCAGATAAGCATCTGTGTCAACTCCACAGTAGCAGTTCTTATTTCTTTGGTCACTGCTGAACCTTAGCAGCTCTTCCCCTTTCCTGGGGGATGTGCACGGCAGCTTGAGCCTGTCACATGGTCAAGGCCCGGCCCCATCAGAGGCTGGGGGAGGCGGTGCACTGGCAGTGTGTCACACTGAGCTCAGCACCACAGGCTGCCTCCTGACCCTCCTTGTCCAGCAGGTAGTGGGTGAATTTGTGGGAGTCTTGTCTGAACCCATCAGGACTTGGGAAACAGAGAACCCCGTGGGGGCGGCGGTGGGGAGGTACCTGCTAGTGCTCAGAAGAACCTGTGTTCAGTGCCATGGAGCAGAAAGCCAGGGTCCCGAGTGGCTGAAATAAAATCCTCTGGTGGAACCTGCAGTGCTTTCCTTCCTTTCTTTCCTGAAGTCTTTCTTGTATGTGTGTGAGCATCAGCAGAGCCTGCACTCCTGTTGAATGAAATGCAAGTGCAATTTGAGTTATAAAAGAGCAAGGTTGACATTTCACAGTTGACGGCTTCCTGCCAAAGCCAGACCCTGGCTTCACCTCCAGCTGGAGGGGCCCCTGGGGCATCTGCCGTAACTGTGGGGTGGCCTGGGCATGGGCTGCCTGTGCAGAGACACCTGTGCTGAAGGTGACCATGGAGTGTCAGCCCAGCCATCCTCACATCTTACTGAGCGGAAAGTGCACAGTCATAATTATCTTTGAATTCCAGTTACCCATGAAGTGGAGCCTACAGGTGATTGATGGCGTGGGGGCTGCTGCCCATGCGGGAGTGTGTTGTGAAACCACCTCCTGTGTTCCCTAACCTGCAGTGATGACCCCATGGGATTATAATCAGAACTTAGTCATTTGGGGGTACCCGAGCAGCTGCGGGCCCCTCAGCAAACCTCACCCCTCTTGGGCAGCCTGTGTCTGTCCCAGCCCCTTGAGTCTTTGCTGTCTTCCCTGAGGTTGAGGACATGGCCTGTACCTGCTCCTGTCCCCCGTAGGCTGGGCTGCTCTATGCTGGGCACCAGGCCTCACCTCTGCTGTGGGTGGGAAGCGTTGAGTGGTCACACGCTCTGGCTCGGTCACCTGGTGTTGCCGTGCAGGATGTGGCTGCTCCATTTTCCTCGGACGACACTGGGTGGTGGCAGCTACACCCCGACACTGTCCTCTCATCCTGGTTTGTCCTGCCTGGAGGGGCTGGGTGAAACCACACGAGAGGCTCAGGAGGTGTCATCACTCCGAGCCATGTGCTCGCCCCTGGGTTTCTTTCCCAGGCAGTGAGATGAGGTTGGAGTTCAGCCCCATTTCCTCTCCCCATCCAGTGGATTTGTGAGGCCATGGAAGGCCCTCGCCCTGTGACTCTGCCCCCAGGATCCCCACTGACTGTGCAGAGGAGGGAAGTCGCCTGATGCTTTCCGAGAGGACAAAGATGACAACACAGCATCTCCCTCACAACACCTGGATGAGGACGATGCTCCAACATCCCCCATCTACAGAAGACACCGAGGTTCAGAGTGGAGGCCATAGCACATTAGCACATGGCACAAAGCAGAGCAGGAGGGACGGAGCTCTGCCTGTCCCCTTCCCCTGGGCCACTATGCTGCCACTCAGCACCCACAACTAGTTTCTAACCAACCAGCAGAGGCGCGCAGCTTGGAGGAGAAGTGGTGCTGTCTTTTGGGCAGAGTCCAGAATAGGCATGGTCTCGGGTTCCACTCATTCTGCCACAAACCCCTGTGCCACCAGGCACCATTTAACACCTGTCCCCAGGCCTCAGTGTCCCGATCTGTAAAATGGAAAGTCTGGGCTAGGTTAGTGGTTTTCAAAACTTCTTAGCAACACCGTTTTTGTTTGTTTGAAATAGGGTCTCACTTTGTCACCCAGGCTGGAGTGTAGCGGTGCTATCTCGGCTCACTGCAGCCTCCACATTTGTTCTGGGTTTTACAGAGAGGCTCCCCAGGCCCCCGCAACCACCCCACCCAGGAAAGAACCTGCCGTCTGCAGGAACAGCCGTTATTTAACACCCGTCCCGGCCACCTGCTCTGGTCTGGACCATCACCCCATGGAGCTGTAGGACACCCAGGGAGGGACCGGGGGCAGGGTCTCACTTTGCTTCCACAAGGTAGTAGCATTTGAGAGAATGAGTCAGGAAAGACCCAATTGGGTGGTGCCATCTCAAGTGCCAGGAGAGGGTTTGGCACCAGTTTCCAAGCCCTCCGGAAGCCCGGCTCCCCAAGGGTGTTCTTTCAGGGGGCCTTCACTATCCATTCTTGGGTAGTGAAGCCATCAGAAAGACCTCTCTGCCTCCTTTGGACATGCTGTTAAAGACCAGTCGTTCACAGTTCAATTATTCAAATGCTCTTTTCCTTTTTTTTTTTTTTTTTTTTGATCCTACATCATGCAAGTGCACTCCCAAGTGAGGTGACAAAAACCCGCATTTCTGCAGACGCCCATGAAGCAGGACCTGTCTCTCTCGAGTCTGCCACCTGAGGATAGAATCCTGTAACCACCCCAGCTCCCGATCAGCAGGATGGGGTGTCAGGGCTACTAAACAGCCACATGGCCCAACACATCTCATCCGGCAGCTCGGTTTCCGGAAGGCACACTTTGACAGCCAGGACCCTATCCGATAAATAGTGCTTCCTCTTCATGACAAAGAAAATGAACACTCATTGACTCAAAACATTCAGCACCTGCTGTGTGCTTCACTCTTTCCTGGCACAGAGGATGCAGCAATGAACAGAGCCCCTGCCCCACTGGGAGGGGTGTTTGTGGGGAGATGGATCAGGCACCAGTCAGTGAATATAGCACTATGGCAGGTAGAGAAAAGTGCTAGTCATCTACTGTGAGCGCTGTGATGCTCTGCCCAGTTTCACCAACGTTAATGGAGCACCCACCATATGCTGGACACATACCATGCATTCTCTCATCCTGGCGGCTGTTGCAAAATAGACATGTCCATCGTGAAGACTGTGGGCGGTAGAATCGCAGCCCCCAAAGATATCCAGGTCCTAATCCCCAAATCCTGTTCGTGTGTCCCCTTGCATGGCAAGAGGGACACTGCAGATGGGATTCAGTTAAAGACCTTGCTACTGGGGAGATGATTCTGGACTTTCCTATCCAGAAGGGCCCAAAGTAATTTCAAGTGTCCTTGTAAGAGGGAGGCTGGAGGGTAAGGGTGAGAGATTGGAAGATGCCACCCTGCAGGCTTCAAGATGGGAGAAGGGGCCATGAACCAAGGAACATGGGCGTCTCTCACGCTGGAAAAGGTGAGGAGATGGTTCTTGCCTGCAGCCTCCAGAGAGACACAGCTGGAGTGACAGCGTCAGACTGGGCCACTGACAGGGCTCTAGCGTCCCAGATTCCCACGCCCCCACCCCTCTGCATGGCTCCTGAGCCCCTCTCTGAGATGTCTCCTGGAAAACCTTTGGGTTCCTGCTCCCTGCCTGTTATCCCTGAATGTTGCTGCCTGTTGCAGTTTGTCTGAGGCTCATGATGTCATCTGACTGTGTGGGCCCCACGCGTAATTCTAACAGCACCCAGGTAAAGATAAAGGTGCTTTGTTGTTTTTCTAAAAAGAACTTTGCTGTTGCTTGAGTCACTCATAACTTGATCAATCATTTGGAGCCCAAAAGCTTCCCAGTTGTTAGGAAACCACACCTTGGAGGCTGGCAAACCATTGTTAAAGTTGTTCCTAAAGTGTTGAACTTCTACAGTGACTTTGGAAAGTAGCCTGAGGAACAAAACAAAACAAAACAAAACAAAACAAACAAAACAGAAAAGACTCGGGTTCCCTTTTCTTTCCTTCCAGAAGTGATCAAATCAGTCAGCTAAACTCACTGTTTCTAGCTTTCCTCTAACTAGATGTGTTTTTTTCCTGCCGTTAGCCAGAAAGGCCCTTTTCTTCCTATTTTAGTTACAGAATAACCTGTCTCTTTAGGACAGTGGGGGTCCTGTGCTGAATCCCACCCCCAAAGATGGGAAGAACTCGGGTGCTGCGTTTTGGGAAGCCCCGGCTGAGACCAAGCGTATAACTGGGGCTGAGGGCCGAGCGCCTGGCCCAGCAAGCCAGGCAGTGAGGTGACCCGGTACCCCGCTCCCCATTTCTGCTGGAGCTGGAAGAGCCCCAAGGACACCAGCCCCATCAGAGGAGGGAGCTGGGCCCAGAGCTGGGTGGGGCAGCCGACTACTCCCTGCAGAACACCTACCGCCTGCCAGACACTGGTGGCTGCTTTGTGGACATGCTTTCAAAAACCTGGTGAGGGTGATGTTATTGTCCCCACTTTATCCACGGGGACCCGGGCACGGAGCAGGGCGGTAAGTCACCTTGGATGTCTGTGGCAGCCTCCAAGATGGTCCCAGTAGTCCCCGCCACCTTCCTGCTGCTCCTTTCATGTAGCAGGATGGGTCTGTGTGACCAGTAAATATGGCAGAAGTGACGAGATGTCACTTCTGAGGTTTGTTTACAAAAGGCTGTGGCTTTCAGTTCGGCTGCTCTCTCTCGGATCCGTCACTCTGGGTGGGGAAGCCCGCACCCTAGAGGACCCAGAGCCTCAAGCCAGCTGCCACACGGTGCACTTGGAAACAGGGATGGCTGCCACTGCCCACACTCCCCAGCAGAACCTCCTGGTGAATCCACTCCTGGGTTCCTGACCCCCACAAAGTATAAGATGATGAATGTGGCTTTAGGCTGTTAAATTCGGGATAACTGATACAGTCCCAACACTGGTAGGTGACGAGGCTGCGATGAAACCCAGGTATCCTATGGCTGCGTCTCCACCTGCATGAGCCATCCTGTACCTGGCAGGCCCCATCCTTAGCCTCTTTAAAAGTTCAGAAGCCTTGGAATGTTTTTGTGACGTCTCCTAGGCCGCTGGATTTGCCAGGAAAAGGGACGGACCCACACCTTTTCCTTGTTTGAATCCATCGTTATTTCTTCCAGGTGTTTCAATCCCTTCTGACTCGATTTGCTTTAATGAGGGTTGAGGCAAGTGCAATTTTCTGCCCACGGGGCTGCAACACTGTTCAAAGGCATCCTGCAGCTAAGTGGAAAAACCATGTGGCATTGTCGCATTTTCGGCTTGACCTGGCATGCACTCTCACCATCTGTCATGCCTCCTGCTTCTCCACCTAGGGGGCTGAGAAGTCTGGCTATCGAAACCTTGGTTCCTGCCGGCCATGGAACTTTGGAAGCTTTGTCAGATTCCTGAAGCCTCGTTTCCTCATGGGAACAGTGCAGGTGAAAGCACCTTCCTCTCAGAACCGGGGGGAAGATGAGAGGAAATTAAAAAGATGTATGGCCCTGCAGCAGGGCTGGCGCCCGCCATTGTGTCTGAAATTCGTGGGTTCTTGGTCTCCCTGACTTCAAGAATGAAGCCATGGACCCTTGCGGCAACTGTTACAGTTCTTAAAGGCAGCGTGTCTGGACTTTGTTCCTTCTGATGTTCGGATGTGTTCCGAGTTTTCTTCCTTCTGATGGGTTCCTCGTCTCGCTGGCTCAGGAGTGAAGCTGCAGACCTTCACGGCAAGCGTTACAGCTCATAAACGCAGCACACACCCAAAGACCGAGCAGCAGTGAGAGCTATCACAAAGAGCGAAAGAACTAACCCCCACAGCCTGGAAGAGAACCCCACCGTGTTACCACTTCCGGTGCCGGCAGCCTGCTTTTATTCTCATATCTGGCCCCACCCACATCTTGCTAATTGGTCCACTTTGCAGAGAGCTGATTGGTCTGTTTTACAGAGAGCTGATTGGTCCATTTTGACAGGGTGCTGATTGGTGTGTTTACAATCCCTGAGCTAGACACAAAAGTTCTCCAAGTCCCCACTGGATTAGCTAGACACAGAGCACTGATTGGTGCATTTACAAACCTTGAGCTAGACACAGGGTGCTGAGTGTTGATTGGTGCATTTACAAACCTTGAGCTAGACACGAGTGCTGATTGGTGTATTTACAGTCCCTTAGCTAGACATAAAGGTTCTCCAAATCCCCACTAAACTCAGGAGCCCAGCTGGCTTCACCTAGTGGATCCCACACCGAGGCAGCAGGTGGAGCTGCCCGCCGATCCGGCTCCGTGCGCCCGCACTCCTCAGCCCTTGGGCGGTCGATGGGATCCGGCGCCGCGGAGCAGGGGGCGGCGCTTGTCCGGGAGGCTCGGCCGCGCAGGAGCCTACGGCCGGGGTGGGGCTCGGGCATGGTGGGCCGCAGGTCCGGAGCCCTGCCCTGCAGGGAGGCAGCTAAGGCCCGGCGAGAATTCGAGCGCAGTGCCGGCGGGCCGGCCCTGCTGGGGGACCCGGAGCACCCTCCACAGCTGCTGGCCCGGGTGCTAAGCCCCTCACTGCCCGGGGCCGGCAGCGCTGGGCTGCTGCTCCGAGAGCGGGGCCCGCCGAGCCCCCGCCCACCCGGAACTCGCGCTGGCCCGCAAGCGCAGCGCGCAGCCCAGGTTCCCGCCCGCGCCTCTCCCTCCACACCTACCCCCAAGCTGAGGGAGCCGGCTCCGGCCTCGGCCAGCCCAGAGAGGGGGCTAACACGGTGCAGCGGCGGGCTGAAGGGTCCCTCAAGCGCGGCCAGAGGGGGCGCTGACGTTGAGGAGGCGCCGAGAGCGAGCAAGGGCTGCCAGTACGCTGTCACCTCTCACTATCACTGCCCTTGCTTGCTCTACGGCTGCTCAGAGCCAAGGTGCAAGTTTCTCCAGGTATTTCCAAACCAGGGAGGGCTTTGTGTTTAGTTTAAGTCAAGGAGGCTGTCCCCTTTTCGAGGCTGTTTGGATTTCTTTCAGCAAAAGTAGCAGAAGTTATTACGCAGGATCTTTTTGTAGCATATAAAGAATGAATCCCGATAGGTACTGTGATGGTTACTGTTAGGTGTCAACTGGATTGGAGTGAGAGATGCCTAGATAGCTAGTGAAACATTTTTTCTGGGTGTGTCT
Organism: Symphalangus syndactylus; assembly: GCF_028878055.3. Classification (NCBI taxonomy): domain Eukaryota; kingdom Metazoa; phylum Chordata; class Mammalia; order Primates; family Hylobatidae; genus Symphalangus; species Symphalangus syndactylus. Next base: position 15,665,886 of record NC_072438.2, on the reverse strand, counting down.
GTGGGGGTGTTGCCAGAGGAGACTGACATTTGAGTCAGTGGACTGGGAGAGGCAGACCCACCCTCCATGTGGGTGGGCACCATTCAATCCGCTGCCAGCGAGGCTCCAACTAAGCAGGCGGAAGAAGGTGGGAGAAGCTGGCTTGCTGAGTCTTCCACCTTCATCTTCCTCACATGCTGGATGCTTCCTTCCACTCCTCCTGCCCTTGGACATCAGACTCCAGGTTCTTCGGCCTTTGGACTCTGGGACTTACACCAGTGGTTTGCCGAAATCTGTGCTTTCAGCCGCAGATTGAAGGCTGCACTGTCGGCTTCCCTACTTTTGAGGCTTTTGGACTTGGGCTGAGCCACTACTGGCTTCCTTCTTCCCCAGCTTGCAGACAGCCTATCATGAAACTTTGCTTTGTGATCGTGTGAGTCAATTATCTCTGATAAACCCCCTTTCGTAGACACATAGATCTTATAGTTCTGTCCCTCCGGAGAACCCTAATATAGGTACCAATAGGAACCTTACAACTTTCCCTAGATTCTGCAGGCTGCGTGGAGTTCACCACCCTTTGCCTCGCGATATCAGTGGAGGAAGAACAGAGGCACTGGGGTCAAGACAGAATGGGGCCAGACCCCAGCTCCAGAACCTATGACCGCGTAGGTTTCAGAGACCCGTGTTCCAGCCTGGCCTCTGCCTTTACTGTGTGGCCCTGGGCAGGTTCCCTAACCTCTCTGAAACTCAAGGTCCTTACCTCTAGAACAGGAGCAGTAATAGGACCTGCCTCACGGGTTTATGTAGAATACAATAGAGTGCAAAGTGTGCGACACAAGGCCCAGCACGCAGTAGGTCTCAATCAGTGGTCACACTGGTCGCTGTCGTATAGGATGGGCCTTGGGCACACCTCCTAACTTTTCCAGCCTCAGTTGGCTCCTCTGTGAGATCAGCATTATAAAGATCTGCTTTTCAGGACGGCTATGATTTGTTGAGAAATAAAGTATCACACCATCATTTACACAATCATTCATTCATGGAGCCATTCATTCCTTCAATCATTCATGAATTTATGGATTTAGTCCATCATCCATTCATTCTCCAGTTCTCAAGGCTCCTGTGCTGGGCATGGCCAAGACACGCTCCCTTCCAGTGGGCAGCTAGGTAAGCAGGGGCCTGAGGAAGTGCAGGGACTGTCATCAGCAAACCCTGCTCCAGAATGGAGACAGAGCAGAGCATGTTCCACCCAGGAACCCCTTGGTTTGGAGGCATCTCCATCTCCTGCCAGCGCAGCTCAGCTTCTGCCGGTCCCTGAACCCTTCTCACACTCTCCACCCCACCCACCAGGGTGGGGTCATACAGCAGGGCTGTCAGAGGCGTGTGAACCAGAGCGACTCCATCTTGAACAGGAGCTGGGTAAAATGAGGCTGAAACCTACTGGGTTGCATTCCCAGATGGTTAAGGCATCTAAGTCACAGGATGAGATAGGAGGTTGGCACAAAATACAAGTCATACAGACCTTGCTGATAAAACAGTTTGCATTAAAGAAGCCAGCCAAAGTCCACCAAAACCAAGATGGCCGTGAGAGTGACCTCTGGTCGTCTTTGCTGCCACACTCCCGTCAGCGCCATGACAGTTTACAAATGCAGTGGCAATGTCAGGAAGTTACCCTATATGGTCTAGAAAGGGGAGGCATGAATAATCCACCCCTTGTTTAGCATATCATCAAGAGATAACCATAAAAATGGGCAACCAGCAGCCCTCAGGCTGCTCTGTCCATGGAGTAGCCATTCTTTTCTTCCTGTACTTTCCTAATAAACTTGCTTTCACTTTTCTTCATGGACTCCGCCCTGAATTCTTTCTTCCGCGAGATCCAAGAACCCTCTCTTGGGGTCTGGATCGGGACCCCTTTCCGGCAACATCTTCGCTTCCTGTCTCTTTAAATTAAATTAAATGCTCATGGTTTTTAAAGCCCCTATCCCTTTGCTCTCACCCCCAGTTGCCATGCCTCAGAGGAACGGCCTCCACCCCTTTTGGCTGTTTCTTCTGCTAATTACCTCCATGTTTTGGAATAACATGTTCATATGCTATTTCTGATTTTCCAGTTTGAGATAATATGTGTAGACACCATGAAAGAAAAATCATCTCTCATATGGCCCCTCTGGCCTCCTTCGACGAGACTTTAATGGACAAGCCACCTTCCCAGTATCACCATCTCACTGTGTCCTGTTAAATCAGTGTCCATCATTTCTATGCTGTGTGAATAGGATTCACAGCTGGGCCACGGAAGGCACTATGATTACATTTCTTTCTTTCTTTTCTTTTTCTTTTTTTTTTTTGAAGACCGAGTCTCACTCTGTCTCCCAGACTGGAGTGCAGTAGCATGATCTCGGCTCACTGCAACCTCCGCCTCCCGGGTTCAAGCGATTCTCATACCTCGGCCTTCCAAGTAGCTGGGATTACAGGCACATGCCACCACAGAGACAGGGTTTCATTGTGTTAGCCAGGCTGGTCACGAACTCCTGACCTCAGGTGATCCAGCCACCTTGGCCTCCCCAAGTGCTGGGATTACAGATGTGAGCCACCGCGGCCGGCTTATGATTACTTTTTGTTTATGCTGTGCCTAATAATTATCTAGTTTTTTGTTTGTCTAGTTTTTTTCCACATTGATCACTAATTCATTTGTGAAAAATAGAAAATTCTTCTCAATGTGTTAAAACTATCAGATAAGCTCTCAATTTCTGCTTCCCCAGGCCCGTAGGTTTATTGTTTGGAAATTTCCATCTTCTTGTGTCAATCTGGACTGTTCACTCTCTAGGCCCACCACCCAGCCGTCACCCTGGGGACTCCCTCACTGTCACCCGGGGGGTTCCCTTTGTGTCTCTCCTCCGTGGTATCCATTTCTGGGATCCCAGGCTAGGCTGCTATAACAAAGAGACCCTCCAGTACAGCAGTTTATGCAAAACAGAATTGTATTTCTCTCTCAGGTCACCATCTGAGTAGGTGGCCTAGGCTAGCGTGCTGGTTCCAGGCAGGTTTCTTCTCTCTTGTCACTCTCTCTCTCTTTTGACCCACATTTTCTATCTTGAGATCTAAACTAGTTGCTCCAGCTTCTGAAACCACCTTTGCAAAATTATAACTGAGGAAATTATGACAGTGAAAAAAATCAGACCTAACAGACTCCATCTTCCTTCTAACCTTTAAGCTGTCCCTGTTCATTCCTGGACATAGGCCAAACTAACTTTGGGAAGGAATTCAGTTCATGGTTTGACTGAAACAAAATTGATAACAGCCCTTTCCCAAAAAGACCCCCCTTCTTGCCTAGGGTCCAGTCTGCCTTTGCAGGACTAATTAGCTACAAGATTAGAATCACAGTTCAGAGGTCATGCAGCCTCTGGCTCCAAGAGTCTGAACCTCCCCAAATTGCTCCTGGGGATAACATCATTATTGTAAAACCTAAGATCAGTGCTTGAGATATTTTGCAGACCCTGCGCTGGATGGATTAGCCAACACCACCCAGACCAGTAATCTGGCTCAACCAGTTCTACCATTGCACCTAGGAAGAGAAGACGTTAAGAAAACCTCACTTCAACCCTCTATGATTCCATCTCCAACCTGACCAATCAGCACTCCCCACTTCCCAAGCCCCTACCCACCAAATTGTCTTTAAAAACTGTGATCCCGGCCGGGCGCGTTAGCTCACGCCTGTAATCCCAGCACTTTGGGAGGCCAAGATGAGCAGATCACTTGAGGTCAGGAGTTCGAGACCAGCCTGGCCAATGCGGTGAAACCCCGTCTCTACTAAAAATACAAAAATTAGCCAGTCATGGTTGTGGGTGCCTGTAATCCCAGCTACTCGGGAGGCTGAGGCAGGAGAATCGCCTGAACCTGGGAGGTAGAGGTTGCAGTGAGCCAAGATTATGCCACTGCACTCCAGCCTGGGTGACGGAGCGAGACTCTGTCTCCAAATTAATTAATTAATTATAATTAAAATTAACACTCTGATCCCCGAATGCCTGGGGAGACTGATTTGAGTAATAATAAAACTCCAGTCTCCCTCACAGCCGGCTCTGCCTAAATTACTTTCTCCATTGCAATTCTCCTGTCTTGATAAATCGGTTCTGTCCAGGCAGTGGGCAAGGTGAACCCACTGGGTGGTTACGCTTCCAGCACTGTGTCTACAGTCTGGCCAGCCTTTAGGATGGGAGGGCAGGTGAAAGACAGGCTTCTCCCCTCTTACAGCAGTGCCTGGAGCAGATCACTTCCGTGTCCTCGCTGTGGGCCCCACCTGGCTCTGAGGGATGATCCTGTGTCCAGATAACAACTCCAATGCGACCTACAAAGGGAAGGTCAGATGTCAGGGACAACCAGGAGTCCCTGCCTCATGTGTTTCCTTCTTTCCTGGTTTCGTGTTAGTGGCGCACACCCTCCAGCGACTTCCTGAGAAATTGCCTTTACGTGAATGGGAGCCAGTTTGAAAACTTCCCACCATAGGTCCATACCTTTGGGTCATCTCCCCTCACGGTGACCTGGGCTTGGTCCTGTGACTTGTTTTGGCCCATGGGACGACAGGAAATGTGACACAAGCAGAGACTTGAGAAGCGAGTGTGCCTTGGGGCTTATCTTACTGACCTTGGGGGCTTCAGTGTCAGAGACATTGACCAGAGTGACTCCATCTTGAATAGGGGCTGCGAAAATGAGGCTGAGACCCGCTGGGCTGCATTCCCAGGAGGTTAGGCATTCTTAGTCAACAGGAGATTTACAGATGGGGAACAAGTGAACGATGTTTACCGAACAGACCCCGGACTTAACAGACCCAGGAAATGTCCTGATGTCCTGATACCTTAAGAACAAAAGCATTCTTAGTTTAAAAATAAGTTTGGTGGCTGGGCACGGTGGCTCACACTTGTAATCCCAGCACTTTGGGAGGCTGAGGTGGGCAGATCACCTGAGGTCAGGGGTTCAAGACCAGCCTAGCCAACATGGTGAAATGCATCTCTATTAAAAATACAAAAAATTAGCAAGGTATGGTGGCTGGCACCTGTAATCCCAGCTACTTGGGAGGCTGAGGCAGGAGAAGTGCTTGAACCTGGGAGGCAGAGGTTGCAGTGAGTGGAGATCGCACCATTGCACTCCAGCACTCCAGCCTGGGTGACAGAGCAAGACTCCATCCAAAAAAAAAAAGAGTTTGCTTTAAAGATTCTTGCAGAAGACAGTAGTTGCACAAAGATGAACAATCCTTGGTCACCAGCCCTAGTAGCAGAGCACACCTCTCCCAGGATTTTGTGGCTTTGTTGTCTTATATATAAACAAGCACTGTACCTAAGGCACATGCGTTCCTCCTCTTGCTCTTGGGAACACCCTGCTCTGCCTGTGGGGTAGCAATCCCTTCTTGCCTTTACTCTCATAATAAACTTGCTTTCACTTTACTCTGTGGACTCATCCGGAATTCTTTCTTGTGTAAGAACCAAAAACCCTCTGTTGAGTCTGGATTGAGACCGCTTTCTGATAACAACTGGGGTGATCACAGGGCTGGCCTGGGAGAGCCCGCTGGGTGAGAGAGATGCCTGCTGATAAGCATCTGTGTTGCCCTGAGCCAATCAGCAAACCTGTGAGTGAGGCCGTTCTAAAACATTCATCCTCAGCTCTGCCTCCCAGCCCACAGGTGGAATTGTAAGAAATAGTCAATGTTTACTCTTTTTTTCTTTAAAGACACTAAATTCTGGGGTGTTTCATTACACACCAAAAGCTAATTGGTACAAAACCTTGCGTGGGTAAAAAGTCTTCGTTTCCCTCTCAGGTGTAATCAATAGTTTGAAGGGGCATAGCCAGCATTCGAGGTCCGAGAATTTCTTCTCAGAGTTTGAAAGCAGCGCTTCCTCCCCTTATTGCTGCTGGGAAGCCATGAAGACGTATTCTGATTCTCCTAAGCCATCGTTTACAGTGTTCTCAGTCTCCCTGAGTTCTGATCCTCAAAACGATGGCCCTGGAATTGGGTAGGCTTTCCACCATTGCGCCGGGCACTGTAGTTTCTTTCCATCTGCAAAGTTTGATTCTTCAGGTCAGAAAAATTTTGAATATTTTCTTTCCTCCATTTTCTTTGTTGAACTCCTATCTGTGTGCTGAGGCCTCTTTGAGGAGGTTAGCTTTGTTTATTTATTTATTTATTTTGAGATGGAGTCTCACTCTGTCACCCAGGCTGGAGTGCAGTGGCGCTATCTCGGCTCACTACAAGCTCCGCCTCCCGGGTTCACGCCATTCTCCTGCCTCAGCCTCCAGAGTAGCTGGGATTACAGGTGCGTGTCACCACACCCGGCTAATTTTTGTATTTTTAGTAGAGACAGGTTTCACCATGTTGGCCAGCTTGGTCTCAAACTCCTGACCTCGAGTGATCAGCCTGCCTTGGCCTCCCAAAGTGCTGGGATTAACAGGTGTGAGCCACCACGCCCAGCCAAGGTTATCTCTTTTTCTCACCTATTTTTTTTGGGATTCTCTTTTTTTTTTTTTTTGTTCTACTTCCTGAGAAATTTCCTCAACCGTATCTTCCAATCTTTGCAGAGATCTTTATTTTTGCAATCATGCTTCTAATTTCCATGGTTGTCTCCTTAGAGTCTTCACGTATTTCCTTGGCTATGTTCTCCATATTCTCTTATCTCTATGCAGATATCCATTATCAGAGTTTTGAAAACTGTATTCCACTTGGCACTGTAGCTGAAGGTTGCAGCTTCCTTTCCTTCCTCTTTGCTTGTTTGCTTGTTTTCGTCTTGGTCTTTTCCACAGCAGGGCTGTCCTTGAGTGTCTGGCATTCTGGGCTGTCTGCTTCTATCTCAGCAGCTGCCTGGAATCTCTGTGTGCCTGTGGCAGAGTGGGGATGCGTGTCAAACTGCCAGCTTCCCAGTTGGAGGCTTTGGTGGAGCAGTATCTTTTTTTTTTTTTCTTTTTTTGAGATGGAGTCTCACTGTCACCCAGGCTGGAGTGCAGTGGTGTAATCTTGGCTTACTGCAACCTCCACCTCCCATGTTCAAGCCATTCTCCTCCCTCTCAGCCTCCCGAGTAGCTGGGATTCTAGGTTCATGCCACCATGCCTGGATAATTTTTGTGTTTTTAGCAGGGACAGGGTTTTGCCGTGTTGGCCAGGCTGGTCTCAAACTCCTGACCACTGGTAATTCGCCTGCCTTGGTCTCCCAAAGTGCTGGGATTACAGGGGTAAGACACCGTGTCTGGCCAATGGAGCAGTATCTCAAGGGACCTCCAACTGTCCAAACCCAGGTGTTTTCTCTCCAGCTGGCCAGTTTCCCAGTGAGGGGGCCTTTAACCTTCCCCGGAGTGTGGGTGGGTTGGGTGTGACCCGTTCTCAGTTGGCTGCCTGCCGCCAGGTCTTCCTGGGATCCTGGTCCCAGCAGCCTCTGGCACAATCGCTGGGGAATGAACCTCCCACCTTCTGCAGGGGTGGGAGAGGGATGCTTGCTGAGGAAGACATTCAGAAAACCTCAATTTGCTCCCCACCCTCAGAGGTCCCTGGTGCCTCCAGGCCCAGAGCCTTTCTGGGGTTCTATGATGCAAACCAGTTGCCTTGTGGATGCCCCCACCGCAGGCTTGGGCTCTGCTCTCTGAGTCTCTAAGCCGTTTCCACTCCCCCACGTGCCTTCTTGCTTCCCATCTTCAAGGCCACGGTCCGGCTCCTATTCTCTTTGTTTCGATCCCTTCTTTGACTCTCAAGCCTGTGGGAGTGAGGGTGTTCGATCTGCAGTGTTGAGCAGGGTTCTCTGGGCTCCTGCAGGGGACCCAGGGTTGAGCCCACATTCACCTCGCTCAGTAAGTAGTCCCTAAGGACTGTGCAGGGCACCAGGGACACGGTAGTGAGTGAATGATGGTCTCTGGCTTCACATCCGTGTCCGTGCTCCGTGCCAGTGCCAGGGGGCCCGGGCTGTGAGGGAGAGGAGCGAGGGCTGTGGGGCCAGGAGGAATTGAGGCTCCCAGCTCAGGAGGCTTTTCAGGAGCAAAGGGCGCACAGTTGGTTTCAGGAGGGGAAAGGTGTGAGCAGCGGCTGGGAAAACACACACCAGAATGTCACCTTCCGAGACCTGAAGCCCCCCAGGTAGCCAGAAGGTCCAGGACACAGTTTAGTAATTAAGACCTTGGGGATCTGTGGACACGCTGCCTGGGGTCAGACCCTGGCCCCAACACTCACAGTTTGTGGCCATGAGGGAGTCACCCACCTCTTCATGCTTCAGTTTCCTTATTTATAAAATGCGTGGAAAAATCACAGAATCCTCTTGACCAGGTGGCTGTGTGGATGGATGAGCCTCCGTATAGAGCCTGGTGTGTCCCCTGTGAATACTAGGAATGACATGGGGGGCAGGTCAGGCAGGAGGGCAGGTCACCCAGGGTTGCCCCGCCAAGCCAAGCCCCGGACCTAGCCCAGTGGGTGTCGGGAAACTCAGGACCTGCAGGGCTGGGGAGAGATGAGCTCCGGAGATGTCCAAGGAGGAAGAGCATTGAGCATCATTTCTCCCAGCCCTCTCAAGGCCACCTCTGCCTGCCACAGCTCTGAGCACAGGGTCTGGTGTGGAGTGGAGGCCCATCCATGTGTGCAGACCCCACTGGAGCAGGCCAAGCCGCCTCTGGCCAGGGGCCAGCTCCCCACCACTCCACAGGTTCCAGCCCTCACACGCCTGGCCCTCTAGAAGCCCTGCTCACTACCTCTGCCACCATCTGGCTGCCCCTCTGTCCCCTGCAGCCCCATAAACCATCACCAGAAGCCCCCCAGGAAAGAGCCTTACCCTTGCCCTGCTCAAGAAAGGCAATGAGGTGCCACCAGGGCTACAGGCCCTGCTTTGCTGCTTCCCTGCGTGCTGTGGACCTCCCGAGGGCTCTTGCCTGTGAGCAGGGAAAATCCCTACCTAAAGGGGTGGCTTTGTCACCAGGACGAAGGTGCCCAGGGATATGGGGTCCCTGGCACTGCCATGACAAATGACTGCAAACTGAGAGGCTTAAAAGAGCATATTTATTCTCTTCCAGTCTGGAGGTCAGAGGTCTGACCCAGGCCTCACTGGGCTGAAACCAAGGTGTGGGCAGGGCTGGTTCCTTCCGGAGGGTCCCAGGAGGATCTGTTTCCTTGCCTTTTCCAGCTTCTAGAAGCTGCCTGTGTTCCTAGGCTGGTGGCCCCCTCCTCCATCTTCACATCCAGCACCGCTGGTCGAGTCTTCATGTCATGCCTTTCCGAGCCTTTTTCTGTTGCTACAGCTGTCTCCAATACAACCAGGAACGGTTCTACACTTTCACGGACTTGGGTGATTAGATAGGTCCTACGTGGATAATCCAGGCTAAACTCCATCTTCAGGTCCATGACCTTAATCACATCTGCAAGATCCCAGAGCTGGCAATCGGTCAATGTTGGCTGAAGTTGGGTTTGGGGAGGCTGAGGCTGCAGGATCCATCACCACCCGGGGCCTCCGCACATGCCTGCCACTTCCACCCCTGGTGTTTGAATCCTGACCCCTCCACTTATTAATTCTACTAACTTGGGTATCAGTTAAATTACCTCATCTCTCTAGGCCTCCTGTTCTCCATGTGTACAATGGGTATACCAATAGCAACCCCCATGCTCTGCAGAAAGGAAAGCGTGCAGCCTCAACGAGACATCCCTTCCCTGTAGGGGCCGGGTGACCTCCAGCACAGCAGGACTGCGGGGTTCAGTCGAGTCACCCCACAGTGCTAAGGAGGAGCGGCATGCGCTCCCTCTATGTACACACACGGTCAGAGAGGTTAGTGAGTGGCCAGTGACACACAGCCAGGAAGCGGCCACCTCCTCCCTGTCCTCTGTCCTGGAGCTGTGGAACTGAGCAGCAATGAAGCCCCTGCCAGCAGACCTGCAGAATAGCACCTGCCTTCCTCCTGCTGAACCTGAAGCCCAGAATTCCCTCTTGAAAGCCAGAGGCAGGGCCTGGCTCCAGGCAGAGTGCAGGGAAACCCAGGCATGCGTGGGGCACTTACCTACTTACCCTGTTTAGCTCAGCCTTTGTGGCAGGTGGGGCGGGGCCTCTCTGGCTTCCTGCAGAATCCAGGTACCCTGTGGTTTCTCTCCCCCCAGGCTTCCATTCTCTGGGACCCTCAGGCATGTCTGTGGGGGAGCACTGGATGAGGAGTTATATGCTACCTGTGTGATTGTGAGCTAATTCTTTAACCTCTTTGAATCAGTTTCCTCATCTGTATCATATTCTCATGGAGAGTGTGAGTGTGTGTGGAGATGATGATGGGCCATGCACACCTGCTGCAAGACAAAACAAGACAACTATCATTACGGAGTGTCATGTGCCAAGCACTGTGTTTTGCACTATCCAAGTTAATCTTGCCCTTCCTCTCCCACCACAAACCTACAAGATAGGCAGTCTTATTAGCTCCATTTCCTCAGTGATGAATTCAGAGCTAGGGAAAGTTAAGAGCTGCATTAGGAGCTAGAGGAAGCAAACCCTTGACGCGAATCCAGCTTCCCAGTGCAAAGCCCATGGGCATCCCCACCGACTGTATTGCCTCCTGATGGGCTCCACCTCCATGAGGTTGGACTCACTAAAAACAAACAGCATTCTGGGCCTCGTTTTTGATGTAACATTTGTTATTTTATTGGAAAAAGCTGGTATTAACATATTTATAGTTTTATTCAACAATTGGGTAATTTGTGAGACACCAAAGAAAAAAAGAATGCACCTATGAGTTACAGAGTCCAAACTGATGAGAGCTGACAACTTGACCACCATGTATCCCACACCACCACCCCCACCACCACCACCACCACCAAGAGCTTCGTCCTCAGAGAAGAGCTAAATTAAAAACAAAACCAAAGAAACTCCAACAACTTCACAATGACTATGTGAACGCCCGTACATTCGAGAATACCAGGAAATGTAAGCAGAGCCAGGATGCAAGTCTGTGACTATTACGCTGGTCCTTCCACCGTTTCTGGTTTTGTCCCTCCCCCCGACACCTTTCCTTAACACACATTTTATCTTCACAATTTGCTTTGGACATCATTATTTTCCAGGGATCCAGAGACACACTTTTCTTCAAAGAAGATCTGTTCCTTTCTTTTTTTCTCCTTTTTGGTTTGGTACCCAAAGTTTAAAACAGAAGTAAGGAACTAGGAACCGTATTAAGACCTCCTTTTGAAGAACATGTAAGATTCGTACTTTGAAGATGGTAAATGTTAGATCTACGTTGTGACAGTAACCTCTAGCTGCAAATACAAGTTTCTTCTCTTAACATTTGACTCACAAAGGGAGATGGATCGTAGCAAATATCCAAGTAATGGGTAAGGCCCTCAGAGCTGGGTTTTGGCTTTAACACGCTATCTATACAATTGACCACATTCTCGAACCTCTTTACAAGGGGGAAAAATGTAATCCAATCCTTTGATTGTTAAATTTAATTAGAATAGATATGTACATATAATACTGTCCAGGTCAACTGGATTTTATAGTGATATATAAACAAACATTCTTCATTCACGTTGATTAAAAAAAAATCAATGATCCATTTCCCTGTGTAAATGTTATATGGCCAGAAGTGAGTACACATGCACTTTGTGCTTTTACACACACAAAAGTATACTGTAATCCACTGAGAATAACCTCAGCTGCGTCTGTTTCCTGGGTTATATCTTGTAAAAAACAAAACAGAACCAAAAAAAAAAGGTTGGATTTGGCTGGGTCTCTGCTCCCCGCTTTCTGAATCAAAATGCCAAACTACGTGGTTCTGCCGCGAGTCCATGAGCAAAGATGACTCAGAGGGGTGGGCAGGTTTGGTATCACCAGAACAGGAGCATCTGCCATGGAAACACCACCGTCTCTGTGGCCCTCATTGTCAGAGGGGCAGAGTTCCCGAGGGACGTGTCCTCTGGGACTGTGTGGTCCTTAAAGTAAAGGTATCCTAAAATGGTCAGAACATGCAATTTCCTTTCAAAGGCAGTTCAGTGCATTGGCTCAAGGAGGGTGCAAGCCCAGGGTGAAGTGGAGCCCTGGGGAGGGCCACACTCCTGAAGCCACCAAGCAGAGCGAGGAGCTCCGGGGGGTCTTCTCCATCTTCCATACTGCATCTCAGTTCTCCCGACCCTTGTCATCTCCAAGTCTCCCATGGCCTACTTCACAAGACAAAGAGGCATTCCTTTCCAAACCTTCCATTCGAATGTCGCTTTAACACGAGCCACCCACGAGATGGACTGGAGAGAACCTTGTGCGAAGACCCGGATGGGTTCCTGACACCACTGCATGGCACCTGCCATGGGTGACCTGTGCATCTGCTCAGAGCCTCAGTTTCTTCTCGTGGACAGAGGGGATCCTAAGGGTTCCCGCTTATCCCCAGCATCCAGCCCAGAGCCTGGCACGCTTCAAGAAGTTGGTGTTTATGGAGGAAATGAATGAACACCCACCTCACAGTCAGGAGGAAGATTCCAAAAAATCGTGCATGGGAGTCAGTGTCCGCTCCGGGAAGGTGCCCAGTGAATGCTGAAGGGTGAGGCTGCAGGGAGGGCTGCAGGGGGTAAGTCAACTGCCTTTAGGGCTGAGCACCATGCCCGGCACACAGCAGAAGCTCAGCAAATGGCAGGTGAATCAGATGAAGACACAGGCACACAGAAGACAAACCCCACTCCATTCCTCTCGGGAAACTGCACCAGACCTGGGACCTGGGATGTTTCAAGACGTTCAGAAGACCTAGGAGAGGAGCTTGCATCTGCAAATTCTCAGCATGAATTCACCATCCAAAAAACAAAGGCGAGATCATCAGCTCTGAGACAGGGCGAATTGCCCCATTTATAACCAAAAGAACCCCTGGCCGGCTCGTTTGAGATTCATCATCTGTCGCTGGAACCCTGATCTGGGACCAGTGAGGCATGGGGGAGAAGCAGCTCCCATCAGCTCCGGCCCCCGCAACAGGACGCACTGGAGTGAAATATTAACCCGGACGCATAAAAAGTCCTATTGATGTGGTAAAGACCGCAGACCCAGACGGGAAGGGACGTGAATGAAAGAACCCTGAACTGTAAGACTCCACAGTCATGTCCATTTTATGATTTGTGGCGGTGAACGCTTCCTTTCCTTTTTATTTTTTTAAACAGACAATTACTGCCAAACACAATTCTGGCCCAGGGAAGCTGGGGCAGGGATGGGGGCCCAAGCTTCCTGTGTCCACACACTGCCACCTCTGCAGCTGTCCTCGTCAGTGCTGTGACTTTCTTCCCCTCCTTGCATTGCGGTCGTGAAGGTCATGTCGGGGATGACTTGCATGAGGCTGGGTGGCAGGGGCCGGGATCTGCACATACCTAGTGCATGTCAGAGTTTACCTTGTCCTGGAAGATGTACAGGTTGTTGGTGGCGGCGATGGCAATGATGTTCTCAGCCGGGTGCCAGGCCGTGTGCAGGATCTTCTTGGTGAAGTCCAAGCTGTCCACACTGATGTCATCACGCCGGCGCTTGCCCCCCACGCACACGCGCCGTGGCTTGAGCACAGCCCGGGGCTTGCTGCTTTCCCTCGAGGCCTCCAGGGTCACGTCCCGCTTGGTGTTCCGGTCGAACATGCGGAAGAAGTTGTTGTAGGCCCCGGTCATGATGACACTGGTGGGAGAAGGAGAGGCGTCAGGTGAGGAGAAACACAAGCCTCTTCTCAAGAAATAAGCCCAGGTGTGGGGGCTCATGCCTACAATCCCAGGACTTTCAGAGGCCCCGGTGGGAAGATCGCTTCAGCCTAGGAGTTCAAGACCAGCCTGGACAACACAGCGAGACTCCACCTCTACAAAAAAAAAAAATTAAAAATGACCGTAGTCCCAGCTATTTGGGAGGTTGAGGCAGGAGGATCACCTGAGCCTGGGGAGGTAGAGACTGCAGTGAGCTGTGATTTACCACTGCAGTCTAGCCTGGGTGACAGAGTCAAACTCTGTCTCAAAACAACAAATGAAAAAGAAAGCAATCCCACAGCCTACAGAGCCATCACTCCCTAGAAAGGGAACGCATAACTGCCTCTATTCCCCTGTCTCTTGGGGTCTCTTATACCCCCTCACATGTCAGCGGCCACCAACACGCAGACTTTGGGGCCAGGAGCTAAGATCCTTTTTATGCTCTGCCCCAATCATCATGAAAATACCCTCCTGGCCAGGCGTGGTGGCTCACACCTGTAATCCCAGCACTTTGGGAGGCCAAGGCAGGCAGATCACCTGAGGTCAGGAGTTTGAGACCAGCCTGGCCAACATGATGAAACCGTGTCTCTACTAAAAATACAAAAATTAGCCGGACATGGTGGTGGGCACCTGTAATCCCAGCTACTCAGGAGGCTGAGGCAGGAGAGTTGCTTGAATCCAGGAGGCGAGGTTGTAGTGAGCCAAGATCGCGCCACTGCACTCCAGCCTGGGCAATAAAAGCAAAACTCCGTCTCGAAAAAAAAAGAAAAGAAAATACCCTCCTGTAATTTCTGTTAGTCCAGGAGAGAAAGCTCTGGCCTTCCAAACGGACTGTGCGACCACAGCAGGAGGTAGACACGGAAGCATCTGGGACAGAAAACCACCAGGCCCTGCTTCCCTCCAGGGGCCCGCCTGTCCCGAGGAGTTGGGCGAATAAACAAACATGCATTGCCATGAGGGGCGGAGCGAGCAGTGCTGATGTGCAGGGGCTCACTGCCCTCACCGTCCTGCTAAAGAGAATTCCACACCATTTCTCTGCTCTCCCTGCTCCTAAGGAGAAGGGGTTCCTGCCGGTGGGAGGAAGGATAAGTTCATCCACATAGTAAGAGGCAGGAGAGAAAGCACAGCTCTGTGGGCCTGCGCCCAGAGGGAGGGTTTTGGGGTTTGGCCTCTGCAGGGCCCTGGAGCAGCTGTGGGGTGCAAGGTAACTGGGGAGGAAGAGGGTGTTCCGAAAAGCGACCATAAAGAAGTTGTTCTGCTGAAGGCTCTTCAGAGAAGAAATCCTGTTTCCTTTTGGAAGCTGAGCTGGGCTTCCTGAGGGTGACACTGCTCTGTGACAGAACCAGGCGGATCCCTGGGTCTCCAGGGCTTATGCACAGAGGACAAAAGCTCACACGTGAGCTCAGGCACTGTGGTCAGAAGGGTCCACCTGGGTCCGGATCCCAGCTCTGCCCTACCCTGACAAGCGCACTATCTTAATTTTCTATAAAAACTGGGGTCAGCAAGGGAACGCAGCCCCTGGTGAGTGTGAATCAGGGGACGTAGGCTGAACACCCCGCACTGTGCTGGGCTTGAGGCACTTTGCCTCTTGTTATTTACCAGGTACTCCTCGATCCTAATTGTCCATGTGACCAAAGCCGCACCCGCTTTATATGTGACTCAGAGCCTGGGACAAGGGGAGCGACATGCGAGGGGGGCCAGGTGCACCAGTCCCACAGAAGGGCCCTGCCCAGGCGCCACAGGCTGACTGGGGGAGGCCACACTCCCCGCGCCGACACAGTGCGGAGGCAGCCCCCTTTGTTCTTCAGGGAACAGTTCACAGAATGAACCTGGGTGATTTCACACAATGCTGGCTCTTCTGATCCATTTAGTGGAAGGAGAGCGACATAATTAAAGTCATTTGCAACCCACACAGTTCCTGATCCTCCCCCTGTTCGGGTGTGGAATTCAGCTGACACGTGCTCTGGGGGAGAGGGAGAGGCCCCTCTCATCCTACAGCACCAGGCCCCAGCACCATGAGAGTCATTCCTCACATTCATGCAGGTTTCTTAAATTCCAGAAGGTTCCCTTAACAGGGAAAAGGGCAGGTGAGCTGCTTCACCTCTCCTAGCCTCATCTGCATGTGGGACCACAATGCCGGCTGCTTTCAGCCCCAGTGCTCCGCTCCTCTTTCCTTTGGGGAAAGAAAGGCTCCTGCCCCTGCCACCCGCGGCGCCTGTAATCCCAGGTACTTGGGAGGCTGAGGCAGGAGAAGTGCTTGACTCCAGGAGGCAGAGGTTGCAGTGAGCTGAGATCGCGCCACTGCACTCCCTACCCTTTTAGCTGTCAATCACAGTGCTCTCCCTGCCCCCTGGCCTGGCCAACTGGGGCATGTGATATTCCTGTCCATGCTGATTGGTTCAAAAAGTGGGCAAGTGACCCACACAGAGCCAATCAGATCCTTCCATAAGAGTTTTACACAGTCCCTGGGAGGGGTTGGCTGGCTGAGGATAATGGAAAGGGGAATGATTTGGGGGTCATCTCAGAAGAGGGAGAGGAAGAGGCCAGTGTGTAAGAAGAAGCAGTGAGGTGCCGAGGTGGGGAAGCATGGAGAGAAGAAAACGGCCGGAAAGAAAAAAACAGCCCTAGGGATACAGCATGAGCCCCTGGGGGAGCCTTGCCCGGGACTTCTCAGAGCAAGTGTAGGTGTGTTTGACTCCTGCACCCGAGCACGCTCGGCTGGCACAAATCCCTCCCCCCAGGCAGGACAAATCAAGGAGAACTTCATGGAGGAGGGGGCGTTGAAGCCCGTTGTGGGAGGGTCTGAGGGACTCCTCCAGGTGGGTAACCAGGGGAAGGGCAGGCCTGCCAATAGGATAGTCCACGCAGGATCACTGCGGCACCCCTGCCCATACGAACTGGGATCTTGCTGAAGGCATCACACATGGTCTCATCCCCAAAGTGGCCACGAAAGCCACAGTTTCCTAGAACCACTTTCCAGCTGAGCTGACGTAGGGGCTTCCTCAAGCACACAGTGGAGAGGGGTAGAATGTGGGCCAGAAACTGAGAGAGTCCAGCAGGAGAGCTGCTGCCGCTCCACAGCGCGCTGCCCATCCGCGTTCTGCCGGTGCTAGGAAGCCCTACGGCAGGGGCCATCGGGCAGCCACTGTGCGTGCGGCAGCAGCGGCACTCTGTGGGCCGGGCCAACTGTCAGAGGGGGTCACCAGGAATACGAGGGCAGCAACGGGGAGCCCGTGAGGATTTGAGTCTGCTTTGGTCTGCAAGGATGTGGGAACCTGGGGAGAATCCTTGCTTGTCTCCTGAGCCTCTCAGCCCCTGGAAGGCAGGACCTAGGGTCTGTTTATCTCGGGACCCCTGACCATGGGGCATGTTGTTCTCAGAACAGTGCTCAAAGTGAAGTGGGAGGTGGCACATCTCTATGCCTTCTAGAAACATCCACAGCCACTGGACACACCTGAGGTCCCCAGTGAAGGGCTCAGAACAAGTTGAGTCATAGTAGCCCCCCAGGGCACCCCACCCATTGCGGGAGGCAAACAAGGACAGAGGTTCCAGCCGGGCAGAGCAGAGCCAGGTGTGGAGCGAGAGACAGTGAGGCGGGTGGGGGACCACTAGGACAGGGCATGGCTGGCGTGTAAAATGCACGCAGGAAGTGGCGGGTGGGAGGCAGGACAGGAGAGCCCAGGCCTGGACACCACTGTCAGCCTGGGGGAGCTTAGTGGCTTCTCCAGTCCTGGGAGCAGGCATCACCTGGCTGCGGGTGCCCCCTGGTGGCAGCTTGAAGGAAGGACGGGCAGTGGGTCGCAGCCAGCGGGGACCTACCCCGCAAAACGCACATAAAAGCTGAAATCAGCTTTTTACAGCTGCAGGTCCCTCTCGTCCGATTTGGATAGACCCTCTTGGGACCCACGGCACCAGGGAACCCCAAATGTGTCAGGGCCTGCAGCTCAGGAGCATGGGAGGAGCCCTGTCTGCTGGGGGTGTCTGGGATCTATCTGGGGGCAGGGCCTAGAGAGAAGGTCCTGTGTCCTGCTGACCCAGCTGTGCCAGCCCAGCCCCAGGCCAGGCCTCCATCCTGGTTTTCTAAGCATCCTTTAGTGGCCCCCCGTGATCACCATGCCGGCCCCTCGCCTGAGCTCAGGCTCTGCTCGGAGACCCCTGGGGGCTGGGGGAGCTCCAGGATGTTGGCAGCTCTCTCAGAAATCTCCTTCCCTGGACACAGTGGCTTGGCCCCCCACTTGGATCCAGCCCTGCTTCCAGGGGGCTCCCTCCTGGTCCTGTCCTTGCCATGTCCAGCCCTCCCCTTATCCCACACACCAACCCTGATGGTCCCAGCCCTGTGCCCAGAGCCACAGGGAGTCATAGCGCGGCAGCTCTCACATGACCACCATAGTGCCGGCCACCCTCAGAGGTCTGGGAGAGCCCAGACCTGTCATGTGACTGATGCCATCCACAGGGTGGACACCCCCCTACCAGTTGACACCTGAGTCAGGGCTGCTGGCTCTCACTCCACCCTCCTTGCCCACCACACTGGACAGGACTGTGGGGAGGAGGTGACAGTACATGGGCTCCTGACAGGTGGTATTCTGATCTAGCAGCCAATGTGGTCTTTATCTCCGCACTGTCTGTCACCTGGAGACCCACTTCTGGATCTGGGCAGCTGGACTAGGAGGCATCTTCTCCTTGAGGAAGCAGCTGTAGGAGACACTGAGAGGCCACCTCTCAGCTTCTGAGCTCGAAACGCACAGATAGAGAGTAGGCTTGTCCATTTCAGAATCTTACACCCGGCAGGACCCTAAGCACAAAGCTGATGTGATTTGGGAGGGCAGAAGAGGGATTTTCCCACCTCCAGAATGGAGGAATAATCCCAGAGAAGAGACACAGAGGTCAGGTGAGGGGCCCCTGCCACGGCCCCCTTGTCCATGCCTGTCCTGGGCTGAGCCCAGGCTAGGGAGACACAGGAACTCACTTCTGGCACTGGGGGGCCACTTTCCAGGCAGGTGGGGTTGAGAGACGGCTAGACCTGTGGATTGTGACAAGCCCTGGAGGGTGCAGGAGCTCCGAGGAGCCCCCGAGCTTCAGCGGACCTGAGTGGGGTGTCACCAGGAAGAGAGGGAGACAGCAGTGGTGATGGGAGGAGGGGTGAGTAGACCGATGGTCAAAGCCACAGGGGCGCAGGGCTGTCTCAGGGCATGCAGGTGTGGGTGGATGATGGTGACCAGGTGCTGGACTACAGCCCTCCCCCCCGACAAGCTGGGAGAGGGGAGCACATCACTGGGGACCCTGAATTAACGAAATATGTTCCCACTACTGCCCATAGGGCAGGCACCAACGTGGCTGTGAGGTTCAGTGACAGAAGATGAAGAAAGTTTCATGTCCCGCCCCTTGAATCTGAGCGCTGAGAGTTGGACCTGCTCTGGAGATCGTGGGCTTCACCCAGACACCTGGACCCATTGAGGCTGAGTAGCCCCATGCTGTGGGTCACCGGGATCCCAGCCCAGACCCCTGCAGGGGAGAAACCCTCCCTACGGTGAGGTGAGGTGCGGGCTGAGGTCAGGGCTTACCTGTCGCTCCCGTTCCAGGCACATTCAAACTTGTCGAAAATGCAGTCATTCTCATACAGGGAACAGAGCTTGCTCCGAAGGTAGTCGTGGACCTGGTGGGAGAAGGGATGAGAGGTGAGTGGACGGGGAGCCCTGACCGTCCTGGCCCCTCCACAAGAAGGGTTGCAAAGAGCAGCGAGGGTCTACATGACCTGACACAGCCCGACACAGCCCTGCTCATCTCATCGGGCGTCTGAATGCTCTGACACAGCCCGGCACAGCCCTGCTCATCTCATCGGGAGGCCCACGACTGGGCACATGGCTGACCTCCGAGCTGTGGCCCGAGACGGGAACAGCACCAGGGCACAGAGTCCACTGTGACAAACAGAACACCCACAGCACAGGGGCCAGGACTGCCTGGGGTCCAGATCCTAGGTCTGCCCTCCCAGGTGTGTGATCTTGGACAAGTGACTTCACCTCTCTGAGCCTCAGTTTCTTCAAACTTAAAGTGATGAGAGGGCGAACCTCACAGTGGTTCTGGGATTAAGTGCAGGGCAGGCCTTTTGAGGGTAATGATCACTGAGAACACAGGGTGGCGGCCATCAAGAAAGGGGAAGAGGGAACCCACACAGGTTTCTCATCCATCCACAGCACGAGGCACTGAAGCTCACAGGGTCACACAGCCTCTAAGAGGCTGACCAGGACCCTTCCCCAGGATTCCTGTACCCCACAGGGGAGATGGTGACACCTCATGACCCGCATCCACCTGACTGCAGCAGGTCCTACAAGCCCTATACCTGGAGGGCCTCATGAGTGCCAGCCCTCTGCTGGGGCTGGAGCTGCCAGGACAACAGGGCATAAGCTCTGCCCTCTGGGTGGGGAAGGGGAGGTAACTGGGTGCCATGGAGCCTGGTTTCAACTCCCAGGAGTTGAAATTAACAACTCCAGTGAACACAGAAAATGTGAGAAAATGTGAAGGGTGGTGTGAACGTCAATTTCGTGTGTCAGCTTGGTACCCAGATACTTGGTGTTTCTGTGAAGACATTTTGTAGGGGAGGTTAACATTTAAGCTGATATACTGAGTAAAGCAGGCTGCCCTCCGTCATGTGGGGGGCCTCGTCCAATCAGTCGAAGGCCCTGATAGAACAAAGACAGACCTCCCTGAGTACTGGGGGATTCTGCCAACAGATGCCTGTGGGCTCGCACAGTCACTCTCCCCTGGGTCACCAGCCTGCCGGCCTGCTCTGCAGATTTAGAACATGCCACGTAAGCTCATTCCTTCAAATCTCCCTCTCTTTCTCAGTCTCTATCCCCATCCTGTTGGTTCTGTTTCTCTGAGCCATCTGACTAATATGGTGGTAAGGGCTACACAGGAAAACAGAGTGGCACTAGGGGAAGCAGGATTGGGTGGAGGGGCCTGCTATTCACTGCAGACAGGATGGTTAGACCAGGCTAACTGACTCCCACCTGGGGCCCTGCTCATCCCTCTCCAGCCCCCGTGTCCTCCTGGTGACCCTTGCCTTCCCCTTGGGCCCCTGGGCTGCAGCCCCCCCATGCTGAGGGTCACTGTGTTCCTGTCTGTTTGGGACCCTTGAGGGTGAGGCCAAGGTTCTTCCTTATCTCTGGGCCCAGGGTCTAGCACTGTGCTGGGCACAGGGTACTGGCTCAGTATGTGTAACAACTAAAATCAAGGGGGATGAATGGCAGCAGGTTTTAGTGTTCATGTCCCACCCCCGGCTCTGCATTTTTGTGTGTCCTCCTTAGTCCCAGCAGCCTTGGTGATGCACGTGTCCAAATGCGCATGCTGATCTCTCTCCCGTGCACTAAGCATCTCCTGCCCTCTAGTGGCAGGGTGAGGAAGAGCTCTGGAGAAAGACTGAATAGTCAATCTAAGGTCCGCTGCTTGCTGGCTCTGTCACAGATTTGCCATTTAACTCCATTGCCTTCCAATAAAATGGGTTGGGGAGAATACCGGCCCCACCTCCCAGGACAGCTGGGAGGCTTAGATGAGGCAAAGTATACTACGGACTTACCTCAGCGTGGCTCATTCAACAACCGTCCCCAGCCCCTTCACCCTTGCCTTCTTCAATCACAGAGGCTGTTAAACTATTAATTTTCCCAGCCACTGTGGTGGCTGCCAGGGACCCATTCTAGACAATGAGGTGTAAGAAGTCTTCTGAGAAGCATTCTGGGGAAAATTTTACAATCACAGTGAAACACACCACAGACCCCGGGGTGAGATCTAGCGCATTTCCTATTTCCTTCCTGGAATGTAGGCAAAGTGCTCGGAGGTATGGCAGCCACTTTGCCACCATGAGGTACCACATGTGAGGGTGGAAAACCAACGCCCAAATGATGGCAGACTGGATCACAGAAGGAACCACTGTGGCGCTGCCGGAGTCATGGAGCCCCCCCATCTTCCTGGACTGCCCTCTCCAGACTCCCTGTGGTGGGAGAAAAACAGCCCCGATTTGTTAAGCTCTGCACACCAGCCAAACGCAGTCCTGCTACACACAATTTCTAGCACATCATAAGCCAAAAAATGTTGGTTGTTGTGCTGCTTTTATGTAGTTATTGCTATTATTTTAGCATCAATAGGTCAGCTGGGCCAGATGCCACGTGCCCAGCTTAGGGCCTCACGCTCCAGAACAGTCATTCCCCTCCTTCGTGGGGTCCTTCATGACAATTTCAGAAAGCTGTGTCCCCTTCCCCCTGAAAATGCCCATAGAACACATTCCACGTACTTTCAGGGGTTCATGGGCCTTCGTTGACCACAGGGATGGAGGTAAGTGACCGGACAACGGGCCGGATGGGGTTGGAAATGTTCATTTCCCGGAGCTGCCTCCAGAGGGAGCCAGAGAGTCGCTCCTGCAGGCTTGAGCCGGGCTTATCCTGTCCCTCTCCTAGTCTGGGGTCTCTGCCATTCCCACAGCGACAGAGGAGGGCTGAGTCCTGCCTGGGGTGTGCAGTGTGCGGAGGGGGCCTGATGGAGGAGCTGGGGCAGTCGCAAGAACTCAAGTAAACACATGTGGCTGACAAACGGGCGGTCCCCATAGCGGTCCTTGTGGGTGTGTGGCTTCCAGGAGCATGTGCTGTTCCTCTGGGGCCCAGGTCAGATCAGAGCAGCCCATCCTCTGAGCTCTGCACCTGTTCCCAGCGGGGCCTGTGCCGCCCGGCTTCCCTTTCCACCAAATAGGATGATGGCTCCTTGTCACCAGGCAGTAAGGGAGGTGACAGATGTCAAGCACGTGGCACCCCGTGTGTGAGGAATGACACGGTGAGGAACCAGCTGGGGTTTCTGGTGGGGTGTTTTCCCACCCATGTTTGCACGGCCAGATCTTACTCATCCTTCAAGGCCCAGCACAAATGCCACCTCCTCCAACAAGCCTCCCTGATCTCCCCACCTAACTGGAACCAGCTTTGAAGCCATCCCACATTTCTTTCAAGTCCACATTTTATTTTAACATCACATGAGTTTTGTTGTCTACCCCCTAACATATCTGAATGGATGATAATAGCAAGATAATAAATAATACTGTACAAGAAGGGCCTGGGCTTCACCTGTACTCTGGGCTTACAGGCCTGTGCTGAGGATCTGGAAAGGAAACAGGTGCTCAGTTCCCCTCTGCGTGCACTGCTTACGGATGCACCCTGGGAGGGCAACGCTTAACCCACTTTAATGGTACAGCTCCAATGCAGGCTCCCGGGAAGTGGGGAGGGAAGCTATCGTCTGCACGCTCCATTGGGGCCCAGCCTGATGTTCATCTCTGTTCCCACATCTCTCTCCTCCCTGGAATTGAGGCCCCTGGGCCCTGGACCGCAGGCCTTGTTCAGGGACATCCGAAGCTGCCTGTGAGGCAAGCCTGAGCGCTCCAGCCCTCTGCCAAGCTACATGTGGCGATGAGCTGCTGGATTTCCTCAGCCTCCATGTCTTCACCTACATATTGAGCATATGAAAGCCACGCCTGGCTAGGAAGGCCCCCTCCATGGGGATCTCAGCATAGGGAAAAAAGACCCAGGATTGGGGGTCTCCTGCTGTGGTGCCCACCTGGTAGGTCTCTATGGGTCTTGCCTCCATGTTCAGGTCCCAGACCTTGACTGTAAGGTAGTCCCGGGTGAGCATGTAGCGGCCACTGTGGCTGAACTTCACGTCGGACACGGAGGAGATGATTTCCGAGAAGAAGGAGCGGTTACTGGGGTCCTCAGGCTCTTCAAAGACTGTGGAGACAGAGAAGCAATGGCCGTCACTGGACTGCTCCTGCCCATGGGCTTGGCACGACAGATGACTCTGTTTTGCACCTGGGCCCACGCTCTGTTTATTCAGTCATTCATTCATTCCTCAAACCTAGAACTAAACACTTACCAGGGAACGAGCCTGGTAAGATTCTGTGCTGCGTAGAAATAGCCATTACTATCCCCATTCATAGCCAAGAAAACGGAGGAGCAGCTGGCTAAAACCCATGCCTGGGGAGTCAGTGCTGGAAGAAGATGGTAGAGTCGGGATTTGAAGCCAGAGCTATACTTGATGTGCTGCCCTCTACTGCCCCCTACTGGTGATGCTGAATGCCAGATTGCAAAGGTGTCCTGACATTCTTGAATGTGCTGGACGATGTCCTCCACCGGGCTGGGCACTGCTTGTGGTTCTGGCACTAACTGGCCCTGGGACCTTGGGCTGGTAGTTATCTCTGTTCATGGTGTCCTGGGCAGGCATGGCTGAGCCCTGCTCACAGGCAGGTTTTGTTTCGTTGCCATGGTGTTTGTAAGAAAATCAAATCTGACTGCCACAGAGGTGGTACAGTCTCCTATGTGCCACCCACTGACCATCTCCTTTTTTCTTGGAGCACCTGCTCTGCACAGGAAGTTGCTTATCTGGTCCCTAAAGGCAACAGTTTGCTGCCCACCCTGGACAATTATAGACTGGGACAGAGTGGGCAATGAGGACTCCCCAGACAGTGTCCCCTCCCCACTGCCCCCATAACTTGGCCTTCCTGAGCTGCAGAGGTTCCCAAAGTGGGACAAGGTCTCTAAGCTCGTTTCTGCTGGTATCTGTCTCACTGGTAGCAGTGACCCTGGGGCTGAAGTAGTGTGGGGACTAGGACCCCTGTTGAGCCAGGCACTAACTCCCTAGGACCTGGGCCACAGAGAGACCCAGGGAGCCATGGGAAGAGGATGGGGTGATGGGGTTGACAGCCATCCACCAGCCAATCTGGAAAGACCTAAACGTATGACAACCTGTCCAGCTGTCCCCATGGAAACCGGCTGAGTGGCAGCCTTGCCTGCTGGCCTGTTCTGGTCTCTACCCCTCAAACAGGGAAGCAGAGCTGATCACAGCGCCCTCAGACTCCTGAGAGGCCCCTCCCTGCTGGCCCTCTCAGCCACAAGGGCTCATGTCCTGCCTCCCAGGTCTGTCCCAGCCCCTTATCCCCTCATGGGAAATGGCAGCACCCCATTCTCCCTCTTGTCCAAGGTGGATGCTGTACCTGGCCACTGCCTCTCCAGAAATACAACTCCTGTCCAGCTCCCCTCTGCAGGGTCCACTGGATGCCCTGATGGACTCATTCATTCATTCATTCATTCATTTACTCACTCACTCAATCAACCAATGCAAACAGAACCTACTCTGTGCCAGGTCCTGGGATGATGCAGTGACCAGCATAAAGCCACCGTTCCCGTGCAGCCAACATTCTCCTTGCAGATACAGACAATAAAACTAAGTGGCGCCCTGCACTGCCAGGGAGCAGCAAGCGCTGGGGAGGAAGAGCCAGCGGGGAGACAGGCGCTGGGGGCTGGTAGTTTAGGTGGACAGGGCCTCCATGGGAGGTGCTGTTCGACCAAGGTCTGAGTGAAGCTGGGGAGAGATTGGTGGCGATGCCTGGAGAGGGGTGCGCTGGGCAGAAGGGACGCCACACGCAAAGGCCCTGAGGCAGGGAGACGCCAAGGGCCATGCAGGCAGAGAAAGGAGTGAGCAGGGGGAAGAGGGACGCAAGGGGCCACCCACACAGGATCTCACAGGCCACGGCGAGGGGTGAGGAAGTCACCATTAGGGAAATGGGTGCCACTGAGGGTTCAGAGACAGGGAGGACGAAGTCTGGGTTAAGGAGGTAGGGAGGGACAGGGAGGAGGCTAAAGTCCCCTCCCCATGGAGGAAGGAAGTTCTAGCACCCAGTGGGCCATGGCTGCAGAGCCAAGGTGTCACCACCCTGATCCCAGGCCACTGTGTGCAGGGAGGTGAGGGGAGGGGAGGGGAGGGGAGGGGAGGGGAGGGGAGGGGAGGGGGAGGGAGGCTGCTTACAGGGCAGGAAGAGGTTCCCACGTTTATGTTCATGCCTCTGGTATCCCCCCAAATCAGAGCAGGCAGGTGAGAGGAAGGTCCCCCCCACCTCTCTTGAGAGCAAGGCCTCCAAACACCTGTCTCTGAAGCAGACCCCTGAAGCTCAGGAGAGCTATATCTCCGTCCTTAGCCTCTCCACGGCCTCTGGTAAGCAGTGGCAGCCTTCAACCCCACACCTCTGCCCTCGAAGCCGCGGCACCACACTGGGTATCCTGAGGGCAGGTGGTCGCTCCTTCCAGTCCTGGCGTCAAGACCGGGAAGGCGGGAGGGAGCCTAGTTTATCCACTAATACGTGGTGCCATATTTTGGAATTAGAATGCTGTCGGGCTGGCAGGTGTTTAACAAAACTCAAAACTGACAGTAGGCGCCTCCCTTTCCAGGAGCCCAACCCACCCCTCCACATGCCCACGGTCCCCAGACCTGCCTCCTGAGCTCAATCTCCCTCTGTCATTCACAGGGATGCCCTTCTCAGTGGCCCAAGCTTTCCTCTTTCCGTAAGGGCACATTGAAGGGAGGACCAGAAAGAAAACCAGCACCATGGGAAGGAAGGGTGAGGCTGCTTGCAGAGGGAGCTGGGAGAGAACAGGCTGCCAGGGTCTGAATCCCTGAGCCCCTCGTGTGGCCCTGAATGCCTTCACCTCCCTGAGCCCTGGCCTTGCTCCTCCCTACAACAGGAGCCAAGGGCGCTTTTCAGGAATGGGTGGGAGGAGGGGGCTGAAGCCAGGTCTGGCACCACCCTGGGTACAGGCAGGGCCGCAGGCAGCAAAGATCCTGTATGGAGTAAGCCCACTGTGTGATGAGTGCTGCAGCCCTACCTACTTCCCTCCCTCCTTCCCTCTCTTCCTCCCTCCCTCCCTCCTTCCCTCCCTCCCTCCCTCCCTCCCTCCCTCCCTCTCGTCCTCCCTCCCTCCCTCTCTTCCTCCTTCCCTCCCTCCCTCCTTCCCTCCTTCCCTCCCTCCCTCCCTCTCTTCCTCCTTCCCTCCCTCCCTCCCTCCTGCTAGCCCTCCAACCCCTCCCTGCCTGCGGAGAAGGATGGGTGGGGTAGGGGTAGTAAAATCTCCCTGGGAGTCACCTTGAGCTTCTGAAACCTCTGAGTTCTAATTGGTCATCTCACATGATAATGTTTTGTGCCCCTATAATAATAATTAAATTGGCATCTTTGTTTCTGTAGATATATATATATATATATATTTGTAGTTTTTCTTTGTTAAGCCAAAGAAGGATCAACCACAGTTCCTTTTTCTCTCTGATGCCTACAGTAAAGAAAATCACTTTGAACGCTTGATTCCTTAAAGGGGTTATGTTGTGCTGCCTTTCAATTAGCATTGGGTAGAGACCTCATATTTGGGAGAAGCAGGGAGAGGGCTTGAGAGAAGAGGGACCCCTGGTGGCTAAATGGATGGAAACAAGGAACAGAATCTCAGCGGGACCTGGTGGTCCCCGGCACCTGCCCAGGTGAGTGGCGGGAACCCTGTCTGGCCTGAACTAGGCTTTCTGCCACTTAGAGGTGAGTCCAAAACTGAGCCAGGGCGGCCTCTCGCAGGCTGAATTCAGGAGTGGCCTTAGTACCCCCTCGCCTGCTCAGGGGTCTCTCAAACCAGACTCCCCCAAACCTCGAGGGCTGGTCTAGGTTCCCAGCATGACTTGCAGGTGGATGCAGCCAGAATCACAGGGTGCACCGGCGCTGGGTGTCACAGGGCAGAGCGAGTGACCAAGTCTCCTACCAGCCTCCAGGAGGAAAAACCACAAAGATCAAAGGCTGAGAGGACAATTGAATCGATAGGAGGAAACAGAAAGCCAAATGGCGCTGGCCCTTGTCGCCCCACTGCTGGCTGTACTCGGGCATTTCTGAGGGCTTTTAAGGACACAAGGAACAGAAATGCAAACGATAGATCGGAAGGGATATTAATAAGCCTGAAAAACCATTACTAAAAGTTCCTCTTTTTCTTTTTAGACATTTCTATGAAATTTTTGACACAATAGATTTTTTCCAAAAGATAGTGGAATCTACTATTCCATATCAATCCCTGCCCCCAAGTGCACACGCAAACACACACACACACACGCACACACACACGCACACACACCGCTGCACCTCCTTCGGAGCACTAACAAGAGATAAGGGGTCTCCCCTCTAATTGACTGAATCGCTAAGGACATTTCACAGTAATTATTCCTGCCATGGGTTTAAAAAAAATGTCTCAGAGCCCCCGTCACTTGTGATGGGCCCAGTCCCATCTCCACCCACTCCTCCATGCCCTAATTATTTAAAAGTTGGAGAGCTCTCAATCAGCTGAAATCTCCATCCTGTTTCTTTTTAATGATTTTGCGTAATTAGAGCTCTCATGGCTCCAGCCGGTCCCCTGACAACCACATCCCCCTCCTCCCTGGGTGTTGCATGGTGCTGTGGCCACAAAGAGCCCTCCCCACCCCCATCCCCAGCTCAGGCCAAGGTGGAGGGGAGCTGGGGAGCCCAACCAAGGTGTGGGGCGGCCCTGAAGGACCTGTGAATCAAAGGGAACGGGAGGTGAAGCCTGAGAGCGGGTGCCCGCCTTCCTTTCCAGCCTCACACACAACCGACGGCACCTCCTTCGCTTAAAGCCTTCCTTGGCTCCCCAGTGCCCACAGGATCAAGGTTTAGGCTCCTACCTGTAGCTGACCAGCTCCTTCTCAATGGGTCCCAACCAGCCTGCTGCTGCCGCCTCACACACGCGAGTCCGCCTCTGCCGCACACTCCAGCCCCCTTCCTGCTGGGCCCCTAGGGCACTGCATCCACTCAAGGCTCTGGGGGTGAGCATCTCCTCAATGTTGAGCCCTAGGCATCTCCCCCTGCCTCCCCTAGCCCCTGCCTCGCCATGTGCTGGGCAGACAGCAGAGTGGATCGTGCTCTGTGTGACCTCAGGCAAGCCCCTGGTCCTCTCTGAGCCCAGCTTCCCTCATCTGGAGAAGGAGCATGATGGGATTTTCAGAGGTCATGCCTGGAGGCGCTGGCCCAGTGTGGGGCTTGCAGTAGCTGCTTAATAAAACTAAGGAGGGATTCCTAGAGTTATTTTTCACATCATTTTCTCTCCGAGATCCCTTTCCCATTTTTAGCTGGTCTTTTTTACCAATTCCTATATATCCTCCAGAACCCCAGGCTCACACCCTGCTTTCTGTGCATATTGTTCAGATGCTCTCTAAAGAAATCCTGTGCTTACCCTCTGCTGCCCCTAAGCCGCTGGGTACCTTCTTCTGTGGCACTGGCAGGAGGGCAGGGTCCCCTCATGGGGCTGTGAGCTCCCTGGGGCCAGGGTTCCTGCCTTGGTCATTAGTTACTGATCATCTCGGCGCCCCTGCCTGGCAGGGACCCTGCCTCACGGCCCCGCCCTGCTCCCTGAGCAGAGAGAAGCTTGTGCTGCTGCCTGCCGTTTCTGCTCCAGCCCCTCACTGACATCTTTCTTCCCCAACCTGATACGGTTCCACTGCAGTTTCCAGGCCTGGCAGAGAAGCCTCAACCAGCCTGGGGGTGGCCCCTGTGTGCCCGTGGCACTTGTTCTGTGGCCCTCTTGGTGGCACCTGCTGTGCCCCACTCCCATCGTTGTCAGTGTGTGGACAACACTCCTCTGGGGCTGGGGTGGAGGCCGACTGGGTTCAGACGGTAGAAATGCATTGGCTTGAGCCATGCATTCAGGGACAAGTGCAGCTCAGTGAGGCCTCCAGAGAAACAGATGGGGGTGGGAGGGACCTGCAGGTGGGTGGGGGTGGGAAACAAGGGAGGAGGTGGCCTGGAGGGGAGAGGGGCCTATGGGGTCCTGGGCAGTGATCGCCCCGGGCTACCCTGGCCATGGCTCCCTCCTGTGATCTGATGGGATGCGAGGCCATCCATGAGGGTGGAGTGGCCTGAGCCACCTGGCGTCGCCTCAGGCTGCGCTCCGGGAGGAGCTTGGAGGGTCTGAGCAGCAGAAGAAGGACGATGGGGGTTACGGATCCCAGAGCACCCCTGGACACTGACTTGCTCCTGGGTTCCAGGTGATGCCACTGTTTGGCAGGGGCCTCCTGTGCGGCCTCCTTCCCTATCCCTGAGGCTGTACACAGTGGGGAGGGGGCAGGGAATTCCTACAAGGGCACAGGTGGGCACAATGAGTGCTCACTGATGAAGAGATGACAGTTGTCACTCCCTGCCCAGCACCACGTGATTGAGCTCCATCAAACAAAATAACTCAAGCCCAGCGGTGGCCCCCAGGCCCGGCACACCCTCCCCTCAACCCATCTTTGCACACAAGAGCCCGCCCCTCCACCTGTTCCAGCCACACATGTCCTGACATCAGCCAGGTTCCTCTCAGACACTACTGTGGGGTGGGGCACCCCCGCCCCCATTCCCAGGCTCTTTCTCATCCAGGGACACCTCTCCTGACCCCTGAGGAACAATGCATCAGAGGGCTCCTGACGCACTTCATGGAAACCTTCCCACTCCAATGCACCTACTTAGTTACCAGTCCACTTCCTGTGGTTCCTCCACACAGCTCCACACAGATGGGAGCCTGGTCTCTGCACAGAGCCTGAAGCCGTCCCGGACCCTCCCTCCCTCTCCATCCAATCCGGCAGCAAATCCAACAGGCTCCAACTGCCATGGGGGGCCCACCACCTTCCCCACCTGCACGGGCCACTCACTCTGCGCACCAGCGTCTCTCACCTGTGTGAGCACGCTAGCCCCCAGCCGGCCCCCACTTCTACCTCACCCCTCAGCTTATTCTCCCCTGGGCAGCCAGAGGGATCCTGTGAACACACGGCCAGGCTGGCCCACTCCCTGCTCAGATGGCTCTGTGGTTCCTGTCCCTTTCAGAGGAAACCCGAAGCTCTTGCCCTGGCCTGTGAGGCCTCCTCCAGCCACACACCTCTCTGACCTCACCTCCTCTCTGCAGCCTCCGTATCCAGCCACAGGGCCTTCACATGGGCTATCCCCACTGTTGGGGAGCTTTGCCCTGGTCCTGCACCCGGATAGCTGCAGGGTCTGGGCTGGGGCTGGTCTTTCTGCAGCAGATCCATTACTACACTGAGACCTGGGAGTTGAGCCCACACAGCCCTTTTAAATGAACCCACTCAGGTGGGGCGCGGTGGCTCATGCCTGTAATCCCAGCACTTTGGGAGGCCGAAGCAGACGGATCACCTGACATCAGGAGTTTGAGACAAGCCTGGCCAACACGGCAAAACCTTGTCTCTACTAAAAATACAAAAAGTCGGGCGTGGTGGCGGGCACCTGCAGTCCCATCTACTGAGGAGGCTGAGGCAGGAGAATTGCTTGAACCCAGGAGGCGGAGGTTGCCAAGATCACGCCAAGATCACGCCATTGCACTCCAGCCTGGGCAATAGGGTGAGACTCCGTTCCGTTTCAAAAAAACAAAAACAAAACCCTGCTCACCCACAATTCCTGTAAGAGTTTTAGTTCTCAAGGCTTCTGTGATGAGTAAGGGAGAAAGAGTGCAGGCTGAAGGCATGAGACTCTCTGAGGCTCTATCTTGGCTCTACTTAACTGTGTGACCTTGGGCAAATGTCTTAATCTCTCTGTGCTTCAATGTAGTAGACAACAATGACCCCTAAAGGCATCTATCTACATCCTCCACCCTAGAATCTGTGCACCTGTTACCTCACATGGCAAAAGGGGCTTTGCAGATGTCATTAAGTGAAGGACCTTGAGGTAGGGAGGTGACCCTGGATAATCTGGATGGGCCCAATGTCATCACAAGGGTCTGTATAGGAGGAAGAAGGAAGGTGAAAGATGGAAGAAAGAGATGGGATGATGGAGGCAGAGGTTGGAATGATGAGCTGAGGAGTGCACGCAGCCTCTAGAAGCCTCTAGTAGCTGGAAAAGATCAGAAAACAGCCCCACCCTGCAGCCTCCAGAGATAACACGGGCCAGCTGATGCCTGCATTTTAGCCCCTGAGTTCCAGAATGTACAACAGTCTTTTGTGTTGTTTCGAGCTACTAAGCGCGTGGCAATTGTTCTCGCAGCGATGAGAAGTAAGTATACAGTTGCCCCTTGACCCTCACACAACACAGGCTTGAACCTGCAGGTCCCCTGATGTGCGATTTTCCCAATAAATATACTGAAAACATTTTGGAGATTTGCCACAATTTGAAAAAACTCAGATGAACCCTGTAGCCTCGGATATATATATATATATATGTATATATATATATATATATATGTATATATATATATATGTATATATATATATATGTATATATATATATATGTATATATATATATGTATATATATACATATATATGTATATATATATATATATATACAAGCGCACACACACACACATACATATATACATATATATACATATATATGAAAAGAAAAAGGTACGTCACAAATGCATAAAATCCACGTAGACATCAGTCTCTTCAAATGTTCATCAGCTGTTGATGTTACCAGTAATGCTCCCCACCAACGGCCGGCTATTAGGAGTGAAGTTTTGGGGCAGTCAAAAGTTAAGCGTGTACTTTCAACTGCATTCAGGCACTGTCTGCACCCCAACCCCCACATCATTCCAGGGTCAAGTGTATTCAATTTCCTCATCTGTAGGATGAATAACACACCCATCATAGGTGCTGAGTATTTAATGAGATATAAATGGAAAACAGCATGTGTGTGCACTAAGTGTGCAAGGAATGAGCTGCGGTTATTATTTCACCCAACACCGGGCCAGGCACGTTGTTGGGGTCCTATGAAGGGTCTCGGCCGTCATCACCCCCGATTCTAAGAAATTCCAGTGTTCCGGGCACGGTCCTTTCTTTCCGTGGGCTCTGTGCTCTCATAAGCAGAAGTAACTGTCTATTTTGAGGACTCATGTACGGTTGTTTCCATGGTTACCCTGTCACCCTGCCAAGCAGACACAAGACGCAGATTTCCAGTGCCTTGGAGAAAGGTGGGAAGCTGCAGAGGGAACAGAGTGGCCTGTGTGCCCCCAGCTCTGCCCTGATGGAGGAGGGGTCCAGGGAAGTCACAGAGATTCTCGGACCCTCGGTCTCCTCATCTGTCCAATGGCAGAAATGCGCACTTTCCTGCATCCAGGACGATCTTCATTCGCGGTCTGATTCTGTTAGGAAAATGATGCTGTGAGCGCATCTCTGGGGTGTCACTATCAGCCGCTCCCTGAGTTTTGAGCAGTAATTGGATACATGGATGGAAGTGGGAGGTGAAGAACTAATCCTAATCCCCAAATCTCTTTTAAAAAATTAGCTCAAATAACAGCCATTTGTGTTCAGATTAAAAACAGCCGCCACCTGCTAATTGGAAATCGGCTGCGTGCTTGATTTCCCATGAGAGCCACAGAGCAAAACACAGCCTGGACAAGGCACGCAGAAGGACAGACACTTCAGCCACTTGCCCCGATGTGTGGCAAATTAAATGAGGAGAAATGGAAGCTGTAAAAGCATGCTAAAAACTGCTGCACAACCTTTTTGCTGGCATGAAAGAGAAAGTTTCTGTACAGGATATTGAGTTCGAGAATGAAAAATATTCTAGAAAATTTTTAAATAAAATTTGCATAAATCAATAATCAAAAAAGAAATTAAGCTGGTTGTTTAAAATTTTTCTTCTCTTGGCCGGCTATGGTGGCTCATGCCTATAATCCCAGCACTGGAGGCCAGGAGTTCGAGACCAGCCTGGCCGACATAGCAAAACCCTGTCTCTACTAAAAATACAAAAAAAAATTAGCCAGGCATGGTGGTACACACCTGCAATCCCAGCTACTCCAGAGGCTGAGGCGAGAGAATCCCTTGAACCCAGGAGGTGGAGGCTGCAGTGAGCCAAGACTGTGTCGGGGTGATGGAGCCAAATTCTATCTAAAAAAAAAAAGGAAAAAAAATTCTTCTCTCCCTCAAAAGGACACCAAATAGATTTGCACATAAGTTTTCCTAAGATTTCAAGGAGCAGATATATTACATCAACTGTTCCAGAAAAAGAAAGAAAAAGCTGCCCAGTTCATTTTAGGAGAGTTGAATAATCTTAAAATTGGGCAAAGAGAGTATAAGAAAAGAAAATTATAAACCAACTTCACCTATGACTGTGTGTGCAAGAAGCATACATAAAACCTTAGTAAATCACAGGCAGCCCCACCCTGTCTACAGACTTGAGATCACTGGTGGGGGCAGGAGCCCCCAGAGGTCAGCATGTTGCCAACCTCCCAGGTGAGTCACTGGGCACAGCCAACAGGCCCTTGGGGATTTGTCAGCAAGGACCTGGCCCCAAGGTCACCCAGGCACAATCAAAAGTCCTCAGTGGCCTGGAAGACACCATGTCCCTTTCTCTGCACCTCGGCCTGCCAGAGCCTTCCGGAACCTCAGTGCAATCCGGAGAGGAACGGAATCTGCCGAGGCCCTAAAGTTAACATTCACTGCAGCCCTGGGAGCTGGGGGTGAAGAATGAAATTGAATTGAGTCATCGAAAATAGTCATATTTCTCGCACTCTTGAGTTCATTGGCTGATTCACACGAGGCTCATACACCATCAGGCATATGAAATTACGTGGCTGCAATGGATGTGTCTGTGCTTGGACTCACGAAATGTGCAAGGTATATGTGACCGCTGCTTCTGCCCTGGGGAACCGGATAGCACAGACTTCGGGAGCCAAAGGGGGTCTGACTGCCCCCTCTAGCCCACTGAAAAATGTCACACAAACATTGAGGGGTGCACAAAACTGTCCTATGCCTGTCTCTGTTCTCTCTAAATTCCACCCTTCCTGCACACACGTGTTTTCTGATTCAAAGTTCAAATCCATCATTAAAGTAAAAATACACAGAAAAATAAAAGGAAAATATCCCATCCGTTTCTTATAGCTCACCACTCAGTGACAACTCAGTGTATTTCTTTCCAGAGTTTTCTCTGTTTCCATTTTTTTGGTGGTCATAGCCTTATTTTGTTATCCCCTAAATCTTTCAACATAATCATTTCCCTGTGGCATTAAATCTTCTAAAACAATAGCTGACATGACCGAACAATATTCTATTACGTGGATGTCATCATTGTCGACATCAATTTCTCGGCATTTTTAACTGCTTGCTTAAAATTTTCCTTCTCTCCCTCAAAAGGACGCCGAACAGATTTGCACACAAGTTTTCCTAATACTTCAAGGAGCAGATATATTACACCAACGGTTCCAGAAAAAGAAAGGAAAAGCTGCCTCACTCATTTTAGAAGAGTTGAATAATCTCAGCATTTAAGATTAGGATATTGAGGATGTGTCTGGATTTCCACCCCTATAAACAACAGGGTGCCATGAAGCCCCATCTTCCTTCCCACAAGGCTCACTCGGGGTCAGCAGCGGACCAGGAGCAGGAAGAATCCCCTCTCTTCCCCAATATTCTCCCATTCCATTCTGACCCAGAGCTGGCTGCACACAGGCACAGCTGGAGGCACATGCAGCCAGAGTCAATGGGCGGGAGGCATAGGCGGTGGGGGCAGTGTCCTGTAGTGGGCAGTGTCCTGTAGTAGGCAGTGGAACGGCCCCCAGCGACGGCTGCATCCTGATCCCTAGCACCTGTGACTATGCTATGCTACACGACAAAGTCAAAATAAGGCCAAAGATGGAATCAAGGCTGCAACTCAGCCATCCTTGAGATGAGGAGGCCATCCTGGATCACTGGGGGTGGTGGGGGCGAGGTGATCACAAGGGTATTTATACGCGAAAGACAGACAGGAGGGTCAGAGTCGTGAGAGAGGCTTGGCTGCTGTGGGCTTGGAGAATGGGGCAGGGGCCATGTGCCAGGGAACGCGGCGTCTCTAGAAGCCAGAAGAGGCAGAGAAACCTGTGACCCCAACAGCCTCCAGAAGGTACTAGCCCGCGGCACCTTCATTATGGCCAGTGAGCCGGCTGTGGGACTGCGGACTGAGACTATACATATGCCCTGTTTTAAGCCACCAAGTGTGTGGTCCTTTGTTGTGGCACACAGGACGCAGCCCCGGGCCCCCTGCACCCCGGGAATCTCAGCTGGTCTCTGGCCTCCCATCCGTCCACGGCCACTAACTCCACATTTATCTCCAGGTGGCATTGCTGCCTGGACATCTGGCTGCCTACTCGACCCCTTTCCTTGGAGCCCAATACAGGCCTCAGGCTCGTGGGTCTGAAACCTGCCTGCTGGTCCCTGGCACCCCCTCTTGTTCCAGACCATGGCCCCACCTTCACCCACAGCTCAAACCAAACCACAGTCACACCCCACAAGGCAAAGCTCGACCTCCAAGCAACAGCCAGAGGGGGCAGCTAGGTGAGCCCTGCCCCATCTCCCAACACCCCTCCTCACCGGGGTCACCATTCCTTCCTGCAGACCCTGCAGGAACCTCTGACGCCTGCTCCCCCGGGGACCCTCTGCGGCGTCTCCTCTTCCTCCTCAAGTCCCAATCTCGTGACAACCCACAGCTTCTCCTTCTCAGCTTACCCAGAACAAAACCCAGTCCCTCCCTTGACCTACAGGCAATGTCTGGAGTCACAGCCACTGCAGCACCCTCCTTCTAGAACATTCTTCCCCAGAGATCAGCACCGCCCACCCCCTCAGGGTGTCTGTTCCACTGTGGTCTCTTCAGGGAGGCCCTCCCTGACCCCCTCTGTCCCTGTACCTGACTTTGTGGGTGTTGGTGCCATTGCTCATCACGCCCTGACATGTATCAGGTGTATGTTCACTGTCTGTCTCCCCCGCAGACGCCAGCTCCCAAGGGTGGGCCTCTGCTGCACGCCCATGCCAGGAATAGGCGCCTACTGAATGCCTGGATGGCTGAGCGTGACACACGGAGCGTGGACAAACCCAGAGGAGATGAGGGGGTGGATGTGGGGGCCAGAACTTGGCCAAGGAAGGAGGCAGAAGCTGGAGGTTTTGGGGGGCCCTGAGCCTGAGTCCTGGGGCTGGTGTGCACCCTGTCTCTGACTGCCCAGCAAAACCAGACTCCCTAAGGGAACAGGGTGGCCCCGTCGCTCCCAACCAGCCCTCTGCCGCCGGCACCCAGGCTTCAGTCAGGCTTCTCCGGGGTTTATTCAACAAGTGTTTATTTCCAGACACTGTGGTAGGTGCTGGGGACAGACAGTGAGGGGAACCAGATAAGCAAAGCCCCTGCCCTCTGCCTGCGGGACAACCCCCTCCAGCCTGGCCCCTTGCTAGCCCTGCAGGGCTGTCTGGGAAGGAGGATGCCATGGCCTGATCCCTCGCCTTCAGGGGCCTCTGGGACGGCTGTGGCAGTGTGCAGCCCGTGGCCATAACCCAGTGCCAGGCAGCCCAGCCCTGCCACGATTGAATTTGGGTGACCTTGGGCCAATAACAGGAGCTTCTGTTTCTTCTTCTGAACAGCACCTCCTGGGGCTTGTATGAAGATTCGATGAGTTCACAGATAAAGCCCTTGGTGGGGGCTGGGCTCAGAGTTGAGTGTTCAGTGTGAGCTGTTATGCTGGGGGATGCTGTGTCACGAAATGTCCCCTGGAACTCGTTCAGCCCCAGACCTCCACGGATACCCCTGTGAGACCCCCACAGCAGGCCCTGTGGTGGGCTCTAGGATGAGGGGACGTGTTACAGACCCTGCTCCAAGGAGCCGGAGGAGACGGACAGCCCATAGCAAGTTCGCCGGGTGTGGCTAGTTCCAGACGAGAGGGAAGCTTTGGGGGCTACGGGGCCACAGAGGAGGATCCAGATCTAAAGTAGGGGTCCAGGAAGGCTTCCTACAGGAGGTGACATTTAAGTTTCGTGCCTCCTTACCTTCTGGATGCCCTGACCCTCGCCCTAGAGCCTTGAACCCTAAAAGCTGAGCTGTTCCTGGCTGTGCAGGGACTCTGGGGGGCAGCAGGTGGCAAGATCAGGCTCCCCCACCAGCCAGTGCTGAAGAAGCAATGGGCCCACCCACCTTGGCCAGTCCAGGACATGCTCATCCCACACCCACCACCCCTGCAGCAGCTGCACCAGGACAGGACATCCTCCCCGCCCGCCTGCCCGCTCCACAGCCCCCCACCCCCTGGCACGGGCACTTACGCTTGGAATGCTTGTCACACAGGGCAGCTGCCCGCATGTCGCAGAGCCGCAGGGAGCCCTTGCTGCTGCTGTAGACGAAGAGGTTGCAGTGGTGCGGATGGAACTCAGACGCTGTGATCACCTCCGTGAGGTCCTCCATGTTGGCCGGCTTGATGTCCACGATGTCTGGGGGCAGTGCGGTCAAGGAAGGGGCAGTGAAGGCACCTTCAGTGCTCCGCCTTTCCAGAGGTTTCTGACACCTCTCCCAGGCAAAGCCGTCCACCCTCACGTCTGAGCTGCCTCTCTGTTCCTGAGACCCTCAAAATGCATCCCAGCCGAGTGTCCCTCTGAGCTGCAGACCTGCATGGTGAACTGCCTGCCGGCCACCCCTTCTAGGTGCCTGTCCACTGTTCCCATGAAGCTGGACCCACCACTTCCCTCCTGACCTTCACCCCCCCCCACCTGCACCCCACCCTAGTGAGGGTGCATCAGTTCCAGCCACAGATAGCACTGACCTGTGGGGCCCCTCTCCTCTGCCCTCCTCCCCCTGTTGGTTGCCAAGCAGAAGAAAAAGAGCATTTATATTGTGCCTACTGCATGCTGGGCCGTGGATGCTATTGGTGAATGATTTCAAGTCTTCCCAGTCCCTTTTCAAATTGTGTCTGGAATTGAGTGTGTGGGCATCTGGGAGCTCCCCTTCCTGCCCCCAGCACCCACTCCCCTTCTTCTGTCTACAGCATGGAGATTCTTCTTTGGGCAAAGGATCTTCTGGGTTTCTGGGTCGGACCCACCTCGGCTCTGATCTGTGCCCTACAGCCCCCCAGGACTTGGAATACTGAAAAGGCTGGGATGCAGCTTGGTCACCCCTGCTGGGCTGGGTGGTGTAGAAAGAAGGAGCTTCTATCTGCTGCCAGGACAAGGAGAAACCCTGGAGCTTGAGGGTGGGGCAGACAGTGGAAAGAGTGCAGAGGAAGATCTGGTGATGCCATTGGAATCCTGGATCAAGCTGCACCTGAAGCCATTCCCCCCAGACTGCTAAATGTGGGAGTCAATACATGTCCATTTTTTGTTTAGAGTCAAGAACTTTGCTGCTTGCAAAGGCAGTATCCCTGACTGTTACACTGGAGCACAGAGAAGATGAGCAACTTGTGCGGGGTGGCCCAGGTGTGAGTCATAGGGCTGGATTCAGCCTCACAACCTCCCCAGCCCCAGCACCTGCTCTTTTCCTGTCCCTTCCCTGCTGCCCAGCAGCAGATCAGAATCTCTTGGAGCATGCAAGGACTGGCGCCCCCGAGCCTCTCTCCGGCTTTCCCGCTTCAGATCCCACCCGTCACCCTGACAGAAAGGCCTTCTCCCCTCTCACAGCAATGACCTCAGGCTCAGGTCTCCCTGGCCCTGCATGGGGCTTTGCACAGTCTGTTCCCTCTGACTCTTCAGGTGCATAGGAGCCCTGGAGTCGGAAGGTCTGGGGTTTGAATCCCAGCTCTGTCACCTCCTGGCTGTGTGACCCTGAGCGAGTTCCCAGCTATCCATGCCTCAGCTTCCTCATCTGTAAAATGAGTCAGCAGTATAACCTTATCACTTCACTGTGAAGATCATCAGAGGCAAAGCCCTTCACACACTGCCTGATGTGTTGCAGAGCGCATGCATGTCAGTTTCCATTATTATTATTTTCTATCTGGAAAATACTGACTGAAACTCTGAAATCCATCTGCCCTCCCTCTTCCTCCACCCAAGCTGCTGCCTCTCTCAATAAGAAAGCCGTATTTGTAATCCCAGCACTTTGGGAGGCCAAGGCAGGTAGATCACGAGGTCAGGAGATCGAGACCATCCTGGCCAACATAGTAAAACCCTGTCTCTACTAAAATACAAAAAAAAAATTAGTTGGAGACAAGCCTGACCAACACTGCAAAACCCCATCCCTACTAAAAAAAAATTAGTGGTGGCACACGCCTGTAGTCCCAGCTACTCGGGAAGCTGAGGCAGGGGAATCACTTGAACCTAGGAGGTGGAGGTTGCAGTGAGCTGAGATCGTGCCATTACATTCCAGCCTGGTGACAGGGCAAGACTCTGTCCAAAAAAAAAAAAAGCAAGCAGTATTTTCTGACCTCTCTAAACACGAGGGTTTATAAAATGCCAGGAAAAAAAATGGCTGATCTGTGCAGTCAGAAAGCACCTACGAGGGTCCCTGTGCTCGTGCTCAAATCTTGCTTCCCGGAAGCACATCATTAACCAGAAACTGAGAATCACATAAAAATAGAAAGACAGGGAAAAACGAGTTAAGTCATCACTACCTGGCTGGTTTCCCAGGAAACTACAGTTTTCCAGTATGAAAAGAAGCAGCAATTAAATAATGAAAAATGATACTGAAAGCCAAGCAAGAAAAGAGCCCTCCTCCTGCCATGCTGATTTCACCAGCGTCCACCTGGCAGCCCAGCCCTCCCGGGCCGAATGGCTCCCATGACTTTCCAGGACACGCTGCCCGCTCGGGGCGGCTCTCAGGTCCTTACTGAACTTCACTAAAGTGGGATCCAGAGAA
Source organism: Symphalangus syndactylus (assembly GCF_028878055.3). Lineage (NCBI taxonomy): Eukaryota > Metazoa > Chordata > Mammalia > Primates > Hylobatidae > Symphalangus > Symphalangus syndactylus. The sequence continues at coordinate 15,625,856 of NC_072438.2, read as the reverse complement.
AAGTGCAGCCATTGATGAAATGTCACGCACATTAGTGCGACAGCCCATGGATAATGTGCAGTAGAGAGGCAGGGCAGACAGGGGCTAAATTCTCTCTGCACACCCTGAGACACACAAAAGCCACAGGAGGCTTGGTGGCAACAGAAGTGCCCGGGAACATGGGTCCCGCATGAGTTCTGCTCGCGTCATCAGGACACTCATTCTTGCTGTATTTCCAGGAGTTATAACTCATGCGGCACAGTGGGTGCAGGAGGACTTGGTGGGATGAAGTCAAACGCTGACACCCAGGGGGTTCTCTGGACATTCCAGGTTATCTCCCAGGGGAGACCTCTCCCTCGGCCTTTCAGAACCCAGAGTGGCCAGCGGCTTATTGCTTCTGCCAATGAATAGACAAGTGAGGCATGTCACTTCCAGGCTGAAGTTTTGAGAGCCAGCACGTGGTCTGCTGTGACACTGTTCCCTCTGCTGTGAGATCGCACCGAAGCCAGCCTGTGACGGACACACTTGCAGCGAGAGTAGGCAGTGTGAAGTGGGTGTTTGAAGCCTCGGAGACCTTCAGGTTGTTTGCTACCACTGCAAAACCTGAGCCCCTGACAGGTTCAGTGTCCACCCAAATGCTCTTTCCTTTCCCACCTGGGGATGTTTCAGAACTTTTCAAAGTATGTAGGAGGCCAGGCACCATGGCTCACACCTGTAATCCCAGCACTTTGGGAGGCCGAGGCGAGCAGGTCACCTGAGCTCAGGAGTTCGAGACCAGCCTGACCAACATGCCAAAACCCCGTCTCTACTAAACATAAAAAAAAAAAAAAAAAATTAGCCAGGCGTGGTGGCGCATGCCTGAAATCCCAGCTACTTGGGAGGCTGAGGCAGGAGAATCTCTTGACCAGGGAGGCAGAGGTTGCAGCGAGCTGAGATCGTGCCACTGCACTCCAGACTGGGTGACAGAGCAAGACTCCATCTCAAAAATAAATAAATAAATTAATTAATTAATAAAAGTATGCAGGGCTCCATTACGTCTGTAGCCCTGTGGCAAACACACCCGAGCCACGGCAACCCAGGGCCGGCTGATGGGCACGGACACTCAATCGAGCACCCCATGTACAGGCTGGGAATACAAGAGTCCCCAAAGGCAAAGGGATCGAGGGCCTGGCTTTGGGGAGATAAAGTCCCCCAAACCTGGGTCCCACCAACAGCCCAGGACTATAGGGGCCATCACAGGGGAATCTCTCCTGCTCTTTCTCTCTGTCTTCGGATAGGGTGGGTGCTGTGAAACAACCACGTGAGACACAGAGGCCCTGCATCCACGTCACCCTGCAGAAGGAGCAAAATCACTGTCACGGCCAATGTGGCAGGTCCCCCACAACAGGGTCCCCACGGTAAGAGCTCCCTGAGGAGGCAAGCAGTCCCAAGCCTCTGAATTCCAGGGCCCAGAGCCATGCCCAGAACCTCTGGGCAGCACGGCACCCTTCAGGGTATGGACACTGGGCTGGGTCCATGCTCACCTGGTCCCTGGGACCGCCTCTCCGAGACCTTGGCTCAGGTGGCCATAGGACCTACCCGGGCCTGCAGCCCAGCCCTTTGCAAAAGGAATTAATTACCGAGTGGGGTGGTCCCTGTTGGTGCTCCCTCAATCCATCATAACACAGGGCCCTGAAGATGGACTCCTGACAAGGGAAGTAGCTGTGGGAGAAGCCTCCGGGGCACGAGAATTATGCCCAAACTCAGCTACCGCGAGCACACCTTTTTGCCCCACACCATGGTCCTCCGTGTGTCGACCTTGAAGCATTCGGCCCAGTGACCACACTTGGTGGCTTTAACTTTGGCAGGACCAGCATCAGGTCAGAAGCTGGGGGCCCCCGGCTGGGCATCTGGTCTTGGCTGTCACTGGGGGCCCCCGGCTGGGCATCTGGTCTTGGCTGTCACTGGGGCCCCGGCTGGGCGTCTGGTCTTGGCTGTCACTGGGGGCCCCCGGCTGGGCATCTGGTCTTGGCTGTCACTAGGGGCCCCGGCTGGGCGTCTGGTCTTGGCTGTCACTGGGGGCCCCCGGCTGGGCATCTGGTCTTGGCTGTCACTGGGGGCCCCCGGCTGGGCGTCTGGTCTTGGCTGTCACTGGGGGTCCCCGGCTGGGCGTCTGGTCTTGGCTGTCACTGGAGCATCATTTCCACGCTGCAAGCCTTGCTTCCCCATCTGCAAAATGAGGGCCTGGGCCCTTTCCTTTCCAGGACTAACCACAGGTGGCCCCACCCCAGGTCATGATAGCCGCCTAAATCCTACTTGAAAAACTGCTTCACAAGGTTCATTTCAGGACTGGCCTCCCTTGGGAACGAGCATAATTAGGATCATTTAAGAGTCCCCCTTCCCCTGGCAAAGCTGCTTGAATTATTCATCTTCTGTTTTCCCATCTAATTCCACTCCAACTGTCTGGTGGGATTTATTTCCCTTCCAATCACACTCTAACAGCTAAGAGTCATTTTCCCTGCAAGAAAAGTTGGTCAGACACAGGTAGGAATTCCAGAGAGAGGAGCAAGTTACGCAGAGAGGATGAAAAGGAGAGAAGGTAAAATCGCTCTTCAATCCCATACGCCTCAACTGAGCACACGCTATTTTTCTCCACTGCGGTGGGTTGAATAGTGGCCCCCACAAATACGTTAGCATAGTATATGTCCATGACATCCTAACCCCCAGAGACTGTGGAGTGTGATCTCATTTGGGAAAAGGGTCTTTGCAGATGTAGTTAAAGATCTTGAGATGAGATCACCCTGGATTACCCAGGGGGGCCCTAAATTCAATGACAAGTGGCCTTCTAAGAGACAGAAGAGGAGACACGAGAGGAGAAGGCCACATGGAGACGAAGGCAGAGATGGGAGCGACGGCTACAGGAACACCTAGAGCCCCGGAGCTGGAGGAGACGAGGAAGGCTCCTCCCCTACAGCCTTCAGAGAGAGCATAGCCCTGCCAACACTTGGACTGAGAACTTGTGGCCCCCAGGACGGTGAGAATATATCTGTTGTTTGAAGCCATGAAGTTTATGGCAGTTTGCTACAGCAGCCACAGGACACTAACCCACCCAAGGTGCCTCCTGGGAGTTGGGAAATAAGAGCAGACATAATGCCAGTGCTATGGGTACCTGCACAGCCCCTCAACACCGACAGCCCCCCAACACCGACAGCCACCCCACACTGACAGTCCCCCACACCGACAGTCCCCCCACACCGATGCCCCCCAATACTGACAGCCCCCCCACACCGACAGCCCCCCACACCGACAGCCCCCCACACCGACAGCCCCCCACACTGACGCGCCCCAATACCGACAGCCCCCCCACACCAACAGCCCCCCACACCGACAGCCCCCACACCGACAGCCCCCACACCGACAGTCCCCCACACCGACAGTCCCCAACACCGACAGCCCCCAACACCGACAGCCCCCACACCAACAGCCCCCCACACCGACAGCCCCCCACACCGACAGTCCCCCACACCGACAGCCCCCCACACCGACAGCCCCCCACACCGACAGCCCCCCACACCGACAGCCCCCCCACACTGACAGCCCCCCACACCGCTCCTTCTCTAGAACTCCCCATTTCCCCATTTCCCCAGCCCTGGGGCACCAAGCCAGGCATCAGGGGACTTCTTCCTCATTCTAAGCCCTTCCCTTGTCCAGCCGGCCTTCAGGTCCCAGGGCTTCTCCACCTGAACGCCTTCCGCTCTGCCCTTCAGCCCAGGCCATCAGCATCTCCGTCCCCATGGGGGTCCGTGCCCAAGCTCAGCTAGAGTGAACTTCCTCAAACAGCTGGGGGACTCCCCACCACCCTGCGTGGTGGCCTCTCCCACCCCACCAAGGAGGTGGGACTTGCCCAGCATGCTGCCCCTGCCTGCTCTTCCTCAGTCTCACCTTGGCCGCTTCTCCCTCCATACCCGCCAGCCATATCCAGCAGTTCGAAGTTGCCACAGCATTCTGAGTCTCTGCCTGAACACCAAGGAGAGGCCCTACCCCTCTGCTCATCCTCAGGACCACCGTGCTGTGTATGTGCCCATCGGTTCCGCCCTGCAGTTGGCTCCAGGGCCAGCTCCCCCTCCTGATTCACCTCTGTGCCCCCACACCCCTCACACACGACCTGCCCAGAGCTGGTGCCTGGGACCTGCTCGCTGCATGACTGATCTGTGGACAAATATTAGATGAGGAGACGACTCTGAACCTTTCCCTGGGAATAGCCCTTCCAATTTAGAAACTCTGTTCACAGTCATTTGCCCCCCACCCCCACCTCAACACACACTAACAGGGTGCAGAAGGCAGCTGGTGCTCCACTTCACTTTCTTTAGGTCCAGAGACGGGCTCAGAGGGTTCCACAGTCAGTGAGCAGCAGAGCTGATACCTGAGCCCGGGTGCATGATTGCAAATCCAGCTTGGGTTCCTCCACCCACAGCCCCCTACAGCCGGGCCCCATTGCCCCTTAGAAGAAGCTGCAGGTTGTGCGAACGGAGGAGGTGTCCAATCAACCCAGGGCGTGATGGGCACATTCCCACTGCAGGGCCCTCACAGTCACGCCCTTCAGATCTCTGCCTGAATGCTCCTTAACAAAGTAACCTTCTATAAATCTCTGCCCCTCAAAATAAACATTTATTTTACCTTGCTTAATTATAGATTTTCTGCTTTCTCTTTTTGCAAGCATTAATCACTGCTTATTACATTATTGGCCTGTTTGTTGCTGTCTGTCCCCAGTGAGGGCAGGGACCTGCCTGTCAGGATTGCTGCTGCTGCCTGGCACACAGTGGGTGCTTAGTAAGTAGCTGCTGACTGAATGAATGAATCAGCCCATTGTGGTCCCCTCTGATCAGGGCCCAGGGGGCAGGAGGTTGCAAACCATCTCAAAGGGAAGCAGCTGTTAAAGTAGAGATAAGAGGCATGGTCAAGAAGGCCAGGGTGTGAGGGGTTTTTCGGGAGTGGATCATCACTGACAAAGGCCATTCAAAGGGGCCGTCCCCCTGCAGTGTGTTGAAAGTATTGCTGCTGAGGTACAAATGCAAGAGCGCAGTGCTGGCCGGGCATGGTGGTTCACGCCTGTAATCCCAGCACTTTGGGAGGCCAAGGCAGGAGGATCACTTGAGGTCAGGAGTTTGAGACCAGCCTAGCCAACATGATGAAACCCTGTCTCTACTAAAAATACAAAAAAAATTAGCTGGGCATGGTGGTGGGCACCTGTAATCCCAGCTACTCAGGAGGCTGAGGCAGGAGAATCACTTGAACCTGGGAGGCGGAGGTTGCAGTGAGCTGAGATCGTGCCACTGTATTGCAGCCTGGGCGACACAGTGAGACTCTGTCTGAAAAAAAAAAAAAAAAAAAAAAGATTGCTGTGGTCTGGGAAGCAGGTCACACGTGCTGCGGGTCCAGTGAAGTCCATCAGGAAGAACTAGTTCCTACACCGCTTCCTCTGGTCTTCACTGCACCTGCTCCAAGGCCCATGGGTGAGATCTTTTTAGGTTGCAAATACTAGCTGACCTGCTTATGTCATTCACCTGACTGGGCAAAGTTGTTCTACTGTTTATATCCCCCAAACCCCAGCCAAGCACCTGGTACCTGCCGCAGCTAACACATGCGCGGGACTAGGTTCGCATCTGTGGCTCATCCAATCCCCTCTGCCTTCCGTGAGTGAGGTGTGCCCCTTCTACACTGGAAACAGAGGCTCGGTGAGGAGAAGCCAATTGCTCAGGGACAAGGAGAGAAGGGTCAGACCAGGCCTGGGACTCAGTTGGGCTCCAGAGTCTTCCATACGCCCTCTGTGGCTCCAGAGTGCGATCCCTGCCCCCTGACCATCTGGGGGTGGCTCCAGCTCTGCCACTTGCTAGCTATGTGTCTTTGGGCAAGTTTCTGAACCTCTCTGTGCCTCGGTTTCCCCAAATTCAGAAGGGAAATTGCACTCTGCAGCTCCCAGATGAGGATGGGGTAAGGTAGTCCCCGTGAAGTGCTGAGAACAGGACCAGGCTAGAGTGGGTGCTCTGTAGGTGAGCTGCTGACGTCTGCCAGATGACAGGCCTGTTCTGCCTGGCTGCCAGGGACCCCGGGTCCCAGCCTCAAATCCCCCTTTCATCTGCTGTGAAGCCTTGGGCCAGTCTCTCAGCCTCTCTGGACTCTGTGTCATCTGAGGCTCGGGGAGCAGGAGGAGAAAGTCACAGCTGCAGCCATAGGCATGAGACAGGGACAGCGAGGTGCTGGGCAATGAGGGGCTGTCAGGTCCCTGGAGGGGCCCGGGGACCTGGCAGTTGTCTGGCTTCAGCCCCCCATGTCTTGAAATGAACCCCCTTTTCCTTCCAGTGGCCGAGAGTAAACATTCACAGGTGTTGGCAAGTGTTTTCTGCAAAAAGCCAGACAATCAATATTTCAGGCCTAGCCAGACGTAGGATTTCTATCGAAACTGCAAGGACTCAACTCTGCTGTCGTAACAGAAAACCAGCCAGAGGTGCCAGCTAAACAAAGGATGGCTATGTGCGCAGAAAGCCCCATGCATGGTGGATTTGCCCTGCCGCCCGCAGCCCTAGGCCCAGAGGAGGCGATGCAGTCTTGCTTGGGTCACACAGCCTCCCTTCTTTACTGCACACAGCCCCACGTTCAATGTCAGATGGAGCAAGTGCAGCCCTGGAGGGACAGGTGGGCCTATCCTGGTCCCCCATCCACAGTACAAGGAGCTCCTCACCCTGGTGGGTTGGGGTAGGGGTGCTGGGTGCCCCCAGCTGTTCAGACCACCCCTGTGAGCTCAGAGCCTGCACCTGGGGGAGTCAGCAAAGTGGGGTTTCTTCCACCCAAGAGTGAAGTCTGCAGCCATCCCTGCCAAGGACACAGGAGGTGTGATCCACACAGGCCTCCCGTATAGTCCTTGGGTATGCAGAGGTTTTTATAGAAACTCCTTCATCTCCCCATCAAGCTACTAATGAATTTCTTCACAGAATTGGAAAAAACTACTTTAAAGTTCATATGGAACCAAAAAAGAGCCCGCATTCCCAAGACAATCCGAAGCAAAAGAACAAAGCTGGAGGCATCACGCTACCTGACTTCAAACTATACTACAAGGCTACAGTAACCAAAACAGCATGGTACTGGTACCAAAACAGAGATATAGACCAATGGAACAGAACAGAGGCCTCAGAAATAATACCACACATCTACAACCATCTGATCTTTGACAAACCTGACAAAAACAAGAAACGGGGAAAGGATTCCCTATTTAATAAATGGTGCTGGGAAAACCAGCTAGCCATATGTAGACAGCTGAAACTGGATCCCTTCCTTACACCTTAGACAAAAATTAATTCAAGATGGAGTAAAGACTTAAATGTTAGACCTAAAACCATAAAAACCCTAGAAGAAAATCTAGGCAATATCATTCAGGACATAGGCATGGGCAAGGATTTCATGACTAAAACACCAAAAGCAATGGCAACAAAAGCCAAAATAGACAAATGGGATCTAATTAAACTAAAGAGCTTCTACACAGCAAAAGAAACTGCCATCAGAGTGAACAGGCAACCTACAGAAAGGGAGAAAATTTTTGCAACCTACCCATCTGACAAAGGGCTAATATCCAGAATCTACAAAGAACTTAAACAAATTTACAAAAAAAAAAAAAAAATCAAACAACCCCATCAAAAAGTGGGCAAAGGATATGAAGAGATACTTTTCAAAAGAAGACATTTATGCAGCCAACAGACATATGAAAAAATGCTCATCATCACTGGTCATCAGAGAAATGCAAATCAAAACCACAATGAGATACCATCTCAAACCAGCTAGAATGGCAATCATTAAAAAGTCAGGAAACAACAGGTGCTGGAGAGGATGTGGAGAAATAGGAATGCTTTTACACTGTTGGTGGGAGTGTAAATTAGTTCAACCATTGTGGAAGACAGTGTGGCAATTCCTCAAGGATCTAGAACTAGAAATACCATTTGACCCAGCCATCCCATTACTGGGTATATACCCAAAGGATTATAAATCATGCTGCTATAGAGACACATGCACATATATGCTTATTGCAGCACTATTCACAATAGCAAAGACTTGGAACCAACCAAATGTCCATCAATGATAGACTGGATTAAGAAAATGTGGCACATATACACCATTGAATACTATGCAGCCATAAAAAAGGATGAATTCATGTCCTTTGTAGGAACATGCATGAAGCTGGAAACCATGATTCTGAGCAAACTATTGCAAGTACAGAAAATCAAACACCGCATGTTCTCACTCATAGGTGGGAACTGAGCAATGAGATCACTTGGACACAGGGCAGGGAACATCACACACCGGGACCCGTCATGGAGTGGGGGAGTGGGGGAGGGATAACATTAGGAGAAATACCTAATGTAAATGATGAGTTAATGGGTGCAGCACACCAACATGGCACATGTATACCTATGTAACAAACCTGCACATTGTGCACATGTACCCTAGAACTTAAAGTATAATAATTTAAAAAAAGCACTTGAAATGTAGCTAGTGCCAAGGTTGAAATGATAATATTTGGGGTATATTTAGTTAAATAAATGTTATTATTAAGATTTTTATCACAAAAATAATTTTATCATTAAAATTTATTTCACCTGTAAAAAAAAAAAAAGAAACTCCTTCATCTCCTGACACCAGAGGCATGGCCTGCTCTCCTGGAGCCCAGCCACGTGAGCTCAGCCACACCAGCCCCATGTCAGGCTAGAGGAGGTGGCTACACCTCCAGGAGCCATGGCAGCCAAGCTGCACCAGTCTGCCCCCCCGGTCATCCTCTCCTGTAAGGTGGGCACAGGAACCAAGGGCTGCTCGCTCCTCTACAGGGCAAATATCTGCTGACTGGAAATATAGCCAGGTACGTGAAATGAAGAAGCATCACTGGTTGGTTCTGGCAAGGAGCTCAAGTGAGAAGCAGGTATGCAAAGCACTCCACGAGTGCCAAAGCAGTGTGCAAACACTGGTTCACATTATGATGGGCCCCAGTGGAGATCCCACAACAAGCTAATCTAAAAACCACAGCAAGTAATTGAACTTTGAGACATGGTAATAACCCCAGAGAGCCGTGCCTAGCACAGGCCAGGCAAATAGTCCACCCCTGCAGGCAGGAACTGCCCATGTGCCAACCCCACCCAGGAGGAGAGGGAGGCCCAGAGTGGGCAGTGATTTGCCCAGGGCCACACGCAGAGCCCTGGCAGAGTAAAGACTGAAATCCTGACTCCCTAACTTCCAGTCAGCGTCCCTCCCACTGTTCTGGAGTAAACGCATTTCCAACCATCTGCAGCTTTCCCCGTGGGGTGGGCACCCCAAGGACCCTGATCCCAGGCTGGCTGGACTGGCTTGTGTCCTCAGCAAGGCGGATGCTGGGTGCAGAGCAGGGATCCATGAGAGAGAGGGCTGCAGCCTTGGGCTCCACCGATTTCACCGAGCACAGCGAGGCTCATCCAGATGTCTCAGCAGGAGCCTGCTCTCAGGATGGAGGAAGCTGTCGCCATGGCAACCAAGCAGCCGCCGGAATTAGGGATGGAGGCAGCCCTGCTAAGAGCCACAAAAGGCCTCCCGCATGAGCTCACCAGGGACGCCGGATGTGGAGGTGCCCTAGAAGGCCTCCCGCACATGGAGGTCGTCTTGAAAAACTGCTTTTTCAGCAAATCTTCTCCAAAAGATGACCTGACTACAAACATGAGCTGCAAGCACTCAGACCAAGGCATGTCAGACCCTACAGGAGGATTCCTGGCTGCCACAGCAAAATACCACAGACCGAGTGGCTTAAACAATATATGTTTCTCATAGCTACGGAGGCCTGAAGTCCAATAACATGGTGTCATCAGGGCTGGCTCCTTCTGAGGCCCGTCTCCTCAGCCTGAAGGTGACTGCCTTCTCCTGTGTCCTCACATTCTCATTCCTGCATCTTAACATCTCTCTGTGGGTTCTAATCACCTCTTCTTATAAGAACACCAGTCAGATTGGATTAGGGTCCACCCTGCCAGCCTTATTTTAACTTAATCACCCTTTAAAGCCCCATCTCCAAATACAGTGTCATTCTGAGGTTCTGGGAGTTAGGGTTTCAACATATGAATGGGGATGGGGGAGACACAATATAGCCTGTAACAGCCTCGTTCCCTTCTCTGCTCAGAACACCTTAATGATGATGCAATTCCTCTCAGGGAGCAGAACCCAGCTTGCTGGAACTATGGGAAAGGTGCTGTTCTATTTCACCTCTCACTGCACAAGCCACTGAGCCCTGCACGCTCTCTGTGTGGTGAGCCCATCTTCACAGCTTTGCCATGGCCCCGCTCAGGTGATTCATGAGTGCTTAGAAAGGAATCAACCAAGCTATGAAAAAGGAAGAAAGTCCTGACTTCTGAATCACAAAGCCCAGAGCTTGAAAGTCCAGCCCCACTGCTTAACATCTGTGTGACCTCTTGAAAACTCAGCCTTTCTGTGCTCTGCTTTTCTTATCTGTAGAATGTGTTGATAACTTCTGCTTTGCAGGGCTGTAATGAGGATTTCACCAGATGACACATGTCAAAAGACCCAGTACATGGCTACAGTTAAACTGAAGTTAGTTAAATTAGAATTCTCAATCAGAGTCTTTCTGTCCCTCTGGGAAAAAAGCATACAGCTAAGCAGGACGCAAAAGGTACAGTGCTTGGCACCCCCTGGGAGGACTAGGAGGGTCTGTGGTGAACAGCAAGCCTTGGTTTCCAAGAACTGAGAGGGGGAATCTAAGGTTGGACACAGCTGGGATGTGCACCCAGGCAGCTGTACCCCCACAGCACTGAGAAGGAGCAGACCAGACCCCGCCCTGACTGCTGGGGCTCCGGCCTGGCAGGGAAGCAGATTTAGCTCCACCATTGATCGATGGCCCAAGAGAGACACAGGTGCTCACGTCAGAGATTTGTAACGAGGCCCTGAGATGGTGTAGGGTTAGGGAAGGGCCCTCTGAAGCCCACGGTGAGTAGGAGTTATCCAGGCAGAGTCAGCTGGTTGGAAAGTGTTTGGTGTGTGTGAGTGTGTGGTGGAGGGGGTGAGGGGGTTGAAGAGGGGGAGTGCAAGGCTCAGAGGTGTGAGAGGCTGGGTGGCTGAGCATGAGGGAGGGAGGCACAGAGGGCGAGAGCCAGGCTGGAGAGGATGTGGCACCAGCAGAACTCAGAGGGAGCATAGGCTCTGTCCAAAAGGAGAGGAGTTCTAAGAGGGAGGGAGAGGCTCCAGGGTGATGGAGTGTGAGCTATGAGGGTGGAGGGGTCCTGACATAAGGCTGGGAGTGGCAGGACCCATCCTGAAGAGGGAAGCAGGCCAAGGGTCTGGGGCTCAGGCCTGGGGACAAGAGGATTTTAACAGGGAGCAAGTTCTAGAAATGCCAGGGAGGTCTGTCGAGAAGGGACAGGAGGCAAGCCACAGTCGCACACCTCTACCATGCCACCTGCAGGGCAAACGTGAGGATAGGGAAGGGACAGGAGGCAGGCCAGGGTCGCACACCTCTACCATGCCACCTGCAGGGCAAACGTGAGGATCGGGAAGGGACAGGAGGCAGGCCAGGGTCGCACACCTCTACCATGCCACCTGCAGGGCAAACATGAGGACTGCCATACAGCTACTGACAGCCATGCTCATCGCAAAACAACCTCCAATCTATCCTGCAATTGGGCCTGTCTTTCCACAGGGCCTAAAACAAGAATCAAGAAATATGGCTGTCTCAACAGAACTGGGCAGGCCATCAGAAGGACACTGGGCTCAGAGAGGCCTTGGGCAAGGGAGCCCACCTCTCAGTGCCCATCTCCACTTCTGCAGAGTTGGGACAGTGACAGCCCCCACCTGGCGAGTGGTCATGAGACTGAAATGCAACCAGTGGCATCTTGCATTTGTTCACCCCAGCACCAGGCAGGCTGCAACTGGGGTTGTTACCATCATGACTGAGAGGCAGTGTAGCATGACAGTTAAGTGCATGGTTCTGCATCCAGGCGGCTTAAGTCTGAATCCCAGCCCTGGCACCCCCTTTCCCCGCACCCCCTTTCCCCGTTTGACTTTGGGTAGATTACTGAAACTTATTGTGGCTTTGTTTCCTCATCTGTAAACGGGGGATATTAAGAATGCCTACCACATAGTGTTGTTGGGAGGATTCAACCAGTTAACATCGGCAGCATGCTCAGAACACCGTGTGACACAGCAAGTAGTGACAGTGGGGTGGGAGGTGGAGATGCTGACCTCGACCCAATGGCTCACAACAGGGTCAGCACCGTGGACAGCGCCACTGCACGCAGGAAGCCCTCAGTCATGGTGGAGGCTGACTGACCAACTGCCTGGCCTTGTGAAGGCCCCAGAGCAGTTGTGTGCTGGTAACTTGAACAATACCCTCTCTTCTGGGGAGGGGAGAGATTGATTTTGTAGTGTTTGTAGATATCTGTAGAAATACTACCACCATGGCCAAATTCAAGCTACCAAAGCAATGTCCGTGAACATGGATTTGGGAAGAGATATGCACACCTGACAGTTACAAGCCGTGTATGACCTTGTGTCATGCCAGCAGCAGGCAAGACACAAAGTCGCACATAGCCAGACGAAGGGAGACCTGGCAAGGACAACCCATCTGTCTCAATGAAAGCCAGCTTCAGGACTCCAGTCCAGCCAAGAGAAGGGGAAACTGGTGTCCAGGAAGGTGAAGCAACCTGCCAGGCGACCACGTGGCAGGCCCAGGAGAAAAGCCTCAGTGCCAATGTCTTTCCATCATGGACTTTCTAAGGAGGTTAGGGTCCTCCCCACCTTATCCCAACACTCATCTCACTTTATTGTGCTGGTTCCATTCTTTGAGCATCTACTCTGGATCAGGCATTATTCCAGGTAAATCAAACAAGGTGCCTGCTCTCATGAAGGTGCCAGTCCAGGAGAGAGAGGCGGGAAATGAACAGGGAACGAGGTAGGGGCCAAGCCTCAAGGAAAGGGGCTTGAGGGAGTCAGGGAGGGGAGGGACTAGTTCCGACAGACTGGTCAAGGAAGGCGTCTCTGAGAAGGTGTCCACTGAGTGGATGAGGGTGGAGAAACTTCACAGGCAGAGGGAACAGCCAGTGCAAAATGGCTCTGCTGCAGGAGATGGCTGGAAATGTGGTGAAGAGTGGGGGGCCGGGAAGGCTGAGCCCAGGGATCAAGGGGAGAGAGGAGGAAGTGGGCCAGGGAGGGGCCAGGGCCAGCTCCTGCAGGGCCTCGGAGGCCAGAGAAAGGGGCGGAGTTACTCCAAGTTGGGAGAAGTTGCTGAAGGGTTCTGAGCAGGGAGTGACATGATCTTGTCATTTTTTTTTTCTCATATTGTAGGAGAACAGACCGTAAGGAGACACCTGGGGAAACACAGCTAATGAAGCAATGATGCTGCAGCTTGGTGATTTGCCAGGCACTGCCCTAAAGGCTTCACAGATGTCATCATAGCACCCAGTCCTCAAGCAGCCATATGGTGTCAACAGGGGCTTCTCCTCACTTTACAGGTGAGGAGCTGAGGCACAGAGAGCCCAAGTGAGCTGACCGAGGCCGCAGAGTCCCTATGTCTTGGGGCCAAGGTCTGAGCCCTGGCAGTCTGGCTCCCAGACATAAGAAGGGAGGCCAGTCAGGTCACCATCATGATCAGGGTGAGACAGTGGCCTGGACACGTGCTGGGGGCAGAGAGGCAGGTGGGCTCTGGGTGCATTCGGACGATGGGATCATGGGACTCACTGAGGCTTGAGCATGGGCTCAAGGGGTCCAGACTCCTGTAAGGTGCCCAACAGCAGGTCATGGGCTGGTGAAGGTTGCGTGTCTACACCACATCAGGACCCATACTCATCGGCCATCCCACCTTTACAGCTCCTGGTACAGGAGACACACTCCCATGGGGTGGATGAGATAAAGGGGGTGCAGAAAGACTGAGTGACTGATGAGGGTCAGTAGCAGAGGCAGGGGTAGAGCCCGGGCTCAGGGTCCCTTGGCCCAGCACAGAGCCTGCATGCAGAGGGACCGTGTCTGCTCCCTCCTTTGTTCCCTGCACAGAGGACAAGCTGAGTCTTCAGGCAGGCATGGGCTGATGAAGGTTCTGAGCCTCCTGTGGTGAATCGCTGCACCCCCCTCCAGCCCACCTGGCCACGTGGACCTGCTCTGTAAATGGGAATTAGAAATTCTCCAGGCCGAGGCTTGGTGTGATGCCAGTTCCCACCATAAGAAATCACTAAGGGAGAGAAAAACCAATCGAACCATCTTTTAAATTCTCTGGGTGCTAAAAATAAAGCAGAGGTCCACCCGCTGAGACCTCCTGTGCAATTTGTTACCTTTAAGACACATCAGACTCAAGAAAAATCACCCAGTGCTGCGTTAACAGTCTCAAAATATTGGTATTAAAGGACGCAAGAGGTTGCTGAAATAGATGTTGAAACTGCACCATAGAAAACAGAGTTTTAACCATCAGAGATGCAGGGATTTTATGAGAATCAACCTTAAATATTTGAAGGGCTGTTGTTTAAGAGACAAAATAAACCATCCTCTTGCTGGGCTCCAAGTAGGCACCAGGCTCTTTATGTGAAAGATTTCTTTATTCCTTACAAATATCCTTATAAAAGGGAATTTTCCCATTTTACATTCAGGGCAGCTGATGGCCCAGAAGGCTGAGCAATGGGTCTGAGCCCAGGCCCGCCAGAGCCCAAAACCCGGCTCCTTCTCCTGCACTTTAGGGTCTGGGGTCTCTGATTCCCCAGGTGCCCAGATCAACAAGGAGGTGTCTGTATCCTAAGACCACATGGAAATGGTGAACTTCCAGCCCACTCCACCTACAACTGTTCACAAGTACCTCCTATTGCCAGGTCCTGTGTGGAGCAAGGGATGCAGAGAGGCCTCACCCTGGGTTCCTAATCTCAGGGCTTCCACCACAAAATGGAGGAGGCTGTCACAGTAACAAAAAACCCCATGTGACCGGGGGCAGCCAAGGAGCCGCAGGCTTAGAAGGGCTCTGACCAGCCTGTGGCAGGGACGGGTCAGAGGCTGTCCTGGGCAATGGGCTATGAGATGCTGCATGTGGGCAAACAGGAGTCAGCCAGGCCAAAGAGGCAGATGGCAGGGTCAGGAGAAGGGATGGCGGATGGCAGTGCTCCGTCTCACCCTGCCCCATGCCAGGGACCCAGCGGCTGAAGGAGTGAGCCAGTGTGACCTGAGAGGTGGGCAGGGGCTGGTCACCAAAGGCACAGGGCACTGTGGAGGGGCTCAGGCTTTCTCCAGAAGCCAGAGGGGAACCCTTGAGAGTTTTAAGGGAGGCTGACATGGTCAGACCAGAGGTTCTGATGAGCCAATTTCACAGCTGTGCAGAAGGCTCTGGGCAGGGCAGGGCGGGATTTGGGCAAGTGTCGGGGGAGAGTAGAGAGGGCTGGGCACCTCTTTCCATTCTGAGGGTGAGGGAGAGGGAGGAGGCTCGCAAGGCTCCTCTTGCGTGAGCCTTGGTGACTACACCGAGACAGGTCACAGAGCCTCAGTATCACCAGGCTCCCTCCCTCCATCTGAGAGCCAATGACGGCATTCCAGCAGAGATGTCCTCTGAGTCACCTTTCTCATTGTCCGATGGTCAAAGCAATGCAAGCAATGCCCTCTTTTTCTCCTTTACTAAAAAACGTTTTCCTTTCTCTTGATATGGTTACTAAAAGTCATTTTTGCTGAGACGGGAAGTGATTGGACTTAGGAGATGTGACGCGGTGGAAAACCTCCAGTGGGCACGGAGGACTGAACAGCGTCATCGGGCCAAGTGAGGACCCCGGAGAGCAAGGGTCAAAAGGACGCAAACCCCAAGTCCAGCCCACGACTTCCCCTGGCTCTGCGCGGACGCAGGCCTCCCGACCCTGGGTTTTTCTTGTCAGGACTAATCAGAACTGTCACCCTCTGACAGCCAGAATCCATCCCACTGAGACTTGCTCAGAAGGTATCTCAGACATTCAGAGCAATTCCCAGCTCCGCGCGGGGTCTCAGCTGCCTTTCTGGCCTCCTCCCATGTCAGAAATGAAACGCCTCCTCTCATTACTTGGCTGCTATCAGCCCCATCGTGGCACCTGCAGCCCACAGTCCTCACACCTTCCCTGCCAAGTGAGGCTTCTCTCTGTGGTGTGAGCCCTGGGTCTGTGTCTTGTCACTGCAGCAGCAGGCCATGGGGAGCGCCAGGTGCACTGAGGTTCCCCAATGAATAGATCCAATTGGGGAGGTTTCCATGGCCACCACGTGCCCCTGGAGACTCCACTCAACTCCTGCCAAATGCCTAAGTTGCCCTGTCAGGGCTGCCTCAAGCCCAGCTCAGAATCTTGTGCATGCCATAGACACACATTCCTTTATCGCTAAGGCCAGATGCTTATATTTCGATGAATTAATAATCATTTTCACAGAATGGGAAGTTACACAGAGATCTGACACAGAGTTACATGGCAGGGTGTGTGGCCAGGGACGTTCCCAGGATCCACAGGGGCCCCCGATCTGCTGACACTCCTCCCTTGTCACTGTCCCTCACCTGGCTCAGATTCTTTGGTCAATAATCATTATTTTCACCTCTTGCACACACCATCAGCTCCATGTCTACATCTTCAGTTGGCAAAAACCACACCCCTGGCTTACCCTCCACCAACCTGAGGCCTGCAGCCAGCAGCAGGCCTGGCTGGAGAGAAATGTACATGGCTGTGCTGGCTGGGCCACCGACTCCCTGTAGCACCCACGGACCACCTGCTCCAATGCCGGGTATTTTACCAATGGTTTATCATGTGTCCACTCCTGGAGGTAGAATCTTTATCTAGTTCCAGCATCACCCATGAGGGCTGGCACACTACGTGCTTAATAAATACCTGCAGGTAAATGGTGTGCTCTGCAACATGTGGACAGGGCACAATCTGTGTGTTCGGGACGGGGCAGGAGGCAAGGCTCATGGTAATGGCCAGGGAGGACTTTGCAGTCCTGGGATGAACCAACCCCCTTTTCTTATTCACAACCAACTTGTTTGGATGTCCTGTGGCCACCCTGATCCAAAAATACTTATGATACAACCCAAATCTATGACATCTCCATCCTTACAATCTCACTCCTCCACCGCCTCCCACCCATGGCCACGCTCTGGCCCTGCCTCTCACTCTCTCTCCTTGGGTCTCCTTGCTGGTTCCCAAGCCGCCAGCCTTGTCTGCTGGAATCCAATCCACCCACGACACACACCCACGACACACACACCTCCAAAGCTGGCTAGTGACACGCCCCTGTTTACCGTACATCAATAGCTTGATAGCTTCCCGTCCCCTGGAAGCAGGCAGGTGAGAAGTAGGCACAGCCTCCAGTAATGTAATATAGATGCAGACACCGAGACAGGATTCAACCCTTCTGATGAATGAGGGGGGATGTCTCTGTTTTGCACTCTCCCCCTTAACACTGAAGCACATGTTTACCTCCATCTTTTGAGAGAGAACCAGCTTCAGGGTCTAAGGGCAACCTGGAGAGAGGTTGCAGCAACCTGTTCAGTAGCCACTGGCCACATGTGGCTATTTCGTTTGAAGTATGATTAACCGGAACTAAATCAAATTAACGATGTCGCTCCTCAGTCACCAAGCCACGTTTTAGGCACTCAGCAGGCACGTGGGGCTGGTGGCTGCCACCCCGTGAGTGCAGACAGAGCAGTCTATTATCACAGAAAGTTCCAACAGACAGGGCTGAGGCTGGATCTTACTCCCACTGTTTTGTGTGCATAACCATTATGGTTGCGGCTACCTCCTGTTGATGGTATGTGATACTTTAACTTATGATGGTGAAATTCAATTCCCTTTCAAAAGAAAGTTACTTAGACAAAAATAAAGCAACTTGATTTAAAGAAAACAACTTTTTAAAATGGGAAAAGTAAACGGAAGCACATGTAGCATGTGGAGGCAGTCACGGCTGTGGGGGTTTTGTGAATGACTGGCGTTCGGGGCCCCCGCCCCAGGAGAAAGCCCCCTGCCTGCACCATCCACAGCGCCACAGCTCCGGCACCTTCCACCTCCTCATGTGTCCGCCTCCTCGAGCCCAGGGAGCTTCCTACCCAAATTCCTTCTCTGGCCTCCTTGGCGGCCCCCACAGCAGCTTGTCCAGACCCTGGGCTACAGCAAGGATGACTCCCTCACTTCCACTGCCATGGCGGGGCTGTGTCCCCCAACAGCCCCTGAGCCCTCCAGGGAAGGGTTGAGTTTCTCCCATTCGTCCCCATGTCCCCAGGGCTCAGTGTGGGCCTGGGAGTAGAAAGGCGTGGGGAATGAATGGTTGAATAAATGAAATGAAGCAGCATCCCTTCCATACTCCAGGGCTTTATGGTTCTTTATAAAGGGCTTCAGCATCCGTACACGGAATCCTCACAGCAGCCCAGACAGGAAAACCGAGCAGCAATTACCATCCCCACCCAAGTCCAGCAGGAAGGAAGCGGGGCCTCGAGAAGGGTGGCTGCCACTGTCCCAGGGCTGCAGGGGGCAGGCCGAGGCCCGGGCAAAAGCCCTGGACCAGGCATGGAGGCCTGAGCATGAGCCCTGGCTCTGCCCCTGCCAACTGGGGACTCTGGGCCAGTCCCTCATCTCCCCCAGCCTCCGTTTCCTCATCTGTGAAATGGGGTGATCATCAAATTACCACTGTCTCTGAGCACCAAGTGAGACAACGAACGGCAGGCTGATTTGTAAACTGCACGGTACCTTCCAGGCAGCTCAGTGAGCCCCACACCCTCCCCATTTGCAGACCTGGAGCTCCTGCTAGGAGACCACCCTTCCCCCACATCCAGGGGCTGGGGGCGGAGCTGACTCCCTCCAGCACCAGGGAGAGGTACAGGAGTCCAGCCTGGCCAATCACAGCAAGGCATTCACTCCCAGTTAGAGCCCATGGGGTACCATCTAGGGTCCTGGCGGGACAGTTCAGAGAGAACTGGTCTCGTTTCTCCTGGACTTTATTCTGGGAGGGTGGGGCCTGAACTAGTGGCACCTGAGATTGAAGCCACAGAAGAGAGCAGAAGCAATCAGCCCAGGGAGCCATCGCCCACACCGCTCCAGCCCCTGAAGCCACCAGGCCCGCAGCTCTCTTAAACAGTTATCCACATCAAACATGCTCGTGCAGCAGAGAGCCTAAGCAACTGCTGCTATGAGCACTGTGGACTGGTGGGGCCCGATGGCCTTTCAGCTTCAGTGGAGGGTCAGACAGATGTCCAGCCCAGCCCTGTATGTCCAGAGAAATCTGAGCTTCAAGCCTTCAAAGTGGCCTGGGTCCCAATCCTTCCTGGAACCTTCCTGGCCAGCCCAATCCAGCCTCCTAGCTCTGGGCACTCCATGCCTTTGGGACAGGAGAAGGGAGAGAGATGCTGATGCTTCCTGACACCCACCAAGTGCTGACTTAGGGTTGGGCACATCACACAGAGGGGCTCACTGATGGCACCCCACAGCTCTATGAGGAGGCATGATTGAAAAGACGGAGGCTCAGAGAGGGAGGTGAGTGTACTCACCCAGGGTCACAGAGCTTGAAGGTGGCAGTCAGACCCAAACAGACTTTCTGCCTCCGAAGCCCACACATGTGCCCTGCACCCTCTGGCTGGCTCAGGGGACATTCGACGCTTTGCTCTGTTCCCTTCCTGCTGTTTTCCAAGGGTCTCCCTGCCCAGGGGTCTCTGGCTGTGCCTGACTCTCAGCCCACAAAAGCCATTTGTTACTCTCTTTCACACTTCCAGGACTGCTCCCTGCCTCCTCTGCTCCCCACAGCTATCCCAGCTTCTACTGCTCCGAGGGACACAGCCCACTCCTGACCACTGCTGGGTGCCCAGGCTGCCTGGAGTCGGGAGGCCATCCAGTTGCATGGAGGCTCTCAGGAGGGTCTTCCCATCCCTTCCAAGACACACCTGGGTGGCATCCTCCACAAAGGGCAGTGTGGTATGGAGGTTAGAAGCGGGGAGTCTGGGGCCTGAAGGCCTGGGTTTCAGGCCCAGCTTTGACACTTGCTGGCTGTGAGCTTTGAGCAAGTTAACTTGAGTGCTCTGTGACTCAGTTTCTTCATCTGTAAAGGAGACATAATAGTACCTACCTCATAGGGTTGTTGTGAAGATGAAATGAGTTAAAATGAATGCTTGTTGATGTCAGTCACAGAGCCTGGCATACAGAGCCTCACTGTGTGTTATTATAATTATTATTATCATTGGTTGCATGCAGAATAGTGACATCACAGCAACCTGCCTGCCCACCCACCAGCCCCCTGGCAGGCCAAGCCTCGCCCTGACTGCAGGACGGTGCTCATGTCATCGCCAGCTCTCTCCCCAGCAGTCGGTGGGAATCGTCAATGCTGCTGCCCCTAGCTTGCCCTGACACAAGAGAACACTGAGCAGGGGGCCCTCAGGACCCCAGCCCAGCTGGGCTTCTGACACCCTGGTTGTTACCCGAAGCCCTGGTTGGGGCTCCAGTGCTGGTCCTCCTATGCTAACACAGCCTGCCTTGGGCCCCAGTGGGGAGGGCCCTGAGGGGCCTTCAGTGGACACTGAGCAAGGCCAGCAGTCCCTCGTCCAGAGCAGCTGAACCCTGAACTCTGTCTCCTTCCTGGCCCCTGGTGAGGCCCTAGGATGAGGGGCTCATGGCCATGCTGGAGGAGGTGATGGGTGCAATGCTCAGCAGCCGTGACTTTGAGGTTTTCAGAAACAGACATGACATATGATTCTGTATCTGGGCCTCACATGCACACTAGGAGCCAGAGGTGCCTCACTGAAGAAGTTAAACAATGCAGCCACCCCCAAACCAGCTGGCTGCCAATCAAACCAAACCCGCCGCCCACCGGAAGCTACTCTGCCCGTGGGAGGCACCGGCTGGGCCACGGTGAAGGATACTGAAGCTCCTGTCAGTGATGGCCAGGTGCCAGAGGTTGATGCGCAGGTCATCTGCCGACATGTAGGTCTCGCAGTCACTGTTGACGGAGATGGAGTTGATGTGGTAGGTGTGGCCATTGGCAAAGATCCTCCGAGGGCTCACCTCCACCATCAGATCCATGGGCTTCAGCACCGGCACCTGCAGAGGATGAGGAGGCAGGGAGGAGGTGAAGGCCAGGTGGTGGCATCAGGACATAGCATGCCGTGAGCATGTGATCCCAACCGGAGGCCGGAACACAGGGGTGGGCGTCCATTCTGATCCTCCATGGTCTGAAAGAGGCAGTGACAGATGGCAAATGCCCGCCGCCCACCAGCCCTGCAAGAGAGGCATGGATGCTTACCTGCTGTGGGTCTGTGAATAAGTGGCTGAACCCTCCTACACCCCAATTTCCTCAACTCTAAAATGAAATGAAAAGATACTGTGGCAGAGCCAGCCAATTGTCTGCCAAGCCTCCTCGCCTCCCTCCCGCAATGCAGTGCTGTCACTGGGAAACAGCTGTCTACTTGTGGACTACATTTCCCAGCAGCCTTTGTGCCCAGACATGGCCACATGACTAGTTCTGACCAATGGGATGTGAGCAAAGTGATACCTGGCCCTGATGCAGCTAAGCAGCGGGAGCACCTTCCCCACCTGGAAGGTGAGGACCCAAGCCTTAGGGACGGAGACTCATGGGATGGGGATGGAAGGATCCTGCAGGAGAGCTGTGTCCCAACCAGCACATCCACGCTGAACCTTCCCATAGTGAGAAATGCATTTCTGTGCTCGGCCCTGGACTGCTGGTGTTTTGTTACAGTGGTGGAGTTAGCCTGACTCATACAAACTTTCATCTCGGACGGCTGGTGTGAGGAGTCCTTGCCATGGCATCAGACATTGAGCTTTCACAGCCCTGAAGGTCCCTTGCACAGCCCTGACCAACCCTGAGGCTGTCATCTGGTCCCATCAGCTTTCCCAGTGGACTAGGGACCAGCTATGGGAGCGAGGCGTCACCTCTTGTTTATCTCTCTGTCTCTCTGGTGCTCAGTCCAAGGCCTAGCAGAGAGACTCTCCAGTGAATGAGTGAATGTGTGAGTGAATGAATGAATGGGCTGTGTCCCTGAGCTCTCAGGGAACAGCTGAGATGGGAGGTGACAGCCTCGGTGCTGCAGTCAGAGTGACAAGCACTGAGCTCCTTTGGAGCAGAGGCAGCTCTGCAGCCCGCATTAAATTTTCCCACACACCAGGGCACCCAGCGTGTGTGTGTGGGAGTGTACATGGCTGAGAGTGCATGTATGAGTGTGTGCATATGAGTGTGCATGTGAGTGTGCATGCATGACTGAGTATACGTGTATGTGCATGCATGAGTGTGTGTGTGTGTGCGTGCAGCACCAGTGTGAGTGACAGCCTGGCTCTGGGTGGTTCTTGCGTTGTTGCCTCTGTGACTTTGCTTCTAGGTTGTGTGCCTGGGAGTTGATGTTAGTGTGTCTGGACTCCTCCAAGGCGTCCTCCCTGCATGTATTCCTGTGTTGGATATTTTAGGTAAGCTGCTAACCTTCCCTTCCTTTGGGGTGCAGCCACTGCCCACCCTGGGGATCCCTGGACTCTCAGGAGAGAGAGGGAGTCCAACTGCTCTGGAGAAGGGCAGAGCATCACTGGCCCAGCAAAGTCTTGGCATCTCAGTCCGCCGCCCCCTTCCTTCTGGCATCATTGCTTTCTGTTTTCTCCAGGCAGCCTTGGGACCCAATTTGTCCAGTGCTCCAGCCATTGGCTGCCATCCACCAAACCAGAGCTCAAAGCCAGTTTTTTTAGTAAAGAGAAGAAGAGAGAAAGGAAACCTTCCCTGAAGGCTTGGGGGTTTCATGAGTAAAACATGCTGCCTCCGCAGAAGCCACAGTCTAGTCAAGGTGAGGGGCAAGGAAGACACAAACACTAAGGACAGACAGTGTCGGATCCAAAAGGCAAGAGGGGACACAGGAAAGATCACAATTTTCATCTGGCCTGTGCAGAAAGGCTTTACAGAGGTGAAGGCCAGTAGGGTTTTATGGGATGGATGGGAGTTCACCAAATTGATAAAGTAGAGAAAGGCCTCCTGGGGTGCCCACGGCCTCTCTGTGTTCCTCTGTCACTGCACTGACCGCCAGCGTGAAGGTCATTCCATATCTGTTTCCTTGGGGGCTGGGGACACTTTGGGGACAGGTACTGAGTTGAACCTTGCTCACCTCTAGGGCCCCAAGGGCTAGCCCAGGGCCTAGCGTGGAGCAGCTCCTCAGTAAACAGCTGACTCCAGTGTGAACTGCGCAGGGTGGGTAGAACGCTGTGCAGGGTTAGCAAGGCGTGGGTGAAATCGGAAGCAAACAAGGTGAGAGGCAGGATGAGGACAGACCAGGGCACCCACGTTCTCAGTGACAGTTAAGTGTGTTGGGATGTGTGTGACTTACAAAGAAAAACCTCCAATGCTGGGAGGGACATAAAGAGGAATTTTATGAAGGCCACTGGCTCTGCATCAAACACCAGGGTGATCAAGATGTGATCACTGTATCCTTCCCTCTAGATGAAACCCTCATAAACTTTCTTGGGACTGGGGGTGGGGCAGGGGGCACCAGCACCCTCATTACTCAACATCGAAGCTAATCGGCTGCCCACTTCCTCAGAATTTATTTGTGCAATTTGCCAGTCATTTAGGCCAACGTATTTAAACATTTATTTCTTCTTCTCAGGAAGAGCAATGACTACCGCTTTATATTTATGGCAGCTCACTGGATGCTGGGCACGTGTGTGTCTGTTTCAGGGTATGTCTGTTTCAGGCCATGTCTGTTTCAGGCCTTTGTAGATGCTGAAGGCCTCACATGGTCCAGGCTTCCTTCTGCCCTCAGTAAAGGACTCAGGAGCCACAAAGCTCTGCTGACCCATTCTCTTTCTGCCTCTGCCTACTCACTCAGCTGAGCAGTTTTAGGTGAGTTGCTGTCTCTCTCTGGGCCTCAGTTTCCCCCTTCTTATAACAAGGGATTATCTGCCTTGCTCTCCACCCTCAGCTATAGGCGAAAAGCACTTTATAGCCATACACCACCCCTGCATACTCACAAGACGCCTAGAAGAAACGTGGTCATCTCTATGCTGCTGGTGAGGAAACTGAGGCAAGGAGCAGGGAGACGCCTGTGGCCACCCAGCAGCCAGCAGCCCAACCAGGGTCTGCACCTGACTCTGGCTCAAATCTCAAAGGCTTTTCCAGCCCTAAAATCTTCAGGTGTAATAAAGAGGCGTGTGCCTACTTCCCCCTCACCAGAGCTCACCTGCAGTGACGTCACCGTGGACAGGTCCTTAAGTTTCCCCTCTTCATCCTTCAGGTTGTATCCTTCGGGCCTTTTATCTCGTTCGGTAATCTTCCATAATTTGATAGTTTTATCTTTAAAAACAGAAGAAAATAAAGTGAGTCACATAATTAACCAGCCGGATGGAACAGAAGATCCACTTTAGAAGGTGAGATCATGAGGCACCTCCTGGGGAAAGAGGGGGTTCTGCCAACAGACGGCTTCGGACCAGAACTGCACCTCTGTCTCGAGGCCTTCAGCCTTCGGCCTCCCTGCAGATTTCGGACCGGCCAGCCTCCGCAGTCACACGAGCCACTTCCTTAAAATAAATCCCCCTTTCTCTTTCTCACTCTCATACCCTACTGATTCTTTTTCTCTGGAGAACCCTGACTACTACAGGAGTCAAAACAAACAGCACCATGTTGATGAGAAGGAACTGGGAAGAGAACTGGTGTCAGTGGAGCATTTGAAAGGTACCCGAGGCCCTGCCATTAGGAAAGAGTGAAGCCAGGATTCAAAACCAGGGTGGGAAGCTTTGAGGGGAGCGGAGTGTAGGGAGTGCTGAAAGATGACCTTTTCTCCAGAGAGGCAGGAAGAAAGTGACGTGTCTTTTTTTTTTTTTTTCTTTTGAGACAGGGTCTCACTCACATTACCCAGGCTGGAGTGCAGTGGCACCATCTCAGCTCGCCACAGCCTTGACTTTACTGGTCTCAGATGATCCTTCAATCTCAGCCTCCTGAGTGGCTGGGACTACAGGCGCTCACCACCACACCTGGCTAATATTTTATTTTTTTTGTAGAGATAGAGTCTCACCACATTGCCCAGGCTGGTCTCAAACTCCTTGGCTCAAGTAATCCATCCATCTCGGCCTCCCAAAGTGCTGAGATTACAGGCATGAGCCACCGCACGTGGCTGACACGTCCTTCTTAAATATTTTTAAAAGGAGCAGGTGCATGGGGCTTAGCACTCACCCGAGGCTCCTGTCCCCCAGGGCCTGCCTTTCGGGAGGACCTCTCATGCCCTGCTGGCTCAGGTGATAGATTTGCTGGGCAGGGCCCCTTAGGGGACACAGACCCTGCCTTTGAGGTGCCTGGTGGGAGAACACCATTAGAACAGCAGGTGCCCAGAGAGGGGGTGAACCGGAGTTAAGAAGAGCCGAGGTGTCACAGGAGGGATGCCTGGCTCAGTGGAGAGGTCAGAAAAGGCTGGAACCCAGCAAGGCTTACGGGATGAGGAGGGAGTTGGCCAGGTAAGGGCAAGGATGGCCTTCAGGCACAGGTGGGCTGGCAGGAACTGAGCCTAGCCACGTTCAGGAAAGCCTTGGAGGCCCGGCTGAGGAGCATGGACGTCCTCGGGGAAGGCGTGGGGACAGCGCCTCGTAGCCTGGCTGGTGCTCGTGCAGCAGTTACTGTTCTCAGGGGGTTGAGTGGGCACCATTTCACGGACCCCAGAAGGGAGCTGTGTCCACCCTGCTGGGGCTCAGGAAAGCAAGGCCACTGCCCAAGGGAGGCAGGGCAGGGACAGAATCCAGGTGTGTCCTGGCTGGGCGCAGTGGCTCATGCCTATAATCCCAGCACTTTGGGAGGCTGAGGCAGGCGGATCAGCTGAGGTCAGGAGTTCGAGATCCACGTGGCCAACATGTAGTGAAACCCCGTCTCTATAAAAAAATACAAAAATTAGCTGGGCATGGTGGCGGACGCCTATAATTCCAGCTACTCGGGAGGCTGAAGCAGAAGAATTGCTGGAACCCGGGAGGTGGAGGTTGCCGTGAGCAGAGATCGCACCACTCTACCCCACCCTGGGTGACAGAACAAGACTCTTGTCTCTCAAAAAAAGAAAAAAAAGAAAAAAAAGAATCCAGGTGAGTCCTACCTGACCCCAGGCTGCCTGGGTCAGCAGGGGGCCCAGGTGAAGGAGGATGGGCAGGGGGCGTGAGCGGGGGACCCAGGCCCATGGTGAGCCAAGCAGGACAGCCCCAGCCACTCCCTCAGAGTGGAGCCTGGGAAGCAGGCATCAGGCCGAGAGCCTCCGGTGCCCGAGGGGCACATGCCCCTCCCTGAGGCAGGAGGATGAAGAGGCTGGCCAGGGTCCTAAACCAAGGCTCCTCCCACTGCCCCACAGGGCCGCGGTGACAGCCCCAGTCTGGGATTCTGGATTCGGTGTGCGGAGGAGGGGTTCATTTTGTGTCAAGTGTCCTCTGTGTCTGCAACCTGCATCCTTGTCCATCACACTCCCTCACCCCAAAGCAAAGGCTTACAAAGATGGCTCGGAGGGCTCTATTCACAGCAGGGGGCAGCCCTGTGTCCAGCCACGGGGAGCGTCCGAGGGGGTCTGGCATAGTCACTCATGGGATTTACACGCACTCAAAAAGGATATTATTTTCTAGGCGTTCTGAAGACATAGAAAAATGCTCACAATATAAGTGAAACACAAACCAGCACTTGGTAGAAACATCTACGGCCCATGCCCACGCAAGCGAGGCCGGGCGGCGCCTCACCGTTGGTGGACAGGAGCGAGTGGGCGGCGTTCTGCTGTGGGAGCCACTTGATCTTGTTGATCTTCTCCTCTATCTCCAGGCTCTTGAGATAGTCAAACTCCGGCTCGTGGCTCTGGAAAGTGCTGTAGACGTCGTACTCGCCCTGGCTGTGGGGCGCATTTTTACTCTGCAGGGAAACCCGGAGAAGGGACCTGAGCACCGTGACCTGCAGGGCGATGGCTCGGACCTCCGGGGACCCAGCAGGGCCGGCCATGGGACCAGGTGCCGAGCCGTGCCAGGGATCCAATTCGAGGGTCAAATGAAACTCTCTACAGTTTAACCGGCCCATGACTTGCAGTGTGCCAGGGACAAGCCCCGCTCCTGTGCGGTCCCATGAAACATGCACACCCGAGCCAGCTAACTTGCTAATGCGAATGTTCCCCAGCACCTGCTACATGCTGGACACCCCCCTAAGTCCTCCCCCCACCATCGCATTCTACCCTCCAGGCCTCCTCTGCTTGAGCACCACAACTCTCCCCATTTCACAGACCAGCAAACAGAGACTCAGAGGGAACGTGACTTCCCAGAGCCGTGAGGTCACTCTCCAGCCAGCACCCCTCTGCTGAGGCCTGCCTGACGCCAAGGCTGAGGCTCTGGCCACCCTGGTGTCTTGGGCCCTGACCTGCTCCTGGATTCCACGTGTCCAACTCAGGCCTGACTTGAGGAATAAATGAATTTGGGAGCAGACTTTAACATTGGGACAGAATGTCTGGCAAAGTCAGACCTGGGTTAGAATCTGTCCCTGGCTTTCCTCAGCAGGGCTCGGCCTGGTTTAGGCAGCAGAGCTCCTTCTAGTAAAGACCCCTTCACCGTGGAGCTCCCAAAATAGTCAGGTGGTGAGTCCACTGTGTGCGCCAGGGACCACGTTCGCAGGAGAGAGTTCAGGTTCATACGACAACACGAAACCCCAACCAGGGACAAATGGAGACATTCAGCCCAGAACAATTTCATGATTTCCTGGTGATTTTTTTAAGTATCCATTTTTGTATTTCTATCCCTGTCTTGCTTTTGAAAAGCTTCAAAGTTCTCCAATATTTTTGCCTCTAATTCACTTCACTTCCCATGAGCACTCACTATGACAAAGGTCAGTGGGACCAGAAGGAAGAAAACACTAAAGGAGAAAAATTCAAAATGAAGAAAATTGCATCAACCAATCTAATCTCTTTCTGCAGCTTGGCAAAAAGAAGGCTGAGCTTAGCAGTTCCTGGTGGGACATCTGGTGCATCTGGTGAAGCCCACAGGTGCTGGCCGAGTGCTGTGTTTGAGGAACTGATCTGCAGCTAGGATGTGCCCCTTGTAAACTATTTTAACCCTCTGCACTCTGGGCTCCTCATCTGTAAAATGAGGGGAGTAGCCGCACTGCACTACACCCATAGGGTCACCGTGAGGAGGGTTATGTGAGCCATCAAGATGAAGTCACACTCAAGGAGCCTCAGCTCGTGGGCCATGCTCAGGAGTGAATGGGGGGAAAGATGATTCCACAGGTCCTCTTTTCGCCCCGGGTTCCTCCCCTCCCTCCTACCTCCCCTTCTCCACCTTTTCTTCTCCTCCTCCCCTCCCCTCCCCTGCCTCTCCTGCTCCATCCCCTCCTCCCTCCTCCTTGGTTTCCTGGATGTCTTCTGCATCTAATTCCAGGCACAGTCCATATTTGCTGGGGGAGACGCCCCTCTCTGAGGCCGGGTGGTGTGTGACGTTGCTGGCCACTGTCCTGGCGTCGGGCAGCCGGGCTTCCATCCCTGGTCTGCTGTTCACTAGCTGGGTGGCTTCTCTGAGTTTCCGCATCTGTCACAGGGGTGTGGATCTGACCCTCGGAGGTGAGCAGTGCAGAGTAAACGAGAAGCAACTCCAGAATACTTAGCAAGTGTTCTCAGTAAATGGGCTTTTGTCCCGAAGCTCTTTCAGTGTTCCAGAAACGTGGTCCTGGGCAGGTTGCCCAGGCCACTGCTGTCTTACCCAGAGTTCTGCCGGACAACAAGCCCCCGGGGGTGGGGGTGAGGACAGGGGTGAGGACAAGGGCCCAGGCCCGAGCAAAAACCACCTAGCTCAGCCTGAGGGCTGTGACAGCTGGGCAAGTGTGGAGTCCTCCCGCTCCCCAGTCTGGCCAGGACAATGCAGGTCACCCAGGCAGAGGAAGGTTTCACTGAAGGCACAAGCTGGGGCAGCAGCTACCTGTGCCATGTCCTGACCATTCATCCAGGGTCTAGGACAGAGCGTGGGATGCAGGGAGCTCTCCACAAACATCGGCTGAGGGCAGGGGGCTCAGAACCTGGCTTTGCCAGCCCACCCGGTGCACTCCCCCCGCCACCGCCCGCCACTCCCACCTCGGCATTCCAGAGCATCCCATTCCCACCCCTGGAATCCATGCCCCTGGGAGATGCGATCCAGGCAGGATGCCCCACACCTCCTGTCAGTTAAAAGCCCTCTTGTGGGTTGGAGTATAGTCCCCTACCACCTCTCACCACATCACCTCTTATCCCCCTTATCCTTACCCCCTCCCACCATGCCCGCCTCCCACCTGACTCTGCTCCCCACCCCTCCCAACTCCCACCAGACCCAGGGCTTCGCACCTCTGGTTCCCGCTGGAAGATGACGACCCGGCCGCCCTTGTCACCTGTGGCCAGCAGCTCTCCCGTGTGGTTGAACTCAACGGTAGAGATGATGTCAGCTGGGAGGGGAACAGCAAGACGGGAAGGGGTAGCTGTCAGAACCCGCCTCTCCCGGGCGCTCAACAGTGCCACAGCAATGGCAAGCTCCCCGCTCCCAGAGGCCCCACAGCCCTGGGCAGGAGGCAGCAGGGAGCCTGAGGGGTCAGGAGCATCGGCGAGGGGCCACTAACCTGTCCGCTCCTGCCCTCCTCTTCCCTCTGCACTGGCTGCAGGACAGAGATCTGGGGACTTGGCACAGGCCTGGGGCGACAGTGGCTGGCAGACATTATAGTAACTGGACACTCTATGGGACTCACGGTGGTATCTGAAGCCACCTGGATGTGGCCTCGTCCTCCTGTCTTGAATCTCCCACCCCAACCCCTGCCACCCAAGCCCCCATGCTCCAGCAACCTGGGTCAACCTTGGTCATTCCCAATATCTCCATAGATCAGCAAGGCAACCCTCTGCTAGGGGCCCACTCAGGGCTTCCCACACAGTAGGATAGAGGTGAATTACCCCCTCTCCTTCAGACTCCTGCTCTGTGGCCCCACCTCCAGGCAGGCCTCTGGGATTGCTCTCTAATCTCTGCTCACAGAAGCGGAGCTCAGCCCTGCCTGCCCTGACCCTCCCTGCACTTCATCCCAACCATGTTTCTTCAGGTCGCTCAGGAACCTTTCCTTATGGAGTCACCCCCATACCTGGAGTCTTCAATGCCCAGGGCTGGCCTTCCTGGATGGGCAAGTATTTGGAGAAAAAAGGCACCCCATCTCCAAGCCCCACTTTTTGCACGTGGGAACTAGGGGAATACCCCTTCCGTCACCAACATTCTCAAGCTCTATGAGTCACAGAGATGAGTGGCCTGCACATTCTGGGTGGCCAGCCCTGGGAGTGAGGAGAGCAGGGGAGGATGGGGCCCTGGCCTGGAAGAGGAACCCCGCTGGAGGACGGCTCACCAGCCTGAAGCCTGAGGCCTTCTCCACCAACAAGTTTTACTGCAGCCCCAAAGTGATTATTACTTTTAATTTGAAGTCATTCTTAATATTTGAAAAGTAGAAGATTTCCTATAAAAATCCACATTTCCAGTATGTCTTGGAAGATGGAAAGTTCTAGAATACCATCCCCATAGGCCCAAGCAGCAACAGCTAGTAGGAGCCCGGGATGGCTCGCTGCTATGAATGGGATGTCTGTCGTTCTTTGCTCTCTTGGCCTGGATTCTGTAGGCTCCAAAATCTCTGATACCACCTTTAGCAAAATGGATCTACTTTCAAACAAGCCACAGATCTGACCATTGCTCCCTGTAGCCACAGAAAGGACGCTCCGTGGGGTTCCCTGTCCCAGCCTCTGTTCTCCCTCTGGCAGCCAACGTGATGGCCGAACTCCTGAGCCAGTGCATCCCTGTATCCCTCTATTCAAAACCCTCATTGGTCGCCATAACTGAATTCCGATTCCTCCTCAACCTCATCCTCTGCAGCTTCCCCAGTCTCAGGTGATGACAGCTCTATCGTTCACTTGCTCAGGCCCAAGCCTTGGAGTTGCTCGTTCTCTCTCTCTCTCTCTCTCTCTCACACACACACACACACACACACACCCCACATCCCATCCTGCCCGCTCAGCCTTCACAGCGTATCGGGATGCCAGCCGCTCTCCCACCTCTCACTGGATGACTGCCACAGCTCTTTCTCCTTGGCCTGGCTATGACGTAGCCTCAACAGACTGGCAGGAGAGAGACTGGTAACACCCAGGACTGATCCTGGCACTCCCCTGCTCAAAACCCTCCAGCAGCTCCCATTGTATACTCAGAGAAAAGCACAGAGTGTTCTAAAAGCAGCCCCCACCCCTCTCAGCCCAGGTGGGCGGCATCCGGAGCCAAACCTTCACCCCTCCCACCGTGGGCCAGGTAACCTATTCTCTGCCCGCCACCTTGATTCTGGGCTTGTCCCTGTGTTTTGCTTTGGCCTGCAGAATGGCAATTCGACAAGCCGCAAGCAGAGATGCAAAGGAGCTTATCTACTGGGGGTTGCCATCCGTGCCTCTGGCGGTGCCAGGAGCAGGACCTGCGCAGGCTGGCCCACTGGTCCCTGAGGGGGAGGAGGAAGAGTGGGTGCAGCATAACTCCCCTACCCCCGGCCAAGCCCAGCCTCCAGCAGGGCCCCGCTGGCCCACAGAGCAGGGCAAGCCCAGCCAAGCCCAGACCACAGAATCGCAGAGGCAAGATGATGAAAACGTTTACTGTTCTATGCACGGGGTCTTGTGTTTTTAACTCAGCAAAAGGTACCTCCTCCCCTTCCCCAGCCTCATCTACTGCTTTCCACCTGCTTATTCCCCTCCAAATGCCAGGCTCTTTGCCCTTTCCCAAAAGTCCTGGCCACCTTCTGTCCCAAGACCTGCTCTCTCGGCCTGCAGTGGTTTTCCCGTGGGCACCAGTACAGCTCCTTCCTATTCTTCCAATTCCGCCCGACTGCTGCCTTCCCTGTGAGCACAGCTTGGACTACCTTGCTGAAATTGCTGTCTGCACCCCAGCGCCCTCATCCAGGACACCCTGATCATCCCTGCCCCAACCTAATCTGATGTTTTTCTTTCTGTAAAGGCTTTTATCATCTGTTGGCTGTCTTCCTGGCCAGAACGTAAACTCCACGAGGGCAGGAGTCTCAGGCTTAATTCATGGCTTCAAATGGTGCCTGTACGCAGCAGCCACGCCAGAGATATCTATCCAAGAAATGCCTTTTCTTTTTCCAGTCCGGGCCTTTTAGGACAGCTCCTGGCCTGCACTGGCCTTCTGAGCCATAAGTCAATGCCAGCTTTGAGGCAATAGAAAAGAGTAAGAGAGGGTGGTTAGAAGTGGGATGACAGGCTGGACGTATCCATCCATCCATCAAGACAGATGCACATGTCATTAAACTTAAAAAGACAAGACAAGAAAAGCAGCTCTGTGGGAACACAGAGACGCCCACCGGGCATGGAGTCAGAACAGGGTCAGGTCCCAGCTGTACTGACATTGTCCCTCTGTGGGGCAGCCTGCCCTGGCCCAGGGACGCCCAGATACGTCTGGGCGGAAGCCAGAACCACATAGCCCAGCTGTGCTAGGGCCCCTGACGGGGCGCTGGTTCTTGCTATTTCATATTAAAACCCCCTGAGGGTGAAGGAACGGGATATAAAATTGGGTATAAAATGCTTGTAATGATCTACATCAGTGATCATAGCCATGTGAAATAAGCAAAGAAACTGGGCAGTGGGGAAAAAAGCTGGAAGAGAATTCTCCAAAATGTGAACAGAGGTAGCTGGAACAAAATAATATTTCTCCTCTTTCAACTTGTCCATATTTTCTAGATTTTCTATAATGAAGTTACATCATTTTTTCATAGCTGTATTGAGGTACAATCAATGTATAAAACACTGCACATACTGAATGTATATAATTTGATGAGGGTGGGCATACACATAGTGTATATTATTTTTATGATGAGAACATAACAATGCTATTAAATTAAAATGCCAATATAACTATTGCTATCCCAAGCAGATACAGTCCACAAATGCTGGGTGGTTACCAGGCAACACACACTGATGTCTGTGGGCAATTTACAGTTTATATGTCATTTTCATATCTGCTACCTCCTTTAACCTCACGCCAGCCCCTGCGGGAGACACTACTGTGATTTCCATTTGGCAGCAGAGGAGATGGAGGCTCCCTCCACGAGAGACGACGCCATGAGCTCTTTGCAGACAGAAGTGCTGGTTGGAGTCTTGGCTCCAGTGCCTCAGCTGTGTGGTCTTGGGTAAGCCACACAACTTCTCTGAGCCTTGGTTTCATTATCTGTGGTGTGCTTATGGTGGAGCCTTCCCAGGATTAGAGGTTCAAGTGAGACAAGGAGGTGAGAGGGAGGAAGAGAAGAAGAGGACTCCAGGAATAATGAATCACCAAAATGTACTGGACGGAAACTAAAGCTCCCGGTCACCTGTGCTCCTGGCTGCCACAGAATTAACAGCCACAAGCTCCGCAATGTGGCGATGGATCTGGGGGCCCAACCTCACTGTGGATGGTCCCGCCTACCAGTCCCGCCAGTCGCTCCCTGCAAACATCTACAGAACCAGCACCAGACCTCAGATCCCCTCTTGCCCGAGCACTGCTTCCTCTGGCCAATGAAGGAGCTAGTGGATGTTTAACGTCTACTCATTTTTATAGGTAAATGTCTTCAGGATTTGCCTTAGGAACAGTTGCCTCTCTTGAATGCCAGAAATTCTCATCAGTAAGGCCATAAAATTGGTTGTTTTGGCAGCCACCTCTGTGAAGAAAGTCCATCTTCTCATCTCGGATTATCTGACATTTCCGGCTCCAATACCACCTCCTCCAGGAAGCCTTCCTGGATAGTCCCCTTTCCCGCCTCCCCCAGTTAAGTGGTCTCTCCTACAACTGCAGTCTTTTATTTTATTTATTTATTTTTTTGAGACAGAGTCTCACTTTGTCACCCAGGCTGGAGTGCAGTGGCGCAATCTTGGCCCACTACAACCTGTAGCTCCTAGGTTCAAGTGATTCTTGTGCCTCAGCCTCCCAAGTAGTTGGGATTACAGGCACTTGCCACCACACCTGGCTAATTTTTGTATTTTTAGTAGAGATGGGGTTTCACCATATTGGTCAGGCTGGTAAACTCCCGACCTCAAGTGATCTGTCCACCTCAACCTCCCGAAGTGCTGGGATTACAGGTGGGAGCCATCGTGCCTGGCCTACAACTGCAGTCTTAAGGCCACTGTGTGCCCTTCACAGGGTACTGACACTTCCTGCATGGTGCTGTCTGTGTCCACGTTGTCTCTAGCCTCGACCAGAGGAAACAGCGCTACA
Organism: Symphalangus syndactylus; assembly: GCF_028878055.3. NCBI lineage: Eukaryota > Metazoa > Chordata > Mammalia > Primates > Hylobatidae > Symphalangus > Symphalangus syndactylus. Next base: position 15,591,678 of record NC_072438.2, on the reverse strand, counting down.
CCGTGGTTGACCACATTAACTCACATTTCTTAAGTGCTTACTGTCCGCCAGGCCCTGCTCTAAATGCTTCTGGTAATAGCCTAGTAGCTCCTAGTGCGGCAACTCTCTCACAAATAACTATAACTATAAACCCTTGACAAAACAACAACAAAATGACACTCCGAAGGCATCGGAGGGCGAGGCCGCAGCGGACGCTGCAGGTGGTCAGTAATTGGGAGGAACAGCCGGCGTTGGCTTTCCTGGTCTCATGGCTTTCAGCCTGAGGACAAGTCCCAGCTGCCAGAACTCAGACGGAAAGCCAGAGTCTCACTGGCTTGATAGAGCAGCAAACGGAGTCTGAGATACTCGCAGCAGCTGGAAAAGTGCGGGAGTAAATCCTGGAATGAAGAGAGTCACCAAGACGGATCCCCAAAGGGGGCAAATAAACTCTGCCCACGTCTTGGGCTGATCCCAAATCACACACACACAGGACAGACTTCCAGCAGCTGCAGCCCAGCCAGGGCTAAAAGAAGTGAACAGAGGCTCCTGCCACTGCCCACCACTCATGACTGCAGACGGTTTACAGTTGCTTTCAGCCAAGTTAACTGCTTGCAAATACAAAGCAAAACAAAAATGCTCTTTGGGGAGAAGTAACAAAAATCTAGAGTCGCTCTTATGCTATCATTCACAACACCTAGGATATCACCCAAAATTATATGAAGATATACAAAGAAATAGGAAAAACAGCCATACTTAATATAAAAGATAGTCAGTGGAAACTCACCTGAAATGTGCTGGCCACTGCAATTAGCAAATAACAGAAATTTTTAAAGTCGCTATGATAACTGTGTTAAAAGACGTAAAGAAAATTGGCTCATACTTAATGAAAAGAAAATAAATCTCAGCAGAGAAATATAAACAATTTAAAAAAGAACTAAATGAAAATTCTATAACTTAAAAATACCATGTCTGAGACAGAAAAAATCACAGCTTAACAGAAATTGCTTAATAGAAAGTCTGAGAAAATAGAAGAGTTAGTGAACTTGAAGACGATTTCAATAGAAATTACCCAATCTGTAGAGAGAAAAAAAAATTTTAAAAAGAAAAAAGATCCTCAAAGACCTGTTGCATAATATCAAAAGGTTCAACACACGTGATTGGAGTTGTAGAGGGAGGGGAGAGAGAAGATCCACTAAAAAGAACACATAAAGAAATAATGACCGAAAAATTCCTCAATTTGGTAAAGACATCAATTTACAAATTTAAGAAGCTTAGTTAACTCTAAGCAGGATAAATACAAGGAAAATTACACCCAGGTACGTCCTGGTCAAACTGCAAACTACTGGAAACTGAAATAATGAGAAAATGTTAAAGCAGCTAGAATAAAAACAACATACTACATTCAGAGACACCAGGACTCAGAGACTGCTGACTTGTCAGCAGAAATAATGGCACACAGAAGACTCTTTCAATGTGCCGTAAGAAAATTTTAAAACTTAGAAACCCAGAATTCTGAATTCAGTCGAAATATTCATCAAGAATGAAGGGCAGGCCAGGCACAGTGGCTCACACCTGTAATCCCAGCACTTTCGGAGTCTGAGCCGGGCAGATCACCTGAGGCCAGGAGTTCGAGACCAGCCTAGCCAACATGATGAAACCCTGTCTCTGCTAAAAATACAAAAAAGTTAGCCAGGCATGGTGGTGGGCGCCTGTAATCCCAGCTACCTGGGAGGCTGAGGCAGGAGAATTGCTTAAACCTGAGAGGTGGCGGAGTTGCAATGAGCCAAGATTGCACCATTGCACTCCAGCCTGGGCGACAACAGTGAAACTCCATCTTAAAAAAAAAAAAAAAAGAATGAAGGGCAAAATAAAGCTGAAGCTTTCCCAAGGACCAGCACTTTCATCTCAGAACAATCCCATCGACCAATTATCATTCTCTACTTACAGACAAGGAAACTTGGTCAAACTTTCCCAAAGTCCCCTAAGTGGCAGGGCCTTTGCCATGTGCTCTTTTTGGCTCTCCCTGTCCCCACACTGCAGGGCCTGGAGCTGCCACTGGTTGCAGCCTCGAGCTCAGGGCCCCAGATAAGCCACTGGGTGCAGTGTTCCAAGTCACTCTGTGTGGTGACGAGAAGCCCATGCTGTCCTTCCCCCCTTGAGGTGCCTCCTCCCTTCCTGGGCAGCTCTAGGGCAACCCCCAAATGGAGAGGCACACAGGGGCCACCAGACAAGGAGGCCTCAGCCAGCCCCGTGGTGCTGGGCACAGCACAGGCCTACCAATGGGTGCCCAGAGAGGTGAGAGGTGGTATCCCTAGTGACCCGCCCAGTAACAGGTCCCTGCACGCCACAGCCAGAGATGGGCAAAGATGGTATTGTGGGTTGAACTGTGTCCCGCAAAAAGATGTTAAAATCCTAACCCCGGTACCTATGAATGTGAACTTATTTGGAAATAGAGTCTTTGCAGATGATCAAGTTAAGGTGCGGTCATACTGGATTATGGTGGGCCCTAGATCTAAGGATTGGTATCCTGATAAGAAGGCCATGTGAAGACACAGCACACACAGATACAGGGAGGAGGCCATGGGAAGACAGAGGCAAAGGCTGAAGGGACGCATCAAGAATGAAGGGCAGGTCAGGCACGGTGGCTCACACCTGTAATCCCAGCACTTTGGGAGGCCAAGCAGGGCCTCCCAATGCCTGGAAATGCCCAGAAATGCCAAGGATTGCCGGCCACCACTAGAAGCCGGTGGGAAGGCCTGGAACAGAGTCTTCCCTGGAGCCGTCACAGGGAGCCCAGCCCTGCCAGCATTGTGATTGCAGACTTCTGGCCTCCAGAACCATGAGAGAACAAATTTCGGTTGTTTTAAGCCACGCGGTTTGTAGCACTTTGTCACAGCTTCCCTAGGAAACTGACACAGAGCTGAAACGAGTGTGTGCAGGCTCCAGCCCCCGAGAACTGGGCTACCCCCAAGCTGGTGGCACTTGCTGGCTTTCTTCTCCACGTGCCAGCTGGGGGAGACTTCACCCTTGGATCTTACAGATGCCCCCTGCAGCTTTCATCAAGGCCATGGTAATCCAGTCCCAGCCCCAATACTTACCAGCTGTGTGCTCTCACCCAAATCTCTCGCCCTCTCTGAGCCCTGACTGCCTCATGGATACAATGGGAATTGTCATCCCTGCCTGGCCATGGTTCTCCTAGGGTAAATGTGAAATTCAAACGATTCTGTGGACTGGGACGTTCCCTGGAAACTCTGGCCGAGGCCTGCAGACAGGAGATGAAGATGCTCGTCAGGGACTTCCTCCCCTGCACGTCGGGGGACTTGCTCCCCTCGTCCATCACCATAAGTGCTGCTGACACCATTAATGATCCATCAGGGCTCAGGGCAGAGAGGGGGCCTTAGGCAAGCCCAGCTTGAGCCTTCTGATGAGGTTGTTGCATTTAATTAGCATTGTCAGAGGTATCAGGGCTGCTAAGGATGGAGGTGGGCGAGGAAGGAGGGGTCCGCCTGCTGCTGAAGGGAAATGTCAGGGAGACGAAGGGGCTCCTACAGCCATCAGCGCCTGGCATGGGCTTGGCGAGCGAATTTACCCAGCAGCAGGCTGACACTGGGATAAGGAGATGGGGAGCCCCCTCCTCACAGAGTCCAGGTTCAGCGGGGTGGCGTGGCACCTGTGGTTATAACAGTACACCTTCTGGGCACTTCCTGGGAGCCAGGCCCTAGCTTTAGTACTTTACACCTATTACTGAATCTTTTTAACAACTCCAAGAAGTTGTTGTGTGCTGTTGTCATCCCCATTGTACAGATGAAGAAACTGAGGTACAGAGAAGACAACTTGCCAACAGCTGCCCAGCTAGTCAGGGCAGGGGAAAGACTGGATTCCAGCAGGCTGCCTCCTGAGTCCTTGAACTTGCCCCCCAGGCCTGGTTCTCCTCTCACCGTTTATGGGGTCAGAGATGGGGGGCTGAGGAGTTAGTGAAGGAGGAAGCAGGTGCTGTGCAGAGGCCCCACCCACCTCTGTGAAAGAGACCCTCAAAAGGCCCACAATGATTCCTGCAGGTGGGAGACCCTAGCCTGAGACTCACAGCAAAAGGGTCTGGAGTTTGGGGTCTGATTCTGCCAGGGATGCAGCTTTTACCTCCACGTACTTCCAGGGGACAGGGGAGAGCTGGCTTAGGACCACCTTAGGTCTTGAGTGCTGGCTGCCCAGAGGGGCGTGGAGAACACAGCAGAGGGAGGCTGGGGGTGCACACACTGTGCCTGGGGGATTGAGCAAAGCCACAGGACGCTACTGGCCACAGGACATACAGCGGGGGCTCCCTAGGTAAGGACTCTGCAGGAGACGGCTCTACAGGAAACTTCCAGACTGCCCTGTGAAGGACTCCTGACAGCTGTGAGCAGCTGTAATCACCTGCCAAGCGCACCCAGAGTGGGCACAGCCACCGGCAGGTAGAAGGCGGCCCATCCCCAGGCTCCCTTCCCAGCCAACAAGACCTGCCTGAAAGGGGCTGCAGCCAGGCCCCTTCCCCATGTCGCCCTCCAGCAGGGAGCATGCCGGGCAGCGGGTGCATGGGAGGGGAAGCGCCAAGTCTGGGCAGAGTCAGACTGTTGCCGGGACTGGACATCACTACTGAGTGAGTGATGGAAGGCCGCTGGGCTCTCCAAGGGGGATCAGAAAGACAAGGACCTCATTCTGGGCCAGGGAATGGAATATTCCTGATGGGATTTTATGAGAGGGGCCTGAGAGCCGCAGGGCCACCGAGGTCACAGACCTGGCCTGCTCACCAGCCCTCTGCACTCATCTCCTCCTGGCTCATCATGGGTCCAGGTACCGCCTGGCAGTGATGATCACCTTATTACTGAATTCCACTCTCACTGAAGGACCCCCACATTTCATCACCACCCTGCCTTCCAGCGGGCCTGGTGAGAGGTTTCCTCCTGCAGCCTGAACTTGGTGGAGATGGGGCAGCTCCCAGGCCTGTGGTCAGAGGTTGGGTGGGGAGAGTGGGGACAGTGTGGCCAGGGCAGATGGGCCCTGAGTTGTGCTTTGGTCACTTGGCTGGAGGAAAATGTGAAGGGGCTGGTGGGAGTATTTTTGGGGGGTGTCGGGGAGTGTCTGTGTGGGGTGGGTGCCAGCTGCCACCTGCCCACCCACATAACCTGGACACCCAGGACCCCAGGATCTGCCCGTCAGGGCTCTGCCGCCCTGGCCTCCGGCAGGAGCCTGGGTCCCACCCCCACACACACCTTGGAAACAGTCCCTGTTCCACCTCATTGTGGCTGTGACCCTGGGCAAGCCACCTCCCCTCCCTGGGCCTCCCCCTCCTCCCTGTTGTGTAGAGGACACAAGCAGATGAGGGAGGAGGCTGGGACGAGCCCGATAGCAGGCGCTGTGCAGGGAACTCGCCCTTATTGCCACACTGAATCCTCTGCACACCCGCTGGGCCTCGCCAGGCAAGACCTGGACTTAATATCCCCTCCCCTGAGCTTGGTTTGTAAAAAGAAGAGCACACCGTAACAGCAGAGCCGGCGGATCACGAGTTACATAAACATTTAAACTGGGCACAGTATTGATTTGTCTTAAAGGCCATGGAAAAAGGATTCCATGATCCCGGCCTCCACCCCAAGAGCGCCAGGTGAAACGCGATGCTGAAACCTCCGAGCGTGGTCCCAAGACCTGCCTGTGACCGGTGGTCAGCCTGCCAGAGCCGAGGACACCAGGAACATGTGGCCGACACGGTGACCCTTGGGGGAGGGGCAGCAGGGGAAGCCCTGGGTGGGGCTGGAGGCCTGGAGCTGCCATGGCTATGCCCTTCGCATGCAGTGGTCCCCTGGAAGTGCCACTGTGTGGAAAGGGGGAAAGACCTGTGTTTGAATCCCACCCTCACCAGCTGTGTGACCTTGGGCAAAGCCCTTCACATCTCTGAGTCGATCTGTCCTTCTGTGAGACAGATACGGGAACACACACCCTCCGAGGGGTCGGGTTTACTGGCGCATCACCTAGCTTGTGACCGACATGCAGGAAATACACTTAGTCATTCAATTATTCATTCAAAAGAATATTAATGAATGGCGAGTTCTTGTTTAACAGGCACAGAGTCTCTGTCTGGGATGATGAGAAAGTCCCAGAAATGGATGGTGGTGACAGGTGCACAGCAATGTGAATATACTTAATGACACTGAATTGTACATTTAAAAATGGTTCAGATGGTAAATTCTATGTCACGTATATTCTACCACAATAGAAAATTTAATTAAAAAGCATTAACTGAGCACCTACGGTCTCCTCAGCACTGTTGCATACACTGGAAATTCAGCAGTGCACACTCCCCAGAGAATGCCCACACTCTAACGGGAGAGACAGCCAATAAGCAAATTTTCATGTCAAGAAATAGCTCTTGGAGGGAGATATAAGGGCTAGGATGAAAACTATAGTATGGTAAATGGGATGGGAGGGGTGGGAGGGGCTGTTTTAGCTGGGGAGGCCAGAGAAGACTTCCTGTAGGAGATGCATTTGAGCAGAGACCTGAAGGATATGACAGACGGAGGCTCACAGATATCAGGTGACCAACACGAGCAAAGGCCCTGAGGTAGGGTGAGTTTGATCTGTTGCAGGCCAGCAAGGAGGCCAGTGTGCATGTGAGAGGGATGGGGCAGGACATGAGCTTAGAGAGGTGGACCGGGTCAGGGCCCTGCACCCAGCAGGCCAGGAGAGGCCTGGGGATTTTATTCTGTGTGAGCTGAGAAGCCACGGTCTGACTTAGGTTCAACAACCACCCCATCCTTCTGTCTTTCTAGCATGGACGAGCTCTTTCAGGGGTGGGCGTAGACCCTTCTGTGCCCAGCCCACGCCTCACACATGGGTGACTCTCGAGCTTGTTAAGTAAGTGCCAGAGGGAGCAGACCCTCGCTAGGCAGGCAGGGGGTGACAGGAACCTCTCCTTCATCCCACCCATCATCTGCCTTACATGGCTTCTCTCTCGGGACCTCGCTCCAGGTCTGTGAGGAAAGGCGTTGCATCACGATGATTTCATCGTTTCTATTTTAGCATTTCTAAAGTTGAGATACAATATACATAACATGAAATTCACCACTTTTAAGTGTACACTTGATTGGATTTTAACAGATTCACAGAGTTCTAGAACCATTACCACAGTCTAATGCCAGAACATTCCCACCACCCCAAAAAGAAACTCAGAACATTCCCACCACCCCCAAAAAGAAACTCAGAACATTCCCACCACCCCGAAAAGAAACCCCACATCCGTCGTCAGCCATTCCCTATCCCCTCGTCTCCCCAGCACCCGGAAATCACTGATCTACTTCCTGTCTCTATGGATTTTGCCTACTCTGAATATTTTGCATAAATAGAATCATACAGCACGTGGCCTTTGGGGTCTACCTGGCTTCTTTCTCTTTGCAGAATGTTTTCAAGGTTCATCCACGTTGTGACACAGATCAGTAAATCATTCCTTTTCCAGGCTGAAATAATAATTCCATTTTAATCACAATGGCTTTTATGACTGGTCCCTTTCTCTTCCAGCAGAAACTCAGTCCGCAGAAGAGAGCGAGAAGGGAGTCATAAGCCTACGAATGCCCCCATGTCCCCAGCCTCCAACCTGTGTCTGCACCCAGCTCTGCTACTGCAGGAGCCAGAGCTGGCGTGGAATGCCACTGCCCCTCCCATGGGCAGTGCACAAGGGACAGGGATCGGGGAGGCCAGGGCCTGTGGCTGCCAGTTTCTCCCTGGCCAGGCCAGGCGGGGCCCGCCCGATGGAGTGTCTGCCAGCCTGGCTGGCACAGAGGCAGATGGGCTTGGGGGTGGGTGGACGGGGTAGCTGTGGATTTGTCTGTGGTCAGCAGGATCCGGTCAAGCTGCTGGATTTGACTCTAGCCAGGCTGGACTGTGCTTGGAGCCGGGATGACACCCACCCTGGCTTCAGCACAACCGACCCTCCATCAGACCCCCGTGGACCTTCAAAGGCGACCAGGCAGCCTGAAGCCAGCAGCTGGCCTTGGGACAGGGTCAAGGTGAGGGAGACCGAGAGAAGATCACGTGCTCCCTGCCTTCCTTCCTGCAACACAGGCTCCGGAAAGCCCCACCCCCAGTCACCTGGGCTTCTCTCCTAAAGATGACGATTCCCAAGGCTCTGCCCATACAGACAGGACCAGAACTGCTGGGGCCTAGAATCTGCATTCTGACAGGTTCTCCTGTGGTGTGCCAAGGTTTGAGAACCACTGATAAAGGGGATACTGGTAAAGCACCTCAGTGGGGCTGCCTGATTCTCAGCCAGTTACAAACAGTCTCTGAGCCTCAGTTTCCTAATCTCTAAAATGGGTTTCATATTCAGGGTTGATGGTGAAGATTCAACGAGGCAACAAAGACAGAAGTGTCTGGCACCAAGAAACTGCTAGAAATTGTTGCTATAATTATTGCTACTATGTACCCAAAGTAAATCACAGAGCTATGTGGACATTGAAGGAAAGAATAATCAATGACAGAGAGAGGGAAAGGGTTTGAGATGTGGTGAATTGCTGCTGGGGACCTGGTTCGACGGTCTCCTGTCCTGCTTATGGGAGTCAGAGAGTCATTTCACCTCTGAGTCTCAGTTTTCCCATTTGCAAAATGGCAATAAGAGCCACCCCTGCCGCAGGGCTCTGCAAACTGTGATGTGCTGTTCCCATCCCAGGATGAGGAGCATGGAGGCCTGACACTGACACTTGAGTCTGAGCCGGGCCAGATGGTCTGGGCTGGCTGCTGTGCTCCCAGCACCTGGGGTCCCACAGGCCCTATCCTCTCTGCTGGGGCTACAGCCAGCTTTTTAGACCCCAGCCGGCAGGCGGGCGATGGGGGCCAAAGTGGACTGGTGACAAGAACACTTCTCAGGTCCCATCACATCAGCGTGTCCATCAGCCCCCTTCCCAGGCCTATCTGCTCCAGGGCAGGGGTCAGGCTCTAAGCTGCTTTGTCTCTGGCCATAATTCCCTGAGCTGGGTGCTGGGGTCACAGTTGGCAGAGCCAGCAGCCCCCCTCCACCCGCCTCCCTGCCTCCGCCCTGGCCTGGCCATGGTTACCTCTCACCCGCGAGCCTGCAGCTGCCTCCTCTCTGGGTTTCCTGTCTTTCTTGACCCCATCCACCCAGCAGCCAGAAGGACTTTTCTAAAATGAAAACCTCATCCAATGGCCCTCCCTAAAACCTTCCATAGCTCCCAACTGCCCTTTGAATAAAGGCTCCATCTGCCTGGCTCACCCTCTCGCTCCCCACTCCTAACACTGCCCCTTCCCTGTGGCCAGCCTGGACATTGTTCATTTCCCCAAAGAAGGCCATTTATTTATCTGACAAGTATTAACTGAGGACCTACTAAGTGCCAGAGCTTATGCCAGGCAACGGGAATTCAGAAATGGACGCCATGGGCATGTCCAGGCCCTCCCAGACTGCTCTGACCCATGGGGGTTGGGTATGCAGCAAGGACCACCCGGTGTCCAGGGTAAGGCTGGTTTCCACCTCCTTTTCCTCCCTCCTTGTGGAGAGGCTCCGTGTCTCAGTCTGTGGAGGACAGTCTGCTAGAGGGTGACAGTCCACCCCTGTGAAGGTGTAGGGTAGGGTGTGGGCAGAGGCGGGACCCCCCACAGCAGGGGCTGATCAGCAGGTCCAGCCTCTGTCGTTGTGAGAGCTGCTGTGGTGTAATAAGGGCGCAGACCCGCCAGTTGTACAGAGTGGTCAGCTTTGGCTGTGCACTGGCCCCGTGACTGCTGGCAGCTCAGCCTCCAGAGCCTCGCTTTCCTCCCCTGTGAAATGGGCAGGCCCTCCTGATTGAGCTGCGGCTGATCTCCAGAGGACCCTCTTTACTGGCAAGGAGCATCCTGGTAGCCCCCTGGCTGCAGGGCTTGCTCCCTGGCTTGTGTGAGTATCAGCCTCCCCCAGGCCCCCTCTCCACAGGGCACTAAGGCTTATGGACCCCCTGCAGGCACAGATGTTCTGCTTGAGCCACCAGGCAGCAAACAAGAAAGTGAAGGAAGTGGCTTTGGAGATGTTCCTGTCCTGGTTACACGCCGGCCACCCCAGTGGGACCTGGGTCACCAGGGAACTCATACAGGAGCATCACACACAGTGTGCGTGAACCCTTGCGGCAGCCCTGGCAGATGCGTGGCATGCTGCCAACTTCCAAATGGGGAAACCACAGCTCCCGAGGGTTGAACTTGTACTCCACCCAGGAGCAGGCTGCTTCACTGTGCCTGGTGGACTCCAGGGCCTGTGCTCTTGATGCCATGAAGCGCAGATCAGGCCAGCCCCTGGTCCCTCCACTGTGGGACAGCCATGCACCTGAGCCATGAGAGTGATGGAGCTGCAGTCAGGCCATGCCTGGTACCTCGTGGCCTGTACCCCTAAGCACACCACACCCCTCCCAGTGCACCCATTATAAAGATGAGCAAACAGAGGCACATTCAGCAGGGCTGATGGAGATAGGCAGGTCTGGAGCCCTCCCTACCCCGGCTGCTGCCCATGGGCTATCGGGCTCCTTTCCTCCAGTTTTTCCTGGAGACACCAACTCCCAGCCCGGGCACATTGTCCAGCTGCTGCCATGAGGAGGACAATGGCAATGGCCAGGGTGGTGGGCACCCCTCACACCTGCGTGTCACACTCAAACTGTTCACAAGCATTTCACATCCGTGATCTCACTTAAGGGTGATGATGCCTTAAGGGGTGGGCATTACTCTCCCCCCTTACAGATAAGGAACCTGAGGCCCCAGGAGGCAGAGCCAGGGGTTTGCCCGTGCAGTTAACAATCAGGTCTTCGGGTTCGGGCTGGGAGGGGGTAGAGAGAAGGCCCGGACTTGTGGCATTTGCTGCGTCCGTGGTATGAATATTCAAGCCACGGCTGATTTCCGTGCTACCCACAGTTTAACAACTGGCTCAAAAAATTCCTAAAAATGTAACTATTGACTCCCGCGCACTGATGTGAGCCAGCTCTGGCTCACTCTGGGCCAAGTGAGTCATCTAAGTGCACACTGGCAGGAATCCTTCGATCCCAGTGTTCAACCTCAGAGCTTGGACTCCTCACACAGCCACACGAGCGCCCCTGTAAGGGCAGCATGGCCCTTTCAAAGCCCATGTCCCAGTCGGCAGGACCCTCATCCTGCACAAAGCCCCTACCCACGCCATCCCGCACAGCAGAGACCAGGACAGAGAGCTGGCTCCAATGACAACCAGGCCCCCAGGCACTCCTGCTGCTCCTCACCACGAACCAAAAATCACCCCAAGCCAGTGGGAGGCCTCAGCCTCGGGACCCGGCTTGATAAACAGAATATTGTTGCCTGGGAAGAAACATCCAGAGGGATGCTCCCTGCACTGTGGGGGTCTCCCAGCCAAGGTGCAGGGTGAGGGAACAGAGGCGGCCCTGGGGGTCCCTCACTGACCTCTTTGGGACAGGATAAACAGAAGTTGGACAAGAGGCCTCATGCAAGAGCTCCTCCCCTCCAGTCTGCCCCTCTGGGAGGGACATCTGGTCCCACAGCTTCAGAGGATCCCACCTGCCCAGCCTGCTCTGTGCCAGCCTGGGGAGGAAACAGCAGGCCCTGGTCCTCCTCCGCCTCCTTTGCTCCCCCATCCCCTCATAGAAGCGTAAGAAGTCTCCGTCTTATCAGCAGGTGTAGGCCAGTCTGGAGGTGAGGCTGGGCCCTACGCCCGGTGGTGCATTTGCAGTCCAGGACAGCCACAGCCTTCTGTGGCCACACCGCCAGCTCAGGCCACAGGGTCCTGCCTCTGCTTCCTCACCAGCACGGCAGCTCCCAACTGAGATCCTGGGCTGGTAGGGACCTGAGCCATTCCGCCAACATTCACCAATGTCCACTCTGTACCAGGTCCACAGTGGGGAGCCGTGGAGGTCAGTGTCCAGTTTCTGACTTCGTGGTGTCAACGGCTCAGAGGGAGACAGACAAGGAAACCGACACACTCATTTCAGCCTCACAGGTTCTTGGCTAGGGGTGTGTACCAGGAATGGTTGGAACCCACAGAGAGGGCAATGCAGCTGCCAGACCTACCGGGGCAAGGCTCGCTTCCTCCTCAGTTACCTGGGAAAGTTACTCATCCTCTCCGAACCTCAGTTTCCTTACCCATAAAATGGGCTTAATATTCACACCTGCCTCAGAGGGTCCTAAGGATTAAATAAGCGAAAATGTATTCCTGTTAGAACAAGACCTAGAATAGTCAAAATGACTTTGCAATAAATAAATAAATAAAGGAACACAGTTGGAGGATTTACCCCAGCTGATATAAAGATATAGTGATACAGACGGTGTGGTCCTGGTAATAGGACAGACATGTGGATCAATATAACCAAACAGAGAATCCAGAACTAGACCCGCAAGTCTGTGGTGAACTTAGATTGTCATCAAAGGCACTCAGGCAATTCCATGAGGAAAGCACAGTCTTTCCAATAAATGACTGGGGGCAAAATGAATATCAACTCTTACACCATCTGACAAACTGACATTGAAATGCATCATCTACCTAAACATAAAAGCTAAAACTATGAGCCTTCTAGGAGACATTATAGAAGAAACTCCTTGCAACTTCGATTTCTCAAGACACAAAAAGCATGAAAAACAACAAAAAATTGACAAACTGAACTTTATCAAAGCTTAAACCTTTGCTATGTGAAATAAACTGTTATGAAAAGAAAATGGCAAGGCATGGAATGAGAGAAAATATTTGTAGTACATGTATCTAGTAAACCTTTTGTAGCCCAGATGTATAAAGACTTCTTACAGCTCAATAATATAAACACAAGCAACCTGATTTAAAATAGCCAAAAGATTTGGGGAGACACTTCCCAAACCAAAACACAAGAATGGTGAGGAAGCACACGGCAAGGTGCTCAACATCATCAGTCACCACAAGATGCAAATGCAAATAACAATGAGATACCAGTGTATACCCATCAGAGTGGCGAACATTAAAAAGACTAATAATATCGAATTGGTGAAGAGGTGGAGCAAACAGCCCTTCACACACTGCTGGAGGAATGAACAACTGGGCAGTTTCTTAAAGAGTGAAAATAAGCACGTGTCTACCATGAGAACCAACCATCCTTGTAACCAGAAGTCATGAAAGCTCACAAACTCACAAAGGCGCATACGTACATGTTCATAGCAGCTTTCTGCACAGTAGTTCAGAAATGGAAAAAAAACTCAAATATCCATCAGCAGGGGAAGGAATAAATAAATCGTGGCATATCCATAGAACGGAATTCTCCTCAAAGAAAAAGGAACAAACCATTGACACACACAGCAACCAGGGAGAAGCTCAAAATATCCACACTGAGTGAAAGAAGCCAGACCAAAAAATGCATGCATCTATGACTCTATTCATACGACATTCTGGAAAGTGAAGACTATCCTACAGTGACTAACGGCAAATCACTGGCTACCCAGGGTGCAGGGCAGAGACAGGAATGGACCACACAGAGAACAGCAAACGTTTTGCGGGTGAAGGCCATGCTCCAAATCTTAATTATGGGGGTGATTTCACAAACATATACATAGCTTGCCAATTCTAAGAATATGGAAGTCTACACTTTAACTGGATTGCATTTATTGTACTTAGTAAAGCTTTGAAAAGTCTTCATTTGCAGTAAAAGGGAAAGAAAGAAAAGAGGGGAGAAGAAGTGCCAGTAGCCACCTGCTGTCATCTGAAACTTCCAGCAAGCTGCTAATTTAATCCCCTAAACGTAATCGAGTCGACCACCCAAGCAATCGCATTAAAGGAAACAGTCATTTGGTGCATTTTTCATCAACTAGGATCATTGATCAATCCACAAGTTCATCCATCCAGATTTGTCCAAGGTGGTCTGATCGACCCTAGCCTTGGCACGAGAAATGAGACATGCCAGGCACAGGGTAGAATTCATTAATTGCATGCTGAATAAATTAATAATCACCTCACTCTCTCAGGTGCACACAGCTTCCAGGGGCCAGCAGGAAGCCGTAGCCAGCGTGGGCAGCCTGAGCTGACCCTGGGAGAGGCCCAAGGCTGCCCACCTCCATGGAAGAAGCCTTTTATAGGACATTCTCAGATGCTGAGAAAGGTAGAGTGAGGACCGTTTAGATGTGGCAATAGGGGTTCACGTGAGCTAATGGGTAATTCAGCAGCCTGAAAATCAGTGGGCAGCTGACAGAGAGTCAAGTGCAGAACGTCCAGTCCAGCTGGACAAGAGAAGTCTGTGGCTGATTGAAACCACTGGGGACAGTTGAGCCAAAGATGGGGGTCTTTGATGGGAGCCTGAAGTCAAGCCAGCCACGGCTGTTTCCTGCTCTGTCTCCATGTTGGGTTCAGTTAGGGCTTTAATGATCCTGGGTCAATGCATGTGAATGCACTGAAGTCTCTTGGGGTTGAAATGTTTTCTCTTTTGTCTTCATCTTGAGTTTTGCCCATCACCTAAATCAGCAGTTCTAAGACTGTGGTCTAAGTACCTCCAGGGGACCCCAAGACTCTTTCAGGGGATCGTGGGGTTCTCCCTTTTCCAACTACATATCTGTTTGAGGACAGATGTTCAACAATACTTCAACCAAACAATGTATCACAACAGACTGAATGCGGGAGCTGATGTGAGAATCCAGCCATCATCTATTAAGCTAGAGATTAAAGAGATTGACACACACGCCACTCTTCTCACTTTTTAAAAGAAAATATAGTTATTTTCCAAAAAAAATATTATTTACGTTAACATGTAATGGGTTTACTCTTTTTATTTTTCAATGAATTCATATAAATCTTTTTAACTGTCTGAGTTTTAATTTCAAAGTTGGCAAATATTGAAGGATATAGCCCACATACATAACACCTCTTTGGGATCCACAATAATTTTTAAGAGTGTAAAAAAGGGTCCTAAGACCAAAAAGTTTGGCAACCATTGCCCTAAAAGTACGTTGGGTGATTTGGGCATTTGATCTACTAAGGCATCTATTGATCTAAGCAACTAAGGTATTTATTGACCTAAGTAACTAAGGCATCTATTGATGTAAGCAACATTCCTTAGTGTTTGGAGCTCCTGGCCCATCCAATCCTCTCCCATGTTCTAAGGCTTATGCCATTCATCACAAGATGCCTAGAGCTCAAAGGAGAAGTTAAGGTTGGCCAATGGGACCCCTGAATGCAAACATCTCAGAAATGAACTGAAGCCATTGCTAGCTGGCTGGCTGGCTCCTCAAACCTCCCTGTAATGCTTCGCTTCTGCTCATGCAGTCAAGGGGATGCAGAAGGGAAACTGAGCTGGGAGTTGAGGAACATTTCAAGGGGTAGAAGGGTCTCCACTCATATAGACAGTGTGTCCAAAGTAGAGACGTGTCCCACACACATGTTGGTCAAGTGGCACATGGCAGGATATGGAAACTGACATTTAACCTAAGGCCAAATAAAATATTTATGAGGACATTATAGAAAGAACTTCTGGACTATAAAATATGAACATGAAAACAAGTCTCAAATTGTATTCAATGTTTTAATCATCAATCTTCTTGGAAATGTTAGTACTCCCATTATTCAGCTTGCCTGCCCCGCTAAGAAAAACCGACCCAGGTGAAGACTTTCCCCTCCATCTCCTGGATGTGGTTAATGGTAAGGAAGCAGTTTCACCAAAGCAACCCACAAATAGAAGCTCTGGCCAATGCCTAATGAAGCTGTTTCCGAGTATTGTCAGGAGCCATCTTTGGACTGCCTCCTTCACTTCCACATTTGTTTTCAATATTACTGTACATGCTTGCACAGTAAGTTGTTATGCACATGGGCTACAATGGCAACATCCGAGATTCTAGAGTCACTCATCCCAGAGAGTTTCCAGATGAACAAGATGCAGCTATTCAGCCTTCCAGAGACCAAGGGCAAGGGCAAGACCAAGGCCTGAAAGAGCAGCTGGGGGCCAAACACAGCACCACGACCTGACCTCTGGAGCATCCCGGTCTGAGATAGCCCTTTGAGCTCCACCCTCTTCTGTGTGATCTCATGAGCCTGAGAGCCCTCTGTCATCGTAATTTTATCCAAGTGTCTCCAGGGACCACACCAATGAGTGGTGGCCACAGCTCAGCTCAGGAGCACCCTGACGATGAACTCACAGAGGAAAGTCACAAGTGACACTGGAGAACAGTGCTGTTTATCTTCCTGCTGCTCAAAGGGCAGAACCTGGCGGCGGTGGGGGGGGCGGTATCTGCCATGGAAGCTACCTGCTGATGCCAGACACTGTACTGGATGCCTTCATACTTCACACAACAGAGTGGAGTCAATGGCACTGATATCAGAGCCGAGAATCCAGGCGCAAATCCTGGCTCTGTCACTCACGCACTGTGTGACTTTGGGCCAGTTGCTCAACCTCTCTGTGCTTTGGCATCCTCATCTGCGCATTGAGGTTAACGATGTGGCATGGATCAACTACCTTCTGGGGCTGCAGTGAGGATAAGAGGAATACTGTTTGGGACGAGCACGCGCTGTTGCTGTTCATCTCCTCGAATCCACCTGGACGACTGTGATCTTCACGTTACAGGCAGGAAAGCCAAGTTTCGAAGGCACAGGTGCCCTGCCCAGGGTCACGGAGCAGGTAAGTGGTACCCACAGGTACACAGGTAGGCTGTGCACCCACACCCATCTGACTTCCAGCCCTCGGCACTTTCCACTTTGCCTGCGGCTCTTCATACAAGCAGCCCCATTTCCCCAAATTGAACAGCAGCTTTGCTAGGCTGAAGGGAGAGTATAATGAGCTGGCAAGGGTGTGCTTGGCCCTGCCATTTCCCGCTTACGTCTCCTCAGTGTTCTCACCTGCAAAATGGGCATGGTGCTACCTGCCCACCCTCCCTCTTTTCTCTCTTCTCCTTTTTCCTTCTCCTTCCTTCTTTCCTTCTTGCCTTCCTTCCTTCCTCCCACCCTCACACCCTCCATTTCCGCAGACATGTCCTATGAGACTGCGCTAGGCCAGGAGTAGGTGGGACATGGAGCGGCTTCTGCCCCCTAGGGGCTCCCAGTCTCATGGGGCAGTCATGGATGTAAACAAGCACCACATGGCATGGCCAGAGCTGCGATGGAGGGAGACATGGGGATTCTGAGGGCCCAGCCTGGGTATCAGGGATGACTTCCTGGAGGAGGAGGCACTGCATAACCTGAAGGGTCAGAAACAGCAGAGACACTGCTAGTGGGAGGCATTCAGGTGAGAGGGGCATGCACCCAGCTGGAGCACCTGTCCCGTGGAGAGTGGTGGCAGAGAGGAGGGAGGCAGGACCTCAGCAGCAGACAGAGGCCTCAATTGCCCACCCTCTGCAGAGCCATGAAGACCTGCCAAGAAAGACCGACGCAGCAGAGGGAGTGCTAGGCTCTGCACGTCTCTTGTCTCACTCACACCTTCAAGGACCAGCTAGTAAGACCAGGCGGCAGGAGGGCCATAATTTCCACTGAGGCCAGAAGGGGCCACTTTGGGCTAATTAGAACCACTGAGCAGTCTGAGGACTTCAATTATGCACACGGCAGGACAGTGGGTGCCTCCCCACATGGGTGGGAGATTACTGCCGCTGGCCGGGCTGTCGCTCTCATGCAAAATATTAAGAAAAGGCAGGGCCCACAGCAATTCTCATCTGGCTGAAATGGGAGGATTGATCACCTCAGAGGTCGGAGCCTCAGAGACAGAAATGCTGGGAGCAGAGCGGAGCCCCTTAGGAACTGGTTTGGCAACAAGAATTACTCCCTGGCCTCTTCCTCCTCACTTACTGACCCCTAGGTGTTTTTATTTGATTAGAAAAAAAGAAAAAGAAACCGAAATCGCATTTCAATCCCAGCTCTGTTTACAGCGGGGTGAGGCTGTGCGCCAGGGGCTGCAGGAGGTCCCCACCCCCACGGAGGCCTCCCAAAGCCTTCCCTGGCCTCCCCAGGGAGCACGCTGGCTGAGGCTGTCTTTAAAGTGCTTGGAACCTTTCCACTGACATGAGTATTTAGTTGTGGAGGATTAAAAATACAACCTGGGAGGACGAGGCAGGGGGATCATTTGAGATCAGGAGTTCAAGACCAGCCTGGCCAACATGGTGAAACCCCGCCTCTACTAAAAATACAAAAGTTAGCTGGGTGTGGTGGTGGGTGCCTGTAATCCCAGGTACGCAGGAGGCTGAGGCAGGAGAATCGCTTGAACCCGGGAGGCGGAGGTTGCAGTGAGCAGAGATTGTGCCACTGCACTCCAGCCTAGGTGACAGAGTGAAACTCCGCCTCAAGAAAAAAAAAAAAAAAGTACAACAAACTCCCTCCTGCCTGACAGGGATACACTGTGCCATTTCACCCATCACTGTCATGGGAAAAAAGAGCACTGGAATGGGAGTCAGGGGATTGCCCTCTCTCTCCAACCTGCCACCACCTAGCTGTGTGACCTTGTCTGTGACCTGACCTGCCTGTGGTGTCCCTGACTGTACCTATCTCATGCTGAGGTGCTCAGCATTTGTTCCCACCAGGAGAGTTGGTGTCCCAGGAAGGGGACTCCTGGGGACTGCCTACCTTAACCATGAGGCTGCAGTGCTGGGCACTGCAACAGGCTTCTGGGGAGCTCTTTGGGACAGGAAAGGTCCTTAGAGGTAACCCCCTCCCATACACAAGTTCCCCAAAGCCCAGCTGAAGATGCCTTGATGTCCCTGAAGTGCAAGGTCCTTGTGCACAGCAAGGGGCAGGCACACAGAGATGCCCTGTTGAACTTGTTCTTCCATGGCCAAGAAGGCAGCTACTTGCAGATACTCCTACCCTATCTCGCCAGAGGCACAGAAACCCTTGGGGAGGGGCGCCAGCTGCTCCTGACCTCGCTTGTATGCACAGCACTTTGCAGATATAAAGTGTGTTCACTTCCTACACAACATCAGTTGTGAAGCACCCAGGTAGCACGCTTGTCACTCTAAAGGTTTGGAGGGACGGCCTTAAGTTGCCTACTGAGAAAGCAATCACCCGAGGGGCCTGTAGGAAATTATAGGCCCTGGAAATTCTGAGTCGCAGAGGGACCCTGGCGTGGGGCCCAGGAATCTGTATTTAACAGACTCCAAGAGGGGTTCTAAGGAGGCAGGTGCCCATGAGGAAGCAGGGGTCTGCACCAAGCACAAAGCCAGGGAGGCATGGAAAAGCGAGGTGGATTCAGGGTGCCCGCAAATGGCAGTGGAGATTCTGAGACACAACGGGCAGAGCAGGCGAGGGGGCTCCATGCGTGCTAAGAGGCAGGCAAGGGAGGGCCAACTGCGGTCAGGTCTGCCGGGCCCCGTGCCCTTCCACTGTGCCATCTTGAGCAAGGCACTGCACCTCTGCCTACCTCAACTGCCTCATCAGCAAAATAAGAACCATGGATGTGACCTCCTTCCTAGAGTTACTGGGCAAATTAAATGAGTGAATAGATATAAGATGCTCAGAAGTGTGTTGGGCACAAAATAAGTGGGACATGAGACTGAGGGCTGCTATTACCGCCCTGTGGCCGGCAGTGTGCAGGAGTTTATATCCATCATCCCCTTTAATTCTCACAGCCCCCCGGAAGGTAGCTGCTATTATATTAGTCTCCCTGTTTTACAGATGAGGAAGCCAAGCAAGCGGGTTCCCCAGGTTGCAGAACTCCTGCATGGCAGAGCTGGCTCAGGGCGGCTCCACGGCCACTCTGCTCTTCCCACAGCAGCCTGGCTGCTCCCACCTCTGCCTGTTGAGAACAGGAAGCTCAGTGCCCTAAACTGGCTCTCAGCAGGCATTCAACTGTGGCTTGATAAACAAATAACTGGATAATAAGTGCTGAACAAATGAATGGGGGGAAGAAAGGATGAACAGACCACAGGGAGGATAAAACCCTCTCTTCCAGCTCAAAGGCAGAAGAGGATTCCCAATTTAATTATGAGGAAGGGACCCCAAGGGCAACCCCGTGCAGAGCAGTCACACAGCACTTTCATTACTCTTTATGGCTTCCTGGGCCCATTAGCAAATCCCCCAGGTTCCTGGGGAGTGATTAGATGGAGGGAGGGGCTGGGCCTGCTCCCGGGCCACAGGGGAGGGTCAGGGTCTGGGAAGCAGCCCCTCTTGAATCCAGATGCTGACATGACAACATCACGAAAACCTCATTTGCAAACCCAAATTAGTGCCATCTTGATGATCATATAAAAGAAGGATGGGCCTATAAAGCCAGCCATGGACAAGCGTGGCCGTGGCTTCGCAGAGGGGCAGGGGGAGTCCAGAAAGAAAGCTTTTGTCATCAAAACCCATTTTGGTGACTTATGGATTTGGCATTTGGCTCGATTCTTTGTTTTGTCTCCTGGCAGCAGGGGTGTCTCTTTTTCCCTTCACTTACCTATTATCAGTCTCATTAATAACAGAAGTATAGGATAGGGACATAAATATATACCAATGAGAATTACAATTACCACAATTAAACTGAGCATTTATTAAGTGCTTGTGCTGAGCCTCACCCTATTCGGAGCACGTTACAAGAACTAACGTATTTATTTTTGAACAACTTGAGACATCTTTGCCTTTCTGCTGTCTTTGGGTTTGCCTTCCTGAATGTGTCTGATGTGCTTCTTCTTCAAATTGACTCCCATCCAGTCTTGGCCAAAGGGATCTAAACCCCAGCCAGTGTAGACCAGCACCTTCCATGGGGAAGGTGGTCTTTCATAACCCACTATCATTGTATGCATTTCAAAGCTTAGAAAAATAAAGTGCTGATTTGTCTTCTTTGCTGCTTCTTCCTGTCAAAACACTGACACCTCACTGCAATGGGTTGAATGGTGCCCCACAAAAGATATGTACACACTCTTGGCCGGGTGCAGGGCTCACGCCTGTAATCCCAGCACTTTGGGAGGCCAACGCGGGTAGATCGCTTGAGCCCAGGAGTTCGAGACCAGCCTGGGCAACATTTTATGTAACATCTGTTGGATGAAAACCCTGTCTCTACTAAAGAAAAAGACAAAAAAAAATTAGCTGGGTATGGTGGCATGTGCCTGTAATCTCAGCTACTCGGGAGGCTGAGGCAGGAGAATCCATCGAACCTGGGAGGCGGAGGCTGCAGTGAGCCGAGATCGGGCCACTGCACTCCAGTCAGGGCGACAGGGCAAGACTCTGTCTCAAAAATAAATAAATAAATACAATTTTAAAATAAAATAAAATAAAAAAACAAAAGATATGTCCACACTCTAATCCCTGGAACTTGCGAATGTGACCTTATTTGGAAAAAGGGTCTTTGAAGATGTAATTAAGGATTCTGAGATAAGAAGATCATTCTGAATTATCTGAGTAAGGCCTAAATGCAGTGACAAGTGGCTTTATAAGAGACACACAGAGGAGAAGACACAGGGGAAAGAGGAGGAGGTCATGTATAAACCGAAGCAGAACTTAAGAGTAATGTGGCCATAAAGCCAAGAGATGCTGGCAGCCTCTAGAGAAGGAAGGATCCACCCCTACAGGCTACAGAGGGAACGTAGGCCTGTGGACACCATGATTTTGGACTTCTGGATGTAGAACAGGAAGAGTGTAAATTTCTGCTGTTTAAACAACCAAACGTGTGATAATATGTTATGGCAGCCACTATAAGAAACAAGCTCCTTAATCAGAGATGAATGTTGATGGTGTGCTATGTGGCCTTAAAAGTGTGAGGCGAGTGGGGGAAGTCAACAATGACCCAGCAGAAACAGGACACAACAAGTCAGGATGAATGGACTAATCCTCCAAAACTCCAGCAGATTTGATGAGCATTTATTGCTAGAAACCCAACTGTTTTTTTTGTTTGTTTGTTTTTCAGATGAAGTCTCACTCTGCTGCCCAGGCTGGAGTGCGGTGGCACTACCTCAGCTCACTACAGCCTCGCCTGCCGGGTTCAAGTGATTCTCCTGCCTCAGCCTCCCAAGTAGCTGGGACAACAGGCACCCGCCACCACACCCGGCTATTTTTTTTTTTTTTTTTTTGTATTTTTAGTAGAGATGGGGTTTCACCATGTTGGTCAGGCTGGTCTCAAACTCCTGACCTCAAGTGATCCACCTGCCTCGGCCTCCCAAACTGCTGGGATTACAGGTGTGAGCCACTGAGCCCGGCCAAGAAACCCAACATTTAGAAGTCAAATACCCTTAGACAAATGGACTGGGAAGTTCTTAAACTATTCAAAAGTGGGGAAAATGGATTTAAAACTACACACTTCCCCAGGGATACAAAGTAAAGCCATCATTTAGTGCTGCGCCATCCAATACAGGAACCACCAGCCATGGGTGGCTAATGAGCCCTTGAAATGTGACTAGTCTGAGCTGGGATGTATGGTAAGTATAAAATACACACCGAATTTTAAAGATTTAATATGAAAAACAGAATGTAAAATGTCTCAATTACTTTAGACTGATTACAGTTTATACTATTTTGGATATACAAATTATTACAATTAATTTCACCTGTTTCTTTTTAGGTGCATAATGTGGCTATCAGAAGTTTTAAAATTACACATATAGCTTCCGTTACATTTCTATCACTCAGCACTAACTTAGAGGATGCTGGAAATTATTGGGAATTTAAAAATTAAGTTATATGTGCTCTTGGGTTGGTGAACAAGAAATTAAAGTGCCAACAAAATGGCAGAAGACACCTAGCCCCCAAAAGGATGCAAAAACGCCCACCAGGGGCCAAATGTTAGATGAGCTGATACTAACAGTAGAACTGGTTTCTTCTCCTCCCCTTCCCTGGCGCCTAACTCCCCCCAGTACAGGTTCTTCACTGCATGATCACACACCCCCATGCTGCCCTCTACTGATTGGATCAAGAGGTAGTCACACTCTCCTAGAGGCAGCCAATCACCAGGCCTCCCAGAGAACTGAGCCAATCATCTTTCTCTCCCAGGATGGGTGGGAACCTGGGCCATCGTGAGCAGTAAGGATTCAATGGCGAGGTAGGATGGTGTAAACTGAGGCCACCCCGGAGCACAGATAATCCAGAGCAGGCAAGTGGTTTCAGACCTCAGCTGCAGGGCAATTACAGCGCGCTTGATTAGTATTTGGATTCCTTGGCCCTGGCTGCCTGCAAGCCTGGGCGGGGCCTGGGAATCTGAATTTTAAACAAGTCCCTGAGCACTTGGGCCACAGGTGATCTGCGGGGCACCCTGAGAAACTCCAAGGGCGGAGGATGCAGAGGCAGTGGGTAGAGAGAATGGAGCCTGGGGAGTGGACGGGGGGCTGGAGCTGGTCAGGGGTGTCACTGTCTCAGAGGGCCTCTCAAGGATCCTGTGGCTTTTTTTTTTTTTTTTTTTAGGATTACAGATATTCACATTTTATTTTAAATAAAATACTTGTTGATATTTTAAACATTAAAAGATGCCAAGTGTTGCATTTTATTCACCACCCTGGACAATTAAAACTGTGGAGACGTAGTCAAACAGCTAGAGTGAAAGCACATATAAAAGGACCATACTGGAAATAAAATTTTAAAAATCCAGGAGAAAATAGCAGTGTGTGTTCCCGGTGGCACCCAGCATTGTGCAGCACCCATTGGGTCCATTTTATTACACAAAATACAGAGAACAGGAACTATACAACCAAATAATCGCTATATTGCAGGAAAGTAATTAAGGCATCATTTTATAACGAACTTTTATTTTAAAAATAAATATATCTTATGCTTAAAAATATACCATACAGCAAAGGAGAAAGACAAGAATGAAACCATGTCACCTTGGCCTAGGACCTGCGAGAGTGCAGCTGACACCCAGGCCAGAGAGAAAACAAGGCCCATCCAGGATGGTGTCAGTGAGCTTCCTGGAAGACGGGCCAGTGGTGCCAGGCACCAGGCCCACCAGCACGGAGCGGAGGCACAGAGAACCCCATGCCCCAAATAACAGCTCAGCCCACCTTCTGGGGCTGCCCTGAGATGTGCCCAGAGCAGGCAGCCCATGAGGAAGAGGACTGGAGGAGGCAGGCACTGGGGACAGGCCTCATTGCAGGAGAGTAAAGTGCCATAGTCACTGGCCAGAGAGTAGCAAGAGGGAGGCACAGGAGCACCAGAGCCGAGACTCCCTGTGACCACAGACCAGAGGCTGCCACCCCCCATATCCCAGCCCTGGAGACACTGAGGTTGGTCGGGGTTCAGGACTCACCCCAAGTCATGGGTGGAGCTGGGGATAGAGCCAAGAGGAGAACTCAGGTTTCTGGCCCCAGGGATCATGCTCCGCTCCCCAAACATGCGGTGCCCTTTTATCCTCCAAGCCTTTGCCCAGACTTTCCCCTCTGCCTGGAACACCCTTCCTATCTTTTTATCTAACATCTGGTGGATGAAAGTTCCATTTTCACCTCCAACTGAGGCCTTCCCTGCCTTCTGCTCTCAGGAAGTAGAGTTTAAAGCGAGGAGCCAGTCTGGTGTCACCATCTGCATGACATGTGTCCCTCAGAGGACTTTACTTAAGCAGAGGGGGCTCCAGCTCCACACCACTGGGCAAGCTGGCTCGGGGCAGACACCCCTGCTCAGAAGCAGGCTCCCACACCTCAGGCCCACTCTCTTTAGAACCCAAAGGTGTGAGCCCTCCCGGCGGCCTCAGCGAGCTGATGAAGGTGAGTGTGAGCTGTGATTACACCAGGCTCGAGTCTGCTGGGGTACTGGGAGCAGGCTGGGCGCACTTGTTCACACAGAGCCTAATGAAGCGTCCCGTGTTCTACAAATCTCAGCGTGTGATTTAATTAGCCCTCTGTTCCGGGTATGCCCTCGTCACCATCACAGACAAAGGGGACTCTCGACCCCTGACTGGGGGTGGTGGCCATGAGTGAGTAACTGGGGCATGCACTAGAAGCAGCTCCAGGAGTGGCAGAGCAGAGACCCCATGCACCCACCAGCTAGTGAGGTCTGGGATTTCAGTTCGGATTTAGGTGGAAGGTAAAATATCAAAAAGATGGGGATGGGCAGAGAGGCACGCCAGGTGGTAGGTACTGTGTGGGGAAAGGTGCAGCAGAAATGTGTCTGGTGTGCCACGCTGGCTGGTCTGCAGGTGTGTGAGGGGGTGTGGTTGGACGTGAAGGAACTGTGTACACCTGCCTAATATCACAGGGGAGACATGGAGAAGCCCATCCCTGCCACTTACCACCCCAGCGAGCCTGGCCAGGTCACCCTTTCTCAGAAACGTGTGCAGCGCCAAAGTCCTTCACGAACACTGATCTCACTAGATCCTCACAACAGCCCTATGGAGTAGGGACTACTATTCCCCCCGTTTTATTTATTTATTTATTTATTTATTTACTTTTGAGACAGAGTCTCACCCTGTCACCCAGGATGGAGTGCGGTGGTGCAGTCTCCACTCACTGCAGCCTCAACCTTCCCAGGTTCAAGCAACCCTCCCACCTCAGCGCCCCCCCAAGTAGCTGGGACTACGGTGCATGCCGCCATGCCTGGCTAATTTTTGTATTTTTTGTAGAGACAGAGTTTTGCCATGTTGCCCAGGCTGGTCTTGAACTCCTGAGCTCAAGTGATCTACCCGCTTCGGCCTCCAAAAGTGCTTGGATTACAGGTGTGAGCCACCAGTACCTGGCCCCTAATCCCATTTTAATGATGAATAAATGGAGGGCCAGAGAGGGTAAGTAACGTGCCCACAGTCACACAGCCAGGAAGTGGTGGGGCCAGGACTCCAGCCCCTGCCATCCTCCTCCTCACCACTGCACCTTTCAGCCCCGCTAAGAGGACCCTGCTGCCAGCCTCACAGGGCTGGAGTGAATACTGGAGCTGATGGCATGGCGCTCCCAGCCCAGGCTGGCATGCAGCAGGAGCAGCAGGAAGGAGGTGCCTCCTCCCATCATTCCTCCCTAGGAAGCCCCTGCTCCGTGCTAATTCCATTTCTCCCTAAACTGCCCATACTCTTGTTGGTGCCTCTTAAGTTCTCTAATTGGTGTCTGTACTCCACCCTGACTTTTCTTTTTCCTTTTCTTTTCTTTTTTTTTTTTTTTTTTTGTTTGAGACAGAGTCTTGCTCTATAGCCCAGGCTGGAGTACAGGGGCACGATCTCAGCTCACTGCAAGCTCCGCCTCCTGGGTTCACGCCATTCTCCCGCCTCCCGAGTAGCTGGGACTACAGGTGCCCGCCACCACGCTTGGCTAATTTTTTGTATTTTTAGTAGAGACGGGGTTTCACCATGTTAGCCAGGGTGGTCTCGATCTCCTGACCTCGTGATCCGCCCACCTTGGCCTCCCAAAGTGCTGGGATTACAGGCGTGAGCCACCACGCCCGGCCTCCACTCTGACTTTTCTAACAGCCCACTATCCCAGTGGCCCTGCCATGTTCCTTGGTTACTTAACATCCCTGGTGCATCATCTGGGAAATGGCAGTAATTAACGATTAAATGAGTTAATAGTTGGAAAGTGCTTAGAACTGTGATTGCAGCAGACTGTGTCCCACCTGATCATGAGCCCCTCAGAGCTAGTTCCATGATATCCAGCTCTGACTGCAACAGGCCCTGGCCCCAAAAGGATGGATCACACAGGAGCCTGGCAAATCCTCACTGAATGGTCAGCTAGTTTAAAAGACACTTTGGATCAAAAGTCAGTTTTGATGGCATCATAATAGTTTAAAAAGACATTATCTTAATGACTTCAGAAGGTGATGACTATTTGCCAGTCAAAACAAGGGAAGAGGAAGCTGAAGGGATGGAACAGAGTATTGACTTCTAAACGTTCAGGGGCTGTGCAAGAGACTGTAACTGTTCACCTTACTGATCCCTCAAAGTAGCCCCAGGGGAGGAGCCCCTGCCCTCATTTCACCAGTGAGAAAAATGAAACCCTGGAAGGGAAAGCTGCCTGCCTAATATCACAGGGGCTCACCTCTCTATTTCTATCTCCCCGACACACAGCAGGCACGTAGATGCCACCTGTGTGCTTGAATAAAAAATGAAGGAGTGCCCAAGTCACCTAGCTCCTGAAGGGCACAGTTAGGGTTTGAACCCCGATCTCAGTGCTGGAAAAGGCTCCCAACCTAGTGCCTGTGTGCTGTGGATGTTACAATGTATCTTCTCTTATGAATCCGGCAGCACCCTCATTCGCAGCCCTGCGGGGAGAAGGGTGATTGAGGACAGTCACAGATGGAATGGCTGTGTCCCCTCAAATTCATATGTTGAAACCCTAACCCCAAGATAATGGTGTTAGCAGGTGGGGCCTTTGGGAGGTGATGAGGTCATGAGGGTGGAGCCCCCATGAATGGGATTAGTGCCCTTAGAAGAAGGGCCTACGAGAGCTCCCTTGCCCTTTCCCCCATATGAGGACACAGCAGGAAGTTGCCACCTGTGAACCAGGAAGAGGGCCTTCAACAGACACCAAAACTGCTGGCACCTTCATCTTGGACTTCTCAGCTCTAGAACTGTGAGAAATAAGTTTCTGTTGTTTATGAACTACCAGTGTATGGGATTTTTGTTATGGCAGCACCAACAGACTAAGACTCTAACAGTATCATAAAACTTACACCGTACCATGAAACTTACACAGTCGTTTTCTTACAGATTGCCTGCTATTTCCCCCCAGAATAAACAGAGTGAACAAGTACAGTCATGAAATCACACACTCTTACACTCACATTCACACACACGCCAGTGTGCTTAGACATACATGTGCACACACAGTTGTACATACACACTAACACACAGTCATGTACTCGAAACACATTGTCATGTACTTACACACATGCATGGACACTTACCTGCACATATATTCACATGATGCACACTGACACACTCTCACACTCATGCATGTGTGCACACACAGCCCATAAGCAGAGGCTGAACTGCCAGTTCCTTCAGCTACTCAGGGTCAAAGCTACTCGGGGTCAGAGCCTCCAGAGGTGAGAGCTTGCCCAGTTTCATCACTTATGGAGCACACTTCGTGAGCCCAACACAACCCATCTCAGCCGATAATTAAATCTGCCGGGCAGAGGCTGGTGGGTGTGCATCCCACAGGCTGGGGATGTTTGTCCTGGTGCAGTCATCAGAGCAAGACCTGACCCTGCCAGGAGAGAACACCCTGCCACCTCTCAGCCTGCACCACGGCACGCACTTGTTCCATTCATGATGAAGGGAAAGCCCACATATCCACTGAGGGCCAAGGATGACCCCTATTTTCATTCTTGGACACCCCAACAATCCTGGTGGTGGCAGCTGGGGTCACTGAGACTCTGAGAAGTGGAGACTGGCCAGAGGCCACAGCTAGCAGGGGACTATGCCGGGACTCCCACTCAGGGCTGGCCAGCTCCAGGACGGGGGCCCTCCCAACTCTCATGATCCCCCACAGCCCCTGCTCACCCAGGTCTCTCCGTCCCATCAGCATCTTCGTTATACTCAATCAACATGAGGCTGCTCCCTGGTGGCTCTGCAGTTGGCTACTGCCATGTTGCCAGTCAATGGCCAAAACCAGATCTATGTGGCCCAAATCTAGAGAATTATGCATGGGACAGTAATATAAGTTTTGCCTGTGTATGTGTGTCTGTATCTGTATCTGTGCAAGTGTGTGTGTGTGGGTGGGCGGGGGGGGGACAGAACAGGTAAATAAACATTGAAAGAAACAAAATATGGCCTAGTATGCCTTTTTCCTCCTCCTGGCTGGAGCTACAACTGGCGTGAGCTGGTAAGTTCATCAGAGACCAGACAGGCAGTGGATTTATTCGGCAGCACCCTGCATTACTTCCTACATGTACGAAAAGAACCAGTTCCGCTGACCTGAGCTAGGCTCACAAACTCTCTGATCATGTGCACGGTAGGCATTCTGTGGAAACTAACGAAAGAGCTTTCCCATTTGCAGGCGGCTCCAGGATTCATTGCTGGGGCGAGGGAAGTCACGCAGAAAGCAGGAGGCTGGCGGGAGGAGCATCAGGCAAGCAGCAGTCTCTTTTAGCCTCAAGGATGGCTACAGGCACCAACATCAACTGGTCACTCAGGACAGCACTTTACAGTTGACACAGACGGCCAGTATCTGGATCTCATTTCACCATGTCAAAGAGCCCTACGAGATGGGCAGGGGGGTTCCTCCTAGTATATGGATGGGGAAACTGAGGCTCAGAGAAGCAAGCGGGAAGGGAGGGGAACTCTTGTTGGGTTCCTAATGTATCCACAAGGCCCTGGGCTGGATGGAGGGAGGAACAGGGGGTGGGAGAGCCCAATGGGAATCACTACGCCATCACTCCTTCCTGGCTGTGCAACCTGGGGCCAATTGCCTAACCCCTCTGAGCTTCAGGGGCCTCATCTGAAAGCCCAGATGAAAAGCCTTCCGTCCCCAGCCGCCTGTGGATGCTCACCACATGTGCTTAGTTTTCCTGAACAGCCTGCTCCCCTTTCTCTGTGAACTCAGGGTCACCCTCCCAGTGACCATAGGAACCCAGGGTCCACAGAAGAGCATCTCGTTCACACGACAGGAAGGGATGGTGTCAGGAATAGGTGCGGATGTCTGGGGACACAGGGCCATGGAATGCCAGGACAGTGGACAAAAGGCCCCGTCCTCCCACAGAGCTGCTGCCTCACAGTGCATGCACCTCGTCCACACGCTGGAGGACCTGCCAGGGCCTTCTTTCTTGGAGGTGAATATCAGGGGGCTTTCAAAGGGATCAAACTGGCCAGTGCCAGCATGTCCACTGTTACAGCCGGCCTGGGGGCTCAGAGCCCCTCTGAAACTACCAATGGAACATCCCAAGGTCAGACCGCAGGCCGTTTCAATCCATTTGCATTTGGCAGACATTCAGCCTCTTATTTCAAAGGCAAATTTATGCTTGCTTCACTGTTTCTGCTTTTTTAAAGCAAAGAAAAAAAAGCTTTCCCAGCCTGGGGTTCAAGCATGTCTGGGTCACAGTGACAGTGACATTTTGAAAACCACCTCTAGGTGCCTCCAGTCAGGGCAAGCAGGCTTTCTCAGAACCCACGCTGATCCAGGCCGAGGGGAACCTCAGCTGCGAGGCGGGCGCGGTCACTCAGCGGACGGCCCTCACCCACAGCTCATTCCAGATACCGGAGCAGCCACCAGGAAAGGCTTGGCCAAGTCACCGTGCCTCAATTGACAGCATTCCAGCAGATTTCTGACATTCAACCCTGAATCCTGCAGAAGCGGGCAGCAGTGAGGGACTTTGAAGAGCTGTGGTCACCCAGGAGGGGAACTGAAGGTCATCCAGTCCAACCCTCTCTGGTGTCTGAATCCTTCTACAACAGACCTCCAAGTAGTCCTCCAGCCAAGACTCACAAACCTCCTACGATGGGGAGCTCACTACCACATTACACAGCTATTAAGATAGCTCTGATGGTAAAAGCATTCTTCTTCTAAACCTTCCTCCTAGGAGTTTCTCTCAACTGATCCAACTCTGCCAGCTGGGCCCAAAGAGAGCACCCCAACTCCTTTATCCACAAGATCAGTGACCAGCACCCCAGTACCAATTTTTTATCCCAAGTTCCTAGCAGTCCCTGCTGTCACCCTGGGTCTTTCTATTTGGATTTCTTAAGAGCAATTTAAACACAACATGTCTAAGATGAAGCCTGCCTTTTTCCAAAAGCAACCTACTCCTCTACCACCTCTGCCCACCAGCCTAACCAGAAAGCTGGAGTCAGCTCAGTGCTCCTCCCTCCCTCACCTTCCGTAACAAGGATATGACAATCGGCTACCCATGTGCCCAGCCCTGGGGTGGCTTCCTTAGGTGCACACAACCACCCCCACGACGTGCGGTTTTCCCCATTTTACAACAGAGAAAACTGAGGTTCAGAAAGGTCACATAAAATCACACTGCCACCAAGAGTAGGAGCCAGGATTCGAACCTAGGTCTGACTCAAAGCCTCCTTCCACCATCCCATGAACATGCTCAGAGGCAGTCCATCAGCACAACCTGTGGATGTCCCTCCCAGCTCCTCCTGATCCTCACCTGTGCCCCAGCTCAGCACTTGCCACCAGGGTCTCCAGCACTGCCTACTCCATCCCTCCCGTGGGAGCTTTCCCAACAGAAAGCAGCCGTGGCCCCCCGGGGTGCAGCAGAATCCTTGGCTGCACCCAGCAGCCTGCAGGCTCCTCTTGGCCCTGCTCCCGTCCCCGATCCTCTGCTGCAGCCACCCCGATGCGCTGGCCAGGCATGAGCTGCCAACACACCCTCCAGCCCAGGACCACAGAAGCCAAGCAGCAGCACTGGGCTCTGAGTCCAGATCCTTCCACTTCAGGAACCCTGCAGGAGGGCTGGGACCATCTGGCAGGGCTGGAGGGGGAGGGAGACGCTTCTTCCAAGCCTGCTGGGCCCCCTGTGCTTGCCCCAGGGGAAGGCTCCTGGCCTCTCTCCCCGCCCCGGGGCGGGGAGACTGACTGACTCTGGAGCATTGGGGAGGGAGATGGGAAAGAGTCCAGCCCCGCCTCTTCCCTCTTCCTGGGGGAGAACAGCCAGGGGCCGCTGTACTCTGCTCCACTCCCCCCTGCTCCCTCCACGCCTGCCTGCTGGGGTCCAGCACTGGGGAAGCCCACCGGGCCCCTGAACCTAAGCCAGGTCCTGCAGCACCGGCAGCAGGGCGGTGGCAGTGAGGTTCCATGTCTCTGTTTGCTGCCCCTTTTGGCTTATGCTCCATGGGTCCAGCCCCTGGGCAGGGAGGGGGATGCCATTTACCAGACCCCCTTGCAGACTCCATGAGGGGGAGGGAGTACGAGAAAAGGGAAGGGTCCAGGTGGTAATGCTGCTTCTGAGAAAATAAGTGTAGCCCTCACCAGGCTCCGTCCATGGGATTTTCACAGGGACCCACCTCGGTGTTACATGAATTAAGGACGTGACCATCACCCCTGTTCCACTGTCTGCTGACCCAGGCCTTGGGCCTTGGGAATCTTCCAATGAGAAGAATCACCTTTTCTGGAATTCCTGCCTCCCTCTCTGTGACCTCAGTTTGCCCCCACTGGGTGGCACCCAGCCCCTGCCCTCCACACTGAGAAGAAGCCTCGGGCTCCCAGGATCCCAAAGACAACACCACGGGGCATGTTTCCAGGCCCAGTCTGCCTGGCACACCCATGCCAGGACCTTCTGGGTGTTGCCCAGGCTTCTGGATAAACATGTTCTCCCGCTGAGGCTTTCAGGGGCGCCCGGGGACCCCAGTCCATGGCCACAGCCTTGCAGCAGTGAGTCAGAGGTGCCTCCAGTGAGCGCAGGCAGACTTTCTCAGAACCCGCCAGGCAAAGGGGAACCTCGGCTGCGTGGGGGGCGTGGTCACTCAGAGGACAGCCCTCATCCACAGCTCATTCCAGACACCCAGAGCAGCCATCAGGAAAGGCTCAGCGAAGTCACTGAGCCTCAAACGGCAGCATCCCAGCAGATTTCTGTCATTTGACCCAATGATTTGAGATGACAGAGACTCCCCTTAGCTCTGGCAGATGTGGCCTGACCCTCCGCCGCTGGGACAATGCCTCCAGCAGGCAGGGGCTCTGGAAGGGAAGGACGGGGTGGGGAGAACCAGGTTGGGGTCCTCATTCTGCCCCTCGCCTTGCCTTACCGCCTTGGGAAGTCACTTGCTTCTTTGGGCATCTGCTTCCTCATCTGTAAAACGGGGTGATCATAGCAACCTACGGACGGTGCTGGGACAGGAAGGATGTGGGCGAGTGGACATGAACTGCTCTGGACAGAGAGTCATCTTGACAAAAACGTGGGGCTCAACCATTCAGAGCCACCTACCCACAGGGCTGTTGCCCAGGTGCTCCTGGGCGCCCAGCTGCTCATGCTCTGGTCACCCCATCCTCAGGACGGCCCTGACAGGCAGGACTTGCTATGCCCTCCTGGAGAGGAAACTAAAGCCCAGCAAGGTTAAGACACTCATCAAGGGCCACACAGCTACTGCCACGCAGCAAAGCCAGAATTCAAGTCCGGGTCTAGCTCCAACTCCACACTCCTGTCA
This sequence comes from Symphalangus syndactylus, assembly GCF_028878055.3. Lineage (NCBI taxonomy): Eukaryota > Metazoa > Chordata > Mammalia > Primates > Hylobatidae > Symphalangus > Symphalangus syndactylus. The sequence continues at coordinate 15,558,850 of NC_072438.2, read as the reverse complement.
CCAGCTCACGTGCTTAAAAATCATTCTCTAAACTCCTGCATCTCCTGGGCGAACCTCGGCCCCAGCATTCTGGCTGCGCTAGGGTAGGGTGGGGTCAAATTGCCCCTAGGCCTGGGCACCCTCAACACCCCCCACGTAGGCTGAGCTGCTCTTCCCGAGCCATCAGTCCCTGTGCTGGGTTCACCTCGCTTCAGAGATGACTCAGCCAGAGTCCTGCGCTCCCAAAAGGACAATGGCATGTCATGGAAGTCACTGCTAGGATGGAGGGAAGCATAGAGGACTTGGGTCTCAGAGGAAGACCTGCCCCTGCCTGCTGGGTGGTCAGAGAGGCTTCCAGAAACATTCCTCATTCTTCAAGCAAATCTCCCCAGAGCTCAGCCTGCCCTGTACAAAGTGCCGTATCTGGTTCTAGGGAGTAAAGTGTGAAGCAGACAGTAGGCCTGGGCACAGAGACAGGAGGCAGGCACCAGCCCAGTGCTTCCCCTGGGTCCTCACTCAGGGAAACCATCAATATTCCCGTTGACAGGGGAGGAAACCGTGCCCACACAGCTTCGCATGCAGTGAGGGCTCCCTTAGGGCAAAATCAATGACATCCAGCCCAAGAGCTAAGAATGTTTTCTGCATTTCCAAAGGGTTGTGAAACAAACAAATGACAACAAAACAAACAAAGAAAAATGTGCAACAGATCCCCCAGCACTTTGGGAGGCTGAGGCAGGTGGATCACCTGAGGTAGGGAGTTCGAGACCAGCCTGGCCAACATGGTGAAACCCCATCTCTACTAAAAACACACACACAAAATTAGCCAAGCGTGGTGGCATGTGCCTGTAATCCCAGCTACTCGGGAGGCTAAGGCAGGAGAATCGCTTGAACCCAGGAGGTGGTGGTTGCAGTGAGCTGAGATGGTGCCACTGCACTCCTAGGTGACAGAGTGAGACTCTGTCTAAAAAAGAAAGAAAGAAAAGAAGAGAAGAGAAAAGAAAAGAAAAAAAAGAAAAGAAAAATATGCAACAGAGATTTACACAGCCTGCAAAATCTAAAATATCTACTAATCTACTATCAGGCCCTTCACAGAAAATTGAACTTGCTCTGAGCCCACACCTCATTTTGCAAAAGAGAAGTATCGGGGACTCCTCTTCTGGTATGTTAGGGCCTGAGATGTGTCTGTGTATCAGTGTCCTGTGGCTGCTGTAACACATTACTACACACAGACAGCTATTCTCTCCTAGTTCTGGAGGCCAGGAGTGTGACATCACAGCATGGGCAGGCCTGGCTCCCTCTAGAAGCTCTGAGGGAGGAGCCACTCCCTGACTCCCTCCTGGCTTCTGGTGTGTAGATAAATCACCCCAATCTCTGCCTCTGTCATCACATGGCCTTCCTCTCCCTGTGTCTCTGTGTGTCCTCTCCTTAGAAGGACACCAGTCATTGGACTTGAGGCCCACTCCAATCCAATATGACCTCATCTTAACTGGTGACATACACAAGAACCCTATTTCCAAATAAGGGCACATTCTGAGGTTCCGAGTGGACATTATTCTTGAGAGAAGGACACATTTAAACCCACGACAGTCTGCAATCCCCAATTTTTCTGTATCCTCTGGAGAACTATATTCTCAGAGGTACAGACACTTCTGCGTGTGTGTGCATATGTGTATGTCTCTCTCACACACACACTCACACACATACAACTACTCCACATGACAGGTGAGCAAGACTTCCCAAGGACAGGCTGTGCAACAACAGGAGGCTGGCACACAGCCATGACAAATGACTTGTTTCTTGCCCAGTCCCACTGCCAATGTCTCCTTCCATCAGAATGTGCCACCAGTGATAAAGGTGAGAATAAGATCATTCACCGTACATGAATCAAAAGCATCCCCCAACCTGTCCTGTTCTATCAACAGCAGGCAGCCAGGATCTCACAAGTCCAGGGACTTGGGGCTGCATGTGCGGCCTCTCGCCCCAGGGACAGATGTACTTTTTCTGCAAAGTGTCTGCCACACCCCTGCCTTGGGAGTCCAGAGCCAGCTCCCCCAGCCACGGCCCTGCCTTGGGAGCCCAGAGGCACCCCTTCACCCTTTCTCTGTGCTCACCTCTGACTCCCACCTGCTTAGGTCTGGAAACGGAACCACTGTTGGTTAAGCTCTATCTGTGGGACACCAGCTGTCATCCAGGAAACGATGGGTTTGGCTCTCCAACTAACTTAACAACCACTCACAGAGCAAAAATGGAAAAGCTGATGCCCAATAAGAGGACTGGTTAAACATGAGACAATGGAGCCATAGAGTTGGAAACCAGACCTCGACAACGATGGCACAGATAAGTATTTGACATGGAATGATGGCTGGGACATGCCAGGGCCCAGGTCTGTGCTGGCACACATAGGTACTCAATACTTGTTGGATGTTACTGATGGGATGTGGTAGATGATGTCCCATCATCTGCTTACCAAGCCTCCTCCTGCGCCACCCACCAGGCAGGACTCACAAAGGCAGTGGCCAAGAGCGTGGGTTCTCCTCAATGTGCCTGAGGAGGGCTTCGTGGAGGAAGAGGTGCTTTGTGTGCACCCTCCTTCTTATTTGGGGTGTCCCATCACTAGGTGTGCTCCACAGAAGTGGAGGGGCCACACCTTTCTCTCTGTTCCCCCCAAAACACATGCAGGTATGAGACCTAGGCTCAGCCCATCACACACCACTTCCTGGTTAGCACATGACCAGTGGGGGCCAATCAGATGTTCCCACCTGGACCCAGGAGCCAATGCCACAAAGGGGTCACGGCTGTGAACTCAATCATGGTCGCACTGGCCGGGCCCTGAAGGCTGCGGGGCAGGGCGGGTCGGGATGTCAGCAGCTGGCCTGGCCTGCCAAAGACAAGCCTGTGCTTCCTACTTCTGGGATTCCCAGGCTGCCATTTTAAAAAGCTGGTTTTTCCACTCCTGCTGAATCTGCAAGCCCCAGATGGAGTGAGGGTTTGTCCTCATGTTTGCAATTCAGAGCACCCCAAGCACCTAAGTGTTTGATAAGTGTTTGTGGATTACCTGGAAGTGCAGCTCTAGATACTGAGTGTCATCCGCTTTGCACCAGGCGCTCTGCTTGCAGCCAAAATGACGGCCGTGAAAACAAAGCCCACAGACCTGGCTGGAATGCTCACGGGCAGATGGACCACAAGACAATAAACGAGGGAGCTGACTCCAGACGCGAGGGTGCTGAGAATGACGAGGAGAGGGCGCGTGGCATAGGACTGCCGAGGGGGAACTACCTGCACTGGCACTCAGAGGCCAGCCTCTCTGGGGGGCTGACACCTTCTGAGATTTGAACAGAAGAAGTCACAATTCCTGCCCACCCACTTCACAGATACTCTGTTGGTAACAGAATGAAACAGGATGTAAAAAGGGCTTTGTGAACAGGCCAGGTCTGCATACCTTCAATAATAGGGTTGTCATCTTACTCTACCTCCCGATAACCAAATGCTTTGCATGTGCTGAGCAGAATGTAAGTGAAGTCAACTTGGGAAAAAAATCCCATAATGTTTCAAGAAGAGCTACTCCCTGTTGCAAAAACCGAATCATGCCCCTGAGATGCTGCAGCCGGATGGCACATTGGTGCAATTTTTTTTTTTTTTTAAACTAGAGTCTTGAGTAGTCAAACCTTTGTTTCTTACAAATACTCAACCAGTCTTCAGAGGCTCACACCAAAAGGGGGAATTGAGACCCAAGACTTGGGAGGTTGATGAGGCTCCATAAAATATTGACTTTCTAACCAGCCAATAGCAGGGCACTGAAATGCAGACAAGTGCCTCTGGGCTTGGCCGCCACTTGCGTGAGACCAAGGCAGACGGCGTGGCCTGCACCATCTCTGGAGGAACACTAGTGGACCAGGGTTCAACTATCAGTGCCAACGCCCGCCAGCAAGCCCTGTGACCCCGGCAAATGAGTTCACCTCTCTGAGCCTCAGCATCCTCATTTTTTTATATGGGGGAAATACTTTGCTGCTAGAGAGAGCTTGAAGAATTAAATTTGATAACTGTATTCATTTCTAGGGCCACCATAACAAAGTGCCCCAGACTGTGCCACTTAAACAAAAGAAATCTATTTCCTCACAGTTCTGGAGCTGGAAGTCCAAGATCAAGGTGTCAGCAGGTTGGTTTCTTCTGAGGCCTCTCCCCAGGATTGCAGATGGCTCTCTTCTCCCTGTGTCTTCACATAGTTGTCCTTCTGTGTGTGTCTCTGTCCTAATCTCCTCTTCTTATAAGGACACAGTCATATTGGATCAGGGCCCACCTTAATGACCCAATTTAACCTTAGCTACCTCTGTGAAAACCCTGTCTCAAAATACAGTCACATTCTGAGGTGCTGGGGGTTAGGACTTCAACATGTGAGTGTTGGAGGGGACATAATTCAGCCCGTAACAGTAACACAGTAGGACCTCAGTATATGTCATGCTTACTTGACTAGAGTTTTTAAGTAACAACAACTAGCCTTGACAGAGCACCTGCTAAGTGCCAGCAGCATGCCATATACTCTACATGCACTGCCCCTAATCCAGGGCACATCCCAGTGAGAAGGGGTTGTCATCACATCCCAGGGCCACAGCACTCATATCTGTCAGGCTGGCTCCCGGATGGCTGTGCCCTACCTGGAAGGGGCTGCAATACACTCATCCAGGCACTGTTTCATTCCTTCAACTAATATTCATGCAGACCCACTGTGTGTCAGGCCCTGTGCTACCCACTGGAGATATTTGGGGGGTTTTCTTGTTTTAGTTTTTTGTTTGTTTGTTTCAAGACAGTCACTCTGTCACCCAGGCTGGAGTGCAGTGGCGCAATCTCGGCTCACTGCAACCTCTGCCTCCTGGGTTCAAGCAATTCTTCTGCCTCAGCCTCCCAAGTAGCTGGGACTACAGGTGCACACCACCATGCCCAGCTAATTTGTGTGTTTTTAGTAGAGACGAGGTTTCACCACATTGGCCAGGCTGGTCTCGAACCCCTGACCTCAAGTGATCCACCCACCTCAGCCTCCCAAAGTGCTGGGATTATAGGCATGAGCCACCACACCCAGCCCCCACTAGGGATATTCTGGAAAGCAAGAAACACACATGCACCCTGCCCTTAAAGATCTTACATACCAGTGGGGAAGCAAAGCCCAAACAGGTGAACAGACCCAAAAAATAAGCATTAACTGTAATACAGTATTTTGGAGGAAATGAGCAAAGGGTTGAAACAGAGAAAATGGGGGAATCTTTTTTTGATAAGGTGAGGAGGACCTCAGGGTGAGGAGGAGTCAGTGGGAGGGAGCTGGAGGGTAGGAACCAGCTTGGTGTGTTTGAAGAACTGAAAGTTCAGGGAGGTAGTGGTATGAGCAGAGGCCAGAAAGGCAGGTCGGGCCAGACCATGTAGTAGGGCCATGGAAAGGAGTGCCCTTGTGTGTTTTAAGTTAGAATCAAATGTTTTGAGAGTGTGTTAGGGTTAGGGTTAGGGTTAGGGTTAGGGTTAGGGTTAGGGTTTCCCTCCTGCACAGACTGATTTCGTCCATTCACTGCCCACCTGGCTGTCGTGGGGCCAAGGCACCTCCTCCTGCCCATGCATTCTGCCAGGGTTCCTGGCTGGAGGAAGGGCCACAGCAGAAGCTGCTGAGGATGAGGCTTAAGGCCGGGAGGCTCTTCCTCACAGGGAAAGCCTGATTAGGAGGAAGGGGCTGCCCAGGGAAGGGGAACCTCAGCCCCGGGAGCTCCAGCTCTGGAGAGGAAGTCACTGCAGCAGGTCGCCAGGCTCCTAAGCTATCTAGAGCCATGTCCTTTCAGGGCCACTGTCCCATCATCACCCTCATCAACAGATGAAATGGAGACCTCACTGTGGAGCCCTGGAAAACCACCTGCCATCCTACGTGAGCTGATGGTTCCTCCAGATGAAAACAGAGTGGTCTTTATATCTTATAGGTGGTGCTAAGTCAGCAGATATGACCTGGGGCCCCTCTGCAGAGAGAGCACCCTTTGTGGTCCTCCATTCAAGCCACCAGACACTGCTGACCCATGTCGGGACACTGAGGGGTGACCATAGCATGACTGACCTGAGCCTTCCCTAAAGGGATTGCAGAGCTGGGGAGACCTGTGGATACACAGGGAAGCCGGAGAGCCAGACCTCGCCAGGCAGGTGTCGATGACATTGACACAGGAGACCAGCAAATGCCTCCTCCAGAGAGGGCTCTGGTGTGGCTGCTGAACAGCTGCTGGGGTTTGACAAAGTGAGGGGAAGGGCATTGAGGCAGAGAGGCCGTGTGTGCAAGGGTTCAGGGATGGGACAGTGTGGGAGATGCAGGGGTGGGGGCAGATCACCCTTCCCAGATCCCTCAGCCCCCGTGAGACCTGGGACACGTCACCTCACGCTCACAGTCTATTTATTGGAGGTGAGAGTGAGCTCCAGGTCCATCAGTACCGGGCCAGGGTAGGGGCGGGATGAGCCTGTTCCCGGGTACAGACCTGCTTCCCTCACGGCTCTGATCCCCCATCTAAACCAAGGAGCAGGTGGGCTACCTGGCATTGCTATGGCACCTGCAAGGCAGCGGCTAACAGCCTTCCTTCCCAGCAGGCTCCGCCCTGGGACCAACTCAGTCCCTCTGCCCAGCCTTGGGGTGTCAGGAAGAGGCTAGTTGGATGAGACAGCAGCCACAGCCTGTCGCCGTCCTCGTCCATACTCATCACCCTAGCCAGCTGGGCAGTGAGAGGGAGGCGGTTGGAGACGGCCTTGCAGTCCAGCTCCCTTCTACGATCAGCTGCTGAAAATCCCAGTGGTGGGGATTCTTCCATTGCTGCCTGTGTTTGTTCCACAAGCACTTCCTGCAGCCTACTATGTGATGGCTCCAGGGTAGGACTAGGGATGGAGAGAAACTTGCCCTCCTGTGTTCCTGGCTTCAGGAAGAACAGACTGACCAGGAGAGACAGAGCCCCAGACTGGGTGCAGCCACTCCGTCGGTGCAGGGAAATGTATAATCACTGGAGATATTTACACCTGCATGGCAATTGTGGTCCTTGTATTTCAGACACAAGCATCACCTCCTGGAGCTACAATATGCCCACCTTATTCCGCACCCCCTGCAGTGTTCAGAAACACAGTCAGTGTCAGGATCAGGGGGCGGCAGAGTAAACTTGGGTGGAGCAGAGCTGGGACTGCAGCCTGGGAAATGCAGGCGGGACGAGGCCCTGAGAAACCAAGTTCAGCTGCCTCCGTCCACTTCAGACACCAGCCCTGAGCCACAGGGGCAGGTGGGGCTCTGCACACCCAACAGCTTGGGCCAGGCCAAACACTGGCTCAAGCAAGTCTTGCTCCCCAAGTTTTGCACACAGAGCTCAAAGAGGCAGCTGTCCCACTGGGGAGTCCTTGAGCACCTAGAATAGTATCTGGCACACAGTAGGTACTCTATGTTTGCTGGATGAATAAAAGAACTGAGCTGGAGAATGAAGGACAGTTTAATGTTCAGCATCTCAATGCTCAAACGAGGACGTGGGAAATCCTGGCAGGACAGTGCCTTCCAACTAACTCAACAACCGCCTCCTTGGTCCTGCCATTTGCAACCAGGCCAGAGGCTCCCACGTGGGGGCCCTTCCCAGGAGGCCACTGCTACTAAAATCCTACTCTCAGCTCCCATTTCACACCCTTGGCTCCAGCAAGGCCAAAGGATGGGCAAGCCCCTCACTGGGCCTCTGGGCTTCACATAGGCTGGACCTGCCAGGAATGAGCCCTACCCCGTCTTCCTGGCCAAGCCTTCTTCTTGCTCTCCTCAGTGGCTCCTTCCCCTGTGAGCCCTTTCCAGACACCTCATTTTTGGCCATGCTTGCCCCTAGGCCAGGACTCATCAGTATGCTCGGTGATGGATCTGTTTACACATCTAACAGACGTGGAGCCCCTGGAGGGAGGGAGAGGCCTTGGCTTTAGGAAGCTTTTAGCAGCCAGTGACTGAACCCACAGTCTGAGAGGCTGAAACCAGAGTGGCGTTCTCTAACACACATGAGGTCTAGAGGTGGATGGCTGTGGGTATCAGGTCTGCACAGCTGCCGGGCACAGGCAGGACTCTGGGAAAGAGGTTCCCCCTCCTGGATCACTTACCATCTCAGCTTATTCCCTATCAGCCCAAGGAGGTGGGCACTGTTATCCCTGTTTTGCCAGTGAGGGAACGAGCTAGAGAGCAGAACAGCTGGGGTGCCAGGATTTGAAAGAACAAGCTGTGCCCACACCTATGCCTCTGAGGAGGGCCACTCAGCACTGTAGGAGCACCTCCAGGAGCCACATGTCACGATCCATACCTTCCTCTTTATGCATATTCTCCAAGTTCATCCTATTGCTTTGCACAAAGTTTTAAGATCAAGACTGTTTGGTGGGTATCCAAAAAGAAGGCCGGAAAGGTTTCAGGAGAGGAGGGTCTCATGCCCTCCATTTGCCTCCAGGTTCCCATCAACATGGCTGTGTTTGGATCCTCTAACCCCAGCCTGGATGGACAGTGGTTAGAGCAACTCTGCAAGACCTGCTCACCGCAAGAAGCCAGGGCAGGGCAAGCCTTAAGTTTCCAAGGTCCAGCCGAGTCGATGGAAGCTGATTTCCGGTGACCGTGTCCTGGTCCACCAGCCTTTAGGCCTGGATATAGCACAGTCTGGGAGCTCAGGTGGTTCTTTTTAGAGGGGCAGGAGACAGGGAAGAAACCAATTGCACAGAGTCACCTGTGACTTTACCATCAGGGGCCAGGGCCTCCTCCATTTTTCTGGTTCGGAAATCACATCATATCAGGGCAGCAGAAGTTTCACGGGCCTGGAGGGTTGACTTGTTTGGGGCAAACTCAAGAGGGCCTGATGAATAAGCCAGACATCACTGACACTGCAAATGCCAACAGTGACATTGGGATACCACCCACCAGGGGCTTCACCCCTTGCTGAGTGTCTCAGTCTCCAAAAACAGCCATGCAAACTGGGCAGTATTTGGCTGCATTTGACAAAGACAGAAACAGAACCCTGAGAGGAAAAGGCAAGCAGCTTGAAGTCACAACCAGGAAGTGGCAGAGTGGGTTTTGAACCCAGGTCTGCCTGACTCCTCGTCCTGCACAGTCTTTCACTATAGGTGAAAACTTGTGCCACAAACTTTCCTCTATACCAAGGGTCAGCAAATTCTTTCTGCAAAGGGCCAGATAGCCAATATTTTAGGCTTCGTGAGACATATGTCCTTTTTGGCAACTCTGCAACTCTGCCATTATAGTACAAAGGCATCCACAGACAATGTGTAGATACATGGGCATGACTGTGTTCCAATCAAACCTTATTTACAAAGACAGGCAGTGGGCCAAGTTTTGCCCGTGGGCTGTAGCTACCACCCCCTTCGGTATACCATGTGACAGAGAAGCAGCAGCCTTAATTCTGACTGTGACGCTGCCATTTCTAACTTCAACACCACACATTTGATTTCATTTTGATTTCATAGGCTTATTTTTCACATTTCCTTAAAAAGTAAATGTACGGTTCTAATCAGATAATCAATAATCAATTAACAGTGACTTTCAGGCCCTCATACCTGGTAGGAAGACAGTAACGAAGACCAAAACCTTCATTCACTTGTGTTTTTTAAGACTTTGAAAAAATAAAAACCATTAAAGAAATCAAAAAATTGTAAGGAAACCCAAAACAGGTAGCCAGGTATCCCAACGAATGTCAACAGTATGGGTTGAGGATGACCTCAGAGAGGCGGTGGTGACAAATAGCACAAGACCCCTTCAGTCTCGCCTGCTGCTAGGTTAAGCAGCATCTACCGCACTGCTCCCTAGCACTTCCTGTTGTCTGTAATAAGAAAGCTCCAACAGGGATGAAAAGCCAAATTTATGACCAGTCTCACAGTGTTTCACCAGCTCCTTGAAGCTTTATTGTATGCTAACAGTCATCAATTCTTGGTCCAAAGGAGTTTGCTGGCAGGGGAGAAACAAATGCCCATCACAGCCAAAAAGAAAGGGTGTGAGAATGCAGGCCAGCCCCCGAGAAGGCAGATGTGGAATGGGGGCCAGTTGGATGCCCACAGCATCCAACAGGGTCTGGGAAGGAGGCCTATTGGAAGATGACCTGCTTCTACGAACCCAAGGCCCAGAGAAGTCACACACCTTGCCCAACATCACACAGTGCATCAGCAGAGGTCTGACTCCCAACTGAATGCTCCAGCTTTACAATCTTAGGACACCACCTGAAACCTCACTAGTCCCCACTTCATATGTGGGCCACGATCAAGGTCTTGAATTCCCATTTAAGAAGTGGGCACATGAATCCATTTCCTCTTCCATGAGAATCAGCCCCATTTTCCCCAGCACCAAGATCACCGAAAGCAGCCAGGACTATGTCCCTGATGGGTTGGTGCTCACATCTGCACCTGCACCATCCTGCCCGACCCCCACGAAACCCTAGGTATGAGCATCATGATTTTCCAGGAGGAAGCTGAGGCCCAGAGAGGCAAAGCAAGTTGCCTGAAGCCACACAGCCTGCACCAGACATCCAGCTCCAGAGTCCATGTCTTCTCTGATCCACCTGACTGCCTGGATCAGCGAGAAGCCAAAGGGGACCAAGAGGTCCAGGAGGAGAGAAATGACTTCCCTATGTGACTCCCCCACTCCAGAGTGCTGGGGAGAAGTGGTTTACAGAGTCTCCGTGAAGAAAGCCTCAGACCCTCAGAGGAGAGTGCACACCTCCTTGGTGCATGAGGGGGAACATGTTGAAATGTTCATTTAGCAGAATCAGGCCAACTTTGTAATCCTATCCACTCCTCCTTTCAACAGCTTTGCAGATCCGGCCAGGCACGGTGGCTCACACCTGTAATCCTAGCACCTTGGGAAGCCAAGGCAGGTGGATCACCTGAGGTCGGGAGTTCCAGACCCACCTGGCCAACATGGTGAAACACTGCCTCTACTAAAAACACAAAACTTAGCCAGGTGTGGTGGTAGGCACCTGTAATCCCAGCTACTTGTGAGGCTGAGGCAGGAGAATCACTTGAACCCAGGAGGCGGAGGTTGCAGTGAGCCAAGATCGCATCACTGCACTCCAGCCTGGGCGACAGAGCAAGACTCTGTCTCAAAAAAAGAAAAAAAAAAAAACTTTGCAGATCCCTGATCCTGTTTGTTGGAAGATGTTTATCAGTGGCTTCCATAGCCCTGGGACACTGCCATCTGCCCCTTCCGGAAGCCCACTTTTGGGGTTGGGATTACTGGGGAGATTCTGGGTGACAGAGATGGTTCTGCCTGCAAGCCCAAGGATCAGTATAACTGAGCAAGGGGAGGAGCTGCCTGAGGAGGGGAAGGTGTGAAAGCCACCAGGGTGTGCAGGTGGGTGTTTCCCTGCACCTGGAGGGAGAGAGGTTCTGGAAGGCAGCCCCTGCCAACTTCCGTGATGTAAATACCCCTGCCCTGGCCAATTTCAAACTACCAACAAGATGTCTGCTGGCTCTCCAAACTGAAAATCAAGCAATCAACCTCAAAAGCTAGTATGAGGGGCTCCAGAACACCATGGAGGGGCCCTGCTCCCAGGACAAAATCAGGGGCAGGCCCCAGCTTTCCAGGACCCTCCTTGGAGAAAGCTGCTCAGGCTGAGACTACGGTCCCCAGAACTCTGGAGAGCCCAGAGTCCAGACCGGCAGTCACCCTGGTTACTTTGTGACCCATCCCCAGCCACGTCTGTGTCCCCAAGGGGCTGAGTCCAAAGCTGTGGAGGGGACATGGTTTCGGTCCAGAGCCCTCCTTCCCTGGCTCCTCTGTGCTTGAGCCCCTCCTACTTGTACCTGGAACTCCCCTGGGTATACTTCCTTGATAAACCACTTATACTCTAGTCCACAGCTCGGGGCCTGCCTCTGGGGAGCCTGGACAAGAGACCCTGGACCTCTAAGACCCCACCCCTGCCTCTGATACCCTTCCCAGTGGTGTGGCCTCAGTGGGTGGAGGATGGGCCGTGGACTTAGTCATTTGGGGCTGCTCCCACAGAATACTACAGACTCGGGGGGCTTATAACAACAGCCATTTACATCTCACAGTTCTAGAGGCTGGGAAGTCCAAGATCGAGGTGTGGAAGCTTCAGTGTCTGGGGAGGACCTCTTCATAGTTCGTAGATGGCCATCTTCTCACTGTGCAGTCCCTTTATAAAGCCACTAATCCCATATATGAGGGCTCCACCTTCATGACCTGACCACCTCCCAAAGGCCCCACCTCCTAACACATCACCTTAAGGCTTAATTTCAATATACGAATTTGGGAGAACCCAGACCTTCAGACGACAGCAGTAGACTTTGATGACCACCTCTCTGGATACTCAGTCCCTCCGCCATCCCCACAGCTACGGTCTTTGCCCAGTAAATGGCTTCTGCTTCCTACCTGTCCCCACCCTACCTTGCCTCTCCTGAGCCATGTTCACCTGCTGCCCAAGTGACCTTTCTGAGAAACAAGTCAGAGGAGGCCACAGCTCTGCCTTCCAGGGCTCACAGTGGACTGAAGGCCCCTCGACTAATTCAGCAGACATCTCTGAGCCCCAGGGATGAAACAAGCGTTGTGCCCCACATCCTCAGTAGGTGTCCAAGGACTGTCAGGACCCAGCGCCTGCTGCCTCGTTTCCCCCTCTCCCCTCTACTCCAGCACCTTCAACAACCTGGAATTCCCTGAACGCACACCAGCTCCACTGTCATCACCCAAATCCCAGAGGCTGGGCCCAGTATTTCAGGACAGAGGATGATTTGGGCTGTACAGTAATACAGTGCACAGGTCACCTAGGACATCTGTCACCCCCAAAGGCTTCTGGGACAACACGCATATGCATTTCTATTTCTGTACATAACATATGAATCTTCACACTACAGGGATAGATAAGGGCTATAAATGGTTTCACATCAATTTAGATTGGGTTTCACTGCCAAATAAGTTAGGAAAAAATCTTTAGGCTTTCAGAGCCTCTTGGATTTTACAATACAGTTGACCCTCAAACAACACGAGCTGAGCTGTGAGGGTTACTTATACACGATTTTCTTTTGCCTCTGCCGCCCCTGAGACAGCAAGACCAACCCCTCCTCTTCCTCCTCCTCAGCCTACTCAACATGAAGACAACGAGGATAAAGATTATAGTGATCCCCTTCCACTTAATGAACAGAAAATATATTTCCTCTTCCTTATGATTTTCTTAATGATGTTTTCTTTCCTCTAGCTTACTTTATTAGAATACAGTATATAATACATATAGAAAATGTGTGTTTATCAACTGTTCATGTTTTTGGAAGTCCAGTCAAGAGGAGGCTATTAGTTAAGTTTTTGGGGAGTCAAAAGTTATATGTGGGTTTTTGACTGTGCGGGGGTTGGCTCCCCCAACCCCGTGTTGTTCGAGGGTTCGCTCTGTTGCTGAATGGCTCTCTGTGCATAGCTGAAGGCTTCCCTGCTATTTACCTAGAAGGGGAACAGAGGGACTGCAGGCCTTGGACATATCTGGATATTGGCAAATGACTTTGCAAATGGTTTGCTCTCATATCCATTTCCAGTGGTGGCGTGAGTTTCCATTTCTCCAGCCCCACCCTACACTTGGTATTGTGAGACGTCAAGAGTTTTGCAGATCTAAGGAGCGCCGTCTGAAATGGTGCCGCCAAGTTTTCCCATCATTCTGTAAGACCCAGCAGCATCACTTCCCCTGGGCAGCTTCCCTGAAGCCCCAGGCTAAGGCCCCCTCCATGTGCCCTTTACTGCCTGGCTGTGGCTGTTCTGTGGCCAAGTCATCCTCCCCCATTGGGCCAAGAAGCATACGGGTTCCAAATCCAGACCCTGGGTTCAACTATACATGCAGTCATTATAATAGCTAATTTGACTGTATTTATTTTGTGCCAGGTTCTGTCCTCATTCTTTCCCTTGAATTGACTCAGTTCATCCCCAACAACTTATGAAATAGGCACCATTGTTACATACATCTGACACCTATGAGACCCACAGAGGTGAAGTAACTTGTCCAAGGTCACACAGCGAGTAGGCAGCCCAGTCAGGGTTTGAACTCAAACAGCTGACTCTAGAGCTTATGGTCATAACCTAAGCTGTGCAGCCTTTGGTTAAGAAATGCAAAGGGCACAAAAAAGCTAACAGTGAAAGTAAGTCTCCCTTAGGCCCTTCTCCCACTCACTCAGCTCTCCTGTCTAGTGGCAACCACTATGAGCAGTTTCAGGTGCATCATCCTACCAGAAGGAGTCTATGCGCAAGCAATCATAAGATACCATGTTTTAATCATAAAGGATGTCATGGATCATCCACTATTTTGCACCTTGCTCATTTCACCTAAAGAATCTTAGACATCATTCTACATCAGTGCACTCTGAGCTGTCACATTCTTTTCATTGCTATCCACTATCACACTCTAGAATAATTTATGTAAACAGTCCCCTGTGATGGCCATTACAGATATTTCCATTCTTTCCCATTACCAACAATGCTATGACAAATGGGGACAAATGTCATTTCTCACCTGTGTATTTCTTTTTTCTTTTCTTTTTTTTTTTTTTTTTTGGGGACAGAGTCTCACACTGTCACCCAGGCTGGAGTGTGCAGTGGCGTGATCTCGGCTCACTGCAACTTCCACCTCCTGGGTTCAAGCAATTCTCGTGCCTCAGCCTCCCAAGTAGCTAAAATTACAGGCATGCACCACCATGCCTGGCTAATTTTTGTAGTTTTAGTAGAGATGGGGTTTCGTGATGTTGGCCAGTCTGGTCTCAAACTCCTCACCTCAAGTGATCTGCCAATCTTGGCCTCCCAAAGTGCTGGGATTACAGGCATGAGCCACCGCACCTGGCCCCTTACTTGTGTATTTCCATCAGACAAGGATTAGAAGTGAAATCCATAGCCAAGTTTCTGAGAGTTCTTGTTTCCCTTATATCTACACCATCACGGTAATATCAGCTATTTTAATCCTTGCCTATATGATAGATAAAAAAACAGTATCTTAACTTGGAGTTTTCTTATTATGAGTGAGGTTGAGTTTTTATGTGTTTAAAAGATATTTCTATTTCCTTTTATGTAAACCATCTCCTCAGCACATCCTTTATCCATTCTTCTATTGAATTTTGGGGGGGGTTCTTGATTTATAAGGAAATTAGTCTTTCTCTGTTATATGTCTTTCTGTTGACCTCACCATATCAATATTTTCTCAGCCACTCACTGTATTTCCTTTCAGTCCATAAATTCAAATCTCATTTTTAGAAAGTTCTGGAATTGTGCCTTAAAATTTTTTTATTTAATTATTTTCATTCTCATCTCCAGGGACACCAATTATGTGTATGTTGGATCCCCTTATCTGTCCTCTGTATCATGCTCTTTCTAATATTTTTCTCTCTCTCTTTACATTAATTTATCTTGCTTTTCCCAATCCCATCTTCCATATCTCTTACTGTGTTTTCTGTGTTCCCTGTCATGATCATTCCATTGCATACTTCACTTTTCAGATGGGTTTATTTGTTAATCTATCTACTTCGTGGAACTCATCATATCAGGTTTCACTCTCTTCTGTCATGTTACCACCTCTCCTGAGTTCTTGTAGCTCAACTTTATACTCTTGTTTAGAGGTGTGATTGCTCAATTATTTTTTTCCTTAGTCCAAGACATTATGTACAGTTGACATTTTCATCTGATTTATGGCAAATGTTTTCTTGCGCATATTTTTCATCTGTTACTTTCTTCATTTTTGGAGGATCTTGAGATAGAGCTTGCACTGGTCTTTACTAATTATTACTCATCTCTGAATGTGATGAGTTCTTCCTGAACCATCTATTTATACAAGATTCGTGCACAAGAGTGTCCAAAAGAGTAATCTCGTTCTTAGAAAACAGGCTTGTGAGTGAGAGTCAGTTCTTTTGGCATTTACTTCTTTCTTGTTAAAGATCAGATGCCACAGGCTGGCACATAACACAGCCCCTTTTCTCCACTTTGCCTCTCTAGTAGACTGCTTTTTGAAAATATAGCTTGTCCATGTGAGACCTTATTCACCCCAGACTTCCCTGATTTTACTTTGTGCAAAACTAGATCTGGGAAGGCTCCCACACCAGTTGTTATGGTCTGAATGTGTGTCCCCCCAAAATTCATATATAGAAATCTTAGCTCCCAATGTGATAGTCTTAGGAAGTAAAGTCTTTCAGAACTGATTAGGTCTTAGAGGGTGGAGCACTCATGAATGGGATTCGTACCCTTATAAAAGAGATCTCAGAGAGCTCCCTAGCCCCTTCTGCCATGCAAGCACACAGCAAGAAGGCACCATCTATGAGCAAGAAAACAGGTCCTCAGCAGACACCAAATCTGTTACACCTGGATATCAGACTTCCCAACCTCCAGAACTGTGAGAGATAAAAGTATGCTGCTTACAAGCCACCCAATCTATGGTATTCTGCTATAGCAGCATGAACAGACTAAGACACCAGCCAATGCACTTGTTCTTATTGCTCCATGAGAGGAACTATAGGTCTTGCCATCTGAGCCCACCACAGAAGGTGTAGAAAATTCTGCTTTGTTTGCTCTGTCTGAGCTATATAGCCATGGGCATTTTATTTCCCTTTGGAGACATCCTGCACCCATTTTTGACCTTTACTGCACTTCCCCACATACGAGGTTCCAGATGCTATGGTTTCATCAAAGATGGCATTTGCATTTCCATTTGTTCCATTTGTTGCTCCAGGATCATTTCCAAAAGGAGAAAAGAGAAACACTCTCTGCTGTTACTAGAGTTCCCTGGGCCAGGCTTCAAACCCTGGTCATTCGGCTCCAAATTCAGAATGTTTCCTGCTGCTCCATTTGAGTCATTGACATGAACCAAGGGTCAGCAACCTTTCTCCATAAAGGTCCAGAGAATAAGTACAGGGCTACACTGTCTCTGTCACAACTACTCAATCCTGCTGTTGTAGTGTGAAAGTAGCCACAGGCAATACCTAAACAAATAGGTGTGACTGCATCTTCATTTAAACTTTATTCACAAAAACAGGAGGTGGGTCTGATTAGCGTGTGGGCCATAGTTTACCAACCCTTATATAGACTATAAAGCTGAGGTCCAAATGCCCAAGTTATCTTTGGCTAACTTGGTTCACAGATGGGCTTTGACCCAAATGATGTTTACACATTGCCGAGTGAACATTTCAATATTAAAAGATTCAACATGTAGACCTGAATTTCTGATTTCTCTCCAGAAATTGTAAGAGCGGTCCAATGCAGAATCCCACAAGGCTATGCTTGCCAGCACGCCACAGTCCCCACCACTCCTTGATGCATGGATGGACTGTTACTTTGCCACTCTCAGCGTCACAGTGCACTGTGTCTTGCCTATACATTTTGTACTTTGCTCACATTGATATGACCTTCCTGGTTTCTTTAGCCATCCAAGTTTTAAAAACCACCAAAGCAAAGGACAAGCATCTTGCTCCACTTCTTCAACAAAGCTTGGTAAAGGGCTAGGCTGAACACAGTTGTCAAGAAATACAACTGTAATTGCTCAGAAGTAAACTGCATCTCTGGCCTCAGACATCCCTTCATCAACACAGGATCTGAGACAGAAGGCCTGGCAAGTCCTTTTGTAGTTGTCGAATGTCACCTAATCCAGGACTCTGTCACTTCTAAATCCTCTAGGCCCTGCTTCAAAACTGAGCTCAATCTAGGTAGAGTCATGCCTCTTACTGTTTTCTACATTGACTAGAATGTACTTTTAAAGACTCACGAATATGCTCAAGGACTCAGTGCACAGGAAAGGTACAGTGGCCAACAGTATGCAGTTATTGTCTCTTCACTGCCTATAGAAATGACAGGTGTCATTCAAATTGTGGAAGGAAATATTTGTCCCCACAATGACAACACTGTCTCCACTGTGTGTTCTTTTAGACCTAATCTCATTCAATCCTCAACACCCCTGTGTAGATGCACGGCCTCTGTTTTTATATGCATCAGCTGCTGTCTCATCATAATAGAACTACAGGCCTTAGAAGGGAGGGGATAGAAATATATTAGCTTGTTTTTATTCCTTCAGTCTTCTGGATCAATCCCAAACCCGTGGGGCTGCTGGCTTACTTTCAGTTTTACCAGGTTTTCTGGAAGGCAAAGAAGAGTGGTTTCATGGGTCTTCGCCAGAGTTCTCATAAAACCTTCTCCTTCATGTCCTTTTTCATATCAGGCAACTGGAATGATAGTCCTGAGTCACAGCCCTATTACAGCAGTATCTGCCCTGCATTTAACAACCCCACTCACCATCGTACAGTCACTAACCATTGCTTTTGCAAAGTAGGTCGTACACGATTTGTACATAGGGGAATGATGTCATGTAATGTAAGTTAGGTTGGTTCACACACAGCCTTTCTCAGTGTGTTAATGTTTTGTGCCAGCCAGAGGAAGCAATTGAATGCAAAATACACTAATGGCTGAATATCAAGCCTCAAAGGAATGTGGCCCAAGAGAACAGACTCATTCCCTGCGCTCCTACCTCTTAGCTCAGTTTGGAAGGGTTTGGTGGGCGGGTCTCCCTCTGTACCTAGGCCATGTCTCCAGCCATAATTCAGCTCCCTTCCTTTCAGCCCCTTCCATTAAATGACCTTCACTTTTTCCTTCAAGATAAGATTGTATAATGGTTGGAATGTTTCTTTATCAGGAATTAATATGTTTTTCTTTCATTGTGCCAGATTTTTCTAAAAGTTAATATTTTTATGGGTGTCTGGTGACACCTTGCATAGATTTCCAGTCATCTGTCCCAACCCCATTCCGTCCATCAGCTCTGATGTCATTTGTTTGGGATTTTGCAGAATGAGAAGTTTCTCAGGATGTCTCTATTTCATTAGAGCAGAAACACCTGCGCTTGTCTTTGGTTACTTCTATTTTGGGCCTGATTTGCTGGTTTTCCATTTATGTTAGATGGCCAACATTACAGAAACCTATTAGGTGAATAATACATGAGTGGCATCCAGGTGGTCACTGACACAGTGCGGGCACACAGCAGGAGACAGAGCATGATCAGATTGACCCAAGGACCTCAGCACACACACGGCAGCTTCCATTTGGACAAAGGATCCTTTCTTATTGAATCTCTGAACAGTGCTAGAGATGTGGAAGAAACCCAGTAAGTGTTACCTGATACTATTATTACCACACCTATTCCTAGAAGAGGCAAGAATGAAATATATAGGATGCTTCCCCTCTAGAAACAGGTAGAAGAGATACACAGCAATGCTCGCAAGCAATTGCAAAAGCAGTTCAAATATATTTGCTCTCCATTAACACTGCACATGCAATGGTTTGCCAGTATCAGCAGAAATGACTAATTACTCTAGTCTGAAGCCCAAAAAGATAAAGAATTAGATTTATTATAAATGCACGGCTGCACACTCTTGTAGAAATGACTCCTGCAGTTTGTGACGTGCACTGATTTATGACACTACGTTCATACGGGGATGCTTTTCCAGTTTCTAATGCTCTAAATGAGACACGGATTAAAAGGAAAATTAGAAATCTAACTTTAGCGTGATTCAGAATAGCTCATTTCCATCCCAGAAGAGGCAGAGATGAAAAGGCTCTTTCCTCTCATTTTCTTCTAAATTAGGGAGACGTGATCTGGGCTGATGGATGGCTCTGGTCACTACCACTCACAGCCAGGCCCTAGGAACAGCCCCTCCCGCTTCGTCTCCTAGAAAGTCTGCTCTTCTCCTCTGCTCTTCTGCCTCCAGTCCACCCCCATCTCATCCACTCTCCCCACTAAGAACAGAGAGATCTTCCCAAACTAAAGATCTAACCACATCACACTCAGACATACATACTTCTCTGCTGAATGGCTGTATTTTCAGCATCAAGTCCAAGTGCCTGGACATGACACTCTCGGGAGTCCTTACCAAGGACAGAAGTCCACACTTCTGACCCGAACTCAACCAGCTGGAGCTTAGCCCACCCCATGCTATTTGCTGCCTCCTGCAACACCGTTCCTTTTCAGGACCTTTAGGTGCCAACCCTCCACTCCACCTGCCCTACATCTTCACTTCACTGCATAGAAAACTCTTGCTAAGCTCTGAAAACCAACTCAAGGAACAGCTCCCCAGGGGAGCTTCCCTGACACCTCCACCGTTCCCCATCCCTCCATCACTACATACAGGTCTCACAGCCTGGGTGGCCCATCTTTTCCCAGAATTTGTCAAAATGACATTATGGTTGTCTTTCTGTCTACCTCTATCTCCCTTCACATGGGTATGACCATAGGGACCAAGCCATCTCTAGATCCCCAAGGCCTGGCATGGAGTCAACAATCAACTGAGATATATACATGTTGGATGGGTGGGCAGATGAATAGATGAGTACGTGTTGCGTGAATTCATTTTCTATTTAAGTTATCAGAAAAGAGTTCTAACCTTTAGAGTTTTATATCTGAATGATCAGTTATCTGTCTCAGCAAGCTCAGGTCAGACTCCCAATCCCATGAGCAGGAAAACCAGAAACAGGGAAACTCAGAGTCCCTTGGGGCCAACAATTCACAGGGCAGTTGTGGGGGGCTCTTAGCAACCCCTAAGGGAGGCCCAAGCTCCCTCGGCACCATGGCACTGACCAGAGGCTTTCAGCAGTGGGGACACAGATAGATATAATGTGCTGGCTCTGTAAACCCCAGCAGGCTGGTCTCTGGGCCCAGCCAATCCCAAGATAATGAACCCCGGCAGCCTTGACGCTGTCTGTGGTGCTTACTTCTGGCCCCCGGTTTGCTGTGGCCTCAGCACCTCCCTCCCTGACTGGCACGTCTCAGAGCCTCCTGGCATAGCTGATGGACGCTGCCTGAGTCTGTATCTCACCATGTTTCTCCTAGTGCCCCAACACCTTTGCTGCTCTCTGCTAGGCTGGGTTCTCCAGAAGCAGATCCTGAGGCCAAGATTTTTCTGGAAGTGATTAGGAAGTGTTGCTGGGAAAGCCAGGAGGGGTATAGGGAAGTGGGGCCAGGACATGACAGAGGCCAAGTGGGGTGTGATAACAGGAAAAATCTCAAAGAGGGCGCCTTGAGCTCAGTCCCATGGGAGCTCTGGGGACAGTGTAGGTGTCATCTCGAAGTGTTCTGATCAGGAGGGTGGGAGCTGGGGTATTTATACCACTGCACCTGTCAGTGGCTGGGTGAGGGCTGACCCTGGCAGAGAACATGAGTTTCCAGTAACCTCCAGCTCTCCAGGTGCACAGGAAAAGGGGGTTCCAGCAGCCTGAGGGAAGCCACCAACAGGGAACCCCATTGCAGGCTCTAGAAAAAAGCACCTCGGGGCCCTCATGCATGAAAACACTAAAGGGACCAGGGAATCTCAACATTGCTTCAGCCCCTCCCTCCAAACTCCTCCCTTCAAGCCCCTCCACACCGACACCACAGTGACCCTTCTAAACCCAACTCTGGTCTCTCACTCCATGGCTTAAAGCCCTTCCTGGCCCCTCCAGCTGCAGGGGAGGAGCCAGGCTCCTCAGCCCGCCCCATGAGCCCCATGGGGCCTCCATGACCTGCAGCCTCCCCGGTTCCCAGCCTGCAAGTCACAGTGTTGCCCTCCTGAACTGCCTCCAGTCCCCACACATGAGCATTCTCTCTCCACCTCGCCTCTGTCCAGGCTGTGACCTCTTCCTGGACAGCCCTTCCCTGGCGGCTGGTTCCAGCATCACCTTCTGCTCTGAACGGGTCACCTGCAGGACACAGCCAGGGCTCTACCCTCACCCATGCCCAGATCCCAGGCCTCTGCTCCCCTCATGACTGCCTGAGTGAGGGGAAAAGGGGCCTTAAAGGTGAACTTGATAAGGAATAGAGAGGTGGTGCTGTAGAAAGGAGGGGGTGGGGCCCAGCCACATGCATGCAACACGATGGCCCCACTCTTCACCGTGGGTCTCTGGGCGAGCACTGACCCTTGAGTCTCAGTCCTTCATCTGCATTACTGGATATGGCCCCCCAGCACTGTGGTCAAGATTAAATGCCTGGGGCATGGCGGCTGTTCACCACTGGCCATTCCCTTCCTTCTCTGCTCTACTCCTGCAGCACATCCCACTGCTTAGTGGAAGGCTCCTGACTACCTGGGTCAAGCCTAGGACACAGCCCCGTCACAGCCAAACGGTGCCCGTGGGTGGGGGAAGGCAGCCAGCAGAGAGGACCGTCTCACTCTGGAATCCACCCTGCTCTTTGATCTGGAAACGGCCAGTGCCTTGGGTGGACCCAGGATGAGGACTCTCTGGCCTGATCTATGGGAAGGCCACCAGACTGTGTCTAATGTGCTGTCTCGGCACACATGCCAGGTTTCCAGTGGCTGGCCTGCAGCTCCCCAGTATCTGCGCCCCCAGCAGCAGGCCTGTTCTCCCCTCCCAACCGTGGGCTGATTCTGCCCAGAGAGGGGCGTCAGCTCTGCCCGCTGTCAGCAGGAGGTGGGTGAGTGGGCAGAGGCCTGGGCTCAGGAACAACGTACTTGGGCCCAATGGAACCCACACAGAGAAGGGAAAACTACCCTTGGCCACCTGCTTCCATCCGTGGGGCCACCAAGCCGTGACAGATCATTCAGTCCAGTTTAGTTTGGTGGTCTCAGGCCCCACTGCCTACCACATATAGCGTGGCCCCAAGGGCTGGGGGAGGGGACAAGGTGACACCAGTGATGATTATGGGAATAATCACAGGCACCAAGAGGAACTGAGCACTCCCTGCGTACCAGGCACTCACTCCATGTTTTATACGAATTAACTCACTTAAGTTCCAACACCCCTAGCGTGTGGGGTACAGTTTCACTCTCCCCATTTCATAGATGAAGGAACTGAGGCATGGAGAGGTTACACAACTCACCAGGCCACACAGCTAGCAAGGTGAGGAGTGGGGCTTTGAAGGCAGGAATTCTGACTCCAGAGTCCATGCTCATACCACAGCCCCAGCACCGAGCAGCTAGTGGCTGCACAGCAGTGGGACACTCTGCGTGATGAGTTCTGGGTCCCACAAGTCGCCCGAGGGAGGCACCCATTCCCCCCATCACAGCTAAGGAGACCGAAGCTTGGAGATCTTGCGTGACTTTCCCAGCCTAAATGACTACTTCACAGCCTCCCTGCTCGGTGACCACTGCCCACCTCCCATTTCCATGTGCTGTGGGAAGCCCTGTTTTCCACCCCAGGAACCCGGGAGAACCAAGCTCTACAGTGGCCTCAGTTTTTTTAAACCTCTGGGAGCGATGAGGCCCCTTCCCTCTCTCTCCTCGGCACCACTCTTGTTAGGATCCCCTCCAGCCTTCCTGGCAGGTGCCTGGCCACCGCCTGGCAGTACTAATTCCACACATGCTCTGGCCCCATCAACCTTAATAGGATTAGTGTCATCTCTGAAAACTGAATTTGGCTTCTTCATCTTCCACCAATTTCATTAGAAAGGTTTTATAGGCAAAGCACACTTTAGGATACACACAGGGTGCGCTCCAGAGGCAGGGTGCTGCAGGATGCCATACAGACACTGGGTAAAGCCCCAAGGCCGCAGAGGGACCTGGGTGTCCTCAGGCACTGGGCAGAGAAGCCAGACCACCCTGGCGTGAGTCACCCCCTTCCGTGGTACTTCTCAGAAGTCACTCTGCCGCAACACTCAGCTGGAACCTCAGCAGCCTAAGGCAAAGAACACTAGCCTGGGACTCAGGAAGCCCTGGGGTTCAAACCCCACCTCTGCCACTTCCTGGCTGGGTGACTGTCACCAGTGACTCAGTCACTCTGAGCCTCGTGTTCCTGGTCCGTATAAACATGATGGCGATGCCCAGCTTGTAGGGCTGTGCTGAGGCTCTGAAAGATGCTGGGTGCTCAGCAAATGTATTCCCTCCCCACCCCCCCCCCCCCAGGAGTCCTTGCAGACCATCTGGTCCAAGGGCTGCAAACAGATGGCTCCCGGGTGCATCTTTTCTGGCTGTCTCAGCCCACACAGCCTCTCAGGTGCAGCGACGAGGCAAGTGCTAGGCGGCTCCAACACAGCAGCAGCCCAGCAGCCCAGTCCTGGCCCATATGTAGCCTCCTGCAGCCCCCTGACTGCGAGAGAGCTTGGAAACCCAACCAGGTCCAAACAACCCTGGCCCGTGAGTAGCCTCCTGCAGCCCTCTGCCTGTGACAGAGTTTGGGAACCCAACCAGGTCCAAATGCCTGATTAGGAGAGAGTGGACAGGTTAGAAACACTATGGCCCACCCAGGACCACAGAATCGACAAGGATTGATGGGACAGACACCCACCATGTGCCTAACATGGCTACAGGCAGTGGCCCTGAGAATGGAAATCAGATGGATAAATAGAACAAGGGTTCTTTGACACCATTACAGGAGGTCTGCTCCCACGGAGATCAGGGAGGGCTGGGCCAGACGGGTAGGCCTGGTGGAGACAGGGATGGAGGGCCAGGCACCATGACCACTGTTTTCATAACCATTTTCTTATTCAGTCTTCCTGACAACCCCAAAGCCTAGTCGTTACTTGTCCCATTTAACAGATAAGAAGACTGAGGCCCCAGATCCCCTGGATATTAAGGGGTGAATGAGGACTACTGGAAATTCCAAATACACTCTGCCACTCTCAGGGGTCCTCGCACAGCCCAGGTGTAAATCTCCCTGAGGTTTCTCAAAATGAGAAACTTGTAGAGCTTGGTTCTCCCGGGTTCCTGGGGTGGAAAACAAGGCTTCCCACAGCACATGGAAATGGGAGGTGGGCAGTGGTCACCGAGCAGGGAGGCTGTGAAGTAGTCATTTAGGCTGGGAAAGTCACGCAAGATCTCCAAGCTTTGGTCTCCTTATTTCCTATTTTTCCCTACCCCACCACTTCAAAGACAGTGACTCTGCACTTTAGCAGGTCCTAAGCAGGGGCCCAGTTTCTTAATTTCTTTTAAGCCAATGAAGCTGCACATGGAGAGAGAATCATGAGACAAAAAGGCAAAGCGTCTCCATGCTTCCAAGCGATGCCTGGCCAGGCAGATGGCTCTACTCTCAGCAGTTTTCACTTTGACACAGTGTAACAATCTGGATAGATGAGAGACATGTCCATTGGACACACAAGCAGGTGGCAGGGATCATTTCCATGTGTTCACCTTCACATCCATGGCCCAGTGCATCCAAAAACCTCTCCAGGCTGGGCACAGTGGCTCACGCCTATAATCCCAGCACTTTGAGAGGCCAAGGCAGGTGGATCCCTTCAGCCTAGGGGTTCCAGATCAGTCTGGGCAACATGGTGAGACCCCATCTCTACAAAAAAAATACAAAAATTAGCCGGGTATGTTGGTGCATGCCTGTAGTCCCAGCTACTAGGGAGGCTGAGGCAGGAGGACTGCTTGAGCCTGGGAGGCAGAGGTTACAGTGAGCTGAGATCACACCACTGCACTCCAGCCTAGGTGACAGAGTGAGACCCTGTCTCAAAAAAAGCAAAATAAAAACAAAAAAAACTCTCTCCCAAACTTTTTCAAGGTCATTCCTGGCAATCTCTGCAACAGCTGAGAATATTCTAGACGCTTATGTTCACTATCTAGCTAAGACATGACCTGCCAGAATCATTTACACACACATGTATAAGCAACCATGCATTTAATTAATCCAACTGGAACCAATTTAAGAGAATTTAGCCAAGTTTGCAAAAGGATAAGATGTCAAATGGATTTCAGGCTGTTTACCTGTTAATGAAATATTCAAAAAGCAAGTGACAATGACTGCTGTCATCTCACGCAAAGGCACAGCCTCATAGACAGACAGATGAGATTGCAAAGTTGAAGATGTTTCTTTTCATGAAAAGGGAGTTTCAGCCAGGTGCGGTGACCCACGCCCGTAATCCCAGCACTCTGGGAGGCCCCAGCAGGGGCATCACTTGAGTCTAGGAGTTTGAGGCTGCAGTGAGCTATGATGGCACCACGGCACTCTAGTCTGGGTGACAAGGAGAGACCCTGTCTCTAAATAAATAAATAAATGGAGTTTCAAATGTATAGCTTCACTAATGCAAGTGACGCAAGAGGTACTTTCTAAGCACGGAGGCCTGGCTCTAAATGTCTCACACCAACATGATGTTCTAAGGGAGGGCCGGGGTCCTCAGCCCTCTGCCAACGGCGTCGCAGAACCTAACGCAGGAGGACTTCTGTCTCACATGGCCACACGGCCTGGAGACAAACCCAAGGCTTCCCAGCTTAGGTGACTGCCCGGCACACCCTCCAAGGACCCTGAAAGCCACGGCTTCCTGGTGCTCACGGGTGTGGGCTGTGATTCACATCCTGGCGAGTGACTCCAGTCACTTTACCTAATCCCTCTGTGCCTCAATTTCCTCATCTGTGAAAAAGCCAGTAACAGCGGCACTTATCCTTAGGGTCACGTTGGACATTAAAGTGCTCAGAACAGCACTTGATCTACAAGAACCGCCTCGAACCGCGTTCTGAGACTCCAGAACTCGGAGCTGCCCCTGCAGCGTGGTCAAACCACCCCCCACTTTTCAAAAGGGCTGAGCTTCCCTCCCCCACACCGACACGCCCACGGACACCAAGCACAATTTGACTCGGGAGAGCATTGGACGTTTTCCAATCCCAGCTTCCCACCCACATCGAGGCTCATTTTTCCTCCTGTGTGTTTTAACCCCACCTGCACTGCCAGGAGGGGCAGCCAGGCCACGGGGGGAACGGACGGATCCCTGCAAAAGGTCATGTTGCCTCCCTGAGCCTCAGTTTCCTCATCTGTACAATGGAGCTGAATATCACTCTCCTCAAGGTGGCATAAAAATCAGGCAAGATTTCACACGGGAAAGCCCAGGACACGCTGAAAAGCACTGGGCCCAGGCAGAGCTTGTAGGAACTGATGAATGTTGTCATCCCGGGGCACGTCTGCAGGCCTCCAATTCCCTGCCTCCAAGAACATGTCCATCAGCCATCGGCTGACTGGAATACTGGTGCACCTGCTCAGACTCCCTGCCGACTCCCTGCCAACAGCCGACGGCCCACTGTCTCCCTGCTTGATGGAATCCTCACCAAGCAGGCATGGCAGGCACTGCTGTTCCCATTAAGTAGATGAGAAAATGGAGGCTCAGAAAGGATACAGCAGCTCACAGCAGAATTCTTTTATTAAGCAAAGTGTCTGCTTGTAAAAAAAAAAAAAAAAAAAAAAAACCGTGCTGGATGGAGGAGTAAGGGATAAATGTGAGCACTGCAACAGAGGCAAAGGGGTGCTGGGCTGATTCAGGCCATGGTGCGGGGCAAGGTCTTGGCAGAGGAACAGCGGCTCAAAGCACAGAGGTCCTGCCAGGAGGTCCTGCCAGGAAGCTGTGGCTGGCGGCAGCCCAAGACAAAGACCTGCTAGAGAAAAGAGACCATGGGAAGGACCAGGCCTGGGGGGTCCCTGGGGAGCTGGCCTGGCTCTCACTCACACCAAGGAGCCCTGGGGTCTTGAGCTGGGTAGAGAGGGTGGGAGCATGAAAGGGGAGCCAGCCCCTCTCGGGTCGGTGCCTCCCACTCTGAGGAGGCCTGCGGTGCAGAGAAGTTCCCTCGTACCCTTCCGTGGGGACACGCTGCCACCTCAGCCAACTCCCATTATACAAGTGCTGGGAGGAACCTCCCACTCTCCGTTTCCATGGGAATCCCCTTGAAATAACCCCATCACGGGCTGTTGTTCTTCCCTGCGGAGGAAGAGCTCCGGATAAATGCGAGGGAGGAAGGCAGGGGCTCACTGACACCCAGGATGTTGTGGAAATTTGGATATTTCAAGGGCCCAGTGCCCGGTCTCCTAGCTCCCCACCCCGACCCCACTCACACACCAGCAGAGATGGCGACCCGACCTTTATCCTTCTCCTTCCCC
The DNA here is from genome assembly GCF_028878055.3 of Symphalangus syndactylus. Lineage (NCBI taxonomy): Eukaryota > Metazoa > Chordata > Mammalia > Primates > Hylobatidae > Symphalangus > Symphalangus syndactylus. The sequence continues at coordinate 15,531,081 of NC_072438.2, read as the reverse complement.
CTGCTTTAGGGGGGTTGCAAGAGACCATTTCCTTGGCAATTTAATGAAAAGGAGGAAACTGGCAATCACATCTGTAACAACATCCATCCGTCTTCCTTTGAGAAAGAGGCTCCAAGCTTTGCAGGGACACAGCCTGGGGTCAAATCCAGGGTCTACCTCGTAGGAACAGCGTGACCTGGACAAGCCTCTGAACTTCTCGGAGTCTCCATTTTCTCCTGTGCCTCAGCTATGGCTGGAATAACAGCAGCGCAAGCACATCCCTGCGGGAACCACAACCCACCGAGGTCGCCAGCTCCTTTCCCACAGCGAGAATCGTATGCATTTGCCTAATCACCCTACATGTGATAGGAAGTTTCTGGGATTCACTCAGTTATTCCTGATGGAAATATTCTCTGGGCCCTTTTTCAGGAAGCACAGGAGGAGCGCACACCCCCATGGGAGCCGCACTAGGACCGGGGGATGCACAGCTGACAAATGAGGAAACCCTGCACAGAGGAGCTTCCAGAGACCACCTGGGGCTGAGAAGAAGAAAGATCAACACGGCAGTCCATTTATTGGGTGCGTTCTCTGTGCCAGACTCCGTCAAAGCCCTTCGCATCATTTCCTCAGGTGGCTCTCACCAGCGTTGCAGGATTTAAGAACTGTTTCATCCCTGCTTTACTGATGGGTACACTGGGCACAGGCTGGGCACAGTGGCTCACACCTGTAATCCCAGCACTTTGAGAGGCCAAGGCAGGTGGATCCCTTGGAGGTCACACAGAGAGGGGTAGTGGAGCGGGATCCAGGCCCAGGTCTCCTGACACTTGTCCTCAGCCCACTTAATAAGCTGCTCTGGGACCTTCCTGCCCCCACCAGGGCCGGCCCCACCCCCAGAGAGTTCCAAGCGGCTCCCAGGCTCCCTCGAGGTCAGCCCATCAAAACCACTACAGTGCATCACTGGTCGAGGGGTGAGGAGGCCACCGCCATCCGGATCGCCCTTCTCTCCCTCCATCTCAGGCCGTTTCCTCTCTCCCACTGCTGCCACACCCTGGAGTCCCCAGGGCCAGGCCCCACCCTCCTAACCCTCCTGACTACCCAGGGAGGTAGGGCCGCAGAAGCCCAGGGACACTCCCTGGGCCAAGGACTAGAATTGTCACCCCCAAGCCCCTCTCACCTGTGCCTGGCTGTCCTCCTCTCCCTAAAGAGCAAAGGAACCACAAGCCAATGGCCACCACCCCAAGGGGACGTACTGCAATGAGCCACCTGCACAAAGGCTCACGGAGGTCCTGCTGAACTCCGGGCGGGGGCTGACCCCAGCAGGTGGGGGCAGTGCCCCTGCTGATGTGGCCTTAGTTCTCAACCAGCCAACCTCCGTGCCCCAGAGCAGTTGTTTCTTTGGGACCCAGGCCAGGTTCAGGCAAGCCTTGTGTGATGCTCAGCTCAGTGACGGCACAGCTGGCAGGCATAGAGGAGGCCTCCAGAACCTGTCAGAAGGAAGGGCTGAAAACATATAGCTCCGTGCAGGCACCACACACCCAACCACACTAATTCCACGTAGAAGGTCCCACCCTCTGACTCTCCAAGGCCCACTCGTGGGATTTACCCTCAGATACACTGGCACAGCCATGAATTCACAGCACCATGCAAAACGGGAAAAAAACAAAACTAGACACAACCTGATGTCTATCAACAGGCAACTGGATGAATCAACCGCGTTCTGTCCCAACAAGATGAGACCCCTGCAGCAGCTGCAGAGAACAGGCGCGTCTCTAAGTGCCCATTCAGAAAGAACTGCACTTTCACAGTGCACCTCTGCATGCTCTCAATCTTGTTTACCCTATGAATACATGACTTTAATTTTTAATAATAAAATGAGTTTATTTCCACTAAATATGTGCTGGGGAGGAGTGAAAACACAGAGCTGTGCTCACGTGAGACGTGTGGACTCCCCGCCGCCGCCCGGCTCCTGTGGGGAAGGACTCCTGCGTCCTGTCGGCCATCCTCACCCCCACATCCTCACGTGGTTGCACAAAGCAGGCACGAGAAAGCAATATATTCAGCAGGAAAACAAATCTCTAGGTCCCCGCGCACCAGGTCCCCCAGGCAGCCCACGGGCCCCTGCTTGCCACCCTGGTCCCTGTCCCAAGAGTTCTGGAAAATGGGTTCCCTCCCGTACAAGGGCCTGCTCTGAACGGCCAGAATCTTCTCTTCTCCTTTCACCCAAAGCCAAACGCTGCCAGGGTGTGATTTCCAGAGAAACAGCCAGTCCTGGACAGAGGCACACGGCTCCCAGAGGAGGCTTCAAAACGCCTCGCCAGAGAGGACTGAAAACAGCCCCACCCTAATCTGCTGGCAGAGGCTTCGGCGCCACCTCCTCTCCAGGCTTCCCCGGGAGCTGCCGAGCCCCATTTTTTCTAGGATTCCCTCCTAATTCTCTTTCATCGAGTTGCCTGTCCTAGATAGCTTTGCGGGTTGGAGTTCCAGCCGCAAAATTAGCTCTGGGAGACACTGGGTATGGTAGAAATAGCATTGGCTTTGGAGTCAGACAAGGCTGGGGCCGAATCGCAATTCCAGCATCCCTGCTGGCTGTGCAGCCCTCGGCAAGAAGCCTGGCCTCTCTAGGCTTCAATTCTCTCATCTATGGGGTGGAGTGGGGGGTTCAGCACCAACTGCAGGTGGTGGTCGAGATAAAGGCTGGGGTGCTCTGGCTGGTATCTGGCATCTCCTCCAGGCTGACAAATACAAGTACTGCCTTCCCCTCGCTGGTCCTCAGTGCCTCCACTTTAACCAGAACACGGGGTCTCTCACTTTATTGAGCAAATGGTTACCCAGTTCTTCATCTGGGTCACAGAAAAATCAAGCAACAGTTCAGCCTCACTCTCAAGTTCACCAAGCACTGGAAGGAAAAGGAAGATGAGCCACATGGTGGGTCAGCTCGGGGGATTCCAGCCCCGACCATCAAGGCATCCAAGTGAATAACGAAGGAAGGTGATAGGGGAGGGGCCTAAGGAACACCAGGAGAGACCCCAGACACAGCACCCAGGCAGCTGCCTGGAGCCCCAGAAGTGCACGGAGGTCAGTGCAGGCCTCAGCGAGGGATAGATTTGGTGTCTGCAGGCCTAGGTTAAAATCCCGGCCTACCCATTCCTGAGAGGCGAAACCCCCACTTCAGTTTCCTTCTCTGCCAATTGGAGATAGCAACTCCATACCTGGGTAGGGGGTGGGGTCTGGAGACAAGTGGAGGCAGCTCTGCCTGGCCCTGCCACCTGCCACATTGCATAGCTCCTTGCTCACGTGGGAACCCGCAGTGCCCCTCCCACACCTCCATCGGCAGACACTTCAACCCCACAGTCTGGAATGACTCAGGGACTCTCCCATTCTCTCCTGTATCCCTGGCAGCACTCAGTGCCTAAGCATCGCTGGCTCTAATGAACGTGTGCTGAATAAATTCACTTCTTCCAGGAAGCCCTCCTGGACCTGCCACCACCCAAGCTGGTCAGGCGATGCTCTGGGCAGCTTAGCCTATTGTCTCTTCCACCCGACATGGTACCATCACTGACCACATGTCCATCTCATCTGCTCTGGGGGCTCCTCAGGACGCAGACCTTGTTAGTCGTACCCACAGCCACATCCCCCACTCCCAGCAAAGTGTCTGACACAGTGTGGGCTGGATCCGCTGTGGACTGTCCAGATGAGCCACTGTGCCGACCCTGCCAACACTCCAGCCCCTGCCCTCCTGTAGCCCAGGCTTCCCGGCACGGCCCACAGCTTGCACCACTCTCTGGCTCTTTCCTAAACATCCCATGAGCCCCAACAAAATCCACTTTCTTACTGTGACAAATTCCATCGAAAACATATTACAACTCAGTGTGCTTTCCCTTCTGTTTCTTGCATGAGGTGGGGCGGGGGCAGGGAGGGTGAGGGCAGCCAGCACGGGGTGGGGCCTGCTTTGCCAGCTTCTCTCGGGGAGGGGGCCTGGGTTATAAATCCATCCAGCCTGTTTTATGGAGAAGGTGCTGCATGCTGATAGGTTTTTATAGCTGCCTATTTACAAAGACAAAGCATCACGAATGCTCAGCCACCCCAGGTTTGTGTGGAGGTTTGGGGATGGCCAGGGAGACAGGACAAAGGAAACTCTTCCCATCTCCTTCCACCCTCCTCCTCCCGGCCTCAGTGCTCTGAGGGACCTGGTCAGGTTGTCCGGGGCCCAATAAATGACACCCCTGTTCCTGTCTAAGTTTGAAACCCCCAAGGGAGAGAAAAGAGTTGGATCGGCACAGCCAGGCTGATGGAGGGCTCCATGGAACCCTCACCCCCAAGAACGGCCTGGCTATAGAACAAAGTGTGAACAGTGACACCACCCCGGAGCCAGGGACGCCCTCACCTGCTCCACCTGGCACAGGCAGTGTGGACCCAGCTACAGGCCTGACCCATTATGCTTCCAACTTCTCCCAAACCCACAAATCACAGCACCCCTCCTCTGCCCCAGAGTGGCCTGTGTAAGTGTGCAGAGGTTGGGGAGGACAGGCTGGGAGTGGGGTCCCAGCCCCAAGAGCCTGGACAGGAAGCGGGAAGGGCCAGCTGCCTTCTGCTTGTCAAATGTTGCTGCCAAATGGATGCTGCCACCTCCTGCTGGCCTGGGGGCCATCTGTCCCTTCAGGGTGACACCACAGGTCCCCATCAGCTCTAGATCCTGTGAACACCGGCAGTGGAGTCTAACCCTCAGGGCACAGCTGGATTCTCCTCACTTCCCAGCTCCTGGGGCCCAACCCAGTCCACCCTCGTCCCCTCTCTCCACTCTTGGCTCACTGTCGTAGGTCTTCGTGGGATCCCGTCTGGGGCCTGGGCCATCACACCTGTGTGCTGCTTCCCTCAGCAGTCGCCCTTTCTTCCAGAGAAGACACTGGCATTTGCGGCCCCAAGATAGAGTCCTCATTTCACAGAAGAGGAAACTGAGGCCCAGAGGGCTGTGCGCCCTGCACCACCTTAGAAGGACACAGCAGCCCTAACCCCTAGGCTTTCAGCCGCTGCCCCAAATTATCACATGCCCTCCCACTGTCCCCATGTGGCCATGCCTATGTAGCCAGAGAAGCATCCCAGTTTGGGGTTTTCATGAGGGGGTCACCTGCCGAGCTGGTGCTATCCACAGGCTTATGTGGGGCTCACAGGGTAAGGCCAGGGGACTCCCAGCCTACCCTGAGTGCTCCCAAGCCTGGAAGCAAAGTAGCCGACTGAGTTCTTGGCCCAAAGGCCACAGGGATGCTGGGGACCACCTCTGTCCCACAGAGAATCTCGGCTCCGTGATCAGCAGGCTTGCCTACTGCCTACTGTCTAGAAGGGCTGCCGCCATGCCTGGCTCCAGCTCCCCATGGCCACACTGCAGGCAGCCCGTGGTTGAGTAAAGGGTGAGGCTGATCAGGGTAGAGCAAAACATCTTTCCCTGAGATGCTGGGAGCCAGGATGGATGCGTGTGGCTCCCTCTGCCCGCAGTCCCACTGCTCATCATAAAGATGAGCAGGTGCGGGGCCGTTCCTGAGCATCAGACATACCTAACGCCTCATCTCCATCCACCCTTGAAGGGACCCCCAAGAAGATATTCTTGTCTCTGGCTTAGAGCTAGAGATACGGAGTTGAGGGAGGGCCCACCGCAGGTCACATACACCAGCAGTGACACAGGATGGTTGGCCCCAGGGTGGCCAGAGTCCCTCTCCACCCTGAAGATGTAAAGGCAGCAGGGACAGTATGGGAGATGGATCCGCAAAGAGGAAGGAGCAGTGTCAGGAGTCGCAGGAAGTATCCGTGGCATCCCCCAGCCCCAGCCACCCCAGCTCTGCCTCCTCAGCTTGGGGAGACCTCCAGCAGCTCTATCCCGTGGGCAAAGGCTGGAAACTGCCCACCCCACCCCACCACAGGGGCAGACACATGGCGAGCTCTCATTGAATGGGAGGGCGGCTTCCTACACATCCACCATATTCACTGAGAATGGTCCCCACCCCCCCAGTGCGGGCACGTGGTATGCACCGGATCTGGGCCCAGACCACCGGGGCTGTAATGGTTTCTCATAAAACTGCTTCTGCAAGGCTGAACAAACATGATGGGGAGGTCGGTGTGTCCTTCTTGGAGTCAAGCCACGCTGAATTAGCCAAGCAGAAAACTCAGCCCAGCTCACCTGTTTCCGCTCTGCAGTCCTCCCTACCGCAGTGACCCTGGCAAGAAGGCAAGCGCAGCCCCACCGAGGGCCACGTTGGCTGATGTGGGCACCTGCAAGCCTCCTGTGGAGGGGGACGGCCAGAGGGGCGGTGGCACGCTGCATCCCGACCCGGCCCTGTTTGTAAGAATAATTTCCACCCGGTGCATACCCAAGGCCACTGGTCTGCCTCACATCTAATCTACCCCTAAAGAAAGCTTTCACTCACCTCCTTTCCTGTGTGTTTAAATGAGCAAAAGTATGGGATGCTTTTGCTATTTTTGAACAGGGAAATGGCACGGAGTGACCCGTGCTTCCTGTGACTATTCAGGGGGACAAGAGGGTGTTGCTCAGGAGTGGGGCAGTGACTCCAAGGTCAGACAGAGCCCAGTGGGGGTCTTGGCTCTGCCCAGGGCGTCTGTGGCACACCGTGTTTCCCAGGGAGGGCCAGAGCACTGTCTCCTATCCCATCTGCTTTTCTATCATGTAACCTGGCCCTTCCCACATGCAAAGGTTGAGTCCAGCTGCCCTTCAACCTGGGCCGGCCTGTGACTTGCTTGAACTAAATGAAGGTGACACAATTGACACTGAGATGTCCAAGGGGTCAGGAAGGGCCAAGCAGCTTCCACCTAGTTATCTGGGGACACTTGATTCGGGAAAGCCAGCTGCCATCGAAGGAGTCCAACTGCCCTGAGACTGCATGCTGGAGAGGGGAGCCCCACCTTCCAGCTCTCTCCACCCCTCAGGAAATGTGTGAGTGAGACCATCTCAGTCCCTCCACATCAGTCCACCCACCAGCTTGGAAGACTCATGGGTGGCCATTTAGAGCAGAAGGTTTGCCAAGCCAAGCTCTGCCCAAACTCCTGACTCACAGAATCCAGGAGAAAGAATAAAATGGTTGTCATCACATTACTGAGCTCCAGAGTCATTTGTTAGATAGTAATGGTACGTGTGGCACTCACTGTGTGGCCTTTGCCCTGGGACTCAACCTATCTGAGGCTCGGTGTCCTGATGTGCAAATGCGACGTCATTCTCACCACCTCCTAGAGTGGACACAAAGCCCTAAGGTGATGGAGCAGTCAAGAAATGGTAGCTTCCCTCCTCATCACCATCATCGCTATTATTTTGCCATGAAGACAAAATAGTTACGCCTGTGAAGATAGGTGGTGCACCACACGGCTCCTCCCTGGCACAGCCCAAGCCCCATCTCCTGTCAGACACGTATCAAGAGATAATGAACACAGCACAAGTCACCTAGTGCTGGAGCTGAAATCAATCCTTTGTTGTAAGCAAGAGACATAGAGACTGATGGGCTTGCTGTAACCTACAGATGACTCCGGAGCTGCGTTGCATTCATGGACTTACTCTTGTAAAAATCACCCAAACAAAAATGTTTCGGCCAATTTGATTTTTAGCCTACTAGACAACATTATATTCAAATCTTTATGCAAGCCCTTAAAAACACCTGGAGGCTTACATCAAGAAATTGCATTCCTACCTGGACAGACACAAGAATAATCTGGAATACAGGACAATGGGCATTCATAAGAATGTTCATCCCATAAAGTTGGGGCAGTCATCATTCAGCAGTGGGAGAAGCTCTCTCCGTCCTCCACCTGCCGCCATCTGCACCCACAGCCTTCTAGCCACACTCCTGTGGTCTTGCATTGACCAAACACCATGCAAAGAGACCCAGCCTTCCTCCAGCACACTGGGCAGCTCCCAGCCTACCTGGAAACCCTCTCCAACCCACAACGGTCACCTCTACTTCCCTTCCACTGCCCACCCTGGGCAACTTACTGGGGGCTTTCTCACCTCTGCTGGAAGTGCTCACACCCCCTCTGAGCCCCCCACTCTCCTTTCCAAACTCCCAGAGACTTTTGATGACTCTCAGTTCCCTCTCCCTCCCCTGGCAGGACAGATCACCACCACACCTGCCAGGATCTGCAAGACTGTAAGTGAATGCTCCACCAACCCTGAACACACCATGCCGTGCTGTGCCCATAATGTCCCTCCTGCCACGAACGCCGCCCTCTCCCCTTGCTGCCTACTGCTGTGGACCACCAACCGCTGCTGCCCACAGCCCTGCATCTCTGACCACCTGCTCCCAGGCTGCAACCGGGCCTGCTGCATCCCTGCCTCTCACACCGGATCACAGCCATCTGTTATGTCTCCCTGGTTCCAGAAATCCTGGGGAGGGGGAGCTGCACCCTATTCCTTCCTCCTGAATCCCCCTACTCCACCCACACACCTGTTATAGATGATCGACACTAATCGGATCAATGAATCCATAAATAGTTATTGAATGAATAATACCTACATCGTGAAATATTATGCAGCCAATAAAAATTGTTAACTCAGAGTGTAGGATAATATGGGAAAATGTTGACAGTGCATTTAATATTTTAAAAGACACAAAATATTTTTATAGTACAATCTGCAGGGGGTAGTTAGAAGGAAATGCAACAAAATGTGAGCAGTGTTTCTGGAGTTGTGAAGTGAAGGATGTTATTTTCCCCCCCTTTATTCTACTGTCTACACGTTCAAACGTTTCTGTAATGAGATAAAATCGAGAAATAAAATTAAGATCTTCTCAAAAAGAGCACCTTAACATACACACAACTTAGCTCGCAGAGTCTGACGATATGGGACACATTATCATGATGGATTATATTTTCACAGCTTCAATAAAGAGCCTTACCTCTCCTTGGGGCTATAAAATATTCAGGGCTGTTTTTATCACCTTTCACATTGAAAGTCGGTGTAGGAACCACATCATTCAGCCCCTGGCTCCTTCGGCCAGTTCATTCCATGATGGATTGCTCCCGAAGCAGACAGGCCGGCTGGAGGGCTGCACGCTGAACACAGTGGAGGGGGAGCTCTGGGTGCCCCTCACGGTGAACCACGGGCTGCCTTCCCACTTCCACAGTGAGGAATTCCCATGATTTAATATTCTTGAGCTGCTGCCTTTAATAAGGAGGATATTGAATGCAATCCCCCAGCCAGGGTTTGAAACATCACTGTGGCCTGGCCACGTGGAGGAGCCACGCGGTGACCACTCTGACCGCTTGGAATGAGCGCAGGCAGTCCTTGCTGTACAGGTGGTGTGGATCCATAAAAATGAGCATGAGCCAGGTGCGGTGGCTTGCGCCTATATTCCCAGCACTTTGGGAGGCTAAGGCGGGCAGATCACCTGAGGTCAGGAGTTCAAGATCAGCTTGGCCAACATGGTGGAACTCCGTCTCTACTAAAAATACAAAAATTAGCCAGATGTGGTGGCAGGCACCTGTAATCCCAGCTACTCAGGAGGCTGAGGCAGGAGAATTGCTTGAACCCAGGAGGCAGAAGTTGCAGTGAGCTGAGATGATGCCACTGCACTCCCACCTGGGTGACAGAGCGAGACTCCATCTCAAAAAAAGAAATAATAATAAAGAGCATGAAAGCTGAAACCATTTAAAGCCATCCTAATAATCAATGAAGAAATTACAATTGTTCTGTGGCCTTTAAAATTTTTTGTCAAGACATTAAAAAGTCTTTCATGGACAGTTACAAATGCATAGGGAATTTTTTTTTTCTTTTTGAGACAGGGTCTCGCTCTGTCACCCAGGCTGGAGTACAGTGGTGCAATCATAGCTCACTGCAGCCTCAACCTCCTGGGCTCAAGTGATCCTCCAGCCTCAGCCTCCCGAGTAGCTGGGACTACAGGTACATGCCATCATCCTTGGCTAATTTTTTGTATTTTTTGAAGAGACAGGGTCTCACTATATTGCCCAGGCTGGCCTCAAACTCCTGGGCTCAAGCGATCCTCCCACCTCAGCCTCCAAAGTGCTTGGTTTACAGGTGTACGCCGAAGTGCCCAAACGGGAAAGTTTTTTTAAAATAGTACAACTAGTATTTATTTAGTACACCGTAATTTAAAGCATTAGAAATATTGAGATGTCAAGTGCTTTATTTCTTTGTAAAAGACATATGGAGAGAGTTTGCACAGTACAATACCAAAAAAAGCACCCTTTCTATGCTTTGCAGAATTATCTTTCTCCAGATCAGCTTCCAGGATTTTCTCCTTTGTGCTTTCAACACTGTGAAATATCTTCAAGAGTTCCTTTAACATTTTTCCCAGCCTCACTTCCTCTGGGACATCTCCATGCTTTGGGGCACAACTCCTTTCCTGGTTTACATCAATGTGTTCACCTTCACTCAGCTCCTCTGGCTGCATATAAGAGCTTCTTGAAGGGTAGCTTCAGCTTCCCAAGATCATGGATTTCTTCTATGACTCCATTTACCTCCAATTCAAATTTCACTTCCAGCATTAACATTTTTCACGTCTTTGCTGAGCATCATCTTTGTTGGCCAATTCCTTCTTTCAGTGATCTGTTTGTGTAAAATGTCATGCAGGCTCATCACTGGGAGTGGCTTAGTCTGTTCAGGCTGCTATAACAAAATATCATAAGCCGGGTGGCTTATAAACAACAAGCATCTATTTCTCACAATTCTGGAGGCTGGAAGTCCAAGATAAGGCATGGCAGATTTGGTGTCGGCTGAGGTCCAACTTCCTGACTCACAAACAGTATCTTCTCGCTGCATCCCCACATGACAGAAGGGCAAGGGAGTTCTCTAAGGTCTTTTACAAGGGCACTAATCCCATCCATGAGGGCTCCACCCTCACAACCTCATCACTCCCAAAGTCCCCACCTTTTAAATACCCTCACACTGGGGGTCTAGATTTCAACCTGTGAATTTGGAGGGGGTACTTAAACATTCAGATCATAGCAGGAAGGCAAGGAGGCGCACAACTACGTGCTTTGCTGTCTGTGCATGAACTAACAGGTGTGTACAAACAATCAGCAATGGCCTTTGGAAGATAGCAGGTGCTGAGCTTGGTGCAGGGTGCAGCAGAAGCAGGCATGATCCAGCAGGCATGGCGTCTACTGACACATTGTGGGATGGGACCCTGGGCTACATTGCAGAAAGGCCTAGGTTCCAGTCCTGTCTCATGATCTGAGCTGGGTCACCTCTCATTGCTGGGGCTGGTTTCCCATGTCTGTCAGTTATAAGCAACAGAAATTGACCCAGGCTAACACAAGCAAAGAAGGAAGTTACTGGAAGGCTCTGAAGGATCCACAGAATCACGGAGAGAACAGAACATCTAGACAAGTAGCCTGCGAAGGAGGAGGACCAGGAATTCAATGTCAGGAATCCATGACTCTTCCAGTTACCCATTGCTGTGTAACAAAGCACTTCAAAACTTAATGGCTTCAAGCAGAAACCATTTATTTGGTTCATGAATCTGCAGTTTGGGTAGGTCTTGGTGGGAATGCCTCATCTCTGTTCCATATGGATGGCTTGCCTGAGGGCTGGAGGCTCTACCTGTAAGACGGCTCACTCACCTGCTGGCAAGGTGGTGCTGGATATTAGGCAGGCAGCTCAACCAGGACCTTGGTTCCTCTCTGCATGTGCCTCTCCACAAACTGCTTGGGCTTCCTCACAATATGATGGCTGGCTCCAAGGCAGAAGTACATGACCTATTTTTTACTTAGCCTGCAAAGCTACACAGTGTCACCTCCTCCATATCGTTGGTTCTTCTCATGATTGTGGAATAGGACATCCCTGCTCAGCAGGACAAGAGTCATGACATCTAACCATATAAAATCAATGCTACCAGAAACAACAAACCAAGGGTGAGTATTTGCAACAGAGATGACAATTATAGTAGAGAAACAGGCAAAGAATCTGCACAAAAAAACTTACAACTGAGTATTTGTCATGGTCAATAAATATAATAAGGGAAGCTCAATCTCACTAAAAAACGCTTTAAAAGAACACAGCCTATAATGCCAGCTTCTTGGGAGGCTGAGAGACAAGAATTGCTTGAGCCTGGGAGGCAGAGGTTGCAGTGAGCCAAGATCACGACACTGCACTCCAGCCTGGGCAACAGAGCAAGACTCTGTCTCAAAAAAAAAAAAACCCCCCCGCAATTTTTACCATAATATTGGCAAATATTAAATATGTTGGATCTAGTCACCACTAGCAATGCTCTGGGGAAAGGGAGCTGTTAGCACCAAGTTTGGTCATCAGGAAAAGTTGACATTAGATGATGATACTTCAGAAAGACCAAACTCTCAGAAGCAGCCATTCCACACCCTAGGGAAATAACCAAATATGCATGCAAAAAGGTACAAAGATGCCCTCACCACACTGCTCGTGATCCTAACCAACCATAACTTCTGATACCCACCAGCATGGAACTCATTAAAATACATAGAAGAAGCATGTGACTGATATTACCAATGATGATGGGTGCTTCGGGCTGAAATGTGCCCCCTCCCCAAGATTCCTTTGTTGAAGTCCTAACCCCCAGAACCTCAAAATGTGACTGTATTTGACAAAAAGGACCTTTAACAAGGTGACGAAGGTAAAATGCAGTCATGTGGATGAGCCCTAACTCGATATGCCTGGTGTCACTCTAAGGGCGCAGACGCACACAGGAAAGACCATGTGAAGACATAGTAGGGAGATGTTCATCTATAAGCCAAGGAGAGGCGCCTCAGAAGGAATCAACCCTGCCAACACCTTGATCTTGGACTCCCAAGCTGTAGCACTGTGAGGCGGTAAGTCTCTGTTGTTTCAACCGCCCGGTCTGTGGCACTTTGTTACAGAAGGCCCAGCAAGCTAAGAAAATGGGCTGTGTGTTTTCTAAGCTAGAAAGCTCCCATATCATTAAGGGAAAATTTTAAAGATTACAAAATAGGATACGCACACAGTAGATGCTCAAAAACCATTTTTCAGTGAATAAAAAAATGTAGGCATATATATATACCTAGATAGTGTGTACACACATATGCAAAAACACACACACCAAAATATTTTCAGTGGTAGGATTTTCTTTTCCTCCTTTTCTCTTTCTAAATTTTCTGAACTTTTTGCTATGACTACATATGTTTTTTGTAGTAAGACAGCCAATAGAAATCAAAATACTTTCAAACAAAGGGAAATGCCCCATCTCCATCTGGTTCCACAATGTCAATAGGATACAATCCAAACTCCTTATCTCAGCAATTGAAGCCTTTCACAAACAGTCCTGCCTCCCACTTCCCATCCCGCTTCAGCTCCTCTCTCCACCCCATCCCACACACATCCTCTAAATCTCAGTGGCCCACAGACCCGTCTCTACACAGGATGCCCTCTCCCGAGACACCAGCCTTTACCCCTGCTGCATCCGAAGCCCGGAATCCCTCTCCTACCTGATCCACCTGGGCACCACCTATTTGGCTTTGCAGACTCAGCTCAGACGTCACCTCTCCCAGGAAGGCGTCCCTGACCTCCTAGCCACCGCATGACTCTGGACTCTGCATCTCACAGCACCATGCACGTGTGGACGCTGAAGCAGGGAGAGGGGAGGGTCAGGGGTTGAGTGAGGGTGCCTCCAGCGCAGGATTCTTAGTAGGGTTTTTTGGACTGAGAATGTAAAGGTTTGTTTTGTGGGGTCATGTGGCAAGGATGGCAAGTCATCCACCAAGATGCAGGTTCTTCCCACTACAGATTAGCCACGGGGCTGCCCAGCCAGGGACTACATTTCCTAGCACCCCTTGCGTAAGGTGGGGCCATGTGACTAGCTCTGGCCAATGGAATGTGAGGGAAGTCACAAGTGCCATGTCTGGGCCAAAGTGTTTAAGGAGGGAGTGCACCTTCCCCACACCCTCTTCCCCGGAGAATGGAGAGGACGTGGGAGCTGACAGATGAGAAGGGCCTGGGTCCCCTCATCACTCTGTGGAAGAGACTTCTGGCCAACTGGGATCATCCACAATGAACTGTTACAAAGGGATAAACTTCTATGGCATCAAGTCCCTGGAATGTGGGGGTTTCTTTGTAACTGGTATTAATCAGAGAAACAAACTGTCTTCAGCATCCAGACTTCCCAAGAGAACATCCCTCTTCCCTCAGAAAGTGCTGGTCCTGCTGTATGCAGTGACCAGCTGAGGGGTGTCTCCCCTACAGAAAGTGAGCACCGTGTGGGCAGGCGGTGGCTGCCCCAGTTCCTGCCACATCCACATCATCGGGGTAAGACAGGGACTCGCAGGCACCAGGCCCACGGAGCACATGGCATGCACCATCTCATTCAACACCCACCACATCCCAGAGAGGATGGTGCAGCCACGCTCACCCCCAGCTCAGATGTGGCCACCCAGGCACGGCCTGGCTGGGCAACTTGCCCAAGATCATTCAGCTGGGGAGTGGTGAGGGCACCGCTCTGTGGAGAGGGGTCCTGGAGGAGAGAGGGGCAGCCCCAAGGCCGATGCCCAGGTCCCAGCAACCACCTCTCAGCCTTCCAGACCCGCGAGGCAAGTGGAATCCAGGCACAAATTAGGGACAGTGGGAGTGACACGGTAATCTCTCAAATAATAATGAAGGCAGATTATCTGAGGTCAGGAGTTCAAGACCAGCCTAACCAACATGGTGAAACCCCGTCTCTACTAAAAATACAAAAATTAGCCGGGTGTGGTGGTGGGCACCTGTATGTAGTCCCAGCTGCTCAGGATGCTGAGGCAGGAGAATCGCTTGAACCCGGGAGGCGGAGGTTGCAGTGAGCCAAGATCACGCCATTGCACTCCAGCCTGGGCAACAGAGTGAAACTCCGTCTTAAAAAAAATGAAATAAAATAACATAATAACGAATGTCTTCAACAAGTTGGTGGCCTGAAAAGGGGATGGAGGCCGAGTCTAGGTCAGAAAAGACAAGAGACAGAACAGCCAAACACAGGTGCAGGACTTTGGATCCTGGGCCAAATCACCCAACCATAAGAGACATTTCTGAGACAACTGGGGACGTTCATAAAATGGACCAGAATTTAGGTAGCAAGAATCAGGATGTGTTTTGTGAGGTGGGATAACAGCACTGGGCTATAAGAAATGCCCTCGACACTCAGAGATGCCTGCAGATGGAACGGGGAAATGACAGGAGTCTTGGATTTGCCTAAAAATTCTTCAGCCAAAAGCAGAGGAGAGTAAATGAAGGGAGTACAGCAAGATCTTGATAGATTGGAAGCAGTTCAATAGACTATTTTCTCACAAATGCAAAGAAGTTTCTCCTCTTGTAACAGTTGGCCAGCAGTCCCTTCCACAGAGGGATGAGGGGCTCCAGGGAGCGGCATCTCTCCCTTCTCTGGGAAAGAGAGAGTGGGGAAGGTGCACTCCCTTCTTAAACACTTTGGCCCAGAAGTGGCACAAATTTGAAAGTTTGCATCAGAACTTTTTTGAAATTGTAAAAAAAACATTCAGAAGCTAATCATGAAAGAGCTCCCTTTTATTGAGATTCACCTACAGAGCGTGCACTATGTCATTCAATTCTGCCTGAAAGCCTCGCTGGTTGGGAGTTCTCTCTCTCTCTGCTTCATAGATGGGGAAATTGCCCAGGGGATGAAGAAGCTGCCAAGGGCACAGCAGCTGTGCCAGACCCAGAGCACAGGCCTGGGAGCCCAAGCCCAGGTCCAGCCTCCAGCAGCAACAGTCCTGGTCCTGGGGAGGGGTGGGGGTGGGGCTGCAGGAGGCCAGGCCGGCCTGGAGGAGGCCCTCGGCCTGCAGTTGGAGATCCCATCCCTGCTTGGGGCAGCCCACACCCCAGCTGGGAACCTCTGAGCAGCCTTTGTTCTGCCTCAATGGGACATTCAGCCCTGGGTTCTGGAGGACAATGGCCCCCACTGTGCAAGGAGGGCAGTGCCCGTCCTGGGCAGCACAGGGGCCCCCAGGTGTGTCCTGCTCCCGGGCCGGCGGGCAACTAACTAACTGCCTCCTGGTCTCAAGCAGAGGAGCCAGACACTGTCAGGGGACAAGTGTCATGCCACTTTGCACACACCGTTCCTCCTGTCCAGAATGCGCTAGAATGCCATGTCCCAGCATATCATCACCCCCCAACCTGGAAATGCCACCTGCCCTTCAGTCCCTGGACCACATGTCCACCTGTGGCCTCTGCCACTGCCATCCACCTGTGCTGTGAAGAGGGTCTCTCCTCCTGCTGACCCCTCTCAATTGCCTTTCATCGCAACATAGATAGCAAGAGCACCACGCCAGGTAGTCTAGTTCAAATCCCAAAACCTCCTAAGTGTGGTGCATAATCAGAACTGAACAGGCCACCTATCCCTGCCCTGTGGGTCCCAGCCAATTAATGTAGCAGTCAGGAGTGTGGGTTTGGCAGGCTGCATTCAAAACCCAGCTCTGTCCCTTACAAACCATGTGACATTGAGCAAGCACCTCAGCCTCAGTTTTCTCCTCTGTAAAATGGGGAAATAATATACACAACATCAGGTTTGGGGCATCTCCAATGAGATGCACGCAGCCTCATGTCTGGCATATAGTATTATAGTACGTAGCCAATAAATGGTGAATCATAATAATGGCTATTGTGTTTGTTTTGTAATTATTTCATCCTAAAGTCCACGTGGATCATTCTGCCCAAGGGCTTAATGGTGAGATGTCTGTCTTTGCAAGGCCCTGTGTAACTAACAGGACTCCCCAGGGTGCTGAGGGATGTGCAGACTCCTCCAGCAGCTTCTCTCCTGAGAAGCAGCTAGGTCCCTCAGTGGCACCCAAGACACTGGGAGAGGAGAGTCCACATTTCAAGGCAGACACAGCCTTGCTCTTCAACTTTGTATGTCTCGAATCTAATGTCACCCTGGCACATAACGGGGATCAGCCAACACCCGCTGAACAAAAGGAAAAAATGTTCAACCTCATTGGTATGCAGACGCGAATTACAACCAATATTTTTCATCTTTGATATTTGCAAAGGTCAAACAAATTAGACTACCTAATGTTGATCAGCATGTGGTAAAAGAGAGAAACTTTCTGGAGAATAATCTGCCAATGTGTGTCAACAACATTAAAAATGCTCGTGATCTTTATATGAAATAGCACGTTTGGAATTCCTTCTGAAGAGCATCATTCCAAGGTTAAGGGGGAAGAATGGGAGTAGTGGGTCTTCACACACACAAATGGTGTTCATTCCTGCAGTGTTAGTTATGACAATAAGAAAGGGAGGGAGTGGTGGGGGGAGAGAGAGAGAGAGAAAGAGAGAAGGAAGGAAGGAAGGGAGGGAGGGAGGGAAGGGAGGGAACTAAATATCCAGCCATAAGGAAATGATTAATTGAACTACTGAATGATGACGCATTTATCACAGGAGTAGTATGCAGCCAATAAAATGATGGTTGTCAATACGTGTACTGTGTGACCTGGGGGCGGGGCCGAGGTAACCAGTCACCCTCTTCCTTGCTGGGACTTGGGATTACACAGAAAAGATTGGCCACAAGACAGGAATAAAAAAATCTGCTTTAGTAATGGTAAACCTGTAGGAAAAAAAAGAGCTATGGACCCCTACTCCACCTCCCCACCCCTTGGTCCTGTGGGGGGAGGTAGGTCTAACGTCTAGCTTGTAAAATAAGAGAACTGTTGGCCTCTCTCCTGTAGAGCAACCTGGAAGTCAGAGGCCCATGGAGCCAATGGGTGAGAGAGGAGCACGGACCTTTAATATTGTAACCCCTCCCCATAGGGAAGAGCTGCCCAATGGATGGCAGGCTCTCACCAGTTTCACCAATCACGAAAGCCAAGGAGGTAGAAGGAGGGGCCAAGGAGTTCACCCTACCCAGAGTTCCAGCAAAGCAGGGCCAACCCTATAATTCGTGGGGCACAGGGAAAAATGAAAATGCAGAGCCCCTTGTTCAAAAAGCAAAGGAAAAGCATCATTAAAGGTACTAAGATACAAAGCCTTTTCATGTCTTCCATATTTTGTCATGGTGTTATTTGCTATTTAATGTCAATTGAAATTGAAAAAAAAAAGCTTAAACTCTTAGCATGCATTTTATCACTCACCATTCTAGTGTGTACCTCCAATTTTAAATGCAAACATAAGAGCATGTAACTGGAATGTAGACTCACCAAAATGCACAAGTTATATTTCGCATATGGATTTTGTTCTTACCAGAGCAAACTAACTTAAGTGTTCCTATTTCATTTCTGGATATGTGTACATTCTTCCAACACCCTCTACCCTTGGTTCAATAATAAACAAGGAAGGACTAGGAGGAAAAGGAACTGTGGGTGCCCTCTTTTTCCCTTCCCTTCTGTGTCATCATTTTCAGTGTCAGCGGAAACACCATAGGGTTCCTGTGTCATTCATGTTTCTTAGAAGTCACGCATTAGAACATCAGTGCCTCGCAGCATCAGTTGAAAGCGTGGCCCCTGCCTGTTAAATTACAGACACATTGAGAAGGTGCATGAGCCGTCCACTGTACATGGGGCTCAGACGCTCGAGTGAACACAGGGTAGCTTGCCGTGGGAGCCACTGTGCATACCCACAGACTCACCTGCTGCACATACCCCTCTGCTCATTCCCAGGCTCCCCCGTCCCATCAGACTTCACTTACAAAACACAGGATTCAAAGTGAAATTCTTAAAAATTTCAAGATAGTAACAGCAGAGCATGAACCCAAGCACAGGTCCTTCTCTGTGTGGGGTCCTAGAGGACCACACGGGTTGCACATCCATGAAGCCAGCCCTGGAGCAAAGCCCTGGAAAATTCTTATAATCTCATGCGAAACTAGAAAAGTAGCCTTCAGCCGGGCGCGGTGGCTCAAGCCTGTAATCCTAGCACTTTGGGAGGCCGAGGTGGGTGGATCACGAGGTCAGGAGTTCGAGACCATCCTGGCCAACATAGTGAAACCCTGTCTCTACTACAAATACACAAAAAAAAATTAGCTGGGCGTGGTGGCGGGCGCCTGTAGTCCCAGCTACTCGGGAGGCTGAGGCAGGAGAATGGCGTGAACCCGGGAGGCGGAGCTTGCAGTGAGCCGAGATGGTGCCACTGCACTCCAGCCTGGGGGACAGAGCCAGACTCTGACTCAAAAAAAAAACTCAAAAAAAAAAAAGAAAAGTAGCCTTCAAAATTGTTGATACAGATTACGGTTTTCATTGAAAACAGACACGGGTATTAAAAAAAGACTGGAAGGAAATACCTCAGTTGCTGAGAGTATGTCCCTCTGCTTGGTGGACTCGCAGGAGTTCACTGTCCCTCTGTTACTCCCCACCATGCTCTCCATGGAGCCTAGCGCTTCATACAGCGGCTCTTCCAGTCTCAAGGCCTAAATACTTCTTACCAAACATCCCTTAGCTCGGCAAGCTTTAAGGATAAACACTAAAAACTGTAGCAAATGACAACAGTCAGGAGATGGAGTGGAAAAATTTTATTAGAATTTGATTTTCATCTTCCAGAAAGAAAATGAGAAAAACCCTGCTCTGTGACTGTGCCAAGCTTTAAGTTCGGGCTGATTAAAAAGAAACGAGCACATTGCTTACAGCAGGGGCGTGGGAGCTGGCCTACACTACAGTTTGGGGAAATTGACAGCAGTCACCTTTTACACGTGTAGAACTTCAGAGTCCACATGCCCTTGGCTCCTTACAGCCTCATGACAACCCAGGGCACTAGGCGCTGCAGGGAAACTGAGGCTCAGAAAGTGATGTGATTTGATGGAGGGCACCCCAGCACTGAAATGGAGCCCACACCCGCTGTGAAGCCCAAGGGAAGCTTATGTAAGTGGCATTTCCAAATGGAAGCGAAAGGAACACAGAATCTGAATAGTCCACATCTTGATTTTCAAAAGTCAAAGGCTGACTCTCCCTAATCTCCCTCTGTGCCACCACTAATGTCCCCCCTCTTAGCCTCAGTTTCCGCATAGGTTGGGGTGGAAGTTAGGCTAGCCAGTCTGATGACAGTTCTAAGGGCTAGTCTAACTCTGGCCCCTAAAGAATAGACATCATCACTTACCAATGATATTTATTAAGAATAAACTGAGGCTCAGAGAGACCGTGTGACCTGCCCAATATTACAGACCCAGGGTCAGACCCCAACAGGAACCCAGATCTCCCAACACCACATCTTAGGCTCTCTTATCTGGCCAAAAATACCTCCTCAATAGGACTGAGGAGGGAAAACCAAAAACTGACAACCTTGACTTGAGTGAAATGAAAGAGGGTTCTCAAAACAGAAAGCAAACAAAAATCCCTCTGGGTTTTATGTATCTCGAGTCTTAGCTGTGGGTTACCGATCAGCCTCCTGGTTTTCTTGATAAGCAGTCAGGGCTGTATGATCGGGGTGCCATTGGCTGCAAGTAACAGAGACTTGAAAGTGCACGATGAAAAGGAAAAGTACCATCTCACGTAACCGGAAGTTCAGAGGCGGGCTTGACATCAGGCCTCAGTGTCCTGGATCTCACTCACTCTCTGCCCTGCCATCAACAGTGTTGGCCTAAGACTTGCTCCCCTCATGGTGTCAGATGGCTGCCAGCCACCACAGGGTTTCCCTGTTCCCATCACAAGAGAGGGACCAACTTACCTGCGGTTCTCCCTACTTTCCACTCAACCTCCAGAACTGACTCCCACATCCATTCTGGAACCAGTCACTGCAAGGGGAATGAGATCATCCTTGCACTGATCAGATCCAGCTACGGTCTGAGATCTCTTACTAGGAACCGTATGTGTTATCCTTGGGAGAAGAGAGACAAACTGTTGTGGAGATCAGCTGCAATGTCCACCATAAGGGTGCAGATTTCACTGAATGCTGAGTCTCCCACAAGCAGCACCGCCTCTTCAGTGTGGTTTCTTTGGGCAGAAAGTAGATGGTATCCAGGGCACAACCAGTTCAAAACCTGCAGACAATTCCATGCAGGAAAACCTGCCTGTCTGCTGCGTTCAGACAGCCTCAGGACCCCATGCTGACCTTAGCAATTCCCAAGCACCCTTCACTTCCTCAACTATAAAATCAGGACAACTCTGTGGGAATAAACAGACTACTCTGAAATCACGCAGGACATCCAGGGATGGGAGTTAGGAAAACATGGGTATATCCTTTATGCAGATGCAAAAAGCACGAGTGTCCAACAGTGTGTGATGGCTGAGATGCTCAAATGAGGGGAAGCTGTGCCTCTGGCCTCAGCTGAAAAGTGTGCTCTGGAAGTGCCTTACTTGTCAGGCACATGAGAGTGACTGTTGCTCCCCAGAAAAACCCAGTCACTGCCAGGATCTACCTGGTCAGCCTCAGCCACCTCCCCTTGGCTAGCTCCTGTGTCTTGGTCATCACTGCCTGCCCAGGGCAGGATGTGCTTGGCAAATGGTGCTAAGCAAAGGAAGGATGGATGGGTTTTGTAAGTTCAGTCTAGTCTGGAAATGCTTATTCAACTCACTCTAAAGCTAAGTACTGGGGCCTGCCACAAAAAGAGAAAGAACAGAGCCAAGAAGAGTCCTTCCTGGAACCGTATCCAGCTCTTGAGAAATGTCTAACTACACGGAGACTTCCTAGCACCCTCCAGGGTCCAGGGCCCTATCAGCTGCACTGCTCTCCCTACACCCTGACCCCATTCATGCAAAGTTCTCTGTGCCCCCGGGTGGCCTGCGTGTACACCTAATCATCACCGTAACCCTCAATGCAGTTGGGCCCAGCCGAAAGTAAGCCCCCAACCCTGCCACCAAAAAAAAAAAAAAATCCAACCTGCTCTGATGAATTCACACCAAGATATGAATGACTAACAAAACCTAAATTCTTCCCAAGATGTTTGAGATTTTACAAGAGACTCAGGAACTCAAGCAGGGATTCCACGGGCAAAGATGACATTGGACATGGGGCCCAAAGGATGAGAAAGAGTCAGTGGTGAGAAAGGCAGAAGGTGGGTATTCCAGGGAACAGCCAGTGCAAATGCCCTGAAGCAAGAAAGAAAATGGCCTGCTCAAGGAACAGGAGGTAGATCAGAGTAGTTGGGGTGTGGTGGGGGAGTGTAGACTCAACTACAGGTAGAACAGGAGTTTGTGCACCTGGTTCTTTCGCAAACTGAATTTTCGCATCCACTATTTGCCCACAGGCTCTTCCAGTTACAAGGCATATAAATAATAACAATGCCACGTGTTCAACATCTCCAACAAGCCAAGCACTGTGCTGGGCACTTCTGATATTAGCAAAATCACTGATCATCCCAGCAACCCTGTATGAAAGGTCGTTATTATTTCTCCCTTTACAAAGGGAAAGTGAAGCTCAGGAAGGTGTAGTAACTTGTCCAAGGCTGCACAGCAGTCAGGAGTCGGAGGCAGGATTTTAACATGATTCAAATCTGACATTCTAACATTCAAATCTGTGACCTTCCCTGTGCTCTGAGCATGAAATATAGTCAGGATGCAACAGTGTGAAAGTGCGTTTTTCATTAGGGAGGCCAGAATTCTACCTATTATAATGACTATTATTGTTTCTTGTTCCGATCCTGCTCTCTGCATCCACAGCACCTGAGTCCTATGCCCTGCACACACCGGCACTCGGTCTGGACCAGGGACAAGGCCAGGCCTTGGTTTGTTCATCTAAAGGTGGGGATAAGGCGTAGGTGAGCCTTCGTATGAGGTCCCAGCACACAGCAGGTGCTCAGTATCCTGTGGCTGCACCTTAGCAATGCCCAGCTCTGAACAGCTCCTTCATCACCATTGCACCTGCTCCTCACAGAAACCCCCAGACCCTGTAGGCAGGATTCATTCCCATTTTACAGATGGGGAGACTGAGCCCTGGTGAGAAGACAGACCTCAAGGTCACATAGCTCCCTGATAGAATACAGGCCGCACAAGGGCAGGGAGTCTTTGTCCAGTCCCCAGGGATAAAACAGTGCCTGGCATGTAGCACGTGCTTGGTAAATATCTCGTGTCTGGATGAGGGATTGGATAGCACAGCTCTGACCTCCGGAACTGTGCCGTCCCCGTTGCTGTCCCCGTTGCTGTTCCCTGCTGAGGGCTGGTGAATTTATGAAAGAAAAGGGGACGGGCAGGGTGCAGAGGGAATTAACGTTTGAAAATGTCCACCACCGCGCTTTTTACGCCTAGTCCCACAACAAGCCCTGCGCCCCATCCCATCATCATCCCCAACGTAGAGATGAGCAAACAGAGGCTTCCTCTAGGAAGCCAGACTACAGCGAGCCTGGGAGCAGCGGGGCAACCTGCCAAGATCCGCTCTCGGCCCAAGCCAGGCCACCGAGGCACGGGCCAGCAACCCGGCGGCTTCCTCCAACCCTCTGTCGCTGCAGGCTGCGAGCAGAAAGCACATCCCGGACCCACGCTGATTCCGACTCAGCCTCGCCGAGGCAGGCGACAAAGGGCCGCTCTCAGCTCCCCGGGCCTCCCAAAGCCGCGGCCGGGTCAGAGCCTCACCGGCCCGGAGGCCCGGGCAGCCCTGTCCCTCTCTCGCACACACCCGGCGGCGAAGCGTGACTCAGCGATTCTCCCGCCTGGAGCGGGCGCGGCCCCCGCAGCCTCCCTCCGCCCAGGTCCCACGCCCAGCCTCTGCCTCCCGGGCCTGGGCGCCCCGAGCCCGCCCGCGCCGCGCTCCGCGGGGCTCTGGCTCCGCTCGGCCTCATTTCCGGCAGAGCCAGGCTTCGAGGAGGCGGACCCAGCCGCAGGAGCCCGGTATCCGCCGCCTGGCCCACTCGGTCTCCCTGACACAGGCACCCACGCGCACCTGCCCCGCGGGACCCGTGCCCAGGGCCCCTCCCACTGGGGCACACACCCGGGGAACCCGCGCACCCTTCTGCGGCCGGGCGGGCAGCCCGTAGGTTAGCGGCTGACAGTCCCCGCACTTGGGCAGGGCTCCAGCACAGGCGGCCCCGAGCCCAGACCTCCCGGTCCCCATCCTCCATCGGGGTCACTCCGCGGGCCCTGCCTGCGCACGGAAGCTGTCCCCACTGTTCCCCTAGCAAGGCAGAGCAGGGGGCCCCGGAAGTTCCAGGCCTGTAAGAGAGGGGCGCTGACCCACCAGCCTCGGGGTGGGGTGGGGGTGGGGGTGGGGGTTGGGCTTGTAGGGCCAACTTAGGGGATTTTAAACAGGGCCTGTTTGGGATGGCATGTCCCACTTTTTTGGAAAATCCCGACAGTTAGCCCAGCTGCTCCTGTCTCAATATAACTCACCAGGAATAAAAAGGCCAGCCCCAAACCAGCCGCCTTCTCCCTCCCACTCAGGGACCCTGCCTCTGGAGGACAGGGAGGGGCCCGGGCAGGCGGGCCTCCCAGGAGGATCTGGCAATGGATTATGGTTTTTCCCCCCTGGGTCCCTCTTCTTCTCCAGGGAGAGGGCAGCCTAGAAAATTCTGCGGGCTTTGGGCAGGACTGAAATGGCAAATCCAGGATTTTAAACCATTAAATTTCCCCGAGATTTCTTCACCAGATTAGCCACAGCCGTAGCCTTTTAAAAAATTATGGTCAGGGCCGAATCAGGATGCCACCTGGCTGGGAGAGGAACGCTGCCTCCCGGAGGGCGGCGCGGAGGAGGGCGCTGCCCTGTCCCGGTGCTGGGCAGCGGAGGCCCGTACCCTCGGGCTCCCTCCCTCCTGGGCCCCGGGCAGGGTGGGATGGGGTGGGGTGGGGTGGGGGGACACGACACACATCGCGCGGTCCAAACCTTCGGAGGGCATTCGGTGCGACGGCATCCCCACGCCGCGGCCGGCCGGAGGGGTCTCAGACAACACGTACGTTACCTTCAGTCACATAGCTGTGGTCCCGCAGGAAGCTGTGGTTAATTTTCCGCGTGTCCGTGTCCTCGCCCATTGAAGGCCGTGCCCGGTGCTCTGGGCATGCCCCGCCGCCACACACCGATGCAATCCGCAGAGGTCGCGCCGGGCGCGCGGGCCATGCCGCCGCAGCCTAGCAGGGGCGCGGGCCGCCGGGGCCCCGAAGGGAGGGCATCGCGGCAGGGGGACGGGCGGGGGCGGCCGGGGGCTGGCGCCGCGGTCAAGCGAGCGCGCGGCGGGCGGGCGGCGGCCGCGGGTTCGGGCGGGCCGGGGCCCAGGCGCGCATCCCGGCCGGCCCGTGCGCGCTGCGTCCGTGCGCCCGGCGGCGGGGCCTGGTGCCGGTGCGCCTGGCTGCGGCGACGGCGGCGAGGGGACGCGCGCGGCGCTGCGCTGCGCCGACCAAGCCGGGGCCGAGCCGGGCTGCGCGGGCTTGGGCCGCCGCCGCCGCCGCCGCTGCCGCAGGCCCCTCCCTCGCGCCGCCCGCTCTCCGCCCCCGCGGCCCTGCAGGTGGAGCCGGCGCCCAAGCCGAGGCTGAACCGCCGTGCTCGGGCCCTCGCGGTGGGCACCTTGGTGCTGGGTGCGCCACGGGGGAGGGAGGAAGGGGACGGCCGGCTTGCGGGGAGAGGGTGATCAGCTGAGCTTGGGGGGAGGGTACCTTGGGTGCCCAGGTGCTCCAGTTATGGGAGAGAAGGCCAAGAGCGGGGGTGCTGGGAAGGGGGCAGGAGGAGGGCAGCCTCGCAGGCAGAAGGCAGAAAGGACTAGGAAGGAAGGAGTGGGGTCGCAGTTGAAGAGGGCGCACCTGGAGAACGGGGACTCGGGGAGGGGAAGGACACTGGCCCCCTTCATTAGTAGAAGAGGGTGGGTCGCGCAAGTTCTGGGGCCCGTTTGGAGCATTAAGTACATGTGAAGAAGCTGGTGGAGGGGGTCCAGCACCCGACAAGGCAAAACTGGATGAAATGGCTGGAGGGGTGATTGGGCCTCCCCCAGGCAGGGCTCTGAGATCTCTCCTCATGCCCACCTCTCCTGACCAGTGAGAAAGTTAAAGAAACACAGAGCTAGGTACCTCCAAAACCAGGCTGGAAAATGCGTCCCCCTCCTCCCTTCCCTCCCTCCCCTCCAAACCCAGGACTCTGCCAAACAGGAACCTCCCTCTGGTCATCAGCCTAGCACATAGTGGGCCCTCAAAAAATATTTGCCTCCTGTTTTGCCAAGCTGCCATCTCCTCCACCGTGACCCACCGCCTAATGAATCGCAGTCCCCTGCACGGGGCACAAGCCCCAGTGGGGATTCAGAGGTGTGGGTGAGGAACCATCAGGCCTCCCTAGGAGCTCAACAGAGCCTTCTAGGAAAGGGAGGGACTCTGTGGCTTGCCTGGGAGGGGTAAGTGCAGTGGGGTAACCAAGGCTGCAGGGGCTCTTGGGTCTAAGGCATTGGTGGAACCATGCTCCAGGTAGGGGCTGGTCTGTAATGGCCTCCACTTGTTTCAAATGGTTTTGGGGGAACTCCAGACAGCTCCCCAAACTGCAGTGGAGGTAGGAGAGTGCAAAGGTGTTGGGGCAGGGAGACTGGGGCTGTGGGAAAGACGAGGGAAGGTGATACCATCTCAGGTTTCTTGGAGATTGAGAGGAAGTTTTTGAAGCTACAGCTTTCGTGCCTTTGAAATCCCCAGAATGGACCTATGAGGAGATGAAAGCCCCCCGGCAGCCCCACCAGTACTCTGCAGGGTGTCATGCAAGGGCTGGCCTGGGGAGAGGCCCTGGGGCCCTGCCAGCACCTGCTTTGGCAAGTGCCCTGCCCTGTCCCAGCCTCCACCTTTTCACTGTGGAACAAGCCAAAATCTCCCAGCTGTGCAGACTCCATTCAAGGACCAGGTAAATGCAAGGGCCAGAAGGATGTGCTTGTTCTATGTCACTTTCTACCCCATAGGAAAGTGACTGACACCCACATTGGCCCCCACCCACCTGGCATGTTCTCCTCTCTCTCTCACACCTGTCTGCTCACATGCCCCCCGCCTCACATCCTAAGCCCAGCCCCCTACTCTCTGTCCACACCCCCTCACCTCTCTAGCTGGGGCCAGCAAAATGGCTATGCTGGGAGAAAGACAGGCTGGGTTCAAGTCCTGAGCACAAGGGGGCCCAGGCACAACCTCATCTGCAAAGTGGCTGTGATGGCAGGGGTGGCCCCACTGGGTTAGGGTGGCCAGTCCTGCTCAGCAGGGGTCAGGCCTCCTGGGAGCTCTCTTGTTATCACGCTGAGGCCCACCCTCCCACATGTTCCTCAGCCTCTCTCTCTGATCATGGAAAGGTCCCCTCTCCCCATCTGTCAATCCTGCCAAAACACCCACCCTATGCTGGCATCAGCCTCATCTCCCGGGATGCCCTGGACTGCAATGAAAACAGCCCCACTCTGGCCCGACACAGTACATCATCCCTTTCATCAGCTTCTGAGCCATGCTAGGGACCCTGCAGTGGGTGGTCTTTCCAACCTGACTGGGCCCCAAGGCTTGCATCCATCGCCTCCTCACCCCTCACCACCCCATCCTGCCCCACCCCCACCACAAGCAGTATCTGGGCTCCTCCACACTGTCTCCTCCATTTTCTGGAAGCCCTCCCCCTCCAGCACAACCAAGGACTCTCCCTCAGCCCCCTGCCCACCCCCCACCCCCACTCAATCACACAATCTGCTGCTTCCTCATCGGTGTCTGCACACAGCCCTGCCCCCGCTGACAGAGCCTGAGCTCCAGATCCTGCCACCCCCAGCCTCTCCGTACAGACTCCTCTCTGTCCTTTCATTCATTCATGAGGAATGTTTATTGAGCATCTACTATGTGCAGGCATGTTCCCAGCACTAGGGTAGTGTGGAAGACAGAATAGAGAAATGCTCTGCTCCCATGGAGTTGGCCTCCCAGTGGGGTGAGATCTGTGTGGGCCATGACTGGTGCAGAGGAGAAGGCGGGGTGCAGGGATGGAGAGGAACGGGGAGGAGGAGGTGCCATTTTATAAAGATGAGTGTAGAGGACAGCTCAATAAGGTGAAATTTGTCAGCATCTCTCCAGATGCTTCTCACAGCGTAAGCCTGCTTGGGTCTCTTCCACATTCAAAAGCTGTCCTCACTCCATGTCCCTTCAGCCACCAGCACATTGCATTTCTGCCATTCACAACCACAGTGCCAAAAGGGCACATCTACACTCACCATCTCCTCACTCACTGCCGTGCCCTCCAACCTGGCTTCTTGCCATCCATCCCACCCCAGAAAAGAAACTTGTGTCAGAGGGCGTGAGAATGACTTTCCTGTTCCTGGAACCAGTGGACGCATGCTGGCCTCTCTCTATGCTGAGCTCTCGTGAGTCTCACCCTGTGGACCACGCGCTTCCCTTTACTTCAGTGGCACCACCTTCTGCTGCCCCTTCTCAGCAGGTTTACATGCTCCACTCCTTCTGACGGCCCCACCAGGCTGTGTCTCCCTGTGCTTCTGTGCCCCCAACTTGCTGTAATTGACAGAGAGAACATGCATGGAAAGTGTGCCGTGCACCGCACCATGTCCCCTCAAGTGCACAGGCTGAAGCCCTAACCCCCAATGTGATGATGTTTGCAGGTGGGGCCTTTGGGAGATTTGGGTTAGACAAGGCCGTGAGGGTTGGGTCTTCATGGAGAGATTAGTGCCCTTATAGGAAGAGACCACAGAGCTTGCCCACTCTCTCCCCAGGTGCTCACAGGAGCACACGGCGAGACAGTGGCTGCCTGCAAACCAGGAAGGGGCCTCACCAGGAACCAGATTGGCCAGAACCTTGATGTTGGACTTTCCAGCCTCCAGAACTGGGAGGAAGTGCATTTCTGTCGTTTACGCCACCTGTCCTATCTTGTTTATTATGGCAGCCCAAGCCGACTGCACAAAAGTTAACTGTTCAGCTTGAAGAACGACCACAAAGTAAACACTCATCTAGCCACCAAGTCAGGAAAGGGCGCTAGCCACCTCTCGAGGCCTCCCTCACTCCCCTGTCTCTCCACTTCCATGGACTGAATAGCTGTTGACTCCAAAAATTCATATACTGAAATCCTGTCCCCTAATATGATGGTTTTAGGAGGTGAGGTCTTCGAGAGGTGATTAGGTCCCAAGGGTGGGGCCCTCATCATGGGATTAGCACCCTTATAAGAAGAGACGTGAGAGAGTTTGCTTCCCCTCTCTGTCCCTCTCCCTCTCTCTCTGTCATATGAGGACACAACAAGAAGTTGGCTATCCACAAATCAGGAAGCCCTCATCAGACACAGGATCTGCCGGCACTTTGACCTTGGACTTCCAAGCCTCCATTACTGTGAGAAATAGATTGTGGTTTATGCCATCTAGGCTACAGTATTTTTGTTCTAGCAGTCCAAACTGACTAAGACACCACCCCAAAGATAACCCCCATCTTGACTTTTAACACTGTAGTTTTACTAGTTTACTAGTAGAATTGTAAGGTAGGAATGTTTTTGTAACTGCTTTCATTTGCACAATTTTTTTTTCTGAGAGGCACTCGTTATTTATATAGATGTAGCTGCAATTTATTCATTTTTCATTGTCATATAATATTCTATGGTAGAAATACACTGCAGCTGACCCCACTGTTATTGGGCACGTAGGTTGTTTGTTCAGTGTGGAGGCTAATTATGAACAACACTTCTGTGGCTCAGCATTCGTGTGTACACAATTCTGGGAACTGGCTGGGTGCAGTGGCTCATATCACCAGCACTTTGGGAGGCTGAGACAGGCAGATTGCTTGAGCCCAGGAGTTCAAGACCAGACTGGGCAACATGGGAGACCCTGTCTCTACAAAAAAAAAATACAAAAGTTAGCCAGGCGTGGTGGTGCACATTTGTAGTCCCCACTACTCGGGATGCTGAGGATCACTTGAGCCTGGGAGACAGAGGTTGCAGTGAGCCAGGATGATGCCACACTGCACTCCAGCCTGGGCCACACAGCAAGATTCTCTTAAAAAAAAAACTTCTAGGAATTGCTGAGTGAGAGGGTCTGTTTGTTTAGCTTTAGTCATGGATGTCAACCAGTTTACCAAAGAGGTAACAGAAGGTTGTCCCTGTTGATCCACAACCTCCTTAAATGAGGTATTGTCATTTTGATTCTAGCCATTCATCACCTCTAACGCCAAACCCAGCATCCTCTCTTAAAACTGGAACTCGTCCTCCTCTTCGTCTGCACTTAGGATGCACTGGAGTCATCCCGACTCCGCCTTCACCCCCCACAGCCTGTCCTCTTTCCAGCCCTGTTGATGTGCACTCACACAGAGCTCTTCAGCCCTTCCCCTCCTCGAGCCAGCCTCCTCACTCCGCCAGAATTCAGAGCCTCACCCCTCCCTCATGTGGCCCGTGTTCCCCTTCCTGGTTCAGATGTTTCCAGGCTCCCAGCTCCATATGACAACATCTCAGCTCAAAGTTCTTCACAGTCTGGCCCTAAATGCGTCTCCAGCCAACTCCCTGTGTGCCCCCTTGCTTCTTCCCCGGACAGCTGCCCCTCCTAGACTCTACATCTGCACACACTCATGCTCCCGCCGACAATGCCATCCTTACGTCTCACCTTTTCTCCATTTGGAATTAGCCTAAATGCCATGATTAATGGTGACTCTAGCAGTGGCTAGCATTTATTGAATGGCCACAGGGGAGGTCATTAGTGCGGACCACACACATCCTGCCTCTCGCCTCCTTCTGTGCCTGGGGTAGATTTGCACTTTCCCATCCCTTTTAATATTAGGTGTAGTCGTGAGACTTGCTTTGCAGAATACAAGGCGAGGTGAGTGACTAGCGTCTCTTCTGAGTGCAGCTTCAGTGGCCTCTGTGGGGTTTGCCAAATTCTTTTTTTCCCTGACTCAGCATCTTGGAAAAGCACTCATCAAGATAGATTGTCCATCAGCCCAAGTTCTTAATTGAGTACTAATAACAGGGTCCCTGTTCGATGTGCCGAGTGAGAAACACCCATGTGATGTGTTTTGTCACTGAGAGTTGTGGGTTGTTGGTGACAGCAGCACATCCTCACCTACCTGCCTGCTACCTCCCCATTTGCCAGCTGGTGGCTGAGCACTTCACATAGGTGACTTCATTCTGTCCTCAACACGTGACAGCCCTTCCTCAGCCGGAATGAACTAGAAGACCACAGCCATGAATGACCCTCCAAAATGCAGCGGCTTCAAGGCTATTTCTCACTCATGCTGCATGTCCATCTCGAGTGGGCTACAGCTCTGACCCCTGTTATCTTCTTCCCAGGACCCCGGCTGCTGGAGCTGCACATGGCTGGGTTTGTGCAGAGGTAATAGAGAGAGACAGGGGTGGTGAGCTCACTCTACAGCGTCACTGGCCCAAACAAGTCACAAAACCACCACATGCAAGTTCAGTAAGGGCAGGGAGGGCACTGCGGGTCACATGGCCACGTGACCTCAGCGGAGCATACA
This sequence comes from Symphalangus syndactylus, assembly GCF_028878055.3. Taxonomy (NCBI): domain Eukaryota; kingdom Metazoa; phylum Chordata; class Mammalia; order Primates; family Hylobatidae; genus Symphalangus; species Symphalangus syndactylus. Next base: position 15,499,911 of record NC_072438.2, on the reverse strand, counting down.
AGTACAGTCTCCCTCCAGGATGGGGCTGCTAACATGTTGCACAATAATACAGCCAACCACAGGACCCACTTTACAAATGAACAAACAGCACCTTTCTCCCAAGTTACTCAGCTCCTAAGTGGCAATCCAGAGATGTACCCAGGTCTGTGATTCCAGGGCTGGTATAGTCAGCCCATATACCAGCTGGTATAATACAGCAGCTAGCTGTACTAACCTAGCTGCTTCTCTGCTAGCATTCCCCTCCATGACCACCCAGGTCCAAGGACCAAGCTTCCAGGTGGCTTTCTTGGCTTGTTCCACCACTTTGAACCTCATAGAGGCTGGGCAAAACAGTGCCGCAATGGATCTTTCCTCCAGTGAAATGATAAGACAAAGGCCCGCCCACCCCACCCACAGCCCAGGTCACCATGCCTCTGGATGGAGAGAGAATGTCTTGGAATTCTGAGATAATGCCAAGACCCAGCAAATGAAGATGAAGTCTGTGTGGAAGGGCACAGAGCCATAATCCAGCCCAACACCCTCAAGGTTAGTGAATTTCTGCCCCTGCACAAGTAACACTTGCTTGTGACAGAAAATTTGGAAATAAAGGAAAATATAAAAGTTATGGTCCTGAGTCCAAATGTAATTGCCAGAAACCTTTTAGAGTGTGTTATCCCAGGACCTTTTCAAGGTAGAATTTTGTTTTTACATAATCGTGATCAGACCTTATTTTTTTGTATTTTATTTGTTTAGTGACATATTTTAAATAGACTAAAATGTATTATTACAATCCCCTACCTTTTGAATATTGATTCCCGCTATCCAGGAAAAAAAAAAAGCCTTAATTTGTAGAATTTGCCAATTTCTGGGATGTAAATACTCTGCCATGGCTGATTTTTGAATATTGATTCAAAAGAAATCAATATTAGCATTGACATATTTGCTTCAGCTTTCTTTTTTACTTTTCTTTTATTGTAGAGACAGAGTCTCACTATGTTGCCCAGGCTGGTCTCTAATTCCTGGACTCAAGCAGTCCTCTCACCTCAGCCACTGAAGGAGCTGGGACTACACATACAAGCCAAAGCACCCAGCTTCGCTTCAGTTCTTTATATTCGAGAAATGAGACCACAGAGATACAGCTGAAGTTCCTTTACATCCCGTCCTACTCCTCATATTTCCTTTCTCTTTCCAGAGGCAAACACTATCCCCAAAGTAGTGCTTTCTTCCCATTTATGTTCTATTCCTTAACATACACACATGCATTGTATCATTTTATGTAATTTAGAAATTTATAGAAACAGGATCATATTGATCACACTATACTACAAACTGCTTTTTTTTCCCTAAGCATTATGTTTTCAGCGCTACCCTAGTTTCTTCATTGATCTTGCATGCTGGCAGAAAACAATCAATGGCGCGCCGGAGCTTGCTCCGAGAACCTTCTCACAAAAGCCGATCATGCATATCTTTTCCCAACTCTGTGTTTGATGATGTCACAATGGTAGCTAGAAATCAGCTATGGCAGAGTATTTACATCCCAGAAATTGGCAAATTCTACAAATTAAGGCTTTTTTTCCTGGATAGCAGGTTGTTAAATATTTGCCAGCATACAATTAATGTATTATTTCTTCTACCTGCTCTCCACCCACCCACGTAATATTTAGGTTGTTTCTAACCTTTTTGGATTTCAGACAACACTGCAGGTACATCCTTTGACTTAATTCCTTATAGCCTGCAGTGTAAAGGTTTCCTAGGATGGACAGGTAGAGGGGGAGACTACTGAGTCATGCTGGTGACATTCCTTCTAGGTCATGCATACTGGAATATATACATATTTAACTTCCTACTCGTTGCCAAATAGAGAAGCAATTTACACTCCTACAGCAGTGTATCACATTCTCAAGTGACACTTGGAATAGACTTAAATTCATGTGAAGTTGATGGGTGAACGGGTATGTGATGATTGCTTACTTTGCACTTCCTGATTCCTAGTGTTTGGGAATCTTTCCACTTGGCCATTTTAATTTCCTCTTCGATGAATCGCCTGTCTTTTCCCATTGTCCATGTCTCCATTGGATTGTGTGACTTTCTCCTTACTGGCTTCCCAGAGCCTTTGATATAATTGTATCCTCTGCTGTTTATATGTGTTGCAAACCTATTATCTTCTGTTTCTGTGTTGCAAACATTCTCTTGTAATTTGCTGTTTTTGTCTTAACTTTGTTTATGGTACTCTTGTCCTACAGAAGTCATTCATTTTGATGTAGGAAATGTATCAATATTTATCTTTTAAGCATTTTGCCTTTTGTGTTCTGTTTTACCAATACTTGTCTACCCGCTGAGTTACAAAGGTAGCAAACAGAATGTCCTTCCTTTATGTTTTAGGATGTATATTTACCTCATTTACAGTATGCTTTTCTGTTTGGGGTGAGGCAGTGATCAAATTACATACTTTTTCCATATGAAGAAAATAATATCCAAATCATTCATTGAATAGTCCATCCTTTTCCCACTGATTTAAAATGCCACTTCTTTTCTACATCAAGTTCCCATATACATGTGCCTCTATTTCTGGACTCTCTATTCTGTTCCATTGGTCTTTCTGTCTGGCCCATGTGGCAGTACTACCCTGCCGTAGAGAGACAGCTTTATAACAAGTCAATATCAAGTAGGTCAAATGGCACAGTCTTTGCCTTTCATCAAAATTGTCTTGGTTATTCTCGGACTTTTGTTTTTCCTATGCAAATTTTCAGTTTTTCAGATCCCATTGAAAATCCTGTTGGGGCCCAGCATGGTGGCTCACGCCTGTAATCCCAACACTTTGGGAGGCTGAGGCAAGTGGATACCTGAGGTCAGGAGTTCGAGACCAGCCTGGTCAACACAATGAGACCCCGTCTCTACTAAAAATACAAAAATCAGCCAGGCATGGTGGCATGTGCCTGTACTCCCAGCTACTCGGGAGGCTGAGGCAGAAGAATAGCTTGAAGCCGGGAGGCGGAGGCTGCAGTGAGCCGAGATCGCACCACTGCACTCCAGCCTGGGTGACAGAGCGAGACTCCATCTCAAAAAAAAAAAAAAAAAAAAAAAGAAAAAAGTAAGATGGAAATCCTGTTGGGATTTTCACTGAAACTTCAATTAGCTTATAATTAACCAGGAAAAAATAGATATCTTTCTGATATTGAATCATCCCATCAACGGATATGGTCTATCTCTGTATTTATTCAGATCTTCTTTCATGTCCTTCAATTAAATTTTATAATTTTCTTCATAACAATAACAACCATTTATATAGAAGTTAATATGTGCCAGCTACTGTTCTAAACACTTCATATTTATAAACTCAATCTTCCCAGCTTCCCTGTAAGGTGAATATTATTATTATCTCCCTTGTACAAATGAGGAAACTGATGCACCAAGTGATCAAGTAATTTTCCCAAGCCAGGAAGCAGTAGGGCCATGACCTGAAGCCAGACAATCTGGATTGGGATACTCTGCTGTGAACCATTGAACCACTCTCCTATACTACCTCCAAAAGGGCCGGTACATCTTTTATTATATTTTCTCTTAAGTGTCTTATAGATTTTACTGCTACTGTAAATAGGATTTGCCCCTTCTCATGTGTTCTAATTGGTACTGTTGTTCAGTAGGAAGGTTATTGATTTCACTATGTTGTCTCATGTCCAGCAATTTTGTTGAACTGTCACATGCTTCTAATAGTTTGAGAGCAGATTCTCTTGGATTTTCTATGTAGACGATTATGTCATCTGCAATTAAACACAATTTTGGCTTTTCCTTGCTGTTCTTAATCCACTTGCTGTCTAGTCTAGTTGGTTCCAATGCAAGGCAGTATCAAAGAGCAGTGGTGGTAGAAGGTTTCTTTGTCTTAGTTCTAGCAATGCTTTCAAAGTCTCATCATGAAAAATGATGTTTGCTATCAGGTTTTGATAGATGCCCTTTCTCAGGTTGAGTAAATTCCTTTCCTAGTTTTCTGAGAGCGTTTCCTTAGAATAAGTATTAAAATTTGTCTAATGTGGATGCTTTTTGTTTGGCTGCTTGCTTTGTTTTGTGGTATCTATTAATAAGATAATATGACTTTTGCCTTTAATCTATTAAAGAAGTGAAGTAAGTTAACATTTTTTGTCTTTAACTATCCTGACATTCCTAGAGTGAACCTCACATGGTAATTAGATGACTGATAGATAAATGGATAGATAGATAGATAGACAGATAGATTGATAGATAGACGATAGATAGAGCCATATTTGTTTTGCTAATATTTTTAATTTGAGTTTTGCACCTATGTTTAGAAGTCATATTGATTAATAATTTTCTTTTCTTGCAATTTTCTAGCAAGTTTGTACTAACATCATAAAATAAGTTGAAGAACTTTCACTTTTTATGTTTTTATAGAATAGTTTGTATTATTATAGAGATCATATTCCAGTTTCCAAAGTGGTTATATCATTTTACGTTCCCATCAGCAGTATATGAAAGTTCCAGTTTCTCCATATCCTCACCAAAATTTGGTATAGTCAGCCTTTTTAATGATAGCCATTCTAACAGTTATGTAATAGTATCTCATTGTAGTTTCAATTTGCATTACCCCCGTGACTAATGATGTTGCTTAGCTTTTTGTGTGCTTATTTGCCATCTGTATATCATTTTTGGTGAAATGTCTGTTCAGACATTTTGTTCACTTATTCATTGGGTTGTTTGTCTTGTTACTATTGAGTTTTGAGAATCCTTTATATATTCTAGATACAAGCCATTTATGAGACACATGCTTTGCAGAGAATTTCTGTCAGTCTAGGGCTTGTCTTTTCATTCTCTTAAGTGTCTTTCAAAAAGGAGATGTTTTTAATTTTGATGAGGCCCAATTTATTAATTTTTAATTTTATGCAACCTGCTTTCAGTGTCATATCTAAGATATTTTGACTAACTGAAGGTCACAAAGGTTTTTACTCTGTTTTCTTTAACAACAGGGACTGGTAAACTACAGCTTGCAGACCAGCTGCCTATTTTTATATATAAAGTTTTACTAAAATACAGTCATATCTATTCATATATTTTCTATGGCTTCTTTCATACTACAATAGCAGAGTTCTATCATTACAACAGAGTCCATATGGCCCACAAGCCTAAAATACTTACTATCTGGTCCTTTAAGAAAAAATTCTTTACCTCCTCTTCTAAAAGTTTTACAAGTTTAGGGTTTATATTGAGATCTATGATCCATTTTGAATTAATATTTGTATATGGTACAAAATATGGATTGACGTTCATTTTCTACACATATACAATTGTTTTAGCACCCATTATCTAAATATCCTCCACTAAAGTGCATTTGAGTCTCTATTCAAAATCAGCTATGTCAGCTGCCACATAGGCATGCATCTATTTCTGGACTCTGTATTGCATTCCCTCGATCTGTTAGTCTATCTTGACACCAGTATCACTTGTACCCACTACTGAAGCTTTATAATAAATCTTGAAATCAGATTGTGTTAGTCCTCCAACTTTGTTCTTTTATTTCGAAGTTGTTTTGGCTATCCTAGGTCCTTTGTATTTCTATATGAATTTTAGAATGGGTTTTTCAGTTTCTAAAAAAAAAAAAAACTGTTCAGATATTGTTTACACCATGTTGAATTTCAGATCAATTTGGGGAGAACTGCCATCTTAACAATCCACTAACATAGCATAACTCTCCACTCATTTAGGTCTTCTTTAATTTCTATCATCAATGTTTTATAATTTTCAGTGCATTAGTCTTTCATGTCTTTTGTCAGATGTATTCCTCCCTACCTCATATTATAACTGGTAGTTTTTAAGTTTCTATTCTGATTGATCTTGTGCCTTGCAAATTTGTTAAACTCATTTATTAACTCTGGTAGCTTTTTTGTAGATACCTTTGGATTTTCTATATAGATAATCATGTCATCTGTGAATAAAGACAGTTTTACTTCTTCCTTTCTAATCCGAACATCTTTTTTCCTCTTTCTTGCTTTATTGCACTAACTATAACTTCCAGAAGAATGTATGCTGACAGTAGACATTTTTGCCTTCTCCTGATCTTAGGGAGAAAGCATTCAATCTTTCATTTAGCCTGTAGGTTTTTCTCATAAATGCTCTTTATCAAGTAGAGGAACTTCACTTCTATTCTTAGTTTTTTTAGAGGTTTTATCAGTTTTATCAAGAATAAAGGTTGGTTTTCTGAAATCCTTTTTGTGTTTATTGAGATGATAGCATAGGTTTTTATAGATTGTTAATATGGGAAATTACATTGATAATTTTTGAAAGTTAAACCTACCATGCATTCCTGGGATAAACCCACTTGGCTGTGATGTATTATCCTTTGTGTATTGTTAGATAGAATTTGCTAATAATTTTTTAATTCATGTACATGAGGACTATTGATATTGGTCTGTAGTTTTCTTTTTTCATAATGTCTGTCTGGTTTTGAGATCAAGGTAACTCTGCCCCACAAAATGATTTGGAAAGTGTTCTCTTCTCAAATTTTTGGAAGAGTTTATGTAGAATTAGTATTATTTCCTCCTTAAATGTTTACTGAAAGTCATCAGTCAAGTCATCTGGGCCTGGAGCTTTCTTTGTGGAAAGGTTTTAAATTGTAAATTCAATTTACTCAATAGTTATAGGACTACTCAGGATATCTATTTCTTCTTCAGTAAGCTTTGGTAGTTTGTGTCTTTCCAGGAATTTACCCATTCCTTCTAAGTTGTTGAATTTATTAGCAAAAAGTTGTTCATTATCTTCCCTTATTATTACTTTAATGACTGCTGAATATATACTGATGTCACCTTCTCATTCTTGATACTGGCAATTTTGTCTTCTCTCTTATTGTCCTGGTCAGTCTGACAAGAGGTTTATCAATTTCATTAATAAAAATCTTAGATAATTTTTTAATCAATAAATAACCAACTTTGGGATTAATTTATTTTCTCCATTGTTTTTATTTTATATTTAGCCAATTTCTCTTCTGGTCCTTACTATTTCCTCTCTTCTGCTTACTTTGGGTTTAATTTATTCTTCTTTTTCTAGTTTCTTAAGGTGGAACTCAAGGCCATTGATTAGGAACTTTCTTCTATTCCAATATACATGTTTAGTGCTGTACATTTCCCTCTAAGTATTGTTTTAGCGACATCTCATAGATTTTGATACATTGTGTTTTCATCTTCTTTCACGTAAAAATACTTTCCAATTTCCCTTTTGATTTCTCCTTGGACACATGGGTTATATAAAAGTGTGTTTCATTGTTTCCAAATATTTTCCAGAGCTCTTTCTGTTATTGATTTCTAATTTAATTCTATTATGACAGAACATACTTTTTGTGACTTAAGTCCCTTTACATTTATTGAGACTTGTTTCATGGCCAGAATATGGCCTATTTTGATGAATGTTCTGTGGTGTGTACTTGAACGTCTATTCTGCTGTTTTTGGGTAGCATTTTCTACAAATATAAGCCAGGTCCAGTTGGTTGATAGTGTTGTTCATATCTTCTATTTTCTTACACATTTTTTGTTTACATGTTTCATCAGTTAGTAAAAGAAGGTTTTTGAAATCTCCAACTATAATTGTAGATTCATCTATTGCTTCTTGCAGTTCTATCATTTTTGCTTCATGTCTCTGATTAGGTGCATAAACATTAAGATTGTCATACCCTTTTAATTAACTGTTCCCTTTATCATTATGAAATTACTTTATTTAACCTGGTAATATTCTTTACTGTGAGATCTACTTTGAGATTAATATAGGCACTGCAGCTTTCCTTTGATTAGTGTTAGTTAACACAGTATATCTTTTTCATTGTTTTACTTTTAACTCTTGTCTTTATATTTAAAGTGGGTTGCATGTAGGCAGCATATATTTGGGTCTTGCCTTTTCATCCAATCTGATGTCTTTTTATTGGGATATTTAGACCATGGCTGCTCAATATGATTATTGGTATGATTAGGTTTATATCTCTCATCTTGATACTCATTTTCCATTTATTCCATTTTCCTTTATTCCCTTCTTTCTCCTTTTCTGTCTTCTTTGGGATTAATTAAGCATTGTTCAATGATTCCATTCTATCTACTTTCTGGCTTCTTAGCTATAACTCTTATTGTTTTAGTAGTTATTTTAAGGTTTACAGTACACATCTTTAACTTATCACAGTCTACCTTCAAGTGATATTATAGCATGTCAAATATGTTTAGGATACTTATACTTACTTATAATAGTATACTTCTATTCTCCTCTCTCAGCCTTTTTGCTATTATACAGTTTACTTTTACATATGTTATAAACCTCACGGTACATGGTTATTATTTTGTGTCAAGAGCCAATTATACTTTAAAGGGATTAAAATAATAAGAGAAAATATCATATCCGACCTATGTAGTTACTATTATGCTCTTTGATCCTTTGCATAGATCCATACTTCCATCTAGTATCACCTTCATTCTGTTTGAAGCACATCCTTTAACATTTCTTGTACTACAGGCCTGCTAGTGATGAATTCTTTAAGCTGTTATGTCTGAGAAGTCTATTTTGCTTTTATTCTTGAAAGATTATTTTCTGGGTATGAACTCTAGGCTGACTACTTTTTTTAATTTCATGCTTTGAGGATATTGTTCCACTGCCTTCTCACTTGCATTATTTTCTAGAGAAATCTGCTGTAATCTATATCTTTGCTGCTCTGCATATAACAGCTTTTCCCCACCCCACGCCTTTCTCTGGCGACTTTTAAGATTTTCTCTTTATTATTTTGGGCAATTTAATTATAATGTGCCTTAGTGTGGGTTTTTTCCCATTTTTATTGTGCTTGCGGGGCAATGAAATTCTTGTGTCTGTGGGTGTACCATGTTCATCGAATTTGGAAATTTGCCAGCCATTATTTCTTCAGATATTTTTCTGTCCCTTCCTCTCCTCTCTTTCAGAAACCCCAGTTATACATATATGAGGCCTCTTAAAGTTGTCTCACAACTCAATGAGAAAGTCTCTGTTTCTTTTTAAAATTTTTGCTCTTTTTTTATCTTTTTACTCTCTATATTTCTTTTTGGATAGTTTCTATTGCTGTCTTCAAGTTAGCTAATCTTTTGTTCTGCAATGTCCTCTCTGCTGTTAATCCTATCCAGTGTGTTTTTCATATTATACATTGTAATTTTCATCTGTAGTAGTTTGATTTATGTCTTTTCTATATCCTTCATGTTGATGGTATGTCCAATCTTTCCTCTAGCTTTTAGAACATACAGAACATGATTATAATAAGTGTTTTGATGACCTTGTCAGCTAATTTTAACATCTGTGTCAATTCTGGATCAGTCTTAACTGACTGACTTTTCCTTCATTATGATTTGCATTTTCCTGCTTCACTGCGTGGCTAGTAATTTTTTACTGGATGCCAGACTTTGTGATTTTTGCCATTTGGGGTGCTGGATTTGTTTGTATTCCTATAAATATTCCTGAGCCTTGTTCTGAGATGTAGTCAACACATTTATAAACAGTTTGATCCTGGCCAGGCATGGCGACTCATGCCTCTAATTCTACCACTTTGGGAAGCTAAGGTGGGAGGATCACTTGAGCCCAGGAGTTCAAGACCAACCTAGGCACCATAGTGAGAACCTGTCTACAAAAAATGGAAAAATTAGCCAGGCCTGGTGGCATGTGCATGTAGTCCCAGCTACTCAGGAGGCTGAAGCAGGAAGATGGCTTGAACTTGGGAGATCAAGGCTGTCGTGAGCCATGATTACACCACTGCACTCCAGCCTGAGTGACAGAGCAAAACCCTGTCTAAAAAAACAAAAATGAAACAGTTTCACCCTTTCAAAAGTCTTGCTTTGATGATTTGCTAAGCATGCTTGCAGAAATTATCAGTCTAGGACTAATAATTTCCTCCTACTGAGGCAAGACTTTCCTGAGTTGTCTACCCAATTTCCTGTGAATTACAAGATTTTCCAGTCTGGCTGGTAAGAGCAGGCACTACTCCTGGCTGTGTGCGTGCTCTAAGTACTGGTATCACAGGTCCTTTTGGGGGTTCTTTCCCTGACTGTGTAATTTCCTTGCATGCATGTGCTGATCATTACTCAACTGAGCACTCAAGTTGGACTTCTGCATGACTCCAGAGCTCTCTTTCTTTGCAGCTCTCTCCACTCCATTAGTCTGCCCTGTGAAATCCAGCCACTTTGATCTCCCCAGACTCAGCTCATTCTTTCAACTCGGGGGTTCCAGCAGACTCTGGTGGGCAACCTGTCCCTGCAACGTGGCCAGGAATCTCTCAAGGCAGTAAGCTGGAGCAGTCCTTGGCCTCACCTTGTTTATTTCCCATCATTCAATAATCACTTTCATGTCTGATGTCCAATTGCTTGGAAATCACTGTTTCATTTGTTTTGTGCCATTTTCTTACTTGTTTAAGGTGGGAAGCTAAGTCTGGTCCCTGTTATTCCATCTTGGCCAGAAGCCTAGCAGCTCCATTTCAAGCCCTGAACCCTCCCTCCACATCGGGCTTCAGGTAAGTGGCAGGTACCTCCTATTCCTCCTCATGCAGAGATGGGATTCCCAGCATAGCCCTCTCCAAAGCAGTATGCTCCACAAAACTTTTATTATGCACCCCTCAACCCTTTCATAGCCTGCCTATCAGTAAAGAGTGGGGGCATCCTTGCAACAAACTTTTGACAATTTTCTTCGAAAATATTTCTTCAGCTAGTTCCTCACTTTAATGTGTCATATTTATTTTATTTGGTTTTCTCAGTGAGAATTGAAGGCACTGATATACCTAGTGGCTGGCACATCATGGGTGCTCAGGGAGTCTCTATTGCCCCTAACTTTTTCAGATTCTGCCAGTCCACTACTCAAACAAATGAGCCGAGTCTTGTGGGGATGGGGATTCACAGAGAAGCACCTCTTTGCCATGCCAGGTAGGACACGAAACCACTCGTTAGCACCTGACTTAATTGCATCCACTATTTTCGTACTTAATGCCAAAGAGAAATGGATGGTATAACTTTTTACCTCATACACTGGATTCAAGCAAAATAAATGGGCATAAAGCTAATCCCTCCCCTAGGCCAGCCCTGGGGAAATTTGGAAAACAGGCAATTAAGCATGATCGAGCAGTTTGGCCCAGGAGGAAAATGACCTCTGCCTGCACATTGCTCTCTAGTGATCAATAATTCACAGCACTTGCCAGCCACATGTGCAGCCCCCAGGCATCCATCCCTCCCACCAGCTGGTTCAGCCCTTTCAAGAGGTGCCCAAAGGCCTGATGCTCATCCCCACCTCCCACCTGGGCCTGGCCATGTCAGGAAAACACGACTCCAAGCCTTTTGTAGGCAGGCTCCTGGGAATGCTCAACTGGGACTTATGTCCTCCATCTATAAAGGGACTGCAGGGAATGGACTCTACCCAGCCTTCAGCAGGGAGATGGCATTCTTCTTTCCCACTGGCATTTCCAAGCCATCCTCTCATGACACTTCCTTCATGGAGCCTTCCTTGATTACCTCTGTGCTTAGAGTCATCACTAAGTCCATACCACGGTTATGAACTATTCATTAATTTTAAAAATGATTGCTCACCAATTAAATATCAGGACTACAGGACATACTGGAGCAGAAACCAATGAACAGCACCCAGTCCTGCCTTGAGGGCTCGAGGAAGCCACAGTCCTGAGAAACAGATGGACAGGGGAACCAGATGGGACAGGTGGGACAGAGGAATGGGGAAACATGATTGCCAACCATACCAGCCACATCCCCTAGAGTGAGGTGGGGAGGAAGACCCACCCTGTCTCACCACTCCAGGGAGAGAGGACGTGTCAGGGCACAGTGTTAGGGCAGCTCCGCATCTCTCAATATATTCTGAAAAGGAACATCAGCCATGGCGAGAAGCCGAGGTTGCAGCCCCGCTCCCACGCCACATCCTGGGCAAACGCTCCTCATGCATGATTTCACTTCCACATGCCCTGTGGGTAGGGACTCTTAGTGTCTCCCTTTCACAGATGGGAAAACTGAGGCTTAAAAAGGTTACACAACCTCAGCCAAGTCGCACATGAGCGGTGGATAAGACCTGACCCCAGGAGGCCTGGCTGCAGAGCTGGGCCCCAGACCTCTCCTGAACGCGGGGCACCACCTCACGTAAACTCTCTGCCACAGCCCCAATGCTCCAGGGCCCTGCTCCGTGTCACTCACAGATCTGTTGTACCCCATTTCCCCCACTGTAATGTCATCTCTGTGGGCAGGGATTTTTGCCTGTTTTGCTCACTGTGTTGTGTACCCTAGTGCCTGGTGTGTGGCAGGAATTTGTATTTGTTGGATGAATTTGTGGATGAATAGATGATCAAGGAGGCCAGTAAGTGGCTCAGGTAGCCAGCCCCTCATCCTGCCCCCTCCCCAATATCTCTGTGCCTCCTGCATGATGGTGGCACAGGCTGGCCAACGAGCTTCTGCATGGAAGATGGGGCAGGCTACTGGGGTGTGTCATGGTGGGCCAAGCCAGGGGGCCATGTAGGGTGGTGGAACCAGTCCAGGTATTCCCTTGGGGAACCAGAGGGTTGAGTCCAATGGGGCTATCAGAACCCATAAGGCCTTGAGAGCCAAGGAAGTGATGATTGGTTCAAACAGGAGGGTGGCAAGGCCAGGCCGTCATGGGGCAGGTCTCTGGAGGGGGCCAGGCTGGAACTGGGCCAGTGATATAATTTGGCTCTATGTCCCCACCCAAGTCTCATGTCAAATTGCAATCCTCAATGTTGGAGGAGGGGTCTGGTGGGAGGTGATTGGATCATGCAGGCAGACTTCTCTCTTGCTGTTCTGGTGACGGTGAGTGAGTTCTCATGAGATCTGGTTGTTTAGAGGCATGTGGCACTTCTCCCTTCTCTCTCTCTCTCTCGCTGGCCACAGGAAGATGTGCCTGCTTCCCCTTCACCTGCTGCCATGATTATAAGCTTCCTGAGGAAAGCTTACTAGCCATATTTCCTGTACAGCCTGCAGAATTGTGAGTCAATTAAACCTATTTTCTTAATAAATTACCCAGTCTCAGGTAGTTCCTTATAGCAATGTGAGAACAGACTAATATAGCCGGGCTCCACCCACTGGCTCTGCTGCAGGGCCTGAGTAAACTACTGTCCTCCAGGGACTGGTAACACCAGGGACAATAAGGAGGCTTAATCAGGATCTTCTGACTGCAAGTGACAAAAAGCCAGCCTAAACTAGCTTAGCAAAAAAGGGGACACAATTCCAGGCCCTGACAGTGGGCCCTGGGGCTTAAACTCCATGGGACCCTCTTTGCCTCTCCTCTCTGTTTCTCTCATGGGGTGGACACAGCCAGTAGCAGCTCTGAGGACACATCCCACAGTGCCTTGGCCAGAGTGAGAGAAGGTATCACCACCCACTGCCATCCAAAAACCCAAGATGGACTCCAACAGGGTCAGCCAGGGCCCCTGCCTACCCCTGGCCAACCCCACAGACAGGGAGGTCTGGTCTTTGGCCTGTCCAGGGTCGTAGTGCTGAAGACTTGATGGGGTAGGGGGATGCCACGAGAGCCTCCCCTCGAGTGCTCTGGCATCTTTCTGCATTCCACTCCAAGGCCTCTGCCCACACCACTGGGCCTGGAGCGCATGCTCAAGTGTGAGTGAAAGTCAGTGCCCCCACGCCAACCCTCCACCAATCTGAACTGATAATCCCTGGAGAACTACTGCTGTTTTTCAGAGATCAGTTCTGGAGCCCTCTGTATAATTCTCAGTAGACTGGAGCCCCCATCCCTACAGCAGGGACTCGAATGATGTGCCCTAGGATCTCATCCCAAATAAACTGCCTACACCCACATGCCAGGCTCAGGCACTACTTTCATGGAATGCAAGCTAAGAGACACCACAGAGAGGGGACCTGGGGTTTGGAGAACACGCAGCAATGACACAGGTGCATACCACTCCAAAAGGAGCAAGCCAGCCTTTGGCAGGAGGGAGGCCTGTCAAAGGCATGGGCCCCAGGTGTGGGACTGAACTTCAGGGTTAGGATTCTGACCTGCCAAGACAATGATGCCCTCCCAGTGGCCTGGGGACCCTGTAGAATCTGCTTCCCCTCCCCAGTCTCCCTCCTCACTCCATTCCAACACACCAGCCTCCCAGCTGTTCCTCCAGTTCAACATGCATAACCCTGCCTCGGGGACTTTGCATCTGCTGTTTCCTCCCCTGGGCCATTCCTCCCTCAGATACCTGCAAGCCTCGGCTCCTCACCTTGTACAAGACTTGACTCAAATGTCACCTTCCTAATGAGGCCAACCAGGTTCCCCCTACCTACAATTGCAACCAGTACGCCCACCATCCACCCACCCACACACAAACGCACACACATACACACACACACACACACACCCCTCCTGGTCCCTCTTTCTGGGCTTTGCTTTAAAATTTTTTCTTGTTTATCAGGACTATTGTCTGTCTCCCTCAATCAGAATGTCAGCTTCAGGGAGCCGCGGTGGGGGGCATGTGGACACGGAGGAGAGTCTGGGGGCTTCTGTCTTTTTCACTGTCCTATCCCAAGCAGGCCACACAGCTTAGCAAAGCTAAGCTTAGCAAAGCCATGGTGCTGGGGAGAGGTGGGAGTTGTGTGCAACATGAAAACGGCACAATGTATCCTGCCCATCAAGATGACACACTCCGTACATCTGGTACACTAACAGTGCTGTGTTAGAAATCTGACACATACTAGATCGATTTAGTGCAAAATGAAAGATAAATTTATGCCGGTGCCTTCCTGAAGGAGAAGCCCGTGTCTGTAGCCACCTCTCCACACTCACAGCAAGAACACACCCTTGAAGGACAGCAGACACGGAGGGGTGGACCTGGCTTCGCTCTTATTGCTCCCAACAGTTCCCTGTCTTCTGGGTTGCATTTAAATCCACCCCCAGCCCCCACCCCAATTAATGGTTTTCTCTTTCTGTCGACTCTTTAGTCGGGAGCCGTAGCTTTAAAATCATGCAGGCTTAGTGTACTCTGTTACCTAGCAACAGCCATAAATCAACAGAACATGCTGGAATGTTAAAGCAAACCTTCCTGGCTGTTAGATGCGTTGGCCTTTTTTAATCCAAACATGCTCATTTGCCACCACGCCTCGGCTACACCCAGCTTCCAGCCTGCAGCATACCTGGGTTTGCACATTTTTTAAACCACCTTAGGGTCTGTCTGATTTTTCCGCCTGAGTCTTTTGTGCCTTCTTAGCACTCTGGCCAGCACCCAGCGACAGGATCAGGCAGGCTCTGCTGACGTGGCCGGGGCAGGACCCGTTGGTCTAGCCTGAATACCTCCGTCTCAGCCCTACAGCCAGGGGTCCAGACCAGCCCTGAAGTATCTAGAAACACAGGGGACGCCAGAGACCCTGGTTCCTTACCGTAGGTTTCCAAATCGCCTGTCAACCTGGTCCGCTCGGTGGGTTAATATGGGTGTGAAGGCCCTCCCCGGGGTGTCCAAGGGAATCCCTCACTCCCCCCACTAACACATTCAATCATTCATTCATTCACTTATTCAACAGACAGGAACACAGCACCTCCCGCACGCCAGGCCTTGCCCTCAAGAGCTTGCATCCTACTGGGGCAAGGAGCTGAATGTAACACCGAAGCACTGGTCTCCAAGACGGAGGGCCACCTGGACCACATGGGTGCCAGATGCCCAGAATACAAGAGGGAATGACAGAAACCCAGCCCCTAACTCAGACACTCACAGCCCAGGTGGAGGCCAGCAAGCACCCAGGGCGCCAAGCACACGCGGCACGTAGTCCAGGTGGGAGCCCAGGGCACAGAGAGGCATCAGCTGAGAGCAGGGCAGACGGGCACTGCAGGACACAGGTCAGGGCTGCACAGGAAGGGAGGAGGCCATACTTGGCCCTTCCTGGAGCGTGGCTGGAGACCCTGGGACCAACTCTCATGCAACTGCGCCCAGCTGCTGCTGCCAGGGTCGAAGCAAGGGGAAACCTGAGTAAAAGGGTTTTATTCCGAGAACTCTCCTGGCTGCCCTGTCCAGAGGCTGCCCTGAGACCAGGCTGGGGGCAGGAGACTGCAGCCAGGATGGTGGTGGCCTGGCCCAGGAACATGCTGTTGGGAGGATTCTGCTGTCCCTGTGACAGGAGAAGCTGTCCACGCAGAGACGTTGCTGGAGGAAGAGCAACTTGGGGAGGCCCACAAGCTGGTGGGCACAGCCTGCCAACACCCCATCCCACAGCTGAGGGCCCTGCCTCTCCTGCCCATCCAGCCTGCCCTGCCAAGGGGCTACGCGGCCTCCACAGCCAGCATGAAGTCCTCAGGCTGAGAGCCACAGTGTGGGATGAGTATCGGGGCCACACAGCCTGGTCCACTCTGCCACTCGCATGTCTGCCACACCTGGGTCCACCCAAGTGACAGCAAGCCAGTGTCGGCACAGGGAATGCCATATGGCTATCGAGGAGGCTGGAAGGACAGTTGGCCCCAGAACACAGCAGCTGGGGCAGGCCTGGGGCCCCTGCAGACCAGCACCTGGGAAAACAGTGTCCCAGGCACTCCCAGATCACCGGTGCCTGGCACAGTACCTGGCATGCAGAGGGGTTCACGACCTGGGGATGAGTGTGACAGCTGCCAGATCCCACCTGGGATGAGCCACATCCCTGCCTGTCCCCATACCCTATGGCCTCCTGGTGAGGGAGCAGGCACGGGGTTGGGTCTAGGTTTATCCCACGCTCTGGCTGTGATTCCAAGAGAAAGCAATACTGCATGAGGGTGAGAGTGAGGTGAGGATACTTTCTCTACCTGGAAATGGAGATAGTAGGTCACTGAGCTTTCCTCCAGGGGATGTGGTGAAAACCAGCTCAAAGATGCCAAGGTGCTTTGAAACAGAACTGCTGCCAGGAGGAAGAGGAGGCTCTTGGGCTGGACCTTCCGAGTTTCTCCTGCTGGATAACCTTTGCATGGTATATGAGTTCCCAGGCTGCCATTATAAATTACCACACAGTCTGTGGCTTAAAACAACAGAAACATGTCCTCTCACAGTTCTGGATGCGTCTTACAGGGCTAAAATCAAAGTGTTGGCAGGGCCGGTGCCTTCCAGAAGCTTCAGGGAGACTCTGTCCCAGGGCCCCCTCCCAGCTCCCCATGGCTGCACTCCTTGGTGCCCCTTGGCTTGTGGACACATCACCCCAGTCTCTGCCTCCTCCTCTGCATCTCCCTAACCCCCCTCTCTATTCTCTTATGAGAACACCAGTCATGGGATTTAGGACCAGTTACCAGAGAGCAAAACCAGGACAATCTTGTCTTGAGATCTTATTTAATTACTTCTGCAAAGACTCTTATTTCCAAATGTGTCACATTCACAGTTACTGCAAATTAGATCTTGGACATATTTTGTGGGGGGACAAAGTTCAGCCCTCTATTTATGGAAAGAAAATCCTAACTTTGAAAGAAACACATTCATAGTGTGAAAATAATCAGACCAAAGAATCATCCCATCTGGACCCCACCAGCCCTGGCCTCTGAGGATGGGATTTACTGAGAGCTGATCTGTGAAATGGACACAACAAAGGCTTTGCTTGGACACCCATCCTTGCATTTCCAGTGAACGCCCACCTACAATCAATATGTGATGAAGGGAGGAGGGAAGGGCCATGTTAGGGGAAGAAGAGCCAAGTCTAGGTGTAAGTTCATTTGGAATCATGGATATTCCCTAGGCACCCTCTGTGCATTAAAGTCTGTGATAGGCTGGGCACAGTGGCTCATGCCTGTAATCCCAACATTTTGGGAGGCTGAGGCGAGTGGATCACCTGAAGTCAGGAGTTCGAGACCACCCTGACCAACATGGTGAAACCTTGTCTCTACTAAATACAAAAAATTAGCTGGGTGTGGTGGTGCATGCCTGTAATCCCAGCTACTTGGGAGGCTGAGGCAAGAGAATCACTTGAGCCCGGGAGGTGGAGGTTGCAGTGAGCCAAGGTCGTGCCACTGCACTCCAGCCTGGGCGACAAGAGCAAAACTCCGTCTCAAAATAAATAAATAAATAAATAAAGTCTGTGATGACACAGGGAGTGTGATGATGCCATACGTATGGACGGGGGTGGGAGGGCCATAGTAAATAGCAGGGCAGGTATAAGAGCGTGATCCATAGACTGTGCAAAACAACAACTGCCCTCTCTTCCTGAGGGATGGAGAATTTCCAGAGGCCTTTAAGGGGACAATGCTTGATCTGAGTCCACACCTGAGCAGGGGTCATTCGGGGAAAAGAGGGAGGAGGCACCCCAACCGAGGAAACAGCACCATGAGCACCGGCAGGACACCCAGCAGCAGGGTGTGATCATGGGTGCAGGAGGAAGAGTGGCCAACTACTTATTTTCAGAAGAGAAATAGATGGAGGTGGCAGGGAAGTGGGGAAAACGTGCCCTACCAGACAGCAAGGTTGTCACAATCCTTAAGGCCGTGTGATATTGGTGCAAGGATAGATAAACAGGTCCACAGAACAAAATGGAATCCACGCTGTGCATATCAGGAAATGGCAGAGTACAGAGAGGATGTTCCAGACCAGTGGGAACAGGTAAACCATTCAGTCGGTGGTGCTGGGAGATTGTTTTCCTTTTGGAAAAAAAAAAAAATTAAAATCCCTACCTCAAACCCTAGACAAAAATAAATACTAAGTAAACTAAAGATTTAACTATGAAAAGCAAAACTGAAAAACTTGTGCAAGACATTATAGAAAACTTGTTATTATAACCCTGGGCTAGGATAAGACTTCTTCAGCAAGCCCAAAGTACAAACCATCAACAGAGCAATGCCTTCTGCTACATCAAAATCATCATAAACAAAGCAAAAAGACAAGCTACATGCAGGGAGAATGCATTTGCCACAGCTAAAATGAACAATGATTAACAGAGAAAGTACACAAGGCCCTTCAAGATGGCAACAAGAAGTCAAAGGACCCAAAAAGAGGGTTTGCACAAATCAGGGAACAGTGTTTTCTAGAAAAGG
Organism: Symphalangus syndactylus; assembly: GCF_028878055.3. NCBI lineage: Eukaryota > Metazoa > Chordata > Mammalia > Primates > Hylobatidae > Symphalangus > Symphalangus syndactylus. Next base: position 15,480,969 of record NC_072438.2, on the reverse strand, counting down.
TCATGAGAAGTGCCTCAAAACATATGAAAAGCTCTGCAGGGAAATGGAAATTAAAATCACATGACAGACCATTAGCAGTCACCAGATTGGCAAAATCCAAAAGCCTGCGAATGTGGAGAGCTGGCGAGGACTTAACAGCATCCATACGCTGTTGGCTTTGGTGCCAGTACATACAGTAAAGCTGACGTGCACACCCAAACCCCAGCAATTTCTCTCCAGTAAACACCCTAGCGAAACTCTTAGAGTCCAAATCTGGGGAGACACGATCGTGCAAATAAGGGAACAGGGCACAGCCGTAGAAATTAGCACATCACCCTATACACATCGACACAGAACGCGAAATGAAGGAAGCCAGGTTCCTGAAGAACACACACAGCATGTTCCATTATATAAAATCCAAAAGCCTTGCGCAGCTCAACACTAGATGGTTTAAGGCTACATCTTTGTGATGCAACTTAAAACCAGGCAATGGTGGAATTAATATTAGGACAGTGGTTACTTTTGTGGGCAGGGAGAAACTCAGAGAATAATAGGCTCAATGCTAAGCACGGATCCACAGATGCTGCAATTTATTACCATGCTCCATAACCTACACAAATGATGATACAGTCTGTTGTATGTATCAAATATTTCATAATTTTAAATGCATAAAAATAGAAATTTAAAGTATCAAGGATTAAAAAAATAGCAATGGGGTGGAGATAATTCATTGGGTGTGCCGTGAATACTAATGAGGGTCAGCAGTTTGGAAAGGGGACCATGGGAGGTGACACCCTGCAGTGCGAGCTCCAAGGTGGAGGAGCTGGGGTCTATGCACGGTGACGTTGGGGAGCGACAGTTCACTCACCCAGACGGCAAACACACCCACTGAGCCCAGTGAGCTCCTGGGCTGTGCTAGGGCCTGCACTGGGACATGAGCGACTCAAACAGTCATCAATAGGGAAAAGGACTCTTCTCAAGCCTCGAACATCGCCATGTTTCTTGATGGGGCTGGTATTGAAATGGGGGTCCCTGAATCTACACCTCTGATCGTTTTGGTGACAGAAAAGGCAGCTAGACAGTATCATATTCTTCTCCCTCTCCCCTCTCTCTCCTCTCTCCCCATCCCTCTCCCTCTGGAACATCATCTAACTTGGCAGACATACCCAAGTTAGACAGCTCAGGGCAAAGCGGACCACACAGTCAGTGTGGCTGGCAAAAGTGGCCGGGACGTGGTGCCCAAGGCAGATTGGGAGGGGAAAAGCAAACCAGGCGGCTACTCCTGCTTTCAGGTGCCCCCACTAGACTGGGGACCTCAGGAGCGGGGACTCCTTCATCCGTTCAGTGCTTGGGTGTGTTGAGTGACTAAACAAAAACCCAACTATGAGCAGCCCAGGGGAAGGACTGACTCACCCATCTCCAGTCCTCCCAGGTGTCTGGCTCAGGAAATATTGAGGGAATCAGATAGGCATGAAGTATACCTGCAGCACTCTGGAGCGTGACCCTGCCCCCTGCAGCCTCACCCCACCCCATCATTCTCTCCCTTCGGCTGCGTGAGTCCTCTCACAGTGCCTCCGACACGCCACACACAGTCCTACCTCTGGGCCTTCACACCTGCCCAGGCAGGGTACTTCCTTCAAGACCAGATGCTTGGCACCCTCATTGGAAAGGGATTTTCAACGTAATGTTTTCCTCCCACATCCTTGTCCTTCCCTCCAATGTTGGCCAAAGTGTGCTTGAGGACAATGCATCAAGGGCTCAGCTCTGCCTAATGGGTCATCTAGGGTTTTATAAAGCAGGAGGAGATGATTTTGTCTTTTCAAACTTGCTGGGGAGTGGGTCATTTCTGTATATAAAAATTTGTAATATTTAAAGTATATTTATCTTACTGTTCTGAATACACAGAATGGACGATTGAACCACACACACACACACACACAAAAACAACTCCTACCCCAGACACCTGCTGGGCTCCCTCCTTACTTCATTCAGCTGCCTGCGCCTAAGGTCCCTTTCTCCACTGACCACCCAATGCAAGGGTATGCCCCTCCCCACCAAGCCACTCTCCTTCCTCCTTCCAGGCTTCCCTCCCCTTGCTTATTCCAAGTTCTTACAGCACCAGTGATTAGACACAGGAATTATTTGTTGATCCATGTATTTCTGCCTGCTCCCACTAGATGTGAGCTTCAGGAGGAGGAAACTTCTGGTTTTTTTCACCACTGTGTCCCCAGGCTAGAACTGTTTGTTCCTAACCACACCAGGTCCTTAATCAACATGAAATGAATTAAGATTGCAGTGGCAGAAGGTATTTTATTTATTGATTGATTTTTGAGACAGAGTCTCACTCTTGTTGCCCAGGCTGGAGTGCAATGGCGTGATCTCGGCTCACTGCAACCTCCACCTCCCGAGTTCAAGCGATTCTCCTGTCTCAGCCTTCCGAGTAGCTGGGATTACAGGTGCACACCACCATACCCAGCTGATCTTTGTATTTTTAGTAGAGATGGGGTTTCATCACATTGGCCAGGCTGGTCTCGAACTCCTGAACTCAGATGATTTGCCTGCCTTGGCCTCCCAAAGTGCTGGGATTACAGGCGTGAGCCATCACACCCAGCCAGCAGAAGGTATTCTAGAAGGGTGAAGATGAGAAGACAGGAGTCACCCTAACCCTATTTGATCTCATCCACTCCAAGCTGTCAGCCTTGGACCTACCATCATTTGGAAGGGGCCCATGTCACAGGGGACCCCCACCTTGGCCACAGTTATCCCAGGAGGGACCCAGGACATTGCCAAAGAACCTGCTTTCATGGTTGTGTGTGACCAGGAAGGAAAGACGGGGGTTCATTTGAGCTGAGTCTTGGGGTGCATCCAGGGCCCTGGACCCCAAATGACAAATAGCCCAAGGGCCTTGCATGGTACATACCCTGTAGGTGCCCCAGGATTAATGGTTCAAACACCCTGAAGCTGGGGACAAATTGCTCTAATCTGAGGAATTATCTAAAACCCTGCAGGGCCCTGAGGGAGCTGGGTGTTCATGGTAATAAAAGCTGACACGGGAAGAGTGGCCACATTAACCACAGGGCTGCGAAGCCGTCACACGGCACACATCCACACGGGAGAGGCAGGCAGCGGGAAGCCTCTCTGGGCAAGACGGCAGAATGTCTGCCTGCTGCCACACAGCCAGGCAAGCTGCCCAAACAGGGCCTGCAACTCTGGGGGGAGAGAGAATCATTGTGATCCAAGGCTTTTTTAAGTTGGAATAATTAACTATAAATTATTCAGTGATCTGGGATGCTGTTTTGTGACAAATGTAAGCCCAAACTCTGCATTTGCTCCGTGCCTAGGACGCTGTTTTCCGATTGCTGCACATCTAACCCAGCTGCTGCCATAAAATGTAATTGGCAGACACTGGAAACAGATGAGGCAATCACCCATCAGGCCTGGGAGCCACTCTGATAGTGGGACCTGATGGGTTGGCACAGGGTGCACCCTGCGAACAGACAAGCCTCATCTGCATCAGGGATGGGGCAGATACCAAGAATATAGGAATGGGGGCTGAAATCACACCCCCTCTCAATCCAGAAAATGCTGACGGAGACCCTCCGAGTTTCCCAGCCCAGTTCTCAAGATTGACTGGGATGGGTCAGCTGGGGGACCATGCCCCTCCTGAAATCCCCCAGGAAGGAGAATCTCATGGGCATTTAGAGGTTTATGCACGTTAGCACCATTAATCCTTGTAACACTTTCATTCATTCATTCATTCATTCATTCATTCAGTGGGTTGGCACTGGGCTAGCCTCTAGAGAAGGAAGCAATGGGGGAAAGGAGGTCCTTGTCCCATGAGGAAGACATGCATGTTGGCCCATTTTACAGATGAAGAAGCCATGGCTTAGAGTAGCCTGGCCTTCCAGATACTCACTCTCTGCCTGGCTCTGCTGGCCCTCAGTCTGCTCTCTCAACCACGAGGACCTCAGTCTCCAGAGGACAGATGGAGCACCTCGTCCAAACAATGGCCTATGGCAGGTCCCATGAGGAGGGAGACCCAGTATCTTTGTCTTTTTGGTCCCAGAGCTCAGCAGAAAGCCCAGCACATAGCAGGTGCTTAGAAAACTTTTGCTGAACGAATAAATGAGGGATTGGACATGGAAGAGGATTTGGTCTGGAAAAGAGATGACCAGGGACATGTCTCTGTCCTCAGGTGTCTAAAGGGGCACCAAACGGCACTAGGAACCATGCTGTTCCACGCGACCTGGAACAGGGTGGGGGGCGGGTTTCTAGGGGATGAGGACGAATGGATGCAACGTGTTCCTTTTCCATGTAAGAATAAGCATTTCTGTGATCAGAGCCCCTCAGGGTGGGGTAAATGAGTCCCACTTTCGAGAGCTGTGCTTCTTGTTCACTGGGGACTGTCAAGCCAAGCCACACCTGAGCCTAACTTGAAGTCCACAGGGCCTTTCCATATGCCCAGGAAATCCTCTGGGACTTCATCTTAAAAGAAAAAAGCAAACCTCCCCTCTGGTCTGTGATGTATGGGGCAGCTGTGTGGACTGAACAAGCAAACACAGGCGGGGTGTCTGAAGGATGGTGACTGTGGTGTGGCCTCAGGCTCAGGTGAGTCCCTCCCCTGCCCTCCTTCCCTTCTTCCTGCCCTCCCTCTGTCCCTCCCTTTTTCCCTCTCTCCCTCTCTCCCTCCCTCCTTCCCTGCTTCCTTCTTTCTTTCCTTCCTTCCTTCCTTCCTTCCTTCCTTCCTTCCTTCCTCCCTTCCTTCCTTCCTTCCTTCCTCCTTCCTTTTATTCCATAACATTTATTGAGTTCCCACACATGCCACACCCAACCTGTGCTAGGTCTTGGCATTTTTTCTAGGAGGCTAGAAAGACAATTAGTCAATCAATCAATCAGTTCCAGATAACCTGGAAAAGACCAGGCAGGGTAATAGGATAGAGGGACTTTGCACACTTCCTGACCCCCTCCTTCCAGTGAGGGTCTCTTTTCATTTTATCCGAGCAATACCCAACACTTGCACTATTCTAATATTCAGGCCTCCAGTCACTGGGGCTGAAAAACCTTGGAGATGTCCTGGATGCCTCTTTCTCTCACACCCCCATCTAATGCCCTGGCTCTGCCTTCAAGCAGTATCCCAGACCCGGCCGCTATTGCCACCTGCACCCCTCCCCTCTGCTATACTGCTGTCACCCTCGGCTGCACAATCCAGAAGTGTCTTCACTGGCTCCCACTTCTCAGCCCTTCCTCACTGCTGTCTGTTCTCAACACCTGTCAGAGCAACTCTCCTTAATGTCCAGATCTTCCAACCCACGCCACTGCTGCAAACCTTAACAGCTTCCTGTCCACTGCAGCAAACCCAGGTTCCACACAGTGGTCCAGGAACCCCAGGTCATCCACCCATGGCCTGCCCCAGCATTCCTCGGACCTCATGACCTCCTCCCTTCCTCAGCCCACCCCACTCCAGCCACACCTCAGGGCCTTTGCAGCCACTGTTCCTTCTGCCTAAAATGTTGTTCCTCAGATATGCACACATTCACTCAGCCACCACCCTGGAGTCCCTTGACAGTCCTTCTTAGCAAAGCCTCCCCTGCCCAGCCAGTTTTCAGTAGAAGCCCACTGCCCAACTGCCTCCTCTCCCATCACTTTTCTTGGCCTTCTTTTTCTCCTTGGCACTCAGCATCTGCTAGCATAGTATAGTTGACATCAATGGGACCTGTTTCTATTTACTGCATGTGTTTTGTTCATGACTGTGTCCCTTGTGAACGGTAGCCCTTGTATCCCCTATTTACAGGCTCATGGGAGACCCTATAAATAACCAATTTGACAGTTTTGTGTGAAGTCCTAGACATTGACCCAAGAGAAAAAAAACTTATGTCCATACAGACTTATGCATAATGTTTACAGCAACTTCATTCCTAACAGACAAAAACCTGTAAGCAAACCTAAACATCCATCAGCAAAAGAATGGACAAGTACACTGCATAGACATAACAGTGGAATACTACTTGGCAATTTAAAAAAAAAAAAACCAAAAACTGAGAATTCTGCTTCTAGCAATGCTAAGAAATGCAAAGTAGGTCCTATCAGACCAACCCTCCCACAAATAAGAACCATGAACTCTGGACAAAATATAAAAAGTAACCACCTAAGGCACCTAAGGGCAATCAAAAGCAGATCGGTACTGGAGGGGCCAACTCATGTAAGAAGGGAAAAACACCAAATATTTCATGCTTTGTGGCAGTTGGCCTGAGAGCAATCTTCCTCCTGCACCATTCAGAGAGCTACAACTGTGATAGAAATCTCCCATCTTAGCGGCCTTAAGAAGTAGCTGACAGCATGTGGGGCAATGTTGGCTGCTGGAATCTGGCAGGGAATGAGGAGGAAGAAAGATGAGGAGCACCAATTCCCATGTATGAAGTCAACCCAGACCTCTGTCTTCTCAGGACAGATGTCAGTCCACCAAAGACTAAAAGAATTAAATGGAGGATTTAGCTGCTACCCTCTGCAAGGGGGATGTTTTACAGTCTGAGTACAGGCAACTTAACTGCCTATAACAAAAAAACAATACTCTTAGGAGTAACATAATAGAACCCAGAGTGTCTACAACATACCACTCAAAAATTCAGGATACAAATCAAAATTACTTGATGTAAGAATAAATACAACCCAAAAGAAAAAAAAATCAACTGAGATGGACCCCAAATGCTGGAATTGGCAGACAATCATTTTAAAGCAGCTATCTGTACTATGCTCAAGAATGTAAAGGAAAATATAATCATAATGAATTTAAAAATAAGTAATCTCAGCAAAGAAATAGAAACTACTAAATAATAAATTAAATGGAAAATCTAGAACTGAAAAATACACTCCCTGAAATTTTAAAAATTCACTGGATATACTAAAAAGCAGATAACAAATTCCAGAAGAGTCAGTGAAAGTGAAGGGAGATAGACAGAATTTTTACTCTATCTGAAAAACAGAGGAGGGAAGTTAAAATAATAACCCAGCCTCAGGAACCTGTGGGCCAAACACCAAAGAGTCTCCCATGAGTGTGACTGTTGTCAAAGAAGGTGACAAAAGAATGAGGCACAAAAGTATAACAATGGCTGAAAATGACCCCAATTTTTGTGAAATGCATACATTTCCAGATCCAAGAATTTCAGTGAATCTCAAGCAGGGAAAAAAACACAAAGAAAACCACATAAAGGCACGTCATAGTTAAACTACTAAAAACCAAGTATAAAGTAAAACTCTGGAAAGAAGCTGGAGAAAAATGACATATTACAAACAAAAGAACAATGATTTGAATCACTACTGACTTCTCATCAGAAACTATGGAGGCCAGAAGGCGGTGGGATGACATCTTTAAAGTGCTTGAAAAAAAAAAGCCTGTCAATCCAGAATATTATATTCAGTGAAAATATCCTTCAATTATGAAGATGAAGTAAAGACATTTTCAGATTTAAAAAAACTAAAGGGATTCATTGCCAGCACACCTGCACTGCAAAGAATGCCAAAGGAAGTTCTTCAGAATGGAAATACAGATTTTCAGGAAGCAATGAAGAACACTGGAAATGGTAAACATGTGGGTAAACATAAAAGGCCATTCAATACATATAATTATTTAAAGCAAAAATCATTACATTGTATTGTGAAGTTTATAGTATATATCAATATAATCCATTTGATAGCAGGAAGTACAGGTATGTATTGTTATGCTTTATGTAAAGTGGTGGAAAATTAATAAACTTTTCATAGTAATGAAAAGTTAAGGATGTATAGTATAATCCCAGAGCAACCATTAAAAACATAATGCAGAGATAGAGATTTAAAAGCTCATAGATAAATTAAAATGCAATTTTTATAAATCCAAGAATGAGGCTAGGTGCGGTGGCTTACACCTGTAATCCCACCACTTTGGGAGGCCAAGGTGGGTGGATCACTTGAGGTCAGGAGTTCGAGACCAGCCTGGCCAACATGGTGAAACCTCGTCTCTACTAAAAATACAAAAATTAGCTGGGCGTAGTGGTACATGCTTGTAATCCCAGCTACTCAGGAGGCTGAGGCACGAGAATCACTTGAACCCAGGAGGTGGAGGTTTTAGTGAGCTGAGATCATGCTACTGCACTCCAGCCTGGATGACAGAGTGAGACTCCCTCTCAAAAACATTTTTTTAATTAAAAAAAAAAATAAAAATCCGAGAATGAAATACTGCTTCCTGCAACAATGTGGATGAATTTCATAGGCATGCTGGGCAAAAGAAGCCAAACACAAGAGTACACACCACATGATCCTACTCACATGACATTCTAAAACAGGCAAACTAATGTGTTGGCTCTTCAGCAAGCAGGATAATTGGCTCTTCAGGTGTGGTGCTGGGGAGATAATGGACAACTGATTGAAAGGGGAGCAAGGGATTTTTTTCTGAGGTGATAAAAGCTTCCAATATGTATTTTGTGTAATGGTTACATGTTTGTCAAAACTCATCAAATTGAACATGTAAGATCTGTACACTTTACGGAACATAGCTACCTCAATTAAAAATTATTAAATCACGTAAGTTTATGTGGGTCTCTGTATTATGATTTTGGCATGTAGACAGAAAAACATCACATGGAACACTGCTATGCCAACATTCCACAACAGGTCTTATTCACATGGAAACAGGACACAGCCACAAAAATAAACCAACTCTGAGGTCACAAGAGGCCTCTCCGAGAAGTGACTTTCAAAGAGCAATCAATGAGAAGGGCTCAGTCATGAAAATATCTAGGGAAAGAACTTTCAGGACACAGGAGATAGGAAAACAAAGATTCTGAGAGGTGTTCCAGTTACCTACTGTTGTGTAACAAACAGCCCCTTAAAACAATTCATTACCATCTGCTATAAGGGTTGTGCAGACTGACTGGGCTTAGCTGAGCTGTTCCCTCTTGGTGTTCCTTATGAAGTTGCAGACAGCAGTGGGGGCTGCACTCATCTGAAGGCCGAACTGGGCTGGTTGTCCAAGATGGCTCTTTCACATGTCTGGTGGTCGATGCTGGCCATCAGCTGGGAGTTCACTTGGGGCTGTTAACACATGGCCTCTCATGTGGGTTGCCATTCTCACACCATGACTGCTGGTTGCCCCATGATGAGCATCTCAAGAGCACACTCAAAAGACCCAGATCACCAGATCACTGGATGGAAGCTCCATGGCTTCTTATGATGCAGCCTCAGACATCCTAGGAGGAGGATTAAGGATGAGTCCTTGGTGTCGGGCCTGCAGAACTAAGATAGGAAAGACCAGCCAGGACAGTGGGAATGCCAGTGACGAAGAGGGCTGGAGAGAAAATTCCAAAGTTCCATCTCAGTCATGTTAAGTTTGCAATGCCTGGTGTAGACATCTAACAGAATATCAAGCTGCAGCTGGGAACAAAAGCACAGGTGCTCAAGGATGAGGCCTGAGCCTCAGTTTCCCTAGCTATAAACTAAAGGGTTTGGCCTGGGTGATCTTGGAAGACCTTCCTGCCTCTGACCACATGCAACATTGGGAACATCAAGGCCTTGGGCAAATGTACTGACACTGCAGCGACGTCGCAGGAAAGCCTTGAGCAATAGAAAGAGATGGAAGTTACTGTGTGACTTAAGAGTCCATGCAGTTTCCACTTTTGCCCTCTGGCAGCCCTGGGCTACCCTGTAAAGAAGGTGGGCTACCCTACTAGACTGTCTATGCGTGGAGAGAGAGGCCGAGCCAGCCTCCGGCTATTCTAACCAGCCCAGCTGAGGCACCTTGGATCACCCAGGTCCAGGTGAGCTTCCAGATGACTGCTTAAAGTCACTAACTAGCCTCAGGTGAGACCAGCAGAAGAACCACCAGCTGAGCCTGGCCCAGATCACAAACCCTTGAGCAAATAAATGGTTGTTTTAAGCCACTGAATTTTGGGGTGGTTTGTTATACAGGAATAGCTAACTAATACACTACATAAGATTCAATTGCCCACTCCTCATGTCTTCACTAAACCGGTCTCCTTCAAGATCAGCTCTGACCCTCTGGATAAATCAGTTTTCTTCCTTAGAATTTAATTTCCTCATCTACGAAATGGGAGGGTTGAACATGATTGCTGAAATACCTTTCAGCTCTGAAAATTCGGTAACCTTAGAAGACAAATCCAATTTAGGATAAGCTGTAGAGCAAAAAACAATGATGTAGCATTTGATGCTGGGCACAGTGACACATGCCCGTAGTCTCAGGTACTCAGGAGGATCGCTGGAGCCCAGGAGTTTGAGGCCAGCCTAGGCTACATAGTGAGACCCCAGTCTCTAAAAATAAAAATAAACGACTACATAGTATTGTTAGGGTAGGTAGTTAGGCAGACCTGAGCAGGGCAGGAGAGCCTGCCCTAAACGAGGAATGTCAGGTGACCATCAGGTGATGGTCAGGCGGTTATTAAACCGTCTCTCTAAAATAATAATTGGTCACAGCTGGCATCAGGGAAAGGCAGTCTCCCAATAGAAACACCTGAAGCTGGGGGCTGGGCATGGTGGCTCATGCCTGTAATCCCAGCACTTTGGGAGGCCGAGGTGGGCGAATCACGAGGTCAGGAGTTTGAGACCAGCCTGGCCAACATGGTGAAACCCTGTCTCTACTAAAAATACAAAAAAAAATATTAGCTGGGCATAGTGGCGGGTGCCTGTAATCCCAGCTACTCGGGAGGCTGAGGCAAGAGAATTGCTTGAGCCCAGGAGGCAGAGCTTGCAGTGAGCCGAGATCGCGCCACTGCACTCCAGCCCTGGTGACAGAGTGAGACTCCATCTCAAAAAAAAAAAAAAAAAAAAGAAAAGAAAAAGAAAAAAGAAACACCTGAAGCTGGTGACCAGCAGCTTCCTGACAGGATCTAACAGTTGGGTGAGTGGGTTCAAACATGCACACTAAGAGGCAAAATGACAGAGTTTAACCAGAGTATGACCTTCTAGGAACACTCCACCGGTAAGGGAAAAACGACTCAAATGAGCACACACACAACTTCAGTAAACACATTAAGACGCAGCCCCTCCCAAGTGCTGGCAGGCCACTGTGCATATGGACAGCCCACCCCAAAAAACAAATCAAGGGAAGAGAGGCACAAAATCCCAGAAGCAATCCAACATATAAAACCCCAAGTCATAGGTCAAACAGCACACTTGGCCCTCTTCCTGCTCTAAAACTTTTTAATAAACTTTCACTCCTGCTCCAAAACTTGCCTCAGTTTCCCACTCTGCCTTTTGCCCCTCAGATGAATCCTTTCCTCTTAGGACGTGAGCACTGAGTTGCTGCAGACCCATGCGGATTTGCCACTGCTAACAGTATTTGATTCTTAAGGATAATCAGATCATTGTTTGAACTGCAGTGTAAAACAGCTTGAACTTCTCAGACAGCAAACCGTACATGAAGCTGGATTTTCCCATGGTTAGGAAAGAACAATAGCAAAGCTGAAACACTCTAGCTTGAAAACAAAGGAGGAAATCTGAAAGCCTTGCCTGGCAGCCCTTCTTGAGAAGTGGTGTCTTCATCTCAGTCTGTATCTCAGCACTTCCCATAACCCTCCACCCACAGAGCCAGTGCAACATGTCAAAGATTTATTAGCTAAAACACAAGAGATATTCAGGGGGAAAAAAAAGTTAAAATGTCATTCAGAAATCAATAACTGCAATGAAAAAAATCAATTGCACCTCTGGCAAAATAAATAAATAAATAAATAAGTGAGGAGGTAAGCCTTTACACCAGGGGAAATGGTGTGTTTAATAAATCTGCCCAGAAATCCAACCAAACTAATCTACCCTCACCACAATCATATTCAAGTGGCTGTGTCTGCCTCTGGTCCAGTGAAGCCACCCTTTCAGAGAGCTCAACCCTGCCCTTGTGCCCATTTGCAAAGCTGTGAGCTATGCCACCCTGAACTCACTTATCCGTTCAACAAACACTCATGGAATGCCTGTGAGTCATGCTCCCTACCTGCTAGCTGGGTGACTTTCACTCTCCCTGCCTTAGTTCCCTCCTTGGGTTTCCATGGTGATCACAACGGCACCCACCTTCCTGGGCTGTCACAAGGCCGACTCCACGCAATGCACATGAGCAGTAAGTGCACTTGGTGGGGGCTGTCACCAGGGTCCTGGGCCCTCCCTTTCCTGCACCCTCCACGTGTAACTGATCTGTTATTCTTGTCCATGTCATTTCCACAAGTGTCCCAGGTGCTTCTAACTTCCTCTAATTCCACAGCCACCACCCCAATCAGGCCAGCCACGTCTCTCACCTGCAACTTCAGGCTGGTCTCCCCATCTCCATTCCTGCCCCCCTCAATCCATTCTCCACTCAGCAGAACAAATGGCCTCACAAAATCTACACAGGATCACGCCACCCACCTGCTTCAAACCCCTCCCATCTTACGTGGAGTAAGCCTGAACTCCAACCCGCATTGCCTGGCCCCCTCTCACCACCTCCCACCACCCCCACCCCTGCTCAGGACCCTGAAGATTCAACAGCCTCTGTCTGTCCCTGGAGCAAGGGTGACCAGCTGGGCACTTACCATCCCTTTCCCTGAAACTCCATCCCCAGATCTCCCCCTTGTTCTCTGGCCTGGGTTCAAATGACACCTACTTTGATCCCTGGACATCCAGCCTCAAATGGCCTTTCTCCATCATCACCTTCTATCCATCAGCCTGTTTTAACTTCTTCGTGGTGCTTATATGTACCTGAAATTGTTTCTGTTCATTTATTCTTCACAATCTGTGTTCTTGCCCCACCCTACATGCATGTGCACACACACACACACAGGCACACACATGCACAGACACACGCACGCACACACGCACACCAGAATGTAGACTCCTGACTCTATCTTCTTAGCCCAACAACCCCCAACCCCTGGAATGGTGCCTGATATGGAGGAGACCCTCTTAGAAAATGTTTGTTAAGGCCAGGCACGGTGGCTCACGCCTGTAATCCCAGCACTTTGGGAGGCCGAAGTGGGCGGATCCCGAGGTCAGGAGATCGAGACCATCCTGGCTAACACAGTGGAACAATGTCTCTACTAAAAATCCAAAAAGTTAGCCAGGCGTGGTGGCAGGCGCCTGTATTCCCAGCTACTTGGGAGGCTGAGGCAGGAGAATTGCTGGAACCTGGGAGGCGAAGGTTGCAGTGAGCTGAGATCAAGCCACTGCACTCCAGCCTCGGCAACAGAGTGAGACTCCGTCTCAAAAAAACAAAACAAAACAAAAAACAGAAAATGTTTGTTGAATGAATGAATAAGAGGAACCTTATTTGATTTCTGCCTCTGACACTCACTAGCTGTCTGTCCCTGAATTTGTCCTTCTCTTAATTTCCTCATCTGTAAAATGGAGATAATAATCACCCATTGCATGGGGTCTAGTGGGCGTTACATGAGAAAAACATGGAAAATGCTTAGAATGGTGCCTGGCATGGAGTGAGTGCTCAATACCTGTTAGTTGTTCTGCTGGTGATGGTCATGCTGATGGTGATGGTGTTGGTGATGGTATTGATGGTGGTGATGACAGAGTATTGATAACTACAGTGATGATAATGGTGGTGGTGGTATTGATGGTAACAGTGGTGGTGGTGGTGATGGTGGTGGTGGTGATGGTGGTGGTGGTGATGGTGATGGCGATGTGATGGTGGTGATGGTGATGATGGTGATGGTGGTGATGGTGGTGGTGATGGTGATGATGGTGATGGTGGTGGTGGTGATGGTGGTGGTGATGGCAGTGTTGATGGTGATGGTGGTGGTGGTGGTGGTGATGGTGGTGCTGGTGGTGGTGATGGTGGTGGTGAAGGTGATGGTGGTGGTGGTGGTGGTAATAGTGGTGGTGATGGTGGTGCTGGTGGTGGTGATGGTGGTGGTGGTGGTGGTGATGGTGGTGGTGGTGGTAATAGTGGTGGTGATGGTGGTGCTGGTGGTGGTGGTGATGGTGGTAGTGGTGGTGATGGTGATGGTGGTGGTGGTGATGGTGGTGGTGGTGATGATGGTAGTGGTGATGGTAATGGTGGTGGTGGTGGTGATGGTGGTGGTGGTGGTGATGGTGGTGGTGGTGATGGTGATGGTGGTGGTGGTAATGGTGACAGTGGTGGTGTTGATGGTGATGGTAGTGGTGGTGGTGGTGATGGTGATGGTGGTAGTGATGATGGTGATGGTAGTGATGGTGATGGCAGTGATGGTGATGGTGGTGGTGGTGATGGTGATGGTCGTGACAGTGATGGTGGTGGTGGTGATAGTGATTGTCGTGACAGTGATGGTGGTGATGGTGATGGCAGTGATGGTGGTGATGGTGATGATGGTGATGGTGGTGGTGGTGATGGTGGTGGCAATGGCAGTGTTGTTGTTCTTGGTGGTGGTGGTGGTGGCGGCAATGGCAGTGTTGATGGTGATGGTGGTGATGGTGGTGGTGGTGATGGTGGTGATGGTGGTAATAGTGGTGATGGTGGTGCTGGTGGTGCTGGTGGTGGTAATGGTGGTGATGGTGGTGGTGGTGGTGATGGTGGTGATGGTAGTGGTGATGGTGATGGTGATGGTGATGGTGGTGGTGGTGGTGATGGTGGTGGTGGTGATGGTGATGGTGGTGGTGGTGATGGTGGTGGTGGTGATGGTGATGGTGATGGTGATGGTGGTGATGGTGATGGTGATGGTAGTGATGGTGGTGACGGCAGTGATGGTGATGGTGGTGATGGTGCTGGTGATGGTAGTGGTGGTGGTGATGATGGTCGTGACAGTGATGGTGATGGTGATGGTAGTGGTGGTGGTGATGGCAGTGATGGTGGTGGTGATGATGGTGATGGTGGTGATGGTGGTGATGGTGGTGGTGGTGATGGTGGTGGTGGTGGTGGTGATGGTGGTGGTGGTGGTGATGATGGTGATGGTGGTGATGGTGATGGTGGCAGTGGTGGTGGTGATGGTGATGATGGTGACGGTGGTGATGGTGATGGTGGTGGTGGTGATGGTGGTGGTGGTGATGGTGATGGTGGTGATGGTGGTGATGGTGGTCATGGTGATGGTGGTGGTGATGATGGTGATGGTGGTGGTAGTGATGGTGGTGATGGTGGTGGTGGTCGTGGTGATGGTGGTGGTGGTGGTGATGGCAATGGTAATGGTGGTGGTGATACTGGTGGTCGTGATGATGGTGAGACTGCTGATAATTACAATGATGCCAATGGTGGCAGTGAGGATAAGACCTCACCTGGGTCAGGGTCGGCACAATGATATAATGTACATAACAGTGTCCAGGGTGGCACTTGACACTTTTATGATAAGGGCCCAATAGCTGTAGGTTTCAGTTCAATTCAGTTCAAAAGCAAATGGTTCATCTTATGATAAAACCCAGTGAAATCAGACCCAATAAAACCACACATTTAAAATGCTGATTTAACAGCATTAGCTGGTCCACATATCAGGATAAAAAAAATACTTCATTGCACTTTGTTGCATCTTGGGGAATTTTATTTAACAATATAATTAATTTTGCTCTAAGTATATGGGCTTTTTAAAGACTTGATGCAGCCAGTATAATTTGATTATATTGTAAAGCTGGAAAATTTACCAAAGGACAACACCTAATTCATACATTCACTCACTCACTCACTCATCCATTCATTCACAAGCATTTAATAAGCATCTACCCAGGAAATACGTTCAATCTTGAGAAGTTAAGATATTAATGAATAAATTACAGCCCTGCAGGCTTTGATTTTCAATCCAGTTTAACAAATAGGCCCTGGGATACGATGGAGTCAGTCCAAAGAGTGGGCACGGAGATGCTGTTTTCCTTTCAAGGAGCAGTGGTGCTGGTGCGTGGAGAGGAAGCCATGGTCTCTGGGCAGAGGCAGAGAGACAGTGTGTGTCTGGGGAGGCCCAGAGGAGGGTCCTCCCAGGGGTGGAACAGGTGGTGAAGAGTGAGCCAAAGAAAGGCTTCCCAGGACACAAGAGGCTTGCCAGTTACTGCGAGGGAGAGGCCATGCCAACCAGCCTGAGAAGCCAGCAATTGCCAAGCACACACCCTATTTGTGCAACTCCCTGATGAGCTGGAGGAGTCTCAAGTAGGTAGGGTGAGTATGAAAGGGACAGGTCAGGTATGAGGGTGAACAAGCCTGGACCAGCTCGCTAAGGGCATCTGTGCCCAACCAGGGAGCTTCAGCTGAGCTCCCCCATCGGCAGTGCAGACCCATGAAAAGGGCGTGCACTGGGCCACACCCCAGAAGGGGTGGTGGGCAGGCCAGGGAGGGGCCCCCAGAGGCCCCCATCTCCTCCCCACTTGGCTCAGTTTTCTCCATTGGGGAGCACCCACTCTGAAGACACCACCCACTCTCTCCTTGAATGAATCACCTCCGGTTCAGAATAACTTAAGGAAATATTTTGCAAATCTCTGGTGGAAATAAATTAAATCAACACTAATTCTGAGGCATGCTAAAAATGTTCAAATACAGATGGGGTGTATAACTGGGCCTCTTATATTTAGGAAGCTGAAGAATACAAAAGCAGAACCATGTTCATGTGCACCGAATTCATTTTATGTAAGGAAAAAATAATTTACCTTCCTTTGACTTTTTTTTCAGAAGGCACAAAACCTGGTATAATTTAGTTATTCTTTTCCTATGTATCTAAATAGCAGGTGACAATGTTGTGCAACTAATCTTTTCAATTTTGTGAACCTATGAGATTAACAGAAATTTAATTTCATTTACTAAATGAACCAAGTGGAGGAGTTGATATTCTCTTTGGTTCAATTCAAGTAGCATTTATTGAAGACCAAGTAAGACCAGGTATGCCCAGGTATTTGTACATCTGTTCCCCTTTAACCCTCACAGGTCTCAAGGCAATTTTGTTATGGCCACTTTTATGGAAGAGGTGATTGGTGATCAAAGATGTGACCTGGCTGGCTCAAGGTCTCAGCATTGATAAGGAGTGAAGCTGAGTATTTGTCCCCCAGTGGCTGGCCCCAGGGCCCTTGGTTTTTGTAGGACTCACCTCCCACAGGCTCTGAACTCAAAAAGAGATTGTTGCAATGGTCTGAACTATTCTGCTGGGGAAGTTTAGACACCGGGTTCTGGAATATGCCCAAAGAATGCGGGATAGAAATTAGTACAGGACAAGCACAGGTCAGCTCTGCAATGCCTGGGGTGGATATTCATTTCCTAGAGCTGCCATGAAAACATCACAACCTGGGTGGCCCCAAACAACAGAATCATATTCTCTCCCAGTTCTGGAGTCTAGAAATCTGAAATCATAGTGTCAGCAGGGCCATGCCTTCTCTGAAGGCTCCAGAAGAGGGTCTGCTCCATACCTAGCTCAGCTTCAGGTGTTGCCTGCAAGCCTGGGCACTCCTCGGCTTGTAGCTGCATCACTACAATCTCTGTCTCTATCACCATGTGGCCTTCTCCCGGTATGACTGTGTCTCTTATAAGGATGCCAGTCACTGGATCAGGGTCCACCCTAATCTAGTAGGCCCTGCTTCATCTTCACCTGATTACATCTGCAAAGACCCAACTTCCATATGAGGTCACATTCACAGGCATCAGGGGTGAGGACCCCAACATATCTTCTGAGGGGACACAATTCCACCCACAACAGGATGCTAAATACAGGTGGGGGCTGGCCATTTTAAAGGTAGACTCAAATCAGCTCTTATTTGTTAAATCTTAACCAGTCAACCGGAGGCTCTGGCAAACTGCGGAAGGAGAGCAAAATATTTCTCTTGTTTGACAACCGAACACTCTCACAGAACCAGAACCTTCTTGGCACAGCTGGGAAGAGCATTCAACAAGTACTGGATGGTGAGAATTTCCCGAGCACCTACTCTGTGCCAGGCCAAAGGCTGGGAGGCAGCATTGCAGGGCTGACCAGCAAGAGCCTGGAAGTTAACACTGATGGGGTTTGGATCTCAACTCAGCTGCTTATGTGACCCTGGGCAAGAGACTCATCTCTTTGTGTCCTGGCTTTCTCATGCACAAAAAGAGAACCACAGGAGTACTCACCTCAAAGAGCTGTCGGGCAGACTAAATGAGTGAGTACTTCTAACGTGCTTACAAGAATGCCTTGCATAAACACACAAGAAATTTTAACTGTCATCTAATCCTTTTGCCTATTGCTTGGCATGTAGTAAGCACTCAATAAATATCATTCATTCAGCAAGCATTTATCAAGCTCCAACTGCATGCCAGCACTAAGTTAGGTGCTTGTATTTGTTTGCTAGCACTGCCATAATACAGTACTGTAGTGCTGTCCTGGAAACTGGAAGTCTGAGATCGAGGTGTCCGGCAGAGCCACCAGGATCCAGGGGAGGATTCTTTCTCGCCTCTCCCAGCTTCTGGCATTGCCAGCAATGGTTGGTGCTCCTTGGCCTGTAGCTGCAGCATCCAATCTCTGCCTCTGTCCTCACAAGGAGTTCTCCTGTGTGTCTCTGTGTCTCGTCTCCTCTTCTTATAAGGACATCAGTCATGTTGGGTTAAGGACCCACTGTGCTCCAGTATGACTTCATCTCAACTAACTACATCTGCAAATACTTTATTTCCAAATATGGTCGCATTCTGAGAAACTGGATTAGGACTTCAACATGTATTTGGTGGTGGGTGGGGGGGAGTGATGCAGTTCAACTCCTATCCACATGCGTGATGTTTTTCTGGCAGGCGTCCTTAGGACCCACCACAGCGTGCTCCCGGCTGCCCATCGTCCTCCACACATCCCCAGAACCCTGCCCTGGGGGCTCCAGGACCATCCTGGGAGAGTTTCTTGGCACTGCAGCCTGCAAAGAGGATGATGACAAGGACTCCTTGTGTGCACAGCAAATTCCTGCCCGTTGCCTCGTCTTACCCGCAGTGCTGCTTTGCAAGGTGAGGGTCACCACTCCTCTGTGTAGCTGAGCAAGCCGCACCTCAGAGAGGGGCTGGCTAGCCTTTCACTCACCATCCGCAGGGCCTGATAGGATGCCCAGCTCCTGGGCCAGGCCGTCCGTCCATCTGTCCACCCTGCCCCAGGTGTGGGCAGCACTGCCGGGCCCATGACTCCTCCTCCCAGGCCCTGTGAGCGTGTGCTGCCCGTCGTGGCTTCTATAAAATTCTGGAGGAACTAGAACAGCATGGACCCTGCAGCGAGTTTTTCATTTAAAAGGAGATATTCCATTCGCTAGCCTGCACGTTACTTTTCTACATGCTTCGGTGTTAACACATTTCATATCTGACAAGACGGTGATCATAAGGGATCCTGTTTTTAGTCCTCACCTGGCAATATAAACAGTTGTCGCAATGCAGTCCCCTTGAGTGTCTGCGGGAGATGTCACTGGTTCATGAAACCCTGCCCTGGCTGACCCCAAGCTCCCTCCCGCTGCGAAATCACTCAGCAGTCTTGGCGAGTGGCACATAGGCAGGGCGCTGCCTCACTGTCCCAGAAGCTCAGGAACTGGGGACACGTCAGGAGGATATTTATAGACAAGGCAGAGTTTTCTTTAAAAAGCCCTGCTGCAGTGGGTTCCTCCCACACCCACACTCCCAGGAATAACTGTGAGTGGCTTTCCCCTTCACCAGCCCCAGGCAGGAGGGAGACCCTGATGCCAATTTGTGGCCTCCTCCCCAGCAAGCCCACCAGGTTGCTCGCCTGGCAGAAGGTAGACAGGGGTCTGTGAGTGAGGGACAGGACCGATCTTCCCCTATGATGCTGACTCCCCAGAACCACACCTTGCCCGGCACCTGCCCTACGTAAAAGGCACCATGCTGGGCACACAACTAAATCTCAACCCAGCAGCTCACCCTGGAGGCCAAAACCTGGCTGGACAACTCAGTAGCTGCGAGAGCCCAGGCATGTTACCTAGCCTCTCTGAGCCTCACTCTCTTCTCCATGAAGTAGCAATGATAAGAGGGACTACTTCCCAGAAGCCGCATGAAGATCCCAGTGACAGCGGAAATTGGCATGTGCAAAGTACTCCCTACAAGTCAGGTACTGCTATTATTATCCATCTCTAATACATATTTTCCCCATTTTGCAAATGAAGAAACTGAGGTTCTAAGAGGTGAGAGGGCCTGGCCTGTACATCTAGGAAAAAAAAGACGGAAGAAATTACCCTGCAGCTCTTTGGGATGTCTTCCTATAGAAATGCATCCCCTCCCCTGATGCACCTCTTACTTTCGTTTATCATTTCAACAGTCCATCATGCTGAGCCTGGAGGCCCACCTTGGAGCCCAGTGTGGAAAGACGGGGAAATACTGGGGTCTGGAAGCCAGGTAGACAGGGGTTCCAATACCAGCTCCCCTACCTACAAACTCTCCAGGTCCATATTACCTGGGAAGTTGGTACTTTGCCCCCAGCTCTACAGATGAGAAAACTGAGGCTCAGCTAACGACTTGTGCACAGTCCCAGGTGAGGCCAGCAAATCTGTCTCCAGGCAGAAGGGAGTCTGTTGTGCAAAATGGAAAAAGAAGCAAAAACCCCACCTGACAGTATCAGAATGGAGAGGATTGAAAGAACACACTTCTATATAACCCGTGACTCAAAGAAGTCTCAAGAGAAATTCAAAAGTATTTTGAACTAATTAAACATGAAAACACAACTTATCAAAATTTATGAGAGGCAGCAAAAGCTGTGCTTAGACGGAAATTTATAACATTGAATTTACATATTAGAAAAGAAGAAAGATCTAAAATCAAGCATCTAAGCTTCCACTTCAGGAAACTAGGAAAAGAAGAGCAAATTAAATCCAAAGTAAACAGAAGAAAGTAATAAAAATTAGAGCAGAAATCAATAAAATTGGGCCAGGCGCGGTGGCTCACGCCTGTAATCCCAGCACTTTGGGAGGCTGAGGCGGGCAGATCATGAGGTCAGGAGATCAGGAACATCCTGGCTAACACGGTGAAACCCCGTCTCTACTAAAAATACAAAAAATTAGCCGGGCGTAGTGGCGGGTGCCTGTAGTCCCAGCTACTTGGGAGGCTGAGGCAGGAGAATGGCGTGAACCTGGGAGGTGGAGCTTGCAGTGAGCTGAGATGGCGCCACTGCACTCCAGCCTGGGCGACAGAGCGAGACTCCGTCTCAAGAAAAAAAGAAATCAATAAAATTGAAAACAAGAAATCAACAGAGAAAATTAATGAAATCAAAAACTGGTTCTTTGAAAAGATCAATAAAATTAATAAGCCTCTAGCCAGGCTAACAAGGAAAAAGGAGATGGACACAACTGTTAATACTAGAAATGAAAGAGGATACATCACTACAGATCCCATGGACATTCAAAGGATAATCTAGTAACACTGTGAACAACTCTATGCCCACAAATTTAATAACCTAGATGAAATGCCAATTCCTTAAATGATACAATCTGCCAAAACTCACACAATAAGAAATAGACTATCTAAATAGGCCTATATCTATTAAAGAAATGGGCCAGGTGCAGTGGTTTAGTCCTGTAATCCCAGCACTTTGGGAGGCCAAGGCAAGTGGCTCACCTGAGGTCAGAAGTTTGAGACCAGCCTGGCCAATGTGGTGAAATCCCATCTCTACTAAAAATACAAAAATTACCCAGGTGTAGTGGCACATGCCTGTAGTCCCAACTACCCAAGAGGTTGAGGCAGGAGAATTGTTTGAACCCGAGAGGTGGAGGTTGCAGTGAGACAAGATCATACCATTGCCCTCCAGCCTGGGCAACAGAGCAAGACTCTGTCTTAAAAAAAAAAATAGAAAAGAAAAGAAAGGAAAAGAGAAAAAGAAACGGAACCAACAATTTAATAACCTTCCCAAACAGAAAGCACCAGGCTCAGATGGGTTCACTGGTGAATTCTAACAAATATTTAACGAAGAAATTACAGCAATTCTCCACCATCTCTTTCAGAAGACAGAATGGAGAGGATAGTGAACAGACTCCTGAGAGGGGAGCATTTTGCCACCATCCACCCTTCTGACTCCCCTAGAATACCAGCTGTGTTGGGCCCCCAGCTATGTTGTGAGACCAAGTTTCCAGGGGCCGTAGGTTACTGGGCATGCCTGGTGCTGGAGTCATATGAGAGCCCCCACAGCACCTAGGAAAGAAGGGAACTGTGGCAGGAAGAGATAAATCACAGTGCAAGCCAAAATAGTCCCTGTGGTGTGAGGAGGGAGAACAGAGTCAGGCCCCATGATTTTGAGAGCCACAGAGAAACCTAAAACCCTAAAAGTCCACCCAGGTCCCACGGGACAGGCCCATGCCTAGCTCCCCAGCTCCAGCTCACATCATGCAGCCTCCCTCTCCTCTGCAGTCACACAGGCCTCTGGGCCATGCTGCCTCCTGCCACAGGGCCTTTGCATCTGCTGTTCCCTTGCCCATTTGATAATTCTGTGCCTCCACTACTCGGCGGTGAGGCATGTACATTCAGCCCCATTCTGTCTGCACTTATTCACAAACAGGCATTTAATGATATTCATTAAATGAATGAATAAATAAGCAAGTTGGGTAACAGAGGAGCTAACGGAGAGGGTGGGAGATCCTGCCCTCTTCCAGGCAATACTGATATGCATGCTGTGTGCCAGCAACCAAGCCCCTCAAACACCAGTGTGGGAGAGCAAGAAGGACCTGAAAGTGATCCACAGAGACACACAAAACTGCAGAAAAGGAAGGAGGAGACAGGCCTGTGATGAGGGTGCGGGCTTGCAGTCAGGTAACCAGGAAGTCCTGGCTTGCTCATATATACCTCACCACCTGGGATGAGCTGCTTTGCTCCTGCAATTCTGCCTGGTTGTTTGAAATGAGGGCATGATACCCTCAGAGGGGACAGAAGAGTGAAAAGATGGGCTGGGTGTTATTCCTCAGGGAGCCCCCAAGGCACTTTAACAGCCAGAGAGGGACAGGATCAGATTCATAGGTTAGACCAATGGCTCTGGCTACAGAGGGTGAGTGGATGAAGGGGTACGCTGGGGAGTTGAGAGGGGTCCTAAGAACCTCAAGAATGACAATGATGCCTGCCCCAGGGTGGGAGATGTGCAGAGGAGGAGGGAGGCATGGAGTGGACACTCAGCAAGTGGGGCTCCGGCCCGGGCTGGGCTCACAGCAGTCCTCTGTCAACAGTCAACATTACCGCAGAGGGTAGCATGGTCTATACCCAAAAAAAGGGCAAGTCTGTCCCCGAGCAGCTCACTGTCCACGCATCCTTCTGGACAAGATCTCTCAGGCACTGCCCTGAGTGGAGTGGATTCCATCCCAGGCCAGCAGCAGCCCTGTCAATACTGTCAGGGTGACAAATGACCCACGTCACACACAGCCGAGGGGCTGCCTGAAACAGCATGACAGGGCCATCCCCAGGGCACAGAGCACAGCCCGAAACCAATAAAAACTGGCAGCCCTGTGTGATTCAAGTCCAAGGGGTGTATGACATGAGCTTCGCAGCTCCTCACTCCCCAACAGCAGCCTTCCTCACCTCCACTTTGGGGACAGGATGCCACGCTGAGAGGGACAGGAGAGCACTGAGCTTGGAGCCTGGGAGCTGTGGTGTGGCTGTCATTTATGCAAGGCCCACCATGTGCCCAGGTGTGCTTGCAGTCTTCCCTGCATTGGGTCACAGATTCTTCCCAGCAACTCTCAAGGCTGGAGTTATCAGCCATGTTTCACACAGAGAAACTGAAGTGCAGGAGGCAAAGTGCCCAGGGCTGGGAAGTGGCCGAATGGAGACTGATTTCTGTATTCTTTGTCCATTGTTCTTATTATCACCATGACCTCTGGGGCTTACATACCTCTTTATCCTGATAGGACAGAATGCAGATGAGGAGCAAATTCAATTCCCTCAATTAGCAGAGTCTAAAATGCACAAGGCTTGGAAAGTAAGGTTCAAAAAGGCTAAGTAACCAGCCTAAGGCCACACAGCATCAGTGGCCACAGCGTGTGTTTGACTCCAAGCCGGGTGCCCACCACTGCACGTTGTCTGAAGGAAGAGGATGCCTCCAATGTGCAAATGCAGCACCCAGTCCCAGCCCTGTGCCCTAGGCGAACCTGCTGGTGAGGGCTTTTTGGGGGTTATCCTGCCACTTGTATGTTGTGTTCAGCTGGTCGTAAACCACTGCTCACATGAGCTACCATCAATTAGACGCCTACTTTCTACCAACCCCCTCCAGGATCTTCTCATTCACCAGGGCTCCCCTCTCCCATGATCTAGCCAGAAAGCGGGGGCTTCAACGTAGGGTGATCATTCAGGTGGGTTAGAAGCTTCTGCCATTCATTGAGCCCCCTCAAGGCCCTAACAAGGGACACGCCACACAGTGGCTTCCTCCCAGAGCTCCAGAGAGGAGCCCACCCATTCGGGGTGGGGCTTCATCTCCCTGCATATGCGCTTCTTAGGGGTCGTCTCAGGAGCCCTAACCCACGTCCCACCCCTCCAGGGCCCTCCTCTCCTCCCTCAAGGTGATGTGAGTTCATACATAGGAGGCTCTTACACAGGTGCTGGTGCCGCTTCCCCTGGACTGGCCACCGGTCTCCTTTCCAGGGGGCCACTCTCCCTTGCCACACCCTGCATCTGCAGAACAGCCCATTTGTGAGCATCTACTACCGTCCAAGAGCTAGCTATGAGGGAGGAATTATTGCTACCCTCGCATTACAAATGAGGAAACTGAGGCCCAGCTCACGGAAGAGCCAGGAGGCACACCAGGCCATCTGCCTCCAGAGCCACCCGCTAAACCTGCCTCCAGCGGTGACTGCTTTGCTCTTATTGGGTTCTGTTCTCCCCAAGAGGCAAGGGGGCCCCTAAGCCAATGGCTTTGGGGGCCATGACAAGTGGGGGCCACTGAGCTCTGGGAACAGAGATGTGTTGTTTCCAAACCTCACCCGATCGATGGGCCTGTCTCTGTGAAATGCACCGCCCCTATCTGCACTCTCCCGGCCACTCTCCTGCCTTCTCCCTGCCTTTCCTGGTCCCTTGGCCTGGAGGTTGCCATACCCCGGGAAGACGGTATCTGGGACTCCAAAAGAGGCAGAAAGTTGCTGCCTTTAACCCTTTTCTGAGACCTCAAAATGTCAAGTACTCAGGTAGGCTGATGTCATTCAGTAGTTGTTCAAATGAACATAACCCCAGCCGTGCTGGGAGCACTCCCAGGCATTGCCAATCCTCACTGTAGAGGTGGGAAATTGAGGCTGGGGAGGTCCACAATGTGCCCCCCCAGACCCCACAGCTGGGGACACAAATGAATCAAGACCTGAGATTACAAGACCCTCACGCTTCCCAAGCACCTGCTTCCAGAGCTCCAAGAATTCCCACCCTGTGTTCCCTCCAGCCCCATGTTCCCCACACGGGAATGGCAGGGCTGGGGCCCCTGGAGTCACCGGGCATGGGTGGACTCCCCCACAGGAACTACATTGAGGACTGAGTTCTGCTCAAATGCGGGCCCAGGGGCCGGCTGCGTGAGCACCCAGAAGTGGCCACAGGGCATAGAGGGACCAGCTGCACCAGTTTCTGATACCACAGGATGGTGAGGTCTCAGCAAGGGGCTGCCCTGGGGCTCTCCTCCTTGGCCCCTGGTTCTTGGCTAATATCTGCTGAGCCAGACACAGCTCCCACTTTGGAGGCACAACGCCCAGGAGGGAGACAGACAAACAGACAGACACACCAATAGGGACCATCCCCTGACACTCCTAATGGCTTTCTAAGCACTGTGGGATCCCATTCCTCTCTCACCATTACACAGATGAGGAAGCTGAGGCAGGGAGAGGGGCAGGCCACAGACGCACAGCAGCCTGGCAGTGGTAGACCCGGGAGGCTCCGAACTCAAGCCTTGGGTCAAGAAGTCATACGTCCTATGGCAAACCCTAAGCCAGTGTTTCTCCAAGTGCGGTCCCAGGGCCTCCTGCTCACGTTCCCCAGGAGCGTCCTGTTGAGTGCCATGTCCAAGGACTCTGCCCTCAGAGGGGCGAGTGCTGTGGAGGGGCAAGAAATTCAGGATGCATCATCCCAAGCAGCTGCTCCAGAGTAAAGAAAGGCCTTCCCTAGTCCCAACCGCCAGCTCCCTTGTGTTTGAAAGAAAGAACATAAGACTTCAGAGTCAGGCCCACTGGGTTTCTGAGGCTGTCTTCCCTCCTTCTTGCTGTGTGGCCTGGGGCAAGTTACTCACCCTCTCTGATCCTTGTTTTCCTCATGGATGATAACAACAAAAAGACAAACAACCCAATTTCAAAATGGGCAGTGGCCTTGGATACAGACATTTCTCTGAATGGTCGGCACGCACAGGAAAGGTTGCTCAACGTGATGAGTCATTAGGGAAACCCAAATCAAAGTCACAATGAGACAACGCACACCCACGAGGATGTCTGGAATCCAAATGCAAAGCGAGTGTTGGGTGTTGGGAGAGACACGGGACCTGCACACACTGCTGGGGGCAGGTGAAGCGGCAGGGCCACCACAAAAAAGCTTGGTACTGCCTCAACAAATTAAACCTGGAATTATCCTACGACCTAGCAATACCACTCCTGCGTGTCTATCAGGGAGCACCGAAAACACACAGCCACATGAACACTGGAACACGAATGTTCCAGCAGCCTTATTCATAAAGGCCAAACAATGGAAACACCCGAAGTATCCATCCACAGACGAATGGGTAAGCAAAATGTGGTCCATTCATACAGTGGAACATATTCAGCCCAGAGAAGGAATGAAGTTTTTTCTTTTTTTCTTTTTTTTTGAAGAGTTTCGCTCTTGTTGCCCAGGCTGGAGTGCAATGGCGCGATCTCGGCTCACTGCAACCTCCGCCTCCCAGGTTCAAGCGATTCTCCTGCCTCAGCCTCCCTAGTAGCTGGGATTACAGGTGCCTGCCACCAGGCCTGGCTAATTTTGTATTTTTTTTTTTTTTTTTAGTAGAGATGGTTTCGCCATGTTAGGCTGGTCTTGAACTCCTGACCTCAAGTGATCAGCCTGCCTCAGCCTCCCAAAGTGCCGGAATTACAGGCGTGAGCCACTGTGCCCGGTCAGAAGGAATGAAGTTCTAACGCGAGCTACAGCCTGGATGAGCCTTGAAAACACTCAGCCAGATGAAAGAAGCTGAATATAAGTGTACTGCATGATTCCATTTCTATGCACTGTCCAGAACAGGCAGATCCACCGCAACAGAAGGTGGACTACTGGTTGCTAGGGACTAGAACGAGGAGGAATGGAGTGACTGCTCACTGAGTATGACAAGTTAAAATTAAGAGTTTAATTGAGCAAAAAACGATTCACGAATCAGCTGCTCTCAGAACCAGAACAGGGTCTAGGAATCCATGTCTGTACCGTGATCAGGCAGGATTTATGGACACAAAACAGAAGAGAGGGTCAAGGCAGCTTGACTGGTTACAGCTCAGCCTTTGCCTTATTTGAACGGTTGGCCGCCTGGGACTGGATTGACAGACGCTCAGCTGCTGCGGTTGGGCTGAGCTTCACCTGTTTGTTACAAGAGCCCCTCCTACGTCAGGCTTCCGTTAGTCACAAACTAAGTTAGGTTGCAGTTCATTAAGAAAGGATTCATGTACAGACGCATCTTCAGGCTAAATTTCATTTAGTTTGAAATATAAAAATAGGCCAGGCACAGTGACTCTCACCTGCAATCCCAGCATTTTGGGAGGCTGAGGTGGGAGGATCCCTTGAGCCCAGGAGTTTGAGAGCGGCCTGGGCAACATAGCAAGACCCCATGTCTACAAAAACATTTTAAAATTAGCCACGCATGGTGGCACACATCTGTGGTCCTAGCTACTTAGAGAGGCTGAGGCAGGAGGATCACTTGAGCCCAGGAAGTTGAGGCTGCAGTGAGCTATGATGGTGCCACTGCACTCCAACCTGGGTGACAGGGCGAGACACTATCTCCAAATAAATAAATAATAAAATAAACAATAAAAATAAAGGCCGGGCGTGGTGGCACACACCTGTAATCCCAGCACTTCAGGAGGCCGAGATGGTTGGATTATCTGAGGTCAGGAGTTCGAGGCCAGCCTGGCCAACATGATGAAACCCCATCTCTACTAAAAATAGAAAAATTAGCCAGACATGGTGGCGCGTGCCTGTAATCCCAGCTACTTGGGAGGCTGAGGCAGGAGAATCTCTCGAACCCAGGAGGTGCAGGTTGCAGTGAGGCAAGATTGTGCCGCTGCACTCCAGCCTGGGCAACAGAGTGAGGCCCCATCTCAAAATAAATAAATAATTAATAAAATCCTAACCACCCCCAGATGACTAAATGGACCCCCTTCTTGGCCAAAGGGACCCCAGAGAAACCTTAAAAAAAAAACCTGAGTTCCAGGCCACAATGGGACTGGAGGTCAGACACATTGCATTATACCCGCTCCTTCACTAAATGCCATTACGCTTTCCCTCTTAAACGTTAAGCAGAAACCAGCCCTATCGAAAGCCTTGCCCTACTGCTGATTCCAACCAACCACTCAGTGCTGCTCCTTTCTTTTTCAGTTTCAACACAGACTGTCCTTTTTTGGGGGGGTAGGGAGGGGGTTTTGCTCTGTCTCCCAGACTGGAGTACAGTGGCACGATCTCCACTCACTGCAACCTCCCCCTCCCGGGTTCAAGTGATTCTCCTGCCTCAGCCTCCCGAGTAGCTGGGACTACAGGCGCTCGTCACTACACCCAGCTAATTTTTAGTAGAGACAGGGTTTCACCATGTTGGCCAGGCTGGTCTCGAACTCCTGACCTCACGATCTGCCCGCCTCAGCCTCCCGAAGTGCTGGGATTACAGGCATGAGCCATGTTGCCCAACCCAGCATTCCTTCTTGAGAGTCCTGATCTTGAAGTGGTTCTGGCTCATCTATAGAGGCTGCACAGAGGCTCTTCCTGTCCTCTGCTTCACCTTCTGACGTGTAGGGCCCTGACTGTAATACTTAAAAATTAAGTCTCTGCCCCAAAGTCAACATAGGATGCATGTAACATACATGTTAGCTTATGACGAATGCACACATGTCTCCGTGAATATTCATAGCTCTTCCTATAGCCTGTTGAATATGTATACTTAGCTAACCCGTTCATCATAAATTCCCTTCCTGGAAATGCCTGCTTCTGGCTCCTGCCAGAGGCTATGCTTCCCAGCCTGCGGTTGGCCAGCCTACAGGCTGCAGCCCTTCATGAGCAAGAAAGCTCTCAGCGCTCAGTGTGTGGTCCTGGCAATTCTTCAGCTGACAAGTTTAACAGTTTCTTTTTGGGGTGATGAAAATGTTCTGGGCCTAGATAGTGGTGATGGTTGTATAACGTGAATATACTAAATGCTACTGAACTGTGCACTCTAAAATGGTTAAACTGGTGAAAAGAAAAGAAGAGGCGGTGGTAGTGAATGCTCCGTGTTGAGGGCATCCTGAACTCAGTGCCTGCCTGGCCCTGGAGAGCGAGAATGTCCATCCACCTCCCTGGCCTGTTATTTGGGGCTGAAAGCTGGCAAAGGAGGGAGGGAATCCGGGAGCTGGTCTTTGGGCTCCAGAGACCCGACTGGAGGAAGGAAGAGGTAGAGGGGTGAGAGGGTGCAGAGAACCAACCCTGGTTTTGCATAAATTAATATGCATCATGGCCACCTCCCGCTGAGCAGAAAATGCAAACTCAACACCTCCCCACCAGCCTCATTAAGTGCAATCAGGCCTGATTCCCTGAGGAGGGGGATGGCCATCACGGTAGGCTTTGTTACAGCCCTGCCACCCACCCATCCACCCTCGCACTCCAACCCTGAGTTCCCCAGCTGCTCACTAGCCTACTCCAGGATCCCAAAGAGTGGGAGACGCCAGCCACGGCTTCAATACGGAGGAGAAGGAGCCCAGGCTGGTGTCGGGAGCTGCAGGTTTGAATCTCAGCTCCGTTATAAATCGCTTGATCCCAGGCAGCCTCAGCCACCCTGAGCCTCAGTTTTTTTTTTTATCTGTGCCATTGAAATATTTCCATTTCTGCCTAGAATTCCAAATGAACTGGCTTAATATTAGTTATTTGCTACCAACTCACTGAGAGACCTTGGCCAAGGAGCAGGGATCTGTCCCCTCTCAGGGCCTCGGTTTACCCCACTAGAAGGAATGCACCGGACAAGCTGCCTCCAGTCCTTGCCCATTTCTGGCTCTAAGAAAAGTCTGGTGTGAGATAAACCCACAGAGCTGCTGTGCACCCCTGAGCAATGCCAGGCAGAACAGAACACCCCTCTCTCTCTTTCTCCTGGTGCCCCAGACGGTGACAGTCACCTCCCTGCCATGCAGCCTCTGTGGCCAAGGTGCATGGACCTGCCAAATGCCCCAACCAACATGTGCCATGAGAACACAGCCCCACTCCTCAACAGCTTGCCAGGGACTTGCCGAGGAATGGGTAACCCCGCCCGACCCCACCCCACCTCCAGGCACTACTCCAGCTTCCTTATGCCCTGGCCACATGGGACTCCGGCCGTTTCCAGAATGCACCTCTCTTCAGGCAAGGCTGGCTCCAGAATTTTCCAGGCCCAGTGCAAAACCAAAATATGGGGCCCCAGCCGGGAAGAGAGATGTTGGCCCCCTTCCCACAGGCCCCACCACCTCAGCCCATGGAGGACAGGCCGCCCCAAGCAATGGCCACCCGAGAAGTGATCTGGCTGCCACCCTGGACAGAAGGCAGGGCCTGGGGCCCCAGCGGGAGGAGAGCCAGCAGCTGAGAACCTCTCCCAGGAGCTGGGGAAGGGACAAAGGACGCATAGCCCATGAGCCCAGACTCCAAGCCCCAGGACATGATCCGTGGTCCCAGCAACTTCACTTACAGAACACCAAGCCCAGGACAAGATGATGAAGAATCTCAAGACGGTGAGCACAGAGCATCCACCCCAGTGAGCCCTTCTGAGCACGGGGCCCTGTGTGACCACCTGGTTGCAGGCTGTGAAACTGGCTGGTGTTTTCAGGCTGCTGCCTGCCCTGTACCCTCGGCCTGGGAAGCCCTCGGCCCCTGCGCGGGCAAACATCTCTTCCTCTTCCCGGCCTGCACCGCCCACCCTGGCTCTCTGGAAGGCCAGCTTGTGCAGGGAGCTGGGGTGGAGGGTGTCGGCTCGGGCTGGGAGGGCACCTCCTGCCTGCCTGTGAACACATCCTTAACAGGGGCTTCCAGGGCCTGTACTCAGGCCCAGGCAAGGTGGGACAGCTGAAGGGTGGCTGCCTGAGCTGGTGAGCGCCCTGCTTCAGAATCTTCAGGATCCTGCAGACCTAGGCACGGTCTCATGAATCATCAGAGAGCGTTCTTCCACTCGACGCAAACTGCCTGGAGCCCCAGTCACTGGATCTGACCCTGGCGTCTGACAGCCACTGTGTTCTGACAGCCAGGGAGACTCAGAAACAGATTTGGCCACCAAAGCCCAACCTATCACCCATCCTTACTTTGTTTCCTGCCATCATCAGGTGCAGAGCAGCCCAGAGCTGGCCTGTTCATGTCTCCATAGGCAGATGGCTTGGCTGGGACCTCACAGGGACAGGGAAGGGGGCAGCTGGAGGATGAGGGGCTGCTGGGCCGTAGTCCTGAACTCCTGGCAGCCTCATCGGCAGCCGAAGCAGAGGCCTGGTCAGCCAGCAAAGGTTCACGGTCAAGGAAGCGACGCAGGAGCTGCCACTTCAGGCTCTGGGCAGGGCCAGGGATTAACCCAGGGATTTCACACACGACAAAGAGCCTCAGACCGGCCTCTCCCCTGCAGCCCTGGCCTCTCCTCTAGGCGCCACCTGAGCTGCCCACCTAAGCGGCCAGGCTGGGAGCCGGGAGGGGGCTCATAATCAATGAGTGCACACCATGAGCCAAGCTGCACGGGCCCCGTGGACCGTATCAGCCATTAGCCTCCAGACAACCCTGTGAGGTGGGTGCCAACACCTCCAGTTTGCAGATGAGAAAACTGAGGATTCTTGAAGCTCAGCCCTGCACCCCAGGGAAAGTGCTGGAAAACCACTGGTTTGGAGTTCACATGCAGCTCCACTGACTCCAAAGCCCCTACCCCATCCCCCATCCCTCTTCCCTGGCACAGTCCTCCCACAGGGAAAGTAGGCGAGGCTGAGAGGGCCCACATCTCTCTGCCCACTAGACCGTGAGCCCTAGGTCTGCTTTGCCCCCTGCTGTGGCCCCAGCCACTGACCCAGGGCCGGGCACACAGCAGGTGCTCAATAAATGTATGTGAAATGAAGAACGGTGGGTGAGGACCACTCACTTCTCTGCTTGGGAAGGCCCCCCATGACAAGGATTCCCCCAGGATGGCAATGGCCAGGAGACTGGGAGGGGACAGCAGCGAATGGGAGGAGAAGCTAGAGGGCACGAGGGACGCAGCCCACTATTCCCGCTGTGAGGCCACACTCAGTGCTGGGGGAAGCAGCTGGATGAGTCCCAGAGAATCGTTCACCACAGCGTGTGTCTTGGGGACACAGATTCACAAACCACAAGGCACCACGCCTGCTTTACAGGAACCCCAGGAAAGCAACAAGTGTAACGTTTCTCGAGGGTTTACTCTGGGCCAGGTTCTGCCCTTAGCACCCCCCATGGAATATGACGTCATAAGCCGGGGTCCCGGGTTTGGGGCTTTGAGGTACACACTGTGAACAAGCACCCACTTGCAACTGCATCTTGAGTTCTCCTTGTTTCAGAAAAGTTCCAAGCCCATCCTAAACGCCCCCCCGAGGGAGGAGCTTATCCGCCATTTTCCATGCGCGTGATGTATCTAGAAGCGTGATCCACCTGCACTGACCTTAACCCCCCATGAGATGGTTCAGCCCAGCGGCCCCGTGAAACCCTGGGATCCCCTCTGCCCGGGAGGCGCTGCTTTGGGGACCATGCCTGGTGTCCTCCTTACTTGCTGCAAGTCCTACAATCCCCTTCTTTTTTTTTTTTTTTTTTTTTTTTTTTTTTTGGAGACGGAGTCTCGCTCTGTCACCCAGGCTGGAGTGCAGTGGCGCAGTCTCGGCTCACTGCAAGCTCCGCCTCCCGGGTTCACGCCATTCTCCTGCCTCAGCCTCTCCGAGTAGCTGGGACTACAGGCGCCCGCCACCACGCCCGGCTAATTTTTTTGTATTTTTAGTAGAGACGGGGTTTCACCGTGGTCTCGATCTCCTGACCTTGTGATCCGCCCGCCTCGGCCTCCCAAAGTGCTGGGATTACAAGCGTGAGCCACCGCGCCCGGCCTACAATCCCCTTCTTAAGCCCTCCGTGGCTGTGGTCACTGGACTGTCACCCACCACGCAACTGAACCTGCCAACTGTGCGGGTAACAACATGACAGCAGGGTGTGACTCTGAGCCAGACTGCTGGGCTGGTGGGGCTCTGGCCCCCCATAACAGGCTGTGTTTTTGGGAAACAACTTCTCTCAGCCTCAGGTTCCTCTTCTGCCAAATGGGCACTGCCCCATCCCCTACCTCCTAGGCAACCATGAGATTTGTACCCACTGAACATGCAAAGCTCTCAGAACAGTGGCTGCAACCACTGCAAATGGCCATCCCAACTAAACCTCAAGGCAAAACGCAAGGTGGCTCCTGCCATCTGGCCCTTTCTGCAGGTGCATAGGGTGGTTCTCAACCAGGCTGCTGTGCACCTGTCACAGTGATGCCCCAAATGTTGACCAACAGGAGGGACGCATTCCTGCTTCTTAAGTGCAGCTGCGGCGTCACTGTGCTCTGGGGTGTCAAAATGGGTGTGGGGGGGAGGAGCCTGCTCTGAGTGACAGGGACCACAGAGCCAGCTTGGCACCCACAAGAAAGATCACCCCTCCTGGGGCTGGGAGCTGTGCCTAGTGGCACCAAAGGCAGCAAGGATGGGTGGGGTTCCACTCACACGGGGTCACCAGGGCGGCTTCCCACCCTGAGACAGCCGGCACCGCTCTCCAGGGCAGTGTCCTTTGAGGCCTCTCAGTCCCTCGAGGAAGCACCCACCAACTCTCATGTTCTGAGGGTGCAGATGGCAGTGAGGAGGGGCCGAGGCAGGCTGCAGGGGCCCAGGGGTGCTGTGCAGCCTCACAGAGGAGAGGACATCAGAGCCAACGTGGGACAGCAAAGGCCATCTGTCCAGAGCAAAAGGCCGAGGTGCAGGAAGACCACCAAGTGTGCCCAAACCAAAAGGAAGTGCGTCCGGGAGAGGGCGGCTGATGCACATCTACAACCGCCAGGAAACAAGCAGTCCCTGGGAACCCAGATAACGCCCCTCCAAGGGACTTGAAGGAGCAAAGCAGGAATGAGCAGAAGCATGTCTGGGTTTCTTTCCCTTTTTCCTTTTTTTTTTGGCTAACATTTATAGAGCACCTAAATGTCCATGTTTCAAAACTTTCACTGAAAGATCCTGCAGGCTGTTTGCAGAGCAGGTGCTCTGTGAACCCCAGCTCCTCCTCAGTTGCTGTTATTATTATCATTATTAGGGGGTGAAGTTACGGTTCCAACATACGTCCACTTAAGGTAAAGCCTAGAGTCTCCCCACCTTGCCACTCGGTCCCCAGCGTTCTCCAAAGAAGGCTGATGAGTGAGCTGTGGTTAAAATGGAGCAAGTGAAGAGGTTTAGGCAGCAGAGCCGGTGGCCCAGGTCCGGAGCAGGTGGCAGCTGGCAGACACCAGATGCCCCGTCCTGCATGTATTCACATGGGTCTTCTCAGCTCTCATCCCCCGAGGCTGCACGTGATAGAACCCACCCAGCATGGGTTCCATTTTCTGGAGTGTAAATTACTCTTTGAGGATCCAGTGCTTTGCAAAGGGCAGGAGGCTGGCCCTGTGACATTGTCAGGAAGGTTTAGCCATCAAGGGCTGTGTCACCAGGTCACCCTCTCCCCCATCACCACAGGTTCCCTCCAATGACACCAACTTGTCCTCTCTAACCTGAACACAGCACTTTACAGATGGCCCAGCCATGGCAAGTGCCATCTACGGTCCTCACGACTACCTTGGTTATGATCATCACCCCCAGTCCATAGAAGAGACTGTGAAGGCTCAGAGAGGGTGAGAGCTTTGTCCAGGGCTGCCCAGCAAAGTCAGAGCTAGAGAGGAAGCCATGTTTCCTGATGCCCAGGCCAGGGTTCTCACAGCGTTGAGCAGCCTTGACCTTGCTGGGAAATAATTCCTGCCCATTCCAGACCAGACCGGGGCACCCCCAACCCCCATTTTGGGCCAGGCCTTCCAAACGCAGAAACAAAGGGGCAGAACTCATGGGCGGCAGCAGCTCCAGAATCCAGCTGTCTGGGGAGACGCAGGCTCATTTCCACTAGAAAAGGGGGATTTACCTTCCCTTAAATGCACATTCCACTGTGTGTTTTTAAAAGGCAAAATAAAGACACTTTCCAGAAGCATTAAAAACAAGGAACAGAAATGTCCAAGGATCACAGTGTCCAGCCCCTGGCTTAGAAGATGAAGCAGTGTCTGAAGGCGCCTGTTCTTCCCAAATTAACCCAGCAGCCGCCATCTGGATCACTGCGGCTGCCTCCTCCGCTGCCACCACCATCACACATACGGCCCCCGGTCCCTGTTCCTCACGTTGCCAGCCAACATTCTGAGTCAAGTCCCAAGGCAGCAGCACCGGGGGACCAGGTGTCTGTGCCCTAGCTGCAAGGGAGGCTGGGAGACACGTCCCCAGCATTGTCTGCTCTATTCACAGAGTGGGAGGCGAGCTCAACACAGGGGGTACTGCACTTCACAGTTTACACAGCACGGTGAAACCCACGCTCTGCCCTCAGCATGGTGCATGGAGGCAGGGGTAAGCAGGAGGATGAGAGACGGCTCTGGTCTTGAGTTAATGACACAGAATTCGGAAAGGCTGGGCTTGCAAACGTGACTTTAGAAAGCTTCCTATTTCTAAACGGTGGATGCTATTGAAGAATTCACAATCGTCCCAGGCTGTAAATGAAAGTAATCATAAGAACACATGCCCGAGACCCAGAAGAGAACATGGAAGGAGTAAAAACAAACAGCCCATGTCATACAAGTTGGTCACAGCCAAATCCTCTTAGGCCCATGAGCATAAGCTTTGAACAGGATTCTAAACTGCAGAGCCTCCCAGCCTCCCTCAAACAAGGCCGTAAAATGAAACAGCATAGGTCTTTCTCCAGCAGAGAAGAGAGTCCCTTCTGTAATTCCTCACAAAGACCTGTCCTCCTGCCCCAAACAAAAGGTGCCCCGGCACAGGCAGAACAACGGTGGGGTGCCAGGGCCTGGTACCCATGGCTCTGGTACCAGCCGTCCAGGGCCCAGCACCCCATGGCCAGCACTGAGCCTAAAGAAACATACTGTTTTATGTTGTTAATGCCTAAGAGGCACAGCTGCTTAAGGCTGCCTGGGGACTGTAAGTCTGCAGTTGACATTGCCACCAAATGCAGGATTGCAGACTTTAAGATTCTCTGAAGATGTTGTTTGTGCCTCAAGTAAGGGTAGAAACTCAAGATGGCAGCACGTTATTTATAACTGAGCACACCAGGAAACACTCTAATGTCCAACACAGGAAATTGGTTCAATAAATGAGGATCTACCTACAGGCCCGTCGACCTTGGTGGCCATTACAAAGCAGGCTGCTCGGTGAAAAGGTATGTGTGAACACGCCCCCAATACACACACACATCAACATCCAGCAAAACATATACATATCCCAACACACACACACACACATCAATAAGCACACCACACAGCAACACACACACACCCCAACACACATACCCCAAATGCATACACACCCCAATACACACACATCCCAACATGCACACATCAACAGGCACACACCAACACACACACACACCAACATACACATCAACACACATCAACACATACACTAACACACACACACCAACACACACACACCAACACACACACCAACACATACACATATCAACAAACACACACCAACACACATACACACACAATAAGCACACCACACAGCAAC
Source organism: Symphalangus syndactylus (assembly GCF_028878055.3). Classification (NCBI taxonomy): domain Eukaryota; kingdom Metazoa; phylum Chordata; class Mammalia; order Primates; family Hylobatidae; genus Symphalangus; species Symphalangus syndactylus. Next base: position 15,444,210 of record NC_072438.2, on the reverse strand, counting down.
ACACACACATACCCCAACACACATACCCCAAACACATACACATACCCCAAACACATACACACCCCAACACATACACACATCAGTAAACACACATCAACACACACACACATCAACACACACATCACACATCAACACATACACCAACACACACCAACATACACACCAACACACACACAACACATACAACACACACACCAACACATACACATATCAACAAACACACACCAACACACACACCCTAACACACATACTCCAACACTCATACACATACAGCACACATACATCAACAAACACATCAATACACACACCCCAACATACACACCCCACTGTGCAAACACATCAACACATATGACACGCACGTACTAAACACACACACACATCAACACATACATTAACACACACATATCAACACACACACCCCCAAACAGATACACACCAACACACACTCCCCAACACACACAGCCCGCACACTCCCTCGGGCGCCTTCCTGCACCCTGTGACAACCCTGTCTCCCCATGGCTGCCCTGGTGGATTTCTCGCGGCACTCACACCCAGTCAGGATCCGGTTAACAGACTGACTCTGTCTGTCTGGGTCTGCCGCTCAGTGTGGGCCTCGAGAATCATTATCTGCATGCCCACTGCTGCAACCCCAGGGGCAGGCCCAGTGCTGGCCACGGCGGGCACTCAACACTGTTGGCCCAGTGAGTAAACAGCGCTCCTGGCTCCTGCCCCAGCTGCCTGACAAAGTGACCCTGCCACAGTCCACAAGGAGGTGGCGCATGAGGGGGGCCTCACCCATTGGCCCAGAGACAGGGGCGGCGATGGGGGCTGGCAGGGTGGGGCCAGGGCCCAGGCGGCAGGAGCCAGGGTTGGGGGGCCCAGGGGCCAACGCAGGGGAGGGACCGGATCCCAGCACCGTGGGGTCCGCTTCCCGCTGTCAGGCTGGCGCTGTGTCGGGCGCCTGTGACCCACAGCCCACGTCCCCAAGCTCACCGGCGCTGCTGCCCGGCTATGAGAACGGGCTTCTTACCGGAAACTTCCATCAGCTGAGGTGGCCTCAACGTGTCCGCCTCACGCATCCTGAGAGAGGTGACTAACACAGGTCATTTCAAAAAAGGTCTTCTTTCTATTTTACTTCTATAATCAGAAAAAAAAACTAAAGTTGAGCAATCAAAGAGCCTTGGTGCATGCACGCCGCCACACATCACATGCAACTCGAGCACCGCCACCCACGGCAACCCTGGCCGCCGCCCGGCAAAGCTCCAGCCAGCCCTGTGCCGGGGTTGGAAACGCCTCCCTCCTCCCGGCTGCAGGAGCCACCTGAGCCTCAGCTTCCAAATCTGTGAAATGGGGACAACACACCACCTTCCCCTCGGGCTATTTTGGCCCCAAATGGGGTTACTCCTCCCCATCTCCCATCTGTCATTTGTCTTCAAACTTCACCCCGCAGCAGCTGTTTCCCCACAGCCTACGAAATCCCTCACTAGGGACTCCAGGTCACTCCTGCTTAAAAACATGGAACTGGAAGCCCCACCCCACCCCATACAGGCCCACAGCCCACTCAGGCATAGGGACGGCTTTTCCTGGCCAACTTCTGAGCCTGTGGATGAGAGCACATGGCCACTGAGGTCCCACTGCAGCTCAGCTGAACTGTCGCCACCTCCAGGAAGCCTTCCCTGATGCCCTGTGGCAGGGACAGCATCCCACGCTGCAGTCCACTGAACTAATACTTACCTTGAGGTTGCTTGGCTGCCTTTATCACAGGGTTAGTCCCGCACCACCCCCACCCCTGACAGCTTCTTTCCAGCTCCTTCCATAGCATCTGACCATCATCTTTTCCCCACCTCACTCTGTGTAGCTTGAGGAAGAGATGAGGGTTTGGTAAATTATCAACAGACACTGAAGGAGAGCCTCTCAGCCTCAAGGTGAAAGATAGGAACTATAAGCCCGGGATTATGAAAGGAAACATCGCTCTTTCAGGGGCACACATAGTTTTATGGGTAACTTCAAAGAAGGTAAGACGTTTAGAGATGACCCTGAGTTGAACAGATTTCAACAACTAGTATGCACAGTGCACTTTCCTTACTATGTAAAGAACTCTTACAAATCAACAAGAAGACAGAGATGAAAACTCAGTAGAAAAGTGAGAAAAGGAGACTCACCAGTCATTCACATAAAAAGAAACACACACGAAGAAAGAAAAAGAAATAATTCTTTAATCCACATAAGAAGAAAGGCAAGTGAAAAAAGATGTGTCCATTTTCATCATTTTAAAAGAATGTGAATTAAACCACAAATGTAGCACTTTTCAAATATGGCAGTGACCAAAAGAGGCCCCGTGGCCCATACCCCGCAGGAGTGTTATCAGTGGGGAAAGCCCCTCCTGTGCAGGGTGGGTGCGGTGGAGAAGGCGGCACCTCCACAGGGGGCAATTTGACAACCTGAGGCTTCTCAATGCACAGGCCCCTTGTCTGCTAGGGATTCAGGTGTAAATCTCACTCTTGTATCAAGAACAATCATTTCCAGTGTTGTTTGTAATGGCAAGTATTGGTAAACGACATACATGGACATCAGCATGGACCTGGGGAAATAAGACACGGCCATCTATCAGTGGATGCTAAGCAACTGTTGAACAGGATGAGGCATTTCTATGTGTGTGTGCCAATATGGAAAGATATCAGGTCAGGTGAGGTGGCTCACACCTGTAATCCCAGCACTTTAGGAGGCCAAGGTGGGCAGATCACCTGAGGTCAGGAGTTCGAGACCAGCATGGCCAACATGGTGAAACCCTGTCTCTACTGAAAATACAAAAATTAGCCAGGCGTGGTGGTGGGCACCTGTAATCCCAGCTACTCGGGAGGCTGAGGCAAGAGAATCACTTGAACCCAGGAGGCGGAGGTCGCAGTGAGCCGAGATCGCTCCACTGCACTTCAGTCTGGGCAACAGAGCGAGACTCCATCTCAAAAAAAAAAAAAAGGAAGAATGACATCAAACGGAAAAAAAATCAACGTGCATGGCATGGAGGTCTAAAAACAAAGGACACACATATAAATGCTCACCAGTGCAGAGAAATGTCTGGAGGATGCACAGGCGATTACATGGGGAATGGCTCTGGGGTTGAAGGGAGAGTGAGCCTTTCAGTTCACCTCTTCTGTTTGGTTCAACCATTAATTTTTACACACCTTCTAAAACTTTGTTTTTAGTGGCATGGCAACTTACAGATTAACCCTTTCCATAAATATTATTCAGCCTGAAGAAAAGAATAAAATTCTGACACATGCTACAATGTAGACGAACCTTGAAGTTTTTTTGTTTTTTTGTTTTTTTTTTTTTTTGAGACGGAGTCTCTCTCTGTCTCCCAGGCTGGAGTGCAGTGGCGCCATCTCGGCTCACTGCAAGCTCCACCTCCCAGGTTCACACCATTCTCCTGCCTCAGTCTCCCAAGTAGCTGGGACTACAGGCGCCCGCCACCACGCCCGGCTAGTTTTTTGTATTTTTAGAAGAGACGGGGTTTCACCAAGTTAGCCCAGATTGGTCTCAATCTCCTGACCTCGTGATCCACCCACCTCAGCCTCCCAAAGTGCTGGGAATACATACATGAGCCACCACGCCCGGCTGAAGATATTATGCTAAATAAAATAAACCAGTCACAAAAGGACAAATACTGTGTGATTCCACTTATATGAAGTCCTGGAGGAGTCAAATTCATAGAGACAGGAAGTGGAATAGGGGTTACCAGGGCTGGGTTTATGGAGAGTTGGTGTTAATGGGCACAAAGTAAAAGCTCTGGCAGTGGGTCGTGGAGATGGTTGCACGACAATGGGAATGTACCGGATGCCACTGAATTAGACACTGAAAATGCTTAAAATGATTAGTTTTATGTTATGTATATTTTGCCACATTAAAAACAATCCAAAAAAAAAGTTCTGCATTCATCATTCCATTTAATCTTCCCGACGGCCCACTGAGGTGGGCACCCCTACAAGTTGAATGACTTGTCTCAGGTCCCACAGCTGGGGCATCAGATTTGGGAATCAAACCCAGATTCCCCTCTTCCTGGCTCTTTACCTGCCCCATGGCTGCTTCCTCGGGGTAGAGATATCGGCATGGAGAGGTGCCCGCCGCGCATCTGCCAAGTTCCACCGACACACAGGTGCATTGAGCCAAGTTCATCGCCCCCAGCGACGCAAGCGTTTCAGAGCAAAACGGAAACATACGAGGATGATTTAACAATCTGTGTTATGATGGCGCTAAACACACCCAATGGTGGGAAGGGAACAAAATCCCCTGCTATTTTCACTAGGCAAAGAAAAATGAAATGAGGTCATGTCATCTTCCAAACGCCAGTAACGCGGCAAATGAAATTGTAAAATAAAACCTCAAGTCATCCACCACGGCAGCAGATGCTCCCTTGGCCGAAGAAGCTCGGGGTTCAGCCTTGGAGCTGTGGCACCACCCACACCACGTGCTACATTCATGAAAGAGCCGGCCGCCAATGCGCTCTGTCCTTCTAACTTGTTCTCGTTACAAAGGGCAGACGCGTGGAGCTGGCTGCTCTCCCGCGCCGTCATGAAATGTCCTCCCGGCCCTGCTGCTTTAGCTACTCATGGGCGGGGACCTTGTCGGTGTATCACTGCTGTTTCCTGGTACCTGTTCAGAGCAGGTGCTCCACAAATACTGAGCCCGTTATACAGCGAGTGATTTATTATACAGCTCAAACCTGCTTCTGACTTTCCACCAGAAAGGGCTAGATTGCTTCCCCCTAAAATCTCCATGCTGCTGTCTTCACCCCTAGAACTCAGGATGTGACCTTATTTGGAAATAGGGTAGTTGCAGATGAAATGCATTGAGATGGCGTCATTAAGCTGAGTCCCTAATCCAATATGCCCGATGTCCTTCCAAAAAAACAAAGAGAGAGGGCGGAAATTTGGACACACAGACACACACGCACAGGGAGAGTGCCGTGTGAGGATGGAGGTGGAGGTTGAGATGAGGCTTCCACAAGCCAGGGAGTGGCACAGGTTGTGGGCAAAACACCAGAAGCCAGGAGAAGAGGCTGGGACAGATTCCCCCCATAACCCTCAGAGGGCACCAACCCTGCCCACACTATGACCTTGGACTTCTAGCCTCCAGAACTGGGGACAATATATTTCTGTTGTCTTAAACCAGCCGGTCTGTGGACTTTGCTCTGGCGGCCACAGGGGACTCACACATGTACTATGTTGCGCTTCACTAGTCTCTCTCCCAAGTCTAGTGAACTTCCAGACTATTTCAATGACTGAGCTTTATAATATGTTGTAACATCACGGAGGACAATTCCTGCCACTGCTTTCCTTCTCTCCTTTAAAAAAAAAAATTAAAAATCTACCATTCTGAAAGTTCTTCTCAAGCCCGGACTACAGAAGCGCCTGCCGACCAAGCAGTGGTCAAGGGTGGCAAGTGCGTGGGGAAATGGAAGAATCAGATCTGGGGTTTGCTGAGTGTCCCTGCAGGTGGAAGCTGCACTAGGCATTCCTGATACTCTCCCTTAGCCTCACCACAACCTTGCGGGCGATACAGGAGTCTCCCCATTTGACAAGTGAGGCCACTGAGGCACAGAAACTAGATCTCCCCAAGGACGTGCAGCTGTGTGGGTAGAGGGGTCTGGGTCCTAGCCACCGTGCCTCCCTATTCCACTAGAGAAGGCAGAAAGCGGCCACGTGGCCACCTGCCCCAGGCCCGTGGGGACCCTGCAGATAGTCCCATCCTGCTCTGTCGCCTGGCTCCAATGACACCAAGCTTCTCACTTTAAAGCATATGCAGTCTTTAATCACAGCTTTATTGAGGCATAAGCCATATACCATGCACTTTACCTTTATAAAGTGTACATTCAGTAGTTTTAGTATATTCACAGAGCTGTGCAGCCCTCACCATGATTTACTTTTAAAACATTTCATCACCCCAAAAAGAAACCACATGTTCATTAATGGTCATTCCTCAAGCCCCTAGCCCCTAGTAACCACTAATTTGCTTTGTGTCTCTATGAATTTTCTGATTATGAACACTTCCTATAAATGGAATCATACACTGTGTGGTCTTTTGTGTCTGGCTTCTTTCACTTAACATGATCTTAGCATGACGTGTTCAAGGTTCATTGATGTTGTAGCATGTGGCAGGCCTTCCTTCCTTTTTAGGGCTGTATAATACTCCACTGTATGGATAGACCATATTTTGTTTACCCATTCATCAGTTGATGGACATTTGAGTTGTTTTCATTTTTGGCTGCTATGAATAGTGCCACTATGAACATTCATGTGCACCTTATTGTATGGATGGATGTCTTCAATTCTCTTGGGTAGATGCCTAGAAGTAGAATTGCTGGGTCATGAGATAAATCTATGTTTAACCTTTTGAGGAACTGCCAAACTACTTTCCAAAGTGGCTACACCATTTCACGTTCCCACTACAGTGCATAAGGGCTCCGCACACGTGGTTTCTGCATGAAGATGGGTGTGCTCAGATTGGTCTCTCCTTGTGCATCAGGGAGAGACTGATGGGGATACATGCGAAGGAAGCAAAAATCTCCATTTGGGCTTCCCGGCCTGTATCAGTTAGGAGCTGTGTTAGAAAGCTAGGAAGAAATGTAGGGTTTTTCTCTTTTATAAAATAAAGCCAGAGGCCGGCAATCCAGCACTGGAGCAGAACTCTGTGTTGTGGATAAGGCTCCAGGTCCCTTCTGTCTATCTGCTTCTCCATCCTTAGCATATGGTGTCCTCAAGTCACTTCATGATTACAAAATGGCTGCCATTGCTCCAGCCATCACATTCCAGACAAGAAGAAAACAAGGGAAAGGGCAGGTGCCAGCTAAGTCATTCTTTGTGGAGGATCTTTCCCAAAAGCCCCACCCAGTGATCTCAGCTTATGTCCCATTGGTTAGAACAGGGTCCCATGACCACCTCTGCTGAATTACAGACCTGGGAATATGAATTTCAGCTGGGCACACAGCCCCCTGATTTAAGTCAGGGCTGTTAGCCAGAAATCCAGGAAAAATGGATATTGGGAAGACAACCAGCATTGTCCTATGTTCCATTCTCCAAAAAATAGCTGCCACCTGAGGGTTGCAGCATTTCGGAGTTACTAGAATACAGGTCAAGATTAATTAATTAATATCTGTTTCTCTCTGCCTGCTGTCCATCACGTAGGTTCCCTGTCACACAGGAGCGCTGGAGCAGAGGTGGACAGAGTGGTCAGATCATCAAAAGCCCTGCCCTGACCAGACCAGACCCTCGCAGGGAACCATGAGTTGCTTTGTTTGTGTGTTTGTTTGGCGAGACAGAGTCTCACTCTGTCACACAGGCTGGAGTGCAGTGGCGCGATCTCAGCTCACTGCAACCTCTGCCTCCTAGGTCAAGCAATTCTCGTGCCTCAGCCTCCAGAGTAGCTGGGACTACAGACACCTGCCATCACGCCCAGCTAATTTTTGTATTTTTAGTAGAGTTGGCCACGCTGGTCTCAAACTCCTAGCCTCAAGTGATCCACCCACCTCGGCCTTCCAAAGGGCTGGGATCACAGGCGTGAGCCACTGTGCCCAGCCATGTGAGTCATTTTCTAACTTTAAAAAAAGGGAGGAGGGGAACCAAGTGGAATCCCTGAGAAGGCAGTAAATTGCTGACTGAGCTATTGATTCCCTCGCTGCATAGGTTCCGTCATCTAACAAATATTTCTCGAAGACCTAGTGTGGACTAAGCTGCCAAGTGCTTTAAGGGATTCGTGACAAATTCCTGCCCTTTATCCAGGAGCTAAGTCAAATGCACTCGTGATCACAATAAAAGACCACAGTACCCTCCAAAAGGGACACTGACATTCTACAGAGCTTAGGGAGCAGTGTGCTCACTTCCAGCCACCACGTGAACAAACAAGCCCAGAGAGGTGCTGTGACTGTCCCTGGTCGCCCAACAATAACCCCTGGAGATCTGCACTAAACAAGGCACACCACAGACGGAGGCCACACTGGAGGCAGAAGCCAGTCCTATGCCTAGTGGATGCTCCCCCAAACCTCATGATAATCTTCAAAAAGATTAGTAAAGTAAACAAACCTCCAACAACATTAACTAAGGAAGAATGAATTTGACGGGACAGAACACATTACAGAGATTTAAAAGATAATGCGAGAATGGCTGGGCGCAGTGGCTCACGCCTGTATCCCAGCACTTTGGGAGGCCAAAGTGGGCGAATCACCTGAAGTCAGGAGTTCGAGACCAGCCTGGCCAACATGGCGAAACCCTGCCTCTACTAAAAATACAAAAAATTAGCCAGGCATGGTAGCATGGTGGCAGGCACCTGTAATCCCAGCTACTAGGGAGGCTGAGGCAGGAAGAATTGCTTGAACCTGGGAGGCAAAGGTTGCAGTGAGCCAAGATCGCACCACTGAACTCCCCCTGGGTGACAGAGCAAGACTGTCTCAAAAAAAAAAAAAAGAAAGAAAGAAAAAGAAAAAAAGATAATGCTAGATTATTGTGAAAACTTAGAAGAAACAGATACATTTCTAGAAAAATACAGCTCACCAACACTGACACGAGAAGAAATAGAAAACGAGACTTTGTGCTTCCACTGTAAAGTTTAAGTGAAAAAGCCACAACCTTAGATATTTGCAACCCATTTGAACTCAGGATTCATGTGCAGAATATATTAGAAGGAAAAAAATATTGTAATCAATTTTTGGAAGACAACCCAACAGGAAAAAAAGCAGGGAGGCCTGCATTTCAAAGAACAGAAACATGTTTGACCAACAGAGTGGACTCAGAGAGGGGCCACCCAGACGCCCGGCAAGGAGGGATCTTTGCTGCAGCAGGCAGGGTGCTGTCAGGAGACACCTGCAGGGTGGATCGCCTCCTGTGACTGGGCAAGCGTGAAGAAGCAGCCATCTGGGCCCAAGGCAGGACGCGTGGATGCACCACCGCAGCCCCTGAGCTCCTCACAGTCAGCCACAGCTGTCACTGGACTACAACTTGGCTCAGCTCTCCCTCTGCCCAATCCTGCTGCCTTCCCTCATCAATCAGGTGTGGACCCCAGGAGCACCTCCTAATCAACACCCCACACACAGAATTCCAGCTCAGCCTCTGCCTCCTATGGGCCAACCAAGGCAGCCAATGAACATGGTCACCAAAAAAAAGGCAATGGTTAAAAAAAAAACAAGTACCAGGCCAGGCGCGGTGGTTCACGCCTGTAATCCCAGCACTTTGGGAGGCCGAGGTGGGCGGATCATGAGGTCAGGAGTTCGAGACCAACCTGACCAACCTGGCCAAACCCCATCGCTACTAAAAGTACAAAAATTAACTGGGCATGATGGCACGTGCCTGTAATCCCAGCTACTCAGGAGGCTGAGGCAGGAGAATCGCTTGAACCCAGGAGGCAGAGGTTGCAGTGAGCTGAGATCTCACCACTGCACTCCAGCCTGGGTGACAGAGAGAAACACTGTCTCAAAAAAAAAGAAAGAAGAAAAGAAAGAAAGAAAAAGAAAGAAAGAAAGAAAGAAAGAGAGAGAGAGAGAGAGGGAGGGAGGGAGGGAGGGAGGAAGAAAGGAATCTTCAAACACAGTGTTAGATGGCCAAAAGCAAGGCCTGCTCTGTGATTTTATTTAAATTGCAAATGCAGGCAACACTAACCAATACATTGTGTAGCAACACCAAAACTAAGGTAAAGCCAGAGAATCGCTGTTACAGTTCCCTTAGAACAGAGGTGTCCAATCTTTCAGCTTCTGTAAACCACACATAAAATACACTAACACTAACGATAATTGTCTTGGGCCACACATAAAATAGACTAACACTAACGATGGCTGATGAGCAAAAAAAAAAAAACTCATGTTTGAAGAAAGTTTACAAATTTGTGTTGAGCTGCATTCAAAGCCATCCTGGGTCACATGCGGCTCTCGGACCCCAGGTTGGACCAGCTTGCCTTAGATGGTGGAGTGGATGAACGCCCAGTGGAGGGCCACTGGGGGCTTCTAACATCCTAAAATGTTCTACTCTCTCTCTTAGCGTGGATGGTGGGTGCACAGATATTCATTTCGCGATTTTGCTTAGGCTAGACATACGGATTACATACATTATGAATAACACAGCAGGTCTAACAGACCCCAGAGAGTTGACCAAAGCAGGAAGTTGTCTTTGTGTGGAGGAAACAGAAAAGGATCATTCCGTACACTTTATTTTAGCCCTGGCTGGCGAAAACCAGGGTCAGATATGAGAGAAAAATGAGACCACAGAGCTGCCCTGAGAGACCAAGTCAGGGCTAGCCAGGATTTTCTGCCAAACTATTACAGAGAAGGCGAGGGAATATTTACACATCCTGGACCCTGTGGTGGACATGAAAGCTCTACTGTATTCTGTATCTTGTCCTAAAGATAAGTTTCCCTCTAGAATTGTTTGCTGAGAAGGCATCAAGCTTTCCTTAAGATGGAGAAGTTTATCCACAATAATCCCAATGACTGGTGAACTTGAGGCCACACTATGCTGTTAAAGGATGCTACGGTTATTAAAACACTTGTTTCAGAAAAATGTTTGTAGATTTGAACTCTGGAGTTTTGTCTAGTGAGGGTGGTTTGCCCACCACCCTGCCAGGCGCTTAACTCTCTGAAGCATTGCTGATGACTCTCTACTTAACCTACAAAAGAACCACAAAGACTTCTTACCCCAGCCAAAGGCAGGTTTCTTTCTTAGAAAGCATCCCCTAAAAAATGAAAGCACACAGTGGATGCTCAGTGGGTGTGGGCGGAGCTGATGCAGTTCTTACACCTGTCCTGGGAAGGTGGAGAGCAGAGGCTCACGCCCTCTCATGGTTCCCGAGGGCCTCGCATCTGGGCCTGGCGTGGCCCCCACACTGAGCTGTAGCTCTGGCCCCCACGTCCCAGGAGTGGGGTGAGGCTCAGGAGATAACACCAGTGAACCAGCTTTGAAACTGCAGAGGGCAATTCAGACGGGGAGGCCTCTGCTCTTCCTCTTTTCAACCAACCAGGAAGGCTCCACCTCCTTCCAATCTTCTCCCCAACCTGGGCAGCAGATGAGTCTGTCTTTTCCCAAAGACCAAATTCCTCCTCTGGGGACACAGCTATTTTTTCCTACTGAGGAGATGCCACGGAGCTGGCCACAAGGCTCAGAGGCCCTCCCAAACAGAAGCCCAGACGCTACTTTGTGGGAGCAGCATCCAGCACCGCTGCCCTGATGCACACTGGCTGCCAGAATAGGCATCACAGGCCTCTCCCCTGATGTCAGCTGCCAGCAGGAGAGCTGGCCAAGGGACCCCTGAGAACCATGCTTAACCAAGCCGCTGACATGGAGACAGGGAAGCAGCTAGGGGCCACCCAGCTTGTCACATAAAGCATGAGTGCAGAGTGCCAGGAAACAGGCTCCCTTCCCCTGCCCGTCCTGCTACCTATGACCTCACATCCCGGGCCTGGACATCCAGTTGCCACCTCGTGACCATGAGCAAGAAGCCCACACCTAAGATACTGCCCCAAGCAGTATTGGGGGTGGTAAAGCCAAGCATGTTTCTTTTATGTGGGTCTGCTCTCCGTAACACCCACGAGGAATCTCATCTCTGACTTTGGGCCCCCGAGCTGAGCTGTCAACACAGCAGCCTTCACTCATCCAGGGATCTGCCTTCCATGGAAGACCCTCGAGTCCCCAGAGTGGACTGCCCACAAGGAGGGGAAAAAGAAGCCCAGTGTCCCCCGACCCAACCGTCCTCACCCTGGCCCCATTCGTTTACTGAAGGACAAGAATCAGACTCAAAGAAAGAGGATCTGGTCCAGAGCTGAGCTTGGCAGAGCAGGAAGACAGTGGAGCCTGGTTCCTGTTGGCCTCACCCAGCCAAGCCATGAGCTCTGGACGGCAGGCCCCTTGCCTTTTATGGTGAAAATGTTTTTACAACCCTATCTCTCTCGGTTCCAGCTACCGGAAGTCCATCTAGTGAATGTTCCTCCTACTTGTAGCTGAATGCTTTCCTAGTTTATTATCATTATTATTTTCATTTTTAGAGATGAGGTCTTGCTCTGTTGCCCAGGTTGGAGTGCAGTGGCATGATCACGGTTCACTGTAGCCCCAAACTCCTGGGCTCAAGCGATCCTCCCAACTCAGCCTCCCGAGTAGCTGGGATTAGAGGTGTGGGCCACGATGCCCAGCTAATTTTTTTTTAAGAGATGGGATCTCACTATATTGCCCAGGCTGGTCTCTAACTCCTGGCCTCAAGTGATCCTCCTGCCTCAGCCTCCCAACGTGCTGGGATTACAAGAATGAGCCAGCACACCTGGCTTCAAAAGCATTCCTAAATGGTATGTGATTATTTGCACAAAGTGTCCCCCTGTGTTTGGGCAGAAAAGGAGGAAGTGTAAGCAAGAGTCTTCCTCTTGAAATAAAAACCACCGGCCAGCTAACACCCTTCTCCCTGTGCTCTGCAATTGTGGATGCCCCAAACAAGCAAATTAACACAAACTCCCAGAAGCAAACCAATGCTACAATTGGAAAACAATGTCCCTGTCACTGCACATTGAGGTTGATTCCAGGTTTGTTTTGTGTTGTTCCTACTGTCAAATAATTCTGCAGTGAATTTAGGCAGAAGGAGATTTCTTAAATTTTTTTTGATAATTTCCTCAGGATAAATCCCCAAGAGTGTAAATGCAGTGTCAGGAAGGATGATGACTTTTTCCAGTGCCTGCTGCCTAATGCCAGGCTCGTTCTCAAAGGGGGCCCCACAGTCTGGGGCTCTCCCGGGCTCACCCTCACCATACCAGCACCAGGAGATACGTTATTAATCAAAATAGATAGATCTGAAAAAGTCAGGCCTATTGCCTCCTCCAGACATTTAGGAAAAGCTCACATAGTTTTTAGGGATTTGCTAAAAATTCATTTCAGAAGCTCTACCAATGCACCAGTATGTCAACATCTGCCTAAGTAACAACAAAATGACTGAAATCGTGTTATAATTTATCGTAGTAGCCGTGGAGCTCAAAATCAATAAGTTAATTTACCTCCACTAACAAGGTGCTTTAGAGGCACAAGTGAGTACAAAATCAAATGCCTAAAAGGTGCAGGCCATGAGGGACCAGGCATGCCAGAAGCAGAAGACTAATCACCAAAAATTACTGTCTTAAGTCTCAGGTGTAATAAAGCCAGGCATGTTTCTTTTACATACGTCTCTTTTCCATGACACCCGTGAGGCTCAAGGCAGAGAATTAGATACTAAGGAAAAGGCTCTGGGCCAAGGTCAGGGGGCCTAGTTCCCATCCCAGCTCAGACATGAATGCACTCAGCAATTCTGAGCCAGTGGCAGCAACCTCTCTGACCTCAGTTTCTCCTATAGAATCTCTGAGCAACCCTCTTCTTCTAAGAATCCCCAATTCCCTGCCTGACTCTTGTCCAGCTGGGGCACCTCGGGTGGGCAGTTTCATTCTTCAGGGCCTCAGTTTCTTCAGCTGTAAGGTAAACACAGTAAGGCAACGTTTGCTTCCCTCTTAGGGCCGTCATATGGAGTCAAACAAGATATTGTAGCAAAATCAGTATTTCGCTGACCAACACCTACTGTTGATTTAGCTACAAACGGTTGTGGGAATAGAGGTAGAAAGCTATGGAAGGCAATGCTCCAGCACCACAGTTCCCTGGAGGTGGGGTGGGGCGGGGGGCAGTTTCCAGAGAAGCATGAAGAGATGGAGTTATTGGGACCCACAAAGCACAGAATCAACACGTGGCTAAACGAGAAGGGCCCTGAGAATGATAATAGCAGCTGTTGCTGACTTAGCATCAGTGGTGCACTGGCCACTGTATTCAGAGCTTTGGGGACATATCCATGGGAACCCTGCAAGGTCAGGTTTATGGTCAGCATCTTCCATAAGAGGAAGACATAAGGTTCCAAGGGTGGCTGTGGTACAGCCAGAGTCAAACCGGTGATCACAGGCAAGGCAGGGTTGAGCTGGACATCACATCTCCTGACCTCACACCTGGGAGGAGGTGCACTGGAGGGGCCCTTGACACACAGCAGGTGCTTTAAAAAAAGTATTAGTAGTGGTCATAGCAATAGGAATAATAGTATCTTGAGATTACTAAAATCTTCAGCATCTCATTAATCCTCACAATAACTTCTTAAAGGAGCTGTGGTTATCATTCCCATTTAACAGATGAGAAAAATCAAGGCTCAGGGATGTGCAGTGACTAGCCCAGGGCCACACAGCTGGTGAGTGGTAGATTCTGACAAAGCCTCCCCAGGCCTGCACCCTTCACTAAGCATCTCAGCCATCCCTTCTCTTTCCAACCTCAGGGATGCAAAGGTTGGGGACCACATCTTGGGAATATAAAACAGTATATTTCTTAGACCCAAAGGTGTGTTTGTTTTCAAAGGAACAGAAAACAGGGCTGAAGCCCTCAGGAGCTCCCGGGCCCATCATGTGCTCCACCCGCTTTCAGAATTTCAGCACCAAGAACAGCGACAGACTTAAATCATGGCGCCCTCTGGTGGTCTTTATGAGAAAGGGCAGGCCGTGAAGCGGGGGCTCTGCCGAGGGTCAGCCCGGAATTTTTGGAAAACGGTGGGGACAAAAGATGGAAGAGGGGAGAAAAGGAAAGAGGGGAGGAAAGAGAGATGGGAAGAAGAGCAACAGCTAATGGCCCCCAAGCACAGGTAGCAGACAGCCTCTAAATGCTCCCAGCGGCTCACATCCACCTGATAACCTGGGGTTGGGGGAGCATTTGGGGGAAACTTGTGCAATCCAGACCTCGGCCTATAAAAACATTTACTCATCTTCAAAACATGCAGTCACTCAGATTCGACGATTATCAAGATTTTGCCACACTTGCTTCATCTCTCCCTTTTTTTCTCTTGCCTATTTTTTCTCCACTGGAGATTTTAAAGTAAAATCACGCCCTTACACTTCAGCATGCATCTCTAAAAATATGGGCACATCCTTACATAACCAAAATGCCATTATCACACCTAACAAAGCAACAATAGCTTCTTGGACTCATCTAGTAGAGTCCCTGATCTAACCTTCCTGAGTGTCTCGGTGAAACCATAAGAAGGGATGATAAGGAAGCTAACCAAGGAAATAGCAGATTCTCGCCCCTGACCCCACTGGTCACCCTGTGCTCCAGTACCCCTGGCAACACTGAACACTGGGTGCCTTCTGGCAGGATGCACTGGAAAGCCCACCTCACCAATAACCAAGCATTCCTGCCAAGAAAAACAGGCCTGAGGCTCAATCTAATAAAAGCTCTGCGGATTTCTGATTATGAAAATAGAGGGGCGGGAGGGAAGTGCCAAAGGACACCGCAGGGAAGCCATAGATATACCCAGAAGACAGGACCTCCTACAGGATAAAGGACCCAGTGTCTGCAATGGGCCTGGGCCATGTGCAAAGGGTGATCTTTCAACTAGTGGTGCTGAAACGACTGGACATCCATATGCAAAAACGCAACGGGACATAGGCCTCTCACCTCAGAGAAAAATTGGTTCAAAACAGATCACACACCTACATGTAACCTAAAACCATGAGACTTTTAAAAGTCTCAAATAAGCACATAAGAATATGCTCAACATTTTTAACCATGGGGGAATTACAAATTAAAATCATAATGCGGCCAGGCACGGCAGCTCACACCTGTCATCCCAGCACTTTGGGAGGCCAAGGCAGGCGGATCACTTGAGGTCAGGAGTTCGAGACCAGCCTGGCCAACATGGTGAAACCCCATCTCTATTAAAAGTACAAAAATTAACCAGGCGTGGTGGTGGGCACCTGTAATCCCAGCTACTCCGGAGGCTAAGGCAGGAGAACTGCTTGAACCCGGGAGGCAGAGGTTACAGTGAGCCAAGATCATGCTACTGCACTCCAGCCTGGGCAACAGAGTGAGACTCTGTCTTAAAAAAAGAAGAAGAAGAAGGAGAAGGAGAAGGAGAAGGAGAAGCAGAAGGAGAAGGAGGAGAAGGAGAAGAAGAAGAAGACATAATGGGGCACAACCATACCTGTTAGCATGGCTAACACTCAGCCTCTCTGAGCCTCCCCGTCCCCCACTGGTGGAATGAGATGGATGACAACCCACCTTCTCCACCTCCAAGCTTCCTGCTCCCGTCCTCACAGCCACCAGCCAGCACTTCCTAAAGCACAGACACAAGGGCTGATGAGGGTGCAGAGTGCCTGGAACCCTCATGCATGACATCTGTGGATGCAAAGACAGCGCAGCGACTCCTGAAAACAGCCCTGTATTTGGATGCTGAGTCTGTCAGGAGTGAAGAGGTTTATTGGGAGGTCGCACTTGTTAAAGGTAAAAGGTAGAAGAGCCAGTGTGGGCAGGTAGAGCTTCCCGACAGCCATGCAAGTGTCACTGACCCTCTCAGCCAACCAACAGCAAGCTCCAGGGCAAAGGCTGCCTGCCGCAAGAGTCCTGGGATGTGTAGAAATGGGCAGGTCCTAGAAACCCCTCCAGGGGACAGTCGTTGGCTGAGGGCTGCCAGAAAGAATGGCCTTGTTCAGTGGCAGAGGCAGATCCTGAAGATGCCAAAATCCAGAGACAGTCAAGCAACTGCCTGCCCTGAGGCTGGACAGCAAAGTCTTTCTTGAAGGGGGATCTGAGCCTCGCATCTCCTTCTGCCCGCCTCCCTAAATGAACAGTGCCTGGCCCTTGGCAGCCCTCTCCCCGCCTTCCCTCTTAGCAGTACTGTCACCCCAACATGCTCTTGTATGTTTATGGGTTTGTCCCTTCACTGACAGATCCCCCATTGGCTCAGTTCCTGCCATGTGCAAGGTGTCTGGGAAATATCTGTTGAATAAATTGGTTAATCCTGTCCAGACCTCTGGAGCTAAGCCACTGGTCTAAGCCACCATCATCGCTCACTCCCACACTGCAGCGGCCTCCAAAGTCATCCCCTGGTTCTCACTTTGCCCCCTACAAAGTCCATGCCCCACACAGCAGGCAGACTGACGCTGTAAAAATGGAAATTGGACCACGTCGTTTTTCCACCCCCACCTCCACCCTTCCCACTCTCTGCTCTGGCCACACCAGCCTCCTTGCTGCCACAGAACACGCCAGGCTCATTTCATTCCGGGGCTTTGCACCTGAATCCAGTGACAGACAACTCCAGATGGAGGGTGGTCAGGGAAGGCCTCCCAGAGGAGGTGACTTTTCAGCTGCGACCTGAATAATGAGAAAGATACAGGGAAGGGAGTCCCAGGCAGAGTCACAGAAGGTGAAGCTCTCAGGAGTGAAATGCCCCTCACCTGTGGCTTCCTGGGCAAGACCCTCCACTTCTCCACCTGCAGAGCCAGACTGATAACACTGGCTCCTTCCTGCTCCTGTAGAGTGGCCACAGGTTTGCAGCCCTGAGAGCAGTGGGCTCCGATGACACCTGCTGGCTGTGTGACCTCACGTAACCCCTCCTCATCCCTAGGGAGGATAACGGGAGGCGCCTGCAGCACGAGCAGTAGCTGGAGCCCACGGATGAGCTTTAAGGTATGAGCTACTTTCCCATGTAGGGCCCGGCACATAGTAGGCGCTTACTCAGTGGTGGCCACTATTGAGCCTGCCCCGACAGTCCTTTTGGGACAGCAGCTGTAACAAGCGTTATTTCTCGAGACTAGCTCCCAGGTGAAGGTCTGGGGAGAAACATGCTCAACTGACGCTTGCAGAGAAGTATTTCTTTAAAGTGACATAACCAGCCCTCACCCTGTGCCAGTAAAGGTCTGGCAGCACCACAGTGCTTTATTTTTAACCTGTCACCTTGTCACCGCAGCACGAGGTGCAGCTGAGGTCACAGCAGGGTGGGGGGACAGCCAATGGCTCATCCCACGGGCCTGGGCCCCAGTCTCACCTCCACGCTCACTGCCTGCGTGACCTTGGGTGAGTCACTCAGCCTCTCTGAGCCTCCCCGTCCCCCACTGGTGGAATGAAATGGATGACAACCCACCTTCTCCACCTCCAAGCTTCCTGCTCCCCTCCTCACAGCCACCAGCCGGCACATCCCAAAGCAGACACAATCAGCCCCCAGCCCAGTTACCAAGTCCGCCCCCTCCCCACAGTGCCCTCAGGCCAGCACATGAGACCCTTGCCAAGACACCCCCACTACCCTCTGCAGCCTCAGCTCCCACTGCTTCCTCATGGGAAGGCTACGCCCAGCTGCACAGAACTTCACCCTTCACTAACAAGCCATGCGCTCCTACAACGCCAACCTGAAGCACGTGCTGTTTCCTCTGCCGGGAATGCTGTTCCCCTCATCCTTCTAGCTTAATGTCTTCTACCCTGGGAGCAGAGACAGACCTGGCCCCTCCTCCCTCCCTGCATGAGGCTCCAGGGCAACCAGTCTACAGTATTTCGCAGAGCATCTTAGGGGGACACTCTTTTTTTATTTAGAGATGGAGTCTTGCTTGTTTGTTCCCTAGGCTGGAGTACAGCTCCACATCTGGCACGATCACAGCTCACTGCAGCCTCAAATTCCCGAGCTCAATGGATCCTTCTGCCTTAGCCTCCTAAGTAGCTGGGACTACAGGTGCATGCCACCATGCCCAGCTAATTTTCTTTAATATTTTGTAGAGACAAGGGTTCACTGTTGCCCAGGCTGGTCTTGAATTACTCACCTCAAGTGATCCTCCCACCTCAGCATCCCAAAGTGCTGGGATTACAGGCATGAGCCTCAGTGTCCAGCCAGAGCAACACTTTTGTCTTGGTCTCTCTCTAGCAAGAGAGTCCCCCGAAGGTCAATTGCCATACCTTCCTCGCCTCCGGGTCCATGGAGCCTGGTGGTTATGCAGAAGCCTCTCCAGTTAGATTGCCCAAGCTCAAAGCCCACTCTCCCACAGGTTAGCTCAGCAGCCACAGGTGAGCCTCTTCCCCTTTCGTGCTGCAGTATCCACATGTGTAAGCTGGAGATAAGAAATGTACCTGCCTTCCAGGGGGATTGGAGGCTACTTGGCCTCAGAAGGCACTTAGAAAGCCCCTGGCATGTCACGAGTATTCATGTATGTCACATGCTCCTAATGTGCTCTCTAGGTTCCCAGCACAGACCATGGCCCACAGTGAGTGCTCAGGTGATGTTTGTAGAATGAATGAACAAACACATGGCATGGAGAACAAAGCCAATAGGAGTCCAGTGGGAGAAAAGTAACTGAAACTCCCAGCTGGAAAAGTAGAAAATAAAACTAGAGGTAAAGTGTTGTGTTTTGGCCACAAGTCCCCCCATCAAGAGATGAGGTCTATGCCTCCTCCTCTTGAGTCTTGTGGGCCTGTGACCTACTCAACCAAGAGCCTAGCAGAAGTGAAGCTCTGGGACATCAAAAGCTGGGCATCAAAGGCCACATAACTGCCGTCTTGTTCACTGGACATTGCACCAGGAGCCTTGAGCACCATGGAAGGAGTCCCACCACCCTGGGCTGCCATGCTGGACAGGCCACATGTCAGGGCTCAGGTGACAATCCCAGCTGAGCTCAGCCCCTGCTGTCCCCACCAAGGCATCATAAATGACAGGGAAGCCACTGTGGGCCACCCAGCCCAGTCCATCCTCCAGCTGAACACCAACAAACAACCTCGGTGTAGGCAACATGCAGCAGAAGAATCACCCAGCTGAGCCCTTCCTCAGCTCCTGGCTCTCAAAACCATGAAACACAATGAAATGGCCGTTCTCAGCTGGCACATCATGGGATCATTTGTTAAGCAGCCACAGATGACTGGAGAGAAAGTGGAGAGACTTTGGAAGTGGAAGGAAAAGATGTGAGTGAAGATGAGATAAGTGGTAGCAAAGGACTAGCAAAGACAGCATGGGCTGTCTGTGCTACATATCTGAGCCTACAGATCCACTTTTCCCACATGGGGAGACCTAAGCCCACTGTTCCCAAATGCAGTGATCATTACCATGGCAACTGCTCTGAAATGCAGGCAGTCTTCCTGCAATTTTTTCATTTGTTCTCATTGTGTAAGTTTCCTATGGCTGCTGTAACACATTTCCACAACCATAGTGACTTAGAAAAACAGAAGGTTATTCTCTGACTGTTCTGGAGGTCAGAAGTCTGAAATCAGCCTCACTGGGCTAAAGTCAAGGTGTGGGAATGGCTGGTTCCTGCTGGAGGCTCCAGGGGAGGATCTGTTTCCTTGACCTTCCAGCTTCTGGAGGTGCCCACATTCCTTGGCTTGCAGCTCCTCCCTCCATCTTCAAAACCATCAGTGCAGCATCTTCAAATCTCTCTCTCTTTCTTCCTGTTTCTCTCCTCTTTATTCCTCCCTCTCTTCTCTTCTCCTTCTCTTCCTCTTTCTCTCCTCTGCTTGCGTCATCCCATCTCCTTCTCTGATTCTGACCCTCTTACCTCCCTCTTATAAGGACCCCTGTGATGACATTAGGCCGACCCAGATAATCCAGGTCAACCTCCCCAACTCAAGAGCCTTAACTTAATCTCATCTGCAAACTCCCTTTTGCCAGGTAAGGTAACACATTCACAGGTCTGGGGATTAGGACGTGGAAATCTTTGGGGGGCATTATTCTTTCCATTACACTCACAAACATCCTGCAAAAGTGAACTTTATTGTCCTAATTTGACAATAAGGCTCAGGAAGGTGGGGCCATTGCCTGATGTCATGTGAGTAGCAGAGGCAAGAGCCAGTTTCAGGATGAACGTCCACACACATGCCCCAGTTCCACTGGCCTCCATAGATGTTGGGGTCTCACCGGAGGCAAAATTCACCCCAGATAGTTCAACAGAAGAGAAGTAAACAAAGGTGACCTACAGGAAGTGACCAAGGAAGCATTTGGGGCACCCAGGGACTAGGGGCAAGGACAGGAGGCTGTTACCCCCGGGCTGAAAGGTGGAGGGGAAGAGAACTGGGACCATGAGACAGGAGCCACTGGCACAAGCTATGACCATGGAGAGCACAGCCGACCCTGGGATTGCAGCGCCACAGCAGGGAGAAGAATGGGGAGTGTTTCTCCCTCTCCCTCCTGCCCTGCAAGCTCCGACTGGTGCCTCCCACTGGCCAAACTCCACGGAAGCCTTAGGGCAGGGACCACAGGTGATGCAGCCTCCAGGGCACCACACTGGACAGAGAAAGGTGAAAAATAGATCTACGGGTCAAGTGGAGAAATCCAGCGCAGTCCACTGTGGCAGGAAACATCCTCATCCCCCTATCTGGGAAGAAACTCTCAGCCCAACACAGTAAGGCACGGGGTCCCACCAACAACGGTATCATTGAGGGAGACACCACTTCAGATGCCTGCCTGGAGCCTACAGCATCACGCTGTCCACCACAGGTAGCCTTCATTCAAGGTGGCCAGGAGAGATGAGGGCAGGGGAAAAAGGGCCAATCAGCAGCGAGTCCTTCTTCCTCCACCCACTGATAGGCACCTTGCCTGTGCCAGAACACCTGGTTCTTCACCTATGGGAACGACCCAAGCTTCCACCCATGATCTGGGTCTGTCATGCTCCTATCTCTATGTTCAGGGCTGCCATGCTCAGCAGACCTTTTTTATCAGATGTCAGTGCTAAGAAGCATCCCCGTGGATCCTCTGGGCCCCAGATACCACCAAGAAGTGACCTCATTTATCCTTGGTAACTAGGAGCAGCCACCCCTCATCCCAGTGCCCCCTTCTCTGCCAGGCCACCCAGCAGCAGCAGGAGGCCCAAATGGCCTCGGTCCCAGTGTCCACTTTCACGGACTGTGGCCCTGCTCCCTGATGGAAGCCTTCCTTCTTGGGGCACCAGGACCCCCAAACACACCACGCCTAACGAACTAGAAGTAAAATTAGTTCAAGGGGTTATCGGGGGTGACTGCTATGGGTTGAATTGTGTGCCCTCCCCCCAAAAAATTCATATTGAAGTCCAAACCCCCAGTACCTCAGCATGTGACCTTATTTGGAAATAGGGTCACTGCAGATATCATTAGTTAAAATGAGGCCATGCTGGAGTAGATTTGACCCCTAATCCAAAATGACGCGTGCCCTCATCAAAGGGGAAATTTGGACACAGAGACAGACAGGCACAGGGAGAAAGGCAGACACTATGGTGACACCATCTACAAGCCAAAGAATGCCAAAGATGGACAGCAAATCACAAGAAGCTGGGAGAGGGGTACAGGACAGATTCCCCCTCTAATTCCTCCATAGAAACCGACCCAGCTGTCATCTTGATCCCAGACTTCTGGCTGCCAGAACCATGAGACAATCAATTTCCCTTCTTCAAGCCACTCTGTGTGTAGTGCTTTGTTAAGGCAGCCTTAGTCTGTAGACGGCTATAACAAGATACCTTAGACTAAGTAGTTTATGAATAACAGGAATTGATTGCTCATTGGCCAGGTGTAGCGGCTCACACCTGCAATCCCAGCACTTTGGGAGGCCAAGGCAGGCAGAGTACTTGAGGTCAGGAGTTCAAGACCAGCCTGGCCAGCATGGTGAAACCCTGTCTTTACTAAAAGTACAAAAATCAGCCAGGCCTGGTGGTGCACACCTGTAATCCCAGCTACTGAGGAAGCTGAGGCACGAGAATCGCTTGAACCCAGGAAGCAGAGATTGCAGTCAGCCAAGATCATGCCACTGCACTCCAGCCTGGGTGACAGAGTGAGACTCCATCTCAAAAAAAAAAAAAAAGAAAGAGAAAGAAAAAGAAGAAAGAAAGAAGAAAGAAAGAAAGAAAGAAAGAAAGAAAGAAAGAAAGAAAGAAAGAAAGAAAGAAAGAAAGAGAAAGAAAGAAAGGAAGAAAGGAAGGAAGGAAGGAAGGAAGGAAGGAAGGAAGGAAGGAAGGAAGGAAGGAAGGAAGGAAAAGAAAAGAAAAAGAAAAGAAAGAAAGAAAAGAGAGAAGGAAATTGATTGCTCACAATTCTGGAGGGGAGGCTGAGAAGTCCAGATCAAGGTGCCAGCAGATTCGATTCGGTGTCTGACAAGGGCTCTGTGCTTCAAGGACGGCGCCTTCTCACTGCGTCCTCACATGGTAGAAGTCTGCCTCAGGCCTCTTTTATAAGGGCTCCACCCTCTTGACCTCTTGACCTAATCACCTCCCACAGCCCCACCCTCAATACTCTGTTGGTGGTTAGATTTTAGCACAGGAATACTGGAGAGATGGGAACATTCAGACCACGGGACCGCCCCAATACACTCACACAGTGGCCATGTCTGGGGCTGCCCTGTGCAGTCATTCGTAACACACCCTTTCATTCTCTAAGGTACCCCAGTTTGGATGAGAAATTATTTGACACCCTAGTGATTATAAGCCAGTGAAGGGCTCCTCCTAACTCCATCCACTGGTCCTCAAACCTGTGCATGTGGCTGTGCAGGTGACAGTCACAAAACAGCCGCTGATCTAAGGCATACAGGACGAGGCCCCACCTGCTGCGTGCTGTCTGGAGGCTGGTGTGGTAGCCAGGCCTGCAGCTGCAGGCCCTTCTCCCTGCTTCTGGGTGATGAGAGTGAACCCCACGGGTGAGGGCCCTTTGCCGCAGCTCTGCACCACCGCAGGAATCCTTTGAATGATGTGATGCTTGTGGGCGACGGTGACTGTGAATCAGGAATTCCACAATGACACTGCTGACAGAAGCGGGTGGGAAGGCGATTCTGTATCTGGCTTATGCATCCGCCCCCCCGAGAACAAGGGAACCAACCTGCCCCCGGGTGCTTGCTGGTCTCCTCGGGTAATGCTGCCACACCCAAAGTCACTGCTGTCCCCTGATGTTGGAGACTGGGACCTCAGCTGTGGCAGTGGCCAGCTCAGCCCTGGAGAGTTGAAGGCCATATTTTCTGCCTGTGTGTTTCCCCGTCTCTGCCATATTTTTTGTGTGTGCCCAAGAGCGAGCCCTGGGGTGGCTGGAAAGAGTCTGACTGGCACCCACAGGCAGGCTAGCGTGTCTATCCTGTGACCGAGAGCCTCATGCATGAAGGATGCCTCTGGGGAGCATCTGCATGGGGCACGTGGGGATTTGTTTCATGTGTCAACTTGACGGGGCCACGGGATGCCCAGATATCATGCTAAACATCATTTCCAGGTGTGTCTATGAGGGTGTTTCCAGTAGAGATGAGCATTTGAATCAGTAGACTAAGTAATCCCCAGTGTGGATGGGCCTCCCCCAGTTTGTTCAGGGCCTGAATGGAACAAAAAGGCAGGAGAAGGGAGAATTCACTCTCTCTGCCTGACTGCTGGAGCTGGGACATCAGTCTTCTCCTGCCCTGGGATTGGCACTCACACCATCGCAACATCAGCCTTCCTGGTTCTCAAACTTTCAGACTAGAACAACTAGTTATCCAGCTTCCAGATGGAGCTTAGGGGACTTCTCAGCTCCATAACTGTGTGAGCCAATTCCGTGTGTGTGTGCACACACGTGCAGTGATTCTATTGGCCCCTGTTTCTCTGAAGAACTCTGACTACTACAGGGCACAAATACCTCATGCTCTGCAGTCATTTGAGAGGCCCGTCCACACACCTCTTCCCCAGGCCTTGTCATCATCCTCCAACCTTGTTCTTTCCCAAGCCCTGCCCAGCTTGCCAGCCCATGCACTAGTGTAGATCCCTACTCCAGGCTGTGGTTCCTCCCCAGCAGCATGAGCAACCAGATTCTCCCCCTGAAGTTTTGCCTCCTGGGAGAATCTGCAAGCATCTTTCGGGGTGCCCCTGAGTTGGTTATTATTACAGAAGGATGCAGCCACTGCACCTTCCTCCAAAGGAGGGAGAGGGGAAGGAGGCGGCACCCCTACCTCTCTCTCCACCTGCCCTCCCAGCTCCTGGCAATGCCTCCTGTGGGCAAAACCCACCCAAAGACTCCTCAGCAGAGATCCAGGTGGTAAATTTGACAGGATCAGGTTCTAGGCACAGATCAGGGCAGAAAGAAGCTGGGGCTGGAAAGGAACAAGGGGTACAAGCCTCCTTAGAAGATACCGAGGAGGATTCAAGGTACCAGCCTTCAAGGAGGTCATTGTTAACTACACTGTACTTGCTAATAGGTTCCTTTCCTGAGAAAGAGTAGAAATAGTCACTTTAAATTCACTTTATTGCGGTCCTGCAGCACTGACATTAGAATCTGGGAAGAATATTTGAACCACTCATTGGTGTTATCCAAACATACCTGATGCATTATACAACATCTACAACAACAGGAACTATAAGCCAGGCTCTGAGAACACAGATGAGTTCTTACAGATCTTACAGTCAGGAGATGCTGGGTGCAAGGTCAGCAAAAAAAAAAGAAGAAGAAGAAAAAAGAAAAGAAAAAGAAAGATTATTACATTGGACCCGGAGTACTGTGATGGAGACTCCCTGGGTGAGATGTATTTAGTTGGAAGGCAAGGAAGGTCTCTGGAGAGAGGACATGGAAGCTGCGACCTGAAGGATGAGTTAGAGTGAGTGCTGGGTTAGCACCAGGAGAGGGGGGAATAGCAGGGGCAAAGGGCCCTGGACAGGAGAGAGCCCAGGATGTACCAAGGTCAGGAAAAAGGCTGCTGTGTAGTGAGCACTGTGGAGATGGGCACAGCAGAGGTCAGCATGGTTATTTTAGGGAGTTGACAGGGGAGTCTGGATTAGGAGGCTCTCAAGGAGTCCAGAAGAGGAGACAATGGCTTGACCTGGGGTAGTAGAGATGAAGAAGGAGAGGAGACAGATCTGAGGGTGGGCTACTGCAGAATATTCCCCACCTGGGCACTGGAGACCCAGACGACACGGACGGGCACAATGGATGCTGGCCTGGAGTGACGTGCATCCCACAGGCCCTGGTTCTGCTCTCACCTGCTGTGTGACTCCAGGCAAACCCTCCCCAGCCCCACCCCTGACCTCTCCTCCTCCCCTGTGGACAGGAAGGCAGGAGGACGGAGGTGGCCAGGTGCCTCTGAGCAGCCTCAGCACCCATCCTCTTAAAGGTGCCCAAGCCCAGCAGGACAGCCCCAGGTGGTGAGAATTGGGGCAGTGACTTCTCCCAACCTCACCACATGTCACAGCATCACCTGCAAAGTGGCTGTGATGATCGCATCCCATCACCGAGTGAGCACCTGATACACCTAACAGGCCCTGCCTGTGCCAAGCATGCAGCAAGTTCTCCATAAATGCCAGCTAAGAGGATTAACACTACTCTCAGCTACCATCTGTGACCTGGGGTGCTGGTGGGGCTGTCACTTAAGGGGCCCCATCCCCTTGCTTGGGAGAGCCCATCCATGGGGACAGGGAAATTATGCCTGCAGTGGGAAGGCCACCCATGCAAGGTCAAGGAGAAGCCTTTCTCAGGGCTTACAAAGAGCCCTCTTCTCTACTCCTGGGACCTGCAGGTTTGTGAGCCTTTACCTGCCACCTTTGCCTGCCTCCTAGCAAGGAGAAGGCCACCTGTGCTCAGCCTCCTAAAATATCAGGGCATCCCCTGAGCTTCCCAACACTCAGCCTGATCAACTCTGTGCTCGGGTCAAACTAGGTTGGATTTCAGATTATTGCCGCAGAAAGCTTCTTTGGCAGACAGGAACCACACAATGGAAGAGGCTCTGGTGGACACCATCCTCTCACCAGGAGTGCCAGCAAAGAGTGCAACAGTGTCCCCACCATGAAGCCACACCGCATTCAACATGGAGCCCTGCACCAGGCCAAGCCTGGAATGAAGACCTGGGCAACCGGTCCACTCTAGATCAGGAAAGAAGGATTTCCACAGTGTCTCCCTGCCTGGCCTCCCATCTAAAGATGCCCCACCCAGTGAGTCTCCATCGCATCCCAAAAAGCCCAGCGTCATCCTTTTTTCTGACCTTGCACGCTCACAGGTGCCCATCCTGGGAATTCACCACCCAGCCCTGCGGCTCTGATGGGACGCCAGCCTCCAGTCAGGAGTGCACAGGAAAGAGAGCAACAGTGGCTCCCAGCTCTGTGGCTCTGCAATGCCAGGGGAACACTGCGCTGAGACGGGGGCTCTGATGAGCAGGCAGCCCTGACAATAGCAGTTTCCTGAGAAGGAATCACAGAACAGAACCTAAATTTAGACACTGGGAGAGCAGCTCGCGGTCCAGCCAAGGCAGGAAAAACTAGGTTCAGATCCACCACTCACTGCTAAGCAGCCTGGAGCACATGACTTGCACCTCAGTGTGCCCCTCTGTAAAATGGGGGCAGTGGGCGCGTCCACACCCTCACAGGTTGACGTGAGGATAAGTGAGATAGAGGGTACAGTGCATAGTGCTAGTGCAGTGCCAGGCTCACAGAAGTGCCCAATAAATGGCAGTTCTGAAAAAATACACAGCACACACACACACACACACACACACACACAGACATACACACACAGAACAGAGGCAAAGAGATTAAACTTCACCCAGGGCTGCAAATTTGCAACATGCAGCGTCTGTGACTACTGTGCCAACTACACTCCCAACACCTTAGCCCCATTCTTGCCCCATGCATAACTTCCTTGGAAATCCCCCCCTGCTGTGGACTGGATGCCTGTGTCTCCTATGTTGAAATCCTAACCCCCAATGTGAGATATGAGGAGCTGGGCACTGGGGAAACAAATAGGAGAAAATTAGTGCCCTTTTAAAATAGACTCAAGGGAGCTCATTTGCCCCTTCCACCCTGTGAGGCTACTGCGAGAAGGCACCATCCATGAACCAGAACGCAGGCTCTCACCAGACACTGAATCGCCATGCCTTGATCTTGGACTTCCAGCCTCCAGAACGGTGAGAAATAAACCTGCGTTGTTCATAAACTGCCCAGGCTATATGGTGTTTTGTTATGGCAGCCCCAACGGACTAAGACAGCTCCCCTTCCCGAACTGTGTTCCATGTGCTAATCAGATTTCAGGCCATTTCATCCATTCAGTCCTCAAACATGTGGTGTGTGACCCCAAGGGGCAAGTCAAACCCTGGGGATTCCACGTTGAAATTGACATGTCCCTTAAGGTGTTGGGGGAACCACAGGGGAAGCCCACCAAGGAAGAGGCATCCTGGGGCCCTTGAAGGCTGAGGCGTTAGCCAGGCAAGGCAGGGGCAAGGGTGCCCCAGGGCAGGGGCAGGGGCAGGGGTGCCCCAGGGCAGAGAGCAGCCCCGTGCAAGACCCAGAGCCTCATGGGAACACTCCTGGAGGAGGGCAAGCAGGGGACAGTGCACAGCCCCCCAGGCCCAGCCCACCCAGGCTCTTGGCTACCAGACTATGGGCTGGAACTTCTATGTTTTTCTGGAAGCAACTCCAAGCCAGGGGCATTTCCATACCGGCAAATGAAAAAAATAAGATTTGCTTTTTTTTCTGACAGCAGCAGTGAGCTCCAGGCCCTTGTTGAGAGGTGGTGGGGTAGAGTGACAAGGACAAGCCTTGGGGCAGGACTGAAAGGTTCTTCGCCACTAATAGCTGTGGGACCTCAGGCAAATCGCTTAATCTCTCTGTGCCTCAGTAAAACGGAGCCAACAAGAGCGCCTATTTCAGCGGGTTGTGGTCAGAAGGAAAGCAGCTCATACCTAGGACGCACTGGAAGCATCCCTGGATCCTACAAAGCACCTCTCAGTGTAGGCTGCCGTTACTGGAGCTCTGTGCCTATCCACAGCCATGGGGTTGGAACTGGACCCACTTCACAAGTGTGTGACCCATGCAGCCACAGAGGCCTCATGCTTGGAAGGGGCTCATGCTTGGGGTTTAAGGCTCTGCAGAGTCATAAAATTCCTGATAGCTGTATGTTTGAATGTGTGTTTCCTAAGCGATGTCTGATGGAACAGCAGAGCCTGTGCTGTGGGCATGGAGCGTGTGCTCCTGCCTCCTGCCGCCTCCCCAACCCGGGTTCTCAGCTGCCTGCTCCCCTGGCCTCTGGCACCCTGGAGCCCACCCTTCCTCCTCTTTGTGCCTGGTCTCAGTGTCACTGCTGCCCTTCTCCCCTGGCAAGGGCCTGGGTCTAGGAGTGTATGCACCCCAGTGCATCCTGG
Organism: Symphalangus syndactylus; assembly: GCF_028878055.3. Classification (NCBI taxonomy): domain Eukaryota; kingdom Metazoa; phylum Chordata; class Mammalia; order Primates; family Hylobatidae; genus Symphalangus; species Symphalangus syndactylus. Next base: position 15,415,365 of record NC_072438.2, on the reverse strand, counting down.
GGTGGATCATGGCGGTGACCGCCCTTCCCTGGGCTGGCAGTGCCGTTGTGTGTTCGGTGGGCAGTTCAGCGGGAACATCATGTACCAATTGTGTCTCAACCCCGAGGCTGCAATGCCCTGTGGGCTACCTGTCTGCCATGGGTTGGGGCATCGGCCTGTGGACCTGTGGGAAGGGGAGATGCCTGACTCAACACTCAACTTCCCTGTCCCTGGCCAGAAGACAGGTGTCTTGCAAGAGTCTGCACTCACCCTGCAAGCATCCCCATGCCCAAAGGAACACGATGTTACACAGGAAATAAAACCACCATGACAGGTGGAGAGAGAGTGCAGAAGAAAGTGAATACTTTTAACCACACTTTCCCCTACTTTTTGAACACAGGGCCCTGCATTTTCATTTGCACTGAGCCCCACAAATTATGTAGCTGGTCCTGGGTGGGAAGGAGGCAGGGGGAGGGGGAGGGGAGGACTTGCATCTTTTACTCCAACTATTTCCATATTGTTTCATGTTTTTCCAAGATGCATGTGATCATGCATTCATTTTGCAATTTTTTTATTCCAAAAAGAGTTTAATGGCTACACACGCAGAGAGAGACACAAACACACACACACACACACCTATATAGACATGGAGATACACAGACATACACAGACACACTTGGATACACACACACAGATATACACATAGATACACAAAAACACCCACAGATACATACATGGACACATACACACACTGGCGTTTAGCACCCAGGGACTGCCTCCCAGCCCAAAGATCTTCCGTGACCCATTGCCAGCCACAAGCAGGCTCTAGGGAGTCCTACGAGAGCTGGAGAAGGTTCCACATCGAGCCTGCCTACCCCTTTTCTCAAAAGCAGAGAAAGGCATGTGGCATTCACTCACTCATGCACTCACTAATCGACAGTCAACAATTCCATACTGAGAAGCTGCGATTTGCTGAGCACAGTCAGTGTCCTGCAGACATGACCGGATGTAGTCCCTGCCCTCAAGGGGTGAGGGTATTCCCCGGGGTGAGGACACCTGGGACAGAGAAGGCATCCCAGGTGGGCGGAAACCCGCTCCACAGCAGGGAGGTGGGAAACAGACACATTCAGGGGCCTGGAGGGAGCTGAGCATAAGCAGGCGGCCAGGGCGTGGTCAGAGCCTGGGGGACAATGAGACTGAGGAGGCAGCTGCAGCAGATTGTGGGGCACTGAGAGCTGACAGAGGAGCTCACCTGTGGGCAGCGGGCCCCACTCCCTGCCACAGCCCGTCCCCTCCATTTTGCTGACAGTGTCCCTGTGATGTCTTCCCATGACAGTGTGAGCAGAGGCCAAGGAGGGCTCGCCCTGGAGAAGCACAGCCTCGGGAGCTCTGCCACTGGCAGCTGTGTGGCCTCGGGCAAGTTACTTAACTTCTCTGCACCTCAGTTTCCTTATCCTATAATGGGGATAATGTGGCGAGGATTCAACGGAGTCGGCGGGGGGTGGGGGGTGGATATTTGAAAGCTCTTGGAACAGTGTGTTTGTTATATAAAGTGACAGAGGCCAGCACCCTGCCCGGGTCCACCAGCCCTCTTTACCTTCCATCACCCACCTCACTGGGCCCCTGAAGGGGGGGAGGGAAGAAAGCAAAAACAGATTCCTGGGCCCTCACCAGTACCCCCCATAGGCCTCTTCTTTTATCTCTGCCACAACCTTGCCCGCTGAGCAACGTCATCCCCATTTCACAGAAGAGAAACTGAGGCCCTGAGAGAATAAGCCACTTGCTGAAGGCCACCCGGCCGGTCAGGGTGAAGCTAGGATTCAATCCAGGCGGGGCAGCGTCTGGGGCCACAGAGTGTGTGGTCCCTGTCCCTGGGACCCTCCGCATAAAAGCCAACCCGGGTCACTTCCCAGGGTGCGAGAGCAGCTGTCCATCCCACCAACGCTTTTCGGGCTCTGGGCGCGCCACTGTCATGGACTGTCCCTGCCAGCAAAAAAAAAAAAAAAAAAAAAAAAAAAAAAAGCTTCTCCAAACCAGAGCAGCAGCCGGGCCTGACTCAGCACCCACCGGCGCGGGCAGCGGGAGGAGCGCGTAGACGCTGCTGGATGGTACCCGCGGCTGGGACTGAACTCCGCCGCATTGGGTCTTACCCCGGACTCAGAGCCGGACCCCGCGCCCGCACCTTCAGCCGGGCAGCGAGCGAGGGGCTCCAGCGCGCGGGTTCTCGGCCGAGACGCTGTGGCTGACACCGGTGGAGCGATCTGCCCGGGCTCGCGCGGCGAGCAAGTGCTGGAGGTTCCAAGCCGGTTCTGTCGGGAGCACGGGCTGCGGAGGGCCCCGGCACTTCGGACCCTAGCAGAGCCAGCCCTGCCCCAGGACTGCCCCGGGGTCGGTGCCCGGGCTCTCTGAGTCCCGCTTCTGGCCCGCGAAGACGCGCCCTCTCCTCCAGTCGCGGGAGTCCAGCACCCGAGGGCCGCGTCCCCGGGCAGGGTCAGGTCCTGCGGGGCTGGGGGTGAGGCGGGGTGGGCGCGGGGCGGCTCCGGAGCGGCGGGGCCGGGCGCCCTGCAGCCCGCGCTTACCTTCGGAAACTTCGAGGTCGGCGGCCCCATTGAGCTGGCACAGGCACCAGGAGCCCTGGTCCGCGGCGGGCGCGGCGGGGGCGCGGTCAGCTGGCAAAACAGCAAGGGCGCGTGAGCGCGGGCCCGGGGCGGGGAGCGGGGGGCGGGGGCGCGCGGCGAGGCTAACCCGGCTGCTGGGCCATGGGCGGCTCCGCAGGCTGCGACCGCGACGGGCGTCCTCCGGGCGGCTGCCGGGGGCCGGGCGTGGCGGCCGCTCCTCCTCCGCCTCCTCCGGGCTCGGCTCCCTGCGCGGGCTGGCGGGCGGGGAGGCGCGCCCAGAAGGCTCCGCCCGGAGCGCGGGTGCGGGGCGCGGGGTGCGGCTGCGGGCGCCGAGGGTGGGCGCGGGGCGAGGATCGCGAGGCGCGGATCGCAGGGCGCGGATCCCGGGGCGCGGGGCCGGGCACCGGGTAAGAGGCGCGGGGTGCGGGCGCAGGGCGGGGTGTGGGTGCGGGCGCAGGGCGGGGTGTGGGTGCGGGCGCTGGGGCTGTAGCCACGGACTGAAGCGTCCCTTTCTGCCCCACCCACCGGTCCCGCGGCAGCCGCCTCTGCCAGCCGTCACCACGCGAGGGCCGCCTGCCTGACGGCGATGCCCATTTTACTGAGGAGAAACTGAGGCACGGAGAGGGAAAGGGACTCAGGCGGAGTAAGCGGCCAAGGCGGGGCTTCAGCTCCAGATTGCGATTCTGGTTTGAGCCCCTTTGCGTCCTGCCTTTCCCCAGACCCGCCCTGCTGGGAGCCGGGGTCGCTGCCCACCCCCGCCCCCCCACCGGGTGCGAAGGGGACAGCAATCAATGCCATGAGGAGGAACGGGAGCTTCACAGCCGCGCCCTCCGACCTTCCACGTGCAACAGACGAAGGAGGAAGAGCAATCTGCCACGCCGAGAGGAGGCGGCTGGACGTCCCGCGGGAAGGGCCAGGGCTAGAGAAGCCCATCCAAGGAGGGAGGAGAGAGTGTGCTCCCAGGGTGATCCTAAGGCATGAGGGGCCGCTGGCCCTCTTGGGGTCCCAGCTGCCTCTCACCCTAAGTGCGCACAGAACCCCATGATGCCAGTGTGCACAAAGTGGAAGCAGACAGCCACAGGGACACACGTTAATCCTCCCACTCCCCCCTCTCCTCCCCTCCCCTCCCAGGAAGGGAGAGAAGCGGGGATGGCTAAGGAGAGGCTCTCCAGGGAGCAGAAGAAGGAGAGCAGAGGGAAGCAAAGAGTGCTGCAGGCCCCAGGCCAAAGGTCAGGCCACCCCACCCCACCTTAGCCCAGTTCTAGGCCCGTGAGCTGCACCCCAGTCCATCTACACCTCACCTAGCAGGAGGGATCTGCCTTCTAAGCCTCTGACCCCCTCCCTCTTCCTTCTTGGCCTTGAAAATCCAACTTCTTCACCTCCTCCTCCAGGAAGGCCTCCAGGGCCCTCCCAGGAGCCCCAAAAGCCCCAGAGCAGCCTCTCCCCTGGGCAGTGCCTGTCTTCCAACACGAGGTCATCCTGCAGCAGCATCAGCCCCTATTCTCTCAGTTCCCAGCCCTCCACCTGGCACAGCGTCAGGGCATGGTGGGGTTTCCTGATAAATACAGGTCCCATGGGCAGCCTTGCAGCCTGAGGTGGGGTGGACCTGAGTCAGGTCCCAGGCAGTCACTTGGCATGGCCTAGTTCCTTATTTACAACAACCCTATGAATAGGCATAAATATCCCCATGTTAAAGGTTAGAACCTGGAGGCTCTGGGTCAGGCTGCCAGGAGCCACAGGATGCATCGTCCCTGCCCCAGGGTTAAGTGACTTGCTCACATGCGGGTGAGCTGTGGAGGTGGGATGAGCCCCTCAGCTGGGCTTTCTGCACACACCAGGGCATAGCCCATTTCCTTGAGTGTGCAAGGGAGACAGGCACGCAGGTAATAATACATTCATTTGTTCTTTTGACAAAAGGTAGACAGCCCCTCCTTTCTCCCAGGTGCCAAATCTGGTAGTGAACAAAACAAAGTCTCATGGAGCATATGGTGTAGTAGCGGATGAGGAAGATGTTAACCAAATGCACACATTACTATTGAATTCTGTACAGCCATCAATGCTATGGAGAGGGGAGGTTCATGGACGCTCTTTGGCTTTCTTTTTTTTTTTTTTTTTTTTTGAGACGGAGTCTTGCTCTGTCGCCCAGGCTGGAGTGCAGTGGCGCAATCTCGGCTCACTGCAAGCTCCGCCTCCCGGGTTCACGCCATTCTCCTGCCTCAGCCTCTCCGAGTAGCTGAGACTACAGGCGCCTGCCACCACGCCTGGCTCATTTTTTGTATTTTTAGTAGAGACAGGGTTTCACCGTGGTCTCGATCTGCTGGCCTCGTGATCCGCCGGCCTCGGCCTCCCAAAGTGCTGGGATTGGAAGCGTGAGCCACCGCGCCCGGCCTCTTTGGCTTTCTATGTGCAAGACACAAAGGAGGAATAGCAGTCCACTGCGCGGAGTGGAGGAAGCGCTTCCAGGGAGGAGGGTGAGCATGTGCAAAGGGCTTGCGGTAGGAAGGGACTTGAAGGATCCAGCCATGCAAGGGTGGTGGCCAAAGGAAGCAAGCTCATTCTAGGCAGAAGAGACACACAGAGGAGGAAAGGGGGGTGAGGATGGGGAGCCATGGGGCCTGGTTGCAGTTGCTGGAAGGAATGTAGTACAAGCATGTGGGAGGTACGGCCAAAAAAGCAAGTCGGGGCTAAACCCTGAATTGTCTGCAATGCAGGCTGAGGATGAGGCTTCCTGAGAGTGACACTGGGTAGCCCTAGAAGGTTTGGGGGTAGGAGTATGCCAGGGTCCATGCTGCTGATCGGGAAGATCATTTGGCACTGGACGTAGTCCCAAGCGGTTTGACCATTAAAGCAAGAGGAAGTCCCCCAGAACTGTCCCACTTGCTCAGGGGGATGAAGAGTGCTGATGTCACAGGGTCCAGACTGAACGGGAGACGGCACTGGTGGGCCCCTATCGCAAACTCTCACACCTGCAGAGGTCAGGCTGTGGCTCCTTGTGAGTCACCTGGGACAAGTCTGGTGAAGAAGGGCGAGGGCACACGCTACACTTTGCAGTGGCAGCGATGGCTGCTTCGAGGAGCATCAATGCCAGAGAACACTGGCATGATCTGAAAGAGTCCATGTTGCTGTATAGGCCCCTCTGGACCCTGCGTTTTTCATGACAGAGCTTTGATTCAGATGAGAAGCATTTTGCAGAACATCTCATCAGAGTGGGGGCTGGGGGGGGGATACACATTTGGCATCAGCTTTTTTCTGACAACAATTTGCTACTAGTAACCAAAGTAACAGAACCCAAAACCTAAAATAGCCTCTTCGGGCTGGGCACGCCAGAGCCTGTTCTTAGAAAGAAATGTTTCTAGGCTGTAGTCTGTCCCTGCAGTGAAATGCCACCCCCCATGAAGTGAAGCTGAACTTTCATCTGAGATTGTCACAGAAGCTGCCCAGACACTTCCCCCAACCCAGGAGACCCTCTCCACTTCACTGCAGTGAGGAATCCCCTCCCCCAACCCCAGCCACAGAAGGGTGTGTCCCCAAGGCCAGGATGGACACTCTCTCAGTGCTGGTACAGCTCAGAAAACAGTTGAGGAGGAAAAAGAAACCAACTCAGACCAGCCGTTAGAAGAGACCAAGGGGAAATGAAATAAACGCTTTGTATCAACATGGGCCTGTGCACATTGTACCTAGACCACACCATCATCCCTGATTCCCCACGGCTCAAACAGCACATCAAATTCATCAGCAGGTTCGGTCAGCTCTTCCTGCAAAACACAGTCAAGCCCAACCATGTGTCACCAACCCCCACTGCTATTCCCAGGTCCCAGCCACCGTCATGTCTCACCTGGACTATTGCACACACCTCCTACTTGGTCTCCCCACTTCTGCCCCGGCCGGGGCTGGTGTGTTCTCCACCCAGCAACACAGCAGTCAGAGGGATCCTCTTACAACATAAGTCAGATCACCTCACTCTTTGCTCAAAATCCTGCAATGGCTCCCATCTCCTTCGGAGTAAATGCCAAAGTCCCACAAAGCCCCATATCTGCCCACGGCCCCCCACTCTAGAACCTTCCCTCCTGTTGTTCTTCCCTGGTTCCCTCCATTCCAGCTACAGGGACCTCCTTGCTGGCTCCTGAGCTTACCAGGCATGGTGCTGCCTCAGGGCCTTTGCACTTGCAGTGACTGCTGCCCAGTAAGTTTGGTAAACTTGGTCCCCAGACATCCACACCGCCCTCTTCCACACCTCCTGCTCAGATGTCACTTTCTCAATGCGGCTTTTGCTATTTAAAACTGCACCCCTTTAAATTGTACCCAATTTAAAACTGTACCCCCTACCCTACCCTCCTGATGGAGTTTGGATATTTGCCCCCGCCAAATCTCATGTTGAAATGTGATCCCCGTTGGGTGTCATGGCTCACGCCTGTAATTCCAGCATTTTGGGAGACCGAGGCAGGTAGATCACCTGAGGTTAGGAGTTCAAGACCAGCCTGGCCAACAGGGTGAAACTCCATCTCTTCTAAAAATACAAAAATTAGCTGGGCGTGGTGGCAGGTGTCTGTGATCCCAGCTACTCAGGAGGCTGAGGCAGGAGGATTGCTTGAACTCGGGAGGTGGAGGTTGCAGTGAGCCGAGATCGTGCCACTGCACTCCAGGCTGGGAGACAAGAGCAAAAACTCTGTCTCAAAAAAAAAAAAAAAAAAAGCAAGAACCAGCCCAGGGCTTAGTTATGAAGAGGGGTGCTGCAGACTAGGCCAGGTCCCCAACCTTGTCAGGTCTGCAATGCCAAGCTTCCAGACCTGATCACAAGGGAGTTGGACTCCAAGAAGAGCGCGATGGGATGTCTGGGTGAATGCACAGTCTCCAATTGTGGTTCCCCAGATTTACCTGGACCCCCTGGGCCTGCAGAAGTGCCCAAGTCCTCCCTCAGAGGATAACAGGCTCTCCTTGCCTCAAGATGACACCGCAGCCTTCAAAGTGGAAGACCAAACATCCTGCCCTCAGAATCCACCTACAACCTGTGCCGGCCACCAGATTCATCACTGGGGTTAAGTCACAACCACACCCACCTACAACCTGTGCCGGCCACCAGATTCATCACTGGGGTTAAGTCACAACCACGCCCACCTACAACCTGTGCCGGCCACCAGATTCATCACTGGGGTTAAGTCACAACCACACCCACCTGGGGACATGCTGGGCCAGCCAGGGAGGACAAGACTACACCCCAAAGGAGCTATGGACCCAGCCAGCATGGAGCAGTGGGGGTGGGACAGTGCTCTTGGGACCGGATCAAGTGCAGGAAGAGCTCGTGAAATGGGGGACTTCTCCCGTTGTTTTGGACTCAATTGTATCCCCCAAAAAATTCATAGGTGGAAGCTCTAACCTCCAATATGACTGTGTTTGGAGATAGGGCCTATAAGGAGGTGATTAAGGTGAAATGAGGCCATCAGGGTGAGACCCTAACCTAATAAGGCTGGTATCCTTAGAAAAGGAGGAAAAGGCACCAGATCTCATTCTCTCTCTCTCTTTCTCTCTCTCTCTCTCTTCCCCCTCCCTCTTCCTCCCCTCCCCTCTCCTCCTGCCTTACATGCACAGAGGAAAGGCTATGTGAGGACACAGAGAGAAGACAGCCATCTACAAGCCAAGGAGCGAGCTCTCTCCAGAAACCAATCCTGCTTGTACCTTGATCTTGGACTTCCAGCCTCCAGAACCAGGAGAAAATAAATGTCTGCTGTTTGAGCCGCTCAGTCTGTGGCTTCTTCTTATGGCAGCCCGAGATGACTAAGACACCAGTCATGCCGGATTTAACAGCAGGAGACAGCGCTAATGCACTGCTGAAGTGGCTCTTGAAACTTGGAGAAAGATGGCAGATGACAGAAGAAGGGATCAAAAGACAGGGAAGTGGGCATGGCCCGGAGCAGGCAGAAAACCCACCAGGTGACAGCGTTCCACAAGACACCACCGAGGACGTCCCACTGACCCAGCACCAGCTTCACCAGGTAGCTCAGGGGTGGGGCTGTCCACCATAGGCCAGGGTGGGTGGTGGGAGGTGCCGTTACAGAACCAGGCTTGCTGAGAGTGCTGGGAATAAGAGGATCCAGAAATAAGGGGCTGGGAGCCTGCACCAAACCACCGGAAGCAAGGTCAGTGCAATCACCTTAACAAGCATCAAGGCGGGAACGCAGTGAGGTCCACGGCAAGCCATGGAGATGCTTGATAGAAAACGGCACCTGGCTGGGTGTGGTGACTCATGCCTATAATTCCAGCACTTTGAAAGGCTGAGGCAGGTGGATCACCTGAGGTCAGGAGTTCAAGACCAACCTGGCCGACATGGTGAAACCCGTCTCTACTTAAAAAAAAAAAAAAAAAAATTAGCCGGGCCATGGTGGCTGGCACCTGTAATCCCAGCTACTCAGGAGGCTGAGGCAGGAAAGTTGCTTGAACACAGGAGGTGGAGGTTGCAGTGAGCCATGATCATGCCATTGCGCTCCAGCCTTGACAACAAGAGTAAAACTCTGAAAAAAAAGAAAGAAGAAAGACAGAAAGAAAGGAAGGAAGGAAGGAAGGAAGGAAGGGAGATGGAAGGAGGGAAGGAGAAGGAAGGAAGGAAGGAGAGAGAGAGAGGAAGGAAGGAAGGAGAAAGAAGAAAGAAAGAAAGAAAGAAAGAAAGAAAGAAAGAAAGAAAGAAAGAAAGAGAAAGGAAGAAAAAGAAAGAAAGAAAGAAAGAAAGAAAGAAAGAGAAAGAAAGAAAGGAGATGGAAGGAAGGAAGGAAGGAAAGAGAGGAAGGACTGAAGGAGAAAGAGAAAGAAAGAAAGAAAGAAAGAAAGAAAGAAAGAAAGAAAGAAAGGAAGGAAGGAAGGAAGGAGATGGAAGGAAGGAAGGTAGGAAAGAGAGGAAGGAAGGAAGGTAGGAAAGAGGAAGGAAGGAAGGAGAAAGAGAAAGAAAGAGAGAGAGAGAGAGAGAAAGAAAGGAAGGAAGGAAGGAAGGAAGGAAGGAAGAAAGAAAGAAAGAAAGAAAGAAAGAAAGAAAGAAAGAAAGAAAGAAAGAAAGAAAGAAAGAAAAGAAAGAAAGAAAGAAAAGAAGGAAGAAAGAAAGCGGCACCCTAGGGGCAAAATAGATGGATGACTGACACAGGTGAGACTTGGCCCATCCTCTCTGGACAAATCAAGGCAGACGGGGTTAGGAGATTGAGGGTAGCCACCCAAAGAGAAATTCTGATCCCTTCCCCAGTGTCCAGACCTGAGCCAGTTTTCAAGTCCAAATCCCATCTACTGAAGGGAAAAGCGTGTTCCCAGGAAGAAAGACTCTGCAACATCGTGTCAAAGGCCTATGGGAATCCCCTACTCCTTCCCCAACAGGACTGATGCTCATTGACTCAGGTAACCAGACACTAGGGAAAAATACCCCAATATTTCAAGAAATGTGGCTGAAAGCAGCAATAGACGTTTATGATCATCCTGGTGTCTGCAGGTGAAGAATCCAGGGTGGCTTCGCTGTGTGTTGCGCCTCGTGGGCCTCCCTGAGGTTGCAGTCAGGATGTCCTCTGGAATGGCTGGGCCTGGGCTGGAGGGCCTGCTTCCAAGGCACTCACGCCCGGGCTGGCAAGACAGTGCCGGCTGTTGGTGGGAGGCCTCCGTTCCTCCCTAGGTGGGCCTCTCCACAGATGGCTCGAGAGTCCTCATGACATGGTGGCCGGCTTGCTCCAGTATTAGGGCCCCACACGAGGGTGTAACATCGCATCAGGCCAAGGGCTCCACTTCACAGCAAAAGAGGTGCAACCGCAGGCACACTCATGGTGTCTAGTGGTCCTATTACGTGCTGTACCACCCAGAGGCTGCTGGCTGATGGGGGAATGGAGTGGCCAGTTGAAGGCTTAGCCACAGAACCAGCTTGGAGGTGCCACCTGTGAAGCAAGGGCACCATCCTCCAGGGTGTATGTACACCCCAAGTCAATGACCAGTACACAGTGTCCCCAGTGGGTAAAATACCTGGGCCTAAGAACCAAAGAATGGAAGCAGGAATCGCCTAATTTAGCATCACTCTCAGTGACCTACTTGGAGAATTTGTGCTTCCTGTCCACACAACTGCGGAGTCTGCAGGTTCAGAGGTTCTGGTTTCCAAAGGGGAATGCTTCCACCAAGCAACACCAGTCATGCCAGGCTACTCATGTCAAGACACCAGTAGGCAGGGGAAGAGTCACCCATCGAGCAGGGGCAGTTGACCTGAACCGTCAGAGGAGGTAGGGTTGCTGTCACGCAATGGAAGCAGAGAAGACTGTGTGCCACCCACATGGGTGTCCCTCAGGACTCTTTCACCTGATGTAGTCAGCAAATAGGCAAGTAAGCAGCTATGGCTCAAGAAGGGAATGGTCACCAGGGGCTCAGCCTCGTTGGTGAGGATCTGGGGCAACCCACCAGGTAAGCTATCTAGTCCAGCATGGGTCTAGTTGAGGGTGAAAAGGATCTGAATGAATAATCCAGGAGGGGGTTGTGAGTATCAGCTTCAAGCCTGAGACTAGCTGCAGCAAGAGCTCATGCAAGAGCCTTGAGGAAAGTACAAATGAAACCCTACACAGCTGTGATACAGTGGGCGGGAGAGAAAATGACATGAGGTCTCACATGTGGATGTAGTCAGATGGGGGGCTGCACCTGAAACAGCATGGTGATCTTGAGCTGCTCCGTGTGGTCTGCCCCATGTGGGCTGGTTGGGCTTCCTCACAGCATGGTGGCCTCAGGGTAGTTGGACTGCTGACAGGGCAACTCAGGCCTCCATGCATGAGTGCTCCAGTGAACATGGATGTCATGGAAGTCACACAGTACCACTTTCATTACATTCTGTTTGTAACAAGTGTGTCACAAGCCCACCCATGGGCCAGGCACAGTGGCTCATGCATGTAATCCCAACACTTTGGGAGGATCCCTTGAGGCTAGGAGTTTGAGACCAGCCTGGGCAACATAGAGAGATCTTGTCCACAAAAAAGAAAAGAAAAGTTAGTTGGGCATGGTGGCATGCACCTATAATTTCAGCACTTTGCGAGGTGGTGGTGGGAGGATGCCTTGAGCCCAGGAGTTCAAGATCAGCCTGGGCAACATAACGAGATATTATATCTTAAAAAAAAAAAAAAAGTTTTCATTAGCCAGGCATGATGGCACATACCTGTGGTCTCAGCTACTCAGGAAGCTGAAACACGGGGATCACCTGAGCCTAGGAGTTTGAGGCTGAAGTAAGTTAGGAGTCCACCACTGCACTCTGGCCTGGGCAACAGAGCAAGACTCTATCTCTAAAAAAAACAAAAATTAATAAAATAAAAAACAATAAATAAACAAGATTCAATGGAAGGAGATATAGACCCTATCTCCCAATGGGAAGAATGTCAAGATCATATTGTAAACCAAAAATAAAATTATAAGCCCCAGCTGACAGAATGGACCCCCTTTTGGCCAAGGGGACCCCAAAGAAATCCAAAAAATTAGTTCAGGCCATGATGGGAAGTGGGAGGTCACACATGCTTCATTATAGCCTGCTCCCTTTAAGTTTCGGCACAGCTGACCAGCATTAACATTAACATAGAGATCCTCCTAAGACTGACAGAACACTCTTCGTAGCAATCAGATACCCGACTCTAACGTGACTCCGGTATAGCAACACACGACACAGAGCAGGCCCTAAAGGAAACTAAAGTATTTTACCCCAAAATAAATTTTCTTTGACATATTTTGAAATGGCCTTGCAAAGTCATCTCTTGTGGGGGAAACTTGCATTCTCTAGAGAATCTCCTTCCTTACTAGCTCTTTTCCAGAGAGTCTGATCCCTTTTAAGGTCCCCAGAGACATGCACATCTATTCTTTCTAAAGCCTGCTAACTGGAGGCTTCATCTAGGTAACAAGAACCTTAGCTTCCACATCCCCATTGTCTTAACTCAAGCATTTCTTTCTGCGGACTCTGACTCTTCAGGTAAAGCTTAACTCTTTTAACCGATTGCCAATCAGGAAATCTTTGAATCCTCCTCTGACCTGGAAGCACCAACCACCCACTTCAAGGTGTCCCACCTTTCTGGGCCAAACCAATGTATACTTTACATATACTGATTCATGTATTTGCCTGTAACTTCTGTCCCCATAAAATGTATAAAGCTATGGCCCAACCACCTTGGGCACCTGTTCTCAGGACCTCCTGAGGCTGTGTCACAGGCCATGGCCACTCATATTTGGCTTAGAATAAACCTTTTGAGATATTTTACAAGTGTGGTTTTTCTCATCAACCAAATCCTACAAAGAGCTTGGGGGGTGGGTACTGTTGTGGAGCCCATCTTTGGCAGATACAGTCTGCCAAAGATTGTGACACTGCCTTATCGATAAACTCAGTGGCTTAACACAATTGAAGCTTATTTCTCCCTCTTGTCACAGCTTTTTGGGTTCCTCATGGTTCCGTGTGGTTCTTCAGAGCCTCCATTGGTGGCTCTGTCCTCCCTGAGTTCCTCAGAGTGCCCTCCGCTGGGGCAGTGGGTGAGGAAGAGAGCAGGTCTCACCTACAGGAGGTTGTTAGGGGCCGGCCAGCCTGGAAAAGGAGCACAGTGCCCGCCCCCACCCATCCCATTGGCTAGCACTTAGCGACGTGGCCTCACCCGGATGCAGAGGCTGGAGAGTGGAGTCCAGCTGTGAGCCTGGCCGGCCATGGGGACATGTGTTAGTGAGTACTGTCCACCTCAGACTCAGAGCATCTGACCTGAGGCTGTGGGGATGCAGGGGTCCCCAGGGGGTGGGCAGGACAGAAGGAGGAGGCAGACCTGCTTGGAGAACTTGTTCTCAGTTTCCGTTTGTTACATAATGGGCAAGAGGACCAGCACTTTTGCTCAGAGCTGCAGCTCTGGCTCCGCTAGGAAATGCCAGGCAGGGGCACAGCCATGTGATTCTCAGACAGTAAACCCCAAGCCACAGACCTTTGCTTTCTGGGGCAGGGAGTAGTGGACAGGGCTGACTCCAGGCAACAGTCCCCAATAGGCTGCACCAATGCGACCGCACCTCCCCTGAGTGCAGGCAAGGGGTGCTGTGCTCATGCTCTCAGCCTGGGTGCATCCTCACTTTGTTCACAGCTCCTCTATCGGACCCATTTCACTGAGGCTCAGCGAGGTTACCTATGTCGCCCCAGGTCACCATCCAGTAACCCAGAAAGCTTCTCTTGGCTCCTCCACTAACTGCGTGATCTCGGACAAGTCAGTTACTATCTCTGAAAGCCAGTTCTCCTCCTTAAAATGGAGACAGTTGAGCCAGGCATGGTGGTTTATGCCTGTAATCCCAGCACTTTGAGAGGCGGAGGCAGGAGGATCGCTTGAGCTCAGGAGTTTGGGATCAGCCTGGGCAACATAGTGAGGCCCTCATCTCTACAAATTTTTTTTAATTAGCTGGGCGTGGCAGTGTACCCCTATGGTCCCAGCTACTCAGGAGGCTTAGATGGGAGGATCACTTGGGCCCAGGAGGTCAAGGCTGCAGTGAGCCCTGATCGCACCACTGCACTCGGGCCTGGGAGACAGAGTGAGATCCTGTCCAAAAAAAAAGGAGACAGTCCCATAACAAGCCCCCATGGCGCCGCCCAGATGGTGTTTCCACGCGAGGGAGAGGCGGGAAAGGGTTGTCAGGGAAGGTTCCTGGTGGCAGAGCTCACAGGGTCCGTGCTGAGCTGAATTTTGCACAGCAGCCTCAGAGTCCCGGAGCGGAGTCCAAAGGGTGGGATGCAGGTATTGCGAAGAAGCACACGCTCCGAGAGGCACCACCAGAGCGTGGGCTTTGGGCGAGGAGGGGTCTCCTCTGGTTAGGGGAGATCTGACAGGCTTGGGGGAGATGGAGCTGAAAGGATGGACAGGGAGGGAAGGCCAGAAAGCTGGAGACGGGGATGGAGAGCTAAACCGCAAAGAGCAGGCGCCCTGCCCCGCCGCGGGCCCCGCGCCTCCAGCTCCCCCTTCCCGAGCTTCTGGAGGTGGGCGTCCAGCCAGCAACCAATGGGCCCCGCCCCCGCCCTTAGCCAATGGGCCGCGTCCCCGCCCGCGCGGCCGCCCCGCCCCTCGCGGACGCGGAAGTGGGCCTGGCACCTTCCCGGCCCGCCGCAGGGATGGGGCAGCTGTGCTGGCTGCCGCTGCTGGCACCGCTGCTGTTGCTGCGACCGCCGGGGGTCCAGTCCGCCGGCCCCATCCGGGCCTTCGTGGTGCCCCACAGCCACATGGACGTGGGCTGGGTCTACACTGTGCAGGTAGGTGCTGACGACGCCCCGCGCGTCCCTGAGGCTGCAGCTTCCCTCTCCCCGCGGGATCCGAGTGTGGGTTTGCGTCCCGGGGCCCGATGCCGGCGCAGAAGGAGGCTCAGTGGGTTCAGGACCCCACGCTGCTATTGACTGGTTGCGTCGCTAACTTCGGGCCAGTCACTTCCTGCCTCTGAACCCCCATTTCCCCTTCTGGAGGGTGGTGCAAATTGGAGGGGCCCCTGCATTCCCGGCTGCGGAGGGGCTTGGGGGTTGACGGCGGTAACCCATTTTCCAGGGAAGCCTGGAGCAGGAGAGGGTGGGGCTGCCTTCAGAGCAGGTGGATGTCAGGTGCCCGCTGGGAAGGGGCTGGGCTGGTCCCCTGCGGGGCTGAATATTGGAGGCCAGCTCTGCGTCCTCCACCCCCCAGGACAGGAGTGAAGGTGGACCTGTGGTCACCTCCTGGTTCTGCTCAAGACCTTGGGCGAGGGGCTTTGGTCCCTGAGCCTCAGTTTCCCCATCTGTAAAGGGTAGGGGAAGCATGCCCACTACAGCCAGTTTCCAGAGGAGAAAACCAAGGCCCAGAGAGGGTTGCTGCCTTGCCCAAGGTCGCTTGGGAGTAACCCCCATGCCTCCTGACTCCCTGCTCGGTGCTCCTTCCATTCATTTAAGCACTCTGTGGGCACCCTGTGTGCAGGCCCTGGGGACTTGGATGGGAACACACTACAGCTGTGGTCCTTGAAGCTCCTAGCCTTGGGGAGGCAGATGCCTAGATGCCAGGGACAGCCTGGGGAGCTCCTCCTCTCAGCACCAGCTTTCATCATTTCAGCCCCAGCAGGCCCCTTTGGGGTCACTGGACCACACCCCCACTGGGGCCTAAGACTTTCCTGTGCTGCCCCTCAATGGCACACTCAGGGCCCAGCCCCCACAATTGCACGCTCAAGGCCCAGCTTGCTCACCCCTCTGGGAAGCTGTCCCTGACCCCTGGGCTGGGAGGGCACGTGTCTCTGCCCATGCAGGGTGTCTGTTTCCCAGTCCCTCTCCCCAAGGAGAGCACGATCCCATCCAGTGGAGAGAGCCTGGTATGGAGCCGGTGCCTAATAGCTGTGTGGGGGGTGAGCAGCAGGGAAGGAAGGGCAGAGCCCCCAACCCCATGCAGACGCACCCGGCGAATGGCAGGGGCCCCAGGGTCACTTGGTCTTGTTGGACCAGGGCTGGCATGATGCTGTCCCCTCCCCAGGAAAGTATGCGGGCGTACGCCGCCAATGTCTACACCTCAGTGGTGGAAGAGCTGGCCCGCGGCCAGCAGCGCCGGTTCATCGCTGTGGAGCAGGAGTTTTTCCGGCTGTGGTGGGATGGCGTCGCCTCAGACCAGCAGAAACACCAGGTAACAAGGTCACCAGGTGACACAGCTGGCCCAGTGTCCTGGCAAAGACCCAGGTGGAAAACTCAATGGGGCAGTTCTAGCCAGGGCCAGGGCCAGGCTGGCATAAACCACAGGGCCAAAACCCCACCAGGCTATTCACAGGCCTTGTTTAGATCAAGGTTTATGGTCAGTTCCATGCCTGGGAGAGATTGCTTTCAATTTAATCCTGAATTTCTGTCTATTCTTGAAAAAACTGCCAGCTCTGGCAACCCAGCTGGCACGGAAGTGCACTAAGTCAGTGGTGCCTCCTGACACCAGGCATCCCAGGTGTCCCTGAGCCCTCACCCTCTTCTCTCATTTGTGTTATCTGCCTGGCCCCTGGGCCCAGGGTCTGATGACCCTTGATGAGGGTGCGATAGTCCCTGTGGTTCGAGGTAGGCAGCAGGTTGCTTCATACAGCATGGAGAGTCAGAGTCCCCACTGCACAGTAACGCAGCCTGGGTCCCATCCTGTCCCCGCACCGGGGGACACAACTAGCCCCTGCGACCCGCAGATTCCACTTCTATTAAGCGGGGGTGACTGCCTCATTGCAGAAGGGTCATGCCAAGAATGAAGCCCTGGCGTGAGCACGCAGGATGATACTCGGGGGTTCTTAGTTTCCTCCCCCGTATCCACCCGCTTTCAGAACAGTTGCTGAACAAAAGGTTCAGAGATGCCAAGTGACTTGCTCAAGGGAGTAAAGTGGAGAAGGGAGAGCAGGGTGTCCACCAGGTCCTGCCAGAGTCACAGGAAGGAGCCGGACATCCAATGGCCACTTGATGCTGCCAGATAGTGGGGTTGTTACCTCAAGTTAAAGAGACGTTCCAGGTTCAGAGAGGGCAGGCCACTGGCCTGCAGTCACACAGCTTGTAAGCGGCAGGTGGGATTCTGAGCCAGGCATGCCTGACTCGAGGCAGGCCTTTCCAAGGTATCCTGTGGGCGTCCCATGCTTCTTCAGGTGGACCCCACCAAACCCAGTGGTCTGTCTCCTAGCCCTCAAAGAGAAGCATGGCCTGCATGGCCCAGTGAAGACCTGGGCAGGAAACTTGTGGCAGGGTTCCCTGAAAGCGGGAATTTTTGCCTACTTCATTCACTGCTGAACCCCCAGTGCCTGAACAGTGCTGGTTGTGTAGTAAGTGCCCACTTAACATTTGTTGAGTGAATGATCTACAAATAGTGCACCTTAAGAAACAAACCAAAGGCACAGCCTATAAACAGCTGTGTGTACACATACTGAGGTGTGTGGCGTCAAGGGCATGCTGTTGCTGACTTGATTAGCAACAAAGGTGGAACAAAGATGTTATGTGTGTAGAGACGGGGATGTTAAGCAAATAGGTTAAAAATGATAGTGATGAGTGAACCTTGGGAAAGGATATGGGAGCTCTTTGTTCTATTCCTGAAACTTTTCTAAAGTTTAGAATTATTTAGTAAAATAAGATTTAAGAAAATCTGATATATACAAATATATATCTCAAATGCCACCTGAGGGCTGCATGATTTCTAGGTGGTGGGGACACAGTGTGGGCCAGGACAGACAGTGCCCTGCTTTTGCAGAGTAAGCAAGGATGGGGAGTTTTATACAGGGCGTGTGGCGCTGTAGGCGTGTCCCCCACAGACCCAGCCATGCTCAGGAGCTGTAACTGGCTTTTTTCTCTCTGCCTGCCCATGTCAAGGTCCGCCAGCTCCTGGAGGAAGGACGCCTGGAATTTGTCATCGGAGGCCAGGTCATGCATGACGAGGCCGTGACGCACCTTGATGACCAGATCCTGCAGCTCACAGGTTTGACCACCCTACCCTGCACCCAGGGTCCCTCAGGACCTCCAGTGGGGCTGGGACGTGGTATCAGAGCCCCCAGGTTCTGAGCTCTGTCTGCCCCTCTTAGTGGGCTGGGGGGACCTTAACCAGTGAAAACAGTGATTTGCTAGTGCCATATTCATGCCTCACCGAGGAAGTTGAACATAGGGGTGAAGAGCATGGATTCTGGAGTCAGACGGTCTCAGTATATCCTGTCTCTGCCAATTCCTTCCTCTGTGACCCTGGAAAGGAATGTAACTTCAGTTTCCTCATAGATAAAATGAGTTTGATGGTAATACCTACCTCAAAGGGTTGTTGTGAGTATTAAATGGGATAATTCAAATAAAGCACTTTAGTAGGATGTGGGTTCCCTAGTAAATGCTCAATAAATGTTTGCTGCCTTCCATCACAATCACCACCTTCATCATGACTACCACTACCACCTTCAGCACCACAATGAGCATGACTACCACCACCACCACCACGATGACCATCACTACCACTACCATCACCACCGCCACCACCACCACCCTTCACCACCATGATGACCATCACTACCACTACCATCACCACCACCACCACCACCACCACCACCACCACCACCATGATGACCATCACTACCACTACCATCACCACCACCACCACCACCATCACCACCACCACCACCACCACCACCATGATGACCATCACTACCACTACCACCACCACCACCATCACCACCACCACCACCACCACCACCACCATCACCACCACCACCACCACCACCACCATGATGACCACCACCACCACCACCATCACCACCACCACCACCACCACCACCACCACCATGATGACCACCACCACCACCACCATCACCCTACACCACCACGATGACCATCACGACCACTACCATCACCACCACCACCACCATCACCACCACCACCACGATGACCATCACTACCACTACCATCACCACCACCACCACCATGATGACCATCACTACCACTACCACCACCACCACCACCACCACCACCACCATCACCACCACCACCACCACCACCACAATAACCATCACTACCACTACCATCACCACCACCACCACCATCACCACCACCACCACCACCACCACCACCATGATGACCATCACTACCACCACCATCACCACCACCACCACCACCACCATGATGACCACCACCACCACCACCATCACCCTTCACCACCACGATGACCATCACTACCACTACCATCACCACCACCACCACCACCCTTCACCCCCATGATGACCATCACTACCACTATCATCACCACCACCACCACTGCTACCACCACCACCATCACTACCACCACCCTTCACCACCACAATGACCATTACTACTACTATCACAACCACCACCATCACCACCACCACCACCACCATCACCACCACCCTTCACCACCACAATAACCATCACTACCACTACCATCACCACCACCACCACCACTGCTACCACCACCACCATCACTACCACTACCACCACCACTATCACCACCATCACTATCACCACCACCACCACCATCACTATCACCACCCTTCACCACCACAATGACCATTACTACTACTATCACAACCACCACCATCACCATCACCACCACCACCCTTCACCACCACAATAACCATCACTACCACTACCATCACCACCACCACCACCACCGCCATCACTATCACCACCCTTCGCCACCACAATGACCGTTACTACTACTATCACAACCACCACCATCACCATCTCCCACCACCACCACCACCTCCACTACCACCACCACCATCACTATCACCACCCTTCACCACCACAATGACCATTACTACTATCACAACCACCACCACCACCATCACCATCACCACCCTTCACCACCACTATGACCACCACTACCACTACTGTTACTACCACTACCATCACCACCATCACCACTACCACCATCATCTTCACCACTACAGTGACAATTACTACCACTACCATCACCACCACCACCACCACCATGATGACCATCACTACCACTACCATCACCACCACCACCACCACCACCACCATCATGACCATTACTACCACTACCATCACCACCACCACCCCCTAAACACTATCGCCATGATCACCACCCATCACTGTCACCACCACCATCACCACATCCATTACTACCATCACCTCCACAATCACCACCACCACCACCACCACGACCATCTCCCTCACCATCGTGTCCACCGTCCTCAGCACCAGCACCCACGGTGCTGTGGGGCACTCTACTCACCATTTACCAAATGTCTTTCACAGTGACACCCCAGCCAATCCTAATGGCAGGCTGATGGTGAGGCATGGTGATGCCCAGTTTCATTTTGTGGATGTAGAAACTGAGATCCAAAGAAATGCAGTGACTCTCTCCAGAGTAGATGGCCAGGACTTAAGTCCAGGCCTAGGGACTGAAGCTCCAAGTCCGCAGTCACTCCACTACAGCATGGGCCCTGATTTCCCCATTTGTAAAACATCCAGGTGGAGTGCAATGTTGTCAAAGGATGTTTTTGGCACTCTCCCTTTTCTCGTCTGTAATCTGGAGTGTTCCCCTGTCTCAGTTTCTTACTGCCTTACGTCTGGACTTTGCTCAAGTCCTAGACTTGCCCTTCCACGAGAAGGAGGCGTGGTGGACACAGCCCTACAGACAGAATTCCTCCTGTGGCCAGTAGCCCAGCCACTGCTTGTCCCCCTGCATCCTCACAGGCCCAGAGGTAACAGGGCAGGAGAGCGAGGCTCAGAGTGAGCACCTTGCCCTCAGCCGCCTGCTGTGGCTCCCTGACTCCAGAGCCCCTGCTCTTTCACTCCCCCATGTGAAGTGTGGGCAAGGGATCTATCCCAACAGATTTCCCCCACACCCCCTCACAAGCCCACTGCCAGGGCACTTGTGACGCTGTAGGCGTGTCCCCCACCTGCCTCCTGCCCCGCACCAGCGACGAGGCTCTGGGGCTGTTTCTCACCTGTGCCATTTCACACAGTGCTCCCCCTCATTCTCCACCTTCCTCCTCAAGATGCAGCTGAGAAGCCCCTCCCGCAGGAAATCTCTGAGTCTTTGCAGTTCTGTGTCACCTCCCCCCTTAACTGCTGAACCTCAAGATGCCCCTGGCAGGTACCCCCATCTGACTCATCTCAGCACCCAGCATAGGGTCTGGCCCAGACCACTGCTCACTGGGCAAGGCTGGGCAAGGGGTGGGTGCTGAACTGCCCTGCTGTGTCGCTCTGGGGAAGGAAGAGCCTCCAGAGACACAAGAGAGAGCGGGCGTTGTGAGGCTCCATTTCCAAACCTGCCCAAGCTCATGGGGCCCTCAGGGGACAGACACTTGGGTTTCTTTCATGATAACCACCTTGTTCTAGGTACAAGATGTACACGTATTTTTTTTCAGTCCTCAGGGCAATCTGGTAGATGGGTAATCTTACAAATGCTTATTTGTAGAGAAGTTTGAGGCTCAAATGCTATCAAAATGTGCCCACCACCAGCTAAGTGATGGGACCCAGATCCAACTCTAGCCCGGCCGAGTCAGGAAGGTTACTTGTGGCTGAGCCCCTCTCCCTGGTGGCTGAGCCAAGCCCTTTCCCATCTGCTACCTTAGTTGCCTCAGAACAGCCTGGTAGCAAGTGGTACTGTTCACAGCCCCATTTGACAGATGAGGAAACTGAGGTACTGAGAGATGCGGGATTTGTATATATGCAGTAGGTAGCAGAACTGGTGCTCAAGCCCACGTGTGCTGGGCCCGGGCTTTTTCCTTAACTTGTAGTCCCTAGGGTGGGGGAAGAGCATGTGTATCGGACTCCCTGGGTGGTCTTTTCAGACCGCCCAGCTCAGATGTCCCAGGCATTCTGGCTGTGAATTATGTCCACACTGGGCTGGTTTTCTCAGATATGTTGGGGTAAGAGGGGCTGGATCACCCCTCACTGCTTCCGGGCCCTTTGTCCTCCATCTCACCTTGGTGGAGCCCCTGCCTCGAGGCAGGCCCTGGACAGCAAAGGAAGACAGGAGCAGGCTGGTGCAGGCTCTAGACCTCTGACCTTCTTCTTTGGGTATCTGGGGTGCCAAAGCATCTCCTCAACCAAGACCCACTCCTGGCTGCCCGCCGGGGCCTGGGGCACTGGGCCTGCCCGTGAGCTCACCTTTCCAGCCTTTACCTCCCCAACTCCTGCTCCCGGCAGGCACGCCAACACCACCTTAATTTTAGATGTGACATTTCTAGTGAGGGGAAAAGCATTTGTTCCCAGCACTGTAGTGACAGGGAAAAGCTGGGTGTGGGCAGCGGCCCCCGGGGCTAAGAGCTTTCATGCCCCTCCCTGAGGGGACACCTTCCCAGCTGGGATGTTTAGCGGAGGCCCGGCAGAGTGGTAGGTGCCAGAGGGAAAGAACCCCTCACCCCTATCCTGAGGGGAGAGAGCCCAGCTCCCGCCTCAGAGGTGCTGAGAGGCAAAGGGTCCAGGTGAGAGTCAAGGAGACACCTTGGGCCATCCCGGATGACCACTGCTGTCCTGGCCATTCAAACCCAAGCTCTCAGCCCTGTCCCCAAACCCACTCCCCTCCCACTCAATCCACGATCCCTCTCCTGGGTCACGGACTCTCTTCTACCTTCTCTTGTCTCTCTGACTCCTTCCAGCAGTATTTAGTTGTTGCTGTTGTTGTTGTTGTTAGACAGAGTCTCACTGTCACTCAGGCTGGAGTGCAGTGGCGCAATCTCGGCTCACTGCAATCTCTGCCACGTGGGTTCAAGCAATTCTTATGCCTCAGTCTCCTGGGTAACTGGGAGTACGGGCGTGCACCACCATGCCCAGCCAATTTTCATATTTTTAGTAAAGACAGGGATTTCAACATGTTGGCCAGGCTGGTCTTGAACTCCTGACCTCAAGTGATCCACCCACCTTGGCCTCCCAAAATGCTAGGATTACAGACGTGAGCCACCAAGCCCAGCCCCCAGCAGTATTAAAAACACACTTAAATTGTCTCTCTTCAAATTTTTTTTTTAAGATGGGGTCCACTATGTTGCCCAGGCTGGTCTTGAACTCCTGACCTCAACATGATCGTAAAGCAAGCCCCTCCAGCTCAGGCTGTAGTGACATTTATTCCCACCACTCCTTCACCCTCCACCACCTCCCACTACTTCACCCTCAGCCCCTGCAGCCTGGCCTCTGCCCTCCACATGCTAGTGAACTTGCTTGTGGCTTGGTCATTATACTGATGAGGATACTGGTTCAGCAGCTTGAACAGAGACCAAGTGACTCCAACAAGAAGGAAGGTGTGTTTCTCTCCTGTGGAAGTCTGCAGTGCAGGCCACTCTGGTGATTGGGTGGCTCTGCTCCATGGAGTGACCCAGGGATCCAGGTTGCTTCCATCTTGATGCTCAGCCATCCCCCACAGTGTTGCCTGCCTGAGTTGCAGTCTAGGCTGGCTCACCCCACTAAGTTGTCCTTCCAGCAGCTAGGGAATAGGGAATGGTGGAGCCAGGGCAGGCAGCTTCCTTGTAAAAGGCGACCTAGAACCTGCCCACATCACTCCTCACATTTCCATTGGCCAGAACTTAGTCACATGGCCTCCCTCAACCGCAGGGACTGCTGGGGAATAGAGTCTATTTTGCTCCCAATCCATTGGCCAAAGTGGCATCATGTGACCTCTACCAGTTGCAAAGGAGGCTAGGGAATGTAGTCTCTGGCTGGGAGTCCATTTGCCCTACTAAAACCAAGAAGAAGTGTGTGGTTCTGTTACTAAAAGGAAGAAGGACAGAATGTATATCGGAGGCCAATTAACAGTTTTGGTCATGAATCACCCTGAAGTCTCAGGAATGCTTTCTGCTGGACGGCCGGAAAACCTGAGTAAAGCTGTTACTGGTGGAAGGTATCCAAGTTACCAGCAGTTAATCCGTACAGGTGTGCAGCAACCTCAGTTCTTGCCTCCTCGAAAGAAAGAATTCGACTGAGGGGCATAAGGCAGAAAAAGAGACTGAGGCATGTTTCAGAGCAGAAGTGGAAGTTTATTTAAAAAGGCTTTAAAACGAGAAAGAAAGGAAAGTATGCTTGGAAGAGTCCCAAGTGGGCTCGTGAAGGTCAAGTGCTGTGTTGATCCTCGATCCTAGGACTTTATAGGCTGGTCCCCTTTCCCATGATTCTTCCCTTAGGCTGGGCTACCTGCACGCACAGTGCCCTCCTTACCCTTGGGAGGTGAGCACACGCAGTGTGTTTAGGAAGTTGCACGCATGCCCATCCGACGCTTTCTTCCCTTTTCCTGTGGAGTACCCCTGGAAGGTCAAACTCTGCCATTTTGTCTCTTAATGCAACTGCTTGAGAAGTTGCATCTCCCTGGCACCTGCATTCAATTAACATGTTAGTGCAACAGGTGTGGACCATCAGGAAATGCCCTCTCCCTAGTGCCGGCTGCCAATTTCTCACTTTTAGAGAGGCAATGTGATAATTGCCAAACCATCACCCAACATTCCTAGTGAGTGGGAGAAGAGCTCTCCCCTGCCCCACTCATGCTTGTCTAACTACCTGCAACAAAGTGACTTTACTTAACAAGATTTACTGTTTACTTAACAACAAGATGGGGATAGTTTGGGACTGGTTCTGCAGTACCTTGATATCTGTGATTCTCATGTCCTTACCCTTGTGGTCACAATGTGGCTGCCATAGCTCCAGGCATCATGTTACCAGACACCACATTCAAGGCAGTAAAAGGAAGAGAGGGGGCTTTCTATACCCATAGTCTATTCTGTTGGATAAACTTAGACACGCTAAAATGTTAGCATTTATTTGAACAAACAGTGATTCCTGAATCAGGAAGTACTAGACTGTGAGCAGTTCATGGCTCCACTAAGAGAATATGAGGGGGAAACTTCTATAAGGTGCTCCTGAAAGCAAGACAAAGAAAAGATTTGCCTACATTGAAAAGTCCCTAGTTAGAGGTTGGCTGGCAGTTTCCAATGGGTCAAGCTTAAGTTGTCTTTTCCTGTTTACACTGAGTTGGATTTGGGTTTGCTGACAGAGGAACTAGAGGCCTGGAGCTGGCTCAGCCTGACGGCCTCCCAGTTCATTACTTAACAATGCCCCTCCAGCTGCCAGAAGACAGAACCAATATCTGACAGGAGGGAGTGAGCGTGCCACATTTGGCTTAGATCATCTGTGATTCATCCCTTGAGGCTGGGCATGGTGCCCCCTGAACAGAGGGAAGGTTCTGCGAGTGAAAAAGGGGTGCTGACTTGGCAGCCTTCAGCCTGCCCCCACCAGCTGCCCTGTCTGGTGCGAGGCCATACCCTCCAGAGCTCCTGGCTCCTCTCAGTGCGGTGCTATTGCCCGCTCCTTCCTTCATCCTGCAGCTGGCACTCCCCCTGTGCTCCCCCCACCCTCTGGCTGCTCCTTCTCCATCCTCTCTGCTTACACATGCACAGCCTCTACCCACACTCCTAGCCCACGCTCCCCCCAATCCCCTCTCACCTCCGCTGTGCACCTGACGCCAGCCCCACTCCTCACCTCCCACAGTCGTCCCCTGCCCTGTCTTGGCCTTGCTCATAGGTCTGACCACTGCTCAGTCCCAGCATCCCAGGCCTCATCTGAGGCTCAGCGAGGGTCCCCAGGACTGCGAGTTCACCAGTGAAAGGCAGTTTGACTCTAGATCAGTTATGAGAGTTCTCTGAGGCACTGTTCACCAATCTTAAAGTGCAGATTATAACACCCATCTCTCGAGGTGTTAGAAAGATTATATTTGGGGGAAGGACTTGGAGAATGTTAATCAATGCCTTATACAAGTCTGGGGTTTTCTTTTTCCCTGCAGCACTGAACCCAATATCTGGTTCACCATGGTGACTCTTGAGTAATAAATGAATAAATGAATGGTTGGGTGATTCTGGCATGGAGTCCTTTGTATTCATGATCTATTTCCATGTAGCAAATTGCCCCCAAACTTCTGAAAACAAACATTTTATATCTACAGCTCCTGTGGGTGAAGAGCTCAGGAGTGGCTTAGCCAGGGAGTTCTGGCTCAGGACCTCTTGAGAAGTTGCCATCTGGGAGTCAGGTGGGGCGGTGTCATCTGAAGGCTGGACTGGGGCTGGAGGGTCTACTCCAGGCTGGCTCCCGCGGCTGTGAGAGGAGGCCTCAGTTCCTCACCATGTGACTGCTCATGGCACAGCAGCTGGCCCCTGAGAGCAGTGACCCAGGAGAGC
Source organism: Symphalangus syndactylus (assembly GCF_028878055.3). NCBI lineage: Eukaryota > Metazoa > Chordata > Mammalia > Primates > Hylobatidae > Symphalangus > Symphalangus syndactylus. The sequence continues at coordinate 15,389,158 of NC_072438.2, read as the reverse complement.
AGGCGAGAGCAGCCACAGTAGAAGCTGTGTGCCCTTCACCTTCTCTCCTCAGGGGTACACAGGCACTTCTGCCTCACTGTGTTTGTTAGAAGTGAGTCACTGAGTCTGGCCACCCTCTAGGCCCTAAGCCTCACCTCTTGAAGCAGCAGCAATAATTTATGGACATCTTTGCTTGTGGGATTTTTTTGTTTTGTTTTTTTTTTGAGACAGAGTCTCACTTTGTTGCCCAGACTGAAGTGCAATGACAGGATCATGGCTCACTGCAGCCTCAACCTCCTGAGGTCAAGTGATCCTCCCGCCTCCACCTCCCAAGTACCTGGGACTACAGGCATGTGCCACCACCATGCCTGGCTAATTATTTTTGATTTTGTGTGCATGTGTAGAGATGGGGTCTCACTATATTGCCCAGGCTGGTCTCAAACTCCTGGGCTCAAGCGATCCTCCCACCTCAGCCTCCCAAAGTGCTAGGATTACAGGCGTGAGCCACATTGCTGGCCTTGGACGTCTTTTGAACCACCACACACTTAGGTTTGAAGTTCACCTTTAACCCTTTATTGTTGGTGATGTCCAAGACCTCTATAGCATCATCAAAATCAGTGCTCTATCCAAGTTCACACAAAAATCCTCAACCCTGCACGTGCTATAACATGCAGGAACCTTAAGGACATTATGCAGAGTGAAATACGCCAGTCACAGAAGGACGGATGCTATGTGATTCCACTGATATCTAGAGTCATCAAATTCATGGAGTCAGGGAGTAGAATGTAGGTGCTAGGGGCTGGGGGAGGGGCATGGGGAGTTAGTATTTAATGAGGACAAGAGCTTCAATTTGGGAAGAGGAGAACATTCTGGAAAGGGATGGTGGGGGTGGCTGTATAACAGTGTGAATGTACTAACACTACTCAACTATACACTTAGAAATTATTAAGGTGGTAAATTATATGTTACATGTACTTCACCACGATTAAAAGTTAATAATTAACACCCTCACCTCTGCAGTTCTGCATGACCCTGCCTGGCCCAGTAGCTGGCACCGCAACCCACTGGATGGTCAGGGTCCCCTGGATTGAGGACGGGGCCGGGAGGCACAGGCCCACCCTCCAGGCACCAGCAGGGTGTTTCTGTCTTTGCAGAAGGACACGGGTTTCTCTATGAAACATTTGGGATCCGGCCACAGTTCTCCTGGCACGTTGACCCGTTTGGCGCCTCTGCCACGACCCCCACCCTGTTTGCGCTGGCGGGCTTCAATGCCCACCTCGGCTCCCGGATCGACTACGACCTGAAGGCAGCCATGCAGGAGGCCCGGGTGAGTGGTGTGCCGCGTCTGCTGCCGCCCAGCGACCGCTCCTCCCTTCCTTCCTTGGATCAGAGCGTGGTAGAAAGCTGCTGCTCTATGCCGGGGTGTTCGGAAATTCTTGGCAGCTGCATAGACCATGGGACTGTCCCCTAACCTTTGCTCTTGTTGCCTCCTCCACCAGGAGGGCCTCCCTCCCTGTACGCCCAGCTTCTTACAGAGCTGCAGGCACAGCTTGGCTGCCTCCCGCTTCCAGACCCGTATCCCCAATCAGCTGGGTCTGAGGCAGGGCTGATCCCTTCTGTGGGCCCCCCACAGGGACTAGAGCAGAATGGCACTCAGTAAGCAGGGCTGACCACTAGAGGAATGGCAGGGCGTGTGCAGCTGGGAGAACAGTTAGCAGAGACGCTGTGATTCTTCAGGTGTGTGGGCAACTATTACAAGACTTAAGTAGCAACAACAACCATGGTAGACGCTGCCTTCGATTGTGCCCTTGGGAGTGCCAGGCCTGGTACCAGGCCCTACTCATCCTTCATTTCTTTTTCTTTCCTTTTGTTTTTTGTTATGGTTTTTTGGGTTTTTTTGTGTTTTTTTTTGTTTTTTTGAGAACAGAGTCATGCTCTGTCACCCAGGCTGGAATGCAGCGGCACAATCTCGGCTCACTGTAAACTCTGCCTCCTGGGTTCAAGCGATTCTTGTGCCTCAGCCTCTCAAGTAGCTGGGATTACAGGTGAGCGCCACCATGCCCAGCTAAATTTTGTGTGTTTTTTGTAGAGACGGGATTTCACCATGTCGGCCAGGCTGGTCTCGAACTCCTGTCCTCAAGTGATCCGCCCACCCCTAGCCTCCCAAAGTGCTGGTATTACAGGCGGGAGCCACTGGTGCCCAGCTTCATCCTGCATTTATTTTAACCCTCACAGCAACCTTATGGGATGGTGTCATCATTTGCTGGGGCTGCCATAACAAAGGACCACAGACTGGTGACTTAAGCAATAGAAACATACTGTCCCATGGTTCTGGAGGCTGGAAGTCCAGGGTCAAGGTGTCGGCAGGGCCACGCTCCCTCTGAAGGTGCGAGGGAAGGGGCTGCTCCAGGCCTCTCTCCTTGGCTTGTGGATGTCCCGCTTCTCTCAGTGCCCCCGTATCATCTTCCCTAGGTGCATGTCTGTGTCTCAATTTTCCCTTTTTCTTTTCTTTTTTTTTTTTTTTTTTGAGACGGAGTCTCGCTCTGTCACCCAGGCTGGAGTGCAGTAGCGCAATCTCGGCTCACTGCAATCTCCGCCTCCCGGGTTCACGCCATTCTCCTGCCTCAGCCTCTCCGAGTAGCTGGGACTACAGGCGCCCGCCACCACGCCCGGCTAATTTTTTGTATTTTTAGTAGAGACGGGGTTTCACCATGGTCTTGATCTCCTGACCTCCTGATCCGCCCGCCTCGGCCTCCCAAAGTGCTGGGATTACAAGCGTGAGCCACCGCGCCCGGCCGATTTTCCCTTTTTCTAAGGACACCCATCCTATTGTATTAGGGCCCACCCTAATGACCTCATTTTAACTTGATTACTTCTGTAAAGACCCCATTTCCAGTGGGCAGAGTGGCTCACGCCTGTAATCCCAGCCCTTTGGGAGGCTGAGGTGGGCAGATCACATGAGATCAAGAGTTTGAAATCAGCCTGGCCAACATGGCGAAACCCCGTCTCTACGAAAAATACAAAAATTAGCCGGGCGTGGTAGCAGGTGCCTGAAATCCCAGCTACTCGGGAGGCTGAGGCAGGACAATCGCTTGAACCCAGGAGGTGAAGGTTTCAGTGAGCCGAGATTGCACCACTGCACTCCAGCCTGGGCGACAGAAAAAATAAAAAATAAACTGCACACTTGGTGAGAAGTAATGAGCTTCCTGTACCTGGGGGTATTCAAGCAGAGGTAGGAGGTGCTAATTCTACAGGCTTTGGCAGAGAAAAGCCTGCATTGAGGAGTGGGTGGGGTGAACAAGCATGCCTTCTGGAGGGCAAATCCCACAACCAGTCTTAGACAGGAAACGGCAGGGGAGATCTCATCCTTGAACCACTGAGGGAGGGCCGAGGTGAGGGTAGGTGGGAGACACCCACCTAGATGGGGCTGAGGGAAGTGGAGCTGGGGCAGCCACGTGGCCCCTCCAGCCTCACTCTTCTCCTCGGTTTGCAGGGGCTGCAGTTCGTGTGGCGAGGGTCCCCATCCCTCTCAGAGCAGCAGGAAATCTTCACGCACATCATGGACCAATACAGCTACTGCACCCCATCCCACATCCCTTTCTCCAACAGGTACATGCCCTTCCACGATGCTTTTGGGATCTCAGACAGCAGGGTCTGCCCAGCCCCTGCAGCTGTTCTGCAATTTTGTTTTTGTTTCTTTGTTTAAGACAAGAGTTTCTGCTCTGTCTCCCAGGCTGGAGTGCAGTGGCACGATCTTGGCTCACTGCAAACTCCGCCTCCTGGGTTCAAGCAATTCCTCCGCCTCAGCCTCCTGAGTAGCTAGGATTACAGGCGCCCACCACCACGCCCAGCTAATTTTTGTCTTTTTAGTAGAGATGGAGTTTCACCATGTTATCTAGGCTGGTCTCAAACTCCTGACCTGAGATGATCCACCCGCCTCGGCCTCACAAAGTGCTGGGATTACAGGCATGAGCCGCCGCGCCCAGCCCAATTCTGCAGTTTTTGACAAGAGCTCCTTAAGCATTTCCACACATGGTGTCCCATTCTTCAGCCTCCCCAGCAGAGTGGGTGGGGTTATCAACCCCATTTTACAGATGTGGAAACTGAGGTTCAGAGAGGGTAAGTGACCAGATCAGGGTCACCCAGCTGGTAAGTAGGGGAGGCAGGATTTGACTCCAGTTCTGTGTGACTCTGAATTACTTCTTGTTATGAGTCCCTGTCCCAACAGAGGATTGTTTAAAGGATGAGGTCTTGGCTGGGTGCGGTGCCTCATGCCTGTAATCCCAGCACTTTGGGAGGCTGAGGCAGGACAATCACTTGAGTCCAGGAGTTCAAAACCAGCCTGGGCTTCAGCGTGAGACCCTATCTCTACAAAAACTTAAAAATTAGCTGGGTGCATGCAATCCTAGATACTTAGGAGGCTGAGGTAGAAGGGTCGCCTGAACCCCGGGAGTTGGAGGTTATAGTGAGCTATGATGGTGCCACTGCACTCCAGCCTGGGCAACAGAGTGAGACCCTGTCTCTATTTAAAATAAAAAAAATAGGCCAGGCACAGTAGCTCATGCCTGTAATCCCAGCACTTTGGGAAGCCAAGGCAGGTGGATCACTTCAGGTCAGGAATTTGAGACCAGCCTGGCCAACATGGCAAAACCCCGTCTCTACTGAAAATACAACCACCACAAAAAATCAGCTGGGTGTGGTGGCACATCCCTGTAATCCCAACTACTTGGGAGACTGAGGCAGGAGAATCACTTGAACCTGGGAGGCAGAGGTTGCAGTAAGCCGATATTGCACCACTGCACTCCAGCCTGGGCCACAGAGGAAGACTCTGTCTCAATCCATCCATCAATCAATCAATCAGTCAATGATGAGGTCTTTACATCAGTGTTCCCAAGAACCTCCTTCCTGGCCATGACAGGTCCCCTTCTGCTCTGGCCTCATAAATCCTTATCTGCCAGGTGAGGAAGTTGAATGTGCTGACTTCCAGGAGCCATCCATCGGCACCCCATCCCATCCACAGTCCTCCAGGGCACTGTCCAGTGTCTCTCTAACACCCTCCAAGCTCACCTGCCCTCAATCCCAGTGACCTCCCTGCCTCTATCCCACCTGGGCCTGGACAGCGAGCTGGGTTCCAGGCTGCAGGTGCAGGGATGGGGTGCTGTGGATGTAGGGGGAAGGCCCCCGGACATGGATGTTTCCCCACCCGTTCCTGACGTGGCCTGGCTTTGTTGTCAGGACTTTGGCACAAGGGTTCGTCCCCACCCACCCTTTCCCCTCCACATCCTTGTCCCTATCAGGGATCACAATGAAGAAGGTCGGAGGAGGCCAGGCGCGGTGGCTCACACCTGTCATCCCAGCACTTTGGGAGGCCGAGGCAGTTGGATCACTTGAGGTTAGGAGTTTGAGACCAGTCTGGCCAACCTGGTAAAACTCTGTCTCTACTCAAAAAACAAAAATTAGCCAGGCATGGCAGCGTTGCCTGTAATCTCAGCTACCTGGGAGGCTGAGGCAGGAGAGTCACTTGGACCCGCAAGATGGAGGTTGCAGCAAGCCAAGATCATGACTGCACTCCAGCCTGGGTGACAGAATGAGACTCTATCTCAAAAAAAAAGAAGGCTGGAGGAGTGGGAGAGGGAAGGGGCCTGGAGAGCCTCAGGAATAAATTGCTCCTCATCCTTGTCTTGTGGAGCTGCCTCTTGTCCAATCACCTGTTCATCCCGTGGTGAGGGAGGGGTCCTCACCCTAAATGGTAGATGGTTGAATACACACCACCCTACCCAGCACAGGTGACATCCACAGCAGTTTCTGTTTATCACATACAATCACAGCTCACACCGCACTCGCCAAGGCCCCATGGGGGTGCACTGTGGAGCAGACTGAACACGCAGGGGCAGCTGTGTAGCCGCAAGGGGGTGGGTGCCCTCCGACTCCTGCAGAGGACGTGAGTGGCTCATTTGAATAATTTCACCAGCTGGCAGGGAGGTGGAAACTGTTGGGTGGAGGACCAGGTGGGGTGCAGCTGGTCCGACTGATAGTGGAAGAGCTAGATAAGGGGACTTTTCTGCTGGTGGGGGCTATCAGGTGACAGCAGGGGACTCCTAGACCCCTGGGGGCCTTCAAGTCTCAGATGTCAAGAAGCACATGGGATTTTAGCCTCGCTGTACACCTTCTTCCCCAGAAGGCTTTGGGTGAAGACTCAGTGGGGACTAGGAGTGTGCAGCCATGGACCAGGACCCCCGGGGGCAGAGAGGGTAGGCAGTGAACCCACATTCACGTTCCTGGCTGGCTGTTCCGAGCACTCACCGTGAGCCAGGCCCTGTTCCGAGCATTCTCACTGTGATACCTCACAGACCCTCGCAGCGGCCCCCTGACGGAGATGCTGTGAGTGCCCCATCTTACAGAAGGAGAAACTGAGGCACAGCAGCCCACCCCAGGTCCCACAGCTGGCAGAAGTGGAGCCAGCGTTGGATTCAGGCCACCAGCTCCACAGCTTCCACATGGTGGCAGCAGCCAGCCTTGGTCTCTGTGCAGTCAGACGGCCCTGGGTTCAAATCTGCACTCTGCCCTGGCCAGGTGCTTAGCCTCTCTTGGAAGAGGAAAGACAACAGGCAAGGCAGAGGGGGTGAAGAACGCTGGTTGGGATTCGCTGGCGGTCACTGCCATTTGTCAGCCCTCCTCTGTGCCCAGCCCTTTTTCTAGCTCCTTTCCATAAATGACTTTCATTTAATCCTCACAACTCGCTCCGCATTCTACCAGGGAGACTAAAGCTTGGTGAGGCTAGAGGTGGCAGGGCTGGTGGCTGATGACTGTGATCCCAATGCTTTTGGAGGCTGAGGTGGGAGGACTGCTTGAGCCCAGGAATTTGAGACCAGCCTGGGCCACAGAGCAAGACCTCATCTCTACACAAATTTCAAAAATAAGTCGAGCATGGTGGTAATCCCAGCTCCTGGGAAGGCTGAGGCGATGGCTTGAGCCCAGGAGTTTGAGGCTGCAGTGAGCCGTGATCATATCACTGCACTCCAGCCTGGGCAACAGAGCGAGACCCTATCTGTAAAAGAAACAGAGGTGGGAATGCTGGAAGGGGCTGCCCAGGTTGGAGAGCTCCAGACAAGGGTTCCATGGCTGCCTTCCGAGGCTGCACAGTGTGAGCAAGGAAGGCACTTAACTGGGGGTTCTCCACACCCCCAGCCTAAGGCAAATGGAGAAAGATGTTAAATACTGAGCCTGTCTTTATTTAAAACTCTGACATTTTGTTCCTCATGGGTTTTTGCATTAATTTTCATTTTTTAAAGTACTGCATTAAAATATCATTTATCTCGACTACTAAGATTTGAGGCACCCCCATAATTTTGTGCCCTAGGCCAGGGCCTCACTTGCCTCACCAGGGCCCCGGTCTCTTTGGGGTCCTGAGACCCAAGGTCTGATGGGCGAGAAGTTGGCCTGCGTGAATGAGCAAACAAATCTGTGACCCACCGTCGGTCATGGAGTGGGAGAATTCAGGCTCAGGGTGAAATGATGTGCCAGGTTCCCAAGGCTGGGAGAATGTGGGACTTGTGTGTGAGCCCTGGCTGTCCACAGAGCTCATGTCTTCTCCTCTAACCTTCTGCCCTCGCACAGGTCAGGATTTTACTGGAATGGCATGGCCGTCTTCCCCAAGCCTCCCCCAGATGGGGTGTACCCCAACATGAGTGAGCCCGTCACCCCAGCCAACATCAACCTCTATGCTGAGGCCCTAGTGGCCAACGTGAAGCAGAGGGCCGCTTGGTTCCGGACACCCCATGTCCTCTGGCCCTGGGTAAGGCGGAGTCCCAGGCCCTGTGCCCTCAACACAGCCCAAGGAGCACTGTGCAAGCCCTGGCCCCTGCACCCAGGGCCACCCCATCCAGACCCGGCTAGGCAGCCATTCTCAGCCCAGTGGCTCCATCCTCCTTCTCTGCAGACCCCTGGGCCTCTCCCACTCTACCAACCCCTCCCCCACCTGGAAAAGCACCCTCACCCATGCTGGCCTCTCCAGCTCCCACTCAGCTCTCTTCCCCGCCTGGGCCGGGCTGGCTCCCAGCTCGGGCACTGCGTGCCTTAGAGTCCGCTGAGCTTCAGTTGCCTCCACTGTGAAATGGGGATGGTGGCAGCAGGCTTCATAGGCTTAGTGAGAGGTGAAGCATTCCCAGGAAGCCAGTGCCCGGCACGTCGCGGCCATCATCACAGCTAACCTTTAGTGAGCACCTGCTGTGTGCTGGGCACTGCCCCGTGGGATATATTTGTCTCAGCCATCTAATTTGCACCACTGGGCCTAGGAGCAGGCTGGTATCCATTTCACAGTTGAGGAAACCAACCGAGGCCACAGAGTTCCTTAGGGTGGCTAGGAAGGGGTGGACTTTGTGTTCAGACCCAGTCCGGCGGGCCCCAGAGCCTGCCTTCTTCATCCATGACTGCCCTGTTGAAGGCAAGCTTAAGGTCAGTAACTGAGTCATGGTTATTGTTATTAATCATTGTATTAATTATAATAATTAACAATCATTAATTATAATGATTTGGATAAGTAGTAACACTGATGGGCCTTAAGAGATGCCCAGGGCCGGGCGCCGTGGCTCACACCTATAATCCCAGCACTTTGGGAGGCCAAGACAGGCAGCTCACCTGAGGTCAGGAGTTCGGGACCAGCCTGGCCAACATGGCAAAACCCTGTCTCTACTAAAAATATAAAAATTAGCCAGGTGTGGTGGCGCATGCAGCCTCAGGGAGGCTGAGGCAGGAGAATCGCTTGAACCCGGGAGGCGGAGGTTGCATGACCCAAGATCAAGCCACTGCTATGGGAGCCGGTTTGGGGCCCCTGTTGGCCGCCTTGGAGACTGGGAGGGCAGCTGGTGGAGGGCAGTGATCAGACCACCCTTACTGGGCGAGCGCCCTGCTCCCACGGCACAGCTAACCTTTAGTGTCCCATGTCCCTGCAGGGATGTGACAAGCAGTTCTTCAATGCCTCGGTGCAGTTTGCCAACATGGACCCGCTGTTGGACCACATCAACAGCCATGCTGCCGAGCTCGGTGTCTCGGTGCAGTATGCCACGCTGGGCGACTACTTCCGTGCCCTGCATGCTCTCAATGTCACCTGGCGTGTCCGCGACCACCACGACTTCCTGCCCTATTCCACAGGTACAGGCTTCCAGGGGCTGGGGTGGTAGTTTGGTGGCAGGGAGGGTATAGTCCATGTACCCTCTGCCCACTTCAGGGTCTGCTTGGCACTGCTCTCCAAGCCCTGGAGGGGTGCCAGGCAAGTTCTGTGTGGGGCGCAGGGGCAGAGACTGGCCCCCTCTGCTCACTCCACCTGGACGTCCTGGCCGCCACATACACCACCTGATTCCCACAGGGCTCAGCCTCTCACCGTTGCCCACACATGCAGTTTCCTGCCTCTGGCCTTTGCACAGGCGGTGCCTCCTGCTGGGAGCAGCCTCCGCCACCTTCTCTTCCTGCATGAGTTCTACATAAACCTCTTCTACGAGCCCTTTCCTGATGCTGAGGCTGACTCAGGCTTCCTTTCACTGCATAGTCATTACTGGGCACCTCCTGTGCATCATGCCTGTGTCCTCAGGCCAGAACTGGGCTGGCTACCAGCAGCACAGCCTGAGAGCTAAGAGGGCTGGCTGTGAGTAAGCCTCTACTCCCTGGCCGTGTACAAGTCATGAAACCGTCCTGCCTCCAAAGGGTGACATTTGTGGTGCCTTGTCCATAGATAGGGTTGGTATGAAAATTCAATGAGAGGAAGTGCTCTCAGCCTCCTGCCCAGCACAGAGGCAGGGCTCAGCAGATGTCCTAGCCCTCTGGGTGCTGCTGTAACAGAATACCACAGAATGGGTCATTGATAAGGAAACGAAGTTTCTTTGGCTCACAGGTGTGGAGGCTGGGACGTCCAAGGTGGGAGGGCTGGTGTCTAGAGAGGGCCTTCTTGCTGCATCACCCATGGCTGAAGGCTGAGTGCAAAAGAACAGCCGGACAAGAGGGTCGAACTTGCTTTTCTAACAATCCCAGTCCCATGACAATGACATTAATCTGTTTGTGAGGGCAGAGCCTTCATGGCCTAATCTCCTCTTAAGCATCCCACCTCTTAATACAGTCACAATGGCAATTAAATTTTAACAATGGGTTTTGGAGGGTTATTCAAACCATAACATTTCCTTTCCAAAGAGATGCCACAGATGGACTCCAGCTGCAGGGCTCATTCTGGCCTGGGCACTGCCTTGACTCACCCATGACCTGGGTTAGTCCTGCCTCTCTGGGCCCCAGCCTCTGGGTCTGCATGGTGACCAGTGGGGCTGCATAGTCCCCGGCTCCTGCTGTTGACACCACGTTGGAGGCAGGTGGTGCTACACACACGGGTTGGGGGATGTCCATGGATGTGGGTGTGGTTGTAGGCAAGGCAGGAGGAGATATGTTAATGTGGGCATGGCTAATGGTGAGGTGGGTGGGGTAGTGACTGTGGGTGTGGCTACATCTAGTGGGTAGGGATACACCCGAGTCAAGTTGGGTGTGGCTCTGTCCAGGTGGGCGTGGTGTCCAGGCGGACATGGTATTGTGATGACCGCTGAGGCTGTGGAGCCTCTGCCAGACTGAATGGAATCGGGCCTCACCACCCACTCTCAACATGGCTGCAAAGCTGTGGAGGACCCCATCTGACCCACAGACTGTGGCCTGTCCCTTGGGCCATGTGACCACCCCTCCCAGTCTGATTCAGGACCAGTGGGGGAAGAACAGGGAATCAAGGCAAATCTGGGCACATCCCAGACGCCGAGGACCAGGAAAGCAGAAGCAACAGGAAGCTCCCTTCTGAGACAGACAGCCACTCCCTGGGAGGGTTCAGCCCTCCTGCCTCCTGCATGGGCCCTGGGCATCCTCATCCTCTCAGTCTTGCATCAGGACAGTGGCTCCCTGGGGTCTCTGAGCCCTTGCTGCCTCCTACCGTCCATCCTCCCTGGACGCCCAGAGAATCCCTGCTGAAACGCCTGCCTGGCCTGGCCTGGCCTCCCCATGCCCACGTCACACATGAAGGCCTCTGTGCAGTCTAGGCCCTTCTCGGTGAGGTCCTGCCCACCTGGCTCCTCCTCTTCCCCCTCTGGGTCTCCCAGGCCCTTTGCTCACACATCTGTTCTGTGTTTCCTTCAGCACCCCACCCCACCTGCCCCAGTGCAGCCTGCCTCTCCCGCCCTGCCCAGGGCCCGTCCAGGGCTTTCTGGGCAGTTCCTAGTCTGGCTATGGGAGGAGGCCTGAATTGGGAGCCGCAAGCCCTGGGCTCACTGCCTGCCCGGCCTGCCTCCTTGGGTGACCCTGGCAGAGGCTGCCTCTGCAGCCCCAACTTCTCAGCTCTTCCAGGGCTAGAGCTTAGCGGACTTCTGGGTCAAGCTCACCGTCTTCCCTTGTCTCCCAGATCCATTTCAGGCCTGGACGGGCTTCTACACATCCCGCAGCACACTGAAGGGGCTGGCCCGGCGAGCCAGCGCCTTGTTGTATGCCGGGGAGTCCATGTTCACACGCTACATGTGGCCAGCACCCCGTGGGCATCTGGACCCCACCTGGGCCCTGCAGCAGCTCCAGCAACTTCGCTGGGCCGTCTCCGAGGTAACACCACTTTTAGCCACAGTGGCAGGATTGGAACCTCCCATGCAATCCACCTCCCCTCCCTTATCCTAGCCAATCCTCCCAGCCCTGGGGCACTTTACAGAGGGGAAACTGAGGTTCCCTTTGGTTACAAGGCCGGTGCATGGTGAACGCGGGCCAAGGCTGAGACCACAGCCTGATCCATCCAGCTGGTGGCCTCATTAAGCTTTGTAGCAGTTTAGCAAGAGGGATAAAGGACAAGGTGGAGTGGCATTTGTGTCCGACAGCCCTGCCTGCATCCAAATCTCGGCTCAGCTGTGTGACGTCAGGCACATGATTCCCATGCCCAACCGAGACCTAATTCCCTCCTGTACAATGAGAACAACAAGCTTGCCCAGGAGGACGGTGGGGCAATTGGATGTGCTGGTGTGCACAGCCTGCTTGGTGCAGTGGCTGCTGAATAGCCAGTTTATGAGTTTCCGTCTCCACCCATCCCCTACTGTACTGATGGGAAGACAGACCCAAGACAGCCTGTAACTTGTCCTCAGTCACCTATCTAAAAAAGGGTCACACCAGCCATGACACTGTAACAGTTCCCCAAAAGGAACTGCTGGCAGAACATGTCATTGTGTTGTGAGAGAAATGAGGTGACTTTAGGGTCCATCAGAGCAGGGGGTCCAGAGATGGGGGACAATGAGTTCCCACAAGGGCAGGAAAAGTTGGGCAAGCTCCTCAGCTTCTCTTGGCCTCAGTTCCCCCTTCTGTAAAATGCCGGGGACTGCCCCCTTCTCCACGGGCACCTGGCAAGCCAGAATGAGAGCCAGCGCCTAGTACGTGCCTTGTAGGTGCCTCGCAGAGTCAGGTCCTGATCCTGTTCTTCCTCCCCTCTGGGGGTTGCTGCAGGTCCAGCACCATGATGCCATCACTGGGACTGAGTCCCCCAAGGTGAGAGACATGTACGCGACGCACCTGGCCTCGGGGATGCTGGGTGTGCGCAAGCTGATGGCCTCCATCGTCCTAGACAAGCTCCAGCCCCAGGCACCCATGGCGGCCAGCTCCGGTGAGCCGGGCCCTGCAGGGAGGCTGTGGCCCCTTTATGAAGGGAGAGCCTGAGGGGGTCAGGGGAGGGGCTCAATGACCCCAGCTTCAGACTCTTGAGTCCACATCACCCATGTTGCCCTTCCCCACGGTGAGAGCTCGGACAGGTGGCTTCAATCCTCCCAGCCTCTGTTTGCTCATCCGTGCAATGAGGAAGGGTTGGTGATGTTACAACAAGAGCCAGAAATAGCAGCTAACATGTTTTGAGCATTTACTAAGCTCAAAATACCCTTCATGCAGTATTGAATTTAATGCCTCACAAAATCTGTACAAAATAGGAATGGTTACTGTCCTCATTTTACAGCCGAGGAAACAGACTCAAGTTATATGCTAGCCCAGGGCCACTCGGGTAGGAAGGAGCAGAGCAGGGATTGAACCTGAACCCCGTGCTGCCCAGCCTTGCAGAGAGTACGCCGGTGTCCTCAGGGGCCCGGTCCCTTCCTGGCTCCCGGCACTCCCTCCCGAACTCCACTTGGCTGAGATCACAGCAGGGCAGCCATGGGACCAGCCTCTTTGACTGTGAGTTTTCCCATGTGTAGAGTGACCGATCACATGCCAGTGTGCCTGGGACTGAGGGGTTTCCAAACTGGGAAGATCCTGGACAAATGAAGACAGGTTGGCGGCCCTCTGCCCACATGAGACTCTTCTGTGCATAGGCCCCCAGGTCCCACCCACAGCCTGCACTTGGTCATCTTGCACTTCCTTCTTGTTTTTTGTTTTTTGAGACAGGGTCTCACTCTGTCACCTAGGCTGGAGTGCAGTGGTGCCAATCATGGGTCACTGCTGCCTTAGACTCCTGGGCCTGAGCGATTCTCCTGCCTCAGCCTCCCAAGTAGCTGGGACTCCAGGCATGCACCACCACACCTGGCTCATTGTTTTATTTTTATGTTTTCTGGAGAGACAGGATCTCGCCGTGTTGCCAGGATGGTCTCTAACTCCTGGACTCAAGTGGTCCTCCCACCTTGGTCTGTCAAAATGCTGGGATCACAGGCAAGAGCCACTGCACCTGGCTGCCTTGTACTTCTTCGTGTCCCAGCTCTGGCCTGCCCACTGCCCTAGCATCTAACATGCCCTTCCCCTCCCATCTCTGTCTGTGTGTAATCCCATCCAACCTGCAGGCTCTGGAAGGCCCCCTGGCCTCAGGAACACCAGCCAGGTGGAAGAGACAGTGGCAGATGTGGAGCTCTCAGCTGGGGTATGGCTTCACTGCCAGGTGGGGCCTTTTGAAGAGCTGTCATTCCAATGAACACACAGGAGAGGCTTCCCCAAGCTGTGAATAGGTAGAGAAGACCAGGAAAGGTGTCCCCGGCAGAGGGAACAGCCCAGGCAGAGGCAGGGAGGCTGGAAGTATGTGCTGGGTTCAGGGATCCAGGAGTTCTCAGGTGTGGCCAGAGCTCGCACACATGGGCTGGTAGGATGCAACAGAAAAAGAGGCCAGGTCCTCATCACAGGGGCCTAAAATGCCAGGCTAGGCAATGGACTTGACCCTCTAGGCTCCAGAGAATTCTCTGGTGGCTCACAGTGCCCAGCACTCAAAGCTTTGGAGCCAGGCCTTAGAAGCTGGGTCACCTTGGGCAGGTGGCTGTACTTCTCTGGACCTGTTTCCTCATCAGTAAAATGGGCCGATAGAGATGTGTGAGGAGCAAACAGAACCTCAGTTCTCCAGGGCGACACGGACACCTTATGTTCCGAGCCCCTCCGCCTGCCCTGCCCTGGAAGCCAGACTGCAGAACGTAGCCCACGCTGTGTCTGTGGGAAACACCTGTTGGCCTGCCTGCTTCCCGGCTCCCCTGGGAGTTCTGGAGGGCTGCGTCTCACCTGCCTCAGTGTCCCTCGTACTGAGGGGCACCCAGTGAGCACCCCATTCCAGAAGGTGAGTCACATGGCACAAGCAAAGCCTCCTCTCTGTGCAGGTGCAGGGCCTGCAGGACATTTTGCCTCGGTCTACAACCCGCTGGCCTGGACGGTCACCACCATCGTCACCCTGACTGTTGGTTTCCCTGGAGTCCGCGTGACAGATGAGGCGGGCCACCCAGTGCCCTCGCAGGTAGGGACACGATATCCTGCTGGAGGGGCCTTGGCTGCTTGCTGAGCCTGCTCTGGGCTGGGCACATTGTCTCTTCCGACCTTGTAAGGGAGGCCTTCTCGCCTTTGTTTTACAGAAGAGGAAACTGAGGCTCAGAGAAGCAAAGGGGTTTTTTTTCCCAACACCACCCAATTCTCCACTTTTCTGACACCAACTGAGTGTCCTAAAATCAATTCATTCCGGAACTAAGTACCTGGAGTGAGCACAGACCCCCCAGATTAGGGGCCCAATCTCACAAGACCCCTAATTTCAGACACCAGCCACAAATGGGGTTCCCAGGCTACCACACTTGTGTCCTCCTGACTGAATTCTGGGGTTCCCATGATACACACATACACAAGTTTGATAATTCATTAGAACAACTCACAGAACTCAGACAGGTGCCATACTTACCATGACATTTTTGTTAGAAAGGGTACAACTGGCTGGGTGCGGTAGCTCACGCCTATAATCCCAACACTTTGGGAGGCTGAAGCGGGTGGATCACCCGAGGTCAGGAGTTCGAGACCAGCCTAGCCAACATGGTGAAACCCCGTCTCTAACTAAAAGTACAAAAATTAGCCAGGCATAGTGGCACGCACTGGTATAAAAATTGGGAGGCTGAGGCGGGAGAATCGCTTTAACCTGGAAGGCAGAGGTTGCAGTGAGCTGAGACCGCACCACTGCACTCCAGCCTGGGCAACAAGAGTGAGACTCCATCTCAAAATAAAAAGAAAGAAAGGGTACAACTCAGGGACAGCTGCAGGGAGCAGAGCACTGGCGAGGTGGAAGCAGGGAGGGCCTAGCATCCCAGCCCTGTAACCCGGGCTCGCTTCCTTGGGAGCAGCCCCCTCCTGAAGCCACCTATGGGCCTTGCCAGAAGGCACCTCAACAGCAAAAGCTCAGATAAGGTTGGAAGGGGCTTGTTATGAACTTTAGAAGACACTCCTATCACTCAGGAAGTCCCAATGGTTTTAGGAGCTCTGTGGCAAGAGCTGCAGACAAAGACCAAATCTATCTATGTTTACTGTACCACACAGAGTCCCTGAGGTCACACAGCTGGGAGATGACAAACTCCCAACTTCCAAACCTTTCTTGGTCAATCAAAGCCGTGGTTCGAGTGAAAGTGTGACAGCCTGCCCTTGTAGGAAGACATCACCCAGGGACACATAGCCGTTGAGGGCAATTGGATCTACCCAGCGGACTGATACTGGGCTTGGGGCATCCAATGTCGCCAGAAGCCAGGGGCCATCTGTGTCATCATCCCTGTCATCCCCTCGTGTACTCGGAGGCCTGCTGAGACTAAGGGACTGGTCAAAGTCCCCCAGCGAGGGAGAGGTGGAGCAGGCTCCACATTCAAGCCCCACCAGCTGTGAACTGAGCCTTCCCCTGTGCCCAGGCCTGGCACTGTGCCCAGCACTAATGGGGTCACGCTATGGGAGACAAGGGCCTCATCTGTCTCAGCCTGCTTGGGCTGCTATGACAAAGAATCAAAGTATCTTAGACTATATGGCTTAAATGACAGACATTTATTTCTCACAGTTCTGGAGGCAGGAAGATCAAGGTGCCAGCATGGCCAGGTTCTGGTGAGGGCCTCTTCCTGGTTGCCATCTTCCTGTGTGTCCTCACATGGCACAAGAGGCCGAGGGAGCTCTCTGAGGTCTTTTTTACAAGGGCACTAATCCCATTCTTGAGGGCTGCACCCTCCTGACCTAATCACCTCCCCAAGGCCCCACCTCCAAGTAATGACTTGGAATCCGGACATCAGCCATTTGAGGGGACACAGACATTCAGTCCGTGGCATCGCTCATGCCACGTGGGAGTTAGGAGGTGGCACAACTGTTGTGCCCTGCTTACACTTTTTAAGACCATTTTTAGTGTCAATTTTCCTTTTTTTTTTTTTTTTTTGAGACAAAGTCTCACTCTGTCATGCAGGCTGGAGTGCAGTGGTGCAATCACAGCTCACTGCAGCCTCGACCTCCCAGGCTCAAGCGATTCTCCCACCTCAGCCTCCTGATAGCTGGGACCACAGGTGCACACCACCACACATGGCTAATTTTTTTGTTTGTTTTTTGGTAGAGGCAGGGTCTCACTATGTTGCCCAGGCTGGTCTCAAACTCCTGGCCTCAAGCAATCCTCCCACCTTGGCCTCCCAAAGAGCTGGAATTACAGGTGTGAGCCACCACACCAGGCCTGTTCACACTCCTGTTCGCTGGGCCCCCTTGTATAGGCTGATCCCTAGAAGGGCCTCACGTGTGGGAAGCTTTCCCTCACTCCCCTGCCTTTGGGAATATTTGTGATCTAATATGAATTTCCACCCTGGCATGTGGGCAAGCCTTCAGGAATCTTAAAGGGGTGCTTTAATGGAGGTGCCGATATTAGGGATGGGGCCAGACTGCCTCTCTCCACACCACCTAGACACCTTACGTGGGTCAGGCCAACTCCAGTTCCAAAGGGCGCCAGACACACCACCCAGCTGACCCTTCTTGGGAAGGTGGAGGAGGGGGTGGCATCACTCATTCACTCAGCGAAGCTCCCGAATGCCCATCCTGGGCCCAGCCCTGGGCTGGGTGCTGGGCCCCTGGACCTGAGTGAGGCCAAGCCCCATCCCAGGACACAGACGTGGATGGTGACAGTGTGGAGTGGTGGCTCAGGAGCCAAGGGAGGGGCCTCGGCTGGAACTGAGACCTGGGAGGAGTTTGTCCAGCACAGGGAGAGGCGAGGGGAGGGGATGGGTCTGAGCAGAACCCCACACCCCCCTTCCCCACTCAGAGGCAACATCCGTTAAGAGTAGATTCCTTCAACATACATTTCTGGAGCTCCTACTGTCTGTCAGCCCCTGTTCTAGGCACTGGGGATGGTGTACTAACCAAACAGACACAAATCCCACTGCCTGGGGTGGGGGGCGGGGCATCTATTCCAGTAGGGGAGACAGGTGATAAGTAAAATAAGAAAAATATGGAATATGATAGGCGATGACCACCATGAGGGGGACAGTCACTAGGGCAAGTTGCAGGGGCTGGGGACACATTTTAAATAGGTGGGCCAGGCCGCATCAATGCGGGATCAGGCAGACAGGGAACAGGTGTCTGCTGTATTTGGGATAAAGGCTGGGTTGGGGGGCATGTACACCATTATTGGGCTTGCTAATAGGGCCCCCCAAAAGGCCTCCCCACTGGGGCACAGGAACTGAGGGGGCGCAGTGCCCTCCTCCAGCCTGCCTCCCCAAATCAGACACCTCGGAGGTGAGCAGAGGCCAGGAGGGTTAACCTGGAAAAGTCCCTCCACATGGGGATGAGAAGATTGGGGGATGGCCCCTCCCAGGAGAAGGTAGTCCAGGTGGAGGGCACAGCGTGGCACAGGCTCAGAGGCAGGAAAGGGCAGGAGTGTCAGGAAGGAAGGGTTGGTGATGCAGGAGCCCCAAGGGCCAGAGGACAGAGCAAGGTCACTGCAGGGAGGAGGCTGGGTCCCAGAGGAGGCTTCCTTCCCCGATTGCAGCAGACAAGAGTCTCGAAAAGCTCGCTTTGATTGCTGCAGTGGATGGGTTGGTAGTCACAGGAGTGGATGTGGGGACAGCAGTGCAGATGCTGGGCAGTTACCTAGGGAGGGGCCACAGCAGCTGTGACCAGGCAGAGGCCACAGGGAAGGGAGATGAGAGGCCTCAAGAAGGCGGTGGGGGGCCTTGGTGGTGGGTGGGAGTGGCCGGAGGGTGGGGGATGGGGGTGCCTGGGGGATGGGGAAGGGGAGTGACTGAGGGATGGGATGACTAGGGGGTCGGGGTGGAGAGAGCTGGACAGCAGGGAGCAGAAGGTGCAGGGTAGGTGCCGGAAGGGCCATCGTTGGATGGGGATGCTGGGGGGAGCAGGTGTGGGTGGGATGGGGTAGCTGGTGAGGTCAGCTGTGGACATCCAGGTGGAGGCGTCAAGCAAGAAGCTATATTCGTGGATCTCAGGTTCCAGAAGAGGTCAGTGGATTTGGGTTTGCTTTTGGGAGTCATCACTTTTGTTGATGAAGGGTGATTAAAGGAGCCGGGGGTGTTCAGGAGCTCCCAGTTCAGGAGCTGGGAGTAAGAGAAGCTTTGGGGACCCCAAGAACCAGCTATCTTCAGGTCGCTGAAGGGTTCTCCCAGGACTGATGTGGTTTGTGGGGGTCCAAGGGGAGAAAGCCAGACTGGGGGCAGGGAGGAGAACTCAGCAGGATCCAAGAGATGGAAAGACACTGCTGCCTCAGCAGGTAGTGAGCATCCCATTCCAGAAAGTGTGTGAGCTGACAGTTAACAAGTCTCATCCTGCTGGCCTTGCAGATCCAAAACTCAACAGAGACCCCATCTGCGTATGACCTGCTTATTCTGACCACAATCCCAGGCCTCAGTTACCGACACTACAGCATCAGACCCACTGCAGGGGCCCAAGAGAGCACCCAGGAGCCGGCTGCCACTGTGGCCAGCACCCTTCAATTTGGCCGCAGGCGGAGGAGACGCACCAGACATGCAGGCAGGTACTTGGTGCCTGTGGCAAACGACTGCTACATTGTGCTGCTCGACCAGGATACCAACCTGATGCACAGCATCTGGGAGAGGTAAGGTGCAGCCATTGCTGTCTCTGAGGCACAGGCATGCCTGGAGCTTGGGCATGTCAGGCCTCTACCTGGATTCTCCATTTGCTCACTTGCCTGGGGGAAGGACTAGATGGTGGTGAAACCCCTTCCTGCTATTGTGATCTTTAATTTTAGAAGTGTGAGCCTGGGCCAGTGCAGGAAAGGCTTGCTTATACTTTTTCATTCCAGGGCTGTTGATCCATAGAAAAAAATGAGCATTGAGGGACTCACTCTGGGAAAAAAAATTATTGTTATCCACTTTTTTTTTTTAATTTAGAGAAACAAAATCTCTGTTCAGTAAATAGTGGTACTGTCTTTAAAGCAGGATGGGACTTTCAAAATCATCTAATCCCACCCACCCACCTGTCTACTTACCCATCTATTCACCCACCCACTTATCTACCCACCCAGTTATCCATCCATCCGTCCATCCATCCACCCAATTATCCACCCACTCATCCATCCACCCACCCACTTACCCATCTATCCATCCATCTACCTACCCACCCATTCATCATCCATCCATCTACCCACTCACCTATGTACCTACCCATTCATCCATCAATCCACTCACCCAACCACCCATTCATTCATTCATTCATTCACGTATTCATTCAGCAGCTATTTGTGGACATCAGAGTGGGCAGCTGACCTCCCAAGAAAGACCTCGTGGCTGGTTTATCCTTCCTAGGCCACGTCCGGTGCAGTCTTCATCAGGCCCAGCTGCCTCTGCCAGAATACTCACCTTGTCTCCTGATGTGACCTCCTAACCGAGAGGAGTACATGGCAGAAAGTGAGGGGACAGGAAAGGGGAGAGGGGAGACAGAAGAAGAGGAGGGAGAGAAGAAGGGAGAGGGGCATTTGTACTGAGGTGGGTATCAGGGGAGCTCAGCTCAAGGTCACTGTCAGCAGCTCCCTGCCCACAGAGCTCCAGGACTTCTCTGGGAATGGGCCCCCAGTCAGGTCTATCCTCATCTTCCCCCAGTGGCTCCTGAGGGAAAGCGGGGCAGGTGCAGGGGTGACAGCAGCCAGCATGGGTGGCTGGCAAGGGGGGAGTTGGGCAGAGGAACTGCAGAAATGGGAGAAACCCCAGCATGGTCCAAGCCTGCCAGGTTAGGCCAGGAGAGGCAGAATGTGCCCTGCCCCTTCCTCACTCAGGCCCCATGCCCCCTCTGTACATGCCCCTTAGGGCAGGCCACGGACCCCACATGCCTAAGCCAGGGTCCCACCCGGCATTTCCAGCACTGGAGTTCAGGCTGTCCTGTCCCGTTCGTGGCCCTGTCTGTCTCTCTTGCTTTTGAACTCCAGTGAGGACAAAGCAGTTCTTATTAGGCTCCCAAAACCCCACCAGGGGTAAGCCTTGCAAAACCAGTGACGTCACCTGAGCAGAAAGGAGGAGCTGTTGGTATTCAGAGTAGGGGCCGTCTGGAGACAACACCTGGGGCCAGGCCTCAGGCCTCGAAGGGCATAGGGGAGGTTGTTCCGTAGGAAGGAGACTGCCTGTGCAGAGGCCCGGGGTGGGAAGCCAAGGGTGCGGACACCAACCCCAGGGCAGTGTGGGTTGAAGGGAGCACTTTTGTTCCTTATATAATAGCTTGACTGAGATGCACTTCACAGACCACACAATTCACCCATTTAAAGTGGGCAATTCAGTGGTTTTTGGTGCATTCACAGAGTTGTGCAGCCATCACCACAATCAATTTTAGAACGTTTTCATTACTCCAGAAAGCAAGCTCAGGCTGTTGAGCGGTCACTCCCCATCTTCCCCTCCCCAACGGGCCCTGGCAGTCCTAGTCTATTTCTGTCTATATGGATTTACCTGTTTGTACAATATGTGGTCCTTTTGCAACTCACTTCTTTCACTTTGCATATTTTCTTTTTTCCCCCTTTTTTATTGATTGATTGATTGAGAGAGTCTCACTCTGTAATCTAGGCTGGAGTGCAGTGGCACAATCATGGCTCACTGCAGCCTCAACCTCCTCTGGGGCTCAAGTGATTCTCCCACCTCATCCTCCTGAGTAGCTGGGATTACATGTGCATACCACCACACCCAGCTAATTTTTGTGTTTTTTGTAGAGATGGTGTTTCACCATGTTGCCCAGGCTGGTCTCAAACTCCTGAGCTCAAGTGATACACCTGCCTCAGCTTCCCAAAGTGCTGGGATTACAGGCGTGAGCCACCATGCCCAACCCACTTAGCACGTTTTCAAGGTTCATCAGTATCGTAGCACATATCAGTACTTCGTTCCTTTTCATGGCTGAATGCTATTCCATCGCATGTATGTACCACATTTTGTTTATCCATTCTTTAGTTGATGGACGTTTGGGTTGTTTCCACGTTTTAGCTACTATCAATAATGCTGCTCTGAACATTCACGTACAAGTTTTTGTGTGGACATACATTTTCGTTTCTCCTGGGTACATAGCTAGGAGTAGAATTACTCAGTCATAAGCTAACTCTATGTTTAACTCTTTGAGGAACTGCCAGACCGTTTTCCAAAGCGGCTGCACCATTTTCTGTTCCTCCCAGCAGCGGATGAGGGTTCCGATTTCTTCACATCCTCGCCCACACTTGTTATTTTCTGTCTTTTCAATTATAGCCATTCTCGTGGGCGAGAAGTGGCATCTCATGATGGTTTTGATTTGCATTTCCCTGCTAACTAATGGTGTTCAGCATCTCTTCATGTACTTACTGGTCACTAGCATATCTTCTGTGGTGAGATGTGTCTTTAGATCCTTTACCTATTTTTAAATTGGCTTGTCTTTTATTATTGAGTTGTAAGAGTTCTTTATATATTCTAGCTACAAGTCCCTTGTCAGATTTATGATTTGCAAATCCCTCCTCCCATTCCGTGGCTTGTCTTTTTACTCTTTTGATGGCCCCTGGGGGAGCTTTTTAAAAGGATGGTGCGGGGAAGGGGTCCAGGGCCAGAGGCCTCAATTCTTTTCTTTCTCCTTCTCCACCAGCACTCAGTAGAACCCTCCACAGCCTGCCTCCCTTTCCTTCCCCATCCTCACCACGATCCCACAGAGAAGTGAGTGCAGAGGCCATCCACCTCACTGTCCGCCCACAGCCAGGCCAGACTCAGATACAAATACATCACTTGTGCACTTGGTTAAGACAAAGATTGCATTTTACAGTTAAAATACTTGAACCCCTCCTGCTCTTCTCCCATCCTCTGTCCTAACACAAACATCCTAATAGAAGGGAGGGAGCACAGAATTTAAAGTTGGGGCTGAATTTGAGTTCTGGCTTGCACACTTCCTAGATGTGCGATCTTGGGTGCATGATGTCACAACTTCCAGCTTCGGATGCCTCGGGAGTGGGATGGGTTAATAGTCCCTGCCCTTGGGGGTTGGGAGAATTTAACCAGGTGAAGTCAGTGAAGGCTCTGGCCCATGACATGGGGTCTGTACACATGGGTGTACTGCTGGGCAGCTCAGAGTCAGCATGACAAAAGCCCGTTCCTGCACTGGTTTCACTTGCAGACCACCGCCTGGGTGAGCCAGTTCCACCTCTTGGGGGTGCCCTCTGCTGACGGCTCACGGTTCCTGTCTGCAGGCTCTGTCCCTCTTCTCCTTTGTGACCCGTTCTGGGAAAGGATGGAGTCTAAAGCCACACTGGCTGTGGGTGGGGTCACAGGGCTTCTAGATGAGCTGAGTCATATGGCCTCGTGAGCGCTACGCAGGCCACTCAGATGGCGTCTGGAGAGAGAAGCTTGCCAGCCGGTGTCTGTGAGACCTTGTGCAGGATGAGAATGACATCTTCTCTCTCCTGCCTCTGCAGACAGAGCAAACGAATGGTGCACGTGACCCAGGAGTTCCTGGAGTACCACGTCAACGGGGATGTGAAACAGGGCCCCATTTCCGATAACTACCTGTTCACACCGGGCAAGGCCGCGGTGCCTGCGTGGGAAGCTGTGGGAATGGAGATCGTGGCGGGACAGCTTGTGACTGAGATCCGGCAGTACTTCTACAGGTGCTTCCCCCTGGGGTGACCCCCACAGCCCGGCACACTTGACACGTGGTTTGATGAAGAAATGAATTGCTCTGGTGTCTGCATGCTGGCTGCGTTTGCATGTGGTGTCACGTTGGTTGGGAGCTAAGTTCAGCACTGGGAGAGAGACCCACAGACCCTGGGGCCCACAGAGCACCTGTTCTTCCATGATCAGAGCAGACATAAGGCAGGCCCAGCATGGCAGCCCTGCGGTGTCGGGGAACCAGGCTGCTCCCAGCCGCTCGGGGTCCTGGGTGGTGCTATTGTCCACATGGCCCAAGAAGGCTCCCTGCCTTTCGGCCCTACCCTGCCCTGCCCACATGAAGGAAGGGAAACAAAAAGGAAGCATCTAGCAGGTTCCTGGAGCTTTACTTACTGATGCTCCCTTCTCCTCCAGGAACATGACAGCACAGAATTACACGTATGCAATCCACTCCCGGCTCACCCATGTGCCACAGGGCCATGACGGGGAGCTGCTCTGCCACCGGATAGAGCAGGAGTACCAAGCCGGCCCCCTGGAGCTGAACCGCGAGGCTGTCCTGAGGACCAGCACTAACCTAAACAGCCAGCAGGTCATCTACTCAGACAACAATGGCTACCAGATGCAGCGGAGGCCCTACGTTTCCTATGTGAACAACAGCATCGCTCGGGTATGCCCTGCGATGCCCACAAGGCACACTCCCAGTGGCGCCTTTCCTGGACCCATTAAGCATCAACTTGTAGCAGTAGAAGCCTCCAGTGAGAATATTTTTTTCCTTTTTTTTAAGATGGAGTCTCACTCTGTCACCCAGGCTGGGGTGCAATGGAGTGATCTCGGCTCACTGCAACCTCTGCCTCCCAGGTTCAAGCCATTCTCCTGCCTCAGCCTCCCGAGTAGCTGAGATTACAGCCGCCTGCCACCATGCCCAGCTAATTTTTATATTTTTAGTAGAGATGTGGTTTCACCATGTTGGCCACGCTGGTCTCGAACTCCTGACCTCAGATGATCCGCCCGCTTCGGCCTCCCAAAGTGCTGGGATTACAGGAGTGAGCCACCACACCCGGCCTCCAGAGAGAATTCTTTTAAAGCCTGTGTGTCTGCCCATTCAGGGCTTGAGCGTGCAGGCTGTGAGTCAGACTGGTATCAGACTGGTGTCTGAATTCTGGTGCTACCACAGACAAGAATGGTATGCGCCTTGGCTTGTGCCTCAGTTTCCTCTCCTGTAAAATGGCTGCTTCATCAAAGGGTCATTCTGAGGACCCATGAGATGATGCATGGCCAGGGCTTGGCCAGGGCCTGCACCCACGTCAGCTGGGCCGTATGTTAGGAAGCCACAGAGCTGGTGTCTGAACCCCAGTCTGTTGGTCTCCAAAGTCAGGGTCCCAGCCCCATGCTGCTGCTGTGTCTATGGGGAGCACTAGCTGGGGTGGCCAGAGGTTGATGCCTGACCTACCTTGCCCTTCGCCCCAATCGCCCCCCTGGGGATGTTTCTGTCTGCAGAATTACTACCCCATGGTTCAGTCGGCCTTCATGGAGGATGGCAAAAGCAGGCTTGTGTTGCTGTCGGAGCGGGCACATGGCATCTCCAGCCAAGGGAACGGGCAGGTGGAGGTAGGAGCCACAGTCTGTCCCGCAGGAGGCACGGTCTGTCTCGCAGCCCCCCACAGGCATGCCCAGGTGCAAGCTGGGCCTCTCGGACAATGCCTTCCCGCAGGTCATGCTCCACCGGCGGCTGTGGAACAACTTCGACTGGGACCTGGGCTACAACCTCACGCTGAACGACACCTCAGTCGTCCACCCAGTGCTCTGGCTTCTGCTGGGATCCTGGTCCCTCACCACTGCTCTACACCAGAGGAGCGCAGTGGCGCTGCAGCACAGGCCCGTGGTGCTGTTCGGAGACCTGGCCGGTAAAGGGGCCCCCTTTCAGAGTAACATCATCACTGCCCCAGCACCAGCCAGGCCAGGGCGGGCCTTGGGAGGGGCCTGTGCCCTCATGAATCTGGGCAGCTTTTGAGCAGGAAGCGACCTCAGGGACCTCTAGCCCAAGCCCCTCATTTAACAGATGGGCAAACTGAGGGCAAACAGCGGCTTACTTAAGATCATACCACTAGTAGGTACAGAGCTGGGACTCACCCATTTCACCATATGCCTCTTCCCTGTGTCTTCTCCATTTTCTTCTCTGATGTATCTTTTCCTTTCTTAATATGACATTATGTCACCATGTCACTTTAGGTCTGGAGGCTTAGCATTTGAAAGACTGGTTTGTTAGCTGGGCATGGTGGCACATGCCTGTAATCCCAGCTACTCGGGAGACTGAGGCAGGAGAATCGCTTGAACCCGGGAGGCAGAGGTTGCAGGGAGATGAGATTGCACCGTTGCACCCCAGCCTGGGTGGCAGAGTGAGACTCTGTCTCAAAAGTAAAAATAAAAGACAAGTTTGGTCTGAATCTAGGTGTGCCGTCACCAGGTGGGGGTATTTCTAATCTATAGTCTAACCTGAAGGACTTATTCTGTACCTCCACTGACGTTTCTGTAGATCAGATCAACAACCATGTAGTTCTGTGTCTCTATAAAGTAGCAGAACATGAGAAACATTAAACAATGATTACATTTAAAGATGGTCTTCTGGAGCTGTAAGACCTAGATACAATTTGCTGCCATTCTCACTAATCCTTAAACTCTTTTCTTTTTCTACTAACCTATGGAGGTTTTGATTAGCGTGTGCTTTTAAGGTTCTCCCGGCTTTGGTTTTAGAGCCAGAACCTTCCCAGGGCAGTAGCAAGCAGATAGGCTGTCCCTCACCCATGCAACAAGCATATACCGAGCACTTGCAATGTGTCTGTGCCATGCACTGGAGACGCAGAAGAGCAGCCCCTGACCCAAGAGAGTGTTCCTGGGCTGCTGGACAGGCGAGGCGTGCTCGTATACAGCCAGGATTCAGGGTGGAGAAGGAGCCATGCCATAGAGGGTCTGGTGTTTCTTGGGTGTGGAGGAGTGTGAGACCACAGCTGGGAGGTCCAGGGGGTGTCAATTAAGGTTCTTTGGAAGTAACGGAGCCTGAAGGGGCAGCTGTTTGGGCAAAGCCCGGAGAAGCTCGTGGAATCTAAGGAGGAACTGGACACAAAGTCCAGAGAGGTATGGGGCAGGGCAGCTCTGGGCCTCTCAGGAGCAGAGGCTCACAGCCATGTCTCCCAGGACTGCCATTGAGCCACCTCTGGTTCCCATACTTCAGATTCCCAGAAGAGGAAATCTGATTGGCTTAGCAGGGTCAGGTTCTGCTCCCAGACCAGTCAGTGGTTCCTTCTGGGTAGCTGGGGCTTTTCCTGCAAAGGGAGATGAGGCCGTGTCTGAGAAAGCCCCATGGCTGTTGTCAGCTCCATCCCCCCTGGCCTCGCTCTGGTCTCTGTTGGCTGCAAGTAAGGGAAACCCAACTTGAACTAGCTGAGCCCCCAAGGAGAGTGTATGGTGAGGCCCACATAACCAAGGGAAGGGCAGGGTGTAATTGGGCCTCAGGGCCTGGAGCCCTCGTGAGGCTGTCCCTGTTCATCTCTCACCTGCACTTCTGTCTGCAGACGCTCCTTCACCTCCCACCTGGATGTGAATCTGAACAGCTCTGGGGCTGCTCTCAAAGAACAGCTCTGTCCGCCCCACTCAAAAGGACCTAAGACCTGGACTTTACAGTTCCGAGTGCAAAAGTAGGGAAAGATTCTGATTGGTCCTACTGGGGTCAGGTGACCCATGCCTGGACCAATCAGCATGGCCTGGGGTATTGAAAGAAGATGGTAGCTCCAGCTGAACATCTATACTTGGAAGGAGTAGGGGCCGAGGTGCCTTCTGAGCAGAGAGACCAGTAGATGACAAAACAGGGGTGGAACTGGCATCCCAGATCTTGAGTAGAAAACAGGGTTCTGGCTGGACACAGTGGCTCACACTTGTAATCCTAGCACTTTGGGAGGCCAAGGCGGGAGGATCACTTAAGCCCAGGAGTTTAAGACTAGCCTGTGAGACCCTGTCTCTACAAAAAAAATTTTAAAAATTGGCCAGGGTGGTGGCCCATAGTCCCAGCTACTTGGGAGGCTGAGGTGGGAGGATAGTTTGAGCTCAGGAGTTTGAGACTGCAGTGAGCTGTGATTGCACCACTACACTCTGGCCTGGGTGACAGAGCAAGTCCCAGGAAGGAAGGAAGGGAGGGAGGGAGGAAGGAAGGGAGGGAGGGAGAGAGGGAGGGAGGGAACGGAAGGGGAAGGGAACGGAAGGGAGGGGAGGGGAGGGAAAAGAAAAGAGGGAGGGACAGAAGGAAAGAAGGAGGGAAGGAAGAAAGGAAAAGGAAGGGAGAGAGAAAAGAGGGCTGTGCATGAACTTGCCTTGTTATCTTGAATAAGCTTTGTGCCCTCTGGGCTTTCTTTCCTCGTCTCTAGTTTGAGATGGCTAGGCTGAGGAGAGTCAGGGTCCTCCCAGCTCTTAAGCTCTATGGTCTGAGCAAAGGCAGAGAAGTGGAAGCCTGGGGAGTTGGGAGCACAGACACTTCGGGCTGGTGCGGGATAAGCTACCCACAAGGATGCATGGGAGGTGGCTGGCAGGGGCAGGAGCATATAATGTGCAGAGCTCTGAGTGCCAGGAAGAGGAGTTGAGCCCCAAACCCTCTCCTGACTCTGTCCATCTGCCTTGCAGGGACTGCGCTGAAGCTCCCAGGACCCCAGCAGCAAGAGGCCGTGACGCTGCCCCCAAATCTTCACCTGCAGATCCTGAGCATCCCTGGCTGGCGCTACAGCTCTAACCACACGGAGCACACTCAGAATCTCCGGAAAGGTGAGGCAGGTGCCCTGGGGTCTCAGACCCACTCCCTCCCTGAGTCAAACAGGCCGCTGGGCCCACCACCAGACAGGGGCTCACCTTGGAGCTATCATGGCTCTGCAAGGTCACCTGGTCCCTAATCTGGCACATGGGGAGAGTGAGGCCCAGGGAGAGTCAGTGATCAGTCACTTGGCAAGCTGGAGGTGAGGCGGGCCTGGCCCCCAGCCCTGTGACCCCAGCCCATTCTGAATGGATCCGTCTCAGCCCGCCCCCACCCAACTGAGACTAAGGAACTAGTTAAAGTCCCCCTGACCCTCAGGGGTACCTGCCAGTCCTGTTTCTTCCAGGGAGACCTCCTGGAGCCCCCAAACACCCAAATTCCCACCCATCCTCCGAGCTCAGGCAGCCTAACTCTTGGGAGCTTCCACTCACTCATTCAACAGCATGTCTCATGCCAGGCTCCAGGGAATGAGCAGTGACCAAGGTGGGCAAGGTCCTGGCTCTCTGAGCACTTGGTCTAGAGCGGAAGCAGTTAAGTCACCAGGCAGTAATGACAAGGACAAGAGGAATCCCCCTGCACAGCATGATGGGGAGAGCTCCCCGAGGAGGCGACACCTGCTGGGAACCGACTTGTCCTGTGGCCAGAGCCCCAGCTGCACCTTCTCTGCCCCCTCTACACCATGAGCAGCAGAAAGGCAGGGTGGGACTGTGCCTCGGCCATCCTCAGGTCCCCAAGGCCTGGCACACCTGCAGAATTAAGAATAGGAGGAAAAGGGTGGGGCGCAGTGGCTCACACCTGGAATCCCAGCACTTAGGGAATCCGAGGCAAGCGGATTGCTTGAGCCCAGGAGTTTAAGACCAGCCTAGGCAGCATAGGAAGACCCTGTCCCTATAAAAATAAAAATAGAAAAGTTCTCTGGTCATGGGGGCATGTGCCTGAGCCTGCTTTCCCAGGCACCTGCAGCCCCCTTGTGAAATGGGATCCCTCACCATTCCTGCTGTGCGGGACACAGGAGGCCTTCCCTGACTTTGGAGCTGGAAGCCCTCACCACCACACCAGGAGATGTGGAAGCACTTTCACAAACCTCTTGGCTTTTGTGATCTTGGGCAGCCATTCCCCTCTGCCATTCTGAAAACCAGCTAACCCATACCCCCATGATAGCTTCTTAAAAATGGGCCAGGCGTGGTGGCTCACATCTGTAATGCCAGCACTTTGGGAGGCCGAGGTAGCAGGATGACTTCAGGCCAGGAGTTCGAGACCAGCCTGGGCAACATAGCTAGACTCTGTCTCTACAAAAAATTAAAAAAATAGCCAGGTGTGGTGATGCTTGCCTGTGGGCCCAGCTACTCAGGAGGCTGAGGTGAGAGGATCACTTGAGGCCAGGAGTTCAAGGCTGCAGTGAGCTGTGATCATGCTACAGCACTCCAGCCTGGGCAACAGAGCAATACCCTGTCTCTAAAAAAATTTCTTTTATTTGAGACAGAGTCTCACTCTGTTGCCCACACTGGAGTGCAATGGTGCGACCTTGGCTCACTGCAAACTCCACCACCCAGGTTCAAGCAGTTCTCCTACCTCAGCCTCCTAAGTAGCTGGGATTACAGGCACCCACCACCATGCCCAGCTAATTTTTGTATTTTTAATAGAGACAGGGTTTCACTGTGTTGGCCAGGCTGGTCTCGAACTCCTGACAGCAAGCAATCCGCCCTCCTTGGCCTCCCAAAGTGCTGGGATTACAGGTGTGAGCCACCACACACTGCCAAATTTTTATTTTTAATACTGATGCCTCAGTTCTAATCCCAGACAGATTGACTCAGTCAGTTTTGAGGCATAGCTGCAGAGCTGAGGTTCTACCAGCCAGAGTTTAGGAAGCACCTGTGTTAACCATGTCCTCTTTCCAGGACCTTGAACTCAGTGCTTTTCCTCTGAGCCTCGGTCTTCCCATCTGTAAAACGGGAGCAATGGCAGTGAGCCTTTCTGAGTGGGAAGGTCAGGGATGGGACAGGAGATCACACACATCACATGGCAAATGACAGCATTATATCAGTCAGGGCGGCTGGTGTATGCTGCAGTAACAAAGAGCCCCGAACGCCCACGGTCTTAACAGTATATATTCATTTCTCCCCCATGCTGTGCATCCAGTGGGGTTAGCAGGAAGGTTTTTCTTGCTGTGGCCACCACGCCCCCAACTGACGGAGTTTGTATTGCAGCACGTGCTTCCTCACTCACCAAGGCAGGAAAAAGCTTCTGCCAGGAAGTACTGCGTCACTTCAGCTCACTTTGCGTTGGCCACAGAGGCCATGCAGCCTCCCCTGACTTCAAAGGGGGCAGGGTAGGAGAGACTGGAGTATTTGAGGACATGCCCCCGTATGCCCACAGCAGTGGACGAGGATGGAAACATTGCAGCTGGTGTCATGGTGGGCAGCCTTACAGACGGCTAGACCTGGGTGGGAATCCTCCCTCTGCCGCGCACTAGCTGTATGCCTTGGGCACATGACTGCCCCTCTCTGAGCCTTGGTTTCCTTGTCGAGTGGGGGCCATGTCAGCTGTCTCACAGGGAGTGTATTAGTCTGTTCTCATGCTGCTCATAAAGATATACCCAAGACTGGGTAGTTTGTGAAGAAAAAAGGTTTAATGGACTCACAGTTCCACGTGGCTGGGGAGGCCTCACAATCATGGCAGAAGGCAAATGAGGAGCAAAGGCATGTCTTACATGGCAGCAGGCAAGAAAGCGTGTGCAGGGGAACTGCCCTTTACAAAATCATCAGATCTCATGAGACTTATCACTGTCACAAGAACAGCACAGGAAAGACTCATCCCCATGATTCAATTACCTCCCATCAGGTCCCTCCCACAACATATGGACGTTATGGGACCTACAATTCAAGATGAGATTTGGGTGGGGACGCAGCCAAACCATATTGAGGAGGTTAAGAATAGGAAATGGAGCTGAGTGTGTAAAGCAGCAGTTATAGACTGGGGGCATTGGGGTTGGTTGATGAGGGTCTTCACTGCCACCTTCCTTCTGTCCCCAAAGGCCATCGAGGGGAAACCCAGGCTGACCTCCGCCGTGTCCTCCTGCGGCTCCACCACCTGTATGAAGTGGGCGAGGACCCAGTCCTGTCTCAGCCAGTGACAGTGAATCTGGAGGTGAACTTCCCCACCCCCATCCAGACCATAAGCCAGGGAAGCAGACCTTAGGTGAAGCCCCAAGAAAGTGCCTTGGCAAAGAGATCCATGACAATGTCCTCCCAAATGGACGCTGGTATGGGCCCCGCTCCGCCCTTCTTTGTGGTCTTCTGGGTTTGTCAGGTATTACAACTGGCCTGTTTTTTAGAGTTTTTTGTGTGTGCGTGAGACAGGATCTCACTGTTGCCCAGTCTGGAGTGCAGTGGTACAATCTCAGCTCACTGCAACCTCCACCTCCCTGGCTCAGGTGATCCTCCTACCTCAACCTCCCAAGTAGCCGGGACCACAGGGGCACGCCACCACTCTGGCTAATTTTGTTTTTTTTTTTGAGATAGAGTTTCGCTCTTGTCCCCCAGGCTGGAGTGCAATGGGGCGCTCTCGGCTTACCACAACCTCCATCTCCCAGGTTCAAGTGATTCTCCTGCCTCAGCCTCCTGAGTAGCTGGGATTACAGGCATGAGCCACCATGCCTGGCTAATTTTTTTGTACTTTTAGTAGAGACAAGGTTTCTCCATGTTGGTCAGGCTGATCACAAACTCCTGACCTCAGGTGATCCACCCGCCTCAGCCTCGCAAAGTGCTGGGATTACAGGCATGAGCCACCACGCCTGGCCTAATTTTTCTATTTTAGTAGAGACAGGGTCTTGCTGTGTTGCCCAGGCTGGTCTCGAACTCCTGGCCTCAAGCAATCTGCCTGTCTCAGCCTCCTGAAGTGCTGGGATTACAGGCATGAGTGGCCTGTGTTTTATTTATTTCTTATTTATTCTGTAGTAAAACTTAAAACATGTACATCATCTGTGTAATCCAAAAACAAAACAGATTCCCCATAGAGTTGCTTTGAAAGGTGACTTAGAGTCAGACAATCCAGGGTCCACACCCAGGCCCCTCTACGGGGGCATCTCAGGCACCCCATGCCTCTGGGCCTCAGTTTCCCCCCCATGTAAAATGGGGCGAGGTGAGAGTTCTTTGCCCAGAAGGTTGTTGAGAGACTCTGACACTAAGGGGCCTCGTGCAGTGTCAGGGCCCCCAGGCCTCGTCCCCTTCCAGGCTCCCGTCTTGGCTGATGTTACCCTCTGAGCTCCACTATCAGGCGAGGTTTCTACCACCTGGCCTGCCCACGTCCCCTCCCCAGAAGGTGCGACCTGAGCCGCCTCATTTCTTCCCCAGTTTGCATTCTTTCTGTTTCATTTCCTGCTCATTGAGAATTTCTGTGAATCTCTGTGTTTCTGCCTTGGGTCTCCTTCGACATCTGAGTCTTCAGGGGAATCCAGAGAAGCCCCAGTACCTTTTCGCCATGATGTATTCCTGGGCCCCCCACCTCCTCCTTCATGATCCTCACCACGGAGGATCCTTTCCTCACAGTCCCTGGCCTGCCTGAGAGCAGGTCCAGGCCATGGGGGGTATCAGCATCCAGCACGGGGCCAGCCTGCCCTGGGGAGCAAGGAGGCCGGCATGGGTCCTGGAAGTTGGCCATCTTATGCTCCCCCGTTTCACAGATGGAAGCACCAAGGCCCTGAGAGGAGGAGACGGTTGGGATGGACACCATGACTCCCTGCCCGATGTGGACGGTGGTGGGGTGGAAAGACCATTGAGTTAGGAACGCAGTTAGTTTGGCTGAAAGTCACAAAACACCTAACAGATGTGCTTGGAACAGAGGACAGAGTGTTTTCTCACCGAATGAGCATGTCCAGATGGACCCCTAGCACTGTCACTGTGGGCCCGGTCACTGTCGTCTTCCCGCCATCGCCAGCACACTGGCTCTTGTTTTTGCCGTCTGCTTGTTTGCAGTAACAAGATGGCACAGGCCTCCCTCATGAGCAAATTTCAAGGCAGGGTGGGGCTGGGCGGTAGTGGCCAGAAAGGTCTTGCCCTAGAGTGGCTCTCTCTCCCTCCGTCAGCGCACGGAAGCTTCTCCAAGAACCACCCCCACCCCTCCTGCTCCACAGACTTTTCCAGACCCCTAAGGTCCTCCTGCCTCCCCTAGTTGTAAGGGAGGCTGGGACAAGGCCTATTGGGAAAGGGGGACAGGGTAACTCTGGCTGGCTTCCTCCCTGGACCAGGCATGGGGCCACCTGAGCAACGTGGGGAGAGGAGGACTCCACGTGGGGCGGGCAGCTCAAAATGCCACACCTCCCAGGCTGCTCCTGTAGCTCAGCCACCTGGTGAAGCATGCACTTCCCGCTTCAGTGTCCTCATCTGTAAAGTACACGGCCAGCCCTGTCCTCGCAGATTTGCTGTGAGAAGCAGATGAAGGAGCTGTGTCAGGCACCAGGGCAGGACCTGGGCTCCTGAGGACACCGAGTTCGTGGTGTCTCCGCCCTGCTGCTGTCTTGGTTCTCTGCTCAGATCTGGAACTTGGTGCAGCTCACCCTCCCTCTGCTCCTCTCCCTGCAGGCTGTGCTGCAGGCGCTGGGGTCCGTGGTGGCAGTGGAGGAGCGCTCGCTCACAGGGACCTGGGATGTGAGCATGCTGCAGCGCTGGAGCTGGAGGCCGGGGCCTGGCCGCCGCAGAGGTTTGGGGACCCCCGCTTCAGCTCCCTACCCAGGACTCCCAGCCAGGCTCAGGAGCTGGTCAGACCGGGTGCACATCCAACCATCTGCCTGTCCCGGCCTATGCGACCTTGCGAGGCTGCTTTCCTGCTCTGAACCCGCAGCCCTCCCAAATCTACCACAGTCGGTTAAGAAAGGCTTTGGGTTAGTCTCTGCCTGCCAGGGCTCCACACAGGCGTGTGTGTGCACTTGTACGTGTGCACATGCAGACCACACGCCCTGCCTGTGCCCTGGGTGAGAGCTAGGGGCCCAGGGGCTTCTGCCCACCTTGGCCCTGCTGACCTCAGCCCATCAGCCAGTCCGTGCCTCATACAGCATGTGCCACTGTGAGCTCCTGCACTCCAGGCAGCTTCCAGCCTCCAGTCCCTGTCCGCACCATGCCCTCTGCCTGGGACACACAGGTCCCATTCATTCTGGCCAG
Organism: Symphalangus syndactylus; assembly: GCF_028878055.3. NCBI lineage: Eukaryota > Metazoa > Chordata > Mammalia > Primates > Hylobatidae > Symphalangus > Symphalangus syndactylus. The sequence goes on along the minus strand of NC_072438.2, from coordinate 15,354,908 downwards.
CACCTGCTCAAGCTCCCCAGAGTCGCCAACCAGGCCAAGTGCCTCCTCCACTCTCCTGGCCCCGGGGGTTTCTTCTGTCCTGTGCAGCTCCTGTTGTCCACTATACACAGCATGGTGGCGGGTGCATGGTGCATGCTCAGTTGGTGGCGGGAGGAAGGAAGGGAGGGACAGAGGGAGGGAGGGAGGGAAGATGATGGTTGGAAAGAAGGAAGGAAGATGGATGAGTGATAGATAAGTGAACGGCTCCCTCCCAAGATCGAAGCCCAACCCCAGGGCATGTCTTCAGGGGAGTGTGGTGAGGCAAGGGCAGACTCACCAGATGGTCTCAGAAAGCTCTTGGGCTTTGAGGGCAACACCCATGAGGAAGTGAGGTCACTAGGGCCAGGACCAACTTATGAATTGCCCTCGAGGTGGGCAGAAATGCAAGAGACCCACAGGAGTCCTGGCAGAAGGGGGTGCCACAGGCCATTGCCACAGTGGGAGCCATAGCAGACTGTAGCCAGGTGCAGCGTGGTGAGAGGGAGGCTGGGAGCCACAGCAGACTGTAGACAGGTGCAGGGGGGTGAGAGGGAGGCTGGGAGCCACAGCAGACGGTAGACAGGTACAGCAGGGTAAGAGGGAGACTGGGAGCCGCAGCAGACGGTAGACAGGTGCAGGGGGGTGAGAGGGAGACTGGAAGCCACGGCAGACTGTAGACAGGTGCAGGGGGTGAGAGGGAGGCTGGGAGGAGGCATCCCGGGCCACACTGGACAGATCACCTGTGTTCCCCTAGGTGACAGCACCTCTCCCTCGAGGCCACCAGGCGGCCCCATCATCACCATCCACCCAAAGGAAATCCGGACGTTCTTCATTCACTTTCAACAGCAGTGAGCCCTGGGCAGATGCCCCGGCCCCAGGACTTCCCCCAGGAACTCCATGTAACAGAACTGACCCAGGACAGGGAAAAGCAGCGTGGAGGGACGGAACTAGGGAGTCAGCTGCTCATCTGCAGGCTAATGGCAGGAAATGGTCATATTTGGGGTTTTGTCCCTAATTTTTTTTAAATAAAAATTACATTACAAGATCCAGGTTCTTCCCCTCCCACACTCAATCAAGCCAGCCCTCTCCTCTGCTGTCACATAAAGGATATTTGGCACGCTCACGCGTCATTCATTCACAAAAGACAAACCTAGGATGTTCTGCCTGAGGCAGAGCACAAGACCCACAGCAGCACCGAAGCGCATCTACTGTCCGGGCCCTGCCAGGCTTGCCCAGGCTGCCGGTGGTAACTGTGGACCTACTGCATGCCGCGTGTTTTCAAGACTCATCCCATGCTGGCAACAGCCTTGCAAGGGGCTTGGCTCTGCCACAGGGCAAGAGAGGAAGTTGTAGCGCTGAGCTGGAGTTCCAGCCCCAGATGTCCACCTGTGCCTCGGCACCGCCTGTCGAGCAGAGAAGGCACAACAGCCGTCAGAGTCCAGGAAGAGATGAAACCACACAGCAGGGATGTCCAATATCAGAACTATTAATATCAATAAAAGTGTAACCTTCCAAGGTCTATGCCCAAGAGAATTGAAAACATCCATCCACACAACACCTGTGCTCCCGCGTTCATAGCAGCATTACTCAAAAGTCAAACGGTAGCAACAACCCAAATGTCCATCCACAGATGAATTAAGACATGAAATGTGTTCTGTCCATACAATGGAATATTATTTGGCCATAAAAAGGAAGGAAATTCTGACACATGCCACAGCCTGGGTGAATCCTACAAACATTATGCTAAGTGAAAGAAGCCAGACACAAAAGGCCACATATTGTGTGATTCTGTTTACGTGAAATGTCCAGAATAGGCAAATCTGTGTATAAGAGACAAAGCACATTGGTGGTTGCCAGGGACTGGAGGAAGAGAGAAGAGGCATGACAGCTAACAGGGACAGGGTTTCTTTGGAAGATGATGAAATTGTGGAATTAGCGATGATGGTTGCACAACTTTGTGAATATACTAGAAACCAATGAATTATTAACTTTGGAAGATGAATGTTATGGTCTGTGAATTATATCTCAATTTTAAAACTTTTTTTTTTCCCGAGACAGAGTCTCACTCTGTCGCCCGGGCTGGAGTGCGGTGTCACAATCTCAGCTCACTGCAACCTGCACCTCCCGGGTTCAAGCAATTCTCCAGCCTCTGCCTCCCGAGTAGCTGGTACTACAGATGCACCATTGCGTCAGCTAATTTTTGTATTTTTAGTAGAGACGGGGTTTCACCATGTTGGCCAGGCTGATCTCGAACTCCTGACCTCAGGTGATCTGCCTGCCTCGGCCTCCCAAAGTGCCAGGATTACAGGCGTGAGCCACTGTGCCCAGCCTAAACCGTTTTAAAGAGTAAACTGTGAGATGTAGGAAATTATATGGTCCTCTAGGGCTGAAGGAAAGTACCCAGAAAGGACCAGCTTGGAAGGAGTCACACCTCTTTGGACAACGTGCAGTTTAGCCACATTCTCTGGTTTGGCCAGGCAGGAGCTGGGCTGGAGTTGCTGACCAAGCAATAGGCCACCCCTGTGAGGTGGGGTCAGGTGAGCAGCCACCAGTGGCATGGATGTGCAGTGGGAGGTTGAGGCACAAGGAGTAAGGCAGGAGCCCTTTAGAGCATGTGGGCTGCATGGGGCTTGGTTTCTGTGTTAAGAAGACTATGGAGGCTGGGCACAGTCGTTCATGCCTTAATCCCAGCACTTTGGGAGGCCAAAGCAGCCGGATCATTGGAGGTCAGTGGTTCAAGACCAGGCTGGCCAACATGGTGAAACCCCATCTCTACTAAAAATACAGTTAGCCGGGCATGGTGGCGTGCACCTGTAGTCCCAGCTACTCAGGAGGCTGAGGCAGGAGAATCAATCACTTGAACCTGGGGAGGTGGAGGAGACCTCCACCTCTGCACTCCAGCCTGGGTGACAAGAGCGAGACTCCGTCTCGAAAAAAAAAAAAGGAAGACTATGGAGGCCAGGCGTGGTGGTTCATGCCTGAAATCCCAACACGCTGGGAGCCCTAGGCGGAAGGATCGCTTGAGCCCAGGTGCTCCAGACTGGCCTGGGCAGTATAGTGAGACCCCATCTCTACAAAAACTATTTTTTAGACGAGCATGGTGGTGTGCACCTGTGGTCCCAGCTACTCTAGGGGCTGAGGTGGGAGGATCACTTGAGCCCGGGAGGTCGAGGCTTCAGTGAGCCATGATCATGCCACTAACTCCAACCAGGGTAACAGAGCAAGACCCTGTCTCAGAAAAAATAAAGAAGACTATGGAAATGTTATCCCCAGCGCTGCCAGGCTGTAGAAAACTCATGTGCACCGCAAGTACCATCACCCATGCTGACCATCCCCGTCCAGAACAGAAACAGCAGGAGGGCCACTTCCTCCTGCGGTCCCTCCAGCACCCAGCACCCTCAACTGGGAGGAGCGAGAATATAGATGACAGGGGAAAACCCACCCACAATAGACAGAATATTGGCTAAAATCTAACATCCTTTTGTTGTTTTGTTGTTATTTTATTTTTTTAGACACAGGGTCTTGCTCTGTCACCCAGGTGGGAGTGCAGTGGCACTATCATAGCTCACTGGAACCTCTTAACTCCTGGGCTCAAGCAGTCCTCCCATCCCACCCTCCCAAGCAGCTGGGACTACAAGCGTGAGTCACTACACCCAACTAATTTTTAAAATGTTTGTGGAGACGCGGTCTCACTATGTTGCCCAAGCTGGTCTTGAACTCCTCAAGTGCTCCTCCCACCTCGGCCTCCCAAAGTGCTGGGATTATAGGCTCCAGCCACCGTGAACGGCCTGTTGTTTTTTTTTTTTTTTTTTTACAAACAACCACCACCAAACTCCCAATTAACTATGTTGCTCACCGATAATCCCAATAAAAACCCCAAGAGGTTTATTGTGGAACTTGACAGGATGATTCTGGGGCTAGGTACAGTGGTTCGTGCCTGTAATCCCAGCACTTTGGGAGGCCGAGGTGGGTGGATCACTAGAGGCCAGGAGTTCAAGACCAGGCTGGCCAACATAGTGAAACCCCCTCTCTAAAAAAATACAAAAATTAGCCAGGCTTGGTGGCAGACGACTGTAATGCCAGCACTTTGGGAGGCTGAGGCGGGCTGATCACCTATGGTTAGGAGTTCGAGACCAGCCTGACCAATATGGAGAAACCCCGTCTCTACTAAACATACAAAATTAGCCGGGCATGGTGGTGGGCACCTGTAATCCCAGCTACCCAGAAGGCTGAGGCAGGAGAATCTCTTGAACCCAGAAGGCAGAGATTGCAGTGAGTTGAGATCATGCCACTGCACTCCAGCCTGGGCAATGAGCGAAACTCTGTCTCAAAAAAAAAAACCACACATACACACACAAAAGTGCACATCTTCGTCGTTTGGGCTGCTGTCATAGAATACCGTACACTGAGTGGCTTATCAACAACAGGAATTTATTTCTCCCAATTCTGGATGCTGGGAGTCCAAGGTGCCAGCAGATTCGGTGTCTGGGGAGGGCCTGTTTCCTGGTTTATAGATGGTGCCGTCTTGCTCCATCCTCACATGGCAGAAGGGGCAAGGCAGCTCTCTGGGCTCCGTTTCTAGGAGGGTGCTAATACAACAGTACTGAGTCTACCTTAAAGAAAAATTTTGTTTGCTTGAGTATAATTACAGCTTTGCTTAAGCTTACAGACTATTCATTAAAAACAGCCTCAGGGAAAGAGGACCTTCAGCAGAGATAAGAAAGAAGTGCACTGACCAGCAATCCTGGAAGCAGCTAGCCACAGGTTTCCACCCACCAGATGAGAATAGTTGGGCCGAGGTCGAGGCAGGAAGATCACATTAAGTCCAAAAGTTTGAGACCAGCCTGGGCAAAATAGGGAGACCCGTCTCTACAAATAGTAACAAAATTTAACTGGGTGTGGCACACGTCTGTAGTCCCAGCTACTTAGGAGGCTGAGGTGGAAGGATCCCCTGAGCCCGGGAAGTCAAGGCTGCAATGAGCCATGCCTGGGCAACAGAGCGAGACTGTCCAAAAAAAAAAACAAAAGTAAGACTAGTCTGGCTGGTCTGGTGCAGCCAGCACTTTGGGAGGCTGAAGGGGACAGATCACTTGAGCCCAGGAGTTGGAGGCCAGCCTGGGCAACTTGGTAAAACCCAATCTCTAAAAAAAAATTAAAAATTAGCCAGGCTTGATGGTGCATGCCTTTAGTCCCAGCTACTGTTGAGGGTGAGGTGGGAGGATCACCTGAACCTGGGGAGGTCAAGGCTGCAATAAGCGGTGATCATGCTACTGCACTCCAGCCTGGGCAACACAATGAGACTCTGTCTCAAAAAAAAAAAAAAAAAAAAAAAATAGCTGTACCTGCAAAAGGTCACAAGACGTCCCCCCAAGACAGCAATCATAACTGCCTGCCTGAGACTGCACACATAGCTGCCATTCCACAAGAATGCTTTGATCATCATTTGCACTTCCCCAGATTTCCCTTAAAAACATCCATCTGGAGACACAACTTGGAGAGGTGATCATTGAACACAAGAGTTCACTGTCCCCGCCCCCACCTCCGGAGTTGCTGGCTTCTCAAATAAAGCTACCTTTCCTTTTACCAAAACTTGTCTCTCGCATGTCAGCGAGTGAGTGGCCTGAACCCGAGTTCAGTTACACTAATCCCCACGATCTAATCACCTCCCAACATCCCCACCTCCTAATACCATCACCTGGGGGATTAGAGTTCAGCATATGAATTTAGGAGGACAAAAACATTCAGAACAAACAAAGAGCTCAGAAGCTGGACCCTGCACATGGAACCTGATAGAAGAGAGATGGGGCCGGGCGCGGTGGCTCACGCCTGTAATCCCAGCATTTTGGGAGGTCGAGGCAGGCGAATCATCTGAGGTTGGGAGTTCGGGACTAGCCTGACCAACATGGAGAAACCCTGTCTCTACTAAAAATACAAAATTAGCCAGGTGTGGTGGTGCATGCCTGTAATCCCAGCTACTCAGGAAGGCTGAGGCAGGAGAATTGCTTGAACCCGGGAGGCGGAGGTTGCAATGAGACAAGATCATACCATTGCACTCTAGCCTGGGCAACAAGAGCGAAACTCGGTCTCAAAAAAAAAAAAAAGAGGCCGGGCGTGGTGGCTCACGCCTGTAATGCCAGCACTTTGGGAGGCCGAGGCGGGCGGATCACGAGGTCGGGAGATCGAGACCATCCTGACTAACATGGTGAAACCCCGTCTCTACTAAAAATACAAAAAATTAGCCAGGTGTGGTGGCAGGCGCCTGTAGTCCCAGCTACTCAGGAGGCTGAGGCAGGAGAATGGTGTGAACCCAGGAAGCGGAGGTTGCAGTGAGCCGAGATCACGCCACTGCACTCCAGCCTGGGCAAAAGAGCAAGACTCCATCTCAAAAAAAAAAATTGGCCCAGTGTAATGGTGCACGCCTGTAGCCCCAGCTACTCGGGAGGCTGAGGCAAGAGAACTGCTTGAACCCGGGAGGCAGAGGTTGCAGTGAGCCGAGAGAGAACGCACCACGGCACTCCAGCTTGGGTGAGAGAGTGAGACTGTCTCAAAAAAAAAAAAGAAAAGAATCATGTTCATGTGCACAAGAACATGTAAGACTGTTCAGTGGCATTGTTCATGATAGCTGTAAATTAAAACCATTCATAGGCCCCTTACCAGTGCTTGGATAAATAGAGGCTGGTTTATTTGTACAAGAGAATACTACAGAGCAGCAGGTCTCAAAGTGCGGCCCCCACACCAGTAGTGCCAGCATCACTTGGGGAGTTGTTAGAAACACAAAGTCTCAGGTCTTATCCCAGATCAAATAAATCAGAAACTCTAGGGGTGGGCCCTGGAACATGTGTTTTAACAAGTTTCCTGGGTTTTTCTGATGCACACTCAATTTTAACACTCACTGCCATAGAGCAATCAAAATGAGTGAACTATCCTTACCTGCATCAACACAGGTGAATCTCAGATAGAGAGACAGAGGTGATAGATAGATGATAGATAGATAGTTAGATGATAGATAGATGTTAGATACATAGATGATAGATAGGTGATAGATTATATTGAGCAAAAGCAGCAATATACAAATGAATATAATTCTATATAAAGTTCAAAAGTGGGAAAGACTATACCATATTCTTTATGATTGCATTCCTAGTGGATAAAACAACAAAGAAAGCGAAGAAATGACTAGCCAAGGCTGGGTACAGTGACTCTGTCCTGTAATTTTAGCACTTTGGGAGGCTAAGGTGGCAGATCACTTGAGCCCAGGAGTTCAAGACCAGCCTAAGCAACATGGCAAAACCCCATTGCTACAAAAAAAAATAAACAACAGGTTGTGGTGGCACATGCCTGTAGTCCCAGCTACTCAGGAAGTTCAGGCAGGAGGATTGCTTGAACCTGGGAGATTGAGGCTGCAGTGAGCTGAGATCATGCCACTGCACTCCAGCCTGGGTGACAGAGAAAGATCCTGTTTCCAAAAAAAAGAAAGAAAGAAAGAAGAGAAGCGAAGGGAGGGGAGGAGCAGGGAGGGGCGGAGAAGGGAGGGAAGGGGAGGGGCAGGAGGGGCGGGGAAGGGAGGGGAGGAGAGAGAATGGCAGGACAGGGCAGGGCAGGGCAGGGCAACTAGAAGTCACAAGAGGGGTTACCTCCGGTGGGGCGAGGGAGATCTGGGTTAAGAAGGAACACACCTGGATTTCTAGGTGTGGCATGGTCTTATTTCCAGACTTAGTTGATTGTTAACATGTGAGTTTCTTTAAAATTATTCATAGGTGAAATTATATTGTATACACATATATATATAATGTTTCTACTCATATTCTCTCATATATATGTGATATACGTGGTAAATGCACATGTATATATGAGAATATAATGTTATATATATGTTATTTTCACCAAAAATATTTAAAATATTTAAAAGAAAAATGCAAAAATGTGAAATATATAAATGGAAAAAGATAAAACAAGTCCAAATTCACATCTTATATCTAACAGCTCTTTTTATATAATCCAGACTGTACTTAGCTCAAACTGGCTTAAACAATATAAGGATGTTTTTGGTTGTGGCAGGGCTAGTTAGCTTTCTGCTGGCATCCATTCTTCCCCTCCATGATATAAATGATAGTTTTAGCTGAGAAGTGGCTTCCCAGACAGGGTCCACATTCCCCAGCTTTCCTGACATCCAAAGGGAGCATATGAATCCTTCTCACTAAGGTAATGAAAGAGAATGCCTCTGACCATTCCAACACCCCAGCTAAGACCCCAGACATGTGAGTGAGACCTTTTTGGGTTTTTCAACCATTCCAGGTAGCAGCTCAACCCAGCAGAGTGAGTGACTCTAGGTGATAAACTATACATGAAGCAGAAGAACCAACCAGCTGAGCCCTGCCCAAACTCCTAACCCACAGAATTGTGACAAATAATTGTTATGGTGCTAAGTAAGTACCATAAGATTTGGGCTAGGTGTGGTGGCTCACACCTGTAATCCCAACACTTTGGGAGGCTAATGTGGGAGGATCACTTGAGCCCAGGAGTTCAAGACTAGCCTGGGCAACATGGTGGGACCTTGTCTCTTAAAAAAAAAAAAAAAATTAGGCAGACATGGTGGTGCACACCTGCAGTCTCAGATGCTCAGGATGCTGAAGTGGGAGGATCACTTGAGCCTGGGAGGTCAAGGCTGCAGTGAGCCATGATCATGCCATTCCACTCCAGCCTGGGCAACAGACTGAGACCTGTCTCAATAAAAAAAAAGATTTGGGGTGTCATGAACACAGCACTAGATAACTGATATATATAACTTCTTTGTAAGTCGTATTTATCATTACACAATGCTCGTTTCATATTTTAACCTTAAATTCTGCTTTATTCCTTACTTTTTATACATTCCTTGTCACTTCATTACAGTTGTGTTTCTTATATATCACACATACCTTGATTTTAGGTTCCTTTTGCTTTTTTTGTTCTTTTTTGTTTGTTTTTTGTTTTTTGTGTTTTTTTTGAGACAGAGTCTCGCTCTGCTGTCCAGGCTGGAGTGCAGTGGTGCCATCTTGGCTCACTGCAAGCTCTGCCTCCTGGGTTCATGCCATTCTCCTGCCTCAGTCTCCTAAGTAGCTAGGACTAGAGGCACCTGCCACCACATCCGGCTAATTTTTGGTATTTTTAGTAGAGATGGGGTTTCACCATGTTAGCCAGAATGGTCTCGATCTCCTGACCTTGTGATCCGCCTGCCTCGGCCTCCCAAAGTGCTGGGATTACAGGCATGAACCGCTGTGCCCAGCCATGATTGCATTTTATTAAATATTTGTTCTCTTTTCTATTTATAGTGCATTTTACTTCATTGTTTTCTCTCCTCATTTTCCCTTTTCTTTTCAATTTTCCAGAGTCCTATTTTATTCTCTTTTTTCTCATTACTTTGAAAGTTCTACTAGTCTTTTCAATTTTTCTAGTAGTTTTGTTCTGGATTGTTTTTGGCATAATAATTATAAATAAGCCTCTATTTCCTTTCTGGAATAACAAAATAAAATAATCGTTATCCTTCACCACCACAAAGATGGCTTTGTTGCCCGCTCTCCTTCCTCTTTCTCCCATAGCAAGATAAAATCTTTGGACCGTGTGTATATTCCCACTCTTCCCATCCATTTATAACTTCAGGCTTTGGTTTTGTCAAGCTGTTCAAGTCTCTGAAGAAGCAGCAAAACAGAAAGTGGAGGAAGCATGGCAGTTTACGCACCTCGGGCCCACAGCAAGCAAAGGGCAAAGAAGAGGAAGCCGGTCTGCTTATGACTTCTCTAGGGATGGACATTAGCTATTAGGCTCTTCAGGCTGATATAACAAATTACCCCAGACTGGATGGCTTAGACAACAAACATTTATTTCTCATAGTTCCTGAGCCCAGAAAGTCCAAGGGCAAGGTGCCAGCAGATCTGGAGGCTGGTGAGGACTGTCTTCCTGGTTTGCAAATGGCCATCTTTAAACTGAGTGGTTAATTTGATGAGATCTGCTTACCCTGCTTGCTTTAGGTCACTTGCTTTTTGTTATTTTTTCCTCCCTTCTTCCATGAAGCTGAAGGCCACAGTAGCTGAAGTATGCATCACTGAATGCTAAAACTTACTGACTACTTTATTTTTTAGTTCACTTTTTAAGAAACAGGATCTCACTCTGTTGCCTAGGCTGGAGTGCAGTGGTATGATCACAGCTCACTGAAACCTCAAACTCCTGAGCTCAAGCAAACCTCCCACCCTGGTCCCACAAAGTGCTGAGGTTACAGGCATGAGCCACTGCACCTGACCTTCACTGGCTACTTTATAGATAACATTTGTAGGTCACCATAGTAATGGTTGCTTCAGTTATTTTTCAGGAACTTGGGCCAGCTCCTGTCCAGTTCAAACCAGCTGAGACCACCAACTCTTCAACTGGGCCTGCGCAAGTGCCTGAGAGGTGGCCTTTGGACATCAGAGAGCCAAATACTCCACCCTCAAATCATGCTAACACCACCATTTTCTGTACATATGTCCTATGAAATGTCATGAACCCTGACTACACTTGTGCAAAATGAATCTGTTACTTCATTTTTCCCCACTGCCAATCATCTTTCCCCAAGCCTTAAACCACCCCACTTCTCTAACCCATAAATATCCCTAAGCCTTATTTTCAGAGAAGTGGATTTGAGAACTGTTTTCCCACATCTTCACCTGGTGCCCTTGAGAATAAGCCTCTTTTCTTTTGCAGAACCCATGTCACAGTGATTGATTTACTGCACATGGGCAGAACAGACCTGGACCTGGCCAGTAACAGTCTTCTTGTTGTAGCCTCACATGGCAGAAAGTAGAGAGTAAGACCTCTTGCATCTTTTCTTACAAGGCACTAATCCTGTGATAGGTACCCCACCCTCATGACCAAATCTAACCCTGATCACCACCCAAAGGCCTCATCTCCAAATACCATCTCATTAGTGGTTAGGATTTCAACATAAGAACTTGCAGGGGACACAAACATTCAGTCCATAGCACCAGGCTTCTCCCCATCTCAGGCGGTGGCACAGCTCAGCCTCTGCATCTGCTCCCAGGACCAGCGATGTTGAACAGGTGCCCCTAGTAGGCAAGACAGATGAGTCCCAAAATTGGGGCTGAGCCCAGGAGGGTTCTTGACTTTACCCAGAAAAGAATTTCAGGGCAAGCCGGTGGTGTTAGCAACTTTTATTGAAGTGGCAGAGTACAACAGCAGCAGAGGTATCACTCTTTGGCAGAGCAGGGTTGCCCATAGCCAATGTGCCCAGAGTGGCAACTCAGAGGCAGTTCCACAGTCATATTTATACCCACTTTTTTTTTTTCGGGCAGATTTTCATTCTGTCACCCAGGCTGGAATGCAGTGGCAAAATCTCAGCTCAGTGCAACCTCCACCTCCTGGGTTCAAGCGATTCTCCTGCCTCAGCCTCCCCAGTAGCTGGAATTACAGGCTCGTGCTACCACACCCAGTTAATTTTTATATTTTTGGTAGAGATGTGTTTTCGCCATGCTGGCTAGGCTGGTCTCAAAACTCCTGACCTCAGGTGATCCGCTCGCCTCGGCCTCCCAAAGTGCTGGAATTACAAGTAGGAGCCACCGTGCCCGGCCTATACCCACTTTTAATTATGTGCAAATTAAGGGGGGAGATTATGCAGAAATTTCTAGAAATAGAGTGGCAACTTCTGGGTCATAAGGCTGTTGTCATGGAAAGTGGCAGTAATGTCCAGGTGTTGTCAGTGGGCATGTATTCTGTAGAGGTGCTTTTACCTCTTCCCCTGTTTAGCTAGTCCTCAGACTGGTCTGATGTCTGAGCCCTGTCTTCAGAGTCCTGCCTCCTGCCGCCTCACTAGGACTACAGGTGTGCAGGCAGCTCTAATCCTTCCCCAGAGGCCGCCCAGGTGTCCAGGGGCTGTGCTGTCTCTGGGAATCTCTAAAGGCCACTCTGTGCCCCAAGCCTCTCACACTGGGCCCTCAGCATCATGTCCCCTCCCAAGAGGGAACAAAACAATCCCTTCTCTGCTCTACTCTGCAGAATTTACAGCTGAGCCATAGGACTGGGAGTTCCAATTCTTCCCCCATGTCGCCCTGCCTTTCATCACTTGGTCCAGGACAAACTGTTCTCCAATTTCCAGCCTGGGGAAAAGCAAGTTCTGCCTCATGGCAGCATTTACCAGCTGAAACGCCCTGGTTTTGTTTGCACCTGTGTTTGTTCTCAGGCTACAGCTAATGATGCCCTGGGGCTGCCCACAGTCAAACTGGTTTGCAAAATTGCATCTTTGACTTCAACAATTTCTAAAGAATCTCTAAATTTATAAATAATTTACTCAAGAGAAAGAAAAATGAATCCAGACAAACTCTGCAATGCACCAAAGAAATGGAATCTACGTAGAGATTGCACTATAGATGAATGAGGCAAAAACAGGAAACCATTGCAATATTGGAGGCGGGAGTTGGTGGATGTGCATAAAGTCCTGGTCCCAGCCTTACAGAATGCTCACTCTTCTCAAGCACACACACACAGTGTGCTGCAATTGCCCAGGCCGAAATTTTTACAAATTTCAGAGAATCACTATCAAACCGAACTCCATCTCCAAGAAGAATACAATTAAGTTAGAGATCAGTAATAGAAGAGCATAAACAGCTCTAATGTGGTTGAAATTTTTAAAACATAGTTTTGGGGGTTTTTTTGGTTTTTTGCTTTTTTGAGACAGAGTTTCACTCTTGTTGCCCAGGCTGGAGCGCAGTGGCACGATCTCGGCTCACTGCAACCTCCACCTCCTGGGTTCAAGCGATTCTCCTGCCTCAGCCTCCTGAGTAGCTGGGATTACAGGTGCCCATCACCACGCCTGGCTAATTTTTGTATTTTTAGTAGAGACGGAGTTTTGCCATGTTGGCCAAGCTGGCCTCAAACTCCTGTGATCTGCCTGCCTCGGCCTCCCAAAGTGCTGAGATTACGGGCGTGAGTGACTCACACTGTGCCTGGCCAAAACACAGTTCTAATAATTTATGGATCAAAAAATCATAATTGGAATAAAAGTACACTTAGAACTAAATAATGAAAATACCAATATCAAAAGTTGTGTGATGCAGCTAAGTCATGCTTGATGGGAATTTAAGATCTTAAATGCTACGTTAGAAAAAAAGAAACCATTAATGAGTTGAGTTTCACCTAAGAAAATTTTTAAAAAGCACAGAATAAATCAAAGAAAGTAGAAAGGAGATAATAAAGATAAGAACAGAAATTAATAAAAGAGACTGGGCGTGGTGGCTCACTCCTGTAATCCCAACACTTTGGGAGGCCGAGGCAGGTGGATTGCTTGAGGTCAGGAGTTCAGGACCAGCCAGGCCAACATGGCAAAACCCCATCTCTACTAAAAATACAAAAATTAGTTGGGTGTGGTGGTGGGCGCCTGTAATCCCAGCTACAGGAGGCTGAAGCAGAAGAACTGCTTGAACCCGGAAGGCAGAGGTTGCAGTGAGCCGAGATTGCACCACTGCACTCCAGCCTGGGCAACACAGTGAAACTCCGTTTCAAAAAAAAAAAGAAAAAAGAAAAAGAAATTCAAAAGAAATAAATAAAAGAGAAAACAAAGAAACGCTAGCTCATCAATCCCCAGATGCATGTTGTACACCTGGCATTTCTGCCCTGCACAAGAACACCTGGAGGAGTGGGGCCCAATCTTACCTCATCCCAGGGAAGAGGTGCTGTTTTTGAACTCATCCACCATTTGGGAGCCATTTGGTTTTTTGGTGGGTTTATTTCCTCTCATTTAAATAGCAGTTTAAAGCAGTTTTGGGTTCACAGCAGAAAGTATAGAGAGCTCCCATACAACTTCTTTCCCCCCACCTGCATACCCTCCCCTTCCCACCAACATCTCCCACACAGTGGTAAGTTTGTTGCAACTGATGCACCCACATTAATGCATCATAATCACCTGAAGTCCTTAGTTTACATAAGTGCTCACTCTTGGTGCTGTACATTCTATGGGTTTGGATGAATGTATGATGACATGTGTCTATCATTACGGTATCACACAGAGTAGTTTCACCACTGCTCTAAAAATCCTGTGGCCCCCCGCCATTCATCCCTCCCAATCCACTCAGATCTTTTTACCATCTCCAAAGTTTTACCTTTCCTATAGAATGTCATACAGTTGGAATTATACAATATGGAGTCTTTTCAGATTGACATCACTTAAATAATATGCATTTTAGTTTCCTCCATGTCTTTTCATGGCTTGATGACACATTTCTTTTTAATGCTGATTAATATTCCACTGTCTGGATGTACCACAGTTTTTGTATCCATTCACCTATGGAAGGACATCTAGATTGCTTCCAACTTTTGCTAACTACATTTAAAGCTGGTAGACACGTCCACCTGCAGATTTCTTTGTGAGCTTAAGTTTCCAGCTCATTTGGATAAATACCAAGGAATGTGATTGCTGGATCCTATCGTAAGAATATGGTTTAGTTTTGTAAGAAACTAACAAACTGTCTTCCAAAATGGCAGTATAATTTTGCATTCCCACGAGCAAGGAATAAAAGTTCCTGTTGATCCAAGTCCTCAACAGCACTTGGTGTCGTAGGTGTTCTGGATTTTGACTATTCTAATAGGTGCTTAGTAGTATCTCATTTTTGTTTGAGTCACTTATTTTTATTCATATAAAAAATGTATGAGCTAGCTGTCTCTGATATGTCAAGTGTGAACCCCAAATATCTAAGACATGCATCAGTCAATTAAGAAAGTTTATTTTGCCAAGGTTAAGGACACACACCCATGACATGGCCTCAGGAGGTCCTGATGACATGTGCCCAAGGTGGCTGGGGTACAGCTTGGTTTTATATATTTTAGGGAGACACGGGATATCAATCAATATATGTAAGATGTACATTGGTTTGGTCTAGACAGGCCAGACAACTTGAAGCAGGGCAGGGGCTTCCAGTTAATAGGTAGATAAGAGACAAACAGTTGCATTCTTTTGAGTTTCTGATTGGCCTTTCCAAAGGAGGCAGTCAGAGATGCATCTATCTCAGTGAGCAGACGGGTGGCTCTGAGTTCTGTCATTTGTCCACAAGGAATTTCCTTGTGAGGGAGGTATGTAGCATTTTAATCTTAGTAGCTATCTTTTTTAGGAATAGAATGTGAGGCAGGTTTGCCTGACGTAGTTCCCAGCTTGACTTTCCCCTTTGGTTTACTGATTTTCGGGTCCCAAGATTTATTTTCCTTTCACACAAGTAAGCCCAAAAGTTGGGTTTTTACAAGAGCAACCAAAATATTAAGAACCTGAGAAAAGTCAAAACAAAACATATACTTTCGTTTCTCTGAATCCTTAATTCTGCTATAGTCAAAACTGTGATGTGTCCCTTTAACTGGAAAATGGAAGCCAAATCCATGGGATTTATGCAAGCTGGATTTCTGAAAAGTTTATTGATGTTTGGGAATGGGACAACAAGCTAGGAAATTAACGTATCTCTCCTCATTCTGTGTTGAGCGGATGTTAAGGCAAATTTACCAATATGAGCCAAGCTCTGGCCAGGGTGTTAGGGCATTAGGGCCACAAAGCTAAGACCCCAAAGAACCCAGGATCCAGTGGAAGGGCCCAGAGGCTGTGGACAGCACCTTGCACCACACACTGAACATGGGTCTGCTGGGGCCTCAGGACGGAGCAGCCAGGCTCCACCTTGGGGTGTGGGGAGGCCAGTTTGGTGAAAAGACACCCAGACCCTTCTGACTGTTATCCAACGAAGAAGGAAAACTACTTTTTAAAAAGGCAGAAAGGGCCAGGAGCTCGGCTCATGCCTGTAATCTCTGCACTTTGGGAGGCCCGAAGTGGAAGGATCACTTGAGGCCAGAAGTTCAAGGCTGCAGTGAGCCATGATCCCACCACTGGACTCCAGCCTGGGTGACAGAGCAAGACCCTGCCTCAAAAAAAAAAAAAAAACTTTTTAAATAATAGTAAGTAAATAAGGCCCGGTGCAGTGGCTCACGCCTGTAATCCCAGCACTTTGGGAGGCCGAGGTGGGTGGATCACGAAGTCAGGAGATCGAGACCATCCTGGCTAACATGGTGAAACCCCGTCTCTACTAAAAATACAAAAAATTAGCCGGGTGCGGTGGCGGGCGCCTGTAGTCCCAGCTACTTGGGAGGCTGAGGCAGGAGAATGGCGTGAACCCGGGAGGCGGAGTTTGCAGTGAGCCGAGATCGCGCCACTGCACTCCAGCCTGGGCGATAGAGCGAGACTGTCTCAAAAAAAAAAAAAAAAAAAAAAAAAAGTAAATAAAACAGCCGAGGGGACTCAGGTCTCCTTGCGTGAAAGGAAGGGGCATAAGCGTCCACCTGGGGTCGCTGCATTATCACGTAGGATCCTCCTCTTCTAGTGTGGAAGGCCCTTTTTAATTTTCATTTATATTTTATTTATTTATTTTGCGACAGAGTCTCACTCTGATGCACAGGCTGGAGAGCAGTGGCGAGATATGGGCTCACTGCAACCTCCGCCTCCCGTTTTCAAACGATTGTCTCAGCCGCCAAGCAGCTGGGATTACACGCGTGCAACACGACGCCCGGCTAATTTTTGTATTTTTGGTAGAGACGAGGTCTCGCCATGTTGGCTAGGCTGGTCTCGAACTCCTTACCTCAAGCCATCCACCCACCTCGCCTCCCAACGTGCTGAGATTACAGGCGTGAGCCAACGCGCCTGGGAAGTGTGGGAGGCCATTTTTAAAAATGTAAACTCGCGTGCTCAAGAAGCCCACTAGGAGGGAAACACCCAGAAGAGGCCACCCTCCAAACACAGGGTAAAACAGGGGTGACGCACAGAGGTAACGGGAAAGCAAGAACGAGCGAGAGCGTACGGTCTCGTACCTGCGCGTGCCTGCGTGCGCGTCCGTGCAGCCGCGACGGCGCCGCCGGCGTCTCTCTTTCTAGACGTGCGCGCGCCCGCAGCTCGCCCCCTGACCGTAAAGAGGCCGGGCTGTGTCGTGAAAGGGGCCGCAACGCTCAGAGCGCTGGTTGACGGCCGGGACTCCATTTTGTTCGCCGTTACTCTGTGCGTAAGTCGCTTCTCCGTGGCTTCTCTGAGAAGAAAAGTTGGAAAAGGGTAAAAGTTTTCAGGAATATTCGGGCTCTCTGTTGCTAAGCATAGCGAGTGTCGGTTTTCTCTCTCCAACAGACATCGCTACTGCGGTTCCGAGGCAGTGGGAAGAGATGCGGCCCCTGGACATCGTCGAGCTGGCGGAACCGGAGGAAGTGGAGGTGCTGGAGCCCGAGGAGGATTTCGAGCAGTTTCTGCTCCCGGTCATCAACGAGATGCGCGAGGACATCGCGTCGCTGACGCGCGAGCACGGGCGGGCGTACCTGCGGAACCGGAGCAAGCTGTGGGAGATGGACAATATGCTCATCCAGATCAAAACGCAGGTGGAGGCCTCGGAGGAGAGCGCCCTCAACCACCTCCAGAACCCGGGCGACGCGGCCGAGGGCCGGGCGGCCAAGAGGTGCGAGAAGGCCGAGGAGAAGGCCAAGGAGATCGCGAAGATGGCAGAGATGCTGGTGGAGCTGGTCCGGCGGATAGAGAAGAGCGAGTCGTCGTGAGCACGGTCGGAGGTAAGTCGGGCACCCGCGCCAGGCCGAGGAGCGGCCCCAGCTTGGCCGCTGTTCGAGAGCGATGATTTCGTCAAGATGCACCGGGATCGGGGGTGGGGCGGGAGAATAAAGGCGTGCTCGGGTCAGGGCGGATCTGGGCCCCGTCTTCGTGTTTTGTTTTTTGACGGTGGCGGCGTGGGATAATCAGAGTGGCCGGGTTTGGGCGTGATGCGTGTTCAGTGGAAGGATCATAAATCTCAGAGTCGCCAAGGAAACAGAAACGGACGAGGTCCCGGGCCATCCAGCAAGCGGGGGTGGAAATAGAGGATTTTCGGGGAAGACGTTGGACAAGTCAACGTTGCTAGAGACTGGAGTGAGTCAGGTGGTGGCCAGAAGAGGCGGCGTCCTGCACGGTGGCGTTCGTGAGGGTTTGGGGGTCGTTGTGCCCGGGATTAACCTCTCAGTGATGAATTTCTTCCCATTGTGCTTTAGGTTTACAGCCAATGGATTCTGGTCAACTGGTGGAGATTGGCTGACACCCTGGAGAAGCCGAAACCAGAGAGCCTTTTGTTTTCTCTTTTTTCCTCTGTCTGTGCTCTGTCTCACTTAACACTACGTTTTCTGCTATGGTCTGTGGTTGATGACCTCAATATGAGTTTCGATTGTTAACATGTTTTTGTTTGGGAAGTAATTTTGTTTGAAAATGCTCTCACATACAGGAATTAGGGCCTAGATTGTAAGCTCTTGCAGCAGTCACATTTGTTCCCGGGCTTTGGTTGTTACTTCTAAATTTTTGAGGTGCTTTGCTCTTTCTTGTGTGACCTGATAGCTCCCTGGAACTTTGGGTCTGTGTGTGACACATGAGACTCACAGTTGGAGTTCTCCAGCTCTGGAGGTGCTGAAGGAGCTGCATTAATTCTAGAAGACGACTCCATGCAGCAACTACTGAAGAAAGGACCAGACTTCAATGGGGAGTGTGGATGGGCCGACCTGGCTGGGACTCGTGAATCTGGAGAAGAGCTGGAGAATGGATAGTATTGTCTGTATTTGGAGACTTTAATTTCTGTGTGAGACCAAAGGAGGAGAGATGTATTTTGTTCAAAATTTAAATTTTTTGTGGTACACTATCTTATGTAACCTGTCTGGTGAGTTTGTATGGACAACCTAACTCAGCTTTATTTGACACGGAACCTAAAATAGAAGATAAGATCTTGATATTCTGTACAAGTTGATGTAATACCCTGATGCGTTTTAGAGGACTTGGCATAAAATGAAAGATTTGCAAAGGCCCTTGAGGGGCTCGGGGATGAGAGTATGGAACTGTCTGCATTGGACCCTAAATTGGACTGGAAGAGGCATCTTCAAGGTTCATACGTTGTCCAGCTATAAGTTCATTTGAGTAGCAGACCTAACAAATATTTGAGGTCAAAACCCTACCATGTTAAAACAAAAAAAAACTTACCACGTTAATAAAAGTATTCATTTGCTTGAAAAGACGAAAGACCTAAAAGATTATTGAGAAATGTTACTCCTTTAAGAATGAAATCTGCTGTCTCGCAGATTGTTCTCACTGTCAAATGGAGGGCGAACATCTTAACGGTTTCTGAGGCTCTTGGCCTCTAATCAAAGGGAAGCTTTATCTCTGTCTGCTGTTGGGAACCGGGTGAGGAAAAATCACACTTGGTTCTTAGTGTGGGAAGAAACCACATGTAATCCTGTGGTCCAGGCCAAAGCACCTTCAGTCTTTCCAATTGGAACATTGTTTTCTAGGCCTTGCACTGGGAATATAGCGATTACAGTTGCAGAGTGAGGGATGACATAGAGGAGATGTGATACCCCACCCTCCTTCCAGATTGAAGCCTTTCTCCCCCAGCTGCTAGAAGTGTTGCTGACAAACACCCCTCAGCTGGTTAGCCGTCTGGGAAGTGCCTTTTTAGAGGAGAGCTGCTTTAGCCAAAGTCATGCCCTTTTTCCTGGGTAGCCTACATCTAGTGACTAATGGGCTGGAAATCTCAGGTCGCTATTTCTCTTACCCCAGTTTGGGACAACTTTGAGGGACATGGTGGCTTCTGAGCTTGTGGGGTCTGCTGAGGCTTTTGTTAGGATTGCATCACACAGCCCACCTCCTCCCCCGTCCAGCCTTGCATTCCTTCTCTTCCACAAGTGTTAATCCCTAAAAAACGTGCATCTAGTTTTCATCTTGGAGTCCACTTTCTGGACAACCTAGTTGGTAGAAATCAAACAAAGCCATGTGTCCCAAGCGCTAATAAAGATGGCGTGTCCCAGGAGAACACTGAGGGGGAGGTCTAGGAAAGCTTTCCAGAGCAAGTAACTCGGAGCTTGGCCTTGAAAGAGGAGCACAGCTTCCAAGGTCAGGAAGAGTGGGAGAGGCATGCTAGGCACAGGAAACAGAAAATGGAAGACGTTCAAGGTTTTCTGTGTGAGTTCCACACAGGAGGGAGAAATGTGTAGGATGGAATTAGGAACTGGGAAACAACCACCAAAACTACATTTCGTAGATTTGCCAAAAGAAGAAATGTAACATTGGTACAACACTACCAACTAGACTTTACTCTGCTTTCACCAGTTTCCCACTAAGGCCCTTTTTCTGTTCTGGGATACCATGTTGCATTGGGGAGTCGATTTTTTTCAATGAGTAATATTTATAGATGACATGAAAGTGATCCTTCAACTCTCCCCAGCTTCCCAGTTCCCCTCCCAGGAAACTACAAGTTTCTTATATATCCTTACAAATACTAATGTATTTGAACGGCTTCCACTTTTTTTTTTTTTTTTTTTTTTGGTGAGACAGGGTCTCTCTGTGTCTCACAGGCTGGAATGCAGTGTTGTGACCACTCACTGCAGCCTTGACTTCCTGGTGTCAGGTGATCCTCCCACCTCAGCCTCCCGGGTAGCTGGGACCAGGCGTATACCACCTCATCTGGCTAATTTTTTTTTTTTTTTTTTTTTTTTTTTTTTTTGTGGAGGTGGGGTTTTGCTATTTGTCCAGGCTGGTCTTGAACTCCTGGGCTCAAGTGATCACCTTAGCCTCCTGCGTAATTGGAACACTACCACGATTAATTTTTGTATTTTTTGTAGAGACAGGTTTTTGCCATCTTGGCCATTTTGGTCTCAAATTCCTGAGCTCAAGCCATCCACCCGCCTTGGCCTCCCAAAGTGCTGGCATTACCGACATGAGCCACCATGCCCAGTCCACCTGTTTTGTTTTGTTTTTTTTACATTAATGGTAGCACACTGTATAATCTGTTCTTGTTCTTCATTTGTCTGTTTACTTGGAAGTCTTCCTATCTAACATCTAAATCTGCATTCTTTTTTTTTAAGGCTGCTCAGTGTTCATTCTTATGCCAGAGTTTGAAAACTATTGTCCTAAAATCCTTCCAGTAACTCCTTAGTTCCTCTTTTTTATGATTCTGGTCACAATTGCAATGCAGCCACTAATTCCCAATTGCCCCAGATCCTGAATTTCATACTCCTGGCTTGCTAGCAATTGGAGGAGCAATCCAATCTTGCGTTTTCTAAGCAAAGAATGTGATAAGAAGCATTCTGAGAGACAGTCTTACGTGGTTGTACAGTCATTAAATTTTCTGGCTGGAGTTGTCATATTTATTTATTTATTTATTTTTTGAGACAGGGTCTAACTCTGTTGCCCAGGCTGGAGTGTAGTGGCATGATCTCGGCTCACTGCAACTTCCGCCTCCCAGGGCTCAAGCAATTCTTCTGCCTCAGCCTCCCGAGTAGCTGGGGTTACATGTGCGTGCCACCATGCCCTGCTAATTTTTGGCATTTTTAGTAGAGACAGGGTTTCACTATGTTGGCCAGGCTGGTCTTGAATTCCTGGCCTCAAGTGATCCACCTGCCTTGACCTCCCAAAGTCCTGGTATTACAGGATGGCAGAGCTGGAAAGAACCTCAGAGAGCACTGAAGCTTTTCTAAGTTAAAATATAGAAGTCATTAGTGCTGTTCACCAAATAAATTCCAATTCTCTGCCTTCTAGGCACAGAGTAGGATGGCACTTTCTGGCCCCCTTGGGGTTGGGTGGGGCCATGTGATTAATTCTGGCCAATGAGTTACAAAGGAATGTTGTATCTGTTGCATCCAACCCAGAACCTCCAAAGCGACACCCTGCAGAGCTGTCTCTTCCCTCTGGCACAAGAACCAGCAACATTCCAGATGGTGGCTGAACTTAATGACCATAGTTCCCTACCAATCTATGATGAGTATGTACCACAAACAAGGAAAAACCTTAGTTGTTTTAAGCCACTGAGATTTGGGGATTGTTTGTTACAATAACAACTTAGACTGAGATGACTGATACAGATACTCATTATTTCTTCCATTCCTTGTGTTTTGATGAAAGAGTTGTTCTCCCTTCTACCTGAGGCCCGTTGATCACATCCCTCCCACTAGCCCAGGCATTGTCCAACAGGTTATCTCCCGTCTCTGGCTTTCACGTGTAGCTCTTGACTTAATGACTTCAAGGTGAAAGAAAGCACACATTCAAACTCCTACTCCTGGCCATTCTCCCCCTTCCAGGCAGCAGGTAAACAGCAGGTAAACATCAAGAGATGTTTCTACCATCTTTCAGAGGTAAATGGGGATTTGTTACCCTGGTTAACACTGTGGCCAGGTAAATCTACAAAATCCATCCAGGGCCTGCTTCAGTCACTGCCTGATATGGTTTGGCTGTGTCCCCACCCAAATCTCATCTTATCCTGGGAGTGACCCGGTGGGAGGTCACTGAATCATGGGGTGGTTACCCCCATACTGTTTTTGTGATAGTGAGTTTCCACGAGATCTGATGGTTTTACAAGGGGCTTTTCCCCTTTTACTCGGCACTTCTCCTTCCTGCCGCCATATGAAGGAGGACACGTTTGTTTCCCCTTCTGCCATGATTGTAAGTTTCCTGAGGCCTCCCCAGCCACGTGGAACTGGGAGTCAATTAAACCTCTTTCCTTTATAAATTATCAGGCTCAGGTATTTCTTCATAGCAGCATGAGAACGGACTAATACACAGCCCAGCATATGTTAGACCCTCCCTGAGTCAATTCTCTTTTCCCCTTCTCTGATTTCCATAATGCTCTGTGGTACCTATTTACTGGTTTATATCCCCATTGCTTCCTCCTTCAAACTCTATTCCATGGTTCACAAAATCCTGCATTCCATTATTCCCAAATTAATCCATATTATTCTTTGCCTCTTCAAAGAACATTTCTTTACCAACTCTTAACAGCCGAAACTAGATTTTCCCCAAGCCCTGGACTTTCCTGTAGACTTGTTGGTGATGGTTCCTTACAGCACTCACCCACTGCCTGGGCAGATACTGGGTTCATCAGGACTGCATTTTTGCCAGAGAAGAGTGAAGAAAGAAAAAAAGAGCTTAGGGTTTTGACAAGGACATCATTGCAACAATACATGATATACTCTGTGTGGGGAAGTATGGAGGTGAAGAGCAGGAGAGCAATAGGCCAAAGTAGCTGGTAAAGTGAATGAAGGTCCCAGCATGTTAGTGACTACAGTTGAAGTGTCACCTGGAGGATGGGATGTGGCCAGAAAATAGGAGGGCTGATACTGGAAAGCAATTTATCATATTAAAAACTACTATGATTGTCAAATAAAATGTATCTGTGCATGACATCCTGTGAGCTACGTGCTTCTGGGGCCTCAGATCACTTCTTGTTTTAACACCTGTGAAGCATTTACTATGTGCCAGTTATCTACAATTCCTCAAAAGCCCTTCATGACCCCTCAGTGGGGCAGATGCCATTATTAAAATTAGTCTTGTCTTATCAATGAGGCACAGAGATATTAAGTAGGCCAGGTTTGAGACAATAACAAGCCCCAAGTCACTCTTGGGAGTGAATGGCCAAGCAGGATGGAGGAGCTCCTTGGATATGAGGGCCCAGGTATGGGGCTGATGGCTGTGTGAGCATGGAATCCACTCAGGACAATGGCAGGGCTTGGGGTGGAAGGGAAGGCCAGGAGCCAGGTGCCCAAGTTTGCAGTTTTCGAATGATGGGACTCCAATGGGATGGAAAGAGATTGGTGGATGACAGAGGTGAGAAGAGGGAGAGGGCAGTCAGATGACCAGGGAGTGCTCCCAAGGAGCACCATTTTGGACAAGAGGGAGGGGAAGTAGAGTGTGGACGTGGCCTGGGAGAACACTGCACTTGAACTCTTGACCTTGTGATTGGCCCACCTCGGCCTCCAAAAGTGCTGGGATTACAGGTGTGAGCCACCACACCTAGCCTTGAGTACTGGGTATTTTTATACAACAATGAGAAAGTTTTGAAACTAGAGAGAGCTAGTGGTTACACAACACTGTGAATACACTAAATACCACTTAATTGTACACTTTAAAGTGGGTAATTACATGTTACATTAATTTCACCTCAATTTTTAAAGAAGCCAGAACAGTCCAATTCATTGGACAGAAAGTAGAATGGTGGATGCCAGGG
Source organism: Symphalangus syndactylus (assembly GCF_028878055.3). Taxonomy (NCBI): domain Eukaryota; kingdom Metazoa; phylum Chordata; class Mammalia; order Primates; family Hylobatidae; genus Symphalangus; species Symphalangus syndactylus. The sequence continues at coordinate 15,330,840 of NC_072438.2, read as the reverse complement.
GCTGGGGGAGGGAGGATTGGGGAATTAATGTTTAACGGGGACAAAGTTTTAGTTTGGGATGATGAAAAAGTTCTTGAGGCAGATGGTGGTGATGGTTGCACAATTTGAATGGACTTACTGCCACTGAACTGTATCCTTAAATGGTTAAATGGTAAATCTACTATGCATATTTTACTACAATAAATTTATTTTACTTTTTTGCAGTCAATTTTTAAGCTAAAATATGGTGCTAGTCAAAGGAACCATCATCAAAGTGAAAAGTTGAGCTGCATTCTGTGCTATCTTCTTGATTTTTCTATAAACCTAAAACTGTTCTAAAAAATAAAGTCCATTTAAAAGAAAATAGTCAAGCTTCATTTGGGAGAAGATATTTGCAACACACACTCTGGAGGAAATATTAAGGAGAATCCAAAATGTATAAAAAGATAGGGTCAGAAAAAAGAGCCCACATTGCCAAGTCAATCCTAAGCCAAAAGAACAAAGCTGGAGGCATTGTGCTACCTGACTTCAAACTATACTACAAAGCTACAGTAACCAAAACAGCATGGTACTGGTACCAAAACAGAGATACAGACCAATGGAACAGAACAGAGGCCTCAGAAATAACACCACACATCTACAACCATCTGATCTTTGACAAACCTGACAAAAACAAGAAATGGGGAAAGGATTCCCTATTTAATAAATGGTGCTGGGAAAATTGGCTAGCCATGTGTAGAAAGCTGAAACTGGTTCCCTCCCTTACATCTTACACAAAAATTAATTCAAGATGGATTAAAGACTTAAATGTTAGACCTAAAACCATAAAAACCCTAGAAGAAAACCTAGGCAATATCATTCAGGACATAGGCATGGGCAAGGACTTCATGTCCAAAACACTAAAAGCAATGGAAACAAAAGCCAAAATTGACAAATGGGATCTAATTAAACTAAAGAGCTTCTGCACAGCAAAAGAAACTACCATCAGAGTGAACAGGCAACCTACAGAATGGGAAACAATTTTTGCAATCTACTCATCTGACAAAGAGCTAATATCCGGAATCTACAAAGAACTCAAACAAATTTACAAGAAAAAAACAACCCCATCAAAAAGTGGGAAAAGGATATGAACAGACACTTCTCAAAAGAAGACATTTGTGCAGCCAACAGACACATGAAAAAATGCTCATCATCACTGGCCATCAGATAAATGCAAATCAAAATGACAATGAGATACCATCTCACACCAGTTAGAATGGCGATCATTAAAAAGTCAGGAAACAGCAGGTGCTGGAGAGGATGTGGAGAAATAGGAACATTTTTACACTGTTGGTGGGACTGTAAACTAGTTCAACCATTGTGGAAGACAGTGTGGCGATTCCTCAAGGATCTAGAACTAGAAATACCATTTGACCCAGCCATCCCATTACTGGGTATATACCCAAAGGATTATAAATCATGCTGCTATAAAGACACATGCACATGTATGTTTATTGCAGCACTATTCACAATAGCAAAGACTTGGAACCAACCCAAATGTCCATCAATGATAGACTGGATTAAGAAAATGTGGCACATATACACCATGGGATACTATGCAGCCATAAAAAAGGATGAGTTCATGTCCTTTGTAGAGACACGGATGAAACTGGAAACCATCATTCTCAACAAACTCTCACAAGGACAAAAAACCAAACACCGCATGTTCTCACTGATAGGTGGGAATTGAACAATGAGAACACTTGGACACAGGAAGGGGAACATCACACACCGGGGCCTGTTGTGGGGTTGGCGGGGATAGGGGAGGGATAGCATTAGGAGATATACCTAATGTAAATGACGAGTTAATGGATGCAGCACACCAACATCGCACACGTATACATATGTAACCAACCTGCAAGTTGTGAACACGTACCCTAAAACTTAAAGTATAAAAAAAAAAAAGAAAAAAAAAGATAGGGTTAGAATTAGGGTTAGGAGAACCCAGACGAGAATAATAAGGTGGGGCCAGGCTTTGAGGGTCTTCATTTATTTTTACCCATCCTTAGACTTTCTGCAGACTAAGCTTCAAGTTTTCAACTGCTGCTACAACAAATCATAACAAATTAACAGCTCAAAATAACACATATTTATCATCATAGTCCTGAAGGTCAGAAGTCACGAATGGCTTAGAAGGTTTCTCTGCTCTAGGTCTCACAGGGCCAAAATCAAGGTGTTGGCTGGCTGGGCGCCTATCAGGAGGCTCCAGGGAGAAACCGCTTCTAAGTGCATTCAGGTTGCTGGCAGAATCCAGTTCCTTGTGGTTGCAGGCTGGGCTTCAGCTGGGGGCCACCTTTAGCTCCTAGAGGCCTCTCTCCTGTCCTTTCATGTGGCCACCTGTGTCTCAAAACCAGCAGTGGTTTGTCAAATCCTCCTCATTGTCCAACCCCCCTGCCCCGCCCCAGCCACAAAGCTGTGAAGCTAGGGTCCAAACCCCCTACATCTCAGAGTCAGCACAGGCAGAACCAGCCATCTCCTGCTTGGAAGAGCACGGATTTCTTCTGTCAAATCTCTCTTCTGCCTTCGTTTTCTATCTCTGACTCCAGCCCAGGAGTGTTTTTCACTTTAAGGACTCAGGGTTAGGCTGGGCCTACCTGGATAATCCAGGCTATTCATTCTTCTTAAGACTCTTAACTTTAATTACATGAGCAAAATCCATTTTGACGTGTAATATGATATATTCATAATTACAAAATGTCATATAATTTATAACACAATCACAGGTTTCAGGGATTAGGATGTGGACTTCTATGGGGACCACTCTGCATACCACACCTCCCTAAAGGTGATGGTACCCAACTCCACTAAGTTCAGTTGGTGGCACAGGCTAAGAGAGCTACCCTCAGGCTGATTGGCCCTCAGTCCCCCAGCCAGGGTCCAAATATTGGATTTAGTTCCCATACTACTCTCAATGCGCTGTGTAGTCTAATGACTGTCATAGTAGCGATGCCACCTGCCTCTCTGCCTGGTGCTTTGGCAACTGTATAATGCACTGTCATGCCTTTTTTCTCACTTCTCTAACAATCACAGGGGCCTGCCAGCTTCATTTCACCCCTAAAGAACTGAGTTTCCAATCTGGGGCACTTGTGCAAGCGGGTTCTCCCCAATCTTTACCATTAGCTCATTTGCGGGCCACAGACCAGGAACATGAACTATATATGTATATATATATATATATATATTTTTTTTTTTAGACAAAGTCTCAGTCTAGTCACCCAGGCTGGAGTGCAGTGGCTCGATCTCGGCTCACTGCAACCTCCGCCTCCCGGGTACAAGCGATTCTCCTGCCTCAGCCTCCCAAGTAGCTGGGACTACAGACATGCGCCACCACCCCCAGCTAATTTTTGTATGTTTAGTAGAGACTGGGGTTTCACCATGCTGGCCAGGCTAGTCTCTAACTCCTGATTTCAGGTGATCCGCCCACCTCGGCGTCCCAAAGTGCTGGGATTACAGGCCTGAACCACCGTGCCCGGCCTTAACATACATTTTAACCCCCTCCAGACAGCATTCGTTAGGGTATGTACCGAGCCCCTGCTGGGCAGCCAACCCTGGCGGAAACGTGCGGACAGATCCTACCCTCAAAGAGCTATCCTGGGAAATGCCACTGTTTGGTAACAATTTTGTTTCCAAAAACCTCGCCTCGCCTGCTTCGGGCCGGCGGAGACAACCCGGCGGTTCCCTGGCGAGGCGGGGACGGTTTGAGGTGCAGTCGTGGGTTTCGTGGCCCTGGGTCACGGTATTCGGTGCAACCTTCCGTTTCTGGTGCAAAAATCACTCGCAACTGAATGTTAAAACCCCAGCCCTGGAATCCCTCTCAGACTCCACCCCAGAGCCCGGGCAGGCGAGGGCGCATGGGGGAAGGGGGACGAGAGCGCGCCATGGCGCCTGCAAGATACGGGACCCTGCCCGAGACCCCTGTGGGCGCGTGGCAACCTGGGGCTGCCGTGAAAGGAGCTTCGAGGAGGCCCCGCAGCGGCTGGCAGCGGGAAGGCCATTTGGGTGTGGCCATTGCTGTTTTAGGGCTGAAAGTTTTAGAGTAAAATTTTATTAAAACTAAAAAGGAGCTTCAAGAACTTGTCGCAGGTGACAGCGAGGCGTCGGCGCACGGCTGGTGGGTGCCCGGCTGGCCCGGGGCGGGAAGGGGCGGCGGCGCTGCGGCCCTGTGTTACCGGGAGGAGGGCCTTGAGTGGGTTGTCCTGGTCCTTGGCCTTTTGAACAAAGCATTGAACAAAACGCACAAACAAAGTAACAAAGGAATGAAACGCAAGAACAGAAGCAGGGAAAGCAGCAATTTCTTAAAGCGAGAAAGCACCCACAGGGTGGGCGCGGGCCCTAGCAAACAGCTCAAGGGCCAGTTAGAAAGTTTTCTGGGCTTTAAGTACTTCATTTGAGGTTCTTATCAGCTACCTCTGATCTGGATGAAGGTTTTGGTTTGTGGCTAAAGGCTGGGGTGAACTGGCGCCCTATGCAAATGAAGGGACGTTCCTTGCATGGCTCTTGGTCACTCCAAGGCACTCTCCCTTTCCATCTGGGAGGAGGCTTGTAGGGAGAGTAGCTTTTGATGCTTTACTACTCGCAGTGGGGAGATGGTGCTTTTCCTTTTGGTTTGGGAAGTTTGCGTTAATCGGCCTCAGATTCTCTGCCCCAGACCTTGGTGTTTTCCCTTGATTCAGCTTTAGGAAGTCAGCAGGAATCGGCCTTAAGTTCCCTGCCTCCAGACCCTATTCTCCTGCCTCACGTGGACGCGGACCAGGCAGGAGCCCCGCAAAGACCCAGGTGGCCCCGCGCCCCGCGTGAGAGGCGAGGACCTGGCCTCCCTGGAATGCGAGCGCGCCCGGGTGCACTGGCGGGCCCGCAGGGAGCTGCTGGAGATCCAGAGCCTGCTCGACGCCATCAAGAACGAGATGGAGGCGGAGGAGTGGGGCGCCCGGGCCCCAGCACCCAGCCCGCGCGCGGAGGCGGAGGATCTGGTGGCCAGGCTGTGCGCCGAAGCGGAGAGGAAGGCCGCGGAGGCGGCGCGATGGGAAGGCGGATCGCCGAGCTGCACCAGCGGATCGCCGGCTGCAAGTGCTGCTGAGCCGGCGGGGCAGCGCGGGGTGGAGCCGAGACCGGGGTGGGGAGTGTCCCGCGTGGAAGGCGCTGGGCAGGCAGGGAGAGGAGCGTAGAGCCGTGCCACGCTCTCCGCCGAGATTTACTCTTTTTACATAGGTAAAAGAAAATAATTTCATTTCTTAAAAAGAAAAAAAAAGGAGAAACAGAAACCTAAAGACCTTTAGTAGTAGAACAATAAAGGACATAGAGCTGCCATGTCGCTAGGGGGTTAAACCATTTCTTCTATGCCGTAAATATCAGGCGGAGAACAAAATTTAAAAGTGTGTGAGTCGAGCGCTGTGTCTCATGCCTGTAATCCCAGCACTTTGGGAGGCTGAGGCAGGAGGATCACTTGAGCTCAGGAGTTCGACATCAGCCTTGACAACATAGTGAGACTTCTCTCTATAAAAAATAAAAAAAACAATTAGCCAGATGTGGTGGCATACACCTGTGGTCCCAGCTCCTTGGGAGGCTGAGACAGGAGAATTGCTTGAACCCGGGAAGTCAAGGCTTCAGTGAGCTGTGTTCAGGTCACTGCACTCCAGCCTGGGCAGATTGAGTCACCGTCTGTAATTTAAAAAAAAAAAAAAAAAATACAGGCCGGGCGGGGTGGCTCATGCCTGTAATCCCAACACTTTGGAAGGCTGAGGCTGGTGGATCATCTGAGGCGAGGAGTTTGAGACCAGCTTGGCTAACATGGCGAAACCCCACCTCTACTAAAATAAAAATTAGCTGGGTGCAGTGGTGGGCGCCTGTAATCCCAACTACTTAGGAGGCTGAGGCAAGAGAATCGCTTGAACCCGGGAGATGGAGGTTGTAGTGAGCTGAGATCGTACCTGTGTACTCCGGCCTGGGTGACAGAGTGAGACTCTATCTCAAAAAAAAAAAAAAAAAAGATGTGTGAAATGTAAGGCCATTATTGAACATTTCTAAATTTTGCTAGGAATTTGGAGTGTTTTGCTTGCCCTTTTCTGCCAGAGGTGGCATTCTGCTGGCAGAATTGCAGTTTTCACCCCAGGACAGTGAATTCTGACTCAGTGTCAAAGATAAGGAAGGCCAGGAGACTAGTCAAAATGGTAAGGACGGATTTTATTCAGTAAGGACTTGCAACAGGGAAGAGAGTCCAGCGTGAACTAAACTGAGCTTTGCCAAAGCAAAAGGCAGGAGACTTTTTCAAGGTTGGAGTGTGCTAGGGGAAAAGCACTGAACGGTGAAAAAATAGGGTTGATCCACCTGTCTAGGCCATCTGGGTTTGCTAGTTAGTGCTTATCCAGAGGAGAAACAACGTTCTCCTTTCTTTACGATAGGAGAAGTGGTGAGTTGGAGCAAAGCTTCCACTGAAGCTAGGTCCTCATCCTCCCCTGGGATGGGGAGAAAGAAGGAGGTGATCTCCTTACATGTTTGACTTTCAAGGAGCCAAGGGAGAAAAGAAGGAGGAGGAGGAGGAGGAAGAGGAGGAGGAGAAGGAGGAGGAGAAAACAAGAAGGATGAGGAGGAAGAGAAGGAGGAGGAGGAAGAGGAGGAGGAGGAAGAGGAGGAGGAGAAAGAACAAGAAGGAGGAGGAGAAGGAGGAGGAGAAGGAGGAGGAGAAGGAGGAGGAGGAGGAGGAGGAAGAGGAGGAAGAGGAGGAGGAGGAGAAGGAGGAGGCGGAGGAGGAGGAGAAAGAACAAGAAGGAGGAGGAGGAGAAGGAGGAGGAAGAGGAGAAGGAAGAGGAAGAGGAGGAGGAAGAGGAGGAGGAAGAGGAGGAGGAAGAGGAGGAGGAGGAAGAGGAAGAGGAGGAAGCGGAGGAGGAAGAGGAGGAGGAGGAAGGGGAGGAGGAGGAGGAAGAGGAGGAGGAGGAAGAGGAGGAGGAGGAAGAGGAGGAGGAGGAGGAAGAGGAGGAGGAGGAAGGGGAGGAGGAGGAGGAAGAGGAGGAGGAGGAGGAGGAAGAGGAGGAGGAGGAGGAGGAAGAGGAGGAGGAGGAGGAGGAGAAGGAGGAGGAGGAGGAGGAGGAGGAGGAGGAGAAGGAGGAGGAGGAGGAGGAGGAGGAGGAGGAGGAGGAGAAGGAGGAGGAGGAAGAGGAGGAGGAGGAGGAGGAGAAAGAACAAGAAGGAGGAGGAGGAGAAGGAGGAGGAAGAGGAGAAGGAAGAGGAAGAGGAGGAGGAAGAGGAGGAGGAAGAGGAGGAGGAAGAGGAGGAGGAAGAGGAAGAGGAGGAAGCGGAGGAGGAGGAAGAGGAGGAGGAGGAAGAGGAGGAGGAGGAGGAGGAGAAGGAGGAGGAGGAGGAGAAGGAGGAGGAGGAGGAGAAGGAGGAGGAGGAGGAGAAGGAGGAGGAGGAGGAGGAGGAGATAGAAGAAGAAGGAGGAGGAGGAAGAGAAAGAATTTTTTTTTTTTTTTGAGACGGACTCTCGCTCTGTCGCTAGGCTGGAGTGCAGTGGCGCAATCTCTGCTCATTGAAACCTCCTCCTCCCGGGTTCAAGCGATTCTCCTGCCTCGGTCTCCCGAGTAGCTGGGACCACAGGTGTGCACCATGACGCCCAGCTAATTTTTGCCTTTTTAGTAGAGACGGGTTTTCACCATGTTAGCCAGCATAGTCTTGATCTCTTGACCTCATGATCCACCCACCTCGGCCTCCCAAAGTGCTGAGACTACAGGTGTGAGCCACCGCGCCCAGCCAAAGAAGAAGAAATTTTCATCACGATTGTCTATTGATGAGATGGTTGGTCATATTTTTTGTTTTTGGAATTTCTCAATAGTTTTAACTTTTCCTGCTTCTGTGCATTTTGCTATGTCACATGGGACCTAATCACTGCTGGACACTTTGGGACAAGCAGCAAACTTGTGTCAGTCCTCAAACCACAGAGCTGTTGAAGGAGCTCCACCTGTTCCATTGGAAGATGCCCCTGGGAAATGAGGTGGAAGACAGTTTTGTATGCAGTTTAGAACTTTCTCTGTGAGAACAGATGAGATTTTTCCTCTTAAGTTAAATCATGTCATGTGGTGCACATTGTGTGACTTCGCAGGTCAGTTTGGGCAACTAGCTATGTCTAATTTGACTTGAAACCTACACATGATGGAGTGCTTTCTTGTGTTTTGTTTGTGGCTTGATTTAGGGGTCAACTTCATTGACAGATCTCCCTAGTGCATTTCAGGCCCCGTGGGGCATAGAAGAAGAGAAGTCTGAAAAGGGCCTTGAAGATCTCTGGGAAGGAATCATGGTGCTGGCACTTTGGCCTTCCTTCACGGGGTCATAACCTACCTGGTTAGGCCCATTTCAATAGACCCCATGGGGATTTGAGGTTAAAATACCATATGTGGCTGGGTGTGGTGGCTCATGCCTGTAATCCCAGCACTTTGGGAGACCAAGGTGGGAGGATTCCTTGAGTCCAGGAGTTTGAGACCAGCTGGGGAAACATGGTGAGATCCCCCTCTCTACAAAAACAAAAACAAAAACAAAAAATTAGCCAGGCATGGTGGCACTCACCTGTATCCCAGCTACTCAGGAGGCTGAGGCAGGAGGATCACTTCAGCCTGGGAGGTTGAGGCTGCAATAAGCTGAGATCATGTCACTGCACTCCAGCCTGTGGGTGACAGAGCAAGACCTTGTCTCAGAAAACAAAACAAGAAAACAAAAACACCACACCCACATGTAATAATGGTTGTTGCTTGTAAAAATGTAAAACCTAAAAACTTATTTATTATATATATTTATCCAAATGAACCAAAGCCCTTAAACTTCACCAGGGAAAAGAAAATAAAACATGTTTCTGAAGATCACAGTCTGCCTCATTGTCCTCAAATGCAGTAAACTGCGGGTTATAACGCATTCAGTGAAGCTGCAGTTGGAAGGACAGGTAATCCCCAGGCATGGAAATGCGGTTGGAGTAAGAGAGAAACAGGCACACTTCAGGCCCTAGGTACCTGTGTTCAAAAGACCTGGCTACACGATGCGCCCCAGACCCTGGAGGAGGAATACAGACATGAGACCTGGTGGTAAAGACAACAAAATAATTCAAAGACAGTGTGCCAGGTGTCACACATGTAGGCAGTAACTCTATTGAGGGGCATCTTACATGCCAGCTACTGTTCTGAAGTAGAACAGTGTTACCGCCCTGATGAAGCTTACATTTTAGAGCAGGGAACCTTCAGAAAACATATAAATATGTCCTGTGGTGACGTGTTTGGTGGGTCACAAAAGGCACTGTGCTGCTGGTAGACATGTAAGATGTAGGATGAGGGCGGAGTAAGGATGAGGTGGCCCAGACTGCAGCTGAATCTCCGGTCCACTGCCGACTGACTCACTTTGTAGTGTTTCGCAAGTCTCTTCACCTCACTTTACCCCATCTATAAAATGGGTATACTCAAGAGTAGCTACCTCATAGGGATATCATGAAAATTAAATGAGTTGATATTATGTCAGTGGGCCACAGTTGGCTGATCCCTGGGTAGATTTCTGTTGCAGCAAAGCATTCTCTGAAATGTTATTTAGTTAGGAAGGTTATTAGTGAGTGCTCTTGGGATCCACCCCTGTGGGAGGGAAGGAAAAGAACCAGGATGGGGTGAAGGAGAAGTCGAGCTGTAGTGAAGGCTCAGCAGATGCCTCAGCCAACTTTCTAGGGAGTTCTGAAGATAGTGTGACAGGCAGCCTCTAAGATGGGCCTCAGCAATCCCTGCCACCTGGCATTCAGGCCTTTGTAGAATCTCTGTTTTGAGCCTGGGCCAGAGTTATTGACTTCCTTCTAGTGGACAGAATTCTGCAGAAGTGGTGGGGTGTCGTGGCTTCCACCGTGTACGCCCTCTCTCCCTCTCAGCATTGCTCAGGCCGGGGTTAGCGGACACTGTGCTGTGAAGCAACCCAGCGTAAAGGCTGTGCAGTTTGGGACCGAGCACTGACAACAATCACAAGCTTGACTTTGGAAGAGATCGCCCCTCACCATCCCAGTTGAGCTTGCAAACTACAGTAGCTCAGCCAACATCTTGATTGCAACCTCGAGAGACCTTGACCCAGAAGCACCCAGCTAAGCCCCGTGCAGCTCCCTGACCCATGGAAACTGTAAGGTAATAAATGTTTTTTGTTTTAAGCTTTTAAGTTTTGCAAAAATTTGTTATGCAGCAATGGGTAACTAGGACGGTTTGATGGCTCTTCAGAGCCCTCGCCACGTTGGGGTGAGAGGACTGGGCTTTCTATCTCTGCAGGGATCAATCATTAAATGCAGCTGCCCCAGGAAGGACGCGGTGACAATCTCTGAAGATGGCTGCTGGCCTGGGGCTGTCTCAGCAGCTGGAATAAGACCTTCATTCCTAAAGGGCAATCTGAGCCATGTGTCCTCCACAGCTGCCAACGTTCTGAGGCTCTAGACTGTCCCCTGCCCAAGTTCACCAAGGTTTGTAGACGCCGTTAGAGCCAAGGCTGGCTTGAACGCTCCTATGCTTGGATTACCTGCTTATTCTTTTTCATGTTTGGCCTCTAAGGAGTCCATATTTTTTTCTTCCAGCTCAAGTCCCGGAAAGCAGCAGCGTGTGGGACAGTCGCCCTGGCCGTTGGCCACTGGGCCCCACGGCGCCGTCCGTCCCCGGCCCCGCGCCTCTCTGAGCCTGCGGCCCAGGTTCCCTCCTGGCGGACCCTGGGCCTGGAGCTAGGGGGCGCGGACTTGTAGGAGCGGAGGCGGGTGCGCCCGGGACCCTGGGTTCCGGGCCCTGCGTGCCGTGCTCGCCCAGAGCCAGGAATGCTGGCCTCTGGGTGGGGCCCTGAAGCCATAGAGGAGGTCGCCCCCTGTCACCTCCTGAGGGCGCGCGCCTCGTGAAAGGGGCCCTGACCTGGTAAAGCCAGAGCTCAGGGAGCTCCGCCGTCTCCTGGCACCCAGGTCTCCTCGCCAAGCCTCCGCGGGCCTCCTCCCTGCCCTTCTCCCGGGCCGATCCTACTTTCTTTAAAATGCTTGCCGGGCGCGTTGGCTCATGCCTGTAATCCCAGCACTTTGGGAGGCCGAGGCGGGCGGATCACGACGTTAGGAGATCGAGATCATCCTGGCTAACACGGTGAAACCCCGTCTCCACTAAAAATACAAAAAATTAGCCGGGCGTGGCGGCGTGCGCCTGTAGTCCCAGCTACTGGGGAGGCTGAGGCAGGAGAATGGCATGAACCGGGGAGGCGGAGCTTGCAGTGAGCCAGGATCGCGCCACTGCAGTCCAGCCTGGGCGACAGAGCGAGACTCCGTCTAAAAAATATATATATATATATATATTTGTGGGTGATGCAGGTTCAGGAACCGCTGCGCACCGAGCGCTTCCCGCGCCGCCTAGAGGTGATGGGAACAGCTCCTGAGGAAGGTGTCTCCGCCTTGGCCTGTAGCGCCTCCCAGGCCTCCCGCTCCCTGCCCACAGCGGCTCTGGCCCCGCCGCGCACGCTCACACGAGCATTCACACGCACACTCATCATGCCCACTCACACACACTCATGCTCACACTCATGCTCGCACGCACACATTCACACACTCATGCTCACACACATACACACGTTCACACATGCTCACATACATTCGCTCACATTCATGCTCACATGTACATTCATACACGCTCACACACGCTCACACATACACATTCATGCTCTCATACACATACACACACCCGCTCACTCATGCTCACACATGCACTCTCACATGTGCGCTCACACGTTCACACTCATGCTCACACAATTATCACACACGTACACACATATTCACACTCCTCACACTCATGCTCACGCATCTATGCACTCATGCACGCTCACATGCTCACACTCGTCCACGCCCACACATACATGCTCACACCCGTTCTTACTCATGTTCACACACACACCCACTTACATTTATGCCCACACCCATACACACATATGCACTCATGCTGTCATGCTCACTCCCACACATACATATGCTCACACTCACATGCTCACACACGTGCTCACATGTGCATTCACATTCATGCTCAGACAGCTGCTCACACCACTCACATGTTCACACTGACACATGTACTCATGCTCACTCACACACATACATGCATACGCATACACACACTCGCTCACACACCACTCATGCTCACACACACGCACACTCACACTCACTGGCTGACAGCGCAGTCTCCTCCCAGGCCTCCTTCCCGCTCTCCGCGGTGCTCTTATCACAGTTCAGAAGTCTCAGCCGCTTGACTGCAGCTCAACCCCACAAACCCAGGCTGTTCCCCCCGCCGGGAGCCGCTGCTGGCGCCTCTGAGGGTTCAGCATCGGTAGGTAGGTGCATCCCACCCCCAGGGTATGCCCCGAGGGTTCACCGTGGGTGGGTAGGAGCAGCCCATTCCCAGAGTGCAGCCTCACTCTGTGCGACCTTCACAGGCCAGGGATGCTGCAATTTGGTCTTCTAAGTCCACCCCAGAGGGCATTCTGAGTCTCCCTCTCCGTTGCCCACCCCGGTTTGTCGCCATGTTGGCTCCTTGCCTCTTCTGCACCTCGGCTCTTCCTTTAGGTCCCGGCCCCTCTCGTCACCTCAGGCCCGAAACCTTTGGAAACCTTAGTTCCCCCACAACGTCTTAACAAACTCACCCTCCTCCCCCAAAGGGGAAAACGGGATGGATGAGGGGACAAGAAAACCCTGTCTCATAGCAAGAACTTTTAAATATACTGAATGTGAAGCGGAAACAGCTAGCCTGGGTGAAGACAGGGATTTGTGGTCATACCTTTGGTCTCATTTTTTTTTTTTTTTTTTTTTTTTGAGACGGAGTCTCGCTCTTTCGCCCAGGCCAGAGTACAGTGGCGGGATCTCGGCTCACTGCAAGCTCTGCCTCCCGGGTTCACGCCATTCTCCTGCCTCAGCCTCCTGAGTAGCTGGGACTACAAGCACCCACCACCATGCCCGGCTAATTTTTTGTATTTTTAGTAGAGACGGGGTTTCACCGTGTTAGCCAGGATGGTCTTGATCTCCTGACCTCATGATCCGCCCGCCTCGGCCTCCCAAAGTGCTGGGATTACAGGCGTGAGCCACGTTTTCCTGATAGCACCACCCTAGGCTTATCTCTATGGAGAAACCATTTCTTAACGTTAGCATTCCTTGCCATCCTGAGAGGCTGGGTGGGAGAAACAATGGTGATTACAAACCCACAAGCCCCAGATCCTTCAGAATTAAGAGTTCCGCTTGCATTTTACTCTAAGCAACCAGAGGTCAGGCAACTCTTCAGCAGTGCCTGGAATCCGGTTCATAGGTACATGCTGTCTCTTCCACGTTTCTGCAGAGTTTAGGTATTGCTAAACTCTGCTTCTGTGTAACAGGGACCCCTTTCCTCCTGTTACTGACTGTGTCCCCTCAAAATCCATGTTGAAATCCTACCCGCAAAGTGATGGGGTTAGGAGGAAGCTTTTGGAGGTGGTAAGGTCATGAGGGTGGAGCCCTGCACGGGATTAGTACCCTCATCAAAGGGACCCCAGAGAGCTCCCTCGCCCCTCCTGCCATGTGAAAACACAGCAAAAGGGCTCTCCCTCCCCAAACACTGAATCTGCCAGCACCTTCATCTTGGACTTTCAGCCTCCAGCCCTGTGAGGAACCTTTGTTTCTAAGCCCCCCAGGCTATGACATTCTGTTACAGCAGCCTGGTGGGCTGCAGCACCTCCAGATGCCTCGCTCTTCTTTAGGTTTCCACTGAGAGCCTTCTCAAGGCCAACAGGCTTCCTTTGTCTCTTCAGCATCCTTTGGCAGCACTCCATTTCCAGATACGGATCTCTTTCAGTTATCTTTTTTTTTTTTTTTTTGAGACGGAGTTTGGCTCTTGTTACCCAGGCTGGAGTGCAACGGCACGATCTCAGCTCACTGCAACCTCTGCCTCCCAGGTTCAAGTGATTCTTCTGCCTCAGCCTCCCGAGTAGCTGGGATTACAGGCACCCCACACCACACCCGGCTAATTTTTGTATTTTTAGTAGAGACGGGGTTTCTCCACGTTGGCCATGCTGGTCTTGAACTCCTGACCTCAAGTGATCCACCTGCCTTAGCCCCCAAAGTGCTGGGGCGCCCGACCAGGGATCTTTTTACATAGTCTCCGCAGCATGGCAATTTCAGGGGAGCCAGACTTCGTATATGGTGGCTTTGGCGTCCAAATGTACAAAACCCAGGAGAGTAAGCATCAGAAGTCCCATAGCATCTCTTTGCCATATCACCTTCACAAAGTCCCGCCAGGCTCAAAGGGAGGAGACACAGACTCCACCTCTTGATGGGGATGGCAAGGTTCTGGAAGAGTAGGTGCAACTGTTAGTAATTGCATTGTGGCCGTTTCTTGAAAATACAACATGCAAGACGCCACATTTTACTGCCCCACCCGGCTAGCAGTGGACATGGAGACAGCTTTGTTGTCATGGCTGTGATGTGTCCCCACACTCCAGTGGCTCGCTTTTCCTGTACCAGACACTCCATTATGGCTGCTGCCTTTGGTGGAAGAATTTAGCATGGCTCAGAATTCTGTTGAGCCCAGAATCTTACCAAACCCAGAATCAACATTTTTTTCAGATAAATAGTAAATTATTTTATTATTCCTAGACTATTCACGTAATGTGGGTTAATACACAATGTGGTCTGACCAGTTATTATGTGTAATGAGTGTTAAATGGAGTGTGGAACTTACCCAGATTTTCTGAATTAGCTCTGATAGCTAGAAATAAATTCCGCTTTCTATGTCTTTGCACAGTCATTTGTGTAAAAGAGACCATCCTGTGCCATAATTAAGCACTTCAGGGAAGACTTCTCCCAAATGAGCTGAAAGTTCACAGATGTGAATTACAGATGATTGGCATGAACTAAATGGCATCGGAAAAGGTGAAATTACGGACTTTTTTTTCCTTTTGTCCTGGTTACCTCTGTCCACATCCCCTCTTCTCAGAGCCTGATGTGGCCTGCAGCTGGCAATAGCCTTGTAATCTTGATTGTAAAATGTACAAGCTGGCCAGGCGCAGTGGCTCACACCTATAATCCCAGCATTTTGGGAGGCAGAGGCAGGCAGATTGCTTGAGCTCAGTTCAAGACCAGCCTGGGCAACATGGTGAAACCACACCTCTACAAAAAATACAAAAAAATTAGCCAGGTATGGTGGTATGTGCCTGTAGTCCCAGCTACTCGGGAGGCTGAGCTGCAAGGATCACCTGAGCCAGGGAGGTCGAGGCTGCAGTGAGCCATGATCACACCATTGCATTCCAGCCTGGGCAGCACAGCAAGACTCTGTCTCAAAAGAAGAAGAATAGGACACAGAAGAAACTTGGGTTTGGGTTGCAAAAGGGGTGAGAAGAGGTTTTGGAGATACAAAAGGAGTAAATATTGTTTCCTGAAGAGGATTCTTCCAGCCAGTTTCTGAAGAGAAAATCCGAACATCTGGGCCTCTGAGCAAGATCCCTTGACCTGAGACTGAGCAAATGAAGACATGGGGAAAGAAGAGACTGGCATTTTAATGTATCTGGGTTTATAATCCCACCTACGGGCATCAACTGGCGTTTGCTGCATGAGCCACCCTAAATCTCAGTGACAACAATCAACATTCCTCATGGTCTGCAGTTGGGCTGGGAGTTGGATGATCCAGGCTGGGCTCAGTAATGGTCTGCGGGCCACCTGGTCTAGCCTAGGCCTGTCCAGAGCAGCTTGGTTCTGTGTTTCTCTCACCATTTTCCCACGACCAGTGAGGTGACCCAGCCCATTCTTCTCATAGCGAGGGCAGAGACACAGAGGAAAGCGAGTCCAACTGCGAAAGCCTGTTTCAAACCTGGGCTTGTGTCCTCTCTGTGAACCTCTCATTGGCCAAAGCAAGACATGAGGCAAAGAACATGGATGCAGGAAGGGGTGGGGAATTGGGGTCATTTATACTACCTACCACGATCTGTGCCCACTGCCCCCATTATTCATGTAAAATTTGCTCACCCCCATCTAAGGACCCCCTTCCTGATGGCCTCAAGCAAGAAGTCTAGCATCTTGTGAGCCACATCAGGTCCTAATATGGCTTTTACTGGTATAGAAGCTTATGAACTTTTTGAAAAGACAAGTTATTATCTACTTAGACCCAACATACAGTGACGAGACAGGCACAGGATAAGGCCCATTGGTAAGGGAACAATGAAGGGGTGACATAGCAGTCACATAGCCATTTTGAAACTCGGTGGAGTAAACATTGCCAGGTCCTCTACTTTAAAGCTAGAGAATGCAAGGCTTTGGTTCTGCAACCTAGAAATGGCTCAGCAGCACAGGAGTTGGCAAACATTTTCTGTAAAGATCTAAACAGTAAATATTTTAGGCTTTGTGGGCCACATACAGTCCCTATCACATATTCCTATTTCTGTATTCTTTTTTAAAGATATCAAAGTCTTTCTTAGTTCAGGAGCTGCAGTTTGCCATTGGTCCCCACACACTAGCCTGCACTGACACATCCTTCTTTCTCCGTCACACTTCTGAAAAGGGCATTTTAAAATGCGCCACTTTGGGCTACTGAGGCTGCTTTCTGCCGGTGGAAAGATTGGGAGTCTAGAAGTCCTTTGACACTTTGAACAGTCTCTTGGATAAGCTAGAGCATTTTTGCTAATGTGTTCACCTCGAAACTTTTGTGGGTTTCCATGTATTTTATTCCATTCCACTCATACCAAGAGACAATTCTTTTTGAGGTGTGTTTAGCTCTCTAGACTTAATTACTGCTGTGTTTGTCACATTGGCTGCAGTGAGATCGTGACATTAGGATTCCTGGGAGCCTGCGCTGGGCGGAATTTAAGTTGGCTCCTCCATGATCTTCATTCTCTGGGTGAAAACCGTCGGTCAGCCCACGCCCAGGATTGTTGGTCAGTGCTGAAGGTCCTGAGGCTGTTTTTAGCATAGTCTAAAACTTAAGCAAAGCAGTAATTATAATTGAGCAAGCAAAATTGTTCTTTAACATGGAATCAATGCTGTTACACAACCACATGAGCACTATTTTAGTCCGTTCAGGCTGCTCTAACAAAATACCAGAAACTGGGTGTCTTCTAAACAACAGAAATGTATTTTCTGAGTTCTGAAGGCTGAGCAGTACAAGATTACGGTGCCAGCAGGTTTAGTGCCTGGTGAGGCCCCACTTCCGGTTCATAGAAGTCCATCTTTTTGCTGTAACCTCCCATGGCAGAAGGGGTAAGGCGGCCCTGTGGAGTTGTTTTATGAGGGTGCTAATCCCATTCATGAAAGCTAAGCCTTCATGACCACATCACCTCCCAAAGACCCCACCTCCTAATATCATTACACTGGGGATTGCTTTGCAACATATGAATTTTGGGGGGACTCACATATTTTGACCATGGCAAGCCCCTTAAAAGCAGAGTTTTCTCCAGCTGGGAGCAGAAGGGGATGACAGAGAGGCTGGAAGGATAAGAAGGATCTGACATGCTCTTACTGGCTTTGAAGATGGAGAGGGCCACATTTAAGGACCACAGAGTGACCTGTAGGAGCTGAGAGTGACCCCTGGCCATCAAGCGTGGAGGGTCCCCTTAACTTTCTGCTAGAGGTACACAGTGAATAAGCCTAGACACAATGACATGCAGTGGGTGCTTAATAAAGATCTCTTGGGAAATGAGCATTAAAGCAACATTTATTGGGCTCCTGCTGTATGCCAAGCCCATTTCGAGCTGTGAGGAAACAGATGACTAAACTAAGTACCTGCCCCTAGGGCCTGTTTTCTCGCAGAGGCTTTTATATAGTCCAGTGAAGAAAGAAATCTTCCAGAATGATTCCTAACAGCATATTCAGAGCCTGGCAGGGCTGAGGAAACAGTGGTGAATCAGACCCATCTTGGCCTTGGGTGCCCACAGTGGGTAAAGCCAGACTCCGACTTACAGCCAAAGCCCCAGGCAGAGTGAAGCTTTTACCCTTAGGAAAAAAGTAGGGGGAGGCTGGGTCACAGCAGTCAGCATCAGCACCGAAGCCGCAGCTCTGTGTTCCAGGAGCATCTGCCCGAGGCAAGAGGGAGCGGAGGCCCTGGCTGGGGGCAAATCCCGACACTGTGAGCACCTGGCTTCTCGGAGCCTGGAATATTCTAACGGGACCACTGAATTCCGTTATTATTTCTATTTATTTAGAGACAGGGTCTCGCTCTGTCACTGGGCTGGGGTGCAGTGGCGCAATCAGACGTTCAGAGCTCACCACAGTCTCGACCTACTGGGCTCAAGCAATCTTCCCGGCTCAACCTCTCAAGTAGCTGGGACTACGGGCGCGCGCCACCATGCCCAGCTAATTTCTTGTGTTTTCTTATAGGGTTTTTTCCCTTATTGCCCAGGCTGGTGTGGAACTCCTGAGCTCAAGCGATCCTCTCACCTCAGCCTCCCAAAGTGCTGGGATTATAGGCGTGAGCCACGCGCCCGGCCTGGGTGTTTATGATTTAGAATGTTGGTGAGAGGTGACAGCGTGCTGGCAGTCCTCACAGCCCTCGCTGGCTCTCGGTGTCTCCTCTGCCTGGGCTCCCACTTTGGCAGCACTTGAGGAGCCCTTCAGCCCACCGCTGCACTGTGGGAGCCCCTTTCTGGGCTGGCCAAGGCCAGAGCCGGCTCTCAGCTTTCAGGGAGGTGTGGAGGGAGAGGCGCGAGTGGGCACGGGGGTTGCACACGGCGCTTGCGGGCCAGCTGGAGTTCAGGGTGGGCGTGGGCTTGGCGGGCCCCGCACTCGGAGCAGCCGGCCAGCCCTGCCAGCCCTGGGCAATGAGGGGCTTAGCACACAGGCCAGCGGCTGCGGAGGGTGTACTGGGTCCCCCACCAGTGCCAGCCCACCAGCGCTGTGCTCCATTTCTCACCGGGCCTTAGCTGCCTTCCCCCCGGGCAGGGCTTGGGACCTGCAGCTCGCCATGCCTGAGCCTCCCACCCCCTCCATGGGCTCCTGTGTGGCCCGAGCCCCCCCGATGAGCGCCGCCCCCTGCTCCATGGTGCCCAGTCCCATCGACCACCCAAGGGCTGAGGAGTGCGGGCACACGGCACCGGACTGGCAGGCAGCTCCACCTGCAGCCCCAGTGCGGGATCCACTGGGTGAAGCCAGCTGGGCTCCTGAGTCTGGTGGGGACGTGGAGAACCTTTATGTCTAGCTCAGGGATTGTAAATACACCAATCGGCACTCTGTCTCCAGCTCAAGGTTTGTAAACACACCAATCAGCACCCTGTGTCTAGCTCAGGGTTTGTGAATGCACCAATCGACACTCTGTATCTACCTACTCTGGTGGGGCCTTGGAGAACCTTTGTGTCCACACTCTGTATCTAGCTAATCTAGTGGGGACGTGAAGAACCTTTGTGTCTAACTCAGGGATTGTAAATGCACCAATGAGCGCCCTGTCAAAACAGACCACTCTGCTCTACCAATCAGCAGGATGTGGGCGGGGCCAGATAAGAGAATAAAAGCAGGCTGCCCAAACCAGTGGTGGCAACCCACTGTGGTCCCCTTCCACACTGTGAAAGCTTTGTTCTTTTGCTCTTTGCAATAAACCCTGCTGCTGCTCCCTCTGGGTCCACACTGCCTTTATGAGCCGTAAAAGGTCTGCAGTTTCACTCCTGAGCCAGGGAGACCATGAACCCACCAGAAGGAAGAAACTCCGAACACATCCGAACATCAGAAGGAACGAACTCCAGACGCGCCACCTTAAGAGCTGTAACACTCACCGCGAGGGTCCGTGGCTTCATTCTTGAAGTCAGTGAGACCAAGAACCCACTAATTCTGGACACATTGGGAACTTAGAGCAGCGCTTGAGACATGGTTATCAGCGTCAGATATTTCCTTAAACTAGCGTGAAGTCGACTTTAACCTTCCAGCAGCGTGAGGGCCCTGGCCCTAGAATCAACGCCCAGGGAGCTGCGGGGCTAGAGCGGGCGGGGACGTGGGGTGCGCATGCCTGCGGGCGGTACGCGTGCGTGCGAGTGCGCGTGCGCGCGCAGGGCCGCTGAGGCGGGATCCCCGAATGCGGTTCTCGCTCGCTGCGTGGCGGTAAAGGACCGCGGGTGTCGTAAAAGGGCCGCAGTGGCAGCGCCCTGGCCGACGGCTGGTAGCCCATCTTGGACGCCGTCCTCGCTGCCAAAAGTTGGGGCAACCTGTTGCTAGTCCGGTCGTTGGTGACAGCGAGGCTTCCGCGCTCGCTGCTAGTGGGCAGCCCAGGCCTGCCCCGCGGGCTGGAAGAGGCGGCGGCGTCATGCGGCCCGTGGACGCGGACGAGGCGCGGGAGCCCCGCGAGGACCCGGGCAGCCCGCTAAGCCCCGCGCCCCGCGCCGGCCGCGAGAACCTGGCCTCCCTGGAGCGCGAGCGCGCCCGGGCGCACTGGCGGGCCCGCAGGAAGCTGCTAGAGATCCAGAGCCTGCTCGACGCCATTAAGAGCGAGGTGGAGGCGGAGGAGCGGGGCGCCCGGGCCCCAGCACCCAGCCCGCGCGCGGAGGCGGAGGAGCGGGTGGCTCGGCTGTGCGCAGAGGCCGAGAGAAAGGCCGCAGAGGCGGCGCGGATGGGCAGGCGGATCGTGGAGCTGCACCAGCGGATCGCCGGCTGCGAGTGCTGCTGAGCCGGCGGGGCCGCGCGGGTCTGGAGCGGAGCGCGGCAAGGAGTGTCCTGCGTGGAAGGAGCTGGGTAGGCAGGGAGGGGAGCGCAGAGCCGTGCCACTCTCTCCGCCGTGTTGGTTTCATTCTTTTTTCATAGGTAACTAGAGAAAATAATTTTATATGTTGTTGTAAAGAGTCATGACCACTTAAAGTATTTGCAGGACGTAGACCTGCTCGGTCAGTAGATGGGGGGAGAGAGGTGTGAAGCGCAGGTACATGCTGGAAACGTGTGAATGTTGTTACAAGATTGGAGCGTTTGCGATGACCTTCCTGCAGGTGGAAGCATTGTGCACAGGTGGTTGGGTTTGTTTGACTCCTGGATATGAGAATATCAAGCTCAAAATTTATGTTGTGATGATGAATTTCTCCCACTTGTACTTTAGGTGGCCAACTGACGAACTGTGTTCACCTGATATGGAGTCCTGGCTGCTTGGACAGGCTCAAACCAAGAGAGCCTTTCGTTTTGTCTCCCCTGTTTTTCTGCCTGCGTTTTCTCCACGTTAGCCACTCAATTTCCAGTACCATCCTGGCGGATGACTTCAGCATTAGATGGTCAGGTGTATTTCTTTATTAATAGGCGCATTCACTTTGGAAAAGACAGCTTTTCATTAATGTCCCACGTAAAGGAATATGGCCTATACAGTATGTATGCTGCTGCGTGGTCATATTTGTTCCTGTGATCTTATTGTATTTTCAAAGTTTGGAAGTATACCCGTGTGCTTTGCTATTTTTTTATGCTTCCTGGAATTTGGGGACTCATGAGAGACTTGAGGTTAGAGTTCTGCAAGTGAGAAGACCCTACATGGTTGCAGCTGCCACATCAAGAACCCAAGCCCCTGTCAAAGTTGTGAATGCGACTTTGGATGAGATTGAGAAGGCCCAGTGGACAGTTGGTCTCGAAGAGTGGCAGTGTGTGGATTTGAGGACCTCTGCAGACCATCAGATCAAAGGAGGGAGAGCTGTTTTGGGTGTTTTGCTTTTTTTGTTTTTATAGCATTTTGCTTTTTCCTGGAATGTAATTTTCCTATGGCATGTTAACTGGTGCACTTCGTGTAACCTGTCTGGTGAGCAACCTACAACTGGGATGAGTTCTAGGTACATGTGTTTGCTGACTTTGGGGTAAACAACTTTGTTATAATACAGTCTCTGCCACAGATGCATGTTACCATGCCAGTGGATGGAAATGGGGTGGGGGGAATGGGGGATCCTTTGGAAGACCTGTCTTTGAGTCTTGTGTCTCGGGTAAGGCAAGCACGCTTACAGTTAAATACATTTCCTTCTTTAAAAAAATTTTCCCTGGGATTGTTAAATTTGCTTTAGCAAACTCATAAAGAGGAACATCATTCTATAGGATGTCAGTGGGATGGCAGGAGTAGGTAGAAGTCTAAAACCACACAAAGGAGCCAAAAGGGAAACATTTTGCACTGGCCTGTCTTCTCTGTTACCTCCCAGCCCAATTCCCTAAGCTCCCGCCAGTGTCAGGACACTGAGGATGTGCAAATGAGAAAACAAAAGCCTGTATTGCAAGAATCCACTTGGGATTAGGCACTTAACATACCTTATCTAATTTTCACAACTATCAGAGGTCATTTTATTACCCCCATTGTTCAGGTGAGGAAACTTCAGCCAAAAACAAAACAGAAAACAACCCTAGAACCTTGCCGGGAAGAATTCAACTGATGCCAAAGCTCTTTCACAACATCAGTAGCTCCTGGTGTGCCATCTGCTTCCTCTAACTGTCGTGATGGTTTCTGAAACAATGGTTCAGAATGCTGACCGCTCTGGAGAGGGCTGCAGCAGCAAGCCTGGGACTGAGTTTCTGGCCTCATAGAATGTTCCATGACAGACCCTCTCTGACTGATGAGAGGTGTGAGTTGTCGCTCAGGCTAAGTGAGATTTGGAGGCCTAAATGCAGACATCCCCCCTCTGCTCATGTCCCATGTTCCAGATGTCTTCTGGACATCAGCCAGTGGATGTCATAGGATGGATTCACTTCTTTGTCGATGTATTCATCCAGTGTGTTTTGCTGGCAATGTACTAGGTCCTTGGGACACTAAGGAGCAGTTGGCTCCTTGGCGACGGAGTCATTGATTCATTTGTTCAAGTATTCTTTGAATAGATACCAAAGACTTAACACGTGCCAGGCCCAGAGTAGACATGACAGCCGTCCTCTTGCACAGCTGCTGCCTTCAGAGGGTTTGCACCCTAGTGAGTGAGATGGCCACTAAGCAGCCCCTGCCTGTGGGTGAGAAGTGCTGAGTGTGAGCAGAGCCCAGGGTGGGTGGTATCTGCCCAGCCAGGGAATAGGCAAGGCTCCTTCCCCGAGGGGTCACAGATGTGTTACATGATTGAAGCCATGTGGGGATGTGGGCAGGGGAAAGGAGGGTGTGTAGAAGGTTCCAATCTGGCTGGGTGTGGTGGCTCACACCTGTAATCCCAGCACTTTGGGAGGCCGAGGCAGGCAGATCACGAGGTCAGGTTATCGAGACCATCCTGGCTAACACGGTGAAACCCCGTCTCTACTACAAATACAAAAAATTAGCCGGGTGTGGTGGCGGGCGCCTGTAGTCCCAGCTACTCAGGAGGCTGAGGCAGGAGAATGGCGTGAACCCGGGAGGTGGAGCTTGCAGTGAGCTGAGATTGTGCCACTGCACTCCAGCCTGGGCGATAGAACGAGACTCCGTCTCAAAAAAAAAAAATAAAAAAAAGAAGGTTCCAATCTGACTGACCCCATCCTGTCAGCAGAGAACAGCTGAGGCCCAACCCTCTACATCTGCATGTTTCCTCATCCTGCCTGATTCCTTTGATGAAGGCAGTTTGGATCTTGGGTGGCATGATGGTAAAAGCTAAGTTTGTGAACTTTGCATCTTGGGAGCCAAGGGCAATATCCTGTGTATGAGCCTAGAGGAAGAGAACGCACTTGGGGAGGAAGAGCCCTGACCCCACTGTATACCAGACAGCGGGCAGCACACAAGGCGTGGGCCAGGGTCAGGAGGGAAGTTCCATTCCTGGCTGTGCTGATTACTCACCCTGTGGCCATCTCTTTGGGGGCCACCATAAAATGATAGATTTGCACTGTGTTGTCTCTGAGGTTCCTTGGAACCTTGACATTTCATTTGACTCAGATTCATATAAAGTAACCAGCCACCTCGTGGACAATTTTAGCCTTGCTCCTTGAGGTAGCACCTTGAAGACGGGTGTCTGAGGGCCTCTCAGAGACTTTTGGAATTTCATTGTATGGTCTAGCCACACTAGCATTTCCAAGTAGGTCCTATATTGGGACTAAGAGTCTCATTAGCAGAAGATTCCTGGGTTCCGGAGATGCCCTGAGACTTCTCTCCAACTGGAAAAAGGTTGCTGAACAAATGAAATTGATCTTTGATCTTTCTCCCCTTGATTATGTCATATTACAACATAATTCTTGGGTATTCAAAGGCATCCTGAACTTGGGTCAGGGTGTACCCATCAGTCTTATTATTTGTTCAGTGTCCTATAAGTCAGACACATTTTTCTGTGTTTCTTCATTCCCACAGTCCTGGTCGCACATATACTCTGAGATGCAGAAGAATGAAGAGTTCCCTAATGTGGTCCCTTGAGTCATTGCTCTCTGACAAACCAGCCCTATTATCTTCCTCAGTTTTGTTTCCTCTCTTTCTTGAAAGATAATTTTGCTGGGTATATAATTTTAGGTTGGCGAGTATTTTCTCTTGGTGTCATTAACATGTTATTTCACTAACTTTGGCTTCTATGGTTGAGAATTCAGCTGTCACTCCAGTGTTTGGCCCTTAGAATGGGATTGAAGTCTGGGCCACAGACCACAAAGTGCAAAGTGGTCAGGCTTCTGTGGTCCCCCAGTCCAGTTTCCCGGTGCTCCTTCACTCCTGGCCACACTGGCTGCTTTGCTGTTTCCTGGCCATGGCAAGCATGTGGTGTGGTCCCAGGGCCTTTGCCCATGTTGAATCCCCTGACTGGGACACTACTGCAGCTGAACCATGGTAAAAGTGGACAGAGAAAACATGCAACATTCTTTGGAGAAGTTCTGCTGTAACGTGGCAGAGAAATAAGGTGACTGCAGAGGTAGCTGAAGGGAGGGTGTCTTTCTCTGTGTGAGCATGTGTGATGTGGACAGCTGTACCGACTGACGGGACTGACCTGGTGCAGCAGGACAGACTGGATGCAGGTGGCGCAGCAGCAGGCAGCTGGTGGGGTGGCCCCTGCAGCTCCCCCTGCAGGTCCCTGCCTCCCTCTGCATCTTGCAGAGTCCCTCCTCTGGCGGTCAGCCAGTTCGCATAACCCCATCCCCAACCTAATTCGATGAAGCCAGCAGCCAGAAGTGCACCCTCACTGACACTTCATTTCTAGAACATTTCCTTTGGGAACATTCCAACCATGACCCAAATGCCACCCCCCAAGACCCCAGCCCTCTCCCTGCTTTCCCCCAGAGGTCCTGAACTTCAAGTTCTAGGGCACCCCAGCCAGCTTAGGCTCCCCTCACACAGCTTGTCCCACACTTCAGCCCACCAAGCCTTCTGTGGCCTCTCGGGGCCCTCTCCCTCCTGGAGCAGTCCAATTTGTTCTAAAGTTATATGTTGGATGATTATGGTTTATGAGCCCTGACCCATAAGCCCTTTCCCCCAGGGTCTCTGGGGGAGGTGGCCTGAAAAGCTTCCACAAAAAAGCAGGAGGCCAAGTTCTGTCCTCCCTGAGTGGCGTCAGTGCCCTGGGCACAAGGGCTCCTCCTGCCAGCTGCCCCCGGCTCCTGGGCAGCCTTCTGCTGACAGTGGAGAGGCCTCGCCACCATTCAGCAGGCTGTCCCCAGTGCATTCAGCAGGTGCGCCTGCAGCGTGGAGGTGTGCAGGCAGGTGCAGTTCACGACCAAAGGACGGTCTTGCTGCTTCTTAGTCAAGCTCACAGAAGCCCAGGCTCACTGTGGATCCATTCTCGCCCCACTCGGATCGCAGGCAGCAGTCCTCTCAAGGCTCTGCCTGAGCACAGATGACAGGGACTTCAGAACCCTTATCCGTGTGCAGTCTGGGGGACACCTGGTGGACAGCCTTTTGGAAGGATGTTCAATGTGCTACTTAGGCTCCACAAAGGTCCCTTTGGAGGACTCATCCTGCAGGTCCACTTTACTGGAGAAGACACCAGTCTCATCAATGGCCAATCCACGGAGCATCATTTCCCAGCTTTTTCATTATTCTCAGGATGCTACCAGCGCAGCCCTCCTGAGAGGTCCAACAACTGTGGCTGGAAGAGGGGAGCCCTCGTTAAAAGAAGACATTCCCAGCTGCCATCCAGAGCTCATCACACCAAGTCTTTGGGTGCTGTGGGGTAGCTGGGCAGCGTTCTTTGCATTTCTTTGCTCTGGCCCTGGTGCAGGTGGAGGGAGGTGAGCAGAAGATACGTTGCCATTGTGTCTTCTGCATCTGTGAGCTGTAAGGCCCTGGGGAAAGCACCAGGCCTTTCTGAATATCTCTCCTCACCCATAAGATGGGCATGATACTCCCTGCCTGTATCCTTGCCAGAACTGCTGGGAGGACTGATTGGAGAAAACTTTGCCCTAGATTAGGGATTAAATTTTTCGCTAAGGAGCCAGATAGTAAATGCCATAAGAAGGCCAGGTGCAGTGGCTCATGCCTGTAATCCCAACAATTTGGGAGGCCAGGGCGGGTGGATCACCTGAGGCCAGGAGTTCAAGGCCAGCCTGGCCAACATGGTGAAACCCCGTCTCTACTAAAAAATACAAAAATTAGTTGAGCATGGTGGCATGCACCTGTAACCACAGCTACTCGGGAGGCTGAGGCAGGAGAATCGCTTGAACCTGGGAGGCAGAGGTTGCAGTGAGCCAAGATGGCGCCACTGCACTCCAGCCTGGGCAACAGAGTGAAACTCTGTCAAAAAAAAAAGAAAAGAAAAAAGAAAAAAAAGGAAATGCCATAAGATCTTTGTCAAGGCTGCTGAGCCTGAATAAGTACAGTAAGGTAATGCACCCTGGTGGCAGATAGTGGAGAAAGAAAAACACATGAAGTTCTCTTTAGACACAGAAAAGGAATTTCACGCAATCCAGTACGTGAACATTCATTTCAAAACTCCTCACACACTAGTACTAGGTGGATAAAGTTGTCCACTTACAACCTGCAGGAAATATTCTTAGGCCAGGGGACAATGGAGTCATACCGTCTAACACGATGGCAACAGGGTGCTTGCAGCTGGAGCAGGAGGGCTGGGGCAGGGAGCAGTGGGGCAGAGATTTGGTTGGTTTTAAATAAACCTTTACCACCCATGCACCTGGGAAACACTTAATCGTGGCTCATACCAGCCAGCTCTCCTCACCTAGTTGCAGAGAGCACCCCAGGTCTGTTGTGGGCAGCAGAGTTTGGCAGGATGCTGACCATCACCTTGACCCTGACCCCTCCAGTCCTCTACCCTGTCTCTCCTCTCCCAGCCCTGCCCCCATACCACCCACAGCTCCAGGAAAGGGGCCCCTGTTCTGGGCTGGGCTCCAGGCATTCGGAGGTGGGTTGGACCCACCCTTGGCCTTTGCAGAGCTCCCAGGCCACTGGCAGGGCCAGTGCTGGTAGAGAGGGAGGCCCTAACCAAAGGGACCAGAACAAGAAGGACGAGACCGCCTTGCTGGACTGAAGTGGAAAGTGTGCCGGGAGGGCTTGGGTGGAAAGGCAAGCTGTGCCAGAGCAGGAGAGTGGCCATGGTGCCCGTGAGCCTGGGAAGGAAGATGCGCGCCTTCTCACTGCTGCACACACCAGCACTGACTCCTACAGGCTGGGGTGTGTGGCAACGTTCTTCTGGAAGAAACCACAGCAACTGTTAGTAGTTGCCCCAGACCGAGGGCTGGGGCTGGGTCGAGTGAGGGTTTTCCATTTCATCAGGTGCCCTTCTAATCTCGCTTAAATTTTCTAAACCTGCTTGAGAGCCTCTTTATTTAGTTGCTAATATCAACAAAATGTATCTGAGTAGCAAGATTAAGCTCCGTTTTTTTGTTTGGTTATTTATACTTCATAGTGTTTAAAAAACTAATAAAAGTAATATTAAGCCAGGTGTGGTGGTTCATGCCTGTAATCGCAGTGATTTGGGAGGCTTGCTTGAGCCCAAGAGTTCAAGACCAGCCTGGGTAACATAGCAAGGCCCTATCTCTACAAAAAGAATTTTTAAAAAAATTAGTCCCCACTATTCAGGAGGCTGAAGCAGGAGGATGGCTTGAGCCTAGGAATTCGAGGCTGCAGCGAGCTATCATGCCACTGCACTCCAGCCTGGGCAGCAGAGTGAGACTCTGTCTCTAAAAAATTTTAAAAGTAATATTATACAATTTTTTTTTTTTGAGACAGAGTCTCGCTCTGTCACCTAGGCTGGAGTGCAGTGGCTCAGTCTGTGCTCACTGCAACCTTCAACTCCTGGGCTCAAGCGATTCTCCTGCCTCAGCCTCCCGAGTAGCTGGGATTACAGGCGCCCGCCACCACGCCTGGCTAATTTTTGTATTTTTAGTAGAGATGGGTTTTCACCATGTTCGAGGAGGTCACCTCGAACTCCTGACCTCAGGTGATCCGCCCACCTAGACCTCCCAAAATGTTAGGATTACAGGCGTAAGCCACTGTGCCTGGCCACAAATTTTTTAAAATAAAGGTTAAAGGTAAAACATGTAAGCATTCAGTTGCTTCAACTTGAGTCTCATTTCCAGGAGTCCATCTAAAGAAAGGGGCTGGGCCGGGGTGCTCAGCAGCAGTCCCCATCCTCCCACCTCCAGGACAAGTGCCACAGTGTCGCGATCACAGTCGCTGGCTGAGAGAAAATGTCTCGTGCACTTTATTCACGGTCTTCACAGCTCCCCATGAGGCAGATGCCAGCGTCACTCTGTGCGGGCTCCCCTTCAGGCCCCCGGTTCCAGAACAAACCGCTGCTCTCCTCATAAGGACGAGAGACTCCCCTGCTCTCCCGCCACTTCAGGAGACAGTGGGCACCTGAGGGGGCTGAGATTTGGGGAAACAGCCCCCCTTTCCCGAGCTGGCAGGGCTGGGAGTGGCTGCACCTCATAGACCAATTCCAGGGAGTAGGACCCTTGAGCCCCCTTCTGGTCCCAGACCCAAGCTAGCTTCTCCAGCCCAGCTTTCCTGTGAACAGGATGGCCAGGCTGTGGCTCTGCTGTCTTCCCAAGGGAAGGAGGAGGCAGGGGGCTTGCACACCCCCAGGCTGCGCCCTACTCCTCCCCGCCTGACCTCTCTTGCCTGCACCATGGGCTAGCGGGTTGGTCCCCACCAGGATGCCACAGCACCTCCTCCACGGCAGGGACCACACTCTCCCCGGTATCCCCAGCACCTAGCAAGAGTGTTTCCAACCAAGTGTTTGCTAAACTGAACCCAGAGCCAGAAGGGAGCTTGGAAAAACTCACATGCCTAGGGCAGCCCAACCTCAGGTGAGGGGAGCAGGGGGCTTGGCTGTCCCGCTCTGGCAGGAACGGATGCCCAGTGTGGTCACATCATCTGATTTCCATGTTAGGAATCCTCTTGTGTGCGTGTGTGTGTGTGTGTGTAACCTTATTTTTGAACATTGGTAACCATTTTAACACTATGATTGATTGATTTTTAAGCGACTGACTCATGTGATTGTGGGGACTGATAAGTCCAAACTCTTAGGGCAGGCTGGCAGGCCTGAGACTCAGGTAATAGCTGATATCTCAGGCTTCAGTCCACACGGTGCAGGCTGGAAACTGAGTCAGGCTTTCTGTATTGTGGTCTGGAGGCAGAATTCCTTCTGGAAACCTCAGTTTCAACAGATGGGATGAGGCCTACCCACACAATGGAGGTTCATCTGTTTTATTCCAAGTCCACTAATTAAATACTAATGACACCCAAAAATATCCTCACAGCAGCATCTAGATGAGAGTTTGAACAAACAACAGGGCCAATAGCCTAGCCAAGTGGACAGATAATAACATTCACCATCACAGCTGCCAATGGGCAACCACCGGATGGGCACTGCCCAGCCTCACAACAATCCTTGGGGTAGGAGCATGTGCACCCCATCCATTTCACAGATGAGAAAACGGCTCAGAGAGGTCCCCAGCCAGCACATGGCGGGGCCAGACTCGAACCCTATCCTCTGCTCCAGGCCTCAGCCTGCACCCCCACCCCAGGGTGTTGGCCTTGGCAGCACCGGGAGACTCACTGCGAGGGCAGAAGCAGTGAATGTGGGGCGTGCCGACTGCAGATTTCACAAGACTTCTACAGGCCGCAGGGCCCAGCATCTCTCCCTCCTCCTCTCAACTCCTCCACCTCCAGGTTCTCCAACAGGCCTTCCCTTTGTGGGCACCCAAGACCCAGCCAGGGGAGCTGACTATGGAGACTGCCTCGCCTGGGTCAGGACCCCCAGTGGGCATGGCCACTCAGGGGTGGGAAGAACTGTCTCTCCAGGAACCGGCTGGATGGGTCTGGAGATGGAGACCCCGTGTGTTCACAGGGCTCCTGTTTTCTCCCATGTGACTTTCTTAGTCTAAATAGATATGTTTTAAAACCCCTGGTGTTCTAATGTACCCAGCATGCACTGTGCACGCCTAGGAATCTGGGCACCTTGGCGTGAGAATGAGGGCTCTGTGGGTTCAGAGTCCTGGAGGTGATCTCATCTGAATCCCTCGTTTTACAGATGAAGAAAGTGGCCCTAGAGGAAGGAACGGGCCCCAGAGTCACTCAGCAAGTCAGTGACCCAGGGGCTGGGCAGGCTGCTCACCTGAGGCCAGTACCCTACACCAGCCAGCCCTGTGCTCACAGGCAGGGGGCCCCGTTCCTGCCACCACCAGGACACTTGAGATGTCCCTGTGCTTCTACTTAAAATGAAGGTCACAGGGAGGAATTCATGTCCATGCCAGAGGGATCTGATGAGGAAAGACATTTGAAGCATTTTTGTTTTTAATTTTTTTGTAGAGATGGGGTCTTGCTATGTTGCCCAGGCTGGTCTTGATCTCCCAGGCTCAAGCCATCCTCTCGCCTCAGCCTCCCAGAGTGTTGGGATTACAGGCACGAGCCACTGCATTGGCCTGAAGGACATTAGCATGTTAGATGGGCGTCTGCCAGGCCTGGGTCAGCACATGCGGGAAGGTGCTCTGAGTCCCCTATGCTTCAAAGCAGAGTGTGCTCCACCACGGGCAGTCCTGGACTTGGACCCAGTCTCCCCAGATTGTCATGGCTTTTCTGGTACTCTGTCACCTGGAAGTCTTGACTCACAGAAGAAATCAACTCAACAGAGATGATGCTGTGGCCTTGAGGAAGGCCTTGGGTGAGGAGAAGGCAGGAATAGTGGGGACCCCCAGATCTGGGGGTCTGTGGAACATGGAACCCTGGCCCAAAAAAGGTGGTTGGAAGACACTCTGCAACCTGCTGCATCTCCTTTGAGAAGGTGGGCTTTTTCTTTCTGTTGAGGCACTTTGCCAGTGTTTAATATTTCATGTCCATCACCAAAGCCACTCTACAGCAGCTCACAGGGGTGCAGAATCACAGCCTTCCAGCTTTAGGAAATATCTAAATTCCTCATCCAGCTCTCTGTCCCCCACCAGCCACATCCCCCTGACTCCGCCACAGGGAGCTGCTTCCCTATCCCACAGCTTCTGCCCCTGCTGCAGTCTCTCCAGATGTGCCACACTCTGTCCCACCTCCAGTCCCTGTCGCCCCTGTGAGAATGTCCTGACACGAGTGCACATCAGAATCCCCTTGACAGGTTTCTCTGGCCCCTCTCGCACCCTTCCCTGCAGTGGATGCCCTGCCTCAGGGTTGTTCTAGCTCAGGGGATGCCAGCCCTGCTGTTCTGATGTAGCAGGACGAGCCGCAGACAAAATTCCTCAGACACTGGATTAAAGAAGGAAGAGGTTTATTCGGCCAGGAGCATCAGCAGACTTGCATCTTAAGAGCCGAGCTCCCTGAAAAAGAAATTCTTGGCCCTTTTAAGGGCTTACACCTCTAAGGGGTCCACATGAAAGGGTCATGATAAATCGAGCAAGCATGGGGAACGTGACTCGGGGCTACATGCATCAGCTAACAGAATAGAAAGTTTTGCAATGCTTTTTCCTACAATGTCTGGAATTTACAGATAACACAAGTAGTTTAAGTCAGGGGTTGATATTATTATTATTACTTTTTTTAACTACCAGGGCTGGGTGGTGGCACCAAGGTCTTCTGGCTATTTATCTTACTTCTGTTTTTTTTTTTTTTTTTCTAACTTTTTGCTTTCTCTCTTTCCTCCTGTCTTGTAAACTAGGCAAGGTCGGGGGAAGAGGGCAGCAGGAGTAGTAGTGGTCTCCTTCCTTACTGGGACCATGCTCTGAAGACCATTTGTCCAAGCAAGCCCCTTTATCTAGCAAACACCTTCTGCTCCTTCAAGTCTCATCTGAAGCACCGCCTCCTCCAGGAAGCCTCCCTGACCTTCCTGCCTGGGTAGCCGCTCCATGGGGCTCCCACAGCACACCACTGTCACACTGCACTGTCACCATCTGCTGCTTCTCAATGTCCTTGACTGAACTGTTAGCTCCTCGAGGGACAGGATGAACCAGCTCCTCTCCAAAGAGCGCCCGGTAGAGAAGGCAGCTGGGAGCGAGGAAGGAGGGAGCAGCAGGTGCTTCGAGCGCCACTGGGTGGCCGGCACCTGCCAGGCACCTCACATGCTCTGCTGCAGTTCATCCTGCACTTTACTTACACTTGAGTCCCCCTATCTCTGATCATTGTCACTAGTTCCTAGGAAACTGACACTTGGGTCACAAAACTTGTCCAAGGTGTCACAGAACAAATAAAGGACAAACCCAAGGACCAAACTAAAGTCAACCTCTGCCTTTCTATAATGCCAGGCTGCTCACCGTCAAGCAACTCGGCGGTGTCACCGAACTCTGCACTGGTGTACTGAGGTGAACAGCATCCCCCAAAATTCATGTCCTTCCCAGGACCTCAGAATCCAGCCTTCTTTGCAAATCAGATCATTGTGAATGTTCTAAGTTAAAATGGGGTCATGCTGGGGTAGGGAGGGTCCTTAATTCAATATGACTTGTGTCCTTCTGAGACAGAGACACATGGGGGGCCAAGTGACAACAGAGGCAGAGATTGGAGTGCAGGGCCACAGGCCGAGGAACGCTGCCAGCCACCAGAGCTGGGGACGGGCAGGGAACAGAGTCCTGCTCTGAGGCCCCAGAAGGAACCCACCCTGACGATGCCTTGATTTCTGTCTTCTCGGCTCCAGAACCGAGAGGGAGCCCGTTGCTGGTGTTTTCGGCCCCCCAGTCTGTGGTGAGTTGTTCCACAGCCCCTAAAAAACAAATACAACCAGTTGGGAATACTCAGTCACGAGCAACAAGAATCCCCACAGCGTCTCCACAGGGCTGCACATAGCCGAGGGAGATCATGCCCAGGATTGGTGCAGGAAGAAAGCAGAGGGCTGAGGGCCTCCTCTTTGTATTCGGCAAAGCCAGGCTCCGTAGCCCTCAGGGAAACATCTGACCAGAGCTGTGGTGTGTGGGCCCCACTGTTTGCTAGAGAGCCTGAGAGATGAGTCATTGGTTTCTAGCCTGGAGAAAGACGCCTGCGAGACGAGACTGTCGGGGTCTCTGCCGCCCTCCCCAGGAGCTGTGTCCCCCGGGTGAGATGCCGCCCCTGCCCTCACAGCTACCCGGTGCGTGACCCCTGCATCCAGCCTGTCCCTGAGAAACTGATTTCCTCACCTCTCTCAGCCTCCTCCCTCATCAAATATTTGTCGGAGGCGTTATTAAGGATCAAACCGGTTTGATCCACTGCAGTGCAGGAACCCGGGCAGGGTGGAGGGGCCTGGGCTTGCTGACCAAGTTCCTCGCTCTTAGCCTCGGTTTCCCCTTCTGCAAAGTGTGGAGATCGCATCAGGTGATGAGTGAGGCCCCTCCTCCTCCTTCAGTTTCCTGCTCCTGCCCAGGCCTCCACCAGCTCCCAGTGTCCTCGGGCGGGTGCTGCAGGGACCCTGAACTGCACATGGCTTGGGCTCCTCACCCTGCAGCCCCTCACTGCCTCACCGTGCACGTCCGCCTCTCACACCAGCGGCCATGTGGGCCTCAAAAGGGTAAACCTGACGGTGCCTCTTGCGGCTGAAAACCCTCCAGACCATTGACCTGGCACAACAGGATCACCTGGGAGGCGGTGGGCCAGCCTGGCCACTGAAAAGGCAGCTCTGCCTGGGTGTGGCCCAGCAAGAGCTAGTTCTTAAAATCACCTAGGAGCTCGGATGTGTGGCTGGCGCTGCGAGGCCCAGAACTACAGGACCAACCCCCTGGGGGGGCCTTCCCTGGTTGGTGCCCTCTCCCCCTCCAGCCCATCTCCACCCTGGACTCCCGCTGCCCATCCCAACTTCTTGATTCCCCAGAGCACTGGTTCTTTGTGCCTTATTCCTCACTGTCCCACATCCCAAGGCACTGACTCCTCCAAGCCCGCCTCCCACTCCACTCCCACTTCACTCTCCCCGTGCTCTTCCCAGGCATGGGTTCCTCCACCCCTCAGCACAGGCCCCACCCTCCTCCTGGCCTCTCTGCTTCTCCCCTCCCCAGTCTCCTCTCCCTCGCCACCTCCTCCATACACATGGCGCCCTCTGTGGCTGGTGACTCCCTGACACCAGGATCCCAGCCTCACTCATCTTGCATCCCCCAGCCTAGCGCAGGGACTGGAGAGCTCGGATCAACTTACGGCCCCCACCTGCTTGGGCCAGTGCTGGATCTGGGGCTACACCCTAGGGGCCTTTTGTCGCATCTGCTGAGCACAGATGTCTGGAGAAGGCCCCATCTGGTCCAGATTCCAGAGGACAGAGGAGTCACTTCAAGAGCTGTTCCCATGACACTTAGGACAGGCTGGGCAGGCTGAGCCTCACTGCCCCACTGCATAACTTGTGTCTTCCTGAAACCTCCTGACCCTGGGCCTGACTGACTGGGGATGTCTCCTGCCTGCCCATCTCCGTGGCGATAGGGCGGCCTTGCCAAAACAAGGCCACATCCTGGCCTTCCCAGGGGTTGACTGCTGGGCCCCTTCCCGTCAGCGGTTGCTCTTTACCCTGGTTAACGTGTAGAAGCTTGTGGTTCGAGCTCTTCATCTGGCTTTTTTTTTTTTTTTTTTTTTTTTTCTGAGACAGAGTCTCGCTGTCGCCCAGGATGGAGTGCAGTGGTGTGATCTCAGCTCACTGCAACCTCCACCTCCCAGGCTCAAACAATTCTCCTGCCTCAGCCTCCTGAGTAGCTGGGATTACAGGCGCCTGCCTCCATGCCCAGCTAATAAATAAAAATAAATAAATACATAAAAATTTTAAAACAAAGTGATGACCAGGCTGGCCAACATGGTGAAACCCCGTCTCTACTAAAAGTACAAAAAAATTAGCCTGGTGCAGTGGTACATGCCTGTAGTCCCAGCTACTCGGGAGGCTGAGGCTGGAGAATCGCTTGAACCCGGGAAGTGGAAGTTGCAGTGAGCCGAGATCACACCACTGCACTCCAGCCTGGGCAACAGAGTGAGACTCAGTCTAAAAAATATATATATATATATATATAAAATATATATTTATAATACATTTTATATATATATATTTATAATGCATTTTATATATATATATATATATATATATATATATATATATATAATGCTGTGAATGCCCTTCCTGAGGAGCACTGCCTCTGGGGTAGGGAGCCTCCTTCTCTCTCCCACTCCTCTGGCTGAGGTGGTAGGATGGTGGCCTGTGCTGTGCAACCTTATCCCAAGAGGGAACTGCCCAGCTCCGGAGTGAGCAGAATGGACCTGTCCCTGCTCCCCAAGGGGTCACCAGTGGGGCCACTCTGAGCCTCCACTGCAGGACACCTGGGCAGAGGCAGTGTGTTCTGAGAAAGCCGGCTCTCGTGAGACCTGCTGCTCCCATCACACACCAAAGTTTTTCTGTGTTGAGCCACAGCCCCGTAGGGAGAGTCTCGGCCCATGTGCTGGTGGAGGCTGTGTTGGGAGAGGTTAGGGAACTTGCTGGAGGCTGACACTCTGGAAGATCTCCACGGAGAGAGAGGCCTTTGAGTGTGGGCCTACTTTGACTGGGGCAGGATGTGAACACAGGCCCTACCTCCATGCTCCTTACCTCTGTGCCCTCCAGGACTCGCTCAGCCTCCCATGCACAGACCCTCTGAGTACAGTACCTCCGCTATAGAGACAGGGAGAGGTGCGACCATGCTTGAGGCCAGAGTCCCCGACTCTGCCCAGAGTCCCAGGAGCCTTCGTGCTGCCTAAGCCCTGTGGGTGCTCTGGGTTTGGTAAGTGCCAGGGCTCAAAAATCAACACCCCAACGTGGAAGCCTCAGAAGCAAAAGTTTCTGTGTCCTGCTCCCACCCTCCTGTCTCCAGCCCCTCCTTCTCCTCTGAGAGGCTTCCCCAAACCCTGCCACAAAACCCAGAAATATGACTCCAGTTCTCCACTCCCTCCCCTTTCCGTGTAGAAACCAGCCTAAAGAAACCCTCTGGCCTGCTTTATTTGACTGTAGGTCATAAGAGCTCCATTCCAGAGAGGGTCCTGCCCCACACCTAGAAGGAGGGAGAGCTGCTCAGAGAAGCCCCCGGGAATCTGACCCGACAGGCCCTGCCAGGTTCTCCTCTCGGTCTAAGAGCGTCCGGCCTTACTTCTGTGTCCAATCATAGTTCCATACGTTGCTGAACTGTCTTTATGTTTATAAACATGGACAGTTTCCCCCCAGATCTTTGGGTCTTCATCGTGAAGGCTGCCATGCCACATAAGCTACGATCAAATACATCTGTTATGCTCTTCTCCTGTTCATCTGCCTTTTGCCTGTTGATTTTCAGTGAACTCCCAGAGGATGAAAAGGAGTTTTCCGTTTGGCCCCACAGGGGAGGAGCGAGCGAGATTGAGGTGGAAGCTGGGCCTCTGAAGGACACAGGGTGTTCTAAGAAAGGGGCAACAGGGCAGATCTGTGTTCACACACACGCCCGTGTGAATTCACTCTCAGACGTCTCCTTGTGTCAGCACGCTGGGTGCCAGCACGCTCTGATATTGACACAAAGGGCCATGGAGTCAGCACTCACTCCACACACACCCCGTGCCCACTTACCCAGGGAGGGCCAGGAATGAGGACACCACTGTGGCTCAGTGATGGCACCGAGACACAGGTGAACACTGTAAAATGTGGATGCCTGGAGGCAGCCCACACCCTGGGCCTTGGCTGGGAGAAAGCTTCCAGAAAGGTTATCACAGCGATGCATTTCATCAGAACTGAGCACATGAATGGGGAGGGGCAGGACTTCCTGAATGTCCCAACTCCACTGTCCCACCCTCTGTGTCAATATGAGGCTGCCTTATAAAGCACCAAGAGGCTGCCAGTGGGACATTTTCTCGGCCCTGCCAGCCCCCAGGAGGAAGGTGGGTCTGAATCCAGCACCATGACGGAACTGGAGACAGCCATGGGCATGATCATAGACGTCTTTTCCCGGTATTCGGGCAGCGAGGGCAGCACACAGACCCTGACCAAGGGGGAGCTCAAGGTGCTGATGGAGAAGGAGCTACCGGGCTTCCTGCAGGTGAGCCAGGCCGGCAGTGCTGGCCTCAGCGGGGGCTGGGGAAGAGGGGGAAGGCGTGGCAGGCAGAGGGCAGAGAGCTTCGGTGGGGTCAGCGGTCAAGGGGCTCAGAGGCAAGAGGGACAGATCCTGAAATGCCCTAGAAGCCCAGCCAAGGAATGGACCCACCTTGGCATCAAGGCAGGGGACGCCGGAGCATCTGAGCAGGGAGAGGGTGTGGTCAGCTTGATCTTTGAAACGTGGAGTTGACCCCAGTGTATTTGACAGGCCTGGTGGGAGAGTGGGACTCAAACCTGTGCAGTGGGGGCAGGGGCGGAATGCAATCCAGGGCCGCCGTTTGCAAGTTTGCCAAGCCCTCCAGCCCTCAGGGCTGTCCTCCAAGGCCGCTGGTCATAAAGGCCCCAGCTCCACCTCCCACTTGCCCGCCTTCCCCGCTCCCATTCCCAGGCCCCTTGTTGCCTGGTATTAGTGGGACCGGCAGGAAGGACAGGAGGAGGCTCCATCCTGGCACCTGTCTGTGCAGAGCTGCGGACCTCCCTTGGGCTCCCCGCCAGGGCGGAGTCACTGGCCTGAGCCTCACAGAAGGCCCCTCGGGGTGGCCAGGACCAGGTTCCTTCTGCCCAGGGCAGCCTCTGGCTGGGCTGAACCGAAGCCGTCCCCTCTCCGTTTCCCCTTCTCTTTGACCCCTGTCCTCTTCTGCTTTCTCACTCCTCCACTTCCTTCCTTCCCCTCCCCTTAGGGCCCCACCAGACTCTGCCTACCTGCTGTCTAAGGGGCTAACCCACATGGATGCTGATAATCAAAAATGAAAGCCTGACATTTTCAGCCCTAGAATCACTTCAAAGACATGAAACACTTCAGAATATTGCTTCTATTTTCTTTTCTTTCTTTCTTTCTTTTTTTTTTTTTGAGACAAGATGTCACTCTGTCGCCCAGGCGGGAGTGCAGTGGCAGGATCACGGCTCACTGCAGCCTGGACCTCCCTGGGCTCAGGTGATCCTCCCACCTCAGCCTCCCAAGTAGCTGGGACTACAGGTGCATGTCACCACACCTGGTTAATTTTTGTATTTTTTTTAGAGACAAGGTCTCACCATGTTGCCCAGGCTGGTCTCAAACTCCTGTGCTCAGGCAATGCGTCAGCCTCGACATCTCAAAGTGCTGTGATTACAGGCGTGAGCCCCGACACCTGGCCTAGTTCTGTTTTCTAAATGTGAATTTTGTAAAGATATCTTTTAAAAATAAAGTTCTGTTTTTGGTAGAAAATGTAAAAATAGATAAATATGGAGGGAAGAAATCCCCCCTGGAATACAGATGCTTCCCCTCCCTTCCAGCCTTTTCCCCATATGAACATTGCTGTGAGTGAGATTTATATGCAATGTAATTTCTTTTTGAGCTTAACATTACAGCATAAATTCTCAAACTCTGATGTTCATTAAACACCCCAGCCCCATCCTGGGAACTTGGGCTTGGGGCTCGAGGTGTTCTGATAATGATCAAAGTATGAGAATCGAACCCATGAGGACTTTGATCCAAGACACTGGGATGTGGGGAGGGGCAGGTGCAGGTGTCCTGGGAACACACTTTGAGAACCAATGGCTAAGCTGGGGGTCCTTAAACCTGTGTTACATTAGAATCACCTCAGGGAGGCCCCGGGTGCCCTTCTCAGCCCTCCCTCTGCATGCTGCTGAAGCCCAGCAAAGCCGGAGTCAGA
Organism: Symphalangus syndactylus; assembly: GCF_028878055.3. NCBI lineage: Eukaryota > Metazoa > Chordata > Mammalia > Primates > Hylobatidae > Symphalangus > Symphalangus syndactylus. Next base: position 15,291,928 of record NC_072438.2, on the reverse strand, counting down.
GAACAATGTCCGCCTGAGGGCAGGGCTGGGCTGGCCTTGTGGCCCTATCTGCTCCATGCCCAGCCCAGCGCCCCGCACAGTCGGAGCTTTGTAAATACGAGGCGACTGTCTGGCTACAAACTTTGTAAACATCACTTGAAATGGCCGCAGGGTATTGTGACGTGGCCATACCACTATTTGTTTGCTATTGAATTTGTACTTCTCTGCCTTACTTTTGCTATTGCAAACCATGCTGTCACTAAGGTCTTCATGCACACAGTTGTGTCTTGGTCAGACGATCTGTTTCTACCAATTTTAATTGTGTTTTTTTCCACCTGGACACACGGCTCTCTGGCCCAGGGCTGGGTCCTCAGCACCCCCTGCTGCTGCTGTTCAAATCTGCATCCTGGTCCTGCTTGATCCCATAGTGAGAACGCTTTGTCATCACATAGGCAGGCTCTGAGAGCCCTGCTGGCCTGGCCTTCTCAAAGAAGACCTGAGAGCTTGGGACCCCAAGCCAGGGTACCCAAGCAGAGAGGAAGAACAGGGCTCAGGGTGCGCCGTGCTCGCTCCACACCTGGGGCTCAACCCTGGCTTTCCCCGGCTCCCTGTGTGACCTCGGGGCAGGTCCCTTGAGCTCTCTGGGCCTTATCATCTTCATCTGTAACAGGGCGATGCCTCTGCCGTGTCTGGTGGTGTTGAGGAGTTCCTGTTTGTGTAAGCAGCTAGTTCAGTCCCAGCACAAGATGGGATGCCCATGAAGTTAGCAGTGCACAAAAAATAGAGCAAAGACTGGACGCATTTCCTGAGAGCAACCATCACTGTAAAGCACATTACAAATCCAAAGACAACCCCCTGCAAAAACTCAAAATGAAACTCGCTCTCGCAGAGCACAATTCCAATTCGCTCTAAAAACATTACAAGTTAGTTCGTGTCATGCCAGATAGCTGAAGGCAGCTCACAAGTTCTGAAGGCCAGGAATGCCATGTGTGCTATGCACAGCTGGCCCTGGCCCTGAGCCTGAATGACAGCAAAGGTGACACAGATGTGGGTGCCCTGCTCCTGCCCAGCAGTGGTGCTTGGTGGAGGCTGAAGCCCTGCACAGGCACTCTCACTGCTGACCTTGGGCCTCTCTCTCCTCTAGAGTGGAAAGGACAAGGATGCCGTGGATAAATTGCTCAAGGACCTGGACGCCAATGGAGATGCCCAGGTGGACTTCAGCGAGTTCATCGTGTTCGTGGCTGCAATCACGTCTGCCTGTCACAAGTACTTTGAGAAGGCAGGACTCAAGTGATGCCCTGGAGATGTAGATTCCTGGCAGAGCCATGGTCCCAGGCTTCCCAAAAGCATTTGTTGGCAATTATTCCCCTAGGCTGAGCCTGCTCATGTACCTCTGATTAATAAATGCTCATGAAATGATCCTGGTCTCAGAGAAACTGGTTATTTCCTTAAAACCTCAGTGTCCTCTCCCCACAAAACAGAATTCACGAATTAAATTTGTCATTTCATTACTCACTGCCTGCCTACAGTGGTGAGACAGATGAAGAAGACAGGGCAGTTGATAAAAATCCATTTGTTGGCCATCTTCTGAGTGCCCACTGAGACACAGTCCCACCTTTGGCCGTGTGAATGCCACCATGTCCTGGACCTAAGGGAGGCTCGGGTACACACATCCATGTATTCATCTACTTCGTAATTCATTTAGTCGGTCATGTAGCCACTCATTGAACCTGGGCCCTTCCATCTCTCCAAACAGCATGTTTTTTTCAAGTAACATACTTTTATTATTTATTTAGTTATTTATTTTTGAGACAGTCTCGCTCTTGTCACCCAGGCTGGAATGCAAAGGCGCCATCTCAGCCCACTGCAACCTCTGCCTCTTGGGTTCAAGCGATTCTCCTGCCTCAGCCTCCCAAGTGCCTGGAATTGCAGGCGCCCACAAAACCACACCTGGCTACTTTTTGTATTTTTAGTAGACATGAGGTTTCACCATGTTGGCCAGGCTGGTCTCGAACTCCTGATTTCAGGTGATCTGCCCACTTCAACCTCCCAAAGTGCTGGGATTACAGGTGTGAGCCACTGCGCCTGGCAAAGTAACATACTTTTTTTTTTTTTTTTTTGAGACGGAATCTTGCTGTGTTGCCCAGGCTGGAGTGCAGTGGTGCGATCTCGGCTCACTGCAAGCTCCACCTCCTGGGTTCACGCCATTCTCCTGCCTCAGCCTCCCAAGTAGCTGGGACTACAGGCGCCCGCCACCAAGCCTGGCTAATTTTTTATATATTTCAGTAGAGATGGGGTTTCACCGTGTTAGCCACGATGGTCTCGAGGCTCACTGCAATCTTAAACTCCTGGGCTGAAGCAATCTTCCTGCCTCAGCCTCCCAAGTAGCTGGGACCACCAGTACACACCACTGCAGCTGGCTAACTTTTTGCAGAGATGGGGTTTTGCTATATTGCCCAGGTTGGTCTCGAACTCCTGGGCTCAAATGATCCTCCCACCTCAGCCTCCCAAAGTGTAGATGTTACAGGCGTGAGCCACACGCTCAGCCTATTTTTCTTTTTTCTTGCTGTTTAACAAATTAGTTACGGTCCTGTAAATAACAAACCACCCAGCTTATCAGTTTGGGGGGGAGGCAGAGCCCTCACTCCCCAGCCTCTGTCGTAGCTGGGATGCAGGCACCTGACCTGGGCTCTCCCAGACTCTATTCTCACCCCAGATTTCGAATCGGACAATTGACACAAACAGGCAGAGACCTGAAAAACCTCTTATGGGTTTTGCAGCAGCGCCATATGAGAGGTTTCTGGCTACGTAGCTATGAATCTCGTCCTCCAGGACTCTTAAAGGAGACAAGTATTTTGTAAATCAATCACCTAGGCTGGATTTCTGTGCTTTGTGACTAAGAACCCAGGCTACTGGAGCAGGAAAACAACAGCGTGCCACTTCCTCCGGCTGCTGGGTTATGTCTGACGGGTCTTGGTAATTCCTGACCTCTCCTTATGGAGACAACAGGGCCCATCAGTCCTCAATCTTTCTTTCATCTCTCCTCAATCTTTCTTTCATTTCATCCTAGCTTCTTGCCCTGCACCAAATGGGAGATTATGTCTGGTTTGGAATTCAGTTCCCTGCCCCAGGAGACCAGCCTCCCATGGTGCTCCATCATTGATTTCTGTTCAGGGTTTTCTGAGCAGGCTACAGATGCCTCGTTCCTGGAGGTAAAGTCCACAGTCACTTCTCTGGAGCTTATATCAATTCAGCATGAAGCAAAAGCCAGGTCCAAACAGTAGGGGTTTTTTGTTGTTGTTGTTTTGCTTTGTTTTTTTTTTTTTTTGAGACAGGGTCTCACTCTGTTGCCCAGGCTCAAGTGCAGTGGCGCGATCACAGCTCACTACAGTCTTGATCTCCTGGGCTCCAGTGATCTTCCCACCTTAGCCTCCTGAGTAGCTAGGACTACAGGCATGTGCCACCACACCTGGCTAATTGTTTTTTATTTTTTTGTGGAGACAGGGATCTCACTATGTTGCCCAGGCTGATCTGGTACTCCCGAGCTCAAGCGATCTTCTCACCTCAGCTTCCCCAAATGCTGGGATTACAGGTGTGAATCAATGCACCCAGCCCCTAAACAGTACTTTTTAACGGCTGCAAGGAATTTATTGGAATGAGGGTACCATCGTTTGCTCATTGTTAAAGATACTGTTCTTCATATTTTTGTAGAATGTATGTTCCTGTTTTTGTTTTTAGAAAGTATGCTACAATTAACATTTTCATGTATGAAGCTTTGTCTTTTGGGGGTTTTTTTTGTAAGATGGGGTCTTACTACGTTGCCTAGGCTGGTCTCAAACTCCTGGCCTCAAGTAACACACTTGCCTTAGCCTCGAAAGTGTTGGGATCACAGGCGTGAGCCACCGTGCCTGGCCAAAGCTTTGTCTTATTGTCAGATAATTTCTCAAAATCAAATTCCATTTTTTATCTAGGATTACTGGATCAAAGGATAATTTTTTATTGTGGCATCAACATAAAATGTACCATCCTAACCATTTCCGAGTGTACAGTTCAGCAGTGTTAGGTATACTCACATTGTGGTGCAGTCAGTCTCCAGAACTCTTTCCATCTTGTAAAACCACAACTCTATCCCCACTAAACCCTCACTCTCCATCTCCTCCTCTGGCCGCTGGCCCTGACGATTTCACTTTCTGTTTCTATGAATTTGACTCTAGGAACGTCATATGACTGCAATCACACAGGACTTGTCCCTTTGGGACAGGCTTATTTCACTCAGCATCATGTCCTCAACGTTCATCCGTGTTGTAACATGTGTCAAAATTTCTTCCTTTATAAGGCTGAATAGTCCACTCTGTGTATACACCAAACTTGCTAATTGCTAATTCATCTTGCTAATTCATCTGCTGATGGACAGTTGGGTTGCTGCCAGAATTTTTATTATTATTATTATTATTATTATTATTATTATTGTTTAGAGACGGAGTCTCGCTCCGTCGCCCAGGCTGCAGTGCAATGGCGCGATCTCGGCTCACTGCAACCTCTCCCTCCCGGGTTCAAGTGATTCTCCTGCCTCAGCCTCCCGAGTAGCTGGGATTACAGGCTCCCGCCACCACACCCAGCTAATTTTAGCGTTTTTAGTAGAGACGGGGTTTCACCATATTGGCCAGGCTTGTCTCTAACTCCTGACCTCAGCTGATCCGCCCGCCTCGGCCTCCCAAAGTGCTGGGATTACCGGCGTGAGCCACCGCGCCTGGCCTATAATTCTTTTTTAAACAAAATATTTAACCAAGTGTTTCTCCACTGCCCCGCTTGGAAACCCATGGGCAGCCAGTCTCCTTCGTGAAGCTTGCCTGTAGGAGCGGCAGCCACCTGAGGCTCTTCTGGCTCTTGGGCTCTCGCCAGCGCCCCCTGCGGCTGCTTGCAGAATTGCTCCTCAGGCTAAGCTCCCTAGGTAACCTAGCCAGCGCAATTCCACCCCTCCAGAATGTCAGATGTTTGGGTGCTGGGATTGCCATGGCCTACCTAACTGCTCAACAAGCACGATTCTTTTTTTTTTTTTTTTTTTTTTTTGAGACCGAATCTCACTTTGTAGCCCAAGCTGGTGTGCAGTGACGCAATCTCGGCTCACTGCAACCTTCACCTCCATGTTCAAACGATTCTCCTGCCTCAGCCTCCAGAGTAGCTGGGACTACAGATGCGTGCCACCACACCCCGCTAATTTTTTGTATTTTAGTAGAGACGGGTTTCACCATGTTGCCCAGGGTGGTCTCGAACTCAACTCCTGAGCTCAGGCTATCCGCCCGCCTCAGCCTCCCAAACCGCTGGGATTACAGGTGTGGGCCACCGCACCTGGCCAACAATTCTGAATTAAAATTTGAAATGTACAGAAATAACAAACTTATGGAAAAGTTAGAAGTACAGTACAAATAACTATTTTTCTGAATGATTTAAGAATAAGCTGATGCACCACCCCTCAATGCTACATGTACATCCTACACAGAAGATTCTCCTAATAACCACATGCCACCATCAAAGTGAGAAAATTAACACTGATACATCACTACCATTGAATCTTAAGCCCTCATTCAAGTTTGCCAATTGTTCTAATAATGTCTTTTTTTTTTTTTTTGAGACGGAGTCTCACTCTGTTGCCAAACTGGAGTGCATTGGCGTGATCTCAGCTCACTGTAACCTCCACCTCCCAGGTTCAAGCGATTCTCCTGCCTCAGCCTCCTGAGTAGCTGGGACTACAGGCACACGTCGCCATGCCCAGGTAATTTTTTTGTATTTTTAGTAGAGATGGGGTTTCACCATGTTGGCCAGAATGGTCTCGATCTCTTGACCTCGTGATCCAACCACCTCAGCCTCCCAAAGTGCTGGGATTACAGGCGTGAGCCACCACGCCTGGCCATAATGTCTTTTATAAAACAAAAAGGTCACTTTTATAGGAAAAAAGCATCATTTCTGCATTTAGTTGACAAATCTCCTTGGTCTTCTTTAATCAGGTACAGTTTCTCAGTTTTTCCCAGACTTTCATGACCTTGACACTTTTGAAGATCACAGCCTTCCCCCATAAGTAGAATTTCCTTCAGTTTAAATTTGTCTGATGTTTTCTCATGATTCGGCCCAGCTTATGTATCTTTGGCAAGAATATCTTGGAAGTGATGCAGTGTTCTACTCATTGCATCATATCAGATGGCACAAAATTTCAAGTTGTCCCATTGCTGATCATGTTTACTTTGTTCACTTAAGATCATGCTTGAAGAAATAGCCGTATTGTCCCAGAACTGGGACAAGGAAAGTACAAGATGTATCTAGAACAGCTCTCTGGCTGTGACACAAAGCAAGGGTGTGTTCAAGGAATAACTGGGATATGTCAAAAAGAGACACCAGCCAGCTTGAATGGGCTCCCACTGGTCAAATCAAAGGCTTCTCCACTATAGAGTTATTTTTTTCACTTTTTAAGAATACTTTTTTTTTTTTTGGAAACGTAGTCTCACTGACTCTCAGGCTGGAGAGACAGTGCAGTGGCGTGATCTTAGCTCACTGCAACCTCCACCTCTCGAGTTCAAGCGATTCTCCTGCCTCAGCCTCCTGAGTAGCTAGGATTACAGGCATCCACCACCATGCCTGGCTCATTTTTGTATTTTTAGTAGAGACGGGCTTTCACTATGTTGGCCAGGCTGGTCTCCAACTCCTGACCTCAAGTGATCTGTCTGCCTCAGCCTCCCAAAGTGCTAGGATTACAGGCATGAGCCACCACGCCTGGCCACTTTTTAATAAGTATTTTTAGAGAGGAATTTTGAAACTGTGTATATATTCTGTTTCTCATCAAGCATTTAATTTATTCATGTATTCATATTTGTGAACTCCTGGTTTCCCACATTATTCAGTGGGTTGTAACCTGTTACTACCATTATTTGTTCTGATGCTCAAATTGTCCCTGATCTGATCAATGGGAGCCCATTTCAGCTGGCTTCTATTACCCTCTGACATGTTCCCAACATTCTCTGAACACATCCTTGCCTTCTGTCATCACAAGATGTTCTGGACACATTTTGTACTTTGCTTGCCCTAGCTCTGGAACTGGCCATTTCTCCAAGCAGCCCTAGTTTCTTGTAGTGGAAAATGCTATTTAGAAGCCAAGATCGGGGAGTTAGGTGTACTCACTGTTATTGAAGCATCACTGCTCCCAGCCTCTCTTAATGGAAATAAGTAGGGAATATTTGTAAGTATAATACATAAATTTAGATGGCTACACATACCTATAGCTCTATATCTTATAGATAACTTGTGTGTGTGTGTGTGTGTGTGTGTGTTTGTAACCACAAGTTCACACAGAGACTTCCATTTTCAACACAATACCACAGGGTCTATTCTAGTTTTCTTTTTACATTTCTCTCCCTCTGCTGGTACCTGGTCTCCTGCAGAAGCCTTCTCCCTGCTCAGGTTCTGAACCCCATACCAGTCTGTCCCCTGCACAGACACCCTCCTTGCCTCTCAGGCTGAGTCGGGTGAAGGACTGGCCTGTGTGGATGCCCATCTCTCCCTGCTCAAACTGCACCAGCTGTCCCCATGTATGCATGCTCTCTTCATCCCACTGGGCTCACACCCCAGAACACCCCCTCGGGAACTCCCTACTCACCCTGCCTGGGCTCTGACTTCCCAGGCTAGATTTCCCTTCCCCCAAACCCACCCCTACATGGATGTCCTGCTCACACTGCTCAAATCTGGTCTGTCCACACTGGAGACCATCCACTGCCAAAAAAAAAAAAAAAAAAGCAAAATCATACACACACAGATACCCTCTTCACCCTGCTCAGAGGACTCTGACCCCCACACTAGGTTCTGAGCCCCTCTCCTTCCCACCACGGGGATGCCTTCTCTACCGTTCTTGAGTTCTGAGCCCTGATCTGGGCACCATATGGCTTCCCACTCCCCAACCAGGACACCTATATCATTATGTGTGTGTGTATCCCGTCAATCTTCATTATTCATTATTTCGTATTTGCAAATTCATTCACTTTCTAAAATCTACATGTAACCCCAAAATCAATACTCTTGGCACTTTGCTAGTCAATTGTAGACACGTGCAGGGCAGCAAAAAATTTGAGTTCATCTGACATGCACATTCCCAGTTGTGGTCAAACAAGGTGACTCTGCCTTCTTGTTTCAGCTCTCATTCTGTAAACAAGTGTCCTTTTCACAGTCTACTCGGTGCCACATTTTTCTCATTCTGGTGCTTTTTGTTGGTTATTTTGCTGTTTAAAATGACCCTCAAGTCTCATGCTGAGGCACTGTCTAGTGTGCCTAAGCATAAGGCGGCTGTGATGTGCCTTACAGAGAAAATAGGTTAGACAAGCTTTACTGAGGCATGAGTTACAGTGCTGCAGGGTTTTAGTTCAAAACTAATGAATCAATAGTATATGTTAATTACGATGTCTTTAAACAGAAACACAAGGTTAAACATGGTTACGTATGGATCAGTTGATGAAAAATGCAGCCAGGGACTAGTGGGAACCTAATCCTCTATTTTCCTTAGGGGCAGTGAAGTATTATAGTATTTGCTAATTCAGTGTTTTTGGTGACTTTATATAACTACTGCAAATAATGAGAACTGACTGTATACAAACATAGACACAGCACATTTTAAAGAAATTGCAACTGCCTAACAAATTGCAGCCCCGAACGCACCTCGGTATCCATATTCTCTGTGGCTTTACCCAGAAAGCTGAAACCCAGAAAGTGTTTTGGGGAGTTGCACATGGAGGCTGTGGAGGCTGGGGTTCAGGGACAGCCAGACCTTGGTTGAGGTAGGTATTAGAGGAAGTTTGCAAAGAGGTGGAAGACAAGTCATGAGGCAGGAAAGCTGGAACATTCTGAAGATTAAATTTGGGAGAGGACCAGGGAGGGCGTTTAAATTTAGGGTGACTGAGGAAAACTATGATGAGACAGCTCTGGACATGGCAGAAATTCTTGAATATATTCTACTATATATGTTGAATACATGAATAGTTTTAGCACTTATTTACCTTGCTTATTGTGTTTCTCCACAACTAGAATGAATCCCCAGAGGGCAGAACTTTTGTACTATCTGTTTAGTGCTGTATCTCTCAGTAGTTAGAACAGTGCCTGGTATATAGTAGGAGCTAAGTTAATGCTGATGAATAAATAAAAACATCTGTGGCAAAAAAAAAAAAAATTTAAGAGTTTCAGGCCAGGCGCGGTGGCTCACGCTTGTAATCCCAGCACTTTGGGAGGCCGAGGCGGGCGGATTACCAGGTGAGGAGATCGAGACCACGGTGAAACCCCTAAAAATACAAAAAAATTAGCTGGGCGTGGTGGCGGGCTGTAGTCCCAGCTACTCAGAGAGGCTGAGGCAGGAGAATGGCATGAACCCAGGAGGCGGAGCTTGCAGTGAGCCGAGATGGCGCCACTGCACTCCAGTCTGGGCGACAGAGCGAGAGTCCGTCTCAAAAAAAAAAAAAAAAAAAGTTTCAAGCAGGGAATTGACATAACCTAATTCATTCTAGCTAATTTGTGAAGGAGCAGGATTGGAATAAAACTGAAAGCTGGGAGGCCAGTTAGGAGACTGTCACACTAGTGGCTTGGGGTAGGAAGGAAGGTAGATGAATCCAAGGTGTATTCTAGGAAGAACCAACATACTAGTGCTAGAAGGGACTGCTGAGGAGGGGCGTCAAGAATGACACTGAAGTTTCTGGCTCAGAAAATTCACCTATTTGCATTGGTAGCAGACACAATTAAGTTAATTTACATACTTAATTGGCACTTATTCATTCAATGAGTATTAGATACCAACCAGGTGCCAGGCACTGGTCTAAGTGCTAGGAATTCAGCAGTGAATAAAGTCTCTGCCCTCAAGGGGCTGACATTCTACAGAGAGAAGTCAGAAAATGCACAAATAATCACACATTAAGTAGTGAAAAGAAAAATAAAAGAAGACAAAGAGTAATAGGGGATGGCAGTGCTATTTTAAAAAGAGTGGCATGGGAAGACCTCTCTGGTATTGTAAGGCTGAGCAGAGACTAGAAAAGTGGCATAGTGACCCATATGGATACTGCACATTAAAAGTATTTTCAGAAAAAACAAAACTCTGGGCTGAAGCAAGTCAAACAAAACATTATTGAAGACTCAGCCATCACTAGCCAGCTGATGCCAGTGAAGGTTAAAGAATTTGCCCAGTCTTTCAGAAGAAAGCATAGAATTTCAGATTTTAGAGCAAGGGGAGTTTGGGCATGAATGACTCACACACGACAGACCAATGACTTTCAGAGCTACTAACAGAAGCTGATCCGAAAATTCCACTGATACATCGTTCAATGAAAGGAAAATGTGTAAGTTAAATAGGAAATAGAGACAAAACTCTCAATATCTCTAAATTATTTTTTCATCACAACATGGGTTAAGACAATTAGCCTGTCACTACAATGCTCTGCCTAAGAGCTAAGGCTCAAAAATGATTCAGAACACTCTTTAGGCTCTAAATTTGAAGGAGACTTAGAAAAAAAAACCAAAAAACCCTAGGATACAAAAGAGATGAAATGCAATCCTATGTGTGATTATAATCTATGGTCAATCGAGGGGAAAAACATACATATACATAGTATATATGCACATATGTGTATGTATATAGCACATATATAGTATGCGTGTGTGTCTCTGAGTGTTTATGTACAGGACTCAGATTTTTCACCCCCAAAGCATGTTTTTCAATCCATCAGGTAACTTGTAAATAACAGCTTTCACAATCAAGATCCACAATATCCCAAAGAGCAGCTGCTCCTTTAGCCAGCTCCTGGAATTAAGAGAATATGGAACAACTCACCTACAATGTATTAATACATCAATATGAATAAGAAAAAAAAATCCTCGGGTGTTGCAAGCCACTAAGCCTTTTACAGCAGTTTAGTCTAGTTGACTGATACAGAAAGACACCAAGTCTTGGCTCCAGAAAAGCCTAGCTGGTCCTTCCCACTCATTCTGCCCCAGTTCAGGCCCTCACTTCCCATCTCTATTTCTGCACCTGCCCCTATCTTCTAGCCCACACTCAAACTCACATTAATCCATACGCAGTCTTGGGTAATCTTTCTAAACTACAGATGTGACAGCCATTCCCTCGATTATCAGAAATTATGGCTCCCCAGCTGTACTTCTCGTTTTTACTGAAGAACCCAGACGGGCAGGCACATGAGCAGGGATCTTAGATATCACGACAAAGCCGGAAACAGCTTCTGTGATTTTTCTGTGCTCAGGTACTTATTTTTAAAATGCCTATTTTACACATTAATCCAAAACATGTATCTGAGCTTATGATGATCATGTATCTATTTTTATGAAATTAGATTTAGTGATTCTGGAAATTGTACCATGCCTACGCTATGGCTCTGAGCATCCATTAGCACTCTGTGAGAAAACATTCCAGGGTGAAGAAACCTCACTGAAGTACAGGCTTATGAAGATGAATTAACTCCTTAACAAAAACCTCTTGGCCCTGCCTGCCAATTTCACTCTGTCTCCCACAACCCCTTCCACACTCCTTAACATCCAGCTCAATGGCCATCTCCCCAGTGCTGGAACTCGAAAGGCTTTTGCTCACTTCGATCCCTGTCCCTTATACGCCTTCATTCATTTCTACTTTTCAGGCCCAGGTAAGTCACCTGCTCTGAATTCACACACTTCCCTACGAAGAGTTGACTCCCGCCTCAGGGCTCCCACAAGATACCCACGCACTCTATATCGCAATTCCTTGTTTCCATTTCTGTCCCACACCTTCACCCCATCCATGTCTTACCTTTACGTTCCTAGTGCCTTGGATAGGATATGAAGCACGTTACATTCCCACTACTTGACTAAACACACTTCCGCTGCTGAAAAGCAGGGGCTTGGCCCAGAGGATGGCCGAAAGTTTTTCTCTTCAGAACTGAGTGTTCTGTCAGCTCATCTCCATAGCACCTTCCAGAAATAATTCTCCCTCTTGGTTAAAGGCTCTTGGTAAGCCTTTAACTACAAGCAGTTCAACCTCATTTGATGACATTCAACGAAGAACATCCATTTCAAACAAATTTGTTTATGATTCTTTTATTAGCACACACAGGAGGGGCTTTGGTCATGTGAACAAAAAATTTATTTCTTAAAAAAGGCTTTTTAGGTTTTTGTTTTTCAAGGCAAATTAACACTTATTATACGTTTGACTTTGACCTCCAATCTGACAGGTCTACTACGCTGATGAACTGGAAGAGACTTTCCAGGCCCTGATAATGTCTTTTCCTTTCTCCGGCCTCTTAAAGCTCTCTGTAGACTGTCTCTTCGATGCCATTCTCTGATGCCCCTATAATGTGTGAGGGTATTACAATTGTCTCTATTCAAACTGCCTCGTCATAAAAGGTCAGCTATGTTGTCTAAATCGACTCACCTGACAGGTTACACAATATATATCAGACAATGTGCCACAAAACATAGCTCTCCTCTTTTGTCTCACAGAGGAACTAAAGTTCCAAAATATATACAAAACCATCTTCCATCTCCAACTGTCTTCTCATTCTTCCCAGCTTTATGCAAAGCAGTCTCATTAATACATTCTTCACCAGGCTCAACCAAGTAGTGTAGTGTCTTCCATTGCACCTCTAAAGTTGGAAGATTCTGATCCCAAGTCTTGAAGTGTTCCAAAAAACAACCAGGTCACAAAGGTAACAGCAAAATACAAGGCCATGCCCGACATTTCAAAAACACAGCGAAGTAACAAGAATAAACGTGACCACGAAAACAACTTAATTAAGCCCCATTTCTCTTCTGAGAGTATTTCTTCGACAAAAGTTATATTTCCAGAACCAAACACATTTGGTGATCTAAATCCACATCGAGGTCATCAATCACTGACCATAAGGGAGACTGTTACATGGGGGTAAAAAACATACAAAACAGAGAAAATGACAAGCTGTTTCAGTTTCCTCAAGGTGTCAGTTCATCCTTACCAGTTGACTACAGTCCTCAGCTGTGAACCTAAAGCACAATTGGGAGAAATTTACCATGAAGACATTGACTCTCAAAGTTCCATATCCTGATGTTAAAAATAAATGTGAACCACCCAGAAGAATGCCACTTCTTTGAGACACGGTCCTCTGACAGACCTCATAGAACAATCTGGAAATTTCAGGTAATGGCCTCTGGCTTTACTCTTTATTTCTCTTTCCCTGCGTTCTCAGCCTGCGTTCCACTGTGCTCTACGGCCTACGTCTTCCTTGGCTTTCCCCAAACTCCCTTAGTGCCTAGACAGGTCTACTTCTGGCGACTGCCCTATTAGAATTGACTTTCATGTTTCACAAAAACAAACCCGAAGTTACCGTTATTTTTCTCTAATTACCAGTGTGGGAGGGAGAGGCCACAAAAAAACGGTATACTAACACCTAACAAAACCAGCACGCATTCTTTCCTCTTGACCCCAACTTTGTTCCCAATGCTCAATTTTTGATGCAATAAAATGGGGGATGCAGGTCTAGAACATAACTTTTTACAGGGCGCGGTTTAACCATGCTTAGGGCGACTACTGAGTTCCATCCAAGTTCCAGCTAGTTTCCGACCTTACCACCGATCTCCTCCTTCAAGAAGACTCGCTTCTCTCTATTCGCCAGACGAGTTCGACCAGCATCTCTGCCATCTTCGCAATCTCCTTGGCTTTCTCCTCAGCCTTCTCGCACAACTCCGACACTCTCTCGTCAGCTTCGCCACTTGGGTGCTGCACGTGATTGAGGGCGCTCTCCTCCGAGGCCTCCACCTGCGTTTTGATCTGGATAAGCATATTGTCCATCTCCCACAGCTTGCTCCTGGTCCGCAGGTACGCCCGCCCGTGCTCGCGTATAAGAGACGCGATGTCCTCGCGCATCTCGTTGATGACCGGCAGCAGGAACTGCTCGAAATCCTCCTCGGGCTCTAGCACCTCCACTTCCTCAGGCGCTTCCACCTCGTCTATGTCCAGGGGCCGCATCTCTTCCTGCCGTTTCTTCAGTACCGCAGTAGGGGCGTTCTTCTCACCGGAACCCCCCAGGAACTGGAGATCAGCAGTTACTGCTGGAGGCTGAGCGACCCACACGCTTTGTCAATTGTACTCCCGAATTATCTTTTTTTTTTTTTTCTTCCTTTTAATTGTAAGCCTTTCGCTTCACAACTCTGTGGGAAGAATCGCCGTGGATGCACACAGCGAAGCGGCCTACAAAATGGAGTCGCGGCCGTCAACTCGCCCTCGGCCTTTTTGCGGCCTTTTCACGACAGAGCCAGGCCCCTTTACGGTCACGCCTTCGGCAAGACCTGGTAGCGGGCGCGCGCACGTAAAGTGGCCTCGGGCGCGCGCACGTCCATCACCAGCTGCTTCCCGGCGCCCCGCCTCGCCCTCTAATTTAGATCGGTGGCGGCAGGTTTGTTCGCGTCTTCATCTAAAGCTTCCCTTCAGAGGGCTTTTACTTTTATTATTTTTTTTTAAGTAAAAGTGACCCTCCCTTCCCTATATTTGAATAAGACTGGCTGGCGTTCACAGCGCTTACTAAGCATGCACAAGCTTGAATTAATTTATATGAATTCACTTAGCCCTCACAACGAACCTATAAGAGAGGTAAAAACCGGGCTAAAAGTCGTGATTTGAGCCCAAAGCAATGTGGGTCCACAGTCCCTGCTCACTGTTCTAGAATGGAACCCGTCCTTCTGTCCTCCCCACCCCTGGCTCATACTTTTGTCCTGGGGGGAACTTCTCTCGCCGCCTTGGGTGGTTCTGGCCCGTGGTTTTTGGTCTCTCTTCGCCAGTCTGTAAGGTCTTCAAGGTAAAGGGCCACTTCTGTTTCAGTTCTGTCCTCCGCCCCTCCTGTCAGCCTGGCGTCAAGCAGGGCCTTAGGGGATGCTTTAGAGACAGGAATTCTTCTCTAGTACATAAGTGCTTCTACCAGACTGGAGGCTGTTTGGGGACAGGTTCTGGTCTTGGTCACCTTTATGTCCCACCTTTATGTCCCTCCACAGGTCCTGAAAGTCAGCAAGGACCTAGTAAATGTGGCTTTGATGGTCAATACATTTTGATCACCAACCTAATGCCATTGCGGAATGGAGGAAGTCTGTTGCTAGGCTTAGTCACCCAGTGCCACACTAGTAGTAATATGAGTGTGAGGGGGGATCCTTCTTACCGAAGTGCCACAGATCAGAGCTTCAGTTTTCCAGTCTGATAAAGACCAATGGCCCCAGCCTCAGTATCTGTCAGCGGGAAGAGGGATTTGTAAGATGATGTGCGTGAAACAGTTTTGCAAACACCAACATTCTAGTAGATGTTCATCAAAAGAACATAAAGAGGGAAAGAGTAAGACATCGTGAAAAAAGATATTTTCAATAGTTATATCTGACAAAGGACTCATATGCAGAATATATTGAGAACTCCTACAGATCAAGAAGGAAAAGACAAAATTTTAAAATGGGCAAAAGACAGGCTAGTACTTAACAAAAGAGAATATCCAAATGGCTAGTAAGTATATGAAAAGGTGTTCAATGTCATGATTCAATAGGGAAATGCAGATAAAAACCACAATGAGGAAGCACTATACATCCACTAGAATGACTAAAATTTAAAATACTGACAATACCAAGTGTTGGGGAAGATGTGGAGCAACTAGAACTCTTATACATCCTCGATGGATGTCTTAGTATACTCTGGACACCATAACAAAATACTATAGACCAGGTGGCTTAAACACAGACATTTATCTTCTCACAGTTCTGGAGGCCAGAAGTCCATGATTAAGATGCCAGCAAATTTGGTTTCTGGAGTTGAGGGCTGTCTTCCTGAATTGCAGATGACCACCTTCCTGCTGCAGTCCTCACATGATCTCTTCTTTGTGCATGCAGTGTCGGGGGGTACAGGAAAGAGTGCTCTCTTGTGTCTCTTCTTATAAGAACATGAAGCTATAGGAGCGTGCCCCCACTTTTACGACCTTATTTAACCTTACTGCTTTACTCCAAGTACAGCCACACTGGGGGTTAGGGCTTCAACATAAAAAAATATTGGGCGACACATATATTCAGCACATAATAATAGGAATGTAAGTTGTTACAATAATTTTGGAAAACTATTTGGCAGTATCTACCAAGATTAAACATATACCAGTCCTCTGTTCTAGCAAATGGACACCTTGTTATACACTCAAGAGAGTTTGAGTGCAATTGTTTATAAAAATACATATACAAGAATATTCACAGCAGCTTTATTATAATAGCCCCAAAGTTAATCCAAATGTTCATCAGCAGGAGAATAAATAAATAAAATGAATAAATGGTAGCATATTCCTTCAGTGGTTTATTACTGCATAACCAGTTACCCCAAAATTTAGCAGCTTTAAAACATTTATTATCTGTCGTAGTGCATTTAGGCTGCTCTAACAAAATACCATAAGGTGGGCAGCTTATAAAAGAAATTTATTTCTCACAGTTCGGGATGGGAAGTCCAAGATCAAAGTGCTAGTAGATTCTGTCTGGTGAGGGCTAGTCTTTTGGTTCATAAACGGTTCCTTCTTGCTGTGTCCTCACAGGATGGAAGGAGCAAGGGGTCTCTCTTATACATCTTTTTTTTTTTTTCTTTTGGAGATGGAGTTTCACTCTTGTCGCCCGGGCTGGAGTGCGATGACGCAATCTCTGCTCACTGAAACCTCTGCCTCCCGGGTTCAAGCAATTCTCCTGCCTCAGCCTCCTGAGTAGCTGGGATTACAGGCACCTGCCACCACGCCCGGCTAATTTTTGTATTATTAGTAGAGATGGGGTTTCACCATGTTGGCCAAGCTGGTCTTGAACTCCTGACCTCAGGTGATCCACCCAGCCCAGCCTCCCAAAGTGCTAGGATTACAGGCGTGAGCCACCGTGCCCGGCCCTCTTATACATCTTTTGTGTATTTACTTGTAGACAAAGTCTTGCTCTTTTACACAGGCTAAAGTGCAGTGGAATGAGCATAGCTCACTGCTTCAAACTCTTGAGCTCAAGTGATCCTCCAACCTCTACCTCCTGAATAGCTGGGGCTACAGGCACAGGGCACCACACCCAGTTTAAAAAAAATTTTTTTAGAGACGGGGGTCTTGCTATGTTGCCCAGGCTGGTCTGAAACTCTTAGCCTCAAACAATTCTCCTGCCTCTTCCTCCCAAAGTGTTGGGATTACAGGCATGAGCCACTGCACTGGCCTTATATCCTTTATAAGGGTACTAGTCACATTCATGAGGGCTCTGACCCCATGACCAGATCACTTCCCAAAGGCCCCATCTCCTGATATCATCACTGTGTTAGGCTGTTCTCACATTGCTATAAAGGAATATCTGAGACTGGGTAATTTATGAAGAAAAAAGGTTAATTTGCTAAGGGTTCTGCAGGCTGTACAGGAAGCAGGGTGCTGGCATCTGCTTGGCTTCTGGGGAGGCCTCAGGAAACTTAACAATCATGGCAGAAGGCAAAAGGAGAGCAGGCATGTCACATGACCGAAGCAGGAGCAAGAGGTGGGAGGAGGTGCCACACACTTTAAATGACTAGATCTCACGAGAACTCACTCATCACAGGAACAGCACAAAGGGGATGGTGCTAAACCATTCATGAGAAATCTGTCCCCATGATCCAGTCACCTCCCACCAGACTCCAGCTCCAACACTGGAGATTACATTTCAACATGAGATTTGGGCAAGACATCCAAACCCTATCAATCACCTTGTGGGGTAGAATTTAAAGATATGAATTTGGATGTGAGGACACAAACATTCAGACCATAGCATTATCTTATGTCGTTTCAGTTTAGTATCTTACATGAGGTTGCAGTCAACCTATCAGCTGAGGCTGCAGTCATATCTGAGTTTGAATGAGGATGGAGCATCCACTTCCAAGATGACTTACTCATGTGGTTGTTGGAAAGAGGCTGTTTTTCCCTAGCTGTTGGTCTCAGCTCTTTGCTATATGGGCTTCTCCATGGAGCTGCTCACAACGAGGCAGCTGGTTTCCCCAGAGCAAGTGGTTTGTGAACCCCCAATATCTGAGACATGTCTCGGTTAATTTAGAAAGTTTATTTTGCCAAGGTTGACGATGTGCACCCGTGACACAGCCTCAGGAGGTCCTGATGACATATGTCCAAGGTGGTCAGAGCACAGCTTGGTTTTATACATTTTAGGGAGACATGAGACATCAATCAACATATGTAAGATGAACGATGGATTGGTCCGGAAAGGTGAGACAATTCAAAGCAAAGGCAGGACAACTCGAAGCGGGGAGCGGGCTTCCAGGTCTTGGGCAGATGAGAGAAAAATAGTTGCATTCTATTGAGTTTCTTTTTTTTTCTTCTTTTTTTTAAATTCTATTTATTTATTTATTTATTTATTTATTTATTTATTTATTTATTTATTTTGAGATGGAGTCTCACCCTGTTGCCCAGGCTGGAGAGCAGTGGCGTGATCTCAGCTCATTGCAACCTCCGCCTCCCAGGTTCAAGCAATTCTCCTGCCTCAGCCTCCCGAGTAGCTGGGATTACAGGTGTGTACGACCACAACCGGCTAATTTTTGTATTTTTAATAGAGACAGGGTTTCACCATGTTGGCCAGGCTGGTCTTGAACTCCTGATCTCAAATGATCCACCCACCTTAGCCTCCCAAAGTGCTGGGATTACAGGCGTAAGCCACCGCACCTGGCCATTTTGAGTTTCTGGTTAGCCTCTCCGAAGGAGGCAATCAGATACGCATTTATCTCAGTGAGCGGAGAAGTGACTGTGAATAGAATGTGAGGGAGGTTTGCCCTAAGCAGTTTCCAACTTGACTTTTCTTTTAGCTTAGTGATTGTAGGACCCCAAGATTTATCTTCCTTTCGCAGGTTGGAGGGAAAGAGATGCCACGCTACCTTTTATGAACTAATGTCCAAATCATACATCATCACTTCTGTCTTTTTCAGTTTATTATGAGCAAATGAAGTCACTAAGTCCAGTACATAATCAACAAGAGGGAATACACAAGAGTGAGAATAGCAGGAGGAAGAAATCACTGGGAATCATCTTGAAGGCTGGCTAGCAATCACAGTTTGCCCTCTGACTACCAATTCTTCATGCCATTTTAACATGCTAACCACACTCCCCTCTATCCAAGGTCCCCACAAGTTACATTTTTAAAAATCTCATGTAGTTTTAGGCATTACTATCCTATTGTCACATTAGCTTTAAGTCCAGAATTTTGTCTTTTAAATTAGATCAGATGTAGATGAGGCTTTCTGAGCATAGTTCCTTAAATTCAGCTCCTAGAGTACAATTCTTCTTGATCTGTAGACTTTTGAAACTAAGGAGACAAGTTCTCTGCCCCCATGCCTCGAATACACAATTGTGGGGCTGGCACAGGATAATCACTATAGACCTGTTCTGCTCCACTACCACTATATAGCCACTACCACTCCTGTTCAAAAAGGGGGAAATTGGAAGTACAAACAAGTTGCCAGCCCACAGTAACTCTGCCATCCAGTCTCAAGGTCTAGGACTCCATGACTCCCAGTTCCACCATCTGGGCTCCTGGTTTCATGCTCTGAGTTATACTTCCTTTTTCATGAAATGTAGCATGTGTTTGCCAATGAGTCTTTTTCTCAGTCTCACTCCTGCTTGTAGAAGTTTGGGGAGAGGGGATCCAAAGGCCTGTACCTTTCAGTCCAATCTGCAATGTTTGTGTCAATATAATTATCTTTAAAAAAAACTTTATAGGTCTCCCGTGAATCTCATCGGGATTCACTCCGTTAGACAAAAGTGCTACCTACAAATCCCTTTGAGATAAGTCCATCTCTATCTTGGGCTTCTGCTAATACTGACGAACAAGGCTTAAGCCTTCTGGAGGTCTTGTGGTTTGATTGATGGACTCTGTGAACCACACCATTAATCTCTTTAAGGAGGTGTTAGTCTAACTGAATGGTATCCTGAGGCACCATCTTTGCTTTTTCTGAGATTTTAAAGGATTTAACCGTCACATCTCAACTTCATATTTGTTTTTTTTCTGGCAGTACCCTGGATTTGGTATTTGCTTGGAAACTATTACTATTTCTTAGTTTTACACCATTTGCAATCAGACGAAGCTGAGGACTTTAAAAAACCATCGAAAGTCGTCAAGGTCCATCCTTTTGTGTTTCGTCTTGCTTAGCTCATTTATTTTACTATAAACAGCAAAAAGAAATGAAGGACAGGAGGGAGACTTTCATGGGTGCTGGACATGTCGTACCTGTTGGTCTGGGTAGAAGATGCATGGTTGTATGGATGTGTACAAAGTCATCAATGTGCACACTTAAAATATATACACTGTATTGTATTCCTGCTGTACCTTCGCTTAAAAAAAAAAAGGTTGTGAGTCCGGGCGTGAGAAAACCGCGGCGCGCATGCGTGAGCGTGAACGCGCTGGGAGGCCAGAAACAAAGGTGGATGCGCGTGCACAGACGCCCTCGCAGGCCGCCGGAAGCAAAGGCGTGAGCGCGCGTGCGTGCGTGTGCGTGAGCGTGAGCGTGAGCGCGAGCGTGAGCGCGCGGAGGCCGGAAGCGATCGCTGCACAGTCGGGTGGTCGCGGGCCATGGAGGGTAGCTCTTCGGATGGCGGAGCGCCGCCGGAGGGGCTGGCGGAAGAGGCCGAGCCTCAGGGCGCCGCCTGGAGCGGGGACAGTGGCACTGTGTCCCAGAGCCACAGCAGCGCCTCGGGGCCGTGGGAGGACGAGGGCGCGGAGGACGGCGCGCCGGGCCGCGACCTGCCGCTGCTTCGCCGCGCCGCTGCGGGCTACGCCGCCTGCCTGCTGCCCGGGGCCGGGGCCGGGGCGCGGCCCGAGGTCGAGGCCCTGGACGCGAGCCTGGAGGACCTGCTCACCAGAGTGGACGAGTTCGTGGGCATGCTGGACATGCTTCGCGGCGACTCGTCCCACGTCGTCAGCGAGGGTGTGCCGCGCATCCACGCGAAGGCCGCCGAGATGCGGCGCATCTACAGCAGGATCGACCGGCTGGAGGCCTTCGTGAGGATGGTGGGGGGCCGCGTGGCCAGGATGGAGGAGCAGGTCACCAAGGCCGAGGCCGAGCTGGGCGCCTTCCCCAGGGCGTTCAAGAAGCTGCTGCACACGATGAACGTGCCCTCGCTCTTTAGCAAATCTGCTCCCTCGAGGCCACAGCAAGCCGGCTACGAAGCCCCCGTCCTGTTTCGGACGGAAGACTACTTTCCTTGTTGCAGTGAAAGGCCTCAGCTCTGACGGCCTGACCACTGCGGCAAGAGGACCCCAGCTGGGGTGCTTACTTCCAGTATGAAGTGAATTGCAAATCCTGCTCATGGACATATGTGATGTTGGAGTGTGGGATTTTAAAGTTTACTTTCTGCAAACTCTCCGTAGTGTATTCATGATTCAGTGTAGAATGTATAGACTTTATGTCTTCCAATTTAAAGAGACAGGGTCTTGGTATGTTGCCCAGGCTGTTCGGAAACTCCTGGGCTCAAGTGATCCTTCCACCTCAGCCTCCCCAGTAGCTGGGACTACGGGGTCGCCACTGCACCCAGCTTGTGTCTTCCAGCTCTAATCAGAAAGCTGCTTGGCGAGGGCATGGGGAGTCAAACTGAATGAACTTTTCTCTGCACTGTGGCTAAACTGTTATTTTTATGGATTTTACTAAACGGCGTTACCTTTTCAAGATTTATATGTTTGTATAATCATAAGAAAATTGAGCCATTAAAGCCTTATTATTCAATCCTAATAGTCATTCAGTTTTCTAGAACCTACTTTTAGGGTAAATGGTACATTTTTAAATATTATATTAAACCTCGTATAGCGTGGATTGTAAACCAAAGGAAATGGGACAATTTCTGAGAATATGTTGATTTTTTGTGACTAATTCCAAAGTTGTATTTGAAAGTATGACCTCACAGTCTTCATTTGTCCATAGCAAACATATATATGTGTATGTGTATATATATATATATATATATATGTGGGTTGCCAATGTTTGGTTTATAATTTAAATATTAATAGAAATTTTGAGTTTTATTGGAAACGATTTCCTTCTGAAAAGAGCTTTACATGTTTCCTTGTGTTTGTTTGAAATAGACGTACTGCTCATGTGCTTTTGGTAGTGGGATAAAGAAAAGGGGCTTGAGTATACCTCCTTTAGAGAGCTAATGTGAAAAGCTGTAGCTTCTATTTCAGAGCATGGTATATTTTTTCTTCTTTTTTTTTTTTTTTTTTTTTTTTCGAGACGGAGTCTCCACTCTGTCGCCCAGGCTGGAGTGCAGTGGTGCAATCTCGGCCCACTGCAAGCTCCGCCTCCCGGGTTCACGCCATTCTCTTGCCTCAGCCTTCTGAGTAGCTGCGACTACAGGCTCCCGCCAGCATTCCCGGCTAATTTTTTTGTATTTTTTTTTTACTAGAGACGGGGTTTCACTGTGTTAGCCAGGATGGTCTCGATTTCCTGACCTCGTGATCCGCCTGCCTCGGCTTCCCATAGTGCTGGGATTACAGGCGTGAGCCAGCGCCCCCAGCCAGATCATGGTATATTTCTTTCCTGTTGAAATAGATAGTTATTTGTGTGAGTGAATGGTATTAGGATTTTCCTGCGGATACAATAGACTTTTATTGAGATTCAAATCTATTTTATAAGGTGGTCCTCCTAAATAGTAGACACTAAAAAAGCATACAGCTTAGGTTGCTTTTGTGTCATTTTCAGTGTCATCAAAGATCTTTGAGGTTCATGGAGTAGCCGTATTTTCATTTAGCTGTGTGTTGTGAAGAATCCGATCATGTAATCTTGCACCTAGCTTTCGTGGACCTTCATTGTCACATATTTACATTTTTTATTCAGGTGGTTCATTGACTACAAATTAAGGAACCCTGAATGTAGAAGCTGAAAGAACAAGTAACCTACATTTAATATTCAGCAACTGCTGGTACCCCATAAGTAATTCATGTATTTTGATGACATAGTCACTGAATATGAAAATATCCTTACATAACAAAACATTGCTAAAAGATTTTTCACTCAGAGTTAACATTCAAAAGCAGTAATTAGGGGCCGGGCGCGGTAGCTCACAAGCACTTTGGGAGGCCCAGGCAGGCGGATCACGAGGTCAGGAGATCAAGACCATCCTGGCTAACACGGTGAAACCCTGTCTTTACTAAAAATACAAAAAAAAAAAAAAAAAAAAAATTAGCGGAGCATGGTGGCAGGCGCCTGTGGTCCCAGCTACTGGGGAGGCTGAGGCAGGAGAATGGTGTGAACCTGGGAGGCGGAGCTTGCAGTGAGCTGAGATGACACCACTGCACTCCACAGAGCGAGACTCCGTCTCAAAAAAAAAAAAAAATCCACCTTGGCACTCCCACTGCATTCCCAGTGCTCTGTCCATCCCCACTGGTACCCAACGCATCCAAGCCACTGGCATCTCTCCTGGGCCACTCAACAGCTTCTTAAGTAGTTTCCTGCTTCCCCTTCCCCGCTCTAAGCCACTCCTGCGTGGAACACAGCAGCCAAGGGGGTCTTTAAACAACATAAATCAGACATACTGGGCTTTGCCGAAAGCTCTCATTAGCTTCTCTTCACATTGGAATAAAGCCCAATTTCTGTTCTCTGGCTTGAGCTGGCTGCTGCCCCCTTGCTCACTCCCCTGCAGCCTTCCCTTGACCCTGAAAGATGCCCCATAGCATCTTTCATATGAGGACATGGGAAGGGGACGTATGAAGTGTCCCCTTCATAGCGCTTGCTACAGTTTGTGATATGTGTCTGTGTCATTATCTGATGACTACCTTACCCACCTCCAGGAGTAACAAGTGGATGTTACCTGCGTCCACTTGGCTGCATACTCAGCAAGCAGGTAGCACACCCCTTGTACACTCACATACCTGTGGAATAAGCGATTGTCAGAATGACTGAGTGAATGAATGATTACACAAAATCTAGGCACCCCATAAAGAATGCAAAACAGGCAGATGGGAGAATTCAGTCAGACTAAGGGCTTGCTCAGAAATCAAGCACCATGGGAGGACTAAGACACAAAGAAAAACAAGATGTGATTCTTTCCCAAGAGCTGGGCAGGCCAGTGGGTGAGAAAGTCAGACACACAATCCAATTGAGTCCAACCTAAGGTTCAGTCAAACACCACACAGACATTCCCGTGGGCTCCAATGGGGCTTTGTTCCTAATCGTGCCCTGGGATGTTAATACAGAACTTGCAGAACTATCCTTCTAAGAAAACTCCTTTTATGTGCTGAGAAGTTATCCAGATTCAGGCACAGTGGCTCATGCCTGTATTCCCAGGGCTTTGGGAGGCCTAGGCCAGAGGATCACTGGAGGCCAGAAGTTCGAGGCCAGCCTGGGCAACATAGTGAGACCCTGGCTCTACTAAAAATACAACAATTAGCCAGGCACAGTGGCTCGTGCCTTGTAGTCCCAGCTACTCAGGAGGCTGAGGCAGGAGGATCACTTGAGCCCAGGAGTTCAAGGCTGCAGTGAGCTGTGATTGCGCTACTGTCTTCCAACCTGGGTAACAGAGCAAAACCCTATCTCAAAAAAAAAAAAGTTAATTTAATAAAAAAAAAAACACAAACCACCATTTCCCAAAGTGACTGAAACCGTTTGACCCACTAATGGAGAATGAGAGCTTCTCCTCTATACTGTTCATCATCCAAGCGAAGCAAGGGTTCCAGCGGTGGGGTGTGAGGCTATGGGAGGGAACTTGGTTATCAAGAAGGATGTGAGGACCCTCTGGCTGTGGGGTGTGGGGTCCTTGGTGGCTGCAGAGACTGGTCCCGCCACACCAGGGGGCGCTGCAGGAGCGGGAAAGGCCTGAAAACAGCTGGTCCAGCCCCTGTCCTCAGGAAACTAAAGCCCTATATCCTGCCACGGTCACTGGGCAGTGGAAATTCAGGGCCCCAAGATCCTGTCCATGCTCGAGGGGCTCCCAGTGTGCAGATAGAGGGGGGACGGCAGCTGCAGCCGAAGGCACAGTGGCTATATTTGCATGGGGGATGGGAGAGGAGGAAATTAGGTGAGGGAGGCAGACAGGGTGCTAATTTTGAAGTGCCCTGTCTGGTGGCGGCAGGAGACAAGTCCTGTTTATGTCCACCTGGCTCTTATCTCTCCCCGAAAGGAGCATGATCATTTATTTATGTACAGTTTGTCTGTCTCCCCAACAAGGAGGAAGATTGTGACGTTTTTCCATGTTGTCCACTCTGAATCCGTGACACCTGGCACCAGGCACCTAGCACAGAGAAGGCACTGAAAACACACCCGCTGAGGGAATGACAGGGACATTGAGGATGAGCAGGTGCTGGCAAGGAGAGCAGGGAGGGTTTCAGGGCCCACGGGCTGCTTCCCCCGTCAGCCCAGCTCCCCCGTCAGCCCAGCTCCCGCCTCCCTTGGCCAGGGCCTGCGGATGCGTCTTGCCCCAACTTTCCCCTTCCTCCCTGCTCCACCCTTACGCTCTAGATGCGGCTCATAAATAAGATAGCATCGGACTTGACTCTCCTTGTCTGACCTGACAAGCATTTGTTTCATAGTAGGCGCATGCAGTCCGCTGAACCTTCATAGATCAACTCTGGCATCTGAGTGCTGTCCCGGAGTCACACCTGCCTTGTGCTCCTTTTCTTTCCAGTTCACCCTGGCTGCTGGGATCCAAGGCCTCTGGGGTCCCAAGCAAAGGGAGACATTTACCAGCGCACACCCCCCACCAACTCCATCAAAAACATTGCCCAGGGTCCCAGTGTCCTCCCGAATCACCAAATGACTCCGAGGTGGAAACAGCCCCAAACATCAGGCCGCCCCCAGGCCTCCCGTCATTCCTGAGACCCTGGTCCAGTAGCTCTTCAGATGCTGGCAGCCTGCCAGTGCCTTCAAGCAGCTCGCTCGCTCTCTCTCTCACCTAAAGAAGACAACCTGTTACTTTAGTTATGCAGAATAATTTTACTCTTTTTTTTTGTCTCAATCTGAGACTTGTACTGGGAAACCCAGAAAACCCATTTCAGTGTTTTCTCGTGTTAAAAAAAAAAAAAAAAAAAAGCAAAAACAAAAAACACCAGAGTTGGCTGGGCTTGGTGGCTCATGCCTGTAATCCCAGCACTTTCGGAGGCCGAGGTGGGCGGATCACCTGAGGTCAGGAGCTCGAGACCAGCCTGGCCAACATGATGAAACCCTGTCTCTACTAAAAGTACAAAAATTAGCTGGGTGTGGTGGCGCACACCTGTAGTCTCAGCTACACGGGAGGCTGAGGCAGGAGAATTGCTCGAACCTGGGAGGCAGAGGTTGCAATGAGCTGAGATTGCGCCACTGCACTCCAACCTGGGTGACAAGAGCGAAACTTCATCTCAAAAACAAACACACACACACACACACACACACACACACACACACACACCAGACTCCTTAAATATCTATCGCAGTTCCTAGACTTGAAAACACTTTCTGATAGACTTTCTTAATAGAAGATTGTTTCCTGTTACACTATTAATTGAAATAAGAGCCAGTAAGATGGAAGGTGCGAGTGTGTGTGTGAGTGTGAGTGTGTGTGTCTGTGGGTGTATGTGTGTTTGCTAGTGATGTGAGAATTAGGAGTGGTTTGGAACATGCTGATTTTCAATTTTCAACTGCCAGCACTACTGCTTTACAAACTTGTTCAGACGTTCGATCCAAAATTCAAGAAAGATAGTAAATGCCAATGAGAGGGAGAGAGAAAAAACAAACTTGATATGTTGTGTGTACTGCGGGATTTAGGAATGGGTTGACATACACAAGAATGCTCTGGAACAGAAGACAAATTATATAGCTTCGTGGACAGACATAGCCCAAAGTCTTGTCCTGCCACTGCCTATCTATATAACATTAGGTGAGTCACCTCTCATCTCCAAGCCTCAGATTTCTCACCTGTAGAATGAGAAATAATAAATAGTGTCTACCTCAAAAAATAAAATAGTTGGAAATGTAATTGTTCTTATTTTCTTACTTTTTTCAGTTCAGCCAGTTTTTATCTTTTTTATAAAATTGTAAAATACACATAACATAAATTTACCATTTTATCCATTTTGAGAGTACAATTTACTTGCATTAAGTACATACGTATTAATGCACAACCATCACCACCCATCCATCTTCAGAACCTTCTCATCTCCCCCAATTGAGGCTCTCTCTCCATTACACACTAGCTCTCTATTCCCCATGCCCCAGCCCCTGGCACCCCCATTCTACTTTGTGTCTCTATGAATCTGATGACTCTAGGGACCTCACAGAAGTGGAACCCTGCGGTATTCGTCCTTTTGTGATTGGCTTCTACCACTGAGCATGGGGTCCTCAGGGTTCATCCACAATGTAGCCTGTGTCAGAGTCTCCTTCCTTTTTAGGGCTGAATATTACTCCATGCTGTGCGTGCCCCCCTTGGCTTAGCCACTCTGTCAATTGACATGGGTTACTTCCCCCTTTTGGCCATTGTGACCAGTGAGTACGGGTGGACCCTCCAGCCCCTTCCCAATACAGTGCCCTGGCAGAGCCATGAGCCCCGGCCAGGGGTCCAATGAGCAGCTGACGCCTATGGGTCCCTGGCCAGAGGACTGATGAGCGACCGAAGCTGATGTTCCACTTGTCCGAGTCTCCCTTCCCCTCCAGCCAGGCTTGCTGGCCTGTGACCACAGTTGACCCCCATGACTTTCTCTTTCACTGCGGCAAGTTACTTCCCAGTGGGCTCCTGGCCTCACACAAGGAGACCCTGATGGGCAGCTCAGCAGTGTCCAGAGGTAGCCATGCTTGTCTACATCCCTGTCAAAGCCTCCAGCCTAACATGTCTCCCCCTCTCCTGTTATTCCCAGGCCATGAGGAGGGAGTGAGAGGCGCTGCTTTGTAGAGAGGGACCAGCTCAGGCCAAGCAAGGCATTTAGGCTTCACCCCAAGAGCCCTGGAGAGCACCTGGGGCCCAAGACCAGCCACGAAGGAGCTGGGCACTGCAGCCAGGTTGCTGGCCTCGACCCCTGCAGCCTGCAGAGCGTGGGCATCTTGTTCTGCTGATGGTTGACTTCAGGATGTGGGAACCTCTGAGGCTTTGACAACTTGAGGCTGGCAAGGAGGACAGGGAGCAGGCGGAATCTTCAAAGACTACCACCTTTAAAGACTGTGACCTTTATCCTGGGGACCACAGGAGCCACTGGGGACTTCACTGGGAGGAACTCATCAGAGTAGAGTTACACTCAGTGGCCGCCTGTTCATCCTGAGGTCTGCCCACAGGCAACAGGTCCAGTGTGCACTGCAGTCTGTACCACACTGCCATGGATCGCTAAGGCTGTCCCTGACTAAAGTTGGTGGGGGACAAGGGAGTCACAAGGTAACAGAGCATGACTGTAAGGACACACACTCATCACAAATGTGCATTGACCCCGCTCTGTGCTTGGAACCTGCCAAAGTTCAAGCATTTGTCCACATATCCCAAGAGGGGCCTGGCCAGCTCTGCCTAATGTCAACACTGACACCCAGGCCTTGAGTCCCTGGACTTCCCGTCTCTGGGCACTGGGGGCCAGCGTGGTGCAGCTGGGAGGGTCTCCAGAGCTGAGGGCCTTGAGTGAATGATTGCAGCTCTCTGGGCCTCGGTTTCCTCATCTGGAGTCTGTGATGGGGACTACATGAGCTCAACAGACCATCACAAGTCTCCCGAGTACCTGCTGGGGCCAGCCTGGCATCAGGCTCCGGGGATAGGCAGATCACGTGCCCTTGAGCGACAAATCCCTATGCCCTCTGCACAGCGTGACTTGGACACTCGGCCCACCCCGTAGGCCTCCTGCTCATCTTCCTCTATCCTTCAGGACACTCATTCTGAAAGAAGCCAGGCACCATGCTGCAAGGAAGCCCAGGCCAGCCCACACGACAAGACTGTGCAGAGGCTCCCCGGACAGCCAGCATGGCAGCGACCCAGCCTCCATGTTCCAGCCCTAGCCTCTGAGTCATCCAGTGGAGGCCCCAAAAGTCATGACACAGAGACAAGCCGTTCCCTCTGTGTCCTGCCCAAATTCCTGACCCACAGACTTTGAATGAATGTGCTCTGCAGCCAAAGTAACAGGAACACCCACCGTGGCCACTCTGTCCTAGCAGGGAGCAGCTTGAGGGTAGGCCAGCCGAGTTAGCACTGGCCACTAAGCCAGCGCCAGCAGGGCTAGAGGGACACGTGTGGGGATGGACTGCTCAGAGGATGCGGCACGGGCAACAATGAGGAGTCAGCCTGGGTCAGGGAAGACGGCCTTGGGCCTCGGTCTTGGCAGAGCCCTGGCAGAGCGGGCAAAGGAAACTGCCAGGTGGATCAGGCACAGGAGGGAGCCCCAGGAAAGGAAAGCCGGCACAGGCAGGGAGGTGGGGACCTGCCCGGGTGCCTGGGGCACTGTCAGAGCACCAGGTACCAAGGAACACATGGCAGCGGGGTGGCAGGGAGAGGCTGGTCCTAGGGCCTTGGCTTGCAGTATGTCACCAGGAAGGTCTTCAGTTAGGGGAAGACACAGGGGAGGACAGGCTGGGGACAGTGGATGGGGTATTGCAGCTCTGTCATCACTGGATCCCCCTTTGAGGGGCTCGGAAGACCAGGGCCCCCCCACTCCGGGGCCCGGCTCCACATCCTGCCCACCGGCCTGCCAGGGATGGACCCAACTCCAGGAGGCCCCAACACGTGAAGGAAACAGCAGCCAGAAGAGCAGGCACCCAGCTCAGGGCACTGGCAGGCAGGGCTCTGGGGCTACTTCCCCACCAGCTGCTGTGAGTGAGCCTGGTGGCCTACCCTGGCTGTCCTGGCCAGGTCGAATTTTTGGATGTGCCTTGGAACAACTAGGCAGCATGTGCACACACATACGCACGCACACACATCACACACAATCATACCACACATTCATGCACACACATCACACACAATCACACCACACACGCATGCACACACATCACACACAATCATACCACGCACACATGCACACACATCACACACAATCATACCACACATGCATGCACATGTATCACACACATTACACCACATATCACACACGCCACACATCACACATGCGCACACAACACACATCTTGTACTCACATGCCACATACCACACACACAAACATTATGCACATATGCATCCCACACATGCCTCACACACACAACGCACCACACACAACTCTCATACTGCGGTGATAAAATACATGGGCATGGCATTCAGGCAGAAATTGGTTCCATCCCTGTTCCATTTTTTTTTTTTTTTCGGAGACGGAGTCTCGCACTGTCGCCCTGGCTGGAGTGCAGTGGCGTGATCTTGGCTCACTGCAACCTCTCTCTCCCAGGTTCATGTAATTCTCCTGCATCAGCATCTCAAGTAGCTGGCATTACAGGTGCCCCCTACCACGCCCGGCTAATTTTTTGTATTTTTAGTAGAGATGGGGTTTCACTATGTTGGCCAGGCTTGTCTTGACCTCCTGACCTCATGCCCACCTCAGCATCCCAAAGTGCTGGGATTACAGGCGTGAGCCGCCGCATCCGGCCTCCTGTACCGTTGTTTTACTAGCTGTGAATTTGGCCAAGTTACTGCTGCTCTCTGACCCTCAGTCTTTTTATCTGCAGAATGGGTTTACTCAAGGCACCTACTTTCTGAAATTGTTGGAGAGTCTTTGAGCTCAGGGGGCGAGGAGGACAGAGCTTCGTGAGGCACCCTTCAGTGGAAACATGTTTAATTTTGTTTCTGTCCTGGGGGAGGAGGAGAGAAGGAAGACTGGGGGTGAGTTCCCCCACGTAAGACAGCTTCCTATGGACGATGAATTTAGACTCGCCGCATCTGTGCATGCTCGTGTGGCCTCCCAGAGCCCGGGTGGCAGATGGGTGGCCTGGCGTGCGCATTCTTCGTTTCAGGCTGTGCCGGGCCTCCCCTTAATAAAGACCTGTTTCTTCCCGGCTGCACTCTTGGCCCAGCCACCAAGGCTCAATGAGCTATTCTGAGCTCCCGGCCTGCCCGCCGTGGACACACTCGGGCCTTCTGTTTGCCCACGGCCGCCCTGTGGGACTTTCATAAAGCAGGCCTGTTCTCTCTCCCACCGCGCAGCCGCCTGCTCCTTGGGGCCTCCTTAGGGAGGAGGCCGTGCCAGCCCGGCAGCTGGGGGCGGGGGAGGCTGCGCTTTGCTGGCTTCCAGGAAGACGCACACGCTGTGTGTGGCAGGAGACCGGGGCACCTCTTTTTTGGCGGCCCCATTGAGTTAGGGGCGATTTGTCGGGGGTAAGACACGTGTTCGGCGAGCAGGCTGCTGCTCACTCCCTTGAGAGAGGGCAGGCCTCCCTCTGAGATGCAAGCTCACCAAGGCCACCAGGTGCCGGGCCTTTGCACGAGCTGTTCCTCTGATCTTCCTGGGATGGCCTCCTCCTCCTTCCCCCTCCTCCCCTCCTCCCCTCCCCCCTCCTCCCGTCCCCCCTCCTCCCCTCCCCCCTCCTCCCCTCCTCTCCCCTTCCTTCCGCCTCCCCTCCCCTCCCTTCCTCCCCCACCCCCTCCCCCTCCCCTCTCCTCCTTGCCTAAGCTTAAGTTTTCTTGTTTCCTGTCTCTACGGTCTCATCGGTCTTGTTGGAGTTCCTCGGTGTATTCGTCCTTGTCTTGCCCCTCCAGAGGGTATGTTTCCTAGGATCAAGGAGGAATCCGTCTTGTTCACGTCCATTGCCCAGACCCCACACAGTGCCTGACTCAGAGGAAGCCACAATCAAGATTTGTTAGATGAATGAATGAACTAACCAAGCAATTAAGAAGTAAATCTATGAATCCATGAAGCAATGATTCAGTAGATCAATTACTTAATGAGACCAGGGGACATAGGCAGGAGAGAGACTGAGGTTTCCCCTTTAGCAGGAATCCTTGCCATACACATATATATATTTCATCATCTGATCTTCCCCATTCACCTCTAAGCCCTTCCAGAGCAGTGGTGGAGCAGGCTCCTCTCCAGGATACCCAGAATGCACCATCAGCCCCAGGCCTGGCCCACACCACTGCTCGATGAACCTTGATTTAATGAATATGCCAAGGTCAGTCCCATGGCCTCTGATTCATTTTGGGGGTCACGCTGGCTTTGTGCCAACTCAAGACCTTCACACCTGCTGTTCCCTGGGCCTGGAATCCTGCTCCTGACTTTTTCATGTGAAGATCGCCCTCCACTGGAACACCCACTTCCCTGGGCGGCTGCCCCACCGCATTTGGATCGCCCTCCGCTGGAACACCCACTTCCTTGGGTGGCTGCCCCCACCACATTAGGAGCTGCTTCCCTGGAATTCTCTGTCCAGCACCTGCATAGCTCCTTCCTAGGCCTCACTGATGGAGCTAATGCTTGTTTACCTATTTCCATTAGACTTGGAGCACCCTGGGCCAGGACCTGTCCTGCCCTGCTTGCCCTGTGTCCTCAGTTCCCAGGACAGTGTGGGCTCACAGGACTTGTTGAGTGAGCACTTCTTGTTAAGTAAGCAAACGAGTGGACCAACAAGCGCAGAAAGCTGATTGTGTGTCCATTTTACAGTGGAGGGCAGTGGCCCCCATCCAACACAGGGAATGCCGCAGTCACAGAAGTTGTCAGAGATACAGTCACTAGAATCCCATCCTCCACTCATTCATGCAACAGGTTTTCATCCAGTGCCTGCTGCCTCCAGAGATGGCCCTGTGGCAGGGTGCAGCCCAGGGAGGGGGGCAGGCCATGAAAAGGGCTTCCATGGAGGCAGGGACAGAGGCCAGGTGAAGCGGGCCACTACTCCCTGTGGGGGGGTGGTCAGGGAAGGCTCCCTGGGGGAGGTGAGGCAGTCCTGGAGTGGAGTCCCAAGAAAGGAACTGCCATTCAGCAGTGGGTGAGAGCCAGGCAAGCAGTGCACGTAAAGGGAGGACCTCGAGGGGCCGTGGAGCTGACCTCCAGCCCAGAAGGGTGGGCGCGGGGATGAGGCCTGGATCTGCTCTGAGCATGCTCAGGAACCGGGGTCACTAGTGGAAGCCCAGGAGGATCTGCTTTATGTCAATATAAAGGAACATTTCCCAGAGGCAGAGCCATGCAGGTAGAATGAACTTTCTGAGGAAGGAGTGAGCTCTCCATCCCTGGGGGTATGTAAGCTGTGATGCTGGAGAGGGATGAGGGGTTCGCCTAGACAGAAAACCTGTAAAATCCCTTCTGATCTAAAAAATCTATATTGAAAAGCATCTAATGCACGCAGAGGAGGTACTTATCAGATAATATCAACATAATTTTCATACAAATATGCATAAAGGCAATGATTACAGAGATTTTTTATGGAATGCAAAAATCCCATCTCATAAATCCCACTTTTAGAGAGTTATTCTCATGCAATCAATGCATGAGTATTCAGACACTTGGCTAAAATCACTGCAGTGGTGTTTGTAACAGAGGAAAACTGGAAACAATCCGAATGTTAACTTATATGTTTATTTTCTGTCTCCCCTCTAAGCTGCGAGCTCCAAGAGGGTGGACCTTGTCGGTCTCATTGGCAGCTCTGTCCTTCAGATGCAGTGGATAGAAGAGACAGAATGTGCTTTTTGTTTGTTTGTTTCATTTTTTTATTTTGTTTTCTCACTGCCTATTCTATGAACCTATGTACTCTTTTTTTAAAAGTGTAACTTGGCCGGGCGTGGTGGTTCGTGGCAGTAATCCCAGCACTTTGGGAGGCCAAGGTGGGCGGATTGCTTGAGGCCAGGAGTTTGAGACCAGCCTGGCCAACACAGTGAAACCCCGTCTCTACGAAAAATACAAAAAGTAGCCAGGCATGGTGGCACACACCTGTAGTCCCAGCTACTCGGGAGGGTGAGGCAGGAGAATCACTTGAACCCGGGAGGCGGAGGTTGCAATGAGCCTAGATTACACCACTGCACTCCAACCTGGGCAAATTAGTGAGACTCTGTCTCAAAAAAAAAATAAAAAATAAAAAAAGTGATAAAAGTATAACTGTACTGATGAGAAAGAGAGTTCATCAAAATGTTATTGTAGCAGCAGTTGTTTCTGGGTGATGGATCGAAGACTATTTTTATTTTGTTCTTTATGTTGCACTGAGTTCTTCATGCTATCTACAATAGACACATATGATGTTTGTAATGTGAAAAATTTTTGAGAAAAAACAGAATGACATCAGAGTTTAAAAAAAAAAGAAAAAGCAAGAAAGAAAAACGGCTTCATTTGCTGAGCTCTGAGAATGGATTTTTTAAAGCGAAACAAAATCATGTAAGATTTTCTCTAAATGCCCCTAGTGGTATCTTCTTGCCATCTGGCTAGGATCACACGAGAACAAGCCAACTCGTCTGGGGAAGAAAATTGTTTTCAGTGTCGCAGTAGCCACCTCTAAACTCGCCTCCTCCACCCATAGCCTGCCATGGGCGTGGACTTGACATTTATCTGGGCTCACAAGCCTGCAGGCCTGTCTGGGTGTCCCAAAGCCACTTCTGCTCAAGGCAGATAACTGCCAAGGAAATCACTCCGCCAGCAAAGAATCTGCCTTTGAATCTGTCTTCCCAAACAAGCAAGCTCTCTCAATGTCCAGGAGAAAACAGCTCGCTCTGAGTTGTTCGCGTTTGTGGAGCTCTTCAGTTCTTGGGTCCTAAAGGGATTCAGCCTCCTGGCGGGGTTGGGATCGAAGCTACCTGCCAGAAGGCACTGCTCACCATCTGTCACCCTGGGGAAGTAGACTGGTCTCCAGCCACTGGATGTGTGCAAGCCGAGGCTGGGCCACCCTTTGTCAGAGAGCTTGTAGCGGAAGTGCGATCATCAGATGGGAGGGGTGGGGGTGGGTCTTATTGCCTACAATAGCCAGGTGACAGGGCCGGTGCTCAGAGGGGTGAAATTCACCAGGGTCTCCTATTCTACCCAGTAAATCTGGGCTGGTCTGACTACAACCTCCCCACTGCACTTACTGGTAGCATTTTGTACAAGACGTTAGGATTGCCTAGAGGAGGAAGGGGACCCTTTGGGAGAGACAAGGGGCTCTCACCCTCTGGTTCCACAATGACAGGACGGAATTTGCCAATTCAGGGTCCCTGCCCCTGGAGCTTATGCCTGTAGCCGCCCGTCCCATATATAGAAGCACACACGGGCGCCCCTCCTCATGTGCAGCTGGCTCTGAGTTTCACGGAACAAAAAGAGCCAACTCCCAGAAGGAGGCCAGTTCAAACTCTGCCTTTTTTCTGGCTGTGTACTCGGAGAAGTTACACACCTCTCTGAAAAATTGTTGAAAGTAAACTTACTGCACAGGACACATTCTGTGCTCAGTTATATCTGCCGAGTTCAGCTGGGGTGCAGGCACTGCCACAGGCCCCGAGAAAGGAACAGGGTGCAGAGCAGGGGCTGCTTTCAGGGACCCGCCATGCTAGTGAAGGTGGAACGGTAAAGAGGGTCCCGGGTGTAAGGGCACGGGCAGTGATGGGGGCACAGATCCACTGAGGCAGGGGAGGGTGAGGGAGGACTTCTGCAGAGGGGGTGCCCTGAGGACAGAGTCAGGGAGAGATCAAGAGACAGGGATGGCCGGGAGGGCACAGGGCTCACTGGCCAGGCAACCTCGCCACTATTTCTGTTATTATTACTTCTCCTGCTGAGGCACAGAGAGGGTGAGACACCTGCCCAGGGACACCCAGTTAGAAAGTGGCAGGGCCAGGACTCAGCCACAGGCCTGTCTGGGGGTCCCCATGCACACGGTGCACTGGTCTCCAATGGATGCACAGGTGGGATCTCTTTTCTTTTTTCTTTTCTTTTCTTTTTCTTTCCTTTTCTGTTTTTTTAGATGGAGCCGCACTATGTCACCCAGACTGGAGTGCAATGGCATGATCTTGGCTCACTGCAACTTCCATCTCCTGGGTCCAAGCGATTCTCTCACCTCAGCCTCCGGAATAGCTGGGATTACAGGCGCCCGCCACCACACCCGACGAATGTTTGTATTTTTAGTAGAGACAGGGTTTCACCATGTTGGCGAGGCTGGTCTTGAACTCCTGACCTCAAGTGATCCCCCCGCCTTGGCCTCCCAAAGTGCTGGGATCATAGGCATGAGCCGCCGCGCCCAGGCTCATGGGTAGAATCTCTGATCCTCCCGGTTCATGGATCTCCTGATTATGCTCCCAATCCACCTTCTGCTTTCTTGATATCAAACCTAAGAAACAAGGGCCCAGGACACTTTCTGCTTAAGCCTAAAGTGCTGGTTAGCAGAAGGGACCCCAAGAGGACCCCCAGGTCTCTCTCCATCCTGAGGGGCTGCCGCTGTGGTTTCTCCCCAACGTTGGGGATGGAGGGTCCTGTCTGACCTAGTGGCTTCTCATGAAGGTGCCCTTCCAGAGAGCCAAGCACCGAATTGGGCCAGCCCAGGTGGTCACTCAGCTCTGCTGAGGCCTGCTTGGATCTCAGGGTGACTGGCCCCGTCAGGGTGACTCAGCTGTTCTTGCAGCTGGGCGTGGGCTGATGGCTGGGAGCTCTCCAGGCAGCCCGCAGTGGCCAGGCCGCAGGAAGGCAGGCGGGAGCAGCCCAGGAGGACTCACCAAGTTATTTTGCTTTTAAAGCCTCCAGCTCCTGGCCCAGGGAGCCAGGTACACTCAGCCTATTGGAAAAGTGCCTCCTTCTCAGGGAAGCCTCGGTCATGGGGAAAAGCTGGGATGCTCAGAACCAAACAGGAACTGAAAGTCAGCCCAGCCAAGTCCTTCATTTCACAGCTGAGGAAACTGAGGCCCAGAGAGGCTGACCTGCTTGGGGTCACGCACACATAGGGTGGTGCAGGCCTGTGATCTTTGCACTGGGCCCCCAGACCTCCCTGGAGAGAGCTCACACTGCTCGGAACCAGCAAGCTGCTGGGTGATGCCACAGGACTCCCTGAAAAACCAGCCCATTGAAGACCAGCTCAGGGTGGGCAGGAGGGCCCCCAGACGGACCTGGGGCCCAGTCCTGGCCCTGCCAGCTTCTAACAGGGTGGCCTTGGGCAGGTGTCTTACCCTCTCTAGGCCTCAGTCTCCCCTCCGGCCACCTGCTGGGATCTCCAGGAGAGTTCAGTGAGTGGCAGTGTGTGGTCAGCCCAGTGCACACAGGGTTCCCTCTGTGCTCACCAAAACTCAGAGGAGGTGGCCCTGGAGCCTTGAAGAAGAGGACACCTCCTGCCTGCCACTGCTGGGGAAAAGCCCACCTGGCCCTCCCACGCACATATACACGCGGACAGGAGAGCTTGAGAGCATGTGGAGAATTTGCTTCTCCTGAGAGCAGGCTGGAGTTCAGGCGTCAGAGCAGGCGAATTTGGGCTTTCCCTCTGCAAAACTCACGTGTGAAACCCACTTATTTGTGCAACAGATATTTACCGAGTGCTTGCTGTGTACAAGGTCCTGCCCCAGGGCGGGAGACAGAGCCATGACCAAAGCAAACAGAATCCTGCCCCATCGTCCTTCCTTCCAGAGGGCAGGATCATCAACAAGAGTCACAAATGATCAAACGCATGTGGGGAGTAACATCGTGATTGTGGAGCGGGGATCCGAGAGGGATCGGTGCCACTGAGAAGAGTCGAGCAGAGCAAGAGCTAGGAAGCAACGGGGGTGGGAATTTTAGAGGGGGACCCAGAAAGGACCAGCCCAAGCAGGTGACCTCTGAACAGAGGGTGGAGTGAGGTGAGGGCACAAGCCATGAAGGTTTCTGCAGGAAGAACTTTCCAGGTGGGGGAACAGCCCCTGCAAAGGCCCTGAGGCAGGAGCCCCATGTAACAGCAGCTCCAGCGAACAAAGGAGGGAAGGAGGGGCTGAGGGGAGGAGGTGGAGGATGCCATGTGCGGGTGTGGATTGGGAGAGAGGACCGGCCTTCCTCATCTGTGGCGTCGGCTTGTTCTGTTTCAGGGCGATAGAATTGCTCAGCCTCCACGAGCTACGAAATCCCAGAAGACAAGGAGGTCCATGAAGCGGGGGATGAGAATCCCACCAGTTTGAAACATGCCATGTTGGCGATGCTCCTTCCTTGAGGCTTCTTTGTCCCCCTCCCCAACCTCACTTCACACTGTGCTCCTCACACAATAGAGTCTCAGAAGGCCATGGCCACAAAGGGTCAGGGCACCAGCCTTGGGACAAGGACAAAGACCCAAAGCCTCAACCAGATGTCACAGCTGCTGACCCTGGCCTCACCCAGCCGCCCAGTGCCTTGCCCCCGGTGCCCACCCCAAGCCTGGACAACAGCGGTTCCCTCCATTAGGAACGTGCTCCCTTCACTGTCTGCCCGCACAGGTGCACATCTTCCGGGTCTCACACGTGGTGATAACTCAGCCAACTCAGTCAACTACTCATTGACTGAATGAATACATTCACAGTTGTGTCTCCAGGGTCCTCAAGTGATTCCATATGTTAGCTGAGTACCTGCCGCGTACCGTCTCTTTTTCTCAGATTTTCAGTCAGGAATCAGGAGACCTGGGTTTCAGCTCCATGACTTGGAGCAAGTCACATGTCCTCTCTGGCCCTCAATTACAATCAAATCTTTCAGAGCTGGAAGGGATCACAGAGCTCACCAGTCTAAGCCCTTGCCCGATGCATGGGACAGCTCTGCTGCATCCACATTCAGTCATGACCCAGTCTCTCCTTGTTCACCTTCAGAGACAGAGAGTTCACTCTCAAACTCCCAAGAAACTTCACTCCTAGGTATCTTCCAGATTAAGTGAAGATCCCTCAGACTGGAAAAGGCGTAGGCATTAGCAGACCTGGTTCAGATCACACTTCTAGCTCTATGACCTTGGGCATGCCACTTAGCCTTTGTGAGCCCAAGGTTTACGATCCGTAAAACGAGGATCATAATGTTTTCGGTTAGAGTTGTCTCAAGGATCAAGCAAGATGGCCAGGAAGTGCCTGGCATGCTGTAGACTCCGGAGACATTTAAGAGATGTCAGATATACACTAAGGAGCTCCACGTCCTGATTACTACAGCACTTCCCAGGACCTAGACTCCGCGTGGTTCTGGGTGAGGGGCTGGGAGGGGAGGGCTGGAAGAAGGTGGTTGTCTGCAGGCCCTGGCAAGGTAGCACATCCTGGGAGGAGGCCGTAATGAAGACGAGGTCAGAATGGTGTTAAGAAAGAAACTAGATACATAAATGATAGATAAGTAAATATTTTGTTATTGTGGTCAGATACACAAGCCTTAAAAATTTACAATTTTAACCATTTTTAAGTGTACCGTTCTAGGGACCCTAAGTACAATCACAGCCGGGCACAGTGGCTCGTGCCTGTAATCCCAGCTGAGGTGGGAGGACCACTTAAGGCCAGGAGTTCAAGGCCAGCTTGGGCAACACAGTGAGACCTTGTACAAAAAAATAAAAATTAGTTGGGCCTGGTGGCACATGCCTTTGGCTCCAGCTACTCAGGAAGCTGAGGTGGGAGGATCACTTGAACCTAGGAGCTCGAGGCTGCAATAAGCTGTTACCACACCACTGCAGTCCAGCTGGGGCAATAGAGCAAGACCCAGTCTCTGAAAAAAAAAATGTAAGTACATTCACAGGCCGGGTGCAGTGGCTCACGCCTGTAATCCCAGCACTTTGGGAGGCCAAGGCGGGCAGATCATCTGAGGTCAGGAGTTTGAGACCAGCCTGGCCAACATGGCAAAACCCCGTCTCTACTAAAAATACAAAAATTAGCCAGGCATGGTGGCGCACGCCTGTCATCCCAGCTACTCAGGAGGCTGAGGCACGAGAACTGCTTGAGCCCAGGAGGTGGAAGTTGCAGTGAGCCGAGATTGTGCCACTGCACTCCAGCTTGGGCGACAGAGCGAGACTCTGTCTCAAAAAAATAAAAAATAGGCTGGGCATGGTGGCTCACGCCTGTAATCCCAGTACTTTGGGAGGCTGAGCTGGGTGGATCACGAGGTCAGGAGATTGAGACCATCCTGGCTAACACGGTGAAACCCCATCTCTACTAAAAATACAAAAAGTTAGCCAGGTGTAGTGGCGGGTGCTTGTAGTCCCAGCTACTTGGAAGGCTGAGGCAGAAGAATGGCGTGAAGCTGGGAGGCGGAGCTGGCAGTGAGTCGAGATCGCACCACTGCACTCTAGCCTGGGCGACAGAGCAAGACTCCGTCTCAAAAAATAAAATAAAATAAAATAAAATAAAATAAAATAAAATAAAATAAAATAAAATAAAAATTAAAAGGTACATTTACGGTGTTGCACAGCCATCACCTCCTCACCCATCTCCCAAACTTGTTCAATTTCCCCAACTGAAACTTTGTCCCCATTAACCACTAACACTCATTCCTCTCTGCCCCAGGCCCTGGCACCCACCATTCTACTTTTTATCTTTATGAATTTGACAACTCCAGGAACCTCATATAAGTGGAA
This sequence comes from Symphalangus syndactylus, assembly GCF_028878055.3. Taxonomy (NCBI): domain Eukaryota; kingdom Metazoa; phylum Chordata; class Mammalia; order Primates; family Hylobatidae; genus Symphalangus; species Symphalangus syndactylus. The sequence continues at coordinate 15,251,631 of NC_072438.2, read as the reverse complement.
TCCTACAGTATTTGTCCTTTTGTGACTGGCTTGCCTGATTTAGCATAATGTCTCCAAGGTTCGTTCATGTTGTAGCATGGGTCAGAATTTCCCCCTTTTTTTTTTCTTTGAGACAGGGTCTCACTCTGTCACCCAGGCTGGCACGATCTCAGCTCATTGCAGCCTCAACCTTCTGGGCTCAAGCAGTCCTCCCAACTCAGCCTCTGGAGTAGCTGGGGCTACAGGCACTCACTAACACAACTGGCTAATTTTTGTTTTTCTGTAGAGACTGGGTTTCCCCACGTTGTCCTGGCTGGTCTCGCACTCCTGGGCTCAAGCCATCCTCCCTCCTTGGCCTCCCAAGGTGCTGGGATTACAGGTGTAAGCCACGATGCTGGGAGTGATTTTCTTCCTTTTTAAGGCTGAATAACATTCTAGTGTATGAATATACTACATTCTGTTTATCTATTCATCTGTCAGTGGACATTTGGGTGTTTCCACATTTTGGTTACTGTGAATGATGCTGCTGTGAGCAGGGGTATACAAATATCTGAGTCCCTGCTTTCAGTTCTTTTGGGTATATGTCCAAAAGCAGAATTGCTGGATCATATGGTAATTCTGTTTAATTTAAAAATTTTTCTAATTTTTTGTAGAGACAGGGTCTCGTTATGTTGCCCAGGCTGGTCTTGAACCCAAACAATTCTCCTGCCTCAGCCTCCTGAAGTGCTAGGATTACAGGCATGAGCTACCACACCCAGCTTGTTTTTTCTGAGGAGCTGCCATGCTCATTATTACAGTGGCAGCACCATAGAACATTGCCACCAGCTATGCTAGCACCAGGTATTTCTCCCTATCTTCAGTTTTATGTTCCCTTTATCTTCACCACCACTGGTAATTTTCTGTGTTTGTTTGTTTGTTTTTATAATAGCCATCCTAATGGTTGTAAAGCACTATCTCATTGTGGTTTTGATTTGCATTTCCCTAACGATCAGTGATGTTGAGTATCTTTTTATGTGCTTATTGGCCATTTGTATATCTTTGGAGAAAAGTTATTTGTCCATTTCTTAATTGCTTTTGTCGTTGTTGTTGTTTTTGAGAGGCAGTCTTGCTCTGTCATCCAGGCTGGAGTGCAGTGGTGCAATCTCAGCTCACTGCAACCTCTGCCTCTCCGGTTCAAGCAATTCTCCTGCCCCAAGTAGCTGAGATTACAGGTGCCTGCCACTACGCCCAGCTAATTTTTGTATTTTTAGTAGAGACAGGGTTCCACCATGTTGGTCAGGCTGGTCTCGAAGTCCTCATTTCAAGTGATCCACCCACCTCGGCCTCCCAAAGGGCTGGGAGGGGTTACAGGCGTGAACCAACGCTCCTGGCCCATTTCTTAATTGGGTTGTTTGTTTTTTGTTGTTGAGTGGTTGTTCTTTATATATTCTGGATATTAACCTCTTATCTGATACGTGATTTGCAATCATTCCCTCTCATTCCATGGGTTGCCTTTTCAGTGTGTTGATAGTGTCCTTTGATGCACAAAAGTTTTTAATTTTGATGAAGTCTAGTTTATCTATTTTTTCTTTGGTTGCCTATGCTTTGGTGTCATAGCCAATAAATCATTGCCAGACTCAATGTCATGAATTTTTTCCTCTATGTTTTCTTCTAAGAGTTTTATAGTTTCAGCTCATACTTTAGATCTTTGATCCATTTTTAATAATTTTTGTATAGAGTATAAGCTCAGAGTCCAGTTTTACTCTTTTACATGTGAATACCCAGTTTTCTCAACACCATTTGTTATAAAGACTATCCATTTCCCATTGAATGGTCTTGACACTTTAGCTAACATTCATTGAAAAAAGTCATTGAAAAAATTTTAATATATATAATATATAACTATTATATATAATAATACATAATTATTTATATAATATATATTATTGTACATAACAATATATAAATATATATTTAAATATATATTATATACATTATATATTATATACATTATATATATTATATATTATATACATTATATATTATATACATTATATGTTATATACATTATATATTATATACATTATATATTATATACATTATATTTTATATACATTATATATTATATACATTATATTTTATATATATATAAAATACTGAGATCTTTATTCTATCCCATTGATTTATATGTCTGTCTTTATGCCAGTATCACACTGTTTTGATAACTGTAGCTTTGTAGTAAGTTTTGATCAGGAAGGGTGAGATTTTGAACTTTGTTGTTTTCCAAGACTATTTCACTATTTGGGATCCTTTGAGATTCCATATAAATTTTAGGAAGGATTTTCCTATTTCTACAAAAAAAAATGTGATTAGTATTTTGATTGGAACTGCACTGAACCAATAGACCACTTTGGGTTGTATTGACATCTTACCAACATTAAAGATAAATTTTTCTTTTTTTTTTTCTTGAGACAGATTCTCACTCTGTCATCCAGCCTGGAGTGCAGTGGCACAATCTCAGCTCACTGCAACCTCTGCCTCCCGGGTTCAAGCAATTCTCCTGTCTCAGCCTCCCAAGTAGCTGGGACTACAGGTGCATGCCACCATACCTGGCTAATTTTGTATTTTTTGTAGAGATGGGATTTCACCATATTGGTCAGGCTGGTCTTGAACTCCTGACCTCAGGTGGTGCACCCACCTTGGCCTCCCGAAGTGCTGGGATTACAGGTGTGAGCCACAGCACCCGGCTAAGATAAATTTTTCAAAATGACATTTAGTCATGAAACTGCTGTGAAAAATAGTCTGGCATTTTCTCAGAAAGTTAAGCATAGAATTACGATATGATCCAGAAATTCCATTCCTAGATATATACCCAAAAGAACTGAAAGCAGGGACTCGAACAGATACTTGTACACCAGTGTTCAGCGTTATTCACAAAAACCAAAAGATGAAAGCAACCTGAGTGTCCAGCAATAGATGAATGGATAAGCAAAATGCGGTATATGCATACAGTGAAATATTATTTTTCTGTAAAAAGGAATGAACTTCTGATACATGCTACAACATGGATGCATCTTGGAGACATTATGCTAAGTGAAACAAGCCAGACACGAAAAGAAAAATATTGTATTATTCCACTTATATAAGGTTCCTAGAATAGACAAATTTATAGACACAGGAAATAGGATAGAGTTTTACCAGTGGGGAGGAAGAAATAGGGAGTTATTGTTCAATGGGTACAGAGTTTCTATTTGGGATGATGAAAAAAAGTTCTGGAAATAGATAGTGTTGATGGTTATACAGAGTTGTGAATGTACTTAATGCCACTGAACTGGACACTTAGAATGGTTAAAATGGTAAAAATGGTAAATTTTATGTTATGTGATATGGTTAGGCTTTGTGTCCCCACCCATATCTCATCTCGAATTGTAGTCCCCGGGTATTGAGGGAGGAACCTGGTGGGAGATGATTGGATCATGGGGGTCGTTTCCCCCGAGCTGTTCTCGTGATAGTGAGTGAGTTCTCATGAGATCTGATGGTCTTATAAGGCAGTTTTCCCTGCTCTTACATGCTCTCTCTTGCCTGCCACCATGTAAGATGTGCCTGCTTCGCCTTCCACCATGATTGTAAGTTTCCTGAGGCCTTCCCAGCCGTGTGAATCAATTAAACCTCTTTCTTTTATAAATTACCCAGTCTGAGGCAGTTCTTTATAGCAGTGTGAAATCAGACTAATATTAATACAAAACATATATTTTACCATAATAGAAAATGTTTTGAAAGGAGACATTTATTCCCTGATTACCAGTGTCATGCATTTTCGTAGATGACAATGTGGAAATACAGAGAACACACAGAAGGAATGCAGGGAAAAGATGCAAAATGCAAATAGCTGTCAGATTTGGGGCAGCAGTCCAATTTTTCTGTGGTTGTCCTGGGACATGGATGAAGTGGCTTCCCTGTGAGTTCCTCAGCCGTGCGCTGACTCTGCTGTCTGGTGGTCAAGTGCCCCCATGTGCAGGTGAGCACACACCTTCGAGGAGACGCCTTCACCCTTCAGTTGACTTGGACACACATTTCCCTTGGCTGTTCCTACTTGGGTTTCTCCCTGCTCCCAGAAAGCTTAGTGAGAATGGCTGGGATTCCAGGATTCCAAGATTGTATGTTGCAAGAGTGAAACTCTAGGGTTTTTTCTGCTGCTGTTTTTATTTATTTATTTATTTATTTATTTCTAATAATGTACTGGACTTTCTAGTTTTATGTCAAAAGAATTTTATTGTTGTTGTTATTGTTGTTTTGAGACAGGAGTTTCACTCTTATCACTCAGGGTGGAGTGCAATGGCTTTCTCAGCTCACTGCAGCCTCCGCCTCCTGGGTTCAAGCGATTCTCCTGCCTCAGCCTCCCGAGTAGCTGGGATTATAGGCGTGCACCACCATGCGCGGCTAATTTTTTGTATTTTCATTAGAGATGGGGTTTCACCTTGTTGGCCAGGGTGGTCTCGAACTCCTGACCTCAGGTGATCCACCCGCTTCAGCCTCCCAAGTGTGGGATTACAGGCATGAGCCACCGGGCCTGGCCAATGTCAAAAGAATGTTGATTGCTGGTCATTTTCACACCTACAAAATTATGAAGGCAAATTCTGCAAAATGACTCTTAAACAGAACCTCAACATTAGTCATACTCTTTCCTGTATAGGAACCTATCCAGAGGAAACATTTGACTTATAAAACGGTGTTTTGCAGCATCATTTATAACAGCAAAGACCTGTCCATCAAGAGGATTATGGCCAACCACTCATGGATGCATTTACATATGTCACTTACAAGGAAGGCTATGTTAAAACTGTATGATATTGCAAGCAGTAAAGGATAGAATAAGTGAAACAAGCAGGATACAAAAGTTTCATGCAGTATATGCTTAAACTCTATTAGAGAGGCACAGCAATAAAATCTTTTCAAATACTTTTAACAGCGTGAAACAGTTCAGTCCATTATTTTTAGTGAAAAAGACCGTGAAACTGTGTATGAAAATTGCTACAATGTCATATATGATATAATTATGAAAAATATAGGCTCGGTGGGTGCGGTGGCTCACGCCTATAATCCCAGCACTTTGGGAGGCCGAGGCAGGCAGATTACCTGAGATCAGGAGTTCGAGACCAGCCTGGCCAACATGGCAAAACCCTGTCTCTACTAAAAATACAAAAATTAACCAGGCATGGTGGGGCACGCCTGTAATCCTAGCTACTCCGGAGGCTGAGGCAAGAGAATCACTTGAACCCAAGAGATGGAGGTTGCAGTGAACTGAGATCATGCCACTGTACTCCAGCTCAGGTGACAGAGAAAGACTCCATCTCAAAAAAAAAAAAAAGAAAAGAAAGAAAAAAAGAAAAGAAAAGAAAAATATAGGCTGGGCATAGTGGCTTAGGCCAGGCAAGGTGGTGCATGCCTGTAATCCCAGCACTTTGGGAGGCCAAGGTGGGAGGATCGCCTTAAGGACCCCAGGAATTTGAAACCAGCCTGGCGAACAAAGTGAGATCCCATTTCTACAACAACAACAAAAAAAGACAATTAGTGGGGTATGGTGGCAAGTGCCTGTAGTCTCTGCTACTTGGGAGACTGAGGTGGGAGGATTGCTTGAGCCCAGGAGTTTGAGGCTGCAGTGAACTATGATTGCACCACTGCATTCCTGTCCCCAGGTGATACAGGGTGTCTCTAGAAAAGCAGAAAGAAACGAAGGAAGGAAGGAAGGAAGGAAGGACCGACCTTAATAAGAAAGATTGGAAGGAAATATGCCAACATGTTGATAATGATTGTCTTTAACTTGTGGTACAATAAGTCACTTTTCTTTTTTTTCTTTTCACCTCTTTTTTTAAACATCTTCACTACCACAAAGCCATCCAACTCTTAAAATCAGGAAAGAAAGTAGGTTATTTTTATGCTTAGGCAAATTGAAACTTCATAAAATGTAAGTCCTTGTGTTAAGGTGAGAATAAAGGTGTTTTTTCTTTCTGTTTCTATTTTTTAAATTTTTATTTGCTTTATTGTATTGCTGTTATAATAAATTCTGTGTGTTTGTCATTTTTAACCCATTGAATTTAGCCATTTCCCTTGTCACCTTCCCACTGTCCCAACGCCAACCCCAATTCCCAATGACTAGAGCCTAAACTTAGCTGGGAACGACAGCGTGCAGTTGACAATGATCCTTCCTTGTTATTCGGAGTCAACAGCAGGAACGAGGCACACAGGTGAAACCAGCGAGAACCTCTGGGGAGCCGGCCTGACCTCCCCACCCCTTCATGACTTTGTGGACCTCGTTCCCGGGGCTCGGGCCCTCTGGCCCGTGCCTCTTCCCATATGTTCCCCTCCACGGAGCCACCCCAGGGTGGGCAGGTGCAGAGGCAGAAACCTGCTGAGGATGCCCAGTATGACTTGGTGTCCATTCCCCACAGGCTGGGGGCGCCTTCTGCACCCAGATCGCGTGCCTGAAAACATGTTGGCTGTGGAAGCCCCAATTAACGTGAAGGAACCTCGCTTCAGCCATCAACACTGTCACCACCAAACAAACTTGACAGCTCATGGGCCCTAGCGTTCCCAGAGCAGGAGAAAGGAAAAGCGTTGTGTTGACAATTTAGTGTTGCCAGCTCTGTTTTTCCGTTCCAAAGACATTTTGTTAAAATTTTTCTTTCTAGAATTATTCTTCTTCCCCTTCCCCTTCCCCTCTTTCTCCTTCTTGTCTTCCTCCTCTCCTCCTGCCCCTCCCCCTTCTTCTTCTTCCTCTTCTTCTTCTTCTTCTCCTTCTTCTTCTTCTTCTTCTTCTTCTTCTTCTTCTTCTTCTTCTTCTTCTTCTTCTTCTTCTTCCTCCTCCTCCTCCTCCTCTTTCTTCTTCTTCTTTGTTCTCCTCCTCCTCCTCCTCTTCCCCTTCTCTTTCTCCTTCTCCTTCTTCTTTTTCCAGGGTTTGGCTCTGTCACCCAGCTTGGAATGCAGTGGCATGATCTCAGCTCACCGCAACCTCCACCTCCCAGGCTCAAGCAATCCTCCCACCTCAGCCTCCCAAATAGCTGGGACTACAGGTATGTGCCACCATGTCCAGCTAATTTTTTTTTTTTTGTATTTTTAGTAGAGAAAGGGTTTCACCATGTTGCCCAGGCTGGTCTCAAACTCCTAGGCTCAGGTGGTCTGCCCACCTCAGCCTCCCAAAGTGCTAGGATAGCAGGCATGAGCCATTGCACCTGGACCACCATTCCGTTTTTAAAAAATTATTTTATTTTATTTTATTTTTTTAGAGCAGGGTCTCGCTATGTTGCCCAGGCTGGACTCAAACTCCTGGGACCAAGTGATCCTCCTGGCTCAGCCTCTCCAGTAGATGGGATAATAGGCATGAATACCACACCTGGCTACTACCATTTCTTAAAAGAAAAAACATTTAAATGTAGGAGGAACTAAATCTCAAAATAGGGAAAATAACAAGAAAGAACAGTTGTCAACTGCATACTGATATTTCCAAAATTATTTTGTAGAGAACATGCGTTAAAAGTTAATTTCAAACAGCCCAAATGTCTATCAACTGATGAATGGGTAAATGAAAGGTGGTCTATCCATACAGTGAAATATTATTCAGCCATGAAAAGGAATGAAGTGGCTAGATGCAGTGGCTCATGCCTGTAATCCCAGCACTTTGGGAGGCCGAGGCAGGTGGATCACCTGAGGTCAGGAGTTTGAGACCAGTCTGGACAACATGGTGAAATCCCGTCTCTCTAAAATACAAAAATTAGCCTGGCATGATGGTGGGTTCCTGTAATCCCAGCTACTCAGGAGGATAAGGCAGGAGAATCACTTGGACCCGGGAAGCAGAGGTTGCAGTGAGCCAAGATCACACCATTGCACTCCAGCCTGGGGACAGAGAAAGACTCCATCTCAAAACAAAAAACAAAAAAACAGAAAGAAAAGGAATGAAGCACTGATACACCTCAAAAACATGGTGCTAACTGAAAGAAGCCAGGCACAAAAGGCCACACATCGTATGATTCCATTCACATAATATTCAAAATAGGTGAATTGATTGAAAAAAGAAGTGGATTGGTCGGGCGCAGTGGCTCACGCCTGTAATCCCAGCACTTTGGGAGGCCAAGGCGGGAGGATCATGAGGTCAGGAGATCAAGACCATCCTGGCTAACACTGTGAAACCCCGTCTCTACTAAAAATACAAAAAAATTAGCCAGGCGTGGTGGTGGGCGCCTGTAGTCTCAGCTACTTGGGAGGCTGAGGCAGGAGAATGGCGTGAACCCCGGGGGGCGGAGCTTGCAGTGAGCCGAGATCACTCCACTGCACTCCAGCCTGGGTGACAGAGCGAGCCTCCGTCTCAAAAAAAAAAAAAAAGAAAGAAGTGGATTGGTGGTTGCCAGGGACTGAGAGGATGGAGAAATGGTGAGTGACTGCTAATGGGTGTGCGGTTTCTTTTGATGGTGATGAAAATGTTCTAGAACTAAGTAGTAGTGATAGTTGTACAACATTGTAAACATACTAAAAACTACAGAGTTGTATACGTAATATAAAATGATACATTTTATATTACATGAATTATATGGCAACAAAACATACATTAAAAACTAAATGTAGGCTAGGTGCAGTGGCTCATGTGTGTAATCCCAGGACTTTGGGCAGCCGAGGCAGGTGGATCTCTTGAGGTCAGGAGTTCAAGACCAGTCTGGCCAACATGGCGAACCCCCCGTCTCTACTAAAAACACAAAAATTAGCTGGGCCATGGTGGCCCATGCCTATAATCCCAGCTACCTGGGAGACTGACGCATGAGAATCACTTGAACCAAGGAGGTGGTGGTTGCAGTGAGCTGAGATCACGCCACTGCACTCCAGCCTGGGCGACAGAGTGAGGCTCTGTCTTAAAAAAAAAAACAAAAAGTCCGGGCACGGTGGCTCACGCTTGTAATCACAGCACTTTGGGAGGCCGAGGCGGGCAGATCACGAGGTCAGAAGATCGAGACCACAGTGAAACCCCATCTCTGCTAAAAGTACAAAAAAATTAGGCGGGCGTGGTGGCAGGCGCCTGTAGTCCCAGCTACTCAGAGAGGCTGAGGCAGGAGAATGGTGTGAACCTGGGAGGCAGAGCTTGCAGTGAGCCGAGATTGCGCCACTGCACTCCAGCCTGGGTGAGAGAGCGAGACTCCGTCTCAAAAAAAAGAAAAAAAGAAAAAGAAAAAAAAATAAAGCAACAACAACAACAAAAAACCCAAAAAGCAAAACAAAAACTAATGTAAGAAAAGGTCTGAGAATGTATACCAATGACAACACTGAGTTTTATTTTGTATCCTTCTGGCATGGGTTGTTGCCAACTTCCCTTGGATTTTGCAACTGTTGCAAATCCATTTTCACAGAGGAGGGTGGGCCTGGATGGAAGTCAAAGAGCTCACACTTCCACTCCAGGCACAATATTCGTTCTGAGCTGTCACTGGTCGAGGCTGCCGGGCGGTGTCAACCCCTGGCCTTTCCATCCTGCCCTGAATTGGGCAGAGAGGCTTCCAGGAAACCCACAGGCACAAAGATGCAGATGCTGCCTCCAGCAGAGGGGCTGATGTCCCAGGAGAGGCCCTGAGGGCAGTGGCTGCCTACTCCGACGGCTGCCCACTCCCGAAGGACGTCTTTGGTGCAGGCGATGGGTGCCTCTCCCTTTGGAGTTGCCAGTGCTGTTGCCCTGGGAAGCCCCCCTCCTGCCTTTGCCCCTCCCCCATTGCTTAGATCCTGCTCTGTTCCTGCTGCTGGCTGGGAGTGGAATTTTGACATCCATCATGAATTGGAAGCTGACTGTCACACCATGGCAGTAAGGATCAGCACAGAGGCAGTGCTGCCCACGGACATAGAGAGCCCTGAGTGAGGAGAGATCTGGGGAGTTCTCAGCCGTCCACTGGCAAAGGACAATGGATCTCCAAGGGGTGCGGCCAGCTGATGGGTGATGGCATGGATGGAGGGTGGGTGCATCAATGCTGGAGCATCAACTCTGTGCACCCTTGCGGGGAGAATTGCCCCTGCTGAAGCCCCGGCTGGTCCAGAACCACACCAGCCTCTTTAGGGGTGTCTGTGGACCGAGGACCCACACAGCCTCAAGAGCCAAGAGTCCTGAGTGTGTGCACCTGTCGGCCTGGGTCTGGACTTGCAGCCCCAGCCAATGGGGCCCCAGGTCATGCTACCCATGGCTGCACACAGCTGAGCATGAACGCAGGCACTCCTGCACTTGTGTGAGTGCTGGCAGGCTTGTCCCCCTCCCAACTGAGCTATGGGAGAGTGAGGGCAGGCGTGAGAATGTGGGAGTGTGCCAGGGTGCTGCATTCCTGTGCGAGCGATGGTGCATGTGCATGAAGCTTTGTTGGTGGGCAGGCACCTGTGTGCTTGCCTGGGAGTGAGAGGGAGTTGTTGGGGTGGCTACTGCTGGGAGCAGGGAGGAGGGGACCACAGGACCGTGGGGGACCTTCCCAAGCTGGCTGCCCGCCCAGGCTTCCGTATGTTTTGGCAGGGCTGCCCAGGCCCAAGGGCTCTCAGCGTCCAGGTAGAACTGCCGTGTCCAGACACTGCCCCTCCGCACCCTTCTTCCCTCCCGCCTCTCTCCTCCCCACACTCCCAGTCTCTTGCTTTGTGTCTGTCAGTGGGTCTGTGGCCCTTTCTGTTTCCATCTTTCCCCCTCCATCTCCCTCTGCTTCTCTGTCTCCCATTCACCCCCGGCTAAGGATCCTCCTTAGAGGCCCTAGGCCCTGCCACGCCTTCCTGGCAAGCACAGCCCAGTTGGCCTGGGAGCCAACAACCTTCCCTCCCAGGCACCAGTGTGGGTCGGGAGGGCCTCCGGGAAGTCCTCTCTCCTCATCTCTGATATGGCTCACTGTGACTGCGTTTTATGGGGCCTTAATGAGTCCATTCAGACAGATGGAGCTGCACCAAGGTGTGGGGACAGACGTGATAATTAAAGAGGTTGCCAGTAGCCAGCATGGCTGGCACCAGGGTGTTCAGAAGTGTGACTAAAAAAGGCAGTGGGTGGGGCCTTCAGAGAGCCAGAGCCAGGGTAACAGCCGTGAGTGTGCAGCAGCCTTGCTGTCTGCTAAGTCCTGCCACTACCGTGCCTCCTGGGCACAGATCTGGGCAGACTGTCCTCTCACAGATGGAAAAACTGAGGCCAAGGGAGGGTCAGTGGATGGTCTGAGGCCACACAGCACAGCAAGGGTTTGCATGGCGACCGCCCTGCCCCTGGGCTATCCAGACTGGGGAGAGCCCCACCCAGTTCCTGGCAGAGAAAAAGGCCTAGGAAGGGGACCTGAGCCAAGAAGCACAGGAGGCGAGGGGGACTGTCCGCCACTCAGACAGCAAACGCTTCCTGACGCCTCCATCACCACCTAAGAGGCTGGACTAGGTGATTTCCCAAGGTCGAATTCTCTCCCTGCAAAGAATTCTGGGGCCTGCTATAAGGATAATTAAATATTCTCCACTTCCCTTCATTGCTGCACTCTTTCACTCATTCCGTGCACTCACTGGACACCTAGGGCCCCAAGGCACCTGTTAGGAGCTGGGGAGCCAGCAATGAATCTGGACCTGAGAAGCAGCATAAGGGGCAGGTGCTGAGGCCATACGGACCCTCCAAGGTCCAGCTGAGGCCCCTCCCTACCCTGAGCTCCATGTTGTGGTGCAGCTGTCTATCTGTCTCCAATGGCCTGCGGCTCCTGTGGGCGCAGCGCAGGAGCTACCTACAGCTGCAGCTGAACAGCGTTGTTTGTCAAAGGGGATGACAGCACCATTTGGGTGAAAAGCCTCATAAACAGTACGAGTTCATGCACAGGCGAAGGGTCATAAGAGTGTGCATTTAGGCTGGCTGGGTCCGGGGAGCAGGAGAGGGGTCAGCCCAGGGCAGGGGCGGCGTCAGGAGGCCAGAGCGGTGACTTGGCCTTGGTCCAAAAGGATGCTGCCCCTGGCTTGGGAGAAGACCCCGCTGCCGGTCCCACCTTCCCAGGCTGACCTTGGCCAACACAGAGCCCAAGCACTCACCCCTCTGAAATATTTATAGATCGGGAAATTGAGTTGGAGAAGTGATTTCTCAGATCCACAGCTACTCAGAAAGAGGACTGGAATTCAAGTTCTGATGTCTCTGGTTTCTCCCACTGAATCCAGCAGCCCCCCCATGTGTCAGTCTTTTTTTTTTTTTTTTTTTTGAGATGGAGTCTCGCTCTGTCGCCCAGGCTGGAGTGCAGTGGAGTGATCTCGGCTCACTGCAAGCTCCACTTCCCAGGTTCATGCCATTCTCCTGCCTCAGCCTCCCGAGTAGCTGGGACTACCGGTGCCCGCCATCACGCCGGGCTAATTTTTTGTATTTTTAGTAGAGACGGGGTTTCACCATGTTAGCCAGGATGGTCTCGATCTCCTGACCTCATAATCCTTCCGCCCGGGCCTCCCAAAGTGGTGGGATTACAGGCGTGAGCCACCACGCCCGGCCCCATGTGTCAGTCTTAATAATAACATAGCAATAACAATAGTAACAGCAGCAGCAACCCTTTGCAGATGAACCTCGGCGTTAAAATGCACTTTCTCTAATTCTCTAATATTATCTCATTGGCTGCTCTTGAGAGCTCTGGGAGGTAGGAATTCTCATCTGCTTTGACAGATGGGGAAAATGAGGCACACCTCAGCCAGGCACCTCCTCACACTACAGGGCAGACTCAGCCCATGCAAAGCTGGGCCTAGTTCCTGGGTGGGGCTGTGTCAGGACAGCTGGGCACAGACGGGGCTTTCACCCACGCTGGGGCGCCTGCTCAGCCAGGCTGCCTGGTGGGGCTGTGACTGCATGACAAACTTGCTGTGTGGTCTGGACGTCAGGGCGGGAGTAAGAGCTCCAGGAAGGCCAGAGTTCAGCCCAGTCAGCCCACTCGGCCCCACTGCTCGGGCTGCCCTCTGAGCATGTGTCATCCTGCCAGGGTCCCTCCCACTGCGACCTGTCTTCCTGGCAGCTGCTGTTCAGGAGCTCTGCACCCCGCCCTGGGTGCCCTGCCAAAGCCGAGGTGGCCGTGCGGCCAGAGGCAGCGTCCTCTGCCCTCCCTGTCTCCCTGCCTGTGTGTGCCCCTCCTTCCATGGCTGGGAGCCTTTCTCCTTTCCCTTCCCATTTTGTCAGACTCCCACCCGTCTGTCACCACCTGCCAAAGAGGCACTGCTCCAGGCAGCTCCTGGACTCGCCCACATGCAGCCAGACCCTCTGCTGCGCTCACTGCATCGTCGTGGATGTAGCTGTCTCTCTGCTTTTCTGGACATCCTGACTACGGCAGAGGTCCCCAGCCCCATGCGGGGTGGGGGTGGGCAGGGTGGGGGGTCCATGTCCCCTTTTCTTAGGTGAGGGGTGTCACTTGAAGACAGGGCAGGTGTGGGGATGGGGGCCCCAGACTTGAGCACGTGCCAGGCAGAGGGAAAGGGAGCTCCAGAGAGGTCGAGTCAGGGTAGGGGGCTTGATGGCCACACCCAAGCCAGAGAGGAAGCTAGGAGGCTGCGAGCCAGCCCAGAACTCAGCAGCCTCTGCCATGATGAACCAGGGCGCCCCCCTCTACCCAGCGGCTCAGCCGACCCCCTCAGAAACTCAATTTTATTTAACCAGCACATACCATGTGCACTCTGGACCAGGAGTGGTTCACTTACTCCTCACAAGCAGGCTGCCAGCAGCGGGGACATGGGCACAGAGGGGCTAGGGAACTTGCCCAAGGTCACACTGCTGGTCGGTGGCAGAACTGAGATGGGAGCACTGACCGTTTGGAGCCACAGTCCAAGCGCTGCTGTCCAGCTCTTCCCCAGGGAGCCACTCCAGGTGGAAACTGGACCCCAAAGAGCAGGGGGCTGGACTGGGGTTGAGACTGCTGGTGTGACCCTGACGGATCGCCATGGTCCAACCTCTTCCTGGCTGTGTGGCCTTAGACGGGTTGCTTCGCCTCTCTGGGCCTCAGATGTCTCCATTCTAGAGTAGGAATAGTAGCAATAACCATCCATTCAGAATTTGTTAAGCACCTTCTGTGTGCCAGCTCCTGTTCTGGAATCCGGCACCACAGCTGTGGTGAGGACAGGCGAGACCTGCCTCACGGTGGGGCTGGGGTAGTGAGGACCACCTAAGACAGGGTGTGGACAAACGCCTTTGTCTACTTGTGGCTGGCTGTCCTTAATGCTCCACTGGACCCTGCAAAATTGGGCCTGATGGCGAAGATTTGGGAACTGCACACCCGGAGGTGAAGGAGATTTCAGGGCAAGGCAGTGCAGGAGCAAGAGCCAGGGGGCCGGGCTGGGCGGGACAGTGCTGGGACAGCGTTTGGGTGGAGCCTGGGGCCGAGATGTCCCTGCTCTAGAGGCTGTGCTGGAGGTCCCGAGGTTGGAATGTCCTCTCTGTGTCCTGGGGTGGGGATGGGTGACAAACGGTAGCATAAGGCCAGCAATCCCTGGGCACGTCTTGAGGTACAGGAACATCCTGTCTGACAGCTTCCGCCATGAGTTTCCTGACCTGTGAGCAGTTCAGGTTCACCTGCCCAGCTGGGCCCAAAGCACAAACACCCACGGGTGTGGGCTGGGAACATCTTTTTTTTTCCTGAGAATCCCTTTCTTTCTGAATTCAAAAGCGACATTTGTTCATAATAAAAATAAGATTGGAAAAGCTAGGAAGATACCAAAATTATATGAAAAAAAATCACAAAATCACCCCATCCAGCCCCCCTGAGACGAACGCTAGTAGTATGTTGGCGAACAGTCCTCTGGCTATTTTTCTGTGCCACTTTCAACCTGGTTGGGACCAAGCTGTGCATAGAATTTTGTGTTGGGTTCTTTTTGTTTAACATATAATATGCCATCACCTAGAATTACGTTTACGGTTTCTTTCTGATTACAAAATTAATATGTGCTCACTGTGAAAACAAATCAAACAATTATAGAAATGTGGAGGCCGGACGTGGTGGCTCACGCTTGTAATCCCAGCACTTTGGGAGGCCGAGGAGGGCAGATCACGAGGTCAGGAGATCGAGACCACGGTGAAACCCCGTCTCTACTAAAAATACAAAAAATTAGCCGGGCGTGGTGGCGGGCGCCTGTAGTCCCAGCTACTCGGAGAGGCTAAGGCAGGAGAATGGCATGAACCCAGGAGGCGGAGCTTGCAGTCAGCCGAGATTGAGCCACTGCACTCCAGCCTGGGCGACAGAGCGAGACTCCGTCTCAAAAAAAAAAAAAAAAAAAAAAAAAAAAAAAAGAAGAAATGTGGAACAGTGAGGCCAGGGTGAAAAAGAAAGTGAAAGTCCCCCCTAGTTCCCAGCCCAGAGACATCGCCGTGTAAAAACTGTAAACAGGTAAACACTGCTGTGTAAGCTCCCTGAGGAGTGCAGACCAGCAGAGGTGTTTAGCACACAGGCCCAGGATCAGGTTGGCCTGGGAACCAATCCTGCCTCCGCAGGCAAAGCCTTAGCTGACCTCTCTGAGCCTTGGTTTTCTGTAAGCGAAATTGATGAGAGCAGGGCCTACCTCATAATGTTGCTGGAGGAATTAAGGAATATACCAAAAGCATTGCCATCAGTGAGTTAGGACAGGCAAAGTTCTCTAAGCAGGACACAGGAAGTGCTGGAATCATGTTAGGCTGTACTGTAAACACCCGACAGAAACCACAAAGGGGAACACAAAACTCACCATGCGCCAGGTAAGGGCTTTGCATCTGTCTCATTTAATCCTCCCCCAAGCTCTGTGAGGTAGGTACTTTGATTATCCCCATTTGACAGATGTGAGAACCGAGGCTGAGAGAGGTTGAGTGTCATAGAAGCACTATTCATAATAGCCCAAAGGCAAAAGGAGCCTGAATGTCCATCAACAAATGAATAAATCCATCATGATATATCCAATATACATAAAAAGGAATGAAGGACCAGGCATGGTGGCTCACGCCTGTAATCCCAGCACTTTGAGAGGCTGAGGCAGGATGAGGCCAGGAGTTCGAGACCAGCCTGGGCAACATGGAGAAACCACGCCTCTACAAAAAATACAAAAATTAGCCAGGCATGGTGGCATGTCCCTGTAGCCTCAGCTGAGGCAGGAGGATGGTTTGAGCCTGGGAGGCAGAGGTTGCAATGAGCCAAGATTTCACCAGTGCACTCCAGCCTGGCAACAGAGCAGGACCCTGTCTCAAAAAACTTAAAAAGGAATGGAATACTGACATATGCTACAAAACGGAGGAGCCTTGAAAACATTATGCTAAGTGAAAAAAGCCAGTCAGAAAAGACCACATGTTGTATGCTTCCTTTTCTATGAAATGTCCAGAATAAGGAAGTCCACGGAAACAGAAATAGATTAGTGGTTGCCAGGGAATGGGGGAAGGAGGGTGTGGGGACAGACTGCTTAATAGGTAACGGGGTCTCCTTTGGAATTAGATAGAGATGGTGGTCGCACAGCATTGTGAATGTACTAAACGCCACTGAACTGCTTACTTTAAAATGGCGAATCTTGAGTTTAACCTCGATTAAAATTTAAAAAATGAAAAAGGAAGAAAGGGTGAGGGACTTGCCCAAGCTCGGGCCCCACAGCCAGTGATGGTTCTCCCACCGGGCAGACCGGAGACCACATGGCACAGCCCTTTGTTTGTAGAATTTCTGCCCATCACCATGACCCCGATTTCCAGAGTGGAGTTGCCAGGTCAGAGGTGGCAACCTGTACACGGATGACACACTGGGGGACTGGGCCTCGCCCTGCAGGGGGACCTGGGTGGGTGGGAATGCCAGCTGCCCAGCCAGAATCCCACGAGACTGGTCAGTGCAGTTGTCCCCAGAGCCCAGCGGGGTGGAGGGCGGGGCTGCCCTTTGGCCTGCACTTTTTCATTAAGCCTGTGCTTTCAACACCCGCCTCCTGCCTGCCTGGGTTATATTTAATCCTGCTCGCTTCCGGAAACCAGGACTCCGAGGACAGCGTGGCCTCCTTCTGGCTCCAGAGCCCCGTGGGGTCCGCCACGGCACGGACCTGCCTTTGGTCGCCGTGCAGCCTCAGAACCTGCTGTGCTTTCTGAGCTGCAGTTTCCGCATCTGAAAACAGATGCGACAATGGCCCAACCACAGGGAGGTTTCGATGGGAGGATGGACCTGCGGGGCCGGCTCAGAGCTAGGCCTATTCAGACGAAGGCACCAGGAAAGGAACTGTTGGTTCACTTGCCCCTAAGATGTTCCGGGTTTCCCTTACGGTACCTTGGAAAGTTGACTGTGGACCTAGAAATATGTCCAAGTTCTATCATTACATGGAAAAGCAAGCGCAATGCGTGAGGGGGCCCCTCGCAAACACTCAAGTGGGAGCTATTATTATTTATTTGGGCTTTTGATGTTTGTTCCACATATGTTTCCATACACACAGAACATTTTTAGAAGACTTCATGAGAAACTGTGAACAGCAATTAGTTCCTTCTGGGGATGGGCAGGGAATGAGATTTTTCACTCAATACCTTTCTGTTCTCTTGAAAGTTTTCACCATGAGCATGTGTTACTTTTATAATGCTAGTTTAAAATAACATTAAACTCTGAAATAAAAAACGTTCGTTATTACGACCCTTTCAATTAATGGAAGAGGAAAATGGCACCCAGCCTCACCTCCTCCAAGAAGTCCTCCTGATAGCCCAGGCACCCGGCTTCTCCCAGGCAGAAGGGATCACCCTGTCCATCACTCTGTTTCCTTGTCTGCCTCTCCTATGAAACTAGCAGGCTGGGAGGGATGGGTCTGTCTGACTCGTCCCTGAGTCCCTAGCACCCAGCCCTGATGAGTGGCACTGGCGGGCACGAATGAGTGAAGGAATGAGGCTCCTAGAGGCTAAGCCAGCTGACTGGGATCACAAAGTAAGTGGTTTTGCAGGGTGAGACCCTGGTCTCTGGCCTCCAACTCAACCATATCCTGACTTCTCTAGGCCAGCTCCCATCCACTCACCAGAAATGTCTAATGGGGCAGCCTGAGAATTGTCCAGACGGCCTCAGGCCTCCTGCAGGTGCTATGGCATTTGGAGTTTGGGAGAAAAAGTTGTTCAGGCTCCAAGTGGGAGCTGGGGATGCCCAAGATGTGGAAAATGCCAGAGGGTGGTCCAAACAGAGCCAACCAGAAAGGCCACCAAAAAAGAGTGATTTGTTCTCCCTATTTCCTTACCTGACACTTTAAAATTAAGATTTCAGCGTCCTAAATCAGGTACAAACTTTTCCGATGATGGCAAAGTCCCTCTCAGGTGGAGAGCAGCTGCCACTGCCTGGAAGGCTTTAGAACCCAAAGGTCTGGTAAGGCAGCTCTTATGAACCCATTTTGCAGATGGGAAAACTGAGGATCAGAGAGATGTAATGCCTTGAAGAGCAAGGTCTCGCATTGACCCTTCAGAGTCTAGAACGTCTGTGTTGACGCCAGTATCCCACACGACACGGCTTTGAGTCAGGCTGCCTGGGTTTCTAATCATTCCTAATCCGTAAGTCTGAATTAATAGTTTAAAATAACATTAAACTCTGAAATAAAAAATGTTTGTTATTATGACCCTTTCAATTAATGGAAGAGGAAAATGGCACCCAGCCTCACCTCCTTTGAGTCGGGCTGCCTGGGTTTCTAATCATTGGAAGATTAAATAACATAGTGCAGTATACGGAAGGCACTTAAGGCTACTGCCTGGCACAAGGTAAGCACACAATAATAACTACCACTAGTGGCTGTTGGTGCCTTAGAAGAGCTGGGTCCTCTGTGAGCTCCACCCACCCTGGGTGCAGCACCTGACCTGGCTCTGGCCCTTTGGCCTGCTGCCTGCACATGGTCAGTGCTGCCAGAGAGCCTGGCCTGCCCAGAGAGGGCTGACCTTGACCTCTAAACTGGACTTAGGAGATGTCTTCTTGGCAGACCCTCAACCAACAGCAAACATCATTTCCACGTGCCTTAAAACAAACAAGTGCAAATTACACTCCTAAATTACAGAGACTGGGAAAACTACCTCCTCCTGCTCCGGTTTGCTTTTGAAGAGGTATCCTTGGAATCATGATCTTCAAACTTTCTGGACTCATATCAGCCTTAAACATTTTCAGTGGCTAGGCATGGTGGATTGCTTGAAGCCAGGAGTTCGGGATCAGCCAGGGCAACATAGCGAGATCTTCTCTCTATAAAAATTTAAAAATTAGCCAGGCATGGTGGCACACGCCTGCAGTCCCAGCTACTCAGGAGGCTGAGGGGTGAGGATTGGTGGAGTTGAGGAGTTCAGGGCTGCAGTGAGCGACAATCACGCCACTGCACTCCAGCCTCACTCCACTCCAGCCTCACTCCAGCAAGAACATGTCTAAAAAAATTTTGAAAAATAAAAAATAATAAAAAATTGGGAGGAGTCCCATTATGTGCTCCCTTGTATATTTATACGTTGACTCTCCACATTTTTTCCTTGTATTTACACAGCTGCAAATAATGCAATTTCTAATTTTTTTTTTTTAAGGCAGGGACTTGCTGTGTCACCCAGGCTGGAGTGCGGTGCTACCGTAATAGCTCGCTACAACCTCAAACTCCTAGGCCCAAGCAAATTCTCCCACTTTAGCCTCCTGAGTAGCTGGGACTACAGGTGCACACCACTGCACACGGCTAATTAAAAATATATGTATTTTTCTAGAGATGGGGGCTTGCTTTGTTGCCCACGCTGGTCTTGAACTCCTGGCCTCCAGCAATCCTCCCTCCTCAGTTTCCCAAAGTGCTGGGATTACAAGCATGAGCAACCATGCCCAGCTCTAATGTATTGTAAATGTTGACATTTTAAAACAAAATTGTGGCCAAGTGTGGTGGCTCACGCCTGTAATCCCAGCACTTTGGGAGGCTGAGGCGGGTGGATCGCCTGAGCTCAGGAGTTCGAGACCACCTTGGCAACACGGTGAAACCCCATTGTTTCTACTAAAATACAAAAAATTAGCTGGGCGTGGTGGAGCATGCCTGTAATCCTGGCTACTTGGGAGGCTGAGGCAGGAGAATCGCTCGAACCTGGGAGGCAGAGGTTGTGGTGAGCCGAGAGCCCATTGCACTCCAGCCTGGGCAACAGGAGTGAAACTCTGTCTCCAAAAAAAAAAAAAAAAATTAGCCAGGCATGGTGACGCAAGCCTGTAGTCCCAGCTACTCAAGAGGCTGAGGCAGGAGAATTGCTTGAGCCCGGGAGGCAGAGGTTGCAATGAGCCGAGATCGCACCACTACACACCAGCTTGGGCTATAGGTGAGACTCTGTCTCAAAAAAAAAAAAAAAAAGTCACGTTACTCTTTTAAATATAATCAGCGGAATCTAAATTCTGTAGCTATTTGATACCAACTTTCTTCCACTTAAAAATTCTAGAACAAGCTTTTCAACAATCGATGGGTTTGTTTTGTTTTTTTTTCCTTTGTGCTTTTTTCTCTGTGTATATTTCCATTCCACTCTTCCCCCAGAACTTAGGGTATATACATATATGTATATATACTTTTTTTTTTTTTTAACGGAGTCTCCCTCTGTCGCCTAGGCTGGAGTGCAGCGGCGCAATCTCAGCTCACTGCAAGCTCCACCTCCCGGGTTCACACCATTCTCCTGCCTCAGCCTCCCGAGTAGCTGGGACTACAGGCGCCCGCCACCACGCCTGGCTAATTTTCTTGTATTTTTAGTAGAGACGGGGTTTCACCGTGTTAGTCAGGATGGTCTCCATCTCCTGACCTTGTGATCCGCCTGCCTCGGCCTCCCAAAGTGCTGGGATTACAGGCTGAGCCAGCACGCCCGGCCCGAATAGGGCATATTTTTATGTTTAAAAGTATTTTGTTTGCCTGGGCAGCATGGCAAAACCCTGTCTCTACAAAAAATACAAAAATTAGCCAGGTATGGTGGTGCGTGCCTGCGGTCCCAGCTACTCGGGACGCTGAGGTGGGAGGATTAATTAAGTCTGGGAGGTGGAGGCTGCAGTGAGTGGTGACTGTGCCACTGCGCTCCAGCCTGGGTGACACAGTGAGACTGTTTCAAAAAAAAAAAAAGTATTTCATTACTATCCAATTGTTACTTTCTCTAACAAAGAAACTTACATAAGTTGAAATTAATTTCCTATAACTTCAAGGTTCTATGAGCTTTAAAAACATACTTATGGATTGAGTTCTCATTACCAAAGCACTCACCAAAAATATACTATGTTGGGCCAGGCGAGGTGGCTCATGCCTGCAATCCCAGAACTTTGGGAGGCTGAGGCGGGCCAATCACCTAAGGTCAGTAGTTCAAGACCAGCCTGACCAACATGGCAAAACCCTGTCTCTACTAAAAATACAAAATTAGCCGGGCATGGTGGTGCATGCCTGTAATCCCAGCTACTCAGGAGGCTGAGGCAGGAGAATTGCTTGAACCCGGGAGGCAGAGGTTGCAGTGAGCCAAGATCACACCATTGCACTTCAGCCTGGGCAACAAGAGCGAAACTCCATCTGAAAAAAAAAAAAAAATATATATATATATATATTATGTTATGTATTTGATAAGTAATTATTGAATATAAAAGTAAATTGTTATTAGAAATGTGTTAATTACACAAATAGGCCTTGTTTTCTGAAGTAGTTCATGACATCTGCTCATTAATATGTCTTATAGCTAGAATGAGACATGGTTTAGGGTAGGTTTTATGCTTTTTTGTATTTATAGATATAAAACATGTAGAAAATTTATTCATATAAAGAAGTGGATGGAAAGGGAAGAACATTTGTTATAGAAATGTCACTTAAGGCCAGGCACGGTGCCTCACACCTGTAATCCCAGCATGCCTGTAATCCCAGCACTCACGCCTATAATCCCAGCATGCCTGTAATCCCAGCACTCACGCCTGTAACCCCAGCACGCCTGTAATCCCAGCACAAGGTGGGTGGATCACTTGAAGTCAAGAGTTCAAGACCAGCCTGGGCAATATGGCGAAACCCCCGTCTCTACTAAAAATACAAAACTTCTCCAGGAATCATGGTGCATGCCTGTAATTCCAGCTACTCGGGTGGCTGAGGCACAGGAATCACTTGAACCCGGGAGGAGAAGGTTGCAGTGAGCTGAGATCACGCCACTGCACTCCCAGCCTGGGTGACAGAGTAAGACTTCATATCAAAAAAACAAAAAAGAAAAAGAAAAAAAACTTAATTCTCTGAATGTCTTAAAAGATATATGGCCAAAAAAGTCACATAATGATGCTCCACCATCTAAATCAGGGAGTCCCATCTTTTGACTTCCCTGGGCCACACTGGAAGAAAAAGAATTGTCTTGGGCCACTCATAAAATACACTAATATCAACGATAGCTGGTGAGCTTAAAAAAAAATCACAAAAAACTCATAATATTTTAAGAAATTTAAGAAAGTTTACAAATTTGTGTTGGGCTGCATTCGAAGCCATCCTGGGCTGCATATGGCCCGAAAGTCGTGGGCTGGACAGGTTTGATCTGGATTGTTTTTTTGATCAGTCAGTGGACAACTTGGTTAGGATTTTCTTCAACGTGTTGGAAACGCCTGATTTATGCAGGGATTTGTTACTCAGTCTCTAGAGTCCTTCACTTTCGCAGTTTGTGGGGAAGTGCATATATGGCAGACACACCTGACAGCAGGAGCGTGACATAAGCACACCCTGAGAATGACCCCAGGATCTGAGAAGAATGTGTGTTCCGAGTTCCAAGCTAAGGAATCTGGGAGTGGCCAGCCCGGAGATTCATTCCTTATCTGAGGAACATCTGAGCCCCCAGCTCATCCCATGGAACTCAGGCTGTGCAGGAGATCGAGGCTCTTTGTTTTGGGTTAGATGAAGGTTGCCAGGTGGAGGTTGCTGGGGGGAGGTAGGGTGCCAAGGGAAAAGGCTACATAAACTGCATCCTTTTTACAAGCAACTGTGGTTCTCCTGCCCGGCCAACTACCGCTGGACCACCCTGTACATAAGTCCCCTCAATAAACCCCATGTCGCATTCTCCAGCCTCTGGAACATGAAGTCAACAGGGGTCCAGCATAATAGTGCACCAAAAAGAGTTTTCCAAGAGTCACCCAGGAGCTGGTGATTATACCTGTCACTCTTTCACTTAAATAAAGGCACGTTGGTTAACCAGACATTGCAGAAAGAATTGGAAAAATTTAATGTTGTTAATTTCAATATACTTTCCCCCAAAACTATTGTTAAAGCCTCTTGTAATATGATTCATATATATATATATATTTTGAGATGGAGTCTTTCTCTGTCACCCAGGCTGGAGTGCAGCAGCACGATCTTGGCTCACTGCAACCTCCACCTCCCAGGTTCAAGCAATTCTCTTGCCTCAGCCTTCTGAGTAGCTGGGATTTACAGACACGTGCCACCATGCTAGGCTAATTTTTGTATTTTTTTTTAGTAGAGACGGGGTTTTGCCATGTTGGCCAGGCTGGTCTTGAACTCCTGACTTCAGGTGATCCGTCTGCCTCAGCATCCCAAAGTGTTGGGATTACAGGCGTGAGCCACTGTGCCCGGCCATATTTTTGACAAAATTTTGGAGCTATAGACTTAATTCATTTGATTTATGGGAAATATCCACTGTACAAGCAGTTGGCAAAGCCAGTTCTCATTGTCGGTCCAATAAGCCAATCAGACATGCTTTCCCTAAGAGGAAAGCAAGTCTTCATCTTTCAGTTCAAATAAGGGGGCAATATCCATCTCCGTGACCATCACCCCCACTTCTGAGCTCTAGATGAATGATGGATGTGTGGGCAGGTGGAGAAGCCTTTGGTCTTTCTGCCAATGAGCTCTTCACTCAATCCCACAAGACTCTTGCTCTGAAAACACAGGCAAAAGAATTGTGTTCATTCAAAGCAAAACAAAAAGTCCTCACTCCTGCCCTACTCTACCGTAGACCTGAATTCAGAACATTCCAGTAGGAGGCCAAATCCCTGTTTCCAACACCAGGTCTGCTCCTAATAGGAATAAAAAAGACAGGAAGTCCCATCTCTGTGCCTGGATTAAATGAGCTCTGCCAATCCCCATGGCCCGGGTTCTGATCCGGGGGCCTTCCTCCTGTATGGTAGGAGAAGCAGCGTATGGAAGTGGAGCTGGGGAGAAAAAGCTGACCTGTCACTCAACAGGGAGGGCTGGAAATCAAGTTCCTTAAACTTTCCATGCCCATGTGCCACTTGGAAAGTCTGTGCAGACCCCCAGAAGACACATTGCCCCATGAAGGCTGCTGCCTTGGGGGCACTCTTAGAACTGGAGGGACCACTGTGCCACTTGCCCAAGGAAAGCAGACCTCACCTGAAAACGTCCTCAGCTGGGAAAGAGTGGGGATGGCTGAGGCCTCCTAGTCCTCTCCCGCTGGCCCAGACCTTTCTGCTATGCCCAGAGCCTCAGATGGTTTCTCCTGGGATGTCTCCAGGCACCTCACACACAGCCCAGCTGGTCCCATCCTGCTGCACCTCCTGGGCTGCTCTCTCAGTGAAGGCACCACCTTCCACTAGAAATCTAGAAGCTATCCCTTAATCAAGGCGCCATGGTCAAGCAATCACCAAATGCTACCATGTCCCCCTTCTCGTCATCCAGAGGTCAGTCCCTTCTCTCTACTGCCATAGACACAGGCCTGGCTGAGACCCTCATCACAGCCCTCCTGGGCCATGGCACCTGCCTCCTAGCAGATTCATGGATCCTGCCTTTTTTCTCCCACTTCCTACCCCTCCCAGACGCCAAGGGGCCTTTCCCAAGCCTGAGCTTGAGTCTCCTCTGCTCAAAGCCTTCCATGGCTCCACCCAGGCTGGGCATTCGAAGCATGGTGCTGTCTCATCTACCACGGCCCTCCAGTCCCTCTTCTGCCGGCCCCAACCCTCACCTCACATTGCACACCGGCCACACTCACACTGCATGTGAGTGAGCCCAGCTACCCTCTCTCTGCCTCTGTAGAACGGAGCAAGAGCACATCTGTCCATTGCACAGTGGTTGTTAGAATTAAGTAAGTACCCACAGCGCTAATCCAGAAAGGGTACTCCAGGGTCAGTGTTCACAGCCACACTCCCCTGACCCTATAACTTTCTGTTTTGGGCTTCAAACTGGTGGGCTTGTAACATGGAAGACAGTTCAAAACAATGCAAGGTCCTGGGTGCAGGCCAGACCAACCCGTGGCAGCCTGGGCTCATGTGTGTGACCTCAGAAAAGACCTTTTTGTCTCCTGACTTCAGCTTCCCCATCTGAAAAAGGAGAGGGCTGGACTGAAGGATACCCAATGTCCCTAGGTGTCTTCTTCATCCACATCCCTTCTTGTCCCAGATGGTAACGGCTCCATCTCGTTTCTCAACTGTCTGTGGACAGGGATCTTGTAAAGTAACCTCCATGTGGCCCTTAACATCCCGCTCTCCCATTCTTTCACCCACCCACCCCCAACGGAACAGGGAAACTGTTTCCCTCTAGCCTGCAGCCCTGGCCTCCTGCCACTGAAAGAACACCGTGTCACCAGTGCCGGCAGGCGGAGGACAAAGGCGGCTCTGTCCCCCAGGGCAGTGGTTACCCACTGTCACCATGCAGCCTGGACCATCATCATATGCCCCTTGTCTCCCACCTTAGGGCGCTGAGGGTGGGCTGACGCTCACATTTCCGCACTGGCCCCATTTCTTGCTGCAGAAACGCACTGACTGCCTTCACAGGCTTCGGGCAGCTGAGCTGGGGGCCTCCGCCTGGCAGCCAGTGAGGAGGCGGATAGGAGGAGCTGCTCAGCCCTCAGGGCCCATCTGGAATGGAGCAGCCCGGAGGCCTGATGCCGGTGGAAGTGGCCAGCAGCCGGCCAGCTTCGGGGGCTGGGCCAGGCACGGGGAGGGTGGGTGCAGGGGTGAAGCGGGCTCCCAAACTATGATGGCGTGTGACCAGTCTGTCTAGTGGAACAGGCAAAGCCCCTGAAACACTGATGTGCATGGTCTCGCTTTTAAGTTCATTTATGTAAATGTTAACTATAAATGTATCTTCTGCATCAAGTTATCCACAGCACCTGGCTCTGAGTAAGCACTTAATGAATGTTAGCTATTTTTTCATTGCTCTGATGTGCTACAGTGGTTTTAAAGCATGGCCCTGAAATCCTCGGTACTTATTGCCATGAGATGTGGGTTCTGGGTCCCTGCCTCTTGACCAGGCAGGCTTGTGACTGCGAGGAAGCTCGCCTCATGTGGGCGGGGTGAAGCTACTTCACCTCTTGCTGTGATCTGAATGTCTGTGTCCCACAAAATTCTTATGTTGGAATCCTAACTCCCAAGATGATGGTGTTAGGGGTGGGGACTTTGGGAGGTGATTTGCTCACGAGAGGGGACCCTTGTGAATGGGATTGGTGCCCTCATAAAACAGACACCAGGCCGGGCGCGGTGGCTCACACCTGTAATCCCAGCACTTTGGGACGCTGAGGTGGGCGGATCACGAGGTCAGGAGATCAAGACCAACCTGGCCAAAATGGTGAAATCCTGTCTCTCCTAAAAAATACAAAAATTAGCCAGTGTGGTGGTGGGTGCCTGTAGTCCCAGCTACTCGGGAGGCTGAGGCATGAGAATTGCTTGAGCCCAGGAGGCGGAGGTTCCAGTGAACCACAATCGTGCCACTGCACTCCAGCCTGGGTGACAGAGCAAGACTCTGTCTCAAAAAAATAAAAGAAAAAAAAAAAAAAACACCAGACACCAAAGAGCTCCCTGGCTCCTTCTCCTGGATGAGGAGGATCCAGCAAGAAGGCACCTCTGCGAACCAGGACGCGGGGCCTCAGTAGACACCAAAACTGCCAGCGACTTGATTTTGGACTTCCAGCATCCAGAATTCTGAGAAATCGACTTCTGTTGTCTGAGTCTGTAGTCTTCTGTTAATAGCCTGAACGGACTGAAACACCTCTCTAGGTTTACTCTAAGAGGAGATGATGGAGGTCCCTTCCTCCCAAGATGTCTACACAGGATAGAAAGGGCGCAAGCAGGCAGAGCGAGTGGCTGGCACCATGCGCCATCTCCCCAACCTGGGTCTCAGCCCCTGCCCCTCCCAGGCCAGCTGCATGTGGCCACTCCTTGTTCCTGTGTGTCCCTTGGCTCACACCCCTCACCACACCCCCTTTTCCTCTCTCCCACAAGCACAACCCTTGTTCATACATCCATATACACTTCTCCCAAAATCCTGTGCTTAACACATCTTTACTGAGCACACAGGCATGCTGGGGCAAACGACGCCTGGGAATATGAAGCGAACGCCACACACCAGAACGCACCCTGGGAGCTGGCCTCCGGTGGGGGATGCAGGCGTTGAAGACATAACCACATGACCGGTGATTTCATCACGATCTTGCCGAAGGCTATGAAGGAAAGTTCCAGGGGAGGAAGTGCACAGCCTGTGGGCCAGGGAAGGCTTTGCAGAGAGAAAGTGGGTCAGTGAACTGCACAGAGGTAGGAGGAAGGGCTGGTGAGTGAGGGTGCGATGAGGACAGGACACACAGCACAGAAATGCTGTCCCATAGCCAGGAGACCTGCCTAGCGCGCCACCTCTATGCGCCTCTATTTCCCACCCATATTGTAATTAAAGCCAAAAAAAAAAAGAAAAGAGCCAGCCTGAACCCACACATATGTTCAGAAACTGGCCGGGCACAGTGGCTCACACCTGTAATCCCAGCACTTTGGGGGCAACAGAGTGAGACTCTGTCTCAAAACAAACAAACAACAACAAACCCAGAAACAGCCGAAAACAAATCTATGGTGTTATGAATCTGAACAGGAGTTGCCTTTTGGAGGGGTCGGCTGCGAAGAGGTGTGAGGGAGCACTCTGGGCGTGGGAATTTCTATGTCTTGATTGGAGTGGCGGCAGCAAGAGTGAACGCATTTGATGCAACTGCATTTATATCATGTAATTATACCTAAAAAGAGAGAGAGAGAGAGAGAGAGAGAGATGGTGGGGAGTGGGGAAAGAGAAAGGAAGGGACACATGGACAAAAGCAAGAGGCAATAAGATAATATGAAATGAAGTGTTGGAAAAAAAATAAAGGAGTCGGCCTCGTGGCCTCACACAGGTTTAATTTTTCTGAGCCTCAGTTTCTCCATTCATAAAATGGAATAATCGCCTGACCTCCTGGAGCTCCATGGGCCTAGAAGTCTCTGCCCACAGTATCTGGTAGACAGGGTTACTTGGTCGTCAGTCCCCTCCCTCTGTTCCTTTCTGGACTGCATCATCCTCACCCACGAAATAGGGATGAGGGCCTGATGACAGCTAAGAAAAGCCCCAGGTGGCCTCCCAGGGATCTCTACCTGGGACTGACCTCCCCGTTCCTGTTGCCTGCTTTAGTTATATCAATCTTCAAAACATTCCTTTTTGGCCAGGTGTGGTGGCTAACACCTATAATCCTAGCACTTTGGGAGGCTGAGGCTGGAGGATCACTTGAGCCCAGGAGTTCAAGACCAGCCTGAGCAACAAAGTGAGATCCCATTTCTCCAAAAAAAAAAAAAAAAAAAAAAAAAAAATCAAAAAATTAGTTAAACATGGTGGCAGGCACCTGTGGTCCCAGTTACTTAGGAGGCTGAGGTGGGGGAATTGCTTGAGCCCAGTAGGTGGAGGCTGCAGTGAGCCATGATTGCAACACCATACCCAGCCTGGGTGACACAGTGAGATGCTGTCTCAAAATAAAACAAAACAAAACAAAACACCTCAAAACATTCATTTTCGTTTGCTTCGTAGAACTATCTGCCACCAACTTGTACTAA
The DNA here is from genome assembly GCF_028878055.3 of Symphalangus syndactylus. Lineage (NCBI taxonomy): Eukaryota > Metazoa > Chordata > Mammalia > Primates > Hylobatidae > Symphalangus > Symphalangus syndactylus. The sequence goes on along the minus strand of NC_072438.2, from coordinate 15,222,988 downwards.
CTTCCATCTCTCACCTGGGACCATGCAGCCAGCAGCTCCTCCTGCAAGGGATCGTGGCTTAGCACCATCTACCCCAATGTCTCAGAGCTGCCTCATTCTGCAGGAGGAGGTCCTTGCAGGGATGGTGGTGGCAACTGCACAGCAATGAACAAAACCGCTTTTTAAATGTCACTAGTAATTCCCAGGATCATGCACAGCTCTAGAAAGCACCGCAGTAACTATTCCTTGTGAACACCTTGGCACACGAGACATGAAGTGACCCTATGTGGCTTTCACCCAGGGGGAATCATGTCTGGGGCTAAATACAAGGACAAAGGAGAGAGAAGCCTGGGGGATGTCGGCTGGGGCAGTAGCAGTCAGAGAGTGAAGGGCTTGAAGGTCATATCAAGGAGTCTGAATTCTGTTGTGTACAACACAGAGGGGTGTGGGAGATGGTTAAGTGGAGAACTAAGAGAACAATAAGAGACAGTGTACCAGAGATTGTTGCCTCCCCACTATCTGTTTCTCCCTTCTTCCCTTCCAATGAAACCTTGATTTTATTCTGGCCAGAAATGTGTCTGGCTGAAGACTGTATTTCCCAGTCTCCCTTGCAGCCAGATGTGGCATGTGACTGTGTTCTAATCAATGAGACATGGGAGAAATTGATGAGGGTGACTTGTGGAAAGCTCAATCAAAAGAGGACACAGCTGATGAAAGCTCTTTTTACCCATTTCTTCTTCCTCCTGCATTCCACCTGGGACGAAGATATGATGGTTGGTGCTCCAGCAGTTATTTTGGGCTATGAGGTGATCTCCAGATTAGAGGCCAGAACTTAGGTAAGGCAGAGTAAAGAGATAGGTTAGTTGTTCCTGATCCTAGTCCAGTGATCAGTAGCCCAAGGATGTCTGGTAGACCCAAGCAGAAATGCATTTAGCCTTTCACATCCCATTTGGAGTTATCCTCTGACACCTATCCTCCAACATCCTCCTCGTCTGTCAATATGCCACTATGCTTAGTTTCTTAGACCAGAAACATGGGTGTCATCATCCATTGCCCTTTCTCATCTGCAAACCCCAACAGTTATGCCTCTAATTCACCCACTTCTGTTCATTCCTGTCACTGGCAGTCTGGGCCAGGCCACCCTCCCCTCCCACCTGGAACACTGCACCCGCATCTTATCTGCTCTCCTGGTTTCCACCCCCCTCCCAGCAGCCTGATGTTGTAGAATGGTAATCCACTCCTGTCTTTGCCTTGTAGCTTCCTCCTGAACTTAGAAGAGAATCTGCACTCCCTACCTGGACCTTCCAGGACTACCTTCCCTTCCTTACCTGCTCCCACTCTCTCCGCTTTTCAGATAAGAAAGCTCACCTGTGATGAGCCGGAGGTCACAGAGTGACTGTGCTGGGCACAGCAGACACAGAGATGAGCAAGACATGTGTCCCCTCCATGAGCCCCCAGCCAGGTGCTGGACACAGCAGAGAGATGAGCAAGATATATGTCCCCCCAAGATATATGAGCCCCCAGTTGAGTGTTGGGCACAACAGACAAGGATGAACAAGACACACCTCCACGAGCCCCTGATTGGATGAGAAACTCAGACAAGTGAGCTGGTGGCAAAACAACAGGGCTCCTTCTCACCTTAGGGCCTCCCCACGTGATGTTCTCTCTGCCTGCTGCATTCCCCTTCATCTAGCTAAGGCCTGGTTAGTCTTTTCTTTTTCTTGAGGAGGGTCTCACTCTGTCACCTAGGCTGGAGGGCAGTGGCACATTCATGGCTTACTGCAGCCTGCCCCTCCTGGGCTCAATCGATCCTCCCACCTCAGCCTCCTGAGTAGCTAGGATGACAAACACACCTCACCACACCCACCTAATTTTTTTTTTTTTTTTTTTTTTTGAGACGGAGTCTCGCTCAGTCGCCCAGGCTGGAGTGCAGTGGTGTGATCTCGGCTCACTGCAAGCTCCGCCTCCCAGGTTCATGCCATTCTCCTGCCTCAGCCTCCCAAGTAGCTCGGTCTACAGGCGCCCGCCACCACTGCAAGCTCCGCCTCCCAGGTTCATGCCATTCTCCTGCCTCAGCCTCCCAAGTAGCTCCGTCTACAGGCGCCCGCCACCACACCGGGCTAATTTTTTGTATTTTTAGTGGAGAGGGGGTTTCACCGTGTTAGCCAGGATGGTCTCAATCTCCTGACCTTGTGATCTGCCTGCCTCAGCCTCCCAAAGTGCTGGGATTACAGGCGTGAGCCACCGAGCCTGGCCTGAAAACAGACTAATTTCAAAGAATTGGCTCACACAATTGTGGGGTCTGACTGGGCAAGTCTGAAATCTGCAGGCGGGGGTCCTACAAGCTGGAAACTCCAGGACAGGGGCTGATGCTGCATGATTGGCAGAATTCCTTTTCTTTTTCAGAGAAACCTCAGTTTTGCTCTGAAGGCCTTCAACTGCCCGGCCGAGGCTCAGCCACATCAAGGGGAATCCCTTCTCTTAAAGTCAACTGATGGTAGATGTCAACCACAGCTACAAAACACTGTCACAACAACACCTGGGTTAGCGTTTGATTAAATAAATGTGACTGGAGCCTGGCCAAGTTGATACATAAAATCAACCGGCACATTCCTCTTAGGTGAGGATTCTTTCCCTCTCTCTTTGAGGTCCCTGCTGGAGTAATTCTTCCCAGAGCTGAGTCCACCGTCTTTGGAATGAGTGTTTGGGGGTGGCCAGTCCCCCTGCCGACCGCCCAGGCCAGGGAGCTTGCCAATGCACGGTGGGTGCACCCCTATTCCCTCCTCACTCATGAGTCTGGTGTGACAACTCGTCCGGTCCGTCATGATGAGTTGTCCCACCGCTGGGAACCCCTGCCCTGAGAGGTCTGGATGGGCTCAGCCTCATGGCACCAGAGCAGGGGACTCGTGAGCAGCCCCAGGGGACCAGGTCACTGGCAACTGTTAAGCTGTGGAGAACTTCTCAGGGCTCAGCTGGCATTCCGACCTCCCTTGCCTCCCACGGGCCTGGGCGGGGCCCCTTCCTTTCGTCCTTAGCCAGCTGCCACTCTGTCCTCCACTGGGAGTCCCTGCCCTCATTACTGCACCAGCTCCCTTCCCCCCACCCTGAGGACACCCACCCTGTTGGTTATAAAGGGACACAGGCACAGCTCACAAGGAACAATTGTGGGCAAAGTCCAAAGTTCAGGGTTTTAAGGACACTGTTCCGGCCCCTGGCCTTGTCTCTGAGATGATTCTGGGCCCATCAGAGGCTTCCGGCTTCTCCTTTTATGACCCTGAGCCTGTCGGTCTCCCTATCCTCATGTCCCCTGCCCTTGGGGAGACACAGCCTTCCTTCTACAAGATCCCCTGCTGAGGCAGAAGGAGCTGGCTGGGGCAGAACTGCAGGCTCAGGCTACATACCCCAAGTTCACTCTCAGCTCACATGCTCGAGACATTATCCTGGTGCTCAGCCTGCCATCCAGGAGGCCCCTCCCAAGCTCTTGGGCTTCTGTCCTCAGTGATCCAGTGGCCCTGGTTCCCAGAACTGGGTGGGAAAGGGCCCCTTGCCTCTGGGATGGGAGGAAAATGCTCAGTCTTCTGTTAAGCTGGTCGCAGACTCTGACGAACCTTTCCAGGGCCATGAGTCATGCCGTTTTCCAAAAGAGGAAGGAGGCTCAGGGAGAATAAGTGAATTGCCCAAAGTCACACAGTGGAGTCAGCACTTGAATTTAGCTCTGACTCCCATGGCACCTGCTGAGTGCCTGACCTGCCCCCCTCCATCCCCCATGGCCTGCCTGCTCCTCGGTGCAAGGATCACCTCAGCTGTCACAGCTTTAGAAGTGAGCTGTGCATGAACCCCTGAACCCCAAAGCATCAGGGAGGGTCACCCAGAACCCAATGCCTGCTGGATGCCGAAGCCATGACAAATAAACGGGACAGCCCTACTCATCATGCAAAGCTCCAGTGATGCTTTAGCTTCCCAGGAAATTGCTTTTGTCGTAATGAGCACCAGTAGCAAGTGACGGCCAGCAGGCCCCCACTACAAGCCCGACACTAGGAAGAGGTGTTCCCAGCCCACACACAGATGCCTGAAGAATCACTAATTTGCTGCCCATTCTTGCTGGGAAGAGAATTTTCTGGGAGGAAGGGCTTTGCACACTCTATCTCACTTAACACACCTATGAGAAGGAACTGTTATTATGCCCATTTTACAGACGAGGAGACTGAGGTGGTTACTGGTCCAAGGTCACACAAATAGTAAGTGGTAGAGGCAGGTGCATCTGGCATCAAAACCCTCATTCTTTGAAACATATGACAGAAACTCTTTGCAGAAGTTTGCCCCAGGCCCTTCAAAAGGGATCATAATTCCAGAGGGGCTTGGAAACCTGTTCCCAAGCTCTTAACCAGAATTGGATTCTGTCCTGGGGAAGGCTGACTGTGGACATAATTATTCGCTGCTGAACAGATCTGTAGCTTGCTGTTAACCAACACCCTGGCATCTAGAACTGCCATTGGGTCCCCGTGGTTCTAGTCAAGGGATTCGGCCATCCAGAGTAGGGTATCAGGGGCCCTCTCGGAGCCTGAACCTCTAACAGGATGGGGCCCATACCTGGGTGCAGCTGCGGTCGTGGGGATGCCCCTCCCCAGCAGCTGCGGCCTCTGTGTGCTCCCCTTCCTCTCCGCACCCCCACTCTCTTCCCAGGTCTCCCTCTGCTTATTACCCAGCATGGGCAAAAGCAGCTGCACCCAGTATGGACCAATAGGGGCATGCCTATTTCGAGGCGCTAAATGTGGTGCTGATAACAGAGTCCCCAGGCCTCGCCTGGCCCAAGGATGGAGCACCCCAACACCCCAGCTGTCTCGGGGGCCCATTGCTTGGCCTGGCTCACTCCCCGAGGGTGGGTGGTTTCTAAGCGCAGCTGGTGGGCTTGTGTGTGATGGTGGACGGAGCCTGGAGTTTAGCAGGGTGACTGCGGCCAAGCTGTTTGTCTCTGGATCTGTTCCTTAGTGTTATTGATGTTGTTGACAGCTGACCGGTCCTGCACCGTGCTAATCATTTTACATGGAGAAGCTCCATGTAAAGCTTCTAGGTTGTAATTCTCATCACAACCCCATGAGGTAGCTCATATTATCACCTCCATTTTACAGATAAGGAAACTGAGGACCAGGGAGCTCAAACTGATGTGCTTTAGGTCACACAGCTAGTGAGCAATTGAGCCAGGCCTCGAACCCAGACAGTCTGGCTCCAGGACAAGCCCGCACAATATCTATACAGAAACAGGGCCCGGTGCATTTTAGGGTTGCTGTGATTTTGTCCTTATCTGCAGGTGCTTTTACCTCTGATTTCATTTGCCCTATGACCTGTATGGTAGGTTTTATTACCTCAGTTTTATCACACTTTCACCCTCCTCCAGGGTAGAATCAGCTTACAGATAAGGTAACAGGCTCAGAAGGGTTAAGCAACTTGTCAGGTGTCCCACAGCTGGTACGCGTGACAACTCGAATTCAAAGAAGTCTCCTGATTCTCACTGCGGAGCCTCCCATTCAAGAGGGACCTCAAGGTGTCACAGAATTTAGACATACTGAACGTCCTTACTTTATGAGTCCAGATTCAAATCAGTAATAACCCAATATCAGAGGAGTTGAAGAATTCTTTCACGTATTTGTCCAACCTTGTTCCAGACCTTGTCCTAGGATCCTTGGGGTTGCAGTGGTGGGGATGGAACCATAGAGATGAACAAGCCATAGATTTAGGAACTGGAATTTCAGCAATGCTTTCGGGTTTTCTGACAAGGTGCAGGCAGGCCGCCTTTCTTGTATGGCAGGGCAGGACACGGCTGGCCTGCGTTCCAGTTCTGGCTGTGTCACTCCCATGCTGTGTGACTTCGGACAAGGCTCTGCTCTCTCTGTACACTGGGTCACCCGGCAGGGATGAGCTGCCTGGTGTGGTGACTCCAGGTGGCTCCAGGAGGAAGGCAGGGGCCCTCTCAGGTGAGAAGCCACTTTCCTCCCTATGGCTTGTCCACACAATAAGGGGACCTCACGGAGACAGCTCTGTGCACCTGTCATGCTGTAGCCTGGGAGGGATTGGAGCAAGGCTGCAGCTTCCTTGGGGTCGGATCATCACAGGGGCCATAGTCATGAAGCCGACTGGCTCTAAACATGGGCTGTGGGGTCCAAAGACCCAGGGTTAACTCCTGGCTCTGCCACCAGCCAGCTGTGTGACCTTAGCCAAGTTACTTAGCCTCTCTGAGCCTCAATTGCCTCATTCATAAAGTGGGGAACCTAGCACAGTGCCTAGCAGCTGCTCATTTACTGCAGGCACAGTCACTGAAGCTGAGAATTATGCAGCTGATGAGGATAGAGGGTCCAGCATAGAAAGTGCCACCTACAAGCACCTACTATGTGCCAAGACAAGGAGACAAGAAGGTGACATGATTTACTTCTGGGCATACAGCAAGAACATGGCAAAGCTGGACCTGAGTATTGGGATGCATCGGTGCCTGCAGTGCCTGGTGGCTCTGAGCCTGCAGCAAGCTCCCTGGCTGAGGTCTGGGGCTGTGCCCTAGAGGAGGAGCCCCTACGGACACTCCTGCTGGCCTCTGGCTGGGGCAGCACCAGCAAATGTCTTCGGTCCATCTGGCAGGTCTCACTTGCTTGGTCTGAGAACCTGCCCCACAGGCCTGAGCTCTGCAGGGAAAAGAAATAAAAATAGCCAGGTCTGAGCGGGCAGTGGCTGGGCTGTGGGCAGCAATGCGTGCCTTTCCCATGACTCCTGCTCTGCAGAGGAGAGTCCTTCCCTGAGCCGTCCTGTGTGCCAGGCCCTGGGCTGGGCGCCCGGGGAAGCAGAGTCATGGCAGGCAAAGCTGCTCCCCAGAGGAGCCCATAGCTTGGTGGGTAGGACAGATTTGTCCAGTGCGGCACCTTGGGGTGGAGGCCCGAGAGGGCTAGCAGTGAAGCATTGCAAGAGAGACCCCTCACCCACCTGGGGGACCACAAGGAAAGCTTCCAGAAAGAGGACACACTGGAGAAAACAGTTGTTAAGCAGAGTGGCGGGGGGCATTCCAGGCAGCGGGACCAGCATTTGCAAAGGCAGAGAGGTGTGACAGGCATGGCCCATTGAGAGAAGTGTAAGTACCTGGGTACATCTGGAGGCTGGGGTGTCTATAGGGACGGGATGGAGGGTTGGGCTAGGAAAGCAGGGAGCCTGGGACTGTGGGGAGAATGGAGAGCCAAGGGAGGTTATAAAGCAGGGGGTCACGATCTCTCCTTCTCAAGATCCATAGCCTTGATCCCATCAGCAAAGTCCCTCTTGCCAGGTAAGGTAACATAGTCGCTGGTTCCAGGGATTAGGAGGTGCACTTCTTTGGGGGGTCACATTCTGCAGACTGTCTCTGTAATAAACTGCACTGAATCCTAGTCCAAAGGCTTCTAGGGACTCCAACTAAGACACCCCTAACCTTAATTCTGGTCCCTGAGCTCCCTGTCACGGACCCCAGCTCCAGATCCTTGGCTCAGCCCCTCCGAAAATCTTGGCAGGTCATTCTCTAAACAGGCAGAGCTGGGTTCAAATCCTGCCTCTGCTGCTTACTTGATCTGTGACCTTGGGCAACTCACTGGTCTCTTTCAGAGCCTCAGCTTCCTCATCTGACAAAGGGCGTAAGGGGTCCAAGAGATTACTAAGCAGGTTAGAGAGTCAATAAGTGCCTGGCGCATAGTAGATGCTCCAGAAACAAGAGCTGTTGTCAGTTACCAGGTAGTTCTAGCCCTTTGTTTCCTTCCCCTGTGCTGAAAATAATCATCATAATTACATGCTCTGCTGTCATCCTGACCTGCCAACCCTCCTAGGGGCAAAGAAGTTTGTTTTGTTTATTTGTTTCCTGGATGCAAAGAATCTGCTGATTTCTCCAAGCCTGGCGCTGGCTGAAATTGTCCCAGCCAACACTGACGCTGCCTAGAAGGTGGCTGAAGTTTTGGGGTGGCACCGGAAAGGGCTCCTTTAAGGAGCCACCAGCACCTTCGCCCCAAAATCAAGAACAATACCAGGCCCCATGCCAGCCACAGGAGTAATTAGGCCAGATGGGTTTCAAGGCAGAAATTCCAATAGTCCCTGAAATGCTATAAATCGAGCCACAGACAGGAGGTGTGGTGACTTGACGGCAATTTCTCCCTAAGGCAAGGCCTCCGCGGCATCACAGCCAGCCTTCCCTCCATTCGACTGAGGAAATAAATGAAGTTATGGATGCTGGCGTTTCTTTGCATTGAATCAAATGGATTCCCTGTGAATGCTGTTTGATATTCTTCTTGACCATGTCAACTAGACAGAATGTGTTTTTCTAGCATCTGTTTTTCAAAAAAAAATGCGCGAAATAGGAATTTTCACATAATTCCTGAACAGGTTTTGGTGGCGGTGGTGTTTGTTTTCCAAAAGCCGGGACAGGAACTGCAGAGCCTTCTAGTGCTTTCCTTCATCTTCTCCCCAGGGCAGCCGGAACTCGCCCCTGGGGTGGCCCACTCTCCCCCACTGGGAGCAGCAGAGACAGCCAGCTGCACAGGCTCGGGGTGTGGGCTGGTACAATGCTCCCCCGTGAACTCACAAGCACATGTTAGGTGCTGTGGATACAAGAAGCCCAGTCATATGGAGAGTATGTGGTTGGGCGGCCAGGCTTTGGAGCCAGCGGCCTGACTTGTTGTCCCAGCTCTGCCATTCCCTGGCTTTGTGACCTGAGGCAAGGTTGGTATTTCTCTCTGCTTCCATAAGATGGGATAACAATGTCACCCACTTCATAAGGCAGTGAGGGTTTGATGCATAAATACAGGTAGTCTGCAGAAGCTCACCTGGCAAACAGTGGGCACCCAGCAGACACTAGTAATTTAACTCTGCTGATAAAGCCCCTTGTTAAGCAGATGACAGGCAAAGTGAATCATGTATACACCCGACGACAGGAGCACCATTTTGCGAGTGAGGAATAAGGCTCAAGAAAAAAAGAACCAGGCCGGGCGTGGTGGCTCACACCTGCAATCCCAACAGTTTGGGAGGCTGAAGTGGGAGGATCGCTTGAGCCCAGGAGTTGGAGACCAGCCTGGGCAATACAGTGAGATCCCATGTCGATAAAAAACATAAAAAATTAGCTGGGCATGGTGGTGCGTGCCTGTAGTCCCAGCTACTCCCAAGGCTGAGGCAGGAGGATCTCCTAAGCTCAGGAGGTCCAGGCTGCAGTGAGCTGAGATTGCACTACTGCATGCCAGCCTGGATGACGAACAAGACTCTGCCCCCATCCCCCAAAAAAAGAAAAGAAAAGAAAAGAAGAAACGAACCATAGCAACATTATGCCTAAAAGCCAAAAGGTGGAAGCAACTGAAGTGTCCATTGACGGATGAATGTATAAACAAAATGTGGTCTATCCTACAATGGAATATTATTCAGCTTTGAAAAGGAAAGAAAGTCTGACACATGTTCCAACATGGATGATCTCTGAGGACCTTACACCAGGTGAAACAAGCCAGTCACAAAAGGACAAAGACTGCATGATTCCACTTATATGAAGTCCTTAGAAGAGTCAAATTCAGAGAAACAGAAAGTAGAACGGTGGTTGCCAGGGATGGCGGGGGGAGGGGAATGTGGGGGTGAATGTTTAACAGGAATAGAGTTTCAGTTTTGCAAGATGAAAGTCCTGGAGATGGACGGTGGTGGTGGTTGCACAACGATGTTAATGTCCTTGACACTGAACTGTACACTTAGAAATGGTTGAGATGGTAAATTTTGTATTATGTGTATTTCACCACAATTAACAATTTAAAAGAAATGAACCAGCTTGGCTGGGCACAGTGGCACACGCCTGTAATCCCAGCACTTTGGGAGGCCGAGGTGGGGGGATTACTTGAGGTCAGGAGTTCAAGACCAGCCTGTCCAATATGGTGAAACCCCATCTCTACTAAAAATACAAAAATTAGCCAGGTGTGGTGGCACATGCCTGTAATCTGAGCTACTTGGGAGGCTGAGGCAGGAGAATGGCTTGAATCTGGGAAGCGGAGGTTGCAGTGAGCCGGGATCCGACTCTATCTCAAAAAAAAAAAAAAAAAAGAAAGAAAGAAACAAATGAACTAATTGGCCCAGGTCCCTCTTCTGGGAGGTATGAAAAGCAGAATTTAGACCCAAGTTTGAGTGACTACCCGACATGAAAGCCCCTTGCCTTCTATCGATTGATGGGTAAAATTTAGCAGAAGTGGGTGGCTTCAGGAAAGAAAATGCTTTACCAAGGGAAGACAAGAGGAGACAGAAAGAGATGAGAGATCAGTAGGCATGAAGCCAGGAGAATGGGTGCCAGGCTGCTTCCGCTGTGTGACTTTGGCACACCACTCACCCTCTCTGGGCTTTGGGTCTCCACTCTTATATAAAGGTTAGGTTGGGAGGGCATCAAGGGCCTTTCAGCTCTAAGGTCTAGGGTGGGGTGAGATGGGATGCCCAGGCACGTTGTGAGAGCTCCACTAGGCATAAGTACTCACCCCATCCCAGGATCCTTGGAGAGCCCACAGTTGGAGGGTAGCGATAAGTTACAGACAAACAACAATTGGCAAATGTTGGCTGAGCACCTACCACGCACCAAGCTCTGTCCTAGGTTGGGCTCCTGCTCTGAGGCTGACATCCTGTTGGGGAGTAAAGGCAATACAGAAGTAAGCAAACAGAAATAGACCACATGGAGGAACAAAGATGAGTAATGGGGTGCAGGTGCTCAGGGGTGGGGCTGCAAGAGTTCCTGGTGGAGGAGAAGGCTGCACTCTGGTTGGTGGCCCCCAGAAGGCACCCTGGAAGAGGTGGCATCTGGGCCAGGCTTTGAGCCTGGTTCCCCAAGTCTTTACTGAGCACAGGTGCTAGAGATAGAGAATTCATGGGCCCATCACTGTGGGGAAGACAGACACGGCAGCAAACACATCACAGCACAGCCCAGGACTCGCCACCACAGGAGTCTGCCTAAGCTATGGGACAGGAGAGATGGGGACAGTGGAGCATCTCATGGGAGATTTTCCTGTGGAAAAGGACACATGAGCAGGGCTTTGAAGGATGAATACATTTCTCAGAGCTGGGAAGTGTGTCCCAGGCTTGGGGAACAGCTGGTGTGAAGGCACGAGGGTGTGCAACAGAGGCTCGGTGCGACTGTGGGCTTTGGGGTCGGCTGACAGGTTTGTATGCAGGTGGCTCTGGATAAAGCAATTAGCTTCTCTGAAATCCAGTTTCCTAATTTTCTCAATGAAGGAGAGTAATAATGCCACCTGGTGAGGGGTGTTATTTTTTGCGAGTACTTTTGAGTATTAAGTGGTGTAGGGACTCTTGTTCCTCCCCAGTTCTGCACTGCTGGATCACATGGCATCAAGGGAACAGAGATGGGGAGTGAAGTGAACTGGTTCCATTGTATTCTGGGTATGTATTGGCTGCCCACTGGTCTTATAGAGAATCCCCATCTGGGACCTCAGTACTCCACAGGGAGCCCACCAGTTCCGAAACTCTAACCGTTTCAGCCCAATCCATCTACAGTACCCCATCCTGAATGTCATATTTTGGGGACCTTCCGTTTCTGAATTGGTGGCCAAGGATGAGTGAAATTCCTACCCAAGGCTAGGGACCTTGAGGGGGCTGCTGTGTTACAGAGATCCCAAACCCTGGTGGTGGCGAAGCTGCCTCTCATCAGGAGAGGTGGGGTAGGTAGACATTCCTGCCACCAAGGTCTCCCAGTCTGAGCTGGAGGAGCCTCAGGGATCTGCCACCCAGTCCAACTTTTCCGTGTGGGAAATGGAGGCTCTGAGAAGCAAATTGCCTGTCTTTGACCTGGTGCTTGCTCTAGGCAGGCTCCATGCCAGGAGCTTTCCCTGAGGGGTCTTCTCCCAGTCACTCCTTCCTGGAAGATGCCAGCTTCCTGCCATTGCCCTCAGACTATGAAATAATTACGGCATGTCAACATAAATATAATATCCATTTTAATAGCTATCATTTATATCCGTTTCCCCTATAAACACTGTAGCATCATCGGCTGTTACTAGCAATCCTGTGTTTTAGGAATGACCCAAATAGGGCTGTAAATCTTCAGCACTGTCTGATCTTTATTTATGCATTCAATATACATGAATTTTAAGCGCCTGCTGTGTGTGAGGCCCTGTTCTAGGAGCTGAGGAGGCAGCAGCGAACAAAGTAGACAGAGCCCTGCCTGTCTTCCCGGAACTTACAGTTAGAAGGGGAGCAAAGCCATAGGTAAATACATATATGACGCAGCACGTGTTGATTAGTGCTAAGAAGAAAAAAATCAGGTGGGCATGGTGGTGCATGCCAGCAATTCCAGCACCTTGGGAGGCCAAAGTGAGAGGACTGCTTGAGGCCAGGAGTTCAACACCAGCCTGGGCAACAGAGGGAGGCCACACCCCCAGTGCCTCTGACCCCCCACCGTCTTCTCTAAAAAAATTTTTTTTAAATTAGCTGGGTGTGGTGGCACACTTATAGTCCCAGCTACTCTGGACGCTGAGGCAGGAAGATTACTCAAACCCAGAACTACAAGGCTTCAGTGAGCCATGATTGTACCACTGCACTCCAACCTGGGCGACACAGACCCTGTCAAAGAAAAAGAGAGAGAGAGAGCATAAGAAAAAAAGAAAGAAGGAAGCAAGGAAGGAGGGAGGGAGGGAGGGAGGAAGGAAGGAAGGAAGGAAGGAAGGGAGTCAGGTGACACAGAGGGGTGGGTGTTGTGCTATTTTATTACGACAGAAGATGTTTAAGTATAGTGGGTTGAATGTTGGTCACCAAAACATACGTCCATATATTGATTAAATTTGACAAAATCATTCCCGGCTGGGTGCAGTGGCTCACACCTATAAATAAATAATCATTTCCAATTCCTTCACATGCTAATTGTCCAGATGCAGGGTACTTCTGGGCAATGCAGAAGAAGCCTCGTGAACGGTTTGTGTGGTTATAATGATGACAGTAAGTCGGAAGCCAGGAGGGAGGTCGGGTCAGGGTCTGGCCTTCGGGCTCTGTGGAGGGAAGCCTTCTTTGCCTGGGTGAATCCCAACAGGGACAGGGATTCACCAAACATAAGAAGGGGCTTCATATACTGGCAGACGGATCAAAAAATGAGTGTTCACTGCTGGAGGGTGCTCCCATTGTGTGCATTTTAGAGAGATGCGAGCCAGCTCGGAGAGAGGAAGTAACTTGTTCACGGTTTCACTGTGCCACATGGCTGCACTGGACTCAAACCCAGGTCTGTTTGAGCTCAGTCTGACTGCAAGGTCATCTCTGAAACAAAGTCACCAGGTCGGTGCACTAGGACTCTAGCTCAGGCAGCCAGGGAGAGGGTGATGCTCTAAACAGCGCGATGAAGGAAGGGGCCCCTGTGTGGAAAGGCAGTGAGTCAGCCAGGAACATGCTGGGGGCTGGGGAAGGTCCCACCAGCAAGGCGGACAAGCCCAGGAGGCGGTTCTGGGCCTTGGAGAAAGGCCGGGGTAGGGGAGAGATATTAGGTGTCTTTCCATTTTCATGTTACTTAACAGCTACTGGAGTGCAGGAGACTGCCCTAGTGGTATGCAGAGTGATAAGAAAAGAGGGATAGGAAAGGAGGGAATGGGAGGGACAGAAGAAGAGGGGGACCCGGAGATGGGCAGTCAGAGCTAAGTAGTGGGGGCTTTAAGGAGGGATGGTCATGGGTGCTGGTATTTATTGAGTGTTTGCTGTGTGCCAGGTACCCTCTGTGTGGATTCACTTACCCCTTCGCCACAACCCTCTGAGGCAGATACTGTTATTATTATGCCCACTTTACAGATGAGGAAACTGAGAGGATAAGTAATTTACCCACATCAGTGAGCTAATCAGCCAGTGTGCTTAATCACCGTGCTCCCCTACTTCTGGTGACATTGCTGATGACATTGTTGATTTTCGATGGATTGGGTGGAGGGATAGAAGTGAGGAACAAATTTGGAAGCAGGAGACAACCACACCTCTGATCTGGTTTGGCCCTGCAGGGATAGGCAAGCGGAACAGGGCATTATCCTTCTGTCATTTCCTGCACTAGGAAGCCGAAACCCTCAGAAGGTCAGGGGCTTGCTCGAGGTCACACCATGAGGCTATGCCAGAGGCTAGAACTCTCTCTTTAGGCCTGGAATGATGTTACTACCCCTAAGAGGAATGGAGAGCCACTGAGAGGAGAGGCTGTCAGGATGCGGGTGCAGGCCTGGGGTGGTTAAGAGAGAAGGCCACGATGTGGGCCACCTTGACTGACAGCATCTGAACTGAGATGCCCAGTTAGCATCCCAAGTGAGGGTCTTGGTCCCATGGGGAGGCAATGGGGAGATTATCTGGTCATGGTTTTATCTTGGCCTCCTTCATCTAAAGGTCGTCTCATGATGGATTTTAATGATACTGTGTGGCCCAGTAGCAAGCACAGGACTAAAATGAAATCCTGGTGCTGCCTTTTAGTAGCAGTGTGGCCTGTGCAAGCCATCTAAAGTCTCCAGAGAAGCCTTGGCTTCTGTGGCTGCAAAATGGGGATCATCTCTTCCCTGCCTGGTATTGTGGGAGTTAAGGACAATGTGAGCAAAGCACTTGGCACACATCTGGGGGTCAGTAAACAGGAGCTGGCAATGTTCGTGTCAGGTGACAGGTGAGGGTTTGTACATCTTTTATCAAAGTGTAGCTTCATTGAAATTTTGTTTCTAAATCTCTCTCTCACACACACAGGCACAGAAAAAAGGACATTTTTGAAATCTTCCTGCCCAAGTCCCTTGTTGTGCAGATGGGGAAACTGAGGCCCAGAGAGGGAGATTATGTGCCCAAGATCACAGAGTCGAAGAGGCCTGGCCCCTGCCTGCCATCAGTCCGTGTGCCGCACGACGTCACAAAGCATCCCGGACCCAGCCTCATCCCTGCTGTTCACTAAGCATACACATTACACAATCACTGCCCCAGATGGCAGCTGCTAGAATCCTCGCTAGCATCGAACATCCAAGTCAGAGGGCACTCAGAGTCGTCAGCTTCCTCCAGCATTGCCTCACCCAGCTGTAGGGGTTAAAAAGCCATGGCAGGTGCTCCTGAGACTAGAGAAATGAAATGAATGATCTCAGACATACACAGGAGACAATGGTTTCTTCTTAGAAAATGCTGAAGGGGGAGTCTACCGCCTCCACACCAACCCTGCCTTAACGCAGGAGTCCTCTGGCCTCATTTGCATTCCCTAGGGATCTTAGCCCACAAGAGGGAGAAAGCTACTGTTCTCCTGAGTTTAAGTCAGCTGATCTCTACCCGGGAACCTTAAGGAAGGTCGTAGGCAGCGTGGCACACTACAGGGGGTAAGGGGCTCATGCAGAAGAGCCCTGTTCCTGATTCCTCAAGGGAAGGTGGGACTGTTTTCTCCCTGATGTCCACTCTGACTACATCACAGATGAGAGTTCAGTCCTGCGCCTACAAACTGGCAGGCCCCATGCTGGGCTCTGGGCATACGAAAATAAGCACCACAGGCAAGATGCCTGCTCTTGTGAGACACAGGTCTTGAGTGAGGAGGCTGAGATGAATGACGAAACAAACATACAAACGAGATAATCTCAGATACTGATAAGAGCTGTGAATAAAGAAACAAAATAGAGCAGTGGCATCATGACTGGGAAGGTTGGCTACTCCAAACTGGGCATCTAGATGTCTCTGGGCAGGTGACATTGTAGCTAGGCCTTTAACAAGAAGGAACCAGCCACGCGGAGGTCTGGGAGGGAGTTCCTCACAGAAATCAGCAGATGCAAGGGCCCTAAGGTTGGAGTCAGCTGAGACTCCTGGGATTTTTTTCAAAATAATTTGGAGGACAGGAGGCTATTTTGTTAAGAAAACAAAGTAAACAAGACCCTTTCTTTCCCTAATCTGTCATTTTTCCCCACCAGCTCCAAATCCTATTAATAC
This sequence comes from Symphalangus syndactylus, assembly GCF_028878055.3. NCBI lineage: Eukaryota > Metazoa > Chordata > Mammalia > Primates > Hylobatidae > Symphalangus > Symphalangus syndactylus. The sequence continues at coordinate 15,207,103 of NC_072438.2, read as the reverse complement.
AAGATAATTCCTACTTAAAAACCTCTTCTTCCAAGAAGTCTTCAGGTTCTACTAGTTCATGGGAGAACTACTATAAAAACTGGTCTGTGGCAAAGTAATAAAAAAGGTCAAACTGTGTGTGTGTGTGCGCGTGTGTCACTATACAGGTGCCAACTGTGTTTCCTTTCTTCAGAGACTGAGATATACTGTTATTACTTTTCAAAAAATTTTGCTGTTAATACTCTTTTGTAAAATATGATGTAGGTGACAGATATGTCACCAATGTAGCAAATATCAAAGCTGACCATCCTTTGCAAATCCCCCATACTTCGGTCTGTGAAATCCTGGAGCCTGGGGGCACCTGTGAACTAGGCTCTGAAGCTCTGCTACTCTCCCCTCCTTTACTCCCGAGTGGCCCTGGATTTCCCATACCCTTTCCATTCTCTTCACTGTTTTTAGAGTTTAAGTTCCAGGAGCACAGGGACTGTGCGTTCCTGGCACTGAGCCAGGTCCACAACAAGCACTCAGAAGATACTGACTGAATGAACGCGTGATTTATGATGACATACATTCACCTAAGAGAATGCTCAGAGAATACAATTAGGAGCAAACCGGTTAAGGGAGACAGTAGTGTAAAGGAAACGAAACCCCATATGTCAGAGGCAGGAGCCTGGGTTCACATTCTGTCTCCTGCAAGAGGTGGCCCTGTCCACTCGGTAGCAGCCAGGCTTGGGTGAAATCACTTTCTTTGAGCCTCAGCTTCCTCATCAGTTAAATGGGGATGACAAAGCTTTGTCCCACGACTTTTGTAAAGAACAAAAACATATGTCTCCAGAAAAACACTCTGTAGATAGTATGTAAGTGACAGTTCCTCGGTTTGTCCTTCCATGGACGCATGGAGCATCTAGCCAACTCAGCAGATGACCTCTTTCCAGTGTTTCAGCATCTGCTCCTCCCACAAGCCCGTGAGCTGGTGCAGGCAATTCTCCTACAGGTTCTGAACAGAAGAGCATGGTGCCTGGCACCTAGTGGGTGCTCCATAAATGAACAAATGACCCCAGGTAAGTCACTCCTCCCATTGGACCTCTTTCCTCTAAGTAATCTCCCTTCCTTTTCCAGGTCCATGATACTTATTTGTTTTTTTAGAACAGGCCTAGGAGTCACATTTAGGGAAGGTAGGTGGGTGTGAAGACACTTTGATTAAAAGGTTAATGCACATTTTTGGTTTCCACTTTCGAATCTTCCAGAATTTACTTTTGCCTAGTTAATAAAAAAAAGAGCCATGTCACATTTCTTTAGCTTGTCTTCTGGGTTCCTTAACAACAACAACAAAAAATTAAAGTCTTTATTTTAAACCGCCTACTCCAGCCATCCCAGGACGCGGCAAAGAGGGGGCGCGGACAGGTGGCGCGCGAGCCCGGGAAGGCGGGGGCTGCACCGGGCCGCGGGCGGGGCCGTGCACGCCGAGCCCCACTTCCCCAGCGCGGGCCGGGGGCGGAGCGCGGCGGCGGAGTTCGGGGGCTTCTGCCGAGGGCAGTCCCACGTGCCCCTCAGCGGGAGGCGTCTCCTCTCCGACACCCAGCACACTGGTGGGCTCCCGCTTCCTGCCTGCCCTCTGTACTGCTTGCCCTCTCACCTCCCAACGGCTTCCGCCGCCCCGGCCAGGCTGCACGGCGCGTCCCGGGCCCTAGACCCCCACCCGCCAGGCACCAGCCCCGGCCTGTCCCCGCCGCGCCCTCAGCCCGCGGCCCACCGCCCGCGCGCGCCCGCAGCCCAGCCGGAGGGAGGGGCAGGGGCGGGGCCCGGCCGGCGCTGATGTAATCCCGGCACCCGGGCGGAAGGATATGGAGCGCGCCCCTGGTTGGCGGGGCGCTGAGGCCAGTTGCCGGGTAACGGAGCGGAGCGGCTCCCGGCGCGCCGTCTCCCGCCCTCCGCGGAGTGGCGCTGGGGCCGCCGCCGCCGCTTTACGTAAGGCGCAGGCCAGGGCCGCCCGGCGCTCGGCAGCCGCCCGCAGCCCCTCGGAGCCAGAGGAGAGGCGCCCCCGCCGGCCGCCGCGCCGCCCGGCAGCCTCGGCAGGTACCGCGGGCAGGCGGCGGGGAGGGAGGGAGCGGAGCAGCCCCTCGGCCGGGTGGGCGCGAGCCGGGGAGGCCGGACGCTCGCCGCCGTGGGGCTCCGGGGCCAGCCCGAGGGAGGCCGGGCCGCAGCCGAAGGCTTCGGGGCCAGCCCAAGGGAGACCGGGCCGCCGCCGGGGACTCTGGGGCCAGCCTAAGGGAGGCCGAACCGCCGTCGAGGGCTTCGGGGCCAGCCTGAGGGAGACCGGGCCGCCTCCGGGGCCTCCGGGGCCAGCCTAAGGGAGGTCGGGCCGACGCTGATGGTTCCGGGGCCAGCCTAAGGGAGACCGGGCCGCTGCTGATGGCTCCGGGGTCAGCCGAGGGAGGCCTGCCCGGCCCCGACCCTGGTGGTGCCCGGGCGTGCGGGTGAGCTGTGGGCCCTGGGACCCCCGTCCCGACCCCAGGACGCCGGGACACCGGCTTGCGGCTCGTGCGTCCGGGTGGGCAGCGGAGGATGAGTCCGCACAATGGGTTGCCGTTGGCTGCCTCCTGCCTGGGGCAGGTGTTGCCGCGCCGGGGTGGCTCTTTTGGGGGAGACGAGGCGGGGGTGCTTAGACTTGTTAGGACGTGGAGCCCCGAAAGTGGGCGCGGGAGGAAGGCTTCGGCCGGTGGGAGGCGCCCGGCGTCCCCGGCAGCGGGGTCAGGCCGGCAGGCTGGGCCGCTCGCTCGCGTCCTCTCCGTTCCCCTCCCCTCCAGCATTGTCCTTTTGGGGCCCCGGGAAGGGAAAACCGCGGGGCGGGGGAGGAGGGCCGCAGGCGGGCGGGGCCGGGAGGCCGGCTGAGCGACTGGCGCGCCGGCCTATGGCGCGGGGCGCGGCGCGGGGGGCGGGCCTGGCGGGCGGGGTCGGTGCGGCGCAAGGTTTGGCGAAGGTTACAGCTGGAGCTAGGAGTGACAGGCCCACAGTCATCCGTGCGCCGCCCGGCAGACCCTGGCGCGAGGGCGCCCCGAGTTGCTGCGGGGCCTGATCCGGCTCCTTTCCAACAATACGCGTCTCCAGCCGTCATTTCTAGAGCTCTCTGCTTCTTCCCGCTAGAGAAACCAGTGTGTGTCGTGTTGGAATGCTTCGCGTTGCCCTAGAATTCAGCTTGCGTCTTGTGGTGCGCAGTTGACAGGACCTGCCGAACTCTTGGTACAGACCCCTAAATCATGGCAGAACTGTCTTGATTTCTTTTTTGCCACCTTTGTGTTTTTATCCTCTATAGGCAAGCTATAAAGACTTAACCTAGTTAAAAACAGGAGGGAGATTGAGCGGAGAGGAGGCATGCGAGATTCTTTGGAAAAAATTATATAAATGTAGTTCTTGCTAATAATTACCTGAGTTGGATACTTTGACTTATTGCTCAAGTTCCTAAGAAGGGATTTTACATTTCTGGGTCTTGTTTTAAAAACTGTTAGAAAGCTCATGAGGGGGTAGGGACAAGCAGTTTTGATAACAGGCAATGCTGTGGATAAAACTGTACGGTGAAATGCCCAAGCTAGATTCTTCCTGTGCAAAATAAGACCCGTTCCAGAACACTTTGACCATTTCATGGACTTAGAATTTAAAGGCGGTGAGGGCAGGGGAGAGGAGGAGCGGAATCTGTCACTCTGCATCCTCAAGGTCAAATATTCTTCCATCAGTTATTTTGGATTGAACCATTCCTAAATAGGTCTCAGAATCTCTATGTCGCTTCCTTATGACAGAACCTATTTCCGAGGTTGTGCCTTTGCATACCTATAGAAGCTCCTTTCACTTAATACATGTTATAACTCAGATTCAGTTGCTGTACTTGCTAAATAATGCATTTTTAATCATTCAAAAAGTAGTTTACAGCTTCCTTGGGTATAATGGTTTTTATGTAAGCCCGTTACACCAGTGAAATGCCAGTTTTTAAACATTGAAGGGAAGGGAGAATATTATTTATTTCCATAGGAAGTAGAATTCAAAGTGCAGGTGCTTTTTTGTTTGCTTTGGAGAAAAAGTATAGGTCTTTAACATGACGTTAACAGAAGTCAAATCTAAGGATAATTAGCTTGTTATACAAGTTGCAAACATTTAAGAAGATTAGATGAATTTTTTTTTTTTTTTTTTTTTTTTTTTGAGACGGAGTCTCGCTCTGTCGCCCAGGCTGGAGTTCGCGATCTCGGCTTGCTGCAACCTCCGCCTCCCGGGTACAAGCGAGTCTCCTGCCTCAGCCTCCCGAGTAGCTGGGACTGCAGGTGCATGCCACCACGCCCGGCTAATTTTTTGCATTTTTAGTAGATACGGGGCTTCACCGTGTTAGCCAGGAGGGTCTTTGTCTCCTGACCTCGTGATCCGCCTGCCTCAGCCTCCCAAAGTGCTGGGATTACAGGCGTGAGCCACCGCGCCTGGCCGATTAGATGAATTTTTAACACTTACAGTGGTAATATAGGGTAATGTAGCTAGCCTACTCTGTGCTTTGTTGTACGGTAGCACTCTTCAAAAGAAATTAGATTGTTCTTGTTCTTTATTTTTCATTGTGTGGAAAAGTACAGAGCCTGGGCTTTGTCCTTGTTTTTGTAGCATTTGACTTGGCAGTTAATGGCTTGTGAGCTAGTTTCCTCATCTGTAAAATGGGAAGATTGATGACACCTGTTTCACAGAATAGTTGGGATGATCACTTGAGGGAAGACGTGAAATTTCGTCAAGACTCAAACCCTTTAAAAATACTCGCCTAGTGTAAGTGTTAAAACCTCAGATTGCTTGCTTTGCTTAAAGCTTTTAACTTTGTCTTCAGGCTCCTCCCCACCCCTTCCTATCCATACTTTGCCTGGCTGCCAGAGTCATCTTTCCTGAGCTCAGATCTTGTCAGCCTCTGGCTCAGTAGGCTTCTAAGACTGCCTGTGGTTTGGAGCTTAGAATTCAGAGATACCAGCATCACAATGCAGGCCCATTGCAGTCTGGCCCCCAGTCATCTCTGTACTTTATCTTCTCCTCTTTGTCCCCTTTCCACACTGTCCAGCTAAACAAGACTGCTCTTGGTTCTCTGAACATGCCAAGCTATTTCAGACCTTCTTTGCTTATATTCTTTTCTCTTATTGGAATGTCCTGTCTCACTCCCACTCCCTCCAGTTCTTAAAAGTTCGTATCAAATATTCTGTTCTCTCTGGAGTCCTTTGGAAGTCCTATTACAATGAATTATTCCTTTCCTCAATCATAGTTCTCTATTTTTCCTTCATTATTGTCTATATCATGTTGTATTATAAATTGGTCATGGTAAACTCTGGCTGTGGTGTCTGTCTCATCATTTTGCCCCCAACACCTTGCTCAGGCGTTTAAACATAAGTGCTTAATGTTAAACATAAGCGTTTAAATGTTTGCTAGATAAAGTCAAAGTCTGTAATCAACCTTAAAGAGTATGTTAATATTATAAAGTATATTTATTTTTATTTTTTCTGACCCTGGCTTAAGTCTCCAAATAAAGTTTGTTTGTTTTTGAGACAGGATCTTGCTCTGTCACCCAGGCTTGGAGTGCGGTGGTGTGATCACGGCTCACTGTAGCCTCAACCTCCCAGGCTCAAGTGATCCTCCCACCTCAGCTTCCTGAGTAGCTGGGACCACGGGTATGCACCACCATGCTCAGCTAATTAAAGCAATTTGTTTTTTTGTAGAAACAGGGGTCTCCCTGTGTTGCCCAGGCTGATCTCGAACTCCTGGGCTCAAGCAATCCTCCCACCTCAACCTCCCAAAGTGCTGGGATTACAAGCATGAGCCACCGCACAAGACCCAGATGAAGTATTTTTAATAAACATCGGTGCCAACAACAACATTAGAAATGTAGTTTCACTATATTGAATATAGTTACTATTTAGAATATTTCTTTATAGTTATTTTTGACCTTTCACATAATCACATAGTAAGTGGTATTTCATACAAAGTAAAAACTGTATCTAAACTTTCCCATCTGTATCTAAACTTGTAGGGTCTAATGAAATAGATGCAGCACCTGCATTGCTGACTGTAGATCACCAACCCGTTTTTTGGGTAGAGGGAACCAGAGCACAAGGTTAGAAATATTCCTTATATTGGCCGGGCGCGGTGGCTCACGCCTGTAATTCCAGCACTTTGGGAGGCTGAGGTGGGCAGATCACGAGGTCAAGAGATCGAGACCATCCTGGCCAACATGGTGAAACCCCGTCTCTACTAAAAATACAAAAATTAGCTGGGCGTGGTGGAGCACACCTATAGTCCCAGCTACTTGGGAGACTGAGGTAGGAGAATCTCTTGAACCCGGGAGGTGAAGGTTGCAATGAGCCGAGATCGCGCCACTGGACTCTAGCCTGGCGACAGAGCAAGACTCTCTCAAAAAAAAAAAAAAAAAAAAAATTCCTTATATTTGAAGTGTAATTTAATTCCCAAGAGATTACATGCTTTTTCTTTAAAAGTTTTCTTTTTTGGAAATTTATTATATGCATCAAAAGCAATTGCGTTTGAGGGGGCTTCTTAAAAGAATATTAGAACTGGATTTGAAAGACTCAGGTTTGCTTCTTGGCCATGGACAAGTTTGTTAAATCTCTCTTGGAAGTCAGTCAGTCTTTATTTGGGAACTGAAAACAGTTATTCCTGTTGCTTTGTAGTACATTTAAGGAGGCTATGCTTTGTGTACTGCACATCCTTACACAGATATAAGGTAAGAAGATGTATTGCTTTATAGCGTTTTTGTCCTGCTTGTTACCCAGCCTGGAAGCCTTTAGAGACTTCCTTTCTTGACCAGATTTTTACCAGGTTTGCCTCCACCAGTCTTTTCCGTCAGTCTTTTTCTTTACTCTTTCATGTTTCCTCTGCCCCTACCCTCCCTGAAGCTCTTACTCCTTATGAAGATAGTTACTGTAGTCCTCCAACTGGCCTCTCTTTTTTCTGGTCTCTCCTCCTCTGTTCTGTTGCCAGAATTATTTAATATGCAAATCAAATCATGTCATGCCCCCTTTCCCAAGTATACACTACAAGTTCTCAACATTTCCCCCTATTCCATCACACCTGAGGGATATGACAGTTTTGTTGGTAAGGTTATGGGCTTTCTCCTCCGAAGATTTTTACCTTGGAAGTGCTACTACCCTCTTTCCCTGGTTGAGAATTAATGTTAAAGAGTTAGGAAATCACTGTGAGATCTTTGCTATCTAGCCTCATTCTTACTTTTAGCTTAATCTTTTATTGGATCTCTTCTTTTTCGTTTTTGTGTTTTTGAGACAGGGTCTTGCTCTGTCACTCATGCTGGAGTGCAGTGGTGCCATCTTGGCTCACTGTAACTTCCACTTCCCTTCCTCCTCCCGCCTTGGCCTCCTGAGTAGCTGGGACTACAGGCACGTAACGCCTGGCTAATATTTTCTAGAGATGGGGTTTTGTTCTGTTGCCTAGACTGGCTTCAAACTCCTGGGCTCAAGCAATCTGCCCGCCTTGGCCTCCCAAAGTACTGAGATTACAAGCATGAGCCACCATGCCCAGCCTGCATCTCTTCTTGTCACCTTATATTTCAACACAAGACCTCTGGCCACTTCCGTTACTGGCAGACTACTCTGAAATATCCTTTCCACCTTTCTCTCTCTTTCTGAGTCTTGGAGTCTTGGCTTAAATGCTGCTACTTCTATTTCTGGAACCTGATTTTCAGAATTAACTCATTATTTTTCTCCCACACAGTGCTAGCCTGATACCTCTACTTATCTATTTTTTCCTTAAGACTTTTTAGTTTATATACATGAAGGTCTTTCCTGGATTATAAACTCCTTGAGAGACATAGAGGAAAATCTTAATCATTGCTGATTTCCTCTAGTGTGCAATATAGTCTTTTACGTGGTACTCATTTGGTAAATGTTTGACTGAATTAACTCAAAATTTACAGTCTCTGATTTCAGGAGGAGGAGGATAGAGTTGGAATAACTTTGTATGAGAACTTTGTGAATCCACGTGACACACTCAGAACAGGGTCCAGCATATAGTAAGTGCTCACTAAGTCACAGCTTTTAGCTATTAATTTGAATAGGTGGAGAGAACACTAGTGGTTGGATACATTGGTTAATTGTATATGCTAGCTTATTATGACAGTGTTCACATATTTATTTCTGGTGTGTGTGTAAAGAAAAAAAATCTCATTTTCTTTCTTTTTCTTTTTTATTTTGAGACGGAATCTCGCTCTGTCATCCAGGCTCGAGTGCAGTGGTGCGATCTCGGCTCACTGCAAGCTCCACCTCCTGGGTTCACGCCATTCTCCTGCCTCAGCCTCCTGAGTATCTGGGACTACAGGCGCCCGCCACCACACCCAGCTAATTTTTTGTATTTTTAGTAGAGACAGGGTTTCATCGTGTTAGCCAGGATGGTTTGGATCTCCTGACCTCGTGATCTAGCCGCTTTTGCCTCCCAAAGTGCTGGGATTACAGGCCTGAGCCACCACGCCCGGCCTTTTTTTTTTTTTTTTTTTTTTTTTATTTTTTGAGACTGAGTCTTGCTCTGTCGCCCAGGCTGGAGTATAGTGGTGTGATCTCGGCTTACTGCAACCTCTGCCTCGTGGGTTCAAGTGATTCTCCTGCCTCAGACTCCCCAGTAGCTGGGATTACAGGTGTGTGCCACCGTGCCCGGCTAATTTTTTATTTTTTAGTAGAGATGGGGTTTCACCATGTTGGCCAGGTTGGTCTTGAACTCCTGACCTCATGATCTTCCTGCCTTGGCCTCCCAAAGTGCTAGGATTACAGGTGTGAGCCACCGTGCCTGGCCAGTCATCTCATTTTCAACTTGTATGTTCTTTCATTAATTTTGTGAGTAAGTTGGAGAGGGCTTTTGCATAAACAGATTCATGACGGTGGTCCTAAATTATTCTGAAGACAGGCAAACCTGTCTGTAGATGAGCAGGTTTTTTGCATATGGCTTAAGAAAGTCTGGAAAATTGGCCAGGCATGCTGGCTCGCCTGTAATTCCAGCATTTTGGGAAAGCGAGGTAGGAGGATCACTTGAGCCCAGGAGTTTGAGATGTGCCTGGGCAACATGGTGAAACCCTGTTTCTACAAAAAAAATTTTAAAAATTAGCCAGGTGTGGTGGCACATGTCTGTAATCCCAGCTACTTAGGAGGCTGAGGCAGGAGGATCGCTTGAGCCCAGGAGATCGAGACTGCGGTGAGCCATGATTGCACCACTGGACTCCAGCCTGGGTGACTGAGCCGAGACCCTGTCTCAAGAGGAAAAAAAAGAGTGGAAGATAGAAATTGTCAAAGTTTACACTATACAGTGTTATTTTCAGGAAAGTGAATGTTTTCACTTTAATCTTACATCTTGTTAATATACATTAAGCAGTAGAAACCTCCTGTTTGGTATTTGGAATGACTGTTGAGATTCTGTTTCTGACATCTTCCCTAAGTGCTTACCTGTTGCCAGGCTTTCTCCATATCTGTCTTTTCCTCAGTGTTGCCCCTGGTTGAATAGGGAGAAGATAAGGAAAACCAGCCATAATTATTTCAGAATTCTTCGCCCAGTTTGGAGGTTTTTTCAAGCCCTTTCTTTTTTTATTTAATTTTTTTTTTTTTAATTAAAAAAGGCCTTTTTTTTTTTTTTTTTGAGACAGAGTCTCACTCTGTCACCCAGGCTGGAATGCAGGGGCACGGTCACAGCTCACTGCAGCCAGGACCTCCTGGGCTCAAGTGATCCTCCTGCCTCAGCTGGGACTACATGCTCATGCTACCACTCCTGGCTAATTTGTATTCTTTTTATGTAGAGACAGGGTTTTGCCATGTTGCCCAGGCTGATCTCAAACTCCTGGCCTCAAGCGATCCTCCCGCCTTGGCCTCTCAAAGTGCTGGGACTGTGGGTATGAGCCACCATGCCCAGGCAAGCCCTTTATTTTCTTAGATGTCTGATTAGTATGTTGCTCCTTGCTAGCATTTTCCCTGAATATTTTAATGGAGAGAAAGTTGAAATAGAGTAGACACGTTTTTAATTCTTTCTTTGGTTGTTTTCCCTGCCACTGCTTTCTTTGGTTACCATCATAGATAATTGAGTTCTGATTCTATTTTTGTTAATCTTTTGCCAGTACCATCTGAAGGAGTTTCTTGTTTTTTTATGTACTTTTTTTTGAGGCAGTCTTGCTCTGTCGCCCAGGCTGGAGTCCAGTGGTACAATCTTGGCTCACTGCAACCTCCACCTTCCAGGTTCAGGTGATTCTCCTGCCTCGGCCTCCTGAGTACCTGAGTACCTGGGACTACAGGTGTGTGCCACCACGCCCGGATAATCTTTTGTATTTTTAGTAGAGATGGGGTTTTGCCACGTTGCCCAGGCTGGTCTCAAACTCCTGAGCTCAGGCAGTCCGCCTGCCTTGGCCTCCCAAAGTGTTGGATTACAGGCATGAGCCACCGTGCCTGGCCTGTTTTTATATACTTTAAAGTTTAAATTAAACTTGTTGAAGTATGTATTTTGTATGATTTCCCAAAACATTGGAATATAAGTAGCTGTTATAAAGCCTTTGTTTTTTTTTTTTTTTTTGAGACAGGGTCTCATTCTGTCACCCAGGCTGGAGTGCAGTGGCACAATTATGGCTCACTGTAGGCTTGGCCACCTCCCAGGCTCGATTGATCCTCCTACCTCAGCTTCCTGAGTAACTGGGACTACAGTTGTGCACCACCACACCCAGCTACTTTTTAAATTTTTTGTAGAGATGGGGTTTTGCCACGTTACCCAGGCTGTTCTGGAACTCCTGAACTCAAGCGATGCTCCTGCCTCCACCTCCCAGAATGCTGGGATTACAGGCATAAACCACTATGCCTGGACTCAAGCCAACTTTTTAACATGAACAGTAAGTCTCTTTCTTCATCTCTCTTCCCATCCTGTATTCATCTTCCCTTGAAGACCACAGATAAATTTTAAAAAGTGGAATCATGATAAAGAGTGTTCTTGTGTCATTATTTAAACAAACACTAAACTTTGTATCTTGGAATGCTTTCCATATCAGACATACAGATTGATATGGGTTGGCTGTGTCCCCACCCAAATCTCATCTTGAATTCCCACATGTTGTGGGAGGGACCTGGTGGGAGGTGATTGAATCATGGGGGCAGGTCTTTCCCATGCTGTTCTCATGATAGTGAATAAGTCTCACGAGATCTGATGGTTTTAAAAAGGGGAGTTTCCCTGCATAAGCGCTCCTCTTTTGACTGTCACCATCCATGTAAGATGTGACTTTGCTCCTCCTTGCCTTCTGCCATGATTGTGAGGCCTCTGCAGCCATGTGGAACTGTAGGTCAATTAAACCTCTTTCCTTTCTAAATTACCCAGTCTTGGGTATGTCTTTATCAGCAGTGCGAAAACAGACTAATACACAGATCTACTTTAGGTACAGATTTGCTTTACCATGTTCTTTTTTTAATGTGCCTAGTATTACCTTGTGTGAAGGTGCCTGAATTTATTTAACTAGTTGATATGAAGAGTTTCCAGGTTTTTGTTATTTGTAACACAGTGCTACAGTAAACAATTTTGTACATATGTCTTAGTGAACTTTCGTGAGTAACTGCCTTACTCTCAGCAGCCTTAAAAAAATTGACCAACAAGTTTCTAACTACTCTGAATAATCATTTGTCATGTTAAAAATTTTCTTGGTGGCTATATTAGTTTTACTGCTTTCGTTAAGGCTGGATGTTTTGTTTTCCGAAGTAGTCCTGTGATATAATTTCCTACAATTAAGCACAGATTTTTTATATTGCACATAGAATATTAGGCTCATAAAGTTTATAAAGGCACAGGGTTGGCTTTATAAGAATGTAATTGCATCATACAGGGCCCTTGCTTGCTTCAGTGATCTGCTGTTGTTGTCTTGATAGTCTTAAGTTTTTTTTTTTTCTTTTTCTTTTTTTTTTTTTTTTTGAGACAGAGTCTCGCTCTGTCGCCCAGGCTGTAGTGCAATGGCGCCATCTCAGCTCACTGCAAACTCCGCCTCCCGGGTTCACGCCATGCTCCAGCCTCAGCCTCCCAAGTAGCTGGGACCACAGGTGCCCACCACCATGCCCGGCTAATTTTTTTTATTTTTAGTAGAGATAGGGTTTCACCGTGTTAGCCAGAATGGTCTCGATCTCCTGATCTCTTGATCCGCCTGCCTCGGCCTCCCAAAGTGCTGGGATTACAGGCGTGAGCCACCGTGCCCTGCTGTTCTTAGTTATTTTTGAACTCAGAACCCATATTATCGCTCCGCACTGGGTCCCACAAATTATGTAGCCAGTCCTATGAAGACTTTATAAAAACTCGTAGTAAGAACCCCTCATCCTCTTACCTCCTAATCCTGTTCCCTGTGAGTGACTACAGGTAATTAACATTAGGTAATTAACATTACCTAATGTTAACTAATTAATTACCATTAATTAACTAATTACCATTAGTTTATCCACTTGGGGACTTTTTAGAATGTGTATATAAACAACATGCATATTATGCTTGAGCCATTAAAAAAAACTATTTATTTGAAATCCACGTAGAGTCAGTGTGTATTTTCCCGAAAAACTCCATAATGGATCACGAATGCTACAACTTTCAGAAAATAGAGGCTCTAAAAAACTTAGCCTTAAGAAGTTGGTACTGAAGTGTAGTTTTAGATTTTGTATTGGTTTGTTTTTGAAAAAGTATGCTTAACTTGAAGCTTTAGCGAAACAGCCTAAGTTTCATTGTTAAGATAGCTATCTCTGAGATTTCAGCTTTAAAATGAAGTAAAACCTTAAGCTCATCATAGGTAAGTCAGGAATGAAAATCAAGTTTATTCATCAATCAGGTTCAGTTGGATAAGGGATTCACTAGGATTATTTGGTGCTTTCTTAAAAAGTGGCCAGAATTCTTGGTGAAGTAAAAGGGCTAAGGATTCTTAGAAGTAGCTACAGAAAATGGATAAGGAGAGAGTGAGCTAACACTGGTTAACAGTTCTAATCTGTTAGGGCATTGTGTTAGGGACCTTAGATAAACCATTTAATGTAAGCCTCCTAAGAACTCTGAGAGAGATGGGATGATTGTCATTTTACAAATGAGGAAGCTACAACTCAGAGAGATTCCAAAAAACTTCCCTGTGGTCACAGGTAATACATGGCAGAGCAGGAGCTCAGACTTCCGTCGTTCCAACTTAAAGTTCATGTTCTTTCCACTTTCCTACTCTACCTAGAGATCTATCCATTCACAAAGTATTTGTTGACTGCCTACAGTGGGCTAGGTACAGATGCCAGGATGGATTAGACATCCAGGAGGTTTATTGGGGGAATTAAGAGTAAGGCGAGAGGAAGCAGGAGTAGTCTGTAGGAAGAGCCTTTTGACTTCCACTCGGTCTGATTCCTGTGAAAGGAGAAAGGACAAGAAGAGTGGCTAGGAACAGCCTCAGGTCACTGTACAGTTCTGAGAAAGTCTTGACCAAGCTGATAGGGAATTCTCATGCTGAAGCTGTGCATCCTGCACTGGACAGAAAGGCCTGAGTCTGTTATCCCTTTCGGATTAAACCATTAGTTGGGGGCAGCCTGATGGAAGCATGGCTTGGTGTCAGTGCTGTTGTGGCTCTGAACATGTAGCAATTTGAGGCTGTCAGCTTGGTTTCCTGTAGCAGCTTCTCTTGAAGGGTGATCTGAGCAGGGCACCTTCATAGTGGCTCCACACGGTCCTGTCCTAGTGGGTGTAGGTAGAAAGACTGATAATTCAGGGCCGGGCGCGGTAGCTCACGTTTGTAATCCCAGCACTTTGGGAGGCCGAGGCGGGCGGATCACGAGGTCAGGAGATCGAGACCACGGTGAAACCCCGTCTCTACTAAAAATACAAAAAATTAGCCGGGCGTGGTGGTGGGCGCCTGTAGTCCCAGCTACTCAGAGAGGCTGAGGCAGGAGAATGGCGTGAACCCGGGAGGCGGAGCTTGCAGTGAGCCGAGATTGCGCCACTGCACTCCAGCCTGGGCGACAGAGCGAGACTCCGTCTCAAAAAAAAAAAAAAAAAGAAAGACTGATAATTCAAATAAGCAAGTAGATGCATATGTGAAGTGAAAATTAGTGCCAAGGGGAAAAACAGAGCAGAAGATGGGGTGTTGCATCGTATGTGGTGGACAGGGAAAGCCTCTGTTGACACTTGAGCAGAGACCTGAAGAGGAAGAAAGATACGGAGATACCTGAGGAGCAGAGCATTTCAAGGGGTAGGGGAGAGCAAGTGAAAGGCGCTGGTTCTGCATCCATGATGAAGGTACACCTAAGAGGGTTTGCTGATGGACCTCATGTGGGATGTGAGAGGAGGAGCCATCCTAGCGTAGGGTTGCCCTTGACTGACATGGGGAAGGTCATGGCAAGGGTAATGGTGGTGAGAATTCAGGGTTGTGTTGTTTGGCTTTAGACATGTAGACATGTTATAAGTTTGAGATGCCAGTTAGATATCTCCTTGTCTAGTAGCTTGGTAGCATTAGAATTCTGGAATTAAGGAGAAAGAAGCAGGGTAGAGGGAAAGGGTGGAGCAGACTCTGCATAGGTGGTATTTATAATCATGGGACTACAAGAGGTAAGCCAGACTTTGCAGTTAAATAAGGCAGCCACAAGCCACATGTGGCTTTTGTTTTGTTTTGTTTTGCTTTGTTTTGTTTTTGAGATGGAGTTTCACTCTGTCGCCCAGGCTGGAGTGCAGTGGCGCGATCTCGGCTCACTGCAAGCTCCGCCTCCCGGGTTCACACCATTCTCTCGCCTCAGCCTCCTGAGCAGCTGGGACTACAGGTGCCTGCCACCACGACCAGCTAATTTTTTTGTATTTTTTAGTAGAGACAGGATTTCATCGTGCTAGCCAGGATGGTCTTGATCTCCTGACCTCGTGATCTGCCCCCCTCAGCCTCCCAAAGTGCTGGGATTACAGGCGTGAGCCACCGTGCCTGGCCCACATGTGGCTTTTGAATGTTGCATGTGGCTAATCTGAATTGAGATGTGCTGTGTCAACTACGTACCAGATGCCAAAGACAGTGTGAAAAATTACAATGTAAAATATATCATTAATAATCTTTTACCTTCATTATATTTGGAGTGATATTATTTTGGATACATTGGGTTAAATCAAACATATTAAAGTTAATTTCACCTGTTTCTTTTTTAATATGGCTACTAGAAAATGTATTTATTTATTTTTTTGAGCTAGGACATCACTGTCACCTAGGCTGGAGTGTGGTGGTACATTCACAGCTTCTTGCAGCCTTGGTCTCCCGGGCTCAAGTAGTCCTCCCGCTTCAGCCTCCTGCGTAGCTGGGACTATAGGCATGTGCCGTTGCATCTAGCTAATTTACTTTTTTTGTAGAGACTGGGTCTCACTATGTTGCCCAGGCTGAGCTCAAACTCCTGGTCTCATGCAATCCACCTGTTTTGGCCTCCCCAAGTGCTGGGGTTACAGGAATGAACCACTGCACTTGGCCTAGAAAATTTCAATTACATATATGACTGGCATTATTTTGCTCTTGAAGGCACTGGTGGAGGAAGTGAATGGAAATAGAGAAGTCCAAGGACACAGCCTGGAAAGCTGGGAAGAGGAGGAGCAGCCAGCGGAGGAGCCAGCGAGGGTGTGGGCTGGGTGAGGAGAGGATGATGAGAGGTGTGGTTTGTGTGTAAGTGAGCTGCACTAAAATTTCATTAGAACTTGAGTAAAAGGAAAGTATCAGAAACTAGGTCTAATTAATATGTAATATGTGGAATTGGTTATTCGTAGAAGTGAACAAGTCCTGGAGATGGTCTGTAGGATCAGGATCCTTCCCTATATTGTTCTTTTTTTTTTTTTTGGAGACAGAGTCTTGCTCTGTCACCCAGGTTGGAGTGCAGTGGCACGATCTCAGCTCACTGCAGCCTCTGCCTCCTGGGTTCAAGTGATTCTTATGTCTCAGCCTCCCAAGTCACTGGGACTGCAGGCGTGTGCCACCACCCCTGGTTAATTTTTGTATTTTTAATAGAGACAGCAATTTGCCTTGTTGGCCAGGCTGGCCTCAAACTCCTGAACTCAGGTGATCTGCCTGCCTTGGCCTCCCAAAGTGCTGGGATTGCAGGCGTGAGCCACTGCACCCGACCATATTGTTCTTTTTTAAGTGAGTTTCATGCCACCTGTTTAAAGAAAGCTCTAACATAACCTATCTGAGCAATCATGATAGTAGAAAAGGAAGCACACGTTTATAAGATTTGACACAGTTAGTGTAAGAAGGTGACTCTTATGGCCCTTAAAACTTTGGTCACACGGTTTTCTTTCAGCTTGTAATCTTCACTTAGTAAAACTACCGTAAGAATATCTTACCTTCCTTTTGCTCTTTCTGAGCTCGTAGGGTGTCTTTGAGAATGTTCAAGTAGGCTCTTTGAGTGGCCTTAGCTACCGTGATGGGAGGGCTTTGTTTCCATTCTTGGTTTTCTGGTTTACATGTTGGTCACTTGGTTATGTTAGTCAGCATCCTTCGGCACTGCCTTCTGTCCTGATCATCTCATAGAGTTGAGGAACAGACTTTGGGACATTTACTGACAACAGTCAGTTGGAGAGCCTCATGCAGCACATCGGCTTCTTTTTAATATGCTGGTAGCTATAACAGTGTAGTATCAGGCAGATTTTGTTTTCTTTAGACATTGTACTTTTTTCCTCTGTATTTTATTATTTCATTTCCCAAAAACACACTTGCGCATTTAAGAGCAGTGTTTTAACAGTTTTTTCCGAAGCCATGAGATAGAAACTGTCATGGAAACTGAAGCTCCTCTAACTGGAACTTACTTAGGCCTTGCCAGGGTGGGCAAAAGAAGACGTTGAAAAGGATCAGGTAGCACCCTGCATTTTGCCATTGGCTAAAGTGGGGTCAGAGCTGGTTGCCATTTTCTGTCTTGAGGTTCAGGCCTGTCATCTTCTCAAAATGAGTCCGGACTGTTGGGACAGTGAACAGTAATGGCCAAACTAAAAACTTTAAGAAGGATATGATATGCTAAATGCAGGGAAAAAGGCTTTGCTTTAACCCTCAACAAATGTATAAAGAGGGCCGGGTGTGGTGGCTCACATCTGTAATCTCAGCACTTTGGGAGGCCAAGGCAGGAGGATTGCTTGAGCCCAGGAATTCGAGACCAGTCTGGGCAACATAGCAAGATCCCATCTCTTAAAAAAAAAACTTAGCTGGGTGTAGTAGTATATGCCCATAGTCCTGGGAGGCTGAGGTGGGAGGATTGCTTGAGCCCAGGAATTCCAGGCTACAGTGAGCCATGACTGCGCTACTGTGCTCCAGCTAGCCTGGGTGACAGAGCCAGACTGTGCCTCTCAAAAAAAAAAAAAAAAAAAGAAGGCTGGGCGTGGTAGCTCACGCCTGTAATCCCAGCACTTTGGGAGGCCGAGGCGGGCGGATCACAAGGTCAAGAGATTGAGACCACAGTGAAACCCCGTCTCTACTAAAAATACAAAAAATTAGCCGGGCACAGTGGCGGGCGCCTGTAGTCCCAGCTACTCGGGAAGCTGAGGCAGGAGAATGGCGTGAACCCGAGAGGTGGAGCTTGCAGTGAGCTGAGATCGCGCCACTGCACTCCAGCCTGGGTGACAGAGCAAGACTCCATCTCAAAAAAAAAAAAAAAAAGATAAATAAAAATGTTTGAAGGAAAGGCTACAAGTTAAACGAGGAGTGAATAGCATGATAGAAAGGGTACTAGCTTTGGAGATAGGGCACATACATGGTGGCCCTGGTGTTGACTCTCCACAGGACCCTAAATACCTGTCTAAATTTCTTAATCCATGAAATGGGAGATTTGGCTTAGCTCATGCTTTTTCATGTTGTGAAAGCAGTGTTTGATGCTGAGTAGGTGCTCAGATGTTGATTAAATGAACAAGGAATAAAATAATTATAGAGAGCCTAGGTACTTAAGGCATGAGCCAGGGGTCAAGGTGATGGGGAGATGGGTATTGGCCATCCCCTGCTCCTCACCTGTCCCACCTTAACTTGTGTAGCGTAGCATTGGCTGCTACTACTTTGAGACATATTTGAACAACACTGGGTTTAATAATCCCTTTCTAAGCTTAAATATGTCATGCTTCTGATGCTGACAACCAACCCTTTTCTTTCTTCTCAGTTACATGCTTTATTTTTGAGACAGGGTCTTGCTGTCGCACAGGCTGGAGTGCAGGGGCATGATCATCGCTCACTGCACCCTTGACCTCCAGGGCTCAAACGAGCCTCCCACCTCAACCTTCTGAGTCTCTTGGACTACAGGCATGTGACATTATGCCCAATTTAATTTTTTATTTTTTTTTGTAGAGATGGAGTCTCCCTGTGTTGTCCAGGCTGGTCTCAAACTCCTGGGCTCAAGCCATCCTCCTGCCTCAGCCTCCCAAAGTGCTGGGATTATAGGCGTGAGCCACCGTGCCCAGCTGCTGTGTACTATTTACTAAGATAAAAGTTGCACGAGAATAAATGCAGTTTTGTCAGGTGTAGGGGAGGAAGTCAGAGGTGCTGTGTTTGTTTCCTAGGGATGCTACAACGAAGTACCACAAACTTTGATGGATGGCTTATAACAACACAAGTGTATCTTCTTACAGTTCTGGAGGCCAGAAGTCCAAAATCCAAGTGTTGGCAGGGCTGGTTCCTTTTGGAGATTCTGAGAGAGAGCTTGGTCCATGCCCCACGCTTAGCGTCTGGTGGTTATTGGCAATACTTGGCATTTCTTGGCTTGCATTGGTACATTATTGCAGTCTCCGCATCTGTCTTCACGTGGAATTCTCCCTTGCATGTCTCTGTGCGAATTTCCCTCTTCTTACAAGGACATCAGATTATTGAATTAGAGTCTCTCATCCAATTTAGGTGGCTCATAATCTAGTATGACCTCATTTTAACTTGATTACATTTTCGCACACCCTATTTTCAAGTAAGGTAATGTTCACAGGTGATGGAGTAAGGACTTGAACATACCTTATTTGGGGGAAAACAGTTTAGTCCACAGCAGATGTTAAAGTTGGGGGTAAACAATTTCTTAAAAATTGTGACTCATTTCCTCAAATTCATCTCTTTTCATTAGAGCTAGGTCTGTCAGAGGAATTGGGATAAAACAAACAAAAAATTCATGTCTACTAGAAAGTATCGATTTGGCCTCAAGTCAAAATCGTGGATGGCATAGCCTAAGACTATATAACTATTAGAAAGACTCTTATAGAGACTAAGAATTCTGTTTTTTACACATTGGGTTTTTGCTTTGAGATTAGTTGGATTTTTTTGTGTTTTTTTTTTTTTGTTTGTTTGTTTGTTTTTTGAGTCAGAGCCTCACTCTGTTGCCAGGCTGGAGTGAAGTGGCATAATCTCGACTCACTGCAACCTCTCCCTCCCGGGTTCAAGCGATTCTCCTGCCTCAGCCTCCCAAGTAGCTTGGACTACAGGTGCCCGCCACCACGCCCAGCTAATTTTTGTATTTTTAGTGGAGACGGGGTTTCACCATGTTGGCCAGGATAGTCTCCATCTCCTGACCTCATGATCCCCCTGCCTCGGCCTCCCAAAGTGCTTGGATGACAGGTGTGAGCCACTCTGCCTGGCTGGCTTTTGTTTTGCATATGCTCTGTTTTCGTTTTCTTTTTCTTTTCTTTTCTTTTTTTTTTTTTTTTGAGATGGAGTCTCACTCTGTCGCCCCGGCTAGAGTGCAGTGGCGTGATCTCGGCTGACTGCAGCCTCCATCTCCCGGGTTCAAGTGATTCTCCTGCTTCAGCCTCCTGAGTAGCTAGCATTACAGGTGCCCGCCACCATGCTCGGCTAATTTTTGTATTTTTAGTAGAGATAGGGTTTCACCATGTTTGCCAGGCTGGTCTCGAACTCCTGACCTCAGGTGATCTGCCTGTCTTGGCCTCCCAAAGTGCTGAGTCATCGTGCCCGGACTTATGTATGCTCTATTTTCTTGATGTGTTCTGATTTTATTATATTTGAAAATTTGGGGCCAGGTGTGGTGGTTCATGCCTGTAATCCCAGCACTTTGGGAGGCCAAGGCAGGCGGACCCCCTGAGGTCAGGAGTTCGAGACCAGCCTGACCAACATGGAGAAACCCCTTCTCTACTAAAAATACAAAATTAGCTGGGTGTGGTGGTATGCACCTGTAATCCCAGCCACTGAGGAGGCTGTTGCAGGAGAATCACTTGAACCCAGGAGATGGAGGTTGTGGTGAGCTGAGATCATGCCACTGCACTCCAGCCTGGGCGACAGAGGAGACTCCATCTCAAAAAAAAAGAGAAAATTTGGAGGAAAAGACCTTGCTCATTATACTTGTTTGAATGCTGTAAATGAAGTAAGCAGAATGGCAGAAATGTCATTTGGTAACATTTTATGTAGTTTTGGGTCACACAGAAGATGCAGAGCCAGGTTGGCTCCTGGGCTCATCACTCTGAAAGGTTATGTGAGGGGGGTGATACCAAGAGCCCAGTTAGGAAGGACAGGCAGGTTCTTAAGGGTTTGTTCAGTTCAGCAATGCTTTTCCAACAGCTTATTAACATGGAATGTAGTGGGAATACAAATATAAATATAGACAGAGTTCCTGATAATTTGGTCATAGGATAATTTGTAATTTTCTTAGTTTGTAGGAAATTAAGTTCAGCAGCTAGGTATTGAACCAGGATGTGGAATTGTCACCATTTCCCCAAATCTTGATGTGTTAGACCCGTTGTGTCCAGTAGAACTTTGTTTGATAATGGAAATGTTCACTGTCTTTTCTATTCAGTATCTACGGGCTACATGGGGCTATTAACACTGGAAATGTGGCTTGTGCCATTAAAGAAATGAGTTTTCAATTTTATTTAATTTTAATTAATTTAAATGTAGATAGTCACTAGTGGCTACCATATTCATTGGACAGTGCAGTTCTAGAGATTCGGTTCACCTTTGTTCAAAGAATAAGTGGATAGTGGTTGTAAGAGACTGAAAAGATGCCACTAGGCCAGGCATGGTGGCTCATGCCTGTAATCCTGGCCCTTTGGGAGGCTGAGGTGGGAGGATTGCTTGAGCCTAGGAGTTCGTGACCAGCCTGAGCAATGTAGTGCGACCCTATCTCTACCAAAGAAAAAAGCTGGACTTGATGGCCACACACTTGTCGTCTTAGCTACTCTGGAGGCTGAGGTGGGAGGATTGCTTGAGCCCAGGAATTCCAAGCTGCAGTGAGCTATGATCGCTCTACTGCGCTCCAGACTGGGTGACAGGACAAAAAGGAAAAAAAAAAGAGAAAGATGCTATTAAGTGGCTTACGATGCTTAGGACTTTAATTAGCATATCCATGTTTTTAAATGTAGAACATAGGGTTTTCATAAAGTAGAAATGTGGATTCTGGTTTATTTGCAGTGCAAAGAAAAATACAGGGCCTGCGAGGATGATCATTTTGTGCATGTGCTGAAATCACACTCTTTTAGCTTTAGAAGTTATTTGTATACATGCCACCGTTACCTTCCAGATTAAGTTTGTATCCCTCACTGTGTATTGCACGAAATAAAGACCCACTAAATGGTGGTGGTTTCTGCTGTTTATATGCAATAAAGGGGCCCTTGATCCTGATAGGGCTGTTAGTTCCTTCATGAGTGTCACAAGTTGGGTTCTCTGGGAAGGCGGGTACTTTGGGAAGCAGATGCAGACAATTTAGCATGCGGAATGTTTATTAGGGCTTGCTGGTAGGGTCCAGACTCAGGGAATGGAGAAGTTGAGCTACCTTGCATGCCCAATTATAGCATAGCCTTGGCCAACCCCATTAGAATAGCCCGTGGGAGCTGTCCTGGCTTGGGCTGGGTAGCCAGGCCTGTACACTCTGTCAGTTAGTCAGGATGACTTGCCTGGAAGAGGGCAAGATGTCGGGTGAGGCAGTTCTCTGTAGCCATGGCAGTACTTGAAGGGGCTGATGGAGCACTCCCAGCAGCTGGGGCTGCATGGCCTTCAGTTGAGGGTCTGGGTTGAACATCACAGCGTGCCACAGTTGGACAATATTTTTCTTAGAAGTTTTTTTGATTGATTTCATTTGACTCGTTGGTTGGCATTCTGGAGAAATACTGGATAAGTCTCTTCCTCTTTCTCTGTGACTCTTCTCAACCCCCCCAACCCACCAGCCCTCTTACTAAATAACTATGTGTATGTGTGTGTGTCTTATGTACGAACAGAGTTACAGTGCACAATTATCCTTTTCTTCTGATGGAAGCTGACTCCAACCAGAATGCTTCATCTTCACGTCTTCCCCAAGGACATAAAGACAGAAAGGGGATTTTGCTATAACATAGAATACAGAGTGGTGATTCAGGTATAGAGCAAGGTGTGGTATGTTGGTGATGTAAGGAGCACAGAAGAATGAAATTAATTGGTATGAGGTTCTCTCAAGGAAGGGAAGAATGACAGAAGGTTGAAAGAAGAGTAATAGTCGAATATGAGTGCATATAGCTGGGAGCAGTGGCTCATGCTTGTAATCCCAACATTTTAGGTGGCTGAAATGGAAGGATCACTTGAGGTCAAGAGTTCAAGACCAGCCTAGGCAACATACTGGGCATACTTGAGCAACATACTCTGTCTTGACCAAAAAAAAAAAAAAAAAGCCAGGTTTGGTGGGTGCATGCCTGTAGTCTCAGCTACTGTGGAAGGTGAGGTGGGAGGATCACTTGAGCCCAGGAGTACTAGGCTGTAGTAAGCTATGATTGTACCACTGCACCTCCAGCCTGGATGACAGAAGAATACCTTATCTCTTGAAAAAAATTAAAATGAGTGCATATATATATATATATATGGACTTTCTCATATAAATTGAAGCCCAGCTCAATGGAAATGAGTTCAAATGGAAATATTCCATGAGTAGTTAGAAATATAGACTGAGAAGACAAGGTAAGAGAAAGATTTGTAGGGGGTGACTTTTGATAAATTACACAAATCTTTGACATTATCAAACATGAATGCCAAACGTTGAAACATGAATGTTCAAGGGTCTGTCACACAGCTCTCAAGTTATATAGTTACTGGTAGTTAGGTAATAGTTGGAAGATTCCAGTAGTTATGTAGTTACTGGTAGTTAGAAAATACTTAAAGGATTCATTTGGATAAGATTACCCTGATTAAAATTTCAAGTATAATAATTTCTTTCTTTCTAGAGTTGTCTAATTTCATATTCACTTAAAGAGAATACTTTTTACTAACCTCAGAATCAAGTATTTCATGTTAGAGAACTTGACCAGAATTTATAAAAAAGGAATAACCAATTTTAATATTTGATATAAGTTACTTGGAAGTGGATTTTTATGTTTAATGTTTGGATTGTTAGCTATTTTCCTTCCATGTTTATTTTTGCTTTTCTGAGCCATACAGTGTGTATTTTGCCTACCTATTTTCTTCCTTTGCATTTACCTTGTAACATAGTATTTGTGACTTGAACATATCTGAAATTTTAAGGAGATATCCTTATAGGGCTCTACAGATAGTCATTTTTGAGAGGAAAGGTTTTACTTAACATAAAATTCCAATCCAAGATGTATCACCTTTGTTAAGTATGGCACTTTGCTGGGTATTTAAAATGTGTTTTTGAGATTGTTACATGTTAACTTGTCTTTAAAGTATTTGTATTTGAGGTTTTGAGAAATATATCTATTTTATTTATTTAGGGAGAGTTCCATAAGATAAACATCACAGCTAGTAGGAATTCTCAATGTGTTTCCCAGATTCAAGGATGCCTTAAAGTACAATTAAATTTGGTAGCATTTCTAACACTTTTAGCAGCTGTGCCTAATACTTAGCAAATGTTTGTTAAATACTGGTATTCCTGCTCTAGCGGGCCTCCCTCCACCAGCCCCTGGAGTGCTCCCTCTTGTTCTGGTACATGAACACTAGTGTGCCATACTCTGCCATCCTCAGTTTAGAGCCACTGACCAGTTGCGTTCATTACCTAGTGGAAGCTCTGCCATTAACATCCCATTGTCAGACAGCTGTCTTTTGGTCCATTAAAAACTGTGATTGCTTTGTAAAGTGTAAAGAAACCTAAGATCATTTTAATGATGGTAAGTACGTCTTTGATACTAAAATGCCTGCTTCACTGTTGTGTAGGTAGTGTGCACTGATAAAGGTAGGGCACAGTGGACTCTGCCCTTGTAACCGTTCCAGAGAATGCATTGAGAATGAAGACAACCAGTAAGTCCCTAAGTGTATGTGGGAAATGGGAAAATGTGGAAGTTTCTGATACCATATAAAAGGGAATACTAATTGATTTACTGTATAGAATAGTACAGTTTATGCAAGTTATTTAAAGGAAAGGAGATGAATATAATTAATGATTTTATTCCTAAATCTTTAGTTTAACTTTTTAATCCTGGGAATTCAGGATATAAAGACCTCAGGTCAGGTGATCTATGCCTTGCTTATATTAATAACTTGGGCCTTGGAGAAAATTATTTCTGATTAGAACATCTCCTGTTTCCCAAGCTGTGTTCCAAGGAAGCAAAAGGGGTCAATGAATGAATGAGTGCTCTCCACTCCTTTGTTTCCTTCTTGGAGGTTCCGGGTGGATATTAGCCTATTAAAGGTTTCAAGATGTCCTGAAATAAACAAACCTGCTCTTGTTTCAGCTTTGGTATTTCCCTAATTTATGCAAAATGAAGAAGTTTATGGCAAAGAAATATATTTTTATATCACCCAAAATATGCTTTGGGGAAACTATGTAGCGAGTCATCCTTTAAATGATGACACTGTTTATTTAAATATCTTCTTAGGGTCCAGAAGAATTACTATAGTTATCTTCAGAACCATATCTAAAGGCTTGATTTAATATTGGAAGCATATAATTAATGGATGAGAAATGAACATATATACTGCTTTGATCCTATTCTGAGTTCTCTAGTGTGTATCTTTTTGCATAAGCAGAAAATTTTATTTGGACTCTTTAAAATTTTTAACTATTAGGATATGAATCAGATAATCCATATAAACTTTTCATATAGAATTAGATTATTGACAGATATAAACACATTATTGAAGTATTGCTTCTTACCTAAGTCCGTTTTGGAGAACTGTAATTTGTATTACTTTGCTGTGGCTTTTATAGTAATTTTTAAAAAGTTAACTCACTGTCTTACCAGTGAGTTACAGAATTTCATGCTGCTTTTACCCCACTCATTGAAACTCAGAAGATATTTGTGGTTTTGAGTTTAGTAGTTGAAAGCTGCAGAATTTATATGCCCAGACATTTTGAGGACCAACAATATCACGTTGTAAAATTATTTTGGTACACTATGATCTAGTATTTTATATGATAAAATGTTTCAACGTTGACAAAGTGGGTTTCATCATGTTGGAGCTTTTTGCATTTTCAAAAAGTGTAAAAATTACTTATTTTAGTTTTTTTCCAAGTAAGCTTAGGGTTTTTGAAATTTTGCATTTCTGAATGTGTAGATGTTTCCGTTTCTCCTAATTGAAATTTTTAAATTTCTAAAATTTAGTTGTTTCATCCCTTTTCCAACAATTTTTCCAAAAGCTTTTAGAATTTCGTAATAATTTTGTTTTATCTTGTTTTTGCATTTTGTTTGGTTGCTATTTTGTTATCTTTTGCAAGGAAGGAGGAGGATTTGCTTCAGTTGTAAGTGTATACATTTTCCCCTTCCCCTTGGGCCCAAATGTTATATCCTTTTGTCCTGTAAAGTGTCTGATGTGAGGTTTACCCCTGCTAGGTAAAAAAGGCATTTTTGTAAATCTGCATAACTTTTTGAAGGCATAAAAACTGCCATTTTGTAGCGCTGCTAAAGAATTTTGACATCTAATTGGTCTAAATGAACTAAATGTCTACATTGGTTATTATAATTTGATAACCTGTAAAAAAAAATTTTAATATGGCAGTCCAGCTTTTCAAACCAGAAATATTAACAGATGAATAAGAATCATCAAATAACTGGAATCAAGTAAAAGTTAGACATAAAACAATGTAACTTTACACAAGCAGTTCATCTCCATAGTACAATTAAACAATAAGTTCAAACAGTAACAATTAAAACAATAAGAGGCCTGGCGGTGGCTCACGCCTGTAATCTCAGCACTTTGGGAGGCCGAGGTGGGCAGATCACAAGGTCAGGAAATTGAGACCATCCTTGCTAAAATGGTGAAACCCTGTCTCTATTAAAAATACAAAAAATTAGCCGGGTGTGATGGTGGGCGCCTGTAATCCCAGCTACTTGGGAGGCTGAGGCAGGAGAATGGCGTGAACCTGGGAGATGGAGCTTGCAGTGAGCCGAGATCATGCCACTGCGCTCCAGCCTGGGTGACAGAGTGAGACTCCGTCTCAAAAAGAAAAAAAAAAGAATTAAAACAATAAGAACATACAGGCTGCTCGAAACTTTCAGGTCTGTGAGCATTTGACAGTAGCATTTCCTCGGTAGAGGTAAGTTTATCCAGGTTGCATAGAAAGCTTTTCCCTTTTATGTAGTCTCATTACACACTAGATCTAGCTCTCATTTGTTTTAATAGAAGTCTGCTTAGTACTTCTGAATCGATGTAGAACTGATCGCTTTCACCTACACTTTATCATTACAAAATGGGTTTTTCCTTTTTATCTATCTCTCTCTCTATCTATTTATTTATTTAAGACAGGGTCCTGCTATGTTGCCCAGGTTGGCCCTGTACGCCTGGGCTCAAGTGATATTCCTGCCTCAGCTTCTCCAATAGCTAGGATTATAGGCACACACCACAGCATCCAGCTTTTCTTCCTTATCTTTTAAACATAAAGATTAACCAGATTAACCAACTCTGTTAAGGCTTGCAATTTATGAAAACATTTCTTACTTCACTTGCTATCGAGTAGTAATCTTATCTATAAGAACAATCCTGTTTATGAAAATATACATATATATATATATATTTTTTTTTGAGACGGAGTCTCGCTCTGTCACCCAGGCTGGAGTGCAGTGGCGCGATCTCGGCTCACTGCAAGCTCCGCCTCCTGGGTTCACGCCATTCTCCTGCCCCAGCCTCTCCGAGTAGCCGGGACTACAGGCGCCCGCCACCACGCC
Organism: Symphalangus syndactylus; assembly: GCF_028878055.3. Taxonomy (NCBI): domain Eukaryota; kingdom Metazoa; phylum Chordata; class Mammalia; order Primates; family Hylobatidae; genus Symphalangus; species Symphalangus syndactylus. Next base: position 15,180,091 of record NC_072438.2, on the reverse strand, counting down.
TGGCTAGTTTTTTTTTGTATTTTTAGTAGAGACAGGATTTCATCGTGGTCTCGATCTCCTGACCTCGTGATCCACCCGCCTCGGCCTCCCAAAGTGCTGGGATTACAAGCGTGAGCCACCGCGCCCGGCCTGTTTATGAAAATATTAATAATTCATTTTAATTGTCACTGGAGAATATATACTTACATGTTTATTTCTGAGAACTTGACTAGTAAGAATGGAATTTCTCAATCTTTATGCAGTTTTTCCTCTTTTCATAGAAAGAACTCAAGTCTCACACTAGTTTTGTTGATTACATTACTTTTTAAAAAGCCTTATTCATTTCCTGGGACTTGACACACTTCTAGAATGGGGAAGAAAACTGTAGGTCTGATTGTCCATTTCCACATAGCTTTTCAGATACCTAGGGTAAACCGGTTTACATAATTTAGTTTATAGCCCTTGGTTCCTGTTTTCAGTGCTTGAATTCCAGTTTGGGTTGTAGATTATTTATGGATTTTCTCTTCTGGCTGTAGATTGGCTTTGGAGCCAGGCTACCTACTAAAGAGAATAAGCATTATCTTCGGTTCCAAATTCATGTGCTGAGATCAGAAAATAACAGACAAGGCCAGGCGCAGTGACTCATGCCTGTAATCCCAGCACTTTGAGAGGCCAAGGCGAGTGGATCACTTGAGGTCAGGAGACCAGCCTGGCCAACATGGTGAAACCCCGTCTCTACTTAAAATACAAAAATTAGCTAAATGTGGTGACGTGCACCTGTAGTCCCAGCTACTCGGGTGGCTGAGGCAAGAGAATCACTTGACCCTGGGAGGCAGAGGTTTCAGTGAGCTGAGATCATGCCACTGCACTCTAGCCTGGGCAACAGAGTGAGACTATGTCTCAAAAAAGAAAAAAAGGAAAAAAGAAAATAACAGACAAGAATTACTTATAAATGTATAGCTACTTAATTGTATGTTCATACTCTGTGGCTTGCCAGGCAAATATTATTTAGGATTTTGGTGAACAGTAATGGAGTCCAAAAGCCAGAGTCTTAATATTTCAAATACCTGTTTTCTTTATTTTTTCTATTTTCTTTCTTTTACTTTATGTTATATATCCTATATGCCTTCCCCCTCAAGTCTTTTCCTTGTGTGAAAGTCCTATAAACACCCAAATTGAATAATTATGAAAAGACAGTTGCAGGTAATGCAGAGTCTTGGGTACCGAGCACATCAACAATGTGCGTATGAACTTTGTAGTGAGAAAGGACCAGTTAAAAATATAGAGAGTTCAAGCATGACTTGCAGAAGTACCGTACTAGATCAAAGGGAATGGTAGAGGGCTTCTGTGGGAAGAGTTCAAGTTGCTTTACCTAAGGCGAAAGCCCGCTAATATAGGATGGTAAATACCTAAAGGAAAATCCTGAGAGAGTCATGTGATTGTCTCGATATCACTGACACCAGGCACAGTGCCTTGTACACAAGAAACCTCTAGTACATGGGATCGTGAGAGAATGAGTTAAAATTCCTATGTTAGTTAGTCCCTGCCTGTGGACTCAGAATGTGATCTGAGTTGGTTTTTTTCTCCCACCTTCTAGTATTATGAATATCATTTAATTTACCAAACTTCTCTTTTTCAGAATTTATTCTCCTCCATTTAGATTCGGGAAGGAGTTAGTTCAGCACAGTTTTGATCACCTGCCAAGGCCTAAGCATTCTACTAAATGGTACATGTGGAGTATGTCACAGTTTGACCTGAAGAACTTTAGGCCTATTTGATAAGGAACCCATTCCCAGGAGGCAGTTAGAGAATAGTATAAAAGGACATCATCACAAGGCAGCAGGCCGTGAGAACAGCCAGCACTCTGTAAGTGTTGAGAGGAAGACAGCGGTGTGCCCTTAAAGAATTAGAAAGGGCTGCTTAAGGAAGGCAGGGCAGGAATGATTCCATTGCCAGTTGGGTGTTAGTGTTTCAGCCGTGTCTGTGCTTTCTGAAACTTTTATGATCCTTTTACTTTTGTCTCTGATAGTTTGTCTATGTTTACCAGAATGCTAGTTTCAATAATGTTAGACTTCAGAGTTGTTTCCTATTAACAGCCCCATTTTCTACCCCTTGCAGTGGTCATTAGGGCTAGTGATACCTGCCGTATTAAAGTGAAGTGAGGCTAAGAGACTTGGTTAGACTCATAAAATGTGAGTAGCTCACTTCCAGGAGGAAGCATTCAAAGTACCAGTGCCAGCTTTGGTGCAGATCTTATTTTCTCTGGCCCCCTAGACTAGCAGGGTTCAAGATGATGGCCATTTTGTCACCCCGTGTCCCAGAATGATTATGATGAGTGATTACCCTGATCATCCCTGCCAATCCAGGATGAACACGTAATATGAGAAGGATGTAAACCTTTGTGGAAGTCCTAGCGAGAGAAATTAAGCAAGAGAAAGAAATAAAAGGCATTCAAATTGGAAAAGAGGAGGTCAAATTATATCCCTGTTTGCCAATAATATGCTCTTATGTGTAGAAAAACCTAAAGACTCCACCAAAAAACCTCCTAGATTTAATAAATTCAGTAAGGTTGCAGAATACAAAATCAGCATACAAAAATCAGTAATGTTTCTATATACCAGTAACGATCTAGCTGAGGAAGAAATCAAGAAGGCAGTCCCATTTACAATAGCTATAAAAAAACAAGGTACCTAGGAATACATTTCACCAAGGAGGTGAAAGATCTCTACAAGGAAGACTACAAAACACTGATGAAAGAAATTGTAGATGACAGATAAATGGAAAAACATCCCATGGTCATGGATTGGAAGAATTAATATCATTAAAGTGACTGTACTATCCAAAGCAATCTACAGATTCAATGTAACCCTATCAAAATACTAATGTCATGTTTTACAGAATTAGAAAAATCCTAAAATTCATATGAAATCAAAAAAGAGCCCTAATAGCCAAAACAATCCTGACCAAAAAGAACAAAGCTGGGGGTACACATTACCTGACTTCAAATTATATTACAAGGGCATAGTAACCGAAACAGCATGGTACTGGTGTAAAAATAGATGTATAGACAATGGAACAGAATAGAGAGTCCAGAAATTAAGCCACATATTTATAGCCAACTGATCTTTGACAACACTAACAACAACATACATCAGAGAAAGGACACCCTCTTAAAGAAATGGTGCTGGACCGCATGTTCTCACTCATAGGTGGGAATTGAACAATGAGAACTCATGGGCACAGGAAGGGGAACATCACGCTCCGGGGACTGTTGTGGGGTGGGGGGAGGGGGGAGGGACAGCATTAGGAGATACACCTAATGCTAAATGACGAGTTAATGGGTGCAGGAAATCAACATGGCACATGGATACATATGTAACAAACCTGCACATTGTGCACATGTACCCTAAAACCCTAAAGTATAATAAAAAATAAAAAAAAAAATAAAAAAAAAAGAAATGGTGCTGGAAAAATTGGATTGCCCAATGCATAAGAATGAAATTGGACCCCAGTCTCTCACCATATACAAAAAATCAACTCAAGATGGATTAAAGACCTAAACGTAAGACCCGAAACTATAAAAATACTAGAAGAAAACCTAGGGAAAACTCTCCTGGACATTGATATAGGCAAAGAATCTGTGACTACGACCTGAAAAACACAGGCAACTAAAACAGAAATAGGCAAGTGAGCCTTAATGAAACTAAAAAACGTCAGCAGAGCAAAAGAAATCAGGAGCAGATAGAAGAGACAGCCTGTAGAATGAGAGAAAATATTTGCAAACTATTTATCTGATAGAGAACTAATATCCAGAATATACAAGGAATTCAGACACTTCAACAACAGCAAAAACAAGATTCCATTAAAAAGTGGGCAAAGACATGAATAGACTTTTTTAAAAAGAAGACATACACATGGCCTACACGTGTATGAAGAAAAGCTCAGCATCACCAGTCATCAGAGAAATGCAAACCAAAACCAGAAAGATGTCATCTTACCCCAGTCAGAATGGCTATTATTAAAAAGACACACACACACACAAAAAGACAGATATTAGCACAGATGCAGAGAAAAGGAAACTCTTAAAACATTTTTGGTGGGAATATAAATTAGTATAGCTTCTATGGAAAAGAGTATGGCGATTTCTCAAAGAACTGAAAATAGAACGAGCATTCGATTCAGCATTCCCACTGTTGAGTATCTACCCAAAGTAGATACCCAAAGGAAAAGAACATGTCAGAAAGATACCTGTACTCATATGTTTATTGCAGCACTATTCACAATAGTAAAGATGTAGAATCAACCTAAATGTCCATCAGTGAATAAATGGGTAAAGAAAATGTGGTCTATACATACAATAGAATGCTATTCAGACATGAAAAAAAGAGTGAAATCATGTCTTTTGCAGCAACACTGATGGAACTGGAAGTCATTGTCTTAAGTGATAAGGCACAAGCTAGACATAGAAAGCCAGATATTGTGTCAACCCTGACTTACTGTGCAATCTATGCATGTAACAAAATTGCACATGTACCCTATAAATTTGTCTTTTTCTTTCTGAGACGGTCTCACTCTGTCACCTAGGCTGGAATGCTTTGGCATGATTTTGGCTCACTGCAGCCTCTGTCTCCCCAGCTCCAGTGATCCTCCCACCTCAGCCTCCCGAGTAGCTGGGACTTCAGGCGCGAGCCACCACGCCTGGCTGATTTTTGTATTTTTTTGGTAGAGATAGGTTCTCACCATGTTGCCCAGGCTGGTCTTGAACTCCTGAGCTCAAGCAATCTGCCCGTCTCGGCCACCCAAAGTGCTGGGATTATAGGTGTGAGCCACTGTGCCTGGCCTAATTTTTTTTTTTTTTTTTTTTTTTTTAAGATATAAACCTTTGTGTTAGGCTAGTGTAATTTGGGAGTTGTTTCTGTTGCATAATCTACCCTATTTTAACCTTTTCCCTCAGTTTGTTCTTGACCCCTTATCCTAATTATTCTCAGTTCTCTGTTTTGTCAATAAGCTTTAGTTGTTCTTGTTATTCCATACCGTCTGACTTAGTCATTGAACCTCCCATGATTATATTGAAATGTAATGAAATTTGACCTTTTGAAATTTGAGACCTATCAAACATAAAGTAGATGTTTCCCAGTTCTCTCAAACAGTTCTTTCTGGGCACACTGTGTTACTTCAGAGTAGCTGTGATTAGTAGCCTTTCTTCCAGCTAGTGTCTTGGACAATCTACTAGAACGTGGGGAGGGGCATATGCCCTCTATTGAAAGAGCTTATGAGTCTTTGTTAAGCTCAATAATCATTTGCTAGAGAGGAGAGAGTCAAAACTAGTGTCGTCTAGTAGAACTTTTGTGATTATGGAAGTGTACTATATTTGCACACTAGCTACATGTGGCTATTGAGCACTTGAACTGTAGCTGGCGTGACTGAGGCACTGACTTTTAGTTTAAAATAGCCACGTGTGACTAGTGGCTACCATATTGGGCAGTGCAGTAAGGGTCTTAGAACACCATGGGGATGACATAATGCCAGGTGAAAAAGGCAGAATACTAAAGTATATGTATGTTATTATTTGATATATAGAAATAATAAATTTAAAGTCCTATGCAAAGGAAAAAACACTAGTAATAAGCACACCAAAATACTAACAGTGAATATTAGGTGCTGAAATTATGTATGAGTATGTACTTCTATTTTTATATTTTAGAAATACTTTAAAACTTTGCTAATAAAGGTATATATGATAAACACAAGAAGAAAGAAAGAAGTGCTGTGGTACTAATAAAGACCACTTCAGCAAGTGAATATATCGGCTGAATAGAGCTGCCCAGATTGTTCTCCCCAAGGTCCACATTTTACATTTTGCCCAGAGAAGCCCAGTTTGTGACTGTTTACTGTCTGGTGCTCTTTTTGATCAGTTGTGCTGTAACAAAAGTAAATTGAGAGAACAGTCCACAAATAGTATTTATGCAGCCACGTCAGAAAGAGAGTATGCTTTTTGAAATAATTTTCATATGTTGTAATCACACCTAGAATTATTTACAGTGTATTACAAAAAAGGGAAATATCTTAGTATTTAAATTAACTTGGCCACATGTCTGCTGTACTTGAACACTAAAGAAACTGAACTATAGATAGTATGTCTCTTACAGCTTATAAGAAATGCTATTAGTGCACTCTAAATAGTTAGGAACACCAATAGGAGTTGTAATTTGAATTATTTTTAGTGATGTATGTCATATAGAGTATAAAAAGATGGTACCGTGTTTCTCAGAACATTATTACATAAGGGATGAGATTTTAGGAAGATTTGTGAACTTCCTCAGAACAATTCCTCACTGCTCTGAAAAACCCTTCATTATTACTTGTGTGAAGTGTGGCATCATGTTTGGTCTACTTCTTGGAAAAGTATTTACTTGTGTAATAATTTAAGTACTTAGATCTGTTTTTTTTTTTTTGAGACGGAGTCTCGCTCTGTTGCCCAGGCTGGAGTGCAGTGGCGCAGTCTCGGCTCACTGCAAGCTCCGCCTCCCAGGTTCACGCCATTCTCCTGCCTCAACCTCCCGAGTAGCTGGGACTACAGGCGCCCGCCACCACACCTGGCTAACTTTTTGTATTTTTAGTAGAGACAGGGTTTTACCATGGTAGCCAGGATGGTCTCGATCTCCTAACCTTGTGATCTGCCCGCCTCTGCCTCCCAGAGTGCTGGGATTACGGGCGTGAGCCACTGCGCCGGGCCAGATCTGTTGTTTTTTCTCCCCCTTAATGGCCAAACCATTTGGGGTTTATTATATCACCCTGAAAACATGTAGACTAGATAAAGAATTAAATAGTTTCATTTAAAAATTTAGTTTAGTCCCTGGGCTGGTTATAAACTCTCATGCCCAGGGCTCTAACTCCTGGAGACCCAAAGTGGCATGTATTTAAACTTAGTGCAGAGTTTCCTGGGGGCTGCCATAGCAGTGAGCCTGGCTTGACAGCTGTGCGCGCCTTACTCCATCACACTGTCACTGCCGGGCGGCACAGAGCAATGCTAATATTGACCCCAGAGCCTGCACAGAGTTCTTCCAGCCTTTGGGGGATAATTTTCATTGGACCAGGGCTATTTTTAATCCTAAGGTCTTTAAAAGGGCTTGCAGTTGTATACTAGGCATACAACTGCAAGTATATGTATGTGCTGAGCTCTCTCTCTGTACTGCTTGGGGATAACATAGTTTAAATGTATGGAGATTGCTCTGCAGATGTCTGTGTTCTAAACAAGTAGAAAACTGGACAGTAAAGAGAGGTTGTTGTATTTCCACATTCCTCCTCCTTTGCACTTAACCACCTTGGGTTCTTTGCACTGTCATATTAGAACTTTGTAGTAGAGAACTGCAATGTTACCTGAAAGAGGAAAGGCCCTGATAGGACTAGAACTAGGTTATTATAAATGAAGATGATCTCATAGTTGGTTTTTTTTTTTTTTTAAGGATAGTAAGGAAATTGAGTATTTTATTCTAAAAGACTAACATACTTTAAATAATTACTGTTCTTCATATAATCCTATTAGTAACAGAACCTGTAATACTAAGCATATAAAAACAATTTGAGTGTGATAGTCTTTAACAATACCTTCAATTTGTGTGCTATTTGGAGAAATGCAGAGACCCCCAAATACACAGATAGACTTATCATTTTCCCATGCAACAGTCTTGTGAGAGGTTGAAAGGTAGGAAGAGTCAGTATACATTATTCTGTTTTACAGATGAGACAACAATGACCCTGGGAAGTTGTGGGCACAAAAGCCAGCTATTAAGTGGCAGAGGTGGGACTGTGTGCAAAAACCTAGATACTATGATTGCTAAACTAGTGTACTTTCCGCTCACCATCCTACCTCCGTGAATTAAAGATGACTCAAATGATATATAAACTTTTATGGGAATTATCTATATTTTTTTACATTTTTAATAGAAACCATTTAAACTTTAAAGCAAAAAAGACAAATTTTAAAATAAGTGTATTCATGTGGGAATACACATGAATTAGGATGATTTGGGCTAATTTTGCATAAGAGAGAGATAAGATGATTTGAAGGTCCTTTTCTCTTGGCACAAGCCTCTGAAGAGGGAAGGGAACATTAAAAAAAAAAAAACACTTGATACATAGTGGTGCTTTTTCTTTAAAACTTTTTTATAGAATTTAAACTAAAACTTCATATTGACTAAATTCCATGTTTCGAATGAGCGTAAAGGCAGATAGTTTGAAATTTGGGTGTTTGCCAGTTGTGTTCCTCATCATGCCAGGTGAATAAACATGGGTTTTTGCCTGTGCTTGTCAAAACCAGCACTGACCCTCAATGCTGTGACCATTAGAGGTAAGTTTCACCATGGTGGATCATATGTGAAGTAAGTTTTAATTAAACAGATAATTCATGAGCCAACATACCTAGGAGTCTCCTTTCAATTCAGAACTAGAAATAGTCTCTAATTAGGTCAAATGTTTACCCCTCTACCAAAGGCTTGCTGGTTAGGTAGAGAAAGCTTAGTGCCCAGTATTCTGTACGTGGGTCATCTGCTAACAGTTTGAGTTAAAGCAGGGAGAATGAATACTCTTTAGCTCCAAGAACATTTAGATCTGTCATTATGGTATAGGAAGAAGCCATCTTGTGGTTGGTGCTTCTGTCTGAAAACCCAAGTTATTAGTATCCACTGAAAAGTACTGGATAGATGAATGTAGAGTAGTCTGAAGCTACTTGTCAGCGTTTACTTTCTTTTTCTTTCTTTTCCTTGGTTCTCTGTAGTCTGTACTGTATAGATTTTAATCACTCATGACTATAGATATAACCAGTTATTCTAAAATTACATGCAATCAGATTTTGGACAAGTTGTAAGAACAGTCCTCTTAAGGATAGTAATGCAAGCGAAAGTTTTAACCAGCTTTGAGATCATGTGGGAGTTCACTGTGCTTTGCTTTATTTTGCATTCATATGCTAATTTCATCTCACCTCCTTGAATCCTTTCACTTGGCTAAAGAAATGTGAACTCTCTGTTGACAACAGAAAGAATCTTACGGTTGGCTTGAGATCATGTTTTAAAGTAAACATAATAAAACTAAAACAATGTATCAGTCTTTACAGTGGATCAGATCTTTCATGGTGTCAATTTTTAAGGCCTTTGAGTTGTACAGTGAAATGAATATTTTGGAGGTTCTGTGGTAGACAATTGTGTAGAACAACATTCTTCTGATATTGTTGTATCCTCTGGGTTTGATGTATATTATTGGATTAAATTTCCTGAAAATTTGTGTAAAATTTTTGCATCTGTACTCATGAGGCATATTGGTCTTCTTTGTTTCTTATAATATCTTTTTGTGTTTTTTTTTTTGAGACGGAATCTCACTGTGTCGCCCAGGCTGGAATGCAGTGGCGCGATCTCGGTTCACTGCAAGCTCGGTCTCCCAGGTTCACGCCATTCTCCTGCCCCAGCCTCCCGAGTAGCTGGGACTACAGGCACCCGCCAACACGCCCGGCTAATTTTTTTGTATTTTAGTAGAGACGGGGTTTCACCGTGTTAGCCAGGATGGTCTTGATCTCCTGACCTCGTGATCCGCCTGCCTCGGCCTCCCAAAGTGCTGGGATTACAGGCGTGAGCCACTGCGCTCAGTCTGTTTCTTGTAATATCTTTATTGGCTTTTGGTATCAGTTTAATGCTGTCTTCATAACATGATTTGAGAAGTATTGGGAGAGTTTTTATAGAATTGGAATTATGCTTAAGTATTTGGTAGAATTCACCTTTGAAGCTATATGGGCCTAGCAATTTCTTTGTGAGTTTTAAGCTATAAATTCAATTCCCTTTATAGATATAGGACTATTCATTCTATTTCTTCTTGAGTAAGCTTTGGTAGTTTGTATCTTTCAAGGAATTTTTCCATTTCATATAAATTATTGAATTTATTGGTATAAAGTTTTTCTAATATTTCTTATTCTCATTTTTATACCTATAGAATCTGTAGTGATCTCACCTCTCTCATTCCTGATACTGGTAATCTATGTCTTCTCTCTTTCCTGATCAGTCTGGCTAGAGGTTAAAGAACCTGTTTTTGGTTTTATTGTTTTTCTGCTTTCTATTTCATTGGTTTCTGCTCTGATCTACTTTCTGCTTAGTTTAGGCTTTGTTTGCTCTTCTTTGTCTAGTTTCTTAAGGTGAAAACTGAGATCATTGATTTAAGACCCTTTCTAATATAGACAGTGCTCTACATTTCTTTCTCAGGACTGCTTTTGTGGCATCCTAAAAATATTGATAGGTTGTGTTTTCATTTACATTCAGTTCGAAATATAGTATTTGTTAATTTCTCCAATTTCTTCTTCCCCCACCTTTTTTTTTTTTTTTTTTTTTTTTTTTGAGACGGGAGTCTCACTCTGTCGCCCAGGCTGGAGTGCAGTGGCACAATCTCAACTCACTGCAGCCCCCTCCTCCTCCCAGGTTCAAGTGACTCTTTCGCCTCAGCCTCCCAAGTAGCTGGGACTACAGGCACTCACCACCATGCCCGGCTAGTTTTTTTGTATTTTTAGTAGACGGAGTTTCACTGTATTAGCCAGGATGGTCTCGATCTCCTGACCTCATGATCCGCCTGCCTCAGCCTCCCAAAGTGCTGGGATTACAGGCGTGAGCCACCGTGCCTGGCCTTCCCTATTGTTTAGAAATATGTTTTTAGTTCTCAAATATTTGGAAGCTTTTCCAGACATCTTTATGTTACCAGTTATAATTCCATGTGGTCAGAGAACACGCATGTATGATTGAATTCTTTTAAGCTTATTGCACCGTTTCTGTGGCCAAAGATACAGTTTATCTTAGGTCAAGTTGGTTAATAATGTTGTTCTCTCTATATCCTTACTGATTTTTTTTGTGTGTGTATTTCTTCTTGCAGTGACTGACAAAGATAGTTGTGGACTTGTTTATTTATCTTTGCAGTTCTACCAATTTTTGTTTCATATGTTTTGCAAGTATGCTATTAGATGTGTAATATAAAGGACTGGTATGTCCTTTTGATACATCCATCCCTTTATCATTATGAATTGACCTTCTTTATCTCTTAGTATTTTTTGCACTGAAATCTACTTTTGTCAGAAACTGATGTAGACACCCTAGCTTTCTTTTTATTAACGTTAGTGTAATATTTTTTCTCTCCTTTTAACTTATTTGTGTCTTTATATTTAAAGTGGATTTTATACACCTATAATATTCAAACCAAGAACCAAATCAAGAATACATTCCCAGGCTGGGCGAAGTGGCTCACGCCTGTAATCGTAGCACTTTGGGAGGCCGAGGTGGGCGGATCACAAGGTCAGGAGTTCAAGACCGGCCTGGCCAAGATGGTGAAACCCCGTCTCTACTAAAAATACAAAAATTAGCTGGGCATGGTGGTGGGCATCTGTAATCCCAGCTACTCGGGAGGCTGAGGCAGAGAATTTTTAGAACCCAGGAGGCGGAGGTTGCAGTGAGCCAAAATCGCACCACTGCACTCGAGCCTGGGCGACAGAGCAAGACTCCATCTCAAAAAAAAAAAAAAAAAGAATACACTCCCTGGACTGGCAGTAACTCAGTGATTCCTTCAAGAGAGAACACTCCCATTTACAATAGAGACACACACACACACTACCTAGGAATACATCTAACGAAGGAGGTGAAAGATCTGCAAGAAGGACGATAAAATCATGGATAACACAAACTAATGGAAAAATATGTCATGCTCATGGACTGGAAGAATTGGTAGCGTTACAATGGCCATACAGCCTAAAGCAGTCTACATATTCAACACTGTTCCCATCAAACTACTAATGTCATTTTTCACAGAATTGGAAAAAAAAAATCCTAAAATTCATATGGAACGAAAAAACAGCCAGAATAGCTGAAGCAATCCTAAGCAAAAAGAACAAAACCAGTGGTTTCATGTTACCTGGTTTCAAACTACACTGTAAGGCTACAGTAACCAAAACAGCATGGTACTGGTACAAAAATAGATATGTAGACCAATGGAACGGAATAGAGAACCCAGAAATAAAGGTGTACACCTGTAGCCATCGAATCTTCAACAAAGTCGACAAAAATAAGCAACAGAAAAAGGACTCCCTATTCAATAAATGGTCCTGGAATAGCTTACTAGCCATATGCAGAGGAATGAAAATGGACCCCTACCTTTCAGCATATATAAAAATTGACCCAACATGGATTATAGATATTTAAATGTAAGACCTCAAACTATAAAAACCCTACAAAAAATACTTGGAAACACCATTCTGGCTTTAGGAAAGAATTTGTGACTAAGTCCTCAAAAGCAATTGCAACAAAAACAAACATTGACAAATGAGATCTAATTAAGCTAAAGAGCTTATGTACAGCAAAAGAAATTATCAGTAAACAGTGTACAGTATTAATAGATAACACCGTTTCGTATACAGACCATCTACAGAATAGGAGAAAATATTTGCAAGCTATGCATCTGACACAGCTCCAATATCCAGAATCTACTGGAAACTTAAACAATTCAACAAGAAAAAAACAACCCCACTAAAAAGTGGGCAAAAGACGTGAACAGACAATTTTCAAAAGAAGACATACAAGCAGCCAACAAACGTATAAAAAAAAGTTCCACATCGCTGATTATCAGAGAAATGCAAATCAAAACCACAATGAGTTACCATCTCACATCAGTCAGAATGGCTGTTATTAGAAGTTAAAAAACAGATGCTAATGAGGCTGCAGAGAAAAGGGAACACTTATGCACTGTTGGTGGGAATGTAAATTAGTTCAGCCACTGTGGAAAGCAGTTTGGAGATTTCCCAAAGAACTTAAAACAGAACTACCATTTGACCCAGCAATCCCATTACTGGGTACATCTCAGAAAAGAAATTATTCTACCAAAAAGACACATGTACTCGTATGTTCATCACGGCACTATTCACACCAGCAAAGATATGGAATCAATCTAGGTGCCCATCAACAGTGGATTGCATAAATAAAATGTGGTACATATATACCATAGAATACTATGCAGCCATTAAAAAAAAAAGAATGAAATCGTGTCCTTTGCAGCAATGTGGATGCAGCTGGAAGATAATATGCTAAGTGAATTAACGTAGGAACAGGAAATAAAATACTGTATGTTCTCACTTAGAAGTGGGAGTTAAACATCAGTTACTCGTGGATGTAAAGGTGACAGCAGTAAACACTGAAGACTGCTATACTGATGAGGGAGGGAGGCGGTAAGTGTTGAAAAAACTAACTGTTGGGTACTGTTCTCAGTACCTGGGCAATGGAATAATTCATACCCCAAACCTCAGCATCATGCAGCATACCCAGGTAACAAACTTGCACATGTGCCCCCTGAATCTAAAATAAAAGTTAAAAAGAAAAAAGAAGACGCCATATCTTACTTGGGTAGAGCAAGTAGAGAAGTTTTGGGAAAAGCTGGTGTGTTTAGGCTACATCTACCAGATGGACATTTAGGAAAATAAATTTGAATTCTGTGGAAAAAATTAAGTGGAGGGTTTTTTTTTTAATAGGCAGCATATAATTAGGTCTTGCTGTTTAAAAATTCAGTGTATCTCTGCCTTTTAATTGATGTGTTTAGGTCATTTACATTCATTATTATTAACAGCTATGTTATCGGAATTTGTCTTCAAGTGATAGTAGATAAACCATTTCATACAAGAACTTATAATAGTATTCTTACATTTCTCCACTCCTGGCCTTTATGCTACTGTTGGCTTATGTTTTACTTATATGTATGTTATTAAATAAAAGCTCTACAATGTTTTGTATTATTTTCGTTTAAGCAATTGTCTTTTAAAGATATTTAAATAATAAGACAAATGTTATTTCTGGTGCTCTTTGTTCCCTTGAATGGATCCACATTTTGTTCTTAGTCTGTCTTCTGTTGCTGTAACAGAATGACACAGATTAGGTGTTTATAAAGAATAGTTTATTTGGCTCACAGTTCCTGGAGGCTGGGAAGTCCAAAAGCATGGCACTGGCATGTAGTGAGGGTCATGCCATGGCAGAAAGCATCACATGATGGGGAGGGTAAGAGGAGGCAAGAGTGCTTGAGACAGAAATGGGGCTGAACTTATCCTTTTATCAGGAACCCACTCCTGTGATATGAAGTTGGAGCCCTCATGACCTAATCACCTTTTAAAGGTCTTATCTCTTAATACCATCACAATGGCAGTTAAATTTCAACAGGAGGCTTGGAGGTGATATTTAAATCATAGCATTTGCTGGCGATAAATTCCTTCAGTTTTTGCATATCAGAAAAAGTATTTGTTTCACTTTCATTTTGAAAGTTTTTAATTTTTTGCTTTTTATTTTTATTTTTTATTTCCATAGGTTTTTGGGGAACAGGTGGTGATTGGTTACATGAGTAAGTCCTTTAGTGGTGATTTCTGAGATTTTGGTGCACCCATCACCTGAGCAGCATACACTCTACCCAGTTTGTAGTCTTTTATCCCTTACCCGTCTCCCACCCTTTCCCCCCGAGTTCCCAAAGTCCACTGGTATCATTCTTATGCCTTTGCATCCTCATAGCTTAGCTCCTGCTTGTGAGTGAAAACATACAGTGTTTGGTTTTCTATTCCTATATTACTTCACTTAGAATAATGGTCTCTAGTTCCATCAGGGTCACTGCAAATGCCATTATTTCATTCCTTTTTGTGGCTGAGTAGTAGTCCATGGTGTGTATATATATATATATATATATATATATATATACACACACACACATATACACGTATGTATATATGTGTGTGTACACGTATGTATATATGTGTGTGTATGTGTGTGTGTGTGTATATATATATAGATATAGATATAGATATAGATATAGATATAGATATAGATATACCACAATTTCTTTATCCCCTCATTGATTGATGGGCATTTGGGCTGGTTCCATATTTTTGCAATAGCAAATTGTGCTGCTATAAATATGAGTGTGCAAGTATCTTTTTGAAAGACACTTTCAATGAGTATAGAATTCTAGGTTGACAGTGTTTTTTTCTTTTAGTACTTTAAAGTTTTTGCTCTATTATCTGCTCACTTGTATTGTTTCCAACAAGAAAACTGAGGTCATACTTATCTTTTGTTTGCTATATTTAATGTTTCTTTTTTCTCTGAGTGCTTTAAAATTTTTCTGATTATGACAAGTTTGAGTAATTTTATTATAGTGTTCTAGGGGTCGTTTTCTTCATATTTCTTGCACATCTCCAGAATTGAGTGTGTTATTTAATTGACAATCTCTCTGGCATCCTGAGATCCAAATGTTAGATGAATTACGGAAAATGTTTTGAAAGTCAGTTGGAAAAGTTCAGCTGGTGAAAGTTACAGAAAATCTTTGCTTTAATTTATCTAGTTGTCATAATTCAGAAAAGATAATATAGTAGAGAGGATGTTAAAAGTAGGAAAACATGTATTAGTAACACATTAATTTAATGACTTAGTCCCGTGGTGAACTTAAAACTGTTGTCTTTATATTTAATGTGTGTAAAATTTACTACATAGTGATAGATAAATGCAAGAAACTCAGTCTTAAATCTTTGGGTAATGGTATTTGTCTTTCCGACTTGATGCTTTTACTAACATTTATTAACAATACTTTGAAAGTAATTTTTGGTAGCCTTCTTACTATCTGTTAAAATTCAGGCAAAAGTTGAGTTTAGGAGGTTTGCCTTTCATTACATTAGTTTTCATTTTCTGGTGGTTTGTAAATTAACCAGAACTCTAATATAAAGAATATTACGATTTAATAAAGCCATTGTTAGATTACTTTCACATATTGAAAGTATGTTAATTTGGGGGAAAGCTATTGAACTAAAAGTGTGTCATCTGTCATAAAAACTAAGAAATTCAACCTAGGTATGTAAGAAGACAAGTTTCAATAGGTATAACAGTATAGCCTGGCTGTAAAACAGATTGGTGCTCCACCTTTATTTGTATGAAATCAGAGATGACCAGTCCTAAAGTTTCGAGCCTTACAAAGTAATTGATTACTTGTATAAAACATAAAGAACTAATTTTTTTACCCATGTTTCAATGAAATTACTCTTCATCTACTTATTTCTCTTATACTTAGATATGAACTAGTGATTTATTAGTTAAGTTTTTCAGCATTACAGAAACAAAATTTTACTAGTCCAATCTCTTGAGATAGCAAAAAAAAAAAAATTGGTATAATTGAGCAGAAGCAGAGCATCACCTCCTGAATTTTCATTTATTTTAAATGATACTAAGCTTTTTAAAAGTTCACAATGTTGTTTTAAGTTTTTTAAAAAATTTATTTATAAAGACAAGGTCTCAATATGTTCCCCACACTGGAGCACAGGGGTTATTCATAGGCACAGTCATGGTGCAGGACAGCCTCGCACTCCTGGGTTCAAGCAGTCTTCCTGCTTCAGCCTTCCAGCTTGCTGGTACACAGGAAGGTACCACAGTGCCTGGATTCATTTTAGAAGTTTAAAATATCAAAGATTATAGGAGGGAAAAATCAGTGTTCTAAGATACCAAAAATATTTTAATAAAGAGGTACAGTTTATTTGACTTTTTTTTCCTCAAAAGGTCAATAATTTATTATTTATATATAATGCATACTTTTTTTTCCTCTCTCATTTTTGTAGGTTCTGCCGGAGACTTCCATTTGGCCTCAATGTGAAATTAAAGTAGAAAATCACATCTACATATATGTTGCTATCAGGATGTTGATTCATTAGTCATGCCTGAAGAGGGAAAGTCTGTTTTAGGTGGCTGACTACCAGCAAAAATAAATGCTTATCCTACATGTCAAGCATCTCTCCTTTTTACTGGAGTGAAAATCCCCTCCAGATACCAACAGAATATCAACTGCAGAAAATGCTTCACATTTTAAGGATGTCGGCAACCTAAATTCATGTACCCTATCTGTACAGTTGTTGTGGATGGTTTGCCATCTGAAAGCTCCTCAAGTTCTTATCCAGGCCCTGTGTCTGTTTCTGAAATGTCTCTGCTTCATGCTTTGGGTCCAGTGCAGACCTGGCTGGGACAAGAGCTCGAGAAATGTGGCATTGATGCCATGATTTACACTCGGTATGTCCTCAGTCTTCTGCTGCATGACAGCTATGACTACGACCTGCAGGAACAGGTATTTACATATTTTAAATGTTTTGTGAAAACTGATTTTATCTGTATGTATACATTCCTCTTAAACAAGCACTTTTATACTTTAAAACTGAGCTACTCATGTGTGTATGCAAACATTTAACCTGTCAGTGACCAGATGGTAAGATTGCCTTGGAGTGTCAATCAGCCTGTGTCACTGAGCACCCTGTTAAGTGCAGTTATTTTCTCCATAGTTAGACTTTCTCACTGTTGATTACGTTTTGGCATAGACTCCAGATCTTGTCATGGACTGGTCATAGTTTGGCGACCTGCTACCTTTGAGTAGCAGTGCTCTAGAATGTTGATTTCTACTATTTAGAAGACTCACACATTATGAATAGATATTTAAACATTGCGTCTGTTATACTTCTTACCATTCCAAATTTAATATTGTATTTTATCTGCAAGAATGATGTTTAACTGCTTATTAGTCAGTATGTATGACAAATCAGTAGACTTAAAGTTCAATAAAGCACACAATTTTGCTATAGGTCAGGGTGTCACCTTGCAAGTTGGTCATTACACATTTTATTTGACTTTGATGCTGAGTTTATAGTGAGAAATTGGGCTGGGTGTGGTGGTTCACACTTACAATCACAACACTTTGGGAGGCCGAGGCGGGAGGATCCCTTTAAACCAGGAGTTTGAGACCAGCTTTGGCAACATAGAACCCAGTCTTTACAAAAAGTATTAAAAAATTAGCCAGGCATGGTGGCACGTACCTGTAGTCTGTAGCTACTCAGGAGGCTGAGATGGGAGGATCACTTGAGCCCAGGAAGTCAAAGCTGCAGTGAGCCATGATTGCGCCATTGCACTCCAGCCTTGGCAACAGAGCAAGACCCTGTCTCTCTCTTGCACGCATACATGAGAGAGAGAGAGAGAGAGAGAGAGAGAGGGAGAGGGAGAGGGAGAGAGAGAGAGAGAAAGAGAAACCAAATACAGGTTCTTGAAAAACATCTTAACCTCAGTCTCATTCTTAAGAGGAGCTACTGAAAGTGAGGCCTGCCAGAGGGAACCAGAGTCATCAGTAGTGAATAAATGGGCTCCGGGTGACTTCTGTCTACAAATTTCACATAAAATCTTTTGGTTTTTATAGACAATAAAAAGAAGAAGGTATTTTGTGGGCAGTTTTTGTTGCTGTTTTAAACCATCATTACCCACACTGAAAGCAGGAAGAGTTTCATTGTCAGAAGAAATTGGCTTTGCCCCTCCAAACCACACAAAAAAGCTTCAAGGTCCTATAAATAACACATACAGAGGATTTCACCGAGATGCTTAACTTTTTTTTTTTTTTTTTTTTTTTTTTTTTGAGACAGGGTCTTGCTCTGTCACCCAGTCTGGAGTGCATTGGTGTGATCATAGCTCACTGACGCCTTGAACTCCTGGGCTCAAGCAGTCCTCCCACCTCAGCTTCCCAAAGTGCTGGCATTACAGATGGGAGCTACTCTTTCCAGCCAGCTTAACATGTTTTATACCTCAGTTGTGCAGAGCATGTTTGATGAGAAGGGTTTCTCATCATGTCTGGCTGGACACAGCGGCATTTTTCTTGCTTCCAGGTTGCTTGCTGCCTTGGCTGGCATTAGTTCAAGTAAGGTTTTGAAGGGATTCACTTATAACCTAATAATCAGCAAATGTGTTAATTTCGGTGGTCAGTATTTTGTATAATTTCCTTACCAGAGCTCTGTTATTTGCCATCATCTTTCTGGTAAATGTCAAATATGCTCCTTTACGGGCAAGTAATACGTTAAATCTACAAACATGGAAGGACTTTTATTTCCAGAAATGAGGAAAATGTTTCTCATCATTCAAAAATTACGTACTTTATTGTAAGCATGTACTCATAAGGAGTGGTTTTTTTGTTGTTGTTGTTGTTGTTTTTTGAGACAGGGTCTTGCTCTTTTGCTCAGGCTGGAGTGCGGTGGCGTGATCATAGCTCACTGCAGTCTTAACCTCCCGGGCTCAAGCGATCTTCCTGCATCTGTCTCCTGAGTAGCTGGGACCACATGTGTGTGGCACCCCACCCTTCTAATTTTTAAAAAACGATGTCTCTGTTGCCTAGGCTGGAAAGAATAGTTTTTTTGGTAGGACTTGAACTTCTCATTTCTTAAGAGTTGTATGTCATCTATATCAGTCTAGAATATGTAATCAACACCAATAAATTTACTAGCACAAAGTATGTGCTGGGTGCTACAGGACATACAGGATAAAACAGGCCAGAAGTTAATAAGATTATAGTCAATCACATCTCTGATCAGACTTGTGAATCCTCTGGTTTCTTTACTAGCTCTAGGGAGTTGTGCTTAGAGATAAGATGAACTATCAGTATCTGCAGCTGTGTTTGATCCTTCCTCCAGAGTTCTGGTTCATTTCTCAGGACACAGGACAGATAAAGGTTAGGGAAAACATAACATGTCTGGAGTTACAAGGAGAATCCATAGGGAAATAAAAGGCCCTAAAATACTTTTCTACTTGGTCCAGAGTAACAGCCATGTGTGCCAGGTCCCATGCCAATGAAGAAGGTCAAATTTTAAATGATACCTGTTTTAGTAAGACATGACTTGAGAATCCTTTAGCCCCTGCATTGCTTTTCCATGAAGTTACAGTCCCTCGTTAAAGGCGGCAAAAGCCAGATGCCTGACTCAAAGGGAGGATGTGCTTACTGTTTCCCCAGGCAGAGAGGATGCAGAAGCCAAGGATGGTTCTCTTCTAGCAAGAGTAAGGAGAGTGGAAGGGGCCTTAGCTTCTGTCATTCAGAACTCCAGCTAACAGCAAGGCTGACAGACCTGGGTGAAGATGTGTGCCACCTTTCCTGATCTCTGGCTCATGCTTGTGATAACACAGCCCCTCCAGTGGAGGCCAAACTACTCTACTCCTGGGTGTTCATTTCCTCACATCTTCGCTCACCCCTTAGTCCTTGAGTTAGTCTAGCCGTGAGTGGCCAGTTTTAAGACCCATCACTTTTCTGTTTTAGGCTAAAGCAAACACACAGTGCTCTTGAGTTCTGAAACAGATTTTATGCATCAGTTTGGTCTCAGTTGTGCAGGATGATAAGGAAGTAAAGCTGATCAGATCCTAGTCTTGTTTAAGGCTGAATCATCTATAAACCTCTAATTTGGGCGGGGTTATAAACACAGTTGTGGTGGTGGGCTGGTTACAATGTAGTTCCAGAGAACAACTGCCTTGTGATATGGAGATACCATCACTGTGCCAGTAGTTTTATTTCCGCAAATGTTTCTTTTTTTTTTTTTTTTTTTTTTTTGGTCATGATTACTCTGTCTGGGAAGTATATTCTAAGATAATCAGGAAATCACTACATATCACTTTTATTTTATATAAACTGCTTTTCTTACCCATCTTTCAAAGCCTAGGTCACCTCTGTCTCTGAAACTTTTTCTGATAATTTCTGATGAAAGCAATGTCTTCTACCAAACTTGATAATATTTTACTGTAAAGCTTTTCATTATCGTTACTGGAATGTATTCTGTTTCTCAGTAGGTTATAACATCCTTATGGGCAGAAATCGTATATTAATCTTTTTTTAAAAAAAGTTTAACCAGCCTGGGCAACATAGTGAGACCCCATCTCTTAAAAAAAAATTATCTGGACGCAGTGGGGTTTACCTGTAGTCCCAGCAACTTGGGAGGCTGAGATGGGAGGATTGCTTGAGCCTGGGGGGTGGAGGCTGCAGTGAGCAGCGATCGTGACGTTGCACTCCAGCCTGGGAAACACAGCGAGACCCTGTCTCTTAAAAAATAAATAAATTTAACTTTTTAAAATGAAATAATTTCGGACCTCAGAAGAACAGCTAAGATAGTACAGAGAACTCTCATGTTTTCTTCAGTCATCAATTGTTAGTATTTTCACACGTTTGCTTTTTTTTAATTGATATATAATAGTTGTACATATTTGTGGGTATTGTGATACTTTGATAGTATCACATAAGATGCTATGATCAAATCAGGGTATTTGAGTTACCTGTCTCCTTAAACATTTATCTTTTCTTCGTGTTGGAAATAGTCCAATTCTTTTCTAGCTATTTTGAAATATACAATAAATATTGTTAGCTATAGTTTCCCTACCATACAGTTGAATACTAGAAGTGACTCCTGTTTAAGTGTATGTTTGTACCCTTTAGCCCACTTCTCTTCATATTCTACTTTTGCTTTATTTCTGTCTTCTCTTCATGCTGACCTCTCTGAGTAAACTAGCATGCACTTTTTAAAATCCAAGACTTTCCCTTAGTCATATTACAATTACAAAATTCAGGAAAATTAGCATTGATAAAACTTGATTGTCAGATATACAGTCAGTATTCAGTTTTTGTCACCTGTCCCGATACTGTTTCTCATTGCAGTTTTCTCCCTCATCTAGTATCTAGTTTGAGATTATGCATCGTCAACTTTAATGGCCACATCTCCTTAATCTCCTTTCATCTGTAATAATTCCTTGTTCTTCCTTTGCGTCTCATGACATTGACACTTTTGGAGAGTCCAGGCCAGTTTTGGAAAACATCCCTTAATTTGGGTTTTTCGGATATTTCCTCGTGTTTAGAGTTGGCTTGTGTGTTTATGGTAGTAGCATTGCATAATGATGTTTCCTTTTTTTCTGCATATCACATTAGAGGGCCAGTGATGACAGTCTGTATCATTCTTGGAGACTCTGACTTGCTTTATCATGGTTCAGATGGTGTCCACCAGGTTTCTCCTTGTAATGAATAAGCGATCTGTGCAGGGAGACTTTGATACTTTTACTCCATTGATGTTCCTTGCCTGAATCAGTTATTAGTTGGGTGGTTGAAAAGTGGTGATTTTCCTAACTCAGTTATCCGCTCTACATTTAGTAGTTGACATTTTACTACAGTGCCTTCCATCTTTTAAAAATCAGTAGCCTAGTCACATAAGGAACATCACAGCATGTAAGATGCAGCACCAGCCATTTCATATGTAAGGATTGCCTTACTCAGTCTGCAAGCCAAACCTTGAAAGTAACTATTAAGCTCCCACAGCCTGAAAGTGAATGGCATGGCAATGTGCATTGACTGGTGACCTGGAGCATTAAGCTTAGATCCTGTACATCTTACAACACATTTGTTACATTAGTTTAAAACGTTTTACAGTCTTACTCAAAAATGACTGAAAGGAGAACTTCAGTAACATTATAACTTAAAATGGGAGTTAACTTTTCCTGCCTAGAGGTTGTGCTAGATTGATAGTTGACAGCAGATCTCCCCATGATCTGTCACAGGTGGGAAGGGATGCACTAGCAGAAGAGGGTGTCTTTCAGTATTGTTCTTATAACCCCAAATATGCTTTCGTTTCTTTTATAGCTAATTAAACTACCATGGAGAATTTATTAAAACTTTTCTTGTATTGTTATACATTGATGCTCTCAGCATAATGCATTCTTTGTTTATTATTCTTATTAGGAGTCTGCGACGATAACAGAAAACCCAGCTCAATCTGGCTTAAACAGAAGTAATAGTAAAAGCAAACACATGTGTATCATGTGCTGTGTGCCAGCCACTGTTGCAGGCACTCATTTTCCATTCACAGTAACTCATTTAATCCTCCTTACACCATCTTGTTATTAGTTGTATTTCATAGGTGGAGATACGAACAGTGGTTAAATAGCTTGCCAAGGCCACACAGTCAGTAAATTTTGGAGCATTTACTGGTTTAAAAAACTGGAAATATCTGGGAATTAGGGCTGACCCCAGTGGCAACTTGATCCAGGGCCTACAGTAAAATCAGTGCCCCGTCTTTTAGCTTTCCTTCTCTGTTGTCTTTTTTTTTTTTTGAGATGAAACACTCACTGTGTTGCCCAGGCTAGAGTGCAGGGGCAATCTCAGCTCACTGCAGCCTCTGCCTCCTGAGTTCAAGTGATTCTCCTGCCTTAGGCTTCTGAGTAGCTGGATTGCAGGCGGGCATTACCACGCCTGGCTAATTTTTATATTTTTAGTAGACACAGGGTTTCACCATGTTGGCCAGGCTGGTCTCGAACTCCTGGCCTCAAGTGATCCACCCCCCTTGGCCTCCCAAAGTGCTGGGATTATAGGTGTGAGCTGCCATGCCTGGTCTGTTTTCTTTATTCTCAAGCTTCACCCCTACCCTGCCCGCTGTAAGCTCAGACTCACACCCTTTTTTGTGTATGTGTGCCCAGCAGAAAGAGCAGGCTTCTCATCCTAATAGGTCAGCTTTGCTGTGGAACTGTTCCTGACCTGACCACTGCAGTGACAAGACTTGGGTGGCTAGGGTACAAGCACCTGGAACCACAAGGACTAAGAATTGGAGAGGATGATTCTCCCAGGAAATATGGAATGAGTAGGGTGCTGAACCACCCCAAAAAAGTCCTGTCTAGCTACCTTTGTACAAAGTAGTGCTTTGTTTCTTTCTCTTTTTTTTATTTTTTTTAATTAGTATTATTTTTTTGAGATGGAGTCTTGCCCTGTCGCCCAGGCTGGAATGCAGTGGTGCAGTCTCAGCTCACTGCAACCTCCACCTCCCAGGTTCAAGCGATTCTCCTGCCCCAGCCTCCCAAGTAGCTGGGATTACAGGCGCGCGCCACTATGCCCAGCTAATTTTTGTATTTTTAGTAGAGACGGGGTTTCACTATGTTGGTCAGGCTGGTCTCGAACTCTTGACCTCGTGATCCTCCCACCTCGGCCTCCCAAAGTGCTGGGATTACAGGCGTGAGCCACTGCGCCCGGCCGATTTTGTTGTCTTTCTCTAGGAGTTTTTTCTTTGCAGACCGCAGTACCCTTTCATGATGGCCCCTCCATCTGAGTGATGGCTTTAGGTGTTGTTGGACGGTTAGATTTCTTTTTTAGATCTTAGGACTCCCAGAACTTACTAACTGTTCCATATAGAGAACAACCATGGATTCTGTACAAGAATAAGAGGTTTTTTTCCCTAAACTTTTTATTGAGGCATAAAATGCATACAGAAAAATGTACAACTTGATAAATTTTCACAAAGATCATATCCCTGTAACTATAGCCACACACAGAAATGGAAGATTACTGGCAACCCAGAAGCCCCCCTCGTGTCCCACACAGCTTCAGAGTTCCTCACGTGCTCAGAGGGGAGGCCAGCAGAGTGGCCTCTGCTTCCGACCGTTTCCTCTTGCTTGGATCCTGGCATCTGTTCTCAGGTGTTCTCCCTCTGGCCCTAAGAGTTCACTCCAAGCTCTGCTGCTTTCTTTGCCTCTTTAAAGGGCCACCTTTTTCTCAGCCTCTTGTCCCGGACCTAGGTCAGCACATTTACCCAGGAAGGAAGCAGCTGCAGATGTCAGTGCCCTGTGCCCACACCTCCTTTCCCTTGGCACTCACTGTCTTCTCAAGGCCTGGCATCTCAGCAGGGCTCTGATGCCCTGGAGCAGGTGATGTAGATTTGGTTTGGCTCTGTGTTGTTACTGGCTTTTCTAGTTAATCTAGGCAAGAGAGTTGTGCTGCCACGAATTGCTTTTTAAAAGAGAGTATTTATTTGTTTAATGGCATAGTTTTGGTTTTGATATATATTTTGTCTTATCCTCAGTCTTTCCCTGACCCCATTCTCAGCCCTCTTACCTGCTTTATTTTTCTTCATGACATTTTTTATTACCTGAAATGATATGATTACTTGTGATTTAATTATGTCTCCCCTACTGGCATATGTAATTCATGAAGTTGGGGACCTTTTTTTTTTTTTTTTTGGAGAGGGACTCTTGCTGTGTTGCCTAGGCTGGAGTGTAGTGGCGTGATCTCGGCTCACTGCAACCTCCACCTCCCGGGTTCAAGCGATTCTCCTGCCTCAGCCACCCGAGTAGCTGGCATTACAGGTGCCCACCACCGCACTTGGCTAATTTTTGTATTTTTAGTAGAGATGGGGTTTCACCATGTTGGCCAGGCTGGTCTCGAACTCCTGACCTCAAGTGATCTGCCTGCCTTGGCCTCCCAAAGTGCTGGGATTACAGAAGTGAGCCACCATGCCCAGCCAAAGTTGGGGACCTTTTCTGCTATGTTTTCTGTTGGATTCCCAGCCCTTAAAACAGTTCCTGGAATATACAAGAGGCTCAGATACGTATTAGACAAATGGATAGCCACATGCTTCTTTCTCAGGCCTGTGACTGTGTGTAGGAGGGAAGCATGCTAGGAGTGGGTGTAGACCCCATAATCACACACTGGGGCCTGCCCTGCAGAGAAGTTACTGTTGCTTGTTTTAAATCCCCTAATCAAATTGTACCTTTTAGCTCAGAGTCCATCCTTCTAGAAATGTAACTGGATTATTACATTATCTGTATTTGCCCACAGGTTGTATAATAATAATCCCAGTCCTGAGTGCTAGGCGAGACTCATCCCTTCTCCATTCAACAAACCTCATTTGCTCCTTCAGCCTATTTGTAACATACTCCTGTAGCGTGTCCTGTTCAGCATTATGCTTCTTGAAAAGATCTGCGGTGTTTCCTGTTACAGTTTATTAGAATCTTTAACAATAGGAACTATAAAAGTCTAACCATAAAGCGCTCCTCGTGTGTGTCACTGCATACGCTGTATTTCAACAAACATTTATTCAACAGACTTTAATTAAATAACCTTCTACATCACAAGCATTGTTATTTGCATTTAAACAACACTTCCAATTTTTATTCTCTTATTTCAAATCAGCATTCAGAGCTCCAGGAAGAAGATCAGGAGTATCTTTCTAGAACGTTCCGTATCCCTGAAAACTTCCTAAGAATTATTCCATGCTATTACTTGGGCCCAGGAGTTTGAAACTAGCCTCGGCAACATGGAGAAACCCTGTCTCTACAAATAATACAAAAATTAGCCAGGCATGGTGGTGTGTGCCTGTAATCTCAGCTGCTCGGGAGGCTGAGGTGGGAGGATCAGCTGAGCCCAAGGAGGTCGAGGCTGCAGTGAGCCATGATTGTGTCACTGCACTCCAGCCTAGGCAACAGAGTGAGACTCCATCTCAAAAAAAAAAAAAAAAAAAAAAAAAGGTGTTCATGCTACTGATGGAAGAATATATACATGCCAGTATTCACTTTGACTCCCGTAATGACAAAAACCAGTCTGGGTAGTAGGTATAAAGTAGCATATACATCAGTGGATAATTCATGAAGAATTAAGCAGGAGATATCAGAAGGGTTATAGGGTGAAAAAACTTGTACCACTGACCCAGACCAAAATTTCCTTTAATAGCACCTTGACTTTTTTCCCAAGTGACTTTCAGACCCCCCAGTCTCCTGTTCTCTCTTTCCCTTGTGAGATTTCCCCCACTTACTGTAAGTCAGTATCACATTGTTAAGAACATAGGCCTTGGAGTCTGAAGACCTGGGTTCTAACCCCACCTTCTTTACTTTCCAACTTAGACCACTGACTTGGACAAGTTAACATCTCTGTGCCTGACTCTCCGTTTCTTTATTATTATTATTATTATTTTAGAGGTAGGGTCTTACTTTCGCCCAGGCTGGAGTGCAATGTCTCTCAGAGCTCACTGAGCCTTGAACTCTTGGGCTCAAGGGTCCTCCTGTCTCAGCCTTCCAAGTAGCTGGCACTATAGCTGTCTTCTCATTTATAAATTGTACAAATTATTTGCATATCTAATACTGTTACTGCGGATTAAAGGAGATTCATTTATTGACCATATAGGTGCCGGGCATCATTTTATGTACTGATAATATAGTTAGAAGAGTACTAGACACATGGGAAGTGCTCAGTAAATATTGACGACTATTGCTATTATTATTGCTATTCATACTATTCATACAAACATTTCCTTCAAATAGTTATTTTCCTACTAACTACTCCTCTTCTAGCAGGTAGGCTAATGCATTTGTTAGAGGCAAAGATAAGCTGCTGATACAGTATTTCCAACATTTACCCTAACAATCTCAATTTGAAATACTTAGCCCTGCCATATATCCTAATTAT
The DNA here is from genome assembly GCF_028878055.3 of Symphalangus syndactylus. Taxonomy (NCBI): domain Eukaryota; kingdom Metazoa; phylum Chordata; class Mammalia; order Primates; family Hylobatidae; genus Symphalangus; species Symphalangus syndactylus. The sequence continues at coordinate 15,153,043 of NC_072438.2, read as the reverse complement.
GCGTTTAGCAAACATGGTCACTATAATATTTCTGGATGTAATTATTACCTTTGACACAATTGGGTCCCTTGAAAAGGGACTGACAAATTCCAGTGGCAATTACTGTTATTTTTTGTGACGTGATGACCAGGTTAAAAAAATAATAAATTTTAGGAAACTAAAGTAAAAATCTTTTGATGGTACATATAGATAGAATGAACCTGGATTTGTTCACTGTAAAAGTTATAATGGGAGGGGTAGGGGTGGTTCTTTTGAGTTTAAAAGAGAGTTGTTTAGTACAAAAGAAATACTCTTATTTGTGAGCAGAGTGTTGTTGCCTAAGAAACTACCCCAAAACTTAGTAGCATTAAAACAACAACACTATCATATGACAGAATCTGTAAGTAAGGAATTTGGGCAGGGCTCAATTGGATGATTCACCCAAAGTCACTCATTGGTACTCAGCTGACAGATAGGCTGAGTTGGAAGGCCCAAGATAGCTTTACTGACATGTCTGTCATCTTGGCAGGTGTGCTGGAGGGCCGGACTCAGCTGGGATTGTTGACCAGAGCCTCTTCGTGTGGGTCAGGAGGTAGCTAGGCTTATGTGGTTGGCTGGGTCCCTCAAAGCGAGTAGCCCAAGGGAATCAGGTAGAAGCTTAAGGCCTTTTACCACCCAGCCTTGAAAGTCACATAGAATCACTTCCATTGCACTCTGTTGAGCTGACTGGAGCCCACACAGGTTCAAGGGGAAGAAGCATCACTCTCTTGATGGTAGAACCACCACTCTGTGAAGGTGTTTGGTTTTGAAATTTTAGACCATCAGGGACAAAGAAGCAGCTACGATTTTTCCAAAGAAAAAAACAAGCCTTACCCAAAGAATTAGGATTTTTTATTAGTAGTATACTTTAAGTTCTAGAGTACATGTGCACAATGTGCAGGTTCGTTACATTGGCATACATGTGCCATGTTGGTTTGCTGCACCCATCAATTAGGTATTTCTCCTAACGCTATCCCTCCCCCAGCTCCCCACCTCCCAACAGGCCCCAGTGTGTGATGTTCCCCTCCCTGTGTCCATGTGTTCTCATTATTCAGCTCCCACTTATGAGTGAGAACATGAAGTGTTTGGTTTTCTGTCCTTGTGATATTTTGCTGAGAATGATGGTTTCCAGCTTCATCCATGTCCCTGCAAAGGACATGAACTCATCCTTTTTTATGGCTGCATAGTATTTCATGGTGTATATGTGCCACATTTTCTTTATCCAGTCTATTATTGGTGGACATTTGGGTTGGTTCCAAGTCTTTGTTATTGTGAATAGTGCTGCAGTAAACATACGTGTGCATGTGTCTTTATAGCAGCATGATTTATAATCCTTTGGGTATCTACCCAGTAAGGGGAATGCTGGGTCAAATGGTATTTCTAGTTCTAGATCCTTGAGGGATCACCACACTGTCTTCCACAATGGCTGAACTAATTTACACTCCCACCAACAGTGTAAAAGCATTCCTATTTCTCCACATCTTCTCCAGCACCTGTTGTTTCCTGACTTTTTGATGATCACCATTCTAACTGGTGTGAGATGGTATCTCATTGTGGTTTTGATTTGCATTTCTCTGGTGGCCAGTGATGATGAGCGTTTTTTCATATGTCTGTTGGCTGCATAAATATCTTCTTTTGAGAAGTATCTATTCATATCCTTTGCCCGCTTTTTGATGGGGTTGTTTTTTTCTTGTAAATTTGTTTCAGTTCTTTGTAGATTCTGGATATTAGCCCTTTGTCAGATGGATAGATTGCAAAAATTTTCTCCCATTCTGTAGAATTAGGATTTCTAACTTATGGTGTTGCATTTGAGAGTATATGGAGTAATACCTTTCAGATTCTGAGAAAAATTATCTCTATTCTAAAAGATCTTACCCAAACTAGTAAGTACGAGGATAACAAAGATAGCTTTTTTTTTTTTTTTTTTTGAGACAGGGTCTTACTCTGTCACCCAGACTGGAGCACAGTGGCATGATCTCTGCTCACTGCAGCCTCCGCCTCCCAGGCTCAAGTAATTCTCCCACTTCAGCCTCCCAAGTAGCTGGGACTACAGGTGGGCACCACCATGCCTGGCTAATTTTTGTATTTTTTGTGGAGACAGTTTCGCCATGTTGGCCAGGCTGTTCTCAAACTCCTGGGCTCAAGTGATCTGCCCACCTCTACCTTCCAAATTGCTAGGATTATAGATGTGAACCACCATGCCCAGCCTAAAGATAGCTTTTGACAGATGAGGCTTCTAAGGTTACTGGGAGTATTCTAGGTCTAACTGTTACCTGATATGTTATTATTCTTAAAACTATACATTTACGTTGTATATACTCTGCTATGTGGGATAAATTCCACATTTAAAATAAATCTGTTAAGATATATGCCAACTGTTGACAGTAGTTACCTCTGAGGATTGATGTTGGGGTGGAACTGACTTGTACTTTCAAAGCAGCTTTTTTTTTTGAGACAAAGTCCATTTCAAAATTGTTATAAAGGTTGCTTGAAGCTAATACATGTTTTTGGTAGTTTATGAATTGATACATTTAAAATAAATAAAGCTGGCCAGGTGAGGTGGCTCACGCCTGTAATCCTAGCACTCTGGGAGGCCGAGGCGGGCAGATCACTTGAGGCCAGGAGTTCAAGACCAGCCCGTCCAACACGGCAAAACCACATCTCCACTAAGAATACAGAAATTAGCCAGGTGTGGTGGCGCATGCCTGCAATCCCAGCTACTCAGGCTGAGGCACAAGAATCTCTTGAACCCAGGAGGCAGAGGTTGCAATGAGCCAAGATCACGCCACTGCACTCCAGCCTGGGTTACAGAGCAAGACTCTGTCTCAGAAATAAAATAAATAAAGCTAAGGATTCTTCCTCTCAAGCTTCTAGGAATGACGTTGATTAATAAGATTAGTTTTAGCTCTTATATGAAAATTGATTAAATTTTTTCCCATCACCATCAGGTTTAGATTTTGCATCAGCACTTACGTTAGGCAGAAGAAAATATATAAAATTTTACACATAAGGAATGTGAAAATAATTTCAGAGTGACAGTTGGTGCTAACGATGGGTACACAAATTCCTGTACTTCCCAAGACACCATTAACACTTTCTGTGTGTGTAAAATGTTCTCATGGAATACAGAAGTTTTAAATATAAATATCCCATGTTTTAAAACTGACATTTCTGCTTTTATGTGCAAATGTGAATGCATCAATACAGAGAAAACTAAGGATGGTCCCTGAGTGACAACTGCCAGTTTAGGAATCACCTTGAAGGAAGAAGAAAGGAATAGTGTGTATAAAGGAATAGTGTGTACAAAGACACAGAAATAGGAGGGGCCTGATGCTGTAAGGTCAGAAAAGAGTATGCTGAGGAGGGGGTAGTCGAAAGTCAGAGTGGGGCAGGCCTGCAGGAAACAGGCCCTGAAGAGACTGATGTGCTGTGCAAGGGCATTTCTAGTTATGTCCTAGAGACTAAAGACCTGTAGATCGAGTTAGCCAGCAGGACTTAATGGCATGGCAGTGGGCAGACGGGCTTGGGCCACTGAAGGCAGGGAGGTCAGTGAGGAGGTCATCACTGTGGGCTGAAGACCTAGTAGGAAAAACAGGAATACAGTTAACCTGAAATTATGCTCATTTGATTGGAGCGGCTCATTTTTTAGGGGCAAATAGGGGTTCTTTTGAGCAATATATCAGTGGATTTATTACTGAATGCTGTCCTCAGAATCTGACTGTATCTCATTCACAAGCAACCCAAAGTTTGGCCTAAATTGGCTTAAGGGGGAAAAAAGGCTCAAATAGCTGAAAGTCCAGAAGTTGGGCTGGCCCCTGCTAGGTTTGATTCAGAGCTTCCCAGTGTCATTCAGGCTTTTGCTCTGCCTCTCTGCCTACCTCTTTTTGTCAGCTTGGTTTTGCAGCCAGCTCCTTGTAGGGTAAAGGGCGGTGACAATGAGCATGCTTCTGGGATCATATTCTCACACACTGTCCAGAGGTCATGTTCCCTGCATTCCCAGCAAGAACCAAGAAATGTGCATTTCTGATTGGCCACGTGCCTCTCTCTCAGCCAATCTTTGTGGCCAAAGGGATGATGGGGGTAGTGTTAATCCCATGCAGACACATTGTGGTTTTGGTCATTTAGGCACTGTTAGTCAGGGGCATATGCTCAGCAGCGAGCCTCCAGTGACTGCTGATGTATTTCCAAGTGGCATATGCTTTTTCTCCCCCAGTTCCCAGTCTCCCTTTTGATAAAGACAGCATGGGAAAGTCAATCAGAACCCTAGCCTTACATGACCTCCCTGTAGTGTCTAGAAAAGTACCTGATAATAGACTCTTGTGCTGGGGAGTTCCTTAGTTGTATCCACTTTTGGTACTTGATAATTATGTTCTTTCTTTAAGATTAGGACTTTCTGAGTAACTATTTGACAAATGTCTAATATTTTATGTTTATGTATAAGCAGACTTTTTTTTTTTTTTTTTTTTTTTGAGACACTCCTAACCTCGTGATCCACCCACCTCTGCCTCCCAAAGTGCTGGGATTACAGGCATGAGCCATTGCTCCCAGCCATAAGTAGACTTTTAATAGTACAGGATAGGAGACTAAAAGGATAACAATAAGTGAAATAGAAATATCTTGGTTCTTTTTATACTCATTTTTTTAAACTGTGATTAACAATTCAATGCTGTTAAATTTTGGTTAAGTTATGATACATTAACATAGTACATTAAGCCAGAAAAAAATAGCATGAGGGACCTCTCAAATATAAGTATAAAGAACAGAATGCGGCCGGGCACGGTGGCTCACGCTTGTAATCCCAGGACTTTGAGAGGCCGAGGCGGGCAGATCACGAGGTCAGGAGATCGAGACCACGGTGAAACCCCGTCTCTACTAAAAATACAAAAAAATTAGCCGGGCGTGGTGGTGGGCGCCTGTAGTCCCAGCTACTCGGAGAGGCTGAGGCAGGAGAATGGCGTGAACCCGGGAGGCGGAGCTTGCGGTGAGCCGAGACTGCGCCACTGCTGGGCGACAGAGCGAGACTGTTTCAAAAAAAAAAAAGAACAGAATGCAAACAAGTGTGTGTAATATACTATTGTTTATGTAGCTTTTGCTACAGATTTGATGTTTCTTAATTCAACCTAAATAATGTGATAAAGTCACTCTAACATTGTTTGAATCATGAATAATGTCAGGCTGCTTCATACATTTTTTATTCTGTCAGAAGTTAAAACAAGAAGTGAAATCTCCATCCCCACCCAGATTTATCGTGGGTAAGTTGTCCAGGCTCAAACTGCTCTTCCAGCAGCATTTTTCATACTTGATACACAGTGCAAAGGAAATTTCTTTATCTCAAGATCTATTTGCCTACTTAAGTTAGCAAGGAGCTTTCATTAACTTTCATTCCTTAATATTAATCTACAATATACTGACATGCTGGAAGGCAAATATCAAGATACGAATTTAACAGGATTCTATAAATGTCCTCTAACCAAATATGTTCAGTTAAACTCATGCTTGTGGATTAATACCAGCATTTGGCAATTTCTATTTGTGTGAAGACATTTTCAAAGATGAAATACATGAACTTTTTTTATAAATCATCATTAACAGGGCAGTTAGGTAAGGAAAAGACATCCAGATTGAAAAGGAAGAAGTAAGACTCTAGTCACATATAACATGATCTTGTATAGAATATAGAGAAAATCCTAAGGAATGAAATTAAGAAAAAACTCCATTTGCAATAGTATAAAAAAAAGTAATGCTTAAAAAATTTGACAAAAGTGCAAGACTTGTGCACCAAAAACTATAAAGCATCTTTGAAAGAAATCAAAGAAGACCTAAATAAATAGAAAACATCCCATGTTTGTGATCAGAAAACAATACTACTAAGATGGCGACACACCCCAAGTTGTTTTATAGAATCAGTACAATCCCTCTTGGAATGCCAGCTCCCTTCATCGCAGAAATAGACAAGCCGATCCTAAAACTCTTATGGAAATGCAAGGGGCCTTTTCGTGACTGAGTGTGTGGTGTGTGGTAGGTGGAACATAGTAGTGTCCAAGTTAGCCCTGGTCATTTAATCTGGTGCAATTTCATTGCAGGAGAATGACATCTTCCTGGGCTGGGAAAAAGGAGCTTATAAGAAATGGGGAAAGAGTAAGAAAAAATGTTCAGATCTAACTCTAGAAGAAATGAAAAAACAGGCTGCTGTCCAGTGTCTTCGATCTGCTTCTGATGAAGTAAGTTTACATTTTATTTCTAACCCTTAAGAGAATAAAAGAAGGGGTGTTTTAAGTTTACAAATATGACAACTTGACCTCCAAAAACTGGGAAAACAAACTACTTATTTATTTTACCAAGTAACATGAACATTACCACTTTTCCTTTATGGTATTTTTCCATATTTTCTGAAGTTTTATAAGCTTTTCTTTTATATGTGCTACTCTAATTAAGAGTATACACAAAATTTTGTATCCTTTTTCCAACTTGACTATTTCATCCTGTTATTACATTGTCTTTATTCTTTTTAGTGGCTAAGTTGCATTTCATCAAATAATATTTCAACAGCAGTATAATATTATAATATAATCTTTATTACTGGATGTTCACCTTGCTCTTGATTTTTTTTTTTTTTTTTTAAGACAGTGTCTCACTCTGTCGCCCAGGCTGGAGTGCAGTGGTGTGATCTCAACTCACTGCAGCCTCCACCTCCCAGGTTTAAGCAATTCTTGTGCCTCAGCCTCCTGAGTAGCCAGAACTACAGGCACGTGCCACCACGCCTGGCAGATTTTTTTGCATTTTTTAGTAGAGATGGGGTTTCACCATGTTGGCCAGGCTGGTCTTGAACTCCTGATCTCAGGTGATCTGCCCACCGTGGCCTCCCAAAGTGCTGAGATTATAGGCATGAGCCATGGCGCCCGGCCCGCTCTTGATTTTTCTGTTATGCTGTCTAGAATATTTTATGTGGGGTTTTTCTGTGGTCTGTATTATTACATTTGGATACATTCCTAGAAGGGAATAGCAGTTCAAACACTTCAAAAGTACCATATTGGCATATAATTTACATATTTTTTTGTTTTTAGAAAATATTACAATATTATTTAATTCTTTTAGCATTTCATATAAAATATTTCTCATGTCTTTCAGTTTCCTGAAATAACAAAATAATTAAAAAATATCTTTTGCAGTTAATATTATGAATTCTTATTTTATTATTCACTCTAAGATGTTATCTGTGAGATCGTAACTACTGAAAGAATTATTTTGCTTTGACCATGCTATTTGAGAAGGTATGGTTTAAGTACCTTTATGATGCAAGGCCAAATTGAGTGGATTCTGACCTCCAGAAACTTCCTTCCTGAACTAATTGTTGAATGGTCTAGTGTTGCAATTGTTGGCTTTGTTATCTTTGACAATCTGCAGAAGTTTATTCTGTCTGGCTGCCACTGATGTAAATGGTTTTTAAGGCTTGTTTAGTGTTTCCCACCTTTCTGTTCTCATCCAACTCCTAATTATCTCTGAGGCCAGGAACAGTGGCGCAACACCTGTAATCCCAGCACTTCGGGAGGCCAAGGTGGGCGGATCACCTGAGTTCAGGAGTTCGAGACCAGCCTGGTCCAACATAGTGAAACCCCATCTCTACTAAAAATACAAAAATTAGCTGGGCATGGTGGTGCATGCCTGTAATCCCAGCTACTCGGGAGGCTGAGGCAGGAGAATCACTTGAACCTGGGAGGCAGAGGTTGCAGTGAGCCAGGATGGTGCCACTGTACTCCAACCTGGGCGACAGAGGGAGACTCCATCTCAAGAAAATAAAAAAAGAATTGTCTCTGAAAGCCTGACTCCTCTGGCATATATTCATGATACATCATGTATACCTCAAATAACATGGCCCTCACATCCAAAATTGCAATTATTCATTTGACTGTGTTCACTGGGCGCCAGGACTGTGAGTTACCCATCTTTTTTTTTTTTTATGGCGGAGTCTTGCTCTGTAGCCCAGGCTGAAGTGCAGTGGCACCATCTCGGCTCACTGCAAGCTCCGCCTCCCGGGTTCATGCCATTCTCCTGCCTCAGCCTCCCAAGTAGCTGGGACTACAGGCGCCCACCAGCATGCCCGGCTAATTTTTTGTATTTTTTAGTAGAGATGGGGTATCACCGTGTTAGCCAGGATGGTCTCGATCTCCTGACCTCATGATCCGCCTGCCTCGGCCTCCCAAAGTGCTGGGATTGCAGGCGTGAGCCACCGCACCCAAGTTACCCATCATTTTTATCTCCTACTGCCTAGTGCAGTGAGTGCTTATTACATGAAAGGTACTGATTTTTTTTAAATGAATCTAACATTCATTTTTTAAAAAGCCTACCCTTTCATCCAATTATTTTTTCTCTTCCCAGCTGTTTTCTTCTCGCCCACCTCTGATTTTTTAACTTCTTAATTTCTTTTTTTTTCTTTTCTTTCTTTTTTTTGAGACAACAGAGTCTTGCTCTATTGCCCAGGCTGGAATGCAGTGACGCAAACCTGGCTCACTGCAACCTCCACCTCCTGGGTTCAAGCGATTCTCCTGCCTCAGCCTCCCGAGTAGCTGGGATTACAGGCACCCGCCACCACACCCAGCTAATTTTGGTATTTTTAGTAGAGATGGGGTTTCACTGTGTTGGCCAGGCTGGTCTCAAACTCCTGACCTCAGGTGATCCACCTGCTTCCGCCTCCTAAAGTGCTGGGATTACAGGTGTGAGCCACCGCGCCTGGCCAACTTCTTAATTTCTTGAAGTTGCTGCTTCATACAGCATTGGATAGGAGTTTGGAAGTTACCACTTATACGTACAGCTATCGTAGGCACCGTTTCATTACAACAATTAGGAACATAATTAACCTGGTTTAAGGAAGAAGAGAAATATATGTAAAGGATACAGGGATATCTCACTGAAGCCAAGTGCTAGAAGTATAACAGCCTCACGAGAGACCTGAACTGGGAATTATGTGATAGACAAAGTCACTTTCAGTAACAACCAACCTACAATCTCTCATTTCCTTCTGTACCTGAGTCAGGGTCGTTCCCCCTCTGTCCAAACTCTGGCTTTCTCTGCTTTAGCACATAGTGAAGAATGGCCATTCCAGCTTCCAGCCCAGCATGACCATGGAACTCTACTGTCCAACACCATTCATCTAGAGAGAGAATCTGATTGGCTGGGCTTGAGCCAGGTGATTGAGCCTGGGCTTAATCAGGCTTGAGCCAGCCTGATTTGATGAGCCCTGGTGAGGGGGCAGGGCTGCCTGGAGGTTCATCACTTCAGCAGGGGCTGTGAGTGACGTGCCCAGAGAAAACTCGGCAGAGAAAACTTTGTGGTTAAAATGGTGGGTTTTTTGGGGTTTTGTTTTAATTTTAAAAAATACAGGGACAGGTTCTCCCTATGTTGCCCAGGCTGGTCTTGAACTCCTGGGCTCAAGACATCCTCCCGCCTCAGCCTGCCAAACTGCAGGGTACAGGCCTGAGCCACCATGCCCAGCCAAAATGGTGTTTTCTTTATGACACTGAAGGGGAGTAAATTGATAATTTGTAGATTGATAAGTAATGTAGAGCTTTTAAAGGAATTCAGAATGCAGATTTTTTTTTTTTTTAGCAAGTGAGAAGTTAATTCAGGTCAATTATTTGAGCGAAGTCCAAAGAAGCTGCTGAGTTATAGTCGGAAAGAAAATATGGGTAGTGCAGGTTCAAACTGGGAAAGGATCTTATTTCTTCTTTGGACCAAAGTTGCTGAGAAATGAGCCTAGCCTTTGACTCACGGTTAAGCTGGGGAAATGACAGGGGCAGCTGAAATCAACTGTGAAAAGATGAAGAGTATAAAAACCTTCTATGAGTAATGCAAGACCCTTCTCCTGTAGCTTGTAGAATTTGCGTGTAATTCATACTAGCCGAGTATGTTGTGTGATGTAAAGAACTTAGTATGAGGTAGAAACAGTGCAAGGGAATGGTTGTGGCTTATAAAGATCTTTGATTCTTTAGGTTATTGCTTTGGGAAAATGCTTTCCTTTGCCTGGCTGTCATAGGCAAGATTTTTATTTTCAACCCCAATAAAGCATATTTGTACTTTCTTGCTCTTTCCTTCTCATTTTATTTAAAAAAAAAAAAAAAAAAGATTGTTGGATTGCTTTTTCCTAACAACGATTTTTAAAAATCTTACCAAATTAAAATTAGCTGAGGAAATGAATGTGCCAGGTATAACCAGATGCTCAGTAATTACTTATGGAACGAATGAGGAGAGTCTTCAAGTCCCAGTCCCTGCTCCAGAGCTGTTGTTTGTGCATCAATCTATAGATCCCTTAAACCAGGTGTCCTTGACCCCCGGGCCATGAACAGGTACCCGTACATGGCCTGTTAGGAGCTGGGCTGCACAGGAGGAGGTGAACAGCGAGCAAGCTTTACCTCCTGAGCTCCGCCTCTTGTCAGATCCGCGGTGGCATTAGGTTCTCATAGGAGCACGAATCCTATTGTGGACTGAGCATGTGAGGGATCTCAGGTGAACGCTCCTTATGAGAATCGAATGCCTGAGGTGGAAGTTGCATCCCGAACCCCGTGCCTACCTGCTGGGTCTGTGGAACAATTGTCTTCCACGAAACCAGTCCGTGGTGCCAAAAACACTGGGGACCACTGCCTTAAACCAGCTCACTGGCCTCTTGGGGAGCCAGTGAAAAGAACCCTCTTTCACTATTGCCTGCTGCAATAGAAAGAATCAATGTGTGGTAGTTTATAAATGATAGACCATCTGTGTGTCCCCTGGGTTTCTTTTTATAATCTGTCTATTGGCTTCAATGGAAAGAAAGGAGCAAAGAGGACCTACATCGAAAATTATAATGCAAAATTTTATGTTTTGTCATGAATGTTTGCATATAAGTATGCTCATTTCCTGAGGATGATCGTGTTTGTGGTACTGTGTGCTATGCTTTCCCATCCAGTCCAAATGCCCTCTTAAAAGCGCTTCTCAGTACAGCTCTTTATAGACAGTCACTACCAATTGGTCACAGTCAAAAACCACTAACAATTCAAGTTTAAAATCTAGTAGATTAAAATGCTAATGGCAATTAAAAGACAATAATATAGGTTATATTATTATATTAGATATAAATGTAGGTAGGAAGTAGTGGTGATGTTATGCATTACATGTGAGATGAATTATTTTCTCATTATGTGTGTGACTATTATGTGTGTATGTGACTATTATAGTTACAATGTGAACTGTTTCTATAAAAACATCCATAGTTATCAGACTATTCACTGGTGTCATGGTTTAAGGAGAATGGCTTACTTCTCTGGCTCCACTTACATACTTGTGATACTACACCGTGCCTCCACTTTATCCTTGTAACAAGTTGTACCCCACATTGTGGCACTTCTCTTGGCCTGCCCAGCTCATTATTTTATGAGAGACATTGCCAAAACAGAAGGGCAATTCAGTTATGTCAGAATTTAATTTTATACATTGATTAAAATTTGGCTGTCCCCATGCGGAGCAGTTGGTGAATATTTCTCCAGGGAATCATGACCTTTGATGGGCTTTATTGGTTGTTAGATCCCAGCTGAAAACTGCCTTGGCTAATTCCCTTTCATTTACATATGCAAATAACATGCAAGTCTCTGGGTGTTCGTTTTCGATAAAATGTTTTGCATATGCTTTGATTGCAGTTAGTAATGGGGTCTGTAAAGAGGAATGGTATTGTGAATCAGTCATAGGCAATTCAGCCCTCCTCCAGATGCATATTTTTTAGGTGATTATTATCCTAAGCTGTCTGTTTCATTCCTGTTATCAGTGGACCTGGCCTATACCTGGTATTTGTTAAATATGTGCAAACCACTCTTCATTTCCCCTTTTAAAAAAAAACTACTTATATTTGTTTTATTTTTATTGAGCCACTTAAAACTGAATCAAAGCTAGTACTTTATCTCCCACTTTGAGGGTGGTTAGAAGATTAGAAACTTAATGAGGCCCTGTTTGAGGAGTAAATAAAGTTAAAATGCAATAGCTCTTTCATAATACCATTCTTTTGGGGTGTTAGTTTTGAAGATAACAGCACTGCACCTTACCTTTGGGGAGCTGACCAGTCCTATTGTTATTTAAAGAGCCTTAGAGAGGCTGGGCTAGGTGGCTCATGCTTGTAATCCCAGCACTTTGGGAGGCCGAGGCGGGCGGATCACAAGGTCAGGAGATCAAGACCACGGTGAAACCCCGTCTCTACTAAAAACACAAAAAATTAGCCAGGCGTGGTGGTGGGCGCCTGCAGGCCCAGCTACTCGGAGAGGCTGAGGCAGGAGAATGGCGTGAACCCGGGAGGCGGAGCTTGCAGTGAGCCGAGATTGCGCCACTGCAGTCCAGCCTGGGCGACAGAGTGAGACTCCTTCTCAAAAAAAAAAAAAAAAAAAAAAAAGAGCCTTAGAGGACTTACACCCTAAGTAGAGTCTTAACATTCACTTGCTTATATTCTCACATTGAGCTAAGTCTACCAGTAAAATTCTTTTTGCCAGTAAAAGTACAGAGTACATCTTAGTATTTTGTATATGCATTATTTATATGCTGTACAGGGTTATATGTACAAAAAACCATGTAAAGTATGTCACGGCAGTGTTTACCTTCAAGGCTAATTTTGACCATATACAATTGGCCCTTCATACCCATGAGTTCTACATCTGTGGAGGTAACCAACAGTGGGTCAAAAATATTTGGAAAAAAATGGGTGATTGTGTCTGTGCTGAACATGTATAGACTTTTTTCCTGGCATTCCCTAAAAAAATACAGTATAACAACTACACCCATAGCATTTACATTGTATTAGGTATTACATATCATTTAGAAATAATTTAAAACATACAGGAGGATGTGTGTAGGTTATATGCAAATATTATGCCATTTTATGTAAGGAACTTGAACATCCACAGATTTCGGTATCCTCAGGGAGTCCTGGAACCGACCCAAATAGACTGTATACTGTGTCTTGACACATGGACTGTTGAACCCAACCTTTTCTGGGTAATACTAAGAGCGTCAGTACAATGATAACATTTATTGAGCGCTTAAAATGTGTGAGGTGCCTGTCTGAATGCATTATGTACATTGCAAGAAGTGATGCTGTGCTCTCTCTACAGACCAGAACCCCCTGAGAAGAAGCCAGTGATTACTAAAGCTGAGAGTGCTCACAGTTGTTGTGTGATCACAGCCAGTCCTGCCTGAGGAAGCCTAAGTCCTATGTCTTTGGGTATATAGATGGCAGTGGAGCTGGAGCATTTGAGGAAACACGGGCCATACTAGGGACTTGGGCTTTTCCCCTGAGCAGCTGTGAAGTGTTAGGGTTTGGAGAGGAGTAGTGCAACCTGACTTACTTGCCAATCAGATGCTCATCAGACCATACTGGTTGCTGCACTGAGACTAACTAAACAGGGTGAGTGAGCTGTGCTGGAGGGACAGAGGGCAGATTGTGAGCACCCAGTGAAGATGCAGTTGCAGGGGTCCAGAAGGCAGATGGCTGGGGGATTCTGCATCTGTTTTCGAAGATGGAACTGTCAGGATTAGATGTGGGGTAGAGATAAGGGGAGGAGACAAGGAAGACAGCCAAGGGTTTTGATCTGAGCAACTACAAGAATGTAATTCCTGGCCCGGCACAGTGGCTCATGCCTGTAATCCCAGCACTTTGGGAGGCAGGCAGGTCACTTGAGTTTGAGATCAGCCTGGCCAATATGGCAAAACCTGTCTCTACTAAAAATACAAAAATTAACTGGACGAGGTGGCTGCCATAATCCCAGCTACCTGGGAGGCTGAGACAGGAGAATCACTTGAACCCAAGAGGCGGAGGTTGCCATGAGCTGAGATCGTGTCACTGCACTGCAGCCTGGGCGACAGAGCAAGACTCCATCTCAAACAAACAAACAAAAAATTAGCCGGGTGTGGTGGTGCATGCCTGTAGTCCCAGCTACTCAGGAGGCTGAGGTGGGAGAATTGCTTGAACTAGGCGGTGGAGCCAAGATCATGCCACTGCACTCCAGCCCAGGTGACAGAGCAAGACTCGGTCTCCAAAAAAATAATTTCTATTTACTAAGGAAAAGGAACCCAGGGAAGGAACATCTTTGTGGTATGAATAAGGATTAACATATGAGATGCCTCCTAGGAGACAGCTAAGTGGAGATTTTTGAACAGGCAGCTGAATAAACTGAATATGCATGTCTAGGGTTGGTGGGGTAGAGTGGTTTATGAGGACCAGGCATGAAATAGACAATTTTCTTTTTTTTTTTTTTATCCAGCCCAGATCTGCTGATCTCTTTTTAGAAAAGGTAGAAAATTGGGAGTTTTTAACAGGAAGTTTTCTGATCTTTCAAATGTTGAAAAGTGAGAATATGAGAGCAGACACAGAAGTGGAAGGGGCTGCTATAAAAATTTGAGAGTGAGGCACTATAAAATAGACACGCGTGGGGTTAGGGGCTGAGGTATGAAAACAAACTGAGAGTTTGAGGAGCAGAAAGAGCCAAATGATGGCCCAGTGAATCCCTGTGTGTCCACTGAAGTTGAAGAAGCCAGGTGTTGGGGGCACAGCTGGAGACCCATGTACGCTTTCCTCATGACTTCCCTCATCATCCCTCTCAGGTCACCACCATACCCTGCTTGGTGTTTGTCTTTCCCATGCTTATTTTCGTATGTTTACTAAATACTGTTTGAAGGTGTACACAAATACACACAGCATGATTTTGTATGTTCTTAAACTTTCTATAAATTATACCATACTCTATATATAATTTTTGTAACTTCTTTTAGTTAAAAATTTTAAAATTTTATCTATATTGATAACATGATCTTATAATGTCTTCATTCTTCATTCCTACATAGTTGTCCATTGTGAACTATATAACACTGTTTATTCTCCTGGTAATGGGCCTTTCAGTTGCTTCTCATTTTGGGCTGTTATAAAGAATGTAGAAAGGAACATTCTTTTTTTTTTTTTTTTTTTTTTTTAGATGGAGTCTCGCTCTGTGCCAGGCTGGAGTGCAGTAGTGCAATCTCAGCTCACTGCAGCCTCTGCCTCCCGGGTTCAAGCGATTCTCTGCCTCAGCCTCCCAAGTAGCTGGGACTACAGGCGCACGCCACCACGCCCAGCTAATTTTTGTATTCTTAGTAGAGACAGGGTTTCACCATGTTGGCCAGGATGGTCTCGATCTCTTGACCTCGTGATCCGCCCACCTTGGCCTTCCAAAGTGCTGAGATTACAGGCGTAAGCCACCGTGCTCGGCCGAAAGGAACATTCTTATACCCTTATCCTTGTGTGTATGTACAGTACTTTTTCTTGCATGTATACTTAGGCATCAGGTTCCTTGACTGAAGTCAGTGTTTTTTTTTTTAACTGTCACAGCCTTATAGACTGGAGTATTTGATGAAATCTATGGACCTAACCAGAATGTTATACTTAAACTTTTCTTATATGAATTACTTTGTTACATGCCCATTAGTGGCCTCCTTAAGAGTTCATGCCTCCTAGATTAAAAATAACTGGTCTAAGTTCTGACTATTCTTCTTAATTGAACCATGAAGTGAAACAAATAGTATCCAGACATTCAACTCATAGCTTTCTGAGTGTCTGTAGCCAAATA
This sequence comes from Symphalangus syndactylus, assembly GCF_028878055.3. Lineage (NCBI taxonomy): Eukaryota > Metazoa > Chordata > Mammalia > Primates > Hylobatidae > Symphalangus > Symphalangus syndactylus. The sequence continues at coordinate 15,137,420 of NC_072438.2, read as the reverse complement.
TCCTTCAGGAAGTTTAGTTGTTAGATATCTAAAGGGAAAAGAAACTGCCATCTCCGTATGAAAGTAAGAAACAGGACTTTTTTGCATATAATAAAAAATAGGGTTTGCCTGGGTGCGATGGCTCATGCCTGTAATCCCAGCACTTTGGGAAGCTGAGGTGGGTGGGTCGCTTGAGCCTGGCAGTTTGAAACCAGTTTGAGATGGGGTTTTGCAGAAACCACGTCTCAGCCAAAAAAAAAAAAAAAAAGCCAGGTGTGGTGGCACACGCCTGAGTCCCAGCTGCTTGGGAGGCTGAGAAAGGTGGGAGCAACACGTGAGTCCTGGAGGTCAAGGATATGGTGAGCTGTGATCGTACCACTGCCCTCCAGCCTGGGTGACAGAGCAAGATCCTATCTCAAAAAAAAAAAAAAATGCGGGGAGGGGTTTGCCTAAATCAGTAAGGTGCTATAATGAACTGAGAAAATTGAAGGACTTAATTCAAGTTGAAGTATTTTCCTCTTTTTGTAAAATGATGAAATGGAGGCTCAGAAGTTAAATAACTTGTCCAGCTTCACACAGCACAGCAGGTCTCATGAGTCCAGATCTTGTTCCCTTTATGTTACATCACCCTGCTAAAGAGCAGGGTTACCTTTTCCTAAGCCTCAATTGATCACGTTATTTAATTATTATAACAGTTTCATATCCTCTATTTTTTGTTGAAAATTTTAACCTTCTTTTTTCTCAGCATTCTAAAGAGTACATAATCTGTGCCCTAGATCATGTTTGAAGATATTTATCCGTTGGATACTTCTCTCCTACTCTGTATCATTTTCTAGAGAGCAAATGTGCGTGAGAGCTGGAGGCAGGCCAGTTTTTGTAGACCATTCCGTGTTCAAGGATAAGAATCACAGCTCTCATACAGGGGCCTTGGCAGAAACAGCTTTTTATTTAGAGGAGTTTTTTTTTCACTTTGTGTTGCTTCTCTGGTTATTGAAGGCATGAGTTTGTGAACCCTGGCACATATTCTCAGTCTTCTCACTTGGTGGTCTTTTGCTTATTTGCTTAACATTAATTTAGTTCTGAATTTTAAAAGGGTTTTTAAAACTTCTAGTCATTAAAGTATGGAATTGATCCTTTGCTTTCCAGTAAAATGATTACTATGATCACCAGTAGTCCTTCTATCAGTATCTGGTTGGGTTTCCTGCCACTAATCTTCCAACTCTGCTTTAAAACTAAAGACTAAGATCTGAAAAACTGTAAAAGAGCTCCATGTGCAGGGTTGGGCTGAAAATAGGAGTGTTTGAAAGCGTGTGCTTCAGTTATTGCTGCATGACTAAGTACCCCAAAACTTAGTGGCTTGAAACAACTATTTACCCACAGTTCTGTGAGTTAGCTAGGGCTCAGCTGGGAGGTTCTTCTGCTGTTCTTGCCTGGGGTCTGTGATGGCAGGTGGAGCTGAAACATCCAGGATTGCTTTCCTCATGTGACTGGTGCTTCAGCAAGCATGGCTGGGAGCTGTGACCTTTCCCCACGTGGCAGATGGAGAACACTCAGAAGGTAGCATTCCAGGAGGGCATCTGTCACACTCGGCAACATCTTATTATGAAACCCAGTCACTGTGGGAGGGGCCCAACCTAGGGGCAAGTGCTGGGAGGCACAATTCATTGAGAGCACCAGAGTAACAGCCTTTCCTCTAACAGTTACTTTCTAGAGAGATTGAGTAGACAGATTCTGGACTTTGGGATACTAGGCACCCCTGAGGCAAAGCATGAGACACCATAATGAAAATTGGGGACACTCCCCCTTCACTTTCTGGTGCCTGACAAATAGGTTTATCTTCCAAAGACAGAAGTGTGGAAGATTTCTTAATGAAGAAGAGGTTGCTGTAAAGAAGAAACATTTGAGGGACGAGATGATTCTTTAAAAATTATAAACACGATAATAGAAATGAAAAACTCAATAGATGGTTTGGAAGACAGCTCTGGAAATCTTCCAGAAAGTAGAACAAAAAGATGAAGAAATGGTAAACAGGAGACAAAAGAAATTAGGGGACCAGTACAGGAAATTCAGTAACCAGCTATTAGGAAATGTGTCCATAATACTAGCACCCTTTTCCAGATGTAGAAACTAAGGCTTTGATAGGTAAATGATTTATGTAGGGTCATGTTGTTAACCCTGGGGTGAAATTTAGAACCAGATCTCTTTGACTCCATTGAGCCATGTGCAAATGGAACAGGCAGTTAACACTGAGTATCATGTAGGTTAGTGATCACACTATGGCAGCACCTGTCCGGCATTTAGGGAATATCCAGTCTAAATGAACCCTCCATAAAAGAGAAACCTGTAAGATGATTAATACGGCACAGAAACCTTTGAGTATGGAGAGGAGAGATGAGGCAGAATAAGTCAAATTGCCTTTCTTTTACTTTACACTTAATAACTAAGGTCCAAGTTGAGAAGGATGGGAAGTATGGAGAAGATGGAGAAATACTGGAAATGTTGTAGGGATGGGAAGTGATAGGAATTTGTCAGGGAACAAATAAGACCCTCATGAAGTAATAGGACACCAGTTGCTGTGTTTGACTGAGGCGCAGTCTCCATCATCATTTAACTATTCAACCCCACACCACAGCCAGGAGCAGAGAGCGTAGCAGTAGCAAGAACCTAGTATTGGTCAGAGAGAGAAGGAGCAGGCCATGAAGTCCAGGGAGAATCCAGAGGGGTTTTGGTGGTATGCATTAGGTTAATTATCTTTTTACTCCTCCAACCTCAAAATCAAATCATAGCAAAAATTAAAGGCATTTTTGAAGTGATGAATCAAAAAACAAGATTGTAGAAAATTAAAGATGTACAAAATCTAGAAATGATACCAACATTTAAGTGACTAAGGTGACAGGGACTCTGGATGCCTCACATGTGTCATGTTAGTTTTTTTAGTGAATCTTGGGAGGGAAGTGGTGGCATTCTTGGGTATAGAAAGAGGAAGTGGCACACATGCCCTTTGCTGCCCAGTGAATGTAGCAGGGCAAGAATTCAGACCCAGGCCAGCATGACTCCAAGCCCCAATCCCAAATACATTCAACTGAGTCCTCTTCTCAGAGAAATCAGAGTGATTATCATGTAAATCTCAGGAGGACAGGGGTCCTCATAACCATTTGTTCACTGGGTGCGCGAATGAGCCAGTGAATGGTAAACTAGTGGCTGGCTGGCCATGCATTCTGAGGGTTGCTCACTGAGCGTGTCCTGAAACTTGCCAGCGTCTGTATGTGGCTCGCCACTTTGCAGGTTTGGAGTACTACAATTTGAATTTTAGAGTGCTCTTAACGGTTTGCAGAGTGTTTTACATGTATTGGATACTGGAAGATGGGTGGATATTATCCATTTTACAGTTAGGAAAAGCAATTCATGAGTTCAGTGGTGGAATGGTGGCATTTTTTTCACCTATAGCTTGTGCTCCCTTAGAGTTGTTATTAAGATATAACTTAATCTTTCTTTGTTTTTTAAGATACTATAGGCTCTCAAAATATTATTGAATGGCCTTATGGATATGCTATGCTACTGAAATTTGATTATTTTTTCTAATGGTTTATATAATTGGGAAAGTGAATAAAAATTTCTCATTAAAGCTGTAAATTAACACTTTGGAACACCTGCCAGGAGACAACAAAGGGTGATGACAGCTTCTGCTGTGCCTCTATACTTCCCAGCTTGCTGTGATGGTGACCCAGGGTTCTCATGATTTTTTATTTTTTATTTTTTATTTTTTTGAGACCGAGTCTCACTCTGTTGCCCAGGCTGGAGTGCAGTGATGCGATCTCGGCTCACTGCAACCTCCACTTCCTGGGTTCAAGCAGTTCTCCTGCCTCAGCCTCCCAAGTAGCTGGGATTATAGGTGCCTGCCACCATGCCCAGCTAATTTTTTTGTATTTTTAGTAGAAACGGGGTTTCACCATGTTCGCCAGGCTAGTCTTGAACTCCTGACCTCAAGTGATCCACCCACCTTGGCCTCCCAAAGTGCTGGGATTACAGGTGTGAGCCGCTGCGCCCAGCCGATTTTTTAAAAAATATATAAGATGCTACAGGTAGTCAAGAAAAGAACAGAAAAACCTGGTTGGTAGAGCTTGCTTTTACACAGAGTAAGGAGTAAGCTCATATTTTGCTGTTTAAACATGAGAGCAAAAAAATATAAATGTTTATATATGACAGCAAATATATATATATCACTCATATATAGTATACATATTTACTTGTATATTAATAAATATATGTGTGTATATGTAATTAATTTCTAAGACAAAGCATGAAAAAATATGTAGTCACTAGGCTGTAATGACCATTCTGATTAAATGGGACCCCATTTTAGAGTATTGGAAGACGTTTAATAAGTGATCCCTAGAGGTTCAGTGTTCTGCATTGGGAGACTAGCCCTAGGTTTAAAAACCTAGTGACATAGGCTTGCTGTACAGAACAGTATGCAGTGTGTCAGCTGACACTGGTGTTGGTTTCACGATCCGAAGGAAATGGAATATAATTGCCGTCCTTGTCACACCTTGAGCATTATGGTAAGCAGGTGCTTTCTGGTGCAACTGTTTGTGGTTGAACAGTGTTTATGACTAATATCTGCCATGGTTTTTAAGAGTGTTTTTAAAGGAAAGGGCAACTCTTGTCTGGCCTATTTTTCTATCTTCCTATTAAAAGCTGTGGTATGACGTGGACAGAATGTAACTCTGGATGTTTACAATTAACTGTTTTCATTGTAATCTGTTTCTTGCTACTCAAACTGTGCATCTGTGGGATTTCTTATTTAGGATATCTATAATATTTGTGCTGAGTCATTTTCAGTTAAGTGAATGGGGTAAAGTTCTATTTTTAGCCCGTCAAGGCCTAGTGAGGGCACTGGCTTAGCAGAACTCTCCGTCACGCGCATCTGTTTGGGTTATGCCCACCAATAAAGACTTGATTCCAGTTTAAATAGGACTTTGGTCACTGAATAAATCTAAAGTTTCTGAGAAATATGCTGACTTTTTTTGTCCACTGTGAAAAAATTTTTTTTCTTCCTGTGAGAAATTGAGACTCTTAAAAGTTAAAAGTCTACATAATGAAAGATTATTTGCTTGTGCCTGTTTTCAACATTCATTTTTCTTTAAAGGTTGACTCTTATTTTTACCCTCCCAAATCCAGACTCTTCTATGTACTCTCCTTAAATTTTAAACTCCCAAGCTTTGTATAGAAGTCGGTAATCTGGTCCAGATGCTGAAAAGAAGACAAAGCTTTCACACTCACAATATTGGCTTCGTTTTCTGGACTTTTGTTGTTGTTGTAATCATGAGTGTTCATGTTTCTTTAAAACAGAAAAAAAAAATCACCTTGTTTTTTTCAGGGTGTGAGCTCCTAGAGAACTAAGATGAGGTTTTGTGATTTCCCTTTAAGTCTGGTATAAGATCTCGCTCACATAAATATTTAATACTCTTTTTGATGGTGACTGACTTTTGGTCATATGATGGACATTTAGGCCCTTAAATCTGCCCCATGAGCAAGATGACACACCTTTGGAAAAACAGAAGCTATTCTGGGAGGTACATGAATATGTTCACATTTCATCACTAAGTTTCATTTAATATGCTTTATTAGTAATAAGCATGTATACCAATTTGTATCTACAAACCTGTAATTTTTTGAACTGTAGTATTCACGTAAATATTGGCACTATATTTATTTTGGAACATGGATGATTTGTAAAACCTATGTATTAAAACAAAAGTCTACAAATACCTGATTTGTACACACCTGGCTGTAACCTAACGTGTCTTCTTGTTGTCATGCAGAGCTCTGGTATCGAGACTTTAGTGGAGGAGCTCTGCTCCAGACTGAAAGACCTTCAGAGTAAGCAAGGTGAGGTCAAAAGCACTGTGCACACACATGCCAGGATTACATCCCTGAGGAATCTGGATTGGGGAAAATCTTAGAATTGATCAGAAAAGAAAACAACCAGAACAAAGTCTTTGTGTCCAGTCTGTGTCACTAGGCCAGCCTCATGCTCCATCTGCAGCTCTGTTAGTGGCTTCCGTGTCAGTCCCAGCAGTCACTCATAGAGATTCCCGCAACCAAGGGAGGGACTTAGTCCACAGGTGCCCTCAGAGATAGGAAACACTTCATGGTTTTCTGTTTTTTGGGGATTTTTTGTTGTTGTTGGCTTCAAGTTGAAGCTCAGAGATCAGGAGCAATATTGTCTCTTTCCTTTCCCCATCCTTGCTCCTCTGCTAATATCCACCTGTTGATGTTAAGACTGCTAAATTAAGACATTAAATTAAGATGTTAAGACATGAATTACTTCAGGTTTGGAAGGGACTTCTGTTTTGACTCAGCTTTTTTGGAAACACAGACTTGTCAAGCTTATTTAGTTATTTCGATATATGAATCCTCCTCATGCTTTTTCTAACTTTTCTGCAATCCCTAAGAATGAGACCTTCATATTAAGCGTAAGGGTCCTTGTTTCCTTGCCCTCTTCATGGTCATTTTGCTGCCCACCAAGCCTTGAGCCTGCCTCTTAAGGGCACAGTTTATTTGTAACCTAAGGCAGTATCCTAGGCTAAACTAAAGGTATAGCCCTTTTTCCTGTTTCAGTTGAAATAGCCCTTGCTCACCTACATGTTAAGTAATGGAGCAAACTGTAATAAAGAATATTCTTTACAGATTCGTTTTAGTCAAGATGAGTCAATGTAAAGTCTATGCCTATAGAATTTTGTGAGAAAATATTTTTGGAATCTAAACAGATGTTCTGTCCTTCTGGTCTAATTAATAAGTACATAGGGGACTTCAGTCTCTTAATTAAGTGCCTCTAGAGCACTGTATCAGTGACAGGATGAACAACTCTCACCTCTTGGCCTAATGCTAATGTGGTTTAATCGGAGAATTCCCCCTGGCACACTGAAAAAATAGATTTTTATTAAAAAGATCTGTATCGAGTTTGCCTTTTAAGCACCGCCTCTATTTCTTGTTAAAATTAATTGAGAAACTTTGAAATACATGGGCATTTATTAACTAGATATAAGACAAATCTTTCTGAATTTTTGTTTCATAACAGAAGAGAAGATTCACAAAAAGTTAGAGGGGTCTCCCTCTCCAGAGGCAGAATTATCCCCTCCAGCAAAGGATCAAGTGGAAATGTATGTAAGATTGTATTCAGTAATAAAGTGTGCATTTGTTAAAATCAAGTGAATAACTGCTACATGGTTTCCATTTTCTGTTTGTCATCTTGTTTAGTTTCATTATATATAATTTAAGAAACATTTATTGAGTGCTTATGTGCTTGACACGGAGAATTCAAAGGTGAAATAAGATGGTTCTGTCCTTGGTGTGCATATTCAATACATATTTGTGTAACAAATGAGTGAAACAAAGAAGGTTATTATTTGCTAAGTCTATGTATGTACTATTACCTTTAATATTTACAACAGCCCTTTGAGACAGCTGTAAGAAATTAGGATTATCAGCCGGGTACAGTGGCTCGTGCCAGTAATCCCAACACTTTGGGAAGCCAAGGCAGGTGGATCACCTGAGGTCAGGAGTTCGAGACCAGCCTGGTCAACATGGTGAAACCCTGTCTCAAAAATTAGTCGAGCATGGTGGTACATGCCTGTAATCCCAGCTACTCAGGAGACTGAGACAGGAGAATTGCTGGAACCCGGGAGGCAGAGGTTGCAGTGAGCTGAGATTGTGCCATTGCACTCCAGCCTGGGCGACAGAGTGAGACTCTGTCTTATATAAAAAAACAAAACAAAACAGGAAAGAAATGATTATCCATGTTCACAAGCAAGAACACTGAGTTCCCACTGTTTACTGCAAAGGGAACATAGGCAAATCCTTGACCTGCCAAACCTGCTTCCTAAAGATACTTTTATTTTTTTCTTTGTAAATAATTAGTCTTAAAATAATCTGCATTATAAACAGACTTCCCTATTATACATTTTATTTTAATCTTTCGAACCTCTGAAACCTACGAAAAAAATAGTATTTCCTTGGTTTGTATAGACCTATATTGTCCAGCACAGTAGCTGCAAGCCATGTGTGACTACTGAGCACTTGAAATGGGGCTAGTTCAAACCGTGATGTGCTGTCAGTGGACAATTCTCATTGGATTTCAAAGACTATCTATAAAAATAATGTAAAGTGTTAAACATTTTAAAATATTGATTACATGTTGAAATGATAATATCAGGATTTTAGTTAAATATATTACTGGAGTACATTTCACCTATTTCTTATGTTTTAATGTGCCTGCTAGAACACTTAAAATTACATAGGAAGCTCAAAATATATTTCTGTTGGTCAACTCTGACACAGACTGAGAAAGAGAATCAAGTTTAGGCCCTTTGAAAATATGGCCTTTTACCACTTCATGTGTGACCTTGGGCATTGCCTCTGAAACAACAGTCCCTTCAGTAGCCAATGTGACTTTAAATTCTTCCTTTTGCAATCTGTTCTGCTCTGAAATCTTCAGTGGCTCCCAGTTTCCTAGCAAATCAAAAACACTCTCATTTTCAAGCCCCCTGAAACCAGCCTCCCTGGCTTGTTCTGCCCTGCATTTCTAGTGATCACTGCTGTAATTACTTTTCCATTCTGTGAGCATAACATGTATGTCTTCATGTCCTGACACAGGTTCTCAGGCCTCACAGGTAGTACTCACTAAACTTGTGGAATAAATCTGGAATTTCAAGGCTCAGTTGTGGCCCACTTTAATTGTTCTAGGCCTCACCGACATCCTCTTTCTGAATACTTGAATGTGATCATTCCTACCATTTCTGAGGGCCTGCTTCAATGCCAGGCAGTATGCTAGCGGTTACTTAAGAAGCTGCTGTTCCGACTCATTTTGCATATTAATTCCTTTACTCCTCACAACTCTGAGAGGTAAATATTACTAGCTCTATTTTGTAGGTGAGGAAACTGAGCTATGGAGAGGTTAAGTAACATGCCTAAGGTCACACAGCTAGTAAGGCAGGCAGAGCCAGGATTTGACCTCAGAGAATGTGGCTTTAGAGCTCATACTCTTGACTGATTGCTACCGAACTTTTTAACTGCATATATCTTCAATGCTCACAATAACTTCGTGAGGTAAGTTGTACGATCACCATTTTGCAGTTGAGGAAATAGTCTGAAGCAGTAAATAATGAGCTTAAAGTTGCAAGCAATAGTGACTTAGCTGAGATTCAAATTCAGATATTGCTTACTGAAGAGACTGCATTCTTTCTTCTACTATTTGTCCTTTTTGACTTCTTAATTAAAATGCAAACTTTGAAGATAAAAACTGTCATGTTACATATTTTCTCAGTATTCTTACAGTGCATATCACAGTGCTGAGCAAAATGGTGCTTGATGCATGGGACTAATCTTAAGCATATTTTACTGTATTATAAATTGTTGTAAAGTTAATGATTCTTGGATGATGTGAATGTTGACACTACTAAAATGAAATATTCCATTCTTCTGGTTGGTAATGTTGTTTTACTCTATCTAAAAAATCTGCATACTCATTTTTTGAACTCTTTACTCTGTTTTTCAGGTACTATGAAGCATTTCCACCACTTTCTGAGAAACCAGTTTGCCTGCAAGAAATCATGACTGTGTGGAACAAGTCTAAAGTCTGTTCTTACTCTAGCTCTTCTTCATCATCCACAGCCCCACCAGCTAGCACAGATACTTCCTCTCCTAAGGACTGCAACAGTGAAAGTGAAGTCACCAAGGAAAGAAGCAGTGAAGTACCCACCACTGTGCATGAGAAAACCCAGAGCAAAAGCAAAAACGAGAAGGAAAACAAATTTAGTAATGGCACAATTGAAGAAAAGCCTGCTTTGTACAAAAAGCAAATCCGACATAAACCTGAAGGAAAGATTCGCCCTCGCTCATGGTCTTCTGGCTCCAGTGAAGCAGGCTCAAGTTCCAGTGGGAATCAGGGAGAATTAAAAGCATCCATGAAGTATGTTAAAGTAAGACACAAGGCACGAGAGATTCGAAACAAAAAAGGGCGGAATGGGCAAAGCAGGCTTTCTTTGAAGCATGGTGAGAAGGCTGAAAGAAACATTCATACTGGAAGTAGTAGCAGTAGCAGCAGTGGTTCTGTCAAACAGCTGTGCAAGCGGGGTAAGAGACCTTTAAAAGAAATCGGGAGAAAAGATCCTGGGAGCACTGAAGGAAGAGACCGGTACATGGAGAACAGAAATGACACAGAGTATAAAGAGGAGCCCTTGTGGTACACCGAGCCAATTGCTGAATATTTTGTTCCTCTGAGCAGAAAAAGTAAACTAGAGACCACATACCGAAACAGACAAGATACAAGTGATCTGACATCAGAGGCAGTGGAAGAATTGTCTGAATCAGTGCATGGTCTTTGTATCAGCAACAATAATCTTCATAAAACATACCTCGCAGCAGGTACTTTCATTGATGGTCATTTTGTAGAAATGCCTGCAGTTATAAATGAGGATATTGACCTCACTGGGACCTCATTATGTTCTCTACCAGAGGACAATAAATACCTAGATGATATTCATCTGTCAGAATTAACGCACTTCTATGAAGTGGATATTGATCAATCCATGTTGGATCCTGGTGCCTCAGAAACAATGCAAGGAGAAAGTCGGATTTTGAATATGATTCGACAAAAAAGCAAAGAGAACACAGATTTTGAGGCAGAATGTTGCATAGTGTTAGATGGTATGGAGTTGCAAGGGGAACGTGCAATATGGACAGATTCTACCAGCTCCGTAGGTGCTGAGGGCTTATTCCTGCAGGACCTTGGCAATCTGGCTCAGTTTTGGGAGTGCTGTTCATCCAGCTCCGGTGATGCTGATGGGGAGAGTTTTGGAGGAGACTCTCCAGTTAGACTGTCTCCCATCTTAGACAGCACAGTGCTCAATTCACACCTGCTTGCTGGCAATCAAGAGCTCTTTTCAGATATTAATGAAGGATCTGGTATAAACTCTTGTTTTTCAGTGTTTGAAGTGCAATGCAGTAATTCTGTTTTACCATTTTCTTTTGAAACACTCAACTTGGGAAATGAAAATACAGATTCTAGTGCTAATATGCTTGGGAAAACACAGTCTAGATTGCTAATATGGACCAAAAATAGTGCCTTTGAAGAAAATGAACACTGTTCTAATCTTTCAACAAGAACTTGTAGTCCGTGGTCCCATTCAGAAGAAACACGTTCAGACAATGAAACATTAAATATTCAGTTTGAAGAATCCACACAGTTTAATGCCGAAGATATTAATTATGTAGTTCCTAGAGTCTCGTCAAATTATGTAGATGAAGAACTTCTAGATTTTTTGCAAGATGAAACTTGCCAGCAAAACAGTAGAACTTTAGGTGAGATTCCTACATTAGTTTTCAAAAAAACATCTAAACTAGAATCCGTCTGTGGTATTCAGCTAGAACAAAAAACAGAAAACAAAAATTTTGAAACTACACAAGTATGTAATGAAAGTCCACATGGAGATGGCTACAGCTCAGGGGTTATTAAAGACATTTGGACAAAGATGGCAGACACAAATTCTGTGGCTACAGTAGAAATAGAAAGAACTGATGCTGAGTTGTTTTCGGCAGATGTAAATAACTACTGCTGCTGTCTAGATGCTGAAGCTGAACTGGAGACCCTTCAGGAGCCTGATAAGGCTGTGCGGAGGTCAGAGTACCATCTGTGGGAGGGACAGAAAGAGAGCCTGGAGAAAAGAGCATTTGCTTCTAGTGAGCTATCAAACGTGGATGGTGGTGATTATACAACACCCTCTAAACCCTGGGATGTAGCCCAAGATAAAGAAAACACATTCATTCTTGGAGGAGTTTATGGAGAACTCAAAACCTTCAATAGTGATGGGGAATGGGCAGTCGTACCACCTAGTCACACAAAAGGAAGTCTGTTACAGTGTGCAGCTTCTGATGTTGTGACGATAGCTGGTACAGATGTCTTTATGACCCCAGGAAACAGTTTTGCTCCTGGGCACAGGCAGTTATGGAAACCCTTCGTGTCATTTGAACAGAATGATCAGCCGAAGAGTGGGGAAAATGGGTTAAATAAGGGATTTTCTTTTATCTTCCATGAAGACTTACTAGGAGCTTGTGGCAACTTTCAAGTCGAAGATCCTGGACTTGAATACTCATTTTCTTCCTTTGACTTAAGCAATCCATTTTCACAAGTTCTTCATGTAGAATGCTCATTTGAACCTGAAGGGATTGCATCTTTCAGCCCCAGTTTTAAACCGAAATCAATCCTCTGTTCTGATTCAGACAGTGAAGTGTTTCACCCCAGGATATGTGGTGTTGACAGAACACAATACAGGGCTATTCGGATCTCTCCTAGGACTCACTTTCGCCCAATTTCTGCATCCGAACTGTCCCCAGGAGGAGGAAGCGAGTCAGAATTTGAATCTGAGAAAGATGAAACAAATATTCCCATTCCTTCTCAAGTTGATATATTTGAAGATCCGCAGGCAGATCTCAAACCCCTGGAAGAAGATGCAGAGAAAGAAGGCCATTACTATGGAAAATCAGAGCTTGAGTCTGGAAAATTCCTTCCCAGGTTAAAAAAATCTGGGATGGAAAAGAGTGCTCAGACATCACTGGATTCCCAGGAGGAATCAACTGGGATTCTGTCAGTAGGAAAGCAAAATCAGTGTTTGGAATGTAGCATGAATGAATCCCTGGAAATAGATTTAGAAAGCTCAGAAGCAAATTGTAAAATAATGGCACAATGCGAGGAAGAAATTAATAATTTTTGTGGTTGCAAAGCAGGTTGTCAGTTTCCTGCTTATGAAGATAATCCAGTTTCTTCGGGACAGCTGGAAGAGGTATGTGTCTGCGTGTTGGTGTTTGACAAAAGGATTTGATCAGAGTCTAACCCAAGAACAGATACGTCAGTCAATGAAAGGGTTAAATTATTGGGAAATTAGCTTAAATGTCTTAAAACTTAAATTGTTCTAATTTTACATATAAGGACTTTTTTTTTTTTTTTTTTTTTTTTTTTTTTTTTTTTTTTGAGACGGAGTCTCGCTCTGTCGCCCGGGGTGGAGTGCAGTGGCGCAATCTCGGCTCACTGCAAGCTCCGCCTGCCGGGTTCACGCCATTCTCCTGCCTCAGCCTCTCCGAGTAGCTGGGACTACAGGCGCCCGCCACCATGCCCGGCTAATTTTTTGTATTTTTTTAGTAGAGACGGGGTTTCACCGTGGTCTCGATCTCCTGACCTTGTGATCCACCCGCCTCGGCCTCCCAAAGTGCTGGGATTACAAGCGTGAGCCACCGCGCCCGGCCACATATAAGGACTTAAAATGGATTTGATATTTATAAATTTGAACTAGACAGTAGAGTTTTTCTTGAGAGAAAAAGCTTTTAAAAATCACAGGATGTAAGATTCCTATGTGTTGTCTTAAGATGCATGTTATTGGCCGGGTGCAGTGGCTCACACCTGTAATCCCAGCACTTTGGGAGGCCGAAGAGGGTGGATCATTTGAGGTCAGGAGTTCAAGACCAGCTTGGCCAACATGGTGAGACCCTGTCTCTACTAAAAATACAAAAATTACCCAGACGTGGTGGCAGGCACCTGTAATCCCAGCTAGTTGGGAGGCTGAGGCAGGAGAATCACTTGAACCTGAGAGGTGAAGGTTGCAGTGAGCCGAGATCGTGTTCTGCACTCCAGCCTGGGTGACAGGGTGAGACTCCATCTCAAAAAAAAAAGAAAACATGTATTATGTTTAAATCTAAAACCTAACATGAAAGTGTTCAAACATTCAAAGTTGATGAATCAGGAAGTGGCTGCTATTAAAGTGTAGCAAGCCTGTCCAACTGACTCTTAGAAGTTGATCACTTTATCAAAACTTGTGTTTTACGTATAAAACAAATTGTATCTCTATGGAGTTCTCAAAAATACATTGTGGTACATGCAGAAATTCACCCACAGCCCAAATGCAACAAAATTGCTTCTACAGAACCTATATAGATGTATCTTGCTTTATACAAAGTACATATTCCAGAAGCTGTGTGGATTATATGTTAAGGCTATGGAATGAGGATCATATTAAGTTGTGTTAATGACAGTCATTGTACCCCTCCACTGTATGCCCAAGAAATGGCTTGAGATTAAACTGATTGTACAAGAAATAACACTTAAGACAATAATCTGTTTCACAAAAAAGCATAGCAGTCTGCCCACTTTTCCACTGTTTTTGATATGTGAGTGCCTAGCCTTTCTCCAGAAACAGCTTATTTAATTTTGTTTTTGTTTTGTTTTGGGGACAGAGTCTCGCTCTGTCGCCCAGGCTTGAGTGCAGTGGTGCGATCTCAGCTCACTGCAACCTCCACCTCCCAGGTTCGAGTGATTCTCCTGCCTCAGCCTCCCAAGTAGCTGGGATTAAAGGCATGCGCCAGCACGCCCGGCTAATTATTTGTATTTTTAGTAGAGACGGGGTTTCACCAGGTTGGCCAGGCTGGTCTCAAACTCCTAACTTCAAGTGATCCACCTGCCTTGGCCTCCCAAAGTGTTGGGATTACAGGTGTGAGCCACCGCGTCCGGCCCAGCTTATTGAAAAAAAGAGATGGAGGTGTTTAGAAGCCATGCCACCTGTGGCCAGAGAGCAGATGACTGTTGCCCTTCCTCCCAACTGTCCTGCACACCCTACCCACCATTGCACATCCAAATGCTACCCATACCATGAGACTTATTTCATATACCACCTCCTTCACTGACACTTTCCCTAATTCCCTCTCTCCCCTGCTCCAACCCCACTCTGCATCAGAATTAATTTCACCCGTCTCTTAATTTTCATGCACTTTATGCCTCTTTTTGATTGCATTTTCCATTTCTCATGAGTTATTTATATCCTGGACTATAGGCTCCTTGTGGCTGTGGACCATGCCTTACTCATTTGTCACATCAGAGTGCCCAGGTGTGGGACTGCTTGCCTGTGATTCTAGGAAGCCCCCAGGTGACTTGAGAGTCACTGCTCTAATCAGCTGCCTAGAGACCCATAGAGGATGAATTTAATGCCATTGAAACACTGCTAAGAAAAAGCCCAATAATGTTGTTAGCCTCTGTCTGTTTATTGCCCCATTTTTCATCCTTAAATATTCCTTTATGTACTTTGTATTTCACCTGGTTCCAGATTGGGAAGAAAGAAAAAGAGGAAAGAAGCAAGATTCTACATCATACCACTACCATATTCCTTCGCTTTCTAGTATGTTGATGTATTTATGTGTTATCAGAATTCTGGGTTTCCTTGAAAGGTCTTAGCTGCCAAAAAAATTCCCAGAGGACGTTTTGGGATTGTCTGATAGTTTAGATGTTGTCAGCACTGTTCTCTTGGCAGCGTTGTTATACTTTAGAAGCCGGGTTCAAGCTTACTTCATAGATTCATCTGAGATATGGAGGAGGCTGAGAGAGTGACCTGAAGGGACAGTTTGGGGCCAGCCTGGAACTTGAACCTGTATCTTTCTGTTCTGTCACATTGCTTGGTCAGTCTGAAAGGTGCTTTTAAGAGGATGTGTTTCCGACCCTTTTCCTGAGTCAGTACAGTCTTTTCAGAAAGCAATCTGGGAGGCCTGTTTAAAGATCAGTAGAACCCCATCTATTTCAGACCTAGATGATGAAAGTGTAGGATTTCCGTTAGAACTGATATCTAAGAGCATGAAAATAATATGATTATTTCCAAAAGTTTAGTGTAGTTCAATTCAGCAAACATTTAGTGAATACCTGTTTACATGCCTGTTGGTAAAGTAGGTGTCCTGGATGAATAAGACTTTGTCCTTGCGCATACAGAATTCAGCGTAGTGAAGATGACCAACTTGTACCATGTTACTTATTTTAACTGAAATAGGTAATTTATTCATATGGTTCAAATTCAGAAGTTACAAGTGTATATGTACATAGACAGTGAAAGGTTTCCTCCCCAGCAGCAACCACTAGTGTGAGTTTTGATGTATTCTCCAAGGATATTTTTTGCGCATATAAACAAGTAAACGTTCACATGTATTTCTTCCTATTTTTTCTTTTTGCTGAAACGGTACTGTATTGTAATCACCCTTCCTTTTTTCATTTTCTGCATACTATTCCGTTGTATGGATATACCGTCATCTACCTAGTCAGTTCTTTATCTTTTAGGGCATTTGACTAATGCAGTTGTAGGTGCTGTAGGTAGAATGGTGGAGGGGAGCACAGAATGCTGTGGGAACCTGCAGGAGAACCCTCCCAGCCTGTGAAGGTTGAAGGCTTCTTGCGCATACTTGAGTGTCCAGAGTAGAAGGAAGGAGGCAGGGCAATCCAGGCAGAAGGAACAGCAGAAGCAAGGGTAAAGAGATTTGAATCTGCTGTTGTGTGCAGGGCAGCTGTGAACAGGGATCTCACAGTCTCTGGAGTATAAACCATACGGTTAAGAGTAGCACAGATGAAGCACAGTGTGCCTTGGTATCTGGACATACATTTGTGGTGAAAATGTTCTTGTCGTTTCCTTGGTTGCCAACTTAGTACCAAGCACCTTGAGGCTTACTTGCTGTCTTCAGGGAATTTCAGTCCACTCAGGAGAGGAGCTCACTGTGCTGTGGAGGTCAGCAGGTCTGGAGGTACAGGAAGGCTCTGATGAGTAAAGGAGTGGGGGTCAGGGTCATCCTGGTGATGTGCCACCCGGCCCATCTATGTAGAGACTTCTGTCACTACTGTCCTACTGGATGCCCATGTAGACCTCATGCGGTAGGTTATTTTCCCCACTTCTGAAGACACATAGGCTCTAAGAGGTGAGACAGCTGCCCCAGATCCCAGTGTGACGGACAGGCAAAGCATTTTCCACCACTCTGCACCTGTGTGAACCGAGGAAGACTTACACCAGCAGTTCTGTGTCTCTTGTTTGTCTCTGTTGCACTCAGTATCTCTTCATTGATGTTTCATTTCTTCCCAGAGAACAAGGTACATGGAAGTCTTGCTTTTCCTGGTGTGGCCCAAATGAGAACTGATTGTGGCAAAGGGGCAAGAGTAAAACTAAAACCAAGCACCTTTCTCTTTACCCAAACTAGGAGTATTTTGTGAGAATTTAAAGCTGTGAAGCCTTTGTTTCCTTCACGCAGCTTCCACCTTCTAAAGAATTTCTGAATTTTATATCTCTTGCTGAAAACATTTCTGGTTAGGCTTTTTGGATTAAGTTTATGTCTTCTTTTCACTGTTCCATTCATTCATCAAGTATTTCTTATGTACCTGCTCGGCCAGGTACTATTCTTGGTGCTGGGAATAAGTAACAAAGCTCTTGGTGCTGGTGGAGTCACATCCCACCTTGGGGAGCTGACAATAAACATGTTAAGTTATATAGTGTGTTACAATATAAATGCTGTTGGAAATTAGGATCGCTGGACGAGGGGCGTTGGGGTTGGGAGTGATTGCAGGAGTTTGCTGTGTTATGGGTGGTGTGAGAGCAGGCTTCCTCACCAAGGTGCAATTTAAGGAAATACTTAGAGGTAAGAGAGTGAGCTGAGAGGATGCCTGGCAGGAGAGGGAGGGCAGCGCTGAGGCCACGGCTGTGCCTGCCTGTCCATGACAGCGACCTTCTGATCTGCTTTCAGCTTCCTCCATTGTTTCTTCATTCTTTTCATTCCCAGCTACACCAGAAGTTGAATTAATACATTAGATGATGTATTAGATGAACATAGTGTGATCCAGCCTAAAAGTTATAAATGACTGAGTGGAGAGATGTCATAACAAGATGCATATTCCTTGAATATGTTTAGTATAAAACGGGACAAATAAGTCCCTGCCATAGGAATTGACATTCAAATGGAGGATGCAGAAAAAAGACTCCCAAATTTATGGTAGGAACTGGTGTGCCCTTCACAGTGGTTTCAGCAAGAGAGAGAAGAAATGATGTCTGAGATAGTCAGAGACTGTTGGCCTGGTGGAAACTTCTTCACGTCAGCAGACGCTGAGTATCTGCTTTTTGCGGGGCCCTGTACTTGGGGATGCAAAGATGAAGAAGACGTGGTCCCGCCCCTCAGGAAGCTTACAGTCGGGTTCTGCTGGGGTCTAAACTCCTCTTGGTTCATGCTGCCCCTGCTCCCAGGTGCCTGGCCCCTCCAGCCTGCTTTCCCTGACCTGTCCCATCCCCCACCATGAACTCACTCCCTTTCTTGATCTTAATCCTCAAGAAAGGATGAAAAGATAAGCAGTGTATTTAAACTGATCATTCCTGCAAAGAGCCTTTTCTTTCTCAAATGAAGAACCTGTTAACCTCTAAATCCATTTATCTTCAATAGCGCCTTAGGGAGGTGATGGAGAGAGTTCTGGCTGGGGCACCTTCCTTGCTCCCCCTGAGTAGCACTAAGTAATCTCACAGGACAGGCAAGGCCTTTCTGAAGAGGTCTTAGAGTGTAGGGAATTGCATGACAGGTGCTGTTAGCCACCTTGGAAGAACTGCAGGCCTTGCGTGGTGCCACCTTGTTTGCAGGAAGCCCAGCCCTGTCCATTCCCCTGGCCCTAGCATCTGTCTATCTAATAGCAGTACCCGTTTTTATTGTCAGGATAAGCTGTAGGAGAAAATAGCAAAGGTTAACTGGCCGCTGTGGGTAGACAGTACAGTTCTTCCTCAGTTTCTGACTTAGGAGTGTTTCCGAAAAGTTAAGTGAAAACAAAAGTTGGAAGTGTTTCCCTTTTAGTTACATAACAGACACTCATTACGGAATTGAACAGTTTTAGACCCATAAATAATTAAGTTAAAAGCATAACAAACTCCTATTAGGAAATTGATGAACAATTTGTTTCTAAAACACTTTAGATTTTAAACTTGAACACGTAGTGAAATGTCTTTTAAAACAGTGAAGATGGGCGCAGTGTTCACAGGCCTCTCCACTGAGCAGATGTCTACTAAGAACACAGCATATTAGGGGATGTGGGTGGTAGAAAGATGCAGTGGCCAAGCCTCACCCTGGGCGAGCTGGTGGCAGGCTCACT
Organism: Symphalangus syndactylus; assembly: GCF_028878055.3. Classification (NCBI taxonomy): domain Eukaryota; kingdom Metazoa; phylum Chordata; class Mammalia; order Primates; family Hylobatidae; genus Symphalangus; species Symphalangus syndactylus. The sequence goes on along the minus strand of NC_072438.2, from coordinate 15,118,471 downwards.
CTCTCAGGCACAGTGAGGAAGGCACACTGAAGGGGTTGCCCTGACTGCCAGCATGCCGGGTATACATGGTGACTGAAGCTGCCACGAGTCTTCTGTTGACCACACTACAAGGACTCTTCTTGGTCACTGATGACAGCTGTTGTCTGTGTGCCATTGGCCACACTGTCCAGTTCTCACTGGCCAAGCAGGTGGGCGGGGCCCAGCCAGGACTTGGGAATCCCACTGGGAAAGGATGGAGCCTGGGTTCAGGCTAGCTCCCTCTTCTGGGCCTGGGCAACTTCCAGATGTGAAGGATGTGAGTCCCACTCTCAGGAATCATTCTCTCATCTCATTTGGATGGCTATCTCCTATTTTAAATCTGAATCATGGAATTTGAATTTGTAATTTGGTTTTAGCCTTAGTTTCCTTCTGGTTCACACCTAAGCAAGATAATTTTAAGACACTTAGGTCAATAACTCTGCCTATAAGAATTTCCTTTGGGCCAGGTGTGGTGGCTCACGCCTGTAATCCCAACACTTTGGGAGGCCAAGGCGGGCAGATCACCTGAGGTCACAAGTTCGAGACCAGCCTGGCCAACATGGCAAAACCCTGTCTCTACTAAAAATAAAAAAATTAGCCAGGGTGGTGGTACATGCCTGTAGTCCCTGCTACTCGGGAAGCTAAGGCACGAGAATCATTTGAACACCGGAGGCAGAAGTTGCAGTGAACTGAGATCACGCCATTGCACTCCAGCGTGGGTGACAGGGTGAGACTCTGTCTCAAAAAAAAAAAAAAAAAAAAAAAAGAATTTTATTTGATTCCATTTCTTCTTTTACTTCTGCCTGAGTCTATGAGGGAGAAGAGGGTTCCCCCTGTTCTCTTCAGAGCACCTCATGCCAGTAGAGGCTCAGGGCTTCCCCGTTATCTCTATGCACTTGTGGAATCTAGAAGTTTGCCTTACTTGGGAGCGTTTTTATTACATTATATTTTTGGCTTGTAAGAGTTTCTTTAGTTAAGATTTTCATGTCGCTTCCCATCTAAGTACTTCTTAAGCAATACTTTCTTTATACACTGTGAACATGCTGGCTCTTAAAATGCACTTTTTCCAGAACAGTATAAAAACTCACCAGTTGGCTGGGCATGGTGGCTCATGCCTGTAATCCTAGTACTTTGGGAGGCCAAGCTGGGCAGATTACTTGAGCTCAGGAGTTCGAGACCAGCCTGGCCAACGTGGCGAAACCCTGTTTCTACAAAAAGCACAAAAAATGAGCCAGACATGGTGGTGCCTGCCTGTAGTCCCAGCTACTTGCAAGGCTGAAGTGGGAGGATCACTTGAGCCCTGGAGGTGGAGGTTGCAGTGAGCCAAGATCGTGCCAGTATACTCCAGCCTGGGTGACAGACCCAGACCCTATCTCAAAAAGAAAGAAAAATCAAAAAACCTCACCAACTTAAAAGTTCTGGGTTTATAATCTATAGTTAATAATGCTTGAATATTCTTCCTCTAACCTGAAAGTTTATAAACTTTTTCTATATTTGGTTTAATCTAAACAGTTCCCTGTATTGAACACTGATATGCAAGGAATGAATAGAAGTCAAGAAAAACAGACCTGGTGGGAAAAAGCCTTGTACTCTCCTCTTTTTCCTGCGTCAGAGTGTGAAGGTAAGGAGACTTCTGTTAGTTCATTTATTCATTCCAATTTGTAATTTATTAAGAGCAATAATTTCTTTTTCTATGAATATCAGTCCAAGAAACATTTACCAAGAGGTTTCTGTGTGGGTAGCACTTTGTCATGCACTGGGGACACAGAGAGGAATGAGAACTGGGCCCTGCTCTGAAACAGCCACAATCTGATGGAGGGGAAAGGCATGGAAATACATCCAAGCATTACTGACCATGGATGAGATGTGCATAAGCCACCATTGAGTCACAGAGGAGGAAATAGCGGGCAGTCCCTGTGAAGAGAGTTGCCTGCACAGAGGCAGGAGGGTCGCAGCCAGGGGAAAGCACAGGGCCCCATGGCTCAGCTGAGTTATAGCTGACGTAGGAGAGACAGACAGGGCAGGAGCCTGTCAGAAGGTTTGAGGGCTTGGCTCAGTTAGGTAGCGTCTGACATGCAGGAAGGGAACGCCGTTCACAGGATTTAAATTGGAGGTTGTCAAGGTCAGATGTTGTTTAGAACAATTCTAGTAACAGAGTGGAAATGGAATTGAAAAACTGAAGGGTATTGGCCAGAGTTTTAGGCTCTTTGGGAGCCGTAAGCTAAAGGCCTGGACTGAGGCAATCATAGCGGGGACAGAGAAAGGGAAACAGAACCGAGAGGTTTTGTAGAGGAGGAGTTTGTTGGATTACTTTCTGTGAGGAGTAGTTATGGGAGTCTAGGTAGAGAGGGAGACAGGAGTGGGCGCTGATATGGTGAGGAAGATTTTAGTTTAGGATATTTTTTGAATGAGCAGTCTGTGAGGCCTTCCAGGTAGACCCCCAGAAGTTGTTAAGAAACCCTGAATTGAAATTTTGGGAGAAGTAGGAACTAAGGATGCAACCAGAATTGATGAGCTCAAGAAGTTCAGCTAGTCCAGATTGTGGTCTCCTGGGCTTCTATTGGCTACCACATTTATTTAACAGCAGTCTCCTGTCAGAGCCCTGAAGGGGTTATGTCAGTCTCTTGCATTTAAATTTACGGGTTCACGTGTTTGTCACACCCCCTCAGCTAATTTGTAGTTAGTATGGAGCCAAGTGACTTCTCTCACTAGCCACGATGCCCCGCACACACCTGTGCTGTCCTCGGAAAGCCTCCCTGGCATTCCTCGGCAGCATGGGCTATAGCTGATGGGATGGAAGGCCGGATTGGCCAGGTTGACTCTTCAGGAGTGGAGCGTTTGCTGTTCTCTGGTCTGTAGCCACAGACAGCTTCCCAAGACCCTGCTTTCCTCCTTCCCAGAGGTTCAGCTGGGTCATAAGGAGAGCATAGAGCTGAGTCTTCACTGTTAGCGTCTTTGTTGATTGAACAGCATTTATTAAAGGCCTGTTGCTGCTGCCACCCTACCATTAGCTCATATCTGGACAGCCTTGATTACGTGCACGGTGTTCTCAAGCTTTTCTTTTACATAATTCCCACAAGAACCTTAGGAGATGCCCCCCGCTAGTTTTCAGATGAGGAAGCTGAGTCTCCGGTTTAGTACTGTAATTTGCCCGAAATCACACAGTTAACTATTAAGCATGGGCTAGAATCTAGGTTGTGATTCTTGTGGTCCAGAAGTTTTGCCCTCTACAGCAGCTGCCTGCACTTAGTACCAAGGTAGATGCCAGGGCAGTAGGAGCACAGAGCTTCCCTTCATGTGTGTCCAATCTGGTAAACTGGGCAAGTGTAAGACACAGACACAGTTAATGGAATGAAGGTGGGATGTGGCCACAGCTGTGCCACGGAGGACCTCTCAGGAAGAGTTAGGAGGGAGAGGAGGATGCCACCTTGTGGCGAAGAACCAATTCCTTGCAGTGGCATAGGATGATTTTCAGACACAGAGTTCGTGTTTCTTTAGTAAAGGGCAACCTTGGCACCCTTAGTCCAGTTTTCTGTCATTAGTTAGTAAAGAATCCAGTTCTACCAGGTTCCTGGTTATCTGTACAGTCTCTTAGTAGATACTGGTGTTTGTACATAATATTTTCATTTTTACAGTGAAGTGCTATATAGAGAAACTCTCAGTGCATAAATACTGGTAATTATTTCTTTTGAATGACCTTTAGCTCACACTGTGAGTTAAGTCCCTGCATATTTGCCCTGTAGCATCATGAAGCATCCTTCTTTAGCTTATGTGGGTTGGGGCATGTAGTCTCAGAAAGATAGCCAAGAAAACAGGTAGTCACTTACCTACTCAGCAGAAGTGGCTGGGGACTCCTGATGCTTCTAATGTTGGATATGATTCATCACAAGCAGTTGCTGCTCTGAGCCAGGGACTGACCTGGGAGCTCACAGCATCTCCGGAAAGGAAGAGTAGCATTGTCCCCTTTACAGTAAGGCGAGGAAACAGGCTCAGAAAAGAGGCAGCTTGTTCAGGTAACCATATAAGGAAGCCCCAGCTTTGTGCAGTCTGCCCCCTGCTGGCCTTGCTGCGTATTCATACGTGCATCCGTTCAGCGCTTGGGTTAGGCACTGTTCTAGACTTGGGAACGCATAGGCAAACAGATCATGTCCCTGTCCTCCCCCTGCTCAGGTACCTTCTCAACAGGGACTTGAGGAAATAGGGCACAGACCATGTGACAGCTGGGGCTGCCTGCAGGGAGAGGTGCCAGGCAGCAGTGGCTTGTGCAGGGGCAGGAATGCATTGGATATGCCCCAGCATGACTGGCAAAGAGGGGATGGCATGGGAGTGTGGTGGGGATGAGGCCAGCCAGGCAGCTGGGAGCCAGGCCACAGAGGGCCTTGTAGACTCTGTGCACCGGGAGTGCCGTCCCAAACAGCAGTCTCCACAGCTCATGCCCCTGGATTTTCAGTGCTTTCAAGACTCGAGTAATGTAAGCGTCTGGATGATTTGAGCATTAAAGACAGTCCTGCAGGGAAGCAGCACAGACAGGCGGTGAAGGGCCCAGGATTCAGAACCGTATTGGAATCCAGACCCTCTTTCCCCAGCTATTAGGCTTTGGGGGCTGACTGAACCTTTCTGTGCCTTTGTAGTCTGTCTGTATAAAAGGAGGCTAGAAGAATGCCTTCATTGTAAGGTAAAGTGCCTAGAACAGTGCCTAGCATGTCATAGCCTGAAACGGGGTGGCGGTCAACTTGAGCATCATGAAAACTGTCAGCAGCAGTTCAGCATCACCTTTTCCAAATACCCTGTGGCACAATAAAACCCTCATGTATGTACAGAATTCCTAAAGCAGGAAGAGAAAATGAAGGAGTGGGGTGTGGAGATGGGCCTGCCGCCTCTGAGCATATCCTTATCAAGGAAACCATGCCCTACCCATTCCATGCCCCTCAGCCATATAAGTGGTGGCCATATGGAGTGGGCCATGGAGTGAGAGGTCAGCCAAGAAAAAGATGCCTCCTTAGGAGAGATGAAGCCAGGGTTCCTCCCAGCCTCAGCAGAGGACACATGGCATTCTCCCCAGCTGCCTTAGGGCGACCACGCCTCCAAGCCTATGGCTTTGATCAGCAGCAGTCATGGGTGCAATGTGTGTGCCAGGCACTGTGCTTGAGGCTTCACCTCTTTGAATTTGCACAGAAATGTAGGAGGGAAAATGGTGATGTTCTCATCTTAGAGATGAGGATACTAGGGCTCAAAGAGGTTAAATAATTTGCGCAAAGTTACATCACAAGTAAATAGCATGACCTGGAATTGACTGAAGTCTGTCTAATCCCAGAGCCTGGGGTATTCTCATGAACCTCAACTAGTAACTTGGAGTTCTTGGAGCCATCAGAGAGAACAGAAGCTGTGGAGAGTCTTCCATGTGGCCAGTGCAGCTGCAGGAAGCAGCCCAGCAGGGCCCAGATGGTCTTACCCTTGGCACAGCCTCGCTACCCTGTGCCAAGGTAGAAGGGCGCAGCAGTCACTTGCTCCAGCCATGTCCTTTGGGGTGTTGTGCAAGGGGTAGGCATGTCATCTCGTCGAACTACCTTGTGGTAACTCTGTGGCAGGGGAATGGGGGGTGTGATCTGGTTTTGAAGAAGTAGATGCTCAAGGGTGTTAAAGGACTTAATGCACCATGAATGTCAAAGCCAGAGTCCAAAACCCTGGCCAAGTTCCTCCGTTTACTCTGCACTGTGCCTCTGCCCCAGCTGTGTTTCTCATGGAGGTAAGGGGAGTAAGAGGCTGTTCTGGATGAAGATCAGCAGTTCTCAGTGCATTAGAATTGCTTGAGAGCAATTCTGCTTTTCAGAAAGTGCCCAGCCCCTGCCCAGGACAGTTCATTTGGAATCTCTGGCAGGAGTCTAAGCCTCTCTAAAGCCCCCGGATGATGAGAATATGCAGCCAGGGTTGAGAACTCCTGGGCTCATTGGATTTGTTTGATTTCTTCTCATCCCAGTTTCTTTCCCGTTTTGTGGCCATTTGCCTGATGGAATCGCTAGCACCATTTCTTTTCCCTATTCATAGATGCGATACATGGTTCAGTACGTTGTTGAGTTGAGGAAGAACACACAAGGACGTGACCCTGTGTTGTTTCTCCGTTGCGTTCCCTCCTGTCTGAGCTTCCTTTGTTCCTCTGTTCTATGAACGTGCTATGATGCACCATCTGTCTCCTCCGTCCATTTGTTGTGGAGAGCATGGGCCCTGTGGGTCTCTCTGTCCTGTGTTCCCAGGGCCGATCACATTACAGGTGTGAATAGAAGCTTGTCCAATGAATGTCTCCTGGTAGAATAACAGGAGTGTATGGTTATGCTGGCCTATTTCTTTTTTTAACTCACTAAACCAAGAATTTTTTGTCAGCATAGCGTTTTTTTTCTCTTACACACCTGCCTGACTGTGCTTTCAGTGATGACTTAAAATATCCGAAGGGTTGGGAGACCTAACTGATCTAACTTTTTAGTGAAAAATGAAACAAGAATGTATGTTTCATAACTGTGTCTTAATGGAATTTCCCCCTTTCCCTCTTTTCCCTTCTCCATTCCAAATGATTAAGAATGTTACACAAATGCCAAGGGAGAGAGTGGTTTAGAAGAATATCCAGATGCTAAAGAGACACCCAGTAATGAAGAGCGCCTGTTAGATTTTAATAGGGTAAGTGGACTGTCCTCCTCCTCGTCATTAACTTACAAACAGCCACCACCTCCACTTGTCACTCTAGTCGAAAACCTGGGAGTCATGTGAGTGGACCCCACCTCTCCCAGGAACCAGCCAGGCCTGTGGGTGCAGACTTCCTCTTCTCTGGCGTTTGTTCTGAGTCTGCATTCTCGCCTTCCAAACTCCCTTGACTGTTGACTGCCAGTGCTTCCTGAAGAACCCCCAGCTCTCTCCCCAGTCTTGGCTCCACACTACTGCCCGAGGGCATTGTATTACAAATGCAGAGCTGACCCTGTTGCTCCTTGGGTGGGCACGCTTTTCATCTTTCTTTTTTGTTTGTTTGTTTGTTTACCTAATTAATAAGTGGGAGACCTAGCCTTGTCCTCTTTGAAAGCGCACCCCGAGGCAGCCTTGCCAGTGTGCTTCTTGCCGCTGTCCCGGCTTCTGCAGAGCGATCCCACCTTTCCGTGTCCTCGCTGCACTCTGTGCACAGCTCTTCTTGTTGCAGCCAGAGCATTTACCTGCGTTCAGTTTCTGCATGTCTGCCTCTCCCACAAGCCTGTGGGCACCATGAAGGCGGGTGCAGGGCCTATGCCTGGTTTAGTCTAGTCTTAGACCTTCCCCGGTTAAGAGCCAGGCAGGCAAATGAACCTAAGGAAAATGCTTTTTCTTTGGTATGAATTGTCAGTGTATTAGGGTTCTCCAGAGGGACAGAACTAATGAAATAGATATATATATATATATACACAAAGGGGAGTTTATTAAGTATTAACTCACACGATCACAAGGTCCCACAATGGGCCATCTGCAAGCTGAGGAGGAAGGAGAGCCAGTCCGAGTCCCAAAACTGAAGAACTTGGAGTCTGATGTTCGAGGGCAGGAAGCATCCAGCATGGGAGAAGATGTAGGCTGGGAGGCTAAGCCAGTCTAGTCTTTTCACATGTTCCTGCCTGCTTTATATTCTAGCCGCGCTGGCAGCTGACTAGATGGCGCCCACCCAGATTAAAGGTGGGTCTGCCTTTCCCAGCCCACTGGCTCAAATGTTAATCTCCTTTGGCAACACCCCCACAGACACACCCAGGATCAGTACTTTGCATCCTTTAATCCAATCAAGTTGACACTCGGTATTAACCATAACAAGTCCACCCCTGGTCAATTTGAACCCATCACATCTCCTGAAATTATATGTAATCTTCAAATACAGACAATAATAAAGTCATAATTATACCTAACATAATACAGCTATGCTTCATACAACCGGAAAAAGCACCAATCCCAAACCCAAATACTATGACATAGAGTTAACGATACTTAAATGCTGATATGAAGTCAATAAATCTTATGTCAGCTGGGCGCAGTGACTCACGCTTGTAATCCCAACATTTTGGGAAGCCAAGGTGGGCAGATCACCTGAGGTCAGGAGTTCAAGACCAGCCTGGCCAACATGGCAAAACTCCATCTCTACTAAAAATACAAAAATTTGCCGGGTGTGATGGTGCACGCCTGTAATCCCAGCTACTTGGAAGGCTGAAGCAGGAGAATTGCTTGAACCCGGGAGGTAGAGATTGCAGTTAGCTGAGATCACGCCACTGCATTCCAGCCTAGGTGACAGAGCAAAACTCCATCATTCATTCATTCATTCATTCATACATACATACATACATACATACATCTTGTGTCTCATGATAAAGGACAAAAAATAAAATGAGGTTTTCTTAGTACAAGTGTATACATGCACAAACATGTTTTTAACAAAAGGAGAAGGAAATACTCAAGACAATTACAGTCCTGGTTTCTGCACCTGGTCACATGGTCGTAGCTGGTATTGATGACTACCTTCTTCTACTACCCATTCTGTATTCCCTTTGCCTTCAGCAAGCACCTCAGCAGGTTGTGGTTTTTTCCCGGTGGAGTGACCTAAACCTTCATTCCTAAAGAGTCAGAGCCATTTGTATCCTGCCTGGACTGGGCTGTTGTAGTTTCCCATTAACTTTAATCACAGGGCATGTGATCAAGTTGACACTCAGTATTAACCATCAGTCAGTGTCCATTCAAGTCCTGTGAGAACTGTCTGCCGAAGCACCTGTAGCATCATCGTCCACGTCCTCCTGCCCACTGACCTGTCCGGCTCCACACATGAAGGCAGACGTTTGAGGCCCCCACCAGCTCTCTCCTCAGTGACTAGTTCACATCATCCCCCCGGCCTCAAACCCCAAACCGAGACATATTCCCCAGTCCTGTCTCTCATCTTCCATACACAGTCCGCCTGCCAATCCTGACCGTTGCCCCTCTCAGCCACTTCACATCCTCCCACTTCTCCTCCTCTCCATCGTTACCACTTTGTTCAAGCCACTGTCCCTGCTCCTGCACAGCTGCCATGGTCTTTTCATTGTCCTTCCTGCATCCGTCATCCTTGCCAGCCTTCTCTCCACGCAGCAGACAGAATGACCTCACGAGCAGTATCTTGTTTAGTCCTCACAACGACCCTGTGAGGTAGGTACTGTTGTCATGCGTGTTCTGCAAAATAGGAAACTGAAGCACAAAAACATCAAGCGCCGTGTATCCGAGGTCAGAGAGCCACAGATTCAGTGTGGACCTGAACTTTGAACCTCAGCAGTCTGCCTCTAGGACCCATACTGCTAACCATGATGTCACTTTGCTGTTGCATTTGAGACAGATCCAAACTCCCCGCCACGCCTCTACAGCCCTGTGTGTTTTGCCCCCATCTGCCTTTGACCTCATCTGTCTCTGCTCTCCCCTTACTCTGTGTGGCTTTTCTGTGCTTCTGCCTCAGGGGTTCTCAACCAGGGAAAATGCTGCCATTTGGAAATGAGGTGGGAGTGCTGCTAGTTACTATGACAGGGTGAGGGGAGCTTTGTAATGACTGTGACTGAGGAGGGCCCACCACTGCATCTAGTGTCCTGGGGTCCAGAGATGCTGACCATCTGGTGTAGGGGAGACAGTCTCACACAACAGAGTGTTGGCACCTCTGCATGGCTGGCTTCTCAGCTGAGCGGGTCTCTTCTCCAAAGAACTCCCTTCCCAACACGCCCGTCTGCAGTGCCTCCTCACCATCTGTACTGTGTCACTGCAAACTCCCTTCCCAACACACCCATCTGCAGTGCCCCCCTCACCATCTGTACTGTGTCACTGCAACTGGCGCGTGTTGGTTTGCTCGTTCATCTCCCCAGCGGGCCTGGCGTGTCCCTTCCACTGCTGGAGTCCCTGTGCCCAGTAAAGTTCTTGGTGCGTAGCGGGTACTCAAAGACTTTTGAAAATGAAATAATTCTTTATCCTACCCTAACATGGCTAACATTTTGTCCAAGTGACTGAACATGTGGAATTAGGATTTTGGATCCTTCATGGATCAGAGAAGAGAGGCGGTTTTGCTCTGAAACAGTAAAACTCTGCATTTTTGTAACTCCACAGGAAAACACCAATGATTTGTTATTTCTTCTCTGTATATAAATAGAGTATCTCACCCTTTTGGAAAAAAAAAGTCTTTCTGATCTGTTGAAAATTGTTTTAATCTTAGGTGTCTTCTGTTTATGAAGCAAGATGTACAGGAGAGAGAGATTCTGGAGCAACGTCAGATGGCTTCCGCAGAAAGATGTGCTCCAGCGCCAGCTCCACCTCGGAAGAGACAGGCTCAGAAGGCGGAGGCGAGTGGGTGGGCCCTAGTGAAGAGGAGCTGTTTTCTCGAACTCATCTCTAAACCTGCAAAATAGTACAAATTATTGTTTAAAAATGATATGTGATGGAAAATTACTCTTCAGTGAGACCTGTTAATCTAAAACAACAACTTAGGTTTCCTCTTCAATTAACTGATTCAGATTGGTAATAATTATCTTTCTCTTCTTGCTTATTTTAGAGTTGAGGACAGCTATCCTGTTAAAGATTTTTTTTTCCCAGCTGTTAAATTCTTGGCTATTTGAAATAGACTAGATTGTGTTGTCAAATCAAGAATGGGTGTGCATGTGCTTGTCTTAGAAGTATCACTGCTTTTTGCATCTTAACTGCAGTTAATTTTCCTTCTAACTGCGGTTATATCACTATGACCTTATTAGCATTGCAGTGTCAACAACCACTTCTGCTCTTCAGAGACTTCAGCTTTGGAGCATTTAGGCTTTGTTCTCCGAGAACTGGGATATCCATTCTTACCCTACAGTGGCTTGATGCCTTTCTGAAGGCGAGAGGGAAGCCTGGGTGACTCAGCGGTGGCCTCCATTCAGCAGAATCTCATGTACATTTGAAGTAGGAACCACAAAGGTGTGCTTTTCAAGACTCACACAATACTGTGTTTTCTATCTTAGGATTTCTTTTCCCCTAAAGTATCATGGAAGATACTATGGTTTGTGACTTTCTTGCTAACTGAAGAAGCCAAGGATTTGGGGTGTGGGGTCATATGCGAGACACAGTGCAGTAAGGGTGCATACCCTACCCCTTACCTGTTCTCATACTGCAGTTACATTTACACCAAAACCCCATGCAGGGTTATTTGTGGTGAGTGTTACCTGTGTGGTAAGGACCTTAGTTGCAGATTGTTATTTTCTGGTTACCTGTGTTGAATTGAAACCCCCAAAACCTGAAATTGTGAACATTTGACATGCAGTAAAGGCCACCTCATCACCCAGAGAAATCTTTGGCTGCTGCAGCTAGCCGCTCCTTGGCTGTGATGTAGTATAGCTTCGATCTCATTTTGTGTTTGAGAGAATGTTCTGGGCAAGTTCTGTGTGTGGTGGGTTGGGGCGGGTAGAGTCATGAGTTTTCCACATCCCTGTGTGGTGGTTTTGCTGACTGTCGCTCCATGGGACTGGCTCCCAGTTCTCCTTGGTGAGCCCGGGGAGCCGGCGCATCTTGTGAGTCGCGTCTGTGCATGGCGATCCGCTCCTCTGGCTCTCATGGCATTGTGCCACAGGCTGAAGCCAGGAGGAGCAGTATGTGCACAACCTAAACATTTTACATTGTTTTTCTTTTTTAACCAACTCATTGTTTAAAAAACAAAAACAAAAAAAAAACCTAATCTGTGAAATCAGCGTAGCATGTCTGGAACATCAGGAATGGCAGAAAAGTCTGATAGGTCTAGACAGCTTCACCACTAATTTTGGCAGGCAGTAAACACACATATAATTTATTAGCTGGGAGCTGAACTGGCTGTGAAATCTATGATTTGCTTTGAACATTTGGGTTTTGTTGCCTTTTTCTTAATTGATAACACAGAAAAGAAAGTACCATCAAAGATGGTGGAGGCATTGAGGGTCTGTGTGTCCTCACCAAGAGGGACCTGGTGTGCCCGCCGGGTTGATCTTCCCACATGTTAGGGTTTATTTTTATACAACACATCTTTTGACACTTTAAGGTGGGTTTGTGTGTGTGTGTGTGTGTGTGCGTGTGCGCATGTGTAAGATTTTATGTTGCTGTTATTTATTTACGAACTTCAGATACGTTTTTATGTATTTTTCATTCTTCTGGAGCTTCCTAAAAATTGATACGCATCTGCACTGAAATATAATTTAACAGCAAAAGTAAAAAAGGATTGAAAGTTGTAAATTCCTCATATACTACAGTGACGATTATTCTAGAAATCGTTGCTTGTGTAGCAAAGACCAAATAAATAGATTTCAGACACAACCTTGAGCACAGTTGATTTTGGACAGCTGCTGTTTATTAGGAAAGGGCTCCAGGTGGCAAAGGTGCACACTTCCTCAGACACAGGTGAGAAGATGCAGCACCTTCCACAGGTGAATGGGACGGATTCGAAGTGAGCAAAGGGATTCACCAATTATGTATTTATTTGTTTTCATAGTTAAGTAGCTGAAGCTCAGAGGCTTTCAGCAACAGAGATGAAAGTGTGGCTTTTTAGTTTTGTGAATGGATGATCACAAAGAAAAAGCATTTTTAAAAAGTTGGCAAACGCTGAAACGCACTGTGGTATGAAGCGCATTGCATTTCCATAGCACTGAAGTACCAGTTTCCATTCCTGGGCTGAGATTGTTTTTCCCGTGGTTGTATTGTTCTGATTTCACGTACACCAGAGTAACTGATTTTTTTTGTTTTCTTGTGGAGTTAACACCAAATAAAAATTGTAAAAAACAGTTTGTTGTTTTTATTTCTCATAGCAAATCTTCTTTTGTAAAGAACTCCAGCTCCCTTTTACTCATGAGCATCTGTGGAGGAGCAAGTGCCCAGGTGACATCTGTTCTAGATGGAGGCCATTTAGCTCTCCTTGCAGACACTGCTGAAAACATGGTGCAGCTTTGCCAGGGAAGAAAGTGGTGTGGCCTGCTGAGAAATGAGCGGCTCTCCCCACCTCACCCCCAGCACACAGGGATGCTACCTGAGTCTGCAGCACACATAGCGTTTCTGTCCGTAGATGGCACACAAAGCTCAATCTTTTTGTTTTCTTCTGGGGAAAAAATTGAATCTTTATATGTTAATATGATTGATATTCATTGTGGAAAAAAATCAGTGTGTTTTTAAAGAAATGTAAGGGAAAGGGAAAACTCATATGTCCTTCTGTCACTCTGAGACATTCACTGTAACATCTGTGCAAGCCCCTTTCCAGGATTCTGGATGTACAGTAGATATGAATGCATACATAGAGAAATTTACATTAAAGAGTGTACTAGTTCTATAACATCAGAAATAGGTTTTTACTCAGATGTCCTCATGTCGGTAATTATAGAACTACATAATTATTTTTATAGCTGTATTATGTAGATTTAACAGGTTCCTCATTGATAAAACAATGGTTTTTTTGGTTGTTTATTCAGTATCTGAATAACGTTTCTGTGGACATCCGTAAACATGTATGAGAGGACTTTTAAAAGTTCATGGAAAATGGAATTAAAAGAAAAATAAAAAAATATAAACTTTATTTCTCAACATAAGTTCCATCAAGTTCAAGATACTACTATAAGACATAATACCATAATACCAGCCATTCATTCTATCCCTAAAGAACTGAGGCTCCTGGAAATTTCACCTTGTCAGTGTAGTCTCTGCATTGTGAACTGAAGAGAAATGGGTGCCCTTTACAGATTTTGAAGATTAGGAAACAAAAAGTCAGAAGAAGCCAAATCAGGACTGTAAAGTGGATGCCTAATGATTTCCCATCAAAACTCTTGGAAAATGGCTCTCGTTTGCTGAGAGGAATGAGCAGGAGGAGCACTGTCATGGTGGAAAAGGGCTCTGGTGAAACTTTCCCAGGCACTGTTCTGCCACAGCTTTGGCTAACTTTCTCAAAACACTAATAATAAGCAGGTGTTAACGTTCTTTGGTCATCTAGAAAGTCAGCACATACACAGTGCTTTGAGCATCCCAGAAAATGGTTGCCTGGCCTCTGCTTTTGACCAGTCTGCATTTGCTATGAGGAGACCCCTCCCACCTCTTGGTAGCCAGCGCTGTGATCAGAATCACGTTGTCTTCAGGATTGTGCTGGTAAAGCCATGTTCCATCTCCTGTTACAGTTCTCAGAGGAAATGCTTTAGGATCTTGATTCCTCTTGTTGAAAGTTTCCCCTGAAAGCTCTGCTGCTGTCTCCAGCTGATCTGAGTGCAATGGTTTGGTAGCCATTGAGTGGCAAGTTTGCTCAACGTTAATTTTTCAGTCCGATCGTGTAAGCTGAAGCATCTGAGGTGTCTATGGTGTTGGCTGTTGTTTCTGCTGTTAATCGTTGGTCCTCTTTGATTCAGGCATGACTAAGATTAATTTTTTCCTCACAAATTGATGAGGAGGTCTCATGTTCACCATTGTCTCATCCCTTCTTAAAACAAGTTACCCATTGGCAAACCTCTGATTTTGGCTGGGGGTGGGGCATTGGCCCCATAAGCTTTTTTGTAAAAAATCATTGATTTGGGGCCACGTGCATGGCTCACGCCTGTATTCCCAGCACTTTGGGAGGCTGAGGTGGGTGGATCATGAGGTCAGGAGATCGAGACCATCTTGGCCAACATGGTGAAACCCTGTCTCTATTAAAAATACAAAAAAATTAGCCAGGCATGGTGGTGCGTGCCTGTAAATCCCAGCTACTCAGGAGGCTGAGGCAAGAGAATTGCTTGAACCTGGGAGGCGGAGGCTGCAGTGAGCAGAGATCGCGCCACTTCACTCCAGCCGGGGCAACAGAGCGAGACTCCGTCTCAGGAAAAAAAAAAAAAAAATCATTGATTTCACCATTCTTCCACCCAAGCGTCAGCATAAATTTGATGTCCTTGCTTCCATTTTTAGCAGAATTCATGTTGCTCTGATAGGTGCTTTTTTCAAACAGTCATACCCTTCTTGGTGCCTCAAACTAGATCTTAAGACATGTTATAACAAGTTAGTACAAGTTTATTTTGGTGCAAAAAATTTTTGAAATCTCTGCATAGCTCTTTTTTGGAGACAGTCTCACTGTGTCACCTAGGCTGGAGTGCAGTGGCATGATCACTGTAATCTCAAACTCGTGGGCCAAGTGATCCTCCTGCCTCAGCCTCCCTAATAGCTGGGACTATAAGCACATCTCACCATGCCCAGCTCATTTTTTAATTTTTTTGTAGGAACAGGGTTGCCCAGGCTGGTCTCAATTACTTGGCCTCAATCCATCCTCCTCACCTCAGCCTCCCAAAGTGCTGGGATTACAGGCCTGAGCCATTGCACCTGGCAATAGCACAAGCCCTAAAGGATGTAGTTGGCCCACCCCCCAACACCATTTTTAAAGTCCTTACCCCACTGATTTGAAGGAGTGCAGTGGTGTCATCTCAGCTCACTGCAGCCTCCACCTCCCGGAGCTCAAGCAATCCTCCCGTCTCAGGCCAGGAATTCTGACATCACAGCTAAGTGTTTTTAGAACAGCCCGAGGTGGGGTGTAAAGGCTTCTCTGCCTATTTCACTGAAAGTGCTCTGGTCATTGCCGTGTGACTGCTGCTGCTGCTGCCACTAGAGATGCCACTCTGGCCATGAGTGGCTGTGGCAGTGCCCAGGAGGCCTGCATCTACCAGCAGTCCAGGAACAGAAAGGAAGCCCCTGCCCCTGGTTCCTCTTGAAAGCAGCCAGTCAGATGGCGTCACAAGCTGGGCACTGTTGTGAACACAGAGATTAGGAAATGAGCTGTCATTTCAGAGCCCGCTGCTAGCCTTGTGCCACTGGTGTGGTTAATTAATAGCATTTTCAGGGACAGTTGCCTCGATTTTCAAGCTGGTAATGATGCTGCCGCCTAACGTTTGGTTGGCGTTGCTATTGTCTGTGCTAATCACAGTTAACAGCTGACACTGAGGGCTCACTGGCTGCCATGCATTCTAAGCACTCTGAGCGTTAACTAGCAACCCTATGAGGGAGCTACAGCTGCTGTTTTACAGATGAGAAAACTGAGGCACAATGGGGCATTAGGCACTTGCAGTCTCACACTTGGTGGATGCTGGAGCCCGGATTCACCTTGGGCACTGACTGCAGAGTCCATTGAACACTGAAACCTCCATCTCACAAAATCCCACTCATTATAAGTTATGTATTGTCTCTTGATGTGGTGGCTCATGCCTGTTAACCCAGCACTTTGGGAGGCCCAGGTGGGCGGATCACCTGAGGTCAGGAGTTCGAGACCAACCTGGCCAACATGGCGAAACCCCGTCTCTACTAAAAATACAAAAATTAGGCATAATGGCAGGCGCCTGTAATCCCAGCTACTCAGGAGGCTGAGGCAGGAGAATCACTTGAACCCAGAAGGCAGAGGTCGTGGTGATCTGAGATCGCGCCACTGCACTCCAGCCTGGGTGACAGAGCAAGACTCCGTCTCAAAAAAAAACAAAAAACAAAACAAAAAAAGTTAGGTATTGTCTGCGTACTTGCAGGGAGTCCTGCTCTGTCAGCCCCGGCTGTGTGTCCTTGGGCGAGTTACTCGGCCTCACACGTTGGTATCTTTAGGTGAAAATGGAGATCATAACTGGACCTCTCCCCTAAGGGTTGGTTATAAACATGAAATAGTCCATCTGCATAAATACTAGAGTGCAAACCAAAAAGCACCTGAGACAGACCTCAATTAATTTAGAAGTGTATTTTGCCAAGACTCAGGACACACCTGAGAGAGAGGTCTGTGCCTTTCTCCAAAGATGATTTTGAGGGCCTCTGTGTTTAAAGGGGGAAAGCAGGCTGGAGGAGAAAGGGGGAGGGTGTGGTCACATGACTGAATCCACAGGTTGCGGGAGAAAAGGAACAGGTAGGGGAATAGTCAATTAGGTATTTGACTTGTACTCAGTAAATCCTCACTTTACGTAAGATACAGTGAACACAGAGTAGCTACCTGTGGAGATAGCTGGCCTTTTGTTTTGTTTTGTTTTTTGGACAGGATCTCACGCTTACCTAGGATGGAGTGCAGTGGTGTGATCTTGATCTTGGCTCGCTGCAGCCTCAGCCTCCCGAGTAGCTGGAACCACAGGTGTGTGCCACCACACCCAGCTAATTTTTGTATTTTTTGTAGACAGAGGTTTCACTATGCTGCCCAGGCTGGTCGCAAACTCTTGGGCTCAAGCAATGCTTCCACCTCGGCCTTTCAAAGTGCTGGGATTACAGGCGTGAGCCACCGTGCCCGGCCTGTCTGCCCTTTCACTGTAGCTCTCTGCTTAAGAACATAAGGAAACGCAGCTTCTTGCATGACTCTATTCTCATCTTAACTATTTCCTTTTAGCACAGTGAAGTACAGTCCCAAGCTTTTATTTTCCTTTCCCACTGGACACAAGGCAAAAACAGAAATGCAAAAGAGAAGTTGCGGGACCGAGTCCAGTACCTAAGGAGAAAATCACCTCTCTGCAGGCGGCCTCTCACTCCCTGTCCTCCCCCTGTGCTAGCAAAGCCCTTTAAGGGCCCTTGTCGGATCTGCAGCTCCAGGCCTGCGTGGTCAGTGGAGCCGTCAGCAGGGGTCAGCCCCACAGAGGCCATTCATCCCTGAGTGCTGACCACAGTGCTGTCACCGTCATCTCGCCTGAAGGGAGGTCACACTATCCCTTCGAGACAGGAGACCAACTCTTTGGCTGTCCTTGGCTCCAATGGTGGCTGAACCAGAGGGCAGGGGCCAGGGCAGCAGCAGAGCCAAGTGCGTCCACTGGGGCTGAGGGGCTCTGGCCACCACGTCCGTCGGGGAAGATGGTGGGGAGGGCCCTGGCCTTGCAACGAGGGGGCAGGCATATGGTCTTCTACTTCCTATCACAGTCCGGGGCTGGGGAAAATCCCACCCTCTGGCCCTGTCACAGGTGGGGACAGTGACCCTCCCCTTCCAGGTGAGGCTACACTTTGAGGCTGAGGAGCACAAGAAATGCTGGTCCTCAGCAGTGCTAAGGCCAGGAGCCCCTGACGTGTGAGTCTGTGTGGGGATGTTGCCCCCGAGGAGGGGGGATAGGAAGAGCCCCCTCCTCGTGAGCTGTGCCCCTGAGCCAGTGGCTCTCTCAACTGTGAGATGGGGACCCTCCTCCCTCCCATGGCTAGGGGAGGAGAACTGGCAGGCAAAGTGTCTGCTCCTTTCCCTGAATAGAATACAGGCTCCCTCCTGAGGGTTTCTTGCCGTCCCCACATGGTCCGTCACAGTGGGCACCAGCAGTGCTGTCCCTCCTGCCCCGGGCCCTAGATGGAGGAGGAAGATGGGAGTGCTGGGACTGGGCAGGGAGACAGGTCAGTCCCCACTCCACGAGTTCCTGGAGCCCTTGGGTGTATCCTGCTCTGACCAAGCTGCTGCGGGTAGAGCAGTTCTATGTCCGGCCCGTCATCTCTGGGTCCTTCCCAGCAGTCCCAGGGTGTCAGTCGCCGAGGCTGAGAACCCAAAGGTCTGGCCCAGGAGCACCCGGCGGAGGTGTGAGCCGGGGTCTGCCGATGGCTCATCTGATTCCCAAGTGCAGTGCTGCTTTCACACCACTGTGGCCTCCGCAAACCAGCGCTGTGCCTCTGCTAACTGCCGCTCCCAGGGGGCCAAGTCCCACACCTTCAAACCCTCAAGACAGGAGCCGGAAGCCACCGCAGAACTAGAGTCTGGGAACCCCTGTTGGGGTGCTCAGAATTCACCTGCGCATGTGGCTGGGCACAGGCCTGTCCTCCCGGAGGCTGCAGGCTGAGGACCCAAGGGTGACACCACAGGCTGCCTGTATTTTGGGCGCAAAGCCAGGAGCGCTCTTCAGTGAAGAGGAGGCAGCACCGCGAGAACCCCAGACTGGGCGCTACGACCGCAGACTCAAGGCCGGGGCGTCCCAGGGCTCACTGGGGGCTTGAGTGAGCCCTGACCCTCTCCTGGGCCTGCCTCTTAGCTCCTGTGCAGCGACAGGCCAGACCCTGTGGGGCCTGAGGGCACCGTTTGTGGCTCTACTCTAGATCCAATTCCTGGTGATCACATATGTCAAACATAACCACTTCGACCTCCCACAAACTGCCAGCTGCGAGCCGCTGATAACAGAAGTGGCTGCGCTCGCCGGAGCTCCCGCCCTGGCCTGCCTGGCACACGCTGGTGGCTTTCCCCGGGCTCTCTGCTCAGGCCTTACCACCACCCTAGACTGATGGACAAGGGAATTGCTCAGACAGACTAGGGACTCTGCGAGGGTGACAAAATGAACTTGCAGGTCCTGGCTGTTAGCTAGAGCATTGCACTGCATTCATGCTGCTGGTTGCTGCCCCCATACCCTCACTGATCTTAGTGCTACACCCCTGGCCTGGAGGTCCTGCTGCAGCCCTTGCTGCCCCATAAGACCTTACCAGGGATACGGGGTGAGCCTGGCCCCTCTCTGCCATGATGCACAGGTGTTCTTCAGACACCTCGAGGGAGCCTTTGCTGCCCGCTTCCCTGCCTGTCCTTCCCCAGCCCCACCACCCACCTGCCGCTGCCTCTTCCCAAGCTGGGGAGGAACTGGAGAGCCTGGGCCTCTGGATGACTGACTTCCTCCTACGGAACTCAATTCCTCCACCTGCAGACGGTTTCCTGCCTCTTCCCAGGGTTGGTGGCATCACCCACCGGAGCAGGAGGCCTCGTTTTCCTACTGATCTGTGCCTTGACCTTCCAGAGTCAACACAGTGGGAATGGGGACAGGTTGAGATTGTTTGTGATATGGTTTGACTCTGTGTCCCCACCCAAATCTCATGTTGAATTGTGATCCCCAGTGTTGGATGTGGGGCCTGGTGGGAGGTGATTGGGCCTTGGGGGTGGTCTCTAATGGTTTAGCACCATCCCCCTAGTGCTGTTTTGTGATAGAGTTCTCAGGAGATCTGGCTGTTTGAAAGTGTGTAGCACCTCCCCCTTCACTGTCTCTCCTGCTGGCCATGTGAAGATGTACCTGCTTCCCCTTCACCTTCTGCCATGACTAAGTTTCCTGAGGCCTTCCCAGCCATGCTTCCTGTACAGCCTGCAAAACTGAGTCAATTAAACCTCTTTTTGTTTTTTATAAATTATCCAGTCTCAGTTATATCTTTATAGCAGTGTGAAAATGGACTAATACAGGGTGTCTTCCTGTTGGCATTAACCTGCTAATTAGGAAGAAAAAGAAGTCTCTGGGTCTTGGTCTTCCCAACTGCAAAATTTGTGGGTGGGCCACTGCCACTTCAGAGAGGCCTCCCTCAGCAAGGACAAAGTGAAGGCTCGTGGGATGGTTTCTGGGCTGGGGCACTGGGCCTGGCAACTGGTGGCATCCAGCGTTTATGGAACAAATGATGCTGGTACCCAGGGATGCCCTGGGACTCCTCCCACCTGGGGTGAAAGTCATTCAAACAATGAGGGGATGCCCCCCAAATTCAACAGAGTGCCACCCTGTATTAGGCCATTGTCACACTGCTACAAAAAAAATACCTGAGACTGGGTAATTTATAAGGAAAAGAGGCTTCATTGGCTCATAATTCCACAGGCTGTACAGGAAGCATGATGCCGGCATCTGCTCGGGTTTTGGGGAGGCCTCAGGAAGCTTCCAATCATGGCAGAAGGGGAAGGGGAAGCAAGCATGTCTTTTTTTTTTCGAGACAGAGTTTCATTCTTGTCGCCCAGGCTGGAGTGCAGTGGCATGATCTCAGCTCACCGCAACCTCCGCCTCCTGGGTTCAAGTGATTCTTCTGCCTCAGCCTCCTGAGTAGCTGGAATTGCAGGCATGTGCCACCACGCCTGGCTAATTTTTGTATTTTTAGTAGAGATGGGGGTTCTCCATGTGGGTCAGGCTGGTCTCAAACTCCAGACCGCAGGTGATCTGCCCGCCTCGGTCTCACAAAGTGCTAGGATTACAGGCATGAGCCACCACAGCCAGCCTAAAGCAGGCATGTCTTACATGGCCAGAGCAGGAGGAAGTGGGGGCAGGGGATATGCCACACACTTTTAAACAACCAGATGTCACTAGGACTCACTATTGCAGAGATGGCACCAAGCCATGAGGGATCCACCTCCATGACCCAAACACCTCCCATTATGCCCCCCCTCCAAGATTGGGGATTACAATTCAACAAGAGATTTGGGCAGGAACAAAATATCCAAACTCTATCTTAGTCCAGGGGTTGTGCTGCTAAGATTTTGCTTTCAGTTTGCTGACTAGGCAGCCAGGAGTTCCATGGCCCAGTTTGAAAGTATTTAGAAGAATGAGGTAGTCACCATAGCCACTCTCCAGGGTTAGGCCCTAAGCTGTTACAAACAGGGTTTGGAAACTTTCCTTTATTCAACAACGTATATCAAGGACCTACTATGTACTAGGCCCTAACCCTGATGCTGGTAGTACATTTTATTTTCCTGAATCAGTCACCCTCCCTCAGCTCTAGTTCTCTGGCAATGATGACATCACAAGTTCTTCTTTAACTTCTCCTAGATAAACTCCAGAGGGCCTCCCCAGCCTGCCTGCTCCACCCGCTTTCTCAACTTCTCAGGAGTTTGAAGGGTTTGGGTTGAAGTCCCACTCTCTGCATGAGTGGATGTGTCATTATCTTGCCCCCAAACTCCCCAGCCTGGTGGCCCCCCAGGAACCTCATGAAGTCAGCGGGCTGGTCCCAGCTGTGTCTGACCAGCAGCGTGGGGCAGGGTGGGCAAGGAGGGAGGCACAGTCAGGGTTTATACACTCAGGGGGTGCAGCCCTTCCTGTAGAATAAGTTAACGCGTTTCATCTGGAGGAGACACAGAAGGGTCCGTTTCCACCCCATGACTCTGCAGATGCGCCGCTGACAGTGTGTGGTTTCCTTCTTGGCAGCGTCCAGCTCTCCAGCAAGCGGCTGCAGATCAAAGAAAGCAGTGGAAACCTCTGGGGGCCACAGCCTCCCAGGGACTGTGAAGCTGAACACGGCGTGGCGGGAGGAGCCCTGGCCGACAGAAATGCACCCCCTCCCCTTTTCCAGGGTCAAGCCCCACTCCCAGCCCTGTGGGAGGAGGAAGCAGAAAGAACCCAGTGTGTGGGGCCAGAGTGCCTGGCTCGAAATTAATCCTGGTTCCCACTGTGTGGCCTTCGGCAGGTCATTCGCCCTCTCCAAGCCACACTTTTCTCTGTAAAACTGGAGTTTTAGCACCCGGGACTGAAGGGCCTGGCACACATGGGTGCTCCACAGGTGCCAGTTTCTTCGTTGGTGCCCCCTAAAATCAGCTGCTCAAGTCATACCAGAAGTCTCTAGTGGTTTATCAGAATATGAACTTCAGTGTCACAGCTGAGTTTGCTGGGATGGGTATGGCGATGTGGGAAGAAACGAGAATAGAGGGATGGCAGGGGCACCTTGAATGCTTCCTAGGGGCATCTGGATTTCACCCTGGAGGCAGCAGGGGGCATGAAAACGTTGTAAACAGGGGCACCATTTGTGTCCGGGGCAAGCAGTGGTCTCCGAGGTTAGGGATTTTAGAATCTGCTGGTGCAGTCTAGGTACCATGGCTCACACCTGTAATCCCAGCACTTTGGGAGGCCGAGGCAGGAAGATCGCTTGAGCCCACAAGTTGGAGACCAGCCTGGGCAACATGGCAAAATCCCATCTCTACAAAAAATACAAAAAAATTTAGCTGGGCACGATGGCACATGCCTGTAGTCCCAGCTACTTGGGAGGCTGAAGTGCGAGGATCACCTGAGCCCAGAAAGTCAAGGCTGCAGTGAACCATGAGAGACTCTGCACTCCAGCCTGGGGGACAGAGTGAGACCCTGTCTCTAAATAAATAAAAATAAAAAAATCATGATAAAAAAAAATACTGCCTGTTGTACAGGTCTGGGAAAAAAAATCCACTGATGCATAGCAGAGAATCTGCTAGAACTTCTGTAGCTTTTCAAAGAAGATCACCATGGTATTTTCTTCCTTCTCACAGTTGGATGAGCTCAGTGTACAAATGTGAACGGAGCACTGGGCTGGTGACCGGGCATGGACTTGGCCTGGTGCAGGGATGGCTGAGCTGGGGTCCTGTGCAGGCCACTGCCCTCCTCTGACCTGAGTCTCCTCATCTGGAGAAAATGGAGATCTCCCACCCCAGCTCCAGTGTGGCAGTGAGTTTGGTTATTCATTCATGGAAGGGAAGTCCCTTTGTAACTGTACACGAGGAATTAGCAAAGTCATCATTGCAGTACACTGAAAAAAAATACCAGGTCTCACCACTGTGCAACCCTAATATAAATCACATGTGGCATGTGGCCTTTGGACCCAGATTTAAGAAACTGTAAAAAGACACTGTTAGAGAAACACTGGGCTAGTGAGAGACACTGATGAATTGTCAGTGTTATTAGATATGCTGGCAGTATTACGACTACGCTTCCAAAAAAGTCTTACTTCTAGAGACATGTACAGAACAAGCTGAAGTATCTTCATGTGAACTGACGTATCTGAGATATACTCTAAAGGAATCCAGGGAAATTTAACAATAGGAAGAATATGGGGAGGAGGTGAGAAGAGCAGAATATTGATCACTGTTAGGGTAGGCCTCAGGGGTTCATTACACTGTTCTCTCTACTGTGTATATATTGGACATTTTCCATAATAAAAGTTGTTTTAAAAGACTTTTTTAATGGCTTTCGAAGTCTAAGGCTGGAGGATCTCTTGAGGCTAGGAATTCAAGACCAGCCTGGGCAACATAGTGAGACTCCTATCTCTACAAAAAAAAAAAAAAGAAAAAAGAAAACATTAGGCAGACATGGTGGCTCAGAAGGCTGAGGCGGGAAGATCGCTTGAGTCCAGGAGTTCAAGGCTTCAGTGAGCTATGATTGCACCACTGGACTCCAGTCTGGGTGACAGAGCAAGACCTTGTCTTAAAAAAAAAAAGAAAAAAGATTTTTTAAATGTTAGAGATGGAAATAGGTTTTCTGGCCAGCAATGGAGCATAATTCTGGAGACCCCAGGTAGAATCAGCAGGAAAAGTTGCAGCAGATGCTTGGATCTCATTCTCACCCCTCACAGCCTGGTGGCCATCTAGGGGAGGGAGGAGGAGACAGGGACGTTGCTGGTACCCACTGCCTGGGAAGCCCTGGTGAGTTCTCCAGGATGGCACAGCAATCCCCAGGCTGCGGGGTGCTGAGCAGGCAGGGCAACCCCTCTCCCAGAGGCAGATGGACCGGGGAGGGTTCTCCATCAGTGCTTCCCAATAAAAGGCCTCCCGCTTCAGGGGGAGTGTAAACTCAGCATCCACGCCCCTCCCAGGGTTGCCAGACACCTTGCTGAACTTAACTTACCAAGTGGGCAGGTGTGGTAGAGGCACCTCTCCCACCCTTTCAGAGCTTGGGCCTCCCGCCAGCCCTGCGGAGAAGCAGCTGAGGGCTCCACGGATCTGCACGGGCCTCCTCTTGCCACCAGAGCCTCACTTCCCTGCGCCATCCTGTATCCGTTGGGGTGCAGCTTAGCTCCTTTATGGATGACTTCCTCTTTGCCTGTCAAATTTGAAAATAAACACCTGCCATCCATTTCTGATTGAGCCGCAACCTCAGCAATACCAGATCATCTCATTAAAAAAAGAATTGGCTGGGTGTGGTGGCTCACACCTGTAATCCCACCATTTTGGGACGCCAGGGCAGGCGGATTACTTGAGGTCAGGAGTACGAGACCAGCCTGGCCAACATGGTGAAATCCCATCTGTACTAAAAATACAAAAATTAGCTTGCCGTGATGGTGCACGCCTGTAGTCCCAGCTACTCGGGAGGCCAGGCAGGCGAATCACTTGCACCTAGGAGGCAGAGGTTGCAGTGAGCCGAGATTGTACCATTGCACTCCAGCCTGGGCAACAGAGCAACACTCTTAAAAAAAGAAAAGAAAAAGATAAAAAAGAAAAGAAAAGAAAGGCCAGGCGCAGTGGCACATGCCTGTAATCTCAGCACTTTGGGAAGCCAAGACTGGCAGATCATCTGAGGTCAGGAGTTTGAGACCAGCCTGGCCAACATGGTGAAACCCCATCTCTACTAAAAATACAACAAAATTAACTGGGCGTGGTGGCGGGCGCCTGTAATCCCAGCTACTCGGGAGGCTGTGGCAGGAGAATCGCTTGAACCGGGGAGGTGGAGGTTGCAATGAACCAAGATCACGACATTGCACTCCAGCCTAGGCAACAAGAGCAAGACTCCATCTCAAAAAAAAAAAAAAAAAAAAAAAAAAAAATCGTGAGGTTTCCCTTGAAGGCTTTTTCTTGCTGTGGTATTCAAGAACATTCCAGGAGGCAGACATTCTCCTTCCTCTAAAGATGCCTCATTGAGAAGCTAGACAGTTACTTGCTTGGTACAGCGGATAACCCTGCTGAGGCTGAGCCCCCACTGCTGCCACTCACAGGAGCTCTGGGCATTTGGAAACTGGAATTCCCGAGTTTTCAAGGCGCTCAGCCGTTCTCTGCCCTGCAGTCAGGATGATCTTTGCAAAATGCAAATCTGATCTCATCCCCTCACATCTACCTCCATCTCAGCTCCAAGCAGATGGGTCCTTCCCAGTGTTGCTACCTGCTGCTATGGCCTGAATGTCTAATCCACCCCCCCACCAAATTTATATGTTGAAATCCTAACCCTCACTGTGCTAGTGTTAGGAGGTGGGGCTTTGGGGTGGTGATGAGGTCATGAGGGTGGAGCCCTCATAGACGGGATTAGTGTCCTTATAAAAGAGACTCCAGACGGGCCCCTCACCCCCTCCACCGTGTGAGGACACAGTGAGAAGGTGCCATCTAGGAACCAGGAAGTGAGTCCTCAGCAGCCACCCAATCTGCTGGTACTTTGATCTTGGACTTCCAGGCTCCAGAACAGTGAGAAATAAATTCTGGTTGTTGATAAGCTCCCCAGTGCACAGTATCGTGTTATGGTAGCCCGCATGGACTAAGACACACCAGCACCACACGGCCTTTGCACACCCTGTTTTTGCTGCCAGGGGTGTCTTTTCAATCCCCCAGACTAATGCCAACCAGCCTTCAGGTCTCAGCTTCCCTTATGGGGCCAATACAGTATAGTCTGCTGTCACGCTGCTAATAAAGACATACCTGAGGCTGGGTAATTCATAAAGGAAAGTGGTTTAATTGACTCATAGTCCAGCATGGCTGGGGAGGCCTCAGGAAACTTACAATCATGGCAGAAGGGGAAGCAAACACGTCCTCCTTCACATGGCAGCAGCAAGGAGAAGTAGAACGAACAAAAGGGAGAAAGCCCCTTATAAAACCATCAGATCTCATGAGAACTCACTATCATGAGAACAGCATGAGGGTAGCCACCCCCATGACTCTATTACCTCCCACCAGGTCCCTCCCATGACACGTGGGGATTATGGGAGCTACAATTCAAGATGAGACTTGGGTGGAGACACAGCCAAACCATATCAACCAACCATCTCCCGTGCCCCCAGTGTATGATTTTCCGTTTTTTTGTTTGTTTGTTTTTGAGACAGAATCTCGCTCTGTTGCCCAGGCTGGAGTGCAGTGGTGCAATCTCGGCTCCCCGCAAGCTCCGCCTCCCGGGTTCACACCATTCTCCTGCCTCAGCCTCCTGAGTAGCTGAGACTACAGGCACCCGCCACCATGCCCGGCTATTTTTTGTATTTTTAGTAGAGATGGGGTTTCACTGTGTTAGCCAGGATGGTCTCGATCTCCTGACCTCGTGATCCGCCCATCTCAGCCTCCCAACATGCTGGGATTACAGGCGTGAGCCACCGCACCCGGCCCCCAGTGTATGTTTTTATAACATTTGTCATAGTTGCAGTATCTTTCTGATTCATGTGAATATTTGATCAGCATCTCCCTTTCCCCCTAAGACCACAGACTTCCACAAGGGTGGGACTCCACCTGCATTTTTTTTTTTTTTTTTTTTTGAGACGAAGTCTCACTCTGTCACCTAGGCTGGAATGCGGTGGCGTGATCTCAGCTCACAGCAGCCTCCCCCTCCCGGGTTCAAGCGATTCTCTGCTTCAGCCTCCTGAGTAGCTAGGATTATAGGCGCCCTCCACCTGCATGTGCTCTCCTTGTGCCCGGCCCTGAGAACTTGTGAATGGGTGAACGTGTTCTCCCTGCAAACCTGCTATTCTGTTCTCCTGAACTACCTTGTTTTAATGAAATTGTTTGATTGTAAAGGACATAATAAGATGATAGAGAATTTCAAAATTAATAAAAAGTGTAAAGTATACATGCTAAAAACTCGACTACAGGCTGTTTTCTGTGGACATTTTTCACAATTGACAGCATTCCTTAGGTCTAATTTTACATCTTACTCTGTGAGCAAGAAGGTCACAGTTAAACAACTCATGCCATTCATGCCATTAAGATATTCTAAAATCTTGGCCGGGCGCAGTGGCTCATACCTATAATCCTAGCACTTTGGGAGGCCAAGGCGGGTGGATCACCTGAGGTCAGGAGTTCGAGACCAGCCTGCCCAACATGGAGAAACTCCATCTCTACTAAAAATACAGAAATTGGCTAGGTATGGTGGCACACACCTGTAATCCCAGCTATTTGGGAGGCTGAGGCAAGAGAATTGCTTGAACTGGAAGGTGGAGGTTGCAGCGAGCCAAGATAGAGCCACTGCACTCCAGCCTGGGCAACAGAGTGAGACTCCCTCTCAAACAAATTAAAAAATTAGGCTGGGCATGGTGGCTCACACCTATAATCCTAGCACTTTGGGAGGCCAAGGTGGGTGGATCACCTGAGGTCAGGAGTTCAAGACCAGCCTGCCCAACATGGTGAAACCCCGTCTATACTAAAAATACAAAAAATTAGCCAGGTGTGGTGGCGGGTGCCTGTAATCCCAGCTACTCAGGAGGCCGAGGCAGGAGAATCACTTGAACCCGGGAGGCAGAGGTTGCACTGAGCCAAGATCGTGCCACTGCACTCCAGCCTGGGTGACAGAGCTAGACTCCATCTCAAAAAACAAAAAAATATTAAAAAATTAAAATAGGCCGGGCGTGGTACCTCACGCCTGTAATCCCAGAACTTTAGGAGGCTGAGGCAGGCAGATCACGAGGTCAGGAGATGGAGACCATCCTGGCTAACACGGTGAAACCCCATCTCTACTAAAAATACAAAAAATTAGCCAGGTGTGGTGGCGGGCACCTGTAGTCCCAGCTACTCGGGAGGCTGAGGTAGGAGAATGGTGTAAACCCGGGAGGCGGAGCTTGCAGTGAGCCGAGATCGCACCACTGCACTCCAGCCTGGGCAACAGAAAGAGACTCCGTCTCAAAAAAAAAAAAATTAAAATTAATAAATAATAAAATCTGTCACCTAAAGGATGCTTCACATCACAAGGCAGGGCCGACACTTGGCCACACCTTTACTGGACATTCCAGTTGTTTCCCACTGAAGATCAAGAACCACAATCATTTATACATAAACAAATGCTTTGCAAACCGTCTCAGCCAGATGAGGCGGCTTCCTGGAAGAAACAGGCACATTCGAGAGCCTTTACTGTTTGCTACATCACAGAACGGGCTGTAGGAGAAGTTCCCAGTGGGTCCTGGGTGGGAGAGAATAAAGGTGGGTTCTTGTCTTGGCCTTGGTCTTCCTTCACTCTGTAATTTTTTCTTCCCTGGGCCTCAGTTTCTCCATCTGGAAAATGAGGAGTTGGCCGTGTGATAGATGTAAATTAATAAACCTACACTCTACTCATCATCACAAAGCAGCCACTATCTGTCCTGGTTGGCTACTAACACTCCAAATTATTCTGTCTCATATAACTTCCACTTCGTCTATGAGCATTCTTTTTTTTTTTTTGAGACAGGATCTGGCTCTGTTGCCCAGGCTGGAGTGCAGTGGCACAATCACAGCTCATTGCAGCCTTGAACTCTGGGGCTCACACAGTCCTCCCACCTCAGCCTCACTAGTAGCTGAGACAACAGGTATGTGCCACCATGCTTGGTTACTGGTTAATTTTTTTTTTTTTTTTTTAGGGTTGGGGTCTCCCTTTGTTGCCCAGGCTGGTCTCAAATTCCTGAGCTAAAGCCATTCTCCCATCTCAGCCTCCCAGAGTGTTGGGATTACAGATGTGAGCCACCGTGCCTGGCCTAGGGAATGTTTTTTAAGCTCCTTTTCAGAGGTGAGAAAACTGAAGCTCAGAGACGGCGCTTGCACCACTCATAAGCCACAGATCAGGAAGCTCTAAAGCTCCAACTCATAATATAACATTTAGAAAAAAAAGACTGGAAGGAAATGCACCCATATTTCAGTGGTTACCGCTAGAAAGCAGTATTACAAGTACAATGTATTTTCTTCTTTGAACACATCTGAATTTGCCATTTTTGTTGTTGTTTTTGAGACAGGGTCTTGCTGTGTTGCTCAGGCTGGAGTCCAGTGGTGTGATCTTGGCTCACTGCAACCTCTGCGTCCTGGGGCTCAAGAGATCCTCCCACCTCAGCCTCCCAAGTAGCTGGGACTACAGGTGTGCAATACCATACCTGGCTAATTTTTTGTATTTTGGGGAGCTGAGGTGACAGGTTTGGCCCTCCATTAAAAAAATGCTGTGGGCCAGTCATGATGGTTCAGACCTGTAATTCCAGCACTTTGAGAGACAGAGGTAGGAGGATTGCTTGAGCCTAGGAGTTTGAGACCAGCTTGGGCAACATAGTGAGATCCTGTCTCTAAAAAAAAAAAAAAAAAAAAAAAAATGTAGCTGGGCATGGTGGCATGCACCTGTGGTCCCAGCTACTTGGGAGGCTGAGGTGGGAGGATCACTTGAGCTTGGAGGTTGAGGCTGCAGTGAGCCATGATGGCACCACTGCACTCCAGCCTGGAAAACAGAAAAAAAAAATGCTGTGAGAAAGGGTAGGAGGCAGTGTAGACCGGTGTGTGTAGACTACACTTTCTGGGATCTTGACCTTGTGGGGTTGGAGAGAAGTGGGGGCCGCTGGCAGGCCATGAGGAATAAGCCCTGGAGGGGTTTTCTCCTCCAGGCAGGGGCAGCTGAGACTGATTCCAGGCTGAAGGCTGGTGATGAGGAGAGGCCTGAGCTTCGGGGGCGGAGGCTGGAGGCTGGGTTGGCTGTGGGTGTGAGGAGCCTGACATTCCTGGGCCTCCAGGGAAGGGGCTTGGTGGACCCTCAGGGAGGCGAGGTGAGTGGTTCCTTCTTTCCCTGCCCTGAACCCCAGCCCCTGCTGTGTTTCCCACCCCAGGCCCACCTGTTCTGGGTTTCCACCTTGCCGGAAGGATGATTCTATGTTTGTTGGGTGAAGCTCGGCTCTTCCAGGAGGGCCAGGCCCCCTGGGACTGGGAATGTCTGAAGATGAGATCCTATAACCTGGACCCACCAGCCTCCAACTGTCCTGAGCTCCTGTGTGCCAGGGTGGGCTCACAGTCTCATGGGGGACGCAGAGGGACAGACAGTGCTAGAGGCCATGGGGTGGGACCGAGGGAGGCAAATGTCTAGGAGAGGCGAATGTCTAAGCTGGGAGACGGACACTCTTGGAAAAGACCAGAGACCACAGGCCCAGGCCCCGGCCCCACCCACACCTCCAGACGGCACCCTTTATGGTGTGCTCCTTGGCAAATCTCGTGGCCTGTTTTGGAGTTCAAAGGCAGTCCCACCCGCTCCCTGTTGTGTGGGAGGAGGAGGACTGGTCATTCAGCAGACATTTACTACCAAGACCTTCCCCGGCCGTGCGGCGTGGGGCTGGGAGCCCTGAACTCTGCTGCTGCCTCCAGCCACAGAGGGGTCTGGGAATGCGGGAGGGGCCTTGGAGGCCCCTCTGGAGCAGGTAGCCAGGCTCTGCCAGGCACAGGCAGTCAGGGGAGGGGTGGGGAGGTGCGTGGTAGGGGCAGGGTTGTGATGGCCGGAGAAGGTAAGAGGGAGGTCCAGGCAGGGGAACAGGACAGGGGAAGCTTGGACTGGCGCATCCAAGACTGGTGTGCTTGGAAACTGCACATCAGACAGGGTGGGAGAGTGAAGGATGGGGTCACAAGGTTAGGCTGGAGCCAGATTTGGGAGGAGGTACAGGAAGGATCGGGGCTGGCCGGGCGCGGTGGCTCAAGCCTGTAATCCCAGCACTTTGGGAGGCCGAGGCGGGCGGATCACGAGGTCAGGAGATCGAGACCATCCTGGCTAACACGGTGAAATCCCGTCTCTACTGAAAATACAAAAAATTAGCCGGGCGCGGTGGCGGGCGCCTGTAGTCCCAGCTACTCGGGAGGCTGAGGCAGGAGAATGGCGTGAACCCGGGAGGCAGAGCTTGCGGTGAGCCGAGATCGCACCACTGCACTCCAGCCTGGGTGACAGAGCGAGACTCCGTCTCAAAAAAAAAAAAAAAAAAAGGAAGGATCAGGGCTGATGGCCCCACAGAACATCCTGGTGGCCTTGGTGGGTAGAAATGAAGCGGCATTGGAGGTGGATGTGTTTCCGTCTACTGTGTGGCCCCAGCCTGCCCCAGAAATATGAGGTCCCTCCTCCTGGGACACTGGGTGGCCCCCGCCTTGCTCCTCTCTGGCCAACTCACCCTCACCCTTCCAGGCCCATCTCAGGCATCCCCTCCCCTTTACATCCCCTCCCACCACCATTAAAACAAGAACAGATCCTACCCTGCAACCACTCTGTGCACAATGCGTGGCACGGGGGAGGCTTAGAACATCTGTGGGCAGATGGGCAGCTGCAGGGGGCGTCTTCTGGCAGGTGGTCGTGGCTAAGAGGGAGGTCCCCAGGCCTGGGGCTCCAGTGAAGCCCCTGGGGCAGGGATGGGGAAGCTGAGGCCTGCTCCCGCCCTGAAGAGGAAGGGCAGCGGCTCTGGAGGGAGACAGGCAAGAAGGCACCCAACAGTGTTTGCGTGGGATCTGAGAACAGCCAGCTGCAGTGGGGAGGAAGGACAGGCCGCCATGGGGCTGCGGGCAGGGAGGTGTCCGTGTGTGAGCCTAAGTGTCCTTTCTGTCCCTCGGGTGGGTGTGAAGGTGAAGAGAGCGGACGCACATACCGTGCGGGGATCAGCAAGGCTTTGCTGCTGTTCCCTCCTGCGGGGGCCCTGGGCTGGGTACCAGGGTCCAGGAACACGAAGGCATTCAAGAACGCGGGGAGGGGCTGCCGGAGCCCAGGGGCAGCCTGGTGGTGGGGAGGCGGATAAGAGTCAGGAATGATTTCCTGAGGGTCAGAGCACCTGGGGGAACTGGCCCAGCACCGAAGGAAGTAGGGATGAGAGGAGGATAGGGGTCGTGGTGGGGTGCAGGTCAGGGCACAGCCGGTGCAAAGGCAGGGATTCCACAGAGTTTCAGGAACTTCTGGGGATCCCCGGGTGGTTCTGTGGGCCTGGGGAGACCTCAGGCCTGGTGACAAGGGGCCTCACGTGTGGCGGGGCGGGGGTCCCCGCAGAGGACCCGCGGGAGTGGGAAGGAGCTGGGACTGCATCCCCTGCCCGCCTCTTCTCTTCAGCCCCCACGCAGCTCCACGTGAGCCCTGACTCCTGCCTGCTTCTAAATTGGGCTTTTCTTTGTGATGGTGGCGGCAGCAGGCAACTGGGTGATGCCTTTAAAAATAAGGCTATTTGGAAAATTCCACTTTGGTGTGCTGTCACATGGAGCCCCGTCCCCAAGCGCTTTCTGTTTTCTTAGCACCTAGAGCCTCATGGCCTCCAGCACTGGGTGCCTCTTAGGAATCACTGAGCTAGGGCCACACGGGATTCCCCAGGTCTCCTCCCCCAACCTCAGGCCATGGGCTCTCGTCCTTGGAGGACCCATTGTTTCATTACAACTTCTTTCTGGCCGGGCACGGTGACTCATGCCTGTAATCCCAGCACTTTGGGAGGTGGGGGCGGGCGGATCACCTGAGGTCGGGAGCTCGAGACCAGCCTGACCAACATGGAGAAACCCAGTCTCTACTAAAAATACAAAATTAGCTGGGTGTGGTGTCGCATGCCTATAATCCCAGCTACTCGGGAGGCTGAGGCAGAAGAATCACTTGAACCTGGGAGGCAGCACAGGTTGCGATGAGCCGAGATCGCACCACTGCACTCCAGCCTGGGCAACAAGAGCGAAACTCTGTCTTTAAAAAAAAAGAAACAAAAAAGAAAAAACCCTAATTTCTTCCAATCAATTACTTGGGATGCTCTGGGAATAAGTGACCTTAGGTTTTGAGCCAGATCTACCTGGATTCAAGCGCCCCCAGTACAATGGAGGTGTTGGGGCTGAGATGCTGCAGAAGAGGGCAGGTCACACAGCCCAGCAGACACACAACTCTACTGGCCTCGCTCCCAGTAACGGCAAGGGTTGTTTGGCCTGGTATTGATTCCTTAACCTCCTGGAGCTTGAGTTTTCCCATTCATGAAATGGAAGCCATACTTGTCTTGCTTCTCTTGGCCTTGGGGTGATGGCTGGGAACCCTTGCCTGACGGCCCCAGGTTCCTGTGCTTCTCTAGGCCTGCTGGTTACCCATCAGTGAGTGTAGCATATAGCATAAATACAGCATATGTTTGTTGGGAGCAAATTTAAAAGTCAAAAAATATAAGCAGGCCAGCCGTGGTGACTATTGCCTGTAAGCCTAGCACTTTGGGAGGCCAAGGTGGGTGGATCACGTACGCTCAGGAGTTGGAAATTAGCCTGAGCAACATAGCAAAACCCTGTCTCTACCAAGAAAAACAAAAAACAAAACAAAACAAAAAAACACAAAAAATAGGCCTGGCACGGTGGCTCACGCCTGTAATCCGAATACTTTGGGAGGCCGAAGCAGGTGGATCACCTGAAGTCAGGAGTTCAAGACCAGCCTGGTCAACATGGCGAAACCCTGTCTCTACTAAAAATATAAAAATTAGCCAGGCGTCTGTAATCCCACCTACTTGGGAGGCTGAGGCAAGAGAATCGCTTGAACCTGGGAGGCAGAGGTTGCAGTGAGCTGAGATTGCACCATTGAAATCCAGCCTGGGTGACAGAGCAAGACTCCATCTGAAAAAAAAAAAATAATAATAATAATTAGCCAGGTGTGGTGGGGCACACCTGTAGTCCCAGCTACTTGGGAGGCTGAGATGGGAGGATCACTTGAGCCTGGGAGGCAGAGGTTGCAGTGAGCACTGCACTCCAGCCCGGGCGACAGAGCAAGACCATGTCTCAAAAACAACAACAACAAAAATGGCAAATTCAGATGTGTCCAAAGAAGAAAATGCATTGTACTTGTAATACTGCTTTCTAGAGGTAACCACTGAAATATGGGTATATTTCCTTTCCATCATTCTTTTCCACGTTATGCATATCATGAGTTGGAGCTTTAGAGCTTCCTGATCTGTGGCTTATGAGTGGTGCAAGCAACGTCTCTGAGTTTCAGTTTTCTCATCTCTGAAAAGGAGCTTAAAAAACATTCCCTAGGCCAGGCACGGTGGCTCATGCCTGTAATCCCAGCACTCTGGGAGGCCGAGGTGGGAGAATGGCTTTAGCTCGGGAGTTTGAGACCAGCCTGGGCAACAAAGGGAGGCCCGATCTCTACAAAAAATAAAAAATTAACCAGGCATGGTGGTGTGCCTCTGTAGTCTCAGCCCCTGACGAGGCTGAGGTGGGAGGATTGTGTGAGCCCTGGAGTTCAAGGCTGCAATGAGCTGTGATTGTGCCACTGCACTCCAGCCTGGGCGACAGAGCCGGACCCTGTCTCAAAAACAACAACAGAAAAAGCCCGCAGGCAGCAGATACCTGCCTGAGCTGGGATGCCCATGTTGGTGTTTCTGCCCGTCTTCTTTGATTGCTGTGAATGGAGAGCATTCACATACTTTGATTACACTCGGGGGTGACTCTTAGCTTTCACATTTCCTGTGTGCTGTCAAAATTAGCCACGTCGGCTAATTTTTTTTGTATTTTTAGTAGAGACGGGGATTCACCGTGTTAGCCAGGATGGTCTCGATCGCCTGACCTCATGATCTGCCCACCTCGGCCTCCCAAAGTGCTGGGATCACAGGCGTGAGCCACTGCGCCCGGCCCAATTCTTTAAAGATTTTTCTGATGGCTCCTTTTGAGTTACTCCATTCCCTTTCCTCACTGCTGGACATGTACATTATGTCTATGTTACTTTTGTAACATGTGATTGCTCCTATTTTATGAATGGTAAAACTGTGGTGAACATTTTTTGATGACAGTCTGCTTCAATTTGGGGGTCATTCTATAAAAGGATGGCTCCCTTCGGTTGTGTTATAATGTTTTTGTTCATGCCACCTTTTGCTGCACCCATGCCTTTGCCCTTTGGTGAATGCGGCTACTAGGAGTTCCGCCTCCCTGAATTTGCTGCTCTGAATGGACTGCAAGCTAGGACACAGGTAAGTGCCTTTGTTAACTTCGAGATGCCAGCGGCTGGGCTCTGGCATGCGGGCCTGAGTGCTGCCGCTGGCCACCAAGTGCAGAGGTTCTCAGAGGCTCCCCTGGCTATTTGGCACTTTTCCATTTCCGTGTCTCTTGCTGTCTTCTGTGTGCCTGAGGTTGCTGATCTCCAGCCATCTGGGCTATTCCTGCCTTTGTTTTTTTCCTCATACTGCTCAATTTCCAGAACCTACAAGAGAAACCTCAATTCCAGGCATTGTGTCCTAAAAATGAGAAGTCCTATCTCCATGGTGAAGGAGATGACACTCCAAGTTATGGAGGCAGAAAGGATCTGCCTCTTCATGGACTGCTGACAGCCCTTGGGCCAAAGGGAAGCTCTTCTGAAAGAAATTAATGCTTCTCAATCTGCCCTGACCCATAGGGATGGGCCCATTGGCCCAGTTGAGCTCCTTGTGTGGCGTCACAGCTGCTGTTACTTTTATTCATGCTGTCGCCCTTGGTGGCTCTGAGCTGGGGCAAGGGGATTGGGTGGGAGGATGGAGACTGGGCAGCAGCTTCTGGACGCGGGGGGCGGAGCTGGGAGCCCTGGGCTGAGTGGCCTCACTGCCTGGTGCCTGTGTCCTTGCCTGGAAAATGAGACTCCAGGTGCCAGCTTGGCAGTTTGTGTGGATCAACTGTGGTAATAGAGGTGAATCAGCCAGCACAGCCCAGGGCACCTGGGATGGCTCCAGGTAGAGACACAGGTACCAGCAAGATTCACGCACCCATTCCACAATGGAGCTCACATCTAGGGGCTGAGGAAGGGCTGGGGCAAAATCTGTGTTGGGGAAACTAGATAGATCCCCATATCTCCTGAGATGCGGGGGTGCTCGGCAGGGCAGGAGGCCTCTGGCTTCATTGTGTGTGCACCTCCCACCCCCCCTGAGCTTGGGCCATTCCTCACACCTCTCTGTGGCCTCAGTTCTCCCTCTGAATAGTCAGAGGGGACTTGATGCTAAGGGTCCTGCCAACTCTCACACCTGCTGATGACTCTCCTGGGGCATGCATCTGGTCAGATAACCATTTTCCTTGCAAGGCAACAAGGCTGCATTTTTCTTTCCTTGTTTTTTTTTTGAGACAGGGTCTCGCTCTGTCACCCAAGCTGGAGTGCAGTGGTGTCATCTTGGCTACCTGCAACCTCTGCCTCCCAAGCTCAAGCGATCCTCCTGCCTCAGCCTCCCAAGTAGCTGGAACTACAGGTGTGCGCCACCAAGCCCGGCTAATTTTTGTATTTTTTTGTAGACAGGCGGTTTTGCCATGTCACCCAGGCTGGTCTTGAACTCCTGGACTCAAGACATCTGCCCACCCTGGCCTCCCAAAGTGCTGGGATTACAGGCATGAGCCACGGTGCATGGCCAAGGCTGCATTTTCAAGATGCTACCTGTCTTGGAAGCCCTGAAAGAGCAGGAGTTGTGGGCTGTGGGTCACCCTGGTGTCCCCAGCACCCAGCACGAGCGGGCACCGAGTGGGTGCTCAGGGCTGGCTTCCATGGACACTGAACACCCTGGGAAAGGCATTCCCCTCCCCAACTGCAAGCTGAGCTGGCCCCTCCTGCCTAGCAAGCTTCGGGAGGCTCTGAGGTCAGGCTGGAAAAGGTCCCTCAACGGGGTGTGTGAGGAGAGGGGGTGTGCCAAGAGTTCTCCAAACATGCTAGCAACTTTCATTTAGACTTGTTTAATCCTCACTACAACTCAACTTGGGAGGTGGAGACGCCATGTTTCTTGTACAGATGGGAAGGTTGGGGAGGAGCAGGGAAGCCTTCCTGGAGACCTGAGGAGTTAGCCAGCCCGGGGGCTCCCATGCGTAGGTCCTTTGCCTGGAACTGATGAGAGGGAGCTAAGAGGGAGCTCTTGTCCTCACTAAGCGATGGCTTTACTGGGGGGAGATAATCCTTCTGGAAACCTCAGGTAGAGTCTGCATGGGGAATGAGATGGCTTCATCCAGCTAGTTATGTGGGGGTCTACGCCTAAGGACCAGTTAGTAGCCAGCAGAGCTGAGATCCAGGGCTGACCGCCCTGATCCCGGGATTATCTGCCCATCAGAGATGGGGGTGAGGGAGGTGCCAAGAGGTGAAGTGACCGCACACAGCCACACGGCTAAATCCTGTTCGCCGTGTTCTTAATTGTGTCAGACTCAAGTTGCAATGAAGATTTGTCTAGAACACGTCTGGGCGCTGAGGGCAACAGGTAAGGCGTGGGTCAAATCACGCTGCGGGTGCAGGTGATGACAGGCTCCCGGAGAGACAGGGTGGGCGCAGCAGGATGGCGAGTGAGGAAAAGGCAGGCAGAGGGCGCCAGGTGCAGATCTGCAGGACCACAGACTTCGGTTCCGGATACAGAACAATGGTTCCTTGTCATTGTAGGGTTTTAGACCCTAAGACTCAGAATTAGGGCTGGAAGGGATTTGGGAGCCCCAAGCAGATCTATTAATCCAACACATTAAATTGCTAATTAAGTCACGACTGAAGCAGTCTGTACTTTTCCACTAGGGTTTACTTAGAAAAAGCTGGGGAGGCCTTGTTTTAAGAGGTATGAAGGAGGCCTCGCATTATTTTTACTTAAAACCCCCAGAAATTTAAACATTTATAAAGTTTCTATGATGCAGCACTGCGAGGGATGTTAATGTTTGCTTTCAAGAGCTCGCCTTTAAAAATCTCTCTTGCTTCTGCGTCATATCTCATAGATGCTGAGGGTTTTTACAGCCACGAGCTGGAGAGGAGACTCAAGTTCGGGGTTCCCTAGCCCATCCCTAACGACCGCAGCAGAGACAAATCTTCCATTTCATGCTTCCAGATGCTTCCTGTAATGGGGAAACTCCTGCCCCTGACTTTTCTGAGTGGCTGAGTCTTCCCTTAGACTGGGCTGTAGTCAGTCTCTCCCAGGTTTCCTCTCTGGTAATTTATCTGCTAACGACAACCCTCAGGGCTCCTGGTTGGCAGGAGCCAAAGCCAAGTGGGAATCCAGACCTTCTGGCTCCCAGAGCTGGGTCGCTCCTCTTGCCCTCAAGTCCTCAGAGTCTAACGACAACCCAATAACGTCAAATACCTACTATTTGCCAGGCCCAGGGAAAATAGCAGTAAACAAGATAAGCCCGGCTTTCCTCATGGGACCTACAGTCTAGAAGGGGAATGGAGACCCATTGCCCGTCAACAGGGGCTTCTCACATACTCTCTACCAGCTCGTGGAGGGCTCTGGGGCAGGGAACCTGGCTTCTGCCCCTCTCAACTACTGACCCACCCGGAGGGCTTCATCTCTGAGGCCGTTTCCCGCTTTGTACGATGGCTCTGATCATAGATCCCGTCTCTGGAGTTTGTGCAATGTTGAGGCCAAATATGCAGATAACGCCAGGCCAGTGGCTTCCAAACCCGCGTGCACATCACACAGCTTCCCAAACTGATGATGCTTCCATCTCATCTTCAGAGACTGTGACTTAATCTGCCTGGGGCGCGGCCTGGGCTTCAGAATATTAAAAGCTCTGCAGGCAATGCTAAAGTGCAGACCAGTTTGGGAACTACAGCGCCAGGCACCGTGTCACAGCGCCATAAGAGAGAACGTTCGGAAAAGCCCTTTATAGATTGAGAGACTGAGGCTGGCTGGGAGGACGCCACGGCGCCGCTCCCAAGACCACCGCGGCTGGGCCTGAGCTCCGGTGTCACGCAAACCTTTCCTTCCGCGGCGGGGCCCGGGGCCGTCTCCCGCACACCGGCCGGGGCAGGGGGGCCCCATCGATGCGCTCCGCCGCTCGGCTCCCTACGCCTGAGCCCTGCCCGCTCGAGCCCCTTCCCCCTCCCGGCCGCTTCCCACTTCCAAGATGGCTGCGGGTGGAGCCGACCAGGTAAGGGGGCCCCGGTCGGATGTCCGTGGGGGCCCTGCGGCCACAAAGGTCCGCTCAAGGCAGCTCCTCGCCACTCTGGTTGGTTCTCGGGGAAAAAAAAAAAAAAAAGGGCCGGCGACGCCGCTCAGGAGGCCCGCGGCTGGCGGCCCCCGGAAGAGGGACAGCCGGGCGAGCGCCGAGCTCCAGGCGCGGCTGCACGGGCGGAAGAGCGGGCGCGGGCCGGCAGGGGGCGGGGCGCAAGTGCGTGGGGGCGTGCCCAGGGGGCGGGCGAGGGGGCGGGGCGAAGCGAGGGTGCGCGCCGCTGTTCGCCGCGGGCTGCTCGCGCGCACCTGCGGGTCGGACCCACTCCACTGCCTACCGCGCGCCCGGCGTCCTCGCCGCGCGAGTTGCCGGTCCCGCGGGGCCTGGGCTGCGGGCCCGTGGGTCCCGGGGATGGCGTCGGAGCCGCGCTAACTCCGGTACTGAGAGCCTCCCGCGAGGGCCGGGCCGCGGGCCGCGAGGGAGGGCAGGGCGCGCGGGGCCGCCACCTGCTGCAGCGCCGGGCGAGGCGGGGAGCGGCCGGGGCGAGGCAGGTCGCCGGGCGCGGGTCCTGCTGGGTGTCCCTCGCGGCGCGGCCGCGGCTCCTGCACGCCAGGGCAGCGCGTGCGTGGCGCCCGGGGTGCCGTCGCGGGGCCTCCGGGGCGGGGGCGACACTCGGGACTCGGCGGCCCTCGCGGAGGCGCGCGCTGTGTCCCGTTCCTTTCCGGAACTTGACGAAAAGTTTTCCTCCTCCGACGCGAGGCTCCCGGCCTGAGAAGAGGCGGCTTGGTGCGCCAGACCCCGACCCCGGAGCCCCCTTCCACCTCGGACCCTCAGTCCCCAGGCAGCGGACCCTCCTCCTTGGAGCCCTGACCCCGCTTTCATCTCTGACCCCTCTACCCCTGGAGCCCCTGACCCGCGGAACCCCCTTTCATCTCGGAGCCCTGACCTCCTTGGACCTCCACGCCACGCGAGCCCTCTGTCCCTGGGCTAGGGAATCTCCCTGCCTCCGCCTCGGAGCCTCCCATTCCCGGGCCGCGGAGACCCTGGCCTGGGGATCCTCTCGGGGCCGGGGTAGCTGCCTTGAGGAGTGAGTCCAGGGACTCCTGGTCCCTCTCCCGCCAGGAGTCTCTCTAGGCTGTGGGTGGGGCGCGGCCCTGATGGGAACGGCTGGTCAGGAGGATAGGGGAATGACCCTACGGACTCCAGAGCCAGCCTCTGCGAGCCCCGGAGTGACCGCGCCTGACCAGGCCACGTGAAGTCGTTTCTGCCTTAAAGTTGTATAGGACGCCGTTTTCTCCAGCGTGGAATTGAAAGCTTTGCTTGGGAAGGTTTTATAGGCACCGGTGCGTTTTGCCCCTACTGGAGGTCCCTGGGCATCACCTTGGTTATTTCACGCACTGAGGCTAGCTGAGGAGGGTAGTGGTGGTGCTGTGTTGGGGACAAAATGCTCACTGTCTTGTCCCCAGTATTGTAGGATGTTGGCACCTAGTTGCTGTCTTGCCTAGCTTTTATAGAGGTGGGTTGCCTGTTGGAAACTGATAGTTGCTTTGCCTGGACCGGGCTAGTCCTTACTGCAGTCTTAGAACACTTGCTGTTGCCCATTTTATCTGGCCAGTACCAACCCATATCTCAGTTTGGGTATGGCTTCCCCTCTCCGACCAACAATCTTACTGCTTCTTTACTGTGTGTTTGACCCCTTGGGATTGTGGGCTCCACAATCCTAATGAGATCCCCAGTCCTAATGAGAGCCTGGCATGAACTTGGTGCTCAGGGTCATTGGGCGAAAACACCTTTTGGGAAACATCAAGGGTGTCAGCTGATACTAAGGGAGACAGAGTAACTGGTTTGGAGCCACCCACATGGGGAGAGTCAGAGATGGGATTCAAACTGAGGCAGGCTACTGGGCCAGGCTCTGCTCACCTCGATGTCCTCCGCTGTCCCAGCACTTTGCACCGAGCTGGGCCTGATTCCTGTTCGTACAACTGAGTTTTCCTCTGCCCCCAGCCTACCCTCTCACATTCAGCTTGGGCTTTGCCTCTCCTGGCTTCTGCTGTTCCCCTGTGTTCCTTTAGCCCCTGCAGTACCTCTGCGTTGGGTGCGCTGTCTCCGCCCCACTCCCCGTTTAGTGGGTGAATTCCTGTCTTTCGTGCCTCTGGGTTTATTCCTTAGCTGGTGCGCTGTAGAAGGCCTCTCTCAAAGTGAGGACACAGCTAGTCAGAGCAGCTTGTTGGAATCTCTCTCTCCCATTGGTCAGAGCTTCTAACCTTGAGTCCCAGCCTCAGCACAGGGGATGCCTGCTGTGCTGGTCGGGGGTTGCTTGGGGAGTCTTTGAGACCTTGGAAAAGATTTGTTGTCAGTATAAACATTAATACATAGAGAATGCAAGAGGATTTTAGGAAAGTGAGTATGTGTTTGTTAACTTTAAAAAAAATTTTTTTTTAGAGATGGGGCCATGCTATGTTGTCCAGACTGGATCTGAACTCCTGGACTCAAGCCCTTCTCCCAAGTAGCTGCAGTTACAGGAACACACCACCATGACCAGCTTAACATTTGTTTTAGGACTGTGTATAAATACAGTTTTGGCCGGGCGCAGTGGCTCATGCCTGTAAACCCAGCACTTTGGGAGGCCGAGGTGGGTGGATCACAAGGTCAGGGGATTGAGACCATCCTGGCCAACATGGTGAAACCCTGTCTATACTAAAAATACAAAAATTAGCTGGATGTGGTGGTGCATGCCAGCTACTCGGGAGGCTGAGGCAGGATAATCGCTTGAACCCGGGAGGTGGAGGTTGCAGTGAGCCGAGATCTCACCACTGCACTCCAGCCTGGTGACAGAGCTAGTCTCTGTCTGAAAAAATAAAAATAAAAAATAAAGTTTCTTGGTCCCAGGTGGTTTAGAATTCTTGATTGTCCATCTGGAAGGCTCTCAGGGACTGATCTGCTTGGCTAGTCACTTGATTTTATAGATGGGGAAGTTGAGGCCCAGAGCTCCGTCAGTATCACACGGCAGGTGTGAGGAGAGAGACTGGTGACAGGAAGAAGCTGTACATTGTGACCTTGTAGACACAGACTGGCTGTGTCTGGCCTTGCTTATGCAAATGGTTGCTAAAATAGTGGGGCTGAGTTGGCTGGCCCCATCCGTGTCCAGGAAAGAGTAACACCAGCCAACATTTTCCAAAGCTTTCTCTGTGTCAGGCACGATTTTAAGGGCTTTGTGTGGATTTCTTCCCCTAATCTTGTCAACTGCCTAACAAGATAGGGTCTCTTATTGTCTTCATTTTGCTGCAAGGAAACCAAGGTTCAGGGAAGTTAAGAAATGAGTCCAAGCTCACACAGCTGGTAAGCGAAGGAGCTGGGACTTGAACCCAGGCAGCCTGCTGCTGGAACCTGCATTATTTTTTCCCTCCTGTTTATTTTGTTTTGTTTTTTGTTTTGTTCTGTCCTATTCTATTCTATTTTTTGAGACAGCGTTTTGCTCTTGTCGCCCAGGCTAGAGTGCAATGGTGTGAGATCTTGGCTCACTGCAACC
Source organism: Symphalangus syndactylus (assembly GCF_028878055.3). Taxonomy (NCBI): domain Eukaryota; kingdom Metazoa; phylum Chordata; class Mammalia; order Primates; family Hylobatidae; genus Symphalangus; species Symphalangus syndactylus. Next base: position 15,075,791 of record NC_072438.2, on the reverse strand, counting down.
TTTGCCTCCCAGGTTCAAGTGATTCTCCTGCCTCAGCCTCTCGAGTAGCTGGGATTACAGGCATGTGCCACCATGCCTGGCTAATTTTGTATTTTTAGTGGAGACAGGGTTTCGCCAGATTGGCCAGGCTGGTTTTGAACCCCTGTCTTCAGGTGATCCACCTGCCTGGGCCTCCCAAAGTGCTGGGATTACAGGCGTGAGCCACCACGCCCGGCCTATTTTATTTTTAAAACTTCATTTAAAGCCTAACAAACATACACAGAAGTGTAAGAATGGTTAAGTGTTCAGCTTATCGATGATCAGGTTTATTGGGTGAATACACCTTTTGGGCAACTTTAAGGGAGCTGAGAGGAAGGGGGATAAAGTTTAGGGACTGTATTTGTAAGTACGCCACCAGGCCATGTTTGAGCTTTGATGTCAGATCTGGTTTGAACTCAGTTTCTGTTGCTGTGACCTTGGGTGCGTAACTTAGCCTCCCTGAATCTCATAGTTTCTTCAGTGCCCTTGGCAGGCTTGTGATTATTAGAGCATGTGATGGCACCCCGCATGTTTGGTGCATGCTAAATGCTCAGTAAATTATTTCTCTTATTAATAATTAAGATTATAAACTATACCGGCTTTAAGTAGTCTAAATATCTTCCTAATGTATCATTTGTCTCCCAGTCACTTCACAGGTACTTAGGAAAATTAGTTAATTAGTAATTTACCAAATCACGAAGTGAAGCTGAAACATTTTGCATTGAGAGTCTTTAATTTAAAATGTCCCAGCCAGGCGCGGTGGCTCATGCCTCTAATCCCAGCAGTTTGGGAGGTTGAGGGGGTGGATCACTTGAGCTCAGGAGTTCAAGACCAGCCTGGGTGAAACCCTACCAAAAAAAAAAAAAAAAAAAACCAACAAAAAATTAGCTGGGTGGACGTGGTGGCATGCATCTGTGGTCCCAGCTACTCAGGATGCTGAGGTGGGAGGCTCACTTGAGCCTGGGAGGTGGAGGTTGCAATGAACCAAGATCATACAACTGCACTCCAGCCTGGGTGACAGAGACCCCATCTCAAAAAAAAAAAAAAAAGTTCCACCTGTGCCTTTAATCATAACCAGTGGTCAGTATAAGTTAAGTGTCCGCTTCTTCAGGTTGTGAAGGAGCCTTTGAGGACCCTGAACAATAACCCCAGTTTCTGCCAGGTTTGCCGAAACATACATGGGCTGAAACTTACTTAAACAGCATTAAGTTCCAAGTGTCTGAAAGTTGCCACTCGCCCTCTGGAGGAATATGTGAGCTTCTAGGAAATTTTTTTCAGGACTATTTTTATCCTAAAGAATCACCCATTTAAAAGCCAAACTACTTTTATAATGGCCTTTGCCATTTTACATAATGCAGATCAATCCATTGTTTTAGGCTGTGTGTGTAGCAGTGGAAAGAGTGAGTGCCCTGGCTACTCAGGCTAGCCCAGCACAGCTCTGTTATTACACACCACCCTTTAGACCGTAGTCTTCTTTCAGCTCTTTGGGTGGTTGTGGAGGTGACAGAACTAGTGGATATAGACATGGAGCACAGTGCCTGATGTGTCATCTGCGCTTGGGGAGCGGAGGCAGCTGGTCATGTTTGTGAACCTGGAGCGTCCAGTCCTTTCTGCCTGAGCCAGGACTTGAATTAAAAAAGAGAAAGAGGCTGGGCGCAATGGCTCACATCTGTAATCCCAGCACTTTGGGAGGCTGAGGCAGGCGATCACTTGAGGTCAGGAGTTTGAGACTAGCCTGGCCAACGGGGTGAAACCCCGTCTCTACTAAAAATACAAAAATTAGCCAGGCATGGTGGCAGGCGGCTGTAATCCCAGCTTCTCAGGAGGCTGAGGCAGGAGAATCGCTTGAACCCGGGAGGCGGAGGTTGTGGTGAGCCCAGATCATGCCACTGCACTCCAGCCTGGGCGACAGAGTGAGACTCTGTCTCAGAAACAAAACAAAAAGAGAAAGAGATGCAGGGGTTGGTGCTTGTGGAGCCCTCTACCAGGCAGGCCAGTTCACAGGGAGGTGCCCTATTGCTCCGTGGGTTCTTCTTGGCGTTAGAGGCTCGACTGGGCTCTTTCTCTTGAACAGTCCCGCCCTCCAGAGCTGAGGTGCAGGCCTGATGGAGCAGCCGCTCGTATGAGGAGGCTCTTAGTCTCTCCGGAATCCTCACCAGGAAACATGGGGGACCTTGAGAGGCCTTGCGGAGAATGCTGCAGGTGCTGGAGACAGACGACTCAGGTCGACCCCCTGCGACCGGGGTGGGGGGTGGGGGGTCACTGCACCTGCTCAGCCCAGTTTTGTTATTCCCATCTGGAAACGGTAGGACTCAGCCTGCTGTTTACAGGGTGAGGTGAGCAGAGGTGCTTATGTCTGTGACAGGCCTTTGTGAGCAGCAAAGCTTACTGAGGGGCGTTGGAGTCACAGACTTGAGTTCAAGCCCAACTCTGCCACAGTGGAGACCTTGGGCAAGCCACATGCTTCGGTTTCCTCCTCTGGGTAATGGGCATACTACCTGGCTCACAGGGCTGCTGAGGGGCTGTGAAGCAGAACGGTGTATTTAGAGTTCAGGACGGTACCTGGTCCTCATTAAATTGCCGTCCTGTGGTGCTGCTCTGGTGGTGCTGTTAGGTGCTGCAGGCTGGTCCTGCCCTCTGGAAATGTTGGCTCTGGGACCCGTATACCTTCAGGCCATTGTGGAGTAGGAATGAGCTGTGTGGGCCTGACCCTTAAGGATAAGAACCCAGGCCTGGCGCGATGGCTCACGCCTGTAATCCCAGCACTTTGGGAGGCCGAGGTGGGCAGATCACCTGAGGTCAGGGGTTCAAAACCAGTCTGGCCAACATGATGAAACCCCATCTCTACTAAAAAAAAAAAAAATGCAAAAAATTAGCCAGACGTGGTGGTGGGCGCCCGTAATCCCAGCTACTCGGGAGGCCAAGGCAGGAGAATTGCTTGAACCCGGGAGGCAGAGGTTGCAGTGAGCCAAGATTGTGTCACTGCACTCCAGCCTGGGCAACAAGAGCGAAGCTCCGTCTCAGGAAAAAAAAAAAAAAAAAGGATAAGAATCCAGAAGTCGCTGGGCTTGGTGGCTAACGCCTGTAATCCCAGCACTTTGGGAGGCCAAGGTGGGTGGATCACGAGGTCAGGAAATCGAGACCCTCCTGGCTAACACAGTGAAACCCCGTCTCTACAAATAAATACAAAAAAATTAGCTGAGCGTGGTGGTGGGCGCCTGTAGTCCCAGCTACTAGGGAGGCTGAGGCAGGAGAATGGCGTGAACCCGGGAGGCGGAGCTTGCAGTGAGCCAAGATCGCGCCACTGCACTCCAGCCTGGGTGACAGAGTGAGACTCCGTCTGAAAACAAAAAACAAAAAACAAAAAACCAGAAGAGTCAGTGGCCAGAGCTGGGTTGATGGCAGGCCTGGCAGTGAAGGTGAGTGCACTGCCCTTTGAGGATCAGATAGGGCAGTGGTGCCCCCTTGCCACTGGGGTTTGAAGAGGCAGCTGTCCTGTGGAGCATCCAGAGAGGAGCCAGGACAGGGATGGCTTCATGCTGCAGCCCCGGGAAGGGGCTGCCGGTAGATATCTACATAGCATGACTTCTCCCTGAAGCCACTACGTGGATTTTTTCCCCTGTGGGAACACACCTAGATCACTTGGTTTGGCCTTTATAAACAGTTTCTTTTATGTATGAAGACTTTGGTTAAGACCGTTCCCACTGCTTTTTAAGGAGGAGAAAGTCAAGCAGTTGCTTCTAGATGGAATTGTTTTCCAAAGCCCCATGCAGAGTCACTAGCAGAGCTACCCTCCGCTTTCTTTTTTTTTTTTTTGAGATGGAGTCTCGCTTTGTCCCCCAGGCTGGAGTGCAGTGGCGCAGTCTCGGCTCACTGCAAGCTCCGCCTCCTGGGTTCACGCCATTCTCCTGCCTCAGCCTCTCCGAGTAGCTGGGACTACAGGCACCCGCCACCACGCCCGGCTAATTTTTTTGTATTTTTAGTAGAGACGGGGTTTCACCGTGGTCTCGATCTCCTGACCTCGTGATCCGCCCGCCTCGGCCTCCCAAAGTGCTGTGATTACAAGTGTGAGCCACCGCGCCCGGCCTTACCCTCCGCTTTCTGACTTGTATTGAAGTGAAGATTGTGGCTCTGGTGGCATGACAGTTGGTTGAATCCCTCTGGGGCAGCTGTCCTCTTTGCTTCCTGCAGAACTGAGTCTTGTGACAGGTGAATACAATTCAGATGGCCTTGTTGCATGGAATGGAAATGGTCTTCCTCTTATCCATACTTCACATCTTGTCTTTCTCTTGGCCGGAAAGTGATGACTCATTACCATTTGACTTGTGTTCAGTGCCTCCCATGGCAGGGTGCTGGGTCAGGTGCTGGGGCTGTTCCTCCTGTGCCTTGGGCACCTACGGATGCGTACTGCAGTGGTCACTGCTGCAGGGAGATGCTGTCACTAAGATGTTAGTGACTGGGACTTTGGAAAACACCTGTCAAGGGAGGAATTTTCACTTTCCTGACCATCATGTGTTGACAGCGTTCCTCACCATCTGGTCTAGCCCCTAACCAGTGTGTAGGCTGGTCACTGCTCAGCGGCTGGTGTGCACTCTCCAGGAACTGGATGGTAGGGGATTTCTTCCTCGTAGTCTTACCTCCAGCTCTCCCCGGGTTCTTGGAACATAATCCAGCTTTCAGTAGATGTTTCTTGGATGGGACTGTCCCTGAAACCTGCCCACTTAAGAACTCAGTTTTTAATAGTAATTCATTCGACAAGTAGATTTTTGAAACCTTAATCCATGCCAGGCATTTAACCAGAGAATAGTTCCCAGAAATGATTAGAGCTGTGTCTGCCTGATGCATAGAATCCAGTGGGGAGAGAGACAGGAGAACAGTTGTAAAATAGCTGTTTCAGGCGGGGTGTGGCCAAAAGGAGCTCAGGAGGAAGGAGGCCTGGCAGCTTTCTGGGAGAGGCAGGGAAGGCTTTTCAGAGGAGGTGGCCTTTGAAAGCACCAATTGAGTGTCTCCTTGTGCCACACCCTACTGGGACTCTGAGGCCCTGATGGCCTACCTGGGAGAGCACCTCAGGTGGTGGTGCAGTAGGGCTGAGTGGGCTGGTGGTGGGGGCGGGTAGTGGCTGGGGGCGACTGCACGAGGCTGGAGAAGCAGGCAGAGACGGATCAGGAGGGCCCCGTGTGCCGGCTTGGGGAATTCAGGCTTAGTTTGTCTCTTATAAACGTGGACTTGGAGGCAGGCCATCTGCAGTTGGTCTCCTGGCTGGCGTCCAGAGTCCAGCCATTAGCCTTGTCTCAGAAGCACACACCTTGTTTGTACAACTTCCCCTATAAAGGGTATTATCACGCGGTAGGTGGCCTGGAGTGCGGCTTCTGCCCTAGTGGCACGAGGCGGAAGTGCTTGAGGACAGGTGACCTTGGCCCTTGCAGAGTTTGGTTTTAGAGTATGTTGCAAGTGGAAGTACTTTTCCCCTTTTAGGTTTATTTCCCTGAAGACTGATGCCCTGTTCTGAGGTTTAAGGAACTTGACTGGACTTGGGACCAACAAAGACCTCAAAGGTCACTCAACTTCTCCATAGGAGAGGCCCCTGGGCTGCTGTACCTGGCCCCCCACAGCAGAGGAGAGGAATAGAGAAAGGTTTTCTTTCTCTACTTAAAGCCAGATGGCTTTGGGCTCTGCCAGACCTCACTTCCTTCTTCCTGTGCTTTCTTCTTGGCGGCAATTCAGGGAAGGGTCCTTGGATTGCCATGAATGAAATCCTATAGTTTCACCAAAATGGTTTCCAATTCCAGGCGTGAGTGATGCCTTCTGTTTGCCCAGAAGGATAGACTTTTTTGTGTTCCTGTTTACTCTGTCATCAGCATTTGTGTTCTAACCCGCATCTCTTTTGTGGCTTACATTTGTGTTTTGCTGTGCTAGGAAGTAAAGGGAAGTGCACATTCATTGGGCACCTGCTGTGTGTCAGTCAGGGGCTGGGTTTGCTGATGCCTTCACCAGACCTTCTCATTTCTTTTGTCCTCAGATCTGCCTGTGAGCTATAGGGTATTGTCCCATCTTACTGCCGAGGAAGAGGGAAGTTGAGGCTCAGAAGGGTTAAGCACCTCATTTGAGGTCGCCTTACCTGGCAAGTGGCAGAGCCAGAATTTCAGCCGGGCCTGTGAGAGGCCCTCAGCTCTGTTTAGCGTGAGGATTTCCTCTTACATGTGTGGCTTTTTGCTAGTTTGATCTGTTAGAGTGTTGATGATGTTTTGATAATTCTAATGACCTTGACATTGTCAAAGGTTAGCTCTTAACTGTGTGCTAAAAATGCTTCTTACTCTATTTTCCTTTTAATTAAAGTGTATGTAGAACTTCCAAATTTGTATATATTTGAATCAATCTGGATTATATCTTACTTTTGTGAATTCTCTTAGAATTCTGTTAGAAACTTGGATTCTTCCCGAGCAGGGGACACACAGAGCGTCTGCAGTAGCCCTGCCTTGGAGGGCTCATGGCTCTGGGGAAGAGCCGTGAGGGCTGTGAAACACTGAAAACGTGTTCACGCGTGGGGAGGCGATTGTCCGGATTCTTTCAGATCTTGACCTGAGTTTTTGCTCTGTAGGTTGGAGAAACATTTTATTTTTTGCAGCACCTGGATAATATCACCTTTTTTTTTTTAGATGGAGTTTCGCTCTTGTTGCGCAGGCTGGAGTGCAGTGGCATGATTTCAGCTCACTGCAACCTCCACCTCCCGGGTTCAAGCTATTCTCCTGCCTCAGCTTCCCAAGTAGCTGGGATTACAGGCATGCACCACCATGCCCGGCTAATTTTGTATTTTTAGTAGAGATGGGGTTTCACCATATTGGTCAGGCTGGTCTTGAATTCCTGACCTCAGGTGATCTGCCCGCCTCAGCCTCCCAAAGTGCTGGGATTACTGGCGTGAGCCACCGTGCTGGCCTATAATTTCACTTTTGTATTAAATTCTACTTTTGTCTGTATTTTTGCCTTAGTGTAGTACAGTGTGGTTCTAATTTCTAAGAAAAATTGATTATCAATTACTGTAACATTGTGATTAAATAATCCTCCCTTACTCACTGGGTCGTATTTCAAGTTTTTATTTTTTATATTTCTTTATATTTATTTATTTATTTATTTTGAGATGGAGTCTCGCTCTGTCACCCAGGCTGGAGTGCAGTGGTGCTATCTCGGCTCACTGCAACCTCCGCCTCCTGAGTTCAAGCGATTCTCCTGCCTCAGCCTCCTGAGTAGCTAGGATTAGAGGTGCATGCCACCACGCCCAGCTAATTTTTGTATTTTTAGTAGAGGGGGGGTTTCACCATGTTGGTCAGGCTGGTCTCGAACTCCTGACCTCGTGATCCGCCTGCCTTGGCCTCCCAAAGTACTGGGATTACAGGCATGAGCCACCACGCCCGGCCTATTTATTTATTTTGAAACAGCGTCTCGCTGTGTTGCCCAGGCTGGAGTGCCGCGGTGCTGTCATAGCTTACTACAGTCTTGAACTCCTGGGCTCTAGAGATCTCCCTGCCTCAGCCTTCTCAGTAGCTGGGACTACAGGTGTGCACTACCATGCCTGGCTAATTTTGCTTTTGGTAGAGATGGGGGTCTCACTGTGTTGCCCAGGCTGAATCAAATATTTATATATAGTTGAGTCTATTTCTGAATTCTGCATTTCATTTCATTCCTTCACATTTCTATTTTTTTTTTTTTTTTTTTTTTTTTGAGACAGAGTCTCGCTCTGTCGCCCGGGCTGGAGTGCAGTGGCGCAATCTCGGCTCACTGCAAGCTCCGCCTCCCGGGTTCACGGCATTCTCCTGCCTTAGCCTCCGAGTAGCTGGGACTACAGGCGCCCGCCACCGCGCCCGGCTAATTTTTTGTATTTTTTAGTAGAGACGGGGTTTCACCGTGGTCTCGATCTCCTGACCTCGTGATCCGCCCGCCTCGGCCTCCCAAAGTGCTGGGATTACAAGCGTGAGCCACCGCGCCCGGCCCACATTTCTATTTTTGACTCAGTGCTGCACTCTTACTGGCTCCTTCAATCTCTGGGAAGGAAGGAGATTACTTCCCTCCCTTTCTCTCCTTTGTTTTTCTGGAGACAGGATTGTGCCCTGTTGCCCAGGCTGGAGTGCAGTGGTGATCATAGCTCATTGCTATGAGCCCTTGAACTCCTGGGCTCAAGTGGTCCTCCTGCCCCAGCCTCCCGAGTAACTGGGACTACAGGCATGAGCCACTGCACCTGGCTCCCCTTTTTCTGCTTTTAATGAATTTGCTTTTGCTGTGTTGACGCTGAGAGGCAGGCCAGGCTTCCTAAAGTAGGAGCATGCAGGCTCCTTACAAAAGCTGACACCCAAGCAGGAGTGGTTATCATTCTTTCTTCTGTGCTTGAAAACCTTCAGCTCCTCCGTGTTTGATGATAGCAGCTACCAACAAAGTGCCCGTTGGGGGCCAGGTACCTATTAAATGCTTTTCTTGTGGTACTTAATTTAATTCTCCCAAGGCAATATAGAGCCCAGGAGCGTCTGAGTCCAAAGCCCTGTTCCTTATGTTGTTCTCTTGTATGGACCAGATTTAAATGCACCACCTGATTTCTTTTTTACTTTGAGACAGAGTTTTGCTCTTGTTGCCCAGGCTGGAATGCAGTGGCGCGATCTCTGCTCACTGCAACCTCCACCTCCAGAGTTCAAGCAATTCTCCTTCCTCAGCCTCCTGAGTAGCTGGGGTTACAGGCATCTGCCACTACGTGCAGCTAATTTTTTGTATTTTTAGTAGAGACGAGGTTTCACCATGTTGGCCAGGCTGGTCTGGAACTCCTGACCTCAGGTGACCCACCTGCCTCAGCCTCCCAACGTGCTGGGATTACAGGCGTGAGCCACCGTGCCTGGTTAGGCCAGAGAACTTTTTTTTTTTTAAATTTTTTGAAATGGAGCTTGCCCTGTCTCCCAGGCTGGAGTGCAGTGGCCTGATCTTGGCCCACTGCAACCTCCACCTCCTGGGTTCAAGTGATTTTCCTGCCTCAGCCTCCATGAGTAGCTGGGATTATAGGCATGCACCACCACACCTGGCTAATTTTTTTTTTTTTTTTTTGAGACAGAGTCTTGCTCTGTTGCCCAGGCTGGAGTGCAGTGGCATGATCTCTGCTCACTGCAACCTCCGCCTCCTGGGTTCAAGCAATTCTCCTGCCTCAGCCTCCCTAGTAGCTGAGATTACAGGTGCACACCACCACACCTGGCTAATTTTTGTATTTTTAGTAGAGATGGGGTTTTGCCATGTTGGCCAGGCTGCTCTTGAACTTCCGACCTCTCAATCTGCCCCCCTCAGCCTCTCAAAGTGTTGGGATTACAGGTGTGAGCCACCGTGCCCGGCCATGCCAGAGAACTTTAGACATGGCCTTAGATGTGTGCGTGTGATTAACGGATTTTTTTTTTTTTTTTTTTTTTTTTTAGAGATAGGGTCTTTCTCTGTTACCCAGGCCAGAGTGCAGTGGTGTAATCATGGCTCACCACAGCCTAAAACCTCCCAGGCTCAAGTGATCCTCCCACCTCAGTCCTCAGAGTAGCTGGGACTGCAGGCATGTGCCACCACCCCCAGCTGATTTTTTTTTAGTTTTTCTGTAGAGACAGGGTCTTGTTACGTTGCCCACGCTGCACTGACGGTTTTGACTCGACTCACTCAAACCTCGGAGGTTGTGGTCTTTACTCTTCCTTTATTGACTGTTGATCTTCACTGAGCTGGCCTTCTGACCTGGGTTGTGTAATCCGAAACCAAGCCTTTCTAACCTACCTGTGGTCTCCTTTGGGGTCCCGTAGATCCCAGCTGTGCTGTTAAACAGCAGTGTGATCTTCTACCCGTTTCTTAGTCTTGCCGAGTCTCGGTTTCTTCCGTGGTGAAGGGGATACTACGCCCAGCCTCGTAGATGTGAGCGAGCGTGACTGAAACATTTGTGGAGAGGCCTGGCTGCTGCAGATGGCATACATAATTTATTTTGTTGTTGTTTTCCGTCTTAATGAAGATATCTTAGGATTTTAATGCTTTCTCAGAACAAGTAGATCCTTGACTTATGTATGGGTTATGGATTCACATACTTTTGACAGAGATACCCTCTTTATCATTTAACCACTCCCCCAAAAGAAAAAACCCAACCGCTGCCCCCCAAGCCCAGTCCTCACGCTCCTGGTGCTGTCCTGGGGATGGAGATGCGACTGGTAGGGAGCGGTGATGATTATTTTTACTTTGGGTGCATCCTTTGTTTGGGTTATCTTCCTGCTATGTTATATCATGCCAGTGTATGTTAAAACTCTAGCTCTGGACCAGGCGTGGTGGCTCATTCCCATAATCCCAGCACTTTGGGAGGCCGAGGTGGGCGGATTGCTTGAGCTCAGGAGTTTGAGACCAGCCTGGCCAACATAGGGAAACCCTGTCTCTACTAAAAATACAAAAATTAGCTGGACGTGGAAGCGCACGCCTGTAATCCCAGCTACTAGAGAGGCTGAGGCACAAGAATCGCTTGAACCCGGGAGGCAGAGGTTTGCAGTAAGCCCAGATGGCGCCACTGCACTCCAGCCTGGGCGACAGAGCGAGATTCTGTGTCAAAAAACAAAAACCACCTCTAGCTTCTGGACTTGAATCAAAACTTGGGTATGTGGAACCTTTTGAAGCCTTTCTCCCTTAAGTGAGCTCAAACCATTTCAGCTGTGTGTCAGAGGTGTGGCATCTTTGAATTTTATGTCCACTTTAATTTCCATGTTTGTATTTTTTCTAGTTTCTCCTTGGACCAAGATGACTGATGGAAAACTCTCCACCTCTACAAATGGCGTAGCCTTGATGGGTATTCTGGATGGTCGACCAGGAAACCCCCTTCAGAACCTGCAACACGTCAATCTCAAGGCGCCCCGACTCCTCTCCGCGCCTGAGTACGGGCCCAAGCTGAAACTCAGGGCTTTAGAAGACCGGCACAGCCTCCAGTCCGTGGACTCGGGGATTCCTACCCTGGAGATCGGGAACCCGGAGCCTGTGCCCTGCAGCGCGGTCCACGTGAGGAGGAAGCAGTCCGACTCCGACCTCATCCCCGAGCGGGCCTTCCAGAGTGCCTGCGCACTGCCATCCTGTGCGCCACCAGCTCCCAGCAGCAGCGAGCGGGAACAGAGCGTGCGCAAATCCTCTACGTTTCCCAGGACGGGCTATGACTCGGTAAAGCTCTACAGCCCGACCTCCAAAGCCCTGACCCGCAGCGATGATGTCTCTGTCTGCAGCGTGTCCAGTCTTGGGACAGAGCTGTCCACCACGCTGTCCGTCAGCAATGAGGACATCTTGGACCTTGTGGTCACGAGCAGCTCCAGTGCCATTGTGACCCTGGAGAATGATGATGACCCACAGTTTACCAATGTCACCTTGAGCTCTGTCAAGGAATCCAGTGGCTTATACCAGCAGGACTGTATTCATGAAGCTGAGGAGGGGAGTAAATTGAAAATATTGGGGCCGTTTAGTAACTTCTTCGCAAGGTAATGCCATCTTTGCCCTCTAGAAGATCGTGGTGGTTGAGTCCAAACCAGTCTCCTTGTTCCTGTCTCAAATGTGTTGTGTGTTCTCTGTGGTGTTAGGCGGGCACTGTCTCACACAGATAATTGGGCCTTTTCCCGGAAGCCTGGAATCCTGTGGGATTGTGAGGACTGGTCTGTTGGCGATTCTGTTCTTTGGTGTCCCTGGCTCATTTTAGTCTGTTGTCACTTCTCTGCCTCTGACCTGCTGTGGCTGTCCCACAGGTGGCCAGTGTTACCAAATAAGCAGCCTGAGCCTCTGCGGGGCCCTGTGCACTCATAACTTAACGTTTCTTGGGCCAAGCAGAGGGCACTGGTGAGGGTGATGCCAGTGAGTAACTCCCATTCTAGTGCCAGCCCCCACTGGCGTAGTGCAGTGCTGGCATGCTGGGTGTCCCAGCCGTGTCCCTGTGCTCCTGGATGGCTGTGTTCTTGTGTGCCTGCCCTGGCCCTGCCTCTGCCGTGGAGATGTGTGCTCTGCTGCACTGCAGCCCCATGCATTCCCAACATGCTGGGCCCGGCCATGCACCCCGTCTCCGTGGGGCCTTGTCACCTGGGTGCTGGAGTTCCTGTGTCTCCCTGAAGCCCTATGGGGGCCATGCCTTCAGCTTCTGCCTCTTGTTTGTGGTCTCATGCTTCTGTTCAACAAGTGCCTATTTCCTAGGCCCTGTTCTAGGCTGGTCATGTGGGGTAATACAGTGAGAGAAATGATGTTGGGTAATGACTTAGGGTGGGCTTGTGGCCTGGGGGTGGTGGGAGTGGACACCTTTGTCACACAAGCAAATGTGAACTCCTGAATAGTGGCGTGCTGGGAGGAAGGGCACAGGGGCTGTGGAGAGTACGTGTAGATTCGAGATCTGTGGCTGGGTGCAGTGGGTCACTGCTGTAATCTCAACACTTTGGGAGGCTGAGGTGGGTGGAGCACCTGAGGTCCGGAGTTCAAGACCAGTCTGGCCAACATGGCAAAACCCCGTCTCTACTAAAAATACAAAAATTAGCCAGGCATGGTGGTGCACACCTGTAATCCCAGCTACTCGGGAGGTGGAGGCAGAGGTTGCGGTGAGCCGAGATCGCGCCACCGCACTCCAGCCTGGGCGACAGAACGAGACTCCATATCAAAAAAACAAACAAAAAAAGAATTGTGATCTGCTCCATAGCTGCTCTTTGGAGGGCTCTGGGGCCAGGGCTTGACAGGTGGGAACATTTCTGCAGTTGACCCTGGCTGCCCCGTGTGTGTGTCTCTAGCAGAACCCACGTCAGACATTGCAGTACTGGGTGTCCCTTTGAGATGGTGTGGTGTGCCGGCTGCAGTCTCCTGGAGACTCTGACTGTGGCCAGCACATTACCACAGCCTTAGTTGCTTCATCAACTAAAGGGGATCATCTCAGACAAGCCTAAGGCCAGTCCTGAGTGAGATGATCTGTGGTGTGGCCTGTGGTATTGTCAGGAAACTTTCTTCTCGAATGTGCTGACAGATAGACATCTTGGTACCATGAGCACAGTTCCTGGTCTCAGAACGCAGTAACTCAGCGATTGCCCATAGTGGGAGGAACCCGGGAACTTGGGGGGAGATCTTGTCACTGTCCCTTCTGAGGCTGTAGCCGTGTCTCGGTGTTGCTGTGGTTAGATTTGTGTGGCGGTACTTCCCCGTGCTCAGACAAGTGTGTTCAACTGTCCCTGCTTATGAACAACACCTGGTACCCATTCCACGCGGTCCTCAGGATCCATCCAGACATACAGAATCAGAAGCTCAGTGAGAAGGGCCTGAGGATGGGTTTTCAGAATCACCTGGGCTCCTTGGCAAATCTGGGAAACCTTGCTCGAAATGGGGTTGGCCGGGAAACAGCATGGTGGAAGGAGTGTGGCTTTGGAATTCAACTGTCCTGCGCCATGTCCAGCTCTGTGGCCTTGAGCAAGTTCCTTCACCTCCCAGTCAGTTTTCTCACCCCTAGAACTGTGCGCGGAGGAGTGTGGCCCATGTACCCATTATGCTGTTGACGAACGCCACACGCTCACCTTTGTCCTCGCGCGTTCTGTCTCCGCTGCCTCACCTGAGAAGTGGGGATAATGAGCCCTTCCTTCCGTGGCAGTGGGGATTAAATGGGTTAGCATGTGAGAAATTTAATGCAGATCCAGACACGTAGTAAACTTTTAAGTATCAGTTGCTTGTGGCGATCATGGCCGCGTTGCTCTGTCTGCCGCCGCTGTGATTCAGCTGACTGAGCTGTGTGTACTGGATCCTCTTCCCCTTTGAAAGGAAGCGTCGTTGGTTGTGCAATTTCTAGATCATTTCTAAAGCTACTGTTTCTTGAAAGTCATACTCAGCTTTGCGCTGCGGGAAACAAGTGTCTCTTCTTTTATTCCTTGGTTCCTTATCCTCGTTGTGACAGCTGTGACATTGTTATTGTGAGCCTCTCTGAACTACCTTTGGGAAGATAATGGAATATAATGAAAAATGACTTGAAACAAGTGATGACATGGGCAGAGTCTAGGGTTCTTTTGTCCTAGAGTCTTAAAAATGTTAGAGAAGAGCTTCCATGTAGAGTTTGTTTGAGGGGAAAGAGTTTCTGTGCCAGAATCTTTAGAGCTCACTAAACATTTCACAGGTGAGTAAATGGAGTTACAGCGAATGTTCATCAATTCAGCCCAGGGCCTGGCCCACAGCAGGTACCCAGAGGACTGTGGACATCGTGAGTCTTTGCTGAGGGCAGGGCTGGGGCTGGAGCTGGTCCTCTGGGGTTCCCAGCCCTGGCTTCTGAGCCGTCCTGTTTCCCCACTTTGTCCCCTCAGTCTCTTGCCTTCTGGTTCCTTGTCCTCAGTGAATCAGTCTCTGGGTTATGGAAGGACGTGTGGACAGTGTAGTCTAGGAGAACATGCTCGGAGGGAAGGGTGGAGATGGGCAGGGATGACCTTGGCTGCTTGATGAGGTGGCCTGGGTGAGATGGGAGCAGGGGAGTGACAGGAGGGCTGGCCAGGCCTGACCACAGCCTCCCAGAAGCGCAGGCCCGGCTTGCATTTGTCCTTCACCCACAGTGTAATGAGCACTTCTGTCCCAGACTCCAGCCTGAGCTTTAGAGAGAGTCCCTGCCCTTACGGAGCTCACAGTCTGATGGGGTAGACAGATAAGGCATTTCACGGGCTATGGGGGCGGGCACGAGTGCTGTTACTGTGGGCGGGGAGGGGATGGCACCGCAGCTGAGAGTGCTGGTTCAGGAGTTCATGCTGCCTGGGTTCATTGTGAGTCCTCCTATTTAATCACTGTGGGCCTCGGGCAAGTTACCTCTCTGAGCCTTAAGTAGGGGATAAAACTACTGTATAAGGTTAGAGACCAAACAGGGCACTTAACTTCTTGGCACTCTGGAAGTAGTAGCTTTCTGTGGTTCTAACAGAAATATTATCATTTCAAAAAAATACATTTTCTAAAGCTTTCTCTAGTTCTCACTCCCATTTTGTGCTTGCTTCAGTCAACCTGTTGCTGAAGAAGTCAGAGCGGTGTCTCTCCCACTGGCTGATGTTTTGGGGTAGATGCGTCTTTGTTGTGGGCCACTGTCCTGTGCATTGGAGGATGCCTTACAGCTTCCCTGGCCCCGACCCATGGGATGCCAGCAGCACTCCCCCAGTTGTGACAGCCAAAAATGTCTCCAGGCATTGCCAGATACCCCAGGGACGGGCTGGCAGAATCACCCAGCCTTTGAGAATAAGTGTTGGGATTTGCTTCTTTGAAGGAAATTTACTAATGTAATTTGAGGATGATTTTCATTTGTATAGAAGAGTGGGACCATGTTAAGGGATCACATGAGCCCAGTGTAGATTAACAGTATTTATCTAGAAACCTGGACAGCAACTGTAAGAGAAAGTCAGTAACATGCTTGTGGTGGGTTTATTTTCCACAGGAGATAGGGTTGGGCTCTGTGAAGCCAGGGGTTTAATCTCCTAATCCACATTGGTCTGGAAGTTGAGAATTAGCTTTGACCAAGTACATCGTCTCTTGTGTAGCCCCTTTAAGGAGCTCTCAGATGATCTGAGTGCCCTTTGCTGAGGAGAAGTGTGTGAACCGCATTGAAGGATCAGGAGCTTGCCCAGTGAAGGTGCGGGGCAGAGGGAACAGCTTGTGGCAGGCTAGGAGGTGGGGGCACCTGGCTGTGTTTAAAGAACTGGAATGATGGATTTTTCCGAATCACTTCCCAACCTGGCTGGGAGCTCCTTGGGGGCAGAGCCTGTGTCTGGTTCACCCTGGCACCAAGTATAATTCACAGACAGAGAAGAATATTGGTGGTTGAGAGTGGGGGCTGCTCTGACCCAAGTTTGAACCTCAGCTCTGCCATTTTTGTACTGTGTGGTCTTGAGAAAGTCACTTAGCCCCTGCGATCCCCAGTGTGTACTTGAGTGACATGGGGTTAATGGCACCTCTTGTAAACAGTTAATGTGAGGGGGCTGGGTGCGGTGGCTCATGCCTGTAATCCCAGCACTTTGGGAGGCTGAGGTGGGCAGATCACCTGAAGTCAGGAGTTTGAGACCAACCTGGCCAACATGATGAAACCTCATTTCTACTAAAAATACAAAAATTAGCTTGGTTTCTGTATCCTGCACTGAAAGCTGACTAATTCAACTAAGTACCGTGAATTTTCATTTACATGTGAGGAAACTGAGGCAAGGGGTGGTTAAGTGGTTTGCCCAAGGTTACAGGGAAATAGGAATAAGTTCATGCTTCTAAGGGTTGTTGGGATTAAATGGGGAGGGAGTGTACATAGATGTGACGCACTGGGCACATCGCAGCACATTAATGTCTAGTCTATGTTTTTATGTTGCTTGCCTGTAATTTACTCCTGCTTTGGCCATCTTAGAATTAGCTCTAGTGAACTGAGATGGAACATTGTAACTATGCCTTTTCTGTGCAAACAGTTTGTTAATATTGCTGGCGACTTTGCCCTGGCATTATGGATATACAGATGGCACCTGCTATGGACCTGCGTTGCTGCTGGTGTGTATGAGCTTATGTGTTGCTGTGATCCTGAGAGGGCGTGCTGGGTGGTGGTCTCTTGATGTCACTGTTTGCTGGTGTGTGGTCTTGGGTAAGGCAGGTGCTCAGTCTCTCTGGGGCTTAGTGTCCTTGTTGGCAAAATGAGCTGAGGGGTATGTACTTTACATTAGAGTTGTGGCGATGAGAGGACCATTCTAATCAAGGTGTTGGGCTGCAAGTGCCAGGCAGTAGGGAAGCAAGAAGATTCGAAGATGGGCAGACTAGTGCTGGAGGCCACTGAGTCAGTCCCTCTACTGTGTGATAAGGATCTGGAGAAAGATGTGAACAAAGCAGCAAAGCCCATTGACAGCTCAGAAAGAAGTAACAGGGCTGAAATGCCAGCTGGCCTTCGAAAGTGCTGTCCACCTGCATGAGGGTGAAGATGGTGAGGGATCAGCTTGTGCAAAGTCATGGAAGCAGGAGACAGCCCAGCCTTTCTGGGAAGGTGCCGTAGCATGAGGTGCTCAGGAGGGGCAGGGCTAGGAGGGGAGACCAGAGAGATGGTAGACGCCCAGATGGGGCAGGACTTTGAGGACGACATTTAGTCTCAAGACTCAAAGCCTGTCACAGCCAGACGGGGTAAGATGAAAGTCTGCACAGGAGCGGATGGGCTGCCTTGATGAGAATGAGTTAAACTGTTAGCTTGATGGAATCTAGATGAGCAGCTCCCTTTGAAGAATGCAGTTGCCCTGTTCTGAGCTCAGCTTCTGGGCCAGGCACTTCGGTCGCTTTCTAAAGCATTTCACAGCTCACTGGAGACAGACTCAGAAAGGCTAACTGCACAGACTGCAGAGCTGCGATTTCAACATTCACTTGTTAACTCCAAAGTCCATGCTGTTTCTACAAAAGACACCACCCTGTGTCTTGTAACATGTGTAACATGATCAGAAAGGGGGAAGTGCGGGGCTGGGAGAGCAAAAGGAGTTGAACGGGAAACCAGAGGTCCAATGGTGATTTTTGCAGGGCAGTGTTGGAACTGTGATGCTCTGCAAAAGGGAGGCAGTGAGCAGAGCTCTAAGCCGGGTCAGGGTCTAGCTGGGTGGCGTCTGTCAGGGCACTGAAGCTCCTCGGTGGGAAGACGGTTGGAGAATTGCTTCTTGAGCCATCGTGGGCCAGCAGGATGAGAATGCCTTTTCCTCCTCCAGTTAATCCAGGCATTTGAAAGTGTGGGAGTGAGGCTGGAATCAGCCGTTTGTCACGAGGCCTGCTGCTTGGTTGGTGGCCTTTGTGGGCTGGCCATCGACAGGGGAGGGAGATACGGCAGAATCACTGCAGGTGCCTCCTGGAGGCCTTGAGCCAGAGAGAAGCAGAAAGGACTTTAGCAAGCAAGGAGCTCGTAGGATGGTTCCCATTATTCCTCACTAAAAGTCTGTGAGGGGGCCAGGCGCAGTGGCTCACGCCTGTAATCCCAGCACATTGGGAGGCTGAGGTGGGCAGATCACTTGAGGTCGGGAGTTGGAGACCAGCCTGGATAACATGGCGAAACGCCATCTTTACTAAAAATACAAAAATTAGCTGGGCTTGGTGGTGGGTGCCTGTAATCCTAGCTACCTAGGAGGCTGAGGCAGGAGAATGGCTTGAATCTGAGAGGTAGAGGTTGCAGTAAGCTGAGATAGTGCCATTGCACTCCAGGCTGGGCAACAGAGTGAGACTCCATCTCAAAACAAAACAAAACAAAAAAACCACAAAACCAAAAAACAACCTGCAAGGGGTCTCAGTGATTTCGGAAACTGGTCTTTAAGTGTTTGCACAGGCACACACTTAGTCTGGGTCTTCTTTTTTATTTATTTTTAAAATGTTTTTGAGATGGAATCTTGCCGTGTTGCCTAGGCTGGAGTGCAGTGGTATCATCTTGGCTCACTGCAACCTCTGCCTCCCGGGTTCAAACGATTCTCCTGCCTCAGCCTCCTGAGTAGCTGAGATTACAGGCACGCACTACCACACCCAGCTAAGTTTTGTATTTTGAGTAGAGACAGGGTTTCTCTATGTTAGCCAGGCTGGTCTCAAACTTCTGACCTCGTGATCTGCCCGCCTCAGCCTCCCAAAGTGCTGGGATTGCAGGCGTGAGCCACCACGCCCAGCCTCACTCTGGATCGTCTGACACTGTTTCGATTCCCCCATCCCAAGGGTTTAAGTTCCCTGGTTGTGTGTTTTTGTACCAGGTGGATTTTCAGCAGCTTGATTACCTCTCCATTGCAGAATGTCTGCACTTCTTTTCTAGCCACTGGTTTACACAGCTGGGTTCTTACCAAGCATTGATTCAGCACCTGGGAGGTCACTGGTAACCTTGACCTGAGACGTTTCTTTAAATCTGGGTGAGCTTCAATTTGAGGTTGCGGTTCGTGTCTGGAAACATGCAGCTGATGGTATCACTGCACACATGGCTGAAAGGAGCCATAGGACGCCAGCTGTGTGTGTGCTGGACACACACAGGAGATTGTCTGGTTACTGCTGCAGATGCCATTTGCAGACCTGCCAGTGGTCCAGCCACGTTCAGAAAGAACAGCTGTGCTTGTAAGGGTGTGCTGCTTCCCTGTGCTTTCCTGGGCTTTGTTTTCTCTTGGCAGCAAATCACAACCATAACGATCCATTTTTTGAGTGGCTGCTGTGTACCAAGCACTGTGCTAGGTTCTTAAATATGCTTCTCATCATACATTCTTTAAAAAAAATATTGACTGAGCACCTGCCATATGCCAAGGCACTGTTCTAGGTGCTTGGGATTCATTTGTGAACAAAACAAAGCCCCTGTCCTTGCAGAGCTTAAGTTCTAGCAGAGGGTGCTGGTGGTAAACACAGTGAGTGGATGGAGGTTATGTGCTGGCAGACTTAAGAGCTATGGAGAAAGCCAGCAAGCAGAGGTGGTATGAGGCCCTGGGAGGACCGGTGAATGCAAGTTACACAATGAATAGGCTGGTCAGGATAGGCCTGAAGGAGGAGAGACTGAGGCAAAGACTTGAAGGTGGCCAGGCGGGCGGCTCACGCCTGTAATCCCAGCACTTTGGGAGACCAAGGTGGGCAGATCACCTGAGGTTGGGAGTTCAAGACCAGCCTGGCCAACATGGTGAAACCCTGTCTCTACTAAAAATACAAAAATTAGCTGGGTGTGGTGGCGTGCACCTGTAATCCCACCTACTCGAGAGGCTGAGGCAGGAGAATCGCTTGAACCATTCGGGCTTGAACTATGGCAGAGGTTGCAGCGAGCCAAGATCGCACCACTGCACGATCTTGGGCGGCAGAGCAAGACTCTGTCTGGAAATTAAAAAAAAAAAAAAAAAAAAAAAGACTTGAAGATGTCAGTCGCAAAGTTAACCAAGCAGGTACTTGGAAGGCGAGTGATCCAGCAAGGGAGAAGGATGCAGGCAGGCCTGATGCATTTGAGCACAGAGGCCCTGGGGATGGACTGAGAGAAGGAAGGGATAGGGTCAGTGGGACCAGATTCTGTATGGGCATATAGGCCATTGCGTGATGTTGGCTTTGACTTAGAGTCAGTGGGGAGCCACTGCAGAATTTTTGTCTTTTCGAGATGGGGTCTTGCTGCATTGGCCAGCCAGGAGTGCAGTGGCCATTCACAGGTGCAGCCATAGTGCAGTGTGGCCTTGAACTCCTGGGCTCAAAAGGTCATCCTGCCTCAGCCTCAGAATAGCTGGGCCTACCATGCCACTGTGCCTGGCTCTACTGTAGAATTTTGAGCAGAGGAGTTGTCCTGGTGTTTTGCTGCTGCATAACAAATAACCACACATTTGGTGGCCTGAAACAACATGGCTGTCCATCATGGTGTGGCTGGGTTCCCCTTGGGCACTTATAAGGATGAAACAGCACATTGGTGGCTGTGTCCCCATCCGAGGCTTGGCTAAGGAATTGTCTGCTTCCAGGCTCACTCAGGCTGTTGGCAGAGCTCGTTGTGGCTATAAACTGAGCTCCTCATTTCCCTGATTGCTGTCAGCTGAGGGTCACTTGCAGCTCCTAGAAGTCACCCAAATTCCTTGCCGTGTGGCCCCTCCATATTGAAAACCAGCAACAAGGACTCTTTTGTGTCGAGTCCGTCTGGCACTGCAAATCTCTTCCCAGAGAGAACACTGATTGCTTTTAAGGGCTCATTGAAATTGTGTAAGGCTCATTGAGAATTACCTCCACTCCCCTTCCCCTTCCCCTTCCCTTTCCCCTTCCCTTCCCCCTTCCCCTTCCCTTTTCTGGAGACAGAGTCTCGCTTTGTTGCCTAGGCTGGATTTCATTGGTGCCATCATAGCTCACTGCAGCCTCAAACTCCCAGGCTCAAGCCATCCTTGCACCTCAGCCTCCAGAACAACTAGGATCACAGACATGTGCCATCACACACAGCTACTTTTTAAAATTTTTTGTAGAGACATGGTCTCACTTTGTTGCCCAGGCTGGTCTCAAACTCCTAGCCTCAAGTGATCCTCCTGCCTTGGCTTCCCCAAGTGTTGGGATTGAGTCACCATGACCCACTGTGCCTGGCCTACCTCTCTCTTAAAGTCATCTGTGCCATGTGATGTAACCTGATCACAGAGTGACCATCCCATCATATTCATAATTTATGCCCATGTTCAAAGGGAGGGATTTTACAGGGTATGAACATCAGGGAAAGGGAATCTCAGAAGTCTGCCTGCCTTAGGAGTAGCGATTTCATTGAGTCCTAAACAGAATGTCCTGAGGTGCTGTACTGAGTGGAGGCTTCCGGGCAGGGGAAGGGCAGGGCAGGGAGTCCGAGGAGGCTGTTGCAGGAATCCAGACAAAAGGTGATGATAGCTTCGCCTGGGTGGCAGCTGTGGGGAGGGTGCGATTTGAAGAATGGATGTGGGTGTGGGGAAAAGAAAGGAGTCAAAGATGACTCTAAGACTTTTGGCCTCAGCCAGTGGAAAATAGAGTTGCCAAGTTGGAGAGAAGATGAGGGGTGGAGTTTGAGACATCTTAGACATTTACAGGAAGGAGGTGGAGTGGGTGACTAGAGAGGATCCTGGCAGGAGTAGGGCCGGATGGGAGGTATACATTGACTTGTTAGCATTGGAGGTGGTTTGAAACCAGGTGAGGTCTCCTTGGAAACAGGCAGACAGAGAAGAGGACCAAGGAGTGTGCCTGAGGCCTGCCGGCACCACGAGATCTGGGAGGAGAGGAGGAAGCAGCAAGAGTGAGAAGGCAGGGCTGGTGAGCTGGGAGGGCACGAGTGTGGGGTCTGGAAGCTGGGTGCCAGCCCGGTGAGCATGGGTGTCAACAAGGGGAGGGGCAACTGGGCAGAGGTTGCTGCGAGGGCAGGGCAGATGAGGACTCAGAATTGACTGTTTAAGCACTTTGGGAGGCCGAGGCAACTCAGGAGTTTGAGACCAGCCTGGCCAACATGGCGAAACCCCGTCTCTACTAAAAATACAAAAATTATCTGGTGTGGTGGTGGGTTCCTGTAATACCAGCTATTTGGGAGGCTTAGGCATGAGAATCGCTTGAGCCTGGGAGGTGGAGGTTGCAGTGAGCCGAGATTGCGTCACTGCACTCCAGCGTGGGCGACAGAGCAAGACTCTGTCTCAAAAAAAAAAAAAAAAAAGAAAAATGAAAAGAATTGACTGTTTAGCAATGAGGAGGCCATTGGTGACCTTTGACCAGAGCTGTTTTTGTGGAGTGGTGCAAGCAAAAGCGAAACTGGAGTAAATATTTAAGAGAGAATGGGGCCGGCATGGTGGCCTCACACCTGTAATCCCAGCACTTTGGGAGGCCAGGGTGGATGGATCACTTTAAACTGGGAGTTTGAGATTGGCCTGGGCAAAATAGTGAGACCCCCATCTCTGCAGTGAGCTGCACATTGTTATCACCAGGCGTCTGCTGCACTGGTCCACTGCAGTGATCCCGCCACTGCATTTCCAGCCTGGGTGACAGAGTGAGACCCAAAGAGACTGGGAGAAGAGAAGTTGGAAGCAGTGAGCAGATAATTCTTTTGGTGGGTTTGCTACAGAGTGGAGCAGAAAATGGGGTGATAGCTGGAGGCAGAAGTGGTGTGATTTTTTTTTTTCCTTTTTTAAGATTGGAGAAATACAGGGTTTTTTTTGTTTTGTTTGTTTGTTTGTTTGTTTGTTTCTTTCTTTTTTTTTTTTTAATTTGAAAACAACCTAGTAAAAGAATAAGAGGTGAACATATCCGGGAGAAGAGAGAATCACTGGAGCTTTGTCCTTGAGTTGCATCTGAAGGAGCAGGATCTAGAGTTCAACAGAGAAGTGGCTTCAGCTGGGGAGAGTCCAGGGTAGCAGGCGCCTGGGAGAGGATGGGGCACAGGTAGATGAGGAGGAGGGGTCTGGGGGAGGGTGCTTGCTCTCGCAGGTGCTCTCTCACGTGTGCTCTCTCCCTCTCCTTCCCTCTCTCTCTCCCTTTTCCTCTCCCCCTCTCTCCCTTTTCCTCTCCCTCTCTCCCGCTTCCATGCTTGTAGTCTACTTTATTGTTTGTAGTGTTGCTTCATTGTTTGTGTGTAAATGTACTTTTTTTTTTTTTCCGAGATGGAATCTCACTCTATTGCCCAGGCTGGAGTGCAGTGGTGTGATCTTGGCTCACTGCAGCCTCTGCCTCCTAGGTTCGAGCGATTCTCCTGCCTCAGCCTTCTGAGTAGCTGGGATTACAGGCATGCGCCACCACACCCAGCTAATTTTTGTATTTTTAGTAGAGACGGGGTTTCACCGTGTTGGCCAGGCTGGTCTTGAATTTCTGACTTCAAGTGATTCACCCGCCTCGGCCTCCCAAAGTGCTGGGATTACAGGCATGAGCCACCGTGCCTGGCCTGAATATAGATTTTTAGTTTCAACATATTTACTTTTTAAAAAATAGACTTTATTTTTTAGAGCACTCGTAGGTTTACAGCAAAATTAAGCAGAGAGGATAGAATTCCATGTATCTCCTTTTTACCCTCATGTGCACAGCCTTCCCTCTCATCAACAGCCCACACTGGAGGAGTCCATTTGTTACCATCGATGAGCCCACACTGACTGACACATCATTATCACCAGGAGTCCAGAGTCTACATCAGGTGCTGTGCACTCTGAGTCTCCAGAGACTCCAGAGTCTACCTGGGTGCTGTGCACTCTGTGGGTTTGGACAGGTGTATAATGACATGTATCTGCCGTGGCCATATCACACTGAGGAGTTTCACTGCCCCCAAATCCTCTGTGATCCACCTATCCGTCTCTCTTTTTCTCCTAACCCCTGGAAACAAATCTTTTTACTGTCTCCATAGTTTTGCCATACAGGTGGAAATCATTTTCACATTGGCTTCTTTCACTTAGTAATGTAAATCCGAGTCTCTTCATGTCTTTTCATGTCTTGATAGCTCATTTCTTTTTAGCACTCCATGATATTTCACTGTATGTATGTACCGTAGTTTATCCATTCACCGCTGAAGGACATCTTAGTTGCTTCCAAGTGTTGGCAATTATGAATGAAACTGCCATAATCATCTGTGTGAAGATTTTTGTGTGGACATAAGTTTTCAGCTTCTTTGGGTAAATACCAAGACATGCAGTGGCTAAGTTATACGGTAAAGTATGTTTAGTTTTGTAAGAAACCAGCGGACTGACTTCCAAAGGGGCAGTACCATTTGACTCCCCCAGCAATGAATGAGAGTTTCTGTTGTTCCACATCCTCCCCAGCATTTGCTGTTGTCAGTGGAAGTTCTTGTTCGGTTGCTCTGGGTTTTTGTTTCGTTTTGTTTTGTTTTTGGTGAAGTAGGAAGCAGGGTCCCGAGGATGGAGGTCTTAGTCCGTTTGAGCTTTTTTTTTTTTTTTTTTTTACTTACTTATTTATCTATTTTTTGAGACAGAGTTTCACTCTTGTTGCCCAGGCAAGAGCACAGTGGCACGATCTCGGCTCACTGCAACCTCTGCCTTCGGGTTTAAGCGATTCTCCTGCCTCAGCCTCCCTAGTAGCTGGGATTACAGGCATGCACCACTGTGCCCGGCTAATTTTGTATTTTTAGTAGAGACGGGGTTTCTCTATATTGGTCAGGCTGGTCTCGAACTCCTGACCTCAGGTGATCTGCCCACGGCAGCCTCCCAAAGTATTGGGATTACAGGTGTGAGCCACCACGCCGGGCCTTTTAAAATTTTTAAACATAATATTGTAGATGAGGTGGCTTATAAACAACAGAAATTTGTTTCCCACAGTTCTGGAGGCTGGGAGGCGTAAGATCAAGGTGCCATCAGGTTCAGTGTCTACTGAGCTGTTGAACATGTTTTTTATAAGGGCACTAATCCCACTGGGGAGGGCTCCACCCTCATGACCTAGTCACCTCCCAAAGGCTTCACTTCTTAATACTGTCAACCTGAGGGTTAGGATTTCAACATGTGAGTTGGGTTGGGGCACAAACCCTGGGGCTATAGCAGTGGGGATGGTGTGCTGGGTTGGAAGCTGTGTGAAAGCCATCAAGGCGTGTGGGAGAGAATGGATAGAGAGGGAAGGAAGCGTTGCTGGGGGGCAACAAGGGCCCTGCCAGGCGATCAGGGACCAGTCAGCGTGCTGCGTGTCTTTCTCCAGCCATGTTTTTTGCACAGATACACGTTCAGGGCAGGCTTGTCTTTGAGCTAAGTGTGTACAGGGAAGGGAGAGAGAGGCAGGGCTCAGGGATGTGTGAGGGTGATTACACTGGGGCGCGGATTCTCCGGGCGGTGGAAGGAGGGTGGATTAGAGAAGCAGGATGAAGACCCTGAAGCCTGGAGGGTAGTGGGGGTCTTCACCGTGTGGGCGGGGAGGCTCCAGTCACACGGCCGGCTGGGAGTGGAGCCTGCGGGGTCAGTGTCCACCACGTCTGACGTAGGCTGCCCCCGGGGCCATCGCATTGCTGTTTGAGCTGCGTCTGGTGAGCCTGGTCCAGGAGTGTTGGAGAAAGGAAGTGGAGGTCTTCATTCCACTCCTCCCGTGTGCTGGGTGGGGAGACGGAGGCAGCAGTGCCGTCCCGGGCGTTGTGGTGGTGGGCGCTGCTTTGCTGGGCTGGCCTTGCTGAGACAGGGCTTGTTCCCATGGTGTAAGAGCCTCCCCATTTGTGAACAGCACCCTGTCCTCAGGGAGAGCTTGTCTGGGGGAGGACCGTGGGGATCAGCCCTGAATGTTGGCTGTGCAGATCCCTCTTCTGGGGGCTGCCTGGTGGCCCCAGTGCTAGGAGCTGCATGAGACAGTGGTACCATGCTCGACCACCCTGCCCTTGGGTGCACATAACCTCACATGCTCCTCTGGAGAGGGCCAGGCCAGGATAGCAAGGGGGGAAGTCAATGCCAAGAGGAAACATCTGGGAGGAACATGGACCGTGGTCACACGAGCCTGAGGTGCCACTTCCTCTTCTTCAGTCCTTGGCCCTCTCCAGGGGACCGCAGCCTCACTCCCAGCTGGCTGCCCACAGCAGGTGTCCCCTTGGCCTTCCCACCAGGCACCAGCCTGGCATCTCCCCGTCCCTAGGACCAGGTCTGCAGAGAGGTGGGGCTCTTCACTCACTCAGGGACGCCTTCTCTCTGCTTCTCTGAGGATCCGCATCCCTAGATCATTTCTGCAGATGTTTAGCCACTGCCAGGAAGCCCTCTCCAGCCTGTGTGCGAGGACTAGCCTCGCCTTGCAGTCCTTCTGTGTGCCTCGTGGATCCTGCATTCACCCAGGGGGCACAGGAGAGATGCCGGGGTGAGCATGCCTGTCACACAGCTGTGCAGGGGCTGCGGCTGGGGCTGGCCCCCTGGGGGCCCAGTGTTCCATTGTTTCAGGTCTTTGGGTTCCCCCCTGCAGCCGCACTCTGAAGAGTATCCGTCCCGGCTGCAGGAGGGGAGACCTGGCTGTGCAGTAGTGCAGCAGCGGTGCCATCCCCCAGGCTCTGTGGGCTGGCCTGAGTGCTGCATGGGAAAGCACCGTGGACACCACGGGGAAGAGATGCTAGTGAAACCCCCGCCAGCTCAGCCGGTGGCCTCTTCCTCATCAGCAGTGGATGGCATCCTGGCTCTGCCACCCACTCCCTCTGCATCTGGGGCAAGTCGCTTTGCAGACACAGCTTTCCCACGTGTGAAATGCAGAGTTGCGTCAGGCGGTCTCGGCATCTTCCAGCAGGAAGAACCTTCTGGAATCAGCAGTAGCCCCTGCTGTCCTCCTGCAGGCCTGGAGACTCCTCCTGGAATGGTTTTCCTGCCTGCCTCTTCCTGCTGTGTAAATGAGAAGAACCCACAGGAGCCCCCCAGGAAGAGTGGCCCCCTTTGCTGCATGTCAGCTCCCAGCTCTGTGGCTGGGGCACCTCTCATGCTCAGTGCCACCCGATCAGGTCCCCCCCAGCAGCCCGCGCACCCCTCAAGGGACTGCCTCTTGCTCATTGTACGCTGGTGCTCATTAGAACTCAGTAAGTGCTCGCCAAATGGTTGAATTCAGACGTCATCCCTTTCCTTAGAGATTATCTACCCAAGCACCCAGTCCTGGGGATGTAGTGGTCAGCATACCCGCTTCAGTCCTGGGGATGTAACGGTCAACACACCCACTTCTCCCAAATCAAAGCACCCAATGGCACGATAGTCGACTGAAACCACACTGCAGAGACTGATAAGGGATGCTCAGTGCCAGGCTGTGAGGCCTGTGGCAGAGTTCCTGAGGAGAGGGGTGAGGATGGGGTGGTGGTGTGGAGGTGGCATGGGAAAGCTGGGAGAGGCTCCACTTTACACAGGGGGGTCAGGGAGGGCTTTGGTGGGAAAGCAGTGTTTGAGCAAAGATCTGAGTGGCGTGCGGGTGAAGCGTGTTCTTCCGAAGGACACAGTGGAGACGAAGGCCCTGAGGCCGGCGGGGACTGGCCTTGCTTTTCAGGCCTCACAACCTACAGCAAGCTCCTTGAGAAATGAGCACCAGCAGCCTGTGCCCCTGGCTCCCACAGCACCTCATGCATGCTCAGCAAAGTTGTCCCTTTTGGCTGCCTGGAGTCGTATATTGGGGCACAGTTGGTGCTTTAGTTACTAGAATATCAAGCTACTGTCCAATGTGTTAGCCCCTAGCCCCATGTAGCTATTTAAATTGAGTTAAAATTACCTGAAATGGAAAATTCAGTTTCTTAGTCACTCTGGCCAGTGAGACGCTCAGTAGCCACATGTGGCTTGTGGCCACCCCGTTGGGCAGCTCAGATTAGTACATTTCCACCATACAGGAAGTTCTGTTGTTCAGCCCTGGTCTGTGGGACAATCTGTGACTTGAACCTTTTTTGTTCTTCTTGATGTGTAACAGCAGCACACAGTGGGTGTGAAACGAGCAAATCCATAATGGCATGTGTGTAGCCCAGAGAGGTCTACAGAAAGAGCCGCCCTCAGGGCTCTGGGGAAGGGGAAGGAAACTGAGGCCAGGTGGTAGGTCAGATAGGTGTAGCGGGGAGGGCCCTGCCTGGAGTCAGCCTTGCTGGGGTTGAGGTTCTCGCCTGAGGGTGTGTTTGACCCTCCCTGTGAACTCTAGTGCACATTTAAATATGGGAGATGACAGCGTGGTGGGGGAGGCGCCTACACCCCTCAGAGGTGTATTCTGAAGGCACCTATTGTGCCCTCCAGTGAAGGGGACAAAGAACCTGGTGGAGATTCAGAGAGTGCAGTCATAGAGCCAAAGATCTGAAAGTCTGCTCTGCCTGGCCGGCTGGGCGGCTAGACATGGTGCTCTATGTTCTTGTGTCTTACCTGTCTCCGAGCTGGCGGCCAGGAGGCTGTGCTTGGGAAGTGCCTGTTACAGCAGTCAGTGCAGCACTTACTAGGAGGTGTTAGGAATCGCCGTGTCCCGGCTTATGGCATGAATGAATGAATGAATGAACTAATGAATGGTAGTGAGGGCTTGCCTAAGGGAGGCGCTGCAGGAAAGGGAAAATGGAGAGAAAGGGTTGAATCAGTTCTGGAGGGTAAACACGAGCGATTTATCTTGGCTATTAATGACTGGATGAAAGCAGGTTGGCTGTTCTGTGATCGACCAGTGTTCAAGATGTTTGTTCTGAATCCCATCTGGGTTTGATGGTCCGTTTCCTTCTGTTAGTGGGCTGGGAAACTTGCCTGTATCTGAGGAAAGCAGCATTTTTTTTTTTTTTTTTTTGGGACGCAGTCTTGCTCTGTGGCCCAGGCTGGAGTGTAATGGTGCGATCTTGGCTCACTGCAACCTCTGCCTCCCAGGTTCACGCCATTCTCCTGCCTCAGCCTCCCGGGTAGCTGGGACTACAGGTGTCCGCCACCACGCCTGGCTAATTTTTGTATTTTTAGTAAAGACAAGGTTTCACCGTGTTAGCCAGGCTGGTCTCAAACTCCGGACCTCAGGTGATTTGCCGTCTTGGCCTCCCAAAGTGCTGGGATTCCTGGCATGAGCCACTGCGCCCAGCCGAAAGCAGCTTTTTAAGTTCTTACGACTTTTTGTTGCTCCTGACATCGTCTTCCTGTGGGGAAGGCAGACACTTGCTGTGGAGCTGTGGAGTGTCAGTAACATTCAGGAATGGCATGAACTGAACCAAAAAAGACCTTCCTTAGCTTGCACATCTGTTCCTTTGACTTGTCCCATAGCCAAGGCAGTGTTTCTGCCCCAGTTTCTGGAAGGCGTTGATGTCCTTAGAAACTGCACAGAGGGCAAGGTTGTTTTGTGGGATGGAGGAAAAGGAGAATGAATTTGCTCCAGATACGTCAGACCTCCTGTGTTCATGAAACTCCCTCAGGCTTGCAGGCAGCCTCAGGAAACAGTACTCCCATCTTCCTGGAGGCTCCAGGTGTGTGTTCAGGTCCCTCACCAGCCCACCTTCCTTCTGCCCTAGGTGAGGTTAGGTTCAGCCTGGGAGGTGGCGATTCAGTATGAAATGCAGGAGAACTGGTGTGGGACCACAGGAATACACGGGCTTTGAGAAACCCGTGGGCAAGCCCATTCCTGCAAAGCAGTTCTTCAGCCATCAGCCACTTTCTACTCATAAATTAACTTCCCTTTGCCCAGATGGGGATAGAATCTGTTCTGCTTTTCAGCTGTTAGTGGATCGTATCATAGAATAATGCAGTAATTAAAACTGTTTCCTCCTATTTCCTATCTTAAATAGGAGATTATTTAAAATATTTACACATCTTTTTTATTTTTAGAATATTCCATACAAGTAACACTGAATTATTTCATGCCTTCTGTATTTTTCACGCGCACACATCTTACTAGATTGCCACATCAAATCAGTTCCTGTTTATGTTGAGCGAGCTGGGTTTGTAACTGCGAGCTGTTTCAACTCCAGTTTTGCTGATTCTTTGTTGTGAATAGCTGTGGTTTATCTCACGATTCCTGTAAGATTCTATATATGGAAGAATGGTGAGTCATCTAGAGTTGCAGAATAGCCCTTTTGGGCCCCACAGCAGTCCAGTTTCAGTCCAGTTTTCCTGTTCGGATTCCCCCTTGCCTTTAGCAAGAGGCTTTTACAACCCAGGCTCTGGGTACCAAGTGTTACAGGTACATATTTATAGGCGTTTGAAAGTTAGAGGTTAGCTTTAAGCTCTAACCTCCTTTTAGGTTTCAGATCTGGGTGTTAAACACATTTTCTATGGTGGGAGGAGTGAGGGGGGAAGGCGGGTCAAAAGGAGTGGGCTCTGCCCTCCCGGCCCCCATGTCCTGCAGAACCAGGCATGAGGAAGAAGGAAGGTGAGGGCCCAGTAGATGGGATGAGGAACCATGTCTCTTGGGTCACCCTTACCCTAATACCTGGCTGTTCATTCACTGTAAGTTTTTGCCTGGAATAGATTTTAATCCCTTTTAGAGGTTCATTTGAGAGCAGTTATTTTTAAAGCAGAAGAAATTGAGTGGCAGGCAAAATTCCTGGGACAAATACATTAATATCTAGTTAGGTGGATGAATGTTCACTGCTGTAACAAACTTGAAATATACATAAAGCTTCAAACACAACGGAGGTTGATTTCCAGGCCATGCTCCCCCAGGTTCCTTCTGTCCTGTGGCCCCATCATTTTCAGCAGAAGCTTGCTGGGTTCTTCGGTATTACACCAAAGCAGGGGAGAGCGTGTGTAGGGACCAGTGTGGGAGTTCTGAGGGCCAGCTGTGCCTGAAGCGGCACACACCACTCCACTCAGAGTTAATTGGCTGGAATGCCGCCCCTACCTGTGAGGGAAGCCGGGAAAGAGGACTGCACCCATGACAACGAGGAAATGGATTTGGTGAATAACTGGGAGCCTTGGCTATGATGTCTTTTCCTTCCTCCCTCTGCCCCTCTCCCTTCTTCATGAGAATTAAATGCCTGAAACCGATTAGTTGAATGCCCCTCTCATTCTCTTGCCCAAGTGATAGTTCACACCACCTGGAGGATGAAGTCCAGACCATTTGGTGTGGCCTATGGGGCGTGCAGGATCTGGCTGCTGCCTGCATCTCTGGCCACCAGTGGTGCCAGTGCTCAGAGCCAGTGACGCCCTGCCTCTGCACCTTGCCTGTTCTGCTGCCTCTCCTGGGCAAATTCTTGTTTGTCCTTTAGGATTCAGCTTAAGTGACACCTCCTCTAGGAAGCCTTCTTTGATCACCCCAACCTCTCCCAGACCTCTCATGTGGACCCCACAGTCCCTGGACTTCTTTGAGACCGCACTAGCCCACTCCCCGCCCCCTCCTGGAACCTTGAGCTTCTGGAGAGCTGGGGCCACACCGTCCTCCTGTGGTTTTCCCAGCCGGTGCAGGTGGTCAGCAGATAGCCTTGAGTGAATATGAATCTAAAAAAAGTAATAAAGGGATCTGGCACACTTAACTTTTAAATCTAAATATGTTTCTTTTAAATTCTATGATTGTTCTGGGTCTTGAGAGCAGACCTCCCCAACAATTCAGTCTCCCATATGGGGTCACAGCCGCTTGGGTTTCAGATCGCGGGCACGGCACCCATCTGTGGTGTCTGTGAAGCCGGCGCGTTCTGCTGGGTTTTTTTTTTTTTTGTTCTAGATCTTTTTAGCTTAGATATGTTTCTTAAAGCTTCTCTTTGTTTAAAAATATGCAGGAAAACTTTGGCGTCGTTCTATTTTTTGTCCTTTTTAACACCTACCCCTGATTTTTCCTTCTTTTTTTATTTCCTTGCAGACTTTGAATTTTAAACAGATAAAAATGGATGCTGTTTCTATTGTTTGGTGTCCTGCTTTTTTACATAGAGGAAACATTTCTCAGCACAATTAAAACGTGTTCGTACGCTTATTAATGTCTTTGTAGGATTTCATCCTGTGAATCATTTGCTTGTCCAGCAATAAGGAAATGGCTTTTTGTGTCTGCGTTTTGATGATGGAATTCCCCGTGGCTTCAGAGTGTGGTGCCTGCCTTTCAGATGATTTCCTTGGGACCAAGTCCCCGGGGCTTGCTGCTTCATGACCAGCATCTCGGGCCCCTGTCAGCTCTGGCCTGTCCTCCCTGGGGTGATGACCCTGACGGGAGCCGTCTGTCCTTGACGGACTGAGTTCACTGGTAGTGAGAGCCCAACCTCTGTTTTACAAACGAGCATGCTCCAAGCAGTGGCTGATGGGCGGTTGGATTTCACTGTGGCTCTGGCCTCTGGTTCCTGTAAATTGAGGTGTGGGAGGATTCGTCCTCCCTGGGTCCTCTGGTTTACAGAATGCGGGGATGTCTGGGTTTCTCCTGTCCTCCTCATCCCTGCACTGGTTCCACGGGACTGGCTGGACACAGCTTCACTGGTTCCCAGCACAGCTGACACCGCTTCTAGGAACCTTCTCACCATCCCCGGGGCAGAGGTGGCCTTCAGGGCATGCGTGCTTCTCTCCTGTCTCCTCTGCAGTTTCCTTTTAGTCCAGTGGTGTTTCAGGTGTCTTGCTCTTACTGGAGCTCCTTAAGGACAGAGCCTGTGTCTCAATCATCCCCAATCCCCAGCTAACCCCAGCTCATGTTCCTGATTGGCCCTGGGACACTAGCAGAATGTGACTTGGTTCTGTTCACTAGTGCTGTATAGAGTCAGATTCCTGGAGCTGGTGTGAGAGTGGGAGGTTGGAATCCTCATGGGCAGGGGCTACATTGTGTCAGGCTCTGAGCTTGGCATTTTCCATGTGAAAGGAGACAAGGGTTCCAGGAGAAATGGCCTATATTTGCTGGGGTATAGGGGCGGGCCACACGCCACTGAGCTTTAGAAGCCTTCTGGGTTAGGAATCAGCACACAGCCTGGATCAATGAAAATAAAGGACACAAGAAGATACTAGGAAAGTTTGTGCTTTAAGGCAGGTGTTTACGGTTTGATTTTTATTGAGTGAGTAGAAATGTTGGCGTAGCTTAAAACAAAATCTGAAATAATTCACTATCCATGGAAACTGCTGGAAAGGAGTTATCTTAAATTCACATAGATTAAAGAAAGCATAGCCGGGTGTGGTGGCTCACGCCCGTAATCCCAGCACTTTGGGAGGCTGAGGCGGGCAGATCACCTGAGGTTGGGAGTTCGAGACCAGCCTGACCAACATGGAGAAACCTTGTCTACTAAAAATGCAAAATTAGCCGAGTGTGGTGGTGGGCGCCTGTAATCCCAGCTACTCGGGAGGCTGAGGCAGGAGAATCATTTGAACCCGGGAGGCGGAGGTTGCGGTGAGCCGAGATTGCACCATTGCGCTCCAGCCTGTGCAACTAGAGCAAAATTGCATCTCAAAAAAAAAAAAAAAGATTAAAGAAAGCATTAATTAAAGAAATGAGATAGCATGGGAAGGGAAAGACTTATTAAGGAGCAAAGTTCTCAGTCCTAGCTGCACAATAGGATTATCTGGCAAACTTAAAAATTAATATATGCATTCTGCCCTCAGAGATTGATTTTCATTGGTTTGGGGTGAAACCTGGGCCTCAGGATGCTTGAAAACTCCCTGGGTGATTCTAGCACGCAGCAGGGTTCAGAGCCACCAGTAGAAAGAATGAACTGTCTATTCAGACTTCAGCCCAAATATAGGCACTTTACTGCATGACCTTAGGCAAGGTTCTGTCTCTGAATTTTCTCTTCTTCAAGACAAGCCCCATGAGGATGGGGACCTACATTTCCAGTCATCAGGAACTATATTCTCAGTACATGGCATAGTACCTAGAACATAGTTGGTTCTCAATATGTATTTGTTGAATGAAAAAAATGACATGGATGAATAAAGTTGGGATTAAGTGAGAGGAGATGCTTGGGCCTATATAATTAACAGACTGCTCTTAGTGTTACTTATTTATTTATTTTACTTGTATTATTATTATGTTTGAGACGGAGCCTCACTTTGTTGCCCAGGCTGGAGTGCAGTGGTGCAGTCTTGGCTAACTGTAACCTCCGCTTCCCAGGTTCAAGCAATTCTTCTGAGTAGCTGGGATTAGAGGTGCAGGCCACCAGGCCCAGCTAATTTTTGTATTTTTTTTTTAGTAGAGACAGGGTTACATCATGTTGGTCAGGCTGGTCTCGAACTCCTAACCTTGTCATCCACCCACCTCGGCCTTCCAAAGTGCTGGGATTACAGGCGTGAACCACTGCATCCGGTCCCTTAGTGTTATTTATTAATAAGCACAGTTAACAGACATAAACCCTGATGGCAACTGACTGATGATATCTCCATTCTACAGATGGAAAAACTGAGGCTAGAGAGGTTCATTTCTTGTGTAAAGTCAGGCAGCTTGTTAAGAAGCTGGGATTTGAGCTCCTGACCTGCCTGAGTCTAAATCCCACGTATACCCCTCCCACCTTAGATGAGATCTTACTCCTGAAGATTTCTAATATGGAACGAACATAGTAATGTCATTCCTTCCCTGAAATGCGATCCCTAGACCCCTCATAATCTGTGATACTTACAAACTTATCGCTAACTCCTCCTCTCCTCTTTTCCTTACTATCAGATGGAGATTAAGAATAAATTAGTATTTTTCTTAGTACTGTTTTGTACTAAGTTACATGGGCATTTCTGCTCTGCCATCTCTCTCTCTCTCCTTGTAAAAATCTAAGCTAGGCCGGCGCGGTGGCTCACGCCTGTAATCCCAGCACTTTGGGAGGCCGAGGCGGGCAGATCACTTGAGTTCAGGAGTTCAAGACCAGCCTGGCCAACATGGTGAGACCCCGTCGCTACTAAAAATAAAAAAATTAGGGTGGGCGCGGTGGCTCAAGCCTGTAATCCCAGCACTTTGGGAGGCCAAGGCGGGCGGATCACGAGGTCAGGAGATCGAGACATCCTGACTACCACGGTGAAACCCCATCTCTACTAAAAATACAAAAAAACTAGCCGGGTGTGGTGGCGGGCGCCTGTAGTCCCAGCTACTTGGGAGGCTAAGGCAGGAGAATGGCGTGAACCCAGGATGCGGAGCTTGCAGTGAGCCGAGATCGTGCCACTGCACTCCAGCCTGGGCGACAGAGCAAGACCCTGTCTCAAAAAAAAAAAAAAAAAAAAAATTAGCTGCCCCTGGTGGCGGATGCCTGTAATCCCACCTACTTGGGAGGCTGAGGCAGGAGAATCGCTTGAACCCGGGAGGCGGAGGTTGTAGTGAGCTGAGATTGCGCCACGGCACTCCCACCTGGGCAGCAGAGTGAGACTCCGTCTCAAAAAAAAAAAAAAAAAAAAAAAGAAATCTAAGCTGATGTTAGAGAGTGGATCCCTGTTTAGTTTTCCCCTGCTGTATTTAAATATTAGAGAGTGTTTGAAGGAGATTTCAAGGAGAGTATGACTTTAGGGAGAACACTAGATCTTGCTTTGAACTCAGTGACTTATCAGTGGAGACGTACGTGGCAGTCATTTCAGGGTTAGTTAATGAATACCTTTTAATGTAGTTCTATCTGGCAGGTTTTATGTCAGACCTTGGGGATACAAAGACCAAGTAGGAAGCCCGCCTGCCCTACAAATGCAGTGGGAGGTGAGGTGCAAATAACAAAAATGCAATACTCCCAGCTCTCTGTCACAGATAAATGTGGACGTGCTTTGGGAGCACGGAGGAGAGACTGCGTGGGGAGGGGGCACATGGGCCCAGGAAGGCTGCATGGGAGAGTGGTTTGAGCTGAGTTAGCATGTATTGAAATTTTATGTAAAGGAGAGCAAAGCCTGCAGATCTTAAGTACATGAAGTGAACACACTCGCATGTCTGCCACCTCGATCAGTACAGAGACTATGACTAGAACCCCCAGAAGTCTCCTTCGGGTTCCTTCCCTGTCAGCATTTCGCTCCCCACGGGTAACCACTGTTCTGACTCTGTCACCGCGCATGAGCTCTGCCTTCTTTTTTGAACTTTAGGTAAATGGACTCATGCATTATGCCCTCTCATGTCTGGCTTTCTTTGCTCAACACTGGCAGACTCACCCTGGGAGGTTTGCATAGCAGTAGCATCTATTTCGTGTTGTCTGGTTTTCGGCTGTATGGGTATCCCACTCTTTGTTCTCCCGTGTGTGGAGGTTTGATTTGTTCAGGGTCCGATGGTTACAGATAATGCTCATCATGGTGTTCTCACGGATGTCACTGGCGTGTGCGTGCCTGGGGTGGGACAGGTGGGTCTCCTGTGGGTCCCCCTCGCGGTGTGTGGTGATGCCAGCTGCTCTTGATCCTTCCAAAAGGTGATATTGTCAGTTTATTTTTCTTTTTGTCATTCCAGTGACAAGGTAGGGGTATCTTGGTTTTTTTTTTTTTTTTTTTTTTTTTTTTGAGATGGAGTCTGTCACTCAGGCTGGAGTGCAGTAGTGAGATCTCAGCTCACTGCAACCTCCGCCTCCCGGATTCAAGCGATTCTTCTGCCTCAGCCTCCCAAGTAGCTGGGATTACAGGCGTGAGCCACCACACCTGGCTAATTTTTGTATTTTTAGTAGAGATGGGGTTTCACCATGTTGGCCATCTCCTGGCCGGGCGTGGTGGCTCACACCTGTAATCCTGCACTTTGGGAGGCTGAGGCGGGTGGATCACCTGGCCAACATGGTGAAACCCCATCTCTACTAAAAATACAAAAAATTAGCCGGGTGTGGTGGCACACGCCTGTAATCCAAGCTATTCGGGAGGCTGAGGCAGGAAAATCACTTGAACCTGGGAGGTGGTGGTTGCAGTAAGCTGAGATCTTGCCACTGCACTCCAGCCAGGGCAACAGAGCGAGAATCTGTTTCAAAAAAAAAAGACTGGGCACGGTGGCTCACGCCTGTAATCCCAGCACTTCAGGAGGGAGCCCTTCTATTTCGTTCTGGAAGGTTGTCTGGGCTAGTCTTGGTCTTTTTGATTTCTATATAGATTTTAGAATCAGTTTGGCAGATTGTACAAAGAAATTTGCAAGGGTTTGGTTTGGGATTGCATTGAATTTATAGAACAGTGTTTATTACATGAAGACTTCTAATTCATGGCCGGGCACGGTGGCTCACGCCTATAATCCCAGCACTTTGGGAAGCCGAGGCAGGTGTATCACCTAAGGTCAGGAGTTGGAGACCAGCCTGGCCAACATGGCAAAACTCCATCTCTATTAAAAATATAGAAATTAGCCGGGCGTGGTAGCAGGCGCCTGTAATCCCAGCTATTTGGGAGACTGAGGGAGGAGAATCGCTTGAACTCACGAGGCAGAGCTTGCAGTGAAGTGAGATCGCGCCACTGCACTCCAACCTGGGCGACAGAGCAAGACTCCATCTCAAAAAAAAAAAAAAAAAATTTGAATCCTTGAACTTCTGTTTAGGTTTTCTTGCATTTCTCCACATTTTGTAGTTTGTTTTTGTTTTTTTTTAATGTAAAGATCTTATGTTTCTTTCATTAAATTTATTCCTAGATACTGTTTGGGATGGTTTTACAAATGTCAAGAAATGTAGATTTGACTCGTTGGGTAGTGTTTGTTGTAAATGCAGTGAATTTTTTTTTATTTTTTATTTTACTTTAAGTTCTGGGATACATGTGCAGAACATGCAGGTTTGTTCCATAGGTATACATGTGTCGTGGTTGTTTGCTGCACCCATCAACCTGTTACCTAGGTTTCAAGCCCCGCATGCATTAGGCATTTGTCCTAATGCTCCCTCTCCCTGTGCTCCCCACCTCCAACAGGCCCTGTTGTGTGATGTTCCCTCCCTGTGTCCATGTGTACTCATTGTTCAACTCCCCCTTATGAGTGAGAACATACGGTGTTTGGTTTTCTGTTCCCGTGTTAGTTTGCTAAGAATGATGGCTTCCAGCTTCATCCATGTCCCTGCAAAGGATATGAACTCATTATTTTTTATGGCTGATGCAGTGAGTTTTTGTGTATAGGCCTTGCTAACTTCGGTTACTAATTCTAATAGCTTATCCATAGTTCATTTGGATCCTCTGTAGAAAATCGTCCTGTCTGTGAATGAGTTTCTTTCTTTCAACTCTTACACCTTTCATTTTGTTTTCTTGTCTTATTGTATGGCCAGGCTCTCCCATTTAGTGCTGAATTGAAGTGGGGCTGGCAGAAATCCTAGTTTGGGTCTTGGTCTCTGGGAAAGCTTTCATTATTTCCTCGTTAAGTGTGATGTTTGCCATAGGATACCTTTTATCAGATACCTTACTCTTTATTAGATACCTTTATTAGATTAATGAAGTTGCCTTTTGGTCCTAGTAAAGGTGTTTTAAAAAAATTATGACTGTTGTATTTTATTAAATGCTTTTTTCCTGCATCTGTTGATACTTATGTTTTCTCCTTTACATGGTAAATAACGTTGTATTTTTCTAATGTAAAATTAACTTTGCACTCTTAGAATAATCCCAACTTGTTCACAATATATTATACTTTACATTTATCATTGATTTGATTTGCATATTTTGTTTGGGACTTTACTGTCTATATTTATAAGGGTATGGGCTGTAATTTTCCTTTTGGTTTTGATACCAAGTTATGCTGGCCTTATAAAATGGGTTGGGAGAGTTCTACTTTCTGTTTTCTCAGAGAGTTTCTGTAAGATTTTTCTCTGGTGATTACGTGAACCTACCAATGTGTTAAAACTCGTAGAACTGAGTGAGTGGGCGCAGTGGCTCATGCCTGGAATCCCAGCACTTTGGGAGACCAAGGCGGGCAGATCAGCTGAGGTCTGGAGTTTGAGACCAGCCTGGCCAACATAGTGAAACACTCCGTCTCTACTAAAAATACAAAAATTAGCGGCACGTAGTGGCAGGCACCTATAATCCCAGCTACTCAGGAGGCTGAGGCAGGAGAATCGCTTGAACCTAAGAGATGGAGGTTGCAGTGAGCCAGGATGGCACCATTGCACTCCAGCCTGGGCGTCAGAGCAAGACTCCATCTCAAAAAAAATGAACAACAACAACATAAAAAACCCTCATAGAACTGTATTCAAAAAAGTCCTTTTTATTGTATATGAATTGAAACATAATAATAGCTGGGTGTGGTAGCCTGCAATCCCAGCTACTCTAGAGGCTGATGGGGGAGGATTGCTTGAGCCCAGGAATTCGAGCCCAGCCTGACAGCAACATAGTGAGACCCCATTTTCATTAACAACAAAAAAATTAAAAAGATAATAAAACACTTTCACAAGGGAATTTAAAAAAATGTGTTCATGTACTCGCCTACACCCCCTCCCTCACAAACTTTGTCAGATGATCCTCAGAGGGACATCAGAAAGTCCTTGTTGAATAAGTCTGTTTCTTATGATTAAATGATGCCAATAAATATATTTGTCAAATGATCTAATACATTTCCCCAGGGGGTAGAATGGGGGAGGAGAGGGCTAGTGAAAGGTCTGTTCTCTGAGTGTGTGTATTTCTTCCTTAATGTTTGGAAGACTTCACCAGTAAGGCCATTTGACCTGGAGTTTTCTTTGTGAGTTTCTAAATTATTGACTTAATTTTGTTGTTGTTGTTGTTGAGGTATAATATATAAAATGTGACTGTTGAGGGTTGAGGAAGGATTTGGAGAGGCATGGGAACACGAGGGCGAAGGGTCTGTATTTGGGAAAGAGACTGGCGATGAGGTGGCAGGGCTGGGAAGGCTTTGGCTGATAGGCTGTCGTTGTGGTTATGCCCCTTTGTGGAGTGACTGCTCTGGGCCCCACCCGTAGCTGATGTGCTAGACCAGATGTGGTTTGAAACTCCTTGGGTAGTGGGAACCGATGAGAGGTGTTAAGTAGGACAGCAGGAATCGCCTTTCTAAGTGCATGCGGCTGTTCAGAACAGTGGTTCTCAGATCCAGGTGTGCATCAGAGCCACTGCAGGGCTCTTTGAACCAGAGATTGCTGGATCCCACTCGGGGTTTATGGTTCCATAGGTCTGGGTGGGGCTCAAGAATTTGTGTTTCTAGCCGGTGCCCAGGCGATGCCGCTGCTGGTCCAGATTCCCCACTTGAGAACCACAGAGTTTGATCGTATTCATTAATTGGCCTCCTCCCCAAATCAAATGTTGGCTGCCCTGGGGCAGGGATTTTGTCAGTTTCATCAAACCCTCTGGTCCCCTGGGCCAGGCACAGACTAGGTGCTCAGGACCACTCTCTGCCAGGCCAGCTCCTGTACTTGATTGTCCAGGGTTTTTTTAATTGCAAAAGTAATATGTGCTTGTTTGATTTTTTAAAACACATCTGTGAAATAAAAGTAAAATTCCCTTTTCTGCTCCTCACCCTGTGCCTCTCAGCAGACTTCTTTGGTGCCTTTGCATACATACAAACACACAGACAGGTGTTTTCTTTTTTAAGGGATGATGGAACTGACTGTTAGAGGACGCTGGCTGGGGCTTGAGGAGGATGATTCTACAGGGGCTAGTTGACATAACTGAATAGCGTTGGCTCCGCGGGGAACCACCCCATCGTGCATGCTTGTGGTTTAGATCAGTTTTTTTTTTTTTTTTTTTTTTTTGAGATGGAGTCTCACTCTGTCGCCCAGGCTGGAGTGCAGTGGTGTGATCTTGGCTCACTGCAATCTCTGCCTCCTGGGTGATTCTCCTGCCTAAGCCTCCCGAGTACCTAGGATTACAGGCACCCACCGTCACGCCCAGCTAACTTTTTTTCTTTTTTTTTTTTTTTCTGAGACAGAGTCTCACTCTGTTGCCCAGGCTGGAATACAGTGGTGCAATCTCGGCTCACTGCACCCTCTGCCTTCCGGGTTCAGGCAGTTCTCTGCCTCAGCCTCCTGAGTAGCTGGGATTACAGGCACCTACCACCATGCCCAGCTAATTTTTGTTTTTTTAGTAGAGATGGGGTTTCACCATCTTGGCCAGGCTAATCTTGAACTCCTGACTTCGTGTTCCACCCACCTCGGCCTCCCAAAGTGCTGGGATTACAGGTGTGAGCCACTACGCCCAGCCATTAGAATAGATCAGTTTTGGGGCACACGAGGTTGTTAGTTAGCTCTGGGTTTTCGTTTTTGTCTTCAACAGCATTTGAAGTGAGTGAGGGGGAATCCAGAGCGATGGTTCTAGTGTAGGTATTTGGATGAATTTCACGATTCTGTGCTTGTGACTCAACGGCAGACCTGGCTGCTGCTTCACAAGTTACAGTGTCTGGCACACTGCAGACGTTCAGGAAGCGCTGTGTGCTTGGCGCTTTTCCAGGTCCGAGGTGCCGGTGGGTTTTGTGCCTGGTAGCCTGCCCTGCCATGGCATGTGGTGCGGAGCCGTGTCCCAGGCCCAAGAACCCGTCACTCAGGCTTTGCTTCCCAGACTTTGCGCTCACTCCTCCCTCCCTGTGACTGGGGAGGCCCTCCCTGCTGCCCCCGCCTTTCCGCAGGCCTGCTGGGTCCAGCTTGCCTTCACCTCGAAGACGCGAGGGGCGGGGCTCCGAGTGCACCCATGGTGTTTCCCCGGGACTGTGGCTCTGGAGTGCCAGGAATGCGGCACGGGGAGAGTCCGTGCTTCTGCGGCCAGCCCCTCGGAGCTGCGAGGTCACAGTAGACATGATGGCCATCTCCCCTCCGCTCCTGTTCATGGACAGGTTTGTGGCTGCTTTCTTGCCTTTCTTGCTGTTGGAACTGGAGACTTAACTGGAAGCAGGGTCTTTCCCGTCTGTATAGCTTTTATAGCATGCGACCCTCGGCCTTAGTTGGGCTGAAGTGTTTCTGTGGGTCTCCCCCAGTGTGAAATGGAGGTGATCCTTTCTATCTGGGCAGCATCTCTGAGTGCCCCAGTTCCCTGGGCCAGTGTTTGTGCTCATGTGTATCTCATGCCCACTGCACTTCCTTGACTTGGATATTCTGTTTTTAAGGACTAACTTTTTTTTTGAGACGAAGTCTGGTTCTGTCACCCAGGCTGGAGTGCAGTGGCACGATCTTGGCTCACTGCAGCCTCCGCCTCCCAGGTTCACGCAATTCTCCTGCCTCAGCCTCCCGAGTAGCTGGGACTACAAACGTGTGCCACTATGCCCAGCTAATTTTTGTATTTTTCTTTAGCAGAGATGGGGTTTTGCCATGTTGGCCAGGTTGGTCTTGAACTCCTGGCCTCAAGTGATCCACCCGCCTTGGCCTCCCAAAGTGCTGGGATTACAGACGTGAGCGGCCGTGCCCGGCCAGGATTAACTTTTTAGCATCAGATGCTACTTGAGTAGCATTTTCTGAAAGAAGAGTGGCTCCAAGTATTTCCAGCTCTTGGGTACTTTGGATTGTGTGTGGAACTAGGAATTTTGAGCACAGTGATTGATCATGGTAATAGAACCTCACTTTCTTTCTTCATGTTTCCTGTGGAGGAGGTAGGATTTTCTTACATAGGAGGTTTGCTTTGAAGGAGGCTGTGTTGTTTTTCATGTCTCTGTGACAGTTCAGAGGGCTGGCCCTTTTCCCTTGCATTTTCTTTTCTTTCTTTTTTTTTTTTTGAAACAGAGTCTCGCTCTGTCGCCCAGGCTGGAGTGCAGTGGCGCAATCTCGGCTCCCTGCAAGCTCCGCCTCCCGGGTTCACGCCATTCTCCTGCCTCAGCCTCTCCGAGTAGCTGGGACTACAGGCGCCCGCCACCGCGCCCGGCTAATTTTTTGTATTTTTAGTAGGGACGGGGTTTCACCGTGGTCTCGATCTCCTGACCTCGTGATCCGCCCGCCTCAGCCTCCCAGAGTACTGGGATTATAAGCATGAGCCACTGCGCCCGGACTTGCCTTGCATTTTCAAAGGAGAGTCAGAGGACCCTGTGAATATGTGTGGCGATGTCAGTTTTTGGGGAGTGGAGATCTGGAAAGTATACCTCGGAAGTGGGATTTAGAGGAAGCATTTAGGTTTTGCCTTCTCTACCCTTGGTGAATAACAGGATTGCTATGTCCCTTCAAGAGGAAGCGTCTTAGCCTCGCTGGGCCTCGGTGTCCTGTCCATACGGTGGCGGCTGTAATACCTTTCTTGTAGGGTTATGGGAGGAGGATGTAAAACATAGGTAAAGTGCCTGGTGCAGCACTAGGCAGGCACCTGATAGTGCCCTGCACCAGGTAACTATGATTCAGAAAGTGGTGGCAAAGATGCCCTCCTGGGCCAGGCAGTCTCCGTGGGAGCCAAGTGCTGCATGGCTCAGCTGGCTTCCGATTGCTTTGGAATCAGAAGTTGCCAGCAGTTTCTGTTAATGAGACAAAGGACGGAAAGAGCAAGAAGCCCTGAGTAACTGCTGAAGCGCAAACAGGCGTTGAAGCGTATGGTATCTTGAGGGAGGGGACTTTGGATTTATTTCTTAAGACTTGAGAGGCTTTGAGAAAGCCCTGATGAGTGTCCGTGGCTTGTGGAACCTGCCCCACCGGGTCAGGGAGGATTGCGTCCTGCCTCTCCAGCTGTCCTCTGCCTTCAGGGACAGGTAGCAGCCTCGGACACGTAAGTCCGAGTCGTAGCTCTGTGTTGCTTAGGTAGACGAGTCTGGGCCCATCTCCCCAGCCTCCTGCCTTCCTCTTGGTTAAGTGCAATAATAATTCTCATGTAATCTTTATAAAGATTAATTGAAAAAAGCTTTCATTCAATAATCTGAGTGTTTTACTCAGTGCCAGGAACTGTCGCAGGCACTAGAGACAGAGCAGTAATTAGAAGAGGTGGTACCCACTTCCATGAGCTTTATATTCTGCTGAAGGAGACAGATCATAGCCCCTCGACTTGTACTTTGTTTTCATAATAAAGTTTTTTTTTTCAAAGAGAATTCCCCAAACTGTGAAAGCTTCAAGGCCCTCCAAACCTAGATGTGCCCCTGCGAACAGATGATGCAAGTGCTGAAGT
Organism: Symphalangus syndactylus; assembly: GCF_028878055.3. Classification (NCBI taxonomy): domain Eukaryota; kingdom Metazoa; phylum Chordata; class Mammalia; order Primates; family Hylobatidae; genus Symphalangus; species Symphalangus syndactylus. The sequence continues at coordinate 15,032,199 of NC_072438.2, read as the reverse complement.
AGCAGGTGTGGTGGAGTGTGGCAGAGTGGAGGGGATTGTACAGGACACACCACCCCTGGCCAGAGGCCCCTGAGCAGCTCTGGCTCACTGTGGCCAGATCTTCTATTCCAAAAGAAGCTGGAAACCCAGGTTTTTCTGTTTAAAAATGTTGAACAAATCAAACTGAAGAACACGGCGTAGACAGAAAACACAGGCTACCAATACGCCATCCCCGCTGATGACTCCTGCACACGCGCCTACACAAACCTGCCACTGAGCGCCTAGAGTGTGTGGAACGACTGATGCGCCTGGTCCCCCTTCACTCTCGCCTGACCCTAGGAGGAAGGTGGCATGATCTCTAATTGCAGATGAAAGGAGGCCCAGGGACCTGGGTTGCTTGCCCGGGGCTGCTTCTGTGTGGAAGGGCGAGGCTGGCATAGCCGCTGGTCAGTCTCCTCAAAGCCTCTTGTGCCTCACTTCTCAGCCAGTGCAGGTGACACGAGGTTACCTCTCACCTTGTGGCTTTCTAGATGCAGATAGGTGCCTAAGCTGCCTGTGTGGGGAAGGAGCACTGGGCCTGTGGCCGGGCTTAGGTGTGGGGGCCTTCTCACAAGGAGGGCCGCAGTTCCTCACTGCTCTATTTGCTGGAAGCGAACAAAGGTGGCCTTGGGAGTGGGATGGACAGCCAGTAAGCTGCTTCTGGCTACTTGGCTGTCTTTGCCTTTTTATCATCGATTGGTGTCTCCTCCACCACACCCCACAGCTTTGCCTTTCTTAGGAAAAGTCTGGGAGTGGAGCAGGAGCATGGTTGCACCGTGCTGGGAGCCACATCGCTTGCTGCGTGCTCATCTTGAGGGTGGCGCCGGCCAGCCATTCTTCATTTGTACTGGGAGGAAAGTGGAGAAACTTGTGGCCTGCACTGGGAAACTAGACTCCATGTGTCCACCGGTACTTGCCTGGGGAGGCCTGGAAGGGCCTGAGTTGGAGTCCCAGATGGGTGACCTTGAAAACCGACCTCATGTCTAGGCTATTTTCCTTGGAACACTATCACCAATCTCACGTTTAAGCAGTGGGTGATGTTTACAGTAAATTCCATGGGAACAGGCGCTCCATGCCTGGAACAGTGTCTGACTTAGAGTCAACATACATTTGAACAAGTAAATATTTAGGTCAAGAAATACCTGGACAGATGGAGGTGAAAGTTGCTGGCATGGTGCGGCGTCTCCTTGCTCTGTAAAGGTGTTTTGTTTCTGTGTTCTGAAGCTATGGGCACGCTTCCTCTCCTTTATCCGTGCAGCGCTCACCTCTTGCTTTTGCCTACTGGTCTCCTCTGGTCTTGCCAGGAGAGGAATTTGGGCTGGTGATTGGGCACTTCTTGCTATATTCCTGGGAAGAGAATGTGTCTTTTAGGTTTTATCTTAGAAAGTTAGAGGGAGAAGGCCAAGGTGAGAGGATGGCTTGAGCCCAGGAGTTCGAGACCAGCCTGGGCCACATGGTGAGACCCTGTCTCTACAAAAATTAGCCAAGTGTAGTGGGATAAGCCTGTAGTTCCAGCTGCTTGAAAGGCTTGAGGTGGGAGGACTGCTTGAGCCCAGGAGGTTGAGGCTACAGTGAGCTGTGTTCACACCACTGCACTCCAGCCTGGGTGACAGAGTGAGATTCTCAAAAAAAAAAAAAAAAAAGAAGGAGTGCTGGCTTTTTTTTATGGGCTGTTTTTATCATCCCCTTGTTGGGATATCCCAACCCTCTTGGGGATGTTAAGCCCACAGTGCTGCCTAGAAATATAACTCAGCCCTTTAGCCTGGGCCAGGCTCACCCTGCTCCTAGGTTCTCAGCTCCCCAGGGATGGCACTGCTTACTGTGCTCTGTGTCCCACTCAGCAGCTGAACACAGCACCAGGTGCGGGTCAGGGGTGAGTCAAGTCGCTGTCCAGATGACTGCTCCAGGTGGCCAGCCCACAGTTAGAGCCGGAGTCTGCAGTTGCCTGGCCAGCCACCTTTCCAACAGCCTCACCTGCTTCATACTGGGGGTCGAGGGGGTTATGTCCCTTGAGCATCCTGACTTCAGTGAGTCTAGGAGGTGGGTGATAGAGTAAGGGTGATACAGGTGATCCCCACCTACATACACACACCCCTACACACACACACACATACACACACACACACACACACATACACACACACACACACACACACAGAGATATTACTGAACAATCTTTTTATGCTTTATTTATTTTTTGAGACAGAGTCTCGCCGTGTCACCCAGGCTGGAGTTCAGGGGCTCACTCAACTTGTTGCAGCTTCTAACTCCTGGGCTCAAGCGATTCCCCCGACTTCAGCCTCCCAAGTAACTGAGACCATAGGTGGGCACCACCATGCCTAGCTTATTTTTATTTTAAATGTTTTGTAGACATGAGGTCTTACTGTGTTGCCCAGGCTCTTCTCAAACTCCTGGCCTCAAGTGACCCACCCACCTTGGCCTCCCAAAGTGCAGGGATTATAGGTGTGAGCCACTGGGCCTGGCTTGAACAGTCTTCTTAATGCCCTTCCCTGGAATGCTCTCACCCTTCAATCTTCTTTCTCTCACCCTCCAAAGCTGGACACTCCTCTTGGTTCTCAAGATGTCCCTACCCCTGTCCCATTGGCCAGCTTATTGGTCAGCTTCTTGAGGATGGTAGCCTTATTAACTTACCTGTTTGTTTTATAGTCTGGGCCTTGGAGACAATAGGTGCTCACTTAAGAGTGTGTGTCACTGAATGGAATATGCAGGGTGCCAGGCCCCGCAGCAGGTGCTGGGTGCTTTCCTGGCTTTCTTTTTATCATATTTAATCCTGAGGGGTAGAAATGAGGCTCAGAAGCAGTGCCTGCCAAGAAGTAAAGTCGAGGGCAGACACAGCTCTGCCTGCTTCTCTGAAGCCCTTGGTCCCCGCTGGGCCTTCCCCTGGCCTGGTGTGAAGGCTGTGGTCCTCCTCCAGGCTCACAGCCGGCTCCTGCTGTTTTCAGCAGGGCCCCCGCCTCTGGGAAGCACAGTGTGGGCAGGGGTTCATGCAGAGCTGCTGAGTGAGTGGGAACAAGGGGGGATCACGGGCTCAGCGCTCCATGCAGCCCCTTCTCTGGAACCCTCTCAGGATATGTTTTTGAGGCATAGTAGGCATGACGACTGTACTTAGGCTGTGGAATAAACATTTTCATATCTCTGCCAAAGGCCTTGTGTTTTGGTACCAGCGGCGCATCACTGAATACTTGCATTTCTTCTTGGCCCTTTGCTTGCTGTCACTTCCTACCTAATGCAACAGGAGTGGCCCGATCTTGCCAAGTTGTATTGCTGGAAGTGCAGAAAAATCCTATACTTTTTTGGGGTGTGATGAAGTCTTACTGATTTGAAGGATGGGGTGGGAGTGGTACAAAGCATTTCATTTTCTAATGGCAGAAATACCTAGTTTTGCAGTGGCTTTTAAATTTTTTATGAACTTTTTTCCATCAGCAACACGTTTGCATGGCTCAGAAATCAAAAAGTACAAGACAGTGTATGGGTGAAAAGTTGGCTTTCTACCCTGTGCCCTTTTTTTTTTTTTTTTTTTTTTGACACAGAGTCTGGCTCTGTCACCCAGGCTGGAGTGCAATGGTGCGATCTCAGCTTACTGCAACCTCCGCCTCCCGGGCTCAAGCGATCTTCCCACCTTAGTCTACCGAGTATCTGGGACTACAGATGCACATCACCACGCCTGGCTATTTTTTTTTTTTTTTTTTTTTTGTATTTTTTGTAGAGACAAGGTTTTGCCATGCTGCCCAGGCTGGTCTCAAACTCCTGAGCTCAAGTGATCCGCCCACCCCTGCCTCCCAAAATGGGATAACAGGTGTGAGCAACCGTGCCTGACCTACCCCGTGCCTTTTGCTACCCAATATCCTGCTCCAGAAGCAATGAATATAAGCAGTTTTTGTGTTCTTCCAGAGAATCTGCACCTGTACGGGCAAGTGCAGATGCAGGTGTTACATGGCATGCCTTGTATGATTATGTACCTTGCTTTTTTCCCTTCAAAAAAATGCCTGTTGGCCTCCTGAAAGCTGCCTGTGAGTGTATCAGGAACTCTTGGGTTGTTTCCAGACTTTATCTGACATTAAAAAATAATAATATATTTTATGTCAGCCAGCATCTTTCAGCATGATGAGCTGCACCTTTGGCATGTCCAGTGGCTCCCGTATGGGACAGCACAGGCCCCAACCTGTTGTCAGACGGTGAGGGGTGTTGGAGCCTCCAGGTGGTTTGCTGTTTTCAGCCCCGCTGCCTCTCTTCAGGTGTTGCCTTTCTAGCCTAATCGGGTGCACGGCACAGGCCTGTGAAAGACCCTGGTAACAGTGCGGAGGAGGCCGAGAGAGGCCAGAATCGGTGTCCAACGTGTACCTGAATACTCTTGTTGGGAATGGGGCTTCTGAAGGTCCGTTTTGTCCTAGTTAAATGTGTGAGCTGTGGACCTCGCTCCTAATTATCAGGACGCCGTGTCCTGGGGTCTGGCACTCCACACTGGACCTGAGAGCTCTGCCTTCACAGAAAAATGGACATGCCATTATTTTTAACATTACTTTGTTGGTGTCCCCTGTCTTTTCCCCATTACTTTGCAAGTCATTGGAGAAACGCCCCAGGGAAGCACTGGGCCCTTTTCCCTGTGCAAAAGTGCTGCTGCCTCTCTCTGGCTTACAGGCAGGCTCTTCCCATGGCCGGGTGTGGCCTGATCCCTGACAGCCCCCAGTGTGTTTCCCAGGCTCTGCCACATGGCTTTAAAACAACACTGAGCGGCCTTTGTGGACAAATCCTGGTGGGGCCAGCACCTTTCAGGGCACCTTTTGATGGTTACTACCCATTCTTGTCAACTGTGGCCCCCCAAATCTCTCTGTGCCATGGAGGAGCCGAGCTGGCCCTGCCGAAGAGTAAGGAAGAGTTTCTCTGCAGTGCCCACTCCACGAGGAGCTGAGCCTGATGGTGGGGCTGCTTGTGTATGGCCAGGCTGAACCCCCTCATTTAATCCCGAGTCTCCTCTCGGGGGCACTTACGGGCAGAGGGAGCAGCTTGTGTGGTAGGCCTGAGGTAGGTGATTGGAGCCACGACGCCATTGCCACAAAAACAGGTGCAAGTCCTTGGCGGGATTTGTGGCAGGGCTGGCGTGGTCCACTTGTGCTTACAGAAGATGGCCCTGGTAGAGAGCATTGCTGGGGTCTGGGGCTCGGTGTGGAGCTGTACCTTCGGGGTGCCTGAAGGAGGGGCGAGGCAGGCACACCTGGTGCATGACTGGCATCTGTCTGTGGGGTGTGTGCAGCCGAAAAAAGGCAGGAGGACAAGGAGGCTGGGCAGTGGGGAGCCCTGGTGTTAACCTGGAAGACTGGAGGGTTTAGAGCACATACGACTCCTGTTTCTGTTGTTCAGTGTCTGAATGAATGCGGCCGAGGGCTGTTGAGAGAGCGTCTTGCTCTGGCCTCCTGACTGCAGAGGTGCGTCTGAGCCAAGGCCGATCGATGGGGCTTTTAACATGAGATATCAGCCTTTTAAAAGAAGAAATGGTTCTCTTCTCATCTTTGCGGACATTCTCAGGTCTCCTCTCCCATCTGCCGCAGGAGGAGGGATCTCAGTGGGCACCTGGACGAAGGGGCTAGGTAGGAGGTGAGATATGCCAGCACCCAGGTGCTGTGCAGGTACGGATGGTGGCGGGAGAGGCACCACACCCATGTGCTGGCATGTGTGCATATCGGGGTGGTGGGGCAGGACTCATGAGCTAGAGTCCTGGGCTCTCAGGGAACCCCGCTGCGACAGTGCGGGTGACACTGACCGTGTGTGGGTTGGAGGCAGGGCACCTACAGATATCGATTGTTTACTTGCCGTGCCCTTGATGGTGGGGTTGAGGCAGCTGCAGGTGAGTCTTACCAGGGTTAATGGGTGCTTTGTGTCTGCATAGCAGCTGAGACAGCTTGGAGGCCAACAGCTGCTTGTCCTTAATGCTGCTAGTAGAGTGAGTGCTTTTTCTCTATCAGACAAAGGAGTTTCTTCTTCCCACTGAAGGGCACTTTATTGGGGATGCAAAACAAAAGGAGTCCAGCGTTCTCTGGCGCAGGGTTGGTAAATGGCCCTCACCCCCCACTGGCCACCCCCCAGCTCTCAGCCCCCTTGGGAGGTTGTGGTGGTCTGCCACTCCTCGCCTGCTCTCTCCCAGCCCCCCACCACCCATTACCCCTTCTTCCCAGGGGGACTCCTTCCTGTTGAGGGGTTACCTCTGTTGAGTTCTCAGTCTCGGGCCTTGATTCGTCTGGGTTGCACTCACCTTACCTTACCCCTGTGCCTTGCATGTCAGTCCCGCCTCCTCATCACCCTACACTTGCCTCCCATGCACACACACACATGATGGGCTGCTCCATTTGCCAGTAGACACGTGTGTAGCACCTACTGCATGCTGCGTAGATCCTGCGGATGCAGAGGTGACTCTACCCTGCCCTCTGGGAGACCCCACCGAAGGTGAAGGCATGTGGAGAGGAGAGGGGATGGAGTCCATCCCATAGGCACAGAATGAAGGGAATGCCCTGCGCTCTGGAAACAGAAGCAGGGGAGCCCAGGCCCGGGCAGCTGGTCCGGGAGGGCTCTGCAGAATGCCCCGAGGGCAAGTGCCAGGACTTCCAATGCGGGGTGTGGGACAGGTGCATTTGAAATAGTGAAAAGAGGAAGCTTGGAGCCAGCAGCCTCTCTGTTCTGTCTCCTGTGAGTGTCAGAGATGGTGGCTATGGCCACTGTGTGCTCAGCATCTGAAGGCCGAAGGGTGGGCTGACTTACTGGGCCACACAGCCCATGAAGCAGCAGCTGAGGGACTGCTAGACTCCGGAGCAGCAGCACCAGTGTGGGCTCCCTGTCGGGCAAACAGCACAGGTGTTGAAGGGACAGAGCAGATGGGCTCTGCAGTGCCTGGGCTCGCCCCTGCCCAGCTGCGTTCTCTCACTGCACCTGACCTGAGAGTGATGTTTGGTCATGTGACTGGTAGGTGCAGATCCTTGAGCTCCCCCTTGGCCTCCCGGGCCCAGCCACAGCTACACCAGGGCCCCCGATGGCTCACCCCACCAGAAAGGAAGACGTCCTTTCAGCCCAGACCCCAGGCTACAGCACCTTTTCACTTGTAGTGACTTGTTTTGGGGTCGCACTTCAGCCTCTTACCCACAAAAAAAATATCAACATGCTTTTTATGAGCTTTTCAAAAGTCATGGCCTATCATGTGAGCCTAAGCTCTTACGTTAAAAATAATCATGCAACTTTGATTTTTTTTTGAGACTGAGTCTCACTCTGTCACCCAGGCTTGGAGTGCAGTGGTGTGATCTCGGCTCACTGCAATCTCTGCCTCCCAGGTTCAAGCGATTCTTCATGCCTCAGCCTCCTGAGTAGCTGGGGTTACAGGCATGTGCCACCACGCTCAGCTAATTTTCGTATTTTTAATAGAGACGAGTTTCGCCATGTTGCCCATGTGGTCTCGAACTCCTGGGCTCAGGCGATCCACCCGCCTTGGCCCCCCAAAGTGCTGGGATTACAGCTATGAGCCACCGTGCCCAGTCACAACTTTGATTTTTGACATTAATTTTTATCTGCACTACCTTTGTACAGACTAATACAGTGTTAGCTGAGACCTGAAAAACCAAGGTTTCTGTTCCTCTTAGTCGTCTTCCTGCCAGCCCCTGTTTCAGTGAATAACACTCCAGCTTGTGCTCAACCTTCCAGACCACGCATCTGGGAGCCGTTCACCCAGACTTCTCCTTTCTGCACATCCCCACACTCCGCGGCTTCTGTGCAATTCTCCCGTCCATTCCTTAGACCCTCTGCAGCTCCTGTCCCTCCAGAGTAAAGAAGCCTATCCCGGATCCTGGTGCCTTCCCCTTCCTGACTGCAGTTTCCCAGAGACAGACAACGCCTCTTCAGCAAAATGTATACCCTTAGTGAACCCAAGTTCTGGATGCCAGGTTCTTAGTATCTTGTACTACCTGAAGTTTTAACCTGGTTTAATTGCATAAGTCCTTCACTGATGGCGAAATTTTAGATGCTAAATGGATTGGATCTCAGACAGTTCAAAGTTCATTTTCTTTTTCTTTCTTTTTTTGAAACAAGGTCTTGCTCTGTCGCCCAGGCTGGAGTGCAGTGGCGAGATCATAGTGAAAGTCCATTTCTTATAAATAGAAATTACCTTGGGCTATGAAACTATTTCCAAAATGATTATAACCACAACAGAAAAGGAAGGAAACAGTGAAACTATTTGTTTCTTATTTTTTGAAAGTTTCTGTAACTTTATTTTGATAAAATTTCAAATTTACTAAAAACTGCAGAAAAACCCCGGAACTTGATTATATTCTTTACCAGATTTACGAACTGTGTGCATTTGGCTCCGTTGGTTCTACTTCTCTTTACATGTGATAGTATATATGCATATTTTTCCCTGTGCCATTAGAAGAGTAAGTTTGAGATACCATATCTGTTTACCCTTAAATATATCAGCATATTTCCTAAGAACAAAGGCATTCCCTTATGTAACCACAGAACGGTTGTCAAAATGAGGTCCCTTAGCATTAATCCAGTGTCGTTATCAAACCCACAGTCTGTAATCATACTTCATCAATTGTCCTAATAATCTTTTTTTTTTTAGGTAGAGTCTCACTCTGTCGCCCCCAGGCTGGAGTGCAATGGTGCGATCTTGGCTCACTACAACCTCCGCCTCCTGGGTTCAAGCGATTCTCCTGCCTCAGCCTGTAGCTGGGATTACAGGCATGAGCCACTGCGCCTGGCCCTCTTTCATGTCCTTTTAATCTGAAACAGTTCCTCAGCCTTTCGTTGTTTTCATGACATTGACATTTTGAGAGCTTATAGGTCCATTATTGTATAGGTTGTCTCAGTCTGGGTGTGTCTGCTTGGATTCAGGTCATGCATTCTTGGGCATCAGCACCATCGACTTGGTGTGTCATTCCCTGTGCATCAGATCAGGTTCCTGTGTCATCTGTCCTGGCTTTTTAAAAAATAGAGACAAGTGTCTTGCTCTGTTGCTCAGACTGGTGGTGTAATCATAGCTCACTGTAACCTTGAACTCCTGGGTTCCAATTATATCACCTTAGCCTCCCCAGTAGCTAGGGCTGCTGATACATGCCACTGTACCTGGCTAATTTAAAAAGATTATGTGTAGAGACAGAGTCTCACTACTTGCTCAGGTGGGTCTCAAACTCTTGGCCTCAAGCCATCCTTCTGCCTTGGCCTCCCAAAGTGCTGAGATTATAGGTGTGAGCCACCACTCCTGGCTGGTGATGTTAGCTTTGATCACTTGGCTGAGGTGGTGTCCCTCAGGTTTGCCCGGCATAAGATTAACTATTTTGCTTCATGTAATTAATAAGGAATTTGTAGGAGACACTTTCAAACTGTGTAAAAATCCATTCCTCATTCAGCTTTCCCCACTGGTGTAAGCATCCGTTGATCATTTCCTAGCTCCATTGATCTCTCCTTACTAGGTGGCATCCCAAGAGATTTCCTCCTCCTCCATTAATTTCTATGTTTGTTTATTTGTACCTATATGGGCTAATGGATTTCTCTTTATTCAATGAGTTGTAATCCATTGTTCTCATTATCTGGATGATTAAATTGTTCCAGATTGAGTCAGTGGGAGCCTGTTCAGGCTGGCTACTGTTTCTTTTAGACATGTCCCAGTATTTCTTTGAGAACTTTCTTTCTAGTCCAGCAAGATGCTGTAGGCTCATCTTGTACTTCCTAGTAAGTCCTGGAAGCCATTTGTTTTTAATGAATGCATTGATACAGTGCATTCTAAACATATTTTATTTTGTATTAATGCTACCAGTTGGGATTTATTTGCGTTATTTGGAACTTTTGTTTACATGTTCTTTGGAGAGAAGACCTTGTGACCATCTCATGAGTAACTTTCTTTTTATGATATGTGAATACTCATTATAAATAGGTAATACAGATTTACCTTGTACATAATTTAAGCTAGAGGTTACATACTAAAGCAGCTATTACTCTTAAACACTAATTGTGTACTTGAAATTTTAATTTGTATAACAACCTTGTAGAACATGGGGCAGTGTGCCCTTGTTAAACGTAGGAAACTGAGGCTCAGAGAGGTTAATATACTGGTCCAGTGTCATGTGGCTAATGAATGGTTGAGCCAGAGTTTCAATTCAGTTTAGTCTGACTTCAAAGCTTTTTCTGATACCCTTTGTTATGATATAACACATTTTCTTACTCTAAATTATAGAATTAGTTGAATAACAAAAAGGTTTTTTGTTTGTGTGTTTGTTTTTGAGGTGGAGTCTTGCTCTGTTGCCCAGGCTGGAGTGCAGTGGCGCGATCTCGGCTCACTGCAAGCTCTGCCTCCCAGGTTCATGTCATTCTCCTGCCTCAGCCTCCCGAGTAGCTGGGACTACAGGCGCCCGCCACCACGCCCAGCTAATTTTTTGTATTTTTAGTAGAGACGGGGTTTCACCATGTTAACCAGGATGGTCTCCATCTCCTGACCTTGTGATCTGCCCGCCTCGGCCTCCCAAAGTGCTGGGATTACAGGCGTGAGCCACTGCGCCTGGCCAACAGAAAGTTTATTTCTGGCTTAAGGTCTTTCTCCTGCCTCGTAATTCTGTGTCTGTATGAAAATCAAGTCTGAAGAATTAAAGTATGTGGTTCTCAGGGGAAAGTTGACTTGTTTTTATTAGAGTGGTTCTGCTGTTCTGGTGTTTCTTGAATTACCCAGCAATGCCCTAACCTTGTTATTTTCTTCCTATAGGAACTTGCTTGCTAGAAAACAAAGTGCAAGGCTTGACAAACACAGTGACTTGGGATGGAAGTTATTTGGGAAAGCGCCACTCCGAGAGAACGCCCAGAAAGACTCAAAGAGAATACAGAAGGTACACAAGATATGAAATCACAGAAATAGGCTGTTGGATGTGTTTAGCATATATTCATGAACCTTGCAAAAATGACCATATTGAGTCTGAAACTGGAAATCGCTTTGTATTATCTGCATGCCACGTTCTTCAGATTTAAGTCTATAGTCAGAATGTGGATGAATTTAACCTTCATTTCTTACAGCTTGTAACATGCACATAGGAAAGTCCATTTGAAAGAGGTCGGCTTTAGGTGTTTATAACGGTATTTAGACAGACCTGGGCTCTAGATGTTTATAACTATATTTAATCAGTTTTAATAATAGTTGCAAATGTGTTTATCATCAAATTTGTATTGTTTGATATTAAAGCTTTCTCCCGTGGGTTTCTTGGAGCTCACATCCTTCCTGTGCTACTCTGGGACAGGGAAGCGAGGGCCGTCATTCCCCAGCTCTGCTGGGATGCCTCTGCCTTGCTCACTCTGAGGTTGCCTACTTTCGGGGTGGGGATGGGGCTCATGCCAGGCCTGCATGTCCTCACCACTGGGCTGCCTCGCTTCTTACGGTGGGCGAGATGCCACTGCTGGAGGCTTGCTTGTGCACGGACACAGTAAGTCCACGGCCCAGGTAGCCGTGACTGTCACTGCCTGCAGCTTCTCTTAGGCTGTGAGTCTCAGCCGGCTCGGCATCCTAAGAGTCTGCTGTCTGCCCCCAGTGTCGTGACATTGCCCCCAGCACCCTTGCTCCTCCAACCTCACTTTTATATTCATTGACATTTGCCCAGTAAACACTCTTGAGGCTCCACTAAGCTCCAGGCCTCATGCTTGGCACCGGAGTTGGAAGGGACACAGTACCCACGCCCAACAGTGTCCCTGTGGAAATGATTCCAGGGCAGGTGCAGGAGGAGTGGGGTGGCACAGACAATTGAGGTTAAAGGTGTGACAGGGAATTAATTGCTATGGGGATCACGTACTGAGTGATTACTGTGTGCTAGTTCTAACTGACTCAGCACTCGTGTTTCTAGTTCCTTTAAAACTCATAACAACCTTGTGAAGAAGATAGTATTATTCAACTCAGTTTACCAAAGAAGCACTGAGACACAGAGGCTGCGTGGCTTGATGTGCAGGGTCACATTGCTAGTAAGTAGCACAGCTGGAAACCGGCCCCAGGCAGTGGGGTGCCAGGACCCCTTTTGTAGGCAGGGCCAGGCAGGTAGTGGGGACAGCATGAGCTAAGGACAATGTGCAGCTGAGCCCAGGAGGCTGACTGCCAGGAGGAGGCTGGCCATGGGGCCTGTGTGCTGCGCCCGGTAGACTGCCTCCAACCCCAAGACTTTGCAGAGCCTCTGAGTGTTTTACTTAGGTAAGGAGTGATGGCATCACCCTGGCAAGAATATGGCTCTTGGACCAGCCCAGGCAGGAGAAAGTGGGGTCTGGCCCAGTGCTGTGTTGTGGGGTTACAGAGGATACCCCTTGAAGTGCTAAATGGATGGGATTGGCTTGCTGGGTGACCTGTTAGGTGTGGGGGGTGAGGTGGGAGCGCAGCGTTGAGGCTTCTGGGCAACAAAGTGGATTTCCACATGCCACATTCTTCATGCGTTGGCAAGTTAAATTTGATTTGAGTGTTGTCTGCCGTTCTCTGCTGTAATCATCTGGACCCAGGGGACTCACTAAGTAAATCAGTGTTGGAATTCATTTTTGTTGATTGTTACATTTTGAATTTGAATCACTTATTGTGTAGGCTTATTAAAATAGCATACAATTAAAGTATGATGAGTTTGTATGCAAAGCTCAGCTATAAATTTCTTAGGAAATTAAATCACCAAGCTGTTATAAAGTTTTTAAAGAAATCACTTTAAAAAAGCAACAGTTACATTAAAAAGAAATACATCTTCCCATGGCACTTAATATCACTTACATCATGTTTGAACTTGTTTGTCTTTTTAAGACCCTGTTTTTTCTGGGGGGGGGATGGAGTCTCGCTCTGCTGCCCAGGCTGGAGTGCAGTGGTGCGATCTTGGCTCACTGCACGCCCTGCCTCCTGGGTTCACGTCATTCTCCTGCCTCAGCCTCCCCAGTAGCTGGGACTACAGGTGCCCATCACCACGCCTGGCTAACTTTTTGTATTTTTAGTAGAGACGGGGTTTCACCATGTTAGCCAGGATGGTCTCGATCTCCTGACCTCGTGATCCGCCCGCCTTGGCCTCCCAAAGTGCTGGGATTACAGGCGTGAGCCACCGCGCCTGGCCCGACCCTGTTTTTTTTAAGGGGAGCATGGATTATGTTCTTGACCTTAGAGGATTTTTTTTTTCTGTGAACTGAAATGACTAGGCCAGCTCATTATGTGGTAGGTAACACAATATTGCCAAGAGGAGGACCATCTGCTTCCGTCATCAATAATAAAGAATGTAACTTACCTGCACAAGTCATTCAATCCTGCCCGGGACCTGCTTGCTTGTCTCTGGCCCTCTCATCGCTTATCTCCCAACTCAAGGGACTTGGTGAAGCCTGGGAGGGGCTCAGGGTCAGGGACTCAGCACTGTGGGGAGGCCTCTGGGCTGCCAGCTGGGGCTGGCTGCTGTCATAGGCATCGGCTCACACAGCCTGCACTTGAGAGAGGCAGGCGCTGGGGCCGTGACAGCCTAGACCTGTGATCCAGGATGGTGACAATAACTCCCCTTAGAGTCGAAGCCTAGAGAAGGTGTTGAGGAAATTCCTTTTCCTTCTCTGGAATTTTTCTTATTACTTGAGAGAGCAGCATCACGTGGTGACATAAGAACATAGACTTTGGAGTTAGACTACCTGGGTTTGTATCCCAGCTCTGCTACAGTTTGGTTGTGTGACTTTGGGCAAGTTATTTAACCTTTCTGAACCTCATTTTCCTCATCTCTACAGTATGGAGAACAGTAGCACCTGCCTCCATGGTGGTGAGGATTAAATGGGTGAATACACACACGCACTCAGAATAGTAGTGAACGTAGAAAGTGTTTGCTGTTACCGTTCTTTCTTATGACAAGTCAACCTTGAGCAACAGGAAATGGAACAACAGAACACGGTGCGAGATAATGAGCCTGAGCTCTTCAGTGTGTTCTTCATCTGCTTGGCCAACAAGTACTCAGCCATGTTGAGGCCAGGCCTTGTGCTGGGCACTGGGAGCCCAAGAGCAGTTGGGTTGACCTACCTCAAGGAGCCTGTGGTTGAGCTGGGGTCAGGTGTGCGCACTGGCCAGGAGCTTTGGACCTGCCTCAAGGAGCCTGTGGTTGAGCTGGGGTCAGGTGTGCGCACTGACCAGGAGCTTTGGACCTGCCTCAAGGAGCCTGTGGTTGAGCTGGGGTCAGGTGTGCGCACTGGCCAGGAGCTTTGGACTTGCAGGCTTGGGTTTGGTTTCTGGCTTCACCACTTTTTGTCTCTATTGAGCCAATGACTACTTCTCAGTTTCCTCATCTGCTAAACAGGCATTATGATATCTACTTGCTTAATTGTTCTAAACTAAGGGATAATGCGCATGTGGTGTATTTTTGCCCAGGGTCGAACACAGTGAGTCGCCCAGCATTATTAGTCAAGGAATGAATGTCTTGACTTTTAATCAATAGGTCCAATTTGTGGTGTTGGTCCCATATGTGGTTTGCCCAGGACATTTGCCCAGTACATCGGATTTTATTCTAACTGGGCTGCATTCTTTTGGCTTGCGTCATATATAATACTATTTTGGGGAAATATTGAAATGTTAACTTTTAGTTATCTTTTCAAATTGTATAAAAATTTTGAAAATTAAGTCATATTTTTTGTTAACCTTGATGGTAGTTTGAGAGAGAATTTCTTAATAGGGGAAACAAAAATGACCATGGGTAGGAGAATAACAATACAACAGTGGCTGTCAAGGTGCAGTCCCCGGAGTAGTCACATCAGCATCACCCGGGCATTTGCTGGAAATACATGTTCTCGGGCCTTACTCCAGACACATCAAAACAAGTTCTGGGGCTGGGGCCCAACAAATTTTGTTTTAACAGAAGCTACAGGTCATTCTAATGCATGCTAACATTTAAGAACTATCGGTATTCAGGAAGAGAATGTCAGCTATTGGAAGGAAAATAGCCATCTTTGCCACAGCAGGTTAAATATAGGGGCCAAAGCCCACCGGCCAGGCAAATTCCAGTAACTGCTGGTGAACCGGAGAAGTTCTTGTGGATAAAGATGGGAGCATGTATTTGGAGAGAGCTGCCTTCAGGCCTCTGGTTGCTGGCTTTGTATGGGCTGGGCTCTGGCCAGGGCAGCATGGATGGTGACACTGCCTCGGAAGTGCAGCCTTTGCTTTGTGAGTAAAGGGAAACCTTCTTTCTTGGATTCCATGGCCCTTTTGTTTGTTTCACAGATTTGAGCCTCTGAGTAGATCCGTCCTGAGATTACAGTGAAGGACAAGACTTCTGTGGCCCTTGCCTTCGTTGGAATTTACCATGGGTCAAGGAAAAGACAGATTTAAACAAGTAACTCTACATATAATTACAGTTGTGATCATTGTTGTGAAGAATTGCGGTGATAAGCAAATTCTTATCTCTGAGGTCACCTGTTTCAAGTGACTGTCAGCCGCCGGCCAGCAAATGCAAGCGTCTGTTCTCAGCCCTTGCCTTCCTTGGCCGTCAGCAGCATTACCCCGGCTCCTTGAGTGACTTTCTTGCCTCGGCTTCCAGGCCGCCTGTTCGCCCACCTTTTCGGTTTCCTTTGCTAGGTCCCTCATCTTCCCCATCCTCTAAATGTTAGAGTGCCTGGAAGGCCCTTCCCTGTCCACTGTCACCCTCTAGGGCAAGCTCGTCCAACCCGCCTTATTTTTTTGTTGTTCTGCTTTATTGAGGCTTTTAGCAGCCTGAAGCCATGGTTTCTGGTTTCTGTCTCTAGAAGCGGAAAAGAGGGATGAGGAAGGGGCTTTACTGGCCCAATCAGAAACAGAAACTAAGAACCCATGACTGTATTCTCTCCCTTGGACACCCCTGGGGCATCTCAGCTGGACTCAAAGCTTTATAGGTCAGGCTGTCCCCCCTGTCTCCAGTTGGGACCTACCTCCTGCCCAAAATTGACCATTTAAAAAGTAAAAGTGATGCTTTGTAATTTGAGCAGGTGTCAGAGGCTCAGGGCTGAAAATACATGGGGATGCTTTAGAACAGACTCAGTAACTCTTTCCGACATAACACTGTGTACATAGGCTGTAGGAATTGACGTCGTTGTTGGAAATGAGGTTGAGCAGAAAGTTAATGTCTTGGTTGGACTCTGAGGGCGCTGCTGATTGTTGGAGTGATAGCTGCAGGGAGGACAGGCTTGTAGGTTTCAGTGTCCTGGATGAAGCACTGTCATGTGAGCACCGATGAGTACATGGCCTGTTGTGTTTGCGTTTGTATAGCCTGGAATGTCTTGGGCGGCCTTCTTAGATTTTAAAGCAAGAATCCCAGAAGAAGGCAGATCCAGGACAGTGACATTTTCTCTCCTCACCTCTGAGAAGTCTGGGGTACTCTGAAAGTCTCAAAACATTGTAGATTGCAGCAAGGATAGGTCTTGGTGGTCAGTGGAAGTAATTGGGTGCCGGCCTACAGGCAAATTCTAAAATAACAAGAAAAAACTTGACTTTCATTATCCCTTATGCCTTTGCAAAATGGGCTTGAACGAGCTCACAGAAGTGACCAGGTCCTGGTCCCAGGTTAGACGGAATAAGCACACTCCACCCTGTGTCACCCAATGAATGCAGATATAAAATCTGAACAGAAAGCATGGAGCAGCTATTTGAGATTCTGGAAAGTAAACAGTGGCAGGTGAGTTGGGGAAGAAGACCAGAATTTGAAGTACCACTGAATTGGTACTGAGTTTACCAATTTTTTTTTTTTCCCTTCCAATATTTCTCAGCCTGAACTCAGGCAGACCCAAACCCAGGAACAGGTCTTAATGTGGGAGCACCAGGAGAAGCTCTGCACTTCTGACTTGGTGAATGGGTCTCTGACACTTAGAATGCAGAAACCCCATTTTTTAGTTTTATTTATTTGTTTATATTTTTATTTTATTTTGAGACAGAGTCTCACTCTGTCACCCAGGCTGAAGTGCAGTGGCGCAATCTTGGCTTACTGCAACCTCCGCCTCCTGGGTTCAAGTGATTCTCCTGCCTCAGCCTCCTGAGTAGCTGGGACTACAGGTGTGCACCACCACCCCTGGCTCATTTTTATATTTTTAGTAGAGATGGGGTTTCACCATGTTGGCCAGGCTGGTCTCGAACTCCTGACCTCAGGTGATCCACCCGCCTTGGCCTCCCGGAGTGCTGGGATTACAGACATGAGCCACCGCACCCGGGCCTAGTTTTATTTTTTACTCTGTTCTCTTGCACCCCAGCCCTAGGCGTTCTTATGAGAGCAGCAGCTGGTGGGAGCCTGAAACTCCCAGGAAAGGGAAGCTGATTAGAAGAGTTTTGTTTCCAAGGGGTAGAGTGTGAACCCCTGATGCTTTATTCTCTCTCTCTCCCCATTACCTGGCCCAGATATGGATGCAGTTGTGGGAAGCGTGTGGCTAGAGAACCAGAAAAGGGGAGAGACAGGAAACTAGAAAGTACTGGGGGTATTGCAGAGAGGAGGAGCTCAGGAAGGTGACCCTTTAAGGTGGTTAATGAACTCCCAGACTTCTTGTCATGTTGTGGGTACACAGATCTGACCCTAAGTAGCTTATGTAGACTTTGAGACTGATCTTTGGGATAGACCACTATGCAGTTCCCTAACTGGCCACTGGATGGTGCACATGCAGGATGGATCCAAAAAGCGCTTCAAAGGCTTTGAAAACAGCTGACTTTGGAACCACAACTCACAGAAGGCTGGCTGGAACTTGTGTGTGGAATCCAACTGCGTAAATTGCTTACTAAGATAAAAATGTCAACGTTCTCCCAAGGGTTGAGAGAAAATCCAGAGTTTCTTAACACAATATTGAAAATGTCTAGAATGCAGTTCAAAATTAATTGGCTTAAGAAGAACTAGAATCATCTTTTTTTTTTTTAAAAAAAAATTTCCTCTGAATCAGAATAGGCTCAGATAGGATCATCTTTTTGTGTGTGTGTTTTGTTTGTTTGTTTTTGTTTTGTTTTGTTTGAGATGGAGTCTTGCTCTGTTGCCCAGGCTGGAGTGCAGTGGTGTGATCTCGGCTCACTGCAACCTCTGCCACCCAGGTTGAAGTGATCTTCCTGCCTCAGCTTCCCAAGCAGCTGGGATTACAGGTGCCTGTCACCATGCCTGGCTAATTTGTTTGTATTTTTAGTAGAGACAGGGTTTCACCATGTTGGCCAGGCTGGTTTCACCATGTTGGCCAGGCTCCTGACCTCAAGAGATCCGCCCGTCTCGGCCTCCCAAAGTGCTAGGATTACAGGCATGAGCCTCCGCGCCTGGCCTGTTTTTTGTTTTTGAGATAGGGTCTTGCTCTGTCCCCCAGGCTGGAGTGCAGTGGCGCATCTCAGCTCACTGCAACATCTGCCTCCCGGGCTCATGCGATCCTCCCATCTTAGCCTCGTGAGTAACTGGGACTACAGGCATGTGACACCACACCTGGCTAATTTTTTATATTTTTTGTAGAGACAAGGTTTTGCCATGTTGCCCGGGCTGGTCTTGAACTCCTGGATTCAAGTGATCTACCTGCCTCAGCCTCCCAAAGTGCTGGGATTACAGGTGTGAGCCACTGTACTTGGCCAGGATCGTCTTTTAATAATCAAGACACCACTGCCGAGATAACACAGATGTTGGAATTATTCAATAGACTTTAAAGCAATCATTATAAAAATGCTCCAACAAGTAAGGGTGAACACTTCTGGGATGGGAAAATAGAAAGTATCAGTAAAGGAAAAGAAACTATAAAAAGAATTAAGTGGGAATTTTGTAACTGAAAAATACACTAACTGAAATAAACTAACCAGACAGGCTCAATAGCAGAATGGGGATGATAGAGGAAAGAGTGAGTGAATTTTAAGATCAATAGAAATTATCCAATCCAGGCCGGGCGTGGTGGCTCACGCCTGTAATCCCAGCACTTTGGGAGGCTGAGGCGGGTGGATCACCTGAGCTCAGGAGTTCGAGACCAGCCTGGCCAATGTGGCGAAACCCCATCTCTACTAAAAATACAAAAATTAGCCAGGTGTGGTGGCAGGTGCCTGTAATCCCAGCTACTTGGGAGGCTGAGACAGGAGAATCACTTGAATCCAGGAGCTCCCGGAGGTTGCAGTGAGCTGAGATTGTGCCACTGCACTCCATCCTGGGTGACAGAGCACTCTGTCTCAAAACAAAACAAAAAACAGAAATTATCCAGTCTGCATAGTACAGAGAAAAAAAATGAGTTTAAAAAATGAACGGAGCCTTAGGAACATGTGGGGCAGTACTAAAAAGTGTAACACTGTCACTGGAGTGTCAGAAGGAGAGGAGAAACAATATGATGCAGACAATTACTGCAGTAAAAGATGGCTGAATATTTCCCACATTTAGTAAAAGATAGAAACCTATAGATTCAGGAAATTCAGTGGCCGCCAAACAAAATAAACTCTAAAAAGTAAGAAGTCCATGTCCAGACACATCATAACCAAATTGCTGAAAACAAAGACAAAAAAAATCTTATAAACAACCAGAGAAGAACAATGTCATACTTACTGGGGAATAACAATTTGACTGAATTTCTCATCAAAAACCGTGGAGGCCAGAAAAAGAAAAACAATATTGTTAGAGCACCGAAAAGAACTGTCAACCCAAATTCTGTATCCAGCAAAAATGCCCTTCAGGAATGAAAGTAAAATAAAGATATTATCAGGTGATGAAAAACTAAGAATTTGTTGCCAGCAGACTGGCTATAAAAAGAATTGCGGAAAGAAGTTGTTCAGATAGAAGGGCATTGTACTAGGAGGAGACTGGGAACATCAAGAAAGAAGGGGAACAGAAATTGTCCGTATCTGGATAAATACAGTAGACTATTTCCCTTTTGTTTTAACTAAAAGCAAGTAGATGTTGCCTTTAAATATACAGTAACAATGTGCTATAACATGATTAGAGTAGAAACAGCAATAAACAATTTGCCGTATAATTATAATGCAAAGTTGATGAGTTAAAACACTATAAATATAAAGACATTCACAAAACCACAGCTGAATATACATAACTCTTATTTCCTGGGAAACACAGTTTTAAATAAATAGTTGAGTTCCCCAATGGACTATAAATCCTAGAGAAGAAATCAGGACACATAATAAATTATCATGAAAAGAATCTAGAAAATGAAATGATGTGTGCCTGGGGTTCTTATTCCTATTGAGATTGATTTGGGGAACGTTTTCAAATCAGTAGACTGTTTTCTTAATGAGTTATTTAAAAATATGTTTGAAAGCAAAAATTATAATGTCTGGCGTTTACAGTGTATGCAGATGTAATATGTAAGACAAGTGAAATACAAAAGGGGACAAGGTGTGGTGATAAAGTTTCTGCATTCCACTTGAAGTAGTAAAATACTGATTCTAAGTAGATTGTGAAAAGTTAATATGTATACTGTAATCCTTAGACCAACCATTAAACTATACAAAGAGATGGCAAAAAACAATAGAGAAATCAAAATGGAGTTCTAAAAAAAAGTTCAAAAAACTTGAATCAAGACAGGAAAGAAGACATAGAGGAAGAAAAAAAAAGAGAAAACGAGATGGTAGACCTAAATTCAAACATATCAACAACTGCATTAAATGTAAATGGTCTGAACACACCAGTTGTGTGTCTCAATACTCAGTTCTGACAGATTGTCAGAATGGGTTTAAAAAATGGGCTGGGTGTGGTGGCTTGCACCTGTAATCCCAGCACTTTGGGAGGTTGAGGCAGACAATTACTTGAAGCCAGGAGTTCCAGACCAGCCTGATGAGCATAGTGAGACCCTGTCTCTATTGAAAAAAGTTAGCTGGGCATGGTGATACACACCGTAGTCGTAGCTGGTCAAGAGACTGAGGCAGGAGGATCACTTGAGCCCAGGAGTTTGAGGTTACAGTGAACTGATCATACCCCTGCATGCTAGCCTGAGTGACAGAGTGAGATCCTATCTCAAAAAAACACAAAACCATAGACCCAACTATGTATATGTTGTCTGCAAGAAACTCACTTCAAATATAAAATATGTAGATTAAAATAAAAAGATAGAAAAAGATATACCATGAAAACACTAATCAAAATTAAGATAGGTCTATTAATATAATAAAAATTAAGATAGATCTATTAATATTATAAAAAGTAGACTTCAGAACAAAATTATCAGAGATAAAGTGGGACATTACCTAATGAAGACATAATGATTCTAAAGGTATTTGCACTTCATAACAGAGCTGCAAAATACATGAAGCAAAGTCTATCAGATCTGAAACAAATGGACACGTCCACATTTATAATGGGAGTGTCAACAGTCCTCACCAAACAGCAATTGATAGAACTGTAGACAGAATCAGCCAGGACATAGAAATGAACACCATCAACCAACCTGATCTAATTCACAATTTATAGAACACAGCACCCTCCAGCAAAAGCAGAATACACAGTTTTTTCAAATGTACATGGAACATTCACCAAGACAGACCATATTCTGGGATATAAAAGAAGCTTAAAAATTTCAAAAGGATTAAAATTACACAAAATATGTTCTGACCAGAGTGATATTAGACTAGAAAGCAGTGACAGAAAAATAATTGTCTCCCCAAACTTGCACATTAAACAAGTAGCATACTTCTAAATTAATCATGGGCCCATGAGGAAGTCACAAGGAAAATTAGAACATATTTTGAAGCGAACGAAAACACAACATACCAAAATTTGTAGGTTGCAGTGCTTAGAGGGAAAGGTATAGCATTAAAATGTTCACATAGAAAAGAAAAACGGTCTCAGATCAGTAATCAAAGTTTCTACCTTAAGAAAGTATAAACAGAGCAAATAAACCCAAAGCAAGCAAAAGGAAGCAAAGAATAAATGTGAGAACACATATCCCTACAATTAAAAACAGAAAAATGATAGACCGAAAGCTGGGGCTTTGAAATGATCAACAAAATTGATTAAACTCTAGCAAAACTGACAAAAAGAATAAAATTAGCAAAAGGAATGAAAAAAGGGGATACCACTACAGACTCCACAAAAATAAGACAATAGAATGTTATAAATAACTTGTCTTTTTTCTTTTTCTTTTTTTTTTAAAGACAGAATCTTGCTCTGTTGCTCAGGCTGGAGTGCAGTGGTGCGATCTCAGCTCACTGCAACCTCTGCCTCCCGGGTTCAAGTGATTCTCGTGCCTCAGCCACCCGAGTAGCTGGGATTACAGGCATGTGCCACCACGCCCAGCTGATATTTATATTTTTAGTAGAAACAGGGTTTTGCCATGTTGGCCAGGCTGGTCTAGAATTCCTGGCCTCAAGTGATCCACCTGTCTCAGCTTCCCAAAGTGCTGGGATTACAGGTGTGAGGTACTGCACCAGCCACATAAATTTGATAACTTAGATGAAATAGTCCATTTCCTTGAAAATTGCAAATCACCAAAATTCATCCAAGATGAAATAGATAACCAGAATCATCCCGGAAATTTATTAAAGAAGGACCAGATGGTTTCACTGATGAATCCTACTGAACATTTAAAGAAAACACCAATTTGAGAAGAAGAGGGAGTACTTCCTGACTCATTTTAAAGGCCAATATTACCGGTATCAAAACCAGATGAATACAGTCCCAAAAAAACTGCAGACAAATATCCCTTATGAAGACACACAGATTCTCAACACAGTATTAACAAATTGAATCTCATAATACATTAAAAAGTTATAACCATGACAAAGTGACATTTAGCCCAGAAACACAGGGCTGGGTCAGCGTTTGAAAATCGATCAGTGTAAGCTACCATACTACCAATTTAAAGAAAACCACACGATCCTATCAGTTGGTGCAGAAAAAGCATTCGATAGAATTCAGTGTCCATTCCTCATAAAAACTCTCAGCAAAGAAGAAATGGAAGAGAACTTCCCCCACCTGATAAAGAGCATCTACAGGAAACAGCTACAGCTAACATGCTTAATGGAGAAAGACAGAAGGCCTTCCCCTAACACTGAAAACAAGACAAGGATGTCCACTCTTACTATTCCTGTTCAACATCGTATCGGAAGTCCTAGCTGGTTCCTTGCTTGTGGGAATGCACAATGGTACAGCCATTCTGGAAAACCAGTTGTGAGGTTTCTTATAGGTGAAACATACAATTAGCCCAGCAATCCCACTCTTAGGTGTTTGCCATCAAGAAATGAAAACTTATGTTTGCACAAAAATCTGTACGTTCATAGCAGCTCTTTTCATAATCCTCAAGAAATGGAAACAACCCAAATGCCTTTCAGTGAATGGATGAATGGCGGTACATCCCATACAATGAAATATGACTCAATAATAAACACACCTAACTCCTTGGGTGAACCTCGGGCATTCTCTGAAGGTAGAAAGTCAGTCTTGAAAGCTTGCGTGCTGTGATTTCATTTGTATCACCTACTTGAAAAGACAAAGTTGTAGTGATGGAGAACAGATTCACAGCGCCAGGGGTGTGGGGTAGGGTGTGACTACCGAGGGCTAACACAAAGGAGGTTTTGAGAGTGATAGAACTGTTTTATATCTTGATTGTCATAATGGTGGCTACAAGGCAACATTTTAGAAGTCATAGGACTATATATACCAAAAAGCTAACTGTATGTTAATTCAAAAAATAAACTAACATGAATTAATGAATCATTTAGGGTTCTTTTGACCCAGCATTTCCACTTCTGGTAATTTATCCTACAGATGAATTCGCATATGGGCGAAATGACAGTTGTATAAGGGTATTGATTGCAGCACAACTGATTGGAAGCTATCTAAATGTTTGGCAGGGAATTGGTGAAATCCTGAATGAAATACTGCACCGACCTCACAAAGTAAGATGGATCACCATTTGTATAGTGTGCTCTATGTGGATAAAGATCCACACATATCCTTGTCAATGCAGAGACAAAATAGCTAATAGTGGAATTTCTTTGGAGAGGAGAACAAACTGGGTATGTGGGAGATAGGAGGGAGACCTACTTTCCACTGTATACACTTTTGTACCTTTTGTATTTTGTTGTCTATACATGTCTACTTAAAATAATTTTTTTTTTTGAGACAAAGTCTTGTTCTGTTGCCCAGACTGGAGTGCAGTGGCACGATCTCGGCTCACTGCAACCTCTGCCTCCTGGGTTCAAGCAATTTCCGGCTAATTTTTGTATTTTTAGTAGAGACAGGGTTTCACCATGTTGGCCAGGCTGGTCTTGACCTCCTGACCTCAAGTGATCCGCCTGCCTTGGCCTCCCAAAGTGCTAGGATTACAGGTGTGAGCCACCGTACCCGGCCTTTAAAATATATATATATTTTTTAATGTGTAGAATGACAGTAAAATTATTGAGGAAATTTGGGCAAAGGACAGCAAGATAAAACCAGAGGTAAGTGGATACCCCAAGATACAACTCACAGAATCTCATGTAACTCCTAGAGGCGTGCTACAAATTTTACACTGAGCTTTCCAGTGGCCAGAGCAGAGGGAAACATTGTACAGCTGGTGACCGAGTTGAAAGCTGAACCTACTCTGGAAGTTTTGGCTTGTCAAGGTGGTAGAGGTCATGTTTGTACGGGACTGGGATCGTTTGGTGGAGAACAGGTCTATCAGGAGATTATCCCATAAAATGTCTGATCCCCATTCATCCCCATTAATGTTGGGGTTTAGAGAAGCAGCAGGTTAATTACATATCATACTTCCACATGATGCCAAGAACGAGAAAGAAGGAAGTGATCTGAAGTTTCTACAGGGGAAATGGCAGCATGGTTGCTTAATTTGCACTTTACTTTTTAGTCTTCTATTATCCTGGTAACAGCTTATTTATTCTGAGAAGTATAAATTCTTTATCCCCAATGCCTTTTAACAATAAAGACTGAAATTCCTATTTAATGCTTAATGCTTCCTAAGGCTTGCTTATTTTTCCTAATGTGGAAGTGATAAGTTTCCCTGTTAGTTGGAGAGGGTAGTGTTCAGAGCACACTTTCTTTGGTGCAAACACTGTGGATCTTGTGTTCAGTCTTACTGGTGCGTCTCCCCAGAAGGAATAGGAATTCAGGAACAGGAAACACATTTGTTCTTTTACAGCTCTTTACTGGGGCCTTTCACAGTACTGGGGTGAGAGGGGTCTCGGGCCTGTGAACATGGGGTTGGGGTGGGTTGGGGAGACTCTGGCTTTGGGATTAGAAAGCCGGAATGTGCACCTTGGTTCTGTCATTTACAGTCAGTCGTGTGGACTTAAGCCCATGGCTTTGTCTCTCTGAGTCTCAGTATCCTCTGCAGAGGCAGTGCTCACATTGCCTATGCTCGTGAGGGTGAAGTACAATGAAGCATGGGGTCGTAGAGCAGTGGCTGGCATCCTGGCATCCCATGAGAGCTTTGGCACGGTCAGGACTCCTCATTGTGGTCTCCTGTCACGGCTAGACCTTCAGTCTTGTGTGTGCCTAGAAAAAAAGCCAGCAACAGACCCAAAAAACAACCTTGCTGCAGTAATAATTCGGTGTGGTTTGGAAATAGCAGTTGGTGAAATCGATTTTTGATGCCATCTGAATTAGCTTACAAATTATTTTTTCAAATTTTAAATACAATTTGTGAAAAAGTACTTGTCAAATATTCAAATGATAGATCCAAGACGGGAAAATCCTTTTCCCCCTGAGACTTCACAGGCCCCGTCACAGGAGTCTCTGATGGTTTCGTGTCCGCCCTCCCAGGCCTTTCTCTGAGACAAATTATGTATGTATAAATTTCATCCACACAAATGCATTTACATGATGTAACTGCAGACTGAGTTCTTTGAGCACCTTCTCTCTGGTATGTACGGGGTGCTTAGGAAGCTTGTTAAACACATAACTTGAAGCTGTAGTAGCCTGTGATTGTAAGGGGGGGACTGTCTGTGTTGTAAGTCTGGTTTCTGGCTGACCTTGGACTGGAAAGTGGTGTCTGCAGGCAGGCGGGTGGCCTGTTGTGTACTATTGTGAATGCTGAAGAGATGGTACAGCTTAATTGATGCTGCTTCCCAGAAAGACCGAGAGAAATGCCCCTGGGAGCTTTTGAATGCTTTTGCCCTCGCCTGGGCAATTTAATGTGTTCATATGCCCCACTTAGATGGAGCAGCTGTTGACATTTTGCCATACTTACTTTATTGTGCCTCTATTTTTAAAAAATTGAACCATTTGCAGTATTATGACATCTTACTGCTAAATACTTCAGCACACAGCTCTTAAGAGTAAAGACATTCTCCTACATAACCATGACTGTTACCACACCCAGAATGATGGGGAATTCCATAGTAGCATCTGATACCCAGAGCATGTTCTAATTTCCTCAGTTGTATCAAGCTGTTCTTTCTGAACCAGGATCCAGTCAGGTTTGTGTATTGCCTTAGTTATATGTCCCTTTATTCTCTTCAGACAAAACACTCCTTTTTTTCATGACTTTTACCTTTTTTAAAATTAAAATGATCAAGGTCAAAGATTTATTTTATGCCTGGAGGAGACCAGTAAGAGGTAAATACTTATGCCAAGAGCATTTGAGGAATTAGGGGTGTGTGTGTGTGTTTGTACACACATATATGCATAAAACCCAAAAAGAACTAGAGTAAGATGGCTAGGTTAGATTTCAATGAACAAACAAACTGGTGACAATAAAACATAATCTTTGGGGTTATCTTTTCTTTTGGACATTATCTACAAGTTAATATGTAACTTCACAGTATCTGGGCTTGAATGGAGTAATAACCAAAACAGGGACAGTGTCCTAGATAATTAAATAATTTTTAGGCAGCCATGCTAAAAGTGCCCAGGAATTAATTGAAAGAATAACCCCTACTCCTGCTTTTGCCTTATTTTCAAATTTTGGATAATTGTCTTAACAAGGCCTTCCATAATCCTTTCAGCCAGAATCAGCCTCTTTCCCTTTTATCCTCCTATTACTTTTTTTTTCTTTTTATTATTGTACTTTAAGTTTTAGGGTACATGTGCACAATGTGCAGGTTTGTTACATATGTATCCATGTGCCATGTTGGTGTGCTGCACCCATTAACTCGTCATTTAGCATTAGGTGTATCTCCTAATGGTGTTCCTATTACTTTTTAAAAATAGCTTGAGGTATAAATAATATACTATGAGATCCACTCATTGTAAGTGTTCCCTGATTTTAATAAATGTATACAGTTATGCAACTATCATTGCAATCTAGTTTTAAAATATGTTCGACATCCAGAGTTTTATTTTTTCATCACCCAAAAAAGTTCCTTCGTGCCTGTTTGCAGTTGATCCCACCCTCACCCCCTGGCAAACATGAATTTGCTTTCTCTCTAGAGATTGACCTTTTTAAGAAGTGTCACATAAATGGAATCATGGAATTTTCTTGTCTGGCATCTTTCACCTGGCCTAGCGTTTTTGAGGTTCATCCACGTAGGCCCATGTCTCAGCAGTTTCTTTTCATGGCCGTTTCCCTGC
The DNA here is from genome assembly GCF_028878055.3 of Symphalangus syndactylus. Lineage (NCBI taxonomy): Eukaryota > Metazoa > Chordata > Mammalia > Primates > Hylobatidae > Symphalangus > Symphalangus syndactylus. The sequence continues at coordinate 15,004,771 of NC_072438.2, read as the reverse complement.
TGCTCATGCATCCGCGGTTGATGGACATTCTGGTTGGTGTGAACAATGCTGTTGTGAATGTTTGCATGCAAGTCTCTCTGGTCGTATTTCTCTTGGGTGGGTTCCTGGGAGTATGGTGGGGGATGTTGAATTATAGAAGAAGCTGCACCATTTTACACTCCTACCAAGGATTTAGGAGAATTCCAGCTTCTCTACGTCTTTGCTATCACTTGCCATTGTCCTTTTGATTTTATCCTGGCGGCTGTCACAGGCTTCCTCTGATGGACACGTGTCTGCCGGCGATTTGGTAGTTCTGAATCCCAGGAGATCTGCTGGGGGCGCCTTGGGCGAGGCCCTGTCACGGGAGAGCCTCGTGTTGCCGCAGACCGGACTTGTTCAGCCCTGGGACGTGGGGCCCGCGGCTAACCAGAAGTAATTTTGACCCGACGTAGTCCCTAAGGTGTAGGGTCAAAATTTAAAGACTGTTTTTAAAAACCTGAGGTCTCACCGACAGCGTATCGCGCCATCTGAAGGGCGCTGCCCCGCCAGCTTCTGTCCCCCTCCTGGCAGCCCCGGGGCACCTGGTCGGCTTCTCTAAGTGTTTTGTTGCTCCCTGACGTTTTAAACTCACCTGTAATACTTTGTGAAAAACAGTAGGAGCCACGGTAGCCTGTAAAAACTGCTCACAATCACCCCGCCACCCAGAGCTCACCAGTGCGAATATTTTTATGCAATTTCTTTTGGCAACACGTTTCTCAGCTCTCGGGTGATCTTTAAGGCAGAAGCTGGCTCTCCGCCTGTCGGCGCGCGTTCCCGGTGTTCACGGCCGGTGGAGCTGTACCACGGGGACGCCCCAGCACCGCCCCTTGGCCCCGCCCGTCGCCGCCCATCAGCCCCGCCCCCGTGGGAGTCTCCAGCCAGGCCTGACGCGCCGAGCCGGCGCGCGGATCGCCTCGCTGCGTCTGCGCGCGATTGAGCGGCCTGCCGCCCCGCCCCGCCCCGCGAGTCTGAGGAGCCGCCGCGTCCGCCCGCCCGCCCGCGGTCCGGGAGGGAGGGAGGGAGGCCGGCCCTCCGCTCGCTGGGCATGGAGCCTCCGGCCGCGCGCCTCTAAGGCCCCGGCGTTCATGGTGAGTCGGGGTGCGAGCCGGTGCCTCTCCCGGCGCCCCAGGCCTGCCCGGTCCCGTGGGCCTGTCCTGTCCGGGGCCTGCCAGCCCTGCGGCCCCGCGCAGGTGGAGGGTGCGAGTGTGCATGTGTGCGGTTGTGCGGGTGTGCGGGTGTGCGAGCATCACGTGCATCTGTCCTCAGCAGCCGAAGCTTGCTGTGCACGCTGCTGATGCGCTCTTCTTCTCCCTGGTACTCTTTGTGTCTGTGTTTCCACATATATTCTTTTGGTTCACGTTTACTGGGACGACAAGAGACAGTGCGAGCGAGCACGTCCTTTGAGTCCTCCTTACCCTGTTTTCAGAGCCGGCCAGGCCCAACAGCCCCCTTAGAGGCCAGAAGGGTCTTGCCTGCGATCCGATGAGCCTTTGTATGGAGACGAGACTGCGCTCCGAGCTCTAGAGCTCAGTGAGGTGGTCAGGTTGCAACAAAAACCGGGCGTGTTAAAACCTAGTTCCTTTGAATATGTTTCATTCACCAGCCCGCATATTAACTTTTGATGCTCTGGGAGGAATAGGACTATTAGAAAAGGACTCCTGAGAGTGCTTCCCAGAATGCCAACATTGCCAGTAACTTAGAGAACGCTTTCCAGGAGGGGACTGCAGCTGGTTAAAGAATCCAGGCCAGAGGAACCACTCAGGTGTTCTCAGTGGCTTTGCTTACCGTGAGGTCAGGCTGCAGGGGTTACCCGGGGCTGCCTTTTGGAAGGTGGGGCCTTTGTAAGACCTGTGCAGGCCATTCTTCCCCCTCAAAATGGCAAAACAGAGCCCCTCCCAGATTCTAAACTGGGCTCCCCCCTCCAAGACAATTGCTTTTACAAATGGCCAAGTGTGAGACCAGCCGCGGTGTTGCGGACACTTTCAGTCTCGTGCTCTTTTCCACAAGCAACCCTCTTAGAGTGGAATGTTGTGAAGAGTAATTTCATAGTATATAGTGACAGTCATACTCCTGTCATTTCTGGGCACCTGCTTTGGCTCTGCACCTTATGCTGGTTCTCATTTAATCTTCAAGTGTAACAGATGAGGAAACAGGCTTGTGGATGGAGGAGGAGCTCAAGGTCACTCTGCTGGTGGTGCTGGCTCAGACCAGGCCTGCCGCTGTCCCCCAGCGCTTCCCTGGGTCCTCAGCCTGTGCAGATGTGGTGGCCGTGCTGTCACAGCATTAGTTCAAGTCAGTCTTTTGATAGATACCATTCTGATGGCCGGCCTGCCTTGGCAGCTTTATTCCAGGCGCGCTCCCAAATCCTCAGGTTATTTTCACGGGTGAATCTTGATACTGCAGACAGTGGGGTCGGAGATTTAAGCACAGGATTTGACTGATAACCCTTTCCTCTTCTAGCTAAAATAGATTTCCAGGGAGCCAGAGGCTCCTTCCTGGAAGTCAGGGGGCTTCCACTAGCAGGTTATTGACATCATTGGCTATTTTGTAGTGTTCCTCCAGTTGCTAAGTAGCATTGATGACCCTTCTTGTCTTTCTACCAGGAGTACTTTCTTTTTTCTTTCTTTCTTTTTTTTTTTTTGAGACAGGGTCTTGCCCTGTTGCCCTGGTGCATTTATGGCTTACTGCAACCTTGAACTCCTGGGCTCAAGTGATCCTTGTCTCAGCCTCTTGAATAGTTGGGACCACAGGCACAGCACCTCTGTGCCAGGCTTAGGAATACTTTTTCATTGTTTGAGAATCATGATCCTTTCTTTTCCCTCTTGAAACAAATGTGCATTGAAGCAGGCTTTCCCCCCCGCTTTTTAAACTAACAGACGTTAAACCTAATTCAGGACTCTCATGCCCTTCTTGTCTTTAGCACCGTGCAGATCACACATGGAATGTAGACCCTGCCCCTGGATGCGTCTGAGGGGCTCCCCATACCTCACAGTCTCTCCTCTGGCTCTCTCGTCTCTCCTGGGGCTTGTCCCAACACTCTGGGTAACGTGTTGAGACCTTCAAATCTAGAGCAAAACAACTTTGACTCTGCACATTCCCGGTTCAAATCCTGGTGCTAGCCTGCCTGTGGGTGTCTCTTGGCCACTGCTTCTGCCGTCAGAGTGCCTCTTCCTCTTGGCCTCTAGCCCACATCTTACCTATCTGTCCACTCAACTGGCCCCTTTGTGGAAGCTTCCCATGTCCCCCTGGCCTCAGGCATCCTGCTCTTCCTCCCACAGTGTGTGGCTCACCCCTCCTGGCACACCTCACGGTCTCACCTGTGTGGGAGCCTCTGCCTGCATGTATTGCCCCTGTCGAGTGAGCCCTGCTGGGTCGGAGATTGAGGGTCTCCTAAAGTGCCAGGCCCGCGTGGTCCCTTCACAAATTAGCTTCCTCTTTTCCAAATGGCCCTTTCCCTCTTGCCCTGCTTGCTGAGTCTCTTTTGCTCATGGCCTCTGCATGAGACTGGGGCTCTGCTCAGGCACCCTGCCTCCCTGCTTTTTTTCTTCAACCTTAGCTGGGTCATCAGACCACACCCCACAAGTTGGCTGCTAGTGAGGTGCTGCTGCCATGTTGGTATGGTCTCCTCTTTCCCAGCGTGATTCCTTATAAGCTGCCCAGAGCAGGGACTTTGAACAACTGTGCTTCTAAATTGGCAGCCTGCAAACTTTTTTGAAATTATCCCCAGTTAGACACTTTAAATTGAGACTCATTGTACTGACATAACTAAGTGTAAAGCTGAAGCAACTTGTATTTATGTACTGTCTTATTGTTTTATTTATTTTTTAAATGCTGTTATGACCAATCAAACTGATCTGCTGCTAGAACTTTGAAGAACCTTGCTCTAAATTCCTTTTAGGGGGCTGGGCGCAGTGGCTCAAGCCTGTAATCCCAGCACTTGGGACGCTGAGGTGGGTGGACCACTTGAGATCAGGAGTTCCAGACCAGCCTGGCCAACATGGTGAAACCCTGTCTTTACTAAAAATACAAAAATTAGCTGGGCCTGGTGGCGCGTGCCTGTAATCCCAGCTACTTGGGAGGCTGAGGCAGGACAATCACTTGAACCCGGGAGGCGGAGGTTGCAGTGAGCCAAGGTTGCGCCACTGCACTTCAGCCTGGGTGACAGAACGAGACTCCTTAAAATTAAATAAATAAATAAATTCCCTCTAGGGTTGTCCAGGGTGGCAGCTGTCACTTAAGTGGGCAGTTTATTTTACCTGTTAGGCTTCAGGGCTTTTGACGAGCACAGCAAGATGGGCATTGTTACTTGGTTTAAACCAAGAGACTTCAAAATTTAGTCCCATGCAGAGACAGAATTTGGGAATAATGAGTTGGACCGAGGTGGACCACACCAGTACTTGCCTGGCACACAGAATGGGCTTGGCACTTGAGGGAGTGAGTGCCCAGCCATTTTACTTATTTTATCTCATTTGACCGCCACAGCGGTCTGTATAGTTGCTACCGTTTTATAGCTGAGAACAGGCTGAGAGACAAGACGACTCACCCAAGCCAGGACCTAGAACTGTGGTTTTACGTCCAGAGCCTTAGCCCTTGCTAGGCCGACCCTAGCGCTGATAATCCACAGCTGAGTGTTCTTTCTCCAGGTGCTGTTTCTTCCCCTCCGGGATCCTGGGAGTGAATAGTCCTCTTTCTTGTTTCTAAAGTTGGTTTGTCTGGCCTGGACAGTGAGCTTACTGTTGTCACCTCCAGGTCGCCCTGGGAGAACTGGGTCTAGAGCAGGTCCTGTCACCATTTCCAACACCATTTCTCTTCTAAAGGCTGCCTAAGGTTTTGGAAAGGGCTTTGCCTGGGATTTCAAGCATGAGCAGGCCAGGCCACCTCTATTACTTTATTATTTTAATCATGCCTTGGTCTGTGATTAAAACATAAGCATTTGACCCTGCATCTCTGCTAATCTGTGCACTTAGTTCAGTATTTGAGGTTTCGGTCATGGTTGTGAAAACTACTGAGACTGAATCCAAATGATGGATTACTTCTGATGCGTGTCTGCGAGAGGCTTGCGTGAATTCTGTGATGAGGAGCGTGGCTGTGGAACCCCAGCGCGTGGCCTGTGACCCAGCTTCCTCGCTTGCCCGCCGGGCGAGTCAGACACCTCTGGGTCCCCACGTCTCTTTGGTGCACAGGGAGTCCTGGAGAAACGGCAGCCCTTGTTGATCTGTGGCACTTGCTTTTTCTCCCCCTCAGACCTGAAACCACTGGAAGAGGCAGGAAACCATGCCTGTCTCAGGTAGCCTGCATCCCTGCTTTTGTTTCTTGAAACTTCTTTGGGCCATCTGACCACAGCCACAGCTTTGCCCTGGTGAGGTACAGCATGTCCTTGTGCAGCTGCCTTGTTGGCATGGTCTGGGATGGGGCAGCCCCTTTGGGGGGCTAGTGTGGAGGAGATGGAGTTAACCCAGCATGGTCTGGGGTGGGGCAGCCCCTTCAGGGGGCTGGTGTTGAGGAGATGGAGTTAACCCAGCGTGCGCGTGTAAAGCACTCAGAGGTGCTGGGCTTGTTAGCGTCAGCCGCCGCCACTGTTTGTTGCTGTTGGTAATAGTAAGAAGCTCTGACTGAAGCGATCTGATGTTTCTGGTCATGACTCAAGGCTTTTACTTCCTTTTACTCCTACTTTTTGTATCTGTGCTGTTGGCAACTTGGCAGGGCTCCTGGATTGTTGTTTGGCACTAGAGCATGGTTTTCTGCCTTTTCCGTGGTTGCAGGTCTGAGGGGAGAGAAAGCTAGTGGCGCAGACCAACAAGGGCTGCCCTTCTTCAGCACTCCCTGTGCACCAGAGGCCGTGACATTGCCTCATTCCTTCCAGTGGCCCTCTCGGGGTGAGGCAGGCGGGGTTTCCCATTTTGCAGATGTGGAAAGAAGGCTTAGGGATTTGAAGTGAGCGCCTTGCCCGAGGTCACAGCTGGTGGTTGGTGGATCTGAATTTGCTCCCAGAGCTATGTGGCTGCAGAGGCCACACCTAAGCAGGGTAGGACTCAGGCTTTCCCCTCTAAAACTGCACACCTGTGGGTTTGAGTGTATTCACAGATGATATTGGGCCTGCTCAGGGCGGGAGGCCCAGCCTTGCTGGCTGTATGCTTCAGGCAGGTCACTTCACTTTGAGCCTCAGTTACCCTGTCTGTAAAATGGGTAACACTTGCCAAGCAGATTGCTGTGAAGACAAAGTGAGTCCACATGCACAGGGCACACAAAAGCCGACGGAAATGGGCATCCGCATCCTGCCACAGCTGATTTTGGGCCTGATATCTCTGGCCTTGGCATACAGTTCACCAGACCAGGCTCAGCAGATAAGTAGCACCTCATGGGGTATGTGTTACTAATTCTTGTTAAAATGCAGCATGCCTCAGAATCTTTCTCAACACACAGCTTTTGTTTGATTTCCTATGAAACTGGAGACTTTGACATTCAGGTTCCTGACTTGAAGCTTCATGAGGGCTAGTGCCATGTGAGGTCACGGCTGTGTACCCCATACAGTGTAGATGTTTAGATGCTTGAATCCGGCAAGCAATGAGTCCGTGTTTTCAGTTTTTGGTAAGTGGAAGTAATTTTAGAATTGTAATGAAACCATGTTAAGCCACGGTAAACAATGTTAAGACATGTGACCATATACATCCAGGTGTACAGAAATTGCCCCACCCAACTGCTTCTTGGTGCACGTCCTTCTCATAGCCTGTGTATTTTGAGGAAATGATGTATTTCTTTCTACTTTTTAGATGACTTTCTGGCTAAGAGAATAATTGCTTGCCACATAATTTCACCAGTAACACGCCTCTTGACAGCTAGTTTCCCTGAAATTCATTTAGCAATTTCTCACCACCTCATGACAAACGTGAAATCTTAGGTTAACGCTACCTTTCTTTGTCCTATCTTCTCAATGAGATTATCTTCCCTTCAGGGGCAGTCCTGAGAGCCTTGTCTGTAATATTTCCTTAATTATCTATAATCATCTTAAATGATTGTGTTTTTTGATTTTGCACAGAGCGAAGTACCCACACATTATTTCAGAAGCACCAACCTGTTTGGCTCTCCTGAGTTCTTCCGGCTGGGCGTTTGGAATGTGGGTCACCAGGTGTCACTGAGCTCTTGTGGTTGCAGTGCATGGGTGAATCGGTGACCCAGTGGTGTGGAGGCTGCTCTTAGATTTCCAGGGCATGGAAAAACTATTTACATAACAATTTGCAGTGGCAGCTTCCCAGTGGCCATGATAATAATCAGTTAAAATTTATAGTGTCCAGAAGAGAGAAAACATGCCTTTTACCCAGGAGACAGGAGACCTGAGGCAGTGTTTGAGGGCCTCCTCAAAGGGGCTGCTTTGGTAATGAGATCCTTTATTATTTCCCCACCAACGAGGGAAGTGCGCAGTCATATCATAAAGCAATGGTCTCAACTTTGGAACTCTAAGACCCCTTTAGGCTGGGCACAGTGGCTTATGCCTGTGATCTCAGCACTTTGGGAGGCTGAAGCGGGTGGATCACCTGAGGTCAGGAGTTCAAGACCAGCCTGGCCAACATGGTGAAACCCCATCTCTACTAAAAATACAAAACATTAGCCAGCCGTGGTGGTGGGTGCCTCTAGTCCCAGCTACTTGAGAGGCTTAGGCAGGAGAATCGCTTGAACCGAGGAGGTGGAAGTTGTAGTGAGCCAAGATTGTGCCATTGCACTCCAGCCTGGGCGACAGAGCGAGACTCCATCTCCAGAAAGACCCCTTTACTCAGTGGCTTTTCATTCTGAATAGCAGGAAAGATTTTTGGCAAATTGTCCTCGAAATTGGCTTAAAAGAGTTTCATGACAAAACAACTTTCTTGCTTTCCGAAGGACTTCATCCTGTCTGAAAGGACCTGGAGTCATCCCTGGTTTCTTTGTCCTAGGAATATGAAGACAAGGCTGGAAGACCTAGCAAGCCACCCTCTCCAAAGCAGAATGTGAGGAAGAATCTTGACTTTGAGCCACTTTCCACCACCGCACTCATCCTCGAGGACAGACCAGCGTGAGTTTAAGAAGACTCTCTTTAGAGTGTTTGCTTTAGGAAATAAGTACAACTTGCTAAGCACCTTTTCATTAGAGAAAAACTAGGGTCAGAAAAGGGAAGAAGAGTAAGCCAGAATCACTTCTTATTCCCTATATTAACATGTGTTCTGTAATGATATTAAATGACCAATTTGGAAAACTGTCCTGTAGCATAGAAGTTTTGACCAGGATTTTCCGTTCAGTTAATTTTTCTTTTTACTTTAGCATTTAAAAATAAGTTGTCAGCTGAATGCAGTGGCTCATGCCTGTAATCCCAGCACTTTGGGAGGCCGAGGCGGTGGATCACTTAAGGTCCAGAGTTCGAGACCAGCCTGGCCAATATGGTGAAACCCTGTCTCTACTAAAAATACAAAATACTAAAAATACAAAAAATAGGTGTGGTGGTGGGTGCCGTAATCCCAGTTACTCGGGAGGCTGAGTCAGGAGAATCACTTGAACCTGGGAGGCAGAGGTTGCAGTGAGCCAAGATCACACCATTGCACTCCAGCCTGGGCAACAAGAGCAAAACTCTGTCTCAAAAAAAAAAAAGAAGCAGTGTGTCTTCTGCTGTTTTCTTGTCCTTGAAAATTCTATGTTGGGGAGAGAAATGGAGTACTGGACAGTTAGAGGCCATCAGGAAAAGACTCTGCCCTTTGAAGACCAGTCGTTTTCATGCTCTGAAAGGTGAACTGGCGGACTCTCCTGCAGCAAGTGATGGTCGTTTAAAATGTCCCAGTGAATGTGGGTCCTGTTGTGTGAGGGACACAGGCAGCCAGACACTCCTGCTCTACCTTTACCCTAGTGCCAGTACAGTCACAAGCACGCTTCTGAAAGAGAGCACGAATTGTATTTTTTTAAATGGATTTTGAAGGTATACCAAGATGCTTAGAACTAAGGTGCACATCTGTGTATATGTCAAAAAACAAATGAACCACGTAGCTAGTATGAAATCTGTTCACTTTAAAAATCTGGTTAGGAAATGTCTTCATACATACATGTAACAAATGCTGTTAGGGCACCCTGCTTCAAGAATTAAGTGTTGACAGTTATTAGTGTATTCCAGTCAAATCAAAGTTTCTTTGGAGTGTGGGGTGAAAATATACCAAAAGATTAAGTGTTTATCACTATTGCAGTTGTGGATAATTGTTATGTTCTTCCTGCTAATCTTTATCATTCATTTTTTTTTCTTTTTTCTTTTTTTTTTTTTTTTGAGATGGAGTCTCACTCTGTTGCCCAGGCTGGAGTGCAGTGGCGCGATCTTGGCTCACTGCAACCTCTGCCTCCTGGCTTCAAGCGATTCTCCTGCCTCAGCCTCCCGAGCAGCTGGGACTACAGGCACGTGCCACCACACCCGGCTGCTTTTTGTATTTTTTAGTAGAGACAGGGTTTCAATGTGTTAGTCAGGATGGTCTTGATTTCCTCACCTCGTGATCCTCCTGCCTCGGCCTCCCAAAGTGCTGGGATTGCAGGCGTGAGCCACCGCGCCCAGCCCATTCGTTTTTATTTAATTAATTAATTTATTTATTTTTTGAGTTGGAGTCTCGCTCTGTCGCCCAGGCTGGAGTGCAGTGGCGCGATCTCGGCTCACTGCAAGCTCCGCCTCCCAGGTTCATGCCTTTCTCCTGCCTCAGTCTCCTGATTAGCTGGGACTGCAGGCGCCCGCTACCACGCCTGGCTAATTTTTTGTATTTTTTAGTAGAGACAGGGTTTCACCAGGGTTTCACCGTATTAGCCAGGATGGTCTTGATCTCCTGACCTCATGATCCACTCGCCTCGGCCTCCCAAAGTGCTGGGATTATAGGCGTGAGCCACATTCATTTGTTTTATAGTGAACTTGTTTTTGTTTTTGTAAGAAAGTATTATAAAAGTTTGTGAAAGAACTGTGTAATCTTAAAAAAATGAGTTTTTAGTGTTTGAGCTTTATATTTTTTAGGAAATTATGCTTCAGGTTTTTTTCTCAAAGACTTTTATGTGGTATTTATAATGGTGAAAACTCATTTATTTCCTGTCAAGAAATCTCCCAGCAAAACCAGCTGAAGAAGCTCAGAAGCACAGACAACAGTATGAAGAAATGGTGGTTCAGGCCAAAAAGCGAGGTAATGGGGTTCACACTTGCTGGGTTAGATCAGGCAGCACAGGATTTGTGTCTTTCTGCTTATTTTCTTTTTACCATTTGGAGTCATAGAACCTGAACTTCAGTCCTTGAAATTTGTAGTCTTCCAGTAAAAACAAAAACAAAAAATGCATGCGGAAGTCCCTGACAAGTGAAAACGGGGCTGCAGGGTGGCATGGGCGGACTGCAGGGACTCGGGGGGACATTGAGGCAGGCAGAGGGGAGAAGCGGTGAGACCGCAGGGTTTGCTGGGAGCCTCGCAAGGAGGCCTCTCCCATCCCAGAAGCCCCCAGGGCTGTCCCGGGCGGGCTGTAAAGCCCCAGGCTTTGGAGCAGGGTGCCTGTGTCTCTTGCGGAAGGCTACTATCCATTCCTGGTAGCTTTATTCAAGAGAAAAGCACTTTGAGCTGACGTGAGAAAAGTGACTGTGTAAGATAGAAATACTAGACTACAGAAAGTTTCAGCCATCAACGACACATACATTTCTTTCCCTCTCTGGGTTGTTTTTTAAATTTCCAAGAAGATATTTTGATAACATTCCTTGCAACACTTAAACTCTTTTTCTAGGAGATTTTAAAAATATATAACATGGATGTGAGGGCGATTTGGCTGTCATATCTGTCACTCCATTGATCACCAGGGTTGGTTCGGCTGCTCTACTGGCTAGCCCGGTGTCCCCTTCCCCACTAGCACTCCATGTGCGTCCCTCCCGAAGCTGAGTGTTTGGTCAAAGAGAATGACCATCCCTGATAGAGGACCGGTCTTCAGTCAGGGTGTATGAGTAGCTGCACTCCCCTGCTAGAGCCTCCAGACGGCTCCATTCATAGGAGAATGTAGAGTCGTCAAGCTTCCAGGAGTCCAGACACATCCAAATGAGGCACTGCGTGTAGCAGCCTGCCTTTCTAAAAATAAAAATAAAAAAGGCCAGGCATGGTGGCTCACGCCTGTAATTGCAGCACTTTGGGAGGTCGAGGCGGGTGGATCACCTGAGATCGGGAGTTCGAGACCAGCCTGACCAACATGGAGAAACCCTGTCTCTACTAAAAATAAAAAATTAGCCAGGTGTGGTGGCATATGCCTGTAGTCCCAGCTACTTGGGAGACTGAGGCAGGAGAATTGCTTGAACCCAGGAGGTGGAGGTTGCAGTGAGCCGAGATCATGCCACTGCACTCCAGCCTGGGTAACAGAGCGAGACTCCATCTCAAAAAAAAAAAAAAAAAAAAAAAAAACAACTCTATATATATATATATATATATATATATATATATATAACTATGTGGTATATATGTACAGTGGAATATTATTTGGCCTTAAAAAGGAAGGAAATTCTGGCACATGCGGCCACATGAAGGAATCTTGAAGATACCCTAAGTGAAGCCAGTCAATCAAAACAGGACAAATAATGTATGGTCCACTTCCGTGAGGTCCCTAGAGCAGTCAAACTCAGAGACAAAAAGTAGAATGGTGGGTGCCAGGGGTTGGAGAGACGGGGAGTGGGAAGTTAGTATTTAATGGAGACAGTTTGATTTGGGAAAATGAGAAAGCTCCGGTGATGGATGGTGGTGTGGTTGTGCAGTATGAATGTTCTTAATGCCACTGAACTGTATACTTAAAATGGTAAATTTGTCCACACACAAAAAAAGTATATGTAAACTAAATGCATGGTATTTCTCAGAGCTGCTATTTGTAGATTAAGAGTAATGCTCAAGGCTGGGCGTGGTGGCTCACACCTGTAATCCCAGCGCTTTGAGAGGCCAAGGCGGGTGGTCAGGAGTTTGAGACCAGCCTGGCCAACATGGTAACACCCTGTCTCTACTAAAAATACAAAAATTAGCTGGGCCTGGTGGTGGGCACCTGTAATCCCAGCTACTCAGGAGGCTGAGGCAGGAGAATTGCTTGAACCCGGGAGGCGGAGGTTTCAGTGAGCCAAGATTGTGTCACTGCACCCCACCCTGGGTGACAGAGCAAAACTCCGTCTAAAAAAAAAAAAAAAAAAGTAATGCTCGAGCTGTTAGAAGTCAGCATGGAGCCTGCATTTGGAAGGGGATAGGGCTGGGGGCACAGGAGGGGCTTCCAGTGTTCCAGTAACGTTCGGTTGTTTTGATCAGGATGGTAGTTTCAGGGATTTTTCTGTTTTGTGGTAACTGAATCATGTTCTTTTTTTCTTTCTTTTTTTTTTTTTGAGGCGTAGTCTTGCTCTGTTGCCCAGGCTGAAGTGCGGTGGTGCTATCTTGGCTCACTGCAACCTCTGTCACCTGGGTTCAAGCAATTCTCCTACCTCAGCCTCCCAAGTAGCTGGGACTACAGGCCCCTGCCATCATGCCCAGCTAATTTTTGCATTTTTAGTAGAGACGGGATTTCACCACTTTGGCCAGGCTGGTCTCGAACTCCTGACCTCAGGTGATCCGCCCGCCTTGGCTTCCCAAAGTGCTGGGATTACAGGCGTGAGCCACCACGCCTGGCCAACTGAATCGTATTCTTCTTTGTGTACTTTCCTGTCTAGATGTTATACTCTGTAAGCTTACTAAAGGGCGGGTAATGCCTGGGCCTTCTGGAGTCCATCGGGTGCGAAGTGAGCACTGGAGCTGATGCTCGCTCTGCTTCAGGGCGGTTTTCCTGGGGTGTTTGCAGTGTGACAGGAAAATCACCTTGCCTGGAAATGGTCCATATCAGTTAGTAGATTGTTGTTTTTCTAAATTGTGATTTCTAGAGCTGAAAGAAGCCCAGCGGAGGAAGAAGCAGCTGGAAGAAAGATGCAGAGTCGAGGAAAGCATTGGAAACGCTGTGCTCACCTGGAATAATGAGATCTTACCTAACTGGGAAACAATGTAAGATGTGGCTCTGGGTGTGGCTGAACTGCAGAGCATTTCTTTCTAGAATCTGTGGGCCACAGCTGTAGTCATCATAGCCAGCAGTGACACGCTGGATGCAGCGAATTGAAGTTGCATCATCTTTCTTCCCTCTACCCTGGCTCAGCCTGCGCCATCCCTTGCTTGGAGACTGTGATAGCCCCTTCCCCTCCCTTGCAGTTCACCTTCTTCTCATCTCCTGAGCCAGCTTCTAAAGCATGAGTCGGTGTCCCCTCCCTTACCTAGAATTTCAGTAACTTCCTATGACTGTCAGTACATAGTTTGAAACCTTAGCAGGCAACACCCTTAGTGAGGTGGCCTGCCTTCCTCGGTAGCCTCACCCTCAGACCCCTCTCCTCCACTTGGACAGAGCCCTCTCCCTTGGGAGCCCCCCATAGGTGTTGCTGCTTTTAAACCTGGGGCCTCGCATGTTCCAGGCCCTGTGTCTGGAGTGCTCTTGTCCTGTACCTCCTCAGCCAGCAAACTCCTGTGTGCTCTCCAAAGCTCAGGGAAGACTTTGCTGCCCTCCCCCTGGCTCTGGGGCCCTGTGGTTCTGTGTGCACACAGCTGTCTGTTCAGGCCTCTGTCTTCCTCTCTTTGAGGATAGTGACCCCAGTGTCCAGTAGAGTGCACCCGGCAGAGTCTGGCGGCTGCTGCCCTCTTTACATCTGAGGGGCAGCTGTGGGTCTTGTTTTTATTCTCGTGTTCAGAACGGTGGGGGCCAGTGTGCGGGCAGAAGTCCCAGGGCTGCGCACAGAGGCATTCGGGGAGCTTGGATGCCAGCTTCCCTTCTGCTGTCGTCCCACATGTCAGCACTGCAGGGGTCACGCGGCTCTGCTCAGGGTCTCCACTAGGAAAATATGCTCAGAGCATGCTTTTTAAGGCAGTGTCCTCAAAAGGCTTGATGCTGTCAGGAAACACTTTATACTTGTTCTCCCATGGGATCTAGTAACAAGAACAGAGGTCCTCAGAATGCTTGCTCCTCTCACCGAGGGAGACCACTGTGGTCCGTCCTACAGGGCCCTGGGTTGGATGTGGTCTGAATGCATTGCATGCAGACCCGCAGCAGCTCCCGTTGACTGCACACGGATGCTGCCTGGCACTGTTCTGGGTGCTTTTGCACTTTATCTCACTTCATCCTCACAGTAGCCCTTGGGTGTAGGTTTCATCATCTTGACTTTGGAGAGGATGGTATAGGTTCAGAGAGGAGAGATCATTTGTCCAGATTCTGCAGGTAAGGATGGAGTTAGGATGCAGCCTGCTTTCTGCATCCTCAAGCCTGTGCTCCCCACGATGTTGCGTTCAGAGGCACCATGGGGGCCTGGTTTGCCCAGGCTGTTGGCAGTGTGTGTTCCTTGTCCCAGCAGAGCTGAAGGACTCTGTACAGTCCAGAATGTTCTGAGTCAGCAGTTCTTCTCCACAGTTAGAGCTTGCCAGCTCACATCTGGGCGCTGAGCCTGTATTGGCGTCGTGACGGCCGTCTGCTGACTCTGCTGGGGTCTGCTTCTGACTCCAGTGCTGCCGCAGTGCTGCCTGGCACTCCTCACCCACTGCCAGCTATGTGCTGTTCCGTAGGAGGCCAGGCCATTGCTTTTTCCTGTGTTTTCTGCTCGGAAAGTCCTTCCCATCCTTCACGTGCTCAGGTCATTCAGAACTTGCCTCCAGAGTGTGCCTGGGCCTCCGGTTCGTGGTGCCCCGCACTATGCTGTGCTCTTCCATACCTGCCACGGCAATTGCCAGCGGAAGGGGATTGTTGATTTGATCTTTACAGAGCCCTGGACTCTAAGCTTCCTGAGGGCGGGGGCTGTGCCTGATGCAACGGTGCATCCCAGCTCTTGGTGGTTCGGGGCTAGGCACGCAGGTAGATAAATGTCTTTGTGTAGAACAAACTCAAACTCCTGCTTCCATTTTTGTCCAGGTGGTGCTCTAGAAAAGTTCGAGATTTATGGTGGCAGGGAATCCCTCCAAGTGTGAGAGGCAAAGTCTGGAGCTTAGCCATTGGCAACGAGTTAAATATCACCCACGGTGAGTGACCTGCGTGATCCTGGGGAGTCCACCTCCAGGCCCTATGGCTTTTTCTCTCCCTTTTGCCCTGTTGGAAAGAATGGCAGCCATTGCCATGAATCTATGTCTTTTGAGAGACCAGGAGACTGTGTCCTTCAGGAGAGAGGGGCAGTTGGGAGGCCTGGGTTTAGTGCTGTGCAGTCCGGTTACCTGACAGCTCAGCGCAGGAGCTCTTGAATAGAGGGGGCTTGGAAGACAGGGCTTAAAGCATCTGGGAGGTGCCTGAGCTTCGCAGATCAAAGTCCTAGGAAGGCAAGGCTTGCCTGGGGTGTGAGTGTGGAAGGGGCAGGTGGTTCTTGCTGTGAGGGTGTTTATCGTACTGGGGTGTCTGTTGGTATTTTATGGGATTTTTTTTCAGGCAGCCTTGGAGGGGACAACATACTGTGCTGGGACTGGGGTCCTTGGGGCTCTGGGAGTTTGTCGGCTGGGTGAGAACCATGCTCACCGATCTCTTGCTGTGTTGCATCTGCTCAGTTTGCGTGTACACGTCCTCCCTCAGGCTGAATTCCCTTCCCCAGGTGTCCTGAGCACTCTGCAGCGTGTCCAGAGTGAAATAGGTGCCAGGAGCCCACAGACTTCAAATTAAGTGATTAATACTGGCAGCCATTCTTTTCACTTCTGCCTCCCTGCCTGCGATCTGAGTGGTGGAAAGACGGGGCTGCCTTCCTGCTCTTTCTGGGGCCTAGGACCTGCTGGGGAGTTGATGATGTGGTTTTTATGCTCACGAAGGCCTTGAGTTTAAACAGTTGATTTGTATCTTCGCTCTCTAGTTGGGGGTTGTTGTTCTTATCTTGACAGGCTATCTTAGCCTCATTCCAGGCAGGGTCTCTCCTCGCAGAGCGTCAGTCAGCTGGCTGGTGACTGGCTTCTGTGCGGTGCGGTCCTACAGAGGAACGTGGGGGCCCGGAACTCCCTCTTTTGGCTAAATCCATACCTACCAAAATTTTAACATCTCTCTGTGAGAAGATGAATAACGTTTAACTTGTGGAAATGGTTTTTTAAAAGCATCCTCAGAAGTTGAGGTTTGGAGAAATTACTGAGCATTTATTTCTAAACTCTTGTCTCTGCAGATTGGATGGAATGCACAGTACTTTTTGTGTTTAATTTTTGCTTCTCACTGATACCTGGGTGGATTTTATTTAAATTAAAACCTATGGACCATATTGTTTTGGATTGGGCTAAACGGCTGATGAGTTAGTTACATGTTTAGACATGAGTCTTAGACATTTGTCCAAACCTTGGTATTGGCTCGATTTGTGTCCATTGTGTTTGTCTTGTATTGTGAGCCGGGCAGTGTCGGTGGCCCCCACTAGCACTGGTGCTCGGGAAGCTGGGCCCTCACTTGCTGTGCTCTCTACCTTTTCACCCTCACCCAGCCTGGGTCTCTGCATGTGGCAGGCCCTTAAGAAACACCTGCTGTGTGAATGAATGCCGCCTTATTGGGTCCTGCTTAATCTCGGTTTTACTACATCTCCAAGCCAGTGTAAGAACACAAACTCAGTTGCTGAGTACCAAGCATCATATTAGGTTCTTTACTTACAGATCTTATTTGATATTGACAGTGCGACCTTGACCTCATTTTCCTCTAGAGAAGGCTTAGCATCCTGGAAAGGCTAGTACCGTGCCCAGGTCTCTGGCTCGTGTGTGGCTGCCCAGGACTCTGATCCTAGCCCAGGCTAATCCTGAAGCCCGTGTTCTGACTTGCAGAGCCCTAAGGTTTTGCTCTTGTGGTTGTACAATTGGAAACTTAGTGAAAGTCAACCTAATAGTACTATTAAAACTTCACTTTTAGGGCCCCAGTCAATCTTGTACTTTGACATTGGAGCAGGGGGTCTGGGAAGAAGATGTGGTAGCTGTCCAGCCTCCAGCATTCCCCAGATACACACCAATAAAGCCATGGGGGAGACTTAAAACCCTTTGATACTTTGACCCATTGAACCCCGAGGCTGGCAGCCTCTGTGACTGAACTGTCAAATGCCTCACTTGGGAAGTGATTCCCGAGTGGCCATGGCCACACAGTGGTTTTCATCCACCTCCTGCCACAATGACCAAAGCTTGGCCTGCCTCCTAGAGGCCGACAGCAGGTGGAAGTGCCAACAGGTGCATGAGGCACCAGCTCAGAGCAGCGTGGGATTGTCCTGGGAGCACGCGTGCTGAGTTACTGCTTTGGACACTGATACTATAATAGCGAAACTAAATTTTGGATTACATTTTAATAAAATAGTGTGCACTGCCCAGAAGGCAGATGTGCTCTGCTGTATTTTCCAAAAGTAATGATGGGAAAAATAAAGTGCTAAAAATTCCATGGGTAGCTGCAATTAAAGTCTCAGTGATAGACAAGTGATTGTGTGTAATCTGAGACATCTGGATGCTGATCAGGACCATCAGAGCCAGAGGAGTGGCAGCTGCAGCGGCTGGCGCTTGTCATCCCAGCACTTTGGGAGGTTGTGGCGGGGGGAATCACCTGAGGTCAGGAGTTTGAGACCAGCCTGGCCAACACGGCCAAATCCCATCTCTACTAAAAAAAAAAAAAAAAAAATTCACTGGGCGCAGTGGCGTGCACCTGTAATCCCACCTATTCAGGAGGCTGAGGCAAGAAAATCGCTTGAATCCGGGAGGCAGAGGTTGCAGTCAGCCAAGATCGTGCTACTGCACTCCAGCCTGGGCGACAGAGCAAGACTCCATCTTGGAAAAAAAAAGAAAAAGCCAGATGACCAGAAGCACCTGAGACGGGGCTGTGTCGGGAACAGGGCGCTTAGAAGGAGCCCTGTGGGTTCAGCCTTCACACTTGTCCTTGAAAGAAGAATGGGGCATGGATATACCCGTGGAGGTCTGTGTAGGCTAGTGAAGTCATATTGTTTAACTATTACTAAACCACCCGAAGAGAGCTGCCACAAAAATAAGTTCTAAATATGGAGATTTGGAGGCCGTCATGATCCTTCTCTGCCAGCAAGAGTCCTGTTTTTTGAAGCTCCTGTGTATTCCTGGGATCTCCCCCAACCCCTGCTCCACTGCCAGGCAGCAAGACTAGGCCTGTGCCAGGTGGGGGCAATTGCATCATGTCCTTACTTGAAACCGGAAGATTCTTTGCTGGTCCTTCCTTCCCTCCCTCTGTCAGTGAGACATTCCTTGATTGTGTTGCTGTGTGTCAATTCCAGTGCTGTGTGTTTTGGATACAGAGGGAGTGAGAGAGCTTCACCATCTTGCCCCAGGGATCTCACGGTCTGGGAGAGGCAGTGGACAAGTCACAAAGACCAAAACAGGGCAGTTTTGTGGGTGGGCTGTGTTATAGAAGTAAATAGTGGTGATGTGTGTAATCTTTCTTTGTTTAAGGCTGTGTCTTTAAACAATAAAATTACTTTCAGGCAAAGTTGGGGGGAATTGTTTAAGTAGCCTGCTAAGTGTGCATTAAGTCTATTATAGTTGAACTTAAGTATTTGGAGGAAATAGTACTGTGTTCTGTGGCGGTTTTGACGAAAAATACTTGTGCACATAACACTTACCCAGAGGCTTTTCTTCCAGAGCTCTTTGACATCTGTCTTGCCCGAGCCAAGGAGAGGTGGCGGTCCCTTAGCACGGGAGGCTCTGAAGTGGAGAATGAAGGTAGAGTGTCTTCTAAAACCAGCGGGCCGCTGCAGTCAATTATGTTTGTCATTCTTCATTACATAGTGAAGAAAGTTGACTTAACTACAGTAGAGATTGATGTGGATTCATAAAAAGCTCCACGAGAAAAGGGTTTTTTTTTTTTCTTAAGCAAAAATTAAAGGTAAAAAGCTTTTATAAGAAATTGGCCGGCTGTAGTGGCTCATGCCTGTAATCCCAGCACTTTGGGAGGCTGAGGTAGATGGATCACCTGAGGTCAGGAGTTCAAGACCAGCCTGGCCAACGTGGCAAAACCCTGTCTGTACTAAAAATACAAAAATTAGGCCAGGTGCAGGGGCTCACGCCTGTCATCCCAGCACTTTGGTAGGCTGAGGCGGGTGGATCATGAGGTCAGGAGTTCAAGACCAGCCTGGTTAACATGGCGAGACCCCATCTCTACGAAAAATACGAAAATTAGCCAGGCGTGGTGATGGGTGCCTGTAATCCTAGCTACTCGGGAGGCTGAGGCAGGAGAATCACTTGAACCCGGGAGGTGGAGGTTGCAGTGAGCTAAGACCACGCCACTGCATTCCAGCCTGGGTGACAGAGTGAGACTCTGTCTCAAGAAAAAACAAAAATTAGCTGGGCATGGTGATGTGCACCTGTAATCCCAGCTACTCGGGAGGCTGAGGCAGGAGAATTACTTGAACCCTGGAGGTGGAGGTTGCAGTGAGCCAAGATCTCACCACTGTACTGCAGCCTGGGTGACAGAGCAAGACTCCCTCTAACAAAAGAAAGAAAGAAATAGAACATCCCAGTTCCTGAGAGGTATTTGTGTCCTGACATGCTGGAGGGCTGGTCATAACCAGTGTCATTACCTTTAAAGTTGTTCACGTGACTTCCAGTAGCCTGGTATCCGGAATTAGTTGAATACTGGCTTACAGAGGAGCTCAGAATTACAGTGACAAGAACACTGCATGTTTGCTAGATTAGGCCTTTAGAATTCTCCATAACACACAAGAATGATTACTTCTGTTGGTTAAGAAGTACATTATTTTACCAATCATTTTTGCAGTCTTTGTGGTATTAGAATTCTAAAAAGTATAAAACAAATTATTTATGATTACTTGTTAGAGATATACACTGGCTGGGCACAGTGGCTCGTGCCTGTAATCCTAGCACTTTGGGAGGCTGAGGTGGGCAGATAAGGCCAGGAGTTTAAAGCCAGCGTGGGCAACAAAGACCCTGTCGATACAAAAAGATAAAAGAAAAAAGAAATATTACACGAGTATAATACCGCAATAGTTTCTACATCTAGTGAGTTTACACTGAAGATGTTTGAGATCGAGCAGTGATACGTGTGTGTGTGTGTGTGTGTGTTTATGCTTGGAGTTTCTTTGTGTTTATTCTGCTACTTGTCCTTGCTTTCCACTGATTGTTATTGGTGAGAGGCAAAATGTTAGATTTTGATTTCAGACTCTAGAAAATATCTAATGATAATCTAGAATTAGCTGGTGCCATAAGATATTTTGTTCTCTAAGAAACCCTACAATCTGTTAAATACTCTGAAGCTGCACTCTGAGTCAAGATGTGATTAGGTCAGTGTGCTTCTGAAGAACTTTTTTCTGTGTTTCATTCTTATAAAACTTCAAAGGCTCATAATTGTCCTACATTCGTGCCCTTGAGGAATGTAATGATGTTTGGCATCTTTTGACAGATGCTGGTTTTTCAGCAGCAGACAGAGAAGCCAGTCTGGAGCTTATTAAACTGGACATTTCTAGAACATTTCCTAATCTCTGCATTTTCCAGCAAGTAAGTGGTGGTGACTTGTTGCTTTCAAGTATGTTTTGTCTAAAATTCATAGATGCCGAACTGCATATATTTGTTGTCAAGTTTGAAAGGTACTTAGGTTTTTGGGGGTGTTAGGAGGTAGGGTGGATGTTACTGTTAAATACATTTAAACTGTTTAAAGTGTAACTGATCCTTTCCAACAAGTATTTACTATGTCCATACTTGTGCTCTAAAAGACGATTCTGTCTTCCTCTTGAGATACATGTCTCAGGACCCCTGTAGGTCTGGTCTGAGAGGGTCCCCATGGGTGGCTGTGTCTGCTGGTGCTTTCCTGGACACTCCCCTGCTCTCAGGACTGTGTGTAGCAGCCTGCGCTCAGCAAGGCCATGGCGATGTGATGGGCTTCGGCTCAGATGAGCCCAGTGCAGTGAGCCTGTGTGAGAAAGGGAAATCCCTGGCAGCCTGGGTGGGTGGCCAAGCCGGGGTGGCAGGTGTCTGAGCAGGTGGACCAGGAGAGCAGTGCAGCTGAGGGACAGAAGCCGGCTGTGGGAGATAGGACAGGCTCCTTGGGTGGCAGGAGAAGCAGAGTGGAGCCTCCTCCTGGGCATCTTGATCTGGAGGTCTTTTGACCCCTTTCTTACCTATAACGGGTTTTGCGGGGCGGCGGCGGTGCCGGGGGGGGCAGTTGTTCTTGCAGAATACCTCTGCACCTGTCCCTCGTCTGTTCTCACTGCCTTTACTCAGTCAGGTTCTCATCTTTGTGGATTTCCACGTGGGTCTTCAGAAATTTTTTCAGAAGAGGAAAGAGGGAATCTACAAAGCTACCAGCAGCCTTGGTCCTGGTGTCTGGTGCATGAGCCCAGTGAGCACTCCACTGCCTTGCAGTAGGCAGTTGACTTAGCTGGGAGCCTGTTTCCTGGAACCCCACTTCTCCCACAGGGCAGATTTCAGCTTCTCTGCCCTTTTCCCCCAGTTCGTCTCCATAGGCCTCAGTGCACTCCATGCTTGCAGCCCCTGCATTGCTCTCTTGGAGCTGCTCCTGTTTCTTGCCCTTGGAGGGGAAAGGCTTTCTTCCACCTGCCCAAAAGGCCCTTCCCCACCCTCCACCCACAGTTCATGTGCCCCCTCACCAGGCTCTCAGAGGGATCCAGGAGATGCAGCTTTCTAGAAAGGAGTTTCACCTTTGATTTCAAACAAATTTGGGCTTTAATCACAGATTGCCTTCTCACTAGCTTTGGGCAAATCCATCTTTTTGAGCCTTAGTTTGTTCATCTGTAGCAGGGTGATCATACCAGCCTAACAGGGCCGTTGACAGTACTTGGCAGATAACAACGCTTGTTGTTATTAAATCTCTTTGAAAGTAATTTGAAACTAAAAGACAACTAAATCCAACCAGAGGTCAAAGGGCCATATTCTACCAGGTGGCAGCAGAAGTGTGTGATGAAAGAGGTGGTAGGAGGAAGCCAAAGAAGTTTCTTTCCAGGTCTTTCAATCCAATGTAGAGATCTCTCAGCCCTGGTAGAAAGTAGCTTAGTAACCTTTCTAATGAGCAGAGATCGAGTGTACTAAAAAGAAAGCAAAGAACAGTTGAGGGGGAGAGTGGGGAACTGAGATGTCCAAAAGCAGTTAAGGTCATTTATTATTTTTTCTTTTTTGAGACAGAGTTTCGCTCTTGTCACCCAGGCTGGAGTGGAATGGCATGATCTCGGCTCACCACAACCTCCGTCTCTCGGGTTCAAGCGATTCTCTTGCCTCAGCCTCCCGAGTAGCTGGGATTACAGGCGCCCACCACCATGCCCGTCTAATTTTTGTATTTTGGGGAGAGATGGGATTTCACCATTGTTGGCCAGGCTGGTCTCCAACTCCTGACCTCATGATCAGCCCATCTCGGCCTCCCAAAGTGCTGGGAATACAGGTGTGAGCCACTGCGCCCAGCCGCATCATTTTCATTTAAGAAATGACATTTAGCACCAAAGTGAGATGGAAGGATCAAAATTACAACGGTAGAAACCCTTTGAAGTTAAAAACATTTAGCTTTAAGATAAGTTTTGTGTAATGCTCTTGTTTTCTTGTTTAGCCTTGGCCTGGATAAAACTTTGTTACAGTCATACTAGTCCTTAGACTGGCATTTGGTGCCACTGCAGACTGTCACCCCCACCCTAGCCCTGGATGTTGTCATTTTTACCCTCTCATTGCTATTTTTCCTTTTGTCCCTCTGTGATTTGGAACTGTCTTTTCTTTTACTTAGCTCTTTTCACATGCTAGAATATGATGGTCTGGGCCATGGCATTCTTTTGTAAGCCACCTGTGGTCACCTGTGGAGTGACTTCTTATCTCTCACCATGTGTGATTTTTATTCCTTGTGTTAAATGTAGGTACCTGGTAGACATAGACAGTAAGTGTTTGGGACTGAGCCTGTCCTTTTGTAGTATCTTCTCACATGCTAACTTCAGCGTGAGGCATCTCTGCACTTTCTTCTATGCTCCATTGGGAAAGTAATTCCAACAATTGAATTTTTGGAAGCAGTTATAAGAGCAAATGGAAATGTTAGAGGGGTGGAAGAGCTGGGAGAATGTTTAAACAAAATGGTAGCTACCAGGACTTAGAAGAGTGTGTTTCCTGAACTTGCCATTCAGAAAACTAACAGAAACAAGGAGAGTGATAAGCCTGGGAAGAGAGGCAGAAAGGATAGTCAGGATGTGGGGCACAGCGGGAGATGGCCTGAGTGACACTGAGCAGTCACCTGCTTTGAAGAGCCCCCGGATACCTGGCTCTCCTGGTGGGCTTTGAAAGGGAACACAGTTATACAGCAGGAGCCAAATAAAGGATATTTGTCCAGGGTGGTGCTCCTGCCTGGCCCTCCAGCTTCTTTTCAGAGCAGTTCCATAGCGTGAGCTGCAGACTTCCCTAGCTGTGAATGGGTAATTTGTTAAATTCCATGTGCATATAGAGCTGCTGGCATCATGCTTGGCGTATTTCATAATGCTGAAAATAGCAGGAGTGGCAGCGGCAGCAGTAGTAGCATCAGATGTTCTTCTGAGCACTAACAGTACTCATGCATGTGTTGTTTTTGCTGTGTTGATCCTTTTAGGGTGGTCCATATCATGACATGTTGCACAGTATTTTGGGCGCTTATACTTGTTACCGGCCAGATGTGGGTTATGTAAGTGAAGTTTCTCAGTATTTTATAATGTTATCTAAAAAGAAAGTCAGATATTGTCCAGCACGTGTTAGCTGCAAATGTCATGCCAGTGCCTTCGTTTTTGCTGAGGAGTATGAAGAGTCTCGTGGTAAGTGAGTTGACTCAGTTTCCTCTTAAAGAAATAGCTGTCATGGCTGCTCTGGGGCATTAATCACCTTTTAATCGAATGCAATTTTCATTTTTGGCATGTGACTTTTTTCCAACATTAAATCAAAGAAGTCTTAACCATGTTAAAAGCAGCAACCATTAAAAAGCACTGCTGATACTTCTGTGGCTTCGCGGATGTGTGTGCACATGCATGGTTTGATATTAAGCTTATTGAGATAGATACACATGTCTACAGCACCGGGACACTGCACATAGGAAAGAGCAGTATTTCAGATGCCGTGGGCTTAAGAGAGCTGGTTTAGGGTTTTCCATCTGGGGGGCGGGAGCAGGGGTGGGGACTGAAGGAGAGCAGGCCAGGTGGCTGGGGTGGCAGAGTGGTGGTTCTGAGTGAGGGCAGTTCAGCGTTGGGTGGCTGGTGGAGTGGGGCGGCTCTGGGGACCCTTCTAGCGTGAGGGTGGTAGGTTTGTCTTTGCTAAAATGAACGCACTACGGTGACCCTGTGGCCACTGATTTTAACGTGCCTTTCTCCCCTCTCTCAGGTCCAGGGCATGTCCTTCATAGCAGCAGTGTTGATCTTGAACTTAGATACTGCAGATGCCTTTATTGCTTTTTCTAACCTTTTGAATAAACCCTGTCAAATGGCGTTTTTCAGAGTGGACCATGGCCTTGTGAGTATCCTCTGTGTTCGAGCCCTGGGTACTGTGTCTTTAAATGTCAAGAGTTGCTTACTCGTCTGTTTTCAGTGGAAAAAAAGAATACATTTTCTCTCTGTGAAGAGATGTTTAGAGTAAGCAGCACTCTAAGGTGGAGGATGATTTTGAGCAGTGTATTGCCTGGAAGCTTAAAAAGACATGGTTAGTAGCCATATGTCTGGGTTTCTTAATACGTTCTCTCAGAAAGACATTACCTGTATTTTTGAAAATGTATTCTTTTAATGTAGGAAGAAGTGTGGCTCCGGCTTAAACACACACACTTGGTGTCAAAGTCACAGCTTGATGGCACTGCCCATGTTTGGGCCTGTTAGGTAGAACATGTCATAATTGAGCTGTGTTGCTGCTCATTGTCACCCTGCTTTGTGAAGTGTGCCCACGCTCGGGAGAAAGGAGACACACTGAAGACCATACTTCTTTATTTTTTAAAAGGCAGCCATTTGTTTAGTGGACTGCTCTAGTCTTTATGACACTGCATAAGTGGGAGGCAGTGACAGTGGGGGGTGGTGACTGACAGTGGGGGGTAGGGTTTACATGCATCCCAGATAAGCCCTCTGCGCGGTTCAGTTGAGGAGATAAGGCTCAGAGTGAAGGGACTCGTTCAAGGCATGCATCTGGTAAGTGGAGGAGCTGAGATTTGAATCCGTTCTGGTTCCTAAGGCTTTGTTCTTTCTGTAGCGTAGAAGTCACCAATTTAACAAGCCCATCGGGGTTGTTTTTTGTTTTTTGTTTTTTTTTTTTTTTTTTGACAGAGTCTTGCTCTCTCACCCAGACTGGAGTGCAATGGTGCGATCTCAGCTCACTACCACCTCCGCTTCCTGGGTTCAAGCGATTATCATGTCTCAGCCTCCCTAGTAGCTGGGATTACAGGTGTCTGCCACCATGCCTGGCTAATTTTTTGTATTTTTAGTAGAGATGGGGTTTTGCCGTGTTGGCCAGGCTGGTCTTGAACTCCTGACCTCAAGTGATCCACCCGCCTCGGCCTCTCAAAGTGCTGGGATTACAGGCGTGAGCCACTGCGCCCGGCCATCATTGTCTTGATTTGCTGATAATTATTACCAGTACTTCAAGACTAAAATGATCTAATACTTTAAATCATCTAGGGAGTATTTCTTCCTTGATATCTTAAGGTTTACTGAGTATGTCTTGCTCAGATAGTACTTACATAAAGTATTTAAAAGCTGTTGGTTGGCCGGGCATGGTGGCTCACGCCTGTAATCCCAGCACTTTGGGAGGTGGAGGAGGGCGGATCACGAGGTCAGGAGATCAAGACCATCCTGGCTAACACAGTGAAACCCCGTCTCTACTAAAAATACAAAATAATTAGCTGGGCGTGGTGGCGGGCACCTGTAGTCCCAGCTAGTCGGGAGGCTGAGGCAGGAGAATGGCGTGAACCTGGGAGGCAGAGCTTGCAGTGAGCCGAGATTGTGCCACTGCACTCTAGTCTGGGCGACAGAGCGAGACTCCGTCTCAAAAAAAAAAAAAAAAAAAAAAAGTTGTTGGTAAATTTGGTAGCTGTTACTGGGACTGTAAATTGGCAGAGTCCTTTTGGAAGACAACTTGGTATTAAGTATCAATAGCTGTAAATAGCATTGGTATGCAGTTCTCATAAGAATCACTTCTAAGAAAGTCATAAATATGGACAAAGCATTATGCACAAAGATAGTCATTATACACTTATTTGCAATTGTAAATGTGAAAATAGCTGAAAATGGGGTCAGGAGAATGCAGAATGGTAAATTAAAATTTGATAAGTGATCAGTAGTGATGCTTGCAAAGAGCTGCATTGTGAGAAAGTATTCAAGATGTTAATTCAGCGTATATAAGATAAAACATAAACTATAGTGACTATTGTATTTAACGATAAAAGGAAATATGCCACAGAATTACTAGTGTTTATAGATTTTTGAATGATGGATTAGTAGTGTTTATGTGTTTCCTAAGTTATCTACAGTGAGTGTTTACAGGTATGACTTTCATAATCAGGTAAAAACTTACCTTTCCAAGAAAAGTAATGGTCAGAAACAGAAAATAAATCTCGAAGCGTTCTTACTCTTGAAATAACTCATTGGCACAGTATATACTGGCCTTACGTTGCTGTGATATTAATTTCTGGAAATAATTCCTGCATGTAAATTTAATTTTATCTTTTTATAAATAAATAAATGATTCCCATCTAAATTTCTGCTGATTTTGAAGATAAGACCCCAGCTTTCTCTTTGGAAATGTGATAGAAATTGTGCTTAGGAATCGTAGCTTGTGTTTTTAAGGAGAAACCAGAGTCATAATGTTGAGTGGGGTCTTCATGACAGCAGCAGGTTTTCTCCCCGGCAGCCCCATTGAACTTACGACTGTGGGACTCTGCTGGGGGATGTCTTGTGCGCTGGAGGATGCTAAGCAGCTTCCCAGCCTCCACGTCCCCGTGCCAGCAGCACCTGCCCCCGGTTGTGATGACCAGAAGTATCTTCACATTGACCAATGTTCCCTTAAGGGCAAAATCACTCCCTTTTGGGAGCCACTGTCTGCAGTAGAGCCCCTCCTTCGGATGCGCAGACACCAGAGTTGTGATCTGCCCCCCAGGCGCCCAGCTGGCGAGCACTGGAGCAGAACTGGCCACCATCAGATGGGTGCTGCCCCCAGTCTGGCTGGAGTTCTTTCTGTTGTCAGCACTGCTTCCCAGCTCTGTACGTTTTGTTTCCTTAAAAAACTGTCAACCATTGGAAAGCAAGTTCCATAAACTACGGTCTGTAACACCCTCCTTTCCTCCTTTCCTTCTAGTGTTGCCCCCTCGTTGCGTTCAAAGGTGTGCCTCTGTCAGCTGGAGCGGTGCTGCCCTTGACTCAGACATGAGTCGTGTAGCCCCCTGGAAGTGCTAGGGGTTGGACGAGGCATGCCTGCTTTTCCAGATACCTTTTTTTTTTGAGACGGAGTCTCGCTGTGTCCCCCAGGCTGGAGCGCAGTGGCGCAATCTCGGCTCACTGCAAGCTCCACCTCCTGGGTTCACGCCATTCTCCTGCCTCAGCCTCCCGAGTAGCTGGGACTACAGGTGCCTGCCACCACGCCTGGCTAATTTTTTTCATATTTTTAGTAGAGATGGGGTTTCACCTTGTTAGCCATGATGGTCTCGATCTCCTGACCTCGTGATCCACCCGCCTTAGCCTCCCAAAGTGCTGGGATTACAGGCGTGAGCCACTGCACCCGGCCTCCAGATACTTTTACACATTCATACGTTCCTGGTTTTTAGGAAAGAGTGAGTCTGTACAGGCTCCACCTTTGCAGCGGGACAGGCACAAATTCATTCCCAGCTTCACCGCATACGAAGCCTGTGCCCTTATTTGGCAAGTTCCATAACTGCTTTGGGTTTCAGTTCCCTTTTCTATGAATTGAAGAAGATGAGGTGTAGCTATTGATGTCATTGTGAAGATTAGAAATAGTGCTTGTTTATAATTTGTATAGTACCTACAATAAGTTGCCATTCAAAGTATATTAGTAATTACAGAAGAAGGTAATTGTTAGAGTCTAAAGATATACATATATTGACTTTTTTTGTAAATTGGAAACTTGTGCAGATAGTTTCTGAGTAAATTTCATATTATCTCCCTAGATGTTGACTTATTTTGCTGCATTTGAGGTATTCTTTGAAGAAAATTTGCCGAAATTATTTGCCCATTTCAAGAAGAACAACCTAACTCCAGATATCTACCTAATTGATTGGTAAGACTGGCTTTTCTCTGTGTTTTCAGAGCGTTTCTCAGCCGTTGCCTGTTCTTCACTCTTTTCTCTGCCAACTTCTTCACGGCCCGCCTGAGTCCTCATATCCTGCTTTCCAGCCTTCCCTGATGGCCCTGCCCTTGAGTTTTATTTCCATCAGTGCCTCCGCCTGGCCCTCCTGAATTCCCTTAAGGGGAGAAATGGTATCTTGGGCCTGTTTGTTTCCAAAGTGCTGTCCATTCCTTAAAGGACCCGTCCCAAGCACCCGGCCTGTGCAGGCCCTCGTCAGCTATAGAGGTGGTTGGAGGAGCAAGGCCAGCGCTTGCCTGTCAGGAGCTCCTGGCTTGTGGGAGACACGTGTGTCCGTGGGCACTGTCCACGTGAGATGAGTGCTGTCTTGGAAGGCAGGAGGCCCTGGACCCAGCACAGGGGTCAGAGTACACACAGTGAAGGTGACAAGCGCATGTGCATTCCAGAGTCAGCGGGCACTGTAGCCAGGTCCAGTGGGGTAGAGGCTGAAAGTAAAGGGCAGAGGATGGCAGGCGATGAGGTGGGGAGGCCAGGTCACGGTGGCTCTTAGACCCAAGCTCTGGAGCTTGGGCAGGATTGCAGGGCCAGGGGGAGTGGCAGAAGGCTTCTGCTGAGGATGGGGGTGGGGCAGATCCAGCGGTGAGTTTTAAGTTACCTGGGAGGCAGGAGAGTCTGGGAACAGAGAGACAAATTAAGGGGGAAAAAGCCGAAGTTAGGTGGAGAGAAGGCCCCGTGGAAATATTGTGGGTATGTCAGAGAATCATGGTCAGCTCTTGACTGCGGGTTGGGGAAGGGGTTTGCTGATGCCTTCAGCTGAGACCAAAGACAAAGGGAGAAGATTCGGCCAGGGCAGTTAGTGGATTTGACTTCAGACAGGTGATTTTGAGGTGCCTGCGGGACATGTAAGTAGAGGCATCCTGAGACAGATACAAGGATTCCGAGAGGTCTGCGCAGCAGTAGTAAGCCAGGCAGGTCTTCATGCTGTGGTGAAACAGGTTGCTGAGGATGGGGTGTGGCTGTTAGCCCAGAGAGCACCATATTTGAGGGCAAGGTGAGAGGGCTGGGAGACCTGTGTGTGCAGGGGAGCAGCCTCTCAGATCACGTGGTGGGAAGAGGGTGCCTCCGGGATCCAGCAGCCCCAGCCCAAACCCAGCTTCTCCCATTATTGCCTTGTGGCCTTGGGGAAGGCTGTGAAGCCCGGCTGAGCTCCCAGTTCCTTATCTGGAGGCCACAGTGATTCACCCCACAGGGTGCCGCAGGGTGACTGTGTGGCACCACCCGTCTCATAGAAGGGGCTCCGCAGAAGTAAAGAAGGTACTATTCGACCAGAAAGTCACGTTCCACTAAATTGTGTGTTAAACGTCCAGCCACTGTGAACAGATAGCTGGCTGGTTTGGTTTTGTTGTTGCCTACTTTCTTCAGCAGAGAAAGGGCCTTCTGGAAGGTAAAATTCAAGTATCATTTGAAAGGAAGCTGACCCCTTAGCTAAAGCAGCCTTGTCTGTGCCCTTAAGAGTGCGCCTTTGGGATTCTTGGTTTGTTGCTTCTGTCTCAAACCCTGGACTGTTCTCCCTCCGCTGACCTTTGCCATGAAGGACAAGGGTTTTGGAGGTTGAATCTTGTAGGTGAAGCCATAAGGCGCTGGTGATAGAGGACAGCGAACATGGGGCCGTGAATGGACCTGCCGGGGATGCTGGGCTGGCCCGCCTGGCTGTACTGGATAGAAGTGTTTAGGGCCCGCTTTAAAGGGCACCTTTATTCAGCAAATGGTGATTTTATTCACACCTGTGAACACGAAGCTCCTGCACAGGCTGCCCCACCGTGTTCATTTGACTGCGAGCCCTGCCCCTCAGATTCCTGGCTGGAGCCCACGGTACTGGAGGATGGGAGAGGATCCAGGCAGAACCTGAGCCTTTAGCTTCTCCTTTATCTGTTTTAGGGCTTCTGATTAGTTTCTTAGGATTCTAGGCCAAAAGTCAATAGTGTCTTTTAAACTTTTCTCACCTTTACTTGCAAAAGGAAATGCGTTTTAAATTGTGCCCCAATGTGTGCAGAAACTTAACACGTACATATGCTGGGAACGGTGGTTTCATGACCCAGTACCTAACCCTGACCATGTGAAGCATTTTGAAATATTGTACTCTGTTCTATTTATTCCAAAAAATGCTGGTGATAATCTGCTTTCATTGCCTTCACGATCCACTGGCTGTTGTCTGGGTCATGCCTGGCAGTGTGAAAAGTACAGGCCTGGAGAATAGTGTTGTCTGCTTCTGTCCCAGCCTGAAGATGGTTGTAATCCATGTAGGGGCAAAGACAAAGGGCACCTGCATTTTTTGACTCGAGTGCTCACACATGCTGTCTTTGAACCCTTGGAACAACCTCTCCAAGCCCAGTGTAACACTTGTGTTTTATAGATGAAAAAAACAGGCTCAGGGCCGGGTGCACTAGCTCATGCCTGTAATCCCAGCACTTTGGGAGGCCCAGGCGGGCGGATCACTTGAGTCAGGAGTTCCAGACCAGCCTCGCCAACATGGCGAAACCCCATCTCTACTAAAACACAAAAATTGGCAGGGCATGGTAGCGCGTGCCTGTAATCCCAGCTACTCAGGAGGCTGAGGCACGAGAATCATTTGAACCCAGGAGGCAGAGGTTGCGGTGAGCCGCGATCACACCACTGCACTCCAGCCTGGGTGACAGAGCGAGCCTCTCTCTCCAAAACAAACAAACAAAATAAAACTGAGGCTCAGAGAGGCAGAGTGCCTTGGCCAAGGTCCTGATGCCAGCCAAATGCAGAGCTGGAGTCCAGACTCAAGTCTACCCGGCTCTAGAGCTGTGCACTTTCCCTTAGAGTCCTTTCTAAGGGGGTTTGTGTAAGGCAGTGTCACCCATAAGATGGGTCCCATAGCTCAGGTTCCAGAGACAGGAATAGCATGTCGAGTGTAGAACATGAGTTGGACTGTCAGTAATGAGCAGTGAGGCAGAGTAAATGAAAAGGAAGTGGCAAGGGTTCTTCACTGCTGAGGCCTTTGTGCTGTAAGCTGGTTGGTGCCCAGGGCCTTGTGAATGCTGTCCACTGTGCTTTGATGAGGCCTCCACAGGCCTTATTCTTGAAGTGCTGACTGTGTTCTAGAATAAGCACCAACTAGGATACAGTCTGTATTCGCAGTTCCAGTACAGGGCAAGGCATATAGAAAGGACTTAGTAAATATTTAAGTTGAACTAAGCACAGGAAAGCCATGTATTCATGACTTATTCCCTGAGTCAGCATTTATTGGTGGTCCGCAGTGATTCAGTCTCCTTGTTGGGTGCTGACAGTTCGGTGAAAGCTCAGATCAGAAACAGGTTGGGCAGTGGAGAGGAAGCAAAGGGGAAGAACAGACTTTACATAAGACCTGTCCTAGAGGCTGCCATTTCAGAAGCACTCGTCACTGTGGTCTTCAGGGTTCAGAAGCAGGTGTACCTATTTCTGGGCACAGAAGAAGTCACTGAGGCCCACTTCTCAATGTCACACCCATGGTGTGAGGTCCAGGTTGGTGTGCCTTCGGGGTCTTTGCTTCTTCTGCTACATCAGGCCACCTTTCCCAGAGCCACGTCCACACCCATCACAGCCGGCCTGCCTCCACATTGTCGGTCTGCACTGTGCCTGGAGGGGTGTAAAGCATGCTAGGTTCCAGGGCTCAGCAGCTAACTGCCTGAGCAAGAGAGCCTTTCTCCTGCTCGCGGCAGGGGCTGAGGGGCCTGTGGATGTGGCCAGCTCAGCGTCCTGGGTGGGCTGTGTGGGTAGCCCATTAAAATGGCTACACTTTTGGGGTCAGAAAAATCTCCTGTCCTGCCACACTGCCTGCCCACCAAGCCTGCTTCCCACCGCCCCAGCTCCACCCACACTCTGAGGGTGCCCTCTGTCAGCTGCTGCCCTTGTAGTAAAGCTTTGAGAGTGACCTCTGTGTCCCCAGTGCCTGGCTCAGTGTCCTAGGTCAAAGAATGCGTCTGTGCCTGAGGGTCACCTTCCTGGGTCCCTTTTCCAGTGCACCCTGTACGCTGCCTAACCAGTGGCTCATGAGGAGTCAGTGCTGAGGATTCGCTGTCCTTGCCAACACCGCCTTCCTGGCCCTTCTTTAATTGTGGCCTGCCACTCCTCCCGATGAGGCATGCGGATCAGAGCAGGGGCCCCTCAGCTGTCTCCATCTTCCTACAGAGTTTTCAGTGTTTCGACTGTCAAGGATCTACATTTTGTAGGACTGACTTTTGGTCATTTCACTTCTGAAAATATTTCCCATTGCTGTCCAGTGGCAGAATTATCTAAGGGTGTGAGTGAGCTTTATAATAAATAATCCTGAGCTAACAAAAGAATCGGGGACTACATTCCATGTTATGGTTAGCGTTTCTGAAATAATGTTTAATGATCCTTGGAGATCTGTCATTGCCTCGAGTTTCCATCTTTTTTTTTTTTTTTGAGACAGAGTCTCGCACTTTCACCTAGGCTGGAGTGCAATGGCGGATCTTGGCTCACTGCAAGCCCCGCCTCCTGGTTCATGCCATTCTTCCACTTCAGCCTCCCGAGTAGCTGGGACTACAGGCGCCCACCACCACCCCTGGCTAATTTTTGTATTTTTAGTAGAGACAGGGTTTCACTGTGTTAGCCATGATGGTTTTGATCTCTTGACCTCATGATCCTCCCAACTGGGCCTCCCAAAGTGCTGGGATTACAGGCGTGAGCCACCGCGCCCGGCTAGAGTTTCCATCTTAAAGGGAAGGTTCAAGGGGGAGTGACTGTTGGGAGGTTTCCGTTTGCGCTGCCTCTTGCACTTGGGTCATCTCTGGCCCTTCAGTTCTGGGGTACAGGTTGCCCCAAGAGTGCCTTAGGAGCCGGGAGCATCTTGCTGAGCACATCTGGCATAGGCTGGGTCTTTATGGGCGTGTGGAGGAGGGAGGACTGTCCCCTGCCTACACTGGGGACCCGTTCGCAGGGAGGGGCAGCAGCCTGTGCGTCGTTGGCACACCCTGGCCTGGCTGAAGTGGGAGGCCACATTCTCACGCGGTGCTCACGATATTTACTTCACGTCTGCTGCCCCCTGCCAAGTGCTGGGACAGAAAGACTGGAACACCACTGGGCTCAGGTTGGGGAGGACTCCGGGGCACAGAGGTGGGTATGTGAACACCGCTGGGCTCAAGTCGGGGAGGACTCCGGGGCACAGAGGTGGGTATGTGAACCCCGCTGGGCTCAGGTCGGGGAGGACTCCGGGGCACAGAGGTGGACTCCGGGGCACAGAGGTGGACTCCGGGGCACAGAGGTGGGTATGTGAACCCCGCTGGGCTCAGGTCGGGGAGGACTCCGGGGCACAGAGGTGGGTATGTGAACCCCGCTGGGCTCAGGTCGGGGAGGACTCCGGGGCACAGAGGTGGGTATGTGAACCCCGCTGGGCTCAGGTCGGGGAGGACTCCGGGGCACAGAGGTGGGTATGTGTACCCCGCTGGGCTCAGGTCGGGGAGGACTCTGGGGCACAGAGGTGGGTATGTGAACCCCGCTGGGCTCAGGTCGGGGAGGACTCTGGGGCACAGAGGTGGGTATGTGAACCCCGCTGGGCTCAGGTCGGGGAGGACTCTGGGGCACAGAGGTGGATAGTGAACCCCGCTGGGCTCAGGGTGGGGAGGACTCTGGGACACAGAGGTGGATAGTGAACCCTGCTGGGCTCAGCTTGGGGAGGACTCTGGGGCACAGCGCTGGATATATGTCTAATTGCTTTCAGAATCAAGGTGAGGGCAGTTTATGGGTTTAACTAAGTTTGAACTGAGTCTTAAATAACCATCTCCAACTTTTAACAAATGGGATTATGTGTTCGGAGTTTAATGTTGCTTTATTTAAGCTTCACAAAATCTAATGAGGCTCAGTAGTAACCCTGTTCTTACCTAGCACAGTCTAATTTAACTGTTGATGTTTCTGGGAATACAGGGAGCCCGGTGGTTGGGGGAGGGGCTGAGTGCCATTTATGAGCCAGCCATGGGGGTGAGGGCTCCTCCTTAGCAGCTGGTCAGGATGGGAAAATGGGGACACAGCTAGAAATTGGTAATGTTGGGCCTTGAAGGTCCAAGTCGCTGGTTTTGGCTTTGTAATGGGTGAGACTACCCGGTGACTTTCACTTTTACTTTAAGCTAGATCTGCTTTTCTACAGCCTCCCTTTATTTGGCTGAGTTTTTTCTCGTTTTCTTTTCTTTTCTTTTCTTTTCTTTTTGAGACGTATTGTCACTCTTTCCAGGCTGGAGTGCAGTGATGCGATGTCGGCTCACTGCAGCCTTCGCCTCCCGGGCTCACGCAGTTCTCCTGCCTCAGCCACCCGAGTAGGTGGAATTACAGGCGCGTGCCACCATCCCCGGCTAATCTCCCTTCATTTGTACTGTCCTCCTCTGTAAAATGGAAAAGATGATTGTATCTCCTCTTGGGGTTGTAACAAGGATTCAGTTGAATAGTCCCTGTAAAAATGTATGAAGCGAGCACTTTCTGTTGTGTGCAGCCCAGGGCCCTCATTAGTAGACAGGGCAGAGGCCAGTTCTGTTCCGTGGATGCCGTCTTCCTCCTTCACGACAGCCCTGAACTGCCCTCATCCTTACCCCATGGCGCTTCCTTGCCTCTAGCAAGCTCAGACAAGCAGGCAGAACAGACCCGGCTAGGTAAGAAGTTTCTGGAAGTTGTGAAGACGCATCAGCAAAAACTGCCCCTTTCCTCCTGCACGTATCATGGGGGAAACAGATACGCAGCTTTTGTCTGGGGTCTTTTCTAAGCTAAGAGACACTTCATTTGTTTAGCGACATAGAAATATATCATTTTGGGCTGGGTGTGGTGTCTCATGCCTGTAGTCCCAGCACTTTGGGAGGCTGAGGTGACAGGATCATTTTAGCCCAGGAGTTCAAGACTCGTCTGGGCAACATAGTGAGACCCTATCTCTACAAATAACTTAAAAATTAGCCTTTGTGGTGGTGTGGGCCTGTAGTCTCAGCTACTCAGGAGGCTGAGGTGGGAGGATCACCTGAGCCCAGGAGGTCTAGGTTGCAGTGAGCCGTGATTGTGCAACTGCACTCTGGCCTGGGCGACACAGTCAGACCCTGTCTTAACAAAAAGAAAACAGAAGAATTATGTTATTTTGCATTAGTTGAAGTTGTACTTGAAATTACTTTTTTTTTTTTACTCTTAAAAGCATACTTTTAAAAAAATACCATTTTTGATCTACAACACGATAATATGCAGTGGTCAGAGGCAAAACATAAACATCTTTTGGGAGAGAAAAACCCTTGAATTCTGTCTTCCGACCGTGGGAGGAGTACTGAGCCGTCTCTGGGAAGGCCAAGGGGCCCTTCCCGTCCTGCCTCTCTGAGCCTGAGGGCAGCAGGGGAAGGTGGACCTTGAACCAGGAGGGCTGTGTGGACAGTAGTCCCCTTGTTCCAACCGGTTCTGATCCCATGGCAGGGCTTCTGTGGGGCCAGGACAGAGCCTGGTGTCCCCCTTCAGTGGCCTGTTCGTGGCTGGCTTTCGAATCTAAATGTGGTTTAAAATACAGCCCACATTTGGAAGCTCCTGATAATGATGTGGGAGCACCTCTGAGCAGTCCCTGCTGGAGGAGAGAGTGGGAGAAGAGGAGCCTCAGTTC
This sequence comes from Symphalangus syndactylus, assembly GCF_028878055.3. Lineage (NCBI taxonomy): Eukaryota > Metazoa > Chordata > Mammalia > Primates > Hylobatidae > Symphalangus > Symphalangus syndactylus. The sequence goes on along the minus strand of NC_072438.2, from coordinate 14,968,891 downwards.
AAGACTGTGGGGCGGGGTCTCTGCCCTTGAGGCACTTGCAGCCTGGAGCAGGGGACAGGAGTGGCTTAGGACGGTGCGGAGCTCTTGGAGTGGAGCCCAGGGGCTGGAGAGGCCATGGGGAGCCCTGACTGGGGCAGAGGGCCTGGGAGCTGCTTGCTGAGGGCCTGCCAGAGCCTGCAAGGCCCAGAAGATGCAGGAGGGTGTGCGAGGCAGAGGGAAGTGTCCAGGAGTGTCAGGAGCGTCCCTTCACTGGCTCAGTGTAAAGGAAGATGAAGAGTGCCGGGGCCTCATGAAGGGGGGTGCGTGCAGTGCAGCGTGAACGTTTCAAGGAAACTTGGTCCAGCCTGAGGGTCAGGAAACAACCTTCCAAGAAATAGTGACAGCATGTGGGAAGAGCCTGCAGAAGACAGAGGCTGATGCCAGGAGCAAGCCTGGAGGCTGCAGTGAGGAGCCAGGCATGGTCGCAGCATGGCGTCAGCAGTAAGCGTGGCCAGGAGGTAGAAGCTCATGGGATTGGAAATGGATTTGTTTCATGGAAATGCAGAGCAGGGGGCATCGTGGGTGTAGTGAATGGCATTCTGGGTCATTCCGGTGGTGACTTAATTTTATAAAGTTCACTACCTGTCTAGAGTAACTTATGGAGACTCACACATAAATCTCAGCTTAAGAATATTATGTTAAATAAAAAAAGAACAAAAGTTTAGTTCTTTGGGCTTGGGGGGGTACGTTGTAGAAATCTCTTTTGTTCTTTGCTATAAAAACTATCTGACTATATATATAAAATATGTATGTGTATAAACTATATAAAAACCATCGTTTTGGCCAGGCGTGGTGGCTCACGCCTGTAATCCCAGCACTTTGGTAGGCTAAGGTAGGTGGATCACGAGGTCAGGAGTTCAAGACCAGCCTGGCCAAGATGGTGAAACCCCATCTTTACTAAAAATACAGAAATTAGCCGGGCATGATGGTGGACGCCTGTAATCCCAGTTACGTGGGAGGCTGAGGCAGAGAATTGCTTGAACCTGGGAGGTGGAGGTTGCAGTGAGCCAAAATCGCGCCACCACTGCACTGCAGCTTGGGCGACAGAGTGAGACTCCGTCTCAAGAAAACAAACAAACAAACAAAAAAACATTGTCGTCTTTCCCTATCCGTTTTTTTCTCAGGACTCTGCTTTTTAGCAGATGTAGGGGGAGTCTGATTTCCGTGTGTGAGTGGGCACACAGAGATAGTCGTGCAGGCCGAGTGGACTCTCCTGCCCTTTCTCATAGCGTTAACAAGCATGCTCTCCAGGTACAATTGAGAATATTCTCTAGACTAAGGAAACAGATCTCTTTGGTCTTTGTTGAACTGTGCTTTCTAGACCAGGTGGTGAAATGGTTTTCTGGTTTTGAAATAGCAAGAAGCTCGGGCTGAAGGCTTGTGATTTTAGAATCAAGCTTCTTACCAAGCCTGCGATGGTGTTGCTGCCTCACGGTGTGTGCTGAGGCTCAGACATCAGAGCGTGGGCATTGGAGTCAGGTTCAGAGTCTGGCTCGGGACTTACTGGTGGTGAGACCTGGGTCCGTTTAGCTGTTGTCCTGAGGCGCAGTTCCGTCAGGTGTAGCGAGGTGAGAGAGCCCATCTCCCAGGCATTTCCTGACGCATGGGGTGTCCTTCTGGAGGGGCTCGCAAAGCACACAGCGCCCGGTGCGCCCCCAGCTTCTGTTGTTCCTCTAGGTGCGGGTTTTCCCTGCCATCCGGCTCTCCGTTCCCTCCTCTGAGTTGAATGAAGTCTAGATTTTTAGGCCTTCCTCGACTTTTACCGTTAGAAGGTTCTGACGAGGGACAGCGCAGAACATTCCTGCTGTCATCTAGGAGCTGCGGGCTCTGTGCAATGCACGTCCATAACCGCATGTCCTCGGGACCTGGAGGACAGGCTGCGTCTAATGGAGCACCCCCTGGGCAGAGTCCACTGTGGACAGAACCCATGCCCCTGTCACTTGTGAGCAGGTTGACCAGTGTGCGGGGTTTTTTGTGGAATCTGTTGTGGGAAAGTCAGGGTCACGCTGTGGAAGCTTTAGTGGCCTGACCTCCTCACCGAGTCAGCCCCTCAGGCCGAGTCCAGTGCCTGCCGTTCAGGGGCTGCGTGGGCCCAGCGCTGTCTCTGTGCCAGAACAGGAAATACTGAACTCTGGAAGAGAGGTCCTCCAGGAGGGGTGGAGATGTCCCCCACCCAGCTGGGGATCCCCACCTGTACCGAACACTGTCAGTGTTGGGCAGGTTTTGAGAGCCAGGAACGTCTGGGAAGTCCTGCCGTAGACAGGGCATTGGAATTCAGCAGAGATTGCTGGACAGGGCACTAGATGTGGAGCTAGGGTGTGCCGTGATGAGCACCAGGCTGGGGACCAGGAGCCTGAGGGCGCCCAGAGGAGGAAGGAACCTCGTGCATGCTCCCAGGGTGAGGGGAACCTGTGCAGTGGCACCAGCATTGAGCTCCATAGCCAGGAGGAGCACCTACCGTACGCTTGCTCTGTGGGTGGCGTGGGGTACAGCGGTCCCTAAGACAGGAAGCCTGCCCCCACAGTGTGAGCACACAGTAGGGGCTCAGCCCATATTCCTTGCAGGCAGGAGTCATTGCTGTCAGTCATTCGGAAGCTGTGTGTGCTGCGTGATTCTGTGCAGAAGCTGATACTGCTGTGTCCTATGCGATGTTAGAATTGCCCTTCAGTGTGAGTGCAGGCCTGGCCCTGGCCCCAGCTGTTGCCTGAAAGTGACTAGGGGAGTGTTTTTCATGGAATCAGACTGGAATTCAGTGTTCTTTCTTTGTTAGGAGAGATTCAAAATCTGGAAAATTCCAACTTTTCCCCCTAGGATCTTTACCTTATATAGTAAATCTCTGCCCCTCGACCTGGCCTGTCGTATCTGGGACGTGTTCTGTCGTGATGGAGAAGAGTTCCTGTTCCGCACAGCCCTGGGCATCCTGAAGCTGTTCGAGGACATCCTGACCAAGATGGACTTCATCCACATGGCCCAGTTCCTGACCCGGCTGCCCGAGGACCTGCCTGCCGAGGAGCTGTTCGCCTCCATCGCCACGATCCAGATGCAAAGCCGAAACAAGAAGTGGGCCCAGGTCAGTGGGCTTTGTGTTCTTGGCTTCCCACTGTGTAGCTGGCAAGTGGCACGACTCAGGAAGCCCTACGTAAAGTGCTATCTGAGGATGTAGCCCCTTTGATGGAGTCCCCGGGCTGGAAGTGAGGGGGGCCGGGTGGAGACATGGCTGTGCCACAGGGCGTCTTGGCAGGTCGCTTCCTCTTTGGGTTTCTGTCAGCTGGATGGGGTGTGTGGATAACGAAAGCCTTCCCACCTCTTCTGCAGTGGCGTTGGGAGGGTCAGCACTTTCACCATTATAGTGCTCTTTACATGTTAGAAAGTATTTTGTAAGCCACGTCCCCCCCTTTTTAAAAAAAAAAATGCCAGAGACAGAAAGCAAAGTGCACCCACTTACTGAGCCCCGTGGCCATGCCCTGTGGCAGGCTTTTGTGTGCGTCTTCGAGAAGGAAGTGGGATTATCCCCCTCTTACAACAAAGGGAGGCCCAGAGAGGAGGGCGCGGGTCCCTCCTGGGTCTTCCCATGCGCTGCTGTGCCCTCTCTGGGCTGAGTGCCCCAAGCAGTGGCGCGGACAGTCCGTATCCCGCGGCTTCCCTCCAGGCATCCCTCTTAGGTCCTGTCCCCAGTGGGATTGACCTGCATTTTCTCTTCCGAGTCTTTGTCATACTAAAAAGGAAAAAAAACCAGCCTGGGTTCTTGATCCTGCATGCGCTCAGCATCGGTTTGAAGTCCTTGTTGATTGACGTCTATGAAGACTTTTCCTTTTCTGTACGTGCTACACCATGCCTGGGGGATTTCTTTGTTTTGAGACAGAGTCTAGCTCTGTCATCCAGGCTGGAGTGCAGCCCCCCACCTCCCAGGCTCAAGTGACCATCCCACCTCAGCCCCCCGAAATGTCTGTACTTGATTTAACTTTTTTTTTAATTAATGGAAGATTTAAAATATTTACAAAAATAGAACAGCATAAAATAATGCACCCCCACATGCCTGCTCTCCAGCATCAGTGACTGTGGAAGCGCAGCCGCTGTTGGAACTGCCTCCCACCTCTCCCCTTCCCACCATATTTAAGCGAGTCCCAGGCACCGTGTCACCTGTTGGTGTTAGCAATCTCTGAATCATATGGGCTCTTTTAACATAACTGCAATACCGTTACCACTCAGCTACTAACTCCTTCCTGTCATCAGATATCCAGTTTTCAAATACAGATGTCATAAATGGCCTTATAGTTGGTTGGAATCAAGATCTAAATAAAGTCCATGCCTTGTGATTGGTTGAAAGCTCTATTAAGCCTCTGTAATATCTATGCCACGCCACTTCTCACTTTTTAGCCCTCTCTTGCTTGCCTTTATTTGTCAAAGAAAACAGGTCATTTAGGCAGGGCACAGTGGCTCACAACTGTAATCCCAGCACTTTGGGAGGCTGAGGCAGGTGGATCACGAGGTCAGGAGTTAAAGACGAACCTGGCCAAGATGGTGAAACCCGTCTCTACTAAAAATACAAAAATTAGCCGGGCACGGTGGCAGGTGCCTGCAATCCCAGCTACTTGGGAGGCTGAGGCAGGAGAATTGCTTGAACCTGGGTGACAGAGGTTGCAGTGAGCCGAGATCACGCCACTGCACTCCAGCCTGGGCAACAGAGTGAGACTCCATCTCAAAAAAAAAAAACAGGTCATTTGTCCTGTAACATTTCCCACTGGGGGAGAGTTTTATGGCGTATACATACATCACCCCCCACCACACGTCACGCACCTATACATACACAATCACCCCCCACACACACAGATCACCTCCACACACACACACACACACTGCACATCCAGTCACCCTCCCACACCTCACCCACACGCAGTCACCCCCCACATCACACACCCACACATACACAATCACCCCACACATAGACACGCATGGATCACCCCCACGCACACACATTGCACACCCACACAGTCACCCCCCACACCTCACACACCCAGTCACCCCATACACACATCACATACACGTACACAATCACCACACACCAATCACCCCATATGCACATCACACACCCACGCATACACAATTACCCTACACAGTCACACCCGCACACAATCACCCCACACACATCACACACCCACACACACAATCACCCCACACAATCACACCCACACAAAATCACCCCCACACATCACCCCCCTCACACAATCACCCCCCCACACATCACACACCCGCACACAATCACCCCACATCACACACCCACATACAGTCACCCCACGCACACCACACACCCATATACAATCACCCCCTACACACATCACACACCTGTAAATACACAATCACCCCACACAGTCATACCCACACATACACAGATCACCCCCACGCACACACATTGCACACCCACACAGTCACCCACAATCACACACATACAAAATCACCCCACACAGTCACACACACACAGATCACCCCCCACACACACATTGCCCACCCCCACACATAGATCACCCCTTACACATCACCCCACACACATACCCACACATATGTACACACATCACACACCTACACATTGCATACACACACACACACCTACAGATCACCCCCCACATACACCTATCACACCCCCACACACACGTCACCCCACACATCACACCCACACGTACACATCACACACCCACACACATCACCCCATATGCACATACACACCCACGTACAGGTGCAGGTCACTCACTCCCTGCGCATCCACACGCTGCACACCCACATACACAGGAAAGGATTAAAGCCAGACCAGCCATTTTGATCCTTGCATTTTAGGGACTAGGTAAAAACTATTGGTTAAAACTGGATCAGATTATTTGACCGTAGGACATTGTTATTAATGGGATGGTGATAGGAGTTAGTCTGATGATGTGGCGTGGGGGGCTTGGGCATCAGGGACGTGCTGTCAATTTTTTTTTTTTTTTTGAGACGGAGTCTCACCCTGTCGCCCAGGCTGGAGTGCAGTGGCACAATCTCGTCTCACTGCAACCTCCACCTCCTGGGTTCAAGCGATTCTCTTGCCTCACCCTCCCGAGTAGCTGGGATTACAGGCGCCCGCCTCCATGCCCAGCTAATTTTTGTATTTTTAGTAGAGACGGGGTTTCACCATGTTAGCCAGGCTGGTCTCAAATTCCTGACCTCGCGATCCACCTGCCTCAGCCTCCCAAAGTGCTGGGATTACAGGCGTGAGCCACCGCGCCTGGTCCAGGCATCAGTGACTTTTATACAGTTCCAGGTCTCATGGGACTTGTGGTCCATGCACATTTCTCGCAAATCCTGTGGTTAAGGTTAAGACACTGGTAAGCTTTCTTGTTCTTTTTCCTTCTTTTTTTTTTTTTTTGAGACAGAGTCTCACTCTCATTGCCGAGACTGGAGTGCAGTGGTGCGATCAGAGCTCACTGCAGCCTCGCCGTCCGGGGCTCAAGCAATTCTTCCACCTCAGTCTCCCAAGTAGCTGGGACTGCAGGCATGTGCCATGACACCCAGCCAATATTTGTTTGTTTGTTTTTATAGAGATTTGTTTGCTTTTTTGTTGCTGAGGTTGGTCTCAAACTCCTGGGCCCAAGTGATCTTCCTCCCTTGGCCTCCCAAAGTACTGGGATTACAGGTGTGAACCACCACGCCCAGCCATGAGCTTTATCAAAATGACTAAATGTTTATGTTGAGCCAGCAACCCCATTTACTTCAAGATGCAGGGGGACTTTATCTGCCATTATTCCTTTTCTCCACCTTAATTGAAACCAAAATGTTACTTTTAACTTTGTGACTCAAAAGTGGCATAGTTCCTGGCCCCAGGCAGGTAGCACTGTGTTTGCACCAGATTCTCTTGGTTTCACCCTTGGACTTGGAGCACGTCACTTCCGTACCTGTCCATTGTTCAGGCCCCTTATGTTTGGGCATTAGCCTTCCGGAGTTTGTCGTGTGGGTCAAGAGGGCTCTGGGCGCGAAGTGCTGGCAGAGTTCTCTGCTTGGTGTGGAGCCTGTTAGTGTTGCTGCAATTGCTAAGCAGCCACAATGGCGTGGAATATCTTTTAAAAGAAGGGTGTTGGCCTGGCATGGTGGCTCAAGGCTGTAATCCCAGCACTTTGGGAGGCCAAGGCGGGCGGATCATGAGGTCAGGAGTTCGAGACCATTCTGGCCAATACGGTGAAACCCTGTCTCTACTAAAAATACAAAAATTAGCCAGGCGTGGTGGCACACCTCTGTAGTCCCAGCTACTCAGGAGGCTGAGGCAGAAGAATCTCTTGAACCCGGGGGTCGGAGATTCCAGTGAGCCGAGATGGCGCCATTCCACTCCAGCCTGGGTGACAGAGTGAGACTCCATCTCAAAAAGAAGAAAAAGAAGGATGTTGACCAAGAACTGTGAGAACAGAGGAGGGAGCAGGCTCTGGGCGAGCTCAGGAAGGCAGGCAAGAGGAGCCAGCGCCTTGAGGCCTTCTCAGGCCGCAGGCTTCCTGGTGGAGGAGGAGCAGGGTGGCAGGAGTGCAGAGGGATGGGCACAGGGCTCATTAGCATTCTAGCGTTCAGGCCTGGGCTTCCTGGGTGGCCACTGCAGGACTCAGTGAGGCCCCCAGCTGTGCTTTCACGTGGATTCTGTGGCCGGCTGGAAGGAGTGCAGCTAGCTTACCAGGCCAGAGAGGGCACGGGCAGGTGTCCCTGTTGGAAAGACCACACAGGACGTAGGAGTGGAAGACCCTGGAGGGTTGGACGCAGTGGAAGTGGGGAGCCGGGGGACCCTGTTAGGAGGCTGCTGCTGTCTCTGCACCGCTGCTGTCAGGATCTGTGCGTGTGGTCAGTTAACCTCAGCTGTCTTCCCTGTGACTCTTAGGTACTGACTGCATTGCAGAAAGACAGCCGGGAAATGGAGAAGGGAAGTCCGTCCCTCCGACACTGAGGCTGCAGCGGGAACTGGCACTCGGCACCAATCAGAGCCCCACACCGCGGCCCCTCTGTTGTTTCAGACTGACACCTGGGCCGAGAAGAACAGGCGCTCTTTAAGTTTGATTCCTAACACTGGAGTTGGCCTTAAACAAAACAAACACAAAAACTTTAAAGAATTAAACCAAGGCTTAGCCTTAAGCAGATCAGTGGAAGACTGATCTGCTGCACGGTTGAACGATGGGCGGTGGCTCACCCCACTCCTTTATTTCAGCAAAAGCTAATTAAATTGTAATGCTTCTATGTCAACTACTGGGAAGTATGTTACAGTCTTAGCCAGGATGCATGAGAGATGTTATTTGGGAGACTTGAGATGCTTTGGCTCATATTTACATGTTTTCAATAAGAAAGGTATCGCTGATTGAGTTATTGAGATAGTCTTTCCAGAGCTGGAGGTCATGTTTCTAAAACTCACCTACCAAAGATAGCATTAAAGGAACAGGGGCTCTCTGAGGATAGCCACTGATATGTGTTCCTGGATACCCGGGCATCGACCCAGCCTGCAGGTGAGCATTGGGCCATGTTGCCTTGACACAGTCACAGTGTATAGGCTGCAGGTGCATACGTGGGCTCCAATGGGACTGCACTCCGGGAGACTGCTCCCTGGTATCGGTCCTGCGGAGGTGGAAAGTTCGAGAGGAGGAGCTATTTGCGAGGAAGCCCTGTGGCAATAGAGACAGGCTTAAAAGCGGAGAGAACACACAGTGGAATCAGCCCCCTGTAAGTAAAAGGGTAGAGAAAGAGATGTGTGGCTGGGCCCTCTCCCACTGGCCTGTTCAGCGGAGGCCAGGGCAGCAGCCCAGAACAGCACATGTGGGGGAGGTGGCCCCTTGTGCCAGCAGTGGCTCCTCTGCCTTTGAGCCCTGCACAGCTGGACCCATCCTAAGTGCCAGTGAGTCCCTCACACATTTGACTTTAGAACGTGTGCTTCATGACCCGTTGTACAGACGGAGGAGCGAGCAACACACGTCTAACAGCCTAGACAATCTCGTCAGATGCTCATACTGGACCATCAGCCTCCCCGTTTTAGCTGACTTTCCCAGGGTCGTTGGCAAATTTTTTGTTCTGTCTTTTCCTTGACTAATTGTAGAACTTTGTGTGAGGACTTTGGTTTTCCAAAATCACAGAAATGAACCGTTTTGCAGCTACGCAGTCTAAAGGCCAGACCAGTGTCTGGAAGCAGGGCCCACGTGGTGGTCCGCTGGCAGGCTGGTCCTGGGGAGCATTCTGCGGACCCGGTCACGGGCTTGGTTAGTCATGCGTACATGTGTGCCTTGGGGTGGTCTGCACTCCACGGCCCTTCTCAGCCACACTTCCCACCCCAGGGGGTGCCCCCAGGCCGATCTCATTTCTGATGTTGAGGGCTGTTTGGCTTTGTCTGTACAGCCTTGGGCCAAGGGCTGGGGAAGGAAAGCCGAGCTGGCATTCGTTTTCTGGACTTTTTATGTCTGCCATACCCGCTAATGCTCCTCTAGGTGCAGGAGCAAGTTGCTGAGCCAGTGGCTGTCCCGTGCCCTCCTTTCCAGCACTACCATGTGTCATGTTTCCCGGACTCTGCCCCTACATCTCAGTTGAATCTCCAGGGAGGCTGCAGAGCATCATGGAGACCACTTTCTGCCTCGGCCTTTAAACGCTGACTCACCTCTTCTCGGAGGAGGCGTCCTGTCTTCACGGGGGGGTCCCGGTGGCCTCCAGACGTAGCCATTTCCTGACATCAAGATGTTGAATGTAATCTGGACTGAGCTGGGCCTGTGGGAGGGGCCGCCTGAGGCCTGCGTGCTGTCGTCCTCACAGATGTACTTATTTTTGTTCATGATATGGGCGTTCCGTTCCTTAAAGATGTATATATTTTCTTACTGTACATAAAGATGTTCCTTAAGGTCGTACAGAAGGTGGCGCGGCAAAGGGCCTTGTGCATTGTGTTCAGATTGCCGCTGGGGGTCTTCTGTGTCTTCAGCGCCTAGTCCTGCGTGTTCCTGGTGAAGCAGTTTCACATGAATCTCTCCAGACAGCACTATGATGCATTCCGCTTCTGAACAGGATCCCATGCCAGTGTGGAACACCTTCCCAACCTTAGTTCAGAAGAGGCTCGTATGACCTGTTCAGGGGTCACGTGAGGTCTCACCAGTTTCATGGGTCCTCTTCAGAGGCCAGAAAGTTCTAAAGTTCTGAGTCCCCGGCCAGGGTCCCTTAGCACCTTGGCACAGAGGCTGTTGGCAAGTGTAGAGGCTGCCTCTGTGTGTGGTTTAAGTAAACTGGAAATGAGACGTGGACATGCTGCTCCTCCAGAGGTCTGCACACTCCACTCCACATGCCGTTGACTCTCAGAGTCTGAGACTTCAGGGCCAGGACCTTTGTCCAGCCTGCGCGGTAGAGTGAGGCTGCCTCTCCCACCAGGCATTGGGATCCCATTTAGAAATGGCGTTCACTTCAGAAGGTACTTTTTAACTGCTCAGTTTTTGACTATTTTAAATAGTTTGCTGAAAACTCCCGGTAACACTTGCTACATATCATGTTTTAATTGCTTGTACAGTTAACCTTTAGTTTTATTTAGTAAAGTATATCAAAGTAGGACTTTTTCAATTGTAAATACGTGGTTTTATTAAGTAAAAGTCAATATAAAATTGTTACTTATGTTCACCGTCGTTTGTTTAAAGTTGAAGTTCTCACTTTGAGCATGATGCTGTTTGAATATCTTAAGATCCATTTATCAGACTGGTTAATAACAAGATGGTGCAGTGGTAGTTGAGTGAAGGGATTCGAGAGTTGGGGGTGCTCCTTGCAGGTTGGAGGGAGTCGCACCCTTGCACCCCATCTCGAGCTAGCCCCTACCCACTGCTCCTTCCTGGTCCTGCAGCTGGTGCTTACTCTGTGCCAGCCACAGGACCAGGGGCTCTCCATGTTCCCTTCAGAACCTTCTCAGAAGCCCATGAATCAGGCACTGAGGTCTGTCTTCCCCAGCGGGCAGTGGGGTGGCATGAGGTGGGGGTCAGTGGTGTCGTCTCAGGAGGCCATGGCTGTGTGGTGGAAGGCTCTGTGAAGCCACAGAGAACTGGGCAACACAGGGCCCGCCGTGTGGGTGGGCATCGCTCCGCTTCCCGAGGCAGGAGGCTTCCTGCTGGCGGGGCAGAGCCTAGGACAGCTTTCTCTCCTGGCCCCTTGCTCCCAGGAAAATCCTTACGTGTGCTCCATAGCACTCTCCCCAGAGCAGATGCTGCTGCCCGCTCTCCGGCCTCTCCCTCAGTGGCTGCTCTCCTCTCTGGGCCACTGTCACCTCCTCTGCGTTCTCTGCAGGCCATGGTGAGAGGACGGGCCACAGGCGTGATGGTGGCAGTCACAGCCACGCCAGGTGCTGGGCCGAGTGCCACCTGTGAGTCATCTCTGCAGCTGCTCTGTGGAAGACAGGGCTATTGCCCCATTTCAAAGATGAGACACAGTCGGGTGCAGTGGCTCACGCCTGTAATCCCAGCACTTTGGGAGACTGAGGCGGGCGGATCACGAGGTCAAGAGATAAAGACCTTCCTGGCCAACATGGTGAAACTCTATCTCTGCTAAAAAAAAAAAAAAACAAAAAAAAACTTAGCAGGGCATAGTGGCACATGGCTGTAATCCCAGCCACTCAGGAGGCTGAGGCAGAATTGCTTGAACCCAGGAGGCGGAAGTTGGAGATCGCACCACTCCACTCTAGCCTGGCAACAGAGCAATACTCAGTCTCAAAAAAAAAAAAAAAAAAAAAAAGATGAGACTCGGAAGGATGTGTGTAGACCCGGACAGTGGTCAGAACTGGGTTTCAGACTCCGGCCTTGTGACTTCCAGGCCCTTGTCAGAAACACCCTCTAGGGGAGGGGGCATTTGGGAGCCTTGTTCTTGTAGGGCTGACCTCAACTCCAAGTGCAAGGTCTGGGGTGGGGCCTGGACTTACTTATTTTAGTGCCTCCCATGTGCAGGCACCACCTGCAGAGGAAGAGATGGGGCCAACGGGGCTCGTGGGCCAAACACGGGCTGCGGTGGCCGGAGATGTGGGACGTCTGCCCCAGAGGTGGCAGAGGTGCCTCGTGTGTGCAAACATGAAAGGGGCCGGGATGCTTTCCTGAGTGCTGCAGCCCAGGGGAGAGGGGCCGATAGTTTACAAACCACCCCCGAGACATGGAGCCTGCCGGGCAGGAAGGCACAAAGAGAACGGAACGCTGCACCAGTGCGGTGTGGAGAGGCAGTGTGGACCTTGAGACCAGCTGTGGGTCACCAGGCAGCCAAGGGAAGGGCCTGGCCAGCAGAGGGAAGCCTCAGAGCCAAGGGCCAGTCCGAGATGGGCCCGTGTTAGGACGTGGAGAGGCTTGTAGGGTTCCCAGGGAAACCAGTGGATCTGCTTTGCGTGGTACAAACATGCTCAAATATTTGCTCGTATGACTCAGGCCCTTGCCTGCCTACCAGGAACCTGGCCATGAACTAGAGTGGCCAGATAGGTCTTTCAGGCCCAGAGTGCTGGCCTGCCCCATGGGCTCCCGTGAGCATCGCCTGCAGCCAGCCTGCTCTGGCGGCACTGGCCAGGGCCACACCAAGGCACTGTTTCCCCAGACTTGCTGCCAAAGCCCCATTTTCCAGGATGCCTGAACTGCCTGGGGTTCTGTGTGGAGCGAGGGGAACTGCCTTCTCCCCAAGCATTACAACAAAAGGAGTTACTTGTAAACTCGGAAGCATCACTCTGGACTCCAAAACCTCACAAAGTTTATCCTCAAACGTTGTTCCCCCAGCTTCTTGCCCTGCTCTGGAGCTGCTGGTAGAAACTGCCCCAACCAAAAATAAATCCAAGTTTAAGGTGCATTCTGGCCAGAGGTTAAGACAGGGCCCTGGAGATAAATCTTGTAGCCAATCATTGCCATTTAGGAACTCTGTGATCTTGGGGAATTTTCTTGAATTCCCTAAGCCTCGTTTTTCTTTTCTGTTACCAAAGGTTAAAAAGGGTACCCAGCCCTGTCCACTGGCTTATGAAGAGTAAACAAACATAAGCTGAACTACTAACTATATTTTAAAAAAACAGCCACAGAAACCTTGCCATGGGTTGGTAGACTCATGCCCTTCACATGTAAACCATTAGTATCTTATACTCTTGAACTTAAGAATTTTTTTTAATTTGGGGATTTTCCTCCCAAATTAAGCATGTTTATTATATAAAATTTGGAAATTCAGAAAAGCATGAAGACAGTTGTTTTTAATTGTACCACCAAGAGAAAAGATGCTGTTTTTAAATTCTGATCTCTTTTTCGTATAAGTAAAAATTTCCCATTTTACAAGTGAGTACATTGAGGCTTAGAAAGCTGAAGCATTCTGTCCCAGGTCCCAGTCAGAAGAGAGCTGAATCCAGCTCAGCCTGATTCCAAGGTCTTAGGAACAAGCTGTGTCTTCTCCTAGACAGATCCTCGTATTCACCCTTGGCATCCTGTGGGTGAAATGTTAGAATACATCGTCAATTTAAAAATTAGGGAGGGTGGCCGGGCGCGGTGGCTCACGCTTGTAATCCCAGCACTTTGGGAGGCCGAGGCGGGCGGATCATGAGGTCAGGAGATTGAGAGCACAGTGAAACCCTGTCTCTACTAAAAAAAAAAGTGCAAAAAAATTAGCCAGGCGTGGTGGCGGGCGCCTGTAGTCCCAGCTACTCGGAGAGGCTGAGGCAGGAGAATGGCGTGAACCCGGGAGGCGGAGCTTGCAGTGAGCCGAGATCGCGCCACTGCACTCCAGCCTGGGCGACAGAGCGAGACTCCGTCTCAAAGGAAAAAAAAAAAAAAATTAGGGAGGGTGTAATTTTATTCATTAAAATATGTACATATTTAGCCGGGCGCAGTTTCTCACGCCTGTAATCCCAGCACTTTGGGAGGCTGAGGTGGGCAGATCACCTGAGGTCAGGAGTTCAAGGCCAACCTGGCTGACATGGTGAAACCCCGTCTCTACTAAAAATACAAAAATTAGCCAGGCGTGGTGATGGGTGCCTGTAAGCCCAGCTACTTGGGAGGCTGAGGCAGGAGAATCGCTTGAACCTGGGAGGCAGAGGTTGCAGTGAGTGGAAATCGTGCCACTGCACTCCAGCCTGGGTGACAGAGTGAGACCACGCCTCAAAAAAAAAATTAAAATTCAATGTAAAATAAAATATGTACATATTTAATCATTGGTGATTTAAAACTAGACAATCCTCTGGAGGGAATATTGCATGGAAGTAGGAGGCATGCAGTCAGCTGAAATGGCCTCCTGTAGCCCTTTCCATTCATAGCATTTGTACGATTCATCACTCTGAGATTAAGACTATCTGAAAGTTCAAAGCACAAAAAGCACCAAATTGAGGTGCATTAACTCTGATATTTTATGGACAGGCACCCCACGCTAGTGGAGAACAAAATCTAAATTACAGCTACAGATGAATTTATTATAAAGGAAGAAAGTGTATATCTCTACTTAGATAAATTTTAAATCTCAAATGTGTTAAGTCAGCAAAAATGATTTTCATTTACTGATGAAAAAGTGTTTCCTTGGCTGCGCACGGTGGCTCACGCCTGTAATCCCATTACTTTGGGAGGCCGAGGGGGGCGGATCACGAGGTCAGGAGTTCAAGACCAGTCTGGCCAACATAGTGAAACCCTGTCTCTACTAAAAATACACAAAAAAGTATCCGGGTGTGGTGGTGTGCGCCTGTAATCCCAGCTACTCAGGAGGAGGCTGAGGCTGGAGAATCGCGTGAACCGGGGAGATGGAGGTTGCAGTGAGCCAAGATCGTGCCACTGCACTCCAGCCTGGGTGACAGAATAAGACTCCGTCTCAAAAAAAAAAAAAAAAAAAAGTGTTTTCAGATGCCCCGGGCTCTGTCGAGTTAGGTGTCTGGTTTACTCTTGCTACTGCTGCTGAAAAAGAGAGATTCCTATAACCCTGAAGGGGACAGACCTCAGTGTCTCAGCTTTGATTCATACCTATTTTTTCAAGAAAGGTCTAATTTTATATAACACCTCACTCAAAATGTATTCAGTGCCAACGTTTTCTGGGTCCTGTAGTTTTTGATGAGGAGATGACAGTCTTTTAAAAAATCATCGTATCTCAGAGGTTTCTAGCCCAGCTGCTGCATTTGGAGCAGCTGCATTCCCTGCTGGCATGAACAACTCTCTTTACCTGTAGTGTCTTCTTACTTTGACTACAAGTCTGCCATTCTGCTATTTTCCCTAATTAGTTCTATGTCTTGCGAGATCCTCTTTTTGCCTAGAATTATTTTTGAATCCAACACAGGACTTACCAGTGCCCGACACATGATAGAAATTCAAGTAATACTTATTTTCAGAAAACGAGTGAGATGGGCATTATATTAATGTATTAATCCAACACATTTACTGAGTACCATTTATATGCCAGGTACTGTGCTGGCCACTAGGGAGGGTGATGAACTAACAGTCTTTGCCTTCCAGGGACTTTGTCTCACTGGGGAACAGGTACCTAAGTGCACCATCACTAAGCAGGAGATCAAAGGCTGAGATGGGGCTGCACACAGGCTTCTGTGGAGGCACTAGCAGCTCTTCAATGAGACTTTGGGGATAGACTGCGTTAGGGTCTGTAGAATTCCTCAGAAGTCATTATCAATTTGTGAGTGTGTTGCTATTTCATGATTAAGCACTCTCCTATAATTGGAAAGAACTGTGGTGGGAGATAATTAGCAGAAGATTATCTTCTAATTAATTGTAACATCTCCAGCACAAGGTACTATAATTTGAGAGAACATTGGTAACTCACTCAGTCACTTAGGACAGGTTTGCTTTGCAGCTTAAAGCAATGGCAAACTCCTTTGTATCTTTGTGCTCTGAGAGATCTGCTTGTTACTGGGTTCAAGGCTGGTGAGGGACTGTTTGCTTGGATCTGGATAATTGCTGGTGGGTCAAAACCAGCTGAAAATACCTATACTGTCTGTAGCAAACCAAAGCGATAAAGGACGCCATTATCACAAAAGCCACATGCTTGGTCAGGTCTTGGAGCATCGTTGCCAGTTCCACTTGAGGCCTCCCCAACTACAGAAGAACCCAGTGGGCCTGTCCTGCTTTTAGTTTGAGGCACACAGGAAATTCTGTTTGCCAGTGATTTGCTTTGGCTTTGAAGAAAAGCGTAGAGGGAAGACTAAAATGTCAATGAATAAGTGAGTGAGAATGGGAGCCACAAGTCAAAGATTTTGGAGACAGGATCTCACTATTACCCAGTCTGGAGTACAGTGGCACGATCACTACTCACAGCAGCCTCCACCCCCTGGGCTCAACTGATCCTCCCACCTCAGCCTCAGCCTCCTGAGGAGCTGGGACCCACGGGCATGTACCACCACACCCGGCTAATCTTTTTGTATTTTTATAGAGGTGGGGTTATGTGATGTTTCCCAGGCTGGTTTCAAACTCCCGGGCTCAAGTAGTCCACCTGCCTTGACCTCCCAACATGTTGGGATTACAGGTGTGAGCCACGGCGACCGGCCTAACACTTTTTAACTCATTACTACTTTTGAGTGGTTTGATATAAAAAAGTGTATTCGAGCCATGAAAGTTAGAAAAGGAATTTTAATCAACCTTCATTGGCTTCCAAGGGAGCATACTTTAGAAAACAAAATCATGGCCGGGCGCGGTGGCTCATGCCTGTAAATCTCAGCACTTTGGGAGGCCGAGGCGGCCGGATCATGAGGTCAGGAATTTGGGACCAGCCTGGCCAATATGGTGAAACCCTGTTTGTACTAAAAAATACAAAAAATTAGCCAGGTGTGTTGGCAGGCGCCTGTAATCCCAGCTACTCAGGAGGCTAAGCCAGGAGAATCACTCGAACCCGGGAGGTGGAGGTGGCAGTGGGCTGAGATCATGCCACTGCACTCCAGCCTGGGCGACAGAGTGAGACTCCGTCTCAAAAAAAAAAAAAAAAGAAAACAAAATCATGGCATCCAAAGATAAAGTTCACGACCAAGTCCCCTGCCCAGAGTTGGGTTCCCACCGTTCTTCAGAGGTAGCCAGCACCAAAAACCGTGTTGCATTTTTTTATGATTCACTTAAGTTTAGGAGTGGGAGAATATGTTTAACCCCAAATCTGCACATCTCAAAATTCAATCTCGGACTAAGAAGAAATGAGAACAAGCCCCTAGCTCCAAGATAATCACTGATATTGCATTAAGGAAACAGACCTACCAGGTATTTTTGACCCAAGGAATAAGGGGCATTTTACTGTTTGATACTCAGTGAACTCGTGTATAGCAAGGGCCCTGTTGTTGAGATCTGAAATAGACTGATACAGAAGGTTCTGTCTCCTGTGATGCCAGCAGCCACCGTGTCATATATTTTACACTTTGCAAAGCATGCAATACAATTGTCATTTTGTTTTCACTGGAAAACAAAATTTCATTTTTTGGTACAGATTAACGTGCTTTTTCAGAGGATCCAAGAACACGTTTCATTAGAATTGAAGACTGTCAGGCCAGGCATGGTGGCTCACGCCTGTAATCCCAGCACTTTGGGAGGCCGAGGCAGGTGTATCACCTGAGGCCAGGAGTTCAAGACCAGCCTGGCCAACACGGTGAAACCTCATCTCTACTAAAAATACAAAAATTTGCTGGGCGTGGTGGCCCTTGCCTGTAATCCCCGCTACTTGGGAGGTTAAGGCGGGAGAATTGCTTGAACCCAGGAGGCGGAGGTTGCAGTGAGAGATTCTGTCACTGCACTCCAGCCTGGGAGACAGAGACCCTGTCCCAAGGAAAATGATAATTGAAGACTGTCATTGAAGCAGAAACAACCATCAACAGTGAGTAGACTGAACTCCCTTTCATTGAAAAAGGGACGATGAAGAAACATCAGCTCCTCTCCTGTTTATCATTTCTCCTGTTTCCTGGATATTTGTATTGCCCCCTAAGCTCGTGCTAGTCACATATAAACATATTTTTTCTTTTTTTGAGACGGAGTCTCGCTCTGTTGCCCAGGCTGGAGTGCAGTGGTGTGATCTCGGCTCACTGCAAGCTCGGCCTCCCGGGTTCATGCCATTCTCCTGCCCCAGCCTCCCGAGTAGCTGGGACTATAGGCACCTGCCACCAGGCCCATCTAATTTTTTGTATTTTTAGCAGAGACGGGGTTTCACCGTGTTAGCCAGGATGGCCTCGATCTCCTGACCTCGTGATCCGCCTGCCTCGGCCTCCCAAAATGCTGGGATTATAGACGTGAGCCACCGCACCCGGCCCAAAACCACTTAAATTTAAGATTAATCTAAGGCGATTAGTGAGCTTCTAACTGAAACAGTGTCTCGGGACTACACAATTTAATAAATCCAAAGAATTTAATAATTAGCTTAATGCACAGGGTTTTTTTGTACTTTGCCCATTTGCTGAACTTTTAAACCTTCCTACATATGAAAGAGGAACAGTACTCTTTAGTATTACGTTATTGAAATTATGGAATTGCTCCGACTTGAGAATTTTGAGTTTTTCATGAGAAGTCAGTTACATTAAATCACGCTTTGTTTGCTTTTCTGGACCTATTTTTGCTCAATCTCAAATAAAACTCCTAACCCAGTTTTGGGCTCAGCACTAATTTGGAAGCTAAAACGTTTTGAGATAAATACAAAATATAGTCCCGTCCCAAATGACACAGGCCTTTTAAAGAACAGCAATAAAGGTAAAATAAAGCAGGACAGCATGTCCTGAGGATGAAGTGTTTTGCAGACTCTTCTCATCGATCTGGTCAAGAGGGGAGAAAGGCTTTGGCCTCCCTGATCTTCTGCCTCACGCCTCTGCAGGACAAAGTGAGCCCAGCGTGGTGGCGCTTCAGGGATTCCAGGCGCCGGTGGAGCAGTTCGGTCTTGTCCACCTTTTCTTCCAAGTCCCGAAGAAGTGAGTCCTTGCCTAGAAGCCCGCACTTCTGATTCAGCCTGATGTTGTCCGTCCGCAGCCCCTCTCGGGCTTGCTTCGTCTTGGTCAGGATGTCTCTTCCTAGGGCGACCTGAGCCTCGATTTCTGCCAGCTGTGTGTTTTTGCACGCGTTCTCCGTGTCCATGAAGTGCAGCTTTTCCTTCACGTGGGTTATTACTTGCACACTGTTGGTCAACTTGTTGCGAAGTTTTAAAAGTTCCTCATTTCGTTCCTCAATTTTCTCATTGAAGGTTTGGTTCTCAATCTTCAGCTGTTCAAAGTCAATAAGAAGCAGACCCTGGGTCAGGTCCTCCTGGGTCCTCATCCTGGTTTCAAAATGCACCAGGCTCTGCTTCAGCTGAATGTTCTCCAGCCGCACGGCGCTCATCTCCTTCTCCTTTTTATCCTCCAACGCCTGGATCTGCTCCACCTCTCGCAGAGCAGCCTGGCGCCCGCCCCTCATCCGACAGCTGCCCATGGCCTGCATCACCACCTGCTTCTTGAGTGCCTGGAAGCGTCGCCACTCCTTCTCCACCCTGGTGAGCTTTTCCTGGCACTGCCGCTTCAACTGGCCCAGCTCCTGGTGGTACCACTGCAGGTCGTCTGCCTGCTGCTTCTTCAGCTCCTCCAGCATGCCCAGATGGCGCAGGTACGCTTGCTCTTTCTCGGGGGCCTCGGCCTCTGCGCTCCGGTCAGTCACCTCAGCGGCCTCCAGGCCCTTCTTTCTGCGCAGCGCCTCGAAGATCTTGTGCTGCAGGTATAGGTTGTAGCGCTGGGAGCGGTTCCGCTCCACCAGCAGGGAACGGTACCGGCCCAGGAGGTCGCTGCGCAGCTGCTGCTCCTGCAGCTTCTGGACCTCCTCGGACCACTCGAGGTCCTCAAACTCGTCCGTTCCATCGAGGCGCTTCCCCTCTTCCTGGCTTTTGGCCGGGCGTCCTTCCCCATCCCTCTCCTTGCTCTCCGCGCCGTCTCTCTGCGTCTCCTCCTCGTCCTCTTCCTCCCCCTCCACCCGCTCTGTCTCGGCCTCGGGGGCTGCAGCAGCCTCTTCCTCATCGATCCTGGTCAACAGCAGAGAGGCCTGGGACCGGACTTCCTTCCCCTCCGCCGCCTGCTCCAGCTCCTCCGCCCCCGCCTCCGCCTCTAGTTCCTCGGGCCCGGCTCCGGACTCCGGCTGGGCGGGCTCCTCAGCCCCGGCCTCGGCCCGCTCTTCGGGCTCGGGCTGGGGCTCGGCCGGCCTCCCCGGCTCTCCAGGCCCCTCCTCGCTTGCAGCCTCGGCTGCCGTTAGCCCTTTCGGGGTCTTGGCCTGCTCGTCCGCGGCAGTGCCTCCCTGCGAAGCCGCTTCCTCCTCTTCCTCCTCCTCCGGCTCCGACTCCAGCTCCCCGGGTTCAGGAGAGGTCGGAGGGCCAGAGCTGGCCTTGATCTTGGACGGCTGCGCGGCCAGGCTTTCCGCGTCTCCGCCTTCCCCGCCTTCCCCGCCGGGGTCCTTGGTGTGCTCAGAGCTGACGTCCATCTCCGCCCGGCTCGGCCAGCGCAGCGGACCCCGGCAGGACGCTGTTAGGTTTCCCGGGGCAACAGACGGCGCGCGCGCTGGGCCCGGCGATTGGCCAGGGGACAAGCCGTCGTCCAGCCTCTTCTCCCCGCTGCCCGGCGAGAGCAAGCCAATGGGAGGCCGCGACCTGACGATAGGCGAGATTGATTGGAAGCGGCCGTGGGCTCTCGCCGCGAGGGGCGTGGCGCCCCCGCCGGGCTTTCTGCCTGCCCATTTCCCACCGCCGGGCCTGGGGCTGGGCGTTCAGGAGGCTCTGGGAAAGGCGGTGGCGGCCGGCGCGGGGGGCGCGCAGGCGCAGAGCGGCGGGCCGGGCGTCCGCAAGGTGGCGCCCGCGGGGCGCCTGCGCGATGCGGCGGGGCGACAGCTGCGGCGGCGGCGGCGGCCGGGCCGGGCCGGACGGCGCCTGCGTACTGAGGCGGGACGCGGCCCGGCTGGCTGGCTCCGGCGGCGGCTGGGCTGGGGCCGCGGTGGCGGCAGCCGCGGCGGCGGGCGGCGGTTGCTCGTGCGCGGCGGCGGCGGCGGGTCCCGCGGGCGGCGGGGCGCTGACGGCCGGGGGCGCGGCGGCTGCGGCGGGCCGGGCGGCGGGCGGCGAGCGGGGGAAGATGGCGGAGCTGGGGAAGAAGTACTGCGTGTACTGCCTGGCCGAGGTGAGCCCGCTGCGCTTCCGCTGCACCGAGTGCCAGGACATCGAGCTGTGCCCCGAGTGCTTCTCGGCCGGCGCCGAGATCGGCCACCACCGCCGCTACCACGGCTACCAGCTGGTGGACGGCGGGCGCTTCACGCTCTGGGGGCCCGAGGCCGAGGGCGGCTGGACCAGTCGCGAGGAGCAGCTGCTGCTGGACGCCATCGAGCAGTTCGGCTTCGGAAACTGGGTGAGCGGCGCGACGGGGGCCGGGTCCTGGCTAGGGCACTGGAAGGCCCGCGCCTCTCCTGTAATTGGGCGCGCAGGCAGCGCTGGACCTGCTCGCTCGCTCCGCACCCCGGAAGGCCCCGGAGGTGGGGAGGGCGACGCTGCCGGTTTATAGTCGGGCACCTGTCGGAACCTATGCTCTGAGAGGCTGTGACGCGCCCAAGGTCACGCAGCCGAGACGGGGCCAAGTGGGGCTTTGAACGCTGGCTTCTGACAGCAGAGCTTCAGGGACGCCTTCAGAGGCGTTTGCGGAGTGCAGACGTTGGGCAAGACTCGGTGCCTTACCTGAGTTCGTGGAGACAGGCAGACCCACAGACTCGACAGAAAGCGGTGGGAGCACCAGGGAAGGAGAACGGTGGGCGCCCTGCGGCTTGTCTCGGGGTCTCTGGGGCAGCCCCGTTTGCTGTCACTGTATGCATGTGCCCTGTGTGGTCCGCCAGTGCACAGAGTCTTTTGTGGGTAGCGTGCCTGGTTTATGCTTGGGTCCCCACAACCCACGACATTGTGCGAGTGGTCAGTAAAGAATGAACAAACAGGCCTGGCCTGGGAGGCCTGGGGCTTGGGTTTTGCTCTCTTTACCTTTGAGGTTCCTGTAGAGACAGCTCTGTGTGGGGAGCGGTGAGAGCTGGACTGGATCCACTTACGCTAGCAACATCGTGTGCTAGGTTCTGTCCTTGAGAGAGGAACATGGTGGTTCTCTCTGGGCGGTCTCTCAGCTCTCCTTCCAGTCTGGAAGCTTGCATCCGTATTAGAAAGGAGAAAATCTCTAGCCGTATTCCCACTCATAACCACCAAAGACATGTGGCCATCCCCAGACACCCTGAGAAGGAGGGGAGTGAGACACCCCCAGCGCCCTTAGCTTTCCAGAGTCTTCCCCTGCTACACCAGGTGCCTGCTTCTCGGAACAGCATCCGTCTCGCTGCCACCTCTCCAGCAGTCCTGCCTGGGCTGCTTTGATTGCCTTTTGCTTTCCTTTCCTGAGTGAGTCTCAGGGCCGCCTCACACACACATTCTGAAGCCCTGGAATCTTGATTCTCCTCCTAGCTCCTTAGAGAAGATGCTCCTTTACAAATCCTTACCTAATGGTCATCAGCATTGGGATCTCCATTTTTCAGAAACTCTGTCCCACCTTGTCCTTCCATGCAGTTTGTGGATA
Organism: Symphalangus syndactylus; assembly: GCF_028878055.3. Classification (NCBI taxonomy): domain Eukaryota; kingdom Metazoa; phylum Chordata; class Mammalia; order Primates; family Hylobatidae; genus Symphalangus; species Symphalangus syndactylus. The sequence goes on along the minus strand of NC_072438.2, from coordinate 14,946,363 downwards.
TGCACTGAGCATGGGTTCTGTGCAGATTCTACAGTGGCGGAGAACTCTGAAGGAAAGAGAAGGCTTTATCCCTGCATTCAGGGAGCTTAAAGTGTGGTACTGACTTGGTCCTAGGTCCAGAGCTCTTCCCTGGCACCAGCCCTCCATGTCCAGCCGCCTCCCTGTCCTACCTGTCTCTCAGTGTCCTCCCCACTTCTTAGTTCTTTGTTCCACTAAGTTCCTGATCCAGTTTATCAGCTGTCTCCTCACAGTACATCCGGAACAAACCACTTCTTACAGCCATAGTCCCGGCTGATGTTTACGTTTACGTCTTGCCTTGACCACTTTGGGAGCCTCCTTGTTCGTTATTCCGCCTCCACCCCATTCCCCCATTCCACACACCATAACCGGAGCGAGCTTTGGAAGCACAAAGCGCCTCACACTGGCCTCAGTGGCTTTTACTTCAATTAAGGCAGCCTCAGAAGTGTTGAGCAATGAGATCTCATCTGTTACCTCCCTTGATCGTTTTATATTTCTTCTACCTAGAGTGCTCTCCCCGCAAATCATGGCCCAGGATTGATCTTTCCACTTAAATATCAGTGCCTCAGAGGGCCCTTCCCTTCACCATCCCAGCACTTAATCTCTACGTTAGCAGCTAAGGAGGCGCAGAGCCTTGCCGGCATATCTGCGCGTATCTCAGGACATTTTCCCGACAGCCCTTGGCAGTTGCTTTGGACGGACCAGTTTGACTTCAGAGCCTGTACTCTTAACTACACTGTCTGCACTGCCTTCCCTGCGGCGCTGTGGAAAATACACAGCACACAAGACATGGGGAACAAAAACATCTTGTGGTTTTGGAAGAAACCAGGCTAGAAGTGGAGAGGCCTCTTCTCAAACAATACTTTCCGAACTAATGTGCACACAGACCACCTGGGGAGCTGGTGAAAATGCAGATTCTGACTCAGCTGTTAGAGGAGACAGAGCCAGGAGAGGAAGCATGGGGCTTGGGCTTGGTGCACGGGGGACCTGGCCAGGCTGTGGTCACGGCGTTCTCCCACTGCACCAGCGCGAGGTCACGGCGAGGCCTGAGAGCCTGCATTGCAGTCAGGGCTCAGGGGGTGCGCTGGCCCGTGACCACCCCTCCCCCCCGCCCGGAGTGGTGAGGCACCAGTATTTGCTCGTGCTGCCATCTCCCTGGCAGAACCTCATTGCGTTACCCCCCGGGACTTTATTTTTCTTCCTCTGAGGCTGTTCTGCAGCTCTGAGATGGGTGGTGCTCTTCTGAGCACGTATCCAGCTATGTGCACAGAGGTGGCGTGTCCCACTTTGGCATATTTAGCCTCTGCCCGCTCTGGGCCAGGCTCTTCCCTTATGTGTCTTGCGGGATCTTCCTAGCAGCCCTCGGGGGTGGGTTCTTAATCTTACAGTTGAAGAACAGCAGCTGTAAGAAACTAAGCGCCTTGTCAGGGATTCCATGGCATTCATGTGATAGAGCCAGGAATGAACGCAGGCCTGTGTGACTCCAAAGCCTGGGCCCTAACCCATTCTGGGTGAGAGCATTAAGCAATGTGGGTCAGAGGCTGGGAGGCCATCGGTGCCACCTCAGGAGTGGATGGACTGGAAGGGCTTGACCTGATTCACTGGAGATTAGTGTGGAGGCAGGGCCTGGGCTTCATGGGCTGCGACTGTGAGTGTGGAAGGAGATGGTGTGGGGGCTGGGGACAGTGATGTGACAAAAGATGAGACCTGTCGAGTTCTACTTTCAGATGGCAAATGGTGACACCTGGCCTGGGGGTTGTACAACTACTTGTGGGATTCATGGGAAAGGGTGGGTTGTGGCCAAATCTGGCAGCTTTGTGATCACACTTTGTACCAGGGCTGGGGGATAGGGCCTGAAGGGGACGGGGATGTAGCTGAGCAGGGTTAACAGTGACACCTGGGGGCTTAGGGACAACCCGTGTGCTAGTGTTAGCAGAGAGAACAGGTGAAAGGACCTTGGCTACAGTGGGAAAGAGTTGGCAAGCAGTGGCCTAGAGTCAGATGAGCGGGGTTTGGCCTCCCTAGACGGCTGGTTTGTGATGGGTTCTGCGCAGGATTGCAAGAGTCAGAGGATGCAGGCCCTGCTGGAGCACAGGAACACAGACCCAAACACAGGTGACAGCTGAGGGCATGTCGCAGCGGTGGCTGAGGAGCCAGAGCTGTTGATTGGTTGCCAGAGAAATTGGACTGACGCTGAGGAGCTTGAGGAGGGCCAGTGCTCCTCTGCAGGTGGCGGTCAGGAGGGCTTTGGCGGGGAAGTGGGGTTCAAGCTGGCCCTTGTGGTTTTGAATCAGATGAGCATGTGAAGTTCTCTGTGAACCATGGAAAGCCTTGTGCACACACATCAACACTCAGGCTCCTTCCTGGAGCCAGGTGGGGTGTGCTGAGTAGAGCTGCACCCTTTGAGATGATGGTGGACACCCAGGAGGTGGCAGAAGGCCAGACACAGCGATGGTCACTGCCTTGTGTGTGCATTCATTCTCTCACTCATTCATTCAGTTAGCACTGCCTCGGGGCCTGGTATGCGCCAGCCCCTGTGGTGAGAACAGGCTGAGAGGAAGACAGCTGCCTCACCTGGCGGGTGCCTTGTGGGCAAGTGGGCCTCAGGATGTCCTGTGGAGGGAAGGACACAAGATGGCTGTGCAGGTAGAGGAGAGTGTGGAGGAAGGAAGGGTTTTGTGTTTTAAGAGTCTGGTGTATTCAGGGCCAGGCAAAAGCCAGCTTTGGGTGACGGAGGAAGCTGGTGAAAAGCCCTGGGTGCCAGGTACAAGAGCGTTGCTGGGGTTCGAAGCTGGCTCAGGCTCTGTGTCACCCAGTGTCTGCTCGCCAATGCCAGGCCCTGAGCAGGTGCTTTGACATGCACCCCTCTCACCGTCTCCCCATCCCCTAATCCCTGAGACAGGTGCTCCCCACTTTTACAAACGAGGAAACAACTGTGGGTGATGTGGGAATGTGGAACTTCAACCCAAGGCTTCTGACTCCATGCCTAGAACCATCCGTTTCATTGTTCACCAGCCATGCCCCAGGATCCCCTAGGATTCCCAGGGATCCCCCTAGATCTGCTGGATTGTCACCTCTGAGGCCGAGGTCTGGAAATGTGGATGGATGGAAAGAACTCCAGGGGGCTGTGAGGCGCGGTTGGGAACCATGGGAAGGGGGGAGTTACCTTCCCCGCCGGGGCAGAAGGCTCCACTGTGCGTCAGCCCCAGCCCAAGCATCCTGCTGGGGTTCCAGGGATCGCCATTAAGGATGGCGGGAGGGGGAGGGACAGCCCGGATGGGAGAGTGGCTGGGAGGGGCAGGGCGCGCAGAGATGGTCTCCAACTCCAGCCCGCAGCGGGACACCCAGGATGCCTGGCTCATATGAGTCACCCCCACCTCCCAAGCTGCTGAGTCAGGGGTGGGGCTTAGAATCTGCATTTCTAACAACCTCCTAGGTGCTGCTGATGCGGCCGCCGTGGGACCCCACTTTAAGAACCACTAGGGTAGAGTGGTAAGACATGTCACTTTATAAAACTTCAAAATTATTTAAAAATATATTGATTTTTATTGTGGTACAATATGTGTAACATAAAATTTACCATTTTAACCCTTTTTAAGTGTCTGGAAGCATTAAATCCACTCACAGTGTTGTGCAGCCATCACCACTAGCCACCTCCAGAACTTTGTCATCTTGCCAGACTGAAACTCTGTCCCCATTCAACACTCACTCCCCCTCCCCCTTCCCCAGTACCTGGCACCCCCATTCTACTTCCCGTCTGTGGCGCTAGGGACCTCATATACGTGGGTCCTGCAGGATTTGTCCTTTTCCGACTGGCGTTTTCACTTTGCCTCATGTCCTCAGGGATCATCTGTGTTGTGGCATGTGCCGGCACGGCCTTCCTTTCATGGCTGAACAATCCCTTGTCATCTGTGTGGCATAATGTGTTCATCTACATAGCTGTGACGGACATTCGGTTGCTGCCTCCACCTCTTGGCGAATGTGAATAAGGCTGCTATGAACATGGTGTTTGGGGATCTCTTCAAGATCCTGCTTTAAGTTCTCTTGGGGGAATAAAAGTGGAACTGCTAGATTAGGTTCTGTGTGTAATTTTTTTTTTTAAGGGTTTCGCTCTATCACCCAGGCAGGAGGGCAGTGGCACAGTCATGGCTCACTGCAGCCTCCACCTCCTGGGCTCAAGTGATCCTCCTACCTCAGCCTCTCAAGTAGCTGGGACTACAGGCATGTACCACCGCACCCGCCTAATTTTTAAATTATTTGTAGAGACAGGGTCTTGCCGTGTTGTTCAGGCTGGTCATGAACTTCTGGGCTCAAGTGATCTTCCCGCCTCAGCCTCCCAAAGTGCTGGGGTTAGGCTAAGCCTGGCCTTGTGTGTGATTTTGAGGAACCGCCCTGCTGTTTTCCACAGTGAGGAATGCCACTTTTGAAATCTCTGTCACAGGTAGCCTTATCTGACCTGAAGGTGTCAGTCACCTTGAAGGCCAATGACAACTCTAAGTCACTGAGGTCTCTGAGTTCAGAGAGACCTAGAACTGAGGCTTACAGGGCTTCCCACTGGAACAGGCTGGGGGCAGTGGCCAGGGACAGTGGGGTCTCCGAAAGACCTGACACCTGGAAGCAGTGGCTGCAAAGCCAGTAAGTCCCCAGCCTCTGGCATCAGAGGGATGCTTGTGCTGAGAGTTGAGCTGTTGGAGCAGGGAGGAGGGAAGGGGAAGAGACAGGGTGACCCGGTGTCCTCAAGTCGTCTCTTTAAAGGTGACAGACAAAGCTGGAAGAAGGAAGAGCCAGGGGCCACCGCATGGCCATGACTGAGTTGGTGTGCCAGCCCTGAGGGCTGTTGGCATCCGTGCCTACCTTTGCCCGGCCGCTCTGTCCTGCCGCCAGCTGCAGGTGGCCCTAGTCGTTGGCCCAGTGTCTGAGGCTGAGCTGAGACTGGTGGTGCTGGAGTGACTTTGCTGTGGAATGTGATGAGGACAGCCTAGTCAGCCTGGAGCCCATGCGGCATGGAGGTGGGGCTTGGAGCTCCTAAGAGGGGTTGGTGGTGGCCTGGGTGGCAGGTGGGGCCCTCCCATGTCTGCATGCTTCTGCGGAGTGGCCAGGCAGGTGACATGTCAGGGCTCTCTGACCTGTGCAGATGGGAAATGCACGCGTGGGCTCGGCTTGGAGCCCTCCCACGCTGCCACCTGCGGCCTGTGGCTGGTGTGTTTCTTACCTTGCTCTGCCCGTGGGGCCGGCGGTTCCCTCCTGTCCTTTAGGACATAGTCCAGTCCCCTGTCCCACAGATTCCATTGCCTCCTGGCCCTGCAGGGTCCACCAGTGTGCCCAGCTGCTCCTTAAGAGCTCTGCCTGCAGAATGCCCTTTCCTGGTGGGACCCCCTCCCTTACACCCAGCTCCCTGAGGAACTGACCCTTCCTGGCTTTTTGAGACCTCTTCATTTAGAGAAAAAGGAGCTGGTGCTGGGCCTCCCTTTGGAGATGACGCCTGGCCCCAAACCACCGGGAGAAGCCCAGCCTGGGGCCGGGATGAGCTGTCCTCTGCCTCGTCCTTCACAGACCAAATGGGGGTGAGGAAAAGACAGCAGTGGGGCCACCAAGGGACAGCAGAGCTGCAGGGCTTTGCGGCATTGCCTGGGACAGGAGATCCTCCGGAGGCTGCAGGGCTGGCAGCCTCGTGCACGATGCCAGGTGCAAAGGCCTGTGTTCACTGCACATCATGGGGGCAGGGTCAGCCTGAGCTGCAGTATGTCTCCAACATGCTTGTTCCAGAAAGAAGAGCAGAAGCTCAGTGTCCGGCTTTGCTCTGCCTCTCATCAGAACATTGGGAAGCAGCTAGGACCCCCTCCTGGTGTGCGCTGCATTGCGGGATGGTGGGAGGCGCATGGTGACGGGTGTATGCTCCCAGCCACATTGCCTGGTGTTGAAGTGGCTCAGCATTCACTGGCCTCGTGCCCTTGGCAGGGGCTCACCCTCAGGTTTACTTTCCTTATCTGAAAAGCATAGGCGGTAAGAACACTCCTCCTCTGTGGGCAGTGCACGGGCTGAGTGGGATGGTGGGCATAGACGCGCTTATCTGCTGTTGTTTTAAATTTTATTGGTAAAACCTGCAAAAGGAGGGATGGCAGGTCAGGAAACAAGCTGAGAGGACCACAAGTGATGGAAAGAGTTGAGCCTGGCCCTGGGGGTCACTGAAGGCTTCCTGGACCCGGTGACCTGGTCTTGGATAAAGGGGAGCTGTGGGAGGGAAGCTAACAGCATCCAGCGCAGGGGAAAGCTGCTGAGACGGAGCACACGCTGTGGCCGCACCTGCCTCCTCACTGCCCTACCAGGTGGAGCCTGGCTCCGAGCCTGGGCACGAGGAGCAAAGGGTACCTCCAGCAGGGTGGGCGCTGCCAGGCCTGCAATGTCTGGCTGGGTGCTGGGAAGCTCCTGACAGGTGCGAGGCAGGAGCCAGGGACAGCTGTAGACCCCGCGAGGCGCACTAAGGAGTCCGGCTGACGCCGACGGGTTGGTGCTCCCAGACTTCCAGATTTTTGAAGGATTTTGGAGGCTGACCTAGTGTTGCTAACTTGAAAATCTGCCAAGTAAGTAAGATATTTTAAAAACATCTCTGCAAGTGAGAAGTCTGCAGGCCTCTTCCTGCTAGTCTCACTGGCTTGAGAGACCAGGGCCAATGCCAGGGGGGCCCCACTGACTCACCTTGTGGCCTCGGGTAAGCAGCCCGGCACCACGGAGCCTCTGGGACAAGGGGGACACCCAGCCTCACGTGCCTGGGAACCTGGTGCAGCAGCCATTGGAGCCTCCTGGAAACTGGCCTCTTGAGTCGGCTGTGTATGCAGCAGCCCCTCCGCAGCCTTGGACAGAAGCTGGTGCCGACGGCTGGAGAAGCTGCACAGGCCAAGGCCGGCTCTGCCCCTGCCACCTGCCTGCGGGGTGGAAGCACAGACGTGAGGCGTTGGGATGGTAATTCCCACCCTCCAGGCACCCCAGGATGTTCACCCAGGATTTCCACCCAACATGACCCTTTCCTTCCTAAACGGCGGGCGTTAGGGACTGTTTTTGTTAGGTAGACACGGCCTGTAGTTATCTGTTTCAGAGGCCAGTGCGGATCCTGGGGCTCCCTGGCCCCAAGGTTGTAGGGGAAGAGCATGAGTTCCCGGTGGCCTCTGCCCTGGCTGCTCCATGAGAGGGGACTTCGCGCTCGCTGTGTGGGGCCCACTCTGGCCCTGAAGCCTTTTCTTACCCATGTGAGGTGCATGGGGCTGCACGTGTCTCCTCTTCTGGCAATGACAGACCCGAAGCTCAGAGATGGGCAGTGACCAGCCTGGGTCACACAGAGTGGCAGTAGCTGCCGGCGATAGTTGTAACTTGGTGTTGTGTTTTGTTTTAGGCCAAATGCTTCCTGGGGAAATAAAATGAACAGATTTGCTGCAAACAGTGATGTTTTTAAAAGAAGCAGTCATTGTCCCCGTAAGACCAGAATCAACATTTAGCTCTAATATTTTTACTTTGTGATTCTCAAAGAGGCCCCATAGTTGAGTTTTGGCACTGCCTTCTGTAGTCACAGCCCTGGAGATTCCTGGGCCCAAGGTGGCTGGGGGAAGGATCCAGCACCTCGGCTCCAGGCATGTGTGCCAGAGGCAGCCCCAGCTGTGGTATCCAATCCGTTCCTGGAGCCCAGGACACCTCTCTTCCAGACGCCAGCTCACAGTCATCAGCCTGGATGGGGTGGCAGTCCCTCTGCTTTCAGCTGGGCCTCTGGCAGTGCTACAGGCAGCGCTGGTTCCACACCCAGGCGGGCAGAGGCAGGTGGGGGCTGGGTGGCTGAGAGGCGGTGGCCAGGGAATGAGTGCGCATTTTGGGCAGTTACTTTCTGAAGTGGCTTTAGCGGTTGACTTTGAGGAAGAGGCCTCTCGGCAGAAGGAAAAGATTGAGGGAGTTATACAGTTTCCTTCCATTAAACCTTATATTTATGGGTTACCCTCTTGCAGGAATGATGAATGCTTTCAGCCGGTGGCAGACTCCCAGCCAGCTGCTTAACCGTGGAAGGTGCTAAAAAGGAAGGCCTGCTCCCTTGAAGAGCCACAGGCGCATCTTCTGCAGTCCCTGCCTAGGAAAGGGCTGTGCCAGCCCCCCTGGTGCATGAAGGCCAGGATGGGTGTGTGGCCAGGACAAGTGTCACAGATGTGTCCTGGCCCTTTCTATTCCAGCAGGCGGCAACATGGTACAACCTGGTCCCCTCCTGCAGTGCCGTGGACTTGGCCTGGCCTCACACCCTGGGACAAGCCCGTTTTCTAGTCTGAATGAGGCGAGTTTAGGCATTCCCTGGCCTGCCCAGCTGTGTCCTGGGACATTCAGATAGCCCCTGAGTGCAGGGTTTATGGAAGTACCAGGTGGGCTCCTGTGGTCCCAGGTGGGGAATGAGAACAAAGTCCAGACCTCAGCCAGGGGTTCTGGCCTCAGCTCTGCCACCAGCTCACCCCAAGACCTTGTGCCAGCTTGTGCCTCTCTGGGTCTTCACTTCCTCATGTACAGAATCAGCGTGTGTTGCTTCAACATTGTCATCTCTCCCCTGAGCCCAGCTCATAAGAGAGTGTGTGACCGAATGCCTTTGGGGAGGGTGGGTAACGGTGCTGTGGGAAGTACTCTAGGTCAGCCTTTGTAAAAACATGAAGAGAATCTGTGCAGAACCTAAATCTGACACCCTGATGTTGGAAGTAACCTCTGCCCTTTGTCATCGTAGGAAGATATGGCTGCCCACGTCGGTGCTTCGCGGACTCCCCAAGAGGTGATGGAGCATTACGTGAGCATGTACATCCACGGGAACCTGGGGAAGGCGTGCATCCCCGACACCATCCCCAACCGCGTGACAGACCACACCTGTCCCAGCGGAGGCCCCCTCTCACCCAGCCTCACCACCCCGCTGCCCCCGCTGGACATCTCCGTGGCCGAGCAGCAGCAGCTGGGCTACATGCCACTGCGGGACGACTACGAGATCGAGTACGACCAGGATGCCGAGACGCTCATCAGCGGGCTCTCTGTCAACTATGACGACGATGACGTAGAGATCGAGCTGAAGCGCGCCCACGTGGACATGTACGTGCGGAAGCTGAAAGAAAGACAGCGGCGGAAGAACATCGCCCGGGACTATAATCTGGTGCCAGCCTTCCTGGGGAAGGACAAGAAGGAGAAGGAAAAGGCGCTGAAGCGCAAGATCACCAAGGAGGAGAAGGAGCTGCGCTTGAAGCTGAGGCCGCTGTACCAGTTCATGTCATGCAAGGAGTTTGATGACCTTTTTGAAAACATGCACAAAGAAAAAATGCTCCGGGCCAAGATCCGAGAACTGCAGCGGTACCGGCGAAACGGGATCACCAAGATGGAAGAGTCGGCAGAGTACGAGGCAGCGCGGCATAAACGGGAGAAGAGGAAGGAGAACAAAAACCTAGCCGGCTCCAAACGGGGAAAGGAGGACGGCAAAGACGGCGAGTTCGCCGCCATTGAGAACCTTCCAGGCTTCGAGCTCCTGTCAGATCGTGAGAAGGTGCTCTGCAGCTCTTTAAACTTGAGTCCAGCCCGCTACGTGACTGTGAAGACTATTATAATTAAAGACCACCTCCAGAAGCGGCAAGGAATCCCCTCCAAAAGCCGCCTTCCTAGCTATCTGGACAAAGTCCTAAAGAAAAGGATTTTGAATTTCCTCACAGAAAGCGGCTGGATCTCCAGGGACGCGTCTTGAAGCTGGGACGCTTTGAAAGCCAGAGTGATGCTCAGACAGTGTGCCAGCCAAAATGACTTGGGGGAGGGGAGCTGCTTCCCCATTGTTGCTCTTTTTTAAACAAATTGAGTTCCTTTTTTTAAGATAGAAATTCTTTTCATGGTCCTCTGAAAGAAGCAATAGTAACAACTTATATTGGATCATGGGGGAAGCAGATGTGTGTATTTTAACTGAGTCCTGCGAGTCATACACTGAGATGATGCCCCGCCTTTACCTGTTCAGTTGGGAGCTTATTGTGAGATTGGATAATTTCCTTTTGAGTGTTCTTCCCTTTGGTACAAAAGCTATTGTGGGTGACAGGAGCAGTGTTTTCCTGCTGGACCGACAAGCCACCAGCTATTTCCTGGTGACACAGGCTCTTCTCAGGCGGGGCTGCCTGCAGGCTCCCGTTTTCTGAGCCCACGCTGCCCACAGCTGACCCCAGTGCAGCCCCGGGCACGCGACACTTTACATGGGGGCAGCTTGGGCCCAGACTCCTCTGCTGTGTAGCAGATGAGGAAAATCAGGCCAGAGGACAACAGGTTGGCATTTTGTTGGGAACTGAAGAGGAATTTGTTGAACACAGCGACCAGATGACCTTCCATTTCACCGGCGGCAGCAGTTTCAGCGTGCAGTTCCCAAACCCCAAAGCTGACCCTGCATCCCATTTGAATACGGCCAGAGCCTGCTGGCTCACTTTGGGTAGAGCCGTGTCCCTTGGGCAGGCTCCCATAGTGAGCACGTCCCCACGAATGGGAAAGCATGTTAGTGGGAGGGACGTAGGACACATGTGGACCACCAGGCCCTCTCAGCCCATTTTCCGGGGCTGCTCAGTGCTGCTGTTAGACGTGCAGTGCATTTCACTTGGAAGAATCCATTGTACAAAGTTCAAGGCTAAGAGTTCTGAATTCTGGCATCAGTTTCCTCAGGATTTTCTTCAGTTGCAAGTACCTTTCCACTGAAAATATGAGCATGCCCACCTGGCTAGGCATCTTTAAGAGTGTTGCCAGTCCCGTGCCAGCGGAGGCCTCAGACTAGCCAGGCGAGAGCCGTCTGACCGGTTGGCTGGCGGTGGTTCTGGTGGAGCACGAGGGAGCCCGGGTGGTGCCCTGAGCCTCGAGCTGCTCTCTCTTCACTGTCTTGAATCAGACTCAGAAATGGCTTCTTCCCAGCCCTGCCTACAAGTTTTTCTCTGGGGCCCTCTGTCAAGGATGTCCACGGTACCTTCCTCCTGAAACTTGAGGAAGTCTTTTGTCTTCCAGCTGCTCAGGGTTCTCTGGTCCAAGACCCTGCTTTAAAGAGAGTCTTTGGAGTGCTCAGACTCCAGCACTCCGTTCTTCAAGGAGGTTGACTTGCCTCTCGGGCCCCGTAGGTACCAAGAGACTGTTTACCTCCCAGAATGTTTGGGTTTGAAGTTACATTAAAGTGAAGTTATTTGAAAGAAAGAAAACCTCATCATTTCGAAGGATGACTTAATTACTGTGCCTTTTCTTTTTACACATCCTACTGTCCCTTAGGGTAAAATTTTCAGCATTAAATAAAATATTTCAAATATATTATATATGGCTTTAGTTGTAAACTATACTGCATGCTGACAGAGAAGTGCTCTTTTAGCTAAGCCCAGAACTGCTCTTTTGACAATAAAGTACTGAGCAGTGGTATCATGAGGGCCACCTCCACATTGTCCCCTGCACAGTAAATGCGGATGACAGAAAGCTGATGCTACCACTGAACAGTGATGGAGATGGTGCTAAGTTTTTACAGTTGTCTTAGCCCCAGTGGTTCTCAAAGTGGGGCTCCTGGCCCAGCAGCAGCATCCCCTAGGAACTTGTTAGAATGCAGACACGCAGGCCCCACCTGGCCTCCTGAATCAAAGTGGTGTGCGGCGGGGTGCGGCGAGCTGTTTTCACAAGCCCTCCAGGTGACTGGATGCAAGCTTGCTTGAGAACCATGGGTTTTAGCTATTCTGGTGTCTCCCTGATTTTCTACAACGCCAGGATCCTAGTTTGGTGAGGTTTTAAATTTAATCTTATTTTTATATAAAATGATTACCAGACTTACTATATTAAGCTTGAAGAAGCAGAAGATCCCTGTTAATGTGTATGGCCCAGGCCAAGAGCTGTCAGATGAAAAACTTTGTGCTTAAGCAGGTTTTTAGTATGTGTATCTTTTTGATGGTATGAAGAATTTATTTAGGCTTGACTGTTTTAAAACACCATAATGAATGTATAATTAATTTATGTTAAAGTATTAACCCTTGGTCACAAGGGAATGGTAATGTTGTAATTGGCTGCCTGTTAGCCCATTGACTATTCCTGTCATGGTAGTCCTTACCTCTGTCGGCAGCTCAGAGCCTCCACATCTTTATATTTAATTCTCAAGATAAATTAGCCACCATAATCCCATGGAATTAGGTCTTGTTAAAATCTAGTCCAGGCGCGGTGGCTCATGCCTATAATCCCAGCACTTTGGGAGGCCAAGGTGGGCTGATCACGAGGTCAAGAGATCAAGACCATCCTGGCCAACGTGGTGAAACCGTCTCTACTAAAAATACAAAAATTAGCTGGGTGTGGTGGTGCACGCCTGTAGTCCCAGCTACTCGGGAGGCTGAGGTAGGAGAATTGCTTGAACCCGGGAGGTGGAGGTTGCAGTGAGCTGAGATCACGCCACTACACTCTAGCCTGCTGACAGAGCAAGACTCCATCTCAAAAAAAAAAAAAAAAAAAAAAATTCTCAAAAAAAAAAAGTCAAAAAAAGGTTGGATAACTCTATTTGAAATAATGCCATCTGAATGGCCAACATCCCAAGATATGTATTAAAAACAGCAACCCTGCCTATAGTTTTGATGACCTTTTTCCATATTAAACAAGTTGAGAACAAGAGTGTCACCGCTTGCTTCTTACCTCTGGTTCTGAAATCAGATGTCTTCTTGGAGCCACACAGAGCTAGGGGTGAGCCACAGTTCAAACACAGATACAGATTGTCACATGACATACTTCACTTTGGTACTTTGTATCAAACCAGTTTTTCCTCCAGAAGATTAAAGTTACTTTGTCTTTTTTTTGTTTTTTTTTGGGACAGAGTCTTGCGCTTGTTGCTCAGGCTGGAGTTCAATGGCACAATCTTGGCTTACTGCTCTCCTGCCTCAGCCTCCCAAGTAGCTGGGATTAAGAGGCACCCACCACCACACCCAGCTAATTTTTTTGTATTTTTAATAGAGATGGGTTTTTACCATGTTTGCCAGGCTGGTCTTGAACTCCTGACCTCAGGTGATTCACCCGCCTCAGCCTTCCAAAGTGCTGGGATTATAGGCGTGAGCCACCACACCCAACCTAAAGTTGCTTTCTCTTCAGCAGAGACCCTTTCATGCCAGGTGCTCTCCTCCCTCAAAGCAGCAGTACAGCCAGAGAAAGCCAAATGGGTCTGAGTCTTTCAGGAAGCCAGGCCGACTTTCAGATGCCTCTGAGACTTCCAGTTCTGACTATTCACACATAACACTGGACTCATGCTGCAGTTATGCTAAATCCAGTAACTACTAGAATGTAGCTAAACAAATCTCTAATTCCTACTGTAAATATGCACATAATTAAAAGACATCTTCCTATTACAGGTTGAGTATCCCTGAATCTGAAATGCTAAAAAATCTGAAACTTTCTGAGTGCCTCCATGATGCTCAAAGGAGATGCTCATTTAGAGCATTTTGGATTTCGGGATTGGGGATACTTAACCAGCAAGTATAATGCAAACAAACAGTCAAGCATAGAATCTCATCGCAGTCAATGAGGAGCCACATATTAGAACACAGTTTTCACTGTACTTTTACTATATTATGTTCAGATACACAGAAACCATTGTGTTAACAGCTGCCTAAGAGTATCCGTACAGTAGCGTGCCCTCCAGTCTAGGAGCAACAGGCTACACCATATAGCCTAGGTGTGGAGTAGGCTAACCACCTGTGTTTTTTAGGGACATGTAGGTACACATGGTGTTCACAGGAAAAAACCGCCTGACAGACAACGCATTTCTCAGAACACAGCCCTGTGGTTAAGCCATGCTTGACTATATTCCAAAATCCGAAAACCCCCCAAGTTTGAAACAATTCTGGTTCTAAGCATTTCAGATGATACCCAACTTACAGTCACTATGGATGACTGAAGCTTATTGTAAAAAAATATTTTGCTACTTAAGCTATATTGCCTCTAGGTTTTGAGTTCAGTGCTTTTTAGCAACTGCAGCTCTAGCTGAGACGGGAGGAGACTGCAAACATTCACAGAACTTAGTTGGTAAGTTACTTTTCTTAGCCCCATTTTACTCGGGGGCTCCAGGGGTGATGATGCACTCACAACCCCACAGCATGAAAACAGGCAGCGCTGGAGCTCCCAGTCATGTTTTCTTTTCTTCAATATACGATGCTGCCTTTAGTTGTTTCTGACCAAATTAACTTAAGGCATCTTAAAGGTGGAACATGTTTGGGAATGGTATCCCAAGATGAAGTATTATGGGACCACTACCTGTGTCTTTTAAAATTAGAAGTGAAATAAACTGTGCCCCATCTTTTCTATGCAGCAAATGGCTTTCACAAGTATCTTCAATTCTAGAAGCAAAGGCAGCAAAAGGTTCTTTTCTCTTTTTTTGGTAACAGAGACTCCAATCATTCAGCCTTTTTCTAAGCCCTAGATGACCATGTAAATGAGGAACAGTCCTTTGGCAAGATGATTTTGCAAATCGTGTGCCCTTGCTGTGGCTCCTGGGTGTTTCATATTCTTACCATGACAGGCTGCAGCTGCACTGGGGGAGTGTGGCTCTCCCTTTCCGTGTAGAAGCGTGTGTATGTGTGTACGTGAGTGTGCACACACGCACGTGTCAAGCTGACAGCTTCAGGACTGGAGTACAGAATGGGAAGGCTAAGCCACGCTTGCCTCAGCGGGAAGGATCTCCATGAGAGGACACAAAATTGTTTTCAGAAAGTAGGAAAATAAACATTAGGGCTTTAATCCTCTTAAATAAAAATTTTAAATTAAACATTAACATTTAAAGTACACCAAGCGTGCAGTCCTATTTTGAGAAAGTCCATTTTGCCAGGGAATACACCTTGAGGTCATCAGTAACTAGTTGAATATGATTTAAATATGTCTGCATTTAGATGAACAGAACAGGGTAAAAGGAACTTTGCCAAGCCAAGCTCAATTCCTGGCCAAATAATGGTGCTGAGAATTGTCAGTGCCCACGCCCATTTCTCAGTGGTCAGGTTCAGCCACTGTTGACTGAAGACAAACGAACTCACTATGCTCTTCACGAAGATCTTTTTTTTTTTTAAGTAAGAAAGATGTTCCAACTCTCTTGCCTTTCCTTCAGCGAATGAAATGTGACGGGCTAAATATGCCAGTCACTCACGCGCCTCAGGGACACATGGTGCAGACTGGCGTGCCCAGGTAGCCAAACAGAATTCCCCAAGACCTTTTATTTGTTTAAAATACTTTGGTGTCAGCAGAGTCTGAGCAGACACGTTACTCATGATGCTCGGGACACCTGGCAGGGCCCTGCTGCGCTCTTCAGAAAGTATGTGGAACTATTCAACGTGTGGCACTAAAAGGGAACAGACTCCCGAATTAGAGTTCATTAACGCAGCTGTGCAACCGGCTTCATTTTCTGTTTAGCCACTGGTTAGTTTCCAATAAGGTTTGGGAAAAGGTCACACGTACTCATAGATGAGAAACAATGAACCAGCCTTAAGAGTTACATCAAGTGAGTTTAAAAACACCCACCCCATCAACAGCAGCTAAGCTTCCTTCACCACCCCCACCAGGGCGGGTCTCAGAGTGCGCCCATGCAGCTTGTACCCCACTTTGCTAACTAGGGCCACTGTGCCCGGCTCCTTCCCCTCAACCGGCGTGTGGAACAAGGCCTCATGTTCATAAGGGTCGAACTTCGCTCCGACAGGGTTCAACTTGAGCAAGCCATGCTTTGTGAACACCTTCTGGATCTGGAC
This sequence comes from Symphalangus syndactylus, assembly GCF_028878055.3. Lineage (NCBI taxonomy): Eukaryota > Metazoa > Chordata > Mammalia > Primates > Hylobatidae > Symphalangus > Symphalangus syndactylus. The sequence goes on along the minus strand of NC_072438.2, from coordinate 14,930,605 downwards.
TTCAGTCATGACCAGCCCCTCATAGAGGTTCTTCAGGTGAGGGTTATCGTCTTTAATTTCTTCTTTTGGAACACACTGTGTTGCCTTCTCCAGAACGTCTGCCACCTCCAACAAGTCCTTGCAGAAGGCTTGAATGCCTGGATGAAGTTAAAGAAGATGATTTGCACTCCATACCAACTGCACAGGGCAATTCCAAACTGAGCACTGCTGACCTGATGTGGAGGCTATTTAATGACTTGTCAAATCAGTTGCCTCAGAATTCCAATGGCTCAATAACTTTAAAAAACAGCACAAAACTCTCAAAAGCTATTTGTGGGATGAGACCCAGAATTTACTAAATTTAGAATTCACTAAAATGTGAAGAAAGGAGTGCAGTAGAGGGGAAAATACCCTTGAGACATCCAAGCCCAGATGTCAAGCAAGCAGTAAGATATAGAGGACTGGACTTGTGTGTGGATGCCATTAAGCCTGTAAGAGTGTGTATGTCACCCAGGGAGCACAGCAAGGGGAGAGAAGAGAGGCCTGGTACTGAGTACCAAGAACTCAGGCATTTACAGTTCGGAAAGGATAAGAACCAACAAAGCACATTACCACAAAGAGAGGCGGAATACCAAGAAACAGGCCACAGTATCCAGGAAAGAAAGTGTTTCAATGAGCGCCTCAGTCTCTGTGAATGCGACAGAGACTCTGGCTCTTAGTTTCCATGTGGCCTCTCACTGTCTGACCCAGGCCAGGCCATTTACCCTCCCTCGAGTCTTAGGTTCCGCATCTCTAATACCCACTGTCAGTCACGCAGAGATCCACGACCAGCACTCAAACACCAGCCTGTGGAGTTGGGAGCCTGGCGTTACGTACCAGCTTTGCGATGTGTGGCAGGTGACTAAACCTCAATGATTTCAACTGTAAAAATGGGAAGGACAGTGACAAAAACATCCAAAGGTGGCAATGCATATAGCACGCTGGGAGTTCTGAAGTGATGCCAGTGTTACTTCCGGAGGGCTAAGGGGATGGGCATCAGAGGCTGACCTGCTGCAGGTTGCCACCGAGGTCTCTGTGTGGGGGAGGACACACCTATTTACAATTCTTCATGTTAGTCTCAGCTACTTGATTTCTGCTCCTTCAGACACCTTTGCTGTTGAGCCATCATTTAAAAAAATGCAGGGGATGCAACTGCTGGACCCCCCACCCCACAGCCTTGCTCTCTGACACTTCCATATGCATGGCCTTCCCCTTCCCCGCCCCATTATCTTCTTTCTGGAATCAACACCATGTTATGTTGAAAGTACCATATAATTTTGCCTCCTCCACCAATTTCTGGCTCCTTTGCCGTAAGTTCTCAGTGTCTGCCAAAGCTCGTTTATATTTTTCCTAAAAGGAAAAAAAAAAGGGAGATTTATATATATATATATATATATATTTTTTTTTTTTTTTTTGAGACGGAGTCTTGCTCTGTATGTCGCCCAGGCTGGAGTGCAGTGGTGCCATCGTGGCTCACTGCAAGCTCCGCCTCCTGGGCTCATGCCATTCTCCTGCCTCAGCCTCCCGAGTAGCTGGGACTACAAGCGCCTGCCACCACGCCTGGCTAATTTTTTGTATTTTTAGTAGAGACGGGGTTTCACCGTGTTAGCCAGGATGGTCTCCATCTCCTGACCTTGTGATCTGCCCACCTCGGCCTCCCAAAGTGCTGGGATTACAGGTGTGAGCCACCACGCCTGGCCGGGAGATTTATATTAATATGGAACAAAGTCATAGGAAAGCAAGCTTGATTGGAAAATGGCTGTGTAACTAACTACAAGTCAAAACAGAAGTAATATCACTGCCTTTGAGATGTGACTAAGGAGGGCAGCTTAATGAAAGCTTAATAAAAGCTGCACTCATGATCTTTTGCTATGTTCAATGTTACCCAGAGGTGGCTCAGTTCAAACATTCCTTGTGTAATCATCATCTGAGTTCTAGTATATTCCTCACGTCTCACCACCTTCCTGTAAGCTCACTCATCTGAGCTTTTCTTTTTTTTGAGACAGGGTCTTGCTCTACCGTCCAGGCTGAAGTGGTGTAATCTCGGCTCACTGCAGCCTCAACCTCCTGGGCTTAAGCAATTCTCCCACCTCAGCCTCCTGGGTTGCTGGGACTACAGGAGTGCACCACCACGCCCAGCTAATTTTTAATTTTTTTTTAGAGATGGAGTCTCACTATGTTGCCCAGGCTGGTCTTGAACACCTGGGCTCAAGCAATCCTCTTGCCTCAACCTGCCAAAGTGCTATCAGAGGGGTAAGTCACTGCGCCCAGCTAGCTTTTCTCTTTTTAACATTTACTCAATTGCTCTGTGGGGGCCTCTATACTGCGTCCATTTTCAGTCTTCAGGCCATCACTGTGCAGTGGCAAGGAGCAAGAGCTCCAAGTCCAGATGGTTCTAGTTCCAGCCCTGGCTCCGCTCCTGGCAGCCAGGATTAACATATGTAACGGGTTTGGAATGGTGCCAGCACTCAGGGTTTGATGTCGTTCTCAAATCCTTAAAGAACTTGATTTGTGCCACCTATGTGTTTTCACATGGAGTAATAATCCAAGTTACTAGTTCATAAAACTCCTACCTGCCTATGAGAGCATCACATAAAACCACACTCCTGCTCCCAACTCTTGTACTTGGAATTTTCTGTTTCCTCTCCTAAGTCCCAGCCTAAACAACCATACTGAACATTCCTCATTTGTAAAGATGATTTTAAGTTTTAATTCAATGACAAGTAACAGTGTGTAAAGATTATTCTCTTGCCAGAACCAGAGTTGCACAGGATTTGGGTTCTAGTCTTTGCTTTGGCAGTAACTTGCCACCTGGGCCCACTGCAGATCGTGGACAACGGCTTAACTCTGGCTTTAGTCTGTCACCAATGAAACCTGGAACCTTTGTGTGGCCCAGGAGAGAAACAGTTCAGCCGAGCCCGCCCCCACAGGAGCCTTACAGTCCTCACCACAGTCTCCTTCAGCTGCTCCTCCAACTTGACCTTCTCTTCCAGGAGGGTCTTCTCTGTAGCAGGAGGATCTGCCTTCTGTTCACTCTGACCCATGTCATCTTCCAGGTTCTGGCCACTGTTCTTTTGTTTCGTGGCTGTGCACAACAACCGGGGAGATGGCCTACAGGGAAGTCCACACATAAGAAACGAAGACTTAGTTTTTGTGCTTATTAAAGTCCGATGTATGATTTTAGAAACTTAAAATAGCTTCAAACTATTTACTGTTACTTGGGGAGAAAACATTTCTCTTAGATCTAGTAAAGGCACACTGTACCTGACATATAGAAGCTATACTAGTAAATATAAAAGCTATAAGTCATATACAATGTGCCTTTATTAGATCTAAGATAAACATATATACTTTTTAGAGACAGGGTTGGTCTCTATACCTATTTATATATCTATCTATAGCTATATATAGCTATAGATAGATAGAGAGATAGATAGATATATTTTTCTTTTTTGAGAGAGAGTCTTGCTCTGTCACCCAGACTGGAGTGCAGTGCAACCTCCGTCTCCTGGGTTCAAGGGATACTCCCACCTCAACCTCCCGAGTTGCTCGTCACCACACCTGGCTAATTTTTGTATTTTAGTAGCGATGGGGTTTCACTATGTTGGCCAGGCTGGTCTTGATATCCTGACCTTAAGTGATCTGCCCGCCTTGGCCTCCCAAAGTGTTAGGATTACAGGCGTGAGCCACCGTGCCTGGCCTCTCCATGTATTTTTAGAGACAGGGTTTCGCTGTCACCTAAGCTAGAGTATGGTGGCACAATCATAACTCACTGTAACCCCGAACTCCTGGGCTCAAGTGATCCTCCCCTCAGCCTCCCAGAGTGCTGGGATTACAGGCACGAGCCACTGTTCCTGTCTTTTTTATTTTTATAAGATCTTCTGTAAGTACATGCCTAAACGTACATGTCAATGTGCCACGTTACAGTACTTGGTACAGAACAGTACTAACCTCCTCTTTCCATTCTAAGGTGACTGAGACAGTCTGCCCAGACCTAACCACGTACTTACGGAATAGCTACTACTAGAGTGAGGCCGGCCTACTGCTGATCCTGATGACAAAGATAGAACCAGCAGAGATCTTGCAAAAAAAAGGTATCTAAACCAAAGCACTGTAATTTGGGATTTAAAAGTGATTAAGACAGGCTTGCTGGCTCATGCCTGTAATCTCAGCACTTTGGGAGGCCAAAGCAGGTCGATCACCTGAGATCAGGAGTTCGGGACCAGCCTGACCAACATGGAGAAACCCCGTCTCTACTAAAAATACAAAATTAGCCAGGCGTGGTGGTGCATGCCTGTAATCCCAGCTACTTGGGAGGCTGAGGCAGGAGAATCGCTTGAACCAGGGAGGCGGAGGTTGAGGTGAGCTGAGATCGCACCACTGCACTCCAGCCTGGGCAACAAGAGGGAAACTGTCTCAAAAAAAAAAAAAAAGTGATAAAAAAAAAAGGGAACTAAGTGCTTTGTGCTTTGGGAGGCTCAGAGTAGAAGGACGTACCTAGCTTGGAGAAGGGAAGACCATGAAAGGCTTTGTAGGATAGGTAAGAGTTACAAAACAGGGATCAGAGGTGGGACAATGGGATAGATGCAGCTTCAGGAAGAGGAAACTGCTTGGACAAAGGAATGAAGACAGGAAAGCATGCGGTATGTATTGGTGAAATAGACCAAGACCAAGTGATAAGTCCAGGTCACAAAGCCATTAACGAATGATAAAGTCTTAAAATCTAGATTTCTTCACCAGGACCAGAGGACCTCTTTTTTATTTTTTTATTTTTTTTTTTTTTTTTTTTTTTGAGACGGAGTCTTGCTCTGTCCCCCAGGCTGAAGTGCAGTGGCGCCATCTCGGCTCACTGCAAGCTCTGCTGCCCGGGTTCATGCCATTCTCCTGCCTCAGCCTCCCGAGTAGCTGGGACTATAGGTGTCCACCAACACGCCCGGCTAATTTTTTTGTGTTTTTTTTAGTAGAGATGGGGTTTCACCATGTTAGCCAGGATGGTCTACGATCTCCTGGCCTCATGATCCGCCCGCCTCGGCCTCCCAAAGTGCTGGGATTACAGGCGTGAACCACCGCGCCCGGCCAGGACCTCTTTTTAAATTAGGCCACAGTCCAATCTGAGAATAAGCTACATTCAATTTTCTTCCCAGATTAAAACTGCTTCAACGGCCGGGCGCGGTGGCTCACGCCTGTAATCCCAGCACTTTGGGAGGCCGAGGCAGGCGGATCAAGAGGTCAGGAGATCGAGACCATCCTGGCTAACACGGTGAAACCCCGTCTCTACTAAAAATACGAAAAATTAGCCGGGTGTGGTGGCGGGCACCGGTAGTCCCAGCTACTCGGGAGGCTGAGGCAGGAGAATGGCATGAACCCGAGAGGCGGAGCTTGCAGTGAGCAGAGATCGTGCCACTGCACTCCAGCCTGGGCCACAGAACGAGACTCCGTCTCAAAAAAAAAAAAAAAAAAAAAAAAAAAAAAAAAAAAAAAAAAACTGCTTCAACGAATAGGAAGGCGAAGGCTGCCAGCACACAGAACTCAGTCAAGGCTGTTTATTGAAGCACCGCGGAGCCACAAGTTGGAAACAATGTCAGTGAGCAAATGGTTGAATAAACTTGCTAACACAATGTGTAATATTATGCAGCTCCTAAAAATGAGTTAAACTGCCATTTATTGGATACACTTTGGATGTTTTGTTAAGAAATGCAACTTACAGAGAAATACACAAAACAGGATCCAGTTTTTAAATTCTTAGCTTTTTAAATTCACAAGAGTAAAAATATAAAATGGCCATCGCTCTCTTTCTGTGGAAAGAAGTAGAGTAGAAGCATCCATTACAGTCTTGCCATGGGGGTGGAGAGCGATGGCCATTTTATATTTTTACTCTTGTGAATTTAAAAAGCTAAGAATTTAAATAAAAACTGAGTGTGCTGTTGTGAAGCCCATCTCCCTCTCCAGTTGTTCTGCCTGGGGGTGTGACAGCCACCAGCCTTTCTGCAGGTCAGCTCTTCACAGACCCCTTTCCGAAGCACAGCCAACACAAAGTGTGGCCAGGAATGCAACAGGACTCACACCCAGGGTCATCTCGTTCTGCAGAGGGAAACTGAGTCTCAGAAAGCCTAGTTACTCTGAGAGCTATGACTACCAGTCAGCTCTCCTGCCTTTCCCTAGCTGAGCATCTTTCCACAAAACTACCATTCTAGAGACAGAAATGATGCTGACTTGGTGGTCACTTTCCTGGCAATTAATTCCAATACAAAACCACCAATTACTTGACGAAAGCCTTTTTACTCAAGTATTCCACGTGGGTCGTTGCTCTTGGCTCCTATGTTTTTAAGATATAATTTATTAAGCTAGCACTTACCCCTTAATCACCTCGACTGAAAGTGATCTTCACCTCACCTGCCTATTCTCCTTCAGGGAAAAACCACATCTCACTGCCCAGCTTTTGGCCAATTTGGCCCTCAGTGGCTTCTCTAATCAATAACTTGGTTCTAGGCAGTTCCTCCAGCCAGTACTTGCCATACTAACTTCAAAAGTAGAACTTTTAAAAAGCAAAAGGGGCAGGTTGAAAAAAAAAAAAAAAAAAAAGGGCACTGACTCGTGGCCCTCAGGCCCGAAACGTTCCCTTGTCTAAACAAACTCTTCGCCCAGCAGCGGCACAGGTTCGACTGCTCTTTTGACCTCAGACGCTGGAGAAGGCGGAGTGAAGGAATTCGAGGCCGAGTGGAAAAAGCCCGTGAACGGGCAACACGCACCTTGCGACACGAAGTTTCCCGAGCACCGCTGTGGCCCCGGCCTCGAGCCGCCGCACGGAAATGAGTAACCACAGCTCCTGCCCAAGGCACACCCGGCCGGGCTCGGCCTCGCTGCGTGACCTTGGACAAGGCTCGGGCTTCTTTGGTCGCTTCTTCAACCGCACAAGTTGCCGCTGCCTCTGCGCCCGTGAGCGCCGAGACCGTGAATGAGCGCGAGGCGTCGCCGCAGGCCCTGGACCACACGCGCACGTGGGCCACCGTACCGTCCGAGCCAGACGCCCCCGCGCTGCGGTCCTCTCCTCCTGACACGGCGCCCGCCCGCTCCACGCTTCCCGCCCAGGCGGCCATGCTCGGCCTCTCCCAAGCCCTGAGCGGGCAGCCTGGCAGCAGAGCAGGCCCCAGCGCGGCAGTCCGCGTCCCGCAGCGGGGAACCGCGAGCCCGGAGATGCCCGGCTCCGGGACCGAGGCCGGGAAGGAGGCCCCGGGGCCGGGAAAGGCCCCCATCGGAGCGGGAGGTCGCGCTCCCACCTCTGCCCAGGGAGACCAAGTGCCCCTTACCTGAGAGACAACGCCAAAGCAGGAAGACTGCGCCGCGCCAGCCTCACGCACTGAGCCGCCATGACTGCCACTGCCTGCCGCCGTCGCCGCGCACGCACCAAGCGTGCGTGCAGGCAGCTATATCCAGTTTTCCGCCCTACTACTTCGCCTCAGCCAATCCGTAATCGCTTTTCCTGTTATGGACAGTCAATAGTCACCAATAATTGTGGGTCACGGAAGAGCATCTTCCCCCCACCCCCCGGTGGGCGGGGCCTGAGGCTTACCGGAGGCCCCGAAGAGGTGAAAGGTGAAGTGAGCATTGGGAGGAACCTCCTGTGGGCGTGGAGATGCCGGGAGGAGCCAATGAGGAGGCAGCGTGAGGGGGCGGGTCCAGCGCCGGAGTGGGGCGCGCCCGTTGCGGGCCGGGAGGGACTTGAGAGCCGGGTTGTGGGTAAGAGCGTAGCGGCAGCTTCTCGTTTCCTGGCCGGCACTCGCCCTTGCGCTGACACCCCGGGCCTTCCTTTGCTCTGGGAACGAGCGTGGGGAGCCCTGTTCACCCTCACACCCCGGCTCCAGAGCGGCGCGGAGCACTCCATGTTTGCTAAATGAAAATGAAGTCTCGGCGCGAGCGCCACCCAAACGGCGGCACAGTTGCTTGAGAAGTAACCGCGGAGGCAACCGCTTGGGAAGGCGCCCCCACCCCGAAGCTGCTTCTCCAGGAGCCCGAGGCGGAGAGGAGAAGGCACTGGGGTCTCCGTCTCAACCAGTGAGTTCTGGTGAAACAGGAAACAAAACCCAGGAAACAAATGGGACGAAATGTTGGCGGTTTTGGTGCTGGATGATGGGAATATGGGCGTGTGTTTTGTACCTTTCTGTTATCTTCAATTTTCTCAAAACACGAAAAACAGACTAAGAACAGCTTATAGAAAACATTGGGGCACAACTAAAGCTCATAAATGCACACTTTCTCATAACCTGACCGAGGTCCATGCTGCTGTAGCGCATACCCCCAAGAGCAGAGATGCTGGAAGAGCAGGGGCCCCATGTTCTTATGGCCCCGGTGCCGGCCCCCAAGCGGGGTTCCCGCAGGAGATAGGGCCTGGCTCTGGCTTCAGCACCGCGTGGCCTGGAGTGCAGTTCTGACGGCCAAGATCTGAGGGCTGGAGCCCGTGCCCTCCCCAGGATCCCAGACTTAGAGTCCCTGTCCTCCCCGGGATCCCAGGGCTCGATCCTGTGCCCTCACCAGGGCGCGAGCTGGTGGCTTCTCAAGTGGAGTTTTGCCTGCTTGTTACATTAGTGAATGTAGGACCACTTGAGTAAAGGACCAAACCTTTATTCTTTTGCTTTTCTGCCATTGAAACCATTCAACCCATGCTGATTAGCACCTACTGTTTGCCAGGTAATATGCCCCTTGCAGAAAGACGCAAACAGCTAAACCCCAAATGTGGGATGTTGTACAGGACAAATGACTGTGCCAATTAATACCAATAATTAAGATAATAGTATAATTACGATGATAATATAATTAATTCGAGCCTGGAGGAAAAAAAAGAAAGTGGAACTGAACTATTAGAGAATAAATGAGCTTAAAAGACGTCATTGAATTGAATGTGTGTAACTTATTTGGATCATGATAGAACAAACTAGCTTAAACAGGGCATTTGAGAGATAGATGGGGGAAATTGGAATATAAAACTGGCTATTAGATGAAAACTGGGAGTTATCTATACTTTTGGTAGGGAGCAGTAACGCCTGGTGGGTAAAATGTCCTAACCTTTAGAGATGCAAACGGAAGTTTTTATAGTAAATTGCCCCTATGTCTGGTATTCGCTTTGTAAATTCTCCATGAAAAAAAATTCAAGGACAGGTGAAACACAAGTGGCAAATGTTAATAACGGTTGAAGGTGGGTGATGAATGCCATAGGAGTTGTGACGATTTTCTTTTGCATATGTTTGTGGTTTTCTGCGATAAAATTTATTTTATTGGCCGGGCGCGGTGGCTCACGCTTGTAATCCCAGCACTTTGGGAGGCCGAGGCGGGCGGATCACGAGGTCAGGAGATCGAGACCACGGTGAAACCCCATCTCTACTAAAAATACAAAAAATTAGCCGGGCGTGGTGGCGGGCGCCTGTAGTCCCAGCTACTCGGAGAGGCTGAGGCAGGAGAATGGCGTGAACCCGGGAGGCGGAGCTTGCAGTGAGCCAAGATCGCGCCACTGCACTCCAGCCTGCGTGACAGAGCGAGACTCCGTCTCAAAAAAAAAAAAAAAAATTTATTTTATTATTTATATATATTTTGAGACAGTCTCATTCTGTTGCCCAGGCTGGAGTGCAGTGGTGCGATCTCGGCTCACTGCAGACTCTGCCTCCTGGTTCAAGCGATTCTCATGCCTCAGCTTCCCTAGTAGCTGGTACTACAGGTGTATGCCACCATGCTTGGCTAATTTTTTGTCTTTTTAGTAGAGACGGGGATTCACCATGTTACCCAGGCTGGTCTCGAACTGCTAAGTTCAAGCAGTCCGGCTTCCTCAGCCTCCCAAAGTGCTAGGATTACAGGCGTGAGCCACCACGCGGAGCCTTTCTGCGATAAAATTTAAAACAGTGTCTCGGCTGGGCACGGTGGCTCATGCCTGTAATCCCAGCACTTTGGGAGGCCGAGGCGGGTGGATTATCTGAGGTCAGGAATTCGAGACCAGCCAGGCCAACATGGTGAAAACTCGTCTCTACTAAAAAAAATACAAAAAGAAAAAAAAATTAGCTGGGCACGGTGGCGGGCACCTGTAATCCCAGCTACTCGGGAGGCTGAGGCAGGAGAATCGCTTGAACCCGAGAGGCAGAGGTTGCAGTGAGCTGAGATCGTACCACTGCACTCCCGCCTGGGTGACAGGGCAAGACACTGTCTCAAAAAACAAACAAAAACAAAACAAAACAGTATCTCATGTTTCTTATTGGCTGTGACCAAGTAACTTCATTGCTTTCAACCTTGGATCTGCTCACGTGTAAAACTGAGACATTATTTGTTGTGAGATTTAAAAGAGAAACATGTTCATTTCCTTCCTTTGGGGCTCAGAAGGAATCAGATAGGCGTCTTGCAGCTCCGAGCCTGATGAAGAATTGTAGCTGCTGTTGCTCAAGACAGATAAGCATAGGTCGTCCCAGTGGGGATGCCACCTTGGGGACTGTGAACCTTCGCTGAGGCCAGGCCATGCCCTGTGTCTATATCTCGAACTGCAGGATTTCTCTGATCTGCCAGGGAAAGGCCTGCCACCTCGTGGCCACTTCAGGAACTACTCCAAAGGCAGTCTGCTCTTGGGAACCTGGTCAGGTAGCTCCCTGAGGTCTGGAATTGCACCACAGTGCAAGTTATCTTCACGTTGAGGTGAAGCTGCCTGTATGGAAGACTCTTGGATCAGTCATCTGAGCACATGTCCAACAATGGGCATGGGTGGGCTAGCCAGGGACTGGGAGTGCCGGAAGAGCCGACTGTATAGCACATGGTGCCCCTAACAAGGATTGAGTGGTGTTTTTAAAAAGAAAAAAAGGTCGTGCAGATGGTCTGACAGTCTGTCGACCGTGGGCGTGGTGCTCATAGCAGCTGAGCACTGCCGGGGTACCAGGCTGTGTGCTGGGTGCTTCAAAGATGTCCTCTTGTGGATCAGCCCAACTGTAGCGAGGAGGGGACCGGGCTCAGCCAGGTTAGGAGACTTGCACAAGGTCATGTGGGTGAAAGGAAGGCAGAACTCTTGTGTATTTCTCCTGACCCCAGATTCTGTGTCAGGGCTGAAGCCAGAACCCACATGTGTCCAGTGCAGGGTGATTGCCGCCATGAGCTGCACTGCTGTGATCCTTTGGCGAGGGCATGGATTTTCATCCTTTTATTCAATTCTGAAAGAAGCAAATTTAGAAAGATACGAATATGATGGATGTGGCAGACAGAATTCTAAAGGTGGGCCCATTGATTTGTACCCCTGGCTCTTCAGTTAAACACTAGCCTAGGTGCTGCTGTGCAGGGACTTTGATGAAGGAGTAAAAGTCCCAAGCCGTCTGACCTTGAGTTCAGAGATTATCTGGTGGGCTTGACCTCATGAGCCTAATGAAAGCAGGGAGCTTTTCCAGCTGTCAGCAGAAAAGAAGGTCAAATTCAATGTGTGAGAAAGGCTGGGATGAACATTGCTGGTTTGAAGGAGGAAGGGGTTATGTGAGAAGGTGTGTGGCTGACTTATAGGAGCAGAGAGTGGCCCCCAGCCATGGAATGAGGACCCCAGGTCTGCAGTCACCAGGAGCTGGACTTTCAGGGCCACCTGAATGCACCCAGAAGTGGATTCTCCTCCAGAGCCTCCAGGTAAGAGCTCATTCCAGCCACCATCTTGATTTAGACCTTGTGAGACCTGGAGTGTAGAACCCAGTTTAATTCACTTCAGCCAGATAATAACCCTGTGGGGCAGGCATTACTTTTTTTCTCCCCATTTTATCTTTATTTTGGACTTTGGTAGTCAAGTTTATTTATCATAAACCTTTGGTTCCCATTCTCACCCTCGTGCCTGCCTTATTCTTGGTCTGCTTCTGTTTGTTTGGTTGCTATAATCAACATCCCTGGACCCATCGCGCAGAAGAAACCGAGGTTCCCAGGTTAAGAGACTTGCCTGGAAAAGGGTTAACTGATAGCTTGGCAGCAGAGCCACCGCTCCTTCCCCCTTGCCTGCTGGTTCCAAACCGAAAATGATGTTCTGGATAAGAAAAAATAGCAGCATAAGGGGCCACAGACGTTCAAGTTGAAATAATTTGAAATAACTTTATGCAAAAAGAGCCAGACTTCACGAGAGGTGGTTTAATTGGGATAATGAGTTGCATGGGGAATGAGCAAATGCAAAGTTAATTAACAGTCATTTCCCTGAGACTATTTGAAGGAGAGAGATGGCTGTCTGGACCTTGTGGAATCCAGGTGTGATTCAGGTGCCTGCCGTTGGCATGATCATTTCTTCCCTGTTGCAGCCAGGGCAGCCGCAGGGGTGGGCATGATGTGGGCCTGGGCTGGCCTGAAGGACAGGGAAGGAAGAAGGAGGCAAACCTCATGGAGCTTGAGGAGATCTTAAAAGCCCATGGACGTGAGAGATAATTGGAATCAAAAGCTGATTAAATTGTTCCTTACAAGCCTGTGATTTGAGCCCTCCTATGTGTAGGTCAAATCAGTCATTAGGCAGCAAAAAAGTCAGAACTGTGAAAAGCACTGTGGGTGAGGATTGGTGGGAGGGAATGTTTCTCATTATAAAAATAATGGATGCTTATAGAAATGTTGGAAACTGAATGGTAGGATCACTGAAGAACATTAGCCCTTCTCCCCTCTGGTTCCTCTCTCTCGCCCCTGTTTAGGAAGTAGTCGGGTGGGGAACTCACTACCTTCCCTTGACGTTGCCCTTGGATTGATCGCAAAGCCACAACTGGAGCCAAAGGCATCATGAGGTGACAGCTCTGACCTTGTAGTCTGCCGGTGGGCAGAGATGAAGGGAGCCTCTCTAAATCCTGATCTCTTCGTTGGTACAGTGGGCCAGTACACTCGTGGTGTTGTCGCACTTTCCCCAGATGCTTACCACTGTCAGTGGCGTCGGTCACCACCATTGCGAGTGTTCAGGCAGTGGGTGCTATGGCAGACTTGCAGTGTGTGGTGCTTTCTCAGGCGCTGTGCTTGAGGGCAGAGGGGCTCCCTGGGGCTGAGGCTGGGGGTGCTTACAGGCCTCCTGATGCTCTGCCCCTTCCCTTGCCACTGGAGGCCTGAGGCACCTGCTGCTCCTCTAGGTCCTAAGCCCCTCTGGATAAGGAACCACATCAACAGTAACTTCAGCCAGAGACGTTTATTTCTCCAGTAGGCAAAAGTCCAGGGGCCGGCAGTCCATGGCTCCCTGACGGCTCTGTGGCTTCAGGTCATCAGGGACCCAGGCTCCATCCAGCCTGCAGCTCTGTCCTCCACAGGGTGTGGCCTGCACCTCACTGTGAGCATGGAGCTCCAGGAACATCCCAGACAGGAGTGGGCAGAAGGGCAGGTATGCAGTGCAGCTGTCTCCTTATATCCTATTGGGCGAAATGTGGTCACATGCCACACCTGGCTGCAAAGGATGCTGGGAAATATAGTTTTTATTCCCAAGGGTCTACTCCCTGCTGACAATTCTGTTCCTGCAGATGAAGGGAGAACGAATGCTTGGGCTAGCAACAGCTAGCAACAGCTCCTCCCTAAGCCTGTGTGGCCCTTCTACCCCTACTTTCCTGGGCCCCCTCACTAATGGGATCTCATTGCCTTCCCTCAGCAGCCCATGAGACTGGGGGGTCTGTTCACTTATCTGACACCCCTGTGGTCTAGGGGGCCCAGTACTCATTCTTCCCACCTCACTGTCAGTAAACTGAGGTGCAGAAAGGTGACCTGAGCCATTGTCATCCACAGCCAGTGAATGCTGGAGCCAGATTTCGAGCCCAGGTCTTTGCCAGCCCCGCCTGCAGCATCCGCAGTGCAGAGACACGGCCACGTGGGAGCCTCCGTGGCTGCCGTAACAGGTGAGCACACCGAGGCTCAGAGCGATAAACATTCGATCCTCTCGTGGTTCTGCAGGTCAGAGTCTGAAATCGCCTCGCTGGGCTAATGTCAAGGTGTTGGCAGGGCTGGCTTCTTCTGGAGGCTTCAGGGGAGAATCTGTTTCCTTGCCTTTTGCAATTTCTAGGTGGTGCCTGTCTGCTGTGGCCCATGGCCCCTTCCTCCGTCGCTCCAGTCTCTCTCTCCATCCTCACATGGCCTTCTCCCTGTCCCTCCTGCCCCTTCTCAGTAGGACTTGCCCACAGGATCAGGACGGACTCCGCCTCTCAGAAGCCCTCATGCAATTGCCTTTGCACGGTGCCTTTGCCAGATAGAGTGACATTCACAGGTGCCAGGGATTAGGATGTGGGCATAACCGATGCCAAGAGTCAGCCTTGAGGCAGGAAGGGCCAGCTGACCAAGCCCTGAAGAGAAGTCCTGCCCCACACTGCATTCTTGAGAAAGGAATGTCCCACTAAAGATGCTTGAGTGTCAGGGAGGACGGTTTATACCATGCCCAGGGCCAGGGAAGGCCAGGAGGGGTGTGGCCGGGGCCTTTCTTAGACCTGCCCTGCCCCACCTCTCTCCCTTGCCCCTGCAGGGGCAGCTCTTCTGAGCGGAGGCCCGAGTCCTTTCTGCCCTGGAAGACCCCAGCCTCTCTGGCCCCCAACCATTCCTCTGTCACCCAAGGCTCAGGCAGGGGTGGGATGGGGTGGGAGCCTCCAAGACTCAGCACCATGGGTGACCTTCGTGACTCCTACCCAAATTCCCCCACTCCTCCCTGTGCCCTGATTCTGGGGGAAATTGAAACCTGTCGTTCTGCCCAGCTCTTAAACAACGAAACAGAAAACTTTTTTTTCTTTCTTTTTTTTTTTTTTTTTTTTTTGAGATGGAGTCTCACTCTGTTGCCCAGTCTGGAGTGCAATGGCATGATCTCTGCTCACTGCAGACTCCACTTCCTGGGCTCAAGCGATTCTCCTGCCTCAGCCTCCCGAGTAGCTGGGATTACAGGCGCCCACCACCACACCTGGCTAATTTTTGTATGGTTTCGAACTCCTGACCTCAAATGATCTGTCCGCCCTGGCCTCCCAAAGTGCTGAGATTACAGCCGTGAGCCACCACGCCCAGCCCCGTTTTTTTTCTTAAAGCGTCTTTGTGTGTCTTGGATTGGCAAAAGTGTATTTGAATGGAGCGAGATGAGAACAAACTTCCTCGTTCCCACAGCACCTGCCCCCTGCTACGGCGGTGTGGAACCTGGGCCATGTCTTCCAGGCCCCCGTTTCTGTGCATCCCCAAGTTGGGGAATCTTCTGGGCTCGGGGAAGTTTAGATGCCACCTCTGTGCTGGACGGTTTTGCGGCCAGGGTGTGTGATGGGCATATCCCCCCAGGCTGTGCCCACGGCCCAGCCCTTTCTCCACCTGCCACTCCACTCCACGGTGGAGAGCGTCACTGTGGATGATCTCCCCAGCGGCTGGTGTCTGGAGGCCTCCTCGGTGGAGGATCGGCAGCACGGGGCAGAGATCCGCTCTGTCTTCCACTGTCTCAGCAGCTCCGGCTGCCCAATGAGCAAGCACGTGAGGGCGGGCCTCTGGAGGTCTTCACCTCTCACCGCCCTGGTTTCCAGTGATAGCTGTGTGCTGGATTTGATTGCTTCCTCTTAGGCAACCTGGAAAACACACCCTCTAAGGGAATTTTCCAAATGAAAGGTTTCCCTTGCAACAGAAGCAAAGCCAGATGCCCCGCAGAGAGGCAAACTAGAAGTTGACCCAGGCCTCCAGGGAGAAGCCCCTCCACCCACCCTGTGGCTGACCTCGAGCCCTGTCGCTCATCCGAGAAGCCCATAGCCTGACTGCTCCTGCGCTGTGTGCTCCTCTGCCCCTGTGTGCTGCCCCATTGTGCGCTGGCCCCTGTGCACTGCCCCACTGTGTGCTGGCCCCTGTGTGCTGCCCCCATGCGCCGCCCCACTGTGCGCTGGCCCCGTGCGCTGCCCCACTGTGCGCTGCCCCACTGAGTGCTGGCCCCCGTGTGCTGCCCCCATGCGCCACCCCACTGTGCGCTGCCCCACTGTGCGCTGCATGGTGGGCGGCTCCAAACCTCACATCTGCGAGCGGAAGCACCCGGAGTGTGCAGCACACACTCGTGGCCCAAATACTGTTTCTCAAAAGTTGGATTGGAAAGCATGACTAATGTTTTAAAGCATTTTTGAGGACAGTTTACTGCTGGTGAGTGGTGGCCGTGGTGATGGTGGTGGGAGTGGTGGCGAGGAAGAAGAGAACCCCATATACCAGTTCTCCATCACAGCGCCAGTCTGCATTGTTGAGACCTACTGTGTGCCTGGGCCTCTTCCAGGCATCACACCCTAGTGCAGTGGGTCTTGCAGCCAGCGTGGTCGTTTTCTGTCATTGGTCATTGTTTTGCTTGGTTTTGTTAGTGTGTTTTCACTCCCCAGCATGTGCTTCGATTCCCTTCCTCTATGCCCCCTGCTGCTGAGGGCTGTGCCTGGGACGCCTTTTAGGGAAGCCCAGCCTTTGGCGACAGTGATTGATGCCAGGTCTGGGCATGTGACCTGGGCAAGGCCAGTCGGGTCCTTCCCTGGAAAGGCTATGTGGAGGCTGCGAAGAGCAGCTGTCCCTGCCATGGTCCCCTGGGTGGGAAGGGCACCCACCCCAGCCCCCGTATTCTCTGCCCCCTCCCCCACAGAGGGAGCCTGGCTGCTGCTGAAAGGCTGGGAAGACAAGACAAATGGTCCTGCAGACACCCCCTGGAAGTCTCTGTGCCGGTTCCAGTACCAAGCCCTTGGCCCAGCCAGCCTCTGCTCCGCTCCTGCAAGGCGCCTCCAGCTCCGCCCCAGCACTGAAAAACCAACTACAAATTGGCTTCATTTGCTTCGCTTGGTTTGGGTTGAGCTTCTGTCACCAACAGCTGATGGCCTTCACCAAAATAAGTCTTAACAGCCACACCTACAGCAGGCATCGTAACCTCAGTTGACAGACTAGGGTGGGTGGTGGGGTCAGGCCCCAGGCTCTTTCCAATACACACTTTCCTGTCCCTCGTGTCATCGCAGCATGTTGACACCCACAGTGGGCCTATTTCACTGGGTCCCTGCAAGGGTTTTCTAGACGAGGGGGTGAAGCAGAGCTGTGGCCAGAGGATGCACAGCTGTGGACGGCCGGGCTAGGCTGGCCCCACACCTGGTACCACCGACCACCCAGGCTGCAGGCACCGAGGAGGATCCAGCTCACCTGTGTGCAGGAGGGCAGGCGGGCAGGCAGGCAGATGAATGAGCTGCCAAGCGTCAATGGGCAGTGACAGATCGGGGCACCCACAAACACCACACTGGCTGTGGGCCTCAGCCCCTGGAATCTCACAATTATCTTGCGTGAGGCGACGGTGGTAACTCCAGCAACAGTGGGGCAAATGAGAAGAGCAGTCTCTGCGAGTGGAGCTGGGTTTGCTTGCTGGGCCCTGGGCTGAGCCCTCCAGGTTTGTGATCTCAGCCCTGCAGCAGCTCTGCAAGGTGGGAGTGAGACTGGGGTGTGAGGTGGGGCTTCATCACCCTCTGCAGACAGGGATGGGTGGAGTGTCAGCCAGGTATGTCACCGAGGTGTCAGCAAGGTGAGGGGAGCGGTTAAGGTCCCACTGCACAGAGCGGAAAGAGATGGGAAGAAAACGTGTGTCTTGATCTCCTGCCACGGCTGGGCAGGTCTGTTGGAAAGACCAGCCATATTAGAACCAGGGAAGATTCTTCTGCATTATTCAGAGAGACGATTCTAATTGTACAAGTAATAAATGAATACCTTCTTGTGAAAATCCAAACAGCACAGAGTGAAAGTCCTATTGCCTGCCCTGGTGGTGTGCTTCCTCCACCTCCCAGGTTCAAGCAATTCTCCTGCCTCAGCCCCTGGGGTAGCTGGGATTACAGGCATGCGCCACCACGCCTGTCTAATTTTTGTATTTTTAGTAGAGACAGGGTGGGGTTTCACCACCATGGCCAGGCTGGTCTCGAACTCCAGGTATTTAGTGACCTGCACTCCTTGGCCTCCCAAAGTGCTGGATTACAGACATGAGCCACCTCGCCCAGCCATAGTTTTCTTTTTCTTTCTTTCTCTTTTTTTTGAAAGTTTTTAGTTTCATTTTGTAGTTTTTTCAAATTGCTTAGCAAGTAATTAGCTGCTGTCGTTTTTTTCTGTAACTTTTAAGTTCTGGGGTATGTGTGCAAGAAGTGCAGGTTTGTTACATATGTAAATGTCTGCCATGGTGGCTTGCTGCATAGATCAACCCATCACCTAAGTATTAAGCCCAGCATCCATTAGCTATTCTTCCTGATGCTGTGCCTTCCTTTGCTCCGCCACCCCAACAGGCCCCAGTGTGTGTTGTTCCCCTCCCTGTGTCCATGTGTTTTCATCATTCAGCTCCCACTTATAAGTGAGAACATGCAGTGTTTGGTTTTCTGTTCCTGTGTTAGTTTGCTGAGGATAATGGCTTCCAGCTCCATCCATGTTCCTGCAAAGGACACAATATTGTTCCTTTTGATGGCTGCACAGTATTCCATGGTATATATGTACCACAATCTCTTTACCCAGTCTATCATTGATGGGCATTTGCATTGATTCCATGTCTTTGCTATTGTGAATAATGCTGCAGTGAACATACACGTGCATGTATCTTTATAATAGAATGATTTATATTCCTTTGAGTGTATACCCAGTAATGGGATTGCTCGGTCAAATGGTATTTCTGGTTCTAGACCTTTGAGGAATCGCCACACTGTCTTCCACAATGGTTGAACTAATCTACACTCCCACCAACAGTGTAAAACTGTTCCTTCTTCTCTGCAGCCTTGCTAGCATCTGTTGTTTCTTGGCTTTTTAATAATTGCCATTCTGACTGGCATGAGATGGTATCTCATTGTGGCTTTGATTTGCATTTCTCTAATGATCAGGGATGTTGAGCTTTTTTTTCATATGTTTGTTGGCTGCATGAATGTTTTCGTTTGAAAAGTGTCTGTTCATGTCCTTTGCCCACTTTTTGATGGGGTTGTTTGTTTTTTTCTTGTAAATTGTTTAAGTTCCTTGTAGACTCTGGATATTAGACCTCTGTCAGATGGATAGATTGTAAAAATTTTCTCCCATTCTGTAGGCTGCCTTTCACTCTGATGATAGTTTCTTTTGTTGTGCAGAAGCTTTTTAATTTTAATTAGATCTCATTTGTCATTTTTTGCTTTTATTGCAATTAATTGCTTTTGGCATTTTTGTCATAAAATCTTTGCCCATGCCTATGTCCTGAATGGTATTCCCTAGATATTCTTCTAAGGTTTTTATAGTTTCAGGTTTTACATTTAAGTCTTTAATCCATCTTGAGTTAATTTTTGTATAAGGTGTAAGGAAGGGATCTAGTTTCAATTTTCTGCATATGACTAGCTAGTTGTCCCACCACCATTTATTAAATAGGGAATCCTTTCCCTGTTGCTTGTTTTTGTCAGGTTTGTTGAAGATAAGATGGTTGTAGATGTGTGGTCTTATTTCTGAGTTCTCTATTCTGTTCCATAGGTCTATGTGTCTGTTTTTGTACCACTACCATGCTGTTTTGGTTACTGTAGCCTTGTAGTATAGTTTGAAGTCAGGTAGCGTGATGCCTCCAGCTTTGTTCTTTTTGCTTAGTATTGTCTTGGCTATTCGGGCTCTTTTTTTTTTTGGTTCCATATGAATTTTAGAATAGTTTTTTTCCTAATTCTGTGAAGAATGTCAATGGCAGTTTAATGGGAATAGCATTAAATCTATAAATTACGTTTGGCAGTATGGGCATTTTCACGATATTGATTCTTCCTATCCATGAACATGGAATGTTCTTCCATTTGTTTGTGTCCTCTCTGATTTCCTTGAGGGGTGGTTTGTAGTTCTCCGTGAAGAGGTCATTCACATCCCTAGTTAGCTGTGTTCCTAGGTATTTTATTCTCTTTGTAGCAATTGTGAATGGAAGTTCATTCATGATTTGGCTCTCTGCTTCCAGCCATAGTTTGTACATTCTTTGAAGAGAAGGGGTCTTGCTCTGTTGCTCAGGCCGACCTTGAAGTCCTAGGCTCAAGGGATCCTCCAGCCTTGGCCTTACAAAGTGCTGGGATTACAGGTGTGAGCCACTGTGCCTGGTGAATACATTCTTTAATAGCAAGCTGTTAATTTATTAACCATTTCCCTATTGATGAACATATTTAGGTTGCTTCCTTTTTTGTCATTAAAACCAAATTTCTTGGTTCTCCTTACTTTTCTTCTCTCTTTTTTTTTCTACCTTGAACAAATCTTAAACTCCTTTTTCTCTTCTGGGTGAACTTTAGGGTTGGCTTCTCACTGCCACGAACATCTGTTGGGATTTTGACTGTGATAGGATTAAACGTATAGATTAATGGGGGAGCATTAGCACCTTTATAATATCAAATCATCTCTTCCAGAAAAATGATATCATTTCCTTTTATTCCTGTCTTCTTAAAAGGTTTTTAGAAAAGCTTTTGTTGTGTTCTTGCACATCTCTTTCTTTAGAGTTATCCCAGGTATTATGTGGGTTTTGTGGCTTTGGTGAATGGGATGCTCCATTATGTCTCACATTGGCCATCGCTTGGGTGTCGGAACCCTTTTGGTATTTATATGCTGACTTTATACCTGGTCACCTTCTGTTATATCCAAGGGGTAAAGGGGGCCCTGATGTTTTCACTTTTTCACAGCAAGCTGGGGCTGTTAGCTCAAAGCCAGCCAGCACTAAACTCAAATTTTCACACATCCATTTGCATTAAATATAGCCCAGAGAAGCATATTGTTAGCCACTTAGAGCCTGCCTGCTTTGCACAGTCTGCCCCACTCCACCACACTGCACCCAACATCTGTCAGCCACAGATAAGGGGCCACAGAGAGGTCAAGACTTCAAATGGCTGCTGCCCTTTGGAGGTCTCTGACCCAGAGATTCACCTAGATAGGTAAGCCCTCACAGAGTCCCTTCTCCCGGAGTCCCCTTGCCCTCCCCCCCTTCTGGGTGTGGCCCAGTGCTGTCTTCTCTGGAAAGTGTCCCAGCTGCCAAAAAGCAGCCCAAAGGAAGCTCACGGTGTGCCAGCGCCACCTCGTGGTCATACCTCTTCCTTAATCAGCCCCGAAATTCCCAGTCTTGCCAGACTTTGCTGAATTCCTTTCTTATTTCAAATTGTGTTCAGTCAACGTAACGTTATTTTTCAGGGACTGCACAGTCAGCTGTGCCTTCTCTGCATCTTCTTTTCTATTATTCACATTTCATTTTCTTGTCTCACTGCATTTGCCTTGACTTGGTGTTGAATTTTAGCAGTGATGGTGGCCCTCGTTGCCTTGTTCCTGTCTTTATTTATGTTTGTATTTATTTATTTATTTATTTATTTATTTATTTATTTATTTATTTATTTATTTATTTTTTTGAGACGGAGTCTCCTTCTGTTGCCCAGGCTGCAGTGCAGTGGCACGATCTCAGCTCACTGCATCCTCTGCCTCCAAGGTTCAAGGAATTCTCTTGCCTCAGCCTCCCGAGTAGCTGGGATTACAGGCGCCCGCCCACCACGCTCGGCTAATTTTTGTATTTTTAACAGAGACGGGGTTTCACCATGTTGCAAGGCGTGTCTCAAACTCCTGACCTCAGGTGATCCACCCACCTTGGCCTCCCAAAGTGCTGGGATTACAGGTGTGAGCCGCCATGCCCGGCTCCTCGTTCCTGTCTTTAATGAGGTTGACTTGAAACTTTTGGTATTTAGTATGTTGCTTGCAGTAGGCTCCCAGTATTTAAGGGCACTCTGCTCGAAATATATCCAGTATACCTCATTTTCTGTCATATCCATATCTACTGCCTTACTCCACACCACCGATACATCTTTTTTTTTTTTTTTTTTTTTTAGACAGAGTCTCGCTGTCACCCAGGCTGGAGTGCAGTGGCACGATCTCGGCTCATTGCAGGCTCCACCCCCCGGGGTTCACGTCATTCTCCTGCCTCAGCCTCCCGAGTAGCTGGGACTACAGGCGCCCACCACCTCGCCCGGCTAATTTTTTGTATTTTTAGTAGAGCTGGGGTTTCACTGTGTTAACCAGGATGGTCTCGATCTCCTGACCTCGTGATCCGCCTGCCTCGGCCTCCCAAAGTGCTGGGATTACAGGCGTGAGCCACCGTGCCCGGCCGATACATCTTACTTGGATGAGTACACCAAGCTGTTATCTCTTCCCCTACTTCCACACTTGAACTTTCTCCACCTCCCAATAGATTCTCTACAAAGCAGCTCAAGTTGTCGTACAAAATAATAAATCAGATCCTGGCTCTTTTTTGCCCAAAACCTGCCAGTGGCTTTTGCATCACACCAAGAATAAGACCCCAGTTCCCTTTACCAAAGACTTCAACAGTGTGTGCTGCAGGGTCAGCTCCCCGAGGATGGCTGAGATGGGGCTTGGGATGCAAGCTGTTACTGCGGATTATCCATTGCGGAAGGAAGGGAAGTGCAGCAGGCTTGGGCAGAGGAAGAGATTCCATGCCTCTGCCAGCCTAGGGGTAGGGTGGAATCTGGAGTGATGACTCATCAGAACGCCCCCATGTGACAGAGGGCTGGGCTTCCGTCCCCCACCTCCCTCAGTCACCAGATGCAGGCAGCTTTGGAAGGGGGATGCTGAGCTTGCAGCTGAGGTGATTATATGGTCCCCATTATACTTCACATTTTACTATTTTCTCCTGGCTTTAATGTTCTTCTTGCTGAAGTGCAATAGCAATGTCTTCAGTGAGATCTGTGGGGAGTACACTGCTTGGACATCTGAAAATGATGTTCTTTCACCCTTACCCTTGAATGCTAATTTAGCTCCATACACTCTAGATCGGGGTCAGCAAATGTCCCTGGCCAGAGAGTAAATACTTTAGTCTTTTCAGTCCTTATGATCTGTGTTACCACTCCACTGTTCTAGCACCAAAGCAGCTGTGGACAATATATAAATGAATGGCCGTGGCTGTGTGCCAATAAAGCTTTATTTATAAACACAGATGGTGGGCCTGTTTGCCAGTGGGCTGTATTTTGCTGCCCTCCCTGCTCCAGATTTCTTTTTTTTTTTTCAGATTTTTTATGATCATCTTTATTTTTTTTAGAGACTGGGTCTTGCTGTGTCACCCAGGCTGGAGTATACAGGTGTGCTCACAGCTCACTGCAGCCTGAACTCCTTAGCTCAAGCGATCCTCCCATCTCAGCCTCCTGAGTAGCTGAGATTACAGTTTTTTCAGAGTTTTATGTCTGCTTCTAGGCTGAGTCCCCAGGTCCCAGGTGGAGCTGTACCTCTTGACTAAAGTACCCATGCTTAGCCTGTGTCCCGTTTTGCACGTTAGCAGCAGGAGGGTGCTTCCCATGCTGCTCCATGGGTCAGCTTCCTGGGAGGTCCCACCGGTCGTGTCTCTCCCAGTATGGCTGGGACATAGAGAACAAGGGGGTGCATGTGCCGCCTGAGTGTGTCATCAGAGGGGCTTCTGTCTCCTCTGACGCCACGGATGGCTGCTGTTCCCACACAGGCTGTCTGGGCGGCAGTGCAGATTGGTGTGACTTTTCTGGAGGGAAACCTGCCAGTGTGCACACAGGACCTTAACAATGTATACTTCCACATCCTGAAGTGTACACCGAGGAAGTGCTCAGACAGGACACAAATACTCTTCAGAGTGCTACAGGAAGGGGGTCCCAATACAGACCCCAAGAGAGGGTTCTTGGATCTTGCGCAAGAAAGAATTCAGGGCGAGTCCACAGAGTAAAGTGAAAGCAAGCTTATTAGAGAAGTAAAGGAAGAAAAGAATGGCTACCCATAGAGCAGCCCTGAGGGCTGCTGGTTGTCCATTTTTATGGTTATTTCTGATGATATGCTAAACAAGGGGTGGATTATTCATGCCTCCCCTTTTTAGACCATATAGGGTAACTTCCTGACGTTGCCATGGCATTTGTAAACTGTCATGGCGCTGGTGGGGGTGTAGCAGTGAGGACTACCAGAGGTCACTCTCGGCTGGATTTTGGCTGGCTCCTTTACTGCAGCCTGTTTTATCAGCAAGGTCTTTCTGACCTGTATTTTGTGCTGACCTCCTATCTCATCCTGTGACTTAGACTAACTAACCATCTGGGAATGCAGCCCAGTAGGTTTCAGCCTCATTTTACCCAGCTCCTGTTCAAGATGGAGTTCCTCTGGTTCACACGCCTCTGACATTTCCCCCCTCCCTTTTATAAGAGAACCTTTAATCCTAAGGGTTGCAGAGGGATGAAGATCCATCTTCTGTAACTTGTTCAGGCTGAGTAGAGGTGATGATATTCTTGTCTAACTCTGAAGGTCTCCTGCATTCGGGGTAGAGAAGAGCTCAATTGGAAAGCATCAGTATGGTAGGGTGCATTCATAACTCTTGGGTTTTTACAAAAGGTGATATCTGGAAGATTAATAAGTGTTTAAGAAAACATTCAGTAAGCTTGTCCTGTATTCCTACACAAAGAGTATAACAGCAATATATTCCATAAGAGTAAACCAAAATGAGTAAAGTTATTCCAAATAAACTAAATTAGAAGGCTTTTCATGAACTGGGCATGTTGGAACTAAGCTGACATGGGGTTGTTAGCTGATTGTAATGTGCCCAGAATTAGAATACTGATCCAGATTTTTACATTACCCATCCCTCTTGTTTCTTCTGAGCAGCACACAGAGATCGCTGATTGGTTTACAGGAATAAGCAGGGTTAGCCTACATTGCAGAAACAAACTTAAAAACAACTAATGAGACTAGAATTTAATAACAAGTGTACCATAGTTCTTGAAACATAATATTTCTCTCCCCAGTTTCTCATTTTTACTAAAGACAAATCATGGTAAGACTGATTTGCTTTATTATACTTGGCCTGATTATTTGTATAAAGTGCAGCAAGAATCATTAGTTTTCACATAGGCTCTTTTAAAATTGGCTTTGCTGGAACTCTGTTCCATAGAAGGAATTTTAGGTAAGACTTTGTAAAGCCAAGCTCAGCCATAGGTTTGTACCCTCAAATACCTATGAGTTGAGTAAATTCCTCTCCTCTTGGGGTCCAAGATAACTTGGGGCTCCTGGACCTGTCAGAAATTGACATTCTTTACTTACCACAGGTCAGAAACCCTCTACAGGGACTATTGCAGACAAGGTGAGACCAGTTCTCCAAGGGGCTTTTATTGGCTTTACAAGTTAAGTTTGATTCCTTAAATGAAAGCACACCATGCCAGTTAAAGCCTTGGTAAAATTTCTCCAATTGCGTCCTGTTACAAAAGAAAACAGATTCTCACCCCACAACCCCCCCCCCTTTTTTTTTTGAGATGGAGTCTCACTCTGTTGCCCAGGCTGGAATGCAGTGGCTCGATCTCAGCTCACTGCAACATCCGCCCCCTGGTTCAAGTAATTCTCTTGCCTCAGCCTCCTTAGTAGCTGGAATTACAGGCATGTGCTACCACACCTGGCTAATTTTTATATTTTTAGTAGAGATGGGGTTTTGCCTTTTTGGCGAGGCTGGTCTCGAATTCCTGACCTCAAGTGATCTGCCCACCTTGGCTCTCCAAGTGCTGGGATTACAGAAATGAGCCACTGAGCCCAGCCCAGAAAATAGATTCTTATCGCACTTACGCAAAAAACTATATTGCCGTAAATTAAGAGTACTCACAAGTAGTTTCCAAAGTTTAGAGAAATCAGGTAGAGAGAAACAAATATGCTCCAAATTTTGTTCACAGGAGTATAGTTTACTCAATTGCTAAAAGGTGTAAATAGCTCAAAAGTTTCCTTCACTCTGAAAAACAAAGAATCAGCAGCATTTTAAGCAAAGTTAAAAAGATTATTTCAGTTTTCTATTGGTTCAGTTAATTCAGTTAACTCCTGTTCTATTTGATATTCATGAACATTCCAGCTCTTCATGAGAGTTCTGAAAGTTGTTTCCTCTAATCTAATGTTACAATTTCCAAAGTTATCAGAAACCTGCATTTAAGAACGCCTGTTAGAGTTTTATAGTTGACTATAAGCCACCTTCTAAAGAGGATTAAAACAAGACAATGATTATCTGTGGATGATAAAAAGTTTTAGGACAGCCGCTGTTAAAGTCACAATAAGGAAATTTGGTTACTTCTGTGGCACAAAAATTTTTACATAACAATTATTAATAACTACACTAAGTCATATTAGAATTATGAGTTTCCTGTAACTTTGGAACATATACCAATTATACCAAATCTTACAGTCTTTCACCAAAAACACATTTTCAACTTTTATTTTTGGCAAAAACCTTGGTAAGTTTGAGATTTTAATTATTTACTAGGTGTGGAGCCTGCCTAGGACATACCAGGCAGAAGTGCAGATTTAGAGCTGTCTCTCCAGCATAGCTAGGGGGTGTGGCTAACTCCACATGTCCCCAGGGCTTACCTAGCTGTAAAGCAGGTGAGTTGTACAGTGAGTCATAGTGGCATTTTATGAAGCATTTAGAAGGCCTAACAACCTTTGAATTGTACAACAACATTTCTTGCATAAATTCCTTTTCACAAATCCTTTCA
Organism: Symphalangus syndactylus; assembly: GCF_028878055.3. Taxonomy (NCBI): domain Eukaryota; kingdom Metazoa; phylum Chordata; class Mammalia; order Primates; family Hylobatidae; genus Symphalangus; species Symphalangus syndactylus. The sequence goes on along the minus strand of NC_072438.2, from coordinate 14,904,188 downwards.
CGACTTAAACAACCTGAGACATTCTTGGACTTTCTGATTTGCCCTAAACATTTCTCCCTTTAAACAACCAGTCATTTTACTTTAGGACAAATTTTTTTTTTCAAGATGGAGTCTCACTCTGTTGCCCAGGCTGGAGTGCAGTGGCACAATCTCGGCTCACTGCAACCTCCACCTCCCAGGTTCAAGCAATTCTCCTGCCTCAGCCTCCCAAGTAACTGGGATTACAGGCTCGTGCCATCATGCCCCACTAATTTTTGTAATTTTTAGTAGAGATGGGGTTTCACCATGTTGGTCAAGTTGGTCTTGAACTCCTGACCTCAGGGTGATCTGCCCACCTTGGCCTTCCAAAGTGCTGGGATTACAGGTGTGAGATACCGCACCCGGCCTAGGACAAGAATTTACCATACAAGGATGTTTTATTTATTTCTTTTTTTTTTTTTTTTGAGATGGAGTTTCACTCCTGTTGCCCAGGCTGGAGTGCAATGGTGCAATCTCGGCTTTGTGCAACCTCTACCTTCTGGGTTCAAGCAATTCTCCTGCCTCAGCTCCCAAGTAGCTGGGATTATAGGCATGTGCCACCATGCCCAGCTGATTTTGTATTTCTAGTAGAGATGGGGTTTCACCATGTTGGTCAGGCTGGTCTCAAACTCCTGATCTTAGGTGAGCCACCTGCCTCGGCCTCCCAAAGTGCTGGGATTACAGGCACGAGCCACCGAGCCTGGCCCAAGATCCTTTCTTATAGAAAATCTCTTTCTTTATAATCTTCTTTGTATAGCTAGGAAGCATGGCTAATTCCACATGTCCCCAGGCCTTATCTAGAACCTAATGGCTTTTTTTTTTGAGACGGAGTCTCACTCTGTCGCCCAGACTGGAGTGCAGTGGTGCAATCTTGGCTCACTGCAACCTCTGCCCTCCGAGTTCAAGCGATTCTCCTGCCTCAGCCTCCCAAGTAGCTGGGATTACAGGCATCTGCCACCGCGCCCGGCTAATTTTTTGTGTTTTTAGTAGAGATGGGGTTTCACCATCTTGGCCAGGCTGTTCTTGAACTCCTGACCTCGTGATCCACCCCCCTCAGCCTCCCAAAGTGTTGGGATTACAGGCGTGAGCCACCATGCCTGACCCTAATGGCTTTAAGATAGGTAAGTTGAACAAGTTTTCAAAGTTAAAGAAGCAGTTTATGACCTTAAAGCATTTAGCAAACTTAATATCTGACCTGCATAATTTAGACTAAATGTTTTTATCAATAATTTTTAAAGCTGTTTTTGTTTCCCAAAGATTACTAAAGTTACATGAACTAAAAGGCGTTACAGTTTTTATTTTGCCTTCAAAATATTTGAGTGCTTATTTTTTTTTTTTTTTTTTTTTTTTTTTTTGAGACGGAGTCTCGCTCTGTCGCCCAGGCTGGAGTGCAGTGGCGCAATCTCGGCTCACTGCAAGCTCCGCCTCCCGGGTTCACGCCATTCTCCTGCCTCAGCCTCTCCGAGTAGCTGGGACTACAGGCGCCCGCCACCACGCCCTTGAGTGCTTATTTTTATTTAAGCCAATTAATTAGAGCTCTTTTATATAAACATTACACAGAACACATATATAGCTACATAGAAAGAAGAAGATTACTACAGTAGTTGTAACATTTTTCATTTGCCGGTTTTTAAGTTTCTTAATTGGATTACTGGCTTTCGGGTGGAGCCCTTGAAAGAACAGGACCAGGAAAGGGGTCTCTGGTGCCTCCTGTTTTTCTCAAGGAGTCCAGGCTGTTAGAGCTTGAATATCCACTTTTAATGAAACTGATTTTAACCATAGTACTCATTAATAAAGTCCTTTTAGAATTTCTTATGCCAAACGGCCAATATTTCTGGCCTTTGAACTTTACCAAAGGTAACCTCCCAGGGGCTTAGAGAAAGGAAAATTTAAGACAGTCCACGGAGGAGGAGAAAATAGACAAGGGCGTGCAGATATTAAACCAGAAAGGACTTACTTCCAAGGTGGGGAATTGAACCAGGATCGTGACTGTGAAAGTGCAGAACCTTAGTTACTGAGCTCTAGCAGCCTCCGTTTCCCTTCCCAGAAGGAGTCTAGAATAGTTAATTTTGAACTTGCAAAGGCTTTTTATTTCATATGATTTTTAGAGCCAACAATGACATGAACCCTAAAATTCCTGTTCCTTGGAAGGCAGAGACCAAAAGTCCTGCCATGTGGTTACAAGGTCAAGCTCCCAAGGAAATAAGGTGGAGACTTCATCCAGATTTTTGTTTGTTTCAGGGACCTGCAGCCAAGTTTGTTACTGACCAGCTTGCTGGGTCGTCTTGAAAAGTGGGCTTACTGGTGTTTTAAGGTCATGTTTTATCCTGAAGTACCCCTCAACAGAAAAATGAATTCATAGCACAAAATACAACAGCTGAAGACTAGCCTTAGAATTCTTTTTCACATTAATCAAAACTTGACAGAGGAGATAAACAGTTTTTTTTTTTTCTCTCCCCGTTCATTCAACCGTTTGCACACAGAGAGAAGCCAGAAATCTGACTGGTAAGAAATTCTTACCCTTTTGCCGATGTGCCAGGCTTCTGGGTTCCCTTTCCCTGAGCAGCCCTAGTGATCCAGCTTGTGGTACCATTGCCCTGGAGGCTAAGCCACATTATAAAGGACATTATTATTTTTTGTTCTGGCCAGAGCAGAATACATGTGATCAAACACAGACATTAGCCACTCTGCTTAGCACACAGTATCAAACTGGCAAGGCTTAAATTTGCCCCCAGATGGGCCCTGTCATCTTTAATCCAACTTCCAACTTGGAGTTTCAACACGTGGTCTCTGGGCAACATGGTTGCCCTGAGTAACAGAAAAGACAGAAAAGGAAAAATAGGGAGGGCAAGTATTGCCTGAGGCAGAGTGGGGAAGGTGAAGAGCTTAGGGAGGCCAGAAAAGACCCACTCATTGCAGCTGACAATGAAAAGTTCAGACGGCCGCTTGTCGGTAGCAAAGGGATCTTTTCCAGCCGTCCTATAAGTTCTCAAGTTTCCCCGTTTAGGGAGGAAAAATCTCCCCATGTCCCCTGATCCTGTACATGCCTAACCCTGTCACCCACAGCCATCGGCAAAGAGTGCAAGGCAGATTAACCCAAAGAGAATAGCTTTGAACATCTCATAGTGCCAAACCTGTTCTTAGCTGAGAGGGACTTTACTGAGAGTCTTTAACCCCCTAAATCTTAGAAGGGACTCTAACCCTCCAAGCCCCTAAATCTTAGAAGCGACTCTAACCCTCCAACCTCCTAAATCTTAGAAGCGACTCTAACCCTCTTAAGTTGGGCCTCCAACCCAAGTTTGGTCAAGCATTCTTGCCTTTTATTAAGAGGGCCCTCTAACCCACTCTGTCTTAGGAGAGAGTGTAACTTCTCTAAGTTGGGCCTCTAACTCAATCCTGTTCTTTGCCCAGGTGCCCCACCACTTACCCAAAGTCGTCCAATCAGTGCTGCAGTGTATTTCCGTTGGGTCGGGGGTCTCCTCAGTATTGTCCCTTTTGTGGTTTGTGAGAAAGATGTTACTGGACCCCACCACTTACCCTAAGTTAGCTTTTGGGTCAGGGGTTTCTGCAGTGTAGTCCCTTCATGGTCACCAGAAACATGTTACAGGAAAGGGGACCCGATCCAGACCCCAAGAGAGGGTTCTTGGAGCTCGCACAAGAAAGAATTCCGGGCAAGTCCACAGTGCATAGTGAAAGCAAGTTTATTAGTGAAGGAATAAAAGAATGGCTACTCCATGGACAGAGCAGCTCTGAGGGCTGCTGGTTGCCCATTTTTATGGCTATTTCTTGATGATACATGAAACAAAGGGGGGATTGTTCATGCCTCCCCTTCCTCATGTTGCCATGGCATCTGTAAACTGTCATGGCGCTGGTGGGAGTGTAGCAGTGAGGGCAACCAGAGGTCACTCTCATGGCCATTTTGGTTTTGGTGGGCTTTGGCTGGCTCCTTTACTGCAAACTGTTTTATCAGCAAGGTCTTTATGACTTGTATTTTGTGCCAACCTCCTATCTCATCCTGTGACTTAGAATCCTTAACCATCTGGGAATGCAGCCCAGTAGGTTTCAGCCTCATTTTACCCAGCTCCCATTCAAGATGGAGTCACTCTGGTTCACATGCCTCTGACAAGAGCATTATCATTTACAGCAAGGACTTGAAACAGCTGGCATCACAGGGCATGCTGGGGCAGGAAGTCTAATGACACACAAAATCTGGTACAGTTTTGTGAAAGTTGTGGGATAAAAGAGTGTTCCTATACCATGATTTCAATGATATACAAGAGCCTGGGAGAAAAGACACTGAAAGGTTGCTAGTGGTCACTTGTGGGGATTGGGATCTGGGCTAATTTTATTTTCTTCTTTGCACTTTTCTACTTTGTCCAACTTCTTTTTTTTTAAATAATGGGCATATATTAACTTTTTAAAAAAAGTTTGTCCGACTTTATCTTTAATGAAAAGCTATTTTAAGTATATGTTAAATGTATATATACATTAATATATAATATGTACATTACATACATAAATACGTACATTAGTACATAAAAATCTGAAATACATGCACATGGGAAAAAAGTTGAAACCATATAAAAATACATCTGGAGGACAGTTTCCCTCCTGTGCCTGTCTCTAAATTTCTTTCCAGGGCAACTGTCACTATCAGTTCCTGTGGGTGCCTGTGGAGATATTTTATATAACAGTCATGAATATGTATACAACACCCACAAATGTTGCATTTTATTCAGGCTTTTCTGCTCCTCATTTTCTTTCCCTTTTACTTTTACTACATGAGAACTTAGCTCTATTTTTTATTTTTATTATTTATTTATTTATTTATTTATTTTTGTTTTTTTGAGATGGAGTTTCACTCTTATTGTCCAGACTGGAGTGCAATGGCATAATCTCAGCTCACTGCAACCTCCGCCTCTTGGGTTCAAGCCATTCTCCTGCCTCAGCCTCTCAAGTAGCTGGGATTACAGGCACCTACCACTAAGCCCAGCTAATTTTTTTGTATTTAGTAGAGACGGGGTTTAACCATGTTGGTCAGGCTGGTCTCAAACTCCTGACCTCAGGTGATCCACCTGCATCGGCCTCCCAAAGTGCTGGGATTATAGGCGTGAGCCACCACGCCTGGCCTATTTTTACTTTATTATTATTTTTTTTTGAGATGAAGTTTCGTGATTGTTGCCCAGGCTAGAGTGCAGTGGCACAATCTTGGCTCACTGCAACCTCGGCCTCCCAGGTTCAAGCGATTCTCCTGCCTCATCCTCCTGAGTAGCTGGGATTACAGGTGCCCACCACCATGCCTGGCTAATTTTGGTATTTTTAGTAGAGATGGGGTTTCACCATGTTGGCCAGGCTGGTCTTGAACTCCTGACCTCAAGTGATCTGCCCGCCTCGGCCTCCCAAAATGTTGGGATTACAGGTGTGAGCCACCACGCCCGGCCCAACCCTGTTTTTTAAATATAACTAATACAACCCAAGACTGTTCATATCTACGTGCACAGATCTACTCAGGCTTTTCAGTGGCTTCATGGTGGTCTGTTATCTCAATGTAATCATAATTTCATCTGACTCCATATGCGGACATTTAAATGTTTCTAATCTTTGGCACAAGTGTTAATGTAGATGTATATACATGTGTAAACCACTAAGGGGATGTCAGATTGTTGTAATCACTTCTAGCAATCCAAAATCCACTTCTAGCAACAAGAAAAATAACAGGAAGCCTATCTCGTCGGGGGAAGGGGGGAATGGTCTTTTTGGTAAATAATTCTGGGTGAACTGGAGATTTGCATAGGAAAGGCTTGTCTTGATCCACCTCCCACCATACCAAAAAACCCATTCCATACGGACTGCAGAGCTAAGTGTGAAAAGTGAAAACAAATCAAGCTTTTAGAGGAAAATATAGGAGGACGTCTTTGTATCCTTGGAGCAAATAAAGATTTCTCTCTCTTTCTTTCTTTCTTTCTTTCTTTCTTTCTTTCTTTCTTTCTTTCTTTCTTTCTTTCTTTCTTCTTTCTTTCTCTTTCTTTCTTTCTTTCTTTCTCTCTCTCTCTTTCTTTCCCCTTCCTTTCTTTCTTTTCCTTCCTTCCTTCCTTCCTTCCTTCCTTCCTTCCTTCCTTCCTTCCTTTCCGTCTTTCCTTCTTTTCTTTCTTTCTTTTTTTTTGAGACGGAGTCTCACTCTGTCACCAGGCTGGAGTGTAATGGCGTGGTCTGTGCTTACGGCAACCTCCGCACTCCCAGGTTCAAGCCATTCTCTGGTCTCAGCCTCCCAAGTAGCTGGGATTACAGGTGCCTGCCACCACACCCAGCTAATTTTTTGTATTTTTAGTAGAGATGGGGTTTCACCACGTTGGTCAGGCTGGTCTCAAACTCCTAACCTGCACTAACTCCTAAGTCCCCGAACAGAAGTGCACTAACCTAACTCCGCCCGCCTTGGCCTCCCAAAGTGGTGGGATTACAGGCGTGAGCCCTGTCCTGCCCTGTCCTGCCGCTTGGGGCAGCACTTCCTCCTGCCAGGCCCTCTCCCTTCCTCTCTCCACATGCCTGGTCCTCACATGGGCACCTTCCCTTTCCTCACCCTCCAGGTTGCCCAAATCCCGTAGCCCTTATCACGTGCTGTGGATGCCAACACGCAGCCAGGCCACTGTTTCTGCGGAGCAACCAGGGGCTCGGACAGCCCAGGTAAAGGCTGCTGTCCCAGAGCTGTGGGAAGGGAGGGGACAGGACAAGAAGGAAAGGAAGGAAAAGCCTGCGGAACCTGCAGTGCGGTTGTTGGGGGAAGACAGTAAGAAGTCAGGCTTGGAGAGGGCAGATACCTGTTTCTGCCTCCCCAGGACGCTGCTCTCAGAAGGCAAAGAGCTCTTGGGCTGGGCATAGTGGCTTACGCCAGTAACCCCAACATTTTGGGAAGCCAAGGCAGGTGGATTACTTGAGGTCAAGAGCTCGAGACCAGCCTGGCCAACATGGTGAAACCTCTTCTCTACTAAAAATACAAAAATTAGCCGGGTGTGGTGGCACATGCCTGTAATCCCAGCCACTTGGGAAGCTGAGGCACGAGAATCGCTTAAACCCGGGAGGTGAAGGTTGCAGTGAGCTGAGATTGCACCACTGCACTCCAGCCTGGGAGACAGAATGAGACTCCGTCTCAAAAACAAAAACAAAAATTAAAAATAATAAAAAAGTCGAAGAGCTCTTGGTGGAAGGAAGGACAGCTTCCAGTATTACCCAGGTCTCAGGTAAGCACACTCTTGACTCTCTGGGACTCAGTTTCCTTGCTCCTGCTGTGAGGTGACAGTTGCTGTGGTTGATCCATTCAACCTCACCCTGAGCAATTTTAGGGGCTGGGCCCTGAGCCCTGTCCTGGGTCGCAGAGGCAGGGGCGCCGTGATCCAGGGGCATCTCCGCAGCGGCGGTGAGACGGGTCGTGATAGTCCAACCTGTCAATCTCCCAGATGGGGGCAGTGAGGCCCGGAGAGAGGAGAGGACTAAACCGTCAGCGGGACTGTGAGCTCCCGGAGGCAGGGCTGAGTCTTTTATTTTTCTTTTCATGTCTGTATCCCCAGCACCCAGCAAATGGCGGGGCACATACGAGGTCTTCGGAAGCTGCCTGGTTGCCTTGGGTGCAGTGTTTTGTGATAGAATCAGAGTTGGAACCTGGACCTCTGCTTCTTGGCCCACTTTGCACTGCGCCAGGCTCCGAGTTAATGGCAGGGAGGGCAGGGAGGTCCTGGGCCCCGCCCACCAGGCTCCCAATCACCAGGGCCCCGGCCCCGCCCCGCCCTTCCACGCCCCGGCCCGCCCTTCCCCGCCTTTGCTCTGAACCCCTCCCTTCCTTGGCTCCGCCCCTGCCCAGCCCTCGTCGCGGAGCCCGGCTCTACCCCGGGACATCTCGCTGGACTCAGGCTCCCACGCGATTCAGGAGTGCGGGGATGCTTTGTGCTGAGAACTCGCTGATCAGGCTGGTCAGGCTGCTTGGCCTCTTACTCCATCTGTAGAGTGGGCTCAGGCCTGAACCATCGTGTCTTGTTTTGTCACGCTGGGATTCGTGTCTCTGGTGACATTTTCCTGCTGTGTGCAGCACTTGGCCACGCAGATGACTGTGGACAGCTGCCAGGAGCACTGGCCTTGTGCACCAAACTCAGCGCGAGGAAGTCCTCGGGAGCAAAGTGCAAGTGGAAAACGCCGTGCGGGAAAAAGCTGCAGGCGGGGAGTCAGGAGCCCAGGCACGGGTCCAGTCCTGTCCCTGACTGGCTAGTCCACAAAAGCCTGTCCCCCGGCGTCAGTTTTCTGTGCCTGGATTACATGGCAGTTGAGTCCTGAACACTGAGGGACAGACGCTGCCTCTAGTTCCCGCATCTGGCTCAGTCCTTACGGAGGAGCTGTCGGGAGGACTGGTGGGGCTCTGGGCTTCTGCTCTCCCAAGCTCCTCCACCCTGCCTGTGGGCTGTGCCAGGAGCTAGAGCCTGACGACCCTCTCCTGATGTTCCCTTCCACTGGGGAGGGCCTCCTCTAGCCTCTCCAGGGCCCCTTCCTCCTACTCAGAGGCAGAGTTCATAGATGAGGTGGGTCAACAGGGGCCTACCATCTTCCCTCTGCCCCATGACGACAGATACCTGCCCAGGCTGTGGAGGCCCATGGTCAGTTTGTCCAGCGCTGGAGCTCATGTTAGGCATCTCACTGGCCTGCAGACAGAAGCCATATTCTCCAAAATCCCTTCCTTAGCAATAAGGGGGTATCTTGGTTTCACATTTGCCAAGTCCTGTGTATGGTTTCTCCCCTGGCTTGGAACACAGGAGAGGTGCTGTTGGCTGGCCACTCCATGCGTCTGGTCAGGTGGTTCCTCTCACCATCCTGGGTGGCTCCCTGCTGCCAATAGGATGAAGCTCACATCTCTAGGATAGCTGGCTCCATGCACCCCAGCCTCAACCTTCTGCCTGCACCCCAGCCCTCAGCCACATTGAGCTCCTGCAGACCCTCTGCTTTGCTGCACTGGCCTTTGAAGATTCTGCTGACTTACCTGGAATGTTCCTTCCTCCCCTCCTGAACACCCCAACCCAAGCTCATTGCGTAGCTAATAGCTATCATTCGACTCAGGTCCCAACCTAGTTGTCACCTCCCCCAGGAAGCATTCCTGGATTGCCCTAGCTGCTTTAGGCATCACCTCTCTGCCTTTCTCCATCAGGGTCCTGGCCACAGTGGGAGGTCTTTGCTTCTTGGGCTGAGGACAAGGGCCTGTCAGGGCTGCTAGGCAGAACTGTGACCCAGAGCCAGCAGGTGCCCCGGGAGGTCCGAGGGAATTGTTTTTCTCCTTTCCTCCCCCATCACTGCCCCTGCCTGCCCCTCCCTTCCTCGTTGTCTTCATTCACCTCCTATACTCTTTTTTGAGACAAGGTCTTACTCTGTCACCCAGGCTGGAGCACAGTGGCACGACCTTGGCTCACTGCAACCTCTGCCTCCTGGGTTCAAGTGATTCTCCTGCCTCAGCCTCCCGAGTAGCTGGGATTACAGGCACATACCACCAGGCCCCGCTAATTTTTGTATTTTTGGTAGAGATGGGGGTTTTACCATATTGGCCAGGCTGGTATCCAACTCCTGACCTCAAGTGATCTGCCTGCCTCGGCCTCCCAAAGTGTTGGGATGACAGGCATAAGCCACTGCACCCGGCCACCCTCCTATACTCTTGATTCCCGACACGCTGGGGTTAATGACCGAGCTGCAGAGGGGCCTCCTTCAAGCCCCTGACCCCCTTGGATTCCAGCCTTGTCTCTGGGCCCTCCTTGCCTTCACTTCTTCCACACCAGCCTTGAATTATGGGACCCGTTGGGCCCATTTGCCAGGTGTCTGGCCCCATCTGGAAGCAAGTGGTTTGCTTCGAGGTGATGAACGTGGCTTGCTGGGCTTGGCCCTGAGCCAGCACATGTTGTTCGGCTATGAGCCTTCCCCTGACTCTGCAAGGAGTTCAGCCAAGAGAGAGGACTGAAATACATTCCCCCCGTTTTGTGTTTGTTTTTGGAAATATCTTGCACATGCTATTTATGTTTTTGAAAAAAATCAATGCAACAAATTGTGTGCAATATGCTCCTTAGCTAGAGGAGGTGGAATTATTCTTGTCCTTGTTTTTTTAGTCCCACTGTCACAGAAGACACCCTGTGGCAGCTACATCCCCCTGACAGTGGCTGGTGGCTTTGGGAGATTTGTCTTCAGAAAGCCCAGGCGGAGTGGGAGTTTTGACTTTTTTTTTTTTTTTTTTTTTTTTTTTTTGAGATAGAGTCTCACCTTGTTGCCCAGGCTGGAGTACAGTGGTGCGATCTTGGCTCACTGAAACCTCCACCTCCCAGGTTCAAGCGATTCTCCTTGAGTAGCTGGGACTACAGGTGCCTGCCACCATGCCTGGCTAATTTTTTTATTTTTTAGTAGAGACAGGGTTTCACCATGTTGGCCAGGCTGGTCTGGAACTCCTGACCTCAGGTGATCCACCCGCCTCGGTCTCCCAAAGTGCTGGGATTACAGGCCTGAGTCACCGTGCCTGGCCAGGTTTTCATTGTTTTGTGCCACTGGGCAAACACATTTGCACTCGTTGGCCCATGAGTGTTTTGAGGAAAATATGTGAATATGTATGTGCCGAATTACCCGCTCTCTGGGGCTCTGCATTCGGCCTGGGCTGGTGGGGAACCCCGCTGTCTCTGAGGCTTGTGGAGCAGCCATGGGGCAGGGTGAGGTAGAAATCCCCCTTCCTGGCCAGGCGAGGTGGCTCACCCCTATAATCTCATTACTTTGGGAGGCCAAGGTGGGCAAATTGCTTCTGTCCAGGGGTTCCAGACTAGCCTGGGCAATATGGTGAAGCCCCATCTCTACTAAAAATGTAAAAGTTACCTGGACGTGATGGCACATGCCTATAGTCCCAACTACTCAGTAGGCTGAGGCTGAGATGGGAGAATCAGCTGAGTCCTGGAGGTCAAGGCTGCAGTGAGCCAAGATTGCATCACTGCACTCCAACCTGGACAACAGAGTGAGTTCTCTGTCTCAAAAAAGAAAAACATAAAAAACCTTTGTTGGCTGGGCGCGGTGGCTCACTCCTGTAATCCCAGCACTTTGGGAGGTCAAGGTGGGTTGATCACTTGAGGTCAGGAGTTCGAGACCAGCCTGACTAACATGGTGAAACGCCGTCTCTACTAAAAAATACAAAATTAGCTGGGTGTGGTGGCACATGCCTGTAATCCCAGCTACTTAGGAGGCTGAGGGAGGAGAAATGCTTGAACCTGGGAGGCAGAGGTTGCAGTGAGCTGAGATTGCATCATTGCACTCCAGCCTGGGCAACAAGAGCAAAACACCATCTCAAAAAACAAATCCCCCTTCACACACTCCCCCATCCCTGGGCTTGGCACCAACATCTGAGGACCTTGCGTTGTGACTTGGTCAAAGTCCCTGACTCTGGGCCTGAGCACTCCACGCTGTTAGAGCACTCCACGCCTTCTCTAGCTCCTGGGAGCACTCTAGCTAGAGAAGGTGATGATCAAGTGCACACCCCATATATCATCCCCCAGGGCCCCATCCGGATTCCTGCTGGCCCTGCCTCTTCAGGAACCCATCATCTATGCTCTGAGCTGAGAGCATTCACTGGCCGCCTCTGGCCAGCCCTCTTCTGGGCTTGTGGGCACTAAGGCAGATACGAGGGCCGGACATCTGGCCCTCCAGGATAGTGCCCAGCCTGGGGTTCCCTGTGTCGGGTGAGCAGCTGCCCCGGCTTTCGTTTTATAGCTCAGGGTGGGTTTCCTTTCCTTTTAAATGCCCCTCTGGTCCCCGAGAAGGCCCTGAGAAGACTACCTCCCCTGTGTGCAGGGTCCTTCCAGCTTTCTGAGACACCGGTGACTCAATGGATCTGGCGTGGGCCCTGGTGGGTGCCTGGAGACAAGGAGGCGTCCTGTGATGGGAGCCAAAGAGGGGCCAGCACAGGCTCCAGAGGAGGCGGGCAGAGGGACTTGCTGTCCCAGGGCTGGGGAGTGCCATGGAGAGGGCACCTGTTGCCCTGGGCTTCAGGGACTCCTGGGGCCTGGTGTCCTAGGCCTAGTGGCTCCCCAGAGCTCCCTACCAGCCTTCATTCCTTTCCCCAGCCAAACTCCCTTTTCTCCAACTTGGCTTTCAATCCACGGGGAAGTCAGAGTAACTCAAACCATATTCCTAGTGGAGACACCTTTGTGGCCACTCGGTGGCTGAAGCTACTGCTTCTCTGGTTTCGAGTCGTGTGCCTGTGTGTGGTATGTGTGTGTCTGTATGTGAGTGTGTGTGTGCACATGTGTGGTCCTATCAGAGTCTCCCCTGAATCCCCGTGGACGTGCCGGGGTTCCACTCAGGACTCGCCAATCTGTTGGGGAGAGAGGTGGGCGTGCCTCTTTGGACTGCAGAGTGGAGACAGCTCACGCAGGCTGCCCTAATGCCTCCTAGCCTAGAAGGCAGGGGTTGCGCTGATCGCCTCAAGGGTGGGCCAAGGTTGGGTCCCAGGTCTGTGGCTCACAAACCACAACTGGGACAATTTATTTAAGTAGTCTGGGCCTCAGTCCTCATCTGTAAATGGGGAAGGAATGGCTCCTCCCTGGCAGAGTGGAAGAGAGGATGATATGCATTGCTCGGTGTGGGGTGAGAACAGCACCTGTCCTGTTGACAGTGGGGATGAGAATGGCACCATTGCTGGAGTTCCCAGGCCACAGGAGAAGCATTTCCTGTCTGGCCTCGGACTCTCCTTGCCCTCCTCCCTGACATGCAGGGCAGCACCTGAGAGGCACGCGGTTCTTACTGCCTGACCCACTGGGCTCCGCTCCAGCCACCCCTACCACGCCTCGGCCCCTGTCCTCCCCTCTTTAAGCCGGCGTGACCCCTGTGGACACCCCCTCCCCAGGACTGACTGTGACTGCGTGCGGATCTCCCGTCTCCTCACACAGAGTCATGCGCATTTCAGCCCCTTATTTAAAGCATCATGGAATCCACCAAGCAGAGGCAGTCATTTTTGTATTTCCCCCTCGCCCCAGATCCTTATTCTTTGGTGAATTTTTCTGCTCAAAACGTTGACCTTTGACCTAAGGTTTGCCAGGGGCAGCAGGAAGATGCCCTGCTGTCCAGCCTGTCCCCCGGGCAGCAGCGGTGGGTGGTGTCTGACTTTGAGGGCCAGCTCACTGCCTGCTCCCTGGTGTGGATGTGCAGCAGTGCCTGCTGGTCTGGCCCTGGCTGCTTCCTCCACCTACCCCTCCTCTCTGCCCCCTGAGCTGCCAGGGCAGGCCCACCAGCCTCTCTCCCTGGGTTATTACAGCCACCTCCTGCCTGGTCTTGGCACCTCCCTCCAATCTGCCTCTGTCCATCTCTTCCAGAGAAGGCTTTTAGATCGCAGGTGGAACTGACCCTCCCTCTCATTTCCAGCCATCCCTGTCCCGCTTCATCCAGGGCCAGTCCAAACCCTGCGGGTGTTAGACGATTTCTGGGATCGGGGCCTGCTTTTCTCCATCTTCATCAGCGGCTGAATTTTGTATCTGGCACAGGCTTATTGTCTCCTCCTCCCTCACTGGTGCATCAGCTCATGAGGGTGGGGACTTGGCCACTGTTGTGTCCCCAGCGCCTAGACGGAACCTGGCAGCTGTAGGTGCCACTCACCTGGTGAGGGAGGGAATGAATGAATGACTCTCTCTCCAGGTGCCCCTTGCCAGGCCCCAATCCCTACCCTACTCTAGGCTCTTGCTGACACCCCAAGCCTGCTCCTGTCTTCCCATGCTGGTGGCTCCTCCCCACAAAGATAGAAGCTGTAGGCTGGCAGAACAGAGGCTTTACTGAAGCAGGTGCACCCACCCATGCCACTGGCTGAGCAGAATCCAGTCCAGAGGGGCTGCTACCTCCTTAATTTAGTAATCTGAGCTCTCCATCCCCTGAGCAGGGTTAGGTGGAAGATGGAGGCAGCTATCAGGAGGGGCCAGGACCCTTGCTGTGTGCCCTGGGAGGGGACCCTCTCCCTCCTAGTCCTCAGAGCCCTTGGCAGATACAAATTGTTTGTCTCTGCGCTAGACTCCAAGGGAGCAGGCCTTGCTGCCAGCTTGCCCTGGCCCCCAGGCCTCTCCCTGAGTCCCTTCACTCCTTCCATTAACCGGGGATGGGGGTAGGGGCAGGAGGTCGGCCATGGGGCTTTTGTCACTGGATGGGGACACACAAGGCAGGAGCTGGACGCTGCCAGATCCCAGAGCAGCTCAGCCTCCAGAGCACCAAGCTTAGGTGGGGTCGAGGATGCTTCCCCATGCCTTGAGGCCATCTCAACAGGAGAAACAAAACAAAACAAAACAAAACAAAACCAAAACAAAACAAAACAAAACAAAACACCTGATATGGTTTGGCCATGTCCCCACCCAAATCTCATCTTGAATTGTAACTCCTACAATTCCCATGTGTCGTGGGAGGAACCCGGTGGGAGATGATTGAATTTATGGGGGCAGATCTTTCCTGTGCTGTTTTTGTGGTAGTGAGTGAGTCTCAAGAGATCTGATGGTCTTAAAAATGGGAGTTTCCCTGCACAAGTTCTCTCTCTTGCTGCTGCCATGTAAGAATTGACTTTCACCTTCCACCATGATTGTGAGGCCTCCTCAGTCATGTGAAACTGTAAGTCCATTAAACCCCTTTCTTTTGTAAATTGCCCAGTCTTGGGTATGTCTTTATCAGCAGCATGAAAACGGACGAATAGAACACCTGGACATCAGCCAGAGAGAAGCAGCTAAGTGCATCCTGCAGCCCTGGGTGGGAACACTCTAAATTGGACAGAACACATCATGGGTTATACTTTCCAAAAAGGCAAAATATGAGACGTTTATACAGCAAAATTCTAATTTTGTAGAAAATCAAGGAATGAGATGGAGGGACTATCTCAAGGCGTGGAGCAGAGGGCTCTCTACACAAGTCCTTGGGTCTCCTGGCCAGCACCTAGGTCTCTTCTGGGGCCATGCCAGGGCTTCCAGAGCCCTGTTGTCCATGTGCACAGTGGCCGCCAGTGACTGGAATGAGTGCACCCTGGGGGCAGCTCTTAGCCAGTGCTGAACCAAGGATGGGGGCCACTCTGGGCTGGGCACCACTGTGGAGGGGCCTGGAGGGGGCAGGAGGACAAGCCTGCCCCTGCCCTCACGGTGCTTACTGTCCATGGTTAGACAGGCAGTTTCTAAGCCGACCTCCTCTGCAGAGTGGCCCATCACATGCCGTGCCTGCCCCTTTCCATGGGTTCATTCCGACCCTGACCCTCAGACTACAGGGTCCTTGAGGCTGCGGACTCTGTTTCCCTGTGTATCCCTAGCACTGATGCAGGGTCTGGCACCTAGCAGGTGCTGGACTAATGAGAGTTGAGCTGGATTCACTTGTTGAAAGCTGGCCTCTGATCAGGGAGGGACATATACCAAGCTGCCTGATGAGGGTGTGGCTATGGCCCGATGCTGGGGGCCCTGCAGAGGAGAAGCTGGAATCAGGAGGGCTGGACATGGGGTGGGGCAAAGACAGAGAAGGACGGCAGCCCTGGGGGATGGTGTGGCCGAGGGAGACCTGGGAGAAGGTGATCTCTGAGGGGAGAGGCGGTCAAGAGGCTTGTCATGGGTGTGGCAGTGAATGCCTCGACTTCCCAGCTCCTCCAGAGCCTGCAGCAAAGTCCCTGGTACCAGGCCATGCTCTGTGGTTGGGGAGCCCAAAGCTGGTGGGCCAGCTGCCATCGGGCCATTTTTGCATAAAGCAAGAGAGAGGTGAGGATGCCAGGATGTCATTTTGCTGGGCCTGGGGATGGCAGGTGACTTTAATTCTTTCATTTCTGCATTTTCTAAATTTTCTACAATGAACCTTTGCTGCTTTGTTTTTCTAATAAGGATGGAATGATAAGCAGTATTAGCAAACCAGGCAGTACCATGGGTCTGTCTACCATGGCATGGTTCAGGCCTCCTCCCAGCAGAGAGGGAACCATGACCTTGGCAATGCTTCAGCCTTCTGAGGCAGGGCCAGTGGGCTGAGACAGAGTGGCTCGAATGGTTGTCCGTGATGCATGACTGCTGTGGAGTCACCAAGCCGTGGCCAGTATGGCAGCAGTGGTGAAGGGGGATGCCCTCCTGGCCTTCTGTTCCCGCATCTTTGGGGACAGGAGTGGCTTTGCTCCAGCTGTGCCAGCCCTGGAGCTGGCCATGAAGGTGCTGGGTGGACACCCTCCCTTTCCTGGGCCACAGTGGACCTTGGACCACGTATCCTGACAGAATGGGGTGGAAAAGGGGCTCACGGAAGCAGAGACTCAGCCAAGGCCCCAAAGCACAGGCACAGAGGGGCTGGGACGAGGGCCCAGGTCTCCTGACCCCCAGGGTAGCCACAAAAGACAGGTCCTGGCTTCATAGCACCTCCAGCCGGAAGTCGCAGCTGTAATGGTTGAAGTCTCTGCCCCATCCCACTAGAGGCCATAGCTTATGGGTTGAATTGTGCACCCCAAATTCCTGTGTTGAAGCCCTAACCCCCAGTGTCATTTGGACCTTGAGAGCTTGTTTGGAGGTTCTAGCAGGGGAGTGCAGCTACTCATATACCCTTGACCAAAGACCGGTCCTCCTCTGTTAGGGATGGTCGATGGAGCATGCAGCTTTGGGAGGGATGCACGTGGAGCAGTGAGGGAGGAAGGGGACACCCGTCTAGCCAGCAAGATCAGCCGAATCAACCCTGGCAATCAATGGCATGACAGATGTCGCAGCCAGATCGCCCTCACATCCCCCCAGTATCATTTGGAATGAGGGTCTTGGAGATAATTAAGACAAAGTGAGGTCATGTGGGTGGGCCTCAATCCAGTCTGACTGGTGTCTTTATAGGAAGAGGAGATTAGGACACAGACACATACAGAGGGAAGACACTGTGAGGACTGAGGCCCAGGAGTGAGACCTCAGAAGGAACCAGCCCTGCCAGCACCTTGACCTTGGACCCCCAGCCTCCAGAAGTGTGAGGAAACCATTTCTGTTGTTTGTGCCCTGTGGTCTGCGGGGATTTGTTATGGCTGCGCAAGAGGACCGGTCCCCCTCCCCCTTGGCTTGTCCATCCCAGAAGCAGGGAGCTCCTTGCCTGACCAGGAGGCCTCCGTGGACAACTCTGAGAGCAAGCTCTCCCTGAGACTGAGCCAACCACCCCTCCCACAGCTCTGGCCAGTGGCCCTTGTTCTGCCCCTGATTCCACCTGAATGGAGGGCATCATGCCAGGGTCCTCAACAAGCACGAGTCACGGCCTGCACAGCCACCCTGGACCCACAGCGGGAAGCCATCAGAGGCTGTAGATCATAGAGGAGATGGGAGAATTTTGAGCAGGGGCATGTCATGGAAGGCTTCTCCAAGGAGGTGGCATTAGATGTGGGCCTGAAATAGGAGTTATTTTTTGAAGGTTTCATTTTATTTAATTAATTTTATTTATTTTTCTTAGAGTTGGAGTCTCCCTCTGTCACCCAGGCTGGAGTGCAGTGGTGCCATCATAGCTCACTGCAGCCTCAACCTCCTGGGCTCAAGCAGTCCTCCCGACTCAGCCCCCTGAGTAGCTGGGACCACAGGCATGCACTGCCTCACCTGGCTAATTAAACAATTTTTTTTGAAGAGATGGGGTCTCACTATGTTGCCCAGGCTGGTCTTGAACTTCTGACCTAAGGGATCCTCCTGCCTCTGCCTCCTGAGTTGCTGGGATTATAGGCCTGAGCCACTGTATCTGGCTTATTTATTTACTTTTTATGTCAATTGTTATTTATTTTGCAAAAGCATCATTACAGAGATTCAATTTTTTTTTTTTTTTTTGAGACAAGGTCTCATTCTGTCACCCACGCTGGAGTGCAGTGGTGCCATCATGGCTCAGTGCAACTTCTAACTCCTGGGCTCAAGGGATCCTCCCACCTCAGCCTCCTGAGTAGCTGGGACCACAGGTGTACGCTGCCACTTTACCTGGCTAATTCCTTTTATTATTGATAGAGATGGGGTCTCATTATGTTGCCCAGGCTGGTCTCAAAACTCCTGGCCTCAAGCCTTGGCCTCCCAAAGCGCTGGGGGTTACAGGCGAGAGCCACCACACCTGGCCAAGACAAATTTTTTACATTGATAGAAAAGAAGGCTCACTTATTAATCAATAAAAAAAAAAGAGCCATAGACAGGAAGTGAACCTTCCCATGGGGAGAGTTCAGTTGGGGATTCTTGCCCCTCCAGCTCACCAAGTACAGAGTCATGTCCACCTGCCTGTTCCCCAGGACATCAGCAGGGCTAGCCCTGGACTTCCAGCCTCCCCTGGCTGTTCTGCCGGGTCTGGGTGATGTTCCAGTTGCCATGGCGAGTATGGGTTGTCTGTTATGGAGCACAATGATTAATGATCAATTATTATCTAATTATTAATGTCATTTCTTGGTGGAGGCCCCATGCCCTCTTGGGCCCTGAGCCCGTGGGTGGGGCAATGACATGAACAAAGGCACTGAGGAATCCCCATGAGGGAGGAGCTAAAATTCCAAGGGATGACAATGATATTTGGGGGACTTAGTGCGATCAGAAAAAATGAAGTCAGAAAAATGGAAAAATGATCGCAGTGGGTGAGTGTTGACAGACTTGCGGGGACGGCCCTGATGTATGATTGAGGAGGAAAGAGCCAGTGCCTAATGATCAAACTATTGATTTTTTTTTCCAGTCAAAAAGCATCAAACAAACTCTCTCTGCATGTGGGCATTTCTCATATAGGCTTGCAGAGACCAGGAGCCTGGCGGGAAGGCTGCGGGTCAGGCTGTGGTACACCAGGAGATGGCACATAGAGAGGGTGGACTGTGGGGCAAAGAGGGTGGGGACGGACTTTGCCCTCTCACGTCTTCGTATTGTTTTGATTCAATGTCAGTCACACATGATTTGCTGTAATTAATTTATTATTTATTTATTTATTTTTTGAGACTGAGTCTCGCTCTGTCACCCAGGCTGGAGTGCAATGGCACAATCTTGGCTCACTGCAACCTCCACCTCCCAGGTTCAGGCAATTCTTCCGCCTCAGCCTCCCGAGAAACTGGGATTACAGGCACCTGCCACCATGCCTGGCTAATTTTTGTATTTTTGTAGAGACAGGGTTTTACCATGTTGGTCTTGAACTCCTGACCTCAGGTGATCCACCCGCCTTGGCCTCCCAAAGTGCTGGGATTACAGGCAAGAGCCACCATGCCTGGCCTTATTTTATAACTTGAGAAACATAAAATAAAGAATTATTAGGCCAAGGCAAGTGGATCTCCTGAGGTCAGGAGTTCGAGACCAACTTGGCCAACATGGCGAAACCCCGTATCTACTAAAAATACAGAAATTAGCTGAGCATGGTGGTGCATACCTGTAGTCCCAGCTACTCGGGAGGCTAAGGCAAGAGAATTGCTTGAACCCAGGAGGCAGAGGTTGCAGTGAGCCGAGACTATGCCATTGCACTCCAGTCTGGGCAACGGAGTGAAATTCTGTCTCAAAAAAAAAAAAAAATTATTAAACATGAAACGAAAAAAAGAAGGAAAGAAAATTTAAACCAGAGACGGCAATATTAAAGGCAACATGGAGGTGCTGTGGCGTAAAGCTCAGGTGATGTGGAGGTGAGGAGGAGGGATAACGAGCTGCTGTGGAGGGGATGTGGAGATGCTGTGATGGTGACGTACAGGTGATGTGACGGTGTTATGGAGGTGAGGGGATGTCATTGTGATGCTGTGGAGGTGACGTGGAGGTGACATGAAGGCATTGGATAGGTGATGTGGAGGTGACGACGTGCAGGTGCCAGGGAGGTGACGTGAGGGCAGTGTGGAGGTGAAGTGGAGGGGATGAGGAAGAGCCGTGGGGTCATACTGTGATCCCAGCCCTGTTTCCACCACCTTCTGCCATGTGACTCGGGCTTATATTCCCCCTAGGAGATGGGGCTCACCAGGCTTCCCTCCAGGTCTGTGGGAGAATCCACCGAGCTGGCACGCTGAGCTCCAGGGTCATCATGGGGTCCGAATCACTTCTGAGAGGAGCAAGTGAGCGTGATGTCAGCTGTGACTCCCCCATCCATCCTGCTCCTTCGCTCTGCATGGCCGGTGACCCCAGTGGCTTCCTGGCCCCTCGCTGCTGTCACGGGCTGCACCTCAGGCTTTGTTACCTGAAGGGACTTCTCTGGGGATGTCTGGGGCACCAGTGTTGGAGTTTGATGGACCCAGGTTTTAACCCCCACTAGGCTGTGTGGTCAGGGGCAACTCACTTCCCCCCACCTCTTAGCCTCCACTTCGTCACCTAAAAACAATGGGGGACATCACAGGCCCCCAGGATGTTTCGCGGGTTCAGGGAGCTGACAGCCCTGCACGGGGCTTATAGTGCACACTCAGTGGTAGCGGGCACGGTTGCTAGTATTGTTCCTGAAAGGGCACTGTACTGGGGTGAAGATGTGGACACCCTGTTCCAGGAACGTGCGCACACTGAGAAGCTGGCATTTAGTTTCTGCCAAGGACACGTGTTGCTGGTGTCAGCTGTCCTCTTATCTGGACCCTGCAGCTCGTGGGCTAGGGGGCATTGGCCACTGATGTGGCTTCTCTGGGCTCTGTAAGATGAAGTATTAGGAACCCAAACACGTCACCTGCCAGATGTAAGACGACAGGGCATCGTGGGGACTGTGGCTGACTGGGTGAAGCCTGCAGACTCCATTCAAAGGCAGGACTGATGCACATCCTGTATGCACTGGCATGGCCACACCAGCTGTCAAGATGATCAAACGCTTCTGCATTGGGTGGTCAGAAGCTGTGGCCCTGAGCCTCTGATTGCACCCCTGCTGCCCTGGACCCCCGGGAGCCCTCTGGATTCAGCAGCTAAAGGGTCAGCCCCTGGCCAGCAGGGCCTTCTGGAACCTGCTCCAGTACCAAGGCTTGAGTCCACTCTGATCAGTTGGTGCTGGGCTGTCGCAGTTATTAATGATACCTGATTTTGCTGCTGACTAAAGACATTCAGATTAACGTTTTTAAAACACAGTGCTGTCTCATTGAAACACATCCAAGTCTTGATTTGTTCTTGGTTGGGCCCTCCAGTGTTGGGGTAAGGGGACATTGATGATGGGGGTCTTAGAGTTCCAGCCCTCACCTGGCCGTGGCTAGAAGCACAAGCCCTGCTCTTTCTTCCCAGCTAGGGGTGGTGGGCGGCCTTCATGCCTCTCCCACATTCTTTGGTGGCTGTGGCTCTAAGCTCCTCTCTCTGGTCTTCTTCACTAAGGGCCACACTGGTTGCCCCTGGTGCTTATCTCCCCAAAGTTGGGGAGTTTTCCCCAGATTTCAGTTCTACATCAAGATTCTCAAAGGGGAGCTTAACCTTCCATCACAGCCCTCTTCTTCAGCCCTCTCTCTCCCCACCCCTGCACAGATGCCCTTCCCTGCAGCCCACATGGACCCACCTTTAGTCCCTTGAACACAACAAGCAGTTTTGCAGTGCCCTGTTTTTGCTCTTGGTGTGAAACGCCCATTTTCTTTTGCTTGAGTGCCTTATTCATCCTCTGAGATCTGGATCTGGTGCTACCCCCTCCAGGAAGCCTTCCTAGACAATCTTTATATGGGTTGGGTGCCTCCTGGGTCTCCTCAGACCTCAGTGCTTCTTTCTGTCACAGCCCTATTAACTTTTACCAATGTTGTCTCTGTGTTTCTGTTTTATTGGACTGACTTTCTTGAGGGTGGTGCCCAACACAGAGGAAGTAAATGCTTGTTGAGAGGATGGACAGACAAAAGTACAGAGGGATGGATAGATATTGGATGGATAGATGATGGATGAATGGATGAATGGATGGATGGAGGATAGATGGGTGATGGATGGATGGGTTGTTGGGTGGGTGGATGGAAGGATGGATGGACACAGGAATGGATGGATGGGTGGATGGATAGATGAAGAGGTGGATATTGGGTGGACAGATGCATGGATGATGGATGAGTGAATGGATGTGTGAATGATGGATAGGTGTGTTGGTGGGTGGGTGGATGGAAGGATGGATGGACTGAGGAATGGAGAGATGGACGGGAGATGGATGGATGATGGGTGGGTGAATTGATTGGTGGGTAGATGGAACGATGGATGGATGAAGGAATGTTTAGATGGATGGTGGATGGATGGATGGAGGGATGGAGGGATATTGGATGGATAAATGCATGGATAATGGATGAGTGGATGGATGATTGGATGGATGAATGATGAATGATGGATGAATGGATTGGTGAGTGGGTGGATGGATGGATGGAGGAATGGAAAGATGGATGGTGGATGGAGGGATGGAGGGATATTGGATGGATAAATGCATGGATGATGGATGAGTAGATGGATGAGTGGATGGATGGATGATGGATGAATGGGTTGGTGAGTGGGTGGATGGATGGATGATGGATGGATGGGTTGGTGGGTGGGTGGAAGGATGGATGGATGGAGGAATGGAAAGATGGATGGTGGATGGATGGAGGGATGGAAGGCTACTGGATGGGTAAATGCATGGATGAGGGATGAGTGGATGGATGTGTGGATGGATGGATGATGGATGAACGGGTTGGTGAGTGGGTGGATGGATGGATGGATGGATGATGGATGGGTTGGTGAGTGGAGTGGGTGGAGGGAAAGATGGATGGATGGAGGAATGGACTGAGGAATGGTGGATGGAGGGATGGAGGGAGGGAAGGATGCATGGATGCACGGTTATATGGATGGATGGAAAGTTGCTTGAGCTCAGCACATTTTGTTGGCAAGTCTCTGTGGGAATGTACTCTCTCTAGTCTCAGGTTTACATTTCATTTAGCTGAGCCATCCTACCCTTCTTTCACTTCTGCCCTTCCCTTTCTTTGAGTGTCTAAGTCCTGGTCTATTGAGGGTATTCTGGTTGCCCCAAGTCCCCTCCACCATCTTCCACAGGAGGCCTTAGGGATTCGATGCCAGTGTGGCTCCTCTGCGGTCCCAGGTTCTCAGGGTGAGCATGCAGTCTTGTGCTAGACCCCTGCTGCACTTCCAGCTCCTAAATTTGGCAACGTCCTGAGTCTGGAGCAGGCAATACAGATGGCAGGGAGAAGGCTGGCTTGGTTGCTTTACTTGAAATAGGCTCTATTTAGCTGTGTGGTCCTGGAGAAATTGCTTATTTGCTCTGAGCCTCAGTTTTCTCATCTGCAGAATCTTGTGATTCTGTGGGAGAAAGAGACCAAGAATAAAGTGCAGTCATGTGAAGTTGCCGTCCCCCTGGCAGAGGACGTGGGGTAAAGCTGGGGTCTTCTTCAGAAAGCTCACCTTCCCTCTTCCTCCCAGAGCTGCAGCTGATCAGCCCCCAGCATGCAGTGCAAGTCGGGCGTTTTGCTTCAGTAATGGAGAGGAAAATTGCAGTGGTGATGGTTTGAGTTGTGCTATCACTTAGCCTTCACACTCTTGAGGGTCAGCAGTTTCTGAGGGTTTATAACCCAGGCACATTTTATAAATCAAAATATTATCAGAGCACAGTCAGAGCTGCACCCTTCAGCACCGAGAGGAAGTCAGTGAAGCAAGAAGCGCACACTGGGATCAGCCTTTGCAGAGCCGAGGTCCTGCCCAGCCCCGCGGATGGCTCCCGGCCACTTTGGGGAAGATGCTGAGAGACCAGGAGAGGCCTGGCGTCCAGAGCGTGTGTGGTGATCCATCAGCGGGGTGTCTGCCCCTCCTGCATCATTGCCCCTGTTGTGAGCAAATGGCGTGCCCGCCACATTTGGGGACTGTAGGATTGTGTGGGGTCTGCAGAAACACTGCTCCCCATTGATGTGGTTGGGGTATGGACCTGGTGAGCAGCCCCTGAAATCTGCCTCAGGTCTGAGGGATGAGTGGGAGCGCTGGGAACAGGACGGAGGCTGGGTACAGGCATTGGGTAGCTGTGGGAAGCCAGAGAGGCCTGGGAGGAGGAGAGAGGGAAGAATGAAGACGTGGGACAGGAAAACAGGCTGTGTGTCTAGAGCCCCCTCCTTGTGGTTCTGGCTTCTGGATGCACGGGGGTGGGGTGGTTATAATCACTGGGTCTGAGTTGACCATTTGTAGGTAACGTAGGAAATGACTTTAGCTGCAAGTAACAGAAAACCTGCCTGCTAGGTTTGAACCCACAGGAATTCATGTTTCTCCTGGAGCAGAAAGTCTGGAGGGTTGGGCTGCTGCATGATGCCACCAGGGCTGAGGCTGCTGTGTCTCCGGACATCACATCCATGTCCCAGGCAGGAAAATGGAGGACAGGAAAAAGGCCATTTTCCTCTTGAAGTCTTTGCTTTTGCATTCAGGAAGGAAAGCTCCATCTGGCAGACTTTCCTTTACACCTCATTGGTTACAACTGGGTCACATGCCTGCCTTTTGACCAATCATGGGCCATGAGCAGTTACCAGGGCTGATGTGGACCAGTCAGGATTTACCCTCTTTCACTGGGGGTGGGCCTTACCTTCCCTGTGATCTCGAAATCTCTGGGAGTTTCCTGACAGTTTGGGGTTTGGAAAGCAGGATGGGTGGTGGCTACTGGGGAGGCGAAGGACAGCACCTGCCACTCTACCCACCCTGGGCAAAGCATGTGACACACACGACCCGATTTACGCCTCCAACCCTGTTTTCATGACCCCCATTAAACCCTCTCTGTGGGTGGGCACCCTTGCTTCCATACCTCCAGTGACAGGGAACTCTCCATCGGCCCAGGCCTGGAGACTCAGGCCTGTCAGAAAGCTTTTCTTAAGACTGACCTGAAATTCTGGCTCCATAGGGTCCACTTGCCAGCAATGGGCCCTCCATGGCCATTCTCCTCACCGCGGTAGCTTTTCATGTGGCGGCCATTCTCCTCACCACGGTGGCCTTCCACATGGCAGAAGGCTGCTCCCACCGTCCTTATGAGTCAGGTCTCCTTCAGGAAAGGCCCTGGCTTTTCCCACTGCTCCCTGTAGGCCACGGTCCCAGACCCTGCAGCTTCCTCCTGGTAGAGTGGGGAGTGAGTGGGGCGGGAGCCGAGGCTGGCATGGCGAGGCCTGGAGCCAGGGTGCGTGCCTCCCAGCTCAGCTCTGCTCCTCACTCGCCCGCACCAGGCACGGCGGACACCGGGAGGCCCTGCCCGCCTTGGAGGACCTCACAGTCCCTGGGGCCACTGGAAAGCAGCCACAGAGGAGACCCAGACTGGAGAGTCTTGAGTGCACACCAGGCCCTGGTCCAGGCGCCGAGAGAAAGAGCTCAGAGGAATGAGGCCTGCCAGCCATGGCCACAGTCAGGGCCGGCTCGTCCAGCCCCTGCCCTCACGCTGTCCAGTTGTGGACAGGGCCTCATGCTGGGCGCACGGGCTGAGCAGGAGCCTCTGCAGCCTCCCCAAGCCCCACAGGCTTGGAGCAAGGAGTGAATAGGACCCTAGAGGTCTTCAGAAGGTGTCTCTGTCTCTCCCCGCCGTCTCCTCTTTCCTCTCTCTCTCTCTGCCATCTCTCTCTCTCAAGCTATATAAGATTCTGAACAAAAAAAAAAAAAAAAAGAAAAAAACAAAACAAAAAAACAAATCCCAAAGCCACGTTGTGAATTTCCAGGGCCTGTGCTGAGCTGCCAGGGAAACCACAGTCTCTGGAAAGCAAACCCCAAGCCACTGGCGAGGCTCCTTCGGCCCAACCACGGGAGTGTCTGAGCAAAGATCCAGCCCTCTACCTCCCTCCAGACCCCCCGCAGACAGAGCCCCGTCCCCAGGAAGGCCTGAAGAGGGGGTACCAAGGCTGTCCTCAGCGGGGTGCCTGCGTGCAGAGGGCAGCCCGCTTTCTCCTGAGACACCGAGAAGGGGGTGCTGCTGTGCTGGGAGACTCTGAGCATCACCGTTTCTCCTAGACCCTGCCAAGGTGAGGGCTGCGTCCCCAGCTCTGACGGACAGCAGGGGCAGGAAATGATGGCGAGCAGAGGCCTGAGGACACCGAGGGGCTGGGCAGGTTTCATGCCCCTGGCTGGCTCACGGTGCAGCCAGAGCCCCTGCTACAGGCCACAGCCTGGTCCCTGCTGTGAGGCACAAGCTGCAGGGAGCCTTTAAGGTTGGGCGAGGTCTCCTTTCTCCCTTCCTGTTCTGTCCTTCTCCCTCCCTCCCTCCCTCCTTCCTGCAGTGGAGTAGGTGGTTAAGAGCTTGTGCTCTGGAGTGAGACAGCTCCGAGGGCCATCTCAGCCTGCCATTTCCCGGCCTGTGGCCTCAGATGACCTATTCTGCCTCCCTGGGCCATGATGTCCTCACCTCTGAATGAGGCTCCTAACCTCCAGCTCCATAAGTCATGCTGCCATCACAGGTGACGCCAACCTCCAACCAGAGGCTTGAAGCAAAGGCCTATTTCTTGCTCTACTTCAATGCCCCTCACGGGCCCAGAGAGGCCTGGCTTTTTGTCTTTGGGTTCCCAAAAGCCAACCTTGAGATGAAGCTTTGCGTGCAAGTAGGTTACTTGGGAGACGATCCTGGGAAGTGCCAGTAGGAAAGTGGAGGAAAGAGAGAGGGAGGGGAAGGAAGCCAAGCAGGGGCGCCTTCTCCGGGGCAGGTGATCACCGTGGGTCACTGGGCTCACTCCCACTGCCAGACGGTGTGGAACCTGCCTTGGAGCTGCACTGCCCAGGGGCAAGAAAGCTGGGAATACTCCTGCCCATCACAGCCTGGGGGCTGGTCCCAGAGGTGGCAACTCCCCAGCATGCCCAGTCTGCCCTGCACAAAGACACAGGTAGCAGGCTCTGAGCACAGAGAACTCTTCTTTTTCTTTTTTTCTTTTTTTTTTGAGATGGAGTCTTGCTCTGTCGCCCAGGCTGGCATGCAGTGGCGCGATCTCGGCTCACTGCAACCTCTGCCTCCCCGGTTCAAGTGATTCTCCTGCCTCAGCCTCCTGAGTAGCTGGGTTACAGGTGCCCGCGACCATACCCGGCTAATTTTTTTGTATTTTTACTAGAGACGGGGTTTCACAATGTTGACCAGGCTGGTCTCAAACTCTTGAGCTCGGGTGATCTGCCCGCCTCGGCCTCCCAAAGTGCTGGGATTAAAGGTGTAAGCCATCACACCCAGCGGAGAGAACTCATCAAATTTTAAACTTGTGCTTTGTGGCTGTGTCGTTCACAGACAATTGTTGTTTTACTCTGATACTATCCTGGATGCTTCTGGAATAGCTACAATACAAAATCGCAAGAGATTCATGGAAAAGACAGTACCCCTGCTGGGATTCTCCAGCCCAATAGTCTCTCTTTGGTCGATATGAAGACAGTTGATCCCCAATCTCCTTTCTTTTCTTCCTTCTTCCCTCCCTGTTTCTTCCCTCTACTCTTTCAGCATAGATTTAAGCCCCTGGTTTTAGCATCAAGTGCCCAGGGTTCAGAGGTGGATGAATCACCACCCTGTCTTTATGCAGGAGGCACCAGAGGTGTGTGATGACCTGGGTGTGAAAGGAGCCTGGAGGTGGAGAGGCCGCCAGGTGGGAGGAAGAGTTCCGGCTGACATAATTATGAGGTGCAGCTGCTGAGCTCTGGGCTCTGCTGAATCTGGAAAGTGGAAGCCCCGGGTTCGTGCCAAATTTATTACTTTTTAGTTGGACAGTGAAGTAAATCTCTTCCATACTCCATCCCCATCTCCAAAATGGGCCAATATGTACCTGCCAGGTTGTTTTGAAGACCAAATAAGACAGCTGCTGTCTAAGATCTTTGTAAATAACAAAAACCTGTACTGATTGTTGCCTTGTTGAATCCTACCTTCTTGTGTAACTGACTGTTCCTGTTGAAACGTTTATTTTCAGATTGCAAAACTAAAACACATGCATTGAAAAAAACTGGAACCAACGTAGGACAGGCAAGCCCCAAAGTGGAGCTTGGCTTGCAAGGGTTCCTGGCTTTGCTCAGGAAATACTTCAAGCACAAGCCAGAGGTAGTAGAAAATAGCTTTATTGAAGTGGCAGTGTTACAGCTCCGTGACTGCTCCCGCAGAGCAGGGCTACCCCGTGGGCAGAGAGTAGCAGCCATATTTATACCCACTTTTTTTTTTCAGGCCTGGTGTCACCCAGGCTGGAGTGCAGTGGCGTGATTTCGGCTCACTGCAACCTCCGCCTCCCGGGTTCAAGCAATTCTCCTGCCTCAGCCTCCTGAGTAGCTGGGATTACAGGTGCCCACCACCACGCCCGGCTAATTTTGTATTTTAGTACAGATGGGGTTTCACCATCTTGGCCAGGCTGATCTTGAACTCCTGACCTCCCAAAGTGTTGGGATTACAGGCGTGAGCTACCACGCCCGGCCTATACCCACTTTTAATTGCATACTGATTAAGGGGCAGTTCATGCAGAAATTCCTAGGGAAGGGGTAGTAATTGTTGGGTCATTGCTATGAAAAGAAGCGGTAATGCCCGGGTGTTGCCATGGCAATGGTAAATCGATATCACCTACTGGTGGGCGTGCCTGATTGAAAGCTGCTTTGGCCCAGCCCTATTTTAGCTAGTCCTCAATCTGGTCTTGTGCCCAAGTCCGGTCTCTGGAGTTGAGTCCCATCTCCTACCTCAGAACCACATATAAGTTGATAAAGTATAATGTGGAAAGACTCACTCTGAAACTCAAAGACTGCTGCTGCTAACAATGTAACCTCTGCAAATGCAGAAACAGCTAAAAGGCAAGGAGCCTCGGCTGGGGTGGCTGGGCCAGCCCTGACCTGCCTCCACTCACCAGCTGTGCATTCTTGGCAAGTCACGGGAGCGATTAGCAGCCTCACTGGTGTCACACTTATGGTAAAGAGGAGAACCGCCACACCTCACTGCCTTTGTGAAGGTTGAGCGATCTCATCGCCTGGCTCGGTGAGGGTGAGTACTCAGGCAGTGCCGCTGGGTCCACAGCTGTGGTTTCAAAGTGAGGGAGATATTTTGCTGAGCCGACTTGAGTCGTGACTAGTGTTCTGCAAAGGTCAAAGGATTCCTGTCATGATCCCAAGAGCAGTTTCCTTGGCAAATAAGCCGGGCGTGTTGGGCTTCCCAGTTTTGTTTGCTGAAGTCGCCTAATGTTACCCATGCCATATATTTCAAGTCTATGCTTTCCAGGTTTTTGTTTTAAATTGTGGTAAACACCTAACATAAAATTTACCATCTTTACCGTTTGTAAGTGTATAGTTCAGTGAAATTAAATACATTCACGATGTTATGCAGTGATCGGCACCATTTATCTCTAGAACTCTCTCCATCTTCCCAAACTGAAATCTGTCCCTATTAAATAACAACTCCCCAGGCCGGGCGCCGTGGCTCACGCCTGTAATCCCAGCACTTTGGGAGGCTGAGGCGGGTGGATCACCTCAGGTCAGGAGTTTGAGACCAGCCTGGCTAACATAGTGAAACCCCATCTCTATGAAAAATACAAAAATTAGCTGGGTGTGGTGGGGGGTGCCTGTAATTCCAGCTACTCAGGAGGCTGAGGCAGGAGAATCACTTGAACCCGGGAGGCGGAGGTTGCAGTGAGCCGAGATTGAGCCACTGCACTCCAGTCTGGGTGACAGAGCCAGACTCCATCTCAAAACAAAGAGCCTGAACAACCCAGAAGCTCCCCACCCCCCTCCCAGCCCCTGGCACTCACCATTCCACTTTCTGCTCTGTGAGTGTGACTGCCCTAGAGGCCTCATGTCAGTGGGACAGAGCATGTGTCCTTTGGTGACAGCTTACTTCTCGTAGTGTAAAATCCTCACTGTCAACGATGTCCATGCTGTAGCATGCGTCAGAATTTTCATTTTTCTTTTCTTTTTTTTTTTTTTGAGACAGAGTTTCACTCTGTCGCCAGAGTGGAGTGCAGTGACGCAATCTCGGCTCACTGCAACGTCTGCCTCCTGGGTTCAAGCGATTCTCCTGCCTCAGCCTCCTGAGTAGCTGGGATTACAGGCACACACCACCATGCCCAGCTAATTTTTGTATTTTTAGTAGAGACGGGTTTCACCATGTTGGTCAGGCTGGTCTCGAACTCCTGACCTCGTGATCCACCTGCCTCAGCCTCCCAAAGTTCTGGGATTACAGGCATGAACCAACTCACCCGGCCTTGCTGCCACCTTTCGGCTATTGTGAAGAATCCTGCAATGCACACAGGTGTGTACACGTTTCTGTGAGACCACCTTTCAATCATTTGGGGTTTACATCCATCCAGAATTTTTTTAAAGCACTCTTTGAGGACCAGGTCTGGTGTTAGGTGTTGAGGGTAAGGAGGTGAGGAGGACGAGGTTCCTGTTGCTAAGGAGCCTTGGTCTGGAGGGAGAGACCACTGGGTGTGGAGACACCAGTGCATTCATCTGCACAGAGCTTTTGACTTTAATGTGCTCTCACCTCTGTTATTTAATCCGTTTTATAGTGGGGAAACTGAGTCACAAGAAGATGCAATGCCCTGGCTAAGATCACCTGGGCAGTTAGTTATAAAACTAGTGCCAGAATTCAGGTCTATGGAGCCCAATCCACTGAAGTATTCTCAAGCAAGCCCCCCAGGGAGCTGGTTTTCAGACATTTTTGGCAGAGGCTGCAAATGCAGGTCACCGAAAGCAGCTCATGCCAGCTCCAGCAGAGAGGGACAGATGCTCAGGTGATTGGGACATCCAGGGGTCGGGCTGGCTGTGGGCTCTGCCAGAACTGGGGCCCGGGGCTGTTTTCTCGCCTCTCTTTCCACCTCTTCGGTCTGCTATCCTCTCTGCCCTGGTTTCATTTTGCAATTCTTCCATGCAGCTGGGGAAGCTGACTGCCAGCAAGCTGGGTCTCTGCAGCCCTTAGGACTCAGATCCCAGAGCAGAGCAAGCCCCCCACCGACCTGCCCCCTGCCTTCCCGGGCCTGTGCAGCAGATTCTAAGAGACACTCTTTCAGACCCAGGTTGGTGGCCAGGCTCACACGAACCAGTCAAGGAGCTGAGCAGATGGTGGGTTAGTTGGGAGGCACTGGGCAGGCCCCAGGGGAAGGCTGGAGAAGCGTGCTGGCAGGAAAGGCATGGCTTTCCCCACAGGGTGAGGAGAGCTGGGCCACGGAGCCCAGACAAGAATGGAACAGGAGCCAAGAGTCTATTATGGGCAGCGGAGCCCCACACACTTTTCATCTTCTTTGAGTGCAAACCCACTCTGAAAATTGATTGAAGTCAAAATAGCTGCCTTTTCAAGTACCTCGTGAAAGTTTAGCATCCAAAGGGATTTCTGTACGAAAACCTTTCATGTTTTTTGGTTCAATATTTTAACCTCGTCTTTTATTGTAGATGCAGCTGTCTGCCAACTTTTCCGAGCAGGCAGCCCTCCTGCTGTCTTCCTCCGTGTCGCCTGCTGGCCCTGCCTGCAATGTGCATCCCGGTGGATGTGCTGCTGGGGGAGGGTGCCCGGGACCTGCGGCCCGAACTCGGGGGCTGCTGGCCTGTGGTTCGTGAGTGGCTCCACGCCAGGGTGTGACATGGAAATAGTCCTGCTCAGCTCACCGTGGTGAGGCTGAAATAACAATAACGCTGATGAGGGCGCTTTACAACGCAAGAGATGGAGTCAGTGTAGGGGGATCAATCACCTTTTTTCCTCCTGCCCACTCTTCTAGAGGGTGGCTCAGGCCCCAGCGGCCCCTCCCTGCAGGGACTTTTGCAGAGCTGCCGGCTGCTGGGGGCTTTCCTTGGCTTCTGCAAAAACCTCAGGTCTTTGGGAAGCTGATGCTCTGTGGCCTGGGCCTGGGCCTGCAGCAGGGGAGGGAAGAGGGTAGGAAGCCTGGCTTGGAGATGCCGTGTCAGGGTAGGCGAGGGAGAGCTTGGGGGTGCAGAGGGTTCTGCTCCAGAACCAGCGAGGGCTGTGGTGCCACTCACTGATCTGAGTGGGGACTGTGCAGGGGAGGGAATGAGACTTCCATTTTTGCTGTGTATGTGCCTGTGGGAGCCAAGGGGAGGCATCAGCCTGACCTTCAGATCCACAGCACCTGTTTTGTTCCTGGCACTTTCTGAGGCTGCTAGTCACAGCCTCTCTTCTGTGGCGGGTCAGGAACCTGCTTTCCGTTCCCGCCAACCCACCCCACGTGTCTCCAACTCCCAAATGGGTTTTAAGCTCTGGCAAGGTGCTGGCCCTGTTTTAGGTGCTGGGGATACAGCTGTAAATAAAACAGCCAGAATCCCCGCCCTTGTGATGTGTATTGTGTGTGTGTGTGTGTGTGTGTGTCAGGGGGTGGGGAGTGACAGCAAACAATAAACAAGCTCATCGCCTCCTATGCCAGGGGACACAGTGGTGCAGAGAGGAAGGGGAGGGTGGGGGAATGGGGCCCAGGTGCTGGGGGCTTCAGGTAGGGACCGGGCTCCTCAGAGGTGTGAGAGCCAAGGGAGGAGGAGAGAGCACGTTAACCGAGGGCTTCCTGGGGGAAGGGAGTCCGAGAGGAGGGAGGGGTAGCGGGCGAGAGCCCATGCTCTCCCTGGCGGGCGGCCACGGTCACAGTTTCGGGTTTCACCTCATCCTATGGTCACCAGCCCAGTGCCTCTTGACCTTGGCTAGGAAATAGGGTTGCCTGGTAAAACGCAAGATGCCCAGTTATATTTGAATTCCAGACAAACAATGAATATTTTAAGTATAAGTATATCCCAAATGATGCATGGGACACACTTCGACTAAAAAATTATTTGTTTACCTGAAATTCAGATTTAACTGGGCATCCTGTGTTTTTATGAAATCAGCAACCCGGCCAAGGAGAGGAGGCCCACGAGAGAATCTCGCACAGGGCTGGGGTTGCCAGGGCCTCTGGGCTGCTGCTGTGTCTCTGATGATCTGTATCTGAGTTACTTTATTCATATCTAGCAAATTGTTTCTACAAAGTTTACCTTATTTTCCACTTGTTTATTGATTCAACTTTATTGATTGAATTGTCTCTTTACTGAAGCGCCTACTCTGTGCCGGCCACTGTGGAGGCAGAGGCCAGGCTCTCCCCGGTTGCTGGGAGGAGACAGGCACCAGGAGTGCCCTCCCCAGCGCACCGTCACGGTTCCCTCTCGCACGGCAGCCCCGTGAGACCTGGGCCCGTGGGCCTCGTTGCTCTGCACGGCTGCTGCCTGGAGCACGGTCTTGGGCATGGCAGGCTTTCGAGAAATATTTGTTACGTGAGTGACTCTGAAAATGTGCACCAAGCAGTAACAGTTTCTCATGAGACTCGGCCAGTGCTGGGGCAGGGTCATGGAGTCAGAGCATCCCTTGCTTGGGTAATTTTTTAGGAAATACTTTTGGGGAGATGTGTTTATGCGAGATTGCACCTTTCAGCTGTTGCCTTGACGGCCACTGGGGTTCCCTCGCTTCATCAGTGATCACTGTCTGCTGTGCCCTGGGGGTTCTGGGGTGGCTTCCTGCAAATGTGTTACTGGGGCTGCTGTAAGCTTCACACCCCGGGTTCTCCTCTCCCTCCCTGGAATCAGGTGTCTCAAGGTGGCTTCACACAGAACTGCCAGCCTCTGCCTGTGAGTTGGGGTCCTGGATTTAAAGGAGAGCCCTGGCCTGAACTTGGCAAAGTGTGTGGGTTCACACAGAAGGCAGAGCAGAGTGGGAACACCAGAACGGGCGATCCCTGCTAGTGTGGAGCAAATGACTTCGGGCAGGACGGAGCTCTGTTTCCACACAGTGCGAGGTGCAGATGTGAGTGTGACAGGGGACAACTGGCAGGGCAGGGGCAGTAAGCTGGTGACATCCAGGCCGCCGTGGGCCCCCCGGGCAGCGCGTCTCTGCTGAGTGGCTCTATTGCGGCCTGCAGGAGGTGGAGCTGCTGAACTGTGTGTTGGGGGTGTTTGGAATGAGAATTTGGCAGGCACATGACTGAGTGGGATTTTTACGGAGTGTCTCCTCCTTTGGGACCCCTGCCTGCACCTTTGCAGGCCTGCGAGGCCTGCACCCAGGCCCGTTTCCCTGCATCTGGCTCGCACCTCCTTCCAGGCCCAGGCCCAGGTCTAGAAGTCAGCCCCTCCAGATAGAAAGCTAAACCCCACCAGTTCCCGGCACGCAGCAGCCCAGGGGCCATCAGGGGTTGCGTTCCGGGGCCGGGCTGTTGCTTTCCCAGAAAGGCAGAGCAGCTCCGGGATGAGCTTGGTGTCTGGCTGTGGAAGCAGAAAGCCCTGCAGAGCCGAATCCCCCAACCCGCACAGC
This sequence comes from Symphalangus syndactylus, assembly GCF_028878055.3. Classification (NCBI taxonomy): domain Eukaryota; kingdom Metazoa; phylum Chordata; class Mammalia; order Primates; family Hylobatidae; genus Symphalangus; species Symphalangus syndactylus. The sequence goes on along the minus strand of NC_072438.2, from coordinate 14,870,102 downwards.
GCCATGCCAGGGAGGCACGGCACACCCACTCCTTTGCGTGAGTCTGGCATCCCCAAGGCCTGGGGCTTCCACGTGTGTCATATCTGTGTGTCTGTCAGTGTGATGTGGGTGTGTATGTTGAGTGTGGTGTGAGCGTGTATGTGAGAGTATGGTGTGTGTTTGTGTGTGTGGGTGTGAATGTGTGTGGGTGTGAATGTGGTATGTTGTGTGGTGTGTGTTTTGTGTGTCAGTGTGGCGTGTGGTGTGTAAGTATGGTGAGTGTGTTGAGTGTGGTGTGAGGGTGTGAATGTGGTGAGTGTGGTGAGTGTGGTGTGTGTGTGAGTGTGGCATGTGGTGTGTAAGTGTGTTGAGTATGGTGAGATGAGTGTGGTGTGAGTGTGTGAATATGATGAGTGTGTTGAGTGTGGTGTGGTGTGAGGGTGTGACTATGGTGAGTGTGGTGCGTGTGTGGGTGAGAATGTGGTGTGTTGTGTGTTTTGTGTCAGTGGTATGTGGTGGGTATGTAGAGTGTGTTGAGTGATGTGTGTGGTGTGAGAGTGTGAATGTGGTGAGTGTGTTGAGTGTGGTGTGTGTGAATGTGGCATGTGGTGTGTGTGTTGAGTGTGGTGAGTGTGCTGAGTGTGGTGTGAGTGAATATGAGTGTGTTGAATGTGAGTGTGTTCAGTGTAGTGTGTGTGTGTGAATGTGGTGTGTGATGTGTGTGGTGAGTTTGTTGAATGTGTGGTGAGTGTGGTGTGGGTGTGAATGTGGTGTGTGGTGTGTGTTTTGTGTGTGAGTGTGGCGTGTGGTGTGTATGTTGAGTGTGTTGAGTGTGTGTGTGGGTGTGAATGTGGTGTGGTGTGTGTGTGTGAGTGTGGTGTGTGGTGCATAAGTATGTTGAGTGTGGTGAGTGTGGTGTGTGTGTGAATGTGGCACGTGGTGTGTGTGAGTGTGGTGAGTGTGATGAGTGTGGCGTGAGTGTGTGAATATGTGTGTGTTGAGTGTGGCATGTGTCTTTTCTGACCCGGGGCCTGTGCGGGGGTGAAGGTTGGAGGCTGGGCAGTGCCAGGTCACAGGTGGCCCCAGGGAGTAGAGATGGGCGAGGTTGTGGAGGGAAACTAGGACCGTCTCAGGCCAGTGCCCCCGTTTGGAGCTTTTGGATGTTAACGTGAGGGGGCTGGTCGGGGGAGTCCATCCAGGCCCCAGCTCCAGGGGACAGAGGACCCGTGGCCAGGTCCTCGTGCCCCCAATGGCAGAGATGGTACCAGTCAGACCAGGGAAGAAAGTACCTGCCAGTGTGAGCTGCCCACTGAGAGTTGCCACATGGCCACGCAGCCACCTAAAGTGCTAGACTAGGGGGCTTCTGAGGCAGAGGCTCTGGTAAACACTGAAGAATTAAAACCTGGAGGATATTAAATTAAAAACACCAACGACAGCCCTTACTGTCTGAGGTTTGTGGGGGTGTTTTTGTTTTTTGAGACAGGGTTTCACTCCCATTGCCCAAGCTGGAGGGCAGTGGTGTGATCTCTGCTCACTGCAACTTCTGCCTCCTGGGCTCAGGTGATTCTCCTGCCTTAGCCTCCCAAGAAGCTGGGATTACAGGTGCTCACCACCGTGCCTGGCTAATTTTTGTATTTTTTGTAGAGATGGGTTTTCGCCATGTTGCCTAGGCTGGTCTCGAACTTCTGAGCTCAAGTGAGCTGCCTGCCTTGGTCTCCCAAAGTGCCGGGATTGCATGAGGTCTTTTTAACACATGTGCTTGCTGCCTGATGATGGAAGGAAATAAACTTTGGGATTCCTAAAACAGGAATGTTTTCCCCAGTAGCAACCTCATAGCAAACACCTCCTCACTGGGACAGTCCTGCTCAAGCTGCTACACCTCTGACCCTGTGCTTTTTCTTTGGTTATGCTGTCTGCCTGGAACAGCCTGGAACATCATCTGGCTTTCTTCTCATACTTATCCTTCAAGGCTTAGTTCACATGTTACCTCCTCCCAGAAGTTTCTCTTGCCCTTCAGGGCTTCCCCTGAGCTCACCTGCGTGTACCTGCAACAAAGCAATCACCATACCCTGTTGCCACTATGTATCAGTCAGCAACTGCTGCAATAATGCTGTGTAACAAATTACTTCAAACATCTAGTAGCTCCTAATAGGAAGGTGGCTTATTTTTCTCACTCCTGGGGCTTCAGAGTGGCTGCAGCCTGTCTGACTCAGGCTGTGGGGCAGCAGGGTTTGGCTCCAGGCCTTGGGTTGGTTTTGGGTCTCTACCATGTGTCTCATTCTGGGACCCAGGCTCATGGCAGATCACCAGAGCACAAGACGCCAAATGTAACAATTCAAGTGTGCGTAAGACCTTGGCTCATATCTCATCCTTGAGTAATCCATTGGCCACATCCTTTGCGAGGCCAAGCCAAAGCTGGTGGGGCAGAGGGATGTCTGTCACTGCAGTGTGTGTACCGTCTCCTCCACTAGACTGTGGGCTTCTTAGGGCTGGCGTCTGAGTCTCTTGTGTGGTCCCAATGCCAGTGAAGAGTGGGTACCCAGAGATCTTGAAGAACTGAATCCATGCCCTCTGCCACTAAGGCCACCAGCTTGCCTATTACTGCCCCATCAGCAGCTGGTGGGATCTGTCCAAACAAGACCTCCTCCATCAGGGCTGTCTTCAGTTAAATAAAGTCCCCTCTCCCTCACACGTCTTATTCATTACTGCTAGTCCCGATTCTTTCTTTCTTTCTTTTTTTTTTTTTTTGAGACGGAGTCTCGCTCTGTCGCCCAGGCTGGAGTGCAGTGGCGCGATCTCGGCTCACTGCAAGCTCCGCCTCCCAGGTTCACGCCATTCTCCTGCCTCAGCCTCTCCGAGTAGCTGGGACTACAGGCGCCCGCCACCACGCCCGGCTAATTTTTTGTATTTTTTTTAGTAGAGACGGGGTTTCACCGTGGTCTTGATCTCCTGACCTTGTGATCGGCCCGCCTCGGCCTCCCAAAGTGCTGGGATTACAAGTGTGAGCCACCGCGCCCGGCCCGATTCTTTCTATACAGGAAGTCAGTGCATTGTCCTGACGGGAGGAATGGGTCATGGAAGTTTATTTCCTTTGCCTCAGGATACATAGTGGCATTGTGCACACAGTAGGCACCTTATTGGTATTGGATAGCTGAAAGGCAGAGTGGCAATTTGAAGAATCATCTAATTCCAGAAGTTTTGCATGCAGGCCACCAAGTGGACATGTGCAAAAGTGTCCAGGTGGTGCTCACACATAGTAGGTGCTTTATTAATGTAGGCTAGTTGAATGGCAGAGCTGGGATTTGAAGCACTGACTCTTGATTCAAGTAGTGTTCAGGCCAGGTCACTAAGAGGGCAGGTATGGAAGTGTCTGGGTGGCACTCATAGTAGGTGCTTTATTAATGTTGGCTAGCTGAACGGCAGAGATGGGATTTGAAGCATTGTCTCTTGATTCAAGCAGTGTTCAGTGCAGGCCTCTAAGTGGATAGGTATGGAAGTGCCCGGGTGGTACTCGCACATAGTAGGTGCTTTATTAATGTTGGCTAGCTGAAAGATGAAGCTGGAATTTGAAGCCATGATTCTAGCTATGTTCAGTGCAGGCCACTAAGTGGACAGGTGTGGAAGGCTTTGCACGTGGTAGGTGCCTTTTCAATGCTGACTAGTTGAAAGCCAGAGCTGGGATTCAAAGCACTGTCTGATTCAAGAAGCGTTGCATGTGGGCCACTAAGCAGATGTGTGTGGAGGTACTGGGTGTTGCTTGCACACAATAGGCACTTAAGCAGCATTCCTTCCCTTCCCTCTGTCTGGTGGAACCCTCTGGAAAGGAACTTGCTCACAGCCCCTATTTCTTCAAGCCTTTGCTCCCTGCCCTGTCTCTGCATCCTCCTCATCCGGCCTCTCTCCCTGCGGGGCGGGGTGCACCCTCCTCCGAGCGCATCATTTCCCCTGAATGCCAAGACACTCAGAGCAGAGGGCAGGGATGAGGTTGCCAAAAATGCAGGCTTGAAACCAGAGATGTTTTTCAAGGAGGAAAAGAATGTTAAAATCTTGGCCTAAGAGTTTTCCTCCCAGAAGAAAGCGAGTACCAGTGGCTCCTTGGCTTCTCTCCAGCTCACCTCTTTGGAACTGAGTCGGGGAGAGGAAGGCAGGGCTTGACAGTGGCTTTGTTTTGCCCTGCACCTTCACCCCTGCTCCTCACTCTGTGCATCAGCTCGCTCTCTCACCTTCCAGGAATGACCTTTCCCTGCTCAGCCCCAGGGCTCAGCTTGAAAGCATCCTCCTCCTCCATGAAGCCTCCCTGGGCACTTCAGCCCCGCTGCACTGCATGCTCACAGGGTGAGGGGCAGGCAAGTGAATTGCACTGAGATGCAGACAGCCCTGGGTTTGAGTCCAGGCTCTGCTGGCCACGTGAGCTTGAGCAAGTCCCCAACGTGCCTGGGCCTCAGTTTCCTAGGTGTACAATGGGCACGGTGAGGGCAGCACTTGTTGAGGCGCCCCTGAGAGGGTAGAGCAGCGTCTGTCCCCAGTTGTGCTTGGCTCTGGCCAGCAGCAGGAAGTGCCTCTCTGTCCCTGTCGCTGGGTTTCTACAGAAGCCTCCTGATGCCTCGCCTTTTGCGACCTGCCCCGGCTGAAGAAGGGGCTTGCGGGAGCTCAGCTCTGTGGTTTCTGGACAGGCTCCCATCCCTGCAGCTGGAAAAGCAAGACAGAGCCCGTATGCACCTCCCAGGCTGGGGCTGCAGACCTGCCCAGTGGTTTCCCTGGGACCCTCACAGGCTCGACATTCCTCCCTCCCTGCTCCCCGCACGGTACTCTGAGATTTCTTCAGATCACTTTATTACAGGTAGGTGCTCATCGTCATCTGGCAAAGGCTTTATTTAAACTAACATAGCAAAGACGAATGTCACTTATCAGCCTTGCAGCCATGAGATGAGACAGTCTTGAGGCCAGTGACCTGGTCACTGGGTTTTAAGAGTTACAGAGACATTTTGCTAATCAGCATAGTAAGTTTCTCCCTTCCCTAGAGAAAGAGGGATAATTTGGACAGGAACCGACTTGGGGTATGAACCACCCAATGTATAGGGAGGCAGCAGGATGAATTGTAAATGCCCACATTTGGGACCTATCTGAGTTCCCACTATGCCCCTGGCTATCTGGGGCCATGGGCAAGTCGCTGCCTTGATCCGCACCCCAGGCCTCTCATCTGGGAGAAGAGAATGTTCTTCCCTCAGAGGAGAACTGTGCAGATTAGAAGAGACAGTGTGGCGAGCTGTCTAGTCCGCCAAGGATCTCAGAAGGTGCCCAAGCCCCTCTGTGGGGGCCCTGGATACATGTCCAGGCAAACGCCTTAAAATGTAAATTTCAGCCTGGGACTCTTGGTCAAAGGCTTCTGACTTTGAGAATTAAGTCAAAACTCTTCTGCTTGGTGTTCTAGTCCCTCCAGCTTGTGAGCCCTTCTGTCCCCTTGCGTGGTGCCCCTGGGAATTCCTACCTTGCACTGGGCTTCCTGGTCTCTCACCTGGAGAGGGGTGGTTCACCCTCGGAGCTACCCCGCGTCTCCTGTGCAGCACCCCCCAGCCACACAGGACCGTCTCCCTGGAGGGATCCCTCCTGCCTCCACTAGACAAACTCCTACTCATCCTTCAAAGCCCAGCTTAAAAGTCACATTGTCTAGGGCGTCATCACCAACTGAGCAAGGCCCTGAAGGAGGTTGGAGTGAGCCCTGCGGTGTCTGATGTGATTCCTGGCAGAGGGAACAGCAGGTGCAATGGCTCACAGGCAGGAGTGGGCCAGCAGGCTTTCGAAACAGAAAGGAGGCCAGTGTGGCTGGGGGAGGGGGCGGGGGGAGGAGGGAGAGGGGCTCATGAGATGAGAGGGTGGGTGATATGGGATGTGAGCTCTTGGACGAGGCTTGTACGCTGCCAGCAAGGGGGAGGATGGGCATGACTTCGGGTTTCAAAGGGTCCCCTTGGCTGTCGACTTGAGCATAGACTGTCCCTGCAGTTGGGAGGTGAAGTCCCAGGTCTGGCAATCACAGCCTCGTGGTGCTGAGGCCACGCCCTCTCCTCCCTGTCCCCCAGTGTCATCCTACGCACACTCACTGTGCCCAGTGGCCTCCCCCAGGGGTCGTGGCTGTGTCTCACCTACCTCTCTGATCTTCTCTACCCGGTGAACTGCGTTCAGCCCTCGAGGCCTCTTCCCATGCCCCTTCTTAGTATTCCAGAACCGTCCACATCCCTCAATCGACATGAACCACAACACCAGTGACCCTTGACTGAGCCTTCCCACACCCAGGTCCCATTTGACCCTAAGACAATGTCACGGGGCAGGTCCCTCAACTGTCCTCATTTTATACTTAGGGGACAGAGACTCAGAGAGGTGCACACAGCCCTGGGTGACCAAAGCCTCAGGCCACGGTGAGTGCTTCCCTTGCTAGGCTGGGAGTCCTGGGGGTAGGGGCACAGCCCCACTCATCTCTGGGTCCCCAGGTCCAGCGGTGATGGCTGCAGTGGGGGTCCCGGGTCCTGGGCGCTGCCATGGGTCATCATGGGCCTGGATCAGCACCACACCAGGCAGCCTGGCTGTGGCCTCTCAAGGCCGTGAGTGTCTCCTCCTTGCTAAGGCTGGGAAGGGAGGGAGGTCGAGTTCTCTCTTCCTTATGCAGGGCGGGCCTCCTTAGCACTTGACGCTTCTTGCAGCTCAGGCGTTTTAACTTCTTTATCTTGTCTACTGTCTCTCCTTCAGAACTGGGCTTCTTGACCTTGGCACTATTGCATTTTGGGTGGGATAATGCTTTGTGAATAAGCGGGGCTGTCCTGTGTGCTGGAGGGTGTCTAGCAAGACCCCACCTCCACCTGTAAGATTCTAGTGACTCCCCCCATTTTCCCCAGGGTTATGAAAACCAAAAAAAAAAAAAAAAATGTCTCCAGTCATTGCCACGCGTCATGTGGGTGACAGACCCGCCCAGGTTGAGACCTGCTGCTCTAGAACGTCTGCCGCGTGGGGGCAGGGGGCTTGGTTTGTTGTGTTGACTGTGGGGTCTGCCTCGCTTCCCCAGCCTGGGGCAGGGCCTGGCATGTAGGCAGCACTGAATCAGTCCTTGCTGAGTGTTACTGAACAACAGAACACCTGCTATACTTGCCAGGCATACAGCAGACCCCATAGCAGGTTGTGTCACCCCATTTACAGATGAGGAAACTGAGGCCCAGTAAAGTGCCAGCTGCAGGTAAGAGTGTGGGGAAGGAGGTGATAGGAACAGGTCTTGCTGTAACCTACTGGCCTCTTTGGTGTGTTAGGGGCAGGGACCACTTTGAGCTAGCAGATGCCGGGCGTGTAGGGGCCACAGGAAAGGTGACCGTGTGAAGGAGTGAATGAGTGTCTCTTCTTAGTTCTCACACTGACAGATAACAGCAGACAGCACATTAGTGGGAAAGACAACTGGAGACCTTTCCGCCAGGCTGGTATGGAAACCTGGGGAGGGCTGAGGCCCCCAGTCTGCAGGCGGGGCTTCGGGTGGGTCAGCCTGCCTGTCTTGGCATGAATAACCTTGGCTCGCCCATCCTGATGGGCTGGGGTCTCCTGAGAAAGCCTCTTGGATGCCAAAGGGCCTGGTGGGCTCCGGCGTTGATGGATGGGCTCTGGGAGACAGGCCGCAGTCAATCTGTATCAGTGCAGGGTCCGATTTGAAATTCAAATTCCAACTAAACAGAAAATGAATATGAATTTCATATTTTGTTATTTTCACCGACTGGGCTTCGTCTCTGCCAGTGGCGCGGGGGTGCGGCAGGCTCCACTGCAGAGGACGCTCATGACTTCCCACCCCCACCGCAGCCCACACTGCGGAAGGTTGGAGGAAACATCTCTTCTCATTGGGTATTTCACCTTTGAGTAGATGACAAAATAGAACGCAGAGATGGCTGGGGCCACCCTGCCCCAGTGAGGGTAAAAGGGGACCTCAAAAGACAGGGTATCTCATGTCTCATCCCCAATATCGCTGCATTCCAGAGTGGCCCCAAGGCCTGGCCTTGGAACCTGGAGAGTGGGCTCTGCTGGAACAGGGAGGTGGTGGGTACCTCGAGAGGCTGGGGGACCTTGGCCAGGTCTGGAAGCAGAGCTGGGAGGTCCATGGCCCCTTCGGGCTGCCTTGATCTCCTGGTGAAAGCTCAGGAATGCACCTGTCAGAGGAAGCTCCACAGACCGACTGCCTCAGGGCTAGCACGTCCCACCCTCGCTGTAGAACCCAGTGCCACCCTGGCTCTGCTGTCCCCACATTGTTCCTTCCTGCCATGGGACGGGGTTGTGACCAGGTTTCCATCTCCAGCCTCATCCCCATCTCTTCTCCTAACCCCGCGCGGAGCCCCCAGGCTGCTCCTGTACTCAGTAACCTTCGGTGGCTCCCTATTGCCTCAGAGGCAAGAAGCCATCAAGCTGTGGGGGCAGAGCTTGGCTCCGTCAGTTTATTAGCTGAATGGCCTTGGACAAGTTTCGTAGCCTCTTTGTGCCTCAGTTTCCTCATCTGTACAGGGGGATAAGAGCACCCCCCTCGCAGGTGAGTTAACACATGGATGCCCGGGCAGTGCCTGGTGCAGCGAGCAGGGCTTCTCTCGCTATCATTGCTGACCTGGGGCGCATCCTCCCTGGCCTCCTTCCCACCATTCACCTCCTTGCACCTGGATGGGGGCAAGGACTCCGGCCCCTATACCGTCCCACCGGTCCTTGGCACCTGCTGTCCCTCTGCCCACACCCTGTCCCTGTGTCCTTCTGGCCACACTTCCCTTCTTTGAGGCTGCCTGACACCGACGCATCATCCTTCCAGGATTCACTCAGGAGTTCTCTCCCCAGGAAGCACCCTTGGGCCTGCTAGCATCTTCAGCCTTGGCCTGGCTGCCACAATGGTCTGGGGAGCAGGTGGTGTCTCGAGTCCTCCGTGTCTCATGGAGCGCAGGCTCCTTGAGGGCAAGGCTGAGTCATGATCACCTTCCCCATCATTGCTCCCAAGCATGGAGCCGGCCAAGCTGGGACTTGCTGGGGCTGAGTGGCCCCTCTGCCCTGAGAGTCTTCTCTGGTGAGTCTGTACTCATCCCTACCAGCCTGGCTCAGCCTTGCATCGAGCTTCAGGGGCACACACTGGAGGTGGGCTACCTCTGAGCTTCTGGTTTCCCACTGGTACCCCCAGCTCTGGAGCTGGGGACCTGTGGGTACTGTCTCCTCCCCACCATCCTTGCTTCCAGGGCTCACCGGGAGAGGGCTGAGCATCCTCCGGGGTCTGGGGCTCCTGAGCACTGTCCTGGGCTCCGTGGTAGGAGCTGCAGCCTCCCCCCAGTGTCACATATAATAGACTGCATGTGCCTATTATTGGACCATTTGGCAAGTGCGAGGAGGACTGTGTTGGAAGGAGCATCTGTCTCTATCTTGTGGGCTCCATGAAGCAGGGACCAGGGCCAGGTCTGCCTGATTCCCCACAGTGTCCCCAGCACCTGCCAGTGCCTGGCATGTAGTGGGTGCTGGTTACTGAGTAGGTCAATGAGTATTTCCCAGAGTCACCCTTGTTTTGACTTAACCTGCCCAGGGCACGATCAGAAGGCAGCTGTGAGTCCCCATGTGGTGTCTGGGCTGTGGGCAGGGGTGCAGTTGGCACCTGACTGCCTTTGGAACTGCAGTGCCTGGACCTCTAGCATGTGGGTACAAAGCCAGCTCCCACCTGGTTCATGTCCCCTTCCTCCTGTAGCCTTCAGATGCCATCTGGGCTGGGACTGCTGCCTTCAGGGTGGTCCCTGGTTCTGCCCCCACCTCCCTGCTCTTCTGAGGCCCACTGACCTGCCTGTAGCCAAGTCCTTCAAAGACATGACACGGGACATGGGGCTGCTCTGATCTGGGGCAGGTCTCCTGGGCCCCCCTCCTGCTCAGCTCTCTGGTGGCCTGCTGTGGTGCTGTGAGCCTCGGCAGGGCCTCTGGCTGCCCTTGGGCGGGGCCAGTGGGTCACGTGTCGCTACAGTCGTCTCTGCGCGTGGCACCTGCTTCCCAGGCTCCAGTGCTTTCTTTATGGTCGACTTGGGGGGCAGGCTGAACCTTTTCTGGGTTTGCTCCGTTTATCAGCCTCTCCTGACAGTGCCGATCGTGGCCCCATCACTCTCCCGTGCTCCCAGCTTCCAAATGCGCTCCTCCGTGCCTTTCTTTACAGCCTTTAGAGGGAGGAAGGGGACGCCAAGGGAAAGGGGAGTTATTTTTATTAAAATCTGCATGAGGGCCCACGCTGCAGCTCTTCAGTGTTGCCTGCTTTACCTGCCAACAGTTCTGCAGGGAGGCAGGAGCACAGCCATCCTCACACAGCAGAAACAGAGAGGCTGAGGGAGCACCCCCAACGTTACACAGCAAGGACGAGGGGCAGCTGGCATCTGAACCCAGGCAGCCTGGTGCCCGTCTATGCTCCTCAGCCTCTCATCGCTGCTTAGCAACAGCCTTATTACCAGAGAGAGTCCACGTGATGGGGCCAGAGGGACAAAGTCCTCTGTCCAGGCAGCCATTTATTCAGCAAGCAATTCCGAGACCCTGATCACTGGGAATAGAGACGGGAACAATATTTTATTTGCATGCATTCATTTAATCTTCCACAGTTAACACATGTAAGTTAGGTACTTTTATTAACTTCATTTTCCAAATGAGGAAATAGGCACAGAGGTGTTGAGTGACTTGCTTAAGGTCACACAGCGAGTAAGTGGGGAAGGAAGACAGGATCTGGCCCTAGCTGTGTCTTGCCTTGGAGACATTCACAAGCTAGTGGGGAAGACAGGAGGAGGGTGCCCGTCACCATGCAGGGCTGTAGGATCCCGGGGGAGCACCGAGGCACCTGGAAACCCAGGTAGGAGCGTGACTGGGCAGCCTCCAATGAGGTGGGGGCAGGAAGCCTCTGTGTGCTGAGGCCTGAGGGTGCCCACTTTCCCTGGAGCCCCACTCACTCTGCACCTGTGTCCTGTAGCTGCTGTGCCCCAGCCTGCGTGGTGTGCGGGGGACACAGCGAGCGTGGGCATGGCCCCTATTCTCTGGGGCTCTTCCAGGATGAGGGAGTAGCAGGGCTGGCCCAGCTGCTGAGGACCTGGTGCCAAGGCCCCAAAGAGCACTGGCCACAGAGTCCTCCATTCCGCTGAGGGCTGCCTCGTCCTGGGTGGGGTGGGCTGGCAGCCAGGCACCCCTTCTGTGGGGAACATGAATGCTTTAGTGGTAGAGCCTGGCATTGTGGACATCCAGCGGCCAAATCTCCAGCAGCCCAGGCTGTTTTCCTCCCACTCATCCCACTGCCACCCCTCGCTACTGTCTGTGACCTCGTCTGATAGAAAGCAGCTTTGCAATTAGAGGCCTCATTTCATGGAAGCCCTAGGGGTCCTTCTTCAGTACTCGTGTGATGTCCACACTTGAGGCCCCTTACTGTCCTCTGCACACTTCCGGGCCTCCAGCTTGAAGGAAAAGGCCGGGAAGAAAAGTCCACGGTTGGGAGGAAGTGACTGCAACGGGCAGATTGAGGGCCAGAGTGCCGGGACTTCTGCCGCTCACGGGCTGTGTGACTCTTAACCTCTCTGTGCATCAGGTCTCAGGGTCAGAGAAACCCACGGGGTGGGGAGGGCTATGGCTCCACTGTACAGAACGTCCACCTCCTTCATGCCTGAAAACCTTAGTTTTAACGAGTCACATTCGTGGAACGTCTCCCATCTCTCCTGTTCCTGTCACCACCGACCCAGCCCTGGTTCAGCCCCTTGGAGCAGGACAGAATTTTCTGTGTGTCATACACATTCCACTGGGTACACAGGATGTTTGCCCCAGATGACAGCTTCAGGGCACAACGTTCTGGGCTGATGGAAATGCACTTTATCCTGATCGTGGTGGCTGCATGACTATAAGGATTCGTTAAAACTCATAAAACTGTACACTAAAAAGGCTGAGCTTCACTGTGTGTGCATTACACCTCCACTAAAAAATTTTTCATAAAGGTCTTACATATAGTTCTTAGATTTTTTTTCTTTTCATTTCTTTTTTTTTTTTTGAGACTGAGTGTCACTCTGTCACTCAGACTGGAGTGCCATGGCGCGATATCAACTCACTCTACCTCCCGGGTTCAAGTGATTCTTCTGCCTCAGCCTCCTGAGTAGCTGGGATTACAGGAGCATAGTACCACGCCAAGCTTTTTTTATTTTTATTTTTTTTTATTATTTTTAGTAGAGATGGGAATTTGCCATGTTGCCCAGGCTGGTCTCGAACACCTGACCTCAAGTGATCCACCTGTCTCAGCTTCCCAAAGTGTTAGGGTTATAGGCATGAGCCTGGCCCCTTATGAGAAACTATTGGTTTGCATATCTTGTTTTAAATAGTGGAGTTCTTCAAATTTTTAATTTCTTTATGAGTCAGTTCAGTTATTATGATTATTTTTAGAAAAATGCCTATTGCATTTTACATTTAAAATGTATTAAGATGCTTATCTAGTATTTTAATCTCTAGTATATCTGCACTCATGTTCATGTTTTTCCTCCAAATGTAGTTTATTTTTGCATTCTCTAGTTTTTTTCTTGACTGCTCTTGCCAGAGGTTAGTATAATATTTATCAGTCTCCCCAAATAACAAACATTGGCGCCGCTTTTTTCTATTGTTTCTTTGTTTTCTGTTTCATTTATGTGTCATCTTCTTTCTACTTTTTTGGGTTTCTGTAGTTGTTATTTTTATTTTAATTTGGATACTTGGCTGCTTAGTTTTCAGCCTTTCTTTTCTAATATAAAATATTAAGACGGCCGGGCGCGGTGGCTCACACCTGTAATCCCAGCACTTTGAGAGGCTGAGGCGGGTGGATCACGAGGTCAGGAGATCGAGACCATCCTGGCCAACATGGTGAAACCCCGTCTCTACTAAAAATACAAAAAATTAGCAGGGTGGGGTGGTGGTGGGCGCCTGTAGTCCTAGCTACTCAGGAGGCTGAGGCAGGGGAATCGCTTGAACCCGGGAGGCGGAGGTTGCAGTGAGCCGAGATCACGCCACTGCACTCCAGCCTGGTGACAGAGCGAGACTCTGTCTCAAACAAACAAACAAAATATTAAGGCTACAAATTTTGCCCTTAAAACAACTTTTGTTGCACTCTGCAAGTTTTGATATGTAACATTTTTCCCCCTTACCGTATGATTCAAGGAATTAGAACACATCCATGTGTTCCCTTGAACTGTGATGAACTTTGTTTTCTGGAAGAGAGAAACAGCGGGGAAGTGAAGTTTCTGGTGCAGGTAACTCACAGGTCCCGTTGGGGCTGTTAAGAGGCCTCGGAGAAGGCATTTTTTGTTTTGTTTGCTTTGTTTTTTAGCTTGAATTAATGCAATGTTGAGAGAAGGAGCAAATTGCAGAGTAACAATTTAAGTCATTTAAGCGAATTTTAAAAACACAACATAATTCTCTATTTTCTTTATGGACACATAAGTAGCAAAAGTGAAAACAGTGAAACACCGATGGCTGTGTACCAACTTCCTGTAATTGTTGTCTGGGGAGAGGGAGGCAGGACAGCGCCCTCGGAGGAGCACGGGGCAGGTCTGTTGTAGCCATGTTTTATTCCTTATAATAAAAAGATCTCTCCTCTGAGAGGCTGGAGACAAAAATAAAACATAAAATACAATAAAAAGTTAAAAAAAAAAAAGATCTCAAGCAACTGTAAGTACCCAGGTGTGTGCCGCGTTGCTCCGCCTGTCTGGGACGGTTTTCGGCACCGCTGCTTTGTGGGAGTTGAGTAAGGGAAAATAAAGAGCCAAAATAAAGCCAAGGCTGAGAGTAGCCCCCAGAAGCGCGCACTGTGGGGTCCTGAGGCTGCAGAGAGGCCATCACCCAGCTTTCAGACAGCCACATTAAAACAAGCTTTTGGAAGGCGATTTGTCACTGTTTCTCGAGAGCTTTTCTATTTGGCTTAGAAATTCCACTTTGGGGAATTAAGGCAAGAAAGAGAATTTGGACAAAAGCAAGAGAAAAGATATTTATCAAAATCAATATTCTGATATTTATTGAAATATTTTTATCAGAATCCTCGAAACAATAGGATATAATAAATTATATATTTAAATGCTAGAAAATTTTTTATCATTTTAATAAAAATGGTGATGGAAAAATTTAATAACACAGAAAAATACTTATGGTTACCTTTTAAGTGAAAAAAGCAAAACAGAATTAGGCATACCATAGGATCCATACATGAAAAAAATATGAAGAAAAATCATCCTGAATAAATGGATCAAAATGTTATCAGGGCGTGTCCAGCTGTTAATAGTTACTGCCTTATGTTTCCCAAGGTGTCATATTTTAGACCTAATTTAAGAAAGCAGGTGCTATGGGGTGGCCTTGTTAATGTGACGGCAAGAGGCGGCTCATTTCCAGCCAGGTGAGGCCTGAGTGCTTTGCTTCCCGTGATCTCAGGGAAGCCACACAGCATCCCTGCTGGCAAGTGCTGTTACTGTCTCCATTTACAGATAAGGAAACTGACTCCAGTGACTCGCCTGAGGTCACACAGCTAGTAAGTGGCAGAGTGGAGGTCACCCCCCAGTAGGAGCGGGAGCTTCGAGATGACCTGCCCACTGCTCAGAGCCCAGCTTCTCCTGGACTGACCAGGGCTGGCCACCGCCTGCCTCCGCTCCCTGCTGGTGGCCGGGTCTGCCTGGCACAGCTTTCTCCACTTCCCCAGCACCCACCCCATCCTGACGGCCTCGCACCTGTGAGTTCCCAGCCCTCCTGCTCCTGTCCTTGCTGCTCTCTGAGCGCTGGCCTCCCTGGAGACCCTGCTGTCTTCCCTGCCTGTCCCACCTGGCTCCCCTCAGCCCCAACACAGTCCCTGGTCCCAGAGGGAAGGTTCAGGCCTTCCCGGCCTCCCATCATCCCCCATGACCTTGGCAATTGCCTGAGGAGGCATCTGTTCATCCCCTGTGATTCCCCAGCATGGAGACCTAGGATGGGGCCAGCCCTGAGCTTCCCAGGAGCAGGGACGTGCCTTGCTCCACTTTGAAGAGGGGTCATTACTCCAAGTTTACAGGTGAGGAAACGGAGGCCCAGTCATGCACATGCAGACGTGCCAGGGTCTCTCAAGTCTCCAGCCTGGTGTCACTCCCCCTGCTGCCCCTGGGCAGCTGAGCCACCTCCTCCACGAAGGCCACAGGCCTGCCCTTGTCACTGACCCTGTGATTCAGTGTGTGCCTCACAAGCCTGTCTGTGCCCCAGCACCCATGCTGAGTGGGGGCCCAGCATGGGGGAGTGGTGGATGAGGGTAACACCCCTGAGATCTATTCCCTGCAAGGATGTCCCCTCAGGCTTCTGCAGCCCCGGGGCTCCCTTCTAATGGACACTGATGGCTGTCGGCAGGAGCACGAGCCCATGTACCCACCATGTCCACGTGGAGCGAATCCTGGCAAAGCAGGGCCAGATTCAGCACTCGGAAACACAGGGCTCCCAGCTCCACCTGAATTTCAGATGTACAATGAACAATTTTTCAATGTAAGTATGTCCCATGCAACATTTGGGATATACTTATACTGAAAAATTATTTATTGCTTATCTGAAACTCAAGTTTAGCTGGGCATCCCGACTGTATCTGGCAACCCTGTGCTGCACTGACATCCATCGCCTGCCCTGCCTTGCCTCTCTCCCCAGCCCTTTTTCACCTCCCTCGGGAAGCAGGAGGGACTCCCAGATAGTGAGTCTGAGAGGGGAGGATGGCATGCTCAGCCCCTTCCCTGCTTTCCTTCTGAAAGGCAGTCTGCAGGGCTGGGGCCGAGTGCCTGACTGTCTGGGTCCGAATCCTGGCTGTGACCTTGGGCAACTTACCTGACCTCCCCACCTTGTCTTACTTATCTATGAAGTGGGCATTGCGCTGTTGAGCGGGTTAAATGAATTATTACTTACCAGACTTAGAATGGGGCCTGGCACAGAGTAGGTATCTGTTATTAAGGTTCTCCAGGATCTGCCTGGAGAGAGGGAGAGAGTAATCTTTGGACTGCCCTCAGCTGCTGGGGTGAATGGGGGAGGCCCGTGGTTGTCCAGCCTTGCTGTGACTCAGTGAGTGAGTTTCATTCCGGGGTGCAGCACCAAGGAGCCCCTTCTTTCATCCTGGCCTAATTGTAACAAAGCCCACACTCTGAGCTAGGAGAGTGTGAACCCTGCGTTGGGCTCTCGGCTGGACAGGAAGTGTGGGCAGGGAGGAGAGGGCTGTTTATCCTCCTGCACATCCCATTGCTGTGGGCTCCTGAGGGTGGCACTGTGTCCTATTTCACCATGTCCCCCCACCGGGCGGGGGACACAGGGGCCCCTAAGGACAAATATGCCCCAACAGGGGCCCTCAATGGTAAATGGAATGTGTCAGCTTGGCAGGGCCACGATGCCCAGACATTTAGTCAAACACCGGTCTGGATATTGCTATGGAGGTAATTTTTTAATACAAGAGTAACATTTAAATCACTGGGCTTTGAGTAACATTGAGGACCCTCCACAACGTGGGTGGGCCTCATACAATCCGTTGATGACTTTAAGAGATAAAGCCTGGCCACCTCAAGGAGGAGGGAATTCTGTCCGCGGGCGGCCTCAGGACTCGAGCTGTGACATCTGCTCCATCAGCTCTTCTCTGGGTCTCCAGCCTGCCCTGCAGATTTTGGACTGGCCAGGCACTACAATCAGGTGAGCCAATTTCTTAAAAATAACCAGCTCCCCCACTCCCTCTTCTGGTTCTGTTCCGTTCCTCTGGAGAGCCCTGACTACTACAGGCACATTTAAGGGCCAGGTCACAGGACCATCAGCCCCTCTGTCAGCCGCAGAGTCCTGCATCCCTGCCTGTGCGTGCCGGTTCTGGGCACCGAGGGCCTGGCTTCCCACACATGGGCAGGCCCTGTGTTAATTGCCATCCGGGGCCTGGGGCTGCCTGTCTCGGCTTCTCATGGGCCATTTCTCTGCTATCTGGCAGGCAATCCCATCGCGACATTAAAAAGTCATTTCTTACAGACTGCTTGTTCATTTGTCAGCTTTTCTCCTGGTTTCACCCGATGGATCAGCCCTGCAGTGGAATTTCTCGGAGCCAGTGTTCCTCCCCTCCATGTACCTCTGTTCTGACACAGTTTCCCCCTCTGGCTATCCAGCTTTGGTTTCTTGAATCTCCCCTCATCAATCACAGCCCTGGCTATTCGCCATGTTTGTCTCTAGGAGCCATCGTTCTATGTCTGTCCTGTGGGTAGCAATGCTTATCCCCCTTTCCTGCCCCAAATGGAGATTGATTATCTTCACTTGTGCACACAGATGAGAACTGTCATCCTGTGAGTTCAGACTGCGAGAGGGTCTGGAAGCTCAGTGGGTGCAGGGATCTGCCTCCCAACACCCAACTCCCGTGTTTCCTTGGCGCTCAGTGGCCTTGTGCATCGGCGGCCCGAGTGCTCTGCAGGGCGAAGGTTGTGCCTCCAGATGGCCGTGGATGGTGAAGGATGGAGCGGACACTTCCACTCCGCCCTCGGCCTCATCCCGCCTGCCATAACAGGTGCCGGTTCTTGTTGTTTCTCCCTTCTAAAGAGCTCTCATCTCTGTGGCATCCTCCCTTGTCCCTGCCCAGGCCTGGGCCCCCCATCTCATACCTGGATCTCCAGAGCCTCCTCCTCCCTTGCTGGCCTCTGTGTGTCCTTCACACTTTAGTGGGAGTGAGTCCATCACAGGCAAGCCTGACCCTGCAGCTCTGCGGGACCGGAGGGCCCAGGTCTGTAGCCTGGCTCTGGAGGGCTGTCTTGGCCACACTCACCCAGGCACCCTGGTTCCAGCCCATCGGCTCCTGTGATCTGGGTATGTTGCTGCCCTCCCTCTTGCCTCTGGGCCTGAGCACAGGACGCTGCCTTTCCTGGTTCAGGTTTCAGGTTTCAGCTTATGGCAAAACACTAGCAATAGTGACAATGATTGCCAGTGTTCGTTGCTCTCTTCCACTGGGCTGGGAGCTGAGCTAAGTAAGCCCTTGCCATTCATTGTCTCACTTAACCCACAACACAACCCTGTGGGATTGCTGTGACTTTGGGCCCCATTTCACAGGTGGGAAAACTGAGGCTAAGAAGGTTTAAGGGAATGGCCTAGGTCTCATAGCTAGCACAGGGTGGAGCTGAGATTTGAAACCAGGCCTGTCTGAAGCCAGCGTCTGCCTGTTTAACCAGGGCACTCGGGGGCTTCCCTGTCCCAAGTTCCTGGTTGGTGCCCCTCCCGGGCTTCCCCTATCACCCCTGTGTCATGAATCAGTTTGATTCTCTACCCCGGGACTCAGCTGCAGACCTCGCATGCCGGTGCCCAGGAGATGTTTGTTTGGAGCATGAGAGAGGACTGTGTGAGTCGGTGAATGGCTGCCGCTGGCATTGCCGAGGGGTGACGAGCGATTGTCCGGCCCATAGGAATGTGAGGGACACAGGGATGTGCTGCAGTGACAAATAACCCGAGAGCCCAGGGCCCGGCACCAAGGAGCCTGGCGTGGGAGCTCCTGGCACTGGCCCTCCTGGCAACTCTCTCCAAGCAGTGACCCCGGAGTGGGGCGCCCTCCCTCACAGCTTCCATGGGGAATGGAGGTGGACCGGGGAGCAGGGCGCCCTCCCTCACAGCTTCCATGGGGAATGGAGGTGGACCGGGGAGCGGGGACGACCCCTGGGATGCTGTGGCTGGGTCCCAGAGTGGTGCACCTCACATCTCCCACACTGTCGAGGGTAGACCCAGGCCCGCGGCCCTACCCAGCTGCAAGGAGGGCTGGGAGGTGCTGCTCATCTCAGCCTGGAAAGGGAAGGGGAGAAGGAACTAATGGACGTGGATGGACTCTGCCACTGGGAGAATGTTCTGAGCTTCGCAGTTTCTGTCAAAGGAACCCCCAGAAATACCTGGGGGTGC
Source organism: Symphalangus syndactylus (assembly GCF_028878055.3). Taxonomy (NCBI): domain Eukaryota; kingdom Metazoa; phylum Chordata; class Mammalia; order Primates; family Hylobatidae; genus Symphalangus; species Symphalangus syndactylus. The sequence goes on along the minus strand of NC_072438.2, from coordinate 14,851,238 downwards.
TCACTCTGCTGAGTGAACGGAGATGCTCAGTGCTGTGGACTGACTTGTGTCCCCCACAAATTCCGGTATTGAAGCCCTAACCCCCAGGACCTCAGAATGAGACTGTATTTGGAGGTGGGGCCTTTAAAGAAGTCATTAAGTCTAGGCCGGGCGTGGCAGCTCACGCCTGTAATCCCAGCACTTTGGGAAGCCGAGGCGGGTGGATCACTTGAGGTCAGGAGTTCGAGACCAGCCTGGCCAACATGGTGAAACCCTGTCTCCACTAAAAATACAAAAATTAGCCCAGTGTAGTGGTGCACACCTATAATCCCAGCTACTCCGGAGGCTGAGTGAGGAGGATTGCTTTAACCTGGGAGGTGGAGGTTGTGGTGAGCCAAGATGACACCACTATGTTCCAGCCTGGGTGACAGAGTGAGACTTTGTCTCAAAGAAAATAAAAATTAAAATAAAAAAAATAAAGAGGTCATTGAGGTAGAATGAGGTCTTTAGGGTGGAGCCTGATCCAGTAGGACCGGCGTCCTTATGGGAAGAGATTAGGACACATGATTAGGTCACAATTCCTGACTTGGCACGGGAGGTGGCTTTTCTGGGTGGGTCGGAGCCTCACAGGAGCACATCCGACATCTGTTGGGGGAGGTCCTGGTTGGCATCGGGGGGGGACTTGGTGTCTGTGTCCAGGGACCTTCTCTGTCGCTGCTTCACTTGGGCCTGGCTCTCTGTACTCATTGGGGTCCCCGGGCTTCATGTAAACCAGTCAGGTGAAGTCTTGCTGGGGAAGCCCAGCACACATTGGGAGCACACACTTGTTAAGGGGTGTGAGAGTAAACGCTTCCTGGCCATGCTGCCTGCTCGTGGTCTGGTCTGCTTGGGGTTTCCAGCTGAGCTGAACTAAGCATGAAAATTCAGCTTCCACCACAGAGGCCCCGGGGTGCCCTGGGCAGGTGCCCAGCCAGATTAGGGCTGGGATTCTCACTGGGGTGAACCTCGGGGAAGGAGGAGGCTGTCTGTTGGAAGAGCCTATCTTTGGCAGGGATAACTCTGCCCTTGAGCAAATGAAGACAAAAGATGAATCCCAGAAGCCTTGGGATTAGCTAAACACATGGAGGACAGCGGGGCTCAGGAGCAGACCCATGGAGAGGAGAAGAAAGACAAGGGCATCACAGCGGCTGAACCGAGGATGCTTCTGCCATTTTTCCTCCTGTCGAGAAAGGCCCCTGGGGAACATTTGCTTTTGCCAAATAAACGTGTGTGTCCAGAAGCAGCGTCATGCTGTTCTGAGCAGCTAAAGGACAGTGGGAAAACCAGGGTCGCCAAGATTTACATCTTGGCACGGGGCCTGGGGAATCTGCCCTGCATGCTGAGCTCTGGCCACGCTGATGTTTCTGAGAGCTGCGAGGAGAAGCTGCTTGGAACCCGGCAGGGCGGGGCTGACGTACCACAGGACGGCCCCTTCAGAAACAAGGGTTGGCGGGACTCGCCCCTGGCCTGGGCCACGGGCTTCCGATAGCCTCTCCCCAAGGTGGCTTCGGCAGGGCTGTGACGTAGGAGGTGGTCTCATCACACCCCATACGAAGTGCAGATGTTCATCAGAGGCAGATTTGCAAGTCCCCTGGCTTCTCCCCCTTGTGCTGCGGCTTTGTCCTTAGAGACGAGTTCCACTGGGTGGGCGTCTGCCATCCAGTGGAGCAGCTTCCAGTTCCAGTGGAGCAGCTCGGGGAAAACGAGGCAGCTGCTGAATGATGCTGGGTTTCTCCCAGGATGGGGGACCCAGGGCAGGGGAGGCCATCAGCCGTCAGCTTTGCTCCCCTGGCCCCATGGTCACCCGGGCCCCAGAGTGGAGCAGACAGCCCACGAGGGGCTGCTTCTGTCTCCTAAGGTGGGAGAACCAAGTCACCATAAACCGGCTGCCCTCGAACGACAGTTCTCATAGTTCTGGAGTCCAAAGTCCAGGTGTCGGCAGGGTTGGCCCTGCATGGGGCTGAGGGACGGTCTGATTCATGACTCTTGCCGGCCTTCCGGTGGTTGTGGACCATCCTCCGCACTCCTTGGCTTGCGGCCACCTCACTCGTGGTGGTCAGGCAACTCCCTCCCTCCCTCCCATAACCACATCTGAACTACCTAGGTGATGGGGTGATCTGTGCAGCAAACCACCATGGCACACGTTTACCTATGTGACAAACCTGTGTATTCTGCACATGTACCTTGAACTTAAAAGTTGAAGAATAAAAAAGAGACGAGTTGACACCATTGCAAACCTCAGTGGTCCCCAGACCTACAGGTGTAACTGACAAGTAACTCACTAATGACAAGACAAATGACTAAGAGTTGGAGGGATGGTCTAGTGGTGACAGGCTCCTACCTCCAGCCCCATGGCATCTCAGCTCAGTTCTGAAGGGTGACAAGAAGCCATCTAGGAGGGAAGGAGCAGCAGCTAGGGTCGAGGTATGTTCTTCACCCCCAGGGGAACTGCGAGGGCAAAGGCCAGAGCAGGAAACCAAGGATCCCGGTGGTCCCAGCTCAGCAGGACACTGAGAGTCCTGGGCTGCGAGCACTTGCAGTTATCTCGTTCAGCCTTCACTACACTCTCAGAGGTCACGGCCCTCTGGCAGATGATGAAACCACAGGTCTTTCTAGGGGCTGGGCTGCAGGTTATGAGGGGCAGGCAGGTGGAGGGGCTGAGCTGGGGAGGTGTCCGGGAGAGGGGATGACTGTTAGAACAAGATTCTGGAGGGGAAGTTGAAAATTATCTTGTTCAGCTCCTCCAACTGTAATCTGCCAGCAAACCTGAGACCCAGGGCCCGGTTCATACCTCCGGGACTAGAAACTGACCTTCCTGTTCCCAGCTCGCATCCTTTCCCAGTACGCAAACAGAACTGACAGTCATGAAGGGTTGTACCCTGTTGCATCTCCTGATAAGGAGTTGAAATATAGCTTTAGACTAACTCTGTCCCAACAGATGTAAACCATATGGGAGGATCTTTTCTGCCCAAATTTCATTAAAAAATTGCAGAAATGGTGTGTGCCTTCCGTGAAGAATGTAAATGTTAGCTAGTATGAAAAGAAAACCCCTGGCCGCCTAACTCCACTCCAGCAGTGACCATTCTTCACAGTTTGGTGGAGTCCTTGAGATTTGCTGTGAATGCATACAGGTATTAAATCATAATTCTATGTTCCAGAGACAGGAGGGTGTGGGACTTGTGGTTTGGCACCTGGCTCCCATCCCCACCCTGTCAGTGGCTTTACCAGTGTAAGTTTGCACAAAGCCACCTCATTTTTTTTTTTTTTTGAGACAGAGTCTTGCTGTGTCACCTAGGCTGGAGTGCAGTGGCGTGATCTCGGCTCAATGCAAACTTCGCCTCCCGGGTTCACGCCATTCTCCTGCCTCAGCCTCCCAAGTAGCCGGGACTACAGGCGCCTGCCACCATGCCCGGCTAATTTTTGTATTTTTAGTAGAGATGGGGTTTCACCGTGTTAGCCAGGATGGTCTCGATCTCCTGACCTCGTGTTCCGCCCACCTTGGCCTCTCAAAGTGCTGGGATTACAGGCGTGAGCCACCGTGCCCGGCCACCACCTCATTCTTTAGCGGCTATGGGGTCTGTCTCCATCGATCAACCCTCCACTTATTTCACAAGTCTGATGTGAAGAGACACTTTCGTGTTTTCCAGTTTCTGGCTAGCACACACATTGCCGCCTCAGCAGTGGAGGACATCACGCTTGTGCGTGCCTGCAAGTCTTCAACCAAGTATTTTTCTAGAAGCAGAATTTCTGGGTCAACAAAGTCACATATTTAAAGCTTCCATAGGGATTGTTGAAATGACCCCAAAGGGCCGTTCCAATTAAAGTCCCATTGCACAAGGCACTGAAGTCTCCACTTTCCCACACTTTTGTGGGGCTGAACGTTGGCAACCTTTTAAATTCCCACCTATCCGACAAGGGAAGGCAGTTGCTCTTTTTGTAACCCAGTCTGGCCACCGTAGCCCGGGAGCTGCTTCTGCCCTGTCGTCTCCCTTTCACCTTACACCCTGATTCCTCTGTTTTGTCCTCAGTGGCCAACTGTTGAGTCTGTCGTCCGCCTTGGTTCGTGGCATGCACTTCCCACGGGCCTCTCGCGTGTCACGTCTACCTGGGCGTTCACCTTTATTTTACCCCTCTCTCCATTCACTTTTCTTTAGGTTGTTTGATGTGCATTTTTGCTTATGTACGGTGTGCGTGTGTATAAATCTATATGCATGTATTTTTGGGACAGAGTCTCGTTCTGTCTCCCAGGCTGGGGTGCAGTAGCGCAATCTCAGTTCACTGCAGCATCAATCTCCTGGACTCAAGTGATCCTCCCGCCTCGGCCTCCCAAAATGCTGGGATTACAGGCATGAGCCATTGCACCCGGTTGTAAAGTGTATATTGATCTCTAATCGTGTGCATATATTTTGAGTGAACTTTTAATTGAAGAATAATGTAGATATAGAGAATACATACAGAAAAGTGCACAGGTCATATGCATAGCTGGAAGGATTTTCACAAAATGTACTAGCCTGTGTCATCAGCACCCATTTGGAGAAACAGAACTTCACCAGCATCTGTAAAGACCCCCCTTGCTCCTCCTTCCGCAAACTATTTGTTCTACAGAGGATGGGTACTGGTTGTTTCTGGTTTGGGGCTATCAGGCACGGTGCTGCTATACCTGATACGTATATGTGGCTTTTGGTGAATACCCGCATAGGCATGTAAGTTATATCTACGTCAATGGCATTACACTGTACAGCTCCCACAGTTACTTGCTTTCACTGGGTTCGGGTTTTAAAGCTCCATCCCTGTTAACTTCAGGGACATCTCTGCTGCCTCCAGAGACTGCAGGGCACCCTGTGGTCTAACCCACCTTGCACTCCAGGGAAGATCCCAGGCCATCTCCAACTCCTACCACCCTGAATAACGCCGTAGTGAGCAGGCTTGCAGGGTCCTCACCCAGTCCCCTCCCCATCCAGTGTGTGGTTTTCTCCGGTACGTACGACTAGGGCTGAGCAGGTCTCAGGGTAGCTGCCTTGGCTGCTTCAGTCTGGTTCTGGTGGTTTCAGCAGTGAGCAGCCTTCTCTGTGTCCCCACATTGGGGGGATGATGATTGGGGTCCAGCCACACCATAGGTGCTGGACGGAGCTTCTCCTGTGAAGCGGAAGTCGAAGCTACGTACTAGAGGGAGGTGTGGACGGCGAGGCTGGAGGTAAGGAGCCCCTGGTGCAGCAGCAGTGCTGATCCGTCCTGCGTGCTCATCTCGTGCCCAGATCTGTTCACACTCACCTTACACCTGTACTCAGCTCTATCTGGTATCTAGCTTGGCCTTCATGCTTATTTTAGCAGGGGTCACAGCAGGAGTCTGCTGTGCCAATGATGGTGAGTTTTCTGTGTTCCTGTCCCCACCATGGAAGGTGGCTGGGCTTGAGCCACCTCTCAGGTTCCCTTTCCAAGGCAGTTGGACAGCAGGCAAGGACACCACCAGCAGTGGCCCCGGGGGTTGGGGGAGGGACCCACCCCGTGTAAAATGGCACACAGGCCCCAGAGAGCTGGTGACAGCGGCAGAGACTGGAAGGACGGAAACTCCAGCTGAGGCCGTGGTGGGTCTGGGGTCCCTAAGAGGCTCAGGAGGGAGGAGAGCACAGAGCAGAGGGTGGGCAAAGTCAGACGTGAGGTGGGCAGAGCCGCGGGGCCTCTGAGGGGTGCACCTTGGCTTCCTTGAGCTGGGGTTTTCCTGGAGGCTGCCCACTCCTTGCTGTGTTCCCGACTCCTCCCCAGGAGTGGGGTGGTTACCTGCAAGTTGGCTGCCTCTCTTGGTTCCACGTATCTTGATACCAAAGGTCCAGGGCTTGGGGGGTCTGGTCTTGGGATTTGCTCTCCTCTCTGCTCTACCTGGTCCAGCGTTGTAGGAAGCAGAGCCGGGTGTGCAGAAGCAAACCATTCAGGGGCAGGCTGCTTTGGTCTAGGCTGGGTGTGACTCTTAATCCCCATTCCTTCCGGCCCCAGTGTCGCCCATCTTCAAGGTGACATTCTGTTCCCATCTGCTGGCTCCTTTGTTCTGTGTCTCAGTTGGTTCAGAATCAAGGCGGGAAAGTGGGGGCAGCTTATTGGATCCCTTCCAACACCCCGCCGCTCCCAGAGCAGGCTCTGAGTCTTAACTTGATCCCGAGAGCCAGGGAAAGGGGTCAGACAGCCCCTGCCCTGTATTTTTATTTTGGAACACTGAAAATCTAGAGAAAGTTTGAAAACATAGAATCATGTTAATCTGTATGCTTTTCCCTCGGTCTAGCAATTTTAACATTTAACTGTGGCTGTTTCCACTCTCTCTAGTACATACATATATAGAAAAAAAATGCAGAATATACACACACACACATATACATAGGGTACACACACACATGTTCTATGTGTATGTGTGTGTATATATTCTATATTCCATGGGCATACGCACATGGAATAGTATCTATAATACACACATGCACACACGCTCACACATGTGCACACACATGCACACACACGTGCACACACACTCTTTTTGGTTTGCTGAACTATTTGAAAGTGAGTTGCAGACATCATGATGCTTAATCCCCAAATGCTGCAGCCTGCATCTCAGGAGCAAGGATATTCTATCCAGTCACAACACAATTGCGTTAGGGTTCTCCAGAGAAACACAGCCAATAGGATGTGTATATACATAGAAACAGATTTATTATAAGGCATTGGCTCACATGAGTGTGGCGCCTGCAGGTCTGAGATCTACAGTGCGGGCCACAGGCGGAGACCTAGGAGAGCCGACGGTGCAGGTGGAGTCTGAGGGCGTTTCCGGGAGAATTACTTCTCGCTCAGGGAGGCCAGGGTTGATTTGTGTGAGCCAAGTTTTCTGAAGATTCACAGGAAGAACAATTCTTCCTCTAAGGTGGGTTGAACTGACCGTGTTTCTGAATTCCAGGACTGCTGACTCACTTGAGCTGGAGAAAGCATTTGAAAGGGAAAGAGCTACTGGGGAACGGGGCGGGATGTGACTTGAGGAGCCCGGGCTCTGCGGCGCACGTGCTGTGTGGCCCTGCTCAGTTTCTCCCCAGTTCGAGTTCTTAGGCGCAGCATCATGCAGGTGAGAGCTGCAGGGTCAGAAACGCTCCAAACCGTTGCTCTGATGCTCACTGGCTGTGCCGCCCTGGCAGCCTACCCAAGCTTGTTGAGCCTCAGTTTGTCCATTTCAGGGTGATGATGACAGTCTTGACACCACAGGCTTAGTGTAAGAGTTAAGAGACAATAATTGGGAAAGGGCCTGCCTGGAATCTGTCACATATTTTTGTAATTAATAAATAATGGCTCTAAGTATTACCAAATGGGGTAATGATTATGAGCCCTGAAGTGGCTGTAATTATGATGAGTTGTTGATTTTTAAATTAAAGTCATGGGGACTAACAAGAGTCTACTGTCAGTGCTGGCACATAGAAAACCTAATGGTCAGTCCTTGGAGGCTCTCACTCGGGACCCAACTCCCGCCTGCTGCCATTTCAGCACAGAAAGAGTAAGATGCACATCTGTTTCCTGTCAGAGTGGGACGGACCCTCCCTCCAAGGACAGCTAGAAAATGCAACAGCGATAACAATGGGGACCTCTGTGTGGAGGTGTCGGAGAAGTAACGAGACAGTGAGGAAATGGTGGGGCAGGATCCAGGGAGGAGAGGGGCTCGGGGTGGGGATCAGTGCAGCATTTGGGGTACTGTGATTCTAGAGCACACTTTCTGAGACACTGGCGGGGGGTTGACAACATCGTGTGGCTAAGGGATGGGAGTCCAGGGCTATGGTGGGCTGGACCCTAAAGATATCAGGTCCCGGCCTTTGGAAACTGGGACTGTCAGCTCCCAAGGCAGAAGGGACTTTGCAGCTGTGATGAGGGGCCTTGAGATAGGAAGAACATCTCGATCAGCTGTGTGAGCTCCGTGTGTGGCGACAGCCTCCTTGTGAGAGGGGCAGAGGGAGACTGGATCCTCCAGGGGGAAGCCACGTGACCACCACAGTGATGCAGTGTTGCTGGCTTTGAAGGTGGAGCGAGGGCCACGAGCCAAGGAATGTGGCCGTCTCTGGAAGCTGGGAAAGGCAAAGAGACATTCTCCTTGGGGCCTCCCGAGGAAGTGCAGCCCTGCCCACTCCTTGGCTTTGGCCCAGTGAAAGGGATGTTAAATTTCTAGCTTCCAGAACCATAGGAAAGTGAATATGTGTTGCTCTAAGCTACCAAGTGTGCAGTAGTTTGTTACAGCAGCCATGGGAAACCAGTGCAAGGACCCTCCATGGGAAACCTTGTCCTGGGCAACCTGCCATGAGCTGGAACCCCGAGGGGCTGGACTGCATCAGTGAGAGTGAGCCAGAAGTGGACAGATCCCTGCAGATACTGCACTGTGGCAAATAATCTTAATTGGTGAAGTTGTAGTGAGGCCATCCTGGATAGCCAGTGCCCCAGGCCACCAGCAGACAGAGATGACATCAGACCACTTGCTCAGAGCAAAAGCCTTGGAGTCATCCTGGACTGGCATCTTCCTCCCATGCCCCACAGTCAGTACGTCAGCACGGGGGGCTGTCCAAATGTACCCTCTTCTAGTCTCTCCTTTTCTTGTTAATTCCACCCTGATTGAAGCCCCTACCCTCTGATAGCTGGATTACTGAGACAGCCTCCTCTCTGCCCTCCCCGCCTCCACCATCACTGTCCTCTAGTCTGTTTTCAAGTCAGCAGCCAGAGTGATCCTTTTAAAACTTAAGTCAGACCACAACACTCCACTGCTGAAGCCCTCAAAATTTGGGGTACTTTGTTCTAGCAGCCTGAATGGACAAAGACATCTGCCTAGAATCTGCCTGGAAACGGCTTCCCACTTCACTCAGACCAAAAGCCCAAGTCCTTCATGGTTTTCAAGGCCCTATGTGGCTCCCCTGCCAGCCTCCTCTCTGATAGCATCTCCTGTTCCCCTCCTCCTCACTCACTTGCTCCAGCCACAGTGGCCTCCCTGCTGTTCTTAGGAACCAAGCAATGCTCCCATCTCAGGGCCTCTGTACCTGCTGCCTCCTCTGCTAGTGGTTGAAAGTTTGTGTCTTCCCCAAATTCAGGTGTTGAAATCCTAGGCCCAAGGTGATGGTTTTAGGAGTAGGGCCTTTGGGAGGCGAGGAGGTTGTGAGGATGGAGCTCACACTGATGGGATTAGTATCCTTATAAAAGCAGCCTGAGGGGGTGTGTTCGCTCTTTCCACTGTGAACGGAAAATATCTTGGGTCCCTCAAATCACTAAGGAAAAGTCAAGCTGGAAAGTGCTTAGGGCAAACCTGCCTCCCATCTACTCAAAGTCATCCCTCTGCTCACTGAGATAGCTGCATATCTGATTGCCTCCTTCGGAAAGGCTAATAACAAGCTCAAAAGAACACAACCCTTTGTGTCTTGCTTATCTGTAACCTGAAGCACCCTCCCTCCCAGCTTGGAGTCTTCCTGTCTTTGCTTCAAGTTGTCCCACCTTTCTTGACCGAACCGATGTACTTCTTACATATATTGATTGATGTCTCATGTCTCCCTAAAATGTATAAAACCACGCTGTGCCTGGACCCCCTTGGGCGCATGTCATCAGGACCTCCCGAGGCTGTGTCACAGGTGCGCATCCTCAACCTTGGCAAAATAAACTTTCTAAATTAACTGAGACCCATCTCAGATGTTCTGGGTTCACTCACCATGCCAGGCAACACAGTGGGAAGTCAGCAGTCCGCAGCCTCGGAGAAGGGTCCTCATCAGAACGCGACCATGCTGGCACCCTGATCTTACACTTCCGAGCCTCCAGCATTGTAAAGAATAAGTGTATCTTGTTTATAAGCTGCCCAGTTTATGGTATTTTGTTATAACAGCCTGAAGAGACTAAGACATCTGCCTAGAACACTCTTTCTCCAAATAGCCACATGGCTTCTTCTCTTGACTCTGAGATCTTTGCCAAATGCCCTTTCTTCCCAAGGTTGCTGCCTTCTTGGGGTGTTTAAAATGACTTCTTGTTTGAGCTTCTCCGGAAAGCAGAGCCTGAGGCTGGGACTGTGGTGTTAATGCTTCATTTGGGAGGTGCAAGCCCCAGGTGGTGAGGATGAGGGGGAGGGGACCCACATGTTCCCAGTTCCGCAATGAACTGCGATGACTGTCCCCAGAGCACTCGGCCGTCGGGTCTGTGCAGCACACAGGAATCCTGCAGGTGTTCACAGGCAGGGATCGCATTTGGGAGGCGTCCACAGGTGACAGCACACGGCGGGGGATGCATCTGTCCATCTCTGTCATCTCCTGTTTCTCACTGGTCAAGTTTCACCTCCAGGGAACGAATTCACCTGCAGGCCGGGGTCATTTTCTCCAGCACCTGGCTGGCCCTTCAGCAGGCAGTGGGTGTGATGTTTTATCCAAGTGTGCAAGTGCAGGGTGACACAGGTGGGTGTCGACTGAGAGAGAGGGAGGAGACAGGCCAGGGAATTACAGACCCGGTTGTCTTCACCCCATTCCCACCTTGCCCCCACCACCTCCCTTACCTGCTTTTCGGCTTAGAACCTGGGGTCTGACATGCTCTAGGGTGTTATTGATTCTCTATTGATTGTCCCTCTCCCCGCACTGCTCAGTTTCTGTATTCACGGCCTCATTCCGTGTGGTTATGATTGTGCTTAACATGTCGCTGGCACTCGAGAAATATCTGCTCAATGAAAAAATGAAAGAGGACTCTTTGCGGCTGACGCTCTGACGCTCCTTTCTGGAATGGCAGTGTCAGTGCTGTAGGATTACATGTTTTTCTCTATGAGTCTAATGCCGTTTCTTTTTCTTTTGCAGAGACAGGGTCTTGCTCTGTCTCCCAGGCTGGAGTGCAGTGGTGCAATCATAGCTCACTGCAGCCTCGATCTACCGTGCTCCATTGATCCTCCCACCTCAGCCTTCAGAGTAGCTGGAACTACGGGTATGCACCACTACGCCTGACTAATTAAACTTTTTTTTTTTTTTTTTTGTAGAGATGAGGTCTTGCTATGTTGCCTAGGCTGGTCTTGAACTCCTGGCCTCAAGTCGCCTTGGCCTCCCAAAGTTTACAGGTGTGAGCCAACACACCTGGCTGTCATTTCTTGGTTCCGTGCACTGGATAACATTAATTTAACCATACCCTGATGAGCGCCACGTGTTGGGTTCCATGGTTTAGAATCTCCTCCTAGACAAAGTACACAAGACTTCACTGAAACTAGAAGGCAGAGTGTGAATGTTTAACCTAGAGGATGTGAAATAACTAAGTGTGTCTGGGTGTGTGGAGGGGGCTTAGACGTCTGGGAGGATCAACACTCACACGTTCACAGTGGCTGGACTGGGGAGTGGGGGGCGCTTTAACTCTACACATTTCTTTATATACCTCTATATCGTCAGGGTTCTTTTCTTTTTTTTTTGTTTGAGACGGAGTCTCGCTCTGTCACCCAGGCTGGAGTGCAGTGGCCCAATCTTGGCTCACTGCAAGCTCCGCCTCCCGGGTTCATGCCATTCTCCTGCCTCAGCCTCCCCGAGTAGCTGGGACTACAGGCGCCCGCCACCACGCCCGGCTAATTTTTTGTATTTTTAGTAGAGACAGGGTTTCACCTGGTCTCGATCTCCTGACCTCGTGATCCACCCGCCTCGGCCTCCCAAAGTGCTGGGATTACAAGCGTGAGCCACCGCGCCTGGCCTCGTCAGGGTTCTTTTCTAACAAGCATGCATTCCTTTTACATTAAGTATTTTGTTTTTAAATAGAAAAAGAAAAGCCCAGTTTGGAGATCTGGAAGAATCAATGTCAGTTCTGAGGCCAGTCCAGGCCCTGGAGTCAGAGGCTGCAGAGAAGCCCAGGGCAGAGTGGCCCGGCCAGGCCCGCCTTGGAGCTGCTGTGTCTCAGGGGCTGGGGGTGCTGCCCCAGAGGGAGGCTGTCTGGAGCCAGAGCTTGCTTTCCAGTCAGCACAGGTGGATCACTGCCAGCCTCGCCATTCCGTCGGCTGCTCCTGCTGAAAGATGACAGTGTTGCAGGCCGGCACAAGGCTGGATGTAGAGAATCCAGGACACCTGTTCCCCGGGAACTGGCACATATCTCTCTAGAGTGGCTGCTGCCAGGGTGGTGATATGCCCTTGGAGTCAGAAGTACTGGGGCTGTTAACTGTGTGTGTGATCCTGGACGAGTCATTTCATGCCTTCATTCATTCGTTCTTCAATCCCTGAAGGTCTACTTTGCACCGAGCCCTGTAATGGGCACCATGAGTGAGGGATGCATAAGATGTGGCCCCTGCTCTCAGGGGGCTCCCAGGCTAGCAGGGGAGACAGACTTGCAAATGGGAAGTGCTTAGAGCCATTCAGTGGGTGCCAGCCTCCCACCTGGTGGCAATGCCCAGGCTGGCTGTTCTAGAGGGCAGGCGCTCAGCGACCTCTGTCTGCACTCAGGACAGGAATCAAGACTCAGGAATCAGGGCGGAATTCCTGGAGGAGGTGGCAGCTGAACTGAGTCTTTGTGGAGTTAGAGAGTCCAATGTGGGAGGAGGAGTGTGAGCAGGGAGATGAGGCGGTGGCTCAGAGGAGGGGCAGCTGTGCTCAGGAGCGGCTTTGTCACTGGCCTGGGTGGTGGGGGCAGTAAATGAGATGAGGTGTGGAAAGGCCAGCCCAGGGCGGGGCTTGGTGCATGGGTCAGCCCTGCCCCAGCAAAGCGCCTGTACTCCCAGCTACTTGGGAGGCTGAGGTGGGAGGATCACCTGAGCCTGGGAGGTCAAGGATGCACTGAGCCCCAGCAGTAGGGCCATGAGCTTTGCCACCAGGCCCAGCTATAATAATGATTTTTGTGGAGATGGGGTCTCACTATGTTATCCACGCTGGTCTCAAACTCCTGGGCTCAAGCCATCCTCCCACCTCGGCCTCCCAAAGTGCTGGGATTACAGGCATGAGCTACCACATCCGGCCACCTGGGTGTTTTAAAGGGAGAATGATGGGATGGGAGCGGGTGAGCAGAGCTCAGCAGAGCCAGAGGGTGAAACATTACAGAAAGCAGAAGGGGGTCAGTCCCTGTGAAACCCGCCTGAGTCTGCAAGCTGGTGCCCATTGAAGTCAGGTTCCTGCCCTCCCCAGGGGCTGGGGGATGGGGCTGGATCTCTGGGCATGGCAGGTGCAGCAGATTCTTCTGGCAGCTTTGAGTTTCTCAGGCAGGCACTTTCAGGGAGCTGGCGCCATCCTAGGGATGTGGCCCTGAGCTGTCGGAAACCACGTGGGAGGTTGCATTTTTGTTGGCCAAGGTTGAAGCCTGCTTGAGAAGAGGGTTTGGAGGGCCTGGCTGGAGTGTGGTTAGGGAGAGAGGCTTTTCCAGGCGCCTCTCCTGGCTGCTCGTGGTTGCTGGCAATCCCTGGTTCTGTATAGCTTCTGTCTCCCTGATCCCTGCCTTCCTCTTCACACGGCGCTCTCCCTGTGTGTGTATCTGTGTCCAGATATCCCCTTTTTATCAGGGCACCTGTCCTGTCGGATTAGGGGCCACCCTCCTCTAGGGTGACCTCATCTTAACTCATTACATCTGCCACGATTCTATTTCTAAATAAGGTCCCATTCTGCAGTACCAGGGCTTAGCGCTTTAGCATATGGATTTTGGGGGTACAGAGGTCAACCCATAACAGGCAGTTATTATTATTATTTTGAGATAGGGTCTGGCTTTGTCGCCCAGGCTGGAGTGCAGTGGTGTAATCTTGGTTCACTGCAGCTTCCGACTCCCAGGCTCAAGCGATCCTCTTGCCTCAGCCTTCCAAGTACCTGGGACTATCTGCAGGCATGTGCCACTATGCCTGGCTAACTTTTGTATTTTTAGTAGAGACGGTTTCGCCATGTTTCTTGGCCAGGAAGGTCTCAAACTCCTGAGCTCAAGTGATTGGCTCACCTTGGCCCCCCAAAGTGCTCGGATTACAGGCATGAGCCACTGCGGCTGGCTGGCAAGTTATTATTTTTAACCTCGCTGCTTCATTAGCATTTCCATCCCGCCATGCCAACCCTCTGTGAAGACTGGAAAGGAAGGATATCCTTGGTGCCATGCTGAGGCCTCTCAGGGAGTGGAGGAAGAAGGGTGAACCAAGGGCCCCAGCTTGGGCCTGTTTTTAGCCCCATGCCCAGGGAAGGCTCCGCCTCCCCGACACCCTTTTCCTTATGGGAGCATGGAGCTCATAGCAATCCCTCCTGTCCTCTCCCCTGTGACAGCCCCAAGCATTCACACGATTGTGGATGGGCTTCGTGACCTGCGCAGCGCTGATTCTGGCTTGACGGCCACCACAGCCTTGTAAGGGGAGGCCCCAGTTATGAGGAAGGGGGTGTGCCTAGTTTGTGTTCATGGTTTTACCTGGGTGCTAATGGCTGGCGCTGAAAGCTCTTCTTGGGGGACTCTGTTTCGGATTAAACATCAGCACAGTTTTGTCACTGAGAACAGTTGTAAGAATGACTGCAGGAGAGATGATCAGGAAACCAGGTGGGCAAAGCCCACATTCTGCCTAAGAACAAATTCTCTGAGCTGTCTCTGGTGAGAACAGATCCTCAAAGGTTTCCAGAACAGAGAGGGGTGATCCACTTGCTGTGTAGACCAGAAGTAGCTCACACCATGGTTCCCATGTTAGCGGCCTGCTGCAGCTGCATGACTGGGCTCCTCAGGGGCCTCATCTATAACTCATGGCACGTGAAACACGCTGAAGTGGTCCTGAGGGTTTCACACACCTGAGGCGGCACGCTGGAGTCAGAACACGGATTCTCTGCCGGGAAAACTGGATATCCACCTGCAGAAACACAAAACGACACCCCGATCACTCACTGTACACAAACATCAACTCACAACGGATCAAAGACTTAAATGTAAGACCTGAAACTACAACTAGAAGAAAACAGGGGACATGCTTCATGACATTGGTCTGGGCAAGGGTTTTTTTGGATAAGAACCGGAAAGCACAGGTTACAAAAGCAAAAATAGACAAGCGGGGTGACATCAAACTAAAAAGCTTCTGCACAGCAGAGGAAACAATCAACAGAGTGATGGCATAACCTACAGAATGAGAGAGAATATTTGCAAACCGTACATCTGATAAAAGGTTAATATCCAAAATACATAAGGTGATGGCTGGGCGTGGTGGCTCATGCCTGTAATCCCAGCACTTTGGGAGGCTGAGGCAGGCAGAGCACAAGGTCAGGAGTTCAAGACCAGCCTGATCAACATGGCAAAACCCCATCTCTATTAAAAATACAAAAATTAGCTGGGTGTGGTGGCATGTGCCTGTAATCCCAGACTCAGGAGGCTGAGGCAGGAGAATCACTTGAACCCAGAAGGCGGAGGTTGCAGTGAGCCAAGATCATGCCACTGTACTCCAGCCTGGGCGACAGAGTCAGACTCCATCTCAAAAAAAACAAAAAAAACAAAAAAAACAGTGCTGAAGTAGTAGAAAAGTGGTCACTAGAGGCTGGGGAGAGGGCGTTGGGAAGAGATTGGTTCACGGGTACAAAATTCCAGTTAGGAGGAATACGTCCTGGTGTTCGAGTAGCTGGGACTACAGGTGCACGCCACCATGCTCAGCTAATTTTTGTATTTTTGTAGAGATGGGGTTTTGCCATGTTGCCCAGGCTGGTCTGGAACTCCTGGGCTCAAGCCATCTGCCTGCCTTGGCCTCCCAAAGTGTTGGGATTACAGTTGTGAGCCACCACGTATGGCCAAGTTCTGGTGTTCAGCAGCACAGTAGGGTGACTGTAGCTGGCAATATTATAATCATATTTCAAAATAATAGAAAGAGGGTTATGAATGTTCTCACCACAAAGAAATGGATAAATGTATGAGGTGCTGGATATGATACATCTCCTGAATTGATCATCACATATTGTATCTGTGTAGCAAAACATCCCACCGTACCCCATACAAATGTACAACTACTATGTGCCAATTAAATACAACAGAAAAAGAACATGGACTCCCTACTGCCCAGGGGCCAAGAGTGCAAGGGCTTCTGGGTGAGGAGGAAGGAAGCAAGGCTTTGCCTGCTTGGAGCATGTTTCCTTCCTGGGCTGCTGTCTAGTATTTCCTTCCTGGTTTTCTCCTGGGACAAGAGGGTTGGATTGGAAAGCTTCTCACTGCCTGTTTGCCCTCTGTGCATTTCTTTCATATTTGAATGTGGTTTGGAGTTGAACAGGCCTGAGCTCCAATCTCAGATCTGCTGTGTGACTTGATGGACAAGTCACCGAATGTCCTTACTTCTCACCTGTGAGGTGGGGACCTTGGACAACAACTGATTAGGGCTGTGAGGAGGTGACTCCAGGTGAGGCCAATGTGAGGGCTGTGAGGAGGTGACTCCAGGTGAGGCCAATGTGAGGGCTGTGAGGAGGTGACTCCAGGTGAGGGTGACGTGAGGGCTGTGAGGAGGTGACTCTAGGTGAGGGTGACGTGAGGGCTGTGAGGAGGTGACTCCAGGTGAGGGTGACGTGAGGGCTGTGAGGAGGTGACTCCAGGTGAGGGTGACGTGAGGGCTGTGAGGAGGTGACTCCAGGTGAGGGTGACGTGAGGGCTGTGAGGAGGTGACTCCAGGTGAGGGTGACGTGAGGGCTGTGAGGAGGTGACTCCAGGTGAGGGTGACGTGAGGGCTGTGAGGAGGTGACTCCAGGTGAGGGTGACGTGAGGGCTGTGAGGAGGTGACTCTAGGTGAGGGTGACGTGAGGGCTGTGAGGAGGTGACTCCAGGTGAGGGTGACGTGAGGGCTGTGAGGAGGTGACTCCAGGTGAGGGTGACATGAGGGCTGTGAGGAGGTGACTCCAGGTGACGGTGACACGAGGGCTGTGAGGAGGTGACTCCAGGTGAGGGTGACGTGAGGGCTGTGAGGAGGTGACTCTAGGTGAGGGTGACACGAGGGCTACGAGGAGGTGACTCTAGGTGAGGGTGACGTGAGGGCTGTGAGGAGGTGACTCCAGGTGAGGGTGACGTGAGGGCTGTGAGGAGGTGACTCCAGGTGAGGGTGACGTGAGGGCTGTGAGGAGGTGACTCTAGGTGAGGGTGACGTGAGGGCTACGAGGAGGTGACTCTAGGTGAGGGTGATGTGAGGGCTGTGAGGAGGTGACTCCAGGTGAGGGTGACACGAGGGCTCTGAGGAGGTGACTCCAGGTGAGGCCGATGTGAGGGCTGTGAGGAGGTGACTCCAGCTGAGTTTGACTCATGGGTGCCTCAGGGATGGTGTCCAGAAACAGCCAGCCTTCCCTCTAGCACTTGAAAGCATGCCCTTGAGAAGAGAGGTTTGATTTTCCTTTCTCTGTCTGAAACTTGCCTTCCGTGGCTACCGCCTTTTGGGAAAACAATTTGCCCTTCTGCAGGAACGTCCCGAGTGCGAATCTCGGCCTTCGTGATCCAGCTGTCTCGCCCAGTGCTCTCCTGCTGCTTGGGCAGACACACAGGCTCGCAAGGCCGGCTCTGGAGGCCCTGGCTGCCCCGCCTGTAATGGCTCCAGCAGGAGACCCCCACACCTGCCCCTTGCAGCACAGTCTGTGCTCATACAGGGCAAATGGATGCAAACTGAGCTGTGTGGTGTGGTGGGACCCTACCTCACAGGTGGGACGTTGAGTGAGAGCTGCCCCCCTCCATGCAATGTTCAGGTGACAGGCCCAGCTGAGCTCTGGGCTCAGATGCACACTGGGGTGTAAAACTACAAGGCACAGCAAGGCCGTCACAGCATCACAGCCAGGGTTCTGGTCCCCTCTGGGGCTGAGGAGCAGGAGGCGCGTCCGAGGCCTCTGGAGGCGGAGGAGGCTGTTTCTGGACCTGGGTGGCGGTCCCAGCTGCATGGGCCAAGGCTTCATGGTCACTGGGAAGCTGGGCATGTCTGTCTCATGTGCATTTTTGTGTGTGTATTATATTGTGTTGTGGGTTCAGATGTGGTCTCACCCCCAAATTCATGTGTTAAAGTCCTAACACCCAGGACCTCAGCATGTGACCTTATCTGGAGACACAGTCTTTACAGATGATCAAGTTAAAGAGAGATCATTAGGGCAGGCTTAATCCAGTACACCTGGTGTCCTTATAAAAAGGCAGACTTTGCACACAGAGACACACATGGAGAATGCCGTGTGCAGGTGAAGGCAGAGGTGGGGTGAGGCTTCCACAAGCCAAGGAACTCCAAGGGTGGCCACCAAAGCACCTGAAGCCAGAGGAGAGGCTGGGACAGAGTCCCCTCGCAGCCTCAGATGAATCAACCCTGCCCACGCCTGGATCTTGGACCCCTGGCCTCCAGAGTTGTGAGAGAATACATTTCTGATGTTGAAGCCACCAAGCCTGTGGGACTTTGTTACAGTGGCCTCAGGATACATAAACAGCCTTGTATTCAAGTCTCGGGCTGGGTACTTTGATTTAAATCAGGGTGGACAACGGAACCCAGGCCCCAAACCTGAATTCCCTGGGTCATTCTCTCGACCACCTCTTTTGGTCTGCGAAGCTCCGGAAAGAAGTTTTGCTCCCGAGAGAAAGGCCACGATGGAGTTGAAGCGACCCTCACTGGTGAGTCCTGGTTCAGGCTTACCCCATGCCCTGGAGTGCTGATCTGGGAAATTTGAGGCTGCTGTCTTAGCAGCCCCCAGTGACACGAGGGGTGGCGCAGACTGTGTCTCGCAGGGCATTAAGCAAAGTTCTTAATAAGGGCCTTTTATGGAGCAGTGGGAATGAGACCTGCCAGGTCTGGCTGGGAGTCCATCAGGCCCTCCACATGGGCTGTGGTGGCGGCAGCCACCTCATAGTGTCGTGCACAGCCGTCTATTACCATGTAGGGTTCAGGCTTTGCTGGCTCAGCCCGGATATCCCCGCACTCCTCGGCTGGAGCAGCAGCATGGTTGGTGACCGGGCCTGGCTGCAGGTCCTGAAGGGAGAAGGGCCTGGCTTCGTCCCAGCTCACCCTTGCTGACTGTGCTGCTTCTGACAAGTTCCTTCATGTCAGTTTCCTGCGGCTGCCACACAAAGCACCACAGACCCGGGGTCTTGAACAACAGGAATTTATTTTCCCGCAGTTTTGGAAGCCAGAAGCCCCAAGTCGAGGTGACGGCAAGGTTGGTCCCTGTGGAGGGCCGCGAGGAAGCCCTCACTCTTGGCTTGCGCTTCTCCATCTTGGCCTGCAGCTCCTGTCCGGCGGCCCCTCCTATAGCAACAGATTGCCCTATTTTCCAGGAACAGGCCCCTCCCTTTGCCCCTTCAGGCGTGGAAGTGGCGATGTCTCCTCCTGCTGACCTGGAGAGCTTCACCTGCCCCTGAGGCTTCCTGGAAGCCAGCCCCCCGTGGGTGCAAAAGTCCATCCCTTGAACCATCTCCGTTGCCCCTCTGAGTGAGGCACACAGGCAGCCTTGCAGGTTTTTCCTGAATGCGCAATGATTCTGGAATTACCCAGTGCCCAGCTTGGTGCTTGGCTTAGAGAGAAAGTGTGCAGCCAATGTTTCCTGAATCAAATTCAAGATTTTCAAAGGGCCTGGCCCCTAGATTTGGAGTCAGGCAGGCGTGGGATCCAACCCCAGCTCCGCCACTTGAGAGCAATGGGGCCCTGAGTCAGTCCCTTTTGGAACCTCAGTCTCTTCATCTGTGAAATGGTGGTGCTGATGCCTGTCACACAAGACCCAAGGAGGTAACTGGTGTCAGAGCTGGCATGAAGGCCAGCACACAGGACTCGCTCAGTCAATGGTTCTTGTTGTGATTTTAGGGCTGGTGTCTGGCAGTGGAGCGTGACTCCTGTGTCTGTCTTGGGGCAGATTTTAAGGGACTTGCTTTGCAAAGTCATGGTAGTAAGATCCTTGAAGCGGAGGTTGGGCTATGAACTAATGATAATCTGCTTAGCCAGATTTCAGTCTCCTCCAGTCCCTGGACTTAAGAGATGGTCTGTTCCTATCTGTTCCCAGAACCTATGATGGGGCTGAACTTGCAGGTGGCAGCCAGAGACCCCCATGCTGAACTCGGTTCCACAAGCATCTATCTAGGCTATTCTGTGTGATCATGAAGGGGCATAACTCCCAGGCTGTGCCTTGGAGCAGCTCATGGTCCAGTGGGAGAGGCAGACGTGCAAACAGACAGTGACAACATAGAGAGATGGGACCTACAGGAGGCTTGTAGGAAGTGGTGGTGGTGGGGAGAAGGGTGAACCTGGTCAGGATGTGGGTGGTCAGGGCAGACTTCCTGGAGGAAGTGATGTTGAATGAGCATCAATTTTAGAAGCAGAGTAGGGAGGAATTAAACAGGGCAAAAGAACAGGGCAATGCGAGTAAAATAATTGCCCAAGAACTACTGCAGGATGTGGAGGCAGTGGGAGAGGGACGGTGGGAACCTCAGCACTTTGGTGTTGGACAAGTCACTTCTTTTTACCTGTACGACTTTCAGGTGAACGGATCAGAGAAAGGGTAATGTTCTCCAGTTGAGAAAGAAAGCGTCTTGGCCGGGCGCGGTGGCTCACGCCTGTAATCCCAGCACTGTGGGAGGCCGAGGCGGGCGGATCACGAGGTCAGGAGATCGAGACCATCCTGGCTAACACAATGAAACCCTGTCTCTACTAAAAATACAAAAATAAAATTAGCTGGGCATGGTGGCGGGTGTTTGTAGTCCCAGCTACTTGGGAGGCTGAGGGAGGAGAATGGTGTGAACCTGGGAGGCGGAGCTCGTAGTGAGCCGAGATGGTGCCACTGCACTCCAGCCTGGGCAACAGAGGGAGACTCTGTCTCAACCACCCGTGGTTAGGGCAGGGTTGAGACTGGAAGCCACTTCTCCAGCTGTCTCTAAGGCAGGCTGAGCAAACAGCCCCAGATTCAAACTTCAGATTGTCTTAGTCTCCTAGAGCTGCCATAACAAAACCCCACTGATGGAGTGGCTTAAACAACAGACATGTATTTATTACGGTTCTGGGGGCTGGAAGTACGAGATCAGGGCACCAGCATGGTCATGTTCCAGTGAGGGCTCGCTTCCTGGTTTGCAGACAGCTACCTTCTTACTGCATCTTCACACGGTAGAGAGAGAGAGAGAGTGGCAGAAAGCAAGAGAGCACAAGCAAGCTCTCTGGAGTCTCTTCTTATAAGGCAGCAATCCCATCAGATCAGGACCCCACCCTCACGACCCCTTCTAACTCTAATCACCTCCCAAAGGCCCCATTTCCAAACACCATCCCCTTGAGTATTTGGGTTAGGATTTCAGCATATGAACTTTGGGGGCCACAAATGTTCAGTCTATAACAGAAGGGAAGACCCAGCTTCTGGCCCGTTTGCCTCTAGGCCTCTCAGAAAACCGTGAAATCAGCTTTCTCATGTATTTGAAATTTGCTGATTTTACCAAATGTGATCAGCCACAGGAACGCTCATGTCCTCGACTCCGTCCTCTCCCTCCTTCCCCGTCATGCTGATCTCCGGCACCGATGAGGGGAACTGCACACTGCAAAAGATCTGTGCTTTGGAGAGGATAAAACACCCTGTAAATGCACATTATTGTTATTTTTATTGCGGGCACCCGAGCAAAACTGTCTGTTCATAAGAGCTAATTTAGTTAGATCAGGAATAAGTGCTGCTCGAGATGAAAACTCATTCTCCTTTGCGATATTTTCTTTTGGGTATAAATCAAGAGAAGGGCTTTTAAAATATTTTTAGTATAAATGTATTTCAATCATATGGTCAGTCACCTCTTAGCACAGTTATCTAATAGATCTCCATGTGATTACTGAAATTGAACTTGCCTTGACAGCTCAGCAATCCTTTTCTCCATTCAAACCATATTTGATTTCATCGATTTGAAAAGGGAGCAGGGAAAATCACCTATGACTCTGCATGGAAAATCAGATGTCCTGCAGGCTGATGGAGGATTCCATTGCAGACATGACCTCTATGTGGAACTGGAAATCAGCATTGTAGTTTCAGGTAGGGACTCCATAAAAGTTCTGTCTCCCGTCTCCTTCTGTCCCTCCCCAAAATAGCTCTTTCTGTTATATACAGTGCTAGGAATTTACCCATGCAGCATCCAACCTCCAAGCCTTCCACTAAAGTCAAATGTCTCTGAGAGGCTGAACACCTTAAACCGGGACTATAAATACACCATACAGATGCTGACATTTCCAAGCCCAGGGCAGACATTGCTAATCAATCAGGCACAGTTTCCCACAAAGGCTTGATTTTGACAGGGAGCTCCAGGCAGACATTCCCAATGGATCAGAGTCATGGGTGGAAACTATTAGTCATCCTGGCCTGAAACCATGGTGGAGATGGAGATGATGAAGAGGAAAGCATTCAGCTTCCAAAAGCTCTGCTTTCTCTCTGTTGATGTTTCTTCTTCTTCTTTCTCCTTCTTCTCACTCTGCCACCCAGGCTGGAGTGCAGTGGTGAGATCATGGCTCACTGCAACCTCTGCCTCTTGGGATTGAGCTATTCTCCCACCTCAGCCTCCTGAGTAGCTGGACTACAGGTGCACACCACCATACCCAGCTAATTTTTGCATATTTTGTAGAGGCAGGTTTTGCCAAGTTGCCCAGTTTGGTCTAGAACTCCTGGGCTCAAGTGATTTGCCTGCCTCAGCCTCCCAAAGTGCTGAGATTATAGGCATGAGCCATAGTGCCCAGTTTGTGGTTTCTTTTCTTTTTTTTTTTTAGATGGAGTCTTGCTCTGTTGGCCAGGCTGGAGTGAAGTGGTGTGATCTCAGCTCACTTCGACCTCCACCTCCCGGGTTCAAGTGGCTCTCCTGCCTCAGCCTCCCAAGTAGCTGGGATTACAGGTGCCTGCCACCAAGCCCTGCTATTTTTTTTGTATTTTTAGTAGAGACGGGGTTTCACCATGTTGGTCAGGCTGGTCTTGAACTCCTGACTTCAGGTAATCCATCCTCCTCGGCCTCCCAAAGTGTTGGGATTACAGGCGTGAGCCATTGTACCCGGCCTCTGTTGTTTCATTTTTAACATAAAGTCCACCACACCTTTCCCCCCAATATTTACCATGACATTTTGATTTCTGTTCTAAGCAGATTCACTCTAAGTAGTCTTTCTCCTGTTACTGGTTTTACTCATGTAACAGGAGCCTCTTGTTATAAAACAGGCAAGGAGCTTGCAGTTAAGAAAGGGCAGTCAGGGACCAGTGGGTCACTGTACAATGTCTGATTTTCTAGAAAAGATAAAACCATCCACCAAATGCCTCTGGTTGACTCAGAGAGGGGTCTCCAGTTGATGAATTGGGGGAGACAATGAGGTTTTGGCTCAAACACAGATCTGGCTCATCTGAACAGAACCAGTTGGTGCTGAGCCCTTATGGGGCCAGTCCTGGGTTGGGGAGCAGGCATGAACTGGGCATAGACCCTGCATCCCTTTCCTGGGGCTGCCGTAACACGAGACCACAAACTAGGCAGCTTAAAACAACAGAAATTCACTCTCTCACGGTTCAGGAGGCTGGAGGTCCAAAGTCAAGGTGTTGGCAGGGTCAGCTCCTTCTGAGGCTGGGAGGGGAATCTGCTCCAGGCCGATCTCCTGGCAGTTTCTGGCAATCTTGATGTTCCTTGGCTTGCAGATGCGTCACTCCAGTCTAGGCGTCTGTCTTCACACCGCCCTCCTCTCTGCATCTCGTTTTCTGCCTCTTGTAAGGAAACTTGTTGTTGGATTTAGGTCACCCCAATAACCAAGCCAAGGCAGAGGAGGTGTGTGCCTCCGAGCAGTGGGCAGGAAGCTCAGGGAAGGAGCACGTATCAGAACTGAGTCCTGAAGAAGGGCTGGGAAGTGGGGAGGCGGAGTGAGAGAAGCCGCGTCGCAGGGCGCGGGGGGTGTGAGAGGGCACCATGGCTCAAGGCCAGCTCTTCTCCCTCTGCTCACGGCAGGGTGAGGGCGAGCTCCTGGGCAGGGGCATCTGGGCCGACTCTGTGGTCAGGAGCTGGGTTAGGGTGGGGGGTCAGGAGTGTGGACGGGGCTGCAGGATGTGGAGTTCAAAGCTCAACTCTTACATGGAGCAGCTCATGTGACTTTGGACAACATCCTTGACACCATGGAGCCTTACTCTTCTCACCTGTGAAAGGGAATGACAGCGATCATCCCCACCTCACAGGGAGATGAGTGCTGACGAGGGTAAAGGAAGGAAAACAGGAGAGACACAGTGACCTTTCAGCCATCATTAGCCACTTGTACTATTATTTCAGCCTTGTACCCCCAGCTGCTAGCACGGAGATGGTGCGGCCTAGACGCTCAAGAAATGGCAGTTGAACAAACAATAAAAGCCCAAAGCACATTGCTTTCTTAAAAAAAAAGGCAGCTTTGGCTGGGCGCGGTGGCTCATACCTGTAATCCCAGCACTTTGGGAGGCCGAGGCGGGCGGATCATGAGGTCAGGAGATCGAGACCATCCTGGCTAACACGATGAAACCCCATCTCTACTAAAAATACAAAAACTTAGCCGGGCGTGGTGGCAGGTGCCTGTAGTCCCAGCTACTCGGGAGGCTGAGGCAGGAGAATGGCGTGAACCCGGGAGGCGGAGCTTGCAGTGAGCCGAGATGGCGCCACTGCACTCCAGTCTGGGCGGCAGAGTGAGACTCCATCTCAAAAGAAAAAAAAAAAGAAGGCAGCTTTATTGAGGTCTAAGTGATGCACATGAAATCACTCATTTTCAGTGTGTCATTCAATGGTTTCTAGTCAGTTTACAGATTTGCGCACCCCTCCTGACGTCCAGTTTTGGAACACATCCATCACCCCAGTTCATACCCTTGCTGTCACTCACAGTTCCCACACCCAGCCCCAGGGAACCGTTGACCCACTTCCTGTTTCTATAAATTTGCCTTTTCTGGGCATTTCAAATAAATGGAGTCACACAATATGTAGTATTCTATGGCTGGTTTTCTTTTATGCGGCAAAATGTTTCTGTGGTTGACGTGCTGTATCATGGATCAGTTACTCATTTCTTTTGATTGATAAATAGAATTTCATTGTATCCATCTGCCACTTTTTATTTATCCATTCCCCAGTTGATGGCATTTGGATGGTTTCCAGTTTTTGGCTACTGTGAAAAATATTGCTATGAGCATTCACATGCAAGTCTATGTGGGGATGCATGTTTTATTTCTCTTGGGTTGATTCTTAAGAGTGAAATTGCTCTCACATCCCTGTGATATGGTACTATTATCATCATGCCATTTCGCAGATGAGGAGAGTAAGGGTTGACATGTTGAGTAGGGTGGCTCACACCTGTAATCCCAGCACTTTGGGAGGCTGAGGCAGGAGGACAGCTTGAGTACAAGAGTTCAAGACCATCCTGGGCAACGTAGTGAGACCGTGTCTCTACAGAAAATAAGAAAAATTATCTAGGCATGGTGGCACGTGCTTGTAGTCCCAGCCACTTGGGAGGCTGAGTTGGGAGGATTGCTTGAGTCTGGGAGGTCAAGGCTGCAGTGAGCCAGGATTGTGCAACTGCCCTCCTGCCTGGGCAACAGAGCAAGACCCTGTCTCAAAAAATAATTAAAAATAAGAGATGTTGAATATATTGTGCAAAGTTCAAGTTAACTTTTTAAAAAATTAAGTTTATTTTTTATTTTTTTTGTAAGACAAGGTATCATTTTGTTGCCCAGATTGGGGTGCAGTGGCATGACCTTTGCTCACCGAAATCTCTGCCTCCCAGGCTCAAGCGATTCTTCTGCCTCAGCCTCCCAAGTAGCTGGGATTACAGGTGCACACTATCGCCCAGCTAATTTTTGTATTTTTAGTAGAGATGGGATTTCACCATGTTGGCCAGGCTAGTCTTGAACTTCTGACCTCAAGTGATCCGCCCACCTTGGCCTCCCAAGTGCTGGGATTATGGGCATGAGCCACCACACCTGGCCTAGAAACTAAGTTTTTTCCCAGTGTGGCTGTGCCCTTGTACATTCCCACCAGCCACGTATGAACTTCTAGTTTCTTTAATCTTTTTCATATCTGTTTTTTTCGTTATAGTCACCTTCGTGGATGTGTGGTAGCAACTTGTTTTCATTTTAATTTGCATTTCCCTAATGACTAATAACGTTGAGCATCTTTTCCTGTGCTTAGTAGCCATTTACATAGGTCTACTTTAGTGAGATGTCTATTTAATTATTTTGCCCATGTTTGAATTTTTTTGTCTTCTTAAGTTCTAAGAGTTCTTTATATATTCTGGATACAAGTGTATCCTTTTCCCATTGAATTGTTTTGGCACTTTTATCAAAAACTAATTACCCATAATGTTTGTAATTCTGATACAATTCTGTTCTGCTGATCTATACATCTATCCTTCCATGAATGCTCCGCTGTCTTGATTATTAAGGCATAATATTGAGATTGAAATCAGGGAGTATAAATCTTCCATATCCTTTGCCTTTCCGTATAAAATTTAGGACCAGTTTATCAGCTTCTACAAAAAGGTTCAATAGTATTTTGATAGGGATCGCATCGAATTTATAGGTCACTTTGTGGAGAATTTGCTATCTAGACGATATTGAATCTTCCAATCCATCAACATAGAATGTTCTTCCATTTGTTTATGTCATCTTTAATTTCTCTCAACAATGTTTGGTAGATTTCAGTGAAGATCTTGCACTCTTGTTAAATTTATTCCTAAGCATTTTATTCTTTTTGATGCTATCGTGAATGGAATTATTTTCTTAACTTTATTTTTGGATTGTTTGTTGCTATTATGTAGAAATACAATTGGTTTTCGCATATTGATCTTGTATGTACAATCTTGCTAAACTTGTTTATCCTATGAGGTTTTTTTGTTTTGTTTTGTTTTTTTTGTTTTTGTTTTTTTTGAGACGGAGTCTTGCTCTGTCACCCAGGCTGGAGTGCAGTGGCGCGACATCGGCTCACTGCAAGCTCCGCCTCCCAGGTTCACGCCATTCTCCTGCCTCAGCCTCCTGAATAGCTGGGACTACAGGCACCCGCCACCACGCCCGGCTAATTTTTTGTATTTTTAGTAAAGATGGGGTTTCACCGTGTTAGCCAGGATGGTCTGGATCTCCTGACCTCGTGATCCGCCCACCTTGGCCTCCCAAAGTGCTGGGATTACAGGCGTGAGCCACCACGCCCGGCCTATCCTATGAGTTTTTAAATGGATCTCTTGGGGTTTTCTATATTAAGGATCATGTCATCTATGTGTAAAAGTAGTTTATTTCTTCACTTTGAATCTTGATACTTTTTATTATTTTGCCATATTGCCCTAGTTAAACCTCTAGTAGTTTGTTGATTAAAAGTGGTGAGAGTGGACATCTTTGCCATGTTCCTGGTCATGAGGGGAAAGCTTTCTGTGTGTTTCATCACTGAGTGTGATCTTCGCCATGGGTTTTTTGTAGATCCCCTTTTCCAGGCTGAGAAAGTTCCCTTCTATTTCTAGCGTGTTGAGAGTTAAAAAAAAAAAAAGTCAATAGATACTGAATTTTAAAAAATGCATTTTCTTAGAGACAATCGTGTGATTTTTCCCCTTTGTTCTATTAATATGATGTATTAGATTAATTGATATTTGGATGTTAAAGTAGGCTTGCATTTCCAGGATAGATCCCACTTGGTCATAGTATCTAGTCCTTTTTATATGTTGCTGGATTCAGCTTGCTAATATTTTGTTAAGAATTTTAGCATTTGTTTAATGATGAATATTGGTCTGTGGTTTTCTTCTAATGTTTTCGTCTGGCTTTGGTTAGGATAATACTAGCTTCATACAATGGGTGAGAAGTGTTCCCTCCTCCTCTATTTTCTAAAAGAGTCTGTGAAGGATTGGTATTATCTCTTCTTTAAATATTTGTTAGGATTCACCAGTGAAGCTATGCGGATCTGGCTTTTCATCGTGGAGAGATTTTTAATTATTAACTCAATTCCTTTATATTGTTGCAAGTCTGTTCAGATTTTATATTTTATCTTGAGTCAGTTTTTGTAATCTGTGCATTTCCAGGAATGTGTTCATTTATCTAAGTTGTCTAATTTGTTGGTATTGCATTGTTTACAGTATTCTCTTACAAGCCATTTAATTTCATATGATTGGCAATGATGTTCCTTTTTTCATACCTGATTTTGGCAATTTGTATGTTTTTTCTTCTCTTTTTTTGGCTCATCTAGCTAAAAGTTTATCAATTTTGTTATCTCTTTAAAGACCCACCTGTGGGTTTCACTGATTTTCTCTTTTGCTTTTCTGTTTTCTATTTTGCTGATTTTTGTTCTAATCTTTCCTATTTCCTTTCTTCTGCTTACTTTTTGTTTAGTTTGCTCTTCTTTTTCTAGCTCCTTTAGATAGATGCTTAAGCTATTTAAGACCTTTCTTTTTTTCTGACATAGGTGTTAAAAGGTATAAATTCCCCTCTACGCACTGCTTAGCTGTGTGCCATGCATTTTCATATATTGTTAGAATTTTTCATCCGCTTCAAAATATTTTGTAATTTCTCGGGTAATTTCTTCTTTGACCCTTGAGTTATTTAGAAATGTGCTGCTCATTTTTGAAATATTTGGGCTTTCATAGACTTTTGTTAATGTGTGATTTAATTTCACTATGGCTAGGGACCATGCTTTGTGTGATTTCAGTCTGTTTACATTAACGAGGCTCATTTTAAGGCCTAGCAATGTTCTGTCCTGGAGAATGGTCTACGTGTGCTTGAAAAAAATTGTGTATCTTGCGGTCATTAGGCTAGTTAGGTTGGGTTGGTCAATAATGTGTTTAAGTCTTCTATATTTTTACTGATTCTTAACCTAGTAGTTCCATTGGTGATTGAGAGTGGGATTTGAAATCTCCAACTCTTGTCCTTTTAATTCCATGAGTTTTTGTGTCACGTATTTTGAAGCACTGTTATTAGGGGTGTATACATTTGTAATTTTTGTATCTTCCTGATGTATTAACTCTTTTATCATTATGAAATGTTCTTCTTTGTCTCTAGTAATATTTGTTGTCTACAAGTTTATTTTGTTTAATATTAAAATTATCACTCCCGGCTCTCTTATGATTTATTTTTTCATGGTGTATTATTGTCCAGTCCTTTTACTTTCATCCTATTTGCATTTTTGAATCTAAGATAAGTCTCTTGTAGATAATATATAGTCACATCACCTGTTTATGCAGTCTGGCCATTTCTGTTTTTGGCCTGTTTAGACTATTCACATTTAATGTACATTTAATGTACTTTATATTACATTATGCTTACATGTACCATTTTGGGTTTTCTATACCTCTCTTTTGTTGTTGTTATCTTTTTCCTTTGTTCCTTCTTCATTACTTTTGTTTCTTTTAAATAAATATTTTTAGTATCCCATTTTAATTCCTGTGTTTTTTTTTAAACCTTGTATTTTGAGTTATTTTCTTAGTGGTTGCTTTAAGGACTACAAAATACTTTTAACTTGTCATAATCTACTTCAGATTAATACTAACTTAATTCTGACCAAATACAGGAGGTTTGCTTCAATAAAGCTTCATTCTTTTCCCCTTGTACTATTATCGTCACACATATATTACATATGTATTATCTAAATATCTGTATCTATATATTTTTCTTATAAACCCAACAGTGTAGTGTTATAATTATTACTCAAGTCTTTTAAAGAATTTAAGAGAAAAATATATTTACAGAGTATTTTATATTAACTGTAATGTTTACCATTTTTTTTTTTGGGACAGGGTTTCACTCTTTGCCCAGGCTGAAGTGCAGTGGCATGATCTTGGCTCACTGCAACCTTCCCTCCCAGGTTCAAGTGATTCTCATGCCTCAGCCTCCCAAGTAGCTGGGACTACAGGCATGTGCCACCACACCCAGCTAATTTTTGTATTTTTAGTAGAGATGGGGTTTCACCATGTTGGCCAGGTGGTCTCAAACTCCTGGCCTCAAGTGATCTGTCCCCTTTGGCCTCTCAAAGTGCTAGGATTACAAGTGTGAGCCACTGCGCCTGGCCTAACATTTAGCATTTCTAATGCTTTTAATTTCTTCTTGTGAATTTAAGTTTCCATCCATCTGCTATCATTTCCTTTCAGCCTCATGGGCTTCGTTTGGTATTTCTTGAAAGGCAAGCCTGCTAGCAATGAATTCCAACAATATTTGTTTATCTGAGAATGTCTTCATTTCACTTTCGTTTTTGGAGGATAGTTTTGCTGGATATAGAATTATTGGATGACTTTTTTCTTTTTTTGCATTTTGAATATGTCATTCTACTGCCTTCTGCCCCCTGTTTTTTTCTGTGATGAGAAGTCAGCTGCTTATCACATTATTGTCCCCTAATACATGATGAATTGATTTTATCTTGCTTCCTTCACGATTTTCTCTTTATCCTTTAGCCATCTGATTATGATGTGTCTAGGTGTATATCTCTATGTATTTAACCTACTTGGGGTTGTTAAGTTTTTTCAAATGTTTGGATTAAAGTTTTTCATCAGTTTTAGAAATGTTTTGGCCATTATTCCTTCAAGTATTTTTTGTAGCCCCTTTCTCTCTCTCTTCTCCTCTGGAACTCCTGTTAAATGCGTATTGACATGCTTGATGTTCTACAGGCTGTTGAGGCTCTATGAATTTTTCTTCACCCTTTTGTTCTCTTTGTTCTTCATATTGGTTAATTTTTATTGCTCTGTTTTCATGCTTGCTGATTCTTCTGCTATCTCAAATCTGCCATTGAGCCCTTCTGGTGAATTTTTCCCATTAGTGTACTCTTCAACTCTGGAATTTTCATTTGGTTTGAAAATATTATTTCTACCCCTTTATTCAGACTCTCTATTTATTGATTTATTATTGTTGTACTTTCTGTTAATTATTTGATTATGTTTATAATAGTTGCTTTGAAGTTTTTCACTACCAAATCTAACTTCTGGAGACCCTCAGAGACTGGTTTTCCCTCACTCTGACCCCTGGAGCATAGGTCATATATTTCTATGTTTTTCATTTCTCTTTTTTTTGTTGTTGAAAACTGGAAATTTTAGGTAACATATTATATCAACTTTGGATTTTGATTTTCCCCAAGAAGGTTGTTACTGTTTGTTGCTTGTTCATTTGTTTAGTAACTTGCCTCTGCTAAATCTAGGAAATTCATTTTCCTTGCTGTGTATAGCACTGATGCTCAGATTAAAAATATATATATTTCTGGCTGGGTGTGGTGGCTTACGTCTGTAATCCCAGAACTTTGGGAGGCCAAGGCGGGCAGATCATTTGAGGTCAGGAGTTCTAGACCAGCCTGGCCAGCATGGTGAAACCCCCTCTCTACTAAAAATACAAAAATTAGCCGGGTGTGGTGGCACACGCCTGTAGTCCCAGCTGCTCAGGAGGCTGAGGTAGCAGAATCGCTTGAACCAGGAGGTGGAGGTTGCAGTGAGCCAGGATCGCACCATTGCACTCCAGCCTGGGTGACAGAGTGAGATTCCGTCTGTCTCTCTCTCTCTCTCTCTCTCTCTCTATATATATATATACATAGACACACACACACATATATACACACACATATATATACACACATATATATACACACATATGTATATACACATATATATACACACATATATGTATATACACACATATATATATATATATATATATATATATATATATATATTTATCTTTTTTTTTTTTAAAGTCTGGCTTTTGTGCCCCTGTGTGTCCATAGTATAGAGGTCAGCCAGTGTTTGATCAGAGGTTGTTCTCAAACACCTCAAGCTAATAAGACTTCTATATTCTGTTAAAGACCTGTACACAGGTAGGGGAGCACATTCATAATTCTGGCCGTTTCCAAGTCTGCCTGGCTTTTACTTTTTACTACACTGTTTATGTTTCCTGTGTGTGTGCACGTGGCCTTAGGGTCAGCTAGCTAGAAATCATGGCTGGCTTGGATCCTTTCCAGTCTCCATTACGTATAGACACAGCCCCAGCCATTCCACACAGCCTGTCAGATTGTCACTTTTGCTGACAATGCCATTAGGCATGAGCATTACCCATTGCTCCAAATTGTGTGATTCCTGTCAACTGTGGCCCACCAGCTGCTGGTCCTCAGGGCCTGTCCTGCCCTAAAGAATCTCTAAGTCTATCCAGCTGGGAGGGCAGTATGGGAGCAGCCCTGGGCCAGAATTTTACAAACTCCCACTGTTTCTAACTGAAATTCAGCAGTTTTCAAGAATAAGCACTTCTCAGATTGGTGCATGCTTTTGGATGATTTTCAGAGTGTGGAAATGGCTGGTCTTTTTTGGTCAATTTTGTGCAGCTGTATAATTGACTTTTGGGGAGAGGATTTGTCAGCCTCCTCACTTGGCCATAGCTGGGTGTCCAGAAGTACATTCCTGATTGGAAAATGCAGTAGGCAAGATGAATGTCCTTGGCAGGATAGGGTAGGGGAAAAGTGGTTGGATATGAGGCTGAAAAGATTGCCTGGGGCTGGATGAAACCTTATTTAGTAGAGGAGAAAAGAGGTAGCACCCTTGGGGAAAGGGATTTTCCCAAGTTCTCAAACCTCAGTCAATGGAGAGATGACACTGGAACCTGGATCTCCTGACTCCCAATCAGTTGCTTCCCCCCACATCTACCAAATTGCATTAGTAGTTGTAGTTTAGAAGTCCACATCCAGTTTTCAGTATGACAGGCACATCCATCCATCCATCTATCCATCCATCTATCCATCCATCCATCCATCCACCCACCCACCCACCCACCTACCCACCCATCCATTCATCCATCCATCCATCCATCCATCCATCCATCCATCCATCCATCCATGCATCCATCCACCTATCCATCCATCCATCCCTCCCTCCCTCCCTCCATGCATCCATCCACCCATTCATCCATCCATCTACCCATTCTTCCATCCATCCATCTACCCACCCACTCGTCCATCCATCCATCCATCCATGCATCCATCCAACAAATACTGAATGAGTTCCCACTGTGTGCCCAGAATTGCACACAGCTCTGGCAATACAGAGGCAAATGAAAACTGACACAGTCCCAGGGCTTATGACCCTTATAGTCTTAGACTGGGGACACTTCAGTTGCCAGAAAGGGCCTTGCAAGAGCTAGTTTGAAGAAATGTCTCATGCTGATTTGTTAGTGTTGATTAAGGCTGTAGCTCTTTCCAGGAAAAACGGTGAGTTTTAATTGACTCCCAAGCTGAAATGTCTCAAACCATGATTTTCAACCAAAATTTTCTTTGTGAAAAATCGCAAATGTGCAACACATTTAAATAAAAAATCAATTTCATAGTCAAGAGTTTGGTAGCAAAAATGTTGATTTCCAAAATGAATCTCAAGGGCAAGAATGCCATGAGGTCTCTTTCAAAATGTCTGTTAAACTTGAGGGCTTTGAAAATCTCTCCTTCAGAGAAATCTATCATCATGAACCATTGGCCCTTCACGGTGAGACTGCCATGGAGCGGCCTGATACTTAAACCCTTGCCAATTACTGCTAGCTTCCTATGCGATGCCAAGCAACCATATGGAAACTGAAAAATTCAGTAAAAATCTGGATGCCTTTTCTATATGACAACAAATAATCAGATATTTGGAAACAAGAGATTTTTTTTTTTAACTAAATCTTGAGTCATTCTCTGGAAATTTCTAAATACAACCTCAGAGGAAGTTGTGGTGTTACTCATTTTATCCCGTCCTTCTCTGTTTTCTTCCTGGGTGATCTCATTCAATAATCATGCCCCAATCTGTATCCCAAGCCCTTGAAATCTCCTGGTCACCATTTCCAAAGGCCTCCCAAGCTTCCCTGATACCAAGGCAACACTTTAGGCAAATTCGTTCAGAGGAGTAAGTTCTTCCCTCTCTCTTCCTTCTGCCTTACTCAGCATGTATTTCCATAGTGGTCTGTGGTCGCTAGGGCTCACCAAATGTCCTAGTGCTCCCACATCTGCCAGCCTTGCTTGTAGGTAGAGGCCATGAACCTGGGTCTGGCCACTGGGATGTGAGGGATAGAGCGACTTCTAGGACCCATCCTTATAAAACATCCTGTGTGATTCTCTAGCTCTCTCTTCTCCTGTTATGTGACTTTAAAGGCCTCTTGTTCCAGATTGGAAAGCTACAGGATGGAGGAGGCCACCTGACTTTGCATTTGCATCAGACTTTGTGAATGAGTGAAATGAACCTTGCTTGGGTTACACCACTGAGATTTGGGGTTAATCTGCTACGGCAGCCCAGCCTGGCCTATCCTGACTCATACCTGCAGGATGTCCCACAGACACCTCAGAGGCCACATGCTCAAAGT
Source organism: Symphalangus syndactylus (assembly GCF_028878055.3). NCBI lineage: Eukaryota > Metazoa > Chordata > Mammalia > Primates > Hylobatidae > Symphalangus > Symphalangus syndactylus. The sequence goes on along the minus strand of NC_072438.2, from coordinate 14,817,087 downwards.
TGCACCAGGCGCTTTCTCCTTTACGTGTTCCTGACCTAGGGAAGTGGCATCACCGTTCCTCCTACCACTTGTAGGTTGCGTTTGACTCTTCTGTTTCTCACTTTGCACAAGAGGTGGTTCTGGGGACCCACCTCTATCTCCTCCTCTCCACACCTCCCCATGGCCTCCCAGCTTTCAGAAGCTGCCAGCATTAACTTTTAAAAACACAAACCTGACCATTCCATTCCTTTTTCTTAAAATCCCTAGAAGGTCCTCTTTGAACTCAGAATAAAGCACAAACCCTTTAGCACCCAAGACCTGTGGCCTTTTGGCCTATCTCCCTCCAGTCTCATGGCCATGGCTCTGCCCCGCATGGCAGGGCTACTTGCCACTCCCGGTGTGGACCACGTGACTTTATGCCTTTGTCCCTGTGTGTGCTGCACTCTCTGTTTCACCTTACCTGGGTTTCTACTCACCACCCAAGACCTGCTCCAATGTATTTTTCTGTGATGCCAACATGTCAGGCGAATAAATTCTTCCCTCTGTCTTCCTTCTACCATACTCAGCACATATTTCCATAATGGCCTATGTTCTCTGGGGTGTAACTAGCTGTTAAGCAGAAATAAAAACCACGGGGTCAAAGAGTTGAGGGACAATGGAATTAATCAAAGTCAAACAGGTTTTTAAATTGCAGAACTTTCCAGGCTTCAATATGCAAAGTCACGTGACTCTGTAAAAGGTATGATGGAGCCCATGGTCCTTCCTAACGCAGCGCATTTCTAGAGAGTACCTCCTAAGGCTAACGTTCCACGAAAGTCCTAATGTAACCCACCCTCTCACTTGACAGATGGGAAACTGAGGCCCGGAGGACACAGCTGGGAGTGGCCAAGTGGAAACAGCTAGGAGACTGGATGAGGAGGTGAAGTGCGCTGGCAGGGGGGCTGCTCTTCTGGTAGGTGAGGGACTCAGTGCTCAGCCCCCAGCCTTGGGGAGCATTTGTCTTGTGAATGAATACGCACTGTACCCCAGCTAGGCATTTCGAGGGGCTGGACAGAGACTTCAGAATAGACCATCATGGACTGTCATCACATAGGTGAGGTTGTGTGATGCAATGGGGATTTACTGTGGGTTATCTCATCATAGGTCCATGTGAAGACCCCCTCTGCAGCACATGACATAGTCAATGCCTTCCAGGTGTCTTAGCATTACATAGACACTCATTTTTCTGCATGGCAACCTACAACCCAGGTACCATCATCATTCTCATTGAACAGATGAGGAAACTGAGGCACAGAGACATTCGGTGATTTGTTTCCTGCAGTGCCAGAACCTGAGTTCAGCTTCTCTCCCAACCATCACTGTGAGCTCATTTTTTTAAAAAAAATACTTATGACACACTGACTGTGATGGGTGCTTTCACCTACAGAACAACCACTTTGTAGGCAGGTGTCATTACTGCCCTCACTACCCCCTCTGCTGTGGTTGAATGATAGTGTCCCCTCCAAAATTCATGCGGAAACGCAATCCCCAATGCAATGCAAAGTGGCCTTTGGGAGGCGATGAAAATGGAATTAGCACTCTTATTAAGGGCTCAAAGTGGAAAGGTGTACTCTCTTGCCCTTCCAACCTTTCCCTCTCTTCTGCCAAGTGAGGACACTGTGTTTGTCCCTCAAGAGGGCGCCATCCTGGAAGCAGGAAGCAGCCCTCACCAGACACCAGTCCTGCTGGTGCCTCGATCTTGGACTTCCCAGTCTCCAGAACCATGAGAAATAAATTTCTGGGTGTTTTTTTTGAGACAGGGTCTCACTCTCTAGCCCAGGTTGGAGTGCAGTGGCACAATCATGGCCCATTGCAGCCTCACCCTCCCAGGCTCAAGGAGATCCTCCCACTTCAGCCTCATGAGTAGCTGGAACTACAGGCATGCATCACCATGCCTGGCTAATTTTTAAAAAATATTTTATATTTAAAAATATAAAGTGGGGTCTTGCCATGTTGCCTAGGCCGGTCTTGAACTCCTAGGCTAAAGTGATCCTCCCACCTCAGCCTCCCAAAATGCTAGGATTACAAGCGTGAGCCACTGCACCTGGCCTGTTCTTTATCAATTACCCAGTCTGTGGTATTTTGTTGCAGCCCTTACAGCCTCCTCTAGGCAGTTGTTGTTATCTCCCCTCAGTACCACCTGGAAGGGTGTAGTCAGCACTCTCATCCTAAAGATTTGCCCCTTTCAGCCATGGGCCACTTTCCCAGACCCCCCCAGTGCCCATCAGGAGAGGACCATGTGTGGTCCAGGCTCCAGCGTGCTGAGGGCTTCCTCTAAGCAAGAGCATGCTCCTGCCTGGTGAGAATAGGAATGTCTGGTGGGAGGAGAATAAATCACTCCTCACCTCCAACCTACATTGGCCAGAGCTGGCCCCTGCTCTCTGTTCCCATGGCACTTTATATGTGTGGATAGAGAGCCGGGGAGCAGTGGGGTTAGGGTGGGCCCATGCTATGTGCTGCAGGGCTGGTGGGTCATAGTCTCCCCAGGTGTTGGTGGTGTTAATAATCATCCTAGGCCCGTGGGGTGGGGTGAGGATTGATGCATGAGAAAGTTGAGGCGGGGGCTCTGGCATGGAGCAGGGCTTGGGCCACTCATCACCCAGGACCATGTCAGCCCTCAGGAGCCTGTGGGTGTATAGGGGAAGCGCAGGGGTTCTTCAGCAAGAGGGACAGGTTCAGAGCCTGCTGATGCCCCTTGATGGTTTTGGGACCTTGAGCAAGTCCCCTTGCCTTTTGGCGCTGTGCCTCAGTTTCTTCTTTTATAAGAAGGAGGTGATGATGCAACCCACCTACCCAGCCCCACTCCCCGCCGCGTCGGGGGAGCAGGTGAGCTAGCACTGTGGCACCGGGAGTGGAGCTGACCCCTGGCGGGCCCACGCTGGAGGGGCATCGCCATCTCTGCTGCCCCCCCTGTGGCGTCATCATATCGACCTGCCAGTCCCCCTCACCTGATGTTAATCTCCCAGAGGATGGGGACTGGTTCTGATCACCTCCTGGCTTCCAAGTGCCTGCCACAGGGCCTGGGACCCCTGACGCCTCAGTGGACTCTGGGCAGACCTGGGAAGGCTTGGTGTTCACTACCTGCTGCCGTGTGCTGCACTCTGCCACCCTGCGGCTCTCTCTCCAGTTCCTCAAAGGCCCCTGTGCCATCTGTCTCCAGGTGTTTGCACCAGCTGGTTTGCAACCCCCTCCACCATCTCTTCCCCAATTCCTTAGACACTGTCTGTCCTTCTAGGTTCGGCTTCAGAGGCAACTTTCTTGGGGAAGCTTCCAATGACTGTCTAGGTTACTCATGCCTCTCTGTGGTCCTGCTGCGTGCAATCCCATTTCGGGGTGCCTGTCCAGCTGGAGGCTGCTAGCGCTGCTTCTCCTTGCCTTTTGTCTGTGTCCCCACCATGGCGTGAGTCCATGAGGGCAGGGATCTGGTCGAGTTTGTCCCTGCCATCTACTATGCCGGGCACATAGTAGGTGCTCAGTAAATATTTAGTGACTGGAATAATGGAACCAACACTTTTGTGGTGCATTAACTGTCCCTCTCACACATCAGGGGTCTGGCTGGTCCACAGAGATGACGTCCAAGGGATAAGAACTCCTTGCCTCCATTAAAATGCAACAACCCCTCTAAGAAGAACTGCTGAGTCTTCCCCCCGGTCTGCCCTCTGTCTTCTGGTTGGACACAGCCAATAGCCTCTTGTGTTTCCCTGTGGGTTCCTTTCCTTCCTCCACATGTGGATATGCTACCCTTCGGTCTCCACATCAGACTTTTGCTCCTGGCCTGAATTAAAGTCCCGACCTGCCAAATCCACTGTCTGGCTCTGTTTCCCCTGACAACCTGATAACGAGATTGTCAGCTTGATCCTTCTCGCTCAAAGCTCTCCCCTCTCACCCCTTGTTGTTTGCTAAAAGTCGTTAGGAGATTTCTCTGCAGGTCATTACTGTCCTCCTGCCCTGACAGCAGGTACAAAACTTCTGAATCTTGCTCAGGGCTGGCCCAGGGGCTTCTCCTTTGGGGAGTCCAGCAAACCACCAGCCTGTCCCTGCAGTGCTCCCTCCTGCCAGGTTCACAGCATTTCCAGTGAGCCTCATCATGGAACCTTGACATCTCTGAGGCGGGCCCCATTTAGGGAGCTGCACAATTGGAGCTTTGTCACATTTATAAAGATAAATTAAAATATTATCACTAGAGACCGTCAATAATTTAGAAAAGCCTGGGACTTTTAATGAGCAAGTGGTATGATTAAAAGTCGGAAACACAAAGTATCTCTTTTTGGATTAGCAGGCTTGCCGTGGAATGGGGAGGCCAGCTTGGTTCTTGAAGCCAAGAAGCTTGGACTGGGGCTCACCTGGCCCCACCAGGTTTTGGAGTCCTACTATGTGCTGGGCGTTTGCATTTCTTCTCTCATGAATCCTGATGAAAAGCCATGCCATGGGGCAGCATGCCCTGCTGGTCACACATTGGCATCACGTGGGGGAGTTTAGAGAAGAAGGAATAATGGAGCTCCACCCTCACCGAGCCTGAGGCAGAAGTGGACCCGGGAAGCAGGATTTTTCTAAATCTCCTCACATGATTCTGATGAGCAGCCTGGGTCTGGAGCCACAGGGTTAGCACAGTGCTTCTCCAACTTGGGGGTGTGCCAGAAGCACAGAAGGGCATGTTAAAACAGATGCCTGGGCCCTACCCCAGAGTTTCCAGTCTGGGTAGGGCCCAGGAATCAGCATGTCGAATCAGTTCTCATTAAGGTAGATGGTGCTGGTCCCATTTCTCAGGTAGGCAGTTTGAGAAACAGAGAGGTGAGGGTGAAGCTGAAGGGCCTCACGGCCAGCACATGGGAGAGGGGGGCTTTGAATCCTCGAGGTAATTTATTCAATTCCTTTGTGACTTCACCTTCTCTCTCTTTAACTTGGGGAAAAAAATACCTACCTTATATAGGCGTTGTGAAGTTCAGTGAGTCTTTCCATCCAGAACAGTGCCTAGCCCATGGTGGGTGTTCAGTAGCATTTATGATCATTGCTGCCTCTATTACCTGGCAGGATAGTTGAAGGGTGTCCTCCGGGCAGCCTTCCTCCCTCAGCCCCAGACAGCAGCTCTCCCTTCCCTTAGCTCCAGGCACCTCTGTGGGAGCACTTGTTTCCCTAATGTCACTCTCTGTTCACCTGTGTGCCTCCCCATCAGGTTGTGAAGTCTCCAAGAGCAGGCACCAGGTATGATTCAGGCTGGAGCCCAGTGCCCAGCCTGGAGCTGAGAGAAGGGAAGGAGATGAGAGAGCAAGGCGGGGCATGCTGAGGGTCCTTGCGTTGTGAAAAATTGTTAGGTTTCTTAGCCCTGGACAGCGTTTACTATTGACCTGATGCAGCTGAGTGTTGGATGCTGAGCCCAAGCATCTGCATGTGGCTCTGTCCATCTTGCAGCGCCTGTGGGGTCCTCACAAACAGCGCCTCCATCAGCCACTCACGCCCCCATGCCTTCTGAGCCTTTGGCTTCCTCAGTGAGTACCGCTGACACCAACTCTGTGGCTCCTGAAGACGTCCCGTGTGCTCTTCTCCCATCAGGGCATGTCAGGAGGGGTCAACCAGCTCTCCTTTGCTGTCTACACTCTCCCATGTCTTTCCCCGGCACCGGAGCCCCTGAGTCCCTCCGTCCCTGATGTGGGTCACTAAGGAGGGTGAGTGCAAGGCAGGTAGGAGGCACCTGGGAGTGGCAGATGGGTCCCTGTGGGTTTCCCTGCATTCTCTCCTCTGTTGCCTGCCAGCTCCCAGCCACCACGGCCTCTCTCTGGACCTGGGAGGAGTAGCCTCCTAAGTGGCTTCCTGTGCCTGTCCTCACCGTGGCCAGAATGATGGTTGTAAACATGCTCATAACCTCAGCCCACTGCTTAAAGCGCCCCAGCGACTTTCCATCCGACTGAGTACAAATCAAGCCCTGTGCCTGCTCCTACCTGAACATGCCAGCTCCGGCATCGGCATCGGGGTCGCCATCCCCGCTCTTCCTGCGATGCCTGGGTGGGGCCTCGATCCTCAGCTCAATGTCACTTCCTAAGGGAGCAGGGCTTCCCTGACCCCTGAGCACCCCTACCTCTTCTCGGATGGCCGCACTGTCCTCTCCTGGGCACTTAGTTCCAGCTGAAATTAGTTTTCCCCACTAGGCTTCTCGTGAGCGTGAGAACCTTGTCTGTCTCCCTCATCACTGTGTCCGCGTGTCCAGCAGGTGGGGACTGAGTGGTCTGGGACAGTCAAAGTGGCCCTGAGCTCAGACCCACAGAAGGGGAGAATCAGCCTTGCTCTTTCCAATGTCTTGCAGCCTCATTAGGGCAGAGGCAGCGATTGTTCTGGAAAGATCAGTAGCTAGGTGTCACGCCAACTGCATTCCAGCTCGGGACTCTCTCCTCAATCTGTTGGGGACTTAACGTGACTGACCAAGTCACTCAGTGACTGAGCCTCCCCTTGAGCTGAAGGGTGGTGGTGATGAGCTCATTTTGCTGCCCTGCCTGGCTAGGCAGCCCGAGTCTGAGCCCCATAGATGTAAGGTGCCTGAGAGCCCGGAACACACAGATGACAAACGCACCATGGCAAACGCACAGATGACAAGCAAGTTGAGGTGGTGTAAAGAGTGCCACCTCGGGGTTAGAACACCTGGGTTGGAGTCTGGCCTCTGACACACACTGACCAGGTGACCTTGTGTAGTCACGGAATGTCTCTGGGTCTGTTTCCTCCTCTGTAAAATGGGGACAGTGACACCTGCTCCAGCCTGGTCGTGAGAATGAGATATGGCCTGCAACAGCAGCCCCCAGAGCAGAGTCCCCATTGTCCTTTCAAGCCCGGGGGAAAGTGCCCAGCACCTGGTAAGTGCTTAATAACTAACCCTGTCAAGTTTCTCCTTCCCTCCCTCCCTCCCTCCCTTCCTCTCTCTCCCTTCCTTCCTTCCTTCCTTCCTTCCTTCCTTCCTTCCTTCCTTCCTTCCTTCTTTCCTTTCCTTTCCTTTCCTTTCCCTTCCCTTCCCTTCCCTTCCCTTCCCTTCCCTTCCCTTCCCTTCCTTTCCCTTCCCTTCCTTTCCTTTCTTTCCTTCCTTCCTTCCTTCTTTTTCTCCCACAGTGGAGTGCAGCGGCATGATCTCGGCTCACCGCAGCCTTGACCTCCTGGGCTCAAGCGATCCTTTAACCTCAGCTTCCCAAGTAGTTTGGACCACACCCAGCTAATATTTTAGACGTTTTTTATAGAGATGGGGTCTCACTATGTTGCCCAGGCAGGTCTCTGACTCCTGGCCTCAAGCATTCCTCCCAACTTGGCCCCCGACAGTGTTGGGATTACAAGTGTGAGCCACTGCACCCGGCCAAGTTTCTTGAGGATAATACTTGGAGGCCTTTTTTATTTAAAACAAACAAAAAAAAAACCAGTTAACACTGAGAGAGACCCCAGAGATTGTGCAGCCTCTTCCTTTACAGTTGCCAAAACGGAGGCTTGGGAGTTTAAGGAAGGACCCCGTGGTGGTTCGTGTCTAAGCTGGGGTAGAACCGAACCGTCTCGTCCATGTGCAGTGCTCTCCTGCCAGCCACGGTCTACAGCCCTCTTTTGGTCCCCCACTTTTCCTCATCTCCCCTCCCCTCCACCCTTCACTGACCCCACTCTGTTCTTTTCTGCTTCCTGTGTGAGACCAGATGTTCCCACAGCTGCAGAGTCCTCCCTTCCCTCTTCCCATTGGGTTTGAACCTGACAGGTTCAGGATTTACATGGTGGGGTGAGAGGGGACACATTCAGAGTGTGGGGCCTTCTTAGGCATCTGGCCAGACCTCCTCCCCCCAACTCCCAGTGCTGGGCACAGCGTGAACGCAGGTAGCCTGTGCCCAGTGCTTTGGGATATGATTTCCTGGGGAGGGTGCTGGGTACTCCAATTCTCTGGGAGCCAGAGAGAACCCCCAATTCTCCACCTTTCCCAAATGTTTGAGGCCTTGCCCCTCTGCCCCAGTAGGCTCTCTCTGGAGCCAAAAGACCCAGCTGGGAGGTGGGGTATGACTGGGACCCCAGCCCAAGGGCTCCTATCTGGCACAGGGCCTCTGGGGGAAGGCTGGGGGCAGGATGGCCCTGGCCTGGCAGAGGCTCTGACCCTGGCCTTGTCTTGGGAACCCCTGCCCTGCTTGTTCCTGGAGGCCCATCTGACACTCAGGGTGGGTGCTCTGTGAAGTCATTTTTATTGCTACTGAACTAAAGTGGCCACGGGACCTTGGGTGGGGACTTGCTGTGCTCCGAGCCTCAGTTTCCACATTCCTCACTGCGCCTGCAAGGTCCCTAGGATCTCGAACCCTGCCCCCTCCCCTCGCCTCCCCACACAGGGGCTTGTCCTATTCAGGGTAGCTCCCTCGTGGCCCCTGGGTTGGGAGATGAAGCCGCTGCACGTCCCAATGTGTGAACCAGAGGCCTGGCTGTCCTTGGGGCAGTTCTGCTGAGAACACCTTAGGGGCCTCTGCACTGCCCCCACCACCCCGCTCCGGCAGCCTAGCAAGTCTCCCCAGGGACCTTCATGGGCCTCAGCCCTTCTCCACTGCCACCTCTTCAGAGGCCCCTTGAGGAGAACCCTTTATAATCTGCGCAGGGAGCCCTGGTTCTAGCTCAGAGTTCTTTTGCCTATAAATATGTCCTCTTGGGTTGGTCTGTCTCCCTCAGGCTGTCAGTTCCTGGACGGGGACCTGGCTGTTCCCAGCGGGAGCCCAGAGCCCCAGAACCATGGCTGGACCTGGAGAGAGGGAGGGAGGAGTGGAAGAGGTGGGAGAGCCGGGAAGGAGGACGGGAGGAACCACCGAGCTGGGAAGGGGATCCTGGCCTGGAGGTGGGGCCGCGCTCCGGTACCCCGGGCTTCCCACGAGCGTCTGGGTGGCGGGCCGGCCGGCAGGTGGCGGTGCACGCTCGGCGTCGCGGGTGGCGCCGGGGCCGCCGAGTCCCCTCCTCCCGCCGCTCCCTCCCCTCGCCGGCTCCTTTCTCTGCGCTCTCGCTCGCGCTCCCCAGCGCCCTCCTGCTCTCCCGGCTGAGGTCCCCTCGTCCGCGCCGCCCCGCCGCCGGCTCCGCTGCAGCCCCTGGCGACCATGGCGCACCGGGGGCCCTCGCGCGCCCCGAAGGGCGCCGGCCCCACCGCTCGAGCCCCGCGCCCCGGGGCTCCGCCGCCGCCGCGCTCGCCGCGCTCGCGGCCGCTCCTGCTGCTGCTGCTGCTGCTGGGCGTCTGCGGGGCGGCGGGGCGCTCCCCCGAGCCCGGGCGCCTGGGTCCTTACGCCCAACTGAGCCGGGTGCCGCGGAGCCCTCCCGCGGGGCGCGCGGAGCCCGGTGGCGGCGAAGCACGGCAGGCGCGCGGCACGGAGCCAGGCGCCCCGGGTCCGAGTCCCGGTCCAGCTCCGGGTCCCGGCGAGGACGGCGCCCCCGCCGTGGGCTACCGGCGCTGGGAGCGGGCGGCGCCGCTGGCCGGAGTGGCTTCGCGGGCGCAAGTCTCGCTCATCAGCACGTCGTTCGTGCTCAAGGGGGACGCGACACACAACCAGGCGATGGTGCACTGGACAGGCGAGAACAGCAGCGTAAGTGACCTCCATGCGCTCGCCGCGGCCCCTACCCGGGACACCGCGGGACACCCCGGCGGGACCGCCACGGCCCCCACCCCAGATCCCCACTATGGTCATCAGGGGCGTTCTTGGCGACTTGGGCACTTGGGTCAACTCGGCCGCGCCCCTACTGGCCTCTGGTCACTGGTTACTTGGGGAGAGGTCCTCAGATTCGTACGCTTGTCTCACCGCAGGGGACATTCCCACAGATTTCGGGATCCTGGGCCACCTCTGATACTCCCCCACTGGCCTCCAGGTCTTGGGTTACGGAGGAGGTCCCCAGAGGCTGCGGGAGCCTGCAGGTCCTTGAGGGTCAGCCCAGCTCGGCGTTACCTCTCTTGCCCCCAGACTCCACCAGCTGAGCGTCGCGTTCTGGGATTTTGGGCTCCGGGATCCTTCCCTCCCTGGTCTACCAGGGACTCCGTGGTGGCGCCTCCGCAGGCTCCGGGACTTCCCCGGTCAGCTCGAATCCTATTCTGGGACTCTGGGATTTCTGGGTTACCCCTCTCCCCGGGGTACTCTAGTGTGACCCGCTGCTGTCTTGAGCTCCTGCTGCCGGTCGCCCCGCCTAGATGCACTGCGACCCGCGTACCCCCTTGGGTTCATCCCCACACTGTGCTGGGGACCTGTGTGGCGCTGGCACGGCAAACTCCCTGCCCTCCCCCACCTTCCTGGCTACTCTGGCTTTGCTCCAGCTGGAAGTTTGCCACCTCTGTTGGGGACCCCCTGTTCCTCCACCCACAGCCTGGGGCTCCCACCCTTCCCAGATCCTGCCTCCTCTGGCCTTTGGTGGTGCATGTAGGAGGCAGAGGGTCCCTTTAGGTTATTCCCCTGGGGGCTGCCTCAGCCTCACTCCCCACTTCCCCTCAACCCCCGCAAAAGGGCCAAGGGCCACTCTGAAGTCACCCTGGGGCAGCCCCTGGTGGGGCTCTAGTTTTGCAGGTTCCAGAGAAGGATTGGGGTAGGGAGGTGGCAACCATGAATCCCCAGAGGAGGGTACATCTGTATGGGGAGGGGAAATGGAAGCCTCCCCTCATTTCTGTGCCTTGCTGTCTCCTGGGGTCCCCTAGGAGACCTCTTCTCGCTTCCCAAAGGACCAGGGTTCCTGTAAGCACTGGCAGTGGCATGGGTGGGGAGCAGTGGCCTCTGGAGCCAGGAAAGGGCATAATCTGGGTGGTCACTTGTGCCCATCTCCTCTGTCCAGCTTTGCTGGGCTACTCCTAGGCAGCTGTGATTTTGTGCTGGAGGAGGGATGAGGTGGGCAGATGAGTGTGTCAGGGCAGGGGTAGGGGCAGCACTGAATGAATATAGTTGACCCAGACCCAGCTCCCCAACCAGCCAGCGTCGATCAGGGTACAGGTACCAAGTGTCTGGTCTTGGGTCATTCCTGGCGTCTCCAGCCTGACTAGCAGCCCTTTGAGGGGAGAGCTGGCTCCCTGGGTGCAGTGGGCCAGCAGGGGGCAGTCAGGGTGCCGGCTGGGGTGCCTTGCAGAGGTGGCAGGTGCCACCTCCCTAGAAGAGCCCTGGGAGTGTTCTCTCCATCTGCACTTTGGGAGAGGGGTCTGATGCCAGGTACTTGTGAACAAACAGTGTCTGCTGTACCATAAGTTCTAACTCAGGTGGAAAGGTAACCCAGAAACTGAGAGCTCAAAGGACCAAATAAACACAAAAAGCAAATCCCACAGGGCCAGAAAGCTCTAATCCCCTACCCCATCTGCCGAGGTGGTTGACCCTGAAGCTTGCTCCTGCCCCTTTATCATTTAGCTTCCTGGGGAGGGGGTGGAGGAGCCCCATGGGAAGGGCCAGGCTAGCTGTCTTCGGGATAGGCTGACACCCAGCCTGCCCCTGTCCTGACCTCACAGTCTGGGTGCAGGGCAGCTTCCTGGGAGAGAGTTGAGGAGGGAGCTTGGGCCAGCAGGGATGGGGCACTGGGGGTGGGAGGCTATCAGAGGAGCCTGTGTGGCTTTGCTCCTTGAGGGCGGCAGCTGGGTTGGGTGACTCCTCTGTGATTGGGTGGGCTTGCATCCTCACTGCTGGCTGGTGTGTGTGTGTGTGTGTTGGGTGGGGGAGGGTTGTGAGTGGGGGCCAATGTTGGCTTCTCTTTAGTGAGGACAGAAAGTCCAAGGAACCAGAGAGGAGCTTTAAGGGATGGATGTCCTCTGGTCACCATGAGGCGAGGGGCAGGGGTGAGGTGTGGCACACTGGATATAGCCTGACACTTAGCGAACACTCGGGGAGTAGAAGCCAGGACACCCTCATTGTGAGTAGTGGGTGTGGGTGTCCATAGGGTCAGATGCTGGACCAGGCATTGGGCTTCAACACCTTCCACTCCTGCCTCTCTCACACACCCATTCTCCGGACTGGGCAGTCAGGGAAGACCTGATCATCCTGCACCTCGGGGAGCAGGCGAGGCTGCAGGAGTTTCACCTTGCCTGAGAAAACTCAGAAGAGGCGGAAGGCTGTTAGCTTGAGCTAAGTAAAACTGCTTTAAAAGAAAAAGTCGCTGCCTTAGTGCTTGTTGCGTGCATAGTGTTGTTTTCCCAGCACACGCAGTGTCTTAGAAATGTACTCTGCTCCCTCTAGTCTCATCTCGCAACCACAGGACTAAAGATTTTAGCCAGGATCTGGCAGTGGATTTCACGTCTGCTCGAAAGCACCATCTTTGAAAGCTACAACCAGACAGAAACTCACGCGGCTGGTTTGCTGAGCAGTCTTCCTAACGTTTTATTTCCTTTAACTTGCTCGCCGCCCTCTGCAGATGTGGTCAACATGAACAGAGAGCGTGTTTACTTTACCATATGAGGTGTTCTTCAAAATTAAAAGGAGCATTTGATGAGGGGGATGGACTTGAAAACATGGCTTTTGAGAGCATCCCACAAGAAGCAGTCCCAGGATTAAAGCCCCCATTGCTACAGCTCCGTTGAACATTATGTGGGTTTTCCTTCCAACGGCTTGGTTCTGCCTGCTCCCATGGAGACAGAGAAGGGGACTTGCTTGGAAGTTCAAACACCGCCTCCCTGTCTGACGTTTAGCTGTAGAAACAAATTGTTATGTGTGAAATTAATGTTTCATTGAAACCAAGAGGTCTTGCGTTTTTATGGATCTGGAGTGGGCTGTGCACATACAGCTCTGGGTTTTGCGTCTCTGGAGCTGCCCTTGGAGGCAGCGGTGCTATTTGAAGGTGGATAAATATGACAGAGCGTGGCTCTCAGCCTCTGGGGTTGCAGTTTCATGTTATCCCTATGGGGAATGTGCTGTGCCCCATTCTGTTCTTAATGTTTCTGGGAAATCGTGGGCTTAGTGTGCTTATTTTCAGCACAGCTCACCTGGGCTCCTTCCCACAAGGCACTTGATCCTCAACTTTGAAGCTGAATGTATCATTTGACTTGAACGTGAGCTTCCTGCAGCCTGGTCCAGTTTGTTCACCTCTGTCATTGTTCCCCAAGAAGATCAGCACCTCCCTCCCCTGCCTTCCCCTCCTCTCCCCTCCCTTCCCCTCCCCTCCCCTCTCCCTCCCCTCCCTTCCCTCTCCCTCCCCTCCCTTCCCTCTCCCTCCCCTCCCCTCCCCTCCCCCCACCTCCCTCTCCCTCCCCTCCCTCTGCCCATTGTCCGAATCTGCTGTGTGCTGCGCCTACATGGTTGGTGGCATCCAAGGCAGTTGAATGCAGAGGTGATTCTGAGCAGATTACCCACACTCTGTTCTGCAATCTTGACGAACCCGATATTTGTGTATATTTTATACCTAGAGAGCTAGAGCTACACATCAGAAGAGCTTCTGAAACTTGTTTCTCTGAGTTAAGAGGTCAAGAACTAATGGTCTGTGGCAGCTTCTTCTACTATAGCACCCATGGCCTCTCCCCAAGTTTGCATGAGAATTCCATCATGACATCTGCCAGGTGTCGAGTTCCTGGAGGGCAGGTGAATTCTCTTTCTAGGGCTGCCAGGGCAAAGTGCCACAGACTATGTGGCTGAAGCAACAGAAATGTATTTTCTTGCAGTCTTGGAGGCTGGAAGTCAGAGATCAAGGTATTGTCCAGGTTGGTTCCTTCTGCGGCCTCTCTCCTGGGCTCGCAGATGCCACCTTCTCCCATGTCTCCACGTGGTCTTCCCTCTGTGTGTGTCCTCATCTCCATTTCTTGTGTCCATCTCCATCCCCTGTGTGTGTGTGTGTCCTCATCTCCATCTCCTGTGTCCTCATCTGCATTTCTTATAAGGGCACCAGTCATACTGGATCAGGGCTTATTCTAACCACCTCATTTTAACTTAGTTACCTCTTTAAAGGCCCTGCTTCCAAATACAGTCACATTTTGAAGTGCTAAGGACTTCAATGTATGGATTTTGGTAGGGTGACACAGTTCAGACCCTGATAGCAGGGAAGGGGTCTCAGCTCCCTTTGCATCTCCTGAGTTTAGTAGTGGATCTCGGAGTAGTCTAGTGGGAGACAGCAGATGGACATGAACAGCTAGGATGTGAGGGGGTGAGTGTCACCCTTCCCTGATAATGCTGACGGGGAAATCAGGGAAGACTGCATGGAAGAGGTGGCATCAAGGCTGGCCTAAAGAATGAGTAGGTGGAGTGTATAGGAGATGGAGAACATTCCAGAAAACAACATTCCAACTTGAGCAGGGTCTGGGGGGTAGGAATTTTGAAGGTATGTGTGTGTTATGTAAAGTGAGAGTGAATACATTGTGCATGGAGACAAACCAGAGAAAAGAAGTTTGGAAAAAATAGATTAAAAAATCAGCTCCCGATGGACCCCAGATGTGAGGCTGAAGAGTCAGTGTGGCAGTGGGGAGTGGTGGACATTGCAATTGAGCTTCAGAGGCAGCCTGCCCGGCTCTGTATCCTGGCCCTGCCGCTCTCTGGCTCTGGGATCCGGGGCAAATGGACTGAATTCTCTGGACTTCAGTGACCATATCTTGAAAATGGGAGAAGTAAAGGCTCATAGGTTTGTGGTGCAGGTGAAGTGAGATCTTCCATGTAAAATGCTCAGATCAGAGCCTGGCCCACAGCAGGAGCTCAGCGAATGATATCAAGAAAGGGCCCTGGAGGCAGTGTGGGGGATGGGGCTGGTGAGGGCTGCAGGGTGACACATCTGGACAGAGGCTCAGGGAGGAGCTGCTGCCAGAGGGAGGCTTGGACCAGGGCTGTGGAGGGGGCTGAGGGAGAGGAGAGTGGGCTGGAGAGAGGTGCGTGGCTGGACGCACAGGACGTGGCTGCCCAGGCTCTGCAGGCCTCTCTGTCCTGAGTGGTGCGGGGCTTCTGGGCTCCAGGCCAGCCTCCAGAGTGCAGAGACCATGTGAGTTCTTAAATGAACGGGTTCAAATCCATGACAAAGCTGACTTGTAGCCTTGTGTCCGATGCTTGTGGTTTTGTGATGTCAACTCCAGTCAACCTTAGAGGACAGCTTGGTGGCTCCAAGCTCGGGGTTTTGCATTTAAGTCTGCTGAACTTGCCGTGCGTTACCCTGGAATTCTAGGCCCCCACCGTGTGGGCCTCCCAGCATTTGGGATGGGGGCTGGATTGGATCCCGAGGTGTGGCCCCCAGTGGCTGAGCTGTGGCTGGTCAGCCTGTGAGTGCTGGGCCTCCGTCCAGAGGAAGTGCATCTCTGTCATAACAGCTCATCACCAAGGGTGTCCACCGGCCACCTGGAGAGAGACAGAAGTAGGCAGAGGTCAAGGGATGTGGTGCCCAGGACTGAGTGCGTGTCATACTTGCTGTCAGGAGCTGGCTGCTGGCGGGGCAAACCTGTCCGGGACCCTGGGCCTGGCGTCTGGATGAAGAACCATGAGGGAGCCAGGGACTCTGTGTGGAGAGAGGCGGCAGCATATGGGGACATGCAGAGGGCAGGCTGAGTCTGGGGAAATCTCAGCGTGCAAATCACAGGCTTGCAAGGTGACCCAGGGCTTCTGCCCTCGCCCCAGTCACTCGACATTCAGAGCATGGGTTGAGAGCTCCCAGCAGGAAGGGGAGGGTGTTGTGCCCAGAACCCTCCACGTGGCCTCACATTTGACTCCAAATCAGCTGCTTTTAGGGCGAAGGTGAGAAGCAGCCAGCAGGCCTTGTTTCCTGGGTGCTTACCCACGGGGTCTGCTGGGTGCACTTTGCGGAAGTCCCGTCCTTCTGATTCTCCTGTGAGCCAGGAGGATGGGAAGCTGTGCTGTCTCTCGACCTGGGCCCTAGTTTGGTCATCGTGTTTCGGGTGTTAGCCCTGGGGTGCAGAGGAAGGGCCTGGAGCCAGTGGGACGGGCTCCTTCTCTTGAAGTGCTTGTGGTCCAAAGTGGGGTGGGGACAGAGAGCCCTAGGGATGCAATTCAGGAGTGAGGTGGGGCCGGCGTGGAGGCACAGATGCAGGGAGGGCAAGGTGGGGCAGAGGAAGCTCAGTTCACCTGGGGAGGGGTTACATGGGCCACAGGTGGAGGAGGATGAGGATGACTGACAAGGCTGGGGAGGTGTGGCTGAGGGGAGCAGCAGAGATCTCTGGGGTGTAGAGGGCAGGTGGGCCTGGTGGAGGGGCTGCCCGTGGCCATTGCCTGTGCTATGAAGCAGGGGCTGTCCGAGCAGGGCTCCTGCCCATGGTGTTTCCTGCCTGGGGTCTGAGGGAGGCGCTTGCTGTGGTCTGGCCTGCATAGACCCGCGTCCCTGGCCTGGGTGGGGTGGGCCACTCTGGGATGGGGAGCTGCCTTGGTTTGTGTTCTCATCCAAATTCAACAGATGAGACCTTGACTGTGGATCCCCCATGTTCTGTCCTCTCTTGTGTACTCCCTCAAGTGCTGGTCTGTTCCTGTCGCTTCTGAGGACCCCTGAGAAGCTCCCAAACCCACTCTCCCACTCCCTGAAATCACCTGACCTAAGGTGCCCTGCCTTGCTGGGTCCTTGCCTGAGGGGCTGACACTCCCAGGGAATGGGAGCAGGAGGGGTCATGGGATAGAAACTTTGGGCTGGAAGTCCACCCCTCTGGTGCATGGTGGGGAAGCGCAGAGCTGGGGGAGGCTGGATTGTCTTCAGCTGCCCCACGTGCAGGGCAGCAGTGTGGATGGGCTCTCGTGCTGCCCTGGAGGCCCCGATGCCCCCTCGCTGGAAGTGCTCAAAAGGAGGCTCCATGTCCATGCTCCAGGCCACTGCAGGGACTTTCAGGTTTGGGGTGGGAAGCGGGATCACCAGGGGCCGCTGGACTGAGGGGTCCAGAGTTGTGGTTGTGAGCCCAGATCCCAGCCGGACCCAGGGGTGCACTCCATGCTGCTCCACATGGCCTCTGGCTCTGACCTCTGCGTCCCTCCCCTGCCCTCCAACACACTAGTGCCAACTTCCCTCTCCTCCCTGGGGAACCCTGAGTTCTCTCCCTGCAGCGTTCAGCTGGGCGCTCACTCCTCCCTTCCCATTATGCTGGCCACCCATGTAGCTACTCTTCCCCAGACCTCAGTTTCCCCATCTGTAAGATGAGCATCAGGATCAGACCATCTCCAAGGTCACTACCAACCCGGACAGTGTTTATGCTTAGTACACATTTGCTAATTTATTTGTGTTTTATTTATATGAATGGAGACCGGGAATGAAGTAGAAGAGACTTTGGAATGCCCAGCCCAAGAACCTCACTGCAGCCTCTTTCAAGTAGTAACGAAGGAGGCAGATTTCCATGAGAGTTGAGCTTCAGGCACAGCTGGTCTCACCCATGCCTGCTGTTCACTCTTGGATGAGGACTGAACCTCTCTGAGCCTTTTTCCTCATTTATCAAACGAGGATAATGGTTCCTGTGTGTCAGGCCAGTGCTGGGGCCACACGCTCCATGGATGGGGGCCTGGCCAGCAGACCCACCAATGTCCTCCTTCGTCTTGTTTCCTAAGAGTGTTGACCTCACTTGCATCTTCACTGTCTTCTTGAAACTAGCTCAAGGCCCGGCTCGTGGTGGCTGTTGGCCTCAGCTCTTTACCGAGCTTCTCTGTGTGCCTAGCGCTGTTAGCTGCTGAGGATGCAGTGAGGGGCCAAGTTTGACTTGGCCCCTGTGCGAGTGAAATGTTTGGTCTGGACAGGAATTCATCCCAGCGCGTTCTAGGTGCCGTGTGAATCTGCGCTGGGGAAGTCTGGGAAGATTTCCTGGAGGAGGTGAAGATGGAGCTGCTCTGCAGGATGAGTGGAGTCCTGGCCTGAGGAGGAGGTTGGAATCGTGAGAATATTAAGGCTGAAGGAGAGGCCTGGGGGCTGGAGCAGCCTGGAGCGCTCTGGGCAGAGGAGAGACTCGTCTGTTGATCAAGAAGCCTGGCTCGAAGGCATAGAGACAGCCCTGTTAATAAAGTTGCTGAGCACATTTCACAAATCCACTTTTACTTTAATAAAGGGCGATTTAATTTGTAGTTGCGTGAAGGTTCCTGAGAGTATTCTAAAGAGGTCATAAATTAGCCTCATTCCTCGGCACGCCCCTCAGACGAGAAGGCAGCCCAGAGCTTGCGTGGGCCTCTCGGCGTAGCCGTTACTTTTTTTTATGGTGATTTTTTAGAGTCAGGCTAAGACTTGTGCAGATGATTCGAGGGAGAGCAGGCTGGAGTGACGGGCAGATCAGCTGGGATGCTGCAGAGAACCCCTGTGCCTTTTCCGGTGCAGGCAGAAACGGAGCGGAAGCTTGTACGTTGCCTCCTCTTTGGGGGCTGCTTTGTCTTTCTTTTCTCAGACTCCAAAGGATGAGTTATTTATAGGTTCTTACGAATGGCCCACTTTGTCCTCGCCCCTCCTTAGTCCCTAGTTTGGGTGGGTGCTCTGTGGATTGCAGGGATGCCGATGACCTGAGAAGCCCGGCTGTGTGGCAGCTGCTGTTCCTGACCAACGCCCTCCCCTTTTGGAAGCCCAGGGAGCAGAGATCCCTGGCTCTGGCCACCGGGAGGGCAAGGTCTCCATCTGTAGCGTTGGAAAGGTGAAGGCCTGTGTTCTGCATTGGTTCACATCCTGCTTTTTCTTGGAAAGCCCCGTCCTGGATGTGAGCTTGGATTCTGGGTGTAGAAGAAGTGCAGACATGGGTCTGTCAGTCTAAGTGGGTGGTGGGGGTGGGAATACCCTGTACCACTCTCCCCGCTCCCAGCAGGTTCCCACAAGCGCAGACCCGACCTGCTCTGCAAGGTTGTAAAACACAGACTTAGGCAACTTGCTCACAGACTTAGGCAATTTGCTCACTGCTGATTGATATACAGCCCGCTGAGGGCAGCAGCAGCGTCTTTTCCATTCAGCCTCATGACTCGGGACGGCTTCCCAGTCGGCCTGTGGTGCTCGTCACCTCTATTCCAATTAGCTCCATTTGTCATTAAAAAATGGATAGGGATAGTTGAGTGAGTGAGGACTCTCCTTGGAAGACTGGAAAAAAATGTAAAACTCCAGTGTCCTTTTGAGGTGGAAAAGCTCATTCTTATTTTGCATTTCTGTAGCAGTCAGTTACTGTATTTGCACAGAAAATTACAATCATTTAATTAGTTTCTTCTCACACCAGCTCGAAGATCTTAAAATAACAGCACTCTCCTTCCTTAGTAATTTTCTTGCAAAAGCAGATAATTTCCTTCAATGTTGAGCTCGCCTTGACTCACACCGAGCACATTTCTTGCAAGTCACCATTTCCTGACGCTCAGATAAATGAAGTTCAAATTAGAGAAAGAAAAGAGCCAGGCAGAGTGCGGCCGCTTCCATTCAGATCAATTTTAATTCAGAAAGAATTCTTTATGAGGCTTCTTCGCCGTGCATATTTCTGAAGCATCAGACGTAGAGATAGCATCTCCCAGGCCTCAGCTGGGGAGATCCGGCAGTTAGGATCACCTCCCAGCTTCTGCTTCTGATGTAATTTTACCCTATAATAATAATCCCTCACTATTTACATGGAACTGCTGATTAGTAATAAAAAAGTTAATAATCACAGCCCCCATCTAGGTGCCGGATGCTGCGTCAGGCACGTCACGCCCATTTGTCTCATCTGCTCCTAGAGAGAGACCTACATAGTAGATACCATGATTATATGCATTTTGCAGCAATGGAAAATAAGGTTCGGTGTGGCGGGAGTACTTGCCGCCAATCACACAGCTAGCGAGGATCCGAGATGTGGTTTGAATTCCTTTGCTCTTGAGCCCGAGTTCTTTTCAAAATTCTTTTTTCTAGCTGGGCGTGGTGGCTCACGCCTGTAATCCCAACCCTTTGGGAGGCCGAGGCAGGTGGATTATCTGAGGTCAGGAGTTTGAGACCAGCCTGGCCAACATAGTGAAGTTTGTAAAAATACAAAATTAGCCGGGCGTGATGGCACATGCCTGTAATCCCAGCTATTTGGGAGGCTGAGGCAGGAGAATCGCTTGAACCAGGGAGATGGAGGTTGCAGTGAGCCGAGATAGTGCTACTGCACTCCAGCCTGGGCAACAGAGCAAGACTGCCTCAAAAAAAAAATTCTTTTTTCTTTATTGCTATTTTTTAAATTGTGGTAAAATATATGTAACATAAATTCACTGTTTTAATGCTTTTCAGTGTATGGTTCTGGAGGCATTCAGTGCATTCACATTGTTGTGCAGCTGTGACCACCATTCTTCTCCAGAACATTCGTGTCTTCCCAAATGGAAACTCTGCCCCTCTTAAACACTAACCCCCATCACCCTCCTCTACCCCCTGCCACTCACAGTCTACTTTCTGTCTGTATGAATTTGATGCTCTAACGACCTCATGTGGGTGGAACCGTACACATTTGTCATTTTGTGTCTGGTTTATTTCACTCAGCATCATGTCCTGAAGGTTCGCTCAGGCTGTAGAAGGTGCCAGAATTTCCTTCCTTTTTTATGGCTGAGTAATATTCCACTGTATGGACAGAACACATTTCCTTTCTTCATGCATCTGTGGATGGGCGTTTGGGTTGTTTCCACCTTTTGGGTAGTGTGAACTAGGCTGCTGTGAACATGGGTGTGCAGATATTTTTTCGAGTCTCTGCTTTCAGTCCTTTTGGGTAAATGCCCAGAAGTGGGATTGCTGGATCTTACGGTAATCCTACGTCAATTTCTTTTCTTCTTGAGACTGCGTCTTGCTCTGTTGCCTAGGCTGGAGTGCAGTGATGCCGTCACAGCTCACTGCAGCCTCAACCTCCTCCGATTGAGGGATTCTCTCACCTCAGCCTCCCAAATAGCTGGGACTACAGGTGCATGCCACCACAACTGGCTAATTTTTGTATTTTTTAGTAGAGATGGGGGTTTTGCTATATTGCCCAGGCTGGTCTTGGACTCCTAAGCTCAAGCAATCCACCCGCCTCAGCCTCCAAAAGTGTTGGGATTATAGGTGTGAGCCACCGTGCCTGGCTTATGTTAAGTTTTTGATCGAGCCTGAGGTTTTATCTGCATCAGCCACTCTTGTGGCCGCCTTGTGTTGTACCCACTTGCCGGTCAGTAGCACAATTGCAACCCTCACGGAAATCCACAGGAGGAGAAACATGCGTGGTGTTAGGACAATCCCACGCCTAGAAGGGACACAGTGGCAAGTCTGCGTTGTGGGAGTCACCTTTCTCTGTTCTGTTCTCATAACCTCTGATTTCTCCCACTTGTGACCCAAGGAGGGGGTATCTCTCTGAGCCCAGGAAATCCAGATCTGTCAACCTTGGGAAGTCAGAAATAGGCTGGTCTGGTGCCAGGCCAAGGGTGGAAAAGGAGACCATTCCCGGAGGCATTGCTCGGCGTGGCCGCGCTTGATAAGGGTAACCGTTTGCCTTCCAAGTTCAAGCCCATTTCTCTTCCTCCTCTGCTTTTAGGCACTTTTCCCAATTGACTACCTCATTGACCAGTTAAGTAATTCAATTTTCACTCTGTAAAAATAAAGCACTCAATAAAAACCCTATGTTTTTCTCAATTTATTCCCATCAATACCACTTCACCCCAGCCAAGTTTATTTTCTGATTTTTCATTTGACCATCAAATAGGCCTTCTGGGCATCCACCTTGAGTCCTGCAGCAGCTATGAAGTCAAGTGGCTGCTGTGTAACTGGCTGTGGCTTAGGATCCTTGGGTGGACCAAGGCCACATACCCAGGGGTTTTCTGGCTTTGAGGACCCTCAACTGGCACGGGGGCTCTCAGCTCTCTCTGTGCCCTTGACTCCTGCCCAGCCCAATCCTGGAGAAGCTCATGAAAGTTTCTCAGAATGAGGATTTTATAATTAGCATAAAACAAAGTATAGATCCAGACGAAACCAATTTCATGGGAATGAAGTTATCAAAATACTAAGACTAATTTCTTCAGTAACACTTCTGTAAGAACTTACAGCAGGTGTGATGATTTCCATAGTTTTGAAGTTGTGCTGAGTGTAAGCAATACTTTGAGATCGATAACAACTATAATCTGGCCTTGGAGATAGCTGTGATTTCTGTTGGTGACACTCAGGTACTGATGATACATTCGTGACTTGTTGCCTACTTCATAATGGAAGGAGATGCCTAATTTCAGCTGGGGCTGGTTGAAAATACAGAGGCCATTGTTTCTCCATCCAAGTTCATGGGTCCCTAAAGAAAGAGCACGCAGAGAGAATCAGGAGCATGAAGGAATAACGCCCTGAGGCTGGACGCGGTGGCTGACGCCTGGAATCCCAGCACTTTGGGAGGCAGAGGCAAGTGGATCACCTGAGGTCTGGAAGTTCAAGATCAGTCTGGGCAACATGGTGAAACCCCGTCTCTACTAAAAATACAAAGAAATTAGCTGGGTGTGGTGGCACACGCCTGTAATCCTAGCTGTCCAGGAGGCTGAGGCAGGAGAATCGCTTGAACCTGGGAGGTGGAGGTTGCAGTGAGCTGAGATCACGCCACTGCACTCCAGCCTGGGTGACAGAATGAGACTCCGTCTCAAAAAAAAACAAAAACAAAAACAAAAACAAACAAAAAACAAAAAAACAAAAACGCCATGAGAGGTAGGACTCGGCTGGAGGGATGAGATGGGACAGATGGACCCCATGGGAATGATGCATCCCTCTGCAGTCCTGTCCCCTCTGCCCTGCCCCAGTGTCCCCGTCTTCCCCAGGCCTCCCCTCTGGTCTCCTCCAGCCCACTAAGGGCATGGACTCTAGGGGCTCAGGGGCTTTGGTCTGTTTCATTCCCAGTTGCTCCCCAAGCACCTGGCGCTTAGTAGATGCTCAGTAAACATCCAAGGACTTCTGAAAGGAGGAGCTAGGAGGAGGTCATGGATCCTGAAGCTCAGGGGCCTAGCTTTCCTGCTGGGGAATCTGGGGAGAGTCGAGTCCCTCTGTCCTCGCAAAGCTGGTAAAGTGAGGAGCTGGGCTCCCTGGCCCACTGCCGGCTCCACGAGTAACTTGGGAAGCTCTTTAACGCACTAATTAATCTCCACCCCGTGGGGTGGGGATTATGGCACATATCTGCAGAGAAGAGAGCTGGCTGCCAGAGAGACAGACAGATTTGTTTCTTGCCTGAGAGGAGTCCTGGGCAGAGGGGAAGCAGTCTAGCAGCCGCTGACTCATGGTCGTGGCTGTGCAGCCAGGCCCTGGTGACGCCCACGCCTCCATGGTGGGGCCACTGGGTCAGCCAGGAGCCAGGTACTCCATGGTGAGAAAACACTCATTCTCAAATTGAATTAAGGCATTTAAATAGCATCCTTGATGATCCCAGCCTCATCTCACCCAGTAAAACGAGACAAAACAAGAAACCCACGAGATGGGTTTGCTCAGCTTTCAACAAAGACAAATGACTTTGGGGTAGGTTGAACCATGGGAGGGCTTTCCCAGGGGAGAGCAGGATTGGAGAAACCTGGGCTTTCTGATGGAAATGACTTTGCAGCATCACCCACCGCTCACTCGCTCATCCATCCACGTATGCGCCAGCCCTGCGCTGAGCCTTCTCTCTGGGCCAGCTTCAGAGGAATCACCAGTTTCTGAGTTCTTGGGGGGCCTTCTATGGAGGGAGCCCAGAAAATGGCCTTTGTCCACATGTGGGGCCTCGCTTTTCATTCTGTGTCCGTGAATGTGTTTTCTTCCAATTCACATCAACACGTCCCTTTGAGGAAGGCTGGAAAGGTACAGTGCTGAGCTGTGTCTGGGAAGTCTTGCTGCCGGCCCCACCGAGCCCCTCCCGCCCACACAGCCTGGGCTGGGAGCCGAGGTGAGTCACTGGGCTGCTCTCTGCGTTCACCCAGCGCCTGGCCAGGGCCCAGCTGCTGGGCTGGACTGTGGCGGCCACCGTGGCCAGAGGGTTCAGGCTCCTGGAGGCGGGCAGGTTCAGTGGGCTGCCCCAAGCTCTGAGCTGGGGCCGGCTCCCCAGTCCCCCAGGCCTGGGTTCCCTCATCTGCGCTGGGGCTGGCAGGACCCCTCCTTATGGAGGTAAAGGTGCAGGGAGTGGGGAGGATGTCTAGCCACGCAGGAACGAACTTCTTCAGTCCCAGGAAGACTGCACCGTCGTCCCCTAATCAGAATGTGCCTTCTTTCTCTAGGGGGATTTTATGTGTTTCCAATTTCTTCCCATTTCCTGAATAGTTTGCTAAAGTGGAACAAAGCCCAGCGTATTTCATGAACATTCAGCTCCTCCAGTTTACTTTTAAAGAAAGTATTTCTCGTTGACATCTGGTTTTTCACAAGTTTCCTGATATGAATTATTGCCTGGAATTCTCACCTCTAAGATCAAGTCAGAATTTCTTTCCATCTTGCCTGTGGCCAAGTAGAGGGTCGGGCTGTGACGGGGAAATCCAAAACCCGGGAACTTCTTGGACTTGTCTGGGGCGGGGAGGGAGATTTCAGCGGCTTCTCCCAGGATCCCACCTCCCCCAGCATCCCTTGGCCCCGGGTGGGAGCCAACTTGGCCCATAAAGGCAAAGAAGATCAGCTGGGGCCCACCTTCCTGTCTCAGGAAGGCAAAGAAGACCACCAAGGTGGCCCCCAGCTCCCTCCCTAGCCTGGCCTTCTCACCCCCCAGGACATGCAGAAGGGGGTTGGTGCTGGCCACCTTGGCTTCTGAGCTGGGGCAGGTGGGGGTTGGAGACCGTCCACGGGGCATGTTGGGACCGGACACACCTTGCCCCCAGCCCTCCAGCCCCCACAGGGTTTCTGCTTCCTATGGCATTTCCAAACTGCCTCTGGTGGGCACTGTGTGCTGAAGACTTCGGGGATTATTGGCAGGCAGGGGATTGGCAGAGAGGGGAGGGAGGTAGGGCTGGTCTTCTGCCCTCTGCCCTTTCTTTCTCTGCAGACACATTTTCTAAGGCCCCCTGTGTGCCAGACTGTGTGCTAGGCACGCTGGACAGACTAGTGAATGATACGCCAGCGGCCGCAGGCAAGGGAGGACGATGGCTGTTTCAAGGGTGAGAGGCTGCAGCTCCATCCTCTGTCTGCCCCAGTCCTGGTCCCAGCGGGACACCAGGGTTGGCTTGGCCCTGGTTGTGTCTCCCTCAGCCCTCCCTTGCATAGAGTCCCCCAAGGATGCACTGCCTTGTCTCCTGCTCACAAGGCACCCCCTCTCTCTAGTCCTATAGGGGAACCCTGCAGACAGCTGCCTCCGCCCTGGGCCCTGGTCCGAGTCTTCTGAGCACAGAGAGGGACTCTGAGAGGCTGTGCGACCTGTTTGCAAGGCCAGCCTGGTCTGTGTGCCCCCAACCTGGCTCACCTAGCCCTGGTGGGGGGTGGGCAGTGTGTGGAGGGCCCCACCTTTCCAGTAGACAGCCTGGCCTGCCCCAGGGGGCCCTGCCTGCATCCCTCACCCCTGACCACACTTCTGCCCTCCATGGAGGCAGCCCCTCTGCTCTGCTGCCTCCTGGCTTCATGTGGCCCTGCAAGCTGTGGACCTCGTGGAACTTCCTCTTCCTCTTCCCTAGGAGGGAAAGGACACTGACCTGGCCTTGCTGTGGATGGGAGCACGTCACATGTGGAGGTCTTGGCCTGGTGC
The DNA here is from genome assembly GCF_028878055.3 of Symphalangus syndactylus. Taxonomy (NCBI): domain Eukaryota; kingdom Metazoa; phylum Chordata; class Mammalia; order Primates; family Hylobatidae; genus Symphalangus; species Symphalangus syndactylus. The sequence continues at coordinate 14,791,628 of NC_072438.2, read as the reverse complement.
TGGATAGCCAGCATCTGCTCAGATGCCCCCCTCCTCGGCTGGCTCTGTCACCCTGTCCTTCAGGGCGCGAGAGCACGCCCCTGCCCCTGTCTCTGAGGACTGGCTGCTGTGCCCCTCACCTGGGGCCTTGCTTGGCTTCATAGCTCTGTATCCCGGGTTCTGACTCCATCCCAGCTTCTGGATGCCCTGGCCCATTCTGGGGTCTTGAGATACTTGTGGCCTCTGGGGTGAGAGGACTTGGGAGGCTGTGTAGAGAGTCAGTCCAGGCACCTCTCTCTTTAGGAAGTTCACAGCTGGAAACGGCCCCTGCCAGGACCCCAGCGTGAAGCTGGCTTCTGTGGCCGGCTCCATGGTGCTGAAGCCTATCCGCCTTGTAGACTGTTTTGGGGGGTGGGCTCGGCCCCTTCTCGACTGCATGTTTGGAGCAGTCAGGGACAGAGTTCCTGAAGTGCAGCTGCTGATCTCTGAATTTTGAGATCACTTCCAATCTGTGTTGTTGTTTTTTTTTTTTTTTGTCTTCTCACTCACCTCCCTGCTGTGGGGTCTGGTTTTTGGCATGATCAGAGAAGGGATGAAGACCAGGCAGAACCTACTGACCAACCACGAGTTTTTGTTGACATCACGGATTGTTGACATCTACAGGGGTTTGGACCAAATTTGTGTTTACCCCAGAGAACATTCTGGGAGGTGTCCTTGGAGCGACTCATGTATTTAGCAGTGAGCTATGGCTCTGGGCCAGATCCTCCGCCGGGGGAAGGGGTGACGTCCGTGGCTGCGACCAAGCGTGGTCCATGTTCTGGTGAGGTTACAGCCCTCTGAGACGGGAGCAGATGGTGACCTGGGGGCCCCAGGGCAGGAGCCCATGGAGAGGGAGGCTATGAAGGATGCATGTGTGAAGGGGGCCCCTGACTGGGGTGGCATCAGGGAGGTGGCATTCCCCAGAGAAGGATGTCATCAGCCTTGTATAGGGCCAGGTGGGTGGGGACGTTTGTGCATAATGTGAAGGCTGGTCCCCTGGTCATCTTCGGCGCCCACCCACTCACTTCCTCTGTGTGCTGAGGGCTGGGCTTTCTACCCTTGACCCTTATTATCACCATTATTTAAAATACAGGCGGGGCTTCTCTGTGGCTCAGGCTGGAGTGCAATGCTGAGATCTTGGCTCACTGCAGCCTCCAACCCCTGGGCTCATGCCCTCCTCCTGCCTTGGCCTTCCAAGTAACTAGGACTATAGGCACTCACTACCATGCCTGGCTAATTTTAATTTTTTTGTAGAGATGAGATCTCGCTGTGTTGCCCAGGCTGGTGTTGAACTCCTGGGCTCAAGGGATCCATCCACCTTGGCCTCCCGAAGTGCTGGGATTACAGGTGTGAGCCACCATGCCCAGATCAAACGCTTGACCTTGATGCAGTGCCCAAAATGGTTGGCTGCAGGTGGCCGGTCGGTGACCATCCCAACTCTGCGGCTAACGGCTGCCTGCCCTAGGCCCATCGCCTATGTTCTCAGAGTCAAGTCTTCCCCTGTAAAATGCAGGTGTATTATGGTGCCCACCTGATGAGACTGTTGTGGCTGTGATACAATGAGGGCAAAAGTGCTGGGCACCGAGCTTGCACCAAGCAGTGTTCACTTCTCTTATTCCAGGAAGGAGGCCCAGTCATCCATCACCTACCAACCCCCAGCATTCATTCCTGAGCCCCCAACAAGAGGAGCTTTTGGGAAAGGCAGGTGGGGGGTAGTCAGCCAGCTGCCAATACCTCGGTGACTCCACAGGGTTCTTCTGGGAGTGGAGCTGTGACCTGGCCTGGCTGGAGTGGGCCGAGGCTCCACCGCTCCTCGGAATGCCTGAGGGTTTGTAAGCAAGGCTGAGTCATGGCCACAAAATCACTTGTGCAAGAAATTTTTGCATTTCTGCATTTTTTTCTTAAGTCAATAAATTCTGACTTTGAGTTCTCATTCTACTGCAGGAAGCAAAAATTTCACTTAAACCTTCCTGCCTGGAGAAATTTGGAAAAGCTTCTCAGAGGTGGCGGGAGGAGCAGGAGAGGGGGAGGGAGGGAGGGAGGGAGAGAGGGAGGGAGGCATCGCCAGGACGCAGACCAGAGCTATGGCAGAGTTCAGGTATGGCAAGAAGAGCCGGGAGGGAGCGTCCACGACGGGGGGCAGGCCGTGGCGCTGGGACGGTCACTCCCTAACATTTTTCACGATGCCATTGATTGATTATTTATTTATTTATTTATTTTGAGATGGAGTCTTACTCTGTCGCCCAGGCTGGAGTGCAGTGGCGCGATCTCCGCCTCCTGGGTTCAAGCAATTCTCCTGCCTCAGCCTCCTGGTAGCTGGGATTACAAGCGCCTACCACCACACCTAGCTAATTTTTGTATTTTTGGTAGAGGTGGAGTTTCACCATATTGGCCAGGCTGGTCTCGAACTCCTGATCTCCAGTGAGCCCCCCGCTTCAGCCTCCCAAAGTGCTGGGATTACAGGTGTGAGCCACCATGTCTGGCCTAGGATGCCTTTTAAAGACAGATCGTCCATGTGAAGTTCCATCAAGGACATACAGACCATTAGGGAAGAAGCAGGTGTGATAAGGTGGGGGCCCCTGTGAGAGGAGGGGTTGGGGGCTCCCATGAGAGGAGAGGCGGGGGGCCCCTGTGAGAGGAGGGGTGGGAGCGGGCCTCACTCTGTTGGCTAATCCCTCATCCCTTTTACTGTCTCCCCACCTGGAGGAAAATGCCATAGAAGTGTTTTTTGTAGTAGTGGAAGGAGATTGTGAATGTTATCGGGTGTCTGTTTCTGCATAATTCTATCAGGAATGTTCCCAGTCATCTGTGTGGTTAAATCCCCTTTGGTGGCCTGAATTTCCATGGCTGCCTTGCCCCAGGTCCCTGTTGATCCAGAGGATGGGGAGAGGAATTCTTCTGAAAAGAAAAGATGGGAGCGGAGTGCAGGAGGGCTGCAGGGAAAGTCTTTCCTTGGCTCTGCCTTTGGAAGTTGCCTCCTCTCACCTGGCCCTCTGGGGTTCTCCTGTCTTCCCAGACCCTGCCGGAATTGTAGCCCACACTGCACAGGTCAGCCTGTGGTTGTGCAATGGCTGGTTGGGAAGATCTTCCCAGTTGGTTTAAAGTTACTGGAGGGTGGGGAACACATTCCTGTTTCCTGTCTCTGCCTTTGTATCTCCTGCAATGCTGTGTACAAAAGGATGTGTTAAGCAGGACTTTGGTGACAGGTCACAGAAACCCTACTCCAACTAGCTGAAGTGAAAAATGGGAATTCCTAAGCTCACAGAACCAGAATGTCCAGGGGGCTGGCTTCAGGCATGGCTGGCTCCAGGGGTTCTAACGTAGGCACCGGGCTCGGTTCCTTGTCTGTCTCCATCTTTGGGTTCTGTTTTCACTGCATGTTGGCTTCCTTCTCAGGCAGCCCTCCCAGGTCCTGGTCCATGGGAAACAGGCTAAAGAGAGTTGCTGTTTGTCCCTGCTCCTAAAGGAAGCCAGAGCTGAGGCCCCCTGGCCTGCTTGGGTCACATGCCCACCCAAACCCCTCCTGTTGGCCAGGGACCTGAAACGCTTCGATTGCCTGGCTAGGCTCACACATCCAACTCTGGAGCCAGGCAGACGGAGCCTGGGGGAGGAGTTTGGTCTCCAGATGAAGATCAAGAGCTGTTACTGGAAGAAGAGAGTGCAGATTCTGGGCAGGAGCCCACGGAGGGCAGGGTGAGGAGTTGGAGGAGGGCTTAGCAGCAGTCTTGAACCTCCCCTGGCCTTGTCATTGGGGGGTCATCTGCCCACCTGGGGGGAACAACACGTGGCCATTGGACAATGCCCTCCCCACCTTGTGCTGCCTGGGTCTTCGGAGGTGTCAGCTCTGGACGGTGTGACTTCTACTGGAAACGGTGGCAGAGCTACTGCCATTCATGTGGCAGGGCCACGCCCATCCCTTCCTTCTGCTTTTATGGTTTGCTGTCCATAAATCCCCAATCCTCGGATCTGCTTAAGCCACATCCACAATGATATGGCTCACGAGTAAACGCAACCCCTGGCACGAGGTCCCACCGCCATCTCGCCTGTGGGCTGCGGCACCTCCTTCATGGGTGCTTGTGCCATTTTTAGTCACTGTGGAGCCGCTACAGTGACAGGTTATGGGATGAAGGGCACTGGGAGGTGACATACCACACTAGCAGAGGCAAGCCGTCTTGGGACAGTTGGGACCTTTGTGTCCAGGGCATGGAGGGCACCCTGGGGAGGGCTGGAGGTGGCCCTATCACATGGTGTTGTGGACTGAAGGCAGTCAGGGAAATGGTGCAGACACCAAATGGTGCAGACCACCGATGGTGGTTGTCGTAGCCCTGGAGGCGGAGGTGCTCTGTGGCCACACTCATTCAGTGTTGATCTGAGTCTTCCAGTGCCCTCAAGCTTGCTGCCCCAATCTCGACCCAAATAAGTCAAGAACCGCTGTGTTAAGTCAGGGTTTGCTGGCATTGCAAGGACTTCAGGAGCCTGGCTGGGGTCTCATTTTACAGATGAGAAAGCTGAGGCCAGTCACCGAGAAGGGCGAGTGGGTTGGGCAGAGTTCTCCCCCTGGGAATGGCAGAGCTGGGTCTAGAGCCAGGTCTCAGTATTCTCAGGCCAGTCCCCTTTCCAGATGGAGACCTAGAGAGCCTGGCCTCCCAAGGGCCCACCCCTGGAAAGGCACTTGGATGCCACAAGCCAGCCCTGGCTGTAGTGGACTCAGCCACGTGTCTCCAGGAGCTGGGCTGGGCTGGAAGTGGGCTTCCTGGGGCTTTATTCCACGTCTCTGCCCCAGAGCTATGAGGTTCCCTGCAGCGAGTGAGCCATGGGTACGGGTTGGGTCAGCTGGGAGTGTTTGTTTTTGTGCTTTTGCCTCCAGCCTCCAGGTCTGGGGTGTCTGTTTACAGGAATTGTGGGAGAGAAGGTGAGTCACAGTTGGGGCTCCTCTTTTCTTCCAAAAACGAAGGCAGCCTTTGCACAGCTCTCCCCACTGGGGGGACAGCTGGTGGGTGGGGAGGCTGCTGTGGCTTGAAACCCTCCTAAACTCAATGCTGAAATTTAATTGCCAATGTAACCGTATTGGGAGGTGGGACCTTTAAGAAGTGATTAGGTCATGAGCACTCTGCCCTGGGGAATGGATTAATGCTGTTATTTCAGGAGTGGGTTAGTTCTCATGGGAGTGGGATCCTGATGAGGGGATGAATTTCAGCTCCCCTTTTCCTCTTTCTCGCCCTAGGCTTTCTGCCTCCCACCATAGGAGGATCCTCACCAGATGCCAGCGCCGTGCTCTTGGACTTCCCAGCCTCCAGAACCTAACAAACTTCTGTTCTTTATAAATTACTCAGTCTGTGGTATTCTGTTACAGAAAGAGGTCTAAGGCAGAGGCTGAGCAGATTCACTCGGCCCAGTGCCAAAATTCCACATGGCACTCACTGTGTGCAGGAAGGTTGCTACAGAGTAGTCCTGGGATAGACTCACAGGATCTCAGTTCCCAGGGTGCTCAGAGGTCACTGTGTTCTAGCTGGGATACCTCCAGTGATGGGAGGCTCACCCCTTGTAGAGACAGCACATTCCAGCACATCTGGTTTCTGCAGAGAGCCAGTGAGGTCAGCACGTAGCTGAGGCTGTGGAAAGAAGGTGATGAGGCTGCCAGCGGGGCTGCTTTTCTAGTGGACACGAAGGACGGCTGTGTTTGCTGTTGGGTTTCCAGGCTGTGAGTCTGTTCTGCTCATGAATTTGAGGGACAGTAGGGTTGTGGGGGTGGTGCCAAGTGGCGCCAACTTTGCTTTATTCCAGGGTAATCTTTAGAAAGCAGCAGTGAGGGGAGATGGGCTTGCCTTGTACGTGGGAATGGTGAGCTCCAGCGCCCAGCCTAGCTGGGGTCTTCAGTGGTAGACGGAGGGGTCCATGGCCACAGGCCATTCACTCAAGGCCACATCTCCCTGTTTTAATCCTGTGGCTGCTGTAACAAACTGCACAAACTCAGTGGCTTGAAGCAACACAGCTTCATTGTCTTATGGTTCTGGAGGCCAGAAGTCCAAACTCAGTGGTGTGGGCTAATGTCAAGGTGTCGGTGGGACTGGCTCCTTCAGGAGGCTCTGGGGAGATTCCGTGTCCTTGCCTTTTTCAACATCTAGAGGTGCCCACATGCCTTGCCTCATGCTCCTTCCTCGTATCCCTCCAATCTCTGCCTTTACGTCTCCTTCTCTGGCTCTGACCCTCCTGCCTCCCTCTTATAGGGACCCTCGTAATGACTTCAGGGCCACCAGACAATACAGGCTCCTCTCCCTTCCCTAGAGCCTTAATCACACCTGCAACGTTTCTACAAGGGAACCCATGCACAGGTTCTGGGATTTGGACGGGGATGTCTTCTTGGGGGCTGAGATCAGCCTGCCCCGCCATCCAGCAGCAAAGCCAAAGAGATGAGATGGTGGTTTCCATGGTTCCTCTCCCAGGGATGCAGAAGCAGAATGACTCTTCCAATCCCCTGTCCACACTGCGTGGCGGTTCCCGTGACTCTTCCAATCCCCCGTCCACACTGTGTGGCGGTTCCCGTGGCTCTTCCGATCCCCCGTCCACACTGCGTGGTGGTTCCCGCGGCTCTTCTGATCCCCCGTCCACACTGCGTGGTGGTTCCTGTGGCCCTTCCGATCCCCCGTCCACACTGCGTGGCAGTTCCCGTGGCTCTTTCGATCCCTTGTCCGCACTGCGTGGCGGTTCCGATGGCTCTTCTGATCCCCCGTCTGCACTGTGTGGCGGTTCCCGTGGCTCTTCTGATCCTCTGCCTGCACTGCGTGGCGGTTCCCGTGGCTCTTCTGATCCCCCGTCCACACTGCGTGGCGGTTCCCGTGGTACTTCCAAGCCTTCGTCCACACTGCGTGGCGGTTCCCGTGGCTCTTCTGATCCTCCACCCGCACTACAGCTGCACTCCTTTGGATGCTTGGGTCTGGCCTCACTTCTTAGCCTAAAGTCTTTCAGAGCAAGTCTGGCCCTGCTCCATGGGGCTTCTCTTTCCCCTTCACCTACTCCATGCTGGCTGCTTGCTGCAGCCTGACCAGCCTCGTTGGGTCCCCTCCTTGTCAGCTTCCTCCGCCTGGCCTGGAACCTTCCATCTCACCCCTGCCTTCCTGGCCCTTGCCCCACTGCCACCCCTCCATGAGGCCCGAGGACCCCATGGCTTGCTGGTGCCCTGGCCCTCGGGCATCACAGTGCTCAGTGATGTCTGTGGGGTGGATGAGTGGATGGATGAGTGGATACTGAGCTGCAGACAAAGGAAAGTTATTTTTAAAGCACATGTAACCAACTCGCCTGGCGCGTGGCTTCTCGGTCCATCCTGCCTGCTGGTTCCAGGGGCCAGAGCCTGCAGCAGGAGACTCGCAGGCCACATGCTTTTACTTAGAATGAAGGTTTTAAAGCCACTTGGAAGCAAAATTTGGCAAAACTTCCACCACTCTCAAATCAGCAAATATTTACTGAGCATCTGTGAGTGGAAGGCAGTTCCCTAGGGCGGGGCAGAGTGGTGCCGCCGCCACACCCTCCACAAAAATGCCCACAGCTGGGGCCTTCGGCGCTCCTTGACTCGTTATGTAGCTGTGTGTGGGGGTGTGTGACAACACGCACACACAAAGAGGAAAAGTCTCCAACTGTTAAATACAGCGTGAGGATGAAGCCATGTGGGAAGCCTGTGGGGTGAAGCTCTGACCTGTGGGAGCCGTGGGGACCTGAGCTGGACTCACAGGGGCAGGGGGGTGAAGCTCTGACCTGTGGGAGCCGTGGGGACCTGAGCTGGGCTCACAGGGACAGGGTTCTTGAAGGGATTGTGTATTTTTAGGGTGGCGAGGGTCGAGAGTCCAGGAGAGGGGACAGCTGTGCCGGCCGGGGTCACAGTGCACAGGGCCCCAGGCTGCCTCTCCCACTGTGCAGCTGGGTGACGTTGGACAGGCCATTGCACCTCCGTGGCTGGGCTTCCCCAGGTGTGCGGGGCGGGGGCCCTTCATGCATGTGCGTGAATGGCCAGGGTTGGCAGAGCTGCTGGATGGGTTGGGGGTCAGGAGGGGCCCTCCTGAAGCCAAAGTTTATCTTTGGAGGTTTCTGAGTGGGCAGACTTGGCCCGAGTAGAAGGTCGGATTAAGCAATTAGAGAAATCCCCAACGAGGGGATCCTGCATTCCTCACTGCACTTGGCCGGCTCACCTCCCATCCAGGCAGGTGTCGCCTCCTATTTGTGCTGTGTAAATGGATTCTAATCGCCTTCTTCTCTCCATCACTTCAAGAATGGCCTCGGTAGCCATAAAGGAAATTAGTTTCAGGTGGAAGCCTTATTTTATTTTATTTTATTTTTTACCGTGGCGGAGACCAAACTGCTAATTACCTGGAAATCGCACGAGGATTTTTGCCTGAAAAGTTTTTTTCTTGGGTTTCACTTTTCATAGATATTAATTATAGATCTTGGCTTTAGCCCACTGAAATAATTCCTCTCTCAAGAGATTAAAGGCGTTTAAAAAACGATTCCTTGAGAAGCCTAATGCATATTCTTTGTCTCTATTTATGCTCAGTTTATGGGATGGAAACAGGAGATTGGGGCTGTGAGCACGATTAGATGCCTTTTCTGCATTTAACTAAAGGTTGATTCCAGACTACATGTGTGTTTTCAGATCTCTGAAGCCAGTGGGAATTAGAGGGCAAAGGGCAAGAAGGCAACCCTTCAATATCATAACGACGAATCCCAATAGGAATGTCAGGACTTGCCTCTATGATGCCCGTACTATGCTACCTTCGTTCATGTCCGGGAAACGCTGTCCCGTGGCTTTCCCAGCACACTCAAGATAAAACCCAAACTCTTTCTCTGGCCCTTTCTCATTCCACGGATCTTACTGCACTGCCCCCAGGCACTCTGCCCTGGAACACAGTGCTCCCGTGCACTCTGCCATGCTGTGTTCTTGTAGCTTCTGGAACATGCTAGGCCCTTCCTACCTCAGAGCCCGTGCCTGGGTGACTCCCTCTGCCTGGCATGCACAGCTGGCTCCTATGCATTTTGGGGACCACTATGTCCTTCTTTTCTGCACCACCCATGCCTCCTGCTTATTTCCTTAATTCTGCAAATTGGATTTAGCTGATCTTTTTGTCTATTTATGCTCTGTGTGTGTGTGTGTGTGTGTGTGTGTGTGTGTCTGTTTGTGTCTATGAGAAATAACAGCTTTCTGAAGGCAGAGACAATGTCAGACTTCAGGACCATGTTGAGTTTGAGGTAACCCATGGGACAGCCTGTGTCAATATCCCCCGAACACAGACTCAGGGTTCTCTAACCTGGCTTTATAATATCTGCTGTCTAGGCCCCATGCTAGGGAGCCTGGTTTAATGGGTCTGGCCTGCAGCCTGGGCACCCGGATGATTCGCTGTTGAGGGCTGTGGATGAGTCCGTTCTCAAACTGCTATAAAGACATACCCGAGACTAGGTAATTTATAAAGGAAAGAGGTTTAATTGACTCACAGTTTGGCATGGCTGGGGAGGCCTCAGGAAACTTACGATCATGGTGGAAGGGGAAGCAAGGCGCCTTCTTCACAAGGTGGCAGGAAGAAGTGCAGCAGGGGAAATGCCAGATGCTTATAAAACCATCAGATCTCGTGAGAACTCATTCACTAATCCGAGAATAGCATGGGGAAAACCACTCCATGATCCAACCACTTCCCACTGGGTCCCTCCCATGACACGTGGGGATCATGGGAACTACAATTCAAGATGAGATTTGGGTGGGGACACAGCCAAACCATATCAGGCTGGGAATTTGGAGGGCCTGCTGGTGGCCCGCACAGCAGGCAGGACCCTGATGTGCAGGGCGCAGACCTTGCCCGCAGCAACTGCACTGTGAGACCTTCACACTTGCACCCCCGTCTTCTGCACCCTCGTGATCCACCGTGATGACTCCACGTCGTTGTGAAAATAAAGAAGTGTTGGGTTTGCTGGATTTAAGAGGCCAGGAATTTGTGTCATGGATTTCAGAACTAGTTCCACCAAGAGTATATACAGTTTAGAACAACAGCTGCCCCCTGAGCCCTCAAAGCAGAGGACTTAGTTTTACTGGAGTTGGGCTGAGACTTCAGATTCTGAGGCCTGAGCTGTCTATGTGCCGGGCTGGTGGCAGGCAGCTCTGATGTGCAAGGCGGCCCTGCACTGAGGGAGCCAGCTGGGTGCCATGGGGCCCAGTGAGGAGCTGGCCTCCTGGCCTCCCGAGGCAGAAACTAAGGCTTGGGGGAGGGGGTGGGGGATGGCCACCCTCTCCATAGTGTGTGGCATGAATTGCTTACGGGTGAGCTCCTGCCACTGAATGTGCAACATGGGGTCCAGGGGCCTCGTCTGAGGCTTCTCTGCACCCACTACTGGATTCAAGGCATGGTGGAGTAATGGAAAGAAAAGGAATGAGTGGGTGAAGTCCTGGCAGAGGGAGAAGGAAGATGCCATTCTCCTAATTCCTGATGCCAAGCAGGGCCAGATGGAGCCAGGGGCTTGTATGACTTTCAAGCTGATTTTCTGGAAATATCTAGTAAGCATTGGTTTAGATGGGTGAGGTTGATTCAGGTAAGGGGCTGCTGTCTAGCTCAGAGGGAGTGGGGACAATTGATATTTCCCCAGTTTTGGGAAGTTCCATGTGTGGGGACCTGAATGAAGTGCCTGTGGCTCCTATTTCCAGCCCCGTTTTGCACGCTGTGGGGTGGCCTCGCCAGGTGCGTCCCATGTACTAAACATTGCCACTTTTCAGCTCCTTCCCAAGGCCAAGCTTGGTCACTGAGCAGTGGGAAGTGACTTGGGGATGAGTTTGCGAGAAATTTCCAACACACCCCACGTTTAATTCCTTTTATGTCTCCAAGTTGCCATAGAAAGAACATGATTAATTAAGCAGCACCCACACAGGTTGTTTAAAAAAGGAATGATTTTTCAAAACAAAGTAATGCCCCAATGGTTTGTCAGACAGAGAGGGAAGAGAGCTTTAACAAGCAGAATGCTGTTTAATAAATCATAATTATTTATGTGGGCAAACGCGTCAGCTCAGTGACGGCACCCAATGAAACATATGATCATGTTGACTTTGCCCTTCATATCTCCCGAGCCGACCATGCCCCTGTGGGTTGACAAGATGTCCCCAGGTTTTGTGGGCAAACATGATCACCTTTCTTCCCCCTGAGTTTTTGAACTGATGTCCTTGAGGAGTTATTCGCAGACTTTGGTGTGTGTCAGAATCTCCTGAGGACTTGCTGTAGTGACCTCCTGTGTGGCTGGGAATACCCTTGGCGCTCTTCTCATTCACGGTGTGCAAGAGCTCGAATTGAATTGGGGGCAGGTTCGGATTACCCCAAGTCACCCACCACTGAGCAGAACTGTTGCAACCACAGGGATGTCGGGTGGGGCAGTGGTTTGGCAAAAGCCACCCAGCCCTTAACATGCTTTGGGCCCGTGAGGGCACGGGGGAAACAGGGAAGGAAAGACAGAGGCTTTCCCTCCTGAAGCCCACAGTCCAGGGATGGGAGGCAAAAGCCAACACTCATCTTCCAGAGCTGCTGGGCTGTGGAGTGGGCAGCTCGTTCTGTAGGAGGCCCAGGCAGGCTTCCTGGAAGAGGAAGCACTTCACTGACTCTTGGAGAAAGATATTAAGTTAAGCATATATTTAATGAGTATTTTCTGAGTGGCCCTGTGGTAGGAGGCAGTGGTTCAATACGGACCAAGCCGTTCAGATCCTTACCTTCACGGAGCTTATATTTTTTAGCATGGGAGAGAGACAAAAAACCTAAAAACAGTGAAACAGGTTCAGATGGGGCTGAGTGCTATGAAGAAAATGGAGCAAGTGATGACCCGCCTGGGCCAGGGTGGATGGGATTGGCTTTGGAGCCAGGCAAGGGGAAAGGGCGTTTTGGGACCTCAGATGGTGGAATGAACTGGGCATGTTTGGGGGACAGAAAGTGTTGTGTGACCCAGCAATCCCCTCCTAGGCATAAACCCCAGAGAGACGAAAACCTGTGTCCCCACTGCAGCAAGATTCATGGTACCCAAAGGTGAGACAACCCAAATGTCCAGCAACAGACACGGATGAACAAAATGTGGCCCATCCACACGGTGGAATATTATTCAGCCACGGACAGGAATGGAGCTCTGACACCTGATATGTGATGAACCTTGAAAACAGGACACTCAGTCAAAGAAGCCAGCCACGAACAGCTACATACTGTATGGCTGCATGTCTATGGAATGTGTAGAATAGAGACAGCCACAGGGACAGAAAGCAGGTCAGTGGTTGCTTGGGACTGGCGGAGAGGGGGGCATGAGGGTAGTAGCTAATGGGCACGGTGATGGAAGCGCTCTAAAATGGACTGGTGGTGTGTGCGGGGATCTGTGAATATGCTAACAGCCACTGGCTTGGTGCACTGTCTGGCATGCGAATGAGATTCCAGTAGAGCTGTTTAAACAGGAGGGTAGTGCGGCCAGGGCAGAGGGCTGGTGCAGGGAGGGAGGCCACGTGCTGTGTGCAGGCTCCCCAGGCCGTGGCAGGAGAGAGCGGGAGGATCTGGAAAGGGCAGGTGTAGGGAGGGCTGGGACGTACAGATCTGTGTGGGGTGTGGGCGCTGGGCACGGCAGCTGTGGTCTCCCTAGGGTGGTCATGGGGCTGGCCTGGGGAGGGGTTTCTGCAGAAGAGCTGCAGGGAGGCTGGAGACCATTCCACTTCTCCGTCCTCTCCACCTCGCCTCACTCACTCAAGAACACGCAGAGACTTCTTTGCTTTTTTCAGGCGGGCCCTGGCTGGGTCGGTGGAGGGAGGGCTCCTCTGCCTGGATCCTAACTGGACCCCAGGATGCTGAAGTCCCAGACTTCCTGAGCCCTGAATTTGCCAAGATTTGTGATGTAATAAAAACAACAACCGACAAAGCAACAAAAATCCCAGAGTCGTGTCCTGATGCAGGACGGGACTCACGCTCGTTTTAGATCTTGCAAGAGGAAAGGAGTAAGGAAAAAGAAACTGGACATGCCCCACATTCTGATTCCTCACAGATACCAATGGCCAGCTTTTTGGTGCCTTCCCATCCCATTTTTCTTCTGTGCAAAGAAAAGGACCTTAGTGTATATGTACACACACACACACACTCACACACACACTCACACACACACACTCACACACAGAGTTTGGAATTATTCTCTGTGCACCTAACGTTATATTGTGTGCATTTTGTTACTTGGTGAAAATCCTTTGGAAAGGACAGGTGGCCACACGGTCATTTCTTTTTTTCTATCACTGTGTGCTTGGAATGATGCTGATTTTTACATTATAAATAATTATGCTGACGTGCATTAACCCAATTAATACCCTTGGATATAACTCTTTATCCGTGTGTCTGGTGGTTTCCTGGGATGAATTCTCTCTGAAATGAAGTCACGAGGTCAAAAGTCAGGAATGGGGCGTGTACTTGGTGCCCATGCAGATGTTCTCTAGACATGTCCACCGAGGCACCCCAGAGTCACAGCATGGCCCGTGTGTGCTTAAGCTCCCAGTGCAGGTGCCTCAGGGGCCTCCTGGTGCCTTCCTGGGAAGGGCTGGGCTTGGGAAGGGCATCTCGGAAGATGCCTGGTCTGGCCTGTGACCCACCCCTGTCACCTGTGCAGTTATCCACCCCGGGAATCTGACCCTGGCTGCCTCATTCTGAAGTCTATGCTGTTGAGTGGCATGTGAAGTGAGTCACTCCTCTGGGCCTCAGTTTTCTCATCTGTTCAGAGGCATGACTGATACCTATCAGGCGCAGAGTAGGAACTCAATGGCTGTTGCGTATTATTAATTGTATTAGCAAATTAAAATAGTGATGCAGAGAGAGTGGGGCTGCTGGGTGAGCTGGGGGTCCCAGGGCTGGTGAGGGAAGGCTGTGTGGCCTGGCATGCTGGTTTCCAGGGCCCCTCTAGGCACCACAGCAGGACGCAGATCCAGATCCATCTGCTGGGAAGTCTCCAGGAAGCTTGGCTCTGCCCAGGTGGCTTGGGAACCTTGCAGGGCTGAGCCCCAGGGGGCTGAGCCAGGCTGGGGAAGGAAGGTCTGACAACATTTAATTTTCTCTTGAAATCTGCCTCTAGCTTAATCCTCCTCAAGTGTGAAGACAAATGCACCATTAAGGCACCAAACAGGGAAGGTGGGATGGCTTTTTAATAATTTGCAATGAGTGTGAAGGGTGAGAGCAGGCGGGGCTGGGACTGCTACCCCGGGAAGCTGCAGCAGCAGGCTTTGGCCAAGTTGTGTCCTCTGGTCTCAGAAACCTCGCCATCTGGCCTTCTGGCCTCTTGCTTGGGTCAGCTGCTGCTTCTGCCCACACCTATGACCCATGGTGGTCCATGGCTGGGGGAGTGTATTAGGTGCTACACACTTTTAAATAACCAGATCTTATGAGAACTCACTTCCTGTACAGTGCAAAGGAGGGTGGTACTAAACCATTCATGAGAACTCCATCCCCGTGACCTCCCCCCAGGCCCCACCGCCAACACTGGGGATTACAGTGAGGCTTGGGTGGGGACAGAGTCAAACCATATCAAGGAGGAGGAGGTGTGGCACTCGGTGGGGATCAGGGGCCCCTGTGGACCTCCCACTCCCTCCCCTCCTTCCCCTTCCAGGACAGTGCTGGGGCTTGGTCCTCTCTCATGAGCTCATTGGGGGCCGAATGGACCTGGAGGACCCTGAGCTTCATTAATTATAAGTTGTTTTTGCCAAGGACATTTCATCTGTGCCATCTTTGCTTTGGTGTAAACAGACCAGTCTTCTCTCTACCTCATGGAGAGTGATGTATGCAATGTATGTTCCATAAAATGCTTTAAAGGGAGAGAGAAAGAGAATATGATCCAATTATACAAAATATGTTGGTGGACTTCTACTGATCCTTCAAAACCCTCATGCAGTATTGCCTCCTCCATGTAGACTTTCTTGATTACCCTGACAGACTTACAGAGTTACTCACATCTTCCCCTACCCGTGCTGTGCTGCACACACATTTTTGCTTCAGGGGAGGCCTCAGGGAGCTTTTATTTGTGGCTGGAACTGTGGGTACTGTGATCGTGGCTATAGTCATGGCTCCCGGATGCCTGCATCCAGCCCACTGGACTATGAACTGTGAGCGGAGGGACCGAGGCCTCTTCATCTTTGTGTGCTGTACCCAGCCCTGCTCTTGGCTCAGAGCGGACTGGAATCGTTCTCTGTTGAATGCAAAGGAGCACTGAGAACAGCATTTTGCCAAATTCGAAGCGTGGCAGAAACGTTTACTGCATCATCTCATTGAACTCTTCCTCCGGCCTCGCCTCTCTCAGTTGTTCTGAACCAGCATGGCGCGGCCAACGCTTGATGATGGCTGCAGTCCTGGGAAGGGGCTGGGACTGGGGCTCACTGCTGCTCACTTTGTGGTTCAGGCCCAGCTGGGGGTTGGGGGTGATCTCCACTTGAGCTCCAGTGTGGTTGCTGCTAGACTGGGCTGGAGTTGGTGCGCAGGGGCTGCAGGGATGTCTCTATCTGCACCCTGTGAGCTGGCCCACCAGGCTGCACAGACATCTGTCTTTCCTCTTGTGCTCTCGCGGCCCCTGTGGTTGTTCTCTGCTGTGGACCAGTTGGGGCTTCCTTCCAGCGTGGTGTCCATACAGCAGTGGGACTGCTGCCATGAGGCCCAGGCTGCAGCGAGGGGGTTCCTGCAGAGAAGGCAGAGGCTGTGTGGCCTTTTGGGTCCCAGCCTTGGAAGCCACAGAGTATCACTTCCACTGTCAACCTGTCAGAAGCCTGTCTGGGTTCAAGGGTAGGCAACGAAGGCCCTGTCTCTCAATGAGAGCAATGTCAAAGCACTTGGGGCTGTGTTTCAACTCCGGGGCTGTGTTTCAACTCCGCCACTGTGAGAAAACGTGGCCCTGGAGGGTCTGGACCCCCAAAGCAACCTCCATAGCCTGGGGGCCTCCGATCTCCAGGGATGGCTTTCCTTGCTGCTGGGAGGGCTGCAAGCTGCAATTCTACCACTGAGGGAGTGTCTGTGGTGGCAGGCACCAGGCATGCATTACTTTTTCTGCCTCTAGACTTGGGAGGTGGCCTCACTGAGCCCCTTCGGGACTGAGGCTTGGAGAGGTATGTGGCTGGCCTGAGATCACAGAGCCCAAGGAGCAGAGCCTGGATAGCAACCTGGGCCTGTCTGGCCCCAAGCCTGGCCTTGCTGGGCCTCTGTGTGTTCTTCCAGGGCAGGAGCTGATGGAGCGCTGCTGAACTGCAGCGTGCGCCCCATAGCTCACGGTCAGTGCCATTCCGTTTGCTCAAGAGTGAAGTCCAGACATCTGTGACAGCCGGGCGAGCGGGGGTTGGGGGAAATGTATGAGGGGACTCATCCCGAACAGGCGGAGGGCAGAGGGGCTGTTTCTTCCAGGCGCACTAACACACGCCATGTGAGACAAAGAAAAGCCCGGCTCCTTTCCCCAAGGCCACTCATCCAGACCACCATCTGTCCCCAGTTTTCACAGGCCACCTCCCTCAGAGTCACCGCTGAGGTTAAGATGCAGTGGCCCGGCGGCGGCTCAGTGTGGAGCTGTCACTGTGCCAGAGCTCACGGGCAGGCCCTGCTCTGTCGGTGGGGGATGGGGGGCACACCTGCTCCCCAGGCCACAACTTCAAGCACAGCCGGGAAGCACCAGGGCGTGGCCTGTTTCTGTTTGTTTTCTCCCTTCTGGGTCTCCTCTTCTCCAGGATCACACGCACAAATTGAATGATGCCTTGCGAGCAAGTGAGTTCCTTGATGCAGCCCGTGTAGCTGAAAGGCAGTGGGGCCATCCCTGACGGTGCCACCGCGGTAGCAGGTGTGACCAGCACCCCTCCCATTTCATCCACGCCACCGCACCTGCTCTTATGCACTTGTGTGTGCTCACACATGCGCGGGAGGCCCTGCGGGGCAGGAGGGGACATCAGTTTGAGCAGTGCTGGGATGGAACCCAGAGGCCAGCAGTGCTTCAGGCCTCTCGAGACCTAGCCAGCATTGGCTCCAGCCTGGCTCCACACCCGCACTCGCAGCCTGAGGGCCTCCCCGAGGTCTGTGTGTCCGCTGCATCTGTGCTTATCACTGCTGGCCCTGGGTTCCCCTTGCCTGTGCCCCGGCTCTGATCCTCTCTGCATTAACCGAGGCGAGGGAGCCGCTTGCTTCTCGACTTCTCCAGAAAGCTGCTGAGCGCCTGCTCCAGAGCAGACGTAGCCCTCATCACGTCCTCCACAGCCTCCACAGCAGCCTGAAGGTTGGGATCCTGTGCTCTTATGGGGTCTTGTGAGTGAGGTGGGCTTTCTTGAGATTTGGTGGAAGGTGGCAGGGGGCACGTTGCATCCCCTCCAGGCAGACACACCTGGCGCCCCCCACGTGGTGGCCCGGGGTGAAGAGTTCCCTCCAGCCCCATTGCCAGGGAGTCATTTCCCAGCCTCACCCACCAACGCTGCTTCCTCCCTGCTTCCTCGCCTTTTACCCCTCTGTCCTGTTTCTTCTCCCCAGGCCCAAGAGCAGCGAAATCAAACCCTCTGGGTCCTCAGGCAGAGCGGCTAAACCCCGTTTTGTGGCTGTGGTGCCTGCTGTCCCCTCTTCCAAAACCTTCCTGTCGGGGTTTTCCCAGAGGAGGGCAGCTCCCTCCCTGGAGGTGCGGTGGGCTCAGGGTGCTGGGAGGGTGTGGACACTGCTTTCTCCTTCTCTGGGGCTCCTCATCCAGCTGTGAGGTGGGGTGTGGCGGGAGCTGAGGATAACTGGATGGGAGGAGGCGAGAGCTCGCGGGTGGCATTTCTTGGCCACAGTGTCCGTTGCCTGGGCTGCCATGACAAAGGACTGTAGGATGGGGGCTTCCACAACAGGGGCTGATTCCTCACAGTCCTAGAGGCTGGAAGCTGAGACAAGGTGTCAGCAGGGCTGGTTTTCTTCCGAGGCCCCTCTCCTTGGCTTGCAGATGCTGTCTTCTCCCGGCATCCTCGTCTGTGCCTGTGTCCTAATCTCCTCTTCCCGTAAAGACACCGGTCACATTGGGTCAGGGCCCATTCTGACTACCTTCTTTTAATGTAATCCCCCTTTAAAGGTCCTGTCTCCAAATAAATACAGACACATTCTGAGGTGCAGGGTGTTAACTAGGGCTTCAACAGGTGGGTTTTGAGGGGACACAGTTCAACATGTAACAGTCACCTGCATGTATCTGGTGCCATGGGGAGGCCTAGAAGCAGAATCTCAGCAAGGGTGGATGAGGTGCGGATTCCCTCTCCAGTCTCTACTGAACCTAAAACTTGGCATATTCCTTGCCTTCTATGTCCTCTCTTGAAGATGATGGTGATCGTCCTGCCTACACAGGCTCACGGTGAGAATTATGCAGAGGACATGGACTTGGCCTGGCCCCTGCATGGTGAGGAGTGGAGAAGGGGCCATCTCCAGGTCCAGCTGTGGGAGCTGAGGGCACTCAGGACCTGATCCACTCCTGGATCCACTCCAGGACCCGCAGCTTCTCTGTGGTCAGGGCTTGGGGCCTACGACTCTGTCCAGCTGCTCTGGGGCCGCTGTGGCCACAGGCATGGGGCTTGGTGGCTGGGCCCTCCCTCTAGGGCCTTCAGCCCATGTGACCGGGGCCACCATCTAAAACAGGGGAGTGCCCCATGGTGTTCCTGCATGGCGTCAGCAGCCGGGCTGGTGCCCCCTGGATGGACTGCATGGGATCCTAGTCCTGCTGGCCAGGCCAGGGCTGGAAGGGCCCATTCCCTTGGCCAGGCCACTGGCCCTTCCACTCGGCCCCGAGTGGACTTGCGTGAGGCCTGCTGCACCTTGCTCTGCTTTGAGGCCTGGTCTGTGTGGGGGGTCCCTGTGCACCCAGGCCCCTTTGATTTTGTTCCTCTTGCTATTCCCTGGGCCCCATTCTGGGTCTGCCTGTGAGGGTGTCCTTTCTACTTTTGGGTATAGGGGCAGCTTGCCGTGCTCGGAACCCACAGGCGGGAGCCTCTCCTCCAAGGGTGGCCCCATCTCTGCATACCCTGTTTCCTCCCCCAGAACATCTCCTTCCCCCATAATTCCCACACGGTGAAAGCTTTCCAACTCTGCCATGCCATGACCCCCTAAAGAATGTCCCTGTCACCAGCTGACTGGAGCCCCTCTCCCTGGGAGGTTATCGGTGCCAATTTCTTAGCCCCCAGGACTGGGAATCAAGAAGGTCTAAGGACTCCGTCCTCTTCCCTTGCTCCAAGGGGTCTAGAACCGTTCCAGAAACACAGCCTCTGTCTTGTAAAGTTGGCCTTCCTTCCCAGGGAGTCCCCGCTGGAGAGCACCCAGGCCTCTGGCACAGACAGTCTGAATTTCCTCCTTCCGGAGCTTGCCTGGAATCCCTCCCATCATGATCTGGACCAAACCTTACTTGGCTCATGCGCAGGGCACAGAGGGCTGAGGTCACTCAGAGGCTGAAAAAGGGCCTAAGAGCTTCTGCCACGGTCGTGGGTGTTCCAAGGTCGTGGGTGTTAGATCTGCATGGTGTTCCACGGTCAAGTCTTCGAGTCTCTGAGCAGGAGCAGTGTCGTGTGCTCATGTATGAAGGAGACGAAGACACCCAGTACATTGGTCAGGGTTCTCCAGAGAAACAGAGCCAGCAGGAAGTGTGTGTCTAGATCTCTATCTGTATCTATATCCATATCCATATCCATATCTGTATCTGTCTATATCTAGAGATTTTAATGTATATATTTTCATATCTATGACAGATTTGTTATAAGGAACTGGCTCACATAAAGGTGGAGGCTGGCAGGTCCAGAATCTGCAAAGCCAATGTCCCAGTTTGATCTGGAGGCTGGCAGGCTGCTGTAGAGCCTGGAAGAGCTGATGCTCCAGGTTGAAGACTGTCAGCAAGAGAATTCTCTTTTAATTGGGGGAAGGGTCAGCCTTCTCTTCTATTCAGACCTTTAACTGATTGGATGAGGCCGGCCTGCATTGTGGAGGGCAATGTGCTTCACTCAGTCTCCTGATGT
Organism: Symphalangus syndactylus; assembly: GCF_028878055.3. NCBI lineage: Eukaryota > Metazoa > Chordata > Mammalia > Primates > Hylobatidae > Symphalangus > Symphalangus syndactylus. Next base: position 14,771,623 of record NC_072438.2, on the reverse strand, counting down.
ATACATTAATCTCATTCAAATATACCCCTGCAGAAACACCCAGAATAATGTTTGACCAAATATCTGGGCACCCCATGGCCCAGTCAAGTTGGCACATGAAATTAACCATCACACCTGGTAATACCATCCACCCATCCACCCATAACTCATCCATTTGTCTGCATCTGTCCATCCATCTATCCCATCCATCCATCCATCCATCCATCCATCCATCCATCCATCCATCCACTCATTTGTTCATTCACTTAGCAAATGTTTATGGAACTCTACACTGTATTGTGCACTGGGGACCCCCAGGTGAACGGGGCAGCCTGCTGAAGCAGAAAGTGGACCATCCTGCACCAGGGGCCAGGCAGCATCCAGTGGGGATACAGACGAGAGGGTCGTTCTTTTTGTTGGGGAGGATTTGGGAAGACTTCATAATGGAGGCGGCCTTTGCACTTTAAGAATGAATGTGACTGCCATGGTGTGGGTGGTCAGCAGAGGAGGCATTCTAGACTGAGGGCACGAGGACAAGGAGATAAGTGTGGCACGTGGGGGGATTGGGAGAGACCCAGGCTCTCGGGGTGGGGATGAGACTGGGGTGGGGCTTGGGCTGGATCATGGAGGGTCACTCACTGGGTGCCCTGTGACCTATGGCATCCACAGCACTTGGGTGCTGCTGGAGATGCAGATGTCCTGGCCCATCCTGGAGCTGTGTTCTGATAAGGGCCCCGTGATTGCTGGGAATGCTGACATCTGGGCAGCAGAGCTGAGATGACGGAGCTGTGGATGGCCTCTGCGGAGGGTGGTGGGAGAGTCACTGTCTTGCATAGCTTGGGGCACAGCATAGAGCAGGATTGGGGGAATGGAGACTGCAGGCCCTGGGGGAACCATGGGCTATGGGAGTAGCCTAGGGGAGCAGTGGGGAGGCCTGGGCTCTGGCAGGATGGATGAGGGGAAAGCTGCCTGGTGGCCAGGAGGAAGGGGGACACCCCAGTGACCCTGTGGCCTTTTCCTGGGGAGGCTGCTGAGGTCTGAGCCAGCCCAGTGCCTGTTCCCTGTGGGCTCCGCTCCTGATGCTGCCAGACTTCTAGGACCCAGGGCCCAGCGCCTGGACGCCGGAGAGTGCTAGTTAGCGAGCAAGGCATGGTATGCCAGCCTCATTATGTCACCCCCCACGGCAGCCCAGGATGGCGGATTTATTCTTTTCATCATCTCTACAGCCCCCCGGGGTTCTGGGCCCAAAAGCTCTTAATTTGCTTCCCTGCCAAGCCTCGTGGTCCGTGACCTTTAGACTTCCACTTGGCTCCTACATTTCAATCTGAGCCCTCGGCGCTGGGGCTTCGCATAATGTGGGGGCTCCCGCCCGCGCCAGCTGCGCCGTTTCTGTGGAGGATGCCACACTGTGTCGATGCGTGCCCCTCCCCCACCCTGCTGGGAGCTGCCCTGGGCCCCCTCAGTAGGCAGGGACGCTGTGGGTCCCACTCTGTGGACAGGGATGCCATGAGGGTGCCCAGGGTACCTGGTTCAATTCTGCCCAACAGACTGTCATGTATCAGCCTCTGGGGGCCGATCATGGCCTCAAAGGCAAGATTTGGTAAGGCACTGGGGGACCCCCACTCTTGGGGAGTATTTGGTCCCATGGAGACACTGCTGCACTGTCAGAGACAAGGCATCAGTGATGGGTGCAGTGTAGGACGGCCATCACCAGAGCTCCCCGCTCCTCTGCATCAGGCACCTCCCAGAGGCCTTCTGGGGCATGGGTCAGCTGAGCCCAGAAGTCAGGCTTCAGCACCTGCACGTTCAACTGCTGCCTCCCTGATGGAGGAGGCTGGGCTGGGCACAGCCGGGGTCCCCAGGCACCTGAGGGAGGCCAGGCACTGCCACTGCAGGCAGCAGGAATGGCACGGCAGAGGGAGCCTGCCAGAGCAGGGGGAGGCATCGGCCAGCCCTGAGAGCTAGAAAGGGTGGTGCGGGACCCAGACACCAACTGTGGACTAGGTCTGCAGAAGCCACGGTGGGGACAGGAGCACATCCAGGGTGTCATCATGATGACGTCTCCTGGCCACCACTGAGCACCTGCTCCAGGGCAGACGTAGCCCTCATCACATCCTCCACAGCCTCCACAGCAGCCCGCAGGTTGCCATCTTGTTTCCATCCAGGGACCCGGACACTGGGCCACAGCACAGTACAGACCCTCGCTGGGATCAGGGTGAGCAGACACTTGCTGGGTTCAGGGTGAGCAGGCACTGGCAGCTGTGGCGGTGGGTGGTCGGGGTGGGGGCCGGGACGAGGACTCAGGAATGAGGCTGGCGGTCACCATGCAGTGCAACAATTCTCAGGTGGGGTGTTCTAAAGCCCCCAGGTAATACTGGCCTGGCGCCCCCGTCTGACGCTGCAGGGTGGACTTCTGAGTGTCAGAGCCACGCCATCCTGCATCTGAGTGCTCTCCCTGGCTCTGCCCACCTGGGCCTCAGGCGAGTCTGTACTCCTGCACGCCTCAGTTTTCTCGTCTGTAAAATGGGTGCCGTGGTGCAAACATCAGAGGGTGCTGGGGAGGAGTCTGAGGTTTGCACTTGTAATACGCTGTCCTGTCCGCTGTCCCATCCCCTTCTCTGGTCTCAGTTTCCGCATCTGTAAAAGGAGGCTGTTGGGCTCAGGAGCAAGATGGAAAGCGAGTGGGGGAGGACCGTATCCCCAAGCCTCTCCGGGGAGCCCATGCATCTGTGCAGGCACGGGGGTTAATGGGCCAGCCCCTCCCCCTGAGCCCTTGAGCCTGGCAGCCCATCTCCCCAGGTGCTGGAGTTACTAGGACAAGGACCGTGATCCCCCGCCAGAAAGATGCCTGGGATTTGGGCTGTCATCACAGTGGCAGGTTCTTCCCTCACCCTGAAATGTATTGATTCTTTTGATACCTTGATTTTGAGACGTGCTGGGGCCGAGCTGCCTGGGGCTGAGAACGGTAGCATGGGCTTTGCAGTCGTGAGGACACTGCCTTCTCCACCCCCCGCTGCCAGTCAGCCTGTTCTGCTGCTGCGGAAACAAGGGTGCTGAGTTCTCCCAGAAGCTTCAGTCATTGCCATGCTATTGGTCTTTCATTATTTTTAGGAAGGAAGTATTACTTTGAATTGCATCCTGCACTGTGCAAGGGTTGTTGGCCCGAGGACTTCCAGGAACACTCTGTGGCCCAGTGACCCGGCATGGTGGCCTCTCTGGGGTATCACTGGGCAGCCGATATGGCCACATAGCCCAGGGCTGGGAGGCTGATGCTCTCGCCCTTGGGTCCCTGAGCTTGGAGGAGATCCGGCTTCAGTTCCATTCCTGGGCTCTGCGGGTCTAGGCGGCCTCCCTGGCCATCGTCCTCTAGGATCTGTCTCCTTGGCTGGCTCCCAGCAGCTCAGGTAGGCTTCTGTCTTTACTGTCACGATGCCTGGCATACAGTAGGAGCTCAGCACATGCTTGGAGGTCACCACTGTTCTCAGGCCCTGACAGCGCAGCCCGCCACCCTATCCAGGTGCCTGATGATGGCTGCCCCAGGCTGCGCGCCCCAAGGCAGCCTGTCCACGGCTGCCGCAGTTCAGGGGACAGACTCAGGGGCAGCCAGTGCTGGGGCCAGGAGGCCGGAGAAGGCCTCGCCGAGGAGACAGGGGCTAGGCTGGGCCCGAAGTCTCGTGGAGTGCGTGGCAGGGGAACTTAGCCCTGGGGAAGGCAGAGCAGGAGCGAGTTGGGCATAGGGTGGAAACTGAGGCTGAGCATATGGAGCTGGGCTCTGCAGTGCATCCTGTGAGGGTCTGAACTCTGTGTCTATCTGGCATTCTCCAGTGATTTCCCCTCCTGAAGCCTCGGTGTCCTTGCCTGTGAATGGTACTCACAGCAGATAGGTGGGAGGTGGCGAGCACACAGTACTGTGCCGGCTTGCACGAGGGCGCCCTGTGCAGCCGCACCAGTTATTACCCCACCCTGCTGCTGCCTGCAGCAGGCTCAGCTGAGGCAGGGAAACTGGGCGTGGCCTCGTCACCAGGCCCTTCCTTCTCAGGCAGCCTCTACCTTCATACCCACAGCAGATCTTTGGGGCAGGAACTGGTAAGACCCTCATTTTCCAGAGCAAGAAATGGAAGCTCAGAGAGGCATGGCCACTGGCCTGAGGTCACACAGAGGGTCCAATCTTGGTCCCCTTAGCCTTGAGGGACTGTGTCTTGCCTGTAGGCTACCCAGGTTTCTGAGGCTGCAGAGAACACAGAGCGGGTGGATGGGAGCCCCCTCTGGGGGTGATTAGCAGGGAGGTGTTTGTGGCCTGGCCCCTGAGGGGGTGGCTTCCTGGGGAGGTGGTGATAGGCATTAGGGTAGAGCGCCCCGTGTACTTGATGTCCATTCTGGCTGTTTGCGAGGCTGTTGAGAGGCCAGGCCTTGATAGTGAGCAGAGACTGATTGTGCTGCCTGAGTCTGTCCGTGCCCACTCTGATGAGCACTTAGTGGGCGGAGAGGCTTGGAAGAGCAGGCGAGTGCTGGTGTCGTTTGCTGCAAAGGTGAGATGCCTCCCTTCTGGATTCCCAGGCAGCTTATCGTGGCAGGCGATGTTGCTAGTGCTGCAATTCCATTTAGACAGGTGTGAGCACCCGTGAAGCTCTAGGTGTGAGTGTAAGGGTTGCCAAGCCCTGAAAGAGTCTCCACGCATTTGTGAATCTTTACTAGATGCTGAGGATGGGGCAGAAAACAAAAAAGTTGAAAATCCCTGCCTGGTGGCATTCTAGTGGGGAGGAGGCATGTAATAGCTCCTAATGGGTAAACGCGTGCCTATTGGCCTTCAGACACTTGCACGTATGGACATTCATGTGGGTACACATACCTGCACAGAAATGCATTCATGTATGTGAGTGTGCAATGGAGAAAATAAATAGAGAAGGGGAATATGAAGAATATGAAGTGTCTGGAAATGGAGGAGCTTGGCGTTTTAGGGAGGGTGGCCAGAGGAGGTCTCACCGCGGGTGACTTTTGAGAGATTCTGGGAGGGAAGTAAGGGCAGGAGCCACGTGGGTATCTGAGGCCTGAGCATTCCAGGCAGCAGAACAGCCAGTGCAGGGGCCCTGGGGCAGGGGTGTATTGCCAGGCTGAGGACTGGGAGTGTGTCTGTTGGCAGCAGGAGAGTGAGGGGGGACTGAGAGTCACAGGAGAAAAGACAGGAGGTGCTGGGGCAGGAGGGGTTGATGACGTAGGTGAGGGGCATCGGAGAGAGTATTCTCTGCCGCTGTGCTGTGTTGCTGCCTAGTAGAGCCACTGTTACCGGTTTCTTAGCATGGTTTTATTATTTATTTATTATTTTTTGAGGTGGAGTCTCGCTCTGTCACCCAGGCTGGAGTGCAACGGCACAATCTCGGCTCACTGCAACTTCTGCCTCCTGGGTTTAAGCGATTCTCCTGCCTCAGCCTTCTGAGTAGCTGGGACTACAGGCATGTGCCACCATGCCTGGCTAATTTTTGTACTTTATTAGAGACAGGGTTTCACCATGTTCGCCAGGCTGGTCTCGAACTCCTCACCTCAGGTGATCTGCCCACCTCGGCCTCCCAAAGTGCTGAGATTGCAGGCCTGAGCCACTATGCCCGGTCAGTTTTATTGTTTTAATGCTGTCTCATCTCACAGGAGAAACTTCTGTTATTTTCCAGGTGGAGACCTGGCCTTAGGGGAGTCCCAGGGCTCTGCTGGGCCCACCTGGAGAACACTGGCCGGGTGGGGCTCTGAGGCAGCCATCCTGAGATGCTGGGCCTCTGTGCCAGCGCACATGGTCACTGGCAGCTATTTTTAGTTCCTGGCAGTGGCGCAGGAGGAGTTTGGGGCCTCAAGTCCAGCTGAGAACAGAAATTGGAATGTGAAGTTTCTGACAAGCAGCAGATAACATGGGCAATTTTCATCTTCTTCTTTAGTAAATCCAACTTTAACAAAATTGATTGCAATAAAAATAGACAGCCTTTTCAAGATGCCCAGGGAAACCTCCTAAGCCAAAGGGATTCCTGCTCAAAACAATCTTAACTTGTTATTTGAAGAAAGGCTTTATGCTCCCGGTGGCCTTCTGGTCTGTGTCCACCAGGCTGTTCTTTTTAGAAGAGACCCCTCTTGGCTGCTGGTCTCAGGTGACCACAGTGACCCACAGTGGCTCCTCCCAAGGGGACCCTGTTCACATCCTTCTCAATATAGTTGCAGCCAGGGAGTGAACCCTGGGCCGCAAGACTAGGGGCTGACTCTAGCATTTAATACTTTTATTTATCTATCTATTTATTGATTTATTCAGCATCTTTTGAAAAGGACCTGTTATGGACCAGGTATTGAGCTTGGTGCAACGGGTGCCTTATTGAGGAAAGCCGACAGGATTCTATGTCCTGGAATGTCAAGTCTTATGTTTCAGCCTCTCTGGGCCTCTGTTATCCCATCTATAAAGTGGGAATAATAATATCCAGTGGGGAGGGCCATGAGTTTATGTCAGATCCTGATTGACAAAGCTCTTTGGAACAGGCAGAACAATGGGCCCAAGGAGGGGAGTTTGGTTTTTTCATTCTGCTTGACATGCTCTATTGTGGATGTTTTTTACAGTGTGATTTCTCTAGGATTTGTACCATGATCCATCTGAAATGTGTGTGCCGTTTTCCTTTTGCTTCTAAATTAGAGAACTATCAAGTAAAGGAGCACGGTGCCAGAGTGCTCAGGAGTGCTTGGGATACCAGCGGACTGTGGGCCAGGGGTGCTGTTGGATGGCTGTCATCTGCAACGTGAAGTGCATCTTCTTTCAGAAACAATGTTCTTTCCAGTGCGCTGGCAGGAGGGAGACAGCATTCTATTTGACTCATGGTGGGAATGAAGAGGCCACGTCTGCAGAGGCCGAATGAAATGACTGTAATCCAACTGTTCCATGAACCAGATGTACTCAAAAGAATAAACAATGATTTTATTAATTTTGGATGCTGGTGCTTGAGGAAAAACAGATTTAATTAGATTTAATTAGAAGAGGCTGTGGAGGTAGAGGGAGTCTGGAGGGGGTCACTGGTACTGCATACAGCTTTGTGTGTTGCTAGTGATGCTTTTTGCTGTGCATAAAGTCAAATCCAGACTGAGGCTGTTGTTAAATTTTTTTTAAGGTATAGCAGCCATGCTGCTGGAAGGGCTCCTAGGTCCTTGCCTAGCTAGGAAGATGGCTGGTAGTGGCCTTAAGCCAGACAGTTCTCACTGGTCACTGGGTGGCGCTGTGAACTCAGAGCAGCTTGGTTGCTCTCAGGAGTGAGGGGCCTGTGTGCGCGTGCTCATGTGTGTGTGTGCCTGTGTGTGTGTGTGTGTGCAGGTGGCATCAGTGGAGACGGTGGAAGCCAGGCCTGCACCCTCACGTGGTTGTGTTTGTGTTAATCTGTGGTGTGATTAGGAGCGTGAGCTGCTGCCCTGCCCATGTCTGGGTTTGAATCCAGCTCCTCCTGTCACTAGCTTGGTGCTTCTGTTTTTGCCGCTGCTCCCTCTCTGGAGTCTGCGGCTGACCCCTGTCCGCCAGTTCCAGGTGCACATGGCCTCCCTGGGTTGGGGTGGGCCAGTGAGCCCTCTGAGGTCTGTCCCGCCATGTGGCTGTGGTACTCTTTACCACTGCCGGTCTGTCACCCCCATCACCCCTGTGCCCTCGCTGTAGCCTCTTCATCTGGTCATCCGTGGCTGCATCTGCCCCAGCAGCTCTACCACTGGGAGAACTAGGCATGGCCCACGTCCCTGTGGAGTTCATCCGGGAGCCGGGCACGGCACTGGCCTCAGCAGGAGACTTCCCCCATCCTCTTGGCCTCTGTGGCTCCTTCCTGTGCTCCCCAGAGCCTCCTTCGAAGCCCCTGTCCCTCCTTCCTCCCCATTGCCCTCTGCTCCTGCCACTCTCTGCGGAAGGTTCCTTTGTGCCCAGGATGCTGCTGTCAGTTGAAGGGGGACCTCCTCCTCACTCACGGGCTGCCCGTGGCTATGTTGGCAGCTTCTGGGCTTCTGAAGAAAGGCCGAGGCCCGGCATCGAGGGACCTGGGGCAGGGCTGTGGCCGCGAAGGCCCCCGACCTCCTTTGGACTGCCAGGAGCAGCTCCCCTGCTGGTCCACGTGCCTGGTTGGAGTCCCTGTGGCCGGGACAGTGGCTCCCATAACCGTGCTCAGCTGCCCTCCTCCTCCTCTCTCTCTCTCTCGTTTTCCTGGAGGGCTTCGGTTTTCTTTTTTGAGTCTTCCTGGCCCCAGGCCCTTCCCTGGGTGAAAGCTACTGTCACCAGGCCACTGACTGCTGACTGTGAGCCTGGGATCTGGAGAAGGGCCTTAGGGAGGGCTGGTTTGTTTGCTAAAATAGCCCCCAGGGAGCTGGGGCGAGGCCCGGCTGGGTTGCTGGGCAAGTCTCGCACTTGGCACCCAGGATAGGCCTCTTATGGGTCATTTTCTTCTTGTAAAGCAAAAAGCAGGGGTTCTGGCCGAAAAGTTCCGAAAAGACCACTTTTGCCCTTTCGGATGTTAGGGAAGTGAATAAAAGAGAAAAGAACTAACTCTTTGATTTCTTTATCTTTGAAGATAAGAGCCCAAGAATTTGTCAACGAGGGTGAACAGCCTAGAGCTGCCTTCATCTTTCTTGAAACTGCTTTGGGGAAGGTGGACGTTGTTCCTGGAATGGTCGGAATCTCTTTTATTTTCTTTTTTTTTGAGACGGAGTCTCGCTCTGTCGCCCAGGCTGGAGTGCGGTGGCGCAATCTCGGCTCACTGCAAGCTCCGCCTCCCAGGTTCACACCATTCTCCTGCCTCAGCCTCCCAAGTAGCTGGGACTACAGGCGCCCGCCACCACGCCCGGCTAATTTTTTGTATTTTTAGTAGAGACGGGGTTTCACTGTGTTAGGATGGTCTCGATCTCCTGACCTCGTGATCTACCTGCCTCGGCCTCCCAAAGTGCTGGGATTACAAGCGTGAGCCACCGTGCCCGGCCAATGGTCGGAATCTTGTGCCGTCTGTTTGGCAAGCACAGCCCTGCGTGTCTCGCGGTGGCTTCTTGTCCGTGGGGAGCACAGGAAAGCTCTGCTCTCCACAGAAGGGAATCCGAGCTTCCTCGCTGTAGACCCGGGTTCTAATTTCAGCTCTCGCCCTTCAAAGCTGGGGCCTGGGAGAGTCCACCTGACGTTGCTGGGCCTCCATCTTCTGGGCTATGATGACTCTGGCCCCACGGGGCTGTTGTGATCCCCGAAGGAGATGGTGTCAGGGGAGCTTGCTGCAGTGGCAGAGAACAAAGCACCAGGTACCGGCGGGTGTCGCTTGCACGTACCACCTCGTCACCTGCTCTGGAAGAAGAGAGAAGCTGAGAACCCTGCTGAGCTTCGTTCTTATCAGGTTTTACTTCTGTAAAAAATGTTTCACCAGCAAATTACCTCGATGAGTCCTTCCTGGGGATTCGTAATTTGTTTGATACGTAACGCAGGGCCATCCAGGGTGTCAGCTGGAATGAAAGATACACTCTAATTTGCTGGGGAGCTTGGAGGCTGGAGTGATGGTAATTAGAAGTGATTATCTTCCTCCGATTCTGCCGAATGTTCCCCGTCCTCGTGGCGGAGGTGGGAACTGCGCAATGCTGGGAAAGGTTGTGACTGCCCTGAGGCCCAGCCGCCCTGAGAGCTTGGTCCTGTCCTTGTTTTCCGTGCTGGGCTGTGTTTGCATGTCGAAGGGCTGTCTTTGAAAATGGGCTTCACTTTCTAGCCCCGGAACCTGTTGGAATCCTGAAGCTGCAACTTGTAAACCTCCTCCTGAAGGGGCAGTAAGAGTGACCACGACAGGGACAGTAAGAGCATCTGCCTGCTGTGGTGCTGTCTCTAAAACACCCTGAGAGTAGGGCTGGTGGCTGAAGTCGGGTGGCTTACACCCCGCTCCACCTTCATTCGCAGTTGCCAGATAAAACATAGGATTCTCAGCTCAATTTGAATTTCAGATAAGCAACAAATAATAATAATAATAATTATTATTATTATTTGAGGCGGAGTCTCATTCTTGTTGCCCAGGCTGGAGTGCAATGGCACAATCTCGGCTCACTGCAACCTCCGCCTCCCAGGATCAAGAGATTCTCCTGCCTTAGCCTCCCGAGTAGCTGGGATTACAGGCTTGTGCCACCACGCCCGGCTAATTTTTTTTTTTTTTTTGTATTTTTAGTAGAGACAGGGTTTCACCATGTTGGCCAGGCTGGTTTCGAACTCCTGACCTCACATGATCTGCCCGCCTTGGCCTCCCAAAGTGCTGGGATTACAGGTGTGAGCCACCTCACTAGAGGCCCCCATTTCCTGGGGGGCCGGTGGGGCTTGGCCGTTGGGCAGAGGACACCCAGTGTTTTAAGGTCCCGGCTTGTCCAGGCCTCACTGCCCTCTGTGTCCCTGGTCAGTGCTGTGGAGAAGGGGTGGGACATGGGCCCTGGTTGTTGTGTGGTCCAGCATGAATGCTCCCAGCAGCCCTATAGACCACCTTTCTCCTCCTTTTCCTCACCTGGACGTGGAATGAGGGTCTGGCCCGAGTCCTTCCTCTTCACTCAATTTTTCACTTACTGTGCGCTCTTCCGTGTCAGGCATTGTGACAGGCCTGGCGCATGGCGGTGATGGCATCAGATGCCGCCCCTCCCTGCCCTTCTGGGGCACATGGTTTGGTTGGAGGAGGCAATTTGCAGTGAGGAACAAAAGAATCCACAGGAGACGCACTGAAAACTCTGACAGTCGCCAGCACACGATGCCATTCCCCAGTCTCTTCCTGGTTAAGGTGGTTTTCATTTTATTTTCCGTTCCCATTCTGGGATGCCTCACACCCCTTTGCTGAAAGTGCTGCGGAGCGACTGAGCGCGTGGGGAAACGAGCAAACATCTGTGTGCGCGCGTGTGTGGCCTTGCTGGGCGCTGGGATGCTTGCTCCCCAGGCTGTTTAGCTGACGGTGTTGAGTGTCTACACTGTGCCTGGCAGTGGGGGTGCAGGAACAGGTGGAGTTCACGGCATTCCTGGCTGCAGCCGAGTGCAGCTTGACTGTTGGGGGTACCGGGCAGCGGCTGCCGTTTGACTGGTGAGGAATCTACCTACCTCTCAGTTATTATATCACCTAGGCAGCTTCAGGACCCCCAGACCCACCCCGGCTGCCACACTCATTCAGCAGGGCCTTCCACCTGCTGTGGCTGGTCCTTAGGGCCAGCTTTCCTCTGTGGCTGGTCCTTAGGAAAGTGGCTCCGTGAGGGTCACCTGAGTGTTCCCTCGGAGACTTTGAGGCCCCTGTTGTCTTCTTTTTTTTAAAGGCAGGGTCTCATTCTGTCCTCCAAGAGTGCAGTGGCATGATCACAAATCACTGCAGCCTTGAACTCCTAGGCTCAAGAGATTATCAACTCAGCCTCCCGAGTAGCTGCAACTACAGGCATGCACCACCACGCCTGGATAATTTTTTTTTTAATTTTATTTTTGTAGAGATGGGGTCTCACTATGCTGCCCAGGCTGGTCTCAAACTCCTGGGCTCAAGCAGTCCTCCCACCCCGGCCTCCCAAAGTGCTGGGATTATAGTTTGAGCCACTGCACTGGTCTTCTGAATCAACCCCTGAATCTTTAGCTCACTGTGCGTCATCCCCAAGCCCATCTCTTCCCCTTCCTCTCCACCTTGGCTGGACACCTGGGCTATCATGTCCTTTGCTGTCCCTTTCTGGAGTGAATTTCTCCCCATTCATCCTGCTTTCCCAAGCCCGCCCACACTTCCAGGCCCAATTCAAATGTTGGCTTTTGGGTGAAGCTTTCCCCAGCCCCCTCCAAAGTGGCTTTCCCCTCCCCTTCCAGACTCCGTGGCCATTACTTCCCCCAGGATTTGAGCTGATGCTCGGTCAGTCTTGTACCAGAGTTAGCTGCAAACATGTCTATGAGCGCCCCAGCTTGTCGCCTGCAGTGGGCAGGGATCACACCTTATCATTCCCAAGATGCCGTCACAATCACTTGGCCCAGGGCTCAGCTCCGGGAAAATGCTGGTTGGATGGGAGACACTGAGGCGCCCATTGTGGGCTAGCAGTGGCACATGGTGGTGTTTCCAGACGACAGTCAGCCCTGGTCCTCCTTGAGTGCGCCTTTGGCTGCAGGGCCCCTGGGGGTTGAGGGTTGGCTTGGCGCCCCAGTGAGGTGCTGACCCCACCCCGGGGGCTTTCTTTCTCCATGAGGGATCTGAGTTCCCCCTCCCCATCCACGCACCAGCTCTGGGGGATTGCACTTAGTTATGACGTGGGATGTTCTGGTCTCGCCAGCACTGAGATGCCCTCTGAGCTATAGAAATGGCAAAGGCTGGATTTAGGAGGTAGGTTTTGGATTTTGGGCAAAGATGGGGCTAGGGTTGAGGAGATCTTGGCCATTCTCCTCCCTGCTAGGCTAAGCTGAGAACCGAGGTTCAGAGAAAGTGGTGTGATTTGTCCCCTATGTGATGGTCTCCAAGACCACCCCTAGGAGTGGTGATTTGCGAGGGGAACTCCCAGGCCTTGGCAGTGAGAGGAGACAGACAAGGCCAAACCAGCAGAGGGAAAGGTGTGGGGAGTAAAGGCTGGAGGAGCCCGGGCTCCAGCTTCCAGAACCCTCTCCCAGCAGAGCCACATGGCATATGCCTAATTCCTCCGGCATCTCATCATGACACCCGTGAAACACCGTCTACCAGGGAAGGAACTGGCTGCACAGGCACCCTCTCCTGACACACACCAAAACTCCAGACTCTCAGAAGGCCAGCAGGTGGTCGTTGGCATGAATCATGTGGTTTGCACAAACAGCGAAGGCGCACTGAGCCTTGCTTCTCAGTTAGGGTGTGGAGATCCACCCCCGACCCACCACAAACCTAAGTTCTCAGACACCAGGCAAGCAGGTAGCTTCCCTGCGAGGGCAGGCCGGCCTCCGGGTCAGCACCTCACCAGGGCACCAGGCCAAACCCTGCCCTGCTGTCTGTCTTCACATGCATTCCCCTCTCCCCGGCACGCAGCAGGCCTGGCCCGATGATGGGATTCCAGTGGAGCTGGGTGCGCACCAGGTGGACAGGGAGGGCCATGGCCGGAAGGAAATGCTTGCCCCGTTCTTGGTGTTGAGTGGTCTCCTCTGCTCAGCGGAGTCACCTCTGTCTCTTTGCCCCTATTTGTCGTTGGCTCACCGCAGCCTTTCCTGCATGGAACGGGAAGGAGGGTCCCCACTTCCAAAGCACGTGGGAAGGGGCAGCTCCCCTGGGAACAGGGGCTGTGCTCCTCCCAGCCTCCAGAGCCTGCCAATCTCCGTTCTCAGAGCCGCCAACTCCCAGCTTGGCTAAACCCCAGCAGCACTGCGAAGGCTCCTCCACTTGGAACAAGCTTGGGGGGTGAGTTTCTCCAGCTCATACACTCCTCCCGAGTGGTTATTTATCCCCAAAGTCATTCTGAAGATTCATGGGCAAGGGCTTTCAGCGGCCTCCCATTCCTCGCAGATGCCAGCCTGCCTGGTGGAACGCGGCGCTGCTCCCGCAGGAGTTGATGGCATTCCGTCTTTGCCACCACACCGCTGCTCCGTCCCTGCCCCTGGCCGCTGCTGCATATTAAGTGCAGGGTGCCTGGCAGGCCTGCCAAGGCCTTTTCAGGGCCCATGTGTTCTCAGGGGAGATGAAAAGCGTGAAGCAGGCGTGGCGTGGGTTGGCCTTGGCACTGCACCCCTGGTTCCAAGCACTGAGGGCCCCCCGGAATCCCCCTGGGAAGACTGAGGGCCCAGCAGACCCCACTCTGTGCGGTTGCCCCTACTCTGACACCCTCACCCACTCCTACCCTGACTCCCACCTACCTCCCCCAACTCTTGTTTAAACAATTAGGGGAAAACTCTCTTCGGCCATCAGGAGAAGGAGGCTGCAGCCGGGACGGGCTCCTCAGCAGCTTTTGTTCTCCTGGAGAGCAGGGTTTTCAGAACCTTGGTGAGGGAGCGTGTGCTTAATATGCCAGTCAGTGAAGCCGGACCTGAGTACCCAGCCCAGCCTGCCACCCCCTCCTTGGCCAATTGGCTGAGAAGTGGGCAGTTGGAAGGGGGGTGGCTGGAGGAGGGTGGAGTAAGCTGCTATGGGAACCCAAGGTGGCCGCCTACCTGGGCCCAGTGAGCTCAGGGTTCAGCAGGTGTGGATGGGGCCGAGGGTCCTGTCTCCTGGCAAACCAATGGGGTGTGGACAGTGAGAGTGGGCGGGAGGCTGGGCCACTTCTTCCTCTTCCCCCTGGAAGCTGCGGGAACCTGGACGCAGGCCCCTTCTGGTCCCAGTCACCTCCCTACCCTCCCCAGCTGGTTACCTCCTCAAACAGGGTCTCTTTGGGTAGAAAATGGGCAAAGCCACAGTGGTCCACCCCCTACTGCGGCTTGGCTTACCTGAACCTGGTACGCCGTGGATGTGGACACGCGGTTTTCATCCCTGCTGCACACTGGAGGCAGCCTGGAGCTCCTTGCTCCTCTGGACGCCCATTTCAGGACTGATGTGGAATTTTTGTTGTGGAACAATTAGGTTAGCACAGTCTGATGTAATTTCTTTCTGAAATAACTTGGGCTTTAGAGTCAGAAAGACCTGGATTCCACCCTGGCCGTTGCTAGTTGCGTGGCCTCGGATGATTCCCCGGGGTCTTTGGTTTCTCCATCTGTGAAGTGGGAACAATGTTAGTGCCTCCCAGTGCAAGGTCGTGGTGAAGATTTCAAATGTGCACAGACGCGAGAGTGTCAGCCATTGCTATTGGTGGTGGTGGTGTTATGGTCGCCCCCAGCTCCAGTGCCCAGAGCGGGGCCTGATGTGGGGCAAGTGCTTGGTGAGTGTGGAGCTGAAATCAGTGACCCTCTGCTGGGTGGAGAGATGAGTCCCAGCTTGGGGTCTAGGGACACGGGTGCTGTCCCTGCCGTGAGGACTGAAGGGCAGGCAGGACCACCCCCACTTTACAGATGAGGAAACTGACTTTCAGAGACGGCAACTGACTTGTCCAGGGTTGCCCAGCTGGGCTCAAGTGCTAAGAATAAATGCAATGTCGCATGCCACAGACTGGCGGCATTTGGTACCCAGCCTTGCCGTGATACTCCCGGGGTGCATTTTGCCTTGATGCTTGGTTCTGTCAGTCAGAAAGGGATTGTGCCAAATCCCTGAGTATCTGGGAATTCCCCGAGACTCCAGTTTAAGGGGGCTTCACGCAACTTAGCGGTCATTTCACACTATGCAATTTCAGTCCTGGGTGAGTACTGACAGCAGCCACAGCCGTGCAGAAGATGCACACATGAGTGCCGGATCATTCTATGGCCTGGGTCCTCTGTGTCCCAGCACATGTCTCCCTGGATTCTGGGTACCTGGTCGTGTCCATGTAAGGAACCCCCATCCACCTGTGCCCTTTGGCACTCTGACCAAACACATCTGGACCCTCCAGGGTGTTATTATTGCTTAAATGAACCCACAGATCTCACCAGGGTTTTAATGAACCCACAGATCTCACCCAGGGCTTAAATGAACCCACAGATCTCATCCAGGGCTTAACCCACAGATCTCACCCAGGGTTTAAATGAACCCACAGATCTCACCCAGGGCTTAAATGAACCCACAGATCTCATCCAGGGCTTAACCCACAGATCTCACCCAGGGCTTAAATGAACCCACAGATCTCATCCAGGGCTTAACCCACAGATCTCACCCAGGGCTTAAATGAACCCACAGATCTCACCCAGGGCTTAAATGAACCCGCAGATCTCATCCAGGGCTTAAATGAACCCACAGATCTCATCCAGGGCTTAAATGAGCCTGCAGATCTCACCCGGGGCTTAAATGAACCCGCAGATCTCACCCGGGACTTAAATGAACCCACAGATCTCACCCGGGGCTTAAATGAACCCGCAGATCTCACTCGGGGCTTAAATGAACCACAGATCTTGTCTGTGGCTCAAAGCCAAAGCATTGGTGCCAGGGAGTGGGGTTCCTGTTCCCATGTTGCCTTGGGCCTTTGCTGCTCTAATCCAAAGAAGCAGTGGTGGGAAGCCAGGCAGCATCTGGAGGGAGATGGGGCTGGGGAATCTGCACTCTGAGATCCGAGCCTTCCCTTCCCTGGTGAGAGAGGCTCCTCATGAGCTGTGAGCGTGCGCTTTGGATGTGGAGCGTGCACACGATGGCCATGATGAGGGCCTGGAACTCTTTCGCTGTGACTCTGCTGTGCCTTCCACCAGCAACTATCCACCTCCCCACAGCCTCCTGCTATCTCCGGAGGCACAGTCCTCCCTCCCTCCAGGCCCTACCCACTCGTCTCCTCCTCCAGGGGGCCCTTCCTTATTCCCCAGCTAGAAGTGGGTTCCTCTCCCTCCGGGCCCTCTCCGCCTTTGCAGGGGCTCAGGAAGTGTCTGCACAACAAGCCAAGGTGAGAAGGCCAGTGAGATGTTTGGTGAGGGGAGCAGTGGGCCCACCTGACCCGATTAGGCCTTCATATGCCCGCAGGTGCTTTCTGAGCCCAGGGGTCACCAACGAGACTCCAGGTGTGGCAGGTGGGAGCACGGCAGTGTGGTGTGGCCTGAGTACAGAATTAGGAAGGCTTCACCCACCCACGACGTGTTTTCACTATAGCCCAATGTGACTAAGAATTACATACTGTAAATGGATGTTTCTGTCTTTAATTTTTTTTCTTTTTGCATTTATGGAAGCTTTACTGTTTCTGGGTAATGAAATCCATTATCTGGTTTTCAGTGGAATACTTAGAAGAGAAAGTTATTGGAATGAATAAACAATGCAATATTTGTACCTAAACATTCCTTTCAAATATAATGAAAAACACTTCGTCAACACTTGCAGGGTTTTGGCTGTTTGGCCAACCATAAACGGCGTCGTAAAACAAAGCAAAGAAGCAAATTTGTTAATCCTCATGAGGACGATTCCTGTGCGTTTTCCATGGAGGATTTGGAACATAAACAGGGCGTGTTAGGATTGCTGGAGGGACGGGAGGGGCAGCGCTTTTTTTTTGTGGATGTCAAAGCCAAGGCCACAAGAGTGCTGGAGGTGGGCAGCAGGGCGCGGCCTGGGGGACCCGGTGACCCTGGCAAGGGGCATGGGCAGGGCTGCTTCTTTGCTGAGCCCTAGCTCCTCATCTTTGAACTGGGGATGTAGGTGATGTTTCCTGGGGAAGCTGCCCTGGAGGACCACTGTGTGGTCAGATAAGCTGGTGGGTGGGAAAGTGCTGAGCGGAGGTGGAAGCCCTGCACCCTAGTGGCAGCTCCCACTCAGATCCTAGGAGGGCGCGACTCCGTCCTGTCGGCAACGGGATCCCCCAAACTCCTTACTCCACGTATGACAGGAAGAGTCCCTCTGAGGAAGGGACAGCCCTGGGAAGGGGTGTCAAGGGAGCAGGGTGTCCTCCCCACCTGAGAACCGAGCCCCATCATGCACACAGCCCTGAGGGCCATGGGTTTCGTGAAAGGTCTGGCCCGGCCTGAGCCCGGATCCCAGCTTAGCTGCTGACTGTGTGTGGCCCCCCTACCGAGGGAGGCTCCACAACCCCAGGCTGCCCTCGGGAAAGCTGGTGATTCCATGATCACATGGGGTCCTGGCGGGGCTCAGCTGAGAGGCTGTCCGTGGAGGGTGTTTTGTCAGTTGGAGAGCGCTCTACACATGCTAAGGTTCCAGGCCAGCAACTGCTTCTGCAGGTGTACAGGTCATGGTGGGAGGGCCCCGGGATGGATTCAGACTTTACAATCACCACACCAGGTGCGTGTCCTAGCTGTGTGACTTTTGTCAAGTTACTTAACCTCTCTGGACCTCCAATTCCTTATCTGTAATAAAGAAGATGATGACTTTTCTGTGCTGGTGTCCTGTGAGAATTGAAGACAGCATCTGTGAAGTGCCTGGCCTGCCAAGAGCCTTCTGGAACAGTAGTGTTGATCACTGTCATCGTGTGTGACCCTGGGCTGTGTGCCTGTCTTGTCTCATTCTCAGTTTTCTCATCTGAAAGGACAGACTTTGACTAGTTGATTTTTTAAGGTCCTTGTTCTTTATTTGATTTTATTCCTCTTTCCAGGTGTACACTACATTTTTAGTAATTATAATATTTGAAGCCCAATGCTTTAATCAGACTTGGCAAAAATAACTGATCACCTTAAGGAGACAAATGTTCCAGAGATTGGAGAATTCCATTTGTGGCCTGAGAAAGGCTGGCTTCTGTGTTAGGCCAGGGTATGAGGATAGCTCCGGGGGTGGGAGCCCTGAGAGCTTGTGTCTGGCACTGGAGGGATGGGGACTTGATGAGCCATTGGATTAGGCCAGTAGGGTTTTAGCCAGAAGCATCATGGGCCCCTTGGTTTTTACTGTAAGTCAGTTTGGCACTGGTATGTGGGATTATGCAGTTTGTATCAGTCAGGATAGGTAGACAGTGCTGCAGTAACAAACAGCCCCAAATCTCAGTGGCTTAAAAGAATCATGTTCTATTATCTCATGGTTATATGGGTTAACTGGATCCCCTGTGTAGTTGTTGCTTGCTTGTGTTCAGATGGTGGCTGGGACTGGAGTCCTTTGAGGCTCAACTGGGCTGGGTGTCCAAGCTGGTTGCTTCACTGACATTTTAAGTAACTGGGCTGGAATGGCTGGAAGAGCTTGGGACTGGCTGGTGTCACTCTCTCTCCTGCAGCGTCTTCATGTGGCTTGGGCTTCCTCACAGCATGGTGGTCCCAAGAGTGACTGTTCCAAGAGTGGAAGTGGAAAAAGAAGTGGAAGCCACCCGTGTCTTAAGGCTGAAACCAGAAGCCAGCACAGTGTCCCTTCAGCTGTCTTCTATGGGCTGAGAAGTTGCAGAGCAAGCCCAGGTTCGAGGGGGAGGGGACCCATTCACCTTTTGATGGGAGGAGTGTCAGAGAATTTGTGGCCATCCTTACTGTGCCACTGTCATTTGTGAGGGTTTATAGGGCACCAGGTCCTTGTCTAGGGGTTTTTCTGTGTCACTTCATTCACGCCTCAGTGACATCCTGGGAGATGGGACTATCACAGTCCCCATTTTACAGATGAGGAACTAAAGGTGGAGGGGGAAGTAACTTGCTCAAGCCCTCACACGAACCATGTGGTGGAACCAGATTCAAACACAGAACTCCCTTCCCCTGCTGCGGTATTGACATGTGCAGTACAGATGACAACAAAAAAGGTGCCAGCACCCGCAGGTTTCCTCTCTCTGGTAAAAGCTGGATTTATCCACTCAGATTTGCTCTACGTGGCCCCTGAGCAGGGCCCATGGTGTGTGTGAGCATGCCCTCAGCAGGCTGAGGCAGGAGTGAGTCTTCTCTAAGAAAGAGGAGTGGGCTGGACGCGGTGGCTCGTGCTTGTAATCCTAACACTTTGGGAGGCTGAGGCAGGCGGATCACTTGAGGCCAGGAGTTCGAGACCAGTCTGGCCAACATGGTGAAACCCCATCTCTACTAAAAATACAAAAATTAGCCAGGTGTGGTGGCATGCACCTGTTGTCCCAACTACTCAGGAGGCTGAGGCAGGAAAATCACTTGAACCCGGGAGGCAGAGGTTGCAGTGAGCTGAGATTGCGCCACTGCACTCCAGCCTGGGCGATCGAGCGAGACTCTGTCTAGAAAAAAAAGAAAAAAAGAAAGAAAGAAAGAGGGCGAAGGCCTGCTTCCACCAGCAATTCTCCCACTACCTGGGCCTCTTTGTCTTTGAAGGTTTCTTTTCTGCAGGCTACCCTATGCGTCGTTTAAAAAAACCCCACGGATCCCCTTTAACGGGAAACACACTGGCTCTTCTGGTGTGGTTTCAAGTCAGCTGGCTTATTCCAGAGACGTTTCGTTGTGAGTATTAATAAAAACAACATGCATTTTTGTATGTTTCCATAGAGACTTCCCAAGATTTATGTCCCTGAGACATATTGTTGGATCCTGTGGAATAATTATCTTCCCAGCGTCCCGTGATATTCTGCAGGTCTCCCCGGCTGACAGGCAGATGTTGAGGCTATTTGTGTATGAACAAGAAAAGGACAGACTTAACTGGCCTTGGGGTCTTTCATGTATTCGGGGAGCGTGAGGTGTCAGGGTACAAAGAGGCGAGGCCGAGGAACAGCTGGGCAGGCAGCACTTTCGCGGCTGCAGTTGAGGCTGTTTGAAAGTGGACCGTGTCTGCCAAGAACAGTGGGTTCCCTTTCACTTTGTTACTTAATAGGAGAAACCCAGGCTTTCACTGAAGATGAGAAGAACTGGGCCTTTTAATACGGACTCGTTGCCAGAACCGCCACGACACCAGGGCAGGCTGGCCAGTGGGCGCAGGGCCAGCCACCAGAGGCAACATGGAATTCTGGTGAGGACACTGGAGTGGGCATTAGGAGGGCAGAATTCTTGTCCCTGTCTGCCACCAAAGACTGGGTGACTTGGGCTAAGACAGAGCTCTGTGGATCCCAGTATCCTTGTCTGTAAAATGGGTGCATTGGGATAATAGCCTTGATTTGCAGGTGACTGAAGCCCAATTCAAAGTAGCATGAGAAAAAAAGAGGACTATGTGACTTGCATCATGGAAAGTTTCAAGGCTAGTGGCCAGCTTCAGGTGTGGCTTGTTCCAGGGGCTCAAACAATGCCTTCTGAGCTCTGCCTCTTTTCTTGCTCTCTGGTCTCTGCTAAGGGATTTGCTCTGGAGGTAGTAAGGAGTCATCATAAAATTTTATTAGGGAATTGAACAAACAAATTTTTTTAAGTTAAAAGAAATATACATATGAATATTCAAAACATGGAGAGACGGTTGGGGGGGATCAGGACTGATTTTCGCCTTGTCCAGTTGTTACAACCTCTCACATTGCAGTGTACAGGAGGGCTCACTGTAAGCAGTAATGTGCTCTTCTCAAGACTAGGAGTTATTTCAACATGATAGCAAGAAAGTATTGGATTAAGATGACTAGGATTCTGACCTTGGCTCTGACACTTTCACAGGTTCTGTGGCTCTGGTAGGGAGTGTGTTCCTGCCTACGCCTCAGTGTCCCTTTGGGGGATGATAGGATCTGCCACACCCCCAGGCATCACATCTGCATTCCAGGCAGGAAGAAGGGGATGGGGAGGTGAGAAGTCCTTCAGAGACGAGGCTTTTTAAAAAGTGATCCCAGAACCCCCACCATGTGACTTTGCTTATGTCTTGTTGGTCACAGCCGGATCACATGGCCACCTCTACAGCTTCCTTTGGAGTCCAGGAAGCAGGTGTCTCAGCTGAGCACGTTGCCTCTGGGACAGAATTGGGTTTGGGTGGCAAGGAGAAAGGGGAGAGCAGGGACTGGATGGTCCGCATTCTGGGGGCAGGAGCTAAAGATGACAGTGGCCAGTACTTATGACACACACCTCTCTGGCTGAGCCTCCTCTAAACATATGCTGCCAGTCATATCACTCGCAAGGTGGAAAAGGGTCTGGGAAGTCCTTGAGTCACCCACCTCCCTGACCCCTGCAGTACCACCCTCAGCAGTGAGCCCCTCACCCCTGTCCCAAGTCACGTTGCAGAGCTGAGATACTACCTGGCATCTGGGGGGCCTCAGCACTTGTGGAGGCTGAGGAGTCGCCAAGGGGGTCCAAGGCAGGAGAGTGGGAGGTCAGGGTCTTCCAGACAACGGGTGAGCAGGGGCCCTGGGGTAGGAAACTCCAGAAACTGAGGACAGTGTGGCTGGGAGGGAGGGCGTGCTGGGGCCAGGTGTAGGCAGGATGGGCCCGGCTGGGGCAGGGCGGAGCTCAGGGGCCAGAAGTGCATGGATTTAGAGCAAACCGCAAGACTCTGGGGGCTGGCCAGGAGGGTGGTCCGTGCTTCTCACCCCCTCCTCTTTTTCTAGAATGTTCCTATGATGATTGAAATTTTTCACTGAACATGTGTTACTTTTATAACGCAAAAGAAATAAGAGTGATTTGACTTTTGAAAATAAAGGCTCTATATACTTCCCCAAATATCTTTCCACCAGACAGTGACTCTTCCTTAGCTCCACCTTCACAAGCCCTGAGTGACCGCGCAATTCATCACCCAAACCAGGACGCTTCTGAGAGGGGCTGGGGGTGCGGGAGGGATTGGCATTGTGCCGTTCTGACAGGCATCAGCTGGGACTGTTGCAGGCATGGAGGGCCCTTCCTCACCTAAACCCCAAACAGATGAGGCTTCTAAAAATTATTATAGATGAAAATCTCCAACTGGCCTGGTTCCTCACGAGTGGCAGTCCAAAATCATTATTGTATTTCGTTTAGAAAAAATTGAAACTGTCGAATGGAAAATCCCCCTTAGCTGGCTGGGTACGTGGCATTATCTCTGTTCCCCAGATGGAGCCTCAGGAAGCTGCATGACTGGTCCCAGCTCAGAGCGAGCATTTGGGATGGAGACCACAGCTTGGACCCCTGACGCTGCCGGGACTCAGCCCCTGAATCCCCCAGCTGGGCTCAGCCCCCCATGGCTGGTTTTTCCCAATTCAAGAGGCACCTGGAGGATCAAGGGCGTCCTGGTGATCACAAAGCCTGGCCGTCCTGGCCTTTGAGGTCTCCCGAGACTGCCATCCCAGTCTCAGACTCCCTTGTCCCCAGGAGCCCTCCCCACAAGGTTTGCTGCAGGGACGACCTGAGCCTCGTGGGGGAGGAGAGACCCTGGGGCAGCTCTGGGGTCCAGGGCCCCAAGGCTCCATCCTGAATCCGTGGCCCTGTGTCCATGCCTGCCTCTGGCCCCCTGCCTATGACGTATTCAGTTTATTCTGAGCAGTGACACGGGCCGTCCCCCTGTTCTCATTAGGGATCTGTAGCTCATTCCAGGCCCAGCGAAGGCGTTACAGAAGGGGGATGGTGCTCCCTGCAGGGGAGCACGAGGACCCCTCTTGGTGCCTGCCTTTGTTCTCCAGGTGTGCATTAAGCCCCCACTGAGTGCCGGGGTGGAGGAAGTGTCCAGGGGGCAGGTGGCCAGGGCACCCCCAGGTCCCTCCCAGATGAGGTGGTATCATAGGAAGGATTCAGGGGCCCACAGGGACACTGGGGAGGAGGTGGCATGAGCCAGGCTGTGAAGGCAGTGCTCTATGGTGACAGGTGCCCAGCTCCTGAGGGGCCAGGGAGGATGTGCTGGCAAGGCAGCCCCTCCAGGTGGGCAGGAAGCCCCTGCCTTGCAGGAGGGTACATACCCTGAACCCACCTCCTGAAGAAGTCCTGGGATTCCGTGGATGGAATTTGCCTCTTCCTGCAGCTAAGTGCTGGTTCCTTGTGACCCAGGTCCCAGGCAGCTTTGTTCTCAGGGTAAGAGTTATATGAAAAAAATCTCAGCATTGCTCTTCATCAGAGAAATCCAAATCAAAACCACAATAAGATATCATCTCACCCCAGTCAGAATGGCTAGTATTAAAAAGACAAAAAGTAACAGATGTTGGCATGGATGCAGAGAAGAGGGAACTCTCAGGCACTGTTGGTGGGAATGTAAATTAGTTCAGCCGCTGTGGAAAACAGTATGGGGATTTCCCAAAGCGCTAAAAATAGAACAATCATTAGCTCCAGCAATGCTACAATTGAGTATCTACCCAAAGGAAAGGATCAGTGCATCAAAAATGTACCTATTTGTATGTGTATTGCAGCACTGTTCACAGCAGCAAAGATACAGGATCAAACTAAGTGTCCATCCATGATGAATGGATAAAGGAAAGGTGGTCTAGACACACCATGGAATACTATTCTGCCATAAAAAAGTATGAAAGCACATCTTTTGCAGCAACATAGATGGAACTGGAAGTCATTATCTTAAGTGAAACAAGCAAGGGACAGAGTCAGATATTGCATGATCTCACTCATAAGTGGGTACTAAGAAGTGCGTGTCCATGGACTTATGAGTGCGGAGTGATAGACAGTGGAGACTCGGGCGGGTGGCAGGGGCATGATGACAAGCTGGTTAATGGGTATAATGTACATTATTTGGGTGATGGATATGCCCACTATACCATCTATGTGTATAACAAAATTGCACATGTGCCCTATAAATCTGTACAAACAAAAAGGAAAAAAAGAGGGGCGTGCTGACACCCAGGGCCTTGGGAATTCCATGGACGTGGCTTTGGATGCCCTGAGCAGTGCTGGCTGTATGGGCTTGGGCCGGTGACTGGGCTTCCTTGGACCTCAGGTTCTGCATCAGGAGGATTCTAGTAACAATGACTGTGTAGCGCTCTTGAGGGCAGCGTCTCTCACATCTCCATGTACACAGCCCCCGGGACCTGTCAGAGTGCAGATCTGACTCAGCAGGTTTGGGCTGGCTGTGTTCCCATGAGGTCCCAGGGAATCTGATGCCACATCTGCAGCCCAAGCATGGGCAACAGGGAGAGCATGGGTGGGAGGTGTCTGCTGTGCACAGATGAGTGTGTGAGAGTGAGTGTGTGAGAGTGAGTGTGTGAGCATGCGTGAGAGAGTGTGACAGAGTCCGGAAGGCAGGAATTGGCTTCTGAAGCCTTCTCAGGCTTCCATTCACCCACCCATTCACTCAGCAAGGCACTGAGTGGTCAGGTCAGGTTCCTGCCCTAATGGAGGTGACAGTCCCATGCAGAAGAAGGCAAGTGTAACCAGTGCTTCCTGGGCAGTTTCCGTGGGCCTTGGGAGAATCTAACAGGTGGCTAAGCAGGGAGAGCTTCCTGGAGGAGGTGGCTTTCAGCTGGGACCTAAAGGGAGATCCTTGTACATCTTCATATTGTGCTGTAGTTCCTGGCAGACGCAGGAGCCTCAGTATGAATGGGCTCAGTGAAATAGAACTGAAGTGAGTTGGAGCGAATTTCAGGGAGTGTGGGAGGCAGGAATGGGAGATGGCGTTGGAGAGGGTGTGCTGGGGAGGCGGCCGTGATGTGGGGCCAGCGCTTCTGAGTGGATGGATTGCTTGAGCCTGAAGCCCGATGCCTTCTCCCTGTCCAAGTGGTCCAGAGACAGGCCTGAGTTCCGGGGCTCGAGAAGCTGGTTAGCCTCGTCCTCTCAGGCTTGGATCAGAGGTCAGGGGGGAGCCGGCTCCTGGGGAGCTTCTGCTCACAGCCATAACTGAGAAACCGTCTGTTTGTTCCAATCTTTCGTCTAACTAGGCCTGTGGTGTTATCTGTCCACCTGCTACAGACAGGCCAGGGTATGCCCTGGGCAGAGCGGCTGTGCAGGGGGGCCAGTGGAGCCCCGGGGTTGGAGTGTGGGGCCCTGGGGTTGGAGCGTGGGGCCCTGGGGTTGGAGTGTGGGGCTCTGGGGTTGGAGTGTGGGGGCCCGGGGTTGGAGCGTGGGGGCCCGGGGTTGGTGTGTGGGGGCCCGGGGTTGGAGTGTGGGGACCCGGGGTTGGTGCGTGGGGGCCCGGGGTTGGAGCGTGGGGCTCTGGGGTTGGTGCGTGGGGGCCCCGGGGTTGGAGCGTGGGGCTCTGGGGTTGGTGCATGGGGTCCCGGGGTTGGAGCGTGGGGCCCCGGGATTGGAGCGTGGGGACCCGGGGCTGGAGCGTGGGGGCCCGGGGTTGGAGTGTGGGGACCCGGGGTTGGTGTGTGGGGACCTGGGGTTGGTGTGTGGGGGCCCGGGGCTGGAGCGTGGGGGCCCGGGGTTGGAGTGTGGGGACCCGGGGTTGGTGTGTGGGGGCCCGGGCATAAAGCATGCGGCCCTAGGTCTGGCCCCACTGGGGCTGGCCTTGCTGGGCAGGTCGTGCCGTTTCTCCAGGTCTCTGCCTCCTCCCTTGCCTAAGGTCTACAAACTCGGACCTCTTCAGGTGCCAGGAGGCCATGGGTGTCTGGGGCAAGTGTCCTGAAGAACAGCCCTGGGGCAGGGAGAGGCCCTTGAGAGCGGGGAGAGCGTGGCCGGTGAGCACATGCCCGCTCAGAGGGGACAGCACTTCTCTGCTCCAGCCAGGGCCTCCTCAAGGGACCGGGGAGCGGCATTTCCAGATCTTTTATTCTTCTAGAGAATCTAGAAGTCTGTATTGTAGGGGGCTTTCTGGTTTTAAATGTTGACAACCAATTAAAAATTAAAAAACAAAAAACAAAACACCATGTGTGACAAATAAAAGCCACCTCTGGCCGGGACTTGGCCCCGCAGTTTGCAGCCTCTGGGCAGAAACTCTAAACTGTGGGGATATATTCAGTCATTCATTCACTCATTCATTTATTCATTGAATACCCACAAATGCAAAGGCCCTTGCTAGGAACTAGGGGATTACAGAGCTGAACTGGAAATGGATTATGCCCTCAAGCTCGGAGCCTGGGAGGCAGGAAAACCCCAAATCTCAGCTGCAAAGGTAATGTGGTTACCATCAATAGTGGGGGAGCTGTGACAGCTGAGCCTGGCAGAAATCAGCTGCGTCTTGCATGGTGGGGGGTTGAGACTATGGGGGTATCGGGAAAGGGGGCATCCAGCATAAGCAGACATGCTGGGGGCAGAGTGTGAGGTCTGTTGGGGGAAGAGTGGGGAGCTCGGTCTGGCAGAGCCAGATAGGGCTGGACGGATTTGGGATCCAAATGAATTGAATCTCCAGGCAGAGTGTGGGCACCAGCCCCAGCCACCCATTCCTAGCATCCTTTGGATGTAGGTGTCATCGGTAGAGACTCAGGGGTCATTAATTTATGGCTCCTGGGCATTCACTGGTGATTTGAGAAGCTCAATAGGAACTTCTCAGTATTTCTAGAACAGGACAGGTTTTGCTATTTTAACATCTGGGAGACCTGTGGGGCAGGAGAGGGAGAAGGGATATTATTAGAATGTGTGAATCTTGGCTGGGCTCCCTCGGGCCCTGGAGTGGGCAGGTGGCCAGAGGACAGAAGTGATATTTCACACAGATGGTGGCCTCTCCAGGCCTCTGCAAACCAGCAGGACGGATCGGTGGTGAGGTCAGGCTCGTGTGCCCGGCGCCAGGAGTGCCCACCGAGAACCTTAAATGGGTGAGGGGGCTGGTTTTGCTCAGCACCGACCTTGGAGAAGGCTGTGTGAGGGCAGGGAGACCCCCAGGCCCGGGGGGTTGGTGGGGGTGGGGAACTCCCCGGGGCTCCAAGAGAAACCAGTGTAAGTGTGGACCCTGAGAGGCGGCAGGGCAGGGAGGGCCTCTCCGCATCGCGATGGTCACAGAGTGGCTCTTCCAGGCAGGGAGCCCGGCCAAGGTTCACACATTCTAATAATGCCCCCTCTCCCTCTCCTGCCCCACAGGTCTCCCAGATGTTAAAATAGCTTGTGTCCTGCACACTGACTGAGAGGGTGTCCTTGACAAGTCCCTTCGCCTCACTGAGCTCCAGGCTTGTCACCCGTAAAAGGTGGTGACAGGAAGAGAAGTGCACATGTGGGAAGCTCCCGAAAGGTGCCATGTGCTCTACCCCATGTGTGCCCACTCTCCTCTGGCCTCCCCCAGCCCCTTGTCCTTCTCTGCCTGCTCTGTGCCCTGGAGGTGAGTCCACAGCTTGCTCACCTGGCCTCCCTGGCCCTGGCCTCCCATTGGGTTCAGTCAATGAGAGGCGCCGACAGGAGATGGGAGGAAGGTGAGGATGGGGGATGGGTTCCTGCAACTTTCTCTTTGAGGCCTGGGGTTGCTGTGTTTGCTGCTTTCCTCTGTCCACAGCTCCACTGGCCAGCCCTGGCCCATGGCTACAGCTCTCACCCACCCAGGTACCTCTGCTGTGTCCTCTTCCTCCTTCAGTGTTGGGGCAGTGGTGCCTTCGAGCAGGGGCAGAGTGCTTCCGCTGCGCCCCCTGCTGACTCCTTGGCTCTGTCCACACCTCTGTGATTAGCCCTTTCTTTTTTTTTTAAATTTTTAAAAAAATTATACTTTAAGTTCTGGGGCAATGTGCAGAATGTGCAGGTTTGTTACATACATATACATGTGCCATAGTGGTTTGCTGCACCCATCAACTCGTCATCTACATCAGGTGTTTCTCCTAGTGCTATCCCTTCCCTAACCCTCCACCCCCGATAGTCCCCGGTGTGTGATGTTCCCCTCTCTGTGTCCATGTGTTCTCATTGTTCAGCTCCCACTTATGAGTGAGAACATGGGGTGTTTGGTTTTCTGTTCTTGTATTAGTTTGCTGAGAACGATGGTTTCCAGCTTCATCCATGTCCCTGCAAAGGACATGAACTCATTCCTTTTTTATGGCTGCATAGTATTCCATGGTGTATATGTGCCACATTTTCTTTATCCAGTCTATCATTGATGGGCATTTGGGCTGGTTCCAAGTCTTTGCTATTGTGAACAGTGCCGCAATAAACATACGTGTGCATGTGTCTTTATAGTAGCATGATTTATAATCCTTTGGGTATATACCCAGTAATGGGATGGCTGGGTCAAATGGTGTTTCTAGTACTAGATCCTTGAGAAGTAGCCACACTGTCTTCCACAATGGTTGAACTAATTTACACACCCACCAACAGTGTAAAAGCGTTCCTATTTCTCCACATCCTCTCCAGCATCTGTTTCCTGATATTTTAATGATCGCCATTCTAACTGGCATGAGATGGTATCTCATTGTGGTTTTGATTTGCATTTCTCTGATGAAGAGTGATGATGAGCATTTTTTCATATGTTTGTTGGCTGCATAAATGTCTTCTTTTGAGAAGTGTCTGTTCATATCCTTCTCCTACTTTTTGATGGGGTTGTTGGTTTTTTCTTATAAATTTGTTTAAGTTCTTTGTAGATTCTGGATATTAGCCCTTTGTCGGATGAGTAGATGGCAAAAATTTTCTCCTATTCTGTAGGTTGCCTGTTCACTCTGATGATAGTTTCTTTTGCTGTGTAGAAGCTCTTTAGTTTAATTAGATCCCTTTTGTCTATTTTGGCTTTTGTTGCCACCCTTCTTTAAATTCTGTTAACCGTGTGGTTTCTTGTGCGGATCCTGGCTGACACAGATGTATCTCATTTAATCCTTACCGTACTCAATTAAAAAGTGATGCAATCATCCTCATTTTACAGATGTGGAAGCTGAGGTCTGCAGAGTTCAATTCCATGACTGGGGGATTTGAACCCAGGCTGTGGGACTCAGGATCTCCTCAGAACCCACATTCTCAAGCACAGATAGAGTCATGGGGCTCACAGGGGTTGTACTCTGTACTCGTAGGCCCAGGGCTTGTGGCAGGTGTTTGAGAAATGGTTGCTGTGCTGAGGGCACTCTTCCTGGTGAGAGCACTGTGCTTTCCCTGGAACAGGAGCTGTCCCTGATGTCAGGCTCAGGGGTGGCCCTTGGTGTGGCCCCTCCCAGGAGCCCTCTTGCTCCTCATGCCCTGTCCAGGCCAGCCCATCCTTTGATGTAGCAGCACCCGCCTCCCCTCCTGCCTCCCTCCCTACCCTGGCTCTGCCCGAGGAGGAGGTGGTCATAGGCCCCATGCTGTCTTGCATTTCCTGTTTCTCTTCTAGTCATCATCTCATTCACACTTCACATGCCCTTGGGGTTCACAGCATCTCCCTATCTTACAGATGAGGACCCGAGACTCTGAGAGGAGGAGCGGGCCCCCTGCACTGCTGTGGATGAGGTGGAGGAGTGGAGATTTGTTCATGTCTGGGCTGACTCCAAAGCCTGTGTGTTCACCATTGGGCCACCCAGCCTGTTGGGCAGGACAGAGTTTCCTCTGACAGCCCAGGCTGGTGCAGGCAGGGGCTGAGGGTGATTTGGGGGAATGACAGAAGCTCCTGCATCTGTGCTGCTGCTGCCCACCATACCCCTCTCACTCCCCTCTCCTGCTTTCCCAGGCCTGGGTTAGAGAAGGGCAGAATAGAGACACCTTCTCCCCTTTTCCCTTTCAGAACTCGGCAGCCAAGTGAGAACCCGTGTGTGGGAACTTTTCTCTTCCCTGTGGGTGTGAGGGGACTGGGCAGCCAAAGAATGGGTAGGGGGCAGCTGCCCTGGATGCCCAGAGCCTTCTGGCCAGTTGCCCCCTGAGGGGCTGGATTTCCTCCTCTCTGTGGCCACTCGAAGGGGTCTGCTGTGTGGGTTTATCATAGGGGGGTCAGAGGAGCCTGGGCTCCTCTATCTGCCTCCAAGCCTCCTCCCACCTCCCCACTCCCAGGAATGTTGAGCAACAAATTGCTATGATTGATCCATCAATGGATTGATTGATGGGCTGGTCTAGGAGTCACTCAACAAACATGTCATTTGCTTTACTGACTCTGGGCCAGTGGGCTTTTAACAGTTGTTTGTGGAATGAATGAATGAGTGAACGGGAGCTGTGGTTACTACCCCAAATGATCGTGGGCTGTGTTGGAGGTGACATGCCAAATATGGGAACCTAAACCAGGTAGGAAAGCTCTCTGCCTCTTAAGAGACACACACAGAGAGTTAAGGGGCAGCTTCAGGGGAAGGAAAGTCAGTGGCAACTCAGGGTGGTAAGGAGGGCAGCACCAGAGAGACTTCCTGGAAGATGTAGCATTTCAGCAGGGCCTTGAAGCTCCACTAGTGCTGGAGACACAGTGGTGAAAGCCAGGAGGACATGGTGTGACCCTCTTCCTCATGCTGCCCCTTCTGTCCTTACAACCTCCCCCGAGCAGGGTCTGTGAGCCCTTTCACGATGGGGACACCGAGGCTCAGAGAGGTAGAGAGTCATCCTTGAGGCGCTCATAGCACTGAACTTACTTGATCACGGATCCCTGTTTTGTTGTTGTTTTTACCTTAGAGCACTCGTCAACGTCTGTCGGATGCTGTTTGGGAAAAGCTGTCTCAAAGAATTGAAGTTCTAAATTGTGGTCACGCTGGCTTCCCTCTGTATGGTCAGACACTGTGATGGGTGCTGGAACCAGCCTGGGAATTCTCTTGCTTTCTGTCCCCTTATGACCTTGTATAATTGGCAAATGTCAACTGCTCTGTCGTCTAACATTACATTTTGGCAGGCAGGCGTTTGTTCCAGCTTGCGGAGGCCAGAGGGGCTGGTGATTCTCTCGAGAGAATTTGGAGACCCTTCAAAGGGAAGAGACAGGTCTCCCAAAGCAGCCCAGACAGGGCTCTGCGACGGCCATAAACGTGTCATATCTAGCTCTGTGGCCAGGCAGACGGTGTTGCTTCATTAGTAAATGTGCTGTTTGTCTGCCATGCCTGTGTGGCCAAGGCATGAGATTATATTTACTGAATGCAAATCATGCCCCGGACATTTATTTCTCTGCCTTGCTGTTTACTCCTTCCTTTCTCTCCAGCCCAGATTCACGAAACATATGGATCCTCTCTTTAAACAATCCCTCAAAAGCCCTGGCTTGCAAATTAGTTCCTTGAATGATCAGCTGTACATATCCTGCATTTAATAAATTCAATTATTAAGGAAGCCGCAATTGATTATTCAATTACAGCGGATCGGGAATCAGGCTGCTCGGCAAGCTGCCTGAGGCACTGGATTGAGCACTAATAAAAGGAGAAAACACCTCGCAACCGGCCTTTCCACCAAACGTTCCCTGCTGGTGAGAGAGCTCAGAGGCTGTGCCCTGGGCTTTGCCTGGGGCAGGGGCCCTGTGGGCATGGTCCCTGGTGCCTTCTGACTGTAAAGAAATTAGTGAGCCAGCTGACCGAGGATCCTTTCCATGTGATTTGTGTCGACTGGGAAATTTGCATTATATATGAAATTTGCAATTTGCATTTCATTCTAAGGAAAACCCTGAGCAATACTGATAAATACATTTTATGTGTATACAAAATAGATTTGAGCAAGATATGGGGGTTTTGGGAGTGGAAGTGTATGTGATGAAATTAGCTTTGTAAACATGGCATTCATACAGGGGGAAGATAATGGAGGTGCCAAAAGGTCTCAGCGGAAATGAAGGATCTGATCTGCCCATCTACCCATCCATTCACCCACCCACCCACCCATCTATGCATCCATCTATCCATCCATCCACCCACCCACCCATCCACCCACACATCTATCCATTCATCCATCCATCCATCCATCCATCCATCCATCCATCCATCCACCCACCCATCCATCCACCCACCTATCCATCCACCCACCTATCCATCCACCCACCTATCCATCCACCCACCTATCCAGCCACCCACCTATCCATCCATCCATCCGTCCACCCACCTATCCGTCCACCCACCTATCCATCTATCCATCCATCCATCCATCCATCCACTCACCCACCTATCCATCCATCCACCCACCTATCTGTCCATCCATCCATCCATCCATCCATCCATCCATCCATCCATCCACCCACCTATCCATCCATCCACCCACCTATCCATCCACCCACCTATCCATCCATCCATCCATCCATCCATCCATGGCCTATTCCTGTAGGCCACTGCTTAAGCACTGGGATAGTGTGGTAACAAGACAGACATAGGCCCCTGTCCTCTCAGAGCTTCCAGTGTAGTATGGAGGACACCAGATGAGAAGCAAATCAACAAATATGATTCCCAGGTAATTGCTGGTAGCAATAGGTTCTATTAGGGAAATATATGCGAGGTGATCGGCAAGAAGCTGACTGGGGGCACTTTGGTGAGGGGTTCAAGGAGGGCCTCTGAGGAGGGGGCTGGGAGTGTGCAGCCATCCTGCTGAGGGTTCCCATGGGGGACCACTGGGCACACTGACAGCGACCTCCACCCAGCCCTCAGCAGGGACTCCCTTTCTGTGCATCCTGGGTCTTGTGTGCCTTCCAGCCAGGATTTAGACACTGCTTTTTCTTTAGGCTGCATCTGGGGAAGGTGGAGGGACTCAGGGCACAGCCCAGACATTCTTGGGAAAATCACCGCAGGGCTCAGACGGCCAATGTGGGACCTGGTCGTCCAGGTTTGAGGAGCTCTGGGAGTCCCACGACTGAGGTCTCTGCCCAGTTTGGTCTCAGGGACTCATCTAACAGTTTATGTGCCTGCCTTCTGCTCCCCGACTGCTGCAGAGGGAAGAACAGGGGCTTTGGAACCAGAGACCTGCGATTAAATCTGGAATCATGTCACCCCAGTGAGCCTTGGTGTCTTTACCTGTGAAATTACCACCCCCCACCCCTCATGGGCAAATGCAGGTGTGGGAAGTAACCAGATTGTTTTAAATACTCAATAAATGACAGTTGTATTAGTAATAAGAGGACTTTGAATCATTGTTGAAATCTGTAGAGAGGTCACATGGTGTCATGGAAGGAAAATGGACTGAGAGTTGGGAGGCTGAGGAGTCCTGTCCCCTCCCTGGTTTCCGTGAACTCACCTGTGAAAAAGCTCAGCCCGGAGGAGCAGGAAGGACCTTGTCAAAGAAAGCACCCGTCATTCTGGTTCTGTGATGCTGGTGGCACAGGCTGGGCAGGACGCTGGCTGGGTGTTTATCATCATCTGCCTCATTGTCCTGGGAAGGAGCCGGGCGTGTCCGACCTGATTGCGAACCTGCTGTGTGTGTGAACTTGGTGTGGAGTTCCCACAGACTCCTTCCTGGCTCCAGGTTCTCCTGCATTTGGCCAAGAAGCCTTGTTCAGCAGCTGGCTTCAGCTAAGCCTGTGGTCTCTGCTGCCTGTATGTCAAGGTGGCTGGGGCACAGGGCTGTCCAGCAAGGCTGGTGACTCTCCTGGGGACTGCTGCTTGGCAGGCTCCTCCTCCACGCTGGTGTAAGGCTGGCAAGACTCCACTGTGGATGCCCACCTCATGGTGTCTCAAAACAGCCAGGGCTGGGCAAGTGCCTTCATGGTCAAGTTCCACCCCAACGTGGACACTGGTTCATCCACAGAGCGTGCTGGGCACCCTGGACCTTGGTGTGTCTTGTTCCCACTGTGGGCCATGGTGTTGGCAAGCTGGTGAACTTCATTCATTCACTCACTGACTCATTCATTCACTGATTCATTCACTCCCTCTCCTCACATGTCCTGAGGATCCAGTGTGTGCCAGGTCCTGAGGTCACAGAGTCCCCCCTCCCTTTGGATGGGGGAGCAGGGAAGTAGAGAGACAGTGACCACACAGGGTCACTGCGCTGAGGTTATGGGAAGCAGTGGAGACTGCGGGACTCAGAGGTGAAATCCCTAAGTCCCCTGCCTAAGAGACGTGATGGGGGGGGGCAGGTTTTGGCAGATGTCAGTCATCAGAGGGCAGGTGTTTCTCCAGCAGAGCGAGAAGGGAACAGACCTGGCTCTGTGCAGCCCGTGTCCTGCACCTCCCTCAGCGCCTGGGTGCTTGTCGGTGCAGTGAGGGGTTGGATGCCCTGATCTCCTAGACCCTGGCCCTCTCATGCTTGTCCAGGGGCATGGGATGAGTGACTGCAGGTGTGGGCATCTGTCCCCTAGCTGGCCTGGCCTTAGGTGTCCCCCAAAGCACCAAGCTGCCACCACCACTGCCTGGACCCCGTCGAGTGTCTCCCAACTACCGGCTCTCCACAGCAAATCACAGGCGGGCGCTCATCCCCTGGTCTGGGAAGGCTTCTCTGTAGAGTGACGGTGAGGTGATGTCCTTCTCGGGAAGGTGCTGTGCGGCCCATTTGATTGAGGGTGCTGTTCTTCTCCTGTGATTGAAACTAGGCCGGGCTCTTGCCGGCCCTGGGGCATCAGGTGCTGGGAGCAGGCAGGGGCTGGCCTCCCTGTGGAAAGCCCCTCACCACGCCTGGGTCTCCTCTCTGCAGTCCTTAGCCCCACACCCTTCCAGCTGCAGACCCCGAGGGTGCAGGGGAGACGCGTCCCCTCCAGGCAGCCCTGCTGCTGGCTGGAGCCAGAGGCCCCCCGCGATGGCCAGTCCTGCCCTCACCCTGCCATGCCAGACCCTAGCCTGAAGCTGCTCATTCCCCTGCAGTGCCTGCCTCATGCCATCATTCCCGCCTGGCTTCTCCTCTAGTGTTGCTGTCCCTCAGAATCCTTCCCAGGCCCTGACACCAGCTCCTATGCCGCCCTGGCGCCAGGCTTCCCCGATGCCTCTGGAGTCGAGGCCATCCTCTGCATGCGGCTTCTGCTCCATTCGGGGGTGTGTTAGTTTCCCGTGGCTGCCGTAACTAATAACCACAAACTGGGTGGCTTAAAACAACAGAACTTTATTCTCCCACAGTCCTGGAGGCTGGAAGTCAGAAAGCAAGGTGTAGGCTGGGCACAATGGCTCATGCCTGTAATCCAAGCACTTTGGGAGGCCGAGGCGGGTGGATCATGAGGTCAAGAGATTGAGACCATCCTGGCCAACATGGTGAAACCCTGTCTCTACTAAAAGTACAAAAATTAGCCGGGCATGCTGGTGCATGCCTGTAGTCCCAGCTACTCAGGAGGCTGAGGCAGGGGAATCGCTTGGACCTGGGAGGCAGAGGTTGCAGTGAGCCGAGATTGTGCCACTGCACTCCAGCCTGGTGACAGAGCGAGACTCCATCTCAAAAAAAATAAAATAAAATAAAAAGCACGGTGTGGGCAGGGCTCGTTCCCCACGAAGGCTCCAGGGGAGGCTCCTGCCTCTCCCAGCTTCTGGTGGCTCCAGATGTTCCCAGGCTGCAGTGGCATCATCCCAGTCTGTGCCCTGTGGTCACATGGCCTCCTCCCCTGTCTTCTTGTCTGTGTCTCCTATGAAGACATTCATCAATGGCTTTAGGGCCACCCGGTGTAATCCGGTGTGAGCTCATCTGGAGGTCTTTAATCACATCTGCAAAGACCCCTTTTCCAAGTGAGGCCACATTCGCAGGGGCAAGTATCAGGACACGGACATCTCTTCCTGGGGGCTGTGGTGCCGTCCACTGCTGGGCCCCATTCCCTCCCTGCAGAGGGAGGGGCTGGCTCTGCTCTCTGTTTGCAGTCCCCAAGTTCAGCCCAGGACCAGGGCTCAGGCTGAAGTTGTCGAAAAACAGCCTCCGGCTCATCCTCCTCCACTTCCCCAGACTCCTCCTCTTCCTCTGCGTCGTCCTCCCTGTCTCCCTGTTCTCCTCTCCCGGCCCCGCACTTCCACAAGGCTCAGACCTGACCCCGAATTTCCCTTTTTTCTGGAGCCAGAGGTGTTTCTTGCCCGGGGCCTGGTGCCGCAGAGCTGAGGGACCCTTTTCTGTCCCTCACGAGTTGGGTCCAGCTCACCCCAAATCATGAGCTCCCTGGAGCTCCCAGCCAATAGGGCTGTGCAGGCCAGCAGGTGGCCTGGCCTGGGAGGGCACAGCTTGGTGGAACAATTCAGAGTCCTTCTATGGAAGTTGGGGGAAGACGCTGGACTCCTCCGGTGAAGTGTCGGAGCTTCCTGCCCGAGCCCTCGCCTGTTTCAGGAGCGGCTGTGAAGGGGGTGGAGGGCTGAAGCGCCCCTCATTTCCGCCCTGCCCTCCTCCCTTCTTTCTTTCAGGACACCCATTGAACACCTTCCCTGTGCCACCTTCTGTGCTCTGAGCTTTCCCGGGATGTCTCTGATCATCTCCAGGGATTTTCTGAAGATCATTTGGAAACAGTAGTTCCTACCCAAAGCATCTAGGGCCTCTGTCTTTATTCTCTCCACAGGCTGTTAGCTGTGATTCATCCATTCATTCATCAAGCACTCCGGTGGTTTCCCACGGTGTGAGGATGAAGCCGACTCAGCCCTGCCCTCACCATTCCTGCAAGGCCAGCTCAGATGCTCCCTCCCCCAGGAGGCCCTCTCTGATTGCCCAGCACCTATGGGAACGCTGCCTCTCACTCTGCTGCTTTGGACCTCAGCTAAGACTCTGGCCACGTTCTGCCTCAGTGGGTCCAGCGTTGCTGTGCTAAGCCTAAAACACCAGGGTCAGGCTGCCGGGCTCGAGTCCCAGCTTGGCCCCCTGTTGCAACGCCATGACTGCCTCCCAGCGTGTTTCCTGTGCAGACGGTGGCTCACCACAGTGCCAGTTTTTTGGGCAGTCTGAAAGAATCAGTGGGGAGGGGGGTGGGGGAGGTGTGGCAGAGGAGGGCCACAGAGAGGGAAGGAAGCCCTCTGAGCGCAGGCTGCAATTGGTACCAGCCTGGATCTCTGCAGCCCCCACAAAGCACGAAATAGTTTCTCAATAAATATTTATTGTGTGAATCAGCGAATCAAACTTTCTAATTCAGCGGAAACACCATAACCACCAGGGATGGGACAGACAGTGATGATTAGAGATGAGTAGGCGTTTTCCTTTCTCCTAAGCCTTTCTTACCCTTCTGGTATAACTACTTCTTCCCCATTTTACCTAAGCGTTAAATTCGTGGATGCTGATTTTCAATTCTTAGCACAAAACACCTGCTTACTTGAGGGCAGAGCCTGGGAGGTCCTGGAGAAGCTCCCGTGGTGGTGGAGTAAGAGCTTGCCGCAGCTCCGAGGATGGGTCGAGCAGGGCGTCTATCTCCCCACCCCTACCCAAGCAGGCTGGGGCGAGGTCTCTGCAGGTCTCCTCCTGGCCACCCCAGCCCTGGCCCGTAAGCAGAACTTGCTGGATACATGGAGGAAAGATGGAATGGATGAAAATACCAGCTCAGCCAGCCAGGCACCGTGGCTCACACCTGTAGTCCCAACACTTTGGGAGGCTGAGGCAGGCAGATCACTCGAGGTCAGGAGTTCGAGACCAGCCTGGCTAACATGGTAAAACCCTGTCTCTACCAAAAATTAGCCGAGCGTGGTGGCAGGTGCCTGTAATCCCAGCTACTTGGGAGGCTGAATCAGGGAGAATTGCTTGAACCTGGGAGGCGGAGGTTGCAGTGAGCTGAGATTGCGCCACTGCACTCCAGCCTGGGCAACAAAGCGAGACTCCGTCTCAAGAAAAGAAAATACCAGCTCGTCTGGGTCAGCAGTGGGGCTGTCAGTCAATCCGTCAGTGAGTGATGAGATGAGCAGCTCTTGTTGTAGAATGAGGTGACAATGGCACAGGTAGGTGACCTTTATGCTCAGGGAAGTCTGCACACCTTGAGGAAGTTGGAGCCGGAAGATGCAGGCCCGCTGGTGCCGGCTGTGTGGGGTTTGGGGTTTGTGGGTGGGGTTCTGGTTGTCTACACAGCCTGAGGTGTGAATTGAGTGGTGGGCCCGGGTCCCTGGAGCTCCCTTCTCCCCTTGTGGGGCAGTCCATGGCCTTGGGGGACCCCTGGATTCAGAGGAGCCTCCAGGCTGAATTCATTGCATCTGTGAGAGGGAGCTATAAGTGGGAGTGAAGGGATGAAGGTTTCTGTCCTTTGGTGAACATCCCTGTGGTTCCTGCCACATTGCCTAAAGGATGCTTCCTTGAGTTTTTCAACCCTTTACCTTAGTGGGGAGCATGTGGGGAGTTGGCGAAGCCCTTTTCCTGGAAAGTAATTGACAAGGAAGGAGACAGGGAGCTTCCTGTCGGCCACTTAACAATCCCTCAACCCCTCTCCCATCCCTCGTCATCCGGCACGCAATGGGGCCGTCAAACTGAAGGAAGCTGTGCCGACGGCCACCTCAGATCAGGTGCCATCGTTAATGAGGCTGCCAGGATCAGGCACTGCTGTTATTAGTGGTAACTGCAAACCTCCGAGGGCCCATGTGTGTCCTGCTACTTATCAGGGGCCATGCAGACACTGAAGCCCAGGGCAGCCTGCAGGGCTTTGCACAGACGAGTGGGTGACCACCTGTGAGTGAAGGGCGTGCCCAGGGTGGAGGGAGCATAAAGGAGACAACAACTTGGCCACTGGGAGTGGAGAAGGAGCAGGGAGGGCTTCCAGGAGGAGGTGATGCTGGAACGGCTTCCATCTTAAAGCAGGTGCAGCAGGTAGCAGGCCCATGGGCATCCCAGGGAGAGGGCCTGACGGGGACCTCAGCTTAGGGTGTGAAGGAGAGGCCACTGGTGGAGGAGGCTGATACTCAGGGCATTTTAGGTTTGAGGGGGAATTCGTAAGGCAGAGGGAACGAGGGAGGTGGTAGGACTGGAGACCCAGGCTCCAGGGAGGAGGCCTGGCCTGGGAGGGAGACTTCTAGAAGCACATGGGCTGGGGCCTGGTGGTTGGCAGAGGGGAGGTTGAGGTTGACGGAAGTAGGTCTAGGAGCCCCACAGGCAGCTGATTCAGGATCAGCGCCGCAGGGCATCACCTCTGCCAGGCCCTGTGCTGTGCTGGGCTGGGCGAGAGGGCTGAGGGCCTGGAGGAGCTTACATTCCAGTGCTGGGATGAGGGCCAGTGATGCCAGGGTGCTGGTGGTGTCCCGGGAGGATGGCGCTGTCATTCTCTGGAACAGCAAAGGTCCTGAGTGAGACAGGCAAGTGACCGGCAGGAAGGGAGCTGCCACAGTGCAGGGCTGCCAGGGCCCCCGGTTGCACCATGACATGCGGCCAGGTAGTGTGTGTTGAGGGTTTAGTGGTGTCCTCCAAAAAGAGACGTCCGTATCCTAACCCCTCCCAGTATCTGAACGCGATCTTATTTGAAATCGGATCTTTATGGATATAATCCAGTGAGATCTTGCGATGAGATCATGCTGGATTTAGGGTGGGCCCGAAATCCAATGGCTTGAGCCTTATGAGGGAAAGGAAAGGGAGCTTTGAGACATTTGTCACACGAAGGAGAAGGCTGTGTGAAGACAGGCCAGATCAGAGTGATGCATCCTCAAGCCCAGGTGCGTCAACGGTGGCTGGGAGCCGCCAGAAGCCAGGGCGAGAGGCCTGAACGGCTTTGTCTCTGAGCCTCCAGCAGGAACCAGCCTTCCAGCCGCCAACACCTTAATCTCAGCCCAGCGATACTGATTTGGGACCTCTGGTTCCCAGAACTGTGATGAAAATAAATTTTTGTTGCTGTAAGCCACCCGCTGTGTGGTGATTTGTAGGGCAGCCTGGGAAATGAATATGAGGTGGATTTTTACTATTTATTTTTTATTTTTATTTATTTATTTATTTTTGAGACAGAGTCTCGCTCTGTCACCCAGGCTGGAGTGCAGTGGCGAGATCTCGGCTCACTGCAACTTCTGCCTCCTGGGGTCAAGCGATTTTCCTGCCTCAGCCTCCCAAGTAGCTGGGATTACAAGTGCCTGCCACCATGCGTGGCTAATTTTTGTATTTGTTAGTAGACACAGGGTTTTACCGTGTTGGCCAGGCTGGTCTTGAACTCCTGGCCTCAAGTGATCCGCCCACCTTGGCCTCCCAAAGTGCGGGGATCACAGGCATGAGCCACCGTGCCCATGATGTGGATTTTAAATCTCATCCAGAGGCACATGTGATGCTTAGGGATGCTACCTGTGAACAGGGCCGCAGAGAGGTGGCACCAGGAGCTGAGAGCACGCGCGTGGGTGCAGCACCCGCCAGTGTGCTGCGTTCCAGAAATAAACGTCAAGTGGCAGCTCCCCACGGCTGCGTTCACCCTTGCAGGGGGAGCTGCGCTGGTCCTGTCTAAACCCCGGCTCCGGGAAGCCACCTGTGCTGGCCCTTCTGTTTGCACCACCCGATTACGATTTAGATCTGGCCTGGGGTCTGGTTCCCTCTAGCGCTTCCTCTGAGGGAGCTTGGTGGGATCTGCCCCCGCAGCTACGGGTCCTGCCACCACATCCCCCTGAAGCTGGATGTTTGAAAAGTCATGTCTGGGGACTAATTGTTGCTAAGAAGATTGTTGCTTAGAACACTTAACCTAAAATTAAAATGTGCCTTTCCACTAAAAAAAGATCCCTCCTAGATCCATCCGTTGCCCTTCAAGCCACTGTCAAGGAGGTGAAGACCAAAGTACAGATTTCATTTTCTTTTTGCGAAGCATTTACCAAATGTGAAATAAATAGAAACTTCAGGACTTAAAGAACATAAAGGAAGAAAAAGACTTTATTTTCTGAGAACCACACACCCCACTGGGGAATGAAGTTCCTGGTTAGAAAGCCAGCCCCACCGAAATGAAACAAAGGGTTGTTTAGGATACTTACTCTCTCTCCAGTTCTCACTTGTTTGTTTGTTGGTTCATTCATTCATTCATGCCCATGCTTGACTCTGCTGTATGCACTGGGCAGGCGTATGAAAGAGTGGAGCACAGCTCTTGCTAAGGGAATGGGACATTTCCATGACAACGACAAGCCAGCCCCCAAGTGATGAGGCTACTGTGGGAAGCTTGATCATGGAGGTAGGTGGTACTTGGACAACCTCCCAGGTGGTCCCCTGCTCCCACCCTGGTGCTTCTGTCTCCTCTGTGCCCAGCAGCAGCCAGAAGGACCCTGTCAGAACATCACCCTCTGCCCTGGGGATGTTGCTCCTCCGCTCTGAGCCGTCTCACCACTCCCCACTGCTCTCAGAGAAAGAGTCTAATGATCCCAGTGGCCCACAAGGCCCTAACAATTCAGCCTCTGTTCCTATTCAGCCTCATCTCCTGTTCCTCTCTCCCTCCCAACTATGTTGGCCTCCCTGCTGCCCCTTGAACCTGCTAGGCGTGCTCCAGCCATGGCACCTTTCGTGCCTGCTGTTCTCCTTGCCTGGAACACCCTTCCCCACTTCCTTCCAGTCTATACTCTAATACCACCTTCACAGGGAGGCCTCCCCAGCTACTCACCTAAGATGTCAACACTCCCAGCCCTTTCTCACTTTTCTTTCCAATGGCATTTCCCTCTGGGACACCTGTTATCTAAAATGCCATCGACTTCATCATCTGTCCATCTTGTGGCTCCCATCTGCCACAGGAGGGGCGCGTTTTGTTTGCTGTGGTGTCCTCAGTGCCTGGGATGGGCTTCAGTGTGTGGCAGGAGCTAAGTCCACAATGATGGCATGAGTGGGCCGCCCAAGTTCTTGGAGGATGAATAAGAGTTTTCCAGGCGGAGAAGAGCTGGAAGTACGGCCTATGCAGGGGCCTGAGACAGCAGAGAGAGTGAGTGTTTGGGGGCAGGAAGGATGGGCCCTGGATGGGAGCCCCAGGCTGCAGAGGCAGGTCCCAGGTGGGCGATGGGTTCTGGGTGTTCGCTAAGGAGTCCTGTCCTCAGCCAGGGGCAGCAGGGAGCTCTGCGGGCTATTTAAGAACAGAGACAACATGACTGGCATATGGGAAGTGTGTGTGTGCACACTCATGTGCTTGCGCGGGGTGACGTGGATGGGGTTGCCAATGGGAGGTGCTTTTGAGGACTCGTGAGACTCATCTTGGATAACTTTGATTAACTGCTGAGCACAATTTCTTACCTCTTGTGCAAATTCATCTTCAAGGGCTCCATCCTCATTATGATAAGATAGTATTAAAAGGCTGCAGCAAGTTTCTCCGGGCTAGGAGAGGTAGTGTGACAACAATAAAGAGGTGTCATCTTTGCTTTGCTGTCTTTAAAAGTTTCAAAGCGCATATTTCATCTCATCTAAAAGCTCTCTTGGATGCACTCTAAGTTGCGTCATTACTTTATTCACCCCTGAATAATGGCATTGATTATAAGCCATGCTCTGATTTTAGAGATGTTAAATTGTGGAAAATAAATGGAGGTCTTAGAATCAATGAAATGTGATAATAACAGAATGTACAGATATGTGCTATAGCATGCCAGTTTCTTTTTGTAAACGCATCCAGTCAAATTTATGTTCTGGGGGTTTCAGTGAAACAGGCTAGGACCTGCTGTAAATCACTAGGCACATGTCCATGCAGGCTTCCTCAGAGGTGAAACCTTCCAGCTCATTCTGGACAGCTGGCCTGGGAAGCATCTTGCAGGGGAGTGGGGCACCCCACCAGTGTGAAATGGGGCTTGGGAATTTCCAGGGGATGGACAATTTGCGAAGGAACAATACCATCCGCGGCATTGCAGCCATGGATAATCGCAATCAGATCTCACGCTTCAGGGCGTAAGCTGAACTCTGGTGGAGGTGCAAAGGAATGTTTCTTCAACTAGGACCCTGCAAAAGTTTCCAGAGCATTCCTGCTGCAACTTCCCCCACCAGCACAGGCTCTCCAAGACCCTCTTTGCTCTGTAATCATTTCTTCTGACCCCCGAGGGCTGTTGTGTCCCACACAGTGGGCCCTGGACCAACGTGGTGGAGTTCAGGGATTTGCCACATGGAACAGAGCTATGGAGCGGGAGGCTGCAGGGTTGTTTCTGGGTAGGGGGCTGCTACCTCTCCATGTGCCTCAGTGGGCTTTAGAACATGAGCTTGCAGAGGTGGGGAAGGACTTCTAGTTTTCAACAGCATCTGGCTAGCAGCTTCCAATGAGGTCCCTCAGCATCCCTTATGAATATTTACAAAGACACAAAACAGACACAAATGCATATCAAGGAAAATGAAGAGTAACTGACAATCTTACCCCAATCAGGGAGAGAGGACCTGTCAATGGAAGGCTGAGGAAGGTGAATGGAGAGAAGAAAAACTAGCCCTCTTTCCCTGGTGTGCCCAGCAGGAAGCACCTCAATCCTTGTCTCAGTCCTCCCTCTGTCTTGGGGACCATGGCGTAACCCAGCTGAAAGCCACTTGCATCCATCATTGCTGGAGGGCTGCTTCTGGAACACGGGTGTCTGCCAGGAGTAGGCTGAGACTATCTCCATGGCCAGAAAGGAGGCTGAGGCAGAGGGAGAGAGAGAGACTCAGGTGTGGCCAGTAATCAGCCCTCAGCATGTAGGGGTGGACATCCAGGGGTAAATGGACACGGAGGACCCCATCCTTCCACCTTTGCACCCCTACTGAGAGACTGAAGCTTCTGGAAAGGAATGGGGCTGGCTAGGGATTTCTGGGAGGCATGCAGCCTGCAGGAGACAGCATCCTGAAGAGTGAATGCAGACTGTGACTTCAATGTGGATTTGGAACTGGACATCCAGGGGTAAAAGCTGGCTCTGTCATTTGAAAGCTCTGTGGCGTTGAACCTCAGTGTGCCCAGCTGGGAATGGAGCTTGGAGGCCGTGCCTCCCTCCCCCAGGCTGCTTGGATGCATTTAGTGCCCCAGGGATTGGTTCAGAAGTGAGCTAGTTATGTGGGTAATGGTGTCCTGGGGACCATGCTGGGGCTCTGACATGGAGACAATGTGGCCTCCACACATCCCACACAGGTGGGACAGAGCCCTC
Organism: Symphalangus syndactylus; assembly: GCF_028878055.3. Taxonomy (NCBI): domain Eukaryota; kingdom Metazoa; phylum Chordata; class Mammalia; order Primates; family Hylobatidae; genus Symphalangus; species Symphalangus syndactylus. The sequence continues at coordinate 14,727,955 of NC_072438.2, read as the reverse complement.
CCTCTGCCTCGGGCACTGCATTTTAATATCCCTGACTCTAGGTTTGCAAACACGGGTGGATCTCTCTCTCCTGCCCTCAGCCTGGATTTTATGAACTGAGCAATGTTCCCTCCTGTGACCTTTCACCCTCTCTCCTCTCTTCCTGGCATCCAATCTGTCCAGCTAGCCCAAAAACAGATCCGGCTGGACAGACGTTAGACTGGGAACTCCTTTCCCCATAGGCAGATGCTGTGAAGTACTGAAAATACCGAAGTGGGGAACTTCGGGTGCACTGGTCTGGAATTGTTGGAAGAGGGCTCCGCCTCGTTTATCCATCACGGGTGAGGGAGGTGTATTAGTCCTTTCCTGTGCTGCTATAAGGAAATGCCTGAGGCTGGGTAATTTGTAAAGAAAAGAGGTTTAATTGGTTCACAGTTCTGCGGCTGTACAGGAAGCATGATGACGCCATCTGCTTGGCTTCTGGGGAGGCCTCAGGAAACGTACAATCATGGTGGAAGGCAAACAGGGAGCCAGTACCTCACATGGCTGGAGTGGGAGGAAGAGGAGGAGTGGAGAGTGGTGCTACACACTTTTAAACAACCAGATCGTATGAGAACTCACTATCACGAGAACAGCAACGGGGAAATCCGTCCCCATGATCCAATCAGCTCCCACCAGGCCCCACCTCCAACACTGGGGATTATAATTCAACATGAGATTTGGGTGGGGACACAGATCCAAACCATGTCCAGAAGGTTTGTTTGTTCATTTGTTCATTCTAAAATTGTGTGTGTGGAGCCTACTCTGTGTGAGCCTGGTGTATCCTACATCAGTGTCTTCCAGGGGGAGGGGTGTCAGGCTGACTCGAAGGGAGATGGGGAGTCTTGGGTTCAACTCCCTGCTCCCCCATCACGTGGTGCTTCCTGGCTCTGAGAGCCGCAGCGCCCATGTCTCCAACGTGGTGTGCCCACAGCATGCACTCTGTGGGGTTGTCCGTGTGTTTAACAAGATGATGGGTGTATCAGCACCTGGGCTGTCACCACCTAAGCCTGACACCTTTTAGTGCCAACACATTGCCTTTTCTCTTAATGATTTTTGATGAGAATCTCTCCAAAACGCATCATATAATTTTCTGGGAGTAAAGGGGCATCTTCGTGGTTGCCAAGTGTGTCCTAGTTGGGCATAAGTGTCTCTAGTTTGTGGGTTGTTGGAGGCATTAGAAAGATGACGAAGCTGCATCCGGCAGGCACCCACCCACTCAGAAAACAAATAGGATTGTTATGTTTTTCCATGACTCGGAGTCACGGTCAAGAGCATGGGGACAGAGCTGTGGGGATAAGGGCTTTGCAGACGGGTCTGATCACAGAGTACTTTCCAATCAAATGTATCCAAATAAACCTGAGCAATCAATTTATTGATCCTTGATAGAGTACCTATCATGTGTCCAGCTCAGGGCTGGACACTGGATGGTGCCTGGAATCACTCATGTCTGCTCTGCGATGTTGCCAGAGGAGACTGGACTGGGTAAAGGGGCGACTTTGTAAAGGCTGAATGTCCCCAGGATGAAAGGCCTTGGGTCATCGTGGGTGCGGTTTGCAGATCCCCTTTCCTTTAGAATTCGGAGGCCAGACTTTTAGCTGTCACTTCCTGTTGCTGCTTGTGTACCTGGCTCTAGAATTTCTTCGCCTGGTGATTTTATGCTTCTGTTCTCCTATGTTCCAGAAACCTAGATTGCTATTCTTACTAGCGTTGCAAGCAGACTAAGAGTAAACAGTCTCTGAGTAAGGAATGGAGGCAGCTCTCCAGCAAGGTGCATGAGCTTTGATGTGTAGTATCGTGATGCTACTGTGCTTCTATGGAGGGTCTGACTCTCTCCTGTCTCATTTATTCAACCATTCATTCATCAAATTTACACTGAGTACACACTCTGTGTCGAAAACCTGGGATTCCTAGTCCCCAAAAAAAGAATGCAAATCAAGTGCATCCAGGCAAGTGCCTGGACTGGGGCTTGGAGAGTGTGAGACGGTAGAGTGAAAACTCCAGGCTCAGTGGGGAATCGCTCTCCTCATAATGCGTAATGGGCACAGTTTCTGCCAGTTACTGGAAGGTAACACAGGTCCCTCTGTGTGAGCCGAGCAGCCACTGTTCCAAGTTCCCTTCCAGCCACCAGCCCCGCTCATAGCCTCCGTGGCTCCATAGAAGCCCTGGGAAGGGGCTTGGGGGCTGCTGCACTTCAGTCCATGTTGCAGGTCAGTGCGTGGAACATCCTCTGGCTGCTGCTGAGATGTCTTGGGGCTGTGGAAGAGATTGCTCTTCCTGGGAAGGCAGCCTGCCCACGCCCTGTGCTGAGGGAGTACCTGGGGTGCGGGAGGCCTGGGACCCCCATCTCAAGCTGTTCCTCCGGCAGACAAGGCAAGCCCCCAGCTCCACCTTGGGGCAGGCGTCCTTCCACTCGCTGGAACGGGCTTCATGTTCTGTCTGTTCTGTTCAGCCCCCAAACCCAAGCCATCTCCTCCTGGCCAGCCCCCTTGTCCTGATGTAGAGGAGGCCCCTGTATCTGAGAGAGCTGTGAGCCCCCTTATTGCTGTCGCTTCCTGCCTCCCTTGCTCCAGGCCCCAGGAAATGAGCTGGAAACTCAGGTGGGCCTAATTCTTGGCCTGCAGCACTTTGCACCCAGGGAGCTTCCTAAAACCACTTCCCTGCTTGGAAGCTTCCAGCCCTCCTGGACTTCCAGATGAAATATAAGCTCCTGAACGCGGTTTAGAAGGCGGGCCAGAGCTGACCTCATCTCCGTCTACTTCCCCTCCGGAACTTTGTCTCCAGCCACACCTAGTGGAGCAGAAGAGCTTCCATTTATCACGCTCCAGACCCTGTGCTCAGAGTTGATGTGTGTGGGTGCATCCAACCCCGTGGGGAAACTGAGGCACAGAGCTCAATGGTGGGGCCAGGATTGGAAGGGAAGCCATGTGGCTCTAAATCTCATGACCAGCGGGCTGTTCAGTCCACACTAGAGTGACCCTGTGGCTGTTTCCTGCTCTGGGCTTTTAAACACCTTGGCTATGTTAACTGTCCGGCCCCAGGACAGGAGAAAGCTCCTTCAGGAGGCTCTCGCTGCCCCCAAGGCCTGTGAGGGTCTCTCCTGGGCTCCTTTGGCTGTGTATGGAGGGTGGGTGGGTGGGGATTCTTTTTTGCTTTCAAAGGTTCAGTGTGAACTTTCCTGGTATGGGGAAGGAAGGCAGGGGCCGGTGGAGTGGGAGAGGAGGTGAAGGCAGAGGAAACAAGGGGGCTTTCTCTCATCCTGGGGACATTCAGCCTCTACAAAGTCGCCCCTTTACCCAGTCCAGTCTCCTCTGGCAACATCGCAGAGCAGACATGAGTGATTCCAGGCACCATCCAGTGTCCAGCCCTGAGCCGGACACATGATAGGTACTCTATCAAGGATCAATAAATTGATTGCTCAGGTTTATTTGGATACATTTGATTGGATAGTACTCTTTGTCCTTTAAGTACAAATATTCCACGGAGGAGAAAGAGCTTTAAGCCAAAGGTTTCTGTGACCCTGGCTGCAAATGGTCATCGCCGTCCCCACCTCACTGAGCGGGGGTCTCTGCCTGCGTGTGTCCCACACAGCAGCAGGGATGAGTGTGTGTGTGCAGCTTCTCAGTTCAGACGGGCTTTCCATGAAGAAGATGAGAAACATGGCCCCAGGAAGGTAACCAGGAGTCCTGGGGAGAGATTAGAACTTCTAGGGTCAGCAAGGTCCTTTGGGCTTGGGAATTTCTGGGGCAAGCTCAAGTTTCATGACGTGCCGGCAGAAACTGTTGATTTGCTTGAAAGTCAGGGGGAGAGATGATAGGATTAGACTGGGGAGATGAATTGCCTGTGCCCTGAACACCACTCCCTCCGACTCTGAGCTTCTGGGAGCAAAATAATTTGGGGGTGGCCGCCTGCCCTCGCCAGTCAGCCTCTGGAGTGCCCATCCTGGGATGCTCAGAGCCAGCCCACCGTGCCCGTCCTCCTGCAGAGCGCTGGGTGCAGACATTCATCCGCCTGAAGCTCCTCATCTGTGCACTGGGGCTTTGAACCTGATGGTGGCTGGGAGTGCCTAGCGGGAGCTTCTGCAGCTCTGCAGACTTCAGGGACAGCACCGGGGGAGGCTGTACCCACTGGCCCTGGACGTTGCGGTGTGCAGGGGGGCGTCTGAGCACGCCTTGGCTTAGCTTGTGGATACCTTGTCATTGGTAGTGGGCCTGATCATTATGCCTGTGACAGATGAAGAAATTGAGGCACAGAGAGGCTCAGCAATTGGCTGAAGATTGCAGAGCAGCAGCAGAGCCAGGTCCCTATCCGGGGGCTCCTCGGTGCCCTCTTATTCATCTGTAGCCCCACGCTGCACCCTGGGCCCAGCAGGAGCTGCGTTCATCAGTAGTGTGTAAGCCCCACCTGGTGGGGGGGTGGCCGCATGGGCATCACAGCCTCTAACATGGGCATCCCTCTCTCCTCTGAGCAGCCTGGAGTCTAAGTGCATTGCCAGCACTGACGTCTACCTGGCTGGGATGAGTTCACTGAGCGTGACGGGATCTTTGTTCTTCTTCATCGTCATCTCCTCAGGCATCACAGGGCTTTGCCTCTGTTTTGTGAGGGAGGGCGGAGGGCAGACTATTGCGATGTCCCAAGAGTTGTTCATGAGGAAGGCAATTTCCACACAGCACCAACAGCCCAGGGTCTGCTTAGCCCTCCCTTGCCCACAGGTCCAGCTCTGTCTGTTGGGTGATGTTGACACAGGGCAAGGTGCCAGCTCTGTAGTGGTAGCATGCCCGGTGTACATCTGCTTCATAGACCCAGGGACATTCCTCCTGGCCTTCCTTCAGCAGGCATCTCTGATTGCCTCTGATGTGTGGGCCCAGCACATGCACTCATGGGGCCAGCTGTCCTCGGACGGGACAGGGACATCCAGCACAGACAGCAGCCTTGCTTTGTGTTCTGTGTTTGCTGCCACCAAATGCTCCCTGTTTTCAAGCAAAATGGATCAATTGGGGTGCAGGTGCAGATAAAGGAGACCCCTCTAGCTGGCTTACCCAGAAGGGATCTGACACAGGAATGACATGCTCTCAAAACCCTTAGAAAGGCTTGAGGAGCAAGCTGAAGCCTGGATCTCCTACATTGGGCTTCCAGAAAACCCCGCAGGGCCGGCCACAGTCAGGAGGCCAGCCATTGCAAGTTCTCACCCAGGGAATGACCCTGAAGCCACCATCTACCCCTGCAAAACGAATATCCCACCCACCACCTAATTTAAGTTTTGCTCAAGTGCTTCCTATGGGAGAACTGAAATCACAGCTGTGATCCTAGCTGTCTGCAAGGGAGTTCTGGAAATACAGTTTACACATTTTTCTGTATTGATACACCCCTCGTCCCTTTTTTGGTGGTGGTTCAAAAAGAGGAATTGAGCGGCTTACAAAGATGTAAAAACAGTGTAAAAATAAAATCAGCAAGAAAAAAAGGAAAAAATCAGATGGCGCTAGGGACAGGCTCAGTACATAAAATACTTGCTGTGTTGCTAAAGGTGGGGCAGAATTTGTCTCTGAGCTTCCCCACAGCTAAAGTAAAGAGGAAAAGATGAAGAGGTCAAAGTAAACCAGTTGCTCAGGAGAGCTTTCCTGAACTGGATGGTGATGTCAGTGGCCACTGGGCTGATCTCATACTGTTACAATAAATGCAGTGGTCAGTTTCATTTCACTGTTACTTATAGTGGCTCAAAATGCGGTTTGATGGCTTCATCCCCAAGCCTAGTTCACTAAGATGTCTCTGACAGAAACCAAGACAGCCAGTTGAAGGGCACTCTTCCCTGCATTATCAAGGCATGGCGCAGACCTTAGGTTTGCCTCTGTAAAGCAGGAAGTACAAGATTGAGCGTCCAGCTGCAGAATTATAGGGAGGTGCACGGGAAGGAGGGTGGAGCCCATTCATAGGTCTGCTGTGTTTACAGAAACAGACGAAGGGAACATTTTGTACCTGTTGTGGGTAATATTTGTATTTACAGTTAACAGGACAAACTATAAATTTGGGCAAAATATCTATTTCTGGATGCACCTCCCCTCCCCCACCCCCCAGTTAATCCACTGTGTTACATTTTTGCAACTCTCAGGGAAAGGTGTCACCATCGCTAGGGAGACCCTTCCAGTTACATCCCAACTCCCAGCTGACCTTAAACTTCAGACCTCAAAGCTCTCTTTCCAAAAACTGACTGGACTCAGATCAAATGGTGTCGGCTGCAGCTTCTGATAATTTGGGAGCATTCATGGTGCTATGAAGTTATCAGTCTGGAATTCAGGCCTCTCTGTCTCCTTTTTGGCTGGCATGACTCATATTTCCTAAGGACAAAAGAGTCAAAACTCAGGCAAAGCAGCCTACCTGGTCACATCTTCTACTGCAACTTCATCCCGGGTACCCGCAGAGAAACAGGGACTCGACACACAGGAAATCACACGTGGATTTCTGTGCTCTGGTAGGAAGAGGGGCACTGGGTCTCTCCCGGGGCTGTTATCAGCCATTTAAAAAAATGACTGCACTCTTGAGAGGCGAGGATGGGAGGACTGGACCAAACTTGACTGTTGGAAAATTCCAGGGCCAGCATTTTGTGTTGTTAGTGTTCTGCCTCAGTTTCCCCTTTTGTAAAATACAGAGCTGACTAGTACTGTATACGATGATTGTAGCAAGGGATGGATGCACTACAATGAATGAATGAATGAATGAATGCATGAATGCATGAATGATATAACCCAAGTACAGTGCTCAGCCAGCACCTGGTACCCGGTGAGGGCTTAGGAAGTGTCATTATCCAGCACTCGGTAGGCATGAGGCTAAGCCGCACAAGTGAGTTAATGTGTGAATAAATACTCGAAGCCCTTTCTCCCATTGCCCAAAGAGCCCAGTGTGAGGACTTAATTAGTTGAGTACAGCCCTGCCACACCACAAATGCGAGTCACGTGTCTGAATGTGCCCTGCCCACAGTATCTCTAAATTTTCGAAGCACAGCCTTGTAAAAGGAGAGCTATGATAAAACCCAGCGGAAAACACCCGGAGGCCTTCGGCATTATTCATGCTGCACAAAAGGTTTTTCTCGTCAGGCTCACTGATGGAAGCAGAGCATGGGCTCACTCTTGCCACAGCCGCGTTCTTGAGAGGGGGCTGCTGTTTCAGCGAGAAATCATTCTCTCTCGGGTGGACCATTTTGCCCATCTCCGCTTGTCGGTGATGGTGGCTGACATGTTGGCAAAACTGTCTCATTTCTCCCTAGCCCCATCATTTGGGGTGTCCCCTCCTCCAGGCATCTGACTCACGAGGGGCTGTGTCCTGCAGCTGCGCTCTGGAGACCTTGCCCTTTCTCCTGTCTGCTGCGTCCCTTCCGCCTCCAGCAGGTGGGCCTTTCTGTCCTGTTGCTGGACTGTGGGTGCGTCCAGTCATCCTGGACTTATTCTGGAGCCAGACAAGAGCGTTCCATCCTCTGTGTGTCTCTGGTCACCACCAGACTCACTCATGTCATTGCCATCTGTTTCTTGCAAACCCGACAAACCTGTGAGCCTCCATTGGGCCGTATGTGTGGGCAGTGAGTGGCCAAACCCCAACCTTGATGGCAGCCCGGGGGCCACAGGGTCCCCTGTGAGAATAATTCTGTTGCGGTCCCTCCTTCCTCTCACCTCCTGCCCTTCCCTTCTGGGATGATCCTGCGTGCTAATCACAGCCTGGGCCTCTGCAGTTTCAGTGTGGTCTGTGGGTGGGGGCTGGGTTCCTTCTTATTCCTTTGCATGCCAGAGATGAGAGCCGAGGGACCGCATTTTCCAGGACTCGTGACGTGGTGGCCAGCTTGCACTCCCGGCTGCCCAGGCACACGCCAGTGTGCGGTGGAAACTCCACGCACCCACTCCTGAAATGGCTTCCCTCGCCGCTCTGCCTCGTGGAGCTCCTGAGGGGAAAGGGAACCTTACTTTGGCCCCCACTTCACTCCAGACTCATTCTAACCACAGGGCCTGGTTTCACAACTACAGTTTTTCCCACGGAACTCAGCCCCGGGCCACCTTCATGGCTTGGTTCCCGGGAGGGAGGCTGTCATTACAGATGGGAAGATCCTGTCAGTGCCGGCTGCTGCTGTTACCATCTCTCTGGCCTGTGGGGCGTTTGCTCCCTAACGATGTTTAAATATCAACATGCAGTTATTCAAGGACTTCTTTGAAGGTTCACCAGAGTGATAGACATGTTTTTAAGACAGGATCTTTTCCTCCACCCCTTTAAAAAGTAGATCACATTATGATGTTTGGGGAAAATCTCATGATTTCAGTGCATAAGCCTATATAATACCTTATTCATTCTGAATGCAAAGAACTCAGGATCACAGGGTATAAATGGACTCAGTTTGTATTGTTGGAGTGTTTTGTGCCATATGCTGTTCTGACTTAATGAGGATGTAGCTGTATATTATAAGGATCACCAAAGCAGCCTAGATCTGAGAATCTATTCTTAGCTCCCCCACTAATCATGGGGTGAGCCTGGGTGGGAGCCGGCGGGAAAGGATAACACAGCTGGTCTTCAGGTGGTGCCAGTCACGCTAGTGGCTGTAGGCCCCTAGGCTGGAGGTGTTTTGGTCCATAACACACAGATGAGGAAGGAAACTGGGGCTGAGAGTGGTGCCATAGTCTCACCGCGAGGCTCACTCAGCGGCAGGTGGTAGAGTTGGGATTCACACTCTGGGGGGTCTCGCTCTATGGAACCCAGGGCTTTCATCGGCAAACACCACCCACTAAGATGCTTGTCCGTGCCAGGACGGCTGGGAAGGGGGGGGGTTCAGCATCTGGGGAGGGAAATCTAGGTAAGAATTTACTCATTCACTGATTCGTTCACACTCATTAATTCACACATTCACCTATTCATTCGCTCATTCATTCATTCATTTATTCATCCGTTAATTCACTCATTCATTCACCCATTCATTCACTCATTCATTCATTCATTTATTCATCCATTAATTCACTCATTCACCCATTCATTCACTCATTCATTCATTTGTTCATTAATTCACTCATTCACCCATTCATTCATTCACTCATTTCTTCACTCATTCACTCCCTCTCTCCTGAAACATTTGTGGAGTATCCACCATGTTCCAGGCACCTTTCTAGGACACCATGGTGAGCAAGACCCTGCCTCTTTGGGCTTCGTGTCCAGTCGGGGAGGTAGATACTGAGCATGCATGTGTGATATGACATAAAGCGGCTGAGAGTTGGAGGAAGTTGGAGGACAGTTTCCCTGCAGGAGAGGGCTGGCGAGACAGTGACCTGAGGAAGAGGAGATGGGAATGTAGGCAGTTCTTTCCTGGGCTGCTTTGCAGGGGAGCAGAGGGTGGGTGTTGGCTGGAAGCAAGACTGGGGCAAAGTGCCTGGCACTCAGTAGGGCTTCAGTAGGTATTTGTGGATTGAATGGAGAATGCTTGAAACTGTGCTGCAGAGCCTCAGGGCGAGGGTCTGGAGTGACTCCAGGTTTCCCAGCCCCTGAAGTAGGAGTCTCAGCCATTCACTCCAGGAGCAGTGTCCCCCTACTCTGGGGTCATTTGATTTCAGCCACTGCTTAGACTTCTGCAAAGTGGTCTCTGACCTTCTGTGCCTAGTCTTGTGGGGTGACATTGGGTTGACGGCAGTTTCTGCAGCACAGCAGCTCAGAAAAGCACTGTGTGGTGGGCAGTTCAAGGCCAGGGTTTCCACCAAACATAGGTGGGGCCCACGCAGGAGTTGGGTCTAGCTACGGCATCCAGGTGAGGGGGTCCCGGGGAGAGAGGAGATGGAGGAGGGGTCAGGACCAGAACTCGGGGAGCCTTGGGCAGTTTTGGCTTCTCCTGTCTGTGCTAGGAGCCACTTGGGGACTTGGGCCATAGGAGCGAGTGATCCTTTGCATGTTGATCTTGCCCCTCAGCCTCTAGGAATCTGAGTTTGTAGGATCCTTCACTGGCAGCCCTGATGGGATCACCAGGGATGGGGATGTCTGGAGAGACCTGAAGTGCACCATTTTGAGCCATCACAAGGTCAGAGGATCAGCTTGCAGGATTGCGCCCAGGGAGCCTGTGAACAGCCACAGAGGGGGCAGGACCGCGCCCCCTTCACTCAAGCATGAAGCTCCTTCCCTGGCCATTTTCAACTGGAACAGGGCAGGAGGGCATCCTACTGAGGATGGATGTACAATTTTCCCATCCAGTTGTTTCTTTCTCCAGAGTCTGGGAGGTGTGAAGGGAAAGAGCCGAGGCTGGGGTCAGAAGGTCTGTGTTCGGGTCCTGGCTTCCCTGCACACCCACTGCTTGGCCTTGAGCCACTTTATCAACCTCCCTGAGCCTGTTTCCATGCCTGTGAGATGAAGCAAGCTGTGCACAGCCTTCAGCACAGTGCCTGCACATAGTAGGTGCTCAAGAAATGGCAGCCATTCACTGTGGGAATCCAGGACTTTCTCGCTGTGTGGACCCCAGGAGAGCTCGAGGTTATGACCTGGCAGCTCCATGACCCTCAGTCCATCCCTCAGCAGGTGCTCCAGGAGGTGAGGACAGCGTTTGACACAGAGGCCTGAAGGGGTCATGTCTCCCCGTCCACTCATGTTCTGAAGTCTAGAGGGTGCCATGCCTTGGAGATCATACCGGCTGTTTATGGCAGAGATGGTTCTAGAACTCAGGTCAGCTGGCTCCTGCCCGCCATAACAAATTGCTACAACCTGGGTGGCTTAAAACAGTAGAAATGTATTCTCTCACGGCCCTGGGGGCCAGAAGTCTAAAATTCAGGGGTCCACATGGCTGTGCTCCCTCTGAAGGCTCCAGGGGAAGATCCTTCCGGGCTCTTCTGGCTTCTGGCGGCCCCAGGCATCTCTTGGCTTGTGGCTGTGTCACTTCACTCTCTGCCTTCATCTCCATGTGGGCTTCTTTCCTGTGTGTCTCTTATCAGGACACCTGTCATCGGATTTAAGACCCATCCAGCTCACCTGGGACCATCTCCTCATATATACATATATATTTTTTTGAGATGGAGTTTCACTCTTGTTGCCCAGACTGGAGTGAGGTGGCACGATCTTGTTCACTGCAACCTCCACCTCCTGGGTTCAAGCGATTCTTGTGCCTCAGTCTCCCAAGTAGCTGAGATTACAGGCGCCTGCCACCATGCCCGGCTAATTTTTTTATTTTTAGTAGAGATGGGGTTTCACCATGTTGACCAGGCTGGTCTCGAACTCCTGACCTCAGGTGATCCACCCACCTCGGCCTCCCAAATTGTTGGGATTACAGGTGTGAGCCACCACGCCCGGCCCCATCTCCTCGTGTTGACATTCCTTCATTACAGCTTCAAAGATGCTTCTTCTAGATAAGGCCACATGGCAGAGTGTAGACAGTAGGATGTGGACCAGTCATGTAGGAGGCCACCGTGCACTCCCCCACACTGTTCACTATCTCATGCCCCACTCACCACTGCACGGAGCGCCTGGCCGCAGTGGGCGGTTGATTTTAATTTTCTGTTGAGAGCATAGTGTTCCTCCCTGGCAGACATGGCTTCCGCCAGCCGAGGCGTGAGCCCCTCCTTCCCCATGCTTTCTGCCATTTGGCATCCAGCCCTGCCCTCCAGACAGCTGGCAGAGGGGATGGGGAGGCGCCTATGCTCCCAGGAGGATTCTCCTGGGGCCTCGTTCTTCCTTCTCGCTGGAGGACCAGACCGCCAACAGAAGCTTCCGGAGCATGCTGGGCCGAGTCAGATCCCCGTTTCTTTTAGTCTGGCGTGGGCCGCTAAGTCCGAGGGTGCGGGAGTGTCTGGGCCCTGGGCTATTAGAGCAGAACTGAGTGAGTTCACATGCAGGCCGATCGGAGCCCACCCCCTCCTGCTGAGGGGGCCGTTCTCTGATGCCCGGTGCAGCTCTGATTTAGGAGCCTGGCATGAGGCCGACAGCCTGGGGCTGCAGTGCAGTGTGGAGGCCCAGTGTTGGGACCAGCACCACCATTAATCAGCACGGCGGCCGGCACCGTGCTCCGTGCCCTGCCAAGAGCCAGCTGCCCCACTGGAGGGTCCCTGCCTGCCTCCCATCCGTCTTCCCGGTGCCTCTTCGTGGTGGGTGTAACTGTCACCGTCCTTGCTGTCCCCCTCAGTCCCCTGATGAGCTGGTAAACAGTCTCCTAGAGTCTCCAGCTGGGTCCCCCCCAGGCCTGTGCTGGTCTTCACTGCACGACTCGGACCCTGAGTCTCCTCGCGTGGGAAGTGGGCACAGCCTCATGGTGCCTCCGTAGAAAGAAGATAGAGGATGTGGGAGCCTGGCCAGCCGGAGCCACCGCTGGAGAGAGCGGGCCTGTTGTGGGAGCAGCGGAAGTGCCTGGGGTGGCTCTGGGGCCGGGTGGGGGAGCCACCTACTTTGGCCAGGACAGAGCAGGGTGTGGGCGAAGGGAGATGTCCTGGAAGGCAGCCACGAGGCCTGACGTTGGAGATGCACCATCCTCTCCGCCCTGTTTCTCTTCTTCTCCTGAGGTTTCCAAGACAAAGGGTGGCAGGCTGGCTGGGCCTGGCACTGGAGCTGGGGTCGGTCCCAGGACCAGAAGGGACATGGTCCCATTCAGTCCCAGGCCAGCCCCCGTATCTTACTGATGGAGGACACAGGCCCAGGGAGGGAGGTGCTCATGGTTGCAAGGGTAAGAGAGAGCTGGGACTCGACCCTGAGCCTCCTGCCTTCCGGCCTGGCACTTTCCCCACAGTGCCTCAGAGGTCGCACATGTTCACAGGCCTCGGTTAACCAGAGCAGATGATAACCGAGGCCGACTGGGAGGCGTCTTGGGTCCCAGACCGTGGAGCCCATATGTTGCTTTTCAGAGTACAGGAGCTATGGAAGTTCCTAAGAGGAGAGTGTCCTGACGGAGCTTGAGTAGCTGAAAGTGGGTCTGCGTGAGGAGACACAAGTCAGCAGAGGCAGAGAGAGGGACCAGGGCCACTGGCACGAACCCTTCTTGCATAAAGTGGCTGCAGCCTGGCCTGGGAGTTGCCTCCTCCTCCGGGAAGCCTTCCTTTCTCTCTTCTGGGTTTCCAGGGCCCCCTGTGCTGCCCTGGGTCACAGCCTTCTGTGTTGACTTCATCTGTGCACTCCCTGAGGACAGGATTTGGGGTTCCCTTGGGGGGGTCTCCTGCCTCGCCCAGTGAGGGGTGCAAAGTGTCCTTAATGACCGACCAACTGGAAAATCCCAGATGAGAAAGATCAAGGGCCCACTTGGGAAGAAGAGAAGGCTCTGGGTGCCACAGACCACGAGGCGAGACCCTGGGAAACGTGGGGTGTCCGAGAGACTCTGAGGCCCCCAGGCAGCCGTACCCTGGCCCTCCTGGGTCCTCCCGTCTGGGTGCGTCCCAACGGGTTCTCAGTCTGGCAGTCTCTCCCAGAAAGGTTCGAGCCAGGAATGGCAACCGTTCCTACTCGAGCTGGGTGTGGGGGCACATCACCCTTGCCACGGCCCCCAGGCTGGATGGGTGGGGAGACGGGAATCTTGTCTCTTTTGGCAGCAGGAGCCCCTACTTCACGGCCACTTGCGTTTAGCAGGAGGGAGCATGTTCGGACTTGGGGTAGGGGCTTTGTGCCGTCCTCGGGAGAGAAAGTCTAATTTTACAAGTTTAGAGTTCAGCCAGCGGACTGTTCTAGTCTTTTATTTTAAAAGGAGATGACAATACTGGCATTGACCGTCTTTAATTTGACATTTGACTGAGAGAACAGCCTATCTCCTTAGTGGCTCTGGTGTATTGATCCCGTGCTGTGGGCAGGCATGGGTCTGCGACTTCCTGTCTGAGGGAATGCAGTGCCACGGACAGACTCCATTTGTTTAAAGGTGGTTTTTACATTGAAGGAAAGGCTGTTTCTTCCGCTATGGTAAAAACTGTTTTCTGGTTTGGAGAAAAAGTATGTAAAGCCTCCACATGCAGGCCGATCGGAGCCCACCCTCTGAGCTTCTTCTGACAGCTTCACCCAGCCCCTCTGGGATGGGAGAGCCCGTTGCTGACCCTGCCCTCGATGGCAGGAGGCGTCCTGAAAGCTAGCTCGTGGCATGCGGCCTCCTCCGGTGATTTCAGACGGGGTTCCCCGGGGTTTCGATGCAGTGTTTAAGCACTCAAGAGCTCGGCTGCTTAATGAAGGATTTAATCTGTGGGACGTGCGGTGGCTCAGCCAGAACTACCACCCACGTCCTCAGGATGAGCACCTGAAGGAGCAGGCCAGCTGGACCGCGAGAACGTGAACCTCTTGCCACACTGCGGTCTGAAATTCGGGGTCCCGCCGAGATGTGGGGGCCCCGTGGTCCCACCTCCATGGTGAACTTCTTTTGTTTTGGAGGCTGTGGAGGCCCAGGGGGCAGTGAGGGGCTCTGTATTTGTCAACTGGGGCTGCTGTAAGGAAACACCACGGACCAAGGGGCTCCAACAACACGATTTCTCGCGGGCCTGGAGGCTGGATGTCCCAGATCAGGGAGACGCAGGACTGGCGTCTGGTGAGGGCGTCTTCCTGGCTTGTAGATGGGATGGCAGCCTCTTCTCCCAGGGGCAGGGGGCGGGGGGAGAAGGGGGTAGGAGGAGGAGAAGAGAGAGGAGAGAGGGGAGAGAAGAGAGAGAGAGAGAAGAGAGAGGAGAGAGGGGAGAGAAGAGAGAGAGAGATTGCATCCCCACTTCCTCTTCTTCCAAGGCCACAGTCCTACTGGATTAGGTCCCTACTCCTGTGACCTCTTTAATCTTAATCACCTCCTTACAGTCCCTGTCTCCAGATACAGTCACATTGGCAGTGAGGGCATCAATACAGGAATTCGTGCAGGGGTGGGGGGAGGGCACAGTTCAGCCTGTCCTCAGCATAACCCTTTTTGTTTGAGGTGGTTGCTGCCCAGCCCAGGTACCACCTCCTCCAGGAAGCCTTCCTATTTCTCCTCTGGGTTTCCATGGTGTCTGTGCCACCTCCTCCAGGAAGCCTTCCTGTCTTTCCTTTGGGTTTCCACGGTGTCTGTGTCATGCTGCCCTGGGTCACAGCCTTCTAGTTTGACTCTATTGATCAATCATACCTCTCCCCTGGGCTTGGCACTAGATTTTGGCAGAGCTAGCAATGGAAAACACCTGTTCAGCTCATCCAGGTGTAGGTGACATATGGATGTGTATCATCCAGGGAGCCCAGATACAGTTGAGGAAGCATTATTCCAGCAGTTGGTGCTTTCAGGGTTATGACTGAAGTTCCTTCCCTGGGGCCCTCTGCAGATGGAGGTCTCTCTACCTGGAAGACCCTCCTTTGCCTTTGTCTGGCTCACTGCTTCTCCCTGGGAATCAGTCTGGGGTTTCCTCCTCCAGGAAGCCTTCCTGGATTTCACAGCTTGGAGCCCACTGTTCCATCTCTGACATCACATATCAGTGTTTGGTCCCTTGCAGGCAAGGCCTGGCTGTCATCCCCATTGTTTTGCAGAGCCTGCCGCCCTGCCTAGCACTGAATGGGTGCTCAATCAATGTCTGCTGATGGGGTACAGGCTCCTAGTGCCTGGAACAGTGCTGGATGCTGGGGGCACATGATAAATGTTTGATGAATTGAATTCATTGAAGTCAGCACTGTGGACTGGCAGCAGCTGCCACAGAGACCAAGCTGCAGTTAATAAAGCCCTCCCAGACCCGGGGCACAGGTAAAATATCACAATTTATGGAGAGCTTTTCATTAAAGCTCTGCGGGGAGTTTTCTCCAGTATTAGCATTTTTCACACTCTCCTATCAGCGGCGCTTCGAGGATAAAAGCCGTGAGCTGCAGAGGCGGATGTGGGTGAACAAACACAGGCTATTTGCACATCCCAAATAGAGACGGCGGTCGGCTTGTGGCCTGTCCTCCTGAGATGCTGCACGGCCTCACCCTTGCTCATGCCTTCAAAGGACCCTAAAACATTCTGCATCACCATTGTCACCTGCAGCACCCCGATTGCAGCCAGGTGAAAAGGACAAGAGTCCCTTTCCGATTGCCTGAAAAGCTGTCCTCTGAGTTGGCCCTGGCACTCCCAGACTGCGAGGGAGGACTCTACACGGGAGGGCTGGGGAGACCTTTGCTGCCTCCGAGTGGCTCTGTACCAGGGGCCTAATATGGGGGAGACTGCAAGCAGCTGAGTGAACCCAGGCTGGCAGGAAGATGATGGCTGGCCCCGGGGAGGTGGGTTCACACCACATGGCCCAGCACCCTTATGTATTAGGACAACCCGCGGCAGCTCTTATAACGAACACATCTCGGTGTCGAACACAGCGCCTGTCTAGCTGGCTCTCAGTGGGCTGGCTGCTCTCTGAGTAGTGACCTGCCATCCGGACCCGTTCAGCTGTGGGTGCCACTATCTGTAACCTTAACTTCAGTGTGTGACAGGAAGGAAAACACACAGATGCTCCCATGGGGTGCTCGGGGCTTTGACTGTCCCCCAAATCCAGGGTCTTCTGGTGTGAACCAGAAAAATCTTCCGGGATTTTTCTCCCTTTCCCATGCTGCCAACAGAATCCTCCCTTCATTTCTCCAGGTCTTTACACCCATTGCCCAGGTAGGGAAATTGAGGCCTAGAAAGGAAAAGGATTTGCAGTGAACCATACTCAGTGGGAGCACGGAGACTTGAACCCAGGTCTTTGAGCTGCCAGGGAGTGTTCCTTCTACGCCTCATCCATGTGTGCGTGCCGATGTGTGTACGTGTGTTGGGGAATGGAGGGCAGGGCTAGCTCTCAGTTGATTTGTTGACTGTAATGACTGCAGCGGCTTCATTCATTCATTCAGTGAATGTAGGTTGAGGGCCTGCTATGCTCCAGGCAGGGCTGAGGAGACAGTGAGGAATGGAACAGACATAGTCCCTGGCTGGCTGGCTAGGGAAGCCGTAGTTAAAGAATGAATTCTACTGTTCTTTATTTAATTGCCCCAACCTGATCACTGCTAGAAGGGAGACAGTCCTGGGAGCATGTTTCACCCAGGGGTTGGACAAGGCCTCTGCGAGGTGGGGACATCTTAGGGAGATGGCTAAGTGGAGCATAGGGCATGGAGCAGGGGGGACAGCATGCGCAAAGGTCCTGAGGTGGGAGGGACCCTGGGTGTCCAAGGCAGAGGCACCTGTGACATGAATAGAGGCGGGAGAACGGGCTCGGATGAGGCAGCAGTGGGGGCAGAGCTGAGGCCATGTAGCAGGTGAGAGGGGCTTTAACTGAACAGCCGTGGGGAGCCCGGAGAGGGTTTAAAAGCAGGACAGGAGTGTGGTCATTTTCTTTTCACAAGAGCTTCATGACTGCCGGTGCAGACGGGCAGCGGAGCCTGGGAGGAGCCCACACCTGGCCCATGGGAGGCCTCTGCCACCCACATCAGTGCTAGTGGTCGGGCCAGCGAGGGGCTGGCGGTGCCGTGAGTGAGAAAGCGTTCACTGTGAGGGCTCCCCAGGTTCTGGCTCAGTGGTGGATGGTGGTGCCCTTCCTGGGAGAGAGAGATCACATGGCGTTTCGGGCCCCGGGCTGTGGGATCCAGGCCAGCGTTTCTTCTACAGCAGCAGAAATGCCTCAGCGTGAGCGTCAGTGCTCGGTCAACTGCACGGCTGGGTCAGGGCTGCCCGCCAGAAGAGCCTGATGTGTGAAAGAGTCTCCAAGACAGGAGAAACCAAGGAAGGGGACTGAGATGCCACCAGCAAGTCCTGTGGGCCCGTCCCTGTCTTATGTCTCATCTCTCCCTCCCTCCTCCCTTGTGATTCTCACCATAGAATTCATGTTTATGGACACGGAAGCCGATATGCAAAGAGGAAGGTCTCCAGGGTTTTCCAAGGTCATCTAGCTCATAAATGACACAGCTTGTTCCCATTCAAGCGGGACAAGCCCCTCAACCGTAAACATCCCCACAGTAAAACTGGGGAGGCGGCCACACAGGTCTTACGGGGCCAAGGCAGGGATGGTAGGAGATGGTGTAGGGAGATGGTGCTCCTAACTGTGACTGTTGTCTGGGGGAGGGTCCCCTGGGGCTGGCCCTGCAGGGGACCATCATGGGAAACCAGACCAGCCTCACAGAAACTGAGCTCGGCCTGGATCTCAGCTCTCTCCCGCTGATCTTCTGGGGAGAAAAGCTGGGTCGCCGCTTCACAGTCCGTTCACCAAGGAGGCTCCCCACCATTCACTGTATATTCACCAAGGAGCCTCCCCCCATTCGCAGTCCGTTCACCAAGGAGGCTTCCCCCCCATTCGCTGTCCGTTCACCAAGGAGGCTCCCCCGCCATTCGCAGTCTGTTCACCAAGGAGGCTCCCCACCTCGCAGCTCCTATCACTGCATGAAGTGCTTGGGAGATAAGAAGAACCCAGAGGTCTGATCCGGGCACTGCATCTCAGGCAGATGGACTGGTGTGGACCGTGGTGGTGGTTGTGTTCACAGTTAGTATGTTCCAGGGGACCTGGGCTTGGCCTGGGCAGGGAGAATCACCGTAACTTTAGGGTGCACGGGAGAAAAAGGTTGTATTTCTTTGGGGCTCTCCTTTATTTATTTGCTTTTTTCACATTGGCTGCTGCTTGTTAAAGGGAGAGAAGACCTGGATCACTGACTGGGAGCAAATCTAAAGGTTCTAGGGGCTTTGGTGACATCTGTCAGCCTGTGTCCAGCTGGGATGGCTAGAGTCAGTCAGGGCAGGGCTGGGGTCCCGGGTCGGGGATCCCCTGCTGTTTTGGAGAAGTTGCCATGATGCCCTTGATAAAGATGCCACGGGCACAGATCGCGCGCTTTGCCGTGACTTTGGGCAGTGTGCTGAATTTCTTTTCCATGAAGGCACTTACTAATTAAAGAGGAGAAATAGCCCATGCTTATGAGAAAACATAGAAAAGCAGAGAGAAGAGTGGGCCCTGCAGATAGCGTCTGCTGGGTTACCTCTGCTGATTTCCTGTGTCTCCTTCTCTGTCGAGGAGTCTGTGACTTTGAAAATGGTGCTTGAGGCCGGGGGTGGCAGCTCACGCCTGTAATCCCAGCACTTTGGGAGGCCGAGGTGGGTGGATCCTGAGGTCAGGAGATCGAGACCATCCTGGCTAACATGGTGAAACCCTGTCTCTATTAAAAATACAAAAAATTAGCTGGGCGTGGTGGCGGGCACCTGTAGTCCCAGCTACTCGGGAGACTGAGGCAGGAGAATGGCGTGAACCCAGGAGGTGGAGCTTGCAGTGAGCCAAGATCGCGCCACTGCACTCCAGCCTGGGCGACAGAGCAAGACTCCGTCTCAAAAAAAAAAAAAAAAAAAAAAAGGTGCTTGAGATGTCCCAGCCACCACCTTTGTCCCCTGACCGACTTCTCTATTGGCTTCTGTCATACACAATCTCACAGCCTCCTGCGGTCCTTGCAGATGTGGCTTTGTATAGCGGCCTACATCTCCATGGAGTGGATATCCCAGAATGTCTCCAGTGATCCCTCTGCTGTTGGTTATTTTTGGCTCCCCGTGAGTGTGGATGCACCGTTTGCAGAGTTTAAGATCTTTTCCCTAGGAGAGATTCCTGGAAGTGGAGTGATTTGTTGAAGGTGGTGAATGGTTTTGGGGAACTGGGGAAACCAGCCAACCTCTTGCTTTCTGTAGGCAGGGATGGCACAGACAGGTGGGTTGTGCTGGGGCACACAGAGGTCTCTCCAGGCTGGTGGACATAGTCAATGCCTTGGATCCTCTACTGGCGATCCCTATGTAGAAGGCGGCTCAGTGCATGGTGCCCAGCGATGGGCAGCTGCCTGGGGGAGCCTAGAGGCTTCCTTTGGTCCTGGTAGGGCACGCCTGCATTGGCTCCTTCCAAATTAGCATCTCTCTTTCATTAGTGCTTTTGGTGATATCTTTGAGCGAGGACTCGGCTGTTCCGAGGCGCCGTCCAGCAGGGCGCATTTGGATGGTTATTGCTTGCTGGGATTTTCCCTTTCCACCAAGAGCATGTTGATGTATCCAAATTACTGCCAGTCCCTTTTCCTTTTATTTTTACCTACGCTCCCTGAGACTCCCCCCGGCTCTAGTGGCATGTCCTGCCTTCCGGAAGGTCAGGTATGACTGCAGCCAAAGTCGCCTCAGAGGCCGGGGGAGGAGTGGCTTCTGGTTAATTACGTCTCATCAGCCGAGAGGTTCTGAGCATCCTACATGCACACGCACCGCTGATGCCTGGCAATTAGGAAAGAGCCCATGATGAGGCAGTGCAGGGGTGTGGGGGAGAGGAGGGTTTCTGTGGGCAGATTTGGGGTGGGGCAATTTCTAATAGAGAGTAAAACTGGGGCCAAGGCCTATTTGGGGGACAGATGTGAGAACAGGCATCCTCTGGTGTAACCAGGACGGGGCTAGGGGGTGCAGGGGTGGAGGGACGACGAGGCCGGAGGTAGGGCAGGAGGCCATGTCTCCCCACAGCCAGCCTTCTGGGAGCTGGGGCCTGCAGACCTTCAGATCATCAGAGAGGCCTCTGACAGTGCGCAGAGCGCCTGCCCCAGGGAGCTCCTCCTCCATGCCCGGGGGTGCAGGGGGTGCTCTGGGACTCCGGGGAGAGGACTCTTTTTGTCCTCTGGGCCCAGCCAGTACTTTCCATGGGCAAATCCTCCTAGTTCACCTTTCCTCCCCCCCACTCCTCCTCTCCCTCCTCCCCCTCCTCCCCCTCCTCCCCCTCCTCCCCCTCATCCTCTCCCTTCTCCCCAGCTCCCTCCTCCCCCTCATCCTCTCCCTTCTCCCCAGCTCCCTCCTCCCCCTCCTTCTCTCCCTTCTGCCCAGCTCCTTCCTCTCCCTCCTCCTCTCCCTCTTCCCCCTCCTCCTCTTCCTCCTTCTCCTCCCTTTTGTTTCTTTCCCCCCTCTAGCCCCAGCCCCCTCTTCTTCCCCCGGCTCCTCCTCTCTCTCTCTCTCCTCCTTCCCCTCCAGAGGAGACACCATTATGGCCGCCCACACAATGAGGCGATTGTGCACAGCAGCCCCTCTGAGCCCAGAAACATGGCGCAGGCCTGATTTTCATGAATAATCAGACTCCTGGCCAGGACCACAGCGGGCAGCACCCTGAGCTCGGCCGGCCGGCCGGGTGCGTTGCTACTGGGCTTTGTCCAGGGATGAAGAGTCCCTGGCTGGGTGCCCTGTTCCTCGGCAATAGGGTGGGGAGATGGGGCCGGCAGTGGAGCCTGGTCGTTGGCTCAAGCCCCCCAGCGCTGGGAGCAGCTGAGGGGCCAGAGCCCTTGCCCAGGGTCTGTGGATGGGAAGCGCTGGTGGGGGCTGGACTCCATCCTTACGTGCATGTCCTCTGGCCCTGTACCTGGGACCCCTGGAGGGCAGCCCTACTGTAGGCATCCATAGGGTTACTGGTGTGAACCGGACGACACTCTCATCCTTATTGTTGCCACCATGTAGGGTGGGGACATGCTCAGCATTGGATATGGCACCCACCATTTGAGGCGTGGCCTCCTGGGACGGAGCCTCAGTTTCCTCACCTGTCCAGTGGGCATTCTCACACCTCTCCCACCTGGGATTGGCCGGGCTGATGGAGAAGCATGCCCAGCACACAGTAGGTGATCAGTGTGGAGAACGCCAAGACAGCTGCTTTCCCATGGCTGGGGCTAATGGAGAAGCCTGTTGCAGGGACTTCCCTGAGGCTGACATGTCAGAGCCAGAAGTCCTGGAGCAGAGCGCCGTGGGAGCTCTGTCATGGCTGTGTGTGTGGCTGGGGGTCCGTGTTGGGGGCCGCAGGGAGAAATGCGATGCAGAGAATTGGAACCCAGCACCTGCCAGCCTGCCCGGCCTCTTCCTCTTGGCTGCAGTGACACCTGCTGGTCGCCCCATGCTGACCTTGTTTCTGTGGCTCCTTGGGGTGCTCCCTCTGGGGTGCGCCCATCTTCCTGGACACCCATGAAAACACCCAGGAACCCCTGCCCCTGCCCTCGCAGCCTCCGGGAGCTGGAAGTCTCTTTTCCCCGGGGCAAGCACTGTGTACCCTGATTTTCTCTCTGGCCTTAGTGATGAGCTCCTGTTAGCCAGCAGGCTCATGCCTCAGTGGGGTTTTATGAGCCAAGGCTGGGCCTGCTGGCAGGAAGCTCTGCCTCCTCTCCAAAGACCCTGAGGTGGGACTCTTGGGGTGGTGCAGGCACAACCCAAATCACGGGCAGGGTGGCAGGGACAGAGTGGGTTGGGGCCCTCTGCGGGACCCCACCTCTCCTCTCCCCACCCACCGCACCAAGGACACAGGGTTCAGCCCTGGTTGAGGCCACTCGCTCCTGCGAGGCACCGATGGAGGGGTGGCTACAAGCATGGACCTTGGGCAGCTAACCTCGTCACTCTAAGCCCCAGTTTCCCTCTCTGTCATTTGGGAATCGGAGTAGCCCCAGCCACTGAGAAGTGCGGGGAGGGGTGAACAAGTTAATATTCAGTAACACGGGGCCAGCACCAGGCCTGTTCTTTGCAGGTCAGCAGAGAAGACATCAGACTCTTTCTGGGAAGGTGACCCCCCAACACCCATGCACACACTGTGTGGCTTCCCTCTATTGCTCGGTAGTCCTTGGCTATCGGAGACAGAAGAGGCATGGGTGCCTCGACTCCCCAGCCCCAACTGGCTAAGGTCCGCGTGCCCGGCCTGGTGTCCGAGGTGCCCAGGCCAGCTTCGTGCTCCTTCCCTCTCCCAAGACACCAGCATCTTCCGGCCTCCGGAGATTTGAACTTGCAGCTGAACACCTGGGACACTCATGCCCACCTGTCTTCTGTCTCAAGACTCAGTTGACCTCTCTCCTCGGAGTGCCTGGGGGGTCCTCCCCACCTCCCCTGGATGCCCATGGGTTCCCTCTCTGGGCATCTCCTCTGCATTAGGTGGAGGGGGCTGGGATTCCTCAGTATGCCCCCTTCCCTTCCTGGAGGGCAGAGGCCCTGTGTGAGTCATCCGGGCACTCCCAGCTGGGGGTTCCACACCATGCTCAGTGCCTGAGGGAGGAATGGGTGAATGAGCTCCTAGAGTCGGTGGGGCTGGAGGGAAGAACCACACCCCCTTCTGCCTCTGCCTGTCCTCAGTCTGCAGCCCTGTCCCCTGCATGAATGCCACTTTTGTGCTTGTTCTGCAGGCCCCTGCCCCTCCCCCAGCCCCACCCCAGGGATCTTGCTGGGTGGGGGATTGGAAGAGCTCTGGGCGTTGGAAAGCCGACTCTGCTCCTTCTGTCCAGACAGCCTGGGCCCATGCCTTGCCCCCTGCTGAGTCTCCCTGGGTGAACTGGGGGCGGGGAGGGCTGTGCTCAGTGACCATAAGGTCCCTGCCCCATGCTGAGTCTCCCTGGGTGAATGTGGCGCAGAGAGGGCTGTGCTCAGTGACTGTAAGGTCGCTTCCTGTTCCCAAGTTCAAGGGCTCCTGTGCCTAGATCCTTGTCTGAGGCTTCTATAAAATGAGAACCGTGCCGTATGGTTCCCAACCTGAGACAAAAGAGCTGCCGTGTAGAAGGGACTTAGACGTGTCTCATGTAACTCCAGGAGCAAGGCTGGCTCACACTCAGGCTGGCCTCAGGCAGCACTTTTGGGCCCATGGTGCCGCCTGGGGGGCATGACACTGCCTGGAGCCCAGGTGTCCGGGGCTTTGTGCTGGCCTCACCCTCCAGAGGGCCCAGCCCTGTCTGTCCTCTGGCCATGAGTCTCTGCAAGGGCCAGAGAGTCTGTGGAGCCGAGACTGAGCCCCCTGGGGCTGGTATCCACCTTGTAGGTCACATCTGGATACCCAGGACCCTGTAGTTCTGTGCCCTGCTGGCCTGAGCTTGTTTCCAGGGCCTGAGCCGCCTCTTCCCCAGGTCCGTCCTCCCAGAGTGGGCTGCACAGCCAGTGTGTGCACTTGGAGTCCCAGGGGTGGGTCAAGGAGGCAACGGGGCTGGGGACAGAGGGGACCAGAGCATGGCCTTGGAGGCTGTGTGCACCGCAGGCATGCAGGACCCCTGGGGTCCAGTACAGGACCATGGTGAGAAGAGAAAGGGGCAGTTTGGGAACATCCATTTGTGCTCTCCAGGACTCTGCACATATGAGGGCAAGGCACCCCAGCAGGGGTGAGTGAGGAAGGGTTGGGGTATTGGAAAGGGAGTGTGGGAAGTTAGAGGTGGGCCTTGTCTTCCCTAGAGTCTTAGTTTGGTTTCTGGAGTAATTTCAGAGGCCAGGATGCCCTGACATCACAAGCAACAGTGCAGACTTCTTTGGAGAGGGTGCCGGGAGCTTCCTTTGGCCCCTGATCAGTCTGCGACCCAGGTGAGGGTAGAACTACTGGTCAGGGTGCCCTGGCAGCTTCAGAGCAGGCTTCTTCGTGGACAGCATCTTTCTTGGAGCCACTGGCGCCTGTGAAAGACCCAGGTTTCTCCCGCTCCCACGGTGACGGGAGAGGGCTGCCCATCTGATTTCCAGCTTCTGCAGCAGCCATGCTGCTGGTGTCATGGGGGTGAGGAAGCCAGCACTCCTGCCGTAGTGTAGGGAGTGGGGCTCATGTCTATGCTAACCAAAGACCTGAGCAAACATTTGTGAGCCTGAGGTCCCGGGCCTGGCTGTGCCCAGGCCGGGTGCTGGGCCCCTGTCCTGCCCACATCCTTGGGATCCTCCTGCTGCATCCGGTGCCCCACTGCAGAGCCTGGTGGAATCTGCCCTCAAGCCCGCCTCCATTCAAACAAGTGTTTGTCCTCTTCTGGGACGAGGCTGGTGGGAAGATAATTAAAAGTGACCCAGCATCGCAGAGTTGTGCAAATTGCAGGATTAGTGGGGCATTAGCGGGAGGCCTCACAAAAGGGCCGTTCTGGCCCCGCCACCCCCTCTTGGGTCCCCCAGCTCCCCCAGCTGGGCACATAAAGCCAGGGATTGGTGGTGAGACCGCCTGGGGGAGGAAAGTAGGAGGAATTAGCGTGAGGTGGGATGAATAGGGATGCTTTGCAGCCAGGGCGGCCTGTCTGGGGCTGGGGGTGGGCCCCCTGGCAGCCGGAGCCAGGCGAGGTGGGGGCCGAGGCTGTGAGCGGGTGTGGAATGCATCCGAGTGGATGGCGGGCTGTGCCCTAATGAGAAATCGGTGCTGCCAATCAGGCATGGCCCACTGAGCAGCAGCCCAGGGCCCTGGATCCCAATCAGCTCTCCGCTGCTCGTCTTCCCCTCAGATGGCTCTGCCTCTCAGCGGTGCTAAGTTCCTTTCTGTATGGATCACATGGCCTCGGATAAATCTCTCGGAGACCATCTGGCCTGGAACATCAAAGAACAGCTGGAGATATCTTCTTTCCCCTTCCTTTTAAAAAAGCGAAAGCACCCACACCTCTAGGAAGCGAGGGCATGTTAGATCCTGGGGCATTTTCTACTTGGTTGGTTTCTGTCGTTCTTTTTTCGTTGGTTTCTGTTGTCCTTTCTTCTTAACGGTGTATGGGAAGGGAGCACATCTCATCCCTGAAAGGCTGTGCTCACCCTAATTGTCCTATTATCTGAAAACAAGGGAGATGGAGAAGCCATGGTCCAGGCCTGTGTCTTCCTGGCAGCCCCCCTCCAACTTCCCATCCCATTTTCCTGGGGCCCACTGCCTGTGGGGCGTTTCTGCTTCCTGGGACTTCAAGCTCTGCAACGGACCCTGAGCTCTCTGTCTTCCCATCTTACCGTCCAGCCAGGCAGGTAGGCAGGAAAGCGGGCATTGGCCTCCACTTGTCCTTCTCCCAGAGCCCCCTGGACACTCAACCCTGCTCCAACTGCGGCTGCCTCCTGAGCTGAGGCAGCCAAATTCTAGCCCCTGCTGAGCTGTGACGGGCAGGGTCAGGGCTTGGTCAAAGCTGCTCTTTGTCCTTGGGGGTTGATAAGACAACTAAAGCCTGGCAGAATCAGGACAAGAGAGGATGGCGCACCCTCCGCCTGCTGAGGACCGGGAGGTGGAACAGGCATCGTCCCACCCTTTGTAGCCACTGATAAGTGGGTGATGCAGGAGCCGAGCTGGGTTTTTGCACTGAGGGTGCAATGAAGGCACAGTCACTGCCAGGAGAGCTTCCTGGAGGAGGCGGCCCAGGAGTGAGAGGTCTGGAGGGAGGAGTGAGGGTCTTGTCCCGGGGATGGGTTGGGAACTACTCTGGGCAGAAAAGCGGGCGGAGGGTAGGGGGTACTTTTCTGGGAACCCAGCAGAGTCCAGGGCGGAGAGAAAAAGAAAGCGAAGGACTTCCGTGAACTCATCGTGCAGTGATGCACAGAGTTGTTCTTTGCCTCTCTAGCTTCTGCACCACTCTCACCAGCGCTGCTGAGCCTCTCCTGTGAAGTGAGGCACCCCTGCCTCTGCTTTCAGTGATGAAGCGGTGGCATTAGTCCCGGCCACCACAGCACTATTGTAAGCACCGTGCACGCGTTGACACAGTAGGTTCTTACGGCATAGGTACTGTCATTATGCCCACTTGACAGATGACACTGGGGCAGAGAGTGGGGAAAGAACTTGCCAGTCTGTGAATTCCCCTGGTCCAGCATCCGTGCCCTTCAACCACCGCAGGCAATGCTGCCATAGCCTGAGGCTACCCTCCCGTGACCCTCGTCCCGCTGGCCTTCCTCATCTCTAGGCCTTGCTTGATTTCTCTCTGCAGCCAGCCTTGACCTGGCATGGGGACCTGCGCCTGTCCTTTGGAAGAGCCCTGTCTGAGAGCCATTTCTGTCTGGCCACTCGGCCTCTCAGGGTCCTGTTGCACGTCCCGGCTGTCTCCTGTCTGCCTCTGTGCCTGGGCAGCTCCCTCTGCAGACACCCTTCTCGTGCCTTCCTGACTCTTCTGTGTGGCCCAGCTGTCTGTGAGGTGCTCAGTCTAAGGTCAAACCTTTGTCTTCCAGAGCTGGTTTAGCAGCATCTCCGTGGGCCCCACCTTCTCCTTGTTTCCTCGGCCCAGCCCTGGCGGGACTGTGTCCATCTGTCCCTGCTCAGGGCCTTCTGGCTGCCTCTGGATCCCACAGCACAGCCCCAATCTTGGCAGTCACTTTTCCTCCACTCATTTCCTTCCTTCATTCTGCCAGGGTTTGCTTAGCACCTACTATGTGCCAGTCACTGTGCTAGACATTGAAGACACAGCAGCTATCGAAACAGAAATACTGCCACCCTCATGGAGCCGCAGCCTGGTGTGGGAGCTGCTGAGGAGGTGCTGAAGCCCAGCCACCCTCAGCACAGGCCCAGGGAGGGACGAGGGTGGCCAGGGCACCTGTGTGGTCGAATGAATGGGTGAAGGAATGATCTCGGATCAATATCACACAGTTCTTAGCAGCTGTCTTTATGCACCAGATAACTGAGTCCAGGGCTCAGGGGGCTAGACCGACCCCTGAGTATGGGCCCACACTGGCCGGGAGCATGGCAGGCAGAGCACGCTTGACCCTCCTCCCCATGGGGCAGAGGCCTAGGCTGGTGCCTGCTGCCAGCCGGAAGCTGGGTGGCCCAAACCCTCTGTGTTCCTCAGCAACCCAGACTGAGTGTCGTGAATCTTTGTGGCCCCAGCGGAAAATGCATTTCCTGAAACCACCAAAATGAGGTGAAGATGGGAAATTGCTCTCCTTTTTCCATGAGCCGCACTGGCCTCCCAAACGGTGTCGCTCTGCACGTTTCTGGATTACATTCTCCTGAGCTGGGAGGACGGGGTTAACACTTAGGTTCCGTTCTCCTTGCAGGGCTCTTTCTTGGAGAATCCAATATTCAGAGAAGCACATTCTTAGCCCATTCCTTCTCCAATCCTATAGCGCACTACGCAGGGTCTCCCACAGCTATATTGAGGATTTTTCATATTAGGCGCCTCTCCTTCCCTTCCAGCTCTTGCGCCTGCACTCCTACGTCCTCTATAAAAATCACTGTCCCCTGCAGTGTCCTCTGTGTCCTGCTGGGACGCACAGGCAGCATCCCACCTGGTTGGGCAGTGGGTGGGCAGGCCAAAGTGTCCGTACCTGCAGCCCGGCTTGCTGGTCTTAGCACTTGGTGACACGACATTTTATTTTGCTCACTGGTTCTTGTCTCTGGTCTCATCCGTGACACCTGAGCTCCTGGTCTGATGCTGAGATCCTCACCCGCAGGCACCATCTTGTATCTCCAATATTTGTGGGGCAGGCGTTTGCAGGGATGCCAGGTGCAGACAGGAATCAGATGCGGTGCCTGCCCGCAAGTAGCTTGCATGTCGCTGGGGAAATGACAGGTGAGTGACTAGTGGCTGTGCAGTGGTTGCCATCTCACTCAGAAGAAAAGCCAAGGTCACGACCAGATCCTCCATGCTGGCTCATGGCCGTGTGCACGCTCCTGCCTCAGGGCCTTTGTACTTGCCGCTTCATCTGCCCAGAACGCCCTCCCTGCAGCCAGATGTCTGCCTGGCTCTCTGCTCCTCCTTCGGGAGCTGCACAGTCCCCACTTTCCAGTGATGTCTCCCCAACGGCCTTATTTAAAACTGCAACCCAGGGCGCTCCCTGTAGGCCCTGTGCCCTGACTTGGACCTGTTTTTCTCCATGGCAATGACCACAGTTGGACCTAACCATGTAATTTCCCATTTATTTTGTCTCTCATCTGTCTTCTCAGTAGAGCTAAGCTCATTTTGTCCATTTGTTCACTGCTGTGCCCCCAGCTTTGAGAGCAGTGTCCGGCATCTAGTAGACAGTCCACATATGTGTGTGTGTATGCGTGTGTGTGTGTTTGTAGGAGTGTTCTCCTATACCCTTTTACACACAAGGGTATTGTATAGCATTTTATGATATCAATAAACAAGAATATCATCTAATTAGCACCTCAAAGTTCCCCTGATCACACATTCATAATTTAGGTTTGTGTGCCCCTAGCTGCATGGGGGCCCCAGCCAAGCGGCGATTTCACCTCCAAGCCTCCGTGGAGGGTCTCTGCGCCCCTGGGGTGCTGTGTGCACCGTGGAATGTTAATGCGGCCAGTGCTCTGGGCCACTCCTCCATGAGTACGAAACAGAGCTCAGACGAGGTAATAAAAAGCAAACCTAATTTGATTTTTCAAAATTAGTGCGCCCAGAGGACCTTTATAAAAAGAAGCCGGCATGGGGTCAGCCGAGAGACAGCCACAGTGCAGGAAGTAAACTCCCGAGGGAATCCCAATATCCAAACCACTGAGGCGTTCCTGGCTTCATTAAGCAAAGGATGGCAACTTTTTAATTGTGTCAGGAACTCAGCTTTCGAGGAGTTAGTAATGGATGCTCTCTGCTGGTGACGATGACGATGAATGTTTTTTATGCGTTTCCACTCCTCCCTTTCCTAAAAAGAAACCCCGTCTCATCCCTTTTTGCTGTGTCATCGTTCCTCTACGCCCCTTTTTAGTTCTTGAGATGCATTAAGTGTGAATTGACTTCATTTGAGATGCAATCAAATTCTCCAGGTCAACCCTGGTTCGTTCTTTCAGTATTTTTATCTATGCTTGAGTGACGTAGGGCTTAAAGGAAGAGTGAATTTCGGCGTTTGGTGATGGTCTTGGCACCGTGCAAACCATTCTGGGAGCTGAGGTGTATGGTACTGAGTGTCAGGGTATCTGTTGAGTTGGCGAGCTGCCCACCAGCCTGCTCCCCATCGCTGGGGTCTCAAATAGTGGGTGCTCAGTCATCACTTGCTGAATTGTGGGTGAAGGAAAACACCTTCTAAGGCCAAGTCAGAGCGCAGGGCGCAGACCTCGGCGCATCTCTGTCCGGCTGCCACAGAGCTCACCGTCCAGGCGGGAGAGAGCGATGTTCCCTGTGGACCAGTCCCGAGAGTGTGGGGAGAGAAAGGATGGCAGAGGCCGGAGGGGCGAGGGAGTCACCACGGCCATGCACCCGTTTACCAGGCCCTGCACGCATATGATTTTGTGGGATCCTCCTAAGAACCGTGAGAGCCAGGTGCTACTGTCAGCCTCAATTTACAGATGGAAACCCGATGTGGAGTTTCTTTTCCACGCCTTCATGTCATTCATTTATTTAACCAATACTTGTTGACGCCTATATGTGCCAGGTGTGTGTAGTCCCCATGCTGGAGATAACAGCAAAGAGCAAAAGACCAAACCCTGAGTCTTCACTCTTTCCATCTGGCCTTATGTTCTTGCCTGGGGGTCAGGGAGACAGATACAAACCCAGAGGTGATGAGGAATAACAAACAGCTCAACAGACGTGGGTCTGTCTGGCTCAAAACCCCCTTTCTCATTAGCGACGGGGGCAGGTGATTGTTGGAGCTCCCTCTGTCTGTCCCTCTGCCCTTCCCTCCCTCGTTCCTGCCTCCTTCCTCCCTTTTATGCATCATCCACAAGCGTCTGTTTAGCATCTCTCTTGCAGGAGAATTGATGGAGAAGAGGCAGATGTGGGTGGGTTGGCGGCCCTCCTCCCTCCCCTCCATCCCGTGTGTTTGTTGAACAAATGTGCATTGAGCCTGGGCTCCCTGCTATCCTCTGCGCCTGTGACAGCCAGGTAGTGTTCATAAGCCTCATCAGTGCTCAGTAAACATGTGACCCTCTTAGCCCTCTATTCTTCCTCTCAGAGCTGCTCCTTGAGCTGGGTGGAGGGAGCAGAAGCTGTGGAGGCCAACAGGGCTGGAGCTCCTGGTGGGTGGCTCAGCTGGACAAGAGCTTGGAGGCTGGCAGAGACCTGATGTGTGCAGAGCTTGGTGGGGGCCTCAGGCCTGCAGCAAAGGGCTCCAGCTGCAGAATCAAGCCGCACTGATTGCTTCCTGTTACCTCTTCTCCTTCCTAAGAAGAAACTCCCAGTGAAGTCAGAGCATTTCCAATGTTTGGGGCTGGGGTGTCCTGTGGGCAATGCCAGTGAGGCTTCACGCTGGAGGCACCCTGGTTCCTGCTCGCCAGGGCTTCTGGTGGGGTGACACCACCTTTGCTGTCGGCTCCAGAGTCGTTCCTTACTCAGGCCAACATTCTGGCTCTTCTTGTCCCATTTCTACTTTAGTCTTTTTTTTTTTTTTTTCTTGGAACTTTATTTCTGTGGAATACAATCCTGAGAAGGAGGAGTGCCCGGCCAGTGCTAAAAATAGAGACGTGATACGGCCCTCACCCGTCCTCCCGCATGGCGCTCAGCTCCCCTCTCCGTCGTCTGCTCCTTCCAGTGGCATAGCAGGTAGTGGATGAGGTTGGGGGATGCATTTATCAGGGAAAACCCTCATGGCTCTACGGCCCCCCAGCATCTCAGGGGCTTAGTGTGAGAGGAGCTTTTCTTGCGCATATGAATGGTCACAAATGGGGTTCAACTGGTGGCTTCCAAGGTGGTTCAATACCCTGAGCTCTGTCCACCCCCAGGTCTAGGGGGTCCTTCTTGATGCCACTTGGTGGACAGTGGAAGGGAGGGGTATGCAGAATCATTCAGAGGTGTCCCTGGGCTGGGCCCGGGCACGCCTACATTCCACTGCCCGGAGCACAGTCCCCTCCCTCACCATCTCCCAAGATGCTGCCTCCAGCAACTCACTACATCCTCCAGCTCACTGGACAGACACTTATGGGCGCAAACACGGCGGGGTGAGGCTGGGGGCTATGCTGCTGAAGCACAGTGAGGTGAGGCAGAAGATCCCGCGCACACTGCGCAGAATGGCCGAGGAGGAGGGCACAGTGGCTCCCAGGGCCGCCTGGTGTCCCCCTGCCTGCGTCACTCCCTTCCTCGACACACTCTTGGGCTTGCTGTGAGCTGGGGAGAGGCTGGTGGCAGGGTCCCGGTGCTCTGTTCCACCCTGTCCCTGTCCCATGCTTCCTGAAAATGAGTATCCCCAGACAGCTGCATGTGGGGTTGGGAGCAGGTGCAGCGGTGGGTGCTGGGGGCACAGACACCTCAGCCCAGGCTCCCCTCCAGAGCCCACAGTCGGCTGGCTGGCTCAGGGCACTGTGCTGGGGCAGTGGGCTTGGGAGTAAGCTTGTTGATGGTCCGGGGGTGGAGGGGGAGGGCGGCATCTGGAAGGAAGTCCAGAGTTCTGGCTTCTGGTGGGGGTGGATGTGTAGCAGGATCGGGTCTGAAGGAGCCAGAGCAGGGGAAGGGGATGGGAGAGGATGAGGGTGGCTGTGGCCCTGCTGTGTCTGAGGGTTTGCGGTGTGGCTGCTGCATTTGTTTCTGAGGATGGCCTTTGGGGCAGAGGGAGTTCAGAACAGAGGGGCTGGGTTGGCGGGTGTGAAACTGTTGTCTGAGCAACACCCTAAGGACCATGGCTCTCAGGCCACAGAAGGGTGGTTCTCGTGGGGCTAGGCACGCCTGGGAATCGCCTTCAGTTCCCAAAGCTGGTCCTGGGGAAGGAGAGTGGGAAGTGCTCCGTGCTCCCTAGTTGCTGGCTCGAGGCTGGTAGGGGATCGTTCCTGTGGACGGATCTCCACACAGTGCACTGTGCAGAGCCGCCCGGAGGCCGGAGTGTGGCCCCATCCCTGGAGGGGTGCAGGCAGAAGTGGCAAGCAACACATGCTGCTTTTGGGGTCAGTGGGACGGCAGGCAGGCAGCGTTGTAGGGGCCCCCCTAAAATGGGAATGGAGGGCTGGACTGGGTGACATCTCCATGCAGAGCATCTAGAATTAGTTATTTGATAAAGAAGGGTCTCCCCTGCCGTGTGGCCCGGAGCTGTTTGGGTGCCTGGGAGAGTCTGCAGGTCCACAGTGTGCAGCTCCCCAGGTTTCTCCAGACATCCAGTTCTCAAGGGGTCCTGCTGTGATTGGGAGAAACCGAGTCTGGGGAGAGACTAAAAGCCTCTGTGCCTGGACTAGAAGCCCGTGCTGGACAACCCTGAAGGCGACGCCAGCCTCATCGGCCCTCACATTCTCTCCCCCTCCGACAGGCGACGTTCAGAGCCAGATAAAGGCACTGCTGTGCCCGGGAGGGATCGCTCACAGGTCCTGGGAGGGGATTCTGGAAGATTCCATGCATGACTCTCCTCTCCTTCACTTCTGACGCACCTGGAATTTCCTTTCATAAATGATTCTTCCAGAAAAGAAGAAAAGCAGCCCCTTGGATGTGTACAGAGTCCTGGCCCTTTTCCTACCATTGCCGTGGTCCCTCCAGGCCGGGGGAGGCTGTCCCTCATTTTACAGATGGGGAAACGGAGGCTCAGAGAGGAGGAGCAAATGCCTGCCCTGGCCGCTTGGGGGTGGGGAAGGGCAGCAGAGCCGGGCTGGGGCAGGTCAGGGCTCAGCCACCATGCCTGTCGAGCTTGGCAGCAATTCCTTCCTTTTGGGTCGAGGTCATCATTTCTGGCGTTTGCCATCAGAGGGAAGCGGCTGAGGGTGGGTGCTGACAACTGTTCTGTAAGCACTGAGGTAGAACAGGGCTTCAATGGGGTCCACAGGGGCAGACTGAGAAGCTGTGAGTGGTGTGTTTGTTCATGAGTGTGTGTGCCCATGAGTTTGTGCATGAGTGTGTGTGTGCATGGTGTGTGTATGAGTGTGATGCACAGGCCTGGTGTGTACATGAGTGTGTGTGTGCATGAGTGTGTGCATAAGTTTATGTGCATGGGTTTGTGTATGTGCATGAGTGTGTGTGTGCATGGGTGTGCATGCATAGTATGTATATGAGTGTGCATGCACAGGCCTGTGTGTGTGCAGTGTGTGTGCATGAGTGAGTGTATGTGCATGGGTTTGTGTATGTGCATGAGTGTGTGTGTGCATAAATGTGTGTGCATAGTATGTATATGAGTGTGCATGCACAGGCCTGTGTGTGTGTGCGCACAGTGTGTGTGCATGAGTGAGTGTATGTGCATGGGTTTGTGTATATGTCTGTTCATGAGTGTGTGTGTGCGTAAGTGTGCATGCATGGGGTGGTATGTGTACACATGGTATGTATCTGAGTGTGTATACGCCGGCCTGTGTGTATGCACAGAGTGGGAGGTGGGCTTCTGCCCACTGTCTTTTTCTAGAGGCCATCTTTGGCTCCCTATGGCCCCTCTGTTTGTGCTGCTGGCACAGTCAGGATGCCTGGAACCCTGTTCCAAGTCAGAGGTGTTGGGAACCTCCAGCCACTTTCATCCATCTCCCTCTCAGGGGCACTTTCTCGACTCCACCCCAGGCCGAGTCCCTGCGTGAAACTCCTTTAGGGATCAGTGTTTCCCACTCCAGGATGGAGGTCAGTGCCTGGCGGGGCCTCGAGGCAGTAGGAGCATCCCCTGTCCCCACCTCCAGCCCCCTGCCCCCTCTGCTGCTCCAGCCTGGCCGGCTACCGTGGGCTTTGCCGAGCAGCTTCTCCTCTGGTCACCTTTCCAGGGGGCAGCTGGGGACTTTTCTGGTCTGTGTGTTTGGGGTGGGGGTAGATGGGCTCTGTATTTGGGGTGGACACCTGCTCTTCTCCCGATGCCAGGTTGACCCTTACATGAAACCCATCCCCTTCCTGGGTTTCTAGAGCAGTGTCAGGCTGGCCTGTTACACTGAGCATTGGTGGGTTTGGTAACTTGAATGAAGAGCGTGACCAGTTGGGGTTGATATTGCAGGCATGCCAGCAACCTCAGGGCAGTTCCTAAAGGTGCCAACTGGCCATCCACAGCTCCTTGCCCACCCCCACACATCTCTTCTTCACCCCCCCTCTTCCCACCAGCACCCTGTCCTCTCTCTCCGGCACCCTGTCCTCTGTCTCTAGCACCCTGTCTTCTCTCTCCAGTACCCTGTCTGTCCTCTTTCTGCTCTTCCTTGTGCCTCCCCAGGAGAAAGCCACAGACCCTGCTCATGCACAGCAGCAGCAGCCACACATGCCCTGGTGTGGCACCCTCCATGCCAAGACTTCTTGCTCTCTGGCCCTCTCCTACTGAGAAGAGTTCTGGGGCCCATGGTTCTGATATTTTGGAGCTTTTCAGAGCCCTCGGCAGAATTCTCCCTCCTCTACAACTTCCCATCCTGCCCTGCGCACTGGACCATGACGTCTGGGTCTAGCACCAGGCGAGCTGGGAGCCCCTGGGTTGTCAGCACTTGGAAGGGTCTAAATCACCGGGTGCACGCTGGCACTTCTGTGGCACCTCCTGTACTGCAGGTGTTTTCTCTCCTGCGTGCAAGTGTGGAAGCCCCAGAGAGGTTAAGTGATTGGCCCTAGGTCGCCTAGTGAATCGGAGATGCCACTGGTGATGGAGCTCAGGCTTCCTGACTTCTGGTCTCGTTTCCTAGCAACGCAGGACTCAGGGACCCAGAGCTCTTTTTATGTACCCGTATACCACACGGGAGCCTCAGCCCGTCTGGCAGCCAAATCTATCTTTAGCAAGTGTGAGAATGCTGAGGCCTCTCCCTTGCGGCAGGTCCTGATCAAAAGCTAGTTTGGACTTGAGCAGAGGGGCCTGGTTGACACCGGGTGACACAGACGATGGGCTCTTTGTCCGAAGCATTTGAAATGGGGGAGTGAGAACCTGCCCTCCACACAGGCGTGTGGCTTTGGCTTGCTGCTAAAGGTTTTTGAGGTATTTTCGGCTTTTTTAGTGCTTCTGAAGTGGAGCCACCAAGCAGTGGAAATGGAATTCGGTTTGATGAGGGTTACCATGCACCTTCTTTCCTTGAGGCTCTGGGCTACCTGCTGGGGTCAAGGATGGGCGGGGACTAGAGTTGGCCCAGCTGTGCCCTTCGTAGCTGTGTCCAGGCTGGGGAGAGGGCCTGAGGCCTGTGTAACCTGCCGGGAGAGGAGATACCCAGTGAGTGCTGTGGTCGCCAGGCCTTGGTAGGCGCCAGCTGGATGTTCTGTGAGCTTATGCCCTCTCTGGAGCAGCTGTGCAAGCCAGGAGTGTCACCTGCAGTAAGCAGGGCTCAGAATGGGGGTTCGAGGAGGAGGCGCTGGGAAATGGGGGGATTCAAACTCAAAGTCTATGGGTTTTCCATTCTGGAAGGCTTCTTAGAGAAGGATAAGGAATGGGTGGACATGGGGAATTTGGAACTGGGGAGAAAGGGCTCCCAGGAACAGGAGCAGCAGGGAAGACCCTGGGGGATGGAGGGCCAGCAGTCACGCTTGTGCGTGGAGAGCTGATGGCTCTGGAGTCCTGCCCTGGCTGGGCCTCTGCTAAGCAGCATAACTGTGTCATCACATTTAATCTCCTCCATATCATCACCCCCATTTTAGAAATGAGGAAACTCAATCACAGAGAAGTTAAGACAGTTGTCCAAGGTCACGCAGTCCTGGATGCCAGGAGTGACACCAGCAGGGCCAGAGGTGTGTGTTCCTCAGAGCAGCCTCCCTATCCACATTGACTGACTTTAAAAATGGCATTTATTAAATAAATTTTCATAATAATGAAGTACAACTTCGGTATACTTTGTGAATTGGCTTTTGCAAAAGACCAACTCATGAAGTATACTGAAGTCGTACTTTATTACAACTAAAAATGGTTTGTGAACCACAGGACTAGTTGCCCCCTGAGGCCCCCTTGGACAGGATCAAGTTCCACTTCCAGAAATGCCAAAACACAGCCCGGAGACCCACTTAGCCTGATGCACACACCCCGGCGCAGGGGCACAAGGCAGATGGGAGCTGGAGCTGAATCTACAGAGTTTTCCACGGTTCCGACCTTGGATTTGAGTTTGTCCATGAAGATTTTAGGCTGCAAAGATAGAATTTTATCAGCAAATCTTGGCCAATCTGCAAAGAGAAAGATGTGAATGAAACTGCTCCCTTGAGTCAGTAATGCAGCTCAGCGTATTTCAGAGCAAAACACATACCATCAGCTAGAGCACCATGCCAGCTTTCTGCAGGGTTTCAAAAGAACAGTTTTATTGAGGTATAATGGAGATATAATAAATCACGCAGATTCAAAGTGCACGATGTGCTGCATTTTGACGTATGTTTATTTCTCTTGAAACTTTAGCCACAACAGGTAGGGGCCATGTACATTACCCCTAAAAGTCTCTTCTTGCCCCTTAATTATCTCTGTCTTCCCTCCCTCCTCGGCCTCCTCCCAGACACCCACTGTCTCCTTCCCGCCACTATAGATCAGTTGCCCTTTCCTAGAGTTTCGTCTCTGCGGCATCCTCCTCCTTGTCTGGCCTCTTCTACTCAGCATCACTGTTTTCAGATTCAGGCACGTTGTCACATCAATCAATCAATAGTTCGTTCCCTTTTATTCCATCCTTTCTACAGACCACAATTTGCTTATCCATTTGCCTGTTGATGGCTGTCTGGGATGTTTCTAGGCTTTGGCTATTACAAATGAAGCTGCTGCGAACACTCCTATATGAGCTTTCGTGGAGACACGTGTCTTCATTTCTCTTGGGTAAATACCTGGGAGTGGAATGGCTGAATCATCTTAGGGATATGTTTAGGTTTTTCAAAGACTGGCAGACTTACCCTTTTATATTTCCACCAGCAATGAATGGGAGTCTCAATTCCTCTGTGTTCTCGTGAAGACTTTACAGTCGTGTTTTTAATTTTAGTCTCCCAGTAGGTGTAGAGTGGATCTCATTATGGTTTTGGTTTGCATTTCCCTGATGACGAACGATCATGGGGGCTCATTTATGGGGGCTCATTTGCCATCCATGTATATTCTTTGGTGAAATGTCTATTAGAATCCTTTGTCATTTTAAAAGAGGTTGCTTTTGTCATTGGTATAGTGTTCTGAGAATTTTGTATACGTGCAGGATATGTCCTTTTTTTTTTTTTTTTTTTTTTTTTTGAGACAGAGTCTCGCTCTGTTGCCCAGGCTGGAGTGCAGTGGCGCAATCTCGGCTCACTGCAAGCTCCACCTCCCGGGTTCACGCCATTCTCCTGCCTCAGCCTCCGGAGTAGCTGGGACTACAGGCGCCTGCCACCACGCCCAGCTAATTTTCTTTTTGTATTTTTTTTTAGTAGAGACGGGGTTTCACCGTGGTCTCGATCTCCTGACCTCATGATCCGCCCGCCTTGGCCTCCCAAAGTGCTGGGATTACAAGCGTGAGCCACTGCGCCCGGCCGCGTCCTTTATCATATATGTGATTTGCAAATATTTTCTCCCAATCTGTGGCTTGTCATTTTCATTATCTTTTTAGTTTATTTTTATTTTTATTATTTTTATTTTGAGACGGAGCCTCACTCTGTCTCCAGGCTGGAGTGGAGTGGCACAATCTCAGCTCACTGCAATCACCGCCTCCTGGGTTCAAGTGATTCTCCGACCTCAGCCTCCCGAGTAGCTGGGACTACAGGCACGTGCCACCACACCCAGCTAATTTTTTGTATTTTTAGTAGAGACGGGGTTTCACCGTGTTGGCCAGGATGGTCTCTATATCTTGACCCTGTGATCTGTCCGCCTCGGCCTCCCAAAGTGCTGGGATTATAGGCATGAGACACCGCACCCGGCCATCTTTTTCATTCTCTTAACAGTGGCTGCTGAAG
The DNA here is from genome assembly GCF_028878055.3 of Symphalangus syndactylus. Taxonomy (NCBI): domain Eukaryota; kingdom Metazoa; phylum Chordata; class Mammalia; order Primates; family Hylobatidae; genus Symphalangus; species Symphalangus syndactylus. The sequence goes on along the minus strand of NC_072438.2, from coordinate 14,689,783 downwards.
AGCGTAAGTACTTCGTTTGGTGAAGTGTAATGTATCAATGTTTTTGTTTGTGCATTGTGCATTTGGTGTTATAGCTAAGAAATCTTCTCACACTCAGGCACTGAGAAGCTCTCACTCCGGTCTATTGATGTTGTCCGGCTCTGCACCCAAGCTGGGATGCCCCCTCATGGGTTTTCCTCGGGTCAGGGAACAACGACCCCCTGATGCCTCTGCCCATTTCTCCCTTGGCCCCCTTTCTGTTCTCTTTCTCATCCTGGTTCCCCCTTCTCTAGGACCTACCTGCCTCTGGTGTTAGCAAGGCCTGGAGCGTCCTTCTGGGTCTCTCAGTTTCTAGCATGGGTCAGCATCCTCTGCCCTCCCTCCCACGTCAAGCTTGCCCTCCTTCCTGTGCCGTGAGTGTGGACATTTGTGGAGCCAGGCTATGCAGAAAGGGCTCCTGTCCATTACCTTGGCGTTACCCTGCTGTGTGCCAGGCACGTTGCAGAGTGCCCGGGGACAAGATGGAGCCAATGTCACGCCCCTGCTTACAGAGGAGCTCTGGTTTTCACTGCAGTTCGGGAGGAGGTCCCCAGCCCTCTGAGCTGGCTGCCCTGCAGGTCAGGGGCCTTTTCTTTGCAACACGTGTGTAATTGGGTGTCATGGGACTTTTAGACCAGCAGAAGGGCCTGGTGGATCTCCAGGGCTCCCTGCAGAGCTGCAGCTGGCTGAGCAGTGACTGTCCTGCATAGCTGGCTCCAGGGGACCTGCTGATCTTCCAAGGCCTCTGGAACAGCATGTGTAGCTGGGCAGAGGGCTGCCAGGACTAGGGGTCCTCTAGGACCCCTGAGGGTCAGCCTGTGTATATGGATTCCCTGCTGTGCTCATGGCCCAGACTGTGGGAGTACAACATGGTTAATTTCACCCAAGCAAATGAGCTACCTCAATGACGGATTCCATTTCTGATGCATTCATTGTGCACCAACGTGTAGGAAAGCAATGGGAATACAAATATGATGGATTCAGCTAAACATGCGCTGTGGGCATGATCTGGTTTGGATGCTCATGTATCATTCATTCAGTTGTTAGAAAATCACGGAGTGTCTCCTGAGTGCTGGGCTCTGGGGACACACAGCAGGAAAGGCGCATCCGCCTCCTAAGGCCCTCACCGTCTGGGGGAGACAGGCCCAGAAGAGGGGAATGCAAATGTCAGGCTGCTCTCTGGGTTGCGCAAGAGAAGAAAGAGAGGGTGAAGGGAGGAGGAGCGGAGATGCTGGGGTGGTCACTGGAGCGGAGGTCAGGGAGAGGGTGTTCCAGGCACGGGGAAGAAGGAGGGGCTGAGCCCGGGGACAGACAGAAAGACCTCTTTGGGCCATGCCAGGGATTGTGGAAAGGCCATAGATGAAACTGGCCTGGACAATGTCTCTTTTCCAGAAACTCGCCTGGCCTTGTCTGTTTGTTTTGGATGGCCACACTGCCGGCTTCACTGCCTCTCGCCTCCCCTCGTCTCTGGTCTGACAGTAATGCTGTCCCGGAAGGATGTGTTCAGAGACGGGCTGGATGATGTCACCCCCCTGCTCAGAACCCTCCAGCAGCCCCCCTGTGCTGTGAGATCAAATCCCAGCCTCTGTAACTTGGCCCATCCTGTTTCCAGGGGCCCTATCTCTTCTGTTCCCTTAGCCTGGGAGGCCCTGTCACACTGAGGGCAGGAGTGGTGGCATCTTCATCTGCTGCAGACCCCAGAGCCCACCGTGCTGCAAGTGCTCAGAGTACGGGAGTGACATTCGGGGACATGCCTGCCTGGCAGCTGGGATTTTGTCCAGGAAGCTCCCAGAAACTTTCCCACAGGCTGGAGCCCCCAGATCCCCATCCTGTGGTGCTTCCAGCAGCACATTCGCTTCTCTTTTTTGCCTGGAGTCAGGATCCTCCCTGCCTCTGTGCCATGCGGTGAGGGGGTGCCAGCTGCCAAGCCGAGTGAGGTCGGAGGAGAGGCTGGGCAGGGGCACCTTGCTCTCAAGCTCCACTCCTCAGTGGCACACGGAGAACGAGGCAGCGGGATGCAAGATGCAGGGCTCCACGTTCACATGGACTCTCCCCAGAATTCCTAAGAAAATCATGGACTGACTTTCTTTTTTTTTTTTTTTTTGGAGACGGAGTCTTGCTCAGTCGCCCAGGCTGGAGTGCAGTGGTGCGATCTTGGCTCCCTGCAAGCTTCGCCTCCTGGGTTCAGGCCATTCTCCTACCTCAGCCTCCCGAATAGCTTGGACTACAGGTGCCCGCCACCATGCCCGGCTAGATTTTTGTATTTTTAGTAGAGATGGGGTTTCACTGTGTTAGCCAGGATGTTCTCCATCTCCTGACCTCGTGATCCACCTGCCTCGGCCTCCCAAAGTGCTGGGATTATAGGTGCTCGGCGTGAGACACCGCGCCCGGCCAATCATGGACTTTCTTAATACATCTGGATTAATTGATTAATTGTTAAGAAATGTGAAGTGGAGAACAAGAAGGGAGCAGGTCTTGTCACTTGGCTTTGTTGTGACCACGCAGGGCTGGTGTGAAGACCCAGGGCATAGCTGGGCTCCCAGGAGCCTGCCCACTGTTCTGTTTTCTTTTGTTGTTGTTGCTGTTTGTTTGGTTTTTTTTTGTTGAGATGGAGTTGCCCAGGTTGGAGTGCAATGGTGCGATCTTGACTCACTGCAACCTCTGCCTCCAGGGTTCAAGTGATTCTCCTGCCTCAGCCTTCCAAGTAGCTGGGATTACAGGTGCTCACCACCATGCTCAGCTAATTTTTTTGTATTTTTAGTAGAGACAGGGTTTCACTATGTTGGCCAGGCTGGTCTCGAACTCCTGACCTTAGGCGATCCACCGACCTCGGCCTCCTAAAGTGCTGGGATTACAGGCATGAGCCACTGCACCTGGCCTTGTCCACTGTTCTTCTTGTACCTCTCCCCTCCACTGTGGAGAGCCCTGAGCTTCGAGTGAGCCTCCTCAGGCTCCAAACCAGCCTCTGCAGCCCCTGGTTGGGTGATGATGGCCAGGTGGGCCTCCCTGTTTGTGAAATATCAAGTCTGACCACGAACGGCTGGTCACAAGGTTCCTGAGATCATGGTGTCTGTGCTTGGTGTGTAGCAGGTGCTCAATACGTGCTCATTCTCATTTCCATTCTTGCCACTCACATTCTTGGCTCTGGCCAATAGCCAGGCATCATGGCCTGAATCAATCCAAGCAATAAACACTGACTGGCTGTCTGCTCTGGGGCGGGCCAGGGCTGGTGCGGTGGAGGAGAGAGACACCGCTGGTCCTGGACCTGGAATAGCCCAGGGTCTGGGGAAACACAGACCAGGAACGTGAGGACTTTGCTGTGGTGCGCCGCCTCTCTCCCACCCTGTGATTTGCTCATGTCCTCTTTCCTTCCAGGAGGATCCTCCCTGCCCCTCCCATGGTGATTTTTGCAAGGACAGCCCAAATGTCACCTCTTCCATGAAGCCTTCCTTTCTCCCTGTGAGGACTCTCTCACCTCTGAAGGTCCTTGGCTGCTTCTGCCATCTGCTCTGGTTACTTATGTCCGTAGCTTCTCTCCCCAGTGACTAGCTGTGGGCTCCATGTCTCTACCGCTTTGTCTTCCCCAGCAGTGTGGGGGAGTGGGGGAGGAAGGGGGGAGGAGCCTGGCATACATCACCCAACCTACCATTTCTGCCTCCATCTGTCACCATCCGTTCATCCACCATCCATCCTATCTTCCTTCCATCTACCCATCTATTTATCCATCCATCCATCCATCCATCCATCCATCTCTTCTATCCACCCATTCATCCATCCAACCATCCAGCTAGCTTTCTTTCCATCCATCTGTCCATCTGTCCATCCATCCATCCATCCATCCATCCTTTTTTCTTTCTATCTACCATCCATTTATCAATTCATCCATCCATCTATCCCTCCTATTCACCCATTCATCCATCCAACCATCCAGCTAGCTTTCCTTCCTTCCATCCATCTGTCTGTCTGTCCGTCCATCCATCCATCCCATCCATCCATCCATCCATCCTTTTTTCCTTCTATCTACCATCCATTTATCTATTCATCCATCCATCTATCCCTCCTATTCACCCATTCATCCATCCAGCCATCCAGCTAGCTTTCCTTCCATCCATCCATCCATCCATCCATCCATCCATCCATCCATCCATCTATCCATCCATGCATCCATTCATGCATCTGTCCTTCCATTCATCTATCCATCCAAACAAACAAAAAATATTTTTTTGGACATCTCTCGTATCCCAGACACTGTGCTGTGTGTCTGGGATATAGGAAGGGACACAGAAAGGATTTCATTCCATGAACTTCCATTGAGCGTCTTCTGTATGCCCATTTAGCCTCAGCCCAAGCACAAAATGTCTGGGATAAGCGGATACAAACTAAGGGCTCAGCGTTGTACCCAGTATGTGCTCTGCAAGAGTTGGTTCTCATGTCCTTATTATTACTGGCAACACGACCCTGGACAAGTTATCCGACCTTCCCGCGCCTTTACACGGATTAAATGTGATAACGAATTTAAAGTGCTTGGCTTAGACAATATTAACTCTTATTATTAGCTATTAAGGATGACAAGGGTGAATTATGGAAGAGTGCTGAAATGTTCTGTTCCTAGTAGAAATAAATCGGGACTGGAAGGCTGAGTTCTTGTACAGTTCCCAGCCATTCTGAATGTGTTACCAAAAGCACCAGCCCACACTCCCCTGTGGAGGAATCATAGCTGGCTGGAGGCATATTGCCACCTCCTGAGGAAGAAGTGAGACCCCAGGGGCTGGTGACCACTCTCAAGCTCCTGAGTTTTTGAGTGAAGGGATTTGAGTCTCTTGTGGCTTCTGGTTTTGTTACCGGAACCATCTCCCCTGAAAGCAGACAGACTTCCACAAGTTCTGAACACAAGCCCCCGGGGTCAGGAGGTTGCATGGAGACCGTGTTACTCTCTCTAAGCAGCCATAGAGTCAGAGACTGTTGGGGCACCAGAGCAAAGCTTCAAGGTCCCCAGTGTCCAAAAGAGTCAATGTGTGCAGATCAACGGTTTTCTCAGTCAACATTAATAAATGGCCATGGTGTGCCTGGTGTAGTGCTGAAGGATGGGAACCCTACAGTGAAAAAGCTGCCGGTGACTATAGTGATAATACAGAGTGCTGGGGGCTACGGGAGCCCAGATGAGGCACCCGGCCTGGGGGCATGGGGTGGGGGGCTGTTAAACCAAGACCCAAAGGATGAATAAGGAGCTGACAGGGCGTGGGCCTATGTGTAAGGCTGGATGTGCCCTCAAGGGTACCTCTGCGTCAACGGAGGCATCCTCAGTGCAGACATGGGTCTTGTTCCATGCCTGGCACAGTGATTGGTGTGATGTTCCAGGCATATCCAATCTGGGCCCCCTCTGGGTGGGCCTGCCACCGCCCTGTGCTTTTTGCTCCTGAGCCCAGTCGGCCACTTCTTCCTCTGCCATCACAGCCCCCGCTTCCCTCCAAGGAGCCCTTCCTCTTCCCCATGGGCCTGCAGCACCTCTGGCTCAGTCTGCCTTCCTGTCCCACTGGAGGAATCAATGCTTCTTCACCCCTGTTTTCCAGGGCTGAGGCTTAGGACTTGGGGGCCTAAGTCTCTCTTTGTCTTAAACCAACTGTGAGGCAGTGGCATGTGAATTTCACCAGTATCACTTCTGGGTTCCCAGGAGTACCATCTGAAGGTGAGAAGGGGCTTCAGACAGTCACAGGCCACCTCCACCGTTCAGCTGATTCTACAAGTGTACAGAAACCTGAGAGCCTAGTGGGGGCAGCAGGAAGGCCCATTAAATGCTGAGCAGGTGCCCCTGCCCCCGGAATTTAAATGTTGAAGCCCTAACCCCTAGCACTTCAGAATGTGACAGAAACTTCCAGCAAACGTCTGGAGGCAGGAACCATGAGCACATGTTCATACAACTGTCCAGCCTGTTTGATGTGAAGGACACAGGGCAGACAAACAGTTTGGTATCGTGCAAGATGAAACAGCAGCAGCCATAACTGGAACCTCATTTATTGAGTACCTGCTGTGTGCCACACATTGGCGGTCATTTTGCATATATACTTTGTTTGGTCCTCTTGTGATCCTGTTGGTAGGTATCTGTACTTTACAGACAGGGAAACCGAGGCTCAGGGAGGTAAGTCCCTGAAGATTATCCAGCTAAGAGGTGGCAGAGCTAGGTACTGCACCTTGGTCACCTGGTTCCGAGATGCTGGTGCTCAAATGTGGTTCTAGCTGGGCGGGGCTGTTGGTGTGCCGCCTCTTGCAAGGCCAAGGCACCATACTGGATGCCAGAGACTTGATAGGGAACCCCATCCTGCCCTCAGGGGCCCACAGACCTCACATTGCAAACCCTAGGGCCTGCTGTCATTTTATCCAGAGCACACACTGGGAGTCAGACACACCTGAGCGAACCTGGCACTTCCACTTGCCTGTGCAACTCACTTTACCTCTTCGTGCCCAGTTTTGTTGGTAAAATGTCTCTCGCATCTATGCCTATGTTGGGAGAAGGATTAAATGAGCTAAGCCATTAGTTCAGTAACTAGTGCATGGCTAGTACTGTCTCAATCATAGTGGCTGCTCAGCTGTTACCCACACAGCCCCTTATCCACAGCCTGAGCATTGTTTTTTCCCTTCCAGGTTTACTGAGGTTGAATTTCCATACCAGAAAATGTGCCATTTTAGGTGTACAATACTATGAGTTTTGACAAACTTATATAATCACATCAATACCATCACCATCAAGATATAGAATAATTTTATCACTCCCCAGAATCCCTTGCATGCCTTAGTAGCCAATCTTCTCCTCCCATCTTAATCTCTGACAACTCCCGATCTGGTTTTGGTCTGTATAGTTTTACCTTTTCCAGGATGCCAGGTAAGCAGAATCATATAGCATAGGGCCTTTTGGGTCTGGTGTCTTCCATTTAGCATAATGCATTTGCGATTCGTCCATGTTGTAGTGTGGATCAGTAGTTTGTTCTTTTTTGCGGAGGAGCAGTATTCCATTATATGAATAAACCACAGTTTGTATTTTCATATTCAGCATTTAGGTGGTTTTCAGTTTTTGGTGATTATAAATGAGGTGTATTTTTTTAACATGTCTTGTAATTTTTGGTTGATTGTTGGATATTGTGTATAGAAGAGCTATAAATAGTATTATGCCTGGAAATGGGCCGGCTTCCTCTTTCATCAGGCTCTGAGTATGGCAAGTTCAGTCCTTCTAATCATGAATCAAGCTGGGTTTGGCTTTTGTTGCCTAAGGACCAAATTGGACCCTCCAACTTGTCTCATCTGACTTACATGGCATTTTCCATCACGTAAAAGCATGAGGCTGGGCATGGTGGCTCACACCTGTAATCCTGTAAAACTTAGGCACAGTGGTGCCTACTTGTGGTCCTAGCTACTCTGGAGGCTGAGGCAGGAGGATCCCTTGAGTCCAGAAGATTGAGGCTACAGTGAACTATGATCATGCCACTGTACTCCAGTCTGGGCAACAAAGTAAGACCCCACCTCTAAAAAAAAAAAACACATGACATTTAACCTAGAATCTGGAATGGCTCCTTTAAAAAAATAGAAGTTTTGCTGTCACTGGTGGTTCTGTGTTACACATGTTAGCAGTTGGCTTTTATGGACAAGTGGCTGCCCACCTTGGCCGGGGCCTGTACTCTGCTTTTCTGCAGGCTCCTCTAATCCTTAATGATTCCTCCCACCCTGCCTCTTTCTTTTATGTTCTTTTCCTGGTTCTTACAGATGGTTGAGTTGGTGGTGTGGAGATCCTGAATGATATTCAGTGTACTCTTTTTTAAAAAGATAGGGAGGGCCAGGCATGGTGGCCCATGCCTGTAATCTCAGCACTTTGGGAGCCCGAGGAGGGTGTATCCCTTGAGGCTAGGAGTTCAACACCCAGCCTGGGCAAAATAGCAAGACCTTGTCTCTACAAAAAAATGAAAATAAAATTTTAAAAAGATAGGGAAATATATGCATCACTTAAAAATATATTTCTACCTCAATGGTTAGAATTAAACTGATAATCAAAAAAATTAAACACTGGAGAACACTACTTTTCATAAAAGTGATCTCAGAGAAAGGCTTGTGTTTCTAGATAGTGTGAATAGCATAGGCGATTGTGTGCCTTCTACCATCCAGAGATGTGGTTTTAAGGATGGACAATGGATCCCCACAGAGGAGAAGGCATTGTACTGATGTCTAGAAAGGATGAACATAGAAGAGGCCAGGTTTTCTTACATCCACCTGGGGAGTGATATTACCTGCTGGGAAGATTCACATTTGACATTTTACTTTGAGGACGCAGCTTTCTGAGTCTGTTGCCAGATGGCTGGTGTGACAGCTGATGTCTGCCAGACAGCAGCAGGTGGGGGTTTAGAAACACAAACACAGCCACCCGTCTGGATGGAGGCTGTTTCCCAGTGGAAGGCAGGGCCCCGTGACTCTTTGATGAAATTGGCCAGAGTCATTCTGTACACCTTGGAGGTGGGGCCCTTCCTGTCACTCTCAGTTGTCCATGGAAGGCTGGGGAAAGGTCAAGGGTGAGATGGAGAGCGTGATTGGAGAGCCAGGATGCTCCTGCTCCTTTGTCATTCACTCGCTCAGTTCATGCATTCACTTAAAGAAGGTGATGGGACCCACCATCCCTTCCTCCCTTCCCCTCCCCTCCCTCCCTTTCTTCTTTCCTCTTTCTCCTTTCTCTTTCCTTATATATATATAACATTTCAATAGCTTTTGGGGGTACAAGTGGTTTTTGGTTACATGGGTGAATTGTATAGTGGGGAAGTCTGAGATTTTATCAGCACCCCTCACCTGAGTAGTGGACATTGCATGCAATACGTAATTTTTTATCCCTCAAGCCCCTCCCTCCCGTCTCCCTCCCGAGTCTTTAATGTCCATGATACTACTCTGCATGCCTTTGCCTACCCACAGCTTAGCTCCCACTTATAAGTGAGAACATAGAGTATTTGGTTTTCTGTTCCTAAGTTACTTCACTTAGAATAATGGCCTCAGGCTCCATCCAAGTTGCTGCAAAATACATGATTTTATTCCTTTTTATGGCTGAATAGTATTCCATGGTGTATGTATACCGTATTTTCTTTATTTACTCATTGGTTGATGGGCACTTAGGGTGGTTAGAAAACCTTAAAGACTCCACCAAAAGACTCCTAGATTTGATAAATGAATTCAGTGAAGTCTCAGGTTATAAAACCAATGTCCACAAATCAGTAGCACTGCTCTACATCAACAATGCCCAGGCTGAGAATCAAATCAAGAACTCAATCCTGGGACTCTTCCTGGCAGTGGGAAGACACCGGTGGATGAAAGAAGATGCCTGCTCTCATGCAGCTGACATCTCACAGGGGGGCAGACAGTACAAAGGAGACAGGCCAGGGAACAAGATAATTCTGAGTGGGCACAAGAGCAGGCGGCCTCCAGGCCTAAAGAGGACTGGGCTGGGTGAGGAGGGTGATGGGCATGTGCTTTTGGATGGTGTGGTTGAGCCCCCTGGGGGAAGAACATTCTGGGCGGGGGACGGCTGGGGCATATCTCTGAGGTGGGAATGTGCTTTGTGGATTCAAGTGCCCCATGAGGGGGCATGGAATGAGCTGGGGCCTGAGGATGGCTGCCATCCCCTGGGGCCCTGAGGGCTGGAAAGGTGTTCGATTTTACTTTACCTGGGGGGCTGCCATGGGGCAGGTGGCATGGCTTGGTGTGCATTTAGCCCAGGCGGCTGTGTTGACCATGTTCCTTCCATAGCAGCTGGGGCTGGTTGACTTGGTCCTAGTGAGGCTCCTCCAAGAAACAGGCTTGTTGCTCCTGCGCCGTGACGCTCGTAGAGGGCCTCTGCCATCAGACAGGTGGGGTTTATAGCGGGCTGTCCGATGGTATGCTCATCAGACCAGATGCTGCTTGACCAGAGGAGGCCGAGATGTGGGCCAAGCCCCACCCCAGATGGCCAGGGCCTGGAGACTCAGTGCTTGTCCTAGGGGCAGGGATGGAGTGGGTGCCCAGGCCTGAGAGTGGGAGCAGAGGGGGCGGTGAGGATGAAGGAGGAGCCTCGTGGTGGCCATGCCTGCCCTGTCCTGGGCCCTGGCATGCAGCTGCTATCTCTGGACGCAACGTGCTCTCTCTCTCTGCCTCCTGGCCCAGCCCAGCTGCATTTGCTGAGCCTGCTCTCACCTTCCCGGGGCCTCATGCACTGGCGCCTAAGGTGTGCTGCGTCCTGCTGCATGGGAAGGCCAGAGTCGACCTCATCTCACTTCTACCAGGGGCCCGGCAGGGCTGGCAAAGTAGTTGGTGCCCAGGGGGTTCACTGGGTGAATACTGTTGATTGACTCACACAGAACAGAAGTTGGAAACGCAGGAGGAGGGGCGCAGACACCCTGAGAGACCGGGACAGCCCAACCCCCTTTGTCCAGCCGCTCAAGAGTCTCAGCCCCCAAGCCCTCCCTGGGCTTCACACCCTCCATGGACTACAAGCTTGGCAAAGAGATTTTCTTCTCGGGAGAGTTTGTGCTTTGGATTCAGATGGGGGAGGACCTGTTCTGACTTTCAGATGAGGCGCTGAGAGGAGGGGCTGAAACTCCAGTGCCCTCTGCAGAGATGGCTGGGGCTTCAAGACACTGACCAACTGCAGCTCCTCAGCCCCTGCCTGCCTGGAGCCTGCCTCCCCACCCCCATCCACACTGTTTCAGCTTCTGCTGAAATCTACTGGGGCCTTGAGGACAGCCCTGCCCTTTTTTATCCTTTTCCATATGCCAGTAGCTCTAGTTCCCAGTTCTGCCCTCAATGGGTGTTATCACACACAGGAAATGCCTTTATGAACTGTGCATTATTACATAAGTATCACTCAGCAATGGGGTCAAATATTATTTATGTATTAATAACTGCCAGTTTTGCAAATGGCCTTAGGTAGCTTACTTGTGTACTTATACTTCACAAGATAACTAATAGTTGAGGGAATTAGCACAAAGAGCACGTAATGATAGGAAAAGAACAAAACTGAATGTAAGATGAGGAGCATTCTAACAGCCAAAGCGAAAAGGAGAACTGGATTGGTTACAGTAGTCCTGCGACCCAGAGATAAAGCAAGTTGGTTTCCCAGGAGAATCATGGCTTTCTGTGGATGCTGGGATCGAGTGAAATACAGCCCACGGGCCTCCTTAGGGGCTGGTGTAAAACTGCACAGTAATGCTCTGCTGGCCTAAGGAACCAAGAGGTAGACCTTGACCTTGAGGCCACATTCAGACTCCCACACCCATAGCTCTGAGGGGGGTCAGTGCACCAGGAGGGCTGGGAGGATGTGGGGAGGCTCCTAGGAGGTGGCAATTGTGCCCTTGTCCACTCAGCCTGTGGGGGTTGAGGGCCGGATTCCCACTCAGGAATCCCTTCAGTCACAGGCAGGCCCACTGCCACCTGGCTAGGGGTAGAGGGTGGCATTCAGAGTCAGCCCCATCTTTCCCTGTCCCTCCTGGGGTCCGGTCCTGGTTTGCCACTATCACTCTACCCTGGATTCTCCCCATTTCCCAGTTTCCCCCCACCCCCGAGAAATGAGAGCAGAACCCGCCTCTCCCAGGAATCCTGGGAGGGAGAACTTATTCCAAGCCCCATGAGAGCTGGGCACGTCATTCCAGCTTTAGTTATTTGAAGGACTGCCCTCTTGACACTGGTATACACCACACATCTCATGGGAGGGGATGGGGACTAACATTTGCAGAGACCCCACTGTGTACCACATGGGCTACCTGGGTCCTAGGATCTGAGGCCCACGCCATCCTTGTGCGATGGGTCTCCTGCAGGGATCTCCTGTTTCCCAGCTGGGGTCCTGCAGGCTTAGGGGAGGAGGGTGACCAGATCCCACAACCAGCAGGTGGCGGGGCTGGGATTCAAACCCAGGCAGTCTGGCTCTAAAGCCCATTCCCTTTCCACTAAGCCAGGCTGCCTCGGCAGCCTCCCTGGCGAGATGGCTTTGGGTTTTGCTCTGCTTCTTCTCCCACCTGGGTGTCTTGCAATGGTGGCCTATCACGTAGCTGGTGGTGAGGCAGGTGGCTGCAGGGAGCTGAGGCAGGTGGCTGCAGGGAGCTGAGACAGGGCTGCAGTTGGAGGAGGAATTTGGAGTGCCAGAGCCTCTTGGGGTGGATGCACAGGACTCCTAAATGCTCCCCACCTGGAATTTAGCAGGTACCCCTGCAGCTCCAACTGGGCAACAGGCCGGGGAAGGGACTGTCTGCCAGCGTCACCACCTCCGCCCAGCCCAGCTATCATGAGAGGATGTGGGAACTGCGCGGGGGGGTTAGTCCTTGACAGGTGGGACTGTGATTCACCCCTGCCATGCTCACTCTCCTGGCACACTTTAATTACAGCAAAAAGCAGGGGGGAGACTGGTCCTGTGGCCCCTGGGCTTGTCCTAGCTGGGTGGAGCCTGGCCACCAGGCCAGGCAATGGGCTTTTTGCCAGGAGACCTCCTCCACCCTCACCCTGCAAAAAACACAAAACAAAACAAAAAACTCCACCTTCAGTTCCATGTGCTTTTAAAAGCAGACGGAAAGTGTGGGTGTGAGGTGGGGAAGCCAGGGGTGAAAAAGACACAAAACCCGTCACGTGTAAATGGAGGTGCAAGAGCTGTCATTTTCCTTTCAAACCGAGGGCGGTTTTGTCACTTCCCCAGTCGATGCTGCTGGTGGCAGCGCGGGATGCTGGTTGAGCCCACAGAAGCTGGTGGCAGCTCCGGGATTTGACTCTGGCTGTGCTGAGCGGCCTGGCCTGGGAGGAGTCTCTCAACCTCTCTGTGAGATGGGAGGGCAGAAGGCGGTGGGGATGTGGGTGGCGCACAGGACCTGGGGCTGCAGACGAGGCTGGCATCCTGCTGCTGAGTGCAGGCACCAAGCTCGTCTGCATCATCTCCCCAGGTCCCCAGGCCCCCTCGGGTGGGGCGGGTGTTGGCCCCATCTGCAGATGAGGAGGTGCAGGGCACTGGGGAGCAGGTGGGGGGCTTTTCACCTTGGCTCCTTCCCTCTGGACAAAGGCACTTCAGGTGTGGCTCCAACCAGTGCGCTTCACCTCCAAGAGCCTCATTGTCTGCGTCTGTTAAGTGGGGGTGACTGCTTTGAGGTTTAAATTAAATGTTGGCAAAAACCTACCTCCCGTGGTGCCCAGCACATCACAGATCCCTAGGAAATGAATGAATGAATGAATGAATGAAGCAGGCAAGAAGGAACAGCTGGGAAAGCTAACCGGTTATCTTTATCCCTGAAAGGAGAAATTTGGGGAAAACTTTTGGTCTCACACAGCTGCAGGGCACTCGGGGCTTTCACTGGGCACCCTAAGGGCCTAGTTGGGGCTGGGGGCAGCTCCGTGGAACTCAATGGTTTTAACTCTGCGGATCTGGACTGCACTTTGCTGTGAGGTAATGAGTTCACTATACCATGGGGGCATGCACGGCGCTCTGGAAACCTCCTAGGCAGGGCTTTTCCGGGCCTGGCCCTTCTCAGATGAGGGAATCAAGTGACTACGAAATTTCCCTGCAGCCTGAGCTCTGGGACCTTCCCTCCCCCCGTTCCCACCCTCTGGTCTTCTTGCTCTTCAGGCACAGAGACACCCGTTACCATCCTCTAAGCATCTGTTGAGCACCAGACGTAGGCAGTGATAACCCAGTGGGATCCATGCACTGGCAGGCGGGGTGGGGTTGGGGGTGGTGGTTGGTGCGCAGTACAGGGGGAGCCAAGAGAGTGGGAACCTCAGTGTCCCTGAGTGGAGGGTGTGGGAGTGAGCAGGGAGGGCTTCTCATGGGAAGGGTCTTTGATGTTCCAGTGGATTTCAGGGAATGGAGCAGCAGGGAAGGGTGTCAGGATGGAGGGATCAGCATTTACAGAGGCTCAGAGGCAGGTGGTGAGGGGCTGTGTTCCGGGAGCTTCTGGATAGGGGTTTGACCACATCACAAGATAAATAGTGGGGATGGGAGGCCCCGGGAGAGTTAGGATCACTGAGGGCCTAAGACGAGGGTTCTGTCCTGCTGGCAGGAGGGTGTGGTGGTGCTCAGCAGGGGTGTCAGGATCTGCTTCACAGAGTCTTTCAGTCCACAGGTCATAGTGTGACCCTGGTATCAGGTGGCTGCTTGCTTCTGTCTCCTCATCTGTAAAGTGGGTACAGCAGTGCCCCCCTCTTGTTTGTGAGACTGCGATGGTGATGCCTCACCTGGCCTGCTGTCCACAGCCCTGCCTCCCCAGCCGTGGATCTGCCTTCTCCTCCCCACGCCTAAGCATGAAGCATATGGCTGTCGGCATGGGAACCTTGCTGAGGTCTGTTTTCTTAGGCAGGCTCGTCACCTGAACTGAACATTGGGGAATCTGTTCATCCAGGTCGATTTGGAGCTGGTGCCAAGCACCCAAGGGATGTGGAGGCTCAGCAGGGACCCTGGCCTGGTGCTGGGTGCACACCACAGTGATGACAGCCTCACTGCCAGAGCGTGATGTCCTTTTCACCTTCTTGTCACCCTCCCAAGCCTGGGACAGCAGAGAGGCTGGAGGCGCCGTGACCCGGGCCCTGGCCAGGGGCCAGCCAAGCTTCCGCGGGCCCAGTGTCCGGGGCAGGAAGCACTGCCGGCCAGAGGTGGAAGGACAGGGCAGCTCCAGGGCTGGGGAGAGGCTGGCGCAAGGCCAGCACGCCCTTGCTGCTGAACAGCCCCATTGATGGGCAGGCAGTGGGCAGTCAGGGTGCAGTGGCCTCTCCTGTTGTCCCCTGGTCACCCGTGGCTGAGGGCCTCCGGGCCTCCAACCCTGCCCACAGCTGCTTGGCAAGTCCTCCCAGGCTGTGTCACTGTGACCTGGAGCCAGCTCTCCCCTGTTCCCGTTCTGATCTGCTTCACAGGGGGCTGGCAGGCCTGCAGAGTTAGGTGCTGGGTGAGCCCCCTGTGGCTGCTGCCGCGACGTTCCACCGAGCTGGGGGCATCAAACAACAGAAATGCGTCCTCTCCCTGTTCTGGAGGCAGAGGTCTGTAATCAAGGGAGTTGTCGGGCTGCCGGGCCTCCCAGGAGTCAGGAGGCTTTAGGGGAGGATCCACCTCACCTCTGCCACCTCCGGTGGCTCCTGGCAAGGCTCCGTGCTCCTCGGCTTGCACCGCATCCCTCCGTCTGGCTCTGTCTTCACGTGGCCTCTCCCTGTGTGTCTGCGTCCAGACCTCTGCTCCTGTCTTGTCTAAAGACACAGGGACGGGATTAGTATAAGCTCATCTTTATGTGGTTACATCTGCAAAGACCCCATTTCCAAGTAAGGTCATGTTTTGAGGTCCTGGATAGATGGCAGGTGCCACCCTGCACTCAGCCTCCCGGCCAGAGCCCCTGCTTGTCTTCCGGCTGTGCGGCTGCTTCTGCCCCAGCGTGTTTCCCTGTCCCAGAACTGTCCTGTGCTCATGCTGTCTGGGTCCCTCCAGGCCTTTGCCCCTGCAGTGTCTCCTGGAATGTCTCCTGTCTCTCTCTCTCTCGTGCAGGCCCGTGAGACCCTTTGGTGTCCTTCAAGGCCCAGCCTCCCTGTGGCTTCCCCAAGAAGCCTCTTTTCCCTTCCCGAGTGCATAAGGGCTCCGCTCATGTGACTGCCCCCCACCCTGCCCCCAGCCCCCCGCCCCTGGCAATGTCACTTTGGCTGCTGTGGGGCTGCTGACCACACTGTCCTGGCCAGGGCATTTGATGCCTGTTCTTGTCCCCTCCAGACCAAGGGCTCCTGAGGCTGGGGACTCTACTATGACATGTCTCAGGAACTTCCTTCTCTTCCTTGTCCTCAGAGGTTGAGGACCTACTGTGTGCCAAGGCTCGTGCTAGGCTTTTCTTTTTTTTTTTTTTGAGATCAAGTCTTGCTCCATCGCCCAGGCTGGAGTGAAGTGGCATAATCTCAGCTCACTTCAACCTCCGCCTCCCAGGTTCAAGCTATTCTCCCACCTCAGCCTCCGGAGTAGCTGCAATTACAGGCACCCACCATCATGCCTAGCTAATTTTTTTGTTTTCATTTTTAGTAGAGATGGGGTTTTACCATGTTGGCCAGGCTGGTCTTGAACTCCTGGCTTCAAGTGATCCACCCGCCTCGGTCTCCCAAAGTGCTGGGTTTACAGGCGTGAGCCACTGCACCCGGCCCGTGCTAGGCTTCTGATAGATATTTGTCATTGAATCCTCAGGGCCCCTCTAGGAGGCAGGAGCTGTGACCATTTCCATTTGCAGGAGAGTAAATGGAGGTGCCTAGAGGTTAAATCGCTTGGCCAGGGCTTCCAAGCTGGGACTGAGGCGCAGATCTGCACAGGTTTGTTTTAGTGAGGGGTCCTTGAGGGCTGCCCAGGTACAAGCCCCAGGTAGCGAGAGTGGAGTTCGTTCGTTCATCCATCCATTGATTCATGCAAGGAGTGTTTCTGGAGCACCTTCACGTGCTTTGCCTCAGGGACCTAGCTGGCCACCGACAGCCCTGCCCTGGCCTCATGGACTTGGGTCTGTCAGAGAAGCAAGACAGATGCTTCCTTGCTCCTCGCAGCTGCAAGGAGCCCTGGAGACAAGTCCTGGTCTTGCCACTCACCCTTTCTGTGGCCCCGACCAGGGGCTACCCCCAGCACTTGCAGGCAGAGTCGCCTCAGCCAGCCGACCTCTCCCGCCCCTTCTGGCCTGAGGATGAGCATCCACTTGCAGCAGCCCTGCTTGCCAGCACTCTTGCCAGTTAGCTCAGGGGAGGGACTGGGCTCCTGAGTCCCAAGCACCCTCCACAGACCGCTCTTGGCTGACAACGGCTGGTCAGGTGAGGTGCGTGGCCCCCCGAGTCCAGGCCCACGCAGAGCCTGCACGCAGGAAGGCCATGTGTGAAGGCCACACGGAGGCGACCATGGCTCTGAATCCCTGCCAAGCCTGTGCCCCAGCCCTGGGAAAGAATCCACAGGCATTCTCCAAGTCCGGTGACTCAGAGCTCCCAAGCCGAGAGCACAGGGCCAGCTTCCTCCACTCAGTAGGGGCTCTGAATGGCCCATAGAGCCCTGGCTTACAGGCGGGCCCGGGGCCTGGGAGGGCATGGTGTCAGGCTGCCCATGTGGACCCAGCAGCATTCACACTTGGCAAGAGGACAGCCACCAGGGTCTGGGTATGTGGGAGCCAGGAGGAGCTTCAGGCAGAGCAAATGTCATAAAGGAAGACTCTTCCCACCCACAGAGGACACCTCCCGGGCCAGCCACCCTGAGCCGCGGTGGCAAAGGTTAGTGTCTGCGCTGATAGTCATGTGTGCCGCTGAGGGGTCTCGTGAGATGCTGGACACGGCCCCTACCCTGAACACACAGCAGCCGCAGGTAGCTCAGTCTGGAGGAGAGGCCTGTTCATGGCAGGTTTCGTTGGTAAAGACCTTCAGCCCAGTTCTCCTGCCAAACACGTTGCAGGAGAGAAACACAAAGAAGCATATGTAAGTTTCCCACCGCTGCTGTACCAAATGCCTGCAAACTTACTGGCTTGAGACAGCACAAATGTACAGACAGCCCCCAACTTACAATGGCTCAACTTAACATGTTTTGACTTCACAATAGTGTGAAAGTGACACCCGTTCTGCAGAAACTATACTTCGAGTACCCATACAACCATTCCAGGTCAGCCAGGCTCAGCCACGGTGTTCAGTGGTTAGGGGTAGTAAATGTGTTTTTTACTCAGGATATTTTCAATTACGTTGCATTTATCTGGATGTGGCCCCATCAAGCGTCGAGGAGCATCTGTTTGGTCTTATACTTCGAGAGGTCAGAAGTCTGAGATGAGTCGTAAGGGACTAGGATCAAGGTGTTGGCAGGTGCGGTTCCTTCTGGAGGATCTAGGGGAGAATCTGGTCCCTTGCCTCCCCCAGCTCCTTAGGGGCCACCCGCATTCCAACCCCTTCCCTCACATCACTCCAGCCTCCTGCTTCCATTGCCACCTGTCCTGGCTCCTGCTTGGTCGTCAAATCTCCCTCTTCCTCCTACTCCCTAGGGACACGTGTGATTGCATTAGGGCCATTGGATAATCCAGGATAATCTCCCCATCCCAAGAGCCTTCCATAATCACATCTGCAAAAGCCCTTTGACTATGTGAGGCGACATTCACAGGTTTAGGGGATTAGGGCGTGGACACCTTTTAGGGGCTGTGATTCGTCATATCACAAAGAGCTTCTCGGCAAATTTCAGGTCAGGGCAGCTGTGCCCAAAGATGCCTGTGTCCTCTCTGGAGGATGAGTCTGGTTGAGCTGCGATTCCTACCGTCCACCCCCACGCACGTCCCTGACGTCCAAGTCCAATGCTGCCTGACTGATGGGGAAAAAGCGAGTCCATGTCACCCTGGGGCTTGTGGCTGGGGCGAGTCCTCAGCTTTCCTGGCTCCTTCTGCTTGGCATGGCACCTCTGGCATTTAGAAATGAAATGGACATTTAGAAAGAACGGCTAGAATTTAGAAGTGAAAGTCAATGCCCGCTGTGCTCTGCAGTGCAATTTACATCCATGCTCCCTTCGGAACTTCGCACCTGCCGCGAGAGGCAGGATGTCTCCCTTTGCTCAGGTGACCGAGGACACGGGGACTTCCAGGGAAGGAACATTGCTGAGGTCTCTCAGCAAGCCCTTGGCAAGCTGGGGTGCCCCCTAGGCCCACCCCCATGCCTCTCCCACCATGTGTGCTCCATCACGGCCGCCATGGACAGGATGCTGGCCTCAGCGATGGCACGTCTGTGAACAAGGCTTGCTGCCACAGCCTGCAGGTGCTCACCCTCCTGCGAGGGAGAGGAATGTGGGCACTGAGGCTGGGGCTGAGAAGATCCAGGGCGAGGGCTCCAGGCAGAAGGAATGGCAGAAGCAGAGGCCTGAGGGAGTCCGCGCTTGGTGTGCTCGAGGACCAGGGGCTGGGGGTGGGGACAGGGTGGAGGAACTGGTGAGGAGGAGGCTGTGTCACATGGTGGGGGGATGGTGGGGGCTTCACCCCCATGGAAGAGTCTGGATTTCATTCTCCTTGGGCTGGAGACTGCTGGGGGGGCTCGACACGCGCCTCATGTGACCTGGGCCTGGGCTGAGGCAGGTTCTTGGGGCTGGGGTGGTCGGGGTGTAGGTCATCACTCCTGGCAGGGTGATGCCTGGCTGAGACAGCTTGGAGTCACCCTGCAGCAAGGCAGAATTGTGGGTGGGTGATCGGCCCTTGCTGCGGGTATGGACCCCACACTGTGTGTCTTCATGAAACTGGGAGTGACAGTACCCATGCGGGAAGGAGGTATGGACTGGGGTCTCCTAAGAGACCCTGGCAGAGCTGATAAGTCAGTTCAGCCACAAGTGGGAGGAAAGAGCTTTGGAGCCAGAGCAAGTGAGGGATTGAAAAACCCAGTGGGGTGTGGGAGGGAAGGGCCTGTCTTTAAGATCCTGTACAGCAGCAGGTCGGAGACTCCTGTACGCCCACGCCCCCCGGGGATCTTGTTAAAATGCAGGTTCTGATTCAGTGGGTCGGGGTGAAGCAGGAAAGTCTGTTTCTAACGAGCTCCCAGGTGGCTGACAAAGCTGGTCTGCAGAGCGCCTTGGAAGGCAGGGGTCAGTGGCTTCAGTCCTTTACCTCCTGTGAGCCCTGGACCCCTGCTGGGGGGATGGCAGGAGCCCCAAGTGACAGGTGGGGACACTGAGGCTGCAAGAGGGAAAGGAGCTGTCTGAGACATCGCAGGCATTCCTACAGGGTATAACTGGGGCTGGAGCCTGGGTCTGTATCGAGCGTCCGCCCTCTGCCAGGCTGTCCTGAGAGCAGAAGACTCCCAGCTAAGGCTCTTTCTGGGGGTGAGATTAGGGGTACAGCTTATTAATGAAGGAGCATCCACAGGCCAGCCATGGCTCAGAGGAGAGGGAGAGAATGCATGTTTAGTGAGCACCAACTGTGTGCCTGGGATTTCCTTTGTCCTTGCTACAGGAGAGCATCCTTATCTTTGCTCCTTTGGTGCTGGGAGCTCAGGCCTGCTGCCCTGATGTGGGGGGCTCTCAGCCAGGCCAAGGTGACCGAGAAGTGCCAGCTGGGTGTGGGATGGTTTGCCGCATGCAGGCGATCCCGGGGGCCCTGTCTGCAGGCTCCGTCCACGTCCTGGCCCCTCCGAGGCTGCTGTCCAAGAACAGGACCACAGGGGCACCCGCAGCCTCCCGCAGACAGTGGGTGTTCTCCAGATAGAAATGTCGTGGCCCACAGCCGGCTCCCATGACACAACTGCCTCTGCTTCTGCCCAGGGGAGGATGGAGGAGTCATGCCGAGCCTGGAGAAATCAGCTTCCCCCCACCCACTGTGACCCCCGGCCCTGGCCTAGGCAACACTCTCCGGGCTGGGCATGTTGACGGCAGACTTCAGCCCTGTGAAGCAAAGCATCTAGAAGCATATGAGGGGTGCCCACGCTGAAGGACTCAAAACTCAGCCCATCCACTGGGCCACCTGTCTAGAGGCAGTTGGGGAAGTCACACCCTGTGTAGGGCTGGAGCCTCCAAATCCAAACACACCCGAGTGAGCACAAGCCTCTCTTGGCTCCCAGCGCTGCCTGTGACGACGCGACCTCAGCCTCTGATGGGGACACGGGGCCCTGGCCACTGAGGATGGGCAGAGTGTGGGTGAGGCAGGAGGAGGGCGGGATGTGGACTCTGCCACACCCAGACTTAAGTCCCAGCTCAGCCTTTTACTAGATGTGGCCTTGGACCAGTCTCAGTTTCCACATGAGCAAAACTGGGAGAGCCGTATTTACCCAGCGGAGTTTCAAGGAGGGTTAGCATAGGTGTTCCACGTGGAAGGCACCCGGCACGGAACAGGTGCCTGGGGGCTGGTCTTTATTCACAGAGTGTGTAGCTTGTTGGCTGTGGTCATCACAGCAGGAGAGCAAGTGGACGGGACAAGGCGGTGGGGCCGTGCGGGCAGGAAGGCAGCCTGCTCCACCTCTGCCTCTGACCCCACCCCACCAGGGCATCCCATTTCTGACTGGCTGAGTTTCAGAGGAGCAGCCGAGGCAGGACCCTGGTGCCCACACCTGCCTCCTGGGTTGGGTGTTGCTTCCTCTGCCGCGGGGCTGGAGTGACTTCCTGGTTGAGTCCCCCTCACACCTCTGCCTAGCTGGCTGATGGGACCCTCTGCAGTTACCCATGAAGCTGCCGAAGGTGTTAAATGTGTTCCCGTGTGTGACGTGTGGCAGCCCAGATGGGATATGCTCTTCTGCTCTGTTGTAGAGGTGTCTGGGTGGGATGTGCTCCCTAAACTGCTCAGGGCCCAGCCTGCAGGAGGGGCTGACTCAGGGGATTTTCTGGCCCAGCCTCTGAATTTCAAGATCGGGAGACTGATGCCCAGAGAGGGGCCACCGGGTGCCCAGGGCCCTCGTCATCCACCTCCCTGCCTCACCTGGGGACTGGCCAGGCGCCTGACTGCGTGTGCCATCGCTTCCTCGAGACCCCGATTTAGCCCAAGCCCAGGGGCCCAGGTCTCCCCACAGATTCCAAGCCTGTTATTTCCAACCATCTGAAAGTTATAAGGAGGCAGCTGTGGGTGAGATACATTTAACATGAAGTTGTATCTTGTGGTCAGTGCTTTCTGTCAAAACATTTTGCCTTGCTGAGCTGGGCTGGGGAAAGGGGCCAGGGAAGCCGCATTTCTCCAGCCAGAACTCACAGTGGGAGCTGGCTGCTGCCTAAGAAGGCAGGGTTGGCCTCTGATCCCCCTTGTGCCATCTCTGGCCCGTGGGCCTAGCCTCCATACTCAGCCAGGGGCAGCGTCCCCTGCTGCCAGGGCCAACTGGGACCCTGTCCAGCCTCACAGCTTCCTGAGGCTGTGCGTCAGCTCTGGGCTGACAACCAAGCTCCTCCCCACCTTAGTCCCCCCGCCCCTCACCCTCCTCTCAAGAGCCCGCGAGGGCAGCACGAGTGAAACGTCCAGGGTGCAGAGTTTAAGAAGGTGCCCACACAGGCATGTCGGGTGCAGGGCTGGGCCTGGCAGTGAGGCTCTCCCCAAACTTTGTGCACCCTGGGTCCTGGTCCTGCTCTCAGCCCCTCCCCGCAGCAGCCACCTTGGACCTCCTGTTTCCCCAGCCTGCCTTCTTTCCCCATCACCTGGAGCTCCCCTACACTCCTCCCTGTCCCCCTGGCCAGTCCTCTCACCTGCCCCTCCTTCCCCAGATTCCACAGCCCCCCAGGGGCTGGTCCCCCCTCCCATTCCTCCCGTTCCTTGTTGTGTCTGCCAACTCCAGACAGTGAGCTCCAAGGGCCAGGCCTAGCACAGAACCTGACACCTGGGGGTGCTCAGTGAGCATGCTGGAGGGGTGGCGGCTGAACTTTTGTTTGTGGGTAATTAGGAGCAGACAGTAGGGTCACCTGGACCTCCTCAGTTCCTGCAGCAACAGGGATTCAGAGGCGGGGAGTGTGCACGGGCGCTGAGGACACAGGGGAGGTGGACACAGTCGCTGCCTTCCTGTGGTCACCGGCTAGCCCAAGGCAGCCCACGATGATCAGGTGGGGAGGGTACCATGGACAAAGTGCCTGGGGCCCAGCGAGGGGAGACCTGTCCTCCTGGCCACCCTGGAAAGGTTTCATGGAAGAGGTGACATGTGAGCAGGCCCTGTAGGATGATAGGAGTTGGCCTGTGGAGCCGGCAGGGTGGGAGTTCTTGGTGAGAACAGTGAGTGTCAGTATCAGGCATCTTCTGGGAGCAGAGGGAAGTGCTCTGAGGCTGGGGGTTAGGAGACGGGTGTGGAGGGAGGGAGGGAAATAAAGCTGAAGGGATGGACTGAGATGCCATCGGCTGGGCCATGGGCTTTGAACCTGGTCTCAGTAGCAGTGGGGAGCCATGGAGAGTTTTACACAGAGGGCATCTGTGTCCCTTCAGCTCCCATTCTGCAGCACCTGGCCCAGAGCTGGGCATCTGTGCCGTGGTCAGATCCAAGTTTATGTTAGAAATTCTGAGTATCCTCGTCCGGGGCACACCTCTAGTTTTCCTCTCTGCATTCAAGTTTTCACCTCTTCAATTCCAACCACAGGGCAAGAGATGTCTTGTTTTTCATTGTCTTTGTACAAGTCTCCACTTAGTCTGGGAAATCAGAAAAAAGAGAAAGTGTTTCTGTTCTGGGCCCTCCCTGGGGAGTGAAGGGAATTTTATGGGGAGGGGAGATGCTTTGATAACCCAAACATTTTGCAGAGAACCCAAACATGGGAGAGGAATTCCTCCAGGCCTGACAGACCCCACACGTGCTGAGCGCTGCCTTCCCAGGACGCCTTTTCTTTCTCTCTGGGCGGGCCTCACCCTGCCCCGCCTCTTGCTCTGTCCCGAGGCCTCATCTTTCGGGGCGTCCGAGGACGGCCAGTTCAGGAGGCAGCTGCAGTCTTGCTGGAGGCGGGCTGGGGTGGTTTTCCAGGGCTGTTCACTGGCAGCCCCCATCCCTCCATGCACGCAGCCCCTTCAGGCTTTCTGAGCTCACCCACTGCTCTCGGGAATGGCGTTTGGCCCATTTTACCTTCCAGGAGGTTGAAGCTCAAGGAGGTTGAAAGACTTGCTCCGGCTCCCGGCTGGGGGGTGTGGCGTGGCGACTGGAACAGGCCCGAGTGGCTTACATCCTCTGCTGCAAGGAGGGATGCCTGGCATGGAGTGCGGGTGCAGGGGTGAGGCTTGGAGACCCGCGCTGGCCTGGCAGGGCCGGCCGGTGACCTGAGCTGCAAGGGTTTGGGTACAGACCCAGCTCATGTCTCAGCTCTGCCCCCTCCTGGCCAGGGCTTGGCATGCGCCTGAGTCTGTCTTTTGTGACTTGGGGGATGATGGTAAGGTGGCTTCCTGTCACCATAAGGGCTGTGTGCAGGGGCTCACTTGCTCTTCTGGAGTGTCAGGTGACAATTGCCAGCTTCTGTGTCCACATGTGTGCCGTGATTCGAGGGTGCTGGAAGGAAGGAGGGCACTGATAGCTGGGGCCCCACTGCCCCTGCCCTGCGTCCTGGTCGATTGCTCCTGGTGGAGATGGCCCCTACTCTCCCTCACTGGGGTTTCAGGGAGCCGTCTGCTCTGCTGAAGGGAGGATAAGCCTCCAGCAGGCAGCTCGGGGATGCTGCTGGCTTCTGGGTGGCAGTGTCCCCCAGTGGAGAGCTCTGAGTCTGCGACTGCTCGCCTCCTTCCCAGAGACCCCAACTCCCCGGAGGCCCTCGGCCGGGGCTGAGATCAATGCGAGCAGATGGACGAAGGACTCTTGTCTCCAAGGATGGGGTTTCCAGGGTCACAGGACCTCTTCTTCGCACCTTGGTGGAAGTGCCAGGAGCACCTCGGGTGAGCCGTGCCCAGACGTGATCCCTGAGCCGCATGGGTGGCAGGCTCCAGAGGCTATTGGAGTTGGCACTTTGGACTCAGGGCCCAGTTGGCAGAGGTTGTGTCCCCATGGAGCTGGGAACAGAAGGCCCTGGGTCTGAGTCCAGGTTCCATGCGATCCTGGGCTTGTCCCTGAGCTGCCCTGAGCCCCAAGTTTTCATCTAAGAGTGGGAGCCATGACTGTCCTTTCAGCGCGGTGGTGAGGATTGATTGAGCTGACTTACATCAGAGCGCTGGGAATCACACACAATCATGGCTGAGAAGAGAGAGGCTGGCTTTTTGTGCCGAGGTCCAGTTCTCCGTGTCAGAGTCCATGTCACGCCCCACTCCCCTCTGGAGCCTCCCCGAGGGCAGACGTTTAGTCTGGAATTGCAGAAGGTGGGGCTGGAAGGGATTTGAGAGTGAATCCATTCATTGATCCCTGCGTTCATTTACTCATGACGTTGATCAAACACCTACTGTGTGTGGGGCCTTATGGGGAGACCTGACAGGGAGGGATGCGTCCCAGCCCACCTGCAATGTGCAGCCTGCTGGCCGAGAGGAGCACTCTGCAAATAATGGCATGAGTTGTTGTCAGGCGGCAGGAGTGGTCAGGCTTCATGCTGGGTGAAGGTGCCAGCGCTGGATCAGGAGACCCTTCCTGAGCAGATGACCTTTAGACTCATACTTGGCGGAAGTTCAGGCAAAGGTCGGGGAGAGTTCCAGGTAGTAGGGAGCGCAGGTGCACCGGCCCTGAGGGCAGCGGAGACCTGGCTTGTTGGAGAAGCTGGCAGGAGGTCAGGTGGCTGACAAGGCAAGGCTGGTGGTGGTAGGCCATGTGGGCCTTGCAGCCACGGCCAGAGGGTTGGACGTTGAAGACGGTGGGAAGCTGGGGAGAGTTCCACACCCGCACGCTGGGGCAGCATTGCTCCCTGGCTGCAGAGTCTAATGGAAGACGAGGAATCCCAGCCACCCTTAGCCAATGCATACAGTGAAGTTCTTACTCCCTACCAGGGTTTGTCTGGCCACCTGCGAGCCGGCCCTGTGCCCTCCACCTGCACCTTCCCCCCTGTCACTCCCAGCTCCCGAGAGCTTCCAGAGCAAGCCTGCCACCCACACATGCTTCCACATGCTGCCCCCTTGCTGGAAACACCCAGCCCTGCCCTGCAAGCCCAGGGTTCCCCTGCGGACCTGCTGCCCTCTCTGTGGTCCCTGCAGATGCCCTAACTCTTCTGCTGCATCCTTATCACCTGGGCATTGCGTCCCCACTGGGTTTTGAGCTCAATAGTGACAGCATCAGGTCTGGCACCTAGAAGATGTTGGCTGGCTGGCTGGATGGATGTTGGTTGGTTGGTTGGATGGATGGATGGATGGATGTTGGTTGGTTGGATGGATGGATGGATGGATGGATGTTGGTTGGATGGATGGATGGGTGGATGTTGGTTGGATGGATGGATGGGTGGATGGATGGCCTGCCAGGCTGCCTACCCAAGGCTGAACAGAGCCCATAGATGAAGAGGTCATCTGTCCCTGTCTCTGTATTGGTGGGCAAACTGAGGCCCAGAGGCACCCAGCAGGGCCAGGGTGGGGCTGGCCAAGGGGCTCTGGGACTCTCGGTGCAGTGCTCTTTCTGTTCAGTCTCCTGCCCTCCCCAGCTTTGCCCACACTCCTGTCCCCATCCCTCAGCTAGGGCATAAAATGTTAATGCTCTCATTTATTCTTTAAAAATTAATTTAAAAGTATTTTATGTGGTGCCTCCATCACAGTTGGAAACCATTTAATTAATCCCAAGTGGCAGGACACCAGGCAGCTGCCGTAATTGTTATAATTCCTCTGGCCCAGAGGCCTGTTTCAAAGCTGTTGCTCCTGAGCCTCGAAGGCTCTG
Source organism: Symphalangus syndactylus (assembly GCF_028878055.3). Taxonomy (NCBI): domain Eukaryota; kingdom Metazoa; phylum Chordata; class Mammalia; order Primates; family Hylobatidae; genus Symphalangus; species Symphalangus syndactylus. The sequence continues at coordinate 14,663,593 of NC_072438.2, read as the reverse complement.
TGGACAGCAGTACCGTGGAAGGCACGTGGTCGTGCTGGGGCCATGAAGCCATCCCCGCACCAGGGAGCTGTTGGTCTCTACAGTAAACCCTGGGATACCCAGCAACCCCCTGACACACTTCTGGCAGGGCAAAGCCTGCCAGGGGCACTGCACCTCTTGGCCAAGACGGGCTCTTCCATTCTGCCTGGAAATTCACACAGATGTGGTATCACCTGCCATTTCGCCGTGGCCTGGATATGAACTGTAGCCCGTGAGGTTGGGGGCAGGAGGGCTGCTTTCCTAATAGAGAAAACCAGCCCATGGAATGCTGCCCTTTTTCTCACCCTTCCGTGTGCACAGCTACTCTTGGGTAGGAACCAAGGCTTTGTCTTTGAGAAGTGGCCATCTGTGGGACAGGAGGCACCAGTATGAGTGACAAGACAGCTGTCACTTGATCCAAGGATGTGTGCAGGAAGGAGGACTCCTGACTGCAGTGCAACAGCTGGTGCAGGAAAGTTGTATGAGTCAGCGACAGCTGCGTTAACAAAGTACCACGGGCTGTTCTGGAGGCCAGAAGCCTGAGATTGAGGTGCCTACAAGGTTAGCTGGGTTCATCTGCAGCTGGGTGGGGGCATCTGTCCCAGGCCGTTCTGCAACTTCTGGGGGCTGCTGGCCATCCTTGGCATGCATGGCCTGTAGACGCCCCACCCTGGTCTCTGCCTGCATCTTCACACAGTGTTCTCCCTGACTGCATCTCTGTGGCTATTTTTGTAAAGACACCCAGTCATACTGGACTCATCAAATAACCTCATTTTACCTTGATCCCTTCTGTAAAGGCCCTATCTCCAAATAAGGGCACATTCATAGGTCCTGGGGGTTAGGACTTCAACACAGGAATTTTGGGGAGCACAGTTCAACCCATAAGAGGGAGAAAGCCAAGAACCAGCTCAGAAGCGTTCGTATTTGCAAATCCTGGGTGTGAGAAGTGCTGGGAGGAGTGTCTCCTAAAAGGGAGGGTCTCCGGGAAGATGTCAGGGGAGGAGGCCCCAACCCAGGCTCTGCCAAGCAGCAGCTGCCATGCATCAGGGCTGCTTTCCATGAGGACTTGCACCACTTTACAGACGAGGACCTTGAGGCGAGGAGAGGTTGGGGGCCCGTCCAGGGTCAGAGATGCTGATAATTAGGAGGCCACATATGAAGGGCCTATGGGGCACTGGCCCAGGTGCTGGGGCTGCCAGGCCACATGTTCAGGACCCAGAAGGGCCCACAAGATGAATGTCCTTACCTTCATCCTACACATGTGGACATTGAGGCTGGGTGAAGCAGATTTGCAAGGCCTGAGGCCCCACAGTTAGTAAGAGGCTGAGCCAGCACCACAACATAGGCCTGTATGACCCCCACACTCCGCCGACCATAGCCCTGCCCCGAGTGATGGAGAGTGGCCATGCCATTGCATATGGGGCAGCAGGGAGGCTGGGTAGGGGCTGGGACTGAGTGGGTGTCAGGATGTGAGATGTTTGCTGCTAAAACCAAGACAGTCCAGGCAGACAGGGACGGCTGGTCACTGCAGCGGGGCAGAGCCTCTGCATCTCCTGGCATTTGTGGGGGGCAGCCCGGATCCTGGTCAGCGCCTGCCCTGGAAGGTGCCAGCTTCCTCCGGGAAAGGCGCCTCCCAAGTGGCTTCTGTGAATCAGCTCAGGCTGCCTGCCGCAGTCTCCGCCAGGCCCGTCTCTCACTGCTGGGTCTGAAACAGCCTCTTTCTGAGGAAATGGCTTTGAATACTCCTCTGCACTCTTGCACTTGAGCACGCTTGCACACCTGTGGGTGGAAACGCCCTGAGCTCTGGCTGCAGGCCCCACTTGGCGCTAGAAAGCAAGACCGAGGAAAAGAGAAGCTGTCAGTCAAGGGGAAACATGGGGCACCAGAGGACATTTAGCGACGACCCTGTTCCCATCCTGAGTTTGGAACCCATTGAGAAATAAGACACACAAACGAAACATTAGACATCAAAGGTTGGCTTTACTATTGGCAAGGGTGGTTTTAGGTCTGCAGCCAGGAGGAGTTGCCCCTCCAGGGCCCCATCCCTGAGCCCCATCATTGGCCAGGCTGGACAATTGCAACCATCCCTGCTGCATGGCCAGAGCAGCTGGAACAAACCCTGCCTGCAGGCCACACCATGAGCAGCAGAGGAAGCGTGAGGAGTGAGCGGGAAGCGTACCATGTCTCAGAAAGGAAGATACAGACGTACACAGTGGGGAGGACAGTCTTATTGACTGTAGCATCTCAGTCCTTGGCTGTAGGTCTGGCCTGAGGTCTGCGTGCAGGAAATGTTGGCGGATGGAAGCGTAACTGATGTGGACTAGACCGTGGGAGTATCTGTGGGGAGCTGGTGATCCTTCTGTGCACACTGCTGTGTTCCAGCCCCTGGGCCTTTGCAGATGCTGTTCTTTCTCTCTTGGGTGCCCTTCCCCCTCGGCCTGTCGAAGGCCCAGCTCCAAGCTCCTCCTCTAGAACGCCTTCCTAGTCCTGCAAATGGAGTGATCCTCCCAGCCCTGAACCCTGCGGGGCTTTGTCCCTCTCCTCGTCTTGTGTTGGCTGTTTGTGGCCAGGTTTGGCCTTCCTGGCTGGATTCTGAGCTTTCTTTGCTCATTTTCTCTCTACCCTTCAGCCTGTAAGAGGCCTGTCAGCAGGAGGTGCCCATGCTACCTGGATGATCAAGGGACCAGGAATTGTTTTCTGAAGTGTGAGGCCAAAGGGCTCTGTGATGACCCAGCCACCATTTCCTGAGGGTCCATGAAGGGCCAGGGACCACATGTGCATGACATCATTTAATCTCCCAGGCAGCTTTTCTTCTTTATTGACATGAAATTCACATAGCATACCATCAATCATTTTGAAGTGTGGCTTCAGTGGTATTTAGTGCATTCACAGTGTGTGCAGCCACCACCTCAGCACGGTCTAAAGCATTTTCATCTCCCCAAAAGGAAACCCCAAACCAATTAGGCACTTCCCATTTCTCCTCCTTTTAGCCCCTGGCAGCCACCAAGCTGCTTTCTGTCTCTACGGGTTTGCCTATTCTAGGTATTTTATATTGATAGAATCATATATGATGTGGACTTTTGCTTCTGCCTTCCTTTACAAAGCACAGTACTTTCAAGGTCCAGTCACGTCATACCATGTGTCAATACCCCATTCCTTTTTCATGGCTGAGTAATATTCCGTGGTGTGAATAGACCACATTTTGTGTATTCCTTCATTTGTTGATGAACAATTATGTTGTCCATCTTGGGTATCTGGGGAAGGCCTCGCCCATTCAAGGACTGAGTGCCCACTGGGTGCCAGGCTATTCTAGTGCTGGGAACAAGCGACTGCAGCTCCTAAGGGCCAGTGACAGTGATGTGGACATAGGTCTGCCTCCTCCCCTGAGCTACTCACTGCATCCTGACCCTCTGTCAGTGGAGGGCTGCCTCTGACATTGCCCCGGGCCCTGTGCCTGGAAGAGCCTGTGCTGGGTTTATTGCTGCTGCCGCCATCTTGCCCTTCTTAATCATTTCTGAATGAGGGCCCACATTTCATTTGGCATTTAGCCTTGCAGATTCCACAGCCGGCCCTGGTGAATCCGAGGGGGAAGCGTGCCCTCCTACCTTTCTTCTTTCTTTATTCAGGGCGGGAGGGGCCTCTGGGGGCTGTCTTGTGGGCCAAGATGTGTCCTTTCACCCTTGGAGGTGCGGCTTGAAAGGGAGGTGGAGGTGAACTTTGCAGGGACTTTGGGGCCCGGCCTGCTTGCACCCCCAGCTAAACACTGGGAAGAAGCCCTGCAAAGCTTCCAGCAGCCCTCCCTTCAGGACTTCCGAGGCCAGGGTAGTGGTGTGTCCCCTATAAAGTTTCATATAAAATAATCTGCCTTAAAGAATGGCCTGAGAGGGGTAATTGGCCGCTGGCATGGGTGGTAATTATAACGGTTGTTAACCCGCAGAGCTGTGAGCAGGCAGATGGGACTAATTTGATGTCTTCTGTTGTAAATTTCAGTTGCCAAGGTGGAAGGAAGCAGTCATTACCTTGAAGGTGGTGATGCCTGCTTCCCTCGGTGCTGGCCAAGGTCTCTGTCCTGGCTGTGTGGCCTTCAGGGGTACATGGAACTGAGGGATGTAGGGTGGCTGCAGACAGGCCTGGGAAAGGGAGGGTGGAAAAGGGGACAGAGCAACGTTGATGTAGTCCGCGACCCTGTGGGCCCCGAGTAGCTCATGATCCTCTGCCTATGTTTTTCCAGTCATGGCAACAGGGGCATTAGGAAGGCAGACGTCCGGGTCCTCCTGTCTGCAACATTGGCAAACGTGCCAGTTGCCCTCAGACATGAGGTGGGCTGGTTGGCAGCATGGGCTTCAGGGAGTCACAAGGGCCCATACCACATCGTCACCTGCATCTGGGTGTCATGCCAAAGTGAGGGCCTGGGACATTGGAATCAGCTGGGTTTGGGTTCAGCTTCCTGCCTCAGCACTCGCTCAGTGAGTGACACTGGGCAAAGCCGATGACACGTCTGAGCCTCAGCTTCTTCACATGTAAGGTCGGCATCCCTGTCCCCACACTGGAACGGGGCAGGCTTGGTACAGGTGGCGTGCACAGCCCCGGGTTTGGCACGGGAAGGGCTTTGATGAGTGGATCTCCCCATCCTGACACCTGCTCCCTCTGCACAGAGCCTTGACCTCCTTAAGCGCAGGCAGGAAGCTCAGCCACTGAGAGCTCAGGCTCTGGGGCAGATGCCCGGCTTCAGACCCAGTGTGGCTGCTTTCTACCTGGGTGACCCTGCCTGCCTCAGGTTCTCCATATGGAAAATAGCCCTTAGGAGGTCAAGAGGAAGCACTGTGGCAGATGGGGCCGCCAATAGCACCCACCTAGTGTTGAGTGGATTGGTACACGGCATAGAATAAGTCCTCAAGACAGGGGCGGCTCTCCACACCCAAAGCACCTGACTTCCTTCTAGCTCTGCTCCACGAGGAAGGTTGACAGGCCCTGTTGGAGGGGAGCCCAAGGCTTCCAGGTTCTGTGAGTGGCCCGAGGCCCTGCAGCTGGGAGGTGGCAGTGCCGGGGGTGCTTCCTGTGCTCCCCTGTAATGCGTGGCCATGATTTGTGATTGGGAGGATTAGTTGGCTTCTAGGCCCTGGTACAGATTCAGGTTGCCCCAAGATGTTCTTTCTCCTTGGCCTGCAAATGAATACTGACACTGGAGGTATGGGGTGGGTGCAGTGTGGATGTGGAACCTGACACCCTGCTCTGCCTACGCACCTAAAGGTGCATGCATCTGCCATCCTTTGACTTAATTAACTATCAGGCAGTGCCATTTGCCCTCGCCATGCTCCCAGTACAGGGCCTGGGATGGAAGGTCTCAGTGGGTTTCTCATCTGCTGAGTCCCATGACATGGAGCCTTCTTTGCAGATGCCTTGCAGTTGTCCAGATGAGGAGGGTTACAGGTCCCCAGGAGCTGGGACTAGCTTATCCCATGGAGCCTTCCAGAAATGACAGGAAACCAGGTGCCCTGCCCAGCACCCAGGCCTTCACTGCTGGCTGGAAGGGAGATGGGTGGATGGAGGGCCGAGTCTATGTGCTGTTTCCTTGCAGCCTCCGCTCTGCTCCTTCATCACCTGGGTCCACAGAACAGCCCTAGTGAGACCCACTGGAAGGCAATGTGCCCCCATCAGGGGCTGGGAATTCAGGAAGGGGAGTAGGGCAGTGGGGAGTTTTCTTGCATGGGAGAGGACTTGAGCAGAGAGTGGACACTGAGGTGAGGGGCAGAAACATGCCTGGGACCAGCTGAGTCCTCCCACACTGGGCAGGAGGTGAAGAGGAAGCACCGTGCTGGACAGGAAGCTGGGTGAATGGTTTGGTTTTGGGGACTGAGGCCTAAATGAGAAAGCGAATAAACCCCATACTGTACCTCACCCCTGATTCCCCCATATACTGACTCACTGTTTATCCTCAAAAACAGCAGGCAACACGGCTGGGAGTCTGCGTGAGGAGCACAATGGATCGGAGGGGGAGTCTGGAAGCTTTTGGCTGTGCTGTGCAACTCTGGGGGCCACCCAGACTCCAGTCTCATTCTCCAGGCCCCTCCAGGCTGCTTTTGACTTGCCAGTGAGACCTGGGGAGCCTCAGCCTGTTGTCCCTCCTGCTGCTAGCTGGAAGGGTAGGCTGTTTGCCACAAGTTTCCTCCCAGGGACTTGGATAGTTTAGAGGGGGAAGGATTTTACCTTGTGATGCTGGGCCCCAATTTTCAAAGCAAAACTTTGGAGCGGTAGAAGCTTGTTCCAGAGAGCAGAGGCTGTGTTGTTTACGTCTTCTCAGTGTCTGCCATGAAATCTTAAAACTTCTTAATGTTGGGGCACAGGACAGACTGAGCAGTGCTGTACTCCTAAGGCCAATATTAAGCATAGAAAGTGCACATTGGGTGTGACTTCAGGACAGCTGAAGGACCTTAACTTGTCTGTTTGTTTAGAACCTTCAGGCTGTTGTTAGAAGGGGCTGCAGGAGCTTTACAAATGGTTCCATCAGTTTACAAACAAGGTCATGGTCCTCAGTGAGGGGCAGTAACTTGGGGGTCTCCCGGCTTCCTCTGTAGTGCTCTTCCAGGCTATTTTGAAGAAAATAGCTGAGTATGAGTCCAGCAATGCTGCTGGTTAGCTGCGTCACCCTAGACAAGTCCTAGGACTTCTCCAAGCCTCCATTTCCCATCTGTGAGATGCAATGACCTTTAAAACCTTTGATCATAGTATCTCTTTTCTGCTTAAAATCTTCCAGTGATGGCTTAATGCTCTTGGGGTGGAATCCAAGCACATCAGCGAAGCTCACAAGATCTTTGGCAACCCTTCTGCAGCAGACCCAGTCTTCCTTCCCACCGCCCTCTCTCCCCAACTCCGTGCTCCAGTTTCTGGAGTGCCTCTGTGTCCCCTGTCCTCTCTTGTCTCTGAGTTTTCCCTCTAGTGGGTACTTCCCCTTAGAACACTTTCTTCCTCATCTGCCATCTTGTCTCTGGCCAACTTCTTCTCTTCCTTCATGTTCAGTCTAGCCAAAAAGTCTACCATTTCTGTTGATCAACTCTTGGTTCCATTTATTTTTCTGTATAGTTTTTCTGTCATCTATTTCGTTTATTTCTTCTCTGATCTTTGTTATTTCCTGCCTTCTACTTACTCCAAGTTTATTTTTCTTTTTCTAGCTTCTTGAGGTGGAGCTTAGATAATTGATGTTAGGGTTTTCTTCCTTTTTAATACCAGCATTTAAAGCTATAAATTTCCCCCTTTGCACTGCTTTAGCCGCATTATGATATGTTGTGTTTCAGTTTTATTCAGTTTAAGGTATTTCCTAATTTCCTTAGTGATTTCCTTCTTTGAGCCATGGATTATTTGGAAATCTTTTGTTTATTTTTCAAATATTTGAGATTTTCCCAAATTTCTTTCCAATATTGATTTCCAATTTGGCTCCATTATGATCAGAGAACATATTTAGCATGATTCCAGCTCTCTAATATTTATTGAGACTTGTTTTACAGCCTAGCATGTGATCTATCCAGGAGAATGTTTTATGTGCACTTGAAAATAATGTGTACTCGACTGTTATTGGGTGGAGTATTTTATAAATGTCAGCTAGGTTAAGTCAGTTGATAATGTTGCTGAAGTCAAGAGCTACTGATCTTCCACCTACTTGCTGTAACAATTATTGAGAGTAGGACACTGAAATCTTCAACTGCAGATGTAGAATTGTCTTTTTCTTCTTTCAATTCTGTCAATTTTGCTTCATGTACTTTAGGGCTGTGTTGTTAGGTGCATATATATTTGTACTTGTTATATCTTCCTGAAGGATTGATCTTCCTTCTCTTTCTTCAGCTGCACTTAAACCAGTCTTCCCAGATGTCAGCCAATGCTAGTTTCCTCTACCATGAGTTCCCAGGGTGTCTTAATGTCCATTATAACATTCATCAAACCGTATTATAATTGCTTGAAAATTTCATGAGATCAGGGAGCATGTCAAGCCTATTTAGCTCTTTACAGTCAGCACCTAACACAAAGCCTATACATACATAATAGTAGGTGCTCTGTAAATATTTGCTGATTGAATGAAGAATAAGGTCATATCTATGAATTATATTAATAGTGGTTATTTAAAAAATTTAGTGCTTGAGGATGGCTATGACCCAGCCCACCTAGGTGCCATATCAGGATTTCTGGACATAATTGAGCTGGGACAATGCCTTTGCCCAAGGGAAGCTGTCAGGCAACTCCTTCAAGCCTTTGTGTTTGGGACCACACAGGGTCACCTGTCTCAGGTGGGGCACCTGTGCCAGTCCTACTTTCTCTTTGGATTGGATCTGGCATTGGCTCATATGTTGATATTGTCCACCTGTTTCCCTGCAAGCATTCTCCTTGGCAACCCTGGATCCATTTATGATGGAATTCCCATGGGCCACGCCTCGTGCCAGATGTCAAGGACATATCAGTGAATAAGAATAAAAAGCACCTATTGTGTGCCAGGCATTCTGCTGGGCCCTCTATATGCCTGTTTCAGCCTCGTGATGACCCAGTGAGGTATAGGGACTCCCATAGCTCCTTGCAGACAAAGAACTTGAGTGAGGCCCAGGGAGGTTAAGCAGTTTGTTCAAGATCACACAGCACTTAAGTGGTAGAGCTGAAAAACTCACCTGAGTGGTTCCAAATGCCACGCCTATCTCCACGCCTCCTTTCTCCCCAGAGAGGTGAGGCATGCCATTCCGATCTTGTGGATTTGTGTGGATACTTTCCTCTGAGATTAAAATACCATGTGTTTAAACCACAGTATCTCAAAAGAAAGGGGAAATTTTCTGTAGTTACTACATTTTAAGGCAAATTAACCTTGATAACATCTTTAATGTCATGTATTAGACTATTTTCCCTCAGTAATGCATTAAAACTGTCAGACCCGATATGATCGCACAATTAATGAGATTACACATGATGTAAATTTCAATTCATTATTACAATGTCTGCACTAATAGACTTGCGATTAATACCCACAAACCATGCTAGTTCAAAAGGACAACTTTCTGTGAATCACATGAAATGAACAGGCAGAGGCAACCATAATTTTGATGAACGAAAGTGAGAATGATTTCTGAGGATGATCTTGTCTAATGATTTACTAAGATTAGCAGTAAAGATAGAGTTAATTAAGAGAGTACCTTGTGTCAGGCCAAGGAGCCGGAGGAGCCAATGTGAGACACGTCATCCTGTGAATTTCTCCCTGGGTCGCCCTTTCGGAATTCCTGGGGAAATTACTCACCACTAACTCTATGTCCTTCAGGCACTTCATTCTTCCAGCTTTCTCTCAAGGATTATGAAATTAGAGTTCAGTCAGAGAAAGCATATTGTGCGAGGAAACTGTTCTGTGAACTTGAAGAATAATAAAAACAACTCTGATTTCTTGAGTGCTTATGCTGTGTCGGACACCGCTCTTAGAGGCTCTTTCTTGTGGCATGCATTTGTTCACCTGCTCCCCCCCAGTGGCCCCGCTACTGTCATCAGCCTCCACTTTACAGATGATGAAACTGAGGTTTGAGGATGCTAAGTGCCCTGGCTAAGACCATGTGGCTCATTAGGAACAAATTTCAATCTTGTGGTTTTTTTTTTTTTTTTTTGAGACGGAGTTTCGCTCTTGTTGCCCAGGCTGGAGTGCAGTGGCATGACCTCGGCTTACTGCAACCTCTGCCTCCCGGGTTCAAGCAATTCTCCTGCCTCAGCCTCCGGAGTAGTTGGGTTTATGGGGGTGCACCACCACGTCTGGCTAATTTTTTGTATTTTTGGTAGAGATGGGGTTTCACCATGTTGGCCAGGCTGGTCTTGAACTCCTGACCTCAGGTGATCCACCCGCGTCGGTCTCCCAAAGTGCAGGGATTACAGGCATGAGCCACTGCACCAGGCCGAATCTTGTGTTTTTAATGGCTGTATTTTCTACCGTTTTGCTGTCGGAAAGTGACCCATCATATGAGCGGCCTCACCTTGTTGGAAACACATTTGGAACATGATAGCAGCATTCTCCTTCATTATAGAGAGAAAAGACGGAGACACCCCTTCCGCCTTCTGGCTTCCATACACTTATTTGACATTGATTGACGGCTACCAAGGGGGAATTCAACTTAATTGCACACCTACCTCTTATGCCAGTCACTGAGCTTGGTGCTTGCAATATGTTAGCATACTTCATCGTTGCGCAAGGTTTAGGGTGGGCGCTGTGTCTACGAGGAAGCTGGGGGCCAGGGCAACATAGCTGGGGCTGGAACTCCAGTCTGTCTCATTGCAACACTCATGCCCTGTCCACCCCTGCCGTGGGGAGCAGAGGGCCCCTCTGCCCCGGTGATGATTCTGGATGGCTGAAGGTCAGTCCTGCAAGTGTCTCAGCATTCTCATTGTAAATATCATGCCGAGTCAAGGTGTGGGGCCTTCTGGGGGCTGTCACTGGCCCCACGCCGCTGGAGCACAGGGCTAGTGGGGTGGATGTGGGCTAGGTGTCCTGTGCCAGGCTGCAGAGTGAGACCCTAGATTTTATCCCCAGGGCCCTGGGGAGGCCCAGGAGGTCACAGGGTGACTGTGGCTGTGGAATCCCACTCTGTGTGAATTTCCCTGAAGGGAACCTGTCCTTCCAAACCAGGAAAGCACTCCCCACATGCAGGTGTTTGCAGCAATGTTATTTATAGCATCCACAGTTAGGAGACAACGTCAGCGTTCCAGAGTGGGGCTACAGTGCAAGTCAATCAGGCCACCTCCCATTATGAACCATGATAAATCATCAAATGTTATAATTTTGAAGACCGGTGTGGAACAGAACTTAGCAATATACAGACAGCTGGATCTGGGGAGGGCCTCGGGTACCCTGCTTAGGAATTTTGACTTTTGATGTCCAAAATCCTGCTAGCTGGGACACTCCCAAAGGGCAGCGTGGCTGGGCCTGCAGGTCCTGGCACCTAGCATGGTGATGGGGTGCGCTGGCTGCTTAGGGGACCCAGTGGATTGGCAGGCGTGACCCTGAAGGCCAGGACTCCCGGAAGGCAGCAGGTCCAGGCAGTCAAGGTGGGAGATGTGCACCTGGGCAGTGACCAGGCCCGTGGGAGGGTGGACTTGAGAGATTTTCACCGACGCAACTTGGCAGCCCTTCTCTTGGGCTTTGTTAGTTAACATGCTGTTGGCCACACTGCTTTTATCATTGCCTAGGAATTCACTGCTATTGATTGCTGATACTAGCTCCAGCCTCCCTGGAGAGTCTGGCTCACTTTGGAGCACACCAGGGCAGGTCCCCTTCATCTGTGTCCACTCTTCGTGGCTGCTTGGGACACAGGGGCCCACGCAACTTCATCTTCTCTTCCCTATGCTGCTGTCTAGGGTTAGGGCAAGGGAATGAATGCACTCCCTGGGGCACACGTGGTCGGGGTGGGGCTGTTGAAAGCTGGTGTTTACAAATCAGGCTGCCCATATTGTCCCACTGTGCTCACGGCTACCATGCTTGCCCCGCTCCACGGACCAGGCTGCAAGGGTGACCAACACAGGCTACACGCCCTCCCACTTAGCCCCTCAGCCCCTTGCCCATTGGCTGGTGGAAGCCCCTGGCCCTCTGCTGCCTGAGTCACTGTCACTGCGGTGTAATTGTGAGCGCAGGGACTTCACATCTGCTGTTTACTGACACATCTTCATAAAGCGGCAGAACAGAGACCTGCTCACAATGGAACCTTGTCACAGCGGGTGTTATAGCTCCCTTCGTGTTCATCATGACCCCTGCCACAGCCTTTCTCCCTCCTCTCCCCACCCCCACGGCTGGCACTTGCCTGTTCTCTGTTCTTCCAACTCTGCTCTGTCTGCCTGACACGGTCTTCTCCACACTGTCTTCTTCTGTCTGTTCTTGTCACATCCTTCTCTCCTTTCTGTCCTTGGCTTATCTCTGTCCATCTGTCTCTCGTTAAATGGCTTCTCTGGGTCAGGCCCTTGCTGGCTGAGCGAGCTTTTATAGGGACACCGAAGAGGGGACAGCTCATGCTCCTCTGAAAAATCAGAGGCCCTTGTCCCTCCTCCCATCCCTTCCTCTCCCTCTCTCCCATCCCTCCCTCCATCCATCCCTCCCTCCCTCCATCCATCCATCTTCTACCCATCCATCTTCCACCCATCCATCTTCCCTTCTATTCCTCTCTCTCTCCCCAATCTGTGCACTCATTCACCCACCTATTTATTATCCATCACCCATCCATTCATCCATCATCTACCCATTCACCCATCTACCCCGACCCATCAATCCATTCATCTGCCATCCATTCACCCACTTGTCCACCCAACTATCTACTGTCCATCTACCTACTCAGCCACTCACCTATCCATTCAATCACCCATCTATTTGCCTACTCCCTCGCCTATCCATCTATCCATCCACCACTTACCCACCCACCCCTTAATCCATTAATCCATTTATCTACCTGTCCACCCACCCAATACTTGCTCTGTATATGTGCTGGGATGCAGTGATGGACAAGTCAGGGGGGGTTAGTTGCTTCTTCTGGGCTCACAGAAGCCTCTGTGTATCCATCTTTCAGAATTTTCATCCCTCTAAATTGTGAAGTGTTCTCTGCAGCTCTCCCTCCCTCACAGGATTGTGAAGGCTTGCAGAGCTTGGGCTGGGTCTTCTTTATCTCTCAGTGCTGAGAACCGAGGTGCCTGGCATATTGTAGGTTTCCAACACATTCAAATTTGAATGAATGAATGAATGAATGAGGCAATGACCTAGTCCAGTCATTTGGTTTTACAATGAGGACATGAGATCAGAGGTGTGTGGGCCAGTGCTACACGGTGGCTTTGGGCAGTGCTGGGACTCACCCTAATCTCCTGGATGCCATTTTGGAGCTTACCCCTGCGTGTTGCTATCTCTCAAATTGTGAGCTGGGGTTGGGTGTCTGTTGCAGGAGGTCTTTCTTGGGCTTAGTCCTGGCGGAGAAAGCCAGTGGGCTGAGCTCTCAGCAGGTGTCTGGCGGGCTCTGGAGCTGAGAGCGGAAGGCAGCGCTGGGCACATCTGCTAGGGCTCCAGGCTCTGCATCGCATGCTCACTTAGTGAGCTCACTTGGCAGCGCATCCTCAGAGGACACCTCACAGCCTCACACCTGCTGCAGTTGGAATGGCAGGAAGGGGAGTCTTTGGAGCTGTCAACAGGGAGGGAGAGGCTGCACATCCTTATGGGCCAGGGACTATGTGTTTCAGAAAGAAAACTTTGGTGAAGTCACGGCCTTTGTCATCCTGGGGTGCATATGAGTCTGACCCCCATGTAGGTGGCTGAATCTTATAACCATGGTTCCTTGGAACCTCCCGACACCCTGGTCAAGGGCAGGGAGAAATCACAATGTACCCTCCTTTCCAGATTAGGAAACGGAGGTTCAGAGAGATGAGGCCTCTTGTTCAATCTGAGGTTGTGTCTGAGGTCCTGTCTCCCTGGGTCTAGAGGTCATCACCCAGCCCTGTGACACAGGGACTGTGCCTGGCAATGGTTCTCACTGGGAGGGGGTAGAGGAGGATGGAGTCAGCCACCAGAGGTGGGGACCAAAATCTAGGGGCCCAGAGAGTGAACTGCCAGCGAGGGCAGGGCCATCCCTGCAGAGGTTGTGTGGGAGGTGCCAGTGAACACTGGCTAAGGCAAAAAAGTGGGGGTGTCTCATGGCAGGTCCCCAGGATGCTGGGACCCAAGCGGGCTGGCAGGGCTTCTCTCAGGGCCCAGAGGGAAGTCCACTTCCAGCCTTGGCTCCAAGTGGGACCTGTAGTCAGCTACTAGGAGCACCTGGTTCCACGCTGAACCTAGGGTTAGAAGCAGACAGGCACCCAGAGGTGGGAGGTTCAGCCTGGTATGCGGGTTCCTGTGCGAAGGGTCTGCAGGGCCTGGCTGTGGGGCTCTGTGACGACAGTCCATGGCCCAGCATGAGGCCTGGCACTTAATAGATGCTCAGTAAATCACTGTGGACTCTGGAGCAGAAGATGGGTCTGAGTGTGTACCTCCAATCTGATCCCTGGGGCTCCTGTCCTGAGCGTGCTCTCTTTGCTCCAGTGGCACAGGTGAAACAATGGCCCCGATGGCTTTGGGAAGGCAGCCCTGACTGCTTATGGCTTTTCTGGGTCATGTTTGTCAGGGAGCCCAGGGGCTGGCTGGCTAGGGGTGGGATTGATGGAGCTAGACAGGGGTTTGAGCAGTTTAAGTCCGACCCTTATGTTATTTTAGCAGGACTTTCAGTAATGAATTTTTCATTAGCAGGGAAGCCCAGCACTGGTGAAGGTCTCCTTGGGAAAGCGTAATGCTTTCATCAGATCAATATTTAAAACTCAAGGACGCCAACCACAGCTTCCTGGCAAGAAGCCCCTCCCTGTTCCCTCCTGGCAGCCCGAGAAGTGTGCACCGCCTTTACCTGCACCGCCTTTACCCGCACCACTTCTCTCTCTCTCTGAAATATAAGAACAGTTCTTGGCACTGGCCATGTTGCAAGCATGAGTTGAGGTCTCTTTCTTCTGTTTTATTCTCTGCACGGGCCCCACCCTATGGCATTGCAATGACCTTGGAAGGAGTCCCTGATTTCTGCTTAGCTTGTCCTGGTCCAGCATCCCTTGGGAAAAGGCCAGGGCAGTAGAGAGGGTCCAGTAGGAGGACAGGACACACTCACCTCAACGTGAGCCCTGACCTTGGACATATCACCCCATGGTAAGGCAAGAGGACCTGCCCAGCGCTGCCTTCCGGCTCCCAGCTCCAGAGCCTGCCAGGTACCAGCTGGGGGCTCAGCCCCCTGGCTTTCTTCTCCAAGAAAGACCCCCCCCCCGCCAACCACCAAATACAGCCAGCCCCAGCTCCCAGGGAAAGAGAGACAGCAAGGTGCAGGGGTAAGCACCAGCATAGGATTCAGGATATTGGGGCGAGTCCCAGCCCTGCTCAGAGCCACCGTGCATCCCTGGCTAAGGCCCACACGTCTCTGAGCTCGTGTCCTCTTTGGGGGTTTCTCTTCCTCTCACCTCTGCAAAGGCACCAGAGGCCATCTGGGAGCCTCTGCACACCAAAGCGGGGGAAGGGCACTAATTGAGTAAGAGAGCTCTGCTCCTGTGGGGCGGGGGGGAAGTGAGAGGGAGAGAGAGAAAGAGAGGAGGGCAGCACAGGGAGCGTCTCTGAAACTGGGGCCTGGTCCCCGCAGCACGAAGAGCCCTGGGGCTCTGCACTGAAAATCTGAACCCCAAAGTGAGTGAAACCCAGACTTGATGTCATTTCTTGGCCACCCCATGGATGTACTCTTTTACATGATAAGGAAGGTTTATCCGTGATGATATTCAGCACTTCTTACATTTCATACAATATTAGGTGGCTTTTATCCATATTTTGTTTATCCCGATCTCATCTTTTGTTTCCAAACAATATCAAGTGATAGAAAAGCACATACATACAAAAAAAAAAAAAAAAAACCCACATTTTACTGACAACACCCAATCTGTTCTGTATGTCGGTCCAGCTAATGATGTGTTGTTCATTTGTTTGCATGATTCTAGATTTGTGGAAGGAACCCTGGGCTCGCTGGAAGGAAACTGGGCCTGAATCCCCACTCTGCCCCCATTAGCTGGAGCCCAGGCACCAGCACCAGCGAGAGGGTCCGCTTCACTCTCCCCTCTCCTTCTCTGTCTGATTTTAGCCTAACCCCTCTGTGCCCTTCTGGGTTTATGGCATCCCAGCCCGCCCCACCATCGCACAGACCTCTCTGGCTTGAGGCAATCTTAGAACCTCTTTAGACAAATACTTCTGATACACAACCTATATTTGTCAGAGGAGGCTAACTGCTGCAACAAAAATGCCCCCAGAGTTAATGGCTTATGCTATAAATATTTTTTTGTTGTCGTTGAAGCAGTCAGTCAGAGTGGAGGGTCCCGGTGGGTGGATCTCCTGCAGGTGGTGACACAGGGCCCCAGGTGACTTCACCGTGTGGCTCTGCCGTCCCCAGGGGCCTCAGAGTCCTTCACTTCTCCTGTGTGGGTGGGAGGGAGAAAGCGTGGAGGGCTGAGGAGGTTTGCAACAAGGAAACGAAAGATTGAGTTGATGGCAGCTTTGGAGGCTAGGGTCTGGGCCCCCAGAGCGCATAAAGCCTTGGGTAAATGAGGAAAATATGAAATTGACTTCAGCGGCGCAGGGAAACGCCATCTTGCTGTGAGCCCGAGGAACAGGAAGCGCCTCTGTGGAATGCACAGGATTTCTTTGCTTCCAAATGTGCTGTGCTGCTTTTCTGAGTGAGATCCAGGAATCAAGGGCCATGGGGCTTCCTGGCTGATGGCAGGCCCACTGGCAGGAGGCAAAGCTTCCTTGGCTGGGATCCTGCAATGCTCCACCTGCCCTCTGCCCTCCCGTCCTTCCACTCTCCCCTGGGTTTCTCGGCTGCAGCCACTCTGGCCCTCTTTCTGTCCTTTGAGATGTCCACGCTTGTTGCTGCCCCAGGGCCTTTGCACTAGCTGTTTGGAGCATTGTTCCACATCTTCACATGGCTGGCTCCTCCCTGCAGGTCTCAATGATCATCTGTCAGAGAGGCTCTTTCTCCTGCCCCCTGGCCCTCAGGGCCACTCTCCCAGGACGGCTCCCCCTTCTTAGCTGTATTTGTCCCTGCGGCTTCTCACCACCAGATACAGTATGCATTTTGCTGCGTTATTTGGTTTGTTTTCTGTCTCGGCCCCTGCGTTAGTTTGCCTGGGCTGCTGTAACACAATATCACAGACTGAGGGCTTCACCAACAGACATGTGTTTGGGGGCTGGGAAGTCCAAGGTCAAGGCTCTGGCTGAGTTTCTGGTTTCTGGTGAGGGCTCTTTTCCTGGCTTGCCGATGGCAATCTTCTCACCATATCTTCACATGGCATTGGCTCAGTGTGTGTGCATGGAGAGAGACGGAGAGAGATGGAGAGAGAGAGGGAGATCAATCTCTTCCTCCACTTATGAAGGCACAGATCCACTGTGAGGCCCCCACCCTCGTGACTACTTCTGCACCCACTCACTCCACAAAGCCCTCACCTCCAAATACCATTACATTGGGGATTAGGATTTCAACATGTGGATTTGGGTCAGGGGATGCAGACATCCAGTCTGCAGCAGCCCCTCTCTGTGCTGTAACATAGGCTTCATAAGCGCAGGCCTGGCTGTCCTGTTCAAGGCCATGTCTTCAGAGCCTTACAGGGCACCTGCCGCCTAGTGACTCTTTGTTGAATGAATGAACACGTTGATGAATGAATGATCCCCGGATCTCTGGAGAGGGCTCCAGGCCTGACCTGCTGGCTGGGGCCAGGCTTGTCCTGGGGCGACCAGCCAGCCACTTGCTCTGCAGAAACAACGTGCTGAGTGCTTGGCCAGACCTTTTATCTCCCGTTTTCTCATCTCATCCTTCCCAATGAGCAGAGCAGAGAAGCCTCACTGCAGAGCTGGAGATGGTGGGCTGCAGGGAGGGGCTGGAGCTGGACTTGCACCCTGTCTCCTTCCCCGCTCACTGCAGCCTGGGGTCCGGCTGGAGCCCTTGCTGGGGCCAGATGGTGCAACCACGCTTCCTCCTCCACCCGTGACCTTGAGTGTACAGCTCGGGTGTCTCCAGCCATGTGTCTCTGATGCCTGTCCCGGGGACTCCGGAGGGACCAGCTCAACTCTGCCTCCAATGCTCGACCTTTGCTCTTTTACTTGAAAAAAATCCAATAAAAAATATGAAATATGACCAGATCGACATGACCTGTGTTTCCTAATCCCAGATGTGAGAATTTGGATTTTTCTAATGAAGGGAGAGAGCAGATGACAGACTCGTAGGCACTGGCAGTTTGTCTGAGACTGTGGGAACGTTGGCCTACAGGTTCCCATGCTGGCAGAGAAGCCTGGCTGCTGGAGCTCTGGAGATGGAGGTGTCTGCCAATGGACTAAGTTTCAGGAGGCGTTGATTACGCACTTCACGCGGTAATAATTGCTAATCTTCAACAGTGCTAATTGAGTGATAATTCTGCCCTTTCAAGGTGATTTAACCTGTCAGAGGCCCAGGCTTTTAGGAAGATTACGTGAGATAATACAAGCTCTATTGGGGGAAATGGAGAGAAGTCAAATACCTTTCTTGGTTGAAAGGAGAGGTTTCATTTTGGTGTGATGCCTGCCATACACTCACCCACTCGGGGCCTGGCTGGGGAGTGAATGCCGGGGTGGGTGGAGATTTCTCATTTCAATCCCTGCCTGAGGGCCTCGGGCCTTCTCCCCATCCTGCCCTGTGTTTGGGGTGGGTGGGGGCTTCTGTGCACACTCCAGTCTGAAAGCAGCAGATTCTGTCTGTCTAAACATGGTTCAGATGAAACGGAGCAGAGGAACGTGGTTCCTCTGGTTTGAGGCCATTTGCAGGTGCGCCTCTGGGGTCTGCACCTCTGTGCATGCTTCCTCCTGAAAATATTTGTGTACCCCCCATTCCCAAGGAGAGGAGTGCGCTGGCTCAAGTTTCTAAGAGTGGCTGGAGAGAAAATAATACATCTGGTCTTATGGATGTGGAATCTGTTTTCACAGAAAGGGCACAGAGAATGAATTTTTCCTAACACCAGTGTAATTTCAGAGCTGCCCAGAGTGCATGCCCATAGTGTGGGTGAACAGGCCAGCTGGTTTAACCCGGTTAAGAAGAGGGGCCGCTGATGGACATTTGCAGGGCACCTGCTGCACGCCAGGCACTTGCTTACATGATCACTGATTCTAACAGTAGCCTCCTAGGCTGCAGTCAGTGATCCCATTAACCTTATTTTATTGATGCAGAAATTGAGGCTCAGAGAGGTTAGCGTTAGTTCCCAAAGTCACACTCCTGAGAGGCTGGCATTCTTGTTATGATGATGCTAATTATTCCATTTCACAGAAGAGGAGACTGGGATGCGAGAGTACTGAGCTTGCCAGGCCCACGTGCCAGTGAGCTCCTGTAGCTGGATGCATTCCCGTCCCAGATGGTGACTCACAGTCTAACTTTCAACTCTTGAAGTATTGCGCCTTTGACCCACCATGCATGACTCGTGTCCTCTAAGTAGCATTTTTATTTGTTAAGTCACAGATGTGGATCTCAGTCTGACCATCTGCTGAGTGTGGGGATCAGCTTGAAAATAGAGAAATTAATTTTTCTGAATACAGTTTTTGGAATGTGTTGAGATTTTCTTCATGAGCGATTTTGGGGGATGTCCCATGGGCAATAGAAAAGATGGTTTATTTTGCTTTAAGTTATAGGTTAGCACTGTGTTTTTATTTTTTATGTTTATTTATTTTAGAGACAGGGTTTCACTCTGTCACCCACGCTGGAGTACAGTGATGTGATGATAGCTCACTGCAGTCTCAAACTCCCGGGCTCAAGTGATCCTTCTACCCAAACCTCCTGAATAGCTGGGACTACAGGTGCACACCACAACACTCGGCTAATCAAAAAAATTTTGTGGCCGGGTGCAGTGGCTGTAATCCCAGCACTTTGGGAGGCTGAGGCAGGGAGATCATCTGAGGTTAGGGGTTCGAGACCAGCCTGGCCAACATGGTGGAACCCTGCCTCTACTAAAAATACAAAAATTAGCCAAGTGTGGTGGCGCATGCCTGTAGTCCCAGCTACTTGGGAGGCTGAGGCAGGAGAATCGCTTGAACCCAGGAGGTGGAGGTTGCAGTGAGCCAAGATGGCTCCACTGCATTCCAGCCTGGGCAACCGAGCAAGACTCTGTTAAACAAACAAACAAATAAAAAAACAGAGTCTCACTCTGTCACCCAGGCTGGTCTCAGACTCCTGACCTCAAGTGATCCTCCCACCTGGGCCTCCCAAAGTGCTGAAATTACAGGCGTGAGCCAACGTGCCTGGCCCAAGTAATTTATTTTCAGGAAAAGCCATTCAGGAAATGTGCTCAGGGGAGCTGCTGTTTGTTTAATTGACTTTGTGTAAGCAGAAGCCATGGCGGGATCTAAAAATCCCCGGGCCGACTTCCTTGTCTGCACCCCCGCATCCAGAGGCCCCGTGGAGGTTCCAACGATTCGCTCCCGAGATCCCGGCAGCGGGCAGCCAGTGCATTCTGTCTTTGACCTTTGCCTGCTGCTATTAGAGCGTCATTCTGTGAGAGTGAATTTATTTTTCTGCTGAATGTATTCCATTCCGTGGCTGTAGGCATTAATGTAGCTGGGATTAAAATCGGGTCAACAGGATTGAAAGTAAATAGCACTTTAACCTGAAGAATACAGATGGGCCACTAAAAGGCAGCCCTTCGGATCTCGAGAGGGTGATCTCAAGCAACTGGCACTGCAGGAAGTGGCCCAGGGACAAGTGAGGAGGGCAGCCTGGGGCAAGGGAGGGTCTGCCGTTGCTCTTCACTGGGAAAGGAACCCAACAGTAATAATAATCGTAGCAGAGTAGTAGAGGTCACAGTCCCTGTCATTCTGAGAGCTTGCCCGGTAGCAGCCATGCCCTAAAACAATTACATGCATTATTTTAATGAATCCTTATAGTATTTTATTGTTTTAATGAAGGCCCCTGAGGCAGATAATTATCTTTTTAATGTTGCCATCGTTGATTGAATATTAAGCATCATTGATCCGCCTGCTCTGTGCCCCACAGAATACCAGGCAGGTTATCTTTCTGCATTCGCTTATACAGTCTTCGTAATCATATCACGTTATCGTCGAAGAGGCATTCTTTCCGTTTTGCAGATAAAGAAACTGAGACTCAGAGAGGTGAGGTGACATGCCCCAAATTTCACAGCAGGACGGTGGCAGGGAAAGGGTCCCAACCCTGCCTGACACGAAACACTGCTGTTCCTCCTGGGAGGTCCTTTGCCACACCCCAGCAGGTCCTACCTCCCATGACCAGAGCTTGGGCCCCTGTGAACCATTCCATCCTGGGATGGCTCTCCCTGAGGCTGTGGCTCTTGCTGCTGCCCCTCTGAGTCCCAGTCCAGGCTCTGTGGCATCCTGCACTGTGCTGCTTCCCTAAATACCCTCCCAGTCCCTTCTTTTTTGAGACAGGGTCTCACTCTGTCTCCCAGGCTGGAGTACAGTGGTATGATTATGGCTCACTGTTGCTTCGACCTCCCAGGCTCAAGTGATCCTTCCACCTCAGCCTCCCGAGTAGCTGGGACCACAGGCACACACCACCACGCTCGGCTAATTTTTGTATTTTTTTATAGAGACGGGGTTTCACCATGTTGCCAAGGCTGGTCTCGAACTCCTGAGCTCAAGCGATGCTGCTGCCTCTGCCTCCTAAAGTGCTGGGATTAGAGCCACTGCCCGGCCTGCCCAGTCCCTTCTTCATGCTTTTTACTCCTCTTTGGAGGCAGGAGCACAAGTCTTGGCCATGATGAGTTCACTCCTGCCTCCACCCCTGTGGCCTTTGCATCAGGCTTCTCCATCCCCTTGCAGTTCAAAGCTCCCTGGAGCTTCTGTGACAGCTATGCAGCTTTGAGGAAACTCTTCTGTTCCTTTCTTCTTAGCGTTTTTATCAAGCTTTGCACGGCAGCCTCCTCCGCCACCACTTCCCTGTCTTCCCCACGTAGGCCCTGTCAGTAGCTTCATTATTTAGTGAACAAAATACATAATTTGGAGGTAACTTCATTATGCCTAATTGTGCCACATAGATGCCAAGTGGCTTTTTCAATGATGATTGTGTATGAGACTCCTCGTGGAAATATTGTCAAGGCAATGACTTTGAAAATGAGCCTGTGTCCCTGATGCTGCTTCCCCCATTAATGTCACCCCTTGACAAGAAGGAGAGGGGCAAGGCAGCGAGATCTGATTTGGTGTCAGCGCACTCCTTGGAAAGTGAACGCCTACAGCTGTTGCCCAAATTAGCAGCTCCTCCTTGGGAGCACGACTTGGCAGCCCTGGCCTCAGTGCAGCCACCGGGAGAGAGAGGATCTGGGCTCCTCACGCTGGGCCGCCCGACTTGGGCTGGACACCATAATAGCAGCTGCAGGCCCCCTGCCTCTGTTATCATAATCCCTGGGAGTCAGTGATGGTGAATAACACTCTTTTATAATGGGAAAAAGTAGAGCCTGCTCGCCTGACTCCAACACCCTAGCAGGAGACACGCCCACAGAGAGAGAAGGGGTGTTGGGGCCCGGGGAAGGGCTGGGGGACCCCACTGCAGGCAGCTGTAAGGCTTTTATTAAACTGACCTTCACACAGTGGCTAAGGAAGAAAAGAAACACAACCAACGCAGGTGGAATGCTAATGCCAGGCAAGGCTAAAGCAGCCTCCAGGGTCTCCAGGTGCTCAGAGAAGCTTCTGAGTGTGGCCCTGGGCAGGCACAGAGCACAGTGAGAAGCGGTGGGGGGGAGGACGCGGGGAGGGCGGTAGGGGAGTCCTACCCTAGGAGGGGGCATGCTCGCTTCTCTTGGTTTTATGACAGTCCATTCTCATGTTTGAGAGGTGGAGTAAAGTGGTGGGGACAAAGGACAGCAAACTTGGGGCCAGGGAGCGTGGATTTGCCCTTGCCTCTGGGATGGGCTCTGTGATCTTGGTCCAGAGAGATAGAGCATGGAAGGGCCTAGGGAACAGCCTGTGCAAAGGCAGGGGGCTATGAGAGAGCAAGATGGCAAGATGGGATTTGAGGTGGGACAAACTCGTATTCCAAATATCCATAGCTGCCAGTCACCCTCTGAATGCCTAAGCCAGGTGACATAAGGATCCCTGGTGTTTTCATAGACGAGCTTCAAGGCTTGCTAAGAAGCAGGCATCCCTCCATACTAGAGTCCTTCCACGCCGCATCCTACCTCACCCTCATACCTCTTCCAGGCAGATAATTTTACCTACCTGGTGGAGGACCTCAGGCCCTCATCTCAAGTTCTGGAAAAGTTGTCGCCAGCATTTTCTGCTGTATTTGGCTTCTCAAGATGAATCCATTGCTAGGCACTCACTGAGCTGGTATTATGTGCTCAAGATCCATCTGGCCATTGGACCGGTGCCCAGGCTACTGGACAAATGTGTTTGTGCTGAAGGCCTAGACCCCAGGAAGAGGGCTCTGCCCCTGGAAAGCTGCAGTTCCAGGGGGAACCTGACCAGGGAGGCTGACTTTGCCTATGGCAGGGTGTGAGCAGTGCCACCATGACTACCATCACCATCTCCACCATCATTAACACAAGCACTATCACCATCATCATCACCACCAACATCACCACCTCCACCGTGATTACTACCAGGACTATTACCATCATCCCATCACCATCATTACCACCGACACCACCATCATTACTACCATCATCACTATCACCATCATCACCACCACCATCACCACCTCTACCATCATTACTACGGGCACTATTACTATCGTCATCACCATCACCATCATCATTACTACCAACATCACCATCACCACCATCATTACTGCAATCATCACCACCATTACCACCACTGCCATCCTACTACTATCATCATCACCATCACCATAACCATCATTAACATCATCACTACCATCATAATCACCATCACCACTACCATCACCATCATAACCATCACCATCAACACTGCCACCACCACCACCACCATTACTATCATCATCCCCATCATCACCATCACCACCATCATTACTACCATTACCACGATCATTACCATCATTACCACCACCACCTTCACTGCCATCATTACTACCATCACCATCAATACTATCACCACCACCACCATCATTACTATCACCACTATCACCATCATCTCCACCATCATTGCTACCATCACTGTCACCATAACCATCAACACCATCACTATCATCACCATCATCATCACATCACCATCATCATCACCATCACAACCATTGTTACTATCATCATCACTGTCACCACCACGACCACCACCACCACATCATCATCATCGTCATCATCATTATTGTCATCATCTATATAATTTGCGAAGCCATATGCACAGGCTGGGGATTAGAACCCAGGTCCAGCCCAGGTCTTGTTGGCAGTAGGTACCCAACCCACCCTGGATAATCTGAAGTGAACTGAATCCACTCTCAGGCAGCTTTCTTTCCAAGTGGGAAGGTTCTGAGTTGTCTTTGGACAGGGAAATGCACCTGTCTTTTTGGTGACACCTTGCTCTTGTTTCTCTCAATGTGATAAAAAGCAATGTGACTGACATTTTCTCTCTGGGCTGGATCCAGAGTTCTGGCAAATATGACTTGTCAGAAAGGCTGCCGTGGGGGTGGCAGTGGGCGGCTGTGGGCTTCGGGGGCTTCAGTGGGGTGTACTCCTGCAGGAGGCCTGTTTTTGGGCCGTCTGGGCAGTCTCCTCCTTCCTTGGGGCAATACTCATGGGTCAGGATGAGGTAAAGGGTCTTGGCAGTGGCACTCTCTCCCTTTGAGAATGATTTTTATTCAATTCCCTCCACAAAACAGAATGCAAGTCAGGGAGCAAGCTAACATTGGCTTGAGCACTTGGCAGGTGCCAGGAGCTGTTGTGAGGACTTCATGTCACATGAAGTGCAAAGCTATGGGTGTTATCTTCGTGTCACAGAAGAGAAAACTTCAGCTCCCAGAGCCCAGTAACCTTGCCTGACATTGCAGAGTGCATGGAAGACAGAGTGCATGTGTTCAAAAAGCATTCATAACGGGGGCACTTGAGCTCCTGCATGCGACTCAAGGAGTTAGCCTACCTGGGTTCAGGACCCGGCTCTGCCATGTCCAAGCTGGAAGCTTCATAACCCTTTGTGTCTCCAGGATCTCATCTGTGGAGTGTAGATAAGGCTGGCCCCTGTCTCACAGAGTTGCTGTCAGGCCCAAATGAGTGGATTCATGTCCAGCGCTGAGCACTGTGGCTAGCCCATCACACGGGTTCTTAGCATTAGCTGTGATTCTTATTGTTAGAGAGCTGAGTGGGTCCAGGCAGTTGGGGCTTTGCCAGCTGTGCTAGCAGCAGTGAGAGGCCACGGAGGTGAGCTGATAGGACTGGCATTTTGAAAACATGGTCCTGACTGCAGCATGGAGGACGGAGGAAGGAGAGGCGGCTGGATTGCTGTCAGCAGAGCTAGAGGGCAGTGCAGGGTGTGTGGGGAGTCCAGGAGGGCGCAAGATTTGGGGGTCACTTAGGCATGCAGGTGGGTGGGGAAGGGGTGTGTGGCGAGGAGGTCCCCTAGGATTTTGTTTGGGGCACCAGGAGGGTTGGGGTGCAGGCTGAGATGGGGAGCTGGGACAAGAGCCAGGTCTGGGGTGTCCACCAGAGCTGTCGAGAGTTCAGTTTTGTACGTGGGGGTTGTTGCTTTCAAATGTTTTTACAACCAGAACAATTTTTCAAGAAAGGATCATCAGATGTGTAAAACAGAGACACGTGGGGTCCCTGCCATCAGTGTGGAATAAGAGACACCGCCCGCCTGCCCGCCCGTCCAACAGCTGCTGACACTCAGAGTTGGTGCAGACAATGGGCACCCCGGCGTGCAGGTTTTGTGCCTGTCGAACCTGGCACACCTGCAATTTATGGTCGCGCTTTTTGCCAGGGCTGCACTAATGATAATAAACAACACGTGTGTCGTTTTGCTGCGCCTCCTTGGGAGAGCGAGCCAGGCACCTTCTTTGCAAAGTGTCAGATAAACTCACAGCCACCGCCATCTGTCTTACTTGGCAGGGACCAGGGGTGTCATTGCCAGGACTGGGCTGTCCCTGTCCCCCATGAAAACAAAACAGCACCCAGTAAAACGAGCTCGGGAAGACAGTCAGTGTGGGGAGTCTTTGCCAGCTGCAACAAGCGGGATCTCTGTCCCCTGTTTTTATTTGTCACAGTGACATCTGTCAGCGCAGGCACCTCAGTTCGGTGCCAGAGGCAAATGCAGGAGGAGTGCCGGGGTGCGAGGGGGGGGGGGTGGTGGCACAGGCTCCCCGCACACCCCTGCCACCCTCCTCCTCCTTGGCAGGCCCCATCATCTTGAAGGTGAGGAAGGAGAGGCTGGGATCCTTCCTTCCTCCCTCTCTTCCCTCTCCTCCCTTCCCTCCTTCCCTTCCTCTCTCTCTCAGTCCTGCCCGTGCCCCGTTTTTTAAACCTGCGTGGACAGTAGTGGCTCCACCTGGCCTTGCGGCAAGTGCGTGGCGGCTGGAGCTGCAGCAGGGTGGAGTCCCCTGCTCCTCGGCAGCCTGCAGGGGGATCCTGCTTCCCTGGCTCAGCACAGGAGGCGTTTCCATTCCATAGGGCAGTCCTCACGGTGGGTGTCCCCTTTAGCGGGCCCCTCCCCTCTCTCCCCCAACACTCCTCCAGCCTTCCCCTCCTCCCTCCCTTCCCGCCTCCCTCCTCCATCCTCATCAGCCTTGCTAGTTTCTGTTTTTTGCACTGGTGGTTCCCTCTGCCTGGAACCTCCTCCTCCAGCCTCCCATGCAGCTGCTTCGAGGTCTCAGCTCCTTGTCACCTCTTCTGGGAGACCTTCCATGTCCCCTGCCCCAGCACTTCCATGATGTTTGTCACCATCAGATGGCCTGTGTGCTCACCACACGTGTTTCATGTCTACCCCCGACCCCCAACAGCTTCACAGGGCCAGGGACCTGCCTGTGTCCCTCCTCAAGTGTGTCCCTGACACAGAGCTAGGTTCATGGCAGGTTCTCAGGAAGTCGTTGTTGAATGAAGGCATTCCTTTGCTCCTTTGTTCATTTATTCTCAGGTGTACTGAGCGCCTACCCCTGAGAGGCCAGGTCAGAAGGACTTAAAGTTACAGGAGCAATCTTATTGGATGAATGTAGGCTAGTGCAGTGAGCTTCCCAAGCCGGCTGCCCCAGAGGAAGGCACCAAGTGTTTGCCCAGCAGTGGTGGATGTTAGAATAGCGTCTGGGTCTCCTTGGAGTACAAGATCCCCAAAGGGGAGCCCCGTGATGTGGCCCCAGCAATGACATTATCACCTTGGCTGCATTCACAGAAGTATAGGGTCTGTGGCAAGGGAGGTAGTAGTCTTGTACTTGGCAATGACTTGGCCACCCTTGGAACACTGTTCAGGTGAGGTCACACTACTTCACAAGCAGCAGCAACACACTTGAGTGTGTCCAGAGAATGGTGACCTGGCAAATTCACATCAAACAGAGTGGGGAAGCACAGGCCGTTTGGACCCTCACAGCCTGGGCTTGAGTTTCTGCTCTGCCATTTGCTAGCTGTGTGACTGTGGGCAAGTCATGTAACCTCTCTGAGTCTCCAGTTCCTCCTCTGTAAAGTGGGCATGTGAGCCTGTCGGTGCTGTAGGGTGGTTGTGGGAGCATTAAACAGATGACCTCAGTCAAGGCGGTTCACACAGCAATGGCGCCCGGCATTCAAGAGCTAGAGCTATGGTTGCCAGGGTGCCGGCCCTTCTCGCTCAGGGCTGGGCTGTTCAGGCTGAGCTCTGCATCGGTAGAATTTGCCCCCATGGGGAAGCCCCTGCCAGGCCCAGCGCTCGCATACTCAGGAGCCCGTGTTGGCTCTGATTCTCCCTAGGAAATTGCTTATTATGGGTCTGTGAAAGCATGCATTGAATTCACGCAGTTTATTTTTAAATAAATGTGAGGAAGTGGGAAAACAAAAAGAGACAACTTAAAAGGAATGTTCTCTGAGTGCAATGAAGACTTTGGCAGAGGCCCAAAACCTGACCCCAAATCCCAGCTCAGGAGCACAGGCAGAGACAGCCCCCAGCCCTCCTGCCACCCGGGCCAGGGCTGTGTGTCAGCCTGGGGTTTCAGCTCTCCCTCTGAGTGCTTGGGCTTCCCATGCCCCTAAGTCCTCAGCACTGGGCTTCATGGAGACTTAGGGGATTGGAGCACTGCTTAAATACCATAAGCTCCTGTTTTTACAGAGGACTTATGACCCTCACTCCACCCACCCCTGTTCACGTGTGGTGGTGAGGCGGGTGGTGGTGCTGGGCTGATAAATGTGCCAGAATCCTGTTCCAAAACTGGACGGCCATGAAGAGTGGACACAGATGAAGGGGACCCGCCCTGGTGTGCTCTAAAGTAAGCCAGACTCTCCAGGGAGGCTGGAGCTGGCATCAGCAATCCATAGCAGTGAATTCCTAGGCAACCAAAAAAGCAGTGTGGCCAACAGCATGTTAACTAATAAAGCCCAAGAGAAGGGCTGCCAAGTGGCATCCGTGAAAATCTCTCAAGCCCACCCTCCCACGGGCCTGGTCACTGCCCAGGTGCTGCACATCTTCCACCTTGACTGCCCGGACCTGCCGCCTGCCGGGAGTCCTGGCCTTCAGGGTCACGCCTGCCAATCCACTGGGTCCTCCAAGCAGCCAGCGCACCCCATCACCATGCTAGGTGCCAGGAGCTGCAGGCCCAGCCACGCCTCTCCTTAGGGGCTGGTCCTGGTCACAACCCCAGGTGTAACTCCTAGAGAGGCCTGCCCCATGGAGGGGACTACCTCCCTGGTTCATGGGAGGGGCCAAGACAGGTTCCCTGAGTGGCTCAGTCCCTGGAAGCAGTTTTAAGTTTGAAATTGGCCAAGAGTATCATGAAAACGAATGCATGAGTGATGTGGTTTGGCTGTGTCCCTACCCAAATCTCGTCTTGAATGGGAACCCCACAATTCCCAGGTGTCCTGGGAGAAACTCGGTGGGAGGTGATTGAATTATGGGGGCAGGTCTTTCCTGCATTGTTCTCGTGATAGTGAGAGTCTCACGAGATCTGATGGTTTTAAAAACTGGAGTTTCCCTTGCACATGCTCTTCTCTGTGTGCGTCATCTGAGCTTTCCGCCACCATGGTGAGGCCTCCCCAGCCACGTGGAACTGTGCGTCCATTAAACCTCTTTCTTGGGCTGGTGTGGTGGCTCACGCCTGTAATCCCAGTACTTTGCGAGGCCGAGGCGGGTGGATCACCTGAGGTCAGGAGTTCAAGACCAGCCTGGCTAACATGGTGAAACCCTGTCTCCACTAAAAAATATTTAAAAAATTAGCCGGAAGTGGTGGCGTGCACCTGTGATCCCAGCTAGTGGGGAAGCTGAGGCAGGAGAATCGCTTGAACCTGGGAGGTAGAGGTTGCAGTGATCCAAGGTCACACTGCTGCACTCCAGCCTGGGCAGCAGAGCCAGACTCTGTCTGAAAACCAAACCAAATGAAAACAAAACACCAAAAACCTCTGTCTTTTACAAATTGCCCAGTCTCGGGTATGTCTTTATCAGCAGCATGAAAATGGATGAATACGATAAGTAAGTGCCCACTATGAGCTGGCCTCTCCTAAGTACATATCAATTCCCTGCAGCAGCCCCATTGCATGGATGAGGAAACTGAAGCGCAGAGATTGCCGTATTTGTTTGCTAAGCCACACAGGCTCCAGAGGCTTGACTTGGGGACGTGTCTACCCCGGAGACCCTGTTTGGAATTTCTAAGATAGAGAGTTCGGTTTGGGGTGCTCAGACTGGGAAGCTGACACAGCAGGACTGGGGGAGTGGCCTGGCCCCAGCTTTGCTGAGTGCTCTCCTGGTGCATTAGTCCTGGAGGTCCTGGCCAGCCCCTCCCACACGCGTCTGGTCGGCTTTGCAGGTTCTCCCTCCCTGTGGAGCAGATCCACTCGTGGATTTCATCAGCGCATATTCAGCCTCCCTACCATGGGCACGTGGCAGGGCTGCCTCCCTACCTTGATGCTCACACACATCAGCTCTCACACACTTCTGGAGCTTTTGCACACGTTGTCTTCTCCAGCTCCCCCTCCCCACGTTCCTGCCCCCTTCCCTTCTGGAAGGCAGGAAATAGGAACTGTGTGACCTTGGATAAGTTACTCTCCCTCTCTGAGCCTCAGTTTCCTCCTCGATAAAATAGAGATAAGAAGAAGCAGCCACATGAGTGCTGGGATCATGTAGGAATGGTCTCAGTGCCCCCTAGCTTAGCTGTTTGCAGCTCTGCTCCTGGGTGGAGTGTGTGCAGGGGACCCAGGTGAGGCCCTTTGTTTTTGCTCAATCTCTGGGCTCTTCCTGGGGGAGACTATGCCCAGAGAGGGCATAACCACCAGGCTGGGCAGGGCGCTTGGGCTCCCTGACCTCCAGCCCAGGCTCTGCTCACGGCACCAAAAGGGCTGAGAGCTGCTCAGGACTTTCCTTCTGTTTGGTTGTCTGAACCTGGGCAGGGGCAGAGGCAGAGGAGCTCTGGGCCCCCGGGCTACCTGCTCTGAGCATGCAGCTCGGCTCTGCAGAGGAGTAGCAAGAGGAGGAGAGAAGTTTGTATTCAGAGGACAGCCTGGTCCATCTGGGATCGTCATCATTATAGTTCTTCATAATTAGTTGCAGCAAAGCTGAGTAGAGGATTAACAACTCAACTAAGACTTTATTTAAAATTAAGGTCCTCGGCAGCTTGGCTGACTAATATTTTATTGAAAAAATACACATCAACACGCTCAATGATCTTCCACAGAGAAATAACGTTGCCCGTCATACTTGTGGGGCTCTTCCCCTGGCACGGCCCCTTCCTGCCAGTGGCGGGGTGCTGTCCCGAGCGGGTGTCCCCATGAGGCTCCACGGCCCTGACAACGCCCTCCTGTGCCTTGGTCCTATGTGACATTTCTCTGGGTGAAGGGACCGGGCCCCCTTTACTGGTCCTCTCTGGCTGGTCCCCGCCTTTGCACGCAGGGGCCTGTGGCTTCCGTTCTTACCGGCTTTTGCTTTGCTCTTTTATCCCCAGCTGCCTGCCTAGCACGTCCCCCCAATCCCCTAGGCAGCTGCTGCTGATTCTTGAAGACTTGCCTGTGGGGTCCCCCTGTCTAGGAGCCCGCCCTGGACCCCAGTCTAATGTGGGTCCCTGCTGGGCCCCACAGCACAGAGTGCGATCTTGCATTTCTCCCCGGCTCTCAGGGCCCCTGGATGGCAGAGCTGAGGTCTCTTCAGTGCCACATCGGGACCAGGTCTCTGTTGAGTGGAGGGAGCACTTCACGTGGAGAGTTGGGGCACAGGATGTTTGTCCAGAGGTAGAAACGTAGGCGCAGGTGTCCCCCTCAACCTGCTGCATTCCTGTGAAGGTCTATGGGGATCGTGCCCGCATGTGCACCCGCTGTAGGTCTGAAAGCATCGGGCCCGTCCTGCAGCTGCCTGTGCCCTGTGTGGTGGTGGATCAGCCTCTGCTTCCAACCTGGAGCACATCTGAAGTGACTCTGCCGGGTCCTTCTTGAGAACCTTGCTGCATTCCCCCTGGTTTCCATGGCAATGTCCATTTCCCATTCCGACTGCTCTTCAGAGGAATTATAAATTCATTATTTCGTACTTAGGCCTCACACTCGGCCTTGTTCTGCTTCCACATTTCGTTGTGTTGGTAGAACACTCTTCATTTATTATCTGACACAGAAAAAAAATGAATGAGTCAGAGCCCAGGTTATTTCTTTTTCCCGGAGCCCAAGGATTGCTGTGTCCACAGAGGAGCCAGCACACTGTGACATGCTGGCATCGTGATCTGGAATTCCCTGTGGTACACGTGGGTTCTAGAGCTGTAGGTTTTAATTACTTGTGGATGAACTGAGCTGTCGCGTAGCCACCTACACACTGACCCCCGGGAGCCACGTGGAAGCGGGTGTGTGTCGGGAGCTGAGCTTTGGTGTCAGCTTGCTGTGGGTCCCTCAGTAGCTGCACACCCAGGCCTGTGACGGAGGTGCTGTGTTGGATTTCACTTTGAGCCTCAGTTTCCACCAGCTGTGATGGCCACAGCTGAGAGAAAGAGGACACCCACATGCTGGTGGCCTCTAGAAAGGCTGTGTTGGTTCTGGCGGGAAGTTCGTGGGGCTGGCGGGGGAGTGAGGGAAGATGCCCATCTTGGCAGCTGGGCAAAGTGGAGAGGAAAGGATGACAGTGGTATGGGCGACTTGCGTGGACAGGATGAACAAGGGGGTCTTGGGATATTCAGTCTAGAAACCGGCAGGACATGGGTTCCTTTCATTGCGGCCCTTGCTGGTGTGGGTCAGTTGGCTTTGGATCTGGGCACCCCAGAAAGCAGGTGTGTGGATGATGCGTGTGAATCTGGTGTTTATAAGTTGAGTGTTTGTAAGTCAGTGGTTGAATGCAATAATAATGATTAAGTTTTCTTTAAAGCTAGGTTTATTGAGGTATAAATTACTTGTAGTAAATTTCACTTTTTGTTTTTGAGACAGTTTCACTCTTGTTGCCCGGGCTGGAGTGCAGTGGGGTGATGATCTCAGCTCACTGCAACCTCCTCCTGCTGGGTTTAAGTGAGTCTCCTGCCTCAGCCTCCCAGGGAGCTGGGCTTACAGGTGCCTGCCACCACACCCAGCTAATTTGTTGGATTTTTAGTAGAGACGGAGTTTCACCATGTTGGCCAGGCTGGTCTCGAACTCCTGACCTCAGGTGATCCACCCACCTGGGCCTCTCAAAGTGCTGGAATTACAGGCGTGAGCCACTCTACCTAGCCTGAAATTCACTATATAAAGCATATTTCTCAGTTAAGTTTCGATAAATGCATATACTCATGGATGCAGCACCACAGTTGAGATAAAGAACATTTCCCTCACCCCCCAGAAGTTCCCCTGTGCCCTTTGTGGTCAACATCCCCACCCCCAAGCCCTGGAGCCCCTGAGTCTGTTTTCCGCCTGTCCGGAGTGCTGTATACATATAATCACACAGCATCTGTGACCTTCCAGGCCTGGCTGCTTCCACTCCTGCAGTCCTGTTGCGATTTGTCGGTGCTGGCATGTCTGTCCGTGACGTCAGTAGTTCGTGCCTCTTTGGTGCTGCTCAGTCTTCCATTGTGTGAATGAGGCAGTTTGCTGATCCATCACCAGCTGCAGGACATCTTGGTGGTTTCTGTTTTTTTTCCCACCCCATCATGCATAAAGCGCTCTCAATGTTTGTGTGCAGGTCTTGTTGTGGATGTATGCTTCATTGCTCTTAAATATGTAGCTGTAACATGGCTGGATATGATAAATGTATGTTTAACTTTAGAAGAGACTGCCAAGTTGTTTCTAAAGAAGCTGTGTCCTTTTGCATTCCCAACACCAAGGTACGAGAGTTCTGGTTGCTCCACGTCCTCTTCAGCACTTTTGTCAACTTCTAAATTTTAGTCATTCTAATAAGTGTGTAGTGACATTGCATTGATTTAATTTGCATTTCCCTAATAAGAAATGATATTGAGCATCTTTTCATGTGCTTATTTGCCACCCATCTGTTTTCTTTGGTAAAGCAAATATTCAAATTTGGGGGTCATTTTATAGTACATTGTTTGTTGTATTGAATTGTGAGAACCCTTTATATATATATATATATGTATTTTTTTTTTTGAGATGGGGTCTTGCTCTGTCACCCTGGAATGCTGGAATGCAGTTTCATGATCTCTGTTTACTGCAACCTCCACCTCCTGGGTTCAAGTGATTCTCCTGCCTCAGCCTCCCGAATAGCTGGGATTACAGGCACACGCCACCATGTCCAACTAATTTTTGTATTTTTAGTAGAGATGGGGCTTCGCCATGTTGGTCCGGCTGGTCTCGAACTCCTGACCTCAGGTGATCCGCCTGCCTCGGCCTCCCAAAGTGCTGGGATTACAGGTGTAAGCCATCAAGCCTGGCGCCTTTATATATTCTGACTGCAGATCCAATGCTGGATGTGTACTTTGCAAAAATTTCCTCCCAGTCCGTGGCTTTTCCATTTCTTAGCATCCTTAGAACTTAAGTTTTAAATGTTGATGAATTCCATTTATCTACAGATTGATATTTTTTATGATTCCTGCTTTTATGCCTTATCTGAGAATCTTTGACTAATCCAAAGACACAAAGATTTTTCCCCCCCTTGTTTTCTTCCATAAATTTTACAGTTTCAGAGTTTACATTTAGGTCTAGGATCCCTTTCAAGTTGATTTTTGTCGGTGGTGCAAGGTTAGGATTGAGATTCATTCTTTCTTTCTTTCTTTTTTTTTTTTTTTTTTTTTTTTTGCAGAGGGACATTCAATTGATCAGCACCATTTGTGGGAACCACTATAATGAAGTATTGGAAAGAGATGTGGGAGAATTTACTGGGAGAGGGACTGAGTTGGCCCAGCAAGGCTTGTGGTGGGGGAATGCCCCTCCCCCATGTGAGAGAGGGAGAAGGGCAGGGCAAAGCTGAGCTCCTACCAGCCTGGGTCTAAAAGTGGCATGCTCACTTCATGAGCAAGGTGGATTTCTCCCGTTGCAATGAAAATCCGGTGCCATGCTGGCAGCAGTGGCAGCAGCCTTGGGACGTTCCCCAGACGTTGTCTGTGTGTTGCTTTTCCAGGTGCTTTTCCAGGTCCACTTCTACTTGATTCACACCATCTGGCCAAATTCACCTTTGTCTGTGCCATGGCCAGGCCCTGCCCCCATCCTTCCCGAAGCCAAGGTTGCTTTCTCGGTAACCACCAAGAGCTGGGGTCCCCGATCGCTGAACAGCCCATACATTTGCAGGAACTATTCAGAGGTGGCTCGTACAGTGTCTAGATCACCTACCTCCCAGGCTCAGGCTTAGAGTCCCACAGCGTCACCCAGCCCCGCAGCCATCTGGTGCTCCTTCCAGCCTCTCTGCCTGGGTAGACCGCGGGTGAGGGGAGGCTTTTTTTGCTGCAGGTGGCCCCGTGCTAGGTATGTGGTCTGTGTGGGTTGCAGGCCAGGCCTGGAGCTGGGCTGGAGCTCACCTTCACAGTGGACACTTTGCTGTTGGGGTTGGGATTTTGTTCCAGGCAAATTGACTTTGTATCCTGAGAGGGCAATGTCCGAGCAAATCCATTGATCACTGGAGTCCCTGGCATAGTGACGAGGGAGTGGAATGTGTAGGGTAAGTCATGGTGATTCGAGGAGAAAGGGACTTTGAGGCTGCATTGTCTAACTCTGGCTTCTGAGACTTTCCCCTGCAACACCCTGTTTGGGTTGTTCCCAGGTTCTGCTTGGACCACCACCGTCCCCATGAAGTGGAGCTCCCTACTCTGATCAAAGGGAAAGGCCGCCTCTGACAGAACCTCTGTGTCCTTTCCTAGTCCCTTGAGTCAGGCATGGGGATACAGAATCATTGAATAAGGGTGTTGGACATTTATACCAGTGTCTCATTCAAATGATAAACGGAAGTTCTAGAATCATCAAGACAGTTCCGTGGGCCTCTGTCTCTTGGCATGGAAACTCTCATCCTACGTCCCGTGTTGGGTGAGAGATCTCAGTTCCCTGGGCCTTGCAGCATTGCGGGGCCATCAGCAGGATACCGCGGTGGGATTTCTGAAGCAAGATCTGGTATGGCTGGGGCCAGCCAGCGAGAAGCCTTTTCTCACGCACGCCCAGTCATGGGAGCCATGCTCATGTGCGTGGGTGAGATGCCAAATTGCACTTCCTCGATTGCGTGGAGGAACATCTGAGTTCAGGCTTGGCTGCCCAGAACCAGCCTGAGCCAGCTTTGTGTCACTGGTAATAGCAGCTGAAAACAGTTAAAAAAGAGAAACAAAACAAAAATGCACGTGCAATACTGCAATACACATCCACCCCAAAGCCTACTAGAAGTGACTGTGAGGATTATTGGCTGCCGGCACTGTGTGTCCACAGAGGAGTGGACAAGGACAAATGTCTTGGGTTTGTGTTGAGTGTACGTGGCTTCTTCCTCTATCTCATTCAAGTCACTTTCCCTGCCATCGGCCGCTTGTTATTCGTGTGCAGGTTACTTGCCTCTCTGGGCCTCAGCAGCAAATGAAGATAATAATACCTAATCAGAGATTGTTATGGAGATTAAATGAGGTGAATGCTTATAGCTTAGAAAGTTCTAGGTAAATGCTTGTGATGCAAACACATAAGCCAGGTGACTGTGAGAATCAAATGCAGGCAGGTCTGGAAGCAGTTCTTGGCACATGGTGGGAGTACAGTTGGTGACAATTGACCTCTGCATCTCCAATCACGCTGAAGCCTGCCTGGGCAGGACTCTGCATCTGTGTGCAATGGGAACAAACAGGATCTCTTTTGTAGTACAATTTTTCCCCGGTTGTAAATATAAAGCATGCTTATTATAGAAAAGCTGGAAAATATGCAAAGAGTAAAAAACAACAACAACAACAACAACAACAACAACAAAACTGGCTGGGCACGGTGGCACATGCCTGTAATCCCAGCACTTTGGGAAGCCAAGGCCGGTGGATCATTTGAGGTCAGGACTTTGAGACCAACCTGGCCAACATGATGAAACCCTGTCTCTACTAAAAATGCAAAAATGAGCCAGGTCTGGTGGTGGGCGCCTGTAATCCCAGCTACTCTGGAGGCTGAGGCAGGAGAATCGCTTGAACCCGGGAGGTGGAGGTTGCAGTGAGCCAAGATTGCACCACTGCACTCCAGCCTGGGTGACAGAGCGAGACTCTGTCTCAAAACAAAAATAAAAACAACAAAAACAATTCACTAATACCCAGAGGTCATTCATTAGTTTCTCACTCAGGCATATTTTTTTCTGGTTCATTTTCTGCATATGTCTATGTGTCCATATGCATGTCTTTGTGGGTTTATACATAGGTATGCCTGAATAAACTTTTTAAGACTTACAAAGAAGGGATTGTGACCAACACTCCAGTCAAGTTAAACAGGTATTTGCTGTTCATCTGGTGTCTAGAATTTCCCAAAACAGCAGGCACTTCTAATCTCAAGCCTCCCCAGATGTCCTCTGGAAGGGGCAGGGTCATTCCTGACCCCTGCCCCCACCCAGCCCACAGACATTCCAGCCCCAGTGCACAAACCCTGGCCTGCAGTCACGTGCAGCCTGACAACTGGCTCTGCACTAGGATTCGGGCTGTGAAAGTGGTTTCTGCCTGCAAAGAGTTTATAGTCTTATGGAGGAAACAGGCATATAAGCACGTGTTTTCTGTATGCGTGTGGAAGTATAGGGAGGACACGTCGTGTCTGTAATTTCAAATATTTGTTCATGTCACATTGTACCGTGGGTATTTTCTCAGATCATTGTTTGTCTTTTTTTTTCCTCCTGATTTGTATCGTTGATTGAATGAAATGGTTATGCTATGGTTTATGGAACCATTCCCCAGTAGGGGTTGTTTCTGGCTTGTTATAAACAAATGATGCTGACGAGCACATAGATACAGCTTCGAATGTTGACAAGCAGATGTGTTTGCCCAGTCCCAGAACTGGGCCTGTGACGGGGGGACAGATCGGACCTTCTGCCAAGGGTCTGATTCTGGTGGAAGGGAGAACCGCATGAAGCCACATGCCACGCTCCCAGCAGGCACTCAATAGACATTCATCACTTCAGCTTCCCCTGTGAAAGCTGAGACCACATCCTGATGCATGTTTAAATAGTTCTGCCAAATTTGTTCCATCATTAACTTTCAATCACTGTTAATTTTAGACAGGGCTCTTAATTCAAGTTTTTTGTCTTTGTCAAGTTGATGGAGATGGCTCTGTTTTTAGCCCTGATATGATGGCGGCAGGGCTCTCCTTCACCCGGGATGGCAGAATGCCCTCTGCCACAGCTGGTAATGAAATGCCAGGCTTGTGATTTAGCTCCATCAGCTCAGGAAGTTTACATGGGGAGCCTGATTTGACAGGTCTGTTTTATAACACGTCGCGCCAGTGAAGGGAGCCTTCTATTTGATATACTTAAGGCAGAATTCAGCCATATGTTTGGGTCCCAACAGAATCGTTCCCGTCTTCGTCCTTCCGTGGAAGATACATTGAGTTCACCCTGGGGAGGTATCTTTTAAATTAGATTTCAGAAATGAAGATCTTGTTTTTTGTGTCCAGAAACTTAACCCTTCCATGATTTTCTTCTCTCTAAATAAGTCACAATATATCCCGATTTTCCTGAAGAGGGATATATGGTTTTTTTCCTCTGCTTTTAGTTATAATTAGACTAGCTGAACTACATGGAGAAGCTAAAGCTGCGTTTATTTGTTACAGGCATGTTTATATCAAATACAAATGGGGTGGATGGGCTTGTGACTCTTCATGGCCGTGAAAATGAAATGAATTTGGTCTCTGAAAGTAACCTTGGGTGAGACTAACATCTCTGTTGAAATTGACTCTATTGCTTCTCTTCAGGCTAATGTGTATCATTGGAGGGGTCCATTCAGATAATTTAAGGCACCTTTATGTATTAGTCTGTTCTCACGCTGCTATGAAGAAATACCCGAGACTGGGTAATTTATAAAGAAAAGAGGGATGATACAGTTCCACATGGCTGGGGAGGCCTCAGGAAACTTATAATCATGGCGGAAGGGGGAGCAAACATGTCCTTCTTCACATGGCATCAGGAGAGAGAAGTGCCAAGTGAAGGGGGAAGCCCCTTATAAAACCACCAGATCTCGTGGGAACTCACTCACTATCACCCATCATGAGAATGGCGTGGGGGAATCCACCCCTGTGATTCAATTCTCTCCACCTGGTCCCACCCTTGACACGTGGGGATTATTGCAGTTCAAGGTGAGATTTAGGTGGGGACATAGAGCCCAACCATATCAGGTTCCTCCCCCCCACACTGCTACCAGAACACCTGTGTGCCAGGCTTTGCATGTGGCATCCCTGAGGCATTGCTCCCCATCCCCACCCCTGCCCACCTCCCTCAGACCACCGTGGGCAGCTGAGAGTTATCCCAAGTCTGCCCCCACCAGGTCCGGGCCCATTCTGTGACCCTGAATTAGAGGAAAGACCACATTTCCTCTTCTTGTCCTATTGGCCACCATGGACACGGATTCATTCTTGGCCTTTTTAATTGACCCTGGCTGAGTGGGACGGACAGCAAAAGAGAGCCTCTCCCTACATGCCCCTTCATTCTCGGGTAATATGCATACCCTGGCCTTTGTTTTATCCGGTGATTTACATGCTGATCACACACATCTAAAGCAGATGTCCTGGGTTACTGTGAGATTCTGTTGCCTCCTAGATCCTGTGCTTGGGATGTGGCTAAGGATGCCAGGTTGGAGGGAGGCA
Organism: Symphalangus syndactylus; assembly: GCF_028878055.3. Taxonomy (NCBI): domain Eukaryota; kingdom Metazoa; phylum Chordata; class Mammalia; order Primates; family Hylobatidae; genus Symphalangus; species Symphalangus syndactylus. Next base: position 14,624,785 of record NC_072438.2, on the reverse strand, counting down.
CATCTGAGTATGGGCCAGCTCTCCATGTGGGCCTGCCTTTAAAAGGAGGATCCTTTCAGAAATCGCATCTGTGCTGCGGTTGACTCCCCAGGGTGCAGCAGGTTCAGCAAGAGTTGGGGCATCCTGAGCCTTGGGAGGGCAGGATCACCATTGGGCATCTGCAGGGCTGCCTTGGGGAGCAAACACAGCCTGTGAGGTCGCACCAGGCAGAGCTGGGGTGGATGGGTGGAAGCACGGGAGGCGTATTCAGATAAGCATGAGGAGGGCCTTTGGGAGTGGGGCGCCCCATCGTGGGAGGTGTGCACATGGAAAGGCTGTTGGCTGGGCTGCTGCAATTCCAGTGATGTATGGCTGAGGCTTCCCCATCTACGAATGAGTTTCTTATGTTATCAGTTCCCCCACTAAACACCCTTCACAATAGACGTGCGGATACTATGGGTGTCCATTTTGCAGATAGTATGATTGCAGAGGGATAGGTAACCTGCCCAAAGCCATACAGTCCAAATGAGGGAGAACCTTCCAGACCCTGTGGCTTTTTAGATTCGTTCTCTAAGCAGAGGCAAGGGACTCACTGGGAAATATGTTGCTTTGTTTGTCAGATTTATACCAAGACCTCTATGAAGGGCCTGTAGTCCTTCAGGATGTGGCATGCCTAGAAAACACGCTGAAGGCAGCTGCAGAAACTTGCTTTTTAGACATCACCAAATGCTATTTTTAAAATGCTTTTCTTAAAATACTTCGTCTCGACATTCAGTGCATGAGTGTGATGATTTGTCTCCTCCTGGTCCCTGGCTCCCCATCCCCAGTCTGCCGGTTCCGTTCTGCTTTCCCGATGCCCAAAGCCTGGCTGAGGACAGGCTTGGAAGAGCCACGGGTCCCCAGAGGTTGCTCAGCAATGGCCATTTCTTCAAGATGGCCTGGGTTATGGCTGCTCATGCCTCAGAAAGCCTGGAGATGGGTAGACAGAAGCCATGGGGTGCTGCTGTCAAAGACGTGCTCAGCCCCAGCCTGGGGACTGGGGCTCACCTGGAGCCTCCACAGGAGCCTGGTTCTGAGATCTCTGCTGTCTGAGCATGGGGATCTTGTCTGGGGGCCCCAAGAGGTGTTTGGCTTTAAACAAGTAGCGTTCATAGGGGACAGGCTTTTGTGGTTTCATAGAGAAGCTGAAGGTGCTGAGTCCTGCGAACAGTCTCACAGATGTTTCCTGCCATGTTGGAGTTGCACTGGACAGGCAGTGAGTTCCCCGTCACCGGACTCCTGGGCTATTACTGGGGACTGGTGAGGAAGCTGGTGTTGGAGATTCTGAATTCAAGAGAAACTGAGTGTTTTCCAAAGTGAGGTAGTTATGCTGCTGAGGAGGGGCTGGGGCAGAGCATCTGATGGCTTTAAGGCCCAGGGCAAGGACGTCAATGTGGTTTCCGTCGTCCTCTGCTGACCCGTGGCTAGACCGCCTGTGGCAGCTCCCTCGTTCCTCCTTAATAAAGTCATGGCCGGCTGTAGGCCTCAAGCTTGTCTTAGGCAAGCTATTGCTATTTATTTTTGTAGTTACCTTCTATGGATGACAAGTAATGTTTGTTTTCTATTGCCGTGATGTGAAACTTGCTTACTTGTGTGAAAGAAGAGGGTTAATTAGGTGTGGTGGCTCACGCCTGTAATCCCAGCACTTTGGGAGGCCAAGATGGGTGGATCACGACGTTGAGATCAAGGCCAGCCTGGCCAACATGGTGAAACCCTGTCTCTACTAAAAATACAAAAATTAGCGGGGTGTGGTGGCAGGTGCCTGTAGTCCCAGCTACTTGGGAGGCTGAGGCAGGAGAATCGCTTGAACCTGGGAGGCAGAGGTTTCAGTGAGCCAAGATCGCGCCACTGCACTCCAGCCTGGGCAACAGAGCGAGACTCTGTCTCAAAAAAAAAAAAAGTGGGTTAATTAACAATGACAGCTTCATGATGTACCCTCCTGGTGGGTGTTTCTGGTGCAGATGTTTGAAGATAGTCCCTGAATGATCAGATATTGGGTTTCTTGAGCTGTTTGGTCGATTACATGACAATGACTCCTGGCTCTCTTTGGAGGGGACGGCCGCTTTGACCTGCAGGTCCAGCTGGGAGAGCATTCCAGCACAGGCCTGCCAGTGAGACACATGGAGCAGAGCTGGAGGGCGGAGCGCAGAGCTGGAGGGCGGAGCGCAGAGCTGGAGGGCTGAGCGCAGAGCTGGAGGGTGCGGCCCCAGAAGAAGAGCACACTGTGCTCAAAGCCACACAGTGTTAGAGGCCAGCCTTCCCCAAAGCTGACATCAGAGGCTGCCCTGTGGGGGCTGCCCCTGAAAGGGTCCCTCCCTGCAGGAAGCCCACTTTCCCAAAGGCTCTTCCTCCTCCTCCCTGGTGAAGGCTGTCCCCCATGAGTGTGGGGTCCCTGGCAGAGGGAGGGTGGCTGTGCAGGTGTGGATGGAGAAGAGGAGCCCCTCCGGCAGCCAACTCTGTTACTCAGAGAATGACGTAAACCTTCTCTTTGAAAGAATTTCCCAGAAGAGCAGGCTCTTCTAATCCCAAGCCTCCCCAGATGTCCTCTGGAAGGGACAGGGTCATTCCTGACCCCCGCCCCCACCCAGCCCACTGACATTCCAGCCCCAGTGCACAAACCCTGGACTGCAGCCATGTGCAGCCTGAAGGCCACCACGTGCCAGGTGCTAGGAGCCAGGGCCAGAGAGCCTTAGGCTCCAGGAGGTAGAGTGCAGAGGGGCAGGCCACAGCCTTCAACCAGCAGAGCAGGCAGACAGCAGAATGACCAGGCACCAAGCTCTCCGTTCCACTAGCCTCTCTGGGCCAGGCCTGTGGAGTCTCCAGAGGAAATGGGCAGGTGAACAGGACCAGGGACACAAGGAAGGAAGGGAGTCGGGTCAAAGATGGGACCTCGTTAGGGAAAGTCCCAGGCGTGAGGGCCTCCAACGCCTCCAGAAGGACCTTGAAGGGTGGGTGGTGCTGCTGATGGAGTGGGGAGGCATTTTGGGTTGGGTGTGGGGTGAGCCAGCCCTCAGAGCAGGGCAAAGCTGATGGAGCTGAGCGGGGAGTGATGGGGGTCTTGGTCTCCAAAGGCCTTGACCACAGGGATGGGGTTTGGACTTTAGCCTCTGGGCAGTGGGAGACCCTGATCGTGTGTGAGCCTGGGAGTGACATCACCATCATCCTCGCTGGTGTTTAGATAACATCCCTGGTTGTAAAGTGAGTTCCCAAGTGACATCTCCGGCTGCCCCAGGGTTAATGCCCCTGTAAGGTGCAGAGAACAGGCCCCTCCTGAGACAGCCCCAAGACTAGACCAGATCCCCGCGTTGAGTTTGAAACTGATTGCCAGTCTTCCCTGCCAGGGAACCGGGGGGAAGGCCTTATTGACCCCATAGATTGAGTCCCAGACTGGACTGCAAATCCTGAAAGGGGGTAGAAAATGATGCTGACATGCCTGTACGCTTAGTGCTTTCCCGAAATTCTTAACAGGGTCCACACCTGGAGAAAATGACAGAACTCCTGCCCTGGGTAAGGGGAGGGGCATCATGATCCGTTTCCATTTGAGAATCAGCGTATGGGGGCTGGAGGGGGCTGGAGGGGACGGTCTGCAGGTCTGGGGGGCAGGGCTGGGGCTGTTCAGTGGCCCAGGGAGAGAAGAAGGGGCCAGAACCGGGGAGGGTGGGTGCAGACGGCTGCAGGGCCCACGCCTCCTGCTGGCACAGGGCTCCATGCCAGGGCCCGCACAACATCAAGGGACCCACACACATGCTTTAATTTCCTCTAAAATCAGAAGAAAATAAAATGAACTTTTAGGTCGAGAAAATGTTTTGATCTATATAATATGAAGATATGCTATTTTTTAATACCAACACAGCCAAAAAATATACATTCTGATATTTTTTAATGGAGGAAAAGGCCATGAAGACGCCAGCGCTTCGATCCCATGGAGTCCTCATGCCCCGAGGGGCTGCTGAGGGGCAGATTTCAAAACAGGGCCTTGTGTCATGGATGCTTCTCCCAGCAGCTTTCTTGAGTAGATAATTCGGCGTGGAGCTCAGAGGGCTCTGAGTGGCTTCTTCCCAAGCTGGCATCAGAACCTCCAACCTCTACCTTCCTGACAATTCTGAGGAGTAGGCCTTTAGAGGTCCACAGCCTGCTTGGGTTCCCTAAGGCCAAGGGACATTGTTCAGGGGCTGCTGTGCCCAAATCTGGGTCTTTGCAGTTGGACGCAGCCAGTGACTTCTTCCACCCGCCCCTCCTCCTCCTGCGAGAGGCAGCGCTTCCTTTGTGCCTGGCACCTCTGTTCAGACATGACAGCGTCGTTTCTAAAGAGAAATTCTTGGAGGTAATGAACATATGGTTGTCTGGCAGGGCACCAGCAGGGAGAGGGAGAGCACTGGAGCCTGGGGAGGGATTTCTGCTTTAAAAACAGGATCAGCAATTTCCACCCACCTCCCAGAGATGCCCCGGGCACTTTTTATGTTGAAAGATGCTCAGCAGTAACAACATCACAGCTTATCCAATTACCTTTCATTGCCATAAATAGACCTGAGAACTGCCAACCCATCCAGGCAGAAGCACATTTTGAACAGCAATGACAAAAAAAAAAACAAAAATAAAAAAAAAAACCCACCAAAACAGCAGCTTGTAATTTCATTAATAATTTTACTTACAGTGACTATTAAAAAGGAGTGATGGGTGAAATTAAAATTCAATCAGGTTATGAGAAATGGAGAGTAAATAATATTTTCAAAGGATAGCTGAGGAGGAAAAGTCTACCAAGGCCCACCTATTAAAGTACACATTATCCCTTAAACAGATTTAATGTAAAAATGCAATTTTCCACAGATCAGCAGCGCCCGTCCATTTATTTGCTGCTGACTGATTTTGATTTATGAGGCCCTTTCTTAGCTTCGTTCTCAGCTCACCTTTTTACAAACACTGGGTTTTGTGCCTGTGAAGGTGTCCAATGCCTGTGCATGAAGGGCCTTCTTCCTCCCACAGTCCCTGCAGAGGCCCTTGGTGGAGGCCCTTGGTGGAGAACCAAGGGCTGCATGGTGGAGTCTGAGGCCGAAGCTGCCATCCAGCCCTCCTTGTGTGAGTGGCGAGACTTGGGGCAGGTAATGCCTCTCTGTGCCTCAACTTCCCCCAAATGGGGACAACGTGGTTCCCAGGGACAAGGCCTGTGGGGGGATTAAAAGAGATAACATCCATAGAATGCTCAGCATGTGGCTCAGGACAGAGGAAGTCATTTATTTTAATGAGACGGTGATGAGAATTGGCGGCTTTTCTGGCCCAGGCATCTTGGGTGAGGCATCCTGCCTGCCCGCAGTGCACCTCCAGTGCAGGTCAGACCTCGCGGGGCTGGGGCTGGCTGTGGGAAGGAGACGGGGTTAGGGTACGTACATGGGGCCCTGCAAATGTCTCTGCCTCAACCGTGCTGGGTAACAGGTGTCAGTGAGGTGGTTTAAGGCAAACCACCCGTGTCCACACCACAGGGTTGGAGGACATCTCCCAACCCAGCTGAGCGCCCGGCTCCACCCGAGACCCTTCTTGGGAGACAGTTTGTTCCGGGTTCCTACCTCCTTCCTGGCTGACCCTCACACTGCACCGGTTGATCCCTCTGGACACACTGCACGGCCAACTCCCTGCATCCTTGCTTCAGCTCTGTGAGGCTCAGTGGCTTGCCCAGGAGTGAATAGCAGGCACGGGCACGGAGAAGGGCCAGGACTCAGAGGAGAGCCCTTTGCGGAGGTGCCTGAGGGCAGGGGGCCTAGACACTGCATTCGAGGAGGAATCAGGCAGGTAGGGGCCCAGGCTCGCCGGCTCAGCTTCAGCAGAAGATTCTTAGGGAAGGCCTGTGCTCACTGCAGCTCTGATGGCTCCACTTTGGAGGGAGAGCCTTCAGGGATGCTCTGCGGGCATTTGTGGATCCCAAGCTTGGAGAATCCAGGAGGGTTCTGTGGAGCAGGGGCCAGGGTGGGTGGCACTCAGGGGCGTATGGGTAGGACTGAGCCAAAGCCCTAGGGTCTGCAGGGTGGGCAGCGGCATTGGCAGCAATGTTGAGCAAGGCCGCATCCCTCGGAGAGCCAGCACCTTCTGTGGCTTTCTGAGCCTAATGGGATACCCACCCCTCACCTCAGGGGTCTTTAGTAGAAAGAAACAATATTCCTCTCCCTGGTAAATAAATGCAGGATCAATGTCTTTGAAATGGAATTGATTTCTTCATAGAGGATGAGGGTGCAATGGGGATGCCCAGCACTGAGCCAGCTGGCTTCCTTAGGGACCACAGAATGGGCCGGCCCAGCCAGCACCGTTGAAGGGAAGGGGCCAGCAGGAAGGTCCACTCTTTCATGTGGGCTGGAGAGAGCTTCTGAGCCTGCTGTCCTAGCTCCCCACGGGGCTGGTCTTGGCCTCAGGCTAATGTGGTTTGAGTCCAGCGCAGCTGGGGCTTGAAGAGCGCCACTCTGCACTCGGGAGGAAGGCCCCTGCTCTTCCATGGGGTCTGACGCCCTGCCCCACATTAGGAAGCAAAGCTGGGCCTGGGTGAGGGTGACCCTCCTGAGAGGTGGGCAGCTTGAGCCGCCACCGTTCTCATGTGATGAGGGACAGACGCCAGCTCCCGGGTTCCTGCTTCGGGGCATCATCACTGATCCAACGCTTGTTCAGTACCACCTGAAGGGGCAGGGCACTGCCAAGCCAGCCTAGGCCACCCGCCTCGATTGGGACCAGGTGTCTGAAGTGGCCCTTGCTGGGGGAGAAAGGAAATGCACACTTATTGAGCGCTGACTGCTTCCACCGGCACCTAGCCTTCTCCTTTGCCATGCGATCCAGCCCCACTGGCATGAAAATGAGCATCTTCCTCATGTCTTGGAGGCCAGAGGGAGGGAGGCTGTGGCCAGACTGGTAGACGCCCACCTCACCCAGTGGAGCAGCCACTCCTCAGAGTGGCTCTAATGCCTGCAGCACACACACATACATATGCACACACACGCACACATGCACATATGCACACACGCAAACACACATGCACACACAAACAGGTACACAGAGATACACATGCACATGCACACACACATGCACACACATACAGGTACACAGAGATACACACACACGCACACATACAGGCACACAGATATACACATGCACACACATGCACACAGATACACATGCACACATGCACACACACATGCACACGCATACAGACACACATAGATATGCACACATGCACACACAGTTACGCAGAGATACGCACACATGCACACACATGCACACACACACGTGCACACAGACGCACACATGCGCACAGATGCCCCCACACCTGAAGCTGGGAGACAGGCAGACTGCAGAAGTCAGCTCCGTGTTGGCCTGGCTCCTGCTCCTAGCTGCAGTGACTTGGAGGACAAACAGAACCCCAGCAACAGACTCAGCCTGAATCCCCTCCATCTGCTCTTGGTAGAATCTTAACCAGCAGAGAGCTGGTTCTGGGTGGTTTTGGCCAGATGAGAAAAGCCACCTGTGTTCTGGGACCTGCCCAATGAGGGAGGGGAAATGGGGGCTTTGAAAGAAGGAGTCTCTTTTATTTTATTTGAAAAATGTTTTTGAAATAGGTAATACAGCCAAATGGTTCCAAATGTCACGACTACTAAAGGGTCTCTAGTTAAAATCTCCCTGTCTCCCTCCTGTTATCCTTCTCCACTTCCCAACCCACAGGTGTCCACCTGATCACATTTCCTGTGTTTCCTTCCAGCATGTCGCCATGTTTCTTCAAGCAGAGGTGAATACAGATTGTTTTTAAATTGAGATAAAATTCATGTCGCACCAAACTCACCCCTTTAGCCATTTTGAAGTGGCCTTCGCCTCTCCGCTTGTGAACGTAGGAGTGGGCACAGGAGAGCTCTCTGCATCGGCTCCGACACGTCCTTTTTCATCCTTCCCATCCACACAGGTGCCGGGGCTGCCTTGAGTGGTGAGCTCCCCCGGCGATCCCCCCAGGCCCTGCTGGTGGATGCATGGGTTATTTCTGGTCTCTGGTTGTGGTGGTGTCGTGGTGTTGTGGTGAAGGACTCTGGGCATCCCTCATTTCCCATGCACAGCACTTCGATGGAATAGCTTTTCTGAAGTGGAATCTCCAGGCCAAAGGGCACACGGGCTTGTGCCTACCTTGGTGGTTCTGCCCGTGCCCCACTGCCGGTGGATCATTCCTTCCCCCACGGGCAGTGCGTGTGCAGGTCTTGGAAAGTGGCTCGTTGGTGAACAAATTCTGTTCCTGCCCATCCTGCCTGCGCTCCTCCCCACAGTCCCCGGCAGCGGAGCTTGTCTGCTTGGAGGTCTTCGTCCACGTTGGCTGGCAGGTGAGGTGGTCTCCAGCCCAGTAACTCTTTAAGAATAGCTCCAGCTGGTGAGTGCGGAGTTACTGATGTGGAGTGATTTGGGCCAAATCCTGTGTGAGCCCGGGACAGAAGAGGGTCTGAGTTGGGCCTGAGTGATGTGACCTGTACCAGCGAGGCACGTCTGAGACTCAGGCGGGCCACTGCCCATGGGCCCCACTGATGGGACTTCTTACAGATTCCAGGGCCCATGTCCACGCCTGGGCGAGTACACAGATGGGGTGGGGGGTGAGGAAAGGCCTCTCCAGGAGTGGGTCTTGGCTTTTCTGAGTCAGCCTGCTGCTGATGAATTCACTCAGGAATGGTCATTCAGACACTCCCTGTGTGCCAGCCCTGGTGAGGCTCAGGAGCTGGAGGTGTCTGAGGCTGACACAGCTCCTCCCCTCCTGGGGTGCACAGGGTGGTCAGGGAAGGCTTCTAGGAGGTGGTGGCCTTGAGAATGGGCAGGAGGGAGGCAGTGCAGAAATGAGAAGGGGGAGAACACAGCAATCCAAGTATGCAAAGGCCTGGGGGGTGGGTGACAGAGTCAAGGCGGGAGCTTGTGGCCAAGGGGGTGTGTTTGGAGTGGAGTCCGCGGCAGTGAGAGTGGAGGGAACCAGGCTGCTGAGGGACAGGAGGAGCCTCAGCTTCCTGATGAGGCTGAAGGACAGTGAGCAGGGGTGCGGGCCTCCCTCCTGGGGACGCCTTGCCAGGGCAGCCCCTCAAATGTGAGCGACGAAATGAAGCTTCTGCAGGCCTGGGGTGGGGCTGCTGCAGTTCTGCATTTCCAGGAGCTCCCAGGAAGCTTCGTGGCCAGTCCCCACTGTGAGGAGGAGGCCCACGGCGGTGCAGCTTAGCCTGGGAGACCTCAGTGACACTGGGGGCTTTCAGGGGCCTTGGACACTGACCTTAAGTTCTCCCTTTTTCAATGGGGTGTTGATTTTGGAGTCTGCAATCAACACTAAGTTCTTGCAGTCTTTTAGTAGTAGTATTTGGTGCTTTATGTATATTGATTGACAACTGAATTGGGCCTGAGTCTGTCTGTCTTTTTGATTATTCTTGAGCCCCCGAAAGGCAACCGTGTGTAAGGCTGCTTCACAATCATTTCCCACTAGCTGTTTGGAAGGCTCAGTGTCGTAAATTGGAGGTGCTCAGAACGTTTCTTGCTTCTTGTCCTAAGAGGGGCACATTTGAGGAGGCGATGCTGAATGCTCCTGAAGAGCAAACCTGGTAAAGACGAAGCTTGGGGGAACTGGGCACTCGTGCAGGGCCAGGGTTCAGGCTGGCTCAGAAAACCTCAGTGTGCGTCTCTCTGAAGGGATTATTGCACGTCTCTCCGTAAGGAGCTTGTACCCGGGGCCATTGCTCTGCTGCTGAGTCAGGGCCCACTGCACAAAAGCAGAGGGAAGTGGCCCAGGGTCTCAGAGGAGGCACCGTGAACTTCCCTTGGATGGTGAATGGTGAACCTGACCCGCGGATTACGGAACAGCTGACCTCGTTCCTGGTGGCTGCTGGTTACATTTGGGGAAGGATTTGGTGGAGCAGTTTATGAAAATGGTCTTTTAGAAACTCCCAGGGCATGTTATTAGGTTGTTTGCAATTGAACAGATTTCATGATGTTTGGGGGTTCTCAAGCCATCGTTCGGCTCTAGTTTTTGGAAAGGAGCAACTCTTCCAATTGACAGGTGGAGAAACTGTGAACTCTGCGGCTTGGAAACGTACCAGTGGTCACTCAGGGAGGAGGGGCTGAGCCTCGGGCGTCTGTGTTCTGATTTCTGGTCGAAGTTTATGTGGATGGACACAAAGAGATGGGGAGACCCTCCCGCAATCTCCAAGTTAGCACCATTTCTCAGATCGGGAAACCGAGGCTCAGCGAGCCTGGCCACCCTGCATCACACCCTCTTTGTTTTATTTTAATCCATCTGAGAAGTGCCCACTCTGCCAGGGCCACCTGGTAAAGATAGCATTGACCTCCCGGTTCATGCTGTTCACAGGTGAAGACACTGACGACTTTGCTGCTGGCCCATCAGCCCTGGAGCTGAGACTTCCTCTGAGCCAGCCCCTGTTCCCCAGAGCAGCACAAAGTCCCGTTAATGCTATTGTGGGTCCCAGGCTGGTTAGCCTCGGCTCCCTCCCACTGCCAGAGCTTTGAGATGTAGCCCAGGCCCCTCATCTCCAGGCAAGTTGGACGGCTCAGTGCAGAGCAGAGGAACCTCCTACAAGCCCAGCACAGGGCTTGGCACTGAGTTGTGTGGTGCAGGTGGGGGCCGGCTGTGGTGATCGGGGGGTGGGGCTCCATGGCCGGCCTCGGGTCTCTCCAGGAACTGAGTGTGGACTTCAGGGTCCTTTTCCTTCTGGGGGAGGGTACCCTCAGTCCCTCTCAGGGAGGGAGTGGACCCTTCCCTGGAATAAAGCCAGAGGCAGTGGACACGGGGGCCAGGCTGTGGATGTGGATCTACCAGGACCAGGGTCTGTCCCTGCGGAGCCCTTTCTTTACCAGGCTGCTAGAGAGTGGATGAGTCGATGCTTGTCACAGGCTGAGCCGGCACAGATTTGGAACCCAGCACCCTGGCTCCCTGGTCCATTTGGTAACATGGCGTTGGGAGAATAGGAACAGATTCGTGCGCTGCCTTCCCCACGGCCAGGAGGACGGGAGGTGAGAGGATGAGACGCGGGGTGACACATGCATCCTGAGGAGCCTTCGAAGTAATGAGCGGCGGCAGCGGCCGACCTCTTGTGGACAGCAGTAGCTCTTCTTTCCTCGTCTGTTGCTTGGACATTCCTGGCCGTCTGGGAAAGATCCCTGTGGGCTGCGGGCTCAGGCAGCCTCTGGATGGGAGGAGACCCTTGGCAACGGCCAGGGCTGTGTGGCCCTGACTCACATTCCCAATTTTTCTCCCACCCAGATCAAAGAGCCCCAAGGCTAACACACCAGCCACTGAAAAAACTGTCCCGGGGATATTTCATTTCCAAGGCTGTTAGCTGAGGGCCCCAGAAGGGCATGTCATAAGTTTTGGTTCTTTGAAACCACTTTTAATAGAAGTTTCTTCTGAAAACACAGGCTTTCAGCGTGGCAGTGAAGAGCCCAAGCTTGACGTCGAATTGCTTGGGATCAAATTCTAGCTCTGCCGCTTGCTGAGTGTGTAGTTTTTGGCAAAATATTGACGCGCTCTCTGCTTTAGTGTCTTCAACTGTAAAACAGGGATAATAACATGCGGCTCCTGGGGGCATGGGGGCAGCACCTCTTTGGGCTCCCTGGGGCACGGCGGGGGTTGCTGTAACTGTGGGGCTTGTCGGTGGTGGGGCTGAAACCAGTGGTTATTAGCTATCGTTATTCTTAATGGCGACAGCTCCTATGGCTTATGGGTCATTTCACGTTTGCTATTGAATATTTATTCATCACCGTGGCATCATCATAGACTGGAAAACTGAGATGTGTTGAAGTTGAGGGTCTGCTAGTGCAGAGCCAAGCGTGGAACCCCGGTGGTCTGACCTCACTTCAGGGTTCTTTTCCTTGATGACTGCAGAGTCAGGGCATGGTGGTGCTGCCTTGCTGTCTGGCTCCTCCAGCACTGGCCCTTCCTGGGCGACCTCCTTGTTTCAGCCCTGGGCAAAGGCAACATCACAGGAACCCAAAGTCCCATTTGGCTTGGCCGGTTGAAGCCAGTAGAGTGATTCTGTCCCCAGGACAAAGTGGAAGGGGGTCCTCTTGATGGAAGGAGTGTGGTGGTGGTGGGGAGGGGGGCACTGGCCTCTGCCCAACTTCACTGCATAAATGATCCTTCCTTTGGGTAAAGTCACCTGTATTTCTTTCAGTGAGTGGTGTGGGTGCTTGTTATACGGCAGGTGCTGTGCCCCGCACTGGGGAGATAAACAAGGTCCCCACGCTTAACGGTTTATCCCTCAGCAGTGGAAGCAGACCCTGTGAGCTGTGTGGGGTTGCAGGGAGGTCCAGCGGGGTTGGAGGGGGGTGTATGGAGGGGGCATTGAGCCCAGTGTGGGGGGCCTTCCTGGGGGTGGTATGGGTCAGGCTGAGATCTGAAGGTTCAGCAGGAATTCACCGAGGAAATAGGGCTGGGGGATTTGAGGAAGAGCATCCCAGGATGAGGAATGCCTTGTGCAAAGGCCCCAGATGCTGGGGTTTAGAATGAGGGGGTGGGCTGGTGGGGACTCTCCCCTCGAGGGAGGGGGAGGTGGAAGCAGTCTTGCTGGGTGATTGGGTGACCGTCCACAGTGGCAGAACTGGAATGTACAGGCAGGAGTGACGGGGATGTGAAGCCAGCCTCACAGCAGGGCGCGCCCCAAACCCAGCAGTCTGCAGAAGGGCAGAGTACCCTCCAGAGCTGAGCTCCACCCCTCGAGGCCAGGGCAGAGCCTGGATCTCACTGCTCCAAGATCAGATTGGGGGGGCAGGGATTTCCTCCTGGATGGGGCCGGACCAAACATACTTTGAGGTCCCTTCCAGCTGCCACACTCTGGCTGCACAAAAATCCCCTCTGGGAACAGCGTGACTATATCAAATATGAATCAATGGGTTAAAATCCACACCCTGTCAGCTCCCCACTCCTTGGAGGGACCTGGCTCTGATGGCAGGCTGTGAGCTGACAAGAGAAAATCGCTTTGTTCCTGTGCATGGCATAGCCAGTCTGGCCTTGATTGACAACGCCTTGCTTTTTAAAATCATAGCTGCCTGTGAGATGCACACTGTCCCATCTAGGGCAACAGCCCCTCCTCGTGTCTTCCCTGCTCAAATCACCAGGGAAAGAAAGATAGTAGGTCAGCCTAGCTGCCATCTGTGGAAACGGCACCTTAGGACCGAGTGCAGGGAGCTCTGCTTCCATGGAGGAGCCCGACCGTTGGGGATGACCAGGGTGGTGACCCCAAATAACGAGGCTAACAGCTGCTCCAAAACCCAAGGCCGTTCCCATCTTACCTCCTGGGGGCTACCCTGGCCACGGGAGTGTTAGGAACAGCTAACAGGGACTGGCAGTGAGTGAAATGAAATTTGATGTACATGAAAACGCAGTGGCCGGTGCAGTAATTGGGAAAATCTTTTTCCCATCAGGGCTAGTGCATCCTTATTCCTCACCCCGCCAACCTTTTTTTGTTTACACGGTTGTTTCAAAAGACAGGTGCTCCTAAACACGTTTATTTTCGTTTTTATAAATAGTTGCATTTTCTGTACAGGCCTGAAATGCAAACAGCGTGGTCAGGTGGAGCCCTGTGTATGATGAATGAATGAATGAATGGTCTCAACAACAACAAAAATGGGTGTGTGCCACTGAGGACTCCTGGGCCCCCCAAGCATCTTGGCTGTGCCTCCCCAGGCACCACTCCAGGACAAGTAATGACAGACGGACCACAGGGACCTGCTCTGGTCTTGTGTGGCAGCCCCGGCAGTTGTTTCCAGCAGGCTCAGGGGATCCTCTGATGCACTGGTGGAGACAGAGCCCTGTCTCCAGAAGCCTTGCCAAATGAGCTCTGTTCTCACACAGGGACCACTGCCCTGGCACTCCCTTTGCCACAGTTTGGGATTGTCCAGGGCTGGGTTTGAATTATTTCCAACGAATGGCAGCTACTGTGTGGATTTCACTGGATTCAGATGTTCCCAGAGTCATTCTGCAGAGCACAAGAAAGTCCTCGGAGCAGAAATAAGCCCACGTCTAAGGGCTCTCATGCAGGGTGGCCCAGAGCCTCCCAGGGATACTGACTGAGAGAGGCCCCTGGGCAGCTGAAATTTAGAGACCCCAAATTCTGGCAGGGAGTGGTGTCGCTGTACCTCTCTTTGAGAACCTTGGAACCCACTGATTTCTGCCTTTTACTTTCTGTTAACACCACAGGTGATCTTGATCCTGACGAAGTACTACCACGCAGACATGGGGAAGGTTCTGGAAAGTTCTCTGTGGCGGTAAGTCAGCCCGATGGCAGGCCTTTCTCTTATGCACCTGCGTGCCATCTTCCCAGGCTCTCAGCTGAGGACCAAGATCCAAACGCCTCGCTGTGGCAGCCCCCGTGAGTCGGTGGCCTCGCAACTTTTCTTTGGCTAGAAAATGCACAAAGGAAAAGTTGAAAGTAGCTTAACAGTTTGGGCAGTGGGTATAAACTGCATTGCAGAATAGACAACTGTTCAGAAAGCATCTTGACTTTCTTCTCTTTTCTTTGTTTTTCTCCCCGCTTCCTTTCTTTCCTCCCGGGAGGAGGAGGGTTTGCATTGTGAATTCAGGTCAGTGCACAATTTCCCTTCACTTGTGCTCAGAACTTCACACGCAGCTCCTGGAGTCCACCAAAGGCTCTGATTATCCTCATTGTTTGGACGTTTTTCTTTCTTCCAGGCTTAGCCAAAGAGCTTGGTAAATAAATAAGCCACTGGCGACGGGGGATATCTCTTTATGTGTGAAATGTGAATTCAGCCCAGGAACATTAGATTGCCCCTTTGATGTTTTAAATGAGATGAGAAAGAAGGAGGATTTGAGAACTCATTTTGGTTATCATCCTCCTCAATATTTACATCCACTCACCCAGGAAGGGTACAGATGGTCTCCAGCCTCTGGGCTGTGGTTTCAAAGCTTTTCTCCTGCAAAAGATTCTCTTTCTTCCATGCACCGATTACCACCTCCACGTTCTCTGGGTGTGAAACCATTTTGGTTTCCAACATATGTTTCTCAAGTAATAATTAATTCGTTTTTCTATTTGAAATCCGTAAAAAGATGCCTCTACCTGCTGATCAGGACCTTGAGTTGGTTTATTTTCCATTTTTTGGTTTTGCTTTTAGCTAAGGGGTTTGGTGATTCGTTCTGTTGGTTCTTACTGAGGGATTTCTGCGATGCTCTGGGAAGTTGTTGAAACGTGTCTCGAGTTGGGTTCTTTCTTTGCTGTAGAAGGAATGACATCGCCTGGAGCCCACGGGCCTGGTCATCTGTGCTGCTAATGAGGCCAAGCTCCGGGGTTAAGACACTCACAGTCCCCCGACTGGTCCTCACTTGCTCCCCAGCAGAAACGCTTTTCCTAGAAGCTCTTCTCAGTGTGGATTCACTCCCCAGACCCACTGGTCTCCTCTAATTCCATCGTCACCACCAGAAAATGGGGGGTGAGCGATGGGTCCCATCCCTGTGTAGAGGACAGATGTTCCCTGCCACGGCCCTCCGTTGCTTTATGTGCTGGTGGGGTTGCTTTAAAAATGTCTCGTTCCTCCAGTGCTGGGCTCAGCAGTGTTCACTACTTCCAGACAAGAGCAGAAAAGTGTAAGCTCCGTGGGCCCTGTGAAATCTCATTGCTACTCTTTGAAAATTTATGTTCCAAGGCAGGTTTTGGGGGCAACACTCCTGGACGGGGCAGGCCCAGGGAGGGGACCCTCGCTGCTGGGCAGAGGGTCTCAGGGTGGGTTCCTCGGTGACAAAGCAGACGGAGATGGTCAAGTCTTCTCCTCCTTCCAGCAAAGGCCCTCAGTTACCAGATTTGCCCCAAGTCCAGCATGTCCGTCAAGCGCTGGGCTGCAGTCCTCCTTGGCATGGAGGGATCTGCCTGGGGCTACCCGCCTCAGAAGTTTCCAGAGTACCTGCTTCCCTCCCCTCACTGCAGCCTCTCAGCGTGGCTGGATGTGGAGGCAATGTGACTGTGTGAAGCATCGTCTGAACAGGGAACGATCTTTTCTTTCCCGGTGTGATCTGCACTTACACGACGGAGCTGCCGGCGTAGTTCACGTTTGCTGGAGTCCTTGTGCGGTGGGGGTGGGGTGGGACTGACTGTGTCTGGCCCCCTGGCATGGGGCCCAAAACCACTTACAGGCTCCAGACAGGATTCCTCAAAAGCAGGTGGCAGCAGAGAGGCCAAACCACCCACTCACAGCTGCTCCAAGGGTGGGGTGGTGGGGGCTTCCTTCTACTCCAGAGAGTCTCGGTCTCCATGTCTGTTCAATGGGGATAAGATGCCCCGAGAGGAGGTTGTGAGAACTGAATGAGGAAATGTGTGAAATGTCCCTAGAACAGTACATGATCTAAATTCAGTTTTTCTCCAAAGCAAATTGACAGATTTTAATTTTCCGTGTTTCCTTCTCATCACCATCTCTATACCCAGATGTTTCTTCGCCTTTATTAAAAATGCTTGCAGAGACGTTAGTCATCTCACCGAAGTTCACTCACATCCCTACCCATCGGAGCAATTACTTTCTTTGTTTATATTGTCTTTTCCGATGCTAACATATTTATATAGGTAGAGACACAGAATGCAGTTTTACATTCTTTTTATCATTTATAAAATATGTTTCTAGTTTTTCCATGTAGTGACAGGGTCTGCATCGTCATTTCTTTTATGGCTGGTACGAGCCCCTGGAGTTGGTTCGCTCTAATACTTAGCTGTCCACTTATTGATGCTGCCATAAAAAATTTAAGCAGGTAGTTTTCGTTTTCATTTTGTTCCCTGGGATGAATCAGTTACATGACTGAGCCAGGGAGTGTGAGTGGATTTACAGCTGGTGTGCGGTGGCATTCAATTCTTCCTTTGGACGAATGTGCATTCCCACCCGGGCAGTGCCCTGCGTCCTGCCGGCAACTTTTGTAATTCCTGCTCATTTGACAGGAGGAGCTGAGGGCAGGAAGGGGACGGCATCATTGCTTTAATTTGCTTTTTTGTTGTTGTTTGTTTCCTAGTGAGGAGGAGCAGTTTTCTGTGTTAATTACTACTCACATTTTCTCCTTTGCACATTACCTGCTCCTATCCTTACCCCCTGTTTTGGGACTCATGCAGGAGGTTGATGCTGAGAGTTGAGAGCTCGCCATCACTTTCTTCAAGATGCTGCTTCCTCCCACCCCCAACCTCTGTCTGCATTTGAGGCCCCTGTGGATGGAAGGCTGGCAGTGCCCTCATCTGGAGAGCACATATTAAATAGGGCTATTAAAGACACAATTAATGAATGTGCACTGAGTCTCCTAAGAATCCTTCTGTGTAATTGCAATAAATACACTTTTAATGACAGGTATGGTCTTTTCATTCTGGAAGTGGCTCGAAGCTGAATGTGTTTTTAATTGTCCTGCATTTGACGGGCCCCACGTCAGCGGCACCCCCTCCTGGCTTCCATGATGATCCAGTGCTCTGCCCTTTTCTTCTTGTGGTGGTGATGGGGGTCTTCTGCTCAATCCCAGTCCCCCTAGAATCGGTGCAAAAGGCTGGGAGTGAGGAGGGGAGCACCATTCTTCCCTGGAAAGCCCCTGGTTGGCATCAGGGTTTGAAGTGTGCAGGGCGTTCTCCTCCACATGGTCTTGCCCACACAAGCCACAGAAGCCACAGAGGGTTGAGCAAAGCCTGATGTGTAGACTGTGGGGTCTTAGCAGAGGTACAAAGAAGTCACTTAGAAAAGCCCTTAAAAAATGCTGCAGCTTGGGCCAGCCAGGGAAGGTGTGAGTTCAGGGTAGGTCCTCCCAGACGTTTTCCCTGGGAGAGGAGCATGGGAATGGCAGATCTAGTGCAGCACTTCAGGCTCCAGAGGCACTCGAGTCTCCTGGGATCTGCCTGCAAGGAGCGCATGGTCAGATTCCACTGGTCTGGAGGGTGGCCCAAGACTGCATTTCTAACAAGCTCCCGAGTGCTGCCCATGCTGCTGGTCTGGGGACCACACTTCAGGTAGCCAGAGGTTGGGCTGGTTAGGACTGAGGTTTAAAAGCCTTCCAGGGTACTTGAAATAACATCCAAGCCATACCCCCTCCAAAGACCCCACCCCCGGCTCCTGCCCCATCCCCAGTCTCAGCTCCTCTCACTCTACCTCTTACTGTTCAGTGTCTAGCGACAGTAGCCTCTTGGCTGACCCTGGACTACACCGAGCTCAGTCCCTGTAAGGGCTTGTGTATGCTACGGCCACTGCCTGGAGTGACTGTGGCACCCACCCCAGGTAACTGGATCCTGCCCCTCATTCAGTCTCCCCATAAACCTCTTTTCTTCAAAGAAGCTTCCCTCACTACTCAGTGCAAAGAGGCCCCCAGGCATTCTTTATAACCTTTCTCATTGAAATGTGGGAGTTCCTGTTTATGGTTTGCCCCCTCACCACCAGCACCACTAGAACATAGGCTGGTTGAGGATGTGAGGATGGAGACCTGCCAGGTTTATCTTATTGATCGCCAGATCCCTGGAACCAAACTCAGATCTGGCACAGGAGATACATGTTGGGCATTGGATGAATGGATTGACAGATGGACAGATGGGTGGAGCGATGGACTGACAGATGGACGGATGGACAGATGGATGAATGGATGGATGGATGGATGGACAGATGGAAGAATGGATTGATGGATGAGTGGATGAGTGGATGGATGGATGGATGGACAGACGGACAGATGTATGAATGCATTGATGGATGGATGAATGTATGGATGGATGGACGGATAGAAGAATGGATTGATAGATGGATGGAAGAATGGATGGATGGATGGATGGGCAGATGGATGGATGGATGTATGGAAGAATAGATGGATAGATTAATGGATGGACAGATGGATGGATGGATGAATGGAGAGATGGATTAATGGATAGAGAGATGGATAGATGAATGGATGGATGGATGAATGGACAGATGAATGGGTTGATAGATGGATAGATGAATTGATGGACAGATGGATAGATGGACAGATGGACAGATGGATGAATGGATTGGTGGATGTATGAATGGATGGATACATGGATAGATGAATGGATGGATAGATGGGTGGATGAATGGATGGATAGGTGGATGGACTGATAGATGGACAGATGGATGAATGGATTGACGGATGGATGAATAGATGGATATATGGATGGATGGGTGGGTGGATGGATGGATAGATGGATGGACAGATGGACAGATGGATGAATAGATTGATGGATGGACAGATAGATGAATGAATTGATGGATTGATAAATGCATGGATAGGCAGACAGATGGATGGATAAATAGATGGGTGGATGGACTGATGGACGGACAGATGGATGAGTGGATGGACGAAAGGATGGATGGTGGCGTGGTTTTTGGGAAACACTGCTGAGACCTAGAAGACCCTTTACATTTATAGGGTCATCTTAGGGGATTCTGTGGAAGCCAGGAAATCAGAGTTGGCTCTGATTCTGTCAGGAGGAGCAAGAGGGTTCTGCAAGCATTCTGAGCTGGAGAGAAAGCTTACCTTGGGCTGCCCCCTATGCCCTGCCTCCTGCTGTGATGCAGCCTCAGGGATCACCCTTGCTTCACACTGAGCACAGCTGTTGGGCAGAGTGGCTTTGAAACAGAGGGACAGTCCTATAGACCAGGGGACTCAGTGCCTGTGCCATCCCTGAACAAGGACCACACTAATGCTGGGCCAACCCTACCACTTCCTGGGTGCATTTAACCTCAAGCAGGACATCATCCAGGGGCAGTCTCAGGATAATTGAGGGTGGAGCTGGTCTCAGGTTTTCTCTAGAATGACTTGATTGAATCTTCTCCTTTTTGTTAGGGATACGAAGTGATTCTTTTTCTTTATCTTTGCTTTAATTAAGAAATCTTGAACATATCCTGAAAAGTACCGACCATGGTAGGACACATGCCCAGGTACCCAAGAAACAGAGCCAGATGAATGTTCGCTAAATAATCAATCATTCCCTTCTTCCCGGCCTCCCTTGTGGTCAGTTTGGGGTCGCATGGTTAGTGTAGGCCAGTGGATGGTGAGCAGGAATAATGTGGGTGCCATTGAAATTTAGGGCCTCAAGTTTTTACCACACCAGAGCCCAGTCCAGCTCAATGCCTGTAATCTAGCTGTCATCAATGTCAACTTTTTCCGTATATGTTTGGAATTGCTGTCTCTCAAAGGAATACACTATGATAGATTCTCTCCTCCATCCTCTCACACCCACCCTCACCACCCACCTGGAGGTAACCTCTACCCTGAAACCTGAAATTGGTGTGTGTCATCCCCCTTTTATATTAAAAACATAGAACACGATATACAAACCATAATGTATCTTGTCTGTCTGTATGTATATATGTATGTCTACCTGCAATCAATATGTTCTGCTGCTTAGCTTGTTTTGCAAAAAATGACATTACTTTGCCTTTTGAAGTTTGCTTTATGTGCCCAACTTTGTTTAAGTAATTTGCCCATGTAGCACATGTAATCTATTTGATTTATGTATTCCCCTGCTGTGGGAGTGCTAGGATTTCTATCCTGAGATTTTGCCACTCCAATCAGGGCTGCAGCGAGCACCTGTGAACACGTCTCCAGTCAGATGCTTGGATAGGGTGGAAGATGTGTGCACAACTTCCTTTTTCTCTACCTATTGCCAACTTATCTGTGAGGTGACTCACTGCTCCACACCTTGGAGTCATCAGACTTTCCATGTTTGCACTCAAGTGGGTATGAGATTACAGCTTAATCTTGTTATTTTGCATCTTCCTGATACCTGGTAAGATGGAACATATTTTTCTATGTTTATTGACTTTTTGGGTCTCCTCCTCTGTGACTCACCTGCTCATATCTCGTGCCTGTCTTTTTACATTGGGCTGCTTAACTTTTTCTTGACCCCTACCTCTCTACTCTAAAAAGCCCATGTCATTTCCAGGTCCCTTAATTTTAAGACGTGCCCTCCAAATGCGTCTTAAACTCCTGCCAGGTACCATTCATTCTTTCCCGACACCTTCTAAGAAGGTTTCCTCCTAAGAATGTTTTACCATGCCACATTTATGTCTCAAAGTGCAATTGTTAGAATAGCAATTCTGATGGATGGTGTATTAGTCAGCTATATGGCAATAACGAACCCAGTGGCATGCACTCAGCATTTATTCTCACACCCCTGTGTTGACTGTGGTTTGGTTGCTGTGGCCAAGGCTTGGCTGGGTGTTCAGGCTGTTGGCTGATGGGCTTGGGTCTGCTTCATATCTGTTTATACTGGGACCCGAGCTGACAGGAACAAGACTGAGGCCACCAGGACATGTTCTTCTCATGCAGAACACCAGAGCTCAGGAACCAAGCTCAACCACACAAGCACATTTTAAGACTTCTGCTCACATCACATTTGCCAGGGTTCCAATTGCCAAGCCATGGTCAGGTTCAACCTCAATGGGGCAGGGGAAGTACAGTTTGAGGAGGTTGGTGGGGTGGAAGGAAGGGAATGCTTCCTGAATGGTAATTTCAGGTATTTCAAGTAATAGCTGATTCCAGAAAATACATATTGTGTGGTCATATTTGATAAATATATTTTAGGGAAAAAAGTTTCAGATTTCTTTGCAGTAGGATTTATCAGCATCTCTGATACACTAATACACATTATACTTCTCCAGGAGAAGGTTATACAACATTTTTTAATCTCATTTAATTCCATAATCTTTAATTTTTCTTTAAATTTTATTATTATTTATATATATATAAATTTGTGAGGTACAAGTATAATTTTGTTACATGTGTAGATTGCATATTGGTGAAGTCAGGGCTTTTAGAGTATTCATCACCCAGATAATGTACACTGTTCACACGAAGTAATTTTGGATACTCCACCCCCCCATACCCCCTCACAATTCCAAGTCTCCACTGTCTGTCATTCTCTCTGCCTCCATGCGTATATATATATTTTAGTATCCATTTTTGAGTGAGAACATGTGGTATTTGTTGGCTGTAAATATGTGGCTTTATTTCTGGGTTCTACATTCTTTTCCATTGTCTTTCTGTGTCTGCCTCGTTTCGCTTAAGATAACAACCTCCAGTTCTATTTATGTTGCTGCAGAAGACATGATCTCATTCATGTTCATGGCTGAGTAGTGTTTCATTGTGTATATATGCCACATTTTCCTTATCCAGTCATCCATTGATAGACATTTGAGTTGATTCCACTTCTTTTCTATTGTGAATAGTGCTGCGATAAACGTATGAGTGCAGGTATCTTTTTGATATCCTAATTTCTTTTCCCTTTTCCTCTGGGTAGATACCTAGTAGTGGGATTGCTGGATCTAATGGTCATTCTATTTTTAGGTATCTGAGCAATCTCTGAACTGTTTTCCATAGAGGCTATACTAACTTATGTTTCCATGAACAGTGTACAAGAGTTGCACTGTTCCACATCCTCACCAACATCTGTTATTTTTTGTCTTTTTATTAATACCCTTCTGACTGGTGTAAGATGGTATCTTATTGTGGATCTAATTTGCATTTCTCTGATGATTGGTGATGTTGAGCATTTTTTCATCTGCCTGTTGACCATGTGTATGTCCTCTTTTGAAAAATGTCTATTTGTGTCCTTTGCCCACTTTTAAATATGATTATTTGTTTTTTTGTTGTTGTTGAGTTGTTTGAGTTCCTTATAAAGTCTGGATATGGATATTAATCCCCTGTTGGATGAATAGTTTGCAAATATTTTCTCCCATTCTCTAGGTTGTCTGTCGATGCTGTTGGTTATTTCTTTTGCTATGTGGAAGCTTTTTAGTTTAATTAAGGCCTGTTTGCCTATTTTTGTTTTAGTTGCCTGTGCTTTTCTGGTCTGAGTCATAAATTCTTTGCCTAGACAAATATTCAGGAGAGCTTTCCCTAGGTTTTCTTCTAGCATTTTTATAGTTTTGGGCCTTACATTAAAGTCTTTAATCCATCTTGAGTTGATTTTTTGTATGGTGAGAGATAGGGGTCCATTTTCATTCTTCTGCATAGGACAATTAAATTTTCCCAGCACCAATCATTGAAGAGTGTGTGTTTTTCCTAATTATGTTTTTGTCAGCTTTGGCAAAAATGAGTTGGCTGTAAATATATGGCTTTATTTCTGGGTTCTCCATTCTGTTCCATTGGTTTATGTGTCTGTTTTTATAACAGTACCATGCTGTTTCAGTTACTGTTGCCTTGTAATATAATTTGAAGTTAGGTAACATGGTGCCTCTAGCTTTGTTCTTTTTGCTTAGGATTTCTTTTGCTATGTGGGCTCTAATTCTGTGAAAAATGATGTTGGTATTTTGGTAGGAATTGCGTTGAACCTGTAGATTGCTTTGGAATGTATGGTCATTTTAACAGTATTAATTCTTCTAATCCATGAGTATGAAATGTTGTTTCATTTGTGTCATCTACAATTTCTAAAGAGGTGTTTTGTGGTTTCCCTTCTAGAGATCTTTCACTTCCTTGGTTAAATTTATTTGTAGGTATTTTTCTGGTAGCTATTTTAAATGGGATTGCCTTCTTGATTTCATTCTTAGCTAGATCATTATTGGTATAAAGAAACACTGCTGATTTTTGTGGCATTGATTTTGTATCCTGCAACCTTACTAAATTCATTTATCAAATCTGTTTTTTCATGGAGTCTTTAGTTTTTCCAGCTATAAGATCATGTCATCAGTAAACAGGGATAATTTTACTTCCTCTTTTCCAATTTGGATGCCTTTCATTTCTTTCTCTTGGCTGACTGCTGTGGCCAAGACTTCCAGTATCATGTTGAATACGAGTGGTGAAAGTGAGCATCTTGGTCTCGCTCCAGTTCTTAAAGGAAATACTTCCAACTTTTCTCCATTCAGTATAATGTTGGCTGTGGGTTTGTTGTATATGGCCTTTATTATTTTGGAGCATTTTCCTTCTATGCCTAGTTTGTATGTGATGTATCACATTTATTGATTTGAATATGTTAAACCACCATTGCATCGTTGGTATAAAATCCACTTGATTGTGGTGTATTATCTTTGTGGCGTGTTGTTGGATTCAGTTTGCTAGCATCGTGTTGAGGATTTTTGGATCATTATTCTTATTGACCTGTAGTTTTTTTTTTGTTGTGTCCTTTTCTGGTTTTGATATCAGGGCAATGCTGGCTTCACAGAATGAGTTTGGAAGTATTCCCTCCTCTTCAGTTATTTTTGAGCAGTTTGAGTAGGATTGGTATCAGTTCTTCTTTAAATGTTTGGTAGAATTCAGTGGTGAAACCATTGGATCCTAGGCTTTTTTTTTTTTTTTTTTTTTTTTTTTTTTGATAGGAGACTTTATGACAGCTTTGATTTTGTTACTAATTGTTGATTTATTGAGGTTTTCTGTTTTCTCATGGTTCAATCTTGGTGAGTTGTATGTGTCCAGGAATTTATCCATTTCTTCCAGGTTTTTCAATTTGTTGGCATATAGTTGTTTATACTTGTCCTAGTAACTCTTTGTATTTCTGTGGTCTCAGTTGTTATGTCTCTTTTTCATTTCTGATTTTATTTATTTTGAGTTTTCTCTCTTCTTTTCTTAGTCAGTCTAGTGTGTTGATTTTGTTTATCTTTTCAAAAGACCAACTTTTCATTTCGTTGATTTTCTGTATAGTTTTTTAGTCTCAATTCCATTTATTTCTGCTCCGATAATTATTATTTATTTCTATTAATTTTGGATTTGGTTTGTTTTTTTCTAGTTCCTTGATTTTTTAAAGTAGATGTTTATTGCTATAAACTTTCCTCTTAGTATTTCCTTGCTGCATCCCATAGATTTGGGTGTGTTGTATTTCCATTTTAGTTTGTTTCAAGAAATTTTATAATTTCTTTCTCAATTTCTTTATTGATCCATTGGCCGTTCAGGAGCATGTTGTTTAATTTCCATGTGTTTGTGGAGTTTCTGATGTTCTTCTTGTAATTGATTTCTAGTTTTATTTATTTGTGGTCAGAAAAGATACTTGATATGATTTCTACTTTTAAAAATTTGTTCAGACCTGTTTTGTGGCCTAAGATATGGCCTATTCTGGAGAATGTTCTATGTGCTGATGAATTCTAAAGCATTTGGGTGAAATGTTCCATAAATGCCAGTTAGGCCTATTAGGTCTAGTGTGTAGTTTAACGCTGATGTTCCTTTGTTGATTTTCTGTCTGGGTGATATGTCCATAACTGTTCATAACTGAGAGGAGTGTTAAAGTCCCCTACTGTTACTGTATTTCAGTCTATCTCTTTCTTTAGATTTATTAATGTTTGCTTTATATACTTGGGAGATTCGTGTTGAGGGCATAGGTATTTAGAATTTTTATATCCTCATGCTGCATTGACCCCTTTATCATTATATAGTGACCTGCTTTGTCTCTTTTTACAGCCTTTGATTTGCAGCCTATTTTATTGGATATAAATAGAGCTACTCCTGCTCTTTTTTGGTTTCAAGTTGCATGGAATAACTTTTTCCAGCCCATCACTTTCAGTCTATGTGTCATTATAGGTGAAGTGGGTTTCTTGTAGGCATGATATAGTTGAGATTTGTTTCTTTATTCATTCAGCCACTCTATACCTTTTCATTGGAAAATCAAGGTCGCTTACATTCAGTACTATTATTCATAAGTAAGGACTTACTATTGCCATTTTGTTGCTTGTTTTCTGTTTATTTTGTATATCCCCTCTTCCTTTATTACTATTTTTCTTTGTGGTTAAGTGCTTTTTCTCTAGGAGTATGTTTAAATTCATTGATATTTATTTTTATTAAATCTATTATAGGTTTTTGCATTATGGTTTTCATGAGGCTTATAAAATCGTATGGCATATTATTTTAAAGTGATGATAATTTAGATCACAAAGAAAAGAATAGAAACAAAAAAATTATATCCTTTATCCTCATCTCCCCCATATTTTTACTTTTAGTTGTTTCAGTTTACATATTTCTATATTACCTATTTCTTAGCAAGTTGTTGTTGTAGCTATTACTGTTTTTAATAGATTTATCTTCTAGGCTTCAGACTAGAATTATGAGTGGATTGTGTATCACAGTTATGGTATTAGAGTATTCTAGGTTTGTCCATGTCCCTAATTTACCAGTGGATTCTAAACCTTCAGGGTGTTTTTTTATTTTTTATGTATTTTTTGCATGCTACTGTTTTTATTTTTTTTTTCCTTTCAGATCGAAAAACTCCCTCTAACCTTTCTTCTAAGACAGATGTGGTGGTGGTGAATTCCCTCAGGTTTTGTTTGTCTAGAAAAGACGATATCTGTCTTTCATATTTGAAGGATAACTTTGCTGGCTACAGTATTCTTGGATGATGATTTTTTTTTCTTTTAGCACTTTGAAAATGTCTTTCCACTCCCTCCTGGCCTGTATAATTTCATTTGAGAAGTCTGTTGCCAGATGAATTGAAGCTCCTGTATGGGTTATTTGCTTCTTTTCTCTTGCTGCTTTTTAAATCCTCTCTTTGTCCTTGACCTTTGAGAGTTTGATTATTATACGCCTTGGGGGTAGTCTTATTTGGGTTGAATCTGTTTGGTGTTCTATGACCTGCCTGTACCTGGATATTTATATCTTTTTCAAGTTTTAGAAAGTTTTCTGTTATTATTTCTTTGAAGAAGATTCCTACCTCTTGCTCTTCCTCTACTTTCTCCTGAACACTGATAATTCTTACATTTGCTCTTTGAGGTAATTTTCTATATTTTGCAGGTGATCTTTGTTCCTTTTTACTCTTTTTTCTTTTTTCTCCTCTGACTATATTTTCAAATAGGCTGTCTTTAAGCTCACTGATTCTTTCCTCTGCTTGATCCATTCTGCTGTTGAGAGCCTCTAGTGAAATTTTCAGTTCCACAGCTGTTTAACTCAGTTCCAAGATTTTTCTTTGTTAAATTACTGTGATAAATTTCTGAATTGCTTTTCTGTGTTATCTTGAAGTTTTCTTAAAGATGCAGTTTTTAATTCTTGGTCAAGGAGCTCACATATCACCATCTCATTAGAGTCAGTTACTGGTTTCTTACTTTGTCCATTTTGGGAGATCATGGTTCCCTGTTTGCTATTGTTTCTTGTGGATGTATGTCGGTGTCTCTGCATTAAAGCATTCATTATTTATTATAGTCTTCTCTGTCTGACTTGTTTTGGTTAAAGATTCTTTACTGCTAGGCCACTGCCTCCTTTTGGACTCTAAGTGGTGCCTTAAGCCCAGGTTCTCCTTGGCTGTAGTAAAGGACTGTAGTGCTGCCCTTCCCAAATTGGGGAGGTATCAAAGGGGATTTCTGGGTAGTGTGGGGATAGTAGCTAGGGGTTCATGGCCAGGGGACCTGTGGAATAAATCTCCAACAGCATGGTGCTGCTGAACAGACACTCTGATTTGGAGTCTCCTTTGGCCAAATTACAGAGGAGAGTTTTCAGGGCTGGGCTTGGCAGTCCTTCCTCCCTTCTTTGTCTCTGATGTCCTCAGGGATATTTCTCCCTTCAGCACTTGAGATGTTTTCTGTGGATCACAGCAGGAACAGTCTCCCGCCAGAGAACCCAAGATGATGGGGAAGCTGGTTGTCCACCTCAATCCCACTTTTTCCAGGGCAGAAACGTGAGTTTGTGATAAGTTTTCTGCAGGCTCGATGCCAGGCAGGATGGGGAGAGAGGCATCAAGGACGTGAAAGTCCAATTTTCTTACCATCTGCTCTGAGTCTTTTCACTTCTCTGTGGCTCTGGGAACAGTCTCATCTTCATATTTGCATTCTGAAATATTGCTGGTGATCATCTCAGTGTTGTATATTTGTTTCTGGTTTTCTGTGGGTGGCAGTGAAGCCAGGTTGCTTCTATGCTACCATTTTGGAACCGGAAGTCTCCTTGTTTTTTCTGTCTTTTAATGTATAGAATTTTAACACATGTTGTGAATGCAGTCTGAGGAATTTGAACAGTGAACCCAACAGCAATGCAGCATCCTCTGACACTCACTGATATAAAGAAGCATCAAAGTCCTTCTCTGCAGAGGCCAATGATGGCCCTGGGGGACATCCCCATGGTGTGACCATGCTGAAATTGACAAAGCCTTCTGCAGAGTGTCTTACCAGCCTATGGGCTGTCCTGGGTATCACAGCATTCCTCTCTGTGCCCCCATAATGTTGGAGCAAACAAAGAGCTGTCATGCTGATTAGGCTGTTCCTGGTAGATAATGCTGAGAGTTCATAGCCAGTTTTCAGATGGGAAAGTTTAAGAGATTATATGCTTTGCCCTTTGGTCATCCAGAAAGAGGGGGACTTCAGAGAGAAACAGTCTTACACTGTAAGGGGAACTCTACCCTTAAGCTGATGACAAGCACGGAAAGTCCTCTGTGCACACGCATAGGCCTTCGTTTCATTTCTGGCTCCATATTTCCCTTCTTGGTGACCTCTCTGGGTCTCCTCTGTAAAATGAGTCTAAACATTCAGACCTCATTGTAGACCTCATGGGCTCTTATGAAGACGACAGCAGATAATGTGTGTAAAACGCTGGGCACTTAGTAGATGTCAGAGGTCTGTTTCCTTCCTTCTCCCATTACCTTAAAATGTCCCATTGGCTTTTCACCAGCTGCATTTTTGCTCCCAGGCCAGTCTCCCTCAGTGTTTGCTTTAACATCACCATGGAGATCTGAGTTTGATTTAAACAAGAATCACAGCAGATAGGGATTGAGAGAGAGGCCCTGACTGTAAAGCTTTCGGGGTTGCAGTCTATTCAATAAATAATTCACTGTGAATCAATGGTTTGATGAGGTTAGGCTCTGAGGCCTTGAGGGGCCTTTAAAATGTTCTGGGACAAGATCTGAGGTGACTGAGAAATCATGAGAATTTGAGGAAACTTCTCAGCATTCCTAGCCCCTGGCCCCAGCAGCCTCTTCTCTCCATCCTTTTTTTTTTTGAGATGGAGTCTCACTCTGTCGCCAGGCCGGAGTGCAGTGGTGTGATCTCGACTCACTGCAACCTCCACCTCCTGGGTTCAAGCGATTCTCCTGCCTCGGCCTCCCGAGTAGCTGGGACTACAGGCGTGCATCACCACGCCCAGCTAATTTTTGTATTTTTAGTAGAGACAGGGTTTCACCATGTTGGCCAGGATGGTCTCCGTCTCTTGACCTCGTGATCCGCCCACCTTGGCCTCCCAAAGTGCTGGGATTATAGGCATGAGCCACCGCGCCCGGCCTCTTCTCTCCATCTTGACTTTAATACCTGCCCTCCCTTGGGTCCTGGCTCCAAGGACCCCTCTGTCACTGCTTCTAGCTTCTCTGCCTACTAACTTTCCTTCTTTTTCTCTTTCCTCTCTTCCCTTCTGCCTTCTTCCTTCCCTCGTTCCCTCTTTCCCATGTATCCATCCACCTATCTGATCAACCATCAATGTTTTCTTCCTTCCTTCCATTCCTCTATCTTCTCTCCTCCTTTCTATCCACCCTTCCCACCTTTGCTCTTCTCTCCCTCCTTCTCATTCTTCCATCCATTCGCTATCCATCCACCCATCCATTTCTTCATTCACTCATCCATCATCTTAACCATCCACCCATCATCCACCCCTCCATCCACCTACCTGCCTTTCCTCCCTCCATCCATTTAGGCTCCGGGGTGGAGTGAGCTATGATAACTGATATCTAAGACTCAGAGTTTAGTAGGGGTACAGACAAGGAACCAATCCACGACAGTGGCATGTATTCTACCGTATGGCGGGGCTGAAAGAACCAGGGAAGTCTTAGACACCCCTACTCCATTGGAGCAGAGGAAATGGTAGTCAGGGAAGACTTACTGGAAGAAGATTCACCCCTGGTCCCCAGACACTACAGCCTCCCTTCTCTTAAAGCTGCCCTCCCTACATAGTGCTTTCAACACTGCTAACAGCCACGATGCCTCTTTGTGTCTGCTGCCAGCCCAGCGTACCCCCACCATCCCTAGCACATATGCTGCCAAGGTCTATCAAGTCTGTGCAGCAGATGCCAGCCATCCTTCTGTAATCCTAGGCTGTGTGACAGAAGTGCAGCTGCTGGCCCAGGAGGTGGTAGGGACACTCTGCCCCTCTGTACTCTGGATGGGCCTGGGTCCCAGTTTCTGCTGCAAGAGCTGCCCCTGGCATTGTGTGCCACCAGCGTGTCGCTCACCTTTCCTTCCCTGCATCCTGCTCACTCGGCCTTGCTCCTGCAGGCCGATGGCCACCCCCTGGTGCTAGTTCTCAGGGAAAAAGCAAACTGGGGCAGAAAGGGGTCTCAGCTTCTTCTGAGTGAGGCTGGCAGCTTCTTTCCCAGCCAGAGCGTTTGTTCTGAATTTAGCTTTCTGACAGTGTGCAGGGGGGGTCTGGCTTCTCTCCCTGGCAGAGTCACAGCCCTGCCCATCCAGACAACCCCGTGCATTCTGAGCTCACAGCCGGCTTCCTAGCCTATAGGATCATCTCAGATGCTTTTTTCAGAAGTGGGGGACAGATGCTCAGTGGGGAGGGGGAGCCTGAAATGTCGAGTGATGATTCAATTCTGCACCTGTGCTTAGCCGAGAATCGTCTCGCAGGGTTGGTCCTCCCAGCTCTTGAGGATTCTCCCTCCAGAGTTCTTCCATCAGCCCCTCCCCACCCCTGGGGTGGGGGCCCTTCCTGCAGGTCTTGCTCCTCCTGCTGGGCCTCCCCAAGCACGCTTGCTGCTTCACCTGTCCCCCTGGGCTCAGCTGTCTTTTCCCCATGGGAGCCCTTTTGGATCCCTCCTCCCATCTGGGCTGGGTCTTGCCCCACCCCTGGGCTCTCCCAGGGCTTCTGCCACAGTCCCCATCCTGTCCCTGCCATGACAGGCACCTCCATGTCTCTAGGGTCTGGGTTTTTGTGTTCTCTGCACCTGGCAGAAGCTCCGGGAACCGCCATGAGCCCGGGGGATTTCAGAGTGGAATCCACATCCACGAGGCATTGTGCGTGAATTTCCGTGATAACCGCCTCCCATTTCCTCAAACCAAGGCACTGGGTAGTGCTATTAACCCTTCTTAAAGAGATTCTTAATATGGGCAGTGCCAAATTCCCCTCCAGAAAAATTCTCCCTCAAAAAGTACCACATCTTTAAATATTGTATAATTTGTGATTATCATAAATACGGCGTAAAAACAATCCCCTGTGTTAACCCCACTTCATGAGATTCGAAATATTCATATTTGAGATGAATATTCTCACTAGTCTTAAGATGCAAATATATACATGATTTATAAATTTTGAATTCCAATTGAATTATGTATTAAACATGTTCTTATGATCCTCCATATTTTCACAAGCACTTTTTTTTTTTTTTTTTTTTGAGACAGAGTCTTATTCTGTCACCCAGGCTGGAGTGCAGTGGTGTGATCTTGGCTCACTGCAACCTCCGCCTCCTGGGTTCAAGTGATTCCCCTGCCTCAGCCTCCCAAGTAGCTGGAACTACATGCGCCTGCCACCATGCCTGGCTAATTTTTGTATTTTTAGTAGAGATGGGGTTTCACCATGATGGCAAGGCTGGTCTCAAACTCCTGGCCTCAGATAATCTGCCTGCCTCGGCCTCCCAAAGTGCTGGGATTACAGGCGTGAGCCACGGCACCTAACCCACAACTGCTATTTTTTAATGGCTGTATAATATAGTCTTATCTGAAGGAGGTATTATTTATCTAACCAAGTCCTCATTTTTAGACCTCTGAGTCATTTCTGATTTTCACTAATGCCGAGATGTACAGGGACTGTGGTGGGTGTCCTTGTACATACCCTGCCCCACGTCTCTATGTTCTTAGGGTAAGTTCTTCTGTGTGCCCTTTTCCTCCTGCCTGTCAGATTGCAGGGTGCTGGGATTCTGGCGTGGTTTGGGGTGTGTGGAGGGCCTGTCTCTGAGGCTGTTGCTGATGTTACTGGAGGATGTACAGACTAAAGAGCCATTTAGGGAAGAGGTAGTAAGATATATGTGAGAACGGCCTCCCTTCCTGGTGTGAATGTATCTCCAGCTAAAGGAAAGCTTGACAAGGCGAGACAAGGATATGCTTGCTATTCTGTGAATCCCATTAATGGATGCAGGCATTGCTTTAGGCGTCAACGATTCAGACTGCACAGAACACTGGAGCCAGCCAACCAGGATCCTGCCAACCAGCAGGAGAACAGAGGACCCAGGGTGGTAGCCCACAGTTGCACACAGTAAGACCTGGCTGCACTCAGGTGGCATGGAGCCCCGTCCTACCCCTGGGCATGCTGGGATAGGTTCCCCTAGGAGGGACTTTGGAAATAGCTTCTGAGGGATGAATAGAAGTTTTCCAGATAGGGAAGGGCAAGTGGAACAGAGGAAGGCAGTCTAGGCAGCGGGAGCAGCGGGGCAATGGCTTGGAGGCTGGGAGCTGTCGGGGTTTTGGGGCACGCCTGGTAAGTGCATAGGCTGGTGGCCAGGATGTCCTGTTTTCCGTGGCTGCCATAAAAATGACCACAGACTTAGGACTTGAAGCAACACAGTGTGTCATCTTACAGCTCTGGAGGCCACAAGTCCAACCAGGTCTTACCGGGCTCCAGTCAAGATGTGGACCGGGTCGTTTCTCTCCAGGGCTCTAGGAAAGAATCCATTCTCTTGCCTCTTCCAGCTTCTAGGGTTGGAATGCAGAGGCTGCCTGCCGTCCGTGGCTCAGGCCTTCCCTCCCACGCCAGCAGCGTCACCTCCCTCTGACCCTTTTTTTTGTTGTCCCACGTTGTTCTCTGACCACAGCCAGAAAAGGTTCTCTCTCTTAAGGACCCCTGGGGTGACACTGGGCCTGTCTGGATAATCTAGGATAATCTTCCCATTTCTAGGTCCTTAGTCAGACCTACAAAGTCCCTTTGGCCAGGTAGGGTAATATGCTCGTGCTGTGAGCATTAGGATGTGGATCTGTTTTGGGGACTTTTATTTTGTTGAGCACACAGGCATGAAGGCATCTAGAACGATGGTCAGAAGTTATCAGTTGAAGGCCTGGCTGGGGCATCAAGATTGAACACAAGATGTGAAGAATCGTTTCTCGATAACCTAATTTTGTAAACATTCTGGAGCATGCCCTCTGTGCTAGGCACGTTGCCAGGTCTTAGGATTGACCAACCTTGACAAAGAGGAAGGGATGCATAGGGGCCCAACATCCAGTGTTGAAGGCCCTGCAGAAGAGGGCAATTGGGCATTTCAGAGGAGATGATGTCTGAACTGGGCTTTGAAGGATGGATAGGAGTTTTCAGGCAGACAAGGGAAACATGATGTGCAGAAACACAGAGGCATGTAGCAGCCTGGTGTGGAGGGACCCTAAGGAGTTTAGAGCAGCTAAAGCATGAGGTGGAAGGAGGATGGCAGGGTAGTGCACTAGTGATGTAGCCAGGGTTGGATTAAGGAGGCCTCATGTGCCGGCCGGAGGGGCCTGGACTCTATTCTGTAGGTGATGGGGAGTTAGGCCTGGGATTTCAGTAAGTTAGGCTTGTGGACTAAAGCAAACATTTGGCTGCAGCGTTTGTAGGGGACAGGAAGGAGGAAATTGCACGGGTTTAGGGAGGCACTTTTTCAGCCAGTGGGCAAAGGAGGCATGCTATTCAATAGGGTGCCTGTCCCACAGAGCTCCCCCTCCTCACCCTCCAGGACACAGTTGAGTGCAAAGTCCTAGCATGTGTGTTCCTGGAGAGGCTGAGTCTGGGGCAGGACGCAATACTTTGCTTTCCCCCACTCCCACTGATATCCTGTGTGCAGTGCACACTCATGCACACTCACACAAACACGCACGCTTCCTCCTCCTTACTGACACAGTCACACACACCCACATGTGCACGTGCACACACACACACATGCAGACACACGCTCACTTGTGCACAGACACAGACACACATATGGATACATTCACACACAAGCACACATGCATGCATGCACACACACTTGTATGCACACCCAGACACACGCATGCATGCACACACACTTGTGCACACACTTAGACACACACATGCATGCACATACTTGTGCACACACAGACACATGCATGCACGTACACACACACTTGTGCACACACAGACACATGCATGCATGCGCACACACACTTGTGCATGCTCAGACACACACATATGCATGCACACACGCTCACACTTGTGCAGACACACTGACACATTCACACACACGCACACATACTCTTGCGCACACACACACACACACACACACCCATGCCTTTGCC
The DNA here is from genome assembly GCF_028878055.3 of Symphalangus syndactylus. NCBI lineage: Eukaryota > Metazoa > Chordata > Mammalia > Primates > Hylobatidae > Symphalangus > Symphalangus syndactylus. The sequence continues at coordinate 14,590,654 of NC_072438.2, read as the reverse complement.
TGTGGTCTGCAGAAGAGCAGAGCTGGGTCTTCTGCTCTTTGCATTAAAGTCACATTCTGCCCTGGAGATATGATGCATTTTAATGAAACCCCCCACCCCTCCCCGCACCCTGGGGTGGGGAACACGAGGAAACTGTCTCTGTTTTCTGTTATGTAGTAAACCTGGCTTGAGTGTGCACTGAAAGATGGAGCCATGAACCTGGTTACAGGGCAATCAGCATTGGGGGTTATGCCGGCGGCCGAGTGGCATGGAGGGCGAGCTAGACTTTTCGAGGTATGATGCTGTTTTTATAAGGGTCCTTGTGGAGTGGCTGAGAGACGGCAGCACCAGGAAGCACAAGTCCTGCCTGTCTTGGAGCCCTGCTTTTCCTGTCCACAAAATGGGAGCTGACAGGATTGCATGGGCCACTCTGGATGGAGTTTGCTTAGCACAGGGGCTAACACAGGCAGCAGTTTGTATTATGCTACGGATGTTAGTTTGGGGGTAAAAGCTAGTGTTTGTCTGAGTTTGGGAGAAGCATGGGCACCCTAATTCTGGAAGTCCCAGCTCTGCCATTTATGAGTGACCTTGGGCAAGTCCTCTGCTGTTTCTAATCCTGTTCTCCCACCTTTAAAATGGGTCTGCTGAGATGGGGCAAAGGTGCTTTGTGAGGTCCTCAGTGACTGTGAGATCTGCTCCTCCTGGAACGTGGCCCTTGGCCCCTGTCACTACCCCTGACCCTGCTGGGCCTTGGCTTGCCCAGGCGTGCACTCCTGTGGTCCCTGCATCAGGCCTCTCCCATCTGCAGAAGATGCAGAGAGCTGAGTCACCCTTTTCAATTCAATGAGGAGTGAGAGGAGGAGGCCCCTGAGCCAGCTCCAGTAGGGAACGGGTCAGCAAAGGCTCCCAGGGCATGTGAAGGGTGACGGGGAGCAGCACCACCAAGGGGCAACAAGTTTTCAGTTGATGCCACAGGAAAGCATAAAAGTGAACCAGCGGAAGGCTAGAGGGGCCCCGGGGTCAGTGGAGCTTAATGGCTGGTGTTGTCTGGCTCATCAGATGTTTATGAAACACTTACCAGGCATTCGGTCTGTGTCAGGTGCCATCAGCTGGAGGCTCTTACCAGTTATGCTGTCACCTCTTTCTCCTCCTCTGCACCCCACCCACCTTCCCTTCCTCCTTCCCTTTTTTCTGAGTTTTTCTGAGCACTCAGCACATTTCAGGTGTACCCTGGACTCTGGAGATTCAATGTTGAATGAGGCAGACAAGCCTCTGTCCCCATGGGGCTCACATTCTAGCAGGGAGGCAGACAAGTCACCGGCTGATGCCCATTCAGTGACAGGAGGTGTCCGTAGGGAGGAAGTGCTGTGGAAGTGCACAGGACGGGGCAGCAATGCAGGCCCAGGGGTCAGGCTGGCTGGCCTGGGGGAAGTGCTCTCCCGCCAAGACTTCAGGATGAATCTAAGTTAGCCAACAGTTAGAGGGAGTATTTCAGAGCAGGCCACACACGCAAAGTCTGAGGAACTGACAATGGATGGGACATTAAGTGCGAGGTGGAGTTGGTGGGGCGCAGGACTGTGGGGGTCACAGAGGTCATTGTCTCCACTCCACGAGGACCCTTATAAAAATAGTATCATGTCTCAAAAAGTCTAGCTCAGAAATCAGAGGTGCTGGAAGCTGTGCCCTCTGCAGGATGAACCATTGAAGGTGCAGTGAGGGTGATATATCAGTTAGCTTTTGCTGTATAACAAATGACCCCCCCAAATTTGTAGATTAAAACAACAGCCATTCATTGAGCTTATGATTCTGTGAATGGGCAGTGTGGGCCGGGCTCAGCTGGCTGGATGTTTGGTTATTGACTGGGCTCAATCGTGCATCTGTAGTAAGCATCCAGTTGTCTTGGTGGCTCTGTTTCTGAGGCTTGGCTGGCCTTTGCCTGGGGCAATGGGGAAGACTGGGCCACATGACTCTTATCCTCCAGCAGGTTAGCCTGGGCTTATATACACAGGGCACCCGGGCAGAGGTTCAAGAAAGAACGGCAGCACATAGGTCTCAAGGCATGGACTTGGAAGTCACGTAAGGTCACTTCTGCAAATTTCATTGACCAAAGCAAATCACAAGGATTGACCTTTATTCAAAAAGCGGGGAAATAACTCCACTTATTGAAGGAAGGACCGTTGCAAATGGGTGTGGGTACAGGGAGGGGATGAATTGCAGCCATTTTTTTCAACAGAGGTATTTGGTTTGGAGAAGAGAAGGTATGAGGCTAGTTCCCAACTGCTGAGTGCTTTCTGGGGTTCAGGAGGCAGGCAGTGCCATAGGGTCCTGAGGGCAAAGCTAGGATCCAGGACTCCATCTGGAGAAGAACTTTCTACCGGGTGGAGGTCTCTCATGGAGTCTGGCTGGCCTTGGACACTGGAGGAACCAGGAAAGGCTGTGTGAGCTTTGTTGAGAGACACATGGCCAGAGCTCAGGTGATAGAGAAAGGGTGGCCTCTGAGGTTGTAGCACTGGGCCCTGTATTGAATGGACCACATGCTCTGGTTGACCTTTGCAGTCAGTGCTCCAGGCATCCAATCCTCCGCCTATTTGCAAAGTGTTGCAATAAAGAGCCCATAATCTCTGGAGCACATGAATTTCTTCCTGTGGAAGCTCATCAGTTTCTCAATTTTCCTCTGTAAACACTGGTGTTTTGAGTCAGCCTTCTTCCAAGGTGAGCTGATGTCATCTGAACTGCAGATTGGCAAGCCCATCTCAGACAAACAGGCCTCTCTGCACTGGTCCAAGGACTTGGCTGAGACATGCTGGGTCTGCAGGAAAGTGTAGACGGACTCCAGATCTCTGGATCTAAGAGGCAGCAAGCTATGTCAGGGTGGGCTTGCTGCTATAGCAAAGAGCCCCAGTGATTCAGTGGCTTCCTAGGATGAAGTTTCTCACTTGTGCAATGGTCCAGTGTGGGTATTCCTAGCCAGGTGCTTCCTGGGCAGCTCTCCTCTGAGCCCTGTGATGCAGGGACTCAGATTCCGTCCATCCTGTAGCTCTGCACACTCCTCTCCTGCTAACCAGGGCCTAAGAGTCCTCCAGTCTAGCAGGCCGGGGAGACAAGACAGCATGGGTTATACACAGAGGACTTCCAGCCACACTCTATCAGCCGGATCTCATCCACTGGGCTGCTCCCATCTGCAGGGGAGGTTGGGAAATGTAGTCCACCATATGCCTGGGGGGGCAAGGGTTTGGCTTGTGAACACCCAGCTGGCTCCAGTAGAAAATGGCTGCAGCAACACCAGTTTTGGAGTCAGCAGACCTGAGTGTCAAGCGGTCTCCCCCATCTCCCATCTAGGGCTCTCTGGGCCTCAGAGTCCCCATCTGTAAAATGGGCACAGTGATATTCTCCACCGTGCAGGTTTGTGGGAGCCTTGGATGAGATCAAGCAGTGAAAGCACCAAGCCATATCCTGGCTGGGCACAGGTCCCGGGAGAGCTAGCTGAGACTCAGAGTGTCCAGGGCTCAGGTCCAGTTGGCACAGCAGCCAGTGGACATGTGGGGGCACTGGAGAGGTTCTGGAAGCTTCTTTCATGTGCAGCTGGAGGCAGACCTCATGGGGCTCAGGAAGGCAGGGGGTCCAGTGTGGCCATGGCAGGAGGTTTGGTGTTACTGGAGGGGCTGCACACCTTGCCTGCCTGTCCTCTTTCCTGACCCCACTGAACCCATTGCCTCCTCTGAGCCCCGGGCCCCATCTTGCAAGCTAGGACAGTGGCAGTCACATCCCTGGAGAGGACTCTGTGGGATTCAGGACCCACGTAGTCCTGAGGCCTCTTCTCAGACCTTGTCTGCCATGCCCCGCCAGCCAGCCTGCCTGCCACTGTCACAAGCTGGAGCCCACATGGCATGTGTGATGCCACTCAAAGCTTAAGTAGGTTCTCGGCTTGGTGCAGAGCCTCCCGTTTGCCTCCTCCGCCTGCCTGTCTCCTCTGCCTGCTGTTGCAGGGGACAGCAGGGTGCCCAGTGCCCCACTCAGCACGTGCGCACCAGCAGATGTTTGCCATCACTGGTGTTTGGTTCTGTTGTCCTCCTTGGAGATGGAGCCCTGGGCCTGGTTCCCAGTTCTCTCTTGGGTGCTCAGGGACCCTAGGGCTGTTTCGCTCCATCCCTTGCCCACACAGTGTTTGCATATAAACTTCTGCTTGGGTCCCCAGCACAAGCTGTCGGCTGAAGGCCCAGGGAAGGCACTGGGCTCTGCAGTGAGTCAGAGGGGGCACCCCACCTGGGTCATCTGGTACACCACGCCATGCGTTTCCCACGAGAGTCCCTGTTCCCACAGCTTCTCCTGTGTCTCCTCTCTGCTCTAGAGAGAGTGCATGAGAGGTGGCTAAGAACGCAGGCTTGTGGACCTGAGAGATCTGAGTTCCAGTCCTGGCTCTGCCTCTCGTTAACTGTGTGGCCTTGGGGAAGTGACTTTCCCCCTCTGAGCCTGGTTTACTCCATCTGTGATAATAGAGTTGCCTGGGTTGCTGGGTCCAGTGGTAATGGATGTAAAACACAGAGCCCAGACCTGGCTTCTAGCCAGCACCAGGGAATATTCGCCATCGTCGTTCATGGTCATTCTTTCGCAGCACTGTACTTCTTGGCAATGGGAGTGTGGGGGGTGACGTTCTTGCCCCCCGTAACTCCCTTTGTGCGTCTCCAAAGCCACAGCCTGGCCTCCCTCTCCAGTGGCTCCGGGGACAGCGAGTGACTGTGCACAGGCTTGGCCCTGGGGTCTGGAGCCCCCGCCGGCTCTGTGGGATGGCCACTGCGGCCCCTTTCTGGTCTCCCTGTTCCTGCTTTGGCCTCCTCCAATCTGGAGGTCTCCTGTCACTGAGGCCTCCTGCCTGCCACCTTGCAAATGAAATCCAGCAGGCTTGCAGGAGAGGGAGGGCAGGGGCTGGGGTGGGCTTGCAGGAGAGGGAGGGCAGGGCCTAGGGCTGGCTTGCAGGAGAGGGAGGGCAGGGCCTGGGGCGGGCTTGCAGGAGAGGGAGGGCAGGGGCTGGGGCGGGCTTGCAGGAGAGGGAGGGCAGGGGCTGGGGCGGGCTTGCAGGAGAGGGAGGGCAGGGGCTGGGGCGGGCTTGCAGGAGAGGGAGGGCAGGGGCTGGGGCGGGCTTGCAGGAGAGGGAGGGCAGGGGCTGGGGCGGGCTTGCAGGAGAGGGAGGGCAGGGGCTGGGGCGGGCTTGCAGGAGAGGGAGGGCAGGGGCTGGGGCGGGCTTGCAGGAGAGGGAGGGCAGGGGCTGGGGCGGGCTTGCAGGAGAGGGAGGGCAGGGGCTGGGGCAGGGCTTGCAGGAGAGGGAGGGCAGGGGCTGGGGCGGGCTTGCAGGAGAGGGAGGGCAGGGGCTGGGGCGGGCTTGCAGGTGAGGGAGGGCAGGGGCTGGGGCAGGGCTGGGCCTCACGCTCCCTCCCCTATGGTCGACCTTCAGGCACTCACTTCGCTGACGTTTCGACCCCCACCTCCTCATTTGTGAACTGAAGTGGGAGGGGTTGGACCAAACCGGCGCATTCCAGCAAAGGGTGCCCCCTTTGCTACTTTTCCTCCATGAGCCCTGCATTTTGGAAAACCAAGTCCACCACCTTGTGCGGGTTAATCGTCACCCACCTAACGTGGTCAGACACGCTGCCTGGGTTCAGCCTGTCAGAACCTGTGTCTCTGTCACCGTCTGTCCTCTGACCTTCTCCTGTCACTGCCCTCTCGAGTGGGCCACTGGGCTGCTTTGTCTCAGAGCCCAACTCGGCCTCCTCGGGCCGTGCCCTTCTCTGGGACAAGGGGACCCCAGGCTGGGGGAATGTGCTCCCCGGAGCCTGCAGCCTCCTCTAGGTCCTGGATGCCCTGCCCACTTCTACAGCCTGGGCAGACCCCTCCCCTGGCCTTCCTTTCCATGGACACTGCCCGTGGGCCCATGATGGCTGCCTGGAGAAGGAGGTGTGTGGACCGGGTTGGGGTCTACACTCAAGTTTGAGACGCCCTACAGTGCAAGTCAGAGCTGGGGGCAGAGGTCGGGGTGGCCCCAGGCCCCCTCGGTGCTCCTGCCCTAATCCCCTTGTGTGTGAGTGCTGGGCCAGGTTGCCATCCAGGCCATCTCTCAGACCCACACACTCCTTAGTGTCTCCCTCATCTCATCCACCCACAATTCCTCCAGGATGTCCCGGAACAGGGACCTCCTCTCCCATCCTGTGGCACCACCGACTCTCTCCTGGACGCCACAACCCAGGTCTCCCTGAGCCTGCCCTTGCCCCTGAGAGTCCATTCCAACACCAAAGTGAACTTCAGAGAGCACAGAGGCCTCATCACTGCCTGGTGATAACGGACCCAGGGCTTCTCAGCACACCCGGAGGTCCATGCAGCCCCCAGGGCACCCTGCAGGGATCCGAAGACCACGGTCCCTCTCAATGGCCGGTTCTCCAAAGGCCCTGGTATACACCCGCCCCAGCACCTGCCACCCCTCCCCCACCCCCCACCCCTCTCTCCACTTCCCAGCCTTCACCCCAGCTCATCCCTCCCAGGGAACTGCTCCTGATCTGCTGGCTCTGATGCCTCAGGTGCCAGCTGAAGGCCACCTCCTCTGAGCCACTCCCCCCACCCATCCACTCTAGGGGAAGGTGCCCTCCCTGTTGGAGGCTCTGGCTCCGTGCTGTTTTCTCTTCATTGCACTGATCGTAACTGCTCAGGACTTCAATGCATTATCGATGATGATATTATTTTCATGCAGTTTCCTGTTGGAGCATTATGATTGTTATTATTCCTTTATCTGGGGCCTGCGTGTCTGCTCCATTAGGTGACAGGCTCGAGGGAGCAGCATCCCTGGCTGTGTGGTTCACTGTTGGATTCCAGTGCCTCGAGCCCTCCCGTGGAATGGAAAGCCGGGGCCGGAGGTTTTTGCTTTTTAGAGACAGGGTCTCGCTCGGTCGCCCAGGCTGGAGTGCAGTGATGCTTATAACTCACTGGAGGCTTGAACTCCTGGCCCCAAGCAGTGCTCCCATCCCAGCCTCCCTAAGTGCTGGCGTTACAGGTGTGCACCACCACGCCCAGCTGAGACTGGACTTTTCATTTGTTCTGTCTGAGATGCTGGCTTGCATCTTTGGGGGACGGGTCAGTTTTGTGCCTGGGACCAGCCCTACCCCGGCCTAGCAGCTGGCATGAGTCGGTGCTCAGGGAGACCCAGGCTGCCCCACGGTGAGCTCTGGGGTGGATGACTTTCTTCAGCTTGTTTCTTTAGGAAGAGTGGTGTGCTGGTGAATGTTGAACAATCAGCACTCCAGAAAAAAAAATAAAAAAACAAAAACCCAGCAACACTCATTTGTGATGTTGGCCAGTTTTCACGGTGTAAGTTCTCCCACCATGGTGGCCAGCGTCAAGCTGCCAAAGTGACATCATCACATGCGGCGTTGGGAAGAGGCACGCTCCTCGCTCCTCAGCAAGGGCCCCGGCATGCTGTGGTTTAGGAGGATGGCACGGCGCTCTGTGTCCTGGCATCCATGGGTCTGTGCACAGCTGGGAGGATGCTGCTTACCCAGCGGAGAGTGGGATGTTGCCAGCTTTTCCCAGGATCTTGGTCCCTGGCCCGTCACCATGGGTCTCACATTGTTCCTGGCCATGTGTGAGGAGCGGGTGGTGGGACAGAGCTGCAGGCTTGGCCCAGCGAGGGGACTCTGCCATCATTAGCTGTGTGACTCCAGGCAAGCTCTAAGCTCCCTCTGAGCCTCTGGCTCCTCGTCTGAAGGGTAGGGTGGGGTGGACATTGTAGATCCTTCAGGAAACCCCACGATGGCAGGCAGTGGTGGGCAGGAAGGACTGGCAAGCTCTGTCTCCAGCCTGGGCTCTCTGGGCCTGAGCTCTGTGTGACCGTGGAAACATCCCATTGTCCCTCTGGCGTCACTGCCTCTCTCCACCCAGTGTGGACACTGTGCCCGGCCCCTTGGCTATAAAATCTGGGTCCACACAGTCCTCTGAATTGGGGGAGGAAATGCAGGCTTGGAAAGATCTAGAGGCTTTCCCAAGTCACCTAGTGTGTGGGTGGCAGAGCCCTCCTCTTTGCCGCTCCTCACCTCCTCATGGTGGCAGGAGCGCCCCCCCTCTGCTAAAGTGACGTGTGACCCCCACCCTCCACAGGGCTCAAGCAGCTCCCCAGCCCAGAGACCCTGTGCCGGGGCTCTCAGCAGGACAAAGCAGTGAGGGTGTGCGGGCACCGTAGTGGTGGGCATTCTGCATGGGAGACCTCCTTAAGCCCTCCCTACCATGCCTTCAGCACACGTGGGCCCCCACATGCCCAAGGAAGGCTGCCCAGTGAGTGCGTATTGGGGCCTGCCCTAAAATCAAGGCTTGAGGGACATTGGACCACACAGTGCTCGGCACCGCCTCCCGAGGGGCAGGCATTCTGCTCCCAGGACACTGGCACGGGTGCTGTGCCCCAGAGGGCTGCGGGGTCAGCAGGAAGGCGGAATGGATCCCCAGCCTTCTGTGACCTTGCCCCATCTGTGGGCCGAGCTCAGGGACGCAGGATGTTGGTGCAGTTCCGGAAGTTGCCGGATTCCACAGGCTGCAGGGGTGCCTCCTCCCTCCTGCTCCCTCCAGCCTCTCATGACCCAGAGCCTCAGATCCTCCCACACCAGAATCCACCAGGAACAGCACACCGTGCAGGAGCCTCCGTTTTCAGTTTTGCTGAATGCCCCAAATCCCTGGCCCTTGATCGCTGTGGGGTGACCCTGGGCTCCGGAGACCCCAGGACTGGCCTGTGTGGCCTTTGGCAAGCACCTGCTCTCTGTCTCCACAGCCGCAGCCTGGGCAAGAGACGTCCCCTTGAGATGAGATGACCCCGATAAAGGGCCTTGCCTGTGGAAGGCACCTTTGCTTCTGCTGTCCTGGATTTGGTTTCCCCCGTGTCCTGGGAATGTCGGTCTGAGAAACTGGTTTGGGAGTGGCAAGACTTTCCCCTTCATTTGCAGTTACTCCCGCTGTCCTAAATAAATGATACCTAACCCCTCCCGGATTAGGAGCCCGACACCTTCCTGGGTCTCACAAAGAAACGTCAGAGGCTTCTGAGCCGTCAAATGGTTGTCAGGAGGCCCAGGCGCCAAATCACACTCATTTTACAGCGGGAAATTCAAGGCCTGCAGAGGGCCCAGCTCAGTCTTCAGATGGGTTTGGTTTGGCCCGGCCCGCAGTGGACTGAGCTGTCAGCATTTAGGAATTGCGAGTTCTCACATGAGCAGCCTGGGGTCCCCACCTCGCTGGAGAAACGAGGAAGAGGCGGCAGCAGGCAAGCATCCCCGAGGCAGGGACGGCCCACTGGATGGGGCCTAGGCTCTGCCTCGTCCACACTTCCAGGCCGTGGCGCTCTCTGAGCTTGTGCCCCAGTCTAGTCCAGCCTCAGAAGGGAAACTGAGGCACAAAGGCATCATGATCCCGTCCTGGGGAGTTAGACCCGGAGCACAGGTCTCGGGAGGGCCAGCTCCTGGGTCTTCTCCCCCGGGATGCTGGAGGCATGGGCGGTGTTGTGGTTTTCATTCTCCATCGCTTGCTGTTCATCAGTGTACATCCTCCAGAAACAGATGCACTCACAAGGCTGCCCTGTGGCTGTAGATCCAGAGGTGAAGGTGGGGAGGCCGGGAGTTGCGGGCCAGGGCCTGTGTTTTACCTGGGGCGGGGGAAAGCCCTGGGTCTCCTGTTCCTGAGACATTTTTCCCACCCTCAGTGAGTGGCCCATCGGATCCCGGGGCTGGCGGCTCTGAGCCAGGGGAGGCCTGAGGACAGCTTTGCTGGCTTTGCAGGTGTCAGGGAGACCATCCAGCTCCTGAAGAGGCCTTCCCAGCATACACTGCCCCACTGAGGGTGGCCCCTGGGGGCCCATTACTATGAACCATGCTGCAAAGTGTTGTAGGCTAGGTGTGGCTCACACTTGTAATCCCAATAATTCGGGAGGCTGAAGCAGGAGGATTGGTTGAAGCCGGGAACTTAAGACCAGCCTGAGCAACACAGCAAGACCCTCCAGCATTCTCCTTTGGTAGGAAGCTCAGGCAGGGTTGGTGTCATCAGCCCGATGGAAATAGCACGTGTACTGGGTGTCTTGTGTGTGCCGGGCGCTGGGGTGTGCTCGATGCAGTCACTTCATTTCCTCCCTGGACAAACCCCACAAGAGAGGGTACCTTTACCCTCTTTGTGTACTTATGGGATGCCTGAGGCTGTGGGCTGGTCAGTGGCTTGCCCAGGGTCACACAGGTAGTGAATGGTGAGGCGAGGCCCTCCCGCACCGGCAGTGAAGTATTAACGTCTGGCCTCCCAGAGTCCACATCTGCTCCGGCAATGCCCAGTTGTGCTGAGCAGGGCCTGAACCCGGATAACAGTGGGGGGATGTGTTTTGGAGCGATGGGGCCCTGAGGACAGGCTTCCTGGGGCAGCCATGGAGGCTGGGCCCCTCCCGCCAAGGAAGGGCTTAGTGGCGAGGGGCACAGGGAAAGAGCGGTGGTTCCATTCAGCCCTCGCCTGCCCTCGGCCACGGCCTCCCAGGGTGACAGCCTGAATCTGGAGAGTTTGAGAGGTGCTGGGGAGAATCCTGGCACAGCCAGAGCTCCAGGGTAGCGTTAATGGCAGCATATCCATTGTGGGCACATGGAGGGTGACCTAGGGGGCCCCTCAGTAAGAGAAGAGCAAAGTCTTATGTGGCTGGACTCAGGCTCTGGGGAGGTTTTGAGTCACTGAACGTGGCTGTTTTCACCCCATCCCTTGCTTCGGATCCAGACCCTAAATGTGATCTAAGCATAGGCCTGGGGCATCAGGCAAGAGCGCCATCCCTCCCTGGGCTGCAGAGGTTTGGAAAGGGAGGGGGGCCTACTGTCCCCGACTTCACTCCTGAGTTTCAGCAGTGGGAGGATGGGCCAGAGCACCTCATGGGGACGGGATGAGACGGTGGCAGGGGCCAAGCCTGGGACTTGGAGCATACTTCCTCCTGCCTTTGGCAGCTGACCATCTGTGTTGGTGTGTTCTTGGGTTGCTATAAAGAAATGCCTGAGTCTGGGTTTCATTGGTTATGCAGGACACCCCAGGAGGTGGGGTGCTGGGATCTGCTCCGTGTGAGCCTCGGGAAGCTTCCAGTCATGATGGAAGGTAACGAGGGAGCAGGAGTGTCACATGGAGGCAGGGGGCAAGGGAGTGGGAGGCAGATCTCACGTGAACTGAGGGAGGACCCATTCATCACCGGGGGGGTGGCATGGAGAGCCTTTCCTGAGGGCCCCTCCCCGACGATCCCACACCCAGACCAGGCCCAATTGCAACGGTGGGAATCACATTTCAACATGAGCTTTGGAGGGGGCAGCCATCCGAACCATATCACCACCCCTGAGAGCGGGGGGATGGAGGTTGAGATGCAGCCAGAGGGCAGAACAGGCTCGCCCACCTGGGGTCTGCTCTGCGGGCTCTTCTGGGGGCACCCATCTCCCTGGGTTTCCACACCCAGGCCCCATCTAGCTGTCATCTGTGGGTCCTGGGGTGGGGCCCATCTGCCCGTGGCTTCACCTGGGCCATGGAGGACGACCTTGTTTTGCACAGCATCCCTGCGGCGGCTGCTGGAACCGAGCAGAATGGATTCATATTCATTTATTGAAAGATGGGCTCCGTATCATATACCTGGAAGGTATGGCCACGGCTAGGCCTTGTCAGAAACACACAACCGCAGGGCGGCATCAGCACAAAGGGCAGACCAGAGGGCTGAAGGTGGTCCCAGAGGAGCCAGCGCTCATTCGCTCACCCTGTGCTCATGGAGCCTGTTCCACGCTGGGCTCTGTCTTCGTGACAGGACTGTGGCAGAGACCACTGAGACGAACTCCTGCCTGCTGCAGCTTGCATTCCAAGGGAAGCCAGGCCACAGCCCAACAGCCGAGTAGAGTCAGCTATGGGGCTGAGGGCAGTGAGGGCAGCAGAGACTAACACAAGTGTGGAGAGGTGGTGGGAATGGCAGGTGGGGCCCGGAGGTGATGCTGGGCAGGGTTCTGCAGGGAAGGCCTGGACCGCAGGAGGGAGTGAGAGGAGCATGTCTAGGGCCAAGCAAAGGCCCTGGGGTGGGCCTGGGGTGTGTGCAAGGCCAGGCCGGGGTGGCTGGAGAGGAAAGAGCGAGGGGAGGGGCTGGGCTGCATCAGGGTGGGGTCCGCCCGGCTGATGGTGGGTTGGTAAGGGCCGCAGCTTTTACCTGCTTTTACTGGGAGTGAGGAGATTGTGAGCTGGCCCGGACTTAGATTTTGTCAGGATCACTGCTGTGATGAGACTAGACAGGAGGGGGCGGTGGCACAGGGGAGCCCAGACCCCAGGAAGGCACCTCTTCACCAGTCTGAGTGAGCTGAGTGGCTGGCTCACAGGGTGTATCCACTAGCAGGATTAGTTGTCACTGCAATCTGGTAACCATGCTGCTGGATAGGGATGTGGGGCTGCTGTGACCATTTCACTAGGCGAGGAAAATTAGGAAAGGAGAATGTAAGGGTTGGTTCAGGGGTGGCAGAGTTGTTGACTTTTGACTTGGTGCACTGCATTGAGGCACATGCGTGAGTGTGTGCATGGGGTCGGGCCTGCACACCCCCTGCCTAGGGCTTTGGGGAAGGTGCCTGTGACATCACGAGGCCCCTGCAGCATGGCTGGAGCTGAGCATGGGCTTCCCTGGTGCCGCTCTATTCCACCCCAGCTCCCCGGAGATGTGGCTGGGGGCAGCTGGGCATCCCTGCACCCGTATGTGCTCTCTGGGCCTTGGCATCAACATTTGGCTAATTTACCAGGTCCCATCGCCTCTTCCACTCTAAGGGCATTTGGTGAGGGAGACATGAAGAAAACAGCAGCAGAGAGTGGTTAAGTTACTCTGGGAAAGTGAATCCGCCTTACCAGACCTGGAAATCACAGTGTAACTTAAAGATCTGCAAAAATATAACAGTGAAAACGCATTTTAGGAGGCCAGCTGGAAAAACAGAGAAAAGACAGGGGTGTCATGGAAGGACGTGCCTGGAAAAGCCCCTTCCTCTGTGCATACACCCAGCGGGCCCCTCCCACAGGGTGCCCTGCAGTCCTGCGGAGGACCCGGGGAGGTGGGGTCACCCTGAACCACGGCCACAGAGTGCTGGGGTCAGGACTTGCACATGGACATCTCATGGGTCACGGGTGTGAGGACAGAGAACACAGGCCCTGAGCCTGCTGCTCCCTCCACTACTGGCTGTGTGGCCTCAGGCAAGTTATTTAACCTCTCTGGTTTCAGCATCCACCTCTGGGGAATAGAATAAGAATAGTCCCTGTCTCACGGTGGCTGTGGGGGGACCATGGAGCCATGCCCAGCAGGCTGGCAACCCCCATCCGGTGCACAGGGGCCACTGTCCTGGGCCCTGTGGTGCCTGGCACTCCGGTGTGCTGGGGAAGCTTTTCCAGGCCCGCTTCTCGTTGTAAGGAATAGATTTGACTTTCATCCCTGGAGGTCACGGAAAGTGAAAGTGGGGGAGGGAGCGTGGACAGCACAGGCTGTCCCTGACGTGCCCCTCCTGGGCTCAGGGTTCACCGTTCCCACATTGAAGGTGGCTATCCCCATGGACTGCTCTTCCATGCTTTCCAGGAGAGCCCTGAGTTCGTATAAATTATTCACAAAAAAAAAAAAAATCATTGGGTGTATTTGTATCTGGTTTGAAGTTTCTAACAACACATCACTTCTAAGAAAAGCCCCAAGCCAAAATAAATAAATAAATAAAATAAAAAAGAGCTGGACCACCAAGCCCTTTTCCCGGCTCCCCCAGACCCTCTGCACCCCAGTGTGGCCGAGAAAGCACGAGGGGCAGCATCTGTAGGTGTTCTGGGGCGTCCCAGGCCTCCGCCTTACGATGGCATCTGAAGAATGCCCAGCGTGTGTCTGGCTGAAGGTGCAGGTACCTGCCCGGCTCTGGCAGCCCAGCAGGAGCCCTCTCCCTCCTCCCAGGCAGAGATGCTCCTCTGTGCGGAGCAGTCACCGCCTCTGGGAGATCCGTGCTCGACGTCTGTCTTAATTTCCCATCCTTGCTGGGAAGGGTCTTCCAAACTTCTAGGCCCAGTAGGGCCAGCTGCTCTTTTCCTGGGCTGGCATCTCCTCTCCCACAGCTGGACAGTTACCGCACCCTCCCCTGAAAAGCCTTTTCCAGCCTGAACACAGCGGCTATGGAGTCGTTTGGATGGACTCCTTAAGCCTCAGTCTCAGTGCTGAATGGCGGTGCTGCCATCAGCACCAGCGGGCCCGTCCCTTGCTCCTCCTGCCTCTCTGCCTTTAGCCCCCAAGGCAGCCATCCCACACGGACACTTGCAGAGCACCTCCTGTGTTCTGGGCTTGGTGCTGGGCACAAGGGATAGAGGTGACTGAGACCCTGCCACAGGCCTCCACAGCTTTGGTGGTGGATGAATGAGTGGAGGGGTCAGAGGGCCCCTGTGGGGGTGGGGCAGGGCCGTGCTCATGACCTGGGTGTGTGCAGCTGGGCCTGTGGGGTCATGGCCAGTGAGCTCCGTTCGTCATGGGCAACCATCTAGTGGAGACGCATTTGTTCAGCGGGTCTGTGGGAGCAGCTGGTACCCAGGCCCAAGGGGTGGGTAGGGAAGAGGGCGTGGGGACACCACACCCTGACCACCCACTGCAGGTAGCTCTGAGGTGGGGCAGGTGGGCTGAGCTGGGCCACCTGGCAGGTGTGGTGCTTGCCCTCTCCTGGCCTCTCCCAGGTGACCTGTTGGGGGATTTCAGGTCACGTCACACACAATTCCCAGCAGGCATCTTCCCGACTCACAGCCAAGCCACAGGAGGGCCTGTGGCTCCATCCTGTCCCAGAGAGTGTATCAGGTGTGGACACCTACCGGCAGGCAGACAGCCTCTGGGGCTGCTCCTGGAGAGGGTGGGTGGTCTCAGGGGAAGAGGCAGATACTGAGGCCAACAACTTCGGGCCCCTGTGTTTTGGAATCTGGTGCAGAACTGCCTTCCCATGGCCCATCCGGTGGCCAGGCACGACCGCCACCCCTTGCTGGCCTCATCTTTTGTGGGACTGCCCAGCAGGCCCAGGCCTGCTCAGCCAACAGGGGCCACTTTTGAGGCAACCAGAATCTCAGGCCAAGTGTGCCTGTGTTCCTGGGGCGGTGGCCCAGGCCTGCGACGTTTACTTAAGAGCTCAGGTGTGGCCTCTTGGGAAACAGCACCTGCTCACATCCCGTCCATCCAGGCGTGGAGTACCTCTTACTCAAGAGGAGAATTAATCCATGGGCCTCAGGTGAAATGCCAGCTTCCACCCCCAGGACTCATGTGTGCAGCTCCCAGATGTGTGAGCACCTGCTGTACACAGATGCTGGGCCAGCTGCAAGGATACTGCAGGGTCATGCCCAGGGGCTCTCCTGGAGGGGGCACAGTGTCTTGGGGAGGCCACACAGCAGGAGCAGAACCCACAGGAGCACTTGAACCCAGCTGGAAGCCCCCGGGGGCTTTCTGCCAGAGGGGTCACCGGGGTGAGGTGGAGGCACCAGGGCAAGGTGGGGGCTGTTGTAGCAGCTCTGGGATCTGCACCTTCCCTGAGAATAAAAACACGGCACACGGCATTTGGAGGACGCTTGTGGTTTATACAGCACTTGCACAGCCAGACTCTCCTGGGTGCCCCGCTGGCCCCCTGAGATGGGTTTTCTGGTCCCAGCAGACTCATGAATGCCGGTCTCAGGGGGAAGGGGCTCCAGAACATTTCTGTGAATTGTCTCAACATTCTTGTGAGGCAGTTATGATCATCCCCATTCTACAGATTAGAAAACTGAGGCTTGGACAGCTGGAGGGCCGTGTTCACCATCTTTGCCCTTTCTGCTCCACACCCCGGTGCCATCCCAGACTCCTCCGGCTTTTCCCGGGAGCTTTTGCCTGGCATGTTTTGCTGTCCTGATTTTGAGCACACCCCAAGACTTTCCTTCTGCTCATTACCAGGGCAGCGGAGGGTCTGGGGTGCAAGGAGAGAGAGGGACCCTGTAGTGGCCGAGACATGGGGGGGACTGCTCCGAAGCCCAGAAGCCCTTGGAGAATGTGGCCAAAGCCCCAGACCTCTCCCCAGAAATGTCCGGGGATACGTGCCTCTCTCACACACCTTTGGCAGCCACCTCCAGGGACTCCAGGTTGAGAAGCTCTGGCCTGAGCAAGACCCAGACTCCCACCCCCAGCTGTTGACAAGAGGTAATGACCCCACTAGTGATGGGCCCTCCACGCCTCCATCCGCCCCTGCCTCTGCTCACCCCGGCCATGACCCCAGCCTGGCTCACAGCCGGACGTCCATCCAGCAGAAGGTAAAGGGGCACCCACTGGCAACATCTCAGCCTTGGAGATGAAGGGACAGCCTTGGCTGGGTCGGGGAGGGGGGCACATGAGTGTGTTCCGGTCCAGTAGAGATGCTTTTGAGGGCAAAGCTGTGCAGCACAGTTAAGAGAGGCTTTCGGGATCAGGAATACCTGGCTTGGAACTTCACCTCTGCTTCTTCCCAGCCTCCCTCCTCGGAGCCTCAGTTTTTCATTTGTGAAATGGGGACGGGGAAAGCACCCACCGCATGGGCCTTGCTAGCAGGCTCTGGGTCTCTGGCGGCCATGGTCATGCGTGTTCCCCAGCGTGGAGGGGCGTCTCTTTCCATATGTGCTTCTGGCAGTGTTGCACAGCGTTGCACAGCTTGGCGGCCTCCTGGCTCCTGCACCAGAAGCTTGGGCCCAGGGCACACTGGTCGGTGCCCAGCAGTGGGGTCCTGGGGCCGTGGCAGGCCCCCACCTTCTTGCACACAGCCGCGGGGTCTATCATGTCCTTGAGACTCTCGATGAGCACGGGCTCGTACTGGGTGACGAAGTGCTTGCACTGGATCATATAGGGCAGTGGCAGGATGCTGCAGCCACCCTTGAAGGCCATCAGGATGTCTCGCTTGGTGCTCTTGCTCTCCAGATTGTGGGAGGACACCGTGAGCAGCTTCTTGCACCCATTGCAGAAGCTGCCCTGGTTCTCCACGTCCCACTCTGGGGACGGCACGATGGCATAGCCGTCATGGACTGCCCGGGCCCGCCTCCGGTTGCCACACAGACGGATGAACCTGCACACCTTCTCTGGGGTGATTCTGGCCACAAGCTGCATCAAGGAGGGGCTGTAGGTGTCCACCAAGATGATGCACTCCTTCGTGATAGAGGCAGGCATTACCGAGCACACGCGCTCCAGGGCATGGCTGACCATGAGCTCAGAGCTGTTGGACATGAGCCAGTGGTCCAGCTTCTGCACCACGTTCATGCACACCTCACAGGTCACACCGGCCTTCATCTGCATCTCGTTCTGTTTCCTTGGCAACCCCAGCTCCAGGGAGGGGACCCCGTCCATGGCCACTACTTGAGTCAAACGGGCAGGTGCCCCTAGCTCCTCACAGAATCCCCCATTCCTGCAGAGCTCCTGCGGGGGGAGAAGCCTCAGTGCTTGGTCAGCAGGGACAAAAAACTGGAAGAGGTAGTTCTTGCAGAGGACAGCCAGGCCAGGCCCCAAGGACTCACACTGCTCCTGGATGTTCAAGTTGGCCAAAGTCAAGTTGGACCGGACAGCCTCCTGCAGTCGGGAGACCTGCCGTACACAGTCTTGGCACAGAGCTCCTTCAGGCACCTGGGGAGGGTGGAAGCTAAGGGGCCCATTGGCCATGAATGGAGCCACAGCCTCAGAGGTGTCCTCTTTGGAGAGTGGCCTCAGGGTGGCCAGGTGCCTCTGCAGTGGCTCACAGAGGCTGAGTGCTGTGCACACCTGTGCCGGGGCACTGTCTGGCGCCCTGCGGAGCATGCTGAGGACGGCCGAACTGTGGGCATCCACCATCCACTTGCATCCGGCTGAAGACTCCCGGCTGGGGAGCCACTCACAGGTCTTCATCACCAAAGCCAGGATGTCAGACTCCGTGGCGTCAGGGTTCAGCCCATTGCCAGCGGCGGCTGCTATGTCCTGGCATACATCACAGGGCAGAGACTTCACAGTGGGCTTGTTCCATACGGCCCCTTGGCAGTACCCCATGGCCCCGCACCTGGCAGCTGTCTGCAGATCCTGACACCACACCGTGGAACCCTTTGCACACTCCTGGGGGCCTGAGGTGGGGCTGGCCCTGGTGGCCCCCAGGAGGCTTGGCAGGAGGAGCAGGGCACACAGCATGCTGCCCAGGGACTCTCTGGCTCCAGAGTACCCAGCAGTGGCTGCTGCTATAAACCTGGCTCTCCTGCCTGGCCCCAGAGGAGGCGCAGAAGGGAGGTCCCACCTCCTGGCCACTCCCACAGCCTGACTCACCCTGTGCCCGGGGGTTCCTGGCCTCTTTGCCTTCGCTCTTGCAGCGCCTGGAACACTATCCCTCCCCTTTTCCCCTGGATAAGATAAACTCTTAGCAGTTTTCTGAGCCTAGCTGATATGTGAATGAAGCTCGGCTCCTAGGAAGCCCTCCTGGCCCCTGGGCTGTGTCCCCCACCCTCCCCCCACTGCAGTAGCTCCTGGGGTTCCCTTCCCCGCAGCTCACTGTCCTCTCCTGACTTGTTTGTGTGGCCTGGGTCCTCTCCTGGAATGTGAGCGCCCCCCCCACCCCGAGGAGTCTCTGCCCCCATTCTGGGAGGTACAGAAAGGCACCCTCTGCTTTATTTGCTGAAGATCGAGTGATCCCAATGACTGGCCACCCCCTGGATGCCACTGTTTTCTAATGTGGCCTCAGGGCCACATGCCCAGCTGGGGTTTTGCCCCTGGCTGTGCTGTTCGGGGAGTTAGTCTCTTTGAGCTTCAGGTCTTCAACTGTGAAGTGGGAGGGCTGTGGACCTCACTGCCACATCGCAAAAGCCACTTGCAAACTCAGGTCCTGAGCCCAGCCAGTTTCTTCATTCTAGAAATGTCAATCAAAGGCTGAGCGTGGGCTGGTCTGTAGTAGGCGTGGATTAAATGTTTGTTGAAGGTACACACACACAGAAGAGGTTTGTTTCGTTTCTGTGTCATCTGTTATCTTATCTTTTTCTTCTTCCTTAGTTGTTAAAATAGTTCTTAGGCAAGAGAGTCAGCTGGGCGAGCACGCACAGGCGCCTTGTATTGGTTCCTGTTTATTAAATGGAGAAATCTGGAGTCAGCCTGGCCTCTGGCCTAATTGCCACACAGCCAAGGAGTGGGCATGCCAGAGGTTTGATGGCAGGGGGCTCCCCTAGCCCCACATGTGGGTGTCCTCAGCTCAGCTTCCTGGGCTTGGGTGCTCTGTAGGAACACGCTTCCCAGTTATGTGGGTCAGGCAGCCTGGCCTGAAATTGCAACAGCCACACATGAGGAATGTAATAGTGCAGGGTGCTTCCCGCCAGCCCTCCTGCTGGGTACAGGGGTCAGGAAGAGAAGATGGAAAATAGGATTTGCTGAGTTCTTGCAGTGACTTCCAAGGACTCTGGTTGCTGGGGACCATTGGAGGGGACAGTCTTAGGGAACAGGTGAGCCTGGGTGTGCTCAGCTGCAGGATGGCAGCTGGCCAGCACCTCCAGGTCATACCCCAGGTGGGGCTGGAGAGGTGGGTGTCCTTATCTAGACTTGGCTCAGCCAAGCGCGTGTTGATGCATTTCTATGGGCTTATGACGGGCCTGCCATTCATTCAGTCCATCACCTGACATTTCCAGGGCACCCACTCGCATCCCACCAGGACTTTGGGCACCAGGCTGAAGCAAACAGAAGGCCCTGCCCCTGGGCATGAACGCAGCTGCGTGCCAGACTTCCTGCGAGTCCCTTGAGACCCAGCCCCCACGGCGCTGCCTTGGTCTTTTGCACTGAGGGGGTGCAACCCAGGAGGCCAGAATGTCCTTCTCATCCTGACATCCCTTGAGCCTAGCACGACACCCCAATAATTAGGGGCTTCTTGGCTCAGCATTGTCTTTGTAAGATTGACCCATGCTTCTGTGTTTAGCTGTAGAGCCGACGTTGTCGTTTCTGGGTAGTATTCCACTGCGCAGGTCGAATGCCCCACCGGGCCCTGGGTGTGTGTTAATTAGGTCAGTGCACCACGATGGATTTGTCTACTCTACCCTTGATGGGCCTTTGGGCCGATTCCACTTGGGAGCCAGTAGGAGTAATGCTGCCCTGAACACTTCTGTGTATGTCTTGGATGCACACGTGTCTTCCCTTCTCTGCTGGGTTTTATGGAGGAGCGGCACGGATTGGGCATGCGTCGTGTGTGTGTTGAGCAGGTACTGCTGGATCGCTTTCCAAAGAGGTTGTGCCCGTTCCCACTCCCCTCAGCAGCATTTGAGGAATTCCAATTGCTCCATGTCTGTTTTGTTTCGGGGACTGGGGTATTTTCCAACACCAACGACCGATTCTTACAGATGCCAACTGGGTGCCCTGTAATTCCTTTCAGTTCTGACACCAACTACCTGGGGTTAGCACAGTCCCCGCACGTTAAGGGCTCAGCCCCCGCTTTAGACGCTAATAATCACAGGTCCAAAGTTGGCACCCGTACTTCTGACGAAGTGGCTATAAACCGGGGCCCCGCGACTCTCTCCTGGGTTTGATAATTCTCTAGGGTGGCTCACAGAACTCAGGAGGCCCTTTGCTTACATTTCTGATTTATCATGAAAGATATGACTCAGGAGGCTGTGCACAAGGCAAGGACTAGGGGCCGGGGTGCAGGGCTTCCACGCCCTCTGGGTGTGCAACCCTCCTCATGCCCCCATGTGTTCACCAACCCGGAAGCTCATCGAACCTCATTGTCCAACAGTTTTTCCAGAGTTTAATCTCCAGCAGCCCCTACTCCTTCCCAGAGGCCAGGGGGTGGGGCTGGAAGTTCCAGTCTTTCTGGTAACCAGCCCCATCAGAGGCCAACTAGGGATCCCACCCTAGGTCACCCCATTAGCATAAACTCAGGTGTGGTCAGAGGGGCTTGTTATGAATAACAAAATACACTTCTGTCCCTCAGCAAATTCCAAGGCTTGGAGCTCTGTGCCAAAAAGTGGGGACAAAACCAAACACCTTTTTTTTTTATGCCATAAGGGGGATGTTGGATTACTTAAAGGATAACTGCAAGAATGGTACAAGCCACTCCCGAGTACCTTTGCCCAGACACACCTGCCCCACTTGTTTTGGGGTTCTCACTGCCCCTCCCTCCTTTCCTCTCACCTATCTGTCCACCTACCTAGCCACCTACCTGTCTGTCCACACACATGTATATATTTGCACATAATTTTTTGTAACTTTTGAGCGTAGGTGGAGACATTGTATCTCTTTACTGCAGTTACTTTGGTGCCTGTTTCCTAAGGACCAGGACATTCTCTCAAACCACAGTGCATTTATGAAAATAAAGAACTGCAGTGTGGATACAATACTAGAATTTAACCCACAGCCCAGTTCAGCTTTACCAGCAGCCCTAGTGCTGCCCCATGTGGCATTGATTTCCCAGGTCCAGCCCCAGTCCGGGCTCACACGGTGCAATTCCTGGTCATGGCGCCTCAGTGGCCTTCCATCGGGAGCTGATGGCAGCTTTGTGTTTTCTTTTGTAGCACTGGGGAACCAGCTGGTTATTTTGTAGAATGTCCCTCTGTGCAGGTCTGGCTGGGTTTTCCTCATGACCAGACCCAGGTCATGCATCATGTGGGGAGCCATTGTTGATTTATCAACATGTGTGATCTTTGATCACTTGGAGAATATCTACCAGTTTCCTTCTCTGTAAAGTTATTTCCCGCTTGTACTTAATAAGCAACATTTAGAAAGGTATTTTGAAAATATGTAACTATCTTGTTCCTCATCAAATGTTTATGCATTTATTTGAGCACCTGCCCATCGTTTTCTAGCTCTGTCTTCCTCCTGTATTGATTAGTTTGTATTCTTCTGTGAATAAAAAAGCTTCATCTCCCCTTCTTCTCTCTCTCCTTCCTTCTGTTCCCTTTCTCCTCCCTCCCTCCCTGCCTCTCTTTTTCCTTCCTTCCTCTTTCCTTTTTTCTTTTTTAAAAGACTCAGAATTATTTTTTACTTATTTTTTTTAAAAAGTTTATTTAATAGACTATAACCCAATACACCTGTCCCACTTGCTTCGAGGTTCTCACTACCCCTCCCTCCTTTCCTCTCACCTGTCCACCTACCCATCTGTCCCCACACACGTATATATTTGCACACACTTTTTTCATATCATTCATTGTTTTTGATGCCTGAATTGTCCCAGATGTGATCTGTGGGAGTCCCCTCAGGCGTCCTTCTTTGGCACTTCTGTACTTTCCAGCACAGGACATGTTCCAGGCTCATCTTTTGCATTCCTTGAACCAGCGCTGGAATCAGCCTGTTCTCCAGGGAACATGGTGTTTAGAAACCAAGATCTGGATATGAAATGTGCTCATTGCTCCTGTGCTGTCATGCCTTTTAGGCCCTCTGAGTGAAAACCTTACCTCTTCCTGACATGGGGTGAAAGAGGAAGGAGGGAGGGAAAGTGTGCACAGGGAGAAATATACAAACATTCACAGACATAAAAACTATATATATATGTGTGTTTATATATATACATACACACACACACACACGTATATGTAACGTATTCATCTATCCATCTTCACAAGACTACGAGTTCATAGTGATACTTCCAACACTCAGCGCAGTGTAACTCCCCTGCCCAACAGTGAGAGGCTTGGCTCCCATGAACTTTAACCTATTTACCCCTTACTGAACCCTAGAATATACCCAACCCATTTTAGAAACACCAATCCATACCACTGTGAAATACAAACCCTGCTAACTGGAGCTCTCTCTTGCTACACATTTCTCTTTGTTCTGTTGAGATAAATTTCACATACAGCTAAGCGCACACATCTTCACACACCTGCAGAATGCACACCCTAGTCAAGGGGCAGAATGGTCCCCCGTGCTCCTTCCCAGTTACTTGTCAATGAGAGCAAACACTTTTCTTCCACAGATCAATTTTGCCTGTTCTTGAACCTCGTATTGGTGGAGCTGAACAAGAGGGAAAGGATGTCTTCCGTGCCTGCCTCTTTCGCTTGATGTTATGAGATCCAGGCATGTTGTTCCCACAACTGTAGGCTGTTCCTTCACCTTGCTGGGCAGCGCTTCATTGTGTGGCTTTCCCACACTGTTTATCCACCATGAGCTGGCATGGGGTGGTTTCCAGTTTGGGGTTATTCAAACATGGCTGCTCTGAACATCTTGGTGACATTGGATGGTGTGCAGAATGTTTCTGTAGGGTGTGCACCTGTGGGGGCAAGTGGGTATGTGCTCAGCAGATTCCCTGGGACTTCTCCGAAGTGGCCACAGCAGCTGCTGTCACCCACCCGTGTTGCTGGTGCTGGTTGTTCCCTGTGGCTCTGATTTTACCCCTTCAGAAAATGCAGAGAATGGTATCACAGACATTCATCCTCCACCCACACTTTAACAAATGCTACCATTGGCTGTATTTATTTTTTTTGTAAACCCCATTTGTTTCAAAAACCTACGTGCAAGGTATTCGAATTTTCTCCCCAAGTAAAGATGAGCCTGGCCACAATGGAGTTAGGGAGGGTGGGAGAAGGCCACCTTGTGGGTAGGACCCTGACCTGGAGCCTGGGGCCAGGGAGGAGGAAACAAAGAAGGGGGCCCTCTCCCCAAATAATTGTTCTGGGGGGACAGAGCCTGCCTGCAGCTTGCTTCAAGGACAGGCGTCTTTCAGAGAGAATAAGGGAGGATTTCATGCTGACCAAGGGAGAGCGCGAATGGGAACACCATGCTTACCTTCAATTTCTGAGGCTTTGGCACTTTCACCCCCATTTCACCATTGGCCCTCGTGGCCCTGCCGTGCAGGAGGGAAGGGGTTACCTTGTGTACACAGTACCATGTGCTACTGTTTCTCTCTCTGAATGAGGAGGGGCAGGCTAACAGAGCTGCCTCATTCTCCCGAAGCCCAGTGGGGCTTAGCCTGCTCTGGAATTTGGGTCCCAGACAGCACCACCTTACCTGCCCCCCGTCCCCTCTGCCTGGTCACGAGCTGCTGCCACTTGCTCCCTGCCCACTCCCATGCTGCCTCTCCTCCCCTCTGCCCTTCCCAAGTCTCCTGAGTGACCCTCCTGTCCCTCTCTGGGGCCCAGCTTCATTGCCCGGACACATGGGGCCTCGAGGGTGGGAATCACAGGTCACTCATTTCACAAGCATTTTCCAAGCCCTGCTGTGAGCTGCGGGGTGGGGGCTGCTGAGTACTAGGGGCTCAGTGGGGATGAAGATAGATGAGGAGTGGCTCTTTGCGGTAGAGAGACAGACCATGAACGAGTGAACATGAAGTGACCACTCAAATGGCAGGCAGAAGGGAGTTCCATGGGGTGAGACCGTGGGGGAAGGTGGAGATTCGGGGATAGGTGGTGCTATCGGTCCCTGGGAAGCAGATGTGAGCTCAGCACTGGGATAAAGTGTGTACCCAGGGGAAAGCACCCCAAGAGGGGGACTCGGCAAGGGCAAAGGCCCCAATGTGGGCCCAAGCTGCCAATTGAGTAGCAGGGAGGGTCAGAGGGCAGGTGAAGAGTGAGGCTAGAAGGAGTTGTTGGCTGCTTCTGGGAAGGTGGAGGTGGCATTTCCCAAATACTGCCTTTGTGAAAGCTGGAAAGAGCCGCATCCCAGGTGAGGGGCAGCCTGAGGCCAGGGTCGGGGCTGCTTCCAGGTGAGCACCAGTTGTAGGAAAGGCATGGCACACAGAGGCCTGCTCCTGCCTGGCAGAGCTGGGCAGCGAGTGGGGACAGCCTGATGAGCTGGGCGAGGGTGGCTGGAGGCTAAGTGGGAGGCCCTGACTCATACCTGAGCTGAGTGTGGCTGCCAAGGGCCGGGCAGGATACAGGGGAGGTGCAGGCTGGCAGGAGAGGGAAGCACCCTTGCCACAGCCCCTTCCCAGTCAGAGATTTGAGAAGCCAGGGAAGGGTAGAGCCTGGGAGCTGCCCAGCCCAGATCACCCTCCACCCCTTCCCCCAGCCCAGATCACCTTCCACCCCCTCCCCCAGCCCAGATCGCCCTCTACCCCCTCCCCAAGTCCAGGTCACCCTCCACCCCCTCCCCCAGCCCAGGTCGCCCTCCACCCCCTCCCCCAGCCCAGATCGCCCTCCACCCCCTCCCCCAGCCCAGATCGCCCTCCACCTCCTCCCCCAGCCCAGGTCACCCTCCACCTCCTCCCCCAGCCCAGATCGCCCTCCACCTCCTCCCCCAGCCCAGGTCACCCTCCACCTCCTCCCCCAGCCCAGATCACCCTCCACTCCCTCCCCCAGCCCAGCTTTGCCATCCACCTCCTCCTTCAGGTCCCCTCCTCTCAAGCAGAGACCCACTGACTCCTGGAGGGAGGGAAAAGTGGTGCTTGAGAGAGTTAGGGGCTGCCGGGGTGGGGGGCTCTGGCCCCTTCATGGGTGAGCGCCGTGTTGAGGATGGGGACCCCCTTACTCCTCCTTGGGCCTCTCCTGCTCCCCACTGACCTAATACCCCTACCTGGGACAGCCCCGCTGCAGAGGTCGACTCTGAGGCCGTGGTTTCCGCCCTGTTTCATGATATCAACAAAGCAGAGAGCAGCACCCCCAGCCCAGCCCCAGCACGTGGCCTTTAGCAGGTGCCCTGGAACTCCTGTGAACAGTATGGAGGTTCCTCAGGCCGACAAAACAAGGTACCATAGATGGAGTGGCTGAAAACAACCGGAACTCCTTTCACAGTTCTGGGCGTCTGATGTCTGAAATCAGGGTGTTGGCAGGGCCGTGCTCCCTCTGAAGGCTTCGGGGAGGCTCCTTCCAGCCTCCTCCCAGGTTCTGGTGGGGGCCAGCGATCTCCCCCGGGCCGGGGTTTGCAGCCGCATTGCTCTAGCCTCTGCCTCTGTTGTGGCTTTCTTCTCTGTGTCTCTGTGTCCAAATTTCCTTCTTCCTGTGAGAATAGGATTTAGGGCCCACCGGAATTGAATATAACCTCGTCTCAACTAATTACATCTGCAACAACCATAGCTCCAAATGAGGGGGGATCACAGGTACCAGGGTTAGGACGTGAACATATCTTTGTTTGGGAGGAAGGGGGCACAATTCCACCCCCGACTGATGGATTCTGGGCGCTGGTGACCTTGACCTTAAACTCACCTGTGGTTCAGATCCAGCCTTGGCCCTAAGAAGCCTGGAAGGGGAGGCCCCCTGTGGTGCAGAGCGTCCGGGGTTAGGGCAGGCACCCGGGTGTTTGTGGAGCGTCTAGGACTCACCAGTCTCTGGCTGCTGCCTCTAAAGCCCTTCTCAGCGCACGGCCACGATTGGGACCTCAACTGCCTGAGATCACACAGGCCTGAGATGCAGGGAGCTTTGGGAGCCAGAACCCCGGTTCCTTAGTCCCTACAACCTGAAACCTTGAGAGGCGCTGAAACTTCCAGCCACAGTGGCCCCATCTCCAGGCACTTAGAAGCCCTGTCACAAAGCTTAGCCTTGTCATAAGGTGTGGAGACCCAAGGTCCATGGCATAAGGACCGGAGACCACAGAAACTTAGGTGTTGAGACTCAGGACTTTGGGGCCTCGAGGCCGCACCTCCAGAGTCAGAAACCTTTCTGAGGCCTCAGCACCTTGGTGTTAGAGGGCAAAGTATAGAATGCTGAACTGGCCAAACATCTCCCATGTGGCCTGGCCTCCTCATTCCTGAGACTGTGGCTCCTCTCACGGCATCAGAAGGCCCACAGGTGGTTTCCCACAGGGGTCCTCCCCAATGTGGGCATGCCAGCCTCCACCTCCCTGGCCTGGCTGCCGCTGCTGGCCGATCTTAACACAACAGGCTCCACATTCCACCTGCCCCCGAAGCTCCTTGAGCGAGTTGGGAGTGCCTCACCCACAGGTAAAAGGGCTGTCTTATCCCCACAGGTGAAGGTTGAGGGCTGGTGAAATAGGCAGAATCCCTCCTTCCCTGTTAGAAGAGGGGAAATAGGCAGATCCTAAAAGCAAACACTTGTACCATGTTTATTTGGCTTTATTTTCATACGTGTATTCAGCAATTATTTACTAAGAGCCTACTGTGTGCTGAGTGCTATTCTAGGTCCTGGGAATATTTGAGTTAACAGAAACCCTGCATTCTTGGAACTTATATTCTAGCGGAGGAAGCAGAAATTAAACAACACATAGTAAGTGTTACAATACGGAGGAAAGTGATGAGTGAGGTGGAGAGGTGGAGATATTGTATAGGTTGTAAGGGGCCTGGGGACAGGAGCATGTGTGTTAAGGGAAGGCCTCTATGATTCGACAAAACATTTGAGTGTAAACTTGGAGGAGTTGAGAGAGACAGGTCAGTGTCTGAGTGTGCACGAAAGCAGTGAGGCCAGCCTGTGCAAAGGTCCTGTGGCAGCTGGGTGCAGGAAGAACAGGGACTAGGAGACTTGAGCGGAGTGATGGGGGCAGGAGCAAAAGGTGCCGCAGTCAGAGGGATCATATGCGTGGACTCTGGCTCTTCCTCTGAGGGCAGTGGGGAGCCAGAGCAGGGTTTTGAGCAGAGGGCTGCCATGATCCCATGGTGCTTCTAAAAGGATGGATCTGGGGCCAGGGGGGAAGCAGGGAGCATGCTGAGGAGGAGTCAGAGGTGACTGTGGTGGTCTAGAGGAAAAGCCACAGGGCCTCAGGTGGTGATGGTAGGTGACAGGCTGCAGATTCAGCATCTGCTTGAAGTTAGAGCCAGTAAACAGGATTTGC
This sequence comes from Symphalangus syndactylus, assembly GCF_028878055.3. NCBI lineage: Eukaryota > Metazoa > Chordata > Mammalia > Primates > Hylobatidae > Symphalangus > Symphalangus syndactylus. The sequence goes on along the minus strand of NC_072438.2, from coordinate 14,563,017 downwards.
AGATGGTTTGATTGTGGCATGTGCGAGAAAGAGAAGAGTCAGGGACACACGGAACGTTTGGCCTGGGCCACTCGGACAACGAACCGGAGGAGGGGACCCAGGCAGGCAGACCTGTTGGGCTGTGGTTGCAACACCCAGGTGGCCTGATCCAGGGTGGGGAGCAGAGGGAGGGCGGGGAGGGATATAGGACTGGGCCATTGCTGCAGGCGGCAAGAGGGAGGGGTCGGGGGAGGCCCAGACTTGTGAGATAGGCTGGCTGGCTGTCTCTTCGCCCAGGAGGTCAGGACTGGGTTGTGGGAGGCAGTGGGACCTCAGGGCCAACCTGATGAGGGTGAGAGTCTCTGGGAGCTGTCATCCCTGGGGCCACAGGCAGCATCCCCACTGGCCCTGAGAGTAGAGGGACGGGGGACAGGTGCTCACCTGCCCAGGCCCACCCCTCACATGTGCACAGTTCCTCAGGCCAGAGCCAAATGCCTCAAAGCTGCTTTCTTTCCTTTGTCTTTTCTTTCTTTTTTCCTTCCTTCTGTCCCTCTTTCATTCCTTTCCTTTCATTTCTTCCCCCCTCCTTCCTTCCTCCCTGTCTTCCCTTCTTTTCCCGTCCCTTTTGGTTGAGTTTAAAGCCAATGAAAGAGGTCAGACTGGGGGTTGGAGGGATGGGGATAAAGGAAGGAGGTGGGGAGGGGAGGGGAGGGAAGAAAAGAACCTTATTTCCCAGCAGAGCTGAGCACCAGTAAGCCTCTGACGTCGCACAGCGAGTTGGAGGGACACAAGCACTCGGCCCCACGCCCCACCCACCCCAGGAGCTGTGGGTGGCTTTCAGCACCGCCCCCGCCACGGCACCTCGCAGCAGTGTCCGCAGCATCAGGGGCTACAGGTGGCTTCACTAGGGATTGGGGCTTCAATATATGAATTTTAGGGGACACAATTCTACCCATAGGGTCATCACTGAGTATTTGTGAGTGTTGGGGTACAAGCTGGGGTACTGTAGGATCGTTCCAATCAACTCAGATGCCTGGGACACTGCTGCGGGGCTGCCCCTGCAGCTGGCCTTTCCTGAGCCCTCGGGGGGAACTGAGCCTCCTCCTCTGTCCCTGGCAGGACCCTGAGCAGCCTTGTTGAGGTGATAGGGGTGGAATCCAGGCCTGGAGTCGGGGCTTGAGCGCAGGGGTCATGCCTCCTTTGAGGCCCTGTTCCTGGCATACAAGGGGGTGCACCCTAGCTTTAGTGCCAGCTGTGCCAGGTATCCCTTAGCAGCGGCCACCAGGGGCAACTGTACGTGCAGTGTCGTGGGGAAACCCCGGCACATGGAGATAGGACCTGTGTCCTTCCTGGAGAAACCACCAAGCCACTGTGAATGTCAAGTCTGCAGGGTTAGCCCCATTGCCCATTGCAGAAACCGAGGCTCACCCTAGGTCATGGCAGCCCTGCTGCAGGACTAAGGTTTCCCTCACCTTCGGCCGGGCTGTCTCTGAGCCTGGCTCCCCTCCTCACCCCACCGTGCTGAGATACATCCGGGGCTGGCTCTCCCAGCACAGAGGAGCTCGGAGAAGCCATGTCACCTTTACTGACAAGTACTTTTCTTACCGAAGTGGATCCCAAAGGGACCCCGTGTGCTCAGTTCTGGGGGCTGGAAGTCCTAGGTCAAGGTATGGGCAGGGTTGGTTCCTTCTGAGGCTGTGAAAGCAGTTGCATCCTCCTTGTAACTCCCTGCAAGGAGGTTACTGGGTTGCTGAAGGGAAGGGTGGCGAGGCCCTGGTGACTGAGAGTGGATCATGTCATCCTGGGCATCCCCTGCCTGTGTGAGCTGACTTCTGCCTCCATGCCTTGCCTCGTGTGTAAAAAGAGGCTCCTACTAGTGCCTGACAAGGGTTAAAAGTTAGAACATCCTGCTAAGTCCCTGGCATGTGGTAAACCCTCAATATAGTGTCCATTTTCCAGATGGGAACACTGAGGCTTAGGGAAGTTCAGAGCCAGGGTTGACCTGAATTTACACTTCCGATGAAGCCAATATGTACACATGGATCATTGTAGATCCATGATTTCTATTTGGATTTTTCTCCCATTCTGGAAAGGGTTCTGTTTTGCAGGGAGAGATAGATAGATACGCAACTCACAAATAAGTCCATCCGTGCATTGGGACTGTGGACCTCGAAACTTGGCTGCCAGAGCACGGGGGTCCTCCAGGCTCAGCAGCCGCAGGGACAGGCTCGGGGCAGGACCCCGAGGAGGCTGCTGCTCTTGGAAGATGGAGCCTGGCATTTCAAAACTGGAATTATGAAACAAACTACGACCCAGGATGGAATGGAGCCTGTGCATCCCAGGATGTCCCACAGATGGGAGCATTCTGCATGTGTGTTTTGGGTGATTGAGAGAAGTGAAACACTGCAGATACAGCAGAGGGGTTTCTCCCCTCCCTCCGCCCCTGGATGTGACTTTCACACGCAGGCTGATGCGTTCCCTTCCCATCCACGCCTGCTCGGTTTTGCCACATATGCCGCTATGTTGCCGGCCTTGAATGTGTATGAGTGGCTCATGCTGGGGCCAGCGGAGGCTCGCTCTTCTTCACCCTGTGTTACGTCCAGGAAACACATCCCTGTACGTAGGCGAGAGTCTACTGTGGGAAGAACCAGCAGTGTGGCTGCTTTGTTTCTGAGGCACAGTTGTGTGTTGTGCCCCCCACCGTCCTGATGCTCCGGGCCCTGTGGCGTGCAAGCAGGCAGGGAGAGTGGCCGGGGTGTGGCGCCCGGAGGTGGAACTGCGGCGCAGGGCAAGAGGAATCTCCCACATCACCCAGTGTGGACAAGGTGTGCTCAGAGCCCTGTGCCAGCCAGGCACAGAGAGAAATGCTGGACTCTAGGTTCCTGTAGTCCAAGGAAGGGTTTTGCCTGCCTGTCTTCCTCCCTTCCTTCCTCTTCACTCCCTCCCTCCTTCATTTCTTCTCTTCTCCCCTCTCTCCTCTCCTTCACTCCCTCTCTCCCTTCCTTCCTCTTTCCATGTCTCCTTTCCTTTCCATCTCCCTCCCACCCTCCCTTCCTCTCTTCCTTCTTTCCTCCCTCTCTTTCTCTCTCCTCCCTCCCTTCCTTCTTCTCCTTTCCCTCTCTTCCTCTCTCCATCGCTTCCTTCCTCTATCCCTCCCTCCCTTCCTCCCTCCCTCCCTTCCTCCTTCCCTCCATCCCTTCCTTTTTTCCTTCCTTCCTTCCCTCCTTCCTTCCTTCCTTCCTTCCCTCCTTCCTTCTTTCTTGCCTGCCTTCCTGACTTCCTCCGTCCCTGCCTTCCTCCCTCCCTTCCTTTCTCTCCCTGCCTTCCTCTCCCCTCCGTTCTTCCTCCCTCCCATCCTTACTTCCTCTCCTGCCACTCCCTCCTTTCCTTTCTCTCCTCTCCATCCCTCCCTCCCTTCCTCTCTTTTCCCTCTCTCTCCCTTCCTCTCTTTTCCCTCTCTCCCTCCCTTTCTTCCTTTTCTTCCCTTTCTTCCCTTCTCTCTTCCTTCCCTTCTCCCTTCCTTCTTCCCTCCTTTCCTTCTTCCCTCCCTTCCTTCCTTCCTTTCTCTGCCCTCTGTCCCTCCCTCCCTCCCTCCCAGCATCTTCACAATAGCCTAAGATAGAATGTACAGACTGACCAGGAAACAAACCCTTGCTTTTCTTCCTACCTGTGGGTGAACTTGGGCGAGTTACCACGTGATGTTGTGCCTCTGGTCTCCCTGCCTGTGAGATGGGGATGACTCTTCCTGCCTGACAGGGCTTCTGCGACCCAGCACCAGGTTCAGGACGCACCTGGCACTTGGTAGATGCTGGGGGCTGCCATGCGTTTGTTCGTGGATTCACGTGGGGTGGGCTTGGCTCTGTGCAAGGTCCTCAGGAGCCCCCACATCCTCCTCTTCCATGTTGGCCCCAGAGGGAAGCAGCTTCTCAGAAGACAGAGTCTGTGCTGTCTCCAGCTATCTTTGGCCTGGAAAATCGCACCAGTGTTCCCGGAATCCAGTGGCAGCCCCCGCTATCCAGACATTTCTTCACACCCAGGGTTCCCAGGAGCCACCCCTCCCTCCCAGAGAGGTTCATGAGGAAGGTACTTGGGTCTGGCGGCAGGGGTGGGAGCTGGGGAGACATCTGGAAATTCTTGATCCTTGAAATTAGTTAAACAAATAACGTTTGCTCTCCTGCTTACCCTCCGACAACCTGAAGAATGGGGCCCCTGGGACACGTGGGGCTGTGTGTTTTCCTGTGTCTGGTCAGGGTTTCTCCAGAAAGGAGGGTCCCAGGATGGATGTGGGCAAGGCCCTTGGTGCCTTTGGGACCTGGGCTCTGCAGACCGCGTGTGGCTTCTAGCAGGTGGCACCCAGTGCCTCGGCCTCAGTGTCCTCATCTGTGCCTGGGGTACTTGCTGGCAGGGTCTTTCAGGACCCCTGTCTGTGACTCATGAGCTCTGCCTCGTGGTGCTGGGTTCTCTGGAGTGACACGGTGCGTGACCCTCGAGGCTGTGGGAGGAATTAAAGGAGCCAGGGAAATCATCGCTTGGCTGCCAGGCTGGAGGGGGCAGCTGCAGCCCCCATGCCTGCTCTCCAGCCCTTTCTTGGGCCCCCAGGTCCCCCAGAAGTTGTCAACCATCACAGCTGAGTCTCAGGTGAGGCCCCATCATCTTCGTGTCTGCTCAGCAGCCTCTGGGTAACTGTGACCCACATGCCAAGGCCCCCACTCCAGGTGAGGCTCCCAACCTCGCCCCGCAGGACTCACCACGGCTGTAGGTGCTGTGTGTAAGGATGCATCTGTGCCTTCTCTCACACACATATGTTCCCCAGCTGTCCAGGGCTCTCCTGCCCTGAGCTCCAGCACCGGGATGGGGCCTGGCACATGGGACGCGTCCATCCGCAGCAGACTGAATGAATCTGAGTGAGTGAATGAAGGAGTGAGTGCATGAATGAGTGACTGAATGAATGAATGAGTGAGAGAGTGAGTGAGTGAATGAGGGAATGAATGAATGAGGGAAGGAATGAGGAATGAGTGTGTGAATGAATAAGTAAATGCATGAATGGATGGGAAAGTGAGTGAACGCATGAGTGACTGAGTGGATGAATGAGTGAGGGAGTGAATGAATGAGGAAGTGAGGGAATGAGTGAGTGAATGAGTGAATGGATGGGAGAGTGAGTGAATGCATGAGTGACTGAATGAGTGAGGGAGTGAATGAGTGAGTGAATGAATGAATGGATGGGAAAGTGAGTGAATGCATGAGTGACTGAGTGGGTGAATGAGGGAGTTAATGAATGAGGAAGTGAGGGAATGAGTGAGTGAGTGAATGAGTGAGTGAATAAGTGAATGGATGGGAGAGTGAGTGAATGCATGAGTGACTGAGTGAATGAGTGAGGGAGTGAATGAGTGAGTGAATGAATGAATGAGTGAGGGAGTGAAAGAATGAGTGAGTGAATCAGCAAGCAAGTGAATAAATGAGTGAATGAATGAATGAGTAAATAAGTGAATGAATGAAGTGGCCTGGGGTCTGGGCCTAGGTCTTCAGCAGCAGCAGCAGCAGCAGCAGCAGCAGCAGCGGCAGTGCGGCCTGGTCTCTGGGAGGCCCTGCCACACCCCAGCTGGGAGCCCTGAGGCCAAACCACTGCCCTCCCTGGGCCTCAGTTTCCCATCAAGCGATGGAAAATGGTTTCCAGATTCCACCCTGTCAGCAGCTGGCAGATATCCACAGGGCACACCTCTGTGTCAGCCCAGTGCTGGGTCCTGGGAATACCCAGCCCTCAGACCTGTCCCTACTCCTGAAGAGTGCACAGTGGTGACATGGGGGACCACCCTTCCACACACCTGACATGCCCCCACTGGGCCATGCATGTGCTGTGGGCACACAGGGCAGGGCAAGCCTGAGTGGCATGTAGTCTGCCCATGGGCACAGGTGGGGTCGAGACCCTCAACTGCCACCATAGGGATTCTGGGCTTTGCCACTGGAGTGGTGGGAGGCTATGGAGGTGTTCAGAGCAGGAGTGTGCCAGGCTGGTTTTGTGAGTCCCAGACCCCACTGGTGCAGGACTGCAGAGGAGTGAGGGCCAGACTGAAGCAGGGAGCTCAGAGAGGATGCTGAAGCCCCTCCAGGCTTCTTAGGGCCAAGGCTGGATCTGAACACTCCCCGACACCTGGCAGGCAGCACCTTCCTCCTCCCAGGACAGGAGTGAGATGCCCTGAGGTGCTTGCACGAGTGCACATTTGGCCAAGGCAGGAAGTGCCCTTCACAATGTGACCCAGGCCCTATTCTGTGCCTTCTCTCCCCAGCTGCCCGGCTCCTCCTGCTCTGCACAGCCTTCCCCTCACCACCATGAATGTTCCTCCTTGTGCCAAGCACCTGACACCACTGACCCTCAGTTCCCACTCTGCCTTCCATCTGGAAGTCTCTTCTTCTTCTTCTTCTTCTTCTTCTTGTTTTTTTTTTTTGAGATGGAGTCTTGCTCTGTCACCCAGGCTGGAGTGCAGTGGCGCGATCTTGGCTCACTGCAACCTCTGCCTCCCAGGTTCAAGCAATTCGCTTGCCTCAGCCTCCTGAGTGGCTAGGATTATAGGCATATGCCACCACGCCTGGCTAATTTTTGTATTTTTTAGTAGAGACAGGATTTCACCACCTTGGCCAGGCTGGTCTCTAACTCCTGACCTCAGGTGAGCTGCCCGCCTTGGCCTCCCAGAGTGCTGGGATTATAGGCATGAGCCACTGCGCCCGGCCTGGAAGTTTCTTCTGTTCCCCCTCTTTTCTTCTGGCCAAAGTCTATGATGCTTTTCCACTTTCAGCCCAAACACACATTGTCCCCAACTGCATGAGGTTTTCCGGGCGCCCTGCCCCAGCCTTTTGCAATCTATGTGCTCACTGCTGACTCCTGGACCAGAGGATCTGCACCCACGAGGGCACAGGCAATGTCCTGGCCTCTCTCTAGCCCCTTGCCCAGCAGCTGGCTTACTGCTCTGTGCCTCAGTTTCTGCCTCTGTAAAATGTGTCAGTAGCAGGACTCCGCTCCTAGGATTGCCGGAAGGATGAGGTGAGCAGCGCCCGGCAGTGTGTAAGAGCTTGGATGCGTTAGTGTCAGGCGCCGTGTTGGGGTCAGGCTCCGTGTTAGGGTCATGTGCCACGTTAGGGTCAGGCTCCGTGTTAGGGTCAGGCTCCGTGTTAGGGTCAGGCTCCGTGTTGGGTTCAGGCACTGTGTTGGGGTCAGGCTCCATGTTGGGGTCAGGCGCTGTGTTAGTGTCATGTGCCACGTGAGGGTCAGACGCAGTGTTAGGGTCAGGCAGTGTTTTGGGGTCAGGCGCTGTGTGTTGGGGTCAGGCGCTATGTGTTGGGGTCAGGCGCTGTGTGTTGGGGTCAGGTGCTGTGTTGGGGTCAGGCGTCGTGTTAGTGTCATGCGCCACGTGAGGGTCAGACGCAGTGTTAGGGTCAGGCAGTGTTTTGGGGTCAGGCGCTGTGTGTTGGGGTCAGGCGCTGTGTGTTGGGGTCAGGTGCTGTGTTGGGGTCAGGCGTCGTGTTAGTGTCATGCGCCACGTTAGGGTCAGACGCAGTGTTAGGGTCAGGCTCTGTGTTGGGGTCATGCTCTGTACTGGGTTCAGGTTCTATGTTAGCGTCAGGTGCTGTGCTGGTGTCAGGCGCTGGGTTAGCATCAGATGCTGTGTTAGTCCACTCAGGCTGCCAAAACAAAACAGCTGGGACTAGGGGCTTAAACAAGAGTAATTCATTTTCTCACAGTTCTGGAGGCTGAAAGCTTGAGACCAAGGTGTAGGCAGGGTTGGTTTCTCCTGAGGCCTCCCTCCTCGGCTTGCAGACGGCCGCCATCTCCCTGTGTCCTCACGTGGTTGTCCCTCTATGTGTCTGTGTCCTGATCTCCTCTTCTCATAAAGACATGAGTCCAGCTGGACTAGGAGGCCACCCAAATGTCCTCATTTAACCTTAGTTACTTTAAATGTCCTAGTTCCAATTACAGTCACATCAGGTGCTGGGCTTCAACACAGGCATTTCAGGTGGACACAATTCTGCCCATGACGGGAGCTCACTGGTGTTTGTGATGTGAATGAATGAATGAATGAATGAATGAATGAAATTATGCAAATGAGGCATTTCCCTTCTGCTGAGAGAAATCACAGGCACCAAAGAGCTGGTCTCTGTTTCACATTCAGGACAAGCTGCCCATCCACCTTTCCATGCATTTTTTTCCTCTCTGTTTCCCACCCATAAGCTTGAAGGGTGAGAAGGGAGGGCCTCCTTTTGAGGACAGCAACATAAAATGTCCCGAGCGCTATTGTCCCTCCCCACCTGAGGACAGCAGTGGTGTTTGGAGCTTGGGGGATGCTTGGAGAAGAAGGTGGCTTCTGTGACCAGCAGCTCTGTCCCCACCTGAGAGAGAGGGTAACGCAGGAAGGGGCTGTCAAGAGCAAACCCTTGGATTTTTGCTCTGGGCACAGTGGAGATCTGAATAGAGAGGCCCGCTGCTCAGCGCCTGTGAGACAGACCTTGGGTGCCTGCTGCTTGTCCCCCTGTGGCAGGGGTAGGGGGGTGGAGGGTCATCTCTCGGTGATCAGTGTGGAGGGAAGGATCGCAGGCTTCGGGGCCTGCAGAACTCTACCCCACCCCACCCTACCCTGGCACTTAGGAGTGGTTGGCCCTGGGCAAGGCTTCACTGCTCCAGGCTCCATTTCACCCCTGGTTGGGTGCACACAGCCACCTCCAGGGTTGTGGTGAGGGGCGAGTAGAGGAGGTTGGGGTGAAGGCCGAGCCTGTCGCTGGGCATGGTGCAGGCAGAGACCTTTCTGTCCATCCCTGCTCCTTGACATTCCAGAACTCCTCAGGACCCAGCACACAGTAGGTGTCAAAAATGCATGTTGATTGACTGATGGAGTGAACAGCACACGGCAGGACCCAGGACAGATTCCCTGCCACCTGTTAGCTTTTCCCAAAGCGTATTCTGTCTCCCCAGCCCCAGTGCGCTGGGCCTGAATCCCAGTCTGTCGTCTCCGCGTAGATGGCCTCAGTGCTGGGTGAGATGACTCTGTTCCTGAAAGGACACGCAGCCAGGCCTGGAGGCAGAGGCTGGGGCCGCAGATGGGGAGGGACAACAGCGCCTGGGCCACGTGCCCCAGTGAACATCGCAAAGCTGACAGGTGTGAGCCGCGGCCAGAAGGCCTGGTTCACACCAGGGAGCGTGCCCCAGTGAACACTGCATGCTGACAGGTGTGAGCTGCAGCCAGAGGGCCTGATTCACACCAGGGAGCGTGCCCCAGCGAACACTGCAAGCTGACAGGTGTGAACCGCAGCCAGAGGGCTTGGTTCACACCAGGGAGCGTGCCCCAGCGAACACTGCAAGCTGACAGGTGTGAGCCGCGGCCAGAGGGCCTGGTTCACACCAGGGATGGCATCAGGGGCATTTTCCTTTTGTGTCTCTGCCTGAGCTGCTCTGCTTCATGGCCTCTGGGGAAGAGGCCAGAAAGGGAAACTGGAAGGCCCTGGGGGTTTTAGTTTTTTGAGCTGACACAGCTGCCTGTTGGGCCTCTGGGGAGGTCAGGAGGGCCGCAGGGCAGGGGTGTCCACACCACTAGCCTGACAGGCTGCGGGGCAGGGGCGCCTACACTGTTAGCCTGAGAGGTCTCAGGGCAGGGGCATCTGGCCTGCAACTCCTGGGATATCTTGGTTACCCCAAAACAAAACTGCCCATTGACCTGGTTGAGTGGTTGCCCAACTCCCCTCAGGGGTGCCATGGGTGACACAGTACTTCTGAGAAGAGTTTGAGGGAGGGAAGGGTCTTCCAGGAAGAGAGAAGATCTTGAGGGCGGCACCAACGCCTGGGAAGGCATTGCTGAGTCCTCCTGTGGGGCGGGGGGAGGCGGGGCTGGCAGGGAAGTTTGACGTCAGAGGCTGGCACAGGCTGTAGATTGGAGGCAGGGAGATGGTACTCACTACTGTAGGTACTAGGGAGACGTTGAGGGTTGTTGAGCAGGGGGAGGGCTGTGTCTCAGCGGAGCAGGGCCGGGTGCAGGTCTGGTCTTGTGTGTTAACACTAGTAGCTTTCCAGCTGTGCTCCCCTGAGTCCTTCGCGGGCCCCTGAGCAAAGGAGGATGTGGGGAAACCACGGGGAATTGCCCCATGGTCCGCATTCCCGAAACCAAGCAGCCTGACATTGATGCTTCGCTTCTTCTACATCGCGCTTCCAGGTTAGACTTCATTTTGGACAAAACTTCCTGCTGCCTAAAACTTGTTAAACACCTTTGCCTAATGAGATTGATGTGGGATGATTTCGCTTTCGTTTATTTGCTCATCAAACTCGACCTGAGTGTCCTTTCTCTAGGGCCTAGGCTGGACAGGAGACTCAGGTGACCCAGACAAGGTCCCGGCCAGGAGGAGCCCGCTGTCCTGTGGGACAGCCTGGGGCTCAGGCTGCCCCGAGGGGATCCCAGGCACCATATCAGGAGCAGTGGTGGTGTCCCCAGGGGTCAGGGGAGGCTTCTTAGTGGAGGCAATGCTTAATGGAGCCCTAAGGAATGAGCAGAAGTTGCCCTTTGGGACCAGGAGAAAAGGGTGTAACTGGCTGTGGGACCGCGTGTGCAAAGGCTCCTGTGCTGGCTGTGGGGGCTGGGCTTGGGCCTGGTGGAGTGTGGGGGCCGGCAGGGGGTGCATGGAGGGGTCAGAGAGAAGCCTGCCAGGCTCCTAAGGCGCGTGGCAAAGGCCACGCACTCCCCTGATGTTGCTCCCCTGGGCTAGGCGGCAGGCTGTTCTGTATGCTCAAAGGTGTGGCCCTGAGGGGTGCAGTGAAGACCATGTGGCTTTGGACTCACCCAGCCACACAGAGCTCAGATCCGAGCCCTCCCCGCCCCACCACGGGACCCTGGCGAGTCTCTCCACCCTTCTCCGAGTCTCTATTTCCTCAACTATAGAAGAGGGAGGATTCTATGCACCCCTAAGTATTGCTATGGAGAAGGTATCTCTCCCAACCCCAAGCACATAGTAGGCCTCGTACTAGGGAGACAGGCGGCGGGCAGGCACAGAAAGGCGGTGGTGTTGAGGCTGCGGGCTTGAGCCCAGCTGCTGAGTTTGAGCCCCTGCCTGGCTCAGTTTCCTCATCTGTAAAATGGGCTTTGCCATTTCAGTTCCTCTCTCCCAGGTGGACGTGAGAGTTGAATAAGGTGACACCCATGACGGCCGTGCCCTGTGGTGGTTGGTGAGGCCCACGATGATGATGCCATGATGCCTGGCCCCGGGAAGTGAGGCAGCCGCCTCTCAGAGCTCTGAATTCCCCAGGCGTCTGTCCTGGCCCAGCCTGGAGTGTCCAGGCCACTGGTCTGTCTGGTCTCAGAGTGCTCAGGAGAACTTCCCAGCATGGCGTCAAGTGTCCCATCTCCGGACAAGCCTCTCCAGAGCCAGCTCTGCTACCACCACCCTCTGGGATGTCACCTGGTTGGGTTCAGAAGCCTTGGGGGGCCTATGAAGCCAGCCTGGTCACACTGAGGGCATTAGCCAGGGCCGTCCACCTTGGGGAGAAGTACCTGGGCAGGCGGCTTCTGCCCCCAATTGGTAGGGAGGGAGAGAGGCAAGGAGCAGCTGGGAGCATTGGCAGAGTGGGTGGTGGCGGGGACCATGTCCTTCATGTCATCCAGGGCCACCCCTACAGAGCCCAGTGGCCCTGAGCATCCAACCTGGTAGGCGAGGGGCATTTAGGGTGGCTGAGCTGCTGCAGGGGCCCAGCGCTCCTCTACCTTATCAGGTGACCCAGCAGCCCCCACTCCCCCGCATGGTGCCCAGTGCTATTTGAGGGTCTGAGCCAGCCAATGGGGTGAGAGTACCCCCGCCCCCCACCCAACGTGCCAGCGAGTAGAATCCTGGGCGGGCCCAAGGGCAATGAGGCAGCGGTACCTTGGGGTCCTCACACTGAGCAATGCCATGCCCTGAGCCCCAGAGGACATGGACCCTGATGCTGCCATCTTCCTGTCGGGGCCCACCTGGGCACTAACCAGCCAACCCCAGCCGGTGGCCAACGCAGCCTCCAGCGGCCCCTGCACACTTCTGAGGCCCAGACATTTGGGGTGCCAGACTCCCTCAGCTCCAGAACAGCTCTGTGGTCAAAAGGCAGCCTGGAGTCGCAGCCTCAGGGAATTCCAACGTACCCCCACGGCTTTCCCAAGCCCACCTCGGGCCATTGTGTCTAGAGCCGCTCTGAGGCCCTCTGGCCACTTAGACCCCACGGTGCGTTTCCAAGGCTGGAGTGGCATCCGTGTCTGTGGGAACAGCTGCAGGCCTGTCGGAATTGCATGCCGAGAGCTGTGTAATCAAGATTTGGCGACATTAGTTGCTTGTAGGTGGGAATTTGGAGGGAAAGGGAATAGGACCTGGCTGGATATTCAGCTCTTGGGAGAAACTCAGCACACTCCCTAATCCTAGATGTCCATGAGGTCACTTTTCAGCGGTCACCTGACAGCTTGATGTTACATTTTCACATCGGCGGCCGTGACCCTGCCGTGAACTCGGCAGTCGCCTTCTGAAGCCTGGGCCGCGCATTGGCTACACACGGCCAAGCTCGCAGCTTGAATTTTTCATGGGACCACACTCAACACAGGCGCCCAGTTTCCATCGAGGATTTCATTTCTTCCCCCTCTCTTTCCATCATCCTCATGCTGCCCCTGGCCACCTGCTGCCCGGGGAGTGTCAGAAATGCCAGGCTTCAGGCAGACCTGAAGCTTGCTGGAAGCTTCTTCAAGATGCCCTGCCACAAACATCAGAGGACGTTAGAGAGGAGACTTTAGAGAGGAGGCCATGTCAGGGCTGAGGATGCGGTGATTTGATCAGTGATGCGCTCTCTCCCCAAATTAAATTATTCATCATTTCCTGGTCCTTAATAAAATAATTACTGCCTTCGCTCTTTCCCTCCGCCGTAACAGGACTTGCTTCCATCTCTGAACGTGAAAGACGCTGTGGGGGCATCTGCAGCCCCTGAAGTTGGAGCCCCCGCCCTCCTTCCCCTCTGCCTTTATCTTCCTCCCCCTGGGTCCCACCTCACCCGCCGGGGGATGGCCGAGTTTCCAGCTCGACCTCTGGGCTGCCAGCCTGGCCATGCCAAGGCCTCCTCTGCATGGTGGCTGCACGCTCCATGTGATCAGTGGGGAAACATGTAGCACCCTTGCGAGCAACATGTGTACGTGGACTCACGCTGCACTGTGCTGGGATTTTCACGCACGTGACAAAATCACATCCCACACAGAAAATTTCCAAGGACATGATGAGAAATGAAGTGGCGCTCTAGCATGTTTGCATGATCCGAGGAGCGTAGCAGCAGCCTCGCTGCTGGGGTGACAGAGAAAACCCAGCAAGAAGCTCTCTCCCCTGGCCTTTCCGTGCTCTGCAGCCATCCTCGGGATACAGCCCAGAGGCTCGGGCAGGGCATCCTGGGTGCCTCACCTCTGACCCCTTCTTAGCTCCCCAACCCCTGCTGCCCAAAATATGGCCTGAGAACCCACACATCAAGCCCCGCCCCACATCTGCCCACTTGTCATCTGCATATTAACAAGAGCCCTGGAGCTTCCAGGCACACCTGGGAGGTGCCGCCCTGCAGGCTTCAGCGCCTCTGCTGTCCAGCAGGCTTCAGTGTGTCTGCTGTCCCACAGCAGCTGGACACAGCTGGCATCTGAAAAGCACCACATCAGGCTCACCTGTCTCTGTGCCCAAAGTTCTAAGGAATTAATGGAACTGTCAAGAGAAGCCACAGTGCAAGTGAGTGTCGGGGAGAGGACGCCCAGAGAGCCACCCAAAGTGCCTTGGAGCCTGGCCTGTGTGCTCTGCTCTTCCCTGGGCTCCGAGGTGGGGAGATGAGCTGACATTTGTTAAGGCTGTGCAGGGCGCCAGCTCTCCTGGCTGGTGCTTCATGCGAGGGCAGGTGGATGGGGAGACTTTGGAGTCAGCCTGGGACTTTAATCCCAAATCTCTCACCCGTGAGCGGGAGATGTGAGCAAATCACGTACCTTCATGAGCCTCAGCTTGTTCATCTATGTCACGGGGCAAAGGGCAGCACGAAGGATCTAAAGATGGGCTTCGGGAGGCTGGGAGTGGGACTAAGAATGCTGGCCTTTGTTTTATGCTTCTTATGGGCCCATCAGTAGGCAAGGGGTCCCTGATGTGCAGGAGTCCAGATAAAAACAGGCAGTGCCCTCGGTGTACTCCGGAGACTCCGAAGCCTGGGTTCCTCCCCTCCTGGGGCACCTGGAGGCCACCCACACTCCAAGCATGCGTGGCACCGTCATGTGTTTCCAGAGTGCCCTCTGCTGTCAGAGTGACCTTTTCCAGGGATGGAGCCTCTTGTTCGTCCTGGCGACCTCAGTCCCTGGCTCTGGGTCTGGCACCCAGGAGGAGCTAAGTGAATAAAGGAGGCCAGCTGGGCCGTAGCGCCTGTGCACGGAAGAAGCCGGTGCACGCTTGCAGAGTGAATGAATAACAACAGCACGCTGTGAGCACTCACTATCGGCTGTCACAATGCACTCGCCAGAGGGAGTGCTCACAACATGCTCTTATCATTTCCCAGTGAGTTCCAAAAAGCAAATGAAGAAATGAGCCACTCTCGCCAATTCCCCATCCCGTGTGCCAGGCTCGCCAATGTGGGGACTGAGGAGTGCCTGTTTGAGATCACCAGCCACCACACCTCCCTGGTCTCTGCCACCGTATCTCGGCTCCCAGTGTGACAACAGCCCCACAACAGCCCCTCCAGTTCGGTTTTCTTGTTATCATCCTCATTGTACAGGTGAGGAAACTGAGTCACTGACTGTCTAGAGCCCAGGGAGCCTGGCCCTGAAGCCTGGTGCTGGCCACTCTGCTGAGAAGCCTCCTGAATGAATGACTGCGGGATTAAGAGGGGCGCTGCTGGATTTGGTCCATGTTACAGGATTTGCTACATAGCCTGTTACTCAGAAAATGGGGCTGTGGTATCAGACCCGGCTTTGAAACTGGACATAGTCCAGCTGTGTGACCTTGGGGATAGAAAGGGAATGGTTATTTGGCTTCCCTGAAGCTTCACTCACGTATTCTGAAAAGGGGATTTAAAAAGGAGACTCCAGCGCATAGTAGGTACTTAGAGAATGTTTCCTTCCCAGAGTGGAGGTGTGAGTTTTATTTGTTGAAAATCCCTGGGGGTGGGGCTGTGGGCCTCCTGGAACAGACCCCTATCCTTGGAAAAGGCCTTATCCTTCTCCATGTCTCTGTTAAAACAATCAACGCTGGAGGCTGGCAAAGCAATTTGTTGCTTAACTTTAGTGGAAAAATAAGATCAGTGATTTGTGCTTGCTGAATTTGGAAATAGTAGGGAGGAAAGTTGGGCGGGCTTGGGGAGACGGTGGTGCCACTCTCCTACACCGCTCCGGCGCGCCGCGCAGTGCATACTAACGGCCCTGATTAGTGTTTCAGCAGGAGCCCTGCGCCGCCTGCATACTGATGCATGCCGGACTGGCGTGGAATTGGTTTCCCAGTTGTCACACTGGGAACCAAGATACAGTAGCAGAGACTGGGGAGGTACGGAGGCCGGTGATTTCAAACAGGCACCCCTGAGCCCCCACACTGGTGAGTCTGGGACGTTGGATCGAGAACTGGCGTGAGTGGCTCCTCTCCTTATTTGGTTTTTGGAACTGACTGTGAACCCAAGTATTCATGAACTCATTCACTCAGGAAGCGTGTGTTGATCTTCTACCCTGGGCTGGCAGTGAGCTAAGAGCTGGATGCCACGGTGGACTGAACACACCTAGTCAGCCTGGAACTTTCCACTGTAGAGGAGCAAAATGGGCCAGGCAGCTTCACCATCAGGTGATGTCACAGTGCTGGGATTCAACCTGCAGAACCCACCCAACTACCCATGAGTGAGCCCCTAACTCTAGCTGGAGAAGCCAGTAGAAGGCTCCATGGAGGTGGAACAGGTGGGATCTTTTGTGATGGACATTGAGGGATGAATAGAAGTTCACCAGGGGAAAAAGAAGGCACTCTAGGAGAGGCTGCCTGAGCTCTGGATGCCCTGAGGGAGGGGCTGTGGTCTATTCAGGGAAAAGGGAGCCGCAGCCTGTGGAGAGCTGGTGGGAGCAGTGGTGGGCGGATGCAGGGCCTGGAATGCCACACTAACTAGCTTGGTCTGAGCCCCGAGGGGAAGCGCGCTGCAGAGGGATTTGCAGCAGAGAAGGGCTATGTGGTTAGGTTTGTAGTCTAGGAAGGCGTGTGTTGCATCAAGAATGGATTATTTTAGGATGAGAGTTTGTACCCATTCAAAGGTAGGACTGGGGGCCGCTGCGCTTTTGGGCATCCCAAAAAACGGTGTACTGTGACCATTTGCATTGAGATCAATGACAAATAAAAAACAGAAGGCTCATCCTGAATTTCATCCATAGTCCAGACTTTCTGAACTTCCGGCACTATGGAATGTACTTGTTTGTGCTGGGCGTCGGGATAGCGCCTAGCACAGAGGAGGGGCCCGAGAAACGCAGATGGGGAAGGGGAGAGGTGGGCAATGCTGCCTTCCTTCTAAAAGCCGGCGGCTCCGGCCAGGGGTCCCGCCAGCACAGCCCAGCCTCCACTGCGGCCCCTCGCTGCAGCCTGGGGCCACGTGGTGTCCTGACCTTTGCCCCAAGTGCTGGGGGTTCTGCCCAGGTTATGTCACCTCTCTAGAAAATGAGGATGACAAAGCACCCCCCTTGCAGGGTTTTTGTGGTGAAGTGAGGACAGTATTAGCTTCTCATGGGTGAATGACACCCAGGGCCGCTGGGCGAAAGAAGGCCTAGGATGCTCTGCTGGGGCCAGGGGATGGGTGCAGACCAGGCAGCCCCGAGCAGAAGGCCTCTGCCCACAGCAACGTTCTCCTGCATTTAGCCCTCAGGAGCCGCCAGGGCATGAATATTTAATCTCAGCGGTTGCCATTTGTCTTTGCACTGTTAATACTACTTTTCCTTTTTAATTTAGCAGAACGGCACACATCTTGCGAGTTTCTTTATATGTAAAATTTGTGGTATTCAGGCTTCATCCTAGCTGCTGTGGGAGCTGGCCGGGAGGGGAGGGTGAGTGGGCTTTTCCCGGTGGCAGGAGGTGACAGGCTTCTCTGTACGAGGCGCCAGGGTGGGCACAGGCGCGATGAGGAGCCAGGAGCCAGAGCCATCTCCTTTCTGCTGGTTTTGGTGTTTATAGTAATGTGTGTCCCCCTCTCCAGGGACTTGTGCTGGAGATATGCATGCACTTTTAAGTTCTTTTTTTCTCCTTTATAAAGATATGTAGACATTCTAGAACATGCAGAGAATATTGAAAAGAAAACTCATACATGGTCCTACTCACCAAGGACAATAAAGCTTCCCCCATTCTAATAGTTATGCACGTACAAGAAGTTAATATGTAATCTCCATCAAGATGGTGAATAGAACACAAGCCCAGACAAAGGCATGGCTTGTTAGCAGCTGCATTTTTTAGTGCGGGGCTAAGGGTTTACAGGAGTAAACCATGATGACCCTGGGAGGTGGGTTCTCTCATCATTCCCGTTTTGCAGATGAGGAAACAGAGATGCAGACAGGCCAAGGAACCTTGCAAGGCAGAAGGCCTGGGGCAGGGCCAGGGTGGGAACCCAGGGCTCCAGGTTGATAGAAATTTTTTGTTAATTGCGCCAAATCTCACAGCTCAAAGACTATTGCTATTTACATGATGGGTATTCATTTCTCCAGATTTTTTCCACACAAAGGGATATGAATGTGCAAGCATTCTCTGAGTGGTTTCTGCTGGAACAAGTGTCCCCAAACCAAAAGGTGTTTCCTGGTCTTGTCTCAGTCTGATGAGAACTTCAGGGCAGGTGGGGGTGAGAGTACATCTGGCTCACGCCCCTACAGTCACTCAGGGGCCCAGGCTCCTGCCTCCTTGTGGCTCTGCCCTCCTCCAGATCCGGAAGACAAGGAGAGGCTGGCGGGATTCCACAGGGGAGGGTGTTATGGGCTGGTCCACCGTGGCACCCAGGACTCTGCCCCCATTCCACTGGCCAGAGTTCAGTCACATGGCCACACCCCACTCAGAGGAGGTTGGGAAATGTGGTCTTGGTATGGGGGTGGGGTGTGCATGGAGAGAAGAAGTTTACTGAGCCAGTTCTGGAGACTGCGTCATCTCTAACACAGGCACCCACTCACCTGGCCTCACGTGCATACCCCATTCTCCCTCTGGCAGCAGTGGAAACACATGGAAAGGGGCAGCCTGGAAACATGGGGTCCTGTAGGAGGCGGGCACCTTGGCCCAAGCAGTAGCTGGTGAGGACTGAGCCCGGGGAGCAGGGAATACAGGTGGGAGGCAGAACCAGTGGGTGGCCCACTACATGCAGGGTGTGGAAGAGGGCAAATCCAGGCAGACTCCCAGCTTTCTGGCTGAGTGATTCCCTAAGTGGTTCCAGAATCGGGCCAGGGGTGCTGGGAGGCAGAGGCACTTGGGAGGTCCTGGAACCCGGTTGGATACTGTCACTTGACCTCTGTTTGCCATGTGCTTGGACAGGGCTGGGATAGAAGAGGACCTAAATGCCAGGGGAGGCACCCTGCTGCCTTTCTGTTTGGAGATGGGGGGGCTTATTTGTATGTAGGTTGCTCTGTGGCTCTGTGGCTCTGTGGCTTGGAGCACACAGCCCACACAGAGGCAGAGTGTTTGGAGGGAAGACACTGAAGCATTGTGTGGTTTCGCCTCAGCATCTAAAGCTCCCACCACGGTCCAGCCTGGCGTCCCCCCAGGCATTTGGCAGCTGCAGTTGTCCTGGCCAGAGCATGCCACAAGCGGTCCCCTGGATGTCCAGGAGGCAGCAAGGCCTGTGTGCTGCTGTTGGAAGCTGCCAGACATGGGCGAATGACATGTCATCCACAGCCCCCACACTGCTGCCTTTGTCCGCATCCACTGTGGCCAGGACAGCAGCAGAGAGTGGAAGGGTCCCTAGGGCTCCCACTCAGATCTGCTGTCCTTTCTTGGGGCCCTGGGGTGAGGAGCTCACCCTGGGGCCTTTGGTTGGCCTCCGGGTTGGGTGATCAAGGAGGTGGCGACTGCCAGGTCACCTTGTCCTCACAGCTCTCATCATCACTCTGGCCTCCGAGTCAAGTGACATCTCATTCATAAGGTGACAGAAGTCAGAGGGCGGCTGGCCTAGAGCCTCCCAGCTCCTGAGTGTGGGCCTGGGCAGTCTGTGCCACTTGGGGGCTGCCTGCTGCTCACAGCTCAGCGGGGCATGCACTGAGCTTCAGAGGCCTCCTGAATCTTGAAGGAGCCAGCGCTCCGGCTCGCTCAGCCCTAGGCTCCAGTCCCAGCTCTGGCCTCTGGGGGAGATGCCACCCAGCTCTTTGTCTCAGCGGCCACTGTCACAAAATGAGGGGCTGCATTCCAAAGTACTCTTTAGCCCTGGCTGCTGTGGTTCCCGGAGCCAGTCCCAGCACAAGGGTTCCTCTGCAGTTTTCCTGGGTGCTTTTCTACATCTCGGGAATTTGTTCTGCCGGTGTGTCCCTGGGAGGCTCAAGCCCCTTGGCCTCTTTATCACAGGAGATAGCTGCCAGGTTGGGTGTGAGTGGGCTCCTGCCCAAGGGGCTGGCTCTGTCCTCCTGGCTTCAGAAGCAAGATTTGTGCCTGTCTGCCCCATGGAGCCACACCGAGGTATGAGGATGGCAGCGGGTTCTCCCTCAGTGCCCCCAGCTCTCACATCTGTTTCCATCTCAACTGTCCCCTGCAAGGCACAATTGTTCTCTGCCCCTACATCACTCCGCCACCCTCTTCTGAGCAGGCTCTGGTTCTCCTTGTTCCCTCTAGGTACTGATCACAAGGCTTCTGTGTGAATAGCCCCAGGTCTAAGTGGGACTCCACCATCCTCCTTCCGGGTATAGAGCTAACACTATCAACATCGCCATGGGTCGCAACCTTGTTGATGGTGACTCAGTCCTGCAGCACCCAAAGCCTCGTACGCATGGCTGTCACTCAGCTGCTCCCATCCCCCTCACACTATGTCTCCGTCCTCACAGTACTCATGCGATCAGCCCAGGGCCTGGAATATGGCAGTTGCCTGGGACTATCCATTTTAGAAGAATACACTGAAAAAAGATGTGTGCATAGCATCGAGGATGGGGTTACTTTCCATCTGTGTAACAGCCAAGAAGCCTCATGGTTCTGGGTGCAGTGGGGGCACTTGGAAAGGTTCGTTGAATGCATCAATGCGTAGAGTGAATGAGTGAGTGCTGTTGTGCTTTCACAGTGCAACAGCAAGGCCTTGCATTGCGCTTCACCCAGCTTCATCTTGATCACTTGAAAGGCACTCTCTAGTCCCAGCTGCTTGTTCTGGATCCTAACCGTCTCTTCCATCTGTTGACAGATTCTTATTATCAGCATTGTGTGGGGGAGATTAGGTTTTTGAAGGGCGAAGATGCTCTCTGACATTCAGGGGTTTGGGTCTGGATGTGGCATTTGATCTTCCCCTTCCTATCCAAAACGCTGTATCTGTTGTCAGGCAGCTCTGTGTTTCACTCCCTGCTCCACATCTGGTGGCTGTGTGACCTTGGACAAGTCACTTAACCTCTCTGAACTGCAATGTGCTCATTTGTAAAATAGGGAAAATGAACAGCACTACTCTGAAGAGTTGTGAGGGTAGAAATGAGGAACACTCCTGAAGTGCTTCACACAGAGCCTGACAATGAGTTAAGACATGATGATGATTATAGTGAGGCTGGCGGTGATGGCGGTGGTAGTGATGGTGCTGATAGTGGTCATGGTGGTGATGATGATGATGGTGGTGACGGTCCTGGTGATTGTGGTGATGCCGATGATGGTGGCGGTGGTGATGATGCTGTTGATGGCAGTGGTGATAGTGATGATGGTGATGGAGGTGATGGTGATGATGGTGATAGTGATGGTGATGATGGTGATGGTGGTGATGGTGATGATGGTGATAGTGATGGTGATGGTGGTGATGGTGATAGTGATGGTGATGATGGTGATAGTGATGGTGATGATGGTGATGATGGTGATGGAGGTGATGGTGATGATGGTGATGGTGGTGATGGTGATGGTGATGATGGTGATGGTGATGATGGTGATGGTGATAGTGGTGGTGATGGTGATGGTGATGATGGTGATGGTGATGATGGTGATAGTGATGGTGATGATGGTGATGATGGTGATGGAGGTGATGATAATGATGGTGATGGTGATGATGGTGATGATGGTGATGGTGATAGTGGTGGTGATGGTGATGGTGATGATGGTGATGGTGATGATGGTGATAGTGATGGTGATGATGTTGATGGTGGTGATGGTGATAGTGATGGTGATGGTGATGATGACAATAATGTACCTCATAGCAAATGACTGGAAAATAGAATCAGAAACAGTGCTCACAAAAGTTCTTTCTCCCAGAAATTCAGTGCTTTGGGAATGCATTGGTTGCTTTTGTGCAAACTCTAATTCTAAGCTGTGGTTGGAATGTGCGGTTCATTTATCTTCCCTCAGGCGTCCTGGCAGGTTAAAAGCAGGAGGTGATGTATCAGAACCTCCAAAAGGAGCCCTGTTTATCCAGGCAGAGCCTGCTCTCAAAATGCCTGCCTGAGTCTGTAGCTTCCTTCCAGCCCCACTGAGGCTTCCAAGTCTCTTGCCAACAGATCCCCAGTCCGGGCAGGCCTACAGATTATGAAGCCTGGACCCCACCTCCAGAGATTCCGATTAAATTGGGTTGGAGTGGAGCCCCTGTGTTGGCTTAAAAAGCTCCCCAGGTGATTCCAATCTGCAGCCAAGGCTGAGGACCCCTGCAAAGAATTTCATTCCTTCTCATTGCAGGGCTGTTTAAAAACAATCACTGCCTGGCATCTAGTGGGGAGGCGAACAGGCTTCTGAGATTAGTGGCACAGCGAGTGGGCTCCTCAGTTTGTCACCAGAGATGGGAAGGCAATTGTTATCAAACAATGGGTCTTCATACTCAGCACTCTTAAAAAGAAAGAAGAGTTGAGGCCAAAGGCCACAAAGATGTACTGAAGTCACAGGGCCAGCAGGTCCAGTGTCCTCCAGGGAAGTTCATGGCCAAGGGAAAACTCTCCTCTCTCTTGAGCATTTTCTAATAAATGAGGAAAGGGGGCCCGGATTGTTTCATTGAACTGTCCAGGGTCACACAGTGAGTTACTGTATCTATCTACCCATCTATCCATCCTCCCATCCCTCCATCCATCCTCTCATCCTCCCATCTCTCCATCCATCCACTCATCCAGCCTCCCATCCTCCCTTCCATCCATCTACATATTCTCCCACCTTCCCATCCACCCACACATCCATCCTCTCACTTATCGATCCATCCATCCATCCTTCCAACCATCCAGCCATCCAGCCATCCTCCCCTCATTTCACTCATCCGTTCATCCAGGTGGGATAGGGATGGACAGCTGCATGGGTTCTTCATGGAGGCTTTAACTGCCAGGCAAGAGGTTGGCTCTGCCTTGTGGCCAAGGAGAGCCACGTGAGCTATTCTAGGAAGGAGAACCCGGTAGCTGCTGTGATGGTCTGGGCGATGATTGGAGAGACATAGGTGATGGTCTGGGTGATGATTGGAGAGACAGGGCTCAGAGGAAAAACTTAGTGGAAGAACAGTCAGGACTGAGCTTGGGGACAGACAGAGCCCTGGCCCCAGCCCCAGCCTGCATGGAACTCACAAGGCAGTGGGAGGCAGGCCTGTGACACTCTGACCACCCACTGCTTCACCTGCACTCATTGCTGCATCCTCACCTAAAACAGTGCTCAGGACCTGGAGGGTTCTCTGCAAACATCTCATGCTTGCAGGGAGGTGATGTCAGAGTGATGAGGAGGGGGCAGGTGAGAGTGGGCGGGAGTAGTGACAAGAGGTGCCATGTCAGAGTAGTCATGGGGTCTCTACCAGGAGCAACAGTCTGAGCTGAGCCCCAAATGAGGGGGCTGCCTGTGAGAACCCAAGGGAGGAGATTTCTAGGTGGAGGGAACAGCTAGGGAAAGGCGAGGGCATCTTTTTCTCACCCCAGGACAGGGTTCCTGCAGGGACAGACGGGATGGGAACAGGTCAGCGTTGCACCCGCCGGCTGTCGGGGCCAGCATCCTGCATCCTTCCCCGCCGGCCCCTCCTCCCCGCTCCGCTCAGGTCCTGCTCGCGCAATGCCATCTTCAGATTTCACGGAACACATTTCCACTCTCAAAGAGCGATGTTGTGGCCTTCTCCCCTCATGAGGAGACAGCGGCTCTGTGCTCTCCTGTGATTATCTTTTCAATTAAATCCTCAGACGTGGCCAGGTCTCCATTCATAAATTCATAAGAAAAGCCTACAGACCCGCGGTGGCTGTCCAGGCCCTAATTTGCTCTAAATGGCAATTTTAAATGATACGACGCAGGCCGGGTAGCTGGGCCACGTCCCCTTCGTTCCAGGGAAGAGGGAGCAGAACGAAGATCAGCAGTGGCCCTCCAGCGGGGCTCGCCACCCCTATCCGGTTCTCGGTTCCTGGATTCATCACAGAGCGAACTGGCCAGGACGCTGGGAGAGCGTGGAACCAGGTGCGTCCCTCGTACCCAGAGCCCAGGTTCCGAGTGAAGGCCCGTTCCGGGAGTGGGCAGGTGTGGACGAGGGACCCTCGGTGCTGCTGGCCCTAGCTGGGGATCAGGCCCCTGTCTCTGGGCCTGGAAGCCCATCTGCTTTGGAGGTGATGTCTGTGGAATGCAACCTTCAGGACGCCCAGGCGGAGTCACCCACAGTGGGGCAGCCCCTGCACAGGCTTTGCTGGAGTCTCCACTGCACTGGCCTAGGTCCGAGCAGTCGTAGCACTGCCCCCAGCTGCCCTTCTAAGCCCTGTAGCCTGATGGATTAGAACCTGGCCTCCCTCTGGAGAAAGGCCCAGGACCCGATTCAGAGGCGTCGTTCCCTAGTGCTTGGACGCTGACCTCTCGGAGATGGGGTCTATGTCGCAGGGATGAGTGCTCCCTGCACTGAGGGGCTGTGACCACCAGCCTGTGGCCCAGGACACTCAGGAATGCTCTGTGCTGTTAGCTCATGTCCCCGGCACTGCCCTGGGTGGGCTGCTGCAGGCACAGAGGGGCCTCAGACCCAAAGAGCAGAGGGGACAGACAGATCCGTGGATGCATCGGGATGGAGGCTGGCTGCACAGGGGCACTTTCCCCACCTGCTGGGTTGGGGATGATTCGGGGCAGGCTTCTAGGAGGAGGCAACAGCTGAGTGGGAGTTTACTGGGTGGGGAAGGGCAGAGGAGCAGGGGTCCAGGCGAAGTGGACCGCATGTTCCCCGCCTCAGGGGGATGAGGGGATGGCGTGGAGTGTCCAGAGAGCCTGCAGCTGGTCAGGGACAGGCACTACAGGCCTAGTGGGTTGTGGCAAGAGGGGGACAAGATCACAAAGGACTGGCTTTGACGCCTAAATGCACGGCTGCTGCCCTCCAGGGGGGTCCCGGGCAGGGGCGGACAAAGGCCCTCTCCCTCCTGCCCCCTGCCGAATGTTTCTTTCACACACGCCGCGGTTCTGGGAAGGACACGGGAGGGCAGACTAACGCTGGAAGAAGTGGGAGGCAGCAAGGGGATCTGGTCACATCCCGCTGGCCCCGTCCCATTAAGACGAGGCTCCGCTGAGACTGGTCCCCGCTGGAGGGGCCTCATTATGTTTGTAATTGACTCCCTGCTGTGAGGCTCCCACTCTAGAACCTGGTTTGATTGGGCGGGGGCGGAATTAACAGAACAAAACTGCGTTAGCTCAGATCATGAAGAAGAAATCACAGCCTGAGTGGATGGGGCCAAAGCGTTCATCATTTAAAAAAAAAAAAAAAAAAAAAGCCCTGGAGACCGCTATTGTCAATTCTACATTTTATTTCATTGATTCCTTTAAAAAAAAATGGTATGGAGCTCCTGGCCTGTGGGGTTTTGCATGCTAGACACGGTAGTTTTCTCGGGATGTCGGCCGGCCTTCCTTGTGGCCATCGATTATTAATTTTTGTACTGTTAAAGCATCAAAAGAGGGAATATTCTTAGGAACACAAATGCTAATGACAAACATCAGAAACTGCTTCCAGAACAAACGTCCCATCAATAAAACATCCACAAATATGTGTTTGCTGAGTCGAATGTAAGGGCTTGGGCTGCAGCCCAGGGTGGGTCTGGGGAGTGGCTGAGAGGGGAGAAGAGGGAGACGCCGTGCTCCCAGGGAGCCCTCAGCCCAGGGGCGATCGAGTGCCTACAGGGACCCTGGCAACGTGGGATTGGGTATACAGATGTCCATCAGGAGAGCTGACCTCCTCGCAGGGAGCAGCTCCAGAAGAGGGGCTTCACCCTGGGGTCGGGAAGGGCTGGCGGGCGTGCACTCTAGGCAGAGGCAGCAGGAGATGCAGACATTCAGAGGCAGGATGCCCACGGAACCTTCTAGCAGCTTGGCAGGCAGAAGCCTAAGAATCCTGGTGTGGGGGCGAGACTGGAAACCCAAGACAGAATCGGGTCACAAAGGGCCCCGAATGCCAGGCAGAGGTGTGTCCATCACCCTGGAGGCGGTGACAATAGCTGGGCGGTAGCAGGACTAGAAGGGCCTTTTGGGAGGAACCACTCCTGGCTGGGAGGCTGTGGCTTGGCGGTGGGGAGGTGGGAGGGTGGGCACGGTCCTGGCACGGGGTCAGGGACCCAGAGGCTGGTGCAGTCACTGCTAGGCAGGATTGAAGAGGCCTGGCTCTGGCATGGTCTAGGGGGAGAGGGGTTCCCCGTGCCCACTTCACCTCCTTCCAGTGCACTCTGCACACAGCAGCCAGAGGGTGTTTCAAAAGCAGCTCATTGGTGACGTCGTCATCCAGCTTTAAAAACTTCATCCAGTGTCCTCTGCTGCACCCATCTGAAGCTCCTAATGAAGCTCTGTGCCTTGGCATGTGCCGAGATGCCCCGTGTCTGCTCCCCGGTCGGCTGATGGCCTCCCGCTCAGGGCTGGGGACTCTGTGGTTGTCTTTGTTCACCCTCGAGTCTCCAGGGCCTCCCAGAGCCTGGCACCTGCTCAGTGCTCAGTAGATGGGTGTCGGATGAATGAATGAGTGGATGGATGAATTAATGAATGAATGTGCGAAGGGCCAGATATGAAAATGGGTTGGAGGTAACATTTCCAGAAACAGCAGGCCGGGCAGTGAGGTCAGCGGGCAGAGCCCCCTCTGTGGTTGACTCTGCCTGAGTGGCTCCTGTCCCCTCTCCAGCCTCTCATTATGGCTTGATGGGCTGACAGGCATCCCTCCCTTCAATGTCAGGGAGCTCTTATGCAAATGTCAAAACCCCACTCTTCAGATATTAGACACGTCTTTACCAGGTGAAGACTCTGGGCCAGCCCTGGGGCTGATGTCCGCAGCATGGTCCTTGGCTGCAGAAGGGCATGGGCCAGCAGGAGGCTTGGAGCAAGTGCCACAGAGTCCCCAGCTCTGTGAATTCTGTGTGGGTGCTGGGTGGGCCCAGTTCGGAAGCCCAGTCCACGGTGTCACCAAGAAGGTAGCTGGGAACAGAGTCAGCGGATGAGGGGGAGTGTGGACAAACACCCTGGGGAGCCTCGTGGAGCGAGACTGGGGTCTAGAAGTTCCAGAAGTCTGTCTTTTCTTCCTGGGGCTGCTGTAACAAATGACTGCCAGCTGGGAGCTTAAAGCAACAGACATTTATCCTCTACAGCTCTGGGAGCCCGAAGCCTGGAACCGGGGGGTCTGCAGGGCCAGGCTCCTTCTGTGGGCTCCTGGGGAGGTCCCTTCTGGCTGTCCGACCTCCTGGTGGCCCTGGCTGTCCGTGGCTTACAGACTCCTCCCCTAGTCACTGCCTCTATCTTCACATGACTGTCCCTGCTGTGTGTGTCTTTGTCCACATGACTTTCTTATAAGGACACCGGCCTTGGACTTAGGGCCCACTGTGGCCTCCTCTTAACTTGATTCCATCTGCAAAGACCCTGTTTCCATTTGCCAATGCCAGGTGTAAGGCCTTAAACATACCTTTTAGGGGCACCCGATTCCACCAACAACATTCCTTTGGGAAGTGGATCCTTATGGCTGGAGGTTGGGGGCAGAGGGTGCCGCAGTGCCTGGGGCTGGGCAGATGGAAAGGCCCAGGCAGGAAGGACCTGGAAGACAGGCCAAGGAGTGGGGACAGTGGGGACTATGGACTATGGAGGGCTGGTCGTGGTGGGAAGACAAGGGCAGATCAGTGTGTGGAAACACCTGCCACAAGGGCGAGGGGGCGAGCAAGGAGGAAGTCCAAGTGTGAGGAGGCCCGGATGCCTCTGAGGTCCGTCCTGCATGTGGTAGGCTCGGCCGGCCCCACGAGGGCCTGAGCACCCTCCCTGTGCAGCAGCCACAGGAGCGTCCCAGCCTGGAAGCAGAGCAAGCAGGAGGCTGAGATGGAGCATGGCCAGCCCAGCTGCCCCTGCTCCTGCCACTTGTCTCCCAGGGAACCCAGCATCCTGGAGCCCCTTCCCTGTGGCTGCAGACATGAAGAGCACATCTGAAGAGGAATCAGAACTCATTACTGTGTGTGCACCTGCACATGTGCATACATGCACTCATGCATGCTCATGTTCACACACAACACACACACACATGCACATATACATGAGCCCTGCTCCCCACTCTCACTGTGGTGCTGTGGTTTGGGGCCTGGCCCAGGCCTTTGTGAGACTGCATGTCCAGTGACAGACTCAAAGTCAGAGAATGCACTCAGGCCAGGCCTCCGTCATCTGAAGATACCAGTCTGAAGGACACTGGGTTCTTGGATCTGGTGCCACTGTCATCCATGTTCTTGTCCCTTCGGCTGTGACGAAGGACTCCAGTCTCCATGGCTGGGGCTGGGGGCTTCCCTCGGCTGCCTAGGAGAGAGTGTGGGCACTGTGGGCCCAAGCAGAAGGAAGACAGGCAGGGGCTGAAGGCTCTTGCTGGCTGATACCCAGGCACTTCTCTCTCCTGAGAGCCACAGGCTGGTGGGCTCAGCCATGTGCCAGCCAGTGTGCTCCAGGGAAACAGAACCATAGGAGATGGATGGTTAGGAGATAGCCAGGTAGCTAGAGGACAGGTACTGAAGGAGAAATACAGTTGGAGGGAGGTCGATAGACAGATATACACATAGACACAGATTGATACACTTAAGAACTTGGCTCATGCAGTTGTTGGGGTTTATAAGTCAGGAACCTGTAGGTCAAGCCTGCAGGCTGGTAACTGAGGCAGGAGTGGATGCAGCCCACGACTGACTGGGGCTGGCCAGGCAGAGTTTCTTCTTCTCTGGGATGTGTCGCCGTTTGCTCTCAAGGCCTTCAATGGATTGGATAAGGCCCCATGCTATTTTGGGTGGTCTCCTTTACCAAAGTCCTCCATAGCAGCGCCTGGATGACTGCTTGATTGGATCACTATGGACTGTAGCCTAGACAGGTTGACACATAAAACCTGTCACCTTTCCCTGCCAATAAAGGTGACACAGACCTTTTCCTGATGAAAAGCCAAGTAGAAAATGCCCCCAAGAAGAACAGCACTGGGCCAGCAGGTCAGCAGGGCGGCCATGCCTCCTACCAGGAGTCCCTCTCCAGTCATGAACCCTCTCCTGCCACACCTCTCTAAGCAGGGATGTGGCCCAGCACCTGCTCCGTGCTCTCCCTCTGCTTCCGTTTCCTCCATGACTGGTCATCACTTGACATTCTATCCCACCAGCATTGCCTACTGTCTGTGTCTCTTACTAGAAGGGGCAGGTCTTCCTTAGACAGCCAGTTTCGAATCTCCATCTCAGTGCTAAGTGGGCTAAGAAACTCACACCTGCTGAGCTCCCGTGCTGTCCAGGCAAAATCCCCAAGGTGCTCTGAACTTATTGACCTCCTTCGTGTCACCCCCAGGGCCCAGCTGCAGACACGGCCAGGTTCTGACTCCTCCCACACAAAGCTTTGCAGCTGTCAGTGACCTCAGCGGAGGAGAAACAGCCCGCAGGGTTCTGCCTGGGCCCTGGGGAGGGGGCTCTGTGGGGCTGAGTCTGTGGCAGGGCAGTGCTGTGGACAGGTCTCTAGATGAGACGTGGCCTCTGGCACCAAGGCAGGTCCAAATCTTGGGAATAGCCTGAGTCATTCAGAGTCATCCTGCTGGCTATGAGGACAGCTTCTGGGACAGACTCATGGATAACAGTGGGGTTTCAGTGGGCTGATCGGGGCCAACCATGGCTGACTGAGGATGACCGTGGCTGAACGGGGCTGATCGGGGCCGACCGTGGCTGACCGGGGCCGACCGTGGCTGACCGGGGCTGACCGTGGCTGACCGGGGCTGACCGTGGCTGACTGGGGCTGACCGGGGCAAGGGCCTCCTGGCAGGAGAGCAGAGCAGCCCAGTGAGCTGGCTCCCATTCCAGATCCAATGCTCTTCAAGCCCGCACATGCTCAAAGTTGGATTGGCAAAGAGCTCTGCAAAGCCGGGATCCGGGGCTCCCCTCTGCTTGTCTGACCCCCAGAGCAGAGCTCAGTGTCAAGAACTGGAGTCTATTCCTGAGGGAGCACAGAAGGCAGGAGGACATGGATGGAGACAAATGGCCGTGAGATGAGATTTCCTGCCCCACTGCATGGAGCCCAGTGAAGCCGGAGAGAAAATGTGTGTAGGACCATGAAGATCTATCCCAGAATTCTGTCTCCAAATGATCCAGACAAGCATGGAACAGACTGGGCTTAGTTCCTGGATGACCTGGGCCGCTTTCCCTTCCACAGTCCCTGAGTGGAGGGTGGTGGCCATTGCACCCATTTCACAGTGAGGTAAACTGATGCACAAAGTCATTGTGTTGGCTGTCGTGCACACCTGCCCTCAGATGTGTGTCTCAGAATGGCGTCTGGGACATTTCTTCCTGCTTCTAGGCTGCTGGAGCCCCAGGGCACATCCCCAGCCACCGGGGGCCTCTTGAGCCCTTAGAAAGTTAGACACAGGGTGTGGCAAAGGGACAGTGTGTTAAGCAGCCCCCCCAGAGGCTGGGGTCCCGCAGCAGACCACCCATAACGGGAGCCATTTGCCCAGTGAGGCCGTTTGAGAAAGGCCGGGCGTGTAGGGTGCAGTGAGTATGCAGTGATGTGGGCACTGCATGGGGGAAGAAGGTGAAACACTCAGCCTGCGGGGGAGGCTTGCTCCTTCTTAGGGGCTACGGGCAGCCAGGAGACCCCTTCCCATGGTCTGCGTGACCAGCTCCCCCTCCTCCAGGGCTGTGTTGACATGTGCCTTCCAGGTGAGGCCTCCCACACCCCCTTATTTAAAATAGTACCCCACCCCCACCGTCCCCACCCGTACCTCAGCTGCTTCTCTCTCCTGGCCCCAATCCCTGCTGAACGCTGTAATTTGGCATTCACTGTCCATTACTCTTTCCCGTGAGGCAGGGGTAGAGTCTGTCGTGTTCTCCACTGAGTCTCCAGAGCTAGGATAGAGCCTGGCGCCCGGCAGCCCCCAGTGCCTGTTCCCCAATGATTGAGCCATGTGGGCCTCTCCCTGCTCTGACCTGGTCACCACTGCATCCCCTGAACTTTGCACACAGCTTCCTGAGTGTGGGTGCCTGATCAATAGTTGACCAAGGAATGAGAGTGTCTATAACATGGAGAAAGTGGTGTGGGGGTTCCTGCTTTCTGTGATCACTGGGAAGAGGACGGAGTGGGCACACGGCATAGGCACTCGGCCCATGAAAGGGGAGACCTCTCACACAGCTGGGCAGTGAGGCCGGGGTCAGGGACCCTTCGGCTCTGTGTTGGCAGGGGGCCTCGGCCAAGTTGCCCAAAGCCTCCGTGGCCCCGGTTTCTCCTCTCCTGACAGGCTCTCCTGTAGCTTTGTGTCACCCAATAAAAATGGCTTTCGAGGGTTCCCCAGGAGCCTCCAGGGTCAAAGCTTCTCTAGAAGGATTCACAGAAGTCTGATAAGCTGTGTTCCTCATGGCAATGACTCAGTACAAGGAAAGGTTCCAGGTTAGGATCAGTAAAGGGGACAAAGACACACAGGGCAGAGTCAGGAGGAGCCGAGCGCCAGTGCCCAGCTGCCCTTTCTCTCGGTGGACTTCTGCGGATGCCGTTTCCTTCTCTGGGCGAGGGTATGTGACTGCACACAGGACACAGGACATGCTGCCAACCAGGGAAGCTCAGCTGAGTCTCGGTGTCTGGGCTCAGTCACATCAGTGTGGCTGACTATCCATGTGGCTGCCCTCAGCCCCCAGCTCTCCAGAGGCCAAGCTGAGACCACGTGCCCTAAAGCCCCCAGATAAACAAACCTGCTCCAATTAGACAGGACATCCTAAGGCTTACAGGTCATCTCCCAGAAGGCAATCAAGGGGCAAACCTTTCTTTGCAGTGTGCAGAGTTTGGACAACCCAGCCCTGTGGCATTAGCCCCTTCTGCACGCTGCTGCCAGGGGGACGGCTCTGCGCTGGAGCCCCTACCCCCGCTGTGCACGCTTGGCCTGGCAGGGCTTGGGCCTCTGCTGGGCTCCCCTCATTCCTTGTCCAGGGCCCCACCGACCCTGGCAATGTTCGCATCGGGGGGGCCGTGTCCCTCTTCTCCTCCTTTCTGTGAGCACTCGGGACAGGCCCCATGATGCTGAGTCCTAACTCTGCGTGGTTCTAGGATCCAGATGCTCTGCAAATGAACATGAACGTGAATGTCCAGTGGTGGGTGCAGTATGCAGAGTCAGCCTCTCCCTCCCTGACTCACCATTTTAATGAGCAATTATTTGGTACCCATGTGTGCTGTGTCAGGACTGGGGATGCTGCGATGCACAAGACAGAGGCAGCCCTGTCCTCCAGGCTCAGTGGCCAGCCCTGGGCGCCATTTATTCCATGGCACCTGGTGGTGAATGCTGCTGGGAGAAGTTCAGCGTCTGCTTAGGCACCTGCCAGCTGCACCATGTGGCTGAGCCTGAGCTGAGTCTGGCCTATGAGCTGAGCTCCTCCTTTGGGCAGGAGGCCCCCTTCTGCCTCTGCTGCAGATGGGTCAGGGTGGGCCTGGAGTGGAGCGGCTGTGTCTCACAGGGGTCTGAAGTGTGGTGGAATTCTGGGCTTTGCCCTGAAGCAGGGACACATCTGTGACCAGGTGTTGAGCCCGAGAGTCTCTGATGGCACGTTCGGAATGACTGCAGTGCCTGGCACTGTGTGCAGAGAGGATGGAATGCTGGTGCTTGAGAGAGCCCTGTGTCTGCATTATTTAGACTAGAGATGGACATGGAGAAGTGACATTCCCAAACTCTTCCTGCCACTCCTTCCCCTCTGGTACCCACAGAGTCAGCGCAGCATTCACAAAATACAGCCTGGGGGTTGGAGGAACCTGACCCACTGCAGGTGGGAGACCACGCTCTGAGGCTGGGCAGCATGCTGGGAGTGCAGGCTGTGTCCAGAACAGGTACCCGCCAAGGGGGCGACGGGAGGGGATCCGGCCCTCGCTCCACCCTCAGGCTGTCGTTGGCCTCAACAGAGTGAGGAAACAGTTCCACCTGCCACAGTGAAACTGGGATGGCGGGCGCCCCGGGTAGCCCAGAGCCGCAGCCAGAACCATGTGTGATATTGCGGTGGTTGTGAGTCCACCTGGAGTTGTGGGGAGGGCGCTGACCCTGCAGATGCATCCCCTCCACCTGCCCCAGGCTCCCCAGCTCGCCAGGGCCGCAGGCCGGTGCCTTGGAGGCTTGGCTGGGACAGGATTTGGGAGCAGGTATCCCCCACAGCATGGCCTCCCTGGGTGGGTTCACAGTCTTGATATTTCATTGACAAAACGAGTGTTCTCTTTTCTGGATAAACAGGTGATATGTGGGGTTTTTAGGAAGAAAAACAGAAAAGATAGGCCTGTGGAGGTGACAGGAGAGGTGGCGACATCCTGAGGGGCTTCTCCTCCTAGACCAACCATCTTCCCTTTTCTTTGAAATCAAGAGAGCCCAGCTGACTCCCGCTAAGTACCCCTAAGAGGCATTCTAGTGGCCCTGCCTGGAGAGCCCTGTGAGCCAAGCCTTGGCCACACACGGCATCCTCTTTACCCAGCATGCACCTGAGCAGGAGCCACAGACTTTCCTGAGTGGCAGGTGTGGCAAGGAAAGGGCTGGGATACAGCGTCTGCGGCCCTGAGAACAGGAGCGTGCGCTCCACTTACAGAATGAATAGTCCACTCATTGTGCTCACCACAGAGGGTTCTTCACTGCACGGGGACGGCACAGCCCCGGGGGGGAGCTAGGGCACAAGAAAGGCTGCCAGGCAGGGCTGGGCTCAGTCAGCAGGGAAGGAAAGAGCTGGGTGGTGGGATGCTGCCTGGAGAACTGTGGCCTCTAGGTGGAGGTCGGCCGGGGGGCCCAGGAAACCTGGGTGGGGTCTGCGGAGATCTGGACACGCAGAGTTGGCATCGGCAGGGAGCAAGGGCTCTGGAGAGCTTGGAGAGGTCGGGGGAGCCGAGAGGGATGGTCCTGAATGTGACCTTGACCACTGGTGAGCCTGCTGAGGCTCTGCCTGTCCAAACTTGAAAGTTTAACTTTGGGCCAGCATTCAGGGGCTTCCCTGGAGCCGTAGGGAAGGGTCTCCTGAGCCTTGGTGGTGGGGAGGGCACTACTGAGAAACTTACATCCAGAGCCGGGTGTCCTGGGAGAGAACCCAGGGAGATGCTGGATGCTGCCACAGCGGAGGAGGGTGTGCCCAGTAACGAGAGAGAATGTTGGCAACGGTGACCTTTGTCATGCTGGATGGTTCTGTCTCTCCCCGCTCATCCACTTGACGCTGTTCAGACCTCTGTCCCCACTGCGGACACCCCTGGCTGCTGTGCTGGGCTGGAGAGGCTCTCTCTGAAATTCACACCACCCAGAACCTCAGAAAGGGACCTTCTTTGGAAGTAGGGTCTTTGCGGATGGAATTAAGGGCAGGTCTTACTGGAGCAGGGTGGGCCCTAAATCCTACGACTGATGTCCTTATAAAAAAAGGAGAGGCCGGGCACGGCGGCTCACGCCTGTAATCCCAGCACTTTGGGAGGCAGAAACGGGCGGATCACAAGGTCAGGAGATCGAGACCATCCTGGCTAACACGGTGAAACCCCGACTCTACTAAACAAAACACAAAAAATCAGCTGGGCGTGGTGGCGGGCACCTGTAGTCCCGGCTACTCGGGAGGCTGAGGCAGAAGGATGGTGTGAACCCGGGAAGCGGAGATTGCAGTGAGCTGAGATCGCACCACTGCACTCCAGCCTGGGCGACGGAGACATACTCCATCTCAAAAAAAAAAAAAAAAAAAAAAAAAAGGAGAGAATGAGGAGAAAGCCACATGATGGATGAAGCGGGCAGAGAATACAGTGAGGCAGCTGCCAGCCAAAGAATGCAGGGGATTGCCCACCATGCCGGATGCTAAAAGAAAAGCATGAACAGACTCTGTCCTGGAGCCTTCGGGAGGCTCGTGGTACTGTCGACGCCTGGATTTGGGACTTCCATCTCCTGAACTGAGAGAGAATAAATGCCCACTGTTTATAAGCCACACAGTACGGGGCGCTTTGTTATGGCAGCCTGAGGGGTGGAAACAAGCACCTACTGTACACGGGGTCCCAGGCCAGCAATGCCCACATGTCTTCCAAGGGGCTCACAATGTCCTGGGAGGGAGCATTCCTGTGTTTCCGTACCCTCTTGGGAAACCGAGGCCAAAAGAATTAGAGTCCCCAGGGAGTGGGGGGCCAAGGGAGGGAGAGCATTAGGACAAATATCTAATGAATGCAGGGCTTAAATCCTAGATGACGGGTTGACGGGTGCAGCAAACCACCATGGCACATGTGTACCTATGTAACAAACCTGCATGTTCTGCACGTGTATCCCAGAACTTAAAGTAAAAAACAAAAAACAAAAAATGAGTCCTTCAGAAAGTAGCCGATTCGAAATTCAAATGCACGTCTTCAAAGCCCAGGCTCTCCTGTATCTATAGATGTTATTTTCTGACTTACTTTCTTCGAGCATTTAAGTGTTTTTACCTCTCTTTGCTCGCCTGGTGTTTCCTAGAAAACACAGTGCAATAAATATCAACATATGACGGGAGACAGCTTAAAGTTATCCATCCCAGCGGCCCCGGTAATCTACTCTCAAAAACCTTCCCACAGCTCGCGTCCCTGCGCCTGCAGGTCGCCGCTGAGTCTGAAAGTATTTTCCGAGGTGATTGATGTAGGTGTGCTGAGAATGACATCTCTGTCTTCCCACAAAAGGCCACTGTATCTGTCACCCGACTTTTACATTTTCACATTTCTTCATTTGGAGGACCAAAGTAACCTGCGTGGTATCAAGTGTATCTTCCTCATATTTTATGAATTCCTTTGTCACAGAGCCCAGCCGGAGCGGCCTGCTGGGGATCAAGGCAGTGTTGCCATGGGAAGGAACACTGTCTGGGGAAGCTAGGCTGTAGCAAGATTTGTGAAACAGAGAGGAAGCCGGGCTTATAAGGATAGAAAGGGCTTTGGGCAGAAGGTGCTGACTCCAGTGTGGAAATAGCAGGAACACGAAGGCCTCTGCACTTGGGGAGCTCTGCAAGCAGTGCCTCTCCTTTCTAACCTCCCCTGTTCTGATCCCAGTTTAAAAGCTAAAAAACAAAATGATCCTCTCTTTAGAGAACTCTCAGCTGGGCGGGCATTTACAAGTTAAACGACAGCCTGAGGCCATCTTCACAACACACACCACCTCCTGCACCCAGCCCCCATCCTGCACCCAGCCCCCCTCCTGCACCCAGCCTCCCTCCTGCACCCAGCCCCCCTCCTGCACCCAGCCCCCCTCCTGCACCCAGCCCCCCTCCTGCACCCAGCCCCCCTCCTGCACCCGGCCTCCCTCCTGCACCCGGCCCCCCTCCTGCACCCGGCCCCCCTCCTGCACCCGGCCCCCCTCCTGCACCCGGCCCCCCTCCTGCACCCGGCCCACCTCCCGCACCCAGCCCACCTCCTCCATGCGGCCTGCTTCCTGCACCCAGCCCACCTCCTCCAAACAGCCTGCCTTCTTCGAGCCTCCTGGCTTTCCTTCTTTTTCATTTATTTGCACCCCTGTGCATTGCCTGCTGTCCCTGCTGCCCAGGCCCTCCCCGACATGTCAGGACTTCTGGCTGATTCCTGCAGGGCAGACTGTTCATCCTCAGGGGGCGTTTGTTGAGTGAATGAATGAGAGATGTAAGAATTTGGTCACCTGTCCTGTGCCCACACACCCTCCTGAGGGTCTCACTCCACACGGCACAGCCTCCCACTTTGGTTGCTCACCTTCCAGGGCATCACAGCCCTCCTGGGGCCCCTGCAGCCTTTGGTCCCAGATGAGATCCAGGTCTAGTCTAACCCAGCATGCCCCTCCCATCGCCGTGGGCAGCTGTTCTCAGTCACTCAGACTCCACATTACCAGGAGCATGCTGCTTAGGGTGGACAGTTCCCAGGGAGAGCCCCTGGGCCATCCCAGCCCAGGCCCCAGAGCTGCCCCCACAACTATCCTATCACACCAGGGCTGGCTCAGGCTCTGCTGAGGCCACTCCCCCCACACCGGGTTGGCTCTGCCGGCCCCACCCCTCACCCGGAGCCCCAGGGCCCCCTACCAGGCCTCATGCCTGCCTTCGGAGCCCCACGGGAAGCCATCTCCTCTAGCTCTTCCCTGGTGGCTCTTGTTATTTGATATCAACAACACACTCTTGTTATTTTTCCTAACAATGGAAAACACGGGAAGGAAGCGGAGGTTGTGGGGTCCGGTGGCTTCAGGTTGTACCGGCCAGGCTGTGTGGACCCAGCAGAGGGTGGGAGCTGAGGCTCAGGCCTGGCACCCCTAGAAGGGCAGCTTCCCTGGGGGTGGCTAGATGCAGCTAGCAGGTGCCCGCTCTGGGCCCAGGGGAGCCTGATGAGGCTCCCAGAGGCAGGAGGGAGAGGCGTGTGGAGGGAGGGTGCCAGGGTGAAAGGAACCTGGGAGAGAAAGAACTGAGTAGGGAGGCTCAGAGCGGGAGGGCTCAGGGCGGGGAGACAGGCTCTGGGATGTGGCACCACAGGGCTTCCTCTGTGCTGGCCACAGTGAAATGCCCTAAACCCAGCGGGTCGGGGGCACCCCATGCCTGCATCCTGGCACCCTCACTGTGGTGGCCTGTTAGCTTGAGCTGACATCAGGCCCTGCACACAGAAGCCCACGGATGTCACCCGCAGCACAGCCTGGGGATGGCAACTCCCGACTGAAGCGTCCCTTTGTCTCTGTTGGTTGCTGGAGCCCCTCGTGCGTGTGACAGGGACCTGCAGCACCTGCCTCCTGAGGCCTCTCCCAAAGGTTCTTCTGCTGTTGGGAACAAGCCTCGTCCAGTGGAGGGGGCCCTCCAGTGGCCCTGCCCTCCTGGCCCAGGTCACAGCCCAACCTGAGGGCTGCCCCACACTCAGCTGGGTCCTCACTGCTGCTGTTGGAGCTCCCACAGGCCGGCTGGGCCGCTATTTGCAGAACCAGGGTGGTCAGATGGAGGGGTCTTCCAGCCTCCACCACACACGGGGCAAGATGTGGCCTCTACAACCCCCTGGCCCTGGACAGGGTCACTGGGCC
This sequence comes from Symphalangus syndactylus, assembly GCF_028878055.3. NCBI lineage: Eukaryota > Metazoa > Chordata > Mammalia > Primates > Hylobatidae > Symphalangus > Symphalangus syndactylus. Next base: position 14,525,543 of record NC_072438.2, on the reverse strand, counting down.
TGAGTCCTGTGTCTTGCAGGAAGGTCCCATTCAGGGACCCTGATGCCTGGTCCTGCAGGATCCGAGGCTGAACTATCCCCTTGTACCCCAGCTGAGAGCACTGATAATGTGGAGCCTGTGGTAGCTTCCCGGGGCTGCCAGAACAGATGACCCCGGACCTGACTGCTTCAAACAGTAGAGAATTCTTCTCTCCCAGAAGCCTAGAAGTCGGAAATCACAGTGTCTGCAAGGCATGCTCCCCCCTCGAGCCTCCACAGGAGGATCCCTCCTGGCTCTTCCAGCTTCTAGTGGCTCCAGGTGTGCATCCTCCCAGCCTCTGCAGCTGCCCTCCCCTGGCGACTTCTTCCTGGATCATCTCGTCTGTCTCTCATGAGGACACGTGTGCTTGGATTTAGAGCCCACTTGGATTAAGACCTTTGACTTAATTACATCTGCTAAGATCCTTTCTCCAAATAAGGTCACATTCAGAAGCTCCGACTGGGATGTGGACAGGTCTTTTGGGTGGGTCACTATTCAACCCTCTACCGACCTCAGGGGGAAGTGGTTGCATTTGCAGGCTGCCTGTCTATGGGGTGTTCCCAGCCCCAGTGCGCCCTGTCTCCTGCTTCTCCGAGGGCCAGCCCTGGAGAGCACAAAGCCCACCCTCCCGGGTGGTAATGACGTGACTCACCCTCCATGTGTGTGCTCAGGGGACCCCTGCAGGACCCCTCCCTACCCCAAGAAGCCCACCCTGAGGAGACCTGCAAAGCCACTGGCATTGAACAGCTATGGAAGGCTTCTCTGGGTAATAAATCAAAGTTGTGTTTTCATAAGCTATCTGTTACATTCCCTCGGCCCACAGTCGCCAGAAGATCCAGAAGTGGGCTGTGTTATCCCCATCATACAGCAGAAGGGGTGGCTCCTGGATGAGGCTGTGACTCCCTGTTGGGAAGTGGGGCCCGGACCTCCACTTCCCCCTCCCCTTGTCTGGGCTGCCCTCAGAATTGTCTCTAGCATGGACACCAGGGTGGTGGCTTGTTGAATACAATGTAAATTGTAAGGAAAAATATGACATGGAGCTGTTTAAATTCTCTCTCCTTTCCCTGCTCTAGAGACAGCACGCTGCATGCACCTGGCCTCTGCACTTCCACCGTCTGGGGATCACCAGCCTGCAGGGAGGCTGCATGCTAATCTCAGCTTCCCCTAGACTCACATAGCGGTGATAGACAGGGCCTCTCCTGAGGACCTCAGAGCCGTCTTGGTGGGACTTGGTTCCCCCGCCCCCAGCCCCATGCTGTCTGGCCATCCTCTTCTCTGCATCTTTTTCTCTCAATTAATCCCCAGCAGCTACGGTACGGAGGGCTCTGGCTGTGTGCTCTCTGCGCTTTAATTAGGGGTCACTGCGAACAGTATTATTTCCCAGGCTTGCCATGATTCTATTAAAATTTTCCTTTGTAGACATCAGGCATAGCCTGATGTCTACAAAGGAACAAAGGAAGCAGGAATCCAGGGCAGAGCTGCTCGCTCATCAGCAAGTGCTGGGCTTTCTTCCCTGTCACCGCCTCCGGCAGCGTAGCCCGGCGATGGCCAGTAGGTTTCAGCATTTAAGGTGACGCACATCTCCCGGTACCTGAGCCCTGTGCTAGGAGAGATTCGGAAATTAAGGCGATCTTGGCAGCCAGGAGTGTGGTCATCAACTAGTGACCAGCCTGCCATGGTCTCAGGCGAGGGCCAGGCTCCCGTGGGCCGGCTGTCTGCCCTCCCCAGTCAAGTCCTTCGGTTCTGCCATCCTGTTTTGCAGTTGCCAAGGCATCGTTTCCAGCCCAGAAAAGCTCAATGAGGTTCAGAAAGTGGCTGCAGTTGTGCAGTCTGTGGAGAGGGTCCTGCTCCTGGCAAACAGAGGACTCTGAGCTGGGTCAGGGGCTGAGATCCTGGGGGTCAGCCTCAGTCTCAGGCTGAGGGATGAGGTCAGAGAAGGAGCAGTTGTCCCCATGAGCGCCGCCTGGCTACTGCATGTGGTGCAGGTGCCCCCTCTACTCTGGCTGGTGCAGGTTCTGCCTCCTGCAGACCCTCTACCACATTTCCCAGAGCATCCTCCACAGCGACTTTCCCAGACCTTCCCTGCCTCTGACCCCAGGGCCTCCTTCCACTCACCAGGACAGGAACGGCCACCTCATTGACAGATGTGGAAATGGGGGCTCCATGAGGTAGAGGGACCCACGAGTGTCTGAGCCAAGATGGGCATGTGTCCATCACTGGCTATGGCAGACATGGCCGCCCTATCGTGCAGCAGTCAAATACATCCTGACTGCTTCCTGTTGCTCCTGTCTTCTGAGTGCTTAGATGAGATGAGTTCCTTGCATCTTAAATTAGTTTATAAAGCTGTTTCATAAATGAGCCTGGTTTACGTGCTTAAACTTCTGAGGCAGCCAAGTCCCCCTGTGCCATTTGACAGGCCCGTGCTTGATTGGACTGCCATAAATGGTCACTAGCTACATTTATGTATTCATGCTTTTTCATTCATTCATTCAATGTTTACTAATCATTTAAGGAGCACCTCCTATATGGTCAGCAGCTCGCTAAGACTGGGGATACCTTCATGAACCCACATTCCAGTAGGGGATATGGGCGCTAACCAAACGGTTGCACAGACAGCAAGATGGAGGCTGAAATCCATGCAATGCCGGAGCCAAAAGCTGGTTCTCTGGACTCTTTCATTTGGCTCCATGACCTTCTCTCTTTGGGCACTGGGTGGCAGGAAGCTGGAACTGGTTGCCTAGAGACATGCGCTCTGGGCTCTTCCTCCTTAAATTCCTTCCACTCTTTCAGATGCTGCTATTTCCAAGCACCCTAAACTGACTTCCTAATTTGTGGCTGCGTCGTCGCTGGTGCCTTCTTGAATTGATTTGCCGCTCCCTGTGTAGCTTTTCGTGTTCCTCGGCTGCTTGAGTTCTCAGTCATTGCTGGTGTCTAGGCAGCATTTACAATTTCAAAGGATCTCTTGAAGGTGTGAATAATTTCTCATGATGTCTTGGTGGTAAATAATCCATGTAAACTGTCCCTGGCCCTCCTGGCCCCTGCAGATGTTATCTGGTATCTGGATATCTGTATTTTAAATTGTCCCAGACAGTGTTCTAATGCAAACAAGGTGACAAGTCTGTGATTTAGAGTTTGAAAATCCTGTCTGCGCATGAAAATCAATGCATGTAATTTCTGAATCAAAATAATCGCACATAATTTAGGTAAATGCTGCATTTCTGATGTTCACAGACGGAGTCTGTGTTTTGGAAAACACAAATGCCTGACAAACTCCTGTCAAAAGCCCTGTTCATCAGGAAAATACTTGTGAGTTGTGGTTCCTATTCTCTGGTGGGACTGGGGCTGGGTGAGTGGTGACCAGGACACTGACAGGGCTCTGGAGCCACAAGGAGGGGCATTCCAGTGGAGAAGGGTGTCCTGCGGTTAGGCAGATGGTGAAGGCCAGGCTGGGTTCTCCTTCTATAGGTGGAGGGTTGAAACAGCAGGCTGGTATTATATTTCAGGTCTAGAAAGATCTCCAGACAGCAGGAGGAGTCTGATAAAAGGGCACAAGATCACAGGCCTGGAGATTAGCGGGAGGGCCCTGGGCTGACACCCCAGGGGCCTGGCTGGCTGGGGCGGGGGGGTGCTGGCCTTGTTGCCTTCTGCAGAAGGGCCCAGGGGCCTCTCCCAGCTTCTCGATGCTCTGAGCATCGCCTGCCTCTAAGGCGGCTTTGGGAGCTCCTTCTTCACCCTCCTCTTGTGGAAAAGACCATATCCCTTCTGACTTGGCCTGCGGGGAGCCCAACACAGCTCAGGACAGTGGGGGGTCCCAGCCTGCCTCCCTCTGCCAGGTCTGGTCCAGTGTAGGGGGTGAGGCTGTCATGGGCAGCCTTCCTCATGGGATGGGCAGAGCTGAGGACTCCCCTAGGTCACGGAGCTCACCCACAGGAAAGATCTCTGCCCCAAGAGGATTTGGTCTTTTAGAGCCTTTGTCCTAGGGACCATGCTAGCACCCCGGAATTGCCACTGCCAGGGAGAGGGGCTGCCTTGGAGCTTAGAGACCACCTTTCCTTGAAGGAGGGAGAGGGAGGACCGGCAGGGGTGAGGATGGCAGACATGCAGAGAAAACAGACAGATGGCTCCTCAGACAGCTCAGTTCCCAGTTCCACTCGCCGTCCGTCCTGGCCCCAGCAGGGGGATCCAGTGAAACAGGGGCAGGTTGTTTGCAGGTGAACACTGGCCAGTGTGTGTAGTGGCTGTGCCTGCGAGGCCCTCTCTCCGGCCAGCTGGCGTCTCCATGCCCCAGGTCATCTCCCTTGAGGTGTCCCCGCTGCACTCCTCCCAGGCCTGCTTCTCCCTGGGCTCTGCCCGGCTTCCTCTGTGCCCTCTGCCCATGCCTTAGCCCCCAGGCCACCGTCTCCTCCTAGGGATGTACCTGGCACATGGCAAAGGCCCCACAAAGGCTGGTCTTTGTTCTTACCAGCTGCCCGGCAGCTGGTCTTGCCTCTCCTCTCTGTCCCTGCCCTGCTGCCCTTCCCGTGGCTTCCTGAAACCTTCTGCTGTTTTCCCTTTGCCTTCCCTTGGGACATAAACCAGATCCACTCCCCGGCTCTCCTGCCATCTCTCTCCTCTCCCCTCGTCCAGTTTTAAGTTCCCTGTACCCTGAGCCTTCCTGATGTCCTCCGAACACAGGGCACTGATTTTCCCTTCCAGGCCTTGGCACATGCTGTTCCCTTTGCCCTCTCACCCGAGTAACCCATGCTCAGCCTCCAGCATGGGTTATTCGTAGCTAACCCATCCTCCAGGAGGCCATTCGTGGTGCTGGGTGGCCCTGAGGCTGCACTGGGCTGGGGCACCCCACCCCTGCTCCTGCAGCAGCTCTATGCCCCTGTCGTGGAGTCCTGGTCTTCAGGACCCTACATGAGCATGCCCCTCTCTGCAGGCAGGTGCAGCGGCTGCACTTTTTATGCTGGTGTCCCCAGATGCCTGGGCACCAGCACGCGGCATGGCGCAAGCAGCTGCTCACTCCACGCTGCTGACTGAATCCATGCAGAGGGAACACCTTGTCTAGGACCTCTCTGGATTGACTTCTTCACATTGACCACCTGGCCAGCAGGTCCCTTGACCTCTGCAAGCTTCCGTGATCTCATTGGTAACAGGAGATGATAGCAGACAAGGCTCGTGGTTATGAAACCTTTATTAAGTCTGCGTGACCCATGCTCCTCTGCGCCCCTCTGCACAGCAGCCCACCCACTCCCCGTTAAGGCAGCTGTGGCTTGATCCCCATTTGTCGGGTAAGTGGGAGGGTGAGGGCTGGCTCGGGGCACCCATCAGGTCAGGAGGGGTAGAACTGGCCCAGATGCCACAGTGGCTGTCCAGGGCTGTGCTCCCAGCTGTGGGAAGGTGGACAGCAGGGGCTGCCTGGGGCAAGCCCAGTGTAGTGCCTGAGCATTGCGAGTGTTGGCCGCCACCCTTTCCATCCACTCTTTGCCTCCTGGAGGCTGGGCAGGGCAGAGACTGAAGAACCACGGCCTGTCCCTCCTCCCTCCTTTTCTGGCCTATCTTTTGCCTCCAGATGTGTCCCAGGCTGAGCCCCATGGGCAAGGAATTAGTTATCTCTCAAGAGACAGGTGCAAGCTGCTGCTCCCAGCAGGCCCAACAGCCTGGCCCCCTCTCCAGAGCAGGGCTGCCCGCCTTCCACCGCCTGTAAATACGTGATTTTTCTTGAAATCTCCTGAGTCCTCCCTGCCCTGCCCAGCCCCTGGTAACTACCATTCTACTCTCTGCTTCTATGGATTCTGCTCTTTAAGAAGTTGAACCTCTGAGGTTGCGTGGTATTTGTTTTTCTGTGCCTGGCTTGTTTCACTTAGCACCATGTCCGCCAGGCCCATCCATGTTGCTGGGAATGACAGGGGTCATTCCTTCTTTGTAAAGGCTGACTAGGATTCCACGGTGTGGATACACCAGGGTTCTTTATGCATCATCTGTTGGTGATCCCCAGGAGGATTCCGGATGGACACAGGAGTGCAGGGACCTCTTCCACATTCTGATTTTATTTCCTATGGATGTGTACCCAGCAGTGGGATTGCTGGATTTTATAATAGTTCTATTTCTAATTTTGGGGAATGTCTGTACTATTTTCCACAGTGGCTGTAGTTCCGTAAATAATTAACGAATGAGTCCTTCCCCAGCCCTCTGGAGACTGGCTGCTGACAAGCGGACCTGAAGGAAATGGTTTTAAAAATTTAAATGAATGTTTTATTTAATAAGGAAGTCAAAATGCTTTCTTCATAATACAGCCAGGCTTCCGGGAGTTAACAGCACCAGGGAGGAAGAAGGTGCCATTTCCTGTGCACCTGCCGAGCCTCTGACCCCAGGGCAGGCCCGGACTCCTCATCCCACATACTTCCTTAGGAAAGCAATGCTAGCTACTGCAACATATGAGCTCCCCAAATATACAATTGCTCAAAGGCAACAGAAGTTCATTTCTCACCCCAATAAAGTCTAAGTGAGGCTCCTCAGCAGCAGCCTGTCCTCCAGGCAGTGACTCAGGGACCCAGGCTCCTTCCATCTGGGGTGTGGCCGTGCTCCTGCCTTGTGAGGTCACCATGCCCATCCAGAATTAAGAAACAAATGGATGTTTCAAAGTGCCCATCTGTATTGGTAGAGGGGAAAGAGGATGAGAATCTCAGGTGGGAGGGTTTGGGGCCCAGCCTGGAAGTAGCACATACATTTCTGTGCACGTGACCCTGGATGGGACCAACCCAGTCTCAGGACCTAAGTTTAGTGGTGTTTAGAAAATGCAGTCAGCTATGGCAGCCCAGAGAAGAGAGGAGATGGGCTGGCGAATCCCATGTGGTCTCTTGCCAGATTTTTCTCTGATTCTTCAGAAAAGGAAAGAGGTTCGTGGAGGGGCACAGCAGCTTCCCGCGGCCTGGATCCTACCGGATCTGCCTGACCCTTGGTGTCTTAGCAGCTGCTTGTGACTGTGGGTATCGCTGTGGGCACATCCGAGTCACAGTTTTGGATCTGCTGGTGGTTGTGGCTCAACTTTCTAAGCCGCTGCCTTGGGCTTCAGTTTCCCCAGCAGGAGGATAAAGTGTTTGGACCAGATAACCTCCGATTACTGGCTGGCTACCCCACCATACCCTTGCTGAGCTCTGCCCAGGGTGACCTGAGCTCTTGTGGGTGCGTGTGTGTGTTCCAGGAGGGCTGGGCTCCAGCTGGTCAGAGAGAGAACACGTGGGGCCATGTCAGGAAAGTGGACACGATGCCATATGGAAGACACTGCTGCTCAGCCTGGATGGGTCTAGCTAGATGTCATTTTTAAAAACATTCTTTTTTATGATTTTAATAGTAATGCACATCCATTGTGTGGACATTAAATGACATGATACACCCTCGAAATAAACCAGGAAGTAAACGTGTGTTAACACTGGGACACAAGCCTTTTAGTTTCCATCTGGTGCATTATGTTCAGTGCCCACTTAACACACAGACAGCAAGACCTATACACACAAACACACACACTCACACATACACTCACATGCTCACACACACACACTCACATGTTCACATACAGACAGATGCACGGATGCACGTGAGTGTATTTCCATAGCTGAGATCTTATCCCAAATATAGTTTGTATCTTTCGTACAAATATAGTTTTGTGACCTGCTCTCCTTGGCATCATTTCCCATATGATGACAGACTTTGCATGAGCTTCCCCATGAGTGGTCCATGCCATGAGCCTGTGGTGACTGGTCCAGCTGTTTCCCGATGTTTTATATCTGTGTGGTTTCCATGTTTTAGTCCTTTAAGCAGTCTTGTGGTGAATGGCTTAGTCCATGTGAGCTGCTATAACAAAATATGCAGACTGCAAGACTTAAATCACAGCCGTTTGTTTCTTAATTCTGGAGGCTGGAAGTCCAAGATCAAGGTCAGGTTCTGGTGAGGGCCTCTTCCTGACTTGCAAATATCTGCCTCCTCGCTGTGTCCTCTCATTGTGTAGAGAGAGAGAGAAAGCTCTCTGGTGTCTCCTTTTATAAGGGCACTGATCCCCTTGGACCAGGGCCCCACCCTTATGACCTCATCCAACCCTAAGGCCCCGTCTCCAAATACCATTAGATTGGGGGTTAGGGCCTCAGCATGTGCATTCTGGGAGGCTACAAACATTCAGTCTACAAAACAGGGAATAGCTTTGGACATCAGTCCCTGCCTGATTTCTGGGCTATTTCCTTAAACCACATCCTTAGACAAGCAGTGGTTTGTGTAAGGGGTGTCATCTGGTCCACAGCTCCTGACTTCAGCAGCAAGGAGGAGGGGATTGGAGCTTTGGGCTCCGGCTCGTCTCTCCCGCTCTGAACTCGAAGTGGGTGATGGAGCAGGAAGGTGCTGGTGCCCACAGGCTGTTTCCCTGGGCTTGGAGCTGCCTGGCTGGGGGCAGAGTGGAGCAGCTGTGAACACACCATTTCTCCTGGGTCCTTGGACTAGCCTGGCTTTGGTAAGGAAGAGCTGAAGGAAGAGAGAGGCAGAGCAGGGCCCTGCGACGTTGAAATGGATTGTTCTCCTCTAGCGACGGTGCCTGTCAGCAGCGCTGGTACTGCAGTCGGCTTAGAAACGGTGTGGCCATCACTGCAGCCTCAGCGTCACAGCCTCGCTTGCCCCAGACTAAATGCTGGGGGAGACGAATTTGCCAGAACTCCGCCTCCCCTTGGAGCTGCATCAACTCAGGCTCCAGAGCCTGTCCTGGGGACCCACGCTGGCTAAAGGAGGCTACGGCAGAAAGCGAGGCCAGGCTGGGTTCAAATGGACATCTTCCTCTTTGGGGTGCAAGCCTCCCTGCTTCTCTGAGACTCAGTTTCCTCACCTGTAAAATGGGTACTGTCATGTTCCGCTCACAGGACATTGGAGTGTCCCAGGGGAGTTGCCCAGCACATCACCTGTGCTTGGAAGGTGTTACTTCTTGTCCCCTCCGCTCATGAACACGCTGGCTCTGTACTTGCGTCTTCTAAAGCGAATCTTCCGCCCACCCCAGGAGACGGGGCTGGCAGTCGGCTGGCGTTGGGGTAGGAGGGGTTCCAAGTTGGTGTCGGCTCTCATGACCTGCTTCCTGGCATGGCAGGTGTGGTGGGTCATCACCTCCTCCAGCCTACTCTGAGGCTGTCCTCCTTGGGAAGCCCTCCCTCCTGGCTCCCCCTCTCCCATCCCAACTGGTCCCTAGGAATGTACCCACTGACCCTAGATGGCTGAACTTGGTGTCTGGAGTTCCTCCCCCCACCACCAACCCAAGTATGAGTCCCTCTCTAGCTCTGACCAGCTGGGGGCCTGGGCAAGTCAGTGCCTGTCTTGGAACCTCAGGATCTTCATCTATAAACCAGGAGTGACCAGGCTGGCCCTGCCTTTCCCACAGGAAAGGAAACTCTCATTTACTGAGAACCTGCAACATGCCAAGCCCTCCTCCCTCAGCCTGGAGGCAGGGAGGAGCTGAGGCCCAGGGAGCCTGCATGCTTTACCTGGGCCATCCAGAGAAACAGGGAGGCACCTGCCGGCCTGGCCAAGCAAGACTGTCGGGAATGTTGTCTGGGCGAGGAACAGAATGTGGGCCAAGGGTGGAGGGATGGGGAGGCCTGGCCACAGAAGGACTTGGAAGGCCAGGCTAGCTGTCAGTTCCAACGCAGTGCAGAAGAGAATGGACGGGGGTGGGGATTTGGAGCTCTCTTGAGAGTGAACCTGTCTTGCTTCCAGAAGGTTCTTCTGGTGCCTCGTGAAGTGTGTCTTGGGAAGGGAGGGAGGAGACCAAAACAACCTGACTCCCTCTCTATCACCTTCATCTCACAACACCCTCCTGGAACCTGCAAAGAACTTCTGTCCTCCCTGCTGCGTAGATAAGGAGCTAGAAGCCTGGAGAAGTGAGATCCAAGCTCCGGCTGCTCAAGCTGGAGAGGAATGAGGATTCGCACCTGGGTCTGACTCCATTGCCCTTGCGCTTCCTACCACACCACCCAGCCCCCAGGAATTAGAACTTTCTGGAAAGCTACTGGAGCCCCCCCACTCCCCACTCCTTCCCTGTCCCCCGTCTCAGGGCAGTGAGCCAGTGGCACTCTGCACGGAGGCTGTAAAATTAGCAACTTAATTTTGGGTGTCAGGAAATCATTTGAGGGGAAAATGTGTTTTCAAGGGATTAGTTTTCTTACAAACCAGCATGATAAAAATAAAGAGAAAGGAGAGTGGCCGGGAGAAAGGACAGTTTCTAAATTTATGGCAGGGATTCATTATTCATGGGCCACATCTGAAAAGGCCAAAGCTACAGAAGGGAGCGAGGCGTGGGTGGGAAAGGCCGCGGCGGAATCCGAGGCGCCTTCACCAGGCAGGAGATGACAAAACAAAGGACCTTCCCATCCAAGAAGGGGGTGAGCGGCTGGGGACAGCACAGGGCTCCGGGCACAACTCGGCTTATCAAAGAAGCCAGAGCTGCTTCTCCAGGCGAGGCCAGGTGCCCTGTGTCAGCAACCCAGTGCCCGCGCAGAGGTTTAGGCTTCTGTGATTGCCTGGCATGTAGGAGGGCAGGATGAAGCTGGTGGGAGTGCTCTTGCGCTGACACACGTGAGCTAATTGACTCCAAACAATAGTGTTGTGGATGGATGTTGGCTATTCTGCAGAAGAGGAAACTGAGGGTCAGAGTGGCAAAGAGAGATGGCTAGGGTCAGGTGGGTGGTGGCAGTGGCTGAAGCCTCAGGCTTGAGGATCCGCATGGCGCTCTCTTCCCTGCCCCTGCCACACTCTGGTGTTGGTGCATTTAAGGGCTAAAGAGAAAAGAACGTGTCCGGTGACCCACTGTGTGCCTCTCACCATGCCTGGGCCTCCCCCCAGGAGGGCCTCATTTAGCCTTCCCTGCAGCACAGCGTGGCAGGGTTGGTGCTGTTGCCAGAGGAGGACTGGGGCTCTGGGATGGAATGCGGGAGACTTGCCCAGGGCTGAGCAGCTTCTAAATCCAAGCCCCTTCCTCAACCCACACCCAGTCTCAGTGTGAGGCTGTCTCGTGCCCCCTCCTCCTAGGAGCAGCCCAGCCTCTCGGCAAGAGATGGACCTGTGGAGACTCCTCGCCCGGCGGGGGCCGAGCCAGGGCTCAGGCAAGTCACACCGCCACCCCCACAGGAGCCCACAGTTAGGACTTCCCCAGGAGTTTGTAATTCTGGTCCCTGCTGTATGTTGAGCACCAGCTCTGTGCCTGGTCCTGCACGAGGAACCACACGTTTCACTCGCTTCATCTCCACATGAGCCAGGGAGGTAGCTGCTGTCATGGTCCCCACTGCACAGGTCGGGAAACAGAGGATCCACAGGGTGAGTGAGTTGCCCAAGGTGACTCCCTTGTGGAAGAACTGGGCCTGGACCCAGATACTGTCCCCTTTCCAGAAAATCCATGGCCTAAAATGCCGAAGCCAGAGGACCAGCAGGAGCTTTGTAGAAAAGGCGGACTAACGTGCATAGTGGAAGGAACATTTTTAAGAAATGTGTTTCACTGAAGTGGGTGAAGAAATGCATTTCACTGGAAGTGGGTGATGGCGCAGGAAGGTGCTGGTGCCCACAGCCTGTTTCCCTGGGCTTGGAGATTCATCTCCTGCAGTTTGACCAGGCCCCCGTTTCAGGGCCCTCTTCCTGGATGACGTCCATGCACCCACATTTCAAATGGCTGCCCTTCCACTGGGGGGCCAGGATGAGTCTGGAGTCCCGGAAAGGGAAGGATTGGGGTTCCTCCTAGCCCTCCCTTAGCCCGTGAGGTTGAGGACATCAGTGAGATGTGGACCCCTGATGGCCGTGGGCCAACCTCTCATGCCCAGGACTCAAGAGGTTCTGTGGACACGGGTGACCCAGTCCCCTGCCTTGGCTGATGTGGGGATCGCAACCCTGTGCTGCGGGTAAAGGGGAGGCCCAGAGTGGGAGCACCTGCCCAGAGGCTGTGTTCCTTAAGTAACTTAAATGACATAGAGAACAGTTTCCAGAATGTACAGGCAAGATGCCAGCGGCAAATCACTGCTGGGTGAGAACACCTCTGAGTGTGGTGCAGAGCTGCTCTGCCGCGAAATTGAGACCCATGTACCAAAATCCCAACCCCTCCCTAGCTCTGGAAAGGGTGCAGAGAGCGCGCCCTGCCAAGGCGGCCAGGCGGAGCTGGGTGAGGCCCCGCCTCCTAGGGACTCAGGGCCTGGGCAGCAGGGGATGAGCACAGCTGCCAGCCTCATTGCTCTAAGCCCCTGATCCCAAGATCATATGAGGAGGAAATGAAGCCACGTGGACCAAGGCTGATGCCTGGAGCAGAGGTGTCTACACCACAGAGCGCCTACTGGGTGTCAGGGCTGCCCGGGAGCTGGGAATGCCAGCATGAGCAACCCCTGGCCCTCCCTCCGCGGGTGTCCTTGGGAGTGCAGCCCCATAGAGGAGAGGGACGAGTGCCCAGGGAGCCCAGAGCCCTGTCACCCCCAGCAGGGGAACATGTCAAGCTAAGCGTGGAGTGGCTTCCTGGAGGGCAGCTCAGGGCCAGTATCTTGAAGGCTGCAAGAGGGAGCCGGCTGAGGCCGGGGAAAGGGGGCAGGGGGCAGCACCGTGGAGACAGTGGGGAGGGACACGGCACAGGGTGCGTGTGCGTGCACAATCACGTGTGCATATGTGGGAGTGTGTGTGTGTGCATGTGGAGATGGGTGTGTGTATTTGAGTGTGTATGAGTGGGCAAATGTAGCACGAGTGTGTGTGTCAGTGCATGTATGTGTATGCATGTGTGTGTACATGTGTTTGAGTGTGTGTGTGTCACCCCCCAGGAGTGGCATGTCTGCAGTGTGCACCACATGGGGCAGGTCAGGGGACAGTGAGACGAAGCCGGACTCTGGAGGACACGGGAGCCTGACTCAGGAGGGAATTTGATGCTGGAGGCCATGGGGAGCTATGGAAGGTGCTTGAGCAGGGAAGGGCACAGACTTGTTCTTTCCCAAGGACCCTGTGGGAGTTGCATGCAGAAGAGGTTCCAGGGATGCCACTGCAGGGGCACCAGTGAGGAGGTGGGCCCAGAGGTGGGGGCCTGGTCAGGGGAGATGGCGTGGGGTGGACTGAAAAGGATAGTTTTAAGAGGACGGTCGCAGGTGGTATCCTGGAACTTGACACCGGCGGCGGCTGGGTGCCGGCACGGGAGGCAGGCCACGGGGCTGGGCTCTGTTCTCCAGGATGGGGAACCCCACAGGGACACTGGCCATCCCCCCTCACTTTGCCCCAGCTGAGCCATGCCCCAGGAGACCCTTCCTGGAACGATCCTCTCGTCTGCCTTCCTCGCTCCCCAAACGCTGGCGTCTGGAGAAAAGGCCCTACAAGTCATTAAATCACCGCTTGGCAAGGTTCATGCTACGGCGATGCTGAGAGCAAACAATCGGGGGCCGAGCCGGCACAGGCGGGGGGACCCCCTCCCGGGCAGCGCGCAGTGGAGAAGGGCCGTGAGGAAGAGGGTGCTGGGTGAGCCAGGTCCTGGGGAAGGCAGGCGGCTGGGGAGCCAGCTGTCCTCCTTGGGATCCTGGTTTCTAGGCCGCATCATTCAGTGCGTTCTCTGGGCAGTCGTGTGTCCGCTGTGCACCCAGCACCGTGGGGACCCAGCTGCGGCCCCAGATGGACACAAGCTGTGACCTCACGGGCTTTCTTTCTGGCCTCTGGCACCCCCATCCTGCCTAGAACCCACTCCACCATCACCCGGAGCACACCCCTGCCTGGTGGCACGTCCAGCTCCCACCTGTCAGCCCCCTCCACCCTCGGTCCCCTGCACGGGCTGCCCAGCCTGCCTGTGGAGCCCCCGGGAGTGTGGGAGGTCACGCCTGGAGGAGCCCCGAGCAGTGGTGGGCAGGATGAGGTGATCAGTACCCGGCTTCCTCACTCCCAGGCATGCTCTGCGCTGGCTCTTGGAGGTCCCTGGTAGCGCCAAACCCTCTGCCTGCATTGAGGACCCTCCTGCAAACAGGCCCTGGAATGGGGGCTTCCCTCCTGTGTCCTAATGTCCTGCTTTTCTATGCGTGCTACCCACCACACTGAAGGCCTCATCTGCTTCTGGGTGGTCTGGGCCTCAGATCTGAGGAGACAGACCGTATTCAAGTTAAGAAATAGCCACCGAGGATGTCAGTGTGCCGGCTGGAGAGATAACCACAGTGCCAGTGTGCCGGCTGGAGACTGTGGGTGCGATAGAGAGGAACCGGCTTTTACATTGCGCGTCTGAGAGGACCTCTCTGAGCTGAGGCTGTAACTCAGGGAGGCCCGGCTGCTGGAGGGTGGTAATGAGTGGGAGCCCCAGGGACCCCCACACACCCCCAGGGCTGTAAGGTACCTCTCACCTCGATACTGGGAGCCAGCCTGCGGGCAGCCCCAGCAGAATGAAACCCTGGACAGAGCCCCAGGTTCCATCAGCCCCGACTCCTGTGATTCCACCGGGAGGCTTGGCCTTCCCAGGGAGCTCGGCTCAAGCCAGCGTGGATCTGGCTTCACCCCACGTGCCCTCTGAGCCGCTGCAGCTGTAGCAACTCGCGCAGGTGATTTCATCTTGGGACCATGAGCCCTGGAAAAAGCACCTGTGTTTTTCTCAGGGTGCTGACCTGTATAGGTGCAGGTGAGATGAATCTTGCCCCACCCCACCAACTGCCTCAGCACTCCCTGTTTGGACACTGTCCCCATCCCTGCAGTGTCTGTCCCACAGCCCTGCTCCCGTCACCCACTCGGTCCCACGCCCTCACGGGCCAGTAAAGCCCAACTCTCCTTATGAAGAACCTTGCTCTGTTCTTGGTTCCTTAGTTGCAATCAATCCTGATCTTTTTGTTGTTCTCCTTCTTGGTGTGAAAAGCAGAAGCAGCACACATCCGTGATGATGTTGCCAGACGTTTGTGCCGATCCAGTCCCCTTCAAGTCAGTAGCACTATTTACTGTAGGACACGGTGCCATGAGCTCCCAGGGGGGGCAGGATTTATGTGCTTTGATGATTCAGTTCCAGGGCGAAGGCACCAGGGCTGGCACTGGTGACTGAGAATGGGCCTCCCTCAGCCTCCTGGCTCAGCACTTTGCTTCATGCCAAATACATCAAACTGAACCCTGGCAAGGCAGAGGCTTCCCGCACCCGGTCTTCCTGTGTACAAGGCAGGACGTTCAAGACGCTGCTGTTGCTGCCCTTTGTGTTGGTCTCATTGTCCCTGTGTGTCTGGAGACTGAAGGAATCGGCAGGTGTATTTTTCCTTCTTCCGCTCTCTCCTTTTAAAATGTATCTCGACCAGGGAAATCGTTCCCCACTAAGACACAATTAAGTTTCCTGAATTAATTATGTACCTGACAGCAGGATTAGCGATTTTCTTAATTTCTACTGTAATTACATTGGAAGAACAGTCACCCCTGATCTCTCTGGAAGGAGGGCTCCCACAACCAGCACAGCATCTGAGGCATCTGCAGTGAAGCTCCCGGTCTGCAGACTTGTGGGCGCACTCCTGGCTCATGGACGCTGAGTGGGTCCTGGTCCCGCCCCTGCAGTGCAGTCCTTCTCTGTTCAACCAAGGTTCCCTGAGCGCCAGTCACATGTGCCCAGGCAGGGAGGGAAGGATGCTTCTGTCACAGGGACACCCTGGAGTGGCTGGAGTGGTTGTCTCATTTCATGGCTGGGGCCATCAGAAGGGAGGAGGTGGCCTCTAGACGGCCTCTGGTGCTCCAGATCTACTTGTCCATTAAAACAAGCAATGTGCCCCATGAGAGCCAGAGGGAGGGAAGAAGTCCTTGGAAGCAGCACAAGGCTTCGCCAGGCTCAGCACCACTGTCTGAGGATGACATCTCCCTGGTGGAGGAAGAGGATTCTGTGCTCATGGTGGTCCCCATGCGGCTGATTGATGATTCTTCACCTTGGTCTGGGCAATGATCTCTGTTCTCAAGGGGATATTGTGTGAATGCGAAGGAGAGCCATCAAAAGGTGGAGATGGGGACATTGAAGGGTCTGGTCAGAGCGGCTACTACCATTTATAAAAAGGAGCTGTGTGGACATGGTTGGTCTGACTGTGGGCCTCATCCCCAGCAGCCTTTGTTGCTCCTCCTCTTGATGTCCTGGCTCCCATGATCACCTTGTCCCTTCCCGTAACTCCCACTTCCCGCCTGTCTGGGACAGGAGTACATGTGAGATGCAGAGAACGGGAACAACTTGCTTAAGGCCATGTGGCCAGAAGCTGCAAGTTTCCCATCTAAAGCCAGGTCTCATGACGCCTATCTGCCAACATGACCTCTGTGCTCAGAGACCACCGTGCGGGGAGCAGGGAAGCTGGCCTTGCCCCCACAGCACGCCCACTTCCACGCTGCACACCAGATTCCTTTCTTCTGCTGTGGCGACTGAGGGAGAGGAGAATATTATAAAACCATTAGGGTGTCAGTGGCCCAGGGATAGTGGGACCGATTTAAATGCTATTTCACTTCTTTTAAGAATCTGTCTACTCCTTTATCTCTTGGTGCAGTTATTGGACAAGTTCCACCCGATTTCACGTTTTAAAATTAACCAGTCGAGCAGAGAGGCCCTGCCAGCGGTAGCATCCTGCCTCCAGGAGCACGGGCGCACAGGGGCTGGGGAATATATATCAGGGGCCTAAAATATATCCGTCTGTATGTGTATATATGTGTCATCTTTCCAGAAGCCTCAAACATGGAAAATGCTCCTTCATAGGGCTTTCAAAATCTAAACTCAGAAGGGGAAAAAGCCGCACATATGTATGTCACCCACACTCACGGCCCTGGAGTTCCTGGCCTAGTTAAAGAAAGTGGTGAGGCTGCCGAGTTAGAAATGAGTACCAGAGTTGTCTGTAAAAAGTTTATCTCCTAGAAGTTTGAGGTTGGCAGTGACTTTGACTCACGTCTGCTACACACAGTCTTCAGCTTCAACCACATGGAGGTGAGCTAGAGACCGAGAGGCAGAGACGGAGACATAGAGAGACAGAGATGGAGACATAGAGAGACAGAGATGGAGACATAGAGAGACAGAGATGGAGACATAGAGAGGCAGAGATGGAGACATAGAGAGACAGAGGTAGCGATGGAGCAGGAGCTGGAGATCACTATGCAGACAGAGACCCAGATACACCTGCAGAAACAGTAACAGCTGGAGAGGGTACACCTAGGATGCAGGGAGAGGCACAGGTGCAGATGGAGGTGGGGGTGCAGATGGAGGTGGGGGTGCAGATGGAGGTGGGGGTGCAGATGGAGGTGGGGGTGCAGGTGGATGGAGACACAGCTAGAAACAGACATGCAGATGCTGATGCAGATTGATGGGCCGTGTGCTCCCCAGAGGCTAATGCAGGCCCAGAATGATGTTTCTGCAACGTGTATGGAACAAAGGAGGCAGCTGGCCCCTGGCTTGCTGGCTATCGCATTTCAATCTTTCTCGTTGCAAACTTCACCAAGAACCACAGGCTGGACGCCAAGCATAAGCAGCCTCTGGGTTGGCAGCGTGGGGGTGCTGAGGTTCTGGTGCCCTAGAGGAGAAGAGCTTTCCTCTGCCAGCCCCTCTCTGTTGGACTTGGTTTCTAGGTAACCTGCTCTCCTGGTACTGCCTCCAGAGACAGGCCTGGAGCAGAGAGGAGGAGCTTGTGCTCTCCCACCCCTGACCTCGAACCCTTGCAGGCCTCACCCTGATCACTCACTGCAGTCCGGGTGCCAGGGGTAGGGCAGGGGCCTCTGTCGCAGCTCACGGCTGCGTTCTCAGGAGCTCCTTGCTCAGGGACCCTTGGGAATCACACACAGGGGTCCTCACTCCCAGCTCAAGCCTTTCTCTCCTGTGTGTACAATTGAAACGGACATCCGGCGGCCATCACTGTAATTCAAACTCAAACGCCTTTGCCTGGAGAACCAGGAGTGTGGAACCCAGAGGATCTTCGAGAGTGATGAACTCCATGAGCCTCAGTTTTCCCGTAGGACGAATGCGGATAATTGTCGCGCTGCCCTCATAGAGCTGGAGTGAAGATTCAGTGGCAGTCGATAGACAACACTGAGAATCAGGCCTGGTGTGGGATGTGCGAAGCCCCTAGCCTTCTGTGCCTCCATTTCCCCGGCTACGAAACACCTGACTCCCGGAGTCATCGCGAGGAGCCCCAGCAGGGGGAACGCACGGCCGTGAAGTAGCCTAGCGAGGGGTTCAGTCCCTCTCTACATGAGGCACTAATCTGGGGTGGGGAGGCTGTGGAAGCCAGCAGGAACCATCAAGGTGATCCCAGCGGTAGGGACACTCCGGGGTCTGTGTCTGCTGACAGCCGCAGCGTCCTGTGTGCGAGAGTCCCAGTGAACAGCGCGTGAGAAAAGGAACTTCTTTTAGTCTGAGTGGGCCTCCTCTGCCAGGGGCGCTGCCATAGTCTGGGCTTAATGAGGCATAAATCTGTCAACAGTGGGGGCTGCTGCTTGTGGTAAATATTTGGCGTCCAGCTCCATTTGGCATGGTTATATTTGCTCCATTGGGGGAAAAAATAACTCTCTGTTTGCCATGGTGATGGATTTGTCGTTCTCCAATTAGAAGTTGCCAGCAGCTGCAGGCGGAATTGCTTAATCTGCTTGTCTGTCCATCCATCCATCCACCCACCCACCCACCCACCCACTCATTCATTCATTTGTTCATTAGCTGACATCCTGAGATCTACTCTGCTAGGGAAGCAAGATGAACCCTGGAACCTGTAAGTCACAAACCGGCCGCGTGGCCCTTGGCTTGTCATTCCCCCCTGCTCTGGGCCTCAGTGCTTCTTTCTCTAAAGGGCAGGTTTTGTCACTGAACTGGTAGGGCTGTGGGGAGGCATAGATTAAACATCTTTAAAGGACATAGGCTGTGCATTGACCAGTAGCCCAATAAACGTTGCCGGAGACTTGATGTAGTCAGGGAGGGCTTCCTGGAGGTAGCAGACCCTGAAACAGATGTCAAGGGGATAAGTAGACACTTGTCCCCCAATACACAGATACAAAACAACAAACAAATGAAACAAAGCAGCATAGGTAAGTGCCATAAATTTAAAATGATACCAACCTATTAAGACATGTAAAAAGAGTGTAGGAAGATTTCCACAAAGGTCAGCTGGTTTTTACTAGACCCCTTGAGCCAGTGAATGAGCCAGCCGCTGTCACAGGAACCCCTGCTGTGATCATTGGCAGGAGGTTGTGACTGTTAGAATTGTGTTTCTGAGCATTTATTGGCTTCATCCAGAATTGTGGTATTTTAGACCCAACCTGTATCCTTAGGTTAAGATATTTACATGTATAAAAATGAAAGTGGATCAATTCTTTTATTTATTTATTTATTTATTTATTTATTTAAGAAGGAGTCTTGCTCTGTGGCTAGGCTGGAGTGCAGTGGCACGATCTCAGTTCACTGCAACCTCTGCCTCCTGGATTCAAGTGATTCCCCTGCCTCAGCCTCCTGAGTAGCTGGGATTACAGGCACGTGCCACCATGCCAGGCTAAGTTTTTGTATTTTGGTAGAGATGGGATTTCACCGTGTTAACCAGGATGATCTCGATCTTCTGACCTCCTGGGTCCGCCCCCCTCGGCCTCCCAAAGTGCTAGGATTACAGGCGCGAGCCACTGTGTCTGGCCAATAAATTCTTTTAAAGTTTGTGTAGAAGAATAAGTGTCTAAGAATAGAAAAATTTTCTAAAAATAGAAAAACCAAAGAAAGGGTACTTGTTTTAGAAGCCACTAAATGTGCTCTAAACCAAGTGGCACAAAAGTAGACAGTGAATCAGTGGAGTGATTCCACTCAGCACCATGACACACACACTGACGGACAGACATTGGGAAGGAATCATGGGAAAGGTGGTTTTTCCAATCAGTGGGGAAAAATGTCAGTGGTCCATTCTGTGCTTCCAATGGGGAAAAAAAAATATTCAGGCATGCTGTGTCTCTCCTGAGGGAGCCAGCTGGAACACGGGGTTGGGTCTCTGTATTCAAGCCATGCACCAAAATAAATTTTAGGCAGATCCAAGAAATAAAAATTTAAATCCAAATATTATTAGAAAAATGAGAATATATATAACCACTTCAGTGACAAGAAACTCATAGCTGCCGAAAGAAAATGTGGGCGCTTTTGAGATGTAAAATATAATTGTTTGTAAGGCGAAAACACTGTATACAAAAATCAGTGGCTAAAGTGCACTCATGACGGGTACAGGTGCAGGTGTCTGTCCATGTTGCGTGTCTGCGAGCCTGGAGGAAGTGGTCCTGGCTGGGGTGTTTGGTTTGGTTTAGCCACCTGGCAGTGGGTGGGAGAAGCTTTATGGGAAAAAATAAGATTGAATTTTAATAAAGCATGTAGGAAGGGAAGGAGGGAGGGAAGGGGGAGAAGGAGGGAGGCAAGGGGGTGAGGAGGGACGAAGGTCAGGAGGGAGGGAGGGGGAAAGGGAAAAACAGAGGGTGGCCCCAGCATCCAGTTGCCTCTTTCCCACTTATCTGTGACAATGGTTACCTGAGGGTGCTGAGACTTCAGGCTTTTTTTTTTTTTTGGACACAGTCTCACTCTGGCTCAGGCTGGATTACAGTGGCGTGATCTTGGCTCACTGCAACCTCCACCTCCCGGGTTCAAGTGATTCTCCTGACTCAGTTTCCCAAGTAGCTGGGACTATTGGCACCCGCTAATTTTTGTATTTTTAGTAGAGACGGGGTTTCACCATGTTGGCCAGGCTAGTCTCAAACTCCTGACCTCAGGTGATCCATCCGCCTTGGCCTCCCAAAGTGCTGGGATTACAGGTGTGAGCCACCACGCCTGGCCTCAGACTCTTTATACTTATTTTCTTCTCTGTTTATTCTTTACTTTTACAGTGCACGCGTTTGATTATATAATCAGAAATAAAGCCACAGAGCTATTTTTGTTGCATTTTTAAAAATGGCTGTAGCATGCATCAGTGCTCAGAGAAGAGGCCCAGAGGACTGAAATTAAACTCAGTATTGATAAATAGGGGCAAAGAATACTGTGGAAAGGAAATAAAATGGACCAAAAAAGGGAAGGCTAAAATCTGGAGGGAGTCAGCAGAAGTTCTGGAGGGGCCCGGCTGCAAGCTGCTTTCCCTGGGGACGAGTATGGCTCGGGAGATGCAGCCACACTGTGAACCGCGCGGAGACTGGGGCCACAGAGTCACGCTGCCTCGGCACAGTGACCTTTCGTGAGTAACCATTCATCTGAGTGCAGACAGCAAATTTCAGGGCTCAAACAGGAGATCGGTACCTGCTTCTGTACATAGAACAGTCAGTTACGCGTGGCGGAAGAGACCCTGCGGCGGCCCGGGACAGTGAGGCAGCCCACATTAGAGCTGGGAGCATTCGCTGCCCCCACAGAGCAGGGGGACAAAGGGAGATGGTGAGGTCCCTGCAGTCTGGGAGCCAGGGCCACCTAGCGGGAACCAGAATCGTGTGGGCCACAGAGGGGATGCAGAGGGAGAGAGGGAGGGATACCCAGAGCCTCTCTTCCCCCTGCTGGAGACTCCCATTGTGGAGTCCAGTGGGAGCCCTGGGCCAGGTAGTCACAGGGGCCACTTCCGAGTGCTCAGCAGAGCCGGAGCACAGAATGGGCTGGGGACAGCAGGTGGATGACGGCACAGCCAGGACGCATGTGTTGCCCATGAGGCATTTCCACCTCCATACTCACCCGCACTCTCCACTCACGGGAGGACTCTGCGGTCCACGCTGGGGCCTCCGTCATCCCCATTTTCCAGATGGGAAGTGCACAGCCCCCAGGGGGCTGGGGTGAACCACCAGGAAGAAGGGGCCTTGTGGGGCGAGTGGGATGGAAGGAGCTGGTGTTGAGGGGAAGCCACGCTGCTGCCAGGCCATGCCCCATCTGGGCTCTGGAGAGAAGGCTGGGGTGGTTCAGCCTCCGCCGCCCACCGGGGCTGTGTTCTGGGGCTTGGGGACCCCCTGAGGACAGGCGCTGGCTCCTGTCTCAGGAGGGGCCCTGACATAGGGGGTGGGGGGGTGGCCCCTTTGCCCCAGCTGTCCAAACCACAAGCTTCACAGGCAGCTGCTTCAGGGATGCGAAATTACATCACTCAAAAATACCCCTTTCTTTCTTCTAATTGCCATGACTAGAATCATCCCGCTCTATCTTCTCTCTCACCCTTGGCGGTGAATTTAATTTAATAGACTGTAACTGTGCTGCCTCTGATCTTTAAATGCCATGTTTATTTGCCTCGTTAGAACGGACTCGATGATTGAAGAAAGTGTGGTGATGTCTTGCGAAGTGGGTTTTGACCAGCGTGGGTTTCGGCATTGCTGTGTCCGCAGTCCCAGATTGAAACCGATGTGTATGCAAATACCTTCCATTCCCGTGGGGCGGGGCGGCCGGCGGGGCTGAGGCTCCCTCCGCTGAGTGTCCCGGTGGGTCCTGAACCGGAGAGTCCTGCGCCAGCCCCCCATTCGGGGTGAGCGCCCTGCCCTCCCCAGCTGTGGGCAGCCTTGTCCATGTGGTGTCCTCCGAGCTGACTTACTCCGGGAGGGCGCCCTGCCCTGTCACCCGGCCGTCAGGGAAGGGCACTCCTCACGCACCAGGTTGGCCAGGACAGCCGAGGTTAAAATCTGAAGTGCGCCTGGCTTCATGGTTTCGGCCAGTTCCAGGTCCCCAGAGGACAGCGGCCATGGGCAGTGCAGCCAGGGAGGGGCGGCGCCTTGTTCTGTGCGCGGCATGCCCAGGAGATGCGACCCCGGGGCCGGCGCCTTGTTCTGGGTGCTGCATGTCCAGGAAATAGGACCCTGGGGCCGGCGCCTTGTTCTGTGCCCAGCATGCCCAGGAAATATGACCCTGGGGCCTGGGCACGTGCTTTTCGCCTTCCCAGATACCCGCGTGGACAGACACTTGCTGCATCCAGGTCTCTGCTCAACGTCAGCTCCATGAGTGGAGCGTCTGGGGCACTCTGCACCCAACATCATGCTCTGTCCTCCTTTACTCACAGGACATTGGCTGCCCGACTTCACACTTTCCTCCTTTCTAGCATCTGACTGTCCCGTAGTGGGCAGCGCCCCCGGAGCTGGTTACCCACCAGGGAGGTTGGAGGCCAGAAGTAGGTCCCCTGCTTTCCCTGTGATGGGGAAGAGAAGGCCGTACATGGTCCCTAGACCTTTCTCTTGTGGGAAGTCCACTCTTGACACTCTCTCAGGGTGGAAGAGGATGAATGAGGGAGAGAATGGCTCACACAGGAATTCAGAGACATGTAGAGAAGGACAGATCGAGAGAGACAGTGACAGACTATATCCACGCAGAGCCCTCCAGGTCATAGTGAGATGATGGAATGACACGCCCAGAGACATGGACATGGAGAACTACAGGGACAGAATGACAGGCCAGACAGAGAGCCAGGTCTGTGCAGAGAGAGAGAGGGAGAGAGAGAAGGAGGGAGAGAGGGATGGGAGGGGAGACATACACGTACACAACTAGAGAGAGGGAGGGACAGAGAGAGAGAGAATGAGAGGTGCACACAAAAAGCCAGAGATCCCTGCAGAGAGAGAGGGGGAGGGAGAGAGGGGCAGGGTTGGGGAGACACACAAACACACACACACACACACACTTCTTCCTCTGGGGGAAGAGGGGTGGACAGAGACAGAGAAACAGAGAAAGAGACGGAGAAACAGAGAGACAGAGGGTCCGGGGATTGAGGAGAGAGTGACCCTGGGATGGGGGCAGAGAGATGGACTCTGGGTGCGTGTTTCTGCAGAGCTGGCCTGGGCGTGCCCCCACGAAGGCCTATGGTACCTCTGGGGGCTGGGGACAGGTGGGGACAGGGCTGGGTGAAGGCTGTTGCTGAGAAAGCAGCTCCTCTGGCTTCCCTGTCTGGAATTCCAGCCTGTCAGCTGTCTGCTGCCCACCCAGACGCTCAGATGCAGAAAATTCAGGCAAGCTTTGGCCTGGCCTGTTTCCAGTTAAGACTCTGCCTTCAGGGGGGAAATGTCCCGAATGGAAAGGAAAACAGAACTGACATTACCTGGGGCCCAAATCCCACCCTTTCTCCCTTAGCAGGTCCTGGAGAGGCACACGCTGCTGCGGGAGACGCGATGCCCTCCCCAGGAGGCAGCAGTGTGGGCACCGCGGGTCTGTTCCTGCGCCATACACAGCACACTGGTGCCTTTAGAATAGAAAAGTTGAGTCACATTCTGGAATCAACCCAGTTAACAGCTCCTGGGATCTAGGAGACGGCATCATGGCAGAAACAGGTATCAGAGGTGAGCAGTTCTCCAGGCAGTGTCGTTAAGGGAGAGCATCTGAAAGGCTCACTCAGTCACTCATCAACCCATCAGCCATGCCCAAGGCATCTCTGTGGCCTCATCTCAAAGTCCAGCCCAGGGCCAGGCACTTAGTAGCTACCCGGTAATGGTGGGGTTTCAGTTTGATGAATGGTTGGAAGAAAAAGGAAGGAACAGAAGGAGGGAGGGAGGGAAGGAAGAAAGGTGGGAAAGAGGGAGGGACGGAGGAAGGAGGGAAGAAGGAAGGAAGGGAGGGAGGGAGGAGGGGGAGGGGAGGGAGGACACTCATTGAAGGAGGCAGGTAGGAAGTGCCCCTAGAGGGCTGGGGTGGCCAAGCAGAAAGGAACCCTTAGTGCCACGGGTGCCACTCACTGGTCTACAGCATAGATCCTTCGGATTGGGCCCCTCCCCCAACCTCAGGCCCCCAGACTCCATCCTTAACCCCTACTTCCCTCTGGCTTTCAACAGGCAGGACAAGAGAGAAGGCCTGCCTCTCCCCACCGTACCCCTCGCCGCCCTGCTCAGTCCCGTCTCCTTCTCACTTTTGTCCTCGTGGGAGGAGTAAGCCGCCTCCTCACTACGGGGACCTCTGCTTGGCTCCACTCCCTCAGATGTCACTGTCCTTGTGTGGGCCCCTTCATCTCTGTAAGGCCAGAAACCCTGTGGAGGGCAGCTTCCTTCCAAAGCCCAGGCTGCCCCGCAGGCACTGCCGCTCCGTGGCCTTGGAGCCGTATTTCTTCCTTTTTCTTGGCATATTTTCACACCTCCCTCCAGGCTGCAGGGGAAAGGAGAGGCTGTAGGAAAAGCCCACATCATCATTCCTGGAACACAGGAGGTGCTCAAAGGACCATAACCACTGCCTTCTCTGAGGGCAGAAGGGGAAGGTCGCAGCCTGAAGAATCAGACAGACCCGGGTGCCCCCACCTCACACTACTCGTTGTGGGATTCTGTGCAAGTCCCTTCACCTCTCTGAGCCTCGGTTTTCTAATCTCTAAAATGGGACCGTGTGTAGCCACAATATGAGAGAGCGCTGCAGAAAATACTGTAGTGTCAGTTACACATTAGACCGGGTTATTGCCGTGGATGAGCGGGAGCCATAGCCACAGCCTCCTGGCTCACTGGTCAACGGCTGGCAAAGCACCTGCCCCCAACCCTGCAGAGGTGGGGCTGCTGGAAGAAGCTCCCCAGAGGGAAAACGGGGCTTCGCCTTGGATTCAGGAGTGAGGGCTTGGCAGGGCCTGGAGTTTAGGATTCACCTGCAGCCCAGCTGGGACACTTGGCTCCTCAGCCAGGCCAGAGCCGGGACTGCTGTCCCCCATGTGGAGGTCGGCCCACAGCCTGGGTGCTGGGGAGCCAACAGAGACCCACTCAGTAGAAAGGGGGTGGGTCCTTCTGGTAGAATGAGGTTCCCTGGCCCTGAGGACTCCCACGTGCTTCCAGGGAGATGGATCCCTGCAATACCCCAAACCCAGCGTTCTGCCTCCCACCTGCCCCAGTTCCTCAGATCTGTGGCTGGAACAATCAATTCTGCCTGCTTGCTAAATGACAGCCTTCCCTGGGAATGGCTTAACTCATAATTTTCAAGCGCTTAAAGGCATCTTGTCATTATTTAACTCTCAGATGGGATTCTTAAGAATTGGAGAAATACGTTCTGCCAATTTCCCCGCCTTTGGTTTGCTTGCCTGGAGAGCAGAGCGCATTAAGTTATTATGGTGCTGTGGCTGGAGGCGGGTGATGTGGTCGTGCAGAGACTGAATCAGGGCGGTGGAGTGTGGGTGGTTTTCCCCGTACTTTTACTGTCATTTATTGCCTTTATGGAACCTGTTTGGGCATCGTGCATGCATTTCAGCAAACTTTCACTGACTGCTTGGGCTGGGAGCCGAGGACACAGGTGGGGCCGGTGCACAGACCCACAAGCCGCAAGGGGTGGCTGATGTTGGAAGCTGGAGCCGACAGCTCCATGGCATGAAGCAGGGGCCACTCAGCAGGTCCAGACCAGGCCACAGCTAATGGCCTCTGGCTTGTGACCAGGGTTGCTGCATACAGCATCGAGGGAAGAAAGAGTTGACTAGGTGGTTCAGGCACCCTTGGGTGGGCCTGGCTCACACCTAATACAAAACCCAAAGGGAGCTGTCAGCAATCGGTCCTTCAGGGTGGGAAGAGGCTGCTGCTGCTTCCTGGGGTGTGGGGTGACCAGACACCAGCACTCCTGCCCCTGGGAACCTGACACTGTAGAGGGGCAGACAGACAATAGCAAAACAAAATCCAGGCCTGTTGTCAGGTAGCGATACGTGCTATGAATAGAGGCCAAGCAGAATCCCTGGTAGAGTCATGGCAGGGCTGGTCATAGAGTCATGATAGGGCAGACACTGGCATGCAGTGAGGGGCTTCCCACGGGGTGTCTGGGAAGGAGAGGAGCACATGCAAAGGCCCTGAGGTGGGACCCTGCATGGAGGTCACCTTTCCTGGGGTGTACAACGGACAGTGCTTAACTTGAAGCCGTGATGCTGATGACACCATGAGGTACCTGCCAACCAGGGACACCCCTGTGAGCCTTGGTGTTGGGGTTTTTACTTCAGGTCAGTCACATAGGCCCATGTGGCTGACCTTGATCTCAGCCCCTCCAGAGGTGAGGCTGTATGCCAGGCAGCTCAGGGCCCCCACCATCAGTGGGACTGTTGGCATAGACTGTCCACATGGCCTGAGGCCCTGGTAAGCAAAGCCACTCTTAACTGGCAGGATGTTTCCAAGGGCTCAGAGATCACCTCCCAGGAATGGTCAGGGGCCAGCCAGCCTTTGGAATGTGAAGGTCTTGGACAACCCAGACTTGTGGTGCTCCGCTGCCAGAGGCCTTCTGCTTCTGGGAGGGATGGGCAGGAAGGGGACCTGCCACATTCCAGCCAGTCACTGTGTGGGGAGGCTCCCTGCATCTCACCCTGGGGATAACTCTGAATGGGAGGCATGGCTCCCTCCACTGTACAGAAGGGACGCCTGAGGTCCAGTGAGTAGAGTGGCCAGCTCAAGGTCACACAGCTTGTCACCAGACTTCCTCCACGGGAGCCTGACATGGGCCATGGGCACACATGGCCGTCTTGGAGTAATGTCATTAACCATGGAGGCGCTCAGTGGGAGACTGGGTCGGGGAGGATGAGGCCTTTCCTAGGACTGGCCACCTGCTGGGGCTGGACAGGGCACTGGAGCAGGTCCGCGAGCTCTTCTGGGTGGCCTTGGGCAAGCCAGTGCCTTCTCAGAGCTGTAGCCTTGGCATGAGGGCTCAGCGGGCAGCCGGGTGGAGGAGGAGGAGCAGCTTCCTCTGCACATTGAGGAGGAGGCCTGGACACCGTCCATCCTGCTGACTTCCCAGGCTGTGGGGCAGATACTGCCGCTGGGAACCCACCCCTGCCCTGCACACATAAGCCTTTGCTATTGATTGCTTTTCTCTCCAGCAGCATTCACAGACCAGTTTCTGCTGCATGCAAGGTGGGAGGGGCTCAGTCTGTTTCATCTTCTTGACCATAGGTCAGAGTGAGGAATGATTTTCACACCTGCCCTGCAGCTCTCTGCCTAACACAGCCCAGAGTAGCCCTGGCAGAGAAACACTGACCTCAGGGCCAGGAGACCTCAGTTAAGGTCACCCACGGGGCCGCTTGGTTGCCGTGTGACCTCGAGCAAGTGACTCCACTTCTCTGGGCCTGTGTCCTCCCTCATGGGAGGGGTCCAGTGGAGGCCCGGAGGTCTCAAGGGCACTGTCTGCTCTTGCAGCAAGGTTTAGTGGCTGGGACCTCAAGTGGGCATTAGCAGTACCCATGATGGTGTCTGGGTGGGCACTGTGTTGTTCATTCATTTATTCATTCAAGCATTCATTCCACCCGCATTTACCGGTACTCACTCCATGCTGGGCATTGGGCTGAGAGGTGGCTAGAGAGCTGGTCAGGTGCACTTCTGGTCCTCCTGGAGCTCACAGGCAGCTCCAAGAAGAGGAAATCCATCAGTGATGAGACAGGTGTCACAGGTCATTCAGGCATGCAGAAAGGGATTGAGAAGGCCCGGCTGGGCATCGGGAGGGACGGCAGGCCTCTTGCTCTTGTTTTCACCTTCCTAAGGCTCTGACCCTCCTCTCTGAACCTCCCTTTCCTCCCATCTGGCCTGTTGTTAGGGGCTCCGGCTTCATCCTGAAGGTGCTGGGACCCTGCAGGTTGTTCAGAGGCTGATTTGCACCACGTGGGAGGAGAGGCAACTAGAGCGGGCTGAGGAACAGAGAATGCCGGGTGTTTGGCTGTTGCGTCTGCAGATTTTATCCGCTTGCAAAACACAGTTCCATGTGGGCAGGGACCTGGAGGGGCGGGGGCGGGGGCAGTGCTTCTTTTCCTTGGTGGAATGCCCTGGCCTTTTTACGCAGGACAGGTGTCAGGGCTGCACAGAGTCTGGGAGTGTAGGGAGAGGGTGCTTTCCGGGAACACGGCATGAAATTCCCAGAAGGAACTGGGCCACACTCATCCCCTGCGTGCAGCTGAACCAAGAAGGGAGCCTCCCCTTCTCGGCGTGGTCCTAGCTGCGGTTGAATTGTCACTCTTTGCCATGTTTGCAGGTACAGGTGTGAGAAGTCTCCTTCCCCATCATCCCCTTCAGGCAGCAGCTACTGCTGAGGAGTGGGGTCTGCATGTTGTGGGGGCCCCCTTCACAGCTCGGGAGCCAGGCTGCGGTGTTCAAGCTCAGCCCCTGCACCTGCTCCCTCCTCCTCTGGTAGGTAGGAGTGTGCTAGTCCCCCCGGCTGGGTGTTGAAGGGACTCAACGAGCTAACACGTCCAGCACGCCCAGCGCTTGGAAGTCGACACAGGCGTGACTGAGGGGATTTGTCATTGCCATGATTACTACTACAGCTGCCCGATTTACTGCTGTCTTTCGAAGTTTTCTTTTTTTTTTTTTTTTTTTTGAGACGGAGTCTAGCTCTGTCACCCAGGCTGGAGTGCAGTGGCGCAGTCTCGGCTCACTGCAAGCTCCACCTCCCAGGTTCACGCCATTCTCCTGCCTCAGCCTCTCCGAGTAGCTGGGACTACAGGCGCCCGCCACCACGCCCGGCTAATTTTTTGTATTTTTAGTAGAGACAGGGTTTCACTGTGGTCTCGATCTCCTGACCTCGTGATCCGCCCGCCTCGGCCTCCCAAAGTGCTGGGATTACAAGCGTGAGCCACCGCGCCCGGCCTGTCTTTCGAAGTTTTCTAATCAGACACACTGAGGACACGTATGGTGACGATGTCTGTGGGTCACTGTCAGTGTTAGCTAGTCAGTGTTGCCATTGACTTATCCCTTGTTTTGGATTCCACGTAACATCTTCCCACTCAAAACTTTCAGCCGGGTTTCCACAATCGCACGACTCGAAGCATCCTCTGAGCTTTCCGGAGAGGGGCAGTTGTTTGTGTTAATTGTGTCTTATTTCCTAATGAATTTTTGTATCTTATATGTAAATATTATCATGCATGTTTTAAAGCAGAATTCCCTTTCAGATGCCTCTGACCTCATCTGCTCGTGTCTTGGGCATTTTTTCCTTCTCTTTGAAAACACTCAATACATCATTTGGACTGCCTTCAGCAGAAACCAAATACAGTCAGCAGTGCCTTGAAAAATCAATTTAGAGTGTCAGATTCTATAATCCGGGAATGGCATACGAAAATGTTATCGTTTTGTTCCAGGACCCCCTAAGAGTAAATGGAGGCTCTCGTTTGAAAAATATTGAGTTGTAAGAGTTTCTTGGATCTAAGAAGACATTTTTTAAAAAGCCGCATGGAGGCTCAGAGCATCCCATTGAGGAGCCTCCCTCCTAGAGCTTAACCGTGGGAAATTACCCAGGACACAGAGGCTGGGGAGGAGTGAAAATCATGAAAATGTTGTTACGAAGGGCACCATTGCTTGTCACAGCAATCAAGAGAAAAAAGTGGATTTCCACCACGCCCAGCACGTGGTAGGCACTCTGTTTGCAGAGCAGATTTGAAAAAGTTCAGCCTAAGGAATGACCTGTCAAGAATGCCACACACGCTGGATGGAATGTCACACAGCAGGCAGGACATGCTGAGCATTTTGTGATAAAATCAGAACACAGGTCTGTGCGTACCTTGTAACTGAAATACTGTAAATATGCTCACACAGGGACCAGGGCTAGACAGGAACAGAGGAGACAGTGGACCTGGTGGATGGTTAAGGTGCGGCTTCTTTTCTTCTTGTTAGTGTTGTTGTTCTCAATTGTTTTGTTATTTTTAAAGGATTCCAAGAAGAACTGAGGATGCATTAGCATATCAGGAAGGGCATTTATTTGATCGTATGTGGATTGCTACGTTTCTATCTAAGATAGATTCCAGGTCACAGGGCAGGTTAACCCACTGGGCTTGATCCCAAGCCCAGTCTCTGGTCTCTAACTTGGCGGCTCACACGCACCCTCTTTGGGCTTCCTTCCAGCTCTGCCCTGTCCTTCAGCCCGTCCCACTACACTCCTGCTGGGAATTCCTGGGAAGTCCTCTCCACAGAAGGCAGCTGCTGGGTGCAGAAGCTCTTTCGCTGTGTGTCTCGTGGGGTCTGCGGAGTCTGGCTAATTCCATTGTGTTGTGCTTTGCCTCATTCTGTTTGGGTCTCCTGTTTGAAACAACACTCTGGGTTTTAGAGTGGTTTCCGTCCTCCCAAATAGATTGGTTCCTGCGGACAACGTGGGGCCAGTGTGACTCAGGCCCAGCAGCGGGAGAAAGAGGTAACTACCCCGGTCCATTCACAGGAGGTGCTCGTGTGTCCTTCCTGACCAAATGCAAAGTGATGGGCAAGCGCTGGTTTTCTCTCAGTCCCTGTGTACCCTCCACCATGTCAGGAGGCCAGAGACTCACCTCTACCTGGCCATAAACTCAGCCTGCCCCCTCCAGCCCCCCATCAAACGCAACTTTCCCCAATTAACCCAGAAGTCTCGGGCTGTGTCCAGATCATCGGGCGGCTGCTTCACATTGAGGCACAACACAGTGCCAAGTACAGCGGCAGCCTTGCACCTGCTGCCTGTGGGAGCTGCCAAGGTAACTGGCACCTGCTTCCCCCACACCTTCTGCTGCTGGCAGCCTCGGGCCTGCAGGCTCTGGCCTCCCAGCTGGCTGGAATGGGGCTGGAGGGTGGCTTTGTCACCCGCTGTGGCTCTTGGAAGTGTGCCCAGCAGAGGGCTTGCAGAGCAGCTGTAGAGCAGGCATATCTGCTGGAGGTTGACAAGGCCCTGCATGCCAAGGGGAGCACTGGCAGCTCTGCCCATGCCAGGAGCATGACCGAGGTGCTTCCAGGAGCTCGGCCTCGTTCACCCTGGATGGTTATACACAAATTCTAAAGACTCCATCAGTTGGGACAAGAGCCATTGCAAACATCCTACCTTGTGCCATTTTAAGACCTCCAGACATAAAACCAGCCAGAACCACAGTGCCACTTCCCTCCCACAGAGCTGGAAGCCCATAGCAGATGCATAGTTTGGAACTCGAGTCAAATAGAGTCTCGATTCATCCTTTCTGACCCAAGACAACTGAGTTCACGTCGTGAGTCTCAGTCTCCCTGTCTGCACAGGAAGAGCTGGAATGGGGATTAAAGAAGCAACCCAGCCAGTGTCTGGAAGAGACCCAGCAGGTGGCGGCCACGGAAGCTGTGCCTGCCATTTTCATCTTCCGGCACTGCTCCCTGTGCCTGTAAAACTTGGCTGCTCATCACCTTTCTAGAACTTCTGCCCTCATCCCTTCACTGCTGCTGGCATGGAGCAACCTGCTTCCTTAGCCAGCACTGGCTGATCTCAGGGAAGTTCCCCGCAGCACCCACACCTCTTGGTCTGACCCATTCTGCCCCTCCTTCCCTTCAGCTCCTGCTGCTTCTTGACTGGGCCTCCCAGAGGGTGCACGTGGGGACCCCTGCCACGCTAGAGCAGCAGCTGCATTTCAGTGGTCTCTGTGCCTGCTCTCAGCCCCACAGGGTCCTGGGCTCCCCTGTTCAGCCGCCGGGGCAGGGAGCATCAGTCACTTGTAAAGGAGCTGGGGCAGCCTGGAGTTAGGCCCCGGGGCTCCTGCTGTGCCAGGGCCAGGCTTACGCCCTTCAGTGCTGGCCCCTGAGGAGGTGCACAGGGCAGCCTGGAGGAGGAGACCTCTGGCGATGAGGGCCCTCGGGGGCTGTGGGGTGGCGCTGCTGGCTGACCAGTGTGGACTCACTTCCCGGTTTGAGCCGCTCGTACAGTTGCACCGCACCACTGGCTGCAGAAGTTCCCTGCCCAGCCATGGGCACGCCTAGTCTGGAAGCAGCCTGGCACCGCGTCGATGCTCAGGAGGGGTCTGGAAAGGAACTCTGGCACTGGAGGGGTTCAGTTACCGCAGGAGTTTATAGATAGCCAGGGATTCACTGAAAAGGACCGATTCTCATGCAGTCGAGACGCAGCTGGCGAAGAGTAAAGTTTTCCGTGGGTCATGTCCGAGGTTGTGCCCCCATTTCCACCCCTAAGGTGTCGGTAAAAGCTGCAAGCAGGGGCACTGACGGTGGAGGAGGGGTCCTCTGGGATTAGGCCCGGCCCAGCTTCATTCTGGAATGATCTGCTAGTGAGTGTCACAGCCCCCAGCACTAGTGGGCTCAGAATACCAGCAAGCCATGGCAGGCAGCTGAACCCACGTGTGGAAGGGCTGGTCGGGAGACACGACTCAGGGCGTGGATGCAGAGAGGTGGGCACAGGCACCAGGGGTGGCCATAGGGATGCTGCCCCTGTGGGTTCAGACACAGAAAATCAGTTGCCTCTGTTGCCACCCGCCCTCTCTGCCCACAGGGCACACTGCTAGGGCTGAGTCAGGGGGTGAGGTGGAGTTAAGGAGATGCCCTAAGCCCACGGGTAACTCACAGGTGAAATGACACGGCTCTTGCACTGGGTCGGGCTGTAGTCAGGGTCCAGCTACTGGCATTGGAGAATGTCAGAGGTGCCCAGGACATGCAGGGCGGGTGCCACGCCACGCCAACCTCTCTGGGGCAGGGTGCACAGATCAAGGGACAGCCTGGGAAGCTCAGAGAAGACAAGCCTGGAGCCACTGCATGGCCCAACACTGAGTTTCCTGATGTTTCTGTAATCTTGGGTGAGTTACTTAATGTTCCTTGGGACTCAGTTTCCTGGTCAGCGAAATGGGAACGTGTCCTCCTGTTCTGATGCGATTGTGAGGTCTCAGTGAGGTTCCCTTCACTCTGTCCTCTGCTGGTGTCCACAGCGTGGTGGGCACCGATCTCACTAATTCCTCCCCACACAGCTTTTGTGACGAAGGGCATCCTGCTCTCTCCCTGTATCTCTGTGGGTCACGGGTTCAGATCCTGCTGCCTTCGCTGCTGCGTATTTGGGTGACTTGCCTGGCAGGGTCTCCTCGCCCCCAACACTGGGCACCTCCTCCAGCACTGGGCTGCATTTCCTTCCCCTCTGTTCACCCACCTTGCTGGCGCCCAATGCCCCCTTTCACACTCAGAATCTAGAGTGCCTTCTGGAATTTTCTTGAACAACTTCACTGTCCCACAATTGCCCTGTGTCACCTTAGTTCCCTCTTCCTCTCTGATCCTGGGAGGGTTTGTTAGAAAGTCTGGGTACCTCTTTGCGGGTTCTGTGGAGCCATCGTGTCCTGGGCGCCACAGCAGGCTGTGTGTCTTCTCATCTCACAGCACAGACTTAGCCTGAACTGGAATGTGACCAAAGCTCAGAATGAGTTCCCCTGGGAAAACATATCTGCAGCACCTGTCACCTCTGCTGAGATGAGGTTCCAATCTGGGGTTCCCTTTGGGCAAGTCCCTTTCCTACTGGGCCTCAGTTTCCCCATATAGAAAGTGCAGGTGTGAATACACATACCCTCGAGAGGGGTTCTGGGGTCCACTCAAGGGGACTTGCAGCTGCCAAATGCAGGGCAGGTGCTGGCACTCAGCCTCGCAGCTGTTAGGGACGCAGTGGCTGCACCTTCAAGCAAGGGGTGGTCCACACCGTAAGCAGGGGACGAGCTGGAGCACACCAGCTTCCCTTCAGTGGCACAGTGACACAGGCAGTGCCACCTGCCCACCACTCCGTTCCTACTTCGTGCGTGTTCTACACACACCTCTGGAATCCTCAGGACAGGCACTGGAGGTCCGATTCATTAACCCTTTGTTCAGATTAAAAAATCTAAGTCTCAGAAAGGTGTAAACCTTGCCCAAGGCCAGAGCTTGCAGGCGGGTGCTGCCTTTGACGCCTGCGCATGTGACTTCCATGTTCGCAAGTGGGAGTGGGGTGAGCAGGGGCTCCTCACCCTGAGGAGGAGGGGTGGGCACTGCACAAATGTCCCCGCCAATGGAGTAATTATAGGGGAGGAAAATGGCTTCATTAAATCATTTTTAAAAAGTGAATATGTACAAACACTCAGCAATTAAGCAGCCGATTTGCAGACAGCAATTTTCCAACTGTGCTTGCCTTCCATGTTTCTATTTGCCCGTTTTTAGACTCTGTTTTTTTATTTTTAATTGGAATAAATGTAGATTGGAATGATCAGCTCCTGAGTTGCTGAGTGCAGTTAAAGAACTTGGTGATGGTGCAGCTATTGAATGCTGGGGAGGTCACCTGGGGGACAGCACCAGGCGCAGAGAGGGGAGGCGTGCTCCTCCTCTCCCGCCTCTTCCCCTTCCCCTTTTCCCTCCCTCCTCCTCCCTCCTTTTCTCCCTCGTTCTTCCCTCCTCCCTTTCTTTCCTCTTCTTCCTCCCTTTTCCCCCATCCTTCCCCTACTCCCTTTTTCCCTCCTTCCTTTCTTTCTTCTCCCTCCTCTTCCTCTTCCTTCCCTCCTTTATCCTCCCTCCCTCCCTCCTCCCTTTTCTCTCCCTTTCTCCCTCCTCCCTCCCTCCTCCCCCTTTCCTTCCTCCTCCTCCCTTTTCCCTCCCTTTCTCCCCTCTTCCCTCCTCCCTCTTCCCCCCTCCCTCTTCCCCCATCCTTCCCCTTCTCCCTTTTTCCCTCCTTACTTCCTTTCTTCTCCTTTCTCCCCCTTCCCTCTTTTTCCCTCCCTCCTCCCTCCTTCCTCTCTTCCTCCTCCCATTTCCCTCCTCCCTCTGCCTCCTCCCTTTCTTCCTTCCAGACAGGCTGAGTTCTCCCAGGGATTTTGACACTGTCCAGAGATTCTAGGGAGAATTCCTCCCCAGAAGGGCAGGCTCAGGAGCCACTAGGTCCGCTAAGGAAGATGTACAGGAATTCGATCCACAGATGTCAGTGCTAGTGCTTAGACTCAAATACTGAAATCCAGTTCCCACATGTTCAGTGGGAAACTGTGGCCCAGGGAGGGAAACCTGTTCACCTGAGGTCACACAGCCTTCAGGTCTGGCACCCAGAGCACCTCCAAAGGAATCCAGCAAGCATTTATTGAGTGCCAGCTGTGTGCCTGGCCAGTAGAGGCTTGCATCCCTACTCTGGCCGGGAGATCTGTGTGGGCTTCAGGACGGGGTAGTATTGGGTTTGGAGTTGATCTGAGGGTCCTGTGCTCTGGTGATCTGCTAAGAGACAGGCCCAACTGTCTGATGTGGGGTGGTGGCCGCACCCCTTCCCTCCCTCTGCTCAGTCCACCATGAGCCAGGGCAGCAACTGAGTGGGCCACAGCCTCCAACACGCTGACCCTGCTGACCAGCCCTCAGTGTCCCTGCCCACAGGCTACTGTTATGTGGTTGGACTATGGGCCCCTAGCTGCGTCCAGCGCCCAGCACTGAGCCCAGTGCCCTGCAGACACTCAGCCCATCACTGGGGGTCACACAGGCCCCTCACTGCTCCACCGTGTTCCTTGAAGCCATACACTTAAATCCTACCATGCCCTCCAGTGGTCCCAGCAAGAGGCCCTGGGGCTTCCTGCTGGCCTCAAACTCTTCCTGGGGGTGACGTTGCTGCCTGTCTCCATTTCTTTTTTTTATTATTATACTTTAAGTTTTAGGGTACATGTGCACAACGTGCAGGTTAGTTACATATGTATACATGTGCCATGTTGGTGTGCTGCATCCAGTAACTTGTCATTTAACATTAGGTATGTCTCCTAATGCTATCCCTCCCCTGTCCCCCCACCCCCAACAGGCCCCGGTGTGTGATGTTCCCCTTCCTGTGTCCATGTGTTCTCATTGTTCAATTCCCACCTATGAGTGAGAACATGCGGTGTTTGGTTTTTTATCTTTGCGATAGTTTGCTGAGAATGATGGTTTCCAGCTTCATCCATGTCCCTACAAAGGACATGAACTCATCCTTTTTTATGGCTGCATAGTATTCCATGGTGTACATGTGCCACATTTTCTTGATCCAGTCTATCATCGTTGGACATTTGGGTTCATTGAAAACCAGGAGCTCCCCAAGGGGATGCAGGGAGATTTAATGAAGTAGGCAGGTGAGGTGCTAATTCAGAGTCTTCCTCATGTAGAATAGATGCTCAGTCAGTGCAACTGCCTATAGAGGGATGAATAGAGTCGCCCCCAAAATCTGTGTCCACCAGGAACCTCAGGGGTGACCCTATTGGATCCAGGGCCTTTGCAAATGTCATTAGCTGAGGATAGAGGTGAAATCGGCCTGGCTTTAGGGTGGGCCCTATATCGAATGTGAAATCGAGGCAGAGAGTGGAGCAATGCAGCCTCAATCCGAGGGACGCCTGGAGCCCTCAGCAGCTGGAAGAGGCAGGAGGATCCTCCCCTGGAGCCTCCAGAGGGAGCTCGGGGCCCTGCCAGCAACCTTGACTTTGGACTTCTGACCTCCAGAACTGTGAGGGGACGAGCCACGCGGGTTGTGGGTATTTGCACAGCAGCCTGGGACCCTAACCCATCACCTCAACTCACGCCCTGGCCCTGCCCTCCCCAGCGCACCTCTAGAATTGCCTTGTCTGGTTGAGTCTTGTTGCTTGCACAACATTGAAAACACACAGGAAGAGGTCAACAGACTACTGTAGGTTTTGTTTTGTTTTTTTTCATGTTCTTTGAAGGAATGATGTTTAGAGTTTAGAATAATGGCCAGACAAGCAGCGCCGCCACCCTTGTTCTTTCCCCAGGAAAGGAAGTGGGGGTGCGGCAGTGCCTCCTAACCGCATCTCTCTTCCCACCGGCCTGGCCTTCCCAGCACCCTGAGCTGTCTGCTGGAGTCGGGCGGTCCCCCTCCCCACCCCGCTGCCGCTGCTCGCCAGCCAGTTTCAGGTTTTCTAACCACGATCCAAGAGTCTGAACTCTTCCGAGAGTCCAAGCTTGGCGAGTGCACTGCAGAGAGAAACATGCTCCCCATAGAGAGATGAGGGCATCCTTCATTGAGGATCCTGTCCCCCGAGCACCCCTGGTCTGCACCAGAAACCTGGCAGGTTCCAGAGAGCGGGAGCTTAACTCGGGTCCTCCTTTTCTCTGACACAGAGTGGGGAGAGGCAAAGGCCGGACAAGCCCGCTGGGCATTCTCCAGCTTTGTTCCTTGCGATAAATCTTCATCATTAGATATCATCATGGCTACACTTACTTATCTGAGAAGCAGATGCTCAGAGGAAGTAATGCAGTGAGAGAGAGACTCTTGAGGTGCCCGCCAGGAAAACGCAGTCCAGGCAGGAGGCTTCCGGGAAGAACGGACCCATTTCAGGGCTCTTGAAAGGGGTTCTGGGAGGCTGGACAACAGGGACACTTGCGAGGTGCCTGCAGGTTAAGGGTGTGTGGTCACAGCCTTTTTTGTTGATGGGGACCTCGGAGATGCCTGATTCCAATCCTCTGATGCCTCAAAGAAGAAAACTAATGCTAAAATCCATAGTGGGCTGCCCAGGGAGCAGCAGTGGATGTACATGAGCCCAGACCCCCAACCGTGCTTCACCCGGGGGCAGTCCTGACTCCCAGCCCAGCCCTCCACCTTCCCCCAAGCAGCATGGCACCTGAGCAGTGTCACCCCATCTTCCATGTCACCTGGTGTCCCCTCCTTCAGCCTGACACCTCGGGCAGCCCCAAGTCATGCCAACTCCACTTCCTGGGCCTACTTCCTATCCTTCCTCTCACTCCTCCACTTCCTCAGTCATCTGTCCCCACCTCAGTCACCTGTCCCCTCCTCAGTCACCTGTCCCCTCCTCACACCTGGCCCCTGCAGTCACCTGTGCCCTCCTGCAGTCGCCTCTCCCCTCCTGCAGTCACCTGTCCCCTCCTCAGTCACCTGTCCCCTCCTTCAGTCACCTGTCCCCTCCTCACACCTGTCCCCTGCAGTCACCTGTCCCCTCCTCAGTCACCTGTCCCCTCCTTCAGTCACCTGTCCCCTCCTCACACCTGTCCCCTGCAGTCACCTGTCCCCTCCTCAGTCATCTGTGCCCTCCTGCAGTCGCCTCTCCCCTCCTGCAGTCACCTGTCCCCTCCTCAGTCACCTGTCCCCTCCTTCAGTCACCTGTCCCCTCCTCACACCTGTCCCCTGCAGTCACCTGTCCCCTCCTCAGTCGCCTGTCCCCTCCTGCAGTCACCTGTCCCCTCCTCACACCTGTCCCCTGCAGTCACCTGTCCCCTCCTCAGTCACCTGTGCCCTCCTGCAGTCACCTGTCCCCTCCTCAGTCACCTGCGCCCTCCTGCAGTCACCTGTCCCCTCCTGTAATCACCTGTCCCCTCCTCACACCTGTCCCCTCCTCACACCTGCCCCTGCAGTCACCTGTCCCCTCCTGTAATCACCTGTCCCCTCCTCACACCTGTCCCCTCCTCAGTCACCTGTCCCCACCTGCAGCTGCAGCACTCTTCCCAAACAGCAGTAACGATG
This sequence comes from Symphalangus syndactylus, assembly GCF_028878055.3. Classification (NCBI taxonomy): domain Eukaryota; kingdom Metazoa; phylum Chordata; class Mammalia; order Primates; family Hylobatidae; genus Symphalangus; species Symphalangus syndactylus. The sequence continues at coordinate 14,486,566 of NC_072438.2, read as the reverse complement.
AGCCCTGCTACACAGGTGCCACGACCCAGGCGCCATTCAGGCAGATTCCACACGGTCACTTGCTCATCTGCTGGGACCCCGTTTTCCAGGGGTCACCTGCCCATCCACTGCAGAGCCCCACACCTTCAGAAGACGCCTACTGCCTTGGCACGTTGTCCAGACCGGCGTGTCCCTTAGGAATAGAATTGGAGCCATGGGAGTCTTTCTAAATGTTCTAGTGGCCACATTAAAAAGTGAAGAGAAACAGGTGGACATGGAAAAGCATGGAAGGACCTTAAATGCATATCACTAAGGAACCAAATGAAAAGGCTGTGAACTCTAGGATTCCAAGCAGGTCACCTTGTGGAAAAGGCATAACTATGACGATAATAAAATGATCGGTGGTTGCCAGGAGGCGGGCGGGGGGGAATGAATTGGCGGAGAACAGAGGATTCTTGGGGCAGTGATGCTGCTCCGTATGATACCACAGTGGGGGGCGCCCTGTCATTCTACAGGTGCCCAGACCCATAGAGTTCAGGAGCCCCAGAGCCAGCCCTGACCTGAACCCTGCACTCTGGTGGTAACGTCGCATCAGGGCGGCCTCCCTCACCGATTGTGAGAGCGAGTCTCTCAGCTGGGGGCGCTGACGGTGGGGGCAGAAGGTGTACGGGAACGCTCTCGTTTCTACTCCATTTGCTGTGAACCTAAAACTGCTTTAAGAAATAAAGCCTATGGGTTAAAATAAAGAACAGGTGAAATTAATTTTAATCACAGCTTTTAATTAGCTCAATATGTCCAAAAGGTTATGTCAACATGTAATCAATATAAACATGATAATGAAATATTTTACATTCTTTGTAATGCTAAGTCTCCGAAATCAGTGTATAGTTCATAGTCCCAGGGCTTCTCCATTCGAATGAATTCACCCTATTTCTAGTGCTAGGCGGCCCTGCGGGTCAGTGGTGCTGCCCGACAATGCGAGTCCAGCCCTCTCTGTGGCCCTGGGGACCGCCCGCCCCACCCACCTCTGGCCGCCCTGTTGTCTCTCACAGCTCACGTGGGGACACTGCTCCCGAACCAGCTCCTACGCATACCTCGGACCCGGCTCAAATGCCCACTTGTGGTCGGCAGAGCAATGCCTCCCACAGACGTCCACGTCCTAATCCCCGGAAACTGGGACTATGCTACCTTACATGGCAAAGGGGACTTTGCAGATGGATTAAATGAAGGATCTTGGGATTATCCTGGATTATCCTCGTGGAGCTTTTGTAATCACAAGGAGGGAGCCAGAGGGACGTGAGACTGTGGTAGTCAGCGCTGTGACGGGAGGCTGTGACGGGAAGCAGAGTGGAGTGACAGACTCTGCAGTGGGGCGAGGGGCCTCGGGGCGAGGACTGCAGGAGGTGGCTACCAGGCGGGAGAGGCAGGGCGTGGGTTCTCCTCTGGAGCTTCCAGGAGGTGCCCACACCTTGATTAGCTCCCTGCAGACTCCTGCCCTCCAGAACTGTAGATAATGAATGTGGCTGGTGTTAAGTCGCTGAGTCTGTGGGCCTTTGTTACAGCAGCCATGGGAATCTCACAGGCCCCCCCAAGTGAAGTCAGCCTGCCAGTGTTTGTGCCCCCTCCACTGAGCCTGGGGCCCTCATGCCAGGTGCTCCTCGCGCACAGATGGGAGAGGAAGGAGACCCAGACTAAGGTGAGCAGGGAGATGTAGGGATGGAATGTAAAAGCTTTAGGAGGATATGTCAGCTGGTCAGTGATGGATTAGACCTGGCAGTGGGGGCAGCCTGTGGGGCTGAGGATGGCACCCGGACCCCCTCAGTTTGATGTCCCCCTTAGTGTCTCCCAGGACTCTCTGGACATGCCTGTTGGCATCACTGCTCCTGGCTGCAGTGTCTGTCTGCTTGTGTTCTCTCTGTCTCTCTCTCTCTCTCTCCTCTCTCTCCCCGCAACACCAGCCAGCCTGTCACCCCCATGAGAGCAGGGCACAGTGTCCCTGCTGCCCATGGATTCCAGCCTCAGTGTAGTGATGAGACACACAGCAGGTACTCACTATGCACACATCATATGAAAGAATTTGAATGAGGGGGTGAATTTGAATTCCTAGGCCTGTAGTATGGGCCTTAAAGCATAAAAAGTTAAACAAATAGAGGGAATGAATGGGTGAGTGGGTGAATCAATGTTCCTAGTGTCTGCAGGAGTTGGACTTGGGAGTTGTGGATATCTGAGGAATTGGGTTTGCACTGGCTGCAGGGTGAGGGGCTTCCTAGACACTGGCAGCTGCTACTTTTTTTTGTTGTTTTGTTTTTTGTTTTTTGTTTTGTTTTGTTTTTAGACGGAGTCTTGCTCTGTCACCTAGGCTGGAGTGCAGTGGTGCGATCTCAGCTCACTGCAACCTCCATCTCCTGGATTCAAGAGATTCTTGTGCCTCAGCCTCCTGAGTACCTGGGATTACAGGCGCCTGCCACCTCGCCCGGCCAATTTTTGTATTTTTAGTAGAGATGAAGTTTCACCATGTTGGCCAGTCTGATCTCGAACTCCTGATCTCAGGCCTCGACCTCCCGAAGTGCTGGGATTACAGGCATGAGGCACCGCACCCGGCCAGGACTGTGCTTTAAATGGACCTGCCTTCTCTGTCCTCAGGGCCCTTGTACCTGGAACGCAGCTGCCATCACAAAGCACTACCGTGGTGATCTCTCTCTCAGGGTCCTGCAGGTCAGAAGTCTAAGAGTGTTTTTTTCAGAGGCTTTGAGGGAGCCTCTGCTCCCTGCCTCTCTCCCAGCATCCGGTGGCTGCCTGGGTCCTTGGTACCCTTGGCCGGCAGCTGCATCACCCCACTCTCTGCCTCCGTCTGTGTACGGCCTTCTCTGTGTCTGTGTGTCTGTGTCCCCATTTCCAAATTCTTATAACACCAGCCATACAGGACTCAGGGCCCACCCTCACCCAGCATGACCTCATCTTAACTAATTGCATCTGCAGAGACCCTGTTTCTAGATTAGTCCGCACTCATGGGTTCTGGGTGCACAGGAATTTGGGGAACACTACTCAAGCCCGTCCAAATGCCTTTCCCCAGCCAGGCACAACCTCTCTCCTTCCTTCCGGACTCTGCGCAAACATCACCTTGTCCAAGGGGCCTTTCTACCACTCTGTCTGCAACCCAGCGGCCCCACCACCCTTCCCTCACCCTCCACCCGCACCCCCACACTGTTGATTGTTCTTCCCACCCTCGTCGCATTTGATGCTGTCATATTTTTGCTTCTGTCCTTATCGTCCATCTGCCTCCTTCCATCTCCCCTCCTAGAACAGATGTTCCTAGAGGGCTGGGGCTTTGCTCACGGGCTCCTTGCTGCAGGCCACACCTGGCAGGAGCCCTGGAGTTTGCAGGTGTGAGCAGGCTCCTCTGGCCGAGGGCGGGGAGCAGGACTGAGGCCGGCTGGATGCTAGGCTAAGGTGAGCAGAGCCGGGAGTGAAAGGAAGAGAGGATTGAGAGGTATTTGGGAGGCAGGATCGATAGGCATGTCTTGGAGATGGCTCAGCAGGGTAGGGAAGGAAGGGGAGGCTTCCCATGTGTCAGGCTTGTAAACACAACCATTTGTTTCTGCAAGGGCCTTAGAATTTTCTGGGTCTCTGGATCAGATCGATCCTCTGCTAATGGGCCTCTCTGTGCGTCCTTCCCAAAGAAAATCAATTCTCTGAGAGTAAGTGCGTCCTAATTACACCTCCACTGGGCTTCTTTGTTCGCTCTAGCCTGGTCCTCCCTGGGGAGGCCAGGGGCAGACAGAGGCCAGACAGGTCCTGAGGCCCCCCTGCCATCCTGGGGAGGGGCTGGCCCCTGGGAATTAGAGGGCGGGCGGTTGGGGGTCTGCTCTTTGTCCTGGCCTAGGAGGAGTCTTGTGACCCTGAGGCCTGTGAGGGACATACATTCTGGGGACCTGTGGCCACGTGGCCAGCATGCCCAGAGATGATAAACAGTCCATTTTTCTGGAGCCTCAGGTTCACTTGAAGATGTAGGGAGGAAACGTGTCCATGTGGAAGCCACCAAGGATGTGTTCTAGAAGGGTGTGAAATAGCTCCCAGTGGGGTGGGGCCTTTATGCTAATGCAGCTCCAGGCCTGTCCCCTCGGCCCCCAGGGGACAAACTGGGTGAGTCTGAGAAGCACTGGCCTCGCAGTCAGGCCACACATGTCAGTGCAGGCTGGGCTCGGAGCCAGGTGCTGGGGTCTGAGGCAGGAACACTGAAGCCTGGTTCCAGCCCAAGGCCCCTGCGCCCGAGCTGGGGAGTTGCCCCCAGTCCCCCGAGCTCAGCATATCTCAGCAGTGATCAGACATGGGCAGTCCCCGCAAGGCATGCTGCCCACGACAGGAGCCCCACGGCCGTGTGTTCCACCCCTGTGCCTCTCCCCACCTTGGGTCTGTGTGTGGACTCTATCGGTAGAGCAGGGGTGAGATGGGAAATGCTTCCCCGAATACCTCTCTGGTCCTCTCCAGTACAGTTGGGGCATATTCTGCAATCCCAGTGTATTTTAATGGGTGATGATAAGAGGTGTTGGTTTCAGGGTCTCTAGGACTTAATCTTCAATGGAGAATTAATTCCATGTCCTGATGCATGGACGGCTTCCAAACAACAGATATGAAGTTGCCTTTGTGGCTTATCTCCCTCTCCTTGCTGGGGAGCCAAGGCGCTTTAAAGCTCAGTGTACTCTCAGATTCTCACTTGGCCAGGAAGGCCTTGCCCAGGGAGGTACTGAGTGGACAGCCCTGTCTCCCAGCATGAGCCCAGCAGATGCCACTCCAGGGTGGGCACAGTACTTGGGGTCTGATTTCCAGCAGCTGCCCGAACTCTGGTACCTGCCTGCGGTCCCCTACCATCTTGTGCTGCAGGTGGTGGCCAGGGTGGAGGATGGGGCTCCCTGGAGGAGCTCAGAGTCTAGAGAGGGAACGAGGCAAAGCAGGCAGGCCACAGGAATGCCTCGGCACAGCCATTGGCCTGAAATCAGACAGGCCAGTGTCAAATCCTGAGTCAGCCACTTATTAACTAAGTGATTTCAGGCAGGGAACTATCCCTTTGGAGGCTCCTCTGGTCGCCTGTGAGATGCACATGGTAACCTAGAGCTGCCCAGCACATAGGAGGCATCGGGGAGGAATGACTGGCTGGGATTTGGAGTCAGAAGGACCTGACTTTGGATCCTAGCTCTGGACCTAAGCTCCACACCTGCGTGATTCCTCAGTGTTCCTGAGAGAGCCCAGTCTCCTCTCCTGCCTTGTCAGGATGCACTGCCCCCAGGCAGAGTGCCCAGGACTGCACTCAGGGTGTCTGGGGCGCTCTGCCCGCATGGGCACAGGACAGGGGCTGGACACCGTGTGAGCTGATGAAGACCGCACCTGGAGGGCACATGGCTGATGGCTGTCCCCCTTTTCCCCCCAGGTCATCAGATTTCGGGACGTCCTACACCAAGCTCACCCTCCAGCCTGGCGTCACCACCGTCATCGACAATTTCTACATCTGCCCGACCAACAAGAGGAAGGTAGGTGCTGGCCGGGGGCGGCTGCCACTCTGGCTCTCGCCTTGTGCCGCTCACTCTGCAGATCAAGGAAGCTGCTGCCCTGCCTGCTGTCTCCTGCTTTGGACCAGGCCAGAGCGTGAGATGTTTCCCCCCCAGCTCTCGCTGCCACCCTTCCCGGTGCTACCTGACACCGTTCTGTGCTTTAAACCAGAGGCCAGGCTTTGGAGGAAGGCGCCGCCTGCATACCTGGGGCACATTTGTCTTCCCCCTGATTGGGGTGGGGGCACGTATCCATCAGGGCATAGCAGGGAGGAGCTGTGGGCCTGGGAGCAGAGAGAGCAGCAGCTCTCTTGGGTTGTGAGCCCTCGGAAGGCAGTGCTGAGCGGGCCCGTTCTTCGGAAGTTAGTTGTTGATCCAGTTTTGATTAAGCTATGATTTCCATCTGAGCTGTCCTTGCTGTTTCCTGGGTCTAGGGGAACTTCCTGACTTTGCTCCCTGGATGGTTGTAGAATAGGAGAGAGGGGTCTTTCCGAGGCTACCCACTGTGGGTTCCGTGAGAAGACCCCTCCTGCAAATGTGTGTTTGTGTCCTGGCCCACCCCCGGCAGAGGCACCAGGGCAAAGCTGTCCTGCCAACCTGACTCCATTCAGCAAAGCAGTTCACGGTAACAGAAAGGGACTCAGACCACTGTTTGCATCCCAGCTCCCATCTCTGTGCCTCAGTTTCCTCAAATGGGATGTCACCCACATCTCACACAGGGAATCATGAGCTCTAGGATCAGAGCCCCTGCATGGTGCTCGGCATGAGGTGGGCACACAGGCCCCTGTGCTCAGCTCTAATGGTGACTTTGAAGGAGAGATTTGAGCAGCTTGGAGTCTGTGAGAATGTCTGTGAATCAACAGAACATCCAGAAAGGGGGTCGTGTGGGATGGTGATGAGTCTAAGGGTGCTGGAGTGTTTCGATGGTTGCGCTGGTGGCAGGTTCACAGGGGCTCAGAGGAGCTGGGCGCACTGGAGCTTGGCAGCTTCTGCTGAGACCATAGACCTGGCAGCAGCAGTCCATGGAACGGGGGTGCTGAGATGCGTGCAGCCTTGATTGGGCCATCTCGGTGGTCTCAGCCACGTTTGTTCATGGGATGTCCTCTGTCTTCCTAAAGCAGGTTGCTTTGCTGGTTTTGTTTTGTTTTGTTTTGTTTTGTTTCTCTTCTTGATTTCTGCTATAGGAGCTTCCAGTTGGACAGACTTGGAATTCAGAGGCGGGGAGGGCTGCAGAGGGGAGGCGACGGAGACCTGGTCCTGGGGACAGGAGAGGCGCCTGCTGGAAGGCCATGTCTCGGCATGTAGGGAAGAGGGGTGGGTTGACCTGAGCCAGCCCCTGCTTCTTCCTGGCCCCAGCCCTGGGGATTCACACACCCGATCTCTTTCCATCCCACAACGGCCCAAAGAGGGAGGCATCATTATCCCCCTTTCCAGGGCAGGACATTGGACGAGAGAGGTGAGATTTGCTCAGTCTCACACCTGGTGGGGCAGGGGGCCTGGATTTGAATCCAGCTTCACCGAGCCCAAAGCTGAGGGTGGAGGGTGTTGTCCAGGCTTGGCAGCGGTGAGGCCTGTACCTGCTGGAAAACCCAAACCCTATGGGAGCAGGGGCAGACACTCTGCCTTCCAGCCCGGCCATCACCCCTTCTTCCTGGGGTTGCTGTGATTCAAATTTGAGACAAAGATGAGTGGCTGGGGGCTGGCGCTGACCCAGGTGAGGGCCCACACTGACCCCAGATTCCAGCTGGCAATGGAGGAGGCCACGTCCCCCCACCTCCTGGCCCAGCTTCGAGTTCCTGTCCATCCAGCCGATCCGGTCCTGGTGGCCTTCCAGCAGCTGCCCTTCTCCACTCCATGCGGGGAACACTCCACTCCTGTCCATCTGGTCACCAGCTGGGAGGGTCCAGAGGCATGTGGGATGTGATGGTACCTCCAGGGTCAGCCCCGCAGGCCGCATCTATGTTTGGAAGTGTGAAGGGCAAGGCAACAGGGGCAGTAACGGAACCAAGAGAGACTCTGAGGCCCTGAGGTCAGGAAAGGTGTCACGTGGAGACTGGGCCAGACAGTGTGAGGTCAGACAGAGCTGCTTCTGCACGGAGCAACCTGGGGACTGGCTGTGGCCTCCACTGAGCCTCAGTTTCCTGGCCTGTAAAGTGGGGGGTGGGAGGGCCCACGAGATGATACATAGAACGAGCAAGGGGTCAGCAGAGGGGTTTCTAGGTGGCACTGGGCCTTCTGTCCAGGCCAAAGGCTGGGGCTCCGATGTGGGATGCTCAGCAGAACTTCCTCTGCAGGCGGCACCAGGGAGGTATCTGCAGTCTTGAAAGCAGACAAGCCTTGAGACAGGTTATTTGAATCCCTGGGCACAGGCTGGATTTCAGAGCTAGGAGCTTGGATGTTTAGCCTAGAAATATCACTGTGGGCACAGGATTGGGTCTGATGGTGGCCTGGCACACAGCACAGAGGCTCAGCTGACTTTAGAGTAATGGGATGAATGAATGAGTGAATGAGTGAGCGTCACAAACAGCAGTATGTGCTGCTGAGCGGACACTGTAGCTGCATCGGGTTTGCCTGGGTGCAAACACTGGATTTGCAGGGTGGGGTACAAGATAGTGCCTGCGCTAGGGAGTCCCTATCCTTAGTCCAGCTCTGCCAGGTCCCCCCCATCAGGGAGCCACAGGTGTCTCACCTGTAAAGGGGACAGTGATCAAGGGTGGGCTTGACAGGTGAGTGCCTGGCAGAGCCTCACTCAAAATTGCCGTTTACTGTCAGCTGAAGAGAAGCCCCCAAAGATGTCCCAGTCCCGACCCCTGAAACCTGTGAATGTCACCTTCTATGGCAAAACGGACTTTGCACATGGGATTAAGTGGAGGATGTTGTGATGGGAAGGTTCTCCTGGATTGTCTGAGTGGGCTCAGCTCAGTGTCATCACAGGGCCCTTTTGGAGGGCAGCAGGAGGGCCAGGGCTGCAGGGGGTGCTGGGAGATGGAGCAGAGGCTGGGGCAGGGCCTGGATGGGGCCACAAGCCAAGGATAGCAGGCACCTCCGGAAAGAAGTTGGAAAAGCCAAGGAAATGGACTTGCCCCCGGAGCCTCCAGAGGAACCAGTCCTGCCAACACCTTGCCTTTAGCTTTGTGCCTTCCATGGCCAGAGGAAAATGAATTTCTGTTGCTTCAAGCCACGGAGTGTGTGGTGATTTGTTGCAGCAGCCACGGGAGGCTGACACAGCTGCTGTTTTGAGGAGGGGCTGCAGGGGTGGGGCTGGGAGTAGGGAGGCCGAGGCTCCTACTCTCCCCTCACCCACATTGTTCTGCCCACCCCACAGCCACCCAGATGGAACTGGCCTCCCATGGGCCCTCCTCCTCCTGCTGACACACCAATCCTGATTCCTATTGGACCCCAGGTGGAAGGAGCAAAGTCACAGGTGCAGACAGGGCTGGGCTTCTGGGTGCCCTGGTCTGGGCCTGTTCTCACCTCTCCCTGCCCACCTCCTCACCACAGGACAAAACTGACCCTCTCTCCGGAAGGCCATGATCCCCTAGGTTGGAGGCACCAGGAGGCCCACCAAGGGCCTCATTGAATCTGAACTTGTTGCTTCCAAAGCCCCTGATGCTGCAGGAACTGCTGTCTCGGAGGCAGGCAGGGCAGTAACGGTGCAGGGCCAAGAGTGCGGCGGATGTGGGGCACTGGGGAGCGGCAGGGTAATGGGATGAGAGGCTGACCCCCTGGCTTCTCTGGCTGGGGCATAGGGGCCTCTGCCTGGGTCTGAGTCTGGCCCTGCAGCCTACCCGCTCTGAGACCTTGAGCAAGTGTGAACCGCCCTTGTTCCGGGTTTCCTCATTGGTGAAATGGGGGTAGTAGCAGCATCTACACTGTAAGGCTGATGGAATTAATGAGGCACTGCTTGTCAAGTGCTCAGATCAGGGCCTGGCCCGAGGGAAGGCCCCATGAGTTACTCGTGTGACCCACCATTACCCTTAGAGGAAACACTGAGGCCCTCCTGGCCAGCCATCTGAGACTTTAGGTTAGGAACTGGCTGCAAGGGTGACAAAGCCTCACACGTGTGGCCCCAGTGGGCTGTGTCTGTTGGAGGGACCAGACGTGGCCATGGAACAGAGGCCTCATCTGGTGGCTGTGCCAGGCATGGGGAGCATTGCCCTGGCCCTGCTGCTCTGCACCCACCTGCTTCCCCCGGGCCCGGGTCAGGCTGCTTGCTGTTGGCATGGCCTGCCCACACCTCTGTATTTAGAGAACAAATTAATTATCTGTGATGGGAACCAGGGCAGCAATTTGTTATCTAACTAACAGGGCAGCATATGTTTCCCCGTGACGCTCCTGGCAGCGCGCTTCTGCCTCAGGAGAATGAAACATTGGCTCCTGTCTGCAGAGGTGTGGATGGGCCACGTGCTGAGTGGGGCTAGGGACACAGGTCAGGGAGGGCCAGAGAGCACGTGGACTCAGAGGCCAAGGGCAGCAGAGGGCCCGAGCTCCAGGCAGCAGGCTTCGCTGTTTCTTCTCTAGTGGTACAAACTGTAGGCAAGTTTCTAACCTGCCTGCACCTCAGTTCCTTGTCTGTAAAGTGGGGTTACGATGGTGAATAAGGATTACCTGGGTTAATGCATATACGGTACCTAGAATCAAGCTTGGCACAAAGTTTGATAGTGGTCTTGCAACAAGTGGGAACTCGGGCTGATTTGGTTTTAAATGCATTTAGATGCAGAAAAGCCACAGTTACAATTCCACATAAAACAAATTTGACTGTACATGTCAAGTAAGGAGTGGGGCAAGCCAGAGAAGCTGGTTAAGGCAGAAGAAGAGACTCAGGGGGTACAGGGCTGGTCTTCGGACACCTGCATGGTGGTCCTGGGGAACAAGAGCAGCCCATGACTGTGGGGCAGAGGCCAGGCGTGATTCTTCCCTACTCCTCAGCCGTGCACGGCCCCTGGCGCTCAAACAGAACTCACGAGAGAAGGATGTGATGGGCTGGGCTGGGACGCTTCTGGGAAAGGTATTTCAGTGTAATATGAAGCAAAAATGGCCTTTATCATTGCATGAAACTTTTCCACTCGGAGTTTCTTGATCCCTTCTGCTACCTCCTCGGTGATAATTTTCGGTGTATCAGACTTTCGGCCAGAAGCGGATGTCCCCATACTCAGATGTGTGGGCGGGAGCGGGGCCCACCTCGGGGTCACCATTTGTTCATTTCCATTACCCAGAGCAGAAAATAGAGGCTCAGGGAAGCTCGGAGAGTCGTCCAAGCTCACCCAGCCGGTAGAGAGAACAAAAGCAATCACTGACACATGGTGCTTGAACCCAGGTCTGCCAGCCCCTAGAGTACCCCTTGTCGTGCCCCGGACTCCCGAGGCACCCTTGCAGCTAAGTTCTAGTGAGCTGGTGGGGCCCCCCGTGTCTGCACGAGCACAGCCCGGCCCACTTGGCTAGAGGCTAGAAATCAGCGGCTCCTTACTGCACACTGGGCGCAGTCTGAGGGCTGTTGAGCTGTGTAACTCTGGGCAGATCCCATTTCCTCTCTGGGCCTCAGTTTCCCCATCCCTTAGATGAGGCGGCTGAACTGAAGGCTCTCCAACCCCCCTTCTAGCTCCACTATCCTAGTCTCTCCTGGTCTCCTCCCAAGGCGATCCTCTGGGAAGAGTAGCAGCCATGAAAGGGGATGCCCGTGGGCAGATCCTGACTTGGCTCTGTCTACCCTGTGTCCCGGCCATCTTCGTGGTGAGAGGACAGCTTGAATGGGGTCTCCAGCCCCTCCCAACACCCACACCCACCCATTCAGCAGATATGGGGGTGAGGCCCTACTAGGTGCTGGGCTGTGTGCTTGGTGCTAGAGAGAGAGCCCTTCCCTTTGTCCATTTATAGAGAGCAGATACAGATTATGTACCTACTATGCACTGGGTCCCTTGCTGGGCACTGGGGAGCAAAGGTGAACTGGACAAACAGCTCTAACCTTCTAGAGCCTCTGAGGGTCTGGTGGGGCCTTGAGAAACTGAATCTCCCTGCTGCAAGTTCATAGAAAGAATGAGAAAAGGGTGGCCGGATGCAGTGTCTCACGCCTGTGATCCCAGCACTTTGGGAGCGGAGGCTGGAGCATCACTTGAGCCCAGGAGTTTGAGACCAGCCTGGCCAACATAAAAAAATAAAAAATAGCCAGGCCTGGCATGTATGGTCCCAGCTACTCAGGAGGCTGAGGTGGGAAGATGGATTGAGCCCAAGAGGTTGAGGCTGCCGTGATCTGTGATCCCGCCACTACACTTCAGCTTGGGCTACACAGTGAGACACTGTCTCAAAAGGAAGAAAAGGGGGCAAAGTCAGCCTTTAGCCAACAGAGGATTGACCCGGGTGACTCTGATTGGGAAAAGATCACTTTGTTTACAGGGGCAGTTGCATGAGTGTGTGCCTTGCCAGGTCCGCCTCTCTGTTACTGGATAAATGTGAATACTATTAGGAGTCCATTTAGCAACAATTACAGGCCAAACAGCACTTTATAGCTTCTTAGAGACCACTTTGCCACCTGTCTTAGGAAATGAATTCCCTTTTATTTCTGTCTCGCCTGCAGTAGAATCAGCATTCCCTGGCCTTGCTGCTCCTGGCCAGGGATCCTCCTGTCGTCACGGCCGGACCCGAGACCCTGGGGGCCCTGACGACCCCCACACATCCCCTGCAATGCTCACATCAGCTTTGCACCGACAGCATGTTTCCTTCTGACTTGGCCCCAGGAACCCTGTCGCATGGGGAAGTGTGAAGGCACGGCCCAGAGGAGCTGGCCCAGGCAAAGGAATTTCTCCCAAGCATCGTGTTTTATATGAAAAATTTATGTGAATTTGCATCTTACTCTACTACATATCAGTGTTGGCTTGAATATTAAAATCACACGCACACACAGACACACACATTTTCACCAAAAACTCTTTATGTCAAGCTGGTGATCTGGGAGAAGGCCAAGTCCTGGGACACCCTGGCCCACCCACCGTATCACCCGGGCCCTTGACCCCAGATACGAAAAGCACAGGGTTAGGACAAAATCTCCCTGAGCTCACTTCTTCCCTCCTTCCGCTCACTCGCCCGTGTCTTTGCTCTCTCCCACCCATGTGTAGGGTGTCTGGCTGGCTTCCCCACCACACTGGGCTCTAACGGCTCACTCTCCCTCCCTCCTTGTCTTCTTCCTTCTCTTTGTCTCTCACTTTCTCTGTCTCACTCTCTTCCCCCCAACTCTGAACCTCTGCCTTCAGCTCTACAAACTCCTTCCCAGATGCAAGGCCCCGCCCCCTCCCTGTTGTGGATGCTCCGCCCCCTTCCTGCTGTGGAGGCCCCGCCCTTTCCTGTTGTGGCTGCTCCACCCCATTCCTGCTGTGGAGGCCCCATCCCCTCCCTGCTGTGGGGGCCATGCCGCCTCCCTGTTGTGGAGGCCCCACCCCCTACCTGCTGTGGAGGCCTCACCCACTCCCTGCTGTGATAGACCCGCCCCTCCCTGTTGTGGAGGCCCCGCCCCCTTTCTCCTGTGCCGGCCCCACCCCCTCCCTGCTATGAGGGCCCTGCCCCTACCTGCCCCTGCCTCTCCTTCCTGCCAACTGCTGACCTCTTGGCCTGCCCAGGGTTTTCTTTCCTCTCCTTCTGGACCTGAGCTGTGCATGGTGGTGCTCAGAGGCAGCCGAGATTAGCCCGGGTCCCGTGGACATAGGACCCCAGTCTTCTTCTGTGGCTCAGAAACCCTGTGAGTCATGTACTGTGTCCAGCAGGAGGCGGCAGCACCCTGTGGCTGCTTTGCCACCGCCTGTGCTTTGTGGGTCCCCCACTCCGTGTGCGGGAGCTTGGGAAGCTCCAGAATCTGCCCTTGCGCTTCACGGCTTTGCCCTTAAGGCGTTCTGAGCAGCGAGAGCCAGGCTGCTTGGTCCCGTGGTGCCGAGATGCTTTCGCGCTGAGCTGCGTCCTGCTGTGCAGTTCGTCCTCCCGAGGGTCTGGCTAGCATCACCCGCTCCCCGGCCCGCACATCTGATGAAGAGTGAGTCATGAGGGAGGGCGGGGGTGGGACAGAGTGGGGAGAACAGGCTTTAGGGAGACTCAACCCCAGGTTCCCTATTTCCTGGCTCTCTGACCCCCGCACCCCAGGTTTTGTGAAGTGGGGATGAACATTACCCACCTCATTTGGTCATGTGGACTATTAAATGGGAGGATGCCTGACTCAGCAGCACAGGCCTGGCCCTGGCAATCAGTGTCGTAAAGTGGCCAAGGGAACCAGCCAGCACCCCACCCATGAGGCTGCCCTCAGGTCACAGCCAGTGTGCGAGGCGTGAGGGTACAATGCCAGACACACAGCTGGGGCTCAGACAGGACCAAACTATCCCTTCTGTGTCTTTCCCTGGACCTGCCATCTGTCATGACCATGGACCGACACTCCTGAAAGCCAACCCATCCTTTCTGTCTCCCAGGAGGACTTGCTGTCTCCCTGTGATGGGAAATGAGGGTGAGACTGGCATTACGCTTCGGGAGGGGAGCAAAGGGTGCCATGCCTGGGCTTGGGCCTGGGCTGCTGCAGGGCTGCCATGCATGCACGTGTGGCCTCCGGTGGCGTAGGGGTGTGGGCGCCAGTGTGGCACCCTCATACAGAATCTCGTCCACGGTGCTCAAGCTCAGGGTGCCTCGTGGGACCCCAGGACCTGGGCACGTGCTGGGGCTGCCACCAGCATGAGAAGTCTTGCTGACTTTCCATTCTGCTGGTAATTTGGGCTGCCAGGGAGGATTCCCAGTGCTCTGTATGGACATGCATTTGCAAATTGAGATCGTTCTCTGATGATGGTCTCCGGGCAAGACTGGCCATCAGAGGAGGGGTATCCCTAGCCTCCTCAGGAGGGGTAATCACTTGGAAGGTGTGAGCCAGGCTTGCTCATGGGCAGTGGCTTGCAGCGGTGGCCAGGGCCTTGCTGGGGGGCGCCCAGGCAGCCAGGCCTCTCCCTCAAGTGGTCTGCCCTTTTTCTTGAGGAGTGGATATCAGAACCATCTGTGGACATGGCTGAAAGACCACCTTTTAAGCATCATGTTGCAGACCAGAGGCACAGCCAGGCTGGGAGGTGAGGAGAGTGTGCAGCGTCAGCACCTCCACACAGAGCCCTAGTTTTGGCCTTAAATATGCAACACATGGGGCATGTGGACATGATGGTGCAGCTACGCCAAAGAAGAACGCAGATAGAAACCAACAGGAAAGCTGGAGTCAACTGTTTTGATTCCAGGACTCCAGCTTGAAGCTCCAAGCATGGCCAGCAGCAAGGGAGCTCATCAATGGGCATACTTTGGGTGCTTCTGGCCCCCCAGCCATGTGCAGGACCCCCTGCCAGCTCCCCACTTTTTGGCCCCATTCCCCTTTTGTAACGGGGGAGGGCAAGGCAATTGCCCAGCAGAGCTCCAAGATCAGGAGAGCTCCAGAGAAAGGGAGCTTTGCCTGCTTCAGCCAAACCAAAGGGCCTGTTGGCAGCCCCTCCTCCTCACCCTTCATGGGCGGGGGGTGGGGGTTCCTGCCCTGCCTGCCCTATCTTAAACAATTAGTGATTGTCAATTATTGTGACAGCCCTTCTCCTGGGCTGCACACAGTGCTTTGGGCTGAATTGTGCCCCCCAAAAAGATATGTCCGTGTCGTGACTCCTCATCCCTGCCAATGTGTCCTTCTTTGGGAATAGGGTATTTGCAGCTGTAATCGAGGGAAGATGAAGTCATTTCCAACATGACTGGTATTTTTATAAGAAAAGGAGAAGAGACTCAGAGACAGACAAGACAGAGGGCAGGTGACACGAAGCCATACAGGGAAGAGGAGAGGGCCAGGATGACAGAGGATGAGGGGAGTGAGGCAGCTGCAGGACAGGGAGGCCTTGGAGCCCACAACACCAAAAGCTAAAAGGAAAGCTTGGAATGGATTCTCTCCCAGAGCTGTCGGGAAGCATTGTTGACACCTTCATTGTGAACTCACAGTCTCCAGAACTGTGAGAGGACACATTTCCACTGTTTGAAGGCACTAGTGTATGACACTTTGTCTCAGCAGCCCCAGACGCTGATGAGAATGGAGTCACTCACGTGATCCTCAGAGCAATGATCAGCATTGTGGTTGCCCAGTTTTGCAGATGGGGAGACCAAGGCTCACAGGGGCTGAGTAATTTGCTTAGGGTGGGTGGGCAGGGATCCAGGTTCCCACCTGTGAGCACAGCACTGCCTCCCACGCTCCACCCACACTTCCTCTTCCCTCTTAGGAGGGATGAAAGCAGGAGATGCCAGGCCCCTTCAGCCCCTCACCGGCCCAGTGACCCACAGGGCCAGGCCATTTGCAGGAGGGAGAAGATGGTCCTCTTGATGGGGGAGTGGCCTACATGGACAAGGAGGGCTGGGCTAGCCAGCACATGTCAGTGGCCAGCACATGGCAGTGGACAGCCCAGGTTTTGGGGGGCCTTGGAAACCAGGCTGAAGGACACAGGATGGCACAGAGCCCTGGTGGCTTCCACGTGGTGGGTGATGAGATCAGATGTGCTGGTTGGTTGGTTTGCCTTTTAAGAAAGTCCACTTGCTGCAACTGGGAGACAAACGGGGTGAGGGACAGTGAGAGGCAGGGAGGGTCACCCATCCATGCATCCCTCCATTCGTCTGTTGACTCATTCATTCATCAGTCCATTAATTCATTCATTCATCTATCCACTTATCCATCCACCCACCCACCAATCCATTGATTCATACATCCACCCACCCATCCATCCACCCATCCATGCACCCATCCGTCCATCCATCCACTCATCATCCATCCATCCATCCACCCCTCCATCCATCCATCCACTCATCCATCCATCCATCCATCCACTCATCCATCCATCCGTCCGTCCGTCCGTCCATCCACCCATCCATCCATCCACTCATCCATCCATCCACCCACCCATCCTCCATCCCTTCATGCATCCATCCACTCGTGTATTCATCATGCATCAACTTATTCATTCAACTAATATCTATCCCATGACCATCTATGCTGCTGCTGAAACCTGTGAGGTGACATCCAGGTGAGAGACGATGAATTGGTGGACAGGGACAGGGTTAGGATATTCCTTGTTGATTAGGTGATGTGTTAGCTGTGGGTGAAGGCGATGCTGTTTCCTGAGATGGAGAGCCCTGGAGAGATGGCAGACCTTAGTGGGAGCATATGGAGGCTCCAGGATGGGACAGGCAGAGTTTACCAGCCTGGGGTATCCAAGGCAACATCCAACAGGCTCAGGGCGGCCAAATGGGGGCCAGCGCATGGTCAAGGCCAGCAGTAAGAAGAGCTGCATGTGCCCCCTGCCATTGCAGATTCCAGGGGTGAGCTCTCAGGGGATGCTTCCTCCAGCCTGGGACAGGCTCTCTGGTCTCTTTCCTGGCTCCACCCTGAATTCTCTGTTCAGCTCAGCAAAAAACAAGAGACAGAGGGAGCTGGGGTATTGACCCCCTAGCTATAGGTGAGCTAGTTCAGGGCCCTTGCAGGCTCTGAGCACCCACAGCTCCCTAAGAACAAAGCCGGGCTCCTGGAAGTCCGCTGCCATCCCCAGGTCTCCCCCATAGCTGAACACTCAGGGTGTGGCTGGTTCCTCCAAGGGCTGTTACTGTGAGGGGTGGGAGCCCCTGCCAGGTGGGAATAGAAGCCTGAGTGTGGAGCCCTGAGGAGGGCTAGGAAACAGAGCTGGGGCTAAATGGGCCATCCCTTCCAATCAGCAATGTTCTCCATTTCCCTTGATAGCCAGGCAGCCTCCCCTGTGCAGGAGAAAAATGGCTCAGTTGGGCTTGTCGGTATACAGAGCTTTTGTCTCAGAAATAGAGTGAATCCTGGAAACTTCAGCCCTAATGCATGGCAAATTATTCCCTGTTAAAGTCAATAGGTTATTGTAGGAGAGGAGGGAAAAGAAAAAGAAAACTCGAGTTTCTCAGAAAACAAGTCTCCTTAGTCTCCTGCCCCTAGAACTAATAAAATGTAGAGAGGAAGGGACTCTGGAGATCCCCCCTCTTCTGAAGAGCATGCAGAACCGAACCAAAACACTAGAGCCAAAAAATAAAATGGAAAGTGCAAAGGCCCCCAGGCTCAGGGGCACACACACAGAGGTCGGGGAGCTCCAGGCCCCTTCCCCAAGCACATGATGGAGACTTACCATGTGCTGGGTGCTGAACTCAATGGCTCTTCACCTGTGTCATCTGTCAGGGCTGGAGGGAGTGGCAGGGGGACCTAAGAGAGACAGGGACCTGCCCATGGGCATAAGCAGCATCCCCCAGGATGGTGACTATGGCCACCATGTTAGAGACAAGAACACAGGCTCACCAAGGCTCAAGGACCCATCCAGGATCCCAGGTGAGCAAGGGACTGGGTGGTGAGTGCGATTCGGACCCACAACTCTCTTGAGACCCAAACCCAGACCCACCCGCTGCATCAGCGGACTCTAATCTCACCCCAGAGGCCCTGGAGAGCCTGGTGTTTGTGGGCACCTGCCTGCCTTTCTGTGATGTATAAAGTAAGCCTTCTGCTGCCTCTGTCTTCAGGGAAAACCAGAGTGCACCCTCTGCCTCCGTCAGCTCGGATGGCTCTAACAAACCATTCCAAACTGGGTGACTTAACAGACATTTATTTCTCATAGCTCTGGGGTTTGAAAATCCAAGATCCGGTTTCCAACAAGGTCAGGTTCTGGTGAGGGCTCTCTTCCTAGTTTACAGGTGGCTGCCTTCTCGTTATCTTCACATGGCAGAAAGAGAGCTAGCCAGCTCTCTGGCCTCTTCTTAAAAGGGCACTAATCTCATCATGAGGGCTCCACCCTCATGACCTAATTCCTCCCAAAGATCCTGCCTCCAAATCCCATCACCTTGGGATTAGGGGTCCAGCCTGTGAATTGGGGAGGAATACAACATTCAGTCCATCGCAGCCTCCTTTGTCCAGACCACCTTTCTTCTATCACGGGAGGTGGGAGGTCACATTCCAGCAGCAGCTCAGAGGCATCCAGGAACCAAGCCTGGGTCACCCAGCAGAGCCAAGGCTCAATTCAGCAAGGCCTCCCTCCAGGTCCTGCCTCTTCTCACCTTCCCCGACGCTGGCAGGGCTTGCTCAGCGGCAAATCTCAGCCTGCCCAGAGGGAGGCCTGCTGTGGGGAGGGGGGCTCTCTCCTCTTCTCCTCTGCACCGCCCCCACCTCCCTGCCATCTTTGCCTCGATATTGCATGTGGGCTCCATGGCAGTGAAGAATCCCTAGCTGTCTCAGCCCACAGTAAATAATAAATGGTGCTATCTTTCAAGCGGGAGAGGAGGTGACAGGTTCATTCTCTTGTTCCTGAGAGCAGCTGAGGGGACCCACATGTGCAGGTGACCATGACACCTGGCCCCAAAGGTCATTGAAGGTCAGAGGTGCAGCCGGTGATCGTGGGCCCCTGCCTCCTCATGGGGACGCTGCCATGGGCTTCCCACAAGAGCACATGTAGCCTGATTCCATCTTCCAATGCTGTGGTCACGCAGCTTCCCTGTTAAGCAAGAAGTGGGATTTAAGGGAGCTCCCTCTGATAGGCTGTGCTTGCCGTAGCCAGAATTTCATCCCTCTTCCCTGCAAAAACACATATTAGAAAACAGTGACAAATCACTTTCGTATCCCTTGTGCAGTAGGGACACTTAGAAAGCCCGAAGGATCATTGCCTGGTAAAAATAGCTTAAATTCCAAAGTGATTTCTGCAATGGGGAATCCCCAGGTCCAGGGAGGACCTGGTTAGGACAAGAGTAGTTCCAGATGCTGCTGCCTGTTTTTGCTAACAGCCCCTGCTTTCTGGTGCTGAGAAACACCACCCCAACACTGCAAATCCACTCATCCCCAGGCTCTTAAAACTGGGCTTCTCCAGGCATTTATCACATGAACGGTGCCACATCTACATGGGGACACAGGGCTTTAGCACTGCCCTCTAAATCTCATCCATCCTGGCCCAGTCTTAATACTGGGCCTCTCTCCACTTCCTCACTGCCCCCAGCCCACACTACCTTCGCTACTGTCTCCTCTCACCAAGCTGACTCCAGCAGCCTCCCCACGGTCACCCTGGTCCTCCCTAGCCCACTTCCCTCCACTTCCAGAGCCCAGCTCTGCCTGGGCCACTGCCATCCCCGGTCACATACTTGGAACCTTTTCCAACCTTCTGATGTCAGTTACTGCAAAATCCAGGCTGCCTGAGCTGTGCCTTCTCACCTCTGCAAACTCATCTCCATGCTTGCAGGCCTGTGCCCGCTGACCAACCAGCAGTCAGAGGCGGGTCCTTTCCAGCCTTGGCCCATGCTCCTCCCATGCTGGGACACATCTGGCCCCACCTTCCCCATCCCAATCTTTGTGGTCAATCCCTGTTTACCCTGCAGCTTTCTGTTCAGATCCTGCCTCCTTCCACCCACCTCCCTCCCAACCCCAGATCAGGTCAGGAACCCAGTCGTGGGATCTCTGCTCTTCCCTGCACGCACAGACCAGTTTGCAGTGAGACCTGCATGTGCCTGTCTGGGGCCGTGCATCTGTCTTCCTTACCCCACAGATGCACCCCAGGGCAGGAACTCTGTCTCTTGCCTTTCTGTCCATCAGCACCTGGCACCCTGCCTGGAACATCATTTTGAACAAACAAACGCATGCACGAACAAACTGATTAAAGAGCAATCATTAATGAAACCCAGTCTCAACATGCCATGGCCCACGTGTCTGAAATATTCACTGCAGGCCAACATCTGTGGATTCTGCTTTGGGCAGTGAGCTTTCTTCCTGATTTCTTTCATCATAAGCAATGTAGGATCACACTCCTTTGTGCCAAGAATAGTAATTATATTTTCTGAAAGCAAGGAGGAGAACATTCCTCCAGATACTTTCCTTGGTTGGAATTGCTGGGCTGAAAGAGGAAAGCCTTTGAGGGCTCCGACACATATTACCAACCTTGCTTTTTCAAAGTGACCCCCATCACCAGCAGAGAGGAATGCTCCCGCGGCCATTTGTCTGGAATACATTGGGAAGTCATCTTTGATTTTACAGGTGAGGAGTCTCTGCAAGGCTAATCCTTGGCCTCGTGGGCAGCGAGTCCCATTCCTCAGATGCTCTGGCCAGGCCTGAGGTCTATCATCCACTTTGGTGCAAGGTGGGGTCCTTCCTTATCACGGAGCTGAAGTCAAAATGGAGCTCTCTAATGAGAGTTGCCATGTACTAAGTGCCCACTGGAAGCTGAAGCCAGGCACTCTGTGGAGTGCTTCATGCCAGGGGGGTTGGTGACATACAAGCGTTATCATCCCCACCTACAGACAAAGGGAGGCCCAGCACAGGGAAGTGGCTCCTTCAGTGACACAGATGGGAGCGGGGCTTTGAACCCTGGGCATCTTGTGCCAGAGAGCAGCTCACAGTCGTGTGACAGCGTGCCTCACCCTGGAATAGTGGGTGTGAGGCAGGGGCCATGTGTCCAAGCAGAGAGGGCACAGCAACAGGAACGGTCACACCCAGTGGGCTGGTCAGCATCCACAGTGACCCAGGGAGGAGGCAATCAGATGCCTTTCAGCTGCCATTTTTCACCAGACAAGCAAAGAGCAGCCACATCTAACATGAGACACTGAGGAAGGCGATAGCCTAAAGTCCTGGTCTCTGTCGGGTTGACGAGAGAGCTGGCCTTTAACACCCAGCAGGCCACTTTCTGAGCCAAGATGCCCCATTCCCAAGGCATCAGCATAGCCTGGGGAGCTGATGCTGATTGGCTGGGCCTGGGTCATGTGTTCTTCATAGGGGCAGGGTCCACCCACCCACATGGCCATGGCGGGAGTCAGGGGAGGAGGGTTCTGCAAGCCTGGGGAGGGCAGGAGCGTGCCCCCAGCAAAGGCAGGTTGGGGAATGAGAGCAGCTTGTGTCCCTGCATCCACAGAGAAGCCCAGCAACCGATGCTGCTCTTGGTACATTTCTTCTATCTCTACTGCTTTTTCATAAAAAAAGCATTCCTTATTTTAGGACTTTAAAAAAATTTCAAACTCCGCCTTCCTGTTTCTTTCAACTCAGCAGCAAGTCTATCAATTTGAAGCTTGAAAGGAACTCCCAGCCTGCCTTTTCAACCCGCCTGCTTTCCCGGGGAGATGTGCCAGCTTGGACAGCATTCTAGATGTTAGCCTTTCATTGATGTGGTGGGGCATTGGGTGGGGGACTGGGACAGGGAGTGGATCCCCCAAGCCAGAGGCCCCTGAGGCCAGGCCAGACTGCAGGGCACTGATAATCCACCAGTCACTGGTCGCCTAAGGGCTGGCCTCCTTCCCCTTCACCTGCTGGCCATGGGCCACTGGGCTTCTCCAAGACTGTGTTCTTATTGGGACATGGATGCTTTCTGCACAGAAAGGGAGAAATTCAATAATGCTTATGATGAACCCAGCACTGGTACAAGCGCATAGTAGGTGCTCAGTTAATTCTTGTTCCTTTCTGCCTGCCCACAGCCCACTGTGCACACACAGAGTTCCTCCTTATCTCACGTATTCTCTCCTGAATGAGTTCGAACCCCTTGGGGACCAGCACCATATTTTATCCCTCTTTTCCCCCCGGACGCACCAAGGGCAACCATATAACAGTACCAGTGAATTCACTAGAATGAAACACATGAGCCCCGCCCGCGTGCCACAGGGCCTGTGAAGCTGGCCCTAGACAGTGGGATGGGTTAGATGGGTTAGGGCAGAGGGAGATGAGCTCTCATAGTTGCTCCCGAAGACTGGAAGGAATTCAGTGTAACTAAAATATGAATCCACTGGCGAATGAACAGAGCAGGGCCGGGGAGGGCTGGTGGCAACTGGAAATGGCAGCTCCTCTTCACACCTGCCGGGAGCTGGTGTGTGTGTTTTTTTTCTGTGTGTGTGTGTGTGTGTGTGTTTCAAGCAGCTGAGGCTGCAAATGTTTGATGGTCAACCGCAGTTGACTCCCTGGCTGTGAACCGCCCTGAGACTGTGCTGTCAGGGAGCTTGTCTCCCTGGGCAAAGATGAGGGTGCCCAGCAAGACACTGGGGGCCTGAGTTCTGGGACTGTCCCTGCTTGCTCCCGCTGGGGGCCATCTGCAGAGGACAACACTTCCCAGGGCCTCAGTTTCTGCTTCTGCAAAAGGAAATGGAGCCTCCTGGGACTCCAAGGTGCTCTGGCACCACTGCTTTGTGTGGCGGGCAGCCAGGCGGCTTTGGTGGTAATCAGCAGACACCAACACAGGCTCACAGCCGCAGAAAGGGGTTTTCTTGGAAAGACGTAAGATGGAATTGAAAACAGGTGTGTCTGGGGAACCCGGCTGGCAGAGGGCAGGGGACACAGAGGCTGCAGGAATATTAGTAGCCACGCAGCTGCTGTTACAAAGAACCCAATGACTGCCCACCCCTTGTCTCTGGTAGATCATGGACTTGTCCCTTATGAAGGCAGGAAACTTGATGGACTCTTCCAACAGGACAATCCACTGTAGGGGAGAGGTTATCCTTCACGAGGAAAATGGAGTCATTTTACCAAACAAAGTGGGGAGTGTGTGCTCAGTGCTCATATGTTCATTACCACTTGAGGTAAAACAAAGTTTCCAAGTCTCTGAGCCCTTTGTCCATCTGTCTCACCCGCTCATCTGCTGTCTTGGCCTTTGCTTCACTCCCAGGGCTGTGAACCAGCTGAGCTTGGCTTTCCTGCAGGTGTCTTTTTGTTAAGCCCATCTCATTTCAAAGCTGGGCTTGGTTTACTGCACAAAGGGGTACAGTGACCACTAGTGACTTGGCCTGGTCTTTCCTGCTCTGGATTTGTCCAGGGAAGGCCACTTTGTTCCTAGAAGTTCTGCCCAGCCCACTGATTGCTTGCCATTTGTCATGGCAAAATATGCTGGAGTTGTATTTTCCAAAGTGATTGAAATTCTTAAGGGAAAATCAGGGTCTCTCAGCAGAGCCTCCTCCCCATCTCACTGCAAATAAAATGATAGCTTTTATCAATGTAATCCTCAGGCCAGAGTTCCATGGGACTTCTTCTTCCAGTTTGGTTCAGCAGACATTTCCTAAGCCCCTATTCTGGCTTGTCATCTGCTCCCTTGTGCTACTTTAGAAATAAGGACCAGCTAGGGATCCTACCACTGAGAAATTCAAGGTCCAGCAGGGAAGACAGGCAAGAAAATGGGTGATCCTTATGCCACATCGGCCGTGCATGCTGAGCCAGAGGGCAGTCAAGGGCTGTGACATGCAGAGAGGCCTTGACCCAGGCTGACGCAGAGGAGGTGATGCCCTGGGCTGAGGCCACTTCCCCCAGAGAGCAGCAAAGAGCCCACTGGAGTAGGGACAGCTCTGAGTGTCACTGTGATGGTTTCTTACCGTCCCAGTGACATGAGCTGGGTCTTCTCTGCTGTCAGGGCCACAAGGTGAGGCATGTATCCACAACACCCTCACCCGGAGCCTTCCCTGGCTCTCCATTCAGCATCGAGCTCCAGGCAGCCCGTGAGCCAAGCTCTTTATCAGATGACTTTTATGTTATTTAAAAACATTGATCAGTGCCTCCTGGGCTGGGTCCCAGTTTGTGAAAGGAGACTTTGACTAGGTATATGAACAAATTGTAATATACAAATAATACCACCATGTAATTACTCTGGTATAAGAGAATAATTACATGAGTAATTGTGCGTCGCAATTGGCAGCGTTGCCTGCTCCACAAATCATGGCGTCCTTAGTGGTTGCAGCCGCATCACTGTGCTCCACGTGGCTCATAAATAGATGCTTAAGGATGCTGCTGCGATATGAATCCTAATTGTCACGTAATTAGAGAGCAATTAAATAGTTATTTGTCCCATATCAATTAGCCATTACGCATCTTCCAAAGTCCTGCTACACTTTGAACAAAATGTGGCTCTCTGCCTCCCTGACTGGGAAACGGAAAACCGTTTCCCAAGATCCAGGGCCCATGCGAGGTGGGGCAGGTATATTACTGAGTGTCCTTACCTGTGGTATCTTTGGTATCTCTGACCTCAACGTTGACTATTTTCCTGGTCATGGCTGGAAGAGAAAGAATCCCAGGAAGGTGTCTCTGTCCCCTGGGCACCAGCACTTTCAACAGGGCAAAGAGGGTGGCTTGGCCCTAAAATCTGGACCAGGATGTGGAGGGCTGCCCACACAGGGGCTCCACTAGAGGGTAGCCCTGATTTCTCTGACAAAAAAGCATTGGCCCCAGACCAAGCTTCCCCAGGTTCCCTCTAAACTGACGATGAAGACAGAGCATAAAATAAGCAGCCAGAAACAAAGAGAGAGACCATGCCAGCAGCTGAGGCCTCCCACTAGGTAGGTAGAGAAAGCTCATGGAGCAGGGACACCCTGGCCCCCCACAGGGATCAGGAACAGCGCTTCATCCTCCTGCCGTGGCCGTGGCTGCACTCAGCGGGGTGGGCGTCTCCTCACTCATGCACGCTGGTCCCAGGACAAGTAGATGGCTTTTCCTCCCCACCTTCCCGCCTCCCCATCCAGCACCCCTGAGCTCTGTATGAGCTCTGTATTTGTACAGTCTATAAGGGATGAATCAGGGTGTGGAGGGGCCTCTGGAGAGAGCTTATTCCCTGCGATGTGTGGTCTCTGTAGAAGTATAGTGGTGAGGAGAATGGATGGAAGGTTAGAAAAATGGATGGAGAGGAGAGGCAGCTCTCAGAGAGGAAGGCAAAACTAGGAAGGGAGCAAGGAGCAGGGGTGGAGTGGTCGTAAGACAATAAAAGGTTCAACCACAGAACTAGAGGCCATTTTGGAAGCCTGAGAGCACAGAATGGACACCGCAGGAAAGAGTCAGTGATGTGGAGGAGGGGCTAAGAAGGGGTCTGGATGGCTGGGTGGCAGTAAGAAGATGCTGGGCTGGGAGGGCAACAGAGCCCAGCCTGAGATCCACAGGGTCCTAGTGAGATCCAGACCAAGTCACAGATATGTGGGTGGTGGGGTGGTCAGGGGAAGAGTTCCTGAAGGGGAACAAAGCCCTGGTTAAGCCAATCCTCACGTTCTGATTTTTTTTCTTTGATTATGAGAGGGGGAAAAAAACCTTGTAATTTTTCCTCAAAAAAAGGAAACATTCTTTATAAAAGTAAAAATGGATCATTACAAACATATTTTCAGTGCTGAATTTCAAAATGATAAAATGGATTTGAGTGTCTGTAGATAGGTGCAGAAAAAGTCTGATCTCAGAATTTTATACCCAGCTAAGCTGTCATCTGCAGGCTGAGATAAAGGCAACTTCAGATAGCAGAACATCATGAACTGTATGTCCAGGGACTTGTCTTCAAACGAGACTGCCTGGAAAACATCTCTTGCCAACAGAAAGATGAGTGAGGCTCCATGTGGGGAAGGTGGAGGTATACGAGCCCAGGTATGGATGGAGGCCAGGTGGGTACCAGGTTCAGCTTCAACAGCTGTTGTTGTGAGAATGGATAGAAGCCGAGCACACATATCAAAAACATGTTTCTGGAAAAGAAAAGCTATTGTCTCAAACCTGGTGTATGTCAATCAAGACCATGATGTCCGGGAAGGGGAGAGGAAGGTGAAGGTGAGAGGAGAGACATCTAGGCCCCTTTCCTGATACAGAGGGAGGTCAGAGGCACCACTTCATCACATTAGTTGATGTGAACTTGAAGTTGAGGAATATTTTGAGAAATCCCAAACAATCTTTAGTTAAATCCAGTTAGGAGGTTCATTGCCCACATTGCTGGAGAAGAACATGCAAGGAAAACAGCCATGGGCAAGAGACTCAGGGCCTATGAAACAACCAGGAAGTGTCACAAATCAGAATGTTCATGAAACAAGGAAACAAATGCAAGGCCAAAAATCACTGATGGCCATAAGGAGATGCTGATTCCTAGCCTCGATCTCCTAAGGGGGCACTACATATCCTGGGGAGGACAGGACCAGGGAGGATGGTGCCAGAGGGGAGCTGCACCCACTTTCAAATACTCCCCAGAGTCTGGCAGGATGCACTCCCAATGCTGGAGGATTGACTGTGATGAACCCAAAAGTGCTTTGTGAGCGTAACATAGGAGAGTTGTTTATTATTATTGAGGAGGAGGCCACCCAGGAGTATAGACCACATCAGTGAATGACATCATGGTATACTTTGAGAGACTACATGTGGGACCTTCCTCTTCCTGCTCCCATGTCCTCTCTGTGCAGACACTCATTGGCCCTCCCCCAGACGCCCTACTCCTGACCAAGAATACCTTCCCTATGAGACAGTCCTGGTGCTAGACAGCCCACCATTAGGATATTAAGTCCCCCGATAAATTCAGCAAACACCATTAAAGTGTTTGGAGGTGAAGTGTTTAGAATATGTGGAGGTAGAAAGATGAAAAAGATGACTTCCTTGTGCTCAGGGCATCTTTGATGCCTGTCAGAGATGCATAAAGATTCTGCAAGGTAACAGGAGTGCCAGTATTGAGATTTGTAGAGCACAGCGGGAGCCCCAAGGAAGAACGTCCCAAAGAGAAATGCTGTGTGGGCTGAACCCTCCAGAGATGGCAATGCACAGGAAAGCAGGAAGGGGTGCACACAAGACCCCGTGAGAAACATGCTGGCTCCAAACGTAAAGGCATATCGGAACACCTGCCTCCAGAACACTAGGGCAGAGTTCTCAGGAGAGCTGAGGACATGGGGCAGGTGAAGTCCAAGGCACAGAGGCTCAGGTGCAAGTGCATCAACGTCATCACAGTCGAGGTTGTGTCTGGAATCAGCTGCTCAGCCTGGCCGTTCACCTGGCAAAACTCCTGAGGAGCATTTTCTGCAAGGTGTCCTTGTTCAGGTTTCTCTCTGGAAACCGGAGTTCAAGTCTAACCTATGCAGACAACCTCCAAATACCTCTTCAGGGTAAACCCTCCCTCTATGTGAAAGTGATGGTAATTGCATGAGACAGACCATTCCAGAACCTCTGGCTATGTGAGCCAGTTGCTATTAAACTGTCTTGTTTTAATGGCCACTTTCTCAAAGATCAGTTAGGTGCAATTGCTCTGAAATTGCCTGCAAGTAGTTAAAAGCAGGCAGCATCCTGAGGGCACTTTCTGGCAGGGGCAATTTCCAAAGACACCCCCAGCCACGGTCCCTACCCACCTGTGTGAGCCCATGTAGCCTGTGCAGGAGCACAAATGCCCTCCACCAGCCCTTGCTGGCAGAGGAATGAGGAGGCATCTGAGACACAGCCCAGGCTGTGGTGCCTCAGCTCATCTCTCTACCCCACACCCACAACTGGGGAAAAGCCCTCATTTTTTCATTTACCCATGCAACTATTTAGTGTCAGGGATGGGTATCGGATGAAAACAGACATAGCCCCTGCTCTCATTCCCTGAGGGAAACTGATGTTGATTAAAAAAAAATGCATCAAATTGCAAACCTTGGTTGGGTAAAGGAAATGCGCAAAGTGTCAGGAAAAGGCATGGGTTTAAAAGTTGCTCTAGAAGGGGTTCATGGATTTTCCCTGCAAAAGTGGCATTTGAGCCTAAACCTGAAGGTAAGAGCTACATAGGTGAAGGGAGCAGGTGCAAAGTTCCTGAGGCTGGAGAGACCTGAAGAAGGTCAGTGTGACAGCAGGTGGCAGAGGCAGAGCCCCCAGGGAAGCTGTTCACAGGGACAGATGAGAAAGGTGTGGAGCTGGCATAACAAGTGCCCACTATTCCAGCACATGGTGCTTCTGCAGTGGGTAAGAGTCCTGGAAACAGTGCTGATATTCAACACGCAACTCACATCGCAATGCTCATTGACTCCTGGGAGAAATGGGGAACTAGTAAAGGATTTTAAACACATGATGCCAACGTTAGGGTTCTGTTTGAAATGATCCCCTATGGCTGGATAGGAGGGGATCCGCTGGAGGCCATTGCCACCATCCAGGTGAGGGGTGATGGGGATCTGGGCAGTGGGGCTGGGTTTCGGCAATGGGGAGAGTGGGGTTCCCATCCTCCTTCCTGAAGCCGGAGACACTGGAGAAAGAGTGGGCTTGTGGGGACCCATAATGAGTTTCCTCTGAGAATGTTGATTTTAAAGGTGCCTTGAGGCATCTGAGTGGGGAGCTGACATTTGGTATATTAGCAAAGAGCTCCAGGAGGGGCTGGGCTGGAGACACTCGTTCAGCCTCTGTGGCTGTAACCTGGGCCCAGAGGAGCCCACCCAGAGGGAATATGGGGAGCAAAAAGAAGGAGGACTGGTCCTATTACTGGCAGGGACTGAGCTGGACACATGGAAAGACCCAGGAGGCTGAGACCCATTCTTGGGCTCATGGAAAATCTGCACAAAGTTCACTTTTCATAAGAGTATATGTATGCTTGAAACATGTAGTCATATAACTAGGACCTAGATTTTTTTCCATGTACCCATCTGCCCATCCATCTATCCATCCATCCATCCATCCAATCACCCACCCACCCTTCCACCCACCCATCTACCATTCATCCACCCACCCACCATCCATGTGTCCACCCATCTACCTACCAACCATTCACCCACCCATCCATCTACCCACCCACCTACCATCCATCCATCTACTCATCCATCCACCTACCACCCATCCATCCATCCACTATCCATCCATCCACCCACCCACCATCCATCTATCCATCCATCCACCCAACCATCCATCCGCCCACTCACTCACATATCCATCCATCCAACCACCCACCTGCCCATCCGTTCATCTATCCACTTATCCATCCATCTGTCCACTCATCCATCCATCCCTTTACTTTCCTCCCCTGTACCAGGCATATCATTGATGTGCTCTTCTCTCAGTGGGAAGACAAGTGTGCAAAGCACACACACAAGGAGGGCAGTTGTTGTCACAATGCAAGTGCTTCCCATGGGGACACTGAGGAAAGGGCAGTTGAATTTACCTTTGTTCAATCAACCAAGAAAGTGCCCAAGGTCTTTTTCTCTTCCTTTCTCTTACAGTGATCTTAGCTTCATCACCCAGTTGGGTGGAGGGACGGTGGCGGGGACGGTGGGGGGAATGGGCAGATGGGGGAGAGTGGCAAATAGCTTCTCATATCTGAGCCTCAATTACTTCATCTGTAAATTGGAGTTGGTGACACTACTCTGGCATCTGGTTATTGTGAGATCCAAATGACATAAGGATAAGAAAAGGCTTTGAAGATGATTGTGTGCTTTGTAGACTGCAAAGTGTCCTAGCCACGCAAGGATTCGTTCTCTTTATCACACTTGTTAAGTGGATAGAGATGAATAACCAACTATGGAGACTGAGAATCGGATTAACTGCTCTGGACTAGATTCTGTTATCATAGTGATCATCACTGATTCATCCGATGAGTTTTTACCCAGTGCTTTTCCATGTCCAGTGCCTTTAAAAAGGATCATTCCTATATATGAGTCATTTGAAGCACCTTGCTTTGCAAATGCCCCAGGGAAATGTACACAGGCAATCCCCAGGGCCTCTGAAAGGGGCAGTGGTTTGAGCCGAGACTTGGCCTACCCCGACGTGATGCCCTCCTTGGGGAGGAAATGGAAGTGGGGGCACAGTGCCCCATGCTGACGTGAAGAGCAGCCCTGCACCCACGTTCCAAATGACTTGCACCCACCAGCACATTTCATGCTCTGACACCTGCTTCGCAGATGAAGAAAACGAGGCTCAGAGAGGCAGAGCGACCTACTCACAGACACCGAGAAGACAAGACATGGACTAAGGGTCCAGCCAGATGGGGTTCACAGTGAAGCCTCTGAGGTTTCCTGCAACACTAGAGCCGGAGGAGGTGTTGAGTGAGGAGGGGTCCTGGAGCTCTGTCACTGCCCACTGTGTCCCCAGGGCTGCTTTGGGGTCCTGTGATCAGTCACCTCTTCTTCAACTGGCCGAGGTGTCCAGAAACATTTATATGGGAGAGGGATGCATAACTGACTCCATTTGAGAAACAGATTCTCTTAGACCAGGCTCTCTTGACTTTGACAGTGTTAATATTTGGGGCTGAGGGATTCTGTGTTGTGGGACTGGGCTGTCCTATGCATTGTAGGGTGGCCTTGGCCTTGGCCCACTAGATGCCAATAGTACCCCCTATCAGTTATGACAACCAAAAATGTACCCAGACATTGCCAAGTGTCCCTTGGGGGCAAAACCTACTGGGGTGGAAAACCACCACTTTGGGCTGAGGAAGACCCAGATGATCCTGCCTCAGGCAGGAAGAACCTGGCTTGGGTTGTAACTACAGGTGAGATGCCAGCTCCCCCTGTGCTAGTGCGGTGACCTTGAGCATCTGACAGTGCTGCCTGGTCAGTTCATTCCCACGCACATGAGCTGACATGAGTGGTGTGCCAAGCCTATGCCCGGGACAGGGACACCCACGCCCTGCACCGCTATCCTGTGCCTGCATGGTGGGTCTGCAAGTTCACCTGGTGCCTACCCTGGGGGGCTTTTGACCTGGCCCAGGAGGCCAACTCATACACCCCCTCAGGCTCAGCTTTCCCAAGAGGGGCTGTCCCTGGCCCCGCCTCACCCTAGGGTCTCTAGTCCAGGGGCCTCTGGCTTTACCCCAGAGCCATCCCCTAGAGTCGTGGCTCACCTTCCCAGGCCCCCACATGGCTAACCCTCCAAGGACCTTTTCTGTCCTCCTCTGCCCTGCCCTGTCTGCCCTTGGTTTTTGCCCTGCCCAATGTCGCTCCTGCCCCTATTTGGGCCTCAGCACTCCCGGTCTTCTCTGTGTGTTTTGAGCCACTACTCGCTTCCTCTGCATCATTTGCTCTTATTGGGGGGTGAGTCCCCAGTACTCTGGCCCAGCCCTCACTTTCCCGGGGAGGGGCTCCCTCTGCCTGGAATGGCCTTCTCCCATCACCCCGCTGCTGCACTCTGCCCTGGCCTCTGAGCAGCTGTGTGCCCCTCTCCATGAGGGCTGTGGTCCCCGTGCCCGCAGTGCCTCAGGCTTCCATGGGTTTTGTTTGGGACCCTGAAGCCCTTACAAGCTCCCCACAGACCCAACCCAACCTGGTTTATTTCGAGCCTGGCCCAGCTCTGTGAAGCTGGATTGAAGCATCCTGAGCCACTCTAGGGGACCGATGGTGACATGGGCACACAGAGGTCAGGGCGCACCTTGAGGAGGCCCAGAGCCCTCCCAGCTGATAAATTCTGCAGGATATCGTGGAGGCTGGCCCCGATGGTGGGTATGTGTTCTTGGACAGGCAGGAGCTGATGGGGGCATCGGAGGCTCTAGGGAGTGGTGCCAGCGGGGGCCCAGGTTGGGCAGTCCTGACCTGTATCATGAACTCCAGCCGCTGGAACAAGAAGTGTGGCTGGGATCGAGGCATTGGCTGGAGGAGGCACAGGTCTGAGGGGGCCTGGGTCTGAGCCTGTGCTGCACCTGCCCACTGTGCCATCTAGGGCAAGTCCTCATCCCTCTCCATGCCTCAATCTCCTCAGCTGGGAAATGGGATGACAATAGCTTCCCCCTCTGGGTGGTTGTACAAGATGAACAAGCTGCTCTCCACAAGGGCATAGCCCAGCACAGGTGCCCACTGACCACTCGCAAATACCCATTGCTGTCATCGTTGTCACCCGTTGGGAGGCATGACCTGCATTCGTACTGCAGGGCCAGGGCCAGGCGCTATGGAGTTGAGACTTTATTTGTCACTATTCTGCTTGGGGAGCAGGGAGGGGAGCTACCTGAACCACTGTCCTTTAGATGTGTGCCAGTGGCCACCCGCTGGATTAAAGGCAGGGAGGCTTCTGTGGAGGCCCTGGCCTGAATTCTGGGGACACGGAACGGTCTGAACAAATACTCCCATCCTCGCAGGTTAGGAGCACAGGAAAAATGCCGGCTGCCAAGCCCATGGAAATGGCTTGTAATTACCTTTATTGATCTGTTTGTTCTGTCTCACTCATTCCTATCCAAGGTGGCTGGGGCTGGGAAGCTTCTGGCAGACTCTCGGGTTTTGACAGTCTTTATTAACTCAGCTCCTAGAAAGAGCCTCAGAGAACACACTGTATTATGGGGTGGGATGGAGGGTGAGGGATGAATGGATTTTCACCTGGAAGGTCATTTCTGAGGAATCCCTCTACTGGAGGCAGGTGGTGGTAGAAAGAAAGAAGACAGACCCCGCTGTCAGGTAGACAGGGGCTGCGCTTTGTCTCTCGATGGCTTGGGCAGGTGACAGTGGCCATCTCTAAGGAGGAGGTGACAGTGCTGCTCCCAGGAACCACGTGGAAGAGCATAGGAGAAGTGCTCATAGGGCGTCTGAGACCGTGCCAGCACAAGATGCGCCCCCAGCAAACCACAGGCTTTTCCACCCCTGGCCCCTGCACCAACATCTTCGAAGGACAGTAAAGAAATAGGGACGGCTCTGGGTACATGGGGCTCAGCTGCCAGGACCACTAAGCACCTAAAACCCTCACACTGTTGTCTTCTTACCCATCTTCAAGCCTGCTGGAGAGGGGGCAGGGAGCTTTGCCCGACATTCCATTCTTCTTTGGATATTGATTCTTGTAAGGCTGGGTAATGAGGTCTCCATTAGCATGTTGATAATCTCTGAGAGTTAGACACTTATTTCCCTATCAACAGAGGTTCCTGTGAGTGCAAATGTAGCCTTGGGAGGTATGGAAATGAGGTTTGCCAAGCGAGACGGGATGGAACACTCTCGTCTGTGGCTGCAGAAGCAAGATGGAGCTGGCTGCCATATTTGGGGACTGTAGTTAATGTATGGGGGTGGTGGTTGGGGCATCTCGACTTGACCCCAGGCCCTCTGATGCTGTGTCTTTCAATATCACCTCCTCTCCATAGCTTTAGGAGATCAAGGTCAGAAGCTGGGTCTCATTCATCCCTGGGTGTCTAGAGTCCTACTCAGTATAGATCTGGGCCCAAATGGGGGCTTCACTGCCCTTTATTCAAACCCTCTCAGTTTTTAATTTGTCATACAGGGCTACTGAGACATGGGAACAAGAGAATCACTTTTATCGATTGGATCTGAGGTCTAGGTGGGACTCCAGGCCAGGTAGGAACCTAGGACTAACTACAGACATGGAGGGGAGGGGCTGGAAGTCCAGGCTAGCCTGGGGAGCTCCTGAAATTAGGTTTGTTCAGCCATCCATCCATCTACCCATCCATCCATGTATCCATTCATCCATCTACCTATTCATCCACCTACCAATCCATCTATCTATTCATTCATCCATCTACCCATCTATCTACCCATCCATCTATCTACTCATCCATCCATCTATCCATCCATCTACCCATCCATTTATCTACCATCCGTTCATCTACCCATCCATCTATCCATCCATCCACCTACTCATCCACTCATCTATCCCTCCATCCATCTGTCCATCTGTCCATTTGCCCATCTGTCCACCCATCTACACATCCATTCCATTCATCTATCCATCCATCCATCTGTCCATTTGCCCATCTGTCCACCCATCTACACATCCATTCCATTCCTCTATCCATCCATCCATCCATCCATCCACCCACCCACCCATCCATCTACCCACCCATCCACCCACCCACCCATCCATCCATCTACTCACCCACCCATCCATCCATCCATCTACCCACCCATCAATCTACTCATCCATTCATCCATCTACCTATCCATCAATCTACTCATGCATCTGTCTACCTATCCATCCATCTATCCATCTACCTCTTAAACCATGTATTCATTTATCCATCTACTCATCCATCCCATAAATATTTCTAGAGGACGTACTTGATCTGTACAAAGCACTGTGGTGGTTACTGGTGACTTAGCCCCTACCCCGTGGAGTTGACAACTTAGTATGGGGGCAGGCAGTAAGTGAATGATCACCCAATTAATTGCACTTATCGATTGATTATAATTCGTTACCACTAACTAGTAATTGTACGTAATTACCCCATGATTGTGTTGGGAAAAGGGAGGTCAGGGTTCTCTGAAGTAGTGTCACAATGTGCTCGAC
This sequence comes from Symphalangus syndactylus, assembly GCF_028878055.3. Classification (NCBI taxonomy): domain Eukaryota; kingdom Metazoa; phylum Chordata; class Mammalia; order Primates; family Hylobatidae; genus Symphalangus; species Symphalangus syndactylus. Next base: position 14,452,153 of record NC_072438.2, on the reverse strand, counting down.
CCAGTCTGTGGGGAGATGGGAAAGAGGCTGCCCTGAGGAAGTGGTGCATGAGCTGTGATCAGCTGCGTACACAAAGGCCCTGAGGCAAAAAAAGGTGGATGGTCAGTGAGTGAGACTGAGCATGCCAAGAGTGGTGGCTACAAGGAGGAGAGGGATGGCCTCGGATGAGGCGGGGGAGACAGTAGGCTATGAACACTGGGATAGTGATAGGGAGTTTGGATTCTACTCAAGAACAGGGGTTGGCAAACGTTTTCTGTAAAGGGCTAGCTGGTACAGACTTTAAGCTTTAGGGGCATACACTGTCTCTGTTGCATGTTCTATTCGGTTTTGTTTCATTTTGATTGGTATTGCTTTAATATACAACCTGCATCTGTGTCCTGTGGCTGCCATAAAGAAGGACCACAGATTGGATGGCTTAAAGTAGCAGAAACGTATTCTCACACTGCTCTGGACCAGAGTCTGACGTCAAGGTGTGAGCAGGCCCCAAGCCCAGGGCAGTTTCCTTCCTCACCTCTTCAAGCCTCTGATGGTTACTGGCAGTCCTTGGCTTCTTCTTAGCCACCCCGCTCCATCTCTGCAGCTGCCTCTTTGTATGGACTTCTCTGTGTGTGTTTGTCCAAGTTTCCTGCTTCTTATAAGAACACAGCCATTGGATTTAGGGTCTAGCCTACTCCAGGATGACCTTGTCTTCACTAATTATATCTGCAAAGTCCCTATTCCCAAATAAGGTCACATTCTGAGGTTCCAGGTGAGCATAAATTTGCATGTGTGGCACACCATTGAACCCAATATGCCATGCTTTAAAAATGTACAAAGAAATTCCTAGTTCCCTAGTCATACCAAAATCCGTTCTGTGGATGGGAGTCTGCTGACCCCTGGTCCTCCCTCTGCATTGGCTGGGGGTGAAGGGTGAGGTGGCAGAGTGGGGAGGAAAAGGAGAAGGTCCCACACCAGGCATGCCCAGGTGTGCAGAGCTCTTCTCTTCCTTTGTTGAGGGACTCTTCAAACAATGACTGCATGCCACCACCGTGGGCCAGGGCCTGCTCTTGGTCTTGGGCGTGTAGCAGTTAACATCACCAGCAAGAGGCCCTCAGGAAGACTTCATCCTTCATTTCCATTTTCCTGGAAATAAAACTGAGGCTCAGGGCAGTAAGTGACCTGCCCAGGGCAAGTCTAGTGCAACAGCCATCTCTCTGTCTGCCAGTGTTTCCCACATTCGCAAATCAAACAGGAGTTTCATGGGGGCATTATTTTCCCTGCCACTGGGACTCTTCCCACGCCCCTAGATGGTCAAGGCTGAATGAGAGGAGTGCCATCTCAGAACTCTGGGGTTTGGAGGGGAATCTGACCCAGCTCCCTTTCTGGGAGCACGTTCCTTGACCAGATGCCATCTGCCTCTGCTTACATACCTCCACTGATGGGAGCCTCACTGACTCTAATACACAGCTCAGCCGGGAAGCTCTGTGCTGCCGGTTCCAGATTACACAGATGGAGTTTATTCCCTTTCTGGGCATAACCAGAGAATCATGCTTGTTTATCTCATGTGCACATACTGTTCTAGAATTCAAAGTGGTCTAGTCATTCTTTTAACTGCTGTGAATTCCGAGGGCCTTGTTGCTTTTGACTATTGCTAAGCAACGTAAGTGAGAACAATTTGGCTAAAATGTAAACAACCTAATTCCAGGAAAATGATACTTGTTAGAAATTACTTTATGAAACATAAGATGCCAGGTTAATTTATGTGAGAACACCTTCCTCCTTTGCTTTTCACATTGGGTGTTTTTGCATTCCCACAAAAGAAGCCTGCCAGGGAAATTGCACAGTTGTTAGCTTCAGCCCAGGAGGAAGTTTCTAATGGGGATGGAGGGACAGGTGTCTCCTGGCTTCACTGAGAGGTTGGCTTGTGGGCCATGAGGCTGCAGGCCCGACTTCAAATCTCTGATTTTCCGCTGTCACACACACACTGAGGCCATTTGTCCCTCTATGAAGTGGAGATTCACATTCTCTCTACTTCGCCAGACACACTGCTCCTGTGGCCCCTCCTGGTTCTGGTGGATGGCTGACTGTCCCTGCCCTTCCTCTCCTGACAGCTCTCTGCCTTCATTGTCACATGGTGTCGGCCCCGTGTGTGTCTCTGTGTCCAAATTTCCCCTTTCTGTAAGGACACTAGTCATGTTGGATTGGGGCCTACTCCGATGACCTCGTTTACTCAGTTACTGCTATAAAGACTGCAAATAGGGTCATGTTCTGAGGGAGTGGAGGTTACAATCCGGCATGTGAGTCTGGACACATTGCTCCCAGTGTCCTGGGTGGTGGCATGCCTGCTTCACATGGAAGGAAAGCAGCTCTAGGAGCAATGAGGAGCTGGGCCCAAGCTCACCAGCCGGGAGGTGGCCACTGTGCTGGGATTTGAACCCAGCGTCTGTCCCAGCTTTCATGCTGCGCTTGTTTCCACGGCAGCCACTGCACAAAAGCTCTCCAGAAGACAGGCCCCATGCCACAGTTGCTGTTACGATGAGTATTACAAACATTTTATTCAAGAAAGAAAAGAAGCAAATGGTCCCAATAATTCCCCGATTTCTAGGCAGCTGTATGGCTTTTTTTTTTTGTCGTTGCTTGCCTGAGTTACCTGTATCAACAGGCTTACTTTTTCTGACCTCACCGCAGGAGTTGAACTTCGGAAGTGGCCGTTGGCCACCCTGAATGATATGCGGTGCACTGGCAGGCTTTGGAAATTAATTTCCTTCACCAGATGCTCCTCTTCATGTTACTATTGAGGCTCGTGTGTTAGCTACCTCGAGCCAAAGGTGCTCAGAGGGAGGGGGAGCAAGAGCTGCCTGGCATTTCTGGATTCTGTGGAGACTCCACTCGCTCAGGCTGCATTTGTTTCCTCTGACCGAGGATCGATGAGACATGATTTTAAAAATAAATAACTAGTCCCTGAAGAAGTACTGTTTCCAGACAACTTCCCTGGCTGACCCTGAGGCAGAAACTCCCACCCTCTTCCTGGGCTCAGAAGTGAGAGGATTATTCTGCTCTTGGAATAAAAGCTGTGGGTTCCATCCTCACCAGAAGATGATGAGGATAATGCAGATGGTAATATTGTGCTGATAGTAGTATGGTGATTAGAATTATGAAGATGAAGATGATGATAAAGAAGATCATAGTGATGGGATGATATGATGATGCTATAATAATGATGATGAAGGTGATTAGGAAAATATGATTAGCATGATGACGATAAAGATAATGATTATAATAAAGAAGATAATGGTGATATGATGATGATGATGCCAATCATGATGATGATAGTGAAGAAGTGATGATGGTGATGGTGATGATGATGATATGATGATAATGATGGTGATGATGGTGGTGATGCTGATGATGTGATGATGGTGATGTTTATGATGATGATGACGGTGATGGTGCTGTGATCGTGATGGGGATGATGATGATGAAGTGATAGTGATGGTGATGGTGGCGATGGTGATGATGTGGTGATGGTGATGGTGATGATGGTAATGATGTGATGATGGAGATGATGATGATGATGGTGATAGTGATGATGGTGATGGTAGTGATGGTGATGCTGCGATGATGGTGATGATAATGGCGGTAATGGTGATGATGGTGGTGATAATGATAGTGATGATGGCGGTGGTGATGATGATGATGGTGATGGTAGTGATGACAGAGAAGATGATAATGTGATAATGGTAATGGTGATGGTGATGATGGTGGTGATGAAAAAGATGATAATGTGATAATGGTGATGGTGATGATAGTGATAATGATAATGGTGATGGTGGTGATGGTGATAGAGATGATGATGATGTGATAATGGTGATGGTGATGAGAGTGATAATGATAATGGTGATGGTGGTGATGGTGATAGAGATGATGATGATGTGATAATGGTGATGGTGATGAGAGTGATAATGGTAATGGTGATGGTGGTGATGGTGATAGAGATGACGATGATGTGATAATGGTGATGGTGATGATAGTGATAATGGTGATGGTGATAGAGATGATGATGATGTGTTGATGGTGATGGTGATGAGAGTGATAATGGTGATAGTGATGATGTGATGATGAGGTGATGATGATGGTGGTGGTAATGGTGATGATGATAATGACTCTGCTACTGCTGCTGCTGAAGATGAAGATGATGGGTTGATGATGAAGATAGTGATGGCCATCACAGTTAATATTTACTGAGCCTCTATTGGATGCCACATAACATTCTTATTTTTACCACCACTTTACTGATGAGGACACTGACTGTCACAGGCCACACAGTAGGTTAGAGCTGGAGTAATTCATACCAGCTGCAGTGACAAGCAAAACTCCACATCTCAGTTGTTCAACACAACACAAGATCACTTCTCACTCAGGGAAGCTCCAGGCCTGTGGGTGGTGCCTGTTTGGCTTGGAGGAGACACTCTGGTTCTGAGCTCCCTTAGGAAGTGACATGCATTGCTCTTGCTCACAGCCAACTGGCTAGAGCTAGTCACATGGCCTGGCTTACCTCAATGGAGGCTGGGAAATGCAGAGGGTGCACGTGGGTATCTGGTGAGTGCTTACAACTGGCTAGAGCTAGTCACATGGCCTGGCTTACCTCAGTGGAGGCTGGGAAATGCAGAGGGGGCACATAGGTATTTGGTGAGTGCTCTCCACCACCCAGTTAGGAAGGACCTGAACTTAGATTTGGACATAGGTCTGCTGACTCTAACACTCATATTTATTTTTCTATTTATGTTTCAAGTGTATTTTTAAATAGTTTAAAATTTTATAACTGTTTTAGGTTTACAGAAAACTTGTGAAGATAGTATAGAGTTCCTATATCCCTTGCCCACAATTTCCCCTGTTATTAACATCTGACATTGGTATGTACATTTGTCATAACTAAGGAACCATATGGATGCATTAAGGTTACAAGTGCAAACTGTATTCAGATTTCCTTAGTCTTTACCTAACGCCTTCATCAGTCTCAGGATCCCACTCAGAACTCCACGTTACATGTAGTCGTTATGTCTGCTTCGGCTCCGCCTGGCTGTGACAGTTTCTCAGACTTCCCTTGCTTGTGATAACTTTGACATTTTTGAAGAGTGCTGGTCAGGTGTTTTTTAAAGAATGTTCCTCTGTTGGAATTTGTCTAGTGTTTTCCTCATGATTGCACTGGGATTATTATGGGTTCCTGGGAGGAAGACCACAGAGGTGCAGTGCTATCCCCATTGCATCGCACCGAGGCCACACCCTGCCAACAGTACTTACCACTGTTGACACTGACCCTTGTCACTGGCTGAGGGGTGTTTGCCAGGCTTCTCCACCGTAGAGTTTCTCTTTGGCGCCCTTTGCGCACTGCCCTCTTTGGAAGAAGGTTGCTATGGGCAGCCCGCGTTTAAGGAGTGAGTCTCCCTCCCCTTGAGAGCAGAGGACCTGCATAAATTATTTGGAATTCCTCTGCATGGGAGGTGTGTCTCTTCCCCCCATTTATTTATTTAATCATGTATTTATATGAGGATGAACTCATGAATATTTATTTTCTCCTTTCGGCTATAATCCAATAGTACTTTATTTTGTTGTTTAAGCCATTCCAGCGTTGGTCATTGGGAGCACTTTCAGTCAGTTGCTGTGTCTCTTTGACATATTCTGATCACTGTGATTTTTATTTTGTTTATAAGCACGTCCTTGCTTTCTGGCGCTACAAGATGCTCCAGGCTTATCTAATATATTTCCTACCCAGTCCAAGCATCAACCATTTCTCCAAGGAGCTCTGACTGCTTTTATTGGAGAATGGTATTAGAAACCAAGGTCAGGATACTAGGCAACACCCCTAATTTTCCCTGCTACATCAGAGGTTCCAAAACTTTCACAGCTTACAGTGCCCTTTGTGGCCCAAAAATCTTTCACAGCACACCTAGGACAAACGAGAAACAACAGCAACAACCAAAACCTAGAAGCTTCACTTGTGAAGCAATTAGGTTCAAACAACTTAATAAATATTTATGTCGTAATATCATAAGTATTTATGTCCTGATACCTAATAACATAGGTATTCTTTTAAAATGGTACACATAAATCAAAAGGAAAATAGTGTTTTTCCTTCATTCTTCACCACTGCTCATTGACAGGCTGTGCACTTGCGATGTACTACATACTCTCTCCAAACTTTGGAATGAGACTCAGTTAGATGCTTCCATCCTCATTTCATGTTCCACATTGATTTCCTTTTTATCACAGCAACCACCAAAAACCTGACTTTGCAAAGAGTTGGTATCACTGAGAGGGATGTGGCATGATCTAAGGTGGAAACCGTGAACAACCTGACTGGTAATTGGTGCAGGATCCAAGAAATCTTGGTCACTGTGTTTCCCTCAAAAACTTAAACTATCCCACCAGGTTCCTGTGAGTTGACTATGGCTAGGATGCCTCAACCCACAGTTTGGGAACCGTAGTGCTATCCAGTAGAAGTCTATTGCAATTACAAAGTAGTGGGAGGGAATTCCATGGAAAGTGACTGATCTAGTTCATCTCTTCCCGTAGGGGTCAGAGATGAACGTGGAACCAGATGTAAACCATTCCTAGGCCTATTCCTCAGAATATCAAAGGTGGTATGGGAATGGGAACATCTCCCCAAGGCTGGACTCCACCTTGGCTCAGAACTCCCACCTCACCTGTCTTGGATCTGTGTCAACTCCTGCCATCCTATGGGGGATCTGTGTTTCTTGGGGATGTCTGTATCTGTAGCCGTGTGGCAAGCTACAGGAGCTCTGGAAGCCGCTCCCATTTCCAGGGTGTCTTCCAGGACTGTGCCATCGCTGTTGCCCAGCTCTTGGGCCACCTCCCAGGCAGAAGTGATTACAGCAGGAAGTGAGAGGTGAGAAGGCCTGTGCCTTGAAGAGACTTTAGAAATATCCACAGAAGCTGGGTGTGGTGGCTCATGCCTGTAATCCCAGCACTTTGGGAGGCCGAGGCGGGCAGATCACAAGGTCAGGAGTTCAAGACCAGCCTGGCCAATATGGTGAAACCCCATCTCTACTAAAGATACAAAAAATTAGCTGGGCATGGTGGGGCGCACCTATAATCCCAGCTACTTGGGAGGCTGGGGCAGGAGAATTGCTTGAACCCGGGAGGTGGATGTTGCGGTGAGCTGAGATTACATTACTTCACTCCAGCCTGGGGGACAGACAGGGCAAGACTCCATCTCAAAAAAGAAAAAAGAAATATCTACAGAAGGAGGAGGATAGTGCTGTGTGTGTACAATATGCCCATTTTACAACAGCACATCCTATGTGCAGAGAACGTGGGTGTGTGGAGGGCACGGGTGCAGATGCTCCACAACTTTGCCATGGGTTTATCGGGACATGGAATCATAAGTCCAGCCACCACAGGGCGAGGCCGTCTGCGTATGGGTGCACATGTTCTATACACGTATAATACAACAGGTACATGTATATGCAACACACACGTCTGATGAATGCAATGAGGTGCAGTGTGAAATAGATGCTTCTGCAAAACTGTGAGACACTAAGTGTCCTCAGCCCAAATAAATGTCCTTCAGAGCCACTGGGTGGATGTGGCCTCTCTGGAACTTCCTCCTCCCCAACCCCATGGATGTGGCTTTTAGAGACACTCAGGGCTGCTCTGGTAGCGGCTGGATGAGGTGCTTTGTTCTTCAGCTCTCCTGGGCAGGGGACGAGAGCTCCCAGCATTTCCAAGGGGAGGAGGCGCAATCCACTGCAGCTGAGAGCAGGCCCTCCCGCCCCCCAAGTCGGATCGTGGCTCTAAATGCTAATTGCTTGGTCTAAGGTGTTATTGATAGAGCCGGAGAGGGGAGCGAGATTCATTGTTTTGGATTTCAGTGGCTGCAGAGGGGAGGGTAGTGAGTGATGGATTAGAACGCAGCCTGTCTGCTGCGGAGTTTCGATTTATAGGCCCATAAAGCAGAGGCCGGTGGAGCCCAGGCACAGCCAGGCAGCTGAGCCTGTGTCCCACTTTGTACTCACAGCCTCAAGGCAACCTCCACTCATGACGGTGCCTCCTCGCCAGGGCCTCCTGGGACTCAGACCCTCCCACTCCCACTGCCAGAGGCTGCTTCCGGGTGGGCCCTGTCACCAGTCAGTGAGGATTCCCTGGGTGCTCTGCCCTGCAGGCTGGAGGCGCCCCCAGCAGCTAACAGGACCTTGGTGTGTGTCCCCATCTCCGTGTCACTGTTTTCAAAGGGAAGCCAATCTGCTCCCACCTGCCTCCCACACCGCCCTGCAGATCCACCACCCTGCATAGAGGGCGGTGCCCACAGAAATGGGAGGTGGGGCCCCGGGTTGAAGTGACAGTGCCCAGGGAGGCACTGTGACTTGGAAAGTGGCTTCCTGGTTCTGCTTTTGTCCCCTTCCCTCCCTGCCAGACCCCATCTACCATGTCCTGTCAGCAAACCTTTTCATCTCCAGGAACCCCCAGTTCTCATCCAGAGGGGAGGGTTTTAATCAGTGCCTGAAGCCAGGGTCCAGGCCTCAAATATTGGCAGGGGATGGGGTGGGAGGGTGACAGCTATGAATTTGAGAAAATAACACCATGAGTTCATTGTCATCCAGCCAGCTGGGGGAGGGACTGAGTCTCCTGGCTGCCGGCTTTGCTGTTCTGCCCCTTTTCCAGCCCATGGCAGCCCAGGGAGACTTCAGAGGTGCAGCCACTCTCCAGGGAAATCCCTGCCTGTGGCTTTAGTGAGAACCCCATCACACAGTCCCCATCTCCCCAGCTGGAGCATCCTGGATTTATTAAAATAACCAGTTACAGCAGCCCCCAGCCCTGGACACCTCTCATGCTGGTGTTTGTTCAAGAAGCAGATAGAATGCAGTGAACCTGGGCAGCATTTACTCATTGGGTTTTTCTGCAGATGCTCTCTGGGCATCGCCCCTGGGCCAAGCCTTGCATTGGGTGCTGCAGTCACAGAGTCTGGCCAGACATGGCCCAGCCTTAGCAGAGGGCTGGCTGAAGAAGCAGGACCCATGTGCCCAGTGGAGAAGAAGGGAAAGGGCATCCTGGGTGGTGGGTATGACAAGGGCAAAGACTCGGAGGTGGGAAACCACATGGCAGGACCCTGGATGGGTTGGGGACGGGAAATTGAGTTCACTCCCCCAGTGTTTGATGAGAGTATCTCTGGCCATGCCCTGTGTGGGTGGGGTAGACTCTGAGGGGATGAGATGAGGGACTCGCAAAAAAATCTACCTGGGTAGTCCCATGGGACTACTATGAGAAATGGAAAGTGGGTCATGAAAGGCTTCCTGGAGGAGGTGACAGTGGGCAGAGGTGGTCTGCTCATTCCCTGAGCAAGTGGAGGAGGGCTGAGGCAGGGACTGGGGCTGAGAGGGAGGGAGCCCCAAGAAATTGGGGGCCTGTGCTAGCAGAGCATGTCACCAGGAAAAGGGGCCAAGGCCAGCAGCTTCAAATCCTCAGCACCAAGTGATGTTGAATTATGGACTTCATTCAGTGTTAATCATGGTGATTATCATCGGCGATGGAAAAGGACAAACACGTCCCAGTAACAAGTCAGCTCGTTAGCTTCCTGGGACTCGTCGACCCCCTCGTGGTGCGGGAGCTGACACTTAGCTGCTGACAGTGTCATCCACTCAACTCAGCAAACGTGCCCTGCCAGCTGCCTGTCCTCCAGGCACCGGGCTCCATCCTGGGCCTGCGGGAAGAACCTGACAGTCTGTGCTTTGCCCCCACGTATGTCTGGGGGCAGCTGCTGGGTTTGATCAAAGCATCCTCATCTTCTCTCTGCCATCTCACGCTCCGTGAAATCCAAGGAGCCTCCTGCTCTTGAAGCTCCTCAGTTCCCTGTGAGCTGGGTCTTCCTTGGGGCCGAATATACAAGGTGCAAGACAATAGCACAGGGCTTCCGAAGCTGAGACTGAGGCCCCGAGCTTTTTCGGTCACTTGCCCCATTACTAAAAAACACGGGGTATGCACCCCTACTGTTTCTTTATTTACATATATATGATATTAACACTCTGCTAGTATAATCTTTGTAAACATACACACAATTTACACATTTTTTTAAAATGAGCTCAAGATGAAATAATTTTAATCCAAGTTTCTTTATGTGAAATTTTTTTTGGAATTTAAACTGTAATATTAAGGCATATTAGTGAGAGCAATAAGATATTCAACACTGCCTTGTTTTTGAAAACTTTCATTCTTTGTGCTACAGCAAGACTTAGCCCATGTTGGCTTGCTTCAATGCTTGATGCTCATGGCCTTCAAAGATGAAAAGCATTCTGCACAAAGATGTGTAAGGTATGTGGGAGGAAGGGCTTGTTACCATCACTTCCTAAATCATCAGCATCATTTTTCAATTTCATTTAACAGGACTGCAAAATTTTATGTTGAAATTTGGCTGCTACAGCTCCATCAATTGTCAATCAATTTTCTTGCAAACTCACTGAAAGGTGTTGCATTTTTAATGTTTTTAACACATTGGCTAACACATCTGAAGCCCTTGGTTTGGAAGACTTTTAAAGAAGTTAAGAAATTTTTATTTCCAGGATTTTAAGGACTGCACATTTGAGAGATTTGATAAGTGACAGACAACATTTCATAACATTGGAAATATTTCCATCCATTTCTAAAGTGCCCCATCATAGTCTAAATCCCTTTGGAAAGGAGAGCTTTTTCTCACTTATTATCAAAGTGGCTGTTGATCTTGAAGCGACAAGCTGCATGTGTTGCTGCTTTTTGAAAATGTAAGCTGAGTGGCAGACATGAGAACAGCCTGCCTTCAATTCCCATTCAGAACTTGCGTCTTTTGGTAAAAGGAAAATGCGCAATTCACCTTTAAGTTCAACAGCTCTTGAAAGTATATTGTTTATAAGGTACTCCTCCAACTTCAACAAGCACGCAAGATCCCTGCGGCAATATCCATCTCATTTCAAAAGTCTCCTATTGAAAGGTGTTGTCTTCATAAAATTAGCCACTCCAGAGACATCCCTTTGCATACAAATGTTGACAGGTCCCAGTGGCAAGACCTCGGTTACTGTGTGGCAATGCAGGTAAAGGGTGCCAGTGTCAGTCTGGTTCCTAAGTCAAAGTAAGGGCAAAGGTTTCCTTATTTTTCAGATAAAATAGAGGCATAAATAGAGTTCTGTTAGTTTCTTGGTGCGTTCTGATTGTTTGTTTGTTCGTTCGTTTGTTTTTTGTTTTTTTGTTTTTTTTGAGACAGCATCTCGCTCTGTCGCCCAGGCTGGAGTGCAATGGTGCAATCTCGGCTCACTGCAACCTCCGCCTCCCAGGCTCAAGTGATTCTCCTGCCTCAGCCCCTGGAGTAGCTGGGACTACAGGCATGCACCACCGCACTCTGCTTTAAGGAATTAGGACAAAAGAAGGGGTGAAGGGGGAAAATCTTTACGCAGCACATAGGACTAGGGGCCAGAGGCCAGAGCCCCTGCTAGGCTACTCCCCTTTGGGCATCTTTAGGGTACACAGTGGACCCTGTGGCTTCAGTCCTTAACTTCAGGGGCTCCCCATGCAGGATGAATTTCAAGTGGCTGTCCTGCGCCCACTGCCTCCCTGGCCTCCTTGCTGTGCTTGGGAAGCAGCGGGCCCATTCCTGCTGGCACATTTGTCCACTTGGGGTACTTGGTCCCAGAAATCCTTGGATCTTCCTGAATGTCACCTTCTCAGAAGGCAGCCCTTGTGCACTGTCTAGAACCATCCCCTCCTCCTCCCTTGTTTCTCCCAAGCCCTTTAGCATTGCTTTATTCTCTTCACAGCATTTGTCATTTTAGAAATTACCTTATTTGTATGTTTCCTTGTCCTCAGTCAGTTCCCCCCAGAAGCTCAAGCATCAGTACAGAGAAGCGGGTTGGGTCCTGTGCGCCTTTGTGGTCCCAGGACAGGACTGTGTTCCCCACCCTCGGAGGTGAGGTGCAGTGAGGGTGTGGTCCCTTCTCCCATGGGATCACCTTGATGACTGGTTTCCCCCGTCACAGAGATGGACTGCAGTGAAGAGAGGTCCTCCCTGAGAACAGCTTGCATGTTTACAGCCAAGTGCATTTTTTAACATAGAAAACAGGGAGTTGTTTACAGCCATGTCTTGGAGAGTGATGACATGCTCTTCCAGCTCTCGCCCCTGCCTTGCTTGGCATGGCATTGCCTGCCGTTTCAGCTACGTGTATGTTATGCAGAATGTCAGGTCAGCACAGCAGGTGGGACCATGCCTCATTAAAGGAGAGAGACAGGGGGAAGGAGGAAGAGAGGGGAAGGAGGGAGGGAGAGAGGCAGGGAGGCAAGGAGGGAGGAAAGAAGGAAGGAGAGAAGGGAGGAAGGGAGGGAGAGAGGAGATGGCTGAGTATTTACTGAGGAATCCGAGTGAAAAATCATCAGGAAGTCAGCAGGGCAGGGCCTTTTAGGTTGACCCCCATCAGCAGGAGAAAGGGCGACTCCTCTGATGGCATCTCTGGGGCTGCCTCATTCATCTGAAAGATGCTGTGTGGCGTGCTGTCCCCAGGGATGACGTGAGTGCAGAAGCCAGTGAGCAAGGCCTCTGTGTCTGTTAGCCCAGCTCCTCTTTACACCACCCGTTCTGCGGGGCAGAGAAGTCGCCATGTCCCAACTCCTGGGCCCTCATGCAAGAGCACTCCAGATGCCTGGGAGCCCCATTGTCTGACCTCAGTGAAGGGGACAGAGAGATATCTTCAGAAGGCAAGGGGGTCTCTGCTGCAAGGTCACTTGGTGAAGATCGGGGGGCTGGCGGTGGGAGGCCTGGGGCTCCACGTGGCCCTCTGGGCTTCATTGCCATAACCGGCATCCCTAGAACCTGGCCGCAGCCTGTTCAGTCCTCAAATGAGACTCTCCTCCTACCTCACCCATCCTGGCACTCTCCGGGCTCAGTTCCACAGAAATATACCAGCCACGTGTGTAATTTTAAATGTTCATTAACCCTATTCAAAAAGTAAGGAGAAACAGCCAAAGTTGATTTTAACAGTATATTTTATTTAACCCAGTATATCCAAAATATTATCATGTCAGCAAATACCGTGAAAATTATTGAGATTTTTTATGTCCTTTTTTCCATACTAAGTCTTTGAAATCCAGTGTATAATTTAGATGCATCTATACATATAGATGCATATAGCTCTGAATTCAACTGCTACATTTTTATTGGGAATTACTTGTTCTATATTTAGATTTCATAAAATTGACAGTTGTAAAAGTAGGTTCACATACGCACATTGTTCCAAAGACACTTAAGTTTTGCAATAACAGAGTTAAGTATCAGTTTTTAAAATTAAATTTTAATTAATTTAAATCAAACTAGGATGTTAGTACCCCAGTCACACTTTGAGGGCTTGATGACCACAAGTGGCTGGGAGCTGCTGAACTGGACACTTGCTCCTGTGTCCTTGTTTACCCATGGCTTAGTGCTGACCAGTGTGTTTACGCATCAGGATCAGAGAGGTTAACAGATGTTCTTGTTGTTTCTTCTTTTCCAAGTTGAACCCAGGAGAAGGTCTGTGTCTGGCTATGAGAGGTTTAGGGTCCAATATTTGTAGTAGGCGAAGGAAGGTCAATTATCTGTTGTTTCTGTTTCTGTTCAGTAATTTGACAAATAAATGATCTGAATTCATAATTAAGAAATTAGTTTTTTGAAAGGGTCGGTTGATTCTTGAATTGATGAAGCTGGGGCTGTCAGCTTTCTAGGAGAAGTCACCTATCAGTGAACAAACAAGACTTCAGCAACTGGTGCACAGCTGTGTGTGTGACGACGAGGAAGAGCTCCAATGGCAGAGTGTTCTTAGAAAGCAGGATTAATTAGCATGCAAGGGAGAGAGAGGTCAACGCCGCTAACATTCTCCTTCTGACCAAAGCCGTGTGCTCAGCTGAATTGCTGTTCCAGCAAAGAAAAAGCCATGTTTCCTGGCCCCAGGAGTTATCAGGAGGCATGGGTTGACTGTGTAAAGTCAAAAGTCAGTAGAAATCTACTAATGAGGAATTGCATCCTAAAGATAAGAGCACCCTTCCAGCAATCACTTTTAGAAGACCTTTTTCAAAAATGAGCTGATTCCATTAACTAATAGCATATCTTTGGATTTAGGAAAAGAAAGCAACAGGAAAGCACAAAGCAAGTCGCAACAGCCATTGAGTGCCTGCTAGAGCCAAGCCCTGTGGGACTGAGAAGGGGTTGGATTCACCCCTGTGTGCGTCTTACTACAAAAGGTGGCATTTGTGTTGGGTATGGAGGAGTGAATAGGAGTTGGCTGGGAAAAGATCCAAAGAGCTGGTGCTCAAAGGCCTGTTGATCTAAGACGTGGTGACAGAGGGACACATGTGGAAGGTCTGGATGTGGAGAGGTGGTGAGAGAGAATGGAGTATGGAAAATGGAGCTACTGTGGGTGAAGAGGTTCCTGGAATGCCGTGGTAGGGGGTTGAGAGTCTGTCGTAGAGTCATAGACAGTGAAGGGCTGCCTGCTCAAGTGGCCACAGGGGCCAGACAGGTACTGTAAGAACTGGAGCTGCCCTGGCTTATGGCACATGAACCTATGTGTGCCCCACCCAACAGACCACAGCAACTCAGTTCTATTCAATTTTACCATCTGGAAATGGGGCCGGGTTATCGCAGTCTTCTGAGGTTGCATGGGAAATTAGCAGGGTGGATATTCACATGAAATTTCATGGTTGTTGAATCCCCATGAGGGCAGATGTGGTCTTCTGGCCACTCCTCTGCCATGTTCATTAGAATTCGGCAAGGAGAGGTTTAGGCACAGTCCTGTCAGAGTTGAGTTCCTGTTTTAGAGAGATCACAGCTACTGTGACAAGAATGCTCACGTGGAGGGTGTGAGCTGGAGGTGGGTCCACATAAGGGAGTGTGATGTTTGTCCAGAGCAGGGAGGGGAGAGAGGATGAAACTGATGGAAGTAAGGAGAGGGTTACTTAAAGACATGGCACGTCTCCCAGCACCAGTTCCCTGGTGGGGAGACAGGTGAAGGCAGGTGGGGAGACAGGTGAAGCCAGGTGGGTAGACAGGTAAAGCCAGGTGGGCAGACAGGTGAAGTCAGGTGATACAGGTATAGTCAGGTGGTTATACAGATGGAGTCATATAGCATACAGGTGAAGTCAGCTAGTGCCATGGTTTGGAGAAGTCATATAGCATACAGGTGAAGTCAGCTAGTGCCATGGTTTGGAGAATTCATATAGCATACAGGCGAAGTCAGCTAGTGCCATGGTTTGGAGAAGTCATATAGCATACAGGTGAAGTCAGCTAGTGCCATGGTTTGGAGAAGTCATATAGCATACAGGCGAAGTCAGCTAGTGCCATGGTTTGGAGAAGTCATATAGCATACAGGTGAAGTCAGCTAGTGCCATGGTTTGGAGAAGTCATATAGCATACAGGCGAAGTCAGCTAGTGCCATGGTTTGGAGAAGTCATATAGCATACAGGCAAAGTCAGCTAGTGCCATGGTTTGGAAATGATTTGTCCCTGCCAAAACTTGTGCTGAAATTTCGTGACCAAAGTGGCCATGTTGGGAGGGAGGCCTAGTGGGAGATGTTTGGCTCATGAGGGCGGATCCCTCATGAATAGATTAACGCCCTCTCAGGATGGAGTTCTTTCTCTCTCAGAATTGGATTGGTTACCACGAGAGCAGGTTATACCTTTCATGTTTGGTCTCTTTGCGAACGATCATTTTTACTTCTATTTCCACCAAGAGTTGAAGTAGCATGAGACCCTTACCAGATGGGCTGCCTGATCTTGGATTTTCCAGTCACCATAATCATGAGCCAAATAAATCACTTTCCTTAATAAATTACCCGGTCTCAGATATTCTGTTTATGGCAACACAAAATGGACTAAGACAGGTAGGCAGACAGGTGAAGTCAGGTGGGCAAATGAAGGGACTATTGACCTAAAGTCCTTTGAAAGTTTTTCTGGTCACCTGCCAGCAGCTCTTGTCTGTCCCTGTGAATTACAACCAAATTGTCCATCACAATTACTTCCAGTTAATTTGTCCTGCTAAGCCTGAGCCAATTGATGAGTTTCCTTAATTTTGATCATATGCTCAAGGGAACATTTACTTCTTTTACGTGTGAAGTGTGTCTAACGGCAAACAAAGCTGAGAATGAGTGTTGAGTGCCTGTGCAGCTGGGGCAGGCCGCCTGGGCTGCAGTTCCATTTTCATGACAGGCTTGTTCCCACCCCGACTTGACGGCTTTGGCAGGTCACATGACCTCTCTGGGACTCAGTTTCCCCATCTATAAAATAAAACACATGGAGGATTTGATCTTGTGGTTTCTCCCAGTTTTGGAATTCTACTCAATTTCATTTCTGCAAAATGTTAGTGACTTAAACCTTTCTGTTTGCTGGATAGAATCCCACTTTATCCCTAAGTTTACTACTTCTCATTACTTCCAAGGTCTGGCTGTGGGTGGATGTCAGGGAGCTTCCACTTGCCTCCCCATGATGCCCCCTCCACACAAGTCTGTGCATCTCACAGACTGGGATGAGTGAATGGGCAGATGGCTATAATTTCATTTCAGTATTTATGGGGCCTGGTAATGCCCACATGTCCTCTTTCTAGCTACCCCCAACACAAACCCATCAACCCCCAGATTCACACTTGGGGCTGCCTTGGATCCTAAGCTACATCACATACTTTTGTGTTTCTTCCATGAGGAAGTATATTAATCTGTTATTATTTTTCCAATACATAAATAATTATGCATGGATCATTTTAATATATATTTGTATTATTGTGATTATTTTAATTCTATTTCATAATAACCATATACTGAGTAGCTGAGTACCTACAAAATCCCATGCACTGGGCTAGGCCACACCCACCTTGTGTGTGTGTGTGTGCATGCACGTGTGTGCAATTTCATCATATTCTCACAGTATTAGGAGGTAGGTGTTATTAAATCCATGTATAGCTGAGCAAACTGAGGCTCAGAGAACTGATTCTCCCCCAAGATTCCATGGCCATCAAGTGGAGGAGCCAGGACTGGAACCCTCCCCTTGGTCCTCCGACCTCCTTTGGCTGCTCTCCTCGATTCTACTCATCTTATAGGGCCTGGTTCAAGTATCCCTGAGGCCTCAGGGCCAGTAAGACATGGAATCAAGCCTCTTCTGCTATCTTCTTTATCACTGACACTGAATATACTTTCAGTGGGTGCTTGTTCTGCCCTGGGCCTTATGTGAAGCGTTCACTGTGCAGAGGTGAATGAGATGTGTCCTGTGTTAAGGAGCCTGACTTCTGTCAGAGATAGAAACCTATGCACATCTGGGGCTCCTAGCACGTCAAGACACACAATGCCAGGAAATTATGCACATAGAAAGAAACCTTCTACCTAGAGGGATCCAGGAAGGCTTCCTGGAAGAAGAGGCAACTGTGCTCACAGTTAAGAGCTGGCATGATGTGCTCATGCAGAGTGGAGTGAGTCCAGGCAGAGGGAAGGATGTGAGCATAGGCAAGGAAGTGGGAACATACTTGGAGTCTGCAAGTAGATGTGTGTGTTTATGAGGGTGTAGATGTGTGTGTTTATGAGGGTATATAAATTGTAAATGGGTATTTGGCTAAAGCAATCACTGCACAGGGTATGTAGGCAAAACCCAGGCTTACTGCAAAACCTTTCCAATTCATATAATAACTTGTCATTTTCTACACAAATTCATGATGCAATACTTTTTTATTAACTGATAGAAATTGCTTCCCACAAATGGGCATGGTGGCTCAAGCCTATAATCACAGCACTTTGGGAGGCCAAGGGGGGCAGATAACTTGAGGCCAGGAGTTTGAGATCAGCCTGGCCAATGTGGTGAAACCCCATCTCTACTAAAAAAAAAAATCAAGAAAAAAAAATAGCTAGTTGTGGTGGTGCACGCCTGTAATCCCAGCTACTCAGGAGGCTGAGCCATGAGAATTGCTTGAACCTGGGAGGCGGCAGTTGCAATGAGCAGAGATCATGCCATCACACTCCAGCCTGTGCAACACAGCAAGACTCAAAAAAAAAAAAAAAAAAAAAGAAAAAGAAAAGGAAAGAAATTGCTTTGCATAGTGATTTACTTTTATACAAAGGATTTCTTGGACTTTTAAAATTCCTCTCACAGAAAGTTTCAGGGATATATTAATGGTAACAATATTCTTACAGTCACAACACTCCACAAACAGTGTTTCACATCTATCTGTTTGGGAGCTACTATGGGCAGCAGCAAGCATCCCCTAAGAACAGTGGAGCTGTCATTGGGGGAGATGTGTGAAGAGTTTTGCAGGAGCAATGTATGGCAAGAATATGAATCTGAACCCTTGAGTAGGGAGAATTTCTTCCATCGTTTAAAAGTTAGACTAGTCAGAATGTGCATCTAGGTTTTAGGAGATGAAAATCAATGGAGGAGTAAGAGTCTGACAAGTTTACTGAGAGGCCTCCCCCAAATTATAATAATAGATATGCCCTGGGGTGTTTATTCTTTGTTTTATATACATTTTCTAAAATCCTTGCAACAATCTTATAAGGAAGACATGATGTCATCATTTTACAGATGAGGAAACAGGTTCAGAGAAGAAAGGCGATTTGCCCGAGATTATGAAGCTAGAAAAGGTGGACCTGAGAACTGAAAACTGATATGTCTAATTCAAAAACCTGCATATGTCCTTAATCTTTTTTTAAAAAAAGCTACAGTAAATCTTTTGATGAAAAAGGGAAAAGGGTATTAAAACTATGTACAGAAAAATATAAATTATAATATAAATTCTAATTAACACATAAAAAGAGGCTCAGCCTCACTCTTAATGAAAAACAACTATATGTCATTTTTACTTTTTACATTGGCAAAAAAAATACTAAGATAGCAATAATAACAATATCCAGTTTGGTGAGGATATAAGGAAATGAGCACGCTTCTATTCATCTTATTGCATATATTGCTGTTATTTTTAAAACAAAAAGTCCATGTCATTTTGATCACAGACCACAGTAGACCCCATCCTAGAGAAAAATCAAGGCATATGTTATGCATGTAGCATGCCTAGGAGGAGCCCCCCTTTGCGAATATGGTGGCAGAGGGACCTAGCTGTAGCCAGGCCTGGTTGTTTGAGGCCCAGCAAACTCCACCCAGGGCAGGAGCCCTCATGCAGATTAGGTCTTGGCTGCTGTGGGTGCTGTCCGTGGTGCTGACCTAGCTACGCCTCTCAGGTTGCTTAGGGTCCTCCATAGCTCTAGCCTAGCCCTCTGTACACAGTGTGGACCCTTGCTGCCAGAAACCCGTCTGGAGTCTGGATGCTAGGCCCTAGCTCTCCCCCAGTGCTTGCTCATTAGAGACAACTAAAATATCAAAAAGCAGGTTACTCACCTGTAAATTTACCACCCAGAAATGGTCTTTTTTAATGTCTTAATATATCTTCTTCTTGCCTTTTTCTATATATCTTTAGTATATAGTCGAGACATTTTTATATTCTGAATTTTTATCATATAAGTATCTACCCACATCGGGAATGCTTTGTAAGCATCATTTTAATGGCTTCAAAATAGTCTATGATTTAGATAACGATGATTTGGCCATTTTTGTGGTTACCTACCACTTATTGGAAACATATGATATTCTGAGAATATTATGCCATTTATAGGCATTAATTCCAATATGCAAAAGAACTTTGAAATGAAGGCGTTATTATTCCCAATTTTACAGATGCTGAAACTGAAGCTCAGAGAGGTTAAGTTGCCCAAGGCCCTACAGGACAATAGGGGCAAAGATGGTTTTGAATCAATGGATGTCCAAGGCCATGATCTCACCACTGCACTGCACTGTCTCCTGAAGTCCTTTGTGTGAAATGATTAAATACATCACGATTATATCACACTTCACTTACCCTTCACCAGGTAGTTGAACATCTAGATGATTTTACATTGTCAAATACAAGGTTGTTAACAAAGGATATAAAAAATGGAGACTGGGAGACCCCTGAGACATAATCAATGTCTTGCAACCTCTTTATGGCCACACCACATCCAGCAAGAGTGTCTGCCTCTACTTGAATGCCTCCTTCCACGTGAGTCAGCCAGTTCCCTTAGCAGCCATAGTAGCAGTTTTAACCTGCAGGCAGCCTGATTGGCCCAGCTGGCCATGCCCACCATGTCACTCATCACTGCCCTCCCTACTGATTGGCTTCTCTTGGGTCAGATCCCCACTTACCATGGGCTTACTCCTTGAACACAGGGCTGTGGCTTCCCAGGACTTGGCACATAGTAGCTGTTCAGTTTCCGTTTGTTGAAATGAAGAAAATTGGGTCAGCATTCCTTAGGACTTTGGCAAACTGGCTGAAACCCAAGTCTAGAAAATTGCCCAGAAAAGGCCCTGCCCAGGTCAGCCTGGGACAGCAGCCACCTCTGTGGGAGGAAGTGGGGGTTGCAAAAAAGTTCTAGTACTTTGTCTTTCTGACCCCATTTCAGGTACCTTCTAGTGCTTGAAAGAATTCCCAAGCATCCAGTGTTCCTTTTCTCAAGACCTTAAAGGTACCATCGGAAGGCATGCCCACCTTCGAGAGAGGGCAGACGTCACTGATGGTTTGCTCCAGAAAAGACCTTAAGGATCATGTATTCCAACCCCCCTACACTCGCTAGAAAAAAACCCTGGAGCTAAAACCGGAACTCAACTTACCCAAGTCATACTAACTCGTAATAACAAAGTAGACCTCCTACCCAGGTTTATCCTCAGATATGGTTTGGCTGTGTCCCCACCCAAATCTCATCTTTAATTGTAGCTCCCATAATTCCCTCAAGTTGTGGGAGGGACCCAGTGAGAGAAAACTGAATCATGAAGGCAGTTTTCCCCCATACTGTTCTCATGGTAGTGAATAAGTCTCATGAGATCTGATGGTTTTATAAGTGGAAACCCCTCTCACTTGGCTCTCATTCTCTCGTCTGCTGCCACGTAAGATGTGCTTTTCACCTTCTGCCATGATTGTGAGGCCTCCCTAGCCACGTGGAACTGTGAGTCCATTAAACCTCTTTTTCTTTATAAATTACCCGGTCTCTAGCATGTCTTTATCAGCAGTGTGAAAACAGACTAATATATATGAGTACTTTACACCCATGAAGCTCAGATGTGGTTCAATTTTATTCCCAGCTTCAGCACAGCACAGAGAGGTTAGGTCTGGGGTCAGGAAGACCAGAGTTCTCCCTCTAATATGCCATGTCTTATATGCAGCCTTTACCCCTTGTTGTCTCAATTTCCTCATCTGTAAAATAGGATGAATAAGACCTGCTCCCAGAGGCTAGGCCCTTTGAAGACTGAGATGATGCGTGTGACTGTGTCTTGCAGACACTAACATACGGTTTTATATGAGGACAGCATCTTCGTCTTCATTCACAGTCCGCATGTTGGATCCTAATATAGAATCTGTTGCATAGCAGGTGTTCCATAAATGCTGGTTTGCTAAACCATTATTATTAGTAGTAACAAATAATTGTCATGGATAAGAGGAAAGGAGTCCAAGAGCATGGGAATCCCAGTGGTCTCTGAGTTGGGGCAGGGAGGAAATGTGGATGAAACAGAGAGTTGGGAACCCCAGAGGCCCAGTTTCTTGACCCTACAGTTGGCTCTGTGCCCAGTACTGGCTGTGCTTTGGAAACTGAAAGAGTACATGTAAGAAAAAGTTGCTTCCATGATGGGCTGAAGGCACAGATACTCAGTAGACATTTAGGTCTAGAAAGGAACTTAGACACTCTCTAGTGAGTCCCCTCCACCTCACAGGGAAGAAACCTGACGTCTGGTGAATGCAAGGAACCTACCCAAGGTCGCACCATGACAGAAATAGGGACAAAGGTTTTTCTGAGTGGTGAGTCTCTCTACTACTCTCACTCTAAGAAACCAGGCTGCCTCCACAGTAGATAAACACGTGCAGAGGAGGGCTTGCTCCTCCATCCCCTCCCACCGCAGAACCTAAACCACAGCGGAGCTCAGCTGGGGGAAAGTTGCATCTGAGATTGAGCAGTTTTGAGGGCACAATTCCAAGAGCATCATAATTCTGCAGCCCTCAACAGACTGTGTGTGGGATTTCCAAAGTGAAATAAATGCTCCCATTACCCAGTTGAACTGAGAATATCGATGTCATTAGCCTAATTATGTGCACTGTGTTTATAGACTCCCATGCTAGGCTCTGGGGGATGTCAAAATAAAGCAAGCACATTGCAAAACACGAAGGGGGTTGCAGTGGGTGATGTGAATCTCTTGTTGTGATTCCCAGCGCAACTGCATTTCTCAACGTGCATGCCCTGAGAAGGAAAGAAACAGCAGCCGTCCTGTCTGACATGTCAGAGGGTCTCAGAAATTGCTCTGTTGATGGACAGGAGGAAGAGGGGAAGGGAGAAAAGATCTGAGACAAGCATATAAAACTGAAGAATATAATTTCCTCTCTGGGACTTATTTTCTGTAGTGGGGAATGGGCATGATGGTCGGGGAAGGCTCTTGCATCTCCCTAAAGTAGGTCCATCGGGGCCTGAGCTATCTGAGAAAGAATGAGTTGGGCTAAAACCGTCAGCTGTAGTGCGGCCTGCATTCCTGCACCAGTATCTCAAAACCCGCTGGACTTCCAAGGGCTGGTTTGGGCTGCGGTGTAGGAGGGGAGTGTGGATCACTGAAGTACACCAGAAAAGGGAACCCAGCCTGAGGCTGCCTCTGGGGCCCTCAGGAGGTGACCTAGTTCCCTGCGTCAGGCAAGTCCCTCCCGCCACATTTCTGAAATCCACCTGTGGCCTCACCTTGCTGAAACTGCAGAACGAATCACAGGACTATCAGGGGACCGGATGTCTCTCATCTACCACTTCAAGGTATTGTAGAAACAACTTATAGACTAGTCACTAACTTATCACCGTTTCATCCTGTATCTTTTGTGTTCATGAACTAGCTGCACCATTTTCATTGTTTTATGTGAATGGTTTCAATGCTCACAGCCTGTTCCATCCTTGAGTTAGTAATTCTGATTCACCTCTCAGCTGGCTAGGGTACATCTCCAAGGACTGTTTGGGAGGATGCATGTGGGGGAGTGGCCTTGCCCCTAGGATTTTCCTTTTATTGACTCCATCCCTGTTGAAGGACAGCTTGAGTGAAGGTGAGATTTCTGAGTCATCTCTCTTCCTTGCAGACATCTGAAGGGGTTGCTCTATTTGCTTAATACTTAGCCTTATAGAGGGACCCATGCCAATTTGGCAGTTCATTTATCTCGCCTGGTTTTCTTCCTCCTTCTAGTTAAATATTTTCTTTGGGATGGGTCTGATGTTTCCCTCCTTTTCATGTTGACCTTGTCTTGGACATGCTGAGCTGCCTCACTCTGAAGGCATCACTCTGTCTTTGGCGGCCGCTCTGTTCCAATTGTTCTGGCTTCTCTGTTGGGAACTCCTATGATTTGGGGCTTGATATCTGTGCTCTCATCTTTAGGGCCATTTTTTCCCTCCCATTAATTTCACTGATTTGCTTCCTTCTGCCACCTTCTGGGAGAGCTTTGCAAGTCTGTCTGTCCATTCCCTGATGCTGTTTCTATGTTTTCATTCTGCCTTTCACTGCCCCCAGTGACGATGTTTTTTCTTCAACATTTATTGTAAGTTCCGAGGTACATGTGCAGGATGTACAGGTTTGTCACATAGGTAAATGTGTGCCATAGTGGTTTGCTGCACAGATGAACCCATCACCCAGGTATTAAGCCCAGCGTCCATAAGCTATTTTTCCTGATGCTCTCCCTGCCCCATTCCCCCAACAGGCCTCTGTGTGTGTTGTTTCCCCCACACTGTGTCCATGTGTTCTCATCATTCGGCTCCTCCTTGTGAGAACATGTGGTGTTTGGTTTTTCTCTTCCTGTGTTAGTTTGCTGAGGATAATGGCTTCCAGCTCCATCCATGTCCCTGCAAAGGACATGAACTCATTCCTTTTTTATGGCTGCATAGTATTCCGTGGTGTATATGTACCATATTTTCTTTACCCAGTCTATCATGGATGGGCATTTGGTTTGATTCCATGCCAATGACAATTTTAATGCCACTTTTACTCAGATATTTTTCTCTCAGTCTTTTGTCCTTGAAACCTGTATCTTCTTATATACTCCTCAGGAGATCAGCCAGAGTTTCCATTTTCTCCAGGTGTTGAAGACAAGTCCTTTTCAGAGATGGCATCTTTCGCTGAGTCTTTGGAATAGCATTCTTTTCTGCTTGGGTGCTCTGTGTTGGACTGTAGAGCTCAGAGTAAATGCAGGAGAGTGACAGAGAAGCAGACGTCAGCTAAAAATTAAGAATGACCTCTTAGCAGCTACAGATGATCGGAGATGGGCGGAGCTGCCCTGGGAGGTAGTGAGCTCCCTGTCATGAGAGGTGCGCAAGCAGAAGCTGGACAACCACCAGGAAGAACATAATTGCGGTGTGTCCTGCGTTGGATGGCCTTCAGTTGTCTGATGTGGAGTTTCTAGATCTTGGTGCCAGTCTGGATTAGAAGAGGAGGAGAGTTGAGGGGTTTTAGGTAATATTTGACCACTCAGATCCTGCGCTGAGCTGCAGCCTGGCTGCCACTCTGCTCTGCAGCTCTGTGATGTTGGCTGAACCTGGGTCCCCTCTTCTGACAATCAGGGACCATAGTGCCTACGTGGCCAAGTTGGCTTTTCATTGACCCTCACACACCTGCCACCCCTGTCTTGGGAATACAGTGAGACAGGCCAGAGAAGAGCCAGGCTCCTAGGAGTTTGCATTCTGCCAGGAGACTGTCGTCAGGGTTGGAGATGAGACTGATGAATGTGCTTGGTTCTGGGCAGTGCCTTGATTAGGCCCAAGGCAGGCCCAGGGTCTGGTAGCAGAAAGGCCCATGGGGTTTCCATAGAGACCAGGCCACCTGGAGTCACCTCTGTAGTCCCCAACCCTGGCACCCACAGCAGCATCTTCACCTCCCAGGGTAGGTAGGGGGCACAGCTGCAGGCTTGGCCCAGGCATGTCTGCCCAGCTCCCGTCACTTTAAAAAATATAAACTGGCCTGAAAGGGACTGTTTGCCCCCTCTTTCCAGCCGCAGGGCCTGTCAGGATGACAGTCACCTCCCCAGTCCTGGCCATGCCTCTGGAGCACCCTGTTAGGCCGGCCCATCCAGGGAATTTGTTTTTAGAGTCCATTTGTCATCTCTGTAGCAACAACAAAAAGATGGATTGCTTTCCTGTGACAACAGAATACAC
Organism: Symphalangus syndactylus; assembly: GCF_028878055.3. Classification (NCBI taxonomy): domain Eukaryota; kingdom Metazoa; phylum Chordata; class Mammalia; order Primates; family Hylobatidae; genus Symphalangus; species Symphalangus syndactylus. Next base: position 14,426,957 of record NC_072438.2, on the reverse strand, counting down.
TCTTATGGGCCTTTAAAACCAATTTCTCTAACTGTAAAAGTGGTCCCAGAGGATTCATCAGAACACCCGGGGGCAGAGTTTTTTGTCTGTTTGACAGCCTACGGTGTCCTTGGTCCTCCAGTTGCTGGGTCCCCGGAGAGAGGAGATCAGCGGTCATTAAAGTGAGAAACGCCACCCATCTGCATCCCTCTGAATAAGCAAACGGCTTGTTAACCAGAACATCTTCTGCGGTCGGCAAATCCTTTCTTTTCTCTCGGCCGCCAAACCGCATTGAGAGCCCATTTCTCAAGTGTCACTTTGGAGCTGTCTTCGGGCTGTGAAATGTCTCCCACAAAGCTGCCTTTGGTTTTCTTGAGGCTGATGGAACTTTCATGCGGCTGTTGGTTTTGTCTTGGATGAAGAGGAAAGGCTGTATTTTCACCTGGCCTCTGGGTAGGTGTCCTCTTATAACTGGAAATCCCTACATTTCTCCTGGGGGGCTGGGCTTCTGTCAAGGCCACGTTGGAGGAGGATCTGGGGAACTGGCCTTTGGAGCATTGAAGGTCAGGGAAGCCACAGCAGGAGACCCAGTTTTGAATCTGCTGAATGGCACTTGGAGGATCAAGTTCCCTCTGAGGTTGAAGAGCCCCTCTCTGACCTTGGTTCAGGGGAATCACGTGGGCTGGCCTTCCCAGCAGATGTAGCAACTGGAATCTAAGAATCCTTGTAAAGGCATTTGGTATCCTTCCTGGAAAACTGGAGTTGGACATACCTTCAAGGAAAAACTAGCTGGGGTTCCCGTCCTGGAAGAGGAAGGGAGCTGGGAGAGAACACTGACATTCATTCATTCGTTCGTTCATTCATTCATTCACAATACAGTGAAGTGAATGCTCACATCATGGTATGAGCAAGACTTTTTTTTGGTATATTTTGCTTTTTTGCTTTTGTTTGGTTTGGTTATTTTTCTAAGCACAGAGCAGGTGGCTCCTGTCGGAACCGCTTCACAGAGGACACGGACATCGAGTTGGTTTTATAGGGATTTGGGGCAATTCAGAGAAAAATGGATATGGGCTGCGGGCCCAGGGAACACATGTGCAAAGACACAGCAGACTGAGAGAGCCCAGCCTACTGGGGACACAGTGAGCTGCCGGGTGACCCTGGTGCACAGGAGGTGTGGGGCGAAGGGGTTCAGCAGGCTCGGATTTGGTTCTGAGTGCTCTCAAATGCAGTGCCAAGAGTTTGGCTTTTCCTAGTAAGAGCCTGCAAAGTCTATTAGTAAGAGCCTGCAAAGTCTATCTGAGAGGCCAGTTAGGAGACCCTTGTAGCAACCCAGAGGTGAAATATGATATCAACAGTGAGAATGGAAGGAGAGGTCAGGTTTGGGAGAGACTTCGGGCATAGAACATATGGTATTTGGTGGCTGGTTGTTAGCGATGATACCAACAGCAGCAGTAGTGAGAATAATAACGACCTTTATGGGCATGCCCTCTTGGCTGAGACCCGTTTTTTGTTGTTGTTGTTTTGTTTTGTTTTGTTTTGAGACAGAGTCTCGCTCTGTGGCCCAGGCTGGAGTGCAGTGGCGCAATCTCAGCTCACTGCAACCTCTACCTCCTGGGTTCAAGCGATTCTTCTGCCTCAGCCTCCCAAGTAGCTGGGACTATAGGCGCCTGCCACCATGCCTGGCTGACTTTTGTATTTTTAGTAAAGAAGGGGTTTCACCATATTGGCCAGGCTTGTCTCGAACTCCTGACCTCATGATCTGCCCACCTCAGCCTCCCAAAGTGCTGGGATTACAGGCGTGAGCCACCGCACTCGGCCAGCTGAGTCCCATTCTAAGTGCCCTGTGTGTAGTAATACCATGAGGATGTGTGTGGTAGGAACTATTTTTATCCCCATTCTACAGAGAGGAACCTGAGGCTCAGAGAGGTTAAGTAATGTGTCTGAGGTCACACAGCAGGGGAAATGGCAGAGCCAAATTTGAACCCAGACACCTGGATCTGTCATATCTAGGGCAGCGCAAATATGGAGACTCAGCAGGTCTGTGTGTGAACCAAGGGCTTTCCATGTGACTGCCTGGGGCACGGAATGGCAGGGCTATTGGAGCAGCAAGGAGACATGAAAGAGAAAGGGCTGGAGGAGGCATTTATAAAAGACAGCCCAGAAGGGGAATGGCTATTTATTGCTGTTGCAATAATAAAGGTCTGTCTCTTAAAACCCGAGTGGAATAAGAGAAGGAAGCTAGTGTGTTCTGGCAGCACAGACACCCTGCCAGGGACCTGCCTTGTTTATGAAGGGGAAACAGTAAACTGAAAACATGACCTCCAGTGATTTGTCTCAACATTAAATAATGACTAGTTTGAATTTAAATATGTGGTGGAAAATTATGCTCCGATCCCTTCCTCTGGAAAGGGTTCGGAGTGTTTGATTACCGAATGAGTCATGCATATTCATAGCTGTGCTTTCATCTTGCCAATCGGGTCCCCTTTGTTATTTGCTAACTTTAAGAAGGAAAGGGCTTGTGAAGACTGTGAAGGTGGCCTGGCTTCTCAGGTCCTCTCCCAGGGAGAGAAAGGCCTCCAGGGCAAGAATGAGCTCTGGCTGGAGAGTGGACTTCTCCCCTCGGGAGCCGGGCTGGGACGTTGGGTGTCAGGAAACATTCTCATGTGCTTTGTCAAATTTCAGCCTCAAAAGCTCTATGGGTGAGGATGGAGGTGGACGTCTCCATTTTTGAGATGTGGAAACTGAGGCCCAGAGACAAAGGGCCAAGGCCACAATGTCTAATAGGGAATGGGGCTAGGCCCACCCATGGTCCCATCCCTGCCCCTGGGAGACTTCATTCCTAAGATTCATGAAGTTCAGGCATGAGCCACTGCGCCAGGTGCTGCTGACACCTTGATTTTAGCCCAGTAAGACCCATGTGGGACTTCTGGTCTCCAGAATTGTGAGAGGACAAATATGTCTTGTGTTAGACCACTGAGGTTGTGGTTATTTTTTACAGAAACCGTAGATAACTACGCATCACCGTATCTATATAGGGGTGAGATTTCTTGTCCTTAAAATGTAGAAAACATCTTTGTAAGCTTGCTGGCAGCTTCCAGTCAGGAAGGGGATTTGCAGGTATGGTGGCCACATGGCTGCATGGCTGTCATCTCCCCACAGCACACTCTGCGGGTCTCAGTGGAGGAAACTGATGCTTATAGCGCCCGGCAGATGGGATGAAGTGGGCACCAGGCCAGCATGTGCGTCCTTAGCCCACTCTTCCTGCTTCTTTCTGTGTCCTTCTCCTTCCACTTCCTCTTCCTCCTCCCGCCTTCTCCTCCCTCTTCTCGTGCACAGCCTCCTCGGGCTCTCCCCTCCACCTGCTGCCACCTCCTCTCTCCTTCCTAACAAGGCGTCTCACCCCTTCCATCAGTTATGGTCCCGTTTTACAGTCAGAACCTACGAGCTGTCCTGCCAGACTCCCAGGGCTGGGAGGGGCTGGATTAGGGCCAGAGCCAGTGTTGCCTCCCTCCAAGCCTGGTCTACCCCCTGCCAGCTCCATCAGGCCATCCAGGGTGGACCAAGGGGGCACTGGGAAGGGTTTTGGGGAGACAGGTGGTGCTGGGAGCCTGGTGGGGCCTGATCCACTGAATGGGAAGTGTGGGCTTCTGACCATGGCAGAGCCGACACTCGTGCTCTCTCGGGTGGTCACGGGGTCAGCCACTCAGCACACTCAACCCTGGGCAATCTCTCTGGCTCTTGGCAGTGGCTCTTTTGAATTCCGGCTCACGAGGATTAAAAATGACCAGGGGGGTGTTAGCTCTGAAGAAAATCCCGATCCTTCCCCATCGCCCCTGTAGAGCCCGGGAGAGCTTTCTAAAGCGCCCCATGGCAGCGATGAATCCTGGCAGAGGCCTCTGACCCCAGCGGGCCTGTCGTCGGGGGTGCCTGCCGCACGGATGCACGGGTTTCCTTGAGCCCCGCTGCCTGCGCTCTGTGGTGTCTGTGCTTATCTGGGATTACGCTTTTCTGTGGTTGTGTGTCAGCCTCCAGGGGATATTGGGGACCTCCTCAAAGGATTATATGGGGCCATTTCAGCCAACCAACAGAAAATCCCAGCAGGTTGCAGATGAGAAAAAAAAAAAAAAATCCCCCTTTAAATTGGCAGAGCAGCTAGGAAAGCGCCAAGGCTTTCATTTGGGGGTTTTTAAGCACCGCATGCGGCCCTGAGCTTCTCTTCTTTATACTTGAAAAAGATACGCTTCGAGTTTAGCTCTCTCGACAAAGCCCCTTTCATTTTATTCAAGGCTCCGTTGTTTACGGCGGCCTTGCCTGGTCATTATTTTTGTGGGCTCCCCCAACTACCCACTTTCATCCACAGCTGCTGCTCTAATTATTATTATTATTTTTTTAACAAATCCAGGCTGGATCTGGGCACACTGGTATTTTGGAACCAAACAGGCCGGTTCTACAGTTTCCTTACTAGCCCTGGTGACTGCAGTAATGAGCTTAGGCTCTGAGCGTGAGTGTCCTCATTCAGGAAACAGGAGAAAGGCTCAGTGCAGAGCATGACCAGTGCTCACCAGCACCCAGCTCCCTTCTTTCTGGCTATCTGAACAGCTGTCCTCCCCAGCCCCCTTACAACCAGGCATGGCCATGTGGCTAGCTCTGGCCAGTGCCATATGGGGGAGTAAGTGGTGAGAGTCACTTTAGGTTAGGACCATGAAAAGTCCACATGCAAATCTGCGGTCTCTCTCCCCATCTCAACAACTGAGATGGAGCTTCTGTTACATGGGGTCCCCGAATGACTGTGTGGAGCAGGGCTGTGCCAACCCACTATGGACAAATAGCATGAGTGAGACAGAAGTCACTGTGGTGATGGGTTGCTGGGACTTCAGGGTGGATTGGCAGCAAAACCTAGCCTATGCATTCTAAAATGTAATCCCTACCTCACAACATTGAGATTTGTTGAATGAATGAAAGAATGAATGAATGACATAAACCACCAACCAGAATGCCTGGCTCATGGTAGGTGTAAAGCAAATGCTAATAATTTCTCTACCTGAAGGTGCATGCCAGGCAGGTGCTGATTGGGTTAATCTACTGCTGTGTGTGTGACAAAGCACCCCAAACCCTACTGGCTTGAAACCCCAATTTATTGTTAAAACCTATATAACTTATGGGTTGATAGGGCTCAGCCGGAAGGCTTTTGCTTGGGGTCTCACATATGGTGGCAGTCAGGAGGTTGAGGTTGCAGTGAGCCATGATCGCATCCCTGCACTCCAGCCTGGACAACAAAGCAAGGCCCTGTCTCAAAAAACAAACAAACAAAACCAAGAGGGTCAGGTAGAAGTGCAAGGCTTCTTATGGCCAGTGGAGCATCAGGAGTCCCAGGACATCACTTTCTGCTACAATCTTTTCGCCAAGGAAGTAGCTAAGACCAGCCTAGAATCTGGAATGGAAATAGACTCTGCCGTTTAACAGGGGAGCAGCCAGGTCACCTGCAGCAGTGCAGGTGAGGCGGGAGGTACTGTTGCAGTCTTCATTGGAAAGCAGGCTGGGACAGGTGCCTGCAGTCAAAGGGCAGGACCACCTCCTGGCAGAGGGACTGTCCATCCAGCAAGGGCCATGAGAGACCCGGGTGTTCTGCTCCCCTTCCAAGACCCTTCCTCCCCTGTCCCCACACTCTCATGCTCCAGGCAGTGGCTCTTCCGTCTTCGTGCCTGGCTGAGCCTCAGTGGCCACTGTGTTCCAAGTGGTGCTACTGCTGCTCAGAGCCCAGCCGAAACCTGGCCAACCTGGGGGCAGGGGCAGGGACGGGGGCGGCCCCAGGCGGGTAATGGGAAGCCATAGCAGATGTTGGCAGTTACAGGCAGGGGTGCCACTTGCCAGCTAGCACAGGAGCACTGCAGCTGAGCGGCTGTAACTTATTTTACAGAAATTGCCCAATTTCGAATGAATAATATTGTCATTATGGTTAGACTCATCAACTCCGGCGATACCTCTGCCCCTCTCGGGAGCCCCAGCAGACGAAGGCGCTACTCAGAGACTCATTACTCATCAAACAAAGTGCTCTTGTTATGGGAAATGAAGACCAAATGGGCATTTATTGAAATCCATCCTGACACCCTCCACTGGGAGGCCATTTTTAGTTCGTTCATTTATTCAGCCTCTCTTGAGCACGTCTGTCTGCCTGGACCTGGGCTAGGTCTGGTGATACCAAAATGAAAGCACCCAATTCCTGCCCTCACAATGCCCCCAGGCTCTAGAGGAGTAAACAAGACAGCGAAGGATGGACTAGGCTGTCAGGGCGAGAGCTGGTACTCTGCCCGCTGCTGCCTTGGGAAGTGCTCTGGCCTCGGAGTATCCCTGTCTGTAGGATGAGGGCCATCATCTACCTCTGCGGCTGTGGCAGGGCCCGTGATCATAAAAGCTTGTCACCTGCCACAGTGTGTGCCACAGTGTCCGCAAGTGGCCTGGAGTGGGAAATAAACAGGAATGCAACTTTTGGAAATTACAGAATGGATGGAGGTCTTCCCCTCTTCCTCAGCACACACACATAGCCAGCAGGCAGGTGCCGCCCGAGGAAGGGCAGGCTTCTTGCTTGGCTGGAAGCCCTGGGTGGGCCTGCTCTCCTGCTTGGCACCATCCTGCCTGCTCCGGGGTGAGTGTGAGATCAGAGATCCATAGGATGGGACCCACAGCAAACAGACCTGTCCAGGGCACATCCTGGCTCTAGGACTCTGGGCTCAGCGCCCTGCCTCCTTCTCTTCTTCCCTCCCTAACTTAGGAAGCCCCTAATTTATAGTGTCAAGAGGGGCTTCCTCTTCAACTCTGGCCACACATAAGTGTTTGGGGCAGAGTCTTAGTGTCTATGAGTGAGTGTCTTGGAGTTCAACATCTGGGTCCACACCACGCTTCCACCGCTGTTCAGTGCTCATCCACGATGGGGCAAGGGTTACAGCCTCGGTGTGCCTCAATTTCCTCATCTGTAAACGAGCATAATAGTAGTAGCAAATCCAGTGATCTGCTCTGAACTTGAGGTGATACCTGGACTGTTTTTACTCACAACACTCTGATGCCAAAATATCTTTTGCAACACGTCTCCACCTTTGCAATGCCAGCTGGGTGTCCCACAGCTCAGTTCAATTCTGACACCATCCACCTTGAGTTACCATCAGATCCAGGCTCGGTCCCCCATGACTGTTCCCGCTGCAGATGCCAGTCACAAGTCCAGGCTGGCACTTCTGCTGGTTTGGGTCGAAACCCAGGGGGTTTCACGGCCTCCTCCTCGTGTGTAGTAATTCGCCACACAGAACTCAGGAGAGCAGTTTCCTTGCTATTAAGGGTTTATTATGGATACAACTCAGGAACAGAGGAAGAGAGGCACAAGGCAGGGCATGGGGTGAGAGCTTCCACACCCTCTCCAGCCATGCCACCCTCGAAGCACATCCGTGTTCACCAACCCAGAAGCTCTCCAACCCCATCATCCAGGGGGTTTGTGGGGGTTTCATTACGTAGGCACTGTGAATTAAATAACTGGCCATTGGTGACTAACTCCATCTCCAGCCCCTCTTCCCTCCCCAGAGGTCAGGGGTTAGGGCTGAAAGCCCCAAAACTCTAACCCTGCCTTGGTCCTTCTGGCTACCAATCCCCATCCCAAAGCTGTCTACACCACCCCCCACCCCCGCCCTGCACCAGCCATCTCATTACCATACGAAAGACATTCTTGTCATTCTTGTCACTCTGGAGATTCCAAGGGTCCTAGGAGCTGTATGCCAGGAACCGGGACAGAGACCAGAGACCAAATATCTATCTCTTCTTTTGCCACAGGACAGGAATGTCCTGTGCACAGGGCCTGGCACTTACTCAGTGTTCAGTTCAGATTTGCTGCCCTGGTTCTGTGATTTCATCAACCTGGATGGGTAGGGACAGTGGTTCTGACTCTAGTATTAATGCATTAAGAATGTTTCTCAAGCACTTTCTAGGCACCAGGCTCCATCACCTGAATATTCTGTGGCAGACAAGCCCGACGCAGACTCTGACCTCAGCGGGGCTCATGGTCTGGGGTCTGCATTCCCCTGGCCCCAAGGGGAATGTGAAAATGCCTGACAGCTGCCCTTTCCCTTTCCCTTTCCCCATCCTGCATTCCTGCTGCAGCAGCCCACAGTTTCTCATTAAGACTGCATCGTCACAAACCATGGTTCTAGCTGGCATGAGGCAGCACTCATCCTCACAAATCTGACTCCGCATCCTGTTGTGTCTTTGGATCCGGTGTCTGCTGCTATTGGAAGACATAAGACAATGCCACACTGTCTGAGGCAGAAATAAGTATATGATAGAATAGATTTGTGAGCCTTGTATAGAGATATGCAATCTAGGATGTCCAAAAATAGAGAAGAGAGCTTTGAGGATTCCAGTGAGATTCACAATGGCCAGCTTGGCTGGCGTGGTAGACGGTGTGGTTAGCGGCTCCCCTCTGCAGAGAGAGCTTCGTTTTCTGGTTGAAGTGCAGACAGTGTGCTTTCGACTCATGTTGCTTTTTATAGGGACTCGCTAGACCTGCATGTCAGATTCTGTCTGCAAAGTGCCCTTCAGGTGCCAAGACTCCATTTTTTGACTCAGGGAAAATGCTGTTTAATTAGCAGGCTCAAAAAGATACCCAATTATGAGTTAAATTGGGCTAGAAGAAACTGTTCTTTCAAAATTTTTCTCCTTTTGTGCTAAAACCCATTTCCATCCCCTTCAGACAGCTAGTTAATTTCTTTTAATGTAATTTGCAAAGGACGTTCCAGGAGAAATCTGCATTCCTTTGGAAATCGGTCAAGAGCCAGCTTCCTTTAGCACCTCCTGGCAGGGCGAGGGTGGAAGTTTCTCCATTGGGCATCCAGGACTCTCCATTCTCTGAGCACCCACCAGGTACCCTTGAGGTGCAAGGGGCTTTCATATTTCAGGAAATGGAGCCTAGGAGGGGCTTGCACTGCTTAGGCCACGCAGTGAGCAGGCAGGGGGACTTCAGTGGAGAGACCTAGAAAGCAGCCACATTCAGATCATGAAGGTCTCACAGGAAATCCTGGGGTTGGGGATGAAAGAGTAAAGGGCTCAGCTCTTTGAATCTGGAAAAAGCTAAGCAGAAAACCACCAAGAGCCATGATGCGGTTGTGCAATGGTGAAAGTGCCACCTCTCTGTGCCTGGGGGCTGGCTTCCTCTGTGAGATAAAAAATCAATACAGGCTTAGGTGAGGAAAGACTTGAAAAGACTGTTGCAATAAGGGAAGAGGCTATTGCAATAGGAGACGGGACTATCCAACAGGGGAGGGGGTTATGGTAGTAGGGGAAGGGCTATTACAATGAGAGAGGGGGCTATTGCAATAGGGAAGGAGGCTATGTGATAGGGGGAGGGACTATGCAATAGAGGAGGGGGCGATTGCAGTCGGAGAGGGTGCTCTTGCAATGGGGAAGGGACTGTTGTAATAGGGAAGGGGACTATTGAAATGAGAGAGGGGGCTGTGCAATAGGAGAGGCTATACAACAGAGGAGGGGCTATTGCAATAGGAGAGGGCTATTGCAATGGGGAGGAGGTTATTGCAATAGGGAAGAGGACTATTGCAATAGGAGGGGGGCTATTGCAATAGGGGCGGGGGATATGCAATAAGAGAGGCTACACAATGGCGGCGGGCTGTTGCAACAGAAAGAGAGGGCTATTGCAATAGGGGAAGGGGCTGTTGCAATAAGGGAGGGGCTTTTGCAACTGGGGCAGGTGGTTATTGTTAAAGGGAAGGGGGCTATTGTAATGGGAGGGGGCTATGCCATAGAGGGAGGGGCTACACAATGGCAAGGAGGATATTGCAAGCGGGGAGAGGCTATTGCAATGGAAGAGGAGGCTATTGCATTGGAAGAGGGGGCTATTGCAGTATGAGGAACATTCGACACTGAGATCTGTAAGCAGCTCAAAGGTCAGGCAGAAAGGGGTTTTCTTTCATCAGGAAGAGAAAGCTCCATGGAACTCGTGAGAGAGGAGGGGTGAGAGCTGCGTTCTGCTCTGTGGTCAGTGGATTCCCAGGAAGGGCCACTGAGGAGGGGAACTGGTGTCCAGGATGGTCAGTGGGGATGACAGTTCAGCTAATCTTTATTTTTTTTTTTTTTTTTGATATAGAGTCTCACCCTGTCACCCAAGCTGGAGTGCAATGGCACAATCTTGGCTCACTGCAACCTCCGCCTCCCAGGTTCAAATGATTCTCCTGCCTTAGCCTTCTGCGTAGCTGGGATTACAGGCATAAGCCACCCTGCCTGGCTAATTTTTGTATTTTTAGAAGAGACGGGGTTTCACCATGTTGGCCAGGCTGGTCTTGAACTCCTGACCTCATGATCTGCCTGCCTCGGCCTCCCAAAGTGCTGGGATTACAGGCGTGAGCCACTGTGCCAGGCCAGCTAATCTTTTATGAAACAGAGTGGGGAGGTGGAGGGCTGGGGCTGGCCTTGTCCTAGGCTGCCTGATGATGCCCCAGAGAGGTTCTGTGCTTCTGAGAGGCAGAGGCTTCTGAGGGGCTCACCTTGCTGCCAAAGCAATAAGGTCACAGTGGGGACATGTCTTTATCTCCTCCCTGCGTCATTGTAGGAGCTGATTAGCCTTTTCTCCCTCAGCTGTGATCATGTGTCACAACTCCACACGTGGGAAACTGCACCTGTGGGTGGATGGACAGATGTGCATGAAAAACTCCTACCATGGGCAAGGCACGGCAGCTGTGTGGGGCAATGCAGGAGGCACGGGAAGAGGAGACGGGTGGTACCTGTGTGCCCCTCGCTTGTGCTTTTCTGCCATAGAAACCTCCTTCTTGCCAGTCTGACCTAAGCTTTCCCCCTGAAAACCTCACACAATGGCTTCTGTCTTCCAGTAGACATAATATTCTTCAACCTCCAGAAGTGGAGTCCAAAGGCCACCGTCATCCACACATAAGGTGATGGTGTTGGGGGTGGGGACAGGGGCTGCGCTCTCCCCTAGGCCGTGCTCACGCTGACCTCTGTGTCCTATGGTTAAGGTGTCACTGCCGCAGCACGAGGAGCCCCGCAGCGTGCCATGGGGGCCTTGCTGGCCACAGCCTGGCTGTTGTTTTCCATTACACGGTGCTGGCGCCCTTGCAGGCGGCAGGGTTGAAGCAAGGGCTCTTGAGGAGGCAGCCGGGAGAAGTGGGGCGACGAGAGGTTGCTTGCCTGAGTGGAGCCTTGTTGAGACCCATCCTCCGAGAACACAAGGGCTGTTAAATCAAGAGGGAACAAGGCCTTCCTTCCGCAGGCTTCTCACGGCCGCCCTGCAAGACGGCGGCCCCGGCTCACCCGAGACCTCCACAGCTCTTGACTTGCTGAGTGGAGTCAGCCTGACCCCAGAAGGCCCCTTCTGCCCTTCAGCCTCTGCTCCCCTGCCAGCCGGGACTGGGAGCCGATTGGTGTGGTCTCCCCTAGAGCACGCATGAGGACTGAAGTGGCAGTGATCCATGTGCCAGGCAGCTCGAGTGCTTCTGTGCAGCCTCAGAAACAGCACCGTCCCCCGCCAAGCCCGGTGTGCTCCGTGTGGATGTTGATCTTTGGGAAACAGGTTTAGGAGGTGGTGCTGTCATGCAGAGATGGGTGGCCACTGGTGCCTTCAAAGGGGAAGTTGGATAACCCCAGGCCCCACACCTGGATCACGAAGCCAGCTCCTGACATCACGGACGCCTTGGCTGCTGTTGACGTCTGTCTCTGCTTCCCTGCAAACTTCACACGTGTCCTACACACCCGGTTCCATTCAGCTGTCTCTCCCTGTGATTCTGGCACGGGGGGCAGGTCTCGCCTCCCTCTGAGCGTCCCTGGAATAGAGCATGGGTGACGAGGGGCTGTGAGAGGTGAGATCGCAGGGCAGGCGTGGGCTGGGTGTGCACGGCGTGGGATCTTTGCCCTAGAGCTTCATCCTAAGAGCTGTGGGGTGGGTTTTCTTTTTTTTTTTTTAATTGAGACAGAGTCTTGCTGTGTCACCCAGACTAGAGTGAAGTAGCATGATATCGGCTCACTACAGCTTCCGCCTCCTGAGTTCAAACAATTCTCGTGCCTCAGCCTCTCAAGTAGCTGGGGTTACAGGTCTGTGCCACCACAACCAGCTAATTTTTATATTTAGTAGAGACAGGGTTTCACCATGTTGACCACGCTGGTCTTGAACTCCTGACCCCAAGTGTTCCATCCACCTCGGCCTCCCAGAGTGCTGGGATTACAGCCATGAGCCGCCACACCCAGCCCTGTGGGGTAGGTTTTCTAAAGGTTTAAAAGCATGAGGGTGTTTGTGTAACCCTCTTTCTTTAGCTTCTGATTTGATCAAAGGTGGAACCAGCTGCTGTCACAGCTTAGGGGCTTGAAACAACATGCATTTATCTTACCATGCCGGAGTCAGTTGTCCAAAATGGGTGTCACTGGGCCAAAATCAAGGTGTCGCTGCTAAAGCACGAGGAGCCCCCACAGCGTGGAGGCTTCCCTCTAGAAGCCCTTGGAGGGAATCTGCGGCCCCACCGTTTCCAGCTTCTCAAGTTGCTGTCCTTGGCTGGGCACCCCTTGCCCATCTTCAAAGCCAGCAAGTCCACATTCTCAACTCGTCTTTCTGCTTCCATCATCATGCCTCTTTCTCTGACAGACAGACCCCGCTGCCTCCCTCTCCTAAGGACCTCTGTGCCCTCATCAGACCCACCCAGGTAATCCAGGACCACCTGCCCCATCAGGATCCTCTGCTTCATCCCATCTGCCAAGACCCTTGTGCCACGTGAGGTGGCAATTGCAGGTTCTGGGGATTTAGGGGGCCATGATTCTAACCACCTCACAGGTGGCCAGAGGATGTGACTGTTCCAGTACAAGCCCTTTGAAATCAATAGAAACTTGCTTTGTGACAGAGTGCATCCTGAATCATTCTGAATGTTCTGTGAGTGCTCGAACGAACCCTATGTTCTCAGTCACTGGCCAGAATGCCCCAAGGAGGTCACCGAATCAAGCTTGTCGAGACTGTTGTTCAAATCTTCTATATTCTCATTGACTTTTGCATGCTTGACCATGAGTTGCTGAGAGAGGTGTAAGAACGTTTCTACTGAATAGCTGACATGGCATATTTTTACTTGTAGTTGTATCAGCTTTTATTTTGAGGCTCTTTTAGGAGATTAGGGTGTTATATATTATACTAATCTGAAGTGGCAATGATCCATGTGCCAGGTGCTTGGCACGAGTGCTTCTGTGCAGCCTCAGAAACAGCACCGTCCCCACCCAAGCCTGCTGTGCTCCGTGTGGATGTTGATCTTGGGAGACAGGTTTAGGAGGGGCCACACCGATCGGCTCCCAGTCCTGGCTGGCAGGGGAGGCAGAGGCCTGGGTTGCACCTGTGCTCCTCTGGGGAAGCCTTTGCTAACCCGGGGTCTGGTAGAGGGAATTCCTAGTCTGGCATTTTTAGATTAGGATGTTATACACACACACACACACACACACACACACAAGATTAGAATGCTATATATTATTATGTATTTCTTGTAAATCAAATCGTTTTTATCATTATATTAGCAACCTTTATCTCCCTAGCAAAGATTTTGCCCTCAAATCTCTTTAGTATGAGACTTACTAACTTACTTTGGTTAGTTTTTGCCTGGTATAACTTTCCCTATCTTTTTAGTTTTAATGTTCCTCTGTCCTTATATTTTAGGGTTTGCTCTAATTAACAGTGTTTTTTTGTGTGTGTGTTTTCTGTGTGTGTGTGTGTGTGTGTGTGTGTGTGTGTGTGTTTTGAGTTTCACTCTTGTTGCCCAGGCTGGTGGGCAATGGCATGGTCTCAGCTCACTGCAACCTCCACCTCCCGGGTTCAAGTGATCCTCCTGCCTCAGCCTCCTGAGTAGCTGGGATTACAGGTCCCGCCACCATGCCTGGCTAATTTTTGTATTTTTAGCAGAGACAGGGTTTCACCATGTTGGCGAGGCTGGTCTTGAACTCCTGACCTAGTCTTTTAGTTTTATCCTAGAAGTTTTAACAGACCGCTTAATGAAGTTTGGAGTGAATAAGTATCTTTATCTTCCTCTTAAATAATGCAAAGACCTCCCTTAGAATATTTTAACTCCAAAAAAACCGGTCTTGATTTAGATGCTGTTTTGCCTAGGATTTTAGCTGTATCTTTTTTGAAATTCCCCAAATTAAACCTCATTATTATTGATTCGTAACTCAGTGTTTGTTTAGATCACTCCGTATTTCCTAACACCTTTTCTCTCTGTTCCTTCTTGTATGCAGATATCTTTCTGTAAAAGTTTCCTTAACTTTTGAAATTGATTGTAATGGGGTTCTGAAATGTTAAATCCTCTGCTATGATCTGTGGACCGATTTTCTCCGTCTGTTTCTGTGCCGTGATTCTTGGTTATGTCTTCAGCTGTATCATATCACTCAAGGATTCTCCCTAGCTTCCTTTGTTTTCAACCTCAATTATGATGTCCTTAATTTTTAGAAATAATATTTGGCTCTTTTTCAGAGCTGTTTATTTTAAAGTCTTTGGTTCCTATTCATATTTTATTCTCACCTTTATTTCTTTCAACATGTGAACATCACTATCTTTATCTGATAATTCCAATATTTAAAGTCTTTGGGGGCCTAATTAATTCCTCTCTCTATTGTTTCTGTGGTTCTTGCTTACAGAGCCTCACTTCCCGGTGTATTTTGTCATTGTTCATAGTGAGGTCGTCATGCTCTTTGAAACCTGATCTGCGGGGATTCTCTGAGGCCTGGGTCGCACCTGTGCTCCTCTGGGGAATCCTGGGAACATTGCTAATATGGGGTCCAGTAGAGGGAATTCCTAGCCTGGCGTTTTTAGATCTCACATGCAGCTGTAGGAAGGCTGCCTTGGGTTTACACATCTTTGGGAGATATTTTTAGTTTTAATAAATAAAAACTTATTAAGTTTTAGTAAAATTCATATGTGTGACTATGTTGCGTGTGACTCTGTTGTGTGTATGTTGTGTGTTGTGTGTGACTTGTACGGTGTGTGTGACTGCTGTGTGTGTCGTGTGTGAGGCTCTGGTGTGTGTGTGTGTGTGTGTACACTTTTCTCCTCCTACCACAAACAAGGCAGAGATGGGCAGGTCTCCGGCCACAGGGTGGCTTTAGGGACTGATATGGTTTGGCTCTGTGTCCCCACCCAAATCTCATCTCAACCTGGAATCCCCACGTGTCGAGGGAGGCAAGTGAGTGGATCATGGGGGTGGTACCCCCCATGCTGTTCTCATGGTAGTGAGTGAGTTTCACAAGATCACTATGGTGATGTTTGTTTGTTTGTTTGAGACGAAGTCTTGCTCTGTCTCCCAGGCTGGAGTGCAGTGGAGCGATCTCAGCTCACTGCAAGCTCTGCCTCCCGGGTTCATGCCATTCTCCTGCCTCAGCCTCCCGAGTAGCTGGGACTACAGGTGCCCGCCACCATGCCCGGCTAATTTTTTCATATTTTTAGTAGAGATTGGGTTTCACTGTGTTAGCCAGGATGGTCTCCATCCCCGCCTCGGCCTCCCAAAGTGCTGGGATTACAGGTGAGAGCCACCGCGCCCGGCCTATGGTGATGGTTTTAAAAGCGATAGTTGTTCCTATGCTCACATTCATTCTCTCTTCTGTCGCCTTGTGAAGAAGGTGCCTGCTTCCCCTTCTGCCATGACTGTAAGTTTCCCGAGGCCTCCCCAGCCATGCAGAACTGAGTCAATTAAAACTTTTTCCTTTATAAATTACCCAGTCTCAGGTATTTCTTTATAGCAGTGTGAGAACAGACTAATACAAGGCCAGTTCATCCTTACAACAAAGATGTCACCCTCTGGGGTCCCAGCTTCAGGCAGAGGGATTCTTCTAAACTGGCTCCTCTCCTTGGATTTGTCTCCTGACCCCTACACCCCATGCAGACATCAAAACAGAGGTTCAAGATATTCCACTGAGTTAGGATTCATTTCAACCATGAATAGTGTAAAATCCCAAACCAGAGTGACTTAATCAGGATAGAAGCGTATTTCTCTCTCATGATCCAGAAATCTAGAGGAGGTCATCATGGGACTGGTTTGATGTTCCTCTGTGTGAGGGATCCATGTTTCTTCTTTATACTTCACTCTGCCTGGCTTCCACTTCCAACAAGGTCCAGAGTAGCTGCAGCTGTGCCAGCCATTGTCTGCCTATCTCAGTCATTGGAAAGGAGGAAAAGAGGTGAAGAAAGGCATAGTGGTGGTTGTGAGGACACTTCTCAGGTGTTTCACACAGAAGTCCTGCTTGCATTCTTTGGTCACATTGAGTATATGTTCACCCTGAGCTTCAGGGGAGGCTAGACGATGCAGTCTCTATTCCGCATGGCTGTATTGGGAGTCCTGTTCTTCGAGGAGAGAATGGGTGTTGGGGGGCACCTGCCACCTGCCACTCCAGGGATACAGGGAGAGGACAGTGGCCCAGGGCTAGCTCAGCTCTCTGGATTTCCGCCTCCACTTGGGGTTTTGGTCTCCAAAGAATCCTGTTTTCTTGCGAGCTGAACAGTGCACCTTGAAATATCTTAAGGTATGTTTAATCC
Source organism: Symphalangus syndactylus (assembly GCF_028878055.3). Lineage (NCBI taxonomy): Eukaryota > Metazoa > Chordata > Mammalia > Primates > Hylobatidae > Symphalangus > Symphalangus syndactylus. The sequence continues at coordinate 14,410,432 of NC_072438.2, read as the reverse complement.
AGCTTTATTGTTGGTTCCTATGGGAAGGATCTGCATGGTATTTAGGCTGCCATATTGCCAGAAAGAGGCCATCTCCCTGGTAGATGTTTTGGGATCCCTTGCTGTTTTACATCTGCCTCTGCTCTCTGTTCCATTTAGTTCCCCCACACATTCGTCACATACCTGGTTCAGTGCTGGTCCTGGGAGGGAGTCTTGGGCGTGGGGAGCAGGGGGAACAGCTGGATTACAGAGACCCACCCCAGTGGAGGCTGCAGCCAGTGGGTGATGAGCAGAGAACACCCTCCAAAGCCCACAGTCAGTCCCCCAAGGTAGTGGTCTCTGTGGAGGTGACCCCCAGGACCTGCACCAGTGAAGTTACAGATGCTGAAAGGATGCACGTGCAGCCACATGGGGGAACAGGAGAGCCACCAGAGCGTGGGGACACCGCGTCAGGGAGAGGTGCTCTGGCTGGTTGCATGAGTGGGGTTGGGGACTTCTTGAATTCGGAGCATTGAACATTTCTGCTCCCATGAACCACTCCTTCTTCATAATAATTTACTCTTTAAGATTGAGTTTCAGTGCCTTAGATGGAAAGATCTTACCTGACAACTCTTTGAAGGTGAGCTGCAGGAGAGTTATTGCAGTTAAGAGCTCCTGTAAATAACAATTTGCTGTTTACAACCTGCTGGAGAATGGAGCTAGGGTTGCTTTTAGCGATGGAGAATATCCACTCAAACCCATTTGACTGTGGATTGCACTCTTAAATACTTATTAAATGATCGTCTCTGTGTCCGTCAGCCTCCAGTGACTTTGATTCCACTGTTGAAACAGTTGCACAGTATCCTGGCTTCTCCTTCCGACTCCTTGTCCTTCATTTTTGCTGCAAACGGTCACCTCCCAGACCTGTAAGATTCACATGTTCCTCTCAGAAGTTTCCAGAGCTCCTCTGTCAGATGTCAGGCTGCTAAGAATATGTAGCTCCTGAACCTACTCAGGAACAGGGATGTGCGTCCTGTGGCCTCGAGGGCCGCCTCTGTGGGTTCTGGCTGGACTTGCCCCGTTTGGATCTGCATCATCCTGTGCTCTTGGGCATACGTTCACCTGAGCTTTAGGGGAGGCTAGATGGTGTGGTCTCTCTTCTGTGTGGCTGTATTGGGAGTTCTATTCTTCAAGGAGAGGAGGGTGGGTGATGATGCCATCAGGAAGCAAGGGCAGAGCCCCTGTGGGTGACCCCAGGGGTAGCACCTGTGGGCATGCAATTATTATAATAACGCACCCATAATTACTTTTGCACCAGCCTAATAGTGTCACGGGGCCCCGAGCTGTTGAGGATCCTTTGACTTCATTCCTGGATAAACAGGGTGGGGACAACAGCTGTTTCTGAATTTGTTACCTGATAAGTCCTACACTTTATATGAAGCTTTTTCTCTGAAACGGTTTCACTACCAGCCTTCAGCTCAGAGGCAGAAAGCCCTTGTCAATTTTTCTGTCACCTGTTTGCCGACATAAAACCCTGATGATGGATATCAACTTTTAATATTTCATTGGCTTCATGGTCTGGCCACAAGACTTACGCTTATGAAACTGCAGGTTCCCACCTTCAAAATTGATCTCTTTGTCTTTCTTGTGTTATCATTTGTCTCTCCTTGGCCTTTTAATCATGAAAATAAAAATGTGTCCAGCATTTCAATACTTGGATCTCAGACAGATGCTCCATGCAGACGCTTTTGGAGACTTGCTCTGTCCTGAAGTCATGTGGATCCTCCTGGGGAGGTGGAGAGGGTGCGTCAGGGAATTTTTGTTCTGCAGCCTGCCCTGCCGCCTTCCAGATTCAACGCCTACCACTCTTCCTCCATGAAGCCCTCCATAAGCCGCCTCTGACCTCCCGCCCCACCTGCCTGTCATTGAGCTTTTCCTGGGTGCCTGGTGTTACAGCGATGGCCCATCTCATCCTTACAACAGCCCTGTGTGTCACAATTAATAACAATTTTGTCCACCTCACAGACAAGATTGGGGCTCATGGAAGGAAGCAGCCTTTTCCCCAAGGCAACTGCATCCAGTCATGGGTGGTCCTGAGAATCCTGCCAAGTCTCCTTGGCTCTCTTCCCCGGGCCACCCAGGAGTTCAGAGCAGATGGAATCTCAGAGCAGCATAGCTCCCATGCTTGTTGATGAGGGGATCAGTGTTCCAGAGGAAAGTCACGTTCCCAGGATCACATGGCCAGTGAGTAGCAGAGATAAGTGCTCCTCGGCCCCCAGCCCCAGGGCTGTCTCCACTGCATCAACCTGCACCCCAGAGCGTCTTGGTGGCATCCTCAAAGTCACAGTCCCCAGCTGGCCGTGAGTGTGTTGCGGTTCCCCTGTGCTTTGGTTTGGGCTCTCGCAGAAGCAGACCCTGAAATGAGGATTTGTGGACAAATACCGTGTTTAGGAGAAGACTCCCAGGGCGTGTCAGGGGAGTGGGAAGTGGCACCGAGAAGAGAAGGAGGCCTCCACAGTGCCCAGTACTCAGCACTCAGTTCCTCTGGCCACCCCTGGGAGCCAGTGTATGGCACATGCAGTTGTCCCACCAGAGCTGGGAGTGGGGGTATTTACACACCAGCCTCCCTCATCACTTCCTGCCTGCCATGCTCCCTGGCAGAGCTGCCACCTAGCAGACGGCAGTGGGGCTGGCAGGAAATTGAAATGATAAGGTTCGATCGCCACCCCTCAGAGAAGGCTGACGGATCGCACACCCCAGGATCTCCAGATCACGTCATTCAGTTTCATCATTGTCAGGGCCCTTTGACCACCTGAAGCTACCTTGCTCATTACCGTGCCCTGGCTTATTGACACAGAACTCAAGCTCCACACACCAGGGGCCATCTCTGTCACTTACTTGCTGAGCCCCTTGTTTCCCAGGACAACACCTGGCATGTAGCTGTCAGTGAAAAATATCAGTTCAGCAGAAGCCCAGATCCTTTCTGACAAACGTGAGGGAAGTGGGCATCCCACGTGGGCTCCCAGGAAGAGGTGTTCAGGATGCTTGCCAGCCAGGGACAGGGTACTCAGTGATAGGGACAGAGGCAGCCAGCACCTGGAGGTGCCCACTGGCAGCCCCAGTCCCCAGGGCCTGACACCAGGCTTCTGTGCCGTCTGTGGGCTGCCCTCTGGTCATGCCCACAGGCTTCCTGCTCCAGGGACATCACACCAACTCGGTTTGCACACCTTCTGTTGTCTGTTGCTCAGCATTTGCTGAGCATCTGATCTGTACCAGATTCTGCCTGGGGCCGGGCAGGATTTTTCACAGTCCTACCCTCAGGGAGCTTCCACTCAAAGGGAGCCGCTCATATGTGAACACACCAGTGCAGCATCAGGCACCAGCCGAGCACTAGTCATCCTTTCCAAAGTCACTTCCCAAATCCCTCTATGCCCAGGCCTGCAGTGGACGATAGGGGTGAACGTGAGGCTCTGAGCGGTCGCGGGGAGTCTCAGGCAGTCCCACTAAAAGCACTAACACTCAGGCTGCATGAGGGGCTGGTGAAGGGTCAAGGGCACAGGCGTGGGGTCAGACTCTACTCACTGGCTGCGTGGGCTTGGGCTCTGATACTTAACCTCTCAACTTGGTTTTGTTGTTGTTGTTGTTTTTTGTTTGTTTGTTTTCCTTTTCAAGGCGAGTAACAATCCTTGCCTTGCAGAACTTTGAAAGGAATACATTGGTTAAAATCTTTCAGTGCCTTACACACAGTAAATTCTGAACCAGCCAAGGTTTCTCTTAGCACCGTTTCTCTTCCTAATAGCTCCGTGCTTACCTGGAGGCACTGCCCTGTGGATCAATGTTGCAGTCAAGGAGCAGGGGGCCCTGCGTGTCTGCATAGGGAAGGAGGAGGCAAGGCCCCGATTAAAATGAGGAGAGCAAGGAACTCACTTTGGGTGCAAAATTGAAGGGAGTGCCAAAAACCACAGTAATTGAGGTAAATATTATTTTAAGTCACTTTAAAAAAACAAATTTAATGCAAAAAAGTCAGGATGAACAAAGTATCAACATTTTAAGTAAAGCTAGGCTGTCGTTTTATGGCCCTGCCTCACAGTGTGCCAGGAACAGTCCTGGGCCACGCAGACTTCGTGTCCCACCAGGCAGCTGACGAGGGCTGAGGATGGCTGAGAACAAGTGTGGCGGGGCGGGCGGTATAGAGGGGCATGGTTTTGATTGTGCTCTTATTAACTTTTTTACTTGGTTCAGAGCCTGGATGGATATTTTGATAAGTGTATATAGGAATGTGTGTGTTTCCTTTGGCCTGAGGCTCCAACATGGCTCAGCAGGGAAGGGGGGGAGGGGAGGGGAGGAAAGGGGAAGAGGGGAGGGAAGGGGAAGAGGGGAGGGAAGGGGAAGAGGGGAGGGGAGGGGAAGAGGGGAGGGGAGGGGAAGAGGGGAGGGGAGGGGAAGAGGGGAGTAGAGGGGAAGAGGGGAGGGGAGGGGAAGAGGGGAGGGGGGTAGGGGAAGGGGAGGGGGGTAGGGGAAGGTGAAGAGGGGAGGGGAAGAGGGGAGGGGAAGAGGGGAGGGGAGGGGAAGAGTGGAGGGGGAGGGGAGGGGAGTAGAGGAGGAGGGAGGGAGGAGGGGAGGGGAGGGGAATAAGGGAGGGGAGGGGAAGAGTGGAGGGGGAGGGGAGGGGAGTAGGGGAGGAGGGAGGGAGGAGGGGAGGGGAGGGGAAGAGGGGAGGGGGCGGGGGGAGGGGAGGGGAGCACAGGCTGCCCTTGCCGGGCTCTGTGTGCCGGGCTTGCCCCATCTCCACAGTGGCTCACAGTGGGCCCCGGCCCAGCACTCAAACTTGCATGAAACAAACACATTCTGGGGGTGGTTTTGGGACCAGGCATCCCATGCTCAGCCAGAGCAGCAAATCCGGGGAAGGTTCCAGAACCACGACTATGTGGTTCTTCCTCTCTGCTACTGCAAGTGCCCTGTCCTGAACCCTCAAAGCAGCGAGCAGCTCCAGGCTGACCACAGGGGCCGAGGGCACAGGAGGGGCTCGTTCTCGCCCCCCTTTAACTGCCTCTGCCGTGCAGCCTGGTTTTGTTGTCAGCGAGCCAAGAGACAGGTGAGCGGGGCTGGCTTAGGCCTCTGTCCGGCCTTGGGTCTCTGAAGGTGGTGGCCCCTCGTAAAGCATCAGGTGACACACATCCAGGTCTCCGTGTATTCAGAACTCCAGAACGTAGCAGTCACTCCTGATTGTGGGGCACACTGTAGTGGCCCCCCTCACTGTGCTTCCAAACGAGGCTGCTGGGTGGAAACTGGTGCATTTGAGGGCTGTCATTGGCCTTTCCCTGGAAAAATCTGTCCTTTCTTTTGAGGGTAGGACCTTCCTCCTTTGAGATAATTAAAGCATCCTTTCTTTATGAATTGGTGGTTGAAGGTTCTGATTCTTTAATTTTACTAATCTCCCTTGGAAAAATAAAGGCAGTAATCTGGTGTGGATCCCACATTTATAATTTTGTCAACGGTGGTAATTATACCGCGAAGCCTCAAAGCCGGGGAGCAGGGTCCTCTCTCCAGCCCTGCAGACCTGCCCGTGTGCCTGCAGAGGCGTGGAGGTAGCTCCCTGTGCACTGGTTACCATCCTGCCTGAGTCCAGGTGACAGGACACACTCACATGCAGTGGGTCACACGAGCGGGTTTGGTACTTGCGGGTGGGCAGTGAGGGACAACAGAAGCTGAGGATTCATAGGAGCCAAACCCCCGAGGCCCAGAAAAGCTACCCAAGTCTAACTGCACATGCGCCATGTGCACTGTGGGCAAGAGGCCCCGAGAAGCAGCCCGACCCTGGTTTTATGCCCCGGGGACAATGTGATTCACTGAGCAAAAGCATTGAGGGATGGTGTGTTTCTAGGGCGGGCCTGGGGCAGTCCCCCCTCATCTCAGGGTGCTGCCTTCCTAGCACATTCCACGGTTCTGCCTGGAAGCCACAAAGGAGAAAGGGAGGAGACTGGGTTGGTCCAAGGCCTCCTGGAGAAGAGCCCTGCAATGCCCTGCGTCTCTCATGTGCCCGTCACCCCGGTCAGGCCCTCTGCCTCCTCCACCTTCCCTGGGAAGGTCTGCTCTTTAAAATGCAGCGCAGGCGTCACCTCCTCAGGAAGCCTTCCCGGACTCGCTGCCAACTCAGACCCTCCTCTGTGCCCTCCCCCGCCCAGCCCCTGCCGTTTCTCCTTGGTCAGTCCTCTCCCTGCCATGTGAGAAAGGTTTTCCTCCTCCTCCAGACTGTGGGCCTTGCCAGAAGGCAGGGGACACGTCCTGCTCTGTGTCCTTGGCCTAGGGCCTGACACATAAATGACCGGAATGGAAGGGTCCCAGGGCCAGTGTGACGGGGAAGGTGGACGTGAGCTCCAGAGAGCAGCTCAGGAACTGTTCAAGCCACCCACCCCCACCGCCCCCATGACCTGGGACCTCAGGATGGGCCTTGGGATAACAAGGGTCTCCGCTGCACACTCTCATGGTGACTTGTCTCTTGTGTATCACTGGTCAGCCCCTCTGCTCAGCGCATCGAGTCTGCCTAACCCCAAACTCCAATGCCATCTGCCCTGCACTTTGCATTTTATTTTTAGCGAATGCAGCCGGGCACCCTATTTTCCTTCATTCCTTGGCAGTTGTGCTCGGGGCGGACAGCGCCAGTGAATGTCTGACCGTAATCATCCACAGGCCAGTTTTCAATCATGAGGTTGATGATTAGCTCACTAACACCCTCTCCCCGGACCATCTCCTTGGGGCCCCCAGACTAATTACTGCAGGACGTGCTGAGTAAAGTTCACAGTGCCAGGGAACTGGGGGGAAATCTTACCAGCTCTGAAATTACTGAACAGCAAATGTGTTCAGAAGATGCAATTAGCCGCGGTTGGAATGGGAAATTGTTGGAGAGGGACTTTGTGGGAGTCATGCCCACCCCTACCTGCCACATGTGCCCTCCCCACACGCGAGATGCTGGTGCCAAGTTGCCAGTTAAATGAGGACACTCGTGAGGGACGAGGATGTGGGCTGAGCTCCAGAGGACTGGTGCGTCCTCATCTCCGTGGGACCCTGTCCTCCACCAGGGCGCCCAGCCCACCCCTGTCTGTGCACACCTCCACCGTCACTCCAGCGGAGCTCTGCACGAGGCCCCCTGGGTTCATTGCATGGCACGTTGGCAGAGCCAACACCGGGTCGGGGACGCAGATGAGCAGACCTGCCCTTGTCTCAAGAAACAGCCAGGCCATAGCTGAGGTCTTTCCACCTGGGGTGGGGCTTGGGGGGTGCTTAAGTGCCTTAAAAATGCAGGCAGAGTGGTGTGGAGGGGGCACATTCCGTGCTCGGTTTTTCTAGGCAGCAAATCTGTTGATTCCATCAGATTCTTAAGGGGTTTAGAACCAAAAGGGTCAGGAGCAATTGATCTAACAAAGGGGCCAACAGGTGAGTAGAGGATAGTCCAGTGCAGTCAGCACTATGATTGGCAAAGTCCTGGGAGCCAGGGTGGGAGGAAGAGCAGCCCCGATCCCATGGACGGGGATGGAGAAGGGGAAGGCAGGGAGGATTTCCAAGCAGGGGCTCCCCGTGATGGGCAGGTCTTGGTGCCAGGGACTTTCAGATTCAGTCATTTAGTTACTGGCCATTCATCAACATCTCCAGGCATCAGCCCACTCCCGCACGTGTGCAGACACACAGACACTGAGAAAGGAGGGTGGCACTGCCCATCAGATGCCACAGAACTAAGCAGGATGGCCTGCAGCCACCATGCAGCCCAGCACCCACACGTCTACATTGGTGCCCACTGCAGTTACTAAGGCTGTGAAAAACAAAAGCCCACGTGGAGTGAGTGACAGCTCTTTCCGAAGGACTTTAGCTGGTAAAGGCGGAAACCATGACCTCAGCACCTTGCAGGTGAAGCTGGGGCTTCCTGGCCTTCTTTTGGGTGTTGGATGAAGCTGCAGCTTGGAAGTTAGCAAAATCCAAGGAGTGTAGATCATGAAGCCAGAGAGACCGGGCTCAAGTCCTGGCTGAGATGAGTGGGGCTGGGTGCAGTTGCACAGTCATGGGACCTACCTGCACACAGATTCCTTCCGCCCCCTCAGCCCCAAGGGAAACCAGCCGGCCAGCACCCTGAGACTGCCCAGCACGGTGCCCAGCCCGGGAGCTGTTGGGAGCAGGTCTCTGGTTTGTCATCCATTGTTCGTGTCTTCATGTGGATCTGAAACATCACCCAAGGCGTCAGCCTTCAGGGCCCCCTAGAAGGTGAGCCTCAAGAAGTGGGGGCCCTCATAGCTTTGTCCACCATCCAGTATGTCAGGGTTTGTTTCCACACAGCTGCAGGTAAAACTGGTTGTTAGGTTTTTAAATGGTTGGGAAAAGAATTCAATGGTTGAAAAAATGAGAAGAATAGGAACCCTCCATGGCACATGAAAATGACGTGGAATTCAGTTTCAGTGCCCGTGAATGCCTCTTGCTGGCACCCAGCCTCGTGTACTTGCTTACACATTGTCAGGGGCTGCATTTGTGCTGTTAGGACAGAGGCCATACAGCCTGCAAAGCTGGTCCTCTCCAGACAGGCTTGCCGAGCCCTGGCCTCAGGCTCCGTGGATCCGTGCTGAGAGGCCAGTGAGGCCAGTGAGGTGCTGAGGAAGGGTTGGCCCCATGCCCAGCTCTGGGCTCTGCCCTGGGTTCTGCTTTCATCTGATGTGATGGGGAATGTGGTGTAGGACAGAAGAGGACAGCGGAAGGTGGCACATGTAGCTTTGCAGGGGCTGTGGGAGGAGTCATGGGGCATGGGTGGAGGTGCTGGAGGCTGACAGGCCGAGTTCTGGAGCTCAGAAGGCTGGGGAGGTAAAACTGAGCATCACCAGCCAGGATATGGGAGCTTCATCCTGAAAACAATGAGATCACTCAGACAGGACACAACAGGAATCCAAAATGGCTTTATGGAGGCCACAGGGGTGAAAGGAAGGTGACTTGGGTCTGAGAGGAAGGAGAAGGGCATGGAGATAGCGTGGGACAACTCTCCCAGCAGGGCTAGGATACACGCCTCCACCACGTCCCAGGCACCCTGCTGTGCCCTCCAGCTGTCTGCTCCCTCGGTCCTTCTGGCCATGATGGGGGTCAGGGGTCTGGGTTCATGTCCATCTCCTCAAGGACAGGCCTCTGCCTGAGTCACCGGTAACACTACATGGGGTGTGGCCAGGCTTGGGCTGAGGGAACCAGTCCCCAGCCCACCAGGAGCCTCCACTTGAACCCACTAAGACCCCAGCCTGCCCTGCTCCCCTGGGCCCCGTGCAGTGACTCAGCTGGGTGTGCTCGGCTCCTGCAGGAGCTCTAGCCACCTGCCTCAGCCTTCTTTCTGGGGCCCGGTCTGCTGGAAGGGATCGATGTCAATAACAACTGTTCATGTTGCCGCAGAGAATTCCAATCCATGCACGCTCCATTATGCTGTGTAATCCCACCCTACAGGAGCTTCTGGGAGGTGGGAGAGAATGAACATTAGGCCTGGTACAAAGCCAGGCCCACAGCAGGCACCTGAAAAGTGACTGCTTAGCTTTGGAGGGGACAGGGAGCGGGAGGAGATGGGAGGGGAACAAGAAGAAGGGTTGGGGGAGGAGACGCCATTCTTTGCGCCGGGCGAGGGCCGAGGCCGACAGCAGGGACTGGCTCTCGGGCCAGTGCTCGCCCCGACTGACTGCAAGCCCCTCTCTCTCCACCTCTTTCTGTGGGGAGGAGCCACAGGCTCTGCCTACCAGGAACTTGAGGTCCCAGGCCTGTAGTCCTGCAGAGCTCACAGACATCTGTCCCCTGAGGTGGGTGTCAGCCTTCCAGGCAGAGGGAGCATTTGGTGAAGGGCTGAACAAGCATCGGGGCATCCTAGCCTGGATCTGCTGCCTCAAAATAGGTCTTCCTGGTTCCCACTGAGAAATAAAATACATTTGTTGATACTCTACATCTGCAGAAAAAAATGTAAAGAGGCCCAATAAACCAACAAATGAGACAGAAAGGATGAGAGAGATTGAGGAAGAGTCGCAGGCGCTGTCTGTTCAGCGGGGCTGTGCGTGGCCCAGTGGTTCCCTAAGCACTGTCCCTTGCAGCCCCTGGTAGCTCAGGTGCCAGGAAGCTGCCAGCACTGCAGGGACCCAGCTGAGAATGTCAAGGGCAGCAGGGTAGGCCTGGGCCACCCTCCACCCAGAAGCAATAAGTCCCCACTCATTGGGGTGTAATAAGGCATGTCTAGCAACTAAGGAACACTCTGGGCCCCGTGTGAGGATAACTCCAAAGTTAGCCTCGGAGAAGGTGGCCCACTAAAGACCAAAGAAGCACATGCACCTCACATGGCTCACCAAGAATGACCCACAGAGACACTGCTTGTGGAGATATCTCCCGCACCGGACAACCGATTCCACACTCTCTCATTGATTTCCTAGTGTAAGCTGCTACTGAATGCCCAGGTGTGAGGCCCTGGATGGCCAGCCTAAGCACTGCCATCCTTACACTTGCAGTTCATCCATCCACCCATCTACCATGCGTCCACCAATCCACCTTTCCATCCATATATCCATCCACCTATCCATTCACTCATCTGCCATCTACCCATATACCCATTCACCATCCATTCATTCACTATCCATCCATCCACCTACCCACTCATCAAACATCCATTCATTCATTCATTATCCACCCATCCACCACCCACCCATCAATCCATCTATCCATCTACCTATTCATCAATCATACACCCATTCACCGTCATTCACCCATAATCCATTTATCCATCCACCTATCCACCAGCCACCATCCATTCATCCACCCACCCATCAACATCCATTCATCCATCCTCTTATCCACTGTCCATCCATCCCATCCATCCAATCCATCCATCTACCCATCCACCCATCCACCTTCCACCCATCAATCCATTCATCCATCCACCTATTCACCTACCTATTCACCATCCATTCCCCCATAATCCACCTATCCATCCACCCATCCACTCACTCATCCATCTATTCATCCACTCTTCCACCATCCACTTATCCATCCTCTCATCTACTGTTCATCCATCCATCTACCATGAATCCATCCACCCATCCACCTATCCACCATCCACCCATCAATCCATTCATCCATCCACCTATTCACCATCCATTCACCCATAATCCATCCATTCACCCATAATCCGTAACCCATCCATCCACCCATCCACCATCCATTCATCCACTCACCCATCTATTCATCCATTCTTCCACCATGCATTTATCCATCTTGTCATCCACTGTCCATCCACCCATCCGTCATGAATCCATCCACCCATCCACCTATCCACCATCCACCCATCAATCCATTTAACCATCCACCTATCCACCCATCCACCACCCACCCATCAATCCATCTATCCATCCACCTATTCATCCAACCATACACCCATTCACCATCATTCATCCATACTCCATTCATCCATCCACCTATCCACCAACCACCATCCATTCATCCACCCAGTCATCACCATCCATTCATCCATCCTCTTATCTACTGTCCATCCATCCCATCCATCCCTCTACCCATCCACCCATCCACCATCCACCCATCAATCCATTCATCCATCCACCTATTCATCCACCTAACCACCCATTCACCATCCATTCACCCATAATCCAGGGACTAGCTCTCGAGCCAGTGCTCCACCCATCTGTTCATCTGCTTATCCATTCATCCATCCATTTACTCATCTATCCACCTATTCACCCATCTACCATCTCTCTGTCTACCCATCCATCCATCCATCCATTCATCTACTCATCCATTGTCCATCCATCTATTCATCTGCCATGCATTCATTCATTCATTCATTCATCCATCTGCCTTCCTTCACTCCATACCGATTTATCAGAGATTTACCTGGCACTGCTGTAGGTTCTGGAGATATAGCAGTGAGCAAGAGAGACAATGACCCTATCTGGAATTTAAGCTTGAAGTCAGGGCATTGGGCAAATTGTGCACTGCACAGGGGCAATTAGCTGAGGACAAATGGGGCTATGGAGTGAATTACCTTGGCCTGGAGAAAGAAGATCTTTTTCCTGGTGTAAGGGGGTTAACTATTCCCCAGGCATGTGCCAGGGAGGGAGAGGTGCCTTTTAAAATGTAGGTAAAGTCTTTGACCAGGAGAGCAGCAGCACTGTTGCACCCTGGGGTGATCTAAGAGGGACATAGTTACATACCTGCCCCCTCCCCAGTCCCACCACCTCCACCTCCACTCTTGCCATATCAGGTGTTCCTGTGCCTGCCCTTGCTTTTCCATCACCTGAAATAACTTCCTCCCACGGTAGATTTCCCCAACTATTCTTCATCCTTCTAGTGATACTTCCAGGAAACTACAGATCCCTGGGGACTAGGTGGCTCCTCTGTGCTCCCGCAGACCTGAGCTTCCCTCTTCACGGTGCTCATCACTTACAGTAGACACAAGGAGCCTCTGCTGGCCTCACGGCTGACCAGGGGTGACCAACAGCCTCCAAACCCACTTCAGTGGCTCCATTCCCTCATAGGGCTGCCAGCTTAAACAAAGAACTTTTTAAAGGACGCACAGTTAAATTTGAGTTTCGTATATCATCCAGCTATTTTAGTATATCACAAATATTGCATACTTATATTAAAATTATGTGATGTTTGGGGCATACTTATTACTAAAAAAAGTTACTTCTTTATTGGAAATTCAAATGTAACTGGGTGTCCTATATTTTCTGGCATCCCTAGCTTCAGCTGGACTCTAGCCTGTAGGAACAGATTTTCAATAAGGGATGGAGCCTGGCACGTAGCCCCAAAGCTAGTATAGCTAGAATCATCTCCCTGAGCCCCACATCTCACACCTAGCCAAACAATTACCTTTATCTGGAGGCTTCTTTCATCCTCCCACTCCTGGCTGAAAAAGATGCCTCCTCTGAGTGTCCCCAGCCAACCCACTCACATATACATATACACACATCCCTCCCCCCATCCATCCACCCATCCATCCATCATCTATCCATTCACCCATCCACCATCCACCTATCTACCCATTCACCATCCACTCATCCACAATCCATCCATCCACCCACCTACCATTCACTCATCCATCCTCTAGCCCCTGACCTATCCTTCATCCAAGTGGGGTCATCATGTGTCCTTGTCAGACACCCGCCTCCCTCAAGATGATCTCCTCCTGCAAGGACCCAGACAGACAGACCCTAAGGAGCCCCGGTCTCTGTGGGTTGGTTGGGTCACACCAAGCCCAAAAGTGAGTGCAATAAAGTGGCCTCAGTCCTGAATGGATGTTTTTTCTGCCTAATTATAAAAATACATTGCAATAGAAATCACAAAACAGAACAACTTGGCTATTACAGGGACATGCTTTATACTCATAACTTAAAGAGCTTGTTTTAAAAACTGACTATAAAACCATTTAATCACTTGGTTTTAAAACCAGCCATGTGGAAATTATGTTCCCTCAATGGACATTTGGAGGTGATTTCTGGCAGAGAACTCTGCGATGGTGCAGATTGCTCCAGGCTCCCTGGGGCTGCCTGACATTTACACAGCCCCACAAGGCCCCTGAGCCCTCTCTTGGCCCTTTTGAGCTTTGCAGGGCTCCAGCAGGTGGACGATTGGTCACCCCTCTCTCCACATCAAAGGTGAGGAGCCCAGGGCTCAGCAACCTGGACCTCGTAGTGCCTGGTCCAGCAGCTAGTTCAAATTGTGTGCAGGGCAGAATTCTGAATATTTTGACTACAAATCCTGTAGTCTTCTATCCATCCACCCGCCATCCACCATCCATCTATCCAAGTGCCATTGATCTATATATTTATCTATCCATTGGTTATCTCATCTATCCATCCACCTACTCACCCATCCATCCATCTATCTATACACACACCCACTTACCCAATTATCCATCCACCCACCTATCCATGTGCCATTGATCTATATGGTATTCATCTCTCCATTGGTTGTCCATCAGTATATGCACCTACCCATCCACCCACCCACCCACCCACCCATGCATGCATACACCCTTTCCTTCCATCCATCCAGAAAGGTTTTATAGAGCTCCTCATATGCCTAGTTTCTGGGCAAGCAGGGGTGTGGGGTGTGCATAGAATCTGCTCTCTGACATCAAGGAGCTGACAGCCCAGTGAGACTCTGAAACTACTATCCTGACATAGAATAAGTTCTGAGTGGAGGTGTGTAGAAACTGCCATGGAACCATGGTGGGGCACAAGCATGGAGCAAGGAGTGCCTCATAGAGGAGGAGACATTTGAGTTGGCCTTTGGAGGGTGTATAGGAGTTGGCCATGTGGAAGAAGGGTCAGACATTCCGAGCAACTTTTAGTTCAAGTTCAAAATCCTGAAGCTCAGAATCTGACTTGCCCCTCATGGGCCGTGTTTCTAGGGACGAGCCTTGGTGTCTTTGGAGCTCAGTTTCCTCATCTGAGAAAGCAGGATAAGCGGGGAGAAGTGTGCTTCCTCTGAGCCGCCTACCGGTGCCGCCCCAGCTCTGCCTCACCGTCCAGCCGGGGCTTTCTCTCGGATTTGCGGTCAGGAGTGGGATGCTTGCCCATCCCTCGGTTTTTCCCTCTTCCTCCATTTTCCTACCCAATGTCATGGCTTCAGATATTACGTCTGCACCCCCACCACTCCCCAGCCCTGATGCCTCAATCCAAGTCCAAACTCAGATCTCCTGCTGCCCCATGACACCCCCCTCAGAGAGTGGACAGGCATCCCTGATTCATCACGTTGCCATCGGAACTCTTCCACCTGCTTCACAGAAGCCTCCTCCACAGGCTCCTCTCAGGAAGTGGTCCCATCCCCCCGCCCACGCTAAAAGCTCAGGGGTCATCCATTCCCCCTCTATCCCCTCACCCTACCTCAGATACACCAGTGAGTTCTGTGCTGCAAAGTGAGTTCTCCAAACCACGAGACCTTTGTCCACATTTCAGCCCAGGGCCCAAGCCATGCCCATCTTCCAGGGCTTTTTCCAGGACCCCAGCCCCTCTGTCTGCCCTCCACGCTGCACCTGGAGGGGCATTCACCAGGGAAATCAGGTCGCATCTCCTCTGCTCAAGGCCCCCGATCGTTCCCCATCCCACATTGCAATCAGACCCCCGTGGGTCTCCCAGGCCCGCATCCTGCGTGCCTCTCCACCCCCAGCACGTTCCGCTCGCCCCTTCGTGCTTCCAGCTTCGGGACTCCTGTGGTTTCTCCAAATGCCAAGTTTGGTGCCTCAGGACCTTTGTGCGTGCTGCCACTCTCCCTAGCACATGCCCTCCCCTGTGCCTAGGAGGCTTTTCTGCCTCAGGAACTTTTTCCTTACCCTCCTTTCCCAAGTCACAACCCCCACCCCATCCTAGGACTTGCATCTTATTACCTTGCTTTATATTTGCAGTGATTTTTTTTCACTATTTGAGAGTATATTATTGCTTTTTCTTATTGTTTGAGCCACGCGCACATGCACACACACACACACACACACACACACACCACTGTCCTGGAAGCCTCGGGGTGGGGGGGGCAGGAAGCTCACCTGTGCCATCCATGCCTGTGTGCACAGTGCCGGGGAGACTGCTGGCACCCACAGGTCCTCAGAAGCACCTGAAATTTCTAACCGGCAAACGTGAGAGTAGATGATTTTCTCTGAAAAGTACAGGTGTCAGATACACAATCTGTGATGTGCACCCAGGTCCTGCGCCTGTGCTGTGTGTCTCTGGGCAAGTTGGTGAGCCTCTCAGAGCTCCAGCAAGCTATCACCCCTCTCGAGGGTCAGCTGCGAGGGTTCATGAGACAAGATGCGTGTGCCACTCAGCACCTGGCTAATAGAGGCTGCCCAATACTTAGTAGCTACCCTTAAGCCAGTGGCAGCTAATGACGGCCAGGCGTAAGGGATGCATCTGGCCAGTCTGGGAAAATCCAACATTGTTTCCCTCCATTAGGGCAAGGCATCTGGGAGCATTTTTATTGGGAAGCTTATCCAGTAAGTCCAGGGAGCAGAGGGCTGGTGTGTCCTTCTGGAAGTCTGGGAGCGTGGCCTCCCCACACATTTCCCTTAAAATAGCCCGGAAGCTTCTGGCCAGTAAAACCTCATTCTACCCTGCCCACTCCACCCTGGCCACCTCTTCTGTCCACACTCAGGGACGTGAGGGACAGTTTCCAGATGTGCAGAGTCTTCTGCCCTGGAATTGGCATTAGGCAGGTGGGGGCTCCAGCTTGGTGCCCAATGACTGCGGTCCCTGGAGAAGCGGCTCTGCCTCCTTGGGTGCTAGTGTCCCGACAGAGGTTGGACTTGATGTGCCCTCCCTCTCCCAAGTCCTTAGGACAAGAGCCTTCCGTGGGTCTCCCTGCCTATTCTCTCAAGGAGGCCCGGAGGCTCTGCCGTGAGCCCAACACACAGGTATCAGGCTGGTATTCACATGGCATATTGCCCGAGTGGGAAGGGACGGCCTTTAGGAGCACACGCATGTGCACGTCTATGCATGTGTTCATGTGTGTGTGATGTGAAACGCCAGGATGTTGCCATGAGAAATAGAGAGGGTCTCGGCACAGATTCGTCAGCCCCTGCCCCTGCCCCTGCCCCATCCCCAGGCACCTGGTCTCTGTCACTCTGGAAACAGCTGCATCTAGTTACGCCTCTTTTTTCTCCTCCTCCTCCTCCTTCTTCTTCCTCCTCTTTCCTCTTCCTTCTCTTCTTCCTCCTCTTCCTCCTTCATCTGCTGGTCTGGGGACCACTGGGCGTTTCTCCTGCGCACCCCCAGCGCCTCTTCTGCAGACTGCGATCTTGTTGGAGCAGAATGATACGGGATTCTTACAGGTTTCCGTAATCAACCATCCCTCCCACAATATCACCATGCATTGTTTTCTTTGGTCTAAAAATAGGAGATGCACAGTTGGGCTTCTTGGAAACAAGGCATCTTGCTGTGTTACGTGGATGTGGCCCATGTGTGGCTGTGAGTGTGCGGCAATCTCTCAGCTTTTTAGGGTCCTGGCTTTCACCAGACATCCCGCTCCTGCCTGCAGCCCATTCTGTAGAGTCCCACCCTGGTGTGTACCAGACCCTGGGGATACAGCCCTGGCCCTTCACCCCCACATCCTTCGGGCATCTGTCCATCTGTGGACTGCCTGGGGGAGGGTGCAACTTCCCAGGCGAGGGGCTCCTGTCAACCGAAGCAGATTCCTGGGGAAGCGGGAAGCTGAGTTGTGGGCAACCAACCAAAACAGTAGCAGGATGTGCGGCAGCCACAATGCCAGGCTCCAGGCACTTGTCGCTATGGAGGCGGTGGGTGTTGGGTACACACACTCCATGCCCCCGACAAAGCTGGGTTTGTGCAACTCCCCATACGTTGGCCTGGAAGGCTGTGGAGCAGGAGTTCTCTGCCTTCTTCTTGCAGACTAGAAACTGAAGCCGAAGCTGAGGCCGGGGCTAGTGGTGAAGGCGCTGAGGGTCTCAGGTAGGGGGTCTCCCCTGCACTCACGGCATTGTCTCCGACCTGGGCAGGAGGACAGATCGGTCTCCTCTTCTCCTGCTCCTCGGCCACGAGGTCAGCCCTGAGTATTCCAGGCCCCCGAGTGTCCCCCAAGTACCCCTCTCCTGCTGTGACCCCCGTGTTAACCCACCACCAAGAGGCCCAGGGAGGCAGTGGCTGGCAGGCACTGGGGGTCGCCGACCATGGGGTCCCAGCCGGCTCTGAGACCCACAGCTGCTGACCACAAGGAGGGGGCTCCCAGGGCCTCTTGACCTCAGGCACCTCCCCTGCTGGGGGTAGGTCATGTCCATCCTGGGCAGTGTGACCAGGCCCAGTGGAGATGTGGCAGCCTGCCCAGCCCTGAGCCCCGCCCGGGGTGGCGTGTGGGAAGTAGGGGCACAGGGGTCTTTCCTGGGTTCCGAAGCCTTCCTCTCCCACTCCCTCCCGGCATCTCACATCCCTCCCTGCATCTGCAAATGTGTGTGTCTATGTGTGAGTGTTTATGTGTGTGTCTATATGTGAGTGTTTATGTGTGTGTCTTTGCGTGAATGTTATGTTTGTGTGTCTATCTGTGTTTATGTGTGTGTCTATGTGTGAATGTGTGTCTGTGTGTGTCTGTGTGAGTGTTTGTGTGTCTATGTATGAGTGTGTGTCTGTGTGTGTGTGTCTATGTGTGTGTCTGTGTGTTTATGTGTGTGTTTATGTGTGTTTGTGTGTCTGTGTGTTTGTGTGTCTATGTGTATGTGTGTGTCTGTGTGTGTGTGTTTGTGTGTCTGTGTGTGTTTATGTGTGTTTGTGTGTCTGTGTCTATGTGTCTGTGTGTGTGTTTGTGTGTGTGTTTGTGTGTCTATGTGTGTGTGTCTATGTGTGTGTATATTGGGGGTGGTAGTGATCAGATGAAATCAGAGGTGGTGAAACATTTTTTTAAAACATGAAAACACTTTTGCTGAACAAAATCCTACACAGAAACCCAATCAATAAATCTAATCAAAGACAGGCTGCCGAGGTGTGGCACACTGTCCACTGAGCTTCCCTGTCACCAGCTCGGCTCTGTGTGAGCCAGGCGACCTCTGGGTGAGATGCTCACCTCTCTGAAAAGCGGGGCTGGCAGCAGCCTGGCCTCTGGGGCAGTGTCTGGCCTGGCGAGAGCCTGGTGGTGCTGCTGCCCAACTATGGTGGTTGTGATGATCACTGCCTGGCTTGGTGAGCGCTATCTGCTTGTCACAACAGCACTATGAGTTATTAATCAGTACTATCAGGACTGATATCCGGGTGTGTGATTTTACTGACATTCTGGCCTGAGTAAGGTCTGGAAATACCCACGTCCTGCCCCAGAGCAGGGCCCCTGGGGGAGTTGCCACAGAGCAGCTGCAGAAAAGCCAGGATCCCTGCCCTCTTCAGCAGGCCTGAGGCGCCTCCTCCTCCCCTCACCCAGCCCCTCCTCCAACCTGTAGCTCGGGTGGAAGGAAGACAGGGAGCAAGAAGGAGGAGGGTGACCCACTTCAAAAGGGGCAGGATCGAGGCCCCCAGAGACTACAGAATGGACTCGCGGTCTCGCCACTGTATGTGCATGGCCAGAATTCATTGTAGATTTGCAGGGCTCTGAAGCCTTTTATTCTGTGCCTTGCAGGGTTGAGCTTGCTATAAAGAAAACACTTGCACAGGCAGCGAGGTAGGGAGCCTTTTGCCACTGGAAGTATCCAAGCAGAGAGGCTGGAGCACAACTGCAGTGAGTCCAGCATCGTAAGGTGAGCTGGTCCTGCCCACCCCTCTGCTGCTGCCTCCTGCTTCCAGGTGTCACCGTGTCTGGAGTCCCAGGCAGGGGCTAGACTGCAGTACTCTGCCTTCCCTGCCTACCTTGCTCTTTGCCTGTGGGAGGGGGCCTGGCCGGGCTCTGTCGTGAGTGCTCTGGCACGGGGTCCCAGGGGGCTTCATGCAGGATGGATATCCATTCTTCCAGATCTGGAAGAACCAGTGCTGATGCTTCTCACAGGAAACCAGAGCTTCGGGTCACATTGGCCTCCACGAGATTGTAGAGAACCCCTGGGAAATCTCCCACTCCAGAGCTCTTTCCCCGAGAACCTTAATTAAATCATCCTTCATCTGTGGTAGGAGGGAGGAGAATAACTTGACGAAACAGACACTCATTTTTCCTGCTGTGCCTTTGTTCAGTTCTCCCACTGCTCATGATGCCTCTGCTCTGGGGTCCACCCTGCCCAGACCCCAGAGCCACTCCCTGCCACTCAGGAGTGGAAACGCTAGGACTGACTGATGACCGATGGCATATGGTTAGAGGGCAGATGAAGGACAGAAGATGGCACTACCTCCCACCCCATCCCTTCCTAGGGACCGTTACCCCCCGACTGGCAGCCAGTGGTGCCTGGGGACACCAATATCCCATCGCTGACAATGAGTAGTCCTCAGACACACCAATGCCCTGCCTTTTACAATCAGTGACACTCAGAGAAACTGATGCCCCACCTTTGACAATCAATGGTACCGTCGGGAGACACCAGTATTCCTGCCATTGGTGATTACTGGTGCCTGGGGACATCTGTTTCCCACCATCAACAGTCAGTCGCACTCAGAGACACCAGTACCCCATCTTTGTCAATCACTGGGGTTTTGAAAGCTCACCATACTTGAGCTCTCGGTGGCTGGCCCATGACTTCTGCAGCACTTTGCTCTCTGGTCCTCCTCTTGCCTCTCCGGCCACTCCTTCTCAGTCTCTTCTCAGCCACGAGGAAGGTACCAGGTGTCTTCGGTTCACTGTTTTTCCCCCAATGCCCAAAGTAGGAGCCGGGGGCCTTCCAAAGTCCCTGTTGCCCCGCCCGTGGCATCCAGTTCTGCTCCTTCCACCTTTTCACATCTACTGCGGCCGTCTCCTCCTCGCCATCCCACGGCCTCCTCGTTCCCTTCCTGCTGGATGGGTCACCTGGCGCACCTCGCTGTCTCTATGGTCTTACCCCATTCTCCCTCTTATTCAGTGACGGAGCTCTTGCTGGGGTGCACGGCTGCCGCTTACGCGCTTTGTCGGCCTTTGCCTGTTCACTAGACTGTGTGCTCCATGGGGCCAAAGACAACGAGGTTGTTCCTCGCTCCACCCCCAGCACTGGTTCATGCAGGTTCAGTGGAGGCTGAAATCAAGAGTGGAGGAAGAGCAGCGTGCATCCCATATCCACCTCTGCAGCAGCGATCAGGGCTCTACCCCACCAACCCCTAAGCCACTGGGTGGTGACTGCCCTCTCTGGGACTCACTTGCTTGGGGCCATTCAACGAGGATAATAATAACAACTACTTCATCAGAGGGTGGTTGAAAATATGAAGAAAGCATTTTGTCTAGTGCCTGGCATAGAGAAGTGCTCAATAAATGCTATGCACAACTATTTGTTATCAGTATTGCTGTATACGCTATGCAATGCAGAAGTTCTTCATTCATGCCGACCGTGATTGAAGCTGCTATCACCTGCAGACCCTGACTGGGGCTTCTCCACACAGAAGAGTAGCTTCGCCACCCAACACTGAGGAGCTTACATTCACGGGCCTTTCAGCTCTGTCCTTATTGGAGTCTATGACCACGGAATACAAATGGTCCCTAAAGGGATAACCATGACCTTGGCCATTCAATGCAGATCTTGGCTCATTTTTTGGCTTCAGACATCTGCTTCGTGGGAACGATAAGGGAATGATAAGGAAATATTAAGAATGGCTTCTAGTTGAAGCTGATGCAAGATTTTAACCAATCTGACCAGCAGCCACAATACGATCTTGGCTTCTCATCACAAATATTTGAAGAGAAAGTCTTAGGAGATTCCACAATTATTTCCAAAAGCTGTCATCTTCACCCAGGAGGCTGCCAGCACTGCTGTTGAAAAGGCCTAACACAAAGCTACCGAGATACATTCCCTTGCCTTCCACCGTTCAATTAGGGGGCAGATAAATGAACAAATTGTTCACATGTCCAACCGTACATGGTTAATGCAACCGTCCTGATAAAAAACAATCTTCCAAAACACCATCACTCCAGAGAATTAGCCTCTGCTGCACTCTGCCCAAGCAAACAGGCTTTTTAGCATTGTCTGCAAAATGTCCTCAGACAGGAAAACAAAACACGATTAAACCGTGTTCACTCTGGAGCCGCAGCACAAAACCCCTTAAGAGAACTGAGATCATCAAAGATCGTGGAGGAGGAGGACGGCGGGGCTCTCGTCTCACATATGCTACACACAAGATGATTAATAAATCAAGGCTACAGAATATCGATGACGAGTTATTTTTATATGCTCTGAAATGTGTTTGCCTTATTTAGTTATTATCGATCAGACCGAAGATTTTCCAAGTCAGCCTTCTGGCCAAAGAGAAAAGGTTTGCCTTGCCATTAAATTTACAAATGTTTTCAAGGATGTTTCCTGGCATTTTAGCAATTGTCAGGCCAGTAATTAAAACAACCAGCTCTTTCCCGACAGTCAATTCTGTAATCGTGTTTGAGTGGGTGTTTTACTAAATTATGTTGGATGCTTGTCAGTCAAGCCTTGGTGCAGAGGCTGGACACCAGCTCCGAGTCAGACAGAGCTGGGTCTCATGCCAGCATCATGGCTCACAGATTGTGTGGTCTTGAGTGGGTCATCTCACCACTCCAGGCTTCTGTTTCTTTGTCTGTAAAAGAGAGACAAGAACATCTCCCACGTGTAGCCATTGCGAGAATATAATGAGGACTGTGGGGGCTAGTGCCTAGCACAGAGCCAAGCACACAGTCAGTGTCTCTCAACCCACTAGAAGGAGTTCAAGTTCAAGCAGAGACGAGCCTGGGAGCCAGAAGCCACTGGCACCCATGCCAAGGAGGTAGGTGCAGGAGCTGGGTTGCATGGAGATGGTTACAGCAGGTGGCCACGGTGGTCACTGGACTCAAAGCACCCAGCACTCCTCTCTTTATGAACCCTTATAGTCACTCTCCAGTGGATGGATGGATGGAAGGACAGATGGAGGGGTGAGATGAAGGAAGGAGAGAAGGAAAAAATGAGGGAGGAAGGGAAGGAGGGAGGGAAGGAGGGAAGAAAGAAGGTAGGGAGGCAAGAAAGAAGGAACGGAGGGAGTAGGGGAGGAGAGGGGAAAAGAAAGACAGTTGGATTGAAAGTATTGATAGGCTGGGTGTGATGGCTCACATCTGTGATCCCAGCACTGTGTGAGGCCAAGGCAGGCGGATTGCTTGGGCCCAGGAGTTCAAGACCAGCCTGGGCAATATAGGGAGACCCTGTCTCTACAAAAAAAATTAAACAAAATTAGCCAGGCATGGTGGTACACATGCGCCTGTGGTTCCCAGCTACTCGGAAGGCTGGGGCGGGAGGATGGCTTAAGTCCAGGAGGCAGAGGCTGCAGTGAGCTGAGATCACACCACTGCACTCCAGCCTGGGTATCAGGGCAATACCCTGCCTCTAAATAAATAAATAAAAGTATGGAATACTGACCATTCATAGATGACCTAGCAGGAAACCTTAGTTTGTAACAAGTGTCTTGCTAACAGACTTTCTCAGGCTTTTGCTTATAAACACATTCCTCTTTCATAAAAGTATATTATTTATTGGATTTTTTCCTAATTACAAATGTAACACATTCATTTTAAAATATTGACTTACAAAAGTGCATTTAGTAATTCCATAGGTGTTTCACACTTGGCCATGCGGTACAGACTAGGAAATGTAGCCAGAAGCATTCTCCAAAGAAAGAAAAATGTACCATCGTCTCGTCACCCAGAAACAAACAGTGCTGTTAACCTTCTGGCCTGCTTCATGCCTCTGTCTCTACAGATTTGTTCCTACATATGTACATCGCTTTCTATAGCACATACATATATTTGTGTGTATCATATGTGTGTATATATTTATGTATGAATGCATGTATATAAACACATAAACACGTCCACATTAGTCATTGAATTACCTGATTTTATCTTGTTCATGGAACTCACTACCATCTGAAATGATCGTGTTCCTGTGTTTGTTTTCCTACCTGTCTTTTGCACTCAGCTGTAAGGCCATGGGAGGGTGATTTCATCCTGTCCCGTCTTGTCCTGTCCACAGTCATAACCCAACATGTGATACAGTCCCTGGTGCTCAGTGCCTAGGTGCTGGCTCAATGAATGAAAAATTCGAGTCCCAATATGGTACTGTTCCCCGCCTCAACCTCGATGATAATGATTCTCTTGACTTTTCTCCCTTGTAAGATTTATTTTATGTTATTTTATTTATTTTATTTTTTATTTGACAGGGTTTGGCTCTTTCACCCAGGCTGGAGTGAAGTGGCATGATCTCAGCTCACTGCAACCTCTGCCTCCCAGGCTCAAGAGATCCTCCTGCCTCAGCCCCCCAAATAGCTGGGACCACAGGTGCGTGCCACCATGCCCGGCTAATTTTTCTATACTTAGAGAGGCAGGGTTTTACCTTGTTGCCCAGGCTGGTCTCAAACTCCTGGACTCAAGCGATCCACCCACCTCGGCCTCTCAAAATGCTGGGATTACAGGTGTGTGCCACTGTACCCAGCCTTTTCGTGGGTTTTTAAAAATTCCTTCAGCTAAGCAGAGGACAGTGGGAGGCGTCCTGCTGAGAATGCCAGGCCTTACATATCCCTGCTCAGGATGGACGGGTGATACTGCCTGCCCAAGCCCTGGCATCAGTCTGCTTGGCGCCCAACATGTTTCTCAGAATTGTGCATGAACTCCCACGCCATGGGGGGTGAATGGGGCCCTCGCCCGCCTAGTTGAGAAAATCTCTTTTAGGAACCATGAACGCTGACAGATCTCTCCACCTTGGCCCTGCCCCGATTCCCATTTGGCAGAGAGCTTTTATTTGAGGGGCAAAGCTCTCATTAACTCATGATGTGCCTCTGTTGGCTGAGGAGCCATGAAAACTGCCTTAGCAAAATTCCTGGGTCTTGGCAGGGAAGAGGTTAGGCAGTCTTAAGACTTGGGCAGGCTGGCATGAAGGCATGCCCTCAGTCCACGCAAGAGAACGTTTCAGATCAACTCATTTTATTTGGTAAAATAGTTCTAGATCCAGCCATTCACAGGCGTTGGTTAGAAACCACTTTTGGTATCTGGAGGAGGAAGGGGTTTGACACGAGGACTTAGAGGCTTCCTTACACAGTAGACACTGCAAATATCAGGAGGTCAGGCGCACAGGAACCTCGAGAAACAGCTGCCAATTCTCAGCTCCTGCTGCACCCAAGCGGTTGGGCCTGGGAAGGATGCTGGAGACCCTGGCACAGCCCTGGGCCTGCCTGCAGCAGCTGCTGGAGAACAAGGCATCTCCACTCTTGTGCCTGTCAGCGGTCATGTGAAGGCAGCTTGGGGGTAGAGTCTAAGGGAGGCGGGGGCTTGTGGTCTCCAGGCTTCCAGGCTCCTGGGCTTCAGGTGGGGCTTAGAAGGGCTGAGACATCAGCACACAGAACAGAACAGAACACAACAGAACAGAACACTACCTCCATTAAATGTTAAAAGTTCGGCCAGCATGGTGGCTCACGCCTGTAATCCCAGCACCTTGGGAGGCCAAGGCAGGTGGATCACGAGGTCAGGAGATCGAGACCATCCTGTGAATAGTGAAACCCCATCTCTACTAAAAATACAAAAAATTAGCCTGGCATGGTGGCGGGCACCTGTAGTCCCAGCTACTAGGGAGGCCGAGGCGGGAGAATGGCATGAACCCAGGAGGTGGAGCTTGCAGTGAGCTGAGATTGCATCACTGCACTCCAGCCAGGGCGACAAAAAAAAAAAAAAGTTCGCCAGAAGTGAGAGTTAAATATATCCCATCAGCATGTTCAGCAGCACTGAACTCGTGGCCTGAGCACTGACTATGTGCCAGATGGGGCTTGGGATCCAGCAGGGAACAAGGCAACCCTGTTCCCCTGACCACAGGGCCTCGTGAGGGATCAGCCAGGAAGTGAGCACAATAGCACAAAGGGAGGGGGTGGGGAGCTGGGGCTTCCTGCGGGGTGGGCTGCAGTTTGGGGTGATGGAAAAGCTCTGGAGAAGGACGGTGGGGATGGTTCTAGGGCAGTGTGGATGCCTAACGCCACGGAACAGTACACTCGAGAAGGGCTCACAAGGGAAATTTTATGATGTGTCTGTTTTGCCACAAGAAGAAATAATAATAATATAAAAGGATGTTTTCAGAGAGGCTTAATAATTGCTTTTTAAGACAAAGGATAACCAGGAGTCAGGGCCCATTTAGATGGTGCACTGAGGAAGGGCCTCTGAGACTTTGGCCTTGGAGCTGCTAGCTGTGGGTCAGGAGGAGCCGGTCATCTGGAGTTCGCTTCCCTCGCTGTTTCGAAATTTCAAATGTCTCATCTCAGAAAGCAAGTGGGTGAGGCGACAGCTGTGTTGATTAGCTTTGTGTTGTGTGTGTGTATATATATACACACACACATATCAAAATAGCACATCGTACCCACAAATGTATACAATTAGAACTCATATTAATAAAAATAAATTTTTAAAAAGGAGGAGCCAGCCACACAGCCTCTGGGAAGGGGACTCTCCGGAGCCAGAACAGAGTGAGCCTGAGGCCGGGGTGGCCGGAGCCACATGAGAGGGACCTCAGATATGGAACAAACATGGGTGTGAAACGAGTTCGAGAGGCTGTGGCAGGGCAGGCTAAGCTGAGAGGTGAGGGAGGGAGGAGGTGGGAGTCAGGAGGTGGAAAGGCTGAGCTCTCTCCTCATGGCCTGCTGAAGCCCTTCATCCCTCGCCACTGTCCAGCGCCCCACCCACCACCCCTCCTTGCTCCCCACCTGCTGATCTCTGCAGGGTCCCTCTGATCTCCGTCCCAGGCCAGTTCTTCTTCCCACTTCCTGCCATGCCTGGATGAGCTGATCCTCTCCAGGACCCCCCAGCCAGGGGTCTGTGCACGGAGCTTCCAAATGCCTACCCACCACGCAGATTTCCTCTCTGAGTCCAGCCCCATATATCAAACCCCACCCTCCCTCCACTCAGGTGTACCTCAGGAACCTCAGCAGCTCAAACTGACCTCAGCCTCATCTCCCCCAAACCAATTCTTCCTCCTGCATCCCCATCTCTGCAAAGCACCGTCAGCCACCCTTTGACCCAAGCCTGAAACTTAGTGTGCTCTCGTATTTCCCCATTTTATTTATTCCCCAGCAAAGCCTCTGAACTGTAACTCCAAGATGTCCTTGTCATCTGCCCTCTCCCCTCCAGTTCTCCTACCTCTGCCCAAGGCCAGGTCACCAGGTTATCTCACCTGGTTAACCACCACAGCCTCCTATTCACCCCCAGCCACCGGCATGTCCCACTGGGACCTACCCTGCAGGCAGTCAGAAGTTGGCCCAGTCATCCGGCAAAGTGAGACCCGTTCATACGCAGACTATGAGGGTGTGGTGGGCCTCTGGGACCGGGACACAGCCCAGGACTGCTCAAACTCAGGATGTGTGGGAGCCACGTCCGCAGGTGAGGCTGGGAGTGAGTGAAAAAAGCTTGAATCCCAGGAGCACCTGAGAGACCCTGAAGGGCCCCAGCAGGAATGAACCTGCAGACCACCTGTGATTTCTCCAAGAGTAGGTCTTTCTTTCTGGTTGAAGAACAACAAAAAGAATGAAGACCCCTCATATTTCTACAACACTTGCAAATGTTTTGCCTCATTGGGAACCTCAGCACAGAAGAGATTATTATCTCCAATTTGAAGGTGAAGAGAGGGACTTGCCCAAGGCCACATCTCAGTGGGACTCTGTATCCTGGGACCTCTACAGCCCTCAGGGTCACCCAAACATGACCATCATGGAAGTGACTTTCTCCTAAAACACCAAGCTAGCTGCTGGAGTGTGTGCTGAGCGTCCAGCGAGCTGTGTGCATTCAGCCACAGGGGAAGCACTGGGTGGAAGAATGCTTTCTGCTCGTTGTGACTCACACGGGCTTGGATGAGACACTCTGGGAAGATTCTAATTTCAGATCCGGGGGTGGAGGCTGCAGTGTTTGTTCGCCTCTGCTGTTTGCCTCTCTCAGCGTCAAAGCCAAGTTGTCTATACCCTGAGCTGGGCGCATCTGTCTGGACAGGAGTAGACTGGGCAATTGGATTTTAAATAGAAAGGCAAATCAAAATGACACCAATCCTTAGGGCTAAACTTGGTAAAGGGCAGACTGAAAGCATCCTCCTCAGGACAGAGATTTGTGAATGGAAACCAGAGTTCTGCAGAGGCGAGTGTGAGCCAGAGCTCTAGCAGAGGGGAGAAGTGGTTTCTGGATGCTGTTTGTTTTCCTTTTTTTTTTTTTTAACTTGGAGAGTTAAGAGTTAGGATATGATGAGCTTAGCTGCCAGGCAGACTAGGACATTGGCACCACCTTTTGGAGGAGATGGGTTGGAGCCCTGCCGGAGGAAGATACCTCGGACCAGGGAAGGGAACTTGGCAGCGTCCTGCGGGCCAGGGCAGAGTCACCGCTGGCTCCTGCAGGGCTCGGTCACAGGGGTGCTTCTGACAAGCAGGTCCAAGCAGGAGACCAGATGGGATGCAGGTCAGGGAGGCAGGCAGGTGTGGACTCATTTTGAAGAGCCAGAGAAGGGCGTCCAGGCCTCGGCTTCAGGCAGACCTCCTGGCCAGGCAGGGAGGGGGTGGGAGGGCCAGCTCAGCATCTCCCCGTGTCTGCCTTTGGTCCCTCTGGGGCATCTTTTTGCACAGTGTCGACTCTGGCCCACCCTGTGTGAGCTGCGTCTCATCTGCAGAAATGCTCCTGATGGACAGCCTCTCCTCCACTTTGGCCCAGCCTGGGTAAGGGGCCTCTCTGCTCAGGGCTGCCCTGATCACTGCACCTCTCACACCTACTCGGGGATGTTTGTCTGCTGTGACCCCCCCCGGGGGTGGGGGGAGGGCAGGAATCCCATGGGGTTCAGGGTTCAGCTCCTAGCCCAGGGGTCCGCACATATGGACTGAATGAGTCAGTCAGTCCCCTCCAGAATGGGCCAAGGGGCCAAGAGGGAAGAATGAATGGGAGTCCCTCCCAGCCCTCCCTTCCCTCTTCACAGGGTCAGAAATCCGTTGTGAAAGCCCTGGACGGGGCTGCCGCAGCAGACTTCTGGAAGCCATTTCCTGTTTTTGAGGGTGGGAGGGATCTCTCTAGACTCTTCCAAGCCTGTTGCATCCGGACCCCCGTGTTGGCCAGCTGCCTTCTGGGCAGGTGCAAGGATACCATTGGCCGCAGTATTTGTAGAGGTGACAGACATCAGGGAAGAAAAGTGGTCTGTGCGATCCTCCCACCAGGCACACAGGCTCTCTGGCCTCACTTTTCCCACCTGAGAAATGGGGATCATCATACCTACCTAGCAGGTATGCTGTGAATATTTAATAAAATAAGGGACTCACCTGACTGTGTGTCTGCCCCGACCATGTGCTGGGCCCTGTAAACTGTGCACCCATTTCTCAGAATTAGGCTTCTTTTTTTTTTTTTGAGATTTTTATGATATTTATTTTACATTTAGTCAACAGAATTTAAATATTTTAAAATAAAAACTATCCATAGGGAGAAGATTCGATTAAGCAGTATGTACCGTTTCCTAGAGGAGTATGCTGGAAAAGCTTTCTCTAGGTTTTTTTTTTTTTTTTATAGCCAATCAATAGCTTATGTTATTTTATTTTATTTTACTTTATTTTATTTTATTTTATTATTATGCTTTTTTATGGTACATGTGCACAATGTGCAGGTCTGTTACATATGTATACATGTGCCATGTTGGTGTGCTGCACCCATTAACTCGTCATTTAGCATTAGGTATATCTCCTAATGCTGTCCCTCCCCCCTCCCCCCACCCCACAACAGTCCCCAGAGTGTGATGTTCCCCTTCCTGTGTCCATGTGTTCTCATTGTTCACTTCCCACCTATGAGTGAGAACATGCGGTGTTTGGTTTTTTGTCCTTGCGATAGTTTACTGAGAATGATGTTTTCCAGTTTCATCCATGTCCCTACAAAGGACATGAACTCATCATTTTTTATGGCTGCATAGTATTCCATGGTGTATATGTGCCACATTTTCTTAATCCAATCTATCGTTGTTGGACATTTGGGTTGGTTCCAAGTCTTTGCTATTGTGAATAGTGCCGCAATAAACATATGTGTGCATGTGTCTTTATAGCAGCATGATTTATAGTCCTTTGGGTATATACCCAGTAATGGGATGGCTGGGTCAAATGGTCTTTCTAGTTCTAGATCCCTGAGGAATCTCAGAATTAGGCTTCTAATAACTGGCCATTAGTCAAATGAATCTGTCAAGCATTTCTCTTTACCATGTTCTAGAATGTCGTCTCTAATTTCAAAAAAACCAGCCTCCTGGGCCCCCAGAACCCAGTGCAGGTACCATATGTCTCCCCCAGAATAGTAAGCAGTAAAAATACACCATTTAAAATAGAGGCTGGTTCCCGATTTGGAGGAACCACTGCCAGCTCCGCCTGGCACGATGCTAATTGATTTGTTTTCTTTGCTCCAATAATCCTTTCCTGTCAGCACCTTCCTCTCCCCCCTCTTTCCTGGCTCACTCTCCCAACTCAGCACCACAAATAGCCCCGGCCCAGATTGCTGGGTCCCAGGTTGGAATCACTTCCTCGGGCTTTTTCTCCTCTCATTTCCATGTCACCACCTGCAGAGCCCAGGGCCTAGTGGAGGGTGTGGACTGCACAGAAAGGGGCTGTGATGGAGAAGCAAGCCCTGTACCCAGACCCCCCCGCCCCGGCTGTGTGTGAATAACACCAGTGCCCATTCATTGGGATCACAGTGCTGGGAGAAATGGCAGTGCTGAAGACATGAGCACTGCCAGGCTGAGAGGCTGGCAGCAGAAGCAGACCCACCAAGAGGACATTAGGGCCACCAGGCTGTAGCTTGTGTATGCACAAGATGCTGGAGGGGGCAGAGGAAGGAGTGGAATAACTCCCTATCATAGAGGGCTTCCCGGAAGAGGCGCCCTTTGAAATGAGTCTTGCAGAACAGGGTGCTCGACAAGCAGATAACAAGGGGAAGGGCATCCCATCATCAAAACAGGCTCATATGTGTAAATGAGAAACATTTAGGTTTGTTGAGGTTGTTCAGAATTTTGTACTCAGAAAATTTGAAAGAAGCTATTTTGATTTGATCACACATGGATTTTGTGTCATTTTGAAAAGTGAAGGTTTGGTTCTGAGTCACCAGTGGCAGGAGTGGGGGTGTCTTGGTCCCACTGTGCATTCCACCCAGAGGGAACAGTACACACACAAGTGGTTGTCAGGATGCAAACGGCCTCCACTAACTGGAGACACACAAGGAGTTTGCTGTGGCTGATGCCAGGAGCCTGAGGGGTGGGAGGTGAGGCTGGAGGAGAGGCAGAGCAGGGACCCCCACCTGCTTGCCTTTGGGGTCATGCTGTCCTCTCTGCCTGAAGCCCTGTCCTCCAGGTCTACCAGTCAAATTTCCATCCATTCTTCCGGCCTCATCTGGGTGTCACCACCTCCGGAAGCCCTCCTACCTGCCTTTGTACCTGATCAGCTCCTGGGTGCCATTTTCCGTCTTCTGTGCTCCCACAGAGCCCTGTGTTTACCTGAATCCTTGCTTGGACCATGTGGTTTTGCAATGTGGAAGAAAGAATGAATGAATGAATGAGCCTTCATTCATGTGCAAAACTTTGAGTGGTGAAGATGAATAAGTGGATGAATTTTTTCTATGAGTTTTGCTCTCCAGGCTACTTAAATGTTCATAAGGTTGTTTTCCCCCCAGAGGTGAAAAACAAACAAACAATTCCCTTAGGAGTCGCAGACTGAGATGGCATTGTTCATTCGCTCATTCCTGCATGCGCTTCTTCATGTGTCCGTCAGGCGGGATTAACGGCCAGCTCCCTATCAGTCGTGTTTTGCTCAATGAACAAAAATAGCACATGGGCCAGTGAGGATGGTGGACACATAGTTGCCTCGTAAGAACATTTGAAAAACTGTATCATGGAAGAAGTGCTTTAATGAGGGGAATTTGGGCTTCCCTGGCCAAATGGCACAGACGTGTGGGTCAAAGTTGAATGGATGATGAATGAGCCAAGAAGTCCTGAGGACTTCCTTCCTTCTTCCTGGTTATCCAGGGAATCCATGTGCAGGGTATGCAGAACTTTGGGAGGGGCAGGCTGGGCACCGTGGCTCACGCCTTAATCCCAGCACTTTGGGAGGCCAAGGTGGTTGGATCACCTGAGGTCAGGAGTTTGAGACCAGTCTGGCCAACATGGTGAAACCCCATCTCTACTAAAAATACAAAAATT
The DNA here is from genome assembly GCF_028878055.3 of Symphalangus syndactylus. Taxonomy (NCBI): domain Eukaryota; kingdom Metazoa; phylum Chordata; class Mammalia; order Primates; family Hylobatidae; genus Symphalangus; species Symphalangus syndactylus. The sequence goes on along the minus strand of NC_072438.2, from coordinate 14,378,730 downwards.
AGCCAGGCGTGGTGGCGGGCGCCTGTAATCCCAGCTACTGAGGAGGCTGAGGCAAAAGAATCACTTGAACTTGGGAGGCAGAGTTTGCGGTGAGCCAAGATCGTGCCGCTGCACTCCAGCCTGGGCAACAGAGCGAGACTCTGTCTCAAAAAAAAAAAAAAAGAAGAAGAAGAAACTTGGGAGGGAGAAGGATGATGAGGGTGTGTCACAGAGACGCAAAGCCCAACTAAAAGGGCTCCCTGGGGCCAGAGCTGGAGCTATTTGAGAAACAAATATCAGAACAGTCTCCAATTACAACTAAAGCATAAAATAAATATTTATAAGCTCATAGTGATATAAATAAATGATTGAATGAGTAAACAATGGAGGGGAAGAGACAAACCTCTCCCATGCTAATGAATTCCAAATCATAGATGTGGCTCTTCCGTCTTCGAGGAGGGGGTAACTCCCACCCCTCAAGCGTGGGCTGTGCATGGTGACATCCTCTCAAGAGGACAGTGCGGAAAGGAGAAGAGTGACTCCACCAGGCAGGGTCTGACACGCAGGACCCTGGCCGGGAAGGGCAGTGCTATCGGTGACAAGTCTGCTGACAGCCGGCACTTGGTGTGGTGTACCTCACTCACCCCTGCAGCCTTCCTCCCAAGGACCCACAACCCCATCTGATGCCCAGAAAAACATCAGACAGACCCACATTGAGAGGCATCCTCCAGTGTGCCTTGCCAGTCCTCAGAGCTCACGAGGTCATCCAGCACAAGGAAAGTCCCCAAACTGCCCCAGCCTAAGATGTACTGTGGTGCCCTCGTGGGATCCTGGGACAGGAAGAGGAAATACTGGCGGAAGCTGAACAAAGCGTGGCATTTGGAGAACACTAAGGTGCTGATGCTGGCATCCTCCTTGTGGTGAATGTCCCAGGCTAATGCAAGATGTTAATAACTGGGGAACTGGGTGTGGCGTAGACAGGAACCGTGAGGCTCAGCTAAAATGCCCCATCCTGCATGGGCGCATCCTGCAGTGTGTGGCTAAGAACGGAGCTCTGGAGTCAAACACTGGGCTCCTGACCTCAGCTCTATCCTGACCGTCCGTGTGACCTCCCTGTGCCTCACTGTCCCCATCTAGCAAGCAGGAACTCACCAGTTATCTCTGCAACTTTTCTGTGAATCTGAAACTATTCTATCAAAGTAAAAAAGTAAATTCCTTCTAGCTCCACCACTTAAGACCAATCACTCTTACGTCCCGCCAAGCGGCCTTCCATTCTTATTTTTGGCCATTTCCCGTTGATAAAATTATACCTACTTATCCACTCACTTGTCATGAACAGAATCATAACAGACTGCTTTATCACCATGTCAGTGTGGTATGTACAGTAAGTGTACTTCCTTGTCATTTTGCACCCTGCTTTTATTCTGAGCACATAAGCTCCTCAGTCGTTACGTGTTCTTCGCCAACATTATTATGTAATCGAAGGCTCCCCTAACCAGCCCTCAGTTCTTCCTTGTTTTTTTCCTATGGATAAACCACACCAAGAGGCACAGCTCTGAGCACACTCCTTTGTCTGCATTTCAGGAACCAAAGTCATCCAAGGAATCGTTCTCCATGGAGGCCACATCGTTCTCTGTCAGGCCCTTGGTGTGCTGGAAGAGCAGGGTTTTGTGCCAGCGGAGATTAATGACGGTAGCTGGGAAGTTCATGAAGGTTTCCCTGGAAAGAAAGAATCTATGGGATCACCATTCATTCACTTAAAGGCAGGCACTCCATGCAGCCCATTGACTTTTGCTCCATGAGCTTAATTGTCTTCTGGAGATATTTTGGGGTCTGGCAAGGCCACCATAGTCGCCTCGTGCCATTGCCCACTGCCCTCCCCAGGAAAGCTGTGCTTATCTTCAGCAGGGCTGGTCCTACCCAGCCCCACGCGAGGCCCAGCTTAAATGCCCCATTCTGCGTAGGCACACCCTGCAGTGTGTGGCTAAGAACAGGGCTCTGGAGTCAAACGCTTGGCTCCAAAGGGAGACTTCTTTGGGACTTGCTTTGGGTCCCCTGTTAGGACGAGAACCACGTCCAGTACAGCCACAACTGCTCTCCCGCTCCACCCCCATCTCTGTGGCGCCCGGTGCCTGTGTAAGCCAGGATTCTACATGTTTGTTGAATAAGGGAATGAATGAGGGAATGAATGAATGAGTGAATAAATGAATGAATGAACGAACGAACACTGTGTGCTTGTAGGATCGGGAGCGAGGGGTGCACACTCAGTCTCTGGGTAACCTGGTTCAAATTCCACGGCTGTGCGACCTCAGGTAAGTTTTGTCTGCCGCCTTGTCTGCCAATTGCAAAGCAAAATGGCCCCGGGGCCACCTGTGAGTGTCTGGGTGTCTGTCATTCCGAATGTAGAGATGCGATGTCCCGAATCTGACCAAGCCACCAAACCCAGCTGGGATAAGGGTGTCTCCTCCTAAATGACCCACTCCTGTGTGGGCCCCTTTGAAAACCTAAATCAGGCCACCCCCACCCTTCCTCACACCTCCCTAGAGACCTCCCAGCCCGAATAACAGGATACTCGGTTGGAAGAGCTCTTGTGTGTGTTTCCTAGGGTTACCGTTGCAAAGACCCACAACCTGGGAAGCTGAAAACAGCAGCAATGTATCCTCTCTCAGTCTGGAGGCTGGGAGTCCAAGATGTCGGCCAGGCTGGTTCCTTCTAGGGGCTCAGAGGGACCCTTCCTTCTGTGCCATTCCCAGCTTCCCGGGCTGCCAGCAATTCATGGCCACAGTGATGTGCAGATATGTTCCCCATCTTTGCCTCTGCCTGTGTGTTGCCTTCTCTCTGCATCCCTACCTCCCCTCTCCTTATAAGGACACCAGTCATTGAATTTAGGGTCTACCCTAAGTCCAGATGGCTTCATCCTGAGATGCTTAGCCACGTCTCCAATGACCCTATTTCCAAGTAAGATCACAGTCGCAAGTACTGGGGATAGGGATGTTGACTGATCTTTTTGGGGTCACTATACAACCCACTGTACTGCTGTCCGAGGCCTTGCAGACCCAACCCCTGGCTGCTGCTCCAGCCCCATGTCTGCCTCCTGCTCAGTCCCCTACATCAGCACCTCGGGCCTGCCCCCGAGTTCCCCGGGGACCCTGGGTTCGGCGTTCTCCTCTGCTGAAGGTAGTGGGCCCCACCTAGTCACTCCCTCCCCGTCCATCCCTGGTCCTGCTTTGGAGCAGTTGTCCCTGAAACAGAATTTTAGACAGGGTCTTTGAGTGCTCACCTGTCTTGGTTTTCTGGAATGGATTCGCATTCATGGCAGAGGCCGTGAACCCTGCGTTTATGGTGGAGCCTCAGTGCCCAGAACAGTGGCCTGCACTCCATGAATGAATGAATGAATGGCTATGATTAGCACTGAGCCAGCTGGGTTTGGGGGGAACCTGCCATTTCTGCAGTACCCCCTCCCTGGCATGTGGGGGGGCCCAGCCCAGGCACTCATGAATGAATGAATGAGCGAATGAATGAATGCATGAATGGATGGCTACAGTTAAGCTGAACCAGCTGAGTTGGGGGTGGACCCGCCATTTCTGGGCACCCCTCCCTGGTGTAAGGAGAAGCCTGACCCAGACACTCCATGAATGAATAAATGAATGAGTGAATGGCTATGATTTACATTGAGCCGGCTGGGTTGAGAGTGGACCCACCATTTCTGGGCACCCCTCCCTGGTGTGTGGAGAAACTTGGCCCAGGCACCCCATGAATGAATAGACGAATGAGTGAATAGCTATGATTCACACTGAGCCAGTCAGGTTGGGGGTGGACCCGCCATTTCTGGACATCTCTTCACTGGTGTGCAGGGGTGAGGGGCTGGCCCAGACGCTCCGTGAATGGATGGCTATAGTTAGGCTGAGCTAGCTGGGCTGGGGGCGGGCCCGCCATTTCTGGGCACTCCTCCCTGGTATCGGGGGTGCGGGGGAGAGCCACACCCGGCCCAGGCCTCACAACCCCCTTTCTGGTGTGGGGGAGAGAGGCGCACCCGGCCCAGGCCTCACAACCCCCTTTCTGGTGTGGGGGAGAGAGGCGCACCCGGCCCAGGCCTCACAACCCCCTTTCTGGTGTGGGGGAGAGAGGCGCACCCGGCCCAGGCCTCACAACCCCCTTTCTGGTGTGGGGGAGAGAGGCGCACCCGGCCCAGGCCTCACAACCCCCTTTCTGGTGTGGGGGAGAGAGATGCACCTGGCCCAGGCCTCACAACCCCCTTTCTGGTATGGGGGAGAGAGGTGCACCTGGCCCAGGCCTCACAACCCGCTTGTGTTTCAGGTCATCCTTGTCAGCTCCTCACTCAGTGACCGGGACCAGAGCCTATTCCTCAGCGCGGACGAAGGCGCCACCTTTCAGAAGCAGCCCATTCCCTTCTTCGTGGAAACTCTGATTTTCCACCCTAAGGAGGAGGACAAGGTCCTCGCCTACACAAAGGAGAGCAAGGTAAGATGTATGGGTGCCACTAGCCTGGTCTGTGGGGCTGGGGTCTGCTCAACCCACCTGGAGGCGAATGCCCACTTGGAGCAAGTGGGACTCGGAACCCCTGAGCTGGCTGAGGAGGAGCCTCCCGGGGCTGGGGGCCGGGATGCTGGACCCCATCATCGCCCTCTCCTTGGTGTCCCCTCAAGGGACTGCGCCCACTTGACTGTGCTGTGGGAGCTGAGGGAAGTGCCAGTGGGCAGTGCACCGGGCTCAGAGGCTCGAGAGAGGAACCAGTGAGTAGCAGGCGATTAGGATCATGCCACTCGCCATCCCTCTCTGCACACCAGTCACAAGGGCCTTTCTCCATTTCCAGAACATTCCCCACACCCTCATCAGACCTCACTAGGCCTTTCCCTCAGTCTGCAATGCTCTTCTACCCTCGCCAAGAGCGGTGGCTTGTTCTTCCCCAGATCAGCATCTCCTCCTCTGGGAGCTGTGCCCATGGGGTTCAGCAGGGAACTGAGGCCTTGTCCCCGGGGGAGTGGGGGAGTTGGGGGCTAGCCTGGTGGGGAGCACTGGGCTGCATCTGCAGGGAGGGGCCCACCTGGGTTCTGAGGCTGTGGAGGGAGAGGGCCCCAGGGGCTGGGGAGGACCCAGTAGGAAAGGACTTTGTTCCTCTTCTGCAGCCATGGGAACAAATGGCCACAGGCTCGAGCTTAAGCAACAGAAACTTATTCTGTCACAATTCTGGAGGCCCACAGTCCAAAACCAGTGTCACTGGGCCAAGATCAAGGTGTCAGCGGGGCTGCGCTTCCCCCTGGGCTCTAGGGAGGAGTCCAACCCTGCCTCTCCCAGCTGCTGGCAGCTGCCAGTATCTCCTGGCTATGGCCGCATCTCTGCACCTTCAGGCTTCAAATCTCCTCTGCCCCATCTCCACACTGCCATAAGTGTGTGTGTGTGTGTGTGTATGCACGCGTGTAAGTGTGTGAGTGCATGTGAGTGTGTGTGGGTGTGGGTGTGTCCGTGTGAATGGGTGAGTGTGAATGTGTGTGTTTGTGGGATGTGGGGGGCTGTTAGTGTGAATGTGACTGTGGGTGAATGTGAATGTGTGAATGCAAGTGTGGGTGTGTATATGTATGTGTGAATGTGGTATGTGTGGGAGTGTGTATATGAATGTGAGTGTGTGTGAATGTGTGTGTGAGGGTGTGGGTGTCAGTGCATGTAAATGTGTGTTCATGTGTGAGTGGGTATGGGTGTGAGACTGAGTGAATGTATGAGTGTATGTGGGTGTGAACATGTGAATGTGTGGGTATGTGTGGGTGAGCTTGTGTTTGAGTGTGAGAGTGGGTGCGAAGATATATTTTAGTGTGTAAATGTGTGTGGGTGTGTGAGGCTGTGTGTGATTGTGTGTATGAGTGTGTGGGTGTGTGCGTGAAACTGAGTTTGTGGGTGTGTGTGGGTGTGTTTGTGAGACTGTGTGAGTGTGGGTGTGTTTGTGAGAATGTGAGTGTGGGTGTGAATGTGAGTGGGTGTGAGCATGTGTGCATGTGAGGTGAAAGTGCATGTGTGGGGGTGTGTACATGAGTTTGCATGTGTGAGTGCGTGAGTGTTTATGAGTGTGAAACTGAGCACGTCTGTGTGCTTGTGGGTGTGTAAGAAGCTATGTGAGCGTGTGTGAGTGTACATGAGTGTGTGGATGTGTATGAGCATGTGTGGGTGTTGAGTGTGAGAGCCTATGTGAGTACATGTGTGGGTGTGTATGAGCATATGTGGGTGTGTGTGAGAACCTATGTGAGTGTGTGTGAATGTATGTGTGTGTGTGCGTGTGTGAGCATGTGTGGGTATGTGTGAGTGTGAGAGCCTATGTGAGCGTGTGTGAGAGTGTTTGAGTGTATGTGGACGTGCGTGGGTGTGTGTAGATCTCCCTCTGCCCCTGCTTTCTGTAAGGACTCGGGCTTTTGTTAAGGGCCCCCACAGATAGCCTGGGGTGATCTTCACATCTGGAGACCTCAGCAATCCCATCTGCAGGCTCCCTTTCTGCCCTGTGAGGTAATGGTCCCAAGTTCTAAGGATTAGGACATGGATACCTTTTGGGGGCCACTCTGAGCCTAGTACCTCTGCCCAACAGGAGGTGTGGGCTCCGCAGTTGCAGGAAGGGCCCCGGTAGGAGGCCTGGCTCTGGGTAGAGAAACTGAGCCAAACTGTGGCTGAACAGTTAGGGAATGAGAGGAATAGTACATGCCTCTCTCTCTCCAATACGCTGAGGCTTCCCACAGGCAGAATCCATTCAGAGGCTAGAGGAAAGAGGCTGTGGAACTGTCTACACAGGTCAGTCTCAGGGCCAGGGAAGGGTGTATCTGTCTATGTAGGTCAGCTCCCAGGATCAGAGAAGGGTTGGAAATAGGCAGCATGGACCTGGAAGGCAAACACAAGCTGCCCAAATCAGCAGCCTTTCCCGTGCCACCCCAGGCCAGCTTGGGCCCCAGTATTTCATACTCTTCCGTATTCCTGTGCCTCTCTTTCTCAACACTGATCACAATGGGTATCTATTAGTCCATTTTCACACTGCTATTAAGAACTACCTGAGACTGATTAATTTATGAAGAAAGAGGTTTAATTGACTCAAAGTTCCGCATGGGTGGGGAGGCCTCAGGAAACTTACAGTCATGGTGGAAAGTGAAGGGGAAGCAGGCATCATCTTCACGAGGCATCAGGAGAGAGAGCACAAGTTGGGAAATGCAAAATACTTTTAAACCATCAGATCTCATGAGAACTCACTCATTATCACACAAGAACAGCATGGGGGAAACCGCCACATGATCCAATCTCTTCCCACCAGGTTCCGCCCTCCACATGTGGGGATTACAATTTGAGATGAGATTTGGGTGGGAACACAGAGCCAAACCATATCAGGTCACTATATATTTGTGAAGTCATTTGATTATTGTCTACACCCAATACATGCACTTGTGGTAAGCTCTTTGAGGGCAGGGAAAGTGTCTGGTCTTTTTCGCCATTTTAATCTAAAGTGCCTGGCTGAAAATATTAGTTGGATGGACAGATCAAGGTTGGGTGGGTGGATGGATGGGTGAGGAGGGATGGACAGATGAATGAACGGATGAATAGATGTATAGATGATGGATGGATGGATAAATGGATGGATGGGGATGGATGGATGGATGGATGGATGGATGGATGGATGGATGAATAGATGGATGGATGAGTGGATGGATGGGTGGATGGATGGGTGGGGAGGGATGGATAGATGAATGAATGAATGAATGAATGAATAGATGTATAGATGATGGATGGATGGATGGATGGATAGATAAATGGATGGATGGATGAATAGATGGATGGGTGGATGGATGGATGGGTGGATGGGGATGAATGGATAGATTGGTGGGTGGGTGGATGGATGGGGATGGATGGATGGGTGGTTGGATGCATCTGTGGACAGATGGATGGTTGGATGGATAGATGACAGATGGATGAATGGATGGATGGTGGATGGATGGGTGGATGGTGGATGGATGGGTGGATGGATGGATGGGTGGACAAATGGATGGGTAGATGGATGGATGAGTGGATGGGGATGAATGGATGGATGGGTGGGTGGTGGATGGATGGGGATGTTAGATGTTAGACGTTAGATGAATGAATGATAAATTTCTACCAACAGGGACTGTCCAGGTCAGGGACCTCCAAATGGAGATTCCTGGCTGTCGTTTGCCATGGCTCTCGACAGGATCTGGCCTCCTTGCCAAGGTTTGGTCCTCCCTGACTGGCGTCCCTGCATTTCTCAGCCTCCTGGGCTACCTCTTTGCTCCTGGCACCTTCCTTGGGGATGGCTTGTGCTTCTGGGTATTAATAGCACTACTTAGCCTTCCATGTAATTAGACTAAAGCACAATCACGGAGACTTATTTTCCCGCAGAAATTGACTGCATTGCAATTGCTCTTTAATTTATGGTGCCCTGAAAAATTAATGGAGCTGAAATCTCAGTTATTTGCTTTGGCTCTTTTCTGTGACTATAAGGGAAGAAAAAGGGAAGAAAAAGGCTTAGTTGCAGTTGTAAAAGGAATGAGGAATTTGATGAAATTAATAACAATGACAATAGGGCTTTCGTTTTTGAGGAGGCTGTGCAGTTTTTCAAAGCTCTCTAATTCCCAAGAAGCAGGGTGGTGTGGTGGAACACATCAGCTTTGACTCCAACAAATCTGGTGTATTAGGCAGGTATCTGCAACAATCATACTGAGTAACACACAGCCCCAAGCCTCAATGGCTTACAGAAACAAGCATTATTTCTTCCTCCTGGGGCTCTGTGGGTTGCCCAGTGGTTCTGCTGGGCTTTGCTGGGATTGGCTATATGAGGCTCCTGGGTACTGGTGGAGTTCGCATCCCCATACGACTCTTATGTTGAGGGCACGCTATTCTCATGATGGGGGGCAGAGGCTCCAGGGGTTGCAGAGCAAACCACACAAGCAGCTTTAGTGTAACAGCTTTGACCTGGAAAACATCACATCTACTCACACAGCATCGGCCAAAGCAAGTCACATGCCAAGCCCAGAGTCAATCGAGTGGACACAATTGCTCCGTTCTAAGGATTTGCAGATTTGTGCAAAGCCAAAGGCTTGCCTCCCCTTCCTTCTCTACCTTTTCCTTCTCAGATGCCCGCCCTGCCTCCAGCAAACACTTATCCACCTACCCTCAGACTGCCCTGTTCCATGACTTTACGACGCTTCCCTTATCCTCATTATAATTTGGGTCACTGTGAGTCTGCCTTACTTGGAGCCTGGACAGCCTTCCTGGGTGACAGCATAATACACATTTCTTCCAAGGCTCAGCCGACTGCAGTAGGCCCTTGGGATTGGTAGGACGTGAGAGCCCAGCAGTCCCTTCCCATATCAGCTTCCTGGGGGCTGCTGACATGAAACTGACCAGCCTGTTTTCTCTGTGCCTGGTCTTCAGACCTGCTTGCTGAGGCAGAACCCTGGGCACTTACTTCTAAAAGCACAAACTCGCTTTCATATTTTATTGAATTTTACTCCCCATCAAGCATTTCTGCTTCCCAGCACTGTGAGAAATTGATCTGAGCCCAGGATTGCCTTTTAGAAACTTAGTAGGGCAGAGAAGTCACCTTTGGGTGGGCAATCAGGGAAGACTTCCTGGAGGAGGAATGTTCGAACAGGGGCTTAAAGAATGGATCAGAATGTATCTTTACTTTGTAATACACCTTCAGAGCAGTAAAGATGATCACATATGACAAGAAAAAGAAAAACCCTCACAGTCCCCCAGCCTTAAGTAAAGCAGTGTTTGCGTTGATCAATATTAAAGAAATAGTAGAAATTGCTGGCAGTGGGTGTGAGGAGAGCCCTAATATGGAGTGAAGAGAGGTGCAGCCTTCACGTTGGCTGCTGTGAATATCAGCAGGTTCATGAGCTGCCCAGCAGAGCTACAAGCTTCAATACCACATTGATGGCTCGCTCTGACCTCAGACTTCAGGACAGGGAAGAGATTGGGCATCTCTTGAGTAACAGAACAATTCTCCTAGCAATGAGAAGCCCTCACTCAGCATGTGTTCATTTTGCTGTAAGAATTTTCATCTGCTGGGGCCCAGGGCAGGAACAATACTCCCCTCTGGATATGTTAGCAGAAAAGGGATTTAACAGGGGGGAGCTGTGCTTTCTAAATTGTTGGGAGATAAGGGAGAGGGTTTTAGACTAGACCCCCCTTCCCAGGATGCCTCCTGAAAGCCTGCAGTGTGGACCCACCAGGAAGCTTCTACCTCTGCCCATCAGGAAGGTGGGGACCAGAACCTCCCAGACTTATCAAGCTGAAAATCATGTGGCTGGTGCAGCTGATGTTGCCATTGCTACAGCCTGCACCTGGTAACTTCCACAAAGCCAGAGACTGGACACTGGAATGTGGAGTCCAGCTGCTGCCTTTACCACCACCACCTCTCCACCCTCCAGAGCTGGAGGGTGGACACGGCAGCATGTCCTGTGACCTTGCTGGCAGCAGACATGGCCCAGTGGGGCAGGAAAAAGCCTCTGCCTCACCTTCACCTTCCAAAACTGGCACGAGTGCATCCACCTGACCTAGAAATCTAGCAGCAACGGAGTCCACGCGATGCCGGGCTGTAGCTTTCAGGCCTCTGCAGTGAAACGAGGCACCCTGGAGTGAGGGATGAAAGTATGTTGAGTGCCACCAATCACGTCCAACTGCCACTAAGAGTCCAGGGCAGACTCAAAGCACCTCCAGAAATCATGGGAGACACTGGCACGCTCTTCTATGTGCCCTTCCTGGGGGCCCTCAAGCTGCTCCTTTCCCTCCCTCCTGTCCTGCTTCACTCTGACTTTTTATCTTTTTATCTTTATATGAGAGTAGGAGGCATGTCCTCCCTCACCACCTCCACTGCTTTCTGAGACGTCAAGTGATGAAATTCACCCTTCCACAGGATGCACCCATGCAGGTTTCAGCTGCAGTAACTGGGCTGTCCCGGATGTGTTTATTCTTGTTTATTTGCTGGTGTTTGTCTTTTATTAAGCAGAAATATTCTATTTCTGCAGCAATTGATGGTGGATAGTAAAAGCGTCTCCCAGGCAAGCGAGCTGGAAAGGCTTCATAAAGCTCCAGGGCAAGCGTCGTAAATGCAAGCGCATGAGGCAGTGATGACGATGATAATGCCATCCATTAATGTGGAGGCTTTATTACCTTGCTCATAGGAAACCATGGTGACGACTCGCCTTTTATGCATGTATTGACTGTGGGTATGAGCAGTGCCCTCCCGATTTGGTAAACTGAGACATGAGATAGAAGGTGCCTGGCCTGAGTCACTCAGATGACCCAGAGAAAGGGCTAGAGGTGACTGGCTGTCCTTCTTGAAGGCAGGGGTGACTCCTCAGCCCCTGGTACAGTCCTGTGAGCTCAAGTCTGTCAGATGGGAATTGCTGACCTAAGGGAGTGCTGTGTGACCTTGAGTAACTCACCTAACCTCTCTGAGCTTCAGTTCTTTCATTTGTCAAGAGGGAAAATTGCCAGCTTATGGGTGTGTTTGTGAGTGTGTACATGCCGTGTGTGTGTACGTACGTATGTGTGTGTGTGTGTGAGTGTGTGGGTGTGTGAGTGTGAAGTGAGGTGGCATTCAACAAGCACAGCTCAGTGCCTGGCTCCATAAAGGCCACAGCTGCTGCCAGCCTCTCTCACTGAGGCCCAGACAGAAAAAGAAGTACACCCAATGGCTGGAGCTGCAGGTGTTTATTGAACACATGCTGCATGCCAGGCCCTGCTCCACAAGCTTAGTAAAGGCTCCTTGCCCTCATGAAGCTTGTGTTCTAGGGGATGAAAACTTTCTTTAAAAAGTCCTTTCTGAATATGAAAGGTTATGGCTTCTTACCACAGCTGTGTGCCAGTGAAGCTCCGTTTACAAACCCAGCTGACAGCCCATGATTTGCTGACATCTGCTCCAGGGTGTAGTACACCATCTCTGTGTACCACTCTCTCTGGCTGCCTTCCTGCTCCCAAGGCCGCAGTGAGTGGTTGCTACAGAGACCACACAACCCACGCGGCTGAAAATATTTACTACCTGGCCCTTTACAGAATGCACTTACCAGCCCCTGCCCTAGAGTCAAACGTGTTCATTCAGTCAGCAAATGGGCCTTGCGCACCCAGCAGCCACAGACTCTGGGCTGCCGCTGGTGCTGCAGGTGAGCGAGGCAGGTGTGTGCCCCCGAGCTGTGAGCGGCTTAGCAGAGGAGCAGAAGATAAACTCCCAGGACGCAAGGAAGTCAGCAAACAGCTGTGCAGGTGTGAGCTCTGCACAGTGCACGTGGGGCCGGCAGGCTGGGGACAGCGCCGCCAAGGTGCAGGCAGCTGAGCTGGGGCGGGGCTGGGAGGACTTCAGGGGTGAGGGTGGAAGGTGCGCATCCATATGGCTGGATTGTGTCCCCCAAAATTCCTATGTTGAAGTTCTAACCCCTGGTACGAAAGAATGTGACCATATTCGGAGATAGGGCCCTTAAATGAACATTAGACTATTAGGGTGGGCTCCAATCCCATTTGAGTGGTGTCCTTATAAGAGGAGATCAGAACACAGACAGAGCTGGGAGTGGTGGCACACACCGATACTCCCAGGCAGGAGGATTGATTGAGCCCAGGAGTTTCAGGGCTGCAGAGAGCTATGATTGCACCACTGCATTCCAGCCTGGGTGATGGAGCAAGACCCTGTTTCAAAAAATCAAAAACTACAAAAAAAAGAGGCACAGAGGGAAGACCACATAAAGACGAGGGAGAAGGCGGCATTTCCAAGCTAAGGAGGGAGAAATCAACCCTGCCGATACCTTGATCTTGGACTTCTGGCCTCAGAACGGTGTGAGAATCTGTTTCTGTGGTTTAAGCCGCACCCTCTGGGGTACGTTGTTATGGAAGCCTGCATCAGCTAATACAGCATCCTGTGTGAACAGAACATCCCGGACAAAAACCCAGGGGCAGGAGGCACATGCGTGTTTTGGGATTGGAGTGCATCCTGTTGGTGGAGTGTGACTTATGCTACACCTGAGGGGGTTTGGTGGGAACAGGGCCCAGGGCAATCACTCAGGGCCTCGGCTGTGAGGCCAGGAGACCCGGACTCTTACCTGCGGAGATGTGGAGCTGGGAATGAGGCTGTCCCGAAAAACAGGAGGTAGCCAGGGGACGAGAGGAAAGTAGGGATGTTCTAGGCAGAAGGCACGGCTTGCACAAAGGCCCGGAGGCGAGAGAGCAAAAAACAGATTTAGATCAGAGTGCGTGGTCCAATAGAGCTGAAGCCCAGGGTGGGAGGAAGCTGGGGAAGGGGCCCCCATTCCAAATGACTGAGCTTGGGGAACCGTGGGAGTGGGGTTAGCTGGGGTTTAGATGGGCTGAGCAAGACATACTCTCAACCTGTTTCTTTAAGACAATTTAGCAATCGTGGGTGCTTTCTCCATGCGTGTGGCAGCAAAGAAGGGTGGCTTAACAATGTGAACTCCCAGGATTGTTGAAGAGAAAGAGGTGATTTCATTCGCAGTACCAGGAGCGCAAAGTATTACCAGACAACCACACACACAGTCGCCTTTCTCACCGCTCACGGTCAGGGTCACGAGTGGAGCCTTCATCCCTGAAGACGCCATGGAGTGGGGACACCTTTGCCAAGACAGTTCCATGATGCAGGGCCCTGTCTGCTTTTCTTCAGCTGCGGGGAAGAGGGAGGGGATGTTTGCTGCAATTGCACTTGCGACAGTGGTGGGGTCTGTAGTTTTCAAGGCGAGCTCAGGAATTCCTCCACTTCGGTAAGGGAATAAAGGCTGTGTGAGGAAGATCCAGTTCTGATGTGGACGAGGAGGGCAGGGGGGTCGCCAGCCACCCAGGACTTGCTACGTTTCACACCTGCAGTCTCCTGGCCGCGGTTCCTTGGGCAACATCCTGGCCAGTCTTGCAGTGGGCTCAGCCCTCGGCTGGTTCCTCTGATCTGCTCATCCGCAGGGACCCTGCCATGGGCAGCCTGCGTGAGAGCTCCAGGTGTGTTCATCTCGGCTCTGAAGCGTGAACCGTGGTAAAGCCTTGGTGCTGCAGGACCGGCTAATTGGCAGCTTGAGCGTTTGACCTTCACTGTGGTAGCTTGCATAGTGTCTCATCACTGAAGTTTCCGAGATGGGAGACTAGGGGAGGCAGGAGCAGCCGAAGTGGGGTGGGGAAGTGGGGTGGCCTGAGAGGGATGGGGTGCCGGCCCCTGAGGGCTCTGCTTACGGTGGGGCAGGTGGGGTGGTGGGCACCTCTGGGATTATGGTTGGAGGACCTGGTGGATGGTGGGAAGGAGGGAGGCCATTTACTGAGACTGGAAAGACACGGAGGCTGGGGGAGCAGGACTGGTTGAGACAAGAGCCAGCGCCTGCTGGGCCCTGCTAAGTTGGGGGTGGTGCAGGGAGGAAGTGACTGTGGAGAGGGTGTCAAGGAGTCATCAGGGCAGAAATGAGGACTGAGTCACTTCCCGGCAGGAGAGGATCCTGGAAGGGGGATGTGTGGCACGAGCCTCAAAGTGGGCCTGATGCCGCCCCCAGGCAGCAGCGACCTCAGGACTGAGCCCCCGCCTTCCTCTGCCTGGGTGTATTTATAGAGGGCCTCCTAGGTTTCAGGAGCTGGGGCAACTGCTGGGAACAAAACAGACCAACCCCTGCCCTCGTGGGGCCTCCTTTCTAGATGAGGATGGGGGCGCAGAGCAGATGATAAGGGATGAGTTAGAAACTGCTGGGTCTACTGAGGGCGGGCGGGGGGTGAGGGGGCTGCCAAGCGGCTTGGCCTCTGCATGGTAGGAGAGCCCAGAATGTGAGCGTGGACCTGCCGTGGTGGAGGATGAGAGGCTAGAAACCAGGGACAGGCGCCAGGGAAGGCCTAGGGAGCAATGAGAGTGGACTGAGTGACACAGGATGTCCTGGATCTGAGGAGCTAGAGGCCAGAGAACCAGAGTTCTGAGCATAGCGCGAGGGGACATGCCCGGGGATCCCTCCCCCAAGCCCAGCTGGCGCTGGCACCAGGACATGAGGGTGCAGTGGACGAAGGCACTGCAGCCTGGTCCTTTCTGGCGCCTGGGCCCTGAGCACAGACTCTGATTTCACAGACAGGGCTCTAACCCTGGCTTCGCAATAGCAGGGGCAGGGCCTCTGAGCCAGCGGCCTTAGCAGAGGCCTGACCCAGGCAGTAACTTTAATCTGAGTCTTGAACACCGGCTGGGGATGAGGAAGGGCATTCCAGGCAGAGGGCACAGCAGGTGCAGATGCTCAGAGGACCCTCTGCACACGTTAGTTAGTACCACAAGTGTGAGTGAGCCCCGAGCCGAGTGTGCCTGGGGTGGGAGCATGCAGGGACTGAGCAGGATGGCAGCCAGAGGGGGGTCCAGCGGTCTCGGGGGGACTGTGTACCCATGTGAGGACGTGGGCTTTTTTGGAGGCCACACCTCTCCTGGAAGGTCTGTGTGGAGAGTGGCAGGACCAGGTGTGCTCTGCAGCTGCAGGACCAAGGGCTGGGAGCAGGGGTCCATGGAGATGGTGTGGCCCAGCTGGGCCATGGCCCGGGGTGGAGA
Source organism: Symphalangus syndactylus (assembly GCF_028878055.3). Lineage (NCBI taxonomy): Eukaryota > Metazoa > Chordata > Mammalia > Primates > Hylobatidae > Symphalangus > Symphalangus syndactylus. The sequence goes on along the minus strand of NC_072438.2, from coordinate 14,363,195 downwards.
GGGGTACAGCGTGCAGCTGGTGCAGGGTACACAGTTGCATCTGAAGCATGGTGACTTATTAGACATGGCAGCAGGAAGGCGAGGACAGGAACCCAGAGAGGAAAAGGCCCTGGGCACTGGGCTTGGAGGCTGGGTCAGGAGCAGAGGGCGATTAGGCCCGGGGCGGTGGGGGGGCTTCCAGGAGGAGGGGGCCCACCTGCCTGTGCTAAGAGGCAGGGCTGCACAGGGTTGGGCTTGATGACCTGTTTCCCTTCTGAGATTCTGCACATCCTTCTTTGGTGAACAGCAGCGGTGGCAGCAGTGTCTGCAACAGCAGTGACATCCATGATGTCGTTGGTTCCTCATAACGTAGTGCCCGTGACAAGGACACGTGGGAACAGAAAAGAAGCACACGGCACAGAAGAAGTCAGTTGCGGTGGCCCTCGGGGCCAGCAGATGTGGCCTCTGATCCTGGCTGCTATTAGTGTGAATGTTGTGCCCGTTATGCAGGTGGAGAATGTGGGTTGAGTGGTTGGCTTGAGACTTCCTTCCTTCCTGGGCCAGTGGTGGAAATTGTTGTGCTCAAATGATTCATTCTAGACAGATCCTGATCACAGAAGGAATAACGAGAAGTGCATTCAAACCAAAGATAATTCAAGTGCAGGTCTGACAGGGGGTGACCCTGGGCGAATCACTCAATTGCTGCCAGCCTCCATCTTCCGTCTGCACGAGGTATTATTAGAAGCATCTACTTCCTAGCAATGTTGTGGGGGCGCCTTCAGAGGCAAAGGGCCTGGCTGGTGCTCGCACGTGGAGCGGATCCTGCTATTACGGGTGTTATCAGGCAGTGATCACAACAGAACGTGCTGTGTGCGTGGCAAGTGCAACCACTTTGCAGCGTGCCTGGATAATCCCCAACATCCCTCAAAGCAGGAGGCCAGATTCCCGTTTTAAGAAGCGGTGAAACTGAGGCTCAGAACAGCGTTGGAACGCACGCAAGGCTCCTGCTGTGCATGGTGGGCGCTAGTGGAGCCAAGCCTGCTGGAGCCCAAGAACCCTAGACTCACAGACTCCCCCCTTTGAAACACTACAGCTGGGGCATCATTTTATAGATGGGGAAACTGAGGCAAGAAACTGACTCAGCGGCCATGACACGGAGGTAGACGCCAGCTCCGCAGACCCAGGTCCCCGCCTCCCTGTCCAGCCCTCTCTCCCCTCCCAGCCCAGCCCAGCCCAGCCCAGCCCAGCCTGCCTCCTCCATCAGCCGCACCTGTGCGGCGGCGCTAGCGACCTCTCCTGGCCCAGGCCTGAATCTGCAACAAAATACGGTGAGCTCTGAGCTTTGCTTCTTTAACAAGGATTTCAGCATATGATGCTTCTGGGCTGCAAAGGATCCCCTAAATACCACATGGTCCATCCTCCCCTGAGAAATGCAGTGCGGACCGTATTGCACCAATACAGCCCCTACCCCCAGAGGGGCAGCTGGCAAAAGCATAACGCAAATCAAAGATGAACTGGGGACATCAGTTATAGAATCACTGGCCCAGCCCCGATGTCTGTGTTCACTCATCACCTGGGAGTTAGGGATGAAACATATTGAAATGCAAATGAACACTGAGCCAGAGTCAGAGGAGAGACAAGGGAACAGGGACAGAGTCTCCTGTTGTCCAGGATTGGGAAAGGCAAACGCGCGTTGCAGATGCGCTGCGTGTCAGACACGGGCTAGACTTCCAAAGCACGTGATCCAGTTGCATCATCCCGACCTTCTGGGTGAGGATGAGGATTGTCAGCCCAGTTTTATGGCTGGGGAAAACTGAGGGCTGCCCTGGTAGCTGGTTCCAGGTGAGGATGGGAGCCCAGGCTTCCTGGCATTGCTGTTAGGAGATTGTCCTGGCCACTCTGGAGAGAGAAGAGGAGGACAGACTGCCTTCACGAGACCCCTCTGCTGTCCCGTTCATCTCCTCTGGAGTGGACAGAGGATTTTCCCAGTTGCTGTGCCAGACCCCTGTTGACTCCAGCAGGGATGGCACCGTGCCCAAGAGGCCACAGAAGAGACCCAGAAACAGCGAGTGAGACACAGGGTTTATTGGAGAAAGTTACATGCAGGGACAGTCTGCTGGCAGTGGGCTGGACAGGGGAGCTGCTCCAGTTTGTAAGAAGCCTGCAGTTTATGTAGCTTTTTCCCTCTGCACCCTCCCCCTAGCAACCTCCTCCCAACCCAGAACAGAGGCCTGGACCCCCACAGGGCCTGCATTCCAAGGGATGGGCCAGGGCCTCTTCCTCATGGATAAGGGGTGAATCTCTGGGTTGGCCACTCCTGGATTCCTTAGCTGGGGACTCGGAAGGCACATTCTTCTTAGGCCATGGGATCATTGTCAGGGCGTGCTTCGGTGACCTTCATCGGTTTAGGGGCTGCTTCAGGGAAGAAAGGGGAGGGAACGGAGAATAGGCTTCCTGCTTCTGCTGTTTTCTTGGTTTCCAAGATGCCACGTTTGCGGTAGCATTTCCAGCATCCACAGCCAGTTTGTCATCTGGAGAATGGCGCTATGAAGTCCCACCCCCTGGCATGGTGGGGCTTGATGTGGCCAAGAGGAGCGCCCTGATAGAGATGCCTTCTCCACCCCACACGCCGCTGTGCCCAAGAGCTGGCTTCCCTCCTGCCAGAGGAGATCTCAGCTCCCTCCAGGACTGTCTCTTCCAGGAAGGAGGGGAGGCCCTTTCCCACGGGCCATCGTGGAAAGGGGAGCAGCTCTGGGCCTTGCCCGTGGCCCTGGCAACTTCACCTGATTTCTAAAACTCATAGCTTGATCAAGGTCCTGTCACCACCTGAGATCTCCAGGCCAGAGCACTGGGTGTGAACCCGAGGACCAGCTGGCCCCTTCCCTTCTCCCCAGGCCTGGGGCATTGACTCAAGGAACCCCTGGCTCCATTCATTCCTCCCAGGCCTGGGACACTGACCCGAGGACCCCCGGCCCCACCCACTCCTCCCAGGTCTAGGAATGAGCTCCCTGAGTATCCCCGGCCCCGCCCACTCCTCCCAGGTCTAGGAATGAGCTCCCTGAGTATCCCTGGCCCCATTCACTCCTCCCAGGTTCCGGGGCACAGATCCAAGAACCCTCTCGCCCTCTTTGCTCTGCTTACTCCTCAGAGGACCTGTCCAGCTGCCTGTGCAGGCCTCTCTCAAGCCCTGTCCTCCTCTCCATTCTACCACTGCCCCCAGCTGGGCCCAGGCCTGGCCTCCTCAGGGCTCCCTGCCTCCCCCCACAGCCTCTGGTGTGGGCTCCCTGAAACACTGTCTGACCACGGACCCCCCTGAGCGCCTCATCTTATCCAGCCTTGGCTGGTGGTTTTGGGCAGGGCCAGCTGTGTGATTTGCAGGGTGCAGTGCAAAGTGAAAAATGTTGACAATCAGGTCAAGTGCTTTTCCTTTCTTCTGTGCTCTCTCTCTGGGCCTGTCACCATGTCCTTTATGAGCCATTTAACATAGTGCTCCCTGGCCCAGAGGGACACCCTCCCCCAGGGCCGGCCTCAAGACAGTGCTCAGGGCACCCACCCCTGCCCCTTCCTGGGCCCAGGCCTGGCCCTGGCACTCACCAGGGAGAAGGGCAGTGGTGGTCACTGTGTGGAGACAGGACCACAGGCACAGGCAGCTGAGAACCCCTCCCGAGGGCACAGGGCTGGAGAGGGAGCCTGGGCAATCAGCCTAGCCCATGCTCTGTTGCCCCCTCAGCCTTCACTCCCAAAGCTCCAATTAAAGACACAATTTTTTTTTTTTTCAGTTGGAGTTTTGCTCTTGTTGCCCATGCTGGAGTGCAGTGGCGTGATCTCGGCTCACTGCAACCTCTGCCTCCTGGGTTCAAGTGATTCTCCTGACTCAGCCTTCCGTGTAGCTGGGATTACAGGCATGCACCACCATGCCCAGCTAATTTTGTATTTTTAGTAGAGGCAGGGTTTCTCCATGTTGGTCAGGCTGGTCTCGAACTCCCAACCTCAAGTGATCTGCCCACCTTGACCTCCCAAAGTGCTGAGATTACAGGCGTGAGCCACCGCGCCTGGCCCTAAAGACACAATTATTAAGAAGTTCAAGTCGGTGGCTGCAGAGAATTAAGCCCCAGGTGTGGGGCCTTTCTGAGCAAGGTCCCTGGGCTGTGGCACTGGTCACACGCTGTGAGGCCGGCCCTGGTGTCAGTCCCCAGCCCACCTGCGCCTGCACTGACCCCTGCAGCAGATGCCACACCCCTGCCCGGGGCCACTGCTGTGTCCTGCTCTGCTGTCCGTTCGCTGTTGTAACCCTGGCAACACGTGCCTCCTTCCTCCCAAAAGCCCGTCCTCCCATCCTCACACAGGATTATAAAGTCCCTCCCACCTTTGAGGCTCAGACACACCTCCTCTGTGAGACCCCTCTGGATTTCATCCTGGAGAACCTCGTCTCCTGGCTCCTGCCAGCTGGCCTGGGGACAGGAATGGTTCCTCCGGGAGGCGTGGGGTTTGGTCTGCACCCCAGCATGAGCGCAGTGCCTCCGCGTGTCCGCTGGACAAGGCTGACTTCTCCTGGGGGATCCGCTGTGGCGGAGACGTCACCCTCTCTCAGAAGCAGCTTATTCCTGACGTCCTGACCAAGCTTGTGTTTCTCTTTTTTCTGCCCTAAAGCTCTACGTGTCATCTGACTTGGGGAAGAAGTGGACACTTCTGCAAGAGCGAGTGACCAAAGACCACGTGTTCTGGTGAGAGCACTTCCCCACCCCAAACCGTGAGGCCCACAGCTCCGGTGAGAGCACTTCCCCCAAACCCTTGGGAGCCCCTCCCTGCAGCTCCCTTTCCTCCTCTGGACCCTCCCCAGCCCGGGACTGGGTCCCCACCATCCACTGCCTCTGCCTGCAGCCCCACACCCTCCTCATCCCAGGGGAACCCCCAGTCATTCTTCCTGCTCCGCAGTGGGTGGTATCAGAAATGGTAGAGTCCAGGGGTTGGTGTCCCTCAGGCCACGTTTTTACCCATGAACCAGCTATGTGGCCCTGTGCCACCGCTGTTCCCTCCCCGAGCCTCACAGTGTCCCCAGTGGAGAGAGGTGCTGATGTACACATGTCCCCAGCACAGCACCGGGCGCACCGCTCCACACACCCTGCCCGACCCCAGGCCCTGACTCAGCCCCTAACAGACTCCGCGGGAGCTGACCCGGCCTGCCTCAGCCCTGCTCTCCTGTTTATCCACACCTGGGCTCCCCTTCCATTGCTCAGCCTGTCGCCTGTCACCCTTCCCAGCCCCTGCTGGGTGCCAATGAGCAGGATAAGTTTGGGGTCGTATCGTCGTATCCCAGATGAGCCCCCACCCCGGCCTCCTGAGGAGCCAGACCCGAGAAAGGAGGCTCCCGTCCCAGGCAAAGGGCCACTGGGGGCCTCTGCATTCAGACGGTGGGTACCAGCCACTCGAGTGCATCATCAGGGGATGCCTCTCAGTGTGCTCCCTGGGGCAGCACCCCAGCCTCACTGCACGGGGGGGCACTCGGCGTTCCTTGAGAAATGTCTGTGGGATGCATCCATGAGGGCTGTGGAGGATGAGGGCTTGCCCAGGATGAGAGTCTCAGGCAGCAGCATGGGGCCAGGAGCCAGTGCAGCCGTTCAGAGCTCAGGCCTGCCTCTCTCCTGCTGGGGCCATATCCTGTCCTTCTGGTCACACTGCCTTTCATGTTGCACCACTCCTTGATGTGCTGATTCCATGGCATTCGTCTTTCTTGTGCATGTACGTGCGCGCGTGCACACACACACACACACACACACACAGTGCTAGCCTTTCTCTTTCTTATCCCACGTGTGCACGGGCCTTCTGCGCAGGCCACAGCCCGGTCTCCCCAACAGAAAAACACATGGAAAGGGCTTCCTACCCGTCCCGAGGGCACAGGGCTGAAGAGGTAGCCCGGGCTATCAACCCTACACACACTCTCTTGCCCCCTCAGCCTTCCCTTCCAAAGCTCCAATTAAAGACAAAATTATTAAGAGGTTCAAGTTGGCGGCTGCAGAGTGGGCAAGGGCCCTTTGTAATGTCACGCTGACCGTGGCGGGAGACTGGCGTCCTGGCCACCCCACAGGCTGAAGGAAGGCTTTTTCCTCTGGAATGCCGACTGCTGGTGTACACGCCGTTGGCTCGTAGGGAGAGGCGACGGCCGTCTGTCTGCGGGCTGCCCACGGGAGGGCCCGGTTCCTCCCTTGGAAACCAGAGCACGGCCATCCATCACTGGCCTTGTCATTGCTGTCAACTGTCAGGAGCCAGAGCTGCCCCGCCGTGGGATGCCTGGGCCCGAGCGCTCACAGAGGTGGGGAGCAGAGCCAGGAGGTGGGATTTCTGAGCCAGGTCACTCTGGGGGATTGGCAGAGCTCTGTTCACTCCCAGGCCAGGTCAGCCTCATGGACAGCTCTCCAGCCAGAGAGAGAAACCGACCCACAGTGCCCAGAGGGAAATTGGCGATAATTCAAACATGTTATTTCAGGCAAATCAAATTGTTTCCTCCCCCAAGTTTCCCTGCTGTTATTCGAGGGAATCACAGCAGACGCTGGCCACTATGGCCCCGGCCCCGGGATCTCTCCTGGAGTGTGGTGACAGCGGTGGGGATGCCTCCCCTCCCCCGGTAAGCGGTGAATAATGCTGTTTTGACAGCATTTCCAAGGAGCTCTTTGTCCTTGAACTGACAGCGGGAATTGCCAAAGCCCCGTGTTCTGTCTGAAGCTCAGACTCATTAACGTTTTGAGAAGCTACACAGCAAACAAGCTCATTAGAGTGGCCTGCAAGCGAGAGGGAGCAGCCCCAGGTGCCCTGATACCTGCTGCCTCCTGGGCAGGGCCTCAGGCACCACCCCCCAACCCTGCCCTCAGTGTCTCCACGCCCCAGAACAGAATCATAACAGCAGCTGCCCCGCAGCCACCCTGCTTTGAATACTGAGTGTCCGCCGGGCAGCGCATGGAGGCTCTGAATGCACCGTTCCATGGCATCCCCGCAGCAGCCCATGAGGGTCTCCCTCATGTCACAGGGAAGAACTGAAGTTCTAGGTCTCATGTCACAGGCGGGAGCTCAGGCTTGGATCGGCTCGGGCCCACATTCTAGGTCCTGCTGCCCCAAGCTGTAGCCCTGAGCCTCGGTCCACCTCTGACTGTGGCCAGTGGCCCTTGCCCACTCTGCTGGGTGGTCTGGCCGCCTGGGCTTCACCGGGTGTTCCTGCGTCTGCCTCCTTGCTCAGCCCCACGCACCCAGGGAAAGCCTCAGCCTTCCTCTCCATCAGCTCCAGGGCCTGGCCCTGGTGCAGGGCATGGGGGCGGCAGGGCCTCTGCCCATAGAAGGAAGAGGTAGAGCTCTCCCCACTGCATCCTTGGTTATCATACCTTTCAGGGCTTAACAGAACCATTTGCACTGGAGCTGCCCTCAGCACAAATGGGGTGAAAGTGAGTTCCCACTTCCCAAAACACTCACTCCCTGAGGGCTGCCTGCCCCAGGTCATCTCACAGGCCTGCCATTTCTAAGCAGTGGAGACCCCGACAAGCAAGAAGGCCTGTGTGTCAGGCTTGCTATTTCCTGCGGGGAGTGGGGCTCTATCTCAGACGTTATAAGTGTGGTCTAAGAGAGTCTTCAGAACCCATGACTGAGGGGCCTGGAGCAGGGACCAGGCCTCAGGCCACCTGTACACCAGTGTCTAGCCCAGGGCCTTCGCCAGTACACTGAGAAATGGCTGTGGGAAGTGCTCAGAGCAAGAGACTAAAGGAACAAACATGGTAAATGAATGAATTTATAGGGTGAGTGACTCGAAATGAATGAGTAAATGACTGAGTGATGAGTTAGTGAGGTAATAAATGAATGAATGAGTGAATAAATGAGTGAATGAGTAACTACTGAGTAAATGGGTGAGTAAATAAATGAGTGTGTGATTGAGTGAGGGAATGAATGAGTCAATGAGCGAGTGATGAGTTAGGTAATAAATGAGTGAATAAATGAGTGAGTAGGTGAGTGAATGAATGAGTAAATAGCTGAGTGTGTGATTGCATGAAAGAATGAATGAATGAATAAGCAAGTAACTGACTGAGTGAATGAATGAATGAATAAGTGGGTGAGTGGGTGAGTGAGTGAGTGAGTGAGTGAATGAGTGAGTGATTGAGTGAGTCTGTGGTTGAGTGAGTGAATGAGTGACTGAGTGAGTGAATGACTGAGTGAGTCTGACTGAGTGAATGAGTGAGTGAGTGGCTGAGTGAGTGAGTCTGTGACTGGGTGAGTGAAAGAGTGAGTGAATGAGTGAATGAGTGGGTGAGTGAGTCTGTGACTGAGTGAATGAGTGAGTGAGTGAATGAGTCACTGAGTGAATGAGTCTGTGGTTGAGTGAGTGAATAAGTGACTGAGTGAGTGGACGAGTGATTAGTGACTGAGTGACTGAGTCTGTGAGTGAGTGAATGAGTGACTGAGTGGCTGAGTGAGTGAGTCTGTGACTGAGTGAGTGAATAAGTAAGTAAATGAGTGAGTCTGATTGAGCAAATGAGTGACTGAGTGAATGAGTGAGTGAATGAGTGACTGAGTGAATGAGTGAGTGAATGAGTGAGTGAATGAGTGAGTGGGTAAGTGAGTGAGTCGGTGATTGAGTGACTGAGTGAGTGAGTGAGTGAGTCTTTGATTGACTGAGTGGTTAAATGAATAAGTGAGTCTGTGACTGAGTAAGTGAATGAGTGACTGAGGGAATGAGTGAGTGAGTGAATGAGTGAGTCTGTGACTGAGTGAGTGGGTGAGTGAGTGAGTCTGTGATTGAGTGAGTGAATGAGTGAGTGGGTGAGTGAGTGAGTCTGTGATTGAGTGAGTGAATGAGTGAGTGGGTGAGTGAGTGAGTCTGTGATTGAGTGAGTGAATGAGTGACTGGGTGACTGAGTGAGCCTGTGATTGAGTGAATGAGTGAATGAGTGAGTGAGTGACTGAGTCTGTGATTGAGTGAGTGAATGAGTGAGTGAGTGAATGAGTGAGTCTGTGATTGAGTGAATGAGTGAATGAGTGAGTGAGTGACTGAGTCTGTGATTGAGTGAGTGAGTGAGTGAATGAGTGAGTGAGTGAATGAGTGAGTCCGTGATTGAGTGAGTGAATGAGTGAGTGAGTGAATGAGTGAGTCTGTGATTGAGTGAGGGAATGAGTGAGTGAGGGAATGAGTGAGTGAGTGAATGAGTGAGTCTGTGACTGAGTGAGTGAATGAGTGAGTCTGTGATTGAGTGAATGAGTGAATGAGTGAGTGAGTGACTGAGTCTGTGATTGAGTGAGTGAATGAGTGACTGAGGGAATGAGTGAGTGAGTGAATGAGTGAGCCTGTGACTGAGTGAGTGAATGAGTGAGTGAGTGAATGAGTGAGTCTGTGACTGAGTAAGTGAATGAGTGAGGGAATGAGTGAGTGAGTGAATGAGTGAGTGAGTGAATGAGTGAGTCTGTGATTGAGTGAGTGAATGAGTGAGTGGGTGACTGAGTGAGCCTGTGATTGAGTGAGTGAATGAGTGAGTGAGTGAATGAGTGAGTCTGTGATTGAGTGAGTGAATGAGTGAGTGAGTGAATGAGTGAGTCTGTGACTGAGTGAGTGAATGAGTGAGTGAGTGAATGAGTGAGTCTGTGATTGAGTGAGTGAATGAGTGAGTGGGTGACTGAGTGAGCCTGTGATTGAGTGAGTGAGTGAGTGGGTGAGTGAGTCTGTGATTGAGTGAGTGACTGAGTGAGTGGGTGAGTGAGTGAGTCTGTGATTGGGTGAGTGGGTGAATGAATGAGTGAGGGCAGAGGGAGCCTGTGCCCCGGGTGTCATTGCCCCGCTTCACAGATGATGGATGATGAGGCCGAAATTCCATATTGCTGGTGGAGGGTCTGCTGCTGAAGGGAACAATGCCTGTCTGTATGCCGGAGAGAGCAATGTCAGGCCTGAGACCTCCTTTCCAAGGAGCTTACAAATGGTCCATTCACAAAAGCTGAAATCAACACTCCACCTTGAAAGACAGAGCTCTTTACCCAGGGTCAAAATGATTGATGCTGGTGCCCCCGTGTTTGAAATCTCAGTAGACTATGGGGGAATCCCAGCTGGCTCCCACCACATGGCACATCTGTGGGGTCTGTGCCACTCAAACCCATTTATGGATTTCCCCTGTCCACCTGGGGCCACTTGGGTGGACCTGGTCCCTGGAGAAGGTGAAGCAAATGGGGATCCTGGTGCCAGGCAGGTTGGGAGAAAGGTTGGGAACCGAACGGGGCCAAGTCTGGGTGGGAAGCTGTCAGTGGTGGGGAGAGGCCCCCGGGGGACTGGGCACTCTGCCTGAGACACCTCAACCACTTGCAAGCAGGCTATGGAGGTGCTCCTGCCCCCAGCGCTGAGTGGCCACTGCCACCAGGAAGTGACTTCCTCATCTTGAGGTTCAGTTTGCTCTTGGGCAAAGTGTCCACGAGAGGGACCGGTGTGGTAAATGGATACGCAGCTTTAACAGTCATATCAGCTGGAATGCATGTGATAACAAACATGACCAGCCGCCAAATCCAGGACTTCCCAGGGAGTCTTGCTTCGCAGAAGGCTAAAGCAGGTGGAAGTTTTCAGTGTGAAGAAAGTGGCAGGTAGATGACAGTTCAGTGGGCACAGAGAGATGGTGAAATCTGGGAGATGGGATGTGGTGCTTGGTTTGAGAAACCCTGGACCAGGTCCTCACTAAGGTTCCTTTCATTAAAAAAAAAAACAAAAAAACCCACTCCCCTCCTGGGAGCCAGGCTCAACACCGGGCATATGCTGGATACGACACCAAAATTGGACTCCATCCCTGCCTTCCCTGGAGGACCAGCCTATGAAGCTGTGACCCTAGGACATGTCTTCTGTCCCATCTCAGGCCTCATTCCAGGTGCTTCATCGGCTTGGCCCCTCACAGAACCCCTGTGAGCCAGGTGGTGAATGGATGGGTGGATGTCCCTCAAAGGCGAGGCTTTCAGACTTGCCAACCCTGAGCAGCAGCCTTTGCCCTGTCATTGCTGGTTCTTCAGCACTGAGAGGACAAGTACTGCATAAATTCAAGGCAGAATTGGTGCCAGAGTAATTACTGGAAAAGCCAGGAGACAGTGTCCAAGAGGGCAAGCGATGCTTTCCACCTCCAGCCAGCCCCATGCAGGTGGACAGTCTGTGAGAGCACAGAGGAGAGCCTTGGACAGAGGGGCCAGGGCAAGTGTAGACTCCAGCTGAGACCCTGGACTGAGGGTGGGGTAGCTGTACTCCTCTCCACCACTATCCGTTCACTGTATTATTTGGTGCACAATGCTGTGCATAGCTAGGAAGCAACCTGTGGGATGAAAAGATGTTGCTTTGGGAATGGCAGAACCTGGGTAGTGGATCTTGCTCTATTAGCTTTATGAGCTTTGATCTGTTTTCACCTGTCTGGGCCTTGGTTTTCTCATCTGTAAAATGGGTATAACCAAACCATTTGGGATCATTCAAGATAAGTATGATAAGGCATCTAGAGCACCTAGGACATTCCCTGTACCTGAGCACCTGCCACCAAATGGAGCTATTAAATGAGCTCAAGTGACATGCTGTGTGCAGCACAGACTCAGCACCTGGCTTCTGCCTCTAATGACAGAAGCTTCCTCCCTCTCCTCCCGCCCATTTAAAGACTTCGCCCAGCAGGGCAATGAAACAGAGAGAGGAGTCGGACAGGGATGGGGTGTGGGTGGATTGAGAGTGGAGTGGGAGAACCACAACCCCAGCCTGAGTGTCCTGACCCAGGAGCCAGCAGGGCAGCTGCAGTGTCTCCTTTATCTCTGTCCCCAGGGCCCGCAGTGGGCCTTGTACACAGTAGGTTTGTCCCACTGGGCTCTTAGAGATATCTATGGAACTCAGCCACTTGGCAAAACTCCTGCATTTCCTTCACGGCTTCTCTGAAGCTGGGACCACCCCCAAAGGAGGCAGAGTCCCATAATAGATGGGACATCTAGACTCGTGGTATTAGGAGAAGGCCTGTGTTGTGAGCAGGGCAGTGTGTGGGGTCTGAGGAGAGCATGCATTTTGGGATCAAGCAGACCTGGGCAGGAGCCTGAGACTGCCCTGGTCTGAGCCATGTTGCCTCAGGCAAGTCACAGACCCGTTCTGGCCCTAGTGGGGTCACGTGTGAATGCAGATGAAGGCACCTGCCTCACAATGCACAGTCCAGGCCCATGTGTGGGGACAGCCTGGTGCAAACTGTCGAGTGATGGGGTAGGGAGTGCATTCCTCTTGCTGGAGCCTTCGCCACCTCACGAAAGGATTCAGGCAAGTCCCTGGAGGCAGCACCAGAGGAGGGCTGATGGCCGAGAGAGGAATCTTCCCAAGGCCGCACTTGACCAGGTCATGGGGAGCAGGAGACAGAGCAACAGCCCAGGAGAGCCTGGCTTGAATCCCAGGTCAGCCCATACCACTGTATGGCTCTGGGAGAGTCATTTTGCTTCTCTGAGCCACAGTTTCCATATTTATAAAATTAGGATAGGGTGGGAGTCCCAGGCCTGCCTGCCTCCTGTAGTCATTTTAGATGATCAAAATGAAACAAAACAAACAAAAATGAAAAAGCAACGTGAAAGTCTTTTCTGAAGAAGAAAGTCTTTTACAAACACTCCCATGACAGAAAGAAACCCAACCCCCTCAGCTCACGCAAGGAAGACGCAGAGACTCCAACTTCCTCAGCTCACGCAAGGAAAACGCAGACACTCCAGGCACCTCAGGAGCAGGTGGGGTCCCAGGGAGGTGATGACCTCCGGACTCACAGAGCAAGGGCGGCTTCAGAACCAGGGAGGCCACGTGGCTGCATGGGGTGTGGGGAGCTGCTGGGGGAAGGGCACGGTGACTCCATTCCCGACCCCAGCCTCGGCTCTTCTTTTCCAGGTCTGTGTCTGGGGTGGACGCTGACCCTGACTTGGTCCACGTGGAAGCCCAGGACCTCAGTGGAGGTAAGCCGGGCAGTGCACAGGCACCGGGTATCCCTGAGTCACCTCGCGCCCGACACAGCTCGGCCGCGCCTGTGTTCAGTTACTCGTCCCCAGTGGCTGGCCCTACACAGCCGCCCTCACTGCGTCTCGATGTGGCATGGTTTTAAATGTGCTTGTTTTCCAGCTGGGGAGGAATCGAAGTCAAGCAGCTCCACTCCAGTGAGAAAGTCTATTAAGAGGGCGATTTGTTCTGGCTCCTGTGCATTGAGTGTTTCCCACTCACTCGGCCCCCAACCCCCGGCATGTGCTAAGTGTGGAGGTGGGGGGCAGGAATGGGGGCACGGGCCTTCCTACCCGGACCCAGCCAACTTCCTGCCCAGGGCCGTACATGCTGTGTGACAGGAGGGTGCTCTGAGGAGGGCAGAGCAGCTGAGTCCCCGCAGAGACATCCTCTATGCAGGATCACCTGAGCCAGGATGTGTCCCAATTAGAACAGAAATGCCAGCATCAGCTCCCAGCCCTGCCGCTGGCCAACCTCGGGGCCCGAGGCCAGTCACCCCAGTCTCCTGGCCTGTGAAATGGATGGTGATATGAAATAAGTGAATGCAGAGTCCCCAACGGGGGGGTCATCATGGCCAACCTTTCAGGGGCAGGGTCAGTTGCTAAGTGTGACTCCCCACCCCACCCCCCACCCCTCCCCCACCCCCACCCCGTCACACTCGGGCAGGCGGGGCCAGCGCTATTACTGTTCTGTGTTGATAACCAGGGCAACAGCTCAGGGGCAGTCCAGGTTTGCCTGGGGTCACAAGGTCCCAGCTGGTGCACCTCTCACCACCCCTGCTGGGAATGCTCCTCCCTTTTGGAATTTCTTACCTTTGACCTCAGGCACCCTGCCAGCCACCTCTGCTGGGCTCCACCATCCCAGCTCTGCACACTTTCCAGGGCCTGGAACTCCTTGAGTACCAGTGTGGGCTACTGATCACCTGTGTCCCCAGTAAGGCTGCTGAATGAATAAGCACCTAGCCAGATGCCAGGGTTGCCCCTGAGTAGCCTACTGGGCAGAACATTGCAAAATGACATGTGCTACAGGGAGAAAGACTCACTGCCCGCATCACACCACATTGTCAGGGTCAGCTGTCTGCCCTTTCCAGAGCTTCAGCTGGCCCTGGCTCATGAGCACCCGCTGTCCACAGCTCTTTCAACTCCATATTCACCAAGTTCATTTAGGTGGCTCCTGCATGGCCATGTGGGGGTGTTTATACTACAGAAATTGGCAAGCACTATCATCAGGGCTATTATACCCAGCACACAACCCATCAGCCTGAGAGGTGGTTGTGTTGGCTGTAGGCCTGGAACACTGAGAGCCTGACCATGGTGAGATGGATGAATGAGTGAGTGATTGAGGGAATGAATGAATGAATAGGTGAGTGAGTGAGTGAGTGAGTGAGTGAGTGAGTGAGTGAGTGAATGAGTGAGTGATTGAGTGAGTGAGTGAGTGAATGAGTGAGTGATTGAGTGAGTGAGTGAGTGAATGAGTGAGTGATTGAGTGAGTGATTGAGTGAGTGAGTGATTGAGTGAGTGAGTGATTGAGTGATTGAGTGAGTGAATGAGTGAGTGAGTGAGTGATTGAGTGAGTGAATGAGTGAGTGAGTGATTGAATGAGTGAGTGAGTGAATGAGTGAGTGAATGAGTGAGTGAGTGAGTGAGTGATTGAGTGAATGAGTGAGTGAGTGAGTGATTGAGTGAATGAGTGAGTGAGTGATTGAATGAGTGATTGAATGATTGAGTGAGTGAATGAGTGAGTGATTGAGTGAGTGATTGAGTGAGTGAGTGAGTGAGTGAGTGAGTGAGTGAGTGAGCATATGAGTCAGTAGATTGTTGACTGAGCCTGCTCCTGAGCTAGTCATTTCACTGCATCTCCAGCCAGGCAGCCCCACTGCAGGAAGTTCAGTGGTTCAGTGTTGAGTGCTGGGCACACCAGGCAGTTTCAAGGGAACATGAGTGTGGCTCAGGAGGGCTTGGCAGTGGCCTGGTGCTGCTGCCCACGTACCCTCTGTGTACACTGCCCTCTGCCTCCTCTGAACAGCCCGGGCAGGTAGGCCCACTCCATTGTTCAGTGCAGAAACCTGAGGCTGAGCTTAGGGGTCGGCCTTTCTGGTTCCTAAACCCCTTCCCTTAACCATTCTCCATGCTTCCGGGTCACCCAGGGCCAGGGGCAGAAGGAGAAGGAAAAGGAAGAGGAGGAAGAGGAGGAGGAGGAGGCACCCTTCCCTTGGTCCCTTTGGATAAATCTTCCTCCTGGCTCACAAGCTGGAATGCAGAGCTTCCTGAGGCCTCCAGGATCCAGCCCCTCCACATAAATTTGCCCCAGGGAAACAGAAGGACTTTAAATTAGCAGCTCCCTGGCAAAGCATGCATTCAATATTGCTAAACCATAAGTATTTGGAAAGGGTAGAAGCATTTGCTTAAAATTTGGAGCCCCACCCGCCCCCACCCCTGCTTAGGTGTGAGAGACTTCAGGAGGGTGTGGGGGCCGTGCACGTCTGGGTATGGCGAGGTACCCACCGTCATCTGTGCTGACCCCTCCTACAGGGGGGTGGCAGGCTCCAGAGTAGCACGAACACCTTCCTGAGGGTTGAGGGAGCTCGCGTCAGAGTGCAGGTGGCCCACAGTGAGCGAGGATGACACCCTCAGCCTCAGGTGTCATCACAGTGGCCTTTAGAATTCAAGCCCACGAAGCCGCACCGCAGTGGTATTAGAGGAAGATGGAGCCCAGCACATGTCTCGGGCTGTCTGTGGCTCCGGCTGGAGTCTGACCACCTGGGTCGGCGCCTCTCTCCTGTAGACTTTCGGTACGTCACCTGCCCGATCCACAATTGCTCCGAGAAGATGCTGACGGCCCCGTTCACAGGCCCCATTGACCACGGGTCTCTGACTGTGCAGGACGATTACATCTTCTTTAAGGTAAGCTTGCTTCCAGGGCTTTTGGAAATTGGCAACAGGCAATGTGGTGGATGACCCGCTCGTGGCAAAAATGGAATCGCTCAGAAAAGAGGCAATAAAACGGGTATTTCACTTTCAAGTACTACTTCGCAGGTCACGGTTTCTGACCATGGCTGTGGCTGCAGGCGTCCACAGAAGCCCCCGCAAGTCCAGAACTGGGGCTCAGGGACACTGAGGCTCCACCTCCCTTCTGGCTACCACAAACCTCCCAGCCACTCGGGGTCCCCAAACCTAAGCCCATTTAGCCCCACTTGGCTTAATCAGTGACTTTGGAACTGACCAGGACTGCTTCTGGTGCTGGTTCTTGGCCACCAGGCACCGGCTATCCACAGCCCTGTGACCAGGACCCTGCTGCCTGTGCCCTCAGGTCACAAGTGGGCCCACCCTCAGCAGCCAGGTGGTCCCAGCTAATTCAGAAACTCTAGCACACAACCAATCCATCCAGCTTTTCTTCACCTTCATGGATGGGGAGCTCAGCCCTCCCGAAACAGCCTAGCCCTCTGCTGAGTGGCCCCAGTCACTGGCCTGTTTCTTCTGGCCCTGAGACAGAGTCTGCGTCATCGGACTCCCATCCACTGGGTTCTGTTCTGCCCTCCGGGACCCTGAAAAACAAACCAAAGTTTCCCCCAAGGAAGCCCCTTGAGGGCAGCTGCGGGGTGCACTCTCCCCAGAAGGGCCTCCGTGCTCCCCAGCCTCCTCCTTCCCATGTGTCAGCCACACTTGGTCACCCCAGCTCCCCACTCTACACTCAGTGTGTGCCAAGGGCCACAATGGAGTTAGGGGCTAGGGCAAGCAGTGGGCATCCCATCCCCCACCATTAAAGCAGGCCAGACAATAGGCTGCTGCTGCCACTGGCCCTAACCTCCAGCCCTGCCCAGTCTCCACTTCTCTCTGCTGAGCCCCAGCCGCTGGCTTTTGATCCCCCGTCTGTGTGTTTGCTCGTACTGTTCCCTGTGCTGTGCCTCGCTTCTCCACCAGCTGATCCTGCTCCTTCTTGAAGACTCAATCATGCGCTTCCTCCTCCAGGAAGTCTTCCCTGACTTCTGCCTCCACTTCAGGCTCACTGGTGCCTCCTCTGAGGACCCCCAGCCCTGTACCTTCCTCCGTCACAGCCCAGGCCCCACTGTGTCATGCCGTACCATTTACTCCTTTTGTCCTTACACCTGACTCAGACAAGCTGAGGCTGGGCTCTAGGTCTGAACCCCCCACCTGCTTTCCCAGCTCCTAGCATTGCATTTCTGCAGATGTCCACTAAGTACCAGAGCAAAGACAGTGTCAGCTCTCTGGGCAACCATCTCCCATGTTGAGTGGTTTCTAAACGTTAGACAGGCTCGCCTGTCAAAGCCCTGCAGCCTAAGACCCCCGGAGCTCACCTATGGCGGAGCAGGCTGGGTTATCACTCAGTGCGGCAAGAGGGAACACACGACCTGGGGAACCTGGGCATCTCAGAGGGGTTAGAAGGGCCTGATTGTCAGGTGTGGGCTGCAGAAGGTGATTTCGGGGGGTTGCGAGGAAACCAGGTGTGACTCTGGATTGAGGGATGTGAGGAGGTGAGGTCCTGCTAGGATCGGGCGTCTCAATCTTGTCTAAAGGGAGGGGTGATTCAGGGGAGGCAGGAGACTCAGGGGGAGGCGGGAGCCAGGCAGTGAAGCAGCAGCCCTCGCTCATCTTAGCCAGGGTGGGTGTCTGGGCATCTTGGGGATTTGAACAACATTCATGTCTGGTCTGTGTTCAGACCCGATCGCAGGGTGGTCTCATTCTGCACAAGGTCACAGAGTTAGCTTGCCTGGTGTTGGTGCTCACGACATTGTTTATGAGGGGCAGGAGAAGGCGGGGGCCACCGGCTCCATCCAGTTTCTACCCTGGTTTCCATCTTTCTCAACAACTGCAGAGGAAAGCTCTCCCTACCCCAGCCTAGGCCTCTCCTGCCCTCTCCCTTCCTCCTCCCACCCTCCTCCTCAGAGGATCCAGGAGCCTGTGCTGGGATGTGAGAAACCTCAGCCCTTCCAGCCCCACCTCACCACCAACAAGGCGGCGGTGCTGGTGGCTCAGGAAGCTGCACCTCCTGTTCTGTGGCAGTGAGGATATGTGGCCTCTGTAATCAGAGACCTGCCACAGTCCTGTCCTCCTGGGCCTTTCTGTCTCTGGGAACAGATGCCCATGGCCACAGTTCATGGGGTTGATTGTTATGAGATCAAATGACCTGCCCGGGAAAAGCACTCGGGATGGTGCCAGCTTTGTTTGTCATGCCTCAAAGTTCAGTGATCACCTTTGGTAACGAGCTCATCTTTGGCCTGTCTCCTTCTCCATCGGAACTTTCTCCACCTTGTTCCATAAGTTGGATGCAGAGCAACAAGGTGCTGAGAGAACATGGGGAAATAAGTAAGTTCTGACTGAAGGAAGCAGAAGATGACTTCCCAGAGGAGGGATGTTAATTTGGGAGCTTTGAAGGATGAATAGGAGTCTGCTCATTTCAAGCAGAACAGGTAGAAGCAAAGTAAAAGGGCATTTTCACTTGCTGAATATAATATGTAGTTTTTCATTCATGAGACTCTGGCTGGAGAGGGAATCAAGCCTCTCAAAAATGTGTTTCTTCCCCCGATTAGGCAACATCAGCAAACCGGACAAAATACTATGTCTCTTATCGTCGCAATGAATTTGTCCTGATGAAGCTGCCGAAGTATGCATTGCCAAAGGTAAGGTGCTCCCCACTCCGCCTGGCCCTGTGGCCAGACCCTAAGCCTATCCTGACTCGTGGGGCAACAGGACTCACACACAGGTGCTTGGAGGTCCCAGGTCAGGATGGACAAGAACAGTGTGTAGCTGCGCTTCCTCCAGCCACTCGCCCCTCACACCCTCCATTCCAGCCCACCCAGCCCTTCCAGACTCAGCTGTGCCCAGCTTCATCCTAGGCCTCTGCCAGGCTCTTCCCTCTGCCTGGTTCATCTTTCCCCAGAACTCTTGCACATGTGGTATTTCAGGAGAAATATCACTTGCTAATGGCCCCCTAGGCGGGCCCAGTCCTCTGTTTTCTGGTCCCATCCCACTCTTCTCCTTGCTGGTGCCCAGCGTGCGAGGGACCCCTCCCTCCAGTGTCCATCTCCTGCTCTCCTCTGACATTGCTGGGGTGGGGATGATCTCTGCTGTACTCACCTCTGCATTCCAGCCACCTAGTATGCTGCCTGGCATATAGTAGGTGCTCAGTTAATGCTATTGCCTTTCCCTGCCTTGGAAGGCAAAGAAGGGAGACCAGGGGAGCTGGGGATTGCCCAACTCTGCCCCTGCCCCTGCCTCAGGGCCTCTCTCCACCCTATTAATATATTATTCCCGCCTATCAGAGGAGGTGATGGAAGTTCAGAGAGGCAGTCACCTGTCTGAGATCACACAGCTAGTTAGAAACAAAGGCAGATCTCAAACTGAGGTCCAGGTGAGTCGGCTCAGCCTCGTGCCACACCTCCCTCCTGAGGACATTGGGATGATACTTTCCGAAGATCCCTTGTCCCACATGCATAGTTGAGAAACAGATGAACCTTCCCTTCCTCCACATTTATTTACTGAACACCAAATATAAACCTGAATGTGTGCTAGGAGGCCATGCTGTGAATCAGAAGCCCCGGGTTCCTGCTCCTGTGGGCTTTGCAGACGGGGAACAGGCAGGAGATCCAGTAGACAGACAAATGCATAAAATAATTGCAAGTTGTGGTTTGTGCTAAGAAGGGAACAAGAGGGAGAGACAGAGAGTGATGGAGGGCGTGTGTATGATTGTGTGTGTGTGTGTGTGTGTGTGCTCAAGTGCTTGTGTGTGTGGCTGATTTAGGCCAGGCAGCTATGGAGGGCCCTCTGGGGCTAGGATGGGAAGGGATTCTTTATCCAAAGCCCTAAGGCAGCTCCGAGAAGAGCAAGGGAGAAAGTGGTTCGGGTGGAGGGCAGGGCAGGAGCTAAGACCCCGGGCTAAAGAGCGAGAGTGGAGTGGGAGGGGCCAGCGGCTCTGGGCCCTCCAAGCCCAGGCTGTGGCTTGATGTAAAGTGCTTGGACATGGGAGCTTCTGCGCTGGGCACCCTCAGACCTCTCCTGAGCCAGAAATGGGAAAAGTCTAGGAGGCCTTTTAAAAACTTCTCTTTAAAAACAAGAAAAAAATAAAAGGAAAAAAGGAGCAGCTTAATAGACTGAACTCTCCAGGCTTGGCTGAGTATGTAAATTAAAAGCTAATGGTTTCATTTCAGGCAAAGGCGTAGGTATCTGTCCCTCTGGGGTGAGGGACCTTTTCAGCATCTGGGAAGCCTTCCCTCGACCTTTGGGAAGCTACAGCATTAGAAGCTCCTCTGTCCTGGGCTCTTTGTCCTGGTGTAGGGGAGAGGAAAGTGCACAGCCCAGAATTAGGCCCATACAGGGACCCTCTCTGCTCCCCTCTGGCATTGGAGGCTGGGGTAGCTGGGCCAGCAGTCAGCCTGCTGCCAAGGGTGCTCTAAGGAGCCTATGGTTATAAGTCATGACCTCTGTGACCTTGAGCGATGGCTCCCTGGACCTGCAGATGTGATGTCAGTGAGATTTGCAGGAAGCACCAGGTCATGTCTCCCGCTGTGGACCCTTGACAGTGTGCATTTTACACTTGTTTTCTTCTTCTCGCATTTCCATGGAAATTGGAGGTCATTGAAAAGAATCAAGAGACTCTCACAGCAGTGACAGACACACACCCGGCCTCATGTCATTCAGTTTCAAGGGAAGACCAGGGACCCATCCAGGGCAGGTGGCATGTGCTGTGACTATCAATGTCCTCCCTCAGGGGTCCGTGCACAGGACCCAGTGACCAGCAGTTGAAGATGATGGTCACTTCCTTGTCAAGAAGTGGGCAAGCTGGGCTGCTGTCAGGAGAACGGGGCCCCCAGAGCCCTACGGGGTCTTCAAGACCACATCTCATGTTGCTGAGACCTTTACCCAGCCAGCCAGCCAGCCTGCTTCCTCTCCACCCAGGTCAGGACAGCAACCCACCCAGTATTTCCCACCAACAACTTATAGAAGTGGCTAATTGAATTTCCTCATCAGATGTTGTTGTTTTATGGTGAATTTGTAACTTGCCTGTTTCCTCTTCCCACAGACTCAACTCTCTCTTTTTTTTCTTTTTATATTTTTAATTGCTTAATTAACATCATGAAAATCATAGACATTGGAGCAGGGGGCTCACCCGAAAACCTCTCACCCCATCCACCCAATGTCTCCTCCCCCAATTCTTGGTCTCCCCGCATTCCTCAGTCATATGCAAAAGAGCTTTTACGTAGCTGAATTACAAGCAGTCCTGGGTCTCCAGCCTGCATCCACAGGATGCTATAGCATGAGACTGTTTCTTGAATGACGCATGATATCTACTTTAAATGACTGTGAAGCTTTCTATTGAGGAGAGTGTACCTTGTTGAGCTAGGCCAGACTCTTGTTGCTTAGACATTTTGGTTGTTTCCATTTTTTTATAATTATAAACAGGGCTGCAACGAATCTATGTGTGCCCGCAGGTATTTCTTTTTAATTTTCTCAAGTTAAAGTCTAAGGAGAACTTCAGTGAAGGGGTGGCCTGCCCCTCCACACCTGTGGGTGTTTCTCATCAGGTGGGATGAGAGACTGAGAAAAGAAAGAGACACAGAGACAAAGTATAGAGAAAGAAAAGTGGGCCCAGGGGACTGGTGCTCAGCATACAGAGGACCCATGCCGGCACCAGTCTCTGAGTTCCCTCAGTATTTATTGATCATTATCTCTACCATCTCAGAGAGAGGGATGTGGCAGGACAATAGGGTAATAGTGGGGAGACAGTCAGCAGGAAAACATGTGAACAAATGTCTCTGTATCATAAACAAGGTTAAGAAAAAGGTGCTGTGCTTTGATGTGCACATACATAAACATCTCAGTACATTAAAGAGCAGTATTGCCACCAGCATGTCTCACCTCCAGCCCTAAGGCGGTTTTCTCCTCTCTCAGTAGATGGAATATACAATCGGGTTTTACAGGGAGACATTCCATTGCCCAGGGACAAGCAGGAGACCCATGCTTTCCTCTTATCTCAACTGCAAAGAGGCCTTCCTCTTTTACTAATCCTCCTCAGCACAGACCCTTTACGGGTGTGGGGCTGGGGGACGGTCAGGTCTTTCCCTTCCCAGGAGGCCATATTTCAGACTGGCACATGGGGAGAAACCTTGGACAATACCTGGCTTTCCTAGGCAGATGTCCCAAGGGCCTTCTGCAGTGTTTTGTGTCCCTGGGTACTTGAGATTAGGGAGTGGTGATGACTTTTAACAAGCATGCTGCCTTCAAGCATTTGTTTAACAAAGCATATCCTGCATAGCCCTAAATCCATTAAACCTTGAGTCGACACAGCACATGTTTCTTCGAGCACAGGGTTGGGGGTAGGGTTACAGATTAACAGCATCTCAAGGCAGAAGAATTTTTCTTAGTGCAGAACAAAATGGAGTCTCTTATGTCTACTTCATTCTACATAGACACAGTAACAGTCTGATCTCTCTTTCTTTTCCCCACACTTCAGAACAAAGGATATAAATGTTTGTGTAGCTTAGTTGCTTGGGCAAGCTGAGCTGCTGTCACCAACAAAGTTGGAATAGATCAGCTTCAACATAGCTTTGCCATATTTTTCTATTTTCCTTCTATGTTAAAGGGTATAAATGATACCGTCCTGCTGTTTTAATTTACCTGTCTGTGAAAGCTATAAAGGGTGGGCCGTTTTTATATTTGTCCATATCCTTTGCTTATTTACTTATCATTTTTTTTAAATATTCAGTTTCCCTAACAGAGGTAAACAATAGGCCAAAGCTGTAAATAGACAAAAGAGAAGAAAAATCCAAATAACTATCAATTATGTAAAAGCATTCACAAAAATGGGTAAATGCAAATTTAAAGTGAAATATTCTTGTATTTGCCATAAATGTACTTAAAGTAAAATAAAATTTCTAAACTGTATGAATAAAGAAAGAAGTGACATCAGGTAAGATGGCAGAGCAGGATGCCCCAGAATCCGTCTTGCCACCTAGATGGCAACGGCACTGGCAGAACCCATCCAGTGTAACTGCTTTGGAATTCTCAAGTGTATTTGAGAGCTTGCAGTTTCCAGGGCAAGGCATGGATGGCATATCAAAGTCAATTTGGATAATGTCAGCTCTTAGCCTGGTACCAGGCTTCCCATCCCCCACCCCAGCCCCATGGCAGGCAAATGTGCACGTGTCCCTAGAGCAGCATGCACAGAGCTTGAAGGAGCTGGAGGGCGCAGGAGTGCCATAAGGACCTTGTCTTTCAAATACTGAGGATCTGTGCTCTGATTACTGACCGCTTCTGATGACAGATGTGCAGATACCCAGACAGGCAGCTGTTATTGCAACCACCATGAGTTGAAACAGCTTCCAGGAGATTTAAAGGGTCACAGCCTGTTTTCCTCTCTTTTATTTTTCCTCCTTTACCCTTTTGGGAGCTAGACATTCAAAAGCAGCTGTATATATAGGAGAATTTAGAAAATCACCAGGCATGCCCAGGGAAAAGCAGAGGCTCAGAAAAGGCCTAGGAAGATGTTAAGCTTACATATAAGGCTGATTCTTGGTAAAGAGATAGCCAACAACCATCAAAAATAAGAACAAAACATGGCAAGCTCTATGGAAAGGGGACAAGCTAATTTCCAGAGGTACCATATTATTAATGTCCACTCTAACTGGACATTAGACTCAACTGTCCAGTTTTTGACATAAAAAAGTTATGAGGCATACAAAGAAACAGGAAAGTATGATGCATTCAAAAGAAAAAAAATAACATAAACCTTCCCTGAGAAAGACCAGATGGCAGATCTACTAGACAAAGACTTTAATATGAGTGTCTTACAGAGGCTCAAAGAACTGAAGGGAAAAATAGAGAAAAACAAGAAAATGATGTATGGACAAAATGGAAATAGCAGTAAAGAGATAGAAAAAATAAAAAGGAACCAAGAGAAATTCTGGAGCTAAAAAAATAATTGAAAAGAAAAATTTACTAGAGGGATTTGAAAGCAGAATTGAAAGGCAGAAGAAGGAATCTGAGAACTTAAAGATAAGACAATTAAAATTATCAAGCTGAGGAGCAGAAAGAACAAGGATGGAAAGTGAATGCAGTCTATGGGAGCTTTTGGACATCATCAAGCAGACCAACATATGATTGTGGGAGTCCCAGAAAGAACAGAAGAGAGATAAAGGCAGAGAGACTATTTGAAGAAATAATGGCCCAAAACTCCCCCATCAATTTATATTGTTGAAAGACATGAATATAAGTATCTAAAAGTTCAACAAACTCTAAGAAGGATAAACACAAAGAGATCCACACCAAGACATATAACCAAACTGTCAAAAGACAGAAACTCTTTTTTGTTTTGTTTTGTTTTGTTTTGTTTTTTTGATATAGAATCTCCCTTTGTCACCCAGGCTGGAGTTCAGTGGTACAATCTCAGCTCACTGCAACCTCCACCTCCTGGGTTCAAGCAATTCTCCTGCCTCAGCCTCCTGAGTAGTTGGGATTAATACCCAGCTAATTTTGTATTTTTAATAGAGACAGGGTTTCACCATGTAGTCTAGGCTGGTCTATAACTCCTGACCTCAAGTGATCCACCTGCCTCAGCCTCCCAAAGTGCTGGGACTAGAGCCGCGATCAACCATGCCTGGCAAAAAGTCAGAAACTCTTAAGAGAGAATCTTGAAAGCACCAAGAGAGAAATGACTTGTCACATACAAGCAATAATCAATATGATTATCAACAGATGTCTCATCAGGAACCCAGAGTTCAGAAGGCAGTGAGCTGATACATTCAAAGTGTTGAAAGAATTTGATGAAGGTGTTCGTTCATTAGACTGTTTCATGAATTTTATATAAACATCTATGGAGAAATTTCCCCTGACATGTCTATTAAAAATATTTTTAAACTTTTCCAAAATTACTTATTTAAAATGCATTCACTACAACTAATGGAAGAATACATCTATTTACCTTATAATACAACATAATAAACAATACTATGTATATGTGTAGATACCCTTTCTACCTGCTTGCCTCTCCAGTCCTCCCTTCCCTGACAGTCTCACTTCCTCATTCCTCAAGGAGGTATCGTTGAAAGTCTTGGATACCCCTCATATCCATTCTGCCCCTTCATCTTAGTTCAACAAACCCCAGACTTTGGCTAGTACATTGCTTCCCAGCTAAAAGACTGCATTTCCCAGCTTCCTTTGCAACTACATGTGGTCATGCTTCTAAAATCTAGCCAGTGAGATGCTAATGGAATTGTCCTGTGTGGCTTCTTAGAGCTCTCTAATAAAGAGAGCTTTTTCCTGTTTCTGTTATTTACAAGCAAACCTAATTCTACCTAATAACAAATATCGGCAACGTTGGTGTTTCCTTCTGCATGTTTCTCCAGGTCATGCAAATATGTACAATCACATATACTATATGTATATTTGAATGTGTCTTACATCCTTCATTTAAAAATATCAAAATGTCTCTGCTTCTGTCTTTTCTTAAAGAAGACAGTAAATGCAACATGAAGCAAAAATTGCCTGTTATTTATAACTCTAATCAGCAAATATTTTTAAAAGACCATTCTAATATTGGAATACGTAAAACGAAATACATGTCCTCTACTCCTGCTGATGCGGAAGGAACTAATGTAAACTTTCAGCGATTTAACAACAGGTAACAAGAGCTTTCGAAATGTTGCGAGGTGGCAATTTCCCTTCTTAGGAGTTTCTGTCAAGGAAATAACCAGAGAGCAGAGATCTGTGTCTAGAAATGTTCATGACCATCTCACAGTTATGTTGAGAACGCTGACGGTTTCCCAGTGGGGAAGCAGCTCAGTGGAGTATGGCCCGTCCGCAAAATGGAATATCATGCAGTCATTAAAGTGCTGTGTATAGATCATTTTAATGGCAGAGAAAATGCTCTGCCTGTGATGTAGCAGGGCAAACTATAAACTACACATGGAAAAAATATGTGCACCACACTGGAGAGAAAGCCCAAATGTAAACATTTGAAAACGCTGGTGCCGGGTCTCACTAGGGGGCACCAGTTGTAACCTCGAGTCACTTTATGCATTTTTCTTTGTTTCCTAGATGGTGGAAAACATTTACCCAATGCATTTACACAGGTTATGTAAACATTTACCCAGAGGCATAGGAGGCACAATGTGACTTGCTGCAATCGCTGTAAATACTGAATCCTGATGACATGGTTGATGCCAAGCCCCCTGATCTCAAAGCACCCATAGTCTCAGTCCCCCCACCACCCCTGCAGGAGTCTCACATCCTCCCTGACAATCTGACTGCACGGTCTAATTCCCTGCCACGGCCCAGGCTGATGGACAAACCTTCCCCTAGTTGGGCAGCAGAACGACCAACGCCCGGATAACAGTGCATTTTGGCCCATGGTGCTGAGCAGGAAGGAAGGGGAAGCTGAGGTGAGGAGGGCAGAACAGCCACAAGCCTGCTGCCTCTGGGCACTTCGCATACCTCCGTGGGCTCTGCATCACCCATGGTCCCACTTCACGCGTGGGGAAGGCCAGGCTCTGGCACCCTGCCCCATCATCCTTCCCTGGTTCTGTGTGTCTCAGTGCCAGTCATTTCTGTGTGTTGAATTTCGGTCTGTAGACACAGGACTGCGGCTCCTGCAGCTGTGGGGTCCTCTCTGCCTATGGCCTGCGTGGTAGCTGCAAAATAGCATCACTCTCCTTTCCTGCAAAGCCCTTGGGGCTGCATAGCGCAGGGAACAGGCAGGGCAGTGAGGGGAAGGGGCCAGGCCTCAGCGTTCAGGAGTCCAGCCTGGGCCTGAGCCACCTGCCAGGGCAGCTTCTTCCTCACTCTCCACTGAAAACTGAGCTCCACTGGACAGAATCAGGATTTTATCTGTTACTGTACAGAAAAAAAAAAAAAAGCCCTTCCCTAGGCCCTCCCATCAGATGAGAACATGCGAAGGGAGCCATCCCCAAGCGTCCCAGCCACAGCCACACCGTAGTTGGGAGGGGCTGCTCCGCAGGTGGGGCCGGCCGGGCCCTCCTCTGCCACCCATCCTCTGCCCCTGGACCTTGGCACTGTGTTCTCAGAGGGTGATGACGTTCCAGAGAGAAGGCAAAGGAACAGAGGTGGGAGGGAAGCTGGTTAGGGCTTCAAAATGGGCCTGTCCAGAGCCCTTTACTCGTGCCTCCCACACGTGTTTGGGGCTGGCTAGGCAAGAAAAGAAAACAAGAAACTCAGGTATTCCTGGTTTTCCTTTTTATTCTATTGGGTTTTGGCCGCTTTCTGAGTTTAAAAACCTGGGACTGAACCCAAAGACCACTGCCCTGAGCCCACTCCAGAGCTGCCCAACACACCTGCTTCCAAATGGAAACCGAGGCTGGGGACTTTGCCCCGGCTGCCCTTTCACCTCTGAGACCACCTATGGGGTCCTGGTGGGGCTCCTTCTCTGCCTTCCCCTCCAGACTGTGCCCCCAGGGCTCAGGGCTGGCAGGGACTGGCACAGGGGGACTGGGAAGAAGTCTGGTGCACGTACAGGTGGGGATAGTGTCCCTGGACAATGAAGCTTGAGTGGATGAACCCACGGCGCCTCCCTGCAGGTTGCAGAGGACGGGCCCATATCTGGCTCCCCACTGCACTCAGGGCCTTTCTAGGCATCCAGTGGCTGGGAAGTATCTGGCATGGAGTGGGTGCTTCCCAAATGTGTGTTGAATGAAAGAGGGAGCAGAGACTCACCTGGGCTGTGGATAGGAGGAGAGGGAGGGGCTCCAGCCCTCACCCCCTGGAATCAACCATCTGGGGGTGCATGGAGGAAGAATTCCACCTCCCCACTGTTGAACGGATGGACAGATGGCCAGATGTGGGACCAGGAAGAGGAGGTGTCCCCAGGCCACCCTCCCATAACCCAGCTTAGAGCGTCCCAACACCATCCCCATTTTAGAGATGGGGAAATGGAGGCCCAGGGAGGTGAGGGGACTTGTCCAAGGCCACAGAGCCCAGAGCAGCTGAGCCAGGAGGCAAATCTAGGCCAGGATGGCTCCAGGAGAGCCTGGGGTCTTCCCCACCCTCATGGCCTGTGCAGCCGTCTTCTTCCTCCCGTGTGCAGCCCCCAGCCTGGCTCTGACCCTGTTCTCCCTGCACATCCGCACAGGATCTGCAGATCATCAGCACGGACGAGAGTCAGGTGTTCGTGGCGGTGCAGGAGTGGTACCAGATGGACACCTACAACCTGTACCAGTCGGACCCGCGGGGCGTGCGCTACGCGCTGGTGCTGCAGGACGTGCGCAGCTCGCGGCAGGCGGAGGAGAGCGTGCTCATCGACATCCTGGAGGTGGGTCCGGCGTGGATGTGGGCCGGGTCTGCCGCCGACGCCCATGCCCTCTCCCCCAACCTCTTCCTTTCCCCTCCCCTCCCGCCTGTCTATAATGCTGTCTCGGGGGTCTGCACACATCTTCTGTAAACAGCCAAATATTTTAGGCTTTGCAGGCCAAGAGGCTATTATTTAGGTATTTTTAGAGAAAGGGAATTTCCTTCTTGAGGAAGTTCGAAATACAATGATCATCGAGTATAAGTTTTTGTCATGAGAAGAATGGAATTCTTTGAGGAAATAACATTTTACTGACTTGGGTTCAGCCTGAGTGTTCTCTGCCAGCTCCCTCACAATCCCTCATCAGACGTCCTGGGCTGGGGTCACCTCTGAGGGCAGTGCTTCTCTCTGAGTGCCCCATCCCTCTCTCTCTCTCTACCCCAGCCCCTTCGTCTCCTCCTTCCTCTCCCTCTGTGTGTCTGAAGTCTGCCTTTCTCTCTCTCTCTCTCTCCCCCTCTCTCTCCCTCTCTCCACCCCAGCCCCTTCATCTCCTCCTTCCTCTCCCTCTGTGTGTCTGGAGTTGGCTTTTCTCTCTCGCTATCTCCCTCCCCTCTCTCTCCCTCTCTCCACCCCAGCCCCTTCATCTCCTCCTTCCTGTCCCTCTCTGTCTGGAGTTGGCATCTCTGTCTCTCTCTCTCTCTATCTCCCTCCCCTTTCTCTCCCTCTCTCCACCCCAGCCCCGTCATCTCCTCCTTCCTCTCCCTCTGTGTGTCTGAAGTCTGCCTTTCTCTCTCTCTCTCTCTCTCTCTCTCTCCCTCCCCCTCTCTCCCTCTCTCCACCCCAGCCCCTTCATCTCCTCCTTCCTCTCCCTCTGTGTGTCTGGAGTTGGCCTCTCTCTCTCTCTCTCTCTCTGTCTCTCTCGCACTTGCTCACTCTCGCTTGCTCGCTCTTGCTCTTGCTCTGTCTGTCTCCCTGGAACCCAGCCCTCCCCCCTCCCTCCTGCCACTTCTCTCACCACATGCGAAGTTTTGGCCTCCCCTCCTGGGTTGCCGTCTGAGCTCAGACAGGAGCCTTCCTTGCTGCCCTACTGGGTCCCCCCTCGGCCTCCCACGTGAGCCTCCACTGACCCCAGAGAACGCCCCGTGCATCGCGCCACTGTGGCTCCATTTCCACCTGGATCCCTGCAGCAGCCCCGCCCCGGCCAGGCCGCTCCCAGGCCTCTCCTTTGTTCCTGAGATGCCATGGCCAGCGAGGAGAGCTACTTGACCCATTTACAGGTCAGAAAACTGAGGCTCAGAGAAGGCAAATGACCCGCCCAGGCAGACCCAGACGTAAGCAGGAAAATCAGACCAGCCCAGGCCTGTCTGCTTTGAGCCTGGTGCCCTCCTCTTGGGACCCCTCTCAGTTGTTCACCTCCAAGCTCCTTCCTGTTGCCTGTGGGGACACCCCCCAGTGGCCCATTGACGCAGGCTGGGAGAGTGTCCCATGGGTGGCCAGTAGACCCTGGGCAGGCAGTGGCATTGATAAGCTTGTGAGTGGGAGGCACCAGGCTCAGCATTCATCCCTCCCTTGACAGCAGCCACAGAATTGTGGTCCCCAGGAAAGTCACAAATGGAACCATTTGTTTGCAATGATAACCCATTTGTCAGGGGTCATCTCCCCAGCAGACGATGCAGATGCAGCCTCACTGCTGAAAGCCCCCTGCAGGTGGCCCTCCTCTACCTGCTAGGCAGCACCCATCCCCACCCCCTAGTGTCCCAAAGGCCCTGCCCTCTGAGCCTCTAGGAGGGGACTGGTTCCAGCACAGACCTGCCTCTGGAAGGCAGTGGGTGGGTGATGATGGGATGGGAAGGGTGCCAAGAACAGGATGGGGTGGGGCTCCACGGCCAACCTGTCCACAGGCATCTGTGATGCCTGCACCACCGCATGCCATGCTCTGGGCCCTGCCCTCGGGACACAGGCTGGATACAACACGCACCATTCACCCCTCATGAAGCAGGAAGACGGCTCCCAGCTGTGGTTCTGACTGAGAGTGCCAGGGCCTGGAGACACAGCACAAGGGTGGTTGGCCAGCCTGGGGCAGGAGTCAGGGAGTGCTTCCTGGAGGCGGCTGAGCAGGAGTTAGCTGGGTGAGGGAGGAGCTCAGAGCCACATACACAGGCCTCAAGGCGAGAGGAAGCAAGGAGCCAGAAGAGGTTCGCAGTGGCCCGGTCCAAAGGTGACACCCGCCGTCCACCAGCTGGGTGCCCTCCCAAGGGATGGCCCTTCTCTGAAAACCATCAAACATGGGTCACAGCTGGTGGTTACAAGCACAGCTCTGGAGGCTGACTGCCCGGGGTTCAGGTCCATAAACTGGTATGTATTTGCTGTGTGGCCATAGATGGGTTTCTTAACCTCTCTGTGCTTCCCTGTGTGCAACAGGGATGGTAGTAGCACCTTCCTCACGGGGTTGCTGTGAGGTTTAAGGCTGTCATTCCTATAAACAGGCAGAGCAGCGCCTGTTTCCAAGTGAGCACTCACTTTGTTTTCCCAGCACTTGCCCTTTTCTGAGGATCAGGGATAATTCATGGGGGGGCTGGCACCTGAGTCTCACTGCACACGGCCAGTACTGTTGCTGTCGTGGTTGTTGTGCACCCAGCAGCACATCCAGGAAAAAAATGTTTGGTACAGATGTCACAGCCAGGTAGTGCCTCGGAAGGCTGCGGGGGTCTCTCCCCCTGCAGGGCACAACCCAGGTTTGAGGCAAGACAGCAAACTTTTCCTAGGCTCCCCTTTTGCTGGAGCTTGGGTTATGAATGGGGACTTAGGGGACATAGCCCTGTCCCCTGCACCCAAGGAGCCCTGGCCGCAGGCATCATAATGGGCTGAATGGTGGCCCACATCCTAATACCCACCCCTGCAATGTGACCTTATTTGAAAAGGGATTTTTGCAGCGTCATGAAGTGAAAGACTCAAGCACTCAAGAGATCATCCCAGATTATCCAAGGGGCTCTAAATGCAATCACAAGTGTCCTTATCAGAGACAGGAGAGGAGCCACAGGCACACAGAGAGGCCCCATGAAGACAGAGGCAGAGACTGCGGCTGCACGCCAGGGAGGGCTGGAGGTGCGGAGCTGGAAGGGGTAGGAAGGATCCTTCCCTGGAGTCTGCAGCGGGAGCGCAGCCCTGCCCATGCCTTGATTTTGGACTCCAGCCTCCAAGAGAATGAATTTCTGTTGTTTGAAGCCACACAACTTGTGGGACTTTTTTTACAGCAGACACAGGAATGAATACAGCTGTGATATGGGCAGCTATGCAGAGACACACTGATATTCTGAGCTGATGCTTGGCCAATCAGACCCACCTGGGGGCCTTGGGCTATAGCTGGATCCACGTTATTTATTGCTGAGTGTTTTCATGGAGACCCAGCTGGGATATAAAATGGCAATTACCCAATAACACAAACCATCATGGGCAAAAAACCTGCCCGGAGAACAGCAGAAAGGCATCTCCACCAAGCACTGGACAGGGCAGAAGCCCTCTGGGTGATATACCTGGGTCCCTGTCCTGCCTGCCTTGTCGGGGTTCTATGAGCTTGTAAGACACAAAGACTTGCAGCAGGTTCCCCGGGCCTCCCTTCAGCTCCAGACCACACAGCAAAGGATGTGCAGCCATTTGCTGGGTGTGTGGCTGGTCCGAAGTCTAGCACAGAGGGACCTGTCTGCAGCCAATCTATAGCCAACACTCACGCTCTCACTCACACACACAGACACAGGCTCACAAACATGCACATGCTCCGCCTTCTCCCAGCCCCCGGCAGCTCATCTCCTGCAGACCAAGCCCAGAGACTGGAGGGAACTTGAGACCCCTGTGACATGGAGTCCTGGGTTTCTGCAGGGCCTGCACTTGGTACCACATCTCACAAAGAAGCTGGACTCTGGGCCAGGGGCCCCATCTGTAGTCATCGAGTTGAGGGAGCAGGAGACAGAGTGATGCCACATGGGCAAGAAGGAGCTGGCTCCTCCCAGCCCCTGGGACTGTCCACCCAGCAAGACCATTGATGAAGCTTCTTCTGCAGAGAGGAAGGCTACCCCTAGACCACAGCATCCTATGCGGATAATACAGGCAGCTGAATGCTCTGTGCATGGATTTGCCACATGTATGGCGTTCCCTAGAAACTCTGGGAGGATGCTCGCGGTGTGATCCACTTGGCTCCTGTCTCTGTCTGCTTGTGTTGATAAGGCCTGGTGGGTCCCAAGAAAAAGAGCCTGCCCTGCCCCCCAACTCCCACATCCAATGAAGGCAGCCCTGAGTCTCTGAGAGCCAACTCTGAGGGTAACCTAAACAAGCCACAGCCATCAGTGGGAGGCAAAAGATCTGTACCATCCTGTGCCTGCCTCAACCTTGCACTTTGAAACAGATAACTTGTCTGCTAGTTTCCCAGCTCCACAGATGGATTTTACCCAGAGCTCACCCACATCTGGTTTAGATGACTCAGATGATAAGATGTGGAACTTTTGATCTGGTGATATTTAGATGAGAGTTTTGGCTTTGAATGAATGCTGTAATGAGATGAGAACTTTGGAAACCTTGATGGGGTGAATGTATTTTGCTTGAAGACTGATGTGTGTCCTTGGGGGTCAGATGAGGGACTATGCTGGAGAAAATAGTGCCCCCCTCAAAGATAGCCACATCCCGAGCCCCAGAACCTGCACGTGTGTTACCTTATGTGGCAGAGGAGGAGTGAGGTTGCAGATGGAATTAAGGCTGCTCGTCAGCAGACAGGGAGATGACATGGGTTGTCTGGAGGGGCCTAGTGTCAGCACATGGGTCCTTAACATTGGAAGAGGTAGACAGGAGAGATTCAGAGAAGATGTGATGGTGGAAACATGGTCAGAGAGATGCAGCATTGCTGGCCTTGAAGATGAAGGAAGTGGCCATGAGCCAAGGAATGCCCGTGCCTCTAGAAGCTGGAAAAGGCAAGGAAAGGGGCACTCCTCTGGAGCCTCCAGAAAGGAATGTGATTCTACTGACACTTGACTGCAGCCGCATGCCACGCTTCTGCCCTCCAGCGCTGTGGTAGAATACGTGTGTGTTGTCTGAAGCCAGTGGGTTTGTGATCGTCTGTTATAGCAGCTGCAGGAAGCTCAGACCCCAGTCCGCTGCTTTCATCATCATGGCTGCTGTTCTCCCCGTGAGGACCTGCTGGAGTTGTGAGAATTCAGTGAGAGGACACATATTAAGCTCAGTGCCTGTAACATAGAAGCACTTAAGGCCGGGCGCGGTGGCTCACGCTTGTAATCCCAGCACTTTGGGAGGCCGAGGCAGGCGGATCATGATGTCAGGAGATCGAGACCACGGTGAAACCCCGTCTCTACTAAAAATACAAAAAATTAGCTGGGCGTGGTGGCGGGCGCCTGTAGTCCCAGCTACTCGGAGAGGCTGAGACAGGAGAATGGCGTGAACCCGGGAGGCGGAGCTTGCAGTGAGCCGAGATTGCGCCACTGCACTCCAGCCTGGGCGACAGAGCGAGACTCCGTCTCAAAAAAAAAAAAAAGAAGCACTTAATAACTGTATGCCATTACTATCCTAACTGGAATCTTTGGCTATGGACCTTTGGGCAGGTTGCACCCCCTCTGAGCCTCCGTTTCCCATGGTGCATGCTGCATATACAGGTGCAGAAACAGCTTCTGGCCTGGCACAGAGGAGGCCTTGACAAGTGGTGGGCATTCTCGTGCCTCTTCACACCACACTAGTGGGTCTTGATAAATATGGGTCAAAACCCTCCATGAAATAAGGAACTTGCAGGAAAAGACCCTCTCTGGGAGCAAACCACTCGGTTGAACTATGTGAAGTTGCCAATAGTTGCATGTTTCTTATAGGTCAACTTAGTAACCACTCTTGGATATGTTTGGGTCACTGCCATGGGCCTCTTAGGAAACCTTGAGAAGGGGACCAGGTTAGCCCTGAGCAATGAAAGCAAGTGGAGCCCTGTCCCAGGTGTTCTAGGGGAAGCATGGACCCTCCTGTCTTCATTCCTTGGCATGTTTGTATGGGGATTGAGCTGGGGGTCCCCAGAGGCAATTCTATTGGTCCAGGATGCGTGGTCCAATAGAAACAAGAGGTGTTGGGGGATTTAAGCTCTGAGTCAGGACCTCTGAGGCAAGGATGGGGTGACTCTGAGGGACAGGCAGGTCAGGGGTCCAGAACCCCACTTGCCATCTGATGGTTGGTGTCTGGACCTGGGAGAACAGCTCAGCACCATGAAGATCATTCAGGCTTCAGAGCTATACAGAACTAGCTTCCCATTAAAGCTGGGGCCAAAGTCTTCAATCCCTGGCCCCTCTAAATCTCACTCACCTCTAGAATGTGTCTCAGTTGCTGGCCATTGTGAGTGTGAAATGAGGCCACGTGTACAGAACACTTTAGCAAGGGGCTGGAGCACAGTGGATACTTGGTCATCAGAGTGCTCCAGTGTAAGGTTACTATCCTTCTTGTATTTTTGTCCCAGGTCAGAGGGGTGAAAGGAGTCTTCCTGGCAAACCAAAAAATTGATGGGAAAGTGATGACGCTTATAACCTACAACAAGGGCCGCGACTGGGATTACCTGAGGCCACCCAGCATGGACATGAATGGAAGACCAACCAACTGCAAGCCTGTAAGTACCTGTGCTCACACCACACACTGTCCTTGGGGTGGAGCTAGATATAACTTCAGTAATCAAGAAGGTCAGAGGTGGTGATGTCTGAGAAGGACCATCAGAGACACATGAACCACCTATTTCTGCTGGGTGTGGTAGAGAGGGTCAAATGAAACTCCTTGTTTTACAGAAAAGTTAATTGGAGGTCAGAGAGGGAAGTATATCAGTTTTTGACACAGAATTGCTGTGCAATAAACCACCCAAAACAACAACATTTATTCCCCAGATCTACAGGTGGGCTCAGCTGGGTGGCTCTGCTGACCTTGGCTGGGCTCAGCTGGGTGGCTCTGCTGACCTTGGCTGGGCTCAGCTGGGCGGCTCTGCTGACCTTGGCTGGGCTTGCTCATATGTCAGGGAATGGACTGATTTAGACTGGTCTTTGCTCTGCACATCTTGCATAGTTCTCTTGGAACCAGCTTAATTCTTATGGTGATACCAGAAGTACAAGAGGATAAACAGAAACAGGCAAGTACATTTCAAGCCTGCTGGTACATCTGCTAAATCTTACTGCTCAACATCAAGGACCTGGGAATTGTACTCTGCCCATGGGAGTGAGGGCCAAGGAGCAGACACTTGCTTCTAATCTGCCATGGAAGGGAGTGTACCATCAGACTGCTAGTAAGTGATAGAGCTGGGCCAGAGTTCAGACATCCTGAGCCCCAAAGCTGGTCCACTATCCCAGGGGCACCTTTCTACATGAATAGAAGTGTTGACTGCCTGAGTCCTTGGTTGCCTAGAGTGAGGAGGGATCTCTCAAAGTAGCTGGGACTCTTGCCAGCTCTCGTAGCTACCAGGGATCCAGGTGGTGCACAGGCCCATGCTGGTGAGGAAAGAGAGACAGAGCTGTAAGGAGCCCTGATCCTAGCTAAGGTGAGCACTCAGCTGCCAGGGACCAGTGGATGCAAGGGAGGAAGAGGCCGAATGGGCTAAGAGAATCTGACCAGGCTTCTCACTCCCCTTCCAACACCCCCGTGAGACCTGGCCTCTCCCGGGGCCTCTCTCCTTGCATACCACAGGGAGCTTACCACCACCAGCATCCCTGCCCCTTCCTAGGTGCTGGGCAACTCAGGGTGGGAGAAGGGTCTAGTGTTGGAGCTGCACAGAGCTGCAGTCTTAGCCCCCTGACTATGTGATCTTGGCTACATCAACCAATGCCTCTGAGCCTCTGTTGAAAAGGGAGGAAGATGATAAACATCCCTGTGGCATTGGAGTGAGGATGAGATGAAAGAATGCAGAGACCAGCCTATGCCTGACATGGAGCAAGCTGCAAGGAAGAGCCAATCCCTTCCCTTCCCAGCCCTCCCTCTTTCTATGCTGTCCCCAAGGCCTAGAATGCCCTTTCCCTTTTCCTCATCCAGCAAGCTCCTACTAACACCTGAAAACCCTACCCACATGTTCCCTCCACTGAGGAGCCCTTCACTGGGCATACTGCTTCTCTGTCTGTTTCCCACTGTCACCCATAAGCCCTTCTTAGAGACTGCACACTGGGGACACCTGAAACCACCCATCACTCTGCCTCAGCTTCCTCATGTGTAAAATAGAAAGAAGAAAAGTACCTGTTTGACAGGTTTATATTCAGCAAATCTGCGTGAGCACTTGCAATGTGCCAGGCACTGTTCTGCAGGCTTAGAACACACCAACCAACAAAACAGAAGACATCCCCTGTCTTCCTGGGATTCCACCTGGCACACAGCAGGGCTCAGAAAATGGCGAGCCCCTCTCCCCACTGCCACCACCAGCCCCAGTGTTGGCCCATGGAGGCCGTGGTACTAAGAGGGGGGCAATTCCTCCTCCCAGGGAGCCCTGACCCTGGAGCCAGGGCGGGACTCTGTGGCCCCCAGGGCAACCACTTGCTCTAAGCTGAGACTTGAGCTCTGACTCACGAACACTCACCTCTCAGGGGCCCGCTGCCTGCCTCTGCTCTAGACCCCCTCCTGCTGATAACACCTGTCGACCTGTGTGGAGAATTAATTACCTGCCCTTCGTAAAAATGCTTCCCAGAACAGAATTGCTGTGAAAGGGCTAATTTTTGTATCATCGTCGGCAAAGTTAAGCCATATTAATCTGTCAAAGCAAGTTTTTGCTAAGAATAGATTCTTGTCTGTGATTATGCAGCTCAGTGAGGAGATAACCTCGGTGAATTTGTCTATATATATACGTATATACGTGCGTATATATATACGTATATATATGAGTATATATATATATATGTATATATATGACAGCCGCATGGCTCAGAAGGCCTGGGCTATCCTGTGTGTGTGGCCATGGCATCTCCAAGGGTGAAAGTGCAGGGGCAGGACAAGCTGGGCCACTCACAGGACCTCCTGACTGTGTCCCTCCTGCAGCCACACAGCCTCTCAATGAATGGGCAAACTGTACCTGAGGACTTAGTGCTCATAAAAGTGATGCCTGATTATTGCAGAATGCTTGGAAGATACAGAAAGGTATAAAAAGGGAAATAAGGTATCACCAGAATCACACCATCCAGAAAAACAATAACTGGGTATTTTTGTTCTTTACAATCTTTTCGCTCACACACACGTTACGAAGTTGTCATTGGGATCCCACACATGCGTGATTTTTCAGCCCTCTGTGTTTCTCTTAACTCCGGGTCACGAATCTGCCCAGGCCACTTGACCAGCGCCCTGTCTGGGGATACCTCCTTCCCTCAGTGGGGAAATGCAAGGATGTCTTTAACACAGGAGTGGCGTGATCAGGTCTGTTTTAGGATGATCCAGCTTCATTGGAAGGTGGTTTTGAATCTGTTTGCATCTTGAATTCAGCATAAAACTTCATTCACTGTGCAGTCCATGGTCACTCTTCTGAGGCGTTTGGCTGCAGTGAGCGCTGGGCGTCCAGGTGGCTGGTGCTGCATCTCCCGGCCCTGGTCCATCTGGTAGGCTTTGATGCTTTGCTAGACACTTCTTTAGGGCACCCTCTGGCCCCTATGTGCCAAACGGACGGAGAAGGGAGAGTCTCGGGACACCGTGAGCCCCCGGCTTGGCCTGCCTCAGCCCTGCAGGGACCCGGGCCCACCTCAGTCAACACTGAAGCATTCTGCATGGACTCCCAGGGCCACAGCCTGTCCCGGGGGTCTCCTGTCCTCGTCCTGGGTGGCCTCGGAGGAAGCCTTGTCTCTGACCACATGCACCCAAGGCGGGTTCTGGGGCTCCTGATGTGCACTGGCCTGCCACCTGTGCAGGGCATCCTGGTGCCCCGTGGGTGGGCACCTCCAGGCCTGCTGGCATAGCCCTTCCTTTCACCTGGTGGCCCAGGCTCGCATGGGAGCGCGTGTGTCAGACACCAGCACGGCACCTGCAGCTGCCTCAGGAGCAGGGGGAGCCATCTGTTTGGCCGTCAGCAGGCCGCAAGGCAAATGCAAAAGGGTTCATAGAGCTGCCTGTGTTCACCAGTGGCCTGCAGGCCGTAACTGGCCACCCCACAGGGAACCCTGAGGAGGGTTCCACTTCTCTGGCCTGAGTGCCAGGCAACCAGGATAGGCCACTAGTGGTGAGGGGTGGGGAGAGGTAGCTAGGGTTTGTGAAGCAGCACCCTCTAATTCAACTCTGCCCACTGTGCACGCAGCAAGTGACCAGATGCGCATAGCTCATCAGGGGAATGGGAGAGGTTGACGGAGACCAACCCATGAGCTCTGGCCTTCTAGGTAAACCTGGAACAGCAAAGCATGGCAGAGCTAGGGCGGCCTCTGCCGGGCACTCTGCTGCTGGGGACTCCCGCGCCACACCCCTGCTGAGCTCCTTCTCCTGATTAGAGCTGCCTTCTGCAGCGCGGAAGCCCAACCCTGCCTACCAAGATCACAGCAGCCTCCCTCCTCAGCAAGCCGCCTCTGTCCTTCTGCCTGAGCTATCTGGGGGAGGCGGGGGGGGTGGGGGGCAGGAGGGTAGGACTGAAAGGTGCCAGCAAGTCTATTCACTCACAGGCCTGCTTTTCCACGGTAAGAAATCTGAAGAATCTATTGCGGCGGGCAAAGTCTTAACACCTCACAGGTTTTCAGTGGGGCCCGTTTGTCGCCATTCGATCCAGGTGTTTCTGGAACCCTCAGATGGCTCCAGGGGTGACACAGTGCCCAGGCTCCTGCCACCCAGGGCCCTAGTGGTATTCAGCTCGGGGCTCCCCAGGTTCCCCTGGGGATGGTCTCAGTCCCTCAGTCATCTTCAGGATGTGCCTCTGCAATGGACACGGGGCCACCTTTCAGCTGAATTTTCAAGCTTTCTTTTTTTTGGTTTTTAACAGCTTTGTTGAGATCTCACATCCTACACAGTTCACCTTTCAAGTGCATAGTTCAATGGCTTTTAGTCTATTCACAGAGTTGTGCCACCATCACCACTGTCCCTTTTAGAACATTTTCACCACCCAAAAAAAGAAGCCCCCGATCCTTAGCTGTCACCTCCCTATCCCCCATCAGCCTCCAGTCCCTGGCAACCACCTGTCCGTTCCTGGCTCTATAGATTCCCTGCTCTGGGCATTGCTCATGGGTGAATCGTACAACATGTAGTACAACCAGTACATCTGTTAAACCCTAGAGCAGACAAATAAAGCCCGTCTGCCAACTGTGGCCACCACCTGGTCGCATCTTATCCAAGTCAATATCCAATTTCCTGAACGGTTTAACTTTGAAGTTAGGGTCACCTGTGTAAAACGTAAGCAATTCATGGGCCAGAAGAAAGTGTTATAAAGACATGAAATGAAGAGAGAGGATATCTCTGATGTGATGTTAGTAGATGATATGACACCGCGATGACGAGGGGATTCTGGAATGAGCCCTGCAGAGCGGGTCAGCAGGCCTCACCGTCACTGTCTTCATTTTGCAGATGAGGAAACTGAGCCCCAAGGCTGCCCAGAAAATTAGTGGTGCCTCCTAATTTACAATTTGGATCTCTGAGTACTCAGTTCTAGGGTATTTCTAAGCTGGAGATTTTTAACGAAAAAAATAATTTTAAGGCGGTAAATACAATGTTTACCATTCTTATAAGTAAACAATTAGGCAGTACCTTGCCCAGGGGAAGGGCTGGGCCCCAGAGCTGTGCCATATTAATCCAATATCCTGTGAAGCAGAGGTTGTTGCCCCCATCTCACAGAGAAGAAAGAAAGGCACAGAGAGGCTAAGCATTTTTCCTAAGGTCACACCGCCATTTAGAGGAGGTACGAGGAGTCCAAGCCCTGCCCTTTCTGTGACCAGCCTGAGGATTGCACTGCCTCACTTCACCTTATGGAGTTCCCTGACTTGGGGAAATTAGGAAGGCTGAGCCCAGAATCATTACCCCACAAA
Source organism: Symphalangus syndactylus (assembly GCF_028878055.3). Classification (NCBI taxonomy): domain Eukaryota; kingdom Metazoa; phylum Chordata; class Mammalia; order Primates; family Hylobatidae; genus Symphalangus; species Symphalangus syndactylus. The sequence continues at coordinate 14,323,012 of NC_072438.2, read as the reverse complement.
GCCTTTCGGCATCTGTTGGTTCAGTGGGGTCTCTGGTGGTGCACCTATGTCACCAAGGAGGGCTCGGCCAGCCAGACCTCTGAGACCCAGTATCTCAGGCTGCCAGACGGAGATCAGGAGGAATGGGGTCTCCAGAGCCAGCCCCCTGGAGCTCTTGCACACTTAACCCACCCCTCTGTATCTCAAAGTGGGAGGGCCTTACAGGGTGACCCCAGCTGTCCTCTGATGCCAGGGATACTGTGGTCACATAAGAGGCTCCCAATAAAGGTTCTGGGTAGGTGAATGAATGAGTATGAGTTTGGGCTGTGCAGGCTCCAGGAATCACATCCCACAGCTGGTACTGCACATGGGAGCCATGTTGGGGAACCACCTGCCAGGACCAATGCCCAAGAGCCCTCAGTGGGAGAAACCCCAGCAGCTGCATCCGTGAGCAAAGGCACCACACCCAGGGGCTGCAGGGGTCCCTAATCTAGACCATGGAACCCACAGATCCTCCTGGGTGCCTCACAACACCCAGGGGCTGCAGGGGTCCCTAATCTAGACCAGAGAACCAACAGATCCTCCTGGGTGCCTCACCATACCCAGATGCTGTGTGGGTCCCTAATCTAGACCAGGGAACCAACAGATCCTCCTGGGTGCCTCACCATACCCAGATGCTGTGTGGGTCCCTAATCTAGACGAGGGAGCCAACAGATCCTCCTGGGTGCCTCACCATACCCAGATGCTGTGTGGGTCCCTAATCTAGACCAGGGAACCAACAGATCCTCCCAGGTGTCTCACTTGTGCCTGCTTCCCCCTCCCAGGCTGTCAGCACAGCACCTGCTGAAGCTTCCCTTGTCCTTCCCACCCTTTCCCTAGAGGTCAGCCTCACACCCGCTTCCCATCCTCCATCTATTCCTCCAAGGCACTCCTGGCCCAGCCTTCTCTCCCAAAAAGCCACAGGGGCAGATTTGTCATCAGGTTTAGTTTTCCTAAGGACGCTCCTACTCGTGTGTTGACAGTTGCTTCCTTTCTCTTCCTTGCAGCCAGACTGCCACCTGCACCTGCACCTGCGCTGGGCAGACAACCCCTATGTATCAGGCACTGTGCACACCAAGGACACCGCCCCAGGCCTCATCATGGGTGCAGGTAGGTGGCTTCCATCACAGGCAGCTGGCAGGTGCCATTACAGCCCAAGAGTACCTCCAATCTCAAGGATAAAAATGGATGGCCATGGGCCTGAGGCCATAGTATGTCCCTTAGGAGGCATAGTATGTCCCTTAGGAGGCATCTTCAGGAAGCTCAGCTCTCATGGCAAATTCTGAGAAATGAATGCATGGCCCAGGGTTGGCATATGATATGTGTTGGCAGAATGGAAAGATGGACAGATGGAAGAGTGGATCAATGGATGGATGGATAGATGAATTGATAGATGGTGGATGATGATGAGTGGATGGTGGATGGTGGATGGTGGATGAATGATAGCTGGCTTGATGATGTATAGATGGTGAACGGATGGATGGAGGATGGATAGATCAATGGGTGGATGATAGATGATGGATGGATGATGGTGGACGGGTGGCGGATGGGTGGGTGGGTGGATGGATGAGTGGGTAGATGGATGAGTGGGTGGATGTATGATGTATGATGGATAGATGCTGAATTGATCGATGGATAGATGAATGGATGGATGATGCATGATGGATGAATGATGGTGGATGGGTGGTGGATAGGTGGATGGGTGGGTGGGTGGATGGATGAGTAGATAGATGAGTAGATGGATGGATGAGTGGATGAATGGATGAGTGGGTGGATGGATGATGGATGATGGATAGATGCTGAATTGATGGATGGATAGATGAATGTATGAATGATGCATGATGGATGGATGATGGTGAATGGGTGGTGGATAGGTGGATGGGTGGGTGGATGGGTGTGTGGATGGATGGATGAGCAGGTGGATGGATGATGGATAGATGCTGACTTGATGGGTGGATGATGCATGATGGATGGATGATGGTGGGTGGGTGGGTGGATGGATGGGTGTGTGGATGGATGGATGAGTGGGTGGATGGATGATGGATAGATGCTGAATGGATGGATGGATAGATGAATGGATGGATGATGCATGATGGATGGGTGATGGTGGATGGGTGGTGGATAGGTGGATGGGTGGGTGGACGGGTGAGTGGATGGATGGATGAGTGGATGGGTAGATGATAGACGGATGATGGGTGATGGATAGATGGTGAATGGATGGATGGATGATGAATGAATGATGAATGGATAGAAAAATGGATAGATGGGTAGGTGGATCATTGGATAGATGATTTGTATCATGGTTGATATTTATTGGCCCCTGAAGAAAGTTCTAGTTTAGTGGGGGGAGAAAAACAAGTATACAACTAGCACTTTTTTAAAAACCCAAGATTATAATTTTTATGTTTGTCTCTTCCACTAAACTAGAACATCCAAGAATCCTGGTGTACTGATCAAATAATACCATAAAATGAGGTTGATTTGCTTCAGAAGAACCATTCAAAATACAAAATAGAGCCACCTGTCTGAGGTCACTTGACTAGTGTGTGGGAGAACCGGGGAAGACTTTGCACATGAGGTCTGTGACAGTCAGAGAGGCAGCATCTCCTGCAGACACTGGACAGCAGAGGCACAGGCCCAGAGCTCACACTTCCTGAACCCCTGGACCCCTTCCCTCCATTTCCCTCAGCATCATCTGCCACACAGAGGGGGTGGCTGTGTGGCCAATGGCCAAGGACCATATGGATGTGGACCCCAGACTCTGAGCTGGACACCACATCTGACCCTTCACCATATCCCAGCACCGAGCTGGGGCCTGGCCCAGGGTGGGCCCTCCAAGGCTGTTTGTGAATGAGTGAGTGAAGGGACAAGTGAATGAGTGGCCATGTTGTGATGGCAGGAATGGCATTCTGGGTGGAAGGGGGAACATGGGGACCCCAAAGGACCAGACCAGAGTGCATGGAGTGGCTGGAGGTGAAGCCTATGTGCAGGGCTGGGTCTGACGGCAGAGACCCGGCCTGTTTAGGGAAGCTGGGGCTTTGCAGCTGGGAAGGGAGGGGATTGTGAACAAAGTCCTTCAGCTTCTGGAGTTCCTCTGCATGCTCTATATGCCTGGGGTCCTAGGCAGGGACAGCCCATCTGGATAGCCTCTGTCTGCCCCCACAATGATCAATGAAAATGTGACCCGTCAGCATCAATGTGAAGCCGCCGACTGCCTATCAGCTTCCACGCACAGACAGGCTCACCACCCACGTTAGACGCCCCCAATCCTGTGCACTTGGTTTCCTGGGCTTCTCAATGACAGGGTATTTAAAATGCACTGTTTTGATTTGCTGAAACCCCAAATTCTTCACCAAAATACAAAAGGCATAATTTCCAATGTTTCCACTGCTCAAAGGCCCTGAGAGCCTAGAATGAGGGTCCCGGTCCCCCAACATATCTCAATGTACCTCTGAATTGTGCAGGAGTCATGCAGAGCGCCGAGAGCAGCCCCCCTCACTGTGTGGGGGTGTCAGTCACAGCCTTCCTCCCTCCCTGCTTGCCCTCCACTGTCCCTGCAAGGGCAGGAGGCTACACTTCTATTTTATCCACTTCTGTTCGATCTTGGCCAGGGCTTTCCTGGAAGGTGGAGCCAGCCATGCAAGGTGGGCCAATTGATGTGTCCATTGTTTCCATTCTCCTCTCCAGCCCTGAGCATCTGCTGGGAGCAGGAGGAAAAGGCGCTTGGGCTGGCTTCACATCTGCTGGCCCGACATGGCCGCCTGCCCTGGCACAGGTCCCGAGGCCATGTGGCCGCACTGCTGGAGGTGGCTGGGAATGATGGCTACCTGTTTCCACGGGGTCGCTCCCCTGCCCGCCCCGCCATTCATTCCTGAATTCCATCCCAGAGGCAGGCAGACGAGGGAAAAGCCCCAGGCTCTACGCCTCCCAGCTGTAGGACTCTGAGATTTCACTGCACTTCTCCGAGCCTCAGTTTCGTCTGCAAAATGAGAGGCCAAAACCTCCACTGTAAGGATGAGACAGGGTACGGCAGGAAACCTTCAAGGCAGGTGTGCTCTGCCAGGCTGTCCTCTCATCCAAGGGGACACTGGACACTCCTGCCCCCATGCCAGGCACTGCACTGGGTGCTGGAAATGAGGGAGATAAGACTCAGCCACTCAGGGTTGAACAGAGGAGCAAAGGGATGATAACCACAGGGCCAGATGCATCCTGATGCCGAGTGTTCCTGCAAGATGGTCCAGAGGGACATAGAGTATGGGCACTCGATTCTGCCCTGGGGCTTGGATTGAGCCTGCTGGACAAATGGGCATCTGCCAAGCCGACACACAGGGAGGACGCTCTAGGCAGAGAGCACTGTGTGTGCAGGGTGGAGGTGGGGGAGTGCCGTGCTGGGATCTCGAGCTCCAAGAGATGCATTCCAGTCTCTGGGGCCCGTCCTCAGGTCCAGCCTCCAGAGGTCAGACTGCAGAGGGACCCAGAAAGTGGAGCCGTGGCTCCAACTATTAATAGAAGGGGATGGATTTGAGAAGCAAAGACAAAAACTTGACTTCTAACCCCCCAGTGGAGAATCAGCCATGTTGAGCCCAGAAATCAACCCAGCCCTGACCGAGGGTGCCGGTGGCAGGTTCCTCCCAACTGGGCGTGTCGCAGGGCTGAAGGGCTGGCTCCCTTCTGAGTGTTCCTGTGTTGGAGTGAGTGGCATCTGAAGGATACCTCATCTTCATCCCTTCTTCCTCATCTTCACCCTTTCTTCCTCATCTTCACCCTTTCTTCCTCATCTTCACCCTTTCTTCCTCATCTTCATCCTTTCTTCCTTTCAATAGACTAGGAGAGGAATCCTCACGCTGAGTTATACCCTGTGAGATCAGTGTTTCCTGCTCCACACCTTCGGGGCTCCCAGCAAGCCAGTGTTCCCAGACCCTGCACGGCCTGTGGCCAGCTGCCTCCCAACACCCCCTTTGCCGAGGATGCTCTCCGTGCCCAGGGCAAGTCCCGGGTTCCTGCTCCAGCTCATGTGCCTCCTCCAGAAAGCCAAAGAGTGCAGAGTGGGTGCCAACCCCCACCTGCTCCTCAGATGCTGTGGGTGCCCCAGGTGGTTACAGAACCCGCTCCCTGCACTGTCCTTTGCCCCATCCTGGTCACTGGTCTGTGTCCCAGCTGATCATCCAGACGTCATCAGGACCCGACGCAGAGCAGAGGCCAGTGAACACTTCTGCATCCCTAGCCCTGGCAGAGGTGATGGTAGCATTTAGCCAAGAAAACCTTGAGGGAGCCGTTTGGGAGCTGGGAGCACCACAGCCTGCTCTCTGCTGCTGGCTTGGCTCAGGGAACCGCGTCTCAGAGCCATTTGCAGTCCCAGCCCTCCCTGGCACAGTCCCTTTTTGGGCGACTTGGCTAGTCAAGGGCCCATCAATGTCAGGACATGTCTAGATGTGAGGCGAGAAGCCCTTGGCCTGGCTGAGGGACCTGGGTGCGGTTGGGAGCTGACCTGAGTCCCAGCCCTGTGGACACTCACTGGGCCCTTCTGGAGCTGGGAGCACCAGCAGAAACTGGAGGACCATGGGGCAGCCCACTCACCTGGGCCCCAGCTGTGTCTCAGTGATCGCTGGTGCTCCCTCTCTCTTGGGAGCCATTGGCATCTGCCCTGCAGTCCTTGGTGAAATGTGGGTGGGGTAGATTTTGGTGTGTGGCTTTGCTCTGTTTTCTGGCTGCAGGGGCAGAGGAAGGATGGAGAGGAAGCATGCCTTCATTCAGTGAGCACTGACTCCTACTACTCTGCTGGCACCAAGGAAGGGCAGGGGTCCTGGGCCTGGGGAGAGGAGGCCCAAGGAGATACCAGAACACCCAGGCAAGGAGGCAGCAGAGAAGCTTCTTCTCCCCTCCTCACCTCCCTCCACCCCAGGACCTCAGTTTCCCATCCATAAAATGAGGGTGTCAGCCTCAGCTTTCTGCAGGCCCTTCCACTCTGACAGCCTGCAATGTGTTCCGTGAATCGCTCCTTCTTTCCCCTGAGACTGTTAGATGACTGGCAGCCTGACAGCTTTGGTAGACAGAGCAAGGAAAACAGATAGCATTTCTTAAAAGACAGTCGTGTGCACGGTTGAAATTACAAACTGCAAATTGGCCCGCGCAGTGTGCTGACGCGGCAACACTCCCTGCCCGGCTCCACCTGTGATATGTGTGTCCCGGAGCGGCTGCTGGTGTCTGGGATAGCAGAAAGATAAAAGGCATCCTTTATTTCTCTCCTCCCTCCTGCCTGTTCTGTTCATTCATTCACCTCACTCACTTCATCCATTCAGCAGCCATCGCTCAGCACCTTTTGTTTACCAGGGACCACGCTGCAAAAAAGGGATGGGTCCAGAGGTACCCAGATTCCACACCTGCCCCTCTGCCCCACCCATCCTATCTGTCTTGCACCTGCCCGGGTCCACATTTCTGCCCAGGCTGCTCCCTCTTCCTTGGACACCCAGTCCCCTTTCCCTTGGACAGCCATGTTCAGCTCTCCAGGCTCCACTGGGAGGCTCTTTCCTACCTGAGTCTCTCCTCGAGGCTCTCCTCACAGGTCCACTGTCCTGGCTCTGTGTTCACCTGCACGGCCGCGCTCATCTGCTAGATTCAGAGCCCTCAGGGAGCAGGGGCCACAGCTCATTCAGCTCAGCTCCCCAGAGCTCAGCACAGGGCTGTGCAGAGAGTAGACACTCAGCAAATGCCATTGAATACATGCAGGAGAGAGTGAGTGGTGGAACTGAGATAATAGGTAGATGGAGAGATGATCAATTGGATGGATATTAGATTAATAAAAGATGGATGGGAGGATGGCTAGATGGATGGATGAGAGGATGGGTGGCTGGTTAGATGGATGGATGGATGGATGGATGGTTGGATGGGTGGGTGAGTGGATGGGTGAGTGGATGGGTGAGTGGATGGGTGGGTGGGTGGGCAGATGGATGGATGGATGGATTTGTGGGTGGGTGGGCAGATGGATGGATGGATGGATGGATGGATGGATGGATGGATGGGTGGATGGATGGATTGGTGGGTGGGTGGATGGATGGATGGATGGATGGATGGATGGATGGATGGATGGATTTGTGGATGGGTGGGCAGATGGATGGATGGATGGATTGGTGGGTGGGTGGATGGATGGATGGATGGACTGTTGGGTGGGTGGGTGGATGGATGGATGGATGGATGGATGGATGGATGGATGGATTGGTGGATGGATGGATGGATGGATGGATGGATGGATGGATGGATGGATGGATTGGTGGATGGATGGATGCGTGGATGGATAGATGGATGGATTGATGGGTGGGTAGGTGGATGGATGGATGGATGGATGGATTTGTGGGTGGGTGGGCAGATGGATGGATGGATGGATGGATGGATGGATGGATGGATGGATGGATTGGTGTGTGGGTGAGTGGGTAGATGGGTGTATTTACGAGTAGGTAGGTAAATGAACTTCAAAAAATAAGACAGGCACACAAACACCCTGCCACTCTGAGAACTCCCTTTTAATTCATCTATTTGAGGACAGTCCATCTCCTTTGGAATTTTGCAATGACTTCTAAACTCGACCCTGGATAAAGTATTTCTGAAAGTGCCGCCTAAATAAAGCTTCAAAGGGCAAATGATATACAAGTCACCCAGGGTGGGGCCTCTGGGGCCCCAGAACAGCTTCAATGCCATCATCAGGGTCCCCATCATCCTGGAGACTTGGACCCCTGTCTCTGCCACAGCCATTGGGTACAGTGGAAGCCCCAAATCTGTCTCATCAGAAATCCTTTGTTCAAGCTATTTCAGGATGCTGTTTAGGGTGGACCAGGCGCAGCACCAGAGGCTGCGATGATTTTCCTGGTGCTTGTGCTGTTATGTATGGCCATTGTTCTTTCTACAGGAGCCTTACGTGGGTTCAGCTTCCTCATCTGTAACATGAGGTTGGCTTGGGTGCTGGGCATGAGTTCTTCCCATTCTGATACTGCCCACAGCATTAAGTCTGAGCCCCTCTGAGTGGACATCAAGGCTGGAGATGGACCTAATCAGCCCAGTGCTGGGCTCCAGTAAACCCAAACCACATTCTGCACCCCTAGTCGGTTTGGTGCCCACCTCACCTTCCTCCCAAATGTCCACCCAGCAGATAGTGAGACCCTGCTGTGTGCCCACCTGCCTTCTCTCCTGCACCTGCCTCTGTCTCTCCTGCACCCAGTGCCCAGGAGCTGTCTCCAAACACAAACTCGGCCATGTCCTGCCCTGCTTTCTAGCCCCACAGGGGCTGCCCATGATTGGCCCACCTGGCCCACTTCCTCTCCAGGCCATCCCTAACCATACTCCATGCTTCTTATTTGTGGACCACATCGGTGGGTTCTCTGACGTACCCGAGCTCCACCTGTCCCGGGCCTCTGCTGGAGTCCCCTGAATGTTGCTGTCTTTGGGCAGGGCTGATCCTTCACTGCATAGACCCAGATCCAGGGCCCCAGCACAGCAGCCACAGCAGGTCTGTTGGGGAGATGGAGACCTGGGGCACAGGCCACTGTTGCTTGAGGACTTTTCCAGGCTCAGACTTGTTAAAGGAGGAAAGCTGGACAATCCTAAGGGTAGTACTGCCCCTTTTCTTTTGGACCAGGTAACCTGGGCTCACAGCTGGTGGAATATAAAGAAGAAATGTACATCACATCAGACTGCGGTCACACCTGGCGGCAGGTAAGCTGGCCAGGAGGTGCCTGGCAACCCCCACCCCATCCAGCCGGGACCCTCAGGAGACACTTCTGTTCTGTCATCTTGTCCATTCCAGAGGCTTCGTGGGAGAAGCTCTGAGCCATGTCTCCCCTCTTGCAGCCAAAGTGGCTGAAGCCAGGGCTCACTTTAGCAGAAGTGCATCTGCTGCGTTTGAAAAGCAAGTCCGGGCAGATGGCTCGGACCACCCAGCTGCTCTTCCCATGGCCACTGATAGGGAGTGACAGATGTGAGAAACGTCTCCACACAGTTGGACATGTCACTGTGAACATCTGAGAAACGGGGATAAATGCTGGGGAACAGAACAGGGAGGAGGTCCCGGCCAGGAAACCACATGGCGCTTCCGAGGCTTGACTTGGGCTCTTTCGGGAACCCAGAGAGAGGCCAGGAGGGGGGTACGGGGGACTCCGGGTTCCTGGCAGGGGCTGTGGACACAGCAGTGAAAGAGAATATGGGGGGAGGAGCAGGTTGTGGGGTCATTGTGAGTCTGGGTTGGGGTGTCTGGGGGCTATCCCAGGGCCTGAGAAGAGAAAGGAAGTGAGGAGCGGAGAGGAAGTGCTCACTTATGCAGGACGCGGCCACTCCCACCAGCACAGGATGGCCTGGGCAGGGTCCCTCCGTGCAGCCCCACGCGGAGCTCAGATTCGCAGACCAGAGGCAATGGTGCTGGTGGCCCTCAGGGTATGGAGACAGCGAGGCTGAGGGAGGGATGCCAGTCGGTGCCACGTGTCCTGTGTGGTCCAGGCAGCTCTAGGATCCATGCCTGAGCTCCCCACTCCAGGAGGGGGCCCTGCCTCACTGCACACTGGCTGTTTCTTTCCAGGGGGAGGGGAACATGGTCTTTCTGGCTGAAGTTGGCCTGCCAACCTCATGGAGTGGCAGTGTCTGCTTTATATACTGGGGAAATGAATCAAACTTACATATGACTGTCTCCTTCCAGACAAGACGTTCTGTTTGAGGTCAGTGTTTTACACGCCCGAGTACCCCAGCCACGGCCCCCCTCCCACACAGCAATGCTCTGGGCACATGTGTTGATCCCAAAGTGCAGCCTTCACCTGCAGCCTGGGTTGAAGGCCTTGACGTTTTTTAAAAATATGCAAGAAACATGGAATTTTCAAAAGGGCAAAGGCGATTTATTGTATTTTAATATTTCTGTGTCACTAAAACTAGTGAAACATGTCTGAAGCTTCTTAAAGGTCGCGTCTGTCCATTTATTAGAGAAGATTCCCCCGTATTAGATTCAATAGACAGGGTGAAATAGAAGGTGTTCTGATTTTATAGAAATGGATTGCAAGATAGTTGTAGCAGTCACTTTTGCCAAGGAATTTGCTTAGATTTCAAACTTGGGAATATCAGAATTAAATGCGACAGCATCTGGGAAAGTGCTGAGCTGAGGCCTGGCCAGGGCAGTGCTTGGTGCTTCCTGAAGGATGGTGGGGTGCAGGAAGGAGAGGGGCTCGCCTGGCTGGCGGTGCGGGACAGGCGCCCAAGGGGGCAGGCCTGTGCGTGTGGCAGGGGAGGGAGAGATGCTCCTGTGGGTTGTTTTTTGTTTTTTTTTTTTTTTTAGTTTCTTGGGGTGGGCTGAGGAGGAAGGATGCCCAGGCAGGGGCAGAGCGGGACACAGGCAGAGAGGGCAGGGTGGTGAGCCCGGGGCGGTCTCCATGGCTTCCTATCGTGCCCAGGTTGTCAGGGATGCAGTGAGGTGCATCTGAGAGAGAACTCAGAATGCGAATGTGGAATGCCAGGGTGCATCTGGTTTAATCGACATAACCTTTCAAAAACATGAGTTTCCTAGGATGTTTTGTTTAAAGCCAGAAAACATTACAGAGCCCCTGGCTGAAATTCAGTGTGTGGGGGAGGCAGGAAAAGGGTGAAGTGGGGACAGGGACTCTGCTCTCCCCACCTGGTCCTGCTGCTTGCTCAAGGCGCAGGAAGCCACAGCAATGGGCATCTGAGAGCCTGCAGCCTGCCGGTGGGGTTTGGAAAACCCTGGAGCCACCTTTTCCCAGAGCCCCAAGCTAATGAGAGCAGATGTCATTCCCAGGATGGCCGGGAGGCACTCTGTTCATCTCCCCGTGGGTGGATGCAGCAACACCCTCCTGCCCGTGCTTGGAGAGGAGGGTGGCTGGGCAGGCATCCAGGTGTCCCAGTGCAGAGCCCTGGTGCACACCGGCTCAAGGGGCCAGCTCGGTACCAAAGGGAAATTGCACTCCAGGACTGTCAGGCTGTGGGAAACCCACTGTCCTCTCACTGCACCATGCCCTGTTGTTCAGCAGCCCCATCTCTCTCAGGGGACCCCCAAAGCAGTCAATTAGGCTCCTGGTGGAGCCAGGGAAGGGGGCTGCAGCCACTCCCTCTAAGGGTGGGGAATCACGCTGAGGTGTGGCAGGTGAGCTTATCCACGAGGCCCCTCTCCTCCAGCCTCACAGGACCCAGCGTGGTCTCCACCACCCGCCTGGCCACGCAAGGGTTCCAGTGCTGTCCTGGTGAGGGAGCCTCACTGCTCCTTGGATGTTCCCCGAGACAGAGAGCTCACTCCTTCCTGGAGGGAAGCCCTTTGCTTGGGAATTCATTTTCCTCCTAAATCATTGTGGGAGGCTCTAACGAGCCCCTGCCCCTCTGGTCTGTCTTCCCCAGCACCCGAGGAATCTTCTGAAAGGGAATGTGCTCTTGTCACTCCCCGATCAAGCCTTGGGTGTCACACCGGCCTCCAAGCTGCCCATCTGTCCCGGGGCCTCTCCGTGTGCCCCAAGGGTTCCCGCCCCAGCCACGCACTTCCTGCTCCCTGGACACAGCTGCCCTCCTGACCTCCAGGCCTTTGCCTCTCTATTTCCTGCCTGTGATGCCCTTGTGCCTCCGAAGGTTTCCCCAAGCTCCACTTGCCCTGTGAACCCCTCCCTGGGCTGCCCGCTGACCCAAGTCTGGACTTTCCTTAAAACAAGATGTCATTTGTCCACAAAACATTGGCTGAGCCCCTCATCCTGTGGCAGGGCCTGAAGGGTGAAGATGACAGGGCCCCCTCTCTAGTTGCTGGTACCCAGTAGGCAAGTCACTGTCACTGTGCGGGGACAGTCTGCCTCGTTAGGGGTCTCTCCCTAGGCTATGAATCCCTAGGGGCCAGGCCTGCGTCTATGCTGGCATGCCCAACAGAGAGGACCCAGACCAATGGGTCTGTCGGATGGGTAGATCAATGGGGATGAGAATTGTGGAAATTTCTTCTTCCTAGTCCCCTAAAATCTGTGCCTGTGACACCCTAAAGCCTACAGGCCGTCAGCTCCCTTGTCTAGGAAACAATTTCTTTGAATGTAGCCATAGGCAGTAAGCCCGGGAGCCCAGCTCAGGTGGACGTGTCCACGGTCCCCACGGGCTTGCTGAGTCTCTGAGCACACTGAGACGGATGAGCGTGCTGGCCCTAGTGGGGGCTACCTGGGGTGGCTGTCCTCTGTCCCCTGCTGGGCTTCTCTGTGTCCCTCTGTGGGCCACAGGCCTGGGAGACGGATGGGCAAGGGTGGGAGGGCAAAGGGGGCCGCTTTCGAGGAGGGGCGGTATGGGGCGAGGGCGATGTGGTGGAGATGGCTGTGCCCTTGCTGGGCATGTTGAGACATGCGCTGGCCGCCCACACATGCATGTTCACTGGAGATTCGGGGCAGGTGCCACGTGTCCTGGTGTGACTTTGGAGCCACCCCCAGCTCTGCCACCTTCCAGCTGTGAGGGCTTCGCGTACCCTCCACCCCTCAGAGCCTCAGCCTCCTCATGTATACAATGGGACCCCATCCTGGGGCTGTTTGCCAAGCGAGGCCACCCTCGGTGTCCCCTCCTAGGTGAGCCCTGTCCAGGCCACCCTCGGTATCCACTCCTGGGTAAGTCCTGTCCAGGTCACTCAGCCTTTTGTCCCTTGGGGATCTGGTGGTCGGTCATTCATTCACTTGTTCAGTTATTCATTCTACACACACTCCCTGGCACCAAGGTCTAAGCTGAGCATTGCAGGGCACAGAAGGCTCACAGCAGCCCTGTCTTTGAGGAGCTTTGGCTGGAAGAGACAATGACAGATTAGCATAGTAAGTGTTGGGCCAGGAGCTTGGAGCCCAGAGGCCACTCCCCACTCAGTCTGGCATCAGGGAGGGCTTCCTGGAGGAAATGGCACTTGAGCTGAGTCTTCATGTCAAATTGGGGTTTGCTTTGACTGAGGCTGTGTATCGTAAATGTTTTTCTGTTTCTTTCTCATCTTCATGTTGCTGGCACTCTTTGGGCCTGGGTTTTCATGTAGAGAGGGCCACATGCCGTGCTCATTTGCAGTTTCCTTGTTCAGGTGGATAGGGTAGAAGTTGCTGTCCGCCATTCAATCATCCAGGGTGCGCTGAGTCCGCATGGGCTGGGAAAGCTCGGGGATGGCCCGGGACTTGCAGGGAACCCTCAGACCGGCCCTGGCCTCTGCCAACGCCCCCCGGCTGCACGTTGACAACCCTCCTCCCAGGAGCCACTCAGCCTGGAACAACCTCCGACCTTCTCAGGGCCCTGCCCTCAGCCACACCGTTCTCCCTGCAGGTGTTTGAGGAAGAGCATCACATCCTGTACCTGGACCACGGCGGCGTGATCGTGGCCATCAAAGACACCTCCATCCCCTTGAAGATCCTCAAGTAATGGCGTCTGCTAGTCCCGGGGCTGGGAGGGCAGGCTATGGGGCAGGCTGGGGCTCTTTCTTTCCACCTGGGAACCCTCTCAGACTATTCCTCAGAATGTCCTCCCCTTGGGGACACAAGATCACAGGGCAACCGCACTAAATGCTAAAGATCGGGGCTGGGACACACCTCACAAACCTTTCCCGAGGGGTCATCGAGATGGACTTTGTCCTGCCCTCAGGAGACAGACACAGAGGGAGGCCCCATCCCAGCCTGGGGAGCAGGGAGGGCCTTCCCCAAGGAGGTGAGGAATTAGTAAAGTGCGGGGATTGGGACCAGGTGATCCAGACAAGGAAGCCAGCAGCATATGCCCAGATGGGAGGGTTGGCAGGTGAGAGGGTTGGCAGCTGAAGGCCGTCATGGGGAAGGGAGGGCAGGTGTGAACTCGGGACCCAGAAGGCACAGCCGGCGCAGCTGCCAGGAAGCCAGTATCACTGTAGTCTGAAAAAGAGGTTACTCAACTGCCAGATGGTAGCACTACAATACCGGCTCTACCACGGGCCTGGCGACCCCTAGGCCAGGCTCAGGCCATGGGTGGGGCCATTCAGGGGAGGCAAAGTGTCTGTGTGGTTCCCAGAAAACACCCCCAGGGCAGTACGATGTGGATAAGCAGATGTGATGTGAGCAGATGTGACATAAGCAGATGTGATATCACCTGCTCTGGCAAGGTTGGCTAGTGCAGCCCCCGCCCCTCCAGCAGGACCCGAAGGGCAGAGTCCCAGACACAGGGAGCTTTCCAGCCCACCCCGGAGTCTCTAACAGTCTTCTCCTGGCAGGTTCAGTGTGGATGAGGGCCTCACCTGGAGCACACACAACTTCACCAGCACCTCGGTGTTCGTGGACGGGCTGCTGAGCGAGCCGGGGGACGAGACGCTGGTCATGACGTGAGTGCGGGGACCAGGGAGTGGGCACTGGGTGGCAGGGCGGAGCCATGCTGGGCCTCCCTGGGCCCACTGTGTCCTTCACCCCTCAGCCACCTGGGAATCAGGGACATCTGCCACCTGCCCTGGGTCCCCTGGCTGGTGAGGACAGCACCGAGGCTCCAGGCCGGCTCCACCACGGCCATGGCACCTCTTGAGCTGGTGATTATGTCATGAGTATTGCTATTTACTGGCACCTTTCTCAGCCATATGGCGTGAAGGTCATATGGCTTAGGGCCTGACACCCAGACAGGTCATCATAGGGCAGAGCTGGCTGTGACCCGCTTGTCACCCATCCCGGGGTCTGAGGCTGCAGCACTGGCCCTGCCCAGCTTCCTTCTGCTCAGCCCCAGCTTGGGCCAAAAAAGGCACCACGAGGGGCAAAGGGGCCTCAGGAGCGTCTGTCGTTCAGAGCCTCTCTGGCCCAGGAGCAGAGACGCAGAGGACAGCGGGGACACGCAGGGTTTGACTGCGCCGCTGCGGCCGCAGTGGGAGACAGCCGTGCCCAGAAACCAGTGAAGTGAAGGCTCCTCTGGGCGCCTTCAAACATGGGCCCCTGTGAGAGCCCAGCTGATTCACAGGCTGGGCAAGGCCTGCGTGTCTAACGGCTCCTGCGACCCCGCACTGTGGTATGGTAAGGCCACCGTGTCCTCTTCCTGCCTTTCACGGTGATGCCTGAGATATCTGAATAGTGTGTCCCAAATTCACGTTTCCCCAGAACCATGGATGGGACCTTATTTGGAAATGGGGTTATTGTCAATGTAATTAAGCCAAGATGAGGCCACGGAGTAGGGCAGACCCCGATCCAATGACTGTGTCCTTATAAGAGGACACAGAGACACAGGCCCGGGGGGAGGAGGCCGGGGAGGGAGGAGGCATGGAGTGGAGCTGTGCAGCGGCAAGCCCGGGAACACGCGGGGCCCCCAGGAGCTGGAAGGGGCAGGAAGCCTCCACCTCTAGAGCCTCTAGAGGGAGCTCAGCCCTGCGGACCCCTGGATTTCAGCCTTCTGGCCTTCAGAGTGCTGAGAGCACGTGCACGAAGCTTCAGCGTGGGAGAGCATGTGTGTGATGACTGAAGCCAGCAGAGTTCATGGTAATTGGCCACAGAAGCCCCACGAAGCTGCCGTGACAGCCCACAGCTCTTCCACCTCGAGGCCCGGGCACAAGGAGATTGGACACCTGGACTTTGGACACCTTGTTCTCTGCTCTGTCCCTTCTAGAGCAGGCAGGCCCTGCCCTACCCATTTCCCACAGAAGAGCCAGGCGCCGTGCCCCTCACCCTCGCGCACTCGGCTGGAGTGGTCATGTGCTCTGTGGCAGGTGTTGATCTATGGCCTGGGACTGACCCTCTGGCTGGCTTCAGCAGGAAGTGCTGGCCTGGCTCATTCACCAATTCACACCCTGAGTTTTCCCTTCCAGCTGGCAATGGGCCTTCACACCCTTGACCCGGAATGGCTCTTCCACTGGCCCCTGAATGCCCCAGAGGGGCCCACATGGATAAGCCCCCCAAGAGTGCCTGACCCCAGCCTCTATCTCCCTCCGTGTGCCCACCCTCCCCAGCAGGCACACAGCTCCCAAGAGGCCACAGGAGGACAGCTCCAGGCTGTGGGGAGCAGGCCTGGTTTTGGAAAGAAACTGCCCAGCTGGGACAATGCTGCCCACCCTGCCCAGGCTGGCCTCTGCCTGGACAGGGATGAGGCTGGGCTCCGCCTGGGCAGGGATAAGGCTGGCCTCTGCCTGGACAGGGATGAGGCTGGGCTCCGCCTGGGCAGGGATGAGGCTGGGCTCTGCCTGGGCAGGGATGAGGCTGGGCTCTGTCTGGGCAGGGATGAGGCTGGGCTCTGTCTGGGCAGGGATGAGGCTGGGCTCTGCAGGGCTAGTGTGTCCCCTTGTTTGTTGGGGAGTTTGGACAGACGCAGCCCTTGAGCTCTCCTGGCTGCTGTGGCTGGGACTGGGAGCACAGCCTTGGAAGACACCACCCCTGACCCCTGCTGCCTTCATGCCCACTGCCCATCACACCCACCTACCCTCAACCAGCTCTGCTGCTTGACAATTAAAGAAACTGAGGCTCTGAGAGGGGAGGTACCTTCGGCAATGTTGCAGGAGGAAAAACCTGTGGCCAAGTCCAGCTCATGTGGGCACTCCTGGGCAGCTCTGTGGGCAGCAGCCTGTCCTCTCCATGCCGAGCAGAGATGGGACCCCCTATGAGGATGCTCTTCTGCTTTGCCATCATCCAGTGCACGTTTATTGAGCACCTACTATGTGCCAGGTGCTGTTTGAGGTGCCAGGAGTGTTGGCAACACAGCACACTCAGCCCTGGATTTAGGGACCTCTGATCATGGAGAACGGGAACTTGTCCTCACACTCAGAGGACACCGAGTCTGCCTCCCAGCTCCTGGCCAAGGAGGATGGAAGCTGGACGTCAGATTTAGCAGCAAGAAGCCATCAGTTCCAGCTGAGCCAGGGTGGGAAAGCAGGCTTCGGGAAAGAGATTGCATGGGGCGCAAGGACAGGGAAGAAGTGGTGAGTGTGGACCCCTCTCGGTATTTAAGATGAGCGGGTCAGCAACAGCGTGAATTCCTGCCGCCTTCAATTCAGTCCCAGCCCAGAAGGGCCTTCCCTGCCACCAGGCCTGGGCTGCCTGGCCTTCACCCCTTCGAGGATCTGATCCCATCTGCAGGCTTGCCCTTGCTGGTGGCTGTGCCCTGCCGTGGGCTCCAGGAGGGACTGGCTCTGCTGGCTTTACTGGTGCATCCCCGGGCCAAGCACAGCACCAGGCGTGGAAGAGGGGCTTGGTGCTCGTGAACGTGGCTTGAATAAATGCGTGGTGATGCACCTGTGAGGATGACACAGGGGTGGCGACAGACGCTCACGGGAATGAGCTTGTGCAGGCACCGCCTGCAGGGGCCTGGCTGGGGAGAGGCGAGCTGGGCAGATCACCCCCAGGACCAGGGCCCAGCCAGCACAGCTCACACAGCTCCGCCCAGGATGTTTCCAAATCAGGATGTTTCTCACCAGGGTGGTGTCCCTGGACAATGGACTGCACACACTGCACCTCGGTTTCCACAGCCCTGAAATGGGGAAATAAGTCGGCTTGAGGAGCTGTCAGGAGGATTCCAGGAAGCAGAACGTCTGTGCCCGGGAAATGACATTTCTCTTCCAGAGGCCTTGGCTGCCTTGTCTGTAACGTGGGGACTTAAACCCCACGAGGTCGCCGCAGATGAGCTCTCAACTGATGCTCACCTCTGATGCTTGGGGCCTTCTCGCTTCTTGGGTGATGATCAAGAAATCACCTGCTTAGATTCTGATTCTAGTATAGAGGCCTGGCTTCCGCTCACTCCGCAGCAGAGAAGTCCCGGCTGGCCTTCCCAGACCGTGCATTGTGGTGGGATTGAGGGGATGCTTGGGACAGCTCTGCTTCCCACCTGGGGTCCCGGGCGGGTGAGAGTGTTATTCCCAAGAAGGCAAGGGTCCCCTTCACTGGTCTCACTGAACATCCAGTACCCGCTGCAGGTGGGTCCCGCCGGCCGGCCGACCTTTGATCCTGCATCCGTGTGTTCTTGATGGTGTGCGATGGTGCTTCTGGGTGGTCTTGTCGTTCAGCGCCCCAGGAGAACAGTGAGCCCCTTCCCCTCCCACAGTCTGGGGGGGCGTCTTCCCGTTCCTGGACCCTCTGCCCCAAGTCCTCCCTCCGTCTTTACCAATATGGCCTCCTGCGACAGGGGCTGCAAGGCATCTTTGGTGAGCACCCCACTGCATGCTACAGGCTGTTTTCATACGCGACCTCAGGCCATTCTCATAAGAAATCTAGACAGATTGATTTATTCCCCCGTTTTTAGAGGTGCCAACGTGTCTCAAAGAATTCATCCCTGAGGGAGTGGTGGGAGGGTGGGGACCCTGAGAGCCTGTCCTGTAAAAATTGGGTGGGGATAATCACCCTTCCTATTCTCTAAGGGTCTTGATGTTTGCAGTTTTCCCTGCACAGTTAATTCCTGCTCCGACCGGGCCCTGGATGCATAAAATCCTTCATGACTTTTGCCCACTCTCATGCCCCCGGAGGCTGTGGTCTGGGACAGAATGGGATGGTCCTGCCTTTTCCTGCAGCTGCAGGACCTTCTGTGGCCTTTACGGGGAGGGGGAGCAAGGGAGGAAGGGAGTCCGGCCACCAGACACCCTGCCTGCACTCTGTTTGTAGTGTGGACCCTTCAAGTGGTCAAGCCGTTCCTGGGGCCAGAACCCGCAGAGCCGCGGGGAGCCAGTAGTGCAGGGGTGAGGGCGGCCCTTACTCCTTACACAGAGGTTGAGCGCCTTCTCCAGGCCTCAGCTTGCCTGGCCAAGAGATGGGAGCGCTGTCCATCCGGGAGCCTTGAAGGAGCCTGTCTCTGCAGGGTGCCAAGCCCTTCGCCCCGGCTGTCACGAGGTCTGAGCCTTGGTTAGGCCCCAGAGATGACCCAGCCTTCATCCCCCACCCACAGGTGAGGCATTGTATCCCAGAAGGATAATGGCAGAATTCACAGCCAGGTGCTATAACCTTTTAAGTTATTTTTAAAGCATCAGAACAGTTCCTCCAGACCGCCTGGTTCACAGTGCTACATCTTCAGACAGCTTCCCAATCCCAGTGGCATACAAAGAATTCAAACTGCAGGAGAGGGAACACACCGGCAGGTCAGAATCAAAGTCCCTCTGCAGGGGTCTGTACGGGAGCTGCCCTGCTGGAGAGTTCCCACAGCCACAGGCTCAGCTTTCGGCCACCCTGTCCTTCCTGGATAACTGTTTTGTCCAAATCTGCCCAAAGGCCACCTCTAACCTGGCCAGAGGCACCTTTTGGGACACTTTCCTGGCCCCAGTCACTTTCACCTGCCTCCCTTTCCCCACAGAGCAGCCTCAGAGCAGGGAGGGGTCCCCAGGTCCTGGGCTTGGGCGAGAGGTGGAGTGGGGGCTCCCAGAGCCTTCCCCAGCTGCATGGCTCAACCCTCACAGCGTGGCCCATTTTTTCCTCGTTACCTGCAAAGTAATATCTAGGCCCCTTCGCCACCTCTTTCCTAAGACCCAGAATTAATGACATGGCAGCTATTTCTCGTAGTATCAGCTGAGGGTTTAGGTTTCATAAAAGGCAGGGCTTCAGGGACATGGAGGGGGTTAATTAATCAACCGAACCAGCCTCTCTGCTCTGCCCCAGCTCAGAACAGCAGTGAGACTGAGGCCTCCTGGGGGTCTCTGCGACCAATGGAGCCCAAGTGTCGTGCTCAGCCAGCGCCCGCCATGTTTCTGCGCAGAGCCTCACAGCTCCGGAGCCGCCAGCCCGGGTTCCAATGCCGGCCCCTCCAGGAGGTAGCCTGAAGCTGTGCTGCCCTGGGCGGGTCCCTTGCCTCAGCCTCAGTTTCCTTGTCTGTAAAAGGGGGCTTTGGCGAAGAGGAAATGGGGGGATATAAGGTCGCGCCTGGGTCCGGCCTGCAGTGGGTGCTCTGTATACAGCAGTGGCTGCTGCTGCTGTGCCTTTCATGATGCCACAGGCCACAGGAGAGTGTGAGGATTCTCTCAGGGATCCAGAAGTTTCCCCTAAAAAAGCATTTCTTAAGTGAGAGAAGACCCTCAGACGCTGTTTCAGAGACCAATGCACCAGGCATTGTTTGGACAGCGATGTTGAAGGAAGATCCCAGCGTGTTCAGTTGGTCTCTGCAGTGTTGAGGCGTCTCCAAGTGGCGTCCATCAGGAGACAGACGGCAAGTGAGATCCTCATCCCAATCACAGGTGCCCTTGAGCCAAGACCACTCATAGCCAGGGCCACCATGCAGGCCCACAAGATTCCTCTGTTGGAAACAGCACCTGCAGAAGCGGGCGGATGCGGCAGAGTCACAGCCGTACCTGGGGACCTTCCCCTGTCCTTGGTGGGTGTTGCCACTAGCAGCTAGGAGGGGTCTCAGGCCGAGGGCTCAAGCCCCATTTCCCCACTCCTCTGACATAGAAAGAATGGCCTGGGGCTCCTGACCCCCATGCACAGAGAAGAAAGCAGATGGGATTGTGAGCCCAAAACCAGGGGCCCGGCTGGAATGAGGCCTGGCAGCGACATGGCAGGAATGCAGGATGGAACCAGCCTGGCTGCTCCCTCAACGAGCCGGCCTTAGGGAGCACAGGGAGGCAGGGTCTCCGAGGGAAGGTCCAGCTAAGACAGAGGGAGGCCCCGTGCTCAGCCTGCAGAGGCTTAGGGTTTCATCAAACAAAGACAATAGTGTCTGCCTCGTGGGACTGTTCCAGAGAGTGGAGGCAAATGCGAGGTCACCGATGTAATTCAAGCATGGACCGCCACAGGCTTGCCTGGCTGAGAGGTGCCCCGTGGAGCCAAATCTTCAAATTTCAGCCTCAGACACTCAGACCCAGCTGTCATGTCTCAGAAATACCCTACAAAACCTTTCTCAACGCCGCCCTAGAATGGGGTTGTCCTTTCAGCTCATGATGGGCCACCCCTAAGTATCCAGCCCCAGTTGGGGGTGCTCAGATAGGGACCTGACTGGAGCAGCATGCATCATCTCCCCCACCCAGATGCTTGGCTTCTGGTAACATGGCCAGAGCACCACAAGCTGGACTAGAGAAGGCTCAGGGAAGAGCAGGCTGGGCCCACCTTCTGGGTGGTTTTTGGAGCCTAAGTGTGTGGTACTGAGAGACGGAGTGGAAGGCACTCAGGCAGCAGCCCTCCCAGAGAGGGAGAAAGCGGGGCACCTGAGTACCATTCTGAGTGATGGTCACTCAGCAATGACTGCTGACTGCAAAGAGGGAGAAGGAACAGCACAAACAAGCTGTGTGACCTTGGGCAAGTTACTCAACCTCTCTGTGCCTCGGCTTTCCATTCTGTAAAACAGGGGTGGACCTGGCCTACCAGGCTGTGCATGCATAGCTGCCAGCACACATATGGGTGTGCCCTAAGTGGCCAGCCTCCCTATTCTCTTTTCCCCCACTTCCCCCACCCACCTAGGCTGCAGTGGGCCAACCTTGCTCATCCCGTGGGCTCTGCGCTGGGCCTGCTGACTCGTTATTTCTCTTTGAATCGCTACCTCTACTAGGGAGCAAATGCCCTGTGGCCCAGCGATAGAAAGCCGGGTTTCTGCAGCACAGAATCCTCACACGGTCAGGCTGGGAGAAAGCCAGGGAGAAGCCAGACAGCCGCAGATGCAGCCACCTGACCACAGATCATTCCACAAAACAATGCAAGGACCACTGTGGGGGCCGTGGAAGGGCTCCCAACCCTGCTGTGGACCTGGGCCTCCTTCCCTGTCCATCAAGGGGGGTCATGGGGGGCCAACCAGAGCGACTCACGCAGTGTAATTGACAAGTCATAGATCACAGGTGGTAGTTGTGGGAATATTCACGCCGAAGCCTACAGAGCACGTGTACAGGGCCAGGCTCGGTGCCCAGCGCAGCCTCTCTCTGATCCTCAGTGCCCGGGGCAGCCTCGCTCTGATCCCCAGCAAGGGCAGGAGAGGGATCTCTGTGCCCATGGTACAGATAGGAACAGAGTCCAGGGGGGACATGATTTGCACAGCAGGACGAGGCCTGACGAAGGTGGTTTTCTCTCCCTTCCCTCATCTTCCCACCCCAGGGTCTTTGGCCACATCAGCTTCCGCTCCGACTGGGAGCTGGTCAAGGTGGACTTCCGGCCCTCATTCTCCAGGCAGTGTGGCGAGGAGGACTACAGCTCCTGGGACCTTTCCAACCTGCAGGTGGGCCGGGATGAGGCTGGGATCGGGCAGGTGGGGTACAGACTGTAAACACAGGTCCACTCTGCCTGCCAAAGTCCTCCCCTGCAAGTCCACAGGGCACCTCCCTGCCTCCAAGAAGTCTTCAAGGAATCCCCAGCGCCTTTAGATGTCCAGGCCTCCTGTGGGCTTTTCTAGACCCTTCTCGGTCATGGAGCTACCTGGGCTGAGGGTCCTCAGCCACACTCGGGGAGTGTGGGGCCACAGGCTCTACCCCAGCCCATGGAGTCCAGTATGCTTGGGGTTCAGGATGTTCAGATCTTAGGAAGGTAACACAGGCCTGTACCATACATGACAGTGGGTTCTGGGTGTGGAGTGGGATCTGGGACAAGCCCACGCTGTAATCGAGACACATAACTGTTTCTACAGCAAATGTGTAATATGGACACGAAGCCAAGTATAAAGGCCATCAGTGGCCCCTCTGTAGTTCCAATCAGGCTGTGCTGCTGGCGGTATGGTGGGGAAGCCTGGGATTTCACAGTGTGGGGGCCTGGAACTGCGGTTGGGGGGTGGCCCTGTTGAAGAAATGATTTAATGGTACTTGTTAAAGTGCGGGGTGGAAGACTTAAGACCATCACGGTGGGTTCAGGGACCCTCTTAAAGGAGAGAGTAGGCTCAACCTGAATTCAGCCTGGGCAAATGAGAATTCAGAGCCAAGGTCAGTGGGTGGAAACTGACTAAGAGGAAACACCAGGCATCAGAGGATTTGACATCACCTGGGGGGCAGCAGGGGATGAGGAAGCCCATCGGATAGGGACGGTGATCAGATATCAAGGGTGGGCGGTGCCTGCCAAACTGCCCTAGCAGGGTGCATTGCCGAAGCTGGATTTCACAAGGAAGTGCTCAGATGGGCCTAGGAGGAGGTTTAGGAACCTGAATACAGGCCACCAGGCATCCTCACCGGCCCCACCCCTGTCACTGCCACAGCAGCTGTTGCAGGTAGATGGGGTGGGCCTGTCCTGTCCTGATTGTCCCCTGAGGACCCACTGTGTGCCTGTGAGCCCTCAAGGGCGTGGCTCAGCCCAGCTCCCACACAGCACCTGAGGGGACAAGGGGAACCTCAAAGGGGCTGTACTTCCAGCAGCTCTGCGACCCCTCGGGCCCAGCCAGGGCTGCACACAGGAGGGGCTCAGTGAATGCCCATGTGTTGGGATGAAAGGGAGGCTTCCCCAACTTGACCGCAGACATGCCACGCCCCATTATGGGCCTCAGTTTCCCCATCTGTAACCTGAGCCATCAGCCATCTTCAGGCTCTGGCAGCCTCAGCGGCACAAGGCCATGTAGAGCGGTTGCCCTGTCTCAGGCAACTCCTTACCCTGATGTTCCTGCTGCAGGGCGACCGCTGTATCATGGGCCAGCAGAGAAGTTTCCGGAAGAGAAAGTCTACGTCCTGGTGCATCAAGGGGAGGAGCTTCACGTCGGCGCTCACGTCCCGCGTGTGCGAGTGCCGGGACTCGGACTTCCTGTGGTGAGCGACGGGCTCCTGGCCACGAGGCCTCAGGCGCTGCTTGAGCATCCTCACAGCATGGCGGCCACTTCCCCCAGAGTGAGGGAGGAAGCCTCAGCGCCTTTCATAACCTGGCATCAGAGTCGCACACTGCCACTTCTGCCTCATTCTGTCTGTTAGAACCAAGTCACCAAGACCAGCCCACACTCCAGGAAGGAGCTTTAAGGAATTTGTGGGTGCATTTTTAAACCCTCTCAGTGGCCGCTCACAGGCAGGAGGAGAAAGTGAGGAACGGGTCAGGGCATCTTGGGGACGTGCTGCACCCACCCTGGCCCTTCTCCATCCAGGGACTCTGCTGAAAGCCACCCGGCCTGTCCCCTGCTGTTCTCAAAAGCTGCCTGTGACTGCCCAGTGCCCACAGGACAATTTGGCTGACAGCTCACCCACCTGCCACCTCACCCCCCCCATCCTGCTCCCTGGCATTCCAGCCTCCTCCACCTGTACTGGTGCTGCTCAGCCTGGGCCCTGCGAGCAGTGCCTCTCCCTCTCTTTCCTTACTTGCCTCTGTCCATCCTTTGAGATTTGCTCACCACCTCCAGGCAGCCCTCCAGGTTTCTCTGAGTTCCCAGCAACCCTTTGCCTCCCTTGTTACCCTGTGTGCCCCTCTGGGATGGGGCTGTGGGTGCTCCTTCATGTCCTCACAGATGGGTGCATAGCAGGCCCTTGGCATGAGGTTCCCTTCTCAGCTCCCCCAGATTTCACCCCAACCCTGGGTGACTCCGGTTCCCACCTGTGCCCGTCGCTTACCACTGTTCTTCCCTCCTCCCAGCGACTACGGATTTGAGCGCTCCCCCTCCTCAGAGTCCAACACCAACAAGTGCTCTGCCAACTTCTGGTTTAACCCATTGTCCCCACCTGACGACTGTGCCCTGGGCCAGACCTACACCAGCAGCCTTGGGTGAGTGTGGGTGCGGGCCTCTGCCTGCCTAAATCCGGGGGCACCGCTGTGGTGCAGCCCCGAAACCATGCCTTCCTGGCTGGTGCCTGCAGCTCCCAAGTGGAGTCAGGGAAAGAGAGGTCAAAGTTGAGGATGCCCTGTGCTCACAGCACAGAGCCTGGCTGCTGGGCTCATGTGAGTCACCAGACATCATGAGTGAATGACCTTAGTTCCCAAGCCAAAGGAACCCACAGGGTTCTCCCATCTGAGCCCATGTGGGCCAGTGCCAGGAGAAAGCTGCCTTGAGTTGGCTCTGGACAGAGAACAATAGACAGAAAAGGTCCAAGGTGCCCGTGGCCCACACCTGCTGCAGCACGTCTTCCCCTGGTCTTTCTGAGCCTCTGCAGTGCTAGGACCCTTCGCCATTTACCAGTGCCCAGTAAGCCAGGCTCTCCCCATTCACCAAGGCTTGGGTGCTGGAGGTGCTCCTGCTGCCTGCAGGTCTCAGCTTAAATGGCACTTCCTCCAGGAAGCCTTCCCTGACCACCCACTCCTGACCCCGAGCTTGCCTCTGTCACGGCACAAATCCCACTTATTGTCATCACTCACCTAATTGTCCTCCTTGCTGAACTGTAAGCTCCACAACACACAGTAGGTGTTCCTCCAGTCTGTGGTATATGCTGAATACAAGCTGTGCTTTTCCTCCACCAGAGGCTGGGCATATTGCTATGAAGGACTCAGTTCATGTAAAATATTAGGTACAAAATAGCCGCAAGCCTTCAGCTTTAGGAGGTCCCAAACGTGCTCCATCAGAAAGTCCCAATTTCCTCATTTCTCTTTGAGGACATTTTTCAGAGAAGAAGAGAAAAGCCGATGGGCTTGTTAGAAAATCCCCATTACTTCCCCTGGGGGGAACATGAGGAAACAGGAGGCAGGACCAGAAATTGCAGGCTTTGGCCTCACCAGCATGTCTCCTGCCATCCACCCACCCATCCATGCAATCACTCGTTCATCTCCCATCTACCCATTTGTCCACCCATCATCCAGTTAGCCATCATCTGTTCATTTATCCATCCATCTTTCCATTCATCCTTCTATTCTCCCAGGCATTCAACTACTATCCGTGCATCCATCTATCCATTCATTTACCCATCCATCCATTCATCTATCAATCCACCACCCATCTATTCATTCACCATCCATCAATCCAGCCATCCATTCACCTATCCATCTACCCATCAATTCATCCACTATCCACCCACCCATCTATCCATCCATCATCCATTCATCCATCTACCCATCCATCTATCCATCCACCATCTATTCATTCATTCACCATCCATCAATCCATCCATCTACTTATCTACCCATCTGTCTACCCATGCACCCATGTATCATGAAGCTGCAGTTGTTGCACATCCACCTGGGCTTGACAACAGGGACTCTTGTCTGAAGTGTCAGAGACAGGACCTTGATCAAGGCAAAGGATTTCATCTCATACCATCTGCACACCGTAGGTGCCATGAGTGGGTAGCCCTTAGAGAAGGGTATTTTCTTTCAAATTACTAATCAAATGGGCCTGTGCATGATCAACTTCTGAATGCTTATTCAGCAGCAGAGCCATCTGGGAGAATTTGGCCTTGAGGGCAAGAGGGGGATCAGCCTTGGGGAGACAGGTACCCCCAGCACCTTGGCAGCAATGCCACTTTCACAGACTCATAGTGCAGCCTGAGGGAGCTTCACAAGTAGCAAGCTGGATGAGGCCACCCCTTTCAGGGATCTCCTAAAAGGTTGCCCAGGGCCCCTCTCCAGCCTCATGCCACAGCCGCTCCCCCTCCAGGCTCAGACCCACCCTAGGGCCTTTGCACATGCTGTTCCCATGGCCTGGGATGCTCTTTCTTCTCCTGCTCACCCTCCCATTCTTGCTGAAAGCCCCTTTGTCAGGGACCAGGTCCCCAGGGATGCCCCAGCCAGCGCCGTCACAGCTATGGTTTCACTCTGACGTGATATGCTCAGGTCCACCTCTGCCTTTCCACTAGAGGGTCTGCTCTGCACAGCATCTAGGGACTGCGTGCGATCACCCCTATTCCCAGTACCTGGCCCATAATAGATGCTCAGTAAATAGGTGTCTCATGAATGCAGTGATTAGTCATGAATCGCCCAGTCCAGGTCTCTCAAGGGTACAGGGAGATGGAGCCCAGGAGGAGGGGTGTGTGTGCCCGTGGTTATGGCCACACTGTGAGCCAGTGGCGAGGTGGAGGCAGGACCCCAGCCCCTCTCGGGCACTCTGTCCTCCACCCTTCTCAGCAAGACCCTGAAATTCAAACTGGCTGCTTAAACACCCCCTCTGCAGCACTAATGGCGGCTATTACTGTTACTGTGAGTAATATGATCAGACCACGGAGATGCCAGCGCCTCCGAAGCACATCCTGCCACCATCAGTCCCTCTTCCTCTGAGCCTCAGTGTTCTCATCTCTCAAATGGGGCTGTAACAGCAATCAGGTGGAGTCAGGAGGTGGCTGGGAGTTAGCAAGTAGAGCTCTAGGGGTGGGAAGCCAAGCACCACCTCTGGGTGGCAAGCACGTCCCTCCCCAGACTATGGGGTCCCATCCCTCACCACCTGTCTGAAGTGGACCCTGACTCTCTCTTGTCAATCCAGGTACCGGAAAGTGGTGTCCAACGTGTGTGAGGGTGGGGTGGACCTGCAGCAGAGTCAGGTGCAGCTGCAGTGCCCCCTCACGCCGCCCCGAGGCCTGCAGATCAGCATCCAAGGTGAGGCGGTGGCCGTGCGGCCTGGAGAGGACGTCCTGTTTGTGGTGCGGCAGGAGCAGGTGAGTGAGTACCTCCCACCGGGCTCCCGGGACTGTCGGGCAGGGGCGGCTCCAGCTGGGCACGCAGAAGGCATGGTGAGGGGTGTCTCCTCTGCCTAGAAGTGGCTCAGGGCATCGCCATCAGCCAGCCTGTCCAGACTACAGGAGGCAGCAGGGGGCTGGAGCCCCGCTTCCTGAGTGGAGACCAGCATTTAACAATGCAAGAGACGTGGAGGAGAATAGAGTAGGATGTAGGGGGTATCAGGGTCCCCGGAGAGCAGAAGGAGACGTGGTTTCACACATCGGGTGGGGGAGGGTATGGTTACTGGCTTTGGTATAAAATGTATTCATTCCCGTGGGTGGCAATACATTTTTTAAACCTGTAATTATATCGATTTAGTTAATTTGGGATCTTATGAAAAACAGAAAGTTAAAAACACTATTACTTATAATTACACAACCAAAAATAAATCCTGTGTGTGCATGGACAGATACAGATATAAATACTCACACAAACACAGATAGAAATTTCCTCCCAGCCTCCCAGGCTTGCTTTTTTTGCTTTAGAACAAGTGTTATATTTTCTTCTGACGTTAAAAATAATGAATGTTCATTGTAGAACATTTGGAAAACACACACAAAATATCAAGAGTATAAATATCTCTCAAAAAGCCCCCCGGTCCTCCATGGTAACAACTGTTAGTTTTTTGTATTTCCTTCTAGTCCTTTTAAATTAATTTGTCACATGCTTATTTTTCTGACTGTTGAATAAACTAATGCTCATTGTAGCAAATTCAAAAACAAAACCTAGAAAAACTTACAAGCATTGCAGAAAATTCAAGCTGACAGAAAAGGGCAAAGGAGGGTTCGATGCATCCATGTCGCACCCGGAGGGTGAGCGCTAGGACCCTGGGCTTTTTCCTGGCACGCAGCTTTCCTGGACACTTGGCTCTTGGGTGAACAGTACGGGAGATGCAGCAAGTGCGGCTTCACAGCGATGTGTGTCCTGTTTAAATGTCCTTCAAAATATGGTACCAAGGTGGGGTGGGATGTTGGTGACAAAGGTCTTTGGAGTTGGAAAGCAGGGAGCCTGGTCTAATGCAAACAGGGAAACTGAGGCCCAAGACGACGCAGAGCAGTGCTTGCCGAGCGCCTCCGTGGCGGGCGCTGTGCAAGAGCCACTGCCCGTACTCCTGGCACCAGCTCAAGTGGCATCCTCTTGCCAACCTGCTTTATAGCTGGAGAAACTGAGGCTTGGACAGCTCAGTCAGTCTCCCAAGGCCACACGGGAATGAGTGGCAGGGCCGGCATTGGGGTCCCTGGCCCCGAAACTCTACGTGGACAGAGACTGAGTCTGGGGCCCCCAGACCTGAGCCGTTCCCTGGTGCAGGGGTGGCTGCTGTTGGAGATGCGGCCTAGGACCCATACTCCTCGGAGCCAGGGGCAGCCCTGGGGCGCCTGTGTTCGCAGCAGCATCTTGGGGCGGCAGGAGGACAGAGCCGCTGCCCCGCCTGTCCCGCCCGTCCCGCCCGTCCCGCCCGGACCCTCGGAGTGGACCCCGCTGCGGCTGCCCGTGCAGGGCTGACTTCCAGGAAAAATGGCCCTCTGCTGCCCCCTAGAGCCTGGCGTCTCAGCAGTGCAGTCGCATCTGCAGAGTGTGTCTATGGGAGCCAGTCCTATCACCGCCCAGGGGGCCGGGACCCTTGCTGGGCCTGCTCTGCGGGCAGGAGCTGGAGTTGGTGGAAGCGAGGAGAGTGATCAAAAGATGCTCTTGGTGGGGAGAGTCAACCCCCACCCCACTGTGCACCTACTGTCGGGAAGAAGCCACCCACTACGCTAGGGAAGCAGGTGGGAGTGTGGGACCCAGGGTGGACGCACACACTCACTGGTACACATGCTCACACATACACACAAACACACAGACACACATAGCTTACACGCTCATGTATTCACTCTCAAACTCACAGATTTGTACACACTCAAACATACACTCTCTCACACACATAGGCCAACCTACTTTTGCAAACAGCACTGGGTTTAGGGGAGTCTACGTTTTGTAAATATCTTAAGAATTAAAAATAAGGTCTGAGAGAGGCCCCAGGAATAAACCCATGTAAATATGGCTGAGGGATGGTTGACGTCGGTGCAAAAGCAACTCACTGAGGGGAGGGCTTATTCATCCAATAAAAATGAACTTCAACCTAAACCTCACGCCCGATAGAAAAATGAACTCAAAATTGCCTAGATTTAAATGTAGCATGCAAAAATCATAAACCTTTTAGAAAAACCACAGGAGAGAATATCTAGGGCTAGGAGAGGAGTCCTCAGACTTCACACTGAAAGCCAGTCAAAAGGAAAGTCGATAAATTGGGCTTCATCAGGATCAGCCACTTCCACCCTGTGAAACACCCATGTTAAGAAGATGAAAGGCAAGCTACAGAGTGAGAGAAAATATTTGCAAACCACATATCCAACAAGGACCAGTACCTAGACTAGAGGAAGAACACTCAACAGCAAGGAAACAAACCATCCAGTTAGAAAATGAGCAGAATAACTGAAAAGATGTTTCACCAGGAGAATGGACAAATGACAGGTAAGCACACGAAAAGATGGTCAGCACCATCAGCCGCCAGGGAAGCCCACAGCCAGACATCACTGCACACCTATCAGAATGGCTGACATTAAAAATAGCGCCAGCACGAAGTACTGGTGAGGATGCAGGTAAGGGCACTGGATCACTCATGCATGGCTGGGGAGACGGGAGAATGCCACAGGTGTTCTGGAAAACACTTCAGCAGTTTCTTAACGAACTCAGCATGTAACGACCAGAGGACTGAGTACTTGCACTCGTGGTGGTCATACCAGAGAAATGAAGACTTCTGTTCACACAAAAACCTGTATGTGTCTGTTCATAGCAGTGTTATTCATAAAGGCGAGAAACTCAAACCGCCCAGGTGCCCTGCAGTGGGTGAATGTTTGCGCAGGCCAGGGTGCACCCATGCTGAGATACCATGCTGCAGTGAGAAGGAATCCATTATTAATACCTGCAGCAGGGCCGAGCACGGTGTCTCACACCTGTGATCCCAGCAGTTTGGGAGGCCAAGGTGGGTGGATCAGCTGAGGTCAGAAGTTGGAGACCAGCCTGGCCAACATGGCAAAACCTTGTCTCTACTAAAAAAACAAAACTTAGCCAGGTGTGGTGGTGCATGCCTGTAATCCCAGCTACTTGGGAGGCTGAGTCTCAAGAATCACTTGAACCCAGGAGTCGGAGGTTGCAGTGAGCCAAGACCCCACCACTGTACTCCAGCCTGGGCAACAGAGTGAGACGCCATCTTTAAAAATAATAATAATAGTACCTGCTTCAACCTGGATGAGCCTCAAGTGGATTATGCTGAGTGAAAAAAGCCACTCCCACGTGATCCCTGCTGTGCAACTCGTTCATATAACACTCCTGAAATTCAGAAATGGAGAAAGAGAATAGAAATTATCATCAAAATTATAGAAATGGAGAAAGATTAGTGGTTGCCATGGAGTTGGGCTAATGCGCAGAAGTGGGTGTGTCTGCAAAGGGCACCCAATGGGGTCCTAGTGGTGGCTGAATTGTCCTGTCTCCTTCCTGTATCAGTGTCAACCTCCTAGTTGTGATACTATCGTTTGGCAAGATGTTAGCCTTGGGGAGAGCCGGGCACGGGGCACACGGGGTGGATCTGTATCATTCCGTACAACTACATAGGAACCTACCATTATCTCAGAAGACAATGTTTAATTTTTTTTAAGTACCAGTAATAATAATGGACCTAAATGAAATATACCAAGATGTGAATGGTGGGTATTATGGTGAGATTTAGTTTTGTTCTTTTTCTTTGCTTTGCTTTGCTTTGCTATTTGTATTTATATTATTGTCTACTTTGAGAATATACTACTTTTGTGGTTAGGAGAAAAAAGGACAAATTATTTTAACCGAGTAAAATGTTTAAGAAGTTAAATGTGCATCAGCGCAGCCCTTGCAGGCAGGAACACAAGGCCCCGAGAGGTGGCGCCTCACCCAGGGTGAGCGGATCATGGGTCCTGACTCTGGGTCACACATGCCTTCTCCTTCCCAGGATTAGCACAGGAAACCTTTCCCTCCATGGAAGCAGCTCAGACTGGAGCGCTTCCCCTCATTCCCCGCCCCACCCTGAGAGGCTGCCTTTAAACAGAGAGAACCACAAACAGTGAGCAGCCTCCTGGGTCCTGGACTTTGGACACCCTCAGTCTTCTACCTGTCAAATGGGGAGAACGGAGCACCCTGCAGCCTCCTTCCTGGGGACCCCATAACAAATTATCTCATGCCGGGTGGCCTGAACCCACACAAGGCTCCAAAGGAGAATCCGTTCACACCTCCTCCAGCTTCCGGGGCTCCTGGCACTCCTTGGCCTCTGGCAGAGTCACTCCTGCCTTTGCCTCCACCTCCACGCAGCCTCCGTCCGTGCCCAAATCTCCCTGTCCAAATCTCCCTGTCCTTTCTCTTACACAGATGCGTGTCACTGGATTTAGGGCCCACCCTAATCCAGTATGACCTCATCTTAGCTAATGACACCTGTAAAGACCCTATTTCCAAATGAGGTCACGTTCTGAGGTTCCTGGTAGACGTGAATTTTGGGGAGACACTGACCAACCCAGTTTACCACGTCTGTGGAGAAAGTTAAGCGAACAGAATTTACGTACAAGTTTTCTATCAACTTTCAACGTTTGGCTAGTATAAACTGAGAAGGTGACTAAGTGGGTAGTAATCACGCTGTTTCCTTCATCATCACCAGGAAACGGTTGCCTCGTGCCCCTGATGCCGGCACGGGAGGAAGAGGGAAGGCGAGGAGAGGAGGGAGGGAGGGAGGGAGCATGTGGTCATGAGCCATAAAGTCGAAGAAGTTCCTGTTTGCTTCACTCAATCCCCCACTCTGCGAGGGAAATGCGGTTATGGAAGGTGGAAGGAGCTGGTGGAGCGGCCTCTGTGGGTGACTCGGTGCCACGCGGGGACGGCCGTTGGTAGAAGCTCCTGTCCGCACTCACCCTGCCGCATGTCAGCGTCACTCTTGGTACTGCATGGTCTGAGAAAGAGAAAATTAGGAACCGCAGCCTCCCAGAAGGGAAAATCCTGCTTGGTTTCCAGGCAGACGGCTCAGGCACTTTCAGATGTGTTGCCCTCCCCTGCGGAAACCCTCCACGCAGTGGGAGGCCCCTCAGCCTCCTGGCTCCATCCCTAGCACGGGCCTCAGTGGGTCTCCCTGGGGCCCTGACTGCCCCCCAGCTGCTCTCTGATGACACCCTTGGGCCTCTCCCTCTCCCTCTCTGCCACTTGGTGATTGTTCTGAAATGGCCTTTGGCCACAGCCCCTGGTTAAACCAGCTGCCTTGGTCAGCCCCACACTCCCGGCGGAATCTCCAGGGCAGAACCAGGCCCGGTCTCCTGTGGGTCCCCAGAGCCCACTCATTTCAAGGAAGGGAGGGCGGGAATGAATGAATGAGTGAGTGAGTGAATGAACCACTCTGGCCCCTCAGCTTCAAGGCCCACTCCTGAGCGGCCACATGGTGTTTCCCTGCAGGGCGATGTCCTGACCACCAAGTACCAGGTGGACCTTGGGGATGGCTTCAAGGCCATGTACGTGAACCTTACACTGACCGGGGAGCCCATCCGGCACCGCTACGAGAGCCCCAGCATCTACCGCGTGTCCGTCAGGGCAGAGAACATGGCAGGCCACGATGAGGCGGTGCTCTTTGTCCAGGTCAACTGTAAGTTTATCGCCCCTTTGAGGCCAAAGGCCACTCGCTTTGAGAGAGGGAACCTGGCTTTGGGGGAAACACAGGGAATCCCTCGGGACTGCTCTAGGCCCCGGTACTCAGGACGGTGAACCCAAGGGCAGGGAGGGAGGGAGGCTGGGCTCAAACCCACACCCCTGATGACCCATACAATAGTAGGGCAGTGCTGGTAGCTGGCAGTGATATGGTGACAATGGTGGTGGTGATGGTGATGGTGGTGGTGATGGTGATGGTGGTGGTGATGGTGGTGGTGATGGTGGTGGTGATGGTGATGGTGGTGGTGATGGTGATGGTGGTGGTGATGGTGGTGGTGATGGTGATGGTGGTGGTGATGGTGATGATGGTGGTAGTGGTGATGGTGATAGGGTGATAGTGATGATGGTAACAGTAGTGGTAGTAATGGTGATGATGGTGGTGATAAGGTGGTGGTGATGATGGTAACAGTAGTGGTAGGGATAGATGGTGGTGGTGATGATAGTAATGGCGGGGATGGATGGTGGTGATGGTGATGATGGTGATGGTGGTGGTGATGGTAGTGGTGGTGGTGGTGATGGCAGTGATGATGGTAGAGGTGGTGGTGATAATGGTGGTAGTTATGGTGATGAGGGTGGTGGTGATGGTGGTGGTGGTGGTGGTGGTGATAGTGGTGGGAATGGATGGTGGTAGTAGTGGTGGTGGTGATGGTGGTGATGGTGGTGGTGGTGGTGATAGTGGTGGGAATGGATGGTGGTAGTAGTGGTGATGGTGATGGTGGTGGGGGTGATGGTGGTGATAGTGGTGGGAATGGATGGTGGTAGTAGTGGTGATGGTGATGGTGATGGTGGTGGGGGTGGTGGTGGTGATAGTGGTGGGAATGGATGGTGGTAGTAGTGGTGATGGTGATGGTGGTGGTGGGGGTGGTGGTGGTGATAGTGGTGGGAATGGATGGTGGTAGTAGTGGTGATGGTGATGGTGGTGGTGGTGGTGATGGTGGTGATAGTGGTGGGAATGGATGGTGGTAGTAGTGGTGATGGTGATGGTGGTGGTGGGGGTGGTGGTGGTGATAGTGGTGGGAATGGATGGTGGTAGTAGTGGTGATGGTGATGGTGGTGGTGGTGGTGATGGTGGTGATAGTGGTGGGAATGGATGGTGGTAGTAGTGGTGGTGGTGATGGTGGTGGTGGTGGTGATGGTGGTGATAGTGGTGGGAATGGATGGTGGTAGTAGTGGTGATGGTGATGGTGGTGGGGGTGGTGGTGGTGATAGTGGTGGGAATGGATGGTGGTAGTAGTGGTGATGGTGATGGTGGTGGTGATGGTGGTGATAGTGGTGGGAATGGATGGTGGTAGTAGTGGTGATGGTGATGGTGGTGATGGTGGTGGTGGTGGTGATAGTGGTGGGAATGGATGGTGGTAGTAGTGGTGATGGTGGTGGTGGTGGTGATGGTGGTGATAGTGGTGGGAATGGATGGTGGTAGTAGTGGTGATGGTGATGGTGGTGGTGGTGGTGATGGTGGTGATAGTGGTGGGAATGGATGGTGGTAGTAGTGGTGATGGTGATGGTGGTGGTGGTGATGGTGGTGATAGTGGTAGTGGTGGTGCTGATGGTAGCAATGAAGTTGCTGGTGACAGTGATCACTAAGCAGCCTCTGAAATGCCCTGTGCCCTGATATCATCTAACCCTGGCCTTTTTGGGTCCCCACAGCCCCCCTGCAGGCCCTTTACCTGGAGGTGGTTCCTGTCATTGGCATCAACCAGGAGGTGAACCTCACAGCTGTGCTGCTTCCCTTGAACCCCAACCTCACTGTCTTCTACTGGTGGATCGGCCATAGCCTGCAGGTGTGCTGGCTTTGCCCCCGCTCAGCCCTTCTTCCCTCAGGCTCCCCACAAGGTGCACAGTGGGGCAGAGCATGGCCCCAGGTTTTCAGCAGAAGGAACCAGTGTAGGGCGCACTCCTCACCCTTGGGCCGCTCCTGGGGCAGTTGAGAGGGGCACACCCTCCGTGGGTGCCTGTTCAGGGCCCATCTGCTCAATGGTGCCAGATGAGTCAGACTAGACCCTGCCTTTTCCTGGGAAAGAGATGGGAACACGGTGGCTTACCTGAGTTAGGGGTGGTAGAAGTCACAGAGGCAGGTAGGTGGGCTGCATGAGAGCTCCCGGAAAGGAGAGAGCATTTGCAATGGGAGGCTCAGGGAAGGCTTTACAGAAGAAGAGGTCAAGGGAGCTCAGAAGCCTCACTCAGAGGCCTGGGTTGTATCCTGTCTGCAGTGGGGAGCCACAGATAGTTCTTGAGCAGGAGAGAGCTCAAATTAGCAGAATGCCTGGACTGGGGGCAAGACCCAGTGAGGGCCATCCTCCACCCGTTCAGCAAACAGCCCAGCACTGCCAGGCAGGAAGCCCCCTACCAGCAGCTGACGGCCCTCACACAGAGCCCCAGCAAGGGGAGGGGCTGTGGGCTCTGGATTGTGTTTCTCTAGAATGGGGAGGGTCTGAGAAGGAGCTCAGGATCTGGGTTCAGGTCTTGGCTCCACCACTTCCAGCTGAATGCTCCATACATGTCACTTCACCTGGCAGAGCCTCTGCCTCCACATCCACACCTATGGGGGTGGCCTCTCCTGTCTGCAGCAACATGGCGCCCACCCGGCTGAGTGTGCACCATCCCCATGGCTGGGTCCTGAGCTGGGCACTGGCTTGGTACCATGGATGACAGAGCCATGGCTCATCCACAGCTGCGGTGGCCACATGTGGGGATGGGAAGATCACATGGTCAGGGAGTGAAGACCCAGCCAGGCAGCCACATCAGGCCTCCTAAATGCCCGTGGGGGGCGGGCCTGGGGAGCTGTTGAGAAGAAAGGGGGTGCTGGGACCTCATGTTCGTGCTGTGTTGGCTTACAACTGGGTGCCCATGAGGTCAGGAGTTCAAGACCAACCTGGCTAACATGGTGAAACCCCGTCTCTACTAAAAGTATAAAAATTAGCTGGGCATGGTGGTGCATACGTCTGTAGGCCCAGCTACATGGGAGGCTGAGGTGGGAGAATACTTGAACCCAGGAGGTGGAGGTTGCAGTGAGCCAAGAGTGCGCCACTGCACTCCAGCCTGGGCAACAGAACAAGACTGTCTCAAAAAAAAAAAAAAAAAAAAAAAAGAACCGGCTGCCTGCCCCATGCCTCCCTGGGTGCTGCCACCACGGGACGTCCATAACGGGCCCATTTGCTGATGGGAACAAGTGGACAGCAATGCTCTCAGTGAGGCAGCAACCATAGGCCAGCGTCCCCCACGGCCGCTGCCTCACTCGGCCAGGCCCCTGAGCCTTGCTGTGCCCCTGCAGCCCCTCCTTTCCCTGGATAATTCTGTGACAACGCGGTTTTCGGACACGGGCGACGTGCGTGTGACGGTGCAGGCCGCCTGTGGGAACTCGGTGCTGCAGGACTCCAGGGTCCTCCGTGTGCTGGGTGAGTCCTTCCCGGGGTCTGGCAGCACGGCCTCTGCATCTCTGCTGCAGTCCAAGAGGCCAGGCCACATGGGTCACGTAAGCCATGGATGTCCTGGTCACCCTGGGTGGCCCTGGGGTGGGGAGGGAGGGGCTGGATAAACACAGCCCTGCCCTGGCTGTGTGGCCTGGGCAAAGTCTCCCGGTCTCTCTGGCCTCAGTTTCCCCATCTGTAAAATAAATACTGACAAATCCTGTGTCCCAAGACACTCATGGGACACAACACACCAGGGACAAGGTCACCCAGCAGCAAGACAGCCAGGTTTGGGCACCGGCTCTGCCTGCCTCCAGGGCCCCTGTCCTCTTTGCACCTCCGGCCAAGCCTGAGTACTGTCTCATGATTGCAGCTTAAGGAGGACTCCTGTCTACAGAAACGCTGAGCCTCTTTTTCTGAATCTGCATCCTCATTTGTCTGTGCTCACTGGGGGCTCTTAATCCCTCATGGGAGATATTTACAATACCAGCTGGTCCTAAGACTGAAGGAGACGCCCCCTTGTCAAGGAGGCAGATCTCATTGCCACCATCATCACAGCAATAAACCCTCATTTTGCTTTAAGAACAGCCTCTACTGTGGACAGCAGCCATCAGTTAAATATTTAGTTGGACAAGTGTGAGGAGGGTTGGGCTGCCCACACAGGCCCTTCACACCCTGGAGGAGGCTGCCCTTGGCTATTCTTCATTCATTGCTGGGCTGGGAGCTTTGCAAAGGCCATCACTACCCTCTTTGTAAGATGTTGGGTTTGCAGTTCTCAAAGCACTTGTCCCTTGAGCCTGTCAGCCCTGCACAGCCTCCTCCCACTTTTCATGTGAGAAAACTGAGGCCTGAGAAGTGGAGAGGTTAAAATTTATCTCTGGGGCCCCTGGTGACTTAAGAATTGGGCTCTGAGCCATGGGTCATGGGAAATGTGGGAGAAAGAGAAGAAGACAGGGCCTCTGCTCTCAAGGGACTCTTAATCTGGTGGGGGGACCAGCCAGTTGAAGTCCATGGATCCCTGATGGATGAGAGGCTGACCTCGTAGGGTGTGTTCATCCTTGTGAGTCAAGGAGGCAAATCTCACAGAGCAGGCTCGGCGCACACCAGGCCTCCCTCCCAGGTTACCACGCCTTTATCATCATCACTGGCATCTTTGTTGCTGCTGTTATAAGATGGCAGCCAGTGACATGGGTCCTGCCTGGGACAGACCACCACTGCTGGCATCCAGGGAAGGAACTGGTTTCCAAACACCAAATCAGGACTGCTCTCAGCCTG
This sequence comes from Symphalangus syndactylus, assembly GCF_028878055.3. Classification (NCBI taxonomy): domain Eukaryota; kingdom Metazoa; phylum Chordata; class Mammalia; order Primates; family Hylobatidae; genus Symphalangus; species Symphalangus syndactylus. The sequence continues at coordinate 14,285,202 of NC_072438.2, read as the reverse complement.
CTTGAGAAGATGATGGGGCTGCTGGGCCCTGGGATCTGGATCAAGGGCCTCCCGGGACCATCCAGGGCATGTGGCTGCCCCCGACCCCCACCCTGGAGCCATCAGAGCCTGGTGGTCCAGGACTGACCAGTCTCCCTTCTCTACCTCTTTCCAGATCAATTTCAGGTCGTGCCTCTGCAGTTTTCCAAGGAGCTGGATGCCTACAACCCCAACACGCCTGAGTGGAGGGAAGACGTGGGCCTGGTGGTCACCCAGCTGCTCTCCAAGGTGTCCACCCAGAGCCTGGAGCCTCCCCAGCCCCATGGCGCTTCCAGCATCCAGAGAAGCCCAAGGGCCCCGGGATGCCCAGGGCAAGGAGAGACGGGTGGCACTGCCCCTACACACGATGCTCTGGCTTTTGGGCCAGCTGGGGGTGTTGAAAGCTGTGGGTTGGGGGGCAGGCACACTGCCCTTATTTAGGGGGACTTGCAGCTGGAGTGCAACCTCACAGGGGAGGGACCACAGGCACCCTCCACGCACACAGTCCAGGGACCACCTGCTGTTTGCAGGAGACCCCACTGCCGTCCTGCAGTGCTCCAGAGTCTCTTTAAAGCAATTTTCCTTCATTCACTGAACTTCTCTTCTGGGCCGGACACGAGACAGAGAGAAGAACCCAGTGTGCTCACTGGCCTCAGGAGCTCCCGGGAGGCAGGCATCAGGGCGGGCTGTAGCACACCCAAGGCCCTTGGCCCCCCAGTGAGAGAGGACCAGTCCTCTGGAGCCACCTGAGGCTATCACAGGCTGAGGCCTACTCTGACCAGGCTTCCCCTCCTGTGAATCATGCTGGTAAAAGGGTCCTGGGCACTGAAGGTTGAATCAGGGTTTGCCAGATGGAAGTGCATGGAACAGGACTTCCAGGAGTCAGAGGCACCCACATGAGCAGCACCTATGAGCTGAGAGCATATTCTCTGTGGGTGTATGGCCCTGGCTGGGCCTGGGGTGCTGGGGAGTGGGAAGGGGAAGGCAGCTGGAGTCAGCGGGGCCCAGTCACAGACCTGGAATGGTGTGGTAAGGAGCCTTGTTGTGGAGGACATTAGCCAAGGAGGAAGGTGCTGGTGCTCACGCTAGTCATGGTCTGAGGAATGGACTGAGGGCCAGGCCTGGCCAAGGGGAGGCCAGTGTGAGGGCACAGGGCCTGAACAGCAGGGCTGAGGGTCCTGGGTAGCTGGGTGCAGGAGGTAGCTCAGGGCACCCTGGGACCCTGGAACGATCCCCACACCATGCAGGGATCAGGAGCGGCCTGCGGGACAGGTGTCCAGGACTCAGACAGGCCAAGAAGGGAGAGAGGGTGTTCCTGGGGGCCCCAGTATGAGGCAGGGGATGCGGAAGACAGGCGGACCAAAGTGGCTTAACTCTCCCCGCAGGAGACCAGCGTCCCTCAGGAGCTGCTGGTGACCGTGGTGAAGCCGGGGCTGCCCACTTTGGCCGACCTGTACGTGCTCCTGCCCCCACCCAGGCCCACGAGGAAGAGGAGCCTCTCGAGTGATAAGGTATGTCCTGTTGCCACTGGACTCCCAGGTCCTCCCCACATAGCCCAGGGCTCGGGTCATTTACAACAAGCAGGGGCATCTCAGTGGCTCATGGCATAAAGGCGTCTTTCTTGTTGCATCACATTCTGACTCAGGGTGGCTAGAGCTCGTCCACCTGTGGCTACGCCCTCTGTAAGTCATGCAGCCTCTAAGGTCACTGTGGCAGAGGTAGTCGGGGGGAGGGTACAGGCTGGACCACCTCCCAGGGGGACTCGCTCACTTCCTTTCCCGTGTCATTGGCTGGAGATGGTCACATGGCCCCAACCTGACTGCCAGGGGCACTGGGAAATGAGGGTAAGCACTGTCAGGGAGACACCTGAGGGTGTGGGTTTCAGGGCCGAGCAGAAGTCAGCCTCCATGCAGTTAGCAAATGTCTTTATTGCACAGGACAACTTCCAAATAATAGCCCTCATGGAGGGGATAAAAGACCTGCCAAGTGACAGGTGTGGGAAGGGGACTCAAAGATGAACCAGAATCCCTTCACACCCACTAGGCTGGCTAAAATTAAAAAGCAGACAATTCCAAGTGATGACAAGGAAGCAGAGAACTTGGAACCCCTCACACTGCTGGTGGAAAGGGTTCAGCTGCTGTGCAAAACGGGCTGGAAATTCCTCAGTAAGTTATACCTAAGTTACCGCATGACCCAGCAAGTCCACTTATGGGTATATACCCAAGTGAAACAAAAACATACATCCACAGTACATGGATTCACAGCAGCATTACTCATCGTAGCCAAAAAGTGCTCATCAGCTGCTAAAGAAACAAATTGTGGTCCAACCTTACAATGGAATATTCTTTGACCACCAAAAGGAATGAAGCCCTTGACACCTCTGACAGCATGGACGAACCTTGAAAACATGATGCTAAGTGAAAGAGGCCAGTTGCCAAAGACCACATAGCGTACAATTCCATTCACATGAAATGCCCAGAACAGGCAAATCCATAGAGACAGAAATAGATGAGTGGTTGCGAGGGGCTGGAGGAGGGTGCATGGGGAGTGACTGCTAAGGCTAGGGGATTCTTTGGGAGAGGCTGAAAACATGCAGGAATTAGATAGTGGTAATGCTTGCACAACTTAGGGAATATACTAAAATGCATTAAATTGTACACTTTAAAAGAGTAAATGTTATTATCAGTTTCTGAAAATGAACTAGAAGCTCACATAGCCTGCACTGGTCATGGAGATTGATGCTCACTCAGGTGATCTGGAAGGCGTGGCCAGCGCAGGGGAAGGACAGTGCACACTCCAGCATGCCCACGTGGTGCCACGTCCCATTTTATAGACATGAGAAGTGAGGCTTGGCGAGGGCCACTGTCAGAAAGGACCAGAGGCAATCAAACAGCAGAAGCACTTCTACACACTACCAGCAAGCTACCTGGAAAAGAAATCAAGAAAACAATCCCACTAACAATAGCATCAAAAATTAAAAGCAAAATAAACTACTTAGGAAAAAATTGAACCAAGGAGGTGAAAAACTTAGGAACAAATTAAACCAAGGAGGTGAAAAGCCTGTGCACTAAAAACCATAAAACACCAGTACAAGAATTTGAAGAAGACACAAATCGATGGAAAGATATCCTGTGTTCATGGATTAGAAGAATTTATATTATTAAGATGTCCATGCTACCTAAAGTCATCTACAGATTTAATGCAAGGTCTATCAAAATTTCAATGACGTTTTTCACAGAAGTAGAAAAAAAATCCTAAAATTTGTATGGAACTACAAAAGGCCTGAAATAGCCAAAGCCATTTTGAGCAAAAAGAAAAAAGCTGGAAGCGTCACGCTCCCTGACTTCAAAATGCATTACAAAGTTACAGTAATCCAAATAGCATGGTACTGGCATAAAAACAGACACATAGACCCATGGAACAGAATAGAGCCCAGAAATAAATCCATACGTGTACGGTCAGTTGATTTTCAATAAAGCTGCCAAGAAGACACAATGGAGAAAAGAGAATATCTTCCCTAAATATTGTCGGGAAACTGAATATCCACATGCAGAAGAATGCAATTAGATTCTTACACCCTCTACAAAATCCAGCTCAGAGTGGATTAAAGACAAATGTAAGACCTGAATCTGTAAAAACACCAAAAGAAAACACAGTGAAAAACTATGCATCAGTTTGAGCGATGCTGTTTTGCAGATGATCCCAAAAGTACATGCAACAAAGGCAAAAATAGACAAACGGGATGATGTCAAACCAAGAGACCCTTGCACAGCCAGAGAAACAATCAGCGGAGTGAAGAGATGACCCACAGAATCGGAGAAAAGATCCATGAAGCATGCCTCTGACAAGGGGTTTGCATCCAGAATACGTGAGAAACCCAGCTCCATAGCCAGAAAACAAGTGACTCGATTAAAAAACGGGCAAAGGAGCCAAGTAGGCATCTCTCAAAGGGAGACACACAAATGCCCAACAGGTACATGGAAAACATGCTCACCATCTCGAATCACCAGGGAAACGCTCACTAAAGCCACAGTGAGACGTGGCCTCACACCTGTTAGAAGGGATATGGTCAAAATAACAGAGCTGACCAGTGCTGTGAAAGGCGGCTGGGTCTCCGAGCCCACCCAGCCCTGGATGATGACTGATGCTCGGACCCGGGAAGTAGTGAGAGGGGCCGGGAGTGAGTGAGAGGGGCGAGGAGGAAGCCCTCCTCTGCGCCGGGCCCCTCACGCATTTGTCATGTCACGCAGACCCTGGAGGAGGATGCCCGTGGCCCGCAAGGCTGGCTGCCTTTTGGCCACTGCCTTCTCCAGCTATAGGTGCCCCTGACCCTGCATCCCTCACCCAACAACCCAGCACCACCTCCTGGGATATCCCTCCCTCAGGCAGGGGTCTGGTTCTCCTGTCTTGCCCTGTCTCATTCTCCTCTTGGTCTTCTACCTCCAGGAAGCCTTCCCTGACCACCACTGGGGAATGGAGCCTCCTGGAGCACCCCTGCATTTCCCCAGCTTGGCACACTCTGTGGCCTGTGTCGCTTACACTCCCCACTAAAACAGGAGCTCATGAAGGGCAGAGCCATGTATGGGTCACCTTTGTGTCCCATCCATGGTTCTTGGTGAAAATTCCCTTGTGGGTGATTATTCCCATGGTACAAAGGAGGACACTGAGGCTCAGCGAGGCCAGGTGGCCTGCCCAGCCCCGTGGCTCCAGAAGGTCCAAGCAGGACTCACACTGGTCCACCCAGCTCTCCCATCCCCCTCTGGTGGATCCCAGAGCCACCCCCCAACTCTCCCCTACCTCTGGTAGATCCCACCAGATCCCCCTCCTTCTCCCCACCCCTCTGGTGGATCCCAGCAGACCTTGCTCCCCTCACCCCTGGTGGAGGACACCCCCTCACTCTCTCCACCAGAGGAGGGCCCTTCTTCCCCTTACACCTGTGGCAAACCCCGTCCCCCACCCCCCATGGAGGACCCCCTCACTCTTCTCCCGGTAGAAGACCCCCCCAGCACGTGGAGACCCCTCACTCCCCGACTGGAGGAGGACTCCATCCCCCTCCCATTTTGGCGGAGGACACCCCCACGAACGCCCCGCTCACTGTCCCCTCTGTGCTTGCAGAGACTCGCCGCCATCCAGCAGGTACTGAACGCACAGAAGATCAGCTTCCTCCTGCGAGGCGGAGTCCGGGTCCTGGTGGCCCTGCGGGACACGGGCACAGGTGAGCCACTGGGAGCTCCCCTGCAGAACGGGTGCAGGAGGCATCCAGGCCCTCGGGCAGATGGCACGTATCCCCCTCCTGGTGGGTGTTCGCCTCTGATGGAACTGAGGACCCACCCAGGTCAGACCAGGGCCCCGCTCTCCTCCGCCGATGCCCCGTGGAGCGCTGCTCTTACCTGACACCCACGCTTCGGGTCTCGGATAATCTCTGCCCCTTTCCCGACCCACAGAGCTGTCTCCTCGGCCATCAGTCATCCTTTCCCCTTTGGGGCAAAAGCCTTTGCAGAAGCTGATGAGCTTCGCTCTGTAAAGACACCGTGCCCTTGAAACTTGGCAGGTTCACCCCACACCAGCATCAACATAGCTGGGGAGCTCTGCCCACAGCCTCCATCTCCAGTGTGAGCCAGGTCCGGTGGGGGGACCTCTCCAAGGCCACACAGGATGCACTCCTGGTCTCTTATGGCCTCTGGCCCCTCTCAGCCACATCAGGAGCGCTGGCCACGGGCATGGAACAGCCTCCACACCAAGGAGGCTGGGGCAGGGACAGGCAGGGGATAGGCAGGGACAGGCAGGGGACAGGCAGGAACAGGTTGGGGACAGGAAGGGGTCAAGCCGGGAATGGGCTGGGGAAGGGCTGGGGAGGGAATGGGAATGGGCTGAAGACAGGCAGGAAATGGGCCAGGGACAGGCAGGCGTCAAGCTGGGGATGGGCGGGGGACAGGCTGGGGACGGGTGGGGGACAGACGGGATGGGCTGGGGATGGGACAGGGATGGGCGGTGCCCGCGGCCCTCCACTGACAACCGCTTTGCTTGCAGGTGCGGAGCAGCTGGGCGGCGGCGGCGGCTACTGGGCGGTAGTGGTGCTGTTTGTCATCGGGCTCTTCGCGGCGGGAGCCTTCATCCTCTACAAGTTCAAAAGGCAAGGCCCTTGGCTGCCCTCCTCTGTGGGGCTCTGACCATGGGGCCGTAGGCAACCAGGCCCAACTCACTCAGGCAGATCTAGAAAGGGCCCAGCAGGGCCTCAGAAGGGAGTGGTGAGAGTTTGTGCCTGTGATGGGCTGCAGGGGGAGGTGCTTGCCTGGCTCTGTACCACCCGTGGGGTCCCTGGAAGAGACGGCCGCCACTCGCAACCCACTCCTCCACCCTCCCCAGGACATCCCAGCCATCATCCCGTTCAGCCCCACCCACCTCACAGGGAGGACACTGCCCATCTCACAGATGAGGAAGCCAGGCTCAGAGAGGTTAAGCGGTGTGCCCAAGGTCACACAGACAGCCAGCCTCAGAGCTGGGTCCTGACCCAGGCCCGCCCACATCCCAGGCTTCCTCAGCCACCCGCCCTTCCCTCCCCTCTAGAGCACTTGAGAGCTGCCGAGCTTCCTGTCAGGCCCTCCCGTGGGAGGGCTCTGGGTGTCCCCATAAGGGAGCTGCTTGTGCCGAGGCTGGGGTGAAGTGGCAAGAACAGTGTTTGTTTATTGGGAGGGGCTTTCATACCTTTCTTTCCCTCTGAGCCTGTTCCCTGGCTGTGAAATGGGTGTGATCCCCTGACGCTCAGATGTGTCATGGCCACACTGCAGGGGCTGGACAACCCGAAGTTCCCTGGACGCTAGACCTGGAATGAGCAAAGTGACCCGGCAGCATCACCAGACTCCTTCCCTGCAAACGCAGCTCCCAGATTTGGCCCTATCGTTTCTCCCCTGCCTGCTGGTTCAGCTCCGGGGGCCTCAGTCTCCCCGTTGGGGTCACCCTTGAGGACCGTCAAAGGCTACAGCTCACCCCTTCCTTTTGGCTTTTTTGGAGCCTAAGGCCCTTCCCCGGCGCCAAGCCCCAGCTTTTCATGGGCCCTGGACTGCCTCAACCCCTCCTCCTGCTCCCGGTCCCACTGTTTTATGCACTGCAGGTCTTTCGAGTAGTAGTTTCATGCGTGCCCCCATCCACAGGCTGGCCCAGGCTCTGGGACACAGCATTAACTGTCTGGGAGCGCGTCCGGGAGCTCCTTACCCGCCTTGTTACTCAGTTCCACCCAAAGGGTTGGCCTGAGGCACTCAGAGCTGAACCAGAGAGTCTGGGAGGACTTCCCTGAGGAAGTGATTTCTGGTGGGGATCCTGAAGGATAAATAGGAGTTTGTGGGGCAAAGAAGTAGAATAGGGTCTCAGGGAGGCACTGGCTTCCCGACAGATCTATCCAGGGGTTCCATAGGCACTGCAAATTCAAATCAAACTCAACATCCTCTTCCCCCAAAGCTGGTGCTGAACAAATGACACTGTCCTCTACCAGGTGCCCAGGTCAGGAATCCCACCTCCTTCCCGTGTGCTCCCCTCTCCAGCCTATATCCCATGGCCACTGCAAGTGGGGTTTGTCACAGCAAGGAGGTGGCAGGGGCAGCCTTCGCGCCCAGGCTTTCAGATCCTGAAACCAGGCACCCGACTGCCCTGGAAACAAAAGCAGCTTAAAGTTGGTGCTGACAAACCCCAGGGCTGTGACTCCAAGCTCTGGGAGCTTGAATGTATTGGGCATAGGCAGAAGTGCCCAATATACTTCGAGGCTCCATCTCACAGCAGAGCAACGCCCCATTTGTCCCCAGCGGCCTGAGGCTTTAGGCTCTGGTGCGGCCTGCGCCTTCGGGAGTTCCTGGCTTGCTCATGGGCTGGGCTGGGCAGCACTGACAACCCAGTCAAAGCCCTCAGCCACATGTCCCTGGGGCCCGGCAGGGGCTTCCCCCTCGTCTCTCAAGGCTCTAGACTGAAGGAGCAGGGCTGCTTTGAGCATTTAAATCCAGTGGTGAAGTGTTGCAGCTTATAGGTGATACTGGCCACCTTCTGTCACCCTCAGAGCTAGTCACAGGTCCCGCCCCACCCCATCCTGCCGTCAAAATGTTTCCAGAGGGCTGGCGGTGTTCATCAACTGAGAAAGCCCCCCTCTCCCACTGAGTCTCAGTCCCCTCATCTGTGAAATGGGACCCTGACCCTGGGTTGTGATTGGACTAAGTGGGGTGTCATGCATGAAGGAGCCTGGCCCAGGGCTGGTCCTGAGCCGGGTCCCAGTGGAGGCAGTGGGGCTGTGCCCACCCTCTCCCTTTCCTCGCTGGGAAATCGAGGACAGCACTCCCCCAGGATGCCTGGACGGGGCTCAGCAAGTGCCTCTCAGAGCTGGGCCGGCTCATGCCTCCTGCGGGAATGTGTGCCCAGCCCAGTGGTGGGGTGGCCAGGCGTGGGGGGTGGGGAGGGGGAGAGGATATAATGAATGCCTTCTCCCTGCCACATGCCCGCTCTTTGCTTCTCAGGGGAGATGACAGATACACAGTGATCACCCAATGTGTCAGGGCAGAGGGAATCCCAGGGCCGAGGGAGCATGCAGGAGGGAGGGCTTCCTGGGGGAAGTGGCTCTGAGCAGAGATGGGGCAGGAGGCAAGACTTGGGGCTGGGGTAGGCACCTCTGGAGTGCTGTGGGCACCGTGCACCACACTCGGTGTGGCCAGGCGGCCAGCAGAAGGCTCCAGGGACAGGCAGCCTGGGAAGCTGCTCCAAGCTGAGCCGTCCTCACCTCTGTCCAGCAGGAAACGGCCGGGCAGGACCGTGTACGCCCAAATGCACAACGAGAAGGAGCAGGAGATGACCAGCCCCGTGAGTCACAGTGAGGACGTCCAGGGCGCTGTCCAGGGTGAGGAGTTTATAGATGATGATCTCGACTCGCAGACTCTAGGTAACGTCCGCCCCAAACCCACCCCACCCTCCCACAGGCCACCCCGCTGGGCCACTGGGGCCAGCAGAACGCACAGGACCCTGGCCCAGCAGACCTTGCCAGCGGGTCAGTCGGGCCCACTGTGTCCCCTCCATCTGATGAGGGGATGACGGGACCTGCCAGGGCTGCCCGCAGAGATGAAATCTGAGACCTGTGGATGCTGAGGGCCCCATCCCTGGCAATGACCGAACAGCCCCCGACAGCCCCATTGAGGCAGGGAAAGGACGGGAAACAGGGCTGGCATTGAAAGGAAAGCCTGACTCGGGCCTCAGGATGTGGGAGGCCTCTCCCCCACAGCCACTCCCTCAACACTCCCAGTCCTCCCCTTCACTGCTGTGGTGATCTAGGGAGCACCCCACACATGGACCTGCGGCACCGCACTTGACAGTTTATGAAGCATTTCCACTGATGGGATCTCCTTTGCTCTGGGTCATGCCCAGCGGGGAGAAGGCCAGTCATCTACAGCTGCGTGGCAAGCCATCCACCTCAGTGGTGTAGCATCATTTATGGCCGTTTTCTCTTCTGGTGTCTGGGAGCTGACTGGGCTCAGCCGGGCTGCTCGCTCTCAGGGTCTCTCATGAGGCTGCAGTCAATGGCTGGTGCAGCAGTCGTCTCAAAGTCTGCGTCACTCAGATAACCGGCAACTAATGCAGGCAGTCAGCTAACCCCTCACCTGGACCATCGACCGGGACACCTGCACATGGTCTCGCTGTGTGGCTTGGGCTTCCTGCCAGCATGGCGGCTGACTTCCAAGAGCATGTGGAGGGAGGCGGCCAGGAGCCACACCCCTTTCAGGGCCTGGCCTTGAAGTCATACCCTGTCACTTGTGTCTTGCCCTGTCCATGTTTGAGGCGAGGGGACATGGACTGCATCCCTCAGCTGCAGTCAGAGCGTGATGCCATCCAGCACAACAGGCACTATAGCTCTTCCTCTGGATGAGGGGGGAAACTGAGGTCCAGGAGGCTCTGAGACTTGCCAGAGGGCTGGGAGCCTGTGCTGCCAGAGCCGTGGCACCAGCCCTGCATGCCCTTTCGGGCAAGTGCAACCGGCAGCTGGGCGGTGTGGGCACTTTCCATGCCTGTCTCAGCTCAGCAGCCGAGGAGGCAGGCTCTTCCCTAGGGCTGAGGACATGGAAGTGCAGGGACATGGAAGTGCAGGGACATAGACTGTCCTTGCCCAAGGTCACAGCTAGTGGGGAATGGAGCTGGAACTCACATCTTGGCAGACCCCAGGGACCCAGCATCTCCCCTATAGTTCCTGTTCTCTCTTAACAATCCTTGTCTGGGCCTGATTTTGTGGTGATGTCGGCACACACCTCTCACCGTTGCTGGGGGTTCTGCGGTAGTTTCTGGAGCAGAGGACGGCACACAGGAAGCCACAGAGGTCTTGGCACCACCAGCTGCTGCCACTGCCATTCTGATGATCTGGCTTGGAGTGTCACTCACACTCTGCATCCGGGACATCCTCAGAACGTGAGCGACGGAAACCACTGTCCCCACTGTGCAAATGACTGAAAGTGAGGCTCAAAAAGGAGAAGTCGCTCACCCCGGCCCCAGCCAGCCGCTGGCTGACCTTGGAGCCAGACCCCAAAGCCTGTGACCTTCACACTCTCTTGAGAGGGGTCAGAGCAGGCCAATGGACCAGCCACGGTCCCTCTCTGCCTCCCCTGTGCTCTCTCCAGCCCCTCACCAGGCCTGTCTGCCCCAACCTCGGTGGGGGTCCCTTGTCTCCAGCATGGCCAGCCCAGGTGTGTTCTTCATGGTGTGATGCGTCTGTAGCCTTGGAAACCTCACAGGAGCCACGTACTTCACTGAGCACTCGCTCTGTGTCAGGCCCCAGTCAGCGCCTCCCAGACACCATCTGACTTCCCTGACTTCCCTGACATTGCGTCCACTGCACAGATGAGAAAGCCGAGGGTCAGAGCTGTTACTCAACGTCCCCAGATCACTTAGTGACAAGAGGTGGAGCCGGGCTCAAGCCTGACTCAGTGGCTGTACAGCTGTGTGCCCCCCGAAGGCCCTGGGCCGCGGATGAGCATCCTACAACTCTAAAGACCCCTCCACTGGTCTTGCTTCTGCTGGGGCAGGAGGTGGTTTTGGGGCTCCCCCTCCTGCAGGCAGTGTCACCCCCACGCTGACCCCCGTGATGGAGGCGGCTGTGAGGCCCTGAAAGAACCCAGGCCTTCTCGAGTGGACAGAGGTCACAGGGTCTCGGGAAGACAGGGCTTGGCTCCCCAGCCCCCGATGGCTGTTTGCTTCCAAGCCCCTAAAGAGTAATCCCAGTGGGGTAGAAAGATTCATGCAGCCAAGGTCCATGCCGACCTTGCCAATGCAGCAGCCGCACTTCCCCGTCCGACCCACGACAGTCCTTTGAGGGGTGCGGTTGACCCTCACGTTAGAGATGACAAAGCCAAGGCCCAGCCAGGTGAAGGATGGGCGAGGACTCAGGCGAGGACTCAGGCGTGGCCGGGCTGTGCCGAGGGTGCTCCCAGCCACTTCTCCCGGTGCCCTTGAGGCGGGGCAGCTCTGGGTCCTGGGTCCTCGACCTGTCTCCTTGTCTCCTAACCAGCCCCCGCCCTGGACGCCTGGCTCACCTCTTGGCACTGACATCCCTATGCCCCCCTCTCTCCCACTCTCGCCTCCTGGGGCCTCGCCACTCTACACCCTGCAGCACCCACTGCCAGGAGGGGGCGGAGCCTCAGCCCCTCTCGCACCCCCTTGCTGCCGATGCCGGGGTTGATCCCCACGCAGGTCAGTGGCTGTGGCGGGTTGGGGCCGGCCTGGGCCTCACCTCTCAGGCCCTCTCGGGGCCCACTGCTTGTGATGGCACCGGGAGAGCCCACTCCTCAGGCACCCACCTAGGAACCGCGGAGACCCCCCTGCACCTGCACGGGCTGAAGGAAGCCAGGGAGGCCCACTGCACGTTGGCTCGAGGCACTGCCTGAGGCCACCACCGTGTCCCCCGTGGCCCTGTCTCCAGCCCAGGCTGAGGGCTTGTGCTCACGGGACCTGCGTCTCTTCTGTTTCCTAGGCAACCACTCAGGCGTGGTCTTGAGCATCAACTCCCGAGAGATGCACAGCTACCTGGTGAGCTGATGCCGCCCCAGCATCTGTCGTTTCACCCACGGAGGGCACAGAACCACCAGCGAAGCCGGCCGCTGGACTGGCGCCCCTCGGAGACCTGCGGAAAGCCCCCTCCCCAAGTCGTCCCCACACCAGGCGACAAACACCAACCCCTCTGATAAATCCAAGCCCGCCCAGGCCCACGGGGGCCCACGGGACCCCTGGACATGGCCCTGCCCCTATGGGACACCAGGCCTGACTCGGACGGGTTCTGCCCCCAGACCCCACACAAGGCCACCCCACATGCTGTCGCTCAGCCAGAGGCCTGACTTCTCCCGGCTGAGGCTGGTCGTCCTGGAGCCCGCCCAGTACCTCGGGCTGCAAGAGCTGCAGACCCGTTCAGACACTGCGTTGCGGGCTCCTTCCCCGCAGAGGCCGGGGCCTCCCTGACTTTGCTTCTTCACTCCCACCTGTGCGGCCGCCCAGTCCCTCTGTGGGAGCCCGGGAGCCAGGCCCTCCCAACACCACACCACCCTCCAGGCCCCCCTGCCCTCCGGCTGGAAACTGCAGCTCTGTAAATGCCTCTCTAGGCAGCTGTTGGCGGTGGGGGGCGGGGGGGGGCATCTCACTCTCTGTCTTTATAGCCGGCAGTAGCCACTGGGGTGGCTCTGTCAGAGCCCCGTACTAGGGAGCCCCTTTCCCTGAGTGCCCAGGGTGCCTCCTCTGCCCAGAGGGGCAGCTCTCCCTGGTTCTCCCCAGGGCAGACGGGGTGGGGCAGGCTCAGGACCCAGTGCCCATGGTTCCTCACTCCTGCCAGCAAGCAGCACCATCCTGCAGGCTTCTCCCACCTGATGGCTCTTCTCCCACCGGGTCTGGGCTCTGGAAGGAGCCAGAAGCCCCCAGAAAGGTGGGTGGTGGAGACAGCTCCGGACGTACCAGTTTTCTGCAGTTCCTTATAGGCGAAGGGACCCGGATGGAAACCAATCTGGGAGAGGCTGAGGATGGCAGGGCTAGAAGGGCCATCAGGGTGCCCCTCATTTTCAAGAAGGGGAAACTGAGGCCCAGGGAGGAGAGTGACTGAAGGTCACAGCAAGGTCACAGCAGAGGTGGCCCTGAACCCAGCCCTCTGTGCCCCAGTGCTGTGCGGTCTCCACACCCCCACAGGTTCCTAGAATCAGGGATGTTAGTGTGTTAGTGTAAGTCTATAAGAATATAGGGGGGTGGGGGGTCACCTTTTGCCTTGAAATGGGAACTCAGTAGCCCCTTCCTCCTCCTCGCTCCTTCCCCTCCTCTCTGGCAGGGATCTCAGGTGACCGTGGCCTCCCTCTCAGAGGGGGAGAACGTCAGAGCCCTGGCTGGTGACGTGCTGGCTGGGGGTGAATCCCAATGAGGGTCCCTCTCAGAGCGGGAGAATGCCACAGCCCTGGCTGGTGGCGCGCTGGCTGGGGGTGAATCTGAATGACAGTGCAGACGTTCTCCCATGCGCCATGTCTGAGCTTGGGGGCGTTGCCTCATTTTCCCTAGAAAAGCAACATGGTCCATTAGAGGGGAAAGCCCAGGGGTGAATCTTCACACCCCAAACAGTGCCCGGTGGGGAGGAGGCGCCCGCTCCTTGTTGAGTAAACCACCCGTGGAGACTGGAGCCTCGTATCCCTGGGTCGGGGGGCGTCCAAGGCCACAGGACAAGGGGAGCACCCTGGGCCACACAGGCGTGGAGGTGTCGCCACCCCTGCCACCTGCCCCCCAGACCCAAAGCTCTCTCCCCACCCTGCCTGCCCACCTGGGGCTCCTGTGTGCCCCCTCCCCGCTCCAGAGGCCACCCTGCAAGTTGTCCTCAAGGTCCTCCTTGAGATGGGATCCAGGACGTGGGGCCATGACTCTCTGGGACCTTGCCACAGCCCCCACTCCCCTGGTTGCAGTCTGCAAGGACGCCTTTGCAGGGACTTTTATCCTGCTGGCCACCCCACCCACACCTGTCCCTGGCCAGCAGGCCGCCTGCAAGCGTCAGGCACACAGGGACAGACATGGCGAGCACAGTGCAGCCCCGGGGCCCACAGGCAACATGGAACCCTGGGAACTGCCCTCCCCCTTAGCTCACAGTGCCTGCGGTAGCCACTCTAGGTCGTTGGCCTTCCTTGCCCACTCCATTTAATTCTCTCAGCTGTCTGGGGAGGGTTTTTCTCCTTAGTTATTTGTGGGTTTCCTGTATTTTATGTTAATATTTCTATTAAGAAGATTTTGGGCATGTGGACCCAAGCACCTGGGAAGGAGGTGGCATCTGAGACAGCCTGATACGTTCCCGTCTGTGCACCCATGGAGATCGAGGCGGGGGCCCGTGGCTGTCCCTGGTTGTAAATTCGAAGGTCTGCATATCTGACGTTCGGGTAGACCTGGGCACCTGGGAACGAGGCCATCAGCTGCCATGCACATGACAAAGAGACAATGCATTCCTTCTTATTTTTCCTTTTTAAAAATCGATGAATCATTTGTGATGCTTTTAACAAAGATTAAATGAATTTGATCAGCTTTGGGCTTATTGTGAAAATACCTTCCTCATTTCCTGAAATGCATGTGGGCGTACATACAGGCCCCTAGGATCGTGGTCCCAGAGGTGAGGTGGCTGAGGACCTCGTGCGAGGTCCTACACGTTGGGACGTTGTGGGAGGCTGCACGTGGCAGTGGCCTTCAAAGTAATGATCTCCCCGGTCAGCTCTCAAGCACTTTCACACATGTGGGCTCATTCTGTCACTCAAGGCCAGCAGAAGGGGAACCAGAAGTGTCGGCCAATTTTCCAGAAGAGAAGCAGAGACTCCCAGAGGCTGAGGGCCGGGAGGGGGTGCAGCACAGCCCCACAGCTCACTGGACTCCTTTATTTCTGAAGGGCCATTTGCTTTAGTCTTTGAGTTGACAGAAAGAGGCATGGACAACTTGGCTATCCCAACTGATGCTCCAGCCTCAGAAACTCTGCATTCACTGTAGCTGGCCACTGAGTGCCCACACCTTCTCTGAAACTTCAACCGTAATAGCTGGAAAAGAACACGCTTTCTTCTCACTCTCATCTTACATGGTTAGAGAGAGAGAGAGAGAGAGAGATGGATGAACATACTTTACAGATGTGTTCACATTTGCTAAGTGGTCCCCAAGCCATTTCTGGAAAGAATGAGGTTGCAATTGCCTAGTGGCTGCTCAGGGGGAGAGAGCTGGCAAGGGGCTGACAGCAGCCACCCTGGCATCCCAGTGAGCGTCTGCTAGGAGAAGCCCTTTCCCCTGGAACCGTTGTCCCCAAATATGGTCAACTTGCGCGTGAAAGTATTTTAAGAGCTGTAATAAAACAAGGCATTCTTTTCACAGCATGGAGTGATGGCGATTCTGTTCTGACTTGCACACAAGTCAGTGCAGGGTGGGGAGCAGGGAATCGCCCCCTGGTGTGAGCGCTGAACCATGTCCAGTTGGCGGGGATAAAATAGACCCACTAAGGTTGGATAGACTGGCACCCCTCGTGCACACACACACACACACACCCCTCCTCCTCTGGGCCATGACGTGTTCTTGTGGACTAAAAACTGTGGTTTTCAACATCAACTTCCTGCCAGATCTGATGCCTCTTTGAACTTGTGCCAGGCCCCGGGCTGGGCTCTGGACCTGGGGCAGCGAATGAATGTGACCAGGCCCCAGCCCCTGGACCTTGAAGGAGACTCAGGCTGGGTGAGGTGGACGATGACTGCACAGCTCAACCAGGGAGCACCTGGCCCAGCTAAAAGTCCCCAGTCCGAAGCCATGGTTGAGCTGGGTGCATGTCGAGGGCAGGTGCTCATGAGAAGATGCAAATGAGCCGGATGTCCAGGGTTGGTGCAGTGCAGAGGCCATCAAGGGGGGTGTGTGTGTGCTTGTGTGTGACCAGGGACAGAGAGAGATAGTGTGAACACAGCAGTGTACCTCAGAGCCCTTTGCACGTGACCATTTTATTCCCTTGTGCTGACTGCCAGGACTCAGGGAGGAAGTGAGAATCCCTCAGCCACCCTGTTTGACAGTTTCCATTCTCACTTCAGTGCACCAGGCTCTGTGAGTGTCTTCTCCCTGGGAAAAGCTAGTGAGTGTGGTGAAGGCTTCACACTCCCACAGCATTCATCTGGAACCTTTTGCTGGAATGATCTCCCCAGCTGGCAGCAGGAGGCCATGTCTAGACAACGGGAAGGCCCAGGATGGAGCTAACGGAGGCGTCACCTGTTCGGATGATGGAGCTAATGGAGGTGTCGCCTGTTCGGATAACGGAGCTAACAGAAGCGTTACCTATTTGGATGACGGAGCTAACAGAGGCATCACCTGTTCAGATGACAGCAGCAAAGCATGCCCATTGGCTCTGCATTTGTAACCTGCCACAAGATGCTGTTTGACCTCTTCTCCAAACTGAGCTTAATGTAGACAGGGCAGGTACAAGCAGCTGGGTCACAAATGAGGAGAACAAGACATCCCAGGTGGCTGGGAAGGGGGCAACAACTTTTAACTGAAATATGGGGCATTGCCTGAAAGCTCCAGCTAAACCCCAAATTCAAGGTAGCCTTGAATTTAGTGTCCAGAGTAATTTGGGAAACAAAAAATCTCAAAGGAACAGAGAGAAAGATGCAATGTCACGGACATGTTGTATTATGAGGACAAAGCCCCTCACCTCAAAGATCTGACATGATCATTCCTTTGGTTCAATGGGGGAAACAGAAATGGCCGATGATGGAAGGTTCTGGTAGTCAATCACAGTGGCTGCTCCCGAGGCCTCCTTGCAGCAGGGGAGTTGGCCACCAGGGCCGTGGGGTGGCTCTCAGAGAAGGGGCTGGGGAAGGAGCATTCTGTGTGCCCAGCAGGCCCAGAGAAAGGCAGCCACCTCATTTCTCAGTCACTTGGCCCCAGAGGCCCCTTTCTGTGGCATACCCGTGACCTCTCCAGAGGACTCCCCAGCAGTTCCAGCCCCAGCACGCAGGGATGTGCCCCCAGAAGGCACTGTGGGGACGCTGCTTCTGAGGCTGCTGTCGAGACCAGCACCCATTTCCACAGGGATTTGTGCAAAATCAGGGTTGGTGGCCAAGAGGAAATGGCCCTTGGCATCTGGAGCCACTGGGCACTCCCAGCAGTGCCTGGGCTTTTCCCCCGTCCAACACACACAATGTCACCGAGCACCAACATAAGGCTGCTCCAGCATCAAGATGAGTCAAAAGTGAGACCACTGTGCAATCAGACCACACAGGAACATTGTCCAACCTCCCAGAAATGTGTAGACACCTCTCCCTGCTGAGACGGGCGAGGGCTGCTGTGTCACTGGCCGGGCTCCTGCCTCCCCTGAGTCACCCCTCCCTCTAGAGAAGATTGATTGACATGCCAGATCCTAGCATGACCCCGCCTCCTCACAGCCCCCAATCCAGAACCAAGCCCAGCTTCCTTGAGTCCGCTGCCAAATCACCTCCCACTGCCCACACCTGACAATCATCAGGCCCTTCTAACCCTGCTGAGACGCCCAGGTTCTCCTCGCTGCACTGAGCGGTAACCCAGCTTGCTCAGCTACAGGTGAGCTCCGGGGGTCCCAGGCTGGGGGGGGCACTAACAGAGTCCTCTTTTAGTGAGGTGGGGTGGCACTGGGGAGGAACCAGTGTCTGCACGTGGGCAGCACAGACCCTCTCAGCAGGAGCAGCCAGATGGAAACCCAATCTCAGTTCTAGCAAACTGAGCCAGCCCAAGCTCCGTCCTAACAAAGGCGGGGAGACGCAGCCACCCCTGCACATGTGGGTCTGACTTCCCCACCTGTCCCAGCCACACCCAGAGTCTTTAGGCAGGAAAACGTGGCATGAGCCTGGGGCTGCTAGAATGATTGCCAAGCACTGCCATTTCCAACGAGGCTCGGTGGCAATGGCACTTCACAGCAGTCCCCAGCCTCTGCTGGGCCTGGCATGTTCCAATCCACCGGGACGTCTCCTGCAGCCTGCACAGCCTGGGGTCTTTTTGCAGTTGAGTGAGTTCAGACTTGCCAGTTCCAGGCTCTCAGTGGCACCAGCCCAGGCATTTAATAATGTGTGCCCAGAACCCACGGCCAATTCCATATCGTTACAATTCGATTGTTAATCACAGGCAGCGCCAGGCCCAGCAGACGGCCTGCTGTGCTCCTTCTAGGGTTCTAGAATTCTTCCTGGCTCGGCGCTGGAAGAACAGTGCCAGTCGCGTCTTCTGCAGCTTGCATTGGCCCAAATGTTCAGCTCTGTGCGTGATCCAATGATCGTTCAGGCTTTGGAGGCAGAGAGGCTGTGCCAGCCAGCAGAGCACGGAGCCCAGTGGGATGGCAGTCCTCGTGACCCCCTCAATTAGTCTCTGTGGCGCACCCAGCCTAACATCGGGCACTTTTCATGCCCCTCCTGCAATACACTGGTGGCAACTCCGTGGAATAGATGCCTCCATCCCTGTCTCATGGTCCAGGGAAGCAGGGCTCACAGAAACCAAGAGCCAGGACCAAAGTGATCACCGCAGAATACCCGGGCCCTCCCGACGCCACCATGCCTCTGCGGGGGAGCTCAATGTGAGTCTCGGCAGGAGGGTTGATGAGGACCCACGGAAGGGGGCAGGGACCCACGGAGGGGGCAAAGTGGGCAGCCCGTCACAGACAAGGTCGGGCAATAGAGGGGCAGGACCTCACTGATCTTTACAAAGTGTCACTTGTGCATCAAGAGAGGAAGCTGGGTGACCGGGAGGAGGCCGGTCTGAGCTGGTGTCCCGAGCGCTGTGGTCAGGGTGAGCGGGTGAGACGTGGAGCCGCCAGAACCCATGGGCAGCTGGAAAGAGGGAAGTTGAGGACACTGCCTGGACCAGGGCCTGAGAAACCAGGCGGTCAGAGGCCCCATGAACTGACACGGGCAGGAACAGGGAAGGAGCAGGCCTGGGTGAGAAATTGAAACTTCTCTTTTGGAGCTGTTATGATGGGGGTGCCTGCCTGTCAGATGCCTACGTGGAGAAGCCTCCGGAGCCATTGGCTGTGTGATTGTGGCTCTCAGTAGGGAGAGGTCTGAGCTGAGAAGGCGCAGCCACCCCACAGAGAGGGCGCCCAGGGGAGAATGTGGCGTCCAGGGGGCAGTGAAGCCACACTGCCAAGTGAGGGGTGCTCACAGCTGCAGAGAAGCTGAGTGGATGATCCAGCCAGACGAGACCTTCGGGGGCGTGAGGACAGAGACGGCTCAGGGTGGGTGGAGGGAATCGCGAAGGCGAGGAAGAAGACAGCCAGCATGCACAGTAACACTATCTAGAAGTTTCTCATAACTCAGGAGCAGAGAATCGGGGCAGCAGCTGGGAGTGTGTGGCTGCGGATGGTTTTGGGAAGAGAGTGGTGTGCGGAGGGGACTGACCCAGCAGACATGGAGAGACAGGCGGTGCAGGAGGGTGCCGTCCTATCCCAGAGCATGTCCTGGAGGGGCGAGTGGGACAGACCCCGCAAACAAGCAGAGGGGCTGGTCAAGACAGAAGCAGGGGCTGCATCCCTCGGAACAGGCCCAGGAAGGCAGAAGCAGAGGCTGCATCCCTGGGAACCCACCCAAGAAGGTGGAGACAGGGGCTGCATCCCTCGGAACAGGCCCAGGAAGGTGGAAGCCCAAGCTGCATCCCTGGGAACCCACCCAAGAAGGTGGAGGCAGAGGCTGCATCCCTCGGAACAGGCCCAGGAAGGCGGAAGCAGAGGCTGCATCCCTGGGAACCCACCCAAGAAGGTGGAGGCAGAGGCTGCATCCCTCGGAACAGGCCCAGGAAGGTGGAAGCAGAGGCTGCATCCCTGGGAACCCACCCAAGAAGGTGGAGGCAGGGGCCGCATCCCTCGGAACAGGGGCCCAGGAAGCACTGGGTCAGTGGCTTCTCTTCAGACGGCTCTGTGTTCTCAGGAAAGTGAGAAGCACCAGGGTTGCTAAAAGTAAGGCGGGAGGGGCTGAGGAAGCAGGAGGAGGTGTGAAATTGTCATTAGGAAAAGTGAGAAAATGGATAGACCAGGCGAGGCAATAAACTTGCCAGCAGGGTGAAGCCCCCACTGGAGATTTGGGTCACAGGGTTTAATTCAAAGCCTTCAGTGTGGCTCTGTTTCTCCCAGCCACAGTCCACCACTCGGATGTGGGGGCAGGTAGGTGTCCTCAGGTCCCAAAATTGCTGCAGCAGCTCCAGACTCAACACCTTCCTCTCATAAAGTCTAGAGACACTGATCAGGTCACATGGTCATCCCAAAAAGAATCCCTGTGGCCCACTGTCTTACTCTAAAATCACATGCTCCCCCAACCCTCTAAGCCACAGGTAGGGTCTCACCCTGGCAGCTGAGAAACAGGAAGACTGCTTCCACATGTAGACTAGGAAGGCAAGACAGCCAGGGCACCAAGAGACAGCTACCACATGGCTTTGCACTTGGGACAAGGAACAACTACAAAATGCGGCCAGAAATAAATGCTCAGGTGGCATGAATTTAAAATCAGACGGTGGGATCAGGGACGACCCCTTCTCAATCCCAGGGGTCTTGGGTGGCATGAGTTTAAAATCAGATGGTGGGATCAGGGATGACCCTGTCTCAATCTCGGAGGTCTTGGGTAGCATGGGTTTAAAATCAGATGGTGGGATCGGGGATGACCCCTTCTCAATCCCAGAGGTAGATGCAGGGCGATGGCCTGCTGGATACAGAAGTTTGTCCGGGGGCCTTGCAGAAAAGAAGGGCTTGATCAGCTCTAAGAATGCAGCAGGCAGGAGACAGGACACAGCTCGTGAACCGGAAAACACCTGGTCTGAAGGGAGCCCTCCTCATTCAGGGATAAGTAACTCAAACGAAAAACAACCACAGTACCGAGGGGCCAGAAAAACAACCCCACAGTCTAAGGCAGCTGGAAGTCTGCCCCGTGGATTTGAAGAAAAGGCATGCTGTGTGGAAAAGAGTTTATTAAAGGCAGCTGGAGAGAATTTTGGAAATGATATGCATTTTGCCTTGATGTAAAATGTAAGAAAATATGCCCTCTTTGAAACAAGATAGTACAAATCTGCAGGCTGAGTAGAAAGGAAAGTCATTGAAGTCAGAGGAGCAAGGAAAGTACTAACGTATGAGCAGAATTAAAATGTGCATGAAAGAGACGTCACAGAGGATGAGGCAAAACTGTGTCACCATCAAATAAGACTGACAAAATACCTCTAAGAAGAGCAGAGGAGTGAGGAACAGAGAAAGTAAAAGATACATAAAAGACTGCATGAGCTCAGCAGTGAACACCAGGCATTCCTGGGGAACAAGTCAACATAAATTGAGCTGAAAAATACCTGCTTGCAAATCAAAGAGGCTTACACGGTAGTAGGCAAAAGTCCATCCTATAAACATTCTGGAATTTGAAAGATAAAGATTAAAAAATCTACAGGCTTCTCAGCAGAATAAACAGAGTGCTTACGAGGGACTAGAAGGTAGGGCTGAGGGTCCTCCACGGTTCTGAATTGCCAGAAGACAACTGTAGAGGGATATGGAGAGGAAAAGTCTGTGGCTCAGTTTCGGTCTCTGTTACTCATTTGTAAAGCAAACAGAAGGATTTGTATGTATTTGAAAATGTATGATTCATGCACCTTTCAAGAAAGAAAAAAAATCCTCAAAGATATCCTCTTATCCATCAAGGGATGATTCAAATGCAAGCACTTCAGTAACGGGGCATTTGAAGGGTATGAAAGGATTGTAGTAGCATCAACACTGCTAAACAGTGTTCACCTAAATAAATGTGGAAGTAAAACAGAGTAAAAGTTAAAAATCCCTGTGCATGGCTCTGAAAACCAAAGAGAGGTTTGGTATTTGTTTTGAGACAACTGCAAGATGAGATTTGGATAATTGTATCGATTCCACATGGCTTCTGACCAGAAATCCCCAAATGATGACTGCAGGGTTGCTGGTCATTTATTTATTTCTCACCGCACACGCTGCTGTGTCTGTTGTCAACTCAGCATTACTTAGGTCTCCTCTGAAGTTCTCTTAATGCAAAGGAGACCCTGAGAATTTTATTTCCCAGAACCGACTTCCCCGTGTTTCAGGAGTAAAATCAGCCAAATAAGAGGCGCCGATGTGGATGCCAACAGCAGACAGGAAGGGGAGGCTGCTGTTCACAGAGGCAATTCACGTAGGCATGTGGGCAGGAGCAAGGGCGGACGCAGCTCCCAGGAGAGCCCTTGTGAGACATTTACTTTGCAGTTACAAACTCAACTGGCTCCTGGAAATTTCCAAGCGGTTCCTGAGATTTGCAGCCCCTTCTGGCAAAGTTGTTGGGAGCCACCCTCGTGAGTGAACAGGATTTTCGTGGCAGCCCTCCAGCCCTTCACTTCACCAGCCCTTGCAATGGTGTGTAAGCCTTGAATTCCCTTTATTAAGTCCTTCCTAGTTGGAATAACCACAGCAGCTTCTAGATTCCTGACCAAAGCTGACTGACCTAGTATTTGGGATTTAGCACATTTGTCTCTTACCAAGGCTTCTAGAGAATCTGCAATTTTCTCCTCACCAGGCCCAATTGATGTCATGTCATGGAGGTAGTGGGTCAGCATCATGTTCTGTGTAACAGTGAGACAAGCATCCCTGGAGACTGAAAGAGCTGGAGGATTGACGTTGACCTGAAGAGGAGCTGTAAAGGTGCACTGCTATTCCTGCCAGGTGAAAGCAACTTGCTTATGGTGTCCTTACTAATAGGTGGATAATCATACTTCATTACCACCAAACACCTTAAAAGGTGTTCACCAGATGATCTGCACACCAGGCACTAGGAACTATGTTTATTTCAGTGAAATTGACCACATCTGAAACTGAAGCTGCCATTGTAATCACCACCTTCAAAATTCACAGGCTCAATCTTTTACCTAGGGAAAACAGAAGTGTTTATGGAGATACAATAGAAATCACCACATGTATTAGGCCATTCTCACATTACTATAAAGAAATACCTGAGACTGTGTAGTTTATAAGAAAGAGGTTTAATGGGCACACGATTCTGCAGGCTATACAGAAAGCATGGTGGCATCTGCTTCTGGGGAGGACTCAGGAAGCTTCTAATCATGGCAGAAGCTAAAGGGGGAGCAAGCACGTCACATGGAGAAAAAAAGGAGCAAGAGAGAGGGGGTGGGGGAGGTGCTGCACATTTTTAAACAACCAGATTTCACAAGAACTCACTCATTATCACAAGGACATACCAAGTGATCCAGTCACCTCCCACCAGGCCCCACTTCCAACACGGGAGATTACAACTGAACATGAGATTTGGGTGGGGCCACAGAGCCAAACCAGATCACCACCCCTGCATCCTTCAGGCCTTGCTTGGATCACGGCACTAATCTCTGCAGTTCTCCCGATCATGCCATATTGCTTTTGTCTACTGTTTTAGTAGGTAGAAGACTTTGCAGGGGCCTTCCACTTGGCCCTTTCTACCATGATGAGCCGTTGGGTCTGGAAATCATGGAGGGATTCTGCCTGTTGCCATGTGTGTGTCCCACCTACACATTCAGGCAGGAGGGAATGATCACAAGGTGGTTCAGTAACATGCCAGGCCCACTGTAACTCGGACAGGGGCCAAAACCCCATCAACATCCTGACCACCACAAACCCTTGCTCTGATTGGTGAGCCACATGGTCTGGTTGGTCCCAAGGAATTTGCTCGAGGTCAGAGAGAGCGTCCATTCATTCCCCCAAAACTGTGAGGAGTCTTCCTTGGTGCACATCACTCCAGTAAGTGTCTTTGGGGGAAGGTTAGGAGGAAATCTTTGTTATAAATTCATGCCAGGACCATGCCTAAGGGGCTATAACATCCCCTATATTCAAGCGCCTTCGGGTCTGTGACCTGGCTCGGGTCTGGGGATGGATTGATAAGGGCCCTAAGTTTCACGGTGACTCAAGCAGCCTCTCTAATTCCCAGATCCAGACAGGGCATGTTTGTTTCTCTGTTTGCTTTGTGCAGATCAAGGGAAGACCTTAGTGGCCTGTGTGGGGACCTCAATCCCAGAAACACCCTGATCCCTTCATCACCACTGACATCTCTGTGGGTTCAACCATGATGATTATGGCTGAGCTCTTGTCTCCCATCCCAATACACAAGCCCACTTTGTCTCTGGAAGTTAAGAGCTTCCATTATCCCTGTGGAATGCAAGAACCCAGTTTCAGTGGTGACGGCTCCTGTTCTCAGCTCTGACTTGAAAAAGCAGTCACCATAGAGCTTTTCAAGAAAGATCCTGGAACCAGTGGACGTCTCCCAACACCTTAGCCAAGGGAGTGTCCTCTGGGCCCTCCAAGTGCATGATGACAGAGAGGGTGAGGCTGCAGCACGTGCCCACCAGACCCACGTGACACGCCCATCCTCCCGTGCCTGACAGTTTCCTCCCCATGTGCCCGTGGGAGGCCTGCTTCACTTTGCAATCCGCCATAGCCAGAAGCCCAAGTCCTTCTCTATATCCTCTCCATGACTTATAATTACATGTTTAATAGCAAGGCCACTGGCTTCACATCCACCTCCATCCCCAGCCGGCCTTCCCCAGCTACCCTGGCCAGGCAGGGCTGACTGTTTTGTTTCCCACGGTGTCTCCAGCACCTCAGTCTTGGTAGGTGTTCAGTGAATATTTCCTGGATTAATAAGTGAATGAATGATTAGTCAGAAAATGGGACAGTCTCTAAAGTTGAAAAGATAACCCACAGAGAAAGGATTTCAGCTCAATTAAAGTCTTATGGGTGTCGTGGGATATGTCATGGATCAGTACATGCCCAATACTTGACGAGTGTAAAACAGACCTTGGGCCGGGCGCCGTGGCTCACGCCTGTAATCCCAGCATTTTGGGAGGCCAAGGCGGGCGGATCACCTGAGATCCAGAGTTCGAGACCAGCCTGACCAACATGGAGAAACCTGTCTCTACTAAAAATACAAAATTAGCCGGGCGTGGTGGCAGGTGCTCGTAATCCAGCTACTCCAGAGGCTGAGGCAGGAGAATGGCTTGAACCCAGGAGGCGGAGGTTGCTGTGAGCTGAGATCACACCATTGCACTTCAGCCTGGGCAACAAGAGCGAAAGTCCGTCTAAAAAGAAAAAAAAAGACAGACCTTGAACACTCGGCCGGTGAGCTGACTCACGGAAAGCACCTGGAACAAAGCGTGGCACAGAGTGGACGCTGTGAGAGGATCCGCCGCTGCTGCTGTGGTTAAATTAGCATTTCTGAAAAGCTTCCTGGGCCAAGCCAGTGCTAGACAGCAACAATGCAGATACAGGCAGCCAGTGCCTGCCCCCAAAGAGCTCCCAGTCTCTGGGAATGTGAAACAGGCTTAAAACCGGGGGTAATATCATAGGAAAAGTGCAAGGGAAGGGTTCTTCTGATGGATTCATCCAGAGCGATGGGACCTGAAAGTATTGTGCATATTGATTATAGAAGAAGCAGACCTGTGCAGGGAGAGAAGCATCAGAACATGCACCTGTGCAAGGAGAGAGAGAGAGAGAGAGAGAGGCATTGGGACACACACCTGTGCAGGGAGAGAAGCATCAGAACATGCACCTGTGCAAGGAGAGAGAGAGAGAGAGAGAGAGAGAGAGAGAGAGAGGCGTTGGGACACACACCTGTGCAGGGAGAGAAGCATCAGAACACACACCTGTGCAGGTAGAGAGAGGCGTTGGGACACACACCTGTGCAGGGAAGGAGGTGATATGGTTTGGCTGTGTCCCCATCCAAATCTCAACTTGAATTATATCTCCCAGAATTCCCATGCATTGTGGGAGGGACCCAGGGGGAGGTAATTGAATCATGGGGGCTGGTCTTTCCCGTTATTCTCGTGATAGTAAGTCTCACGATACCCGGAGGGTCTATCAAGGGTTCCCGCTTTTCCTGCTTCCTCATTTTCTCTTGCTGCCGCCATGATTCTGAGGCCTCCCCAGCCGTGTGCAACTGTAAGTCCACTTAAGCCTTTATTTTCTTCCCAGTCTGGGGTATGTCTTTATCAGCAGTGTGAAAACAAACTAATACAGGAGGAATCTGGCCAGGCAGCTGTGCAGCACACTTGGGAAGCAGGGCTGTCCCGGTAAGAGCAAAAAAGGAGGGGGACACACAGTGAATCCTGGCAATGCATTCCCCGAGGGTAATGCCAACCAGGAGCATTACCCCCATTTCATGGGCAGTGTCCGGAGAGCTCCGAGACAGTGCGGGAGGGGAGCTGCTGTGCACACAGCCCTGGGCAGGAAAACTGTCAGGCCCAAGAGGAAGGTGAGGAGGTTGGGAGGGGAAGTGTCACTCTTTCCACTGTTTCTTTAACATGGAGGACCACCTGGTCTGGTCCTCCCCAAGGTGCCTCATTATAGGTGGGATGCAAAGGCCCACGGGCACCATGGGAGCAGTGGTCTGCGCAGCACAGTGAGTCCCCCCCACCGTAAAGGCCCAGACGCCTCTCCCAGGAGGCACAGGGCTGGTAAGGTCAGAACCGTCCCCAAGGCGTCTAGATCTGCTGACAGACATGAGGCAGGAGGAGAGGCAGGTGTGGAGGGTGGAAGGAGAGAGGTAAAGCCGGGCTGGTGAACGCGGCTGCAGACGTGGCCCTCATCCCCAGGGAATGGGGAGTACGCCAGGAACATGATCAGATTTGTGTTTTAGAAACTGCCAAGGGCTTCCCTGCGAGGCTGGGTCACCCTGGAGAGACTGGGGCAGTGAGGTGGGTAGGGGACCAGGAGCCTGGACCTGGGAATGGCGGTGGGGATGGGAGAGTGGACAGAGGCTGGAGATGAGGAGGAGGCGGGCTGAGCGGGACTCGGCTGACCGCGGTGAGGGAGAGGATGTTGAAGGCTGACTCCCAGGTGGCCAGGGCCTGGCTGGGGGTGGCAGGGAGGCCAGCAGGGGCAGGAGGGTGGGGGCTGGAGAGGCAGGTAGATGGGGAGTTCTGTGTTGGGCAGTGGCAAGGGGAGGGGACCTGTAGATGACTGGCTTGGGGTGAAGGAAGAGAGGGGTCTGGGTGGACGCAGGCAGGAGCCTGGCCTCACTGGACTTCTTGGGGTGTGCCTAGCAATGGGGTTTTACTGTGAGGTTGCACCTGGGAGTTGGGGAAACCCACTAAAGCCAACAGCCCAGGCCCCACAGCAGCTCCCATCCCAGGCCGGCTTATGCCCGCCCTGCAGGCCTCACCCCTGCTTCCCCGGCTCTTGTTCTCTCTGCCCTCTGCCCACAGCCTTGGTTTCCTGCCCTCAACAGCCACCCCAGTTCCCAAATGCCTTCCCTCCTGTTGGGCAGCGCCATGATGGAAGCTCAGGCTTGCACAGCCCAGGGCCGCCTAGCAGCTCAGCAACAGGGCTTAAAGAAGGAGCTGTGTTCATTGTAGATTCTGGATATTAGCCCTTTGTCAGATGAGTAGGCTGCGAAAATTTTCTCCCATTCTATAGGTTGCCTGTTCACTCTGATGGTAGTTTCTTTTGCTGTGCAGAAGCTCTTTAGTTTAATTAGATCCCATTTGTCAATTTTGGCTTTTGTTGCCATTGCTTTTGGTGTTTTAGACATGAAGTCCTTGCCCACGCCTATGTCCTGAATGGTATTGCCTAGGTTTTCTTCTAGGGTTTTTATGGTTTTAGGTCTAACATGTAAGTCTTTAATCCATCTTGAATTAATTTTTATATAAGGTGTAAGGAAGGGATCCAGTTTCAGCTTTCTACATATGGCTAGGCAGTTTTCCCAGCACCATTTATTAAATAGGGAATCTTTTCCCCATTGCTTGTTTTTGTCAGGTTTGTCAAAGATCAGATAGTTGTAGATATGCGGCATTATTTCTGAGGGCTCTGTTCTGTTCCATTGATCTATGTCTCTGTTGTGGTACCAGTACCATGCTGTTTTGGTTACTGTAGCCTTGTAGTATAGTTTGAAGTCAGGTAGTGTGATGCCTCCAGCTTTGTTCTTTTGGCTTAGGATTGACTTGGCGATGTGGGCTCTTTTTTGGTTCCATATAAAGTTTAAAGTAGTTTTTTCCAATTCTGTGAAGAAAGTCATTGGTAGCTTGATGGGGATGGCATTGAATCTATAAATTACCTTGGGCAGTATGGCCATTTTCACGATATTGATTCTTCCAACCCATGAGCATGGAATGTTCTCCCATTTGTTTGTATCCTCTTTTATTTCATTGAGCAGTGGTTTGTAGGGACATGGATGAAACTGGAAAACATCATTCTCAGTAAACTATCACAAGGACAAAAAACCAAACACCACATGTTCTCACTCATAGGTGGGAATTGAACAATGAGAACTCATGGACACAGGAAGGGGAACATCACACTCCGGGGACTGTTGTGGGGTGGGGGGAGGGGGGAGGAGGGATAGCATTAGGAGATATACCTAATGCTAAATGACGAGTTAATGGGTGCAGCAAACCAACCTGGCACATGGATACATATGTAACAGACCTGCACATTGTGCACATGTACCCTAAAACCTAAAGTATAATAATAAAATAAAATAAAGAAAGAAAAAAAAGAAAAAAAGAAGGAGCTGTGCCCTGCAGTCACCTTCCTGGGAAGGGGCAATTGGTGTGTGGCTCCGGATGGGTTCTGTCGCCTGCATGGCTCAGCATGAGCCCCCCAGTGAAGCCCTGGGAATGGATGAGACCGTCCTGGCAGTGGGGGACTAGGAGTGGGGGTTGAGGGAGCCATGCTGGGGGTGTCAGAGGGTAGGGGCTGGGAGAGCGGGGGCTCTGCCTGGGGCGGATGCCAGGGCCCCACTGACTTCCCCGCACCTCCTCTGGGGAGCCGCCAGAGCGCTGTTTTACACGTGTGAAGGTCACACTAGAACGTTCTCAGCACAGAGAAGGTGCTCCGTAAATGTTTGCTGAGTGAATAAATGTGCTCTCTTGCTCTAAATGGTCATTGCCTGGCTGTGAACTCGAGGGCAGAGCAGGTGGAATTCATTTTTGTGTTCTGGGGCCTGACAGCTAGAAGGGGCTTGGCAATCATTTGTGTACTGATTTTCAGAATAATGTCAGGGCCTAAAACTGTAACAGCAAAATGCAGCGCCTGCTTCCCCAGCTCCTCCTTCTGGGGCTGGCGGGTCAGGACCCGTGGAGGGAGGGAGCCCGGTGACCCCAGGGGCCACGGCACCCACGGCATCGGTGGCTCCGCTGCTTTCCACAGCAGGCCCCAGCAGCTTTCTGCCTGCGCTTTGCTGTCAAACTTGTCTGTCACAGCTGTCCCGGGCAGTAGGTCCTGCACGAAGCTGCCCCGGGAGGAGTGGGGCAGCGGGAAGAGGCAGTTGTGCTGGCTCTTGGTCTTGCTCTGAGGCAGTCACTTCCCCTGGGGGCAGTGGGCTGCGTGCTGCCCTCCTGCTGCGACTTAGGATCTGACCCGAGGGCCAGAAGGTTGGCTTGGTCTGTGCACAATTGACCCGAGGGCCAGAAGGTTGGCTTGGTCTGTGCACAATCAGGAAGGCCCCAAGTGCTGTGCCTGAGAGCAGGGTGGCAGCAGGGCTGTCATCCCAGTGCCTTCGGGAACTGCGCCGAGGAGCCGGGCCACATCCCGCGTGGGGTGACTCGCACCTGCCCGTCGGGGCCAGGCTCGTGTTGGGTATTTCACGCGGCTCCCTGAATTCTCAGAACAGCCTGCGAGTTGTCATTATCTGTCCTATGGGACAGCAGGCAGGATGTAGGCCTGAGACAGGCTGGTGCCGAGGTCCGTGTCCTTTCCACAGGACCGGGGCGTTTGGAAACATCCCTTCAATTAACCTTCAGGTATGGCGAGGCCCTACCGTCGCTGACCGAAGCTAGTTTGTTAAGGTTCTCAGTAGGACTGGTCACGCCACGCCACACCACACCACACCACACCAGGCCATGCCAGGCCACACAGGGAAGTGCAGGCCAGCTGAGAGGCCGGGGGAGCAAGGGGAAAGTATGGGCAAAGCCAGGAAGCTTTGCTGTGGTTTCTGCAGGAAAGAACAGCTGAGGCCAGGGAAGAGGGCTTGGGGCTGGGTGGCCTGAATCACTTCTGTGGGCTCCGGACATCGGCTGTGTCTTGTGGTCTGCTGGGGGTGATTAGGGCCGGGGTGTAGTAGGCTGGAGTGTGAGAGCCCCAAGCCCCCGATAGTGAGGTGGGTGGGTGTGGCTCTGGACTGCTTGGTTTTTCTGTAAGGTGTGTTCCAGGCTAGGGGTCACTACCTGTAGGAACTGGCCAGCCCTGGGAGGGGCCGTCCCTCCAGGGTCAGCAAGGTGTCCAATGTTAAAGCATCAGGAAAAAAAGACGTTATGGGCAGCCCTCCGAGGCAGAGAGGTCAGTGCCCCAAGGAAGGAGGCAGCGGCTCAGCTGTGAGGATCCCCTGCCCTCAGAGAGGGTTCTAGATGCACCAGACCCTCTGAGTGCAGGGGAGGGTCTGAACGTGCCATCTCCGCCCCCTGTGCAGGAAGGAGGTGGGTACGCCTGACCCCTTCCTTCATCCCTGCCAGGTCTCCTGCCTTACTTTCCAATCGGTCCCTTTGTATGAAAGGATAGCCACTTTTAACAGCCTCGTAAAACAGATGAAGTTTCCATCATAAAATTTCTGGATCACAGACATCAGCTCATGTTTTCCCTGCTTCCCATTAAGGAGCTGGGCTCCTGATTTATGTTCTCGAGGCTTTGTGTCGCCTGTTCCTGAAATTATAACTCACATGATGAATATCGCCGAGCACTCTCCATGGTGTTAAAAAGCAAAGCCAGGAGTCCCGGTGTCCTCTCGCTAAGTTTGAAAGGAAATTAGAGGCCCTTCCTTTCCATTTGGCAGCCTACCAGGGCATGACCTCTGTTCAAAAGCCAACAAGGAGCACTACTTTAAAAATGGCCTATTAAAAGCTTTAACCGGACTCTCCTGGCAAGACTAACCACCCACCAGGGAACAATTAACGGTGCAGCAGGGGACACTCAGCCTTCTCGGACGCTGCCTGGGAGGACACGCTGCTCACAGCGTTAAAGGGCAGGCTGAGGGCGCTTGGAAAATGACTTCTCTCCTTGCAGAACTCCTATTTAAACATGAGAGCCTAGCTCAAATAAATAACCCCCACTCCTCTGCAAAAACCCCTCCCAACAGCCTCAAACTTAGCAGCTCTGTGATTCCAGAAATCTGCATACGGTCCTCTACACAAAAGGCACACCCAGGATCTCTTTCCATGTCATCTTGCCTGGAGCAAGCTCCCTGAGGGCAGGAGTTGTAGCTGACCCATTTCTATTTCTAGCACCTGGCACAGAGGCGGCCTCACAGCAGGTGTGCAACATGTCTCTTAAACTGGATGTTCAGGTCTGTGGACTCGAAGCTACTTTTTAATACAAACCACAGCTCCTTCATCTGCCTAAGTCCTCCCTCCATGTGTCACTCCTGACCCCTCTCTCCCCAGTAGGTGGCCAAATGTCAGCGAGAGACCCCCACCCACCTGACAGCAAGGACTTCAGGAAAAGCAGCCACTTCTCAGTCTGCAGCACACACCAAGGGCAGTCAAGACACCAGGGCTGGGGGAGAGAAGTTTATTCATACACAAAGGGGCACGCCAAGGGCGCCAGTCTAGGGTTACACCACGTGAAACGGTAGAAAATTCAACCAGGAAAGCAGGAAATTCCGTGAAGCTAACTAAAAAGTGGGGCGAGTGGACTGAAAACTAGGATTTTCCTTGCAAGTTTCTTTTCATAAAATTTTTACTTTATGAATTAAATACATTGAGAAACAGTGAAAATATATTTACAGTCATTTAAAATGGGCACTACCAACATATTTAATTTAAAAAAATCTTTGCTGTTTCTTTGCCTGTTTCTTTCAAAGAGAATTTTAAATATGACTTTAGCTTTTAAAAAATACAATAAGGAAATAATTACATTCTTAATATGAAAACATTTTACAATGTACCACCATGGTCAATTAATTCTGAATATCATTTAAAAGTTGATGTTAAAATTTAAAGTGAATATTTCCTTGTTAGAAAATCAAAAAGACTATCTCATGAAAAACCCCTTTGGGCCCTAAGAATTATGATCTGAGGATCTCCTTCTGAAACTGTCTTCCATGGCTACACTAAAAAGACCCGGTAATACTTGTGCACGGTGAAGTTGAGATTTTCTGGAAGACCAAAGCCGGAACTATGTCATGAACTAGGGGCGAAAGGATGCGTCTGACGCCCGCCGCTTCCTAGGTGCAGTTTCCCTTCTTTTAGAGATGATCAACGCCCTGCTAAGGCTTGGGGACTCAGAATAGAGGTGGCTTTGCTTTTTCCGCCATGCTGTGCCACGTGTTTATGGCAGGAACATTTTGGTTTCATTTTAGTTTATTTCACAGTATGAACCCAGCCCATCATGGGGATAAGAAGACAGTGACAACCAGGAAAAAATGAATTATCCTCCTTCAAACTATTCATGAACTTGAAGTTACTGTTCCCATTAGAAAATTATTTTAGGAAAACTAAGAGGAAGGCAATAGTTTAACATTTAAATATTGCCACAACCTTTATGTAAGCTGCAGGGCACCCTGGAGCCCTGCCTGGAGACCTCCAGTGCTGTGCCCCCAGAGGAGGCTGTTTCAAGGATGGACAGCCACCTGACTGCAGGGGCCACCTGTGAGCTCAGGGTGTCGGCCCCGCCCTGCGGCATGAGGTGCCTTTTCTCTGTATGGCAGTCGCCAGCCACACTACAGGCTGCCCATCCTTGGATGGTGTCTGATGACATGAGTTCCGTGCATGAACAGAGCACCTCACCTGGGTAGCAAAGTCTGTGGGCAAAATTTACATCCCCTCCAAATAGTGGGTGAGTAGAATTAACAGCCTTCTTGGAAAGGTGAGGTGTGGCCACAAACAAGAGAGCTTTGCCCACAACCCTACACCTAACCCCAGCTTCAACGCTGCCCTTTGAGTCCCGTGCACAAACGCCTGATTGTGGCCATAATGACAATGAACCTCAAACTTCTTCCTGGGGGTGGCCTCCAGAGCTGAGGACACACTTTTTGAAATAGACTTTTCAAAAGGAGTAATCTCCACCTTTTAGGGTAGTTTTTGTCTATTTAGAAATGGCCAGTAATAACTCTGGGACAAGATACAGGGGAAGGTTAAGCCTGGCCATGCCAGGGCACAGGCACAGAGGGGCGAGATGGGACTTGGTAAACCGCCGCCCGCCAGCCCCAAGGGAAGGTCTCAAGGCCCTATGGACAGTGGCCCGTGCTCCTGGGGCGAGTCTGGCGCCTGGGGTGACTCAGCAGACCCACACTGGTTACCCTGCAACCGCCGCGGACTCTGGAAGCCGAGGGAGGGAGCTACCGGCCTTGCAGACAGATGGGCCTTGCCCCAGTTCCCCCCAGATTCTGGAAAGAGGGAGCCATGGCCCATGCCTGTGCCCAGGTCAGGGGGACCAAAGCGAGCCCTCTAATCTGATAGTTGTTTCTATGAAAAAATTTGGTCAGTGGCTTAACATTATAAAAATATATAAATGGAGGTTGAAGGCTGATAACACCTTAACAAAATAGAGCCGGGAGCAGAGCCCTGAAGAGTGACACTGTGGCTCAAGGTTAGAATGGAAGGAGCCCTGAGCCCCGCAGGGGTCGGCCCCTCACCTGGCCTGTCCTCCAGCCAGCTCCATCGCGTGGCCACCACATTCCTCGCAATGCGGTCGGCACCCTAGTATAGGCGGCTAGCCCCCTGTGAACACGACGATCTGCTAAGTACCAGTGACAATGCAAAGAAATCTGGCTTCTCCGGGGACCCCGGCCTGCCTGTCGGGCCTCTTGCCCCCAGCCTGGCTTCGTTATGAAATCGGACACACTCGCTGCTGCCACAGAGGCAAGGGGTGCTTGTTCCTGGGGCATGTTTTGGGAGGGGAATAAAATGACGTGACTGTCAGAATTCTGGCAAGATGGCTCATGTGTGTCTAATATGTACAGATAGATATAAATTAAAAACTATATTTATTTGAACATATACAAATAAATAACTTATTCTGAAGTAAATGCTTTAAACTTTCTGATCAAATGGGAAATTTCAAGGGAGTATCTGCCATCGAAGGAATCCAATGTCAGGCCCCTCCAGGGCACCCACTTTGAAAGGCTCCTTGGGACCACGATGGGATTCGTTAAAGTTTGCTGCCTCTTTAAAAGGCTTAGGGTTGTGGAAGTGAATTACAAACCTGGGTTTTTAAAACAAAATATGCATGCTGGGAGTCGAGCACCAATCAGCTGTGCCCTCGGGCAAGTCCCTGCTAAGGCCCCCGGGCCTCCTTGCCTGGTGAGGAAGCTGGTGGGTGACAGCTAAGGCCCATGTGACACTGTGTGTGCTGCTCACGCTTCACCTGCCAGCTTGCTGCTGCCCACCTGTGCTGGGCCAGGACCAAGCCTTCAGGCTGGCCATCTCCCCCTTCTCTTACTAACCACCAAAACCTTGCACAGTTAAGCAGGCTGCCAATCATCAGAGTGGCCCAAGAGCCTCAACTGGGGAAACTATTTGACCCGAAGGCAGCAAAAATCTATGGAGGAGCAAACTTTTTTCCCTTGATAGAAAATTCATTGTGTGTGATACGAAGTGGCCCCAGCTGCCTGCAATGGTGGGAAGTGACCACCGGAGGGAGGGCTCCTCTATGGCAACGCAGCGGACGGCCCTGAGGCGTGTGGCGGCCCCGCCCGACCTGCCTGGGTGTCCTAGTGGGAAGCTGGCGTCACGGATGCTGGTGTGATGGGCCTCCACGGACTGGGCCGGGAGGCACGTGCATCAGAGGGGGAAGGCCGGCTGACGGCTCAGGAACCCAAAACCGTTCCTGGCAGATGGCTTTGCAATCAACTCAAGTTCAGGTGGACTCAAGCAGCTTCCAATTCGTGTTGTAAAACTTTCTTACACCCAGGAGACCGCTTTCCCGCTCCAGTAATCCCACGTGGCCCTTGCGGGCCTCAAGCGCCACAACCTTAAATGTGAATCCTAAAACTGTAAAGTCCCATGCACCACACAGCTGGCGCTCTGAAAGGATGTCGGGGGGGAAATAAAGGAGTCAGTGCTCTCCTGCCGTGTCTTCCTCTGTGTGATAAAGGATATTCTGGACGGTGGACAGAGGGCTTGCACCAAGTGTGGCACCTCTATATTCTACGCTCAGGGAAGGGGCGGCCGCTGCTGGGACTGGCCTCCGTGAATCTGCCTGCGGAGCCTTTCAGGGGTGATTTATTTCGTCATCAGTGACTGCATCTTCCCGCACTGGAGAATTCCTGACAGTGGCCTCCGGGAGACCAAGAAGTTAATCTGATTTTTAAACCCAGGGGGTAGATACCAGCTCAAACTATGAACTCTTTTTTTCCTTTATGCCTTAGGCATCTGAATTCTCCAAGAAATATTGCACAGAAGGCAAGCAAGAAAGCTGGGAAAGAGGCCCTACCTGCACCCACCCCACTCAGGAGAGGCAGCACGGCCAGGCCCCCCAACACATTAGTGGTTTAACTTGACAAGCTTTAACTTGACAAGCTGGAGGACGGGAGGGGCAGGAGGCCCTGGAATTCCTGCCTTTTGCTCTAAGATGTTATAGTTCCATGAGGGAACAAGGCCCTGGAATTCCTGCCTCTTGCTCTAAGGTGTTTGTTATAGTTCTATAAGGGAACAAGTTCCGGAACTTGCTTCCTTTTCAAAGGACTGCCCTGGCCCCACGCAGCAGTAAACATCCTGTACAGCGGCGAGGAGCCAGCCCCTGCCCCCGGAGGCTCCTGGTGTGAGGAGCACCTGCCGGCTCCGACGTGGATTAAGGGCTGGGGATGCTAGCCCAAGGGGGAGGAGGGCGCCCTGTTAGTGAAGTATTAAAACCCTCTGCTACCTGTCAAAAGCAGCACAAATAATAAAATAAGGAACCTCTGAAAAATCCTTAGATCTAAGTGTGACACACAACAAAAAGGCATTCTTAAAAAACAGGTTAAGAAGAATGGCAGCTTTTCATGTCTTGGTGACAAAAGCATCTGTCCAAAAAAATAATAATAAAAGGTAAAAAATGTTTCACAGCACAATTTTCTCATGCCTTTACCTCTGATGATGAGGGAGACGGGCACGTGGAGAGGGTACGCCGAGACACAAAGTCCATGTCAGGACTGCGTAAGCCCCTGGCCCTCCTGGTGGGTGTGCAAGGCGAGCCCAGTGCCCACGCGCCAGCCACACTCATGCCCAGGGCAGCCAGGGATCCAAGCTCTTCCCCGTCGAATCCAAGTTTTCGCCTGGGGTCATGGAACCATCCGTCCTCAGTCCGGGGCTGAGATGGAATCGGTGAAAGCAATGGCTTAACTGGTTAGAAAGATGTCACTTTGCCTGATAGCATCCTTTCAAACACCTCTCCATCACTTTTTTTGTTTTCTAACAAAGTCGGGAACCAAAGTCTTACATCTTTTTTAAAGGCGCCAGCATACAGTAGAAAGAATACAAGTGGGCCTGGGTGAGAGGCACTGGCCTCAGAGCTCGGTCATGGAGCCTCTGGAGTCGCGCAGCTGAGGCCACTCTGGGCAGAGCTTCCTGCAGTCACACAGATGAGGACATGGGCAAGGGGATGTGCAGTCTCTGAGGCTGGAGCGGTGCTGCTGTCCCCTATGTCCCGTTCTTCAATTCCCATTCCTAGAGGAAAGGAGAGTCTTGTAAGTTGACAGGGCAAGAGGATCAGGCTGGGACAAGCCACACCACCATCCACATTCAACTCAGAGTGGATGGGTGCTCGGCTTACTGCAGAAAACTCAACAGAATCAATGACCGATGACCCGGCAATTCCACTGCTAGGTATTTACCTATCAGAATGGAGAGCATGGTCTCCAGCAGATACCACACACCCTGTTCACCGCAGCATGACTCACACCAGCCAGGAGGTGGAGAAAACCCAGTGTCCACCGATGGACAGACACATAAAACGTGGCGAGTACAGACACCACCACGTATTCAGCCTGAAAAAGGAAGGACGTTCCGACGCATGCTGCAACCTGGATGAACCTTGAGGACATGATCAGAAACAGGCCAGTGACAAAAGGATAAATCCTGTATCCCTGGGGGACCTGGAGAAGTCTAACAAGGACAGAAAGTGGGCCAGGCGCAGTGGCTCACGGCTGGAATCCCAGCACTGTGGGAGGCAGACAGGAGGATGGCATGAGGCTAGGAGTTTGAGACCAGCCCAGGCAACATAGCGAGACCTCATCTCTATTTCAAAAAATATAAAAACAAGGTAGGTAGTGGGTATCAAGGGCTAGGGTGGGGGAATGGGGAGTCAGTGTTTAATGGAGACAGAGCTTTAGTTTGGGAAGATGAGAAAGTTCTGGAGAAGGATGGCGGCGATGGCTGTGCAACAATGGGAATGTGCTTAATGCCACTGAACTGTAGACTTAAAAATGCTTAAAATGTCAATTTTACGTCGTGTTTATTTTACTGTAATAGAAAAAGTTTTTTTTTTAAAGTGGGTGGATGCTTGAATCCAGTCAGCAGAGCAGCTGGACTGGTTCCATCCACAGGCCCTGAGTGCTGGCTGCAGATGGCTGTGGTCTACGCAGTGCCAGCACTGTGAGAGCAGGGACAGTGGGCACTGGGCAGGCACTGTGCCATGCACTGGGCATGGCTGTGTCTGCTCTGAGGACAGTCCTGCAAGGTGGACAGTACTCCTACTCCATAAGTGAGCAGACAGGTAGGTGCGGGGCTCATGCCTGGAATCCCAGCACTTGGAGAGGCTGAGTGAGGTGGGAGGATTGCGTGAGGCCAGGAGTTCAAGACCAGCCTGAGAAACTTAGGGAGACCCCAACTCTACAAAAATTACAAAAATTAGCTGGGTGTGGTGGTGCACACCCGTAGTCCCAGCTACTCGGTAGGCTGAGGCGAGAGGATTGTTTGAGCCCAGGAGTTTGAGGCTGCAGTGAGCCGTGATTGCCACTGCACTTGAGCCTGGCCAACAGAGCAAGACTCTGTCTCAATCCATTGATAAAGAGACAGAGGCTTAGTGACTTGCCTTAGGTCCAAAGTGATGAAGCTGGGCCCCAAAACCACTTGTTCCATAGCAAAGGCCTCCCATCTCCACTCTGCCCTGCTGCCTCCCAACAGGCCACACTCTGGCTTTCGTATCTGCTTCTCTCTACACACACCCATGCCCGTTCTCCACCTGATGTCACCTGGTCAGCCTCATGCATCCTGAGGACCAGGCTTCAGTGATTCCCCCCCACCCTGTGCCCCTTCCTGTCCTGACTCCGGGAGGCAATGCTCCCATCTTCTGTGCAGTTTCTGTGCTTTTCAACAAGCCATGTCACAGCAATAGATGTGCCTGCCCCCTCCCTACTGGACACGCGCCCTCCATACTCTTCCTCACCTCTTCCTTTCCATCCACTCATCTCTGGCTCCTCAGCACCCAGTGCAGCTGCAGAGGCAGAAGCCTGGGCTACTCATGGTCTCCGGAGCTACGTGGATTTGAAATGGGGCTTTGCTGTGGGATTGAGTTCCAGAAAGAGGAGGCAAGAGCAGACCCAGGTCAGAGCAGCGGCAGACACCATGCAGGACAGAGGCCCTCAGTTCCCTGGCATGGATGGCTCTGGAGGACAGCAGAAGGCACAGACACCAGGGCCAGACCTTCTGTGCCTCAGCCACTGAGGGGCCTTGGAGAGGTTGCTTCATCTCTCTGAGCCTTGGTACAACGTGAGTCCCACCAAAGACTTCAAAGCACGATTGGGAAGATCAAAGGAGAAAGGGTCTGTGAAAGCCCCAACCACAGCACCCGGCACACCACAAGCCTGGCCACCAAAGAGGGGCTTTCTTCTCTGCGCCCGGTGACCCTGCGCTGGGATGCAGATGCCTGACTCCCACTATTTCCAGGGGATCATTCACTGGGTCATGAGTACACTGCACGTCTCTGCATGCTGCATACAATTAACAACTTCTCACCTTTGCTAAATAAAAAGCTCAAGTTCAACTCATAGTTAAATGCACAACACTAGCAAATCTGGCAGAAATAAACACCAAACCACAACGCTGCCAAGACCATGTTGAGGCACTCTCAGACTCTCGGTGGAAGTGTTCTGCACCGGGGAGGATCGTTAGCTGGGTACGCCTCACGCCTTCTCGCCCCTTCAGCAGCCTCCCTGGGACAGCTACGTGGGCCACTGTAAACAGAGAAGGTGCCCAGGGGACAACGTCATGAGGTCGGTGCTCAAGGGCAGTCCTCTGTTGTACAGATCCCCCGTTTCATCGCAGGCAGTGGGGGTTTGAGGAGGGAGGACCCCACGTTACCTCCACATGGTGCCACACGTGTTTAGCAAACAAGCCAAGGAAGCAGTAACATTTCCAAGCCCAGGTCACACTGGCCACAGAATAAGCAACAGGATGAGAACCTGTAGAGTCCGCTTAACTCAGAGCAGGGCAGGAAACAGAATCTCCAGGTGAATGTGTCACAAGAGGCAGGGGCACGAAACCTGGAGCAGCCCAGAGCCTGCCCCTCTGCCCCTCCCAGAGCGGAGCCACAGTTTCCATGCCTGGATGGCCCTTGGCACACGTCCTGCCCAGACGAAGGGAAGGGAAACCTGGCCTGAGCTGTGCCTGGTAGGTGGTTCTGAGCCAGGAAGCCCTGAGGCGTGGGACTGGAAGCCGTCGGACTTTCCAGAACCCTCTCTCATGCTCAATGCTCCTCACTGAGAGGTGGAAGGTATTTCCGGAATACCGCAGCTGGGATAGCGCTTCCCACATCTGGAATACGTCAGACCCCTTGTCCCCAGAAAAAGGCGGGAGGCAGATGAGACCAAGTTTACAATGCCCAGATGCATTCATGTTCTCAGGGTCTACAGGCCCCACCACCATCCCCACTTCCAGCCGGGGCTCCCTTGTCACTGTTCTCAGAAATCCTGGGAAACCCTGCTCAGTCCGTCCCCTTCTGACTTCTGCACAAGATTCTCAGCTGCAGGGATAAGAGCAGCTTCTGCTATTTTCTGGACCTGTGAGTGGGGACCCATCCGGACAGCTGGCTGTGCATCCGAGGTGGCCCAGGATCACTCGCTTCCCACTCACCCGAGAGGGAGCAGAAGGGAGTGGGGCGAGGCCCAAACCTCTGCATGACGGAAGCACACACGGTGATGGGAGCCCTTTTGAGGGTCGGGACCACAGAATTTTCAGTCCGATTTCTTTGATGATAAACCAAATAGATGAAGTACATTTACAGCATCTCTCATCTGCGAGTCCTAAGTGGGGCATCATCGGGCAGCTCAATTCTAAACATCCCCCAGGCAAAACATATGCCTCCATCAGCGAGCCCAGTGGTCACCAGCTGAGAACACCTGGTAAATACTAAGAAAAGCAATGGCGATGACAGCCAGCCATTCCTCCCTTCCCCAGACTCACCGACACACACGGTCTTCAGTATACGGATCGCTATGGAGGACCGCTGTTCTGGGAGGCTGGTGACAACCATGTTTGTCAGGGGCCCTCCTTTGAGCACCCCAGAGAGCACAGCAGGTGGGCGGCACTCATATTCCCATCTCGCAGCAAACACCTATCCCCAGCCAACTCAGAGTGGGCTCCAAAAGCTGCAAAGAATGCCAAGCTGGGCGCAGTGGCTCACGCCTGTAATCCCAGCACTTTGGGAGGTAGGAGGATCACTTGAGCCCAGGAGTTCCATACCAGCCTAGGTGATACTGCCAAACCTCATCTCTACAAAAAATACAATAAATTAGCTGGGCATAATGGTGTGCACCTGTAGTCCCAGCTACTTGGGAGGCTGAGGTGGAAGGATCACCTGAGCCCAGGAAGTCAAGGCTGTGGTGAGCTGTGATGGCACCACTATACTCAGCCTGGGCCACAGAGTGAGGCCCTGCCTCAAAAAAAAAAAAAATTAATTCCGGTAGTGAGAGGAACCCACAGAGCCCGTACAGGAGGACCCCCGTGTTCCAGACCCTCAGGGCAGGGCAAACCACACTCCTGTGGCTCCCCAGCCCACACCATCGCACCCCGTGCGCTTCCACACACACAGCACTTTCCGCTGCTGCAGCCAGGACCTGTTTGCTTTGATCAACTACTGTGTTTTAAAAATTTCTGAGGTTTTAAAGTTTAGCATCAACACTTGCTAGTGGCTAATCCCATGAGAAGACCGGAAGCTGCCCCAGGAGGGAGTAAACAGGTTCCTCCGAGGCCCTCAGAGCCCGATTCATGCAGCTGGCGGCGCTAGGGAGGGGGCTGCGGGAAAGCTTCTTCCTGGACCCTTTTCTTTGTTTTTCTAAAGAATCACACATCTAAGTGCTGAAGAGGACTTCAGTGGTCGCCTGGTCTAATCTCCACCCCACCACTGAGAAAACGAGTCCAGAGGAGCCCAGGGCTTGCCTGCATCTGAGATGACCCTGGAGCCGACTGCTGGCACTGGGGCTAAACGGTCAGCACCTTCAGGTCACTGTTCACCTTTGAGAACCCAGTGCCTAACAGAGGATCTGCAGGGTGGTGAGAACTCGATAAGCACCATTCCAAGATGCCTACTGAAGGCTGAATGCCCAGTGGATGGAGTAGGAAGAAGAATGGGCTCCCTATTCACACCTGAGAATGCTGGGAGCTTAAAGTGCCTGCCCAGGACACCCGGACACTCCCGGACCAGTGCCCCCAGAAATCAGGGCTTACCTTGGCCTTCCGCAGCACGTGCCCTCGGCAGGGGGAGCTGCCCGGGGCCGCCTGGCTCTTCTTCAAGACAGCCGCGCTGTTCACCGGCACGGGGCCCTCGGTGTCACTGGTGTCACAGCTGGAGATGGGCGAGTTTTCCAGGGTCCGGTGCCTGAACACTGGAGACTTAACAGAGAGAGAGAACCCCGTGTGAGGTGCGGTTTCTGGGCCACTGGTATTCTCCAGCAGGAAAATGATTTATTTCAAGGAATAAATAAGTTTTGGAAATGGGCAAAAATAACAGCAGTAGCAGCAAGGACCGCCACGTGGTCAGTGCCTCACCCCCAGAGCGTCTCCCAGCATTCACGGCCAGGGGGCGGAGGCCCCGAGAGGCAGGTGGAGGCTCCAAGGGGTGCTCCGACTCCCGGCTGTGCCTGGGAAGCAGTGAGGGTGGGATTCCTGCCTGAGTCTTTTGCATTCAAAGCTGGGCTATTCCATGCAGCTGCTGCTGCCTCTAGCTGGTCCCTTTGTGCAGTGCTTTAAGGTTTTCAGAGCTTTTCTGGGGTCAGCACCCTAGAGATGCTCAGGTAGCAGAACGCGCCGGCACTCGGGGCAGCACTGGCTCCTGGGATACAGCCCCACTGCGGGGCTCGCTGGAGAAAAGCAGGCACCGTGAGCAGAGGCCTTCCGAGTGTTTAGGGCAGCTTCCGTATGCCAAAGGAGGAGGTGTTCGGGAAGGCTGAAAATAGAACAACAGGTGTCCTGAGCTGCCAAGGCCCCCATCACTGGCTCTTCCACATGGGATCCCAAACTGCTCTCTGGGAAAACAACACCACAGTCTGCCGAGCCTTCTCTCAAATGAAGTCTCCAAGGAAGAGACGCTTCCTAGGATTCCTGCCAAAATGTGTTATGTAAAAAATATTGCTCAGGGTATATGGAACATTGTTTTAGAACAGTGTTTCAATTGCCATGAAAATGGGCAGCTCGGGGTCCCCTGCGGGCTTTACTGACCACAATCCCCAGGCAGCCAACTTGACCTATGCGGTGGCAGTCCCTGGCTGCCAGGGAGGGAGCTTGGGGTAGTGGTGAGTGAACACAATGGAATGATGATCAGGACATCTGTGTCTGGCAGAGGCCAG
Source organism: Symphalangus syndactylus (assembly GCF_028878055.3). Classification (NCBI taxonomy): domain Eukaryota; kingdom Metazoa; phylum Chordata; class Mammalia; order Primates; family Hylobatidae; genus Symphalangus; species Symphalangus syndactylus. Next base: position 14,242,504 of record NC_072438.2, on the reverse strand, counting down.
GCCAGGCTGTGAGTAAAGGGGCAGGTGACCCGAAGACCTGCATCTCAAGAGGGGTCCACCAAACAAGCCACTCTCCCGAGGACGCAGCCTGGACTGCAGCGGTGCAGAGTGCTTCCCCAGATGCTGGGACAGAGGATGGCACCAAGGACATCCTCAAAACAGAGGGGAAGTCGCAAAGCACAGTGGACTGGGAGGGGGAAGCGGAGGCAGCAAGCCAGGCCCGGGCCCCCAAAGGATACTTGGGACAAAGGAAAAGCAAGGCGGTGGTGGCGAGGCAGAAGCTGGAAAAGGGGCCAGAGGGAAGCTCGAGCCATGGGGGTGGAAGAACGTGAGCCACCACAGAAGAGTGGGCAGCTGTGCCAAAGGGCACTGGAAGCAGGGAGTGAGGGCTAACGTGTCCACTGGATGGGAATGCCGGGGGTCACCATGATGAAAGCAGGTGCAATGGGAAGCCACATCCAGAAAGCGAAGATGTAGTGGGGGCAGAGGACACTGCAAGCATGGACAACTGCTTCCAAAGTTCACCCTGGAAGGAAAGGCAAGAACGCAGGGCAAGGGGACAGTCACCAGGGGGAGCAGGAGGCCAGGCAGAACCTCCTTTTAAGGATGGATTCAACTAGAGAATCCTTAAATGCTTGGAAAAAGCTGACAGAAAAGCTGAAGATACAGAAGGATCTTCCCAGGTGTCTGGAGGTCAGGAAGGGTGGGATCGAGGCACTGACCAGAGCCCAAGAAGCCCAGTCCCTCCACTCAAACAGAACCAGAGGACGGCGGCAGGACAGCTCCTCAGAGCACTCTCGCCCCACCACCACCCTCCACGCAGGACGCAGGACAAGCAGCAAGGGGGACTATGTGCACTCCTGCCTCAGATCACAGACAGAGGTGCACAGGGCTCCATGAAGCAAGGGAAGACCCCTGCCCTGTCCCAGCCAATGCCTACAGCCTCACTGCCACTCTCACTGCACCTGACCCCACCATGCTCTTGTCCCCATTTATGCTGGATGAGGGGCTGGGGATGCCCGAGGCACCTCCTAGCCCTTGGATTCCAATTCCCCCTGCACTCCTCCTCCTCAGCCCTGCTTCACTGTTCTCCACAGATCTGTCCACATCTGACACCAACGTGTTTTACTGGTTTGCCTCCCTCATGAGAATATAAGCTCCATGAAACAGGGATTCTCACCTATCTTGTTCACAACTGGAACAGTTTGTAGCACACAGACGGAGCACAGAACGTGGGCTGGGCACGGTGGCCCCCGCCGGTAACCATAGTGACTCAGGAGTGAGGTGGGAGGGTCATTTGAGCCCAGGAGTTCAAGAAGGAACACAGCATATGCATATGTGTGTACATACACACACACACCTTTATATATTAGATAGTATGTATCTAGTATAAATATATAACTATTTTATATATAATATATAAATGAATGTATATGGTTTTATGTAGTATATAACAGTAATGTATATAATGATATCAACAAGCAATTGTTGGATGAGTGGAATGAATGAATGAATGAACGCATGTATACGTTTGGAAGACGTGAATGAACGCACACAGGTGCTTTGGTGGGCATTGTGCCAAGAGCATCCACACACACTCCTATGCACTGGCCGTTACTATTTACAGATGAGAAAATCAGGGCCTAGAGAAGTCATTTCAAGCCCTGGCCTGTGTGACCTCAGAGCCACCTCTTGAACACCTGAAAGAACCGTGCTCAAGTGGCTGGGTTTGTGGTGTGGGGACAGAGCAGTGACCTGGCTGCTTGCTCAGCTCTGCAGGCAGGAGGGAGGTTGTCCTCTGGGTTGGAGGTGATCGCTGGGGTGCCACAGGAGACTGGGGTGGGGATGGGGGAGGCTTGGAGGACAAGGAGAGAGTAAGGAAGAGCAGGCCGTGCAGGGGGTGCCCGGCAGGGGCCAGCAGGTGACTGAAACTCAGGGCTGCCATCAACCCATAAATGTGTAAATCTTCCCCACAAACCCGCCCAGGGCTCATATGGAGGAGCAGCGGTGGGTTCAACCAGGCTCAGCATTTTACCGAGGGGTTTGGAAAGAAGGACCTAGAAGGGGAGCGTTCGGGACGCAGTGGGTGGGGACCCAGGGGCGCCCACGGTGTTTCTGCTGGAACAGGGGCTGAAGCCCAGCCGTCCCTCACCAGCAGCCTGTTCTGTCTGCCCTGCAGGCGTGTTTACTCCTCTGGGCCCAGTGCCTCCCTCGCTCAATGGAAGTGACAGCATCCAACTCACAAGACAGGAGACTCAACAGAATGACCAAGTGGAGAAGACATCTAAGTGCTCAGCGGTCTCAGCCAAATGAGTGAAGAGGAACGAGGACCCCACTTTGTTCTGTTCGATTCTAAGAGGACACAGACCGCTTCATTCCAGTTTCCCCAGCACCTGGCTTAACTCTCAGACACGTTAGACGGTTTATAAGCACTGGCTCTAATGAACCGGCATCAAATTAGGACCTGGTTCAGAAGAGACACGAGGACTGGATCTGTTCTAAACAGACTGTGCAAAGGGGAAGGACATAGACTCAGTGTTTCCACACCTTTTAGCATTTCAGCGAGAGGTGAGAAAGCATGTCAGGAACACAGGCCCGGCTAATGAAAGTGTCTGATGCTAACACATGAACTGTTTTCTGCTGGGCACGCTAAGGGGCCACAAGCAATTTACGCCCCAGAGCCACTCCACATTCTCTCTGGGTGCACTGGCCCTCGGTCATGCAAGGCCGCGCCAGCCTCCAAGGTGAGCCAGAAGGACACACACCTGTGGACTTGATGTCCCTGACTTGGGCTCGATGGCCAGCCCCAGGGTGACTCCGCCCGCCAGCGCTTTCTTCAGGCTCTCCTTGACCTCTGTCAGCTCCAGCTCCAGGCTGACTCGCTCCGCCTCCTTCTGCCGGCACTCCTCCTCCAGCTGCTTCAGCTTCTCCTCCAGGATCGCCTGCGGCTTCCTGCCTGGAATGCCCAGAAACGCCATTACTCCTGCGGCAGGCACAGGTTCTCCAAACAACAGAGAAGGCACCTGGTCCCCGAGAAGAACTTTCACAAAACGTCTGAGGTCAAGCTCCCCTGACTTAGGTCCTCGTTGTGAAACTTAAATTCAGCAGTTTTCTAAGGGACCAGGGTCCTTCTCCAACCATTTCCCTTTGCTGCAGCTGTGAGGACTCGGACCAGGAAAGAGGAGATGCTGATGCTCAAAGGCCGGGAGCTCCTGGCCCTGGGCCTCAATGTACTCATTTTAAAACGTGGACCCTAAACTCCACAGTTCCCGAAGCTGCCACCTTCTTGGAGTGTGAACCCTGTCCTCCCCTAACGCTCCGCTGATCCTTCAGTCATCTTATTTGCGCCCAAGGCGACGAACAGTAGCACAGCTTGCATCTCTACTGGACATGGCAGACATTTCTTTAAGGCACGTTCACTTATTTTATTTGAGGTTTGCTGCAGTGACCTAAGATGCACCCACTGGGCGGATGAGAACACCAATCCCAAGAGGTGAACGGACTTGTGCCCAGGGCCTGGGCCGGTGGTGGCTGGCAGGCGAGGTTCTCTTTTTCAAAGCCAAAAGCACCCCTGGCCCTCCTGCATCTTCACTATCCTGTGAGCTGGGAACACGGGAGAAATGCTACTTCTGTCTCGTTAAACTCCATGCCCCATCCCATTCTCTGGCACAGCCTCCTCCCGTAGGGTCAGCCTCAGGCTGCAGGCCACAACCTGGGCCTCCTATAGGGTCAGCCTGACCTGCCCTGCCAACAACTGCCTTCCCTCCTCTAAACTCCAAAAGCATTTCCCTTCATCAGATCACTGAGGCACAAAGTCCAGCAAGGCTGGAGCTGCTAACCACCTGCTGGGTGTGCATCAGCTACTCCCCGCACGGCGAGCCATGGGAAGGCCGCAGCTTCCTCTCTGGACCGCCCAGGCCTCTGAGGCATCTGAAGCCCCCGTCCCAGCCCAGGCTAGTACAATCTCAATCGAAGGAGCCAGTCTTCCGCAGTCTAAGCACCAGGCTGGAAGGGAGGCCATGCGTACGTAAGCGGTGCCACCCCAGGCTCAGGAGCTGAGCACCAGCTCCCACCAGCAGGAATGCACACGCCTGGCCCGAGGTGCCGCTCTGGCTGCAGACTCAGTTTCTGTGACTGCACCCTGACTTTCAGTCCCTCTCTGGTGTCTGTATTCCATTAGCCTGGCCTCTTCCCCGATGCATCCCAAGAGAGATGCTGCCTTGCTCTCACCTGCACCTTCTCAAGAAATGAGGGGCCTCTTCTACCCTTGCCTGGACTTCTGAATATTACTGACCCCTGTGGGCTACCTCCGTGGAGAAATCCAGCTGATCCCTCCTACCCAGTGACCAGAATCTACTGAGCCCTGCGGATACAGGGGCCATCCTCCAGACAATCTCTGTTGTCAGCGTCAGAAGCTGGAACAGGTCCCCCGGCACCTCCCCTGCCTCAGTGGGCAGCGTGTGGGTCCAGCCCTGGCCTCTGCCTGCACGCCACATGTTTGACCAACATGGGCACCTGCCCTGGAGTTACCAGCAATGCTTCCAAGTTCCAAGAAACACTGTGAACTAACCCACTCTTACTCAATAAAATGACAGCCTCGGTGAGCAGTAGGTCCTTTGGGCAAAGCAGAATGAAATCTCCAGTCTCTAATACGAACACGCACCCTGGGCAGTCACCCACGCCCTTCATACCAGCGTTCACTTCAATGGCCGCTCGAAGGTCTTTTCTTTCCTTGCGGAGCTGGGCCAGCCTATTCCGCAGGGCCTCTTTCCTCTTCAGCAGCTCCTCTTCTTTGGTCTGTAGCCGCTTGGCATCTGCTTCTACCCGGTTCTTGCCATACTTGTACTGGGCAGCATCTTGAGAAGAAAAAAAAAGCAGCAATTAAAAATTAGGTTTACTAGCCTGGGAAACATGGGACGATCCCTTCTCTACAAAAAATACAAAATGAGCCAGGCATGGTGGCACATGCCTGTAGTCCCAGATACTCAGGAGGCTGAGGTTGGAGAACCGCTTGAGCTTGGGAGCTTGAGGCTGCAGTGAGCTGTGATCCTGCCACTGTGCTCCAGCCTGGATGACAGTGAGACCCCGTGTCAAAAAAAAAATTAGGTTTATTCAAGCAGATAATGCGGTAACTCAAAAAGCCTGTTGAATCAGCCAACTCAGTAAACAAACACAAAACCAGTTATTTTGCTAATTCAACAAGAAAAAGGACAGGGCTGGTGTGAACTAAGCAGAAAAGTGACTAGTTCAAATTCTCCAATATTCTTTGAATCAAATTTTTAAAAACGAAAACAGAATATTAGGAAATTCCTTTAATTCACTTCCCTTTGAGGCACACGGCTTATAATTAATCTGCAACAAGGTGGAGAATGAACATTGTATAATTGGAAAAGACAGGAGTCTATTACTATCAGAAATAATGTCTGAAATTTGCTTCATGCTCTATGTCTTCAAATACTTCCATAACACCGCAGTATCTGTTCCTTACGGCCATGTCATCTGACTGGCTCTGAATTGCTGCTACACCCCCAGCACTGAGATCAGCACCTGGTACGGAGTGTGGCACAATAAACGCTAAATGAACAACGGATACATGAAGAGGCAACCAGGAGCAGTATCTGGAGCCTGACTGTCTAGGAAGGAGTCCCAGCTTACACTTGTAGCTGCATGACCTGGAACAGGGCATGAATCACTCTGTGCCTCAGTTTCCCTCATCTGTGAAATGGGGATAGTAAGAGCTCACTGAGTGGTTACGAGGATTAAATATTTATAAAGCACTTCGAACAAACACAAAAATGGGCAATACATAAATGCTTATTTCATAAAATGAATCAATGAAGAGGAAACTAGCTGTAGGGAAAATTTACAGACTTGGCAACATCACGTCACCAGTGAAAACAGCTCTCAAAACCTGACCCCACGCTCTCCTCCTCGTATTATGTTGGCCTTTCAATAACAGTACTTTAGGACAACACCTCTTTAAGACACATGGAAGAGATGAAGGTTCTAACAAAACTTGGATGGAGGATCACCGATTTCAAAGCTTCCGTAATCTCCCAGTCGCTTCTAACAACCACTCACGCCTGATGGCAACTCCCAGGCCTTCCTGACTGCACGCCCCACGTGTCTGACTCCCTCGCGAGGCTAGAAACTACTTCAGGTAGAAGCCACAGGAGTGGCATAATGATTAAGAATAAAAACACTGGACTCAGAGAGGTGGCTAGAAACCCACCACACTCCACCCTCCCTTGCTACATGACTCTGCAAGCCACCCGTAGAGAAGCTCAGCTTCACCCTCTCTAAAGCAGAAATGAGAAGGAATCCTGTGTGTGTGCATGTGTGTGCACGTGTGCACATGTGTGTGTTTTAAATGAGATGTGTGTGTGTGTTTTAAATTAGAAACATACATCTGAAAAAAATCTAACAAAATGATACGATGCCTGATGTAGTGGACATTCACTGACAATTCTTACCATATCAGCGATAAGCGATTCCCAGAGCCTTGTCCACTCAGGGACAGCAGGGAGACATTTCTAGCACCTGTCCTAAATGCTGGATTTGCCAATTCTTGCAATGTAAGCCATCATGATTTCAATGAAATACTGCATTTATGAAGGCATAAAAAGTGATCACTCCCCAAGTCAATTTTCCCCTAATCAAAACAAACACACAGAATGACAGCAAAAGGGTCAGCAGCCTGAGGAGAGGCGAAGCATTCGACAATCTGAAACAAAAGGATCGCTGTTTGCAGCTAAGGTAATGACATATTTTGCAAACAGGGCCAAGTCCAAACTCTACTCACTTATTTCTAAACTAAGCTGTTTCCCCAATGAACTCAATGCAATAACCTATAAATTTCCACATCTTTTGGTCCCCATGTAATAAATCCCATCTAATCTATAATGCAACTGGCTGGATTCAGCAAAAACACGGAATGCCATTATTTTTCTCTTTTGTCACCATTAGATGTCACCACAGTTAATAAAAACTCCCTACAGAAGATCTCATAAAATAAAGGAATAAATCATCTAGGAAATAAAGTCAGCACAGGTACTGACAGAGAAACACCGTGGCAACTGAGACTCTGTGGGACTCGGAGTTTGCTTGTAACAAAGCTTTCCAGGTGTGAGCTGCTCCCCCCATCTGCCCCTCCCCAAAGAAACAATACTAAAAGAGGTGAAAGTAAATACACCCGATACATTCGGGAAATAAGATTTGCCAGATAAGGCCAAAGGAAGTTAGTACATTAAACAAATGGTGGTAGGAGGGAGGATTTGGCCCAACTGGCTCCAACCTATCTGGTCAACATGTGTGTTGGGTAGAACAGAGGTGGAGAAAAGCTTAGATCAGGGATGTACACACTTCCTCGGGGCAGACGCAGCCTGGTCCTGTGGAGCGATTCCAAGCCTCCTTCACGAACATGGCCAAGGACACTGCCAGCCTCTCCACTCCCCTACGTGGATGTCCGACTCCAAAAACGGAACCACAGGGCAAATGGATGTCGGCACATGTCGATATGGGGGCCTCTCTCTTCGACAGCTGGTGTGGGGGTTACCAACTGGGGCTAGCCGGCCTCGTCTTCATTAGCACTGAGACTGGTCTACCAGTTGCACAGATCCAGATTCGAAAATCTCAGGTACAAATCCCAAGTGGCGATGGCATGTAACCACATCAAACTCAATATCTGCACCTAACTCCCACCTTCTTCCTCTGGGAAATCTTCCTGGACGTGCCCAGATGGACTCAGGAGCCCCTCACCTGTAAATCCCCACATTGCAGCCCTACCACTTGCTTGTCTGCATGTGTGGGTCCGTTGGACCACTTTGGTGTATCTTTGAGTCCCTTGAGTGAAAAAATGCTGCCTGGCTGGCTCCCTGATTAGACATCCAACATAATGAGGACTAATGCAAATATAAACACTTAAGAGATGACATATTGCCCTAGATGGATCTACTGGAGGGAAGGGAAGAGGGTGCTGGGTCCAGGCAGGCTGAGTCTCTCATGTCTTAATGCTTCTCTGCCCAATCTATTTCCAGGTGGATGTGGAGTTTGAAAGCCTGGCACCCACTCTGGCTCTGTGATTTACCAGCTGTGAGCCCTCGGGGGAGCTGCTTACTCTCTCGGTGATTCTTTTCTCATTTCTATGACGGGGTAGAGGATAATGCCTACGCTTACAAAGTGGCTGTGGGAAGTAAACCGGATGGGATAAGAATGGCTTGCTGTGGACCACAGGCACCGCAGGACTAACCATTCCTCAGAACTCCTCATACTGCTCTAGTGCTTTGAGGTCCATGTATTACCTCAGTTATTCCAACTGCACCAACCACAGGAGCCATGTGTCTACGTCTGACAGATAAAGATGCTGAGTTTAGAGTTTGCACGGCTTGACAACCACAGATCAGGGACAAGAGCTAAGGTCTCCTGACCTGGAGCCCAGGGCCACCCGGAGCTGCAAGCAACCTGCACTCACAACTGCCTATTTTAAAATGCTGCGTTGATCCCACAGGCGGCAAACCAGTTCTGGGCTTCAATTTACAAGCACAGTCAGAAAAGCTGGGCTGAAATCACCACTGTCCTTCCATGTGGCCAATGAGGAAGGATGACGGTGCCCACCGCTCCATCTCTCCAGCTGACCTCAAGCTGGCACTCACTGGTGGGCAGGCTCAGACAGGCCCAGCTCCACCAAGTGCACTTGCAGCCGGAATGCAAGACATCCGATGGTATACTTACTCGAACCCGTCCTTTTCACACCAGCTGCGGGATCCGCTTTTTTTGGCTGACTGCTCAGAGTCTTCCCTTTTCCTGTGACCCCGTTAGAAGCCACGGGGGGCTTTTTACCCTTGAGCTGTTGAAATAAACATATTAAGAACATTAAAAATAAACAGAGTCGAACAAATCTTGGTCTTTTTTCTGGAGTCATTTCTTTCAGTCTCTAAGTATTATAGAAACTAGCATAGACGGAGGATAAAACGAAGGTGAAAGAAAAGCAAGATGGCTTCCGAACACGGGGCTGCTGGGATTCTGGGGAATGGCTACGGAGGGTGTGGCAGAGGCTCCGTAGGCTGTGTTCCGCTGGAATGCTGCAGAAGTGGCCCCTTTCTACTGGCAGATCACAAATGCTAACCAAACTGGTGCAGGCAGCTGACTACCCCAGAGCACTCAGCTGAGAGAAGTAGTTTGTGTTTCTGAGGATAAGCAGCTTTTATTTCAGTGGGATGCCTTTTAGGAGAGGAACATGACCCTGCAGTGTGAGTTCTGCTGCTCCAAGTGCTTTGACACTGAGTGCCATCCTAATGGGATAATTGACCGCCTTCTTACTCGCTGACGAAGTCCGCAGAAGGAAGCAAGAGAAGCATAACACAGACATAGCTGCAATAATATGGAAACTGAACTTCCACTAACTACAGGTTTCTGAAAAAGTGAAATAGTACTCTACTCCTGAGACTGATACAGGCCAACACGTTTTGCATTTTGCTGAAGTGACCTTACGTGTAGCTTAGTTGTGTAATTAATTCAGCATGACAGCAAAGGCTCACTCCAGCATCCACGCCCACGCTTTTTTCCATGAAACAGCTTACTTCTGTTGCAGGCCTCAATTTTTGGGAGGCAGAGAGATCTAGCTCCAAATTCTGGCTCTATCATTTAGGAGAAGTTGAGCAAGTTATTTAAACTTTCTGAGCCCCCATTTGATCATTTAAAAACATAAAGAGATACCTCCCCACAGGGTTCCTAAAAAGATCAGATGACGTGCCATACATGGACAGAGCACATGGCACATTAAGTGCTCAGAAAGTGCAAGGTCTCGCCATTAAACGATAGGTTCCCATTAAAATGACCAAATAAGGACAGGAAACCCAGAGGTCATGTAATTTAACTTGCAAAAGTGTTTCCTAGTTCAACAAAATCAAAACAAAAGGGAACAATAGTAACAAAAACTCCACATGGGAACCATACATCAAATGATTCCCAACCAATGTGGGGACAATCCAAGTGTGCAAGATGGCAAACTGTGTGGCAGGGTTTTACCTAAGGCGACTCTAATGCCAATAAAAAGACAGGTAGAAACGTAGACAGATACACACATTCACTTAGTGAATACAACACATAACCTGCCAACTTTTTGGCATAAGTCCTCAAAAAAGGCCAACAGCTCCCCTACCCCCGGTCCCTGACTACACTTAGCTCAGGGCCCCTCAGACTCACTGAATGGGAATCCCCAGGGATGGGATCTGAACAACTGTCAAGAAAAATCAAAAAGCAACACCAACCTGTGGATTTGATTTTTGATGAAGCCAACCTATCGGGAGCTACTGTTCTAAGTCACTACTATCAACAATTCTACAATTTTATCTGGTTCATTATTTTCTTAAGATTATCCAAAGGATGGAGAAAAAAACAAGTATTTAAAACATGCCCATTTGCTGTATATTCATATTCTTACATAATGGGTTTAGGTCTTTAGGCAGAGCATAAAACATTCTTAGGTTAAATATGCATGATAAGCTGGGCACGGTGGCATGTGCCTGTTGTCCCAGCTACTTGGGGGACCAAGGCAGGAGGATCACTTGAGCCCACAGTTCAAGTCCTGCCTGGGCAACATAGTGAGACTTCATCTTTTTTTTTTTTTTTTTTTTTTTTTTTTTTTAAAGGCCTAACACCACAAAATTACTCTGAAATGTTTACTGTTTGCCATAGATACAGGACGTGCAATGGACAATAGTTCAACCTCACGGTTATTATTGTTCAATGGTCATCAGAAGTCTTTATTATCATCATCTAGTTTTTGGGAGTATACCTTTAGACTTGTCACAGAGAAACACTACCATACTCTGAATAATCTATTTCATGTTTGAAGATCAAAAGCAATGACTACACAGAGTCAACCCTTCCTCATTAAGTGTAATGGAAACATACTAAAGAAACTTGCTGTTCAAGAATCTTCTGGAAAGTTTTATTATCCGTTTCTTTTAAATTCTCTGCCTTTAGTTGACATAATTCACAAAATTTCACTGGGGAATTTTCCAAGAACAGAAAGAGAGCCAGATGTGGGTAAAGAAACACAGTGCTCAGATAAACCATGAGCTTGTTAGAAATATCTCATCAGTTCCCTGGTAGTCAGGCTGCAAATTATATTCTAGTTGACAAAAAAAAAAAACATTACGCTTTGCCTTTGATGAGTCCCATTTACTACAAGTTGCAAAACTCTGTTGGAGCAATGTGACTTGAAGGTGGTTCTAGAATCTTACAGAAGAAGATGCCGTACCTGCGAGTTGAGCCCGAGAGACGCCCTCCCCACAGAAGAGGTATTAGTGACAGACTGAGCGGAGGCAGGGTATTTGTAATGGTTAGAGGACAGCTTGTCAGCAGACAGCCTAGAGGCCTTTCTGTCAGCAGGAGAGTAGCGGGCAAAGATGTGCGGAGGCGGCAAGTTATCGTACAGGCCTGCATTATCATAAAGCACCTCTTCTCCCAAGCCTCTGCTGCAGGAAGCAGGAAAGCCGTCTTCCGGTTCCCACTGCAACACACATAGCTTTGTGGTTAGTGACTTGGACACAGGAAACAGCAGCTTTTGGCACAGTGAGATGTCATTTATTAATAGTACGGCATTTAGCATAGCATCGGCACCCCAACACTCTCCTGCACACAGACTGCAGTTATCAATAAGGCATGCACCCCCACCAACACACACACACACACACACACACACAGACCCAACACAAGCATGCAGGTGGATTCAAAAGGACTTGACTTCTGAAGCCTTATGGAAAAAATTTTTTTTCCTTAAACCATTCCCAGAACCCTTAGATTATGAAGTTTTTGTTTTGTCCTGTCTTTTAAAGAGAAAAAGCAATGTTGATTTGGCATTTCCTTCTTTAGAGAACCCGGGGTTCAGAAGTTCTCCTAGCACAGGGCGTGGATGTGAGGGGAGGAACGAGCATGGGACCAGGGGCCTGGTGCTCTGGGTCTACATGAAGACACACGAGGTCCTAGCAGAGCACCTGATGCTTTACACAGCACTTCCCATGTCCTGGACGCTGACTTCGTCTCACAGTCATCTGGGGAAAAAGGGGGAAATGGAAGCAGAGACAGGGCCTGGAGCCGGTGAGCGGCGGAGCAGAGGGAAGGGCGTGCTCATCCCCACACGGTGCTGCTGCTGAGCCTCGCGCTCCTTCTGGGGACGTGAGACCACCTGCAGGCTCCTCCAAGCCCCTGTGCAGGAGTCAATGAGTGACCCAAGTCCTATTGGAACTGTCAACACACACCCCCTCTGTCCCCTGCTCTGTACTGAAGAAAGTGCCACAACCAACACAACCAAAACCGTCTGTGAAAAGAGAAATCACATCCTCATAGAAAATTCGATGCTTCCAAATCTAATGGATATAATGGTTTTATTTTAGCAAAAAATCTCTAACAAAGGACTAAAATAGCTACATGCCACTGCATGGGACAGAGGAATCTGAGAACATGGGTATTAAAGTATTAACTCAAAAACTGATGACCACAGCCAGGGCCTTTTCAGGGTTAAAGGTCTTTATAAATTGCCTGGCATGACAAGAGAGGCAGGATTAACTCCTCTCTTCTATTCCTTTTACCCCGTTGACAGTCTTCCCGCATAGTCCTTTCTGCCAGACGGTAATTACAACCTTTTGTTACAAAAATAGAAAAGACTTAAAATTCTGCAGTAGGAGTGTCTGTATTCCTCCGCAATCACTTCAATGTGTCTATTTTTGTGATCTAAAAATAACGGTTCCTGCAGATAAACTCGGATATGAGAGTTTCATAATGACAACCTGGCATATATTTGTCCAGAGTTATTAAAACGGTCTAGACGAGACTATCATTTTCCTAAAATACCGAAGATTAAGTCACACGGAAGACTCAGAAAAACAGTACAGAGACCTCACAGAAGTTTCTAGTTTAAAGTATGTGAGTGTGCATACTTTCATCTTAGTCTAAGCTTCAGGGGGAACACTGAATGGGTAAACATTACTAAAGCTGAAACAGTGCCACGATGCCAGATATTAGGTCATAAATATGAACTTTTTTTGAGATGGAGTCTTGCTCTGTTGCCCAGGCTGCAGTGCAGTGGCACAATCTCAGCTCACTGCAGCCTCCGCCTCCCAGGCTCTAGCAATTCTCCTGCCTCAGCCTCCTGAGTAGCTAGGATTACAGATGCCCACTACCATGCCCGGCTAATTTTTGTATTTTTAGTAGAGGTGGAGTTTCACCATGTTGGCCAGGCTGATCTCGAACTCCTGGCCTTAAGTGATCTGCCCACCTCTGCCTTCCAAAGTTGCTGGGATTACAGGCCTGAGCCATCGTGCCTGGCTATAAATAGGAACTTTAAAAAATCTAGAAATGAGGCCCTCCAAAAAGAGATGAGCTGGTAACAGAGCCGAACAAACAGAAAATAGTTTCAGGAAGGGCCTGGGCAGAGGAAGGCCTAATAAGCAAGGAAGCCGCAAACATGTACAGCACGTTATGTCCTAAAGGCGGCTATCTCCAGCTCAGCAATACACACACACAAACAATTCCCACATGCAGAGCCCTTTAGGAATGGCAGACCTTTGTTTCTACAACAGATTAAGCTGTGAATAGCCTAAAGAACACTCGCTCCTGGGGGTGGCCTGTAGAATGTCGTAAAAGTCTGAATCAAACGGGCTGGGTGGAGCCGGATGATCACGTGTGTGGTTCCACAGGGTGACGACGGCAGCCGGCTCACAGTCACAGGTTCGTGTGTAAGGCGTGCATGTGGAGAAACACCTTTGAGGAAAAGGCATGTGAAAGGGTCTTTGGGTGGGACGGCCTAGACATAGGCTCAGAGAAGTGGATGGTTCTCAGGATGCAGATGAGTGCAGTAACTGGAGTCTAAACCCAGTGATAAGACTGTGCTGTCAAGAGACACTGGGGTGACACAGGGCAAATGGAGGCAGAAGAGCGGGTCCCACCTCGAGAAGGGCTCAGGGGCTGGAATCTAGGGCAGGAACTAGCCTGAGAGCCTGCTTCACAGGCTGGTGTGGTGCCATCTTAAGCAGGAAGAACTCGCACAAGCCCCTGCCCAGGGGTGGAGAGTTGTGGTGACTGTGGGCACCCAGAGACACCCCAGGGAGGATTGGCTGAGGGGGAAAGGAGCAGATTCACTGGACCTGATACCCGTCTGCCTAAGATGGAGGGCTCTACTGGATAGACTCTGAAGCTAGGATGGGATCCTAAAGTGGCTCTGTTTGCCCTGTGCCACCCTGTCCTAACACGGGACCTACAAGCAGGCCCTGCCCTGCCCAGGGCCCAGGAAGCTCTCCCTGCTCCTATGTCTGTTTCCCTCCGAGGTCCACTCACTCCCACGAGACTCAGAGGCCCTTTCAGGACAAAGACAATTGCTTCACCATTTCTTCTTCAACTCCTGGCACAGAGTCTGGCCACTGGGAGACACTCAGCCAATAAGGCAAGGGAGAGAGGACTGAGGAGGGAGGGGGGCGGACCAAGTGATGAGAAGATCCCTCTTTAAATCAGGTGGGGGCCTCGTACAGAAAGGGCGGCCTCCCCCACAGGAACCCCAGGGCAGGTCCAGAGCAGCAGGAAGGAGGGGGCGGCCAATGGGAAGGCGACCGAGCCCCAGGGACACACTGCGTCCATCGTGGCTCCTGAGGGATGGGCCACCAGCTTCTGACCACGGCCACGAGAACCTGCTTTCAGTTTGTTTATGCTCCTGAGCACTGGGGGTCCTCAGCCCCTCTCTTCCCTCAAGGAGGCTGTTGACTCCTGGTTCTTGCTGTGGGGCAGCTATGAATTTACAATGCCAGGGCTGATTGAGGACGTTCATGAGAATATTGGGGAAAAGACTGGAGAAGCAAAACAGTAAGAAAAAAGTCTGAAATACCTTCCAAGGCTGGAAAACATAACACTAAATTTACTTTATGTCTACCTTTGAAAATTATCTTAACATAGATGCCAATTTCAAACTCTCCCAGTACTGGCAGACAAACGGCATACTGGTTTCTCACAAGCCTCCTTCATTCATCTGCTAACTGTGAAGGCCTCATCTCTGAACACCCAGGGCCGGGCACCGTGCCTGGATCAGGCAGGACGCTCAATACGCGGTTGTGAGATGAGTAACAGGCAGACACCGTAGAACCAGCGCTTGATGAGGCCTGCTGATTACACATACGACACAACACGCTGAGAACAGACTTCAGAACTCCTAAGGCCAGACAGACCCCCGAGGCCAGCGTAACAGGGAAAGCTGTTACCAAACACCTCCTGCATGGATAGATGGATAGATGGATATACAGATAGCGCTGTGCCAGGAGCCTGGCTACTCCAAATCCACCCCAAGGGAAGCTGTCGAATTTGTAATGTGGTCATTCCTCTACGTCATCATTTCCTTCCTGAGGGGATTTCACAGCATTTTAATCTCATCGAGAAATAACTACTCATTGATAATTTATACTGTGCTATGTTTTGATTTAACAAGTTATCCAAGTATTACTCTAACATGCTCTCCTTTAGTCAATATTTTAGTGGGCTGACACGTTTAATTAGTGACAGTGACATTAGGCCAGGCACAGTGGCTCACATCTGTAATCCCAGCACTTTGAAAGTCTGAGGTGGGAGGATCACTTGAGCCCAGGAGTTCAAGACTGGCCTGGCCAATATAGGGAGATCCTGTCTCTACTAAAAATAAAACAAATGAGTGGGATGTGGTGGTGTGCACCTATAGTCCCAGCTACTTGGGAGGCTGAGGTGGGAGGATCGATTGAGCTGCAGAGGTTGAGCTATAGTGAGTCGTGACTGCACCACTGCACTGCAGCCTGGGCAACAGATTGGGACCTTACCTCAACACCAACAGAAAAATGACAGTGACATTAAATGACAAACTGTCTACTAGTCTCAAACTATCCACTTGTTCAAATGCAGATTCAGATAAACAGCATGTCAGAAACCAGGAGAACAGAGATGAGATGGAGTCTCCTTGCCTCAGAGCATTAAAAAGCTGACCTTATTCAGACCTGAAACCAGGGGAACTGAAGCATAGAATTTTCACAGCCTTGGCCTCTAACAAAACTAATCATTACTCCAAAAAAAGGGCACTCACCGAGCCGTTGATGCACGGGACATCGTCGTAATGAAGTGCCGTCCCGCTGGGGTGGGCATAGCCGTTGGAGGTGCCCCCTAGATATGGGTTAGCAGATATAACACGCCTGTTCATGAAACTGAAAGAAAGGAAATGCGTTAAAATCCGGAACCTGACCACCTTTTACTCCAATCACTCAAGTCTTTAATGAGTTCTGACTTTATGCCCAAGGCTATGTCAGAGGTCACAGGGGCAGAGAAGAAATACTAGACAGAATCTCAGCGGAAATGAGATGATGCGTTGGAGGGACTGTCATATAAAATTAGGATGGCACATAATCTGCAGAACTGCGGCACAGATCGCCAATAACCAACGCCAGGTACACGTAGCAAAGCCTGCAAATAACAGGTGTTCAGAAATACCAAGCGTTTTGATTATCATCCGTCTCTCACAGCGGCCCCAACACTAGGTACAAACAGCAAAGCCTGCAAATAACAGGCATTCAGAAATACCAAGCGTTTTGATTATCACCCGTCTCTCACAGCGGCCCCAACGCCAGGTACACGCAGCAAAGCCTGCAAATAACAAGCATTCAGAAATACCAAGTGTTTTGATTATCACCCGTCTGTCACAGTGGCCCCAACGCTAGGTACACACAGCAAAGCCTGCAAATAACAGAAATTTATACGAAGCGTTTTGATTATCATCCGTCTTTCACAGTGGCCAGCTCCTCTCACAGCTTGTGTTCATAATAAAGTTTTATTGGAACACATGCCGCTTTCACAAGTGTGTTACTTCCAGAAGGACAACATGGCCTGCAAAGCTGAAAGTTACTGTCTGGTCTTTTTTGGAAAAAGTTCGTGGACCCCGTTCTATAAGCTTTCTGGAACACTCATTCACCAAGTATTTATGGCGTTCTTAGTACTCAATCAGCACCACTGCCACCCCACATCTCTTCACCTCTTCCCTGAAATTTCCTCAACTTCTGAGAGCCGCTGACAGCGGC
The DNA here is from genome assembly GCF_028878055.3 of Symphalangus syndactylus. NCBI lineage: Eukaryota > Metazoa > Chordata > Mammalia > Primates > Hylobatidae > Symphalangus > Symphalangus syndactylus. Next base: position 14,225,426 of record NC_072438.2, on the reverse strand, counting down.
CCAAGAAATCCTTTAGAAGGTGTGCTATTGTGGGGTAATAAATATGTATTTTGGTCTTCGTCCCAAGTTCCTGGTCAGGGCTCCTAAAACTCTTGGAACTTCCCACATGAAGAGTAGGATGAGAGCTGGTTGCCAGGGAAACCAACCCTGTGATTACAGCTAGAACTTTCCATAAAAACCCAAGAGGATGGGGTTCCCGGAGCTTCTGGACTGTGTGCATGCCGCGGTGCCAGGAGCGTGGTGCGCCCAGCGAGGGCACGGGAGCGCTGTGCCCCACATGCTTTCCCGGCGCACCTCTTCCCTCACTGCTTCTGAGCTGTGTCCTTTCACAGTAAACTGGTAATCCAGTAAGCAAGCTCTTCCTGAGTTCTGGGAGCATTCTAGCAATGACTGAACTAGAGGGGAGGGGTCGTGGGAACCTCCAACTCACATCCTACTAGTCAGACGCACAGGTGACATCCTGGACCTGTGACTGGCATCTGAAGTGGAGTCAGCTTTGTGGACTGGGCCCTTAACTTGGGGAGCCTCGCGCTGCCTCCTGGAAGACCACTGAGGGTTGAGTTCATGTATTAGGACACCCAGCTGGTGCCCGCAGAAACCTAGAGAATTGCTTGGCATGGGAAAGACCTGCCCGTTTAGTGGCCAGAGGTGAGGCCCAACAGTGTGGAGCCTGTGGTGAGAGAACGGCTCACTCTCCTTTAAGGAGGGCAGGCCGGGCCACACCAGCCTCCACCCAACACCCTCAGGGGCTTCTGAAGTCGCAAGGTGCTGCCCAGGGCCTCGGGGCTCCGAGGGACTCGGTTTCTGCTCCGTCCCTATGCTGTGGCTTCCTGCGCTTGGTCAGTCTCCTGGGTGCCCCGGCACTCCCCTGGCTCTCGCGGCTCCCCCAGCCCCTCTGTCTGCAGAACTCCTCTCCTGACACCCCTAGCACCCAGGTCTCCGCATGGGTGCTGCCCCCCAGGAGGCGGCCCCTCCCTCCCCTCCGGGCCCAGGGCCACCGCCCTGCATCTGCGTCCTGCCTGCTCTCCCCACTGGAGGGTCGGCCTCAGGAGCGCTGGGACCACGAGGTCACACGCAGGGGTCCTCACGCAGGGGCAGGAGCCTAGAGGCTCGGCCGGGTTCCGAAGCCACGGGTCAGGACTAACAGTGTAAATCCCAGGGAAGGGACCACCCCGACAGCATTTCCTGCTAGTGGGGTATTTCACAGGATCCTGCGCTTCTGTGATCACCAGATGAAGAAAACACAGCGTTAAGTGAAAACCGGGGAGAGAAACAAGCGGCAAGTGAAGTCCGCCTCTTTGGTAAGAAGTCCGGCAGCGTAGCCTCGGGAGCAGCAGGCGGAACCGGGCTTGGGGCTCCGGGCGGGGTTTCAGCCCCGCGGGCCGCGGAAATGGCTCCTCACAGAGCGCGCGTGCGCCCCCTGCTGGGGAGGGACGCCATGCACGGCTTGCTGCCTGGACACACTCTTCAATTATAAACTTTTATAAACTTTTATAAACTTTTTCCTTTCCTTATAAAAAATAATATATGCTAAACTTAAAATACATAAAAGTATATGTAGGAAAATAAAATGAAGAAGAAAACATAAAGAAGGAAAAGCACAGCAAAACTTGAACGTTCATTTAAGAGTTCCAGAGTAATAGATTTTGATTTTTTAAAAATAAATATTTAAGGTTTTCTAATTAAATGCCTCACTGGAGGGCTTTTAGGGAGACAGCACTATATATACTTTTTGTCAGCGAGAGGCAGTAAACGGAGGAATGAATAAAGCCTGGCCACAGGGACCATCCCCTCCCCTGTGCCCTGGGCCGTACTGCCTTGAGTCTTTCTCCTTCCAGCGGCATGCACGTCTCTCACAGGCTTGCATCTTCAGTTTCCAGCATATGCCCTGCACTCGGCCTGCTGCAGCAGGGACAAAGGATGGGGTTAGAACAGAGGCCCTGGGGGGCTCCACTCCTGCTTCTGTGCTGGGAAGAGCCACTGCAGGATGCCTCTGATGGGCTCACCTAGCAGGACCTGAGAGCACAGGGATTAGGGGTCACAGGCACACAGAATGTCCTAAGTGGAGGAGGCCTCAGCCAGCAGCTAGTCACCCTTCACCCTACAGAGAGGGACCTGGCCCAGTGAGGACAACTCTGCCCGGTCCCCAAGAGGGCAGGGCCTGGGGTCACAACTAAACATAAGGCCTCGGTCTCGTGCTTGGTGTCTTTCCACAATAGGATTTGCAGCCAAAGATAGAAGTGGAAATGAAGTAAGAGGCCACATGCCACTTGTTACACCAAAACCAGGAGAGAGTCAAGGGGAGCTATTTCAGAATAACCTCCCGGGGCTCCGAGGAAAGGGTGGCCAAGAGGACTGCCTCCCATCTGTGAATCTCTCTACCCTCCACGCTCCGCACCAGCCCCTGCTTTCCATCCTCTTCATCCTCACCACCCCATCCGTGCATCTCCCCACGCTCCGCACCAGCCCCCGCTTTCCATCCTCTTCATCCTCACCACCCCATCCGTGCATCTCCCCACGCTCCGCACCAGCCCCCGCTTTCCATCCTCTTCATCCTCACCACCCCATCCGTGCATCTCCCCACGCTCCGCACCAGCCCCCGCTTTCCATCCTCTTCATCCTCACCACCCCATCCGTGCATCTCCCCACGCTCCGCACCAGCCCCCGCTTTCCATCCTCTTCATCCTCACCACCCCATCCGTGCATCTCCCCACGCTCCGCACCAGCCCCCGCTTTCCATCCTCTTCATCCTCACCACCCCATCCGTGCATCTCCCCACGCTCCGCACCAGCCCCTGCTTTCCAACCTCTTCATCCTCCCAACTGCTCCCTGAGGGTCTCCCAGCTGAGTGTGACTTGAAGAGAGTTTCAGGAAAACTCTGGAGTATTTTCATGTGTTGTATAATCTCTGTTTCTCATTGTGAACAGGTTTTCAGGAAAATATGTTTTGATTGTTTACCATTATTAAAGTTCCTAAATATCCCACTTTTCCTGGGAGAATCTCCATTATTATCTTATACTTTCCTCTTTTCAAAATATATTACTGCCATCTCTTCCTCAGTCATGTACAATGCACAAAGAATTCTCCTAAGAACCTTGAAAAGATTCATTAACTGGCTGCCAGTTTATATAAAAGCAAAACATTTAATCTTAGAAATATTCATCACACTGGCAAGCAACCATATTTTGAACACTGTTTCCTTATCACATCTCATCTCTCTTTAAGTGTTACAGGAGTGTTTGGCTAGAAAACTTGAAAATAAGCTTTATTGCTAACTGACAGCTCCTATAAAGACTTTAACGAGGTAGAAAAGATTCCTGCAGCCATAAATTCATTACATGCATATTTTTAATAAATATTTTTAGTGTTATAATCTACATTCCTTTCTCAAAAATGTGACCTTGCCACATTTGGTTTAGATTAATACTCTAGTCATTTATAAAGTAAAATCCAAGCTATATTCTAGGGCAACTATTTCATTTCAGGGTTTCTCCTAAATGTGGTTATCGGCATGCTGATTATACTTGCAATTACATGTGGATGTAGGATAGGTTTTTATGGAAATTTAGTATCTTCCAAATAAATATAGTGAACATCCATAACCACTTTTATGTCTGTCTAGTTGGGCAGATTTTGCAAAAATAGATTTACAGATCTTATATCTCTTTAAAAACACTTTAAATGTGCTTTATTTACTGCATAGTACTTAAAGAATAGGAGAATCATTATAATTTACCTACATTTTGCTGATTAGAAAGAATATAATTAAGCATATAATGAGTATAAATAGAACGGTAAGTACTAGACTACATCTATCCTGATTTCCACACAAAGGGACAGTGGTGAGAACAGTCTGCACAGTAGAAAACCTCCAATGTTACTGGGGATTTTATGGACAATCTGTGCAACACTAATTCCACTTGTCAAGGCTATTGGCCTTAGCTGCGTATATGTAACATGTGACTTGAGTCCTAAAATGGGCCAAGTTATCTTCACTTTGAGAACTATTTCTTAGCCCCAGAATGTCCTAGCTAAGCATTAAATGAATGTCCATTCACCATTCAAGACACAAAGGAAGACTGCTCCAATTCCCCATAAATAGCACTTGTGTGGAAAAACTAGACGGTGGTGTTCATATTAAACAGGCACGACACAACAGCACAGGCATCTGAGCCCATCTTCTTCACACTTGAAAGGTCGCGTAATCTCAGCACTGGCAGGTCTGCTGCCAGCAGCTGTCTGTATGTTTCTCCTCACTTGCTGATGATGGAATTCATGACCAGCTTTGTTTTCATTCACTTCCCTCACCCCAGTCCCAACTCTCTAAGGATGAGAGAAACATATGCAGCACTCAAGGGGTGAAAGATGCTGGAGCTGCAAGTTTCAGAGATTATCTCACCCACCCTCTCTATTTTCTACAGAAGGCAGCAGAGGTACTAAAAGGTAATGAATGACTTGTCCAAATTGTTCTAATTAGTAAATACCACAGCAGGACCCAAGCCAAGATGCCCTACCTACTACCTGCTGGATTTGAAATTAAAACCTGAGAAATGCATTCATTGTTATTCACTTAAAAGTGGCATTGTGGGTCATGCCTGGAATCCTAGCACTTTGGGAGGCCAAGATGGGAAGATCACTTGAACCCAGGAGTCCAGGAGTTTGAGACCAGCCTGGGCAACATAATAAGGCCCGTTTCTACCAAAAAAAAAAAAAAAAAAATTAGCCAGGCATGGTGGCACCTGCCTGTAGTCCCAGCTGCTTGGGAGGCTGAGATGGGAGGATCCCTTGAGCCCAGGAGGTCGAGGCTGCAATGAGTCGTAATTGTGCCATTGCACTCCAGCCTGGGCAACAGAGCAAGACCCTTAATAAAAAAAAAACCAACAACAACAACAAAACCCCAATAACAAACCAAAATGTGGCAGAGCGTTCACGTTTGTAAACCCAGTTAATGTCCAGCAATGCCAATAACAAACCAGAAAGTGGCAGCGTGTTCACGTTTGTAAACCTAGTTAATGTCCAGCTTAACAGAAGGTGGCTGGATTCTCACACCTGCTTCTGCACTCAATCTGTCACAAAATGCCCTTTTGGTTGAAGTATGTGAAGAAAATCCAGCCTCAAACACATGTAAGCCAGACAAGTGGGGCACATTTTAATTGCTTTTTCCAAGTTGTAGCTACGCTTCTTTGGTACTACACCAAAACGCAGCAAGTGGTGGTCTCTTACCGCTAACTGCCATGGAGTCGGAAAGCAGATCAATCGACTCGCAGTAAAATCCAGTCATTTATCTTGCACTAGGAATAGATCTTTTCCCAAGCATGACTTCTGCCGATCTGTCAAACGTTGACACCCTTCATTATACAACATCAAAAAAAACTGCTGACATGACTACAGATCTCAGCAGGAGTCTATGGGTGCTGAGTAGCTGGCAAGCTCACCACGGCAGATGCAAATTTTCCAGAATTCTAATTTCTGAGGAAAGCTTAAATGTATCATAAGCAACAAATACTGCCAACTATTTGCCTAGAGATGATGGGTGTAGCTAGCTCATTTTCAAGAAAACATCTGCAAATGCCTATGTGCGAATAACCACAGTTTGTCTGTTAGTTGCTTTTTAAAGTAAAAATGAAAAAAAAAATCAAGGCAGCTAGTTCGATGAGCACCTCACTTGTCTGAGCTGTTCAACAGGACCACTATCATTGTACATGCCTGCATGCTCTCTGTGGCCTCTCATCACGTCACACAGAACAGGAAAAACACACGGGCTTCAGAGCCTTCGTGCAAATATCTACTCTCTGATCCTTTATAGAAAAAGTCATCATTTTTACTGCTTCCTCAAGGACATCTTAAGTGAAACCAGCATTTTCTTTTACTATCGCAAATGGTAAAATTCTTTGACTATTTACATTGGCAGTGACAATGATTATTAATACGGAGAAGGGCGACTACTGGTGCGAAGCTGCCAGTCAGTGATCACTAATGCAAATGTCCAAACAGTAGAGAAATGAAACAATGACCTAGTATATTATGAAAATAATTTAACGCCATAGACTGCCAGAACGGGTCTGGAAAATCCCCAGCGGGTCTGTGGACCATACCAAGAACTGCGGCTACAAATATTCTGCCATCATTATGTTAAAGAAATATTCAGAGTCCTTCCTCTCTCTCTCTCTCTCTCTCTCTCTCTCTCTCTCTCTCTCTCTCTCTCTCTCTCTCTCTCCCTCCCTCTCTCTCTCTCTCTCTCTCTTTCTTTCTTTCTCTCTTTTCTTCTTTTCCCTCTCGGGCCCAGGCTGCAATCTACTCGGCTTGCTGCTGCACGCACCGCGGACTCCCTGGGTCTGCCGGCGCGCACCACCGCTGCCTGCCTTTTCTCCTTTGGATGCAGGCACGCGTTCGCCATCTTGGCCACGCTGGTCGCCAGCTCCTCACGCCGAGTGCTCTGCCCGCCTCAGCCTCCCGAGCTACTGGAACTACAGACGGAGTCTCGCTCACCCAGTGCTCGGTGTTGCCCAGGCTGGAGTGCGGTGGCGTGGTCTGGCCTCGCGGCAGCCTCCGCCTCCCGGCCGCCTGCCTTGGCCTACCAGAGTGCTGGGATTGCAGCCCCTGCCCGGCCGCCGCCCCATCTGGGAGGTGGGGAGCGCCTCTGCCCGGCCGCCCCGTCTGGGAAGTGAGGAGCGCCTCTGCCCGGCCACCCACCGTCTGGGAAGTGAGGAGCGCCTCTGCCCGGCCACCCACCGTCTGGGAAGAGAGGAGCGCCTCTGCCCGGCCACCCACCGTCTGGGAAGTGAGGAGCGCCTCTGCCCGGCCACCCACCGTCTGGGAAGTGAGGAGCGCCTCTGCCCGGCCACCCACCGTCTGGGAAGTGAGGAGCGCCTCTGCCCGGCCACCCACCGTCTGGGAAGTGAGGAGCGCCTCTGCCCGGCCGCCCCGTCTGGGAAGTGAGGAGCGCCTCTGCCCGGCCACCCATCGTCTGGGAAGTGAGGAGCGCCTCTGCCCGGCTGCCCCGTCTGGGAGGTGAGGAGCGCCTCTGCCCGGCCGCCCCGTCTGGGAAGTGAGGAGCGCCTCTGCCCGGCCTCCCATCGTCTGGGAGGTGAGGAGCGCCTCTGCCCGGCCGCCCCGTCTGGGAAGTGAGGAGCGCCTCTGCCCGGCCACCCATCGTCTGGGAAGTGAGGAGCGCCTCTGCCCGGCCACCCATCGTCTGGGAGGTGAGGAGCGCCTCTGCCCGGCCTCCCATCGTCTGGGAGGTGAGGAGCGCCTCTGCCCGGCCGCCCCGTCCGGGAGGAAGTGAGGAGCGCCTCTGCCCGGCCGCCCCGTCTGGGAAGTGAGGAGCGCCTCTGCCCGGCCACCCATCGTCTGGGAGGTGAGGAGCGCCTCTGCCCGGCCTCCCATCGTCTGGGAGGTGAGGAGCGCCTCTGCCCGGCCGCCCCGTCCGGGAGGAAGTGAGGAGCGCCTCTGCCCGGCCGCCCCATCCGGGAAGAAGTGAGGAGCGCCTCTGCCCGGCCGCCCCGTCCGGGAAGAAGTGAGGAGCGCCTCTGCCCGGCCGCCCCGTCCGGGAAGAAGTGAGGAGCGCCTCTGCCCGGCCGCCCCGTCCGGGAAGAAGTGAGGAGCGCCTCTGCCCGGCCGCCCCGTCTGGGAAGTGAGGAGCGCCTCTGCCCGGCCACCCACCGTGTGGGAAGTGAGGAGCGCCTCTGCCCGGCCGCCCCGTCTGCGAAGTGAGGAGCGCCTCTGCCCGGCTGCCCCATCTGGGAAGTGAGGAGTGCCTCTGCCCGGCCACCCATCGTCTGGGAGGTGAGGAGCGCCTCTGCCCGGCCGCCCCGTCTGGGAAGTGAGGAGCGCCTCTGCCCGGCCTCCCATCGTCTGGGAGGTGAGGAGCGCCTCTGCCCGGCCACCCATCGCCTGGGAGGTGAGGAGCGCCTCTGCCCGGCCGCCCATCGTCTGGGAGGTGAGGAGCGCCTCTGCCCGGCCGCCCCGTCTGGGAAGTGAGGAGCGCCTCTGCCCGGCCGCCCCATCTGGGAGGTGAGGAGCGCCTCTGCCCGGCCGCCCCGTCTGGGAAGTGAGGAGCGCCTCTGCCCGGCCTCCCATCGTCTGGGAGGCGAGGAGCGCCTCTGCCCGGCCGCCCCGTCTGGGAAGTGAGGAGCGCCTCTGCCCGGCCACCCATCGTCTGGGAAGTGAGGAGCGCCTCTGCCCGGCCACCCATCGTCTGGGAGGTGAGGAGCGCCTCTGCCCGGCCTCCCATCGTCTGGGAGGTGAGGAGCGCCTCTGCCCGGCCGCCCCGTCCGGGAGGAAGTGAGGAGCGCCTCTGCCCGGCCGCCCCATCCGGGAAGAAGTGAGGAGCGCCTCTGCCCGGCCGCCCCGTCCGGGAAGAAGTGAGGAGCGCCTCTGCCCGGCCGCCCCGTCCGGGAAGAAGTGAGGAGCGCCTCTGCCCGGCCGCCCCGTCCGGGAAGAAGTGAGGAGCGCCTCTGCCCGGCCGCCCCGTCCGGGAAGAAGTGAGGAGCGCCTCTGCCCGGCCGCCCCGTCCGGGAAGAAGTGAGGAGCGCCTCTGCCCGGCCACCCATCGTCTGGGAGGTGAGGAGCGCCTCTGCCCGGCCACCCATCGCCTGGGAGGTGAGGAGCGCCTCTGCCCGGCCTCCCATCGTCTGGGAGGCGAGGAGTGCCTCTGCCCGGCCGCCCCGTCTGGGAAGTGAGGAGCGCCTCTGCCCGGCCACCCATCGTCTGGGAAGTGAGGAGCGCCTCTGCCCGGCCACCCATCGTCTGGGAGGTGAGGAGCGCCTCTGCCCGGCCTCCCATCGTCTGGGAGGTGAGGAGCGCCTCTGCCCGGCCGCCCCGTCCGGGAGGAAGTGAGGAGCGCCTCTGCCCGGCCGCCCCATCCGGGAAGAAGTGAGGAGCGCCTCTGCCCGGCCGCCCCGTCCGGGAAGAAGTGAGGAGCGCCTCTGCCCGGCCGCCCCGTCCGGGAAGAAGTGAGGAGCGCCTCTGCCCGGCCGCCCCGTCCGGGAAGAAGTGAGGAGCGCCTCTGCCCGGCCGCCCCGTCTGGGAAGTGAGGAGCGCCTCTGCCCGGCCTCCCATCGTCTGGGAGGCGAGGAGCGCCTCTGCCCGGCCGCCCCGTCTGGGAAGTGAGGAGCGCCTCTGCCCGGCCACCCATCGTCTGGGAAGTGAGGAGCGCCTCTGCCCGGCCACCCATCGTCTGGGAGGTGAGGAGCGCCTCTGCCCGGCCTCCCATCGTCTGGGAGGTGAGGAGCGCCTCTGCCCGGCCGCCCCGTCCGGGAGGAAGTGAGGAGCGCCTCTGCCCGGCCGCCCCGTCCGGGAAGAAGTGAGGAGCGCCTCTGCCCAGCCGCCCCGTCCGGGAAGAAGTGAGGAGCGCCTCTGCCCGGCTGCCCCGTCTGGAAAGTGAGGAGCGCCTCTGCCCGGCCGCCCCGTCTGGGAAGTGAGGAGCGCCTCTGCCCGGCCACCCACCGTCTGGGAAGTGAGGAGCGCCTCTGCCCGGCCGCCCCGTCCGGGAAGAAGTGAGGAGCGCCTCTGCCCGGCCGCCCCGTCCGGGAAGAAGTGAGGAGCGCCTCTGCCCGGCCGCCCCGTCCGGGAAGAAGTGAGGAGCGCCTCTGCCCGGCCGCCCCGTCCAGGAAGAAGTGAGGAGCGCCTCTGCCCGGCCACCCATCGTCTGGGAAGTGAGGAGCGCCTCTGCCCGGCCACCCATTGTCTGGGAGGTGAGGAGCGCCTCTGCCCGGCCGCCCCGTCCGGGAGGAAGTGAGGAGCGCCTGTGCCCGGCCGCCCCGTCCGGGAAGAAGTGAGGAGCGCCTCTGCCCGGCCGCCCCGTCCGGGAAGAAGTGAGGAGCGCCTCTGCCCGGCCGCCCCGTCCGGGAAGAAGTGAGGAGCGCCTCTGCCCGGCCGCCCCGTCTGGGAAGTGAGGAGCGCCTCTGCCCGGCCACCCATCGTCTGGGAAGTGAGGAGCGCCTCTGCCCGGCCACCCACCGTCTGGGAAGTGAGGAGCGCCTCTGCCCGGCCGCCCCGTCTGGGAAGTGAGGAGCGCCTCTGCCCGGCCACCCATCGTCTGGGAAGTGAGGAGCGCCTCTGCCCGGCTGCCCCGTCTGGGAGGTGAGGAGCGCCTCTGCCCGGCCACCCACCGTCTGGGAAGTGAGGAGCGCCTCTGCCCGGCCGCCCCGTCTGGGAAGTGAGGAGCGCCTCTGCCCGGCCACCCATCGTCTGGGAAGTGAGGAGCGCCTCTGCCCGGCCACCCATCGTCTGGGAGGTGAGGAGCGCCTCTGCCCGGCCTCCCATCGTCTGGGAGGTGAGGAGCGCCTCTGCCCGGCCGCCCCGTCCGGGAGGAAGTGAGGAGCGCCTCTGCCCGGCCGCCCCATCCGGGAAGAAGTGAGGAGCGCCTCTGCCCGGCCGCCCCGTCCGGGAAGAAGTGAGGAGCGCCTCTGCCCGGCCGCCCCGTCCGGGAAGAAGTGAGGAGCGCCTCTGCCCGGCCGCCCCGTCCGGGAAGAAGTGAGGAGCGCCTCTGCCCGGCCGCCCCGTCTGGGAAGTGAGGAGCGCCTCTGCCCGGCCACCCACCGTCTGGGAAGTGAGGAGCGCCTCTGCCCGGCCGCCCCGTCTGGGAAGTGAGGAGCGCCTCTGCCCGGCTGCCCCATCTGGGAAGTGAGGAGTGCCTCTGCCCGGCCACCCATCGTCTGGGAGGTGAGGAGCGCCTCTGCCCGGCCGCCCCGTCTGGGAAGTGAGGAGCGCCTCTGCCCGGCCACCCATCATCTGGGAAGTGAGGAGCGCCTCTGCCCGGCCACCCATCGTCTGGGAGGTGAGGAGCGCCTCTGCCCGGCCTCCCATCGTCTGGGAGGTGAGGAGCGCCTCTGCCCGGCCGCCCCGTCCGGGAGGAAGTGAGGAGCGCCTCTGCCCGGCCGCCCCATCCGGGAAGAAGTGAGGAGCGCCTCTGCCCGGCCGCCCCGTCCGGGAAGAAGTGAGGAGCGCCTCTGCCCGGCCGCCCCGTCCGGGAAGAAGTGAGGAGCGCCTCTGCCCGGCCGCCCCGTCCGGGAAGAAGTGAGGAGCGCCTCTGCCCGGCCGCCCCGTCTGGGAAGTGAGGAGCGCCTCTGCCCGGCCACCCACCGTCTGGGAAGTGAGGAGCGCCTCTGCCCGGCCGCCCCGTCTGGGAAGTGAGGAGCGCCTCTGCCCGGCTGCCCCATCTGGGAAGTGAGGAGTGCCTCTGCCCGGCCACCCATCGTCTGGGAGGTGAGGAGCGCCTCTGCCCAGCCGCCCCGTCTGGGAAGTGAGGAGCGCCTCTGCCCGGCCTCCCATCGTCTGGGAGGTGAGGAGCGCCTCTGCCCGGCCGCCCCGTCTGGGAAGTGAGGAGCGCCTCTGCCCGGCCACCCATCGTCTGGGAAGTGAGGAGCGCCTCTGCCCGGCCACCCATCGTCTGGGAGGTGAGGAGCGCCTCTGCCCGGCCACCCATCGCCTGGGAGGTGAGGAGCGCCTCTGCCCGGCCACCCCGTCCGGGAAGAAGTGAGGAGCGCCTCTGCCCGGCTGCCCCGTCCGGGAAGAAGTGAGGAGCGCCTCTGCCCGGCCGCCCCGTCCGGGAAGAAGTGAGGAGCGCCTCTGCCCGGCCGCCCCGTCCGGGAAGAAGTGAGGAGCGCCTCTGCCCGGCCACCCATCGTCTGGGAGGTGAGGAGCGCCTCTGCCCGGCCACCCATCGCCTGGGAGGTGAGGAGCGCCTCTGCCCGGCCGCCCATCGTCTGGGAGGTGAGGAGCGCCTCTGCCCGGCTGCCCCATCTGGGAAGTGAGGAGTGCCTCTGCCCGGCCACCCATCGTCTGGGAGGTGAGGAGCGCCTCTGCCCGGCCACCCATCGTCTGGGAAGTGAGGAGCGCCTCTGCCCGGCCACCCATCGTCTGGGAAGTGAGAAGCGCCTCTGCCCGGCCACCTATCGTCTGGGAAGAAGTGAGGAGCGTCTCTGCCTGGCCGCTCCGTCTGGGAAGTGAGGAGCTCCTCTGCCCGGCCGCCCTGTGTCTGGGTACAAGTGAGGAGCTCCTCTGCCTGGCCGCTCCGTCTGGGAGGTCTACCACGGAGGCCAGAAGCAATGTGGGGGCTGGACGTGGTGGCTCACACCTGTGGTCCCGGCACTCTGGGGGGCGAGGCGGGTTGATCACTTCGGGCTAGGAGTTCGAGACCAGTCTGGCCAACTTGGCGAAACATGAAGAATACAACAGACAAACCAACCAACCAACTCAGTGACAACAAAACAGGTCTACCCTGGAGTCATACTCTAATTTTTTCTATTTTCTTCCCTTTCTGATCCTTTATCCCACTTTCTTTTTCTTCCTCCTCCTTCTCCCTCTTCTTTGTCAAATAGAGGATTGAGTTATTATCACTGATCCATATAAAGTCCCTCTCTCATTTATTTTAACTCCCACCCCCCATTTCTATTCCCCGACTTCCCATGTGCAACCTTCCTAATATGTTTGATACGCATCTTTTTGTTTGTATGTATTTTTAGAAAATGTTTATTGTTTTTGTATGCAAAAATTAATAAAAAAAAAGAGCTAAAAAAAAGTTTTAGGAATTTGACAAAAAAAAAAAAAAAAAAAAAGAAATATTCAGAGTTCAAAAGGACGTTTTTATACATGATTGCAGCATTGTTTTAAAAAATCACAATTTAAATTTACAAAGTACTTGATGGATAGCTTTGAAAACCCAGTCCTCATTACAGCAATATGTAGAATCATTTCTGCTTCATAGAACTGTTCCTCTAATACAGGGGTCAACAAACTACGGGCCAAATCCAGGCCACTGCCTGTTTTTGCAAACAAAGTTTTATTAGAACACAGACACACCCATTCGTTTATGTACAGTGTCCAGCTGCAGCGGGAGCTGAGTGGTTATTAACAGGAAACGTCTGGCCCACAAAACCAAAAATATTTACTATCTAGTCCTTCATGCAAGTTGGCCACGCGCTGCTCAAATAGAAAACCCGGTGGGTTGACACGACAAAAACATTTCTGCAAAATTTGGCTTAAGATAATGCAAAAGGGAAAGTCTTTAGTTTTTCTTCTGAGACTATATCCTCACACAAAAACTAAGTTAAGCTAAGTTAGGGAAAAGATAGTTACTGAACTGTGGTGCCATTTCACATGGCAGTGGGTCTTACCAGAAGGTTTGTTTGGCTGTCTGAATGACACTTGCAGACATCTCCACATCAATGTAGTCATAGTGCAGAGCCTCCGGGTCTGTGGACGATCCCGTCTCTGCGAGTAAAATCCCAATCCACCTGCCCATGTCTTCAGAAGAAGATGCCTGTTGAAGTGGGGAAAAAAGGTAGGCTGTATTTAACTAAAGATTTTTACATTTTCATAAATGTGTCAATAAAGAGACCACATAATAGGAAAGGCAATGAAACATGATGTCCCTAAGAAGAAACAAGAAGGAAGACGCAGCCATTGGCTAAGTGATGGGATTAACGTCACATACACAGCAGGCCTTAATTTAGGAAGTGTCATCCCGATTACACCAAAGGTGAATGAAACTCTGAGGTCCTAAAATGCCTTCCCATTATTGTGGGGAAAGGCACTAGGGTGTAAGACAGGAAAATTAACGGGACTAATTACATTCCGGCTGAAGGAGGTTGCTGAGGAACCTTTGGCGACACCACCTGACCATGCGAAGGAGCACGTCTCAGCTGCTGCTGCCTGACTTGGGAAGCGCGACCAAGCTCCAGGCCCTTTACTGGTCGCAAACTTTTTTATACCAGGAGCCCTGGGTGAGCCCCCCTATATGGGCCTGAAACGGTCATTTAGTTTCTTGATTAGATGATATAAAAAAGTAATTTCCTTTGATATCAATTGTGTTTCCACAGGGGAAATGACACTCTGTAATCACTGGGCTGCTTTAGGCACACCATTTTTTAAGATGTTTGCTATCTCCTCCATTTGGTCTGCTTAATTTGCAAGTCTGAAATATGTCTTCAAGATTATGTTCGTTCAATTTTTAAGCCATCCTTTTATTTTTATTTTATTTTTTTTTTTGAGACAGGGTCTCGCTCTGTCACCCAGGCTGGAGTGCAGTGGTGTGATCATAGCTCACTGCAGCCTCCAACTCCTGGGCTCAAGCAATCCTCCTGCCTCAGCCTCCCAAGCAGCTGGGACTACAGGTGCTCACCACCAAGCCCAGCTAATTTTTTTATTTTTTATTTGTCGAGACAGGGTCTCACCATCTTGCCCAGGCTGGTCTTGAACTCCCAGGCTCAAGTGATTCTCCTACCTCAGCCTCCCAAAGTGCTAGGATTACAGTTGTGAGCCACCATGCCCAGCTTTAACCCATTGTTTTAAAGTGATTTAGAAAATCAGTTACATTTTTAATGGTATTTGAAATCTTTAAAAATTTTGATTAATCAAATATGTAAATAATGGTTAAAGTTTAGGAGAAATTAAGCCGTAATTAATTTATGAGTTAACTGAATGTTGAAGAAAAAAATTTTATTGCTTATAAAAATTACTAATTTAAATAAAGATCTCTAAGTTGAGCTTAAAGAAAATTGGGTTTTATAATTAAAACCTTGACAAGTTTAACACCAATCAAAATATAAGCAATTGTAAATATTCCATGCCATGTATAAAGGCCTCTGTAAAGGAAGGGATGTTAAGAAAGCAGCAGCTATTTTTTTTATGTTGAGAAACTGGCTAGTGATATTTTCCATATAACGAATCATTACTAACCATACACAATGAGGCCATGAGGACAAAGGGAAGGAATTCCCATTAAGTACCTTACAGAGAATAAAAACAGAATCAGTGTTTGCCAAATTAAAATGAATTGATTTGAATACCTGGATTTAAAAAAAATCACAAATGTGTTCTCTTCACAGGTCTTATGTCCTTCCTAAAACAAAATCTTTTTTTTTGAGACCAAGTGTTGCTCTTTCACCCAGGCTGGAGTGCAGTGGCACGATCTCAGCTCACTGCAAGCTCTGCCTCCCAGGTTCACGCCAGTCTCCTGCCTCAGCCTCCCAAGTAGCTGGGACTACAGGCGCCCACCACCGCGCCTGGATAATTTTTCGTATTTTTAGTAGAGACAGGGTTTTCACCGTGTTAGCCAGGATGGTCTTGATCTCCTGACCTCGTGATCCGCCCGCCTCGGCCTCCCAAAGTGCTGGGATTACAGGCGTGAGCCACTGCACCCGGCAAACAAAATCTATATTGAGAATGTATCCATGATTAATCTATACCTATGTCATTATAACCATTTCATCAAAGCATTTTTAAAATGTTTTAATACAATTAATATCTAAGATGTAACTGATATTATTAGAGTTTACCAATTGTTTTCTTCATAGTTCACTGTATGAAATTACCTCAGAGGCTTTTAAAAAATAACACTGTGGTGTTGGAGGTATTAGTTCTCATAGCTTTTAATATGTAGATAGGTATAGACATAGAGACGTGTGTGGGTGCATGTATGCATGGATGCATGTACCTGTATATATACACTTATAAGTATCTGTCCTATGTATAACATATAAACATGTGAATGTGTGTGTATGTATCCACATCCACACATCTGTTTCCAGTGTTTGTCTACTGAAAAGACCCAGGAGCTCTGGCCCGCGGCAGAAGTGAGCACATCTGGCCCCCAGATCCCGGCTTCTCAATTCTCCGCCATTCTCCACTAAAAGGAATAGCATGCTTTGGAGGAACGGCTGACTCCAGGTCTGGAGGAGGGCAAAGTACAGGATGAGCCTGGGGCATCTCCTTGTGCCATAAAGTAAGGAAAGTGCTCCAAGCATGATGGACTGTAGTCTCTTTATTACAGGGACATGGCAAAGGACAGCCAGCCAGCTCCGAGGGCCTCCTGCTGACCAAATCTGTGACAGTTTGACCAAAATAAGTCACGACAGTAAAGGATATAATCACTGATTAAAAATCTATGGGCTGGACCAGGCGCGGTGGCTCACGCCTATAATCCCAGCACTTTGGGAGACCGAGGCGGGCGGATCACGAGGTCGGGAGATCGAGACCATCCTGGCTAACACGGTGAAACCCCGTCTCTACTAAAAACTACAAAAAAATTAGCCGGGCATGGTGGCAGGCACCTGTAATCCCAGCTACTCGGGAGGCTGAGGCAGGAGAATGGCGTGAACCCAGGAGGCGGAGCTTGCAGTGAGCAGAGATCGCGCCACTGCACTCCAGCCTGGGCAACAGGGCGAGACTTGTCTCAAAAAAAAAAAAAAATTTATGGGCTGGGCACGGTGGCTCACGCCTATAATCTCAGCACTTTGGGAGGCCAAGGCGGGCAGTTGACTTGAAGTCAGGAGTTTGAGACCAGCCTGGCTAACATGGTGAAACCCCGTCTCTACTAAAAAACACAAAAATTAGCCGGGTGTGGTGGCATATCTGTAATCCCAGCTACTCGGGAGGCTGAGGCAGGAGAATCGCTTGAACCTGGGAGGTGGAGGTTACAGTAAGCCGATTGCGCCACTGCACTCCAGCCTGGATGACAGAGTGAGAACTTGTCTCAAAAATAATAATTAATAATAATAATCTAGGAATTCCCACTGATATACATACATATATGTATAAACGAACGAATAATTAAATGGGAGTAAAGGAAAATAGTCTCGCAGAAGATGCTAGCTAATAAATGTAGAAGGAATAACGGAATTAGAATGTCACCATTGAGCAACTGTCATTATGATTGTTTCAGGCAAGAGTCATTAATGGATGCTGGAACCAGTGGGTGAAATTGTGAGTAATAACAGGACAATTACATAGTTTCAAAGCATCTTCCTACATGAGACTTATGGGGGGGGGGAAATGCAGTCAATTTACAGCGGGGAAACCTTACCCACGGGATCAAAATTAACATCATGAGCAGTGTGACACACAGATGCTGTGGGCCTCCTGATGTGACGCAGCATAAAACATGCCGCCACCTCCATGGGCTCCCGCTATAATTCTCTGCTAGATCCCAAGGAGAGGCAACAGCAGACGCGCCCAAACCTGGGAGCCTTCTACAGAAGAAGAGTCTCCTTCCTAAGGTGTCAATGTTGTCAAGCCAGACGGAGCAGGCTAAGGAGATGCGGCAGCGGACTACAACACAGGGGCTGGGGTTTCCTTCTGCTCATGAAGGACATGATAGGAATAACTAGGAAAACCTGACGAAGATCTAGGACTCGGACCAGCGTGCTGTATGCATGGTAGTTTACTGACTGTGATCATATTACACTGTGGTTCTTGTAAGGTGTTTTCAGCAAATATACATCAAAGTATTTACGGATAAAAGCACAACATACCTGCAAAAGGTTCCGAAAAAAATCCTACACAAAGACATACAGACATACAGAGAGAGAAAGGGGCAGGGGGGAGAGTGCACACACAGGGCTGTGCAAGAGACAGCAAGCACGGGGAATGTTGGTCTTTGGCGGATATGGGTGAAGGGCGCACAGGCATCCTTTGTGCTATCCTTGCAACTTTTCAGTAACTCTGAAATTATCTCAAAACAAAAGTTAAAATAAAAGGATCTTGGAAAAAGTATTGATTGCAACTCTATTGGCTGGCTCATGGCATTTCGCCACTGATGAGGTCAGGCTTCTTGCTTACATTGGAAGGCTGTAGATGTTTTATGTGTCACTTGTAAGTTGTCACTTTTCAGCTGTAAAAATAGTTGTCGTACAGGAAGTGATACGGGGTAAACTTCCAATTCTTGCTGTCGTGTCATTCAGGAAACTGAGTTTACTCACTTCAGCTCTCTCAAGGAATAAGCACCTTCCTCAGTGGTCCAAGCGTTTGTGAAGGTATGAAATGCTACTGCTTTCTCTCCAGGACTCGGGGCACACAGCTACTGTGCCCCTAGCAATGGCAGGGCAGGTGACTTCTTCACCAAACAGCTCCCAACTTCCACCCACCCCCACCCCACCCCCAGCTTCTCTGTCTGGGCACTTGCCCAGCGTCTCCCTCTTCATTCCTGTATCTAACCCGTGCCAATTCCTGCCTCCTTCTCCTTGCAACCCTTCTCAGATCTGCTGTCAAAGCTCTCATGGGAGACCCGTATTGTTACATCAAGAGTACAGTTTAAGTTTTCAGCTTTTTTCCACCGCCACCCACCTTCCAGTTTTCAGCCTGCATAAATGTTTACAAGGTACACTGACTCTAGCTCAGCATTCATGTTTTACGATGGGTAAAGAAGCTGAGAGAGGGCCGGGCGCGGTGGCTCACGCTTGTAATCCCAGCACTTTGGGAGGCCGAGGCGGGCGGATCACGAGGTCAGGAGATCGAGACCACGGTGAAACCCCGTCTCTACTAAAAATACAAACAATTAGCCGGGCGTGGTGGCGGGCGCCTGTAGTCCCAGCTACTCAGAGAGGCTGAGGCAGGAGAATGGCGTGAACCCGGGAGGCGGAGCTTGCAGTGAGCCGAGATTGCGCCACTGCACTCCAGCCTGGGCGACAGAGCAAGACTCCGTCTCAAAAAAAAAAAAAAAAAAGAAGCTGAGAGAGAACAAAAGCTTTGGCCGTGGGGTCAGGGTCTGCACAGAGCTGAGACTGGAACCCAGCTGTCCCAAGCCCATCTGAGCCCAGCCCTCTCTGTTAGATCACACTGCTGCAAAACCAGCCACGGGGACAGCAGTGCGTGCTTCTGACCTTCCCTTACCTCCTGAGCCCTGCAGGAAAAAGTGTTCATCTATTTTTCATCCCCACCAAAAAAAAAAAAAGCAGCCTCTATGAAAATAGTCCCTGCAATGAACTCCTATGTGTGAAATTCAAGATGTTCAGAAAGATTGCCTGACTGGGCAGCCGTGGTTTAGGTCGCAGCCCCAGGCACTCCCTCCTCCGCCGATGAGCGTCACTGTGCACGCATTTAGAGCACACACCTCACATGAACTGGTTTCTATCGATTCTACAGCATAAGGTGCATGACATGGATGTGACCATCTGGTGTGTGAACGCACGGATCTATCTATGTGTGTGTGTGTATCTTTGCATCTTGGTCATAATAACACTAAGAGGGGGAAAGACTCAGAAATAAAGGGAAAAATCACAGGAAAAAAAGGTCTAAAACTGGGTGGAAAACATCAACAGAACGTTTTCTATGATGAAAAATTAAAAACTTTCAATAATGAAAGTTTTGAGTATGTAGCTATGAGTTTTAACTGTCTTTTCTGCTTTCATGAGCAAGAAATTCTAGTGAAGCAGCCAAATAAATAACAAAGCGTGCACCAAGCCCAGGGCTTCAAAACAGCAAAGGCACTCTCTTTCGGTGCCTGTGTCACGTGGCTCACTGGCCACCATCTATAAGGCATTCAGATGGCCCCAAAAAGTCTTCCATCTGTAAAGAAGTCCAGAACATTCCAAAGAAAACATTTACCACCATTTCAAAAAGCTCCTAGGAGGAAAGAGCTTTCCTGGAAATTTTAAAACAAGTTATTTTCCAGGTGCTTTAGAAAAGCAATGTACTCTATGGGATTGTGTATTTAATTTCCCTGCAAACAGGCATAAAGAGGAACTCAGACAAGGAGGCAAGCCAATCTGATGTGTACAAATGGGTAGAATGTGGTGCTGGGGTGCCGGCATTGTCGTATCTCCCAGAAAAAAAACTAAGGCAAGAAGTAAAGCAAAGACTCATGGACTGGGCAGTGAGAGAAAAGGGGGTGGGCCCAAAAGAGCTGCTGTCAGCAAGATGGGAGGAATTTTGATACAGGCGTCAGCGTTCGCCTTTTGAAAGGAAAATCACCGCGTGTGTCCCTCTGTGGAGTACAGCCCCTGGAAAATACCCTACCTCCAACACTGCAACCTCCTGGCCATTGCGCAGCAGCCGGAACGTCAGAGGATGTTTAGAATCCAAACCCGGGATCACCTCGCAGCCACGGAGCGGAATAGACACAATATGGGTCTTCAGGTCGGTCCTGTCCTTGTGGAAAATGAGCTTGTTATCTTTCACTCGGCACCAGCGCTCCCGCCAGCGGCTGTTGGAGAGCACGTTCAGATAGCCTGCGGGGACACAAGGCCACAGGTCAGCTGCCTCGGACAAGACCAGGCGTGGTGAAGACGTCTAGAGTCGCACTGAGGGGGCCCAGGGATGGGAGTGTGGATAAAACAAATCCCTCACACGATCGATCAAGCTTTAAATGCAAATTCACATAAACTAGGAGAGCCGTGCCTATAGCATCACAAGTTCTGGGGGCTTTTCATGACACCACACAGACCGTATCTGGAAGCCCCTAACTGCACATGTGTGAAGAACCAGTTACCAGACACCTAGTGTTGATGTGGGACTATGGAATTCACCTAAAGCACGTGAGAAGTTAGCAAGCTGTCAGGTTTTGGATGGCCAGGATGGGGGCACAACAGCTGCCTTCAAACTGGAAAAGGATTTCATTTATTTTGAGCAGCTGCAAATGATACAAGTAGGGTAAGACTCACAGGCAGGCAGATTTTGGCTTAACATGAAGAAACAAAAACTATCTAAAAATGAAAACTTTCCAAGAAATAGGAAGCCCTAAGATCCGCAGCACTGGAAGTAGCCTGCAGATGGCAGAGTTCCCACCCGAGGCTCAGGATGCACCTGCCGCCTTTCTGCTCCTGAAACTGCAAAGCGACTGCTGAAGCTGCCCGGAGGAAATCTAAACTCTAAAGTCTGAATGTACATGAAAGTTTGTGATCCGTGTCTCTGTACGGCACAACATCTTCAGTATACCACAGATAGAGGAGTGGTAGAATGACACGAAAAATTATTATCCTCATTTAAAAAAAAAAAACCTCCTCAAATACAGGAAATGGACACTTTTCACTTGTTACAAACATAAAATGCATTCTTCTAGAAATAACAAGGCATGAAAAAATGCATATTAGGGTGGCTGTACCTTCCAACTACACCATAATGCTAGTAAATTACTGCCCCCTTCCTTTGAGATTTAGAGAGCGAGTTAAATAGCATAGAAAATGTTGATAGTGGGAGAAAAGGAAGTACTAGATTCCTAACTGAAGTTCAGCTACTCCTTCAAATTCACACATGCACACACACACATACCCCTGCCTCAAAAATGTCACACATACCCCTGCCTCAAAAATGTTAAGAAACAAAACAAAATACATCCTTTCCAATTCTGATTTTTCAGATTCCTTTTCCAGCCAACAGTAGTCCCAGCTACTTGGAAGGCCGGGGCAGGAAGATCACCTGAGGTTAGGAGTTCAAGATCAGCCTGGGCAATACAGTGAGACCCTATCACTAAAAAAAAAAAAAAAAAACTAATCAATTAAAATGCCTTTCCAAAAGGGTTTTGGAGGATGTTTCTTACTGCTTTTATGTTCTCAGTCTTACACACCTTATTAGCACTTGATAAATGCTATAAAGACAAAAAAAAAAAGAGAGAGAGAGGTATGTTCAGGACCCAGAATGATGCTTTATTACTTATAAATATTGGTTCAGTGGCTTACTAGGTAAGCACTTATAAAGTCTAAATTTTCATTAGCTGAATGTGACGTCACTTCTACCAACACACACTGAAGAGAAATGCACACTGCTTCTTCTGGAACTAAAACTTTCATCTGGGGTGTGGGCTGCTGTCCTTAGGGAGTGACAGAGAAAGGACGAGCCAGGCTGAGGCTCCAAGGCCTGTGATGTGGCCGCCCTCTTGTGTTCAGAGAGCAAACTACACTCGATCCAAGCTCCTTGTACTTCAGACACTTAGGGGGGGCTGCAGGGAGGCGAAGAGGCTCTAGAATCAAAGAAAGAGTCTCAGAGGCTTTACTTCTTGAAGGAGGACGTTAACTGACAGATAATGTGAAGTATCTTGTCCAAGGACCACACAGCAAAGCCAGACCTGAACTCCTGTTGGGAGTTAAAGACGGCAGATAAAGAGCTGTTAATATGAATACAACTGGGGCCTTATATCACTATTTTTCTTCTGTAAAATGCTATTTGTAAATGATGTAGTTCCAATACATTTATTCTTTTCTTTCTTTTTTTTTGAGACGGAGTCTCGCTCTGTCGCCCAGGCTGGCAGGCTGCAGTACAGTGGCGTGATCTCAGCTCACTGCAAGCTCTGCCTCCCGGGTTCATGCCATTCTCCTGCCCCAGCCTCCAAGTAGCTGGGACTGACTACAGGCACCTGCCACCACTCCTGGCTAATTTTTTGTATTTTTAGTAGTGACGGGGTTTCACCGTGTTAGCCAGGATGGTTTCGATCTCCTGACCTTGTGATCCGCCCACCTCAGCCTCCCAAAGTGCTGGGATTACAGGCCAATACATTTAGTCTTTAAAAAGAAAAAAGAAACCTCTACTTAAAAAGAGAGTCAACTATCATATCTGAGCATCCGAGTAACAGCGCTGGGAACCACGTGCTCGCCATGCCTCTGACACCATCTAGAGCAACCACGCATGCTGAAAGCCACCATTTTTACAGTTTTAGACCTTCATGCAAGGACAGCCAACTGTGTCAATCCTACGTATGTTTTGAGCATGAGCTGACAAACGTAATGGTGTATCTAAAAGGAAAAGGAAGGCAAGGACTACCCTCAAATAACTTCACATACTGAGGTGCATTAAGATAACATGCCCAAAAACGGTTTCTGAACAGGAGCAGTAAGCTACAGGGCAAGGAAAACAGCCCGTGCTCTGGAGTGGTCAGGGCCCAGGCACCTCTTCACAGGGCCCGGAGAAGGAGCGGAAGAAACCGAGAATTGAAATGGCAGTGACCTCAATGAGAGACCGTACAGTTCAGCGGGGCAGCAATTCCCAACCACAGAGGACCCAGTCCCGATTCCCAACCACGGAGGATCCAGTCCCGATTCCCAACCACAGAGGACCCAGTCCCCAAGAGGGCATGGACTCTGCAGTGGGGCGGCAATCCCCAACCACAGGGGGCCCAGCCCTGATCCCCAACCACAGAGGGCCTGACCCCAATCCCCAACCACAGAGGGCCTGACCCCGATCCCCAACCACAGGGGACCTGGTCCCAAAGAGGGACATGGACTCTCATGGTGTCTTCTTCCCTGACAGAATCTGGCCCAAAGCCACCAGATACTATGAATTTCTTGACACTTCAGCCATAAAAGGGATGATTATATTGGACAGATCCACATGTTATTTAGAACATGATTTTATATGAAATTATAATACTCCCAATTTTCCCAGAAAAAAATCCCCTGGGATAACAGACCTGTTCACATCAGCAGGTGGCCCCACAGTCACCTGTCTGTTTTCAGCGACTGCCCCTACCCCGTCCAGCCCCCTGCCCCCATTTCTCAAAATGGGGAGACCCAAAGTTCCTACTTTCTGGGTAGGGAACATGAGGCCACGCAGGAAATGGCAGACAACCTCATCTAAGCAGTCTAGAGTCAGGGGGTCCTCTGGACTCCCCAATATTCTCCCAATCTGACACCTCTAGCCTGGCTGATGAAATCAGTGCTGACCTGGACCCCAAGTCATCTCCAGAAACAGTTATGCTGAAACGACATCCACCACCAGGTGGTGCCAGAGTGCAGCCAGGACGGGGCCAACTTGGCTCCTGCAGCAAGAACTGCAGGCTGGAGCTTCAAGGCTCACCCAGGGCGTCTCAAGATTTAACTACTCAACAAGGCAGGTCCAGATAGAACTGATTTTATTTTTGAATCTCACTTATCATATTATGGTAAGGTGTTACTGAATTTTAAAAATTTGTGAGTCTAGTTTAATGTTTTCAGCTGATTTCTGCTCCAAATTCAAAAGAAACAGTGCAATTTCTGGCAACGACAGTGGCAAGAGTGCATGAGGAGATTTCACCAGAAATATAAAACTAACTTTACAGCCTGAAGATTAAACAAAAAATACAGATGGAGGGGAACAGATATAAACCCTCCCGGTCAGCTGTTCCGGATATGGGGCGTCGCGGGTCTCAGTGCCAGGTGGCTCTCAAATTCCGGCAGCTGCAGAAGAGCAGGCAGGCAAAGCCTTTTAGAAGCGTGGCCAAGTTTCCATTTATTTATTCTCTTTAGGAAGGGAAATGATGGTGCCTGCCCATCCCAGAGGCTACTGTGCTTTGGTTACATGTGGCCAAAACATTCAACACTTTTGAGAGACCTTTTATCCCAATGTAACTATTCATTATATCTTAGCAAGTATTTGTTTCTGATCAGGTAGGAGGAGAGGGGCCTGCAAGAGGGGCACTAAGCAGCAGCTTTTGGAGAAACCAAATGTCAGGAAACTGCTGGCAGCTGATCACGGGCCTGCCGAAGCCAAACGCCTCCTTCCCGCTCTTCACAGTGTGTCCTCGACGAGGCCAGGGCAGAGCAGCTGGTACACCAACAGCCTGTCACGGTGGCTCTTGGACTAAGAATGCCTTCCTGCCCTTTCATCAGACTGCATCTGATTTCTTTTTTTTGAGGTGGGGCCTTGCTATGTTGCTGAGGCTGGTCTCAAACTCCTGGCATCAAGCAATCCTCTCGCCTCAGCCTCCCGAGTCACGGGGATTCCAACTGCATGCTACAGTGCCTGGCTTCGTCCAGTTTTCGTGGAAGTGGATTATGATACCAACTGAAATGTATCTTACTTTCCTGAATGTCTACTAAAAAATCCTGCCATTGAAAGAGCTTCATAAAGTCACAGAACATTTCAGCTGGAAGGGACCCTGGGAATGGCTACCCAGGCTCCAGGAAGCCTCCGACTTGCACCCTGGGGCCTTTCCTTTCTCTCAGCCTGTCCGTTTCTCATGATTTACTCGTCTGAAGTTGCATTTACTGTGCCTTGGATAGGTCTGGTATGCTTAGGTGATGTTTTTAAAACACATGTCGCATGAATACATGGATAATCACAGTGACCATGTACTGAGCATAAATGATGGGCGAGGCACTGAGCTCAGTGTTTCATGTATTTTATCCTCAGTTTTTATGAAAACCAAGGAATTGAAGTATTGAGCCATTTCATAGATGGAGGAGCCTGACATTCCCAGAGGTGAAGCAATTTGCTTAAAGGAATGCATGCATTCAACAAGTATTTACTGAGCTGGTTATCATCTGCCAGGCTCTGCACGGTGCTGTGGACACAGGCAGTGCGCCAATGAGCGCCTGTTCTTACGCCAGTCATGTAGAAGGCAGAAAAGTGAAGTGGGGACAGCATTGTTAAGAGGCCCCGAGCTGGCAACAAAGGAGGCACTTTTGGTTTTTCTCAACGCAGAATGTGATATGATTAACGTTTCAAAACTTCCATCTGGTGGCCTGGGTGAGGGACACAGAGTAGAACGAGGTGAGCCAGTCAAAAGGTGCCACAGTCCCAGCCACAGGCAGAAATAGGGATGGGGAAGAGAGAAAAAGGTGGAAATGCATTTCCTGGTAACGACAGCTTAATTCGTAAAGTGACACTAATTCCAGGACTTGTAAGCACAGGAGAAGGGCAAATAAGAGATAAATTTGGGTCACGGGTCTTTGCGCATGTCTCAGATCATATTATCTACGCGGCTGTGCGCTGAGCTGACCTGCCCAATGCTAAACACGTCAGTCAACGTCACTCAATAGGCGTTGCAGGGCTAGGCGGGCGGGAGCCGGGCTGCAATCCTCGCCACATTAATATGAAAGACAATTGAGAGACTTTGGCCCAAACTCCCCTAAACCTTTCCAGCCAGCAAGCACCTGCAGAGAGCCTTCCCTCCCCTGCCCCCACAAGCAAGGCCCTCACAGCAGCTCTGTCCTGCATTTAGGGGCACCGCTGATCCAGCTGCACTGTGTGGAAGGGCTGGCATTTGAACTCCGCTTTCAGTGGCTCCTGGGAGCTCTGTCCTGTGGGCTCAGCAGCACTGCACTTCCGGCCAGACCAGCTCGGCCCTTGATCTCCCCGGAGCAGAGAACAGCAGCTGCGGAGACTCAACTTGGCAGGCTCAGTCTCTCGGGCCTTTGTCCAGCTCCTTTTTTCTGCCTGAAACTTTGCAGCTGTACTAAAATAACTGAAAATGGTCACTGTTGCCCCTTTATTTCTCTAAAAGCTCCTCCCCTCTCCCCTTTCCCCTGCAAAGAACTAGATGACAGCTTTAAAATCTTGTGGACAGAGGATGTTCTGTTAATATTGAGGCAAAAGTTGTCCACTAAGCAGTTTGATAGGAATCCATGTGTCTAATTAGATGCTGTGGATTCAGTATTCCTGCTCCCTGAGTGACCAACTGTGCTTCCAAGAAAGTGCCCAAGAAGAGGGTTTACCGCAGTGTCTAGTCACCAGCACAAACGCAGCTATTTATCAAGAGCCACGGGAGTGTTCAGATCTTTGGGGGGAAGGGATGAGGGGAAGGCCTGTGGGTCAGGGAACCAGCAGAGTTGGGTCAGAGGCTGTCTGCTCTCAGCTCACTGTGTGGCTCCAAGCAAACCACACAAGCTCTCTGAGCTTCATCGCTCTCCTTTGTAAATGGAGGGGTTTGGGCCAAAGTCTCTCAATTGCCTTTCATATTAATGTTTAATTGTTTTTCAAGGAAGAATTTCTATTTCCTCCGCTGACCTAGAGCATTTAAAAAAAAAAAAAAAAAAGAGTAGTTCCCTTCTTGTTGGCTAATTCCCGCTTTCTGTTTTTAATCCATAACTCCTGTATTGAATCCTTAATTCCTGCTTTCTATTTTTAATCCCTAACTCCTGTATTGAATCCCTAATTCCCGCTTTCTATTTTTAATCCCTAACTTCTGTATTGAATCCCTAATTCCCACTTTCTATTGCTAATCGCTAACTCTCAAGGGCTGATATGAGGCAGTCCCACCTTCCATGCGCTCTGAGAGTCAGCGGGGCCCAGCACTGGGGCACCAACACATTCACCCTCCCCATTCCGTGCTACAGCTGTTTCCTCTGACAGCACTTCAGCAGGGTGGCCACCCTTTTAGCTCTAGCCTTATTTAGGGAGGGGAAGGGAGGGTAGTGGAAAAACATCAGTACCAACTAGCCTGCTTCTGTGACTCAACTGCCATTTGACCAAGTTCAGGGAGCTTGGAACGCACCAGGCTCCTCGGTTACCTCGGTTACCCTTATGGTGATGGCCTTCCCTCCTAACTCAACCCCACAAGCAGCTGTTTCAACAGGACTCCTCTGCAAGACTCCTTCAACCACATGATGACTTCACTGCTGTCTGCCCAGACAACTTCATTGTGTCCACCAGAAATCGATATGATGCAACTTCCCAGATCACACTGTGAAAGCTGCCGAGGAGCTGAGACTTTGCCCATCTTCCCTTCAAGACAGTGCACACCATAGTGCCTGCTGGCTCCTCTCATCTGCCCCTGCAATCCATCCCTCCTCCCAGCCACCATGGCCCATCCTCTGTATTATCCTTGTGGCATGAGCCCACACCGCTGGGACGTGAGATTTGTTGAATGCATTTATCTTTGTGTGTATAGCCCCATTTAGGCGCTGTGGGGCAGGAACTAAATGAGGTATCTTTTGGCATCTCAAAATAAAACCCAACACCTTGGACACAACGGGTGCTCAATAAGGAGTGGGGCTGACTAGAATGACTATTCAAATAGAAGGAATGATGGGCTCACACTGCAGGGAGCTGAGTGAGCCGCAACAGTACACAAGGAAAATGACAGCACATTCCTAATTTCTCAAAAACGTAGCTCATCAAGTTTTCCTCCTAGGAAGAGCCGCACAGTTCTTCTGAACTTGACTGCCTAGAAGGCATTCTGGATGGAAACTCTCACCCATGTCTTCATGGAGACCACCCCACAATGCTGGATCCCCCTGGCCCACCAAGGTTCCTATGATCCTCTCATGGCCTCTCGGGTTTTCCCTCCTATCACCCACCAGAGCCAGTTACTACATACATGTTTCTGTGATAACTGGGCTTGTACTTATCTTTTGCTATCAGACTGGAAGCCATGGGGGGCCAGGGCTGTTGTGGTCACCAAAAGGTAGCTGCTCAAAGATGACTTATGGGATGAAAGACTGACCGGGGAGATGGTCCATGTGTTAGACTGGATTTGAAACTTCGGTTTGAGACATATAATTGGTATAGTTTGGATATTTCTCCCCTCCAAATCTCATGTTGAAATGTGATCCCCAGTGTAGGGGGCAGGGCTGGTGAGAGGTGCTTGGGTCATGGGAGCGGATCCCTTATGAATGGCTTGCTGCCTTCCCTGTAGTAATGAGAGAGTTCTCACACCAGTGGTTCCTGCGAGATCTGATGGTTTACCCAAAGGACCCTGGCACCTGCTCCTCTTTCTCCTGCCATGTGACACACTAGCTCCCCCTCTGCCCTTGCCATGACATGAGTAAAAGCTTCCTGAGGCCTCATCAAAAGCTGCACTGATGCTGGCACCACACTTGTATAGCCTGCAGAACCATAAGCCAGATAAACCTCTCTTTATCAATTACCCAGCCTCAGGCATTCCTTTGGCAGCAACAGGAAAGTGACTAACACAGTGACGTGATAAGGAAGCTTAGTTTTATCACTTTGCCCAAGGGAAAGAACTGGCCTTAGTTCTGTAAAGGTTTTCCCATAATCCTTTGTTTACCAGCAGCCCCTGCATATGTTGCCCTTTAAAAATACTTCCAAGGGATTTGGGGGAACTTCAGAGGATTAAAGGGAAAATTTTTGTTTTCCTTGAAAGAACCTTAGAGATCATCTCAAAGGCCTGCAAAGTCTTGTATGAATAAGAGGCAGAAATGTAAACATTTAATACATTTCCCACTATCTGAATGATTCCAAGTCCAGTGCAAAAGAGCTCAA
Organism: Symphalangus syndactylus; assembly: GCF_028878055.3. Classification (NCBI taxonomy): domain Eukaryota; kingdom Metazoa; phylum Chordata; class Mammalia; order Primates; family Hylobatidae; genus Symphalangus; species Symphalangus syndactylus. The sequence continues at coordinate 14,196,794 of NC_072438.2, read as the reverse complement.
ATTAATGAGCCTTGGATGAACTGGGGACCGACATCACTGCAGGAGAAAATGAAACCCACTTAGGTGCACGCTGCTCGTCTCTGGGAAGTGCAGTCTTACCGCAGGTGGGAACATCTTCCTCAGCGGAGGAGGTCTGCTCGTCTGTGGATGGCTTTTTCTTTCCCAGACTGATGATCTTGGTGATTTTTTTCCCAGTGACTTTCGACACAGTGCCCTTGGCCTCTGATTTGGAACTTTTCTTCCTCTTCACTGTCAAGAATAACAACAGCAAAAAAGCATGTTTTAATTGTAGATATTAATTTAAAAAGTAAACATAAATCACAACCCATTTCTTCTTTCCCTTGGTATTTTTTTCATTTTTTAAAGACAGGGTCTCACTCTGTCCCCTGGCTGGAGTGTAGTGTTGTGATCACAGCTCACTGCAGCCTTGAACTCCTGGGCACAACTGATCCTCCTCCCACCTTGGCCTCCGGAGTAGCTGGGACCACAGGTGCGTGCCACTACGCCTGGTTAATTTTTGTACTTTTTGTAGAACTGGGGTTTCACCATATTGCCCAGGCTGGTCTCAAACTCCTGGGCTCAAGTGATCCACCCACCTTGGCCTCCCAAAGTGCTGGGATTACAGGTGTGAGCCACCGTGCCCAGCCTTTCCCTCAACTTTTACTTAATGAACACTTGCTATGTGCTGGCTGTTGGTCTAGATGCTGGGATTCCAGCAGAGCACAGGGCTGCTGGTAGGAAGCCTGTAACAAGGACCACATGGAGATCTAAGACAGGGTTATGTGGAAGAACAGCTGGGTGGTCAGAGAAAGCCTGTCCAGGGGTTGACTTAAATTAATAACTAGCCATGCACATCTCAGGGAGAAAACCATCCAGGCAAGAAAAACATCACTGATGCAAAAGCTGTCAGGCTGAAAGCAGCCCCAACAGAAGGCAGCTAGTGCAGCTCCGGCCTGGCTGGCAAGGGGAGGCCCAGGAAAGGAAGGGGAATTGACTCTTCTTCAGGAGCCCCTCGGCCGTCTGTGAGACACTCGACTCGGCCCTATCCAGAGCTCTCAGACCAGGGGCCTGCCTTCCAGCCCCTCATGTTTGGCTTAGCCAGGACAGTGTTAAATTGGAGTTAATTGCTGAAACATAAAACTCATACACATTGTGCATAAAAATGATGCCTGGCTTCCTTTGAAAGATGGGAAGATCTAGCAACTCTGGACCCGCATGTGGGCAAGCAACAGCGGCAGGACCACAGAAGCAGTCTCCACGCAGACGGGCCAGCGAGGGACAACACGGGGTGGTTCTCATCACTCCCCGCCATCTCCCATGATGGAGGCCCAGGGTCAGCTGCCAGCTGGCATCCTGTGTCTGCCCCATCCCATCACTGGCATCTCTCTCCACTGCCGAGGGCTCTGTCCGTGACCTCCGGCAGAATTACAGGGGCACGGATCAGGCAAGAAATCAGAACGTGTGTGTGAGACAGCACCAGAACCGAGTGACAAGAACCTTTGGGCCAGAGAGCGACCCTCAGAGAAGGTGAGTTGTCTGCCCGTCTCATCTCCCGAGGGCCATTATGTGCCCGGCACTGGAGCTGAGGGGAGGCCAGCGAGGCACTCAGGACACAGCTGCACCGCGGGGCTCACTGGAGCTGAGGGGACAGAGAGATTCTCAGTGTCGTGGGCAAACCCCACCGCCCGACCCTTTCTCCTTCATCTCCAGCATGAATCCCTCAACCTGCTGGCTGCAACCCTCTGGAGATCACAGACCCTTTCAGAAGGTGATGAGAGTCAAGGACTCCCCCCCACCCCCCACCCCAGGAACAAATGAACCCACACACATCCTGCAGAAGAACTGCAGAGGAAAAGCGGCCAGGGACACAAGATGACACGCCCTGGCCTAACTCCTAAACCCTTCCTCTACACATGCACACACTCACACACGCAGTCCCCTTATCCTTCCCAATCTCCGTCTCTCTCTGCTGGGGAGCGGGAAGTGGTCCTCTTTCTACCTCCACCCTGCTGCCCCCACCGCAGCCAAACGCACGAGGGCAGCAGAACATACCCCTGGTGTCTCCTGCCTCGGGCCTTGCCCTCCCACACTCCACCCTCCGGCTTAGGTCCTGGTCCTATAGTTAGCGTCCTTCTAAGAAGAGACGGCACAGGCACAGAAGAAAGGCCATGTGAAGGCCGTGGGAGGGGAGCCGCCTTTGAGGAAGACAGCCCTCACTAGGCACCAACCCTGGCAGCACCTGGGTCTTGGACTTCCAGCCTCCAGGGCTGTCTAAATGCATCTTGTTTCAGCCACCCAGTCTGTGGTATTCTGTTATGGCAGCCCAAGCTGACTAATACAACACAGTCCCAGAATTTTGTGTTACTTTAAACAAATCAGACTTAGGCCTCGTGTGATATTAGAAACAAAGAACCCAGGAATGCCATCCCCACCCCTCCTTCCACTCTCCCAACACGTACACGCCCTCTTTTAAAATAAAGCGCCGAGACTCGCTTTCGATCCCTGAGTCTGAAGGCACAGCCCCTCCCAGCTACCATCAGACACGGAGCATGCGGCTGGGACAGCTGTATCACTTCAATGTTACTTCAACCAAACCAAGAGGGACAGCAACAGTGGACGGCCCCTCCCAGCTGTTTCTGAAGACCCAGAGGAGGATGTTTCACCACAGCCCCATTCCCGTGAGCTTTACAGAGAAGACCCTGTTGGCTAGGACAGCCCGAGTGCCTGGGGCACCCTGAGAAAGGCTGGTGGAGCAAGAGGCATCCCCCACAGACGATGCGCTCCACCCCCCCCACCCCAGACAATGCAGCCCATCGCAGTGAGCTGGTGTGTTAGATGAAAGCCCAACTTGACCGACAAAGTGCTTGCTCGACTCTGACTACAAAGAAAAGAGATTACAATTAAAACTTGGAATTCCCGGAATACTCCCTGATTAGTTTTTTAAAAAGGAAGACATACGGTAATCCTGGGGTGAAAAAGTCCCAGTATATGGGAACATGAGGAGAACACCATCAAGAACAACTTGATGCTACGTATCAACAAAAGGCAGAGATGAGCACAGATCACAGAACCAGGAAGAGAAACTCAACACTCAGAACGCTCAGCCCCCTGCAGCTAGAGGGTAGAAAAGCTGCAGTGTCCAGGCACACGCTGGCCGTGAGGTGGGCAGGCACTGGCACACGCCACTGGAGCAAGGCTAATGCGGGGCACTCTCTAAAGCCACGAGTATCATAAACCCAGAGAGTTTCCCAGTAACCTATAGAAATGGGAATTCAGGTGCTTTTTATTATTATTTAGGCCACTGGGAGGAATAGGGGCATGAGAATTAATACCATCAGACTATTTATTCAATGACTTCTACCAACAGACACAATTCACAAATGATGACATCTTACAGATGTGAAGTGGGGCTGAGGAGCCTCACAGCTCCCAGACAGAAGGTCCCAGGACCTCCTCAGCCTGCACTCCTCACGCCTGCTGCAGGATCAACCATACTGTGTCGGTTTATTAGACAGGAGGGATTCCACCTTGAGAAAAGAAACAGGAGTTCCAGAGTCGTTCCCTGTGGCTTTGACCGCATGGAGCCTGGACTGTCTCTTTCTTCATCTGAGATTCTAACACTAAGAAAAACCTGTATGAGTTCAGGATTTTCTCTATGCAGCCCGCAGAGAAATGTGTCTGAGTTACCACATGGCTGGGATAAAAGCAGCTTAACTGAAATCTCTCAGTTGCAAATTGGTCAAGAGTGAGAGGCAAGGATAAAAGCTAAGAGAGGTTAGAATGTACTTCAACCCCGGCCGGGCGCGGTGGCTCACGCCTGTAATCTTAGCACTTAGGGAGGCCGAGGCGGGCGGATCACGAGGTCAGGAGATCGAGAACATCCTGGCTAACACGGTGAAACCCCATCTCTACTAAAAATACAAGAAATTAGCCGGGCGAGATGGCGGGCGCCTGTAGTCCCAGCTACTCGGGAGGCTGAGGCAGGAGAATGGCGTGAACCCCGGGGGGCGGAGCCTGCAGTGAGCAGAGATCGCGCCACTGCACTCCAGCCTGGGCGACAGCGAGACTCTGTCTCAAAAAAAAAAAAAAAAAGAATGTACTTCAACCTTTACTTTCTCCAGTAACTATTAAGTGTCTGCTATATGCAAAGCACCATGCCAGACAAAAAGAAAATATGTAAACCAAGGTCACCACCATTTAATTCCAAAGCATAGAAGGTTGTTCTTCTTAAGAGGAAACAGGAGAATTTTAAATATGGATATATTTGCTTACAAGTGCATCCAGACACACATATTATTCTGCAGAACCTAAGAGATGCATTGGGAGAAGAAATAGCAAACCAGAAAATGAACCAACCAAACCAACGTCTGCTGTGCCTCAACTTCTAAGCAGGAACATTGAGATTGTATGTTATTTTATTTCAGGGCAAAACTTAAAGATAGCTTTCCTGGTTTTGATTACATATAATGTGTGCCCTGTGGAAGACACAGATAATACTTTCCACTGAATAACTTCCGATGGACAGAACCAAAATTACACTCAGATAGGACAGACTTAGAAAACCACATATGAAAAAAGTGGGTATCGTGACCTCTGAGAGTGAACTTTGTAATGTCCTAACAGTCCAGATTCTTTGAGCTCCAAGATTCTTAGTGGGCTGGATTGCTGCTTGGTTTAAGATGATTTCACCACAGAGACAGGAAACACCTGGCTCACTCCAGGAGTGGGCAGGTGGGCTCGGGTGGTCGGATTACTCAGCTGAGCAGCCAAGGTCACAGGTTGGATGAGCAAACAGGCTGTCCAGCTTTGCAGAGGGAATTCTCCCTCCCCACCCACGAGTCCTGCCCTTCACCTCAGTCCACACACTGCTAAGGAAATTAAAGTCCAGCCACAGATTGGGAGAATATACGTCCAAAACACATCTGATAAAGAACTTGTATTCAGACAATACAAAGAACTCTCAAAACTCAATAAGCACAAATAATTCAATAAAAATATGGGCAAAATATCCGGAGACATTTCACCAAAGAAGATATACTGATGGCACATATGTACATTTAAAAATGTTCAACATTGCTAGTTATTAGGGAAATGCAAATTAAAACACAATCACATACCACTACACCCCTATTAAAATGGCTCAAATAGAAAGAACAACACAAAAGTGACAATACCGAGGCTGGAGAGAAGGCTATGACCAAGCAATCCACTCCTAGATTTACCCGAGGGAAATGAAAACATATGTCCACGCAAAAACCTGTATCTGAACGCACAGAACAGATTTTTAAACCATCACCCCAAAGTGGAAACAGCTCAGATGTTCTTCAAGCAGTGAATGGGCTGACTGCGGTCCATTCACACAACGGAATGCCGCCAGCAGCAGCAAAGAACCAACTAGTGACACTAGCCACAAACACGGATGACTCTCCAACCCAGCGTGCTGAGTGAAAGAAGCCACACTCAGAAGTCTGCAGACAAGATGCTTCCACGTTATGACATTCTGGTAAAGGATAAGAAACAGATCAGCAGCTGCCAGGGCCTGGGGTAGAGGCAGAGGCAGACGGGAGAGAAAGAGCACAGGGAACACGGTGGGGGCTGGGGGGTTAGAGCCGTGCTCTGTGTCTTGATGGTGGTGATGGTTACGTGCCTGTCAGTGTTTGTCAAAACTCACCAACAGTATGCCAAACAGGGTGAATTTTAGGGCATTTAATTTCTGTCTCTAGAAAGCTGGGCTGAAAAGCGTTAAGAGAGGCTTATTTGTACACCCATGTGCACGGCAGCATCATTCACACAAGCCAGAAGGTGGAAGCCACCCACGTGTTCACTGACAGATAAACGAGAAAACAAAATGTGGTCCATCTATCCAATGGAATATTATTCAGCCTTAAAAAGGAAAGAAATTTTGACACAGGCCACACCACAGATGAACCTCAAGCGCATGGAACTAAGTGGAATAAGCACTCACAGAAGGACACGGCCTGTAGGACTCCACTTCGATGAGGTCCCTAGAGGAGTCAGATTCATGAGACAGGAAGCAGAATGGGGTGCCAGGGGCTGGGGGAGGGGGGAATGGGGAGTCAGTGTTTAAAGCGGACAGAGCTTCACTCTTGCAAGATGAAAAGAGTTCTGGAGACTGATGGCGGCGATGACAGTACAATATAAATGTACTTAATGCACGGAAGTGTACACTGAGACATGGTTAATATGGTATATTTTATATTATGTATACTTTTATATTATGTACATTTTTAAAAGTGTTTCAAATGAAGGCAAAATAAAGACATTTTCAGAAAACCTTTTTTAAGAATCTCAGAAATCGGCAGGTCTGGCCTCCTCATTTTAAAGATGGGGAAACTGAGGCTCATCGAGAGGAAATACCTGCTCAAGATCACGGGGCTCAGCAAAGGCAGAGCTTGAATGGGAAAATGAGTTTCTCGCCTCATTATCCAAAGTTCTTTTCACTGGACACCAGGTCCCTAAGCAACACGCTGGCTGCTCACCAATGCAAATTTGTCTCAGTGATAGATCGAGTGAAGAAATAACCAGCTGTGAGTCGTAAGTTCAAAACATACGCAGGGCAGAAAAAGCCAACAGACGGCAACCTCGGCCAAGGTCTGGCAGGATGGAAAAAGAAGACCTGCAGGGTTGATGTTAAGCAAAGGGTTTTCCAGTACTCCCATCGGTATCCTCTGCCATGATGACGGTATCTACACATCTGAATCACCCAGGACGTTTTTTGTACAATCAGACTTCACAAACCTGGCTGCGGGGTTTGTTTTTTTTTTTTTAAGTGTATCTATGTTTTTGGCACAAGCGGAACTCACCTTGCTCCTTTCCATTACATGTGGTAATTCCATTTTCCACAACACCCTCCCCGTCTGAGCTGGGTCTCTCTGAAGACAGTTTCTGCAAGGAGAAAAAGATTAAGTTATTCTCACAGTGGTCACTTGGATCAAGTGATGTGTGATGATCAACCAAAAGTTATCTCAAAAGTGAAAGAAAACATGGGCCATATTCATAGCAATCCAGAAGTGGTCAGAGCTTAACTATAACAAAGACTGGCTGGTTAGGTGGCCATAACCGCTTTAAAAACATCCAGAGGGGAAAAAAAAAAAAAAAGAAAAACCTCACTGAGGCTATAATTACACTAACCTATATATATATATACTGTCTCCTGCTTATTTCATTCAAATCACTTCTTGTAAATGATTTTGAAAAATATTATGATTACAAAAAATATTTCCCTCACCAAGCCATATTATCCTTGCAGAAGTAAATATTCCATAGTCCATTTAAGTTCTTCCTGTCATTCACCAATAATTAATTGGGTGAGTGGCAAGTACCCGCTTGTAACAAACACACTCAGAATGTACACAGAGTGAGGGCAAGGTTGCTATCAAAACCCTTGGAGGGGGATGGGGGACTGTCCCTATCTCAGTCCTAACCTCTGGATTTAATGAGTAATTAGGAGTCCATGTTAGTATCTGAATGAGGTAGAGTGTTTACAGCTAGACCCCTTCCATTGCCACCCAAGAACCTGTGGGGTCACAGTGGAGGGAGTGGCCTCCAAACACCGTCCTCACATCCTGTGCCCTCAACCAGGGCCTCAGAGACTGGGACACAGATGAGATATGTGGGCAGTTCCCAGGCACAAAGGAACACGTGTGTTCAACTCGGAATTCGAGGGGCAATCCCTTAAGAGCTGCAGTGAAGGAATGAGCGCCACTTAGTGGGAAGCTGAGTTCCAGGCATACAATGCCCTAGAGCTGGCACCGCCCTGGATGTCACACCAGGAACGGCCCAGGCAATCCAGGGCAATAGGTCCAGCCAAGTGCTCATGGTACTGCCTTAGAAACCAACATAATAAAGCGGAATTGCCAATTCTGGTGTGAGTGCGTGGATGAGGAACTTGGATGCAGTATGATGGGAAATGAAATCGCATCAACCTTTTGGGAAAGCAATTTGATTTTCAACATGAATCAAAATCTTAAAAAAGAAAAAGAGGTCTATCCTTTGGTCTAGTAATTCAGCTTCCAGAAATCTATTCTCAGGTAATAGGCAGAGAATCAGCAAAAATTATGCAAAAGATGTCAAGTACTATTTTATTTTAGATGGCCAAAAAAGGACAAAACAGGCCAGGTCCAGTGGCTCACACCTGTAATCCCAGCACTTTGGGAGGCCAAAGTGGGCGGATCACGAGGTCAGGAGTTCGAGACCAGCCTGACCAACATGGTGAAACCCCCGTCTCCACTAAAAATACAAAAATTAGCCGGGCTTGGTGGAATCCCAGTTACTCAGGAAGCTGAGACAGGAGAATCACTTGAACCCAGGAGGTGGAGGTTGCAGTGAGCCAAGATCGTGCCATTGCACTCCAGCCTGGGCAACAAGAATAAAACTCCATCTCACAAAACAAACAAAAAAACAAAACAAAAGGACAAAACAACTAATGGGGGGGCAGTTACATAAGTGACAGTGGAGTCATACAAATTTGACATTAAGCTAATGAAAATGTAAAAATGTTTATGGCTTAAGAGTTGTTAAAAAAAACCTGGAAATTTGCTAATAATATGAAGGTTAAGTGGAAAAAAAAGCAGTATAAGAAACTTTATGCATAAGCTTATCCAAACCATAAAAAAAAACCCTTGAACTCAGGAAAGAGTGGTTAATATATCAGTAGTGTTAAGAGGAGCTGCATCCTCTGTGTGCTGTTGTAATGAGTGACTTTTTTCATCCCATTTATGTTTCTATGAGCTTTCTGAATTTTCTAAAGTGAGCAGAGATTAGTTTTATAGTCAGGGAGAAAAACAGCCTGTTCCATTACGGTATGAGGATGAGGACTGCGGCGTTTAATTTTACGTGTCAATGTGGGGGGCATCTGGGGATTAGATTAACATTTAAATTAGGGAGCTCTGAGTAAGCGGCCTGCCCTCTGCAATGTGAGTGGGCCTCCTCCAATCAGTTGAGGGCCTCAATGGAACAGAAACACTGTCCTCCATGAGCCAGTGAAATCTCCCTAAATTCCTGCAGACGCCTTCACACTTCATCTGCACCATCGGCTCTCCTGGGTCTCCGCCTGCAGCCCACACTGCAGGTTTCAGATTTGCAGGCCCCATAATCATATGAACCAATGCCTTCTAAGACATCTGCTTCTACATACATACATCCCATTAATTCTGTTCCTCTGGGGAATCCTGACTCATACGAGGACAGGCAAAAAGGGATCTGTCTCTTCACTGGCAGAAGGCTAGAGAGGGACAGCTCAGAAAGTCCCGGGGACACCAGCTGCCAACAGAAGGTTTCATGGCAGGAAGCCAGGGGTCTCCAAGGAAACAGTATCAGTTGGATTTAGACAAGCAAAATGCAAGCAGAGCAGGGCCTGTGGCGTCACAGTGATGGGCTCCGTACATTTCTGGCAAAAAGGGCTGTACAGATGACAGGCCATCCCCGCCCACTGCTGTGCCCCTCTGCCTTCCAACAAGCAACAAGAGTGCAAAGCAAAGGGAGACGGAGACACATCCTGGTCTGCTGGGAAGAGACCTTTGGGAAGGTACATTTATGAAGCACCTGCTGTATTCCAGAAGTAGACAGGCTTGCCTTCAGACTTCAGCTCTGCTGTTTAATAGCTATGTGACCTTGAACAAGGCCCTCACACCTTTAAATCCATTGCTTCATCTGTAGCTGGGAGTAACAACACTAACCACACAGTCTGTAAAATGACTAATTCAAGCTTAGCACAAAGCAGGCAGTTAAAAAGATGGGAAACACGATTGCATTTTTTCTTTTTTTTTCTTTTTTTTTTTTTTTTAACTGGAAGTGCTGAAATTCTCAGAGAATGTTATCAAGCTTTGAAGGAGACCCCAATCTACTACAAGGTCACTGTCCCCACCCAGCAAGAGCAGCGCCCTTACCTTCTCCAGTTCTGCCTTGTGCACCGGGGAGCTTGGTGGAGGAGGACACTCTGAATCCACGGGGCCACTACAACCACTATAGGCTTCTTTGATCACCTATAAAAAGCACAGACACTTTGTGAGTATGCCCAAAGGCAGAGATACTTAAAGGCTTGAACTGTGAGTTGTACAGACAGAGGCACATAGCGTGGTAGGGAAATTCATGGGCTCAAAGCACCTGGCTCTGAGTTCCAGGATGCCAGGTACTCATTTGTTCACTCACCCACGCATTCATTCACCCAACGTCTATCAACGCTGGTACTAACATAGGGTGTGGAACATGCAACTACATTTCCTGCTGGCGCGGAGTTTCATTCCATGTAATTTATACATTGCCATGAACAATAAGGGTCACCAAAAGAATGACAGCAACATGAGACCGCAGTAAGTGCCACAAAGAATACAAGATGGTGGGTGGCTACTTTAGACCAAGAGACCGGGGGGCCTTATGCAATGACGCTGAAGAGTCCAGCCTGTGAACAAGTGGCGACGGGAAAGGGCTCTGGGTGGCAGGAACAGCTGGTGAAAAAGCCCTGCGGTGGATGTGAAGAGTTTGGGAATAACCCGAAGTGCAAACTGGCAGGAGGGGAGAGGGAGAACGTGGTAGGAGATGAGGCGCGAGGCCAGTAGGACACTTCAGGCCCAGAAGCAGACAGACCCTAGGAGCATTTCAAGGAGAGGAGGAACTGGATTCAAGAGCAATGGCTCAGGACCTACTGCCTAGGTTTAATCCTGGCTTTAACCTTGGACAAATCAATTAACTGCTGTGTGCTTCCGCTTCCTCATCTGAAAAGTGCAGGTTCAACAGTGCCTACCTTCTGAAGGTTAAATGCCCCAAGACAGGGCCTAAAGCATAACCAGCACTCAATTGTTAAAAGGCTGTAGAAAGCACTCTAGTTGCCGTGGGAAGAAATAATTATACAGGGACAACAACAACAAAAAAGCATAGGGAAATCCGTGAGAAGCCATTGCTGTAGCTGTGCAGGTGGCAGCAGGGGCTGGAGTGACCACATTGAAGACGGAAGGACAGAAAGGAAGTCAGGAGGAACCTGAGGGAGAATCGCCAGGCCCAGCTGGACTGGACACAGGGCTTGAGGGAAAGAGCTGACTCCAAGGCGACTCCTGGATTCTTAGCAACTGGGTGGTGCTATTTACTCAAAGGAAGACTGGACAGAGAAATGGGCTGGGTGGAGAGAAGCCAGTTTGAAGTCAACAGCAAACTTCTAGTCAGAGCTAGAAATAAACTGGGAGCCACTGGCAAAAGGATAATGCACACAGCCTTGGTCTGGATGAGTTTACCAGGGAAGATGGCAAGACAGAGAAGAACAGGGATCAGGGAGAAGGACCCGGACCCCGTTGGTATCAAGGAGTAGAGTTAAAGGAGAGAAGCTGGTAAAAGATGCTGAGCTGGAAGGCACAGGAAAGCAGGCAGAAAACCAGGAGAGCACAGTCTCCAAGAAGAGGGAGAAGAGAGCTCCACGGAGGGAGATGAGCCCAGAGGGAGAGAGAGAGATAGACAGCCATGACTCCCTAAGGGAAGCGGAGAGACTAGGAGTGGGGAGTGAGGTGGAGGAGGAGATGAGCAAAGGAAGGCGTTTCCAAAGTGTTCCTTCTCCTGCTGAAGGATGCTTCCATTTTAGTGAAAGGCAGAGTGAGGATGTGGAGGGAAGAGGGAGGAGACAGAGAGGCCGGCACATCCTGTCTGATAGAGTCCACTTTCTCAGTAAGACTATCTGCTACCAGGCCAGGCACAGTGGCTCACACCTGTAATCCCAACACTTTGGAAGGCTGAGGCAGGCAGATCACCTGAGGTTGGGAGGTCGATACCAGCCCGACCAACATGGAGAAGCCCCATCTCTACTAAAAATACCAAATTAGCCGGGTGTGGTGGTACATGCCTGTAATCCCAGCAACTCAGGAGGCTGAGGCAGGAGAATCTCTTGAACCCAGGAGGCAGAGGTTGCAGCGAGCCGAGATCGCACCACCGCACTCCAGCCTGGGCGACAAGAGTGAAACTCCATCTCCAAAAATATATATATACATATATCTGTTACCAGCTGTGTGGCCTTGGGGGAAAGTATTTAATGTCTCAGAGCTTCAGTCTCCTTCCTAGCGAGGGAGTAAGTGTGAAGATTACCTGTCTTGCAGGACTATGGTTAAACTGAGACAGTGAGATCCGCTATGGAAGAAGTCTAAGCCAGCATGTGGCACGTGTACATTCACACCATGGAAGCAACACCGTCATTACTGTGAGCATTTTCATGACCTATGATAAGAACTCAGGAAATGATTCTGGACTAGACTTCCAGATGCAGGGATGGTGAGCCTGCAGGTCAGGACTCCGTGCACGAGGGCTTTCCCAGCTGCCCCCTGCATGCAGTCACCACGTGTTTCTCCAACCCCTACTGAGCTCATCAGCACCCAGGCCCACTGTGGTCACGGGGGATGTGCAGCAAATAAGACAGACAAGGTTCCCGCGCTTGCAAAACTTACATTCTTAAAACTGAAAAGTTAGCAGGCGAAATTTTCAAAATGTCTTCTATTCTTTTTAGGACTAAGCTGCAATTTCAGTTAAACCCAAGCTTCTTCTGGGCAAAAAAGCAACACCAAAGTCCCAGATATGTGTGTAGTAATTTTGCAACTGGGCCTCCACAGACAGATCCAAATTCCCTCAGCTTGTGCTGGTGCTGGGATTAAATCCAAGGCCTGACAAGAGACCAGGATAGTGTTTCCAGCCATCTTGCTCCTCAGCTGTTTTATGAAAAAAACAACAGAGTGATGTCCACAGTTGAGACTACAAAAGAGAAAAAGAAAATGAAAGAAGAAACCCAGAGAGCTCGCTGTCACATCTCCTCTTTGCTAATGCCGAGGGGTGGAAGCATTGAGCAAACCTGAGCCTCAATGCAGTGATCTGTGTGTCAGATCTCTCTCGTTTCTCTCGCTTTCATGCCAATTGCTTTTTTCGTCTTTACTCCCTCACCTACCCTAAGGTGATTATTAAGTCTCCCAACGACAAGGCAAATTTGTATTTGATTTGAGGACAACACTTTCTCTTTTCACTAGGGAAGGCATGTTCACGCAATGGAAAGCTCCCGAGCTTCTGCGTCAAACCCACCTGGGTTTAAACCCCAGGTGGACCACTTGCTGTTTATGTGAAGCTGAGCAATTTATTCTCAGAGCCTTGCTTCCTTCCTCAATAACACGCACAAAATAATACCTCAGGGGGTCATTGTGAAAACTAAACGTTAAAACAAATGTGAAGTATCCAGCCCAGTATTTCTCCCCTAACAGGCATTAAGGAAACTGAACTCTTCCCACGATTATATTTAATAGTGTTAAATAAATGAAAATGTGCTTCCATTACACAAACGCACCTGACATGCTCTTCATTTTACACTAAAAGGCTGTCCCCTATAAAACATAACCTGCCAAAACCCATGATCTCTGGCAAATGTTTTTATTCAAAAAAATGGTTGTCTTCTTTCCCTTTTTTTTTTTTTTTTTTTGAGACAGTCTCGCTCTGTTGCCCAGGCTGGAGTGCAGTGGCACGATCTTGGCTCACTGCAAGCTCCGCCTCCTGGGTTCACGCCATTCTCCTGCCTCAGCCTCCCAAGTAGCTGAGACTACAGGTGCCCACCACCACACCCGGCTAATTTTTTTTTTTTTTTGTATTTTTAGTAGAGATGGGGTTTCACTGTGTTAGCCAGGCTGGTCTTGAACTCCTGACCTCGTGATCTGCCCGCCTCGGCCTCCCAAAGTGCTGGGATTACAGGCGTGAGCCACCACGCCCGGCCCCTCTTTCTTTTTTTTCAACAGGGGAAGGATCTACAAACTTCTTTGGCAGCAGTACCCCAATTATTCCCAGCAGCCTCTTGGGCGGGGTGGAGGGGCTGGCTGTGTGAATGGTGTCTTCTGGAGGAGCTGTGCTTTTTTATATATCGCTAATAGAACTCATCTTCCAAGATTCAGCTGAGGTCTCCCATCTTCAGGAAGCCTGCTCTGGCCCTTCTGTGTGGTCCATGAGGCAGGGCTCCCCCTCCACACATGCCCACAGAGGCCTGTGTCTCCTACTAAGTTGTGCTTGTGTTCATAGGAGGGGCTGGGCCTTGCTTTTGTCGCTGTTCCCAATGCCTACTTCGAAACAGCAACCAAAAGTTTGATTAAAGGGAAAACAATGAGGGAATGAAGAAAGAAATTGGAATTAAGATTTCCATGAAGAAAAAAAAACAAGGAAAGAAACACAGAAGGAAAGAAACGTAGGCCATCACTAAAATAAGTAGAGCCTCATGACCAAGCTTCCCCAGGCCTCGGCACTGGTTTCTAAAATCCTCAAGAGGAAAAAGTGTTGTGTTGTGTGTTTTTTAAAGACAAGTAGATAAAAGCCATCTGGTGCATACTCACTTCCCCACTCAGCCCTACCCTAACACACACACCCTGGCTAAGCTCCTGACAGACTCGCCTGGTCCCTGGAGTGTCCCCATCCCTCTCCTGTTCCCATCAGCTCCGACTTTCTAGCAGACAGACGAGGCTGCCTAGCATCCAAGCAACTCACGTCATCGCCTTTCCAAGAAGCCTTTCCTGGTACACCCAACCATGTAATCTGAATGCTTAGAATCGGGAACACAGACAAACGATCTACATTTGCTCTCTAATCATTAACTTCTCTCCCAGCTAGAACTCACATTGCCCCAGGAAAATAACAGCATCTCCAACAGCGCTTGGGAGGATCACATTCAGCAACCCAGAGCAGGCCCAGGATCAACCTGGGGCCCAGCGAGGGGGTCGCTCATGGCATCCCAGCTTCGTGGGACTCTCTTCCCCCAGGCGTAACTATGTCCAAGGTACGAAGAAAGGCATTGCTAAAAACATGCATCAGCATAAACCAGTCTTTATTCCCACAAAGTTTTTCAACCAGTCGGAGAGGTCAGGTTATTTTCATGAAACTGTCTTTCTACTTTGGATCTCTGTTGATTGCCAAGCTGCACCTGCAGAGTTAAGTCAGAAGTAATAAGTAAAACACTGATCACTCCAATTCTTCGAACAGCTATAAATGAGGCTTCTATTAATATATTTCTACTTGAAGAGCCATGTCCTGTGAGGTTCAATGTGTATTTAAGAGAACTGGATCCAAATTCAGAATCGCAAATCCTCCAAAAAAACAAATTGTTATATATTTTGTGGTATTTTGTTTGCTTTTAACTTGAGCCTCGACTCCAGAAACACAATCTCTGCACATTTTTTAAGGAAATCTGACCACTCCGTTTCTGGGAATATTGGCTCTTGTCTTCTGTTTGACCCCTACACAAAGGCTCATGTTTTCAGCATTTGTGTACACACACACACACACACACACACACACACACACACACACAGAGTCAGTTAATTCTGTCAAGAACTGCTAGTAATGGAAATTGCAGACAGACAGCAGAAACAAATTTGGCAGTAAATCTTGCATAAGAATGTGCAAAGTCAAGCACTGGTTAAACACAGTTCTCATGTTTTTTTTAGACTTGACAAAGGGCGCGTGCAACTTCATTAAAGATTTTTAATGGTTACATTAAATTTATGTTTCACAGAAAGTCAAATCTCACATGTTCTCACTCATGTGGGTGCTAAATAATGCCTACACATGAATGGAGAGTGGAGAATGACAGCAATGGAGGCCGGGAAGGCTGAGGGAACCGGAGGAAGGGGGATGGTGAGAAATTGGTTAATGGGCACTGAGGGAACAGAAGAAAGGATGGTGAGGAACTGGTGAAGGGTACAGTGTACATTATTGGGGTGATGGATACCCTGAAATCTCTGATTTGACCACTATGTAATCTATGAATATAAATGTATACAGATCTTTTCCAAAGCTGTGTTTCTAAAGACTGAAAGTCTGGTTCATTAGTTCTGAACAATATGGGATAACAGCAGTTTATATTAATAAAGGACTTGGCATTTGGATTATAAAACAATTCATGTTAGAGACTTGTTAACCCTAAGGGATAATACAAATATTATCATTCATATTTTCACTGTTTATTATAGTTCTAAGAATGCATTTATATCATGCTTTCATTCTACCTCTTTGAAAATTCTGATAATTATTTCCACTTGACAGATAAATGGGAAAGGGTTTATTGCCCCAAAATATCGTAACGAGTTAATGGTATTCCAGGAATGTACTCCACGCTTCCAGACTCTTACCCACCTTTCCATCACTCTAGCGCACTACCTTCTAGCTCACCGGGGGTTGTTCCTTTTATGTGGCAGTTCTTTAGTTTTTAAAAAAATCTACCTCAGTCACCAAGATGTGGCCTTTACAAGGTGAAATAAAGAGCTATAATAACACTGACTTCTTTCAAATTAAAAACAGATAATTTTAAAGTCATCAACTATTTGGAAAGTAACCACTATATTCCCAAATAAACCATTAGTCAAAGAAGAAATCAAGACAGAAATTGAAAAACATTTTGAGCTGAATAATAAAAGTACAAAATATCGAAACATAGAGGGTGCTGTTAACACTGTGTGTGGAATGAGACATGTAGCCTTCAATGCATGTATAAGGAAAAAAGGCTAAAAACTCAATTATCTAAGTGTACACTTCAAGAAGTTGCAATAATTACACAAATTAAGCTAAAAAAAAGTAGAAGTAAAATAATAAAGAAAAAGAACTAAATAAAGTAGAAAATAATCAATCACACTACAGAAAAAAATTAACATAGCTCAGAAAAATATTTTTTGAGAGAACTAATAAAACTGATACACTTCTGGCAAGACTGTGAAGAAGAAAAGGCGGCACAGGGCATTTTTACCTCCAGTTACCACACAGAAGAGCATGCAAGACCATCGCTCCCACCCTGACAAATAAAACAAGTGGATATGCTTTAAAAAAAAAAGTCCTAGTACATCTGAACCCTTCTGAGCAATGAAGATGCAAAAAACCTAAATGAACTAAATCCTAAAAGTGAAGGGTCCTTTGTAGGAAAAAAGTGACCCACAGGCCCCCTTCTAACTAGCAGAATGGTGGGCGAGGGGGGAACCCACCATATATGGGACAGGGAAGAAGCCAGCCAAGTTCTCACTGTGTGGGCTGGCATACCTGTTGACAATTCAAGGCACCCCGGTGACAGAATGAGTCCACAGTCACCTGCCAACTCTGGGTGTGCGGGTACAGCGCAGAAGCTGGAGCCAAGGAAACAAGTTGGGAGAGTCCCCACCCCACCCCGCCGCCCCCAGAGGCACAGCCCTTCTCCCAGGTGCAAGGCAGTTGCCCTACAGGGGAAGGCAGGGAAGCGGAGAGAAGCCCCTCCCGGGAGGCCCAGGTTTCCCAGAGCATCCACAGCTGGAGACACAGCACAGTACGACACAGAGGGATTTCGCCCAAGGCACAAAAAGCCAGAGGCAAGACTGCAGAGAAAAGAGACCACTTAGCAAATCAAAAAAGCTGGCCGGTAGGCCAAAAACAAAATCAAGCTGGTTTAGAAAGCTGGCACTTGTCTGCAGCACACAAGAGAGATCTTCAGATTTTCACCATGGGTCTTGGGTCCTGGGCCATGCCATGCCAATGACAGGAAACTCCTGATCCAACACGTCAACGGTTTGGAAGGCAGTAGGGGAGGGAGGCAAGGTGAAGCTGCAACAACCTGCAGCCCCTCCCCACCTGCAGGAGAGCCAGATACAGGCTGCCGGTGGGGAGCAGGGCAGGAGGCAGGCACACCCTTCTCCAGGGAAATACGACTCTCAACTCTCGTCAGCCTCTGCTGTTCTGCACAAAATGCATGGAATGTCATGGAAACTCCTGAGACAAATTCTTTCTTTTTTTTGAGACGGAATCTCGCTCTGTCACCCAGGCTGGAGTGCAGTGGCGCGATCTCCGCTCACTGCAAGCTCTGCCTCCCGGGTTCATGCCATTCTCCTGCCTCAGCCTCTCCGAGTAGCTGGGACTACAGGCGCCCGCTACCACGCCCGGCTAATTTTTTGTATTTTTTTTTAGTAGAGACGGGGTTTCACCGTGGTCTCGATCTCCTGACCTCGTGATGCGTCCGCCTCGGCCTCCCAAAGTGCTGGGATTACAAGCGTGAGCCACCGTGCCCGGCCACCTCCTGAGACAAATTCAACAGAGGCAGCCCAAGAGCTGGGCCCGATACTGGAATGACCAAAGATGTTAAAATAACTAAAATAAAAAAATGCTGAAATAGCTCATGAAAAGGCAGGTGACATAAAGAGATGGAGAACGTCAGCAGAGATGGAAATGATTTAAAAAAAGAAAGAAAGAAATGCCAGAAGTGAAAAATGGATCTCAGAAAAGATGACTTCATCAGGTGGGCTGAAGAGCCCAAAGGAGAGGAGAGGACCCATAAGCCCGAGGACAGGTAAACAGAAGTGTCCACCCAAGCTGAGCCACGGAATGAGTGAAGAAAGCCACAACGGAGTATCCACAATCTACGGGAAGTATCGGAGGACCCAGCATACCCACAGATGCAACTTCGAAAGGAGAGGAGAGGCCGGGCGCGGTGGGCCACGCCTGTCGACCCAGCACTTTGGGAGGCTGAGGCAGGTGGATCACCTGAGGTCAGGAGTTCGAGACCAGCCTGACCAACATGGAGAAACCCCATCTCTACTAAAAATACAAAATTAGCTGCACGTGGTGGTGCATGCCTGTAATCCCAGCTACTCGGGAGGCTGAGGCAGGAGAATGGCTTGAACCTGGGAAGCAGAGGTTGTGGTGAGCAGAGATGGTGCCATTGCACTCCAGACTGAACAACAAGAGTGAAACTCTGTCTCAAAAAAAAAAAGTAGAGAGGAGAGAAAAACGAGGCAGAAAAAATGTGTGAAGAGAGGACGGCCAAAAGCTTCCCAAAGTGAAGCTTTTGAGAGACACCAACCCACAGAACAAAGAAGCACAACCAACCCCGAGAAAGAGAAAAACCCACACCACCGCACTGAGACACACTGCAGTCAGCTGCTGAAAACCAGATGTGGAGAACAAATCTTAAGAGGAGGACGGGGAGAAAGGACACTCCACAACCAGAGGACCAATGGGCACAAAGGGCGTGACGTCCCATCCGAGCGAGGGAGAAATGAAGACCCAGACAGCCAAGGCTCCGAGAGTTGACTTCCAGAAGATTCGTTGTATAAAAAAAGGTTTTTTTAAATTTTGTTTTAATAACTTCTTTGGGGTAAAAGGAAATGAAACTGACTGAATGCCCAAATCTTCAGGAGGAAACGAAGGGCACATGGAAGGTGAATTCACCCCAGTGAATATTAAAGACATGGCTTCAAATGTGTGTGTCCACAGGATTCAGGTTCCGCAAGGACGATGGATACAGTAAACGTATTGTGATTCTTCCTTGAGAACTCTGGCAAAGCCACTATGGTACCTGCACAGCACATTAAAGCCACTCTATTCACCTAGGGCTGCTTGAAACCACAAGATGCTAAGAAATCCCTCCAGCGTCGCCCCCACGCCCCCCGGCTGGCTACGTGAGCTTGGGATCCACCAGCACCAGGACTCTGCTACATCCTGGTGAGAAAAGGAAAGCAGCATCTTCAAAACTGCTTAAGATGGTTGCCTTAGGGTGTTTTGGTTTATTTTGAAATAGGAGACAGCAGCTTATTCACCATGTTGTTCTTCTTTCAGAGGACACAGGAAGAGTCTGTCTCTCAGCCTCCCCCACAGTTTGGCCAAAGGAGTGTGGGAAGCGGTGATGTAAGTCCATTTCTTGCCCCCAGAAACATCCTGCTGTCTTCAGCTGTCCGGCCTGTTCTCTGTGGGCGTGTGCAGCGCCTACTGAGATGCAGAGGTGGTGGCAGAGGAAAAGCAACAGTGGTAACAGCAGCTTATACTTATGTAAGGCTCATGACATGCTTTCTGCCATTCTGAACACTCTCTCTCTTAGCATCTCGTCCTTACAATAGCTCTAGAAAGCAGATAGCATTATGCCCCCCTTTACAGATGAGGAAACAGAGGCACTGAGAAGTCACATAGCTTGTCCAAGAAACATACTGCCTAACGGCTGGGGCTCAGGTCATAGTCCCAGGAGTCTGACTCCAGTCTGTGCTCCACCTATACTGTCTGATATGGTTTAGCTGTGTCCCCACCCAAGTCTCATCTTGAATTGTAGTTCCCATAATCCCCATGTCTCGTGGGAGGGACCCAGTGGAAGGCAACTGAATCATGGGGGCGGTTACCTTCATGCTGTTCTCGTGATAGTGACTGAGCTCTCAGGAGATCTGATGCTTTTATAAGGGGCTTTCCCCTCTTTTGCTCCACACTTCTCCTTACTGCTGCCATGTGAAGAAGGATGTGTTTGCTTCCCCTCTGCCACGATTGCAAGTTTCCCGAGGCCTCCCCAGCCAGGCGGAACTGTGAGTCGATGTAACCTCTTTCCTTTATAAATTACCCAGTCTCCAATATTTCTTCACAGCGGCACGAGAAGACTAATACACTATCTCTCAACACAATACCGGCTCCCAAGTCCTTTTCCTGGCTGTGTTATATTACGCTGAACTTAAGAAGCAAGTATAAACATCAAGTAAAACTTTATTCAAAGTGGCTGTGGGATGCCATTTACCCTAACTGCCTATCTGACTACAAAAAGACTTATTTTCTCTGATATCCTACCACTTCCCTGAGGCCTCCTCTTAAAAGCAAATCGGGGCGCTGAGCAAGGGTAGTGATTACCAAACCTGGCTTTGCCTCAGCCATCTGGGAACTCCTTAAAAACAGAATTATAAGCAAATAATACAGACAAAAACAGCAAAGGATATAAACACAGTTCACAGAAATACTGATACAACTGTAGGCTCTTAAACCCTATAAAAAATACTCAATGTCATTCATAATAAGAGGAGTGCAGATTACAACTAGATTGAGATACCAGCCTTCCACATCAAACTAGCAAAAATTCACAAGTTGGCTAACACACTCTATTGGCAAGGCTACAGGAAGAAAAGGCACTCTGATATATTGTTGGTGGGAGGGAAAATTGGTAAACGTCCTAGGAGAGTGCCTTTGCTATACATCAAAGTTATCATACGAATGCCAATAACCTTCATGGAAGTGATTACTCTTTCTGAGAATTTAGCCTACAGACCAGCAAAAGTGTAACATGAGATAAGCATAAGGTTATCTAATACAGAATTGTCTGTCACATCAAAAGACTGAAAGCAACCCAATGTCCATAAATGGGAGACAGACTATTTTTTTGAAGTATGGTCTATTCATATGATAAAATGTCACAGCCTATAACAAAGAAAGAGGAAGTGCTGTATTCTCTAAATTGCAAAAATCTCCAAGATACTTTGTTTAGGTGAAAAAAAAAAAAAACAAGGTCCAAAATGCTGCACCCTTTCTATGGAGCGAGAGGAGGGGGAAGCAGATGAAATCTGCATTGCTATTTGCTTGCCTATGTACAAGGAAACTCTGAAAGAATACATACAAAATAGTAACTCTCTTGCACTGCTGGGAGAAGGAGAATTGTACAAATAACTTTGGAAGACAATCTGGCAGAGTCTGGTGATGCTGAAGGTGTGCACATACTAAATAAGGCAATTCCCATGTAACAGGTGCGTCCTAGAGAAGACATGAAACGCAAGGCTGTGGGACACGTGCTGGAAGATCTCACGGCACCCAGCCTGCAGTCGCAACAGCCCGTGAGCACACAAAGTGGCCATCAGAAGCAGAATAATTCTGAGTGAAAAAAAACAGCTGCAGGGTTTGTGGAGTTTGAAGCCATTTACACAGAAATTCTAAAACGTGAATAAAGTATCATTTACCATGAATGGGTATATACACATATAAGTGAAAGGCTTTTTTTATTATTATTATTTATCTTTAGAGACAAGGTCTCATTCTGTCACCCAGGCTGGAGTGCAGTGGCCCAATCACAGCTCATTGAAACCTCAAACTCCTGGGGCTCCAGCGATCCTCCTGCCTCAGCCTCCCAAGCAGCTGAGACTACAGGCTATGCCACCATGCTTGGCTAATTTTTTAATGTTTTATAGAGATAGCCTCTTGCTATTTTTCCCAGGCTGGTCTTGAACTCCTGGCCTCAAGTGATCCTCCCGCCTCGCCCTCCCAAAGCATTGGGATTACAGAAGTGAAAGTATTTTTTTAAAAGCATACCAAGATGATAATAAAGACCAAATTCAGATAAAAGTCGCCTTTGGGAAGAAAAAGAGGCTTAAATAGGGGAGGCACGTTTCAATTCTATCTGTAGCATTTTAGACCTTAAAAGGATATAAAAATGATACGAAGTAAAAAAGGAAAAAAAGATTCTTAAGTCCCTAATGAATCTGAATCACTGGGAATCTACGTTTTTTACATCTCCAAGTGTTTCTGATCTAATGACGGTATCTGGAAGAAACTACACTAACCCATCTCAGGTCTCTGCTGGCCCAAGATAATTCTGTAACTGTTTGAAACTAGTTTTGTCATCTGACTTTCCTTTCTAATCAAGACTTCTTAGGTTCCTATACCATTATATGTACGGAAGTAACATCACAGGCATGAAAAATAGAGTAACTGAACAATTTAAACTCTTTAGAAAAGATACTTTACCCCATATTATTTACTTTCCTTTTCAGAAAAATCAGCAAATGCTAAAAAAAAAAAAAATTCTTGCAATTAACTTCCGTTCATAAATGGAGTCATCATTCTATAATTGGCTAAGTGCCTCTGATCTATAAGTAGCTCCCATCTGGTGAAACACGATACAAGATTATTCACCCCATCAGCATCTGACACCTTGAGAAAGTTTTGTTTTTACTGGTCTGTTTGTCAGTGCACTGTCAGCTCTATGCCCTCTCCCAGTGACACTCCAGATGACTTCATGTCAGACCAGCACCAGCAAGAAGGGAGCTGCTCTTCAGTGTACAGGAAATACTTAACTAACTGTGAGGGCAGAGGAGAAAAAGAAGAAAGCTGAAGTTTCAGAGCAGCCTTTCTTGGGTTTCCACTGAGGAACAGCTAAGCACGGAATGCAGAAGGATGGGTACAGGTGACCAAAAGCATGGGATCGGGTGAAGAAAACAGAATCACACAGAAAGCTTCGCACTGAATTCCATAATTGCCGTTCCCTCCTTACAGAAGGAATGGCACTATGGTCATAGAAATGTGGAATAAAAGAGGGAACGGCAAACTGTCAGATGGCCCAACACAGTGAGAATGAAATGTGAAGCCAGGAAACTCTGACTTAGATCCCCTGCTTGATCACTTATGGATCATGGTAGCACTTCGCCCACCTGAGACTCAGGCTGTCAGCTGACAAATGAAACTACACGTGCCTGCTTTGAGGTTAAGAGACAATGATGGCAGAGAAGTCCCTTGTGAGTGTAAAGGGCTTTAGTGAAATTGGTAATGGTGGTGGCTGATGTGTAACATATTAAAGTTCCATGCTGGGAAGGCTAAATAAGCTCGACAGTAGAAACTTCTGATCACAGGACTTCCAGAAGGATCATCCGGAGAGGAAAAAAACTCTCTTCAATCTGCCATATGATACAGATGTGGGAAGAGCCACAGCCACTGCCAACGGCATGAAAAAGAAAGCAAGTGTGTGTCCTGAGTGCTGGCAGGCAGCGGTGGGAGCCACTGCTCTCGCCATGGGGTCGGAACCACATGCCTTCCTGCGGGTGACAGCGAGTTTGACGGAGGGAGACCTGTGTGGCATAAGACCTGCTGCTAGGAAGTGTTCTGCCAGGTTTTCCCACCCCACTCCTGAGCCCTTTTCTCACAGCAGGTACTTGCCGGCAATGATGGACTAGGTGGGTTGGGCCAATCTTCCTCATGAAGACAATTAGAAAAGCAAGATAACCATCACTCTTCACAGGACTAGATAAAACAATCCTAAAACTCATATGTGGAAAAAAAAAAAAAAAGAGCCCACACAGCCAAAGCAAGACTAAGCAAAAAGAACAAACAAAAGAAGGCATCACATTACCTGATTTCAAACTATAGTATAAGGCCATAGTCACCAGAACAGCATGGTACTGGTAAAAAAAAAAATAGGCAAATAGGCAGAGGGAACAGAATAGAGAACCCAGAAATAAACCCAAATACTTACAGTCAACTGACCTTCAACAAAGCAAACAAACACATAAAGTGGGAAAAGGGCACCCTATACAACAAATGGTGCTGGGATAATTGGCAAGCCTCATGTAGGAGAATGAAACTGGATCCTCATCTCTCACCTTGTACAAAAATCAACTCAAGATGGATGAGGACTTAAATCTAAGACCTGAAACCACAGAAATTCTAAAAGATAACATCAGGAAAACCCTTCTAGACATTGGCTTAGGCAAGGACTTCATGACCAAGAATCCAAAAGCAAATGCGATAAAAACAAAGATAAATAGCTGGGACTTAATTAAACTAAAGAGCTTTTCCATGGCAAAACCGGTCAGCAGAGTAAACAGACAACTCACAGAGTGAGAGAAAACCTTCACAATCTATATATCCCACAAAGGACTAATATCCAGAATCTACAACGAACTCAAACAAATTAGCAAGAAGAAACCAAACAATCCCATCAAAAGTGGGCTAAGGACATGAACAGACAATTCTCAAAAGAAGTTATACAAATGGCCAACAAACATACAAAAAAATGCTCAATATCCCTAATGATCACGGAAAGCAAATCAAAACCACAATGTGGTACCACCTTACTCCTGCAAGAATGACCAGAATCCAAAAATAATAGATGTTGGTGTGGATGCGGTGAACAGGGAACACTTCTACACTGCTGGTGGGAATGTAAACTAGTACAACCACTATGGAAAACAGTGTGGAGATTTTTTTTTTTTTTTTTTTGAGATGGAGTCTCGCCCTGTCACCCAGGCTGGAGTGCAGTGGTGCAATCTTGGCTCACTGTAACCCCCTCCTCTCAGGTTCAAGCGATTCTCCTGCCTCAGCCACCCAAGCAGCTGGGACTACAGGCGCGTGCCACCACGCCTGGCTAATTTTCTGTATTTTTAGTAGAGACAGGGTTTCACCGTGTTATCCAGGATTGTCTCAATCTCCTGACCTTGTGACCTGCCTGCCTTGGCCTCCCAAAGTGCTGGGATTACAGGCATCAGCCACTGCGCCCGACCTGGAGGTTTCTTAAAATAATTAAAAGTAGAAGCACCATTCGATCCAGCAATCCCACTACTGGGTATCTATCCAGAGGAAAAGAAGGCATTATACGAAAAAAACACTTGCACACACGTTTATAACAGCACAATCCACAATTGCAAAAATGTGGAATCAACCCAAATGCCCATCAATCAATGAGTGGATAAAGAAACTGTGGCATACACACACACACACACACACACACACACATATACAATGGAATACTACTCAGCCATAAAAAGGAATACATTAATGGCATTCGCAGCAACCTGGATGAGATTGAAGACTACTATTCTAAGTGAAGTAACTCAGGAATGGAAAACCAAACATTGTATGTTCTCACTCATAAGTGGGAGCTAAGCTATGAGGATGCAAAGGCATAAGAATGACACAATGGACTTTGGAGAATGACACAATGGACTTTGGGGACTCAGGGAAAGGGTGGAAAGGAGGTAAGGGATAAAAGACTACAAACTGGGTGCAGTGTATACTGCTTTGGTGATGGGTGCACCAAAATCTCACAAACCACTAAAGAACCTACTCATGTCACCAAACACCACCTATTCCCCAATAACCCATGGAAATTTAAAAATTTTTTTTAAAAAAAGCAAGATAAAATAGAGGAAGCATCTTCCCAAAAGCATGAGGCAGCTACTATGATAGTGAACAATGCCTGGGCCAAAATCCAGAAGATGATGGAAATTCAGAAGGGAAGCCTGGTGGCTGGGACTGCCTTGCCACCCCAAAGGGGCAGCTGAGGGGCGAGGTAGAACCTCCAACGGCTCAGTGGGAAGAGAGATCCAAGCTGTAGTCCAGGGTATGCCAAAGACAGGGTCCCTGGCAAAATACCCACAAGCAGGATGGGGACCCCAACGGAATGTAACTTGGAGTTAAGAGTGAACTGAAACAAATATAAACCTGCCTTTGAATGGACTGCGGGCTGCCTTCAGGTTACCTGGGTGGCTCTGGAATGGACTGCGGGCTACCCTCAAGTTACCTGGGTGGCTCTGAAAACCTCAAACCCTGAATTTAGAATAAACTGATTTTGCAGCGCTATCACCCCCAAGCATGCGGGAGAGGCAAGGGAAAATGCTCCTTGGTAGTGGAAAGCAGAGTTCTAGAAATCAAGCTATTTCCATAGGAACAATTGGGGACCTACATGAAAAAGAATGAAGTTGGACCCCTACTTCACACTGTATGCAAAAAATTAAATCAAAGTGGATCAAAAATCTAAATGTGTGGAGCCAAGATGGCGGAATAGGAACAGCTCCGGTCTCCAGCTCCCAGCCCCAGCGACACAGAAGACTGGTGATTTCTGCATTTCTGCTTGAGGTACCGGTTTCATCTCACTAGGGAGTGCCTAACAGTGGGTGCAGGACAGTCAGTGAAGCACACTGTGCGCGAGCCGAAGCAGGGCGAGGCATTTGCCTCACTCGGGAAGCGCAAGGGGTCAGGGAGTTCCCTTTCCTAGCCAAAGAAAGGGGAAACAGACGGCACCTGGAATATCGGGTCAGTCCCATCCTAATACTGCGCTTTTCCAACGGGCCTGGAAAACGGCACACTAGGAGATTGTGTCCCGCACCTGGCTCGGAGGGTCCTATGCCCACAGAGTCTTGCTGATTGCTAGCACAGCAGTCTGAGATCAAGCTGCAAGGCGGCAGCGAGGCTGGGGGAGGGGCGCCCGCCATTGCCCAGGCTTGCTTAGGTAAACAAAGCAGCCAGGAAGCTCGAACTGGGTGGAGCCCACCACAGCTCAAGGAGGCCTGCCTGCCTCTGTAGGCTCCACCTCTGGGGGCAGGGCACAGACAACCAAAAACTCAGCGAGAACCTCCACAGCCTTAAATGTCCCTGTCTGACTGACAGCTTTGAAGAGAGTAGTGGTTCTCCCAGCACGCAGCTGGAGATCTGAGAACGGACAGACTGCCTCCTAAAGTGGGTCCCTCACCCCTGAGCAGCCTAACTGGGAGGCACCCCCCCAGTAGGGACAGACTGACACCTCATTCAACCGGGTACTCCTCTGAGACAAAACTTTCAGAGGAACTATCAGACAGCTGAATTTGTGGTCTCACGAAAATCCGCTGTTCTGCAGCCACCGCTGCTGACACCCAGCCAAACAGGGTCTGGAGTGGACCTCTAGTAAACTCCAACAGACCTGCAGCTGAGGGTCCTGTCTGGTAGAAGGAAAACTAACAAACAGAAAGGACATCCACACCAAAAATCCATCTGTACATCATCATCATCAAAGACAAAAAGTAGATAAAACCACAAAGATGGGGAAAAAACAGACCAAAAAAACTGGAAACTCTAAAAAACAGAGCACCTCTCCTCCTCCAAAGGAACGCAGTTCCTCACCAGCAACGGAACAAAGCTGGATGGAGGATGACTTTGATGAGTTGAGAGAAGAAGGCTTCAGACGATCAAACTACTCTGAGCTACGAGAGGAAATTCAAAACAATAGCAAAGAAGTTAAAAACTTTGAAAAAAAATTAGAAGAATGGATAACTAGAATAACCAATGGAGAGAAGGGCTTCAAGGAGCTGATGGAGATGAAAGCCAAGTTTCGAGAACTACGCGAAGATTGCAGAAGCCTCAGTAGCAGATGCGATCAACTGGAAGAAAGGGTATCGCTGATGGAAGATGAAATGAATGAAATGAAGAGAGAAGGAAAGTTTAGAGAAAAAAGAATAAAAAGAAATGAACAAAGCCTCCAAGAAATTTGGGACTATGTGAAAAGACCAAACCTACGTCTGATTGGTGTACCTGAAAATGATGGGGAGAATGGAACCAAGTTGGAAAACACTCTGCAAGATATTATCCAGGAGAACTTCCCCAATCTAGCAAGGCAGGCCAGCATTCAGATTCAGGAAATACAGAGAACGCCACAAAGATACTCCTCGAGAAGGGCAACTCCAAGACACATAATTGTCAGATTCACCAAAGTTGAAATGAAGGAAAAAATGTTAAGGGCAGCCAGAGAGAAAGGTCGGGTTACCCACAAAGGGAAGCCCATCAGACTAACAGCTGATCTCTCAGCAGAAACTCTACAAGCCAGAAGAGAGTGGGGGCCGATATTCAACATTCTTAAAGAAAAGAATTTTCAACCCAGAATTTCCTATCCCGCCAAACTAAGCTTCATAAGTGAAGGAGAAATAAAATACTTTATAGACAAGCAAACGCTGAGTGATTTTGTCACCACCAGGCCTGCCCTAAAAGAGCTCCTGAAGGAAGCACTAAACATGGAAAGGAACAACCGGTACCAGCCACTGCAAAAACATGCCAAACTGTAAAGACCATCAAGGCTAGGAAGAAACTATAGCATCTAATGAGCAAAATAACCAACTAACATCATAATGACAGGATCAGATTCACACATAACAATATTAACGTTAAATGTAAATGGGCTAAATGCTCCAATCAAAAGACACAGACTGGCAAACTGGATAAGGAGTCAGGACCCATCAGTGTGCTGTATTCAGGAAACCCATCTCACGTGCAGAGACACACATAGACTCAAAATAAAGGGATGGAGGAAGATCTATCAAGCAACTGGAAAACAAAAAAAGGCAGAGGTTGCAATCCTAGTCTCTGATAAAATAGACTTTAAACCAACAAAGATCAAAAGAGACAAAGAAGGCCATTACATAATGGTAAAAGGATCAATTCAACAAGAAGAGCTAACTATCCTAAATATATATGCACCCAACACAGGAGCACCCAGATACATAAAGCAAGTCCTCAGTGACCTACAAAGGGACTTAAACTCCCATACAATAATAATGGGAGATTTTAACACCCCACTGTCAACATTAGACAGATCAACGAGACAGAAAGTTAACAAGGATATCCAGGAATTGAACTCAGCTCTACATAAAGTGGACCTAATAGACATCTACAGAACTCTCCACCCCAAGTCAACAGAATATACATTTTTTTCAGCACCACACCACACCTATTCCAAAATTGACCACATAGTTGGAAGTAAAGCTCTCCTCAGCAAATGTAAAAGAACAGAAATTATAACAAACTGTCTCTCAGACCACAGTGCAATCAAACTAGAACTCAGGATTAAGAAACTCACTCAAAACCGCTCAACTACATGGAAACTGAACAACCTGCTCCTGAATGACTATTGGGTACATAATGAAATGAAGGCAGAAATAAAGATGTTCTTTGAAACCAATGAGAACAAAGACACAACATACCAGAATCTCTGGGACACGTTCAAAGCAGTGTGTAGAGGGAAATTTATAGCACTAAATGCCCACAAGAGAAAGCAGGAAAGATCCAAAATTGACACCCTAACATCACAATTAAAAGAACTAGAAAAGCAAGAGCAAACACATTCAGAAGCTAGCAGAAGGCTAGAAATAACTAAAATCAGAGCAGAACTGAAGGAAATAGAGACACAAAAAACCCTTCAAAAAATTAATGAATCCAGGAGCTGGTTTTTTGAAAAGATCAACAAAATTGATGGACCGCTAGCAAGACTAATAAAGAAGAAAAGAGAGAAGAATCAAATAGATGCAATAAAAAACGAAAAAGGGGATATCACCACCGATCCCACAGAAATACAATCTACCATCAGAGAATACTACAAACACCTCTATGCAAATAAACTAGAAAATCTAGAAGAAATGGATAAATTCCTCGACAAATACACCCTCCCAAGACTAAACCAGGAAGAAGTTGAATCTCTGAATAGACCAATAACAGGTTCTGAAATTGTGGCAATAATCAATAGCTTACCAACCAAAAAGAGTCCAGGACCTGATGGATTCACAGCTGAATTCTACCAGAGGTACAAGGAGGAACTGGTACCATTCCTTCTGAAACTATTCCAATCGATAGAAAAAGAGGGAATCCTCCCTAACACATTTTACGAAGCCAGCATCGTCCTGATACCAAAACCTGGCAGAGACATAACCAAAAAAGAGAATTTCAGACCAATATCCTTGATGAACATTGATGCAAAAATCCTCAATAAAATACTGGCAAACCGAATCCAGCAGCACATCAAAAAGCTTATCCACCATGATCAAGTGGGCTTCATCCCTGGGATGCAAGGCTGGTTCAACATACGCAAATCAATAAATGTAATCCAGCATATAAACAGAACCAAAGACAAAAGCCACATGATTATCTCAATAGATGCAGAAAAGGCCTTTGACAAAATTCAACAACCCTTCATGCTAAAAACTCTCAATAAATTAGGTATTGATGGGACGTATCTCAAAATAATAAGAGCTATCTACGACAAACCCACAGCCAATATCATACTGAATGGGCAAAAACTGGAAGCATTCCCTCTGAAAACTGGCACAAGGCAGGGATGCCCTCTCTCACCTCTCCTATTCAACATAGTGCTGGAAGTTCTGGCCAGAGCAATCAGGCAGGAGAAGGAAATAAAGGGTATTCAATTTGGAAAAGAGGAAGTCAAATTGTCCCTGTTTGCAGATGACATGATTGTATATCTAGAAAACCCCATTGTCTCAGCCCAAAATCTCCTTAAGCTGATTAGCAACTTCAGCAAAGTCTCAGGATACAAAATTAATGTACAAAAATCACAAGCATTCTTGTACACCAACAACAGACAAACAGAGAGCCAAATCATGAGTGAACTCCCATTCACAATTGCTTCAAAGAGAATAAAATACCTAGGAATCCAACTTACAAGGGATGTGAAGGACCTCTTCAAGGAGAACTACAAACCACTGCTCAATGAAATAAAAGAGGATACAAACAAATGGAAGAACATTCCATGCTCATGGGTTGGAAGAATCAATATCGTGAAAATGGCCATACTGCCCAAGGTAATTTATAGATTCAATGCCATCCCCATCAAGCTACCAGGGACTTTCTTCACAGAATTGGAAAAAACTACTTTAAAGTTCATATGGAACCAAAAAAGAGCGCGCATCGCCAAGTCAATCCTAAGCCAAAAGAACAAAGCTGGAGGCATCACGCTACCTGACTTTAAACTATACTACAAGGCTACAGTAGCCAAAACAGCATGGTACTGGTACCACAACAGAGACATAGATCAATGGAACAGAACAGAGCCCTCAGAAATGATGCCGCATAGCTACAACTATCTGATCTTTGACAAACCTGACAAAAACAAGAAATGGGGAAAGGATTCCCTATTTAATAAATGGTGCTGGGAAAACTGGCTAGCCATATGTAGAAAGCTGCAACTGGATCCCTTCCTTACACCTTATACAAAAATTAATTCAAGATGGATTAAAGACTTATATGTTAGACCTAAAACCATTAAAATCCTACAAGAAAACCTAGGCAATACCATTCAGGACATAGGCGTGGGCAAGGACTTCATGTCTAAAACACCAAAAGCAATGGCAACTAAAGCCAAAATCGACAAATGGGATCTCATTAAACTAAAGAGCTTCTGCACAGCAAAAGAAACTATCATCAGAGTGAACAGACAACCTACAGAATGGGAGAAAATTTTTGCAACCTACTCATCTGACAAAGGGCTAATATCCAGAATCTACAATGAACTCAAACAAATTTACAAGAAAAAAACAACCCCATCAAAAAGTGGGCAGAGGACATGAACAGACACTTCTCAAAAGAAGACATTTATGCAGCCAAAAAACACATGAAGAAATGCTCATCATCACTGGCCATCAGAGAAATGCAAATCAAAACCACAGTGAGATACCATCTCACACCAGTTAGAATGGCCATCATTAAAAAATCTGGAAACAACAGGTGCTGGAGAGGATGTGGAGAAATAGGAACACTTTTACACTGTTGGTGGGACTGTAAACTAGTTCAACCATTGTGGAAGTCAGTGTGGCGATTCCTCAGGGATCTCGAACTAGAAATACCATTTGACCCAGCCATCCCATTACTGGGTATATACCCAAAGGACTATAAATCATGCTGCTATAAAGACACATGCACACGTATGTTTATTGCGGCACTATTCACAATAGCAAAGAGTTGGAACCAACCCAAATGTCCAACAACGATAGACTGGATTAAGAAAATGTGGCACATATACACCATGGAATACTATGCAGCCATAAAAAATGATGAGTTCGTGTCCTTTGTAGAGACATGGATGAAACTGGAAAACATCATTCTCAGTAAACTATCGCAAGGACAAAAAACCAAACACCGCATGTTCTCACTCATAGGTGGGAATTGAACAATGAGAACTCATGGACACAGGAAGGGGAACATCACACTCCAGGGACTGTTGTGGGGTGGGGGGAGGGGGGAGGGACAGCATTAGGAGATACACCTAATGCTAAATGACGAGTTAATGGGTGCAGGAAATCAACATGGCACATGGATACAGATGTAACAAACCTGCACATTGCGCGCATGTACCCTAAAACCCTAAAGTATAATTAAAAAAAAAAAAAAATCTAAATGTAAGGGCTAACACTGTAAACTTCTCAGAATAAAATACACATGTAAACCTTCAAGACCCTGGATCAAGTAATCATTTCTTATATATGACCCAAGAAGCAATAAAGAGCAAGGAAGAACTGAAATCTGCTTCAACATGGACGGACCTTGAAAACACGACGCTACATGAGAGAAGCCAGCCACAAAAGCACAGGTACTGGAAGAGCCACTTCTGTGAAACGCTGACAACATGCGGCTCTACGGAGACAGAAAGCAGATAAGTGGCTGCCTAAGATGGACAGCGGTGGTGGCAAAAGGGCAATGATTGCTAATGGGTATGGCGTTCTTTGTTTTTGAGACAGGGTCTCGCTCCTATCACCCAGGCTGGAGTACAGTGGCGCAGTCACAGCTCACTGCAGCCTCAACCTCCCAGGCTCAGGTGATTCTCCCACCTCAGTCTCCAGAGTAGCTGGGACTACAGGCACATGTCACCATGCCCGGCTGATTTTCTATCTTTTAGCAGAGACAGGGTTTCTGCATGTTGTCTAGGCTGGTCTCAAACTCCCAGGCTCAAGCAATCGGCCCACCTTGGCTCCCAAAGTGCTGGGATACAGGCATGAGCCACTGCGCCCAGCCAGTACAATTTTCTTTCCGGAGTGATGAAATTCAGAATCCAGATTATGGTGATGGCTGCACAACTCAGTGAATATATATATAAAAAAAAAACACTGAATTGGACTTGAAAAGGGTGAATTTACAGTATGTGAATTATACCTCAATAAAGCTATTATAAAAAAATTATTTCAATAATTTTTCCCCTAATATAATGCCTAGCGTGAACTTGAGATAACCTGGCACAAGGATGACAAAAATGACATGAACAAGTACAGCACAACAGACAACAGAGCCAGGTTCAAACTCCACCAAAACCACTGTCAAACCACCATGCTGATGACATTTATGAAGATAAAAGTAAACGTTTCTAAAAGAAATTTAACACTGTACAAATAGTATTTCCAGCTTGAAGAAGAAACAACTAGAAATTCTAGGTACAAGCCAAAATGAACTCTAAAACAAAAACAAACCAAAAAGATTAGAGATTCTAGGACTGAACACTACTGCCATGGACGGAATGTGTTCCCCCAAATTCATATCCTGAAATCCTAACCCTCAAGAGGATGGTGTTACGAGGCAGAACTCTGGGAGGTGACTAGGTCATGAGGGCAGAGCCCCCATGAATGGGATTGGTGCCCTTATAAAAGAGGCCCCAGAGACCTGCCTTGTCCCTTCCGCCACATGAGGACACAGATGGAAGGTGCCATCTGTGAACCAGGAAGCAGGCCCCCACCAGACACTGAATAGAATGGTCCCTTGATCTTGGACTTCCCAGCCTCCAGAACTGTGAGAAATACATTTGTTATAAATAAGCCACTCAGTTTATCATATTTCATCAGAGCAATCCAAGTAGACTAAGACTACTATCATCACCAAAATTAAGAACCCAGTGAACAGGAACAAATTTAATAGCAGATTAGAAGCAGCCAAAGAGAGAAATAATGGGCTGGAAAGTAACAAGAAAAATAAACCAGACTAAAGAAGAAAAAAGAATGTAGGGCTGGACACGATGGCTCACACTTGTAATCCCAGCACTTTGGGAGGCCAAGGTGGGCGGATCGCTTGAGCTCATGAGTTCGAGACCAGCCTGGGCCACATGGAGAAATGCTGTCTCTAGAAAAGATACAAAAATTAGCCAGGAATAGTGGCATGTAATCTGAGCTAACTTGGGAGGCTGAGGTGGGAGGATCGATTGAGCCTGGGAGGCAGAGGTTGCAATGAACCACGATCATGCCACTACATTCCAGCCTGGGAAACGGAGCCAAGCCTTGTTTCAACAAACAAATAAAAAAGGTTGGTAAATACAAAAAGAGACGAGAAGTAAGTATAGTGAGAAAGTCTAACATATATTTAAATGTAGTCTCAGGGAAGAAGGAGAAACGGGGAGAAAAGCTGTATTTTAAGAAAATGGCTAAAAAATTTTTCCAAAACTTAGAAAGATAAAAATCCACAAGATTTCAGAAGCCCAGCCAATCCCAACCAGAATAAAATTTAAAAAGAATCCATATGCAGACACAATAAAGTGACACTGTAGAAAATAAAAGTAAAAGACAAAGTTGTTGAAGCAGCCTACAAACAGAGACAAGCTGCCTTTTAAAGATAAGCGTGAAAGTGACACGGGGTTTCTGATTAACCTCCATGTCATCAGAATATTTAGCTATTAAAGACAAAACTCTTCGGGTGAATCCATCTTGCCTATGCTTGAACAAAATAAGAATTAAAATTAAGATGGATCTCAGAAAGGCACGTGAACTGAAATGGCTGTGAAACACAGCAGACAACCCACCTTCAGCCACTGCTCAGCCTGTTCCTTGCTCTGGACAGCAAGAACAAGCGGGTCCGTGCCCTGCTGAGTAATCTTCAGCTCGTGCTTCTTCTTTTTGCTGTCTTTCGGGATGTACGTAATGTTGCAGCCTTGGAGTGGCAGTTCCATCTGAGGCTGCTGGTCCTTGGAACTTTTATAGCACTGCATTCAACACAACAAATCAAATGATATTATAAGGGAGTTCAAACAGAAACACTGAGGAAGCTCTAGCATCGTGAAAATGCTGAGTGTGGGCAAGACATCTGAAGGTCTGAATCTGCAGATGAGCAGGTTCACACATACACACACAGTGCTCTTCAGACACTTCACCTCCAAGTGTGAAAAAGTACACCCATTCACTGATTCAGAAAAACTTACTGAGCATCTATCACAGGATTCAACAAACACAAAAAGTCCCTACTCTGATACAGTTTATGATCCAGTGGAGTTTCTTCATTGAATTACGTGAATGTACTTACATAAATAAAAACATAGGCTGGGCACGATGGCTCACGCCTGTAATCCCAACACTCTGGGAGGCTGAGGCCCAGGAGTCCAAGATCAGCCTAGGCAACATGGAGAAACCCCATCTATACTAAAAACACAAAAAATTAGCCAGGCATGGTGGCATGGTCCTGTAGTCCCAGCTGCTTGGGAGGCTGAGGCAGGAGGATCCCTTGAGCCTGGGAGCCTGAGGCTGCGGTGAGCCATAATAGCACCACTGCACTCCAGCCTGGGTGACAGAGAGAGACTCTGTCTCAAACAAACAAAAGAAAACAAAACAAAACAAAACAAAAAAACCCAACACACACATAAATATATATTTAACATAAATGTTTATTTAAATGTATATATAAAATACATTTATATTGATGTGAATAATATATAAAATATACTATTTGTTGCAACTCCACAGCCCTAATGAGAGACAATGTAATAATTTGGATACTTTATTTAATAACCAATATTGCTTGGCATCTGCCTATCTCGTCTTCTCTTTCTGAAAGACACAAATTATTTTCCTAAGAGGATAATATCAATACATAATGTACAAAGCTGATTCATCTACACAACTGACATTCACTCTAAAGATTTCCACTGGTAAGGTTAGAACTGAGACTTAACTCAAATGGGTCTTGCTTAATCTTTATCTGTAAAACTGAGAATCAAATCCTTGCCCAAAGCTTCCCCTACCCCCATTTGTTTACCTGTACTACTTGGGGCCAAAGCATACCTCCTAACAGTCCAAGAGGGCAGATCTGGGTCCTAGATCTGCGACTAATTTATCTGCATCCCAGGGAGTTTCTTAAACTTCCTGAGTCTGTTTCCTCATTTGCAAAATGTGTTTTGGTTATTGTTATTATTATTTTATGGAATTAAGTTATTAGCAACAATAACATCTGCTACCAAGTGCTTAATGTTGGCATCATATGAGGCATTTCACGCACCTCAATCAGCATGGTGGCTCATTCTGCAGATTATGAAACCGAGGTGCAGCTGGTTAAGTCACCTGCCTGAAGAGTCAGGCAACCTGAAAAGTGACAGACCAGGACTCCAGCCCCACCTGTGCACATGCAGAGCCTGCATCTTGACTCTAAACATTCTCTGATGAAGGAAGGAATGAATAGTTATTTTCATAAGTGATTTCTAGAGTCCCTTCATGGTTTGTTTTTGGGGTGTGTGTGTGTGTGTGTGTGTGTGTGTGTGTGTGTGTGTTTGACATGAAGTCTCTCTCCATTGCCTAGGCTGGAGTTCAGTGGCACGATCTTGGCTCACTACAACCTCCCCGTCCCAGGTGTGTGTGTGTGTGTGTGTGTGTGTGTGTGTGATGAAGTCTCTCTCCATTGCCCAGGCTGTGTGTGTGTGTGTATGTGTGTGTGTGTGTGTGTGTTTGAGATGAAGTCTCTCTCCATTGCGCAGGCTGGAGTTCAGTGGCACGATCTTGGCTCACTGCAACCTCCCCGTCCCAGGTTCAAGAGATTCTCCTGCCTCAGCCTCCCGAGTAACTGGGACTACAGGCGCGCGCCACCACACCCAGCTAATTTTTGTATTTTTAGTAGAGACAGGGTTTCACCGGATTGGCCAGGCTGGTCTCGAACTCCTGACCTCATGATCCACCCACCTCAGCCTCCCAAAGTGCTGGGATTACAGGCCCGAGCCACAGCGCCCGGCCTTCCTGTTTTGCTCTTCTAAATCCAGGACTTTGAAGTACACAGATAAGAAATACATCCCCTTTTTAAAAACTAAACCGATGTGAAAAGGAAGAAAAAAATACTTCAACGAACCTCAGATTTTTATGAATATTTACCATTTGAGATTTTCTGCATTTTGAGTATGTATAAAAACAAAGGTGAAAGGCAACTGATCGTACAATGGAAGGAATCGGAAAGGGAATTTTATTTTTTGATTTTAAATTGTGTAAACCTTTTTAATCGACATGTAATAACTGTACATATTTATGGGGTACAGAGTGATGTTTTGATACAGAAAATGTATAGCGATCAGATCAGGTAATTAGCATACCCCCCCATCTCAAATGCTTATCATTTCAGAAAGGGAACTTTGTAACACATTCTTCCTTAAGTTAAATGCCTCACAAGAGATATGCTATCAGCAATAGGACAGGCTGCAATCTGGCAGTCCTAGCAGGCTGGATTTCCTGGGAAGCCGCCTGTACAGCAGACAGCAGCATGCAGGAGGTTTATGAATGGGCGTCGTGAAGACGCCACCAGGAGCAAGGAGAGGGAGGAGTGGGGTGGGCAAAGACGCCCAGTTTGAGTGGCCTCAGGGATACCACCATGAGAGCTCTGGGGCTGGAAGGCCCCATCAGAGCTGCCCAATGAGTCTGGGCCTATACCTCCCACACACACACTGAATGCAGACCCCTGGGGAGGGGGCTCAGCCTTGGGCTCTAGGCCCCTCTTCAATGCAGACAGTCCCCGAGATGGGCTCACCAGCCCTGCCAAGGAAATGTGACCTTCAGTCCTGAAGCGGGAATCTGGGTGCATCGCAGTACCCACCCCAGAACTACCTGAGCACAGAAGGAACAAGTTCCAGAAGGAGATACAAAAAAAGCTGTTAATGGCGGCAACTTGTGGGAAGACAGACTGGGAACATTTAGGGGGAGAACATGGCTTTTTCTTTTCTGTGCTATTTAAGCTTGGAAAGTATTTGCTTTTTATCACTGTTCATTATTTTTTATGCCAATGGGGGTCATCTGGCCCCTGAATGATAGGTCATTTTTGAAAGGAAAAAAGCTTCATAACAAAAATAACTAACTTTGATTCTGCATTTGACCAAAGACAGTGCTTTCACCTGCTTTTCCACTAATTTCTTCTTATTCACAACTACTCTTAGTAGTAGGTATTATCAACCTGGTTTTGAAGGGGGAAAGCTGGCACGGGCCCAAATGGAAGACAAAGCAGGCGAGGGGGGGAAGAAGTCAGGGGGTGAGGGAGAGAAGGGCAGGGGAGAGGGACCAGGGACTCAGAACCCCAAACTGCTAATCCCTATGCACAACCGCGAAGCTTCCCTCACTGGATTTGGAAGCTTCTCTTTTAAATGAAAGTTGATTATGTATTTCTAAAACATTTATATAATATATCCACATCTTGTAGCCATTATATCAGACTGTAAATAAGGACCACATTAATCTTCTTTTTTTCATTTTGTAATATTCCCCATAGCATCATTTTTGGCACATTCTAAATCTGGGAGAAATTCAGGCCACACTTGTGGAAAAAATACGTACTCTGTTTTAAAAAACCGAACAAAAACATTAAAAAATATATAATATCCTAGGAACTTAGTAAAAAAAAAGATTCCCACAATTAAAAGATGAAACCTGGATTTACAAAAAAAAAAAAAAAAAAAAAAAAAACAAACAAAAAAGGATTATCTACTCCACTAGAGTGCTCTACAGAAACATAAATTCTCGTTTTCTAATTAATGATATAATTTTGAGCAATGTTTCCCCCAAGGTTAATCTGAAGGAAGAACAAAAGGCAAAAACATACTCTTAAAGTTCGTAATTCTAATAACCAACCATGGTTTCTAAAAAAAGGCAGGAGGAAAAAGAAGGAAGGTGGAGAGGGAGTGGGGAGGAGGAAGGGATGCTACACCGTCCTCCCGGAATGCAGCCTTCCTGCTGGGGCCTCCACTGGACTCACCCCACAGCAAGGTCCAGGTTCTCCCCTTCCCTGCTTCTCTATTCCTTACTTGTCTTCCTGTTCTGCCTCTCAAATTAAAAAAAAAAAAAAAAAAAAGAATTGGCCCCAAGCTTTCCAAAAGAATTTCCTTTCCTGGCTGCTCCCCGTCCCACTTCTATGAGCTGGCTTTGAGGAATCCACTGACTCACTACAAATGAGAAAATCCATCTTGCTACTCCTGGCAAGTTAAAATCTTGTGCATTTCCACAGACGCAAACCACAGGCACTGCCCGGGAATGGGAATGATTTTGTCTGCTGGCTGCTTTTGGAGCTGGGAAACTAGCAACCTTGAACACACAACATGGGCGAGTGCTCCCTGATGGCGCGTGGGGGCCCCGGCGTGGGACTGCGGCCAGCTCAGGGCACCTGGCTGAGGTCTGAGTGCTGCCCTTCCTGCACAGCTGATGTTAATGATGACTGGATATAAACTCCATGGCTTTTGAGTGCAGCAATCTTACAAAAAATGCAAGCGATTCCAAATGTCTTACCAGCAGTTTGGTGTCTTTGATGACACAGAGCAACTTGGTCCACTGGCCGAACCGCTTCTTCCGCAGCAGGAAGGCACAGATTTTGGCATCCTTGACCAGGTCCATGGAGGCCTCCTCGGAGGGCCACTGGTGCCGGGTTTTCTTCCCCTTCCCATCCTCCTCCTCTTCATCATATGACTCATAAGAGCTGCTCATCGCATCAGAATCATAATCTGTAAAAAATAAACATACACTGGTAAAATGGACTCCTTTACCTTGAAGTTTACCCATGGGCTCAAGAGCACATCATCATATTTTTAATCACCAAGTAACTGAATGAGAAAAGGACTTCTGCTCCTTAAGGGAAAAAACCAAAACAAAAAAAAAAAAAAAACAAAAAAAAATGCTAAGACTCAGGCAGTGGAAACTCAATGACAAGTTGAAGTGCCTACAAATTCTGTGTTTATAGAAACTGTTTCTAGACTGTTTCATATGGACGGGACCCTACGCTGACCCGACACCGACTCCTCGCCACATTCTTGCTGGACGAGCGCCATCCTCATTCTGCAGTGTGTTCTACCACATGGAACTCTTGCCCATGGAGGTCCCTTGCCCTCCCGCGTCCACACCTTTATGCCAAAGTCCTCCTGAGGCTGCAATCTGCTTCTCCCTGCTGGCATCCCCACGTGCACAACATCCCTGACACTCAATATGCGACCAACAGCCACCTCTCCCTTCTGGAGCATCCTTGGAACTTTGACAGAAATGTACACCTGTCCTTCTAATGGTGCCCACCTCACTCTGTGACACACTGGCATGTATACTGCTGTGACTGACAGTTTCCCAAACACATCACCCCTCTGTCACCTCAGGGTCTCTGCATGTGCCATGCCCTCTAGCAAGCTTCCTGTCCATCCACTCGCCCTCCTGCCTTTGCCTGGTAAATGCTCTCATCTTCTGGGGTTTAACTTCCTGACACCTCCTCCAGCAAACCCTCCCTGAATCACCAAAGCTGGGTGCTATGGACTGAACTGTGTTCCTCCCCCCCCCCCCGCCGAAATTCAAGTGTTGAAGCTCTAACCTTAACGACTGCATGTAGAGATAGGGCTTTTAGGAGGTTACTAAAGTTAAATGAGGTCTTAAGGGTGGGGTCCTAATCCCATAGGTCTGGTGGTCTTATAAGAAGAGAGAGTGAGAGAGACAGAGAGAGAGAGCTCTGTCCCCACCACGTGAGGACACAGTGAGGACTCAGCCATCTAAAAGCCAGGAAGAGGCCTCACCAGAACCCAACCGTGCTGGCAGTCTAACCTGGACTCCAGGACTGATGAGCTTCTGCTGTGGAAGCCCCCCACTCGGTGGCATTTGTCACTGCGGCTTGAGCAGACTAATACACTGGGTCAAATGCCCTTCCTCTGAGTCTCCACACGGCCCAACACAGAGCGGATCGCAGCGCACCTCAACACTGGCCCCACTGCAGGCTGTAAGCCCCCTGAAGAAAAGGAGACCATCTGCACCGAACAAAGTACCTGACATGGGGCAAGTACCCAAATAACTGTAGGAGGAAGCGCTGTTAAGTGTCTTTAAATTATACTGGCAAAGCCCTTGGAAGGGCGAATGGCATAGTAAAAGCACTTCCTAAATACCAGCGCCCGTCATTCCTCTCATTACATTCAGCTGCGCTGGATGATAAGCTCCCTGAGACAGGATCTGATTCATCTCTGAATTCCCCTCAGCCCCCAGAATCATCTGGAACACGTTTCTTTTTCAAAACATACTTAAGGAATGAACACCTAAGTGATAAATGAATGATAAGGAGAACAATGGCCAATGCGGTTGCAATACTGTGCAATGTAGCAGCAGTGCCAAAAATGGCAGAGTCTACACAGAACAGAACTCAGGTTTTTACTTGCTGGAAACTGGAGTTTAAGTTGTACTCAGTAATCATGTTTGTCTTGTAATTTCCTTGCAAAGATTCAATACTAACAGGGAGGAACAGAAAGATTCAAAGTTTAAGTTGAATTTTCTTTTTTTTTTTTTTGAGATGGAGTCTCGCTCTGTCGCCCAGGCTGGAGTGCAGTGGCGCAATCTCGGCTCACTGCAAGCTCCGCCTCCCGGGTTCACGCCATTCTCCTGCCTCAGCCTCTCCAAGTAGCTGGGACTACAGGCGCCCGCCACCATGCCTGGCTAATTTTTTTGTATTTTTTAGTAGAGACGGGGTTTCACCATGGTCTCGATCTCCTGACCTCGTGATCGCCCGCCTCGGCCTCCCAAAGTGCTGGGATTACAAGCGTGAGCCACCACGCCTGGCAAGTTGAATTTTCAACAATGAAAAGTCGTCCAGAAGGCCAGGTGTGGTGGCTCACACCTGTAATCCCAGCCCTTTAGGAGGCCAAGGCGGGCAGATCGCTTGAGCCCAGAAGTTCAAGACCAAGCCTGGGCAACATAGCAAGACCCTATCTCTATAAAATGTAAAAAGCTAGCCGGGTATGGTGGGGCACGCCTGTGGTCCCAGCTACTCAAGAGGCTGAGGCAGGAGGATCACTTGAGCCCCAGAGTCCGAGGCTGCAGTGAGCTGTGATCCCAGCCTGGGCAACAGAACAAGATGATGATGATGATTATTATTATTTTTAATTCCAGGAAGGATTTTAAGCAAAAGCTAAGGAGATTGAAGAGGTAACTTTGGCAATGGCACTAGGAATGGGCTGAAGAAGGGACGAGGCAAGAGACAGGAGCAGCTCAGAGGCCATGAGGGATGCGATGAGGGGCTGACTCCAAGGTTGGAGGCGAACAGAACGCCCTGGTCTGGGTCACAGGTCTCTGCCCCAATTCTCCCCCTGCTTCACATCACCCCTCCGCCCACAGGTGGGTCGTTCTCACTGGCTCCAATCTCCCTCCAACACACCCCAAACACCCATCAGCACCTACACCCACCCAGCACCCCCCGCTTCACAGGGCAGCCACAGGTGGCTACTTACATTTCAATTTTCATTCAAGTCCCACATGTCAAGTGGATACTGGGGCCCAGAGGAAAAACACTCCCCCAGCTGCCAAAGCTCTGCTGGATGGCACGGGGGTTGGGGGGCGAGATCTTTACAATCTAGGGCAAAATGCAAGCTGTCACGGAGCCAGGCACGAGGGGGCAGCACACGCAGGGGCACAGGAAAGACGGCAGAGAAGACGTCACTTTAGAGCCAGGCCTCGAGACAAGCTGTTGCCAACCAGAGGAAAAAGTCTGAGGAGGAGAAATGCGATGAGCGAAAGCACTGACAAGCATCAAATGCTCCAAGGCGCAGCGGGTCCTTTCAGCTTCTGGACAGCATGTGAGCGAGGCCACAAAGTGACGTCGGTGGTTACCCTTGGCTGTGCTAGGAAGGGGCAGGGGGCTTCAGGGGCTGACAGTGTTCTACCCTCGACCTGCATGGTGGTTACACAGGTGGCTTCTTTATGATAAATCATTGAGCATATACTCATATTTTATGCACTTTCTGGTAAATGTATTTTACAACAAGAGGGTTTTTAAAACAGTGAGCGTGGCTAGAACAAGGGTATGTGGCAGGAAACAATGGAATATGGAAT
This sequence comes from Symphalangus syndactylus, assembly GCF_028878055.3. Taxonomy (NCBI): domain Eukaryota; kingdom Metazoa; phylum Chordata; class Mammalia; order Primates; family Hylobatidae; genus Symphalangus; species Symphalangus syndactylus. The sequence goes on along the minus strand of NC_072438.2, from coordinate 14,153,694 downwards.
GAGAAGACGGGCAGAGGCCAGACCGCAGATCGCGTGCTGTGCTACGATCCAGTGTAAACTGAGGGGTTCTGGAGGGGCCGCGGACATCATCCTAGCTTTATTTCAGAAAGATGATTCTCATAGTGGCGTGGAGGACCACACGGCCCTCAGGGCTCAGCCCACTTGCTGGAACAGCAAGTTCAGTAAATAATGAAGTAAAGATTTAATGAGTCAGTTAGTTATAAATGGGAAAACTACCTTTGATTTCACTCATTCGACAAATATGTTGTGAGCTCTACTCTATGCCAGGCACTTTTTAAAAATTATCTATGTTGACATAGCAGGTGCTAGGATAAAGCCATGAAAAGCCAGGCCTGCTCCAAATTTACAAAGGTTTCTCACATCCACCATCTCACCGGACCTCCCAGCCACTTGGAGATGGGGCACATAAGACATTAGTCTTATTCAGAGAAAAGGAAGAATGAGGCTCAAAGACTACGAGATTCATCCAGGAGCATAGGCTTGGTGAATGACAGGACTGAAACGTGAACCCAGGCCTTTTGATTTTAAATGGAAAAAGTAAACTATGTTCTAGTAGCCCTTTCATCCTTGGGAATGAGTTGAGGTCTACAGCTATGAAAAAGACAATTTTTCTTTTTTTTTTTTTTTTTTGAGACGGAGTCTCGCTCTGTCGCCCAGGCTGGAGTGCAGTGGCACGATCTCGGCTCACTGCAAGCTCCGGCCTCCCGGGTTCACGCCATTCTCCTGCCTCAGCCTCCGGAGTAGCGGGAACTACAGGCGCCCACCACCACGCCCGGCTAATTTTTTTGTATTTTTAGTAGAGACAGAGTTTCACTGTGTTAGCCAGGATGGTCTCATCTCCTGACCTCGTGATCCACCCGCCTCGGCCTCCCAAAGTGCTGGGATTACAGGCTTGAGCCACTGCGCCCGGCCGAAAAAGACGATTAAGTTCATTGTCTTGCCTTCTTCTAAGAGTGTAGAAATGACAGACTCGTTTTTAGAAAAACCAGCCAACTTAGCAGCAAACAAGGAACAGCCAGAAGTCATCAAGCGTAAAGGATAATGAACTCTCTGGAAAGTATGCTTAGCGGTGTCCCAATCAAGAGAACTCTCCAGAAAGTATGCTTAGTGATGACCCAATCAAGAGAACTCTCCAGAAAGTGTGCTTAGCAATGACCCAATCAAGAGAACTCTCCAGAAAGTATGCTTAGCGATGACCCAATCAAGAGAAGAGACTCTCACTCAGGATATTGCTTGGTAGCTCCACCAGCCAGAGCTGTGGTCTAGGACTTTGAGAAGTTCACCGTCTGGGGGCCTGGGGTTTTGGATTACATTAAGAGGTAATGAATGCTTTGTGAAAAATTATGAACAACTCAGAAATGGGGAGCAGGGAAAGAAATTCCTGATTGCCTTCTAGTCTTGTAGTAAGTGGTACAGGTATTCACAGAGAGATGAACAGGAATGTTTTATTTCAGGGGTACTGGGGGGGGGGGCACTGATTAGATACCATCAGGCCCATCCCATTCAGATGTCTACACTTTGTGTAGAGTAAGGCAGCAGACCAAAGGGCCAACAACAGAACCATGTGAACTCTGTTGAAAGGACATTGGTGATTAGGAAATGCTCTTTGTATCAGTCAGGACTCTCTAGGGAAATAGAAGCCATAGGAGATTAATAGATTAGATAGATAGATGGATAGACAGATGCTCAGGCGGACGGATGGATGGATGTATGAATGGATGGACAGGTGGATGGGTGAGGGGTTGGAAGGAGGGAGGGAAGGAAAGAAGGAAGGGAGGGAGGGAGGGAAGGAAGGAAGAGAGGGAGGGATTTATTAGGGGGAATGGCTCATGCAATTATGGAGACTGAGAAATCCCACAACAAGCCGTCTACCAGCTGGAGACCCTGGGATGCTCATAGTGTGGCTCAGTTCGAGTCCAAAAGCCTCAGCACCAGGGAGGCAGATGGTGAAACTCTCAGTCTGAGATGAAGGTCTGAGAATCCAGGAGGTGGGGAAGTGGGGGAGGGCAGTGGTGCTGGTATAAGTCCTGGGGTCCCAAGGCTGGGATGCCTGAAGTTCTGACGCCCAAGAGAGAAAGATGTCTCCCAGCTCAGGGAAAAGAGAGGCCCATGTGCCTTTCCTGTTTCTGTTCTCTCTGGGCCTCCAGCCGGTCGGATGGTGCTGCCCACACTGAGGGTGGGTCTTCCCCATGTGGGCCACTCAGACCCACAGGCCACTGTCCTCTGGAAACACCTCACAGACACACCCAAAAATAATGCTTCACCAGTTCCTTAGGTCCCACTAATCTAGTCAACTTCACACCTCAAATTCACCACCGCACTCTTCTTCACCAGAAACTAGTTTCATGGACAGGAATTGCTATCCTAGTGTCGTTCTGATGAAATTACACAACACTCCAGTAAACTATTTTTAACTATAAAATGTTCACTCCAGAAAAAAACTGCATAAAAGCAACAGCGATACCACACACACTGCACATCAGGCATATCAGAGGCAGGAACGGTGCCCTGAGAAGGCAGGGCGTCACGACTTTCCAAGGGGCCATGCCTTCTCTCCACCCAAATTCCACAAGAATCTATCTTTAAAAGGCACACGAACCACAGACAAAAGTTAAGTGACAAGCAAGTGTTCTCAAGGGGACTGGAGGGCCACGCAGACCCTGCCTTTTCATTTCAATGCACTGGCTTTGCTGAGGCCATAAGCAGGAGACCCATCAGGCCTCTCTCTTGGTTTCTGACCTCACTTTTCAGAGGGAGGGGAGAGTGAGAGACTGGCAGAAAACAAACACGGCTCCTCTAGGGCAGGAGCTGTGGCCCTCATTTCTCTTGGAGTTCTAGTTCTGGGCCCAAGGCTGAGCAAGCACAATATTAGATGTTTCACAATTAAAAAAAAAAAACTTGTATTGAAATTCGGCATAGAAAAATCAACAGAACAAAGGAAAGGAGTGGAAAAAGCACAGCCCTTCATCTATTCAGTAAGTGTTTATTGAGCACATATTACCTGCCAGATGCAAAACAGACAAAAGCCTTGGCCCTCTTTGTTATCACACTCCGGTGAGGGGGAAAGAGACGACAAACGGGCTATCAGAGGGTAGGGATGTGTCCAAATAACATAATGATGAAGTATGGCTACTTCCTAGAGCTGCTCCCTCAGGTCTTAATGTCGTTTCATAAGAATGATGATGGTGCTCTGCAGCTGTGTCTAGCATTTTCAGACTCACAAAGTGCTTGCCCCTCGATCCTTCCGGCTGCCCCACACAACTCTGTGGAAGGCAAGGCATTTGGAGTGCAGAGAAAGGTTCTCCATCTCACATCCTCACTTTGCAATATCATTCAACACTTTTCTACTTGAGATTCTTACAGGATCAAAATACAAGAGCTATTTAAGGGTCACAAAGTTTTGAACAATGACTCTCCTTCTGCATCACAGATTCTCCACTCTTTCATGCCGCTGTGATCGTGTAAAAGGGGCCAAGGTGGGGGATGGAGGGCAGTGAGCAGGGAAGGAACAGGTGGTAGGTAAAGGGACGAGGAGAGAAGCTCTTAGACGAACTTTGGCTTTAACTTTCTTTTGAGTGGGATGGGAAGCCACCAGAAGGTTGTGAACAGAGCAGAGATCTGACTTATGTTTGAAAATGGCCAGTCTAAGTCTGAGATCTCACTCTAGAGGAATATAGTAAGTCACTGAAATTGAGACTCAGTGTCTTTAAGATAATCTCGTCTCTCTGAGAGTTACTGTGAGGATAAAATGAAGGACACAGGATAGCTCCCTGTGAACCTGAAACTCGAGAAGCAGGTGTAATGTACCTGTGCACATGACCATCCAACATCGGGGCCTGAGGAAGTGAGTGCTCATCTCCAAACACCAGCGGCATTACATAATGTATTTCATTCACACACACACACCCACACCCCATAACATCAGAAATGCCATTTCAACCAATCCCCCTGGAGGAGGGAGAGGGAAGAGGGCAAAACAGAGGAATTAGAAAGCTGAAAATAAAACTGAAATCTGCGTCTGAAACCAAAACACCCAACGAGCATTGTAGTCAGTTTCTGCTATGTCAACGTAGCTAACTGGAACACCACTTCCATTGCTCTGTATGGTCTGGCTACAGGAGAAACTGTGAGGAACCTGGAAGGAGAGAAGGAAACAGCATGCCCATCTCTGAGGCCAGCACAGGGCGCCAGGCCCTGTGGAAGTTCTGGCATGTTGCGCACCCTGCTGGCATGGGGCAGCCATGGGCTCAGGTCCCCCAGCTGCTTGCTGGAGGCTCTCCCGCTTCCGTGTTTTGGACAGCTCCAGAGCCAAGCGCACCTGCATCTTGTGTGGGTCACTTGTGTCACTGAGTCTGGAGGAAGTCATAGATGAGTTGCAGTTTGACCTCATGGATTTTCATTTACCCTTGACCTCCTGCGCTTCACAGCCAGCTTTCCTTCCAGATGATGGGTCCTACCAGGTGCTCAGGCCACAGCCACCCACTGACTTCAACAGCTCCTGCAAGTGTGCAAGGCTAATCTAGAATAAGTCTTCTATCCCCATCGTAATGGTTCTGCTTTTCTGATGAAACCCTCACTGTTGCGCAGGTTGGTATGGACACTCTGGCAGGCTCACCCAGGAAAGGCGAGGGTGGACCTCTGGGAGTCTGGAGCACAGCTACACCATCCTTTACAGAAAACCATCTTACTTCTGAGGAACTACTTCTGGCTAGTGAAGCCCTGGCAGAGACATAATGCTTCACCATGGGACACCAAAAGAAAAGGAAACCTGAGCCGCCCTGCATGGCCCACCAGCTCTCTGACCCATGAAGGGGCACTCCATCCTCAAGTCAAAGCGGGTGTGTGACAGCAGGCTCCATCCACTCCAGAAGACATGAGCAAGCAAGTAGCCCTTAGTCCTGTGCGCTGCCTCCTCCCTCAACAATCATTCATGAATGCTGCCTAATGGTTTGGTTGGATGGTCGACAATGGAGAGGAAGATGATTAAAAAACAGGTAGCAACCAACTGGTCTGCAGAAGATGCTGTCAACAGACCTTCACAAATGGGCACATGATATGAACAGAACTCAGCAGAAGAGGATCTTGATACTCGGGTAAATACCACAACCCACTGTAGCTACATCAGTCAGCCTCATTCCCCAGACTTCTTGTCCAAATGGGCTCATGTAGATGTGGACATGATGGCAGGAATAGAGGTTATGCATCAACTCAGCAACACGGACTTCACTCATGGAAATTAATCCGACTCCAGGTACTTCCGAGTACCCTACCTGCCAACAGCAGATGGCATCAACCTCCTTACCCCACCCCCACGCCCTGACACCATCCCTGGGATATCAGCTGGCACCTAATGGCAGGTTGTTATTACTGGTCCACTTCCATTATGAAGAGATTATTAAAATAAATTTGCCTTCTGGGTCCACAGGGCCTTAAAGAACGTCCTGTTATCCATGATGGGATCCCCACACCATTGCTCCTGACCAGGGAACTCATTTACAGTAAATGAAGTACACAATAATGGGTCTGTGCTCAGGAAATTCACTGATCTTGCCACAGACTCCAGCACCCTGAAGTCGCTTACCCAATAGGTCAAAATAATTTTTTTTGAATATCCAATTATAGTGCCAGCCAACTGGTGACACCTTGTGGGCTTGGGGGCAAGAGACTTCAGAGTATCTTCTGGCACTATATGTTCTGACTTGGTGGTACTGTTTCTCCCACAGCCCAGATTCACAGCCCAAGAATCAAGGGGTGAAACAAGAGGAGCCTCCTCTCACTATTACCCCTAGTGACCCACTAACAAAATGCTTGCTTTCCTTCCCTAAAATGCTGGACCGCACTGGTCTAAGGGCAAGATATGGCAATGGTTTCATTAAACTGAAAGCAGGAGCTGCCACCTGCCCACACCGGGCTCCTCGTGTCAGTAACAGGCAAAGAAGCGGCTCCTGCAGTGGCTGAGGTGACGGACCCCAATCGTGAGGAAGCCGTTACCCCACAGTGGGAGTAAGGAAGAACACGCAGGGGACCTGGAAGACCCCGAGTGCCCCTCTGTGTTCTCACACCCTCTGATTAAAGTTAATGAAAAGTCATGACTATCCAATACAGAAGTGCTACTGAAGGTCCAGACCTTTCAAGAAAGGAAGTTGGATCACCCACCAAGAAAAAACCCACGACCAACCAAGGGGTTTGCTGGGAGCAGCGGGAATATGAAAGGGGCAGTAGAAGGAAGTGGTAAATTCTACCATGAACACCGACCAGGTGTGGAGACTGAACCTGTTACAGGCTTTTCTTCCTTGTTTTGATAAGAATATAACTGTGTACATAGAAACGAATTCTTCCTCCCCCCTCTCCCAGGCCCCTACCATCTCACATAAGAAGGGCTAACAGGATTCAACCTTGTATGAGTACCTCGGAATTTAGGTTACAGGCTCTAGAAGAGAATGGATGTCACCCAAACGTTGGACAAAGGGGCTCTGTCTCCTCTGCGGGGAGCTGGGGAATTTCCCATCACCCGGGCGATGGTGAATCACGTTAGGCTCAAGCACGCGCTGCCTATCTCTACTTGGAAACTCAGTGTGGCTAAAAGAGGTATGCATGGGTGCCAAGTTGACCAAAGACAAACTGTGGTGGTTTTCTACTGTATCAGCCTAGCAAGGCTGGAATCACACTTCTCAAAATTCCCTTTCTTAGATGATTCCGGGCTAGAGTGGCCCTGAGTGAAATCTGGGAGTGATGTGGAGGGCAGAGGGGAGCAGTGGCCCCAGACTCTGCAGGTGGACGCGGGGACAGGGACTGCCGCAGCTCACGTGGGCTGCTGCTGGTCACCTGTGCCCTCAGGAGAGACGCAGGCTCCCGTCTGTCTGTCCCTCCTCTTCCCTAATCCTCATCCAGCTTTCTTCCCAGCTGCCGGCCCGACCAGACACAGCAGAAACTGCCTGTGCTTCTTCCAGGGAAGAAGTTCTCACAACTGCACACACCCTCATTCCTTCAATAAACTCTTCCCTCCGTGACATTCAAAATGGTTTGGCTTCTCCGATGAGACCATAACCCACACAGGTTTGACAAAACCATCTCAAAGTTCGTATCTAACTGAAGGCGGTACGATCCTGAACTGAGCTGACAACTCAACCCACGGCTGTTGCTCAAGGGAGGGGCAGCTGTGTTCTGGGGCCATCAGCTGAGAGTCCCACAGCAGACGTGTCATTGGAGAAGCCACTGTGCACCATCACTGCTGTCTCCTCATTCCCCAGGCGTGAGTTCCTCAGTCACCTCTTCTTCTGGAGTCAGCGGCTGAGGAACAGCCCCACTGAAGGGGCCGTGACCCACCAGCTACATGCAGCTCCTCAGAATGAAAATGACCAACAGCCCCCAAAATCAAACGATCACTCTGTTTCCAGCCTTGAAAGTACACTGCAGGGGAAAGGCCAGAGACAGACGTTCCAAATGCTAGAAAATACCCTCAACAAGAAAACATACTTGTCTTTACTCACTGCCATTAAAAATAAAGGAACTCAATGAGGTTCTGAGTTATATCAAGACATTTAATTTGTTTTCTAATTAATCTACTATCTTCTTAAATAGTTGATAAATTATTGTCAAAATTGAAAAATCCATAGCCACCTTATCGGAACTATCCCTTTTCTCATCCAGAGCACAACTAAGTATTGACATTCGGCCTGGTCTGTGCCTCAACTGCTCCAGAAGCTGAGGAGACAGGCAAGCAGGAGCAGCTGGCGCCCTCAGGGGCACGCAGTCCAGCTGGCCTGGCTTCTCCACAGCCCTTCTCCACACTCAGAGAAGCATGCCAACGGGGGAATCTCCTGTAACAACCTCCTTCCAGTCATCAAGACGGATCCTGCTTTGGTGGAACAGCTGCGCTCGTAGACTGCCAAGGAGAGAAAGATCCGAAATGCAAAGTCTCTATGTGGCAGGTAACAGCATAACAACTTTGGGGAAAAGGAGAGCATTGCCCTCAGGAGACAGACAAGGCTGGAGACCACGCACAGAAGATCAATGCACCAGGAGCCTCCTGAGTACAGTCAGCAACCGCTCTGTCACTTTCCACTTAGCTATCTTTCTTTTTAAAAAGCAAGCTGGATTCCATAAGTTGACATACATTGAGGTACTCAACTTTCTTATGAGATGGTAGCTCCCTGCCTGACAGACACTGAAAGGAAACATACAGCCACCAATTCAAAAATGAATTCCAGAGATTCAACATCAGCATGTCATGCTTCATCTGCACTTGGATCTGGGTACTAACAAACAGGTACTCCTGAGTGCTACCAACAGACCACTGCCTGGGGCCAGGGGAACCAGGGCTTAGGCAAAAATCGTCTAATAGAACCTGTACCCCCCAAAAAGAAAAAACCAAAAGTCTATGACTGAGACGCCTGTTTGTGTTGTACCCAATTATTTCCGGCCCGACAGCCAGCCTGGTGGAAACTGCTCTAATCGTGGCAGGATGGGTGAAGCCCAAGAGAATCGAAGACTAAGGAAGCGGGGGCTGTAGCATGCACCCAAAAAATATACCGCAAAGAGCCATTTCTCTTCCGCGTGCTGATACCTGTTGCCACAGCAATAAGCTTTCACTACCTTTGAGTCAAGGAAGACAGCAATCGGAATAGAGGCTTGTGTGTGAGGCACTCGGTGTCCTTCTCAAAACCTTTCCTGTACTGACAATCTCTTTGGGTTCAAAAAGTACTTGGCCCACAGTGTTTTATAATGCCCTGTTCCCCTTCCGACCCAGAAAGGGGACAGGCTCTGCAACAGTCCTGCCAATCACAAAGGCTGAGCATGGCTGGGCAGGGCTGGCCACTCACTTGATGTGATGTATTCCGGAGCTTTTCCGGGGCTCAGCGGCACAGCTTCCTCATAATAACCTTCTGGGAGGGAGGATGTTGGCAATGGTGGAGGCCCACTGTCAGGAGGCTGAGGAAGAAAGGAAAAGCAACACAGAAATTAGCATGACCATTAGAAGGAAATTCTGGATTTCCAATTAACAGGTGTGGCCAGTCTTTTCCTCTTTCCTCTGTAAAGTCTTTGGCAAAAGAGAACCTCATCCCACAGAGAGGCTTGGAAGGCCACCCCGATGTGTCTCTCTTACTTCCTTGCACATCCATGCCCCAGCCTCGGCCACATGCCGTCCAGTCCACACCAGATCTCCAGGTTCGGCGTGTGCAGCAGTCTCACTGGAGCAACGACGACACAGAACTCCCCTTCCCCCATGCAGGACTGGGCCTGTTCAGATGCTGCCCCAGGGGTCTGAGACAGTGTCTGCACTCCCCTTTATCCCCACACACTCCACACACACCAACCCTCGCAGGCCTCAGACGCAGACTCTGGGACTCCATGGCCCTGCCACAGGCGGTGGGCTCCTGGGACACAGGCGCACCCAGCACTCATCACAGAGCAAGCTGATGAGCCACACTGGCTGAGTGCACGAGTGAGGCTTGCCCACATTCTCACCATATCCCTACTGTGTGACAGGAAAACTTTAAAAAAGCAAATCACCTGGGAGCCACTTTCTAAAACAAAGTAGAAATTATTCTCTAGAGATGGAATCCATTCCTTATTAAAACCAATCATGTCACAATTTTTTTTTTTTTTTTTTTGAGTTGGAGTCTCGCTCTGTCGCCCAGGCTGGAGTACAGTGGCGCAATCTCTGCTCACTGCAAGCTCTGCCTCCTGGTTTCATGCCATTCTCCTGCCTCAGCCTCCCAAGTAACTGGGACTACAGGTGCCCGACACCACACCCGGCTAATTTTGTATTTTTAGTAGAGACAGGGTTTCACCGTGTTAGCCAGGATGGTCTCGAATGTCTGACCTCGTGATCAGCCCGCCTCGGCCTCTCAAAGTGCTGGGATTACAGGCATGAGCCACCGCGCCTGGCCCATCACAATTTTTTAACAAACTCAGAGACCGAAACTCTCTGGTTGTGAAGCCATAGCCTTAGAATATGGACGAGCTGGGGGCTCACTCCATGCCTCGGGACAATCTACGTCCCACCTGGCCTTCAGGACTGTGCTCGAGTCCCCTCTTTTCTTAAATGTTCCTGATGGCTCTAATCCACCCCAGCCTCTCCCTCCTCAGACCATCTACAGGACTTGCTGGTGTGTCTCTCACTGGTCCTTCTGCCAACAGAGGCGGCTGAGTGGCAGGAAAGCCAGCATTCGCCCAGCATCTGCAATCTGCCCAGCACTGTGCTAGACACTTCCGCACCTGCCACAGGAACATTAATCAATCCATGCAGGAATCCTTCAGGGCACGTATTCTATTACCTTCTATTTTACAGATACAGAAGTTGAAGCTCAGAATCTAAATCTGCTCAAAATCAGACACTAGTAACTGCCAGCTGGAGTTTTCAAACACGTCTGCCTGCTAAAGACCTTTTCAATATTCATATTCTTTCTCTCTCCCCTTTTTCCTATGAATAGCATGCAACAATTTCCCACTAACTAGATTCTGTAAACAAGCTGGGAAGAGGTATGTTCACAAGGAATGGAACAGAGCAGAGGCCCCAAATTGAAATCTACTCAGTTACAGTTCCAAGTAGAACAAGGTTCTATTGAAAGTATGCGGCTGTTGTGTTTTTTTAACGTAAACTCTCCAGAAAGTGCGACTCCATCGCTTTCTATGTAACTCATCTCTGAAGCCAAGAAGTCCTTTGTGAATGACTAATCACCCACTGCAGATTCATCCCACTCCTTCCTCTCACCAGATGAAGAAGTGAACTCACTCCAGACCATCTGCACAATATTCCTTCAGGGACTTACAGAGAGTTACCTCCCTCCCGCCCCCAGTCCTTGTTCCCGAGGCTAAATAACTCCAATTCCTTTGCACTCCTATCAGAAGGCTGGCTTCCCAAACTGTCATCATAGTGTGGTGTTAGGCTGGACCATCTCCAGGTCCTTCATGTCTTCCTATAGACGCAACAGAACCTGATACACGGGGCCCGGCACCAGGCAAGGTCTGTACAGGAGTCCACATCCAAGTTAAAATCTCTGCTGGCTGCTTTTGGAAAACAGCTGCTTGATTCACTGAGTATCTTCTATTCCTGAAACACAGGGTATTCCAACTTCCTTTTAGCATGGTCAAACTATTCATGTCCTGGAAAAGCATGACAAATAGCTGAATCAAACAAATGTTTGTGAACTAGTACAGGTCAGACTCCTTTCCTCAGTGCCCCAAGGAACTTACTCTCCAAATCGATGGGGTTCTGAGCAGACACTTTCAAACCCTATTGGTGGTCATGTACTTGGCACAACCTTTTGAGTATGCCCTTAGATCCAATAATTCCACTTCTAGAAACATATGTCAAAAACCACATATGAAAAAAACCACATAAGGATGTTCAATAAAAGTTTGTTTAGTAAAATCTAAAAACAATCGAAATGTTCAAGAGAAGAATGCTCAGATGTACTGCTACATCCACAGGCAGACATTTAAAAGGCCAGTGCATGTGTACAGCCACTTACCTTATTAACCTCTACAAGATACTGCTGCATGAAAGAACAAAGGTGTACTATGATCCCTTTACATAAAAGGTGAGTGTTTGTGCTTACGTATATACAAAGGCAGAAGGTCATTCACTAAAAGTGTTCATAGTGGTTGCCTCTTTCTATATGCAATCTGGAATGCTTGAGTTTTCTGCATAGTTGTCATTTTAAAAAATAAAACCACTTTCATTTTGAAATAATACCCCCTCAGAAAATAATACTGCTAAAGAATCACTCCACTCTCAAATACCACTTATCCTTGAAATTGGCCACAGGGGTTTCAGACACTTCAGGCTTGTTAAAGTCAAACAGGAGAAGGGCTGAAAAGATGAACAAACTGTCACCACCACTGCTTTTAGAGGATCAAGTCTTTCCAATCCTTTCCAATAAGAATTCACTGAGAGCACAATTAACGGAATTCTAAAAGGTAAACAACAGGGAAGACAGGTTTCCAACAGGCGCATGGGAAAGCAGAGGCCAGGCAGGAAATAAGAGAGTCTGGCAAAGGGAGGAAGACGCAGGCGCACAGCCACTCACATCCAAGGTGGGCTTGTTCCTGCACCTCTGCAACCTTGCCAAGACTCCTCGTCCCCATTCCCTCACCTAAAACAAGGGCATCGCATCAGAACAACCTTCAGTGCCCACCCCAGCTCTGAAAAACAAGGGCATCACGTCAGAACAACCTTCAGTGCCCACCCCAGCTCTGAAAAACAAGGGCATCACGTCAGAACAACCTTCAGTGCCCACCCCAGCTCTGAAAAACAAGGGCATCACGTCAGAACAACCTTCAGTGCCCACCCCAGCTCTGAGAGTCCAATTCCAGCATTCTTATAAAGCTACAGGTCCACAGACAACAAAGCCAACTTTACCTCTTCCAAAATTCCATTGAGAGCCGACCCCATGTCCTCCCAAAGGATAAAGGACATGCGAATCTCTGGGCAGAGAGAGTCCCTCAAATGTACCACTGAATGGCAGCCCCACACACCACTGTGGAATCACTCAACTCTCCCTCACTATCAGGAGAGATCCAGTCCGTGCACATGCCCCTAACACGGCCTGCATCTGTCCCCACTGTTTCCTGGGCTGCCACTCACAAAACACAAGCTAACGCAACAAGGGTCCTTGGGCCGGGCACAGTGGCTCATGCCTGTAATCCCAGCACTTTGGGAGACCGAGGCGGGCGGATCACAAGGTCAAGAGTTCGAGACCAGCCTGGCCAACATGATGAAACCCCATCTCTACTAAGAATACAAAAATCAGCCGAGCATGGTGGTAGGTGCCTGTAATCCCAGCTACTCAGGAGGCTGAGGCAGGAGAATTGTTTAAATCCGGGAGGCAGAGGTTGCAGTGAGCCAAGATCGCCACACTGCACTCCAGCCTGGGCAACAGAGCAAGACTCCATCTCGAAAAAAAAGAAAACAAGGGTCCAAAGTCTAACCACCATGGCATTTTAGACACTTAAAAAGAAGTATGAGAAACTACCCTCCTCAGAGAATGACTGATCTTCACTCCTGCTGTGCCCTAGAAATAAGAAAGAATCGGCACTGTGCGAGTGACTAGGTAACTCTCAAATTCACTAAAATATTTCTCCCTCAAATTAATACTTAAGTAAAAGCTCCTGAACTTTTATTTTAGAAAATCTTATCTACCTTCAGGAATTGTAAATTTCTGCTGTAAGGTCTCCATCTTGCATTAGAGAAAACTAGTACTTACACAACAGCACAGTAATATAACCTAGGCTTGTGGGCTTACAGCACTGGCCGTAATTTTAATTCTCGTCTTTTGGAAAGGAAAGCCCATTGGTATCTGTCTTTGCTACTTTAAGGAAAAGCGAATTCTTTAAACAAAAAGAGAATTCACAGAGAATTCTCTTTCCAATAATAATAAAAATAGCCATGGTGCGAGGATTGCTTAAAGCCAGGAGCTCAAGACCAGCCTGGGTAACATGGCAAAATCCCATCTCTACAAAAAAAAATACAAAAATTAGCCAGGCATGATGGTGCATGCCTATAGTCCCAGCTGCTAGGGAGGCTGAGGTGGGAGGACTGCTCGAGCCCGGGAGGTTGCGGCTACAGTGAGCCATCATCATGCACTGCACTCCAGCCTGGGCGACAGTGAGATGCTATCTCAAATAAATAAATCATTGTTTGTAAAATGATATGTTATAAATACAGTAATAATTATGATTGTTATTAGTACAGGTTGAGGATCTCTTCTCCAAAATGCTTGGGACCAGAAATGTTTCTGCTTTTGATTTTGTGTGTGTGTGGGGGGGGCGGGGGGGGTGGTGGATTTGGAATATTTGCATTATGTACTTACTGCCTGAGCATCCCAAATCCAAAAATCCAAAATCTAGAATGCTCCAAAATCCAACACTTTTTTAGCGCTGACATGATGCTCAAAGGACATGTTCATTGGACCATTTTGAATTTCCAGATTCAGGATGCTCAAACCTGTACTGACCACTTGCCTGCAAGGTGTCAGCCACTGTCCTGGGATGCTTGATACATATTTTCTCTCATTCAGAAAATAACACTCAGATGTCAGCCTCTTAATTGTGATTTCACAGATGAGGAAACCGAGGCTCAAGAGATTAAAGACACTGCCCGGGGCTGGACATGCTTATCCACAGAAGTCAGCCAGAGTGGGCACAGCCTGCTGACCTGGAAGCTGCGGCACAACTGCACGGCGTCTGTCGCTCCTGCAGCCTCAGCACCTACCACACAGCGGGCTGAGCAGACAAGATGTAAGGAGGGAACCAACGAACCCAACAACCAAGAGTGCACGGGTCCAGATCTTTTGCTCCCATATCACACAGCACAAGCAGACGCGTCATTTCTTGGGAAGACTCCCCATCCCCGCGCCCAAGGCAGACCCAGCACCTTCACACCTTCCACTGCCGCTTGCCTCGCCTGCCTCACTCGCCCTCTCACAGGCACTCCGCCCTCTGTCTGCTGCTCCCCACCTTCTTCCCTACCCCTGCCCCATCTGTTGCTTAGTCCTTTCCAGGGAAACACCAATAAATGACAAGAGCTGATCTTAGCTGAGAAATACATACCCCTAGGATTTGGAATCCCTTTCTGACTTTAATTTTATATATACAGTGATACCTCCAGATTCTGTTTTTCTGGTAAAAGGGATTAAAATCTGTTAAGAGTAACAGCTAGGCTGGGCGCGGTGGCTCACGCTTGTAATCCCAGCACTTTGGGAGGCCGAGGCGGGCGGATCACGAGGTCAGGAGATCAAGACCACAGTGAAACCCCGTCTCTACTAAAAATATAAAAAATTAGCCGGGCGTGGTGGCAGGCACCTGTAATCCCAGCTACTCGGAAAGGCTGAGGCAGGAGAATGGCGTGAACCTGGGAGGCGGAGCTTGAAGCCAGCTGAGATCGCGCCACTGCACTCCAGCACTCCAGCCTGGGTGACAGAGCCAGACTCCGTCTCAAAAAAAAAAAAAAGAGTAACAGCCAAAAAATATATAATCTGAAATAAGAAAACCAGGGCTCAAGTTCCATTTCTATCACACATTGGTGAAACCCTTTTCTAACCGACGCGAGTATTTCAGCAGCACCCTACGGCATTCGTGCCATAATCTAAACTTCCTGTGCCTCTCGCTGCTCATCTGCGGGAAGGAATCCACGCTGCTGAGGGAAACTGAGGATAATAAAATTTTATAGTTTAAGCTGCAAAGATGGTTTCAATCCTAACACTAAGAATTCTGAGTACATACTCTTCTTGGCAAAATGCAAGTCTTTATCCAAATTACAACCCATTCCATTGTGATCACTGTTAAGTCTGCATTCCACACAGCGCTTGAGTAAACACTGGGAAGATTGTCTCACATATTTTCTTCAAGTTTCTCTCCTTTTACTTATGCATGACAAAGAATGAAAGCCCTGTGGGGCCATGTCATCTCCCCTCCCTTTTCCATCAGCAGGCAGGCATCCAGATGGAAGGCGAGGCGGCCCACCAGGGGCGGAAACAGGATAGAGTGGAATCCAGCCATAAAGTGAATTGAAAACAAAGATGCCACTGGGATTATACATGAGCCAAAACTCTGAGATTCCTGAAAGATGGGGGAAAAAGGCAAACAAGATGGCTCACATCCACCAAAGGGTCACATCCCACGCCACAGGAAAAGGAATGATTTTCTTGTTTTAAATCGTGGGCTTTAGCCCCAACTCTGCAACTGGTAAAAGAGCCAACGTTGTCACATAATCTCAAAGAGCCTCGTAATGTCATCTGTCAAACAGAGATAACAAGGTTGCTGTGAAGGTACCTGAGAAAGAGCGAAATGCATTGATGGGAAGATGGTAATGCCTGGTATCAAAACTTCACTGTTTCAGGCCAAGTGTGGTGGCTCACGTCTGTAGTCCCCGCTACTCAGGAGGGTGAGGTGGGAGAATCACTTAGGCCCAGGAGTTCAAGACTAGCCTGGGAAACATGGAAAAACCCCATCTCCACAAAAAAATACAAAAATTAGCCAGGTGTGATGGTGTACATCTGTAGTCCCAGCTACTCGGGAGGCTGAGGTAAGAGGATCGCTTGAGCCTGGGAGGTCAAGGCTGCAGTGAGCTGTGATCATGCCACCGCATTCCAGCCTAAGCAACAGAATGAGACTCTGTCTCAAAAACAAAACAAAAAACTTCACGGTTTCCTAGAGACAGCGGATGCCAGGGGCAGGAGTTGGGGGTGGGGGTGGGGGGAGAATGGGCAGTTAGTGTTTAAGGGGGACAGAGTTTCCATTTGGGATAAAGTAGGGAGCTGGATGGTGGTGATGGCTCCACAATACTACGAATGTACTTCATGATACTTAACTGTCATTTTAAGCGTATTGAACCGTACACTTAAAATGGTTAAAATGGTAAATTTTATGTTATGGATATTTTACCACAATAAAAGGAAACTTCGCTGTAATCTGCTGGCATAAAAAGGCATCACATTTACATAAGCTCTGGCCCTAAAATACCAGTGAATTAAGTCGCTCCCTCTGCTATCCCCTGAAACACGATATAACCTCAGGCTGTTTACCAAATGAAAATATGTCCAGAAAATGCCTTGATCTAGAGTTGTATGTACGGCATGACAGCCCCAAAAGGAGCCTAGCTTGCTCTTTTTTCTCCTGAGCCATGAAGATCTGAGATACCCCTATGTTTAGACACAATGCTATGCTGAAGAAGGGTGGGGGAGCAGCACAAACGGCACTTATCCAGTTAGACCCCTTTAGCAAGCCGGCTGCTTGCGAGCTGGGCAGTGGGTCATGGCAGCCAGCGTCAGCACAGATGGGATCCATTTCCCAGGATCTGGGGCTCACCTTTTCAAACGCTCTTTTAGCACTTGCTGCAAACAAAATGCAATCAGTCTGATAGCTGCACAGGTCTCCCTTGAAACAAAGACAAGAATCTTTTGAAAAGCCAGGCGCGGTGGCTCACGCCTGTAATCCTAACACTTTAGGAGACCGGGGCATGTGGACTGCCTGAGCCCAGGAGTTTGAAACCAGCCTGGGCAACATGGTGAAAACCCTGTCTCTACGAAAAATACAAAAAAATTAGCCGGACATGATGGTGCGTGCCTGTAGTCCCAGCTACTTGAGAGGCTGAGGTGGGAAAATCTCATGAACCAGGGAAGCGGAGGTTGCAGTGAGCCCAGATCACGCCACTGCACTCCAGCCTGGGTCTCAAAAAAAAGAAAGAAAGAAAGAAAATAAAAGCACAGCTCTTCCCACAAACAGTTTTTTTGAACAGATGCATATTTTAGCCTATCCGAGTCTCCCCTTGAAAAGCCAGGGAGATAAAGCAGAGTGTGAAACACGCTACATCCCACACTTGTGACTTCAAAAATTCAGAAGTTCAAGATTTCCACACTACACACACATCTACTCTCCTGCAAGCACTTCCAAAGACACATTAGCCAGGTGGGAAGAAGCACCACGTCACACAGGGCACCTCAGGCTTTGTTAACTACTGAATAAAGGCATGAAGCACTATTAGACACTAAAAAGGATAAAAAGGTAAAAGACAACCTTATTTGTTAAAGAGTTTATAATACAAAACACTATGACAAAAGGCAATATTCAATTCGTGCCACAAAAGAGGTAAAAATAAAGTGCAGTTGTGGTTCAATGCATGGGAAATAGAACCTAGCTGAAGTAAATCGTACACTAAAAGAGCCCTTCAATGGCTTACTGTTGCTTTCACAACACATTCCCAACTTCTCATCACAACCCACAGGTCCTTTGTAATTTAGCCCCTGCAGAGAATTCTGGCCTCATGTGTGGATTTCCTGCCCAAATCTCATGATCCGGCAAGGCAGAGCTACCTGCAACGCTCCTAGTATACCTGGCTGTTTTTCTGGCTTGTGCTTTAATTTACAGCACACCCTCTGCCTGGCACAGCTGCCTAACAGTTCCGTCTTGACCCCACAATAAGCAAATTCCCTTGAAAGTCAATTCATCAATAGCGAAACGGCCAACTAGCCCAAAGCCAATTCACTAAAGGCAAACTTAATCTGCTTAGTGACTAGCTGACTTGCTGAATCCCAAATTCACTAAAAAACTATCAGAGAACTACAGTCGAGCTATCTTAACCAAGCTCTACCTCCTTGCCTCATGGAGTTGACAGCTGTTCTCTATTCCCTCTGTAAAATACCCTGAAATCCCTAAAAGGCTAAACATTCAGGGCGACAACTCTCCTACCTGTTGAGTTGTGTATTTACCAAGAGTCAGCTTTGTTCTTTAAATTCTTATTACCATAATTATTTACTTTAATTTGACCATTACATAAGCCAATGAAAAAAACGAGCGCAAAAGCCGAGTTGATGATTCTCTGAGATGCTTTAGAAAGGTTCAGTCAAAACTAACTAGGCAGGTCACAGTGGCTCATGCCTGTAATTCCAGCTCCTTGGGAGGCCTAGGCGGGAGGACTGCTTGAGCACAGGAGTTCAAGGCTGCAGTGAGCTATGATTGTGCCACTGCACTCCAGCCTGGGCAACAAAGTAAGGACCTGACTCTTAAAACAAACAAACAAAAGTACCCAAAAAATCTATACAATTAGATGTGGGGACATCAACTATTAAAAAAAAAAAAAAAGACAGGGCAACATTCATAAAATTCTAGGGATTCTGAACTCAGATTGTGTTACAAAAACTGGAAATTACTAACAACGTAATCATATGTATAGATTACACAGAAAAGACAAACAGAACCCCATAAGTAGCAACACACCAAAGAATGTGGCCCTCGGCCCTACATCAAAATATAGTGGTTTTATAGCAAGTAAGCATGGCTTAGGTGTCCAGGGAAAAATTACCTTGATACTCATGCACTAAGCACCAGGAGGGAGAAATTACCCACTGGCAAACTGTTACTCAAAAAGGATTCATTTAGGCCGGGTATGGTAGCTCACGCCTGTAATTCCGATACTTAAATCATTCATTTAAACTTAACATATTTAAAGCACATACAATGTATACCTTTTTAAAATGTTCTCACCTTAACCATTTTTGATTGACTAGTTCTGACTATACCAGTAGAAGGGCCTCATAAATACCTTAACCCAGGCTAGTTTGCCACAACCATTTTCCTACCAAAGGCAGGAGCAGATCACAGGCCAGGGGAGAGCAAGAGACAAGGAGAGAGGACGAGAGAGGGAGAAAGAGGATGAATAAGTAATAAACTATATTGGAAGAAGACAACACAGAAGTGAATCGATCATTCGATGGTTGAAAATGGTAGAAAATGCTGACCAGTCATGAGAACTCTTCATCTGAAACTGGCATCCCTCCACTCCACCCAGCTGGCATGTCAGGGACATACAGTTTGGTCCAGAGCAGGTGAGAGGGTACTGCAGCAGCACTAGAGAAGAGGCCACGACAGTCACAGGACCACTGCTACTCTTCCAGCTGCTTCTTTTGTTTTGGTTTGGTTCTGTGGTCTTGTTTTGTTCTGTTTTGTTTTCTGAGACGGAGTCTTGGTCTTGTTACGCAGGCTAGAGTGCAGTGGCTCGATCTCAGCTCACTGCAACCTCTGCCTCCTGGGTTCAAGCGATTCTCCTGCCTCAGCCTCCCAAGTAGCTGGGATTACAGGCACCCGCCACCACGCCCAGCTAATTTTTTATTTTTAGTAGAGACGGGGGTTTCACCATGGTGGCCAGGCTGGTCTTGAACTCCTGACCTCAGGTGATCCACCCACCTTGGCCTCCCAAAGTGCTGGGATTACAAGTGTGAGCCACTGCGCCTGGCAGGTTTTTTTTTTTTTTTTTTTTTTTTTTTTTTTTTTGAGACGGAGTCTCACTCTGTCACCCGGGCTGTAGTGCAGTGGCGCAATCTTGGCTTACGGCAAACTCTGCCTCCCGGGCTCAAGTGATCCTCCCACCTCTGCCTCCCAAATAGTGGACTACAGCTGCACACCACCACGCCCGGCTAATTTTTGTATTTCTTGTACAGATGGGGTTTTGCTATGTTGCCCAGGCTGGTCTTGAACTCCTGAGCTCAGGCGATCCACCCGCCTCGGCCTCCCAAAGTGCTGGGATGCCAGGCGTGAGCCACCACACCCGGCCCCAGCTGCTTCTAACTGTTCTCAGTTTCCCCTCCATCTCAGAGCATCTTTCCCAATATGAAATGTGATGACGAAATATAAGACCCATCACAGGGGAGCCAGAGATTCCAGACAATCTTACAAAGAAAAAATGAAAATAAACCAGAAGAGGAAGCCAGAAAATGGAGGAACTACTGATTTCCCATCTAGCTCTTCACCTTTTAAATTAACAATTATATATTTCTGGACTTTAATATCCTATTATATCTAAGAACAGCAAATGAGGCCAGGTGGGGTGGGTCACACCTGTAATTCTAGCATTTTGGGATGCCAAGGCAGGAGGACTACTGAAGGCCTGGAGTTCAAAACAGCAACACAGTGAGACCCTTTCTCTATTTAAATAAAAAAAAAAAAATTAAACATTTGGCTGGGCGTGATGGCTCACATCTGCAATCCCAGCTACTTGGGAGGCTGAGGAGGCAGGATTGCTTGAGTCCAAGATGTTGAGGCTGTACTGAGCTATGAATGTGCCAGTGCACTCCAGCCTGGGTGACAGAGCAAGACCCTGTGGAGAAAAGAGGAAAGATGAAAGAGGGGAGGGGAGGAGAAGGGAGGGGAGGAGAAGGGAGGTGAGGAGAGGGGAGTAGAGGGGAGGGGAGGGGAGGGGAGTAGAGGGGAGGGGAGGGGAGGGGAGGGGAGGAGAGGGGAGGGAAGAGAGAAGGGCAGCATCAAAGTCCCCATCCACACCAAGTGAACCAGAATCTGCACTTTAAGATGGCCGGGTGGGTGGTTGAAGGCTAAAGTTTGAGAAGCGCTGCTCTGAAGAGTGATTAGAGTGCAGGACTTCAATATATCCTAAGCACTTGAGATATATTTGCTCTTTCCATCTCCTGGATAATCCTGAGGCACAGAGGTTTCATTAATCTCCCCAAATCATACGAGGAGTCTGAGGCAGCACGGGGGCGGAAAGCAGGTGGCCTTCCTCCTGAACTGCCCCTGCAGCCTACAGCCTCCCTGGACTCCGCTTCAGTGGACAGGCTCAATGCTAACAGTCTTCTCCTGTCTGAGGCACGCTTGCGTCTGATTTGCTGTCACACCTCTGAACTAGTATTGTTGAGAAAAGCATGAATTTGAAATAAATGTTGCAATCTCTGCCCTCTCTACTTATTTTATGATGTTGAGCAAACCACACACCTTCACTGAGCCTCAGCTTCCTTCTCTGAGAAATGGGTGTACATACGCTTCCCCTGATAAGAAGTGTTAGGGGTTCTTTGAGGCCGAGTTGTGGGAGTTAATGAGTTGTAATTTATGGTGCTGTGTGGCAGGAACCCAGTAAGTGCTCATTTCCCTCTGTGCCCACTGCAGTGAGAAGCCCTCAGTCCCTCCAAGACTCTTGAGCACTGTGCCAAGCCCAGGCAGAGCGGGGGTGATCAAGAAACGGCCCTGCCTTCCCACCATTCGTATCCTGGCAGAGAGATCATCAGATGATTCACACTGAAAGCAAACACGGAAAGAGAATTGCTACTGATTTTGCCCTAACTTTGAATGACACTCTGAATTCCTCGAGTAAACAAGTTAGAAAACAGCCAAATACAGAAAAAGCTGAATGGTACATAAAAGTTTGCGTATGTGGGAATTGCCAGATTTTTTTAAAAAACAAATTTTGAATTTGAATGCATAAAACTAAAGTATACATTCCTGAAATATGTATATATTTTTCTCTCTTGGAAAAAATATGGATAGTTAACCCCAGAAGAAATCTAACAACGACTATTAAAGTTTCAGAATAAGGTATTCAACTTCAGAATTAACTCAGAAGAGAGTCAAGTCCACAAGGTCTACAGATACTTTTATCTGCTAAATCCTCTAATTTTTTTCTTAATCTGACTTAAGAAAAGATGTCTATGGCCCTGTAGCTCCTGCTATAGGTAATTTATGGTGGTGTGAGACAGTGCAAAGAAATGCTAGCTTCCTAAGGGGAGGCTACACTTACAGTCTACCAACTAGCTATCACTAATAGCTTCTCAGCCCTAGAAATATACTCAAAGGAGTGTCTTGAGCAAAATAAGGGCTCCATTCTTCCACACTGGGCTTCCATCACAGGGCCCTGGAGCTCGTAAGTACCCCCAGGCCTCCAGCGACGACCACTGAGATGGTGGGACCTTGACTCACCAGCCAGGGCTGAGGGATCTCTGGCAGGGGCATCTGAGGAGGGGCCGGCAGGCTGTTAGTGGTCTCCTGCTTCTGAGCATGGTCCTTCACATCAAAACCTGTAAGAATTAACCAGAACCACAGAACTGGATGAGGATGGGGATGAGAATGGTACCACTAGCATCTATCAGTTCCTGAACCCTGTGTTGAACACTTTGCAAATATTTATTTTCTCTAATCCTTTACAACAGTCCTGCAAGGTTAGGTATTACTCTTCTCCATTTTACAGGTGAAGAAACGATAGCTTAAATAAAGTGAAAGAAAAGAAAAGAAAAGAAAAGAGAGAAGAGGAGAGGAGAGGGGAGGGGAGGAGAGGGGAGAGGAGTGGAGGGAAGAGGGAAAGGGAAAGGGAAAGAAAAGAAAAAAGAAAAGAGAAAGAGAAAAAGAAAAAGAGAAAGGGAAAGGGAAAGGGAAAGGGAAAAGAAAAGAAAAGAAAAAAGAGAAAAGAGGAAGGAAGGGAGGGAGGGAGGGAGGGAGGGAGGGAGGGAGGGATGGATGGATGGATGGAGGGAAGGAGGAAGGGGAAGGGGAAGGGGTATAAGAAATTAATGAAAGCACTCATAGATGGAAATGGTGGCGCTAGCCCCAGAGCCTGCATGCTCCTCAATGTCATGCTGCGTCTCAAAGGGAAAGCTGCTCCCCCTCAACTTCTACTCAGGGCAGGCAGGACTTATCCATGTAGTAACAGGATACACACCTTCCTGGGAATCAGTAAATTTTTATTAAGTATCTTCTTAAAGTCAGATACTGTAATAGACATACTGTATGGAAACATGACTGATATAAGCTCACATCTTGGGCACTCATATTTAAGTTGGAAAGACAAATACATACACAACGAACGATTAGGAAAGGTGATGAACACGATACCAGTGCAGGCAGGAAAGAGGAAAAAACAAGTTTTAATTTGGGCACAGTACTAGTTATATGCCTAACACTCATTTAGAAAGGCCTGTAAAAATACTGACTTAACAACGATCGCCTATAATGGGTCCAGTACTACACTAGAGGCCAGGAATTGAAACATGAAAAGCCCCAGTGCCTGACCTCCAGGAGCTGCAATGGAGAAAAGAACTTCGGCAGAGAACTGCAAACAAACAAACGAACAAAAGCAAGAAAGGAAAAGGATAAATGACACATGCACACACAAAATCAATAGATAGGTTTAAAGCAAATTAAAGAGCTGAAGAAAGAATTCATGAATTGAAAAATATCAGGAGATTCATCCAGAAGGAGGCATGAAGAGACCAGTGCTGGAGCTCATTGGGTGGAGGAAGAGAGGACAGGAAATCAGGGGAAAGCAAACGGTCATCAATAGCTGACATGTTTACTATGCATCAGGCACTGTTTTGAAATATTTTATACCATCTCATTCAATCCTCACAACATCCCGTCAGGTCAATACTACCATTAGCCCTTTTCTATACAAGGAGGAAACTAAAGTAAAAAAAGCATAAGTAACCCGTGAAAGGTCGCACATTTGGTAACAGGTAGGGCAAGAATCAAAAAGCCAGTTTAACTTTGGAGTTCATACTCATAACCACCTATGATAAAGGGCCTTGTAGGATGGCCGAAGGAGTCTGGAGTGTGACCAGAGGTAAAGGCTGACAGATGAAAGAGTCTGAGCAGGGAAATAACAAAATTACTTCAGAAGTGAACATTTCAGGCCAGGTGCAGTGGCTCATGCCTATAATCCCAGCACTTCTGGAGGCCGAGGCAGGCAGACTGCTTGAGCCCAGGAGTTCGAGACCAGTGTGAACAACATGGCAAACACCCAGCTACAAAAATAACCTAGCTGGGTGTTGTGGTGTGCACACGTGTAGTCCCAGCTACTAGGGAGGCTGCGGTGGGACGATCACCTGAGCCTGGGAGGTCAATGCTGTAGTGAGCAGTGATCACACCACTGCACTCCAGCCTGTGCGACTCAGTGAGACCCTGTCTCAAAGTAAAAAAAGAAAGAAGTTAATATTTCATATTGCCCCAAAATAGGATCCCTATCCTGCTTTCTTATCTAATGACAGGCCCCATCGCCCACCCAGGTTTCCCCAAGCCACCCACGTTCAAACTGCTACCAAATCCTTCAGCCCATCTTCCAGACTGGCCAGGTGAGCTTTCCAGAGTGCAAATCTAATCATGTCATACATGGCTTCATATACTAAAAGAATTCCTGTAAAAGTATAAATAAATTGTACACTTTAAATCGTGAAGTGTACGGCCTGTGAATCACATCTCAATAGAGGTTTAAAAGAAAAATCCTCCATCTCATCCAGCAGATTATCTCCACAGAGTCCTCAAGATTCTCACATCACATCATCCAGGAACTGCCCCTCGGACCCTCCACCACCCCGGTCTCTCACTCAACTGGTGTGGACTTGCTTCTCAGGTGCTCTCATAAGGCTCTGATGCTCTCCACAGCAGTACTTAGCAGGCTTTCTTATTGCCTGGTTTTTTTTGTCCTGCTCACTGTGCATGAAAGAGTTAATGTAGGAGGCCCAAGGCTGCTCTCTCTAGAGGGGCCTGCTTGCAAGGCTGGCCCTGGCTGGCCTCTGGGAACGTGGATTTCAGAAGTGCTCCCATCATTCCCTGATGGACAAGGGTGGTTCACTGTGCCTGTACTGTTTGTGTAAACAACGCGGTTGTGCTGAAACCCTGCCTGTCCTGGAGTTCTGGTGTGTGCTAGGCAGAGGGTGCCTAGGGGACCAGACCCGAGTAAAAACCCTGGGCACTGAGTCTCCGATGAGCCTAACGGAAATGTCGCACAGAGCTTGCTGTGTTTTTATTGCTGAGGACAGAGTGTGCTCTGTGTGACCCTCGTGGGAGGGACAGAGCACACAGAAGCTGGCCTATGGGTTCCTCCATGTTCCGCCTACATCTTCTCCCTTCCGATCTGCCCGTCGGGCTGTGCATCCTCACTACGGCTGCAGTGCGTCCTGCACACGAGGAAGAACAACCTGAAGCCAAGTCCCGTGAGTCCCTCCAGGTTATCTCCAAACGCTGAGCTTGCCCTGAGGACTCCCAACACACGATTCCATTAGCTCCTTCAAAGCTTTATCTTTCTACACCTGGAGGCCAACGCAGAACTTGGTACAAGCATAAACCTTCAATGAAAACTTGATGAATAAATAAGTTTGTAAGTTAAAGAACAAATAAATATATTTTAGAAAGGTGGTAAAATTAAAGACGGTTTAGAAGCCAAGACACTGTAAGAAGGAAAAGCAGGCGTCAGAATGAGACTCACCTTTGGATGACTGTATCCTCAGCAGAATGTTGGTTATCACTGCCTTTTTCTCCCTGACAGTTGAGGTTAGATATTCATGGTCCAGGAGTTCAAGAAAGAGACGAAGTTCAACTATTAACTCTTCCATTGCTGACAACAAAAGAGAGGAAGGGTATTATTAGACCCAGTGATTTGCAAATGTCAAAGTATGAATGCTGAGTCTTACTTGAAGCATTTCATGTTTAGCTTGATCACTGGATATAGTATTCTGACCTAAAAAAACAAGTATGCTGAAAGCAGATCCACTAAAAGATTCAAGCATCTTCTTCTTAACAAATGCACTACTCCTTCACTTCTACTTTAAGGCAGCAAAATTCAACTGGGAGAAGCTCCAAAGCCAGGCTGCCAACAGATGGTGTGACAACCTGAAGGCCTGACATCATCATTTGGTGTCAATTCCATGATATTAAATTTCAATGTCAAGAAGAGTTTTCTAATAACCAGCAGGGCATGGTTTCAGAAACTCAACACCCAGCTCTCTGCTTTTGTAAAGCTGGCTCCAGCCCAGGACAACTGTGAGCATGTTTATGCAGTTAGCACAAAGGATGCCAGATGCTGAGGCTGGTGTAAACACAAGTTCAGGTGCTGACTTCCCACCATGCCTTTTCCTTCTAGGATGATGGTAGACTTGACTTTTCCTCTGATATCCACAAGACTGGAATACTGGCTTAGGTCAGCAGTTTGTAGATGATAATCTTAGCCTCTGGAGATGTGAACTCCTCCTTTCAGGGAGCCCACAAGGCCTGAGGCCCAAACTATTTTCAGAATGCTAAGACATTATTCACCTTTTTCTGCATTAATGCTGTAAAATGCCAGGGTAAAACTGCTAGCATCTTAGCATGAATCAAGGAAGTGACACCAAACTATCCTAGCGGTCATGATATCCTTCACCATATACTCAAAGTTTTTGTTTTTGTTTTTTTTTAAAAACAACTACTTGGGCTGGGCACGGTGGCTCACGTCTGTAATCCCAGCACTTTGGGAGACACAGTCAGGCAGATCACCTGAGGTCAGGAGTTCGATACCAGCCTGGCCAACATGGCCATCTCTACTAAAAATACAAAAATTAGCCAGGCGTGGTGGCATGTGCCTGTAATCCCAGCTACTCAGGAGGCTGGGGCACAAGAATCACTTACCTGGGAGGCGGAGGTTGCAGTGAGCCAAGATCGCACCACTGCACTCCAGCCTGGGAGACAGAGTGAGACTCCTTTTTAAAAAAATAAAAAATTTAAAAAGCCACTTTCACTTAGGAGTGTCTTTGAGAAAGCAGTAAAAAATAATCGCTTTTCTTAAATCTAACCTTTGAAGACACACCTTTTTTTTTTTTTTTTTTTTTTTTTTGAGACAGAGTCTCGCTCTGTCGCCCAGGCTGGAGTGCAGTGGCGCGATCTTGGCTCACTGCAAGCTCCGCCTCCCGGGTTCACGCCATTTTCCTGCCTCAGCCTCCCGAGTAGCTGGGACTACAGGCTCCTGCCACCACACCCAGCAATTTTTTTGTATTTTTAGTAGAGACGGGGTTTCACCGTGTTAGCCAGGATGGTCTTGATCTCCTGACCTCGTGATCCGCCCACCTCGGCCTCCCAAAGTGCTGGGATTACAGGCGTGAGCCACTGCACCCAACCAACACACACCTTTTTAATGTATCATTGAATGACATGGGAAGCACGCATGAAGCCCTCCTGCACACGAAATACCACAGTCATCTAGAGAAAAATCACTCTTGTGAGTGTTTGAGTTCCAAGCCACCCAAAGCCACTTGTTGCATGCAGCACTATCTTTACTGGAGAGAGTGAATGACAGGCAAACTGCAATGACTTAGACTTGAGTACCTGGCAGACATGTTCTCAAGAATGAACACGTGAGCTCATCACTTCAAGGTAAACAATGGATAGCATTTGTGGCCAAGAATAAAAGTTGAGCTTCCAAGTGAAAAAATAATTTTTAAAACTTTGTATCCACCCCATAAGAGCTTACTGCCTCCTAATACTGGAGGCTTTTCTAATGAGATCAGCAGTGACATGAACAAATGTGATTTATATTGCATAATGTCATATGTTGACATTTATTTGGAAGATCTGCACAACTCAGTGAACCATGATGTTACAAAATCACGTATGGGTAAAAGATCCACCTAAAGTGCAAAATAAACTAAACTACTCTAATGTAACAGAGGATGGCATAGCTTCAGATGCCACATCACAACTAACCGTTAGGAAACTGCCACTTGTCAAGTTTTGGTGTAGTATCAAAGAAGAATGTCTACAATTTTCTGAAAAGGCTACTGAAAAACTTCCCAACCACCTATCTGTGGGAGGTCAGATTTTTTTTTTTTTTTTTTTTTTTTTTTTTTTTTTTTTTTGAGACACAGTCTTGCTCTGTCACCCAGGCTGGAGTGCAGTAGTGCACTCTCGGCTCACTGCAAGTTCTGCCCCCTGGGCTCACGCCATTCTCCTGCCTCACCCTCCTGAGCAGCTGGGACTAGAGGCGCCTACCACCATGCCCAGCTATTTTTTTTTTTTTTTTTTTTTGTATTTTTAGTAGAAACAGGGTTTCACCATGTTAGCCAGGATGGTCTCAATCTCCTGACCTCGTGATCCGCCTGCCTCAGCCTCCCAAAGTGCTGGGATTACAGGCGTGAGCCACCACACCCAGCCCAGATTTTCTTCACGTACTTCCACCATAATATCTCACACAGTCTGAATGAAGAAGTAAATATGAGAATCAGCTATCTTCTAGGCCAGATACTAAAGATACTTGCAAAAGTCTAAAACAATGCTACTCTTCTAATTATCATGTTTTGGTAAATGCAGTTACTTTTCATAAATATATATTATTATGTTAATGTAATAGGTTTATTGATATTTTAATGAATAAATATCTTAAAATTTGCCAATCTTAATTCTAATATGGTAAGTACCTACAGATATAATCATATAAATAAAGCTCTTTAAGGTCTTCAAAATATATTTTGAGACCAAAAAGTTTGAGATCTGAGATCTGCTGATGTAGGCAATTACTTTAAGATTTTCATTCATTTATTCATCATTTACCTATTGTCAGTCATATAGGTCATGCATCTCAACTGACAAAAGTATAATGAAAATGATTCATGCAAAAAACCTAAGCAAAAAAGTTTGAGAGCCGCTGGTCTGTGGGATTCTTCTAAATCTACTATTCTGTAAGTCTACAACATCCTTCGGGATTAAAGATCCATACTGAGGCTGCTGTGTACCATCAAAGCGCTCATCATTTTAGGTAAGTGGGAGAGAAATGATAAATGAGCTTAAAGTAGGTGGATGTGGCACAGCAGTTCACTCTTCCCAGCTGGGCAATTTTCCCTTCTATGAAATGAAGAAGTTAGACTAAGTACACCTTTCAATTAAGGTCTTTTTCATTAACCAATTTCTTGAATCTAAGCAATCTCATCTACACTTTAAAAATGGACCAGGTATGTTGGCTCACGCCTGTAATCCCAGCACTTTGAGAGGCTGAGGCAGGAGGATCACTTGAGCCCAGGAGTTCGAGGCTGCAGTGAGCCATGACTGAGTCAATGAGCTCCAGCCTGGGTAACAGAGTGAGACCCCGACTCTCAAAAAAAAAATGGAGGTGGGGGGGGTGGGATGGGGGACTGATAGCATTATTCAAAATGTCAAAAGGTAGAAAATGAATGACAAATGAATGGATAAGTGAAATGTGATATATACATACAATGAAATATAATTCATCCATTAAAAGGAAAAAAATTCAGATACGTGCCGCAACATGAACAAACCTTGAAAACATTATGTTAAAATAGACAAAAAGAGGCAAATATTATGAGTCTACTTATATGAAAGAGTAGTCAAATTCATAGAGGCAGAAAGTAGAACAGTAGTTACCAGGGGCTAGTGGTGGGGAGAATGTAGGGTTATTATTTAATGGGGTTCAGAGTTAACAGTTTGGGATGATGAAAATGTTCTGGAAATGGATGGTGACTATACCTAATGACACTAAATTTTATACTCAAAAAGGGTTAAAAAGGTAAAATGTATGCTATGCATATTTAATTTAAAAAAGGAAGGAGATTTTACTTGGGTTCCACCTAACAGCATGGAAATATCTGAAGACAACCTAAGGATGCATCGATCCTAAGTTGCCACCTAAAACCTGAGCTTCCTCTACAGTGCGACCGTGAGGCCTCTGCGCAAAACCCTCCAGAGCCTGGGAGTTTGTCGTGGCCCTGGCCAAGGTACCTGCCCGTCCTCTCCTCTGAGAACAGCAGCCTCAACCACAAGGGGGACTTTCAGCAGCCACTGCTATACTGCAAGGGCCTGCACACCGCCTCCTACTACTAGGTTATGGTTAATTGGACGGCCTGATTCCAAGACGGTCAATCAGGTCTTCCATTCCTCTATCTTTTGCCTGAAGACTAAGAAACAGGATTTGGTTGGGATGGTCTCTTGAACTGAAAATGTAGAAATGCAGCAACCAGGGCAAGTGCAAGTACACGGGTGCAAAGGACAGAAGCCAGCACCGGAGGACGAACACACAGAGGTGACACCCTCAGAAGCTGGCACACTCAGAGGCAGGCAGCCCCGCAAGAGAGGAAGTGTCTCAGACGCCGACCATGCTCCTGGGGCTTTCCCGGGCCTGTTGTTAGCTACTCGGAAAACTGGGCTGCACTTGAATTGCAAGAAATATTTGTATCCTTCTAATAAATTTTCATTTCATTGTGTTGTTGTTAAGCTAATCTGTGTGGTTTTCTGTTCACCTGAAACTAACCAAAAGATTCTCAAAACACAGCTCTCTAGCACCTCAGAAAGCGAAACGCTCCCATAGCAGAGAGTTGTAATTGTTAGAAAAGCTCCTCCTTTTTGGGATCTTCACAGACTAAATAAACCATATTTTCTACTTGACAGTCTTTCCAAATACTTAATACTCACCCCCTCTTTCTTCCAGCCTTCTCTAATTAAACACCCCAGTTGGCTCCCCCTCACTGAAGTCTTCCCTAATTACCAAAATCCACTCCTCTTGTAGCAGCTGTACTGATGACTGGATGCTTAGTGACCTTAAGGTTTATTTGGGTTTTTGTGGGGTTTTTTTCCCTCAAGGTAGCTAGTCAGCTGGTTAAAGGCAGGTGTCATCCCATGTTTATCTCCAAACACCTGACAGCAGCCGAGCGGTACATTCTGCACAGCAAGCATGCAAAGGTTTTCGAATGAGTGACTTCTAGAGGAAGGGAATGACCATTTTCTGACAACAGATGCTGTGAAAGGCATTGTGCTGGCATCTACATACGATACCACATTTGATTCTACAGCAGAGGAATAAGAACTCCAGTGTCAGCTTTTAGTCTGCTTTTCTTTAAGGGAATCCTCACATAGCAATTACAAGTGCCAGGCACTGTTCTAAGCCCGTTACATATATGAACCATGTGCTCTTCACAACATCGCTAGGAGGCACGTACTGTTATTACCCCCATGTTGCAGGTGAGGAAACAGACACAGAAAGGCTGCCTACGGTCACCAAGCCTCTCCAGCTGATAATCTGCTCACAGTCACATAGCTAGAACATCAATAACACAGTAAGAATCTGAACTCAGACCTGAGTCCAAAAGCCCTGCTTTGAACATTTCATAATAATAATTCCACAGATTGTTTTCAGAGAGAACCCTAGTCTGATGAGCTGTTATACCCATTTTGTATTTAAAAAGAGCAATAGTGTGACCAAATAAAATTTAGTCCTCGAAAAAAATTAAGGAAAATGAACAAGAAACGTCAACATAGTCTACAGAGTAACCTTACAGAGAAGCACAACTCTTCGTTGAGCTGCCTGGCTCCCCCATATCGCCAGTTCCCAGGACGCAGGTGCAGCTCCTGGTGCATCTCTGTATCTGTGCTGGTGCCTGACTATGTTCAACATAAACCAAGTGCTCAGAACACGCACATGGAAGCAGTGAGCACAAACACACATGGCTGGTGGACGTGGCGTACCAAAAGCTCACTCCGGCGCCAAAGCAAGAAGGGCAGAAGTTCTTGCAACCAATTCTCCATTTTAAACTTTTAATACAAACATGTCTTTCCCCTTAAGATCTAAGGGGAATAACCAACACACACTCTGGAGATTTTCCTATAAATAAAGGTCTGGTGAAGTATGTCTGCCTGAGCAGGAAGTGGCATCGTACTACTCCGGTCTGTGGACACACAGCAGGTGTGGGACACCCACGTCTCCTCTCTGCCCTCCAGAGCTATTGCTGTTTCTTACCAACTGTGCAATAGGCTCTCTGGAAGATCCAGGAGTCCAGGCATTCGGATCCAGTTTCCACGGATATATTCCAAGAGTAGCCTTCCCCTTATGCCACCCCAGACTTATCTTCACCATCCACCTTTCCACCGCCCAACACAGGCACTACCTATCCTTCTATCAAGAGGAGGAGCTGCTTCTCCAAGGTCAAGTACAACACCTGCCCTTGTTTTCCTCCAGGGCCTCCGGCGAAATCTCCCTTTACAATACAGGCTCTCCTATTTTCCCCTAGAAAGTAGTGTGGCCTCTGAAGCTCCTTACCGACGTTTAATAGAAAGCTCCGGCTACCGTCAAGTACTGACCGCGTACCAGGCAATAGGCTAAGTGCTTTACAGACATCTTAACTAATCTTCATAATAACCTTTCAAGATAGACACTGTTTTCACCATTTTTACAAGTGGAGAAATTGGTACTAAGAAAGGTTACATTTTTGCCTAAGGTCACACAGTTAAAAATAAGAGCCAGAATGGGAATCAGAACCAGCTGTCACTACTTTTTATACGGTAACACTAACTCTCTAAATTTTGCTCCGGTGGAAGAAGCTCCTAATGCCTCTTAGGTTACATCCCTCATAGGTTACATTCAAATAACCTATCTCCCACCACACAGGACAGGCTAGCTACACAAGTTATATCCCTCAAGCTCATTACTCAAATTGTGTTTGACATGATTATTTTACTAATAGTTCTTACGCTAAAAAATGAAATCTTCGAATTGGAAGAACAGCTGTAGATAGTTCACCCAACTTCCTCAATGTACTGAGGAGAAACTGAGGCTCAGGGAACTGGAAAGACTGAAGCAAGGGCCCAGCCCACTCACCTCTCCCATCTGCACAGCCCAAAGACTGGCCAGAGGGTTCTGCACACAGGACAATAACCAGTCACATTCCAGTATCCAAAATAACTGTCTGCATTTTATCTCATCTGAGCCTCACAATCTTATCGTTGAGATATTACAGACAGCAGGAATCAAAGGAAGAGAGATGATGTGGCTGCCCCAAGGCAGCAAGCTAACAAGAGCCATATCTACACTTGAACCACCTCCTCTATTCGACACCCCAGCCCTGACACCTGCTGCCCTGTTCTGGACAGAATGGCGAGGTCACCAAACACAGACTGGCATCATGGACACAGGAATAAATCACTGAATTCCAGAAAAAATTTTTTTGCCCCAAACACCCACACCAAACAAAATATCTGACCACAGAATTTAGCATTCCCAAAGCAACGGCAAAATTACCTGGAGGCATTTCTGGATATATTTTGTACATTAGAAAAGCAAAACTCCCTTCTTCCTAGCAAAAGGCCTCTTTGGACTAATTAATTATCTCTGATTGCTTGCTTTTTTTTTTTTTTTTTTTTTTTTTTTTTTTTTTTTTTGTGAGACAGGGTCTCTCTCTGTTGCCCAGGCTGGAGTGTATTGATGCAATCACATATCACACCTCACACTCCCAAACAGCTGGGACTGCAGGCACGAACCACGACGCCCAGCTAATTTTTAAAATTTTTTGAAGAGACAGGGTCTCACTATTTGCCAGACTGGTCTTGAACTCCTGGGCTAAATTGATCTGCCTGCCTCGGCCTCCCAAAGTGCTGGGATTCCAGACATGCGCCCCGCCACCCAGCCTTTCTGCTTTCTCTCACTCAAGTGTTATATCCCACAGCCCTAAATAAGCAAGGGAAATAAGAATTAGAACTAGACATCCCAGGATACAAAGAATTCAACAAAGCAAACACACTTCCTGCTTCACCAATCCCTTCACTATTTACAGAAAATCTCTGGCTCAGGCTGGGCAGTGAGTTCATTTATTTCAACAAAATCAAAGAAATGGCTTATGGTTTGTGGGAACCAAAACTACTTTAAAGGAATTTTCTTTATTTACCTTCATGACTCAATCACGGACTTGAAAGCTAGGAGGGACCCTGGAGCCCAAATGTCACCCAGGCTGGAGTACAGTGACACAATCTTGGCTCACTGCAATCCGTGCCTCCTGGGTTCACACAATTCTCCTGCCTCGGCCTCCCGAGTAGCTGGGATTCCAGGCACCCGCCACCACGCCTGGCTAATTTTTGTATTTTTAGTAGAGATGGGGTTTCACCATGTTGGCCAGGCTGGTCTGGAACCCCTGACCTGTTGATCCACCCACCTAGGCCTCCCAAAGTGCTGGGATTACAGGCGTGAGCCACCGTGCCCGGCCCAAATGCCTTTATTTCACAAGTGCGGTAACTGAAGCCCAAAGAAAGGCAGCCTGAAGTCACAAAGCATTGGTAAAGGGGTGAGAGCCAGGAACACGGTGACCAGACCGCTAGTCAAAGGGTTCCTTGCTGTGCATGGAACTATCTTCCTCACACAGGAACTGCAAGAGTGAGGAGGCTAAAGCACCCTCTGTCTCCGCTCTCCTACAAACCCGAGAAAGAAATGTCTACTGTCACTGGCTCTGAGAAAACACTAATAACTACCCATCACTTCCTGCTGCATCTGAGAAACACCGGGAAAGTTGCCACGGGCGACAGGCTCTGCAGAGGCTGCCACATCCATATTCCCTACAGGCTTCACACTTTACTGATGTGCAAAACACCTATTGCTATTTGCATCCTGAATTACACTCAAAGGCCTTGCTACACAACCAAGACAGTTGCTGGTGGCCTTTTCATTTCCTTTCTGTTTTTATCTGTGATCCTTCCCATATGGTTCTTCCCTTCAAATTTCTAACCTGCTACAGAAACTCCCAGGACCTAGACCCAGGCAACTCCCCATTATCTAATCTAAATTGGGGGGTGGGAACAGTATGAGCATTTTCCCAATGTTCCTGCTCCCTCTGTACGTCCCCGCTCCCGTCTAGTCTATACCACTCATTCCCCAGCACTCCAAACTGCTGGCCCTCATGGGGTGACCCTCTGATAGCACCCTCCACTTGAGTCAAGGCTACCTCTCCTGCCAGGCACCCCCACACAGCATCACCTCCTTGAACTCTCCTCACCCCTCTGAATTCTGCCAATGCCAATGAGCACAGCTCACATCCCACCTCTTGGTGAAGCCGTCCCTGATCATTCTATCCCTGCCAATGCCACTCATTTGGCCCTCATCCTCCACTGCTCCTTAGAAACCCGGACTCTAGGCCAGGCGCGGTGGCTTGCACCTGTGATCCCAACACTTTGGGAGGACGAGGTGGGCAGATCACCTGAGGTCAGGAGTTCGAGACCAGCCTGGCTAAGATGGCGAAACTCTATCTCTACCAAAAATACAAAAATTAGCCGGGCATAGTGGCACATGCCTGTAGTCCCAGCTACTCAGGAAGCCAAGGCAGGAGAATCACTTGAATCCAGGAGGTGGATTGTAGCGAGCCAAGATCACGCCACTGCACTTCAGCCTGGGCAACAGGGCGAGACTCCATCTCAAAAAAAAAAAAAAAAAAAAAAAAAAAGTAAAAGAAACCTGGACTCTGTCACCACATAAACCTGGATCCACATCCCAGCTGATCCCAGCTGATTCTTCCTAGTTGTGTGACCCTGGGTAAGTAGCCCCCCCAAATTATCTCACCCTTAAAGCGAGATGGATATTATATATCTCAGTATCATCATGAGGATTAAATGAGCTAACACATATGCATAGCCAAGCATTTCATCAGTGGTAACTATGACTGTCATCATTAGCACACGTTCATCTTGTTAGAACTTCACTTTAAGACACGGGATCCATGAATGCAGTCAATGAACACGACCCCATACCTCCTGTCCTCTAAAACTATGAAGTCCTAAAGTAAGTACCACACCCTCCACAAGAAAAGTCATGACAGACTCTTCTGTGCAACTCTGTGCAGACATGCTTGAAACTAGCTTAAACAGATAATTAATTTCATAAGAAATTTCGTAAGAAAAAAATAATTTACCAGAATTACCCTCACAAAAAAACAAAAACAAAAAAACACCAGACACAGGTAGTTTTACAGGTGAATTCTACCAAACCTTAAACACCAAGGCTACTGCATAAATTGTTCCACAGGATAAAACACACAGAAAATAACCAAATTTTTTTTTTTTGAAGCAAATATAAATGTAGTATCTAAACCGAATAGAGATGGCACAAAAAAGAAAACCAAAGACCACTTTTACTTATATCAGTGCAAATATCCTAAATATTAGCAAACAGAAGCCAACACATTAATACCATGCCCTTACCAAATGAGATTCACTCTAGAAATGCAGGCTGGGCGCAGTGGCTCACACCCGTCATCTCAGCACTTTGGGAGGCCGAGGCAGGTGGATCACAAGGTCAGGAGATCAACACCATCCTGGCCAATAAACATGGTGAAACCCTGTCTCTACTAACAATACAAAAATTAGCTAGGCGTGGTGGCGTGTGCTTGTAATCCCAGCTACTCAGGAGCCTGAGGCAGGAGAATCGCTTGAATCTGGGAGGTGGAGGCTGCAGTGAGCCAAGATAGAGCCACTGCACTCCAGCCTGGTGACAGAGCAAGACTCCATCTCAAAAAGAAATGCAAAGGTGATTCGAAATTAGAAAATCTACTAATAGGCCAGGCGCAGTGACTCACACCTGTAATTCCAGCACTCTGGGAGGCCTAGTCAGGCAGATTGCTTGAGCCAGTGAGTTTGAGACCAGCCTGGACAACATGGTAAAACCCCATCTCTACAAAAAATACAAAAATTAGCCAGATGTGATGGCACACACCTGTAGTCTCAGCTACTTAGGAGGCTGAGGTAGGAGGATCACCTGAGCCCAGGGAGGTTGAGGTTACAGTGAGCCATGATCGCATCACTGCACTCCAGCCTGGGCAACAGAGTGAGACCCTATCTCAACAAAAAAAAAAAAAAAAAGGGGGGGAGGAGGAGGAAAGACAGAAAGAAAATCTACTGACATATTCACCATATTAATACATCTAATGAGAAGATAATGCAATTGTTCCACAGATCATGAAAAAGCCTTCAACAAAATTTAATAATCACTCCTGATATTTTTAAGTCAATACACTTGGAATTGATAGGCACTTAACTTGATAAAATACATGTACTAAGATTAAAACACCCACACCCAAAAAACCAGGATCTTATTTAATGAGGAAACACCTCAAGAATTCCCAGTAGGGTCAGAAACAAGTCAAAGAGGCCCATTTCCCTCACTACTTTTAATCCTGTAGGAGAAGTGTTAGTCAAAGCAATAAGAAAAAACAATTAGAAACTTAAAAAAAATTATTTCTATTGGCAGTTGATGTGAAAGTAAACCTGGCAAAGCAGGAGACGTGAAAACTATAGCTTTCTGCATGCTTATTTTATATTAAACAATAAATAGCCAGAAGATATCATGGAATACCAGCACCCATTTATAAAACAATAAAAAAGTAAACTACTTTAAATAATTTAGCAAGAAATGTGCAAAACTTACATAGGGAAAACTTAAAACTTGATTGAAAGATGAAGAAGTAAACGTGAACAAATGGAAAGATGTCCCCTTGCCTTTGGATAGGACAACTTAACATCAAAAATATGTCAATTCTCCCCAAGTCAACAAATATATTTAGGGCAATAGCAATAATATACTGAAATTGTTTGGATGTCCCCTCCAAATCTCATGGTGAGATGTAATCCCCAGTGTTGGGGGTGGGGCCTGGTGGGAGGTGTTGGGTCATGGGGGCGGATCCCTCATGGCTTGGTGCTGTCCTTGCAATAGTGAGTCCCACTCGGGAGATGTGGTTGTTTAAGTGTGGGGCAGCTCCCCCACTCCCTCTCTTGCTCCTGCTCTGTCATGTGAGACGCCTGCTCCCCCTTCACCTTCCATCACGATTGGAAGCTTCCTGAGGCCTTCCCAAAACCTGAGCAAATGTCGGCACCATGCTTGTAAAGCCTGCAGAACTATGAGCCAATTAAATCTCTTTTCTTTAGAAATTACCCAAGTTCAGGTATTTCTTTATAGCAATGCAAGATAGGCCTAACCCATATGCCAACAAATTTTGTTTTGTTTTGTTTCTGGAAATAAACAAATTGATTCTAAATTTCATATGGAAAAAATAAGAATGCAGAGACGTCTAAGAACAATGAAGAGGGAATAGCCAGCCCTGCCAACTATTTAAAAATAATAAAGGTTCATCAATAAAACAATTTGATACTAACATATTTAAATTCCCAGTCGGATCCACAGAACAGAATAAAAGGTCCAGTAATAGACCCAAATACACACAGAAATATAAGAAAAATGGTCGTCTTAATAACTGGGGTTGGGACAACTGGTAACTATTTGGGAAAAAGAAAAGATGAAACTCAACCTTACATACACCGGAAAAACTCTAAAGATATTTGAGAGCCCAAACAGAAAAAAATGAAACAACTCAAGTTCTAGAAGAAACAGATTAATTCTTTTATAACCTGGGTGTGGGAAAAGATTTTCTAATTCTGACTCAAAATCAGATGTAAAAAGAAAAGACTGATCAATGTGCCTACATAAAGTATGAGCTCCTGGAGAATGACAAACATGGATTACGGACTCCTATCCCCTACCCTGCCTAGCAGTGAACTCATACACACGGTGCATTCCCTAAACTTTTTGGCCCACCACACCTCTGTGCTTTATGCTGACTCTCCCCAGAGGAGAGGCTGGGTCAATGGTTAGACCTTTCTTTGACAAAGGCAGGACGCTGGAGAACTGTTTCACAAAAGCTCGTCTCATCGCTCATCTAGATTTCAGGCTCCAATTAAGAAACAGTTCCCAAACCATGACCAACCTGCTTTTCAGAAAAATCACCCTGGTTTGCTACATTCTTTTCAGTGACTTCTCCAGATCCTGTATAAAAATCTTAATTAACCTAGACTCTGCTTATTTTCTAGATTGTCTCTTTCCACTCTGCTTATGTGTCACACTTCAGCCCTTCTCAGTCCCTCAGTTTCCCACAAATATCACGCCTGCTTCTGCCCCAGGCCTCTGCACGTGCCACTGCTCTCTGCCCGGTATGCTTAACCCCGCGTGTCCCTGCCTTGTCCCACACACACATCACTACCACACCTTCCTTCACCTGGCTGTCTCACTGAGGTGCTACACTTCAAGACTCAGCTGCATCACCCCCCGCCTCAGGCCGACCATCACCACATCTCTCCCGCTATGCTGTAATGATGGGCTAATTTGTCTATCTCCTCTACTAGCCAGTAGGCAGTTGGAAGATAGGGACCACTGTGTGACTTCTCTCTTTGCCCAGAATGTCAAGCACGATGCCTGATGTGGAAACAAGAACACGACACTCAGCATATGTTTGGTGAATTAATTCACTTTTATGTTTCCAGTTCTCCATAATAGACAACATTCCTGAGATCTGCTTTAAAGAGAAAATTGCAGAGAAAGATGCCGTGGATTGTCCTCTCATACTTAGTAACTATGTCTTTTGTGATAGTCTCAGAACGTACAAAAATTAGTGGTGAAAGACTAATTCTGATGAGTTCCTTTTCTCGAGCAAGTTGATCACCACCTGTTCAGGGCACTCTCTGTGTGAGAATACTCGGTGTTCCAAAGGGAATCAGAACTTGTGTGGCACTGAAGCAAAGGCGCTGTGTTCAAGCATGGTCCTTGCATATTTTCCCTTATAGGGTTACAGCTCAGACTCTCCATGCAGACTCTTCCAATTATTTCCACAGGCCTCCGCAGATCATCCAAATGGGCTGCTTAAAGGTAGATCTAAGAAATCTCAGAAAAAGCAGCATAGCCTTAGGCAGTGTCTGGTTGGAAAGCTTCCCTCAGCTGGACTGCATCTAAAATTCTTTTTGATGACCATTATTTGAACGACTGGATGACTTTGAATACAAGTCATTAAACTTCTTTGATTCCCAGTTCCGTAATGTATAATGTGGGGATAATAACAGTTATGTGCCTACCAAGGCTACAATGAAGATCCAAGGACTGATGTAAATAAAAACCCCTGACTTTGGAGACACTCAATTTACAGTAGTTTAATTTGCATCTAAAAAGGGAAAGTAAATCAAATCTATTTATAGCTCTCCAGTGTCTGAACACAACCTGTGACAATCACCGTGCAGTTTCAGCACTGACTCTGAAAGTTGGATCTTTAAAAGCTTTCTCAATATCCCGAAGGAAAGTCTGTGTTTATGAAAGGGATCTGTGCATGCGTGTATATTCTAGGTCCTTAGAATGTTCCTTTCTGAATTATAAGGAGCCAGCAAGGAGTCTTCAAAGGAGCTGGTGTAAACGCCACAGAACACATTACTTCGGGAAATCAGCACGACCCTTAGAAGTCAGATTAATTAATGGATGGACATACAAGCCCTGATGGAAAATATCCTTCTATTGTTCTGTAGAAAGCAAAAAACAGGACCTAGATCTGACTATGGTTTTTTTTGCTCATCATAATAATATACAGAACCTGATAATGGGTTACAGAAGCCAGACCTCCTGATGCCTAGGCTGGGAGAAGCTTATTGACATAACCCAAGCTGGTTGCTAACAAAAGCTTTAAATACGATATCAAAAGCACAGTGTTTCCATTCCATTTAGAGAAGGTCAATTTAGTTCAGTAACAACTTATTAAACACTATGTTCACAACACTGAACTCAGAATTTAAAAACAAGTGAGATGCTATCCCTGACATCCAAGGGCTCACAACCTAGAACAGCAGATACATACCTGGACTCACAGAACCCTTCTTCTAGGAAAGGAAGAATCACAAAAGGTTTCTAGAAAAAATGGCATTGATGGATCTCCACTTTTGAAAAGATCCTTCCAG
Source organism: Symphalangus syndactylus (assembly GCF_028878055.3). Classification (NCBI taxonomy): domain Eukaryota; kingdom Metazoa; phylum Chordata; class Mammalia; order Primates; family Hylobatidae; genus Symphalangus; species Symphalangus syndactylus. Next base: position 14,113,134 of record NC_072438.2, on the reverse strand, counting down.
AGGCAGCTTTAAAGATGAACTGGTGGAGTGGGAGACTGGAGTAGGAAGGGGCACACCAGTCAAGAGAGGGCAAAGAATGATAGGAACAGGAGAATGGAAAGAGGAAATGCAAATTTACACTCTATTGTCAGCTATTTTGAACATTCACTAAAAACAAGAACAATGAAGTCATTGCAAAATATTTGGGTATCTAAGTGTGAGGTATCCAATAATAAGCAAAGCAAATGTGATCCCAAGTTAGAGACAAACAGTATGCAAATAAATAAAAACAGGCAGAAATGACGATGGGTGTTAAAGGAAAATGCATCTAACCAACAATTTTATGTCTAATTTTCAAAATCTCTGATTTTCTACTCTTACAAATCAGTTAAGCTAAAATAAATCAAAGTTGGAACAAAGCCACCAATATAACGTTAAAAAGTATTCAAATGTAAAACCAATTGAACCAAAAATAGGATAATGATGTAACCATTTGGAATGAGCATTTATGAGGCTTTAAATCATTTTTATATTACTATTTTAAGGATCAGTGCTGCCAGCACTGCAAACTTACTCAGAATATTCACGTATGCATATACTCTTACTGGGCAACACATGGTTTCAGTATTTTCTTAGACACAAAGGAGGAATTTGTCTTTCTTCTGGCTCAGCACTATTATGCTATTATAGTTTTTTAAATTGTCATACTATTTGTTTTTATTTCATAAAGAACAATTTTTTTTTTTTTTGAGATGGAGTCTCGCTCCATTGCCCAGGCTAGAGTGCAGTGGCACAATCTCAGCTCACTGTAACCTCTGTCTCACAGGTTCAAGCGATACTCCTGCCTCAGCCTCCCGAGTAGCTGAGATTACAGGCACACACCACCACGCCCAGCTAAGTTTCGTATTTTTGGTAGTGACAGGGTTTCACCATGTTGGCCAGGCTGGTCTCCATTCCTGGCCTCAAGTGATCTGCCCACCTTGGCCTCCCAAAGTGCTGGGATTACAGGCATGAGCCACCACGCCCAGACCCATAAAGAACAATTATTAATTTCAGGAATGCTTTGTTTTGACACAAAAACTTGGATTTTCAAAAATGAAATTGTGACATTTTAGAAAAACAAGTTATTTAATATACAGAAAGGACATTATGATTCACCTAAATGCACCAAAACACAAAGTCTCTTAACTGCTGTTCCTTCCCCAGCAACTCTCCTCACCCCTTCTGTTATAAATACATTTCCACCTGCTCTGAATGTGTGGCTAGGAGGCTACTCGCCAATAAATCCTGAACTCCTCCTCTTACAAGGATCAGTAATGAGACAAGGGACATGGGTACACAGGTACAGACATTAATATGACCATAAGGAAATATTATGAACAGCTTTATGCCCACAAATTCAACAACATAGATGAAATGGGCAAATTCCCTAAAAGATGCAAACTTTCAGAAACAGAAAAGAAGAAACAGACTATCTGAATAGCTCTATATTAAAGAAAACTCCAGCCCCAGACAGCTTCACTAGTGAATTCTAGCAAATATTTCAGGAGAGGTAATACCAATTTTCTACAAACTCTTACAGAAAATTAAAGGGAAGGGCCAACAAACAACTCAGAAAAAAGACATTACAAGGAACCAAAACAGACTAACACACCTCATGAACACAGACAGAAAAATCATTAACAGAATTTTTTTTTTTTTTTTTTTGAAACAGAGCCTCACTCTGTTGCTCAGGCTGGAGTGCAGTGGCATGATCTCGGCTCACTGCAACCTCCGCCTCCCAAGTTCAAGAGATTCTCCAGACTCAGCCTCCCAAGTAGCTGGGATTACAGGTGCCCACCACCATGCCCGTCTAATGTTTGTATTTTTTATTAGAGATGAGGTTTCACCATGTTGGCCAGACTGGTCTCGAACTCCTGACCTCACATGATCTGCCCACCTCAGCCTCCCAACGTGCTGGGATTATAGGCATGAGCCATTGTGCCTGCCATTAACAAAATTTTTAGCAAATTAAATTAAATAATTTCCAAAAAGGATAACACATTAAGACCAAATGGAGTTTACCCTTGAAATTCAAGGTTGGTTTAACACTGGAAAATCATTAAGTATAATTCACCATATTAACAGATATGAAAATGAGGAATACAGGGGGAATGTCTTCTAGTAAATCTAATAAGAGGCATCTGTCTGTAATCCCAGCACTTTGGGAGGCCAAGGAAGGTGGGTCACGAGGTCAGGAGATTGAGACCATCCTGGCTAACATAGTGAAACCCCATCTCTACTAAAATTACAAAAAATTAGCCAGGCGTGGTGGCACGTACCTGTAGTCCCAGCTACTTGGGAGAGGAGGCTGAGGCAGGAGAATCGTTTGAACCCAGGAGGCGGAGGTTGCAGTGAGCCAAGATCGCGCCACTGCACTCCAGCCTGGGTGACAGAGTGAAACTCCATCTCAAAAATAAAATAAAATAAAATAAAAACTAAAGTTTTTCATATTCTTTATCTCACTTTACGATTAAAACTCATCAAGCTGTATTCTTTAAATATGGGAAGTTTATTGTATATCAATTGTACCTCAATGAAGCATTTTTTTTTTTAAAAAAAAGAACAATTGAAAAATGAAAGAAAAGGAAAAAAAAACCTAGTACCACTTTCAATAGTATTAAAATATGTGAAATATATTAGGATAAATTTAACAAAGTATGTAAAAAGATCTATAAACTGACAACTATGAGATGTTGTTAAGAAAACACCAGTCTATGTCTGGTGGGAGGACCATAAATAAAAACAGAGGTACTATATTTTGAAGAATCCCTACTGCTAAAATAATAATTCTCCCCCAAATCCATCTATAGATGCAACACAATCTCAATCAAGATCCCAGAAGCAATTTTTGTTAAAAAAAAAAAAAAAAAAAGCCAATTCTAAAATAGACAAAAATGAAAAGAACAAAGAACTAGAACACAAAGTGGCCAAACAATGTGGAGAAAAAAAGAACAATGCTGGAACACTTCTATTACCTAGCTTCAAGGCTTACAATAAAGCTACAATTATCAATATGGTATGGTATTGGTGTTAAGATAGATTGGTTAAACAGAACAAAGTCCAGATATTCACCCACACATAAATAGTCAATTGACTTTTGACAAAGATGCCAAGATAATGCAATGGGAAAAAAAAGTCCTTGGAACAAATGATGCTGAACAACTGGATGTCAGTATGGGGAAAACTAAACTCTACTCCTTATGTTGTACCAAATACAAGAATTACTTAAATAGATCGGACCTAAACATAAAAGATAAAACTATAAGACGTCTCAATGAAAACACAGGCAAAAATATTTATGACTCTGGAGGTAGGCTGAGATTTCTTACAGCAGAAGTACTAATATCTAAGAAAAAAGTTAATAAATTGAACTTTTTAAAAAAAAACTTTAAGAAAATCAGAAGAAAATATCTGCAATACACATTTCATGACACAGCACTTGTAACAATACACTGAATACCAAAAACACATGAAGACAAACAACTTAACAAAAAATGGGCAAAGTAGTTACAGACGTTTCAGGAATGGCCAATAAGCACATACAAATATGCTAAGCACATAAAATATGAGTCATCAGGTTAATGCAAATTAAAATCACAATGAGATGCCCTGATACATCCACCAGAATGATTAAAATTCAAATGACTCATCATATCAAGCCTGAGCAAAACTGGAGAGCAACTAGAATCCTCCCGCTTTCCTGGTGGGAAGGCACAGTTTGGCAGTTTTTTGTAAAGTTAAATGTAAACACACCATGGGATCCAGTAATGCCACTCCTGGCTATTTATCTAAGAGACATTACTGCATGTGTCCACACAAAAACAATGGCAGCTTTCTTCATAACAGCCCAAAACTGAGCACAGCCTAAGCAGCCATTAATAACCATGTGGATAAACAGATTGCAATATGTTCACATAATGGAATCTTTTTCAGCAAGAAAAATAAACTACCAAAAAAAAAAAAAAACAAACTACCCACACACGTAATTCAGATTAATTTCAAAAAAAGCCATGCAAAAGAAGCTAACACAAACACAAAAGGCATGCTATGTGACTCCGTTTTGGTGAAATTCTAGAACCAGCAAAGGAATCTGCAGGGCCAGGAAGCAGATGAGCGGTTGCCCAGGTCTGTGTCCTGGGAAAGGACTGATAGCAGGGGCTATGAGTGAATTCAGGGTGGAGAATGTTCTCCGTCTTCACGGACTGGGATTCTGTGGGCTGAAGCAGCACATCCGAGGTAGAGAACCAAGGACCAGAGAGAAAATCTAACTGGTCAAGGGCAAGTAAAATTCAACAGGAAACACTATATATTCTAACTGATAATACTAGACCTAGGTAAATAGAACTTTAAGAGATTTTGCTACACAACAGCATTAAACTTAGGTAATAACAGCATCAGACTGGCTGAGAATATTAAGAGCTAATTCTGTTTTTCATAAAGAAGACAGCAGAATTCCTAATCACAGGCTCTAATGAATTGTGTTCTCTTCATTATCATACAGCTGTGTTACATCTTGATATTCATGAGTGAGTCTTCTAATCCAAGGGAAGGAATAAAAACAAAGCGGAAAGAAAAGGAAGGGTTGAACTTATAAATATGGTCTCATTAAAAAAAAAAAAAAGGCTGGGCATGGTGGCTTACACCTGTAATCCCAGCACTTTGGGATGCCAAGGCGGGCAGATCACCTGAGGTCAGGAGTTTACATGACCAGCCTGGCCAACATGGTGAAACCCTGTCTCTACTAAAAATACAAAATAAATTAGCCAGGTGTGGTGGTAGGCACCTGTAATCCCAGCTACTCAGGATGCTGAGGCAGGAGAATCGCTTGAACCCGGGAGGCGGAGGTTGCAGTAAGCCAAGACGGTGCCATTGCACTCCAGCCTGGGCAGAAAGAACAAAACTCCAACTCAAAAAAAGAAAAAAAAGAAAAAAGCAGACTATGTTCACTTTATGGGTGAAGTAAATGAAGTTTAGAGAGGTGAAGAGCCCACAGGCTAGGAAGGTCAGGAGCAAATTTCTCCTAAATCACTGCAGGGATGGGCAAATTTAAGTAGGGGACAAAAGAGGCTCCGGCACCATTTCCAAGTAGAGAAGCATCACTTAAGAACTCCACAGGCCTCTCGACATGGAATGAAAGATGACCCGGCCAGCCGCCAACTGCCCCATCAGAACATCTAAGGCTCTGCAGATGTCCAAAGTGACAGATGGGCTCCTGACCACAGGGACAGCAGGCTCTGCAGAGGAGCAGTGGGAGGTTCCAGACTGAGAGAGCAGTTCACAGACCTCTGCATTCCCCAAGGAGACACTGGGGGAGGGGCAGCCCACAGAAACGGGGAGCTGGGAATCATTGGACGTGCATGCTGCCAGCTGTGAGATGCCACATGTCTAGCAACTGAGAGAACAGACATTCCCCATTCACCTCCATCTTTTCGCACTTGAACTTGATTATATGCATCTCTCAGCCATGATTTAAATAAAAAGCCAACCCTGATTAAGGCATCAGAACTGTAACACGGGATCTGGTGGGTAGAGTGGAGACAGCAGCTTCCAGGGAGCCGAGAACATGAACCCCCAAGACTCAGCCTTTCCCAATAAACAAACCACCATCATCAGTAACACCCCAAACTATTCCATAACGCGTTTGAGACTGCACCCTGACCCCAGCCAGCTGGGATGAAATTGCAGCCCATGAGTCAAAAGTGGGATGTGGTCGGGGGGCAGCGGGGTGGGGGATCCTATAGGAAAAAGGCGGATGAAAATACCCTCCTTGAGACGGCAGAGGGCAGACGGAGAAAAAGACCATCAAAACACACAACCTGAAAAAGATACACTGGAGCATTTTGACCACAAGAACTTTTAACTCTTACCTCTCAGGATATTTTTATAATATATACGAGAAAATGAAGAAGACACAAAGAGATCAAGGGATTTTCCCAGCCCCAGTGCCAGGGGTGGCAGAAACCACCCCGTTTCTCCTGGTCTCTTCTAACTGGTCTATGGCTTTTTACACTATTCCAAATCAGTGGCTTGTAACATCCCCTTTCCATAAGGAAAATCATGTTGAATCATGACTCTTGTAAGGTGTCTAAAAAGACATAAAACTGCCTTCACGCTCTAAAGTTACATTATACTTTTAACGTAAAGAAAGCTAACGATTGGCCAGACGCGCTGGCTCATGCCTGTAATCCCAGCACTTTGGGAGGCCGAGGCGGGCGGATCACGAGGTCAGGAGATTGAGACCATCCTGGCTAACACAGTGAAACCCCATCTCTACTAAAAATACAAAAAATTAGCCGGGCGTGGTGGCGGGCGCCTGTAGTCCCAGCTACTCGGGAGGCTGAGGCAGGAGAATGGCGTGAACCTGGGAGGCGGAGCTTGCAGTGAGCCGAGATCGCGCCACTGTACTCCAGCCTGGGCGACAGAGCAAGACTTGGTCTCAAAAAAAAAAAAAAAAAAAAGCTAAGGGTTAAAGGATTTGCAAAAAGTACTTTCTGTCCCCCAGCTTGGAACACCCTAAAACTGTGCTTCTCAACCTTTCCCAGGGACACAACTCACCACCGGGGGGTCTTGTTAAAGGCAGATTCTGACTCACTCCATCTGGGACAGGCCTGATCATCTGCATTCTAACATGCTCCCAGGTGGTGTCAATGCTGCTGGCCACGGGTCGCACTTTGAGAAGCCAGGCCCTAAGCCACACTGACTTTGGTACACCAGGTGAAGGGTGTTTCCAGTGTAGAAGGGAACCAGCAATAATGCTCCTTAAGAAAATAATGCAAATGCTGCCACCTCCCTCACCTCCCACCCACAGCCTCAGCGAGCCCCGGAGGCTTCAACAGAGGCTAAGTTCAAACCACCAGCAAAGCCCTCAAGAAGGCAGACAGTGCAGTAAGAACAACGCCCCCAAACACTACACTTGGCCCCTGGCTGACATTCACACTGTCAAGTTCAATAAGATCTGAAATGACTTGAGAACAGTGGGGGTTAAATCTGTGCAGAGGCTCACCCATGTCCTCAACCATCCACGGTAGGGGAGACTGCAGCCCGCACCTGACCCAAAGCCTATTTTTGTCAATAATGTTTTACTGGAACACGGCCACGTCCATTCATTTGTGTATCACCTACGGCCGTGTTCACACTCCAACAGCAGGGATGAGTGTCGCAACAAGAGTCTAAAACCTACAATATGTAGTCTCTGCTCTGTTAGAGAAAAAGCTTGCTTACCTCTGCTCTGGGTCTTTAGGGGACAAAACTCGAAAAAGGAAAGCCTGAAGACAAAGGATACAACGCTAACACAGAAGCAGCATTTAGCACAGAGGAGCGTGAATTCTGAGGCAGAAGAGACGTACATGTCAAGGCAAGCCTGGTAGCGGCGGCAACCCAGGGACTCCGTTAGCCATGAGAGGCCAGCCTGCTTTGTGAAGGGTGACCAAGCTCCTTTCAGAATGCAGAATCAGGGAGACGGAGGGGGCCTGGTCCATCTGTGTCTGCTCCACCAACCACCACAACTGTGTCGGCTCCTTCTACACATCCGCTTCACCACCCTTCTCTTTACTAGCCCTTCGCATCATATGACCCACCAATGCAGAGGTCTGAAGTGAGGCTCTTGCGTTATCTGGCTGCCATCATCTCTGGAAAGACAGGGGCCCTAGGTTCTGCTGCCAAAGAGGAAAAGCCTCGAGGGCTCCTGACAGGAGGCCTAGGATTGAAGCTCCAACCACGAGGGGAAGGAAGGGCCGTGGGCTGCTCTCCAGGGAGGGGAATGCTGAAAGGCCAGCTGTCTCTCTGCCTCTGGCTCCCCGGGCAGATGGCTCCACCACTATGCATGTGGGTACAGGCGGAGGGGCAGGTGGCACCAGGCTCTGGGTAACATATGTCAGTGTGCTAATGGAAGCAAATTAAGAACACGGTTGGTCTCACACACCCGCTTCGCAGGGCTGGGGCTGCTAGGGGGAATGGATGAGATCCAGACTCCAGGAGGATGCGATGATAGAACTGTCTGGACACAGTGAATGAACACAGACTTTGGTGGTGAAGGGCTGGGGCTGGAACTCTGCTCCAGCACTTGCCAGGCATGGCCTGGAGTACAGTGCTGTGCTACCTCACCTCTCTCTGAAAACGAGGATCATCAGAGGCTTGTCAGTCAGTTCTTTAAATGTCATTATGTGAATAATTTAAATTTAGCACAGTCCTTAGCTCATAAGAAGTCTCCAATAAATTGGCTACCACAGTCATTATCAGTATAATTATTATCTGTTTAAAATTTTTAAAAAAAGCTTTTAAAGGATAATCTCCACCTTAAAGAGTGGTTATGAGGATTAACCAAAGATAATCTGTAACTTTGCCTACTCCCCAGCATAACACATAGTAAGTGCTCAAAACCTGTAGCTATTCCCCATCCCAAAGAAACCGAATCTAGCCTCCCTTACATGTTTCATGGAATACCAATCAATTTTCCAAACAAGTCACTCGAGTTTTTTAAAATAATAATGTTTCCAGAGTAGATACTATCATTTTACAGGTGAGAAAACTAACTCTCAGGACTCAAGGACAGAAACGTAAAGAATGACAGAGCGAGGTCTGCTCAGTGAACAACAGCTGCCACCCAAAAATATCAGCAATTTTAGGAATTAGCAGCTCAATGGTCTTTGCTTCAAAAAAGCAAAAAGACCACATTCACACTTTACCACTTCTACATGAAAGCGTGTGTTCTCCAGAAAGTTGTTTGTTTGTTTTTTTTTTAAGACGGGAGTTTCACTCCTGTTGCCCAGGCTGGAGTGCAATGGCGCGATCCTGGCTCACCACAACCTCTGCGCCTTCCAGGTTCAAGCGATTCTTCTGCCTCAGCCTCCCGAATAGCTGGTATTACAGGCATGTGCCACCACACCCGGCTAATTTTTGTATTTTTAGTAGAGACAGGGTTTCTCCATGTTGGTCAGGCTGGTCTCAAACTCCCGACTTCAGGTGATCCGCCCGCCTCGGCCTCCCAAAGTGCTGGGATTACAGGTGTGAGCCACCATGCCTGGCCCAGAAAGTATTTTTTATAGAACTAATCCAAAGGGTCCAATTTCTATGGAGAAAATTTTCTTTGTAATGTCTAAAACACAGTGTAACCCACCATTAAAAGAGGCTTTTTACATACGCCTTCGGTTTTCCAGCTAAGGAATGTCAATCTGCTCCCCAGAATGAGGACTTAGAAGTTACAAGACAAACTAAGTAATACTGAACACCAACATGACAAACCTCCTAAAATAAAGCAAGCACCTCCAACGAGGGGTCTGATCACTCTCGACTTCCTGCCTACTGCCTTCCTCCCCTACCCCATGGTCTGTAAAACAGCTCTTCTCAAGTCACTTGATGACATTCCTGTTGCCAAGTCCAGCTATCAAGGCTCAGTCCTCACTCCCCCCACACCCAGGGCTCAGTCCTCACTCCCCCCACACCCAGGGCTCAGTCCTCACTCCCCCCACACCCAGGGCTCAGTCCTCACTCCCCCCACACCCAGGGCTCAGTCCTCACTCCCCCCACACCCAGGACTCAGTCCTCACTCCCCCCACACCCAGGGCTCAGTCCTCACTCCCCCCACACCCAGGACTCAGTCCTCACTCCCCCCACACCCAGGGCTCAGTCCTCACTCCCCCCACACCCAGGACTCAGTCCTCACTCCCCCCACACCCAGGACTCAGTCCTCACTCCCCCCACACCCAGGACTCAGTCCTCACTCCCCCCACACCCAGGACTCAGTCCTCACTCCCCCCACACCCAGGGCTCAGTCCTCACTCCCCCCACACCCAGGGCTCAGTCCTCACTCCCCCCACACCCAGGGCTCAGTCCTCACTCCCCCCACACCCAGGGCTCAGTCCTCACTCCCCCAACACCTCAGGCTCAGTCCTCACTCCCCCCACACCCAGGGCTCAGTCCTCACTCCCCCCACACCCAGGACTCAGTCCTCACTCCCCCCACACCCAGGACTCAGTCCTCACTCCCCCCACACCCAGGGCTCAGTCCTCACTCCCCTCGGACCCAGGGCTCAGTCCTCACTCCCCCCACACCCAGGGCTCAGTCCTCACTCCCCTCGGACCCAGGGCTCAGTCCTCACTCCCCTCGGACCCAGGGCTCAGTCCTCACTCCCCCCACACCCAGGACTCAGTCCTCACTCCCCCCACACCCAGGACTCAGTCCTCACTCCCCCCACACCCAGGGCTCAGTCCTCATTCCCCACCCTGGCCCCCAACCGCCTGGCAGCACATGACGCCTGGCAGCATGTGACACGGTGTGACACGGTGTACCTACGGCCCCTTCTTCTGGAAACAGTTCCTTTGGTTTTGTCACCTACGCGGCTGGTCTCTGCTGGCTCCCCTTCTCTTCCCAGCCTCTGAAGGAGTCTGGTCTAGAGACTCTTTTCTTCTCCTAATTCTATCCACTCCCATGATGTTTATCTTCAGTTTGGCCCTCTACCCTCAACTCCAAACCATTTCCAACTGACTTCTTTGGGGAGGCTGAGCTCAATCTCATCTTACAGAGGGTCAAAGAGGTGACAAAAAATAACGAAAACTCACCTCCAAGGAAGCTGTTGGTGATAAATTTTGAAAAACAGGACGTCAGAGTAAATTCAGCTTTGCAAACTGAGGATCTGCTGTTTACGAACAAACGGTAGGAAAACATGTAAGAACTGTAGGCTCAATTCCATATAAATGGAGCTGAACACACAACTACAGCTACAGCCTCTTGCTAGCCCTGCGTGCATTCAGATGCTTCTTCTCCTTGATCATAGAATCCGCTAATCCTGTCTTGGGAACTGCTCATCTTCCTTGGAGTCTCTTGCATTCTGCTTTTTCTCCCCAACACTTGTTTTATTTGTTTGTTTTTGTGGTTTTTTTGAGATGGAGTCTCACTCTGTCACCCAGGCTGGAGTGCAGTGGCGTGATCTCGGCTCACTGCACCTCAGCCTCCCGGGTTCAAGCGATTCTCCTGCCTCAGCCTCCAGAGTAGCTGGGACCACAGGCGTGCACTGCCACGTCTAATTTTTGTATTTTTAGTAGAGATGGGGTTTCTCCATGATGGCCAGGCTGGTCTTGAACTCCTGACCTCAGGTGATCTGCCCGCCTCGGCCTCCCAAAGTGCTGGAATTACAGGCGTGAGCCACCGCGCCCAGCCAACACTTCCTGACATCTCTTTTTGGACCTCAAATTTAGCATGCCCAAAATGCACTTTTGATTCCCCCTGCTATAACCCACTCCTCCCATAGTCTTCTCCATCCCAATAACAGCATCTCTAGTCTTCTAGTTACTCAGGCCAAAATCCTTGACATCATCCTTAAAACCTCTTTTTCTCTCTCTTGCATCCAACCCATTTAAACTCTCCTTTCAAAATATGTGCCAGACCTAACTACACCTCACCGTCCTCATCATTTCCAACCAGGTCCAGCCCTCATCATAGCGCTCTGGGTTACTGGAAAAGCCTCCCAATCGCTGGGCACAGTGGCTCATGCCTGTAATCCCAGCACTTCGGTAGGCCAAGGCGGGTGGATCACCAGAGGTCAGGAGTTCGAGACCAGCCTGGCCAACACGGTGAAACTCCTCTACTAAAAATACAAAAAATTAGCCGAGCATGGTGGTGGGCGCCTGTAATCCCAGCTATTCGGGAAGCTGAGGCAGGAGAATCGCTTGAACCCAGAGGGCAGAGGTTGCAGTGAGCCAAGATCATGCCATTGCACTCCAGCCTGGGTGACAAGAGCAAAACTCCATCTCAGAAGGAAAAAAAAAAAAAAAGCCTCCCAACCCACCTCTCTCCTTCCGCCTTTCACCCTACCCTGCATTCTACCTTCCACTCTCAAACATTTCAGAAAAAAAAAATTATATCCACAGAGAGAGAAAGTGCAAATAGGGTGAAATGTTTGGGGAATCTGAGGGAAGAGCATACGAGAATTCTCTGTACTATTTTTGCAACTTTTCCATAAGTCTGGATTATTTCAAATTCAAGAGTTAAACAAGTAAAAAAAAAAAAAAACACTATCTCCCTTTGGGAACCCATCCTGTCTTTCCCCTGGCAACTTAAGGACGCTCTCAACTAAGCACATCTATTTTTTCACAAACACTAAAAGAACCCTTGCCTAGTTTTGTCTTTCTGTGCTGGGCAGTAGGGATATGTGTGTGTGTATGTGTGTGTATTTCATATATGTGTGTATATATGTGTGTGTGTGTATATGTGTGTGTGGTGTGTGTATATATAGAGAGGGAGAAATATATATGTGTGTATATATAAAAACATATAAATGTACATATAATGTATATATATACATTTGTATATTTACAATGGTATTGTATATATACAAATATATATAAATATATGTGTGTGTGTGTATATATATAAATAATACGTACCCCACAGCCTGTCCTTAACCAGTTCTAAACTTAGGGGGAAAAATACATACCTAAGCAGAGAATTTCAAAATAATATGATGAATATTTTGATAGACAGATGCATTGGTATGGAACACGCTGCTAAGACACATAACCTCCTAGATGGGGCAATGAATGAACTAAGTTTTGCACCTATAGGCACCCCTACTGATATCCTCACAAACTTTTTTTTTTTTTTTTTTTGAGACGGAGTCTCGCTCTGCCACCCAGGCTGGAGTGCAGTGGCGCGATCTCGGCTCACTGCAAGCTCCGCCTCCCGGGTTCACGCCATTCTCCTGCCTCAGCCTCTCCGAGTAGCTGGGACTACAGGCGCCCGCCACCACGCCCGGCTAATTTTTTGTATTTTTAGTAGAGACGGGGTTTCACCGTGGTCTCGATCTCCTGACCTCATGATCCGCCCGCCTCGGCCTCCCAAAGTGCTGGGATTACAAGCGTGAGCCACCATGCCCGGCCACAAACTTTTATAGTTATACGCATTTGCTTCCCCCAGGACCCCTGTTTCACAAGGGTTAGTCCTAGAGCCTACCAAGTTCCTGCTACAGCTGGCACACATACGCCATTCAAGAAACAGTGCCTGAGTGAATGACGAGTTAAGAACCCTTTGTCAGCCAGTGCTCAATAATACAACATGCACTGGTATGCAAATCATATTTTTGTTGAAAGCAAGGGCAGGATCACAACTTATCTTTCCCCGAGAAAGACAGACCTCAAAAACTTCTTTACCCTACTAAAGCACATTATAAGAAGCTCCGCTTATATAAAAGAAAACCTCCTCATTCGTTATCAATGGCATGTAAACCTAAGAAGTCTCCACCTCTGATAACATCTCTTCCATCCCCAGGGCTAGATAAAGGAGGTTCCGAAAACCCTGGTAATTGTGAAGGTGGCTCCCAGCTCTGATAGTCTTGAACCCTACAGGAGCGGAGGTTAGACAGCAGAAGAATAACAAAGGGAAGCATCAGCAGGCTTCGAATACGTTTGAACCAGAGATGGCAAAGAGGCTTCAACCAACTGAAAACACCAAAGATTCATAGTGGCCACCTGAGGGGTTGTGCTCTTAAAAAATAAATAAATAGATAGACAGATAAATAAGGAAGATGTCAAGAATCCATCAGGTCTGAATGAGAAGTGTATCAGTGACTAACACCCCATATGGCAAAAGTACTCAGATGTGTTTTGGTTACTCACAGCTTCAACAATATTCAAAGGCATGTCCTTCCCTAAGACTGAGCCACGGCAAATACCCCCAGCAACTCTGCCGGGAGAACATCTAACATATATTTGGCTAGAAAAACAGTTGTCTTTAACAAATTAACACCGAATAAATCCTGACTTACTAGAGCCTGCAAGAATGCCATTCTCAATGATAACAGTTATCACTAAAATCTCCAAAAATCTGCAATCCTGCAAGGAGGAAGTGTGACAGAGCAGGCCACACGTCCAGAATGCTTCCAAGACTGCCTGTTACAGAATAAAAGAAATGAAACCCCCCCCCCAAGAATGTCTTTGCTCACATTTAGCCAATTGTTCCTTTGTGTGCCCATCTCTGTGCTAAAATGGCCATTCTTCCCCACAGCCTGAAGTTGTACGCTAAAATAAATCAGACCCAGATGAAGCCAGAAACGTGCAGATGTGAGGAAACCAACACAAACTAAGTCGGCTGGAGAGTGTGGCCAGGAGGATGGTGCTCCCCAGGAAGCAATTACTTCATCTCTGCCCATGAAACAGGCAGCTGTCATTGTCCCCCAGGCCCACGCCAGGGACTCCAAGTAGGTTATAACCAAACTACCGCTAACAATCAACTTAAATAAACCACACAGTTGGCTTCTGAAAGGGTACCTTGTAACCAACAAGAAACTGTAACTTGTTGAAAAACTGTACAACTAAAAACCTTGGAAATGGATAAACACTGCCACATTTTGACTCAAATACCGTTACGTGGTAGCACTGCAATAATTCACTGAAACAAAAGAATGAATGAGGAATACATTTATATAGGAATCAGAGGAAGCATGACTAATCACTTAAAGAAATAGGTCAAGAAACTGCTAGGTTCAAATGCTACCGTGAGACACTGTCAGGGCCTCAGGCAAATTCACTTCTCTTGGTCCTGTTTCTCTGTTTATCAAAAAACAGCTTTGGGCTAGGGAATCTGTTGCTTTCCAATGCCTTCCTTCTGAGATTCCAGCCCAGATTTTAGGACTGCTCTCCCACTTGGTATATGAAAGCACTTTCTATGTGTAATAGCAATAGCACCTTTCTGTGTTGAATGCAGTTCGGGACCTACTCTATGAGGAAGAATATAACCATGTAACTTTAAGCATGACCACAAGGCATACTCTAAATAAGGATAACACATAAGATGTGGCCATATGCCTGTGCGTGTGTAGCAAGGAGAAGGGGAAGTCTCATTTAATGAAGCCAAGGGTGCCTGTTGCACCTTAACATCCTCACTCCACATCAAGTTCACAACGTCCTTCTGACATCAAATCACAGGTATCGCATACTTTTCCATACTTTCCACCCAAGATTAAAATATGCAGAGCACTGTGATAAAGACGCCTCCATCACCAGCATGTTGGCTGTCACTCTGCGGAATTACATACTTCCGGTGCTAAATGATCACCAGGCTGCAGCGGCAAGCAAGACCGGTCTCCGTGGGGACAGCAGCCCCTGCAGCAGCACCACTCCTGTCACCACAGTCTGATGCAGCTGCAGAGAAGCTGTGGCTGAGGCCATTCACTTTGTGAGAGAACCGCACAGGAGGGAAAAGGTAGGGAAGGTAGGGAAGAGGACAGGTGCAGAGCCAGGGAAGGACCTGTGATGAGAACGGAAAGGAATGCGCCTCCCTGTACGCACACTCGGATTTTATGAAGATGTGGACAGGGGGCTGAACTGGATGCATGAGAACATTCCTCCAAGTTCCTTTGCTGGTTTTCTAAATATTGATGTAAAATCTGAACTCAGACACCATTTTTTAAAATCGCTTCAATCAGCATCTTTGTCTGGTGCTCAGCATCACATCTACATGATCATCTAGAAAACCAACTCCTGTTCTAAGGCTCACATCTTCCTATAAAGTCCCAGAGATTTTACAGTGGAATGCACCTCTCATTTGCATCAACAACACACACAACTACCATTAAAGAAATGCTTAATTTGCTTATATAATTTTTTGAACACCCAGATTTGAAACACAATAGAGAAGACAACTTTTGATAGCTCTGCTTTCGAACTGCGAGTGGAGCAAATAACCTGCCATGATTTCTAACCAGTCAACAACCCGTCTTCCCTGACTGCAACAGGAGCAATCTTTCCGAGCTCAGGATGAAAAAGAACCCAGCTGGTTAGGGGACAGATAATAATCAGTTCTCAGCGGGCTTCCCGGGTCCCAAATCCCCATGTGATACGTGGAAGTAAAAAGCTATCAATGACCAAGCATCTAAACGCTCCCACCTCACCATCTGCTTCTCCTGCCATGCAAATTTAAAATTAATAAGCCTGCTATTAGAGAACAGAGTTGGTGCTGCATCTGTCTTCCTAAATTATGGATAATTACCAGCCTACAATGGCTTCTAATCAGATTCGAGTGGTCCCTTAGACAGGAAGCTAAAGTGCCTCAGCCCTAGACTGAGAAGAAAACAGGAACTGGAATGCTCTAGGTTTGATTTTTTTCCCCTTGTTCTAAAGTTGCTGTTCCCGAATCTCCTTCTATTGTCTTGTTTATAAAATGTATGAGAAACAGGGACATTTAAAGACATTATAGAAATGGCCGCTTTTTCTAGGTACAAACCTTGTTAACATAATTTTCATCTGCTGGGCTTTTTCTCCACAAACTGTGACCCTGG
The DNA here is from genome assembly GCF_028878055.3 of Symphalangus syndactylus. Lineage (NCBI taxonomy): Eukaryota > Metazoa > Chordata > Mammalia > Primates > Hylobatidae > Symphalangus > Symphalangus syndactylus. The sequence goes on along the minus strand of NC_072438.2, from coordinate 14,096,846 downwards.
AGTACACTTTTTCCCTCATGGTTACACATGCAGTGTCAGGCAAGATGGCTTTAGCAGTAAGGAGGGGAGTGCAGTGAGAAGTGACCGGACACTGGGAAGGGCAGACAGGGACTCTACCGCGGTGGCCTGGAGCGCTCCTGGGCCTCAGCCTTTACTTTTCTATCTGTGCAAGGGATCTAAAGGCCCGTGATTCTAGGCCACGACAGCTCTCCATACACACATACACAAACATCACACACCTATGTGAAAAGCTGTGATACTTGGCTGACTTCCTGAAGAAGTTATCTTGTATCATTTCTACTCAAGTACACCACCTCCCTCCCGGCAAGTATCTGCGCCACCTCCTTCCAGGCAAGTATCTGAGGATGATGGGCTACCCCACAGCAATGTGTGTAACCTCTCCTGCTTACAATCCCTATTCATAGAGCATTTTTCAAAAGCATTTGTCATGAAGTGACAGAAGAAAGAAGAATAAGGTTCTTTCAGCCCATTCATTCATTCATTCAACAAATACTGACTGACTATCTATGTGCCAGGCACTGGTCATATAACAGGGAACATATATTTTTGTAGGTAGAGACAGACAACCAACAAGTATGTTAAAGAGTGAACAGTGCTGTAGAGGAAAATACACCATGAAACAGGAAAGGAGAATACCCCTAGCCACCCTACACTGGGGTGACGCTAGCGTTACAAAAAAAAATGGAAACAGCGACCGGGCGTGGTGGCTAACACCTGTAATCTCAGCGCTTTGGGAGGCTGAGGCAGGCAGATCACCTGAGTTCAGGAGTTCAAGATCAGCCTGACCAACACGGGGAAACCCCATCTCTACTAAAAATACAAAAATTAGCTGGGCGTGGTGGCACACACCTGTAATCCCAGTTACTCAGGAAGCTGAGGCACAAGAATCACTTGAACCTGGGAGGTAGAGGTTGGAATGAGCCGAGAAAGTGCCACTGCACTCCAGCCTGGGCGACACAGCAAGACTCTGTCTCACAAAAATAAAAAATAAAAATAAAATGTAAACAGAGAATAAGATACCAAAAGAAAGAACATGAAAGATTAATTGTAACAAAAGCCTTTGTAAGCTGATACTTTCCTTCCTGGATCCTTGTCCCTCACAAATGGAAAAAAACGAGGGGGGCGGGCAGCATCAAAATGATGGTGATGTTTTAAGATGGCTTCGGGTTTCAGATGTCTGACAGCCATACTTGTGTACTTCAAGGAAAAAGCTCTATAAGCCATCTGGGCAATGGTTTAATGTCTTTTTTTTTTTTCCAGAGAGTTTTTAAAATACAGGAAAATGTGTGTGTTTATTTGGCTGTTCTGTGCTCGCACACGTGCAAACTGTGCTAACAGATTTTTCCATGTTTTGCTGAATTTGCCAGCTTGCCATTAACAGGCTTCCATGTCTTTTCTTAATTGTCTATAAATAGCACAAACACCCAAAAATGCAAATCAAGACAAGCTGTCCCTTCAACTGCTGCTGCCATTATGACAGCAAACGACAACCGGCCAAACCAATACGCGGAGACAGAAGCTGACCAGCAGTGCACAGGGCCAACTGCTTTTCCCACAGCATTTAAAGAAACAAGCGGAAAGGGCTCTCCACACAGGACAGACACGTCCTTTGTTCTTTGAATAAATACTGCCAATGCCCAAAATACTTTCTCCATCACACTATCTATATGGAATTCAAGTTCCTTCCAATACCATGAGTAACGCCAGTGATAGACTATGTTTAGCCATAATGACCCATTAGCATTCTTTTTCCTCTAAAATGTTGAAATAATAACATTTAGTGCGCACTCATGAGGTGCCAGGCTCTGAGTTTTATCTCATTTAGTTCTCGTTGAAATCCTGTAAGATCAGTACCATATTCTCTGATTTTTCATAGATGAGTTAACTGAGGCATAGAAAGATTAAGTAAGTTGTCCATGGTCACAGGTTATTTAGTAACTTTTCTCCAAACTTTCAGAAGTTAACTACTACCACTATTACAAATGGTTTTTTGTTTGTTTGTTTGTTTGTTTTGTTTTGAGACGGGGTCTTGCTCTGACCAGGCTGGAAAGCAGAGGCACGATGGTTCACTGCAACCTCGACTTCCTGGGCTCAAGTGATTCTCGCACCTCAGCCTCTCAAGCTGGGATTACAGGCATGAGCCACCACACCTGGCTAATTTTTTAATTTTTATGTTTTGTTGGGATGGGGTTTCGCTATATTGCCCAGAGTGGTCCCAAACTCTGGGCTCAAGCGATCCTCCCACCTCGGCCTCCCAAACTGCTGGGATTACAGGTGTAGGCCACTGTGCCCAGCCCTACAAATGTGACTTATACAGTCAGAGCAGTGAGAGAACAGAGACAGCAGCGAGTCTCCTGGCTGTTGCAACACCATATCCCTCCTCCATACCGTAATGTGTCTACACCCACCAAGCTCCTAGAAGTTGAAGGCATGCCAGCTCAGAGACGAAACAGCAGTAAAGAAAGAGCAAGATGCAGACATGTGTCTTGATTTCAGCTCGAGCGTGCCTCTCTCCCCGGCAGCTGCACAGGCAGAAACCAGGGGCCATGAGTCTGAGGCAGCGTGTTTGGTTCCTGGCAGGTAATCTTCTGGGAGACCATCCCATAAAATTAGTGTTACACTTCTCAAAAAGGAAGTGTGACTTTTATAGAAAAATCTATTCCATTTGGGAGAAAAGTCTAATAAAACCACAAAAGGATAATACATTCATACAACAACAAATTAAATTCATCTGTCACAAACTGAAATCCCAAAGCCCTCTGGGCGCACAGCTGCTTTTCTGAGCTGAAATTCAACTCCAGTTGAGAAACAGGTCAACTTTTCTAAAAAGATTTCTTTTTCACATGCCTTAAATAAAAATTCCTTTCCCTCACTTGTCATTTTCCAGATTTAATGGCTCTGTTGGCCTTCCTCTCATTTAGGCCATGAGCACTGACTGCGCGTCTGCTGCGGCCGGGACTCCAAGGGAGGCACCCTAGGGAACACAGATGACCACAGCACAGGGACACCCTCCTCAAGGAGCACACACGGGGAAGGCGAGATGATACAATCACAACCTTCACACAGAAAAGAACTTGGCATCCATATCCCATCCCATTTCTAAAACAACAATGCTGAGTCAGTAACATTTACTGAACAGCCTGCAGTGTGGAGGCAGGCACAAGGGGGCTCCATGCGGGGAAGAGTACCTCCCGACGGGGACAAGCACGCAACGTGGAGGCAGGAGACGCCCCCACGCACAAGGGCTAGCCTGGGGGCCTGCAGAAATGCCCATGCATCTGGGAGGAGGGAGAGAGGACAAGATACCTCAATGCTCCAAAATGAATAGAAACGTCCCAAGAACCTCTCTCCAAATAGGACAGGGATTTACAAAAGACCAAACCCAGCATGCAGAGTTACCTGAGCAGAGCGCCACGAGAGCGAGCTATCGAGGAAGAAACAGGGTCACTAGAAGCCTGAGCCTCTACTCCCAGCCCTGCGACTCATTCACCCTATGACCTCGCTGAAGGCTCTTAGCTTCTGTGAGCCACAAGAGAATCACGGGGAAACAGAAGATATGAAAACTGCCCTGCCTTTTTCACAGAACTGCTGAGGGAATACAATCAGATAAAGGATTTTAAAATTCTCTGTGAATTACAAAGCAAAATACAAACATATGAAATCATTATCATTAATAACAGCACTGTAAAATTAAGAGCAGAGTTAAGACCACAGCGTTTTCCATCCCCCTACTCCCAAGAGAAATAGTGAGTCCAGCCGATGTGTTTAGGCGACCGCAGTATCTAGGCTTCGAGAGCCTCAAACAGCTCATGAACTGTGACAGCATCACTCCGCCCAGTGCTCATTAAGTTCTCCAAGACACCAACTGACATAAAATACTACAGCTTTTCAGATGGGCTTGAAGCCCTCCAAACTCACAGCACAGCTAAACAATGAAGAGGTTTTCTGCCACTAGACTCAAAAGCTGGCTTTTGTAGATTCCCACAGAAAGAACATTCAAGGCCAGGCGTGGTGGCTCACGCCTGTAATCCCAGCACTTTGGGAAGCCAAGGCGGGTGGATCACCCGAGGTCAGAAGTTCAAGAACAGCCTGGCCAATATGGTGAAGCCCCATCTCTACTAAGAATACAAAAATTAGCCAGGCATGCTGATGGGCACCTGTAATCCCAGCTATTCGGGAGGCTGAGGCGGAAGAATCGCTTGAACTTGGGAGGTGGAGGTTGCAGTGAGCTGAGATCGCGCCACTGCACTCCAGCCTGGGTGACAAGAGTGAAACTCCACCTCAAAAAAAAAAAAAAAAAAAAAAAGAGCATTCAAATGTCACATGATGGTATTAAATTTCCTGTGCTGTGCAACACAGAGAAATGATACAACATTGAAATCCTGAAAAACATATTCATAAAAAGCATTTAGCGACTTAAAAGACATTCAATATAACCTGTAACAGTGAGTTCCCCTCCCCTTTCCAGCTAATTCCACTAATGCTGTGACCTTAACAATGCTTTTGCTACAAAACAGAGGAAAATTAATAGGACCACTTACCCCTCTCAGCTGGCAGCTAAACCACTGCTTCTCCCTGGCCTCACTAAAGATGACCTTTACCCAAAACTAGGCTGCAACATCCCTGTAAATGTTGACTAACAATTTCAAAATTCCCATGTTCTTTGTCCACGCCTAAGGAAGATGAATTGAAACCAGATATCTCAAAGTCAGAACTAACAGAGGCCTTAAACATCAGATGGCCCAACCCCTTCTTTGACAACCGAGGGATCTAAAGCCGAGATTATGGAAGAAAATAGCCTGTTTAGTAACAAAGCGAAAACCAAAGCCTAGTCACCTAACCTCTGGTCCAGAACTCCTGCAACAATCCAGCACCCATACAGGACCAGTCTCCCTAACCAGAAACTCCGAAATCTGTAACTTTTAGAGTGCCAATGTGACGCTCAACGAAATGTTCATTGGAGCAGCTCAGATTTTGGATTTTTCAATTCAGGATACTCAACCAGCAAGTATAATACAAATATTCAAAAATCTAAAAATGTAAAAAAATCTGAGACACTTCTCGTTCCAAGCAGTTTGGATAAGGGATATTCAATCTGCATTTTTTTTTCCTCTAATGAAGGAAATTAAAAATGAGGCCCAAGCAAAGCCATTCAATCCATACTAAAGCCATTCAATAGTTTAATTAGCACCCATTTAAAGTTAAGTGCTACCCACAGATATTTAAAAGCATGAATACATACACGCCTATAATCCCAGAACTCTGGAAGGCTGAGGCAGGAGGATCACCTAATGGAGGGAGGATCACCTGATGTCAGGAGTTCAAGACCAGCCTGGCCAATGTGGTGAAACCCTGTCTTTACTAAAAATGCAAAAATTAGCCGGGCGTGGTGGCACACACCTGTAATCCCAGCTACTCAAGAGGCTGAGGCACGAGAATCGCTTGAACCTGGGGGGAGCACTTTGCAGTAAGCCGAGATTACACCACTGTACTCCAGCCTGGGCAACAGAGCAAGACTCTGTCTCAAAAAATAATAATAATTATTAATTTAAATTGTGTTTCCACATGGAGCCCATGTTCCCAGAACACAAGCCCTGCTCTACGCTCCAAGGGCACACAGGGTGCCCCTTTATCTTAATACTCGCCATATTCCGTGGCAGCCATTGGCTTGTGTCTGTCCATCACACTAGACTTCCTGCGCAGGAGGCAGGGATCATATATTATTACTTTTCCGCCCCCAATGTCTAGCCTAGAAGAAGACACTCAGTAAATGATTACTGAATTAAGTCAGTTACTAAGATATTTTAAACTTGTATTAACAAAATTGATTTAATTGATTTAATAACTTTGCCAATGCAGCTTTCATACCACACAGCTTAAATCTCAACTTGTGGATTTATCTTGTGTTCTGCTAGATTATCATCTATTAATATTTAGGAGGCATAGTAGGTGCCTCCTAAATATTACCAATTGCATTACTAATTGCTGGGGACCTAGCAGTGGCAAAACAACATTCCTTGTTCAAAGAGAACTTCTAGTATAAAGAGGAATAGGAGGAACAGGCTAGATTGATGAGAGAGCTAAGAAAAGGACAGGCTGCCATAGGAAGCACCTGTTCTTGTCTGGATGGTACATAGTTAATGAAGTCTGAGTGCTTCATATAGCATAAGATCATGTCCTCCAAAGAAGCTAATGAAGCTTTGATTCCCCAGTACCAGAAGTCACCATAAAGGTGCGCACAGCCACATGCTTAGTGTAGGAAGTGAAACCAAACAAACAAAGCTCCAACTTATAGAGGCAACGGTCCCATTATAAAATCCTCTGGCTACATTCAATTGAAATTCAAGGTATTCAAGAGGCCAATATTTAAGTGATAAATTAACCCAATCACTTAAAACTAAAGTAGTCTTTGGTTCAAGGGGTAAGGGTATACTACCTTTTACAAATTTATTAGCTCTTAATATTTACATTTAAATATGATGATGATGGTGTAATAACTGAGCAGTTACTATGTGTTAGGCACCAAACTAAGCACTGTACACACGTATTTGCACAATCCTGTGAGATGATAATGACCCCTTGTCATCCCATTTCACAGACGAAAGTCAGGTTTATATAAGCTTAAAAACTTGCCCCAAATTACACAGCTAGTTAGCAAAACCCAGGCAGCCTGACTCCACAGCCCTTGCTTAAAGAAGTAATATTTATAAACTGTCCAGCACAGCAGTGGTACAAACAAGAGTTCAATAAATGCCTAAAGAGTACTTCATATCCAAAATCGTTTCCTGCCAATCAAACTAGACTTACTCTGGTTCTGCACAGCCAACTGTGAAATTATTGTTCCATGAAAAGGTGGAATGGGTAGAGATCAGAATAGAGTGAATAACTGGTAAATATACTTCATGGCAGGTAGTAACAGGATGTGGCATTTAGGCAATTTCCACATTTGTTCGCATAACATTTTTTTCACGGTTCCAAAGCGAAAGAGCCATTCTAAGTTAGTGAAAGCATAAGGCATGTCTATGATCCAGGACTCCAATTCATCGTGGATCAGTGGATCTCAATTTTTACTGTATATCAGAACCATCTGGGGGTTTTTAACAGAACAATAGCTGCCCAGGCTCCATTCCTGCAGATTCTATTTCAACTGGTCTGGAGTCAGCATGCATGCTTTTTTCACGGCCCCCCAGATGCAGCTAGGGTTGCAAACCACTGTCCAAGACGCTCTCACACTTCGGCTCAGTTCAACACACACTCATTGAGATTCTAAGCACTACGAATCAGGCTAAGACAAGTCAGGCTGCACTCCCTAATAACACTGGCAAAGAAACCAATCTCGGAGATTTATTCCAGTCCAAACCAATTAAATTGCCGGGTGAAAAAAATACCCTGGTATAGGTTGCCATGGAAAACAACTTCCTGTATCTTCCCGGTCAGTGGCCTAGGGACTGACTCTGAGCCATGAGAATTCAGAATCAGGGAAAAATGCCAGTCTGAGGCATCTGCCACACTCCTAGCACACCCCCAAAAGCGCCCAGCTATATTTCACGTCCACTGTCCTAACAGGGGTCGCAACAGGAAAAAGCAGTGCAATACAGAAAACAGAGGCTGCTGGGAGTCAAAAGGCTGGGGAATTCCAGTCCTAGCCCTGCTACCAACCGGCCCGGTCACTTCTCTCTGGTCTTGGTGAAGCCAACAGTTACAGAGAGGGTGAGGCATAAAAACACAGATGTTAGGCAACCTCCAGAATTCAAAATATATAGAAATAAAAAAACATTAAGGTGATATAAAGGAATTTATGCCATCAACCAGAAAAGTAACTGAAGTATTCCTTTTCCCATTCTTGAGAAATCAAAAGTGGAAGCAGAAAATTGAGCAATCAGCTTACCAAGTCAACTGGGGCAACAGACTACACTCACGGACTCTGCTCACAACAGCGGGGGTAACAGACCAAAAGGAGAACTGCAGAGCGTCCCCCTCTCCCCCGTTCACCCGTGCCACGAGCACGTAAGTGCGTCCACACGCAGCACCCAGTCTCCTGTTCCACTGACTCCAGCGTCCACTCACTGTGAGCCTACTAAGTGGCCACGTGTGCTATGATGCTGTCTCGTCTCGTCACCATAGACATCTCTGCTGGAGGTGAGTATGTGACACATGAAAATCACGGAGGCCTAGGGAGGCTGAGACACTCATTCCCACTGCGATGAGGGCGTGCTTGAGAGGCACCCCACGGCTGGGCCCTCCATGCCGCTCTCTTCAGTAATCACTCCCAGACCAGAGCACCGAGGGGTGGATTTTCTTCCTCTCACTTTTTTCAGCCCCTTGGCTGACCCAGCATTCCCCAGGAAGCTATTGAGTCCTGGCAGCTCTGAGGCCACAAAGCCATAAACGCACGGGACACACAGCCCATCTGTCTCTAACTGGTCTTTTACTTGTCATGCTGGTCATTTCTACGAGCAGATGGGTTGAGAAAGACTTGGCAAGTTACCACGAAATTACCCCTCCACTCCTCCCTGGGGGAAGGCTGACTAGCCAGCAGTCAGGACGGCTTTCTTCCCCCACTCCCTGCATTCCTGTCCCTAAGGAGCCAGAGACAATCCCACCAAATATAGGCAGGAGACAGCCGCCTCCTTCCTACAGCTGGAGGGGGGAAGGGTCCTCTCGGGCCTTTCTAACTGCATGAAAACCAAACTGTGAGCTGTACTGACCCAGGCCTCGCCCATGTTGCAGGCATGTACAACACAGACGCCCAGTGGTATCATCAGGCAGAACTACGAATGTGCTATCGTTTTCATACAATGATTCCAGAGCCGCTATTCACACAGCTCCACTTCTCACACATATGACATGCTTTATGGATTGCACAGCATTTTCACCATGCCCCTCATCCACTCCTCCCAGCAGCCTTGTGTGATCCCTTGAGTATGCTTCCTCGTCTCCATTTTTTAAGAAATGGAGTTTCTGAGTTTATGAAACCAAAACTTTCCCAAGAATATCCAGCTAGTATTAGAACCAGGATATGAGGGCCTCTGATTTGAGAACCAGTACTTGTGCCACTATTCCACACAGGCCCCTCCAGGAATTTCTGCCTGATCTTAAAATGCAGACAGCAAATCCATCTCTCTAGAGTCCTGGGGTTCCCTATAGACAAGAAGTAAAACTTCTAACAGAAAGCTTACACTTATTTGGAAGGCTACCTGGGATATTTCTTTTAAGTTAGTTTGTTCATGTTTTGGAAAGATTGTTCCAATGGCACTGCGGGGAATTAAATGTAGAAAGGATTCCATGATGAGGCAGAGAAACAATTAGGTGGCTCTTACAACAGTTCAAATTCAGCATGAGGCGCAACCAGAAAGGACAGAGAGAAAATGCATTTGAAAGAAATGCAAGGCCAGGCGCGGTGGCTCACGCTTGTAATCCCAGCACTTTGGGAGGCCGAGGCGGGCGGATCACGATGTCAGGAGATCGAGACCACGGTGAAACCCCATCTCTACTAAAAATACAAAAAATTAGCCGGGCGTGGTGGCGGGCGCCTGTAGTCCCAGCTACTCAGAGAGGCTGAGGCAGGAGAATGGCGTGAACCCGGGAGGCGGAGCTTGCAGTGAGCCGAGATTGCGCCACTGCACTCCAGCCTGGGCGACAGAGCGAGACTCCGTCTCAAAAAAAAAAAAAAAAAAAGAAAGAAATGCAAAATGAAGTCCACTCAGACCCAGGATGGAAAAAAGGGTATTATGCATGATGGTGGTTTCTAGTTTGAAAGACTGATGAACAAGGATGTCATTAATGATTGCAGAGTGGTATCCAGGGCCTGGGTGCACCAGTTTGTTTAACCATTCACCTGCTGAGTGGTGTCCGGGCTGTTTCCAGTTTCTGGCCTTTATAAATAATGCTGCTATGAACAGATACATATAGGCTTTTGTGTGAACATTAGTCTTCATTTCTCTGGGATAACTGCCCGTGAATGTGAGTGCTGTGTCCTATGGCAATTGCACGTTTAGTTTTTTAAGAAACCGTCAAACTGTTTTCCAGAATGGCTGTGCCATCTTCCATTCCCACCAGCCAAGTGTGAATGATGCCGTTTCCCCGCATCCTCACCAGCATTTGGTTTTGTTACTACTTTTTATTTTAGCCATTCTGATAGGTGTATAGTGATGTGGCTTTAGCGTGCATTTTTCTGATGGCTAATGATGTTGAACATCTTTTCATGTGCTTATATGTTACCTGAAATGTCTCTTCATGTCTTTTACTCATTTTCAAAGTAGATGGTTTGGTTTTACTGCTGAACTTTGATAGTTCTTTATATATTATAGATATGAGTCCTTTATCAGACATGTGGTTTGCAATTAGTTTCTCCCCGTCTGTAGCTCCTCTTTTCATCTTTATTTTGCATTTTACATTTTAGTCCATGGTCCATTTTGAGTTCATTTTTATATGAGGTATGAGGTTTAGATCAGAGTTCAGGTTTTTTTTCTATGAATAATCAGGCAGCCAGCAATTTTTTTGAGACAAGGTCTCACTCTGTCACCCAGGCTGGAATGCAATGACAAGATCATAGCTCACTGCAGCCTCGACTCTTGGGCTCAAGTTATCCTCCTGCCTCAGCCTCCTGGAGTAGCTGGGACCACAGGCAGGTGCCCCCATGCCCAGTTAATTTTTTTAGTTTTTGTAGAGACAGGGTCTTGTGCCATGTTACCCAGGCTGGTCTGGAACTCCTAGGCTCAAGTCATCATCCCACTTACATGGGGCCAGGCACAGTGGCGCATGCCTGTAATCACAGCACTTTGGGAGGATGAAGCAGGAGTATCACTTGAACCCAGGAATTCCAGACCAGCCTGAGCAACATAGGGAGGCCCTGTCTCTGCAAAAAACTTTAAACATTAGCTGAGCATGGTGTTGCACACCTGTGGTCCCAGCTACTTGGGAGGCTGAGGTGGGAGGATCTCTTGAGCCTATGAGGCTGAGGCTGCAGTGAGCCATGATCACACCACTACACTCCAGCCTGGGAGACAGTGAGACCCTGTCTCCAAAAAAAAAAAAAAAAAAAAAATGCTAGCGCATCACCCATATTAAAGATGGGTATTGTCTTTGTGAAACTTTAATTACAATTACATAATGGACATGTAAAATGTCCAGCTTGAAAGTTTGAAAAATATATAACTCTAAGTATTCTTACCTTAAAATTCTGATTCCTACCTAAGATACCGCATACCGTTTACATGAGTATCACAATGCTCGGACAACAACTAAAAATGTATAAGGGGAAGAAAATGAGCATGTATGCTTATTAATTAAGGAATATTTCCCACTTATTACACAAAAAAGTCATCATTGCAAACCCCTGTGACTGTATCTAAAGCAAGTCTAAAGTTTTACTTCTCTGTATTATAAAATGCAAGGCTAAAATTCAAATACTACACATTTCCTGAAGCCAAGGGTAGTTTAGTTAAAATAAATGCCTAGGGTCTATACCAAAAATATGAAAAAGCTAGCTACTTCATAGCCATTCCAATCGAAGTTCAGCTTTTTCTTTTTTTGACACATAATTGTATACTGTGCATATGGGGTACATACAGTGATGTTATAATACATGTAATGTACATGATCAGAGTAATTAGCATATCCACCATCTCAAACATTGATCATTTCTTTGTGTTGGTAACGTTCAATACTCTTCCTCCAATTATCTGGAACTATATATTCTTTTTTTTTTTTTTTTTTTTTGAGACAAAGTCTCGCTCTGTCACCCAGGCTGGAGTGCAGTGGCGTGATCTCGGCTCACTGCAACCTCTGCTTCCCAGGTTCAAGCGATTCTCCTGCCTCAGCTTCCCTGGTAGCTGGGGTTACAGGCACCCACCACCACGCCCAGCTAATTTTTGTATTTTTAGTAGAGATGGGGTTTCGCCATGTTGGCCAGGCTGGTCTTGAACTCCTGACCTCAGGTGATCCACCCACCTCGGCCTCCCACAGTGCTGGGATTACAGGCATGAGCCACCACGCCCAGCCTGAAACTATATATTCTTGTTATCCACACAAGAGAACATGTGGTGTTTAATTTTCTGTCCCTGGCTTATTTCACATAATGTCCTCCAGTTCCACCCACGTTGCTGAGAATAACAGGACTTCATTCTGTGTTATGGCTGAATAGTACTCCGCTGTGTATAAAGACCACATTTTCTCTATCCATCATCTGCTGTTGGACACCGAGGCTGATTCCGTATCTCGGCTATGGTGAACAGTGCTGCAGGAAACACAGAGGTGCAGATGCTCCTCCGACACTGATTTCCTTTTCTTTGGAAATCTACACAGTGGGGCTGCTGGATCACACTGTAGTTTTATTTGTAGTTTTCTGAGGAATCTCCATACTGTTTTCCATAGCGGCTGCACTAGCTTACTCTTAATTCTTTTTCTTTTTTCTCTTTGAGACAGAGTCTCACTGTTGCCCAGGCTGAAGTACAGTGGCGCGATCTCAGCTCACTCACTGTAGCCTCTGCCTCCCAGGTTCCAGTGATTCTCATGCCTCGGCCTCCCCAGTAGCTGGGATTACGGGCGCCCGCCACCACACCCGGCAAATTTTTGTATTTTTTAGTAGAGATGCGGTTTTACCACGTTGGCCAGGCTGGTCTTGAACTCCTGACCTCAAGTGATCTGCCCACTTCAGCCTCCCAAAAGTGCTGGGATTACAGGCGTGATCCACTGCACCCAGCTAATTTTTGTATTTTTAGTAGAGACGGGGTTCCACCATGTTGGCCAGGCTGGTTTCAAACTCCTGACATCAGGTGATCTACCCGCCTCGGCCTCCTGAAGTGCCGGGATGTCAGTGTGTGCCCCGCGCTCAGCCAGCTGCTCTAGTTTACATTCCCCCCTGCGGTGTGTAAGAGTTCCCTTTTCTCCATATCCTCGCCAGCACTTGTTATTTTTTTGTCTTTTTGATAATACTCATCCTAACAGGTGAGATGATACCTCACTGTGGTTTTGATTTGCATTTCTCTGATTATAAGTGATACTGAGCATTTTTTTTCACGTATTTTTTGGCCATTTGTATGTCTTCTTTCAAGAAATGTCTGTTCGGTTGGGTGTGGTGACACAAACCTGTAAGCCCAGCTACTCGGAACGCTAAGGCAGGAGGACTGCTTGAGCCTAGACCAGCCTAGGTGACATAGCAAAACCCTGTCTAAAAAAAAAAAAATGAAGAAGAAGAAGAAGGAAAAAGAAGTATCTGTGTCTGTTCAGCTTTTTGACCTCCAAAAGTTAAGAGCCCATTTTGGAATCAGACAACCTGCCTGATTCAGAGACAATCTGTGTTTGGTTCTACTCTGCTACTTCCTATGTGACTTTGGGAAGGTCCCATAACCACTTTGAGCTCAACTTCCTCAACATTAACCAGGAAGAAGTACCACCTGCCTCTGCTGGTTAAGGCTGAGGACTGAAAGGAGAACCTCCACAAAGCCACTTGACAAAGCCGCCCTGCGGCAAGCCCCTCAATGGAGAGTAGCTGGTATGATCATTTGAAGCTAAGTACAACTTTCCTTTCTTTTTCACTTTCCCAGGCTCACTCTACATACAATTACCAAGGAATAGCGGATAAAGAAAACCAAAATAATTACTTAATTTTTAATACGAATTTTTTTATAAGTGGGGGTGGTGGAAAAATAGGAGGGAGAGGAGGGGAAAGAAAAGCAGCCGGTCACAAGTTCTAGTCCAGGGCTCATCCCTGGCCTCCTCACTCAGGTGATCACCAGTCCCCACCTGCTGGGGAGAGGCACTTCCTCGGCTGGCTTCACCCACCTGGAAGGCACTGCCGTAGGTGTTCAGAAACCAGGAGCACCTTGAAATGGGCAATGTGCTTTGGGTAGGAGACCTGCAATTTCCCCAAAGAAACCACGGCACAAAAGTGACCCACATAGGAGGTACCAACTGCTGTAAATACTTGGTGGCAAAAACTGATGTCACGCCTTCTGTACAGGAGACACATACCCAAATAAAACTTGCCAAAATAGCAGAGAAAACAATACAGCAGACATCCAGTGCCATTCTGTTACAGAAATATTTATATCCCAAAGACCTCTCTGGAACACCGTCTTTATTTCCAAGTTTCATGGAGGATGTCTGATTGCACTCACTTGTGTCTCAAAAAGCTTCCAGCCCCTGCTCTAAACCCTGTGGCTCCTCAGCAAAACCCAAAAACAAGTATCAATTTTCCTTCCAAATGGGAAATTTCCTGACCTAGCGAAACCAGCATCAAATCCACTTACTATGAGATAGCTGATTATAGGCGAAGCCCTCTAGTCCCAGGATGACTCCCCTCCCCCTCCTGCAGGAGTGGGAAGGGTGGGCACAGCACTGGCCTTCCAGACCACACCTCCAGGCAGCTTGAAACCATGGCTGCTCAGGTGAACCACGATAAAAATCAAAACCAAGTATCTCTGAGAAGTGTACATGTCAAGAACCAGACCTCGGACCAGATTCAGCAGAAAGGGATGTTACAAGGTTTGTCCAGAGACCTCCTCTCCATGCCCCCTCTCCCTGGGACCTCCCTCCTTGCACTAGGGGCCCAGGGCCAGTGCACTGCTCCCTTTACCTCTAGCCCAGTGCCATTTTCAGGAGCAGCTCCCGGGCTGTACCAGACACTGAATGTATTCACTGAATGCACTATTTCTTGAAATGATCGTAAATCACCTGATTATAACAACAATTGTTTTAAAAGTGTTCTCTCTCTCTCTCTCGGGAATCGTGCCGTGAGTTTGAGCAAGCAGCTTTGCTTCTCTCTACTGCAATTCTATCATTTGCAAAATGTTAACAATTACTGTGTTCACCCATAGCATTGTTGTAAAAAGCCTTAAGACCCACTTCATGTAGCCCGCCTGGCGCACAGACCCTGTCACATGGTAAATGCCCACTGAAGGTGAGTTATCTTTAGCTATTATTACCTAGCACTCCAGCGAACAAAAGGAGTCAATCAGGTCTCACTGTATCATCATGAAAGGATGTCCATGTAGACTGCTGAGTGGGAGTAGGGGGACTCAATGTTTATCAGTACTATTTTGTTCTTTACAAAGTGTACATATGTATTTGTAGGTACACTGAAAAGATCTGGAAGGAAATACACTCAGTGTTAACAGTGATTACCCCAAAGACACATTCATCCAAACATACAAAAGAAAAACACTCACTTTCTTTCTGTCTTCCATATCATTTGAACTATTTTCAATGAGCATCTATTGCTTCTGTAAAGTTTTTGAAAGGAATTTATTGCAATTTTTCTGGAGAAACAAGCAGATGCATGAAGAAGGTGGAAACAAGGTAAAATGGAACGAGCCTCAGAATCCAGGCCAGGCAGAGCATGCACACGAACCACCCACCTCTCACTACAACTCAACACCAGCTCTCTCTTCTCTTGGTCCAATGGCCCAAAACTTAGAGATAAAATGTCTGTTGTGATCACATCAATCACACCAAGGAGTTTGGAACCACCCTTCCAAATGCCTCTGGTTCTGTGTACCTGCCCGGGGCTATTAGCTTTCCTCCTGTGTCTTTCACTGGACTGCAATCCCCTAGAGGTGGAAACACAGCCTGACACTTAGCCTTCATCCCCACAACACTCAGCACCGCACAGAGACCAGGGCAGTGATGCCCACTCCGACTGTCATTCTACTTACAAAGCAAAGGACCAGGGGACAGATGGGACTTGTCTTTGGTAACTCACCAGCTGTTGCTTGAACCAGAACAAAGCCAGGTCTTCTGATGCCCAGAAAAGAACTAGTGCACGGCCCCCTAGAAACGTGGTGGAAATGTTTTGCTTGCTGTGAAAAGGTGCACTACTGGAGAAGATGGGTGCAACTTCTCATGGAGCCACTCGGCCCAGATCACTAGGAAACAGGGCTGCCAGATGAGACACTCGGCCCAGGTCACCAGCAAACAGGGCTGCGGATGAGATACTCAGCCCAGCCCCCGGAAAAGGAATCTGGCTGAGCAGTGGAGGGAAATTCACACAGATTACCCCAGCTCAAGGACGGCGACAACATCAACAAAACAAAAAATACCTGACTGGAAAGCCGAAGCCTGGCTAGCAAATTCGAAACAGAGCCACAATCCTAGCAGCACGCATCACTGCAACACACAGCTTCAGTCAGTGTGTGTGCACTTCAGGTAGAAACGTAGAATGTCCGTGTTTTTGGAACAAGGGGGCTATTTTTGTGTGTGTTGTGATGTGCTGTTTTGTATCGCTGAATGGAACCTGTGTTTTCATTAATCAGGTCCCACACAAACGTTTAGTAGAATCTAAAAAATGACATTTCTGAGCCGACTGAGTTCTTATCAGAACATACGAATATCCAGCCTTAAGAACGATAAACAAGCCATGTGAGAAAGAGCTTTGGGATTTTCTGTTTCACTGAATGAAATCTGGGGATTTTTTGTTTTGTTAAGTTCTGGGGTACACGTGCAGGATGTGCAGGTTATATAGGTAAATGTGTGCCATGGTGGTTTGCTGCACCTATCAACCCATCCCCTAGGTATTGAGGCCAGCCAGCAAGCATTAGCTGTTTTTCCTAACACTCTCCCTCCCCTCACCCCACGCCCAACAGGCCCCAGAGTGTGATGTTCCCCTCCCTGTGTCCATGTGTTCTCATTGTTCAGCTCCGTAAGTAAGAACACGTGGTGTTTGGTTTTCTGTTCCTGCCTTAGTTTGCTGAGGATAAAGGCTTCCAGCTCCATCCACGTCCCTGCAAAGGACATGATCTTGTTCCTTTTGATGGCTGCATAGTATTCCATGGTGTATATGTACCACATTTTCTTTATCTAGTCTATCATTGATGGGCATTTGGGTTGATTCCCTGTCTTTGCTACTGTGAACAGTGCTGCAATGAACATATGCATGCATGTATCTTTGTAACATAATGACTTATATTCCTTTGAGTATATACCCGGTAATGGGATTGCCGAGTCAAATGGTATTTTTGGTTCTAGATCTTTGAGGAATCACCACACTGTCTTCTACAATGGTTAAACTAATTTACATTCCCACCAACAGTATTTGGATTTGGCTATTTTGAATTGAATGGTGTTAATTCCTAGATCATAAATATATTTATATAGACACACAATTCACATTCAACCCATATACTCTATTTGGAAAGTTTAACAATATCCAAATTATTATGTGCAAACTTTTTGGATAAAATTTGTAACTTCTAATGCAAAGGTCCATATTTGGCGTCATCTTCCTCTGGTGATGACTAAAACTAGTGGCCTTATGGGCAGTTTTTAATGCTATAACTATAAGAAATGAAAGAAGGAAAGATAATTATCTTTCCTGCTAAACTACACTTGCTTCCCCAAACAATCTTCAAAGTTATACGGAAAATATAATTAACTAAACACAAAAGACATTCACAAGGTCAAAGGGTTCCTAACAAAGCTACCAACCTTTCTCTTACCAAAGAAACTGCAATCCCTAAAAGACAAATACCCTGGACTTCTCCCTTAGAATCTCTATTTTGAAAGGTGTGAAAAGTCGAAAGACAATTTAGATACGTTTGAGACTAAAAAACAGAAATGTATATTGTTTCATAATCTACACTGTGTTTACAGGTCTGTCCTAGACTCTCAAGAAAAAAATTCCCTAAATCTGAAAAATATCTTCTACAGAAAAGGTTTATAGTCTAGGAGAGGGACTACATAGTACATAATTACAGTATTACCTTGTCAAAAGCTAAATATATACAATATATATATATTTTTTGTAGGTATACCTATATATCCATAAATATATATATACACATATATACGTTTGCCTCCAAAGAAAATGCATTTTGAAATTAGAAGACTAAATTCAGGTCATGAGTGAACCACACATCCTATGAGACCAGGGAGATCACCTATCTAATCTCTCTCAGCTTCAGTTTCCTACCCTATAAAATGAGAGCAAAACTTTTTTTTTTTTTTTTTTTGAGATGGAGTCTTGCTCTGTTGCCCAGGCTAGAGTGCAGTGGTGCACTCTCAGCTCACTGCAGCCTCTGCCTCCTGGGTTCTAGCGATTCTCCTGCCTCAGCCTCCTGGGTAGCTGGGATTACAGGCACCCACTACCACGCCTGGCTGATTTTTTTTATTTTTAGCAGAGACAGGGGTTTCACCACGTTGGCCAGGCTGGTCTCAAACTCCTGACCTCAGGTGATCCACCTGTCTCGGTTTCTCAAAGCGTTGGGATTACAGGCATGAGCCACCACACCTGGCCACTTTTTTTTTTTAACCTATCTGTAAGATTGACAAAACATCTGAGAAGAAACTGTTGGCAAGGAAACAGAAATAGGTACCCTTACACATTGACAGTGAGATAATGGTATGATCCTAAAGGAAGGGAATCCAGCAATAACCATCAATATTTAAAAGCGCAGAACCTTGGATCCTACAATTCCATTTCTAGCAATGCATCCTATGCACATATTCATGCAAATATGCAAGAATGACATACAACTCAGCATTGATTAATCCAAACAGTTAGGAACAACTTAAATACTTACCAATGGGGAACTGGTGGAGAACAGTGTTTATCTTACGCCAACATCTGTGTTTTTAAAAAGAAGACACATAGGCTGGGCATGGTGGCTCACGCCTGTAATCCCAGCACTTTGGGAAGCTGAGGCAGGTGGATCACGAGGCCAAGAGATCAAGACCATCCTGGCCAACATGGTGAAACCCCGTCTCCACTAAAAATACAAAAATTATCTGGGCATGGTGGTGCACGCCTGTGGTCCCAGCTACTCGGGAGGCTGAGGCAGCAGAATCGCTTGAACCCAGGAGGCGGAGGTTGCAGTGAGCCAAGAACACGCCAGCCTGGCGACAGAGTGAGACTCCGTCTTGGGAAAAAAAAGAAAAAAAACTGGCAACAGTGGTCACAGGGCAGTGATGGGAGTAGGACTTCCTTTCACTCTCCAGGACTTTTTGAATGTTGCTCCATCGCTCATATTACATATTCAAAATATACGACTACAGTAAATATTTTCAATATAACTATGAAAAAATGGGGAAATAATAATACCTAACACACAGGACTGCTGTGTAATTAAAGGACAAAAAACATTAAGTACTATCAGAGTTCAAAGGAAGAAAACTTAATTCTAGCTTGGATGTCAGAGCAGGGATCACGTAAAGGAAGTGAGTATTTCAAGTCTTGAAGGATGGAGAAGATTTAAGGAGGCAGAAGTGAGGAGACGATGTCCCAGATGGAGATAAAGAACGTAGGCGAAGAAGATGAAGAGACGAGAAAGTATAAATTCTAAGCGCAGCTCTCAGGCTGGGCTTCAGAACAGGGCTTAGGCGACAAGCTGGAATGCAAGGTTGATGACGGGAATGGAAACACTGAAACCCAAACTTGCATATCACGCCCAGATCATGAGCCTTGAATGCCAAGACAGGGAACCTGTCCTTGATCTTAACAATGAAAAATCAACGGGCCAGGTGCGGCAGCTCACGCCTGTAATCCCAGCGCTTTGAGAGGCTGAGGCAAGAGGACTGCTTAAGCCAGGAGTTTGAAACCACTCTGGACAACACAGCAAGACCCTGTCCTTACAAAAAAATTTAAAAATTAGCTAGGCATGGTGGCACACCTGTAGTCCCAGCTACTCAGGAGCTACTCAGGAGGCTGGGGCGGGAGGATCACTTGAGCCCAGGAATTTAGGGTTACAGTGAGCTGTGATGGCACTCCTGCATTCCAGCCTGAGCAACAGAGCAAGGGCATGTCTCAAAAATAAAATAAAATGAAAAAAAATCACTAAGAGTTTGTACAGACATAAAGCATAAAATCATACCATGTATGATTTAATCCAGATATATAAGGTAAATTAGAGAGGGAAAAGAGAAATTAGGAAGCTATTATAAGAAGACAAGACTCAACTAAGACATGAGCAAAGGGCCTGGGCTCACAGCGCTATCTTTATACAAAGGAATGGACTACATTTATTTTCATGGCATCACCAACTTAAATACAGGCTACAGTATTCTGGAACCATCTCTGTATCAGTCAGCTCAGATGGCCATAATACCATAGGCAAATACCATAAAAAATACCATAGGCTGTGTGGTTTAAACATTAGTTTATTTCTCACAGCTCTGGAGGCTGGAAGTCCAAGATCAAGGTGTCGGCCAACTCAGTTCCAGGACAAGGACCTCTTCCCGGCTTGCAGACAACCACCTTTCTTCTTGTTTCCTCACACCAGGGCAGTAGGGGCTCTCTGCTTTCTCCTCTTCTTTTTTTTTTTTTGAGACAGAGTCTCGCTCTGTCACCAGGCTGGAGTGCAGTGGCATGATCTCGGCTCACTGCAACCTCCAACTCCCTGGTTCAAGCAATTCTCCTGCCTCAGCCTCCCGAGTAGCTGGGATTACAGGCACACGCCACCACGCCCAACTAATTTTTGTATTTTTAGTAGAAACAGGGTTTCAGGATGGTCTCAATCTCTTGACCTTGTGATCTGCCCACCTCAGCCTCCCAAAGTGCTGGGATTACTGGTGTGAGCCACCGCACCCAGCCTGGTTTCTCTTCTTCTAAGGGCACTAATCCTGTCAGACCAGGGCCCACGCTCATGACCACATCTAACCCTAATCGCCTCCCAAAGGTCCCATCCCCTAATACCATCACACTGGGGGTGAGGGCTCTAGTGCAAGAATCTGGGGGAGACATAAACATTCAGTTTATAACAATGTCTTTTCAATCCTGTTGAAACAAACAACCAAATGAGTAGGAGAAAAGGTACCTTATATGCAAACAAGTCAGTACTTCTTATATTTCTACTAACACATTAAGGTCAATTTAAAATGTCTGATAGCAGGAGTCAGAAGCAGAGATAAATGAGTTAGTTGTGCTGCATTTTAGGCCCACATTTAGCTGTCTTTCAATGACACTGTGGCAGAAAGAACGCTGCTTTCTATTCCTGGTTTTGCCACCAAAAAAGCTGGAACGTTTCCCTGTAGTTCCGTTTAGCTTTAAAATCACTGGGCTGACCTAGCAGACCTCCAAGGTCCCTTCCATTCACAAATTCCACAAATAACTTCCTACCAACAAAGGTTAAACAAATAAACTACACTGATGAAGTGGAAAAGCTAACACTAACAAACAATGAGATGCACAAAAGACAAGATGTATAGGGAACTGGATCAACCACAAACGTGGACGATGAGCCAGCGGTGGATCAAAACAGATTCCCTAATGATGGAGAGACAGGCAATGGCGCCTAGGTAGTATTGCTGAAGATTTCCTATTTTAAATCTTCAAGATAAATGGCCCAGTTGTTTCTATTCATTCTCATTAAATGTGAACATGAAAACTTCCAGGGCACATAGACATCCAAAAAATTCCCAGTGCATCCAATTTGTCATTTGATATTTTTACTGACAAGAAAAATGAGGGACTGAATATACAAACAGACCATGCCTGACCATGTGTATAAAGACAGAACTCAGACCACAACCTGCAGCTGCCGGCCCAGGAAACCAACCTCCTATCTACAGTAAACAGCCAGGAGGCCAGCCAGCCTAGCACATCAGACAGGAAGCCAGACTGTTCTCTCTCGACAACCCAGAAAGCTAAATGACAACTCTGTCCCACGCGGCCAGGACTTGACTCAGAACTAACAGCCACCCTAATTTTGGCCCCTGTTTCCCAGCTAGGATCATTCAGAGAAAGCCAAGTACGCCCCTAACCAATCACATAGGACACGGCGCTTCTGCAGAGCCACCTCCAGCCCCCACAACAGCCTCCACCGAGAGCCGTTCTTTTCCATCCTGAAGCTTCCCCACTCCTCATCTGCCACTCACTTGCATGTGAGTCTCTGTCACATGCAAGTGACGACACCGACTCCCTTGCCACAGCAGCTCTGAGAAAGTCAACTCTGCCTGTCCTCATATGGGCGGCCTTCCTTCACTTCCCCCAAAGAATAAGTCTTAAATGAGGGGCTTCTCTCTATATGGCCAAGCTATAGAATTCAGAAGCCCAGCGTGGCAGATTCCAAGCCTGGAGAGACCACACACCCCTCAGGTCCTCTTTCCACAAAACAGGGCTTCCTTGAGTTCTTCAGTTACTCCCCACCAACCAGGGAAGGAGCCACATGTTATGGAAAGATCAAGGGCCTTGAAGTCAAACTTCTGAGTTCATCAAGTACTTCATCTTTCCACTTAAGAAATTACGTGGCCTTGGCTGGGCATAGTGGCTCACGCCTGTAATCCCAGCACTTTAGGAGGCCGAGTCAGGCGGATCACCTGAGGCTGGGAGTTCAAGACCAGCCTAACCTACATGGAAAAACCCCGTCCCTACTAAAAGTACAAAATTAGCCAGGCGTGGTGGCGCATATCTGTAATCCCAGCTACTCGAGAGGCTGAGGCAGGAGAATCGCTTGAACCTGGGAAGCAGAGGTTGTGGTGGGCCAAGATCGCACCATTGCACTCCAGCCTGGGCAATAAGAGTGAAACTCTTGTCTCAAAAAAAAAAAAAAAAGAAAGAAAGAAAGAAATGATGTGACCTTGAACAATTTTCTTAACTTCTCTAAGCCTCTATCTTCATCTTTAATAAAATAATTTTATCTCCAAGATGGCATTAAATGGAATCCCACATGTAAAATAGCTGACAAATATTAGCTGCCCAACAGCCGTGAGTTCCTACTGCCGCCCCACTTTACCCCGAGGGAGAAGCGCAAGATGTCCAGAAAAAGCCTGTTGATCCCTACACCTTAGCATTCTGTGTTCACACAAGGCGCAGTGGTATCCAAACTTACCGGGGTCACCCAAATACAAGATATGTTTTGATTTTTCAACTTAGGCACACATGGCTTCTAATGCTCACAATATATGATCCATAATTAAAAGGAGATTCTCCTACACTACCCCACGGTTCTACTTTAGCAGACTTACATGTGCCATATTATCTAACTCTCTTAAGCCCTCTTCAGTATCAAAAACAAAACTTTAATCTGTAATGCAGTTATCAGCAGTAAAAGTGGAAAAGGTACCCATGAGTCAAAATGAACCTCTGCCCTGCCCCACCCCAACCTACAAAAAGCTGTTCAAGAGTATTTGGGCTGGTTATGAGAATGCTGTTTGTATTCCCAGGGACGGACAAATGCCTACCCTGGTTAGAAGATGCACTGCTCAGCCTCCAGGGTAGAAAGTTCCCCACACCCTCTACCCAAGGAGGAGAGAAGCAAACGGGGTGGCCAGGCTCCAGGACGTGGACTATTTAGAGTGTGGTTTCTGCAGTCCAGGTCACTGCCATGGGTGAAGCTCTTCCTTCCTCCTTTTCCACCCAAGTGGCCAAGGTCCTATGGCTGCTATAGGGCCTCTTCCCTAGGATGAGTCAGCCCAGCCATTCCCCTTCCCCCCCCCCCTTTTTTTTTTTTTTTGAGATGGAGTCTCGCTGTGTTGCCCAAGCTGGAGTGCAGTGGTGCACTCTTAGCTCACTGCAACCTCTGCCTCCCAGTTCAAGTGATTCTTCCGCCTCAGCCTCCCAAGTACCTGGGATTACAGGCACCCACCACCATGCCCAGCTAATTTTTGTATTTTTAGTACAGAAGGGGTTTCAACTTGTTGGCCAGGCTGGTCTCGAACTCCCGACCTCAGGTGATCCACCTGCCTCTGCCTCCCAAAGTGCTGGTATTACAGGCATAAGCCACTGTGCCCGGCCAAGTCAGCCCAGCCATCCTGACCTTTTGCTCTGGCAAAATTACTCCCTTCCATGTCTACCTTCCAAGTAGCTAAATCAGAGATGTGGCCTCGGCGCAGGCTTGAAGAATCCGTTTTTGGTCCTCAAGAGGTCCTATCAGGGTTTGGGACAATTCCAAGACTTGTGTTCTTAAAGGGGAAAGAAACCTCACATACACGGCTCTAGCAGAGCTCAGGTGAGCCCGTATCAGACACAAGGCTTGGGAGGCAGCCCTAAGGTGTGGGTGTGCCATCTATGATAACAGCGAAGAGCTCCGAAGCCAGCTGTCTGGGTTCAAACCTCAATTCCAACAGCACTGGCTGTGTGTGATGTTGGACAACGTCCCCAGCCCCTCTGTGGTTCAGTTTCGTCGCTGTAAAAGGATCACAATAATAGAGCTGCTCTAAAAATTAAGTGAATTAGTGCATATAAGGCATTCAGAACAATGCCTGGCACATGGAGGAGTTCAACAGACATGTATTGAACACAGTAACTTAGCAATTAGTAAATATACTCACACAGGCCAGGCGTGGTGGCTCACGCCTGTAATTCCAAAACTTTGGGAGGCCGAGGCAGGAGGATCACTTGAGCCCAGGAGTTTGAGACCAGCGTGGGCAACACAGCAATATTCCATCTCTAAATATTGGTTTGTGTAACATGTATGTATATATACACTCATATATTCCCAGTGTATTTATAATATACAAAATAGGTGGAATACAGACTTAACTATGCAGAATGGTTACTTCTAGAGAAGGGGGAATACAAATTTCAGCTTTTTACCCCACATACATATTCTTGTATCATCTGAAATATTTAAGCCAATGTGTATGTATAAATATGCCCCAAAACACATAGCAGAACAATACAGTTTTGGCTCAAAAATCTTCAAATCATGATGGAATTGCTCTGTGAAAGTAAAGTCATAGAGGTGAAAAGCCTCCCTCCAGCCTAAATGCTCTTTCATATGATCTATATTATACAAACCAACGCAGATACCCCAATCCTTTCCTGTCATGATAAGAATTTTCAGTCCCTTTACAAACTAGATGATAGAGTTACTAGGCAAGAACGTGGATCCAGTTCTGCTTCAAAGCCCAATGTTCCTCACGTAGTAGCAATGCGTTCTTCAACCGGTGCCTTTGGCTAAATGTAAACTGCCCCACCTCCACTCCAGCACAGCGACCTGAGCTCTCTATTTTACACAACTCAATGAGGCCTGGGAGAAAGCAGGTGCAAATTTCACCTACTCAACAACAAAAAATCCTGCCTGATTCCTCCACTGAGCTAGTTCTCAAGTCATCTTTTTCTAAGCCCTTTCATTCAGCTCTACCACACGTACCCAGGCTGGGTAAAATACTTTACCAGGTTTTTTGTTGTTGTTTTTTTTGTTTTGTTTTTGTTTTTTTTTTGAGACAGAGTCTCTCTCTGTCGCCCAGGCTGGAGTGCAGTGACACCATCTCGGCTCACTGCAACCTCAGCCTACCGGGTTCAAGCGATTCTCCTGCTTCAGACTCCCAAGTAGCTGGGACTACAGCCACGCGCCACCACACCCAGCTAATTTTTGTATTTTTAGTAAAGATGGAGTTTCACCATATTGGCCAGGCTGGTCTCAAACTCCTGACCTCGTGATTTGCCCACCTCGGCTTCCCAAAGTGCTGGGATTACAGGCGTGAGCCACCGTGCCTGGGCTACTTTACCAGTTTTATTCCTGAATTAAACCTGTTATTACTATCAATAATGCCAATCAGTGCCATTTCATTCACCGTATGCCACACACATGCAAAGCACTTCATACTCGTTCCACCTGTCTGCCCTCCTGCAATGGCCACAGTGTTTCCCATCTTACATGAGGGGCACAGAGAAAGACAATGACTTCTCCAAGGTTCTGTAATTCACAATCAGTGGCAGAGCCGGCATGCCCAGCCAGGTCTGGCCAAGGCCTGTGTTTCAGCCACAGCACCTGGTTGCTGCCCCTAAGGCTCAAAGGGCAAGTAACAGATCACTCCGATCGCAGAGGCTTCAGAAATGCCTTCCACCGTGGTACAAAGGATGGTTTGCTCTCAGGAGAGGAGGCAGGGGTGGGAATCAGCACACAGTTCTGCTAGATTTCTCATGCAGGGCACAGACCAAGTATTTTGTGCCTTGCTTTGCAGGTGAAATGTCTCCTGCCTCCTGTACAACAGCTTTCTTTGTCCTCTCCACATAGAAGTACAACTGAGTTCCTCGGGAGCAGGCAGTGATCACTGCCCTGTGCCACACCTGACTGATGTCCAAACAGGTGGACACACAGGCTCTTCTTTTATGGCCCAGGCTGCCCCCATCTGCTAAGCATCAAAAACTACACACAGAATTTGCAGAACATTAATGACATAGAGGTGACTGCTTTTTCTCTGTTGAAAACTTACTGCACTGTCCTAAAAAACAAAGAGAATTCAGGAAAAGCTGAACATTTGGGGCTGGCTGGCTATAATCTTCAGCTGCTGAAAAAGCCTCAGCTGCTCGGTTCCACTGTGGAAATCCAACTCCTCCCTCAAAGTCCAACTCAATACACCTCCTCTGCGGTGCCTGCCCCCTTCCTCTCTTTCAGAAGCACGTGCTCCCTCTGCAGTCCCACGGCATTCTATCTGCACCTCTGGAGCCACACTGTCCCAGCCTACAGTCAGCTCAGTGCATAGCTGCCTCTCCCTGTGCGTACCTGCAGGCCCCACCTGGGCTGGAATGCTGCTGCCTTCTTCTCCACACAGAGGCACTCAGGAACACTGAATGAGGGAGGGAGTGGATGAGGAAGATCAGCCAAGGGCTACAGGGAGTGGCCTGCAGCTCACAGCAGGAACAGCCCCTACCCTGCCAATCCGGAGGTGCTAGCTCTGTTCTCAGCAGGGCCGCTAAAAGCTCCATTATAATAGCTCCAGGCCACAACAGTCAACTTGGTATCAGGACCTAGAGACACCAAAAATCCTAACAAATAAAGAGGCCATGTATGCAGCATGCTGGTTAAATGCACAGGCTTCGGAGACAGAGCTTGAATTCTTATTATGTGACCTTGGGCAAGTTACTCAATGCATCAATCTCATTTTGTCACCGGCAAAATGAGGACATTATCTGCCACACGGTGTTGCTGAAAAAGTAAGAGAGGTGACACGCAAAGTGCTTGGCACTTACTCTTACTGGTTTATTACAAAGAATAAAACACAGGAACAGCCAAATGCAAGAGACGCACAGGGCACACCACAGGGCAGGGAGGTCGGGGCTCCCATGCCCTTCCTGGGAGTGCCACCTCCCCAGCACCAAATGAGTTCACCAAACCAGAAGCTCTCCAAACCCAATATTTAGAGGGTTTTATGGAGTTTTCATAACATAGACATGATTAAGTCACTGGCCACCAGTGACTAGCTCAATCTCCAGCCCGTCTCGTCTCCCCTCCCCAGAGGTAGGGGTGGGGCTGGTATGTCCAACTCTTTAATCATGCCTCGGTCTTTCTGGCAACCAGCCCTAATCCTGAATCTGTCTAGGGGCCCAAAGCCACCTGTCATCTCATTATCATACAAAAGACACTCCTATCACTCCAGAGATTCCAAAAGTCTTACAAGCTCTTGTGTCAGGAATTGAAACCTAAGACCAAATATTAGAACCAATGATGTTCCTATCAGGAAATTACAAGGGTTTTAGAAGCTCTGGGCCAAAAACCAGGATGAATACTAAATATATACACTATTGTACTATGTATCCCACTATCACAATAATTTTTTTTGAGACAGAGTCTACCTCTGTTGCCCAGGCTGGAGTGCAGTGGTGCGATCTCAGCTCACTGCAACCTCCACCTCCCAGGTTCAAGCAATTCTTGTGCCTCACCCTCTTGAGTAGCTGGGACTACAGGTGTGTGACACTACAACCAACTAATTTTTGTATTTTTTAGTAGAGACGGGGTTTCACTGTGTTGGCCAGGCTGGCCTTCAACTCCTGGCCTCGAGTGATCTGCCCGCCTCAGCCTCCCAAAAATCTGGGATAAGTCATGAGCTACCGTGCCTGGCCTCACTATCACAATAATTATACTGAGAGGATGGGGGAGAAAAACGTGGGCAACAGGAGGAGGGGGGAGGGTAGGGACCTGAATCCTTGTCTTCCACAGTAGGACATCTCCCTATCTTTCACACAATCTAGAAGAACGAGCTAAAACATAAAAGCAGTAACCTCCAAGGAACAGGGATCAGGGTGGGGAAGGGTAAGGTAGGGGATTGCTGGGTTTTGTTCTAAGCCTTGTTAATTTCCGACTCTTAGCACTGTATGCCTGTACACCTTTGCTAAAAGTATTTAATTTTTAAACAAAATCTGATACTTGACCAACAAGAATAGTATATTAAGTGATATGGTTTTTTGTTTTTGTTTTTAAGAGAGAGGGTCTTGCTCTGTTGCTCAGGCTGGAGTGCTGTGGTGCAATTCTAGCCTACTGCAGCCTCAAATTATCGGGATCAGGTGATCAACCTCCAGAGTAGCTAGAACCACAGGTGTGCACCACCACGCCCAGCATTTATTTTTTTGGTAGAGGTGGAGGTCTCGCTATGTTGCCTAGGATGGTCTTGAACTCCTGACCTCAGTGGATCCTACTGCCTCAGCCTCCCTAAGTGCTGGGATTACAGGTGTGAGCCACCACACCAGGCCCAAGTGGTGTGCTCTAAAATTTTTTGGAATCCAACCACTTTGAAAATGTATGGAGAGCTATAAATCGTCTCCCCATAAACACACATGGATGCACATACACAAAATTTTTGCACAGGATTTTGGGCAGTTCATAAATTTCTGAAAGCCAGGTTAAAAACCTTAGGATTATAGATTCTGGGTTTTTTTTCTTTTTTTTTTTTTTGAGACAGAGTCTCACTTTGTCGCCCAGGCCAGAGTGCAGTGGCACGATCTTGGCTCACTGCAAGCTCCACCTCCCAGGTTCACACCATTCTCCTGCCTCAGCCTCCTGAGCAGCTGGGACTACAGGCGCCCGCCACCATGCCCGGCTAATTTTTTGTATTTTTAGTAGAGATGGGGTTTCACCATAACCAGGATGGTCTCGATCTCCTGACCTCGTGATCCGCCCTCCTAGGCCTCCCAAAGTCTGGGATTACAGGCCTGAGCTACCATGCTCGGCCCTAGATTCTGGTTTCTTAAAGGAAATGTATTTCAAGTCAGAGCTTGTCATTTATTGCACAGGAAAAAAAAAAAACTTCATAAAAAAATCAAAAACATCCACATGATAATAAAATGAGGTCCTGCTTGGTTTTAAACTACTTGGTGACCACCATCAGTTGTTTTCTTGACCACGGGATGCACCTAATTCCTAACTATTAATAAAGGTACAAACATTGTTTATTGGGCTTTTTGCTTCAGCCTTGAAACAATCAGATACTCTAAAACTCAGGAATGTGCATCGCTGTTGCGTTGATTCAGCTGTTTCCATTCTAGAAATGGACCTAGAATCATGTACTTTTCACCCCATGAAGAGTCCTTTGTGTAAAACTTGAAAAGGCAAGGTCCCAAATTCCCCATATGGGTGTTTCTTCCAGTAGAGGAATTACTCTAATGACTTCTTAGCAAAACTTATGTAATCAGGGCAGGCCATCAAAATACTCCAAAACAAAGTTTAGCTCCATTTCTGATGGACCTGTGTCCACTGCTATAAACCTCACCAACAGCCTCACATCAAGTCAGAGGAACAGTTTTTCATTTAAGAAGGATCTTCACAGCAGTGGCTTACGCCTATAATCCCAGCATTTTGGGAGGCCAAGGCTGGTGGATCACAAGGTCAGGAGTTTGTTACCAGCCTGTCCAACACAGTGAAACCCTGTCTCTACTAAAAATACAAAAATTAGCCAGGCTTGGTGGCATGTGCCTGTAGTCCCAGCTACTCAGGAGGCTGAGGCAGGAGAACCCCTTGAACCCGGGAGGTGCAAGTTGTGGTGAGCCAAGATGGCGCTCACCAGCCTGGGCAACAGAGCGAGACTCCGTCTCAAAAAAAAAAAAAAAAAAAAAGGCGGGGGGGGGGATTTTCATGTTCCTGCCGATTTGCAAAAAAAAAAAAAAAAAAATTGGTATCTGTTAACCAGAGGCAACGAAAACCACCTCCTAGGCTGCTGTAGTAAGTGGATCGCTAACTGTGGTGGGAGATTCTAACCCCGGAGACCTGTGACTATATCACACGACATGGCAAAAGGGCTTTGCCACAGGCCTTAGGAAGAGCATGCCAGGCTATCCAGGGAGGTCCGATCTAATCCCATGAACCTTTAAGAGCACAGAACTGGCCGGGTGCGGTGGCTCACACCTGTAATCACAGCACTTTGGGAGGCCAAGGTGGGCAGATCACGAGGTCAAGAGATCGAGACCATCCTGGCCAAAATGGTGAAACCCCATCTCTACTAAAAATACAAAAATTAGTCGGGCATGGTGGCGAGCACCTGTAATCCCAGCTACTCAGGAGGCTGAGGCAGGAGAATCACTTGAACCCGGGAGGCGGAGGTTGCAGTGAGCTGAGATCACGCCACTGCACTCCAGCCTGGGCAACAGTGCAAGACTCCGTCTCAAAAAATATATATAAAAAAAGGGCACAGAACTTTCTCTGAGTGAAGAAGAGAAATGCACACAGGGGAATTGGAGGGCCTGACCAGGTCCCTGGCCTAGGTAGTCCTGAGCTGATGGGACCACATGCAAAGACCAGATAGAGGCCTCAGGAGCTGAGGGCAGCCCCCAACAGATGGCCAGCAAGGGGACACCTCAGTCCTGCAACCACAAGGAACTATATTTGGCCAAAAGCACTTGGAAACAATTCTCCAGTGAGGAATGCAGCCCAGCCCACATGGTGATTTTTGCCCAGTGACGCCCACGTCAGACTTCTACCCCACAGAACTGTAAGATGATACAATTTCAATTATTTTATGCCACTAAATTTGTGGAAATGTGTTAAAGCAGCAACAGAAATGAATATAGTGATTTACGTGGAAACCCCTAGCAGAGTGTCTGGCACGGTGTTGACATCTGACAAGCGTTTCCTGATTTCCTTACATCCAAAGGCAGGGCTGGCCACACTCCATCCAAAACAACAGATGATAGACTTGTTCTGACAAAACAGATACAGTGAATTATAAATGGCCCAGAACACCTACAAATTTTAGGTTTCAGGTAAGTGACTGCCTTTCCTTTCACTTAGAAACCTCCCAATGCTCGTCTTACTGACAAACTAAGTACCATACACACAGGAGACTAAACACCAGACTAACCCGGCTCCAGATGCCCCCGAGGGAGCCCAACCCAGCACTCACTCTGCTGCACTGAAATGATGTCCAGGTCGGTTTTTCCCACTGGACCAAGAACTCCAGCTCTCCACGTGTGAGTCATGAGTCCCACCTCTGCACCTCTGCTTCTAGAACGGTGCTCCTGCACTTCACAGGAAATCTGTATCCATGTTTGTCAACACTATATATGACAGTATAACTTAGTATCTGCACAGAAAACATAAATTCTTTGAGGACCAGGGCCGGGTTTCTTAGCATTTGTACTCCCACTGCCACTGTCTGGGACATCAGAGGCACTCGGTAGAAGTTGGTGAAGAGAAAGAAAAGGCAGAGGCGAGAGAGGAAAGCAGGCCCGACACCGCACACACAGCTTCTGAAGTGGCTGGAGGACAGGCAGGTGCAGAGAAACTTCCTGAGTGCTGGCTTGGGTTCACTGTGATGCTGCTGCTGGATTTCAAATGTCAAAATGTGATGCTTTGCTGACCTTGACCTCTGACTGCCCTTTAGCTTCCCTAACCTCAAGACAGAGCACTTAGAAACTGCAATGTCAGGAAATTATGCTTCATTAAAGCATGGGAATGTTATTTACGTGGACATTCATTACTTCATTTTTTACATGGGAATGTAAAGAATTGAAGAGACTGTTAAAGACTAAATCATGCACATTCAATAACTTTGTAAAATATTAATGATAACTGAAACACAAATTTGATGTTCCCCAAAAAAGCTAAAATATAAAACAATACTGGCCAATTAAAGATAGAAAACAACCCTAATGAAGCTCCCCAACAGACACATTAAGACTTCTCTGTACATTAAACATTCGGGATTTCAAAGGAAAACCCAGATTCATTCCATTCTTAATGGGGCGTTTTTTTTTTTAATCTCAAGTGATACAATATTTTATTTAAAATTTACAAAATTCCATTACATTCATGATTTCATTTGACCCTCCAAACAATCTCCTGAGTTAGGAAGAACAGGTATTACTAACAACTAACTCCATTTTATGGGAAAGGGAACTGAAGTTCAGAAAAGTACTTGGACTTAACAAAAGCTTTAATAGGGTCACATACTGAATTCAGGTCCCCTGCTCAAAAGAACTAGAGTAAGTTATCTTTTACGTATTACTCATACTTACATCCTGTCAATGTCCAAAAATGTTTTGAGGTAGCCTGAAATAATAGACACCTATACAATAAAAACAGTAAAATGAAAAACAGGCCAGGCACGGTGGCTCACGCCTGTAATCCCAGCACTTTGGGAGGCCGAGGCGGGCAGATCACGAGGTCAGGAGATCGAGACCATCCTGGCTAACACGGTGAAACCCCGTCTCCACTAAAAATACAAAAAATTAGCCGGGCGAGGTGGCGGGCACCTGTAGTCCCAGCTACGCGGGAGGCTGAGGCAGGAGAATGGCGTGAACCCCGGGGGGCGGAGCCTGCAGTGAGCCGAGATCGCACCACTGCACTCCAGCCTGGGTGAAAGAGCGAGACTCCGTCTCGGGAAAAAAAAAAAAAAAAAAAAAAAAATGAAAAACAGAGAAAAAAAAAACAGGAGGTGACATGGGAGAGAGAGGAAGGTAGACAGCAAAGACTGAGACTTACAAGAAAACTGCATCTCTGACCTTCCAGTTCCAGGCAGATAACACTAAAGGGAACAAGATGGTTTATAGACTCATAAGCTGACAAAAGAGAAGTTGCATCAATTCTTTCTATGAAACACTCCTAGCAGCCACAGCAAATCTCTAGGACACCACACCAATGGCATCAAAGCAAGAGTATACTTCAGTGATAGAGTGAATTAAGTTCCCTGTTTGGGACCCTGGCCAGGGCTAGAGAAAAGAACTCTGAAATGCAGAGCTCCTCTGTCTTCTCCATACCCATGCGTCCCCTCCCTTTCATTTAATCCACATCAAAATCAAGCCTGCTGTAAATGAAAAACACCTCGACACAGAAGCAGCATTAACTAGTTAAGTTTTATTAAAACATTAATAAAATCTAGAAAACCATAAAGAAAATCTGGTCGCGTTTTGAAGCCCTCTCCTAAGATCAGATTCCCCAAAAGAACAAAGTACATGGAGCATATAACAAAGAACTTTTCCTAAATTAAGATAAGAACGCAAGGCCAGGCGCGGTGGCTCACGCTTTTAATCCCAGCACTTTGGGAGGCCGAGGCGGGCAGATCATGAGGTCAGGAGATTGAGACCACGGTGAAACCCCGTCTCTACTAAAAATACAAAAAAATTAGCCGGGCGTGGTGGCGGGCACCTGTAGTCCCAGCTACTCGGAGAGGCTGAGGCAGGAGAAAGGCGTGAACCCGGGAGGCGGAGCTTGCAGTGAGCCGAGATTGCGCCACTGCACTCCAGCCTGGGAGACAGAGCGAGACTCCGTCTCAAAAAAAAAAAAAAAAAAAATTAAGATAAGAATGCAAATCAAAATACAGGCAAAATCCTACTGAGTGAAGCAAAAATTGTAATTCGGTAGCTCATGACCTGACCAAATGGCTATTTTTAATCCCTATAATCATCCAAATAACTAGGAATAGCAGAGAAAATTGTGTCTCCTTTCTACAGAGACACGTGGCTTTAAGAAACTCAGGCACATCAAATTCCCACCTTACCAAACAGATAAATTGGAAAGGAGCTTAATATTTTATTTTTAAATTATTTACCTTTTTATTTTTTACAGAAAGGGTTTCACTCCGTCACCCAGACTGGAGTGCAGTGGCATGATTATAGCTCACTGCAGCCTCTAATCTTGGGCTCAAGTGATCCTCCTACCTCAGTCTCCCAAAGTGCTGGCATTACAGGTGTAAACCACAGCACCTGGCCTTACTATTTTAAAGAATTAATTACCATATTCCTTAGAACTATAGCTCCTTTATAGGTCATTCAACATGTGATGCAATTTTTTACAAGTGGTAATTTTTTTTTTTTTTTTTTTTTTTTTTTTTTGAGATGGAGTCTCACTCTGTCACCCAGGCTGGAGTGCAGTGGTGCAATATCGGCTCACTGCAACCTCCGCCTCCCGGGTTCAAGTAATTCTCCTGCCTCAGCCTCCCGAGTAGCTGGGACAACAGGTATGCGCCACCACTCCTAGCTAACTTTTTGTATTTTTAGTGGAGATAGGGTTTCACTGTGTTAGCCAGGATGGTCTCCATCTTCTAACCTCGTGATCTGCCTGCCTCGGCCTCCCAAAGTGTTGGGATTACAGGCGTGAGCCACCACACCTGGCCACAAGTGGTAATTTTAAACTAGGCTTCAAACCATTACACAAAGCCAAGTACATCTACTCAAGGCACTCTCAAAATTCCATTTACTCCCATTTTACTCTCCAAAATAAAATGTTCGATTGAAACATACTTCACATGACACTTAAAAGATCAACAAAATGCTCCTGAAAAAAGATCTGAGCTCAACAACTCCATTAATGAGAAAAAAACGAACCAATTGGATATAGTGAAGATGCTGCACATAAAACACAGTTATGAAGAATATGAAAGATATTGCCAAAAAGTTGCTTAAGGTTTCATCATAGATACTTGTCCTTAACTCTGAGATAAAGTACATACACATGTAACTCAACTTGTTTAAAAGGAAAAAAAGGGGAAGAAGAAAAGGAACTTCCACTTTAGAATCCACATTTTCAAAGGCCTCCATTATTTATACCATTGCCGGTAAGAGAATTTTTCTCTACTATATTTGCTTGAAAGAATTAAAGGTGTAGGGCTGAAAAGATTCTTAGAAATTATGCAGTTTACGATCCTCAAAGGTGAGAAAAATGAAGCCCAGAAGAGAAGGCCTTCCAGGAAAATTCCAGAGCCGGACGCAGACCCAGTACATTGTTTTTGTTTTTATTTTGAGATGAAATCTTACTCTATCGCCCAGGCTGGAGTGTAGTGGAGTCATTTTGACTCACTGTAACCTCCGCCTCCTGGGTTCAAGCTATTCTCCTGCCTCAGCCTCCTGAGTAGCTGCGATTACAGGCACCCACCACCATGCCCGGCTAATTTTTGTATTTTTAGTAGAGACGGAGTTTCACCATGTTGGCCAGGCTGGTTTCGAACTCCTGACCTCAAATGATCCGCCTGCCTCGACCTCCCAAAGTCCTGGGATTACAGGCGTGAGCCATCGCGCCCGGCCGACCTGCTAAGTTTTAATCAAATACTCTGCACTATGCAACAAACATTAGGAAGTAATAGAAAAAAAATTAATCTAAAAACCCTCTGGAGAGTCAAAGAATTGCAGATTTAAAATAGCATGAATACTTGGATTCACGGTATTGAAAAAAGAGCTCGCATTTACCCGCATGTACAAACTGTGCCTGCCCACCTCTATCAGAGCATTTTTCAAGCTGTGCTACAGTTAACCATGTATTACCCAAAGCCAATCTGTCCTGGCAGATCATAAGCTCTTAAAGACCAGGACTTCAGGAGAACAAGCAAAGCTTCAGAGAGAAGTGAGCCACCTAAACAGAGTCCATAGCAATGGGTTGGCGGGAGCTGATGACTGGAGGTGCGGGGTAGAGTGGGGGTCTGGGGCAGCGGAGGGCAGAGAAAGCAAAAGGGCCTGCATGACACGCTAGAGGGCTAGGAGCCACAGCTGCGGTAATTAGCTCAGTTTTGTCTCGTACGCCCGTTACTCAAACACCATCTCTTGTTCAGAAAGAACTTCAGGTTGGGTATTTGGACTCCTTGAGCCTTCTGCTGTTTGTCTCCGGGATCTTTAACACTCTTAAAAGGGAAAAACTGTCCAGTTCGATTTTGCTTCCTGGGACATAACAGGTTTTTCAAAAGTTTGATGAAAGCATTCACTAAGGAGTGATTCCACTTTCTTTGGTGACCGAGAAATACAGCGTCTGAGGGGCGGCATCAGGTCTTCCCATTAAGCTGAGGTCGGAGTCTCCCCACCCACGGACCTCACCCTCGCTCTCCCCTCATCAATCTGACCTCTAACTGTAACTGCCTTGGCCTCATTCCGTGGGCGTGGATGCTCCTGCTTGAAACGCATTTTCCAGCCCGTCAAATTCTTGAGAGAGTTTCTTCCACTCTCCAGGCGCTGAGAGCTACAAAGTTCAATCTGGCTTTCCAGATTTTTTTTTTTTCTTCCCATTACTAACGGAAGAAATCAAAAAGCGCCGGGCAGAAGGGCCCTGCTCCCTCCAATCAGAGCCTAGCCCGGGGCCAGAGCAGGAAGCGTGGCGGTGGGACGCGCGGTGACAGCCCAGCGCCCCCCAGGACCCGCCGGCCAGGGCAGAGGACGGTGCGGCCACTGCGCGACAGCTCTGGGCCCGCGCCTCTCGCTTCCACCCGCCAGGCAACTGAGAGGATAAATCACGGGGCGCAGTGCGCCCCCACCAACCGCGCCCCCCGCGCACGGACCCCCATTACACGCGCGCCCCAAGCGGGGAGGACCCAGACGAGCCACGGGGCGGCGCAGAGCCCCACTCGCAGGGCGGCCGGGACCCACGCGCGCGGGTCCACGCAGCAACCTGTAGGTGACAAAACACTCAGGAAGCCGTCATGCGAGGCCGGGAAAGAGCCCCCACCCAGAGTCACGGACCCCCTCGTCCGAGGGTCCGCGCAGTCCCCTCGGTGAGTCGGGCTAAGCAGTCTCGCTACAGGTGAGGGAGGGGAGGGCGGCGGAGCCTCCCACTCTTGGTGAGCCGGACCCCGCCCCACGAGTGGGTCTTCGCAGGGCCCCCTCTGCTGCACACGGGGACCAGCCACGCCGCGGGAGGACCGGGCAGGAGCCAGCGCCCAGGTCCATGCAGTCCCCTCCGGGCAGACGCGGGGAGCCGGGGAGCAGTGGGGACCGGCCCCCACCCGCAGGACGACCGGGACCCCCTCGCGGGCCCACGCGGCGTCGCAGCCGGCGCGGAGCCCCCGGTGCCACCTGAGGGCGAGACAAAGCCCAGGCGCACGGACCCCGGACCCTGCGAAGCCCCGCTCGGAGCCGCCACGCCCGGGGCAGAGACCCCCGCCCGGTCCGGAGACCCTGCCGCCAGTCGCGCCGTCTCACCTCAGGCCGCCGCCTCGCAGCGCTCGCTCCTCGCAGCGGCTCCTGGGCCGACTGGAGCGCAGCTGAACAGCCGACAGAGCCGCGGCCGCCTCAACAATGGAGCCCCGGGGCGGGGCCGCCGCCGCCGCCTCAGCCCGTTTCTCCCGCTCGGGATCCGGCTCGGCTCGCGGAGCTGCAGCCGGCGCGGGGCTGCGGCCGGGACAGACACCGCGCAGGCGCACACAGCCCCGCCTGCCGCCCGCCGTCCCGCCCCCCGGCCAATGGGGAGCGAGCTGTGCGGAGTGGGCGGGGCCTGGGGAACAAAGGGAGGTTGGGCGGGGCGGCGCTCGAACTGGGCTTGCGGAGTCCCGCGGGAGGACCCGACCCAACAGCCGGCCGGATCTTCGCCTCCTAGAATATCCAGCTCAACGTCTAGTTGGAGTCGGCTCTGCAGGACGCGCTCATCTCAAACCCAGAGCTCAGGCTTTTAGGGCAGAGAGCGAGAGGCAGGCTTGCTTTACAGAAAGGGAAACTGAGGTCCAAGGAATAGGATTGCCTGCCGCCCGAAGTCAAGTAGTCCCATTCACTCGTTCATCTTGTAGTCATTCAGCAAACATTTGGAAGCACGTATGGTGGGCGTCAAGAATGAAATAGGGCCGGGTGCGGTGGCTCACGCTGTAATCCCAGCACTTTGGGAGGCCGAGGCAGGCGGATCACTTGAGGTCAGGAGTTCGAAACCAGCCTGGCCAACAAGATGAAACCCCGTCTCTACTAAAAATACAAAAACTTAGCCGATTGTGGTGGCGCGTACCTGTAGTCCCAGCTACTGGGGAGGCTGAGGCAGGAGAATCGCTTGAACCTGGGAGGTGGAGGTTGCAGTGAGCCGAGATCGTGCCACTGCATGCACTCCAGCCTGGGCAACAGAGTGAGACTCTGTCTCCAAAAAGAAAAAAAAAAAAAAAATTTAAAGATGTGAAGTAGAAGCGAACTTAGGCCCTCCCTGAAGGAGCTCGGCCAAGGAGTACCTGAGATGTCTCTGCATCTCTTTAAGGCCTGATAAAGGGACCAGGAACAAGCGCTAATCACTTCCCTTTCCTGCCTCAGAGCTTTCATGTGTTTGCTGTTCCCCACCTGAAATGCCAAGTACCAATGTATTTATTTATAGAAATGGGGTCTCCCTATGTTGCCCAGGCTGGACTCAAACTCCTGGCCTCAAGCTATCCTCTCATCTCAGCTTCCCAAAGTGTTGGGATTACAGGCATGAACTACTGTCCCCAACCCTGATCATCTTTAAAATCTCTTTCCTCATCTTATTTGAGCTTCCTGCATCATGTGACCCCCACACACTTGGTTTTTCTGTACCTCCGTAGCTGCTCCTCTGTGGGTCCCAGGGACCCACCCCCTTCTCTGCCCAACTTTTACATGTCTGGGCTCAGGCCAAATGCCCTTCCATTCGCAGTGGGCACTGCTACAGGAAATCTCATGCCCTTCTGGGCTTCACAAACCATCCACATGCTCTGCTGCCTGCCAGAGACATCCATCCAAGTCAGAGGCCCAGCCCTGACCTCTCCCAAAGACCTACCTGGACACCAGGGAGGCATCTCAAATTTTCTGCGGGCCAAAACAGAGTGCTTTATCAGTGCCCCAACCTGCTCATCCACATTCTTGTGATTCTCAGTAAACAGCCTCTCCATCCACCTAGCTGCTCAGGTGAAAATTTCAAATCCTCCTCCAGTCCTTCCTGCCCAAACCTCTCACACAGCCCTCTGCCTTCCTAGGACGCTGAGCACCCCTCAGTCCCAGCACCAGCTGGGGTGCTGTCTGAGTGGCTGCCTCCCACTTGGCATGAAGCGTGACCTCTTGCCCAGCGCAGTGACTCACGCCTGTAATCCCAGCACTTTGGGAGGCCAAGGGGGGCAGATCGCTTGAGGCCAGGAGTCTGGGACCAGCCTGGCCAATATGGTGAAACTAAAATACAACAATTAGCCAGGCATGGTAATGCGTGCTTATAATCCCAGTTACCCAGGAGGCTGAGGCAGGAAAATTGCTTGAACCTGGGAGGCGGAGGTTGCAGTGAGCCGAAGTCACGCCACTGCACTCCAACCTGGGCAACAAACAGAGCGAGACTCTGTCGCAAGTTAAAAAAAAAAAAAGAAAGAAATGTGACCTCTCTAAGGCAAGGCAGTGTCCCACTCTGATTCACTTCCGTGTGCAAAACAGGACCTGCACCCTGAAGGCACTCACTCAGGGATGCTGCTGGGATGGGTGGATGCACAGGTGAGGTCTTGATAGTGGCTGGGGCTGACCCTATCCCCATCTCTCTTCCCAGACACACCTGCACACTCACTCACTCGCACACTCGCACCCACCACTGAAAGCCTGGCCCCTAATCTGATTTGCCTAACAAGGACCCTGATGAACATCACATGCTTCCCTACCTCTCCCCAGCTAGGGCCCCACTGTGTTCTGGGATGTACTCAGGGATCAGGAGAACAAAACCTCAGGGAGTGAAAGGACATTCCAGGGTGCAGGCCTCTGCATCCCCCTCCATGCCCTCACCCCTGCCTAACACACCCTCACCCCTGTACCTGGCCAGCTCCTACCAACCCTTAAAGTCTCACCAAGTTCAGTGGTGGCAGCCACACCCTAAAGTGACTGACCCCCCCAGTGACCGATGACCTATGCCCTTGCATAATCTTCCTGACCTTGGGTACCAGCAGAACCCGTGACTGTCTTCTAACCCACAGAGCCTCTGGCAAAAGCGATGGGATGTCACTGTCATGGTGCATCACCTTCGCACACTAGAGAGAGAGGTTCCACCTGCAGGCCCTGCAGGAGGGAGACGCAATGCCAAGAAAGGACCTTTGGAGGGGCCCCGTAGGCAAGGAAGCAAAAAGCTGGGCCCTTGCCAAGCAGGTCCAAGGAAATAAATTCTGCCAGTAACCTCAGTGGACCTGGAAATGGATTCTGCCCTGGTTGAGCCTCAGATGAGGATGCAGCCCAGCTCCTTAGCGTGAGACCCCAAGCAGAGGACCTGCTAAAATGTGCTCAACTCCTAGCTTGCCAAAACTGGGTTAAATGTGTGTGTTGGTTTCAGCTTCTAAGTTTTTAGTTACTGCCTGTGAAGGTGTTAAAATATAAGACAGTAACGTAGGTCCCTTCCCCATCACACACTTTCTTCTTTCTGGTATTCATCACAACTATACTTATTGATTTAAAATCTGCCTCTTGGCTGGGCACAGTGGCTCAGGAGTTCCAGACCAGCCTGGCCAACATGTTGAAACCCCATCTCTACTAAAAATACAAAAATTAGCTAGGCATGGTGGTGCATGCCTGTAATCCCAGCTACTCGGGAGGCCGAGGCAGGAGAATTACTTGAACCCAGGAGGCAGAGGTTGCAGTGAGCCAAGATTGCACCATTGCACTCCAGCCTGAGTAACAAGAACAAAATTTTGTCTCCAAAAAAAACAAAACAAATTGTCTCTTGCGTTAAGGCCCCATGAGAAGAAAAATGGAAACTCTTACTCATAACAGTGCCCCAAATGCCTAGCACAGTGAAGTTCTAGGGCAGTTGGTCGATGGTGGACGCTGCTGGTTGGAGGGCCCAACTGGCCCTGCCAGCTGCCTTCTCCCTGGTCACATTTCATTATACAGAACAGAATAGTTTCTTGCCTTTCCAGAGTCCCTCTTAGTGGGGATTGGCCAAGCAACACTGTCCTGCCCAGGGAAACATAAGTGGAAGGTGGCTGAGAGGTTTCTAGCCATGGCGTGCTGGGGCAGTTTGAACCAGAACATGAGAGCTGACCGTCCATTGTTTAGGAATTTTGCAAGTTGGTGTTCAACACATGCAGTACTTAAAAATATTAAATAATAAAAACTCGCAAATTAAAAAATGCATTAGACTGCGTGCAGTGGCCCACATTGGAAGGCTGAGGCAGGAAGATCACTTGAGCCCAGGAGTTCAAGACCAGCCTAGGTGGCCGGGCGCGGTGGCTCACGCCTGTAATCCCAGCACTTTGGGAGGCCGAGACGGGTGGATCATAAGGTCAGGAGATCGAGACCATCCTAGCTAACACGGTGAAACCCCATCTCTACTAAAAAATACAAAAAATTAGCCGGGCGTGGTGGCGGGCGCCTGTAATCCCAGCTACTCGGGAGGCTGAGGCAGGAGAATGGCGTGAACCTGGGAGGAGGAGCTTGCAGTGAGCCGAGATAGTGCCACTGCACTCCAGCCTGGGCGACAGAGTGAGACTCCATCTCAAAAAAAAAAAAAAAAAAGACCAGTCTAGGCCAAAAAGGAAGACCCTGTCTCTACAAAAAATTTTAAAATTAGCTAGGTGTGGTGGTGTGTGCATGCAATCCTAGCCACTCAGAAGGCTGAGGTGGGAGGATCGCTTGAGCCATCTGTTCAAGGCTCCAATGAGCTATGGTAGTGCCACTGCACTCCAGCCTGGGTGACAGAGCGAGACCCGGTCTCAGAAATAAACATATTTTATATATTAATAAATATATAATAAATATATATTAATATACACATTTATGTATATAATTATATATTTATATATAAATATATTTATTTATTTATTTATTTTGAGATGGAGTTTCACTCTTGTTGCCCAGGCTGGAGTGCAATGACGCGATCTGGGCTCACCGCAATCTCCACCTCCCAGGTTCAAGTGATTTTCCTGCCTCAGTCTCTTGAGTAGCTGGGATTACAGGCATGCACCACCACACCTGGCCAATTTGGTATTTTTAGTAGAGATGGGGTTTCTCCATGTTGGTCAGGCTGGTCTCAAACGCCCGACCTCAGGTGATCTGCCCACCTCGGCATCCCAAAGTGCTGGGATTATAGGTGTAAGCCACCATGCCCAGCCTATATTAGATACTTATATATTATAATTATATCTATATTAATTTTATATAATTATATGTAAATATAAATGTAAAACAAAGATAATAAATCATCAAAATGCATTATTTCCTGATTATTTGACTCTTACTATGTTCTTGAAGATTTGCGTCTCCCACGTCAGTAGGTGGAAATCCTAAATCATGGTGTGCTGCTGACTTCTCTCCCCAATGCCGTAGTCAGCAATGTCATGGTGGTAGCTTGAAATCAGACATAGTAGGAGAATTTATACAGAAATTGGCAACTGTTAAAAATCAGGACTTTCCCTCTCCCTCCTCTCCCCCAAAATACCAGCACACCCCTGATTTTGAGGGAAGTTTTTGCTCTCCTGGAAAAGGAAAAGACACAGCAGACACTGTCTTTTTCTCAGCAGCAGGGATTATGACCATGAACACGGGTGTGATATCTGCAGCTATAGTGGCCATTGTGCAGCCATCTCATACACTACAGGCAAGAGAATCAGAGAGATTCCGAACCTTGCACTATTGACCCAGTGAAACAACACCAGCAATCACCTACCCCCAGGTAGAAAAAACAAATTCCTTTTTATCGAAGCCTCTGGTCATCAATTCTACACCTACAGGATTCTGTAACTGAAGCATGTAGAATTAATATTTGTTGAATTAGTAAATGAATAAACTCGACCTGATTCTTGAACACACACTTGGAAACCTCTCACAACATTCCTGCTGAGACATCCAGGCCTATGTCTACTAGCAAGAAGCTAACCACCCAATGAACCAGTCCAGGCATAGTATGACAGCTCTGATTAGCAGGAAGTTTTTCCTCTTATGAAACTGACATTTTCTTTTTCTGTCTTTTTTTTTTTTTTTTTTGAGACAAGGGCTCACCCTGTCGCTCAGGCTGGAGTGCAGTGGTATGAATAAGGCTCGCTGCAGCCTTGATCTCCCAGACTCAAACAATATTCCTACCTTAGCCTCCTGAGTAGCTGGGACTACAGGCGCATGCCACCAAGTCGGCTAATTTCTTTGTTTTTATTTTTTTATAGAGATAGGGTCTTGCCATGTTGCCCAGGCTGGCCTCGAACTCCTGAGCTCAAGCAATCCTCCTGCCTCAGCCTCCCAAAGTGTTGGGATTACAGGTGTGAGCTACCATGCCCAGATGAAACTGAAATTTTCTGATCTCTTGGGACCTCAGAAAATAAGTCAAACCCTTCTTTTCCGCCATAGCCCTTCTGATGTAAAGAGAGTTTTTGTTCTCTGGAAAAACAAATCAGGGTGTATTGATCCAAGAGTTGGACCAACCCAGTTCGTGGAAACTCCTGACCTAGTTTGATACTATGAAGGACTAGTTGCTGGAATGAGTGACCGACTGGAGACTTCTTCCCAGGCTTTTCCATTAACACATCTTTTGAGGAAAACAAAATAATCACGAACTATTCATATGCCAAAGAAAGCTTCATTTCCATGACACCTTTGATGCAGTCCTCTTTGGGGGAGCAAAGCTCGCCTCTGGCACCTGGGCACCTGCCGGAGATTCTGGGCCCAGTTTAGGATGTGCTGTCAGTTCGCCAGTGCAATCAGAGCTCGCAAGGCTGCTGCATGCATTATCGATAACTAATCGATAACCACAGTTATCAATAATTGCATTAGTTATCGATAATGCATGCAGCAGCCTTGCAAACTTTTATTGCCCCACCCCACCTAAAGGCTTAAAACAACTCA
This sequence comes from Symphalangus syndactylus, assembly GCF_028878055.3. NCBI lineage: Eukaryota > Metazoa > Chordata > Mammalia > Primates > Hylobatidae > Symphalangus > Symphalangus syndactylus. The sequence continues at coordinate 14,053,270 of NC_072438.2, read as the reverse complement.
CATTTATTATCTCATAGTTTCTGTGGGTCAGAAGCTTAACTGGGTGCCTGTGGCTTAAGGTTTCTCCCAAGGCTGCAATCAATCCATGAGCTCGGGATGTGGTCCCATGAAAAGTCTGGACTCAGAGGAATGTTTCCAAGCTCACTCGCATGGCTGTACACAGGCCGTATTTTCTCACCAGCTGCTGGCCTTCTTCCATTGCTGGATTAGTCGATTCTCACATTGCTAGGAAGAAATAACTGAGGTGGGGTCACTTCCAAGAGAAGAGGTTTAATTGGCTCCTAGCTCTGCAGTCCGTACAGGAAGCAAAGCAGCATCTGCTTTTGGGGAGACCTCAGGAGGCTTCCAATCATGGTGGTGGGTAAAGGGGGAGCAGGCACGTCACAGGGTAAAAGCAGGAGCAGGAGGATGAGGGGAGAGGCACTGCACCCTTTTAAATGACCGGATTCATGAGAATTCACTCCTTATCACGACAGTACCCAGGGAGATAGTGCTAAACCATTCATGAGAAATCCGCTCCCCCCAGAAGCCAATCACCTTCACCAGAACTCTACCTCCAACACTAGGGATTGTATTTCAATATGAGATTTGAGTGGGAACACACATCCAAACTCTATCAGTTCCTTACTGCATGAACCCTACATAGGGTAACGCACAAGAAGGCAGCCCACCTCCCCTCAGCACAAGCAGGTGGGGCAGCAAGAGAAAGTGCCTGAGATGGAAGCCACAGTCTTCTTATAACCTAGTACTGAAAGTGACATTCCATCACTTTTGCTGTCTTCTGTTCCTTAGAAGTAAGTCAGTAGGTCCAACCCACACTCAAGGGGAGAAGACTACCAAGGGCAAAAATACTGGGGAGTGGGGATCATTGCAGGGGCTGCTTGCCACAGCTGCTGAAAACTGGTGTGTAAAAAAAAATCTTGGCTTGACATGGTGGCTCACGCCTGTAATCCCAGCACTTTGGGAGGCCAAGGCGGGCAGATCGTTTGAGCTTAGGAGTTCAAGACCACCCTTGGCAACATGGTGAAATTCCATCTCTACAAAAAATACAAGAATCAGCCAGGCACCATGGCAAGTGGCTGTGGTCCCAGCTACGCGAGAGGCTGAGATGGGAGGATGGCTTGAGCCCCAGGAGGCAGAGGTTGCAGTGAGCTGACACTGCGTGACTGCGTTCCAGCCTGGGCTACAGAGCCAGACCCTGTCTCGAAAAGTAAAAATGAAAATAAAAATAAAAAATAAAAAAAAATCAGCTAGGCTAGGTGGCTCATGCCTGTAATTCCAGCACTTTAGGAGGCTGAGGAGGGTGGATCACGAGGTCAGGAGTTCGAGACCAGCCTGACCAACATGATGAAACCCCGTCTCTACTAAAAATACAAAAACTACCCTGGTGTCATGGCACGTGCCTGTAATCCCAGCTACTCAGGAGGCTGAGGCAGGAGAATCGCTTGAACCTGGGAGACAGAGGTTGCAGTGAGCCGAGATCACGCCACTGCACTCCCAGTCTGGCCGACAGAGTGAGACTCCATGTCAAAAAAAAAAAAAAAAAACTTAAAAGCAGCCATAGAAAACAAACATCACATCATTCTAGGCAATAACCAAAGGAAATACAAGGGATTTCTCATTAGACATAAAGGAAGCCGGCTGGGCGCAGTGGTTCACACCTGTAATCCTAACACTTTGGGAGGCCAGGGCAGGCAGGTCACCAGAGTTCAGGAGTTCGAGACCAGCCTGGCCAACATGGCGAAACCCCGTCTCTACTAAAAATACAAAAATTAGCCGGGCATGGTGGTGCAAGCCTGTAATCCCAGCTATTCGGGAGGCTGAGGCACAAGAATCGCTTGAACCCGGGAGGCAGAGGTTGCAGTGAGCCATGATCATGCCATTGCATTCCAGCCTGGGTGACAGAGTAAGACTCCATCTGAAAAAAAAAAAAAAAAGAAAGAAAAGAAATAATGGAAGCCAAAGAGATAATGGAATAACAACAGTCTTGTCATGTTGAAATAGAAAGAAAAAACCCTTGTCAATCCATCTCCTGCAAAATCTACAATCTCTACTATCACTCACACACACTGTCTTCAGTCCCCTTTGTGCACATGACATAATATGAAAAGAGCCACTTCCTGGCTGGCCCAAAGCAGCTCACGATTTTTGCACTACTTCGTGGCAAACTCTGGTCTATCAGGTTATTATGGTGGTGTGGTGTCTTGGCATAAGTTTGAGAGTAAAAACAATCATGTTTTGGAACCCAGCTCTAACACCTCTGTGACCTTGAGTGTCTCTTTGCTTCTCTGAGCCTCAGCAGCTATATCAGTAAAATATGTATAATATCTGCCATGCTGGAGTTTTCTTAGAATTAAATGACATTGTATAGGTAAATTGCCTATCACGTAGTAGTCACCTCATAGATGTAAGTTTTTGGTTTTGGTTTTTTGGGGTTTTTTTGAGATGGAATCTCGCTGTGTCACCCAGGTTGGGGTGCAGTGACGATCAAGGCTCACTGCAAGCTCCACCTCCCAGATTCAAGTGATTCCCGTTTCCCTTGCCCCAGCCTCCCAAGTAGCTGGGACTACAGGTGCCTGCCACCATGCCCGGCTAATTTTTGTATTTTTAGTAGAGATGGGTTCACTATGTTGGCCAGGCTAGTCTTAACTTCTGACCTCAAGTGATCTCCCCGCCTCGGCCTCCCAAAGTGCTGGGATTACAGGCATGAGCCACCACACCCAGCCAGGCTTTTGCTTTTTTCTGGCAAGCAAACTCCTACCCACTCTTTAAGACCCAGTTCAAATGTCACCTCTTCCCCAAAGCTGTCCCAGCTCCTCAGGAGGGCATCTCTGCCTCTCCACCATCTCACAGCTGCCCTATCTTATCATACTTAACACCCCATACGATCACAGTCTGTTTCTAGATCTGTCTCTCCCATGCAACAGGGAACTCATCCAGGGCAGAGACTCATCCTTATCTTCCTGGCTGGCACCCACGAGGTGCCTGGCTCCATAGTACACACTCCGTGAATGTTTCTCATTTGATTGGAAACAGTTGGGGGTTAAAATGATTGTATGCTGAGCGTTTTTATGCTGCAAACTCACCAGCCTCCCAGCCATCCTTTCCAACTCCCTTCCCTGTTATCATGGAAGGAGGGACTTCCCCTCCCCAGGTTTGACTTGGTTGTCACTTTCACTGGCCACCGTGTGTTAAACAGCACCTCTCGTCACTCTCTCCCTTATCCTGCGTGTTTTTCCATAGCTTGTATCCTGCACAGGGATCGTCTGTCTGCTCCCCACACCCTGGATAGAAGTTCCAGGGTTTTATTTGTCTTGTTCACAGTAGTTCTGTGTTGAATTAATCAATCAATCTTATGTGGCTGTCTAGAGGTCTAAGTCTTCACAGTAGTGCCTGGTGGGACTATGCCCTCAGGCTCTCAGCACGTGCTGGTTTTGCTTCCTCTTCTTCCTCCTGCCTTCCCTCTCCCCATCCCTCCTCTTCCTCTTTCCCCTTGGTACTTGTGTGCTCAGGTCTCTCTCATTATAAGATTCTACATCAGCCACGCATCAGCCATATGAACAGGCCCTCCGCCTCCCCTCCGCCCCCAGTCTGCTGCCCCAGCCTCTCCACCTGCCCCAATGCAGGCGTGTATGCCCTGGTGTGCTCTTCTGCAGCCCCAGATCCTCCATCTCTTCTGCCTGGGTTCTGCCACTCCACTTGACAAAACTCTCCTTGCCAAGGTCACTGAAACTCTTTAGGACGAAATCCAAAGGACACCCTTTGGTCCTAGCTGGCTTGATCTCACCTCACTATCGCTCTCTGGGTCCCTCCTTTTCACACCTGGGGCTCCCTTGCCCTCTGTTGTGTTAAGCTTCCTCCTCAGGCCTCTGCCCATCCTCCACCAAGTTCGGAAAGGCCCTGCATTCCTCTATGCTGCTCCAGACCCTCTGCTCTGCTTGCTGAGCTCTGTCTACCCGAGCAATCTCACACAGGTGATGACACCGGCCATCCCTCCCAGACAGCTGTGCCCACTCACCCCTGTCTACTGGGCCTCCAGCCTGTGGCTCAGTCTCTCTTGGGCACCTCCACCTGGGCGGACGCGGGTGGGCACATCAAACACAACACCCAGCAGACAGAACACATCTCCCTCCGCCCACCCCAGGCTACTCTTCCCGGGTTCCTGCTCTCTGAACAGCCCCACCATCCGTCCCCTTGCTCACACCAGAAGGCAGGGCCCAGTGAATATTTGTTATTTGACTGGAAACAATATTCGGGGGTGCAGAGGGAGGCTGCACTCCTCCCCCTCCCTGTCCCCGTTCCACATCACTGTGAGGCCGGGTGAATCTGTCCTCTGGATCCGCGTCCTCCTCCCCAGCCCTTGGCACTTCTCTAGGCCTTTGCTTCTCTCCACAGAGGTATGACAGAAGCATCCCTCAGTCTCCCCGTCTCCAGACCTGGCCCCTCCAACCCATCCTCCTCAGGACAGCCCAGAGCAAAGGAAGAGGGATGGTAGTCATCCTTCAAGAACAAATCTCAAAAGTCCTTTCCTTGAGGAAAGCACCTGCCTAGGTCTGGGAAGCCACCTTGAAGGACGGCTTTGATGGGGAAGCCTCTCCGGTTACAGGAGGATGGGCTGGGGCAGAGAAGCAGATAGACAATGGAGCCGCCAGGGATGGGGAGCAACACAGGGAGCAGAGGACAAGGGGAGGGGTGGGCAGCAGGGAGGAAGAGGAAGGGGCTTGCGGGAGAGTCCCCTGGTGGGAATTGCCTGGGGCATTTTGAGAACAAGGATATCTAAAGATCAGTCTTGCACTCTCCCAGCTGTGTGGTAACCTCCTCCTCTAGGCTGTCACAGGCCTGACTTTCGTGAGCCATACGGGGAGGGTTCTGGTACATAAAAGGGGGGTGATATGGTTTGGCTCTGTGTCCCCACTCAAATCTCCTCTTGTAGCTCCCATCATTCTCACGTGTTGTGGGAGGGACCCAGTGGGAGGTAACTGAATCATGGGGACAGGTCTTCCCCGTGCTATTCTCATGATAGTTAATAAGTCTCACGAGATCTGATGGTTTTTAAAACAGGAGTTTCCCTGCACAAGCTCTCTTCTTTTGTCTGCTGCCATGTGAGATGTGCCTTTCACTTTCCTCCATGATCGTGAGGTCTCCCCAGCCATGTGGAACTGTAAGTCCAACAAACTTCTTTCTTTTGTAAATTGCCCAGTCTCGGGAATGTCTTTATCAGCAGCATGGAAACGTACAAATACAGGGGGCCTGGTTCATGTCTGGGTCAGCTTGGAGCTGGGAGGAGGGCTGGCTGCAAGAGATAACACCTCAATGTTCTCACCAAATCCTTCAGAATTTCACACACTTTTACCCAATAAGTAGATTAAACCAGTTCAATCAAAGCCATCAAACCCTATTTCACTGTTGACTTTTCTGAGGTTGCAGCGTTGGTACATACATGGCGTTCTGACTAGCCAGCCTAATGGTGACAAAATGCAGGTGTGGAACTCCTGCCCCTAAAACCCTAATGATATTTCCTTCCAGAACAGCTCACAGCTCACACCAATATCTTGTTTAAAAAATATTGGGTCCTCTGCACAAGGACTCATGCATTTAAGTTCTCACATGGGGTCTGAACCAGCTTAGAAAACCTGGGAGGTGGCATTAGGGCTCCTTCCTGGGCTTGGGGCTGGAGTAGTCTCCCTCTGCTTCCTTTGGCCTTAGGTTTTCCTCCTGCAGAGTCAGGACATGGGACTAGATGATTTCTAAGGCCTCCTATACCATGGACACTGCTCCCAGTCTGGTCTCTGATGAATATGATTATTTTAATTAAGCTCTCCATCCATCCATCCACCCATCCACCCATCCACCCATCCATCCATCCGTTCATTCATTGTTTATCTTTTGGTAGTGATAGGTGAGCTGTGCATCTTGACACAAGACAATGAGGCAGGGCGCAGTGGCTCACGCCTGTAATCCCAGCCCTTTGGGAGGCCAAGGCGGGAGGATCACCTGAAGTCAGGAGTTCGAGACCAGCCTGTCCAACATGGCGAAACCCTGTCTCTAGTAAAAATACAAAAATTAGTTGGGCATGACCCATAATTCCAGCTACCCAGGAGGCTGAGGCAGAGAATTGCTTGAACTTGGGAGGTGGAGGTTGCGATGAGCCGAGACCGCCCCACTACACACTCCAGCCTGAGTGACAGAGTGAGACTCCATCTCAAAAAAAAAAAAAAAGAAAAGAAAATGATTCATACAGCACCTGTGCTAGCAACTAGTTTCCCTTTAGAGCCCTTTTCTGAAAAAAAATGGCTGCACAATGAGCATCATCCAGGGCTACAGAACGTAGCCTCCCCGTGGGAGGAAGATGGAGAGGAGGAGCGCCCCAGGAACTGGAGAATGCGTGGGCTTAGAGCTCTGTGGTCCTGGGCTTGAAACCCATGCCGCCACTCACCAACTCTACAACTGCAGATGTTCCCTTGTGTCTCTGAGCCTCCGTTTGCTCGTATGTAAAATGGAATGCGTGTGCTGGTTCTGTTACGTGATGAGTCACAAAAACTCCCGGTGCTGGGCCTGACATGTGGCCCACTCTCAAACACAGTGACTATAGAGCTTAAAAACATGGCTGTTGGCATCAAAGACTCTGCTTTGAAACCCAGATCTGCCACGTACTAGCTGCATGATCTCAGGCTGTTTACTTAGCTTTGCTGAGCCTCAGTCTCCTCATTTGTAAAGTAGAGATAATAATACCGGTCTTACAAAGCTATTCTGGGAATTGAACTGTACAATGCTGTAAAATACCTAGCCTGGTTTCTGGCACAGAGCAAGCACTGAATTAATGGTAGTTGCTGATACATAAAGATGAGGAGGAGGAGGGGAAAGAAGAGGAGGGTGAAGACTTCTGAGAAATGAAATATGGGTAGGCCTTGATTGAAAATGGTAAAGTGGCTGGGTGTGGCGGCTCACGGCTGTAATCCTAGCACTTTGAGAGGCCGAGGCGGGCGGATCACCTGAGGTCAGGAGTTCGAGACCAACCTGGCCAACATGGTAAAACCACGTCTCTACTAAAAATACAAAAATTAGCCAGGTGTGGTGATGGGTGCCTGTAATCCCAGCCACTTGGGAGGCTGAGGCAGGAGAATCACTTGAACCTGGGAAGTGGAGGTTGCAGTGAGCTGAGATTGTGCCACTGCACTCCAGCCTGGGCGACAGAGCAATGTCTCAAAAAAAAAAAAGGAAAATTAAAAAAGAAAGTGGTAAGGCTTACCTAGCTTTTAGATGCCTCATCTCAACAGAATGATTTTTTTTTTTTTTTTGCCTTCTGCAAAACAATTTCCTTAAGGCAACATTTCCACTTCTGGTTCTCTTCAGATTCTAATTCTCTGTACATATTGTTTTCCTCTAATTATATTTTATGTGAAACTCCCATTGATTTCAATGGGACTCCTTTAAGTACTGGCGAAAAACATATCCTGCTTAAATGCTATCTAGAACAATGAAAGATAATGTCTCTGTTTTTCTAATTTCAGCAATATGTGTATGTTGAGTTTATTTATATAATTCCACTTCCCATATTTTTTTTGCAGAGTTTCATGCTTTCCCAAAAATGTGTAGATAATATAGGCACTTTCTCTAGAGACTTCTGTGAAAAACATTTTACTATACACCAATCTTGCCTATGGTTGTTAAAGTAAAACTCTTAAATAAAACATCAACAAAGAGAATTCAACAGGACATCAAAAAAATATCGAATAAGATATTCGATTATCATATCTGTTATTATATTCTATAATAATAATATTTTTTTGAGACGGAATTTCACTTTTGTTGCCCGGGCTGGAGTGCAATGGCACGATCTCAGCTCATTGCAACCTCCCACTCCCAGGTTCAAGTGATTCTCCTGCCTCAGCCTCCCAAGTAGCTGGGATTACAGGCATGCGCCACCACGCTTGGCTAATTTTGTATTTTTAGTAGAGACAGGATTTCTCCATGTTGCTCAGGCTGGTCTCGAACCCCTGAGCTCAGGTGATCCGCCCATCTCGGCCTTCCAAAGTCCTGGGATTACAGGTGTGAGCCACCATGCCCAGCCTATAATGATTAAAAAAAAAAAAAAAACAATAAACTCTGACCAGGCAGAGTTTATAGCAGGAATGCAAAGCCAGGAATGCAAAGATGGCTCAATATTAGTAAATTCAGGCTGGGCACAGTGGCTCACACCTGTAATGCCAGTGCTTTGGGAGGCAGAGGCAGAATCACCTGTGGCCAGGAGTTCAAGACCAGCCTGGGCAACATAGCAAGACCCTGACTCTACAAAAATACTTTTTAAAAAACAGCTGAGTGTGGTGGCATGCACCTGTAGTCCTAGTTACTTGGGAGACTGAGTTGGGAGGACCTCTTGAACCCAGAAGTTTGAGGTTACAATGTGCTATGATGATTGCACCACTGCAGTACAGCCTGGGTGACACACAGTAAGACCCTGATTCGAAAACATAAACAAAGAAAAGAAAATTTATTAATATATTAGATCATAGTAATAGGTCTTTCAAGGAGAAAAATCATGCAATCATATCCAAAAGTTCAATATTCATTATTAATGTTTAAAAAAATTCAAAAAGGCTGGGCATGGTGGCTCATGCCTATACTCCCAGCACTTGGGGAGGCTGAGGCAGGTGGATCATTTGAGGTCAGGAGTTTGAGACCAGCCTGGCCAACATGGTGAAACCCTGTCTCTACCAAAATATACAAAAAATAGCCAGTTCTATTCAATAAAATAGAACTGGATGCACATGAATGTTCCCCTAGCCTGGTACAATATAGCACTCAAAAGCCAGCATCAGTTTGGGCACAGTGGCCCACACTTGTAATACCAGCACTTTGGGAGGCTGAGGCAGGTGGATCACTTGAGGCCAGAAGTTTGAGATCAGCCTGGCCGACATAGTGAAACCCTGTCTCTACTAAAAATACAAAAAAAAAAAAAAAGCCGGGCATGGTGGTGCAGGCCTATTATCCCAGCTACTCAAGAGGCTGAGGCACGAAAATCACTTTTACCTGGGAGCCGGAGGTTTCAGTGAGCCAAGATCATGCCACTGTACTCTCACCTGGGTGACAGAGTGAGACTCTATTAAAAAAAAAAAGGAAAGCCAGCATTAGACTTTAGGCAGGGACTTGTAGAAGGATTCCTACTGAAACCCATCAACACCACCTCTATTTAAAATTGCACTTGAGCTGTGCTGTTGAACCAGAGGTAAGACTGGAGGTGGGTGGAAGAACAAGGTGGGTTATCGACAGGAATATAAGGAAGAGTGTTGGCTGGGCACAGTGGCTCACGCCTGTAATCCCAACATTTTGGGAGGCTGAGGTGGGAAGATTGCTTCAGGCCAGGGGTTCCAGACCAGCCTGAGCAACATAGCAAAACCTTGTCTCTACAAAAATAAAAATAGGCCGGGCATGATGGCTTATACCTCTAATCCCAGCACTTTGGGAGGCTGAGGCGGGTGGATCACCAGAGGTCAGGAGTTCGAGACTAGCCTGGCCAATGTGGTGAAACTCTGTTTCTACTAAAAATACAAACATTAGCTGGGCGTGGTGGCAGGGGCCTGTAATCCCAGCTACTCAGGAGGCTGAGGCAGGAGAATTGCTTGAACCCGGGAGACGGAGGTTGCGGTGAGCTGAGATCATGCCACTGCACTCCAGCCTGGGCGAGACAGCAAGACTCCGTCTCAAAAAATAAAAATAAAAATAAAAAATAAATAAAAACATTAGCCAGCATGATGGTGTGTGCTCAGGAGGCTGAGTTGAGAGGAACTCTTGAGCCTAGGAGTTCGTTAGCGAAGGTCTACTCTGGAACGTGCTACCTCCCTGGTACTCCAGGACTGCCCTACATGCAGGTTGAGTAAGATCCCACGGCTGGAGACGCAGATGTCTGCATAAGAAGCCTATAGGTCACACAGCAATGTTGAGTGCCCTGGGGCTGCAGGCATGGCGGTGCGTACAGGGAATTCTGAGCTGATACACAAAGTGTCCTAATCACGCACAATCGGCATTGTGGAGCCCTGAGGAGGGACTGACTCCCCCTCCGGCCACTCTGGCATGGCTCCTGGATGGGCTACGAAACTTCCTGTCCTGAGGCCTTTGCCTGTGCCATTTCCTCTGCCTGGAAGGCCCCTTCCCATCCCTTCCTGGCTGGGGCCTTGGCCGGCTGACCCCTGCTTGCCCCTTTGGATGAAGCTCCATTGCAACTTGGTGCTGGACTCCTCTCAGACACCCGGCTTCCCTCCTGGCGATAGTCTTCCCACACCAGCTGCGTCTACACCAGCACCGGCCCCGTGTCGCACTGGTGTCTGCTCCTTGGATGTCTCCTCCACCAGTCTGTGATCAGTCCTTGAGGTCAGGGATGGTGGCTTATTTATCTGCGTTATTAGCACTCAGTTCAGTAAATATTTGTTGATGAACTGTGTCAACCTTAAATAATGAGATTCAGAAAATATGATCAAGTACAGAGTTTATTTGAGCACAAAGCTTGGGTATGACCACTCAGGAAGGCACCGACTCTAGATGAATGGAGTCAATGTTTCCAAAGTGGAGGAGTTAAGATTTCACTTACAGAGGCAGAGACAGAGAAGTTCCAGTAGGGTTACAGCATTTTCCATGCAAGACCAGGGGCATATGCCACAGTGATTTAGTTGGTTACAAGTTGCTACATTCCCAGCAAGATTACTTTATTACTCTGTAAGGAGGGGTAGTGATCTGCGGGGGTGGGGGGGGGGGGTCTTATCTCTGGTGCCATTTGGTCGTAATTATTTACAGAAAAAAAAGGGTAAAAGTTGCAGCTGCATGAGCGTGACTCAGCGCTGCATAGTCACATTTCTTCAAGGCTTAGGAAAATTTAAGTTCCAACAGCTGTAAATTCAAATTATCTTAAATTTGAATTATTTAGGTTCACAACCGGATGATTTGGGTACAACAGTTGTAGGAGGGGGAGCTGTGTCTCAGCTGGGTACTGCAGGATGAATAGGAATTTGCCAGAGGGGGCATTCCAGGCAGAGGGAAGAGCCTTTGCGGGGCACACAGTGTCTGAAAAGCAGGTGAGACCGTGCTGCTCAGCAAGAAACGGTGCAAGAGGGAAGGGCCAGGAAGAGGCTGGAGAGGAAGGCAGTGGCCAGATGACGGCTGGTGAAGGAGCCGGGGCCTCAGCAGAGAAGAAATTCGTGAAGTGCCCCTAGTAGTGCCAATCAAGTCTGCAATACATATTGCTGTGGGCTGCTGAGCAGACGATAGGCTGGAGGGTGAAAGAAACCAAGATATTTCACCCCAAAATATACATCTTTGACACATTTCAAGATGGCTATTTGGAAGGGATGGAGCTGTAAGAATAGCCAGAAAACTTTCTTTTTTTAGACAGAGCGTTGCTCTGTTGCCCAGAGCTGGAGTGCAATGGCATGATCTCGGCTCACCGCAACCTCCGCCTCCCGGGTTCAAGCGATTCTCCTGCCTCAGCCTCCCAAGTAGCTGGAACTACAGGCACATGCCACCACACTCAGCTAATTTTTGTATTTGTAGTAGAGACGGGGTTTCACCATGTTGGCCGGGGTGGTCTTGAACTCCTAGACCTCGTGATCTAGCCTGCCTCGGCCTCCCAAAGTGCTGGGATTACAGGAATGAGCCACCGTGCCCAGCCAGAGAACTGTCTTTTGTTGGGGAGATTTGCATCTGTAGGGAAACCTGCATTGGTGCAGTCCAGCTTTCTCTGAGGCCTTCCTTGGTCTGGATCTAGGAAAGGTTAACTAAGTCGGATGCCTTTAGAGCCCGAAAGAAACATTTCCCACCTATTCTGAGGACTGCTACCGGTGAGGTTTCCTCCTCTTCCCTTCCATAACCTCTTTTGCTGACATCCAAGCCCTTATTTTTTCTGTAACTTCAAGGTGGTATAAAAGCATCAACTTTCCTTTCTTTGAGAGCTTATATTTTTCTCCACAAGACAATGTTTGCCTCTCGGGCCCATTCAAATTCCAAAGAGAACCCTTTACAAGTTAGTGTCTTTTATTTTAATTGTTTTAACAGGTGGGGATACTCAGCACTTATACAAATAGGAGAATCATTTACAAGTTGATTTTATTCTCCCTCCTATTCAAGCACTGCTCCTCTAAAAATCCTCTACAGGCCAGGCACGGTGACTCACGCCTGTAATCCCAGCACTTTGGGAGGCCGGTGTGGGGGGAGGGTCACCTGAGGTCAGGAGTTCGAGACCAGCCTGAACAACATGGTGAAACCCGGTCTCTACTAAAAATACAAAAATTAGCCTGGCGTGGTGGCATGCGCCTGTAATCCCATCTACGCGGGAGGCTGAGGCAAGAGAATCACTTGAACCCAGGAAGTGGAAGTTAAAGTGAGCCGAGATTGTGCCACTGCCCTCCAGCCTGGGCAACAGAGTGAGAGTCCATCTCAAAAAAAAAAAAAAAAAAAAGTCCCTACATTCTTTATCTCCACCCTCCCCTATGAAAAAGGGTAGAAAAGCTTCTGCACCCCACTGGGGGATTAAGGGTGCTCCTCCCAGCCGCCCCATGCATGTGAATAAACATGTATGCCTTTTCCCCTATCAGTCTGCCTTTGTCCTTCTGTTTTCGGTGAGCCTTCTGTGGGTGAAGGGTCCCCATGGCCCCTGCAAAGGAATGGCATGGTATGTAAGTGCTGCAATTGAGAGAGACTCAGGGTGTTAGAGGAAGGGGAAGCTGGTAGCAGGCAGGGCTTGCTAATGGAGCTCTCAGAAGCGATGTGTGGCTGAGGAATGAGCCTCACAATTCAGACATGAGAAAAGGAAAACTCTTCTATTTATGAAACCTAGTTCAGCAATAGGCCCGGCAGCCTCTGCTGGTCCCCAGGGAAGCACTGATTTCCTCTCCCGTTTAATTGCTCGGAAGGGCTTTTATGCTTAGGGACTTGCCCCTCTCGGCTCTGTGGTACAGAAACTGCCGAATCCTGGGCTTCTCCACAGAGCACCCGCCCTAACCCCAGCCAGTCTGCTCCAATGGGTGGGCTACTCCCCCAATACCCGCCTTCATCCCCTGTGGAAGGTGGGGTTGGGAGGAGGGCAATGGGGACCAGATTCTGGAACGATGTAGCTTTAACTTGTGTAAGTTGTATTAGCTTAAGTAATAAACGGGTCTCCGGCCAGGTGCCGTGGCTCACGCCTGTAATCCCAACACTTTGGGAGGCTGAGGGCGGGCGGATCACGAGGTCAGGAGATTGAGACCATCCTGGCCAACATGGTGAAACCCCGTCTCTACTAAAAATACAAAAATTAGCTGGGCATGGTGGTGCGTGCCTGTAATCCCAGCTACTCAGGAGGCTGAGGCAGGAGAATTGCTTGAACCAGGGAGTCAGAGGTTGCAGTGAGCTGAGGTTGTGCCACTGCACTCCAACCTGGTGACAGAGTGAGACTCCATCTCAAATAAATAAATAAATAAATAAATAATAAAAATAAATGGGTCTCATCTGCAGGCAGTGGGGCAGCCTGGGAACCCAGAAAGCGGAGTGAGGTGGATCACAGCAAGGAGACGCCAAAAAAAAACAGGGTAGGGGAGGGCCCTCCACAGGCACAGAATGAAGGCAGCTTAGGGATGGCTGCTTTGGGAGGGACAAGGGAAGGGACCCAGCTGGGGTTCGGGCCAGAAGGAAGTGTACCTGATAAAGGCATGGCCAGAAGCAATGGAGCACGCGCAGTGTTCCCAGGGGGACGGAGACCATCTGGGGAGCCTTGAGAACCAAGGGTGACAGGAAGCAGCCTTCCCGACAGAGAACACCAGGCTCCACCCTCTAGGACACAGCCAGCTGTTAGCCTCACTAGCACGGTGGCCAGGACCCACCTGTCCACACAGTTGGAGCCCAGGGGTCCAATGTCAGCCCTTGTGACCTACTGAGGGAGGTGGGTATCTGGAAGGAGGTAGCCTTGCAGGACCACCCCCGGTCCCCCATCCAACCTGCCACCTGCTCCTCCCAGGCACGTGAGGGGCTTCTCTGATTGGTAAGATACCCGGCTGCCGGCGGCCCGCTGTAAGGTGACCTGCACACCAAGCTCTGCTCCTGGCCCCTGGGCAGGCTTGCTCAGAAACACACCCAGGCAAGATGATGCATCTTATCACAAGCCAGAGTGTGGGGTGTGGAGTGCTGTGAGTGACTGGATCTCTCACCCAGTCATTGACAGCTGGGTAATCCTGAGCAAGTTACATTGCCTCTCTCTGTGCCTCAGTTTCCTCATTCATAAAGTGGGGATTCAGGAGGGATTGGCCTCCTAGGATTCTCTGAGGACCCTGTGGGGATAACAGTGACTTTATTTTAAATCCTAATCCAGCATGTGACTCCTGACTAACCCGAGTCCGGGAATGCCTCCAAGATGTCGAGTTGATGTATTGCTCTTTATGTAGAAACACCTCTTCACCAGCCTTTCCTCCAAAACAACCCTTGGTGTTGCATACATGATAGGCTGTGACGCCCGCAGCAACCTACACATTCCTTCCAGAGCACGTATACTTTTCCCCAATCTGTGGGTCTGCACGGTTGTGGTGCAGAGATCTACTGTCTTGTGGCTGCCCGAGACCACATTTCTGTTTGTTAAGTTCCCCCTCATAAATCACCCTTTACTGAGAAACTGGATTTGTCTGCCTCTTTCTTTGGTTTTTTGGCTCCCTCTGCATTTGGGGGCCAATTTGCATATATGGCCTTTTCAGGAAACAGGCCCCATGTGGTCAGAGAGGAAGAAATGCCTGCTGTGATGATTCTCTTCTTCACCTCCCATGGGGGCTCCCGGGCCAGGCCCCAGGCCTGGGCTGTAGGTGGACCTGCAGACCCATGCCCCTGGGCTCACAAGCAGACTTTGTCCCATGCAGCTGCCTCTTCTTCACCCTGCACAGCCAGCTACGACCCTGGAGGGACCTAGGTCCAGGTTTGGGGTGAGGATGGGGGCGGGCCACAGTGGAAGACTTTTCTGATCTAAAATACACTGAGCAGGGGCTGGGCATGGTGGCTCACGCTTGTAATCCTAGCACTTTGGGAGGCCAAGGCAGGAGGATCGCTTGAGGCACAGGGTTCAAGACCAGCCTGGCCAACACAGTGAAACCCCATCTCTTCTAAAAACAGAAAAAAATACCTGAGTGTAGTGGTGCATGCCTGTAATCCCAGCTACTCAGGAGGCTAAGGCACGAGAATCGCTTGAAGCTGGGAGGAGCAGGTTTGCAGTGAGCCGAGATCGTGCCACTGCACTCCAGCCCAGGCAACAGAGTGAGACTCTGTCTCAAAATAAATAAATAAATAACTGAAAAAATAAAATAAAATACACTGAGCAATATCTTCCAACTCAGTCATTCCAGAAGCTCTGCATTTCAGGATTTGGGGACTGGTGCATTAGGGAAACTGATCCTTTCCCTGGGCCACGATCCCTCTCCTCATGCTGGTTCTTAACTCAGAATCCAGAGGGGGCCAGGTGTGGTGGCTCACACCTGTAATCCCAGCACTTTGGGAGGCTGAGGTGGGTGAATTACCTGAGGTCAGGCATTTGAGACCAGCCTGGCCAACATGGTGAAACTCCGTCTCTACTAAAAATACAAAAAATTAGCTGGGCGTGGTGGCTCAAGACTGTAGTTCCAGCTACTTGGGAGGCTCAGGCAAGAGAATCACTTGAACCCAGGAGGCGGAGGTTGCAGTGAGCCAAGATCTCACCATTGCACTCCAGCCTGGGTGACAAGAGCGAAACTCTGTCTCAGAAAAATAAAAAAATAAAAAATAAATAAAAGGCCAGGCGTGGTGGCTCACACCTGTAATCCCAGCACTTTGAGAGGCCAAGGTGGGCGGATCACGAGGTCAGGAGATCGAGACCATCCTGGCTAACAAGGTGAAACCCTGTCTCTACCAAAAATGCAAAAAATTACCCGGGCGTGGTGGTGGGCGCCTGTAGTCCTGGCTACTTGGGAGGCTGCGGCAGAAGAATGGCATGAACCTGGGAGGTGGAGCTTGCAGTGAGCTGAGATCACGCCACTGCACTCCAGCCTGGGTGACAGAGAGAGAGACTCTCTCAAAAAAAAAAAAAAAAAAAAAAAAGAACCCAGAGGGGAGGCAGGATGGGCTTAAGTGCAGCCCAAGTGGTCAGCAAAGTCCACCAGACTCTGCCAGCCCCGATGTCCTTTGGGCTCCCCGTCTTCCTCCCCTCCTGGTGAGCATCTCTCCTCCCCCCTTCTCTTTACTCATGGCCTCTGCTGGCTCAGGCTTCTGGCTGAATGTTGCCTGCTTTGCCCATCCCCCATCAACTCCCTGAGTGTTTCATGACCTCCCTGGGAGAGCTTCGGATTGGGTAGATCAATGTCCACATAGAGCAAAGTCTCTCCATGGGGCACAGCTGTTGCCCTGGACCACTAGGGATCCACTCTGCTGATGGCTCAGGGGCCATCCTTGATCTGATCACCTGTGCTGGGGACAGCAGGTCACAGAGGAGAACATGGCGCTCTGTGTGTGAAAGCCCTCCAGGAGGGGGCACTGCAGATGGCAGAGACTTGGGGGGTATGGGGGCCAGGCTGGAGCCCGCATGCAGATCTGTGTGGACGAATGAGTGAATGGCTCACCCCACAGAGGATGGTGGCCAGGGCAGGGGAGGGCTCCAAGTGAGTTCACACCAAGAGCCACCGAAGGCACTGGGGCTTGGACTTGGGGAGGAGAAGACAGGCTTGTAGCCTCGGCTGTAGTTGGTAAGCCTTGCTCCCGGTTTTCATCCTCCCTCTTCTCAGACAGACAAATGCCTGTGCTCCCTAGACCCTTTTGCAGCTGGGCAGGGTCATGTGACTAGCTCCAACCACTAGCTAAGGTGACGTGTCAATTTTGAACCAAACACTAAGACCCATGTGAGATTTGTCACGTTCTCTTGCCTGGCTGCAGTGAATTCTGAAGCTTTTGGTTCAGATTTAAGTAGCTTGGAATGCACAGCTGCCCTGGGGAGAAAGGCTGAGGATGGAAGCCCTGCAGGCACCGATGTCTCCCTGCCCATCTCTCCCGGGAGTTCCTCACACAGGCCCAGGTTGGTGCTGATTCGGGAAGGTTGGTGCCACTGTCAGACACGAAGACTGGCATGGAAGACTGAGCCAAACTGGCTTAGAACCTGGGGCTCTGAGGTTCAGATGGCAGACGTCATGAGCCTGGAGGGCAAGAACTGTGCCAAGCACACCCCTGCACCCAGGACAGTGCCAGGCACAGATGCATGCTCAGCAAGTGCATTCTCAATTGATTCTATAGACCAGGCACCAACGAACACTTGTTGCGAGACAAGAGTGACAGATCCCAAGGCCTGTGGACATGCATGTCTCAGCTTAGGGCAGCAGCGGTTTCTAGTCCTCAGGGTGCTGCACTGTCTAGTACCCAGCCAGCAGCCACACATGGCTCCTTAACTCTAAATGTTACATTGAAATCTCTGTTCCACTCGCATCAGCTGCATTTCAAGCGCTGGTGGCTGCCGTGTTGGACAGTGTGGATGTAGAATGTCCTCGTCATCACAGGCAGCGTGATAGGACAGCACTGTTCTAGAAGCACGAACGCCATGAGACTCTTTGGGGAGAGCACAGAAACCAGATGGGCTCCAGCCTTGCTACGAAATACTCCAAAGACATTCCCAGTTCATAGAGCGCGGTTACAAAATTATCAGTCCTCGGGCTTAGGGTTTGACGGAGGGAAACGGTCAATAAAGCGAGAAAGAAGAAACTGTGGGCCGGGCGCGGTAACTCACATCTGTAATCTCAGCACTTTGGGAGGCTGAGGAAGGAGGATCACCTGAGGTCAGGAGTTCCAGACCATTCCTGGCCAACATGGTGAAACCCGTCTCTCTGAAAATACAAAAAATTAGCCAGGTGTGGTGGTGCATGCCTGTAATCCCAGCTACTTGGGAGGCTGAGGCAGGAGAATCATTTGAACCTGGGAGGTGGAGGTTATAGTGAGCGGAGATTGCCTCATTGCACTCAAGCCTGGGTGACAGAGCGGGACTCTCTCAAATAAATACATAAATAAAATAAAATAAAATAAAATAAAATAAAATAGAAGAAACTGCTGATACACAGAGGGCATGAGGAGGTACCGTGAGGAGTGCGGGGATGGGTGGCAATTTGGAAAGTCAGCAGAGGGCCCTGTCTGACAGGGGAGCTTCTGAGTTGAACTGAGAAGGAAGGGAGGGGCCCTGTGTTGAGAAGAAGCAGAGCTCCCCCAGGAGGGAGATCGTGGGTGAAAGCTGGAAGGAAGGCTTGGTGTCTGCAGAACTAAGAGAGAGCCACAGTTCAGGGCTGTGACCATGGGGAAAAATATAGGGGCCGAGGGGACAGGAATGGCAAGTGGGGATCACATAAGGCCTGGCTCTTGAGGCCACGGAGGAAGGCCACTGGGAGCTTGGTGTGATCTGACTGATGTTTTCAAAGCATCACTCTGGCATTGGGTGGACATGATTTGCCCAGGGGCAAGTGTGGGAGCAGACAGCAGAGGAAGGCTGTGCTGTAGGAGGGGAAGGGCCTGAGCGTGGCCAGGGTGCCTGCATGTTCTGGCTGCCAGGGCCAGACCAGGCTTACACCTATGTCCAGGGTCATGGGTCAGAGTGCCACCTCCTGTTCTCAGCATGTCCCACTGGATAATTCCATGGTGGTGTCTGTGCAGGTGGAGAGCCGTAGGTTGATGCTTGGGAGGCGGCACTTACCAGGGCTTGCTGACAGTTGTCTTTGGGGCCGGGGGAAGAAACCAAGGAGAATGCTGATTTCTGAGTGTGTAACTGGGTAGACGGTGATGGCAGGTTTTGTGTATGGACAAGCTTTTTGGGGGAAGACCCAAAGTTCAAAAGAATCATGAATGTCATTGGAATAAGATTAGAGATGATGAGGTGTTTAATCCCAGCAGGGCACTGTTTGATCCCGTGTGGGAGCCCTGCCTGCAGTCTCTTTCCTTCCAGCCTTTTCCTTGGCCCTGTGCTCAGCCATAACCAGCCACCGAATTTTCCAGAACCCAGGAGGCTGTTTCCAGCCTCAGCGCCTCCGCTACTGCTGTTCCAGCTGCCCGGGATGCCCTTCCCTTATTGGGGAGGTATTTATTCCCTCACCTCCCATTTACCAAGACTTAGTTTGGGCAGCATCTTGTCTAGAAAGACTCCCCTGACCTGGGGGTGTATTTGGGACCTCCCTGGGGCCAGCTCCACAGAGCAGCGATCAGCCTGGCTGCCTTTGTCTCCCCAGCCTCCGGGGCAGGTGCATATCAGGTTTCCCTCATCACTGCCATCAGCAGAAGGCCTGGCCCTGGTGAGGGTCCAGGAATGCGTCTGTGCAAGCTTCCTCTGGGGAATGTCCTACGGGGCCTAATGCAGACACTTGGCCCCTCCCCAAGGCCTCACCTGCCCCACTCGCACACCCAGCAACGAGCCTGGAACGGGTGCCCTCCGCAAGCACTGCTTGCAGAAGGGGCCTTGCCTTTAAAATCACACAAGTTCATAACAAGTGATCTGGTACTTCCGCAAGTTATAATGCATCGTCTTTTATTTTCCAGGCTTCCTGGATCAGATATGACATTGCACTAACGAGAAATGGGGGTTTCCAGTTGCTCAGGCTCAGATCACTCAAAGGCAGGAAGCATATTAGGTGCTAAAAACTCCCCCTCCCTAGCCGAGCCGGGCAGGTGAGAAGCTGAGTGCGAAACGGGACTTGGCATGTCATGGGCGCTAAGGAAGCGGAGTAAGGCCGACTCACAGGCAGGAACATCGGGACACACACAAAGAGGCAACACCCACAGCGGACGGGGAAACAGACTTTGGTGTTTCATCCACCTCTCAGTGCACTTATCAGCATCCTGTGACGGCCGGCACTGCACCCTAACAGACGCCTAATGACAGACCAATGCCTTGGCTTGGGGAGCCTGGCCAGCCTCCTGCTCCGGGATGCCCTGCTGGCTTCCAAGATGAGAAGAGCCATATCTCCATCCTATCTCCATCCTGTCTCCATCCTATCTCCATCCTTCTCTCCCTAACAGCGTGTGGTTGTCTGTTTCAGGGAGCACATCGCTCCTCGGGTGTGTAAGGTTTATGTTTCAGGCTGAGACACCGCCAGCCACAGCACAAGGATGGTGCACCAAGGGCTACGTCGGGTATTAGGCGGGGTACGTGGAGACCCTTGATTCCAGGGCTTTGGCCATCAGAGGAGGATGTTTTCTCTCCAAGACTTGGAAAAATAACAGCCAGGAAAACAGTGGTGGCTATACTTCACATGTATCCACAAAGTGTTATTTAGAGGGGTCTGTCTTTAAGGTTCCCTGTGTGACGAGAAAAAGAAAAAAGAAAGAGCAAAGAAACCAGACAGAGAGCTGTATGTATGAGGACCACACCAAGAACAGACTGAAACCACACAGATCCGAGCGGTGGAGAATAAGGCTGGAGGCCGCTCCCCTGCGGAGGGACCATAAAATTAAACTCTATATATGTCATCTCGCGTTTAAGTAGGCTATACTTTTTAATAAAATAAAAACTTCTGTGTTGCTTTAAAGATATTGTGTAGGCATCTAGGGGGCGATCTGGAAAAGGAATGCAGCGCATGGAGGGGCGCTGGCGGAAAGTGCCCTGTCTTGTCCCTTGTTGACATTTGTCCCTAAAGAGACCCATCACAGACGCCTGCAAAAATCACACACCCCACTCTTGGCACTGTCCCGGACACTCGCTGCCCCGTCTGCGAGTCTGCCTGTGAGACCAGGCTGCCCAGGCTCCGAAGGGCCATGTGCCCACCGCTGATGATGGTGTCAG